>NC_092707.1:58736602-63536602 GCF_047496885.1 Scyliorhinus torazame
CACAGCCGTCCCGGTACAGCAGGTGGAGGTAAGGAGCAGCAGAGGGGCCGGGGCAGTCAGAGGGCAGCCCAGCCCCAAGCGAACATCTGCCGCCCAGATGGATCCCGGGTTCCTGCAGTTACCACACCCACACATAGATCCGGTGCAACCACCGACCCGGAGACGAGCGAAGAGGGTGACGGGCGGCTTGCGGCGGCTGCAGTCGCAGGTGGAGAGAGTCCACCCACGTCCAGGAGGCTGGGAGTGGTGCCGGTCATGCGTGCCACCCAAGCTGACACCGCACGGGTGGCGTCCGCGGTGGAGGCAATGGGTGCGACGGTGTCAGACATGGGGAACGGTTTGCGAGGCCTGGGGCTTTCCGTGCAGGCGGCGTCTGTGGCCCAGGAAATGGCTGCCCTCTCACAGGAGGCCATGAGCCAGTGCCAGCGCTAGATGGCAGAGGTGCTCAACGCCATAGCCCAGTCTCAGCAGGCCATGGCCCAGTCTCAGCAGGGCCATGGCCCAGTCTCAGCAGGCCATGGCCCCAGCCTCTGCAGGCCATCGCTGAGGGCATCGGCGCCAGTGGCCATGTGCGAGCCGGCGTCGCACTGTCACAGACAGGGTTTTCCAACCCCCTGGGCTCCATGGCTGCAAACCTGCAGACCCCTGTCGATACCAGCACGGGCCTCCAGGACTGGCAGCGCCAGATGATAGGGGGGGGCGTCGGATGGCCAGTCCGTTCGCATCCCCCACCCATGTAGAGGCCTGGGGGCCATCGGGCACCCCGAGGGAGGAGGAGGTCCCTGTGGTCCGTCCCGGCTCCCCCTGTAGGGGAGGTCCCGGTACACCGCGACACCTCGGACCTCCCCCCCCCTTCCGTCCCAGGTGCATCGGGTGTGGGCAACGGGCAGGACAGGCTGGCAGCTCGCCATCCCAGTCGCCCGGGCCGCAGCCTGGCCCATCTAGGCCAGGACGCCCCAGGAAACGGCCGCCAAAGGGATCCAGTGTCAGAGGGCAGGAATCACAGGAGTCCACCTCCAGTTCTGCTGTACCGTCTGGGGAACCACGTAGACGTAGTCAAAGGGCCCGTAAGGCCAAACAATTAGACACTGAGTAAGTTGGCACGGGTGAGGGGCACAGATGAGTTTTAGGGGCTAGGGCACGTGCATGAACTCCTTTGGTTATTAAAGTCAATGTTACACCTACAGAAGCTGCCTTTGTGCTCTGTCCAAAGCGTGCGGGGGGTGTCATGTACGTTGAGCGCAAGTGTGTGTGTGAGGGGTGGTCTTACCTCAGCCCCAGGTGAGTCTGCCCCTTTCCCCCTGGGCCGCCATCAACATCCCCCGGGCAGAGGACGGGACCGTGCGCAGCAGTGTCACAGCCGCATGCAGGGATGGTCCGGGTGGATGGTGGTACTGTGGCCATGGGTCAGACATAGTCCAACGATGTAGAGCCAGGAGCTCACCACAGGGCGGGTTGTCATCATCCTCCATGGCCTGCAATAGACACGCGTCCACTCGCAACTGTGTGTGCCCCGGCCCGTTGTGCCGCAGGTGGATCGGCAATGGTGGGGGGGGGGGGGGGGGGGGGGGGGGGTGGGTGGTGCATGCGGGTGGGGTGGGTGGGGTTGGGGAGGGGGGGGTGAGGGTGCTGGGTGGGTGGGATGGGGTGTGGGGTGTGGGTGGTCGGCTGTTGCCATGGTGTGCGGTCTGTGGCCATACTACCCGATTCCCACGCCCATCTAGTCAGTGAAGCGGGCGGCTATCAGTCTGTCCCGTGCCCGCTGGGCCAGCCGGTAACGGTGGACAGCCACCCTCGCTGTGTCTACCCCGTCTGCCCTGACCATTACCCCCATCCCCCTCATCTGGGGAGGACTGCGCCTCTTCCTGCTGCTCCTCCACTCCGCCCTCCTCTGCCTGCGGCACATCGCCCCTCTGCTGGGCTATGTTGTGCAGGACGCAGCACACACACAATGATGCGGCCGACCCTATCTGACCGATACTGGAGGGCGCCCCCAGAGAGGTCCAGGCACCTGAAACGCATCTTCAGCATGCCAAAGCGCCTCTCTATCACTCCCCTTGTCGCTACATGGGCATCATTGTAGCGGTTCTCTGCCTCATTGCGTGGCCTCTGTATAGGCGTCATCAGCCACATTCGCAATGGGTAGCCCCTGTCGCCCAGCAACCAGCCCCTCAGCCGGGGATGGCGTCCCTCATACATGCCGGGGATGGATGACCGCGACAACACGTATGAGTCATGTACACTGCCTGGGTAACGGGGCGCAGACGTGCAGGATCATCATGCGGTGGTCGCAGACCACCTGTATGTTCATCGAATAGGTCCCCTTCCTATTGGTGAACACGGCCCTGTTATCTGCAGGTGGCCGCACGGCGACGTGCATCCCATCGATCGCGCCCTGGACCATGGGGAACCCGGCCACGGCAGAGAAGCCCACGGCCCGGGCATCTTGGCTGGCCCGGTCCACGGGGAAGCGGATGTAGCGGTGCGCCATGGCATAAAGGGCATCTGTCACTGCCCGGATGAACCGATGCACCGATGTCTGCGATATGCCGGACAGGTCCCCACTCGGTGCCTGGAATGACCCCGTTGCATAAAAGTTCAGGGCCACCGTAACCTTGACGGACACGGGGAGAGGGTGTCCCCCGCCAGTGCCACGCTGGTGACAGGTGTGCCAGCAGGTGGCAGATGTGTGCCACGGTTTCCCGCCTCATCCGGAGTCTCCTCCTGCATTCCCGGTCCGTGAGGTCCTGGTATGACTGCCGGGGCCGGTTACACACGGGGCGCCCTCGGGTGCCTCCGTTGCCGTGGGGCCGCGACGTCCTCCTCCCCCTCCGCATCCTGTCGGTCAGGTGTCCCTCCAGCCTGGGCGGCTGCCGCCTGTCCCTCTGTGGCAGCCTGCGCCGCCTCTCTGGCACGCTCCTCCTCCTCCTCCCTCCTCCTCCTCCTCATCCAGGGCAACATAGACATGAGCGGTTGCCGCCACGGCGGCCACATCGCTGGATGGTCTGAAAACATGACGGCCTGGTGGGGGGGAGGGGAACGACGACATGTCATCATTGCCCATATCCCCCTCCTCCCCCCAGCCAGGTGGCATGGACCGCATGGGTCCAACTGTTGGAGGCTGGCACCTGGCCAGGTGGACCAACTCACTTGCCCTCGCATCCCCCTCCCCGGCACGGACAACCCCCCCCCCTACCTCCACCCCCGGCACGGACCCCCCCCAACCTCCACCCCGGCACGGACCCCCCCCCCAACCTCCACACCCGGCACGGACCCCCCATCCCCCTCCCCGGCACGGACTCCCCCATCCCGCTCCCCGCACGGACCCCCCCCCATCCCCCTCCCCCGGCACGGGACCACCCCATCCCTCTCCCCGGCACGGACCCCCCCCCATCCCCCTCCCCGGCACGGACCCCCCCCCAACCTCCACCCCCGGCACGGACCCCCCCCATCCCCGTCCCCGGCACGGACCCCCCCCCCCCAACCTCCACCCCGGCACGGAACCCCCCCCCAACCTCCACCGCGGCACGGACCCCCCCCCAACCTCCACCCCGGCACGGACCCCCCATCCCCCTCCCCGGCATGGACACCCCCCCCAACCTCCACCCCCGGCACGGATCCCCATCCCCCTCCCCGGCACGGACCCCCCCCCAACCTCCAACCTGGCACGGACCCCCCCCAACCTCCAACCCGGCACGGACCCCCCCCAACCTCCACCCCGGCACAGACCCCCCATCCCCCTCCACGGCACGGACCACCCCCCCAACCTCCACCCCGGCACGGACCCCCCATCCCCCCTCCCTGGCACGGCCCCCCCCCCCAACCTCCACCCCCCGGCACGGACCCCCCCAACCTCCACCCCGGCACGGACCCCGCCCCAACCTCCACCCCGGCATGGACCCCCCCCCCCAACCTCCACCCCGGCACGGACCCCCCCCAACCTCCACCCCGGGCACGGACCCCCCATCCCCCTCCCCGGCACGGACCCTCCCCCAACCTCCACCCCGGCATGGACCCCCCCGAACCTCCACCCCGGCACGGACCCCCCCCCCAACCTCCACCCCGGCACAGACCCCCCATCCCCCTCCCCGGCACGGACCCCCCCAACCTCCAGCCCGGCACGGACCCCTCATCCCCCTCCCCGGCACGGACCCTCCCCCAACCTCCACCCCGGCACGGACCCCCCCCCGAACCTCCATCCCGGCACGGACCCCCCCCCAACCTCCACCCCGGCACGGACCCCCCCTTCCCCCTCCCCGGCACGGGTCCCCCCAACCTCCACCCCGGCACGGACACCTCATCCCCCTCCCCGGGGACGGACCCCCCTCCCCAACCTCCACCCCGGCACGGACACCCCCCCCAACCTCCACCCCAGCATGGACCCCCCCCAACCTCCACCCAAGCACGGACACCCCCCCGAACCTCCACCCCGGCACGGACCCCCCCCAACCTCCACCCCGGCACCGACCCCCCATCCCCCTCCCCGGCACGGACCCCCCACAACCTCCACCCGGCACGGACCCCCCATCCCCCTTCCCGGCACGGACACCCCCCAACTTCCACCACGGGCACGGACCCCCCCCCCCAACCTCCAACCCGGCACGGACCCCCCCCAACCTCCACCCCGGCACGGACCCCCCCATCCCCCTCCCCGGCATGGACCCCCCCCCCAACCTCCACCCCGGCACGGACCACCCATCCCCCTCCCCGGCACGGCCGCCCCCCCCCAACCTCCACCCCGGCACGGACCCCCCATCACCCTCCCCGGCACGGACCCCCCCAACCTCCATCCCGGCACGGACACCCCATCCCCCCTCCCCGGCACGGATCCCCCCCACCACCTCCACCCCGGCACGGACCCCCCCCCCAACCTCCACCCAGGCACGGACCCCCCCAACCTCCACCCCCGGCACGGACACCCCCCAACCTCCACCCCGGCACGGACACCCCCCCCAACCTCCCACCCCGGCAGGGACCCCCCCACAACCTCCACCCCGGCACCGACCCCCCACCCCCGTCCCCGGCACGGGACCCCCCCCCAACCTCCACCCCGGCACGGACCCCCCATCCCCCTCCCCGGCACGGACCCCCCCCAACCTCCAGCCCGGCACGGACCCCCCCCACCAACCCTCCATCCCGGCACGGACCCCCCCCCAACCTCCACCCCGGCACGGACCCCCCATCCCCCTCCCCGGCACGGGACCCCCCCCAACCTCCACCCCGGCACGGACCCCCCCCATTCCCCTCCCCGGCACGGACCCCCCCAACCTCCACCCTGGCACGGACCCCCACCCCCCAACCTCCAACCCGGCACGGACCCCCCCCCCAACCCCCACCCCGGCATGGACCCCCCATCCCCCTCCCCGGCACGGACCCCCCCCCCCAACCTCCACCCCGGCACAGACCCCCCATCCCCCTCCCCGGCACGGCCCCCCCCCAACCTCCACCCCGGCAACGGACCCCCCCCCCCAACCTCCACCCCGGCATGGACCCCCCCCCAACCTCCACCCCGGCATGGACCCCCCCCCCCAACCTCCACCCCGGCACGGACCCCCCCCAACCTCCACCCCGGCATGGACCCCCCATGCCCCTCCCCGGCACGGACCCCCCCCCAACCCCCACCACGGCACGGACCCCCCCCCAACCTCCACCCCGACACGGACCCCCCCCAACCTCCACCCCCGGCACGGACTCCCGCCCAACCTCCACCCCGGCACGGACCCTCCAACCTCCACCCCGGCACTGACCCCCCATCCCACTCCCCGGCACGGACCCCCCCAACCTCCACCCGGCACCGACCCCCCATCCCCCCAACCCGGCACGGCCCCCCCCCCAACCTCCAGCCCGGCACGGACCCCCCATCACGCTCCCCGGCACGGACCACCCCCCAACCTCCACCCCCGGCACGGACCCCCCCCAACCTACAACCCGGCACGGACCGCCCCCCAACCTCCACCCCGGCACAGACCCCCCCATCCCCCTCCCGGCACGGACCCCCCCAACCTCCATCCCGGCACGGACACCCCATCCCCCTCCCCGGCACGGACACCCGCCCCAACCTCCACCCCGGCACGGACCCCCCCCAACCTCCACCCCGGCACGGACCCCCCCCAACCTCCACCCCGGCACGGACACCCCCCCAACCTCCACCCCGGCACGCACCCCCCCAACCTCCACCCCGGCACCGACCCCCCATCCCACTCCCCGGCACGGAGCCCCCCCCCAACCTCCACCCCGGCACGGACCCCCCCATCCCCCTCCCCGGCACGGACCCCCCCCCCAACATCCAGCCCGGCACGGACCCCCCCCCTACCTCCAACCTGGCACGGACCCCCCCCCCCAACCTCCACCCCGGCACAGACCCCCCATCCCCCTCCCCGGCACGGACCCCCCCCCAACCACCCACCCCGGCACGGACCCCCCCACCAACCTCCACCCCGGCACGGACCACCCATCCCCCTCCCCGGCACGGCCCCCCCCCCAACCTCCACCCCGGCACGGACCCCCCCCCAACCTCCACCCCGGCACGGACCCCCCCATTCCCTCCCCGGCACGGACCCCCCCCAACCTCCACCCTGGCATGGACCCCCCCCCAACCTCCAACCCGGCACGGACCCCCCCCCCAACCTCCACCCCGGCAAGGACCCCCCCATCCCCCTCCCCGGCACGGACCACCCCCAACCTCCACCCCGGCACGGACCCCCCATCCCCCTCCCAGGCACGGCCCCCCCCCCAACCTCCACCCCGGCACGGACCCCCCCCCCAACCTCCACCCCGGCATGGACCCCCCCAACCTCCACCCCGGCATGGACCCCCCCCTCAACCTCCACCCCGGCACGGACCCCCCCCCAACCTCCACCCCGGCATGGACCCCCATGCCCCTCCCCGGCACGGACCCCTCCCCAACCCCCACCACGGCACGGACCCCCCCCCAACCTCCACCCCGGCACGGACCCCCCCCAACCTCCACCTCGGCACGGACTCCCCCCCAACCTCCACCCCGGCACGGACCCTCCCAACCTCCACCCCGGCACTGACCCCCCATCCCACTCCCCGGCACGGACCCCCCCCCGACCTCCACCCCGGCACCGACCCCCCATCCCCCACCCCGGCACGGCCCCCCCCCCAACCTCCAGCCCGGCACGGACACCCCATCACCCTCCCCGGCACGGACCACCCCCCAACCTCCACCCGGCACGGACCCCCCCCAACCTCCAACCCGGCACGGACCGCCCCCCAACCTCCAGCCCGGCACAGACCCCCCATCCCCCTCCCGGCCGGCACGGAGCCCCCCCCAACCTCCACCCCGGCACGGACCCCCCATCCCCCTCCCCGGCACGGACCCCCCCCCCCAACATCCAGCCCGGCACGGACCCCCCCCAACCTCCAACCTGGCACGGACCCACCCCCAACCTCACCCAGGCATGGACCCCCCCCAACCTCCACCCCGGCATGGACCCCCCCCCAACCTCCACCCCGGCACGGACCCCCCCCAACCTCCACCCGGCATGGACCCCCCATGCCCCTCCCCGGCACGGACCCCCCCCCCAACTCCCACCATGGCACGGACCCCCCCCCAACCTCCACCCCGGCACGGACCCCCCCCAACCTCCACCCCGGCACGGACTCCCCCCCAACCTCCACCCCGGCACGGACCCTCCCAACCTCCACCCCGGCACTGACCCCCCATCCCACTCCCCGGCACGGGACCCCCCCCCAAACCTCCACCCCGGCACCGACCCCCCATCCCCCACCCCGGCACGGCCCCCCCCCAACCTCCAGCCCGGCACGGACCCCCCATCACCCTCCCCGGCACGGACCACCCCCCAACCTCCACCCCGGCACGGACCCCCCCCAACCTCCAACCGGCATGGACCGCCCCCCAACCTCCACCCCGGCACAGACCCCCCCATCCCCCTCCCCGGCACGGACCCCCCCAACCTCCATCCCGGCACGGACACCCCATCCCCCTCCCCGGCACGGACACCCGCCCCAACCTCCACCCCGGCACGGACCCCCCCCAACCTCCACCCCGGCACGGACACCCCCCAACCTCCACCCCGGCACGCACCCCCCCAACTTCCACCCCGGCACCGACCCCCCATCCCACTCCCCGGCACGGAGCCCCCCCAACCTCCACCCCGGCACGGACCCCCCCATCCCCCTCCCCGGCACGGACCCCCCCCCCCAACATCCAGCCCGGCACGGACCCCCCCCCAACCTCCAACCTGGCACAGACCCCCCCCCCAACCTCCACCCCGGCACGGACCCCCCATCCCCCTCCCGGCACGGACCCCCCCCCCCCCACCTCCACCCCGGCACGGACCCCCCATCCCCCTCCCCGGCACGGCCCCCCCCCCAACCTCCACCCCGGCACGGCACCCCCCCCAACCTCCACCCCGGCAGGGACCCCCCCACAACCTCCACCCCGGCACCGACCCCCCACCCCCGTCCCCGGCACGGACCCCCCCAACCTCCACCCCGGCACGGAGCCCCCATCCCCCCTCCCCGGCACGGACCCCCCCCAACCTCCACCCCGGCACGGACCCCCCCACCAACCTCCATCCCGGCATGGACCCCCCCCCCAACCTTCACCCCGGCATGGACCCCCCCACCCCCCCTCCCCGGCACGGACCCCCCCCCCAACCTCCACCCCGGCACGGACCCCCCCCATTCCCCTCCCCGGCACGGACCCCCCCCCCAACCTCCACCCTGGCACGGGACCCCCCCCCATCTTCCAACCCGGCACGGACCCCCCCCACATCCACCCCGGCACAGACCCCCCATCCCCCTCCCCGGCATGGACCCCCCCCCAACCTCCACCCCGGCACGGACCCCCCATCCCCCTCCCCGCACGGCCCCCCCCCCCAACCTCCACCCCGGCACGGACCCCCCCCCCAACCTCCACCCCGGCATGGACCCCCCCCCCAACCTCCACCCCGGCATGGGACCCCCCCCCCCAACCTCCACCCCGGCACGGACCTCCCCCAACCTCCACCCCGGCATGGACCCCCCATGCCCCTCCCCGGCACGGACCCCCCCCAACCCCCACCACGGCACGGACCCCCCCCCAACCTCCACCCCGGCACGGAACCCCCCCAACCTCCACCCCGGCACGGACTCCCCCCCAACCTCCACCCGGCACGGACCCCTCCCAACCTCCACCCCGGCACTGACCCCCCATCCCACTCCCCGGCACGGACCACCCCCCAACCTCCACCCCGGCACGGACCCCCCCCCCAACCTCCAACCCGGCACGGACCGCCCCCCAACATCCACCCCGGCACAGACCCCCCATCCCCCTCCCCGGCACGGACCCCCCCAACCTCCATCCCGGCACGGACACCCCATCCCCCTCCCCGGCACGGACACCCACCCCAACCTCCACCCCGGCACGGACCCCCCCCAACCTCCACCCCGGCACGGACCCCCCCCAACCTCCACCCCGGCACGGACACCCCCCCAACCTCCACCCCGGCACGCACCCCCCCAACCTCCACCCGGCACCGACCCCCCATCCCACTCCCCGGCATGGAGCCCCCCCCAACCTCCACCCCGGCACGGACCCCCCATCCCCCTCCCCGGCACGGACCCCCCCCCCAACATCCAGCCCGGCACGGACCCCCCCCAACCTTCAACCTGGCACGGACCCCCCCCCAACCTCCACCCCGGCACGGACCCCCCCCACCCCCCTCCCCGGCACGGACCCCCCCCCACCTCCACCCCGGCACGGACCCCCCCATCCCCCCTCCCCGGCACGGCCCCCCCCCCCCAACCTCCACCCCCGGCACGGACCCCCCCCCCCAACCTCCACCCCGGCACGGACCCCCCCCCAACCTTCACCCCGGCATGGACCCCCCCCAACCTCCACCCCGGCACGGACCCCCCCCCCTAACCTCCACCCCGGCACGGACCCCCCTCCCCGGCACGGAACCCCCCCAACCTCCACCCCGGCACGGACCCCCCCATCCCCCCTCCCCGGCACGGACCCCCCCCAACCTCCACCCCGGCACGGACCCCCCCCCCCCAACCTCCACCCCGGCACGGACCCCCCCCCCCAACCTCCACCCCGGCACGGACACGCCCCCCAAACTCCACCCCGGCAGGGAACCCCCCCAACCTCCACCCCGGCACCGACCCCCCATCCCCTCCCCCGGCACGGACCCTCCCCCAACCTCCACCCCGGAACGGACCCCCCATCCCCCTCCCCGGCACGGACCCCCCACAACCTCCACCCCGGCACGGACCCCCCGCCCAACCTCCATCCCGGCACGGTCCCCCCCAACCTCCACCCCGGCACGGACCCCCCATCCCCCACCCCGGCACGGACCCCCCCCAACCTTCACCCCGGCACGGACCCCCCCCCATCCCCCTCCCCGGCACGGACCCCCCCCAACCTCCACCCTGGCACGGACCCCCCCACCCAACCTCCAACCCGGCACGGACCCCCCCCCAACCTCCACCCCGGCAAGGACCCCCCCATCCCCCTCCCCGCACGGACCCCCCCCCAACCTCCACCCCGGCACGGACCCCCCATCCCCCTCCCCCCGGCACGGTCCTCCCCCCAACCTCCACCCCGGCACGGACCCCCCCCCAACCTCCCACCCCGGCACGGACCCCCCCCAACCTCCACCCCGGCATGGACCCCCCCCCAACCTCCACCCCGGCACGGACCCCCCCCAACCTCCACCCCGGCACGGACCCCCCATGCCCCTCCCCGGCACGGACCCCCCCCCAACCTCCACCCCGGCACGGACCCCCCCCCCAACCTCCACCCCGGCACGGACCCCCCCATCCCCGTCCCCGGCATGGATCCCCCAACCTCCACCCCGGCACGGACACCTCATCCCCCTCCCCGGCACGGACCCCCCCCCCCAACCTCCACCCTGGCACGGACCCCACCCCCAACCTCCACCCCCGGCATGGACCCCCCCCAACCTCCACCCCGGCACGGACACCCCCCCAACCTCCACCCCGGCACGGACCCCCCCCCAACCTCCACCCCGGCACCGACCCCTCATCCCCCACCCCGGCACGGCCCCCCCCCCAACCTCCACCCCGGCACGGACCCCCATCCCCCTCCCCGCACGGACCCCCCCCCAACCCTCCACCCCGGCACGGACCCACCCCCCCAACCTCCAACCCGGCACGGACCCACCCTCCCAACCTCCACCCCAGCACGGACCCCCCCATCCCATCCCCGGCACGGACCCCCCCCCAACCTCCACCCCGGCACGGACCCCCCCATCCCCCTCCCCCGGCACGGCCCCCCCCCCCAACCTCCACCCCGGCACGGACCCCCCATCCCCCTCCCCGGCACGGACCCCCCCCAACCTCCATCCCGGCACGGACACCCCATCCCCCTCCCCGGCACGGACCCCCCCCCCAACCTCCACCCCGGCACGGACCCCCCCCAACCTCCACCCCGGCACGGACCCCCCCCCAACCTCCACCCCGGCACGGACACCCCCCCAACCTCCACCCCGGCACGGACCCCCCCAACCTCCACCCCGGCACCGACCCCCCATCCCACTCCCCGGCACGGACCCCCCCCCAACCTCCACCCCGGCACAGACCCCCCATCCCCCACCCCGGCACGGCCCCCCCCCCCAACCTCCACCCCGGCACGGACCCCCCCCCAACCTCCAACCCGGCACGGACCCCCCCCCAACCTCCACCCCAGCACGGACCCCCCATCCCCCTCCCCGGCACGGACCCCCCCCCAACCTCCACCCCGGCACAGGCCCCCCATCCCCCTCCCCGGCACGGCCCACCCCCCCCAACCCCCCACCCCGGCACGGACCCCCCCATCCCCCCTCCCCGGCATGGACCCCCCCAACCTCCATCCCGGCACGGACACCCCATCCCCCTCCCCGGCACGGACCCCCCCCCCAACCTCCACCCGGGCACGGACACACCCCCTAACCTCCACCCCGGCACGGACCCCCCCCCAACCTCCACCCCGGCTCCGACCCCCCAACCTCCACCCCGGCATGGACCCCCCTTCCCCCTCTCCGGCACGGACCCCCCCCCATCCCCCTCCCCGGCACGGACCACCCCCCCATCCCCCTCCCGAGCACGGACCCCCCTCCCGGCACTCCCCTGGAGCCCAGCCTACTCTAACCACCCCCCCAACCACCCCCCCCCCCCCCCCCCCGCCGCACACACACACACACACACACAACCCGAGACACACCTCTCCTCACGCATTCAGACTGCGGCCACGCCATCGCCTGCCCAGAGCCAAACCCCCCAGGCCGTCACTCACCTCCACGCTGGTCGGCGTGAACCTGGAGCACAGGGTCACGCCGATGAAAAGGAGGTTTAATTTACGTCGACGTGAACGGTCATCATGTCGACGGGACTTCGGCCCATCCGGAAGGGAGAATATCGGCAGGCCGAAAATCGGCTGCCTTGCGCAGACCCGTGACATTCTCCGCGGCAGCGGCGACACTAACGCCCCCGCCGACTTTTCTCCCTTCAGAGACTTCGGCAACCGGCGGGGGTGGGATTCACGGCGGCCAACGGCCATTCTCCGACCCTCTGGGGGGGTCGGAGAATGACGCCCATGGAATGGCCGCTGCTACTGCTTTCAAAGCTTTCCAGCAAGAGATGACGGATTTGTCCCTGAATGACTTTCCTTGTGGGATTGGGAGTTGGGTAAGGAATGAACAGTCTGTTCTAGTCAAAGGGGTTGAAAACTCATTTAATTTTCAGGGCGAAGATCAGACAATGAAACTATATTACCCGGGGCTCTCCGAGAAAATGGTCTGAAACTTAAAATACCTAACACATTTTCTTACATGTTGTTGTAATTTATTCAAATATTTTGATTCCAGCTAAAGCCCAGACTATTCTCAGTTCTGAATACACATTCTGAAGTAATTGGTCTAGTTGGTTGAACCAATAGTCTCGGTCAACATTCAGCTAATCTAATAGAAACCATTTTGATTCATTAAGGTGCAGCCTAAATGAGGATCAATGGTGTTATTGGGCTGGATTTCCTGGTCCCCCTGCCGTGTGTTTCTCGGTGGAACGCCATTAGCTGGCTGTGGCATTCTCTATTCTCTACTCCCGCTGCTGTCAATGGGATTTCCCATTGAAGCCACCTCATGCTGCCAGGAAAACCCCCGGGTGAGGGAGAATCCCAAAGGCTGGAGAATTCCGGCCATTATTTTGATTTGCTGGCAGTGTCAGAATGTTTTTATGCAAGTGGATTGGCGCAGCCGGTATTACAGGGGCTTGACCCGATAATAATTTATAATTGTCTCACTGGAAGTGACAAAATTCCTCTCAGACTGGTTGGGTTTTGTTGAGTAACAAAGGTCTCCCTCACTGGCCAGTGAACCAGCGAGGAACACAACCCCCACCACAGCCTCAGTTCCATGAAGGAAACGCCCAATGGAATCAAGTCTCCTTCAGGAATTTAATTAATCGCCATGGGGCCTTCCCCACGACTGAGGACCCCGGCAGCAGGAGTCCTCCCCACTCAGGGCTGATGGGCAATCACAGGCTGGCCACTCGTCATTCCCATCTGCCCCAGCAGTAGGGTGGCTGCCACAGCACTGCACCCCACACACGACCTAGGATTACGGAGGGACCCCACAGAGTGCCCCCAATCGGCAGAGTGCCCCACCACTGGCTGGCGGCTGAAACCCCATCGTTTTTGCTAGGCAGCTTTTCGAGAGTGTGGGAGATGCATGCATACACCATTTAATCTACGTGGTACCACTAAATTGCAGTGGGATCAAGGATAATGGATGCAATTGGGTCGTTAATGAGTCTAATTAATATCCTTCTCCTGGAGGCCAGGCATCGCGCTTCAGTCCCTTTCTCACTCCGACTTAATCAGGAGTGGCTTTCCCGCCACTGGGAGCCTGTCACAGGGCCTCTCCCACGTTTAGATAGGCCCAGCCACCATGGTTCCACTCACGACAAGCTACATAAAATCTATCTTCCCACCTTCCTTGCTTTCGATGATGAAATAATCCTTCTGTAAGATTGGGTGGTTTGAAGTACAATCTATCAATCATACTCAAAGACAAAAATTAACAGCAGTAAACGGTTAGAACATCCAGTTTCATTACCTTAAAAATATTAAACACTCAATTCCTGATTGTTCACGAATAAAAGAAACAACTCTTCACAAATCTTCCAATAACTCTGAACTGGATCATAGCAACATAGGAAGAGGAAGAGGCCATTCAGCCCATCAAGCCTGCTCCGCCATTCAATGCGATGATTTGGATTTGGGTTTATTGTCATGTGCACCGAGGTACAGTGAAAAGTATTGTTCAGCACACATTCCAGGCAGATCATTCCATACATGAAAAACATAGGACATACAATAGATACACAAAGTAAATACATTGGCACAGACATTGGGTGAAGCACACGGAGTGTAGTGCTACTAAGTAGGGAAGATGTGTGGAGAGATCAGTTCAGTCCATAAAAGGGTCATTCAGGAGTCTGGTAACAGCGGGGAAGAACCTGTTGGTGCGGGTTCTCAGACTTTCGTATCTTCTGCCCGAAGGAAGAGGTTGAAAGAGAGAATAACCCAGGTGGGAGGGATCTTTGACAATGCTGCCTGTTTCCCTAAAGCAGCGGAAGGTGTAGACCGAGTCAATGCATGGGAAGTAGATTTGCGTGATCGACTGGGCTGTGCTCACAACTCTCTGTAGTTTCTTACTGTCTTGGGCCGGGCAGTTGCCATACCAGGCTGTGATGCAGCCAGATAAGATGCTTTCTATGGTGCACCTGTAAAAATTGGTAAGAGTCATTGTGGACATGCCAAATTTCCATAGATTCCTGAGAAAGTATAGACGCTGTTGTACGTCCTTTGTCATTGCGTCAATGTGGGTGGTCCAGGACAGATTGTTGGTGATGTGTGTCATGATATGCAAACATGCAACCAATGAACACTCAGAATAGGACACAACCAATGGGCAGTCAGGACACTCAGAGGTGGCATCACCATAAGGGGGCATGACATAAACACTATAAAAGGGATGAGGCACTCACACCCTGCCTCTTTTCCACAGACAGACATCAAGAGAGTTAGACAGGGTTGATCAGCAGCATCACACCCCAGCACGTGGCTTAGAGCAGGCTGGTACAGTTAGACTGAGTTACTACAGTTAGATTAGCAGAGAGTCGAACTCATTTGAGAACTGTGTTAATAGTTCAATAAACACGTTGAACTCATTTCAGAGTCTGGAGCATCCTTTAGTTAAGACTGCATCAAGTAGCAGCCTGTGTTATCCGAAGCAGCATAACACAACAATGCGCACCCCTAGGAATTTGAAGTTGTCAACAATCTCCACCTCGGCCCCGTTGATGCAGACAGGGGTGTGTCCGATACTTTGCTTCCTGAAGTCAATGACCAGCTCCTTAGTTTTGCTGACATTGAGGGAGAGATTGTTGTTGTTACACCACTCCACTAGGTTTTCTATATGACTCATCGTTGTTTGAGACCTGACCCACAACGGTCGTGTCATCAGCAAACTTGTAGATGGAGTTGAAGCCACATTTGCCACACAATCATGTGTGCATAGGGAGTATAGTAGGGGGCTAAGTACGCAGCCTTGTGGTGCCCCGGTATCGAGGATGATCGTGGAGGTGGTGTTGTTGTTCATCCTTATTGATTGTGGTCCATGGGTCAATTATCCAGTTGCAGAGGGAGGAGCCAAGTCCTAGATTTTGGAGTTTGGATATATGTTTGGCTGGGATTATGGTGTTGAAGGTGGAGCAGTAGTCAATGAATAGATGGCTGATCGGACAATTCCTTTTCCCCACATTATCCCCTTACCCCTTTACATTATTGTTTTTGAAAAATTTAGTGTACCCAATTCTTTTTTTTCCAATTAAGGGGCAAAATCCAGGGCCGGGGTTCTCCGAGCCCCCACGGCAACTGGCCAAGTTCCCGCCGGCGTGGTTCACTCATGGTTCCACCCGGCGGGCACTCGGGGTGGCGGCTACAGACATAGTTTGCGCCCGCACTGGTGGGGGGGGGGGGGCGGGGGGATCCGTCACCAGGGGGGGCCTCCAGGATGGCCAGCTTCGTGATCGGGGGCCACCAATCGGCAGGCGCGTGCGACCTGGTGGGGGGGGGGGGGGGCTATATTGTTGGGGCCAATCCGCTGTGTGGGTCCGCCATGTTGCACTGACCCACGGCCGGATGCGCAGGGCCCCGTATCGGCAGCCGGAGCTGCGTGGAGCACTCCGGGACCCTGCAAACCACCTTCAAAACGGAGAATCACTCTGGACTTTCTAGAAAAAAGTCCAGAGTGATTGGCGCCTGTTTTGTCGCGGGCGTGGGGACAGAGCCCCATTATCAGAGAATTCGCCCCAGCACCTGGAATTTTAAATTTCTTCTTTAGAAAGTGGTGAGTTTCGATGTCTGGAAATGTCTCTCTCGCTCTCCTTATATGCCCTATAGGAGGGCTGGTCTTGTTTGGTATTCTCACCTTCACCTTTGAAGGCCTTTGAAACTAATTACTTTTGAAAGAAATTTATTCTGTCTCATTTCAAATTGCAGAATTTCTAGTCAGTCGGAGGTTTTTTGAAAATCGCATTTTAAAAATAAAGAGCTCCAGCTTCATTCGTGACAATGGGTTGAAAGCAGGCAACTGAGCCATATGGAACTATCTTTAAATATTTGTTTGTCAGATGAATGTGGATTGCTTTCCAAAACTGAAAAGCACATCTGCAGAAATCAATTTCAGCTGAAAATCTCACCAACACTATCGATAAAAGTAATCAGAGCTCAGACATTCCTGCGATGTTAAAGAGGGCAGCTTTCTGACTCGCCATGATCGTCCATAATTGATAAGATTCCACATTCGAGACTGTTGGCTGAAACTGAGGCACGTTTAATTTGGGCCAAACACAAACACAGACGGGAAACGGAGCAGTTTATTGGGATAAGGACCAGGATACATTTCACCACGACAAGGATGAGAAACTGGCAGAATAGGATTGGTCAACATTTTTTCACTCAGTAGGAAAGAAAATGTTTTTGGGGTGTATGAGAGGTGAGCTAACCCCATGCCGCTGGAGCTCGGCGCTGCTGGCTTACTGAGTCAGAGGTTCCATGTTTCAGATGCAATGTTAATCCAAGGCTCCACCGCCTTCCTGGATTGGATGGAAAAGGTTTCACGGTGCTCCTGGCCAAAATGCCAACACTACCAGAAAAGGCTATCAGGTCATCTACCTCGTTGTCATTTGTGGGATCTTACTGAGTAAAGTTTTGCTGTGAACTGAACTTCTTTCTTTAATTATTTACAATTTTTAAAAAAATGTTGGTGCCATCTGCAATGTCATACACAGAAGAGGATCGTTAACATCAAATTGAAAAACTAAAATTAACAGTGAAGAATAATTCCTGACCCCATGATCTAAAAACAGAGACTTCGCCCCCTGCTGTTCAAACTGAGAACTAGTGTTGCTCTACAATTGAGTACAGGTGGAAGTGCATTTGGACATGGATCTGAATGATTTGCTTCAGGAAACTGGGCAATTTGCAGGGCTTAATCTTTATAATTTATTGATTAGTCCAAGGGCTGCCAATACTCCAGGCTTCACCAGGAACTGAGGAATAATCTCCGGGATACTGAAGTGATAGAGGCATTAAAACTATTATATCTCATAATTTACTTGAAAATCTCCTGTTTATTAATTATAAAAAATATTGAAGATGGAAAAAACATCTGTTTAACTGATGGCAAGCATCATCCTAATGGGTAATAAATAGTCTCTACATTTCCAATTTGTGTGAAAGTCATTAGTTTTCTCCAAATATTCTTAAGATAATAACCATGATGTTATCTCGGCCTCCCGAGCAAGAATGGCATGGCATGGAGGATGGGGAGCAGTGAGAGGTGGTTAAATTAGGAATCATGCCAATTAAACATGGGCAACATACCCTGGTCTTGAGACACCAACGCCCATAAGAGAATAAAGCGTACCAGTCATTACCCACTGCTTTCCCACAACATTTGTGCTCACCATCATTTTCATTCCAGGGTTCATCGAATCATAGGCTCATAATATCCCTACTGTGCAGAAGGAGGCCATTTGGCCCATCAAGTCTACACAGACCCTTCGAAAGACCACCCTACCTGGGCCCAATCCCCCACCCTGGGCTGGATTTTCCGTTTCTGAGGCTAAGTGCTGACGCCGTTGTGAAAACTGTGGAGTTTCATGACGGCAAAAATGGTGCGACAGACGAACATATTCAGCCACTCCAAAGGGGCCAGCACGGGCGTCACGGGAAACGGCACACTTTGCACGCAGAACGGCGACGGGTTCGCCAGTTCTGTGATTGCCGCACAGTGACAGCCGCACTTAAGAGATTCCCCCCCACCCCACCCCCCGTCACCCACCACACACACACACACCGTTGCAGCCAACATGGCTGGAAAGAGAGCAGCTCTGTACTTCTGACGCCGAGCTGGAGACCCTCCTGGACGCCGTGGAGGAGAGGCGGATGATCCTGTACCCTGGCCCAGAGGAAGGTCCTCAGGCGGCAACGTTCGCCGTGCCTGGGCGGAGGTGGCAGTCGTTATCAGCGCTGCCAGAGAAGTCATCTGGACTGGCATCCAGTGCAGAAAAAAACTGCACAACCTCCTCAGGGCGACCAGGGCGAGTAGGCAGTGCTGTGTCCCTGGCACTAACCCCCCTACCCCCTACAGACATGTGGCCCGGACCCCCCCCCCCGACGGCCGGACCCCCACCCAGTCCCACATGCCTGCACCCATGCCAGGAGCAGGGGGTGGTGCCGGTTATGCGTGCCACCCAGGCCGAAACAGCACGGGTGGCGTCTGCGGTGGAGGCAATGGGGGCAACGGTGTCGGAAATCGGTCAGTTTGTGCAAGGCCTGGGACATTCTGTGCAGGCTGGGGCCGAGGCCCAGGACAGGGCTGCCCTGTCACAGGCAACCATGTGCCAGAACCAGCTGGAGATTGCAGCGGCGCTCCTCAGCGTGGCCAAGTCACAGCAGGCCATTGCTGAGAGCATCGGTGGCATTGCCCAGGTGCAGGCTGGCACGGCGCAGTAACAGGGGGGGTGACCCAGTCCCAGAGGGTCGTGGCCCACTTACTGGCTGATGTGGCACAGACCCTCAGTGTGGCGGCACAGTCGCAGAGTGATGTGGTGCAGTCGCAGGCAGAGATGGGCCACTCCTTGTGCTCTATGGCCGTGAACGTTCTGACCATTGTCGATACCAGAGCGGGCCTCCAGTACTGGCAGCGCCAGGTGTTGGGGTGGCCTCAGGGGATGGCTCCGCTCGCACCCCTGCCCTGAAGCATGGGGGCCATCGGGCACACCGAGCGAGGAGGGGTGCTGGGGCCCTTGCCGGTGGCTCCAGCAGGGGAGGTGCCGAAACACCGCAACACCTCGGCCCCCACCCACTCCTGTCCCTGGTGCATCTCTGGTGGGCAGCGGGCAGAACAGGGCGGCACCACGCCACCCGGGACACCCGAGGAGCAGCCGGGCCCATCCAGGCCGGGCCACCACAGGAGACGTGCGCCAACGGGGACCCTTGTCGCAGGGCAGGAGTCACAGCAGTCCGCCACCACTCCTGCTGTACCATCTGGGGAACCACCTAGGCATGTTAGGGACTGTAAGGCCAGAAAGTTAGACCGCAGTTAAGTTGGCACGGGTGCAGGGCAGAGTTTAGTTATAGGGGTTGGGGCACAGGTTGTCTATATTTGTTCACAATAAACACATGTTCAAACTGTTCAAATCTGACTGGATGCTCTGGCTGATGGGCGTGGGGCGGTCAATGCTGGCCAGTGGGAGTGGGGGATGTGGGACGAGTGAGACCGTCCCCAGCACCCCATCCCCAGCGATTCGACCGGACCGTGTGATGGACTGGCCAGCTCGCATGCAGGGATCACCCAGGTGGAAGGTGCGACTGTGGACATGAATCAGACATTGTCTAACGATGTGGAGCTCGGAGCTTATTGCAAAGCGGGCTGTCATCATCCTCCATCCCATGGACCAGACCCGCTGTCACTGGCAACCCAGTGCCCCCAGCTCGCAGTGCCGCTGTATATATAACGGAGGCTGTGTGCATGGGGGTGGTTTGGTGGTGTGGGAGGTGAGGGTGTTCAGTGGTGTGTGAGGTGAGGGTGTTCGGTGGTGAGGGAGGTGAGGGTGTTCGGTGATGGGGAGGTGAGGGTGTTCGGTGGTGAGGGAGGTGAGGGTGTTCGGTGGTGTGGGAGGTGAGGGTGTTCAGTGGTGAGGGAGGTGAGGGTGTTCGGTGGTGTGGGAGGTGAGGGTGTTCAGTGGTGTGTGAGGTGAGGGTGTTCGGTGGTGAGGGAGGTGAGGGTGTTCAGTGGTGTGGGAGGTGAGGGTGTTCGGTGGTGAGGGAGGTGAGGGTGTTCGGTGATGGGGAGGTGAGGGTGTTCAGTGGTGTGGGAGGTGAGGGTGTTCTGTGGTGTGGGAGGTGAGGGTGTTCAGTGGTGTGGGAGGTGAGGGTGTTCGGTGGTGAGGGAGGTGAGGGTGTTCAGTGGTGTGGGAGGTGAGGGTGTTCGGTGGTGAGGGAGGTGAGGGTGTTCGGTGGTGAGGGAGGTGAGGGTGTTCGGTGGTGAGGGAGGTGAGGGTGTTCGGTGGTGTGGGAGGTGAGGGTGTTCCGTGGTGAGGGAGGTGAGGGTGTTCGGTGGTGTGGGAGGTGAGGGTGTTCCGTGGTGAGGGAGGTGAGGGTGTTCGGTGGTGAGGGAGGTGAGGGTGTTCGGTGGTGTGGGAGGTGAGGGTGTTCCGTGGTGAGGGAGGTGAGGGTGTTCGGTGGTGTGGGAGGTGAGGGTGTTCGGTGGAGTGGGAGGTGAGGGTGTTCGGTGGTGAGGGTGTTCGGTGGTGAGGGAGGTGAGGGTGTTCGGTGGTGAGGGAGGTGAGGGTGTTCGGTGGTGTGGGAGGTGAGGGTGTTCGGTGGTGTGGGAGGTGAGGGTGTTCGGTGGTGAGGGAGGTGAGGGTGTTCGGTGGTGAGGGAGGTGAGGGTGTTCGGTGGTGTGGGAGGTGAGGGTGTTCGGTGGTGTGGGAGGTGAGGGTGTTCGGTGGTGAGGGAGGTGAGGGTGTTCGGTGGAGTGGGAGGTGAGGGTGTTCGGTGGTGAGAGAGGTGAGGGTGTTCAGTGGTGAGGGTGTTCAGTGGTGTGGGAGGTGAGGGTGTTCGGTGGTGAGGGAGGTGAGGGTGTTCGGTGGTGTGGGAGGTGAGGGTGTTCGGTGGTGAGGGAGGTGAGGGTGTTCGGTGGTGAGGGAGGTGAGGGTGTTCGGTGGTGAGGGAGGTGAGGGTGTTCGGTGGTGAGGGAGGTGAGGGTGTTCGGTGGTGAGGGAGGTGAGGGTGTTCGGTGGTGAGGGAGGTGAGGGTGTTCAGTGGTGTGGGAGGTGAGGGTGTTCAGTGGTGAGGGAGGTGAGGGTGTTCGGTGATGGGGAGGTGAGGGTGTTCGGTGATGGGGAGGTGAGGGTGTTCAGTGGTGTGGGAGGTGAGGGTGTTCGGTGGTGAGGGAGGTGAGGGTGTTCGGTGGTGAGGGAGGTGAGGGTGTTCGGTGGTGAGGGAGGTGAGGGTGTTCGGTGGTGAGGGAGGTGAGGGTGTTCGGTGGTGAGGGAGGTGAGGGTGTTCGGTGGTGAGGGAGGTGAGGGTGTTCGGTGATGGGGAGGTGAGGGTGTTCAGTGGTGTGGGAGGTGAGGGTGTTCGGTGGTGAGGGAGGTGAGGGTGTTCGGTGGTGAGGGAGGTGAGGGTGTTCAGTGGTGAGGGAGGTGAGGGTGTTCGGTGGTGAGGGAGGTGAGGGTGTTCGGTGGTGAGGGAGGTGAGGGTGTTCGGTGGTGAGGGAGGTGAGGGTGTTCGGTGGTGAGGGAGGTGAGGGTGTTCGGTGGTGTGGGAGGTGAGGGGTGTGGGTCTGGGACAGTGTGTCCGTGCCTCTGGCCAGCAACCCCCCTGCCCCCCTAGTCGGTGAAACGTGAGGCGACAAGGGCGTCCCATCTGTGCTGGCCCTTGCTATAGAGTTGCGCGACCCCCCCTGTCTGGCCGAGCCCCATGTCCCGCTCATTGTCCCCCTCCCCCCTCATCCTCCTTGTCTGAAGAAGCCTGCCTTTCCTTCTCATCCTTCTCCAGCACATTGCCCCTCTGCTGGGCTATATTGTGGAGGATGCAGCAGACCACCATGATGCGGGCGACCTTCCTGGTCTCGTACTGGAGGGCCCCTCCAGAGCAGTCCAGGCACCTGAAACGCATCTTCAGGACCCCTGAAGCACCTTTCGACCCACATACCTGGTCGCTATATGGGCATCATTGTAGCAGGTCTCCGTGTCGGTCTGTGGCCTCCATATAGGCGTCATCAGCCACGGCTGCAACGGCGCAACCCCTGTCACCCAGCAACCAGCCCCGCAGATGGGGGCATGGTGTCTCTCGAACATGTCGGGGATCACCGAGTGCACCAAGATGATCAGGTCATGTACACTTTCTGGGAATCGGGCACAGACGTGCAGGATCAGTATCTGATGGTCACAGACCACCTGAATGTTCATCGAATGGTAGCCCTTTCTGTTGGCGAACGGCGGGCGGCCTGTTATCCGCCGGTGGCCATAGGGCGACATGCACCCCGTCGATGACCCCCTGGACCCGGGGCAACCCGGCGATGGCAGCGAACCTCACTGCCTGGGCATCCTGGTGGGCGCAGTCCACAGGGTACTGGATGTACTGCTCTGCCTGGGCATACAGGGCATCGGTGATGCCGCAGATCCACCTGTGCGCCAATGCCTGGGAGATGCCAGACATGTCCCCACTCAGCGACTGGAATGACCCTATCGCGGAAACGTTCAGCGCGACCGTCACCTTGATGGCCACTGGTAGCGGGTATCCTCCCCCATACTCATGCGGTGCCAGGTGTGCCATCATCTGGCAGATGTGTCACACTGTATCCCTGCTCAACTGCACTCCACTTCTGCATGCCCAGTCCGGAAGGTCCTCAAAGGACATGAGGTCGCGGTACATGCATGCCTCATCCGGCGCCTCCTCGGCACCTCCTCCTCCTCGGCCTGTTGGGCGGCCGGCCCTCCAGCCTGAGCGGCTGCCACCAGCCCCTCTGCAGCTCCCTCCTCTGCTGCAGCCTCCGCCTCCTCTCTGAGCGACCCCCGCTCATGCTGTCACAGGGCTACATGCACGGCAGCGGCCATCGCCACGGTGCCCAGCAGGGCAGGTTGATGACCGAAAGCCATAATTTTCTGCAGGGGGTAAAAGGCAAACACGTTATCATGGTGCATACACCCGTGCCCAACCAGCTAGGTGGCCCCGGTTCTCAGCGCGCGCACCAAACACGCATGCCCCCCGCCCCCGCACCCCGTCGGTGCTCCTAGTCCTGGCAGCTGCGGCCAGGGGCACCGATGGATGGCATTGCCCTCACTGGGGGCTGCCGTCGGTGTGGCCCTTGGTGGTTCCCTGGTGGATGGCTGCCGGTTGGCTGGGGTGGTGATGGAGGGGTGGCCCATCCATTCGGCCGTTGTCACTGCGTGCAACCAGGGACCGGGGTGGGCGGTCTGTGCCTGGGCACCGTCCCTGTCCTGTTGTGGGCTCCCCGGCTGCTTGGCCTGTCCCACCCCCTTCCCCTCCCCTCCCCCGGCCCTGGGAGGCCCTCCCCCTCCTCCCCCCCCAGCAGAAAGCACGGCCGGTGTCTGAGCCAGAAGCCCACAGTCATCCCAAGCCATGTCCTACCTCCTCTCTTTGCTGCCGCACCCAGCACGCCAGGTTCACAAATTTGTATAGCATTGTATACATTGTATAGCACAACAGGGAGACCTGGGTGTGCTAGTGCATGAGTCGCAAAAAGTTGGTTTTCAGGTGCAACAGGTGATTAAGAAGGCAAATGGAATTTTGTCCTTCATTGCTAGAGGGATGGAGTTTAAGACTAGGGAGGTTCTGCTGCAATTGTATAAGGTGTTAGTGAGGCCACACCTGGAGTATTGTGTTCAGTTTTGGTCTCCTTACTTGAGAAAGGACGTACTGGCACTGGAGGGTGTGCAGAGGAGATTCACTAGGTTAATCCCAGAGCTGAAGGGGTTGGATTACGAGGAGAGGTTGAGTAGACTGGGACTGTACTCGTTGGAATTTAGAAGGATGAGGGGCGATCTTATAGAAACATATAAGATTATGAAGGGAATAGATAGGATAGATGCGGGCAGGTTGTTTCCACTGGCGGGTGAAAGCAGAACTAGGGGGCATAGCCTCAAAATAAGGGGAAGTAGATTTAGGACTGAGTTTAGGAGGAACTTCTTCACCCAAAGGGTTGTGAATCTATGGAATTCCTTGCCCAGTGAAGCAGTAGAGGCTCCTTCATTAAATGTTTTTAAGATAAAGATAGATAGTTTTTTGAAGAATAAAGGGATTAAGGGTTATGGTGTTCGGGC
The DNA here is from genome assembly GCF_047496885.1 of Scyliorhinus torazame. Lineage (NCBI taxonomy): Eukaryota > Metazoa > Chordata > Chondrichthyes > Carcharhiniformes > Scyliorhinidae > Scyliorhinus > Scyliorhinus torazame. Next base: position 58,760,999 of record NC_092707.1, read on the forward strand.
CAGAAAGTGGAGCTGAGTCCACAAAAGATCAGCCATGATCTCATTGAATGGTGGAGCAGGCCCGAGGGGCCAGATGGCCTACTCCTGCTCCTAGTTCCTATGTTCTTATGTTCTTATTAGAAACACGCTGTCAGGAATTCAGCCCATCCGAGGCACTGAACCGCGGAGGCCCCGGAGAATCGGTCGTCAGGACCACTAATGATATGTCTACTTTACTTTCGGGCCGCGTTGTTTTTGGGGGGCCGGAGAATCCCGATTTGGCGTGAAACCAGCATCAGGCTCTATTTCGGTGTCGGCAGTTAGTCTCCACCCGATCGCGTTTCGCGATTTCTGCACATCTTTGGACTATGGGAGGAAACCATAGGAGGGGCAGCACGGTAGCACAGTGGTTAGCACAGTTGCTTCACAGCTCCAGGGTCCCAGGTTCGATTCCCCGCTGGGTCACTGTCTGTGCAGAGTCTGCACGTTCTCCCAGTGTCTGCGTGAATTTCCTCCGGGTGCTCCGGTTTCCTCCCACAGTCCAAAGATGTGCAGGTTAGGTGGATTGGCCATGATAAATTGCCCTTAGTGTCCAAAAAAGTTAGGAGGGTTAAGGGGGATATGGAGGAAGTGAGGGCTTAAGTGGGTCGGTGCAGACACAATGGCCTCCTTCTGCACTGTTTGTTCTATGTCTATGTCAAACCGGAGCATCCAGAGGAAACCCACGCAGATACGGGGAGAATGTACAAATTCCTCACAGTCACCTGAGGAAGGAATCAAACCCGGGTTCTTGGCATTGCAAGGCAGCTGTGCTAACCATTGTGCCACCAGGCTGTCAGGAGTGTTGAGACTGCAGACTGGCTGGGGCCTCATGAATATTGAAACATTGGGGTCGGTTGACATCATTCTGATCCTGCACAATGTTCTTTGGGGAAAGTGGCTGCAATCGAAAAGCTTTATTTTGAATTTGTTCATGGGATGTACTCATCACTGGCTTGCATTTATTGCCCATCTGTATATTGTTGTATGCGGACACAGACTGCTCAGAGTGAAGGTAAATACATTTTACTCCAATTGGAAAAACATTGAAGTGCAGTATCCCAGGTGTCTGTGTTGGGGCCATATTTGTTCTGGGTAAATCGATAGAAGATTTGGACATGGTTACAGGGGATGCAATCGCAACAATTGCCAACGGCACGTGATGAATGTAGGAAATTTTTATATAGATTGTATTATATATATCTGTTGCAGTAATGTTATTAAAAACCTGGGTTAAGGTATATATATCTCTGCTGCAGTAATATTTTTAAAACATCATGGTGGCGTGTCTGCAAAATGTGCAATTAAGATGTTGTAAAATTGAGATCATCATTCATTGGCCTTGGTGAGGCCGCACCTTGAGTATTGTGTGCAATTTTGGTCTCCTGGTTGCTCTTGAGGGTGTCCAGCGAAGGTTCACAAGGCTAAATACCGGGATGCAGGACTGACATGTAAAGAATGACTGAATCGACTGGGCTTGTACTCACTGGAGTTTAGAAGAATGAGCGAGGATCTCATAGAAACATATAAAATCCTGATGGGACTGGACATGCTAGATACAGGAAGAATGTTCCCAATGTTGGGGATGTCCAGAAACAGAGATCACAGCCTAAGAATAAGAGGTAAGCCACTCAGGACTGAGATGAGAAAGAACCTCTTCTCTCAGGGAGTTGTGACCTTGTGGAACTCTCTACAACAGAAAGCTGTTGGGGCCGGTTCATTGGATATATTCCAAGAGGGAGCTGGACATGGCCGTTGCGGCTAAAGGGATCAATGGATATGGAGAGAAGGCGGGAGTGTGATACTGAACTTGCATGATCAGCCATGATCATACTGAATGGTGGTGCAGGCTCGAAGGGCCGAATGACCTACTCCTCCACCTATTTTCTATGTTTCTATGTTTCTATTCATTCCAACCATGTATTTGTTTACAAAAGGAGGCCTAATGGAATTTTGTTATGATTGCTGGAGATTCTCTCGAAGTAGATAATTTAAGACAATGGGCACGATTCAACTAAAAGGGAACAAAGTCACATAGCGAGCATGTTTAGTCTCAGCGCTGAGAAACACATGGCTAGAAAACACCACCCACGTTAGATAAGGGACCAAGGCTGCACATAGCCCCGTTTTGTGCACTGAAGAGCCTCACTTGCTGGAACTCCTCAGTGCAGCAAGCGATCAGGATGCTATTTTTAAATGGCATTGTGATCTCCGAGGCCCCCCCCCCAAGCCCCAACGCACTATGGGAGGCCAACACCTGCACAGGGCACCGGTGTCCCGATCGCCAGTGCACCAAAAATGCCAGCTTGGCACATTGGCAGTACCAACCTGCCACCCTGGCAGTGCCCCTGCCAACTGACAGTGCCACCTTGGCAGTGCCAGGCTGGCACTCAGGTGACACCAGCAGGGTGTCAGGCTGGCACTGCGAGGGTGCCAGGCTGGTAATACCAGGGTGCCAAAGTGGTACCAGGGTACCATCCTGCCCAAAGTTTGAATTCAACTTTTAAAAATCTGGGCCGGGTTTCTCCAATAATGGGGCTATGTCCCCACACCCGCGGAAAAACGCGTGCGAATCACTCTGGACTTTCCTGGAGAAAGTCCAGGGTGATTCCCTGATATGCAGGGGGCTAGCAGGGCCCCAGAGTGCTTCTCGCAGCTCCGGCTGCTGACATGGGGCCCTGCACTTCCGGTCGGGGGTCCACGCATGCGCACGTCGGTGGCCTGCGCCGGCAGCCCCGCGAGACATGGCGGGTCCACACCGCGGACCGGCACCAAGAAGATAGGCCCCCCCCCCCCAGATCGGAAGCCTGGCCATCCTGGAGGGCCCCCTCCGTGAATTATCCCCCCCCCCCACCAGGGCGGCCGCGAATTGCGTCCGCAGCCACCACGCCGAGTTGCCGCTAGGTGGAACCATGAGAGAACCACGCCGGCAGGAACTCGGACAGCTGCACTCGGAGAATCACCGCGGGAGCCACTTTCAATGGACCCCGACCGGCACGCGTCGACCGCATGCGCCCGATTGGCGCCGATTCTCTGGGCACCCATTCTCCGGTCCCACGCCGATCGCGATTTTGGCATGGAGGCTCGGAGAATCCCACCCCAGGAATTAACAGTCTAAAGGTGTCCATGTCCTCTTCCAGACCCTTCCATCAGGCAGGAGGTGCAGAAGTCTGAAGACCCGCACATCCAGACATAGGAACAGCTTCTTCCCCACAGCTACTAGACTCCTCAACGACTCCCCCTTGGACTGATCTGTTCCCTGTAAGAACACCATTCACGATGCCCTATGCTGCTCTTGCTCATGTATTTGCTTTGTTTGACCCCTTGTTCCGCACTGTAACCAATCACTATTTGTCAATGTACTTTGTCGATTATTCTTTTTGTCTACTATGAACGTACTGTGTACGTTCTCGTGGCCACAGAAAAGTACTTTTCACTGTACTACGATACATGTGAGAATCAATCAATCAATCAATCAAGCCGTACTTTACATTAAAGCCATAGAGAATGAATTGATTAGATTCACCACAATGATGCTACAAGAGAAATTAAAGGAACACAAAGGAACCTGAGGCACTTGCAATGCATGGAACTATCTCCACTAGAGTGGGGAAGGTCAAGAGAAGATTTTACAAACATATTCAGATAGCGCAAATAAGGAAAATCTACTCCTTGGGGATCAGTTGTGAGGGGCCATCAATTAAAGTAGTCAATGTGAGGAGAAAGGCTAGGCAAAAAATCCAAGGGAAGATTGGATAAATACTTTGAGCCAAGGAGGAACACGATTAACTGTAGCTGCTTGAAGGACTTGGCATTGACAAGATGGATTCAGTGGTCACTTCTGCTGTGTAAACTTCTCTGGTTCCTAAAGTTCCGGTGCAGAGCGAGCAAGGTTAGATCCTCGTTCAAATGCTGCTCAAAAAATGACGCAAAGTAGTTACTTTTTGGTATTGCTTGATTATTTAATTTAATGGCTGCATGTAGTAACTGAAGGTGTTCAATCTGAAGTAACATGTAAGTGTGGGTTGAACATCCTCACAGGCATAGTTCTCAAATGCCCCGGCTTGTCGTTTGTACATTAAGCCTAGATCATTACAATACTTAAACCCAGTTGGATATTTCATGAAAAACTCACCTCCTCCTTGGCAATAATACCCACAAGTTTATTTTGTTTAGTAACAGCGGTTGATGCGCAAACTATGAAACGTGACGTTGTGGCAGAACATTGTAGCGTGGTCGCAGAAAAGAAGCATTGCCCCTTTAAATGACAGCGATACACTTCTATCTGAGAACTGCAGCTTTTGCTGTTGCTTGGCAACCGGAAAGTCTACCCTCCCCCTAGCAACTGCAACGCCCTGCTAAATAAACCATTTGTCACCGAAACACCACTTCCAAACAATGTGGCGGGCGGGGATATTTGGGAAAAGGGAATATTAGATTACACATTGGTTTTTCTCTGACTGGCACACGCCCACATGTGCCCACCTTATCTGGAGCCGTATGCTCGAGAGCAGCTGGTCCCTGTATGAGGAGCAAAGTGCACATGTCCTCAGGCTCCTTGAATGGATGGAAATGACCACTGTTACTGCGTTCAAAGCTTTCCAGCAACAGGTTAAAGCAATGTGCCTCAATGATTTTCCTTCGGGCATTGGGAGTTGGGTAAGGAATGAACAATCTACTCCAGTAAAAGGGTTCCTTTTGAAAACCGAGTCATGTCCTCCTCATAGTCATGTCCTCATAGTCATGTCCTCCTCATAGGCAAAAAAAACCCCGGGAGAAAACCGAAACCCGGGTATCTGAAAAGCCTGGTCTGTTACGAAACTGTACGAGCGAAAATTCCTAACAGATTTTCTTACATCCAGTAAGGGCCTCACAAGTTTTGATTACAGCCAGAATACGATTAGATTATTCTCAGCACATTGTCGTGTACCATTACCTAGCTGATTTAGTTTTATCCTCAATTAATGGAAATAAAGCATGTATATTTTAAAATTGTGATACAAAATAATTTGTGATAATAATAATCTTTATTAGTGTCACAAGTAGGCTTACATTAACACTGCAATGAAGTTACTGTGAAACTCTCCTAGTCGCCTCACTCCAGCACCTGTTTGGGTACACAGAGGGAGAATTCAGAATGTCCAATTCACCGAACAACACGTCTTTCGAGACTTGTGGGAGGAAACCGGAGCACCCGGAGGAAACCCACGCAGACACAGGGGACTGGATTTTCCGTTTCAGGGACTATACCCCACGCTGCCGTGAAGAAATGTGGTCTTCTACGCCAGAAAAACTGGCGTCAAAAGACCACAGATTCACAGCCCTGCAGGGGGCTAGCAGGCAGCTGTCATGGAGCTCGCAGCTCCAGCAGCCGATACGGCCCCTGCACTTCCGGGTCAGAGGCCACGCAGTGCTCCATGGCACAGACTCAGACTGTGGACCTGGACTGCAGAAATAGTGCCCCCGATCAGCCGTGCGTCCGACCCGGACCACCCACACAATAAAGGCCCAGTCCCGTATGAAGCCCCCCTTGCCCTCCGATCGGCCCACCCCGACTATGGCGGCTGTGGGTATCACGAACAGTGGGACCACATTAGAATAACGCCGTCGGGATTTCGGCCGGTCGTGGGGCGCAGAATAGTGGGACGGGACTCCAGCAATGGGCGCAGGTGATGGATACGTGGCGCGACGTACTATCCAAGTACGCCGTTTTTCGGGGGGCGGACAATCACGGAACCGGCGCCGGTTCCGATTTCATGAATGAAACTGGATTCTCTCCCCGCGCCGAACGCGATTTTGGCGTCGGGGTGTGGAGAATCCAGCCCGAGGAGAACGTACAGACTCCGCGCAGACAGTGACCCAAGCCAGGAATCGAACCTGGGACCCTGGAGCTGTGAAGCAACAGTGCTAACCACTTTGCTACCGTATGAAGGGCGTGAAATAAGAGGATTTTTAAAAAATTTGTTCACATGAGATGGGCTTCGCATGGCTGTGCCACCATTCATTGCCCATCACTAATTGCCCTTGAGGGGGCAGTTAAGAGCCAACCACATTGCTGTATGAAATGCAGGGTTCGGAGTCACGTTTCAGTGTCTGATGGCCGCGTCTAGTTTTTGATTTGTAGGGAATCCGATTTTCATCTGCATTCCCGACCCCGCTCCATTTTCCTCTGGCTTGTTTGCAGGTCGGGAATGCCTGAACGCCACCACCCCCCTACCCCCCCACCTGGATCAGGTTTCTCCTTGTAAAGGGGAGGGGGGGGTAGAAATGGGACGAATGGTCTTCTTCTGCACTGTAGGGATTCTATGATCCTGATTTTGGAAGCCCATTAAAAGCAAGTTTGTGAAAAAAATAGAAAGTCTGCTGAGGAGCCTGCAACATTCTGAAAGTTATGTATAATGTGTTTTCACACCATTAGGTGTCCTTTAAAGGTAAGTAAACCCTTACATTGACCAGCCTTGTGTATTTTCCCACATGGAGAAAGCTCCATCATGCAGTGAAAAGTGTACCAATCTGTCCTGTAAGTTTGTGCTGTCACATTTACTGCTGTGATTTACATGGCTCTGGCTAATTTTTTATAAAACTGGTTTTGGCTCTTGAAGAACCTAACCATCTGCTTCCTTACATTGATTGACAGTCACTCTGCTTTGAAACTGAAACAAGCACCCAGAGAATAATCTATTGTTTGGACAGCTATGGCCATTGTGATAAATCCCATGAGGGCCACAGGGGATCAATAATAGATCTCCTTGTGAGGCTTGTGGAGTACGGGTTTCCTGGCAACGGGTGGAGACCCGCCCAGCTGGGACTCATTAACTCAGCCCTTTAAATGCCGACCCAAACTTGGACAGGCAGTGCTGGTAGCCCGCGGCTGAGGCTTTGTTGTTGTATGCCATGGTAGTGGCTTTACTTTTGAGTTATAAATAAACAAAGTTAACCTTCAAGTTTGTATCTCCTGGATCATTGCAGCCATTATGAATGCTGTACTGAGGGCGGCACGGTGGCACAGTGGTTAGCAATGCTGCTTCATGGCGCTGAGGTCCTAGGTTCGATCCCGGCACCAGGTCATTGTGCGTGTGGAGTTTGCACATTCTCCCCATGTCAGCGTGGGTCTCACCCCCACAACCCAAAAATGTGCAGGGTGGGTCAATTGGCCACACTAATTTGGCCCTTAATTGGAAAAATGTAAATTGGATATTCTAATTTTTTTTAAAAATGAATGCTTTACTGACGTTACAACACCGGAGGTGTTCCATCTGAGAACGAATGACAGGTTCAAGGAGTTATAATAACAGATTGTGCCTTTGATATGGTTCAGGTTTGTTGTGGAGCTGAGGGGTGATGTTTAGGAGGCCTATAAATACTGTTGGTAGCTGGGGTACGTGTAGGGGAACCAAGGTGGGCCTTCTAAGTCAGCCCGTCTCCCTGCCTACACTACTCACACACTGGTTCATTGATCACGAACTGCGCTGCAAATCCAACCCCAGTGTGAAAAGACAAAAATGGCATTGCAAAGTTGCACATGGGTCAGGTATGCAGTTTGTGAGCTGCAAAAGTGGGCAAGCTAGGTTTTCCCAGACCCCGAGGGAGAGTCTGCTGTAAATCAACATTGGGATCACTGCAATCGCAGAGAAGGGAAAGCTTTAAGAGATTTTAATCATACTGCTGATGAAGATTATCTTTATTTATTAATTAATTGTCTGAAAGTTACTGCATTCCAACTCAGATCCAGGTATAGCATCCTAAACATTCTTTGTAACAAAGTCACAAAGGTCAACATTGAAAATACCACAAATCTTTTCTTGTTTGCCATTTATAGAACAGTTCAACGCATTCAACAAAGAAGGCTGAAAAATTCAAACAATTGAAATATCATGGAGAACACCAAAAGTTAAAGTGTAAAGATGTAAATGAAGAAGATCCCAAAGCTTTGAAAGAATACCTCACTTGTGAGCAATCGCCTTGGCAAACAAAAGACACAAATCCAGAGATCCAGCACCTGAGGGAGCTGGCAATCACTTCAACATCTCTCATAAAAGAAAATTTCCTTTGTTCTTATTTGAAATCCTTAAGAATTGTTGATAGACAGGTGAGTAAGCTATTTTAATCAGTTACTTTATGTTGATATGGTCAAGTCTGGAGGGCTAATAAACTTCTCTCTTTTCCATGAGGTTGTCTATAACAGAGTTTTAAAAATGTTGAATTTTTAAAATCCCATATGTACTTGATCATATGTAAAGCTATATGAAGAGATAAGCCAGGAGGACTTTGAGGTAACGATTCACGTGTTAGTATTATTGTGATAAGCTCACTCAGGTAAAAGTATGAGACTTATTAAAAAAGGTAAAAATAGGTCACGAATCCTGTGACACACACAAATGCATGCACGCCTACACACACAAGTATACATGCATGCACACATACCTACACACACCCACACACCCATCTACACGTGCACACACATACACTCACCTACGCACAGGTATACATGCACCATCGGGCGAGTGGGGCATATATTGAACAATAAACACCCTGTGCACAACCAGTAGGAAGCCTCTGTCACTTTCTTCCACAATGCACTGCTGCGTGTAGGTGACGGGTGTGAGCGAGCACTGAGCAGACTGGCAGGGGTCTGATTATGGCATAGATTGAGGAGCACCGGCGCTCAGCTCTCTGCGGGTTATCATCACTCCCCTGTCCTCGACAGTGCCGACACAATCCCAGCACCCTGGAGTGATGTGACACATACCCTGGGAAATGTGGGTGGTGGGTGGGTAAGAATGCAACGATGGACCAGGCCACATCCTAGGTGAATCGGGCCAGTATGAGCCCTGTGGGCTTGCCGGGCCTCACCGTCACCACCTGTCCTGCAGCCTCCGGCTGGGCCTCAGGTTCCTCCCCAGCCTCATCCTAATAATAATAATCTTTACTGTCACAAGTAGGCTTACATCAACACTGCAATGAAGTTACTGTGAAAAGTCCCTAGTCGCCATATTCCGGCGCCTGTTCGGGTACACAGAGAGAGAATTCAGAATGTCCAATTCACCTAACCGCATGTCTTTCGGGACTTGTGGGAGGAAACCCACGCAGACAAAGGGAGGACGTGCAGACTCCACAGAGACAATGACCTAAGCCGGAATCGAACCTTGGACCCTGGAGCTGTGAAGCAACAGTACTAACCAGTGTGCTACCGGGCCGCCCTCCAGCCCCTGCTGGTCTGGCGCCTCATCATCATCCTCGTCTTTTACCCTGTCTCCTCCGCTCTCCTCGTGCTCGTTTACTCTCTCACATGTGCGCGCTCACACGTGCATGCTCTCATGCATGCATGCTCTCGTTATCGCACTCTTTCATGCGCATTCTCTCACACGCACTCTCTCACACAAACTCTTTCACATGCACAAACGTACTCACATGCGCACACTTAGACTCACACACACACACACACATATTCACACACACTAACTGCCTTTTTCCGAAGTGGATGTTTCCGCACTTGAATGTTGATTGAAATTTTCCGTGTATTCCGAATGTAACAGAGATAGGATCCGAACTTGGAAATAGCAGGGTGAGAGAAAGAGACAGACAGAGATGTTATTGTAATAACCTGGGGTGTCGGACGACACTTAATCTTCAGCAGGGTACGCACCAACTGATCCTGCTCCTCCATCCTATGGCATACAATTAGAACCAAAACGTTTTTTTTTAATCGCCCGGCTGCTGCTGGTGCTGCACCGGTTTTGTCGGTCTCTTTATCCAAGACTTTTCCGTCTTCGCCATCTCCTCCTCATCATCGTACTTCGAGACGGTCTTCGGACTTTCAGGGGGAGGAATGCCATAGCCTCCATGGGACACATCCAGCTGGGGATAATTGTTTCCCTGTGCCCATTGGGACTGTGAGCTCCACCGCGATGGGCGGGGTAGCTTACCAGCACTGGTATAAAAGGTGGTCTAGTGTGTAGCCGATCAGAAAGGAGAGAGAACCCGGTGAGGTGTAACCAGGCCTCGTATAGATAATATTGTTGTTAAATAAATGTCTTTCTGCAACTCACTGTGGACTCCCGTGACTTATTAAAGTTTTATTCTGCAATGCTTCTTCTGCATCTTCCTTTCTACACACTCTCTGATTTTTAGCAGCTCGCACTACATTTTTCTACACTTGGCAGTCAAAATGGCTGCTGTCAAGTGACTGGCTTTTTATTGTGCTCTCTGGCATTGTGCCCTCTGGGATTGTGCCTTCTGGCATTGTGCCTTCTGGCATTGTGCCCTCTGGCATTGTGCCCTCTGGCAGTGGAATTCTCTCTCACCTGTTGTTGGAATCATAGAATAGAATTATAGAATTCCTACAGTGTAGAAGAAGGCCTTTCGACCTATTAAGTCTGCACCAACCCTCTGAAAGAGTACCCTACCTCGGCCCATGACCCCGCCTTATCACCATAACCCCACCTAACCTTTTGGACACTCGGGGCAATTTAGCATGTCCAATCCACCTAACTGCACATCTTTGGACTCTAGAAGCGCTAGAGTTTAGAAACTCTATAGATCAATAGTGGCCTTCAACAGGTCAGAATTCATTCCTTGTATCCTGCCAACCATTGTGATGGCCAACTGTCATTGAATATTAATGTCTCAGCTGTTAACATCTTGACTGGAAAGGAGCTTTTACACCTTTGAGGGAATGCCTTTTGTCTATCTGAGGCAATCTTAGACTCGATGACTCCATGACGGGGAATATGGTTGTTTGAGTTTCACAGAGAGGTCTGTAGGTTTGTCAGGTTAAACATAAACCATTTATTGGTAATCCATAACTATGTACATCTCCCAGATACTCCCATGCATGGGTGCTGTCTCCATGCTGGCTCCTTCCAGACACTACCCCACATACAGTTGACTATTATAAGACTCTCTCTGTCACTATGTGGGCGGCACTGTTCTCCAGTCTCACATTAACCCTTACTCTGCCAAAAACCCTCATCCTACAGCTTTCAAAAATGCAAATTAGCAGCCATTTTAAATTCAGTGGGCGGGATTCACCTCCGCGCAGTGTGTTTTCCAACAGCGGAGGTGGGTCACCATTGACCGGCAATGGGATCTTCCAGTCCCGCCGATGTCTATGGTGTTTTTGCTGTTCACCGGCTGAGCCGCCGGTGGGGTGGTGGGGGGCTAGTCATTGGCAGTGCCCGAAGCTCCCGTTGGCGGGAATGGCCAGAAAGTTTAACCCAGTGTCTTTGCTTGGCAAAAATCCTTTTAAAGAAGTTCCGTATATATCTGACCAGGCGATGAAATTAAAGATCATAATTCCATGTCGCACACATCACACCATCACGACAGTGTAGGGAAAGAGGACCAAGGGAGAGTTTGAAAGTTTCAGTTTCAGGAATAGTTCAAGGTGGAATTAATATTCCACTGTAGTCACCGCTCTGGAGAAGACACCAGATGATGTTAATCATTGTAACTGTATAAAGTGCATGGGAATTTCTGGCTAAGTTTGCCGATGATACAAAGATAGGTGGAGGGGCAGGTAGTATGGAGGAGGTGGGGAGGCTGCAGAAAGATTTAGACCGTTTAGGAGAGTGGTCCAAGAAATGGCTGATGAAATTCAACGTGGGCAAGTGCGAGGTCTTGCACTTTCATAGATCATAGAAATTACAGTGCAGAAGGAGGCCATTCGGCCCATCGAGTCTGCACCGGCTCTTGGAAAGAGCACCCTACCGAGGCCCACACCACCCAATCCCCATAACCCAATAACCCCATTCAACCAACCCTAAGGCGAATTTTTGGACACTAAGGGCAATTTAACTTGGCCAATCCACCTAACCTGCACATCTTTGGACTGTGGGAGGAAACCGGAGCACCCGGAGGAAACCCACGCACACACGGGGAGAACGTGCAGACTCCGCACAGACAGTGACCCAAGCCGGGAATCGAACCTGGGACCCTGGAGCTGTGAAGCAATTATGCTAACCACTATGCTACCGTGCTGCCCAAAAAAAACTTTGGAAAAAAGAATAGAGGCATGGACTATTTTCTAAACGGTGACAAAATTCATAATGCTGAAGTGCAAAGGGACTTGGGAGTCCTAGTCCAGGATTCTCTAAAGGTAAACTTGCAGGTTGAGTCCGTAATTAAGAAAGCAAATGTAATGTCATTTATCTCAAGAGGCTTGGAATATAAAAGCAGGGATGTACTTCTGAAGCTTTATAAAGCATTAATTAGGCCCCATTTAGAATACTGTGAGCAATTTTGGGCCCCACACCTCAGGAAGGACATACTGGCACTGGAGCGGGTCCAGCGGAGATTCACACGGATGATCCCAGGAATGGTAGGCCTAACATACGATGAACGTCTGAGGATCCTGGGATTATATTCATTGGAGTTTAGGAGGTTGAGGGGAGATCTAATAGAAACTTACAAGATAATGAATGGCTTAGATAGGGTGGACGTAGGGAAGTTGTTTCCATTAGCAGGGGAGACTAGGACCCGGGGGCACAGCCTTAGAATAAAAGGGAGTCACTTTAGAACAGAGATGAGGAGAAATTTCTTCAGCCAGAGAGTAGTGGGTCTGTGGAATTCATTGCCACAGAGGGCGGTGGTTGATAAGACAGAAGTTGATAAATTCTTGATTTCTCGAGGAATTAAGGGCTATGGAGAGAGAGCGGGTAAATGGAGTTGAAATCAGCCATGATTGAATGGTGGAGTGGACTCGATGGACCGAATGGCCTTACTTCCGCTCCTATGTCTTATGGTCTTATGGAATTCAAGGAAGTAACATCACAACAACAGTGAGTGAGAATGTCCAATTATACTCGTCAAATATTTACTGCACTGAACAGCTGAGTGGGCCTAACGTGTGGGAGCTGATTCTTAATAACTTCCACAGCTTTTGATTTCTATTGTTTCCTCCCAGCTTGGGATTCTTTTTAGGAGCCTTCAGTAACATTCTCACTTCTCCATTAACCTCTAATCAATATAGAATTACCTTATTGGAGAGAGTCTCAACTAGGGCAAATTATTAGAATTCTGTGCTTTTGATCATCAGTCTCTTTGATATTAACCCCAGCTGCTGGTGGCACACTTCAGTCAATCGGCACAAAGATCAGAATATTCACAATGTACACAGAAAACTAGGTATGGGTAAGAATAATAGCCTTTGCTTTGAACAATGTTGTGAAGGGGACATTTGAAGTGTGCTGGGGAGCTTTGTGCGTAGTAGCTGCACCGATAGCATCTCCTGACACATGAGGGAACATTCTGGAAGATGGAGCCCCTGACTGGCCAGTGATGATAAAACTCGGTGTGCTATGAATTGGCCCCGTGCTGATTGTGTTCCATACCTGGGAGCCATGTTCATAAAATTTAGCGGTTAATTATTATTGAAAAAGCCCAAACAATTCACAAAGGACATTAATAGCATAGTTTATAAACTCACGTTGTTGCCTGACTATAGGAATTTCTGACTGGGATTGATTTTATTTGACCCACCATTCTTGCTAAGCAGGAACTTTGATCGTGAGCAGCACTCATGTCCTCAAGTCATAAGTTTGTGGGTTCAAGTCCCCGAACAGAGACTTAAGTACACAATCCAGGGAAACGCCGCACTGTTGCCCTTAGATTAAGCCAAAGCCCCATTTGCCCTCTCAGATGGATGTAAAAGATTCCATGTGGCACTATTCAATGAGCAGGGGAGTTCACTCTGATCAGTCACTTGGTGTCACTAACATCCAATTGGTGTGCTCCAGCAGGTCCGTTCAATTTCAGTATAATTAGTTTTAAACTACTGTACAACAACAATGCAAAACTACTCATAGAATCATAGAAACCCCATAGTGCAGGCCATTCGGCCCATCGAGTCTGCATCAACCCTCTCAAAGAGTACTCCATCCAAGCCCACTTTCTCGACCTATTCCTATAACTCCTTAACCTAACCTACACATCCCTGGACACTAAGAGAGAGATTAGCCTGGCCAATTGACCTAACCTGCACATCTTTGGACAGTGTGAGGAAACCGGAGCACCCGGAGGAAAGCCACGCAGAATCGGGGAGAAAGTGCAAACTCCACACAGACCCCAGGCCAGAATTGAACCCGGGTCCCTGACGCTGCGAGGCAGCAGTGCTAACCACTTTCTTTAACTAGAAAACATCGGAAATTTAAGAATCATTTACTATATACCTAATTGCACTTTGTGGGAATTTGCTATATGCAAATTGGCTCCTGTGTTCCCTACGTTGCTACAAAACACTACCCTTCAAAATTCATTCCTTTTCTGTTAAGTGGTTTTTGGAAATCCTGCGCTCATGAAAGGTATTGTATAAACTGAACTTCTTTCTTTTTGTGTCGTCTGCAAGATCTTCAGTCACAAAGAGTCACATTGCTATTTGCTTCCCCTTGTTTTATTCTTTCAAGTTCTGTATTGGAATTACTGCCTCTTACTGACAGAGTGTCCCAGGTCCAAGTGGTCTCTTTGCTGCTTCTTCTTTCTTGAGTTCTCTGCCCGAAGGCAGGTCCGACCCCCAGCGCCACAAACTCCACTGCGGGTAGGGGAAGGAGGCAGGTCCAACACCCATGCTATTGGGGATCAAACGCCAGCGGGTCAAACCGCAGTGGATCAAACCCTATGTTGTTGGGATCGAACCCCATGTTATTGGGGATCAAATTTTGTGTTGGTTGGGATCAAACTCTGTGCTGTCGGGGATCAAACTCCATTGGCGGGATTCTCCGTTTCAGAGACTAAGTGCTGATGCCAGGACAGAATCGGTGGACCTCTGCAACAGCAATATTTGCGCTGCTCCGGGAGCAATTAAGGGACCGTTAATGGGCTAGCACCGATGCCACATAGAACACGACCGATTAAAATGAAAAACGATGTCTGATTCACCGGGGTTGGGATTAGCACTGGAGAGGCTGACAAACTGCAGCTGCATATTAGCACTCCACTCCCCACAGACACTCATCACAGCCAACAAGATGGTACTGGTTGCACTGGAGCACACCCATCCTGTTGATGGGTCAGTTGGGGCCAGAGGGTACCTAGGATGGGTGGCCTGGGGGGACACCCATACGACCCGTGACACTAAGTTCACAGTGGGCAGACAGCAGCATGTGCAGCTGCATGGCTGCCTTGCAGGTTGCGGCAATGGTATTCTGTGCCCGTCCACCCCAATCCCACAGCCCACCTCCTGACCCCCCCGCTACTCCCCCCGGCCCTGACAGGAGCCCCCCCCCGGCCAGCAGCACATCTGTCAGCATACTATTGCGATGTTGGACACTTTCCGTACCCTCTCTCTCTCCCTCAGCAGCCATGGCGCCTGTTTCCCGATTTTTGAAACCACAAGTGAACCTCGCCGTCGTAATTCCTCCTAGTGGAGGCGGAGCATCGCAGAGGCCCCAGAGAATACTGGGTCAGGCCCGCTAATGATATGCCAATGGCGTTATCTCTACGCGTGGAGTAGAATGCATTGACGTTGCTGTAGAGGCACCGGAGCATGGCAGGGCGCCCGCCACAATTTTGGCTTCACGACTGATGCTCCACCCAATCGCCTTTCCCGATTTCGGCGGCGACCAACGGAAAATCCCACCCCATGTTGTGGGGGATCAAACCCGATGTTGGTTGGGATCAAACTCCGTGTTGTCGGGGATCAAATTCCATATTGTCGGAGATCAAACTCCTCCATTTTAATTGGGATCAAACTCAGTTCCGTTGGGGATCAAACTTCATGTGGATTGGGATCAAACTCCGTGCTGTCGGGGATCAAATTCCATATTGTCGGGGATCAAATTCCATTTTGATTGGGATCAAACCCCATGTTGATTGGGTTCAAAATCCCATGCTGTTGGGATCAAACCCCATGTTGGTGCAGATTGCTTAACCACCCTGGGAAGTGTACACTCAATTCCAGCCCTATGTGCCCCAGAGTCACACAAATGAATTAACCAATAATTCTTATCAAAATTCACGAGGTATTTGACCTTTGGCTGGCCACTAATTACAGTCACCAGGTTTGTAAATGTGAACACAATTACTGTTTACTTATAACAAGATTAATGGTGAAATATTAATAAGTACCTAACTCTTACTCTAACTTGCCTCCCCACCCTCCCACCCGCTACACACACATGTAAGACAGATAAACACAGCGGAGGCAAGGAGTCAACGCAAATGAAAGAGAAAAGAGTCTACTTCAGATTATGGTTCCTTGCAGGCTTTCTCCACAGTCAGCTTGTAAATCATGGTCCTTGCTTTGTAGCCTGTACTCACTGGAGAGACAGGGTCCCTGTTTCATCAGGCTTTGCTCTCAGTCCATCGCCTGTGTTCAGGCCCTGTTTTCAGGAATCCAACACCCACAGGCTTATTGGGGAGAGAGATGGCTGGATATTTTTTGGAAAGGCTTAGCAACAGCTTTCTGGAGAGGATTTAGCTGGATCCTTTCCCTCCATGCTGCCGAAGTCGAAAGTGAAAGCAAAATGGAACCTCGTGGCTCTGAAACATATTCAAAGGGCAAGAAAAAAGGACAACACAGCACATGAACAGGCCCTTCGGTCCTCCAAGCATATACCGGTCATGATACCACCCTTGGCCAAAACCCTCAGCATTTCCTAGTGCTGTATCCCTCTATACCCATCCTATTCCATGTGTTTGTCGAGATGCCTTTTGAACGCCGTTAATGTATCTGCTTCCACAACCTCCCCGGCAACGCCTTTCAGGCACTCACCACCCTCTGTGTAAAAAACCAGCCCCGCACATCTCCTCTAAACTTTGCCCCACGGACCTTAAACCTATGCCCCCTGGTGACTGACCCCACCACCCTAGGAAAGAGTGCCTGCCCATCCACTCGATTCATGCCCCTCATAATCTTGTAGACCACTATCAGGTCACCCCTCAACCTCCTTCATTCTAACTAAAACAGTCTGAGTCTATTCAGCCTCTCCGCAAAGCTAACACCCTCCAGACCAGGCAACATCTTGGTAAACCTCCTCTGCACCCTCTCCTAGCCTCCACATCCTTCTGGTAGTGTGGCGACCAGAATTGTGTGCAATATTGCAAGTGCGGCCTTACCAAGTTCTATACAACTGTAGCATGATTTGCCAGGTTTTATACTC
Organism: Scyliorhinus torazame; assembly: GCF_047496885.1. Classification (NCBI taxonomy): domain Eukaryota; kingdom Metazoa; phylum Chordata; class Chondrichthyes; order Carcharhiniformes; family Scyliorhinidae; genus Scyliorhinus; species Scyliorhinus torazame. The sequence goes on from NC_092707.1 coordinate 58,778,113, forward strand.
GATGCCCCGTCCAGTGAAAGCAAGCATTCCATATGCTTTCTTGACTATCTTGTCCACTTGTGTTGCCACTTTTGAAGATCTGTGGACCTGCCTGTCCAGATCTCTCTGGACTTTCTACATCCCTAAGAGTTTTGCCATTTCCTGTATATTTCCCCTCTATGTTAGACCTACTAAAATGCATTACCTCACATTTGTCCAGATTAAACTTCCTTTGCCATTTCTCTGCCCAAGTCTCCAACCGATTTAAGTCCTGCTGTATCCTCTGACAATCTTCAACACTATCAGCCACTCCACTAACCTTGATGTCATCCGCAAACTTACTAATCAGACCAGTTACATTTTCCTCCAAATCGTTTATGTATACTACAAACAACAGAGGCCCCAGCACCGATCCCTGTGGAACACCACTAGTCACAACCTTCCATTCAGAAAAACACCCTCCTACTGCCACCCTTTGCCTTCTGGGACCGAGCCAGTTCTGTATCCATCTTGCCACTGATCCCGTGTGACTTCACCTTTTGTACCAGTCTGCCATGAGGCACCTCGTCAAAGGCTTTACTGAAGTCCATCTAAACAACATCCATTGCCCTCCCCTCATCAATCATCTTTGTCATCTCCTCAAAAAACGCAATCAAGCTAGTGAGGCACATCCTCCCCTTCACAAAACCATGCTGACTATCGCTAATGAGTCCATTTGTTTCCAAATGGATATAAATCCTGTCCCTGAGAATTCTCTCCAGTAATTTGCCTACTACCAACGTGAGGCTCACTGGTCTATAGTTTCCTGGATTATCCCTACTACCTTTCTTAAAACAGCAGTACCACATTAGCTATTCTCCAGTCCTCTGGAATCTCACCTGTAGCCAATGAGGATACAAAGATGTCATTTAAGGCCCCAGCAATTTCCTCCCTTGCTTCCCTCAGTATTCTGGGGTAAATCCCATCCAGCCCAGGAGACTTATCTACCTTAATGTCAGTGGGATATTGTACAATCACCACCTGTTACCGGACAGAGCACAGCCTTTTCGGCCAGTTCATTGGCCATCAGCCAAATCAATCAAACCGAGTCATCCTTGATGCCAGCCAGTCGGCCATCATCAGTCTAAAACAGCACAGCCTTCTGTTTGTATTAAAGGCAGAGGCCCATTGTTTCCTTCTGTTTGAATTAATGATACAGGCTGTCTTAAAGACACATGTCCATAAATTATCCATGGATCAAAAATGTAACAACAAAAATAAAAGAAAGGGGAAATAAGGGAATAGACAGGGAATAAACAAAAAGGACCCTTACAGGATCAAACTCTGTGCAGTCAGGGATCAAGCTCCATATTGTTGGGGATCAAAGCCTATGTTGTTGATGATCAAACCCTGTGCTCTTGGGGATCAAACACTGTTGTTGGGGATCAAAACCCGTGCTGTCGGGATCAAACCCCATGTTGCTGGGGATTAAACCCCGTGCTGTCAGGGGTTAAACCCTGTGCTGTTGGGCGTCAAACTTCATGCAGCTGGAGATCAACCTCATGCAGTTGGGGATTAAATCCTGTCTTAATAAACCATTTGCATCCTCCCGCTGGCACGCTGCACGAACCTCAATCGCTACGCTAGTGTGGGGCCGGAGCTTCGGAAGCGGATCGGCGCTGTTTTCTTGACAAACGGTGCAAGGCGGAGTCTTTTGCCCAATAATTCAATTCCCTCATGAATGCCTCAATTGAACCTGTTTCTACCGCACTCTCAGTCTTAACCGCTGGCTGCATGGAAAAGTATTTCCTCATGTCCCCATTGCTTCCTTTGTCAATTGCTTTGAACCTGTTCCACCTTGTTCTTGATCCTTCCAACAATGGGAAATGTTTCCCCTAAGTTACTCTGTCCAGACCTCTCATCATTTTGAGTACCTGTATCAAAGTTCCACCCAATCTTCCCTTCTCCAAGGCGAACAATCCCAGCTTTTCCCAATCAATGTACAGAATTGAAGTTCCTCGTGCCTGGGACCATTCTCATGAATCTTTCCTGCAACCTCTCCAATGGCTTCACATTTTTCCAAAAGTGTGGACCCAGAACTGGACGCAATTCTCCAGTTTATTGTATCACATCCAAGTTTTTACATTAAAAGAAAGCCAGCTGTTTTCCACTGTGGTTGTGCTGTATTTTAAGACTCTTTGATCTCCTACAACTGAAATTGGTTACACTTGTTCCTGGAATTAAACTTGAAGCGTTGGAGAATTCTTGGGACTGTATAATTATTGGAGGGGGGGGGGGGGGGGGCAGTGGCGCAAGGTATTGTCGCTGGGCTAGTAATCCAGAGTCATTCTCTGGGGACCCAGATTCAAATCCCGCAAGATGGTGAAATTTAAATTGAAGAAGAAAAATCTGGAATTAAAAGCCTAAAGGTGACCATGAAACCATTATCGATTGTCGGAAAAACCCATCTGGTTTACTATTGTTCTTTAGGGAAGGGAACCTGTCATACATGTGACTCCAGATCCACAGCAATGTGGTTGACTCTTAAATGTGCTCAGGGGTGGGCAATAATTGCTGGCCCGGCCAGCATCCCATGAATGAATAAAAATAAAACCCAGAAAAAGCTTTTGAGTTTCCCACTCGAATTTCAGAATTTGAATTGCGGTGTAAAAATCTTGGGGGGGAAAATGTGGTTCAGTAAAAGTGATTGTGATTGTTGTAAAAACCAATTCCCTTCCTTGGTCTGAGCCATGTATAACTACGACCCAAATCAACGCGCTAACACTTAACTGCTCCCTGGTATAGTCTAAGAAGCCGCTTCGATGTAACCAGGGATGGACAATAAATTAAAAACAAAATATTGCACATGCTGGAAGTATAAGATAAAAACATAAAATGCTGCAAGTACTCAGCAAGGCATGGGCTGGAGTACCCAAGGTTAGGGGAGGGGGACAGGGCTACATTAGAGGGGGCGATAGTGGAGCAGGTTATAAAAGATGCGATTGGGAGGATGCAGTCAGGGAAGGTGGCAGGGCCGGATGTGTTTCCTGTGGAATAGTATAAAAAAATCAAAATTAAGCTGGTACTGCTGATGGTGGGGATGTTTGAGGAGGCGATAGGGAAGGGGGTGCTACCACAAACTTTGGGGCAGGCATCGATTTCCCTGTTACTTAAGAAAGATAAGGATCCGACGGAGTGTGGGTCGTATAGGCCCATATCACTTTAAAAAAATATATATTTTATTAAAGTTTTTCGATCAAACAAAAATTTCCCATTTTACAACTTTGTAATAATATATACATTGATCGTTTTTTAAATAAATAATATGCTAACTAACGGCAACTGCCAACAACAAAATAAGAAACAACAGAAATAGTAACTAAAATAGTAACTTCGTAAAATCTAATATGAATCATAGATTATCATAGAATTTACAGTGCAGAAGGAGGCCATTCGGCCCATCGAGTCTGCACCGGCTCTTGGAAAGAGCACCCTACCAAGGTCAACACCTCCACCCTATCCCCATAACCCAGTAACCCCTGGTTACTGAGGGCAATTTTGGACACTAAGGGCAATTTAGCATGGCCAATCCACCTAACCTGCACATCTTTGGACCGTGGGAGGAAACCGGAGCACCCGGAGGAAACCCACGCACACACGGGGAGGATGTGCAGACTCCGCACAGCCAGTGACCCAAGCCAGAATCGAACCTGGGACCCTGGAGCTGTGAAGCTATTGAGGTATCCACAATGCTACCGTGCTGCCCCAACAAATAACTAATATATAAACACACACATAAAACCCCTGAGGACCCAAATGAGCCCCCCCCCGCCCTGTATCAGGCTGAGCCTGGCACACGAGGACGAAGAGTTTACCCTACTTAGGGCATCTGCCCACAGCCCCTCCTCAATCTCTTCCCCCAGCTCCTCCTCCCATTTTCCCTTCAGCTCCTCTACCATCGTCTCCCCCTCATCTCTTATTTCCCTATATATATCTGACACCCTACCATCACCCACCCATGCCCCCGAAATCACTCTGTCCTGGATCTCTTGCGCCGGGAGCTGCGGAAATTCCCTCACCTGTTGCCTCACAAATGCCCTCACTTGTATATAGCGAAATGCACTCTCAGGTGGCAACCCATATTTTTCTGTCAGTGCTCCCAGACTCGCGAACGTCCCGTCTAAGAACAAGTCCTTCAATTTCGCAATTCCTGCTCGATGCCAAGATTTAAATCCGCCATCTATCCTTCCCGGGACGAACCTATGGTTGTTCCTTATCGGGGACCACACTGAGGCACCCGTCACTCCCTTATGTCGTCTCCACTGCCCCCAAATTTTCAGAGTTGCCACCACCACTGGGTTTGTGGTGTATTTTTTCGGGGAGAACGGTAACGGCACCGTCGCCAGTGCTTTTAGGCTAGTTCCCCTACAGGACGCCATCTCCAGTCTTTTCCACGCCGCTCCTTCCCCTTCCCTCATCCACTTACATATCATTGACACGTTGGCGGCCCAATAATAATCACTTAGACTTGGCAGTGCCAGTCCCCCTCTGTCCCTACTGCGCTGCAGGAACCCCCTCTTTACTCTTGGGGTCTTTCCAGCCCACACAAAGCTCATAATATTCTTGTCCACCTTCTTAAAAAAGGCCTTTGTAATCAGTACGGGGAGGCACAGGAACACAAAAAGAAACCTCGGGAGGACCACCATTTTAACCGCCAGCACCCTGCCCGCCAATGACAGGGGCGCCATGTCCCACCTCCTAAAGTCCTCTTCCATCTGCTCTACCAGTCGTGCCAAGTTAAGCTTATGCAAGGTTCCCCAGTTCCTGGCCACCTGGATCCCTAAATACCGGAAATCCCTTGTTACCCTCCTCAACGGTAAATCGTCTATTCCCCTGCCCTGTTCCCCAGGGTGCATCACAAACAGTTCACTCTTCCCCATATTCAATCTTTATCCTGAAAATTCTCCAAACTCCCTGAGTGTCTGCATTATCTCAGGCATCCCCTCCACTGGGTCCACGACATACAACAACAAATCATCCGCGTATAATGACACCCGATGCTCTTCTCCTCCTCTAAGTACCCCCCTCCACTTCCTAGAGCCCCTCAGCGCTATGGCCAGTGGCTCAATTGCCAACGCAAACAGTAACGGGGACAGGGGACATCCCTGTCTTGTACCCCTATATAGTCGGAAGTGCTCAGATCGTTGCCTATTTGTAATCACACTTGCCACCGGGGCCTTGTACAGGAGCTGAACCCATCTAATGAACCCCTCTCCAAATCCAAATCTCCTCAGTACTTCCCACAGGTAGTCCCACTCCACTCTATCAAATGCTTTCTCTGCATCCATCGCCACCACTATCTCCGCCTCCCCCTCCGGTGGGGGCATCATCATCACCCCTAGCAGCCTCCGTATATTAGCATTCAATTGCCTCCCTTTAACAAACCCCGTTTGATCATCATGGACCACCCCAGGGACACAGTCCTCTATCCTCGTCGCCATCACCTTGGCCAAAAGCTTGGCATCTACGTTCAAGAGGGAAATAGGCCTGTATGACCCGCACTGCAGCGGGTCTTTGTCTCTTTTCAGGATCAGCGATATCGTCGCCTCCGACATCGTCGGGGGTAGTGTCCCCCTTTCCCTAGCCTCATTAAAGGTTCTCGTCAGAAGTGGGGCCAGCAGGTCCACGTATTTCCTATAGAACTCCACCGGGAACCTATCCGGTCCTGGGGCCTTCCCTGCCTGCATGTTCCCAATTCCTTTTACCACCTCCTCCAACTCAATCTGCGCTCCCAGTCCTGTCGTCTCCTGTTCCTCAACCTTCGGGAACTCCAGCTGGTCTAGGAAACGCATCATTCCCTCTTTCCCTTCCGGGGGTTGAGCCTTATATAGCCTCTCTTAAAATACCTTAAACACCCCGTTCACCCTCTCCGCTCCCCGTCCCATCTTTCCCTCCTCGTCTCTAACCCCTCCGATCTCTCTCGCCGCCCCCCTCTTCCTAAGTTGTTGGGCCAGCAGCCGGCTCGCCTTCTCTCCATATTCATACTGCACTCCCTGTGCCTTCCTCCATTGTGCCTCCGCCTTACCCGTGGTCAACAAGTCAAAGTCCGTGTGCAATCTCCGTCTTTCCCTGTATAGCCCTTCATCTGGAGCCTCCGCATATTGCCTATCCACCCTCAAAATCTCCCTCAACAATCTCTCCCTTTCTTTACCCTCTTGTTTCCCCTCATGGGCCCTTATGGAGATCAGCTCCCCTCTAACCACCGCCTTCAGCGCCTCCCAGACCACTCCCACCTGGACCTCTCCGTCATCATTAATCTCTAGGTACCTTTCAATACATCCCCTCACCCTTACACATACCCCCTCGTCCGCCAACAGTCCCATATCTAATCTCCAGAGTGGGCGCTGTTCCTTTTCCTCTCCTACTTCCAGATCTACCCAATGTGGGGCATGATCTGAAATGGCTATAGCCGAATCCTGCCACCTTCGGGATCAGCGCCCTTCCCAGGACGAAGAAGTCTATCCGGGAGTACACTTTGTGGACATGGGAGAAGAAGGAAAGCTCTTTACTCCTTGGCCTAGTAAATCTCCAGGGATCCACTCCTCCCATCTACTCCATAAAGCCCTTAAACACCTTGGCCGCTGCCGGCCTCCTCCCGGTCCTAGATCTGGACCGGTCCAGCCCTGGGTCCAGCACCTTGTTACCAACTTTCCCATCTCCAGGTCCGGGATGCGCCCCAACATACGCTTCATAAAGTTTGTGTCATCCCAGTTCGGGGCATATACATTCACCAGCACCACCGCCTCACCTTGCAATCTGCCACTCACCATCACGTATCTACCCCCACTGTCCGCCACTATGGTCTTCGCCTCAAACAATACCCATTTCCCCACCAGTATTGCCACCCCTCTATTTTTCGCATCCAAGCCCGAGTGGAATACCTGTCCCACCCATCCTTTTCTTAATCTGACCTGATCCGCCAGTTTCAGGTGCGTCTCCTGAAGCATGACCACGTCTGCCTTTAGCTTCTTTAGGTGCGCAAGTACCCTTGCCCTCTTAATTGGCCCATTCACCTCTCTCACGTTCCACGTGATCAACTGGGTTGGGTGGCTCTTTACCCCCCCCCCCCCCTCGTCGACTAGCCATCACCTTTTTAGACCAGCTCCTTACCCGGTTCCCACGCACCCGCTTATCCCCCCGACGGCGCCCTCCCGTCCCGACCATCCCATCCCGTAACAGCTCCCCCTTCCCCTTAGCAGCAGCAACCCAGTTAAACCCCCCCCCCCCGCTAGGTCCCTCTCTAGCTTAGTTGCTCCCCCCGTATTGCTTCCGGAAGTCAGCAAACTCTGGCTGACCTCGGCTTCCCCCGTTTATCCTTAGCCTCCCATTATGTGAGGCCCCCTCCTTCCTGCGCCCCCTTTTCCCGCCACAATTTCCATAGCGCGGGAACAAAGCCCACGCTTCCCTCTCGGCCCCACCCCTGATGGCGCAGCTCCCTCTCTCCTTCCCCCTCCCCTTCCCCACCGGCACCCACATTTCTTCGTGTCCCCCCACTTCGAGGGGAAAGAAAATTTTCCCCCATCTGATTCACAGTCCCTTGCCACCACCTCACTACTTCATTTCAAACACTCTTTCTCCAATCTAGTCCAACTTCTCCTCTTCAATAAATGTCCACGCCACTTCTGCCGTCTCGAAGTAGTGGTGTTTACCCTGGTGTGTAACCCACAGTCTTGCCGGCTGCAACATTCCGAACTTCACTTTCCTCTTGTGGAGCACCGCCTTGGCCCGATTGAAACTCGCCACCTCCGCACTCCAATCCTGATACACGCGGATCACCGCGTTCTCCCACCTGCTGCTCCGTGTCTTTTTCGCCCATCTCAGGACCATCTCCCTGTCCTTGTAGCGGTGGAACCTCACCACTATTGCTCGAGGTATTTCTCCTGCCTTTGGTCTTCTCACGAGGACTCGATACGCTCCCTCCACTTCCAGGGGGCCCGTCGGGGCCTCAGCTCCCATTAAGGTATGGAGCATCGTGCTCACATACGCCCCAACGTCGGCTCCCTCTGCCCCTTCGGGAAGACCCAAGATTCTTAAGTTCTTCATCCTCGAGCTATTTTCCAGGGCTTCCAGTCTCTCCATACACCTCTTATGTAGTGCCTCGTGCGTCTCCGTCTTCACCACCAAGCCCTGTATCTCGTCCTCATTCTCGGCAGCTTTTGCCTTCACTCCACGGAGCTCCATCTCTTGGGTCTTCTGCGCCTCCTTTAACCCCTCAATCGCCTGCAGCATCGGCGCCAGCACCTCCTTCTTGAGCTCCTCCACACATCGCCGGAGGAACTCCTGCTGTTCCAGGCCCCATACCAACTGGCCTCCCTCCGCCGCCATCTTGCTTCTCACTTCCCTTCTGTGCCGCTGCTCCAGAGGATCCTCCGCAATCTGGCCACTATTATCTCTTCTGTCCATTCACATCCGGGGGGACTCCCTTCTATGTCGCCTCACAGTGGGTTTAGCCTTCGAAAATTGCTGTTGGGGCTCCCGATAAGAGCCCAAAAGTCCATTAAAACGGGAGATGCCGAAACGTGCGACTTAGCTGGTCATCGCCGCACCCGGAAGTCCGGCCCATATCACTTTTAAACGTGGATGCAAAGATATTGGCGAAGGTACTGGCAGTTAGAGGAGTGCCTCCCGAAGGTGATAGGTGAAGATCAGGGTTTGTTAGAGGGAGGGAGCTCTTTTCGAACATTAGGAGGGTATTGAACGTGGTTATGGTACCGACGGAGGGGAAGAAAACAGAGGTGGTTGTGGCATTGGACGCCGAGAAAGCATTTGACTGGGTAGAATGGGGGTACTTGATGGCAGTTCTAGAGCAGTTTAGAATTGGACCCAGACTTTGGACTGGATATAAGGAGCTGAGGACCAGTGTCCGCACAAATAACATCAGCTCAGAATACTTTCCTCTCCACCGTGGGACTAGGCAGAGATGTCCTATGTCCCCCCTGCTGTTTACACTCGTGATTGAGCCATTGGCCATCGCATTAAGAAGTTCGGGGGTATGGAAAGGGATAGTGCGGGGGGTGGGGGATAGAGCACAGGGTGTCCTTATCTGCCGATGACTTGTTATTATACGTGTCGGAACCAAGTGTGTCAATAGGGGGAATACTGGAGCTGATATTTGGGTCTTTCTCAGGGTACAAATTAAATCTAGACAAGAGTGAATATTTTGTGGTGTCTCGGCCAGGGGTGGGGGCAGGGATTGGGGGGGCTGCCATTGCGTAAGGCAGGGACTCACTTTAGATACCTGGGGATACAAGTTGCTCGAGATTTGGGGGGCTCCATAGATACAACATTTCTAGTTTGGTGGGTAGGATAGTCTCCCTCTGTCACTGGCGGGTCGGGTACAGGCGGTTAAAATGAATGTGCTGCCACGATTCCTGTTTATTTTTCAATGACTGACGATTTTCCTGCCAAAGGCATTTTTTAGAGAGATTGAAGGAATGATTACCTCGTTCATATGGGGAGGGAAGGTGGTCAGAATTAAAAAGGTGCTACTACAGAGAGGAAGGCAGGCAGGGGGTTTGGGTCTTCCGAACCTGATGTATTATTACTGGGCGGCAAATGTGGAGAAGGTACGGAGTTGGGTCAGAGGGGTTGACGCTCAATGGGTCAGAATGGAGGAGAGTCTGGGTAGGGGGTCAGGATTGAAGGCGCTAGTGATAGCGCCGCTCCTGATGGCCCTGGGGAGACACTCAGGGAGTCCGGTAATAATAGTTTCATTAAGAATTTGGAGGCAGCTTCGACAGCATTTCAGGTTGGGGGCAGGCTCAAGGGAAATGCCGATTCAGGGGAACCATAGATTTGAGCCAGGAAGTGGGATGGAAATTTTCGGAGATGGGAGGAGAAAGGAATTAGGACACTAAAAGATTTGTTTCTTGGGGGTCGTTTTGCGGGATTGAAAGAGTTGGATATTTAGGTACATACAGGTTCGAGACTTTGCCAGAAAGGAGATACAGAGCTTCCCAATAGAGCCGACTTCCACATTGCCGGAGGAGGTGCTGACGACAGGGGGGGGGACCCGCAAACCACGTTCATATGTTTTGGTCCTGTCCAAAGCTGGAGGATTACTGGAAGGAGATGTTTAGGATAATTTCTAAAGTGGTGCACGTGAAACTGGACCCGGGCCCTCGTCAGGCTATATTCAGGGTGTCGGACCAGCCGGGGTTGGAAATGGGTGCGGAGGTAGATGTTGTAGTCTTCGCCTCGTTGATCGCCCAAAGGCGGAACCTGTTCGGGTGGAGATCAACAGCTCCACCCTGTGCCCTGGCGTGGTGGGGGGGGGGGACCTGCTGGAATTCTTGACACTTGAAAAGGTCAAATTTGAACTGAGGGGCAGGATGGAGGGATTCTACAATTCATGGGCGTTATTCATTGTGCACTTTCGAGAATTGGATCACATCGATCATTAGGGGGGTTGGGGGAAGGGGGGACTGTATGTGTTAATGGTGACTATGGGTGATTCCTGATTCCTTTTTGTCATTTGTTTATGTTAACATGCGGCCAATGTTTGGGGGTTTGGTGGGATGATGGGATCGTTGTTATTGATATGGGGATTGACATTACATTCGTTACTGATTATTGTTTATTGTTGGGTAAATTTGGGAGCAAATGTGAAAAAGGAGAATAAAATTTTTTTTTTTTTAAGAAGTACTCAGCAAGTCAAGAAGCATAGAATCATAGAATCACTACATTACAGAAGGAGGTCATTCGGTCCATTGAGTCTGCACCCTACCTCGGCCCACGCCCGCATCGTAACCCAGGAACTCCACATAACCTTTTTGGACACTAAAGGACAAGTTAGAATGTCCAAACTACCCAACCTGCACATCTTTGGACTGTGGGAGGAAACTGGAACACCCAGAGAAAACCCACACAGTCTCGGGGAGAACGGGCAAAGTCCACACGGACGGAATCAAAAATGGGTCCCTGGCGCTGTGAGGCAACAGTGCTAACCACTGTGCCACCGTGACGCCCATAGTTGGACAATACATTTTTGCTTTGTCGGCAATGCCCATATCTTGAGAATGAATTGCAAAAAAAAAACAAGGAACAAGGGCAAATGTTACCAATGCCGTGTCTCATCTTTGTGTAATTTTGCATAAGAAAATTACCATCCACATTGAATGTGGGCAATCAGGATCCACTGTTTGAATCTGCAACCGGACTTTTTTTCCCGTTCTTTCCTCTGCCTGGTGCTCTTGACTTCACCTCCCCCATTGCTCCCAGTTCCTATTGTTGCTAACTTTTGTTTGGTTCAATTGGCTCTGCTTTATAACCTTTGCTCTTGAGTCGCCAGGTATCTTTATGATACCGCCACGAGGTTCAAGTTCAAGTAATGATCAATAACTCAACACACCGATTAGTAAGATTCAAATCAAAGCACATTTATTATACACAGTAATCGCTACTCATGCACAGATTCTACTTCTAAGCTACTTCTACAACTAACAGGCCTATACTTAGCTTCAGACTGGCCCACCAGGTCAGGGGAACAAATGGCCTTTCGTTTGGGTTCTGAGTCTGCGGGATTCGAAGTTGGTACGGATTGGTAGCTAGGAGCGCCTATCTCGCAGCAAGCGTTGACTTAAGACTTACTGCATATCGGCGGCAGCTGCACCGGTCATTGTCAAGGTTGGTTCGTGTTGCTGAGTGACCCGGTCAAGAAGAACGATTTGAACTTGGGGGCTTAACTTTATAGTCCCCAGGGGCTTCCCGCCTTTCGGGGCGGACCCTGTACCTGGTTCCAAGTGATTGGACTTTGTTCCAATCACTTGGTTCGATTTCTCCAATACTGGAACGGTTCCCTGATCGATGGGCGGTCTTGAGGTGTTCGTTAACCTCTTTTGTGTTGGCTCCTGCTGGCGCCGAGGAGCCTGGCTTGGCTTTGTTTGTCCCAAATGTTGCGATTGTTCCCGGGGATCGCTCATTAGTATGTAGATGGCTGCTACATTGTTATGCAGATGGATGCTTGTATCGATGCTGTCTGGGCTTTTGCAGAGTTTAATACACAGTAACTTGCACCTGCTAGTTTCTGCCTGTGTTGGCTGAATTTCCCTGCAGCCTTTGCTGTTCTCCATTTTACATCGGGAGTTGGCCAACCCAGGTGGCTACACTATGTTCTAGCTGCCGTGGATATTCATTCATCCTCCTGCTGGGAATTCTCCCAATTGTTTGGTGAGATCAGAGATTCCAGTGATGGTGTACAACATAAATCCAAACCCCAATGCAGGAGCACCAGACAGAAGCTTGAATAAGCATGAGCCGAGAGGTTAAAGGGAGGGAAGTTGAGCCAGGAGATTACCAGGATGATCTGAGGTGGGACGGGAAGCTGGGTGACAGACGAACAGGTGATGAGTCTTAGAAAGGAATTGCAACGTGAACTCAGACTCACTGAGGTGTGTTTATGAATGGGGAACCAAGAGAGTCTGGGGGGCATGGGAAATGAGGGGAACATGGGGAAGTTGGGGACCATGAGGCACCTCGAAACATGAGGCAATTAGAAACATGAGGCACCTAGAAACATGAGGCAGCTAGAAACATGAGGCACCTGGAAACATGCGGCACCTGGAAACATGAGGAACCTGGAAACATGAGGCACCTGGAAAAATGCGGCACCTGGAAACATGAGGCACCTGGAAACATGAGGCACCTGGAAACATGAGGCACCTGGAAACATGCAGCACCTGGAAACATGAGGCACCCGGAAACATGCGGCACCTGGAAACATGCGGCACCTGGAAACATGAGGCACCTAGAAACATGAGGCACCTGGAAACATGAGGCACCTGGAAACATGCGGCACCTGGAAACATGCGGCACCTGGAAACATGAGGCACCTGGAAACATGAGGCACCTGGAAACATGCGGCACCTGGAAACATGCGGCACCTGGAAACATGCGGCACCTGGAAACATGAGGCACCTGGAAACATGCTGCACCTGGAAACATGCGGCACCCGGAAACATGCGGCACCTGGAAACATGCGGCACCTGGAAACATGCGGCACCTGGAAACATGCGGCACCTGGAAACATGCGGCACCTGGAAACATGCGGCACCTGGAAACATGCGGCACCCGGAAACATGCGGCACCCGGAAACATGCGGCACCTGGAAACATGCGGCACCTGGAAACATGAGGCACCTGGAAACATGCGGCACCTGGAAACATGCGGCACCTGGAAACATGAGGCACCTGGAAACATGAGGCACCTGGAAACATGAGGCACCTGGAAACATGCGGCACCTGGAAACATGAGGCACCTGGAAACATGCGGCACCTGGAAACATGCGGCACCTGGGAACATGCAGCACCTGGAAACATGAGATACCTGGAAACATGCGGCACCTGGAAACATGAGGCACCTGGAAACATGCGGCACCTGGAAACATGAGATACCTGGAAACATGAGGCACCTGGAAACATGCGGCACCTGGAAACATGCGGCACCTGGAAACATGCGGCACCTGGAAACATGAGGCACCTGGAAACATGAGGCACCTGGAAACATGAGGCACCTGGAAACATGAGATACCTGGAAACATGAGGCACCTGGAAACATGAGGCACCTGGAAACATGAGGCACCTGGAAACATGAGGCACCTGGAAACATGCGGCACCTGGAAACATGAGATACCTGGAAACATGCGGCACCTGGAAACATGAGGCACCTGGAAACATGCGGCACCTGGAAACATGAGGCACCTGGAAACATGCGGCACCTGGAAACATGAGATACCTGGAAACATGCGGCACCTGGAAACATGCGGCACCTGGAAACATGCGGCACCTGGAAACATGAGGCACCTGGAAACATGAGGCACCTGGAAACATGAGGCACCTGGAAACATGCGGCACCTGGAAACATGAGATACCTGGAAACATGCAGCACCTGGAAACATGCGGCACCTGGAAACATGAGGCACCTGGAAACATGAGGCACCTGGAAACATGCGGCACCTGGAAACATGAGGCACCTGGAAACATGCGGCACCTGGAAACATGAGGCACCTGGAAACATGAGGCACCTGGAAACTGACGCACCTGGAAACATGAGGCACCTGGAAACATGAGGCACCTGGAAACCGGAGGCACCTGGAAACATGAGGCACCTGGAAACATGAGGCACCTGGAAACATGCGGCACCTGGAAACATGAGGCACCTGGAAACATGAGGCACCTGGAAACATGAGGCACCTGGAAACATCCAGCACCTGGAAACATGAGGCACCTGGAAACATGAGGCACCTGGAAACATGAGGCACCTGGAAACATGCAGCACCTGGAAACATGAGATACCTGGAAACATGCGGCACCTGGAAACATGCGGCACCTGGAAACATGCGGCACCTGGAAACATGCGGCACCTGGAAACATGAGGCACCTGGAAACATGCTGCACCTGGAAACATGCGGCACCCGGAAACATGCGGCACCTGGAAACATGCGGCACCTGGAAACATGCGGCACCTGGAAACATGCGGCACCTGGAAACATGCGGCACCTGGAAACATGCGGCACCTGGAAACATGCGGCACCCGGAAACATGCGGCACCCGGAAACATGCGGCACCTGGAAACATGCGGCACCTGGAAACATGAGGCACCTGGAAACATGCGGCACCTGGAAACATGCGGCACCTGGAAACATGAGGCACCTGGAAACATGAGGCACCTGGAAACATGAGGCACCTGGAAACATGCGGCACCTGGAAACATGAGGCACCTGGAAACATGCGGCACCTGGAAACATGCGGCACCTGGGAACATGCAGCACCTGGAAACATGAGATACCTGGAAACATGCGGCACCTGGAAACATGAGGCACCTGGAAACATGCGGCACCTGGAAACATGAGATACCTGGAAACATGAGGCACCTGGAAACATGCGGCACCTGGAAACATGCGGCACCTGGAAACATGCGGCACCTGGAAACATGAGGCACCTGGAAACATGAGGCACCTGGAAACATGAGGCACCTGGAAACATGAGATACCTGGAAACATGAGGCACCTGGAAACATGAGGCACCTGGAAACATGAGGCACCTGGAAACATGAGGCACCTGGAAACATGCGGCACCTGGAAACATGAGATACCTGGAAACATGCGGCACCTGGAAACATGAGGCACCTGGAAACATGCGGCACCTGGAAACATGAGGCACCTGGAAACATGCGGCACCTGGAAACATGAGATACCTGGAAACATGCGGCACCTGGAAACATGCGGCACCTGGAAACATGCGGCACCTGGAAACATGAGGCACCTGGAAACATGAGGCACCTGGAAACATGAGGCACCTGGAAACATGCGGCACCTGGAAACATGAGATACCTGGAAACATGCAGCACCTGGAAACATGCGGCACCTGGAAACATGAGGCACCTGGAAACATGAGGCACCTGGAAACATGCGGCACCTGGAAACATGAGGCACCTGGAAACATGCGGCACCTGGAAACATGAGGCACCTGGAAACATGAGGCACCTGGAAACTGACGCACCTGGAAACATGAGGCACCTGGAAACATGAGGCACCTGGAAACCGGAGGCACCTGGAAACATGAGGCACCTGGAAACATGAGGCACCTGGAAACATGCGGCACCTGGAAACATGAGGCACCTGGAAACATGAGGCACCTGGAAACATGAGGCACCTGGAAACATGCAGCACCTGGAAACATGAGGCACCTGGAAACATGAGGCACCTGGAAACATGAGGCACCTGGAAACATGAGGCACCTGGAAACATGCAGCACCTGGAAACATGAGATACCTGGAAACATGCGGCACCTGGAAACATGAGGCACCTGGAAACATGCGGCACCTGGAAACATGAGGCACCTGGAAACATGCAGCACCTGGAAACATGAGGCACCTGGAAACATGAGGCACCTGGAAACATGAGGCACCTGGAAACATGCAGCACCTGGAAACATGAGGCACCTGGAAACATGAGGCACCTGGAAACATGCGGCACCTGGAAACATGAGGCACCTGGAAACACGCGGCACCTGGAAACATGCGGCACCTGGAAACATGCGGCACCTGGAAACATGCGGCACCTGGAAACATGAGGCACCTGGAAACATGCGGCACCTGGAAACATGAGGCACCTGGAAACATGAGGCACCTGGAAACATGCGGCACCTGGAAACATGAGGCACCTGGAAACATGCGGCACCTGGAAACATGAGGCACCTGGAAACATGAGGCACCTGGAAACATGCGGCACCTGGAAACATGAGACACCTGGAAACATGCGGCACCTGGAAACATGCGGCACCTGGAAACATGAGGCACCCGGAAACATGCTGCACCTGGAAACATGAGGCACCTGGAAACATGAGGCACCTAGAAACATGCGGCACCTGGAAACATGCGGCACCTGGAAACATGAGGCACCTGGAAACATGAGGCACCTGGAAACATGCGGCACCTGGAAACATGAGGCACCTGGAAACATGCGGCACCTGGAAACATGAGGCACCTGGAAACATGAGGCACCTGGAAACTGACGCACCTGGAAACATGAGGCACCTGGAAACATGAGGCACCTGGAAACCGGAGGCACCTGGAAACATGAGGCACCTGGAAACATGCGGCACCTGGAAACATGAGGCACCTGGAAACATGCGGCACCTGGAAACATGAGGCACCTGGAAACATGAGGCACCTGGAAACATGAGGCACCTGGAAACATGCAGCACCTGGAAACATGAGGCACCTGGAAACATGAGGCACCTGGAAACATGAGGCACCTGGAAACATGCAGCACCTGGAAACATGAGATACCTGGAAACATGCGGCACCTGGAAACATGAGGCACCTGGAAACATGCGGCACCTGGAAACATGAGGCACCTGGAAACATGCAGCACCTGGAAACATGAGGCACCTGGAAACATGAGGCACCTGGAAACATGAGGCACCTGGAAACATGCAGCACCTGGAAACATGAGGCACCTGGAAACATGAGGCACCTGGAAACATGCGGCACCTGGAAACATGAGGCACCTGGAAACATGCGGCACCTGGAAACATGCGGCACCTGGAAACATGCGGCACCTGGAAACATGCGGCACCTGGAAACATGCGGCACCTGGAAACATGAGGCACCTGGAAACATGAGGCACCTGGAAACATGCGGCACCTGGAAACATGAGGCACCTGGAAACATGCGGCACCTGGAAACATGAGGCACCTGGAAACATGAGGCACCTGGAAACATGCGGCACCTGGAAACATGAGACACCTGGAAACATGCAGCACCTGGAAACATGCGGCACCTGGAAACATGAGGCACCCGGAAACATGCTGCACCTGGAAACATGAGGCACCTGGAAACATGAGGCACCTAGAAACATGCGGCACCTGGAAACATGAGGCACCTAGAAACATGCGGCACCTGGAAACATGCGGCACCCGGAAACATGAGGCACCTGGAAACATGAGGCACCTGGAAACATGCGGCACCTGGAAACATGAGGCACCTGGAAACATGCTGCACCTAGAAACATGCGGCACCTGGAAACATGAGGCACCTGGAAACATGAGGCACCTGGAAACATGAGGCACCTGGAAACATGCGGCACCTGGAAACATGCTTCACCTGGAAACGTGAGGCACCTGGAAACATGAGGCACCTGGAAACATGAGGCACCTAGAAACATGCGGCACCTGGAAACATGAGGCACCTGGAAACATGAGGTACCTAGAAACATGCGGCACCTGGAAACATGCGGCACCTGGAAACATGAGGCACCTGGAAACATGCGGCACCTGGAAACATGAGGCACCTGGAAACATGCGGCAGCTGGAAACATGAGGCACCTGGAAACATGCGGCACCTGGAAACATGCGGCACCTGGAAACATGAGGCACCTGGAAACATGCTGCACCTAGAAACATGCGGCACCTGGCAACATGAGGCACCTGGAAACATGCGGCACCTGGCAACATGAGGCACCTGGAAACATGAGGAACCTGGCAACATGCGGGACCTGGAAACATGCGGCACTGGAAACATGAGGCACCTGGAAACATGAGGCACCTGGAAACATGAGGCACCTGGAAACTGACGCACCTGGAAACCGGAGGCACCTGGAAACATGAGGCACCTGGAAACATGAGGAACCTGGCAACATGCGGGAACTTGGAACATGAGGCATCTGGAAACATGAGGCACCTGGAAACATGAGGAACCTGGCAACATGCGGGACCATGGAACATGAGGCACCTGGAAACATGAGGCACCTGGAAACATGCGGCACCTGGCAACATGAGGCACCTGGAAACATGAGGAACCTGGCAACATGCGGGACCTGGAAACATGCGGCACTGGAAACATGAGGCACCTGGAAACATGAGGCACCTGGAAACATGAGGCACCTGGAAACTGACGCACCTGGAAACCGGAGGCACCTGGAAACATGAGGCACCTGGAAACATGAGGAACCTGGCAACATGCGGGACCTTGGAACATGAGGCATCTGGAAACATGAGGCACCTGGAAACATGAGGAACCTGGCAACATGCGGCACCTGGAAACATGCGGCACCTGGAAACATGAGGCACCTGGAAACTGACGCACCTGGAAACCTGAGGCACCTGGAAACATGAGGCACCTGGAAACATGAGGAACCTGGCAACATGCGGGACCTGGCAACATGCGGGACCTTGGAACATGAGGCACCTGGAAGCATGAGGCACCTGGAAACACGAGGAACCTGGCAACATGCGGGACCTTGGAACATGAGGCACCTGGAAACATGCGGCACCTGAAAACATGAGGCACCTGGAAACTGACGCACCTGGAAACATGAGGCACCTGGAAACATGAGGCACCTGGAAACATGAGGAACCTGGAAACTGACGCACCTGGAAACATGAGGCACCTGGAAACATGAGGCACCTGGAAACATGAGGCACCTGGAAACATGCGGTACCTGCAAACATGAGGCACCTGAAAACATGAGGCACCTGGAAACATGAGGCACCTGGAAACATGAGGCACCTGGAAACCTGAGGCACCTGGAAGCATGAGGAACCTGGCAACATGCGGGACTTTGGAACATGAGGCACCTGGAAACATGCGGCACCTGGGAACATGAGGCACCCGGAAACATGCTGCACCTGGAGACATGCGGCACCTGGAAACATGCGGCACCTGGAAACATGAGGCACCTGGAAACATGAGGCACCTGGAAACATGCGGCACCTGGAAACATGAGATACCTGGAAACATGCGGCACCTGGAAACATGAGGCACCTGGAAACATGCGGCACCTGGAAACATGAGGAACATTCTGAAGACATGAAGGCCATGATATAAATGCAAGATCTTCCTTTTTCTAATAAAAAATAGATTCTTCACAACTTTTTTTCAGTCTGGTTCCATCTTCTATGCAAACTCCTGGATCATATTGTGTTGGACTGTTGGTTTGGATGTAATGGGTGCATATCCAAAATGCATTAGGCCCAAGTAGAACCTGCCTCATGTAATCTAACCCTCATGGAACTGCTTCAATTTAGGTTGATCGATCAAACCAAGCCAGCTTCATAGCTGGTTCAGTGAGCTTGGCAGATACGGAGGTTGCCAAGCTTCTAAATGGAGGAACAAAAATAATTAAAGAACACAACTTACAAACGTAAGAACAAGGAACAGGAGTATGCCATTCAGCCCCTCAGGCCGGCCGTACCATTTACTAAGATCATGGCTGACCTGACAGTAACCATGAATCTGCATCCCATCTAGCCCTAATTATCTATTACCCCTTGCTTAGCAAGAATCTATCCACCTCTCCCTTAAAAATGTTCAAGGGTGTAGTGCGGTCACGTGGAGTGAGCATGGGAGGAGCTGCATTTTCACAAGCTCTGGCTCTACTTATCTTTTAATCCTTTATTTTAAGCTAATACTCATCCCAGAATTATCTTTTTTTGAAGGGGGTACTTAGAAGGGGACCTCGTGGCGACCAAGACACTCGCGACCTCACTAACGGCCTCCCGTAATGTACAAGCGTACGCCCCCGACTGCAGGACGCCCCCCTCATGGACATCATGGGTCCCACCAGCAGCCGCCCCCAGACAAACCCAAGCCTGCGCCGCGCGGCAGCCAGCAAACCCCGGGGGACCCAAGTGCTATTTCTGATGGCAGACAAAGCACCCGGCAGCGCTGCTCGGCGCGGAGTGCAATCTGCAAGACCTGTGGGAAGAAGGGGCATTTCGCTGCGGTGTACCAGGCCCGGTCGATCGCTGCTGTATCCAGGCCCATTGTTCCTGCAACCCCCACGTGCGACCCGTGGGCGCCGCCATTTTCGTCCCGGCAGCCCATGTGCAGCCCGTGGGCGCCGCCATCTTCCCCCATCAGACCTCGTGCGCCCCGTGGGCGCCGCCATCTTCGGCGCCATTTTGGGCGCCTCAGGACTCCTGCTCGTCGGGCACCTCATCTGGCCGCTCATTGCCCGCAACCGCCGCCGACCAGCCGGGGCCCACCAACACCAGCCGCAACTCGCCTCCATCACGCTCAACCAGTCCCGGCCACACAACCTCGCACCCGCGACAACGACGGTGATAGTCGATTTTGCCTTCTCGACTCCGGGAGCACGGAGAGCTTCATCCACCCCACTACGGAAGTCCACCTCCGGGGTTTCGCTCCCAACGTGGCTGGCAGACCCAGGACCCGTCCTCCTCCGCAAGCACGTGCGGCTCCACAAGGCGGCCCCGTTGGTCGAAAGGGTACAGCTGCTACATGCAAACCCGCAGTACACCTACGTGGCATACCCCGACGGCCGCCAAGACACAGTCTCCCTCAGGGACCTGGCACCAGCTGGTTCCCCACCCCCTCCTCCAATTTCCCCGGCGCCACCCACCTTACCCCCCCAGCGTACCTCACCACAGCCCCTGCTCCAGGACGATCCGTCCTCCCATTGGTTCCACCCAGGGATGAGGATGAGTATTACACGTTCCCGGAGCCACAGGCGACCAAGCCGGCGCCTGCATCACCACCGGGACTGCGGCGCTCACAACGGAGGATCAAGGCACCCGACTGGCTAGATTTGTGAACTTTCACCAAACTGTACTCTTTGAAAATGCTCACATACCATGTAAATAGTTTTTGAAAATGCTCACATAACATGTAAATAGTTTTCCACCACCCCCGCTGGACTTTTTTAACAGGGGGTGATGTGGCAGTCACCACTGTTTGTATAATACGTATATGAGAGGTAATACAGTAAGGCTACTGTACTACAGGGACGGGAATAGATCCCTGCCTGCTGGCTCCGCCCAGTAGGTGGAGTATAAATGTGTGTGCTCACCGAGCTGCAGCCATTTCAGCAGCAGCTGCAGGAGGCAACACATCTCTGCTTAATAAAGCCTTGAGTCTCGTCATAATTGATAGTGCATCAGCTACCAACACTGATAACCCCCAAAAAGATACAGTACTCTATAGATAACCCTTAGTAACTTTCCTAACAACATCCATAAGCCAAAACATTTTTTAACAAAGACAGTAGGTTTGAATTCTCTCCAGAAACAGGTATTACTTTGAAATCATCAAGTGCTCTAGAAACATTTTTTAGAGAGAGAGAGATATACACCTTCTTGTTTGAATGCAGCTCTCCAACTGAAAGCGAAACTAAAACGCAGAGCCAAAAAGAGCGTCCAGTTCAAAACAAAAGTAAAAAGCAGAATCACATTCCAGCTCCACCCACACAATGACATCACTGCAGCCATTTGATAAAACACACTTTTCTTAAAGGGACTCTCACACGACACTGCCATCGCAAGTTATGTTTTGGATGATGATCTCATCTCCATAGTGCAGGTCTTTGGTGCTCACTTTGATGAATTGTGAAATATCTTTGAGGAATTAGTGGAAGAGCAGAAGAGAATCCTGGTATTTGATAGAGTAATTTCCCCGATGGGGGCTCCCCTTCAGTCCTTGGAAATCTTGTTGCATGGTGTGACATCTATCCTGACTGACTCAGGGAGTAGGGGTTGGACAAGGAGTGTTTGTGAGCCTGGTCTCTTGCAAGAAGTGGGAGGCATGTTCCTGACTGAGTTTGAGAATTGGCTGCCATGCTTTTGCAATCTTCATTTGAAGGCTGGGTGCATCAGATTTGACAGAGTACATTGTATCAGGTCTTTGAGGTCTGGGCTCAGTTGGAAGCCCGACCACTGGTTCTCAGCTGTCTGTCCTCAATGCTCATCGTGAGGGGTTGGAGGCAGCTGGACATGTTGAGTCATCCCTTCCTGGCTTGGGCCTAGGTTCCTTGCCACCTGGGCGTTGGAGCGATGGTGTGGCAGAGGTGATGGCACTTCGTTCAATGGAACTTGTGAGAGATCCTGAGGGTTGTTCAATGATCCTGTCATGGCTTTGGCCTTTGCAAGAGACATGGATGGTGTTATTATCCTGCAGTTCATCCTGGACTTTATTCCCTTGTGATCATGCTGTTAATTTTGAGTTGTTGTCTTTTCTCCTGACAAGGGTGTGCAATGTTTGAGCGCGAAGGCAAGGGTCGTCTGTTATCCTGTTTTGGCAAAAATCATATTGACTCGGTAAAGTGATATGTGGTCGGTGCCTTGCCTTTTTTGTTTATGTGCTGTAATCCTTAATGAGGAGCGAGTGCATTTTAGCCACTCTCATTGATAGAGAAGATGAGTAGAGCCAGGGAGGAGTGATGAGTGGGTGTCTGGTGTGGTAACGGGTGTTAGAGATAGAGAAGATCTCAATTAGATTGAGGATAGCCCCCAGTTAGAGATAATTGTATTGGGTTTTTATTTAGCTTTTGTTTTGGTCATTTAAATCTTGAGAATCCGTGCTTATCTCCTACGAAAGAGAGGACTGGCTCCTTGTTGTTCTTGCTTGTGGTTGGCGTATTGGAGCTATTAGAATAGGGGGAAATGAGTGGTGGTGCATGATGGTGTGTGGTTGGTTAATCCTCCAATGTGGGAGGGGAGTTCTTCCCTCTATCTGAGTGAGCAGTGTGCTATTTCATTATCATATTGGGAGGTGGAAATCGGCACCCCGCCCAAGACGTCCAATCAATGGGTGTTTTGAATATTCTTCTTCTCTTTGGTAGTGGGGCCTTCTCGGTTGAGGCCGATGTAATTTTTCAGGTGTCAGTGGGGCTGATGCACTGCCCTGGGTGTGATTAGTGAGGGGTGGGGCCGGCTGGGTGGTAGTTCTTGGCGTGTGCTGGGTGACGTGGGGGTACTGACTAGGCCAAATCCAGTGCTGTGGTTGGTATCCTGTTGCCCTCTTAAGCTTGGGATGTCCCTTCTCGAAGGCACTTATTAGGGGCATCCTGAGAGGCCAAGTTTTGATGTGCTTTGAGCATCCTTGGTTTACTAACTCCTTGATGCATGTGCGTGTGAGGTTGAGTCGGGTCCTATACTGTAGTTGATATCCTGTTGCCCCCCTTATGGTTGGGACGTTCCTTTGTCTGAAGGAACAGCTTTTTCTCTTCTTGGTCATATGGTAGTGGGCATGTGCTGGAGGAACACAGACCTGTGGTTGGCTCCTGGTTCTCTTTAACCTTAGATCCTCTGTTCCTTATAGTTTTCCCTTTATATTTAATCTATCTCGATTGGGTTATCGGGAGGCGCTGACCGTACTGACTATAATCCAAACCTATAGGTGCTGGTCCTCTCTTTATAAATATGTGGAATGATCGTTCTGTACTGGGCCTGAGGTTGGGATTATGTTGCGTCTTGTGGCATATGCGTTCTTGTGAATTTTCTTTATTTTAATGTTTTTTTAATATAGTGGGATGAAAGAATCCTTGTTTGGCTCTTGCAGCGGTACAGACAGTTCTGGTATTCGAAGGGAGGAGGTTACAGTGTGTCATTGATGCCTCTGGTGTTGCTAGAGCTGAGGGAGATATGTGCTGATGCGCACCTGAACAGGATGTGAAGAACCTATCCTGAATTCTTGTTGTTGTTTCAAGCAATCGCCACATGGGGAGGTGTGCACCATTTTGCCGTGTCTTCAAGACGTTATCCTTCTCTCCCTTGTTCTCTGGTGATGCGTATAGATGAGTCTGATGATTGTCCCAAGCTTGCCATATTGCTGTTTTCCTGTCCCCCTTTGTATCCATGTATGTTGAGACATTTGTGCTGAGCTGTACCATTCCTGTTGTGTTGCTGCGTTATTTGTTCAAATGAAAAACTTGAATAAAAATACTTTAAAAAAAAAAAATTCAAAGACTCTGTTTCCACTGCCTTTTCAGGAAGAGAGTCCCAGAGTCTCATGACCCTATAAGAGGAAATTGTTTTCCTCATCTCCGTTTAAAATGGGCATCCTATTATTTTTAAACCGGGACCCGTAGTTCTAGATACTCTCACAAGAGGAAACATCCTCTCCACATCCACCCTGTCAAGACCCCTCAGGATCTTATAAGTTTCGATCAAGTCACCTCTTACTCTTCTAAATTTCAGCAGATACAAGCCTAGCCTCTCGAACCTTTCCTTGTAAGACAACCCGCTCGTTCCAGGCATTAGTCTGGTAAACCTTCTCTGAACTGCTTCCAATACATTTATTTCCTTCCTTGAATAAGGTGACCAATATTATACATAGTACTCAGATGTGGTCTCACTAGAGTTCTGTATAACTAAAACGTAACCTTCCCACTGTTGTATTCAATTCTCCTCGCAATAAATGATAACATTCTATTAGATTTCCTAATTATTTATTGCACCTGCAGACTGGCTTTTTGCAATTCCAGCACTAAGACACCTTTAAACCTCCTCAATCCAGGACTGACAATCATGAATCAACATTCAATTATACTTTCTGTTTTTATTTCTCTTCTCTAGGTGCGTGAGGTTGATAAGGACATATTGAGATTTCAGAATCTGGAGGAACTTATATTAAGTGTCAATAGAATCCCTACATTAAACTCAGCCAACCTACCAAGAAAGCTAACGGTAAAAGGAGAGGATGTGGAAATATTCTCAGATCAGTAAAATGATCATGATTTTGTGGGAGTGTTTTTTTTTCCCATTAACAACAATATTTTTTGGAACAATTGCGTTGCATCATCCGCGTCTGAGGAAGTTTAAACCTGCAGCTCGTTTGATACATGTTTTTTTCCCCCTATTACAGGTTCTTGAGCTCTGCTCCAACAAGATTTCCTCTTTGAAAGAACTGTGTGTTAGCCCACCGCCAAGGTTGCAATACCTGGGGCTGTCACGCAACAAGCTTTCGCTGGACTCCGAGTACAATTATTTCTCAGAAGAGTTCTGGTAAATATACTGGCCCTGGCACTGCTCAATAGATCATAAAGATATATTGGATGTTACGACTACCATCACCATCATCACCACCGTAATACACAAGACAGGAAAAGCTGATAATGGGGTGTCTCGTTTGGCTTTCCGCTCAATGGCCTCTCGAGATGCTGGGTGGGGAAATGTGGTGCCTCCCACAACTGGTCTTGGTGGGCAGGCTGATGTGAAGTGTTCCATAGTCTGAGATTCTGGGAGTTGATGACAAGCTACACATGGGCTGAAATCATCTGCACTTTAAAGACTTCTGGATTCCAACCCCAATCATGTCAGCAGCCTGCTCGAGCTCCATCTCAATCTTACAGGAGGAGTCCAATTAAAAGGCTGCCTGTCCCAATTTGGCACAATAGGTGGGTTGAAGGAGCGGGGTGACCAATAGGGTGTTGGCTTGTGAGGGAGACCGGCAATATTCACAGTGGGACAGCTACAACTCTTGGGGATCTGTTGGTGTGGGTTCGATTTGCCCAGATCTCAGAGATAAACGCCACCATCCATTCCTACAGATTTCAGTAACCCCAGCACCCATTCCTCCAGTTATTCTGGAGAGATGTGAGCCAAACAATCTAGCTTCATACAGTAACTTCCCTGTTACTCCAGATTTGTACATTTTTAGGGGGGAGAAAGATCAGAAAGTTTTTCAAAATTCATTCTTGGGATGTGGGTGTTGCTGGTTAGGCCAGCACTTATTGCCCATCCCTAATTGCCCTTGAGAGGATGATGAGCTGCCTTCTCGAACTGCTACAGTCCCTGTGGTGTAGGTACACCCACGGTGTTAATGACTCTGAACATTCAGAGCGGAACCGTCCCAGAATTGCAGTGTTGGATCAGGCGAGAAAAGCTGTGTGAAACCTGCCTGTCTTTTCTTGCCTGATTAACCAGCACTCTGTGCAATTTCCAAGTACTATCGAGAATCACAAAGCCAGCTGGAGAGGCGGGGCCTATAAAATGCCAGCAGCGCCGGGAATCTGAGATTGCGAATCCATTGTTAAAGGGTGCCCCAATCTGAAGTTAAATTTAAGGCCCCCCACCCCTCCAATATGGAGAGGGTAATCCCCCCTGCCAGTGCCGCTGACAGTACCAGGATGCCAGGGGGTAATGTCCAGGCATGTCCCTTAACCCAAGGGGGCTACTGGCACCTCTGTGCCCCCGGCGTGGTCATCACAGTTGTGATTTGCGCTGGCGTGATGCCATGCCGCCAGGGTGGGGGTGTGGAAGATGCTTTGTGGGGGGACACTACACTGTCAAGTCCTTTGATAGCATTCTAATTTATTTTAAAATATGCATATCAGGTTCACTCCCTTTCTGGTAGATGACCCCACACTCATTTATATTACTATAAGGAAGTTAGTGATAACTGTCAAACAGAAAATCTTTATATTAACACTAACTGCGCTGAACTGCCTTATAAAACTTCCATACCTGATGGTTTCTGAGTGGTGCAATTGGTTTTACAGGGAAGCTTCTAGAATTTCCTATCAGAGTCCAAATGGTCCAAGATCTATCTGAATCTGAACTGTGGGATAGAATTTTTTTTAAATAATTTGAAAACTCACGAGTGAATTTCAGGATTTTGTCCATTAGACTTTGTGGTAGGGTTGATTAGTGTGTACCCTGATATGCATGAGCTTCAAACTCTCTCAAGAACAAATTGAATTTAGAGTCTTTCATGATGTTTTAATAATATTACTGTTTGGATCTTCTTTGTCTTTTGTAAAATAGGCCCAATTTAATATCGCTTGATTTGAGTTTCAATGACTTTTCGAATTTGCGGGACATTGTCACCCATCTTAATTTACTGCCAAACCTGAAGAACCTTATTCTCCTGGGCAATCCACTGGCTCTTCTCCCCAATTACCGTGGTTTTATACTCGACTCTCTGCAGAATCTTGTTTCCTTGGATGATGTGTTGATATCTCCAGATGAAAGGCATCATTTTAGGGGCATTTCTAAACATCGAGGTAAGCATGTTAAGTACTGATCACCTGTTCATGTTGAGAATTCCTCTTACGTCGAACAGCCTTACTACCTCACTGCGTTTCACGAGCTGAGGCAAAACCTTAGCTTGTGCTGCTTAACACAGCCTGGATTTTTGCTATGGTGCAGAGCCTCTCCTGTACTAGCTCTGGAAAAGCAGACAGAGTCTCCCATTGCTGGGACCACAAATTCCCCATTCCTTCCTAGGATGACCCCCCGAGGTGGGGGTGGATGTCCAGCTGAGCAGAGCTACACCCTCTGATAGGGACACCCCAATGCTGGCCTTGTCTTCAACACCCAGTCCTCCTCACTTTTGATGTGTTCCTATGAAGACTTTATATTTTAAAGAGATAAATTAATATGCACAATAACTCATAGTCAGAAGCTCTCCATTCATTGTACAATGGTGATCTGATTGCAAACCTGCAACGTGATGATGTAAAATGTAAACCAGTACTGATGTGGGTCGCACATACATGAACCTTTTTTTTATTTTAAAAAATTTCGAGTACCCAATTCATTTTTTCCAATTAATGGGCAATTTAGCATAGCCGATCCACCTAGCCTGCACATTTTTGGGCTGTGGGGGTGAAACCCATGCAGACACGAGGAGAATGTGCAAACTCCACATGGACAGTGACCCAGAGACAGGATCGAACCTGGGACCTTGGCGCCGTGAGGCAGCAGGGCTAACCCATCGCGCCACCGTGCTGCCCTCACATACATGAACTTTGTCACCTGTTTATTCCCCCTGAGTGGGAGCGACTCAAGGTGAGGAGGTAAACGGAGTGAGTGCCAGGCTGCTAGCTAGAAAAATTGCATAGCTAAGCTCAGGAAAGCTTTATTCCCACTGAGTCTCAAGGTGATTTTTAATAAAATCAAACTATTGTGTGAACTGGTGAGCGTTTTTATGATAAGTTTTAGCTGCTATGAATTAGGCGTTTACAGTGGGTTTGATAGAGACCTCAGTGTATTTTCATCTCTCGCGCTCCCTTATGACCTACTTTCACAATGCCACCAACATTCTGTGGCATCACTTCCACCGTGATCTTCTGGAATGTGTCTAGTCACAGTTGGCGACAATTCAACATGAGTCACAGTTCTGTGCCAATGTGGCAGTGTGATGCTCACGCTGTCACCGGATCTCTGAGCTCCTCCAACCCTCCTTCACCGACACCCAACATTAGAGCCACCCTGTCCCTGCTGATGTGCAGGGCCTCATCCTCCAGAATGATCAGGAAGACAATGGCTGCAGGTTCAACCCCAGTGATTTGCCTCGCCCTGGAACTGTGGGCTCCCTTCACCTTCACCTTCAATGAGAAAATGCAAAGAATTATGTGTATGAGAGGTGGCATGGGTGTTGAGGATGGATTGGAAACATTTCAGATGGATGGCTGTGAGGAATGGGTGCAAGAGGGCAGCAGGTTGCAAGTGAGTGTTGAGTGTTGGAGTGAAAATTTGAGGAGGATGCTGGCGAGAAAGGAAAACATGTGACAGCAAGGTGTATCGAAAGGCCAATGCTAAGAGGATCACCCGCAGAAATAATTAGGCCATTAAACCTTTATGCCACTGAGACTAGATCCTGGAGACCACACACCTACTGCTCACAACCAGTGCTACTTCCAGTCAAACCTGATTCGGAAGGCTGGCTAGTCTCAGTGGAGAGCATTTCTCTCCTGATCCTGACTGCGTCCAACCTTCCCTACAGGCACATGTCTGAGAACCCAGGCTGTGGGAGGTGGCAGCCTTCCCATATCATATGGCATTGAGATAGAGAATTAGCCGTAGTTAGCACTCTCTCGACAACGCTGAGGACCCGGGTTTGATCCCGGCCCCGGGTTGCTGTCTGTGTGGAGTTTGCACATTCTCCCCGTGTCTGTGTAGGTTTCACCCCTGATGCACGATCAATTACACAAAGACGAGAGTTGGATGCAATCGAGGCTTTATTACACTAAGATGTGCGGCCTCCTACAGCAGCTGGCGAAATGGCTGCTGTACGAGGAGCACACATATTTATACTCCGCCTACTGGGCGGAGCCAGCAGGCAGGGAACTACCCCTGTACCTGTAGTACAGGGGCCTTACCGTAAAGCACCTACACTGACATCCTCTACATACAATATATACATCAGTGGTGACTACCACATTCACCCCCTGTTAAAATTGAGTCCGGCGTGGATGTTGAGAACTATATACAGGTAGACGTTTTAAAGTACAGAGAGAAAAATAATTGAGTCCAGTGGGATGGAGGGGAAAATTATGTACAGAATGATGTTTTAAAAGTCCAGGTCATGTTACAGATTCAGTCGGTCCGGAGCCTTGATCTGCCGTTGGGAGTGCCACAGTGCTGGCGGTGATTCCAGTGTCAGTCTGGTCTTCGGTGGCTCCGGGAGCGTGTCGAAGGCCTCTTCATCCCGGATGTGGGCAGGGGGAGGATGGATTGTCCTGGGGCGGGGGTTGCGGCTGGGTGCGCCGGGGGAGGGGGGGGTGGCGCCGGACGGGGGGTGTGAGTGTGCAGAACCAGCTGGTGCCAGGTCCCTGAGGGAGACTGTATCTTGGCGGCCGTCAGGGTACGCTACGTAGGCGTACTGTGGGTTGGCGTGGAGTAGCTGTACCCTCTCAACCAACGGGTCCGCCTTGTGGAATTGTACGTGTTTACGGAGGAGTACGGGTCCTGGAGCTGCGAGCCAAGTCGGGAGTGACACCCCGGAGGTGGACTTCCTAGGGAAGGCAAAGAGACGTTCATGCGGTGTGTCATTGGACGCAGTGCACAGGAGCGACCGAATGGAGTGCAGGGTGTCTGGGAGGACCTCCTGCCAGCGGGAGGCCGGGAGATTTCAGGACCGTAGGGCCAGCTGAATGGCCCTCCAGACCGTCCCATTCTCCCTCTCCACCTGCCCGTTTCCCCGGGGGTTGTACCTGGTCGTCCTGCTCGAGGCGATACCCCGGTTGAGCTGGAACTGACACAGCTCATCGCTCATGAATGAAGATCCCCTGTCACTGTGGACAAAGGCGGGGAAGCCGAACAGAGCGAAGATGGTGTTGAGGGCTTTGATGACAGTGGCAGACATCATGTCGGGGCATGGGATGGCGAAGGGGAATCTGGAATATATGTCGACCACACTGAGGAAGTACGTGTTACGGTCGGTGGAGGGGAAGGGCCCTTTGAAGTCCACACTGAGGCGTTCAAAGGGGCAGGAGGCCTTCACCTCCGCGCACGGTCTGGCCGGTCGAAGTGCGGTTTGCACTCCGTGCAGACCTGGCAGTCTCTGGTGACAGCCCTGACTTCCTCGATGGAGTAGGGCAGTTTGCGGGCCTTGATGAAATGGTAAAAACGTGTGATCCCCGGGTGACAGAGGTTATCGTGCAGAGTCCTGAGTCGGTCCACCTGTGCGCTGGCACATGTACCTCGGGATAGGGCATTGGGGGGCTCGTTGAGCTTACCGGGGCGATACAAAATCTCGTAGTTGTAGGTGGAGAGCTTGATCCTCCACCTCAAGACTTTACCGTTTTTGATCTTGCCCTGCTGTGTGTTATTGAATATAAAGGCAAACGACCGTTGGTCAGTGAGGGCAGTGAATCTCCTGCCGGCCAGGTAATGCCTCCAATGCCGCACAGCTTCATCGATGGCTTGGGCCTCTTTCTTGACGGAGGAATGCCGAATTTCGGAGGCATGTAGGGTTCCTGAAAAAAACGTCACGGGCCTACCTGCCTGGTTGAGGGTGGCGGCTAGAGCGACGTCTGATGCATCGCTCTCAACTTGGAATGGTAACGTCTCGTCGACTGCGTGCATCGCGGCCTTGGCCATGTCGGCCTTGATGCGGTTAAAGGCCTGGTGAGCCTCGGCCGTTAAGGGAAAAAGAATGGATTGAATGAATAGGCGGGCCTTGGCCGCATAGTTTGGGACCCACTGGGCGTAATAAGAAAAGAACCCCAGGCATCGTTTGAGGGCCTTGGGGCAGTGGGGGAGGGGGAGTTCCATGAGGGGGCGCATGCGGTCAGGATCGGGCCCCAGAACTCCGTTCTGGACCACATAGCCGAGGATGGCTAATCGGTCCGTGCTGAACACGCACTTCTCCTTGTTGTAGGTTAGATTGAGGAGAGTGGCGTTGTGGAGAAATTTGGAAAGGTTAGCGTTGTGGTCCTGCTGATCGTGGCCGTAAATGGTGACATTGTCCAGGTATGGGAAAGTGGCCCGCAGCCCGTATCGGTCAACCATTCGGTCCATTTCCCGTTGGAAAACCGAGACCCCGTTGGTGACGCCAAAGGGAACCCTAAGAAAGTGGTAAAGGCGGCCATCTGCCTCAAAGGCAGTGTATGAGCGGTCCGCCTTACGGATGGGGAGCTGATGGTAGGCGGATTTCAGGTCCACAGTTGAGAAGACCCGGTACTGTGCAATCTGATTGACCATATCAGATATGCGTGGGAGAGGGTGCGCGTCGAGCTGCGTGTACCGATTGGTGGTCTGGCTTTAGTCCACGACCATCTTGTGTTTCTCCCCAGTTTTCACAACTACCACTTGGGCTCTCCAGGGGCTGTTGCTGCCTCGATGATGCCTTCCCGAAGCAGTCGCTGGACCTCGGACCTGATGAAGATCCTGTCCTGGGCGCTGTACCGTCTGCTCCTGGTGGCGACAGGTTTGCAATCCGGGGTTAAGTTTGCAAATAGGGAAGGTGGGTTGACCTTTAAATTTGCGAACCCGCACACAGTAAGGGGTGGTAGGGGCCCGCTGAATTTCAGGGTTAGGCTCTGGAGGTTGCACTGGAAGTCCAGGCCGAGTAGCAGGGCAATGCAGAGGTTGGGGAGGGCGTAGTGGCGGAGCCGCTGAACTCCACGCCCTGGACAGTGGGAGTGGCGATGCCGTACCCCTGGATCGCCACGGAGTGGAACCCGGAGGCCAGGGAGATTCTCTGGTTAGCGGGGTGTACCGCGAGGGAGCAGCGCCTTACCGTATCGGGGTGAATGAAGCTCTCGGTGCTCCCGGAGTCCAGCAGACAGGAGATCTCGTGCACATCGATCTTCATGTTGGTAGAAGCCGTTGCCAGGTTGTGTGGGCGAGACACGGCTTGGCATCGACGGTTGCAGGCGGCACGCGGCCAGATGAGGTGCCCGGGGTGCATGGGTCCCGGTAAGATGGTGGCGCCCATGGGCCACACGTGTCATGGGGAAAACGAGATGGCGGCGCCTGACGATCCTGGGGGAGAACAAGATGGCGGCGCCCACGGGCCGCACGTGGGGGTCGAACAAGATGGCGGCGCACACGGGCCGCACGTGGTCTGGGGAGGGGAAGATGGCGGCGCCCACTGGCTGCATGTGAGGGGAGCTGGAACAATAGCGGCGACTAAGCGGGCCTGGCACACCGCAGCGAGGTGCCCCTTCTTGCCACAGGCCTTGCAAAGGTCGCTCCGGGCCGGGTAGCGACCTTAGGCTGCTCTCCCCTCTGTGGGGGAGAGCTGACTGGTGATGATTTAACCTGAGGATCACCACACCACAGGTAAGGGGCGAGGTTGAGAAGGCAGGGCCTTACGAGGAATAACCTCAACCGGTACGGGAATTGAACCTGCGCTACTGACCATACGCTGCATCACCAACCAGCTGTCCAGCCAAGTGAGCTAAACCGGCCACATGAACTATGAAGATGCAAAATAAATAAATATGAAGGATAAAAGAAAAATATGAAAAAACAGGATCTGCTGGAAAGCACCTTGAACCATATTTGTATTAAAGGTGTTACATAAGTGCAAGTTATTCAGATGTGTTCAATTAGCATGTGAAAAAGAAAGATGCATTAACATTTTCAGTCTAATATTTAAAACAATACAATTGCATTCAAAACATTCATTTACTTTTTTTTCCTTCAGCATTTCTGGCAATTACTGTTTTGAGTTTAGTTAAATGTTTTGGTTTACCCCCCCAATTAGTTCAGTTGCTTGTTATTGTTCATGTTATAACAGCAAAGTGAGTTCAGTCTCTAAACTGGGGCAACACATTCAACCCTTTATTTTTTTCCACCCATTGCATGTCTTGCTCCAGATTTAATTGTTCCTGACACTCAGGTAACAATAAATATAGGAAAAGTCAGGGGTATTCCCAACCCCATCGACCCTCTAGAGGAGCTACCAGAATTTCCGGTTGTCGAGAACAGTTACTTTGTGACCTATGAGTTCCTTGGAAGTGTCGAAAACCCCTGTGAATGGAATGAATTACAGACAGAAGATATACCGGTGAGTCTCAGTCTGTTGTTACTGTAGAATCAAATACCTCTTTCAATTTTTCATCAGTTATTCTTGAATGTTAATTGAGGTGCATTGAAGAACAGTTTGGTTGCCAACCATTGTTATTATTAACTATGAGTACAATGGGCTCACATAAAAGAGAACAAGGAAATGTGTTGAATACATTGCAGGAAGAACTGTTATCTTGGTCATATTTAGGACACAATCAATTGTGTTTGGCAAGGTTCAATCAGTTGCACATAGACTCCTATTAATTACTTGTTCTATGAAACAACCATAGATAGATAGAAAGACTTTGCAATTGTATAATGTATTTTACAATCTTAGGACCAGCCACTTTACAACCACTTCAATGATTTTGAAGTTTAATCACTTTTGTAGCAAAAGGTGGCGATGTTCCTATGCATCTCTTGCCCTTGTTCTTCTAGATGGTAGAGGTTGCACCTTTACGTTTAAAGCAACTTTGGCAAGTTGCTGCAGTGCATCTGGTCGATGGTGCACACTGCTGCCACTGTGCGCAAGTGGATGGGGTCTCGATCAATCAGACTGCTTTGTCCTGGATAGTGTTTAGCTTGTGTGTGGTGGGAGGTGCACTCATCCAAGCCAGTAAAGACTATTCCCTCACAGTTTTACTTGTGCCTTGTAGATGAGGAAAGACTTTGGGGAAATTCTGCTTCAATTAAATATTGGGAAGCCATTGTCTTCAGTTCCCATCATAACACTTGCCATCAGTTCCCTTACCACCAACTTCTTCATCCTGCACCCTGGCGACTTCCTTCTCAGGATGTTGCCTGGGATGAAACATTTAAGTTATGAAGAGAGGTTGGATAGACTTGGGTTGTTTTTGCTGGAGCAGAGAAGACCGAGGGATGAGCTGATCGAGGTGTACAAGATTATGAGGGGCATGGCATGGACGGAGTGGATCGGAAACAGCTGTTCCCCTTAGTTGAAGGGTCGGTTACGAGGGGACACAAGTTCAAGGTGAGGGGCGGGAGGTTCAGAGGGATTTGAGGAGAAACCTGTTTACCCAGAGGGTGGTGACGTTCTGGAACGCACTGCCTGGGAGGGTGGTAGAGGTGGGTTGCCTTACATCCTTTCAAATGTCCGATGGGCAGCACGGTGACGCAGTGGGTTACCCCTGCAGTCTCAGGGCGCCGAGATCCCAGGTTCGATCCCGGCTCTGGGTCACTCCGTGTGGAGTTTGCACATTCTCCCTGTGTTTGCATGGGTTTCACCCCCACAACCCAAAGATGTGCAAGGTAGGTGGATTGGCCACTCTAAATTGCCCCTTAATTGGAAGAAATGAATTGGGTACTCTAAATTTTTTTTTTAAAAATCCTTTCAAAAGTACCTGGTGAGCACTTGGCACGGCATAACATTCAAGGATATGGGCCAAGTGCTGGCAAATGGGATTAGGGTAGTCAGATCTGGTCATTTTATGTGGCGGTGCACACTCGATGGGCCGAAGGGCCTTTACTGCACTGTATTTTTCTGTGAGTCTGTGAATCAGACTGTTTGCAACCTTGGAGCACGATTCTCTAGCCTCGTTTCGCTTGAGCAAGAGCGCAACGAGGCTGGTGAGTAGCGGGAGAGGTGGTAAACGTGAACCGCGCCGGGCGCCTAACTGTTCACCCGGCCTGTTCCTGTAGGCAAAATCGGGATCGCACTGTAGTGTGGCGGGAAATCAATTATCACTACTTAAGCCCTATTTCCATACAATTAACGGGAGCCAACCCTTATCCAACGGCCTCCTGTGTTCCAGCCGCCTCCCCAGCAAGTGGTCATGCTGGCACAATTAGTACTTCTTTTGAAAAATGTGAACCTGGCGGAGGGACTGCTGTGGGGAGCCGAGGAGACAAGGAGCCATCTTTGCTCACAGGTGCTGGCCTTGCGGCTGAAAGCTATTCCTAATAGGGAATTGGCAATCATGGATAATTGAGCACTTCACACATCAGAGCCATTGCCCTGCATCCCAATCACACCTTGATGCATGGACGCTGTGCCTGAACACTGCGGGAGGCAGCAGCATAGACGCAGCGGCCGACCTTCGATCACCCAGGGGATGGGTCCCAGCCCCGGTCACATGTCTGCAGGCAAATATGCATGGGCAGGGTGTGTCAGGTGAGGGGTGCAGTAGGGGGGGTGGGGGGTATGTCCGGGGGGATGGGGCATGGGATTGGTGGTTGGGCCGCATCGCAGAACAAAGAGCCAGAGGCCTCATACTGGTTGTGGTGAGGGTATTTTAATGTTCCTCGGACAAGTGTACACCGCTGTCCCACTCTCCCGATGGTGCCACCCCACTATACCCACCCTACCCCTCTCTCCCACATGCACCCTCTCCCCAATGCACATTCCACTGCTTGCCCCCCACCTAGCCCTGCCCCCCTCCCCGTACCCTCTCAGTGATCATCAATGTGCGTTGGCCTCCTCGCTCTACCGCTACGTCTTGGTTTATCCCCAGGGTGCACATCTGAGGTGGACGCAGCCAGCTGCTTACCTCATCCCGTGGCCTTCGAATCGCCTGGCGGGTGCCCTCTGGGGCCGGACGGTGCGGGCTCACTTGACCGCAGCACATGCACAGCCGTGTGCCCTATCCTGTGTGGTGACCTCGAGACGTGCCTCATCAGAGGGGTGGAATTCGGGGACTGCCAGTCCATAGGATGGGTCCAGGTAGTCACCCAGCACCCCCTCCTTCCACTCAGTGCCCATAGGGCCCAGGGGTTCACCTTGGGACAGAGGGGCAGCTGGTTGACGCCCCGGCTGCCCCTGCGCCATCGGGCCCTGCCGGCCCTGGTGGTGCCCCATTGTCTGTACCATGGTGTCACTGCATCGCCGATGCTTCCCAGTGATTGGGACAAGCCCCGCAGCACCTCGGCCATTCCCACCTGAGACCGGGACAAGCCCCGCAGCACCTCGGCCATTCCCACCTGAGACCAGGACAAGCCCGCAGCGCCTGGGCCATTCCCATCTGAGACCGGGACAAGCTCCGCAGAGCCTGGGCCATTCCCACCTGAGACCGGGACAAGCTCCGCAGCGCCTGGGCCATTCCCACCTGAGACCGGGACAAGCTCCGCAGCGTCTCTGCCATTCCCATCTGAGACCGGGACAAGCTCCGCAGCGCCTCGGCCATTCCCACCTGAGACCGGGACAGGCCCCGCAGCGGCTGGGCCATTCCCACCTGAGACCGGGACAAGCTCCGCAGCGCCTCGGCCATTCCCACCTGAGACCGGGACAAGCTCCGCAGCGCCTCGGCCATTCCCACCTGAGACCGGGACAAGCTCCGCAGCGCCTCGGCCATTCCCACCTGAGACCGGGACAAGCTCCGCAGCGCCTCGGCCATTCCCATCTGAGACTGGGACAAGCTCCGCAGCGCCTCGGCCATTCCCACCTGAGACCGGGACAAGCTCCGCAGCGCCTCGGCCATTCCCATCTGAGACTGGGACAAGCTCCGCAGCGCCTCGGCCATTCCCACCTGAGACCGGGACAAGCTCCGCAGCGCCTCGGCCATTCCCATCTGAGACTGGGACAAGCTCCGCACCGCCTAGGCCATTCCCATCTGAGACCGGGACAAGCCCCGCAGCGCCTGGGCCATTCCCATCTGAGACCGGGACGAGCTCCGCAGCGCCTCGGCCATTCCCACCTGAGACCGGGACAAGCCCCGCAGCGCCTCGGCCATTCCCATCTGAGACCGGGACAAGCTCCGCAGCGCCTGGGCCATTCCCACCTGAGACCGGGACAAGCCCCGCAGCGCCTCGGCCATTCCCACCTGAGACCGAGACAAGCTCCGCAGCGCCTGGGCCATTCCCACCTGAGACCGGGACAAGCTCCGCAGCGCCTGGGCCATTCCCACCTGAGACCGGGACAAGCTCCGCAGCGCCTGGGCCATTCCCATCTGAGACCGGGACAAGCTCCGCAGCGTCTCTGCCATTCCCACCTGAGACCGGGACAAGCTCCGCAGCGTCTCGGCCATTCCCATCTGAGACCGGGACAAGCCCCGCAGCGCCTCGGCCATTCCCATCTGAGACCGGGACAAGCTCCGCAGCGCCTCGGCCATTCCCACCTGAGACCGGGACAAGCCACGCAGCGCCTCGGCCATTCCCATCTGAGACCGGGACAAGCTCCGCAGCGCCTCGGCCATTCCCACCTGAGACTGGGGCAAGCTCCGCAGCGCCTCGGCCATTCACATCTGAGACCGGACAAGCTCCGCAGCGTCTCTGCCATTCCCACCTGAGACCGGGACAAGCTCCGCAGCGCCTCGGCCATTCACATCTGAGACCGGACAAGCTCCGCAGCGTCTCTGCCATTCCCACCTGAGACCGGGACAAGCTCCGCAGCGCCTGGGCCATTCCCATCTGAGACCGGAACAAGCCCCACAGCGCCTCGGCCATTCCCACCTGAGACCGGGACAAGCCCCACAGCGCCTGGGCTATTCCCATCTGAGACCGGACAAGCTCCGCAGCGTCTCTGCCATTCCCACCTGAGACCGGGACAAGCTCCGCAGCGCCTGGGCCATTCCCATCTGAGACCGGGACAAGCTCCGCAGCGCCTCGGTCATTCCCACCTGAGACCGGGACAAGCCCCACAGCGCCTGGGCTATTCCCATCTGAGACCGGACAAGCTCCGCAGCGTCTCTGCCATTCCCATCTGAGACCAGGACAAGCCACGCAGCGCCTGGGCCATTCCCATCTGAGACCGGGACAAGCTCCGCATCGCCTCGGCCATTCCCACCTGAGACCGGGACAAGCTCCGCATCGCCTCGGCCATTCCCACCTGAGACTGGGACAAGCTCCGCAGCGCCTCGGCCATTCCCACCTGAGACCGGGACAAGCTCCGCAGCGCCTGGGCCATTCCCACCTGAGACTGGGACAAGCTCCGCAGCGCCTGGGCCATTCCCATCTGAGACCGGACAAGCCCCACAGCGCCTGGGCCATTCCCACCTGAGACCGGGACAAGCTCCGCAGCGCCTCGGCCATTCCCATCTGAGACCGGACAAGCCCCACAGCGCCTGGGCCATTCCCATCTGAGACCGGGACAAGCTCCGCAGCGCCTCGGCCATTCCCATCTGAGACCGGGACAAGCTCCGCAGCGCCTCGGCCATTCCCACCTGAGACCGGGACAAGCTCCGCAGCGTCTCGGCCATTCCCATCTGAGACCGGGACAAGCTCCGCAGCGTCTCGGCCATTCCCATCTGAGACCGGGACAAGCTCCGCAGCGTCTTGGCCATTCCCACCTGAGACCGGGACAAGCTCCGCAGCGCCTCGGCCATTCCCATCTGAGACCGGGACAAGCTCCGCAGCGCCTCGGCCATTCCCACCTGAGACCGGGACAAGCTCCGCAGCGTCTCGGCCATTCCCATCTGAGACCGGGACAAGCTCCGCAGCGTCTCTGCCATTCCCACCTGAGACCGGGACAAGCTCCGCAGCGCCTCGGCCATTCCCACCTGAGACCGGGACAAGCTCCGCAGCGCCTCGGCCATTCCCACCTGAGAGCGGGACAAGCTCCGCAGCGCCTCGGCCATTCCCATCTGAGACCGGGACAAGGTCCGCAGCGTCTCGGCCATTCCCACCTGAGACCGGGACAAGCTCCGCAGCGCCTCGGCCATTCCCATCTGAGACCGGGACAAGCTCCGCAGCGCCTCGGCCATTCCCACCTGAGACCGGGACAAGCTCCACAGCGTCTCGGCCATTCCCATCTGAGACCGGGACAAGCTCCGCAGCGTCTCGGCCATTCCCACCTGAGACCGGGACAAGCTCCGCAGCGCCTCGGCCATTCCCATCTGAGACCGGGACAAGCTCCGCAGCGCCTCGGCCATTCCCACCTGAGACCGGGACAAGCTCCGCAGCGTCTCGGCCATTCCCATCTGAGACCGGGACAAGCTCCGCAGCGTCTCTGCCATTCCCACCTGAGACCGGGACAAGCTCCGCAGCGCCTCGGCCATTCCCACCTGAGACCGGGACAAGCTCCGCAGCGCCTCAGCCATTCCCACCTGAGACCGGGACAAGCTCCGCAGCGCCTCGGCCATTCCCATCTGAGACCGGGACAAGCTCCGCAGCGTCTCTGCCATTCCCACCTGAGACCGGGACAAGCTCCGCAACGTCTCTGCCATTCCCACCTGAGACCGGGACAAGCTCCGCAGCGTCTCTGCCATTCCCACCTGAGACCGGGACAAGCCCCGCAGCGCCTCGGCCATTCCCACCTGAGACCGGACAAGCTCCGCAGCGCCTCGGGCATTCCCACCTGAGACCGGGACAAGCCCCGCAGCGTCTCTGCCCTTCCCACCTGAGACCGGGACAAGCTCCGCAGCGCCTCGGCCATTCCCACCGGAGACCGGACAAGCTCCGCAGCGCCTCGGCCATTCCCACCTGAGACCGGGACAAGCTCCGCAGCGTCTCGGCCATTCCCACCTGAGACCGGGACAAGCCCCGCAGCGTCTCTGCCATTCCCACCTGAGACCGGGACAAGCTCCGCAACGTCTCGGCCATTCCCATCTGAGACCGGACAAGCTCCGCAGCGTCTCTGCCATTCCCACCTGAGACCGGGACAAGCTCCGCAGCGCCTCGGCCATTCCCACCTGAGACCGGGACAAGCTCCGCAGCGCCTCGGCCATTCCCACCTGAGACCAGGACAAGCCCCGCAGCGTCTGGCCTATTCCCACCTGAGACCAGGACAAGCTCCGCAGCGCCTCGGCCATTCCCACCTGAGACCGGGACAAGCTCTGCAGCGTCTCTGCCATTCCCACCTGAGACCGGGACAAGCTCTGCAGCGTCTCTGCCATTCCCACCTGAGACCAGGACAAGCCCCGCAGCGTCTGGGCCATTCCCATCTGAGACCAGGACAAGCTCCGCAGCGCCTGGGCCATTCCCATCTGAGACCGGGACAAGCCCCGCAGCACCTCGGCCATTCCCACCTGAGACCGGGACAAGCCCCGCAGCACCTCGGCCATTCCCACCTGAGACCAGGACAAGCCCGCAGCGCCTGGGCCATTCCCATCTGAGACCGGGACAAGCTCCGCAGCGCCTGGGCCATTCCCACCTGAGACCGGGACAAGCCCCGCAGCGCCTCGGCCATTCCCACCTGAGACCGGGACAAGCTCCGCAGCGTCTCTGCCATTCCCATCTGAGACCGGGACAAGCTCCGCAGCGCCTCGGCCATTCCCACCTGAGACCGGGACAGGCCCCGCAGCGCCTGGGCCATTCCCACCTGAGACCGGGACAAGCTCCGCAGCGCCTCGGCCATTCCCACCTGAGACCGGGACAAGCTCCGCAGCGCCTCGGCCATTCCCACCTGAGACCGGGACAAGCTCCGCAGCGCCTCGGCCATTCCCATCTGAGACTGGGACAAGCTCCGCAGCGCCTAGGCCATTCCCACCTGAGACCGGGACGAGCTCCGCAGCGCCTCGGCCATTCCCACCTGAGACCGGGACAAGCCCCGCAGCGCCTCGGCCATTCCCATCTGAGACCGGGACAAGCTCCGCAGCGCCTGGGCCATTCCCACCTGAGACCGGGACAAGCTCCGCAGCGCCTGGGCCATTCCCATCTGAGACCGGGACAAGCTCCGCAGCGCCTCGGCCATTCCCACCTGAGACCGGGACAAGCTCCGCAGCGTCTCGGCCATTCCCACCTGAGACCGGGACAAGCTCCGCAGCGCCTCGGCCATTCCCATCTGAGACCGGGACAAGCCCCGCAGTGCCTCGGCCATTCCCATCTGAGACCGGGACAAGCTCCGCAGCGCCTCGGCCATTCCCACCTGAGACCGGGACAAGCGCCGCAGCGCCTCGGCCATTCCCACCTGAGACCGGGACAAGCTCCGCAGCGTCTCTGCCATTCCCACCTGAGACCGGGACAAGCTCCGCAGCGTCTCTGCCATTCCCACCTGAGACCGGGACAAGCTCCGCAGCGCCTCGGCCATTCCCATCTGAGACCGGACAAGCTCCGCAGCGTCTCTGCCATTCCCACCTGAGACCGGGACAAGCTCCGCAGCGCCTGGGCCATTCCCATCTGAGACCGGGACAAGCCCCACAGCGCCTCGGCCATTCCCACCTGAGACCGGGACAAGCCCCACAGCGCCTGGGCCATTCCCATCTGAGACCGGGACAAGCCCCACAGCGCCTGGGCCATTCCCATCTGAGACCGGGACAAGCTCCGCAGCGCCTGGGCTATTCCCATCTGAGACCGGGACAAGCTCCGCAGCGCCTGGGCTATTCCCATCTGAGACCGGGACAAGCCCCACAGCGCCTGGGCCATTCCCATCTGAGACCGGGACAAGCTCCGCAGCGCCTGGGCTATTCCCATCTGAGACCGGGACAAGCTCCGCAGCGCCTGGGCTATTCCCATCTGAGACCGGACAAGCTCCGCAGCGTCTCTGCCATTCCCATCTGAGACCGGGACAAGCCCCACAGCGCCTGGGCCATTCCCATCTGAGACCGGGACAAGCCCCACAGCGCCTGGGCCATTCCCATCTGAGACCGGGACAAGCTCCGCAGCGCCTCGGCCATTCCCACCTGAGACCGGGACAAGCTCCGCAGCGCCTGGGCCATTCCCATCTGAGACCGGGACAAGCTCCGCAGCGCCTCGGCCATTCCCATCTGAGACCGGGACAAGCCCCGCAGCGCCTCGGCCATTCCCACCTGAGACCGGGACAAGCTCCGCAGCGCCTCGGCCATTCCCATCTGAGACCAGGACAAGCTCCGCAGCGCCTCGGCCATTCCCACCTGAGACCGGGACAAGCTCCGCAGCGCCTCGGCCATTCCCATCTGAGACCGGACAAGCTCCGCAGCGTCTCTGCCATTCCCACCTGAGACCGGGACAAGCTCCGCAGCGCCTGGGCCATTCCCATCTGAGACCGGGACAAGCCCCACAGCGCCTCGGCCATTCCCACCTGAGACCGGGACAAGCCCCACAGCGCCTGGGCTATTCCCATCTGAGACCGGGACAAGCTCCGCAGCGTCTCTGCCATTCCCACCTGAGACCGGGACAAGCTCCGCAGCGTCTCTGCCATTCCCACCTGAGACCGGGACAAGCTCCGCAGCGCCTCGGCCATTCCCATCTGAGACCGGACAAGCTCCGCAGCGTCTCTGCCATTCCCACCTGAGACCGGGACAAGCTCCGCAGCGCCTGGGCCATTCCCATCTGAGACCGGGACAAGCCCCACAGCGCCTCGGCCATTCCCACCTGAGACCGGGACAAGCCCCACAGCGCCTGGGCCATTCCCATCTGAGACCG
Organism: Scyliorhinus torazame; assembly: GCF_047496885.1. NCBI lineage: Eukaryota > Metazoa > Chordata > Chondrichthyes > Carcharhiniformes > Scyliorhinidae > Scyliorhinus > Scyliorhinus torazame. The sequence continues at coordinate 58,820,844 of NC_092707.1, forward strand.
GGACAAGCCCCACAGCGCCTGGGCCATTCCCATCTGAGACCGGGACAAGCTCCGCAGCGCCTGGGCTATTCCCATCTGAGACCGGGACAAGCTCCGCAGCGCCTGGGCTATTCCCATCTGAGACCGGGACAAGCCCCACAGCGCCTGGGCCATTCCCATCTGAGACCGGGACAAGCTCCGCAGCGCCTGGGCTATTCCCATCTGAGACCGGGACAAGCTCCGCAGCGCCTGGGCTATTCCCATCTGAGACCGGACAAGCTCCGCAGCGTCTTCGCCATTCCCATCTGAGACCGGGACAAGCCCCACAGCGCCTGGGCCATTCCCATCTGAGACCGGGACAAGCCCCACAGCGCCTGGGCCATTCCCATCTGAGACCGGGACAAGCTCCGCAGCGCCTCGGCCATTCCCACCTGAGACCGGGACAAGCTCCGCAGCGCCTGGGCCATTCCCATCTGAGACCGGGACAAGCTCCGCAGCGCCTCGGCCATTCCCATCTGAGACCGGGACAAGCCCCGCAGCGCCTCGGCCATTCCCACCTGAGACCGGGACAAGCTCCGCAGCGCCTCGGCCATTCCCATCTGAGACCAGGACAAGCTCCGCAGCGCCTCGGCCATTCCCACCTGAGACCGGGACAAGCTCCGCAGCGCCTCGGCCATTCCCATCTGAGACCGGACAAGCTCCGCAGCGTCTCTGCCATTCCCACCTGAGACCGGGACAAGCTCCGCAGCGCCTGGGCCATTCCCATCTGAGACCGGGACAAGCCCCACAGCGCCTCGGCCATTCCCACCTGAGACCGGGACAAGCCCCACAGCGCCTGGGCTATTCCCATCTGAGACCGGACAAGCTCCGCAGCGTCTCTGCCATTCCCATCTGAGACCGGGACAAGCTCCGCAGCGCCTGGGCCATTCCCATCTGAGACCGGGACAAGCTCCGCAGCGCCTGGGCTATTCCCATCTGAGACCGGGACAAGCTCCGCAGCGCCTGGGCTATTCCCATCTGAGACCGGGACAAGCCCCACAGCGCCTGGGCTATTCCCATCTGAGACCGGACAAGCTCCGCAGCGTCTCTGCCATTCCCATCTGAGACCGGGACAAGCCCCACAGCGCCTGGGCCATTCCCATCTGAGACCGGGGCAAGCTCCGCAGCGCCTCGGCCATTCCCACCTGAGACCGGGACAAGCTCCGCAGCGCCTGGGCCATTCCCATCTGAGACCGGGACAAGCTCCGCAGCGCCTGGGCCATTCCCACCCGAGACCGGGACAAGCTCCGCAGCGCCTCGGCCATTCCCATCTGAGACCGGGACAAGCCCCGCAGCGCCTCGGCCATTCCCACCTGAGACCGGGACAAGCTCCGCAGCGCCTCGGCCATTCCCATCTGAGACCAGGACAAGCTCCGCAGCGCCTCGGCCATTCCCACCTGAGACCGGGACAAGCTCCGCAGCGTCTCGGCCATTCCCATCTGAGACCGGGACAAGCTCCGCAGCGTCTCTGCCATTCCCACCTGAGACCGGGACAAGCTCCGCAGCGCCTCGGCCATTCCCATCTGAGACCGGGACAAGCTCCGCAACGTCTCTGCCATTCCCACCTGAGACCGGGACAAGCTCCGCAGCGTCTCTGCCATTCCCACCTGAGACCGGGACAAGCCCCGCAGCGCCTCGGCCATTCCCACCTGAGACCGGACAAGCTCCGCAGCGCCTCGGCCATTCCCACCTGAGACCGGGACAAGCCCCGCAGCGTCTCTGCCATTCCCACCTGAGACCGGGACAAGCTCCGCAGCGCCTCGGCCATTCCCATCTGAGACCGGACAAGCTCCGCAGCGCCTCGGCCATTCCCACCTGAGACCGGACAAGCTCCGCAGCGCCTCGGCCATTCCCACCTGAGACCGGGACAAGCCCCGCAGCGTCTCGGCCATTCCCACCTGAGACCGGGACATGCTCCGCAGCGCCTCGGCCATTCCCACCTGAGACCGGACAAGCTCCGCAGCGCCTCGGCCATTCCCACCTGAGACCGGGACAAGCTCCGCAGCGCCTCGGCCATTCCCACCTGAGACCGGACAAGCTCCGCAGCGCCTCGGCCATTCCCACCTGAGACCGGGACAAGCTCCGCAGCGCCTCGGCCATTCCCACCTGAGACCGGACAAGCTCCGCAGCGTCTCTGCCATTCCCACCTGAGACCGGACAAGCTCCGCAGCGCCTCGGCCATTCCCACCTGAGACCGGGACAAGCTCCGCAGCGCCTCGGCCATTCCCACCTGAGACCGGACAAGCTCCGCAGCGCCTCGGCCATTCCCACCTGAGACCGGGACAAGCTCCGCAGCGCCTCGGCCATTCCCACCTGAGACCGGACAAGCTCCGCAGCGCCTCGGCCATTCCCACCTGAGACCAGGACAAGCTCCGCAGCGTCTCTGCCATTCCCACCTGAGACCGGACAAGCTCCGCAGCATCTCTGCCATTCCCACCTGAGACCGGACAAGCTCCGCAGCGCCTCGGCCATTCCCATCTGAGACCGGACAAGCTCCGCAGCGCCTCGGCCATTCCCACCTGAGACCGGGACAAGCTCCGCAGCACCTCGGCCATTCCCACCTGAGACCGGACAAGCTCCGCAGCGCCTCGGCCATTCCCACCTGAGACCGGGACAAGCTCCGCAGCGTCTCTGCCATTCCCACCTGAGACCGGACAAGCTCCGCAGCGCCTCGGCCATTCCCACCTGAGACCGGACAAGCTCCGCAGCGCCTCGGCCATTCCCACCTGAGACCGGACAAGCCCCACAGCGCCTCGGCCATTCCCACCTGAGACCGGACAAGCTCCGCAGCGTCTCTGCCATTCCCACCTGAGACCGGACAAGCTCCGCAGCGCCTCGGCCATTCCCACCTGAGACCGGACAAGCTCCGCAGCGCCTCGGCCATTCCCACCTGAGACCGGACAAGCTCCGCAGCGCCTCGGCCATTCCCACCTGAGACCGGGACAAGCTCCGCAGCGTCTCTGCCATTCCCACCTGAGACCGGACAAGCTCCGCAGCGCCTCGGCCATTCCCACCTGAGACCGGACAAGCTCCGCAGCGCCTCGGCCATTCTCACCTGAGACCGGGACAAGCTCCGCAGCGCCTCGGCCATTCCCACCTGAGACCGGACAAGCTCCGCAGCGCCTCGGCCATTCCCACCTGAGACCGGGACAAGCCCCGCAGCGTCTCGGCCATTCCCACCTGAGACCGGGACAAGCCCCGCAGCGTCTCTGCCATTCCCACCTGAGACCGGGACAAGCTCCGCAGCGCCTCGGCCATTCCCACCTGCGACCGGGACAAGCCCCGCAGCGTCTCTGCCATTCCCACCTGAGACCGGGACAAGCTCCGCAGCGTCTCGGCCATTCCCATCTGAGACCGGACAAGCTCCGCAGCGCCTCGGCCATTCCCACCTGAGACCAGGACAAGCTCCGCAGCGCATCGGCCATTCCCACCTGAGACCAGGACAAGCCCCGCAGCGTCTGGGCTATTCCCACCTGAGACCGGGACAAGCTCTGCAGCGTCTCTGCCATTCCCACCTGAGACCGGGACAAGCTCTGCAGCGTCTCTGCCATTCCCACCTGAGACCAGGACAAGCCCCGCAGCGTCTGGGCCATTCCCATCTGAGACCAGGACAAGCTCCGCAGCGCCTGGGCCATTCCCATCTGAGACCGGGACAAGCCCCGCAGCGTCTCTGCCATTCCCACCTGAGACCGGGACAAGCTCTGCAGCGTCTCTGCCATTCCCACCTGAGACCAGGACAAGCCCCGCAGCGTCTCTGCCATTCCCACCTGAGACCGGGACAAGCTCTGCAGCGTCTCTGCCATTCCCTCCTGAGACCGGGACAAGCTCTGCAGCGTCTCTGCCATTCCCACCTGAGACCAGGACAAGCCCCGCAGCGTCTGGGCCATTCCCATCTGAGACCGGGACAAGCTCCGCAGCGCCTGGGCCATTCCCATCTGAGACCGGGACAAGCCCCGCAGCGTCTCTGCCATTCCCACCTGAGACCGGGACAAGCTCTGCAGCGTCTCTGCCATTCCCACCTGAGACCAGGACAAGCCCCGCAGCGCCTCTGCCATTCCCACCTGAGACCGGGACAAGCTCCGCAGCGCCTCGGCCAATCCCACCTGAGACCGGGACAAGCCCCGCAGCGTCTCGGCCATTCCCACCTGAGACCGGGACAAGCCCCGCAGCGTCTCTGCCATTCCCACCTGAGACCGGGACAAGCCCCGCAGCGTCTCTGCCATTCCCATCTGAGACCGGGACAAGCCCCGCAGCGTCTCTGCCATTCCCATCTGAGACCGGGACAAGCCCCGCAGCGCCTCGGCCATTCCCACCTGCGACCGGTACAAGCTCCGCAGCGCCTCGGCCATTCCCACCTGCGACCGGGACAAGCTCCGCAGCGCCTCGGCCATTCCCTTCTGAGACCGGACAAGCTCCGCAGAGCCTCGGCCATTCCCATCTGAGACCGGGACAAGCTCCGCAGAGCCTCGGCCATTCCCACCTGAGACCAAGACAAGCCCCGCAGCGTCTCTGCCATTCCCATCTGAGACCGGGACAAGCTCCGCAGCGCCTCGGCCATTCCCACCTGAGACCGGGACAAGCCCCGCAGCGCCTGGGCCATTCCCACCTGAGACCGGGACAAGCTCCGCAGCGCCTCGGCCATCCCCATCTGAGACCGGGACAAGCCCCGCAGCGTCTCGGCCATTCCCACCTGAGACCGGGACAAGCTCCCTAGCGTCTCGGCCATTCCCACCCGAGACCGGGACAAGCCCCGCAGCGCCTCGGCCATTCCCATCTGAGACCGGGACAAGCCCCGCAGCGCCTCGGCCATTCCCACCTGAGACCGGGACAAGCTCCGCAGCGCCTCGGCCATTCCCATCTGAGACCGGGACAAGCTCCACAGCGCCTCGGCCATTCCCACCTGAGACCGGGACAAGCCCCGCAGCGCCTCGGCCATTCCCATCTGAGACCGGGACAAGCTCCACAGCGCCTCGGCCATTCCCACCTGAGACCGGGACAAGCTCCCTAGCGTCTCGGCCATTCCCATCTGAGACCGGGACAAGCCCCGCAGCGCCTCGGCCATTCCCACCTGAGACCGGGACAAGCTCCGCATCGCCTCGGCCATTCCCACCTGAGACCGGGACAAGCTCCGCAGCGCCTTGGCCATTCCCATCTGAGACCGGGACAAGCCCCGCAGCGCCTCGGCCATTCCCATCTGAGACCGGGACAAGCTCCGCAGCGCCTCGGCCATTCCCACCTGAGACCGGGACAAGCTCCGCAGCGCCTGGGCCATTCCCATCTGAGACCGGGACAAGCCCCGCAGCGCCTCGGCCATTCCCATCTGAGACCGGGACAAGCTCCGCAGCGCCTCGGCCATTCCCACCTGAGACCGGGACAAGCTCCGCAGCGCCTGGGCCATTCCCATCTGAGACCGGGACAAGCTCCGCATCGCCTGGGACATACCCATCTGAGACCGGGACATGCTCCGCAGCGCCTCAGCCATTCCCACCTGAGACCGGGACAAGCTCCGCAGCGCCTCGGCCATTCCCATCTGAGACCGGGACAAGCTCCGCAGCGCCTCGGCCATTCCGACCTGAGACCGGGACAAGTTCCGCAGCGCCTCGGCCATTCCCACCTGAGACCGGGACAAGCTCCGCAGCGCCTCGGCCATTCCCACCTGAGACCGGGACAAGTTCCGCAGCGCCTCGGCCATTCCCACCTGAGACCGGGACAAGCTCCGCAGCGCTTCAGCCATTCCCACCTGAGACCGGGACAAGCTCCGCAGCGCCTCAGCCATTCCCACCTGAGACCGGGACATTCTCCGCAGCGCCTGGGCCATTCCCACCTGAGACCGGGACAAGCTCCGCAGCGCCTCGGCCATTCCCATCTGAGACCGGGACAAGCTCCGCAGCGTCTCTGCCATTCCCACCTGAGACTGGGACAAGCTCCGCAGCGACTAGGCCATTCCCACCTGAGACCGGGACAAGCTCCGCAGCGCCTCGGCCATTCCCACCTGAGACCAGGACAAGCCCCGCAGCGCCTCTGCCATTCCCACCTGAGACTGGGACAAGCTCCGCAGCGCCTCTGCCATTCCCATCTGAGACCAGGACAAGCCCCGCAGCGCCTCGGCCATTCCCATCTGAGACCGGGACAAGCCCCGCAGCGCCTCGGCCATTCCCACCTGAGACCGGGACAAGCTCCCTAGCGTCTCGGCCATTCCCATCTGAGACCGGGACATGCCCCGCAGCGCCTCGGCCATTCCCACCTGAGACCGGGACAAGCTCCGCATCGCCTCGGCCATTCCCACCTGAGACCGGGACAAGCTCCGCAGCGCCTCGGTCATTCCCATCTGAGACCGGGACAAGCTCCGCAGCGCCTGGGCCATTCCCATCTGAGACCGGGACAAGCTCCGCAGCGCCTCGGTCATTCCCATCTGAGACCGAAACAAGCTCCGCAACGCCTGGGCCATTCCCATCTGAGACCGGGACAAGCCCCGCAGCGCCTCGGTCATTCCCATCTGAGACCGAGACAAGCTCCGCATCGCCTGGGCCATTCCCATCTGAGACCGGGACAAGCTCCGCATCACCCTGGTCATTCCCATCTGAGACCGGGACAAGCCCCGCAGCGCCTCGGCCATTCCCATCTGAGACCGGGACAAGCCCCGCAGCGTCTCTGCCATTCCCATCTGAGACCGGGACAAGCCCCGCAGCGCCTCGGCCATTCCCACCTGCGACCGGTACAAGCTCCGCAGCGCCTCGGCCATTCCCACCTGCGACCGGGACAAGCTCCGCAGCGCCTCGGCCATTCCCTTCTGAGACCGGACAAGCTCCGCAGAGCCTCGGCCATTCCCATCTGAGACCGGGACAAGCTCCGCAGAGCCTCGGCCATTCCCACCTGAGACCAAGACAAGCCCCGCAGCGTCTCTGCCATTCCCATCTGAGACCGGGACAAGCTCCGCAGCGCCTCGGCCATTCCCACCTGAGACCGGGACAAGCCCCGCAGCGCCTGGGCCATTCCCACCTGAGACCGGGACAAGCTCCGCAGCGCCTGGGCCATTCCCATCTGAGACCGGGACAAGCCCCGCAGCGCCTCGGCCATTCCCATCTGAGACCGGGACAAGCTCCGCAGCGCCTCGGCCATTCCCACCTGAGACCGGGACAAGCTCCGCAGCGCCTGGGCCATTCCCATCTGAGACCGGGACAAGCTCCGCATCGCCTGGGACATACCCATCTGAGACCGGGACATGCTCCGCAGCGCCTCAGCCATTCCCACCTGAGACCGGGACAAGCTCCGCAGCGCCTCGGCCATTCCCATCTGAGACCGGGACAAGCTCCGCAGCGCCTCGGCCATTCCCACCTGAGACCGGGACAAGTTCCGCAGCGCCTCGGCCATTCCCACCTGAGACCGGGACAAGCTCCGCAGCGCCTCGGCCATTCCCACCTGAGACCGGGACAAGTTCCGCAGCGCCTCGGCCATTCCCACCTGAGACCGGGACAAGCTCCGCAGCGCTTCAGCCATTCCCACCTGAGACCGGGACAAGCTCCGCAGCGCCTCAGCCATTCCCACCTGAGACCGGGACATTCTCCGCAGCGCCTGGGCCATTCCCACCTGAGACCGGGACAAGCTCCGCAGCGCCTCGGCCATTCCCATCTGAGACCGGGACAAGCTCCGCAGCGTCTCTGCCATTCCCACCTGAGACTGGGACAAGCTCCGCAGCGACTAGGCCATTCCCACCTGAGACCGGGACAAGCTCCGCAGCGCCTCGGCCATTCCCACCTGAGACCAGGACAAGCCCCGCAGCGCCTCTGCCATTCCCACCTGAGACTGGGACAAGCTCCGCAGCGCCTCTGCCATTCCCATCTGAGACCAGGACAAGCCCCGCAGCGCCTCGGCCATTCCCATCTGAGACCGGGACAAGCCCCGCAGCGCCTCGGCCATTCCCACCTGAGACCGGGACAAGCTCCGCAGCGCCTCGGCCATTCCCACCTGAGACCGGGACAAGCTCCCTCGCGTCTCGGCCATTCCCATCTGAGACGGGGACATGCCCCGCAGCGCCTCGGCCATTCCCACCTGAGACCGGGACAAGCTCCGCATCGCCTCGGCCATTCCCACCTGAGACCGGGACAAGCTCCGCAGCGCCTCGGTCATTCCCATCTGAGACCGGGACAAGCTCCGCAGCGCCTGGGCCATTCCCATCTGAGACCGGGACAAGCTCCGCAGCGCCTCGGTCATTCCCATCTGAGACCGAAACAAGCTCCGCAACGCCTGGGCCATTCCCATCTGAGACCGGGACAAGCCCCGCAGCGCCTCGGTCATTCCCATCTGAGACCGAGACAAGCTCCGCATCGCCTGGGCCATTCCCATCTGAGACCGGGACAAGCTCCGCATCACCTCGGTCATTCCCATCTGAGACCGCGACAAGCCCCGCAGCGCCTCGGCCATTCCCATCTGAGCCCGGGACAAGCCCCGCAGCGTCTCTGCCATTCCCATCTGAGACCGGGACAAGCCCCGCAGCGCCTCGGCCATTCCCACCTGCGACCGGTACAAGCTCCGCAGCGCCTCGGCCATTCCCACCTGCGACCGGCACAAGCTCCGCAGCGCCTCGGCCATTCCCTTCTGAGACCGGACATGCTCCGCAGAGCCTCGGCCATTCCCATCTGAGACCGGGACAAGCTCCGCAGAGCCTCGGCCATTCCCACCTGAGACCAAGACAAGCCCCGCAGCGTCTCTGCCATTCCCATCTGAGACCGGGACAAGCTCCGCAGCGCCTCGGCCATTCCCACCTGAGACCGGGACAAGCCCCGCAGCGCCTGGGCCATTCCCACCTGAGACCGGGACAAGCTCCGCAGCGCCTCGGCCAACCCCACCTGAGACCGGGACAAGCCCCGCAGCGTCTCGGCCATTCCCACCTGAGACCGGGACAAGCTCCCTAGCGTCTCGGCCATTCCCACCCGAGACCGGGACAAGCCCCGCAGCGCGTCGGCCATTCCCACCTGAGACCGGGACAAGCTCCGCAGCGCCTCGGCCATTCCCATCTGAGACCGGGACAAGCTCCACAGCGCCTCGGCCATTCCCACCTGAGACCGGGACAAGCCCCGCAGCGCCTCGGCCATTCCCATCTGAGACCGGGACAAGCTCCACAGCGCCTCGGCCATTCCCACCTGAGACCGGGACAAGCTCCCTAGCGTCTCGGCCATTCCCATCTGAGACCGGGACAAGCCCCGCAGCGCCTCGGCCATTCCCACCTGAGACCGGGACAAGCTCCGCATCGCCTCGGCCATTCCCACCTGAGACCGGGACAAGCTCCGCAGCGCCTTGGCCATTCCCATCTGAGACCGGGACAAGCCCCGCAGCGCCTCGGCCATTCCCATCTGAGACCGGGACAAGCTCCGCAGCGCCTCGGCCATTCCCACCTGAGACCGGGACAAGCTCCGCAGCGCCTGGGCCATTCCCATCTGAGACCGGGACAAGCCCCGCAGCGCCTCGGCCATTCCCATCTGAGACCGGGACAAGCTCCGCACCGCCTCGGCGATTCCCACCTGAGACCGGGACAAGCTCCGCAGCGCCTGGGCCATTCCCATCTGAGACCGGGACAAGCTCCGCATCGCCTGGGACATACCCATCTGAGACCGGGACATGCTCCGCAGCGCCTCAGCCATTCCCACCTGAGACCGGGACAAGCTCCGCAGCGCCTCGGCCATTCCCACCTGAGACCGGGACAAGCTCCGCAGCGCCTCGGCCATTCCCACCTGAGACCGGGACAAGTTCTGCAGCGCCTCGGCCATTCCCACCTGAGACCGGGACAAGCTCCGCAGCGCCTCGGCCATTCCCACCTGAGACCGGGACAAGTTCCGCAGCGCCTCGGCCATTCCCACCTGAGACCGGGACAAGCTCCGCAGCGCTTCAGCCATTCCCACCTGAGACCGGGACAAGCTCCGCAGCGCCTCAGCCATTCCCACCTGAGACCGGGACATTCTCCGCAGCGCCTGGGCCATTCCCACCTGAGACCGGGACAAGCTCCGCAGCGCCTCGGCCATTCCCATCTGAGACCGGGACAAGCTCCGCAGCGTCTCTGCCATTCCCACCTGAGACTGGGACAAGCTCCGCAGCGACTAGGCCATTCCCACCTGAGACCGGGACAAGCTCCGCAGCGCCTCGGCCATTCCCACCTGAGACCAGGACAAGCCCCGCAGCGCCTCTGCCATTCCCACCTGAGACTGGGACAAGCTCCGCAGCGCCTCTGCCATTCCCATCTGAGACCAGGACAAGCCCCGCAGCGCCTCGGCCATTCCCATCTGAGACCGGGACAAGCCCCGCAGCGCCTCGGCCATTCCCACCTGAGACCGGGACAAGCTCCGCAGCGCCTCGGCCATTCCCACCTGAGACCGGGACAAGCTCCCTAGCGTCTCGGCCATTCCCATCTGAGACCGGGACATGCCCCGCAGCGCTTCAGGCCATTCCCACCTGAGACCGGGACAAGCTCCGCATCGCCTCGGCCATTCCCACCTGAGACCGGGACAAGCTCCGCAGCGCCTCGGTCATTCCCATCTGAGACCGGGACAAGCTCCGCAGCGCCTGGGCCATTCCCATCTGAGACCGGGACAAGCTCCGCAGCGCCTCGGTCATTCCCATCTGAGACCGAAACAAGCTCCGCAACGCCTGGGCCATTCCCATCTGAGACCGGGACAAGCCCCGCAGCGCCTCGGTCATTCCCATCTGAGACCGAGACAAGCTCCGCATCGCCTGGGCCATTCCCATCTGAGACCGGGACAAGCTCCGCATCACCTCGGTCATTCCCATCTGAGACCGGGACAAGCCCCGCAGCGCCTCGGCCATTCCCATCTGAGACCGGGACAAGCTCCGCAGCGCCTCGGCCATTCCCACCTGAGACCGGGACAAGCTCCCTAGCGTCTCGGCCATTCCCATCTGAGACCGGGACAAGCCCCGCAGCGCCTCGGCCATTCCCACCTGAGACCGGGACAAGCTCCGCATCGCCTCGGCCATTCCCACCTGAGACCGGGACAAGCTCCGCAGCGCCTGGGCCATTCCCATCTGAGACCGGGACAAGCTCCGCATCGCCTGGGCCATTCCCATCTGAGACCGGGACAAGCTCCGCAGCGCCTCGGCCATTCCCACCTGAGACCGGGACAAGCCCCGCAGCGCCTGGGCCCTTCCCATCTGAGACCGGGACAAGCTCCGCATCGCCTGGGCCATTCCCATCTGAGACCGGGACATGCTCCGCAGCGCCTCGGCCATTCCCATCTGAGACCGGGACAAGCCCCGCAACGCCTCGGCCATTCCCACCTGAAACCAGGACAAGCTCCGCAGCGCCTCGACCATTCCCACCTGAGACCGGGACAAGCTCCGCAGCGCCTCGGCCATTCCCACCTGAGACTGGGACAAGCTCCGCAGCGCCTCGGCCATTCCCATCTGAGACCGGGACAAGCCCCGCAGCGCCTCGGCCATTCCCACCTGAGACCGGGACAAGCCCCGCAGCGCCTCGGCCATTCCCATCTGAGACCGGGACAAGCCCCACAGCGCCTCAGCCATTCCCACCTGAGACCGGGACAAGCTCCGCAGCGCCTGGGCCATTCCCACCTGAGACCGGGACAAGCTCCGCAGCGTCTCTGCCATTCCCACCTGAGACCGGGACAAGCTCCGCAGCGCCTCGGCCATTCACATCTGAGACCGGGACAAGCCCCACAGCGCCTCAGCCATTCACACCTGAGACCGGGACAAGCTCCGCAGCGCCTCGGCCATTCCCACCTGAGACCGGGACAAGCTCCGCAGCGCCTCGGCCATTCCCACCTGAGACTGGGACAAGCTCCGCAGCGCCTCGGCCATTCCCATCTGAGACCGGGACAAGCCCCGCAGCGCCTCGGCCATTCCCACCTGAGACCGGGACAAGCCCCGCAGCGCCTCGGCCATTCCCATCTGAGACCGGGACAAGCCCCACAGCGCCTCAGCCATTCCCACCTGAGACCGGGACAAGCTCCGCAGCGCCTGGGCCATTCCCACCTGAGACCGGGACAAGCTCCGCAGCGTCTCTGCCATTCCCACCTGAGACCGGGACAAGCTCCGCAGCGCCTCGGCCATTCACATCTGAGACCGGGACAAGCCCCACAGCGCCTCAGCCATTCCCACCTGAGACCGGGACAAGCTCCGCAGCGCCTCGGCCATTCCCACCTGAGACCGGGACAAGCTCCGCAGCGTGTCTGCCATTCCCATCTGAGACCGGGACAAGCTCCGCAGCGACTAGGCCATTCCCACCTGAGACCGGGACATGCTCCGCAGCGTCTCTGCCATTCCCACCTGAGACCGGGACAAGCTCCGCAGCGCCTGGGCCATTCCCACCTGAGACCGGGACAAGCTCCACAGCGCCTCGGCCATTCCCACCTGAGACCGGGACAAGTTCCGCAGCGCCTCGGCCATTCCCACCTGAGACCGGGACAAGCTCCGCAGCGCTTCAGCCATTCCCACCTGAGACCGGGACAAGCTCCGCAGCGCCTCAGCCATTCCCACCTGAGACCGGGACATTCTCCGCAGCGCCTGGGCCATTCCCACCTGAGACCGGGACAAGCTCCGCAGCGCCTCGGCCATTCCCATCTGAGACCGGGACAAGCTCCGCAGCGTCTCTGCCATTCCCACCTGAGACTGGGACAAGCTCCGCAGCGACTAGGCCATTCCCACCTGAGACCGGGACAAGCTCCGCAGCGCCTCGGCCATTCCCACCTGAGACCAGGACAAGCCCCGCAGCGCCTCTGCCATTCCCACCTGAGACTGGGACAAGCTCCGCAGCGCCTCTGCCATTCCCATCTGAGACCAGGACAAGCCCCGCAGCGCCTCGGCCATTCCCATCTGAGACCGGGACAAGCCCCGCAGCGCCTCGGCCATTCCCACCTGAGACCGGGACAAGCTCCGCAGCGCCTCGGCCATTCCCACCTGAGACCGGGACAAGCTCCCTAGCGTCTCGGCCATTCCCATCTGAGACCGGGACATGCCCCGCAGCGCCTCGGCCATTCCCACCTGAGACCGGGACAAGCTCCGCATCGCCTCGGCCATTCCCACCTGAGACCGGGACAAGCTCCGCAGCGCCTCGGTCATTCCCATCTGAGACCGGGACAAGCTCCGCAGCACCTGGGCCATTCCCATCTGAGACCGGGACAAGCTCCGCAGCGCCTCGGTCATTCCCATCTGAGACCGAAACAAGCTCCGCATCGCCTGGGCCATTCCCATCTGAGACCGGGACAAGCCCCGCAGCGCCTCGGTCATTCCCATCTGAGACCGAGACAAGCTCCGCATCGCCTGGGCCATTCCCATCTGAGACCGGGACAAGCTCCGCATCACCTCGGTCATTCCCATCTGAGACCGGGACAAGCCCCGCAGCGCCTCGGCCATTCCCATCTGAGACCGGGACAAGCTCCGCAGCGCCTCGGCCATTCCCACCTGAGACCGGGACAAGCTCCCTAGCGTCTCGGCCATTCCCATCTGAGACCGGGAGAAGCCCCGCAGCGCCTCGGCCATTCCCACCTGAGACCGGGACAAGCTCCGCATCGCCTCGGCCATTCCCACCTGAGACCGGGACAAGCTCCGCAGCGCCTGGGCCATTCCCATCTGAGACCGGGACAAGCTCCGCATCGCCTGGGCCATTCCCATCTGAGACCGGGACAAGCTCCGCAGCGCCTCGGCCATTCCCACCTGAGACCGGGACAAGCCCCGCAGCGCCTGGGCCCTTCCCATCTGAGACCGGGACAAGCTCCGCATCGCCTGGGCCATTCCCATCTGAGACCGGGACATGCTCCGCAGCGCCTCGGCCATTCCCATCTGAGACCGGGACAAGCCCCGCAACGCCTCGGCCATTCCCACCTGAAACCAGGACAAGCTCCGCAGCGCCTCGGCCATTCCCACCTGAGACCGGGACAAGCTCCGCAGCGCCTCGGCCATTCCCACCTGAGACTGGGACAAGCTCCGCAGCGCCTCGGCCATTCCCATCTGAGACCGGGACAAGCCCCGCAGCGCCTCGGCCATTCCCACCTGAGACCGGGACAACCCCGCAGCGCCTCGGCCATTCCCATCTGAGACCGGGACAAGCCCCACAGCGCCTCAGCCATTCCCACCTGAGACCGGGACAAGCTCCGCAGCGCCTGGGCCATTCCCACCTGAGACCGGGACAAGCTCCGCAGCGTCTCTGCCATTCCCACCTGAGACCGGGACAAGCTCCGCAGCGCCTCGGCCATTCACATCTGAGACCGGGACAAGCCCCACAGCGCCTCAGCCATTCCCACCTGAGACCGGGACAAGCTCCGCAGCGCCTCGGCCATTCCCACCTGAGACCGGGACAAGCTCCGCAGCGTCTCTGCCATTCCCATCTGAGACCGGGACAAGCTCCGCAGCGACTAGGCCATTCCCACCTGAGACCGGGACATGCTCCGCAGCGTCTCTGCCATTCCCACCTGAGACCGGGACAAGCTCCGCAGCGCCTGGGCCATTCCCACCTGAGACCGGGACAAGCTCCGCAGCGTCTCTGCCATTCCCACCTGAGACCGGGACAAGCTCCGCAGCGTCTTGGCCATTCCCACCTGAGACCGGGACAAGCTCCGCAGCGACTAGGCCATTCCCACCTGAGACCGGGACAAGCTCCGCAGCGACTAGGCCATTCCCATCTGAGACCAGGACAAGCCCCGCAGCGCCTCTGCCATTCCCACCTGAGACCGGGACAAGCCCCACAGCGCCTCTGCCATTCCCACCTGAGAAAGGGACAAGCTCCGCAGCGCCTGGGCCATTCCCATCTGAGACCAGGACTAGCTCCGCAGCGCCTCGGCCATTCCCACCTGAGACCGGGACAAGCCCCGCAGCGCCTCGGCCATTCCCACCTGAGACCGGGACAAGCCCCGCAGCGCCTCGGCCATTCCCACCTGAGACCGGGACATGCTCCGCAGCGCCTCTGCCATTCTCATCTGAGACCGGGACATGCTCCGCAGCGCCTCGGCCATTCCCACCTGAGACCGGGACAGGCCCCGCAGCGCCTCTGCCATTCTCATCTGAGACCGGGACAAGCTCCGCAGCGTCTCGGCCATTCCCACCTGAGACCGGGACAAGCCCCGCAGCGTCTGGGCCATTCCCATCTGAGACCGGGACAAGCCCCGCAGCGTCTCTGCCATTCCCACCTGAGACCGGGACAAGCCCCGCAGCGTCTGGGCCATTCCCATCTGAGACCGGGACAAGCCCCGCAGCGTCTCTGCCATTCCCACCTGAGACCGGGACAAGCTCCGCAGCGCCTCGGCCATTCCCACCTGAGACCGGGACAAGCCCCGCAGCGTCTCGGCCATTCACATCTGAGACCGGACAAGCTCCGCAGCGTCTCTGCCATTCCCATCTGAGACCGGGACAAGCTCCGCAGCGTCTCTGCCATTCCCATCTGAGACCGGGACAAGCCCCGCAGCGTCTCGGCCATTCCCATCTGAGACCGGGACAAGCTCCGCAGCGCCTCGGCCATTCCCACCTGAGACCGGGACAAGCTCCGCAGCGTCTCGGCCATTCCCATCTGAGACCGGACAAGCCCCGCAGCGTCTCGGCCATTCCCATCTGAGACCGGACAAGCTCCGCAGCGTCTCTGCCATTCCCATCTGAGACCGGGACAAGCTCCACAGCGCCTCGGCCATTCCCACCCGAGACCGGGACAAGCTCCGCAGCGCCTCGGCCATTCCCACCTGAGACTGGGACAAGCTCCGCAGCGCCTAGGCCATTCCCACCTGAGACCGGGACAAGCTCCGCAGCGCTTGGGCCATTCCCATCTGAGACCAGGACAAGCCCCGCAGCGCCTCGGCCATTCCCACCTGAGACCGGGACAAGCCCCGCAGCGCCTCGGCCATTCCCACCTGAGACTGGGACAAGCTCCGCAGCGTCTCTGCCATTCCCACCTGAGACCGGGACAAGCTCCGCAGCGCCTAGGCCATTCCCACCTGAGACCGGGACAAGCTCCGCAGCGCCTGGGCCATTCCCACCTGAGACCGGGACAAGCTCCGCAGCGCCTCGGCCATTCCCACCTGAGACCGGGACAAGCTCCGCAGCGCCTCGGCCATTCCCACCTGAGACCGGGACAAGCTCCGCAGCGCCTCGGCCATTCCCACCTGAGACCGGGACAAGCTCCGCAGCGCCTCGGCCATTCCCACCTGAGACCGGACAAGCTCCGCAGCGCCTCGACCATTCCCACCTGAGACCGGGACAAGCTCCGCAGCGCCTCGGCCATTCCCATCTGAGACCGGGACAAGCTCCGCAGCGTCTCTGCCATTCCCATCTGGGACCCGGACAAGCCCCGCAGCGCCTCGGCCATTCCCATCTGAGACCGGGACAAGCCCCGCAGCGCCTCGGCCATTCCCATCTGAGACCGGGACAAGCTCCGCAGCGCCTGGGCCATTCCCACCTGAGACCGGGACAAGCTCCGCAGCGCCTGGGCCATTCCCATCTGAGACCGGGACAAGCTCCGCAGCGCCTCGGCCATTCCCATCTGAGACCGGGACAAGCTCCGCAGCGTCTCTGCCATTCCCATCTGGGACCCGGACAAGCCCCGCAGCGCCTCGGCCATTCCCATCTGAGACCGGGACAAGCCCCGCAGCGCCTCGGCAATTCCCACCTGAGACCGGGACAAGCTCCGCAGCGTCTCGGCCATTCCCACCTGAGACCGGGACATGCCCCGCAGCGCCTCGGCCATTCCCACCTGAGACCGGGACAAGCTCCGCAGCGCCTGGGCCATTCCTACCTGAGACCGGGACAAGCTCCGCATCGCCTGGGCCATTCCCACCTGAGACCGGGACAAGCTCCGCATCGCCTGGGCCATTCCCACCTGAGACCGGGACAAGCTCCGCATCGCCTCGGCCATTCCCACCTGAGACCGGGACAAGCTCCGCAGCGCCTCGGCCATTCCCACCTGAGACCGGGACAAGCCCCGCAGCGCCTCGGCCATTCCCACCTGAGACTGGGACAAGCTCAGCATCGCCTCGGCCATTCCCACCTGAGACCGGGACAAGCCCCACAGCGTCTCTGCCATTCCCATCTGAGACCGGGAGAAGCCCCGCAGCGCCTCGGCCATTCCCACCTGAGACTGGGACAAGCTCAGCATCGCCTCGGCCATTCCCATCTGAGACCGGGACAAGCTCCGCAGCGCCTGGGCCATTCCCACCTGAGACCGGGACAAGCTCCGCAGCGCCTCGGCCATTCCCATCTGAGACCGGGACAAGCTGCGCAGCGACTAGGCCATTCCCATCTGAGACCGGGACAAGCCCCGCAGCGCCTCGGCCATTCCCATCTGATACCGGGACAAGCCCCGCAGCGTCTGGGCCATTCCCATCTGAGACCGGGACAAGCCCCGCAGCGCCTCGGCCATTCCCTTCTGAGACCGGGACAAGCCCCGCAGCGTCTGGGCCATTCCCACCTGAGACCGGGACAAGCTCCGCAGCGCCTCGGCCATTCCCACCCGAGACCGGGACAAGCTCCGCAGCGCCTCTGCCATTCCCACCTGAGACCGGGACAAGCTGCGCAGCGACTAGGCCATTCCCATCTGAGACCGGGACAAGCCCCGCAGCGCCTCGGCCATTCCCAACTGAGACCGGGACAAGCTCCGCAGCGCCTCGGCCATTCCCAACTGAGACCGGGACAAGCTCCGCAGCGCCTCTGCCATTCCCATCTGAGACCGGGACAAGCCCCGCAGCGTCTGGGCCATTCCCATCTGAGACCGGGACAAGCTGCGCAGCGACTAGGCCATTCCCACCTGAGACCGGGACAAGCTCCGCAGCGCCTGGGCCATTCCCATCTGAGACCGGGACAAGCTCCGCAGCGCCTCGGCCATTCCCACCCGAGACCGGGACAAGCCCCACAGCGTCTCTGCCATTCCCATCTGAGACCGGGACAAGCTCCGCAGCGTCTCTACCATTCCCATCTGAGACCGGGACAAGCTCCGCAGCGCCTGGGCCATTCCCATCTGAGACCGGGACAAGCTCCGCAGCGCCTGGGCCATTCCCACCTGAGACCGGGACAAGCTCCGCAGCGCCTGGGCCATTCCCATCTGAGACCGGGACAAGCTCCGCAGCGTCTCTGCCATTCCCATCTGAGACCGGGACAAGCTCCGCAGCGTCTCTGCCATTCCCACCCGAGACCGGGACAAGCCCCACAGCGTCTCGGCCATTCCCACCTGAGACCGGGACAAGCTCCGCAGCGTCTCTGCCATTCCCACCCGAGACCGGGACAAGCCCCACAGCGTCTCGGCCATTCCCACCTGAGACCGGGACAAGCTCCGCAGCGTCTCTGCCATTCCCATCTGAGAACGGGACAAGCTCCGCAGCGCCTGGGCCATTCCCATCTGAGACCGGGACAAGCTCCGCAGCGCCTGGGCCATTCCCACCTGAGACCGGGACAAGCTCCGCAGCGCCTGGGCCATTCCCATCTGAGACCGGGACAAGCTCCGCAGCGTCTCTGCCATTCCCATCTGAGACCGGGACAAGCTCCGCAGCGTCTCTGCCATTCCCATCTGAGACCGGGACAAGCTCCGCAGCACCTGGGCCATTCCCATCTGAGACCGGGACAAGCTCCGCAGCGCCTCGGCCATTCCCATCTGAGACCGGGACAAGCTCCGCAGCGCCTCGCACATTCCCACCTGAGACCGGGACAAGCTCCGCAGCGTCTCTGCCATTCCCACCTGAGACCGGGACAAGCCCCGCAGCGCCACGGCCATTCCCATCTGAGACCGGGACAAGCTCCGCAGCGCCTCAGCCATTCCCACCTGAGACCGGGACAAGCCCCGCAGCGCCTCAGCCATTCCCATCTGAGACCGGGACAAGCCCCGCAGCGCCTCGGCCATTCCCATCTGAGACCGGGACAAGCTCCGCAGCGCCTGGGCCATTCCCACCTGAGACCGGGACAAGCTCCGCAGCGCCTCGGCCATTCCCATCTGAGACCGGGACAAGCTCCGCAGCGCCTCGGCCATTCCCACCTGAGACCGGGACAAGCTCCGCAGCGTCTCGGCCATTCCCACCTGAGACCGGGACAAGCTCCGCAGCGCCTCGGCCATTCCCATCTGAGACCGGGACAAGCTCCGCAACGTCTCTGCCATTCCCACCTGAGACCGGGACAAGCTCCGCAGCGTCTCTGCCATTCCCACCTGAGACCGGGACAAGCCCCGCAGCGCCTCGGCCATTCCCACCTGAGACCGGACAAGCTCCGCAGCGCCTCGGCCATTCCCACCTGAGACCGGGACAAGCCCCGCAGCGTCTCTGCCATTCCCACCTGAGACCGGGACAAGCCCCGCAGCGCCTCGGCCATTCCCACCTGAGACCGGACAAGCTCCGAATCGCCTCGCCCATTCCCACCTGAGACTGGGACAAGCCCCGCAGCGCCTCGCCCATTCCCACCTGAGACCGGGACAAGCCCCGCAGCGCCTCGCCCATTCCCACCTGAGACCGGGACAAGCCCCGCAGCGCCTCGGCCATTCCCATCTGAGACCGGGACAAGCCCCGCAGCGCCTCGGCCATTCCCATCTGAGACCGGGACAAGCCCCGCAGCGCTCGGCCATTCCCATCTGAGACCGGGACAAGCTCCGAATCTCCTCGCCCATTCCCACCTGAGACCGGGACAAGCTCCGCAGCGCCTCGCCCATTCCCACCTGAGACCGGGACAAGCTCCGCAGCGCCTGGGCCATTCCCACCTGAGACCGGGACAAGCTCCGAATCGCCTCGCCCATTCCCACCTGAGACTGGGACAAGCCCCGCAGCGCCTCGCCCATTCCCACCTGAGACCGGGACAAGCCCCGCAGCGCCTCGGCCATTCCCATCTGAGACCGGGACAAGCCCCGCAGCGCCTCGGCCATTCCCACATGAGACCAGGACAAGCTCCGCAGCGCCTCGGCCATTCCCACCTGAGACCGGGACAAGCTCCGCAGCGCCTCGGCCATTCCCACCTGGGACCGGGACAAGCTCCGCAGCGCCTCGGCCATTCCCACCTGAGACCGGGACAAGCTCCGCAGCGCCTGGGCCATTCCCACCTGAGACCGGGACAAGCTCCGCAGCGACTAGGCCATTCCCACCTGAGACCGGGACAAGCTCCGCAGCGCCTGGGCCATTCCCACCTGAGACCGGGACAAGCCCCGCAGCGCCTCGGCCATTCCCATCTGAGACCGGGACAAGCCCCGCAGCGCCTCGCCCATTCCCACCTGAGACCGGGACAAGCTCTGCAGCACCTCGGCCATTCCCACCTGAGACCGGGACAAGCTCTGCAGCACCTCGGCCATTCCCACCTGAGACCGGGACAAGCCCCGCAGCGCCTCGGCCATTCCCATCTGAGACCGGGACAAGCCCCGCAGCGCCTGGGCCATTCCCACCTGAGACCGGGACAAGCTCCAAAGCGCCTCGCCCATTCCCACCTGAGACCGGGACAAGCCCCGCAGCGCCTCGGCCATTCCCATCTGAGACCGGGACAAGCTCCGAAGCGCCTCGCCCATTCCCACCTGAGACCGGGACAAGCCCCGCAGCGCCTCGGCCATTCCCATCTGAGACCGGGACAAGCCCCGCAGCGCCTCGGCCATTCCCATCTGAGACCGGGACAAGCTCCGCAGCGCCTGGGCCATTCCCATCTGAGACCGGACAAGCTCCGCAGCGTCTCTGCCATTCCCACCTGAGACCGGGACAAGCCCCGCAGCGCCTCGGCCATTCCCACCTGAGACCGGGACAAGCCCCGCAGCGCCTCGGCCATTCCCACCTGAGACCGGGACAAGCCCCGCAGCGCCTCGGCCATTCCCACCTGAGACCGGGACAAGCTCCGCAGCGTCTCGGCCATTCCCATCTGAGACCGGGACAAGCTCCGCAGCGCCTCGGCCATTCCCACCTGAGACCGGGACAAGCTCCGCAGCGCCTCGGCCATTCCCATCTGAGACCGGGACAAGCTCCGCAGCGCCTCGGCCATTCCCACCTGAGACCGGGACAAGCTCCGCAGTGTCTATGCCATTCCCATCTGAGACCGGGACAAGCTCCGCAGCGACTAGGCCATTCCCACCCGAGACCGGGACAAGCTCCGCAGCGCCTCGGCCATTCCCACCCGAGACCGGGACAAGCTCCGCAGCGCCTCGGCCATTCCCACCTGAGACCGGGACAAGCCCCGCAGCGCCTCGGCCATTCCCATCTGAGACCGGGACAAGCCCCGCAGCGCCTCGGCCATTCCCACCTGAGACCGGGATATGTCCCTCAGCACCTCTTCAAGGTCAGCTTGGTACTGAGTCACGTCCCCCAGCGAGTTGGACTTGGCCGTCACCGTCTGCTCCACACCTTGGACACTTTCACTCATGCTGCCGACGTCGTGCACCAGGCTCCCCACTGCACTCACCACCCTAGCAGTGTTGGCCTCGGTGCCACGCATTGCTGGCGGCTTCTCCTGTGCCCATAGCCTCTGGGACTCCTCGAGTCGGCTATGGACCTGTTGAAGTGCTGCTGACATCACCCTCTGAATGTCCCAGCTGCTCCGTAAGGCCACCATCAGCTCCAATATTGCATGTTCCACAGACTCAGCATCTGGCTGGGACTAGCTGGGTCCTGGGATCCAGCAGCCCTGCGACTGCTGTCTCGCCTGGCTGTTCCTGCATCCACCTGATGCATACAAGATGATCAGAGGATTGGATAGGGTGGACAGTGTGAGCCTTTTTCCTCAGATGGTGATGTCTAGCACGAGGGGACATAGCTGTAAATTGAGGGGAGATAGATATAAGACAGATGTCAGAGGTAGGTTCTTTACTCAGAGAGTAGTAAGGGTGTGGAATGCCCTGCCTGCAACAGTAGTGGACTCACCAACACTAAGGGCATTCAAATGGTCATTGGATAGACATATGGACGATAAGGGAATCGTGTAGATGGGCTTTAGAGTGGTTTCACAGGTTGGCGCAACATCGAGGGCCGAAGGGCCTGTACTGCGCTGTAATGTTCTATGTTCTATGATGTGCATCAGCAACTGTGCGGTGCTCACCAGATTGTGCCCCAGAAGCCTGTCCACTAACGTTGCCGAATGAGGTGAGTGCCTCTGCGCTGGTGGAGGGTGGAGATGAAAGCTGTGATGCACTGATTGGCATTCTCGGAGGTCTCATCCAAGGTGGGAGGCAGGGGAGGAGGTCACCCCGGATGGGCCGGCGCTGTCAGCTGGAGGACCTGTGGGAGAATTAACATGTGGTCAGTGGGAGGGATGGGTCAGTGTGTATGGCAATACCAACTCATGTTGACAGGTCCTCCGGGTGGGGCCTGATGGATCCCCACCTCTACAACGTGCATGACCGCTCTGTCCTTGGCCTCCCCCATAACCTCCAGGGCATGTTCCTCTAAGGTCGTGAGGATTCTTATGTCCAGCACCCCTCCGCCAGTCTGGCCCTCTCCCGGCGATTGTGGGCGAGCTTTTCCTGCGGAGACAGAGGGGGCATCGTTAGCTGCATGTGCGGTTCACAGTGGTGGGGGCGGGGGGTGGTGCTGGTGTGAAGTGAAGGAAGGTTTGGGGAGGTGAAGGGAGGGTTGGGGTGAAGGGAGGGGGAAGGGTGGGTTGGGGGGGAAAATGGGGGGTGCTGGTCGGGGGGGGGGGGGTTGTCAACTCTGCGTGCGGCCTGGTGTAGGTCGTTGACAATCTTGCAGCATTGGATGTCAGTCCTCCTGGGCACGCTTCCCGAGCTGACGGCCGCTGACACTTCGTCCCAGGCGGCATTGGCTGCCCTGTGGCTCATCCTCCGAGACCCTCAGGGAAACACAAGATCCATCTTGGTCTTGACTGCATCTATTTCCACCGTGTAACACCTCCCAACTAGATCATTAACTAGATCAGATGATTTTGTTACTTCTAAACTTGATTATTTTAATGCACTGATCTCCTAATTTCTGCCTGCTGTAAACTTGAGGTCATTTGAAATTCTACTCCCGTGTTCTAGCTCACACCATGTCCAATCACCCATCTTTCCTGTGATTTGTTATGGGCCAGATTTGAGAGAATACCAAAGTGTATCATGGAGTTCACCTGACCCACAACTTTTAATAGATTGTGGTATGGGGAGCACACGGCCCACTCTACAGGTGTGGTACAGCAGAAATGGAAAAGTATTTTTTTAAGCAAAACAATGTTTATTCTATGAAATCAAGTTAACCTTTTTAAAACAAACAGTGAACATCTGAGCAACCATTAATTCAAATGCAACCCCCAAAGAGTACAACACTAAGTAATCTAAAAGCTGTCCTTTTAACATCCAGAAGACTTTTTTTTTAAAAAAAACTTTAAACAGAAGCACATTAGGTTTACATGCACTACTGAGAACATTTATAATCCTGAATTCACCAAATGATCAAGAGGTAGTCTTTTCATGGCAGAGAGATCAACAGTACACCTGCTCTGTCTGGCCTCAGCTCCAACACTGAAAACGAAACTAAAACACACCATACAGCAAACAAGCCTGAATCGAAAGTACAGAGCTGACAGCCCAGCTCTACCCACACTCTGACATCACTGATAAACACCCATTTCTTAAAGGTACATTTCTTAAAACACCCATTTCTTAAAGGTACTCTCACATGACACCACCCCCAAGAAAAAAAATAAACCATCAACTTCAAGATGGTTTCATTTTTCACCTTTTCACCATCCTTCAAGAAATGCACACAGTAAATATACTTTATCGTTTCAAAAAACAACACACGCAAACAGGTATAATAATATCGTCCATTTTTTTTCCTGTTCTTCCTCCAACTGAAATCCTTCTCGATTGACAGTCTCTTTGAACAAGAAGGCCTCTGCACGATCCATCCATTTCTCTATGCCTCGGCATTTCTCTTTAAAGTCAGATACTTTAGTTCAATCTGATCACCGAGTCCCTTGTAATTCTCCAACACAGGAGCATTGGTAATCACAGCTTTCAGGCAGTCAAATACGTGTTGAAAGTCCGCTGTCTACTGAAAGTTTTGACGTTTCCTCAACAAAGTCCATCAGTGGAGCAACCACGCTACAAAAATTTTCACAAATGTTCGATCAAATCCACTCATGCCAAGAAATCGCATTATTTCCCTTCGTCTTGAGGGTATCGGAAACTCCTCAATAACTGTTGGTTTCACATCCCGTGTGACCATTCAACCCTGTCCGATTGTATGGCCAAGGAAAGTGACTTGGGCTTTTCCAAATTCACTTTTGGCTAGGTTTATCACCAAACCCGCCTCCTGAAGTCGATCGAATAACTCCATCAGATGTTTTAAATGTTCTTTCCATATCTGGCTGAAAATTACCAGATTGTCGATGTATACCGCACAATTGGGTAATCCTGAAACAACTTTGTTAGTTAACCGTTGAACTGTGGTTGAAGCGTTTTTCATGCCAAATGGCATAATTTTGAATTGGTATATACCATCTGGAGTCACAAAAGCTGAAGTCTCCTTCGCCCGTTCGGATAAAGGTACCTGCCAGTAACCTTTAAGTAAATCCAGTTTGGTAATAAAAGCAGATTGTCCCACTTTCTCAATGCAATCCTCCAAACGTGGGGGTGGATAAGAGTCCGTTCTTCTAACTGCATTAACCTTTCTATAGTATACACACAACTGTTGGGTACCGTCTGGTTTTGGTACCATCACTATGGGTGAGCTCAATTGACTGCAACCAACTTCAATTATGCCATTTTTAAGCATACTCTCAATCTCTTTGTTAACATGTGCCAATTTTAAAGGGTTAAGTCTGTATAGATGTTGTTTGATTGGAACAGCATTTCCCACATCTGCATCATGTATAGCCATTTTAGTACTTCCCAATTTATCTCCACAAACTTGCCCATGTGATATCAATAACTCTTTCAGGTCAGTTTGTTTTTCCTCTGGAAGGTAACTGAACAATTTATCCCAATTTTTAAGAACATCCTCGTTTTCCAATTTAATTTGAGGTATGTCAAATTCACAGTCATCTGGATTTGGTCTGTCACTTTGAGTTAGAATCATTAAAACCTCCTCCTTTTTCTCTCCTTACCTTTCAAAGTACCCTTTAAGCATATTCACATGACACACTCGGCAAGTCTTCCTTCTATCTGGTGTTTTTACCACATAATTCACCTCACTTAATTTTCTTTCAATCTGATAAGGTCCACAAAACCGTGCTTTTAAAGGTTCGCCTACCACTGGTAACAACACTAAAACTTTATCTCCACTGGCAAAACTACGAACTTTGGATTTCTTGTCTGCTGCCCGTTTCATCACATTTTGTGCAACTTTTAAATGTCGTCTAGCCAATTCACCTGCTCTATTTAATTGTTCCCTAAAATTTGACACGTAATCCAATAATGTAATTTCTGATTTCTCACTCACCAATTTTTCCTGAATCAATTTAAGTGGCCCTCTTACCTCATGACCAAAAATTAGTTCAAAAGGACTAAATTTGGTTGACTCATTAGGTGCATCCCTAATTGCAAACAGTATGAATGGAATTCCTTTATCCCAATCCTCTGGATAATCTTGACAATAAGCCCTCAGCATTGTCTTTAATGTCTGATGCCACCTTTCTAACGCTCTACGTTTCTGCGATTCTGGATGGTACGCAGTTGATTTAAATTGTTTTATTCCTAAGCTATCCATAACTTCGTTGAATAACCTTGAGGTAAAATCTGATCCTTGATCCGATTGTATTTCTGTGGGTAGTCCATATCTAGTAAAGAATTTAAGTAACTCCTCCACAATCTTTTTAGCTGTAATATTACGTACTGATCCATTATAGTCAAATTATATTGTTCCCACTTTTCGTTTTAGGAAGCGTCTTATGCAATCAATTAGGACCTAATTTCTCTGAGAGCTGCATAAAAGGTTCCTCAAATGCTGGAATGGGTATTAAGGGCACTGGTTTTATCACTGCTTGAGGTTTCCCTATCACTTGACATGTGTGACATGATTGACAAAATTTAACTCCATCTTTACGTAGTCCAGGCCAATAAAAATGTCTCTGGATTTTAGCTTGAGTTTTCCTTATTCCCAAATGACCTCCCACTGGTACCTCATGTGCAACTCGCAACACCTCCTTTCTATACCCTACCGGCAATACTACTTGATGAACTTCTGCCCACTTTTCATCCGCCTGCATATGTAAAGGTCTCCATTTTCTCATCAAGACATCACTTTTATGGTAATAACACTCTGGTATACTCTCAGATTCCTCTTCCGTGTATGCTTTCTGATACATCCGGTTTATTTCTACATCTTTTTGTTGTAACTCCGCCAATTTTCCTGAACTAAAAATATCCACCTCATCCTCCACCTGTTCTTGTTCTTTTTCAATCATCTGATCAAAAATCGTTTCTGATAATTGCACTCCAACTTCATCTTCACTCTTTGATTTATCCTCTTGTCCTAACCTGTGATTTTGTGACCTTGTTACTACACAATCCGGAAAAATCCCAGGATGTTCGTCCTTCAACACTTCAGTTGTCTGATTTTCCACTGGCTTATCAACCACAGTAGGCACCACTCCCACCTGCAATCCAGCTATATCATTATCCAAGATAAACTGTATTCCTGGACAAGATAGTTTCTCTATTACTCCTACTACCACTCTTCACTGGACTTTCCAACCTTACCTTATATAATGGAACACTACTCCTCTCACCCTGATTTCCACATATTACCACCTTTTCTGACAATATTCCTCCCAGACTACACAACTCCTCATCTCTTACTATTAAAGATTGACTTGCTCCCGTATCTCTTAAAATTGTGACATCTTTACCTGCTCCTCCTGATCTTTACCCACACAAGTAAATTATTTAAAGAGATCTGGCACCTTCTTATCATTCACCTCTTGATCAGGCTGTACAATCTTTTGCACCTCCGTCGCTTCACTTGGGCTTTCCTTTACCACTTTAACAAACCCCACAGTCTTATCCTGTTTTACCACATCAGCCTTCCCAATGCTTTTCTTCAACCACCAACACTGTGACTTTACATGGCCTAGTTTATTACAGTGAAAACATTTGAAACTTTTCATGTCTATTCCACCCTTCTGGATTTCTTTTTTAATCTGAGGTACACTCTCCTTATTATCTCCCATCAGATCACCTTTACCTTTACCACTTGAGTATTTCTCATGTCCCCAGTTTCTATCCCTCACTGGCTGAAACTGATGTCGGAAACCAAGCTTTGATTTATGAACTAATTCATAATCATCTGCCATTTCTGCTGCTAATCTCGCAGTTTTAACCCTCTGTTCTTCTACATGAGTTCTCACTACATCAGGAATTGAATTTTTAAACTCCTCCAAAAGTATAATTTCTCTGAGAGCTGCATACATTTGGTCTATTTTCGAAGCCCTTATCCACCTATCAAAATTACTCTGAGCCTTTCAAACTCCATATATGTTTGACCAGGTTCTTTCCTTAAATTTCTAAACCTGTATCTGTAGGCTCCAGGCACCAGTTCATATGCACCTAAGATGGATTTTTTCCACCTCCTCATACGTCCCAGAACCTCCTCCGGTAGTGACGCAAACACTTCACTAGCCCTACCTATCAGCTTTGTGTGAATCAGTAATACCCACATGTCCTGTGGCCATTTCATTTGTTTAGCTACCTTCTGAAATGAATTGAAAAAGGCTTCTACCTCCTTCTCGTCAAACCTGGGCAATGCTTGGACATATTTAAATAGATCCTCACCAAGCCTTCGACTATGACGCTCTTTCTCACTATCCTCATCACTATCATCCAACTGTACGTTTCCCTTTACGCCTCCCAATTTTAACTGACTGCCATGTTTCATGGCCATTTTCTGAAGTTCAAACTCTCTCTCTTTATCTTTTTCCCTGATCTGTATCTCCCTTTCTCTTTCTTTTTGTTCTGATAGGGCTATTCTTTCTGTTTTCCTTTCTTCTCTCTCTTTTTCCTCTCTCTCTTTTGTATTTAAGCTGCTTTAATTCTTTCTCATGTTCCATTTGTTTAATTTGCAACTGAATTTTTGCCATTTCCAATGAGTCAAACTGTATCTCAGGCAACTTTAAATGCTTAGCCACCACCATAATTACTTCAGCTTTTCGCATTTTGTCAGGTAATGTTAACTGCAATGTTTTTGCCAAATCTAACAGCCTGCTTTTAGTCTCTGTCCGTAAGGTACTGCGTGTGACCGTCTCCACCCCCAACAACTTCTGAGCCTCTGAAAGAACCATTGTCCACAACACACTCCCTACTTAAACTAAAATACCACACCTGAAAAGCACCCACAATATGCTCAACCCTCACTGTCTTTAAGTTCACTAAGCCAATCCAATAGATAGACTTTTATCCCCCTCAAGCCCCCAATTTGTTATGGGCCAGGGTTTAGAGAACCCCAAAGTGTCTCATGGTGTTCACCTGACCCACAACTTTTAATAGATTGTGGTATGGGGGAGCACACGGCCCACTCTACAGGTGTGGTACAGCAGAAATGGAAAAGTATTTTTTTAAGCAAAACAATGTTTATTCTATGAATTCAAGTTAACCTTTTTAAAACAAACAGTGAACATCTTAGCAACCATTAATTCAAATACAATCCCCAAAGAATACATCACTAAATAATCCGTAAGCTGTCCTTTTAACATCCAGAAGATTTTTAAAAAACCTTTAAACAGAAGCACATTCATAGATGAAGGTCTCGACAATGAGTTTGATGTCTGCAACCTATGCAATGAAGAAGCTGATTTGCCGAAGAAGTAAAATCGTTCAATCTGAGGGACAAGGAGCAATCGGATGAGGATGAGGAGGAGTCCCTTAGTGAAGATGTGGTGAAACAAAACACTGAGCCATCGTTTGAAACTAAACGAAGCCCGGAGGCATATTCTGCCAGGCGAGAAACATGGCGACGCTGTACTTTTGAATGGCGTGTAAAGCAGCAAGAAATGGCAAGGCTTTTGGAAGCACAGATCATTCAGAGGCAGCTGGAAGAGATTGAACAGATGTTCCTTGAGTTGGAGAAGAGAGGCATTCAGCTCGAGCAGGAAATACGCAATAATAAAGGTGAGCAGCGAGATTTAATGCAGCAGTGGATCGCACTCGTGCAAGAAAAAAAACAACTTCTGAGTGAAGGGTCCGAATTAATGATACATGGCCGTGAGCTGGAATTGGAGGATCAGGAAAGCAGACTGGAACAGGACCTAAGAAGATACATGCGTTTGAATGAGTCAAAGAAGACACAGGAGGACTGCCTTGAGGAGGAGAGGATTTACAAGGAGATGATTGAGGTGGTCAAGATGAGGGACAAACTGGTCACATTCCTGGAGCAGCAGAGACTCGAGGAACAAGGGCAACATGCAGTTGTGGTGCCTGGAGCTGCAGCCAGAGACCTCACTCCAGCTGCCTCCATCACCTGGGTATGAATATTGCTGTTAATTTCAGGTGGACCGAGATTATTCAGATTGGAGAAGTACTCCAGCAGAAAACCCTTACAAGAGCTTTACTTTGAATATTCATGAAGAACACCTAAGCTTTCATATTTATTAAAGAAAATTCAGCAATATTTCCGAGAACCACATTTTTGTAATTTGCTATTTAGTAACCGAGCCTTATGATTGAGGCCTCTTCCTCTTGGAATATTGAGCAACTGAGGAACTTTTGAGCTCAGCCTTGGATTCTAGGCCTGTCTCTCTGTTGCCCGCATTGTTCATTGTTTCCACTGCACTAGAGGATCTGAACCCAGCCCCAAAATGATAACATCTGTAAATTTACCTCAAACATGTTTCTGTCTTAAATACATTACAAGTAGATTTTGGTTTTCACCAGAAATATTCAAAATGTTTTTTCTCAAACACTCCATTCAAGATTTTCCTCACATATTTGAAATGCTCTGCTTTATCTGACTGGCATCAAGTTGTTGATATGAAAGGAAGGTATAGTCTGCTTTACCTTGCAACCAGCTCTGCACAAGGGCACGGTACCCAGGAATCTGCTAATACAAATGAGTAACCGCAGCCTTAGTCACTAGCACAGCTCAGGCTGCACTCGGTTCTCACCTTACCCTCATTGGAACTGCTCAGCAACAGTACAATAACCACAGTGATTTGACCATAGGCTGCTTTCCCCTTCGAGGGACGGGGAGCTGATTAGTGGTGATTTAATCTGAGTATCACCACACCTCAGGTAAGGTGCTAGGTTGAGAAAGTGGGCCTTCAGGATTAATCTCAGCCGGTACAGGAATTGAACCCATGCTGTTGGCCTCGCTCTGCATCACGAACCAGCCGTCCAGCCAACACTCTTACACAAAACAGTTTCTGCTCATGATGTTTATTCCCTGTTTAATCAAGTGCTATTGTAAAAGAAAATCTTATAAGTTAGATTCTGCATCAACTGTGCATTAAGAATAATGTATGTCTTTTTAATTCTGTACACTGTAAGTGATGAGTAAAAGGAAATTTTCAGGTAAAAAAAAAACAGAAACACATTAGGTTTACATTCACTACTGAGAGCATTTATAATTCTGAATTCACCAAATGATCAAGAGATAGTCTTTTCATGGCAGAGAGATCAACAGTACACCTGCTCTGTCTGGCTTCAGCTCCAACACTGAAAACAAAACCAAAACACACCCTGCAGCAAACAGCCTAAAACGAAAGTAAAAAGCTCCACCCACACTCAAACATCACTGATAAACACCCATTTCTTAAAGGTACATTTCTTAAACACCCACTTCTTAAAGGTACTCTCACATGACAGTTTGTTCCCAGTTAATAAATGCCGCAATTTTAAAATTCTTATTCTATTATTCATGATCATTCTTCACTATGTTCATCTCCTCCAGCCCCACAACGCTCGAGATCTCTGCACTCTGCCGCGACTATCCTCTTGAGCCTTTCCAACACTTCAGCTTTGATGGCTGTGCCTTCAGCTCCCTATTCCCTGAGCTCTGGAATTCCCCCCTATATCTTTGGCCCTGTTCCTCTCTATTCACCTTTACGTCGATCTTTAAATCCTATTTCTTTAATCAAGCTATGGTCATCAGGCCTAATATCTCCAGTTTGTTCCATAATACAACCGTAAAGCGCTCTGGGGCTTTTTAACGGTGCCATGTAAATCAAAGTTGTTGTTGTTGTCATGGAAAACAGCTGGAAGGTGCTTTGGTTCAATGTATTTTTTTGGAAAGTATTACTCATAGGGCGGGATTCTCTGGCCGCGCCCGCCCGGTGACCGGAGAATTTCTCCCGAGGTCAATGGACTTCTCCATTGTCCGTTTCTCGCCTGTGGCGATCTTGCGGCGGGCAGGGTGGAAGAATCCAGCCCTTAGTGTGAAGAAATATCTTGCTGCTCAAATCTGTAGTGGGGCTTGTTAAACAAGCCTCAAACACAGACACACACACTGACACACACACTCAGACAGACACACAGAGACACACACTCAAACAGACACACATAGAGACAGACACACACTTGGACAGACACAGACAGACACACATAATAATAATCTTTATTGTCACAAGTAGGCTTACATTAACACTGCAATGAAGTTACTGTGAAAAGCCCCGAGTCGCCACATTCTGGCGCCTGTTCGGGTACACAGAGGGAGAATTCAGAATGTCCAAATTACCTAACAGCAGGTCTTTCAGGATTAGTGGGAGGAAACTGGAGCACCCGGAGCAGATCCATGCAGACACAGGGAGAACATGCAGACTCCACACAGCCAGTGACCCAAGCCGGAATTGAACCTGGGACCTTGGCGCTGTGAAGCAACAGTGCTGCCCACTGTACTACCGTGCAGATAGGCAGACAAACACACACACACACACAATCATAGACAGACACACACTCAGACAGACACACTCGGATAGACATACACACACACACACACACACACAGGCACAGATACACAGACACAACACAGACAGACTCACTGACAGACACATAGACATACACAGGTGTACACACACAGACACATACACACACGCTGGCAGACACACACGTGCAGACACAAACACATGCACACACCTCAGTTATTTTTATCCCAGTCTTTGTATATTCCTGGGAGGGTGAAATCCAACATTCCACCTGGGACATTATGCACAGGATACGGCACTCACCCCCCTTTGTCTCGACTGGGCTCCACTACTCCGATAAGGAGCATCGATAAGGTAGGTAGTCGACATCTTTTCCCAAAGGTAGAGGAGTCTAGAATTAGAGGGCATAGGTTTAAGTTGAGAGGAGAGAGATACAAAAGAGACCAGAGGGGAAATTTCTTCACGCAGAGTGTGGTGAGCATTTGGAATGGGCTGCCAGAGGCAGTGGTAGAGGCGGGTACAATTTTGTCCTTTAAAAAGCAGTTAGACAGTTACATGGGCAGGGTGGGTATAGAGGGATATGGGTCAAATACAGGCAAGTGGGACTATCTTAGTGATAGAAACTGGGCGGCATGGACAAGCTGTAAACATCTTTGGTTCCAATTAATGTTTGTGTGCTTCAGAAGAACATTTGTCGAGAAACAGGGTGGGGTTCCATTGTCTGTCAGAGTGTAACCCACCAGCAATTCAGCCAGTGACAGACTTTATATCCTTAATCGTCTTTGATTTATATGTCCACTTTGTGGTATTATCATAACTATCAGCAATACAAGGGTTAATGTAGTATCAAGAATAGCCACTAGAGGGAGGTGCAGATACAACTATATAAAGCAGTGATGCTAGATCTTAGGGGAGGAGTGTATGCAGGAGACAGCTAGTGAAGGTCATAAGAGCAGTTAGTGTGAGAAGGTTAGATTATACTTTATACCAGTAGTGATATTATTGATCAATTCTGTATTCTAAAGGACTAAGTGTCGCAACCCAGTTTAGTAGTGTAAATAAAATCATAGCTTTGTTTAAGTGAAAGCTATTCTGTGGTCTTTGTGGAACACTACGCCAACCATCCTAAATAAGCAACACAATGAACACCACACACTTTTAAAAACTCATGTCTTATTTAGAGTTCAATATTTCCAGAAAGAATTCCGCGATTTTCCTTCATCATTCTGATATAAGTACGTATCCCTTTTAAAAGGCAGCTCGAAAGAATTATGACCCAGACAAAAAGAGTATGAATAATAATTATGATATTGTGTGATCGTTTTTTGTGTGTGTCTCGATGATTAGCCTCTCCATTTAATTTTTAACATTTAAAAAAAAATTGTTTTCCACAGGAGGACACACAAATTGAAGAGTCCCTTAATGGCTTGTCCAATCAAAAAAACACATTTGCGTCACAAGCAATTCCTACTGAGCTTCATGATTCAAGCATCGACGCTGCACTCATTGAATCTTTTTGCGGTAATCAGATAAATTCAGTTAAATTGCAATGTTTTTGTTCCTGAAACACTTAAATATATGTTTGTCGGTTAATCTATTTCAACTTTCTGCCTTGATGTTATTTAGGAATTACTGTATTTGAAAAGTCAGTAGAGTTGTGCATCATTTGTGTCACTATTGACACATTGCTCTCACTCTCTGCTACAAGGCTGCACAATGTGTTGACATAGATAGAACCATTACAAGAAATATTCAGCACAGGCCATTTAGCCCCGCCAGCCACAATGAGCCTCCCCATGCCTTTCTTTATCTAACACTGTCAACTTAGCCCTTTATTCTCATTCTCCTCATGTGCTTCCCCTGCTTCACTTTAAATGCAGCAATTTTGTGATGGTTATTTTCATAGTCCTGATTTTAAACAATTTTTATCTGCATAAAAATAAATTTAGTAATCCCGCATACGCCATCCACCAACCAGGGTCCAGCTTTGTATTTGGTAGGAAGGTGATAACCATACTTGGATTCAATATGGCATAAATATTTGATGCTCTCAAAACTGCCATTGAATCTCTACTTAACTGCAAAGGCACAAATCTGGGTTAGGACTGTGGAAACAAAATTAAATAAGGGCAAGTGAACCACAACTTTCTATCTAAGTGCCTCCCCCCAGGACATAGCTCAAATATAGAAGTGTCAATCAGCAATGAGATGTTAGTTTCTCACTGGCAGTGATGGTTGAGGGGTAAATATAGTCCAGAACACAAGGCAGGTGGGGGAGATACCCTGCTCTTCTTCAAATGGTTCTTTTTAACACCTATCCAGGGGGGGTTCAAATTCTCTTCCTAAAGACTGTACTTGTGACAACACAACTATTCCACGCTTCCTATTACTGCACTGAAAGTGTCACCTAGATAATCTGGTCAAGATTTTGGAGTGGAACTTTACCTTTTTCCTCAGAGGCTAGAATATTTCCAATGAACACATCGCTGGCATCTGGGTACGAGTGTCACTGGGTTAGAATTCATTCCAGAAGAGTTGACAGTAATCTGCCTTCCCTCGAATACAAACACATGAAAATAACACCAGCTGGTCCACAGAAGTGGTCACGTATTGTTGTTCTGGGTGCCTGCACCTCAGCTCCTGGGAGAAGCAAAAAAAATTAAAACATTGATAGGGGAAAATTAAATTAAATTCCTCTCTGAACCTTAAGGACAATTAAAATGATTTCTAGAAGAGCATACCTGAACAAAAATCCCATCTACCTGTTATACACAGAGCTATCTGCCTCAGCCAAGGACGCACCGGACTCTCTTTTGAACATCTGACGGGGGATCCACAGCCACTTCAGGAGCCTTCAGTTTGTTCCAGGGGACAGTGATGCTCTGTGGAAACACAGATTTATATAAATCCCTTGTCTTTCTAATCTATCAAGCTCAAATAATCTATCCACACAGATACGGCCTAGACTCCACATTATTTTAAATACATATAATCAAATCGCCTCAAAGTCTGTGCTTTATTCTGGTAAAAAGACAGCGCTGTACAAGACTATTATGATAAATAAAATAAAGACTGGAAAGACTTTCATCTTACTGCAGGAGCAGATGACAGAATATCAAATTTTGTGATTGGAGCTGGAATATAATAATGAATAAGAGGAACAGGCCGGACAGAAATATTGCTGCTGCTGCTGCTGCTGCGATGTGGATAAGGTCCCAAACGTGCAGCAGCTCAAAAGACATTGGGCGCGATTCTCCGGAAAGTGTTGTAGTGAGTGGGAATTGTCGTGAGCTTCCCAGCGCTCGGCCAGCAACGCTATTCAACGTTAATTGGTCCACTTAACGAGCCCTCATGGGCTTCTCACCGCAAATGAATGCTCGCCAGCTGATTCGCCGGCACCGTGCTCGCCAGCTCCCCCGCTAACAAGGTTGAGCAGCACTTGCTCAGCCAACCCCAGCCAGCTCGCAACAATGGCCACAAGATTTGAGGATATAGATCTGGGGAGGCTGCTGGACGGTATGGAGGCCAAGAAGGATGTCCTGTTCCCCTGAGGGTCAGCCATAGGGCAGCTGGTGCTGTCTTGGGCGAGGTGGCGGTGGCTGTAAGTGCCAGGTGTGTGACCAGGAGGACCAGGAAAAAGGTCAATGAGCTACACCGGGCAGCAAGAGTGAGTAGATACCAATGCACCTCCCCTGCCCCCACAGGAGCATCCACCCCCCCAAATCTCCATGCAACCCCCAACCCTCCATCCACTCCCCCTCCCCTTCAACCCTCCAACCCTCCTTCACACCCGCCTCCCACCACTGTGAACCACAAATGTGGATAATGATGTCCTCTCTGTGTCTCCTCAGGGAAAGCTCTCCCATAATCAATGGGAGAGGGCCCAGACTGATGGTGGTGTGCTGGACATCAGAATCCTCACCACCTTCGAGGAGCATGCCCTGGAGGTGACCGGTGTGGCTGAGGACAAATCGGTCACCAACATGGAGGCTGGCGGTCGCCGCAGAGGTGAGGAACACAGGGCTTCACCCAGAAGACCTGTCAAATGTGAGTTGTTGTGCCTTACTGACTGACCCATTCCTCCCACTGACCACATGTCCATTCTCCCACAGGTCCGACATCACCGGCCCATCCTGGGTGGCCCCCTCTCCAGTCTCCCATGAGACCACCTCGGAGTTGTGTCACAGCTGCCATCGCCACCCTCCGCCAGCGCAATTACACGCACTTCGGTGGGAAATGTTAGTGGTCAGGCTTCTGGGGCACAATCTGATGAGCACCACATAGCTGCTGATATACATCAGGTGGAGGCAGGAACCCCCAGGTGAGACAGTAGTCGGAGGTCTGTTTCCTAGGACACAGCTGGGTCCCAGCCTGATGCTGAGCCTGTGGAAGAGGTCATCCCGGAGCTGATGGGGACGATAGTGAGCAGCCGGGACATTCAGAGGAAGATGTCAGCGTCACTCCAGCAGATCCACAGCCACTTGGAGGAATCCCAGAGGCTACGGGCACAGGAGCTGTCGCTGGCAATGCGTGGCACTGAGGGCAACACTGCTAGGGTGGCGACTGCAGCGCAGAGTCTGGTGCACAATGTCAGCACCATGAGTGAAAGTGTCCAAGGTGTGGCGGAGTCAGTGACAGCTGTGGCTGAGGGTCTTGTTAGAATGTCTGACTCGCAGGGGGGTGGGACCCAGTACCAGTCGCAGGGGGTGGGACCCAGTACCAGTCGCAGGGGGGTGGGACCCAGTACCAGTCGCAGGGGGTGGGACCCAGTACCAGTCGCAGGGGGGTGGGACCCAGTACCAGTCGCAGGGGGTGGGACCCAGTACCAGTCGCAGGGGGTGGGACCCAGTACCAGTCGCAGGGGGGTGGGACCCAGTACCAGTCGCAGGGGGTGGGACCCAGTACCAGTCGCAGGGGGGTGGGACCCAGTACCAGTCGCAGGGGGGTGGGACCCAGTACCAGTCGCAGGGGGTGGGACCCAGTACCAGTCGCAGGGGGGTGGGACCCAGTACCAGTCGCAGGGGGTGGGACCCAGTACCAGTCGCAGGGGGGTGGGACCCAGTACCAGTCGCAGGGGGGTGGGACCCAGTACCAGTCGCAGGGGGTGGGACCCAGTACCAGTCGCAGGGGGTGGGACCCAGTACCAGGCTGGCATTGATTTTTTTTCAATGTTTTTATTGAGATTTTTGTACTATACAGAACAAGGATAAGCGTAGACATTAGGAGACGAAGGATAAATAAAAATATTTATACATCGTGTAGCCATGTAAAATGGCTGCGTTCCGATTAATCTGGCCAAAACCCAGTTTAAAATGGCTAACCCGAAAGACTGCTGGGAAAAGCAGCCAAGAAGACACAGGCAGGCAGCTGCAGACAGGTTTGCATATTCAGCTCTGGGAACGTAGCCCAGATCGATACTCAGGGCTATCAACAGCCCATCAACCCCGGTATCCGCAGTTTCATTCAGGACTGTTTACACCTAATCAACTCAGACATCCACAGTTAAATCGGCTATCCCCGGGAACAATTGCAACATATTAGCAATTGAATACCGGGCCAGACCTGTCGGCGCCTGCAGTGCCCGAAACAAAGACAGGTGAGCGACCACCCCCCAATCGAGGAATCGCCTCACCATTGGACACATCGACCCCAGAGACTGGGGACAGAATCCAATCACTTGGGACTCAGGGTCAAGGGCCGCCCCGGGAGGCGGGAAGCCCCTGGGCCCTATAAAAGTAAAGGTCCAAGCTCAGATCTCTCTCTCTCTCCTCTTCGCCTGCTCGAGACCTTCGCAAGACCAGCCACCGGCAGCAGTAACTTTGAATCCAACGATCGCTATCCGGTAGAGACACCTAGCCACCGACCTGTAGCAGCCCTTTTGAATCCCGCGGGCCAGATTTGATTGGACAAGCCATTCGTTCCCCTGACCTGGTGGGCTCTTCCTAAGTTAAGTATTGGCCAGTAGTGATAGGTTTATTGTATAGAAAGTAGTATTAGGGTATTAATATTGCTTGTTGTATATAATAAATGACCGTTGTTTTAATCCTTACTAAGCGGTGTGCTGTGTTATTAATCATAACCTAAACTTGAACCACGTGGCGGTATCATAAAGATACCTGGTGACTCATGAGCAAAGGTGACCGAAACAGAATAATAGAATAAAGCTAGAAAGAGCAACAATCGGTCTGTTTCTATAATTTGCATCAGTCATC
Organism: Scyliorhinus torazame; assembly: GCF_047496885.1. Taxonomy (NCBI): domain Eukaryota; kingdom Metazoa; phylum Chordata; class Chondrichthyes; order Carcharhiniformes; family Scyliorhinidae; genus Scyliorhinus; species Scyliorhinus torazame. Next base: position 58,858,802 of record NC_092707.1, read on the forward strand.
TTATTTTATTTACAATAGTGGTTACGGTTTCCTGTTTTTCGTTCCCCAGTAGTTTTTCGATTCTGGCTAGGTCCCCTGTTCCGCCTCCAACTTTCCTTCCTGGCAACCCTTTGTTTTTAAAAGAGATGAATGAGTCCCAAACTAAGGCCAACTAAACAGTCCTGCAAAATTGTGCATACTTAGTGAAAATAAGCTAAAGCTCAGACCATGAGATCAATGTCATTTGTTTTTCTCTCTGTCCCATATCTTCAATCTCTTCCATTGTATCTTCTCTATTTACAATAACTGCATTTTTAATTCTCCATTATTTTCTGTTCGTAAGCTTTTAATATTTCAGCTCATAAATATTCCTTCCTTGTTCACTTTAAACCATGTTGTTCTGCTACCTATTTCTGATTGCACCCTTTAAGGGCAACACAGCAGAGTAAGGGTCACTTGACCTGGGTAACCAATCAGGTCTGAGAGTGGGGGAGTAGCTCTCCTAGCCAGAGGTATTTTTGAGCCAGCTGCAAACCTGCTGCTGCTCTTAAAGTACACTAAATAAATCCCTTTTTGTTCACTAATGAAGTTTCTGAAAGTGCATCATAACCGATGCGAACACCATTTTGTATACTGCTCTTATGTAAGGTGATGGGACACAAGTTTATGTGGAATGACAATAAACTACTATATTTATATATATATATACTTAAAATTTCATTTTCCTTCAGTGTTTAATTACAAGTTACCTCAAAAATCATGGGGAGATCCTATTACATATAACTATTCCAAGGTACACCTGGTGAAAGAATTGTATGCGCTGAAGCAACTGCTACAAAATGGGCTGACAGTAACCGTAATACAAGAAAAGGTAGGCTTTGTTTATAGTTATCAGTTGCTAATTCTGTTATGTCCCTAATTTGATATTTTCTGAAACACCGTTTGATGGGACTGCGACTCTGTTCTGATGAATGTCTGATAACCTAGATCTAGAATTTTGAATTCAAAATCCACCTGTGGGGTTGAGGCTGTTCAGTCTGTTTTGGAAAATGGCACGGCGCCGAGGTCCCAGGTTCGATCCCGGCCCCGGGTCACTGTCCGTGTGGAGGTTTTGCGGCTAAGAGGCATTCTTTAGATCAGGCATCAATGTATGAACTCAGTGTACTTTAGTAGAACATTGAAATCTTGTTAATATTGTAACTTTTGCATTTCGTTCTCTTGTTCATATGCTCTCATTCTCAGCTTGAACATGTGTTAAGTGATCGTTTTATTTTGAGATTGAAGTCTTGCTTGTTTCAATAGATCCTTTCATGGCCGATAGAGATAGAGGAAGAAAAAACTCCAGAACCTTCCGTGAAAGGGAAAGCTGAAGATTCTGCAAAGGTGGTAGTAATGCATATGCAAAACTATATCACAAGGAAAAAATGAAAAGGGTCTGTCATATTTTGGAGCAGGCCATCCATCCCTTCAACAAGATTAAATATTTTCCTATTGTGCACTTTGAGATTAGCTTTTCTCAATTAGAAATCTTCTAAATGTTAAAAAAAACTGTTGTTCTTTACTATCATAATCACAGAGATTCATTGTTTCAAATTGGGTGACGGCCCTTGGATGTGACCAGTGATGTTAGTTCCAGGACACCCAGGTGGTACTACCAGGCTGGAAAGGGCATTGCCCGGCTGGCGGTGCCCAGGTGGCACCCTGCCCATGCTGGAGATCAGGCCCAGGGGTGCCCTTCCCTTATGAGGTGGGGTGCAGAGGACCTGGGAAACCCCTAATTGGTAAGTTGGGGTGTTGGGAGTGCTGGAGGCCGCAATGGGGTGTTCAGAGATCGGGGTGCTATTTACTTGCTGCACTGGCCAGCTGAGCTCGTTATTACAGAAGTGTAGCCTAATTGCGGCCTTGGCAGGGTGTTCCTCGCTGAGGCCCAAAAATGAAATAGAGTCCCATTTAATAGCGGGGTTGTCCTTGGAGCTCCAAGTGCCGGAAAATACCCCGTTAAACTAGCCCAAAATGGGGCCGGGGCGCTCCAATCCCGTGGCCAAGTTCTGACGTCGGCGTGAAAAGCGGCGTCAACGGTCCTCAATTGTCCGATATGTTCCCCTTCTTCGGGTGCTAGGTCGTCGCCGGAGTGGTCCCCGCAGCTTCAGCCGGCACAGCACGGCTGGTGCGAGTTTGCGCATGCGCACTACGGCCAGCGCAAGTTCGCGCATGCGCGCTACAGCTAGCATGATTCCGCGCATGCGCGTGGGTTCCCATTTCCGTGCCGGCCTCCGGGCAATATGGCAGAGCCCTACAGTGGCTGGCATGGAGGAACATAGGCCCCCACGGAACCAGCCTGTCTGCCGATCGGTAGGCCCCGATCACGGGCCAGGCCACCGTGGAGGCCACGGGAGGCTGCAGCCGAGCGCCGATCAGTGCTGGTCCGCACAAAAGTGGACCAGGGAAAACGGCACCTGGGCTGGGTGGGGGCCCTGGAAGGGAGGGGTTGCTGTAAGGGTGCTTGAGGGGGCTTGAAGATGGGGGGGACCCCATAGCGGGTGTCCTCACTTGGGGGGTGTGGGGTAGTGCCTACATGTGTGGGGATGACATTGCCCATGGGTGGGGGAGTGGGAGACCCACAAGCTCACTTGGAGATCAGGGCACCCTTTCAAAATGGCGACCTGATCTGAGTTCAGCTCCCCAGTGCTAAAAAAAATTGTGTGGGCTAAACCACACATAAAAGTGCCTAAGTGTCATTAAATAATGGTGGGAAACTCGCCGGCGTAGCCAGCGGGAAACTCCCAGAAAGACCCGCCACAAATTAACGTAGAAATGTTTTGCGCGAATTGCATCCTCTGGACACAATTCTCCGGCCTCGTTGTGCTCTCGCTCAAGCGTAACGAGGCCGGTGAATAGTGCGAGCGGCCAAAACCGAGATCCGCACCAGGTGCCAAACAGTTTGCGATATAGCCGCCCTGCCCCCGTGTGCGAATTCGGGATCGCACAGTAGCGGGGTGAGAAATCTATTTTCACCACTTAAGCCCCATTTCCATACAATTGACGACAGCTACCCCATATCCAATGGACTCGCATCATTCACCGGCTTCCCCAGCAAGTGCTCAAGCTGGCGTCGATTAGTACACCTTTTGAAAAACGTGAACCTGGCGGATGGGCTTCTGTGGGGAGCCGAAGAGGTGACTAACCATCTTTGCTCACAGGAAAGAGCCTGGGGGTGCTGGGCTTGCCACCTGATGCGACCATCAATTCACTCGAAGACACGTGGAGAAGTAAACCGTGTTTTTAATCAGCTTAGAACTGAGCCTGCCTGTGACCGGTACAGCACTGAAGGCGGCCCCGCAGGTCAGCAGCTCTTATACTTCCTGTAAAGGGGGTGGAGCCATGGGCGGAGCCTGTACATGCCCCAACATATTCCCTGTGGGTGAAGCCACACAATAGCCCATAGGTAGAGCCCACAGGTTTAATAATATAACATAGTGCACTGGTGAATTATCAGTAATTATACATTCACCCCGTGTTTAAAAATGAAGTCCGGCGGGGGTGACGGGTTTACAGATTCAGCCGGTCCGGTGCCCGGATCGTACGTTGCGACCGCCGAAGCACTGGTGTTGCAGCCGCTTCGGGTGGCTGTGGAAGTGGGCCCGGAGCAGGCACAGGCGTGGACTCCGGGAGCGGCTCTTCCGGAACTTAATTCCTGTGGACCGGTGCGGCGGGTGGGAAGGAGCGCGGGAACCATATAGGGGTGGGGGTGCTGAACATGGGAGGTTGGATGGGACATAATGTGGGGGATGCAGTAGTGCGGGTGGTGTTGGAGCCTGCGGGCGCCAGGTCCCGGAGGGAGACGGTATCTTGCCGGCCATCGGGGTGTTCGACGTACGCATAGTGTGGGTTGGAGTGCAGGAGCTGGACCCTCTCTACCAGGGGGTCGGTCTTATGGCTACGAACATGTTTTCGGAGGAGGACTGGACCCGGTGTCATCAGCCAGGGCGGAAGCGAGGCCCCTGAGGTAGCTCCCCTAGGGAAAACAAACAAACGGTCATGAGGAGTCTGGTTTGTGGCCGTGCAAAGGAGGGACCTAATAGAGTGGAGCGCATCGGGGAGGACCTCCTGCCAGTGAGAAACTAGGAGATACCTGGACCGCAGGGTCAGTAGGACGGTCTTCCAGACCGTCGTGTTCTCCCTCTCCACCTGCCCGTTTCCCTTGGGGTTATAATTGGTAGTCCTGCTCGAGGCGATGCCCTTACTGAGCAGGTACTGACGCAGTTCATCGCTCATGAACGATGAGCCCCTGTCGCTGTGGACATAACTGGGGAAACCAAACAGGGTGAAGACACGATGCAGGGCTTCAATGACAGTGGTCATATCAGGGCAGGGGATGGCAAACGGGAAGCGGGAGAACTCATCTATGATGTTAAGGAAGTACGTGTTGCGGTTGGAGGGGAGGGGCCCTTTGAAATCGATACTGAGGCGTTCAAATGGCCAGGATGCCTTTACCAGGTGGGCCTTATCTGGTCGATAGAAGTGCGGTTTACATTCCGCACAGATTTGGCAGTCTCTGGTTATAGCTCTGACCTCCTCGGTGGAGTAGGGCAGGTTGCGGGCCTTAATGTAATGGGCGAGCAGGGTGACCCCCGGGTGGCAGAGGTCATCGTGGATAGCCCGTAGTCGGTCATCTTGCGCGCTGGCGCATGTGCCGCGGTACAGGGCATCTGGGGGCTCGTTGAGCTTCCCAGGACGATATACTATATCGTAGTTATAGGTGGAGAGTTCGATTCTCCACCTCAAGATCTTATCATTCTTGATCTTGCCCCGCTGCGTATTGTCAAACATGAAGGCAACCGATCGTTGGTCGGTGCCGAGGGTAAACCTCCTACCAGCGAGGTAGTGCCTCCAGTGCCACACGGCTTCCACGATGGCTTGGGCTTCTTTTTCGACCAAGGAGTGCGTGAAAAAAACGCTACCGGTCTGCCTGCTTGGTTGAGGGTGGCGGCGAGAGCGACCTCTAAGGCGTCGCTCTCCACCTGGAAGGGGACGGACTCGTCCATCGCGCGCATCGCTGCTTTGGCGATGTCCGCCTTGATGCAGTTGAAGGCCTGGTGAGCCTCGGCTGCCAGTGGAAAGAAGGTGGCCTTAAATAGTGAACGGGCTTTGTCCGCATACTGGGGGACCCACTGGGCGTAATAGGAGAAAAATCCAAGGCACCTCTTCAGGGCCTTGGGACAGTGAGGGAGAGGGAGTTGTAGGAGGGGGCGCATACGGTCCGGGTCGGGCCCTAGGACCCCATTTTCCACGACGTAGCCGAGGATGGCTAGCCTGGTTGTGCGGAAAACGCATTTCTCCTTGTTGTAGGTGAGGTTGAGTTTTTGGTCGGTTTGGAGAAATCGGTGGAGGTTGGCGTCGTGGTCCTGCTGATCATGGCCGCAGATGGTGACATTGTCCAAGTACGGAAACGTGGCCTGCAGCCCGTACTGGTCCACCATTCGGTCCATCGCTCTTTGGAACACCAAAACCCCGTTCGTGACGCCAAAGGGGACCCGGAGAAAAAGGCGGCCGTCTGCCTCAAACGCCGTGTAGTGGCGGCCCTCCGGGCGGATTGGAAGCTGGTGGTATGCAGACTTCAGATCCACCATGGAGAACACGCGGTAGTGCGCAATCTGATTTACCATGTCTGCAATCCGGGGAAGTGGGTACGCATCGAGTTGACTAAAGCGGTTAATGGTCTGGCTGTAATCAACCACCATCTGGAACTTTTCCCCGGTCTTGACGACCACCACCTGAGCTCTCCAGGGGCTATTGCTGGCTTCTATGACCCCGTCCCGCAAGAGACGCTGGACCTCGGACCTAATGAACGTCCTGTCCTGCATGCTATACCGCCTGCTTCTGGTGGCTACTGGCTTGCAATCGGCGGTGAGGTGCGCAAAGAGTGGGGGGGGGGGGGCGATTTTTAGGGTCGCGAGGCTGCATATGGTGAGCAGGGGCAAGGGCCCCCCGAACTTAAGAGTTAGACTCCTGAGGTTGCACTGGAAGTCGAGTCCCAAAAGGAGAGGAGCGCAGAGGTCTGGGAGCACATATAGTTGAAAATTAGCGTACTCAGCGCCCTGTATCGCTAGGGTTGCAGTAATGCACCCTTGGATTTGCACTGAGTGCGACCCAGAGGCGAGGGATATAGTTTGTTGCGCGGTAATATTGGGAGCGAGCAGCGTCTTACCATGTCCGGGTGAATGAAGCTCTCTGTGCTCCCGGAGTCGAAAAGGCAAGGTGTCTCATACCCGTTAACCCGGACGGCCATCATGGAGCTCCGGAGGTACTTAGGTCGCGACTGGTCCAGGGTGACCGCGCCTGCGGCGTGATTGGAGGTGCTGGGGTGGCCTCGCGATGGCTGTCCGTGTAGGTCGTACGCGCCGAGCGTGACAGGCGGTGAGGAAGATGGCGTCCAAGATGGCGGCCCCATGGATCGCACGTGGCCGGCCGCGTGGGGGAGGATGGCCAAGATGGCGGCCCCCATGAGTCACACATGTTATGCGGTGGCGGAGTTGGCAGACACGCTGCCACCTTGCGGGGTCTGCGGGCCTGTGAGTCTGTGGATCGGGTCTGTGAGTTCGAGTTCTTAGACCTGGCCAGGCAGACCTTGGCGAAGTGTCCTTTTCACCCGCAGCTGCTGCAGTTCGCGTTGCGGGCCGGGCAGTGCAGTCGGGCGTGTTGGGACTGGCCGCAAAAGTAGCAGGGTAGCCCCCCCATGATGGGCGGGCGGCCGCGCGGCACAGGCCTGGGGTAGTCTCGGGTCGGGGGCCCACGAGGGGGTCGCGTGATCGGCTGGGAACGCAGTAAGGCTCTGAATAGCGGCCTCCAGAGAGGTAGCCGGTTTTACCGTGTCGTCCAGGTCCTGGGCCCCTTTTTCGAGCAGGCGCTGTCTCACATAATTCGATCGGACCCCCACCACGTAAATGTCTCAGATAGCGAGCTCCATGTGCTGAGGGGCCGTAACGGCCTGGTAGTTACAGTTGCGCGCGAGGGCTTTGAGGTCGCGTAGGTAATCATCTAGCGACTCCCCGGGGCGCTGGCGGCGAGTGGTGAAGACAAGTCTCGCGTATACCTCGTTCACAGGCCGCACATAGAGCCGTTCGAGTAGTGCGAGGGCCTCTGTATAGGAAGCGGCTTCGTCGAGCTGGACAGAAATGCGATGGCTCACCCGTGCGTGGAGGAGGCTCAGCTTCTGTTCGTCAGTGACGGATGGCTTGGACGACGCAGCGAGATAGGCCTTGAAGCATCGAAGCCAATGTGAAAAAAATTTTTCGCCTCCGTGGCCTGTGGATCGAGTTCCAGTCTGTCAGGTTTGAGGGCTGATTCCATAGTAGTATTTTAAGCTGATTACATTGATGCGACCATCAATTCACTCGAAGACACGTGGAGAAGTAAACCGTGGTTTTAATCAGCTTAGAACTGAGCCTGCCTGTGACCGGTACAACACTGAAGGCGGCCCTGCAGGTCAGCAGCTCTTATACTTCCTGTAAAGGGGGTGGAGCCATGGGCGGAGCCTGTACATGCCCCAACATATTCCCTGTGGGTGAGGCCACACAATAGCCCATAGGTAGAGCCCACAGGGTTAATAACATAACACAGTGCACTGGTGAATTATCAGTAATTATACATTAACCACACCACCCCAGTGCTTGGTGGGGGGTGGGAAATCATCCGCAGGGGTGGGCCACCATGGGGGTGGGGGGCACTAGAGAGATGGGCAAAGGACCTGCGGGTCATCCTGCATTGCAGAAAGAAGTGACAGAGGCATCATAATGGTTTTGCGAAAAGGTGTTTTATGTGCTGTAGAAACCCCAACCCCACCCTGCCTCACTGGTCCTCAACATGCTTGGCCCTCCTAATTCTACCACTACATCTTAGTGTTTCCTCAGGATCTACATCATAGGTGGAGGCTCTCCCCAGAGTACGGTGCGGCCAGCGAATGCCGGGAGAGCCCTCTCACGGGCTTCCCGACAGTCATGTGTCTCGTGGATTCACCAAAGTCCCGCAAGGCATCCGAATCTGAAACACGTCCACAAGGGACGTGACCATATTGTGCGCGTGAGCTGGTTTTAAACCGGCATAGGCAAACGTACCTGGGGCGAAATTCTCCGGAAACGGCGCGATGTCCGCCGACTGGCGCCCAAAACGGCGCAAATCAGACAGGCATCACGCCGCCCCAAAGGTGCGGAATGCCGAGCCCCAACCTTGAGGGGCTAGGTCGGCGCCGGACGAATTTCCGCCCCGCCAGCTGGCGGAAAAGGCCTTTGGTGCCCCGCCAGCTGGCGCGGAAATGACATCTCCGGGCGGCGCATGCGCGGGAGCGTCAGCGGCCGCTGACGGCATTCCCGCGCATGCGCAGTGGAGAGAGTCTCTTCTGCCTCCGCCATGGTGGAGACCGTGGCGGAGGCGGAAGGGAAAGAGTGCCCCCACGGCACAGGCCCGCCCGCGGATCGGTGGGCCCCGATCGCGGGCCAGGCCACCGTGGAGGCACCCCCCCGGGGCCAGATCGCCCGACGCCCTCCCCACGACCCCGGAGCCCGCCCGCGCCGCCTTGTCCTGCCGGTAAGGTAGGTGGTTTAATTTACGCCGGCGTGACAGGCATTTTAGCGGCGGGACTTCGGCCCATCCGGGCCGGAGAATCGCGCGGGGGGGCCCGCCAACCGGCGCAGCGTGATTCCCGCCCCCGCCGAATCTCGGGTGCCGGAGACTTCGGCAACCAGCGGGGGCGGGATTCACGCCAGCCCCCGGCAATTCTCCGACCCGGCGGGGGGGTCGGAGAATCTCGCCCCTGGTATCCACTGGCAACAAAGTATCCACCAGCCTTCTCAGTGAGGCCACTGGGTGTTCAGGACCAGTGCAGGGTGGTCCTCTGGTCCTCCCCCCTGGAATGTGGGCACCTTGACATTCCCCAGCTGGCACCTTGGCACTGGTACATTTCCTGGATGGCACTGCCAAGCGAGCTGGAGCACTGCCTGGGTGCCAGGGTGACAGTGCAAGGATGCCCAAGTACTAGGGTGGAATTGCCAAGGGGCAGGGGGTGACGTGGGCCATGCCCATGAGAGGGTGGAGGGGGGGTTTGAAGAGTGGGGGTATGCAAGGCAGGTAAGTAAGGACCACTGGGAATTTGGAGGGGTGATGGGTGGGGACCCTGGAAGGGAGGGGGTGCTGTAAGGGGACGTGGGGGAGCCTGAAGAGGGGGGCCCCCAGGGACCCCACAGCTGAATGTCCTCACTTGGGGGTGTGGGGTAGTGCCCACATGTGTGGGGGGTGACCTTGCCTGTGGGTGGGAGTTGTGGGGGACCTTTTCAGGGGTGACCCTTCAAAATGGCAGTCCAAATCTCTGAGTTCAGCTCCCCAGTGCTAAAAATAGGGCACAATTCTCCAGCCAAGAGAATCCCGCACGAGGCCAATGGAGTTCTCCATTGTACGCGGCCTGCCCGTGCCGTTCTTCAGCAGGCGGGATGGGAGAATCCAGCCCTAAGTATGCTAAACCAGTGAGAAACTTCCCAGGGCCCAAAAAGGTGACTAAGTGTAATTGAATGGCGGTGGGGAGCTCGCCAGTAGAGCCAGCAGGAAACACCCTGAAAAGCCCGTCACAGATTAACTTTGAATTGTTTTGGGAGAACCAGGCCCCACAGATGTTGTCAGGCTGCAGAGATTTTCTGGCATTTTTTGTTTCAGATTCCAGCATCTGCAGTCATTTGCTTTTACTCTCGTGTGAAAATGTTTGTCGTTTTTTGGATGTTTTCAAGTGTTGATTTGGCTATAATGTATATTTTTTGTGAGGAGGAACTAGGGAGGCAAAGACAGCGTCAAGGGTAAAAAGGACAAAGACAAAGACAGCGTCAAGGGTAAAAAGGACAAAGACAAAGACAGCGTCAAGGGTAAAAAGGACAAAGACAAAGACATCGTCAAGGGTACAAAGGACAAAGACAAAGACGCAGATAAACGACCTATTTTACTTCAAAGTGATCCACCCGTTCAGAAAATACTGGGAAAGTACCATATCGATCTATACTCCATTGTGACAGGAAATCACTTCTTTGAGATGATTTGTGATTTAGGAGTTCCCAAAATTGAGCGAAAAGTGAAACCGCCAACGCCAGACATCAAGGTACTGTACAAATATCTCCATCTAAATAAGAGCTAAATGGCATGTTAATCTGTAACCACATGTTTCCACTGTTAAAATTGTGAACTTTTATTAACTTCAGCAGAAACCTGGAATGTTTAAACAGAAAAGAATACAAGCACAAGAGAATAAGATTATTTTGTCAAATGCATTGATCAATTATTGTAAGTGTATTTTAATTGTGATCAATTGCCTAACTGTCAAGGCAGAAATGAAGTTTCCACAACCACAAAGTGCTAAATGCCGATAGCCATTAGATAACTGATGTGACTTGGATAAGTATAAATTTATAGTCTTGTCGATCTCAGAATCACTACACTATACTTCCTCACTGTTGTAGCAAAGGTATTAGATATACAGCACATAGAGTAGAATAGCATGATGTATCCACAGGTTTTATAAAGTTTAAGGAGCATAATATTATAATTCATTTACATGATTCTTTATCCTGGGAGTTTGCTAATTCATTTCATTGAAGTTGGGGCTGGTTTCCCTATGTCAAGACAATATTCCAATGAGGCAAAACTGCCCACATCTCTGAATCCACATGTTGCCTTTTTTCCCTGCTATAAATATGGCAATCAATAAGGTTGCCCTTCTTTATTTAGATATCAATATTATGTTGCTCAGAGTCGCCAGCTATCAAATGATACCACCACAAGGTTCAACCAGGTATCGATCAAAGAGCCAAACACCAGTTAGTTAGTTCAAGATCAATGGTACTTTGTTTACACACAAGATTAATCATGCAACATAAACACTACTAGTTAAACTACACCTGACAACTATGACAGCCTGTACTTAACTTCAGGCACCCGGCTTAGGTCAGAGGAACAGTGGCCTTTGTTCGAATCTGGATCTATTGGGTTCGAAGAAGTAACTGCTGCTCAGCTGGGCTCATCCGTCTGGTAGCGGGCGTTGAACTTGAACTTGCTTCTGGTGTTGCTGCACTTAGAACATAGAAAAATACAGCACAGAACAGGCCCTTCGGCCCACAATGTTGTGCCGAACCTTTGTCCTAGATTAATCATAGATTATCATTGAATTTACAGTGCAGACGAGGCCATTCGGCCCATTGAGTCTGCACCGGCTCTTGGAAAGAGCACCCTACCCAAGGTCAACACCTCCACCCAACACTAAGGGCAATTTTGGACACTAAGGGCAATTTATCATGGCAAATCCACCTAACCTGCAGATCTTTGGACTGTGGGAGGAAACCGGAGCACCCGGAGGAAACCCACGCACACACGGGGAGGATGTGCAGACTCCGCACAGACAGTGACCCAAGCTGGAATCGAACCTGGGACCCTGGAGCTGTGAAGCAATTGTGCTATCCACAATGCTACCGTGCTGCCCTTTGGAGATGGACATTGCCGGAGCACCAGGTCCAAAAGAGATTGAGCACATGGCAATGTCTCTCTTTATCCTTGGGGAGTTTTGCGCTCTTTTGGCGGTCCTTCGGTTTGGACCGCACTAATTGGGTAGTTCCCGATCACTGTATTCGATCTGAGCCAATAAAGGGGCGGGTGCCTTGATGGCTGGGCATGCCCTAAGCGATCATTGGCCCTGTTGTTTACGCTTCCTGAGTACAGGGAGTGGCGCCGAAATGTCTGGGATTGTATCGGTTACTCAAGTATCAGTCCTTTGTCTTACGGAGATGGGCCATCAAAATGCTAATATGTTGGGGGTTTCGATGCTGTCTGGATTCTTTGCTCACAAATATACATTCAGGCTCTGTGCCTGCCTGAATCTTACATTGTCCATATTTCCCGTTAGGCTTTGTGAACGCCCATGTTTCTTGTTGTAAGTGGCCATCCCAGATGGCTACAGTCCGTCCTCTTGATCCTCAATGCGAAGCGTGATGGATCACACTACTGAATCTTCTCCTGTTCTCTGGAATGCCGGGTACCCTCAATCAAGGACAGGTTCTACCCTACTCTGTCCTATGGATCAGAACATTTGCCTAAGTTTTCCCTAAAACAACACACATCTAAAAAGTTCTAAGGGGGCACTATAACATTCAATCATACATTTCAGTTTCTTTACACAAAAGGGGAACCTCTAACTGTCCTTACCTAAACTACACTTATGCTGCTATCTAACCACGAAAGAAACTTTTACAGTACAAAATAAACCATAGCAGCATCACATTTCTACTTAACACTTAGTCAATTTACAGAGAAAGTAATTTTATTGAAAACCGCGGAATTCTTTAGGGAGAAAAAGAGTTCAAAAAGAGTGTGGGGTCTGCTGAAGTCCGAGAAAAGGGACTCTGAGTGTGTACACTGGAGGGTAGGAGGCTCTTCTTCGCCATTTCCGAAGTCTGATCGTCTGGATGACACTGCAAAGTATAGCTATAATCAATAGGGCTTCTACCGTTTACGAAAGGGAATACCACTTTATGATATTATCACACCATGTGGGGGTATCAGTGGCTGTGTCTTTGTGTGGTGTAGTGTCCGGGCTATGGGTATCATGTTGGGTAGTCGTGTTTAGGGCCTGTGTGGTGAGGGGTGTAGGGGAGGATAACGCGCGCAACTGCATTGATCCAACGACGATCATGATGCAGGTCATCAGGTCCGCCTTCATCTTGTCTGTGTCTTCCTCTGTCTCCTGGTATATTCGTACCTTCCTGGGGGTACAAGCATAATATCTGTTATTATCTTGTTGTTTAATATCTCGTTTGTCTGTCTGTTTCTCCTTAACGTCAATTTCCCATTTAGAATCGTCACGATATGTGACTCCCTCATTTTTTTTTAAACCAACCATTTGGGAGACAAGATATCCAAAAAGTGTTTCTGTCACAGTGCGAGCACTCTCGCAGCTTGTGTTTAATGGGCTGAGTGGGCGGACAATTTCTCCGTCCAGTGCAAACTCGTTTCAACCAAATGTTTTAACTTGTAAATAGCAGGCGGGGGTTGGCAACCGGATGGTCGCCGGAAAGGAAACAAAAGTTGTGGCAAAGTGCATTCTGTAAACCACATTTTTAAAAGAACAGTAAAACAGTTTCGAAAAGAACTTTCCGAATGGGGTGCGTACGAGCCGCGGCAGGGCAAAAATAGGTGGAATCCCCGGGTAGGGCGGTGATCAGTGCCATTGCATTCTTCGGTCTCCTCCTAATAAGATGCCCCATGACCTGTTTACCCAGGACTAAGCATTATCCCTCATAAATTATCTACACCTCAGGGTTTCCTCCACAATCAAAACAATGTTCCATTAGCCAACTATTTGTAAACAGGTAAATGGTTAAAACCAATGATTACCTCATTTTTACGAGTCCTCAATCACAGCTTTAGTAGAAATACTGCCTGTATGTATCTTAAATCAGGGTTTTTAATAGTGATAACTATTTCTTATATTTATCCCTAGTTTCTTAAACTTCACCTTTTGGTCACATTCTCTTGTAAGAGACTTTATTGAATGCTTTCTGGAGATTGATATAAATAATATCCATAGACGTTACCTTGTGCTACTGGTCTATAACTCACTGGTTTTCCACTCTCAGCATTCTTTTTTTAAAAATATGTTTTATTGAATTTTTTTCCCAAACAACAATTTTTCCTCTTACAAAGCAAACGCAACAATAACAATACAGAAATTTTTAACAATACACAAGTAACAAAACCCCTTTATCTTTGACCTAAACTAAACTAAACCCCCCCCCCCCCTCCCCCCCCCCCCCCCCCCCCTCCCCCCTGGGTTGCTGCTGCTGGTCATCTGTCTTCCCTCTAACGTTCCCCTAGGTCGTCGAGAAATGGCTCCCACCGCCTGGTGAACCCTTGAGCCGATCCTCTCGGGGCAAACTTTATCTGCTCCAGTTTAATGAACCCCGCCATATCATTTACCCAGGCCTCCAGTCCGGGGGGGTTCGCCTCCTTCCACATGAGTAGGATCCTGCGCCGGGCTACTAGGGACGCAAAGGCCACAACGTCGGCCTCTTTCGCCTCCTGCACTCCCGGCTCTTCCGCAACTCCAAATAGAGCTAACCCCCAGCCTGGTTTGACCCGGGCCTTCACCACCCGCGAAATCACTCCCGTCACTCCCTTCCAATACCCTTCCAGTGCCGGGCATGCCCAAAACATATGTGCGTGGTTTGCCGGGCTCCCGCCACACCTCCCACATTTGTCCTCCACTCCAAAGAACCTGCTCAATCTTGCTCCCGTTATGTGTGCTCTATGTAGCACCTTAAATTGAATCAGGCTAAGCCTGGCACATGAGGAAGAGGAATTTACCCTGCTTAGGGCATCAGCCCTCCTCTATCTCCTCCCCTAGTTCTTCCCACTTTCCTTTTAGTTCGCCCACCGACTCCTCCCCCTCTTCCCTCATCTCTTGGTAAATCTCTGACACCTTGCCCTCTCCGACCCACACCCCTGAAAGCACCCTGTCCTGTATCCCCTGTGTCGGGAGCAATGGAAATTCCCTCACCTGTTGTCTAGTAAACGCCCTCACCTGCATATATCTCAAGAAATTTCCCCGGGGCAATTTTTCCTCCAATGCTCCCAAGCTCGCAAAAGTCCCATCTATAAATAAATCTCCCACCCTCCTAATTCCCAACTGGTACCAGCTCTGAAATCCTCCATCCATTCTTCCTGGGGCGAACCTATGGTTGTTCCTGATTGGGGACCCCACCAGGGCTCCCCGCACCCCTCTCTGTCGCCTCCACTGTCCCCAGATATTCAATGTTGCCGCCACCACCGGGTTCGTGGTGAACTTTTTAGGTGAGATCGGTAGCGGCGCCGTCACCAGCGCCTCTAAACTCGTCCCTTTACAGGACTTTCTCTCCAGCAGTCTTTTCCACACCGCTCCCTCACCCTCCATCATCTATTTACGTATCATTGCCACATTGGCGGCCCAAAAGTAATCGCCCAAGTTCGGTAGTGCCAATCCTCCTCTGTCAATACTACGCTGAAGGAACCCCCTCCTTACTCTCGGAACTTTCCCTGCCCACATGAAGCTCGTGATGCTCCTGTCTATTTTATTAAAAAAGGTCTTGGTGATTAGTATAGGGTACTCTCAGCATTCTTATCTAACAGAGTGATGTGCTATTTTCCAAACTGAAGGAACAATTCCTGAATTTAGAAATGTTAGGGGCCGGGATTCTCCTAGCCCGCGCCAGGTCGGAGAATTGCCGGGGGGGGGGGGGGGGGGGGGGGGGGGGGGGGGGGGGGGGGGGCGCGAGAATCCCGCCAAGCCCCTCGGATCGGCGCCAATCACACCCGCACAGTCGCCGCACCGCCAGTCGGGGGCCGCTGAAATAGGCCGCCACAGCGATTCTCCACACGCGACAGACCGAATCCCGCCGAGTACCGCCGGCGTGGTTCAGACCTGGGGCGAAATTCTCCGTTATCGGCGGAAACTCCGCCGATCGGCGCAAAAAAACGGTGCAAATCCCACTTGCGTCACGTCATAAAAATGGGTCGATAGTCTGCGGCCCGAAATGGGCTAGCAGCGACGTAACGGGATCCGCGCTTGCGCAGTGGTTCACGCCGTGCAGCGTCATACGCGCTGCACGGCGTGACGGCTCATAAGGCCGCGCAGCTCCCCCCCACCCGACCGGAACACCCGACCGCAACACCCGACTGGATGGCTGGCCGTCGCTCAGCCCCGAGGTTCGAGTCACGCGATGTGGAGGCGCTCCTGGATGCGGTGGAGCAGAGGAGGGACGCCCTGTATCCCGGGCACGGCCGCAGAGTTGCCCCACGCCACAGCCGGTGTCTGTGGAGGGAGGTGGCAGAGGCCGTCACCGCTGTGGCCCTGACACCACGGACAGGCACCCAGTGCCACAAGAAGGTGAACGACCTCGTCAGAGCAGGCAGGGTGAGCGTCCCCCATATCCCCATATCCCCTCTTCCCCAATCCCCCCTCCCCAATATCCCCCCCTCCCCCATATCCCCTCCTCCCCCATATCCCCCATATCCCCCCTCCCCCATATCCCCCCCTCCCCCATATCCCCCCTCCCCCATATCCCCCCTCCCTCATATCCCCCATATCCCCCCTCCCCCATATCCCCCCTCCCCATATCCCCCCTCCCCCATATCCCCCATATTCCTCCCTCCCCCATATCCCCCCTCCCCCATATTCTCCATATCCCCCCTCCCCATATTCCCCCTCCCACATATCCCCCCTCCCCCATATCCCCCATATCCTCCCTCCCCCATATCCCCCACTCCCCCATATCCCCCATATCCCCCCTCCCCCATATCCCCCATATCCCCCCTCCACCATATCCCCCATATTCCCCCCTCCCCCATATCCCCCATATCCCCCCTCCCCCATATCCCCCATATCCCCGCTCCCCCATATCCCCCCCTCCCCCATATCCCCAAGTGAATCCAGCCCTAACCTTAACCTCTGCAATGCACGCGCAACCGATGGCGTGCATTCATATACCTGTCTAACACTGTTGCCTTTTACCCCTGCCACCACCCCCCCCCCCCCCCCCCCCAGGAGAAGCGCGCACACAACAATAGGGAGCATGTGAGGACTGGAGGAGGGCCCGCTGTTGAGAGGCCACTGACCGTACACGAGGAAAGGGCCCTGGAACTGGCTGGCGGACCTG
Organism: Scyliorhinus torazame; assembly: GCF_047496885.1. Lineage (NCBI taxonomy): Eukaryota > Metazoa > Chordata > Chondrichthyes > Carcharhiniformes > Scyliorhinidae > Scyliorhinus > Scyliorhinus torazame. The sequence continues at coordinate 58,875,493 of NC_092707.1, forward strand.
AGGACCGGGAGGTTGCTGATGCAGAGGTCGGGGCCCCACGAGCAAGTGAGCCACCAACAGCCCGTCCCCATATCCCCCCTCCCCTATATCCCCCTCTCCCGTATCACCTGATCACTGCCTGATGTCTAACCATGCATGCTTCATTGTGTATCGCAGGACCAAACGTCCAGGCACCCATCCCCGCAGATGCAGACCGCCCGCAGGATGCCCCTCGGAGACCACGGGAGACGGAGAGACCCGCACCCTCCAGCATGCGACGCCCGCAGGATGCCCCTCGGAGACCACGGGAGACGGAGAGACCCGAACCCTCCAGCATGCGACGCCCGCAGGATGCCCCTCGGAGACCACGGGAGACGGAGAGACCCGAACCCTCCAGCATGCGACGCCCGCAGGATGCCCCTCGGAGACCACGGGAGACGGAGAGACCCGAACCCTCCAGCATGCGACGCCCGCAGGATGCCCCTCGGAGACCACGGGAGACGGAGAGACCCGAACCCTCCAGCATGCGACGCCCGCAGGATGCCCCTCGGAGACCACGGGAGACGGAGAGACCTGGAGCAACAGGGAGACGACACCCCCGTCACGTGCGGGAGCGACCACCCAGCGATGAGGGGGGCAGCCACAGGCCCCCGTCACATCCGAGCCAGGACACCACTACCCAGGACACCACTATCCAGGACACCCCTACCCGGGACACCACTACCCAGGACACCCCTACCCGGGACACCACTACCCGGGACAGCACTACCCGGAACAGCACTACCCGGGACAGCACTACCCGGGACAGCACTACCCAGGACACCCCTACCCGGGAAGACGAAATACCGGACAGTGACTCAGAGTGGATGGGTGGAGACGAACCCCCACCCCAAAGTGCCATGGACTCAGAGTGGGACGAAGAGCACGACACAACGCCACTGCTGTCACCAACACCCTCCACCACCGCAGAAACACTCACCACGGTTGGGCACTTTAGTGATGAGGCGTCTGGTACACTCACTGGTGCGCACAACACAGCCGTCCCGGTACAGCAGGTGGAGGTAGGAGCAGCAGAGGGACCGGGCGGTCGGAGGGCAGCCCAGGCCAAGCGAACATCTGCCGCCCAGATGGATCCCGGGTTCCTGCAGTTACCACACCCACACATAGATCCGATGCAACCACCGACACGGAGACGAGCGAATAGGGTGACGGGTGGCTTGCGGCGGCTGCGGTCGCAGGTGGAGGAGTCCACCCGCGTCCAGGAGCTGGGAGTGGTCCCGGTCATGCATGCCACCCAGGCTGACACCGCACGGGTGGCGTCCGCGGTGGAGGCAATGGGTGCGACGGTGTCAGACATGGGGAACGGTTTGCGAGGCCTGGGGCCTTCCGTGCAGGCGGCGTCTGTGGCCCAGGAAATGGCTGCCCTCTCACAGGAGGCCATGAGCCAGTGCCAGCGCCAGATGGCAGAGGCGCTCAACGCCATAGCCCAGTCTCAGCAGGCCATGGCCCAGTCTCAGCAGGCCATAGCCCAGTCTCTGCAGGCCATGGCCCAGTCTCTGCAGGCCATGGCCCAGTCTCAGCAGGCCATCGCTGAGGGCATCGGCGCCAGTGGCCATGTGCGAGCTGGCATCGCACTGTCGCAGACAGGGTTCGACAACCCCCTGAGCTCCATGGCTGCAAACCTGCAGACCCCTGTCGATACCAGCACGGGCCTCCAGGACTGGCAGCGCCAGATGTCGGGGGCGCGTCGGATGGCCAGTCCGTTCGCATCCCCCACCCATGTAGAGGCCTGGGGGCCATCGGGCACCCCGAGGGAGGAGGAGATGGTGTGGTCCGTCCCGGCTCCCTCTGTAGGCGAGGTCCCGGTACACCGCGACACCTCGGACTCCCCCCCTTCCGTCCCAGGTGCATCGGGTGGGCAACGGGCAGGACAGGCTGGCAGCTCGCCATCCCAGTCGCCCGGGCCGCAGCCTGGCCCATCTAGGCCAGGACGCCCCAGGAAACGGCCGCCAAAGGGATCCAGTGTCAGAGGGCAGGAATCACAGGAGTCCACCTCCAGTTCTGCTGTACCGTCTGGGGAACCACGTAGACGTAGTCAAAGGGCCCGTAAGGCCAAACAATTTGACACTGAGTAAGTTGGCACGGGTGCAGGGCACAGATGAGTTTTAGGCGCTAGGGCACGTGCATGAACTCCTTTGGTTATTAAAGTCAATGTTACACCTACCGAAGCTGCCTTTGTGCTCTGTCCAAAGTGTGCGGGGGTGTCATGTACGTTGAGCGCAAGTGTGTGTGTGAGGGGTGGTCTTACCTCAGCCCCAGGTGAGTCTGCCCCCTTCCCCCTGGGCCGCCATCAACATCCCCCGGGCAGAGGACGGGACCGTGCGCTGCAGTGTCACAGCCGCATGCAGGGATGGTCCGGGTGGATGGTGGTACTGTGGCCATGGGTCAGACATAGTCCAACGATGTAGAGCCAGGAGCTCATCGGAGGCGGGTTGTCATCATTCTCCATGGCCTGCGATAGACACGCGTCCACCCGCAACTGGGTGAGCCCGGCCCGTTGTGCCGCCGGTGGATCGGCAATTGGGAGTGGGGGGGTGGTGTGCATGCGGGTGGGGTGTGTGGGGTTGGGGAGTGGGGTGAGGGTGCTGGGTGGGTGGATGGGTGGGGGGTGTGGCTGGTCGGCTGTTGTCATGGTGTGCGGTCTGTGGCCATACTACCCGATTCCCACGCCCATCTAGTCAGTGAAGCGGGCGTCTATCAGTCTGTCCCGTGCCCGCTGGGCCAGCCGGTAACGGTGGACAGCCACCCGTCTGTGTCTACCCCGTCTGCCCTGACCATTGCCCCCATCCCCCTCATCTGGGGAGGACTGGGCCTCTTCCTGCTGCTCCTCCACTCCGCCCTCCTCTGCCTGCGGCACATCGCCCCTCTGCTGGGCTATGTTGTGCAGGACGCAGCACACCACAATGATGCGGCCGACCCTATCTGACCGATACTGGAGGGCGCCCCCAGAGAGGTCCAGGCACCTGAAACGCATCTTCAGCACGCCAAAGCACCTCTCTATCACTCCCCTTGTCGCTACATGGGCATCATTGTAGCGGTTCTCCGCCTCATTGCTGGCCTCCGTATAGGCGTCATCAGCCACGATCGCAATGGGTAGCCCCTGTCGCCCAGCAACCAGCCCCTCAGCCGGGGATGGCGTCCCTCGTACATGCCGGGGATGGATGACCGCGACAACACGAATGAGTCGTGTACACTGCCTGGGTGACGGGCGCAGACGTGCAGGATCATCATGCGGTGGTCGCAGACCACCTGTACGTTCATCGAATAGGTCCCCTTCCTATTAGTGAACACGGCCCTGTTATCTGCAGGTGGCCGCACGGCGACGTGCATCCCATCAATCGCGCCCTGGACCATGGGGAACCCGGCAACGGCAGAGAAGCCCACGGCCCGGGCATCTTGGCTGGCCCGGTCCACGGGGAAGCGGATGTAGCGGTGCGCCATGGCATAAAGGGCATCTTCACTGCCCGGATGCACCGATGCACCGATGTCTGCGATATGCCGGACAGGTCCCCACTCGGTGCCTGGAATGACCCCGTTGCATAAAAGTTCAGGGCCACCGTAACCTTGACGGACACGGGGAGAGGGTGTCCCCCGCCAGTGCCACGCGGTGACAGGTGTGCCAGCAGGTGGCAGATGTGTGCCACGGTTTCCCGGCTCATCCGGAGTCTCCTCCTGCATTCCCGGTCCGTGAGGTCCTGGTATGACTGCCGGGGCCGGTACACACGGGGCGCCCTCGGGTGCCTCCGTTGCCGTGGGGCCGCGACGTCCTCCTCCCCCTCCTCGTCCTGTCGGTCAGGTGTCCCTCCAGCCTGGGCGGCTGCCGCCTGCCCCTCTGCGGCAGCCTGCGCCGCCTCTCTGGCACGCTCCTCCTCCTCCTCCTCATCCAGGGCAACATAGACATGAGCGGCTGCCACCACGGCGGCCAACATCGCTGGATGGTCTGAAAACATGACGGCCTGGTGGGGGGAACGACGACATGTCATCATTGCCCATATCCCCTCCTCCCCCCAGCGAGGTGGCATGGACCGCATGGGTCCAACTGTTGGAGGCTGGCACCTGGCCAGGTGGACCAACTCATTTGCCCTCCCATCACCCACCCCGGCACGGACCCCCCCCAACCTCCACCCCGGCACGGCCCCCCTCCCCAACCTCCACCCCGGCACGGACCCCCTCCCCAACCCCCAACCTCCACCCCAGCACGGACCCCCCCCAACCTCCACCCCAGCACGGACCCCCCCCAACCTCCACCCCGGCACGGACCCCCTCCCCAACCCCCAACCTCCACCCCAGCACGGACCCCCCCCCAACCTCCACCCCAGCACGGACCCCCCCCCCAACCTCCACCCCAGCACGGACCCCCCCCCCCAACCTCCACCCCGGCACGGACCCCCTCCCCAACCCCCAACCTCCACCCCGGCACGGACCCCCTCCCCAACCCCCAACCTCCACCCCCGCACGGACCCCCCCCCAACCTCCACCCCGGCACGGACCCCCTCCACAACCCCCAACCTCCACCCCGGCACGGACCCCCTCCCCAAACTCCACCCCGGCACGGACCCCCTCCCCAACCTCCACCCCGGCACGGACCCCCTCCCCAACCTCCACCCCGGCACGGACCCCCGCCCCAACCCCCAACCTCCACCCCGGCACGGACCCCCCCCCCAACCTCCACCCCAGCACGGACCCCCCCCCAACCTCCACCCCGGCACGGACCCCCTCCCCAACCCCCAACCTCCACCCCGGCACGGACCCCCTCCCCAACCCCCAACCTCCACCCCAGCACGGACCCCCCCCCCAACCTCCACCCCGGCACGGACCCCTCCACAACCCCCAACCTCCACCCCGGCACGGACCCCCTCCCCAACCTCCACCCCGGCACGGACCCCCTCCCCAACCTCCACCCCGGCACGGACCCCCTCCCCAACCCCCAACCTCCACCCCAGCACGGGCCCCCCCCCCAACCTCCACCCTGGCACGGACCCCCTCCACAACCCCCAACCTCCACCCCGGCACGGACCCCCTCCCGGCACTCCCCCGGAGCCCAGCCTACTCTAACCACCCCCCCCCCCCCCCCCCGCCGCACACACACACAAGCCGAGACACACCTCTCCTCAGGCAATCAGTCTGCGGCCACACCATTTCCTGCCCAGAGCCAACCCCCCAGGCCGTCACTCACCTCCTCGCTGGTCGGCGTGAGCCTGGAGCACCGGGTCACGCCGATGAAAAGGAGGTTTGATTCACGTCGACGTGAACGGTCATCACGTCGACGGGACTTCGGCCCATCCGGAAGGGAGAATATCGGCAGGCCGAAAATTGGCTGCCTTGCGCAGACCCGTGACATTCTCCGCGGCAGCGGCGCCATTAACGCCCCGCCGACTTTTCTCCCTTCGGAGACTTCGGCGGGGGCGGGATTCACGGCGGCCAACGGCCATTCTCCGACCCGGCGGGGGGTCGGAGAATGACGCCCCTGGTGTGGGAGCCTGAACCCGTGGCCGATGTGGACGTCCTGGTGGGGTGTCGGGGGATCTGACTCCGAGGGGGGCCTCCACGGGGTCTAGGCCCGCTATCGGGGGCTTCCAATCGGCGGGCGGCCGCGATCTGGAGGGGGCCTACCTCCTGCCGCACGGGCTCGCTGTTCGGTTGCCGACATGTTGCTCCGTGCTGGCGCGGAGATGGCAACCACGTGCATGCACCAGCACGATCATGCGCCAGCGCGATCCCGCGCCGGCCGTGTAGGGCCAGGATTCGGCGCCGGAGCAGCACACAGCACTCAGGCGCCATTCTAGCCCCCGAAGAATAGGAGACTTACTGGGCCTGGAAGCCCGTTGACGCCGGCGTCGCTCACGCCCGTTTTGACGCCGGTGTCAACACTTGGCCGCGATATCGGTGAATCCCGGCCAGGGTGTCTGCAATGTTCTCACCCACTTCTTTAAAATCCAGGGGTGGAAACTATCTGATTCTGGGGTAAAAATAGAAAATGCGGGTTATACTCAACAGATCAGGCAGCATTGTGAATGTTTGAACAAGGTCTTGGGGATTATTCGCTCTTTCATGTTATTATGTTCTTCATTCCAATTATTTTGGTGCCAATCCTCGATTTAATACTGGTTTCCTGCTGTCTCTTCCTCTGCTGTTAATACTGACGTAAAGTAATTATTCAACCTGATTTTCATTTGCAATATCACTGTTCTCAGTTTTTAATGGGCCCACCGTGCTCCTGGCCACCCACTCCGAATTTCAATTGACCTGGCATTCTTCTTCAGAATGGGAGTTCCAGATTTCCGCTATCCTTTGTGTGGGAAGGTGCTTCCTGATTTCACTCATGAATGGCTTCGCACTAATTGTAATTTTCCTCGGGGAATCCGGGCTCTGTGGATTACCCTACCAAAGCAAAAAGCTAATCTGAATCTACCCTCTATCATTTTAATCACATCAGTTGCATCGTCTCTCAATCTTCTAAACTCAAGGGAGTAAACCAAGTTTATACAACCTGTTCAGCTAATTTAACTCTTCAAGCACCTTGTATTACACTGGTAAATCTGTAAATTCTTCGACAACCAATATGTCTTTCCTGAGAACGCAGTACTCCAGAAAGGGACTGTACAACTGAAGAATAATTCTTCCCTTGGTATTGCAGCCATTATATCAATGTCCCATTCACTTTTTTTCATTACTTTTTGTAACTGCAATAGCTTTTCTTGATCATGTACCTGCACACCGAAGCATCTTTGCTCCTCCATAGTCTCTGGTCATTAAGAGAATATGCCAATTTGTCTTTCTTGAATCCAAAGTGACTGTACAATTTTCCACATTGAACTCCAATTGCCATAGATTTGCTCATTTACTGAATCCATCTTTGTTCTTACTCACATTTGCACAAGGGTCAGATATCAAGGATAACTAAAGATACGGGGGCGATTCTCCAGCCACATTGCACTCATCGCACATCCCGCTATGTCGGGAGAATAGAGGGAGAGCCTTAAACTGGGTGACGATCAGTTTGCAATGTTCCTGGCAGCAGGTACAACCTGGTTCACGCCCTCGCTGGGTGTGAATCATATTTGCATATTTAAATCAGTAACAGACCGGCGGGAATCACTACTGGTCTCCAACACCAGGGTGCCAGGTTGGCACTTCCAGGGTTGGGACCTGAAAAGGGGTGGGAATAAAGAGGGCCTTTAATGACCCCCATAGTGGGGTGTTGCTTACCAGTGCGGGAGGGGGGTGTTACTACTGGCGATTGTGGGGGATCGGGACTGATGCTGCCAAGGGGGGGGGTCTGAAGGGACACCCATTTGGAGGGCCCTGATGCAGCAATTCTTGGGGGTTGGGGTTGATGCTGATGAGCATTGTTGCAGGGAGGCACCGAAGCCCCAATGCCGGCGCTGTTGGGGGGTGGGGTGGTCGCCTGACCTGTCACTTTAAGATCGGGACGCCCTGTGCGAAGCCAGGCTTGTCTGCATGTTTGGGCCCCGCCCCTCTCAATGCTGTGGCAAATCAAAGCCCTCCTCCAACAAAATGACTAAGTGCGGAAAGATTGCAACGGAAATAGCACACGAACAGCCAGCGCGATTCACACTGATTTTCTCGCCCAAAATGACACTTAGGGCGTGATCCTATGGCCACGCTGCACCCGAAAAGCATCTCACCGTGGAGCTGCATGGCCGATGAAAGCTGGGCGACCTCGCGATCTCTCGAGATGTTGTGAGGTAAATCCGGCCCACAATGGGCAGGGTCACATTTTTGGCAAAACTGTACATCAGAGTGAGGCAGCAATCCTCAGTCTAATGTGCAGATTCCCGAGGTACCTGAGGCTTTGGGATTCAATGCCTTCGCCTCAGAGATCTTGGGCGAGAGCCGTTTGGTACCTGGTCCCCACAAATGGGGACCGGATGGAATGGTACTTGTGGGGGTCTCCAAGGGGATCGGAGGCCCCCAGCTGCATGCCCTTTGGGCAGGATGGTGCCCTGGCAATGCTGGTGCCACCTAGGTAGCAATGCCCATGCCAGCTGGCAATGCCACCTGGGCAGTGCCAGGCTGATGCCAATGTGCCCAGGTGCCACTTCCAGCTGGCATGGGCATTGCCAGAGTGTCAGGTTGGCACTGCCAAGGTGTCAAGCTGGTATTGTTTGCACACATGCGATCGGGCCAGGGTTGCCTGCCGTTGGTGGGTGTTTCGGGGGACTCGGAGGTCAGGATGCCATTTTTAAACGGCGCCCCGATCTCTTGCTACAATGGGGAGTCTGGCGGGCGGAGCTTCCCATTGTAAAGAAACGGGCTCAGTGCGGCTTCGGCCACACGTTCCCTGGTCAGGCGCCTTATTCAAAGCGAGTCACATTGAATAGTCATGTGTTTCTTGGCACTGAGAGTGCCGGGAAATACGCGGCTAAACGTGCTCGCATGGGACTTTGTTCCCTTTTGGGAAGATCGAGCCCTTAGTTATTTTTTGGGAGAATTCCGCCCACAGATCAAATGTAGCTAAATGGCTTTTGAGGGACAGATAAACCATGATGTACTTACTGTACATCCTAACTTAGTGTCATCTGCAAGTGTCCATTCCTTTACCTGTCAGTCATACACACGAGGCTCCCAGGTCCTTGGGGAAGACCATTTGTCATGGATCAATGACTGAACATTCCCTTTATCCCTCGTCTCTGTCTCCTACCTCCAAACCAATTAGCAACCCATGTCACAAGGTTATCTTTAATTCCTTGTACTTTATTTTTTGCCAACCTAATTAGAGAAAGGCGTTAGGAGGTCAGAGTTCACACTTGGGAGACACATAACTTTGGAAGAAAGAGCCAATTGCTTTCTAGAATCCTTATTTATTGTTGCCGATGTTATGGGCCAGGGTTTAGAGAACCTCAAACTGTATCATGGAGTTCACCTGAACCACAACTTTTACTCGATTGTATTATGGGAAGCACACGGCCCACTCTACAGGTGTGGTACAGCAGAAATGGAAAAGTACTTTTTAAAGCAAAACAATGTTTATTCTATGAACTCAAGTTAACCTTTTAAAAATATACAGTGAACATCTTAGCAACCATTAATTCAAATGCAACCCCCAAAAACTACAACACTAAGTAAACCTTTAAGCTTTCCTTTTAACATCCATACGACTTCAAAACAAAACTTTTATCAGAAGCACATCAGGTTAAAGTCGCTACTGAAAACATTTATAATTCTGAATTCACCAAATGTTCAAGAGATAGTCTTTTGATGGCAGAGCGAACAGCAGTACACCTGCTTGGTCTGGCTTCAGCTCCAACTCTGAAAACTAAACTCAAACACACCCTGCAGCCTGATCAAAACAAAAGTAAAAAGCTGACAGACAGCCCAGCTCCACCCACTCTCTGACATCACTGCAGTAGTAAATACCCATTTCTTAAAGGTACTCTCACTACAGATATTTATATACATACCCATTTATAAACACCCATTTCTTAAAGGTACTCTCACTACAGATATTTATATACATACCCATTTATAAACACCCATTTCTTAAAGTTACTCTCACTACAGATATTTATATACATACCCATTTATAAACACCCATTTCTTAAAGGTACTCTCACAACAGATATTTATATACACACCCATTTATAAACACCCATTTCTTAAAGGTACTCTCACATGACACCGGCAACAAGCAGAAAATCACTGTGGCAGTTATAATGGCTTGATATTAACTGTACTTGTCCATAATTCCTATTTAGGAGACTAAAAAAGGAAAAGGGGCAAAGAAAAAAGATGTCGATCCAAAATCGGGCAAAGACTCGAGGGCAAGTGAAAAAAGTAACCCAAAAGACACACCAGATAACAGTAAGTGCAGTAACTATCTTCGATACTGATGTGCCATCCCACTATACTCTACACTTCACTTGGTCGAATGTATTTGTACCCAGTGTTTAATCAGTTAAAATGAATTTTGCTGACATTATTTCCTAGACATATTGCCTGCTGTTTAATAACTTTTGCACTAATCATGTTAAAATCATGAATAATTGAAAATGTTGATGCTAATGTGCGCTGAAATCACAATGGGCATTAGCCTTTGGCCCTGGTACAACATTTGGAACTGATTTTGAAAAATAAACAAAATGAATAAAGCGATTAATCCAGGTAAAGGAAGAGAAGCTGGCAGCGTGATGGCTGCACAGAGAGCAAAGACGGAACTGGGCCATCCCACAAATGCAAAATAAATCCAAAGCTGTTTATTCCCAAATAGAATTTGAAAGACACCAATAATAGCCAGAGGTCTTCTTAATGCATTAAATATGCAGGAGGTACACAGACTCAGTCTTCAGCAAAAAGAAGGATCAGGTGTCACAGAATCACAGAAACCCTACAGCACAGAAAGAGTCCATCTGGCCCATTGAGTCTGCACCAACACCTTCGAAAGATCACTCAATCTAGGCCCCATCTGCCGCCCTGTAACCTCAACCTAAGAGGCAATTCAGGATGTCCAATCCACCTAACCTGCACATCTTTGGACTGTGGGAGGAAACCGGAGCACCCGGAGGAAACCCACGCAGACACAGGGAGAAAGTGCAAACTCCACACAGACAATGACCCAAGGTGGGAATCAAACCCAGGTCCCTGGCGCTGTGAGGCCGCAGTGCTGACCACTGCGCCACCGTGCAGCCCCAAACACGCCCACCGTGTCACATTTTTCTGTTTGATTCAAATTAGGAACGCAACCAAACTGACTTGATGAAATGTGGATCAGGAAGGATCCTACAAATAGTTGATCATATTATGATTTGAACTAATCACATCGCACCACTGCATTTTTCATAGTGATACCAGTACCACCTTGGATTGCTGACTCGGCTAAATTTGTAGCTATATAAATAACATTTATATAAGGAACACAAACACATAAAACATTAAAAAAACATTCAGCAATAACATATAAAATGAATCACTTTAATATGAAAAATCCATGCAGGAAGTCCTGCTCTTCTATCTGTAGTCTGGGTCTCCAGCTGTATGTTAGTCCCAATAGGAACAATACCTTTGAGGGTGTTGTGACTGTTGCCAAATCATAAGTGTGTGAGATATCGATCTATTACAGGAAGTGTCATTTTCACCACATGGACCAGTGTTAATGATAACAAACATAACAAAAAGCTACGCACAAAATACAGAAAAAATTGGCAGGAAAAATCCTTCAAAATAAGTGACATTTTTCTCAGAACTTTACGCAGTTCATGTAATGATTTCGAAGTTAAATGTATTGTTCAGGGGAGGATTTTTATGTTATTGAGTTGGGGTGGCAGGGTAGCGGGATATAATCTGGCAGTATATATCCTTCTTCAGCACCTTCCAAACCCTCAATCTCTACCACCTAGAAGTACAAGGCAGCAGATGCATGGGAAAACCACCACCGGTAAGTTCCCCTCCAAGTCAAAGACCACCCTGACTTGGAACTGTATCGCTGGGTCAAAATCCTAGAATTCCTTACTGTGGGTGTTCCTACACCACATGGACTGCAATGGCTCAAGAAGGTAGCTTACCAAGGGCAATTAGGGATGGGCAATAAATGTTGGCCTAGCCAGAGACAGCCACATCCCATGAACAAATAAAAAACATTTAGAATTGGAAAGGAATACACTTGACAGTGGGAAAACTTCTAATGTGCAGAGCTGTACCAATGACACCGTCAACAAAAGCTGTAAATCCACCAGAGGAAGTAAAGTCTCTTTTTATAATCATGTAAATGACAAAGAAAAATGGTTTTGGGGTGAAAAGAGTAAACCAATAAGAGAGTTACATTTAAACAAGCGCCACTGTGGAGGGGAGAAAAAGAGCAAAAATATATATTGCGTAATATTACACAAATTTTAAAAGAATTTTTCCTAAGTTACAGATAAATATCACAAATATTCCACCAGGAAATACATATCTTTCAGTATTGGAAATGCGTGTAAATTCTGTGACTTATGCGACTCACATGATATACAACTTCAGTAAATTTGCTACTCCAGAGAAGGGTTGACCACTGGTGCATAAAGCCTGCTAATTGGACCACAGAAAACATCATCAGCTGTGTTACAATGAACAATCACCTGGGAAGTTATCCAATGTGCTATAACAGTATTATTATTGTAGAGGTGCTTTTTCAACGTTCCAGACCTGTTTAAAAGGCTTAAAATATACAATATGGCAGGAAGATCATTGTTTCATTCAGCATACAGGCCATTCAAGCCATAGTATCTGTCAACTCACTGAAACAGCCTTATGATTGCTCCCAGTCCCTTGCTCTTTATTTATAGTTCTGTAATTTCTTTCCTTTTAAATTAATTGTTCAGTTTCTTTTTTAGAAGTTACTATTAAATCAACTTCCACCAACTGTTCAGGCATTCCAAATCCTAAAGAACTTGATGCAAAAAACATTTCTCTCCAACTCCCACCTGGTTCTTTTGTCATTGACCTTAAATCAGTGTTCTCTCATTGCTGACCAGCCTGCCAATGTTAACAATTTCTCCAACTGAACGTCTTCATGATTTTGAACACCTCTACCAAAACTCGACTGTAACCTGCTCTTAGGAGAACAATCTCAGCTTCATTCGTCTCTCTGTGAAATTTTAGATTTGAGTCATTCATAGAATGTGACTGTCGGGCGGCACGGTGGTTACCACTGCTGCCTCACGGCGCCGAGGACCCAGGGCCAGGGAACCCGGCCCCGGGTCACTGTCCGTGTGGAGTTTGCACATAGAATCTACAGTGCAGAAGGAGGCCATTTTTTCCCACCGGGTCTGCACCGGCCCTTGGAAAGAGCACCCACTTAAGCCCACACCTCCACCCTATCCCCCTTTATCCCCGTAACCCCACCTAACCTTTTTGGTCGCTAAGGGAAATTTATCATGGCCAATCCACCCAACCTGCACGTCCTTGGACTGTGGGAGGAAACCGGAGCACCCGGAGGAAACCCACGCAGAACGGGGAGAACGTGCAGACTCCGCACAGACAGTGACCCAAGCCGGGAATTAAACCTGGGACCCTGGAGCTGTGAAGCAACAGTGCTAACCACTGTGCTACCATTCTCCCCGTGTCTGCGTGCGTTTCACCCCCACAACCCAAAAATATGTGCAGGGTAGGTCGATTGGTCAGGCTAAATTGCCCCTTAATTGGGTAAAAAAAAGAATTGGGTACTCTAAATTTTAGAAAAAGAATGTGAGTGTCACAGGCAAAGCCCACTCCTCATTGCCCTTGAGAAGATGATGGTGAGCCACCTTCTTGAACTGCTGCAATTAATGTGGTGTATTTACTCCCACAGTGCATTTTTCTGTTGTGGTTCGATACGACTGAGTGGCTTGCTGAGCTACTCCAGTCGACTGTTAAGAGGCAACCACATTGCTGTCGATCTGGAGTCACATCTCCAACCCCGACTGAAGGGCAGTAGTGAGCCAGACAGGGTTTCATGACAACATGGTAGTTTTAGGATAATCTTCACGGAGACTAACAGTTCAATCCAGATTTATGGATGATTTCAATATGAATAACTCCCAGCTGACATGGTGGGATTTGAACTCACACCTGCAGAGCATTAATCCAGGCCTATTACCAATCCACTGACATTACCACGATGCTACCATCCCCTAATCCCTTATCCCTGCTACCATTCTAGTAAATCTAGTAACTCTCCTCTGCATCATCTCCTTGACAACCATCTTAAAACGGTGGTGCCCAGAATTGGACACAAGTATCTAACGGAGGCCTACAACCAATGCTTTAAAACCGTTTACCATAATTTCCTTGCTTTTGTTCTCCGTGCTGCTTTGATTTATAAAGACGAGGATCATGTAAGCTTCTTTAACCTTATTAACTTGTCCAACCACTTTCAAAGGTTGGTGTACATGAACCCTCAGCTCTCTTTGCACGCGCTCTTCCTTGAGAATTGCATCATTTCATTTATATTGCTTCCCCTCATTCTTCCACTGGCTGAAATTTTATGGCCCTTCCTACCGGAGGGATCTTCCCGTCTCGCCAGTGGCAACTCAAACCCCCCCCCCCCCCCCAACCCCCCACACCATGGGTCCCCTGGAGGCAGAGGGTGCGAACAATGGGAAAATCTGTTGACAGTGGAAAAACTGGAAGATCCAGCCAATGGCAGGTCGCCCACTATTTGTGCCTTATTCTAATGAAGGTATATTTCATACAAAATACATTCCGTCCACTCTCACGTAATGATTAGCACTTAAAAAGAGGGAAAGAATTGGCAAGAAAATAAAAGAAGTGTCAAAATTTTAAGCAAACAAGAATGATGAGAACACACCTTACACAAATAAACTTCACTCATTCATAGATAACATCAACGTCGATTGTGGCAATGCAGAAGAAATGTGTAAAACTTGCATTTCATACCACGAAAGTTAATCCATTACAACGGAAAACATATGGTTATTAATAATTGTTTAAAGATTTTTTTTGCAAAAACATATTTTGTTCATGAAATATCTGAAAGAACATTACAAAGCGTTTCAAAATGGCCATCACAAAGTGCAATAATACTCAAGTTGTCTACATAGATCATGTTGCACTCCGAGGTGCTTCAATACAGTCAAAGGAGTATTACAGGCATTCCAAAATGATCATCACAGAAGTGCAATGATATGCGGTTTACACTGTTGCTTTACAGCGCCAGCGTCCCGGGTTCGATTCCCGCTTGGGTTACTGTCTGTGAGGAGTCTGCACATTCTCCCCGTGTCTGCGTGGGTTTCCTCCGGGTGCTCTGGTTTCCTCCCACAAGTCCCGAAAGACGCGCTGTTAGGTGAATTGGACATTCTGAATTCTCCCTCTGTGTAGCCGAACAGGCGCCGGAGTGTGGAGACTAGGGGATTTTCACAGTAACTTCATTGCAGTGTTAATGTAAGCCTACTTGTGACAATAATAAAGATTGTTATTATTTAAGTTGTCTACATAAATCAAGTTGCACTCGGAGGTGCTTCAATATGATTGTGAACATGTAATATTTATGGTATACATTCAATGTGAGTCATACAGCCAAGGGGTTCTATACAATTCTCAGCCCCTTGGTGCATTATGGTTGAAAGGTCTTCGACAGTGACCTTTCCCAGTTTCAGTACTAATGTGCTAAAGATTTCCAATCAAGTCAATAGTCGCCAGTTTCATAGTTCAGATTCTTTTCCAATTCGTTTAAATTGTACAGACAACAGAGAGGCAGTTCCCTTGAACCGACCAAGTTTCCCATGAACAGGAAATTGTATTTTTCTAAAAATATTTTTATTAAAGGCTTTTTATATATATATATCAGAAGGCCAAAACATCAGCATGAATAGAAACCAAAAGCCCCAATCTTCCCCGATAGCAACATCCCACTGCACCCCACCTTCCTAACTTTTCCATTCCCCTCATGAACTGGACATTGTAACTATACATTGTAGGGTACAATAATGAACTATAATATGGGAAACTAGAAGGATTTGCATGATTCCAGAAAAACAGATTACTCATGATTCACTGCTGGATTACTCCTGAATTGAGCTGGTAACACTGTGCTGTGTAAATACACGGTGAACACTTTGTGTCTTTTGATATTTTTCAGAGAAAGGAAAAGGGAAAAGAGACACTGATTCAGGAGTTTTGGTGGCAGTCAAGCCTAAGCATCTCTTTGTCGAGTTTAAGTTACAGCTGCAGCAGTGGTTGACAACAGTAGATGCAGAGAATGAAATATATAAAAGTGACAGTCCATACAGTTGGTTTGGTCGCTCATAACAAGCAAACGTTGGAATTCATTTATGTTTTGAAATTCAACAATAAAATATATTGTCATTACTTTAAACCTACTTATTGCGTATCTAAACACTTTTATGATTCATGATTACTTAATATGATTCAACATGTCTGTTTTCAGCCATTTAAACAACAATATGGGGAAGGGCTTGTCATGTGATCCATAATTCAAAATACAACACTTCATAGAAGGTCCTGTAAAGGACTATCCTCGAATGTTGGACTCTTGGAAAATTTGAGCTGGTGTTCCAGCCTTGCCTGGTATTTGTAATAGAGGATGCAATTTATGCATTAGTCCAGTTCTCTTTCGAATCTGGGAAACAAAGGGTATTTATACTATTTTTTTCTTTTTTGAAAATAAATTTCGAGTACCCAATTCATTTTTTCCAATTAAGGAGCAATGTAGCGTGGTCAATCCACCGACCCGGCACATTTTTGGTTTGTGGGGGCGAAACCCACGCAAACACGGGGAGGACGTGCAACCTCCATACAGACAGTGACCCAGAGCCAGGATCGAACCTGGAACCTCGGCGCCGTGAGGCAGCAATGCTAACCACTGCACCACTGTGCTGCCAAGGGTAATTATACTTCTTTAAAAATAATAATTTTTATTAAAAGTTTTCATAAAATATCAATAACAAAATGAGAAAGAAAAAAGAACCCAACAGGGTTAAGTACAAAACACAATCTAAAAAAGCAACCCCCCAAACCGCCCCCCCCCGTACATAAATAATAAATTAACATTAACACCCCGACTTAACACAACAGGTGTATACACCCCCTCAGACCCTCCAGTGTAAATAACATAAACAAAAATAAAGTAAACCCTCCCCCCCCCCCCCACCCCGAGCTGCTGCTGCCATTGACCAATGTCTATCGTTCTGCCAGAAAGTCTAAGAACGGTTGCCACCGCCTAAAGAACCCTTGTACCGACCCTCTCAAGGCGAATTTCACCCTCTCCAATTTAATGAACCCTGCCATATCGCTGATCCAGGATTCCACGCTTGGGGGCCTCGCATCTTTCCACTGAAGGGGAATCCTTCGCCGGGCTACCAGGGACGCAAAGGCCAGAATTCCGGCCACTTTCGCCTCTTGCACTCCCGGCTCCTCTGCCACCCCAAATATTGCGAGCCCCCAGCCCGGTCTGACCCTGGATCCTACCACCCTCGACACCGTCCTCGCTACGCCCTTCCAAAATTCCTCCCATGCTGGGCATGCCCAGAACATATGGGTGTGATTTGCTGGGCTCCCTGAGCACCTAACACACCTGTCCTCACCCCAAAAGAACCTACTCATCCTTGTCCCGGTCATGTGTGCCCTGTGCAGCACCTTAAACTGTATGAGGCTGAGCCTCGCGCACAAAGAGGAAGAGTTCACCCTCCCAAGGGCATCTGCCCATGTCCCCTCTTCGATCTCCCCTCCCAACTCCTCCTCCCACTTACCTTTCAACTCCACCACCGAAGCCTCCTCCTCCTCCTGCATCACCTGGTAAGTTTCCGAGATCTTCCCCACTCCCACCCACCCCCCCGAGAGCACCCTGTCCTGTACTGTGTGCGGCAGTAGCCGCGGGAATTCCACCACCTGCCGTCTGGCAAACGCCCTTACCTGTAAGTACCTGAAGGTGTTCCCTAGGGGGAGCCCGTACTTCTCCTCCAGCTCCCCCAAGCTCGCGAACTTCCCGTCCACAAACAGGTCCCCCAATTTTCATATCCCTGCCCTGTGCCACCCCAAAAACCCTCTACCTGTTCTTCCTGGGGCAAACCGGTGGTTCCCCCATAATTGGGGACCACGCCGAGGCCCCAACTTTCCCCCTATGCCGCCTCCACTGCCCCCAAATTTTGAAGGCCGCCACCACCACCAGGCGCGTGGTATACCTCCTTGGAGGGAGCAGCAGCGGCGCCGTTGCCAGTGCCCCCAGACTCGTGCCCACACAGGACGCCGTCTCCAGCCTCTTCCATGCAGCCCCCTCCCCCTCCATCACCCACTTGCGCACCATTGTCGCATTGGCGGCCCAGTAGTACCCACAGAGGTTGGGCAGCGCCAACCCCCCCCCCTATCTCTACTCCGCTCCAGGAACACCCTTCTCACCCTTGGAGTCCCTCGCGCCCACACAAACCCCATTATACTCCTGTTAACCCGCCTGAAAAAAGCCTTCGGGATAAACACGGGGAGGCACTGGAACAGGAACAAAAACCTTGGGAGCACCGTCATTTTGATTGACTGCACCCTACCCGCCAAGGACAGCGGCAACGCGTCCCACCTCTTGAACTCCTCCTCCATTTGCTCCACCAGCCTTGTAAAGTTAAGCCTATGCAGGGCCCCCAGCTCCTGGTCACCTGGACCCCCAAATATCTGAAGCTCCTCTCCGCCTTTATAGTGGGAGCTCGCCAATCCCCCTCTCCTGGTCCCCTAGCTGAACTACGAACAGCTCGCTCTTCCCCATATTGTGCTTGTACCCCGAAAAGTCCCCGAATTCCCGAAGGATCCTCATTACCTCTGGCATTCCTCCCACCGGGTCCGCCACATACAGCAGCAGGTCGTCCGCATAAAGCGACACCCTATGCTCCTCCCCACCCCGCACCAACCCCCTCCAGTTCCTCGACTCTCTCAGTGCCATAGCCAGGGGTTCAATCGCCAGTGCGAAGAGCAGGGGGTACAGGAGACACCGCTGTCTCGTCCCTCGGTGCAACCAAAAGTACTCGGACCGCCTCCTATTTGTGGCCACACTCGCCATCGGGACCTCATACAACAGCCTAACCTACCTAACAAACCCCTCCTCAAACCCGAACCCCTTCAGCACCTCCCACAGGTACCCCCACTCTACCCTATTGAAGGCTTTCTCAGGGTCCATCGCCACCACTATCTCCGCCTCCCCCTCCCTCGCCGGCATCATGATAAAGTTCAAAAGCCTCCGCTCATTCGCGTTCAACTGTCTCCCCTTCGCAAACCTCGTCTGGTCTTCATGGATGATCTGCGGCACACAATCCTCAAACCTCGTGGCTAAGACCTTCGCCAGCACCTTGGCATCTACATTTAGCAAGGAAATCGGTCTGTAAGACCCACATTGCAGGGGATCCTTGTCCCGCTTCAGGATCAAGGAGATCAGTGCCCGGGACATCGTCGGGGGTAAAGCCACCCCCTCCCTTGCCTCATTAAAGGTCCTAACTAACAGTGGGCCCAACAGGTCCATATATTTTTTATAGAACTCGACCGGGAAACCGTCCGGCCCCGGTGCCTTTCCCGCCTGCATGCTTCCTATCCCTTTGATCAGCTCCTCCAGCCCAATCGGGGCCCCCAGTCCCGCCACCAGTCCCTCTTCCACCTTTGGAAACCTCAATTGGTCCAGGAAACGGCCCATCCCTCCCTCCTCCCGTGGGGGCTCGGATCGGTACAATTCCTCGTAGAAGTCCCTGAAGACCCCATTGATGCCAACCCCACTCCGCACCACGCTCCCTCCCCTGTCCTTAACTCCTTCGATCTCCCTAGCTGCGTCCCGCTTCCGAAGCTGATGCGCCAGCATCCGGCTTGCCTTTTCCCCATACTCGTAGACCGCCCCCTGGGCCTTCCTCCACTGCACCTCCGCCTTCCTGGTGGTCACCAGGTCGAATTCGGCCTGGAGGCTGCGCCTCTTCCTCAACAATCCTTCCTCAGGCCCTTCCGCATACCTCCTGTCTACCCCCACCATCTCCCCCACCAGCCTCTCCCTCTCCCCCCGCTCCTTGTGGGCTCTAATGGAGATCAGCTCTCCCCTCACCACTGCCTTCAGTGCCTCCCATACCATCCCCACTCGGACCTCCCCATTGTCGTTGGTCTCCAAGTACCTCTCTATACTTCCTCGGACCCGCTCGCTCACCTCCTCGTCTGCCAACAGCCCCACCTCCAAGCGCCACAGCGGGCGCTGGTCCCTCTCCTCCCCCATCTCCAAGTCCACCCAATGTGGGGTGTGGTCCGAAATGGCTATTGCCGAATACTCGGTATCCTCTACTCTCGCTATCAGCGCCCTACTCAAAATGAAAAAGTCGATTCGAGAATAAGCCTTATGGACATGTGAGAAGAATGAAAATTCCCTAGCCCCCGACCTTGCAAATCTCCAAGGGTCCATCCCTCCTATTTGGCCCATAAATCCCCTCAACACTCTAGCCACCACCGGCTTCCTACCCGTCCTAGACCTGGAGTGATCCAGTGCCGGATCCAACACCGTGTTAAAGTCTCCCCCCATTATCAGGCCCCCCACTTCCAAGTCTGGGATCCGACCCAACATACGCCGCATAAAACCCGCATCGTCCCAGTTCGGAGCATACACATTGACCAGTACCACCCTCTCTCCCTGCAACTTACCACTTACCATTATGCACCAACCGCCATTATCTGCCACAATGCTCGACGCCTCGAACGACACCTTCTTTCCCACCAAGATCGCCACCCCTTGATTTTTGGCATCTAGCCCTGAGTGAAACACCTGACCTACCCACCCTTTCCTCAGTCTTACCTGGTCTGCCACCTTCAGGTGTGTCTCCTGGAACATAACCACATCCGCCTTGAGCCCCTTCAGGTGCGCGAACACGCGGGCCCGCTTAACCGGCCCATTCAGTCCCCTACATTCCAGGTTATCAGCCGGATCAGGGGGCTACCCGCCCCCCTCCCCTGCCAACTAGCCATGACCCCTCTTCGCCAGTCCTCCACACTCCAGTCCTGGTATATCCGAACCTCCGCGTTCTCCCACCTGCTGCTCCTCTCCTTCTTGGCCCACCTGAGCACACACTCCCGATCGACGAACCGATGGAACCGCACCAGCACCGCCCGCGGAGGCTCGTTAGCCTTGGGCCTCCTCGCCAACACTCTATGGGCCCCTTCCAGCTCCAGGGGCCCCTGGAAGGACCCCGCTCCCATCAGCGAGTTGAACATGGTGACCACATAGGCCCCCACGTCCGGCCGCTCCAGGCCCTCCGGGAGGCCCAGGATCCGCAGATTCTTCCGCCTCGACCGATTCTCCATCTCCTCGAACCGCTCCTGCCATTTCTTGTGGAGCGCCTCGTGCGCCTCCACCTTTACCGCCAGGCCTAAGATCTCGTCCTCATTGTCAGAGATCTTTTGTCGAGCCTCTCGGATCGCCACCCCCTGGGCCGTCTGTGTCTCCAGCAGCTTATCAATGGAAACCTTCATCGACTCTAGCAGGTCCGCTTTAATCTCTCTGAAGCAGGGCTAGATACCCTCCTGTTGCTCCTCCGCCCACTGCCTCCACGCTGCCTGGTCTCCGCCGCCGCCATTTTGTCCTTCTTCCCTCCCTTCTTCGGGTCCACCACCACCTTTTCTGTCGCCCCGCTCCTAGTTAAAACCATATACTGACGGGGAGCTATTATTAACTCCTTCCCACACCGGGAAACATCAAAAAAGTGCCCTTGGGGTCCCTGAAAAGAGCCCAAAAGTCCGTTTTTGCGGGAGCCGCCGAATGTGCGACTTAGCTCCGCATAGCCGCAACCGGAAGTCTCGAGAGGGAATCCTTTTGGCAGCGTTCGCTTCACCAATCTGCCCCAAAAAGTCTGTGGAAACTCCTGAAATAGGTCTGAGAGTCCGTTCCAGACGGGAGCTGCCGAATGCGCGACCTACTCCTCCATGGCCGCCACCGGAAGCCTCGTCCCCACTTCTTCAATGGCCTCGGTAGGTCTTTTCACAGTTGTTCCCTCTGCTGCTCGAATTCACCTTTAATAAAGGCCCTCAAGTCAGCTTGCAGCCTTTAAGCTTGCCCTTCCCCCGCCTGCATGCTGGAAGAGGCTTTTGTCTCAGCCAAATCTTTTACTGTTTCTGCCGGGTCTGGTAACCAAGAGACATACCATTCCTGGGGGACACTGTCGGAGGAATGTTGCAGTCTTCTTCCCACACCGGGAAATGTCGAACAAATGCTGTTGGGGGCCCTGCAAAGAGCCCAAAAGTCCGTTCCAAGCGGGAGCTACCGAACATGCAACCTAGCTCTGCATAGCCGCACACGGAGGTCCAAGGGTATTTATACTTGATGAACTTTCAGGTATGAAAGTAATTTCAAGGTATGCAAATAGTACTTTCAACTCTGAAGAATCAATTATTGTAGAAATCTCTGAACAAACCCAAACCCACTGACAACAATAATGAGAATTAAATGTGCTGAAGGACATTGGCTGAGGAGATCCCTGTGCAAGGTGTGTACTATTTGCCTGCAAATATATGGTATTGGCGGACCATGTGGCAAACCCTGAGTCCACACGTCTCCACATGTCTCCACCAATCCTATCATTTGCCGGTTGCTGTGGAAATGACGCATCCATTATGATCTATAGCAAATCAGCATTCCCTTCACCCTTGGTGTGCTGTGTGCTAAGATGATACACAAAGTCAAGTGCATGATGACATTACAGGTTTGCACAGCTGTACTCCAATTGTGTAAGTAAGGTAAATATTATAATATTCAGTAAGTTAAACGTGACAAATGAAGAACCCATGAAATACATCGGCTGGGATTTTGGCACAAGTTGGGTGAAGTTTAAAGATCGAAATGCAAGACAGTTTAGATGGAGTTTATTGCCACAGCCATTTAATGTGACAATGATAGATGTAGCAGGAAGAGAAAATGTAATTGCAGATGATTTATCACAACTTTGAGATGTGAGAAGAACGGAACATTTAAGCTGGGCAAGAAAGACTGAATTGGACTATACTGATTAAATTTGCATGCATAAATTAGACGAGGTATGTATCACATAGTGTAATAGTAGTGTTTAGTAATGAATAGTGTTTAAAGTTGAAAATACTTTGGAAAATCAAGCCATCTTTTCACATTGCTGATTCATTTTTCTTTCTTTTATAAATTTAGAGTACCCAATTATTTTTTCCAATTAAGGGGCAATTTAGTGTGCCCAATCCACATAACCTGCACATCTTTGGGTTGTGGGGGTGAAACCCACGCAGACACGGAAGAATGAGACTGATTCATTTTTTTAAAATGTGGAGGTGTGTTGAATGTAAGAAATTATATAGATTGTATTTTATGTTTGTGAAGTAATGTTATTAAAATCTCTACTTTAAAGTACGTACAGGCAGTATGTCTGCTAAAGTGTGATTAAGGGGGCATAAAGGTGAGCTAACAATTAATTTAACCATTCACTTGTTTACAGAGAAATGGCAAATGGAATATTGTTTATGTTTAGGAGGTTCCCTGGGGCGCAGATAATTTATGAGGGACTGCGGTTTGTCCTAGATGAGCAGGTCATGAAGGGCTTAGTGGGAGGAGACTGTAGAAAACTTGATCTGGCTGTAGTTTTGCAGTCTGCTGTAGGATTTTATTTTAACAGGTTAAATACAGAAGGATTTTCAGGTTGTTCCTGAAAGAGTCTCTGAAACGTCTGCACACATAGGCAAGTAACCCTGTTTGTTAACTTTATTTATAGGCAAGTAACCCTGATTGTTAACTTTATTTATAAGTGGCATTTGAACTGTATTAGGTTGCCTAATTGAAATATAGGTGTCGATAGGGAGTTAAAGTTTTTTCCCGCTTTTAGTTAAGAACTGTTTTAACTGTTAATTGGAAAGCTATTACTGTGTTGCTAATGTGATTGATTCTGTGTTTAAATTAAAGTTTATTTTTCTATAAAAGATACCTATTGATCAGTGGTATAACTCCTATTGTCAGATACAATGGATTCTGGCAGTCCGTGTATGGCGAACACTCGGTGTAAGACAACCACTGTGGCAGCCGAGATTGTGGTCCCCATTTCCAGTATAGATAGCCACTTGGAGTGCGCATCCACCAAAACTAAGAACATCCTGCCCAAGAAAGGGCCCACGTAGTCAATATGGACCCTGGTCCATGGACAACCCTGCCACTCCCAGGGGTGGAGGCTGGCCGATGGAGGCTGTGATTGTTGAACCTGACAGGGGATACATTACTGTACCATTTCTCCAACGGTTTTATCAATTCCTGGTCACCATAAATAGCTGTGTGCCAGCATCTTCTTTGTTTGCCCTGGCTGGGCACCATGCAGCTCAACACCATCCAGGACAAAACGGCCCGCTTGATTGGCACCCCTCCCAGAAACATTCACTCACTCCACCGCCAACAAACAGTAGCAGCAGTGTGTACTACCTACAAGATGCACTGCAGGAACTCACCAGGACTCCTTCGGCAGCACCTTCCAAACCCACAACCACTTCCATCTGGAAGGGCAAGGGCAGCAGACACATGGGAACACCATCAACTGGAGTTCCCCTCTAAGTCACTCACCATCCTGACTTGGAAATATAACACTGTTCCTTCACTGTCACTGGGTCAAACTCCCAGCGATCTCTCCCTAATAGCACTGTGGGTGTACCTACACCACATGGACTGTAGCGATTCAAGAACGCAGCCCACCACCACCTTCCCAAGGGCAATTAGGGATGGGCAACAAATGCGGGTCTAACCAGCAAAGCCCACATCCCGTAAAAATGAATTTTTTAAAATGTAACTCCTGTAAGAGAGGTCCCCCGGCTGGTAGTGGAACGCCGACCCATGAGCCCCGCAGGAGCACACCATCCTCACAGGTCAGTTCACCGCGGTGGGTTGAATAGGGCCTCAAATGTTTGGACTCCTGATGGCTCCACCCAGTCTGTATCAGCCGTTTTACTTTCGACAATATCGGATCCCGCTGGGTCCAGTTTTTAATGTGGCCAGCCGACACTGGCAAGGTACCGAAGAGGTTCAACGCCAAGATGATCGCCTGGGATACTGGCGGAGGTGGTACACTTTTCGGTAGGGGGAGTTGGCTCAATGCATCTGCGTTGACCAATTTGATAAACTATGATTGGGCAGCAAATATTGCGGTGGTGAGGAAGTGGGCTGTGGAGAAGTCCGTTTGGGGGCGGGCAGAGGCGGCATTGTGTAGGGGAACAGGTTTCAGGGCTTTGTTGTCACCTTCGCCGTTCTCGCCAGCCAGGTACTCGGTAAGCCCAGTGGTGCTGCCGGCTTTAAAGGTGTGGAGGCAGTGTAGGCAGCACTTTGAGCTGGAGAGTACATCGTTGTGGGCGTCAATCTGCGACATTTGTAGGTTTGTGTCGGCGGGACTGGTCGCGAGGTTTCAGGGGTGGCGACAGGTAGGGATTGAGTATTTCAGGGCTTGGTTATAGGGGGCAAATTCGCAGGCTTGAGGAGTTGGAGGAATTGTATGAGCTGCCCAAGGGGATTTTGCGAGGAGAGAGGTGCCGTGCTTCCTGGCGCTGCCGCCTCCAGCATTGCAAGACAAGCTGCTGTTGGAAAATGAGATAGGGGAGAGAAGGATGTTGGATATTTACTCGGAATTGATGGAGAGGGATGGCGACCCGGTGGAGAATATTAAGCGCAAGTGGGAGGAGGACCTGTGCATGTTACGGGCTGGAACTTGGGCGGATGCCTTGCGGAGGGTGAACGCACCCTTGCCATGTGCGAGGTTCAGCCTCATCCAGTTTAAAGTGGTACATCGGGCCCACATGATGGTGGTGAGGTGGAAGTGCCCACGAACCACGTCCAAGACTGACGGGGTTCTGGCAGGGGTTCTCGGATGTGATGTACTGGGTGTGGAGGTGGTTCTGAGTCCGGAGGTGGGGATATTTGGGGTGTCGGAAGACCCGGGAGTGCAGGGGCGGAGAGAGGCTGATGTATTGGCCTCTGCCTCCCTGATAGCCCGGAGACGGATTTTGTTGGGCTGGAGGGACTTGGAGCCACTGAAAGCAGGGGTATGGGTGAGCGACCTGGCAGAATTCCTGAGGTTAGTAAAGGTCAAGTTCACTCTGCAGGGGTCGGTAGAGGGGTTCACCCAGAGGTGGAAATCGTTCATCGATTTCTTCAAGGAGAATTGTGTGGTCAGCAAGGGGGAGTGGGGTTCATTGGGGGCGGTAAGCGGATTAAAATGGGGAAGGCGGGATGTGGGTGTCAGGGGGGTTGGAGGGTTGTTGTTTATTGGGTTGATGTGTTATTTTCTGATATTCTGTGTATATAGGTCAAATGCTTTAAATAAAAAACCAACGAGATAGCGCGTCGGAGCGCGGGCCTGCGAGCCAGCCCGACCGAGCCCCCCCCACCCCCCACCCCCCGCCCCCTCCCCGGCACAGCAGAACAATGGCGGCCGAGGAGAAGCAGCACAGGAGCGGGGACCGAGCTACCCCCACCCCAAGCGCGCGTCAGCAGGGCACGGGACAACAACACGGGGCAGCGAAACGCGGTACAGGAAGAATGGCGGCCCGAGCCAAAGTGGGGTCCGAGCCAGCAATGAGTCCTGACCCTCCCCCCGCCGCCCCTCTCTGGCGGCAACCACCACGATGCAGGCAGCGGAACAAAGGGGGACTCCCGGCCCGACGAGAAGCCTTTCTCTCTCTCTGGTCCCAGGGTGAGCGAGGAGGAGAAAAAGAAAACAAGAACTTCCTCTTGGGGGGGGGGGGGGGGAAGGGGGAAAAAAAGAAAAAAGCCTTAGAAAAAGAAAACTGTTAAGAGGACAGAAAATGTCCTCTCTCTACGTTCCTCAGAAAAGAAAACCAAACTTATCTGAAAAGAGTCTTTTTAGAAGGGGGGGGGAGAGAAAAAGGGGGGGGAAAGGGAGGGGGGAAAAAAAGGGAGGGGGGGGAAAAGATGGGGAAGGGGGGAAAAGAAAAGGGGGGAAAAATGCCAGAAGGGAGCCAAAGCAAAGGGAGAAAGGGCACCAAAAGCAAACGGGGCAATACGCAAGCCCACTCAGACGAGCTAATCGGTGCACGAAGCGGCGGAATGGAAGCCTCGCCGCAACAAAAAGAACTGGGCAGACAGGAGCATTTTCCCCCTGGGCCAGAGGGGAACTGGAAGGCAGCCTTTGCCGAGGCGCTGAGGGAACACCAGCAAGAAAGCAAGGCAGGGACCAAAGCAGACATAGAGGCCGCAGTACAGGCAGCAATGGCCAAGGCCCTGGCAGAGGTGCAGCTCGCCCTGGGCAGAGCAGAGGAGAAACTGGAAGCCCAGGAGGAGAAACTGGAAACCCAAAAGGCGACCATTAAGGAGCTGGAGAGGGCCGCGACTGACATGAGCGACCGGATCACGGCTCTGGAGAAGGAGGTGGCGAGACTGGGCACAAGGCAGGGGAGCCTGAAGGGCAGGGTGGACAACCAGGAAAACCGCTCAACAAGACAAAATGTCAGGATAGTGGGCCTACCAGAGGGGATCGAGGGTAGAAACCCCACGGCCCACGTGACTGAGATTCTGGGCAACTTAGTGGGTTGGGGAAACTTTCCCCAACCCACCAGAAATGGAGTGAGCGCACCGGTCGATGCGCCCGAAGCCCAGGGCGGGGGAACACCCGAGGGCAGTTATAGCTAAACTGCGCCGGCACAAAGACAGGGAAACAATCCTGCCCTGGGCCAGGCTAAACAGAACCTGCAGATGGGAAGGACACCTCATTAGAGTGTACGAGGACATTGGGGCAGACCTCGCCAGGAGATGGGCCGAATTCAATAGAGCGAAAGCAGCCCTTCACAAGAACAATGGGCACTTTGGTGTGCTGTACCCAGCGACACTCTGGGTCACATGCCAAGAAAGAGAGTATTTCTTTACAGCCCCCGCCGACGCAAACAAGTTTATCGAGGAACACGGGCTGGGAAACCAACAACGAGGGTAGAAACACGGGGCCCTGGCAAGGGGGCAACAACACGCCGCCCCGGGGGGGGGGGCGCAGGGGTGAGACAATGCCAGGCCCCCCCCCCGCCCCCACCCCCAACATGGCGAGTGCACCCTGAACAAAAAGCAAAGCGCTACCCAACAAACCACCACAGGTGGTAAACCAGGCCCCAGCACAAGGGCACGAGAGTAGCAGAGAAGGGTGAGCAAAACAGGGGGAGCGCTGGGTAGGACGGGGGAAGAGCGGGCAGAAAAACGCAGAGGCTGGGCAGGGGAGAAGCGAGACAGTAACTCCCGAGAGGGGGGCCGCCGAACGAGCAAGAAAGCTAGCACCGGGGACATGCAACAAAGCAGGGCCGCAGCGCCCCCCCAACAGAGGGGACGGCGCCAGGCAGAGGGGGCACTCAACAGAGGCGGAAGAGCAAACGGGGACAGGAGCAGGGGAAAGAGGGACAAAGGAGGCATACACGGGAGAGGGGGAGAAAGGGAGAGGGAAGGGAGGGACTGGGGGGGTGGCACACGGGGGAGGGCGGATCACAGGGACGGAGGGACAAACAAGGCTAGAAAAGGAACAGCAATAGGGCGACAGAGTGCCGCAACCAAGCTCGGAACAAGGAATCGCTACAAACATCCACCCAGTACGGCCTCTGGGCTAAGGGAGACCCTAGTGTGCAGGGGGCTACCCACGTGGCGGCCGCACAGTGGGGAACCATTCCAGGGGTCCTCTGGACAGAGGGAAGCCCCGGAGTGCAAGGGCCTGACCGCATGGAGAGAGCAGTGAAAGCGGCCATCCTGGACGGCCCCCTAACAAGGGGGAACCCTGGAGGGCAGGGGCGCGTCCACCAGGTAAGTATGGTTAATCCCACAGGAGCGAGGGGGCAGAAACCTCCCACCAGGATAGTCACCTGGAACGTAAAGGGACTCAACGGCCCAGTGAAAAGATCTAGAGTCCTCACCCACCTAAGAAACATGAAGGCAGACATAATCTTCCTTCAAGAGACACTCCTGAGAGAGCAGGACCGACTGCGGGTAAGAAAGGGCTGGGTGGGACAGACCAACCATTCCTGTTACGGGACGAGGGCCAGGGGGGGGTGGCAATACTGATCAGCAAATGGACAATGTTTAGGGTGACAAAGACGGTTACGGACCCAGGGGGACGGTTCGTCATGGTTAGCGGGACCCTGGATGGGGCACCGGTCGTACTAGTTAACGTGTACGTACCCAACTGGGATGACACAAGCTTCATCAAGAAGACCATGGCAGAAATCCCTGACATAGCGACGTACCGGCTAATCATGGGGGGGGACTTCAACTGTGTACAGGATCCAACGACAGACAGATCAAACCCCAAAACGGGGAAAACATCAAACATGGCAAGGGAACTCGGTCACTTTATGGAACAGATGGGAGCGGTGGACCCATGGAGGTTCACCCACCCGGGGGTGGAGTTTTCCTTCTCCCCAGTACACAACGTATACACCAGAATTGACTTCTTTGTGGTGAGAAAAACGGTGCTTCCGGGGATTGTGCTTCCGGAATTGTGATATCAGACCACACTCCACACTACATGGACGTGAGGCTGGAGACGGGCAGGGCCCAACGCCCCACATGGAGGTTGGAAGTTGCCCTACTAGCTGACAAGGCCTTCAACGAAAAGATATCGCGGGCTATAGCAGAGTACACGGGGAACAATCAGAACGGGGAGGTCTCACCCTCCACGTTCTGGAAAGCGCTAAAGGCCATACTAAGAGGGGAAATCATCGCTTTCAAAGCGCGAAGAGATAGGGAGGAAAGGGCGGCTATCATAGATTATCATAGAATTTACAGTGCAGAAGGAAGCCATTCGGCCCATCGAGTCTGCACCGGCTCTTGGAAAGAGTACCCTACCCAAGGTCAACACCTTCACCCTATATCCATAACCCAGTAACCCCACCCAACACTAAGGGCAATTTTGGACACTAAGGGCAATTTATCATGGCCAATCCACCTAACCACATCTTTGGACTGTGGGAGGAAACCGGAGCACCCGGAGAAAACCCATGCACACACGGGGAGGATGTGCAGACTCCGCACAGACAGTGACCCAAGCCGGAATCGAACCTGGGACCCTGGAGCTGTGAAGCAATTGTGCTATCCACAATGCGACCGTGCTGGTCGACTCAGCAGCTTGTCGACTCCATACTGGAGGTAGACCGTAAATACTCCGAGGCCTCGACCGTAGAGCTCCTGGCGGAGAGGAAAGAGTTACAAAGGAACTTTGATCTGCTCTCCACCAGGAAAGCAGTACTTCAACTCCGCCAAGCCCGTGGGTCCCTATACGAACACGGAGACAAAGCCACCCGCCTGTTGGCACACCAGCTGAGAAAGCAGGCAGCCACCAGAGAAATTGCACAAATCAAGGATACCAGAGGCGCATTAGAAACAGGGCCAGAAAAGAACAACAAAGCATTCAAGGCCTTCTACCAAGGGCTGTACACCTCAGAGCCCCCAATGGGGGAGTCCGGGATGAAACGGTTCCTTGATGGACTGGACATATCAGTCGTGGGGGAGGGCAGAAAACGGGGTCTGGAAGCACCACTAGCACTGGGAGAGATCATGAACAGCATTAGCTCCATGCAGGCGGGGAAGGCACCGGGACCAGACGGATTCCCGGCGGATTTCAACAAAAAATTTGCGACAGCACTGGCCCCGCACCTGCGGGAGATGTTCACAGACTCGCTGGCCAAGGGCACACTGCCACTCACGCTAGCACAGGCCTCAATCTCGCTGATACCTAAGAACGATAAAGACCCAACGGAATGTGGGTCATACAGACCCATCTCACTGCTGAATGCAGTTGCCAAAATACTGGCCACGATTCTAGCCAAAAGGTTAGAAGACTGTGTACCTGAGGTGGTCGCAGAGGACCAGACGGGCTTTGTCAAAGGTAGACAGCTTACCTCGAACATCAGGCACCTGCTGAATGTGATAATGACCCCCTCCGGGGAGAGAACACCAGAGGTGATCGTCTCCCTAGAGGCAGAAAAGGCCTTCGACAGAGTCGAATGGAAATACCTCATAGAGGTACTGGAGCGGTTTGGGCTTGGAACAGGATTCACCTCCTGGGTAAAACTTCTATACAACGCTCCCATGGCGAGCGTACGGACAAATAACACCAACTCCCGATACTTCCAGCTGTATAGGGGCACCTGACAAGGACGCCCACTGTCCCTGCTGCTGTTCACCCTAGCGATCGAGCCACTAGCAATCGCGCACAGAGCAGCAAAAAGCTGGAGGGGGATCCAAAGGGGAGGCAGAGAGCACAGAGTCTCACTCTATGCAGCTGACCTGCTCCTCTACATCTCAGACCCACAGAGCAGCATGGACGGAATCATCGCGCTCCTGAAAGAGCTTGGCGCTTTCTCGGGCTACAAACTCAACATGAGCAAAAGCAAGATCTTCCCGGTATGCCCACAAGTGGGTGGGACAGCACTAACGGGATTGCCATTTAAACAAGCCCGACACAAATTCCGCTACCTGGGGATCCAAATTGGGGATCCCTAATGGGGATCCAGCCCTTGACTGGAAAGGGATCCACAAATGGAACCTCACCAGTCTGACAGAGGAAGTAAAAAAGGACCTGAAAATATGGAGCACACTCCCACTGTCCCTCGCGGGGAGAGTCCAGACAACCAAAATGAACGTGCTGCCCAGGTACCTCTTCCTATTCAGTTCCATCCCGATCTACATCCCCAAGGCCTTTTTCAAAGCATTAGACAAACTAATCATGGCGTTCGTATGGGCGGGGGGGGGGGGGGGGGGGGGGGGGGGGGAAGAATGCTAGGATCCCAAAGAAGGTCTTACAAAAAACAAATTCAAGGGGAGGGCTAGCCCTTCCAAACCTACAATTTACCAATGGGCAGCGACGGCCGAGCGAATAAGGGGATGGATCAAGGAGCCAGAAGCCGGGTGGGTGCACGCGGAAGAGGCCTCCTGCAGGGGGACATCCCTCCGGGCCCTCGCCACGGCAGCACTCCCATCCCCACCCAAAAAACACTCCAGCAGCCCGGTGGTGATTGCCACCCTCCAGTCCTGGAACCAACTACGGCAGCAATTTGGCCTGACCAAAATGTCGGACAAAGCTCCCATCTGCAACAACCATAGGTTCACACCAGCACTGACTGACGCTACCTTCAAAAGGTGGAGACAGGACGAGGGGACACTGACAGTCAGGGACCTAGACACCGACGGCAGGGTCGCGGCTGTTATGGTATGGGGAGCACACGGCTCACTCTACAGGTATGGTACAGCAGAAATGGACGAGTATTTTTTTAAAACAAAACAATGTTTATTCTATGAACTCAAGTTAACCTTTTTAAAACAAACAGTGAATATCTTAGCAACCATTAATTCAAATATGACCTCAAAGACTACAACACTAAGTAACTCTTTTAAGCTGTTCTTTTAACATCCAAAAGACTTAACAAACCTTCAAACAGGAGCACATTAGATTTACATTCAATACTGAAAACATTTATAATTCTGAATTCACCAAATGATTAAGATAGTCTTTGGATGGCAGACTTCAGATGCAGCTCACTGAAAAACACAGACACACCCAAGCTTTTCTCAAAGTGTAACTAAAAAGCAGAAGTAGCTCCACCCACACTCAGACATCACTCCAGTAACATGAGCAGCTCCATTTCTTAAAGGTACATTTTTTAAACACCCATTTCTTAAAGGTACATGACACCCCCCCCAAGAAAAAAAACCCCATCAACTTCAAGATAGTTTCATTTTTCACCTTTGCACTATCGTTTCAAAAAACAACACATGCAAACAGGTATAATAATATAGTCCATTTTTTCCTTTCTTCTTCCTCCAACTGAAATCCTTCTGTTCATCACATTCGTGACAAAGCATCAACTATCACGTTTTCCCGTCCTGCCACATGTACTATTTTTAAATGAAATGGCTGTAACAATAAACTCCAGCAAAACAGCCTTGTATTATTATTCTGGAATCTCTCCAAAAAAGACAAAGGATTATGATCAGTATATATAATGGTGTCAGACGGATTGCCTGTCACATAAATGTGAAAATGTTGCAAAGCCAGCACCAAACTCAAAGTCTCCTTCTCAATCGTCGAATACTTCTTCTGGTGAGAATTCATATTTCTTTGAAAAATAACCAACAGGCCGCTCCAGCCCTTCGTCGTCGTCTTGTAGAAGCACCGCACCTACGCCCACATCGCTCGCATCAACACCACTTTGGGTGGTTTGGTATAATTTGGGATGGCTAACACAGGAGCAGTGGTTAACACAGCCTTCAGGCCGTCAAATGCCTGTTGACACTCCGCTGTCCACTGGAATTTGTTACGCTTCTTGAGCAAGTCCGTCAGTGGAGCGACCACACTGCTAACATTTGGTACAAATTTCCGGTAAAATCCACTCATACCAAGAAATCTCATTATTTCCCGTTGTGTCGAGGGTATCGGAAACTCCCCAAAAACTTTCGTTTTCACATCCCGTGGGACCATTCGACCCTGTCCGATTGTATGGCCAAGGAAAGTGACTTGGGCCTTTCCAAATTCACTTTTGGCTCGGTTTATCACCAAACCCGCCTCCTGAAGTCGATCGAATAACTCCATCAGATGTTTCAAATGTTCTGTCCATGTCTGGCTGCAAATTACCAGATCGTCGATGTATACCGCACAATTGGGTAATCCTGAAACAACTGTATTAGTTAACCATTGAAGTGTGGCTGGGGTGTTTTTCATGCCAAATGGCATAACTTTGAATTGGTATATACCATCTGGAGTCACAAAAGCTGAAATCTCCTTCGCCCTTTCGGATAAAGGTACCTGCCAATAACCTTTAAGTAAATCCAATTTGGAAATAAAAGCGGACTGACCCACTTTCTCAATGCAATCCTCCAACTGTGGGATAGGATAAGAGTCCATTCTTGTAACTGCATTAATCTTTCTATAGTCCACACACAACCATTGGGTACCGTCTGGTTTAGGCACCATTACTATGGGTGAGCTCCATTGGCTGCAACCCACTTCAATTATGCCATTTTTAAGCATACTCTCAATCTCTTTGTTAACATGTGCCAATTTTAAAGTGTTAAGTCTGTATGGATGTTGTTTGGTTGGAACAGCATTTCACACATCTACATCATGTGTAGCCATTTTAGTACTTCCCAATTTATCTCCACAAACTTGCCCATGTGATATCAATAACTCTTTCAGGTCAGTTTGTTTTTCCTCTGGAAGATAACTCAACACTTTATCACAATTTTTAAGAACATCCTCATTTTCCAATTTAATTTGCGGTAGGTCAAATTCACAGTCATCTGGATTTGGTTCGTCACTTTGAGTTAGAATCATTAAAACCTCCTCCTTTTCCTCTCCTTCCCTTTCAAAGTACCTTTTAAGCATATTCACATGACACACTCGGTGATTCTTCCTTCTATCTGGTGTTTTTACCACATAATTCACCTCACTTAATTTCTTTTCAAGCTGATAAGGTCCACAAAACCTAGCTTTTAAAGGTTCACCCACCACTGGTACCAACACTAAAACTTTATCTCCACTGGCAAAACTATGAACTTTGGATTTCTTGTCTGCTACCCGTTTCATCACATTTTGTGCACCTTTTAAATGCTGTCTAGCCAGTTCACCTGCTCTATTTAATCGTTCCCTAAAATTTGACACGTAATCCAATAATGTAATTTCTGATTTCTCACTCACCAATTTTGCCTTAATCAATTTAAGTGGTCCTCTTACCTCATGACCAAAAATTAGTTCAAAAGGACTAAATTTGGTTGACTCATTAGGTGCATCCCTAATTGCAAACAGTGCAAATGGAATTCCGTTATCCCAATCCTCTGGATAATCTTGACAATAAGCCCTCAACATTGTCTTTAATGTCTGATGCCACCTTTCTAATGCTCCCTGCGATTCTGGATGGTACGCAGTTGATTTAAATTGTTTTATTCCTAAGCTATCCATAACTTCTTTGAATACCTTTGAGGTAAAATTTGATCCTTGATCCGATTGTATTTCTGTGGGTAGTCCATATCTAGTAAAGAATTTAGGTAATTCCTCCACAATCTTTTTAGCTGTAATATTACTTATTGGAATGGCCTCTGGAAACCTAGTAGGCACATCCATTATAGTCAAAAGATATTGATTCCCACTTTTTGTTTTAGGAAGCGGTCCTACGCAATCAATTAGGACCCTTGTAAAAGGTTCTTCAAATGCTGGATGGGTATTAAGGGCGCTGGTTTTATCACTGCTTGAGGTTTCCCTATCACTTGACATGTGTGACATGATTGATAAGATTTAGCTACATCTTTATGTAATCCTGGCCAATAAAAATGTTTCTGGATTTTAGCTTGAGTTTTCCTTATCCCCAAATGACCTCCCACTGGTACCTCGTGTGCAACTCGCAACACCTCCTTTCTATACCCTACCGGCAATACTACTTGATGAACTTCTGCCCACTTTTCATCCGCCTGCATATGTAAAGGTCTCCATTTTCTCATCAAGACATCACTTTTATGATAATAACACTCTGGTATACTCTCAGATTCCTCTTCCGTGTATGCTTTCTGATACATCCGGTTTATTTCTACATCTTTTTGTTGTAACTCCGCCAATTTTCCTGAACTAAAAATATCCACCTCATCCTCCACCTGTTCTTGTTCTTTTTCAATCATCTGATCAAAAATCATTTCTGATAATTGCACTCCAACTTCATCTTCACTCTTTGATTTATCCTCTTGTCCTAACCTGTGATTTTGTGACCTTGTTACTACACAATCCGGAAAAATCCCAGGATGTTCGTCCTTCAACACTTCAGTTGTCTGATTTTCCACTGGCTTATCAACCACAGTAGGCACCACTCCCACCTGCAATCCAGCTATATCATTATCCAAGATAAACTGTATTCCTGGACAAGATAGTTTCTCTATTACTCCTACTACCACTCTTCACTGGACTTTCCAACCTTACCTTATATAATGGAACACTACTCCTCTCACCCTGATTTCCACATATTACCACCTTTTCTGACAATATTCCTCCCAGACTACACAACTCCTCATCTCTTACTATTAAAGATTGACTTGCTCCCGTATCTCTTAAAATTGTGACATCTTTACCTGCTCCTCCTGATCTTTACCCACACAAGTAAATTATTTAAAGAGATCTGGCACCTTCTTATCATTCACCTCTTGATCAGGCTGTACAATCTTTTGCACTTCCTTCGCTTCACTTGGGCTTTCCTTTACCACTTTAACAAACCCCACTGTCTTATCCTGTTTTACCACATCAGCCTACCCAGTGCTTTACTTCAACCACCAACACTGTGACTTTACATGGCCTAGTTTATTACAGTGAAAACATTTGAAACTTTTCATTTCTTTGCCACCCTCCTGGATTTTTTTTTCAATCTGAGGTACACTCTCCTTATTATCTCCCATCAGATCACCTTTACCTTTACCACTTGAGTATTTCTCATGTCCCCAGTTTCTATCCCTCACAGGCTGAAACTAATGTCGGAAACCAAGCTTTGATTTATGAACTAATTCACAATCATCTCCCATTTCTGCAGCTAACCGGGCAGTTTTAACCCTCTGCTCTTCCACATGAGTTCTCATTACATCAGGAATTGAACTTTTAAACTCCTCCAAAAGTATAATTTCTCTGAGAGCTTCATACGTTTGGTCTATTTTCAAAGCCCTTATCCACCTATCAAAATTACTCTGTTTGAGCCTTTCAAACTCCATGTATGTTTGACCAAATTTTTTCCTTAAATTTCTCAACCTTTGTTTGTAGGCGTCAGGCATTAGTTCATATGCACCTAAGATGCATTTTTTCATCTCCTCATACATCCCAGATACCTCCTCCGGTAGTGATGCAAACACTTCACTAGCTCTACCTACCAGCTGTTTGAATCAGTAATACCCACATGTCCTGTGGCCATTTCATTTGTTTCGCTACCTTCTCAAATGAAATGAAAAAGGCTTCCACCTCCTTCTCATCAAACCTTGGCAATGCTTGGACATATTTAAATAGATTCCCACCAAGCCTTCGGCTTTGACGCTCTTTCTCACTATCCTCATCACTATCATCCACCTATACGTTTCCCTTTACGTCTGCCAATTTTAACTGACTGTCATGTTTCATGGCCATTTTCTGAAGTTCAAACTCTCTCTCTTTATCTTTTTCCCTGATCTGTATCTCCCTTTCATTTTCTTTTTGTTCTGCTAGGGCTATTCTTTCGTTTCTCCTTTCTTCTCTCTCCTTTTCTCTTTACTCTCTCTTTCGTATTCAAGCTGCATTAATTCTTTCTCATGTTCCATTTGTTTAATTTGCAACTGAATTTTTGCCATTTCCAATGAGTCAAACTGTATCTCAGGCAACTTTAAATGCATAGCCACCGCCATAATTACCTCATGTTTTCGCATTTTGTCAGGTAATGTTAACTGCAATGTTTTTGCCAAATCTAACAGTCTGCTTTTAGTCTATGTCCGTAAGGTACTGCGTGTGACAGTCTCCACCCCTCTCCACCCCCAAAAACTTCAGAGCCTCTGAAAGAGCCATTGTCCACAACACACTCCCCACGTAAACTAATATACCACACCTGAAAAGCAACCACAATATGCTCACCCCTCACTGTCTTTAAGTTCACTAAGCCAATCCAATAGATAGACTTTTACCCCCCTCGAGTCCCCAATTGTTATGGTATGGGGAGCACACGGCTCACTCTACAGGTATGGTACAGCAGAAATGGACGAGTATTTTTTTTAAAACAAAACAATGTTTATTCTATGAACTCAAGTTAACCTTTT
The DNA here is from genome assembly GCF_047496885.1 of Scyliorhinus torazame. Taxonomy (NCBI): domain Eukaryota; kingdom Metazoa; phylum Chordata; class Chondrichthyes; order Carcharhiniformes; family Scyliorhinidae; genus Scyliorhinus; species Scyliorhinus torazame. Next base: position 58,912,754 of record NC_092707.1, read on the forward strand.
TAAAACAAACAGTGAATATCTTAGCAACCATTAATTCAAATATGACCTCAAAGACTACAACACTAAGTAACTCTTTTAAGCTGTTCTTTTAACATCCAAAAGACTTAACAAACCTTCAAACAGGAGCACATTAGATTTACATTCAACACTGAAAACATTTATAATTCTGAATTCACCAAATGATTATGACAGTCTTTGGATGGCAGACTTCAGATGCAGCTCACTGAAAAACACAGACACACCCAAGCTTTTCTCAAAGTGAAACTAAAAAGCAGAAGTAAAGCTCAGCTCCACCCAAACTCTGACATCACTCCAGTAACATGAGCAGCTCCATTTCTTAAAGGTACATTTCTTAAACACCCATTTCTTAAAGGTACTCTCACATGACACGACACTGGACAAACTGACAGAGAAATTCCAGCTAGCCAGGGGGAACGAGCTAAGGTACCTGCAACTCAAAAACTTCCTACGAAAGGAGACAAGGACTTTTCCACAACCGCCACGACAGACATTACTGGAAGAGTTACTGGACGCAAGCATATTAGAGAGAGGAAACTGTAGTGATATGTACGACCGACTGGTAGGAGGGACCGACACCGTACTGGCCGCAACAAGAATGAAATGGGAGGTGGACCTGGGGATCGAAATAGAGTCCGGACTCTGGAGCGAAGCACTGCATAGGGTCAACTCCACCTCCACCTGCGCAAGGCTCAGCCTGATGTAACTAAAAGTGGTACATAGAGCCCACTTAACAAGAACCCGTATGAGTAGGTTCTTCCTGGAGGTGGAGGATAGATGTGAACGATGCCAAGGAGGGTCGGCCAACCACACCCACATGTTCTGGTCCTGCCCCAGCCTTGTGGAGTACTGGACAGCCTTCTTCGAGGCAATGTCCAAAGTGGTGGGGTGAGGGTGGAGCCATGCCGGAAAGTGGTGGTCTTCGGGGTTTCAGACCAGCCAGATCTATTACTGGGGAGGAGGGCGGACGCCCTTGCCTTTGGCTCCCTGATCGCCCGCCGCAGAATCCTGTTCGGCTGGCGGTCAGCAGCACCACCCAAAGCTGCAGACTGGCTGTCCGACCTCTCAGAATCTCTCCAAATGGAGAAAATTAAATTCGCCATCTGAGGGTCAGACGACAACTTCCACAGAACATGGGAGCCACTCACCCAATTGTTCCGGGACCTGTTTGTAGCCAAAAAACAAGCAGAAGAGTAGCCAGGTAGTCAAGAATCAGGGAAAAGCAGCCAAAGCATGAGAGGGGGAGATAAACCGGGGGAGGGGGGGGGACCACAACAACTCAATCTAAGAGGAAGGAAAGGCGAACCACAGAGGGGGGGGAGGAGGGAAGAGACAGGGAACAATAGAGGAGATCCAGGGAGGTAGGTGGGTGGGGATGGGGGGGGGGGGGCGGGGGGGGGGGGGGGAGTGGAGGCAGGGAAACGTTACCCAACTTGACATCCACAGGAACAGAGAAAAAGGAGAATACAGGCGGAAGACGGGAGGGCCGGCTGAAGCGGCAGCGTGCACGAGACGACAACGACGACGAAATCCGACCGGGAGAAGCGAGGGGCAACACCGGCACCAGACCCATTCGAGGATTGCCCTCCGGAATTGTCTCTCCGGCACGAACGGATGCCTACTTATATATCATATCCTGTGTACATAATGGCAAAATATACTCTGTGCAAAAATCCAATAAAATCATTTATAAAAAAAGAAAAACTTGCAGATTCCCTGCCTATCTCCAAGCACCTAAATGGCCGCTGTCCAATCAGCAGGAGAAACTTGACTCTATTGCCCAACCTTCTGAACATAATTTTGCACAAATGTGTTCATATTTTTTGGCTTCCCCCACAACCCAAAGATATGCAGTATAGGTGGATTGGCCACTCTAAATTGCCCCTTAATTGGAAAAATAAAAATATTTATATATATTTTTTGGCTTCACCTACCTTCTCTTTGATGAATAATTTCTCTCTTTCTGACTGATGCGACCATCAATTCACGAGACGATTAGCAGAAGGGAACAGCGGTTTTAATACGCTAGATCTGTGCCTGCCTGCGACTGCACTGTACTGAGTGCCGCCTACAGGCTGCAGATCTATATACCACCCCGAGGGGGCGGAGCCACAGGCGGAGCCCACAAGGGCATCAACATAATACAGTACAATACAGTGGTGAATTGCAGGAGCAATATGTTCACCACACTGACTTCGCCTGTGAACATTACTTTCGAACATCGAGTTAACTAGCTGTGGTTAATTCTTTATCACTTCAGACTTAGGAGGAATTTTACTGACAGCAGGACTGGCTTCGGACAGGCTGTCTGCAAAAAACAGGTGAGAAGCATATTTAAATATTATGGGCTACTTTAGGCAGACAGCTGTCTGACCTCCCTGGGAAAATTCCCCCCTTTAACTCTGTTTCTCTCTCCTCAGATACTGCCCGACGCTCAGTGTTTCCAACTTTAAAAATATTTTTATTCTGGATTCTTATCCTGTCTTCAATCACATCTCTCCAGAAATTTGAATATTGAATATTGCCCACTTTGGCGGCGGCATGGTGGCGCAGTCGTTAGCACTGCTGCCTCACGGCGCTGAGGACCCGGGTTCAATCCTGGCCCTGGGTCACTGTCCGTGTGGAGTTTGCACATTCTCCCCATGTCTGTATGGGTCTCACCCCCACAACCCAAAGATGTGCAGAGTAGGTGGATTGGCCACGCTAAATTGCCCCTTAACTGGGGGGGGGGGGGGGGGGGGGGGTGGAATTTAAATTTAAAATATGAATATTGTCCACTTCAATAGCTTTCTTTGGCAAACTCACTCATCCATTTCTATTAATGTTTATTTTGTTTTATGATCCTTTGTACACTTATTATCTTCATTTTAAATTTGTCCTTCCTGTACCTGGGCCCCAAAATGCCTATCTACTTTAAAATATATATTTTTATTAAGGTATTTGTGTAAACAGTAAATACAAACAAAAACAACAGCAAGAACAAACAGGAACATTATAATAAATAACTACCGTGCCTGAGGGGGTTTCACCCCCACAACCCAAATATGCGCAGGGTAGGTGGATTGGACACGCTAATTAGAAAAATAATAATTGTGTATTCTAAATTTATAAAAAATAAATAAATAACTATCTAACCAACACCTCAACCCCCCCTGTCATTCCCCTCCTCCCATCCTGTCTTCCCTGTTTTAATCCCTTTATCCTCCCCCTTTTTCCACCCCCCACCCCCCTGCTGACATTTCAATCCTCCTTGAAGAACTCGATGAACGGCTCCCACCTCAGGGCAAACTCATCGATCGACCCCCTCAAGATGAACTTAATTTTCTCCAACCTTAGGAACTCTGCCAAGTCGCTCACCCACACCTCCTGTTTCGGGGGTTCTGGGTCCCTCCATTCCAGCAAAATCTGTCTCCGGGTAGGGAGGCAAAGGCCAGAACATCAGCCTCTCTCGCACCCTGCTACGGTGCTACCGTGCTGCCTCTCAAAAATTGTCTTTCAAAAATTCCATTGTCTCCTCTGCTGTACCGAAATAGTGTTCTCGGCTGTTAAAAGTCACCCAGCATCCCGAACATCACCCCCTTTTTAAAGAGGGCAGCCTTCACCCGATTAAACCCAGCTCCCCTCTTCGCCAGGTCCACGCCCAGGTCCTGGTACACCCGAAGGTCGTTCCCTTCCCAGGTGCAGCTCCTCGTCTGCCTCGCCCATCTCAATATTTTTTCCTTATCCAGGAACCAGTGGAGACGCACCACCATCGCCCTCGGTAGCCCGTTCGCCTGCGTCTTCCTCATCAGTGCACTGTGCGCTCAGTCACCTCCGGGGGCCGATCAAAGGCCCCCTCCCCCATCAACACCTCCAGCATCTTGGCCATATACGTGCCGGCACCCGCTCCCTCGATGCCTTCAAGCATGCCCACGATTCTTAAGTTCTGTCTCCGGGAGCGATTCTCCAGGTCCTCCACCTTCTCCTTTAACCGCTTCTGAGTCTCCCACATCACACCTATTTCGGCCGCCAACAAGTCAAGCTGCTTCCCCACCGTCCCCTCCACTTTCGAATAGCATAGCCCTGGGACTCCATTCTCTGTTCCACACGGTCAATTCCAGCTTTCAATGGTTCCGCTGTGGCTCGGTCCTCCTGGACTTCCCTCCTCTGCCGGCTGGACGTCTCGTTTGAGAAGTCCACCAGTTCCTCTGTCGATCACTGTGCAGGCAGGGCAGGCCCTTTACCCTCTGCCATCTTGACCTGTGGAGCACAAAGATTTTCTTGCTCCAACTGCTCCCTTCTTCTCGACCCACTTCTGGTCCATGGATCCATACACCAGCCCCACCAGTGAAGTTTAATTTTCTCCAGTCACCCTTGCACCTTTTTTCAACAAAACATCCACCCACAAGCGGGGAAAAGATACGAAAAAGCTGCCTTGAGCGGAAGCTGCCAAATGTGCGACCGCTCACACCATGGCCACCACCGGAAGTCGGCCCACCCAAAAGAACTATCTTATAGGAAATAGAAAGTTTGCCCAGGGATTTATATGATATATTTAGAGATTATGCTATAGTGCAAAATATTTCAATATGTTGCATTTTGCTCCACTGTCAATCCTTACCTCACTTAGCATGGGAGCACAGTGGTTAGCACTGTGGCTTCACAGCACCAGGGTCCCAGGTTCGATTCCCCGCTGGGTCACAGTCTGTGCGGAGTCTGCACGTTCTCCCCGTGTCTGTGTGGGTTTCCTCCGGGTGCTCCGGTTTCCTCCCACTAGTCCCAAAAGACGTGCTTGTTTGGTAATTTGGGCATTCTAATTCTCCCTCTGTGTACCCAAACAGGCAGCGGAATGTGGTGACTAGGGGCTTTTCGCAGTAACTTCATTGCAATGTAAGCCTACTTGTGACAATAAAGATTATTATTAACATAATTATTATTAAGACCATAAAGACATAGGCCACTCAGCCCATCGAGTCTGCGTCACCATTCAATGAGATCATGGCTGATCTGATATAATCCTCAACTCCACTTTCCTGCCTTATCCCCATAACCCTTGATTCCCTTACTGAGTAAATATCTAACTTTCTCAGCCTTGAACATACTTTTTTACTTTTTCACTTGTTCTGAGTTACCAAGCCAGGGCTCAGAGTATGGACAGGGGCTAACGCCTAATCCAGCTCCTTGCCTGCTCCAAAAACCAATTCAAATTGAATCCAATTCATGGTCTCCACAAGAGAGACATACCAGATCTGAGCCAAAAGGCAGAGCAGATACTACACTTGATCTTAGCCAAAAGGCCGAGAAGCGATGCCTTGAACATACTTAATGACCCAGCCTCTATAGCCCTCTGTGGTAAAGAATTCTACAGATTCACTACTCTGTGTGAGAAGAAATTCCCCCTCATCTCTCTCTTAAATGGGCGAACCCTTACTCTGAGATATGCCCTCTGGTCCTAGACTCTCCCACAAGGAGAAACATCCTCTCAGCATCTACCCTGTCAAGCCCCTGAGAATCCTGTATGTCTCAATATGATCACCTCTCATTCGTCTAAACTCCAATGAGTACAGGAACATAGGAACAGGAGTAGGCCATTCAATCCCTTGAGCCAGTCCCACCATTTAATGGGATTGTGGCTGATCTGTGGCCTAACTCCATATACCTGCCTTTGGCCCATATCCCTTAATACCTTTGCTCAAGAAAAATCTATCTATCTCAGATTTAAAATCAACAACTGCTGTTTGTGGGAGGGAGTTCCAAACCTCTACCACCCTTTGACTGAAGAACTACTTCCTAACATCTCTCCCGATCGGTCTAGCCCTAATGTTTAGACTATGCATCCTTGTTTTAGAATCTCCAACCAGTAAAAATAGTTTATCTTTATCTACCCTGTCTTTCCCTGTTAATACTTCAATCAAAGCACCGCTTAACCTTCTAAATTCTAGTCAAAACAGGTCAATTTGTGTAATCTCTCCTCGTAACTTAACCCTTTTGTTCAGGTATCATTTTCGTAAACCTAGGTTGCACTCCCTCCAAGGCCAAAATATCCTTTCTAAGGTGTGGTGCCCAGAACTGCTCACAGTACTCCAAGTGGGGTCTAACCAGGGTTTTGTATACCTGCAGCATAACTTCTGTGTCTTTATCCTCCAATCCTCTAGACATAAAGGCTAGCATTCCATTAGCTTTTTTTGATTATTTTCTGCACTTGTTTGTGGAAGTTTAAGAATGTATGCGCCTGAACCCCAAGTCTCTTTGGACATTCACTGTACTTGACCTCTTTCCATTGAGAAAGTATTCCTCTCTATCCTTCTTTGGTCCAAAATGAATATCCTCACATTTGCCTACATTGAATTCCATTTGCCACAATTTTGCCTATTCATCTAGTCTGTCAATATCTCCTTGCAATTTTATGTTATCATCTAGACTGTCGACTATGCCACTTAAGTTTTTTAACATACGCAAATTTGGATATATGACCTTCTTAAATGGGAACTCCCGAATTTTTAAACTGTGCCCCCGAGTTCTAGGCTCCCCCACAAGGTGTCCTTATGTTTTTCCTACTTTCTACGATGACCGTCCGGATCAACGGGCACGAGACAGCCTGCCTTTTCAACTCCGGGAGCATAGACAGCTTCATACGTCCAGATACGGCAAGGTGCTGCTCCCTCCCAATCTTACCAGGACCCACATGCTTCCGGATCACATGCAGTAGAAATCCGGGGGTACTGTGTCGTGACCCTTACTGTACAAGGCGCAGAGTACACTAACTTCAAACTCTACGCCCTTCCCCATCTCTGCGCTGCCCTATTACTGGGGCTCGACTTCCAGTGCCACCTCCAAAGCCTTACTTTAAAGTTCGGCGGACCCCTGCCCCCCCTCACCGTCTGTAGCCTTGCGACCCTTAAGGTCGCCCCACCCTTGCTCTTCGCAAACCTCACCCCGGACTGTAAGCCCGTCGCTACTAGGAGCAGACGATACAGTGCCCGGGACAGGGCCTTTATCAGGTCGGAGGTCCAGCGACTCCTACGAGAGGGGATCATTGAGGCTAGTAACAGCCCCTGGAGAGCCCAAGTGGTGATTGTCAAGACTGGGGAGAAGCACCGGATGGTCATCGACTACAGTCAGATCATCAATCGGTACACGCAGCTCGATGCGTACCCCCTCCCCCGCATATTTGACATGGTCAATCAGATTGCGCAGTATCGAGTCTTCTCCACAGTTGACTTGAAGTCCGTGTACCACCAGCTCCCTATCCGCCCGGAGAACCGCCAATACATTGTCTTCGAGGCAGATGGCCGCCATTACCACTTCCTCAGGGTTCCCTTCGGCATCCCCAATGGGGTCTCGGTCTTCCAACGGAAAATGGACCGAATGGTTGACCAGTACGGGCTGCGGGCCACATTCCCGTACTTAGATAATGTCACTATCTGCAGCCATGACCAGCAGGACCATGACGGAAACCTCCGGCACTTCCTCCACACCGCTAAACTCCCGAATCTCACCTATAATAAGGAAAAATGCGTTTTCCGCACAACCCGCCTAGCCATCCTTGGCTACGTTGTGGAAACGGAGTCCTAGGGCCCGACCCCATGCGCCCCCTCCTGGAACTCCCACTCCCCCACTGCCCCAAGGCCCTGAAGAGATGCCTGGGGTTCTTCTCCTCCTACGCCCAGTGGGTCCCCAATTATGCGGACAAGGCCCGTCCACTTATTAAATCCACCATTTTTCCCCTGACAGCTGAGGCCCGTCTGGCCTTCAACCGCATCAAGGCAGATGTTGCCAAAGCCGCGATGCACGCTGTGGACGAGTCCATTCCATTCCGGGTGGAGAGCGATGCATCGGACTTTGCCCTGGCCGCTACCCTGAGCCAGGCGGGCAGGCCCGTGGCTTTCTTCTCCCGTACCCTCCATGCCTCCGAGATTCGACACTACTCCGTCGAAAAGGAAGCCCAAGCCATTGTAGAAGCTGTGAGACATTTGAGGCATTACCTGGCCAGCAGGCGATTCACTCTCCTCACTGACCAGCGGTCGGTTGCCTTCATGTTTAACAGTGGGGCAAGATCAAGAACGACAAGATTCTGAGGTGGAGGATCGAGCTCTCCACCTACAACTACGATATCTTGTATCAACCTGGGAAGCTCAATGAGCCCCCAGATGCCCTATCCCGCAGTACATGTGCCAGCGCACAAGTAGACCAGCTTCGGGCCTTCCACAACGACCTCTGTCACCGGGGGCTCACCCGTGTTTTTTCACTTTATCAAGGCCCGCAACCTGCCTTACTCCATCGAGGAGGTCAGGACCATGACCAGGGACTGCCAGGTCTGCGCGGAGTGCAAACCGCACTTCTATCGGCCAGACAAGGCGCACCCGGTAAAGGCCTCCCGCCCCTTTGAGCGCCTCAGCATCGACTTCAAAGAGCCCCTCCCCTCCACTGATCGGAATGTGTACTTCCTCAACGTTGTTGACGAATACTCGAGATTCCCTTTTGCCATCCCATGCTCTGGCATGACCTCCGCCACCGTCATCAAGGCCCTGCACAGTCTTCACCCTGTTCGGGTTCCTCACCTACATCCATAGCGATCGGGGATCCTCCTTCATGAGCGATGAGCTGCGTCAGTTCCTGCTCAGCAAGGGCAACACCTCCAGCAGGACGACCAGCTACAACCCTGGGGTAATGAACAGGTGGAGAGGGAGAACGCAACGGTCTGGAAGGCTGTACTCCTGGCCCTATGGTCTAGAAGTCTCCCTGTCTCCCGCTGGCAGGAAGCCCTTCCCGATGCGCTCCACTCCATCCAGTCGCTCCTGTGTACCACCACCAATGTGACCCTTCATGAGAGGATGTTTGTAGCGGCCTTGAGGAGAGGAAATCCACCTCAGGGGTCTCGCTCCCATCCTGGCTGATGGTCCCAGGGTCCGTCCTCCTCCGGAAGCATGCAAGGAGCCATAAGTCGGATCCACTGGTCGAAACGGTCCTTCTCCTCCATGCTAACCCCCAATATGCCTACATGGCACACCATGACGGCGGGAGGACACAGTCTCCCTTCGGGATTTGATACCCGCAGGTTTCCCAGTGACCATCACCACTACCCCCGACCCTACACCGTCTCCCCCCATTGCTACTCATCTACTACGAGACACAGAAGACGACACGCTCCCCGACACGCAGGCCTCAACACCTCATCCGACACCAGTGTCCACACCACAGCCGGGACTGAGGCGGTCGCAGCGGCAAGTCAGAGCCCCTGACAGACTCGATCTATAACTCAACCCATCCACTTCACCCCCGCCGGTCTCTTTTTTAACAGGGGGTGAATGTGGTAAACCACTGTATTGCAATGTATTGTACTGTTGTATTGTACATGCCTGGGCTTGGCCCCGCTGGCTCTGCCTGTGCCTCCTCCCTTCATAGAACATAGAACATAGAACGATACAGCGCAGTACAGGCCCTTCGGCCCACGATGTTGCACCGAAACAAAAGCCATCTAACCTACACTATGCCATTATCATCCATATGTTTATCCAATAAACTTTTAAAGGCCCTCAATGTTGGCAAGTTCACTACTGTAGCAGGTAGGGCATTCCACGGCCTCACTACTCTTTGCGTAAAGAACCTACCTCTGACCCCAGTCCTATATCTATTACCCCTCAGTTTAAAGTTATGTCCCCTCGTGCCAGCCATATCCATCCATGGGAGAAGGCTCTCACTGTCCACCCTATCTAACCCCCTGATCATTTTGTATGCCTCTATTAAGTCTCCTCTTAACCTTCTTCTCTCCAACGAAAACAACCTCAAGTCCATCAGCCTTTCCTCATAAGATTTTCCCTCCATACCAGGCAACATCCTGATAAATCTCCTCTGCACCCGCTCCAAAGCCTCCACGTCCTTCCTATAATGCGGTGACCAGAACTGTACGCAATACTCCAAATGCGGCCGTACCAGAGTTCTGCACAGCTGCAACATGACCTCCTGACTCCGGAACTCAATCCCTCTACCAATAAAGGCCAACGCTCCATAGGCCTTCTTCACAACCCTATCAACCTGGGTGGCACTTTCAGGGATCTATGTACATGGACACCTAGATCCCTCTGCTCATCCACACTTCCAAGAACTTTACCATTAGCCAAATATTCCGCATTCCTGTTATTCCTTCCAAAGTGAATCACCTCACACTTCTCTACATTAAACTCCATTTGCCACCTCTCAGCCCAGCTCTGCAGCTTATCTATATCCCTCTGTAACCTGCTACATCCTTCCACACTATCGACAACACCACCGACTTTAGTATCGTCTGCAAATTTACTCACCCACCCTTCTGCGCCTTCCTCTAGGTCATTGTTAAAAATTACAATCAGCAACGGCCCCAGAACAGATCCTTGTGGTACTCCACTTGTAACTGAACTCCATTCTGAACATTTCCCATCAACCACCACCTTCTGTCTTCTTTCAGCTAGCCAATTTCTGATCCACATCTCTAAATCACCCTCAATCCCCAGCCTCCGTATTTTCTGCAATAGCCTACCGTGGGGAACCTTATCAAACGCTTTGCTGAAATCCATATACACCACATCAACTGCTCTACCCTCGTCTACCTGTTCAGTCACCTTCTCAAAGAACTCGATAAGGTTTGTGAGGCATGACCTACCCTTCACAAAGCCATGCTGACTATCCCTGATCATATTATTCCTATCTAGATGATTATAAATCTTGTCTCTGATAATCCCCTCCAAGACTTTACCCACTACAGACGTGAGGCTCACCGGTCTATAGTTGCCGGGGTTGTCTCTGCTCCCCTTTTTGAACAAAGGGACCACATTTGCTATCCTACAGTCCTCTGGCACTATTCCTGTAGCCAATGATGACATAAAAATCAAAACCAAAGGTCCAGCAATCTCTTCCCTGGCCTCCCAGAGAATCCTAGGATAAATCCCATCAGGACCCGGGGACTTATCTATTTTCAGCCTGTCCAGAATTTCCAACACCTCTTCCCTACGTACCTCAATGCCATCTATTCTATTAGCCTGGGTCTCAGCATTCTCCTCCACAACGTTATCTTTTTCCTGAGTGAATACTGACGAAAAATATTCATTTAGTATCTCGCCTATCTCTTCAGACTCCACACACAACTTCCCATCCCTGTCCTTAACTGGTCCTAATCTTTACCTAGTCATTCGCTTATTCCTGACATACCTATAGAAACCTTTTGGGTTTTCCTTGATCCTTCCTGCCAAATACTTCTCATGTCCCCTCCTTGCTCGTCTTTGCTCTCTCTTTAGATCCTTCCTCGCTACCTTGTAACTACCCATCGCCCCAACTGAAACTTCACACCTCATCTTCACATAGGCCTCCTTCTTCCTCTTAACAAGAGTTTCCACTTCTATGGTAAACCACGGTTCCCTCGCTCGACGCCTTCCTCCTTGCCTGACCGGTACATACTTATCAAGAACACGCAGTAGCTGATCCTTGAACAAGCTCCACTTATCCAGTGTGCCCAACACTTGCAGCCTACTTCTCCACCTTATCCCCCCCAAGTCACGTCTAATGGCATCATAATTGCCCTTCCCCCAGCTATAACTCTTGCCCTGCGGTGTATACTTATCCCTTTCCATCATTAACGTAAACGTCACCGAATTGTGGTCACTGTCCCCAAAGTGCTCTCCTACCTCCAAATCCAACACCTGGCCTGGTTCATTACCCAAAACCAAATCCAACGTGGCCTCGCCTCTTGTTGGCCTGTCAACATATTGTGTCAGGAAACCCTCCTGCACACACTGTACAAAAAAACGACCCATCTAATGTACTCGAACTATATATTTTCCAGTCAATATTTGGAAAGTTAAAGTCTCCCATAATAACTACCCTGTTACTTTCGCTCTTATCCAGGATCATCCTCGCCATCCTTTCCTCTACATCCCTAGAACTATTTGGAGGCCTATAGAAGACTCCCAACAGGGTGACCTCTCCTTTCCTGTTTCTAACCTCAGCCCATACTACCTCGGAAGATGAGTCCCCATCTAGCATCCTCTCCGCCGCCGTAATACTGCTCTTGACTAGCAGCGCCACACCTCCCCCTCTTTTGCCTCCTTCTCTGAGCTTACTAAAACACCTAAACCCAGGAACCTGCAACATCCATTCCTGTCCCTGCTCTATCCATGTCTCCGAAATGGCCACAACATCGAAGTCCCAGGTACCAACCCATGCTGCCAGTTCCCCTACCTTATTTCGTATACTCCTGGCATTGAAGTAGACACACTTCAAACCACCGAACTGAACACTGGTCCCCTCCTGCGACGTCACATCTGTGCTCCTGACCTCTATACTCTCATTCTCCCTTACCCTAAAACTACAATCCAGGTTCCCATGCCCTTCTGCATTAGTTTAAACCCCCCCAAAGAGCACTAACAAATCTCCCCCCCAGGATATTTGTGCCCCTCAGGTTCAGATGTAGACCATCCTGTCTGTAGAGGTCCCACCTTCCCCAGAAAGAGCCCCAGTTATCCAGAAATCTGAATCCCTCCCGCCTGCACCATCCCTGTAGCCACGTGTTTAATTACTCTCTCTCCCTATTCCTCATCTCACTGTCACGTGGCACGGGCAACAACCCAGAGATAACAACTCTGTTTGTTCTAGTTCTGAGCTTCCATCCTAGCTCCCTGAAAGCCTGCCTGACATCCTTGTCCCCTTTCCTAGCTATGTCGTTAGTGCCAATGTGGACCACGACTTGGGGCTGCTCCCCCTCCCCCCTAAGGACCCGGAAAACACGATCCGAGACATCACGTACCCTTGCACCTGGGAGGCAACATACCAAACGTGAGTCTCTCACGCTCCCACAAAATCTCCTATCTGTGCCCCTGACTATCGAGTCCCCAATTACTAATGCTCTGCTCCTCTCCCCCTTCCCTTCTGAGCAACAGGGACAGACTCCGTGCCAGAGGCCCGTACCCCATGGCTTACCCCTGGTAAGTCCCCCCCCCCCACAAGTATTCAAAGCGGTATACTTGTTTCTCAGGGGAACGACCGCAGGGGATCCCTGCACTGACTGCTTCTTCCCAGTCCCTCTTACAGTTACCCATCTATCTCCAATCTTTGGTGTAACTAATTCCCTGAAGCTGCTATCTATGACCCCCTCTGCCTCCCGAATGATCCGAAGTTCTTCCAACTCCAGCTCCAGTTCCTTAACTCGGTCTTGGAGGAGCTGGAGATGGCAGCACTTCCTGCAGGTAAAATCAGCAGGGACACTAACGGCATCCCTCACCTCAAACATCCTGCAGGAGGAACTTTGCAGTCCCTTCCCTGCCATCCCTCTAGCTTTCTACCAAGATCTGGCTAACAACTAAATTAAATTAAACAAAAAAATAATAATAATAAAATATGGTACTTACCTCACATCAATGGGTTTTATTATTAGGTTAGAGGAGGAGGGCGGGTGGGAGACACTACACGTGTAGTGTCTCGGGTTTCCTCTCCACCAGAATTTATTGGTGAGTGTGTATACTTCAACGCAAGAAGCATCAGGAATAAGGTGGGTGAACTTAAGGCATGGATCGGTACTTGGGACTACGATGTGGTGGCCATCACGGAAACTTGGATAGAAGAGGGGCAGAAATGGTTGTTGGAGGTCCCTGGTTATAGATGTTTCAATAAGATTAGGGAGGGTGGTAAAAGAGGTGGGGGGGTGGCATTATTAATTAGAGATAGTATAACAGCTGCAGAAAGGCAGTTCGAGGAGTATCACCCTATTGAGGTAGTATGGGTTGAAGTCAGAAATAGGAAAGGAGCAGTCACCTTGTTAGGAGTTTTCTATAGGCCCCCCAATAGTAACAGAGATGTGGAGGAACAGATTGGGAAACAGATTTTAGAAAGGTGCAGAAGTCATAGGGTAGTAGTCATGGGCGACTTTAACTTCCCAAATATTGAGTGGAAACTCTTTAGATCAAATAGTTTGGATGGGGTGGTGTTTGTGCAGTGTGTCCAGGAAGCTTTTCTAACACAGTATGTAGATTGTCCGACCAGAGGAGGGGCAATATTGGATTTAGTACTGGGTAATGAACCAGGGCAAGTGATAGATTTGTTAGTGGGGGAGCATTTTGGAGATAGTGACCACAATTCTGTGACTTTCACTTTAGTAATGGAGAGGGATAGGTACGTGCAACAGGGCAAGGTTTACAATTGGGGGAAGGGTAAATACGATGTTGTCAGACAAGAATTGAAGTGCATAAGTTGGGAACATAGGCTGGCAGGGAAGGACACAAGTGAAATGTGGAACTTGTTCAAGGAACAGGTGCTACGTGTCCTTGATATGTATGTCCCTGTCAGGCAGGGAAGAGATGGTCGAGTGAGGGAACCATGGTTGACAAGAGAGGTTGAATGTCTTGTTAAGAGGAAAAAGGTGACTTATGTAAGGCTGAGGAAACAAGGTTCAGACAGGGCATTGGAGGGATACAAGATAGCCAGGAGGGAACTGAAGAAAGGGATTAGGAGAGCTAAGAGAGGGCATGAACAATCTTTGGCGGGTAGGATCAAGGAAAACCCCAAGGCCTTTTACACATATGTGAGAAATACGAGAATGACTAGAGCGAGAGTAGGTCCGATCAAGGACAGTAGCGGGAGATTGTGTATTGAGTCTGAAGAGATAGGAGAGGTCTTGAATGAGTATTTTTCTTCTGTATTTACAAATGAGAGGGGCGATATTGTTGGAGAGGACAGTGTGAAACAGATTGGTAAGCTCGAGGAAATACTTGTCAGGAAGGAAGATGTGTTGGGCATTTTGAAAAACTTGAGGATAGACAAGTCCCCCGGGCCTGACGGGATATATCCAAGGATTCTATGGGAAGCAAGAGATGAAATTGCAGAGCCGTTGGCAATGATCTTTTCGTCCTCACTGTCAACAGGGGTGGTACCAGGGGATTGGAGAGTGGCGAATGTCGTGCCCCTGTTCAAAAAAGGAACTAGGGATAACCCTGGGAATTACAGGCCAGTTAGTCTTACTTCGGTGGTAGGCAAAGTAATGGAAAGGGTACTGAAGGATAGGATTTCTGAACATCTGGAAAGACACTGCTTGATTAGGGATAGTCAGCACGGATTTGTGAGGGGTAGGTCTTGCCTTACAAATCTTATTGAATTCTTTGAGGAGGTGACCAAGCATGTGGATGAAGGTAAAGCAGTGGATGTAGTGTACATGGATTTTAGTAAGGCATTTGATAAAGTTCCCCATGGTAGGCTTATGCAGAAAGTAAGGAGGCATGGGATAGTGGGAAATTTGGCCAGTTGGATAACGAACTGGCTAACCGATAGAAGTCAGAGAGTGGTGGTGGATGGCAAATATTCAGCCTGGATCCCAGTTACCAGTGGCGTACCGCAGGGATCAGTTCTGGGTCCTCTGCTGTTTGTGATTTTCATTAATGACTTGGATGAGGGAGTTGAAGGGTGGGTCAGTAAATTTGCAGACGATACGAAGATTGGTGGAGTTGTGGATAGTAAGGAGGGCTGTTGTTGGCTGCAAAGAGACATAGATAGGATGCAGAGCTGGGCTGAGAAGTGGCAGATGGAGTTTAACCCTGAAAAGTGTGAGGTTGTCCATTTTGGAAGGACAAATATGAATGCGGAATATAGGGTTAACGGTAGAGTTCTTGGCAATGTGGAGGAGCAGAGAGATCTTGGGGTCTATGTTCATACATCTTTGAAAGTTGCCACTCAAGTGGATAGAGCTGTGAAGAAGGCCTATGGTGTGCTCGCGTTCATTAACAGAGGGATTGAATTTAAGAGCCGTGAGGTGATGATGCAGCTGTACAAAACTTTGGTAAGGCCACATTTAGAGTACTGTGTACAGTTCTGGTCGCCTCATTTTAGGAAGGATGTGGAAGCTCTGGAAAAGGTGCAAAGAAGATTTACCAGGAAGTTGCCTGGAATGGAGAGTAGGTCTTACGAGGAAAGGTTGAGGGTGCTAGGCCTTTTCTCATTAGAGCGGAGAAGGATGAGGGGCGACTTGATAGAGGTTTTAAGATGATCAGGGGAATAGATAGAGTAGACAGTCAGAGACTTTTTCCCCGGGTGGAACACACCATTACAAGGGGACATAAATTTAAGGTGAAAGGTGGAAGATATAGGAGGGATATCAGAGGTAGGTTCTTTACCCAGAGAGTAGTGGGGGCATGGAATGCACTGCCTGTGGAAGTAGTTGAGTCGGAAACATTGGGGACCTTCAAGCAGCTACTGGATAGGTACATGGATGACGGTAAAATGATATAGTGTAGATTTATTTGTTCTTAAGGGCAGCACGGTAGCATTGTGGATAGCGCAATTGCTTCACAGCTCCATGGTCCCAGGTTCGATTCCGGCTTGGGTCATTGTCTGTGCGGAGTCTGCACGTCCTCCCCTTGTCTGCGTGGGTTTCCTCCGGGTGCTCCGGTTTCCTCCCACAGTCCAAAGATGTGTGGGTTAGGTGAATTGGCCAATGATAAATTGCCCTTTATGTCCAAATTGCCCTTGGTGTTGGGTGGAGGTGCTGAGTTTGGGTATGGTGCTCTTTCCAAGAGCCGGTGCAGACTCAAAGGGCCGAATGGCCTCCTTCTGCACTGTAAATTCAATGATAATCTATGATTAATCTAGGACAAAGGTTCGGCACAACATCGTGGGCCGAAGGGCCTGTTCTGTGCTGTATTTTCTATGTTCTATGTTCCCAGAAGTCCGCAGGTCGAACTTCCTGTTCCCGCCTTAAACACTAAAATTTACAAAAAAAAAAACAGCAAAGAGGGACCGAAAACGGGACCAGGTAAGTGTTTACCGCTGAAATTGACTAGCCTGCTCCTGTGATGGTC
The DNA here is from genome assembly GCF_047496885.1 of Scyliorhinus torazame. NCBI lineage: Eukaryota > Metazoa > Chordata > Chondrichthyes > Carcharhiniformes > Scyliorhinidae > Scyliorhinus > Scyliorhinus torazame. The sequence goes on from NC_092707.1 coordinate 58,929,562, forward strand.
TCCCAGAAATCACTAATGCACCGCTCCCACTGAAATCGACTGGCCTGCTCCTGCAAAGACAAGTGTTTTTAAAGGAGAAACGTACCTCCCAGAAATCACTTGCGCACTGCTCCCGCTGAAATTGACTAACCTGCTCCGCTCCCGCTGAAATCGACTCTAATTCGGGCTCATGTATAAAATTGGCTGGTCTCCGCCTCTGATCCAGTTCGAGATCAGAGGCCAGGAGGCTTTCTGTTTAGTGTATTAAAGCCTCAGTTACGTTTACCACTCGTCGTGTGTTCATTGATGGCATATCATCTATGAAAAGGTCTCTGGGATATTGGGACTGGTATTGGGAAGGTGTTTAACGAGGCAAGGGAAAGAGGGGTTCTGCCCCAGACAATGTCACAGGCCACGATTTCGCTTATCCTGAAATGGGACAAGGACCCGGAGCTATGTGGGTCTTACAGGCCGATTTCTCTGTTGAACATGGACGCCAAACCGTTGGCCCAAATTTTGTCCTCCAGGATTGAGGATTGCGTACCAGACGTTATTGTGGAGAATCAGATGGGATTCATTAAGGGCAGACAGCTATTGGCCAATGTAAGAAGGCTGTTAAACGTGATCATGATGCCCCCGGAAAGTAGAGAGGTGGAGGTAGTGGTCGCGATGGATGCAGAGAAAGATTTTGACCGGGTTGAGTGGGATTATTCATGGGAGGTTCCGGAGCGGTTTGGATTTGGGAGGGGCTTTATTGACTGGGTCAGGTTGCTGTACCAGGCTCTTGTGGCAAGTGTACGGACAAACAGGACTACTTCAGACTATTTTAGACTGCACCGGCGGATGAGACAGGGATGCCCCCTCTCCCCACTGCTGTTTGCGTTGGCTATCGAGCCGCTGGCAATTGCTCTGAGGGCCTCGAGGGGCTGGAGGGGGCTGGTCTTGGGGGGGGGGGGGGGGGCGGGGAGGGGGGAGCACAGAGTCTCACTGTATGCGGATGACCTGCTTTTGTATGTTTCAGATCCAATGGAGGGGATGGAAGAAATTATGGGAATTTTAGAGGAATTCGGCCGGTTTTCGGGGTATAAGCTTAATATGGGGAAGAGCGAGATGTTTGTGGTCCAGTTTAGAGTGGTAGGGGACAGTTTCAGGTACCTAGGTATCCAAGTGGTGCGGGACTGAAATGAAAATCGCTTATTGTCACAAGTAGGCTTCAAAAATGAAGTTACTGTGAAAAGCCCCTAGTCACCACATTCCAGCGCCTGTTCGGGGAGGCTGTTACGGGAATTGAACCGTGCTGCTGACCTGCCTTGGTCTGCTTTCAAAGCCAGCAATTTAGCCCTGTGCTAATCAGTGGGACCGGCTACATAAATTGAACTTGGCCTGGTTGGTGGATCAGATGAAGGAGGATTTCCAGAGCTGGGATGCGCTCCCGTTGTCTCTGGCGGGCAGAGTGCAAACAGTGAAAATGACGGTCCTCCCGAGATTCCTATTTGTTTTCCAATGTCTCCCCATCTTCATCCCACGGTCCTTCTTCAAGCGGGTCAATAAAGTTATAGCAGGCTTTCTATGGGGGGGCAGGTCCCCGCGAGTGAGGAGGGTAATGCTGGAGCGGAGTCGGGGAGAGGGACGGCTGGCGCTGCCGAACTTTAGTAATTATTACTGGGCGGCTAACATAGCATTGATTAGGACGTGGCTGGTGGGGGGAGAGGGGGGGTCGGCATGGGTGCGTATGGAGGCGGCTTCTTGTCGAGCACAAGGGGGTACTGGTAACTGTGCCTCTGCCATTCCCACCGGCGCGGCACTTCTCCAGCCCCATGGTGGTGGTGGCCTTGAGAGTCTGGGGGCAGTGGAGGAGACGTGTGGGAGCAGTGGGAGCATTGGTCTGGTCCCCAATCTGTAATAATCACCGGTTTGCCCCGGGGAGGATGGTGGGGTTCCGAATTTGGCGGAGAGCGGGGATTGAGAGGATGGGGGACTTGTTTATAGATGGGAGCTTTCCGTATATGAGGGCGCTGGAGGAGAAGTTTGCATAGGCGGGGGGTAACAAATTTTGTTACCTGCAGGTGCGGGACTTTCTGCGTAGACAGGTACCAACCTTCCCACTCCTGCCACTAAGAGGGATTCAGGATAGGGTGGTTTCTAGCGGATGGATAGGAGCGGGGAGCATCTCGGACATATATAAGGAGCTTATGGGATCAGAGGTGATGCAGACTGAGGAGCTGAAATGAAAGTGGGCAGAGGAACTGGGGGGAGAGATAGAGGAGGGCCTTTGGGCGGACGTGTTGAGCAGAGTCAACGCGACCGCGACGTATGCCAGGCTCAGCCTGATTCAATTCAAGGTCGTGCACCGGGCTCACATGACAGTGGCCCGGATGAGCAGATTCTTTGGGGTGGAAGATAGGTGCGCAAAATGTGCGTGAGGACCGGCGAACCATGTCCACATGTTCTGGGCGTGTCCGAAGCTCAGGGGATTTTGGCAGGGGTTTGCCGCCGTCATGTCAAAGGTATTAAAAACAAGGGTGGCACTGAGTCCAGAGGTGGCAATTTTCGGGGTGTCGTAGGATCCGGGAATCCAGGAGGAGAAAGACGTTCTGGCCTTTGCTTCCCTGGTAGCCCGGAGGCGGATATTACTAGCATGGAGGGACTCGAAGCCCCCGAAGTCGGAGACCTGGCTATCGGACATGGCTGGCTTTCTCTGCCTGGAGAAAATTAAGTTCGCCTTGAGAGGGTCATTGTTAGGGTTCGCCCGGAGGTGCCAACCATTCATCGACTTCTTTGCAGAGAATTAACCGTTTGTAGAAGGGGGGGGGGGGTAGATTAGTGTAGATTAGGGGGTTAAGTAATGGTGGGACCTGTGGGAGAAGGTGGTGGTATTTGCACTATGTTTATATTTTTATGTACATTGTTTATATTGCTGCTGTTACAATGCCAAAAGAATACTTCAATAATATGTTTATTAAAAAAATACATTTTCTATTCTGGAGAAAAGAGTCCTCACCTGTTCATTCTTTCCTGACTGGATCCCTTTGGCAAGTCATTTTTGCATCTTCGCCAATACCTCGATACACATTTGTAATTTGGAGACCAGAACTGTGAGCAGTATTCAGAGTGCGACCTCACATAAGACCAGTATGGTTTCTCTCCTTTTCAATTCTGCTTCTGTGTGGCCTTAATTAACCTGTGTTGCAACTTCTAATGAATTGCTCCCAAATCTCACTGCCTTTCTTATTTTCCAAGGAGTATGAAGCCTCCTTATCATGTTCAGGAAATTATTTTTGGAATCAACAATGCCAAAAAATAAGCTAACGTTCAACCTGTCCATTGACATCAATATATTAACGCTGGTGGGAAATGCGAAACCAGTTAATTTACTAACCTCTTAATTACCTCTATGGATTATTAGCCAAATTAAAATGGTGTATTCCCTGACGTTTGTATCTCCCCATTACTTCACAAGTACATTTTCAGCGTACGCATCTTTATCTCAGATCTCCATAGTTACACTCCCTCAGAATCCCCGAGGAATGGCCACTAGGTGCATATCTTTGTAATGCACTGACGTTAAAGCTCCTTCGACAAGCAGTAAACGAGTAAACAGCACTGAAACCTATCAGTACCTCCTACCTCAAGAATTTTCAGTTACGATGACCATGTTCCATCAAGAGTTCTGAAAACCTAACCAAGCTAAACTATTAACCAGGTAAGGCCCAAATGCATCTTTGGCAATGTTTGACTCATTTCGCTAACTGCTAAATTGAACACCTCATTGCAAATATATGGGTGGATGCTTAAGTGCAGCCTTTGGTCTATGTTTTAATGGCTGTTGGATCAATTAAAATGCAAGAATATTTTTTCAGTCCAAAAATTACACCAATTACATTGAGTAATTCCAATAATTCATTGCTCTAACACGCTGTAACAGGATGTATCATTAATCTTCAAGATAATTAACCTCTGAAAATAAGTTAATTCCATTTACCTGCTTTTAAAAGAGATATATATTTTACAGTGTGTTTCTCTTCTGGACTGAATTTAATCTTAAAGCTGAAAAGAGGATACAACAGTTATGATGCATATGTGTATAAGGAAGTGTAGTATTCAGTAGAGTTGTGCTAACACTGGTAATGTACTGCCTTTTTCCCTCACAATGTGAAGGAAAGGGGCTGGTTTAGCACAGTGGGCTAAACAGCTCACTTGTAATGGCAGAACAAGGCCAGCTGCACGGGTCCAATTCCCGTACCAGCCTCCCCGAACAGGTGCCAGAATGTGGCGACTAGGGGCTTTTCAGAGTCACTTCATTGAAGCCTACTCGTGACAATAAGCGATTATTATTATGTCATCCTAGAGAGATATTTACTTTCAGTGTAAAGTGAGGATTGTCAACACACAAGAAGGAAAAACATCGCCAAAGGTATAACACCAAGCCTAATCTCTTACACATCTGCAAAGTGTAAATGGCTTTTGAAACTGGTTTCCTATTTAATTTCCCAATAGAAAAGCGCCCATGTGACCTACCCGATACCTTTGTGCACAAGGTGATTAATTTATGTCTCTATGGAACTAACAGCTTGGGAGAGGAAAATAGGAATAACACCTATTCTGCAGAGCTACATTCACTTCAAACCTAACTGCACTGAAGTCAGGAAGGAGAGTTGCCATTTAACACTCACAGTATCAGAGGATTGGAGCAGAATCACGGGAAGTATGTATTCATAAGGGATATGGGTGCATTCTCTTTTTATTGTAAATATTTTTATTAAGGCATTTATAAATAAACATCAAACAGAACCAAAACCAAGCCCAAAAAGAGAGCAAACAGGAGATTGCATCATAACTAAATAAGTAACCAACAACCACAACCCACCCTCCCTACCCCGTCCTCCACCCTCTCTGCCTCTAACTTTTCGTATTAACCCCAGAATACCCCCCCCCCCCCCCCCCCCACACTCCCTGTTGACTTGACTGTCCTGGAAGAAGTCAATAAACAGTTTCCATCTCCAGGCAAACCCTTCCACCGACCCTCTCAAAGCGAACTTAATTGGTTAAGGACTCTGGGTCTGTACTAGTTGGAGTTTAGAAGGATGAGGGGGGATCTTATTGAAACTTACAGGACACTGCGAGGCCTGGATAGAGTGGACGTGGAGAGGATGTTTCCACTTGTAGGAAAAACTAAAAGCAAAGGACACCATCTCAGACCAAAGGGGTGATCCTTTAAAACAGAGATGAGGAGGAATTTCTTCAACCAGAGGGTGGTGAACCTGTGGAACTCTTTGCCACAGAAGGCTGTGGAGGCCAAATCACTGAGTGTCTTTACGACAGAGATAAATAGGTTCTTGATTAATAAGGGGATCAGGGGTTATGGGGAGAAGACAGGAGAATGGGGATGAGAAAAATATTAGCCATGATTGATGGCAGAGCAGACTCGATGGGCCGAGTGGCCTAATTCTGCTCCTATGTCTTATCGTCCCCTGCACACGGCGCACACCTATCCTCCACCCCCTCAAAGCAACTACTCATTCTAGCCACCGTCATGTGTGCCCTGTGGACTACTTTAAATTGAATGACACTCAGCCTGGCGCTCAAAGGGGACGCATTCACCTTCCTCAGAGCCTCCTCCCATAACCCAGCCTCCAACTCGGATATGGGGGCTTTCTCAAGGTGTAGTAGTGTCACGGTTGCAGTCATGGATCAGTAACCCAATATACAGTAACTCAGAAACAACAGCTGGAGGAATTAATCCCACTCATGGGATGTGGATTTTAACCATGCATTACTTCTGAGCGCCAATAAGTGCTGCATTCTACATTTTGAGAGAAATCATTCGCTTGATACTGCAATAAGGTTGTTGTGTGGGTCGGTGATCATTACAGACCAATTAGTGATATACTCTGAAAAGGAGGGAAGTCTCATTGGGAGCTCCTTTAAGAAACCAATATAACATATGCGCCTTGGATGTATCGCTAAGAAACAATGCAGATAAACAGAGGATCACATATTCAAAATAACAACATGAAGCACCTTTAATGTAGTTACATGTCCCAACATCCTGCACAGATACACACTGGGCTAAATCGCTGGCTTTTAAAGTAGACCAAGGCAGGCCAGCAGCACGGTTCAATTCCCGTACCAGCCTCCCCGAACAGGCGCCGGAATGTGGCGACTAGGGGCTTTTCACAGTAACTTCATTGAAGCCTACTTGTGACAATAAGCGATTTTCATTTCATTTCATTTGGTATTGAATGGGCCAAGACTGCAAAGGATTAGACAGTCTTGGCAATGGTGGACTTGGAAATGCAACTCAGGACTTGAGGACTCCACAGAAATTGTGCATTGTCTAATCCTTTGGAACTCCCAGGTTCAGTTTGAGAAAGCAACAGATGTTGTCAGCTGGTTCACTCATCACTAGATATCAGATAGTCAGACAGACGGACAGACAACCTGTCAACAAGGCTGATGGGAGTAAAGCTACCTTTCCCAAGCAGTCAAAAACTCTGTGTTGTCAGACTTCTTACCGCATGCAGTGTCTGCATTTTGGCGGGATTTGCATGGCGAGGCGGGCCCTCCCTGCTTCTAGCGGCGACGCGCTGATATTCGGGCTGATTGCATCGCTCAGATGTCTGCTTCGAGCTTCCAAAGTCTTCTCTTCCCACTGCCAGTTATTGAGATTTTTTTCTCTCTCTGTAGGAAACTTCCGCTCGTCTCTACTCGAGGCCGTTCACAGCCCCTGTGAGTTCAAGGTGCATTTACCAGGAACTATTGGGGCCTCCTCGCAAAGCCTTTATCAGGCTTTCCCACTGGCCTGCTGCTACTGCAGATTCCAGGAGATCCTCAAGACAAGTATCAACAGTGGGTGGACCACACTTTTATTAGCACCGATTTTGAACTTAAATCAGCAAATGAGAGAAAATGTCCTCAGGATTGAGTCTCCAACACGCTGGTCGGTATTTCCCTGCTGAATAATTTCCAAGGATGAATATTGTGAAGTTGTGGTAAGCACAGTGAGTATTTTCATATTTAAAGCAGCATATCCTGAGAGGTGGCATTGATTTTATACATACGTTCTTGTAATGTGACAGAACTGCGTACAGCACTGTAGCTGTGGCCTAATTAGTGATTTAATTAGTTTATATAGAACCATCCTGCTCTTGTACTCTATGCCCAGAAACTAGGAGCAGGAGTAGGCCATTCGGCCCAACGATGAAACTCTACCTCAATACCATATTCCCTCTTTCTCCTCATACCCATGCAGGGCTGGTTTAGCACAGCGGGCTAAATAGCTGGCTTGCAAAGCAGAACAATGCCAGCAGCATGGGTTCAATTGCACAGGCGCCGGAATGTGGCAACTAGGGGCTTTTCACAGTAACTTCATTGAAGCCCACTTGTGACAATAAGCGATTATTATTACCCCTTGATCCTATTAAAATCTGTAAAATCTATAAAATCTTAACCACCTTATCTATCTCTCACGCTTCTTTCAGGGATTTGCTACATGCTTCTTCTACACTTTTCAGTTTCCCATCATTTGTTGTGCCTTCCCTTGCCTGAGAGAAGGCGGGACAGTCATGGTAAGGGTGGGGGAGGGTTGGGGGATTTGAGGGTCACGGGGTGAAAGCCCTAACTGATTGTCGGTCTGTCACCGTCTCCAATTCCTTCCAGATAAACAATGTTTTCTGGAGTTGATGCTGCGGAGGCTGCCCTCGCGGTGTTTGTGGCAGCTAAGGAGGGCAGAGGCCATAAAAGGTAGCAGCACCAACTCAGACTGGAGGCGGCATCCCATGTTCAGCATGCTGACGCACAACCTGAAGATCCGGCCTCTTATCAGGCTGAGAAGGGACCCAGAAGGGGCAGCCAGCAATGGCCCAAGGTGTACAGGTGTCATAAGAACTAGGAGCAGGAGTAGGCCATCTGGCCCTTCTGGCCTGCTCCGCCATTCAATGAGATTATGGCTGATCTTTTGTGGACTCACACAAGATCTTGGTCTTTCAATGAGATGACGGACAGCATGTGCCACAGAAGACTCCGTCTCAGCAGAGAGACAGTGCGGCACCTGTGCTATGTCATTATGGACATGGCACCCCCATGGAGGAGGTGGACACCCGCTCCCATTGGCTGTGAATGTCACTGCAGTCCTAAACCTTGACACCTCCGGGCGACACAGTACCTCAGTGGTCAGCACTGCTGCTTAACAGCTCCAGGGTTCCAGGTTCGATTCCTGGCTTGTGCCGGGTCTGCATGTTCTCCCCGTGTGTGCGTGGGTTTCCTCCTGGTGCTACAGTTTCCTCCCACAGTCCAACGATGTGCAGGTTAGGTGGATTGGCCATGCTAAATTGCCCTTAGTGTCCAAAAAGGTTAGGTGAGGTTACTGGGTTATGGGGATAGGGTGGAGATGTGGGCTTAATGCTCTTTCCGAGGGCCGGTGCAGACTCGATGGGCCGATATGGCCTCCTGCATTGTAAATTCTATGATTCATGACTGGGAGTGAGTGGTGAAGCAAGTTTTAAAGCAAGCTCCCCCTTTTTAGCAGTGAGCAGCTGAGGTGTGAGTCAGGCGAATCAGACAGTGAGGGAGCCAGCAATGTCAGGAATCTCGTGGGGGCTCATTCTTGGCACTAGTTGCTGTTGAATACGCCAACCCAGCCTTCGCAAAACTCCCCGCCAAATGCGCCCAAAACAGGGCTTTAACTTTGGTCCAGTGAATCTCACTTTCTATCTCCGTTGTAGTTGTTGGCTGGAATACTCAAAGTAGAAAAACTATCCTTAAAACAAGCCCTGTCCCTGCCCTGGCTCTCTGTGACAGCCATCCAATTAGCCCCAATCACTGTTTCCTCCCTATAATCATGCACACTTCCCCTTTTCAAGCATGTACAAAATTAGCAGCAATAATACCAGTCAGACTTATTCCCCACTGGTCAGTAGTGCTATTATTTTGATGAATCATAACAGACTTATGGAGTGAGATTCTTCATCTGCCGACGCCGGAACCACGAAAGACGATTGGACGGAGAATTGCGCGTGAGGTGAAAATCGTAGCCGGCGTTGGGCGCCCGACAGAATGCCATGCCTTGACAGCGGCATCAGTGCATTTTACTCCGCAAGTACAGTAAATGCCGTCGGCATATCATTAGCAGGCCTGACCCGGTATTCTACGGGGACTTTGCGATGTTCCGCCTCCGACAGGAGGAATTACCAATGGTGAGTTTCACTTGTGGTTTAGTTGGGCACAGGGGTACGCACCATGCTAACATATCTGCCTTTCACCCCTGCAGACAATGGACTGCGGAATCCAACCAGGAATGGTGGCCTTCATCCTAGCCGCCGCAGCCCTGGCGGATACCCTGAGGCTGTTCGAGCAGGAGCTGCTCGAGGGGGACCCTGCAAACCAGGTAGCTTGCCCCAGAGGAATGGGAGGCAGCCAGTGAGGATGGATGCGGCGCATGAGGCCTTGTGTGTACCGGCAGCGCCTGTCACCCGAGGACTGCTGCACCGGACATGTCGCCAAAGACTCTGCTGAACTGGGGGTCCGTACAGCATATCTGCTGGATCATGGCGCACCTGGCACCGCGGGGGTATGGTGGAGGGCACACGCTCCCGGTGGCCGCCACAGTGACGGTCGTCCTAAACCTTTACGCCACGGGGTCCTTTCTGGCGCCAAGTGGGGATTCGTCTGGGATTTCACAGACCTCAGTGCACAGGTGCATATGCGCCATAACGGAGGCCCTATATGCCCAGTCGGCACAATACATCAAATTCAATATGGACCAAGCCCACCACGGTGTCTGGGCAGTGGGGTTCACGGACATCGCCGGGTTCCCCAGGTCCAGGGGGTGATCGATGGGATGCGTGTGGGCCGGTCTTCACAAACCAAAAGGAGTTCCACTCGATGAACGTGCAGCTGGTGTGTGACTGAGCTGCACATCATACATGTCTGTGCCACAGTGTGCACAATGTCTTCATCTTGGCACACTTGATGGTTCCTGATATCTTTGAGGTGTGCCTCCGGGTGAAGAGTTGGCTTTTGGGCAACAGAGGTTTTCGGCTGCGGTCGTGGCTGATGATGTCCACCCGGAGGTCACAGATCGATGTGGAGTTCCGCTAAAACGACACCCATGCAGTGACCAGGGGCGTGATCGAGCGGTGCTTCAGCAGTGTGAAGATGCGATTCAGGTCCCTGGACCGCTCTGGAGGGGTCCTCCAGTTTAGCACTAGGAGAGTCCCCACATCGTGGTGGCCTCCACAGCATCGCGCAGCAGTGGGGCAACATGTTGGAGGAGGGATTTGAACTCCAGGCCTCTTCTGCGAGGAGGATGTGGGGAAGGGCAAGGATGGGCAGGACATTGGGCCCAGGCAGACACGGGAGGCCACCCAATGTGTGAGCCTGGGCTGACGCGTATGGGATGTCCTCATCGCCTCCAGGTTCACCAACTGGCATGAACGTCAACCCCCTCCCATGACCACCTTCCCTGTGCCACCCCTCTTCAACCCCCTCCATGATTCCTACCTGCCTCACTACGGGATGCGGGCCCTGGGTTGGCAGTAACTGGGTCTGGTCCATGGAATGGAGGACGATGACGACTTGCATTGCGATGAGCTCTGGTGCACCGCATCGTTTGACAATGTCTGACTCCTGCCCATGGTATCACTTTCCACCGTCCACCTGGGTGATCCCTGCATGCGAGCTGGCCATTCCATCACACAGTCCCACTGAACCCCTGGGGTGGTGCCGAGGGTGGGGGGGGGGGGGGGTTTGGGTGGAGAGGGATCAGAGTGGGGCGGGGCAATGAGTGGTGGCTGCACTGGGGTCCCTGTCCCGAACCCACCCCCGAAGTCCGCCTATCTCCCCCCACCCCGCCCACCAACACCCTCCTGCAGCCAGCCCAGCCCATCCCTCACACCCTCCTGCAGCCAGCCCAGCCCATCCCTCACACCCTCCTGCAGCCAGCCCAGCCCATCCCTCACACCCTCCTGCAGCCAGCCCAGCCCATCCCTCACACCCTCCTGCAGCCAGCCCAGCCCATCCCTCACACCCTCCTGCAGCCAGCCCAGCCCATCCCTCACACCCTCCTGCAGCCAGCCCAGCCCATCCCTCACACCCTCCTGCAGCCAGCCCAGCCCATCCCTCACACCCTCCTGCAGCCAGCCCAGCCCATCCCTCACACCCTCCTGCAGCCAGCCCAGCCCATCCCTCACACCCTCCTGCAGCCAGCCCAGCCCATCCCTCACACCCTCCTGCAGCCAGCCCAGCCCATCCCTCACACCCTCCTGCAGCCAGCCCAGCCCATCCCTCACACCCTCCTGCAGCCAGCCCAGCCCATCCCTCACACCCTCCTGCAGCCAGCCCAGCCCATCCCTCACACCCTCCTGCAGCCAGCCCAGCCCATCCCTCACACCCTCCTGCAGCCAGCCCAGCCCATCCCTCACACCCTCCTGCAGCCAGCCCAGCCCATCCCTCACACCCTCCTGCAGCCAGCCCAGCCCATCCCTCACACCCTCCTGCAGCCAGCCCAGCCCATCCCTCACACCCTCCTGCAGCCAGCCCAGCCCATCCCTCACACCCTCCTGCAGCCAGCCCAGCCCATCCCTCACACCCTCCTGACAGAGCACGCAGGCTGGTTGTAACATTTGTTGTGATACGGTGAACATATATGGACAGGTTAGTTCCCTCCCACCTAATGCTGTACTGTGTGCTGCACCCGTGCCAAACCAACTGGTGTCTACCTTTATGGCCTTACGGGCCCTAATGCTACATCTAGGTGGATCCCCAGGTGGAGGTGGCCTGGTGCGGTTCCCGCCATGTGACATGGGTCCCCTTTGGCGGCCGTACTCTGGAACGACCAGGCCTGGATGGGTCCGGCAGTCGCCTGGATGTCCTAGGTGGCATTGTGCCACCCTGTTCTGCACGCTGCCCATAGGATGCACCAGGGACAGGAGTGGTGAGTCTGAAGCGCATGTGGTGTTCTTGCATCACCCCTGCGGGAGCCACTGACATGGGGCCCATTACCGCCTCCTCCCTCAGGGTAACCAATGGCACAGGGATGCGACTGGGGCTATCTTTTGAGGCTAACCTCACGCTACCAGCCAGGCCTGGATCCCGCTCCCATCTTCACCAGGGTCTTAATGTTCACAGCCATGGAGCACAGAGAGTGGGCCACCTCCCTCTGTGACTGTGCCACATCACCCAGTGACTGTGCCACTTCCCTCTGTGACTGGCTCAGGTCAGCCAGCTCCCGGGCAATGTCACTGACACCCTCAGACGTGGCTGGGCAAAGCACTGGAGTGCGCTGCAATGTCCAGGTGGCCCTGGTACAGGGCAGACCTGGCCTGTGCCTCGGCCAGCTGCGGTGTGGGCCTGGGTGGTACGCATGGTCGGCAGCTCCTCCTGCCCCTGCAGGTGGTTGGATTCGTCCAACTGCACCTGCAAGCTCTGGATGGTCATTGTCAACCCCTCATGTAGTGCCCAGGAGGCTCTTCACTGACATGCCCAACCGAGGTGAGTGTCTCTGGGATGATGGACCGTGTGGGAGACAGCTGTGATGGGAAGTCAGTGTCGTCCCCGGACTGGTGTTCCGGGGTGTCCCGGGCTCCCTTCAGTGTCCATGTTGTCCTCGTTGCTGGAATCTGCTTGGGGTTAGGGTAGGGGAACAGCAGAAGGGCCCGCCCCATCGCCAGGCACAAGACATGACGCATGATTGGATTGCATGTTTGGGTGGTTGGTGTGGGAGTGGTGAGGGGATGCTGTGGGGTGGTGAGCGAGTGGAGTGTGTTTGGTGTGAGGGGTTGGTGTGGTGGTGAGGGGTTGGTGTGGGGTGGTGAGCGAGTAGAGTGGGGGTGGTGAGGGGGTGGTGAGGGGATGCTGTGGGGTGGTGAGCGAGTGGAGTGTGTTTGGTGTGAGGGGTTGGCGTGGGGTGGTTAGCAAGTAGAGTGGGGGTGGTGAGGGGATGGTGACACAAGTGCCATGGGGTGGGAGGGTGCTGCAGAGACAGAAAATGCAGCAGGGGGAGTGGGCAGCTGGTGGCCTTCGTGGCCAGGGCACCTGGCTACGGTGGTCAGTATGGGTGCTGGCATGTGGTGGGGTTCAGTCACCTTATGAGTGGGGGGTGTGGGGGTTACGTGTGTTTGGGATGAGAGTTGGTGCCAGGGGCACAGTGCTGCCTGCTCACCCTGCCGCCCTGAGAAGGTTGTGCAACTTCTTTCTGCACTGCTGACTGGTCCTGGCGTCGGGGCTACGGCGCTCATGACCTCTGCATGGTGGCGGCTGGCAACCTTCTTCCCACGCAGGGTACAGTATAGCCCGCCTTTCATCCATGGCGTCCAACAGTGTCTCGAGCTCCGCATCTGCAAAATGGGATGCCACCTCTCCATGCTGCCATCTTGTTGGCTGGGATATGAGTGTGTGGGGAGTAGAGTGCTTATATGAGGCCGCAGCTCTCTCGAGTGTCAATCCCGATCCCAGCAAATCAGACACTGCTGTGCATTGGAATTGCACGTTCTAAGTGGCGCCGCTGCTAGCCTATTGATGAATTGGTGCAGGACTGGCACCAATTTTGTTGTCGTGGAAATCCACCCATTCAGACCCGGCGTCAACACTTAGGGTGGGAATCTCCAATAATGGGGGTGTCCCCACGCCGGTGTGAAAAGCGGCGCCAACCACTCTGGTGTCAACGGTCCCCGATAATGGGGAATGCTCCCCTTCCTAGAGGGCTAGGTTTGTGACGGAGTGGTCCCCACAGCTCCAGCCAGTGCAGAACGGCCTGCGCGAGTCCGCGCATGCGCAGAACAGCCGGCGTGATTCCGCGCATGCGCGCTACGGCCAGCGTATTTCTGCGCGGCGCATGCGCGGCGTACTTCTGCCCCTCTCCGTGCCGGGCCCCGGGCAATATAGCGAGCCCTACAGGGGCCCGGCGCGGAGTAAAATAGGCCCCCATGGAACCAGCCTGCCTGCCAATCGGTAGGCCCCGATCACTGGCCAGGCCACTGTGCCCCCCCCCCCCCCCCGGGGGTCGGATCCCCCCGCCCTCCCTCCAGGACGGCACCCGCAGACTCACCTTCCAGGTCACGCCGTGTGGGATCTGAGTAACCCATGCCGGCGGGACTCGGCCAAACTCGGCCCATCGGGGCCCGGAGAATCGCTGGGGGGGGGGGGGGGGGGCTGTTGTCAATGGCCCCTGACCGGCGGGGCACTATACTCGCGTCGTCCCGGGGATTCGGGTCGGAGATCCCGGCCTTAGTCTCTGAAAAGGAGGATCCCACCCTTGGTACTTGAATTAGCTCTCCAAAATAAGATTCCCACTCCCAATGAACATTTAAAGCAAAGGCTAAATTAATGTTTGCATCACATTACAAGAAAAGAAAATTGAAGTCATAATTTAAAGTTCTTTTTGTGAGGTGATTCCCAGGTCTCTCTGCTTCCCAGGTTTTTCTGAACCTCTTTACTTCCACCTTCCTGAGCCAAGCCGGTAAGTGGGCCGGGAGGCGGGCAGTCTCCACCAATGTTGCTCTGCGTTAAGTCGGCAGAAGTGGAGAGTCATTGTAGTCTCCTCTCTGCAGGACTTTCCCTGGCCTGTGCCATACCGTTACATCTCTAATTGCATTGACATTTCATTTTTCAAATGACCATAAAATTCAGAGAATTTACAGTGCAGAAGGAAGCCATTTGGCCATCGAGTTTGCACCGGCCCTAGGAAAGAGCACCCAGGGGCCACCCTCTCCCCATAACCCAGTAACCCCACTTAACCTTTTGGACACCAAGGGACAATTTATCATGGCCAATCCACCTAACCCGCATATCTTTGGACTGTGGGAGAAAACCGGAGCACCCGGAGGAAACCCCGCAGACACGGGGAGAAAGTGTAAACTCCACTCAGTCACCCAAGGCCGGAATTGAACCCAAGGCCCCGGAGCTGTGAGGCCGCAGTGCCGCCCCACAAATTTACCACAGATATAGTAGTTCCATTCAAAAGTAATGTTAATTCATTTCTAGGTTTAAAATATTTGTTTTAAAAAAAATGTCTTCAGTGAGCTGTATGAGAATAAATTACCTCAGAATCTCAATATCAACAAACTTCCCTTGGACTCTGGCACAGTGTCCAACGTGTACTGAAAATGCAGGACCTGTAATCAATCTAAGAACTCCAGGTGCTCCATTCTTGACTTATTTTCCAATGGTTAAAAGGAAGTATAGGGGCACAGTGGTTAACACTGCTGCCCCACGGCGCTGAGGACCCGAGTTCGGCATCTCAGCCTTGGGTCACTGTCCGTGTGGAGTTTGCACATTCTCCCCATGTCTGCGTGCGTTTCACTCCCACAACCCAAAGAGTGCAGGTCGATTCAATTGCCCCTTAATTGAAAAAAAAAGAATTGGGTAATCTAAATTCTTTTTAAAAAAGGAATTATAAGTCATAGGAGCAGAATTAGGCCATTTGGCCCATCGAGTCTGCTCCGCCATTCGATCATGGCTGATATGTTTCTCATCCCCATTCTGCTGCCTTCTCCGCTTATTAATCAAGATGAGTTCCACAGATTCACGAGCCTCTGGCTGAAGGCTTGCTGTATGTCCAAATGCCAAAACAATATGCATGCACTTCCATAACAATTATTTATAGTTTTAAAATTGCTGTTACACAATAAAGCATCAAGAAATGTGTAGATGTTTGAGACATTACAGCGATGCACACATAAAGTAGGCAGGACCTTCAGAGGGATGCACCTGATAGGTTTTTGTGACTTTTAAAAAATAAATTTAGATTACCCAATTCTTTTTTCCAATTAAGGGACACATTAGCGTGGCCAATCCACTTACCCTGCACATCTTTGGATGGTGGGGGCGAAACCCATGCAAACATGGGGAGAATGTGCAAACTCCACACGGACAATGACCCGGACCCGGGTTCGAACCTGGGTCCTCAGCACCGTGAGACAGCAGTGCTAACCACTGCGCCGCCGTGCCACCCGTTTATTGTGACTTTAAACTGTTTTAATTCCAATGTATTAGCTTGTTAATATTATTAATTGAAACCACTAAGGGTGGCTGGCTGACTGATGTATAAAGTTATAAGAATGATGATATATTTTAAAATTACTGTATCCTCTTAATATTCCTTGTGTCCTTACAGAGTTGGTGTTGTATTATCTCTGGTTCATAATGTTTTCAAAGGGGAAAAGAAAAACACTCTGGCTGGCTTTGATATTCTCAATTTGTGTGTTAGTTTTCAAATGGCAAACTGGAATAACAGCGACTAAGAAGGATAATGAAAGAAAGCACTCTATTTTGGTCCCCCAAGTAAGGAGAAATATAACTGAAACAATTCAGTGTTTACCAAATAGAGAATACATCAACCAGTCTTCAAATCTACCCAAGATGTACCAGAAATTCTTGGCATATAAACACTGCAGGACTTTCCAAGCTCTGCTGAAACCAAAGGAATGCACTGCAGGATTGTTTTTATTATTAGTTATCAAGTCCACAGCTCCCAACATAGACAGGCGAGTCACAATTCGAAACACGTGGGGGAAAGGAGGAGTTATTAATGGAGTCAAAGTCAAGCTAGTGTTTCTTCTGGGAATAACAGAAAGGTTCCTGGGTCAGCCACTTTATCAGTCATTGGCAACTGAATACAGACAGTATGGTGACATCCTTCAATGGGACTTCCAGGACAGCTTTTTCAACTTGACGTTGAAGGAGATCCAGTTCCTCAGATGGTTTGCAACAGATTGTTCCTCAGCAAAATATGTTTTCAAAGGAGATGATGATGTCTTTGTGAATGTATTCAATATCATTGAATATGTCAAATATTTTAATCCAGATCGTGACCTCTTTGTTGGGCATATCTTATACAATGCTATTCCAAAAAGGAATAAGAAACTTAAGTACTTTATCCCTGACATCATGTACAAAAATAAAGCCTATCCTCCATATGCTGGAGGTGGTGGATATGTAATGTCCAGGAGAACTGTATTACAGCTGCATCAGGTTGCAGCAGATGTGGACCTCTTCCCGATAGATGACGTGTTTGTTGGGATGTGTTTGTTCCGGCTGAAGATAACTCCGGTTCCACACAATGGCTTCAGGACACTTGGTGTACCTGATGCATTCATGTTTGATCCATGCTTATATAAAGATCTCATAGTAGTGCACAGATTGAACCCAGCACAGATATGGATCATGTGGAGCCTTGTGACAGACACAAACTTCAGATGTGCTAAGGATGAAAAGGACAGCGCCAGAAAATTGAATGTAAATTTGATATAATCACTGAAATCAGTGCCGAGCTAGCAGGATGCTGTGAAAGTGAAGGGCAATAAAAAGTTTATTATAAAATTGGTCAAAGTGCAGATGGTAACGTGTATGGAGCAACCAAAGGCCAAGGATGAGAGGCAAAAAGACGTGCTGAAATATTTCATATTCTGTGCACTGTGCGTTAATGGAATTGCTCTAACTCTGTCATTCTAAAGTTACCATTGGATTATCTACCCTGCTTCTGGTAGCTGTGTCTCCACTCAAACATAATTCGAACTCCTGTTGGAAATTGAAGGAATGTCTTAAGAATTATTGGCACAAGAACAAAGAGAACATCAGATTGTCAATGTTCAAATACATTTGCCATTTTCTTGAAAGTGATTGTGTCAGTCTCGGTGGATTATCTTTTTCTTAAGTATTTCCCAGCGTAGGGATGTTAGAGCATTAGCAAAGACTGGCTTGTTAGGCTTCCATTGTTTTTCTCTCTCTGAAACCTTCTCCTGAATGTTGTTCCTATTCATTGTCTCCTGAAGGTATTAGCAACTCACAGGTGTATACCTCCAAACGCAGTGACCATTCTTGACAATGGAAACTGGTGTCTAAATAACCACATTTGCAATGGGAATTAATTCTATCTATTTCAACTCATCTCCCAGATATTCCCACCCCGCCATCCCTTCCCACTTTTGCCCTAATGCCTAGTTTTCTGTCACCTGGGTTCTGCTCCATCAACACTACAGCCTACCCAACCAGTCCACTGTCTAGCTGTTAATGCCGGGCTTTATCACAACAACTCAGAAAGTTCAGAATCTGGCATTAAAGCATAAGAGAGACAGAAATTAGACCAGACTTACAGAAGAGAAGAATGAGGAAGAGTTGGCGAAAGATAGAAGATAGTGAGAAAAAGTGTATGAGGCACATGGAGAGAAAGAAGGAAACAGTGGAGAAAAAAACAAGAATTCAGGGAGCAGGATGAGCTGGAGTGAAGGAAAGTGAGGTGAGATGATAGAAAAACAATTCAATAAATCTTGGTGTACAATATCAGATTTCCTTGCCATGTGTTTCTATTTGTAAACTATGTGAAACTACCCGGATTTTTAATTGACAAAATTATTTTAACAAAGGAATTTTTTTTAAAAAAATATATTTTATTCAAAATTTTTGGCCAACCATTACAGTACATTGTGTATCTTTTACACAGTAATATAACAATATAAATAACAATGGCCAGTTTTTTAAACAAGAAATAAATAATATATAAACAACATCAAAATTAAAAAACAAAACTAAATGGCAACTGCCTTGTCCCAAATAAATATTCTCCAAAAATACAATTCAGCAGTCCAGGATACAATTACCTATAACAACAACCTATACATATTATACTTATACACTAACATCCCTGAGAGTCCTTCTGGTTCCTCCCCCCCCTCCCACCCCCCACCCCCCCCACTCCCCACCCCCCCACCCCCCCTGGGTTGCTGCTGCTGTCTTCTTCTTTTCCATTCCCTCTATCTTTCTGCGAGGTATTCGACGAACGGTTGCCACCGCCTGGTGAACCCTTGAGCCGATCCCCTTAGGACGAACTTAATCCGTTCCAGCTTTATGAACCCTGCCATGTCATTTATCCAGGTCTCCACACCCGGGGGCTTGGCTTCCTTCCACATCAACAGTATCCTGCGCCGGGCTACTAGGGACGCAAAGGCCAAAACATCAGCCTCTTTCGCCTCCTGCACTCCCGGCTCTTCTACAACCCCGAATATAGCCAACCCCCAGCTTGGTTCGACCTGGACCCCCACCACCTTCGAAAGCACCTTTGTCACCCCCACCCAAAACCCCTGTAGTGCCGGACATGACCAGAACATGTGGGTGTGATTCGCTGGGCTTCTCGAGCATCTCGCACACCTATCCTCTACTCCAAAAAATTTACTGAGCCGTGCTCCAGTCATATGCGCCCTGTGTAACACCTTAAATTGTATCAGGCTTAGCCTGGCACACGAGGACGATGTGTTTACCCTACTTAGGGCATCAGCCCACTGCCCCTCCTCAATCTCCTCCCCCAGCTCTTCTTCCCATTTCCCTTTCAGCTCATCTACCATAATCTCCCCCTCGTCCCTCATTTCCCTATATATGTCTGATACCTTACCGTCCCCCACCCATGTCTTTGAGATCACTCTGTCCTGCACCTCCTGCGTCGGGAGCTGCGGGAATTCCCTCACCTGTTGCCTCGCAAAAGCCCTCAGTTGCATATACCGGAATGCATTCCCTTGGGGCAACCCATATTTTTCGGTCAGCGCTCCCAGACTTGCAAACGTCCCATCTACAAACCGATCTCTCAATTGTGTTACTCCTGCTCTTTGCCATGTTCCAAATCCCCCATCCATTCTCCCCGGAGCAATCCTATGGTTATTTCTTATCGGGGACCACACCGAGGCTCCCGTCTTTCCCCTATGCCGTCTCCACTGCCCCCAAATTTTCAGAGTAGCCACCACCACCGGGCTTGTGGTGTATTTCTTCGGTGAGAACGGCAACGGCGCCGTCGCCATAGCTTGTAGGCTAGTCCCCCTGCAGGACGCCCTCTCCAATCACTTCCACGCCGCTCCCTCCTCTTCTCCCATCCACTTACATACCATTGAGATATTGGCGGCCCAGTAGTACTCACTTAGGCTCGGTAGTGCCAGCCCCCCCCTATCCCTACTACGCTGCAAAAATCCCTTCCTCACTCTCGGGGTCTTCCCGGCTCACACAAAACTCATGATACTCTTCTCAATCCTTTTGAAAAAAGCCTTTGTGATCACCACCGGGAGGCACTGAAACACAAAGAGGAATCTCGGGAGGACCACCATTTTAACCGCCTGCACCCTCCCTGCCAGTGACAGGGATACCATGTCCCATCTCTTGAAGTCCTCCTCCATCTGTTCCACCAACCGCGTTAAATTTAACCTATGCAATGTACCCCAATTCTTGGCTATCTGGATCCCCAAGTAGCGAAAGTCCCTTGTTACCTTCCTCAGCGGTAAGTCCTCTATTTCTCTGCTCTGCTCCCCTGGATGCACCACAAACAACTCACTTTTCCCCATGTTCAGTTTATATTCTGAAAATTCTCCAAACTCCCCAAATATCTGCATTATCTCTGGCATCCCCTCCGCCGGGTCCGCCACATACAACAACAAATCGTCCGCATACAGAGATACCCGGTGTTCTTCTCCTCCCCTGAGTACTCCCCTCCACTTCCTGGAACCTCTCAATGCTATTGCCAGGGGCTCAATCGCCAGTGCAAACAATAATGGGGACAGAGGACATCCCTGCCTCGTCCCTCTATGGAGCCGAAAATACGCAGACTCCCGTCCATTCGTGACCACGCTCGCCATCGGGGCCCTATACAGCAGCTGTACCCATCTAATATACTCATCTCCAAAGCCAAATCTCCTCAACACCTCCCACAAATAATCCCACTCCACTCTATCAAATGCTTTCTCGGCATCCATCGCCACCACTATCTCCGCTTCCCCCTCTGGTGGGGGCATCATCATTACCCCTAGCAGCCTCCGTATATTCGTATTCAGCTGTCTCCCCTTCACAAACCCAGTTTGGTCCTCATGGACCACCCCCGGGACACAATCCTCTATCCTCATTGCCATTACCTTGGCCAGAATCATAGCGTCTACGTTCAGGAGGGAAATAGGCCTATAGGACCCGCTGCTTTTTCCTTCTTTAGGAGAAGCGATATCGTTGCCTCCGACATAGTCGCGGGCAGCTGTCCCCTTTCCCTCGCCTCATTAAAGGTTCTCATCAGTAGCGGGGCGAGCAAGTCCACATATTTCCTGTAAAATTCAACTGGGAATCCATCCGGTCCCGGGGCCTTCCCCGCCTGCATGCTCCTAATTCCTTTCACTACTTCCTCCATTTCGATCTGTGCTCCCAGTCCCACCCTCTCCTGCTCCTCCACCTTAGGAAATTCCAGCTGGTCCAGAAAACACATCATTCTCTCCTTCCCATCCGGGGGCTGAGCTTCATATAATCTTTCATAGAATGCCTTGAACACTCCATTCACTCTCTCCGCTCCCCGCTCCATCTCTCCCTCCTCATCCCTCACTCCCCCTATTTCCCTCGCTGCTCCCCTTTTCCTCAATTGGTGGGCCAGCAACCTGCTCGCCTTCTCCCCATATTCGTACTGTACACTCTGTGCCTTCCTCCACTGTGCCTCTGCAGTGCCCGTTGTCAGCAAATCAAATTCTACATGTAGCCTTTGCCTTTCCCTGTACAGTCCCTCCTCCGGTGCCTCCGCATATTGCCTGTCCACCCTCAGAAGTTCTTGCAGCAACCGCTCCCGTTCCCTACTCTCCTGCTTTCCTTTATGTGCCCTGATTGATATCAGCTCCCCTCTAACCACTGCCTTCAGCGCCTCCCAGACCACTCCCACCTGGACCTCCCCATTATCATTGAGTTCCAAGTACTTTTCAATACACCCCCTCACCCTTAGACACACTCCCTCATCCGCCATTAGTCCCATGTCCATTCTCCAGGGTGGACGCCGTTCTTTTTCCTCCCCTATCTCCAAGTCCACCCAGTGTGGAGCGTGATCCGAAATAGCTATAGCCGTATACTCCGTCCCCCTCACCTTCGGGATCAACGCCCTTCCCAAAACAAAAAAGTCTATTCGCGAATAAACTTTGTGGACATAGGAGAAAAACGAAAACTCCTTACTCCTAGGTCTGCTAAATCTCCACGGGTCTACTCCTCCCATCTGCTCCATAAAGTCTTTAAGCACCTTGGCTGCTGCCGGCCTCCTTCCAGTCCTGGACCTCGATCTGTCCAGCCCTGGTTCCAGCACCGTGTTAAAATCTCCACCCATTAACAACTTCCCCACCTCTAGGTCCGGGATACGTCCTAACATGCGCCTCATAAAGTTGGCATCATCCCAGTTCGGGGCATATACGTTCACTAAGACCACCGCCTCCCCTTGCAATTTGCCACTCACCATCACGTATCTGCCCCCACTATCCGCTACTATGGTCTTTGCCTCAAACATTACCCGCTTCCCCACTAGTATAGCCACCCCCCTGTTTTTCACATCTAGCCCCGAATGAAACACCTGCCCCACCCATCCTTTGCGTAGTCTAACCTGGTCTATCAGTTTCAAATGCGTCTCCTGTAACATAACCACATCTGCCTTAAGTTTCTTAAGGTGTGCGAGTACCCGTGCCCTCTTTATCGGCCCGTTCAGCCCTCTCACATTCCACGTGATCAGCCGTGTTGGGGGGCTCTTTACCCCCCCCCCCCCACCTTGTCGATTAGCCATCCCCTTTTATCCAGTTCCTCACCCGGTTCCCACGCAGCTGTGTCCCCCCCAGGCGGTGCCCTCCCGCCCCGCCCACCCCACCCCATACCAGCTCCCCCTTCTCCCCAGCAGCAGCAACCCAGTAAATCCCCCCCCTCCCACCCCCCCGCTAGATCCCCCACTAGCGTAGTTACACCCCCCCGTGTTGCTCCCAGAAGTCAGCAAACTCTGGCCGACCTCGGCTTCCCCCCGTGACCTCGGCTCGCACCGTGCGACGCCCCCTCCTTCCTGCTTCCCTATTCCCGCCATAATTATCATAGCGCGGGAACAAAGCCCGCGCTTCCCTTTTGGCCCCGCCCCCAATGGCCAACGCCCCCAGCTCCTCCACCTCCCTTCCTCCCTCCCCCACAACCTGTGGAAGAGAGAAAAGTTACCGGGTCGCAGGATTAACAACATAAAAATCATCTCTCCCCCCTTTTTCCTCCCTCTTCGCCCCCCATATTCGCCCCACCACTTTGTCTCAAACGTTCTTTTTTTTTTAATAACCCGCTTATTTCAATTTCTCTTCAACAACAAATGTCCATAGGCTGATCACGTGGAACGTGAGAGGCCTGAACGGACCGATAAAAAGGGCCCGAGTGCTCGCGTATTTGAAAGGACTAAGGGCAGACGTGGTTATGCTCCAAGAGACGCACCTAAAGGTGGCGGACCAAGTTAGGCTAAGGAAAGGATGGGTGGGACAGGTGTTCCACTCAGGACTGGACGCAAAGAATAGAGGGGTGGCCATTTTGGTGGGGAAACGGGTAGCATTTGAAGCAAAGAACATCGTAGCAGATAGCGGAGGTAGATATGTAATGGTGAGTGGCAGGCTGGAGGGAATGGAGGTCGTGTTGGTTAATGTGTATGCCCCAAACTGGGACGATGCGGGATTTATGAGACGGATGCTGGGGCGTATACCGGACCTGGAGGTAGGAAACTTGATTTTAGGAGGGGACTTTAATACGGTGCTGGACCCGGGGCTAGATAGATCCAGCTCAAGGATCGGAAGGAGGCTGGCAGCGGCCAAGGTACTTAAGGGGTTTATGGACCAAATGAGGGGAGTGGATCCATGGAGATTTCTTAGACCTAGGGGTAGGGAGTTTTCCTTCTTCTCCCATGTCCATAAAGTGTACTCCCAGATAGATTTTTTTGTTTTGGGAAGGTCGTTGATCTGTAGGGTGGAAGAAGCTGAGTACTCAGCCATAGCGGTTTCGGATCAGGCCCCACATTGGGTGGACCTGGAATTAGGAGAGGAAAGGGAGCAGAGAACACTCTGGCGATTAGATGTGGGACTGATGGCGGATGAGGGAGTGTGTGCAAGAGTGCGGGGGTGTATTGAGAGATACCTGGAGGTCAATGACGACGGCGAGGTCCCTGTGGGAGTGGTATGGGAAGCACTAAAAGCGGTGGTCAGAGGAGAGCTGATCTCCATTGGGGCCCACAAAAGGAAAACAGAGGCCAAGGAAAGGGAAAGATTACTGGGGGAGATTTTAAGGGTGGATAGGGAATTTGCAGAGACCCCGGAGGAGGAATTGTACAGGGAGAGGAGACGACTCCAGACGGAATTTGACCTTCTGACCACCAGAAAGGCGGAGGTACTGTGGAGGAAGGCACAGGAGAGGAGGTATGAATATGGGGAAAAGGCTAGTCGCCTGTTGGCTCATCAATTGCGAAAGAGGGCAGCAGCGAGGGAGATAGGAGGAATTAGAGACGAAAGGGGAGACACGGTGCGAAGGGCAGGAAAGATAAATGAGGTGTTCAAGACCTTCTATGAGGAAGTGTATATGTCTCAACCCCCAGAGGGAGAGGAGGGGATGTGGCAGTTCCTGGACCAATTGAGGTTCCCGAAAGTGGAGGAGCGGGGGGTGGTAGGCCTGGGGGCACCGATTGGGGTGGACGAGGTTATTAAGGGACTGGGAAGCATGCAAGCAGGGAAGGCCCCAGGACCAGACGGGTTCCCGGTGGAGTATTACAGAAAATATGTGGACTTGTTGGCCCCGTTGATGGTGAGGATGTTCAATGAGGCCAGGAAAGGGGGGACTCTACCCCCGACGATGTCGGAGGCGACGATTTCGTTTATTTTGAAGAGGGATAAAGATCCGTTGCAGTGCGGGTCCTATAGACCCATTTCATTATTGAACGTGGACGCCAAATTGTTGGCAAAGGTACTGGCATCGAGGATAGAGGACTGTGTCCCGGGGGTGGTGCACAAAGACCAGACAGGGTTCGTAAAAGGGAGACAACTGAATGTTAACGTGCGACGACTATTAGGGGTGATAATGATGCCCCCCAGTGGAGGGGGAGGCAGAGATAGTGGCGGCAATGGACGCAGAGAAGGCATTTGATAGGGTGGAGTGGGAGTATTTATGGGAAGTGTTAAGGAGGTTTGGGTTTGGGAACGGGTTTATTAGCTGGGTTAGACTTCTTTATGGGGCTCCAACGGCAAGCGTAGTTACAGGTCGACATAGATCGGAGTATTTCCGACTATATAGGGGAACAAGACAGGGATGCCCGCTGTCTCCATTGTTGTTCGCGTTGGCAATTGAACCTCTGGCCATGGCGTTGAGAGACTCCAGGAAATGGAGAGGGGTGATTAGAGGGGGAGAAGAACACCGAGTCTCGTTATACGCGGATGACCTATTGTTATACGTGTCGGACCCAGCGGGGGGGATGATAGAGGTTATGCGAATTTTGAGGGGGTTCGGGGATTTCTCGGGGTATAGGCTAAACATGGGGAAGAGTGAATTATTTGTGATACATCCAGGGGACCAGAGTAGAGAGATAGAAGGCTTGCCTCTAAGGAAAGTGGAAAGAAACTTCCGATACCTGGGGATTCAGATCGCAAGGAGCTGGGGAACCTTGCACAGACTTAATCTGACATGGCTGGTAGAACAAATGGAGGAGGACTTCAAGAGGTGGGACATGCAGCCTCTATCGCTGGCGGGCAGGGTGCAAGCAATTAAGATGATGGTCCTCCCGAGGTTCTTATTTGTATTTCAATGTCTCCCTATACTAATCACCAAGACCTTTTTTAATAAAATAGACAGGAGCATCACGAGCTTCGTGTGGGCAGGGAAAGTTCCGAGAGTAAGGAGGGGGTTCCTTCAGCGTAATAGGGACAGAGGAGGATTGGCACTACCGAACTTGGGCGATTACTATTGGGCCGCCAATGTGGCAATGATACGTAAATGGATGATGGAGGGTGAGGGGGCGGCGTGGAAAAGACTGGAGAGAAAGTCCTGTAAAGGGACGAGTTTAGAGGCGCTGGTGACGGCGCCGCTACCGATCTCACCTAAAAGGTTTACCACGAACCCGGTGGTGGCGGCAACATTGAATATCTGGGGACAGTGGAGGCGACAGAGAGGGGTGCGGGGAGCCCTGGTGGGGTCCCCAATCAGGAACAACCATAGGTTCGCCCCAGGAAGAATGGATGGAGGATTTCAGAGCTGGTACCAGTTGGGAATTAGGAGGGTGGGAGGTTTATTTATAGATGGGACTTTTGCGAGCTTGGGAGCATTGGAGGAAAAGTATAAGTTGCCCCGGGGAAATTTCTTGAGATATATGCAGGTGAGGGCGTTTACTCGACAACAGGTGAGGGAATTTCCGTTGCTCCCGACACAGGGGATACAGGACAGGGTGCTTTCAGGGGTGTGGGTCGGAGAGGGCAAGGTGTCAGAGATTTACCGAGAGATGAGGGAAGAGGGGGAGGAGTCGGTGGGCGAACTAAAAGGAAAGTGGGAAGAAGAACTAGGGGAGGAGATAGAGGAGGGTATGTGGGCTGATGCCCTAAGCAGGGTAAATTCCTCTTCCTCATGCGCCAGGCTTAGCCTGATTCAATTTAAGGTGCTACATAGAGCACACATAACGGGAGCAAGATTGAGCAGGTTCTTTGGAGTGGAGGACAAATGTGGGAGGTGTGGCGGGAGCCCGGCAAACCACGCACATATGTTTTGGGCGTGCCCGGCACTGGAAGGGTATTGGAAGGGAGTGACGGGAGTGATTTCGCAGGTGGTGAAGGCCCGGGTCAAACCAGACTGGGGGCTAGCTCTATTTGGAGTTGCGGAAGAGCCGGGAGTGCAGGAGGCGAAAGAGGCCGATGTTGTGGCCTTTGCGTCCCTAGTAGCCCGGCGCAGGATCCTACTCATGTGGAAGGAGGCGAAACCCCCCGGACTGGAGGCCTAGGTAAATGATATGGCGGGGTTCATTAAACTGGAGCAGATAAAGTTTGCCCTGAGAGGATCGGCTCAAGGGTTCACCAGGCGGTGGCAGCCATTTCTCGACTACCTAGGGGAACGTTAGAGGGAAGACAGATGACCAGCAGCAGCAACCCAGGGGGAAGGGGGGGGGGGGAGGGGGGTGGGGGGGGGGGGGGTTAGTTTAGTTTAGGTCAAAGATAAAGGGGTTTTGTTACTTGTGTATTGTTAAAAATTTCTGTATTGTTATTGTTGCGTTAGCTTTGTAAGAGGAAAAATTGTTGTTTGGGAAAAAAATTTCAATAAAACATATTTTAAAAAAACAATAAATGTCCACGCCTCATCCGCCGTTTCAAAGTAGTGGTGCTTCCCTTGATATGTGACCCACAGTCTTGCCGGCTGCAGCATTCCAAATTTAATCTTCTTTTTATGAAGCACCGCCTTGGCCCGATTAAAGCTCGCCCTCCTTCCCGCCACCTCCGCATTCCAGTCTTGATATACGCGGATCACCGCGTTCTCCCACCTACTGCTCCGAGTTTTCTTTGCCCATCTGAGGACCATCTCTCTGTCCTTAAAATGGAGGAATCTCACCACTATGGCTCTGGAAATTTCTCCTGCTCTCGGTCCTCGCGCCGTCACTCAGTATGCTCCCTCCACCTCCAATGGACCCGTCGGGGCCTCCGCTCCCATTAACGAGTGCAGCATCGTGCTCACATATGCCCCGACGTCCGCCCCTTCTGCACCTTCAGGAAGACCAAGAATCCTTAAATTCTTCCTCCTCGCATTATTCTCCAGCACCTCCAGCCTTTCCACACATCGTTTCTGATGTGCCTCGTGCATCTCCGTCTTCACCACCAGGCCCTGTATATCGTCCTCGTTCTCGGCAGCCTTTGCCTTCACGACCCGAAGCTCCCGCTCCTGGGTCTTTTGCTCATCTGTTAGCCCTTCAATCGCTTGTAATATCGGGGCCAACAGCTCCTTCTTCATCTCCTTTTTAAGCTCTTCCACGCAGCATTTCAAAAACTCGTGTTGTTCAGGGCCCCATATTAAACTGCCACCTTCCGACGCCATCTTGGTTTGAGCTTGCCTTCCTTGCCGCTGCTCTAAAGGATCCACCGCAATCCGGCCACTTTCCTCTCCTTTTTCCATCCGTATCCAGGGGGGATTCCCTTCTGGTTCACCGCACAGTGCTTTTAGCCGTTAAAATTGCCGTTGGGGCTCTTATTAAGAGCCCAAAAGTCCGTTCCACCAGGAGCTGCCGAAACGTGCGACTTAGCTGGTCATCGCCGCACCCGGAAAACCCAACAAAGGAATATTTAAAAGCTCTAATTGTTCCATAAGATATTGATGTGCCTGTGGGTTTTTTTAAATTTAGAGTACCCAATTCATTTTTTCCAATTAAGGAGCAACTTAGCGTGTTCAATCCACCTAGCCTGCATATCTTTGGGTTGTGGGGGCGAAACCCACGCAAACACGGGGAGAATGTGCAAACTCCACACGGACAGTGACCCAGAGCCGGGATCGAACCTGGGACCTCGGCGGTATGAGGCTAACCCACTGCGCCACTGTGCTGCCTGATGTGCCTGTGTTAAGTGACAAATAGAAGTAAAGATCTCTTGGATCTTTGAGGCTAGTACTACTAAATCACTTTATGTTTAAAAAAATTTTTTTATTCAAACCAGTGCACACATAAACATGAACACACGGCGGCACAGTAGCACAGTGGTTAGCACTGTTGCTTCATAGCATCAGGGTCCCAAGTTCGATTCCCAGCTTGGGTCACTGTCTGTGCGAAGTCTGCAAGTTCTCCTTGTATCTGCGTGGGTTTCCTCCGGGTGCTCCAGTTTCCTCCCGAAAGACATGCTGTTAGGTAATTTGGACAGACTGAATTCTCCCTCCGTGTACCTGAACAGGCCCCGGAATGTGGCGACTAGGGGCTTTTCACAGTAACTTCATTGCAGTGTTAATGTAAGTCTACTTGTGAGAATAAAGATTATTATTATTCATAAAACAATAATTCAAAACACAATCCCCACAGTTTAACATTTTTCCCCCTTTTTCTCCCCTGAACACTCGCCCCCCCACTCACCTGCTGGCAACAAACAAGTCTTCAAACAGAGACAAGAATAACCTCCATCTAGCCTGGAGGGCAGCGCGGTAGCACAGTGGTTAGCACAGTTGCTTCACAGCACCAGGGTCCCAGGTTTGATTCCCGGCTTGGGTCACTGTCTGTATGGAGTCTGCACGTTCTCCCTGTGTCTGCGTGGGTTTCCTCCGGGTGCTCCGGTTCCTCCCGCAAGTCCCGAAAGATGTGCTGTTAGGTGAAGTGGACATTCTGAATTCTCCCTCTGTGTACCCGAACAGGTGACTAGGGGCTTTTCACAATAACTTCATTGCATTGTTAATGTAAGCCTACTTGTGACAATAAAGATTATTATTATATTATATATAAAGGAACCCCCCACTCCGAGCCCCTCAAGGCAAACTTAATCTTTTCCGACTTAAGGAGTTTTGCTACATCCCCCAAACCATGCTGACACCATCGATGGCTCCATCAGCCTCTTCTCCAGTAGAATTCACCACCAGGCAATCAGAGTGGCGAGGGCCATAACATCAGCCCCCTTCCCCGCCAACAGCTCCGACACCTCAAAGATCGCCACCAGAGGGCCGGGCGACATCTCCAACCCCCACAAATTTCAATAATGCGTCAAATATCAGGTCCCAAAGCCCCACCCATCTCGGACATGACCAGAACATGTGGCCATGAGTTGCCGGTCGCCCCGCCACATCTCTCACGCTTATCCTCTACCTCTGAAAATAACCCACTCATCCGCATCCACGTCATGTGAGCCCTGTGCACCTCTTTGAACTGCACCAAGCTCATCCCAGCACAAGATAACGTTGTATAATCTCACTCCACGCACGCCCCCGATCCCAACTCCATGCCCAGCTCCTCCTCCCACTTCTGCTTCACCTGCTCATTTGATGCTTCCCGTGCCCACCAGCCACCCATAAATATCCACAATCATCCCATCCCCCAACTCATCTGGCAACAATAAGCTGTCCAACAAAGTGTGCTCCGGCAGCTGAGGGAACTGGGCACCCACACCTTCCTTCTGCACAAAATCCTGTAACTGTATATACCTGAACTCTTGCCCTCCACCTCGGCAACTCATATTTCTCCTGCAAATCACCCAAACCTGCAAACCTTTCTTCCACGAACAAGTCCCTCACCCACTCCGCCCCTTCCCTATGTCCTATGTGTCCCGTTCAGCCCTGCCGGGGAGAACCTGTCATTCCCACAAATAGGAGCCAACACCGACATCCCCCCCCCCCCCCCCAACCAAAATTCCACCTCAGCTGGTTCCAAACTTTTAAGGACAAAGCCACCACTGGACTCACCGTAAACCTCCCCGGGGCAAATGGAAGGGGGTTTCATCCAGCGCCCTCAAACTTACCCCACACATGACCCCCTCCGCCACCTTCATCCCCTCCTCCCTTACATTCTCCCCAAGGCATTCACCGCACTAAATCATTTTAGTCATACTATCGTGGAGACAAAAAAAAACTCTTCCTCTGTACTTTCCAGAACTGTATTGATGGTAAATGTTACGATGACAGCTTTTCTGCTTCCTTCACTTGCTCCATTGGCTAAAACAGGCACCACTCGTCTTTCGGGCTGTTCCCAAGCAGCCCAATTCTCAAGATCACCACCTCTACTTCATAGAATCCCTACAGTGCAGAAGGAGGCCACTTGGTCCATCGGGCCTGCACTGAACCCTCTAAAAGAGCACCCTACCTATGCTCACACCCCTCTCCTATCCCCATAACCCCATTTAATCTTTGGTCACTAAGGGGCAATTTAGCATGGCTAATCCACCTACCCTTCACATCTTTGGACTGTGGAAGGAAATTGGAGAATCTGGAAGAAACCCACACAAACATGAGGAGAATGTACAAACTCTACAGTCACCCAAGGCCGGCATTGAACCCGGGTTCCTAGCATGGCGAGGAGGCAGTGCTAATAATCACTGCCACTTTTAAGTACTTGACTAAATTTATCACCATAATTCATTTTACTTCAAGCTAAGATCCCTCCCTCACTCTATTGAGCTCTTTATCAAAAGATGCTGTTAGAATTTTAAGAGATGAGCTAAGCTATGTGTTAATCAATTTACGTTGGTGGCAGCAGCCTCGGCAGTATTTTAACACTGTTTATAATTCGTGTATCGCTAGTTTATTCTGCTGATTTGTAGTTTGGATAAATAAAAATGTACTCAAAATGTAAATTAAATGTAAGTTGAATAAACGATACTCCTTTCTGCTTATTTTGGCTTTAATTGCTGAGGGCACTCTAAATCTCTAGATGGCGCTGTAGCCTGCTTTAATCCCAGTGCCTGAGATTCAGATTTACAGTACTGGAAACAGGTGAGCTTCCTGCAAAATAATTTAATACCTGTCTTCTAACAGAAGTATTGATTGACTGCTGCATGATTTACTTAAGGTTTTTCTTATCTCTCGGTGGCTCAATTTGACCTTTCTGTGGTTCAGCTAATTTGTGAAATGTAATGTCCAATTCCCATGAAGGTTTCTGTTCTCACTGGTGGGTTATTCTTTGTGGCTCATCATAACTCACTGGATCGAAGGTGGGTCATGACTACTATCGGTGATCACTACTTCACGCTATGCATCCAGAAACAACCTGCTGTTATGTCAGTGGCTTTAATGTAGAGAAGCGTAGCAAGTGTTTCACACAGGTATGGGCCACACAGTAGCACAGTGGTTAGCACAGTTGCTTCACAGGGCCAGGGCCCCAGGTTCGATTCACGGCTTGGGTCACAGTAACTTCATTGAAGTGTTAATGTAAGCCTACTTGTGACAATAAAGATTATTATTTAGCTAGGAGGAGAGATTGAATAAACTGGCTTGTTCTCCCTAGAGAGACGAAGGCTGAGGGGCGACCTGATGGCAGTTTATAAAATCATTAGGGGTATAGATAGAGTTGGAGGCTTTTTCCCAGGGCGGAAATGACAATTACAAAGGGGCACAAATTCAAGGTGAGGGGGGAAAGGTTCAGTGGCGATGTGTGGGGGAATGCTTTTTTACACAGAGGGTGGTGGTCTGGAATGCACTGCCAAGTGAGGTGGTTGAGGCAGATACGTTAACGACCTTTAAGACTTGTCTGGATAGGCACATGAACAGACGGGGTATAGAAGGATACAGGCAATTGGTCTAGATAGGACACTTGATCGGCGCAGGCTTGGAGGGCCGAAGGGCCTGTTCCTGTGCTGTATTCTTTGTATTATTCAGACAAAAAGAAATGACGTGTTTTCTTCAAAAGTTAACAGAAATTATCACCTTTTGGTACATTTGCTCTCCACTCCCTTTGTTTTGCAGCCTATTAATTGACTTTTATTTCCACATTCTGTTCAGTAACTCGACTGGTACATTTTCCATGAACATTTCTAGCTTAGATTTTCAGAGTTGCAAAACTACAAGGTTGTTGACAAATCAATACTTGCCGTGTGCTCTTGCATTGTATCAGTGTAAAAACTCTTCCTATGCAAGGCACAAGTATTGCAAGCAACCCCACACCTACTACTTCAGTGATTAATAATGACATGATTCTGGCAATTGTCTTTCTGGAACGTGAAGCAAATAAGATTCAGAAATAACATTCACGGTAAGAATGTAAGGAATAATTACAGGAGTAGACCTTTTAGCCCTTCAAATCAGCTCTGCTTATTCAATAAGATCATGGCTGACCTTCTATCTCAACTCCATCTTCACACATTATCCCAAATCCCTTCAGACTGAAAAATCAATTGTCTTTGACTTGAATATACTCGATGATGAGCATCCTCAGCTCTCTAAGGTGGAGAATTCCAAACATTCACAACTCTTTGAGTGAAGAACTTCCTCATCATCCCAGTCCAAAATGGCCAACCGCTTATTCTGAATCTGTGACATAATGTTCTAGATTTCCCAGTTAGGGGACACATTTTTTTCTCAACATCCACCATCAAGCCCCTTCAGGATTTCATGTTTCAATTAGTTCAGCCTTCATTCTTCTATACTCCAGGTATAATAAGCCTTGACTATTTAATCTCTCATAGAATAATCCCCTTATCCAGGGAACCAGTCTAGAACACCTTTATTGCACTCCCTCTAGCGATAGCCAAGTATGGCCTTCCTTAGGTAAGGAGACCAAAACTGCACAAAGGACTCCAGGTGTGGCTTCACCAATGCCATGAATGATTGTGGTATAATGACTTCAAACCCTTTGCAACAAAAGGCTAACATACTATTTCTTCCTCATTACATGCTGCACCATGTTCCTGCCCACTCACCCAATCTATCAATATCCTCCAAGTCCCAATGCACCAACCTCCTGCTTACTTTGCTTTTTAAAAATCAATTCATGGTATCTGGGCATTACTGGCTGGGCCAGCATTTATTGCCCATCCCTAATTGCCCTTGAACTAGTTTGCTTGCTCAGCCCTTTCAACGAGCACTTAAAGTCGACCACATTGCTGTAAATCAGAAGTCAGATACCAGGTGAGGATGGCAGAAAGAACATTTGTGAACCAGATGGGTTTTTAACGACAATCAGCAATGGTTTTATGGTCATCATTAAAATGTCACCATCTGCCGTAGTGAGATTTGATCACAGATGTCCAGAGCATTACCAGGGGTCTCTGGCTTACTCATCCAGTGACAACACCACTGTCATGTTCTTGTGCACTGGCACTACAGAACATCTAGTTCTTGACTAGTTAAAATAATTTATTATAAAACAAGTGCGTGGTAAAGATAACTGGAATAAATATATTACAAACTACTAACATTAACTAATGATTCTCGGGTCACTGCAAAACACGTCTATCCACCAACACAACTTACTCCCCCCTCCCCGAGGCACAGAGTCACATGGTAAGTTTACACTGCCACCTGCTGGTCAGAAGTCGTGTACATTATTATACACAAGGTTGCTTATGCATATCATCACAACCACTGTGCCACCACCTCCCCTACTGGTCTTTGTATTGTCAACAAATTTTGATCGTTCCACTTAGTCTCATCTAAGTCATTAATAGATATCAGGTCTAGCTCCCTTGACACACAAGATACTTCTTATAGTTCATGTTATCTCAAAACATTTGCAATAGCAGAAATACAAATAATCACTGTATTTGGCACTTATTATTCATAGTACTGCACCCAAGTTAAATTTTCCAATTACCTAGCGTCCATGTTCATTGACAAACACTGACTGACGATGCCTTATTCCTCCTTGACCTCACTCCTCCATGTCTCTGTACTTCCTTTAGCCCTACAACTGTCAGAGATCTCCGCACTCTTCCAGTTCTTCGCGTTTGGCATCCCTGATTTTAATCTTTCCACCATTGGCAGCAATGCTTTCAGGTGCCTAGACCTTAAGCTCTGGCATTCACTCCCTAAAAGCTCTCCACAAAGAACAAAGAAAAGTACAGCACAGGAGCAGGCCCTTCGACCCCCCCAAGCCTGCGCCGACCATGCTGCCCATCTAAACTAAAAAAAAACCTTTCTCCTAAGGAATTTCTTGAAAGCTACCACAACTGTCCCAATATTGCATTAGTGCCAAACTCTGCTAACATTCCTACCTAACTACATTAAAAGCATTTTGCAAATGCAAGTTGCTAATAAAAAGAAGCAGATGTCAATGTTTTGCTTGTTAATGGATGTTGGTAATGCACATGTGCAAGATTCAGCAAAAACAGAATCAATTGTAAAGTGATTATTCAACTCATCATGGCTGGATAATATTCATTTGGAAGGGTCGCCACTGTGGCAAAAGTAAACACAATAGTTCAGCCTTCTGCTAGAACAACATTGTTGTAAGTGTTCTCTCCCACCAAAATCCCATTCCAGATGTAATAAGCACCAATCATTGTGCTGAGTTTCACACTAGCCATTCAGGCAATTTCACTAAAATGTACATGTCCCATAACTAAAATGATGGACACTGTGCAACCTGTCACCCTGGTGATTGTTAGCTTCTTGAGAAACAACATAATCAATACTTCATCGCAATCAACTGCTAATGACTATATCTCTTCCAAAATCTCACAATCAACCCCGTTTGGTCACATGAATAATGCTACACTAAACTAAACTACACTAAATTTCTCTCACTTGTACTTTACAGCACATCTAAGCATTTGTAGAAAGGAACTACATTTGAAAAAGGCTATCCTACTATATAGTCATTTTGAAGTTAACAACAGTGAGATTATAACAAATATGTAAAATGCCCAAACTGAGCAAAAGCTTAGCTCTCTGCGAGGCCTGGATAGAGTGGATGCGGAGAGGATGTTTCCACTTGTAGGAAAAACTAGAACCAGAGGACACCATCTCAGACTAAAACAGAGATGAGGAGGAATTTCTTCAGCCAGAGGGTGGTGAATCTGTGGAACTCTTTGCCGCAGAAGACTGTGGAGGCCAATTCACTGACTGTCTTGAAGACAGAGGTAGATAGGTTTTTGATCAGTAAGGGGATCAGGGGTTATGGGGAGAAGGCAGTAGAATGGGGATGAGAAAATATCAGCCATGATTGAATGGCGGAGCAGACTCGATGGGCCGAGTGGCCTAATTCTGCTCCTATGTCTTATGGTCTCTTATCACTGGACAATACTGGGCTGTGCATGAAGCTGCCAAAGGGATAATCCATCAGTCAATATCACAGGATCTCCAGAATGCTGAAGGAGGCCATTTGGCCCTTTGGGTATGCACCTACTCTCCGAAAGAGTACTCCAGCTAGGCTCATCCCCCACCCTATCCCCATAACCTAATCTACACAGCGTTTTACAATATGGGGCAATTTAGCACGGCAGTCCACCTAACCTGCATATCTTTAGACTGTGCGAGGAAACTGGAGCACCCGGAGGAAACCCACGCAGACACAGAGAACATGCAAACTCACCCAAAACAGGAATTGAACCCAAGTTCCTGTGAGGCAGCAGTGTTTTTTTAAAACATTTTAACATTTGAAACACATGACAAAGTAAAACAAACAGCACGGTAGCCTTGTGGATAGCACAATTGCTTCACAGCTCCAGGGTCCCAGGTTCGATTCCGGCTTGGGTCACTGTCTGTGCGGAGTCTGCACATCCTCCCCGTGTGTGCGTGGGTTTCCTCCGGGTGCTCTGGTTTCCTCCCACAGTCCAAAGATGTGCAGGTTAGGTGGATTGGCCATGATAAATTGTCCTTAGTGTCCAAAATTGCCCTTAGTGTTGGTTGGGGTTACTGGGTTATGGGGATAGGGTGGAGGTGTTGACTTTGGGTAGGGTGCTCTTTCCAAGAGCCGGTGCAGACCCGATGGGCCGAATGGCCTCCTTCTGCACTGTAAATTCTATGATTCTATGAAACACAAAAACATCAGACCTGCTCCCCTCCCCCCACACCCAAACCAACCTCTCCACCTCATCTCCTCCACTTCCCCCTATCAGTTGGCAGTAACCAGTTCTTTGAAATGTAGCACAAACACACTCTTATGGAATCCCTCTCAATCACTCCCCTCAGAGCAAGTTTAATCTTTTCCAAATACAAGGGGGGGGGATTCTCCGAGCCTCCGCGGCGAAATCGCGCCCGGCGCGGGGGCGGAGAATGGGATGTCAGACCCGCGATTCTCCACGGACCAGAGAATCAGCGCCAGACGTGCGCACGCGGTCAACGCGGCGCCGGCCGGGGGCCATTGAAAGAGGTCCCCGTGGCCATTCTCCGCCGGCAGCTGGCCGAGAATTCCGCCCAAGAACTCTTTTAAATCCCCCAGCCACACTAAGGCACAGAGCGGAGAAACTGACCTGCACCCCAACAGGACCCGCCTGCAAGCGATCAACGAGGCGAAGGCTAAAATATCTGCCCCCGCTCACAACTCCGACACCCCAAATATGGCCCCCAGGCGAATGGACTCCAAATCCACATGCAAGATCACCGACATGGTGCTGAAAAACATCCCCCAAAATTTCTTGAACTCCGGGCAGGACCAGAAATCTGTACGTGATTCAAGGCAGCAGTGCAAACCACTCCTGGTAGTTTTGTCAAGCTTCGCACAACTGGAAAAGTACCAAGATAAAGTAATCATCTATCGCCTGGTCTGGAGGGTGTTAGCTATGCGGAGAGGCTGAATAGACTCAGATTGTTTTCATTAGAACGACAGAGGTTGAGGGGTGACCTGATAGTGGTCTACAAGATTATGAGAGGCATGGATCGAGTGGATGGGCAGGTACTCTTTCCCAGGGTGGAGGGGTCAGTTACCAGGGGGCATAGGTTTAAGGTCCGTGGGGCAAAGTTTAGAGGAGATGTGTGTGGTAAACCACTGTGTTCTGATTTTAGGGGTAGTACGGTAGAACCTGCACTACAGGTTCACCTGGGCCCCTGCATGCTAGCTCCGCCCTGGAGCCGGGTTATAAATATGCGTGGCCTCCAGCTCGCAGCCATTTCGTCAGCTGCTGTGGGAGGTCACAAATCTGATACTAATAAAGCCTCAGTTTGGATTCAACTTCGTCTCCAGCCAAATTGATTGTGCCTCAATTTATTAGTATCAGATTCAGAAGATGGACCTCCGGATTAAACCAGATCGCCTGCAGCTGGATCCACACGCAAGCGACGCCAGAAAGGACTTCCAGCACTGGCTAGCTTGTTTTGAAGCGTATATCAACGCGGCGCCGACCCCTGTTCCAGAGGCTCAGAAGATTCAAATATTGTACTCCAGACTCAGCTCCAAACTCTTCCCGCTGATCCAGGATGCGCCCAATTACGCTGATGCCATGACTCGACTCAAAGAAAATTATGAGCAGAAGACGAACACGCTCTTCACCAGATACGCGCTCGCAACACGTACTCAACTAGCTGGTGAGTCAATCGAGGACTTCTGGAGGGCCCTGATCCCACTAGTGTGGGACTGTGACTGCCAGGACGTTACAGCTAAGGAGCACTCAGATCTCCTCATGCGGGACACTTTTGTAACTGGGATTGGGTCTGATATTATCAGGCAGCGGCTCCTAGAAGGGGCCACGCGCGACCTTGCAGAGACCAAAACACTAGCGCTTTCCATGACGGTCGCCCTGCGCAATGTCCAGTCCTACGCCCCCAACCGCGCGGCCCACTCCTACGCTTCATGGGCCCCAGAGGCAGCCGCCCCAGCGGGGGGCTACCCACCCAATACGCCTGTGCTACGCACCAGCCAGTGATCTCCGGGGGGCCCCGATGCTATTTTTGCGGCCAGGAAATACCAAGACACCCCGCTAACGCTGCCCGGCCCGCGCTGCCCTTTGTAAGGCCTGCGGGAAGAAGGGCCACTACGCAGCGGTGTGCCAGGCCCGCTCAGCGGCCGCGGTCGACCCCCCCCGGTCACGGACAATGGGCGCCGCTATTCTCTTCTCCTCCCCAGGCCATGTGCGAGCAATGGACACCGCCATCTTCTCCCTCGCACAACACGTGCGTTCCATGGGCGCCGCCATTTTGTAATCCACAGGATCTCCAGGCGCCGCCATCTTGTCCACCCCGCAGCACATGGATACCAACGGCGTCTCAGGACTCCAACTCAACGGCCGCCTCACTACCCGACGATCAACCACGGCTCGCCTCCATGGCAATGGACCAGTCCCGACAACATACTCTGACCAACGCATCCACCAGTGTGAAAGTCAACGGCCATGTGAGCACCGAGTGCTTTGTACACCCAAATACGGTAAGGCGCTGCTCCCTTAAGGTACACCCTATCAATCAAAGTATCTCCCTGGCCTCCGGATCCCATCGCGTAGCGATCCGGGGGTACTACACGGTCACGCTCACAGTCCAAGGCGTAGAGTTCTACGGCTTTCGCCTCTATGTCCTCCCTAACCTCTGCGGTGCACTTATCCTCGGCCTGGACTTTCAGTGCAAACTCCAGAGCCTGACCCTTAAATTCGGCGGACCCTTACCACCCATCACTGTGTGCGGTCTCGTGACCCTAAAGGTCGATCCTCCTTCCCTCTTTGCCAATCTAACTCCTAATTGGAAACTCGTCGCCACCAGGAGCAGACGGTACAGCACCCAGAATAAGGCCTTCATCAGGTCCGAGGTCCAGCGGTTGCTTCGGGAGGGAGTCATCAAGGCCAGCAACAGTTCCTGGAGAGCTCAAGTGGTAGTGGTTAAGTCTGGGGAGAAAAACCGAATGGTTGTGGACTACAGCCAGACCATCAACAGGTACACGCAGCTCGACGCGTAACCCCTCCCACGCATATCTGACATGGTTAACCAGATTGCACAGTACCGGGTCTTCTCAACGGTGGACCTGAAATCCGCTTACCACCAGCTCCCCATCCGTAAATCGGACCAGCCATACACCGCCTTCAAGGCAGACGGCCGGCTATATCACTTCCTTACGGTCCCCTTCGGCATCACCAATGAGGTTTTGGTCTTCCAAAGGGAGATGGACCGAATGGTCGACCGGTATGGCTTGCGGGCCACGTTTCCGTATTTGGACAATGTGACCATCTGTGGCCATGATCAGCAGGACCATGACGCCAACCTCGCTAAATTTCTCTGCACCGCCACTCTCCTCAACCTCACGTATAACAAGGAGAAGTATGTGTTCCGTACAAACCACTTAGCCATCCTCGGCTACGTAGTCCAGAACGGAGTTCTGGGGCCCGATACCGACCGCATGCGCCCCCTCATGGAGCTCCCCCTCCCCCACTGCCCCAAGGCCTGCAAACGCTGCCTGGGGTCCTTCTCGTATTACGCACAGTGGGTCCCAAACTATGCGGACAAGGCCCGCCCACTCATACAGTCCACTCACTTCCCCCTGACGGCCGAGGCCCAACAGGCTTTCGCCCAGATCAGAGCTGATATTGCCAAAGCTGGAATGCACGCTGTAGACGAAACACTTCCTTTCCAAGTAGAAAGTGACGCATCAGACGACGCCCTTGCCGCCACCCTCAACCAGGCAGGCAGGCCCGTGGCATTCTTTTCCCGCACCCTCCATGCCTCCGAAATTTGGCATTCCTCCGTCGAAAAGGAGGCCCAGGCTATCGTTGAGGCTGTGCGACATTGGAGGCATTACCTGGCCGGCAGGAGATTCACCCTCCTCACTGACCAACGGTCGGTAGCCTTCATGTTCAACAACACACAGCGGGGCAAGATCAAAAATGATAAAATCTTGCGGTGGAGAATCGAGCTCTTCACCGATAATTACGAGATTAAGTATCGCCCTGGCAAACTCAACGAGCCCCCAGACGCCCTATCCCGAGGTACATGTGGCAGCACACAGGTAGACTGACTCCGGGCCCTGCATGACAGCCTTTGTCACCCAGGGGTCACTCGGTTGTACCATTTCATTAAGGCACAAAATTTGCCCTACTCCGTCAAGGAAGTAAGGACGATCACCAAGGACTACCAGGTCTGTGCGAAGTGCAAACCGCACTTCTACCGGCCGGACCGCGCGCACCTGGTGAAGGCCTCCCGCCCCTTTGAACGCCTCAGCATGGATTTCAAAGGCCCCCTCCCCTCCTCCGATCGACATGCATATTTCCTCATTGTGATCGATGAATACTCCCGGTTTCCCTTCGTCATCCCATGCCCCGACATGACGTCTGCCACCGTCATTAAAGCCCTTAATTCTATCTTCACTCTGTTCGGCTTCCCCGCCTACATCCACAGTGACAGGGGATCCTCATTCATGAGTGATGAGCTATGTCAGTTCCTGCTCAGCAGGGGTATCGCCTCCAGCAGAACGACGAGCTACAACCCCTGGGGAAATGGACAGGTAGAGAGGGAGAACGGGACGGTATGGAGGACCGTCCAGCTGGCCCTACGGTCCAGAAATCTCCCGGCCTCCGGCTGGCAAGAGGTCCTCCCTGATGCACTACATTCTATTCGCTCATTACTCTGCACTGCTACTAACAGTACACCGCATGAACGTCTTTTTGCCTTCCCCAGGAAGTCCACATCCGGGGTATCGCTCCCAACTTGGCTCACAGCTCCGGGAACCGTGCTTCTCCATAAACATGTGTGGCTACACAAGGCGGATCCATTGGTGGAAAGGGTGCACCTGCTCCACAAATTCACAGTACGCCTACGTGGCGTTCCCCGACAGTCGCCAGGATACCATCTCCCTCAGGGACCTGGCACCAGCAGGTTCCACCCCCACACCACCCCCGTCGCCACCCTCCCCTCCCCCCCCCCCCGCCGCCCCCATCACCCCCCCCGAGACCATCCGTCCTCCCTCTGCCCACCCCCGTTGATGAAGAGGATTTCGGCATGCTCCCGGAGTCAACTTCGACCACGACAGCACCAACATCTCCGGCTCCACTTCGTCGATCCCAGAGGACGATCAAGGTGCCGGACCGGCTGAACCTCTGACACGCCCGCCGGATGACCAGAGACTTATTTTTTACTGCTTTCAAAATATTAAAGATTGCTAATTGTATGTAGTTATCCACCACCCCCACCGGACTCAATTTTAACAGGGGGTGAATGTGGTAAACCACTGTGTTCTGATATTAGGGGTTGTACGGTAGAACCTGCACTACAGGTTCACCTGGGCCCCTGCATGCTAGCTCTGCCCAGGAGCCGGGTTATAAATATGCGTGGCCTCCAGCTCGCAGCCATTTCATCAGCTGCTGTGGGAGGCCACACATCTGATACTAATAAAGCCTCAGTTTGGATTCAACTTCGTCTCCAGTCAAAATGATCGTGCCTCAATGTGTGAGTCAGGATTTTTACACAGGGTGGCGAGTGCCTGGAACGTGTTGCCAGGGGAGGTTGTGGAAGCAGGTTCATTAACGGCGTTCAAAAGGCATCTCGCCAAATACATGGATAGGATGGGTAGAGAGGGATACGGAGGGTTTTGGCCAAGGGTGATGTCATAACTGGTCTAGGCTTGAAGGGCCTGTTCCTGTTCTATCATACCGAACACAATATGGGGGAAGGAGCAATAGGTCACCCCCGCCCTCTCCTCCCAGAGATATGGACCGATAAACAAACAGATGGATGGATATCTTTCTACCCATGGTTGTAAAGATAATACAAAGCGGATCAAATATTCTGTGAACATTTGCTACGTTTGCTGATGGGTTCACACCCAACATTCATCTATCGGGGGAAATTGAAAGTGAGAGTTCCGCTCGGATAATATCCTAAACATTCAGTTCATGGTCTTTTGGTTTGGAACCCGTGGCTTTACAAGGAGGAGCTTTTATTAATCGCTTCCAGTTTGGTGTGGTGCAATGTCAATTAAATAAAGTCTGGTGCATTAGGCAGAAAGGGCAATGGATCAAATCTCTTTCTTTGGTTGCATGTTTTGCGGGGCAAATTATAGGAATAAAAGATAAAGGGGAGCTGGAATATAAAATATAAAGTCAGAAGCAGATCTCCCACCCCACCGTCCCCCAAGCATGGAGCCCCTCATTGTCCCAGGTCATTAGCCTTCAGTTTAACTGAATAATAAAGCCAACTTCAGAATTGTTTGAACGTTACCAAAGGAATGAAGGATTCTTTCCAGTGTTGGAGAATGAAACATGTTTCCACCGTGGATTACACACACAGCACATCGACACAATTAACATCATGTAAACATATCCGATTTTAGGCAAAGCACAATTCTATTTAGAGAATATTTTATGTGGCTTGGTATCATAGAATTAATTAATTCTGTAGAGATTCTAAATTCTCAATGAAAAGAACTGTTTATTACAAAATTGTTATATCTTACAAACATTTGCAAAACCCTTCACATCAGCCGAAACTGCGAGAAATCCCCGATTCTCAAGTGCAGCGACTGGTTTATTTCTACAGATTAGTCTTCCCGTAGATACTGTTCGGGCACTTCTTCTTTTGCTGGCAGGTTCCCAGCCTCTTTCCTGGCTTTCAC
Organism: Scyliorhinus torazame; assembly: GCF_047496885.1. Taxonomy (NCBI): domain Eukaryota; kingdom Metazoa; phylum Chordata; class Chondrichthyes; order Carcharhiniformes; family Scyliorhinidae; genus Scyliorhinus; species Scyliorhinus torazame. The sequence goes on from NC_092707.1 coordinate 58,972,184, forward strand.
TGCAGCCTCTTCTATTCTTTTCACAACAATTTCTTCTACCTGTACTTGAGCCAATTTAGCCTCGGCTTTGAGGGCCAGTTGTTTAATCTCCTCCACCTGACTCTGTGCCATCTGAATGTGCGTGTGCGCAGTGACCGAGGCGGAATCTGCACCTGTGGGGAAAAAAAACACTTTAAAATTAGAGCCCCTACATCGAAGGACCGTGGATGCTGGGTCAATTGAAACGTAAGACAGATCAATATTGGGCAAGGCCAACATAGGAGACAACGGAATTGAAATACAGATCAGCCATGGTCAACCTGAATGGCAAAACAGTTTTGGGGGAGCTGGGGAGAGGAAGGTGGCTAAATAATTTAATCCTATTCCTACGGCATTCGAACCAACAGTGGGAGATGGGAAACAGAAGGAAGAGGAGGAAGCAAAATCTGATCAAATGTCCTTTCCCCTCTTGAGGCAGCAAGCACCGAATTTGAACGTTCTCTGACAATTGCAAGGGTCCTACAGAAAACAAGGATGTACATACTCCACTCCAATTGTTCTGGGTTCACAGCACCACAGCCAGAATTCAACATTATTGGACATCTCAAGACACCACAAGAATTGGAAATATTTATGTTCAACTCAAAACCCTACATAGCTTGGAGTTCACAGCTTGAATTTTCCCCATATTTTTCAATCAATTAATCAATAAATAACTAACTAACTAATCTCCCACCTCACAAGAACCATTGGTGTCACAAACGGAAAAGAATTCACACTGGTCCAGCAAGGGTGTCCTTCTGATGCATCGTCTTGGCAAATTATAAATCGGCACTAATTATTTTGGGGCACTTTCAAATCTGAAAATCACCACATTCATGACCACCAAATGAAGAGGTGTTGGCAGCTCCAGGTTACCAACGAGAGCAAAATCACAATCCCAGAAAGACATACTCAGCGCTTGACGGTGATGAAACTCTACGGCGCGAGACCACACTGCTCCCCAGAGAGAAGAAAAAAACTCACCAATTAGAAAACTAAAGGAAAACAAACAAGTAGACTATAGAGAATATTAGCCTGCACTCCCACTCCATAAGTAGATTTAGCTCTTTCTCCTGATCCCCGAGCTCGTTGCCCTACTCTAACTCCTAGTCCAGCAATGCCTCAAATTCAAAAAATGATTCCGCTTCTCCCCACCTCTGACCTATTCCAGTCCTCGAACCCTCCAAGAATCTGTGCTCCTCCAGTTCTAGCCTCTTCACATCCCAAATTTCCCCATCAAATACAACCATGTCTTACGCAGTTTAGGGTCCCAAGTTCTGAACTCCTCTGCCTGAACCTTTCATATTCTCTACCTCCTTTAAGAGGTTATTTAACTTCTTTGACCAAGTTTTTCACCTGTGACATTTGTTATGTGGCTCGGTGTCAGATTTTTGGTTGATACTGTTCCCATGATGCACCTTGGGATGTTTTACTATATCAAAAGTGCTGTATAAATGCAAGTTGTTGTTCTTGCTCTGTCCATCTACATCTTTCTGCTGAGAGTTATGAACAAACTAACTGGGTAGTATGTTTCAAAAACAACTCTATATTGCAATGGTTTGAAAATAGTGTGCGTGTGTGTACATCTTATTCTCCTTCTTCGATGATCACTCGTTGACGAGTATGATTGTCCATCGAAGAAACTCTGTTACTGGTCGTGGGTAGCAGAGTGGCACAGCAGATGTATGCTGGGCCCATAACCCAGAGATCAATGGATTAAAACCATTCTCTATTAGGGGTGGCACGGTGGTTAGCACTGCTGCCTCACACCACCAGGGACCCGGGTTCAATTCTGGCCTTGGGTGACTGTCTGTGTGGAGCTTGCACATTCTCCCAGTGTCTGATTCGGTTTCCTCTGGGTACTCCGGTTTCTTCCTATAGTCCAGAGATGTACAGGTAGATGGGCTTGCGGGTATAGGGCGGGGTGCTCTTTTGGAGGGTTGGTGCAGATCCAATGGGCTGAAATGGCCTCCTTCTGCACTGTAGGGATTCTATGGGTTTTGCGGGTCCTTGCATGACTGATGAGCTTAGAGTCACATCTTCGATTGCACACTTGGCAGGTGATTCCAGGAGGTGGGATTGGTCCTTGAACTGTAGATGGCCAGTGTTAGTTTCTCAGGCTCCCTTTCTGGGCCTCTTCTTGTTGCCGGTGATCCTTGAAGAATTGGGTTCCTTGAAACAGGAGGATCCTTCAAGTAGGTCTCTTCTGAGCAAGGGTCTCCCAGGCATTGATGTCTATCTTGAGATCAGCTTTCAGGTTATATTTGAAGTTCTTCCTTTGTCTCCCCCTTGTACTGGAGCCTTCCTTGATCTGGTCAAGATTTGCTTTGGCAGTCAGGACTCTTGACATCCTAAGCACATGGCTAGCCCAGCAGAGTTGGTATTGAATGATCATGGCCTCAATGCTAGTGCTCAAGGTTCCATCAAGGATACTGATGTTAGTACGCCTGTCTTCCCTGCTGATGCAGAGAATCTCAGACAGCATTGATAGTACCTCTCCAGGGCCTTGAGGTGATGTCTGTATGTAGTCCAAGTTTCTGAGCCATAAAGAATAGTTGGGAGGACGACCACCTTGTCCGCAAGGATCTTGGTATCAGCACGGATGCTGCGGTCATCAAAGACTCTCGACCTTAGGCACCCGAAGGAGACACTCATGGATTGAATACAATGTTGGATCTCCGCATCGATGTTAGCCTTAGATGAGAGGTGGCTCCCCAGGTTTGGGAAATGTTCCAGGTTTGGTAGGGTTTTTCCATTTATCTTGGAGTGAGAGATTAGATCTTGCACTGGGATGGGTTGGTAAAGGACTGGAGTCTTCTTGATTATCCAAGTTCAAGACTTCCTTGAGACATCCACGATAAAATCACTGGCACATGATCAACTTCGTCATCGCCTGATCCCGAGACCAAAAGGATGCCCTCATCATCAAAGCAATGACCAGTGCAGATGACTGCTGGACAGACCACCGGCTCATCCGCTCCACTTGTTCATCAAACTCCACCAGAACCAGTGGAAGATGAAGAAACAGCTCAGAAAAAAGGTCAACGTTGGGCTGCTTCGAGAGCCAAGCATGCTGGTGAACTTCCAAAATGTCTTTTCTAAAATCTCTTAAATGTCCACTTTTGTTGTTGTTCTTGCTCGGTCCTTCCACAGCTTTATGCTGATTGAGGGTTAGCAATGAGCAAACTATCTGGGTAATAAGTTTCAAAAACTTAAATTCTTCAGCGCAATGGTTTGCAAATAGTGTGCGCGTGTGTGTATATACAATAGATATTTTAAATTATTCTATCCAAGTATTTCCATTGTATATTTAACCTAGTCTTTGGCTTCCAGGAGTCAAATTCGCTAAAAACTTTTAATAGTGATTGTATTCACGTTTAATCAGACGTTCAATGAATGCCTCAGTCTTCGATCCGAGAAGATATTTTTCGTGAAACGCTCCAAACACGTGTATAGAGTACAAGCAATGCTTCCAGTCGAAGAGTTTCACTCATGTCTTTCTCAAGTATCTTCACTTGAAAATTACTGCAACCAAAGTGTCACTGAGTGTCTTTAACACAGAGATAGATAGGATTTTGATCAATAAGGGGATCAGGGGTTATGGGGAGAAGGCAGGAGAATGGGGATGAGAAAAAGATCAGCCATGATTGAATGGCGGAGAAGACTCGATGGGCCGAGTGGCCTAATTCTGCTCCTTTGTCTTATGGTCAAACAATCTCTTTCAGAGCTTCAATGTGCACAATACCTGCTTGATATGCAGCCTCAGCCGCCTTTTCAGAGAGGCTGACTGCAGCCATCCACCTGGCCTCAAAACTTAGATATTTTTCTCGATGCATGTTCATCTGTAATTAATTTCAAAAGATATCAAAAGTTATAAATCACTTACCTGGAAATAAATAGAAAGTTTTCAAGTTTTTTTTTGCTAACAATATACACATCCCTTTATGAATCCCCCATGGGGAAAATTAATTTGTTTTTAAGATACTTTCAGTTATAAATAATTTTAATAAATTATTTAAAATTATATTGAATATGATAAGGTATCAGAGGTTCAAATTATTGAATTTAGGATCAATATATGGAAGCTTTATTTCACCCAGGAGTGACGATACACATAATGTGGACTTCCCCAGACAGTAGTGGAGATGAAAACCCTAGAATCATTTAAGAACCAATTCGATGTTGCGTTGGAGATACTTTAGGGACATTTTGGAGGGTCAGACAGAATGGCTTCTTCATCCGTAATATTCCTGTAACTTCTGAAAATTGGCCCTGGAAAAAGTTGGTTTATAATAAACAGTATTTAATTGCAACTTCATTGGTGTTCTCATTTTACAATATGTTCCCAACCTTCTGAATTGGTGTGGTTTCTGAGTATTACCTATTTACAGGTAGGCTGTGCGGAGGGTTAACACACCATCTTTGGACCTCTGGAACCTGGATTTAAATCTAACTTTGCCGAATAGGATAGAAGGCCTCTCTTTTCTGGCAGCCACTCCCTAAATGCCTTTTGCACATGTTGTCTCCAAACAAAAATACCTTCAATTTGAAACCAGATTGGCAAACTTGATGTGTGAAACAGAGTGACTGGCAAAATAGAGAATGCGGCTCAGATGTTAGAGATGAAGGACAGTGCTGTGGTGTAATGGGGGTGGGGTACTACTTTGCATGGATTACAAACAATTGGATCGTTTGGTCACTGATGTTGGAAATCTAAAATAGGAAAATGTTCTCTGCCCATTGTAGCTTGAAAGTACATATCATTTGGCAGAAAGCATTGAAATGTACTGCAGCCTGATGGGTGTTCGGAAAGTGAAGACACCAGCAAAGCCTGATGGTCAAAGAGCTCACTCTGGATCAGGCTGAGGATTCCCCCAAGGCTGTGGGAGTCTGCAGTGAACAGGTTGTGCAGGTCGGGAGTGAGCACAGGAACCGATTGGACAGTGTCTGTTGATATGTCTTCAACAGACAAGTGATTGAACACAGATCCCTGAAAGCAACAAGGTAGCACAGTGGTTAGCACTGTGGCTTCACAGCGCCAGGGTCCCAGGTTCAATTCCCAGCTGGGTCACTGTCTGTGCGGAGTATGCACGTTCTCCCCGTGTCTGCGTGGGTTTCCTCCGGTTTCCTAACACTGGTCCCGAAAGACGTGCTGTTAGGTAATTTGGACATTCTGAATTGTCCCTCTGTGTACCCAAACAGGTGCCGGAATGTGGCGACTAGGGGCTTCAGTAACTTCATCGCAGTATTAATGTAAGCCTACTTGTGACAATAAACATTATTATATAAAAAAAGAAATACACCAGAGAGAGTCATGATTCCCGAGCATTCGTGACTAAAGGACAGTGATTGATTAGTGGCTCACTGTGAATACGTGGCTGGAAGCATGTGCAAGATCTGCATAAAAAGGAGACACAAAGGAACTTCTGGAGTGATAGCCTGTAAAAATAACCATTGAATGAAGCAGAGCCCTGGGACCAGAACCCAAAGAGGACATCAGAATCCACTATGAGGGAAACTGATCACTTCACCTCTTTTTAAAAATAAATTTAAAGTACCCAATTATTTCTTTCCAATTATGGGCCAATTTAGCATGGCCAATTCACCTACCCTGCACATCTTTGGGTTGTGGGGGTGAGGCCCACGCAAACACGGGGAGAATGTGCACACTCCACACGGACAGTGACCCTGGGCCCAGGTCGAACCCAGGTCCTCAGCCAAGTGAGGCAGAAGTGCTGACCATTGCGCCACCATGCCATCCATCCCTTCACCTCTTAACGGCTGGTATTTAGGCAGTGAATTTTGATGCCTTTTGAGAACAGAGTTCTGATATGGCGTGTAATAGAGCTTTTGATACTTTTTATAGTGGCTGTTTGATACGTATGTGGTAACTTGGTAAGTTACAATAAGGAGATTGTTGTATAATAATTTGAGTGTTTTGTTCGTAATGAGAGTTGACCGAAGTTGAGGTGTAACAATACCTTTACGCGAGCCTCAATAATGACTTGCCAAATAGCTTCTTCCTCTTTTTCACTTATATGGCCGACTAGACCAGCATACCTCCGCTGAAGTGAGATCAGGATGTGGACAGCCTAGAGCATATCAACATATATATTTCAAGACATTTATTTATTTTAGAAAAGAAAAATACAATTTCTGTTTCCTTTCTCTAGCACTTTAATGACAGCTATCTAGTTGGGTTAGGGGAAATCATGAGATTTCAACTAATTTATATAAAAAGTTACATATTGATAACATTGCAATCTCTGAGAGCGGTAGCTTTCCATAAAGAAAATAGAAGGATTTTTTTTTAAACAATGTGCTACCGATAAACAGGATCTGCTTTTCAACTATGTTGCAAAATCAATGGACCAAACCGCCTCTTTTGTGTTACACTTGTTAAGCTCCGATGGCAACTCTGTAATAACAAAGAAGCAAGTCTGCAAGTTCAGTAATCATTTCTCCAACAACAAACAGTGTTTCCTGTATCCCCTTTATATATTGGTGCAATCTATTAAACAATAAGTGCAATCTGGTAAATATTAAAATGCAAATTCTAACTTAAGTACTAGGGAACATTAACTCTTTCCTAACAACACTACTCTATGATTCTACATATGTTGACACGATTGGGGGAGGTTGGTTTGCTTATCACCACTAGGAATGTAAGATGCTCAGGCACAGCACCTTGCTTTAGCCCAAAGCCTAACTGCAGAAATAAAAAGTTTCTAGCAAGCTGTGTCAGTTACCTATCAGAGGATTAGAGTAGCAAATGAAAGCTCAACTGACTGGAAAGTGCAGCAGCTGAAGGAAACAATCTGGTGATGCAAACTCCAACAGGAAAAATAAACAAATAAAATTGTAACTTCAGGATTCTTTCCAAATTGAAAAAGAAAAAGCAATTTTCCTTCAGCATACCTTAGTATATTCGGTTAAAGCATCAATTAGTGCCAGTGTTGTTTGTGACAAAAAGGTATTGGCACCATCAGTCACCAAGGAGACAGCCCGTTTGATTAAATCTTCATGAGTGAGAGCCGTTGATTCAGACTGTTGTAGAAAATAAATGCAGATGTTAGGTATTGTTAAGTGGTCGGGGACAATAAGTTACTGTTTCCTGTGCCAACATTTCACCTGAACTGAAAACTTAATTTATGCAAGAAAAGAGAGAGGAAAAGAGATGTCCCATTAACAAATGGCCTAGATTTTACACTGATGATAAAATTGAGGCCATCAGCACTCACCTCATCGTGGAGTATATTCTATAGTCTGCACAGGTGCAATTAAAGGTGTAAATCTGGGAGCTGCAGTGTGTGTTACCCTGCCCCTTCACAAACTGCACTATTACAGAATATCGCCAATCGACATGGCTTGGAAAGACACACAGCAGCATGAAATTTGGGTCCTTTACCCACCAAAATGACAGCTAAGGTTAAGGTGCATGGAGCGTTGTGTTTTATTTCAAAAAGGTGCGATAAATGATTATTAGTGCAAAACAACCTCTCTGGGCCTGAAAATATAAATGTTATAAACGTGGACTCTCATTCAATCAGAAGTTTGTATTCAAGCTTTTAAAAACTTTTTTTTTTAAACTTTTTCTCTATGTATCTTATCTTTCACTCTTATTCCCATATTTCATTTTCAATCTTTAGTTAGCTTTCTGTACATAATTTAAATCTAATTTATACTTGTTGGTTTAGATTCTGCCTGGCTCAATGAGGATTCAACAATCTTTTTTAAAAAATTATTTTTATTAAAGCTTTTTTCAACCAGGACTTTTACATAACAAAAAAAAAAAACGAACAGTAAAAGAAAAATATTTAACAAAACAAGGTGGCTGCTATCATTATACAAAATGAAAAAACACATTATATCAACAAGTCCCCCCCACCTGATGAACCCTGTCCTGTATCCTTTGAGGGGGTAACAGCAGAAATGTTCCCACCTGTTTCTTGAGAAAGTCCTGAACCTGGAGGGATCTGAAAGCATTCCCCAGGGGCAGGCCAAACTTCTCCTCCAGCACCAGCACGTTAGGGAAAATCCCAACTATAAACAGGTCCCCCATCCTTCTAATGCCTGCCCTATACCAGCCTTGAAACCCCCCATTTATCCTACCCGGAGCAAATCTTTGGTTATTCCGTATCGGGGTCCAAACTGAGGCCCCCTCCTCCTTCCTGCCGCCATCATCACCGGGCTTGTGGTGTATCGCACCGGCGAGAACGGCAGCGGTGCCGTTACTAGTGAGGATTCAACGATCTTGAGTGAAAAACCTTGCTCTTTCTTGTCCAGCTCACAGACAGCACAGGTGCCCTGTGGAGGGCGCTGTGCTGGACTTGACACCCAATTAGAGCTCAAAAGTCCAGGGCTTCCTATCAGCACTGGAAGGACACATGCCATTGCTTCCCCGCTGACCATAAAATCTGGGCCAGCGGGTTTAAGAATTTGCAAATCATTTTACAGGGAATTGTTAGATGCTATGAGAGATCAATGAGATTGTGGAGAAAACAACAAAACAACTTGAAAAGCGATAACACCTTGGAAAGACATTGGAGATACCAATCCAAACAGTGACTAAAAATAGGGGCAAGGTAGAAAACAAAGGGTCAGTGGACCTTTTATAAATCTATTTAAAGGAAAGCAATTATGCATTTATTAACATTCAACTATAACAAAAGGATAACACTCAATAGCTACAAAAAGTGCTGGTAATCCAATGTATATGCATCCTGTCATTAAATTGGTGTTGCTACATCCAAAGTGGATGAACTATATATACTGCAGCTCTCAAAGATATTTCAAGATGTAAAGGTGCATCTTTAATAGTCAAATAACTAAATAGTCCTGACAGCAAAATTGAATTTAAGTAGGAGAGAGTTTCCCAAAGTTGGTTAGCATGACATATACCCCTTAAAGTGGTCACAATGAAATATTGCTCATCAACAACATACTGACATTATCCAATGGATATGCTCAAGTATAGCAGCACATTCTGCCCAAGGAGCACCTGGTTATGTACAAACCCTCTGTTGTTCAGAGATCACATTGCATCCATGTAAAAGGGGATCTGTAGTTTTATGAAACAAAAACAAATTCTACAAGCTGTGGGGAGATGGAAAGGGGGAAAATAAATCACAAAGTTATCGCACAATGTTTCTCTTCATCCAGCTTCAAAATAGTGTAACTAGGCACAAGAAAACATGATGGAAAAGCATATGGCAAACTATCTACATAGATGTTAAAACAACGCAGCTGTGCTGGTCCAGTAGATACTTGCGTAGCGTGAGTCCATCAGCAAACTTCTTCTAGCCGAACTGCTTTGTTTCAACAGCACAGGTTCAAGACTGCAAACAGGTGTGAGGGGAGGAAATGGAAGGAACATCTGCAGTAAAGCCGGTTCTGCAGGCTATCTTATTGTGGATGGCTAATGAGAAGATGCTCCTTCTCTCTCAAACATATGTGGTAGCAAGCTGAGCAAGGAGAGAAAGCTACTATGTATAAACAATGGATGCAGTGATTAGATCTTGCCCTTTATAAATCAGGGTGTCAAAAAAAAAAAAGGAAGGGATCTTTCCATTCTGTGCAGCAGTTTTCTATGTGTTATATTGTGAACTGATGCCCTGAAACACACTAGGTCACATTATAAGCCCCGGGACAAGAAAATGTCCAAGAATGCTGGGTTCATCTTTTGCAAATTCACTGCATTGTTCAGAATGAGCCTCCCTCTGTCATCCAACAATAACTTAAAGCTACAATGAGACATCATCAGAAGCAGTCCATGCCCACATGCAACAAGACCTGGACAACATTCAGGCTTGGGCTGGGAAATGGCAAGTAACACTCGCACCACACAAGTGCCAGGCAACGACCATCTCCAAAAAGAGAGGGTCTAACCAACATTCATTCAATGGTATTACCATTGTTACCATAGGGGCTGGTTTAGCACACTGGGCTAAATCATTGGCTTTTAAAGCAGACCAAGGCAGGCCAGCAGCACGGTTCGATTCCCGTACCAACTTCCCCGAACAGGCGCCGGAATGTGGCGACTAGGGACTTTTCACAGTAACTTCATTGAAGCCTACTAGTGACAATAAGCGATTTTCATTTCATTGTTGAATCACCTATCAACAACATCCTGGGGGTTACTATTGACCAGAAACTGAACCTCCAGTGAGCAACTCGCCTGAATCCCCAAAGCCTGGCACATTCTACAAGGCACAAGTCAGGAGCACTACAGAATACTCTCCCCTTGCCTGGATGAGTCCGGCTCCAACAACACTCAAGAAGCTTGACACTAACCAGGAACAACTTGCTTTATCCACCACCTTAAATATCCACTCCCTCCACCACCGATGCAGTGGCAGCAGTGTACCATATAAAAGATGCACGGCAGAAACTTCGACAACACCTTCCAAACCTGTAAGCTCAACCAGCTAGAAGGTCAAGGGCAGAAGATGCACAAGTTCCCCTACACACCACTCACTGCCCTGACTCGGGACTATATCGCTGTCACTGGAACTTTCTACACAAACGCACCGTGGGTGAGTGTCTACAACAGAGGGTCTGCAGCAGTTCAAAAAGCAGCTCATGACCTTCTCGAGGGCAATTGTGGGTGAGCAACAAATGCCGGCCTTTCCAGCGATGCTCACAACCCATGGAGACACTGTAACAGTGCATTAAACTTACCTTCTAAAGAGCAGCACGGCAAATTATGATACAGGTCCAAACTACAATTAGACTTCTAAATAGCAGGGAGTCCCATTCTGGTGCTTGGCCAGGGGTCACTCCATGTACTCTTTGCATCTCGAGCCAAAGATTTAGATTTTAATCAGCAATGTGGCAGCAGCATAATACAACCCTCCATACCCACAAAATTGAAACAAGGCAACCCAGAGAATAAGAAATAAGCACTAAAGAGATTTCATTTCCTGATCTCCAAAGAGAAATATCCCAAACTTGGGAGAGGAGAGCAAATGTGGCCACAAACCATTTTGGATAATCCTGCCCGGCAGGATAAATAAATCATGGCTGTTGCCTAATAACAAAGATGCCTTAATAATTATAAAGACGTTAATCCGAAGTTAACTAATTTTAAATTGCCTTTTTCCACTGCTCCCAAACACCATTATTTCTCCACTCACTTTGAGCATGCTCTCTCCTCCTGTGACAAAGAGAAGAGGGAGTATGAAGAGCAAATGGCCACCCATGAAGGAGTGCATGCACTGGCAGACCCTGAAGTGGAAAGATTGGGGAAGACCTGCCAACTCTGCCCACATATTCCTCAGCAGCAGAACCACGATGCTGGCTGTATGTCAGGCCTGCATCCTTCAGTCTGAAAAGGATACGAAATAAAAGCTGAGTAGATAAGTGAAGGATTCAGCAAATATTAGCTCCCCTATCTCAACATAATTATCCAAAATGTCCTTGACCAATATAGACAAGTTGTTACCAAAGCAAACAGGGTTTTAGGTTGTAATATTCAATATAAAACAAAGCACAACAGTTTGTCTTTGTACAAGAACTAAGTTTGATCAAGTTTAGAATATCAAGTTGAGTTTTGGTCCACTGTCACTCTGGGGTGCAGGAGCTTCTAAAAAGATGCAGAAGAGGGTCACAAGAATGATACACTGCTTAAACAACCTTAGACAGGGTTAAAAAGCCAGATGATTTCAGAGTGATATGACAGATTTGTAAAGATAGTCAAAAGGCTGGATTGTGTTCCAGCTGAAGGGTTATTTATACTTTTAAATTATGCAGATTTAGGGCTAAATTAAATGTTCAGTGGTTGTACTTCTCCCAAAGGATTGTAAAACAATAGAAGATGTCGCAGTTTGCTCAGTGAGCACCTAAAAAAGTGAAAAGCACCAATTCCCAGATAGAGCTGAGCTCATGAATTCGCTGAAGGTAACAGAGCGATCAATGTGGTTTCCTGGACTAGTTATGATCATCTCAGATGGTCAGAGAGGAATTTACCAGATTTTACTCTTCCCAACATGGTCTTGAGTTTTTATCTGTTCAATGCTTCATTCACCCAAGACATTAAAGCAAAAAACCTACCCTCCGCTATACAGCATCTTTCACAACTTCAGGACATCCCAAAAGTTAACAGCTAATGAAGAACATAATTCCTGCCTGCCATTTTGATAACTTTGCAACCCTGCAAAAAATTCACTGGTAATACTGCATCCTTAGAATGAACTAAAGTACGTGAAGAATGCAGGCATTGAATACTTATTTTCAAAATTATATCAGCTCATATCACAGCAAAATCCTCAGTGACTAAATAAGCCACTAGCGTTATGGAACTGTATCAATTGTTAGTTTACACAGATCAGGCCCAAAATGTGCAGAGAGGTTTTAACTTTTCCCCCAAAACGACAATTGATAAATCAGATAACATGCTACTATTGCCTCTCTCAAATATTCAAATTCCAAATGAGTCATCAGCATTTACGGGTCTGAACTTCATGCAATAACTACTCTCTGGCTCTCTCTTTCTCAACGCACAATTTAACAACTAGATAAATTGTACCTGTGAAATGGGAACAGCTGCCAGCGTTGCGCCCAGTCCCAGCGCCACTCTCTGCCACCTTCTACAGGGGCTCCGGCTGTGGTACAGAGCCACGGAGAAGGTCCTTTTGAAAGACAAAATAAAGAAGTTAAACCCGGCAGTGGGGCGGTAGGGCCGACAATATCACATTCTTGGAGTGTTACATGTCCAAAAGAGTACAGCACAGACTCTCCGCACCAACTCTGTCCAGACAGGTGGGCGACATGTAACCAAATGGAATGAATTGACAATCTGATGTTGATTACCTGGACAAGCGGCTACACCGAGACATCAGCCTGTAGAACGCCGCGGCCATTGTATCAACATTCCTTCCAGCTGTTCGTCGTGACGTCGTGACGTTCCACTGCAGAAGCCAGCACGTGACTGTCAGTGAGCTCGCGCCGGCGCACAGCGGTGCGGAGAAACTCAAAACTGAGTAGTGCGATTGTGTAGAGAAAACAAAAATCTCATCGTGGTCTTCATCTGTGTTCAGTGTACTTGGAATGACAACCAGTTGGAAAATGTCCAGGCTCCGAGGCAAATTCTAACCCAGGCACACATGGGGCATTCTGCCTAACTTCAACAATACCAGTCACATATTGTTACACTCCTCTTGCATCATGCACGTTTCAGCGTTAAAAAAAACTGGTGTCCGATATGCACAGGAATAATGTGTATTCAACCATTTTGCCTTAATTTGGAGATTGGATTTTTTTCCTCACTGAAGTATAAATCTGTTAAACATTCATGATTATCTGCAGATTCAGTAGATGGAAAATAACATTTTATTAATATGTAGGTAACACGCTGCCAGAATATATTGCTCTGATCAGGATTGGAGAGCAGGATGTGATGCTGACGCAAATAACATGGTTACGATTTTCGATAGGAAACATTTGTAATAGGATGGAGAATTTGGAATTGAGAAAATGGAGGAGGTCAGGGTGGACTTTTTAAAGAGGGCCTTTACTAACAATAGTTTTGAAGGTGTCAGGGACAATATCGGAGGGAAGTGAATTTTTTTTTTTAATAAACATTTTATTGAGGTATTTCTCTCCGAATTTGGGGGCGTCGAGTCCCCCCCATACTAGTAATATCCGCCTCCGGGCTACCAGGGAAGCAAAGGCCAGAAAATCTGCCTGGATCTTTCTCCTGGATTCCTGAATCCTGCAAAACCCCGATAATCGCTACCTCTGGACCCATTGCCACCCTCATATTTAATACCTTGGACATGGCGTTAGCAAATCCCTGCCCAAAAGATGTGCAGGATAGATGGATTGGCCACGCTAAATTGCCCCTTAAGTGGAAAAAATGAATTGGATACTCTAAATTTTTTTTAGAAAGGAATAAGCATGCACGGGGACGTCCAGTGGCACGATGTGAGGGGAAGAGGCGCACAAGGTGGCTCCTGCTGGAAACCTGACCCTTTCTCCCTTTTTTCAATGCCACAGATCTTTAACCTCTCAGAAAAAGTCCTAGAATTTGGTTGGGTAGAGTTCTCTCATCTCGGCAATGCCCAAGAGAGAAAAAGCCAGAAAAGAATTGGCAAGAATACCGTTGACAGACTCTGAAGCCTCTCAGGGATCAACTGGAGGTAAGATAGCGGAGGCAGCTTCTTCTCCAACCACTCCACTAACGGCCGCTGCTCTTACCAAACTCTTGGTGAATGAGCTCGAGAAATATCAGCAAAGCTTGTCTGTGGATCTTAAAGGATCAATTGAGGCGGCCTTGGCCTCCATTCATTTAGTTCTCGAAACTACCAGCAAGACTGTCGAAGCTCATGGAGCTATAATCAAGGACATGCAAATTGCATTATTTGACCACAGTGACAGGTTCACCTCCTTGGAGTCCAACCTGGCTCCCGTGATCGAAGATAACAGAACATTAACTGCCAAACTGAATGACCTGGACAACAGATTCAACTGGGCCCAGCTCGATCCAAGCCTCGCAGTAGAGATCCTTCTTGTGCAGTGATCACAAGATTTCACAGTTCTAAACGAGTTGGTACTTTGATGGGCAAGGAGCACCAGGATTTTATGTGGGAAGGTCACTCTATTAAGCTGTATCGGGACTTGAGTGCAGACCTCACTAAGAAAATAGATGCCTTTAATAGAGTGAAATCTGCCCTGTACAAGAGTGGAGTCAAGTTCGGGATGATTTACCCAGCTCTCCTTCAACTAACATTAGGAGAAAAAGACTACATTTTTGACTCATAGGGAGATGCTGACTCTTTTGTCCAGAAGCACAATTTGTGCTCTGTTTAATCTATTATATGGCTTTCTGTTCCAGTTGGTTGTTTGGGTGTACTTTAATGTCTTTAGTTACATATGACAGATTTCTGCTGCTCGTTCCTTACATTAACCTATTTTTTCCTTTCTCTTTTTGTAATAATTTGGCGTGACCTTTAGTTATCAGCATGGCATTGTAGGTTAAATAAGCTTTTACTCTCCAGTTGGGAAATCTCCCTGCTAACAAGGTGTGTTAGTTAACGGAAGTGGTATCAAAGGGTCTTCTGCAGCTCATAACAAGGTTTTGTTTTGGTATTTGTAGGTTTTATGCTTTAAGTTATTGGTTACCATCTTTCCATTTGCTTTTGGGTGTGGCTATGCACGACTGTGATGGCGTCTTTGGGTTGGGGAGGGTGGGGTGGGTTTTAGTGTTAGTTTGAGTTTGCTGACGGTGTCTGATGGTCTCACTTTGTCGAGTCACCTGACTTGGCTCAGTGGCCATCTTGGATGGATCTTCTTGCTTTGTCTTATTTGTGCCCCTTGTTCAATGTCTAGTCTTGGGAATGGCTAACTCCGGTCTGAGGGCTGGAGGGAGACCGCCAATCCTACTGATTACCTGGAATGTCAGGCGTTTAAATGGCCCTGTAAAACACGTGAGAATATTCGCTCATCTTAAGAGCCTAAACTCTTGATATTGTTTTTTTGCAGGAAACCCATTTACGCATTAAGGATCAGACCAGGGGAAATGATGGGTTGGGCAAGATTTTCATTCTAGTTTCAATAGTATGGCCAGGGGCAAAGTGATTTTACTTAATAAAAAAAAACGAGTCCAATTCTCCTCATTCCAGATTGTGGCTGATCCGAACGGTCGATATATAATTGTTTGCAGCTCCTGTTAACACCCCAGTGGTTCTGGTCAATGTCTGTGCCCCTAACTGGGATGATACAAATTTCATTAACTCCCTGTTGGCTTCCCTCCCCGACTTCGAATCACACCATCTTATTTTAGGAGGCGATCTGAACTGTGTTCTGGACCCTAAATTGGATCGCTCGAAACCCAAATCTTTGGCCCTATCAGGAGTGGCCAGGGCCTTTGCCTTCTTTCATGGCCCAGATTGAGGTGGTGGTGGTGGGGGGGGGGGGGGTAGATTCCTGCCATTTTCTGCTGTTGAAGGACAGAGATTTCTCTCTTTTTCATGTCCACCATTTCTACTCCCGCATCGACTTTTTCATTTTAGATACGGCTCTCCTCCCATTTGTAGTGGCGGCTGAGTACTCAGCAATTGTAACCTCTGACCTAGCCCCACGTTTTGTTGATCTGTTGCTGGAGTCCGGCCCCACCCAACGCTCACCCTGGAGGTTGGATACTACTTTGCTGACCAATAAAATATTTTGCAGGAGCCTATCCACCTCTATTGACGACTACATCAAATTAAGTAGGTCTGACTCAATCTCCCCTTCATGTTATTGGAGGCTTTTAAGCCCATGCTGAGGGGGGAAATTATTTATTATAGCGCACGTGTGCTAACGACGAAGAGGTTAGAACAGTAGAGGCTGGTGGACTCCCTTTTAGAGATGGATCACCAATACTTTCTGATTCCACTCCAGAGCTATACGCAAGCAGAAGATGTTGCAGACCCATCTTGAGCTGCTGACCACCAATAAGGCTGTATTGTCAGATACAGCGCTCCAGGGGTACTTCTTACAAATATGGGGAGAAGGCTAGTTATCGTCTGGCTCACCAACTTAAACGCCAAGCGGCCTCGAATGAGATCCCCCAGATACTCATGCCAGGCAGCAACCTCATTTACGCCCCTCTCCAGGTTAATACAACTTTTAAATCCTATTACTGTGATCTGCATAAATCTGAGCTTCCCACAGACAAGTCAATCACGTTTGATTTTCTGGTAACCTGCTTATCCCAACTGTTGAAGCAGTTGGGTTCCCCGTTACGCCCTGACGAGATTTTAAAATGCATTGGTCTGAGGCAGGCTGGTAAGGTCTCTGGCCTGGATGGTTTTCCAATCAAATTTTATAAGAAATTCTCGGAACAGCTCGCACCTTTGACTCCTTACCCCACACTTCATTACCTCTGACCCCTACTCAAGCCTCTATTTCCTTGTTCCTTAAGAGGGACAAGGACCCGACCGAGTGCAGTTCATTCCGACCCATCTCACTTTTATGTGTAAACACTTTAGAATAGGTCGTTATTATGAGGGAGGAAATGTTAAGTGAGTTAAAAAGCATTAAGGTAGACAAATCCTCAGGGCCAGATGGCATCTATCCCAGATTCCTCAGGGAAACAAGGGATGAAATCGCTGGGCCTCTGACAGAAATCTTTGTGTCCTCGTTGGCCACAGGTGAGATCCCAGAGGATTGGAAATGTTGTACCATTATTTAAGAAGGATAATCCGGGTAATTATAGACCAGTGAGCTTGACATCAGTGATAGTGAAATTGTTAGAAAAGATTCTCAGAGATAAGATCTATGCACATTTAGAAGTGAATGGTCTTATTAGCGACAGGCAGCATGGTTTTGTATGAGGGAGGTCATGTCTCACTCATTTAATTGAATTTTTTGAGGTGACAAAAATGATTGATGAAGGAAGGGCTGTGGATGTTGTCTACATGGACTTTAGTAAAGCATTTGATAAGGTCCCTCATGGCAGTCTGGTGCAAAAGATTAGATCACATGGGGTCAGGTGTGAACTAGCTGGATGGATGCAGATCTTTCTTGGCCATAGAAGAGAAGATAGAGGGAAACAGTGGAAAGGTGTTTTTCTGAATGGAGGTCTGTAACTAGTGGTATTCCGCAGGGATCAGTACTTGGACCTTTGTAATATATATATAAATGACTTGGAAGAAAACTTAGCGGGTCTGATTAACAAGTTTGCGGATGATACTAAGATTGCAGGAATTGCGGTTAGTGATGAAGATTGTCAGAGAATACAACAGGATATAGATAGGCTGCAAAATTAGGCAGAGAAATGGCAGATGGAATTTAACCTGGACAAATGCAAGGTGATGCATTTTGGTAGATCCAATTCAGGTGGGAGCTATAAAATAAATGGCAGAACCATTAGGAGCATGGAGACACAGAGAGATCTGGGCGTGCAGGTCCACAGATCCTTAAAAGTGGCAGCACAGGTGGGAATGGTGGTAAAGAAACCATATGGTTCCGGGTGCGGCGATGACCAGCTGAGTCGCACGTTTCGGCATCTCCCGTTGGATCGGACTTTTGGGCTCTTATTAGGAGCCCCAACGGCAATTTAAACGGCCAGAATTACTGTGCGGTAAACTAGAAGGGAATCCCCCCCCGGATACACATGGAAAAAGGAGAGGATAGCGGCCGGATTGCAGAAGATCCACTGGAGCAGCGGCAAGGAAGAGAAGCTTGAAGCAAGATGGCGTCGGAAGGCGGCCGTTTGTTATGGGGCCCAGAGCAACAAGAGTTCCTGCGGCGCTGTGTGGAAGAGCTGAAGAAGGAGTTGAAGAAGGAGCTGTTGGCCCCGATATTACAGGCGATTGAAGGGCTAAAGGAGGAGCAGAAGACCCAGGAGCTGGAGCTTCGGGTCGTGAAGGCAAAGGCTGCTGAGAATGAGGACGAAATACAGGGCCTGGTGGTGAAGACAGAGACGCACGAGGCTCAACACAAAAGGTGTGTGGAGAGGTTGGCAGCACTGGAGAATAATTCGAGGAGGAAGAATTTAAGAGTCCTGGGTCTTCCCGAAGGCGCAGAGGGGGCGGACGTCGGGGCATATGTAAGCACGATGCTTCACTCGCTAATGGGATCGGAGGCCCCGACGGGCCCCTTGGAGGTGGAGGGTGCTTATCGAGTTCTGGTGCGAAGACCAAATGCTGGAGAAATACCTCGAGCTATAGTGGTGAGGTTTCTCCGCTACAACGACAGAGAGACGATCCTCAGATGGGCGAAGAAGACTCGGAACTGTAGGTGGGAGAACGCGGTGATCCGCGTATACCAGGATTGGAGTGCGGAGGTGGCGAGAAGGAGAGCAAGTTTCAATCGGGCTAAGGCGGTGCTTCACAAAAAGAAGGTTCAATTTGGAATGTTGCAACCGGCGAGACTGTGGGTCACACACCAAGGGAAGCACCACTACTTTGAGACGGCAGAAGAGGCGTGGACATTCATTGTGGACGAGAAGCTGGAATAGTCTGGCGAGAGAAAGAGCTTCTGGGATAAAGTGGTGGGGTGATTATGTGGGACGAGGAAGGGGAAGGGGGGGGGGGGATGATTTTTTCAATTTGTTAATCCTTCGACCCTGTAACTTTTATCTCTTCCCCTCGTTAGGGGGAGGGGGAGCATGAGGAACTGTGGGCGCCGGTGGGAAGGAAAGGGGAAGGAGAAGGGAAATGCGCCATTAGGGGCGGGGTCAAGTGGGAAACGCGGGCTTTGCTCCCGCATTATGATAATTGTAGCGGGAACAGGGACGCAGGAAGGAGGGGGCCTCGCACAGTGAGGGGCCGAGGGCAAAGGGGGAAGCCGAGGTCAGCCAGAGTTCGCTGACTTCTGGGAGCAACATGGGGGGTGCAACTACGCTAGAGGGGGATCTAGCGGAGGGGGGAGGGTGGGGGGGGGGGAGTTAACTGGGTTGCTGCTGCCAAGGAGAAGGGGGAGCTGTTATGGGACGGGGTGGTCGAGACGGGGGGGGGGGGGGCACTGTCGGTGGGATATACAGGTACGTGGGAACCGGGTGAGGAGCTGGGTTAAAAAAAGGGATGGCTAGTCGACAAGGGGGGGGTGGGGGGGTGGGGGGGGGGAGTAAAGAGCCCCCCAACCCGGCTGATCACGTGGAACGTGAGAGGGCTGAACGGGCCGAGGCACGGGTACTCGCACACCTAAAGAAATTAAAGGCAGATGTGGTTATGTTGCAGGAGACGCACTTGAAACTGATAGACCAGGTCAGACTATGTAAAGGATGGGTGGGGCAGGTGTTTCACTCGGGTTTAGATGCGAAGAATAGGGGGGTGGCTATCCTAGTGGGGAAACGGGTACTGTTTGAGGCAAAGACCATAGTGGCGGATAGTGGGGGTAGATATGTGATGGTGAGTGGCAGATTGCATGGGGGGCCGGTGGTTCTGGTGAACGTATACGCCCCGAACTGGGATGATGCAGACTTTATGAGGCGTATGTTGGGGCGTATCCCGGACCTGGAGGCGGGAAAGTTGGTAATGGGGGGAGACTTCAATACGGAGCTTGATCCAGGGCTGGACCGGTCGAGGTCCAGGACCGGGAGGAGGCCGGCGGCGGCCAGGGTGCTCAAGGACTTCATGGAGCAGATGGGAGGAGTAGACCCCTGGAGATTTATTAGGCCTAGGAGTAAGGAGTTCTCATTTTTCTCCCATGTTCACAAGGTATATTCACAGATAGACTTTTTTGTCTTGGGAAGGGCACTGATTCCGAAGGTGACAGGGACGGAGTATACGGCCATAGCCATTTCGGACCACGCTCCACATTGGGTAGATCTGGAGGTAGGAGAGGAAAAAGAACAGCACCCACTCTGGAGAATGGATATGGGCTTATTGGCGGATGAGGGGGTATGTCTAAGGGGGAGGGGGTGTATCGAAAGGTACTTGGAGCTTAATGACAACGGAGAGGTTCAGGTGGGAGTGGTCTGGGAGGCGTTGAAGGCAGTGGTCAGAGGGGAACTGATATCCATAAGGGCACATAAAGGGAAGCAAGAGGGTAAAGAAAGGGAGCGATTGTTGAGAGAACTTCTGACGGTGGACAGGCAATATGCAGAGGCACCGGAGGAGGGACTGTACAGGGAAAGACAAAAGTTACATGTGGAATTTGACCTGCTGACCACGGGTAAGGCAGAGGCACAGTGGAGGAGGGCACAGGGTGTACAGTATGAGTATGGAGAGAAGGCGAGTCGGCTACTGGCCCACCAATTGAGGGAGAGGGAAGCGGCGAGGGAGATAGGTGGGGTGAGAGACGAGGAGGGAGAGATGGAACGGGGAGCGGAGGGAGTAAACGGGGTGTTCAAGGCATTCTATGAGAGGTTATATAAGGCTCAGCCCCCGGAAGGGAAGGAGGGAATGATGTGTTTCCTGGATCAGCTGGAATTCCCGAAGGTGGAGGAGCAGGAGAGGGCGGGGCTGGGAGCACAGATTGAGATGGAGCAGGTGGTAAAGGGGATTGGGAACATGCAGGCGGGGAAGGCCCCGGGACCGGATGGGTTCCCGGTGGAATTTTATAGGAAATATATGGACCTACTGGCCCCGCTCTTGACGAGAACCTTTAATGAGGCCAGGGAAAGGGGGAAGTTGCCCCCGACTATGTCGGAGGCGACGATATCGCTACTTTTGAAGAAGGAAAAAGACCTGCTGCAGTGTGGGTCCTACAGGCCCATTTCCCTTTTAAATGTAGATGCTAAGCTCCTGGCCAAGGTGATGGCGACGAGGATAGAGGATTGTGTCCCGGGGGTGGTCCACGAGGATCAAACTGGGTTCGTTAAGGGGAGACAGCTGAACACGAACATACGGAGGCTGCTAGGGGTGATAATGATGCCCCCACCAGAGGGGGAGGCGGAGATAGTGGTGGCGATGTACTCCGAGAAAGCATTCGACAGAGTGGAGTGGGATTATCTGTGGGAAGTGCTGAGGAGATTTGGTTTTGGAGAAGGGTTTATTGGATGGGTACAGCTGCTGTATAGGGCCCCGGTGGAGAGTGTGGTCACGAATAGGCAGAGGTCTGACTACTTCTGTCTTTATAGAGGGACGAGGCAGGGGTGTCCCCTGTCTCCGTTACTGTTTGCATTAGCAATTGAGCCCCTGGCCATAGCACTGAGGGGCTCCAGGAAGTGGAGAGGAGTACTCAGGGGAGGAGAAGAACACCGGGTATCATTGTATGCAGATGACTTATTGCTGTATGTTGCGGACCCGGTGGAGGGGATGCCAGAGATAATGCGGACACTCAGGGAGTTTGGGGAATTCTCGGGGTATAAACTGAATATGGGGAAGAGTGAGTTGTTTGTGGTGCATTCGGGGGAGCAGAGCAGGGGAATAGATGATCTACCGCTGAGGAAGGTAGCAAGAGATTTCCGGTACTTAGGGATTCAGATAGCCAGGAGTTGGGGAACCTTACATAGGCTTAATCTAACACGATTGGTGGAACAGATGGAGGAGGATTTTAAGAGATGGGACAAGGTGCCTCTGTCACTGGTGGGTAGGGTGCAGACGGTCAAAATGGTAGTCCTCCCGAGATTCCTTTTTGTGTTTCAGTGCCTCCCGGTGATGGTCACAAAGGCTTTTTTCAAGAAAATCGAGAAAAGTGTTATGAGTTTTGTGTGGGCTGGGAAGACCCCGAGAGTGAGGAGGGGGTTCTTGCAGCGTAGCAGGGATAGGGGGGGACTGGCACTACCGAGCTTAAGTGAGTACTATTGGGCCGCCAATATCTCAATGGTGTGTAAATGGATGGGAGAAGGAGAGGGAGCGGTGTGGAAGAGATTGGAGATGGTGTCCTGCAAAGGAACCAGCCTACAAGCACTGGCGACGGCGCCGTTGCTGTTCTCCCCGAAGAAATACACAAGTCCAGTGGTGGAGGCAACACTGAAAATTTGGGGGCAGTGGAGACGGCATAGGGGAATAATTTTATAAACTTCTATTAAGTTGCCCCTCAGCCTCCAGTCTCTCTAGGGAGAACAATCCCAGTTTATTCAATCTCTCCTCATAGATACGCTCCATACTAGGCAACATCCTGGTAAACCTTTTTTGCACTCTCTCCAAAGCCTCCACAGGAGCCTCGGTGCGGTCCCCGATAAGAAATAATCATAGGTTTGTCCCGGGGAGAATAGATGGGGGATTTAGAGCTTGGCAGAGAGCTGGGATTGTGCAACTGAGGGATCTGTTCTTAGACGGGACGTTTGCGAGTCTGGGAGCGCTGACGGAACAATACGGGTTGCCCCAAGGGACTGCATTTCGGTACATGCAACTGAGGGCTTTTGCGAGGCAACAGGTGAGGGAATTCCCGCAGCTCCCGACGCAGGAGTTCAGGATAGAGTGATCTCGGGGACATGGGTGGGGGATGGTAGGGTGTCGGATATGTACAGGGAAATGAGAGACGAGGGGGAGATCATGGTGGATGAGCTGAAGGAAAAATGGGAAGAAGAGCTGGGGGAAGAGATTGAAGAGGGGCTGTGGGCAAATGTCCTACGTAGGGTAAACTCTTCGTCCTCGTGCGCCAGGCTTAGCCTGATACAATTCAAGGTTTTGCACAGGGCGCATATGACCGGAGCAAGGCTCAGTAAATTTTTCGGGGTAGAGGATAGGTGTGGGAGATGCTCGAGGAGCCCAGCAAACCACACCCACATGTTTTGGTCATGCCCGGCACTGCAGGGGTTCTGGGTGGGGGTGGCGAATGTGCTTTCGAAGGTGGTGGGGGTCCGGGTCGAGCCAAGCTGGGGGTTGGCTATATTTGGGGTTGCAGAAGAGCCGGGAGTGCAGGAGGCGAGAGAGGCTGATGTTTTGGTCTTTGCGTCTCTAGTAGCCCGGCAAAGGATATTGCTTATGTGGAAGGAAGCCAGACCCCCGGGCGTGGAGACCTGGATAAACGACATGGCAGGGTTTATAAAACTAGAATGGATAAAGTTTGTACTAAGGGGTTCGGCTCAGGGGTTCACCAGGCGGTGGCAACCGTTCATTGACTATCTCGCAGAACGATAAAGGAAATGGGAAGGCAGCAGCAGCAACCCAGGGGGGAGGGGGGGGGCGCTCAGGTGGGTCCTCAGGGGTGTTTTTGTATAGATATTTGTACTTGGTTATGTATACTGGATTGTTTGATTTTGTTATTTGGGAGAGTTATTATTTTTGCTATGGCAGTTGCCATTTAGTTTATATATTATTTATCTATTTGTTAAAAAACGGTCACTGTTATTTATATTGTTTTATTGTTGTAACAAGGAAAAACCTTTGTATGGTTTTGTTTGGCCGAAAAATTTGAATAAAATATATTTTTTTTAAAAGAAACCATATGGGATGCTTACCTTCATAGGACGGAGTATCGAGTATAAAAGCTCGAAAATTATGTTGCAGTTATATGGAATACTGGTTAGGCCACATTTGGAAGACTTGTGTCCAACTCTGGTCACCGCACCAGAAGGATGTGGAGGCTTTGGAGAGAGTGCAAAAAAGGTTTACCAGGATGTTGCCTAGTATGGAGCGTATCTATGAGGAGAGATTGAATAAACTGGGATTGTTCTCCCTAGAGAGACTGGAGGCTGAGGGGCAACTTAATAGAAGTTTATAAAATTATTAGGGGTATAGATAGGGTGAACAGTTGGAGGCTTTTTCCCAGGGCGGAAATGACAATTACAAGGGGACACAAGTTCAAGGTGAGAGGGGAAAGATTCAATGGAGATATATGGAGGAAGTTTTTTACACAGAGGGTGGTGGTAGCCTGGAAAGCACTGGCAAGTGAGGTGGTTGAGGCAGATACGTTAGTGACCTTTAAGGCATATCTGGATAGGCACATAACAGACGGGGTATAGAAGGATACAAGCGGTTGGTCTAGATAGGACACATGATCGACGCAGGCTTGGAGGGCTGAAGGGCCTGTTCCTGTGCTGTATTAGAACATAGAACCTTACAGTGCAGTAGAGGCACTTCGGCCCTCGATGTTGCACCGACCTGTGAAACAGCTCTAAAGCCCATCTACACTATTCCCTTATCGTCCATATGTCTATCCAATGACCATTTGAATGCCTTTAGTGTTGGCGAGTCCACTACTGTTGCAGGCAGGGCATTCCACGCCCTTACTATTCTCTGAGTAAAGAACCTACCTCTGACATCTGTCCTATACCTATCTCCCCTCAATTTAAAGCTATGTCCCCTTGTGTTAGACATCACCATCCGAGGAAAAAGGCTCTCACTGTCCACCCTATCCAATCGTCTGATCATCTTGTATGCCTCAATTAAGTCACCTCTTAACCTTCTTCTCTCTAACGAAAACAGCCTCAAGTCCCTCAGTCTTTCCTCATAAGATCTTCCCTCCATACCAGGCAACGTTCTGGTAAATCTCCTCTGCACCCTTTCCAATGCTTCCACATCCTTCCTATAATGCGGCGACCAGAATTGCATGCAATACTCCAAATGCGGCCGCACCAGAGTTTTGTACATTGTTCTTTGCTTGCTAAGGTTCTGGTGCTCTGGTTGGAGCCTTGCCTTCCAAGTATAATTTTTGAGGACCAAACAGACTTTGTGAAAGGCAGTCAATTATCAACTACCATATGCCGCCTTTAAATGTTATACTTTCTCCCTTCCTTGTGCAGGAGTCAGAAGTGACAGTATCTCTCAACCCATAGAAAGCATTTAACAGTGAGAATGGGTCTATTTGTTTGAGATTCTCGGAAGATTTAGCTTTGACCATAAATTTGTCTCTTTGATCTGCTTGTTATACAATGTCCCTATGGCCAGCGTTCACATGAACACTTTATACTCAGACTATTTCCCCTTGAATAGGGGCAATAGGCAGAGTTGCCCAGACTCTCCACTTTTATTTGCCCGAGCAAAAGAGCCGCTCTCTATAGCCTTGAGAGCTTTAAATCAATGGAGGGATATTAATTGGGATGGGATATCTGGTATCTCTTTATGCAGATGACTTACCTTTATATACATTGGACCCAATTCCCTCCATTGATGGCATAATGAAGACACTTAATACCTTTGGTTCCTTCTCTGACTATAAATTAAATCTAGGAAAGAATAATGTTTTCCAATCAACCCTCCAGAAGGTGAGCCCATTTAATAATAATCTTTATTATTGGCACAGGCTTACATTAACACTGCAATGAAGTTACTGTGAAAATCCCCTAGTCACCACACTCCGGCGCCTGTTCGGGTACACCGAGGGAGAATTCAGAATGTCCAATAAGGACGTCTTTCAGGACTTAGACACATTACCCTTCAGCCTCTATAGTACACGTTTTCGTTACTTGGGGCTCAGGGTGGCCAACTATTGGGCCTCGCTTCACAAATTGAATTATTCAAGCCTGGTCAACAATGTCAAAATGGACCTACTGAGGTGGAACAACCTTTCTCTCTCTTTGGTGGGCAGAATTCAAACAATAAAAATGAACATACTCCCTAGCTGTTTCTTTCAATGTCTCCCCATTTTCCTCCCCAAATCCTTTTTTTATTAAGATTAATACACTGATATCTGCCTTTATTTGAGCGGATAAGAATCCCAGAATCTACAGTGTACTACCTGTAGCGCACAATGACTTACGAGAGAGACGAGTAGTGATGAAGTCGATGAGGCTTTATTAAGCGAGACTTGTCCCCAGCAGTTCAGCAACAGAATGAAGCGGCGGGGAGAAGCTTGGGTTCTTATAGTCCGCCTTCAGGGCGGAGCCAGGAGTCAACAGCCAACCAGGACCCGGGATTTGTCAGCCAATAGCATCACGGCTTCACAGTCCCACATGACCCCTAATACATACCACCACATTCACCCCTTGTTAAAAAGGAACCCGGCGGGGTGGTGGTTCGCATGGTGGTAGGGGTTTACAAGGCTGGTCCTGGGAGGAAAATTTCGGCCATGTTATTCTGTTGCTGAACTGCTGGGGACAAGTCTCGCTTAATAAATTGTAGCGCACAATGACTTACGAGAGAGACGAGTAGTGATGAAGTCGATGAGGCTTTATTAAGCGAGACTTGTCCCCAGCAGTTCAGCAACAGAATGAAGCGGCGGGGAGAAGCTTGGGTTCTTATACTCTGCCTTCAGGGCGGAGCCAGGAATCAACAGCCAAACAGGACCCGGGATCTGTCAGCCAATAGCATCACGGCTTCACAGTCCCACATGACCCCTAATACATACCACCACACTACCCCAGAGGGATAGACAGACAGGGGAGGTGGATTGGTCCTCCCAAGCCTATTGTTTTATTACTGGGCCGCCAATATCCAAAAAATCCTATTGTGGGTCAGTGATCCTGATTCAATCAAGGGCCAAATGGAGACTCGCTCTTGCACGACATCCACGCTCCCAGCCATAGTTACTGCACCATTTACCTTTTCTCCCACTAGATTCTGCTCAAACCCAGTGGCAGTCTCCTCTCTTAGAATCTGGAAACAGTTCTGACAGCATTTTAAACTCCCTTACTTGTCCTCACTGGCCCCTATCTGTAACAATCACCTTTTCATGCCTTCTGGGCTGGACTCAACATTTAACTTGTGGAAATCGAAGGGCCTTGAACACTTTGGTAACCTGTTCTTGGAGGTGAGGTTTGCCAGCTTTAGTGAGTTAGTGGACAAATTTCAGCTACCCAACTCTAGTCTTTTTCGCTACTTTCAACTTTGTGATTTCTCTCGCACGGCGTTCCCTTCCTTTCCTCTGGCTCCTTGCTGAAAAGGGTTCTATCCACGGCTCAGCCTGGCAAGGGTCTATCTCATCTATATGACCACATTCTCTCATCTGATCGCTCTCTACTAAACAGGGTGAGTGCAAAATGGGAGGATGAAATGGGCCCTAAACTCACTACCGAGGCTTGGGGAGAGGCCCTTTACAGGGTCAACTCCACGTCCTCATGTGCCTGGTTGAGCTTAATTCAGTTCAAGGTGCTACATAGGATGCACTTGACCAAAGCAAGGGTGAGTATCTTTTTTTCCGAATGTTGAGAACCGATGTGAGCGCTGTTTGCTTGCCCCCGCTGATTATACACAAATGTTTTGGTCCTGCCCATGCTTGCTTGATTCTGAGCTTCCTTTTTTAGCATCATGTCTGAGATTCTCCATTTGGATGTACTCCATGTCCACTGGTGGTCATATTTGGGGTTTTGGACTCACCGACAGGTCACTCTGGAGTAGAGACGGACATTATCGCCTTTGCCTCACTGTTAGCCCGGAGGCAGATACTGTTGGGTTAGAGGTCTCTGTTCTGCCTAATGCTTCTGGCTGGTTGGGGGACTTAATGTCCTTTTTGCACTTATAGAAAATTAAATTCGCCATCAGGGGTTCAGAGGAGAGATTCTACCTGAGATGGCAACCGTTTATTTCCTTTTTCAAAGACCTGGACACCGTCAGCTGTTAAGAGGTTTTCGGTATATTATTTAAGTCAGTTATCTTTTTCTCGGTTTTGTTTGTTTTATTTGTATACTTGTGTTTTTGCTGGAAATATTAATAAATATACTTTTAAAAATTAAAATGGAATAAGCAAGAACTCATGCCTGAAGCCATCAACTTTGAGTCTTTGAATATTAGTGGAGTTGAAGGGCAGTATCAAGGCTGCTGTTTGGTAGGTTTGTCAGCAGCAAGTGAGAGATGGGACAGTTTCCAAGGAATTCTCCACACGCCTTGACCAATATTCTTCTCTCAACCAGTATCAAGATAAAAAAAGATTAATTCATCATGTATCTCATTGCTTCCGATGAAATAACACACTTTACTGCAATGACAGTCATTGGACTCCACAGTGTCAAGTGCTTTGATGCATCTTGATGTAACAAGGTTCTATCTAATTGCAAGTACTTATTTCAACTCTTGTAGTCTTTGAAATAAGCAAGTAGAAACATTTAGTTAACCGAAAAACCCAGTAAAACAAATGTCACCACTACCTTTTTGGTAATGGTATATATGAAATGGTATATTGAATATATGGATAGACGACAATTTTTCAGAAAAGTTCCATGAATTTACAGAAGAACAAGAGGATAAAAGTGAATAAGAGCCAATGTAATATTAAAACAATAGTATTGATTGTATAGAAGTGTAGATGGATTCTACACTTAACAGTCAGTAAAAGAAGCTAGAGATGAGGGGCTGGATTCTCCGCAGCCCCGTACCAAAATCGTGTTTGGCGCGGGGGTGGAGAATCCAATTTCGTGCCAAAATCGGGCCTGGTGATTCTCCGGGACCCAAGAATTGCCGTGTTCGCGGAATACTCCGTGCGGCTGGGGGCCCATTGCCAGAGGCCTGCCCAGTGATCCTCTGCTCCCGACCAGCCAAGTTTCCGACGGCGTGGTTCTAACCACCTATTGCCATTCGGGAAGCCCAGGTGGCGGCTGCAATCTCAGTCCGTAGTCGCCCTGGTGGGGGGCGGGAGGGATCGGACACCGGAGGGGGGCCTTATAGGCGGCCGAGGGACAGATCGGCTGATCGAGATGTCTACATTCTTCATCTGCCTCCGCGGTCCGAGTCCGCAATGGCGCTCGGTGTCGCCGTGCACATGCGCGGACTCAAAACCGGAAGTGAGGGGGCCCGTATCCACAGCTAAAGATGCGTGAACTACTCTGGGTCCCTGCTACCCCCTGCTGGCCAGTGAATTGGTTGATCTTTTTAATAGGAATCTTCTGAGTGAAACGCCAGTGTTTTTACACCGGCGTGGGGACATAGTCCCATTTTGGCGGAATCCAGCCTGAGATTCTTTGCATTGTTTTGGTAACAATAATTAAACAGAGTAAATCCAGAACACAGCACTATCTCTTTATATATGGAAATCCTGAGAACTACAATAATGTACTCGAGTCATATGTAAATTAATTTTAGAAAATTGCTTCGTTGTGATGAAAAGTATTTTGGAGTAGAGTGCTCGTGTCATAATCCTGCAGAATCCAGATATTGAGCATGTGTTAATGCCAACTAAAACCTTGGGAGGTAGGGATTGCAGATAAAGCGGAGGGTACTTACCAATTTATCTGCTCCATATATTACTACTTTGCAGTTTGAAAGGTACCCGCAGGTAAGATAGATAAACCATAAATTTCACAAGAAGTCAGGTACATTACCTCCTTATGCCTGGGTCTCAGAAACTAAAAATAACCTAGATCATTACTGCAATTTCTGGCAAGCCTTTGTCATTTTAATTAGAGATGGCAGGAGTGCCACAATCCATAATAAGATACACACACAGCTGTAGTCACATCCTTGTAATAATCATAAAGAATAAATAGAGGGAATGAACGTACTGCCGAGGTTCTCTTCCTGTTCAGATCTATACTGATCTTCATCCCCAAGGCTTTCTTCCAAAATGTAGACAGCTTACTCGTGGTGTTTGTGTGTGTGTGTGTGGGGGGCTCCTGCAGAGGTACGACCCTCCAGGCCCTAGCTACAGCAGCACTCCCATCCCCCCTGACGAAATACACATCCAGCCCAGTGGTAGTTGCCACACTGAAAATGTGGAACCAAATGAGGCAACATTTCGGTCTGAACAAGATGTCCTCCCATGGCCCCTGGAGACCACACTATTAGAGTACCTGATAAATACAGACAATAAGCGAGAAATTGTGGGAAAATGTACGGACAACTACTGGACAGGGTCCGAACGCCACTAGACAAGAGCAGACGAAAGTGGGGGGGGACAAACTGGGGATAGATGTGGGTTGGAGACTCTGGAGCGAAGCACTGAGCAGGGTCAACTGCATCTCCTCCTGCGCAAGGCTCAACCTCATGCAGTTTAAAGTGGTGCACAGAGCGCACCTAACCAGAACCCGAATGAACAGGTTCTTCCCGGAGGTGGAGGACAAATGTGAACGGCCCCAGAGAGGCCCGGCCAACCATGCCCACAGGTTCTGGGCCTGCCCAGATTTGTAAGGTTCTGGACAGCCTTCTTCGAGTCGAAGTCCAAGGTTGTGGGGGTGAGGGTGGAGCCTGCCCAAAAGTGGCAATCTTCGGGGTATCAGAGCAGCCAGAACTGGACATGGGAAGAGGGCAGATACACTAGCTTTCGCTTCCCTAATGGCACGCCGGAGAATCCTGCTCGGCTGGCGATCAGCAGCTCCGCCCACAGCTGCAGACTGGCTGGCAGACCTATCGGAATTTCTCCACTTGGAGAAGATCAAATACACCATCAGAGGGTCGGAGGAAAGCTTCTTCAAAGCTTGGGGCCAATTTGTCTGCCTGTTCCAAGACCTGGTCGAAAGCAACAAGAACTAGAGAGGAATAAAAATAAAAATTAGAAGACTGACAGGAATACACAACTCTGGTGGCAGGGGATAAGAGGGAATCTAAGGGAAATGAAGGGAACACCACAAAGGGAAGGAGGGGGCCAGATGACCCCCCCCCCCCCCCATCCACAAGGAAGACACGGCAGAAAACACAAAGGAAGGAAGGGGGGGGAAGGGGGTGAGTTGAAGCGAGTCCCACCCCCCCACCCCGAGCGAACAGAGAGGATATCAGGGGGGGGGGGGGGGGAAGAGAGGATAGCGCACCGAGACATATGGTGACAAAATGTAAATAGATATAAAAGAATCTCATTTACTGTACAATATAGAGCTCAAAATGCAACTGTATATAAAATTGAAAATGTCAATAAAAATATTTCAGAAAAAGAACATATAGAGGGATATCAAATAATCCTTGTTTTATAATGTTTTAGACTACAGAAACTGATTAAATACAAACCCTTTGTTACAGACTGGATCTCAGCACAAAGTGTTAGTGTTCACAGTGTTACGTTTCTCAGTATAAATAGGGGCAAATAAAGAAAGGGAGTTGGATTCAACACATTATCAGTGTAGTAGATAGGTATTGGGAAAGAATGAATGCCTTGATGAATTTGTTTAAAGTGGTTAGTTAGGTCTAAAAGGAAGATTATTTACCACCATTTTAAAAATGAAAAGCAGGCAGCTGATGAAAGCAGCTCTGGGAAAACAGGTTTAAAAAGTGTTAATGCATACACTTTGACAGACAGGTATAATTTCTATGATGCTTTACCAGTTGTCAATTAACTGCTGGATGCAGATGGCTCTTTGTTCCAGGGCTGCTAAGCAATTAGAACTCCACCGTAAGTTGCAATTTCAGATTGGTTTACTTGTGACAGGGCAAGACAAAATTGCTGATTGATGACTAATTCAATCAAAAAAGATTGATCCCGCCCTCCTCCAGAATTGTACTTGGATCTTCACAGCCCAGGACTCTCCCATGGTTTTTTTACTATATTTTCTGTACTGGGGCTGGAGGAGACCAGTATGAAACTAACCTGTGTCTGTTCCATCAGAAACCGCGTTTACATGAATTCAATGAGGGGAGCAATAAATGTTATATTAATCATTGTTTATATTAAACATTCAATGTACTTTTTGTTAATGTATAACTTTGATTTTTTTATGCTGAAGTGTGGTGGGTGAAGAGATGCGAGTTGGAAGTAGGGACTGTAGGTGGGCGGGGTTTGCAAGGGGCGGTGTCAGAGAGAGGGCGGGGTCAGGGTGGTGGGGGCAGGGTCAGAGGTGGAGGTCAGAGATGGGGCGGGGTCAGAGAGGGGGCAGGGTCAGAGAGGGGGCGGGGTCAGAGAGAGGGTGAAGTTTGGAATCGGGTGGATTCCAAAGAGGGTGATGTTTCAGTACGGATAGGGGTGGGGTTTGGAAGGGAGCGGTGGTTGTGGCGGTGGGGTGGTGTAGTGAAGTGCCTTATGGACCTAAGATTATAAAATGTTATTGTTTAAACTTGGGAGCTTTTAGATCTGACCAATTAATTTTGTTAAATCAAAGTCTCGGATCTATCTCAGGGTCTCCACAGAACTCTCACCAGCTCTCATCCAGGGAATTGTATGGAGACCTACTTCGGAGCAGGAACTCTCAATCTCCTGAGGTGGCGAATAGGAAAAGGACCTTTTCTCTCCCACCTCCAACCGCAGAATTTTGCTGACCAGCATAGTTCGGCAGAATTCTAGTTGAATTCGAGTTCTGTCCAAATTCAAGGCCCCGTTAAGAGGTCTGCTCCTTTTACATTTGGGCCCAATTATGGGCCTGTGTATCTATAGTTAAAAATTAAAAAGGGGAGAAGAATGGAGACTTCTGGGTGGCACAGTGGTTAGCACTGCTACCTCACAGCACCAGGGACCTGGGTTCGATTCCTGCCTTGACTGACTGTGTGGAGTTTGCACATTCCCCCCATGTCTGCGTGGGTTTCCTCCCACAGTCCATAGATGTACAGATTAGGTGGATTGGCCATGATCAATGCGTCGGTTACGGGGATAAGATAGGGAGGTTGGCCTCAGTAGAGTACTCTTTCGAAGGGTCGATGTAAACTCGATGGCCCCCTTCTGCACTGTCCGGATTCTATGGACTTAACTATGAGAGAGAGAGAGAGAGAAATGGAATGATGGTTTCTAGTATGACATAGATGCTTTATTAAAAAGCTAATCAAAAATCAAAGAGGGAGGGGAAATAAAAACAGAATTTAATAATTGTTTCTTCAATCATCTGATTTTTTCAAGGAGATGCTTCCTTATATCTTTAACATCCTCCTTTAACCTGTGAAGCTTCCCTTTATTAGGTGATAATTGATACCAATGTAATGCTATCTGAAAGCATCTGTGAGTAAGCATCAGAAACTCAAGCGATTGAGTCCCATGACATGCACAACATGAACAGACTTGTTTGAAACTACACATCATGGCTAAAAGGACTAAGAAATTTGATGAACATTTAGAATTTATGCAGGAAACCCTAAAACACAGGATCCATCACAGAGGCTGAATATAAAACTGCACTAATAAGAATAGCCAGCCAGAAATAAAGATGATGATTTTCAGCATTGGGACCCAATGCACTTTTCTGAAACATGAGGTTGGCTAAACTAAATTCAGAGCTTCATTAAAAACATTTTTTCTTTAAGTTTAGAGATCACACTCGCTGAAAATTCTGGCTTGTTTTGTGCGCAGTGGATTGCGATGTAGTAGAAGAGGAATTTGGATTGACTCTTTTATACCTTTACTGAAAAACTCTGATGTGTAGTGGGCTGGAGGAGACAAGCACATCTTCTCCCCACACTCTCCTCCCATTGTGACAGCACATTTGGAGACAGGAGTGGCAAGAATGCTGCCATTCCTGCTCAGCTTAAAACTGACATAGATACTGCACAAATGCTGCAAGGCCACACATTGCCTAATCCAATTCGTAATTGATTTCAACAATGACCGACTAAGTAAGCAAAAATTGTGATCTCTTTATAACCTGGGCCAAGCTGGTCAGTAACATTGACCCTTTTGGAATTCCCACCCCAACCTCCACAAGGCGCGCATCCTAATAATGTCAAAAGTGCCTCATTATTCAAACTACATTATTCAAACTATACAGTGAATGGTAGAACCCTCAAGAGTATTGAAAGTCAAAGAGATCTAGGTGTACAGGTCCACAGGTCACTGAAAGGGGCAACACAGGTGGAGAAGGTAGTCAAGAAGGCATACGGCATGCTTGCCTTCATTGGCCGGGGCATTGAGTATAAGAATTGGCAAGTCATGTTGCAGCTGAATAGAACCTTAGTTAGGCCACACTTGGAGTATAGTGTTCAATTCTGGTCGCCACACTACCAGAAGGATGTGGAGGCTTTAGAGAGGGTGCAGAAAAGATTTACCAGAATGTTGCCTGGTATGGAAGGCATTAGCTATGAGGAGCGGTTGAATAAACTCGGTTTGTTCTCACTGGAACGACGGAGGTTGAGGGGCATAGACAGAGTGGATAGTCAGAGGCTTTTCCCCAGGGTAGAGGGGTCAATTACTAGGGGGCATAGGTTTAAGGTGAGAGGGGCAAGGTTTAGTGTAGATGTACAAGGCAAGTTTTTTTTTTTTACACAGAGGGTAGTGGGTGCCTGGAACTCACTACTGGAGGAGGTAGTGGAAGCAGGGGCGATAGTGACATTTAAGGGGCATCTTGACAAATACATGAATAGGATGGGAATAGAGGGATACAGACCCAGGAAGTGTAGTAGATTGTAGTTAGTCCGGCAGCATGGTCGGCACGGGCTTGGAGGGCCGAAGGGCCGGTTCCTGTGCTGTACATTTCTTTGTTCTTTGTACCCTATCCACAGTATTTGGGGCAGGATGGGGGCTGGGGCAGGCAAGTGGGCAGATGTCCTGCCCCAACATTTCCAGGCATGGAGTGAGCTCCAAAATGTTAACACTTATACTTTAAAAAGTTTTTGAAGTCTAGAAGCATTGAAAAGTTCCAAGGGACCTTACAGTGCGTTGCTATGTAATAATAAAGTACATGTTGTTTTGGCAACACTTTCTGTTCTCTCCAACAGAATACCTTTGCGAATGATCAACACAGAAATGGGCAAACACATCAGCAGAGTTCCTGGCTACAACAAGAACTTCCCTTTTCATACTGACCACTTCTCAAAAGGCAGCCACAAAAGACTAATGTGCACTGGGGTGAACACAGTAAGAAGTCTTACAACACCAGGTTAAAGTCCAGCAGGTTTGTTTCAAATCACTCGCTTTCAGAGCACTGCTCACCTGAAGAAGGAGCTGCGCTCCGAAAGCTAATGATTTGAAACAACCTGGTGTTGTAAGACTTCTTACAAAAGACTAAGAATACAAACTTTTCCAGCAACCTGGAACAACAATCATTGCACAGAATGCAGTTTCTCAGATCTCCATTACTACATTATGCGAAAAATAAAATTAAGCAATATGGTAAATAGATTATCCTTTGCAGTCCATCATTTTTATTTTCCTCCCACTCGCAATGAACAAATTTCAATGAAGAGTACCCTGGTGGAATTAACAGAATTAGGTGGCGTAGTTAATGACTGGGGCTAGGCCAGGCTGAGGTTTAAATAAAAGATGGAGGTAGAGTACAAATAGAAACAAAAAAAAAGATAATTTATTGGAAGACAACGGCAATCTCTCTCAATATTCTGCTCGGTTTGTGAAACACAGTCCAACAGAACTCTACTTTCATATGAATGCAGTAACAGCAAAATTACATTAGATCCCAATCAAATGAATCACAGAAGAGCAGCTGCAGTATAATGCATCCAGTCAAACTTTGGCTTTATCACCGAACAATCCTTTCTTTCTCTTCGGTTTTATAATCAGGCGTGTCATTTTTCACCCCACTCATCTTATCCAGGCTGCTGGAGAGAGAGAAAAAACTGATGTGTTTAGTTACTTCCAGAATCCATGGTATACTTGTAGAATCACGTTACTATAGTGAATTCTGTAAACATTAAAGTTGCTTAATTTTGTGAGGGTCACATACTACTCTTTGCTCATTGGCGAATGGATATTCTGCAAACTCATTGAGCAGGAGAGATCACTTGATCGTGTTAGGAAAAAAGATAGTTTTCCAGGATTTATATACATGGGGATAAACATTAAAAATAAGGTATAGTTTTTGGTGGATTTAATTTAATGTTTCTGAGCCTGGAAGGGACCTAAAGCCGATTCATGTTGGACCAAGGTTTTTGTATGTGTGGGGGTTGGCTTCAATTCCAGCTGGGATTCTATTGTGTTTAGAGAGGGCTAAGGTCTGAAGAATAAATAGAAGTAAGGCATTGCTTAGCAACAGGAGGCCACTTTCCAGAGAGTGAAAGCTTTCCTTTGTTCTTAGCTTTTTTTAAACTGAACGCCAGAGCAGTTGCAGATAGAAAGCCGGAGAGGGAACATCTCTCAACTTTGCTCAAAGCAGGAAAAGTTGTACAATGGAGTAATGTTCAAGGAAGCAAGCCCCAGAGAAACTAAAGGATGGTTGGTTCTAGAAATCTGGAAATAGAAAAGGGCATTATAGATAAGGCGGAGGAAGAGTCCGCTGGTGAGAAACTGGATTTCTAAAGGTTTATAAAGTAATCCTGAAGTTTGAAATGTCTTACTACAGTCTGAAACAAATGTTAAAGTAATTGGGAAGACAATTTGGCTGTATGTTAGAGTTGTATTAACAGTGGAAGTCAGTCGAGACAAATGAATCCTGAAGGGAGCAGTGTACAATCCTGGTCTGGAGTCAGTGCTAAAAGTGGAGCAGAAGCTTTGTTTAAAACTGTCATTTGAAAATCCTGGACTGGATTTTGGAATGCAAATCGCTAATGAAAAGCATAATTATGAGAGATTTTCAAATGTGTTTTGGGAAGTAGATTTTGGAAACACTTACATGACAATCATCTGGGGGATTCTGAAGGACCATTCACAGATACTCACTTGGGGTTTCAGGAAAGTGTGTGTATTTGACCACAATCATCTTGTGTGTGCATTAAAGAGACTTCATGTATTAATGAGACCATTGCAGTTTAAGATGTACATTGTAATCAGGGTTATTCTTGAGACCTGTGTGTAATTGTTAAGCTAAAGAGAGAGTAAAGGTGTATTGTAGTATAATTCAATTTTTCCATGTTTAATAATTAGTTTTAACAATTTAACGGTCCTGTCACTCTCTTCCTCCGCGTTTGATTTTTTTTTTTTAAAGTAAAAGTTGCCAGGGCTCCATTCTGGAATGTTCTCATCCAGTTATATCAAATGGGATCGTAACAATTTTGATACACACCAAATGTTAATTTTTGTTCTTTCGATAATAATAATGTTTATTAAATAATAATGTTTATTAGTGTCACATGTAAGCTTACATTTACTGCAATGAAGTTACTGTGAAAATCTCCTAGTCACCACATTCCGGTGGTTGTTCAGGTACACAGAGGGAGAATTCAGAATATCCAATTCACCTAACAAGCAAGTCTTTCGGGACTTGTGGGAGGAAACCGGAGCACTCTGAGGAAGCCCACGCAGACACAGGGGAGTTATCCTTGATATTGTTTGCCTCAGAAAAACACTCCATGAGCTCTTTAATTTTAATTTTGAGGTTAGTGAATTTTCCCCATAGTTTAGTGTGAAGATATGTTGGGGAAATCCATTTTGTTTTGGACATCAATATAATATCTGTCTAAGAGAGCTTATAAAGGAAACCTTCACCAGATGCATAATGTCAATGCATTAGTGTTAAACTGGAAAAACTAACATCTCACAATCGGCTGACTTTCACTTGAATTCCCAACAGTGAATTTCAAATTCTTGCTGGTCATCATCAAACAAACAGTTAGTGGGACAGAAAAATAATTACGTGGATTTCTATGCTGGCTGGTATCAGATAGATTGCAGCTGTGAAAATTTATTTGGTCTTAGTTTAAATCAAAGCAGCACAAATCACAAGGATACAAAGGAAGAATTCATAGAATTAAAATATTATAAAGAGGTTTTGACCCCAGTACACACAAGTCTCAACAATTCTATTTATTGGATAGCAATTTGGATTCACAGCATCATTCGCATAATGAACATTAAGTGTCAGTCGATGAGTATCTCCTACAAGAGAGAATCTAATCATCGCCCCTTGACATTCAATGGCATTCTCTTTACAAGAGCCGGTGCAGACTCAAAGGGCCGAATGGCCTCCTTCTGCACTGTAAATTCAATTATAATCTATGATTAATCCAGGACAAAGGTTCGGCACAACATCGTAGGCCGAAGGGCCTGTTCTGTGCTGAATTTTCTATGTTCTATGTTTTATTCTCATCATTGAATCCCCCATTAACAATATCCTGGGGGTTACCACTGATCAGAAACTGAACTGGACTAGGCATATAAATACTATGGCTACCAGAGCAGGCCAAAGGCTAGGAATCCTGCAGCGAGTAACTCTCCTCCTAACTTGCCAAAGCTTGTCCACACAAGTCAGGCTTGTGATGGAATACTTTCTACTTGCCTGGAAGAGTGCAGCTCCAACAACACTCAAGAAGTTCAACAACATCCAGGACAAATATGCCTGTTTGATTGGTCCCCCTTCCACAAATATTCAATCCCTCTGCCACTGTTGAACAGTGGCAGCTGTGTACACCATCTACAAGATGCACTGCAGGAACTCACAAAGGTTCTTTAAGCAGCACCTTTCAAACCCATGCTGCTACCATCTAGAAGAACAGAGCAGCAGATACCTGGGAACCCCACCAGCTGGAGGTTCCCCTCCAAGTCACTCACCACACCAAATTGGAAATATATTGCTGTTCCTTCACTGGTGCTGGCTCAAAATCTTGGAACTCCCACCTTAGCAGCACTGTGGGTTTACCTATATCTCAGACTGCAGCAGCTCACCACCACCTTCTCAAGGGCAATAAATGCTGGCCTGGCCAGTGTTGCTCACATCCTCTAATAAAAAAAATAGACAACCAGAATTAGAGTTGGGAGCTAATGAAGGAATTGGACTTCTGATGTGTTTAAGACTAGGAAGGTTTTGCTGCAATTGTATAAGGTGTTAGTGAGGCCACACCTGGAGTATTGTGTTTAGTTTTGGTCTCGTTACTTGAGAAAGGACGTACTGGCGCTGGAGGGTGTGCAGAGGAGATTCACTAGGTTAATCCCAGAGCTGAAGGGGTTGAATTATGAGGAGAGGTTGAGTAGACTGGGATTGTACTCGTTGGAATTTAGAAGGATGAGGGGGGGATCTTATAGAAACATATAAAATTCTGAAGGGGATAGGATAGATGCGGGCAGGTTGTTTCCA
The DNA here is from genome assembly GCF_047496885.1 of Scyliorhinus torazame. Lineage (NCBI taxonomy): Eukaryota > Metazoa > Chordata > Chondrichthyes > Carcharhiniformes > Scyliorhinidae > Scyliorhinus > Scyliorhinus torazame. Next base: position 59,011,194 of record NC_092707.1, read on the forward strand.
CTGGCGGGTGAAAGCAGAACTAGGGGCATAGCCTCAAAATAAGGGGAAGTAGATTTAGGACCGAGTTTAGGAGGAACTCCTTCACCCAAAGGGTTGTGAATCTATGGAATTCCTTGCCCAGTGAAGCAGTTGAGGCTCCTTCATTAAATGTTTTCAAGGTAAAGATAGATCGTTTTTTGAAGAATAAAGGGATTAAGGGTTATGGTGTTCGGGCCGGAAAGTGGAGATGAGTCCACAAAAGATCAGCCATGATCTCATTGAGCAGGCTCGAGGGGCCAGATGGCCTACTCCTGCTCCTAGTTCATTCTATGTATATTTTTTCTTGACTCTGACATTCATAGTTTCCCAATGAGTGAAATCTTCATATGCTTTCCATTTCAACAAAAAGATTTTTCTGGCAGAATTATACTCAATTATATCAGTTGAGAACCTAAATTTCAAAAGGATAATGGCATGATAGGAAGAACTATTTTGTACTTGTTTGTAAGCAGAAAGATGTTTCCCCTCTGTAAAGTGCACAGAGACATTTTTGTACATTAACGGTCCAACACAAATGCAAGTTGTTGTTTGATGATATTTATTGATGAGGTTTCCACTTCAGTTCAGTTCTTTATGACCGAAACATTTTATAACAGGGCAATCTGAATTATTAAGAACTTGCAGAACAAAGACATAGATATATTTTGTTCTGACATTTAGAGGTCGCACGGCAACAATCAACTGCCAGTCTTTACATGGCACTGTAGATTTGACTAAAAGCAAATTACTGCGGATGCTGGAATCTGAAACCAAAAAAGAGAAAATGCAGGTCCGGCAGCATCTGTAAGGAGAGAAAAGAACAAATGTTTTGAGTCCAGATGACCCTTTGTCAAAACAAGATTTGTATGCAGAGTTGCTATTTACTGTAAATGTGTTAATACAAACCTCAATCATCATGCAGAACAGACGTTGAAGACTCACTGTCATGATTGTTTAGCTGAAGAATTCTGACAACGGTTTGCTGGAGTCCTCTTTCTTCTGTTGCTCAATTGCTAAAAGCACTGGAGTAGTGTATAACTTCCTTCAGCTAATTATGTGTAATTTTGAGCCAAATAACGTCTCTTAATTTGTAAGAAGTCTACAAACTGATTAGCACAACAGCAATACATGACAGCTAATGGATGCAATTTGAATTATTAAGGACTTGCTGAACAATGACAGTGTTAGGTGCTGTGTAAACTATTTAAAAAAAAAAATTTTAATTCTCCTTTTTTCACATTTTCTCCCAAATTTGCACCCACCAATAATAAATAATAAGCAGCAATGAACATAATGTCAATCCCCATATCAGCAACAACAATCCAATCCTCCCACCAACCCCCAAACAACTGCCCACATTTTAACATAAACAAATAACAAAAAAGGAATCAGGAATCACCCATAGTCACCATTAACACATACAGCAACCCCCTCCCCCCAACCCTCACAACCACCATCCAATTTTTGAAAGTGCATAATGAACAATGCCCATGAATTGTAGAACCCGGGCAGCACGGTGGCGCAGTGGGTTAGTACTGCAGCCTCACTGCGCCGAGGTCCCAGGTTCGATCCCGGCTCTGTGTCACTGTCCGTGTGGAGTTTGCACATTCTCCCTGTGTTTGCGTGGGTTTCGCCCCCACAACCCAAAGATGTGCAGGGTAGGTAGATTGGCCATGCTAAATTGCCCCTTAATTGATAAAAATGAATTGGGTACTCTAAATTAAAAAAAAAAAAAATTATAGAACCCCTCCATCCTTCCCCTCAGTTCAAACTTAACCTTCTCAAGAGTCAAGAATTCCAACAGGTCCCCCCGCCACGCCAGGGCACAGGGTGGAGAGGTTGCTTTCCATCCCAACAGGATCCACCTTCGGGTGATCAACGAGGCGAAGGCTACAACAGGCTCCACGCTTGTTTCCAACCCCGGCTGGTCCGACACCCCGATTATGGCCTCCTGAGGGCCCGGGTCCAGTTTCACATGCAACCCTTTAGAGATTACCCTAAAAACCTCCTTCCAGTTATCCTCCAGCTCTGGACAGGACCAGAACACATGAACATGATTTGCGGACACCCCCCCTGCAACGTTCACACACATCTTCTACCCCCTCAAAGAGCCGGCTCATCCTCGCGCTCTATATACCACCTTAAGCTGTATCAGCCCAAACCTCGCGCATGAGCTGGAGGTTGGTGAACCTGGAGGACCTCATTCCAGAACCCCTCCTACATACCCTCTCCCAACTCTTCCTCCCACTTTGCTTTGGTCCCTTCTCCTCTTCCAAAATAGCTTCGTACATCGCTGACACTACCCCCTTCTAGGTGCTGTGTAAACCTAAAGCATTTCTTTGTAATTGGATCACATTTTATTTATCAAAAAATATATCCTAGAAAAGAATAATAATGGTAAAAAGAAATATTTTATTTTTGGCAATGTAATTATTTGGTGGGCAAGGAAGAGCTCCATTGGATCTAAAGAAAACAGGAACATAAAAAAAATGAGTACAAAACTGCGTGTCTCGGCTGTCCATCTGCCAAATCCCAAACCATGAAGCAAGAAAGTAGAGAACAGTGAATAGCAAGAAATAGTTCCAAATCTATGAAATCAATCAATGGTATACAAGGCTACGTGGTAGCACCTGTTCTTAGTGGAGTATCAATGTATTAAGATGTTGACCACATTCCCTGTCCCAAATATTCCCAATCATGGTCCGCCAAACTGTCTTCACTGATGGACAAATACATTCCCAGATTATCATCGAATAAAGGAAAATTAATAAAGATTGTAGTTATCCAAACACAACGGGGTTCACCTCATCAGTTGATACTATTCATAAACACAAATGTAACGGAGATGGATCAAGGTGGCCGCCCTCTCTAAATAAAGCAATTTTCTTACATGTCCACTCATTGTGTGTCACCTAATTTTATACTCCATTCAATGCACAAATGGCATCACTCACATGGTTTAATTTGTGTAGCCAATCCACAAATCCTGCACATTTTTGGGTTGTGGGGCGAAACCCACGCAAACCCCACACAGTCGGGATCGAACCTGGGACCTCGGCGCTGCAAGGCTGCAGGGCTAACCCACTGCACCACCGTGCTGCCCTCAGTTTATATTTTTAATCGGGCTGTGAAACACATTAGCATCATCCAGGCGGTTTCCATTTGTGGGCCAATTAGGTAGATACCCTGGAGTATCAAGGAGCCTCATACAAACTTTAAATGAATATTTGCAATAATTTGTGTAACATGGTGTTCTGACTTAAGATTTATCGAAAAGTTGGGTATCAACACTTAGAACAAAGAACAAATAACAAAGAAAAGTAGAGCACAGGAACAGACCCTTCAGCCCTCCAAGCCTGTGCCAACCATGCTGCCCGTCTAAACTAAAATCTTCTGCACTTCCTGGGTCCGTATCCCTCTATTCCCATTCTATTCATGTATTTGTCAAGATGCCCCTTAAATGTCACTATCGTCCCTGCTTCCACCACCTCCTCCGGCTGCGAGTTCCAGGCACCCACTACCCTCTGTGTAAAAAAAACTTGCCTCAAACATCTCCTCTAAACCTTGCCCCTTAAACCAATGCCCCCTAGTAATTGACCCCTCTACCCTGGGAAAAAGCCTCTGACTATCCACTCTGTCTATGCTCCTCATAATTTTGTAGACCTCTATCAGATCACCCTTCAACCTCCGTCGTTCCAGTGAGAACAAACCGAATTTATTCAATTGCTCCTCATAGCTTATGCCCTCCATACCAGGCAACATTCTGGTAAATCTCTTCTGCACCCTCTCTAAAGCCTCCACATCCTTCTGGTAGTGTGGCGACCAGAATTGAACACTATACTCCAAGTGTGGCCTAACTAAGGTTCTATACAGCTGCAACATGACTTGCCAATTCTTATACTCAATGCCTCGGCCAATGAAGACAAGCATGCCGTATGCCTTCTTGACTACCTTCTTCACCTGTGTTGCCCCTTTCAGTGACCTGTGGACCTATACACATAGGTCTCTCTGACTGTCAATACTCTTGAGGCTTCTACTATTCACTGTATATTCCCTATCTGCATTAGACCTCCCAAAATGCATTACCTCACATTTGCCCAGATTAAACTCCATCTGCCATCTCTCCGCCCAAGTCTCCAAACGATCTAAATCCTGCTGTGTCCTCTGACAGTCCTCATCACTATCCGCAATTCCACCAACCTTTGTGTCGTCTGAAAACCTACTAATCAGAGCAGTTACATTTTCCTCCAAATCATTTACATATACTATGAACAGCAAAGGTCCCAGCACTGATCCCTGCAGAACACCACTAGTCACAGATCTCCAATTAGAAAAGCACCCTTCCATTGCTACTCTCTGCCTTCTATGACCTAGCCAGTTCTGTATCCATCTAGCCAGCTCACCCCTGATCCCGTGTGACTTCACCTTTTGTACCAGTCTGCCAAGAGGGACCTTATCAACAGCTCTTCGCAAATTCAAATAAGTTAAATAAGAATATGGGCGAATAGAACTTTCCTGGCCATTGTGAGCCAGTTTGATAGGCGACAAGAACAACATGTGGTCTATGGGGATAGTCTGGACACACTAATGATGCACAACCTTCATTCTCTTGTGAACTGAAAATGACAAAATGACAATTTCGGATTTTGCTCCTCCTATTTGCCAATAGCCACCTCCTTTGCATTCTGGAAAACCTTTGGATTCCTTCTTATTGACAGTTCGCTGTAGTTGTAGACAGGAGTCAGCCTCAATCCTCACTACTTAAACAACACGTGTCCATAATGCTGTGCAACGGCTGGAAATAGAATAACCCCAAGACAAAAGCAGACTTTAATTTCCCTAAAAACCTGACCTCTGCGGTTGGACCATTAAAGAAAAACCGGTTCTTCCTAGTGTCACCCCATTTTACTCTTCCCCACAAAGAGGAGTTATACGAGTTTTAAAAGAGAAAAGAGGAAGAAATATACAATAGAGAAAGATTCAAGCAATCCACCCCTCCCCACCTGACAAAATAGCTGCAAAGACCAGAATCAAGCGGGAGACTCGCCGACAGCCTCATCTTTGATACATTCCCCACATCGCCCTGTATAAATCAACAGTAAAACATCCCGAAACCGTCCAAACATTAGGCAGTCGCAGGACACAATTACCGACTTAAAATTCAGTGAGAATCGGTGTAACCTGGCCCTGTTTGGTTTCGCCACAGCAGAGTTGGAAAGCAGGAGGTCCAAAATCAGCAACTTTCTGAATCATTTCACATCACCGAGAAACCACCCCGTGAAAAGCAACACGCGAGCCAATACGGGAAAGTGCGCCCGAGAGCATTCTGGATAATAATACCCATTAATAATTGCACACTGCTCGTGTTAAATCCAAGATTCATCGGTGGAATGTTATCCCAATGGATCATCATGGACAAACCGCGATTTTAAAATAGAAAGCTTCTACAAACACTTGTTAATGAAATTATTCGACAAAAAGGTGGCGAATATTTATTTTGTTTTTCTGGAAATGAATAACTCGCGGTGTTAAACTTATTTTTCGTTAAAAAATCATGTTGAACCCCGCCCTATCTTGCTAAAGGACAATTGCATGTCATTTCTTTTAAATGTATAAACTCGTTCAGTGTAATATTTAATGGGGAATTGTTAGAAATAATGCCACGATATGGGGTAATGAGTGTAATTGTAACGAGTTTGGTGGATTGATTCTTTAAAGGTTCGAGTATAGAACACAAACTTTAAACACCATTTGAATTCACTTTTATTCTTAGCTGTCCGTCTATTTTTTAATCATTTATCTTCGGGCTTCTTGTCCGAAATGATTAGCCTCTCGTGGAGGTCATTTTGCATTAACCCTCTTTTTATTTCGCAGGATTTTGACATTTTATAATTTCACCATACCTGAACCTCATTTGCTGTGTAGAGCTGCTCCCTTTGACATGTTCATGGCCAACCAATTCCTTTTTGTTGGACACATTTTCCTCATCCAAATCCCAGTTGAGACAATTCCGTGGGCGTGAAGACCATTGAACCAGGATTTTTCTTTAACAGGTACAAATAGACGGCACCCTACCACAAATATGTTACACATCCACGTGTTTGCTTCATTCTTTATTTGTTTTTGCTTAACTCCTGTGAATATCGAATCTACATACTTGATACAATAGCAAACTGAATATCTAATGCAATAAACCGACCCAGGTGGATTACATTTATTATTTGGACCTGATTATATCACGTTCTCGCATGTTCTACACAGATAGTGCAAATATCTTCTATGTCTTGATCAGTAAGCGGTGTCTCTAGTTACTTAAATGAGTTGCATATATCTTATTCGAGGCATTTCTTCCGTTTGCAAGAGGCCAGAAGCGGGTCACTTAACGATCAGCAAGTAAGTTGTCCATCCAGCGATCAGCAGCGCTCCCAATAAAACCGTGTAGCTGAAGAGAACGAAGGCGAGGACTTCTTTCAGCACCCGCAGGTAGTGGACAGCGAACGGCTGCACCGGGGCTTTCCTCCCAGTCATGGTGGGAATTCGACCTTTGGAAAAAAGTGATGGTTAGTTGGGAGAGAGACGGGCGGCAGAACACTACTCTTTCCTCCCCCCCACCCCCCCCACGTTTAATCGGCGAGTTCTGGGCGGGAGAATGTGGAAACGGGTCAGGAGGAAGAGTGCGAGGTGAAATGACCTGGAAACTACACTGTTATTACTGAGGGCAAAGTCCCGTTCTATCACTGGGCAGTGCCAATTCATTCAAACTCACATCGGACTATTGGTTTTAAATTATAACAAAACATGCGACCTACACCGAGATCACAACAGTCACCCCCAGCCCGGAGTTTCTGATCTAACGCAGACACGGTGGATTGACTGTACAAGCGTTAGTGCTTTTTTCCATTGTCACGTATTAACAGTCACTCAGGTAAATGTTGAGGGGATGTTTTAACATAAATATTTAATATTGCGAATGCTCCCTCCGCAGCGCATTGATTGGTTTGCAATTGGGCTTTAGTCCGAGTTTCCTCAAAAGATAATAATAGTAATGGTTCAAAGCAGTAAAGATTTTTTGCCTCGCCAATACTTGTACGGATCATGCACAAGAGGAGGGTGCTTACACATTACTGTTTCCAAAACAGGAAACCGGGAAGCTCCCAAAAAACAGAAATAAAGTGATGGAAACCAGTAAAAGGGCAGAAACGTGTTGAATATCGTCTGGTTTTATCGGAGCATGGTCCTGTCGTTTGCTATAAGGTTTTACAAAATCAAGACGTACTTGACACTTTGGAAAACATATTTGGATAGAACTGGGATCCCCCCCCCCCCCCCCCCCGGTAGGAAAACCTGCAACAGGTCAATTGCTCACTGCGCCAGGTGCAGGTTGTTCCCACCAGTATCAGCTTATCATGTTCCCACAGCGGCTGAATTCAGTCCCATTACCGAAAATATCAGGATTTAACCTTTGCCAAAGTAAACCGCGTCCGCACCCCTTCGTTTTCGGATATTAACTAGGAGAGATCCGCTTTAGTTGGCCACAGACTCACTTTTATTCTTTTAAAAACATGCATTTGGACAGCACCGCAGTCAACAGACACAACCGCGTCCCTAACTCTGGTGCGGGCTATGTGGAAATGTTCTCCCGCACGTTTAAGACCAATGGTGTGAGAATCTGATCCTGCCCTTCTGACTTTGGAAAACTTCGAATAGAAGTCAATTACAGTACTGGAAAATCGACCCACAATTAAAATATTCTATCCAACCGTATAAAACCTGGCAAACAAAAAATAGAGAATTCTACTGTGGCTGCATCCAACTGCCCCTCCCTCCTCAGAAAATTACTCCACGTATTCACTCTGTGAAGTTGTAAGAAGTGCTTACCTTTTTCAGCGTCTGCCTCGAGGAAATGGTGCTTAATTTTCCTCCCCAAACGTAAATCTCTGCACCAAACACTGCACTTAGTGCAAATCAGCCTCCAGGATGATGCCACTCGGAGAACAACTCATCACATGACCTTGCTCACATTCACTGCCAATGGAATAGGTGTGGCCGGGTGGGTGGGTATTAAACTGACTGCATGTCAGGGGAGGGGGCAAATTCACCTTTTGTTTCAACCACTCCAGCGCTCCTGGCTGCTGGGGAGGATCACCAACACTTTTTCTTTAAAAAGGGAAAGTTTGTGCAGAGAGACCCACCATTAATAAATAATAAAGACAGAGGAAGTGCTAGAAATTGTTGCAATCGTTTGTTAATAACGCAATCTCTAAATTAAATCATTCCTTTGTGATCAAAATCTAAAACTCTCAGTTCCAAACACAGTGTCCACCACCACTAATAAACCGAAGCAGGAAAATAGGGTCAAACTACTTTAAGGCAGTAAATGGATTGCACATTTTTTTTTTTTAAACTGAAGAATTTGCATAGATATTTCTATTAATAATTGATTTTTCTCCCGCCTTTTCCGGAAGCCGGTTTCCAGGAGGGAACAAAGTTCACTGTTTTCGGTTATATTTCGTGTACCTAACCGGAAATCACTACATATGTATTCACACTCGTTACATGCACGTCTAAATGTGTCTCAAACATTTAGAACGACCAACTTCTCATGTTCATGGATCAAGAGGACCTGAATCATCGGTGACCAATTAGCAGTTTCAGTCGTCAGTGTATTTTTAAAAAAATACCCCGGAAAACAAGCGAGCAGAATGGTGAGGCACGAATTGCTATTCCATCAATCCTGGATCAAACTGCTCCAGCAACAGGCAAATTATCCCTTGCCAACCAGGAGCAAAATGGGCCTCTAATCCAATCAGGATTCCCCGCTATCAAATCATTACCTCGTCCACTGCTGTCTCCAGACGGAAACAGGTCATTAACGAGCTGATCAGAAAAGCTATTAGCGATAAGTGCTCCTCTGGAGACGAAGTCCACTCGAGGCGTATTGCTCTCTTGTTTGGTTTTTAAAAAAAACAAGTTATTGTGCTTTATAGCATGAAAAGGTCTTGTTCATGAAGACGGGAAAACGCACATGAACAATTACTGGAGATATGTGACGTGACCCCAACAGGCCCCTTTCCGTGAACCACTTTCCAAAATTGCTCATCAAGACAAATATGCAAGATCTGCATTGGATTATCAACCTTGTCCAAATATCCCACATCCCTTGGTTATTTTCTGTTCATTCTCCCCTTCCCTCCTTTTCTAAAGCTCTGTGGGTGGTCAATAGGAGTGCACATGTTGTTGGGTTTGTGCGGTGAGGAGGGAAAAGTGGTACATCTGTGTTTGCAGGGAGAGGTGTGGTGGGAAGGGGAGTGTAGAGGGGTGTGTGTTGGGGTGACATCATACAAACCTACAAATTAGGAGCAGGTGTATGTTTGCTCCACCATTCAATGAAATATCTGATTGGATTGCAACCTCAACAACACCCCCTACCTACCCCAATAAACTCACCCTCTTGCTGATCAAGACTATTTCTACCTCTGCCTTAAAAATATTCAAAGATGGGTGGTACGGTAGCAGTGGTTAGCACTGTTGCTTCACAGTTCCAAGGTCCCAGGTTCGATTCCGGCTTGGGTCACTGTCTGTGCGGAGTTTGCACGTTCTCCCCGTGCCTGCGTGGGTTTCCTCCGGGTGCTCTGGTTTCCTCCCACAGTCCAAAGACGTGCAGGGTAGGTGGATTGGCCATGCTAAATTACCCTTAGTGTCCAAAAAGGTTAGGTGGTTTTACTAGGTTACAGGGATAGGGTGGAGGTGTGGTCTTATGTAGGGTTCTCTTTCCAAGAGCTGGTGCAGACGCGATGGGCCGAATGACCTCCTTCTGCATTGTATATTCTATGACTTTGCTTCCACCAGCTTTTGAGAAAGAATGTGCCAAAGACTCTCAACCCTGTGAGAGAGAAAAAAATCTTCTCATCTCTGTTCAAAATGGGTAACCCCTTATTTTTAAAACAGTGACATCTAGTACTAGATTCTCCCCCTGGTGGAAATGCTGTCTTGGATACGAAGAAAGAAAGGAACAAGGGGGTTCCGAGAGAAGTGCAGGAAATATGACAGACACAGTTGAGGGCCCCATCAACAATAGGTGGGTGGGGAGAATCCTTGGTTGATGACAAGAGAAGATGCTGGTTGCACCATTGGAACAGATGCAACAGAGATGGAAGAATTAAGAAATTAGATTGGAATTTTACAGGGAGTCGGGAAGTGCAGTGGTGGTACCTCTGCGAGTTAGTGGGTTTATAATGAATAGTAGTTGAATATTAGAATGTGCATCCTTGCATAGAATCCCTTCAGTGCAGAAGGAGTCCATTCGGCCATAGAGGCTACACTGACCCTCTGAAAGAGCATTGTACCTTGGCCCATTCCACCGCTCTATCCCGGTGCATTAATCATGGTCAATTTACATAACCTGCACATCTTTGAACTGTGGGAGGAAACCGGTGCACCCAGAGGAACCCCACACAGGCACAGGGAGAAAGATCGAACTCCATACAGTCACCCACAGCTGAAATCAAATCCAGGTCCCTGGCACTGTGAGCGAGCAGTGCTAACCACTGTGCCATCCCTTCACACCAGTGTTTCCAAGATGTCCTTTTCTTTTCTCAACTGAGGATTTTCTCTGTTTTCCCTCACCCCCTGCACTGTGCTGTCAGGGAACTCCAGCGTGTCTGCTACATTTGCTGCACATCCACTCTCAACTTTCCCTTCCTCCCAAAGCAGTGATAGCACCTGTTTGCCATCACCTTGACCCTCATGAGCCTCCATATTCAACAGATGATTTTCTACTATTTGCAACACCTTCAGCAGGATTCCACCACCAGACACATCTTCCCCTCCCCCTCCCAGCAATCCAAAGGGGACCATTTATTCTGTGATACCCTGGTCCACTCCTCAAATACCATCCACAGCCCACACCTTTCAATGCAAACACAGGAGGATGTAATACCTACCCAGCTTCCCCCAAACACTCCTTCCAGGTGAAGCAGCGATTAAGGTATACTTCTTTCTTTTATTAAAAATATTTTTATTAATAGCTTTTTCAATAGAACAAATCAACCAAATGTTCAACAAATGCCACCAGTTACGATACAGAAAGAATATAATCAGCAATCAACACATCCAATCTTCTCCCCGCCTATAAACTAAAACAAAACCCCCTTAACAACTGACAGTGACAAACACTTTGAAAACAATATTAATAGACTCTATCTGAGGTAGAATCCTTCTACCAACCCCCAAGTGTTCTTGACCGTGTCCAAATGTAAAAATTCCACAATGTCATACGAGGCAAAGGCACTGGGCAGAATGGCACGGTCGCCGAATTGTTATGGGACTGGACTAGTGGTTAGACCAGTCGTTAAATATTAAAATCCAAATGTGGAAAGTTGTTTTTAAATTCATTCTTGGGATATGAACATTGCTGGAAAGAACAAAGAACAATACTGCACAGGAACAGGCCCTTCGGCCCTCCAAGCCTGCACCGACCATGCTGCCCGTCTAACCTAAAACCTTTTACACTTGCGGGGTCTGTATCCCTCTATTCCCATCCTATTCATTTATTTGTCAAGACGCCCCCTAAACATCACTATCATATCTGCTTCCACTCCCTCCTCAGGCACCCACTACTCTCTGTAAAAAAAACCTCCCTCACACACCTCTCCTAAACTTTGTCCCTCGCATCTTAAACCTATGTTCCTTAGTAATTGACTCTTCCACCCTGTGAAAAAGCTTCTAACGATTCTGTCCATGCCCGTCATAATTTTGTAGACTTCTATCAGGTCGCCCACTAAACCTCTTGTCGTTCAAATGAGAACAAACTGTGGGGCAGCATGGTAGCACAGTGGGTAGCAGTGTTGCTTCACAGCACCATGGTCTCAGGTTCGATTCCTGGCTTAGGTCACTGTCTGTGCTGAGTCTGCACATTCTCCACATGTCTGCGTGGGTTACCTCCGGGTGCTCCGGTTTCCTCCCACAAGTCCCGAAAGACGTGCTGTTGGGTGAATTGGACATTCTTAATTCTCAGTGTACCCGAAAAGGCATCGGAGTGTGGCAACTAGGGGATTTATTTCGTAACTTCATTGCAGTGTTAATGTAAACCTACTTGTGACAATAAAGATGATTATATTGTTATCCAAACTCTCCCTCATAGCTAATACCCTCCATATCAGGCAACATCCTGGTAAACCTCTTCTGTACCCTCTCTAAAGCCTCCACATCCTTCTGGTAGTGTGGCGACCAGATATCACAAGTTGTGACCGAACTAAGGTTCTATACAGCTGCAGCATGACTTGCCAGTTTTTCTACTCAATGCCCCGGCCGATGAAGGCAATCATGCCGTATGCCTTCTTGACTACCTTCTCTACCTGCATTGCCACTTTCAGTGACCTGTGGACCTGTATACCGAGATCCCTCTGCCTGCCAATACTCTTAGAGATTCTGCCATTTACTGTATATTTCCCACCTGTATTAGACCTTCCAAAATACATTACCTCACATTTGTCTGGATTAAACTCCATCTGCCATCTCTCTGCCCAAGTTTCCAACCGATCTAAATCCTGACTCTATCCTCTGACGGTCCTCATCATTATCCACAATACCATCAACTCTCGTGCTGGCTGCAAACTTACTAAGCAGACCAGTTACATTTTCCTCCAAATCATTTAAACAGCAAATGTCCCAGCACTGATCCCTGCGGAACACCACTAGTCACAGCCCTCCAATCAGAAAAGCACCCTTACACTGCTACCCTCTCTTTTATGACTGAGTCAATTCTGTATCCATCTTGCCAGCTCACCTCTGATCCAGTGTGACTTCACCTTCTGTACCATTCTGCCATGAGGGTCCTTGTCAAAGGCGTTACTGAACATCCACTGCCCTACCTTCAATCACCTTTAGTCACTTCAACGAAAAACTCAAGTCAGTGAGACACGACCTCCCCTTCACAAAACTACGCTATCTCTCGCTAATACGTCCATTTGCTTCTAAATGGCACTAAATACTGTCTCGAAGAATCCTCTCCAATAATTTCCCTACCACTGACGTAAGGCTCACCAGCCTGTAATTTCCTGGATTACCCTTGCTACCCTTCATAAACAAAGGAACATAATTAGCTATTCTCCAGTCCTCTGGGACCTCACCTGTAGCCAGTGAGGATACAAAGATTTTTGTCAAGGCCCCAGCAATTTCCTCCCTCAGTAATCTGGGGTATATTCCATCAGGCCCTGGGGACTTATCGACCTTAATGTTTTTCAAGACGCCCAACACCTTTTTTTATCTCAATGTGACCCAGACTATCTACACTCCCCGGAGTCATCATCCACCAAATCTTTCTCTTTGGTGAATACTGATGCAAAGTACTCATTCAGTATCTTGCACATTTCCTCTGACTCCATGCATAGATTCCCTCTCCTGTCCTTGAGAGGGCCAACCTTTTCCCTGACTACCCTCTTGCTCTTTATGTCACATGTAAAAAGCCTTGGGATTTTCCTTAATCCTGTTTGCCAATAACTTTTCATGTCCCCTTTTAGCCCTCCTGACCCCTTGCATAAGTTACTTCCTACTTTCCTTATATTCCTCATGGGTTTCGTCTATTCCCAGCCTTTTAGCCTTGACAAATGCTTCCTTTTTCTTTTGGACTAGGCTCACAGTATCTCTCGTTATCCAAGGTTCCCAAAACTTGCCATACGTATCCTTCTTCCTCAAAGGAAAATGCCGGTCCTGAATTGAGAGAGATACAGACCGAGTGAGAATTTGGTAATTTGGTGCAGTGAGGTAATTCGGTGAAGAGTGGGAGAAGGTGCTTTTTCCCTACTGTTTTGTTCTCTCTCTTTCTTCGGGCCTAATTTCGGGAGCCGTTCGGAGGAGGAGGAGCAGTCTCTGTGAGTATAAAAACCTAACGGAAACTTCCTGTTTTCCAGTTTGTTTCCCAAAAGTGACGTCAGGGGGAAGCTGTGATCGGAGTGGTTGATAGCAAATCTGCCCCAAATTTAAAAAAAAACACAGCTAAACTCATAAACTTAAATTAAACTAATTAATTAATTAGTGATGGCTGGTCAGGTGATGTGCTTGAGCTGCTTGATGTGGGAGCTGGCAGATCCCATTGCGAGCTGCAGCGACCACATCTGCAGTAAGTGTTGGCTGCTCGAAGAGCTCCGGCTCAGAGTTGATGAGCTGGAGTCTGAGCTTCAAACACTGAGGCACATCCGGGAGGGGGAGACTTACCTGGACACTGTGTTTCAGGAGGCAGTCACACCTGTCAGAGTAAGTAGTTTAAATCCTGCCAGTGGCCAGGGACAGCAGGGTGTGACTGCAAGTCAGGCAGGTAAAGGGAACCAGCAGTCAGGAACTCAGGAGCATCAGCCCTTGACTCTGTCCAACAGGTATGAGGCACTTGCTCCCTGTGTGGATGGCGAACAAGGCTGCAGGAAGGATGAGTCAGCTGACCAAGGCACCATGGTTCAGCAGGCCATTCAAGGGGGGGGAGTAAATAGGCAAGTTGTAGTTGTTGGGGATTCTATTATCAGGGGGATAGATAGTATCCTTTGTGAGCAGGATAAAGAGTCCCGCATGGTATGTTGCCTGCCCGGTGCTAGGGTGCGGGACATCTCTGACCGGCTTGAAAGGATACTGGAGAGGGAGGTGGAGGATCCAGTTGTTGTGGTCCATGTCGGTACCAACAACATAGGCAAGTCTAGAAAAGAGGACCTGTTTAGAGATTATAAAGAGCTAGGATTCAAATTAAAAAACAGGTCCTCAAGGGTCATAATCTCCGGATTACTGCCCGAGCCACGTGCAAATTGGCATAGGGAGGCAAGAATAAGGGCAGTTAACACGTGGCTGAAAGAGTGGTGTGGGAACGAGGGGTTCCTTTTCATGGGACACTGGCATCAGTTTTGGGACAGTGGGGACCTATACCGTTGGGATGGTCTCCACCTGAACTGAGCTGGGACCAGTGTTCTGGCGAAAAGAATAAATAGGGTGGTCAATAGGACTTTAAACTAAAGATTGGGGGGGAAGGGAAAGTCAGGGAACCAAGAGGTGAAGTAATCAGTGGGAAGCGTAGCTGCTTAGGAATACAAAAAAGCACGAAAAGACAGAACTCAGGAGAGGTTACGATAGTCCCCATCCCACAAAATATGACACAGTGTATGGAAAGGCTCAGTAAACCAAGGTCCACCACACTAAGAAAACAAAAAGGGACGGTCAATAGAGAATTAAAGGTGCTATATTTAAATGCGCGCAGTGTACGGAACAAGGTAGATGAGCTTGTGGCCCAGATTGTGACTGGAAGGTATGATGTGGTAGGCATCACAGAGACATGGTTGCAGGGGGTTCAGGACTGGCATTTAAACATCCAGGGATTCACAACCTATCAAAAAGACAGGGAGGTGGGCAGAGGGGGCGGGGTTGCCTTGTTAATTAGGAATTAAATTAAATCAATAGCACTAAATGACATAGGGTCAGATGATGTGGAGTCTGTGTGGGTAGAGTTGAGGAACCACAAAGGCAAAAAAACCATAATGGGAGTTATGTACAGGCCTCCTAACAGTGGTCAGGACCGGGGGCACAAAATGCACCACAAAATAGAAAGTGCATGTCAGAAAGGCAAGGTCACAGTGATCATGGGGGCTTCAATATGCAGGTGGACTGGGTAAATAATGCTGCCAGTGGACCCAAGGAAAGGGAATTCATTGAATGTTTACAGGAGGGCTTTTTGGAACAGCTTGTGATGGAGCCCACGAGGGAACAGGCCATTCTGGACTTAGTGTTATGTAATGAGCCAGACTTGATTAAAGATCTTAAAGTAAGGGAGCACTTAGGAGGCAGTGATCATAATATGGTAGAATTCAATCTCCAATTTGAAAGAAAGAAGGTAGAATCAGATGTAAAGGTGTTACAGTTAAATAAAGGTAACTACAGGGGCATGAGGGAGGAACTGACGAAAATCGACTGGGAGCAGAGCCTAGTGGGAAAGACAGTAGAACAGCAATGGCAGGAGTTTCTGGGAGTAATTGAGGACACAGTGCAGAGGTTCATCCCAAAGAAAAGAAAGGTTATCAGAGGGGGGATTAGGCAGCCATGGCTGACAAAGGAAGTTAGGGAATGTATCAAAGCAAAAGAGAAAGCCTATAATGTGGCGAAGAGTAGTGGGAAGTCAGAAGATTGGGAAGGCTACAAAAACAAACAGAGGATAACAAAGAGAGAAATAAGGAAAGAGAGGATCAAATATGAAGGTAGGCTAGCCAGTAACATTAGGAATGATAGTAAAAGTTTCTTTAAATGCATTAAAAACAAACGGGAGGCAAAAGTTGACATTGGGCCGCTCCAAAATGACGCTGGTAATTTTGTGATGGGAGACAAGGAAATAGCTGAGGAACTAAATAAGTACTTTGCGTCAGTCTTCACAGTAGAAGACATGAGTAATATCCCACCAATTCCAGAGAGTCAGGGGGCAGAGTTGAATATGGTAGCCATCACAAAGGAGAAAGTGCTAGAGAAACTAAGAGGTCTAAAAATTGATAAATCTCCGGGCCCAGATGGACTACATCCTAGAGTTCTAAAGGAGATAGCTGAAGAAATAGTGGAGGCGTTAGTTATGATCTTTCAAAAGTCACTGGAGTCCGGGAAAGTCCCAGAGGATTGGAAAATCGCTGTTGTAACCCCCCTGTTCAAGAAGGGAACAAGGAAAAAGATGGAAAATTATCGGCCAATTAGTCTAACCTCGGTTGTTGGCAAGATTCTAGAATCCATTGTTAAGGATGAGATTTCTAAATTCTTGGAAGTGCAGGGTCAGATTAGGACACGTCAGCATGGATTTAGTAAGGGGAGGTCGTGCCTGACAAACCTGTTAGAGTTCTTTGAAGAGATAACAAATAGGTTAGACCAAGGAGAGCCAATGGATGTTACCTATCTTGACTTCCAAAAGGCCTTTGATAAGGTGCCTCACGGGAGACTGCTGAGTAAAATAAGGGCCCATGGTATTCGAGGCAAGGTACTAACATGGATTGACGATTGGCTGTCAGGCAGAAGGCAGAGAGTTGGGATAAAAGGTTCTTTTTCGGAATGGCAACCGGTGACGAGTGGTGTCCCACAGGGTTCAGTGTTGGGACCACAGCTGTTCTCTTTATATATTAACGATCTAGATGACGGGACTGGGGGCATTCTGGCTAAGTTTGCCGATGATACAAAGATAGGTGGAGGGGCAGGTAGTATGGAGGAGGTGGGGAGGCTGCAGAAAGATTTAGACAGTTTAGGAGAGTGGTCCAAGAAATGGCTGATGAAATTCAACGTGGGCAAGTGCGAGGTCTTGCACTTTGGAAAAAAGAATAGAGGCATGGACTATTTTCTAAACGGTGACAAAATTCATAATGCTGAAGTGCAAAGGGACTTGGGAGTCCTAGTCCAGGATTCTCTGAAGGTAAACTTGCAGGTTGAGTCCATAATTAAGAAAGCAAATGCAATGTTGTCATTCATCTCAACAGGCTTGGAATATAAAAGCAGGGATGTACTTCTGAAGCTTTATAAAGCATTAGTTAGGCCCCATTTAGAATACTGTGAGCAATTTTGGGCCCCACACCTCAGGAAGGACATACTGGCACTGGAGCGGGTCCAGCGGAGATTCACACGGATGATCCCAGGAATGGTAGGCCTAACATACGATGAACGTCTGAGGATCCTGGGATTATATTCATTGGAGTTTAGGAGGTTGAGGGGAGATCTAATAGAAACTTACAAGATAATGAATGGCTTAGATAGGCTGGATGTAGGGAAGTTGTTTCCATTAGCAGGGGAGACTAGGACCCGGGGGCACAGCCTTAGAATAAAAGGGAGTCACTTTAGAACAGAGATGAGGAGAAATTTCTTCAGCCAGAGAGTGGTGGGTCTGTGGAATTCATTACCACAGAGGGCGGTGGAGGCCGGGACGTTGAGTGTCTTTAAGACAGAAGTTGATAAATTCTTGATTTCTCGAGGAATTAAGGGCTATGGAGAGAGAGCGGGTAAATGGAGTTGAAATCAGCCATGATTGAATGGCGGAGTGGACTCGATGGGCCGAATGGCCTTACTTCCGCTCCTATGTCTTATGGTCTTATGAATTCTGATCCTTCTTCCTCAAAGGAAAATGCCGGTTCTGAATTCCGATCCTTCTTCCTCAAAGGAAAGTGCTGGTCCTGAATTCCTATCAACTGACATTTGAAAGCCTCCGACATGCCAGATGGTAATTTACTGAAACATCAACCCCCAATCTAGATTCTTCAGTTCCTGCTGAATATAGTTATTAACCTTTCCCCAATTTAGCACCTTCACCCGAGGGAGACTGACCATAATTCAGTAAGTTTTAAGGTACTGTTAGATAAAGGTAACTGTTCCCGAAATGCTCCCCAACTGACACCTGGCCGGGCTCATTCCCCAATACCAGATCCAATATGGCCCCTTCCCCTGGACTATCTGAAAATTGTTTCAAGAAGCTATCCTGGATGCTCTTTGCAAACTGCCCCATCCAAGCTCCTAGCACTAAGTGAGTCCCAGTTAATATAGGGGAAGTTAAAATCACCCACCACAACAATCCTGTTGCTTTTACACCTTTCCAAAATCTGCCTTCGTATCTGCTCCTCTAACTCCTGGTGGCTGTTGGGAGGCCTGTAGTAAACCCCAACATTGTGACTGCACCCTTCCTATTCCTGTGCTCTACCCAGATTGCCTCGCTGCAGGAGCCTTCTGAGGTGTTCTCCCACAGTACAGCTGTGATATTCTCCTTAAACAGTAGTGCAACTCCCCCCACCCCTTTTACATCATCTATCCCGCCTGAAACATCCTGGAATGTTTAGCTGCCAATCCAGTTCCTCACTCAACCATGTCTCTATAATGACAACATCATAGTTCCAAGTACTAATCCAAGCTCTAAATTAATCGCCCTGACCTGTTATACTTCTCGCATTGAAACAAATGCACTTCAGACCACCAGTCCTGCTGTGTTTTGCAACATCTCCCTGCCTGCTCTTCCTCGGAGTCTTACTGGCCCTATTCTCTAGTTCTCCCTCAGTTATTTTTTCTTCTGACCTATTGCTCCGGCTCCCACCCCATTGCCACACTAGTTTAAATCCTCCTGTGTGACACTTGCAAACCTCCCAGCCAGGATATTTATGCCCCTCTAGTTTAGATAAACCGGTCCTTCTTGTCCAGGTCCCACCTGCCCCGGAAGAGATCCCAATGGTCCAGATATCTGAAATCATTCCTCCTACACCAGCTGTTTAGCCACGTGTTTAGCTGTACTATCTTCCTATTACTCGCCTTACTGGCACGTGGTACAGGGAGTAATCCCAAGATTACAATGCTAGAGTTCCTGTTTTTTAAACTTTCTACCCAACTCCCTGAACTGCTGCTGCAGGGCCTTGTCACTCTTCCTGCCTACATTTTTAGTACCAATATGTGCCACAACCTCTGGCTGTTCACCCACCCCCTTCAGAATGCCCCCGTTCAGAGATATCCTGGATCCTGGCACCAGGGAGGCAACATACCATCCTGGAGTTGCTTTCACATCCACAGAACCGTCTATCTGTGCCCCGGACTAGAGTCGCCCATAACTATTGCTCTTCTCCGCTTTGTCCCCTCCCTGCATAACAACAGCCAGCCATGGTGCCACTGCTCTGGCTGCTGCTGCTGTTTTCCCTTGGTAGGCCATCCCCCTCAACAGTATCTAAAATGGTATACTTGTTAGAGACGGGATGACCACAGGGGATTCCTGCACTGACTGACTGTCCCTTCTAGCGGTCACCCATCTATCTTCCTGTATCTTGGGTGTAACCACGTCTCTAAAACCCGTCTATTGCACTTTCCACTAAATTAATAAGTTAGTCAACTTTATGCTTCCTCGTTCTAGATTTCTACTATAAATGCAAAATGCTAAATGTAAAAGTTTTCAAATTTGCACAGATCTTATTAGCCAATCAAATCACAGACTTCCTGTATTGCCACTTTTCAGCTTTTTTCCCCCCAGTCGGAACACACCGTCAGTGAATCAGTCAAAGCACTCCCCTTCCCAGGCCTCTGTTCCAAAATCTCCCGCTCAGCTTTGCCCCCGATGTTTCAGTTTCACCCTCTCCCAGTTTCACCCAACTCCAAAGCACTCTCGTCCAGCTGGGTGGCAAAGTAGCACAGCGGTTAGCACTGTTGCTTCACAGCACCAGGGTCCCAGGTTCAATTCCCGGCTTGGGTCACTGTCTGTGCGGAGTCTGCACATTCTCCCCGTGTCTGCGTGGGTTTCCTCTGGGTGCTCTGGTTATCTCCAATAGTCCCGAAAGACATGCTGTTAGGCAAATTGGACATTCTGAATTATCCCTCTGTGTACCCGAACAGGTGCTGGAGTGTGGCGACTGGGGATTTTCACAGTAATTTCATTGCAGTGGTAATGTAAGCCTACTTGTGACATTAATACAGATTGTTAGTAAGTGCAGACAAGCAGCACTGAGTGGCTTCCCTGTTAACAATTCCGGAGAGTCAGGGGGCAGAGTTGAATATGGTAGCCATCACAAAGGAGAAAGTGCTAGAGAAACTAAGAGGTCTAAAAATTGATAAATCTCCGGGCCCAGGTGGACTACATCCTAGAGTTCTAAAGGAGATAGCTGAAGAAATAGTGGAGGCGTTAGTTATGATCTTTCAAATGTCACTGGAGTCAGGGAAAGTCCCAGAGGA
The DNA here is from genome assembly GCF_047496885.1 of Scyliorhinus torazame. Lineage (NCBI taxonomy): Eukaryota > Metazoa > Chordata > Chondrichthyes > Carcharhiniformes > Scyliorhinidae > Scyliorhinus > Scyliorhinus torazame. The sequence continues at coordinate 59,031,894 of NC_092707.1, forward strand.
TTGGAAAATCGCTGTTGTAACCCCCCTGTTCAAGAAGGGAACAAGGAAAAAGATGGAAAATTATAGGCCAATTAGCCTAACCTCGGTTGTTGGCAAGATTCTAGAATCCATTGTTAAGGATGAGATTTCTAAATTCTTGGAAGTGCAGGGTCAGATTAGGACAAGTCAGCATGGATTTAGTAAGGGGAGGTCGTGCCTGACAAACCTGTTAGAGTTCTTTGAAGAGATAACAAATAGGTTAGACCAAGGAGAGCCAATGGATGTTATCTATCTTGACTTCCAAAAGGCCTTTGATAAGGTACCTCACGGGAGACTGCTGAGTAAAATAAGGGCCCATGGTATTCGAGGCAAGGTACTAACATGGATTGACGATTGGCTGTCAGGCAGAAGGCAGAGAGTTGGGATAAAAGGTTCTTTTTCGGAATGGCAACCGGTGACGAGTGGTGTCCCGCAGGGTTCAGTGTTGGGGCCACAGCTGTTCTCTTTATATATTAATGATCTAGATGACGGGACTGGGGGCATTCTGGCTAAGTTTGCCGATGATACAAAGATAGGTGGAGGGGCAGGTAGTATGGAGGATGTGGGGAGGCTGCAGAAAGATTTAGACAGTTTAGGAGAGTGGTTCAGGAAATGGCTGATGAAATTCAACGTGGGCAAGTGCGAGGTCTTGCAATTTGGAAAAAAGAATAGAGGCATGGACTATTTTCTAAACGGTGACAAAATTCATAATGCTGAAGTGCAAAGGGACTTGGGAGTCCTAGTCCAGGATTCTCTAAAGGTAAACTTGCAGGTTGAGTCCGTAATTAAGAAATCAAATGCAATGTTGTCATTCATCTCAAGAGGCTTGGAATATAAAAGCAGGGATGTACTTCTGAAGCTTTATAAAGCATTAGTTAGGCCCCATTTAGAATACTGTGAGCAATTTTGGGCCCCACACCTCAGGAAGGACATACTGGCACTGGAGGGGGTCCAGCGGAGATTCACACGGATGATCCCAGGAATGGTAGGCCTAACATACGATGAACGTCTGAGGATCCTGGGATTATATTCATTGGAGTTTAGGAGGTTGAGGGGAGATCTAATAGAAACTTACAAGATAATGAATGGCTTAGATAGGCTGGATGTAGGGAAGTTGTTTCCATTAGCAGGGGAGACTAGGACCCGGGGGCACAGCCTTAGAATAAAAGGGAGTCACTTTAGAACAGAGATGGGGAGAAATTTCTTCAGCCAGAGAGTGGTGGGTCTGTGGAATTCATTGCCACAGAGGGCGGTGGAGGCCGGGACGTTGAGTGTCTTTAAGACAGAAGTTAATAAATTCTTGATTTCTCGAGGAATTAAGGGCTATGGAGAGAGAGCAGGTAAATGGAGTTGAAATCAGCCATGATTGAATGGTGGAGTGGACTCGATGGGCCGAATGGCCTTACTTCCGCTCCTATGTCTTATGGTCCTCAAATGGCAATACTTTGGAAACTGGATTAAACCCGTTGCACAATTTATTAGCTACAGTTGAGTGTAACGCAGCTTTTGATTGCCCGAAGACCTGAAGATAAGTTTAATTACTATTAACTCCCTTATAACTCACCACTTGAACTACCTGTTTTCACCCAACTCCAAAGAACTCTCGTCCGGCAAAGTAGCACACACAATGCAGACAAGCACGTGGCTTCCCTGTTTATAGGCCTCAAATTCCACATTTATTGTCCAATTCTTAAATACCCTTGAGAAAGTGATGTGAGCCACCTTCTTGAACTGTTGCTGTCAACATGGTTTGGCTCCTTCCAAAGGGAGTTCAGGATTCTGACCAAGTGAGAGTGTAGACATTTTCCAAGTTAGGATTGTGGAACTTGCAGGTGGCAATGTTCCAATGCGTCTGCTGCCTCTGTCCTAGCTGGTGGAGGTCACAGGTTTGAAAGGTGCTGTCAAAGGAGCTTTGGCAAGCTGCTGTTGTGCACCTGGTTAGATGGTACACACTGCTGCCACTGTGCACCAGTGGTAAAAGGAGTGAATGTTGAAGATGATGGAAGTGTGGAATACACCAGTGGCATACCAGAACTTCAAGAGTTAGGGGGCAGAGGTGAGTGAAGTGGCTATCACCAAGGAGAATGTGCTGGGGAAACTGGAAGGTCTGAAGGTGAATAAACACCCTGACCAGATAAACAATGCCCCAGGTTTCTGAAGGACATAGCTGAGGAGATTGTGGAGGCATTGGTGGTGATCTTTCAGGAATCATTAGGCAGAGAGGGTCCCAGAGGATTGGAAAATGGCTAATGTAACACCGCTGTTTAAGGGAGGGAGGGAGAAGATAGGAAATTATAGGCCAGTTAGCCTGACTTTTCTTTTGAAAATATTTTATTACGGCATATATAATAGCAGCATTGTGGCGCAGTGGTTAACATTGCTGCCTCACGGCGCCGACGTCCCAGGTTCGATCCCGGCTCTGGGTCATTGTCCATGTAGAGTTTGCACATTCTCCCCGTGTGGGTTTCGCCCCCACAACCCAAAGAGGTGTAGGGTAGGTGGATTGGCCACGCTAAATTGCCCCTTACTTGGAAAAAATTAATTGGGCACTCTAAATTTATAAAACAAAATTAAGGTATATAAAATTTTTACAATTCAAGAACAACAAAACAAATAACACGTACCGAACCAACAACCAAACCCACATACACGGTTCCCAATTCCCCTTTCCCACTAACTATTTCCCACAGCAACTACCCCCCCCCTCGCCCTTATCTGCTGACAGCTTAATTTTCCCCCAAAGAAGTTGATAAACGGCTGCCACCTCCGGGCGAACCCTAGCATCAATACTCTCAGGGCGAAACTATCCCGTATCCCTGGGGCAGTAGGTGCGGATAGATCGAGGCCTGCCTCCGCCCAAAGTCCCTCGCTTGCAGGTACCAGAACCCATTTCTACTGCGTAGCTGAAACTCCTCCTCCAAAACCTCCAAGCACGGAAAGCTGCCGTCAATAAACAGGTCCCCAAACTGTTCGATCCCAGCTCGCTGACACCTCCAGAACCCCCCCCGGTGCAAACCAGTGGTTGCTACAAATACGTGTCCATACCAATGCCCCATCCATTCCCATGTGCTTCCACCACTGTCCCCACACCCTCAAGGCTGCCACTACCACCAGGCTTGTGGAGTACTGAGCCGGCGAGAACGGCAGAGGTGCCGTTAACAGTGCTCCGACATGAGACCACCTCCACCTGCTCCCACACCAACCCCTCCCCCACTACCCACTTCCTGAAATTCGGTAGGGCCAGCCCCCCCTAAAGTCTATTATTATTATTAAGGATGAAATTGCAGGATACTTAGGTAAAATAGGATTGAGTCAGCAAGGATCCATCAAAGGAAGGTCATGCCTGACACATCTGTTATAGAGTTCTTTGAAGAAGTAAAGAGGAAGTTAGACAAAGGAGAACCAGTGGACATGAACTATTTGAATTTCCAGAAGGCCTTTGACAAGGTGTCGTACAAGGAGGCTACTAAATAAGATAAGAGCCCATAATGTTAGGGGCAAGATAATGGCATGGATCGAGGATTAGCTGACTGGTAGGAGGGAGAGATTGGGGATAAAAGGGTCCTTTTCAGGATGGTAGTCGGTGACTAGAAGTGTTCCGCAGGGGTCAATGTTGGGACCACAGCTATTCACAATATATGTTAATGAGCTGGAAGAAGGAACTTAGGGCACAGGTTGTGTTGAGGAAGAAGAGAGGCTGCAGAAGGACCTGGGCAGGTTAAGAGAGTGGGCAAAGAAGTGGCAGATGCAATACAATGTGGAAAAGTGTGAGGTTATGCACTTTGGTAGGAAGAATAGAGGCATAGATTATTTTCTAAATGGGAAAAGGTGTCAGAAATCAGAAGCACCAGGGACTTAGGAGTCCTAGTTCAGGATTCATGCAGGTTCAGTTTATCATAAATTATCACAGAATTTACAGTGTAGAAGGCAGTTAGGAAGGCAAAGACAATGTTAGCATTCATGAGGGCTAGAATACAAGAGCAGGGATGTACTGTCGGGGTTGTTCAAGGGTCTGGTCAGACCCCCATTTGGAATCTTGTGAGCAGTTTTGGGCCCCATATCTAAGGAAGAACGTGCTGGCCTTGGAGGGGTTCCAGAGGAGATTCACAAAAATGATCCCCGGAATGAAAGACTTGCTATACGAGGAGCGGTTGAGGACTCTGGGTCTGTATTCAATAGAGTTTAGAAGGATGAGAGGGATCTCATTGAAACTTACAGAATACTGAGAGGCCTAGATAGAGTGAACATGGAGAAGATGTTTTCAGTAGTAGGGGAAACTAGAACCCGGGGGCACAGCCTAGACTGAAGGGACAATCCTTCAGAAACAGAGATGAGGAGGAATTTCTTCAGTCAGGAGGCTGGTGAATCTGTGGAACTCCTTGCAGCAGAAGGTTATGGAGGCCAAGTCATTGAATGTCTTTATGACAGGTATAGATAAATTCTTGATTAATAAGGGGATCAGGGATTATGGGGAGAAAGCAGGAAAATGGGCATGAGAAACACATCAGCCATGATTGATTAGAGGAGCAAACTGAGATGGGCTGAATGGCCTAATTCTGCTCCGATGTCTTATCCACAAATTTAGTCCTTTATAGACTGGCACCAGAAAGCGACCATGAAAATAGCTGGATTCATTAACATCTCTCCTTCAAGAAAGGAAACCTGCAACCTCTGTCCTACTGCAACTGCTGTTGATTATAAAGCGGTTGACTGCTAATTCCCTTCAGGCAACTAGTGATGGGCAACAAATTATCTAGATAAATTAAAAGAAAATTGCTGGCATCGACAACTGGCCAAATGGCCAGTTTCTTTGTTGTATACTTACAATATTATGATGGCCATCACAAAGAATCAACCTTTTCTCAAACTACATTAGGACACAAGACCGCTGATTGAGGTTTGGCAAACAAAGATTTTCGTACAAGCCCACAAGTTATTTAATTCATGGAACTCAGATGATTATTATTCTTCCTCCTGCAGAAGTTGATTTAGTTTGGTGGTGGGGGGGAATAAAAAGTATTTGAATGGGAGAAATTACTGCCTGCAATTCACAACTTCAACTATCTGCAGACAATAGGAACATATTTCATCTGACTTAATTCTTGAAGAATCCTTGCTCTTTCTGCATTGATGTTATAAAATTGATATACAATAATAAGGTGCATAAAGCCCAATCATATTCCAAGTTTTAATAAAAAAAACTACACTTTTGCTGAAAGTCAGTTCATACACAGATTACACAATACAATTTTTCTTGAAACTATGCAACCATTCAATAAATAGAACAGTACATCAAAAATAAAGCAGAAAAGACCAGCATTGAGATTTAGTTTTACCCTCCGAGGGTAACAAAGCTTTTAATATAGTGTTAGATGGTAAAAGAGGAAACAGAAGTCAGAACAGGAACTTAAGAAAATGAAATTTCAACGATTGATTCCACCAGTATAAACAAAGCTTCAAAGCATTATATTTACTATGATGGCAAAAATGATGCATATTTATTAACCCTATTCCATCATACTGCTTAAGGTTTCTTACATTTGCATTTTGCCCATCAGTTTCTAAATTAAGGATGTCACTGCTCATGTACCTCGTGTGTATACCGTGCATTACCTATTCTTGCCCAAATGCATCAGCATTTCAGGTTTCCAAGGATACCAGAGTGCTTGGAATTTGTGCAACGTCTGCATGCAAATTAAATCAATTCAGTGGTACAAATGGTCTATGAATTCTGCCTATATAAACATGTTTCAGGCAGCTATAATGTGATTTCTGAAGCACACCGAATTCCGAAGCATTTCAGTTCCACGTGCTACTCCACCATTGAACGAGCTGAAGGCGACTCAGAAGAGGCAGTGCAGCTGAATGTGAACAGATGTCCACATAAGAATGTTTTCCGCATCCCAGGCCATGCTCAATTCAGTTTCTCAACTGAAACATATGAGCTACACTTATTTTCCAAATGCATCTGGGGGTCAATAAACATAAAACTTTATCTGGATTAATGCTGTCCATCACATTACCCTTTTAGAATAGAGATGGCTCTAACTTGTCCATCATAGATTTAATCCAGCTTGTTCCATTTATCAGTTTTGTGGTGGCAATAATATATTCTGTACCTCCTTCTTCCATCTGGGATAAGAATCTAAGTGCTGCAATTTCAGCATAGGTCACACCTCCAAGAAAGAACACTAGAGTGACTCGGTTCTCTCCCTGTTGGCCTAGAGATCAGGAAAGAAAAAGACAGATTTTATAATCCCCGTCTCAAAAATACACATTTAACTCTTCATTAGCCTCTTAGTCTGGTCTTCCAAACACATTTTAGTTGATGATTTTCCACTTTATTTCACCCCCCAGGAACCATTTAAAACAATGGAAAATGCAATACCCATGGAGCAAAACCACATGGTGTAATGATATGTATAATGTCAGTATAGTAAAGGGTTCACATCTGAAACAGTGTGTAAATGAAACACTAGAGGGCGTCACTAATTCACTGTATATAAGACAGCATCTCTAGGAATTCTGAGAGAAGCTGAAGAGAACATGAAGAGGGCAGAATGAGAATGGAATGTAGAAATATAGCACAAGGTCAAGTCATAGTGTAGTTTAATAGTTAGATAGAATATTGTACTACAGATTCAGAATTATTAGTTTATCTGTAACTCATGTAGAGTGTGCGAACTTCATTTTAGTTCAGTAGTGTAAAATAAATGAGTTTTGATTCAAACTTCTTATTTGTATATTCTTTGCCAACACTGCATATCTGCCTGTCTTGGAGGAAAATGCAAGAAATATAAAGTTGCCATTAGTGATAATACAACACATGGCAGAATGCGATTTGTGAAATTCTTCCCTTTGTATACTTAGAGAACACACTTGGCAAGAAAACAGTGAACACTGATGCAACAATCTTGGAATTTATTTCTGAAACCATGGTTTACATGCTTTGGGAAGACACAGGGAAGCATAAAAGGGGCATGATGGCCATTTTGACTTTGCTAGATGGTAGATTCAGCATGTTACATAGATACATAGAAGACAGGAGCAAGAGGAGGAGGAGGCCTTTTGCCCTTCGAGCCTGCTCCAACATTTATCACGATCATGGTTGTTCATCCAACTAAATAGCCTAATCCTGCTTTCTCTCCATAACCTTTGATCCATTCGCCCCAAGTTCTATATCTAGGCACCTCTTGAATATATTCAATGTTTTAGCATCAACTACTTCCTGTGGTAATGAATACACAGGCTCACCACTCTTTGGGTGAAGAAATGTCTCCTCATCTCTGTCTGAAATGGTTTACCCTGAATCCTCAGATTGTGACCCCTGGATCTGGGCACACCCACCATCGGGAATATCTTCCCTGCATCTACCCTGTCTAGTGCGGTTAGAATTTTATAAGTCTCTATGAATCCTCCTCATTCTTCTGAACTCCAGCGAGAACAATCCTAACCTAGTGAATCTCTCCTCATATGACAGTCCCGCCATCCCTGGAATCGGTCTGGTAAACCTTTGCTGCACACCCTCGAGAGCAAGAACATCCTTCCTCAGAAAAGGAGACTAAAATTGCACACAATATTCTAGGTGTAGCCTCACCAAGGCCTTGTATAATTGCAACAACACATCATGCAAGAGCCTTCAAAATAAAAATTGACTGAGTAGTCCTGAAACGTAAAAATAAGGAGGAGGTTTCTGTTTCTTACAATGTGATTATAGATTAGTACAATAAATCCATTTCGAGCCCATTTTCAGGCAGCTGCAGCTCCAGGGAATCTTACTGTTTCTGCAGCAGTATCGACCAATACATGCAACTATCCAGACCTGTTGTTTGTCAGTGTGAATGAGAAACTGCTTTGCTGTAATGCTGAAGTTTCAGTACACATACATCCTTAACAGGATATCAATCACAGTTCTGTCAAACTATTTCTATATTTCTCTTCCTTATCCAAACCTATGTAACCTCTAGACTTGACTATTCCAATGCACTCCTGATGGCCTATCATCTTCTACTCTCCATACATTTGAATGCTTTGATCGCTACATCTTTACTACCTCCATGTACTGGTCATCCATCACAGCCCTGTTTGTTAGCATAATTTGGTTGAGCAACATCTCAATTTTCAAACCCTTGTTGACAAGTTCCTCCATGGCCTCACTGCACCCCATCTCTAATGTCCTGCAGCCCTCTGAAATTCCTGCAATTGTCCATCGCTGATTTTATCTGCTCTACAATTGGTCATGCCTTCAGCTGTCAAATGCCTAAGCTCTAAAATCTGTCTCTTTGGCTAAGCTTTTGGTCATCAGTCCTAAGACATGCTCATCTGGCTCAGTGTCAAATTTTGTTTGATGAAGCTCAAGTGCCTTGGGGACACACTTACCATGTTAAAGGAACTATATAAATACAAGTTGTTGCAGCTTACGTTTTTTGTGCAATCCAGAAGGTAGTTGCTGTCTTTCTTCAAAATGAGGTCCCGGCAGCATCTTCAGTACCTCCTCTATGCTTCGCCATCCAGGACGAGCCAGCAACTGTGTTAACCGCACACTCAGAGGGGCATAACCACTGTACACGTAAGAGATATCATTGGGATTCTGTAATCGGAAAACAAAATTACATAAAATCCTTAAAGACCATTTTAAAGGATTTTAAAAACTGCATGCAGCATTTAAGTTCAGACATAAAAACATTAGACATTGTACTGCGAGACCGTTTTCAAATTAATCATTTTGGTACATTAAATGATTGAAATTGAACACAAGGATAAGAAGTTTGATCAATAAGTTAGCCAACAGGGAAAAAGGAAAAGACTTGTGAGAGCGTGTTTGATACCTCTTGGATTGCCAGTTAAAACTAATGCACCCCTGTTCAAGTGGCCAGTTCAAGTCTATCAACCTGTGGTGCAACAGTCAAAAATAAATAAATAAGGCGAGAGAAATGGTTTATAAAAATAAACCCCACATATGTCAGACACCTCAATGCCCATTAAACATTTGAAGGCTTTCTTGAATTTTAGGTCATGTGATGATTAAATTACTGGAGTAATAGCTACCATCACTTGCTCCCAGACTGAGTATTACATAAGCCATCCATCCATTGACAACACTAGAGGACTTTATATCAGTCATTCACATGAAAGTCATACCATGTGCTACTTTCATTAAGTGAGTTCAAGCCATTCCATTGATGTCTGGAGTAAAAGGATTGGCAGAGACAAACCAATGGAAAGAGGCATTATAGCTCACCTCACATCTATCACTACAGGGGAGTATGTAGAAAATCTACAGTAAAAATTCATTTAGCAAGAATTTGCTTATTTGGTAATGAAGATCACTTTGTTAATAATGAAACAAGAAGCTGTTGACTGTTTCACATGACAGAACTTTATTGTACCCAGTAAAAAAAAAAGAGGAAATGTCCCTAGTTCAATAACAATCTCTTAACTTTTTCTGTGAATGGATTCATTTTCTTGTTGCATCAAAAATTCTCAATTTATCTTTTCCCTGCTCTCTCGCAAGGCAGATTTGCCAGCGAATGGAACTAACCAACTTGATTTTGATTCATCTGATCGACTCATTCCAGATAATGAGAATGCACTATAAAAAAACAGGACTCGGTCTCCATCAGATTTAGAAAATGGTTAGTTTGAATTTATTCAAAGACTTAAAGAGCTTAGCATTAAAATTCTCATTTTAAAATCTACTTTGTTGAATTGACATTGGTTATTCACATCAAAAGGTCTGAACTAACCAACCTGTTCATTGATGTCGTCCATCCAAAGGCGCAGAGTTTTTCTTATAGTTGGATAATTATTCCTGGTGCTAGTCTGAGGTTTCAATAACCCAGCCTTTTCTAGGTTATTCAAGGTTAAAATGTGTTCATAACCATATGTCTGAAATATATAATAAAAGTCATGCACAGAAGAAGCAGAAAAAATCAAGTCTCTTTGTTTAAATTATGACCTCAAATCCCTAAAAAAAGCTTATATCCGAAAATAGTATTTGATACTCATCAAATTATGTGCTATAGACAATTAACAAGAACTTATGTAACTATTCCTAAATGTTTTCATAGTATTTACAGTGCAGAAGGAGGCCATTCGGCCCATCGAGTCTTGGAAAGAGCACCCTACTTAAGCCCACACCTCCACCCTATCCCTGTAACCCAGTAACCCCACCTAACCTTTTATGGACACCAAGAGCAATTCAGCATGGCCAATCCACCTATCCTGCACATCTTTGGACTGTGGGAGGAAACCGTAGCACCCGGAGGAAATCTACACACACGGGAGGAACATGCAGACGCCACACAGACAGTGACCCAAGCCGGGAATCAGTTAATAAAATAAATTAATTCCTCAATCGTGACTGTGACACTGGTGGAAAAGATTTGCACTCAGTAATGGCTATGAGATTGGTGTAGAAATGAGTGTGGTCTGCTGGGGTGCATGGAAATTTCAGTGCAGCCTTTTAAAAGTCAGTTCTGGCTGAACAATGCAGCCACATAATGATAGAACGGATTAATGAAGAGATAGGACGTGGATCACTCACTGGACACGCAGATATTGTAACTCTATGTCCCAGTCTTTTTCTTATGCTTTTCAACATCTGCAGGAGGTACCAGTGCTTTGATTCAGTATCTTGCAGTATGACGAACTAGCTCACTTAAATCGGAATTACTAACAAGCACAACCTTAAAAACACTTCCTCCAATTCAACAGACTAATATTGCCACAATTCTAACTCTCACTCGAGTTCTCCTGTACTACTTGGCATATTCATTCAAATGTTAGTCTTCCTCCCATTTACACAACTTTCTTGGAGGGGAAATCAGAGCACAATCCCCAAAACAGACAGGCTACTAGAGGGGGTCATCACCAATATAAAACAATCATCACTATCATAAAATGCCAGGAAGCTTATGGATATCATTCTCTTGCCACAAGAGATGGGGAAGTCACCTTGTGAATGCATGACTGTACTACAGCTTGGTTCATTTAACTAAGATTGGCCATAAATACACGATTGAGCCCGTTCCATTCAAGTCGACTGCGGCGATTAACTTCATAGCCAGAGAGAGCAGTATAGGGAAATACATTTGGCTGCAAGTGCTTTTTTGGTGGAGTGCGTTCATTCACATTTCCTCAGTTAGATCCTCATTTTGACTTGTAGACACTCTACTGTGCTAGTCTGGGGTGAGAAAGAAAGGAGGCAATATGTGTACTCCATCCTTTTCAAATAGAACATAGAACATTACAGCGCAGTACAGGCCCTTCGGCCCTCGATGTTGCGCCAACCTGTGAAACCACTCTAAAGCCCATTTACACTATTCACTTATCATCCATATGTCTATCCAATGACCATTTGAATACCCTTAGTGTTGGCGAGTCCACTACTGTTGCAGGCAGGGCATTCCACACCCTTACTACTCTCTGAGTAAAGAACCTACCTCTGACATCTGTCTTACATCTATCTCCCCTCAATTTACAGCTATGTCCCCTCGTGCTAGACATCACCATCCGAGGAAAAAGGCTCTCACTGTCCACCCTATCCAATCCTCTGATCATCTTGTATGCCTCAATTAAGTCACCTCTTAACCTTCTTCTCTCTAACGAAAACAGCCTCAAGTCCCTCAGCCTTTCCTCAGAAGATCTTCCCTCCATACCAGGCAACATTCTGGTAGATCTCCTCTGCACCCTTTCCAATGCTTCCACATCCTTCCTATAATGCGGTGACCAGAATTGCACACAATACTCCAAATGCGGCTGCACCAGAGTTTTGTACAGCTGCAACATGACCTCATGGCTCCAAAACTCAATCCCTCTACCAATAAAAGCTAAATACTCACTATTCTCTGCTCCATCTGGTGCTGCTCCATGACAATGCTATAGAAGGTATGTTCATACAGAATGGGAACCTCTTCTCCAGGAGACACATCTGAAGGTGGCAGATCAGGTTAGGCTGAGAAAGGGATGGGTAGGGCAGGTCTTTCATTCAGGGCTGGATGCGAAGAACAGAGGGGTTGCAATACTGGTGGGGAAGCAGGCGTCTTTCGAGGCACTGAATATTGTAGTGGATAATGGAGGTCGATGTGATGGTGAGTGGTAGGTTGCAGGGGGTGCAGGTGGTACTGGTGAACGTATATGCCCCGAATAGGGATGTTGCCGGATTTATGAAACGCATGCTGGGTCGGATTCCGGATCTGGAGGTAGGAAGCTTGATAATGGGTACTCCCGGATAGATTTTTTCATTTTGAGTAGGGCACTAATCCCGAAAGTGGAGGGAACGGAATATTCGGCCATAGCCATCTCGGACCACGCCCCGCATTGGGTGGAGCTGGAGTTGGGGGAGGAGAGGGACCGGCGCCCGCTGTGGCGCCTCGATGTGGGACTGTTGGCGGATGAGGGGGTGTGCGGGCGGGTGCGGGGGTGTATTGAAAGATATTTGGAGGCCAACGACAACGGGGAGGTGCAGGTGGGGGTAGTCTGGGAAGCGTTGAAGGCAGTGGTCAGGGGAGAGCTAATCTCCATTAGGGCCCACCGGGAGAAGAGAGGGGAGCGAGGGGGAGAGGTTGGTGGGGGAGATTTTAAGGGTAGACAGGAGGTATGCAGAGGCCCCCCGAGGAGGGGGAGGGGCTACTTAGGGAGCGACGGAACCTCCAGACGGAATTCGACCTGTTGACCACAGGGAAAGCAGAGGCACAGTGGAGGAAAGCGGAGGGAGCGACGTAGGAGTATGGGGAGAAGGCGAGTCGGATGCTGGCACATCAGCTTCGTAAGAGGGAGGCAGCGAGGGAGATTGGTGGAGTTAAGGATAGAGGGGGGAATACGGTGTGGAGTGCGGTGAGAATAAACAAGGTATTTAGGGACTTCTATGGGGATCTGTACAGGTCTGAGCCCCCAGCGGGGGAGGAGGGGATGCGACGATTCCTAGATCAGCTGAGGTTCCCGAGGGTGGAGGAGGAGGAGGTGGCTGGTTTGTGGGTGCCGATTGGGCTGGAGGAGCTGGTTAAAGGATTGGGGAGCATGCAGGCGGGGAAGGCCCCAGGGCCAGATGGGTTCCCGGTTGAATTCTACAGGAAATACGTGGACCTGCTGGGCCCGTTGCCAGTGAGGACTTTTAATAAGGCGAGGGAGGGGAGGGACCTTGCCCCCGACAATGTCCAGGGCGCTGATTTCTTTGATCTTGAAGCGGGACAAGGATCCATTGCAATGTGGGTCGTATAGACCGATCTCGCTCCTCAATGTTGACGCTAAGTTGCTGGCGAAGGTGCTGGCTACGAGAATTGAGGACGGTGTCCCGGGGGTGATTCATGAGGACCAGACGGGATTTGTGAAGGGTAGGCAGCTAAACACAAATTTGCGGAGGCTCCTCAATGTGATTATGATGCCCTCGGTGGAGGGGGAAGCGGAGGTAGTGGCAGCTATGGACACGGAGAAGGCCTTTGATCGGGTGGAGTGGGAGTATCTTTGGGAAGTGTTGCGGAGATTTGGGTTCGGGGAGGGGTTCATCAGTTGGGTCAGGCTGCTATATAGAGCTCCGGTGGCGAGTGTGGCTACGAACCGCCGGAGGTCGGAGTACTTTCGGCTGTACCTTGTTGTTTGCACTGGCAATTGAGCCGCTGGCCATGGCACTGAGGGAGTCCAGGAAATGGAGGGGACTGGTCGGGGGGGGGGGGGGGGGGGGGGGGGGGGGAGAAGAGGATCACCGGGTGTCGTTGTATGCCGACGACCTGTTGTTGTATGTGGCGGATCCAGTGGAGGGGATGGCGGAGGTCATGCGGATCCTTAGGGAGTTTGGGGACTTTTCGGGGTATAAACCCAACGTAGGGAAGAGTGAGCTCTTTGTGGTGCATTCAGGGGACCAGGGAAGGGGGATAGACGAGCTACCGCTGAAGAGGGCGGAAAGGAGCTTTCGGTACCTAGGGATCCAAGTAGCTAGGAGTTGGGGGGCCCTGCATAAACTTAATTTGACGCAGATGGAGGAGGATTTTGAAAGATGGGATATGCTGCCACTCTCACTAGCGGGTAGGGTGCAGTCGGTCAAAATGACGGTCCTCCCGAGGTTTCTCTGTGTGTTCCAGTGCCTTCCCATTATGATCTCAAAGGCCTTTTTCAAACGAGTAAGCAGGAGCATCATGGGATTTGTGAGGCGAATAAGACCCCGAGAGTGAAGAGAGTGTTTCTGGAGCGTAGCAGGGACAGGGGGGGGGGCTGCCGCTGCCGAATTTGTGTGGCTATTATTGGGCAGCCAATGTGGCGATGATCCGTAAGTGGGTATTGGAGGGGGAGGGGGCGGCGTGGAAGAGGCTAGAGATGGCGTCCTGTGTGGGCATGAGCCTGAGGACACTGGTGACGGCACCACTGCCGCTCACGCCGACAAGGTACACCACGAGTTCGGTGGTGGTGGCAATGCTGAAGATCTGGGGGCAGTGGCGATACAGGGGCGAGGTGGGAGCCTCAGTTTGGTCCCCGATTCGGGAGAATCATCGGTTCGTCCCGGGAAGGATGGATGGGGGGCTTCGGAGCTGGCATCGGGCAGGGATTAGAAGAATGGGGGACCTGTTCATCGATGGGACGTTTGCGAGCCTAGGGGCGCTGGAGGAGAAGTTTGGGCTACCCCCGGGAAACGCTTCCAGGTACATGCAAGTGAGGGTGTTTGTGAGGCGGCAGGTGAGGGAATTCCCGCTGCTTCCGGCACGTGGGATTCAGGACAGGGTGATTTTGGGTGTATGGGTTAGGGAAGGCAAGGTTTTGGCGATTTACCAGGAGTTGAAGGAAGAGGAGGAGGCCTCAAGGGCAAGTGGGAGGAGGAGCTTGAGCTGATGCCCTGAGTAGGGTTAATTCTTCCTCCTCTTGTGCCAGGCTCAGCCTAATACAGTTCAAAGTTACTCACAGAGCGCATATGACAGGGGAGAGGTGGAGTAGGTTCTTTGGGGTGGAGGACAGATGTGGGAGGTGCTCGGAGAGCCCGGCAAATCACGTCCATATGTTCTGGTCGTGCCCGGCGCTGGATGGGTTTTGGAGGGGTTTTGCGAGGACTATGTCCAAGGTGGTAAACGCCCGGGTCAAGCCGAGCTGGGGATTGGCATTATTTGGGGTATCGGACGAGCTGGGAGTGCAGGAGGCGAAAGAGGCCGGTATTCTGGCCTTTACGTCCCTGGTAGCCCGGCGGAGGATTTTGCTACTATGGAAAGATGCAAAGCCCCCGAGTGTGGAAGCTTGGATCAATGACATGGCAGGGTTCATCAAGCTGGAGAGGAAAAAGTTTGCCTTGCGAGGGTCTGTGCAAAGGTTCTTCACGCGGTGGCAACCGTTCCTAGACTATCTCGCGGAGTGTTAGCAGGAGGTCAGCAGCAGCCCAAGGGCGGGGGCGGGGGGGGGTTCCTATTTGTGTTTTTAAATGTTATATGGGGGGTTATTGTATATGGGGGAAATCCAATGTATAATTTCTGATTGTTGTGTTCTTGTTTCTTTCTGTTGGGGGTTGTTTGTTGAAAAATTGTTGAAAAATTTGAATAAATATTTTTTTTAAAAAAAGAATGGGAACCTCTTGCTGAGGGGAGAGGAAAAAGGTGAAAATTCACTTGCGATATGACCCTTCTAGAAGCATGTGGATGTTGAAAAATGATCCTTAATACCTATCCCAGCTAATACTGGCAACATCTGCACAATGTAATTCTCAGACTAAGTTACAATGTTCAATGTGAGTGGAAAGTTAGGTCTTCGGTTTTGTAACTATATATTTAAATGAGGGGATGGAGGGAACTCCGGGAAGAAATTAATAGCATAAAACTAGCAAGACAGACTCTACATAATTTTCCTGCCACAAAATGTCCTTGTCCTTATTACACACTGGAAATGTGCTGAAAGTATCTGGGAAATTCACCTGCACTCTTCCAAATTAACATGTTTACTCTCCTGTCTTAGGCCCATCCTGCTAATACCCGCTTGACAGGATAGTTACGTTCCTTTGCTTCAGTCAACAAAACCCTGAGTTGGCACATTTTTAAATTGCTCGAGTAATCTGGAATCATTTTTCATTTAGAGGAAGGGAAGGCAACATACTGCTTATATATATAATTTTTCCACATCTATAAAGTTTGGGGCAAATTAAAGGCTCTATTTCAGCAAATCACACCGCCAACTCATTTTGCTTTCTAACTCAGTTATTGCAATAAGTTCTTAGTTTGTGGGTCTCACACATCATGTCATCAGAAGGTTACTCAGTATATCTAGCTTGCACAGTATTTTATGAGGGGTTGCATGGACATCGTTACTGATGTGATGAATGCAGGATTTTAGATATATTGGATTATAAACATTTGGCAATTTAAGGATTAAAGTGTGTTTGACTGCAGTAGTCATGTTTTTAAAAAGAATCTGGTTTTTGCAAGACCAAAAAGGGTTTAGGAGCCAGAGGTGAAATTGACCAGAGTAATGTGTTTTCAGCCTGGAGAGTTCATAGGGGCTGTTTAGCACAGGGCTAAATCGCTGGCTTTGAAAGCAGACCAAGGCAGGCCAGCAGCACGGTTCGATTCCTGTAACAGCCTCCCCGAACAGGCGCCGGAATGTGGCGACTAGGGGCTGTTCACAGTCACTTCATTTGAAGCCTACTTGTGACAATAAGCGATTTTCATTTCATTTCATTTGTTTTCAGCTTGGGGAAATGTAATTGCTGGGTAGAGCCACAGTATTCAGACATTTTGAGAAAGCAGAGTTCTGATCTGACTAACCCTTTAGACCACGAGTAGGGTCTTCTGCTCCCAGTAGGATAGATTAAAAAAAAAGTAATAGTATTTAAAGCAGGGTAGACTTGAAGACAAGGGGAAAGCTGAAACAAGCCAGTTGAAACAGAGCCCCTGCAGGCTCTGGCTGAATGCCTTCAAAAAACTAACAGGAGCCAAATTTGTTCTGGGAAGCAAGTATTACTCTGTGCCATTGGGATGCATGGAGAGATGTTTTTTACCTTTCTTGTTTTTTTAAATTGGGAATAGAGATAGAGATATTAATTAAGGGTATGGCATTTACTGTATTGAGTAGTATTGTTTAAGGGGTAATTGCAGGTTACTTTCGGGTGTGTTATTAAAAATAGTTTAATAGTGTGCTAATAATAAAGTTTCGTTTTAAAATATCAAATGCCTATTTCGTTGTGCAATCACTTCTGGAGCGAAGTATTCTTTCCACAAAGTCTTAGAAAATAAAATATTGGGGTTTTGGTTCAGTATCCTGGCCACTGTTGGGGTCTGGTCTGGGATCGTAATACTGAACACTGATACTTCAACTCACCTTAATAATCTGTCATCTATCAATTTATGAACACAGTGATCCAAAAGATTCAGTCAGGACAGAAAGAAAATACTGTTGAATGTGTGCTGCTCTTACTAATTCTAGCAGTTTAGCAAAGGGGCAGAATCAGGTCTTAAAACACCTGCATATTCTGTCACATTCTCAAATGCCTTTAGTATAATTAATGATGTTGCAGATCCAAATATAATTTTGTAAAGTACTGACAGCTACTTTATTTTGAGGCATGTTACATTAGTTCTTGAAACTAAAGAAGCTGCGGTCATGTCTTACATTGCCCCCTATAAAGATGGCAGGCGTGCATACAACCCATGAACGTGGTGGCAGCAAACAAAGCCTAAGCTTAAGACAGCAAGGAGAAGTTATTTTTTTTTATCTCCCAACTCATTGTGGTGATAGAACCAATTAATACCAAAGAGGAATTTGGAGCTGTTTCAAAGATGCCCAGCCCTGGATCAGCAGCCTTTCAAATTTCTTTGGTTTATGTGTTTCAACCATTTAGCTCCATGTTGCAGTGGTACAACAGTTTTGTATGAAGACAAAGGATTCACGTTACAGTATTACAAGTAAATTAAAGGTTGCCTATAATTCCAAATGTGTTATACTTTTGTTTTCAGAAGTATCAAAGTGCTGTAACTGCAACCGTATGCAACTTTTTTTGCCCCTACATAAATTTCCAACTTAACAGTAAATAAATCTTGTTAGCACAGCCTAAAATGTTTAGTCCATCATATGGTATTATTCCACCCAAGAGGATTATCAGGAGAGCATGATGCTATTATATGCATCTTTCCACTCTAAAACTCACAAAATGGTTATTATTAGTCCCATCACATACCATACCAAACCATCCAGTCCACAAATAAGGCTGACAAGCGTTGGATCCTAGAAGCGTAGGTCAAACTGTAAACTGCCTCATTGTTATACTGTGTAGGTTTTGGAAGCAGCCCTTGATTGTAAAATTTAATACATGGAAAACTTAGCAATTTACATAAACACTATACTTGTAAATTGGTTACCACACCAACATCCATTTGTGGGGAATCAAGTTAAACAGCTAACTGATTGATAACCTCAAGTATGACATGCAAGTTTACTTAGAGGAACATTCATGTTTCATGACAGATTTGCCTTTTTTAAAAAATTCATATTTCTCAATCACTGTGAATGAAACAAGTCGTTCGGAACTCCAAACTGACTTTTCCCAAATGTTCTGTAAAAACAGAAGTGGAATTTCAGTATGAAGTTAAGTAGATTAATTATGCTGTCTGACCTGTAAAATCTCTCTCTTGTAGTAGTCCAGCACTTTCTGTTTCAAGCCATTATTGCACACTGACTGCATGCAAACAAGTCGCAGAATCTTTATCAAAGGTTCTTTTTGAGCAATGGAGTCTTCAATGTAACTATTAACCTGTAGGAACAAATGCAATTGGTACTTGAAGCAGTTCCATTTGAGCAAACTCACATTAATCGATTATCTGCGGGTCAATTATTGAAGAATTGCAACCAGTTTCACTACTTCTAACCAAATAGCCACTCAGCCGAAACTAGTACCATTAGGGCCACGTTCAAATTACTTTTACAACAATACTTTTCGGCCTACCTAACAAATCAAACCCTGTTGCAATGTAGAACTCATGTCCCTTGCATACTTGTCACATCAGTATTTAAGTTACTTCTTCAGTGCCAAATGCTCCAAAACATCTCAATAATTACTATTCCTATATTTAAAATGAAATAGTTTGCCTTCTAGCAGATACTACCCGGAAGCATATGATATTTAATTATAGTTTTTTGATGGATGTGTTAAATGTAATGGCTACCAGCTAATACAGCTACTGGATGGAAATGGAAGTATAGTATAAACACGTTTAAAAGGGCAAGCTGTGGTTTTGTTATTACCTTGTCAGTATCAATCCCAGACATAAATTCTTGTTCCACAGTCAAATTGTCAAAGAATGTTTCCGATGCTAAGAGAAAACAATTACAGCAAGTAAAAGACGGCTACTTTCAGTGAAGTTGATTTTCAATTTAGCTTATTTGATTATTCTTTCAAAACTTTTACATTCAAGGTCGAGAGCAATAATTCTAGAAATCAAAAGTAAATGAAGAGATATGGGGATGCTGTGAAAATGTGGAGTTGAGCGTGAAGATCAATCATGATCCTCCTGAATGGCGGAGTAGGCTTGCTCCTATTTCTCAAGTTGTGAAAACCGTTGATATTTAGAAATAATTTAAGAGGGGGGGGACAATTAATATATTTTTCAAAGCTTTACCGGTAATGTCTTTGATGAGTTCAGCAATAGATGTATGATTAGCTAGTGAGGTTCTTGCTGCTTGCATGTGTGGAAGCTGGGAGACAAACTGTTTAATTTCACCTACAGTCTTTGCATTATGTCTTCCCTGCAACAAAAAAATAAAAGAGTTCTGGTTATGATTATAAATTAGTTTTGATACCATTTCAAATGAAAAGAGCATTTCAATTTACTTTTAAATAAAGATTTGCTTCCCGCCCAAAAGGCAATCTATGTTACTAAGGTGATAAAGAATTATACAGGATCACCAGCTTGAGTGACCCTCCCAATAGACAAGAGCATGACATTCTTAATAGCATGCGCCAGAGTGAAATTTACTGTACAAGAAAATAACACTGAACTCCAGGGTGATGCTAACATCCTGCCAAAGGCCCTGCCCACAAAACCTTCCTTAGCAACAGTGCTCTATAAATGGTATAGAACAGTGACCAGATAGTTTGGTTTGCCAAGTTATACAGAAAATCTATCCCTAGCCCACACTTTTATCCCTGACTTTCTGCATTTACAGCAACCAGCAGGGTCAAATCGGAGAGGCATGGATTGTCTTTATAACTGTCCCCAGCTGCACCTTGTTATGCATCTTAATATTAATTAATGCATAATAATTTTAGTCAATTTGATGAGGACTGAAGAATTATACACTACAATCCAGTTTTAAAAACAATTGAAGCATTAGATCTTTCATGAATTTTAAATAGCATGCATCTAGCTGACTGCTTTCATAATGAAAATATTGGTAGATTGAAGAAATTGGGCAAGTTGAGACACGGAGGTGTTAATGAAGCCTTAAAATTGTGGAGATGCAACTCCTAGTGTTAGAAATATAATGAATATATTTACTTCCCAACACAACACTCAATGTCCATTTGAATTCAGATATAATGTTGTTCAAGTGAACTATATATTGATTAACAAACGTCATTTATTGGTCATTCTTCATCATCACTTATTGATAATTAACAAACCAGAATGTTTCAAAGCATCCAACTGAATCTGCTTTTGCCTAGATTTTATCGATAAAATGTCAGGTGAATTGTCATTTTCCTTTCCTATAATTAATAAGTCAAACAAAATTCTTACTGCAACAAAATAAAAGTACAATATTCCCCAAGTTACTCTGCAAAACAACAGAGAAAGCAAGGTTTTAAGACCAAAGTTAATTCTGTTCTGACTGCAGAAATTAGGAACACAATCTGC
This sequence comes from Scyliorhinus torazame, assembly GCF_047496885.1. Taxonomy (NCBI): domain Eukaryota; kingdom Metazoa; phylum Chordata; class Chondrichthyes; order Carcharhiniformes; family Scyliorhinidae; genus Scyliorhinus; species Scyliorhinus torazame. The sequence continues at coordinate 59,052,725 of NC_092707.1, forward strand.
ATCACTGAAGGCGTAGCCAATCTCAGACTTTACAAGATGCATTACCTCAAACGCGGCAGAGATGAACTTGGCCTTTTTACTGAGGACTGAACCAACGGCATTGAAATTTTTGTCTCTGATTTCGGCGTAGAGTTCTTCAGCAGAGTTTAACTGTAGCTTTTTAGGTTCAGTGGGAAGATCTCGGCCAGTTTCGTTTTGTTTTTTTGGTGCAAATTTCTCAGGAGGCAGTTTTACATTAGCTGAAAAACATAAGTCACAAATATAAACCCAAGAAGCATCAAAATGACATTTCCACATAAGAGAGTTGACCAGTTTCTTTGGATTGGGGTGACAGACAGGAAGAAAGGGCAAAGGGAGAAGTTTCAATTAACCTATCCAGGAAACAGTGGTGAGGGAGCAGAAATTGCTGAAACACACCACTTGCAACCTTGGTGTTGCATCTGACCCCAAGATTAGCTTCCAACAACATGTCCACACCAGCAACAAGACCACCCTCATTTCCAACTCCATAACATTGCCTGACTCTGCTTTCTCTCAGCTCATCTGCTGTTGGAATTTTAATACAGATCTTTGCTACCTCTATGTATTCTTGATTATTTCAATGCTTTCCCAGCCTCCCACTTTCCACCCTAGATAAACTGGAGCTCATTCAAAACTCGGTCACCCATATCCTCATTTACATAAAGATCATTCATCCATCATCCCCTGTGCTTACTAACCTATGCTGGATCCTGGCCCGGCAACATATCAAAATTCTCAACCTGTGTCTTCAAATTCCTCCATGGCCTCCCCCCTTCCAATCTCATTAACCACTTCCAGACATCCAAACCTCACACATTTCTGCACTCCTCCAATTCTGGTCTTGTGTGTCTCTTGATTTTAATCGCTCCACAATGGTAGACATCCCATTGGTTGTCTAGGTCTGAAGCTTTGGATCTTTGTTCTCCAGATCGCTTTACAATTCTCAATAAAACCTTTGGTCAACGAACCTACTCCTTTGGTCAATGGTGCCAATATCTACTTATGCAGCTTGGTGTCAAATTTTGTTTGATAATGCTGATGTGAATCCTCTAGGGATGTTTTACTACGTCAAAGATGCTACACAAATGGAAGTTGCTGTTTTATGCTCATGGACATAACATTGCAGTGTTACCCATTTTAACAAAGAATAATTTTAAAAATACACTACTTTACTCATGTACTAATTCATATAATCATTTGTTGAGAACAAGTTTTTTTATCTCTTTCTCATAGCATGTCATCTTTCATCTAACAAAGCAAAACAAGTTACTGTTAAAAAATTACATTCTTTAGTGGCAGCTATTTGCAATTGATAGTTTGATTTGGCCTTAAAAGAGGCCGAAAATGGTGTTACTTATTTGCCAAGTGTGGAGTCCATAAAAAAACCACCAAAACCGAATGGATCTTCAAATGCTAGTTACTTGTAGCGGAGCATTAGATCCAGTATTTTGCACATGGATTTTCATTAGCTCATTTAAATATTAAGGATCACTGTTCACAAAAAAAAAAATCAAAAATCAGAATTCAGGTCAACGTACCCCTTTATCTGAATGCCCTTTATCTGAATATCCTAGGATGTATAATGGGAAAGACCAGCCTCTGCAAGAAATGGTACAATCAGAGGTAGATTTTGGAGGAGATCTCTTTACTGCCTTGGAAGTGAAAACTATGCGTAAGAATAGAAGCAGCAGAGATATGATTCAAAACAATAACTTATTTACAGGCGACCTTATCTACAGCAAATTATCACAATATGCTAAACAGTATCATTCAACTTGATCAAAAATTGTCTTGAAGGATCCCTTTCCCAATTTTAAATGGAAGATAATAATGCAAGTTAAATTAATTTTTATTTCCTCTGAATCACATATAAAAAGTTACCTTATTGGTAAGTTGCTTAGCTAATAATATCTCAAAAAAAATTCCTAAACAGTAATATGCAAATTTCAATGTTGTGGGGTATGGGGAAAACACACAGTAAAATGGTTTAGGTATGGATATTCAATTCAGAAACTGCACACTCTCACATACAAGGACACCCATACCTGTCTTTGTGGAGAGACACTCGGAGTTGTAAGTGATAAGACATCAACAAGGTAATCATAAATGGGGAAAGGCTATTCTAATCCTGAAAATCCCAATTTTCAGCATCCCATTGTTTCTCAAAAGATCCCAGCACATTAGCCTCCATTGAGCTTCCCAGTTAAAATGCCCTAGTGTAAGCCCCAAGCGAAGGTCAAAAACAACATATAAAACGGGGCGGGGGATAATTCCTTTTCTTCTGGGAAATGTTTATGTTACAGGACAGATCTGAAGGTACCTTCAGTAAATTGACTATGGCCATTCATTATGTGTGAGTTTAAATAGTGAGCATCATTAGGGTGTTCATTTCTGGGAGGGGGCACTGCAGCTGAAACTGGTAGTCATCCAAAAGATACCTGCAAGCATTGCCCAATATACATCACTGACTGCAAGGTGCAGGAACGTCTAGTTGATTTCCACCTTTGCTGATCCAGGAATAGAACATAGAACATAGAAAATACAGCACAGAACAGGCCCTTCGGCCCAAGATGTTGTGCCGAACCTTTGTCCTAGATTAATCATAGATTATCATTGAATTTACAGTGCAGAAGACCCATTGTCAAAGTCCTACACTGGATGTGATGAAACCAAAAAGAAAATGCTGGAAAATCTCAGCAGGTCTGGCAGCATCTGTAGGGAGAGAAAAGAGCTAACGTTTCGAGTCCGATGACTCTTTGTCAAAGCAAACAGACAGAGAAAGTGGGAAATATTTATACTGTGGAGTGAGAATGAAAGATGAGTCATAGCCACAGAAACCCAGGGAAACCGGGTGCTAATGGCCACAGAAACCAAGGGGAAAGAATGCTAATGGCAGTCCCCAGAGAGGACAAAAGATGTGAAAGGCCAAACAGCAGAGAAATTGACATCAGAGGTTAAACTCTGACAGATGTAGATGTGGGGGGAGGGGAAGGGGAAACAAAGTGGAGAAAGGGTAAGGAAAGGTGGATAAGATGGTTGTGGGGGGGGGGGGGGGGGGACGGGGGGGGGGGGACTTCCGGTTGCGGCGATGCGGAGCTAAGCCGCACGTTTCGGCAGCTCCCGCGATCACGGACTTTTGGGCTCTCCAGAGGAGCCCCAACGGAATTTTTTTGAAGACGTCACGTGTGGGAAGGTGAGAGCAAGGTCCCCCTCCACAGTACATGGACCGGACAAGGAGTGAAACGGCAAAAAAAACGGCTTTGGAGCAGCGAGGGAAAAAAAACAAGATGGCGACGGCCGGAGATAAAGAGGAATGTGGGCCAGAGCTGCAAGAGGTTATCAAGCGCTGTTTTGAGGAGCTGAAAAGAGATGCTGGCGCCAATGCTGTCAGCGATCGAAGGATTAGGGATGACCCAGAAGGCCCACGAGGTAAAGATCCGGAAGATGCAGAAAAAAGTCGAAGGGAACGAGGGTGAGGTCTTGGGCCTGGCGGTGAAGTTGGAGAGGCACGAGTCGCTGCATAAAAGATGGGCGGAAAGATTAGAGGACCTGGAGAACAGGTCGAGGCGAAAGAATCTTCGGATCCTGGGTCTCCCTGAAGGAGTGGAGGGGGCCAATGCCGGGGCATATGCGAGCACGATGCTCGAATCGCTGATGGGTGCGGAGGCCTGTCCGAGGCCTCTGGAGCTGGATGGGGCACATCGGGTGTTGGCGAGGAGGCCCAAAGCCAACGAGCCGTCAAGGGCGGTTGTGGTGAGGTTTCACCATTTCACGGACAGAGAGAGGGTCTTGAGATGGGCCAAGAAAGAGCGGAGCAACAGCTGGGAGAATGCGGAGATCAGAATCTACCCGGACTGGAGCGCAAAGGTGTCAAAGAAGAGAGCTGGTTTTAACCGGGCCAAGGCGGTGCTACATAGGAAGGGAGTGAGATTCGGAATGCTGCAGCCAGCGCGATTGTGCGTCACATTCCAAGATCAACACCATTACTTTGAAACGCCTGAGGAGAGTGGAGGAGCGCACACTGATTGTTGGGGAGGAGGGGGGGAGAGACTCCCACACGGGGGGGGGGGGGGGGGGTCAATGGGACAGCGGGGGAAGCCGGGGTCAGCAGGAGTCAGCTGACTTACGGGAGTGCTATGGGGGGAGCAAAAGAGCTAGACTGGGGTCTGGGGGGAAATAAGGTTGCTGCTGCACTGGCCGAGGGGGAATTGGACATAGAAGAGGTGGTCCGGGGAGGGGGAGGGTGGCGCGGACACGGGACTGGCCTAGAAGAGGTGATGGCTAGTTGGCAGGGGGGGTGGGGTCCCAATCCGGCTGATGACGTGGAATGTGAGGGGCCTGAATGTGCCGGTAAAGAGGTCCCGAGTGTTCGCGCACTTGAAGGGACTGAAGGCAGACGTGGTCATGCTTCAGGAGACACATTTGAAGGTGGCAGACCAGGTCAGGTTAAGAAAGGGATGGGTAGGACAGATATTCCATTCGGGGCCGGATGCAAAGAAGAGGGGTGGCAATATTGGTGGGGAAGCAGGTGTCGTTTGAGGCTAAGAATATGGTAGTGGACAAGGGAGGCCGATATGTGATGGTGAGCGGTAGGTTGCAGGGGACGTGGGTGGTATTGGTAAATGTATACGCCCCGAACTGGGACGATGCTGGATTCATGAAGCGTATGTTGGGGCGCATTCCGGACCTGGAGGTAGGAAGCTTGATAATGGGTGGGAATTTCAACACGGTGTTGGACCCAGCACTGGATCGCTCCAGATCTAGGACCGGAAAGAGGCCGGCTGCGGCCAAGGTGCTTAGGGGGTTTATGGACCAGATGGGGGAGTGGATCCGTGGAGGTTTGCCAGGTCGCAGGCCAGGGAATTTTCTTTTTTCTCCCACATGCACAAGGCCTACTCCCGGATAGATTTCTTTGTTCTGGGCAGGGCGCTGATCCCGAAAGTGGAGGGAACGGAGTATTCGGCCATAGCCATTTCAGATCACGCCCCGCACTGGGTGGAACTGGAGTTGGGAGAGGAGAGGGACCAACGCCCGTTGTGGCGGTTGGATGTGGGACTGCTGGCAGACGAGGCAGTGTGTGGGAGGGTGAGGGGGTGCATTGAAAGGTATTTGGAGGCCAACGACAACGGGGAGGTGCAGGTGGGGGTAGTATGGGAGGCACTGAAGGCGGTGGTCAGGGGAGAGTTAATCTCCATCAGGGCTCACAGGGAGAAGAGAGAGGGGAAGGAAAGGAAGAGGTTAGTGGGGGAAATTTTAAGAGTGGATAGGAGATACGCAGAGGCCCCTGAAGAGGGACTACTCAGGGAGAGGCGAAGTCTCCAGACGGAGTTCGACCTGATGACCACAGGGAAGGCAGAGGCACAGTGGAGGAAAGCGCAGGGGGCGACGTACGAGTATGGGAAGAAGGCGAGCCGGATGCTGGCACACCAGCTCCGTAAGAGGATGGCAGCGAGGGAGATAGGTGGAGTCAAGGATGGAAGGGGAACTACGGTGCGGAGTGCGATGAAAGTAAATGAGGCATTCAAGGCCTTCTATGAGGAGATGTATAGATCCCAGCCCCTAGCGGGGGAAGGGGGGATGCGACGATTCTTGGACCAACTGGGGTTCCCGAAGGTGGAGGAGCAGGAGGTGGCTGGTTTGGGGGCACCAATTGGGTTGGAGGAGCTGATTAAAGGACTGGGGAGCATGCAGGCAGGGAAGGCCCCGGGACCGGATGGGTTCCCGGTTGAGTTCTACAGGAAGTACGTAGACCTGTTAGCCCCTTTGCTGGTAAGGACTTTTAATGAGTCGAGGGGGGGACCCTGCCCCCGACAATGTCGGAGGCGACGATCTCTTTGATCCTGAAGCGGGTTAAGGACCCACTGCAATGTGGGTCGTACAGGCCGATCTCGCTCCTCAACGTGGATGCTAAGTTGCTGGCAAAAGTGCTGGCTACGAGGATCGAGGACTGTGTCCCGGGGGTGATTCACGAGGACCAGACGGGATTTGTAAAGGGCAGGCAGCTAAACACCAATGTGCGGAGGCTCCTAAACGTGATTATGATGCCATCGGTGGAGGGAGAGGCGGAGATAGTGGCAGCAATGGACGCGGAGAAGGCCTTTGACCGGGTGGAGTGGGAGTATCTCTGGGAAGTGTTGCGGAGGTTTGGATTTGGGGAGGGGTTTATCAGTTGGGTTAAGCTCCTTTAGAGAGCCCCGGTGGCGAGTGCGGTTACGAATTGGCGGAGGTCGGAGTATTTTCAGCTGTATCGAGGGACGAGGCAGAGGTGCCCCCTGTCCCCACTGTTGTTTGCATTAGCAATTGAGCCTTTGGCCATGGCATTAAGGGAGTCCAGGAAATAGAGGGGGTGGTTCGAGGGGGAGAGGAGCATCGGGTGTCGCTGTATGCGGATGACCTGTTGCTGTATGTGGCAGATCCAGTGGAGGGGGTGGTGGAGGTCATGCGGATCTTAAGGGAGTTTGGGGATTTTTCGGGCTATAAGCTCAATGTAGGGAAGAGTGAGCTCTTTGTAGTACAGTCAGGAGACCAGGAAAGGGGGATAGATGATTTACCGTTGAGGAGGGCGGAAAGGAGCTTTCGGTACCTGGGGATCCAAATAGCTAGGAGTTGGGGGGCCCTACATAAACTTAATTTGACGAGGCTGGTGTAGCAGATGGAGGAGGACTTCAAACGATGGGACATGTTGCCGCTCTCGCTAGCGGGTAGAGTGCAGTCGGTCAAAATGGTGGTCCTCCCGAGGTTTCTTTTTGTGTTCCAGTGCCTTCCAATCGTGATCACCAAGGCCTTTTTTAAGAGGGTAGGCAGGAGCATTATGGGGTTTGTGTGGGCGAATAAGACACCGAGGGTAAGGAGGGGGTTTCTGGAGCGCAGTAGGGACAGAGGAGGGCTGGCGTTGCCAAATCTGGGTGGCTACTACTGGGCAGCCAACGTGGCGATGACCCGTAAGTGGGTGATAGAGGGAGAGGGGGCGGCATGGAAGAGGTTGGAAATGGGGTCCTGTAAAGGGACGAGCCTGGGGGCGCTGGTGACGGCACCGCTGCCACTCTCGCCCACTAGGTATACCACGAGTCCGGTGGTGGCGGCAACGCTAAAGATCTGGGGCCAGTGGAGACGGCACAGGGGGGCAATGGGAGCTCGGTGTGGTCCCTGATCAGGGGTAACCATCAGTTTGTCCCAGGGAGGATGGACGGGGGGTTTCAGAGCTGGCATCGGGCAGTGATTAGAAGAATGGGGGACCTGTTCATCGATGGGACGTTTGCGAGCTTAGGGGCGCTGGAGGAGAAGTTTGGGCTACCCCCGGGAAATGCCTTCAGGTACATGCAAGTGAGGGCGTTTGTGAGGCGGCAGGTGAGGGAATTCCCGCTGCTCCCGGCACAGGGGATTCAAGACAGGGTGATCTCGGGGGTATGGGTCGGAGAAGGCAAGGTGTCGGCAATATACCAGGAGATGAAAGAAGAGGGTGAGGCTTTGGTAGAGGAGCTGAAGGGTAAATGGGAAGAGGAGCTGGGGGAGGAGATTGAGGAGGGTCTGTGGGCTGAAGCCCCAAGTAGGGTTAATTCCTCTTCCTCGTGTGCCAGGCTTAGCCTGATACAATTTAAGGTTGTTCACAGAGCGCATATGACGGGGACGAGGTGGAGAAGGTTCTTTGGGGTGGAGGACAGATGTGGGAGGTGCTCAGGAAGCCCGGCGAACCATGCCCATATGTTTTGGTCGTGCCCGGCATTGGATGGATTCTGGAGGGGAGTTGCGAGAACCATATCCAAGGTGGTGAAAGTCCGGGTCAAGCCAAGTTGGGGGCTAGCACTATTCGGAGTAGCGGACGAGCCGGGAGTGCAAGAGGCGAAAGAGGCCGGCATTCTGGTCTTTGCATCCTTAGTAGCCCGGCGAAGGATCTTGCTAATGTGGAAAGAGGTGAAGCCCCCCAGCGTGGAAGCCTGGATAAATGATATGGCAGGGTTTATCAAGTTGGCGAGGATAAAGTTTGCCTTGAGAGGGTCTGCGCAGGGGTTCTACAGGCGTTGAAAAAACTTTTGTTGAAAATTTCTTAATAAATATTTTTTTTTTAAAAAAGATGGTGGGGGGGGGGGGGGGTTAATATATATTAAGAAAAAAATGGTAAAAGACAGTTAAAATGAAATGGGATGAAAACAAATGGGTCCAGGTGGGGTGGAGCTAATCATCTGAAGTTGTTGAATTTGATGTTCAGACCGGAGTAGTGTGCCTAACCAGAAGATGAGATGTTGTTCCTCCAGTTTGCGTTGAGCTTCACTGGAACATTGCAGCAGGCCAAGGACAGCACGGTAGCCTTGTGGATAGCACAACTGCTTCACAGCTCCAGGGTCCCAGGTTCGATTCTGGCTTGGGTCACTGTCTGTGCGGAGTCTGCACATCCTCCCCGTGTGTGCGTGGGTTTCCTCCGGGTGCTCCAGTTTCCTCCCACAGTCCAAAGATATGCAGGTTAGGTGGATTGGCCATGATAAATTGCCCTTAGTGTCCAAAATTGCCCTTAGTGTCCAAAATTGCCCTTAGTGTTGGGTGGGGTTACTGGGTTATGGGGATAGGGTGGCGGTGTTGACCTTGGGTAGGGTGCTCTTTCCAAGAGCCGGTGCAGACTCGATGGGCTGAATGGCCTCCTTCTGCACTGTAAATTCTATGATCTAAATTCTATGACAGACATGTGGGCATGGGAGCAGGGTCTTTTGTTAAAATGGCAAGCAACGGGAAGTCAGGATCCTGAATGCGCACAGACCGGAGATTCTCAGCAAAGCAATCATCCAGTCTGCGTTTGGTCTCTCCGATATAGAGACAACCACATTGGGAGCAGCGAATACAATAGACCAAATTGGAAGAGATGCAAGTGAAACGCTGCTGAACCTGGAATCAGTGTTTTGGGCCTGGGATGTTAAGCATAGAAGAGGTAAAGGGGCAGGTGTTACACCTTCTACGATTGCATGGGAAGGTGCCATGGGTGATGGGAGAGGTACTTGGTATGGTGGAGGAGTGGACTAGATTGTCTCGGAGGGAACGGTCTCTGCGGAACGCTAACAGAGGGAGTAAAGGGAAGATGTGTTTGGTGGTGGCATCACGCTGGAGTTGGCGAAAATGGCAGAGGATTATGCTTTGCAGATGGAGGCTGGTGGGATGAAATGTGAGAACGAGGGGGACTCTATCCTTGTTCTGGGAGGGAGGGGAGGGGGCGAGGGTAGTGGCGCAGGAGATGGACCACGCACTGTTGAGGGCCCTGTCAACAACTGTAGGTGGGAAATCACGGTTGAGGAAGAAGGAACACATTTTCGAAGCACCATTTTGGAAAGATGCATCATCGGAACAAATGCGACGGAGGCGATGGAGTTGAGAGAAAGGGATGGAGTCCTCACAGGATGTAGGGTGCGAAGAGCTGTAGTCCAGAAAGCTGTGGGAGTCAGTGGGCTTGTAGTGGATATTAGTGGATAGTCTATTGCTGGAGATGGAGACAGAAAGATCAAGGAAGGGAAGGGATGTGTCTGAGATGGACCAGGTGAAAGTGATGGAGGGGTGGAAACTGGAAGCGAAGTTGATGAATTTTTCCAGGTCCGGACGAGAGCATGAAGCGACACCAAAATAGTCATCAATGTATCGGGAAAGGAGTTGTGGGAGGGGACCTGGGTAGGCCTGGAACAAGGAATGTTCCACTTACCCCATAAAAAGGCAAGCGTAGCTAGGACCCATGCGGGTACCCATTGCTACACCTTTGATTTGGAGAAAGTGAGATGAGTTAAAGGAGAAGTTGTTGAGGGATAGAACGAGTTCAGCCAGGTGGAGGAGAGTGGTGGTGGATGGGAATTGTCCAGGCCTCTCTTTGAGAAAGAAGTGAAGAGCTCTCAGGCCATCCTGGTGTGGGATGGTGTAGAGGGATTACACATCCATGGTGAATGAATGCGGTTAGGGCTCGCGAACTGGAAGCTGTCAATATGACACAGGGCATCAGAGGAATCCCGGATGTAGGTGGGGAGGGAATGGACCAGACGAGTGAGGATAGAATCAAGATAAGAGGAAATAGGTTCAGTGGGCAGGAGCATGCTGACACAATGGGCCTGCCCGGACAGTCCTTTTTGTGGATTTTGGGAAGTAGGCAAAGGCTGTCCTGGGTTGGGAGACTATGAGGTTGGAGGCCGTAGGGGGAAGGCATCCGGAGGAAATGAGATCGCTAACGGTGTTGGAGATAATGGCTTGATGTTCAATGGTCTGGTCATGGTCAAGGGGGAGGTAAGAGGAAGTATCTGAGAGTTGGTGCTCCGCCTCTGCGAGGTAGAGGTCAGTGTGCCAGACGACAACAGCAACCCCTTTGTCGGCATGTTTGATGACAAAGTCGGGGTTAGACCTGACAGAGTGAAGAGCAGAAGGAGAGAGGTTGGAATGGGTGAGGGGGCAGAAAAATTAAGACGGCCAATTTCCCTTCGACAGTTCACAATGAAAAGATCAAGGGCAGGTAATTATCCCGGCGGGGGGGGGGTCCACTTGGAGGCAGAAAGTTGGAGGCACATGAAAGGATCAGTGGAACGGGGGCAGGATTCTTGCCCAGAGAAGTGGGCAGGGAGACGAAGGCGGCGAAAGAAGAGTTCAACATCATGTCGAGCCCGGAATTCATTGAGGTGGGGACCTACGGGTGCAAAGCGGAGTCCTTTGCTGAGAACCTTTGCCAGGCCCTCCACCAGTCCCAATCCTTCGTACCCCATTTCTCCCAGCCCCAGCCCTTGCCGCGTGTTTACCATTCAGGATCCTGACTTTCACATTGCTTGCCATTTTAACAAAAGACCCTGCTTCCATGCCCACATGTCTGTCCTTGGCCTGATGCAATGTTCCAGTGAAGCTCAACGCAAACTGGAGGAACAACATCTCATCTCCCGGTTAGGCACGCTACAGCCTTCCGGTCTCAACATCGAATTCAACAACTTCAGATGATTAGCTCCACCCCACCTCGACCCATTTGTTTTCATCCCATTTCATTTTAACTGTCTTTTACCATTTTTTTTTTCTTCATATATATTAACCCCCCCCCATCATCTTATCCACCTTTCCTTACCCTTTCTCCACTTTGTTTCCCCCTTCATAATTGAATTGGGTGATAACGGTTTCAAATCTCAGGCAAATGTTAATTAACTTGCTCGTCCTTATCTACAATTCCAGAAGTTAAGTGTTTATGAAGCATACAAGATTCCAAAACATGGAGTACATTATTTTCCCTTAAACATTTTGCAATTGCTGAAGAACAAAATGTTTATTTAGTCGTCAATTACAAATGCAGCAGCAACTGTAGATTTTCAGAACTTACTATTTTGAATGCCATATATTTCATCAATCAGTCCTTCATAGGTCAGCTGCGTTGCTAGAGGTGTTAACAAGTCAACATTACGATCAAGTAACAGGAGTTTATCAAAGACGGGTAAAATCTGGTTCTGACTTCCAGCAAATTCTCGTTTCATTCTTAGCATCATATTTGCCACCAGCTGTGGAGAAACAATCAGGGTTAAAAATCATGCCATGAGCCAAGCCCTTGTTTAAACCTCCCACTGAACAGAATTTCTAAAATACTAACACTCTTGGCACCACATTTGTCTCTTAAATTACAATAAAGTTAAGGGCCCAGAAATAGAGCCAGTAGCAGATTTCAGATCACCAAAAGCAAAATATATGGGAACAGAACTTCATAAGTATCGCTAACAGCAGAATTGGGGAGATAGGGCAAGCGCCAGATAATAAATCACCTGTAGCATACACCTGGGAGAGTGGGGAGAAGATGACTGCTGGAGGAATAGGAGTGCATTGTGAAAGGAGTCTAGAAAATCTTAAAAGGAGTTTGACAGGCCCCACAATCTGCAGACCCACACCCAAGCCTACTGAATAGTGAAACTTCACAATTGTTACTGCAAGTTGCATTCTCTCCCTGCTATGAAGTACGTGATTTTCATAGTCACCAATAACAGGATCACATCATCCATTCACTGTCACTGAACACAATTGTAGATAACATTTATCTACTTTATAAAACATCACTGTTCTGCACCAGAAGTTAATGATGTAGAACGGTGGTTTTGTTTGCAGCTCAAACTTAATTAAATGACATGCTGAGTTAAATAACAATTAAAAAGTACATTTGACACTTATCTCAATTTATAAACAGTCATCCTCAAATCTTATTCTTTGCACTGAAGAACCTAAAACTTACAAGCAATATGGAAAAGGTTTGAACATACCCGTGCACATTCACCCTTCCCAAATATCTGTGGGATGGTTCCGTACAAAGTTTGCAGAGTCATTAGTCCTTTGGCGACATGGAATAGAACGGTCTGGTCATTCTCCAGATAACATTCCTATTTGCAAATATAACAAAACTTTTAATTATTTTCTGTAAAACAAGGCCCTTAACAGTAAATCAGATCAGCTTCTTGTGGATGTTAAAAGTGTCCATCTGATTTACTGGAGCTCCTGGAAATATTATCAACTTTGTTTATAATTTTAGAAGAAAACAAGTACTCCCATCTGTCCTCCCTGTTCCCATTTATTTCATTTCTATTAGTATTGGTCCGTGGACCAATAATTAGAATGTGTCTTTAAGCAGTGGACTTAAGCGGAGGCAGCCTGCTAGTCAGGACAGTGTGTTCCATGATTGGTATCTTGGAGAGGCAAAACAGACTTGTCGGGGCTAGGTGAATTTTAAGCCCCAGTTTTAGAGGGAGTTGGTTCGATTGGCTGGCTGGCAACTTGCGGGTTGGCCAGGGACAGGGTTCTGGCTGACAACGTCAGTGATTGGTTCCCGTGTGATGCTCGAGAGAGAGAGAGAGAGAGCTGGGCAGAAGTGATTAGACCTTGAAAGAAGGAACTCTCGCTGAAGCAAAGAACTGCTTTGTTGTTCTAAAACCAGTGAGTGCCTGGCACATCTTTACTATATATTTGAAATGATCTCTCTCAAAAATAGACAGCCTTGCCAAAGTAAACCATCTGAATCCTAGAAGGAAGTAGTATCGAAATGAAAGCTTAACTCTATCTAGAAGCCCCCTTGCATCGGAGATCCTTTGATATTATTAATATTTTCTTTCCTCGCCACCACTGTTTTCCTCTATGTGGTCTGTATGTGTGGGTGAGGAAACGGGTATTAAGTAGTCAGTTACATCTTTGTCAGTTTAATTATATTACTGTGAAATAAAGAGGTGTTTAAAATTTACCAACCTGGTGACTGCAGTTTATTGGGCTCAGTTAAGGTCCGCAGGTATTTTAAAATAACATCTAATTTCACTGGTTGTTACGACTCAACTTCAAGTGGGGCTGGAATTGATTTACACACTAGCTCAGGGGGTCATGCACCTCTAACAACAACTAAAATATTGGAGAGCTTAGTAACTTGCAAAGATTATAAATGATCAAAAATCCAAGGCAATGCAATTTTAACATTGGGCTGCAAAGAGCATCACAATTTGAAGTACTACTGTGCAGTATTCATACTGGTCCGCATAGCTCTTGACAACACATTAGAGTAATATTGGTAGCAGCCAGGAAGAGGTCTGTGGCGGATATTGAAGTAGCGCACCATAGCTGGCACAGACACGGTGCATATGTCTGTGCATCAATGGCATATCAGCTCCAGGGTACACACACACACCAAACTGTTGGTAGGCAGTCTTTTGTTTCGAACGGTTAATTTTCCAGTGCTTAGAAATTTCTCCAACACGCACTGAAGGCAACCATGACAAGTGTGCCTTTGCCACACTTCAATGCTGGCCACTGCTGGTCAGGCCCCTTGGACTGTTAAAAAGAAATTCATCCTGCAACACTGTAATTGGGTGCGTAAATACAAACCACTCGCCCAGCTGCATCAGAAAGGGGGTCAAAATAATAGTATTTATTATTTAATATTATTTAATATTAGTATTTCCGAAGAGGAAAACGTCTCAAAAAATTGCACAAACTGGGAGCTTTGGGAAGATTATGACACATTTCAAAGAATGGGGTAGACCATTTAGGCCAAAGATGAGGAGACATTTCTTCACTCAGGGTGGCGAGTCTGTGGAATTCGTTACCACAGGAAGTAGTTGAGGCCAAAACATTGTATGTTTTAAATAAGCAGTTAGGTATAGCACTTAGGCAAAGGGGATCAAATGATATGGGGAAAAAGTGGGATTAGGCTATTGAGTTGGATGATCAGCCATGATCATAATGAATGGCGGAGCAGTCTCGAAGGGCCTCCTCCTGCCCTATTTTCAATGTTTCTATGTAACAAATGACTTATTTACTTGCTGCAAAAAGAATCCAATGCAAACGCTTGAGTGAAAATAAACAGTCAATGTGTCCATGTTTCTACTTTCTTGAAGTTACATTGGTCTAGATTCCGTAATCCCTATTATGCGAATGTGGAAATGTTCACTGCTATAGGGGGGCAAACCGGTATCGGTCATGTGCACCTGCGCCATAAACCGTATCTTGTAGTCCACTTTAACATGCTCAAGAGGCACCTTCCTGCTGAGCCATTTTTAAAGCGGCAGCGACCCGTGCTGACAGCCCACAATTAGCAATGGATTAATGTTTTAGAGCTGGTATCTGCAGGCACAGAGCCTGCTCGGGAGCACATCAACTTCAGTTAACACAATTAATTACAAGCAAGGAATGTACCACTTAATCAGGACAGTTTTTGAATGATTTTGATTTCACTCATACCAAATGTAAATTACTGTAAATACTGAAGTCTCAAACGCGGAGCTTTAATCTTGAACGATTGTTAGTCCTTCAAGAGGTGCCACTAGTAAGAGGACAGTACCTGTGACAATAGCACATTCCCTGTAGTCGAAGGTTTATTTCAATGTTACATTAACTCGAAGAAACAATAAACTGAATGCATGCACTGACTCATGCACTCTGCTGTCACTGGCTGCAAGATACCCCTGTATTTTGTGCCGTTACCTGTGGTGAAGTGAACCTCTCTTGTTGGAGATAGTTACCTCCTAGCAATTATGTGGTGCAAATGTTACTTGCCACTTGTCATCCAAGCTTGGACATTGTCCAAGTCTTGCTCCATTTGGACACAAACTGCTTCAGTATCTGAGGAGTCGCAAATGGTGCTGAACATTGGTGGTGAAGTGAGTGTGACTGCCCTTGACATCGAGGGAGCATTTAACCAAGTATGGCATGAAGCAGCGCTAGCAAAACTGGAGTCAACGGGAATCAGGGGAAAACTCTCCGCTGGTTGGAAGAAAGATGGGTCTGGTGGTTGGTGGTCAAATCATCTCAGCTCCAGGACATCACTGCAGAAGTTCTTCAGGGTAGTATACTAGGCCAACCATCTTCAGCTGCTTCATCAATGACCTTTCTCCCATCATAAGGCCAGAAGTGGGATGTCTGCTGATGCCTGCACCAATGTTCAGCACCATTTGCGACTCCTCAGATACTGAAGCAGTTTGTGTCCAAATGGAGCAAGACTTGGACAATGTCCAAGCTTGGATGACAAGTGGCAAGTAACATTTGCACCACATAATTGCTAGGAGGTAACTATCTCCAACAAGAGAGGTTCTAACTTTCACTCCTTGACATCCCATGGCATTACCATCACTGAAACCCCCACAATCAATATCCTGGGGAATATCACTGACCAGAAACTGAATTGGACTAGCCATATACTGTGGCTACTAGAGCAGGTCAGAGGCTAGGAATCCTGTGGCAAGTAACTCACCCAACTCCCCAAAGCCTGACAACCATCTACAAGGCACAAGTCAGGAGTGTAATGAACACTCTCCACTTGCCTGGATGAGTGCAGCTTCAACAACACTCCAGGAGCTCGCACCATCAGGACAAAGCAGCCCGCTTGATTGGAACCCCTACCCCTTCCACAAACATTCACTCCCTCCACCACCGACGCACCGTGGCAGCATCTACAGGATGCACTGCAGGAACTCACCAAGGTTCCAAACCCATGACCACTACCATCTACAGGACAAGGACAGCAGATATCTGGGAGCAACACCACCTGGATGCTCCCCAAGCCATCCACCATCCTGACTTGGAAATATTTTACCGTTCCTTCACTGTCACTGGATAAAAGTCCTGGAATTCCCACCCTAACAGCACTGAGGGTGTACCTACACCACAGGGACAGTAGCAGTTCAAGAAGGCAGCTCACCACCGCCTTCTCAAGGGTAACTAGGGATGGGCAATAAATATTGGCCTAGCTAGCGATGTCCACATCCCGCAAATGAACAAAATAACTAAGGATTATAAATGTTAGCTTTTTGCTTTTCTCCACATTTAAAAGGGTTTGGGAAAGGTGATGTGGGGAAAACTGTTTCAATGTAATTCCAGTCTAGAGAGAGGGAGTCAGATTTGTGTTCACTATTGAGATGGGGGCCAAATTTATTTCTTGGAAACACCGTTTGTTCTTTTCTCCGATGATTTTAAGTATTTCACATTCTAAGGTCCACTGTGAACTTGCACATTCTGTTCAAAACCAAGACAGTTTGTCCAAGATATTTTCCAGTAGCAATCAATTTTGTTGAAATTCTTAAAGTTTATTAGGTTTTTCCAAACACTAATAAAGAAGTTTTAAAATCATAACACTCCCTTGACTTGGAGCTGTAATCTGACCTGAAGGGGTGTTTACAGCTCATGTTATTAAGGGACGTGATATCACCTAGAATATTCCCCACCGCTCATCTCCTCTGGGGACAAGCTGATATTCACTCAGCAGTCAACAAGCTAAGATGTATGTATTTTTTAGCGCTGTCAGCGGTGTATGCCACAGCTTCAGTACAGATCAGATCATAAAATTTGGGGCATTATCTCCTCGTTTTTATATTTAATTTTGTACATCGGGCTTAAGTGCCAAACTTCGTAGTGATGGGGATCCCAACTTAACACAAGAGCCCTGATCATTGCAGAGATTATATGAAGCTACATTCAATGCAACTGAGTGTAAGAGTCCTTCCTGTTTATTTCCTTTGATTAATTTTTGGTCTGTGAATCCCTAATCGGGATGTGCCTTTAAGCAGAAGTGTGCTTGCCAGGACAGTGGTGTTCCAAGGTTTTACTTTGGAGAGGATAACCCAGACTTGTCAGCGCAGAGTGAATGTTGGGAACCGGTTTTGGAGGTGGTCGGTTTGGTTGGCTAACTGGCAACTGGTGGGCTGGCCAGGGGCAGTGTTCTGTCCGACAAGTCAGCAATTGGCTCCTGCCAGGTGTTTTTTTTCCCCCCCAGAGAACCTGCCAGAAGCCTCTAGACTCTCGAAAGAAGAGGAGCTTTGTGTTTTCTCTCTCTTTCTGCTGCTGTTTGCCTGCTGTCGCTCTGCGCCTACAGTGAAGATCATTACAGCTGAAGAAAGTACCCAGCTGAAGGCCTAACCTTGGAAATAGAACTAACTGGAAGATATCCGTTGGAATCAAAGATCCTTATTCTTTTATTTTAAAGATTACTTGTTTAAACTTTACAAACCTGGTGACTGTTGTGAATTTAACTCAACCAATGTCACAGGTATTAATGTAAAAGCTAATTTCACCTGTGTTGCAACTCTGGTTCAAGTGGGGCTGGAATTGACCACGCACTAGCTCAGGGTGTCATAACAAGAGAGCAATTAAAATTATTCTCGTAGAAAATGTAACGATTTTATCCAACCAACCAAGCAAGACAGAATGCCTAAATTTCAACCATATTCATTTCAAAGAGAGATAAATTATCTAATACTTAAAGTAAACCTGAGACCTTGCACTGGAAAGAAGGAGGTGAAATAACCAATTACCCGAAATGCACTTTCAGATTCCATGGACATCAGATCACTATCAAATGGAATTAAATCCAGGCTGTATTCCTCAATATGGGTGATGTGGACCAAAAGTCCTTGTTCTTTCAGTCGTTGTTCACACAGGAGACTTCGACGTGGCAGGAACAAGATATGGAAATCTCTGTGAGGCCCATGAAGTCTGTCTTCACTAAAAATAAAAATTAAAAACATTAATGTATCTAGTAATGATTTACACCGTTCAGGGTCAAATTGTATGGAATTTCAAGTCCCATTTCTACCACTTCCACATTCTCACTCTCCTGCCACAAGTAACTGCATACTGCTAGTTATCTGATTAGTGATATAGATAGATTTATTTGAGCTAAAACCAAAATGGGTTGGGAAAGACTGTACATCAATAGGATTACTTGTACATGCACAAAACAGCCTTCTTGTGCACATAAATTTAATGTTCATTGTAAACATATGTCCACCGATGTTTTGAAAGATAGCATTTGAAAAATCAGTGTTTACTCTCTCGTGTTTGTTCCTTACAATTGAGTGACCACCCTAAACATTTGGCTGTCCAATTAAAAAACGAAATTCAATTACATCATCATCGGTAAGCAACAATAGTTTCGCCATCATTATGTCAGCTAGAACAAGGACGTTGTTTTCCAAATGGAATAATGGGAAAAGTTCAGCTGCCAACAGATGCAACATTTGACTGTTGCAGTTATCACACTGAGGAGAGTGAGAGAGGGAAACGCAGAATAAAAAAGACAACATGTCACCAGACCATTAGAGCCATTTCAAAAAGGATTTTTTAAAATATATATATATAAATGTATTTTTCTTGTTAATGCGACATCTCCTTAGGAGATGCACAAAATTCTCTGACTGAAAAGGCAGCAAGGATGCATGCTTCCTGTTCCTTGTCTATGCTATTATATAGCCAAAAGCTTTAACTGAATGCCTGGATTACAGAAGTAATGGTTCCCCGACCGGACAGGAAAGAACCATAACATCATCAACATATGTCCTTGGCTGCATAGAGATCGGAGCAGAAATCTAGGGGCAGAGCATCCGTTTTAACATCAAGGGACAAGAGAGACACCAATTTGAAAAATGATAAATTAGAAAAAAGAAAATCGGCAATCTGGTTTAAAACTGAAAAGCACCTACCAACGAATAGCACCTACCAACGAATATTATCAGCGATGATGTCCATTAGTTCCAGTCTAGGCCTCACAAAGAAAATTATGTTTTTGACATCAGCTGGAGGTATACGCCCTTCCTTCAGGGTAAACATTTTATCCACTTCATGTTCCTAAAGGATTGTTAAACATTACCATTACTGTAAGTACCATGACCCTTGAAGACAAAGAGAAAAAACACAAAATATCATGGAAAAATATACTTATCTGCAGGATTTTAAGAATTAATCTGTTAATCAAATTTGTCTTTGTTTAAAAATTCTAGAATTGTTAGAAAGGGGGAGTACCACACTCCTGAACAGAAACGGATTATAGCAATTACAGAAAAATATTTAGTAGCATTGTTGTCTACATAGCAAAATGTACAAAAATGTGTTGGTGCATTACGTTTTACAGAACCTCAAATTCTGCTTTGAAATGGGTCCCAGGCAATGTTCAACATTAAGTTCAAAATCATTAGTTCTATAGAAATTCCCATGTCAGCAAAGTATTTTACATTCATGGAATAAAACAGGTTAGTTGCCAATATTGGTTCCAAGCATTTCAAAACTAATATCCATTTTTGGAAAGGGATGCATTAAGAGGATCAGCATTACACATTAGAAGTGTGATATTTATAAAACAGACCAGCATTGATCATTCTAGTGCTCAAGTCTTAGGAAAAAAATATTTACCTTCAATAGTGAATACTGTGCAATTAATCCAAATGGTCCAGTAAGGTGCTCGTCCCAAACTATTGCCTGTACAAGAAAAACAGACCGTTAGTCAGGTGCCAGAAATTCACAAAGTCTTGATGTCTCAAACAGTCTTATACCTACACTTGCAGCAGGGAAATCGACAGTCAATATCGGTCATCAATATTTGAAAATCAAATCAGTCAATTTATCAGACCCAGAAAGCAGAGAATGCAGATTTTCCAATCTATTTCTCAGGATATGGATGCCCTGGTAAAGTCAGTATGTATTATCCACCCTTAATTGAATTGCTGAATGGCTTAAAAAGGAGTGTTTTCTGTCGAAACCACTTCAAAGGACTGCAATGTGTCAACCACAACAGTGCGGTATTGGAATAACATACGGACCAGATCAGGTTAGAATAACAGGTTGCCTTCCCTAAAATACATTAGTGAACCAGCTTGGGTTAGAATGATGTGTTTCCAGACATCTTTTGAAAGGTACATTTCTGAGATCAAGGTAAAACCATTTGAGTTCTTGCATATATCAGCTGGTCTGGTAGACATACAAGTACAAACCATCAGTATTACTCTCTGTCCAAGTAAAAGTAAAGAGCAGTCAAATAAGGTGAATCCAAAGTTTACACGTGTAATTCTCAACAAAAGCAAAAGTACATTTCTATCACTTCATTTCCATAGGCAAAAAGTGGCAAGCTTGAGGAAACACAAGTGTAATCGAATACTAGACAAAACCATATTGTCCCATATTCCAATTTATTTCATTAGCAAGCTAGCATAACCTTTCAGTCGGATATATTACACAATTTAAAAGATTGTCAAGCCACCCATTATGCTCAAAGGCAAAGTAGGTGATTCATTCAATATCTTATAATAATCGCTTATTGTCACAAGTAGGCTTCAATGACGTTACTGTGAAAAGTACCTAGTCGCCACATTCCGACGCCTGTTCGGGGAGGCCGGTACGGGAATTGAACCGGCGGTGCTGCCTTGTTCTGCATTACAAGCCAGCTATTTAGCCCACTGTGCTAAAGCAGCCCCCAGTCACTCATCAAAGAAAGAAATTTAGGGTCACCTCTATTTTCTGAACTATTTTTTAAAAATTCTAGCTTGTAGTTGTAAAAAAAAGTAATAGATTGGACAAAAAGTGGCAGCACACTAAGGATAGCAACATCTGGCAATGCAGTTGATCTTAACTGTCTCAGAAAAATGGTTACTTCAAGGATGGGCAGCAAATGCTAGCCTTGCCTTTGTGACAGCAGATCACAGAATAACACAGCACAGAAGAGGCCCTTTGGCCCATCGAGTCTGCACTGACACATGAAAGACAGCTGACCTGCCTATTGTTGCTTTACAGCTCCAGGGTCCCAGGTTTGATTCCCGGCTCGGGTCACTGTTGCTGTGGAGTCTGCACGTTCTCCCTGTGTCTGCGTGGGTTTCCTCCGGGTACTCCGGTTTCCTCCCACAAGTCCCGAAAGACGTGCTGTTTGGTGAATTGGACATTCTGAATTCTCCCTCTGTGTACCCGAACAGACGCCGGAATGTGGCGACTAGGGGATTTTCACAGTAACTTCATTGCAGTGTGAATGTAAGCCTACTTGTGACAATAAATTATTACCTAATCCCATTTGCCAGCACTTGGGCTCATATCCTTGAATGTTAAAATGTTCCAAGTGCTCATTCAGGTACTTTTTAAAGGATGTGAGACAACCCACCTCTAACACCCTCCCAGTCAGAGCGTTCCAGAGCGTCACCACCCTCTGGGTAAAAAAGGCTTTTCTCAAATCCCCCCAAAACCTCCTGCCGCTCATCTTGAACTCGTGTCCCCTTGTAACTGACCCTTCAGCTAAGGGGAACAGCAGCTCCCTATCCACCCAGTCCATGCCCCTCTTGATCTTGTACACCTCAATCAGGACAATCCTCAATCTTCTCTGCTCCAGCAAAAACAACCCAAGCCTATCCAACCTCTCTTCATAACCCAAACATTCCATCCCAGGCAACATCCTGGTGAATCACCTCCAGTGCAATCACATCCTTCCTATAATGCAGCGACCAGAACTGCACACAGTACTCCAGCTATGGCCTCATCAAAGTTCTATACAGCTCCAACATGACCACCCTGCTTTTGTAATCTATGCCTCGATTGATAAAGGATAGTGTCCCATATGCCTTTTTCACCACTCTAAAACCTGCCCTTCTGCCTTCAGAGATCTATGGACAAACACACCCAGGGTCCCTTTGTTCCTCAGAACTTCCCAGTGTCATGCCATTCATTGAATACTTTCTTGTCACATTACTACTTCCAAAGTGTATCACCTCACACTTTTCAGGATTAAATTCCATCAGCCACTTTTCTGCCCATTTGACCATCCAGTCTATATCTTCCTGTAACCCAAGACACTCAACCTCATTGTTAACCACCCGGCCAATCTTTGTGTCATCCGAAAACTTACTGATCCTATCCCCCACATAGTCATCTATGTCTATATAAATGACAAGCAATAGGGGACCCACAGATCCCTGTGGTACGCCACTGGGCAATGGCTTCCAATCACTAAAGCAACAGTCTGTCAACACCCTCTGTCTCCTACAGCTAAGCCAATTATGAATCCACCTTATCAACTTACCCTGTATCCCATGTGCAATTGTCTTCTTTATAAGTCTCCCATGTGGGACCTTGTCAAAGGCTTTGCTGAAATCCATGTAAACTACATCAACTGCACTACCCTAATCTACACACCTGGTCACATGCTCAAAAATTTTAATCAAATTGGTTAGGCATGACCTCCCTCTGACAAAGCCATACAACTATTCCCGATGAAACCTTGGCTCTCCAAATGGAGATAGATTCTCTCCTTCAGAATTTTCTCCAATAGTTTCCCTACCATTGACGTGAGACTCACTGGTCTGTAGTTCCCTGGCTTATCTCTACAACCTTCCTTAAATAGTGGGACCACATTGGCTGTTATCCAGTCCTTTGGCACCTCCCCCATGACCAGAGAGGAATTAAAAATTTGGGTCAGAGCCCCTGCAATCTCCTCCCTCGCTTCCACAGCATCCTGGGACACAATTCATCCGGACCTGGAGATTTGTCCACTTTTAAGCCTGCCAACACCTTGCTTGTCACTCCCTATGACAATTTGTTCAAGAACCTCACAGTCTCTCTCAGAGTTCTATATCTACCTCCTCATTCTCTTGGGTGAAAACAGATATGAAGTATTCATTCAACATCTCTGGCTCCACCCACAAATTTTTCTGTTGGTCCCTAATGTCTTTCTCTGGTTATCCTGTTTCGAATATCCTATAGAATATCTTGGGATTTTCCCTACTTTGACCAGCCTTGGTTTCTCATATCCCCCCTTTGCTCTCCTAACTGATTTCTTAAAACTCCACGCTGCACTTTCTGTACTCGACTAATGCCTCCATTGATTTGCTCCCCTTGTACTTGCTAAAAGTCGCTATTTTCCTTTTCATTGTATCCTGAATGTCTCTGGTCATCCATGGTTCTCTGGGCTTGTTACTCCTTCCTATTACCCTAGAGGGAACATTTGGGCTTGTACCCTCCCCATTTCTTTTATGAATGCCCCCCACTGCTCTTCTGTAGATTTCCCCCACAAGTAACTCTTTCTAGTCTACCTTGACCAGATCCTGCCTTATTTTACTAAAATCTGCTCTCCCCGCATCCACAATACTTTTTTTGCAACTTGTCCATTTCTTTGTCCATAACAAACTTAAATTGTACCATGTTGTGGTTGCTATCACCAAAATGCTCCCCCACCAACACATCAACCACCTGTCCAGCTTCATTCCCCAAAATTAGGTCCAGCACTGCACCGTCCCTTGTTGGACCCTCTACATATTGAGCTAAAAGTTCTCCTGTATACATTTTAAGAACTCCACTCGATCTAAGCCCTTAACAGTGACTATCCCAATTACTGCGGGAAAGTTGAAATCACTTAATATAATTACCCATTTATTTTTACATACCTCTGCGAATTGCGCAAATATTTGCTCCTCGATTTCCCGCTTACTATCAGGGGGTCTATAATAAACACCTAGCAATGTGGCTGTCCCTTTTTTGTTCCCAAGCTCTACCTCTCCAAGATATCATCTCTCCTTACTGCAAAACTGATACAGGTAATGGCTTTGCTATTACCATTTACAGCTCACCTCCATCACATTTTGTTTATAGACTTGTCCCAATAGCATCCACGTTTGCCTTGCAACTCCATCCCTTGTTGTCTAATCACTCCTGCCTTCTATTCTGCCACTGGCCTTCCCTTTTGTTCTCACCTCATCACATCCCACACAATTTACTTAAAGCCTGCTACATCTCTAACATTTTCCACTTCTGACAAATGGCCATCCAACCGGAAGAATTGTTTTCCCCTCTCTCCACAAATGCTGCTTGACATGATTATTTTCAGCACTTTATTATTGGTTTTGTGATGGCTTGGGGAGGGAAGGGGGCCTCAATTTCTAATACTGCTTCATCGCTGAAAAATATTCCATTTTCAGTTGTTAAAAATGCATGATATACACGTGTAGCTACTGTACACTTGAGCAAGCTCACACCCAACAAACCATTATTTTAATGTAAACTTTCTTGCACATTTTATTTGTAGGTTGAGGAAGGGTAAAGAATGTAATTCAGTCACTCAACAATGTCATTAAACTTAATTTCTTGAACTTGGAGAGCATAAAAGAAATATCAGCACTCCGGTAAATCAGTTAGATTTCATAAATGAGAACAGTACAGCCTAAATAAAAAGGCAGTAAAATTAATTACATCACAAATAAAGCCATGATCAATGTGTGGGGCTACGATGATGGGGGGAGGGGGTCCAAGCAGAGTGCTCTTTTGGAGACTCGATGGGCCAACTAGCCTCCCAAACTGTAGCGATTCTGTGGATAATGCAGACACCACATTTCTAAAGATTAATAAAAGTTATCCTGTCCTAGATTTGCTAGAAGTTAACAAGGAAAGGGTGACCGAGCACAAGCAGGTTTCTAGGGATTAATAAGGAAAGGATCACCCAGCACTCCAGTTTTCTAGGGGTTAAGAAGAAACAGGTCACCAAGCACCCCCAGATTTCTAGGAATAAGGAACGCGTCACCCAGTACCTCCCAGTTTCCTGCAGGTTAATATTAATAATGAACAGGTCACCCACTAACCCCCCCCCCCCCCAATGAAGTTTCCAAGCATTAATAAGGAACAGGTTGCCCACCCACCAATAAGGGACAAGTCACCTTGGCAGCCCCCCCCCCCCCAGATTTCTGGGGATTAATAAGGAACAGATCGCCCTGCACCCCCCAGATTTCTGGGGATTAATAAGGAACAGATCGCCCTGCACCCCCCCCAGATTTCTGGGGATTAATAAGGAACAGATCGCCCTGCACCCCCCAGATTTCTGGGGATTAATAAGGAACAGGTCATCCTGCACCCCCCAGATTTCTGGTGATTAATAAGGAACAGATCGCCCTGCACCCCCCAGATTTCTGGGGATTAATAAGGAACAGGTCATCCTGCACCCCCCAGATTTCTGGGGATTAATAAGGAACAGATCGCCCTGCACCCCCCAGATTTCTGGGGATTAATAAGGAACAGGTCATCCTGCACCCCCCAGATTTCTGGGGATTAATAAGGAACAGATCGCCCTGCACCCCCCAGATTTCTGGGGATTAATAAGGAACAGGTCATCCTGCACCCCCCAGATTTCTGGGGATTAATAAGGAACAGATCGCCCTGCACCCCCCAGATTTCTGGAGACTAATAAGGAACAGGTCATCCTGCACCCCCCAGATTTCTGGGGATTAATAAGGAACAGGTCATCCTGCACCCCCCAGATTTCTGGTGATTAATAAGGAACAGGTCATCCTGCACCCCCCAGATTTCTGGGGATTAATAAGGAACAGGTCATCCTGCACCCCCCAGATTTCTGGTGATTAATAAGGAACAGGTCATCCTGCACCCCCCAGATTTCTGGTGATTAATAAGGAACAGGTCATCCTGCCCCCCAGATTTCTGGAGATTAATAAGGAACAGGTCATCCTGCACCCCAGTTTGAGAGCACCGACGTTGCCATTAGCTGCTGGCAAGATTCAGGCCGGCAACGCGCACCCCCGGGCCCCGCTCCACCACCACAACTCCGGACCTTGCTGCCTTCACATTTATCGAGGAATTCGCGCAGCTCCTTGCGGACGGCCTCCCGCAGGTTGTTGAGAATCACCCTTCCGTAGCTCAGGTGCGCCGCCATCTTTAGCCGGGTGACGTGCCGCGGCGGGCGCCGCCCCACGTGATGCGGCCTCTCCATCAGGGGGCGCCTGGGAGCAGCCTGGGCCTGGACGAGCTGCTCTGACACTGGGGACTCAGTGAAGAAAATTGCACATCAGTAACCAACTGCACTTAAAGGATCAGGCCAACAGCATTGCTTCTTGGGAAAACACCATTGGAAATTAACCAATAAACGTTCCAGCCCAGTGCCATTTATGTCACAATATTATCATTATTACAAATGCCCCCTAGAAGGACAGTTAAATATTTTCACGAAGGTTCTTCCAATTAAGAGAAGCTTAGAACTAAATTGCAGTAACGGTCAGTGCACCCATCACTGGACAAATTCAAGTTTATGTTTTGATGATGCACACTAACATGTATGGCAGTTGGCACCTGCCTCACAGCACCAAGGACCTGAGATCGAGTCTGGCCTTGGGTGACTGGAGTTTGAATGTTCTCCCTGTGTCTGTGTGGATTTCCTCCAGGTGCTCTAGTTTCCTCCGACAGTCCAAAGGTGTGCAGGTTAGGTGGAATGACCATGTTAAATGGCCAGGATAGCAGTACAGTGGTTGGCACTGTTGCTTCACAGTGCTAGGGTCCCAGGTTCGATTCCCGGCTTGGGCCCCTGTCTCTGCGGAGTCCGCACGTTCTCCCCGTGTCTGAGTGGGTTTCCTCTGGGGTGCTCCAGTTTCCTCCCACAAGTCCAGAAAGACGTGCTGTTAATTTGGAAATTCTGAATTCTCCCTCTATGTACCCGAACAGGCGCCAAAATGTGGTGAAGAGGGGCTTTTCACGGTATGGGAGTATCAGGTATTGCAGTACCCGAGAGGCTGTAGACCATTGGGTGAGCCAAGCAGCCTATCATTGGCTGTTTGGTATGTGGCTCCACCCTGACAGGTGGAGTATAAGAACAGGTGCCGTTCCAGCAGCCCTCATTCTGTACCAAGGCTGCTGGGGAACAGATCTAGTCTATTAAAGCCTTCAGTTATGATACAACCTCGTCGTCGAGTTTAATTGATCGTGCATCAATTTAAAACTACTCTTGAGCTGAAAGAATGGATCTCCGAATCAAGCCGGAGTGTCTACAACTCAGCCCCCACGCGGAGAACTCGGCTGCGATTTTTAAGCACTGGCTGGCGTGCTTTAAAGGCTACCTCGAGCCGGCCGGAGGCACCCCCTCAGCAGAACAGAAACTGCATCTCCTGCACTCGAGAGTAAGCCTTGGAATCTTCTCCCTCATCGAGGAGGCGGATGACTATGATGATGCGATCGAACTGTTAAAGGGACATTATATACGCCCTGTAAACCAGGTCTATGCACGTCACCTTCTTGCAACTAGACGGCAAAGCCCCGGGGAATCGCTGGAGGACTTCTACCGTGCGCTACTGGTGCTGGGCAGAAACTGTGGCTGTCCGCAAGTTTCGGGCAGCGAGCACACGGAATTTCTAATCCGGGATGCCTTCGTAGCAGGTATAAGCTCTTCAGAGATCCGCCAAAGACTTTTAGAAAAGGACACCCTGGGACTGAGAGAAGCACGGGCCCTGGCAGGGTCCATGGTGTTGCCGCCAGAAACACGCAGTCCTATGCGCCCGACCGCGCAGCGGCCCCCTGGGCTGCGCGGCATCCCGCAGCGGCAGCCCCACTGACCATCCCCGTGTCCCCGCAGTCCTGCGCTGTAAGACGGCCCGCTAGCTCCGTTGGGCCCCGTTACTTCTTCTGCGGGCAGGCGAAGCACCCCCGCCAGCGCTGCCCAGCCCGCACCTCCACCTGCAAAGGGTGCGGCAAGTAGGGCCATTTTGTGGGGGTCTGCCAAGCACGAGCCGTGGCCGCGGTCTCCAACAACTCCGGACCGCCGCGGCAACCTTCCCTTCATGCCCCAGGCGGCCAGCACTCACCGCCACCCCCCTACCTGAGGGCCACGCCCGACCCACAGCCGCGGCCATCTTGCCCCTCGGACGCCACGTTGGACGGATGGGCACCGCCATTTTGTCCATCCCCCGCCATTTTGTACATCCCCGACCACCATGTGCAATCCATGGGCGACGCCATCTTGGATGGGGCCCCAGGCCCCCAGCACAGCCGACTACATGCTGCCTGATCATAACCCACAACTGCTCCATCTGGCCTCGGTGACGCTGGACCAAAATCGACCTCGGACACTCGCAACAGCAACGACGACAATCTTCATCAACGGCCACGAGTCGTCTTGCCTGATCGACTCTGGGAGCATGGAGAGCTTTATACACCCCGACATGGTAAGGCACTGTTCACTTGTTACCCATCCTGTAAACCAAAAAATCTCCCTGGCCTCCGGGTCACACTCAGTGGAGATAAAGGGGTTCTGCCTAGCAAACTTCACTGTCCAAGGCAGGAAATTCAACAATTTCCGCCTTTATGTCCTGCCGCACCTCTGCCCTACAGCCCCCCCTTACTGTCTGCGGCCTCGCGACCCTTAAGGTTGACCCGCCTTCCCTGTTTGCGAACCTCACCCCGGATTGCAAACCCGCCGCCATCAAGAGCAGACGGTACAGTGCCTAGGACCGGACCTTCATCAGGTCAGAGGTCCAAAGGCTACTGTTATAACCTGCCTGCTTACCATTGGCTGTGGACTAATGACAATCCCACAATCCTGTGGGAGTATGAGCTTCCCCAATGAGGGGGGCGTAGAAACCATTAGTAAACTCCATATATAAATAAATGTATAAATAAAGCTGGCCAGTTTGGAACCAGCAGGAAGGAGCATGCAGCAAGGGAAGTTGCTGCTGCTGGTATATATATATATACACATATATATGTATATATATATGTTATTGTAAATAAATGTTATTACTTTGTATCCTTAAAACTCGTGCTGGATTCTTCGTGGCCCTCACAAAACTGGCGACGAGGGTTAAAGTGAATAGCTATCTACACTGCTGAAGCCACCTCCCTGGATTTTTGTTGGATACAGGTTGGAAGTTGTTTTCTATTATACCATGCCTTTGTACGGACTTTTGGATGTTTTTGATGCTGCGCTGGAAAGCTGGAACCAGTACACACAACGGATGTGTTACTATTTCCGGGACAATCACACGCGTCCCCCACAAGAAACCACCGAAAATGAGCGCCAGGTGGTCATATTGCTCACCGCCTGCGGCCCGCATACGTTTGGGATGATTAGGAGCCTTACGTACCCAGCTGCGCCGGACATCAAAACGTTTGATGAACTTGTGAATTTAGTGCGGCAACATTTTAACCCAACCCCGTCCACGATGGTCCAGCGTTACCGGTTTAATACCGCTGAGAGGACCCCAGGAGAATCCCTTGCCGATTTTCTATCCAGGCTATGCAGGATTACGGAGTACTGTGATTATGGGGAGACCTTGTCAGAAATGTTACGCGACCGTTTGGTTTGCGGTATTAACAATGCAGCCACCCAGAGAAAGTTGTTAGCTGAGCCAACATTGACTTTTCAACAGGCCATTCAAATAGTATTGTCCCAAGAGAGCGCAGAACGAGGAGTGCAGGAGCTACAGGAAATGGAGGTGCATGCCTTGGGGCGCAACCCCTTCCATCCGAAAATGTCCCCCCGCACTCCTGTGGTACCTTGGGCGAGGCGACGTCCGGACCGATGCCAGTGGCCGTCGGACATTCCTCCCCGAAGGGAGCCTTCTCCAGAACCAATGGATGAGGAGCCATGTCCATGTCAGACTTGTAGGCGCTGACCCCGTCACGGACGCCGGTCCGGGGGTGCCAGAGGCGCCGTCGTTCCGACCGAAACTGGGACCAGCCAAGGGGCCGTACCTTCCATGTGGATGAACCTGCGGCAACTACTCCTGAGGACGTGGAGACGGAGGACGACTGCCTGCAGCTGCATTGTGTGGCAGCTCCCCGTGTGGCCCCCATTAAGGTGACAGTACGGATCAATGGTCACCCGCTTGAGATGGAGTTGGACACTGGTGCAACGGTCTCCGTGATCGCCCAGAGGACATTCGACCGCATCAAGCAGGGTATACAGAACCTTACATTAACCGACTCACAGGCCAGGTTGGCCACCTACACGGGGGAACCACTGGACATTGCAGGAACTACAATTACCCCTGTTGTTTATGGACGCCAGGAGAGGCGTTTCCCACTTATCGTGGTGCCACTTATCGTGGGCCACGGGCCCAGCCTGTTGGGTCGGGACTGGTTGCGCCATTTGCGGTTGCAATGGCAGCACATCCTCCAAACAGTTTCTGGAGGGTTGACTGAGGTGCTAGGACGATACCCAGATGTATTCCAGCCCGGCTTGGGGAAAATAAAAGGGGCCGTAGCCCGTATCCAAGTCGCGCCAGGAGCCACGCCGCGCTATTTCCGGGCGCGCCTGGTGCCTTACGCCTTGCTCGAGAAGGTAGAAGGGGAGCTCACTCGTTTGGGTATTATAAGGCCCGTCCGTTTCGCTGACTGGGCAGCACCAATTGTACCTGTAAGGAAGCCAGATGCCACAGTTCACTTGGGTGGCGACTATAAACTTACAGTGAATACGGCTTCCCGACTCGACCGATATCCAATGCCTCGCATAGAGGATCTCTGCGAAGCTTGCAGGCGGACTCTCATTCACAAAATTAGGTATGAGTCACGCCTACCTACAGTTGGAGCTGGACCCTGCCTCCCAACCATATGTAACGATTAAGACACACGGGGGCCTGTATGAATATACACGGTTGCCCTTTGGCGTATCTTCTGCCTGCGCCATTTTTCAACGTGTTATGGAGGGCATTTTGAGAGGTTTACCGCGTGTCGCTGTCTACTTAGATGACGTTTTGATTACAGGGACGTCGGAGCAGGAACATTTGGAAAATCTGGAGGCTGTTCTTAGACACTTTTCGGAGGCTGGAGTCCGTTTACGCCGCACAAAGTGCGTATTTCAGGCAAAGGATGTAGTCTACCTAGGTTATTGGGTGGACCGCCAAGGTTTGCACCCCGTCGCAGAGAAGGTGCGCGCGATTCAACAGGCCACCGCCCCGATTGACACTTTGCATCTTTGTTCTTTTCTCGGTCTCGTAAACTATTATGGGAAGTTCCTCCCCAATCTGGCAACTACGCTGGCCCCGTTGCACCTTCTGCTAAAGAAAAATCACACCTGAGTTTGGGGTCAGCCGCAAGAAACCGTTTTCCGGCAGGTAAAGCAACAATTGTCGTCGTCTGGGTTACTAACCCATTATGATCCTGGAAAGCCTTTGCTCGTCACATGTGATGCATCCCCGAATGGTATTGGGGCCGTCCTGTCCCACAAGATGGAGAACGGGGCCGAGCAGCCGATAGTTTTCGCCTCCCGCTCATTGACTGCAGCGGAGAAAAAGTACGCGCGGATCGAGAAGGAGGGCCTGGCAGTGGTTTTTGCGGCGAAACGCTTCTACCAGTACGTGTATCGCCACCATTTCACTATCGTGACTGATCATAAGCCTCTGCTGGGACTTTTCAGAGAGGATAAGCCACTACCGCCCATTGCTTCCGCACTTATCCAGCGCTGGGTTTTGTTGCTTGCTGCATATGAGTATTCTCTGGAGCACAAACCAGGAACGCAGCCAGCGAATGCCGACGCACTGAGCCGATTGCCTTTATCGACCGGCCCCATGTCGACCCCCACGACCGGTGAGGTGGTTGCAACCCTAGATTTTATGGACACCTTGCCTGTCACGGCATCACAGATCCATGAGTGGACCCAGACGGAGCCAGTCCTGTCAAAGGTTCGGCACATAGTCCTGTATGGTGGGCAACATAGACAGCTCCCAGGCGAGTTGCGGGCATTTTCCTCCAAGCTTTCAGAATTCAGCGTGGAAGACGGCATCCTCTTGTGGGGGACGCGTGTGATTGTCCCGGAAAAAGGACAGGAGCTGAGACTTGCACAATGGGCATCCAGGTGTGACCAAAATGAAAATGTTGGCCCGGAGTTATGTCTGGTGGCCAGGCCTCGACACCAACATTGAGAAGATGGTCCAAAACTGCTCCATTTTCCAGGAGCATCAGAAGCTTCCGCCGGCCGCGCCCTACATCACTGGGAATGGCCAGGGCGGCCTTGGGCACGCTTGCATGCGGATTTCGCAGGCCCTTTTCAAGGATCCATGTTCCTTCTATTAATCGACGCCCAGTCTAAATGGCTAGAGGTGCATAAGATGCTGGGCACAACATCCTGTGCAACAATTGAGAAGATGCATTTGTCTTTTAATACGCATGGCCTCCCCGAGGTGCTGGTCACGGATAACGGCACTCCATTCACAAGTGAGGAGTTTGCGAGGTTCATGAAGATGAATGGCATCCGCCATATCCGCACTGCCCCTTACCACCCGGCTTCAAATGGGTTGGCAGAGCGCGCAGTGCAGACATTCAAACGAGGCCTAAAGAAGCAGTCTTCCGGATCAATGGGCACGAGACTGGCTCGCTTTTTGTTTTCGTATAGGACCACCCCCCATGCAGTGACTGGGGTAGCTCCCGCAGAACTCCTAATGGGCCGGAGACTTTGCACCCGCCTTAGTATGGTTTTCCCGGACATTGGCGCAAAAGTACGCCGCACACAAGAATGGCAGGGACAGGGATTTTCTCGGCATCGGCCGATTCGGCAGTTTGCGCCCGGTGACCCAGTGTTCGTTCGGAATTTTGCTGGTGGTGCCCAGTGGGTTCCTGGCGTAATCTTTCGCCAAACGGGCCCTATATCTTACCAGGTGCAAGCCCAGGGTCGTCTCCAGCGCAAACATGTAGACCACGTTCGGTCCAGAAGACTATCCCTTCCAAAGATTCCCCGCCCCCGGAGCTCATTGCTACAGCCACAGAGACCAGAGACAATGGAAGGTAGTCCTCACAATCTTCCTCTGGTGCCTCATTCAAAGCCTCCGCAGGTCGTTACAGAACCGCGCGGAGATAGAGACGCCGAGATGACAGAGGCAGCAGACTCTGACTCCGAGATGGAGACACAGGATGCATCAGAGGGGGAATCCTCGGGCCCACGGGCCGTGGATGTAAAACCGTTACACCGTTCATCACGGAAGCGCCGGTCTCCGTCTCATTACACGCCGCCTGATCCAGCGCCGCGTGCAAATGGTGTCCGGCCTGCGGCAAAACGAGTCCGACGCCCTCCTTCGCCAGGGTCTTCGGTGGATTCCTTGGACTTTGGGGGGGACGGATGTTATAACCTGCTTACTTACCATTGGCTGGGGACTAATGACAATCCCACAATCCTGTGGGAGTAGGAGCTTCCCCAATGAGGGGGGCAGAGAAACCATTAGTAAACTCCATGTATAAATAAAGCTGGCCAGTTTGGAACCAGCAGGAAGCTACTGAGGGAAGGGGTCATTGAAGCTAGCAACAGTCCCTGGAGAGCTCCGGTAGTGGTGGTAAAGACCGGGGAGAAACATAGGATGGTCATTGACTACAGTCAGACCATCAACAGGTTTACGCAGCTGGATGCGTACCCTCTCCCCGCATATCCGACCTGGTGAACAGGATCGCGCAATACAAGGTCTTCTCCACGGTGGATCTCAAGTTCGCCTACCATCAGCTACCCCTCCGCACTAAGTGACCGCAAGTACACTGCCTTCGAAGCAGATGGGCGGCTCGACCAATTTTTAAGTGTTCCCTTTGGTGTCACTAATGGGGTCTCGGTCTTCCAACGCGAGATGGACCGAATGGTTGACCGGTACGGCTTACGCGCAACGTTCCCGTATCTTGATAACGTCACCATCTGCGGCCATGACCAGCAGGACCGCGACACCAACCTCCGAACATTTCTCCAGACTGCGAAAATCCTTAACTTGACGTACAATAAGGATAAATGCGTCTTTAGCAGCAACCGCCTAGCCATTCTCATCTACGTAGTGCGAAATGGAGTTATAGGCCCCGACCCTGAACGCATGCGTCCCCTTATGGAGTTCCCCCTCCCTCACTGCCCCGAGGCCCTGAAACGCTGCCTCAGGTTTTTCAGCAATTACGCACAGTGGGTCCCCAACTACGCAGAAAAAGCCCGACCCCTAATCCAGTCCACAACCTTCCCCCTGTCGACGGAGGCCCGCCAGGCCTTCTGCCGCATCAAAGCAGACATTGCAAAGGCCACGATGCGCGCCATTGACGAGTCCCTCCCCTTCCAGGTCGAGAGCGATGCGTCTGACGTAGCTCTGGCTGCCACCCTCAACCAAGCGGGCAGACCTGTGGCCTTCTTCTCCCGTACCCTCCATGCTTCCGAAATCCGCCACTCCTCAGTCGAAAAGGAGGCCCAGGCCATAGTAGAAGCTGTGCGACACTGGAGGCATTACCTGGCCAGCAGGAGATTTACTCTCCTCACTGACCAACGGTCGGTGGCGTTCATGTTTGATAATGCACAGCGGGGCAAGATAAAGAACGACAAGATCTTGCAGTGGAGGATAGAACTCTCCACCTACAACTACGAGATCTTGTACCGTCCTGGGAAGCTAAACGAGCCTTCCGATGCCCTGTCCCGCGGCACGTATGCCACCGCACAAGTGGACCGCCTCCGTGCCCTCCACGAGGACCTCTGCCGCCCGGGGGTCACTCGCTTTTTCCACTTCATTAAGGCCTGCAACCTGCCCTACTCCATCGAGGAGGTCAGGACAGTCACCAGGGACTGCTAAATCCGCGCGGAGTGCATACCGCACTTCTATCGGCCAGAGAGGGCGCACCTGATAAAGGCTTCCCGTCCCTTTGAGCGCCTCAGTATGGACTTCAAAGGCCCCCTCCCCTCCACCGACCGCAACACGTATTTCCTGAACGTGATTGACGAGTACTCCCGGTTCCCATTCGCTATCCCCTGCCCCGGCATGACCACAACCACCGTCATCAAGGCCCTCCAGGGTTTCTTTACACTGTTCGGGTTCCCCGCGTACATACACAGTGATAGGGGGTCCTCCTTTATGAGCGATGAACTGCGTCAATTCCTGCTCAGCAAGGGCATCGCCTCAAGCAGGACGACCAGTTACAACCTCCGGGGAAACGGGCAGGTAGAGAGGGAGAACGGAACGGTCTGGAAGACCGTTCTACTGGCCCTGCGGTCCAGGACTCTCCCCATCTCCCGCTGGCAAGAAGTCCTCCCGGAGGCCCTCCACGCCATCCGGTCGCTGCTCTGAACAACTACCAATCAGACACCTCATGAACATCTCCTTGTCTTCCCCAGGAAGTCCTCCTCCGGGACCTCGCTCCCAACTTGGCTAGCGGCACCCGGACCCATCCTGCTTCAGAAGCACGTGCGGGCGCACAAGTCGGACCCGTTGGTCGAGAGGGTCCACCTGCTGCACGCTAACCCCCAGTACGCCTGCGTGGCGTTCCCTGACGGCCGGCAAGATACAGTCTCCCTCCGGGACCTGGCGCCCGCCGGAACCCCACACGCACCCGAACCATTACCCCCACCCCCTCCCCTCCCACAGCACCTCACTGGGGAGGGTCGGTCCTCCCGCCGCTCCTACCTAGGCCATCCCACCCACCGATGCCCCCTACAGGTGCCCCCCTCTCGTGTCAACCGTTTGCCCCACCAGCGCCGCCTAGGGGTGACAAAGCTGCCATGGACGACTAAGCCACGCTCCCAGAGTCGCAGACGCCCGGATCCCCACCAGAACCACCACAGAGGCTCAGACGATCTAGGAGGACGACCAGGCCACCCGACCGACTGCTCCACTGTAACTTTAACTGTGCATGAACACTGACTGTATATATCTTCCACACTTGTAAATACTCACGGTACCTCCATATCTGATCATACCATGTTCAATGCAATTGTAACCACTGGCCACCACCCCCGCCGGACTCTTTTTTAACAGGGGGTGAATGTGGTAGTATCAGGTATAGCAGTACCCGAGAGGCTGTAGACCATTGGGTAAGCCTAGCAGCCTACGATTGGCTGTTTGGTATGTGGCTCCGCCCTGACAGGCGGGGTATAAGAACAGATGCCGTCCCAGCAGCCCTCATTATGTACCGAAGCTGCTGGGGAACAGATCTAGTCTATTAAAGTCTTCATCTTCGAGTTTAATTGATCGTGCATCACACGGGAGCTTCATTGCAGTGTTAATGTAAGCCTACTTGTGACAATAAAGATTATTATATTATAGAAATTCATAGATCATAGAATCCCTAGAGTGAAGAAGGAGGACAAGCTGCCCATCGAGTCTGCATCGACCCTCCAAAAGAGCACCCTCACCCAAGCCGACATCCCCGCAACCCCATCTTTGAGCACTAAGGAGCAACTTAGCATGGCCAATTCACCTAACCTGCACATCTTTGGACTGTGGGAGGAAACCACGCAGACACACAGAGAACATGTAAACTCCACACAGACTGTCACCCAAGGCCAGAACTGTATGTGGCTCCCTCATGGTGTGAGGCAGCAGTCCTAACCACTGTGTCACCGTGCCACCCTTAGTGTCCAGGGACTGCCCCCTTGTGTACAGGGATGTACAGGGTAAGTTATGGGCATAGGGCAGGGAATAGGGGCTGGATAGAGTGCTCTTTCAGAGGGCCAGTGCAGACTCGATGGGCTGAATGACCTCCTTCTGCAGTGTCGGGATTCTATGTACTCAAATAAATTGGGTCCAGTTTAAAACTCCCGTGCCTTGCAGTGGAAACCAGGTAGAGGGCAATCGAACAAATGCAGTCACTCCCTTCTCTAACCCCGCAGCTTTCTTTATGTGTCCTGCTCTTTTGAGCAAGTGAGTGAAACATTCATGGGAAGGCAGTAGTGAGCTGTCTTTAACAACATCAACTTGCATTTATATATCACCTTTAATGTAATGAAACACTCCAGACTGCTTCGCAGGAACATCCTGATGCAAAATTTGGTGACACTGGGAATCAATCTGCAATTATATTTGGAAGTCTGAGGAGCAGAGCAGCGACAGCTTGACTAACAGGCTACTCGTGCTATAGGAGTTGTAGATAAATTGATGTCACATGAATAGTTTTAGTTTAGTGTAATAATCAATGAACATACTATTATATGATTCTGATTAATCTCGCAGTGAATTTTCGTTTTAGCACCATATGATTATTCTTAGCTTCACTTGACAAGATGTTGCATCTTGGGATTTTAGACCATAAGACATAGGAGCAGAATTAGGCCACTCGGCCCATCGAGTCTGCTCCGCCATTCAATCACGGCTGTTATTTTCTCATCCCCATTCTCCTGCCTTCTGCCCAGAAACCCTGATCCCCTTATTAATTAAAGCTAATTATTAAAATAAAGCCAACTATGGATGAGCTAATCACGGATAACACCTGAAGAAGCTCCTGTTGATAACTACAGCAGGAGTTTGTAGCCTTCAAGGTTGAATGGACAGTTCACATTTGTTATCAGCAAAAAGGCTAGCAGGAATTTATGGGAGCAAGGGAGGGAAGTATAACAGCAAATGTTCCATATATTAGTTTAGCTCACAGGTTTTAAGAAGAAAAAATTACTTTTAACTTTGTATTGGAGTTAAACTTTGTGACAATCTGTAATTAGTTGTAATCGTACAATTCTTTAGAAATTGTTTTTCAAACTTTCTTGCCCGGGACTCACTTTTACAACCAGCCGACCTTCGGGAACCACGCTGGCCGGCCTCCACGATGCACCATTTTCACTTGGCTTTAATGTAACAGGTGAGTTTGATTGGTCTTCACAATCTCACTGGACTGTTTAGCACAGGGCTAAATCGCTGGCTTTGAAAGCAGACCAAGGCAGGTCAGCAGCACGGTTCAATTCCTGTACCAGCCTCCCCGAACAGGCGCCGGGACCTCGCTCCCAACTTGGCTAGCGGCACCCGGAATATATACTTTTCACAGTAACTTCATTTGAAGCCTACTTGTGACAATAAGCGATTTTCATTTTCATTTCATTTCATTCAATGTTACATTTCTGCTAAGGACTTCAGCTGATAATTTAAGTTCTCGCTGATTCCTGAAAAAAATCAAAAGGTTTGTCCTCACACTCGCCATGCTCAGTTTCCAAATGCCTTTGAAGTTTTGAGGGTTTTAAACTCTCATTTGCCAGTACTTCCCTGCATGTAACACACATGGGCTTTGCATCCTGATTTGCATTTGCACAATTAACAAAGCCATTCCTCGAGAAATCACCGTTATACTGCTTTGTTCCCGATTTCAGTTTTTTCTTTGGTGGCTGGTCACCAGAGGCCCTGGAGCTCTAGATAGAGCTAAAACTAGCACTGCTCTGTCCTGCCGTGCACTATCCCAAGCAACTTCTCCCAGCTGATTCAATTGTGAGTTCCTGGCCAGGAGGTACACTGCCTGTTTGTGTCTCTGGCCTTCTCTTCCTTATAATAAAATGATACATCTTCAGTTCTCCATAGTCCTGCTGCCTTGCTTGCTCACAGCTAGAAAATGGAGGAATCTCTCCTCCATGATTTTGCGCCAAAAGCACAGACGTACAGGGAGCGTGACATCAGTGTATGTGCCAGGTGGGTGACCTGCTCTCTGCCGCCGCTTCTGGCCAGAAGATTCTGCAATTCCATTTAAAACCCGGTCGCAGTCGGCATTCTAAAGTTAAACGTCGGTTGCGGCCATCGAGCACTTCTCCTGCAATGGGGAACGGCGCAACCGATCGCTCTAAGACCCTCTCAACACCCCGCCTACAACCCATCAATGGGTCACGACTCTCACTTTGAAAAACTCTGCTTTAGATCATTATTATTCAACGCTATGTATTAACTAAATGTATAAGGAGATTGGTTTAAAATGTAACATTTTAACAGTGACTATTGCTCTGCACATATATTGTATATTCACTCCGTATAACTTTAAGTACAACTTGCATTGTACCTTCCTGTATTCGTACTTTGTAGTATTCTGCATTAGATATACATAGTTTCAAGTTGTTAGCAACATTACCAGTTTATTCTTTATTCTAACATTGAAGTGACTCATTCCAAGCCCCAATACCTACAGAGGGAAGGACAGGGCCTCTCACACAGTCACTGATGAGGATTAGATATAATGAGGAGTGTGGTAGTCACCACTGTTGCATTATATTGTATATATGGGTATTACGGTAAGGCCCCTGTACTACAGATACGGGGGTAGATCCCTGCCTGCTGGCTCCGCCCAGGAAGCGGAGTATAAATGTGTGGGCTCTCCGAACAGCAGCCATTTCGTAAGCTGCTGTAGGAGGCCACACATCTCTGTGTAATAAAGCCTCAATTACATTCTACTCTCGTCTTGTCGTGATTGATAGTGCATCAAGGAGCTTGCACCAATGAAGCAAATCCTGAGACAAAGTGCTCAGGTCACCATTCATAAGGATAAGACAGCATACTTCTTCCCTATTCAAAACAAATGGGCAAGGAAGATAAAGACAAGATAAAAAGATAAAGATCCTTTATTGTCACAATTGGCTTACATTAATACTGCAATGAAGTTGCTGTGAAAAGCCCCTAGTCGCCATATTCCGGCGCCTGTTCGGGTACACAGAGGGAGAGTTCAGAATTCTCCAGCTGGTACGGGAATTGAACCCGCGCTGCTGCCTTGTTCTGCATCACAAACCAGCTGTCTAGCCCACTGAGCTAAACCAGCCCCATAAATACCATGAAACATCCTTGGATCTTAGCAAGAGATTACAGAAACATACTTTACAGCGACCATGACACCACACAGCCCTGCCACATCAACCTCTGCAAGATAGGCCGGATCTTGACATGGACACTACCATCACACGAGAACACCAGGTACGCGGTACATACTCATGCGACTCGGCCAACGTTGTCTACCACGTACGCCACAGGAAAGGATGTCCCGAGGCGTAGTCGGCGAGACCATGCAGACGCTATGACAATGGATGAACGGACACCACGCAACAATCGCCAGGCAGGAGTGTTCCCTTCCAGTTGGGTAACACTTCAGCAGTCAAGGACATTCAGCCTCTGATCTTCGGGTAAACATTCTACAAGGCAGCTTTCAAGACACACAACATTGCAGAATTCCCGAGCAGAAACTGGTAGCCAGGTTTCACATGCATTAGGATGGCCTCACCCAGGATCTCGGGTTCATGGCACATTACATTAAACCCCCACCATACTGCCCGGGTTTGCAGAATCCTACTAACTGTCCTGGCTTGAGACAATTCACACCTCAATTATCTGTGATTATCAGTCACTCCACTCACACTGTTCCTGTAAAGACTTGTTCACCTGTAAAGATTCACATTCCAACTATTCTTCAAATTCCAATCTGTAATTATTTTGCGATTGTGTCTCCACTTTACCTCATAATAATCTGTATTGGTGTCACAAGTAGGCGAACATTAACAGTGCAATGAAGTTACTGTGAAAGCCTTTAGTCACCACAGTCCAGTGCCTGTTCGGGTACACTGAGGGAGGATTCAAAATATCCAATTCACCGAACAAACACATCTTTCTGGACTTGCGGGAGAAAACCGGGGCACCCGGAGGAAACACATGCAGACACAGGGAGAATGTACAGACTCTGCACAGACAGTGACCCAAGCCGGGAATCGAACCTGGGACCTTGGCGCTCTGAAGCAGCAGTGCTAACCACTGTGCCACCATGCCACCCCTGATGAAGGAGCAGCGCTCCGAAAGCTTGTGATTTCAAATAAACCATTGGACTTTAACCTGGTGTTGTGAGATTTCTTACTGGGCCCACCCCAGTCCAGCGCCGGCAGCTCCACATCATACTTTAATGAGAGGGATGGTCCCACGAGTAATTGACACCTCAGAGGGCCGGTCAGAGGACTATGGGAAATAACATCAATAGATAACCATCAGTCTTAAGAAACCAATCAGAAACTGATCATGCCCACCTAGACCAATCACAGATTAATCAATCTGTTGGTTATGGCTTGGAAAGGGTTAATAAACAGCAGCTTTCAGTGAGCAAGGCAAGCACCAAGTTTGAAGGCGAAGTTTGCAGAGAAAGGCAGTGTGGTAATACCAGGTATTGCGGTACCAGAGAGAGGAATAACCATTGGCTAGACCGCGGGGTCTACCATTGGGCAATGTACATAGCCCCGCCCTGAGAGGCGGGGTATAAGAACCGATGCCGTGCCAGCAGCCTCCACTTCTGTAACATCGCTGCTGGGTACAGTTCTAACTGATTAAAGCGGAATCGATATGACTCCAAGAGTATTGATTGTGTATCAATTTAATCAGATAAGTACTTTGAAGGATGGATCTCCGCATCAAGCCGGCGTGCCTTCAGCTCAGCCCTCACGCAGAAAACTCTGCCGAGATTTTTAAGCATTGGCTGGCATGCTTCCAGAGCTACCTCGAGACGGCTGCCGACACCCCCACGGAAAGGCAGAAAATGCACCTCCTACGCTCGCGGGTCAGCCCGGCGATCTACCCCCTGATCGAAGGGGCGGCGAACTATGATAAAGCCATGGAACTGCTGGAAGGACACTACATTCGTCCACTTAATCAGGTCTACGCCCGTCACCTGCTGGCAACGAGACGGCAGAGCCCAGATGAGACGCTAGAAGATTTCTACAGGGCACTGATCGTGCTGGGCCAAAACTGCAGCTGCCCAGCGGTGACGGCGAACGAGCACTCCGAACTTTTAATTCGAGACGCCTTCGTGGCAGGTACGATCTCCCCCGACATTCGCCGAAGGCTGCTCGAAATGGAGACGCTGGGCCTCACCGAGGCCCGGACCCTGGCAGGGTCCATGGACGTGGCGTACAAAAACGCCCTTGCATACGCCCCCGCGTGCACCGCGCCCCCTGGGCTGTGTGGAACCCTGCCGCGGCAGCCCCCCAGACTTACCTGCTTAACCCCCAGACTTACCCGCCAACTCCACAGGCCTGCGCGGCAAGGCGCTCCGCTACCGCCGTCGGCCAACGCTGCTTCTTCTGCAGCCAGGCGAATCACCCGCGTGCGCGCTGCCCGGCCCGCACCGTCACCTGCAAAGGGTGTGGCAAGAAAGGCCACTATGCCGCGGTCTGCCTCACCCGCGCGGTGAACACGGTGTCGAATGACTACCCTCAGCCATTCCTCCAGCCGCCCGCTGCGCAACCACAGCCGTTCTTCCACGTCCCGACCGTCCCAGGCCCACCGCCGCACTCCCTTTTCCCAGCCCCGCCGGCCCAACGCACACCGCAGCCTTTGCCCCGCCAGGCAGCGTCGCAGCCACAGCCATTTTTCCCCCCGGCAACCATGCTGGAGGAGTACGCACAGCCATTTTGTCCCTCGCCGGTCCAATCCTCAGGGTCTCCGTCCCCGAACTCCATGGGCGATCCCTGGCCGGCGCCATCTTGGATGGGGCCTCAAGCCCCCAGCGCGGCTGGCTACGCGCTGCCCGACCAAAACCCTTTGTTGCAGCTGGCCTCCGCCTCGTGGGAGCAGCGTGCGCCGCCATTTTGTCTCTCTCCGCCGCCATTTTGTTTCTCCCGCCGCCATCCTCGGAGTCCCCGGACTCCATGCGCGATCCATGGACGGCGCCATCTTGGATGGGGCCTCAAGCCCCCAACACGGCTGACGATGCGCTGCCCGATCTTCACTCATTGCTGCAGCTGGCCTCCGTTACCCTGGACCTGAGTCGGCCCCGAACGCTAGCAAAGGCCACCACGATGATCGGCATCAATGGCCACGTGACGTCATGCCTCATCGACTCCGGGAGCACGGAGAGCTTTGTCAACCCCGACACGGTAAGGCGCTGTTCTCTGGTCACCTACCCCACCCAACAAAGGATCTCCCTGGCCTCCGGGTCACACGCGGTGCAGATAAAAGGGTTCTGCCTCGCGAACCTCACTGTCCAAGGCAGGGAATTCCGCAATTTCCGCCTATACGTGCTGCCGCACCTCTGCGCAGCCACCCTTCTGGGACTGGATTTCCAGTGCCACCTACAAAGCCTTACCTTTAAATTTGGTGGCCCTATACCCCCCTTACTGTTTGCTGCCTCGCGACCCTTATGGTCGACCCGCCTTTCCTGTTTGCGAACCTCACCCCGGATTGCAAACCCGTCGCCACCAGGAGCAGACGGTACAGCGCCCAGGACCGGACCTTCATCAGGTCCGAGGTCCAAAGGCTGCTGAAGGAAGGGGTCATCGAAGCGAGCAACAGCCCCTGGAGGGCTCAAGTAGTGGTGGTAAAGACCGGGGAGAAGCATAGGATGGTCATCGACTATAGCCAGACCATCAACCGGTTTACGCAACTGGACGCGTACCCCCTCCCCCGTATTGCCGACCTGGTAAACAGGATCGCGCAATACCAGGTCTTCTCCACGGTGGATCTCAAGTCTGCCTACCACCAGCTACCCCTCCGGAAAAGCGACCGCCAGTACACTGCCTTCGAAGCAGATGGGCGGCTCTACCACTTTTTAAGGGTTCCCTTCGGTGTCACAAACGGGGTCTCGGCCTACCAGCGTGAGATGGACCGATTGGTTGACCGGTACGGCTTACACGCAACGTTCCCGTATCTTGACAACGTCACCATCTGCAGGACCACGACACCAACCTCCGTACATTTCTCCAGACCGCGCACCTCCTCAATCTGACCTACAATAAGGAGAAGTGCGTGTTTAGCACCGACCGTCTAGCCATCCTAGGCTACGTAGTGTGAAATGGAATCATAGGCCCCGACCCCGAACGCATGCGCCCCCTTATGGAGTTCCCCCTCCCTCACTGCCCCAAGGCCCTAAAGCGCTGCCTCGGCTTCTTTAGCTACTATGCACAATGGGTCCCTAATTACGCCGACAAGGCTCGACCCCATATCCAATCCACGACCTTCCCCCTGTCGACGGAGGCCCGCCATGCCTTCTGCCGCATCAAAGCAGACATCGCAAAAGCCACGATGCGCGCCATCGACGAGTCCCTCCCCTTCCAGGTCGAGAGCGACGCGTCTGACGTAGCTCTGGCCGCCACCCTCAACCAAGCAGGCAGGCCCGTGGCTTTCTTCTCCCGCAATCTCCATGCCTCCGAAATCCTCCACTCCTCGGTTGAAAAGGAGGCCCAGGCCATAGTGGAAGCTGTGCAGCACTGGAGGCATTACCTGGCCGGCAGGAGATTCACTCTCCTCACAGACCAACGGTCGGTGGCCTTCATGTTCGATAATGCACAGC
The DNA here is from genome assembly GCF_047496885.1 of Scyliorhinus torazame. Lineage (NCBI taxonomy): Eukaryota > Metazoa > Chordata > Chondrichthyes > Carcharhiniformes > Scyliorhinidae > Scyliorhinus > Scyliorhinus torazame. The sequence goes on from NC_092707.1 coordinate 59,096,687, forward strand.
GGGGCAAGATTAAGAACGACAAGATCTTGCGGTGGAGGATCGAACTCTCCACCTTCAATTACGAGATCTTGTATCGTCCCGGGAAGCTGAACGAGCCTCCTGATGCCCTATCCTGCGGCACTTGTGCCACCGCATAAGTAGACTGCCTCCGAGCCCTCCATGAGGACCTCTGCCACCTGGGGGTCACTCGCTTTTTCCACTTCATTAAGGCCCGCAACCTGCCCTACTCCATCGAGGAGGTCAGGACTGTCACCAGGGACTGCCAAATCTGCGCGGAGTGCAAACCGCACTTCTACCGACCAGAGAGGGCGCATCTGATAAAGGCTTCCCGTCCCTTTGAACGCCTCAGCATGGACTTCAAAGGCCCCCTCACCTCCACCGACCGCAACACGTATTTCCTGAACGTGATTGATGAGTACTCCCGGTTCCCATTCGCCATCCCCTGCCCGGACATGACCACAACCACCGTCATCAAGGCACTCCAAACTATTTTTACACTGTTCGGTTTCCCCGCATACATCCACAGTGATAGGGGGTCCTCCTTTATGAGCGACGAGCTGCGCCAGTTCCTGCTCAGCAAAGGCATCGCCTCGAGCAGGACGACCAGCTACAACCCACGGGGAAACGGGCAGGTAGAAAGGGAGAACGGAACGGTCTGGAAGACCGTCCTGCTGGCCCTTCGGTCCAGGAATCTCCCAGTCTCCCGCTGGCAAGAAGTCCTCCCAGTGGCCCTGCACTCCATTCGGTCACTGCTATGTACTACCACGAACCAGACACCTCATGAACGTCTCCTTGTTTTCCCCAGGAAGTCCTCCTTGGGGACCTCGCTCCCAACCTGGCTAGCAACACCTGGAACTGTCCTGCTGCGGAAACATGCGAGGGCGCACAAGTCGGACCCGCTGGTCGAAAGGGTCCGCCTGCTGAATGCCAACCCCCAGTACGCCTACGTAGCATTCCCCGACGGACGCCAAGATATGGTCTCCCTCCGGGACCTGGCGCCCGCCGGAGCCCCACGCGCGCCCAAGCCACTGCCATCTGATTAAAGCTGAATCGATATGACTCCACGTGGACTCAAGCGTATTGATTGTGTATCAGGCAGAAACCCACCAAGGTTACGAGGGGAGAATGTTGGCCGAGTGCCGCCTCGCCCTAAACTGAACAGGAAAGCAAGAGCCACAGTACACCCGGCAATTTGATGTCCTGCTTTATTAAGTAATAATTTATAACTTAAATGAAGTTTCCCAAGTTACTTCACTGGACTGTCTCCTGTTGTCTCTTTTGGTTAAGGTCTCAAATGAATGAAATTCACTTTGAGGTCAAATAATATCAAGAACTTACAGAGTGTACCATAGGCCCGAAGAGATGCAGGCAGGTCAATAATTACATTTGATTTTAGATTTCCTTGTAAGTCAGGAGGAGTAGGAATAATCTTTGAGGCTCACAAAGAGCCTTTGGACGCTCTCTACCTCTCTCCATCTCTACCTCTGTGTGACTCCAGTGGCTCCTGTTGTCATTCACCTGGGTCCCCTTTCCCACCTGAATCTTCCTCATTTTTATTTAAGTTCTTGCACGCCAGAATTGTAAAGTTGCAATCAAATCAGTCACTTGGTACAACTAACACTGAGCAAAGCTTTCTGTAATTGAGATTAGGCGTTTCATTGGGAGATAATATTGGAAAAATGATTGCGGAAACAGTAGTGCACATACTTTGAAGTCATTGAACTCCGGTCAGCTTTTTATAGTAATATTTGGAAGTGGTCCGTGTGTTTAAAGGCTGTAAATGTACCACTTGGGTGTCAGTGACTCAATGGTAACGCTCTTTCCTCTGGGTCAGCAGTCTGTGGGTTAAAGACTCACTCCAGAAATCTAAACACAAAACCTGGACTGACACTTCTGTGCACTAATGAGCATTGCACTTTTGAATGGGGCATCAAGAGAGACATTAAACCAAGGCCCCATTTGTCCTCACATGTGAATGCAAAGGTTTCCAATGCACAATTTGACGAAGGGGAAGTTCTTCCAAGTGTCCTGACAGACATCACCACTCATCCACATCAATAAAGCACGTTATTTAGTCACTATCTCATTGCTGTTTGTGGAATCTTTCTGCTCGAGATTGATTGCTGCATTTCCGACATTACAACTGTGACAGCACTTCGTAAATACTGGTTTGGGGACTTCCGGCGGCAGCCATGGAGTGAGTGGTCGCACATTTGGTGGCTCCCGCTCAAGGTGGATTTTTTCGGTATTTTCCCCACCCGAAATTGAGGTACAGGAGTGCCTGGGGAAGGTTTTACTCCTCTGGTGTGGTTGGTGGATGGATCCATGGATTGGGAGTGGGGCTAGAAGGAAAGAGATGCTGGAGCAGGAGAGTTTTCGTGGTGCGCCACGTGGCGGAAGTCAAGCGGGCTACTCTGCCTGCCCAGTGGTCAGTGGAGCAGTTAACAGAGTTCCTCAATGGAAAGTTCTGTCAGCAGATCCCTGGAAGTCCTGGCCAAGGTGGTGGAACCGATTAAATCGGGGATCGAGAGAGTGGAGAAGAGGCTGGAGTCCCAGGGCCGGGCGATCCAGAATGTGGAGGAGGCAGAGGGGGAGCACGAGGAATCTTTGGCCTCGTTGGTGGCCGAGGTAGGGGTGATGCAGGAAACCCAAAAGAGGCTGAAGGAGAAGGTGGAGGATCTGTAAAATCACTCCAGAATACAGAATCTGAGGATCATGGGGATGCCCGAAGGCATCGAAGGTGTGGAGGCTGGCGTGCATGTGGCTAAAATGCTGGAGAAGGGACTTCCGGGTGCGGCGATGACCAGCTAAGTCGCACGTTTCGGCAGCTCCCGGTGGAACGGACTTTTGGGCTTTTGATAGGAGCCCCAACGGCAATTTTAACGGCTAAAAACACCGTGCGGTAAACCAGAAGGGTGTTCCCCCTGGACACGGATGGAGAAAGGAGAGGAAAGTGGCCGGATTGCAGCGGATCCTTTGGGACAACGGCAAGGAAGGCAAGCAGAAACCAAGATGGCGTCGGAAGGTGGCAGTTTCATATGGGGCCCTGAACAACAAGAGTTCTTGAAATGCTGCGTGGAGGAGATAAAAAAGGAAATGAAGAAAGAGTTGTTGGCCCCGATATTACAGGCGATCGAAGGGCTGAAAGAGGAACAAAAGACCCAGGAGCAGGAGCTTCGGGTCATGAAGGCGAAAGCAGCCAAGAATGAGAACGATATACAGGGCCTGGTGGTGATGTCGGAGATACAGGAGGCACACCAGAAACGATGTGTGGAGAGGTTGGAGGCACTGGAAAACAACGCAAGGAGGAACAACTTGAGGATTCTTGGCCTTCCTGAAGGTGTGGAGGGGGCGGACGTCGGGGCATATGTGAGCACGATGCTGCACTCGTTAATGGGAGCGGAGGCCCCGACGGGTCCGTTGGAGGTGGAGGGAGCATACCGAGTTATGGTGCGAGGATCGAGAGCAGGAGAAACTCCCAGAGCCATAGTGGTGAGATTCCTCCGTTTTAAGGATAGAGAAATGGTCCTTAGATGGGCGAAGAAAACTCGGTGCAGTAAATGGGAGAACGCGGTGATCCGCGTTTATCAAGATTGGAGTGCGGAGGTGGCGAGAAGGAGGGCGAGCTTTAATCGGGCCAAGGCGGTACTTTACAAAAGGAAGATAAAATTTGGAATGCTGCAACCGGCAAGACTGTGGGTCACATATCAAGGGAGGCACCACTACTTTGAGATGGCGGATGAAGCGTGGACTTTTATTGTAGAAGAAAAATTGGAATGAGTGGATTATGAAAATGAACGTTTGGACAAAGTGGTGGGGCGAATGGGGGGGGGGACGAAGAGGGGTTTTATGTTTTAATCCTGCGGTATGGTAACTTTTCTTTCTCCCACAGGTGGTGATGGGGGGAGGTGGGGAGGGAGAGGAGATGGGGCGTTGGCCATGGGAGGCGGGGCCGAGGGAGAGGCACGGGCTTGGTTCCCGCGCTATGATAATTATGGCGGGAATAGAGAAGCAGGAAGGAGGGGGCGTCGCACGGTGCGAGCCGTGATCACGGGGGGAAGCCGAGGTCAGCCAGAGTTTGCTGACTTCTGGGAGCAACATGGGGGGAGTAATTACGCTAGCGGGGGGTCTAGCGGGGGGGGTGGGAGGGGGGAATTACTGGGTTGCTGCTGCTGGGGAAAGGGGGGAGTGGGTACGGGAGAGGATGGGCGGGGGGGCACCGCCTGGGGGAGATACAGCTGCGTGGGAACTGGGTGAGAAGCTGGAAAAAGATGATGGCTAACCGGCAAGGGGGGGGGGGTGGGAAGCCCCCCAACTCGGCTGATCACGTGGAACGTGAGAGGGCTTAACGGGCCGATAAAGAGGGCACGAGTACTCGCACACCTTAAGAAACTTAAAGCAGATGTGGTTATGTTACAGGAAACGCACCTGAAACTGATAGACCAGGTTAGGCTGCGCAAAGGATGGGTGGGGCAGGTGTTCCATTCGGGGCTGGATGCGAAAAACAGGGGGGTGGCTATATTAGTGGGGAAGCGGGTAATGTTCGAGGCAAAGACTGTAGTGGCGGATAACGGGGGCAGATACGTGATGGTGAGTGGCAAATTACAGGGAGAGATGGTGGTTTTGGTAAACGTGTATGCCCCGAACTGGGACGATGCCAACTTTATGAGGCGAATGCTAGGACGCATCCCGGACCTAGAGACAGGAAAGCTGATAATGGGGGGAGACTTTAACACGGTGTTGGAACCAAGGTTGGATAGGTCGAAGTCCAGGACTGGTAGGAGGCCGGCAGCAGCCAAGGTGCTTCAGGATTTTATGGAGCAGATGGGAGGGGTGGACCCGTGGAGATTCAGTAGACCTAGGAGTAAGGAGTTCTCGTTTTTCTCCTATGTCCATAAAGTCTATTCGCGCATAGACTTTTTTGTGTTGGGTAGGGCATTGATCCCGAGGGTGAGGGGAACGGAATATACGGCTATAGCCATTTCGGATCATGCCCCACACTGGGTAGACTTGGAGATAGGGGAGGAAACAAGAGGGCGCCCACCCTGGAGAATGGACATGGGACTAATGGCGGATGAGGGGGTGTGCCTAAGGGTGAGGGGATGCATTGAAAAGTACTTGGAACTCAATGACAATGGGGAGGTTCAGGTGGGAGTGGTCTGGGAGGCGTTGAAGGCGGTGGTTAGGGGGGAGCTGATATCAATAAGGACACATAAAGGGAAGCAGGAGAGTAAGGAACGGGAGCGGTTGCTGCAAGAACTTTTGAGGGTGGACAGACAATATGCGGAAGCACCGGAGGAGGGACTGTACAGGGAAAGGCAAAGGCTGCATGTGGAATTTGACTTGCTGACTACGGGCACTGCAGAGGCACAATGGAGGAAGGCGCAGGGTGTACAGTATGAATATGGAGAGAAGGCGAGCAGATTGCTGGCACACCAATTGAGGAAAAGGGGAGCAGCGAGGGAAATAGGGGGGGTGAGGGACGAGGAAGGAGAGACGGAGCGGGGAGCGGAGAGAGTGAATGAAGTGTTCAAGACATTTTATAAAAAATTGTATGAAGCTCAACCCCCGGATGGGAGGGAGAGAATGATGGATTTTTTGGATCGGCTGGAAATTCCCAAGGTGGAAGAGCAGGAAAGGGTGGGACTGGGAGCACAGATCACGGTAGAAGAAGTGGTAAAAGGAATTAGGAACATGCAGACGGGAAAGGCCCCGGGACCGGACGGATTCCCAGTTGAATTTTACAGAAAATATTTGGACTTGCTCGCCCCGCTACTGACGAGGACCTTTAACGAGGCAAAGGAAAGGGGACAACTGCCCCCGACTATGTCTGAAGCAACGATATCGCTTCTCTTAAAGAAGGAAAAGGATCCGCTACAATGCGGGTCCTACAGACCAATTTCCCTCCTAAATGTGGATGCCAAGGTCCTGGCCAAGGTAATGGCAATGAGAATAGAGGAATGTATCCCGGGGGTGGTTCATGAGGACCAAACTGGGTTTGTGAAGGGGAGACAGTTGAACACGAATATACGGAGGCTGTTAGGGGTAATGATGATGGCCCCACCAGAGGGTGAAACGGAGATAGTAGTGGCGATGGATGCCGAGAAAGCATTTGATAGAGTGGAATGGGATTATCTGTGGGAGGTGTTGAGGAGATTTGGTTTTGGAGAGGGGTATGTTAGATGGGTTCAGCTGTTGTATAGGGCCCCAGTGGCGAGTGTGGTCACGAATGGACGGGGATCGGCATATTTTCGGCTCCATAGAGGGACAAGGCAGGGATGTCCTCTGTCCCCGTTACTGTTTGCACTGGCGATTGAGCCCCTGGCGATAGCGCTGAGAGGTTCCAAGAGATGGAGGGGAATACTTAGGGGAGGAGAAGAACACCGGGTATCTTTATATGCGGATGATCTGCTACTATATGTGGCGGATCCGGCGGAGGGGATGCCAGAAATAATGCGGATACTTGGGGAGTTTGGGGATTTTTCAGGGTATAAATTGAACATGGGGAAGAGTGAGCTGTTTGTGGTGCATCCAGGGGAGCAGAGTAGAGAAATAGAAGACCTACCGTTGAGGAAGGTAACAAGAGACTTTCGTTACCTGGGGATCCAGATAGCTAAGAATTGGGGCACATTGCACAGGCTAAATTTGACGCGGTTGGTGGAACAGATGGAGGAAGATTTCAAGAGATGGGATATGGTAGCACTGTCAATGGCAGGGAGGGTGCAGGCGGTTAAGATGGTGGTCCTCCCGAGATTCCTCTTTGTGTTTCAGTGCCTCCCGGTGGTGATCACGAAGGCTTTTTTTAAAAGGATAGAAAAGAGCATCATGGGTTTTGTTTGGGCCGGGAAGACTCCGAGAGTGAGGAAGGGATTCTTACAGCGTAGTAGGGATAGGGGGGGGCTGGCACTACCGAGCCTAAGTGAGTATTATTGGGCCGCTAATATTTCAATGGTGAGTAAGTGGATGGGAGAAGAGGAAGGAGCGGCGTGGAAGAGATTAGAGAGGGCGTCCTGTAGGGGGACCAGCCTGCAGGCTATGGTGACAGCCCCATTGCCGTTCTCATCGAGGAACTATACCACGAGTCCGGTGGTGGTAGCTACACTGAAGATTTGGGGACAGTGGAGACGACATAGGGGAAAGACCGGAGCATTGGGGGGGTCCCCGATAAGAAACAACCATAGGTTTGCCCAGGGGGGAATGGATGGGGGATATGGAATGTGGCAAAGAGCAGGAATAACGCAATTGAAAGATCTATTTGTGGATGGGAAGTTCGCGAGTCTGGGAGCGCTGACCGAGAAATATGGGTTGCCCCAAGGGAATGCATTCAGGTACATGCAATTGAGGGCTTTTGCGAGGCAACAGGTGAGGGAATTCCCGCAGCTCCCGACACAAGAGGTGCAGGACAGAGTGATCTCAAAGAAATGGGTGGGGGATGGTAAGGTGTCGGATATATATAGGGAAATGAGGGACGAAGGGGAGACTATGGTGGACGAACTAAAAGGGAAATGGGAAGAAGAGCTAGGGGAGGAGATCGAGGAGGGGCTGTGGGCAGATGCCCTAAACAGGGTAAACTCGTCGTCCTCGTGCGCCAGGCTAAGCCTGATTCAGTTTAAGGTATTACACAGGGCACATATGACTGGAACACGGCTCAGTAAATTTTTTGGGGTGGAGGATAGGTGTGCGAGGTGCTCGAGAAGCCCAGCGAATCATACCCATATGTTTTGGTCATGCCCGGCACTACAGGGGTTTTGGATGGGGGTGACAAAGGTGCTTTCGAAAGTAGTAGGAGTCCGGGTCGAACCAAGCTGGGGGTTGGCTATATTTGGGGTTGCACAAGAGCCGGGAGTGCAGGAGGCGAGAGAGGCCGATGTTTTGGCCTTTGCGTCCCTAGTAGCCCGGCGCAGGATATTGCTAATGTGGAAAGAAGCCAAGCCCCGGGGGTGGAGACCTGGATAAATGATATGGCGGGGTTCATAAAGTTAGAGCGGATTAAGTTCGTCCTAAGGGAGTCGGCTCAAGGGTTCACCAGGCGGTGGCAACCGTTCGTCGAATATCTTGCGGAAAGATAGATGGGGGAAAAAGAAGGCAGCAGCAGCAGCCCAGGACTTGGGGGGGGGGGGGGGGGGGGGGAGGGATGGGGGGTGGGGGGGGTGGGGGGGGGTGGCCTGAGACAAGGCAGTTGCCAATTAGGGCTAGTTTTTATTTTTGTTATTTAATATTTATTTATTTGTTGTTGTTTTTTTTTTCTTGTTTAAATAAAAAAGGTCATTATTATCTGTATTGTTATAATGTTGTGTAAAGGATGCACAATGTACTGTGTTGGTTGACCAAAAATTTTCAATAAAATATTTATTAAAAAAAAAAAAAAATGCTGGAGAAGCTGATGGGGTCGACCGAGCACACAGGGCGCTGATCAGGCCGCAGACGGGCAAACCACCGAGGGCGATGGTGGTGCGGTGCTACCGTTTTCTGGTCATGGAGAAGATTCTCCTTGGAGACCAGGAGATTTACCTGGGAAGGGAGTGAACTGCGGGTGTACCGGGATCCGGGAGCAGAACTGCCGAAGAAGACCGCGTTCAACCGGGTAAATGCTGCCCTCTAGCCTCTTCAAAATGGCGGTGAAGTTCGCAGTATTGTACCCGGCCCACCTGCAGGTGACGTTCCAGAAGCGAGAGTACTATTTGGCACAAAAAGAGGAGACAATGGGGTTTGTGAAGGGCAATGGACTGGGAGGAGAGTGAGGACATTGAACTTTGGAGGAGTTTGTGTGTGGTTTTTTTTTCAGTTTTTGATGCTGGGTTTTTGGAGGGCAAGTTTTCCATGGGAGAACCTCGAAGTGATTGAGTGCATCTTTTGTTACTCTTTAGGGGTGTACGATTAGGGGTGGGAGGGGAACTGTGGGAGGTAGAGAGGTTGGAGGCCTTGGGTGGGGGCCACCATGCTAGCTGGGCAGGCTAGTTAACAGGAGTGAAGTAGGGGGTTGTCAGGAGGCAGGCATGGGGATTTGGGATCGGTGCTTTGTTCAAGGGTGGGGAGGGGAGGGTTGCTGACAAGGGTATGGTTAGTGTGGCGCAGCGGTAAAAGAGTCGGTGACGGTGGACATCCCAGGGTGGGCCTGGGCAGTTGCGTGATACAGGCCAGGGGCTGGCCCAGGAAGGGGTATGGCTAATTGGCAGGGGAGGGGGGTGGTGAGGTCCCCTCCCAGGTTGGTCACGTGGAATGCGAGGGGGATGAATGGGCCAGTCAATGGTCACATGTGTTCGCCCACCTGAGGAGCCTGAAGGTGGACGTGGCCTTTTTGCAAGAGACGCACCTGAAGATAGGAGGCCAGACGAGGTTGAAGGAGGGACGGGTGGGGCAGGTGTTTCATTCAGGACTGGACATGAAGACGAGGGAGGTGGCGGTGTTGGTGAATAAACGGGTGGTGTTCGAAGTGGGGAACATTGTAGCTGACTCGGGGGGGGGGGGGGGGAGGTTCGTGATGGTTAATAGAAATTCAGTGGGGATGCCGGTGGTCCTGGTAAACGTTTATCCGAATTGGGATGAGATAGATTTTATGAGACAGTTGTTAGGGAGGATTCCTGACTTGGATTAGCACCGGTTGATTATGGGGGGGGGGGAGTTTAATACAGTTATAGAACCGAGCTTCGGGGCACTCCCAGATTGATTTTGTTTGTGTTGGACAAGGCGTTGCTGGTGGGGGTGGTAGATTCGGGGTTTCGCCGATTGTGGTCTCTGACCATGCGCCGCATTGGGTGGATTTGCGCGTGGCCCAGGGCGGGGTAGTGGGGGGGGGTGGGGGGGGGTGGGGGGGATGGATGTGGGGTTGTTGGCAGATGAGTAGGTGTGCAAGCGGGAGAGGGCTGCCACTTGGGGATACGTAGAGCTAAACGACATGGGGGAGATCACAGCTCTCAAGGTGGTCGGGGGGTCGTGGATTTAACTCAATTCAGGCACACAGGGAGAACGTAGAGCGGGTAAAGCTGGCAAAGCTGGTAGACGGGATTTGCGGATTGACAGGAGGCATTTGGCAGGGCTGTTGAAGGAGAAGCAGAGGCTCCAGATAGAGTTTGGGCTAGTGTCCAGGGAAAAGGCATTGGGGCAATTACAGAGGGGCCAGAGGGGCAGTATATGAATACGGGGAGAAGGTGAGCAGGATGTTGGCATATCAGTTGAGGAAGTGAGAGGTGGCGAGGGAGATTGGCAGAGTGAGGGATGGTAATGGTAAGGTGGTGGTGGACCCAGAGGGGGGTGAATGATATGTTTGAGGCGTTCTACAGAAGGCTACACAAGTCGGAGGCCCTGGCCAGGGGGGAGGGGATGTGGCAGTTTTTTGGATGGACTAGAGTTTCCCAAGGTAGAGGAGGAATTGGTTCAGGGATTCTGGGCCCCCATTGGGCTGAGGGAGGTGATGGACAGTATGGGAACAATGCAGGCCGGGAAGGCCCCGGGGCCAGACGGGTTCCCGGTAGAGTTCTATAAATGTTTGTGGGGGACACTGCTGGTGAGGGCGTATAACAAAGTGAGGCAGAGTGGGTGTGGTGAATGTATTCACCATAATATAAGTCGTCTGTATAGTACTGTGGCCTATGGCCAGTGAATGGTAATATGATCTCTTCCATGTATTGTACTGGAATCCTGGTGGGCTCCGCCTCAGGGTCCGCCCCCCCCAGGGCGGTATATAGACCTGCCGCCTGTGGGCGGCGCTCATTGTTACAGCATTGTTATTTTGGACACTAAGGGCAATTTAGCATGGCCAATCCTCCTAACCCGCTCATCTTTGGACTGTGGGAGGAAACCGGAGCACCTGGAGGAAACCCATGCAGACATGGGGAGAACGCACAGACTCTGCACAGACAGTGACCCAGCGGGGAATCGAACCTGGGACACTGGCACTGTGAAGCAACTGTGCTAACCGCTATGTTACCGTGCTGCCCGCAAATGCTGTCATCTTGGGGATGTTAGAGGAATTTGGCCGGTCTTGAATAGAGAAAGAGCGAGGTGTTCCCAATTGAGACAAGAGGGCAGGAGAGGAGGTTAGGGGAACAGCCGTTCAGGGTGGTGGGGGCGAGCTTCAGATACTTAGGTATCCAGGTGATGCGGGGCTGGGCACAGCTGCACAAGTTGAACCTGACTCAGCTGGTGGAACAGATGAAAGTGGATGTCAAGAGGTGGGATGTGCTGCTACTGGCTGGGTGGGTGCAGACAGTAAAAATGACAGTGCTGCCAAGGTACCTGTTTGTGTTTCCGAACCTCCCAATTTTCATCCTGAAGTCATTTTAAAGAAGGTTAATGCATTGATCTCTGGGTTTGTGTGGGTGGGAAAGGCCTCATCCAGTTTAAAGTAATGTATAGGGTGCATATGACGATAGCAAGAATGAGTAGGTTCTTTGAGGGGGTAGAGGATGGGTGTAGGCCATGTGCGGAGAGTCCGTGAATCACATCCAAATGTTTTGGGGGTATCCAAGTCTAAAGGGGTTCTGGCAGGGGTTTGCGGATGTAATGTCTGAGGTACTGGGCATGGAGGTGGTCCCTTTGCCTCCCTGCTAGCTCGGAGGTGGATCGTGCTTGGGTGGCGGGTCTCGGAATCGCCAAAAGCGGTCGTGTGGTTGAGTGACCTTGCGGAAGTCCTGAAGTCGGAGAAGGTCAAGTTCGTCTTGAGGGTGTCGGTAGATGGGTTCATTCAGAGCCGTTCATTGAATTCTTTTTTTAAAAAAAATTTTTATTCTCCTCCTTTTTCACATTTTCTCCCAAATTTACACCCAGCAATAAACAATAATCAGTAACGAATGTAATGTCAATCCTCATATCAATAACAACGATCCCATCCTCCCACTAAACCCCAGACATTAGCCCGCATGTTAAATAAACAAGTGACAAAAAGGAATCTGGAATCACCCATAGTCACCATTAACACAATCAGACCCCCTCCCCCAACCCCTAACCCCCTTAATGTTCGATGTGATCCAATTCTCGAAAATGCATAATAAATAACACCCATGAATTGTAGAACCCCTCCATCCTTCCCCTCAGTTCAAATTTGACCTTTTCAAGCGTTAAGAATTCCAGCAGGTCTCCCCCCACCCCCCCCACCACCACCACCACGCCAGGGCACAGGGTGGAGAGGTTGATCTCCACCCTAACAGGATCGGCCTTTGGGCGATCAATGAGGCGAAGGCTACAACATCTGCCTCCGTGCCCGTTTCCAACCCCAGCCCGTCCGACACCCCGAATATGGCCTCCCGAGGGCCCGGGTCCAGTTTCACGTGCACCACTTTAGAGATTACCCTAAACACCTCCTTCCAGTAATCCTCTAGCTTTGGACAGGACCAAAACATATGAACGGGTTTGCGGGGCCCCCCCGCAACGTTCACACACATCTTCTACCCCCTCAAAGAGCCGGCTCATCCTCGCCCTTGTAAGGTGTGTTCTATATACCACCATCAGCTGTATCAGCCCCAACCTCGCACACCAGGTGGAGGCATTCGCCCTCCGGAGCACCTCACACCAGAACCCCTCCTCCATACCCTCTCCAACTCTTCCTCCCATTTTGCCTTGATCCCTTCTAGTTGCATCTTCTCCTCCTCCAAAATAGCTCCGTAAACCGCCGATACTACCCCCTTCTCCAGTCCCCCTGTCGTCAGCACCTCCTCCAGCAATGTGGAAGTTGGCTCTACTGGGAAGCTCTGTATCTCCTTTCTGGCAAAGTCTCGAACCTGCATGTATCTAAATATTTCCCCCTGCTCCAGCCCATACTTCGCTCCCAGCTCCTTCAATCCCGCAAAACGACCCCCAAGAAACAAATCTTTTAGTGTCCTAATTCCTTTCTCTTCTCATCTCTGAAAATTACCATCCCACTTCCCTGGCTCAAATCTATAGTTCCCCCGAAACGGCATTTCCCTTGACCCTGCCCCCAACCTGAAGTGTTGTCGAAACTGCCTCCAAATTCTCAATGAAGCTATTATTACCGGACTCCCTGAGTATCTCCCCGGGGCCTTCGGGAGCGGCGCTGTCGCTAGCGCCTTCAATCCCAACCCCCTACCCAAACTCTCCTCCATTCTGACCCATTGAGAGTCAACCCCTCTGACCCAGCTCCGTACCTTCGCCACATTCGCCGCCCAGTAATAATACATCAGGTTCGGAAGACCCAAACCCCCTGCCTGCCTTCCTCTCTGTAGTAGCACCTTTTTAATTCTGGCCACCTTCCCATCCCATATGAACGAGGAAATCATCCCTTCAATCTCTCTAAAAAATGCCTTTGGCAGGAAAATCGGCAGTCATTGAAAAATAAACAGGAATCGTGGCAGCACATTCATTTTAAAAAAAAAAATTTTAATTGAAATATTTGTAAAATTTTATAACAAAAACAGAAAAAAAAAAAAACAGGGCAGCACATTCATTTTAATCGCCTGTACCTGACCCGCCAGTGACAGAGGGAGACTATCCCACCTTGCCAGATCAGCTTTCACCCTCCCCACCAAACTAGACATGTTGTACCTACGGAGCCCCCCCAATCACGGGCAACCTGCACCCCCAGGTATCTAAAGTGAGTCCCTGCCTTACGGAATGGCAGCCCCCCCCACCCCTGCCCCCACCCCTGGCTGAGACACCACAAAATATTCACTCTTGTCTAGATTTAATTTGTACCCTGAGAAAGACCCAAACACCTGAAGCAGCTCCAGTATTCCCCCTATTGACACACTCGGTTCCAACACGTATAATAACAAGTCATCGGCAGATAAGGACACCATATGCTCTATCCCCCAACCCCCGCACTATCCCTTTCTATACCCCCAAACTTCTTAATGCGATGGCCAATGGCTCAATCGCGAGTGTAAACAGCAGGGGGGACCTAGTCCCACAGTGGAGATGAAAGTATTCTGAGCTGATGTTATTTGTGCGGACGCTGGCCCTCGGCTCCTTATATAGTAGCTTTACCCAGTCCACAAATCTGGGTCCAATTCCAAACTGCTCTAGAACTGCCATCAAGTACCCTCATTCTACCCAGTCAAACGCTTTGTTCATTGACTTCTTTAAGGAGGTTTGAGGGTCAACGGTGGGGGAGAATGGTTGGGGGGGGGGGATTAAGGGGGTAAAAATGGGGATGGCAGATGTGAGAAGGGGGCAGTATTAGGGAAGCAGTGGGGGAGTGGGTGTTGGTTATTTATAAAGTTGTTTGGTTGTTCTGCTTTTGTTTGTTTGTATGAAAAAGCTTTGAATAAAAATATATTTTTTTTAAGTACTAGTTTGACTGCAAAGCATTTTGGAATGTTCTGAGGCCATAACAGGTGCTATATAAATGCACATCTTTTTCACTTTTAGATTAAATGTGATATGTGTAGTAGTGGGGAAAGAAAGATTATTTGTCCTCACCCTTGCACCTGTGAATTAAGTTTCATAGAATCATAGAATTTACAGTGCAGAAGGAGGCCATTCGGCCCATCGAGACTGCACCGGCCCTTGGAAAGAGCACCCTACCTAAACTCACACCTCAACCCTATCCCCGTAACCCAGTAACCCCACCTAACCTTTTTTTGGACACTAAGGGCAATTTATCATGGCCAATCCACCTAACCTGCACATCTTTGGACTGTGGGAGGAAACCGGAGCACCCGGAGGAAACCCACGCAGACACGGGGAGGACGTGCAGACTCCGCACAGACAATGACCCAAGCCGGAATCGAACCTGGGACCCTGGAGCTGTGAAGCAATTGTGCTATCCACAATGCTACCGTGCTGCCCTTAAGAACAAATAAATCTACACTATATCATTTTACAATTTACCCAACATTGTTTGAGGGGGGTGGATGGTGGTGGTTGAGAAGCTAGATTAATTTGGTAATACACTTTATATTGCAGTGAGAGTGACAGTATGATTTTTCCAAATGATAAATGTGATAAACTCATACTAGGCTTCTGGTGGTTAGTGTGCAGCCTTGTGAGTTAAATTTTCAAACTTAATACATCATTCTAAGGTGTGTATCTGTTCAATTATCAAATACTTCGACCAGTATATTAATCAAAGTTTCACCTTGGTGCCCTTAGTTGTGAGCTGAACAAAGGACAAACACGAATATAAATTCAACATTCTTTATTAAACACACAATTAACCCAGAATATATAATACTAGAAGCACCCAAGATTCATATACTACCCGCAAAGAGGATTTGATTAAAGGGTCCAATTCCCCGGGGTATCGTCACAAAGGTGGGTCTCGCTGGGAGCTTCTTCCTTCTCAGATGTCTCGATTGCCTCTGCCTGGAGTCTTCGCTGCAGGTGTGTCTTGGACATCTATTCTTATCCTCCCCCCTCCCCGGCTTTTCCAGAAACTACTCTGGCTTCTGGCCAATGAGGTCTCGGGATGGGGTACCAACACCCAGTGGGTTTCTTGATGTCCGCTTGACAGGACTTCGGGGCCTGCCCCCAGGTGTCCATCTCCGTGGTGCTTGCTTACACATAACCTGTTGCCAAATAAGGTTGTAGGAATTCTGGGTGACAGAAAGTCTGGCCCAATCTGGGCAACTGAGAATAGACCTGTGCCTTTCAATAGGGTGCGATGATCTCCTGATGGGCGATTGACAGGGCAGGTCCAGACATATTCTGCCAGCTTGTCTGTTGGTTGCGTATTTGACTTTGGTCAAGTCTGAATTCCAACAGCCTGCCTGACGTTTGACTGCAATGTGATTTTAAAATGCCCAATTCTTTAATTTAGGATATCCAATTTAATCGGCCATAAAACAAGGCCCTGTTGGGATTACCACAAAGATTTAGTCAATGTTGTTTTTTGACAAATCCTTTTATCTCTATGCTGAATCGGGGTGGCCTCTTCACCTGATAGTGGTCAAGAGTGTGGGATGTGCCACCCCACAAGGTTACAGACTGTAGTTGTAAACAATGCTGATTATGTGGCCTACATTGTCTCATGAAGGCACAATTTTCAGCTGCTGGACTATTCTTAATTCTTCTCACTTTAACACAGTAGCAGCGCCACAACAAACAATGGAGGAGGTCTTTTCAGTAGAGACGATAGATTGAAGATAAGATGGATGCAATGTGTTCACTGCGGAATTGATGGGTACAGAATTGCTGTCCATTTTACACTATCTGGTTTTACCTTCCATTGGTCTGTAAAATAGCAGGGCTATCTGAAACAGTTAGATTAAAGGTACCCCCGTTACCTGTATCAAGTTGATCACTTTTACCAATGCTACCATTCATTACATGAGTCTGTAATAAGTCAGTTGGCGATAAGATTAAGTTGGTTACTTCCTGATGTTGAAGTTCCTGTTTCAGTAGGTAGCGGTGTCCGTTATGGTTCAGTTCTAGGCTACTTCTATTCCATTTACAGATCTCTGAAGGTTGCCACTCAAGTGGATAGAGCCGTGAAGAAGGCCTATAGTGTGTTAGCGTTTATTAACAGGGAGCTTGAATTTAAGAGACGTGGGGTTATGCTGCAACTGTACAGGACCCCTGGTGAGACCACATTTGGAGTATTGTGTGCAGTTCTGGTCACCTCACTATAGGGGGGATGTGGAAGCATTGGAAAGGGTGCAAAGGAGATTTACCAGGATGCTGCCTGGTTTGGAGGGTAGGTCTTATGAGGAAAGGTTGAGGGAGCTAGGGCTTTTCTCTTTGGAGCGGAGGAGGATGAGAGGTGACTTAATAGAGGTTTCTAAGATGATGAGGGGGATAGATAAAGTGGACGTTCAGAGACTATTTTCTCGGGTGGATGTAGCTGTTACAAGGGGGCATAACTATGAGGTTCGGGGTGGGAGATATAGGAGGGATGTCCAAGGTAGGCTCTTTACTCAGAGAGTGGTTAGGGTGTGGAATGGACTGCCTGCTGTGATAGTGGAGTCGGACACTTTGGGAACTTTCAAGCGGTTATTGGATAGGCACATGGAGCACACCAGAATGACAGGGAGTGGGATAGCTTGATCTTGGTTTTGGACAAAGCTCGGCACAACATCGAGGGCCGAAGGGCCTGTTCTGTGCTGTACTGTTCTATGTTCTATGTAATACATCTATCGATAATTTGGATGTCGATTCAGAGAGAGAGGTGTTGAAATTTGTAGCCTTTACCAAAATAGGATATTTGGTTAAATCTGCGGACTGAATCCGCATTCGCTACGCTAGTTTCCCGGCTGGCAGGACCACATTAGATCCATGCTGTTGGGGCTTCGGCGAGTCAGGGGCGGAGAATTGCAGGGCTGGCCTCCAGCAATGGCCACAGGAAGGCGATTCGTGGCCCAGAGAATCGGGGAACCGGCGGCGGTCCCGATTTTGTGCACCAAAATGGATTCTCCGCCCCGCCGCCGACCTTGATTTTGGCATCAGGGTGTGGAGAATCCAGCCCGGAAAATCTGCGGGAGTTTCATGACAGGAAAATTGGCGTGAACCCCTCACCAATTCCGGTCCCGGTGAGGGGCTCGCACCGGCTCCGTGTGAACACCCACAGATTGAGCTGAAAACAGCCGCAGAATCGGCCGGTCCCGGATCGCCCATGCGCAGGGACCGGAAAACGTGCTCTAACCCTAACCCGGCAACCGCGACCCCATAACCCACCCTGTGTCCACCCCCCCCCCCCCCCCCCCCACTCCCCCCAGCGCTAGCAGAAGCCCACCCTGGCCAGCGGCACGCATCCCGGACAAGTGTGGTGGCACTGGACATTGTCTGCAGCTGGCACGCCGGGTTCCCAACCGCTGGGACCACACGTGGCCCACACCGTCGGGAACTCGGTTCTTCGAGGCAGAGCATCGTGGGTGAGCCGGCCGATGACGCAACAACGGTGTTGCAACGGCGCGCGCCATGCATCTCGATGATGCTGATTGGGAGAGAGCAGAGCATGGCGGCCCGGCATCAAACTGCCGCCTGCCCCGAATCTGGCGTCGGAATCCATTCTCCACCTGATCGCCGATCACGATTTCGGCGTCGGGCTACGGAGAATCCAGCCCGGAATATTTTGGTTAAAGAAAACACAAAATATCCTTTGAATAGAAGGTCTGTAAAAACCAGAGGGATTTAAGGGTACAGATGTACAGAACATTGGGGGCAGCACCTCAGGACTGTAAAGCAGTTAAACAAAAACAAATGGAATTCTAGGCTTTGTCACAGATACAGCAAATGAAAGTCAAGAAATGATGAGTCTGTATAAAAGCCGTAAGTCCTCAGTTAGAGTACTAGGTGCTGTATCGTGTTTCACACTATGGGAAGGGTATTGATGCTTTAGTGAGGGTATAACGTGAATTCACTCTGGGTTGGATTTAATGCTCTGCTGGCAGGTTTGTAGCCCATTTATTTTACCTTTGGCTGGGGTAGATCCACACAATGTGTGGAAATATGGCAGCTTTAGTTGTGCAGGCTTGGGTCAGACAAGGTGTGGGGGGACTGCCTTTGCACCTCCTCAAGGTCATTCCCCCCTTTAAACCATCCCTGTGGCCTCTTGAACCAGGTTCCCAATTTCCTCACGCCCTCTCACCGGGACCAAGATGGCAGGCCCCTGTGAGACTCCGACCATGGACTTACCTGGCTTCCTCAGTATTGCAGACAGCCCATAGTCCAAGCAGTGGTTACCGTTCCCAGTGACTCTGCTGAGGATACAGAGCTGCCAGCCATTCAACTGGCCAGCAGCTCTCTAAGGCGGAATAGGTGTGGGTGTCTCGCCTTAAAGCCATTCATGCGCTGCTCCCAGCGTTAAATCATTATGAGAAGCCAGAGTGGATGGGTTTCACCACTCACCCCCGTCGAACTTCTAGCTTGGGTGGCTGGGCCAGCAGTTGTTGTCCATCCCTAATTGCCCTTGAGATGGGTGGCTTGCTATGTCATTGCAGAGGGCAAATGAATGAATGGCTTGTAGCTCAAGGATCTGAGGGGTTTAAACACAGGTTACTGCTTTCACTTTCCAGGAATTGACATGTGGTGCCTCCTTTGTCTGAGTCTGCAGGTGTATACCCAGGTGAGTGTTACAACAGTAATTATTTTCCATGCCTCTGTCTGGACTGTTCTCCAGCTTCTGCGGAGGTTCTCTCTATTTAGGGGGTCTCTGCGGGGTAGCAGGTTGGGTCACCCAGTACTTGGGGGAAGACCTAGAAAATCCAGGGATGGGGTGGGGGGGCTGATTTGCGATGCGGGGCAGTGCTGAGTTGCAATGTATGGTGTGGCCAGCTGCGGGATCTTGCTATTGGGCCACCCGCTCAAAACGGTGACCCGATAGCGAGATTCCCTCCTAATCTTCGTCATGCATAACTTTTAAAAGGACTTTGTCCTGTTTTTAAAATTGCAAAAATAGCCAATTTCTGGAATACTATATGTAAAGAAATACAAGGCAAGGCCTTAGTCCTCTCACACAGTCTTTATTTAATATAAATTTAAAGCACCCAATTCTTTTTTTCCCAATTAAGGAGAAATTTAGCGTGGCCAATCCACCTACCCTGCACATCTTTGGGGTGTGGGGGTGAGACCTGACCCCAAGCTCTGGAATTCTCACCCTCCACCTCTTTGCTTCTCTATCTCACTTCCTCCCTTGAGACACTCCTTCAAACTTATCTCTGGCCATCTGACCTAATGTCTCCTTGTGCAGCTTGGTGTCTGTTGACTTCTTTATTTCTATGTGAATCACAAGCTGTTTCTTATATTGACTGAATGCCCACACAACTCGTGTTTTAGTTCAAAGACAGTTTATTAATAACACAAGACTTATTTCTGTATGCAATAATACAGCCGACTACGCACTAAACTACACACCTAATAACTAAGATGACCTTTACTTAATTTCGGGGTGACCGGCTCTGTGCGAGATAAGGCCTTTATCTGTGTCCATGTGGGTCGTTTGGAAGTCTTCAGGCTCATCTCGGCTGGGCTCGTCCTTCAGGTAGCGATCGCAGGTCGCTTGGCTAGTTAATATGCTGCAGTTGGTTGCACACAGGCCGGTCCAAAAGAGGCCGAGCCCTCATGCACAGGGCTTCTTATCCTTCCTCTCTTTCACTCCTTTTTGGGCAGTCCTATCTCCTGCTCCAATGGATCGATAGGGTTTCTATCCCCCTCATTGATCCTGGCCAATTAGGGGGCGGATACCTCGATAGCAGGGCAGGTCCTAGCTATCATTGCCCTAGGCACCTAGGCCTTTCTCATTATGGGGAAGTGGTGCCGGTTAGTCTGCTACTGTTGTAGCTCCTTGATTCAAACTCTATTGTCCTGGGGGAAATGGTGATTGACTCTTAATGGATACAAGTTTCAGCCAAGTCTGGTTTCCTTGCACAATATACAAAGGCTGTGTACCTGTGTGTGTCCCAAATTGACCACAATTCCCATGGTCCTTTGCAGGTGGCCATTTCACATGGCTACATGTCATTCTTGATTTATGATGCTCCTTTGAAGCAATCTGGGATGTTTCATTACATTGAAGGTGCTATAAAAGTTGTTGTGGTTGGTTTAGAAATATTAAATGATTTAACTATTCTAGATATTTACTGAGAACTAATAGAGAAAAAATTTCACTTGTCATGAGAGGAGATGTTATAATTGTGAATGTGCATGGGGAGGCATTGGCGCAGTGGTATTGTCACTGGACTAGTAAACCAGAAACCCAGAGTGATGCTCCGGGACCCAGGTTCAAATCCCACCACTGCAGATTGTGAAATGTGAATTCAGTAAATAAAATCTGGAATTAAAAGGCGAATGAAAACCATGAAACCATTGTTAATTGTCGTAAAACCCACCTGGTTCACTAATGTCCTTTAGGGAAGGAAATTTGTCATCCTTATCTGGTCTGACCTACATGTGACTCCAGAGCAATTGTTGACCCTTAACTGCCCTCTGAAATCGGGTAGCAAGCCAATCAGTTCAAGGGGCAATTATGGATGATCAATAAATCCTGGCACAGCCCACACTTCCCATGAACGAATAGAAAAAAATGTACATACTAGGGACGATTCTGCTGAAATCATAAATGCCTGTGGGGAATCGGGAGTGCTTCCTGCGGATGCTGGGAGTGCTGTTCAGGTGTTATCCAATTACATTTACAAACTTTTTTTTGATAGGGGCGGGTTTTGCGCTAGACTTGTGGAACCATAAGCTCGCGCACAGGTCCTGCTTCTCTGAAATTGGGGAGCCCTTTCAATCTCAGAATAATCATGCAGCCCCACCTCCCCCAAGTGACACCCCATTATGGGTTCACCAAATGCCTCTTTCAGGCCCTAACCCCTTTCAGTGCAAACCGTGTGCCTTGGACGCCGAGGTGGGGAGGGCAAGGAGATAGCTCTCTACACTTGCCTCGAGGGTGTCCTTAATGGGAGGTTGTAGGGGCAGCTTAGGCTGGAGGGACTCAAGTTTGGGGTCTTACCCAGGATGGGGGTTGCTTAGTAGGCACTCTCTGTAACACTGAAAATTGTTGAACTTTAAACTGACACACTGAAACACAGTTTTAAAGCCTTCTCTCTGTGTTGGGATCCTTTGATGTCTCTCCCAGCATGTCAATTTCAAAGATCGGTCAGATGAAGGTGAAAGTCTTCCTTTGAATGTGGTGGGTATCTTTGAAGTGTTTTTGCACAGCCAATTTCATTCCCCTTTATCTTTTTCAAGCACTCAGGCATGCTTATATGCCTAACAGTTTTGAACGACATTGTTCATTCAATTTTATGATCCATTGACTTTTATAAACCTTTTGATTGACAGGGTTTAGCATTGTTTGTTTTTATAGCTCTGCAGGGATCCATTAACTCTGAAGTGCTTCTACTTTTCAGCAAATGTTTTTTTTAAATTTAGAGTATCCAGTTATTTTTTTTCCCAATTAAAGGGTAATTTAGCATGGCCAATCCACCTGCCCTGCATATCTTTTGGGTTGTGGGGTTGTAATGTTCCTTGTATTGTTCTCCAAGATCGCCAAAGTTGTAGTGTTTACAAAGAACATTGAGCTATATATTTAAACTAAGTAAGAAGTCTTACAACACCAGGTGAAAGTCCAACAAGTTTGTTTCAAACACTAGCTTTCGGAGCACTGCTCCTTCCTCAGCTGAATTCACTTGAGGAAGGAGCAGTGCTCCGAAAGCTAGTGTTTGAAACAAACCTGTTGGACTTTAATCTGGTGTTGTAAAACTCCTTACTGTGCTCACCCCAGTCCAACGCCGGCATCTCCACATCATATTTAAACCAAAGCTAGTTTATTTTACACTACCTGAAATGGTTCGCACATTCTACGGAGTAACAGCTATCAAAATAATAGTATTGAATCTACAGTAATTAATTATCGCTCTCTAATACAACCAACACTCTAACTCAACCTTACACTATCTTTCTCCATCAGCTTCTCCCAGAATGCTGAGAGACACAGCCTTTTATAAGACTACTCTGTGATGCCATCTAGTGTTAATATATATGAACAACATCTTGTTAACCCTGCACTCTCCTTCGATTATACATATCATTACATCCCCCCCTTTTTAAAAAAAAAGACATTTGTACAGCACAAACAGGAAAATATAAGTAACGATATTACATGAATTTGTTAAAAAGTTCATTTGTGTTTCTTTATAAATTCAGTCCGTCAGGTTTCTTTCTGATTCTGGATGATCTCCTCAATCCAGTCAATTGAATTGCAGATTTGTCCAATGGCTTCTGAAAGTCATCTTGTTGCTCGTCAGATGCTGTAGTATGTAATAAATAAACTGAAGACATGGAAATAACATACGAGAAGGTTTGACTTTCAGAAGAGCACGTCAATTTCTTCGAAGACCAGAACCATCAGTCGCTTTAACAATGCACGAGTGAGGTGTTGCTTGGCATATGACCTTTGCTAAATCAGACCATCCTCCAGTGGGAATCTGAATGCTCACTAGATCATCTGGATCAAGTGGTCCCATCGATTTTGCATGTTCATTGTAGTATTTCTCCTGAAGAAGGTTTTGATGCTGCATTTTCTCTATGACTTGCTGAAGATCAGCTAGTTGTAAACATAGAAGAGTTGTAAGCAACAATCTGTTCATTAACAACTGCGCAGGAGATAAATCAGTTGAGAGAGGAGTAGCCCTATAATTCAATAAAGCTAAGAACATATCTGAATCAGAGTCAAGTGCTTTCTTGAAAAGTTGTTTCACAATGTGAATGCCTTTTTCAATCTTGCCATTAGATTGCGGATAAAGAGGACTAGACATGATATGAGTGAAATTATAGTTACGAGCAAATTCTGTCCAATCATCACTATCAAAGCAAGGTCCATTGTCTGTCATGACTCTGCAAGGTATCCCATGACGGGCAAATATTTCTTTAGTCGCTTTGATCACAGATTTTGAAGTAGAATCAGACAATTTCATTACTTGCTGGTAATTTGAAAAATAGTCAATGATCAAGACATAATCACGACCTTGAAAATGAAAAAGATCAATATCAACTTTCGACCAAGGAGTCTTCTCGCGATCCTGAGTTGTGAGTTTCTCTTTACTCCGTCGACTGATTTCGCTGGCATGTTTCACATTCTAGCACAAAATTGGCTATGTCAGTATTTATTCCAGGCTAATATACTGCTTGTCTCACACAAACCTTCTGGAGGATCATGTGCCTTAGTGTCGTAGGAATAACAAGACGATCGAGACAAAGTAGAAATCCATCTACGACAGTGAGATCAGATTTAATATTTCTGAAATTTGAACAGTGTCCTTTCGTCCAAGCATTTTTCTTATGGCTGATTACGCGTTGTAGCATATATCTTTTTCAGTCACCGCTCTGATGAGCTTGAGTTTTTCATCAGAGACAGGAAGAGTTTCAGCTAGAAGTTCCGCTTGAGCTTATATTAGTTGAACTATCTCAGGTTGCTGTTCATCTGTTTCTGTAGCACGAGATAATGCGTCAGCAATGATAAGATCTAACTCGAGTGTGGACCAGCTGAAAGTTGTGCCTTCTTATTTTCATGATTATTCGTTGCAGTCTTTGAGTCTTTATATGAACTAATGGATGGTGATCTGCTTCAACCGTGAACATCGGAAGTCCATATACGTAGTCATGGAATTTCTGTATTCCTGTAAGCAAGCCTAAACACTCTTTCTCGATCTGAACCTACCATTCCTCTGTGGTTGTCATAGATCTGGATGCAGATGCA
The DNA here is from genome assembly GCF_047496885.1 of Scyliorhinus torazame. Lineage (NCBI taxonomy): Eukaryota > Metazoa > Chordata > Chondrichthyes > Carcharhiniformes > Scyliorhinidae > Scyliorhinus > Scyliorhinus torazame. The sequence goes on from NC_092707.1 coordinate 59,120,775, forward strand.
ATGGGTCTCCAAAAAGTATCATTCTTTTGAAGGAGGACTGCCCCAATCCCATTTTGACTCGCATCTGCGGAAATCTTTGTTTCTCGCCCAGGGTCAAAGAAGGAAAGGACAGGTGCCGTAGTCAATGCTGACTTGAGATCTGACCATTCTTTTTTTGTGCTCTATACAGTCCACGAGAAGAATGTGTTCTTCTTAATGAGGTTACGCAAGGCAGTTGTTCGTGGCAGTTGTTCGTGAAGCAAGGTTGGGGATGAATTTTCCTAAGAAATTCACGACACCAAGGAATCTCAGAATTGCTTTTTTATCTTCTGGGATGGACATCTTCTGGTTGGCAGCAATCCTAACATTATCTGGTTGCATACCATGTTCCGAGATTTGGTCACCCAGAAATTTTAACGTTGAGATACCAAAGTTGCACTTAGCCTGATTGAGCTTCAATCTGCATGTGTAATCTCTGTAACATTTGCAGGAGTCTGGCATGGTGTTCTTCACGAGTAGATGACCGTATTATAATGTCATCAACATACACCCAAACTCCATCTATGCCTTCTGTCATCTGTTCCATGGCACGATGGAATATCTCAGATCCTGAGATTATGCCAAATGGCATTCTGTTAACAGTAATGACCAAACGGTGTGTTGTATGTACACAATGTTTTGCTCGTGTCATCCAGTTGCATTTGCCAAAAACCTCTGGAAGCATCTATTTTAGAGAATATCTTGGCATTTGCCATTTCACTCGTTATTTCTTCACATTTTGGTACTGGATAGTGTTCACGTCGGATGTTCATATTCAGATCCTTCGGATCAATACAAATCCTGAGGTCACCATTTGGTTTTTTAACGCACACCATCGAGCTGACCCAAACTGTCAGTCCTGTGATCTTGGAAATGATTCCAAGGTGCTGCATGTGTTCCAGTTCTTGTTTGAGACGGTCACGTAATGGAGCAGGAACTCTTCTTGGAGGTTGTACCACTGGTTTAGCATTTGCTTTTAGTTGAATGTTGTATTGGAAAGGAAGAGTACCCATACCTTCAAATACCTGAGGATATTTAGTGAGGATGCTTTCAATACCTTCCTGCACAGGTGGAAGAGGTTTGTCTGTGTTGTAGATTTGTTTCACAATGTGTAAGTCTTGAAAGGCTTATGCACCTAATAGTGAAGATCGTTTAGCTTCAACAATGTCAAACCACAAGGATATCACAGTGTCGTTGTTTGTCACTAAGAGATAGCATGACCCGAAAGAAGTAATCATGTTACCATTGCAGTCACGTAACTGAGAGTCAGTTTTCTGAATCTTAGGATTATGACATAGTTGTGATAAATCAAGAGTATCGATTACATTTTCAGATGCTGCAGTGTCCAGTTTGAACATAATCTCGGAACGCATGTGCAATACGGTTGCCATCCGAAACGGCCATGTTTCTCAACTGCGCCACAGATCCAACGCAGTCATCCCGGAGGTGTGTTTTCACGCCCTTTTCCTGTATCAGTATTTCTGAATACTGATTTTTGGATATTTCATTCACTCTACACATTTCAATTGCATCTTCAAATTTTAATTCCTTTTGCCTGAATAAACGTTCTGAGTTTCTTATCTTTGATGCCAAAAACGATTTGATCCCTGATCATCGAGTATGACAAAATTGAGAAATTGCAGGTTTGTGACTTTAATCTTAAATCAGTAATGAAGCAATGTACAGATTCTCCACCTTTCTGCACTCTCATTGTAAAGACAAATCATTCTTAAGTTTCATTAATTTGAGCTTTGCAATGAAGGTCAAATTTCTTTTTATCCTCTTCCGTGGAGAATTGGAAGGAGTTATATAGTTCAATAGCCTGTGGTTCAGCTATTGTTAATAATAACGTGAGTTTTCTGTTATCACTAGCAGTATCTAAATCTGAGGCAGAGAGGTACAGTTGAAATTGCTGCTTAAATATTTTCTAATTTACATAAATTTTAAAAATAAAGTTAGAGTACCCAATTATTTTTTCCCAATTAAGGGGCAACGTAGCATGGCCAATCCACCTAACCTGCACATCTTTGAGTTGTGGTGGTGAAACCCAAGCAGACTCGAGGAGAATGTACAAACACCACACGGACAGTGACCCAGGGCCGGGATTTGAACCCGGGTCCTCAGTGCCGTAGGCAGCAGCGATAACCACTTTACATCAATTTTACCTGAAGTCCAGAACTGTTTCAGAGTCAGCAGTTTCTCCATGAGGTCTGGACTGGTCTGTGTGAGTTGATGTAACAGGTCTGGAAGCAGTCTTGCCTTCTACGTCTGAGCGTGTTGATTTTCTTTCTTCTTAGATTGTGTAGCAAGGATAATCCAGGGAACTACAGGCCGGTGAGCCTTACGTCAGTGGTAGGGAAATTACTGGAGAGAATTCTTCGAGACAGGATCTACTCCCATTTGGAAGCAAATGGACGTATTAGTGAGAGGCAGCATGGTTTTGTGAAGGGGAGGTCGTGTCTCACTAACTTCATAAGAGTTTTTTGAAGAAGTCACAAAGATGATTGATGCAGGTAGGGCAGGGGATGTTGTCTATATGGACTTCAGTAAGGCCTTTGACAAGGTCCCTCATGGTAGACTACTACAAAAGGTGAAGTCACACGGGATCAGGGGTGAGCTGGCAAGGTGGATACAGAACTGGCTGGGTCATAGAAGGCAGAGAGTAGCAATGGAAGGATGCTTTTCTAATTGGAGGGCTGTGACTAGTGGTGTTCTGCAGGGATCAGTGCTGGGACCTTTGCTGTTTGTAGTATATATAAATGATTTGGAGGAAAATGTAACTGGTCCGATTAGTAAGTTTGCAGACGACACAAAGGTTGGTGGAATTGCGGATAGCGATGAGGACTGTCAGAGGATACAGCAGGATTTAGATTGTTTGGAGACTTGGGCGGAGAGATGGCAGATGGAGTTTAATCCAGACAAATGTGAGGTAATGCATTTTGGAAGTTCTAATGCAGGGAGGGAATATGCAGTGAATAGTAGAACCCTCAAGAGTATTGAAAGTCAGAGAGATCTAGGTGTACAGGTCCACAGGTCACTGAAATGGGCAACACAGGTGGAGAAGGTAGTCAAGAAGGCATACGGCATGCTTGCCTTCATCGGCCGGGGCATTGAGTATAAGAATTGGCAAGTCATGTTGCAGCTGTATAGAACCTTAGTTAGGCCACACGTGGATTATAGTATTCAATTCTGGTCGCCACACTACCAGAAGGATGTGGAGGCTTTAGAGAGGGTGAAGAAGAGATTTACCAGGATGTTGCCTGGTATGGAGGGCATTAGCTATGAGGAGCGGTTGAATAAACTCGGTTTGTTCTCACTGGAACGATGGAGGTTGAGGGGTGACCTGATAGAGGTCTACAAAATTATGAGGGGCATAGACAGAGTGGATAGTCAGGGGCTTTTCCCCAGGGTAGAGAGGTCAATTACTAGGGGGCATAGGTTTAAGTTGCGAGGGGCAAGCTTTCGAGGAGATGTACGAGGCAAGTTTTTTAAATTTTTACACAGAGGGTAGTGGGTGCCTGGAACTCGCTGCCGAAGGAGATGGTGGAAGCAGGGACGATAGTGTCTTTTAAAAAAATATATATATTTTATTTAAATTTTTTTTCCCTGAGCAACATTTTTCCCGCTTACAAAACAAACGAAACGATAACAATAACAAAACAGAAATTTTTAACTTTTTAACAATAATAATAATGCACAAGTAACAAAACCTCATACTCTATTGACCTATACTCAACTAAACCTCCTCCCCCCCTCCGGGTTGCTGCTGCTGGTCATCTGTCTTCCCTCTAACGATCCCCTAGGTAGTCGAGAAATGGCTGCCACCGCCTGGTGAACCCTTGAGCCGATCCTCTCAGGGCAAACTTTATCTGCTCCAGTTTAATAAACCCAGCCATATCGTTTACCCAGGCCTCCAATCCGGGGGGTTTCGCCTCCTTCCACATGAGTAGGATCCTGCGCCGGGCTACGAGGGACGCAAAGGCCACGACATCGGCCTCTTTCGCCTCCTGCACTCCCGGCTCTTCCGCAACTCCAAATAGAGCTAACCCCCAGCTTGGTTTGACCCGGGCATTCACCACCTGTGAGATCACTCCCGTCACTCCCTTCCAATATCCTACCAGTGCCGGGCACGCCCAAAACATATGTGCGTGGTTTGCCGGGCTCCCGCCACACCTCCCAGATCTGTTCTCCACTCCAAAGAACCTGCTCAATCTTGCCCCTGTTATGTGTGCTCTATGTAGCACCTTAAATTGAATCAGGTGAAGCCTGGCGCATGAGGAAGAGGAGTTTACCCTGCTCAGGGCATCAGCCCACACACCCTCCTCTATCTCCTCCCCTAGTTCTTCTTCCCACTTTCCTTTTAGTTCGCCCACCGACTCCTCCCCCTCTTCCCTCATCTCTCTGTAAATCTCTGACACCTTGCCCTCTCCGACCCACACCCCTGAAAGCACCCTGTCCTGTATCCCGTGTCGGGAGACGTGGAAATTCCCTCACCTGTTGTCTAGTAAACGCCCTCACCTGCATAGATCTCAAGAAATTTCCCTGGGGTAACTTATACTTTTCATCCAGTGCTCCCAAGCTCCCAAAAGTCCCATCCATGAATAAATTTCCCACCTTCCTAATTGCCAACTGGTACCAGCTCTGAAATCCTCCATCCATTCTTCCTGGGGCGAACCTATGGTTGTTCCTGATAGGGGACCCCACCAGGGCTCCCCGCACCCCTCTCTGTCGCCTCCACTGTCCCCATATGATCAGTGTTGCCGCCACCACCGGGTTCGTGGTGTACTTTTTAGGTGAGAGCGGTAGCGGTGCAGTCACCAACGCCTCTAGACTCGTCCCTTTACAGGACCTTCTCTCCAACCTTTTCCACGCCGCTCCCTCACCCTCCATCATCCATCTACGTATCATTGCCACATTGGCGGCCCAATAATAATCTCCCAAGTTCGGTAGTGCCAGTCCTCCTCTGTCCCTACTGCGCTGAAGGAACCCCCTCCTTACTCTCAGAACTTTCCCTGCCCACACAAAGGTTGTAATGCTCCTATCTATTTTATTAAAAAAGGTCCTGGTGATTAAAATAGGGAGACATTGAAATACAAATAAGAACCTCGGGAGGACCATCATCTTAATTGCTTGCACCCTGCCCGCCAGCGATAAAGGCTGCATGTCCCACCTCTTAAAGTCCTCCTCCATTTGTTCTACCAGCCGTGTCAGATTAAGTTTGTGCAAGGTTCCCCAGCTCCTAGCGATCTGAATCCCCAAGTATCGGAAGTTTCTTTCCACTTTCCTTAGCGATAAGCCTTCTATCTCTCTACTCTGGTCCCCTGGATGTATCACATATAATTCACTCTTCCCCATGTTTAACCTATACCCCAAAAATTCCCCGAACCTCCTCAAAATTCGCATAACCTCTATCATCCCCCCCGCTGGGTCCGACACGTATAACAATAGGTCATCCGCGTATAACGAGACTCGGTGTTCTTCTCCCCCTCTAGTCACCCCTCTCCATTTCCTGGAGTCTCTCAACGCCATGGCCAGAGGTTCAATTGCCAATGCAAACAACAATGGAGACAGCGGGCATCCCTGTCTTGTTCCCCTATATAATCGGAAATACTTCGATCTATGTCGACCTGTAACTACGCTTGCCATTGGTGCCCCATAAAGTAGTCTAACCCAGCGAATAAACCCGTTTCCAAACCCAAACCTCCTTAACACTTCCCATAAATATTCCCACTCCACCCTATCAAATGCCTTCTCTGCGTCCATTGCCGCCACTATCTCTGCCTCCCCCTCCACTGAGGGCATCATTATCACCCCTAATAGTCGTCGCACGTTAACATTCAATTGTCTCCCTTTTACGAACCCTGTCTGGTCTTCGTGCACCACCCCTGGGACACAGTCCTCTATCCTCGATGCCAGCACCTTTGCCAGCAATTTGGCGTCCACGTTCAATAGTGAAATGGGTCTATAGGACCCACACTGCAACGGATCTTTGTCCCTCTTCAAAATTAGCGATATCGTCGCCTCCGACATCGTCGGGGGTAGAGTCCCCCCCCTTCCCTGGCCTCATTGAACGTCCTCGCCAACAACGGGGCCAACAAGTCCACATATGTTCTGTAGAATTCCACCGGGAACCCGTCCGGCCCCGGGGCCTTCCCTGCTTCCCAGTCCCTTAATAACCTCATCCACCTCAATCGGCGCCCCCAGGCCTGCCACCGCCTGCTCCTCCACTTTCGGGAACCTCAATTGGTCCAGGAACTGCCGCATCCCCTCCTCTCCCTCTGGAGGCTGAGACCTATACAGTTCCTCATAAAAGGTCTTAAACACCTCATTTATCTTTCCTGCCCTTCGCACAGTGTCTCCCCTTTCATCCCTAATTCCTCCTATCTCCCTCGCTGCTGCCCTCTTTCACAGTTGGTGCGCCAGCAGGCGATTAGCCTTTTCCCCATATTCATACCTCCTCTCCTGTGCCTTCCTCCACAGTACCTCCGCCTTTCTGGTGGTCAGAAGGTCAAACTCGGTCTGGAGTCGTCTCCTCTCCCTGTACAGCTCCTCCTCCGGGGTCTCTGCAAATTCCCTGTCCACCCTTAAAATCTCCCCCAGTAATCTATCCCTTTCCTTGGCCTCTGTTTTCCTTTTGTGGGCCCCAATAGAAATCAGCTCTCCTCTGACCACCGCTTTTAGTGCTTCCCAGGCCACTCCCACAGGGACCTCGCCGTCGTCATTGACCTCCAGGTATCTCTCAATACACCCCCTCACTCTTGCACACACTCCCTTATCCGCCATCAGTCCCACATCTAATCGCCAGAGTGTTCTTTGCTCCCTGTCCTCTCCTACCTCCAGGTCCACCCAATGTGGGGCATGGTCCGAAACCGCTATGGCTGAGTATTCAGCTTCTTCCACCCTAGAGATCAACGACCTTCCTAAAACAAAAAAATCTATCCGGGAGTACACTTTATGGACGTGGGAGAAGAAGGAATACTCCCAAGCCCTGGGTCTAAGAAATCGCCATGGATCCACTCCCCCCATTTGGTCCATAAACCCCTTAAGTACCTTGGCCGCTGCCGGCCTTCTTCCAGTCCTTGGAGCTGGATCTATCTAGCCCCGGGTCCAGCACCGTATTGAAGTCCCCTCCTAAAATCAAATTTCCTGCCTCCAGGTCCGGAATACACCCCAGCATCCGTCTCATGAACCCCGCATCGTCCCAATTTGGGGCATACACATTAACCAACACGACCTCCATTCCCTCCAGCCTACCACTCACCATTACATATCTACCTCCACTATCAGCTACGATGTTCTTTGCTTCAAATGCTACCCGTTTCCCCACCAAAATGGCCACCCCTCTGTTCTTTGCGTCCAGTCCTGAGTGGAACACCTGTCCCACCCATCCTTTCCTTAGCCTAACTTGGTCCGCCACCTTTAGGTGCGTGTCTTGGAGCATAACCACGTCTGCCCTTAGTCCTTTCAAATGCGCGAGCGCTCGGGCCCTTTCTTTCGGTCCATTCAGGCCTCTCACGTTCCACGTGATCAGCCTCACTGGGGGGCTACCTGCCCCCCTCCAGTGTCGACTAGCCATTACCTTCTCTAGGCCAGTCCCATATCCCGCCTCCGTGCTCCCGCTCGCTCCCCCAGCGTCGCATTCCGCCCCCGACCACCCACTCTTTAGCCATTTCCTTTTGGATTTCCGCAGCAGCAACCCAGTTGTCCCCCCCCCCCCCCCGCTAGATCCCTATCGAGCTTGATTGCTCCCCCCATATCACTTCCGTAAGTCAGCTGACTTCAACTGACCCCGGCTACTCCTGCTCGCTCCTCGACCCCCCCGGTGTGAGGGAACTCCCATCCGCCTTGCGCCTGTTTTCCCGCCTTATTCTTTCTGGCACGGGAACATCCCTTTACCTGACCCGCCTCTTCTGGCGCAGCTCCCTTTCCCCTCCCCTTCCCCATTCTCCGACTATGTCCCGCCTTTCCCCCCTCACCGGCGCCCACATTTCCCCAGTGTCCCCCCCCTTCCCTGTTTACTTCTCGATTGACTTTCACCATCACATTAACAAAAACAATAACAACAATAACAGTTCCCTGCAGCATCAGTCCCTCAGTTCCGGTCCAGTTTCTCTTCTTTGATGAAGGACCATGCTTCCTCCGCCGTCTTGAAATAATAGTGTCTCTCCTGATGCGTGACCCATAGTCTTGCTGGCTGCAGCATCCCAAACTTCACCTTCCTTTTGTGCAAAACCTCTTTGGCTCGGTTGAAGCTCGCCCTCCTTCTCGCCACCTCCGCACTCCAATCCTGGTAGATCCTTACCACAGCATTCTCCCATCTGCTACTCCGCACCTTTTTAGCCCATCTCAGGACCTCTTCTCTGTCCTTAAGGCGGTAGAATCGCACGATTATCGCCCTCAGTGGTTCTCCCGCTTTTGGTCTTCTCGCCGGGATCCGATTTGCCCACTCCACCTCCATGGGGCCCGCAGGGGCCTCAGCACCCATCAGTGAGCTCAGCATCTTACTTGCGTACGCTCCACAGTCCACTCCTTCCACACCCTCCGGGAGACCTAGTATCCTAAGGTTCTTCCTTCACGCTCCATTTTCTTCGGGCTGCAGCCGCCGCCGCCGGTTTTTCCCTCCGTCGTTCGGGGGGGGGGACGGGGGGGGGGGGGGGGGGGACGACGACTCCCTTGCCACGCACCTCGCACCGGGTTTTTCGGCCGGCAAAGTCCCTGTTGGGGCTCTTAAAAGAGCCCGAAGTTCCGTCGGAGCTGGAGCCGCCGAAACGTGCGGCTAGCTCATCCCCACCACAACCGGAAGTCACGATAGTGTCGTTTAAGGGCATCTTGACAAATACATGAATAGGATGGGAATAGAGGGATACGGACCCAGGAAGTGTTTAGTTTAGACGGGCAGCATGGTCGGCACGGGCTTGGAGGGCCGAAGTGCCTGTTCCTGTGCTGTATTTTTCTTTGTTTGTATCTAAATTTAGCTTAATTACTTCAGTAATTACCTGGGACCAGGTAAGAAATTTCCACTACTGGTATCATGTAATGTTCCTTGTATTGTTCTCCAAGATAGCCAAAGTCATAGTGTTTACAAAGAACATTGAGCTATCTATTTAAACCAAAGCTAGTTTAATTGACACTACTTGAAATGGTTCGCACATTCTACTGAGTAACAGCTAACAAAATAATAGTATTGAATCTATGTTACAGTAATTAATTATCTCTCTAATACAACTAACACTCTCAACCTCTCACTAACCTTTTCCATCAGCTTCTCCCAGAATGTTTAGAGACGCAGCCTTTTAGAAGACTATTCAGTGATGCCATCTAGTGTATATATAAATGATCATCTTGTTAAACCTTTACTTGCCTTAGATTATACATTCAGAAGTTTTACAACACCAGGTTAAAGTCCAACAGATTTGTTTCAAATCACTAGCTTTTGGAGCACTGCTCCTTCCTCAGGTGAATGAAGAGGCTGATTCCAGAAACATATATATAGACAAAGTCAAATATGCAAGACGAAACTTAGATTGCGAGCATTTGCAGGTAATTAAGTCTTTACAGATCCAGAGAGGGGTAATCCCAGGTTAAAGAGGTGCGAATTGTCTCAAGCCTGGATAGTTGGTAGGGGTGAATGTAATGCGACATGAATCCAAGGTCCCGGTTGAGGCCGTACTCCTGTGCGCGGAACTTGGCTATAAGTTTCTGCTCGGCGATTCTGCATTGTCGCGCGTCCTGAAGGCTGTCTTGGAGAACGCTTACCCGAAGATCAGAGGCTGAATGCCCTTGACTGCTGAAGTGTTCCCCGACTGGAAGGGAACATTCCTGCCTGGCGATTGTCGCGCGAAGTCTGTTCATCTGTTGTCGCAGCGTCTGCATGGTCTCGCCAATGTACCACACTTCGGAACATACTTTCCTGCAGCGTATGAGGTAGACAACGTTGGCCGAGTATGTACCGCGTACCTGGTGGGTGGTGTTCTCACGTGTAATGGTTATACCCATGTCGATGATCTGGCATGTCTTGCAGCAATTGCCATGGCAGGATTGTGTGGTGTCGTGGTCGCTGTTCTAAAGGCTGGGTAGTTTGCTGCAAACAATGTTTAGTTTGAGGTTGCGCGGTTGTTTGAAGGCAAGTAGTGGGGGTGTGGGGATGACCTTCGCAAAATGTTCGTCTTCACTGATGTGTTGAAGGCTGCAATGAAGATGTCGTTGTTTCTCCGCTCCTGTTAATCAACGGGATATGGTGCTCGACTCATCGATCGACAGTTCCAACACGCCACAGCAAAAAACCGTACCGACCTCCTCAGAAGACAAACACGGGACACAACCGACAAAGTACCCTTCGTCGTCCAGTACTTCCCCGGAGCGGAGAAACTACGATATCTTCTTTGCAGCCTTCAACACGTCAGACAGAGCAACTGCTCTTTCTAGATAGCTCCTCAAACAAAGAAATGGTCTCTTTAAAAAAAAACCTGCGTATTGGTTTGGTGACACGGTGGTTAGGACTGCTACCGCACAGCGTCAGGGACCCAGGTCCAATTCCAGTCTTGGGTGACCGTGTGAAGTTTGCACATTCTCCCGATGTCTGCATGCTCCGGTTTCCTCCCAGTGTAAAGATGTGCAGGTTAGGCAGATTGACTATGTTAAATTTCCCCTTGGTATCTAAAGATGTGGTGAGGTGGCGTTCCACGGATAGGGCAGGAGGGCCTAGGTACAGTGCTCTTTTGGAGGGTTGGTGCTGTTGTGACCCTTTAGGGGGCAAGGACTGTGCACCATATGATTCCCCCCTTACAAAGATGTGTATGAACTCTCCCGGTAATTGGGCATGGGGTTTCCCCTTAGCAAAGGGGAAACTACTCCGTATAAAAACCCTGACCTGGGTGCACGTCAGGAAGGGTGGCCCTAGGCAGCACGGTGGCGCAGTGGTTAGTGCTGCTTCCTCACGGCGCCGAGGTCCCAGGTTCGATCCCGGCTCTGGGTCACTTTCCGTGTGGAGTTTGCACATTCTCCCCTTGTTTGTGTGGGCTTTGCCCCCACAACCCAAAAGATGTGCAGGCTAGGTGGATTGCCCATGCTAAATTGCTCCTTAATTGGAAAAAATGAATTGGGTACTCTAAATTTATATTTTAAAATTGTTTTTATAAAAAAAAAGGAAAGGTGGCCCTTCGGGCCAAGGAGTTATAGTTTCATCATTTTGCGCATACCGTAATAAATCTATTGTTCATCTCTATCCTACCATGTGCTCCTGTTGTCTCTCCCGCTCGGTTTCTGCAGGAGTAGACTCGCTGAGCTGAATGGCCTCCTCTTGTACTGTATGGATTCTATGGAAGATTGCAAAAGGCAATGGACTGAGAAATTGAATGTAAACAATGGAGTTCAAAGCTTTTAGGATTCCTGGCTTGCCCAGAGGCTTGAAAACATTGAAGGGAATAAAATTGATTGTGAAAAAAGCACTTCAAAAGGTTTCCAACACATTTTGCCTTCTTCTGACAGATCATTGATATTGACATGCTGGGAGAGACACCAAAGGGTTCCAACATATCAGAGATTTTAAACTTCGACAACAAGCTGAAAGGCAGTTTAATGATTTTCAATGCTGCGGAGGGAAGACCTGCCAAACAACCCCCATCGCAGTAAAGACCCCCAACCTGAGCCCTACAGCCCAGCCTAAGTCCCTCCGGCCCCCACCTCCCCTGAACGAAACCAAGTGGCATCTTGGAGGCAAATGTAGAGAGATGCCCATCCCCTTGCCACCCCACCCCCACGGCACCAGGTCCCCATGTGTTAACGTGACTCTCGGCTGGGAGGACAGAGCATCCCACGAGGTTGGTGAATCGGGCAACCTGCCTGTTAATCACATTCTAATGAATCAAATGTGAATTAGCATGCTCTCACCAGCTCTGGGCGAGAACCTGATCAAGGCAGGTGAAGCGGGCCGTGAGACTCGTTATGGGTTCGACGCCCGGCGAAAATCCCATTTTAGCCCTCGTGCCCTATTCAGTGAATCATGCGATTCCCGCCTGCGGCTAGCAGCCCCAGAGTATCGCCCCCAATATCTTTTCCTGATATTGGTTTGACTCTAACTGTCTAAAATTAAAAGCAGCAAGGGAAACAATAGTCTGAATGTAAAACACTTCAAATTAAAATGACAGAAGATGTTGAATTGAACAAGATGCATTATATACAGATCAATGAAGGCAATCAAAACAGTCAAAGATAATAATTTATTAAAGTTGATACGGTACAGTGTTGGGTTAATACTGTCTTTACATTTGCCTTCTCCCTGCAACAACTGTAATACTATACATTCATTTCAAAACCCAAACTTAGAAACGAAGAAAAAATATTCAACATATCCATATGCTGATTTCTGAGTAAATTACTTTTGGGCAAAATAAATCAAGGTATGTACATGTTTATAAGTCTAATTTCCCACATATTTTACATACTGTATGAAAAACATTATAATGTCCACACTCTCTTTATACATAGACTAAAGTCAGACATTCAGAAGCAGTTTCAAATGCTACAAGGTTTTTATACACTGAAATTAAATCCAAACTTAATAATTTTTCTAAGTTAGTTGATACTGAAACTGTAATAAATGCAGTTAAATGAATGTGCAGTACAGAGTAATGAAGGAGAAAAAAATGTTTAAGCAGAAAAGAAGAGCAAAATAAAGTTGCAAATTTACACAAACATGTCTTTATTTCAGTATTGCATTAGAAGGTTTCATCATCATTGCAGCTGTTTGTCCAGTGCCCAAAAACCTCACAGATGTCACAATAGGGGCGTTCATCATTTCTATTGCCATGGTAAGTAGTATGTGGAGGAAAGTCAGACATCTGTGCTTGTGTGGGACAATCCTCTGTATCATGGAGGTCAAAACAATCACAGATATCACAGAAGAGACGAGGTGGTGGTTTTTTCTTTGTTTGTGTTTCATCCAAGCTGCAAAGAAGATATGTAGCATAGTAATATCAGTGGCGTTTAATTCTATCCTCTTCAAAATGATATGCAAGCTAGATTTTTGTGTCCCTTTCCTAAAGGTAGAAACATCAAATGGTGGAAGGAAATGTGAAAGACCCATATGGTCCTTTTGTTTTAAAAACCTTTGCACTTATTTCCCCATTTTCCCATGGTTTCCATGCCATCTTCAGGAAACAAATTGACTGAAATCTGGCCAATAATAAGTTATGGCAGGGGCCTGGTGACAATGCCTTGAACAGGATCCACGTTTCAACATTGCTCACAATAGCACAATTAAGTTTAATAAAGTGGAACTGTATGGGAAGCAAGTAACATTTCTCAAGCATTATAGGTGTTAGGTAGTTTAATAGAGACACACACACACCTATCGGCACTTCCTGTCTTTTCACACTCTCAATGGCCTAATATCAAGGACTCAAAGTCATAGAATCATAGAATTTACAGTGCAGAAGGAGGCCATTCAGCCCATCAAGTCTGCACTGGCCCTCAAAAAGGGCACCCTACCTAAACCCACACCTCCACCGTATCCCTGTAACCCCACCTAACCCAACCTCTTTGGACATCAAGGGCAATTTAGCATAGCCAATCCACCTAACCTGCACATTTCTGGACTGTGGGAGGAAACCTGAGCACTCGGAGGAAACCCACGTAGACACAGGGAGAACGTGCAGACTCCGCACAGACAGTGACCCAAGCCGGGAATCGAACCTGGGACCCTGGAGCTGTGAGGCAACTGTGCTAACCACTGTGCTGCCATGCTGCCCTGTGTGAAGAATGAGTTGCAGATTTCCCAGTACAGACTATTAACATATTCCAAATTGTACCCACAAAGTCACAAGACATTTATTATTTCAGCTTACCTGCCAAAATTGTTTATATCAGTAGCATCATTGCCATTAAAGGATGCTTCAGTCAAATGTGCTAGCTTCGCATTCAGTTCTTCATTCTTCTTTTGTAAATCCACTATTACAGAGTTCAGGAATTCAATCTAAGATAGAGGTATAAACATATATAAATCCTTAAAATGGGGTGTAAGCTCTGATCTCAATGAAAATTGAATAGGAATATGTAGGCTTAATTTTTGAAAAGAAAGAGGGTCCAAGCTAATTGAAAACATTCTGCACAATCATGCACAAAAACAATGAGAATATTTGGGGTTTGTAAGTCAAACCGCAGGAAGAAGCTTCATAACCCTTCTGACTCAGACAGTTGGCAGACTTACAGAAAGACAAAAAAAATTCTGTAAAGAGAAAATTGAAGTGGGTCCTAAATATGATCAGTACTTCCAAACATTGGAAAGCAATTCAGTATCACAACAAAGAGGCAAATATTCAATAAATATAAAACACAATTATAATAATTTACAAAATAATTAGTTACTAAATATCACAGATCACACCTCTTTGCAAGCTAAGAATGCAATCATGTAATTATTTCAACTTTGGATTTTGAAATATGGATCAAACATTATGAAAAGGTAAAATAATAAATCACCATCATTGTAATGTTATCTCTATAACTTAGTAGCATGCTTGTATTATGTTAAAACGATCTGAGGAAAATTTACGTTAATGCAATTCAAAGAAGGCCAAGGCATAAGCTTTTATGAAGTAATCTTAAAGAAAGGTTATCTGGAACTTTCATCGAAGGTTGACCAACATGTATGTTTAAATTGGACAACCCAGTATCACAGACGGCCACCTGGTAATTTAATGTTTTTCTAAATGTTTGATCTGTAAAAAGACACTGAAAGAGAGAAGCAGGTCGATTGGCTCATGCAGAAATTGACCAACTCACTCATGCAAACATAAATATGACCCATTTCATATTTGTGTACCTGTGGCTGGACCATTTTGTACTTGGTGCTCAGCAATGTTTTGTGCAACTAAAACAACATGATCCAACTTCAGGAATTGGATGATTACCAGACAGCAAATTATATTATTCAATTAATACTGATAAGCAACATGTGCACCCTAAATCAAAATGATAATATATAAATCCTCCATTGCTATTTGTCAGAATATATGTTGATAAGATCACGGAGGCAGCTGTTATTTCCCCCTGGGAGCAACGTAAAATCAGACAGCAACAGGCAGCTGGTACCATGTTGCTGATGTCTGATGAGAAAGATTAATTACAATAGGTAATAATCTAGAAAGACAGAGATAAAAGAGTACATTTCTAATATATCGCGCTTGATAAGGTTCCCCACGGTAGGCTATTGCAGAAAATACGGAGGCTGGGGATTGAGGGTGATTTAGAGATGTGGATCAGAAATTGGCTAGCTGAAAGAAGACAGAGGGTGTTGGTTAATGGGAAATGTTCAGAATGAAGTTCAGTTACAAGCGGCGTACCACAAGGATCTGTTCTGGGGCCGTTGCTGTTTGTCATTTTTATCAATGACCTAGAGGAAGGCGCAGAAGGGTGGGTGAGTAAATTTGCAGACGATACTAAAGTCGGTGGTGTTGTCGATGGTGTGGAAGGATGTAGCAGGTTACAGAGGGATATAGATAAGCTGCAGAGCTGGGCTGAGAGGTGGCAAATGGAGTTTAATGTACTGGTAGAGGGATTGAGTTCCGGAGTCAGGAGGTCATGTTGCAGCTGTACAGAACTCTGGTACGGCCGCATTTGGAGTATTGCGTACAGTTCTGGTCACCGCATTATAGGAAGGACGTGGAGGCTTTGGAGCGGGTGCAGAGGAGATTTACCAGGATGTTGCCTGGTATGGAGGGAAAATCTTATGAGGAAAGGCTGATGGACTTGAGGTTGTTTTCGTTGGCGAGAAGGTGGTTAAGAGGAGACTTAATAGAGGCATACAAAATGATCAGGGGGTTAGATAGGGTGGACAGTGAGAGCCTTCTCCCGCGGATGGAAATGGCTGGCACGAGGGGACATAGCTTTAAACTGAGGGGTAATAGATATAGGACAGAGGTCAGAGGTAGGTTCTTTACGCAAAGAGTAGTGAGGCCGTGGAATGCCCTACCTGCTACAGTAGTGAACTCGCCAACATTGAGGGCATTTAAAAGTTTATTGGATAAACATATGGATGATAATGGCATAGTGTAGGTTAGATGGCTTTTGTTTCGGTGCAACATCGTGGGCCGAAGGAATAATTATTGCGCTGTATCGTTCTATGTTCTATCTATATAACACAAGTTGATCTCTCACGCCATAGCAAAAGGGCAGTTGGAGGATACATTGTATTTTAAATAGGGACAGACGTTTATGGCATCTACAGCAGATTGTCAGAACCATGGGTTTATTGTACTTAAATAATTCTATTTTATTGTAGAGCACTTTCGAGTTTTTCCCTGGTGCTTTGGGGGTCAAGTTCATAATGCTAATTATTCTATGCAGATTAAAAATGGGTTACTTTAAATTTTAGCCCTAATAATTTTTAAAGCTCAAAATATACAACATGATGGTATAAAGGTATCAGCTGGCAGCAGCAAACTGGCATTTAGACATCCTGGGGAGAAATTACATAGTTGGGGTGAGCAGTTCTTGGGGTCTGATAGCACTGGTGGATGTTCTTAGATTTGGTAGTATAAAGAGGGTATAGTACTACTATGAGAGGGAGTTTAAGGTGCACCAGATCTTCAAGGTAAATGTTGGGAGTTTTTAAGGAGCGGAAGGACACAGGGCTGACACAGCATATGGGGTGGGGGATTGGGCAAGCACTACTGGATCGGGCAGCAAGTTTCTGTGAGATCTCTATAAAGATTGAATTCAATGTTTTACAGCGAGCTGCCGATCATGCATCTGTTTTTAACTGTCCCTGTCCATTTCACAGTTGTCACAAATTAGGATATTCAGATTTTGTAAGAAACAATAGAACTCAGGTGATGTTAACAATCTTTGATTTTCTGAGAATATTCAAAATTCAATTCATTTGCTTATTTGGGAAAAATAAAAAGTCAAATACATATTCTCTCGGCTTGATCCATTTATTGCGTCAGTTGGAATAACTGACTGTTAATAATAATAATCTTTATTAGTGTCACAAGTAGGCTTACATTAACACTGCAATGAAGTTACTGTGAAAATCCCCTAGTCGCCACATTCCGGCGCCTGTTCAGGTACACTGAGGGAGAATTCAGAATGTTGGGTCTGCATTCAGCTATCAGTGGACCATTACATGAGATTTAAGAACCAGATATTGGGAGACGTTGAGATCTTCCATTTGTGATGAATGTTTTTTTTTTAAGGAATATTGAATTCCAAACATTTGGCCATTTAAGGGTTGAAATCCAGGGGCTAGTGTATTTGACTAAAAAAAACCCTGTTTGCTGGGTCTGGGTGTTTTTAGGAGCCAGAAGGTGAAATTGACCAGAAGAATGTGTATTTCAGTCTGGGCTAATGCACTGTGGTTTGACTGGGGAGATTGTGTGTTTTCAGCCTGGAGGGAGTTCATTTGTTTTTTTAGCTTGGGGCGACGATGTCATTTCTGGGTGAAGCTGAAGAATTTAGAGAAACATTTTGAGAAAGATTCGGAGAGGATTTGAAGTCTGATCTGTCTGACACGGAGTCCACAATTCTCTTCCAGTATGATAGTCATAAAGAGTATTAATATTTATAGCAGAGCAGGACAAGAAGCTGAAACATGCCAGGTGAACCAGCTTTTTGAAGATATTTAGCCAGAGTCTGAAGGGTTTCTAAGAGGAGCCAAATCTGTTCCGAATTGAAAGCTGTACGTTTCTTTCCTTGTTGATTAATGGGGAATTGAGCAGTAGTCTTTAAGGGGTAATTGAAAGCTATTCTTTTCGGGTGTGAAGTTAAAGAGTTTAATATCGTATTCGTAACAAAGTTTTGTCTTAAAAAAAGCAAATCCCTATTTCTTCATGCAATCATTCTTGGAACGAATCATTTTTCACTGCACAGTCTTACAAAATAAACTAAAATGTTGGCGTTTTGGTCCAGTATTCTAGTCACCATTGGGGTCACATTTATTTAATGGCGGCATTAGAAGAAAATCCAATGGATAAAGTTAATAAAATTTGCATTGCACTTTTTTTTGCCACTTTCCCCTGTCATTTTTAATGGTGGTTTATTTTCAGCGATCATTTGGGATTGGATGTTTTTGTAAGTTATGAGTAGTTTCTTACTGTCATTTTCCTCATTTTCTTGCTCTTGATTCATACTTTGTTTTGACTTGCTGATTTACTTTGATTCAGTGTTATGGGAAAAAGTACAATCACAAAGATATGGCAAATAGGAATTGAGCGCTAAGTTCAACACATATTGTGGATATATTTAATTGACAAACGTGCTGCAATCTTAAAGACTCACAACAGTAATGGATAATACTTAAGATCATCCTGTATAAGACACATTCAATGTTTGCTTTTTTTTTTCTTTCAATATACATTTCTGCCTGACAATAATTATTGTGTGATTAAAAAGTACCAGGATGATCTTAGTTAGGGAATTTTGCCAACGATATAAATGCAGAACAAACAAATATGAAAAAAAGGCAAGGAAAAACGAACCATTTGCTGTTTGGAGAGAAGCATCGTCAGCATCAAGAGGGGGGAAAATGGAGAAATCTGTTAGTACAATGCAGCATTACGTATCCAACGAAAGGTTTTGTACAAATATTCGGAAATAAGCAGAATAAGTTTACACAGAATTGTAACCAGATGCCTTTAGTGTTTTGTTTTCTTTGACAAAAAATAAATGTAAGACATAACGTGATGAACCTGACAAAGTTCCAAAATAATTTCAAATAAAATGTTTTGGCTTACATTTGATATTTTACACAGTTATGTTAGTAATCACTTATTGCAGAATAATCCAGTTATTGGAAAAATATCTCCCCATTCCATTACTTTGCACATTATCTTTTCCATTATCTGTTATTCTTTCTAATTGTTCAAGTTCCACTCCTAGACGTGTGAACACGCGCACACAAAAAAAAAATCAAGGCTGACATTCCAGTGCAGTACTGTCAGAGATGCTGTCTCTCAGATGAGATGTTAAATAGAGTCCTACCTCATCTACCTACTCAAATAGATGTAATAGATCCTCTCTTTCAAAGAAGAACAACTTGTTTTTAAAAGTATGGAAAAATACTTGTTACATTGTAAAGCTGCTGGTGCATCTTTGTTTTTTGTTTTCAATGATTTTATCATAGAATTTACAGTGCAGAAGGAGGCCATTCGGCCCATCGAGTCTACACCGGCCCCCGGAAAAGTATCCTACCCAAGGTCAACACCTCCACCCTATCCCCATAACCCAGTAACCCCACCCAACACTAAGGCCAATTTTGGACACTAAGGGCAATTTATCATGGCCAATCCACCTAACCTGCACATCTTTGGACTGTGGGAGGAAACCAGAGAACCCGGAGGAAACCCACGCACACACGGGGAGGATGTGCAGACTCCGCACAGACAGTGACCCAAGCCAGAATCGAACCTGGGACCCTGGAGCTGTGAAGCAATTGTGCTATCCACAATGCTACCGTGCTGCCCACCTTTGCCTGCTCACAAGCTACCAGACAGCTCCCCCATTCCTGAAATGAAAAATCAATAACTATTACTACAGCAAACTATTCTCAGATTTAGTTTCTTGAAGTACAGAGCTCGAGAATTGCTGAAAGATGTTCACCGGGCACACATCAGGGCAGACCTCAGGATGCCAATTTTCAAAGAGAGCAAGAATTTTTACAGCATGGGAAACGGGGTGCTGATTGATTGACAGGTCAGCCCTGATTGGTCGTTGCACTGCAATGGCGAATGCACCAGGGAGTGAATGCTCCCGTTTACTTGAGTAAGGTGCAATCTCTGGATATACTCCTTTTGCCTGCAGAGGACAGGTCCCTGCATATGAATAGATGTTTATGAAAAGCTTCAACAGCTCGTCTCTATATTCAGCAATTCTCAGATTTGAAAAAAATCTAAGAAATGGAAAACAACATTTGTAGAAATACCTGCAAGAGATTAATAAAGCAAAAAGGAACGTTGAGGTAGTAGGGCACTGCATAGTGAGAGGGATTGACACTGCTTTCTGCAGCAAAGAGAGGGTGTCCAGACAACTGTGGTGCTTGTCCAGTGCCAGGGTTCCGGACATCTGCTCAATGCTGGAGAGGAGCATGCAGCGGGAGGGGGAGAATCCAGATGTCATGGTCTATGTAGGTACCAACAACATAGAAGTAGGAAAGAGATTCTGCATAGAGATTATGAGGAGCTAGGCACTAAATTAAAGAGCAGAACTTCAAAAGTTCTAACCTTTGGGTTATTACCTGAGCCATGTGTAAATTGGCAGAGGGTCCATAAAATTAGGGAGCTAGATACCTGGCTCAAAGACCAACCATCTGTGGTTAACTAAAAATATTAAAGACAGTATATCAAGCTTTAAGAAAAATGTGCAAATATTGGTGGCAGGTCAGAAGATTTGTGGAGGAGAAGTTGATTACAGTTTGTGGAGCACTGGCAGCTGTATTGGGGGAAAGTGGGGCTGCGCCATTGGGGCAATCAACACCTGAACTGTGCTGGGACCAGTGTTATAGCAAGTCACATAACAAGGGAAGTAGAGAGGGGTTTTAGACTAAACCGTGGGGGCAAGGGATCAAATTTGGGAAGATGTGGTCAATCAAAGAGTAGAGAAAAATACTTGATTGAAATGTACAAGATCCTGAGGGGTTTTGACAGGATCAAATGTGGAGAGGATGTTTCGTCCTGTGGGACAATCTAGTACTCGGTGGCACGGTGTAAAAATAAGGGGTCGCCCATTTAGGACCAGGATGAGGAGAAATCTTTGCTCTCAAGGAGGGTTGAATGTCTTTGGAACTCTCTTCCTCAAAAGACAGTGATAAGTAGAGTCTTTGAACATGTTTAAGATATAGGTAGATAGATTCTTGATAAACAAGGGGGTGAAAAGTTAGCAGAGTAGGTGCGAATGTGGAGTTGAGGGTACAATCAGATCAGCCATGATTTCACTGAATGACGGAGCAATCTCGAAGGGCTGAGTGGCCGACTCCTAATTAGTAGGGATGCTTTACTACCACAGGTTCAATACATATTTCACCTCTTATACATCTGTTTAGCAGTCTGTTTTATTTTAACAAAGTAATTTTGTTGCTAAGTTACAAAATAAAAGATTTACCTGACTCTCAGGTGCATCATCTCTTTGTTTTTCAATGACTGGTTCACCTTTAGATAAAAAAAAGATAAGCAGTTTAAAAACAATAAATGTGTGTACCACCCTAAGGAATATGGGGGAACATTTTAAGAATATATTCTCCATCTTTTTATGAAATATGTGCCAATTTTTCATACTTCAAAACATTAGGTGAGACTTTGAAGTTACAAGGTTCATTAACTGTGTTTCCAGCAGACAGATATCAAGGATTATTTTTTATTTTGTTGGCTGGCCAAAGAATCATAGGAGCTTGCAGTATAGAAGGAGGCTATCAGCCCAAAGGTCTGTGCCTACAAATTGCTAATTTCATCATGAATGACTACACATGCTTGAAAACTATAATTGAACAAATCAGCATTGGGAGGGAGGATGCATTAGCAGTTTTAATGGGCTTAAAAGTGGACAACTCCCCATTCCCAGATGAGACGTGTCCTTGTCTGCAGTGGATGGCAAGGGAGGAGATTGCAGGGGCTCTCTGATGCTAAATTTCAAATCCTCTCTGAACACAGGAGAGATGCAGAGGACTGGAGGACAGCTAATATGGTCCCATTATTCAAGAAGGGAAGTAGGGATAAACCAGGTAATTACAGTGGGCCTAACATCAGTGGTAGGGAAATTATTTGAAAAAATTCTGAGGGACAGATTTAATCTCCACTCGGGGGGCAAGAATTAATCAAGGATAGTCAGCATGGCTTTGTCAGGAGCAGATTTTTTTCTAACAAATTTGATTAAATTTTTTGGGGTGGTAACTAGGTATGTAGGTGAGGGTAGTGCAGTTGATATAACCTACATGGATTTCAGTAAGGCTTTTGACAAGGTCCCGCATGGGAGATTGGTCAAGAAGGGTTTCAGGGAATTTTCTCAAATTGGATCCAATATTGGCTTTGTAGCAGGAGCTAGAGGGTGATGGTCAAAGGTTGTTTTTGTGACTGGGAGCCTGCATCCAGTCAGCATGTACCACAGGGATCATGCTGGGTCCTTTGCTGTTTGCAGTGTACAATAATCTAGATGTGAAAGTAGAAGGTGTGATCAGCAAATTCGCAGATGACACGAAAATTAGTGGTGCGGTAAATAGGAGGGAAGCCTTGGATTACGGGACGATATAGACAGGCTGGTTAGATGCGCAGCAGAGTGGCAAATGAAATTTAACCATGAAAAATGTGAGGTCATGCATTTTGGGAGGACTAACAAGGCAAGGGAATATACAATAAATGGTCAAACCCTAGGAAGTACAGAGGATTAAAGGGACCAAGGTGTGCAGGTTCACAGATCTCTGAAGACAGCAGGACAGGTAGTTAAGAAGGCTGATGGATCTCTGTGTCTATTCGGAACCCTGGATATCCGTTATTCCTTCTCAGTTCCCAAATAACAGAGGTCAAGTCTGTGCTTTTTGGCAAAGTTCATTTGAACTTTATTTGTCAGCTTGTGCCACTAGTAAACTTGATTTGTCAATACAAAATTAGGTCAGATTGATTGTCTTCAGCGAATACAGTAGTTGAGTTTTCATTCAATTACAAATCGTGGTAATTCTTCAAATCATAATACACAGTATAAAATGACTGAGTGATTTAAACAAAAGAAAGATGGCGATTTAGCAAAAGCAAGCAAAGGAAATAGGTTTCAGAAAGAGATAGATTGATTCTGGAATGGATTGTTCCATCCCGACAAGTGATTCTGAAGGAGATTATTATCTTAAGGTTTTGCCTTCTTTAATGAAAAGAGCTATATTCAATTCCTTTTGGAAATTGTTTTAGCCTCAACTACATTCTGTGGCAGTAAATTCTACAGTTTCACCACTCTCTGGGTGAAGAAATTTCTCCTCACCTCAGTCCTAAAAGGTTTACCCTTATCCTCAAACTATGACCCCTCGTTTTGGACTCTCTCAACACCGGGAACATTCTTTCTGAATCTACCCTGCCTAATCTTGTTTCTATGAGATCCTCTCTCACTCTTCTAAACTCCAATGAACATAATCCTATAATTTCCTTCATAGAGGTGTCAGCTGTGGCTCAGTAGTATCACTCTTGCATACTCAGCAGGCTCAGAAATCAAACCCCACTTAATTGACTTTAACACACAACTCGGCTCATTCTTCAGTGCAGTATTGACGAGATGTTAAACAAAATCTTTGTCTACCCTCTGAGGTGGATGTAAACGGTCTTGGAAATATTTAGAGATGGGCAGTGGCAATCTCTGTCCTCGTGAACATTTAAAACAAATATAGTAATGCATTTGTTGGACTGTGCAAATTTTCTACTGCATTTCAACAGCAAATCCTGTGAGTGAACCTACATTTTAAAAGTTCAATTAGTATGCTTTTGAGGCAGACCCTATCCCAAAGCAGAAGAACTGAAAACAAAACTAAGGGCAACAGAAAAAGTCAACACAAAACTGATCTGAATTTTCCAATCTCTAAGGAAATCAGAAGCAAGCAGAGGCTGGGAAATCAAAACTAAAAAACATGTTGAAATATATTAACGGTTACAGATTAGATCAAAGCTATACAATAGCAATTGTTGAGTCCACTGGAGCAGAACAGACAAGCTGAAGTCTGAAGAAGCAGCTGGATATAGAAGCTGAGAATAAACAAAGCAAATATGTTACTGCAGCTGTTTCTGTTACTTGGAGGACCTACGCAAATATGAGCAAGTTGAGCAGGTTATGCAAACGTGCCATTTGTGGTGAAGCTGGTGGAACTCGAGTTGGCTGTGCGCTGCTCAGCTGGGGATCAGATGATCTCCTAGGAGGGAAACTGAAATTCTTTGTGGGGAAGACGGTTGAAAAGACTGTGACTCACTGCGTGGACTGATGAGCTAATTCACAAGATCTGTCTTAGCTATACCTGCCATTAAGAGTTTCTATTTAACTGCAATTTGTTTGCATTAATTAATGTTTAAATCATGTTAATTCTGGATGTTAGAGTATAGGCTAAATAGTATTTCTTGTTCACTTTGCTGATTCTTGTATAGTAATTTTTTTCTGCTCCATTCATTTAGTCAATAATTGGGATTTCAAACGTCATCCACTTTTTAAAAAAAAAAAAAGCTCCTGGTCTCTATTGAGATCACGGTACATTTATCAAGTTCAACATGAGCTGTAAAATGCTTTGGAAATGTCTAGAGGTACTATTCTAAACAAATTATTTTTTTCTTTATTCATCGGAGAGGTCAATGTCTTTCAGTTTTCAAATAATTCATTTGTAACTCTGTCACAAATTGATTATTTATGTCACTCATATTTGCTTCCATCTCATTTTAGATTAGTTGTTCATTTTCCCCACATTTTGGCCAATATCAACTCATATAGAAATCCACAACCAATTGGTCCAGGTAAAGCGAAGATAGGGGGTGGGATTTCTGCCTCACCACGCTGGCGGGATTCTCCATTACCCATTGTGGGGCAGCCCCATGCTGTTGGGAAACATCTGGCGCCGGCAAAACGGAGCATCCTGCCGGCGTAGAATCCCGCCCATGAACTTTGGAAACTTGAAACATTTTGGCACAGTATATTTTATAATATGGGGCACAATTGGATGGTGTTGGTGGGGGAGGGAGTGGACAGTTAAAATGTCTTGAGTTATTTGCCTTCCATTTCTGGTTTTAATGGATGTCTGACCAAGCAGATAAACCGTCCATTCAAAACTGGCTGGATCTCAATTTTGTATCTAATTAGAGTCTATTGACATGCTTGGGCCACAAGAACGATTGCAACCAGCTTGTGTGGGAAAGCTGTGCTTGTTCACCACGTAATGGTCAGCATGAAGAAGTAGCCATGATATGGAGATGCCGGCGTTGGACTGGGGTGAGCACAGTAAGAGGTCTTACAACACCAGGTTAAAGTCCAACAGATTTGTTTCAAATCACTAGCTTTCGGAGCACTGAGGATTCACCTGAGGAAGGAGCAGTGCTCCGAAAGCTAGTGATTTGAAACAAACCTGTTGGACTTTAACCTGGTGTTGTAAGACTTCTTACTGAGCATGAAGAGGGTTAGGTGGTTGGAGAGGTCCTCCAGTTTATGTTTCGTAAAACTTTTATTTGTGGAACCAGGGCAAACAAACAGGTATTCAGTGGGCCACATACAAACACAATCGCACCAACATTCTACCAACGTGGTCCCACTCCCATTGCGTGATACTCCAGAACCTCCATTCCTGTACATGCCTGAGTACCATGATTTTCTGGAGGCCAGCAGCTGCTTTCTGTGGTTAAAAGTTCTGTGGCCTCGCAATGTAAGTGGGAAAGTGAAGCCAGTGTTTTCCACTGGAGGTCTAGTGACAGCTAACATCAACACCCCAGCCCACCATCATGACACACCAGCACTTTATGGGTCAATGTACCACACTGCTAAGTGGTTTGAGGGAGGTTTTGCATCTTTCATGTCCTGCACATGGAACTACTAAGAGTAGAATAAAGCATTCAAACTAAATTTGACAATAATCATACATCACATTGATTAAAATATGTATCAATATTAATATAATTAGTACAGTAATGCATTCATAGAATCCTTAGTACAGAAAGCCTTATTAAAAAAAACAGAGTGCAAATATGAAGAACTATTCATGTCTATTTACCTGAAGAGGATGCAACATTGTCACGCTGCCTCTGGTTATCATTGATTTTCTTCTCCAAATTCTGCACCTTTTGTTCAAGTTTTGATTTGTCGGATTCCAACGATTGGACTACTGACTGCAATCTTTTTGCTATGGCATTTTCACTTCGTAGCTCTGTGATCTACAAACCAAAGTCAAGCATGACTGATGTGTTCCAGGAGCTGCCAAAAAATATTTACTAAAGGAATTTCTAGTAAAGTTGAAGCTTTACAAACTGCTTTACATTTCAAGACAGAAACTGTAACAAACTACAAGCAATTGAGAATTCATTAGTGTGATGAGATTGACCTAACAAATGTTTACTTCCCCTAATTAAGATTTCTGGGCTGCTTTTGGTGTTGCCTCCTCCATTTAGCTTTGACCCTTTAGAAAGCTTTTTCATTTGCATTCGGACAACATCAAGATTTGTTAGCCTTCAACTGGGTCAGTGAGTCACAAAAATTGGTTACAAAGAAGTTTATAAAGAAGGATATATTGCTGGCAGGCTGGTGGGGAGGGGAGGGGGAATATATTTTTACTTTTTTCAGGTTGGGGCGTCCTTTAAAAAATGGCACCCCGCTCTGGTAGGGGCCGAGGTTCTGGAGCATGACCCGTCAGTGTGACATCGTGGGGTCTCCCTCCAGGATTGCTTTTGAGAATGTGTCAATAAACATGGTGGGAAAAGCCAGAAATGTGGCTGGCAGGATCCACACCGCTCTTGCCTCCAGACTTCACATACACACAAAATAAGAAAATTCTGCTCTTAGTCTATTGTCACACCAGAAAAATAAAGTAATTATGCACGGTAGCATAGTGGTTAGCACAATTTCTTCATAGCTTCAGGGTCCCAGGTTCAATTCCCAGCTTGGGTCACTGTCTGTGCGGAGTCTGCACGTTCTCCCAGTGTCGGCGCGCGTTTACTCCGGGTGCTCCGGTTTCCTCCCACAGTCCAAAGACGAGCAGGTTACGTCAATTGGCCATGCTAAATTGCCCATAAGTGTCCAAAAAAGGTTAGGTGGGGTTATGGGGATAGGGTGGAGGTGTACAGATAGGGAGGTGGTGTGGGCATAGGTAGGATGCTCTTTTGAAGAGCCAGTGCAGACTCGATGGGCCAAATGGCCTTCTTCTACACTGCAAATTCTATGAAGAACTCTGATTGAATGTATCTGAATGATCTAAAATACAGGGTCAATTTCAAATGCGAGTGATGTGCCCATAACCTTATTTAGAAATGATATTTCATTTATGAAAACCATTGAATATGTCACCAAAATACCATTGGATTACATTTACATAAGTGCTTAAATGTTTATTCCACTTCTGACAGATAGAAATGGTCTGCAACAATCTAAAGTTCACATTTTGCTATTTTTAAAAAGACCAATGTCTATGAGAAATATTTTAATTTAAATTGCTTGCGTCAAAACTTGTTTCATCTCCAAATCATTGCTTTTGTGAAAAGCTTCTCAACACTTTAATCTACTAAAGCACCCAATGAATCTGAAGTTTTGTATTTTTGCATTATTGATATACCATCGAAGTGAAAAAAATGTAGACACAAATTCCAATACATTAACAGTCCCAGTTCCAAGCAATGCCTATTTTTGAAAGGAATCTAGTGGAGGAGTCAAATGCAATTAACTTTGATTAAAATTCCAACATAAATTTGAACATTTGGTTGCTTTTTGAAAAATCAGACAGTTGCAGTTATTAATTCATTTTTCCAAATGGAGAAAATTAAATTCACCATCCAAGGGTCGGAAGAAGGCTTCCACAAAACGTGGGAGCCATGCAGTCGGTTGTTCCAAGACCAGTTTGTAGCTAACAACTAGGAAACCAAAGAACAGGAGGGGGTTGCTATGACACAGCAAAGGGGGGGGGGGGGGGGGGGGGGGCAGGGAAACATGGAACCCAACCATACCCAACAAAATAAGCATGAGACACGGGGGTAGAGAACCTGAACCAAAGGGAGAAAACAAAAGAGAAAATCGGTGGAGAATGAAACACAGGAAACCACAACTGTCACTGCAAATAATGTTTTTTTTGTGGGGGGGAGGGGGGAGAGAATCCAAGACGTATGTATGTAAATAGTTGAAGCCGACCGGTGTGTAAATAGTTTTGGTTTTACTTTTTATTTCCTCTTTTTGTCTCCTACTGTTTGTCCATGTTTATATTTATATACCAAAAATTCAATAAAAACATTTTTAAAAATTAATTCAGAACTTTCATTTTCTTTATTTGAATATTTTTTGTTTAAACGTCGAGTATTGATGATATAATGGGACCAGTGACCTGCCAGCATATTGTCAGCTGCGGTTCAATGGTAGCATTGACAACTTAGAGATTTGAGCATAAAATCTAGGCTGACACTCCAAGTGCAGTACCAATGTAATGCTGTCAGAGGTGCTGTCATTTTGATGAAATGTTAGAACGAATGAAACACCGTTTTCCCCCTCCGGTGTATTTGAAAGATTCCATTTTGAAGAGGAGGAGCACGGGAGTTTGTTCTGATCAATATTTATCCCTCAAACCAAGATCACTAAAACAGATTACCTGGTTATTATTACATTGCTGTTTGTGGGAGCTGATTTACACATTTCCTACATTACAACAATAAAATTAAAAAAATACTTTGTTGGCTAAATATAACTTGAGGTTCTGAAAGGCTCCAAGGTAAGCCTTTCTTTTTTCAAACTGACAAATTACTGACCTAGATTGTGACTGTCGATTAAATATGTCTATGAACT
This sequence comes from Scyliorhinus torazame, assembly GCF_047496885.1. NCBI lineage: Eukaryota > Metazoa > Chordata > Chondrichthyes > Carcharhiniformes > Scyliorhinidae > Scyliorhinus > Scyliorhinus torazame. Next base: position 59,149,260 of record NC_092707.1, read on the forward strand.
TCAAATCAGCTCCCTCACGTGGTCAGGTCGAGAACCGCTTGCAAGCCAGTTTACATTCATGTGATGTAATGAACATTAACACTTACGTTGTCTGACTGTGAACACTGATGGTAACCTATACATTTTGGTGGGCTCCCATCAATGCACCAATCAGAAAACCTATGGTCCTAATGTTTACCATGGTCAACCATAGGTTTTTTTTTTAAAAGTGCAGAAATAGAAAATGGTTACTCTTTTTTTCAAATCAAGAGGCACTTTATTCTCTAAACAAACCCACAGCATCTAACCAAAATCAATTTCTTAAAGTTCCTCAAGATGTAGTGAGGTATATTTTTAAACCAGAGGCACATGATGTCTAGAAACACAGATGGACCTACAGTCGAAGGATGGTAAATCAGCACAATTCATCTGCACAAGTCCAAAAAGCTCACACAGCCTAGTATGAGTTTATCACATTTATCATTTGGAAAAATCATACTGTCACTCTCACTGCAATATAAAGTGTATTACCAAATTAATCTAGCTTCTCAACCACCACCATCCACCCCCCTCAAACAATGTTGGGTAAATTGTAAAATGATATAGTGTAGATTTATTTGTTCTTAAGGGCAGCACGGTAGCATTGTGGATAGCACAATTGCTTCACAGCTCCATGGTCCCAGGTTCGATTCCGGCTTGGGTCATTGTCTGTGCGGAGTCTGCACGTCCTCCCCGTGTCTGCGTGGGTTTCCTCCGGGTGCTCCGGTTTCCTCCCACAGTCCAAAGATGTGCGGGTTAGGTGAATTGGCCAATGATAAATTGCCCTTAATGTCCAAATTGCCCTTGGTGTTGGGTGGAGGTGTTGAGTTTGGGTATGGTGCTCTTTCCAAGAGCCGGTGCAGACTCAAAGGGCCGAATGGCCTCCTTCTGCACTGTAAATACAATGATAATCTATGATTAATCTAGGACAAAGGTTCGGCACAACATCGTGGGCCGAAGGGCCTGTTCTGTGCTGTATTTTCTATGTTCTATGTTCTATGTGTTTTAATCCATGAGCAATGCGACAAGTGATCAATAAACATGCTTATGAGTAATTGCAAGGCAAGAGTCATTTAATGAACCACTTTAATTTTACTATTATTTTTTGTGGAATATTTGCATATTCCAAACTTTTATCATCTGCTTAGATAAATAACTTACTTCGTTCCTGAGTTTCTCTAGCTCCTTGTCTCTATCTGTGATCAAGGCACTAGTAGTAGTGATGGATTTCTGCAAGGATTTTTTGTCTTCATCAAACTCTTTTTTTAATAAAGTTTCTCTGCAGAAAAATTAAATGTCTCAGAAAAATATCAAACCAAAAAAGTTTAAAAAGGCTAAATTTTAGTTTCACATTCACTGGTATACAGCAGCATACAATTGTCCAAAATTATCCAAATCAAGCCACTATCAAAATTCAGTATGCAGAATTTACTCATTAAAATATTTTTGCATTTCTTTTTAGAAATAGGAAATCTCATACTTACATTTTCACTGTTTGTTGTGTCAATATTGTGACATTTTAGAACTGCAGTAAGACATAAAAACTATTCCAAAGTAGATCGGGCCACACTGACACCAAATTGCACTTTCGGTGATCTGAACATGCATAGTTTTGCATACCAATGACTGTATCCATGTTACTTATAAAGCACACTACTATTCAATTTAACAACATTGTATATTTTACAGTTAAAATAATTTAACACAAGAAACAAAATCCTGACTGTGAATCTGACATTCATTAAAGGCACATGATGCCAAGCAACAACGATTACATGCATAGCTTCACTGCAATTACCAGCGCCATGCAAATAAATATCTGTTGTGAATCCTGCTGATATCTGCATGTTCCCTCTCTGAAATTATACTGACCTGAACTTTTAAATAAAGAGACTATAAATAATTACGATTACACAAATTTCAGCTTGGATGAGGAAGCATACAGATCCAGCAGGCAGAGCAGGTTCATTAAGACACACAGCATGCTGAACGAAATGAAACCAATTCTTTGAGCGGAGAAGGCAATATAAATTGCTAAATTGATTTCCATGCTATCAGTCATAAACAGGAATGAGAAAATTAAGTGGAGAATCTGGGTTTTAAAGCAATAGAACACAATGTTCGTCATTAGTGACCCTGGTTCCACCTTACAGTATTTATTTCCCAGTGCCAATTTGTTTAAAATATCAGAGATAAACAGAAAGGTAACTGAGGCAGTGAATTTGGTTTCCTCCACTGTATGTAATCTTTTGTAATAAAAAGTATATTCTACAACATTTCAAAGATCACATTTATTTTTGGTGAATATATTTCTGAATTCTGATGTTTTATAATTTATAAATTACAAGTGATTTTCCCATCTTTTGGTAAATTAAAAATTCTTCTGGTCTGCTTGAAGTCCTCTTTTCTGCTCGATACATTTTTATTCTTTTGTGTATATATGTATATTCAATGCACCATAGGACCTCATGTAGTGTGAAGAGTTGCTTTGTAACTTGGGACCCCAATGCCAATCACCCTCCTGACCCTAGCAGAAGCACAGAAATGAGATGAGTACAATTAACTAAAGTACTTAATCTATATTTTAAAAATTGCAGTGTTGATTTTTTTGGTGGGAAATTAAAAAATGGTAACTACATGTTAAACACAGTTCTGGTGCAGGGACCAATGTTCCCTGCAATTTTGTACCGTGCAGTCCCTTCAAGATTGACAATCGGCCACGCATGTGTGCATCCTACAGGTTGCTCATGCGGGGCCCATTTCTTCCCTGTGATTGTTGCATGGCCACATATCCCTGAAACGGGAACATTGGCAGGGACAAGGTTTGAACTGAGTAACGATTTCTAGTGTAATGTTATTATGACCAAAGAGAAAAGACCCAGCTAATACAAATTTGCATTATATAAATGCTCAATGAAGTCACCTTCACTTGATATTACAGAATATATACATTACCAGCTAGAAATAGCTAGTGATAGGAAAAGGTTAGGAAACAATGTGTTTGCAGCCAGTTATCAATGAATGAAGAATGCAAAGATAAATTAAAAGGTGCATAACAAAATAGAATATGGTGCATCATCTTTTATTTCTATATATTGGGCCTGCATATTATATCCTTGAACATGATGGATATCAGTACTAGAATATGGAACAGATTTTTCACTTGGGTCATAACTGCTGCACGGAAACCCAACCCTGAAATAGCACCAAAAGGTGCTGTTCCAATGAGGCACTGATATTTAAATTTTGCACTATTGGAAAACTTTTATGCTGTGCGTACCCAAAGAAATTATCTTGCTGCTGCCCAAATTTATCAGTGATGGGAGACATTCATTCCATCAGGTTCGCAATGCACCAGGAGTGTCAGGATTTTCTTGTGCATTCCAAAAAACCTGACAAACTGTGTGGAGAAAAGTAAAATGAAGCAGTGGCCAGAACCCTATTGGAGAATAAATCTGGAAAACGAGTTATTGTTGTCTCAGTCTCGTGCTTGTGAGTGATGGTGAGTAGCAGCAGCACTGGTGACAGTTTAGCTGGAGGTTACTGGTCTAATTTGTGGAAATTGAGGAATGGATGAAAGAGCACAGGAGAAACAGGAGAAGACCATAAGCCTGTCCAAGCTGTTCACATTTTTATTCTTGTACTCCAATCCCCTTGCAATAAAGATTTTCTAATTGTTTGCTGTACCTGCATTCTAGCTTTGTATTCCTTGTACAAGTACACCCAGGTCTCTTCGAACATCAACACTAAATCTCACACCTTTTCTATTCTACAATCACAGTGAATAACCTCAAACTCCCTCATTATACTCCATTTTCCACCTTATTGCCCGCTCACCCCAAAGAAAAGAATATACTACAAAATTAAAAATAAACATGGTCACAAATGCTTTCTCTAAAATCTTTCACCAGGTATTAAAACAGCTCAATAGTTAATGTAAATACACTGTGGTGGAGTAGCCTAGTTCCATGTGATATGATTACCAAATTGCTGTAGCATGATGATAATTTGACGCATGGTGCTGCAGTACTGCAACTGTTGTCTGAGATTTAGGACAAGGATACTTCAATACAATTATAGCAGGCATCAACATTGCTGCAATATTTTAATAAAATAAATCTGCAAGTGGTGGTGGCTTACTTTAAACTCTAGCCCCTTTGTAAAGAATAAAGTTCAAAAGTTTAAAATCCTGTTTGCCGAACTATCAGAGCACTTTGGGCAGCACGGTAGCATAGTGGTTAGCACAATTGCTTCACAGCTCCAGGGTCCCAGGTTCGATTCCCTGCTGAGTCCCTGTCTGTGCGGAGTCTGCACGTTCTCCCCGTGTGTGCGTGTGGGTTTCCTCCGGGTGCTCCGGTTTCCTCCCACAGTCCAAAGATGTGCTGGTTAGGTGGATTGGCCATGCTAACATAGGGCGAAATTCTCCGTTATCGGCGGAAAGTCCGCCGATCGGCGCAAATCCCACTTGCGTCACGTCATAAAAATGGGCCGATAGTCTCCGGCCCGAAATGGGCTAGCAGCGACGTGACTGGATCCGCGCTTGCGCAATGGTTCACGCCGTGCAGCGTCATACGCGCTGCACGGCGTGACGGCTCATAAGGCCGCGCAGCTCCCCCCCACCCGACCGGAACACCCGACCGCAACACCCGACTGGATGGCTAGCCGTCGCTCAGCCCCGAGGTTCGAGTCACGCGATGTGGAGGCGCTCCTGGACGCGGTGGAGCAGAGGAGGGACGCCCTGTATCCCGGGCACGGCCGCAGAGTTGCCCCACGCCACAGCCGGCGTCTGTGGAGGGAAGTGGCAGAGGCCGTCACCGCTGTGGCCCTAACACCACGGACAGGCACCCAGTGCCACAAGAAGGTGAACGACCTCGTCAGAGCAGGCAGGGTGAGCCTCCCCATATCCCCCCTCCCCCATATCCCCCCCTCCCCCATATCCCCCCCCTCCCCATAATCCCCCCCCTCCCCCATACCCCCCCTCCCCCCCCTATCCCCCCCCTCCCCCCTCTCCATCCCCCATATCCCCCCCTCCATCCCCCATATCCCCCCCTCCATCCCCCATATCCCCCCCTCCATCCCCCATATCCCCCCTCCATCCCCCATATCCCCCCCTCCCCCCATATCCCCCCCTCCCCCATATCCCCAAGTGAATCCAGCCCTAACCTTAACCTCTGCAATACACGCGCAACCGATGGCGTGCATTCATATACCTGTCTAACACTGTTGCCTTTTACCCCTGCCACCACACCCCCCCCCCCCACAGGAGAAGCGCGCACACAACAACAGTGAGCATGTGAGGACTGGAGGAGGGCCCGCTGATGAGAGGCCACTGACCGTACACGAGGAAAGGGCCCTGGAACTGGCTGGCGGACCTGAGGACCGGGAGGTTGCTGATGCAGAGGTCGGGGCCCCACGAGCAAGTGAGCCACCAACAGCCCGTCCCCATATCCCCCCTCCCCTATATCCCTCTCCCCCGTATCACCTGATCACTGCCTGATGTCTAACCATGCATGCTTCATTGTGTATCGCAGGACCAAACGTCCAGGCACCCATCCCCGCAGATGCACACCGCCCGCAGGATGCCCCTCGGAGACCACAGGAGACGGAGAGACCCGCACTCTCCAGCATGCGACGCCCGCAGGATGCCCCTCGGAGACGGAGAGACCCGGACCCTCCAGCATGCGACGCCCGCAGGATGCCCCTCGCACACCACGGGAGACGGAGAGACCCGGACCCTCCAGCATGCGACGCCCGCAGGATGCCCCTCGGAGACCACGGGAGACGGAGAGACCCGGACCCTCCAGCATGCGACGCCCGCAGGATGCCCCTCGCACACCACGGGAGACGGAGAGACCTGGAGCAACAGGGAGACGACACCCCCGTCACGTGCGGGAGCGACCACCTAGCGATGAGGGGGGCAGCCACAGGCCCCCATCACATCCGAGCCGGGACACCCCTACCCGGGACAGCACTACCCGGGACAGCACTACCCGGGACAGCACTACCCGGGACAGCACTACCCGGGACGACGAAATACCGGACAGTGACTCAGAGTGGATGGGTGGAGACGAACCCCCACCCCAAAGTGCCATGGACTCAGAGTGGGACGAAGAGCACGACACAACGCCACTGCTGTCACCAACATCCTCCACCATCGCAGAAACACTCACCACGGTTGGGCACTTTAGTGATGAGGCGTCTGGTACACTCACTGGTGCGCACAACACAGCCGTCCCGGTACAGCAGGTGGAGGTAGGAGCAGCAGAGGGACCGGGCGGTCGGAGGGCAGCCCAGGCCAAGCGAACATCTGCCGCCCAGATGGATCCCGGGTTCCTGCAGTTACCACACCCACACATAGATCCGATGCAACCACCGACACGGAGACGAGCGAATAGGGTGACGGGTGGCTTGCGGCGGCTGCGGTCGCAGGTGGAGGAGTCCACCCGCGTCCAGGAGCTGGGAGTGGTCCCGGTCATGCGTGCCACCCAGGCTGACACCGCACGGGTGGCGTCCGCGGTGGAGGCAATGGGTGCGACGGTGTCAGACATGGGGAACGGTTTGCGAGGCCTGGGGCCTTCCGTGCAGTCGGCGTCTGTGGCCCAGGAAATGGCTGCCCTCTCACAGGAGGCAATGAGCCAGTGCCAGCGCCAGATGCGCTCAACGCCATAGCCCAGTCTCAGCAGGCCATGGCCCAGTCTCAGCAGGCCATGGCCCAGTCTCTGCAGGCCATGGCCCAGTCTCAGCTGGCCATCGCTGAGGGCATCGGCGCCAGTGGCCATGTGCGAGCCGGCGTCGCACTGTCACAGACAGGGTTCGACAACCCCCTGGGCTCCATGGCTGCAAACCTGCAGACCCCTGTCGATACCAGCACGGGCCTCCAGGACTGGCAGCGCCAGATGTCGGGGGCGCGTCGGATGGCCAGTCCGTTCGCATCCCCCACCCATGTAGAGGCCTGGGGGCCATCGGGCACCCCGAGGGAGGAGGAGGTGGTGTGGTCCGTCCCGGCTCCCTCTGTAGGGGAGGTCCCGGTACACCGCGACACCTCGGACTCCCCCCCCTTCCGTCCCAGGTGCATCGGGTGGGCAACGGGCAGGACAGGCTGGCAGCTCGCCATCCCAGTCGCCCGGGCCGCAGCCTGGCGCATCTAGGCCAGGACGCCCCAGGAAACGGCCGCCAAAGGGATCCAGTGTCAGAGGGCAGGAATCACAGGAGTCCACCTCCAGTTCTGCTGTACCGTCTGGGGAACCACGTAGACGTAGTCAAAGGGCCCGTAAGGCCAAACAATTAGACACTGAGTAAGTTGGCACGGGTGCAGGGCACAGATGAGTTTTAGGGGCTAGGGCACGTGCATGAACTCCTTTGGTTATTAAAGTCAATGTTACACCTACCGAAGCTGCCTTTGTGCTCTGTCCAAAGTGTGCGGGCGTGTCATGTACGTTGAGTGCAAGTGTGTGTGTGACGGGTGGTCTTACCTCAGCCCCAGGTGAGTCTGCCCCCTTCCCCCTGGGCCGCCATCAACATCCCCCGGGCAGAGGACGGGACCGTGCGCTGCAGTGTCACAGCCGCATGCAGGGATGGTCCGGGTGGATGGTGGTACTGTGGCCATGGGTCAGACATAGTCCAACGATGTAGAGCCAGGAGCTCATCGGAGGCGGGTTGTCATCATCCTCCATGGCCTGCGATAGACACGCGTCCACCCGCAACTGGGTGAGCCCGGCCCGTTGTGCCGCCGGTGGATCGGCAATTGGGGGGGGGGGGGGGGGGGGGGGGGGGGGGGGTGGTGTGCATGCGGGTGGGGTGTGTGGGGTTGGGGAGGGGGGTGCTGGGTGGGTGGATGGGTGTGGGGTGTGGGTGGTCGGCTGTTGTCATGGTGTGCGGTCTGTGGCCATACTACCCGATTCCCACGCCCATCTAGTCAGTGAAGCGGGCGTCTATCAGTCTGTCCCGTGCCCGCTGGGCCAGCCGGTAACGGTGGACAGCCGCCTGTGTCTACCCCGTCTGCCCTGACCATTGCCCCCATCCCCCTCATCTGGGAGGACTGGGCCTCTTCCTGCTGCTCCTCCACTCCGCCCTCCTCTGCCTGCGGCACATCGCCCCTCTGCTGGGCTATGTTGTGCAGGACACAGCACACCACAATGATGCGGCCGACCCTATCTGACCGATACTGGAGGGCGCCCCCAGAGAGGTCCAGGCACCTGAAACGCATCTTCAGCACGCCAAAGCACCTCTCGATCACTCCCCTTGTCGCTACATGGGCATCATTGTAGCGGTTCTCCGCCTCATTGCGTGGCCTCCGTATAGGCGTCATCAGCCACGATCGCAATGGGTAGCCCCTTTCGCCCAGCAACCAGCCCCTCAGCCGGGAATGGCGTCCCTCGTACATGCCGGGGATGGATGACCGCGACAACATGAATGAGTCATGTACACTGCCTGGGTGACGGGCGCAGACGTGCAGGATCATCATGCGGTGGTCGCAGACCACCTGTACGTTCATTGAATAGGTCCCCTTCCTATTAGTGAACACGGCCCTGTTCTCTGCAGGTGGCCGCACGGCGACGTGCATCCCATCGATCGCGCCCTGGACGATGGGGAACCCGGCAACGGCAGAGAAGCCCACGGCCCGGGCATCTTGGCTGGCCCGGTCCACGGGGAAGCGGATGTAGCGGTGCGCCATGGCATAAAGGGCATCTGTCACTGCCCGGATGCACCGATGTCTGCGATATGCCGGACAGGTCCCCACTCGGTGCCTGGAATGACCCCGTTGCATAAAAGTTCAGGGCCACCGTAACCTTGACGGACACGGGGAGAGGGTGTCCCCCGCCAGTGCCACGCGGTGACAGGTGTGCCAGCAGGTGGCAGATGTGTGCCACGGTTTCCCGGCTCATCCGGAGTCTCCTCCTGCATTCCCGGTCCGTGAGGTCCTGTTATGACTGCCGGGGCCGGTACACACGGGGCGCCCTCGGGTGCCTCCGTTGCCGTGGGGCCGCGACGTCCTCCTCCCCCTCCTCGTCCTGTCGGTCAGGTGTCCCTCCAGCCTGGGCGGCTGCCGCCTGCCCCTCTGCGGCAGCCTGCGCCGCCTCTCTGGCACGCTCCTCCTCCTCCTCCTCCTCATCCAGGGCAACATAGACATGAGCGGCTGCCACCTCGGCGGCCAACATCGCTGGATGGTCTGAAAACATGACGGCCTGGTTGGGGGGGGGCGGGGGGGGGGGGGGGGGGGGAGAGAAGGGGAACGACGACATGTCATCATTGCCCATATCCCCTCCTCCCCCTAGCCAGGTGGCATGGACCGCATGGGTCCAACTGTTGGAGGCTGGCACCTGGCCAGGTGGACCAACTCATTTGCCCTCCCATCACCCACCCCGGCACGGACCCCCTCCCCAACCCCCAACCTCCACCCCAGCACGGACCCCCCCCCTCAACCTCCACCCCAGCACGGAACCCCTCCCCAACCTCCACCCCAGCACGGACCCCCTCCCCAACCTCCACCCCAGCACGGACCCCCCCCAACCTCCACCCCGGCACGGACCCCCTCCCCAACACCCAACCTCCACCCCAGCACGGACCCCCTCCCCAACCTCCACCCCAGCACGGACCCACCCCAACCCCCAACCTCCACCCCAGCACGGACCCCCCCCAACCCCCAACCTCCACCCCAGCACGGACCCCCCCCCCCAACCTCCACCCCGGCACGGACCCCCTCCCCAACCTCCACCCCAGCACGGACCCCCCCCCCCAACCTCCACCCCGGCACGGACCCCCTCCCCAACCCCCAACCTCCACCCCAGCACGGACCCCCCCCCCCCCCCAACCTCCACCCCAGCACGGACCCCCCCCCCAACCTCCACCCCGGCACGGACCCCCTCCCCAACCTCCACCCCAGCACGGACCCCCCTCCCCAGCCTCCACCCCAGCACGGACCCCTTCCAACCCCCAACCTCCACCCCAGCACAGACACCCCCCCCAACCTCCACCCCGGCACGGACCCCCCCCCAACCTCCACCCCGGCACGGACCCCCTCCCCAACCCCCAACCTCCACCCCGGCACGGACCCCCTCCCGACACTCCCCCGGAGCCCAGCCTACTCTAACCACCCCCCCCCCACCCCCACCCCCCCCGCCGCGCGCACACACACAAGCCGAGACACACCTCTCCTCACGCAATCAGTCTGCGGCCACGCCATTTCCTGCCCAGAGCCAACCCCCCAGGCCGTCACTCACCTCCTCGCTGGTCGGCGTGAGCCTGGAGCACCGGGTCACGCCGATGAAAAGGAGGTTTGATTCACGTCGACGTGAACGGTCATCACGTCGACGGGACTTCGGCCCATCCGGAAGGGAGAATATCGGCAGGCCGAAAATTGGCTGCCTTGCGCAGACCCGTGACATTCTCCGCGGCAGCGGCGCCATTAACGCCCCGCCGACTTTTCTCCCTTCGGAGACTTCGGCGGGGGCGGGATTCACGGCGGCCAACGGCCATTCTCCGACCCGGCGGGGGGTCGGAGGATGACGCCCATAGTGTCCAAAATTGCCCTTAGTGTTGGGTGGGGTTACTGGGTAATGGGGATAGGGTGGAGGTGTGGGTTTAGGTAGGGTGCTCTTTCCAGGAGCCGGTGCAGGCATCGATGGGCAGAATGGCCTCCTTCTGCACTGTAAATTCTATGAAATTCTATAAGGATATAGTTCAATATATAGCTGGAATGGGATTTATGAAAAAAAGTTACTTAATGGTAGAATATCAGCATTGTATAGCAGAGGAACTTTGGGTATGATTGAAAGGAAAACATGTCCAACAAAACTATGAAAACTAAATGACTGCTCAGTAGTTGTCTATATTTTACAAGCAAGGTTGCCAGGCAAATATTTGGAATGCACTCTGGTTGCTTATTTATTTTTTCACATCGCGAACATTTCTTGATCTAGTTTTGCCAATTCAAAGAGAAGAGATCCATCAGTACATAAACCTCAATTTAATTAACTCAAACAGAATGTGAAAGGGGGAAATCCCTAATTTTAAAAAAAGGAAATTAATCAAACCGTTGATCCTCTTTCTGGATCCCTGAATTGCTTTCCAAGCTACTCTGCATCCACACAATTAACACTTCATATTCAAATCGGGTGTTATAGATCTCATCCTTTATTCCTATTATCTGCCTATCAGTTGGGATTCCATAAGACCATAAGACATAGGAGCGGAAGTAAGGCCATTCGGCCCATCGAGTCCACTCCGCCATTCAATCATGGCTGATTTCAACTCCATTTACCCGCTCTCTCTCCATAGCCCTTAATTCCTCGAGAAATCAAGAATTTATCAACTTCGGTCTTAAAGACACTCAACGTCCCGGCCTCCACCGCCCTCTGTGGCAATGAATTCCACAGACCCACCACTCTCTGGCTGAAGAAATTTCTCCTCATCTCTGTTCTAAAGTGACTCCCTTTTATTCTAAGGCTGTGCCCCCAGGTCCTAGTCTCCCCTGCTAATGGAAACAACTTCCCTACATCCACCCTATCTAAGCCATTCATTATCTTGTAAGTTTCTATTAGATCTCCCCTCAACCTCCTAAACTCCAATGAATATAATCCCAGGATCCTCAGACGTTCATCGTATGTTAGGGATCATCCGTGTGAATCTCCGCTGGACCCGCTCCAGTGCCAGTATGTCCTTCCTGAGGTGTGGGGCCCAAAATTGCTCACAGTATTCTAAATGGGGCCTAACTAATGCTTTATAAAGCTTCAGAAGTACATCCCTGCTTTTATATTCCAAGCCTCTTGAGATGAATGACAACATTGCATTTGCTTTCTTAATTACGGACTCAACCTGCAAGTTTACCTTTAGAGAATCCTGGACTAGGACTCCCAAGTCCCTTTGCACTTCAGCAGTATGAATTTTGTCACCGTTTAGAAAATAGTCCATGCCTCTATTTTTTTTTTCCAAAGTGCAAGACCTCGCACTTGCCCACGTTGAATTTCATCAGCCATTTCTTGGACCACTCTCCTAAACTGTCTAAATCTTTCTGCAGCCTCCCCACCTCCTCCATACTACCTGCCCCATCACCTATCTTTGTATCATCGGCAAACTTAGCCAGAATGCCCTCAGTCCCGTCCTCTAGATCGTTAATATATAAAGAGAACAGCTGTGGCCCCAACACTGAACCCTGCGGGACACCACTCGTCACCAGTTGCCATTCCGAAAAAGAACCTTTTATCCCAACTCTCTGCCTTCTGCCCGACAGCCAATCGTCAATCCATGTTAGTACCTTGCCTCGAATACCATGGGCCCTTATTTTACTCAGCAGTCTCCCGTGAGGCACCTTATCAAAGGCCTTTTGGAAGTCAAGATAGATAACATCCATTGGCTCTCCTTGGTCTAACCTATTTGTTATCTCTTCAAAGAACTCTAGCAGGTTTGTCAGGCACGACCTCCCCTTACTAAATCCATGCTGACTTGTCCTAATCTGACCCTGCACTTCCAAGAATTTAGAAATCTCATCCTTAACAATGGATTCTAGAATCTTGCCAACAATCGAGGTTAGGCTAATTGGCCTATAATTTTCCATCTTTTTCCTTGTTCCCTTCTTGAACAGGGGGGTTACAACAGCGATTTTCCAATCCTCTGGGACTTTCCCGGATTCCAGTGACTTTTGAAAGATCATAACTAACGCCTCCACTATTTCTTCAGCTATCTCCTTTAGAACTCTAGGATGTAGTCCATCTGGGCCCGGAGATTTATCAATTTTTAGATCTCTTAGTTTCTCTAGCACTTTCTCCTTTGTGATGGCTACCATATTCAACTCTGCCCCCTGACTCTCCGGAATTGGTGGGATACTACTCATGTCTTCTACTGTGAAGACTGACGCAAAGTACTTATTTAGTTCCTCAGCTATTTCCTTGTCTCCCATCACAAAATTACCAGCGTCATTTTGGAGCGGCCCAATGTCAACTTTTGCCTCCCGTTTGTTTTTAATGTATTTAAAGAAACTTTTACTATCATTCCTAATGTTACTGGCTAGCCTACCTTCATATTTGATCCTCTCTTTCCTTATTTCTCTCTTTGTTATCCTCTGTTTTTGTAGCCTTCCCAATCTTCTGACTTCCCACTACTCGTTGCCACATATTAGGCTTTCTCTTTTGCTTTGATGCATTCCCTAACTTCCTTTGTCAGCCATGGCTGCCTAATCCCCCCTCTGATAACCTTTCTTTTCTTTGGGATGAACCTCTGCACTGTGTCCTCAATTACTCCCAGAAACTCCTGCCATTGCTGTTCTACTGTCTTTCCCACTAGGCTCTGCTCCCAGTCGATTTTCGTCAGTTCCTCCCTCATGCCCCTGTAGTTACCTTTATTTAACTGTAACACCTTTACATCTGATTCTACCTTCTTTCTTTCAAATTGGAGATTGAATTCTACCATATTATGATCACTGCCTCCTAAGTGCTCCCTTACTTCAATGCCAAATCAGCAATTATTCCCAAATGGCATTTAGCAAAAATAGGTGCATAAAAATGTTCTATTTGTTCACTAACATTTTTAATGCAATCAATAATTTGATCAATTTTTAGCAGACATTTCAGCCCTTCAGTGTCTGAATTCTAACTGCTTTAGTTATGTACAGTCAAATGTCAAAAGGTACTCATTATGTTGCACGATTATCCTTGAGGAAGCACACTAGCACGACAACTGGTGCATTTCATGTTGATTTGTAAAAATAGTCATAGATGTACATTTTGGTCCAATAATTTGACCTACATTACAACTGTTTTCAGAAGATGTTGTAATTTTTGCGTCTGATTAATGTACATATTTTCATAGCAAAGGATTGGTGAAGCATATCAAAAAAATTAAAATGGTATAAAATATACAAGATGCAACAACTGTCCTATTAGCAGGATCTACAGATTTCACGAAGATAAAAGTACTCAATGAGGACGGGAAATTGACCAAAAAACTTTATAGCAAAGCTATTATTTATTTATTTTTAAAAAATGTTTTATTGGTCGTTTATATGCTTGGAATCTAGTGTAGAAGGACCAGATAAAGTGCAGATTTCTTTTTTAAAACATTTATAGTCCCCAATTTTTTTTTTTCACTTAAGGAGCAATTTAGCGTGGACAATTCACCTACCCTACACATCTTTTTGGGTTCTGGGGGTGAGACCCACACAGGCACGGGGAGAATGTGCAAACTCCACATGAACAGTGACCCGGGACCAGGATCGAACCAGGGTCCTTGGCGTTGTGAGGCAGCAGTGCTAACCACTGCGCCACCCAGCAAAGCTATTAGTATACATTGATGAATGTAGGAAATATTTATATAGATTGTATTATATATTGTTCCAATAATATTTTTCAAAATCTTGGTTTAACATACAGGCAGGTGGTGTGTCTGCAAAAGATGCAGTTAAGAGGTCATGATTAATTTAAACCATTTACTTGTTGACAAAGAGGTGCCGAGTGGAACTTGGTTATGATTGCTGGAGATTTCTGGAAAGTAGATAACTTGAGGCAGGTCAGGTCATGACATCGGAGTGGGATAGAAATGATGTAATTAATGGGAGGAGCCAGGCCTGCAGTTTTATATAGGTTTTGCAGTCTGCTAGGAGTTAAGTTGAGCAGCAGTTTTGCCAAATGATGTCAGGTTGAGCAGGAGTCTGAAAACGGCAGAAGGATCTTCAGGGTGTCCCTGAAAGACTTTCTCTCTCTCAGCATTCTTTTCATGAAATCTCTACACAAGAATACAGCAAGGTTTCCTGTGTTTCCTAACTTTATTTACCAGTGGCTTTTGATCTGTAATGGGCTTTGCTTAATTGGAGATAGAGAAGGCATAGTTAAAAGGTATCCGTTTATTTTAAGAATTGTTTAACTGTTAATTTAAAAGCTATTTTCTGTGACTTTAATGAGGTTACCCCTGTGCTAATAATAAAATTTGTTTTAATATAAAAGATCCCTATTCGTCAATGGAATCACTCCTGGGGTGAAGTATTCTTTCATCACTATTATAAATTGAAAAATTGTTGGGGTCTCATTCAGTTTCCCAATATAAATTGGAGTCTGGTCTGGAAACAAAATAGGTTTGATAAACTGGTTCAACGTTTGAGATGTAGGAATGTAAAGATTTACAGTATAATTTCGGATTTTCTGCAAGCAAACGAGAACAGCAGAGTTATGTTTCAACTTCACTTCTTTTTTGACTGTTCTTGCTCAGTCAGGTTACTAGAGATGAAACAGCTGATCTATCTGCTCAACATCCCCTGCAATATCCGATCAAAAGTGTACACTCACTATTAACTATACTCTCCAGTTATAGAGATTAGGGGCTGGTTTAGCACAGTGGGCTAAACAGCTGGCTTGTAATGCAGAATAATGCCAGCAGCGCGGGTTCAATTCCCGTACTGGCCTCCCCGAACAGGCGCCGGAATATGGCGACTAGGGGCTTTTCACAGTAACTTCATTGAAGCCTACTTGTGACAATAAGTAATTATTATTATAATGCTAAAGCTTACGTGCACCAGTTTGATCTGATCGGAGGTCAGATTTTATAATCAATGGCAAATTTGCTTGTTTAGATGGTCTTCTGTACAGGTGAGCACAGCACTTGTGAATATCGGCAGGACAAGCAGTGAAGTTAAGCAGAAGCCTCTCAATTTTAGAATCAGCAATTCTACTGAAGGTAGTGCTTTGGAGGCTGCCAATTAACAGAGGTGAGCACAAGCTGCCTTCAGTTGCCACTTCAGCAGCTGGGAAGCTGATGATGAGCATGAGGAAACAACATTAAATCAGTTTTGCTAGACCCAGCAGAGAGATGAGCTTTTCTATTAGGTGACCTTGGATGCACCTATAGGGCAAAAGAATATGCGTTGTTGAAGTCCCTTAATTATACACAAATTCCTTACACCTTCATCACAAATGATTGTGTGTAAAGATCTTACACCTTCATTACAAATGGTTGTGTGTTCAGATCTTATTTTACTTTGAATACTTCTTTAACATTTAGAGTACTCTATTATTTATTTTTCCAATTAAGGGGCAATTTAGAAAGGTCAATCACCCACCCTGCACATCTTTGGGTTGTAGGGGTGAGACCCACGCAGACACAGGGAGAATGTGCAAACTCCATACAGATAATGGCCCGGGACCGGGATCGAACCAGGTTTCTCGGCGCCATGAGGCAGCAATGCTAAACACTGCGCCATTGTGCCGACTTTGCTGTCAATAGTTGGACATAGTCCTATCTAGAAATTATAATTATTGATTAATAGCTTCAATGCAACACTCTTCGGTGATAAATTGCAGTCATCTAATATCATGAACCATTTGAGTACGGCAGTTCATGGAATGGATTAAAGATTCCAGGTTCAGCAGCAGCTTTTAAGTTACTCAAATCATTTTCATGCGAAATGTGATTTAAAATCATAAATCCATAGAAAGTGCAGTGAATCTCTGCTTTTTTAAAATTTTGAATTAGAGTTGAAATTGACTGTTGGAAGGTCAATAAACCTGAGTCTGTCTATTTCTTGTAATAAAACTCAAATAAATATCTCAGTACCTAAATCCCTTTTAAAAACAAATTCAGTGCTTTACAATTTAAACTACCAGTTTGAACTGATTTAAAAAGCAACTCGTCACTTCAAAATATGAACAGATTCATGGTACTATGTATATAGCCCCTGGAGTTTCATTGTTGTGAAGTTAGCGGTTTCTCTGGTATACAAGACTTTTAACACTTTCCGTACATCTTAGGGACTATTTTATAACGTGCGTCTCCGTCAGGTTGGAAATTTGAGCATATTTTAAATGACATTTCCAGCCATTATTCAGATAATAAAGCAGCATGTGGCTGAATTTTCACAATGGACAAGGCTTTATCAACAATGAAAGAATCAGAATGTTACCCTTTTAGTTCCATCATCAACCAAATGTAGCTCACAAACAATGTGGGGCAGCACGGTAGCCTTGTGGATAGCACAATTGCTTCACAGCTCCAGGGTCCCAGGTTCGATTCTGGCTTGGGTCACTGTCTGTGCGGAGTCTGCACATCCTCCCAGTGTGTGCGTGGGTTTCCTCCGGGTGCTCCGGTTTCCTCCCACAGTCCAAAGATGTGCGGGTTAGGCGGATTGGCCATGATAAATTGCCCTTTAGTGTCCAAAATTGCCCTTAGTGTTGGGTGGGGTTGCTGGGTTATGGGGATAGGGTGGCGGTGTTGACCTTGGGTAGGGTGCTCTTTCCAAGAGCCGGTGCAGACTCGATGGGCTGAATGGCCTCCTTCTGCTCTGTAAATTCTATGATGTGGAAGAAAGAATATATTTCCTCTCCATTACCTCAACCCAAAGCAGGACAATTCTCGCCAATCTCTGCAGTATTAGTGTCTAACACTTAAATTTTGCACATCATCTGTGTGTGTGTCTCAGAATTGACTTCTGATGTCTCAAACACACTTCCCTTAGGACTCCTTTATGGCCATCAGGGAGATCATCACCTTGTCAACAGAATTTAAACATCCCAGAGGTGAAAGTAAAGGACAGCGTTCTAGCCACTGGATCAGACTTGCCTCTCCAAATCAAGTAATCATTTCAATTTAGTATGCATGTTAATCTTCATCAGTCACCCAGCAAATGGAATTTTTTTTATCCCAAGTAATTTAGAACAGTCCGAAGAAATGCAGTTGATGCTTTGTCTATTAATTCCATCACAGACCCAGACACATAGATAGTTTGGAATGGGATTGAAGATGATATGGATAAATACAGTGTGAGATCATGTACTTGATGGAACACAATGGCTCCACTTATGCTTTGACCATGGAAATGTCATAAAAGCAACTGGCCAGGTTTCAAAATTGAACTTTAAATGTAGACATATCTCATGCAGTTTTGTTTCACTGTGCTGGTTAAATAAACTGTTTTCAGAACTTGCTGTGAGATGATTAAAAAGGTTGAAATTCACTTTAGATATAAGAGTATTTTGTGAATGTACTTTTCGAACTACTAGATCCCATAACAACTTAAATAGGCAGCTATGATAATAGCTGTATAAATCTGATCATTGAATTAGAGAATTTAGATCAACATATCCAACGAAGCATTCTGAACCTAAAACTCTGAATTATCAGATTAGATGTTTGAAATTTAATGATTCGATCCTCAAAATACTAACATTATCTGCAACTATGCAGGAATCCCAACAATTATTGTAAGTAACAATACTTAGAATTACTACTACTACTGTTTCTCCAAAACAAATTTAGCAGTGCTTTTTGTTTTTTGAAATTTGTCTCAAAGGTTCCTTGCATCACCCAGATTCTCCTCTTACTAAGAAAGTAAGAAAAAAGTCTAGTCATGAAGCAATACCTTGAAGTGTTATTGGGCAAGCTTTAAAAATGCAAGATAACAAGAAGCACAAGTTAGAAATATGTAAGAAAAATGCAAATTACAATCCAGGAAGTTACAAAATTCCGCATTAAATGGTTTATTTCGTTAAAAAGCTGCCGGAAATAATTCACACAGAAGCAAGACACAGTAAAGGAAGGTTGCAGCCATAGTATGTACAAAAAAAATTATGGTTCGATTGGTTTTGGCTACTTATTGTAACGTGGATAGACTTTTTTCAGTCTTACCATCAAAGACAGACAGATTTAGCAAGGACAGCAAAATTAGGAGAAGGAGAGAGAAAGGAGCGAGATGAGGTTTTGTAAGTAGTGCAGAGACACAATGACACTTTACAAGCCACAGTGACTTGTTTGACAAGCTTGCGTTAGCACAGAAATACAAGTCAATGTTCATTAAAATAGATATCCATTTATGCATTAAAGCTTAACATTCTAGAGTCACATGTTTACAACATTTACAATGCAAGTTCACTTGATGTTTGGAAAGTCAGAGATGATCAGCTTTCTGCTTCACAACAAATGCAAATTTAATTGCTTCCTTATTTTTAAAAAATAATTTGAGGCCCTGAATCATTTTCTCAAAAACCAATAAAATGTCCATTTTGATGGACTTGGACATGGTCTAAGTATTCATTTTTAGTTAGGCTGAAACAACCATCATATAATGATTTGGGGAAAAGATACTTTCCGGAGTTATTTTAAAGTAAAATAGTTCTCAAAGGATTTATACGTATTTTCAACAGTGACCCACATAAGCTGATTATATATTTTACTGACCTGGAATTGAAAAAGGAACTTGAAAAGGTAATGTATTGACCCAATTTCAAATGTGATGGAATTATAGTATGCAGTTAAGTGTGACCTGATCTTGCTATATTGCGAATGGAATCCTGCTCATAACATTGCATTTTCCACACAATTAGAATGCTACTGTTTTTCCTTCAGGAAATTCATTCTTGATAGAATTGCATCATATTAGCAAGTTTGGTCTACTTTTCTATGCTCTCCCACAAAATTTGAGAACATTATACAGCACCCCACACTCGACCTTTACTCCAATATAATTGGTTGTATTCTACCAAACATGCATAAGCATAAAGCAGAAGGAAAATCATCTCTCCTTTGGTAAATTTGGTGTTCTTAGTTTCATTTAATCTCAACAGAGCAAAATCTGGGTCACAGAATATGGAAGAGGAATTTGAGGATACTTATTCCTTACCAATTTAAAACATTTTATTGCACAAAGAGAAACAAGTCATTTCTGCATTGAAATTAAGTGCAAAAGTGCTTTGTGCATTTGCAAAATTCCTTATCTTATTCAAATAATTTAATCAAACACAAGTGATTGCAAGTTAATATATAATCTTGATACTGGTGTACTTTCACACAAGTGATTGGATTGCATTAATTGGAAAAAAGTTAAACAATTTCTACCTACATTAGAGTTCACCTCCAACAACATACTTATTTACAGAACATGCTGGAAATACACTGATCTGGTAGCATCTACGGAGATGGAAACAGGTTTAATGTTTCAAGACAGTGACCCTATATCAGAACAGATCTGATAAAGGGTCACTGACCTGAAATGTTAATTCTATTTCTCTCTCCTTTAGATGTTGTTAGACCTGATGAAGGGTCACTGACCTGAAATGTTAACTCTATTTCTCTCTCCTTTAGATTTTGTTAGACCTGATGAGTATTTCCTGTATTTTCTGTTTTTATTTCAGATTTCCTGCATTTGCAGTACTGTGCTCTTGTAATATATTTATTTACGTCTCTTTATTGTTTCAACATTAAAGTGTAAATACTAAATTAGCTTACGAAGGTCCGGTAGCAGAGATTGGCATTTCAGAAATAAGGCGAAGAACTTCATGAACTTCATTAAACAATGTTTAAATTACTTTTAGTCAAAAACTAAAACTATGGAAATATTTCAAACATTAAACCTAAATTTATAGTCTATTAATTTCCCATTTGGGGAGTTTAGTGGCAATGCTTCAAAGCTATCGCTGAAGGGGGAAAAAAAGCCCATATCCAATTACTATTTCATAATATCAGATTTTTATTTTTTTTAATTTAGAGTACCGAATTCATTTTTTCCAATTAAGGGGCAATTTAGTGTTGTCAATCCACCTACCCTGCATATCTTTGGGTTGTGGAGGCAAAACCCATGCAAACATGGGGAGAATGTGCAAACTCCTCACGGACAGTGACCCAGAGCCGGGATTGGACGTGGGACCTTGGCGTCGTGCTAACCACTGCCCTCATAATATCAGATTTTTAACAGAAGCCGAACATAAAATGGCCTGAAATACTGTACAACTATTGAATTGTACATTTTGGAAGTGGAAGTTGCACATTAAATGTAAGATTGAGATCAAGCTCTGCTTTCCAGCACATATTATGTAATTGAGTATTTTCACAGTAGTTCCATTTTTGGTGTCTATATGAAAAATGATGAGATTGTATTTCCCATAAAATGACCAGTTCTAAGATAATTTTGTCCTAATTTATGCAATGAAAGAATTCCCGTTAAATTATGATTCAAGATTTTTTTAAACCGCTAACAAAGGAAAAAGTAATATTGCCTCACCCCAGAAAACATTAATTGAACATTCCAAACTGTACCTAATAGTAAGCGCACAAGAAAACCCTCCTATTAAAAGAACAACGTTTTGTTTGAAAACAGTTTTGGTTCCATTAATATTTCTATTTCTAGTAAAATAAAATTATAGCTCCTCCATGTGTAGTGACTATGAAATTGATTTTATGTTTTAGTTCAAAATTAACATGGTAAAAAAGATTTATTCTGGTTACAATTAAATTATTTGATCAACAAATTTAT
The DNA here is from genome assembly GCF_047496885.1 of Scyliorhinus torazame. Taxonomy (NCBI): domain Eukaryota; kingdom Metazoa; phylum Chordata; class Chondrichthyes; order Carcharhiniformes; family Scyliorhinidae; genus Scyliorhinus; species Scyliorhinus torazame. The sequence continues at coordinate 59,170,501 of NC_092707.1, forward strand.
TAAATAATTTTGAAATTACTGGGCTAAAGTATTATGCACAGTGAATATACTGTCCGTCAATTTTGCATAGTATATTGTGATGGAGGCAATTTATTAGAGTCACTATGGCACAGGAGGCGGCCATTGGGCCAATCTAGTCCATGTTGGTTCTCTGTAGAGAAATCTAATCAGTCCATTTAAATTTTTTTTTTTCTACCACTGAGTCATTCGTATATAACAGGCAAGTATATCTGCATTATTTACAAACTGATTTGGTTAACTACCACTGTGCTTGCACATCAACTGATGCCAAGATATATCTTTTGAAGTGCACAAACATAGCATTGTGAAACACAATTAGGAGCGCTTACCTCTTTTTCATTTCTAGTAGCTGATTATTGAGTGCAGATCGCTCTTCTTCGAGCTGAAGTAAAAAGTAAAATCTTAGTTACCAGGGTGCTGTGGACAACCTACATTTGTTGTCCAAATACTCGAGCTCCAATTAAATATTTAAAAATAAATCAACTACCAGTATTGTAATACTGATGCCATTAACATTATCCAATGCCTACATGTTTACCATCTTAATTACCATTACAAGTAGACTTCTGGTGGTGGTATGGAAAGAAGTCGCTCACTAAGCAACTCCCGCCAGGACCCTCATTTTAAAGTCCTTTTTGCCAGTTTTCAGAAAATCTCTCGCAGAAAAACCTTTTTGGTTATGTATACAGAACACCTGTGCCGTTACAATGCCACAAAAAGGCAGTAAACAACCCGCAGAAGGTAATTTGTTGACTGATTTGGTGGCATCATGCAGCTCTTCTGTGGAGAAAATGGCAGAGGCTGCATCGGCGACCTCCACGATGACAGTGCATGTGCTGGCAAAAGAACTCGACTTCCACTTGATGGAAGGGTCCGAGGTGCGGCGATTTTAGTTAATAAACCATGACAGATCCCAACAGCAGATGAGTGATGGTCAGTGGGTCTTTGGCAGGTAGTGCTGGTACTGGTACAAGTCTACATGCAAATTGGGACGATGTAACATTTGTTTGGCTGCTGAATAGGGCCCTTAAGGCCAGTGTACATATCAAAGCTTCAAGCTCAAGTTTTTAAAAAAACTGAGTAGGGGATACTAGGCAGGGGTGTCCTCTATCGCCACTCCGGTTTGCCTTGGCAAGTGGGCCTCTGACCACAGAGTTGAGATCTCGGGTAAATGGAGGGAGTTAAGGTGGTTGGGGGTAGGAAGAGGAGAAAGAACATAGGGTGTCCTTATATGCCGATGACCTGCATTTGTATATTATTGATCCGGTCTCCTCTATGGATGAAATAATGAGGCTACTCAGGAACAGTTTCTCCTTTGGGGTACAACTGAACCCAGAGAAGAGTGAATATCTTCCAGTTAATCCCCCTGGGAGGGAAGCCAATCCGGGGGTAATACCTTTTTGTCTTGCCAGAGGAAGCTTTCATTATCTGGTTATCCGGGTGGCTCATGATTGGCCATTGCTCCATAGATTGAATTACGCTGGTCCGGTAAGCAGGATGTGATCTGATTTTGCTGAAGTGGGTTAACCTCAGTGCCCTTGGTGGGCAGGATCCAGACCATAAAAATGAATATCCTCTCAAGGGCTTTATTTTATTTTCTGTGTCTCCCTATTTTTCTTCCTAAATCTTTTTTTGCTAGGATTAATAAGTTAATGACCTCCTTCATTTGGGTGAGGAAGACCCACCAAGAATCCATAACGCATTCCTTCAGAGGGTCTAGCATTATTGATCGGCCAACATCAAGAAGGTGCTGGAGTGGACTGGGGAGCCGAGCTTCTTATGGGGGCAGACGGAGGCAAGCTCCTGTAGGGGCTCTAGTTTAAAGGCTTTGGCAAAGACCTTGCTTCCCTTCTCTCAGGTGAGGTACTCTTCAAACCCGGTGGTGGTATCTACTTTAAGGATATGGAAACAATTTAGGCAACATTATAAATTGGGCTCCATGTCATTGCTGGCCAATATTTGCGACAACCACCTATTTGTACTGTCGAGTCTGGGTGTGATGTTCAAGGGAGGGAAGTGGCCTTGAGTGTCTTGGGGATTTGTTTGCGGAGGGACGATTTGGTAGATTGGAAGAGCTATTGACAAAGTTTTAACTACTCCACCTAGTTCCTCGGTCTGGTTGGGTGACCTTATGAAATTTTTACATCTGGAGAAGGTCAAGTGCACCGTCAGCATGTCGGTTGAGGGGTTCTACCGGAGGTGGCAGCCATTCATTTCCTACTTTAAAGAATTAGTCAACATGTGGCGGGCATCAGTTCTTAGTGTTGGGGAAAGGGTGTTTCGTTCTTGGGTGGGACGAATATTTTGTTGTGTTTTTCTAATATTGCATTATGTAACATCCTGTGTTGTCATAAGTGGAAAACGTTTAATTAAAATATTTTTTAAAATATTACCACTACAGGTATGAATTCCTGAATATTACATTGCTAAGTTAATAAGATAAATGCCATATATATTGTAAGCAGCAGCACAGGAGCAGGCACACACGATATTGCTATTTATTTCTGCATAGATTTATTCTGGCTTGTTAGGAAAATCATGCTCCAATGGAGACGGGATCAATGGAGGGTCTCAAAACTGGATTGTTATCTGAAAATAAAAAATATTCATGGGTATGGAGGAAAGGCAGGGGAGTGGCATAATTGAGGGTGTCAGCAGCAGCTGAAGTAGATATGGCGGTATGGAACCCTAGCAGTGAATTAAAGATTGTAATCAGGTTGAAAAAAATCTGCATTCAATTTTAACTTACACAATGTTGTGCGTTATCTGCATCTTTGCAGTTATCACATGGCAGATAAAATTTAATGCAGCGAAGTGATGGGAAGAATGTGGTTGAGAAAGTGATTTAAGAGGCACATGGAGGACTTCCAGTTGCAGCTATGCGGAGCTAAGCCGCACGAGTCGGCAGCTCCCGCTACCACGGACTTTCGGGCTCGCTAGAGGAGCCCCAACGGAACTTTTTTTTGACAAAAACCCGTGGGGAAGGGAAGAGAAGGTCCACCTCCAACGCCTATGAAACAGACCCGAAGTGCAACGGCCAGAAAAGTGGCACTGGAGCAACGAGAGAAGCAGGGTAAAAAAAACAAAATGGCGCCGGCCAGGGACAAAGGGGAGCTGCAGGAGTTCATCAAGCACTGCTTCGAAGAGCAGTGCGAGGAGATGCGCAAGGAGATGCTGGCGCCTATGCTTTCGGCAATCGAAGGACTCGGGATCACCCGGAAGGCCCACGAGGTTAAGATCCAGGAAGTAGAGAAAAGAGTCAGCCAGAACGAGGACGAGCTCTTGGGCCTGGCGGTGAGAGTGGAGTAGCACGAGGCGCTACACAAGAGGTGGGCGGGAAGACTCAAAGACCTGGAGAACAGGTCGAGGAGAAAGAATCTGCGGATCCTTGGTCTCCCTGAAGGAGGCTGATGCCGGGGCATACGCGAGCACGATGCTTGGGACGATGATGGGCGCGGAGGCCCCTTCGAGGTCGCTGGAGTTGGACGGAGCACACCGGGTGCTGGCGAGGAAGCCCCAGGCAAATGAGCCACCAAGGGCGATGGTGGTGAGGTTTCATCGGTTCACGGACAGAGAGTTGGTCCTGAAATGGGCCAAGAAGGAGCGGAGCAGTAAGTGGGACAATGCAGAGATCAGAATATACCCAGACTGGAGCACGGAGGTGGCAAAGCGGAGAGCAGGTTTTAACCGGGCCAAAGCGGTGTTGCACCGGAAAGAAGTGAAATTCGGAATGGTGCAGTCAGCGCGACTGTGGGTCACATACAAGGGCCAACACTATTACTTCGAAACGCCTGAAGAGGCGTGGACCTTTGTACAAACCGAAAAGTTGGACTCTAATTGAGGGTTTGAGAGGGTGGGGGGGGGGGGGGGGGGGGATGTTTGAGGTTTAGGCTATTAGAATAGATGGCATTGAGGTACGTAGGGAAGAGGTGTTGGCAATTCTGGACAGGCTGAAAATAGATAAGTCCCCGGGGCCCAATGGGATTTATCCTAGGATTCTCTGGGAAGCCAGGGAAGAGATTGCTGAGCCTTTAGCTTTGATTTTTATGTCATAATTGGCTACAGGAATAGTGCCGGAGGACTGGAGGATAGCAAATGTGGTTCCTTTGTTCAAGAAGGGGAGTAGAGACAACCCCGGCACTATAGACCGGTGAGCCTCACGTCTGTTGTGGGTAAAGTCTTGGAGGGGATTATAAGAGACAAGATTTATAATCATCTAGATAGGAATAATATGATCAGGGATAGTCAGCATGGCTTTGTGAAGGGTAGGTCATGCCTCACAAACCTTATCGAGTTCTTTGAGAAGGTGACTGAACAGGTAGACGAGGGTAGAGCAGTTGATGTGGTGTATATGGATTTCAGTAAAGCGTTTGATAAGGTTCCCCACTGTAGGCTATTGCAGAAAATACGGAGGCTGGGGATTGAGGGTGATTTAGAGATGTGGATCAGAAATTGGCTAGCTGAAAGAAGACAGAGGGTGTTGGTTGATGGGAAATGTTCAGAATGAAGTTCAGTTACAAGTGGCGTACCACAGGATCTGTTCTGGGGCCGTTGCTGTTTGTCATTTTTATAAATGACCTAGAGGAGGGCGCAGAAGGGTGGATGAGTAAATTTGCAGACAACACTAAAGTCGGTGGTGTTGTCGACAGTGCGGAAGGATGTTGCAGGTTACAGAGGGACATAGATAAGCTGCAGAGCTGGGCTGAGAAGTGGCAAATGGAGTTTAATGTAGAGAAGTGTGAGGTGATTCACTTTGGCAGGAATAACAGGAATGCAGAATATTTGGCTAATGGTAAAATTCTTGGAAGTGTGGATGAGCAGAGGGATCTCTGTGTCCATGTACATAGATCCCTGAAAGTTGCCACCCAGGTTGATAGGGTTGTGAAGAAGGAGTATTGGCCTTTATTGGTAGAGGGATGGAGTTCCGGAGTCATGAGGTCATGTTGCAGCTGTACAAAACTCTGGTACGGCCGCATTTGGAGTATTGCGTACAGTTCTGGTCACCTCATTATAGGAAGGACGTGGAAGCTTTGGAACGGGTGCAGAGGAGATTTACCAGGATGTTGCCTGGTATGGAGGGAAAATCTTATGAGGAAAGGCTGATGGACTTGAGGTTGCTTTCGTTAGAGAGAAGAAGGTTAAGAGGAGACTTAATAGAGGCATACAAAATGATCAGGGGGTTAGATAGGGTGGACAGTGAGAGCCTTCTCCCGCGGATGGAAATGGCTAGCACGAGGGGACATAGCCTTAAACTGAGGGGTAAGAGATATAGGACAGAGGTCAGAGGTAGGTTCTTTACACAAAGAGTGGTGAGGCCGTGGAATGCCCTACCTGCAACAGTAGTGAACTCGCCAACATTGAGGGAATTTAAAAGTTTATTGGATAAGCATATGGATGATAATGGCATAGTGTAGGTTAGATGGCTTTTGTTTTTTGACTTCCCATGTCGGTGCAACATCGTGGACTGAAGGGCTTGTACTGCACTGTATCGTTCTATGTTTGATGTGTGATGGGTGTTGTATATAGGGGGTCAATCACGCGCAGGAAATGTTATATGGGCTGGGGGAAGAGAGACAAGGCCGCGACAGGAGCTGCGCCAGAAGGGGCGGAGTGGGCTGTGGAAAGCGCAGGGTTTCTCCCGCACGCGGGAAGAAAGGCGAGAAGGGGAACGAAGGAACGCATATGGATTGGGAGACTCCCACACGGGGAGGTCAATGGGACGGCGGGAGAAGCCGGGGTCAGCAGGTGTCAGCTGACTTACGGGAGTGACATGGGGGGAGCAAAAAAGCTAGACAGGGTCTAGCGGGGGGGAGGGGAGACAAAGGGTTGCTGCTGCACTGGCCGAAAAGGAATGGGACACAGAGGAGGTGGTCGAGACAGGGGTCCCCCGTCTGGGGGACTGGAGGGTGAGAGAGGCGTGGACACGGGACTGGCCCAGAAAAGGAGATGGCTAGTCGGCAGGGGGTGGGGTGTGAGAGCCCCTTCAATCCGGCTGATAACGTGGAACACGAGGGGGCTGAATGGGCCGGTGAAGAGGGCTCGAGTGTTCACGCACTTAAAGGGACTGAAGGCGGACGTGGTCATGCGCCAAGAGACTCACCTGAAGGTGGCGGACCAGGTCAGGTTAAGAAAGGGATGGGTAGGACAGGTATTCCACTCGGGACTGGACGCGAAGAAGAGGGGTGGCAATAATAGTGGGAAAGCGGGTGTCATTTGAGGCCAAGACTATTGAGGTGGACAGTGGAGGGCGATATGTAATGGTGAGCGGTAGGCTGCAAGGGACGTGGGTGGTGTTGGTAAACGTATACGCCCCGAACTGGGATGATGCAGGATTCATGAAGCGCATGTTGGGGCGCATTCTGGAACTGGAGATAGGAGGCCTGATAATGGGAGGGGACTTCAATGCAGTGTTGGATCCAGCACTGGACCGCTCCAAATCAAGGACTGGAAAGAGGCCGGCGGCGGCCAAGCTACTTCGGGGGTTTATGGATCAGATGGGGGGCAAGTGGACCCATGGCGGTTTGCAAGGCCGCAGGCCAGGGAACTTCTTTCTTTTCCCATGTACACAAAGCCTACTCCCAGATAGATTTTTTTGTTCTGGGCAGGGCGCTCATCCCGAGGGTGGAGGGGACGGAGTATTCGGCCATAGCCATTTCTGACCATGCTCCGCACTGGGTGGAACTGGAGCTGGGAGAGGAGAGGGACCAACGCCCGCTGTGGCGGCTGGATGTGCGACTGCTGGCGGACGAGGTGGTGTGTGAGAAGGTGAGGGGGTGTATCGAAAGGTACTTGGAGGCCAATGACAACGGGGAGGTGCGGGTAGGGGTGGTATGGGAGGCGTTGAAGGCGGTGGTCAGGGGAGAGCTAATCTCCATTAAGGCTCATAGGGAGAAGACAGAGGGCATGGAAAGGGAGAGGTTAGTGGGGGAGATTTTGAGAGTGGACAGGAGATACGCAGAGGTCCCGGAGGAAAGATTACTTGGGGAAAGACGACGGCTCCAGACGGAGTTTCACCTGTTGGCCACAGGGAAGGCGGAGACACAGTGGAGGAAAGCGCAGGGGGCAACCTACGAGTATGGGGAAAAGGCTAGTCGGATGCTGGCACACCAACTCCGTAAAAGGATAGCAGCGAGGGAAATAGGGGGAGTCAAAGATGGAAGGGGAGCCATGGTTCGGAGTGCGACGAAAATAAACGAGGTATTTAAGGCCTTCTATGAAGAGCTGTACAGATCCCAGCCCCCAGCGGGCAGCACGGTAGCATTGTGGATAGCACAATTGCTTCACAGCTCCAGGGTCCCAGGTTCGATTCCGGCTTGGGTCACTGTCTGTGCGGAGTCTGCACATCCTCCCCGTGTGTGCGTGGGTTTCCTCCGGGTGCTCCGGTTTCCTCCCACAGTCCAAAGATGTGCAGGTTAGGTGGATTGGCCATGATAAATTGCCCTTAGTGTCCAAAATTGCCCTTAGTGTTGGGTGGGGCTGCTGGGTTATGGGGATATGGTGGAGGTGTTGACCTTGGGTAGGGTGCTCTTTCCAAGAGCCGGTGCAGACTTGATGGGCCGAATGGTCTCCTTCTGCACTGTAAATTCTATGAAGAGAGTATGAGACGATTCCTAGACCAACTGAGATTCCCGAGGGTGAAGGAGCAAGAGGTGGCTGGTTTGGGGTCACGAATTGGGTTGGAGGAGCTGAGCAAGGGTTTGGGGAGCATGCAGGCGGGGAAGGCCCCAGGACCGGACGGGTTCCCGGTGGAGTTCTACAGGAAGTACGTAGACCTGTTGGCCCCGCTACTAGTGAGGACCTTTAATGAGGCAAGAGAGGAGGGGACCCTACCTCCGACAATGTCGGAAGCGACAATTTCTTTGATCCTAAAGCGGGACAAGGACCCACTGCAACGTGGATCGTACAGGCCGATCTCGCTCCTTAATGTGGATGCAAAGTTGCTGGCAAAAGTGCTGGCCACGAGGATCGAGGATTGTGTCCCGGGGGTGAATCACGAGGACCAGACAGGATTTGTAAAGGGTAGGCAGCTAAACACCAATGTGCGGCGGCTCTTAAACGTGATAATGATGCCATCGGTGGAGGGAGAGGCGGAGATAGTGGCAGCTATGGACGCGGAGAAGGCCTTTGACCGAGTAGAGTAGGAGTACCTCTGGGAGGTGCTGCGTAGGTTTGGGTTCGGGGGAGGGTTTATAAGTTGGGTTAAGCTCCTTTACAGAGCCCCGGTGGAGAGTGTAGTGACGAACCGGCGGAGGTCGGAGTACTTTTGGCTGTACCGAGGGACGAGGCAGGGGTGCCCCCTGTCCCCCTGTTGTTCGCATTGGCGATCGAACCATTGGCCATGTCATTGAGGGAGTCTAATAAATGGAGGGGGGTGGTCCGAGGGGGAGAAGAGCATCGGGTGTCGCTATATGCGGATGACCTGTTACTGTACGTGGCGGATCCAATGGAGGGGATGGTGGAGGTCATGCAAACTCTGAGGGAGTTTTCGGGCTATAAGCTCAATGTAGGGAAGAGTGAGCTCTTTGTATTACAGGCGGGGGACCAAGAAAGAGAGATAGGGGACCTACCGCTGAGGAGGGCGGAGGGGAGCTTTCGTTATCTGGGGATCCAGATAGCCAGGATTGGGGGGCCCTACATGAACAGAATTTGATGAGGTTGGTGGAGCAAATGGAGGAGGATTTTAAAAGATGGGACATGTTACCGCTCTCGCTGGCGGGTAGAGTGCAGTTGGTCAAAATGGTGGTCCTTCCGAGGTTTTTGTTTGTGTTTCAGTGCCTTCCCATCGTGATCACGAAGGCCTTTTTTAAGAGAGTAGGTAGGCGTATTATGGGGTTTGTGTGGGCGAATAAGACCCCGAGTGTAAGGAGAGGGTTCCTGGAATGCAGTAGGGACCGAGGAGGGTTGGCGCTGCCAAACCTGGGGAGCTACTACTGGGCAGCAAATGTGTCGATGATCCGCAAGTGGGTTATGGAAGGAGAGGGGGCGGCATGGGAGAGGATGGAGATGGCGTCCTGTAAAGGAACGAGCCTGGGGGCGTTGGTGACGGCACCGCTGCCGCTCTCGCCGACAAAGTATACCACGAGCCCGGTGGTGGCGGCAACGCTAAGGATTTGGGGCCAGTGGAGACGGCACAGGGGTGCAATGGGAGCATCGTTGTGGTCCCCGATCAGGGGTAACCATCGGTTTGTCCCGGGGAAGATGGACGGGGGGGTTCCAGAGCTGGCAGCGGGCGGGGATCAGAAGAATGGGGGACCTGTTCATTGACGGAACGTTTGCGAGCCTAGGGGCACTGGAGGAGAAGTTTGAATTACCCCGGGGAAATGCCTTTAGATATATGCAGGTGAGGGCTTTTGTGAGGCGACAGGTGAGGGGATTCCCGTTGCTCCCGGCACAAGAAATTCAAGACAGAGTAATCTCGGGTGTATGGGTCGGGGAGGGCAAAGTGTCGGCAATACACCAGGAGATGAAAGAGGGGGAAGCACTGGTAGAAGAGTTGAAGGGTAAATGGGAGGAGGAGCTGGGGGAGGAGATCGAGGAAGGTCTGTGGGCTGATGCCCTGGGTAGGGTTAATTCCTCCTCCTCGTGTGCCAGGCTCTGCCTGATACAATTTAAGGTGGTTCACAGAGCTCACCTGACGGGGGCGAGGTTGAGCAGGTTCTTTGGGGTAGAGGACAGATGTGGAAGGTGCTCAGGGAGCCAGCGAACCATGTCCATATGTTTTGGTCATGCCCGGCACTGGAGGGGTTCTGGGGAGGAGTGGCGGGAGCAATATCTCAGGTGGTGAAAGTCCGGGTCAAGGCAAGCTGGGGGCTAGCAATATTGGGAGTGGTGGGTGAACCGGGAGTGCAGGAGGCGAAAGAGGCCGGCATTCTGGCCTTTGCGTCCCTAGTAGCCCGGCGAAGGATCTTGCTAATGTGGAAGGAGGCGAAGCCCCCCAGCGTGGAGGCCTGGATAAACGATATGGCTGGGTTCATAAAGTTGGAGAGGATTAAGTTCGCCTTGAGAGGGTCTGCGCAGGGGTTCTACAGGCGGTGGCAACCGTTCCTAGACTATCTCGCGGAGCGTTAGAGGAAGATCGGTCAGCAACAGCAGCAATCTGGGGAGGGGGGGACGTCTTGGGGGGGGGGGGGGGGGGAAGAGAAGGTGGAGCTGCCTAGGAGGGTGGATGAGCAAGGGATAACATGAAGGGTTGGGGAAACTGGCACATATGGGAGAGAGCCAGTGTACAAAGACATGTAAATATATCATTTTGCCATGTATATATCTTGCTCTGCGCGATTTCTCGTTATTATGTTACGGGGAGGGGTGGGTATATTGTTTGTAAGGGAGAAAAATTGTGTTAAAAAACTTTAATAAATATATATATTTTTTTAAAAGAGGCATATGGAATCTTATGCTTTATAAATAGAGATATTGAGTACGGAAGTAAGAAAATTATGGTGAACATGTAATAAAAAAAACTTTTTGGGTTCAACTGGAGTATCGTGTCCAATTCTGCGTCCTACACTGTAGGAAGGACGTGAAGGCATTAGAGAGGGTGCAGAAAAGGTTTACAAGAATGGTTCCAGGAATGAGGGACTTTGTATATGTTGATAGATTGAAGAAGCTGGGGTTATTAAAGAAAATATTGATACAATATTGAGGAAAGATATCAATACAGATGATGTGGAATGTCTGGCTAGAGTTAAGAAACATCAAGAGGCAAAAAACAGTTTTAGGCGAAACTACCAAACTGCAGTGGTAATGTTGGGAATAGTATTGAACAAATCAGAGATTCATGTGATAAAGGAACATCCGTGACTTGAATCTGCATACAGATTGGGGGACTCAAATTAGTGACGGTACAATAGAGGAGAAATTACTGGAGTGTACAGAAGATAGTTTTCGTACCAGGATGTTGAGGAACCAACAAGGGAACAGGCCATCTTGGACTTGGTGTTGTGCAATGAGAAACAATTAGTTGGCAATTTAGTTGTGAGAGAACCCTGGAGGATGAGTGACCATAATATGGTAGAATTCTTTATCAAGGTGAATAGTAATTCTACCGAGGTAGTTAATTCGGAGACCAGGGTCCTGAACCTCAATAAGGGTAACTATGATGGTACGAGGCATGTACAGGCTATGCTGGACTGGGAAACACTATTGAAAGGAAGGACAGTGACAGGCAATGGCAGGCATTCAAGGAACGAATAGGTGAACTCCAAAAGTTGTTTATTCCTATTTGGCACAAGAGTTGAAAGGGAACTGTGGCCAGCCAAACTATGGCTTACCAGGGAAATTAGAGATAGTATTAGATTCAAAGAAGAGGCATACAAGTTAACAAGAAAAAGCAACAGACCTGAGGATTGACAACAGTTTAAAATTCAGCAAAGCCCAAGACATTCAATGACTCAGCCTCCATTGGTCTCCAGGGTAGAGAATTCCAATAACTAACAACTCTGCGAGAACAAATACCCCCCCCCATCCTTACCTTAAATGGGAGATCCCTCATTTTGAAACTGTGCCCCCAGTTCTAGATTCACCCACAAGGGGAACGTAGAATCCATAGAACCCCTACAGCAGTGTTTTTCAAACTTTTTTTCCGGGGACCCATTTTTACCAACCGGCCGACCTTCGCGACCCACGCCGGCCAACCTTCGCGACCCACGCCGGCCAACCTTCGCGACCCACGCCGGCCAACCTTCGCGACCCACGCCGGCCAACCTTCGCGACCCACGCCGGCCAACCTTCGCGACCCACGCCGGCCAACCTTCGCGACCCACGCCGGCCAACCTTCGCGACCCACGCCGGCCAACCTTCGCGACCCACGCCGGCCAACCTTCGCGACCCACGCCGGCCAACCTTCGCGACCCACGCCGGCCAACCTTCGCGACCCACGCCGGCCAACCTTCGCGACCCACGCCGGCCAACCTTCGCGACCCACGCCGGCCAACCTTCGCGACCCACGCCGGCCAACCTTCGCGACCCACGCCGGCCAACCTTCGCGACCCACGCCGGCCAACCTTCGCGACCCACCATTTTCTCTTACCTTGTTTGTTGCTGACAAAAATGGAGGAAATGGTTTTGGGTTCCTTTGCCCCCATTGGTCCCTTTGGCCCCCCGAACTTGGGGAAAAAAAGGCTGCGACCATATAAAAACAAATGCGGCCGCACTGCGCAAGCGTGTCCGATCATCGGTGCGCATGCGCATAGTTTTGCGCATGCGCACTGATGATCGGGCACGCATGCGCAGTGAGGCCAAATTGTTTTTGTTTGTTCCTGGCCATTTTGAAGGCCACTCGCAGCCGGTATTATTAAAAGCCGGCTGCTGCGCGCGGATTTGCGCGATTGGGAGCGCCGCGACAGATGGCTCCGCGACCCTCCCGACACCCGCCCACGGGTCACGCCCGAGTTTGATAATGCCTGCCCTACAGTGCAGGAGGCCATTTGGCTAAGAGTCTGCACCAGCCCTCGGAAACAGCACCCTACTCAAGCCCACGCTTCCATCCACTTTACCCCTGTAACCCAGTAACCCAGCATAATCGTTTGGACGCTAAGGGGCAATTTAGCATGGCCAATCCACCTAATCTGCACATCTTTGGACCGAGAGAGGAAACCGGAGCACCCGGAGGAAACCCACGCAGGCACGGGGAGGAAGTGCAAACTCCACAGATTCACCAGAGGCCAGAATTGAACCTTGGTCACTGGAGCTGTGAAGCAGCAATGCTAACCACTGTGCCACCGTGCGGCCCACAATACACCTTAACCACTTACCAGATACTACAATCCTTACAGTATAGAAGGCCATTTGGTCCATTGAGTCTGCACCAATCCTCTGAAAGAGCACTCCACCCAAATCCATTTCCCAATAACCCCTTAACCTAACCTTCACATCCCTGGACACGAAGGGGCAATTTAGCATGGCCAATCCACCTAACCTGCACATCTTTGGACTGTGGGAGGAAACCAGAGCACCTGGAGGAAAGCCATATACCAGGAGAATGTGCAAACAACACAGGCGGTTTCACCCAAGGTCTGAATTGAACCCGGGTCCCTGGCACTGTGAGGCAGCTGTGCTAACCACTGCGCTGCCATACCGCTCCATAAAATTCCGTCTGACTCCCAAGATATGGTCACAGGCGAAGGTATGCACTCTTGCTGCTATTTCCATTTTTTCGCAATTAAGGGGCAATTTAGCGCGGCCAATCCACTTCCCTGCACATCTTTGGGTTGTGGGGGTGAGACCCACGCAGACACTGACAGATTGTGCAAACTCCACACAGACAGTGACACGAGGCCCTTATCGAACCTGGGTGGTTGGCACGTGAGGCAGCAGTGCTAACCGCTGCGCCATTGTGTCACCCTGCAAATTCTTTTCTACTTCCAAGATATGGTCACAGGTGAGATAGGCACTCTTGTTGCTATTTCCATCTTAAAAAATGATTTCTAATTAAGGGGCAATTTAGTGTGGCCAATCCAAGTACCCTGCACATCTTTGGGCTGTGGGGGTGAGACCCACGCAAACACGAGGAAAATGTGCAAACTCCACACAGACAGTGACCCGGGGCCAGGATTGAACTTAGGTCCTTGGTGCCATGATGCAGCAGTGCTAACCACTGCACCACCGTGCTGCCCTAAATAAATCCTTTGCTGGGCTCGTCCTGTATTTGAACCTGTGACCTCTCGCATTTTATCGCAACAAAAACCCATAAGCGTGGTCAATGCACCTATACATCTTTAGGTTATGGGGGCGAAACGCACACAGGCACGGGGAGAATGTGCAAACTCCACACGGACAGTGACCCAGAGCCGGGATTCGAACCTAGGACCTCGGCGTCGTGAGGCAGGTGTGCTACTCACTGTGCCACCGTGCTGCCCTTCGCCATTCAATCATGGCTGATATTTTTCTCATCCCCATTCTCCTGCCTTTTCCCCCATAACCCCTGATCCCCTTATTGATCAAAAACCTATCTATCTCTGTTTTAAAGACACTCATTGATTGGGCCTCCACAGACTTTTGCAGCAAAGAGTTCCACAGATTCACCACTCTCTGGCTGAAGAAATTCTTCCTCATCTGTTTTAAAGGATCGTCTCTTTAATCAGAGATTGTGTCCTCTGTTTCTACTTTTTCCTACAAGTGGAAACATCCTCTCCACGTCCACTCTATCCAGGCCTCGCAGTATCTTGTAAGTTTCAATCAGATCCCCCTCATCCTTCTAAACCCCAATGAGTACAGATCCAGAGTCCTCAACCGTTCCATATACGGCAAGCTCTTCATTCCAGGGATCATTCTTGTGAACCTCCCCTGGACCCTTTCCAAGGCCAGCACATCCTCCCTTAGATACGGGGCCAAAAACTGCTCACAATACTCCAAATGGGGTCTGACCAGACCCTTATATTGCCTCATCTCTGGTCTTGTATTCTCACCCTCTCGACATGAATGCTAACATTGCATTTACCTTCGTAACTGCTGAATGAACCTGCATGTTAACCTTAAGAGAATCGTGAACAAGGACTCCCAAGTCCCTTTGTGCTGATTTCCTCAGCATTTCCCCATTTCGAAAATAGTCTATGCCTCCATTTCTCCTTCCAAAGTGCATAACCTCACACCTTTCCACATTGTATTCCATCTGCCATTTCTTTGCCCACTCTCCTAGCCTGTCCAAGTCCTTCTGCAGCCCATCTGCTTCCTCAATACTACCTGCCCCTCTACATATCTTTGTATCATCTGCAAACGTAGCAACAGTGCCTTCAGTTCCTTCCTCCAGATCATTAATGTATATTGTGAAAACTTGTGGTCCCAGCACCGACCCCTGAGGGACACCACTAGTCAGTCACCGGCTGCCATCTTGAAAAAGACCCCTTTTATCCCCACACTCTGCCTTCTGCCAGTCAGCCAATCTTCTATCCATGGAAGGATCTTACCCTTAACACCATGGGCTCTTAACTTATTTAACAGCCTATGTGGCACCTTGTCAAAAGCCTTCTGGAAATCTAAATAAATCACATCCACTGGTTCTCCTTGGTCTTAACTTATTTGTTATTTCCCAACAGATTTGTCAGACATGACCTCCCCTTGACGAAGCCATGCTGACTCAGTCCTATTTTATCATGCATTTCCAATTACTCCGCGATCTCATCTTTAATAACAGACTCTAAAATCTTACCAATGACCGAAGTCAGGCTAACCGGCCTATAATTTCCTGTCTTCTGCCTCCCTCCCTTCTGAAACAGTGGTGTTACATTCACTACTTTCCAGTCCTCTGGGTCCCTTCCTGCCTCCAGTGATTCCTGAGAGATCATCACCAATGCCTCCACAATATCCTCAGCTATCTCTTTTAGGACTCTGGGGTGTAGTCCATCCAGTCCAGGTGATTTATCCACCTTCAAACCTTTCAGTTTCCCCAGAACCTTCTCCTTCGTAATGGTCACTGGCTCTTCTGGAGCTCTGGCATCCCACTGGTGTCTTCCACCGTGAAGACTGATGCAAAGTAACTATTCAGTTTGTCTGCCATTTCTTTGTTTCCTATTATTACTTCTCCAGCCATATTTTCCAGTGGTCCAATGACTATTTTTGCCTCTCTCTTACTTTTTTCTATTGAAAAAAATTCTTCCTATCTTCCTTTACATTACGAGCTAGCTTGCACTCATATTTCATCTTCTCTCCCCTTATTGCTTTTTTAGTTGTCCTCTGCTCACTTTTAAAGGCTTCCCAATCCTCTGGCATCCCACTAATCCTTGCCACTTTGTATGCTTTTTCTTTAGCTTTAATGCTGTCCTTGACTTCCCTCGTCAGCCATGGATGCTTTGTCCTCCCCTTAGCATGTTTCCTCCTCCTTGGGATGAATTTCTGTTGTGCCTCACGAATAAACCCCCCAAAACACCTGCCATTGCTCTTCCACGGTCTAGGCTCCTTTTTCAATCAACTCTGGCCAGCTCCTCCCTCATGTCTTTGCAGTTACCCTTATTTAATTGTAATACCGTTACATCTGATTGCAGCTTCTCCCTCTCAAACTGCAGTGTAAATTCTATCATATTGTGGTCACTTCTCCCTAAGGGTTCCTTCACCTTAAGTTCCCTGATCAAGTCTGCCTCATTACACATCACCAAATCAGAATTGCCTGTTCCCTAGTGGGTTCTACCACAAGCTGCTCCAAAAAAACATCTTAGACATTCCACAAATTCCTTTTCTTGGGAGCCACTACCAACCTGATTTTCCCAATCCACCTGCATATTGAAGTCCCCCATGATTATTGTAATATTGCCTTTTTTACATGCCTATTCTATCTCCTGATTTATTTTCTGCCCCACCTCCTGACTACTGCTAGGGGGCCAGTACATAACTCCCATCAGGGTCCTTTTTACCTTTGCGATTCCTCAACTCTATCCACAGAGATTCTATGTCTTCTGATCCTGGATCACTCCTTGCTATAGATTTAACTTTATTCCTTACTAACAATGCAATCCCGCCCCCTTTGCCCATCTGCCTGTCCTTTCGATAGGACACATATCCTTGTATATTTAGATGCCAGCCCTGATTCCCTTGCAGCCACGTCTCTGTGATGCCCACAATATTGTACCAGCCAATTTCAATGTGCGCAACAAGCTCATTTATCTTGTTCGGTATACTGCGTGCATTTAGGTACAGCACCCTCAAACCTGCATTGACCACCTCCCTTTTCACACTTGTCACCTTTTTTGCTCTGTCTGAGGGTTATTTTGGTTCTCTATTTCCCTTTCAGTTATTACATCTTCTAAGCTCACATTCTGGTTCCCACCCCGCTGCCATACTAGTTTAAATCCTCCCGAGTGAATTTAGCAAACCTCCCAGCCGGGATATCAATGCCCCTCCAGTTTAGATGTATCCCGTTCTTCTTGTACAGGTCCCACCTGCCTCGGAAGAGATCCCAATGGTCCAAAAATACGAAACCCTCCCTCCTACACCACCAGTTTATCCACGTGTTTAGCTGCACTATCCTCCTAGTTCTAGCCTCACTGGCACGTGGCACAGGGAGTAATCCTGAGATTCCAAAGTCCAAAGATTCCGGAGTCCAAAGTTGTGCAGGGTAGGTGGATTGGCTGTGCTAAATTGTCCCTTAGTGTCCAAAAAGGTTGGGTGGGGTTACTGGGTTGAGGGGATAGAGTGATTGTATGGGTTTGGGTATGGTGCTCTTTCCAAGGGCCGGTGCAGACTCGATGGGCCGAATGGCCTCCTTCTGCACTGTAAATTCTATGATTCTATGATACAACCCGAGAGGTCCTGCTTTTTAGCTTATTGCCTAACTCCCTGAACTCCTTCTGCAGGACCTCATCACTCTTCCCGCCTATGTCGTTAGTATCTATACGTACTACGACCTCTGGCTGTTCACCCTCCCCCTTCAGGGTGTCCTGTGTTCGTTCAGAAACATCCTTGATCCTGGCACCAGGAGGCAACATACCATCCTGGGGTTCACGTCCACAGAAGCGCCTATCTGTGCCCCTTACTATAGAGTCCCCCATAACGATCACTTTCCTGCACTTTGCCCGCCCCCGCTGAGCAACAGAGCCAGTTGTGGTGCCACTGTTCTGGCTGCTGTTGTTTTCCCCTGATAGGCTATTGCCCTCAACAGTATCCAAAACGGTATACCTGTTAGAAAGGGGGACAGCCACAGAGGATTCCTGCGCTGACTGCCTGCCCTTTCTAGCGGTCACCCATCTTTTGCCTGCACCTTGGGTGTGACTACGTCTCTATAACTGCTATCTATGACGCTTTCCAGCATCTGCATGCTCCTAAGTGCATCCAACTGCTGCTCCAACCGAACCACGTGGTCTGTGGGGGCTGCCATTGGTTACACTTGCTGCAGATGTAGTCGACCTCGGTTAACAGTGAATCAGTCGGCCTATTAAGTTAGTTTCTGTAGGACCTTTCCCCTCAGTGGGGAAAAAAAACCTAACAAGTTGAAATACTGTGCATTGCTAAATTCCTATTTTCATAAATGAACTAACTTTTAAAATAAATTTAAAAATAAAAGGGAATCATGCTAACTCTTTCTAATTAGCTGCCCCTCTCACACACTGACTCTTCTGCTGGGTGACATAACGACTCTCCAACTCCCCTGCTTGCCACCTCTTGTTCCTGAAACCTTGCTGTGAGCAGGAACCTGAGAGATGAGCTTCAAGAGGCAGGAAGAGCACCTTCAGAGCGAGAGCAGCTTTGAGCTGCAAGATTGCAAAGGTAAACCACGAAAAGGAGGGCTTCGTCGGAGAGTGATGAGGCTAGGATATTTGGACTGCGGTCAGAACTGGGCGGTTGACTCAACGACCAGGAGTGTGAGAGATTGCCAAATCATTGCCCACTCACACAACCTACCTATACCCATTAGCATAGATTACATAGAACATACAGTGCAGAAGGAGGCCATTCGGCCCATCGAGTCTGCACCGACCCACATTAATCCCTCACTTCCACCTTATCCCCGCAACCCAATAACCCCTCCCAACCCTTATGGACACTACGGGTAATTTAGCATGGCCAATCCACCTAACCTGCACGTCTTTGGACTGTGGGAGGAAACCGGAGCACCCGGAGGAAACCCACGCGGACACGGGGAGAACGTGCAAACTCCGCACAGACAGTGACCCAGCGGGGAATCGAACCTGGGACCCTGGCGCTGTGAAGCCACAGTGCTAATCACTTGTGCTACCGTGCTGCCCATGATGCATGCTCCTCACAAACTGCTGTTCGAACTTTGCATTGCCAATAAATCTGGTGACAATACATGAGTGGCGGTTAGCTCTGCTGCCTCACAGCACAAGGGACCTGGGTTCAATGCCGACCTTGGGTGACAGTCTGTGTGGAGTTTGTACATTCCCCCCTGTCCATGTGGGTTCCTTTAAGGTGCTCCGGTCCAAAGATGTGCAGGTTAGGTGGATTGGTCATGCTAAATTGCCCCTTAGTATCCATAAGGTTAGGTAGGGTGCTCCTTCGGAGGTTCTGTGCAGGTTCAATGGTCCGAATGGCGTCCTTCTGCACTGGCGGGATTCCAAGACTGCACATTCATCAAGAAGAATATTCAGACAATATATTTTCACAAGTGTTCTCCTCTGAATTGATCACTCCATATAATTAAAATCTACTTTGTATCAAACTTTGGCCTTCCAGTGTTTTGAAGTTTAGTTTTGGTTCTGATTTAAACAAATGAACTTAAATATATCTTGTGCACCCGCACCTTGGCCAAGAGATTCCACACATTTTAAGATAGAAAAGCTGCATATTTCCTACAACAGCAACACGAATTCAAAAGTACCTCCATTGGCTGAAAAGTGCTTGGTGATATCCTGAAGTCGTGAAAGGGGCTATGTAAATGTCTGTCTTTATTTTATATAATTAACCTGACTTTACAAGGTTGCTTGTCAGACTTAAAATTGCCGTGGCTTCTTGTCAATTGAAATGCCATTGACCCTAAAGGTTGATTTTTGTTTGACAGTCAGGAAAATGCAAATTTGTTAATTGAAACAACTACTGTAAAAAATGTAGATCAATCAATGTTATTAATAAAGCAAGAGCATAATAAAACTAAATGAAGTTTTAAGAAGTTATAATACACTGTTTAAAAACAGCCTCGTAACTTACAAGTGTTAATCCTACTACAACTGTGAAAGGGAATGAAATTCTCAGCTGGAACTAGAAAGAATCAATCAGGTTAGGGACACAAGGTGCCACAATGGATCTTTTCATCTCTCGGAATCTGTCACCTTGTCCAAGGATACCAAGTCTTCTTTCTTCACTAATTAAAAACATTTAAAAAATTTTTTTTTTTATAAAAGAGTACCCAATTCTTATTTTTTTTCCCCAATTAAGGGGCAATTTAGCGTGGCCAATTCACCTGCTCTGCACATCTTTTTGGGTGGTGGGGATGAGGCCCACGCAGACACAGGGAGCAGACAGTACCCCGGTGCTGGGATTGAACCCAGGTCCTCGGCACAGTGAGGCAGCAGTGCTAACCACATCACCACCTTGCTGCCGGTCTTTCTTCACTTGTTACTTTTGGATAGCTTTAATCCAAGTTTTTGCAACCATAGGTTAATTTGCACAAAGGTACCGATAATTAAAGACAGCCTCAATCGCCAGGCTATAAAATGACTAAGATACAAAATCAATATGTTCTTGCTTGTGAAATGGGGGCTGAGGGCTGACACATAATGGTATTATCAAATGTAAATTTAAGAAATACACTTTGTCTAATTTATAAAATTGTAACTTTAAAAAAATCACCACAAACAAGCCCGTCTCTGCACCAGGATTGTTAACCCAGCATTTTTGAAGCTAGATAATGAAACATGATTTTTGCTGGTTCGCCCAGATTTACTGCTGTTCGTTGCTGGCAATAACCTGCCTAATTCTAAATAATAAAGTACAGTGTATTATTCAAATGTCTAAAATCAGTAGCATTGCAAAGCTTAAGGTATAGTTTGGGATGCAGGGTCTTTCGGACACATAAGGTAAAGGCCACTCTTGGGTCATGGTTACAAACTGTATCAGGGTTAGGTTAATTCCATCTTAATCAGCATCTGATCTAACAGTTATAAATTAATTTTGTCCAAGAAAAATGTGTATTAAACTATTCTATAAAATATTTAGGAAAATTGTTAAAACCGTAACTTAACCGGATAAGCTCGGATTACCATAAAAAGACCTTGTGCTTTATTTCCCTAATACCCAAGGTAATGATAACTCACTTAGTTGAGGATCTGGAAGTTTTTTTTCTGCGTAACAGAATTTTTGGTATTTTTTTTAAATGAAATTAATTTAAGTTTTGCAAATCAACATTAATGAATTATTTTCATCCTGTAAAACTTTTGTTGGTGAATTTTGAAAATGGAAGTTAGTGTTTGCAGAGTATTGCTTCCAAGTGCCTACACAGAGCCAATCATAGCTCTGTAGGTTGATGTGAACAAGCATGAAATCCAGCAGAGAACATTCTGCCTGCCAACTTAGAGAAAATTAGCAAAATCACAAGCAGATTTAAGTCATCAATGGAAATACTATTATCACAAAGTTCGATGGTAAACAGATGCCTAACATACAGCAAAACAAAAGCAGAATTAAATAATGTAAATAGAGATTTTTGAATGCATGTTACTAGGGGTATGGTGCTGAGCAGATTGTGGTTATAGTTATCCCAAATCCAAATCTTTAAATGACCAAAAGACAAAAAATGCCAAAGATTTTTGACAAGCTCAGCCATCTATGTAACTAACCTGGCCATTACATCATTAACAAAAACACACCTCTTGAATACATATTAAATGTGGTTTGTAGAATAAAATGGCTAAATAGAAAAGAAAATTGGGTAAATTATTTAAAGTCTTAGAAAAATGTTAGATTATTCAAATTATGAATTTATGCATTAGTGTTGTTCAGTTTGAAATTCAATAAGTGCCAGTATTGAATTTGTTGGTCCAAACACCTTTTCTCAGCACATACCTTCTGATTACTGGTGACTTCGTCCTTGCTTCTGCCCAGCTCGCTTGCAAGTTTGCCGTTTTCCTCATTTAGTGCTGCCAGCTGCTGGGACTTCTGGGCTGCTGCCAGCTTCAGCTCCTCTCTGCAAAGGCAAATTGAGTGCATGGTTACTATAGTAACCACTGATGAGAGTCAAGTGAAGCAGTGGGAGAGAATCAGCATCATATCTTTAAAATGTTTCTAGGTCACGAATGCTAATCTGATGTGAAATGTGCAATATAATTTTTATGGCTACAAATATAAACCTTGCACTTCAAAAATACTCCACAGGCTTCAGAGCTGCAAAACCTCTGCCCAGGGAGCGACCACGAGGTCTTAAACAATAGCAGGAGAAATATTTTTAGAATTATTTAGTAAGCTTTCCCACGTTCATTGCTACTAACAAACAGATCAATCTATTATACGGCTGCAGCTAAAACCATAGCTTAATTGGCATCAATTTCGTTGACTGTTCACAATAGCAAAATGTACACATTTATTATGCTCCACATTTACATTACAATAATGAATCTCATTGAAAGGCAACATTGCTAAACTCAGTTGCTTTCCCTTTTAATGACCTAATGTACAAAATCTACATTTAAAATGGGCTACTTAGGTGACCTAATCCATTGAAAAAAAATTATCTCAATGATGCAAGTAGATTTATATACTGAATCACTATAACACAGGGATAATGTGCGCTGACCGATCTCAGACAGAACTATATGAAAAGGTAGGAGTGAAGAAAATGATTCTTGTAGGGGATAGGTGGAAATGAGGGTGAAATGGAACAATAAGAGGATATGTCAGCTCAGGTCACCTATCATGTAGCTGAGGACAGCATTGGCAGAAAACCTGGAAATATTTAGCAATCGTTATTGGTACAAGCTGAAGAGCAATACATGAACACAACACAGCAGGGGGCGTGTCAAATTTCCAATGTTGAGGCAGTGAACAAGATGCAAAATCATTAAAAGGAAAAAAACTCAATCTGAAATTGGAAATAAAAATAGTCAGCAGGTCTATTGGTACCTGTAACGAAAAACAAAACGTGCATCAGGTTTGTGATGTGGGGAAGAGAATCACAGCGAGGTTGTTAATGTAAATATCCTGCAACTTGCTCAACAGAAATCTAGTGTGATATAAAAGGATCAGTGAAATAAAGCAAAGATATTAAAAAACAAAAGAAACAATAAAACATTTGGGGCCGGCATGGTAGTACAGTGGTTAGCACAGTTGCTTCACAGATCCAGGGTCCCGGGTTCGATTCCCGGCTTGGGTCACTGTCTGTGTGGAGTCTGCACGTTCTCCTCATGTCTGCAAGGGTTTCCTCTGGGTGCTCCGGTTTCCTCCCAGTCTAAAGATGTGCAGGTTAGGTGGATTGGCTGTGCTAAATCGCCCTTCGTGTCCACAAAAAAGGTTAAGTGGGGTTACGGGGATAGGGTGGAGGCATGGGCTTGGGTGGGGTGCTCTTTTCAAGGGCTGGCGCAGTCTCGATGGGCCGAATGGCCTCCTTCTGCACTGTTATTCTATGATTAGAGACAAATAGCAGAATCTATTTTGCATGAATAAAAAATGGTAAAAAAAGAACAAACAAACTGCATATGCAAATCTGAAATTAAAACATAAAATTCATGCAGATCACTTCCATGACCTCAAATCCAAATTCCAGCCAAAATGGTTTGTGACTAGGAGTCTCCAACTCAAATCATAGTTGAGGAAATTTTAAATGCTTTAGTGAGGAAAGTTGAGTCAAAGGAAGCAAAACAGAACTCAGAGAAACAGGGAGAAAAAAATGTTGTCCATCGACGGGGAGTGGGGTGGGAAGAAGTAGAGTCAAGGTAATTAGTTAATAGGTGCCTGTGGGAAGCTCAATCGGTGGAAAGTCCAAGAAGGGCTTGAAAGAGCTGAAATGGATGTGAAGGGCAAGAGGTGGGTGAAAACCAGAAGAACAAATCGTAAGTGAAATTCTGCATATATTGAATGTAAGCAAAATATGCGGTTGCATTTTAAAAATAACGGAATTAAAAGAATTGCAATTAACAAGAAATTCAAAAGATATTAGTTTTGAAAGAACGGAAACATTTAACAGTTTAATTACCAAACTGAAATTATTTGCATTTTTGGTCTCTTCAATTTAATATTTTGCAATGGCAAAACAATACAGCTTAGGATGCAATAGTGCAGGAACTGACATTTTATGAAATCTTGCAGATTTATACAATCATCTGCACTTTTTATCTTCATGATTCTCCAAAAAGGGAGCTCCAGATTGTGTATGGCTTGTCAAGAGGAGGCATCATGGGTATGTGATGTGCCATGAGGGGAAAAAGGACAAAAATCAAACAGGCCAGTCTGCCCTGAATGCACCTCTGAGCTAAGTAGACTGCAGCATGAACGCATGCCTGGGAATTTCCCGAGGAAGTGTGTGTGGCATCTGCACAGGATAGGAAGAACCTTAAAAAGATCATGGATTTTTTTTAATGGGGGCAGACAGGGGGAGAACACACATCCCGGTTCAAAAGTCAGCACCTCACTAACTTTAAATACAGTTGCACTACAGTATGTTTGGGGTGTTCTTCACAAGGCAAGAGTGGGACTACTGCTCCTCAGGGACAGGAAGTGCTGTCCTCAGGAGGTGTCTCAAGAAGAACAGTGGATGTGACTTCCGGTGGCGGCCATGGAGGAGTAGGTCGCACATTTGATAGCTCCCGCCTGTAACGGACTTTTGGACCTTTTTCCCCTGGTTTTGTTCGGATTTTATGGGATAAATCAGTGAAGAGTTGAACAGCAAGGAGAAATCCCCCTCCGGTGTATGGAGAATTGGACCAGATGTGGCCGGGTGAGACGACAAAGTCCTATAAGGGAGAAGCAAGCAGAGCTGATATCACGGAGGGTAAGGGCCGCGGAGAGACGGCGCAGTGGTCGACGGAGCAGCTGGAAGTTTTTCGAGGATTGCTTCGCCAAGCTGAAGGAGGACACGCTGAACCCGATTAAGGCTTCGATTGATCAAGTGGTTCAGAATCAAGAAACCCACGGGAGAGCGATCCAGCAGGTCGAACAAATGTTATCCGAGCATGAGGAGGATATAACCGTGCTGGAAAGCAAGTTGGGGATGATGAACGACCGCTAGAAAAGAATGCAGGAGAAGCTGGAGGACCTGGAGAATAGGTCCAGGAGGCAGAATCTCAGAATTGTTGGCCTCCCTGAAGACAGTGAGGGATCGGATGAGAGGGCCTATGTGGCGGACATGTTGGAGAAGTTGATGGGGACTGGGGCATTCCCTCGGCCCCTGGAAGTGGACAGAGCGCACAGAGCCCTCACGAGGAAGCCCAGAGCGAACAAACCGCCGAGGGCCATGATGGTACATTTTCACCGTTTTATGGGCAAGGAACACATTTCGCGGTGGGCCAAGAAAGAACGGAGCAGCAAGTGGGAGAACTGTGAGTTGCGTGTTTATCAGGACCTGCGAGCAGATATGGCCAAGAGGCGAGCTGGGTTCAATTGGGCAAAAACAACCCTCTTTAAGAAGGGGTGAAGTTTGGGATGCTGTACCCAGCCCGGCTGTGGGTCACACATGAGGAAAGGGACTTCTACATCAAAACCAGATGAAGTATGGACCTTTATTAAAGAAAAGCGGCAGGCGAATTAAAAGACATTTAAGCCTCAGAGAAGTTCTGTGGCGGCGATTTGTGGTGTTGGATTGTAAAAATGTAAGTAGTTCTGTGTGAAATAAGGGGCTGTGTGGATGGTTAAAGATTGTTTGGTCTTGCAGAGACCTTATTTTGGGGGGGGGGGGGGGGGGGGGATGGGCTTTGAATTTAGTTCTGCTTTTTGGGTGACTATTTTTCTAAAAAGTGTTCGTTTCTTCACTTTTTTTTTCCTGTTGTTTGTTTAATGTGATGCTATTAAAATGTTTATTCATGTGGGGGGGGAAGAGGAGTGAACAATAGGGAGAGACAGACTGCTTGGTGCCAGGGGTGGGAGCTATCGAGTCAGCATGGGTCTGCTGACTCCCGGAAGCGGAGTGGGGGGTGGACAGGTGTTAAACTGGAGCTTGAATTGGGGGATTGGGTTTTTAAAGTGTTGTTGCTTGGGGGGGGGGGGGGGGGCTGCTTTGCTGACAGCGCAGGAACTGTTATTAGGGACAAATGGAAGGTTGGGAATGGCGATAGCCCGAGGGGGGACTCGAGGAAGTGGGGGCTTGAGGCTGGCTTAAAAAGGGTGATGGCGAGTCGGCAGGGGGGGGGGGGGGGGGGGTTGGAAGCCCCCCGTCCAGGCTGATCACATGGAACGTGAGAGGACTGAATGGGCCGGTCAAGAGGGCTCCTGTGTTCGCACATTTGAGGGAACTAAAGGCGGACGTGGCAATGCTACAAGAGATACACCTACAGGTTACAGACCAGATGAGATTGAGGAAGGGGTGGGTTAGCCAAGTGTTCCACTCAGGGCTGGACTCAAAGACCAGGGGGGTAGCAATCTTGATCAGCAAACGAGTGGCATTCGAGGCTGGGAGAATCGTGTCAGACAAGAGGGCTAAGTACATAATGGTGACGGGGAATTTATGAGGCGGGTGTTAGGTAAGATCCCAAATTTAGAGTCACATAACCTGATCATGGGAGGGGGCTTCAACATAGTCATTGATCCGGAATTGGACCGGTCAATATCCAGGACAGGGAGGAGGCCGGCTGCGGCAAAGGAACTGAATAGTTACGCGACCCCCGAGATGATAGGAACACACACAATGACACTTATAAAGACATCGGGACACACAAAAGACTAAAGCAAAACACGAATTTCGCATCTACACAGACACAAAAGATAAGGAACAAACACAAACATCAGACAATGGCGGCACGGTGGCATAATGGTTAGCACTGATGCCTCACGCCACCATGGACCTGGGGTTCATCCCGCTCCTGGGTCTCTGTCCCAGTGGAGTTTCCTCGTGACCTGTGGGTCTCACCCCCACAACCCAAAGATGTGCAGGGTAGGTGGATTGGCTATGCTAACTTGCCCCTTAATTAAAAAAGAAAAAAAAGGGGCAGCATGGTAGCATTGTGGATAGCACAATTGCTTCACAGCTCCAGGGTCCCAGGTTCGATTCCGGCTTGGGTCACTGTCTGTGCGGAGTCTGCACATCCTCCCTGTGTGCGCGTGGGTTTCCTCCGGGTGCTCCGGTTTCCTCCCACAGTCCAAAGATGTGCAGGTTAGGTGGATTGGCCATGATAAATTGCCCTTCGTGTCCAAAATTGGCCTTAGTGTTGGGTGGGGTTACTGGGTTATGGGGATAGGGTGGAGGTGTTGACCTTGGGTAGGGTGCTCTTTCCAAGAGCCGGTGCAGACTCGATGGGCCGAATGGCCTCCTTCTGCACTGTAAATTCTATGATCTATGAAGGATTTTATGGAACAGATGGGGGGTGTAGACCCATGGAGGTTTGCACGGCCGAGGACGAAGGAGTTTTCCTTTTTTTCTCATGTCCACAAGGTATACTCTCGCATCGACTTTTTTGTTCGAGCAGGGGGCTAATACCGAAGGTGGTGGATACTGAGTATTCGGCTATTGCAGTGTCGGATCACGCCCCGCACTGGGTGGATCTACAGGTTAGTGTGGAGAGAGGGCAACGCCCGCTGTGGAGACTGGATGTGGGGTTGCTAGCAGACGAGGCGGTTTGTGGGCGTGTTAACAAGTCTATCCAGAACGACCTGGAAACAAACGATATGGGGGAGGTCTCTGCAGCGACGGTCTGGGAAGCTTTGAAGGCAGTAGTCAGAGGGGAATTAATCTCGATACGGGCCCACAGAGAAACAGTGGAACGGGCTGAGAGGGATAGATTAGTGGAGGAGATACTCCAGGTGGACATGAGATACTCGGAGGCCCCGAACGCGGGAGCGGCGGAGGTTGCAGGTGGAGTTTGGGCTGTTGACCACAGGGAAAGCAGTGGAACAGCTGAGGAAGGCAAGGGGAGCGATCTATGAGTACGGGGAAAAGGCAAGCAGAATGTTGGCGCACAAGCTCAGGAAAAGAGGCGCCGCCAGGGAGATAGGTAGAGTAAAGAGTGGAGACAGCAATACAGTCCTGGACCCAGCGGGGGTGAACGAGGTGTTTTAAGGATTTTTTATAGTAAATTGTATTAATTGGAACCCCCGGCTGGAGTGGAGAGGATGAGGCAATTTCTGGATCAGTTGAGGTTCCAGAGGGTGGAGGAGGACCTGGTGGAGGGGTTGAGGGCCCCAATTGAGATTGAGGAAATAATCAAGGGGCTGGAGGGCATGCAGTCGGGCAAGACCCCGGGGCCTGATGGCTACCCGGTGGAATTCTATAAGAAGTTTTCAGAGATATTGAGCCCATTGCTGTTGAGGACATTTACCGAAGCAAGAGAGAAGGGAGCCCTCCCCCCAACAATGTCGCAGGAGGACCAACACCCAGTGCCGCAAGAAGGCCTCCACCGGGTGGCTCGGGTGAGTTTGCACCAGACCCCCGACCACTGCCCCCCCCACCCCACCCCCTTCCCCCTAAAAAACCTCAGTATGGTCCATCTCTCCAAGCTCCCCTCAATCAAGTTACCACTCGTGCGGCTAACGATGCTCCATGTTCCCACAGGAGAGGTTGGCCACAACCGACAGGAGGGGGCCCAGCTGGGGGCAGGTCCCAGTCAGATGCTGAGCCTCGAACAGATTTACCCAGAGCTGATGCAGCCGATAGGGTGCGGCTGTGAAATTCAGAGGGGGATGTCAGTGACACTCCAGCAAGTCCATAGCCGACTGGAGGAATCGCAGAGGCTACAGGCACAGATGGCACCGGCAATGCGTGGCACTGAGGCAAACATTGTCTGTATCAATGGTGCCGAGGTGGAGATGGTTGACAGCTTCAAATTCCTAGGTGTAAACATCACCAACAATCTGTCCTAGTCCACTCCCGTTGACTCTACGACCAAGAAAGCACAACAGAGCCTCTACTTGCTCAGGAAATTCGGCATGTACACAATGACTCTTACCAATTTTTATAAATGTATCATAGAAAGCATCCTATCTGTCTGTACCACAGCTTTGTATGTGCAACTGCTTGATGCAAGGCCGTAAGAAACTACAGAGTCGTGAAAACAGCCCAGTCCATCGCACGAGCATACCTCCCATCCATTGACAGCATCTATGCTTCCCGCTGCCTTGGGAAAGTGGGCTGTATAATCAAAGACCCCCCTACTTGGGTTATTCTCTCTTCCAACCTCTTCCATTGGGCACAAGATACAAAAAGTTTGAGAACATGCACCAATAGATTGAAAAACAGCTTCTTCCCCACTGTTTCCAGACTCCTGAATGGCCCTCTTATGGACTGAACTGTTCTTTCTACGCATCTTCTCTACAGTTGCAGCACTATATTCTGTATGCCTCAACTAATGTCTAGGTTTATGTATTTACATTTTGTATTATCAAATGTTCCATGTTTTTGTGTGTGGAGTGATCTGCTTGGACTGTATGCCAAACAATACTTTTCACTGTACCTTGGTAAACCTTACAATAAATCTAAATCTAATCTACTTCCTCGGGTGGCGACCACAGTGGAGAGCCTGGTGTATGACGTCAGCAGCATGAGCGGCAGTGTCCAAGGCATGGCTCAGTCGGTGACGGCCACGGCTGAGCACCTCAGCAGGATGTCCCAGTCACCCAGTAGCAGATGAACCTTGATGAGGTGCTGTGGCGTATGTCCCAGTCAGGTGGGCATTGCCAAGGTGCTACAGACCATGTCCCAGTCTCAGGTGGGCATAACCGAGGTGCTGCAGAGCATGTCCGGGTTGCTGAGGAGCATTGCCGAGGACGTTGTCACAATGCTGCAGACAGTAGGGAGTTGCCATGGCTGTCCGAGCCAGATGGTGCGGAGCAGCAGGGCTCGATCCAACTGCCTCTCATCCAGAGCTAAACCCCAGGGCCCTAAGGGTACTGACCGGGAGGCGGCGCTGGGTGTCAACCCAGAGCCATCCTACAGAGTGGTGACGGCAGCCACCAGCTGTCCTGAATTCTACCAGAGTGGTTGAGGTATCCAAGGCTTTTTGACGAGTCCGATGCACTGTTCAATGACATCCCGGGTGGCCTCATGGGCCTCTTGTGTCAGGTCTCCATGTCGGTCACCGCCCTCCGTAATGGTGTCATTAGCCAGGTCCTCAGTGGGTACCCCTTTTCCCACAAGAGCCAACTGGCCATTTGCGGTGGTCCTCAAAGAGGCCGGGGGATGCCCCTGGATGTAGAGGTCATTCACACTCCTTGGAAAGCGTACACACATGTGCATGATCTTCGGGTGGTGGTCGTACATGAGCTGGATGTTCAGAGAATGGAACCTCTTCCTGTTGATGTAGGGCACTCCAAGACGGCCCAATGAGTGCAAGGTGACATGCATCCTACCTATTAGCCCCTGGACCTGGGGCATCCCAGTGATGGCGGAGAATCCTGCTGCCTGAGCGTCTTGTTGAGCCTGGTCCCTGTCAAAGTTTATATAGTTTTCTGCCTGGGTAAACAGGGGATCGGTGACATGACGGATGCACTTGCGGACTGTAGCTTGTGAGATGCCACAGAAGTCACTGATCGAGCCTTAGAATGATCCGGAGATGTAAAAGTTCAGGACTGCAGTGAACTTGATGGCCACCGGGAGCAGGTATCCTCCTCCTCCATGTGGTGCCACGTCCGCAAGAACAAGGCACAGGTGCCACATTACCCTTTGTTGAAATGGAGCCTCCTGCAGCACAAGGTGTCCATCATCAGTTCGAAAGACCAGTGACGTCTGTTCACCTTGGCCCGTCACAGGCCTCCTCTTATGGGTCCCTCCCAGGCCTAATGGGTATCTGGGTCCTCTGGGTGTGGGGTTGGGCCCTGCACATGAGCCACAGCCTCGTGCCTCTGTCGACGTTACTACTGCCGCCTTCTCCCCCGTCTGGCCCCCTCAGTCTGCCAGCATCACCAGGGCAAGTTCCGCGGGCTCCAAGATATCGTCAGGCCCATGCAATATCTGTAAGGTATTGGGGAGGGTGCAAGACTAACAACCAGTGGTGTCTTCCACCCCAGGACCCTCCATGCCCCACATTGTTTGTACCACACCTCCCCATCCCATCCGACATGCCCTGCCCAAACACCCCAAGCCATTGGTCACCGGACCCTGTACCCTGGGACACCCACACGTAACGTTACTAGGATCGAGCGCTGGTCCACACCTCAGTGCACACACCCATCCTCTGGTCGCGGAAGTGTCTTTGGCGATGGGGCCCACCCCCTGGGTGTTCTGTTGTTGGCCGTTGCCTCCCGCAATGTACAGGTAGTGTCCAGGCATCACGGTCTGATTGGGATGCACGGTAATAACACCAAAATGCTACATCACACGCCTACCCATGGGAATCCACGGGATTTATGAAGTGCCCACTTAAACTATGATTGCCAATTCTCAATTAGCAATAGCCTTCAGCCGCGCGGCCAGAGGCCCCGACAGTCAGTGGGAGTTGTGTGCGTTCGGTGGGGCAGGCGGGCTGGGGTTGCGCCCGGAACGGGACTACATGGTCCAAGGTTTGGGATGGTGGACCTGCGGGCATTGAGACACCCATTTCCTCCTCCCTGCCCCCAAGCTTATCTCAGGCCATGGGCAGCCACCCCCCTGCTCAGCAACCCTCCCCTACTGCTCCACAACACCCCCCTCCTCCTCTCCTGATGACAGCCCACCCTGATCGAGGCTGCGCACCCCCTCCCCCGCCCTTGGCTCCCCCACCCACCTCTGATAACCGGGGCTGCAACCCGCTGCCCCCTGGGCCCTTTGCATGGGAGCGAAGATGGCTATTCACCTCCTCGGGTCCCAGCAGCAGCCATTCCGCCAGCTTTGCATTTTTAAAATATACTAATCGGCACCCACGTGACCACTTGCTGGAGAGGCAGTTAGATCACAGGAGGCCGTTAGATAGGGGGTCGCTCACGTTAATTGTACGGAGATTGGCCTTATGGTGATTATTGGTTTCTCGCCATGCTACAGCGGGATCCCAATTTCGGCAACGGGAGCAGGCCGGTTCAATTGCAAACAGATAGGCACCCAGCACGGTTCTCGTTTTTGGCCTCTCCAGTGATTTAACAGCCTCGTTGCACTCTCGCTTAAGCGCAACACGGTCATTACATCATGCCCATAGTTAATGCACAGGAGCAATTAAAATTAGTTTTAAAGCACTATGCATGCATAACTGTGGTAACATTATAGGCCAAACAAACAAGGTTTGACAATTGCTATGAAAAGCCTGTAGTTTACAATTTTGGGAAAATTAGGAAGAATAGCCTAGTTATAAACAAATGCTAAAATCCTCACTAAAAGTCTTGGCATCTGCAGACTTTCAATAGATGGCCGACCACCCTCAATAAATTGCAGCTCACTAAAAACTCTTTGCCCATATTCTCTCTCACCACCTGTGTCACTGATTCATGATAACTCGCACAAGCAAAAATGCCTCCAATTTAAAATTTTCTTCCGCGTGCTAAAATGCCTTGATGGCCTCATCCACCTCCCTGATTTTTTGTTCCTCTGACTGACTTCCT
Organism: Scyliorhinus torazame; assembly: GCF_047496885.1. NCBI lineage: Eukaryota > Metazoa > Chordata > Chondrichthyes > Carcharhiniformes > Scyliorhinidae > Scyliorhinus > Scyliorhinus torazame. The sequence goes on from NC_092707.1 coordinate 59,202,541, forward strand.
CCCTACAAACACATTTATTGTACCAATGATAAGATTGCAATCACCAGCCTTGACCCCATGCTTTTAAGTTTCCAATTGAAATCTTTCTAATTCATCTCTCCTTTAAGACCATCCTTAAAAACTCCATCATTAATATTATGGACCCCATTGATTATCTCCTTTGATTCATTTACTTCCGAATATATCCCGGTGATTCAATTTGATACACTAAATGCATTCAATAACTTATATTTATATGGTGCTTTTAACATAATAAAGTGCACTAAGTGGCTTTACAGAAGGTAAGAGCAAAATATGAGATTAGGTCAGGTGTTTATAAGGGGCATCTTATGAGGGCAAGTGAGGTACATGCAGGGAGGGACATCCAGAGCTCAAGTCAACTCAAGTGATGAAAAAATTAAAAAGCCTAAGTGCTCAGGAGGACAGAATCAGACGAGCGCAGATATCTTGGGAGGATTGTGGGGCTAGCTGAGATTACAGAGATAGGGAAAGGTGAGGTTATGGAGGAAATGTAAAACGCGGAAATGTAAAACGTGGATCAGAACGTAAAAATCAAGATGTTACTTGAACCGGAGCCAACGTAGGTTAGCGAGCACAGGGGCAATATGTAAATGGTATTTGATGCGAGTTAAAACACAGATAGCAAACCTTAGAATGACCTCGCGTTTAGAAGGACAGAATGTGGAGATCAACTAGGAATGCTTTAGAATAGTCAAGTCAAGTGGTAATGAAGGCACGAATTGCAGTTTCAGAAGAAGAGCTGATGCAGAGGTGAAGTCAGGCAATGTTACTGAAGTGAAAGTAGGTAGTAGTGATGAGGTGAATATGAGATTGGAACCTCAGAGGTCAAATATGACACAAAACTTGTGAACAGACTGGTTTAGTCAGATATTGCCAGAGAGAGGGATGGAGTCAGTAGCTAGGGAACAGAGTTCAGAGCAAGGAGCGAATACAATAGCTTCAGTTTTCCGTACATTTAGTCGGAGGAAATTTCTGTTGATTTAGTATTGGATGTTGGATTAACAATTTGTTAACTTGCAACAACGCAGGAGCTGAGAGAGGTAGTGGTGAGGTAAAGCTGTATGTCATTAGGAAGGGGATAAGGAAAAGATCTAAGAGGACACCAGAGGTAATGGCACAGGAGCAGTTAGAGAAGTCACTGCAAGCTATACTCTGGATACAATCAGATAGCTAAAAATGGGGCCACATGAGAGCTCTCCCACCCAGCTGGACAAAAGTGGAGAGAGGTATTGGAGGAAGATAGTGTAGCCAATCGTGTCAAGTGTTGCAGGCAGGTTGAGATGACAATACTAGCAACAATAGGCAAAAACTTGACTTCAAACATGATGTAGTTCGGTAAAAAAATGCAGAAATCCTAATACAATTACATTTCCCAAATAGATTCACTCAGGTTTAAAGCAACAAATTTGGTTAATTACCTGTAATATACAACATGCAATTTTGTTCACAGAACATTAGATTATAAACATAGAAGTAAATGCTTATATTTAATGTACAGCAACAGGATCTGTGAGAATAAAGTTTAAACAACATAAAGCAGCTGAACAATTTCAGCCTTCGGCTGCTGTTAAAGCCATTCAGCAACTAAATGCAACTGAATCAGAAAACTAAATTGTAAATTTGGAGTATGTTTTAAAAAGTGTGAAAAATGTAGTCTGATGATGTGAACATTTATGAACAGAAATACTACAGTAACATACTATTATGGTAATGTCATTGGATTTTGTTGCAGAATAGAGTAAAATGAAGTTTGCAATTTGTAACGATTACAAATATTTCGCATTTGTAATAGATTAAGACAATATCTTTTCACATCACAAACTACAACATAATTTTGGGAACAGCATTCAAATTCATCATCGAGAAACTGTAGTTGAACTCGTATTTTGTATACATATTAATACAACTTTCATTTCAATTATCAGCCATGAATAAACTCAATGGGGAATGCAAGAACTTCCCTTAAGCACACTACGCATTTCACTGAATAACATTGCTTAATACTTTAAATAGCACATGATGATTACATTGTGGAAGCAACTCAGTGCCTGATAAATTGAGAAATTTTGGTTACAATCTAATGGAATATCTCCAATATACAGTCAGTGGTAGGTTACAATTTATAGATGTATGAACATACATGCACACACATCCTCTTGGCACATCTCTTTGTAAAGACTTCAGACTCAATTTTAACTCTTGTGAAGTGGATGGGCATTGAGTGAGTTAAAGTGTTGCCCTTAGTGCCTGATGTTTGAGACTACTTACAAAACTCTGTATTTTAAAAACTGAAGTGCTACATCAGTGTTCATGGACACAAACGTGCGTGCACGTGCACATGCCCATATAGGTGCCAGCATGCTCATTGTTGAAAGAAACTCAAGAGAGACTCACTGCAAAGTCATCGCCCATGAAGTGTAGTTAAAATCTAATGAAGCATGTCTACAACCTGAAAAGGCGTTTTACTTATTCTAATAAGCAGAAATTGTCCACAGTTGGCGAGTAGACCGTATCATACCATGCAGCACCCCGCTTCTGCAGCGTGGGGGAAGAATTAAAAAGCGTCGTCAGCTACATTAAGCGATATCCAATTCTGATCAAATCTCCGTTTATACTATGCTAAGGTACTCAGCAAATGGTTGTAAAATAATATGTCCTGCACTCAATTTGAATCAACAAATCCAGACTCTTATCTAAAAACACCACAATATCTTCACCAGTTTAAACAAATAATTCAATACATTTGACTTTGGTATCACGAAAAAAGAATGAGGGATGGCGAGATTGTGAAATATCACTTCATATTTCATTATTGATAATGACTTGATTCATGAATTATACAAGGCATTTTATAATCATCTGCATTATTTCCCCTTTACCTTTTAGTCTCCCAGTGTGTTGTATTGCATTATTCTGTAACTAAAAAAGCATGCAAGTGATTGCACGGTCTTATTCAGGGTCACTTTATTTTTTTAAATATAGGTGTAGAGTACCCAATTATCTTTTTCCCAATTAAGGGGCAATTTAGCATGGCAAATCCACCCAACCTCTACATCTTTGGGTTGTAGGGGTGACACCCACGCAGGCACAGGGAAAATGTGCAAACTCCACACAAACAGTGACCCGGGACCGGGATCGAACCCAGGTCCTCAGCGCTGTAGGCAGCAATGCTAACCACTGCGCCACCATGACGCCCTTCAGGGTGACTTTATAACCAAACTTATGGATGTGAATGTGGCCTGAGATGATTCTCCTATTTCCTTTCCTTTCTTCTTCCAAGTAGATCAGTAACCTAGGCTCTGCTGAAAATAGGACAAGTAATTGACTGAAGACTTATTGCGCGGAGAAACAAAAGAAAATCAACCCACATGAAAATCCCACCCATCTAATCACACTGTATAGTGTCACTGTGCTAATGCCATGTTAATATTTTAATTTCACTTATCTTTGCATATCTAGAACATAGAACATTACAGCGCAGTACAGGCCCTTCGATGTTGCGCCAACCTGTGAAACCACTCTAAAGCCCATTTACACTATTCACTTATCATCCATATGTCTATCCAATGACCATTTGAATGCCTTTCGTGTTGGTGAGTCCACTACTGTTTTTTTTTATAAATGTTTTATTGAAAATTTTTTCCCAAACAACAATTTTTCCCCTCTTACAAAGCAAACGCAACAATAACAATACAGAAATTTTAAACAATACACAAGTAACAAAACCCCTTTATCTTTGACCTAAACTAACCCCCCCCCCCCCCCCCCCTCCCCCTGGGTTGCTGCTGCTGGTCATCTGTCTTCCCTCTAACGTTCCCCTAGGTAGTCGAGAAATGGCTGCCACCGCCTGGTGAACCCTTGAGCCGATCCTCTCAGGGCAAACTTTATCTGCTCCAGTTTAATGAACCCCGCCATATCATTTACCCAGGCCTCCAGTCCGGGGGGTTTCGCCTCCTTCCACAGGAGTAGGATCCTGCGCCGGGCTACTAGGGACGCAAAGGCCACAACGTCGGCCTCTTTCGCCTCCTGCACTCCCGGCTCTTCCGCAACTCCAAATAGAGCTAACCCCCAGCCTGGTTTGACCCGGGCCTTCACCACCCGCGAAATCACTCCCGTCACTCCCTTCCAATACCCTTCCAGTGCCGGGCATGCCCAAAACGTATGTGCGTGGTTTGCCGGGCTCCCGCCACACCTCCCACATTTGTCCTCCACTCCAAAGAACCTGCTCAATCTTGCTCCCGTTATGTGTGCTCTATGTAGCACCTTAAATTGAATCAGGCTAAGCCTGGCGCATGAGGAAGAGGAATTTACCCTGCTTAGGGCATCAGCCCACATACCCTCCTCTATCTCCTCCCCTAGTTCTTCTTCCCACTTTCCTTTTAGTTCGCCCACCGACTCCTCCCCCTCTTCCCTCATCTCTCGGTAAATCTCTGACACCTTGCCCTCTCCGACCCACACCCCTGAAAGCACCCTGTCCTGTATCCCCTGTGTCGGGAGCAACGGAAATTCCCTCACCTGTTGTCTAGTAAATGCCCTCACCTGCATATATCTCAAGAAATTTCCCCGGGGCAACTTATACTTTTCCTCCAATGCTCCCAAGCTCGCAAAAGTCCCATCTATAAATAAATCTCCCACCCTCCTAATTCCCAACTGGAACCAGCTCTGAAATCCTCCATCCATTCTTCCTGGGGCGAACCTATGGTTGTTCCTGATTGGGGACCCCACCAGGGCTCCCCGCACCCCTCTCTGTCGCCTCCACTGTCCCCAGATATTCAATGTTGCTGCCACCACCGGGTTCGTGGTAAACCTTTTAGGTGAGATCGGTAGCGGCGCCGTCACCAGCGCCTCTAAACTCGTCCCTTTACAGGACTTTCTCTCCAGTCTTTCCCACGCCGCTCCCTCACCCTCCATCATCCATTTACGTATCATTGCCACATTGGCGGCCCAATAGTAATCGCCCAAGTTCGGTAGTGCCAATCCTCCTCTGTCCCTACTACGCTGAAGGAACCCCCTCCTTACTCTCGGAACTTTCCCTGCCCACACGAAGCTCGTGATGCTCCTGTCTATTTTATTAAAAAAGGTCTTAGTGATTAGTATAGGGAGACATTGAAATACAAATAAGAACCTCGGGAGGACCATCATCTTAATTGCTTGCACCCTGCCCGCCAGCGATAGAGGCTGCATGTCCCACCTCTTGAAGTCCTCCTCCATTTGTTCTACCAACCGTGTCAGATTAAGTCTGTGCAAGGTTCCCCAGCTCCTAGCGATCTGAATCCCCAGGTATCGGAAGTTTCTTTCCACTTTCCTTAGAGGCAAGCCTTCTATCTCTCTACTCTGGTCCCCTGGATGTATCACAAATAATTCACTCTTCCCCATGTTTAGCCTATACCCCGAGAAATCCCCGAACCCCCTCAAAATTCGCATAACCTCTATCATTCCCCCCGCTGGGTCCGACACGTATAACAATAGGTCATCCGCATATAACGAGACTCGGTGTTCTTCTCCCCCTCTAATCACCCCTCTCCATTTCCTGGAGTCTCTCAACGCCATGGCCAGAGGTTCAATTGCCAACGCGAACAACAATGGAGACAGCGGGCATCCCTGTCTTGTTCCCCTATATAGTCGGAAATACTCCGATCTATGTCGACCTGTAACTACGCTTGCCGTTGGAGCCCCATAAAGAAGTCTAACCCAGCTAATAAACCCGTTCCCAAACCCAAACCTCCTTAACACTTCCCATAAATACTCCCACTCCACCCTATCAAATGCCTTCTCTGCGTCCATTGCCGCCACTATCTCTGCCTCCCCCTCCACTGGGGGCATCATTATCACCCCTAATAGTCGTCGCACGTTAACATTCAGTTGTCTCCCTTTTACGAACCCTGTCTGGTCTTCGTGCACCACCCCCGGGACACAGTCCTCTATCCTCGATGCCAGTACCTTTGCCAACAATTTGGCGTCCACGTTCAACAATGAAATGGGTCTATAGGACCCGCACTGCAACGGATCTTTATCCCTCTTCAAAATTAACGATATCGTCGCCTCCGACATCGTCGGGGGTAGAGTCCCCCCTTTCCTGGCCTCATTGAACGTCCTCACCATCAACGGGGCCAACAAGTCCACATATTTTCGGTAATACTCCACCGGGAACCCGTCTGGTCCTGGGGCCTTCCCTGCTTGCATGCTTCCCAGTCCCTTAATAACCTCGTCCACCCCAATCGGTGCCCCCAGGCCTACCAACCCCCGCTCCTCCACTTTCGGGAACCTCAATTGGTCCAGGAACTGCCGCATCCCCTCCTCTCCCTCTGGGGGTTGAGACCTATACAGTTCCTCATAGAAGGTCTTGAACACCTCATTTATCTTTCCTGCCCTTCGCACCGTGTCTCCCCTTTCGTCTCTAATTCCTCCTATCTCCCTCGCTGCTGCCCTCTTTCGCAATTGATGAGCCAACAGGCGACTCGCCTTTTCCCCATATTCATACCTCCTCCCCTGTGCCTTCCTCCACAGTACCTCCGCCTTTCTGGTGGTCAGAAGGTCAAATTCCGTCTGGAGTCGTCTCCTCTCCCTGTACAATTCCTCCTCCGGGGTCTCTGCAAATTCCCTATCCACCCTTAAAATCTCCCCCAGTAACCTTTCCCTTTCCTTGGCCTCTGTTTTCCTTTTGTGGGCCCCAATGGAGATCAGCTCTCCTCTGACCACCGCTTTTAGTGCTTCCCATACCACTCCCACAGGGACCTCGCCGTCGTCATTGACCTCCAGATATCTCTCAATACACCCCCGCACTCTTGCACACACTCCCTCATCTGCCATCAGTCCCACATCTAATCGCCAGAGTGTTCTCTGCTCCCTTTCCTCTCCTAATTCCAGGTCCACCCAATGTGGGGCATGATCCGAAACCGCTATGGCTGAGTACTCAGCTTCTTCCACCCTAGAGATCAACGACCTTCCCAAAACAAAAAAATCTATCCGGGAGTACACTTTATGGACATGGGAGAAGAAGGAAAACTCCCTAGCCCTAGGTCTAAGAAATCGCCATGGATCCACTCCCCCCATTTGGTCCATAAACCCCTTAAGTACCTTGGCCGCTGCCGGCCTTCTTCCGGTCCTTGAGCTGGATCTATCTAGCCCCGGGTCCAGCACCGTATTAAAGTCCCCTCCTAAAATCAAGTTTCCTACCTCCAGGTCCGGTATACGCCCCAGCATCCGTCTCATAAATCCCGCATCGTCCCAGTTTGGGGCATACACGTTAACCAACACGACCTCCATTCCCTCCAGCCTGCCACTCACCATTACATATCTACCTCCGCTATCTGCTACGATGTTCTTTGCTTCAAATGCGACCTGTTTCCCCACCAAAATGGCCACCCCTCTATTCTTTGCGTCCAGTCCTGAGTGGAACACCTGTCCCACCCATCCTTTCCTTAGCCTAACTTGGTCCGCCACCTTTAGGTGCGTCTCTTGGAGCATAACCACGTCTGCCCTTGTTCCTTTCAAATGCGCGAGCACTCTGGCCCTTTTTATCGGTCCGTTCAGGCCTCTCACGTTCCACGTGATCAGCCTCACTAGGGGGCTACCTGCCCCCCTCCCGTGTCGACTAGCCATTACCTTCTCTAGGCCAGTCCCATATCCCGCCTCCGCGCTCCCGCTCGCTCCCCCAGCGTCGCACACCATCCCCGCCCACCCACTCTTTAGCCATTTCCTTTTGGATTTCCGCAGCAGCAACCCAGTTGTTCCCCCCCCCCCTCCCCCCTCCCCGCTAGATCTCTTTCTAGCATGATTGCTCCCCCCATATTACTTCCGTAAGTCAGCTGACTTCAACTGACCCCGGCTACTCCTGCTCACTCCTCGACCCCCCCCATGTGGGGAACTCCCATCCGCCTTGCGCCTGTCTTCCCGCCTTATTCTTTCTGGTGCGGGAACATCCCTTTACCTGACCCGCCTCTTATGGCGCAGCTCCCTTTCCCCTCCCCCTCCCCTTCCCCATTCTCCAACTATGTCCCGTCTTTCCCCCCTCACCGGCGCCCACATTTCCCCAATGTCTCCCCCCTTCCCTGTTTACTTCTCAATTAACTTCCACCGTAACATTAACAATAACATTTCGTGCAGCATCAGTCCCTCAGTTCCGATCCAATTTCTCTTCTTTGATGAAGGTCCATGCTTCCTCCGCCGTCTCGAAATAATGGTGCCTCTCCTGATATGTGACCCATAGTCTTGCCGGCTGCAGCATCCCGAACTTCACCTTCCTTTTATGCAACACCTCTTTGGCTCGGTTGAAGCTCGCCCTCCTTCTCGCCACCTCCGCACTCCAATCCTGGTATACCCGTACCACTGCATTCTCCCATCTGCTACTCCGCACCTTTTTAGCCCATCTCAGGACCTCTTCTCTATCCTTAAGGCGGTAAAATCGCACGATTATCGCCCTGGGTGGTTCTCCCGCTTTTGGTCTTCTTGCCGGAATCCGATTTGCCCACTCCACCTCCAAGGGGCCCGTAGGGGCCTCAGCACCCATCAGTGAGCTCAGCATCGTACTTGCGTACGCTCCACAGTCCACTCCTTCCACACCCTCAGGGAGACCCAGTATCCGAAGGTTCTTCCTTCGCGCTCCATTTTCTAGGGCTTCAATCCTTTCAGTACACTTTTTATGAAGTGCCTCGTGCGTCTGTGTCTTAACCGCCAGGCCCAGGATCTCGTCCTCAATATCTGTCACCTTCTGCTCCACCACACGGAGCTCTGTCTCCTGGGTCTTTAATGTCTCCTTGAGCCCCTCAATTGCCTGTAGCAACGGGGTCAGCACCTCCCTCTTCAGCAGCTCCACGCACCTTCTCACAATTTCATGCTCAGGCCCCCATGTCGCCTGCGCTTTCTCCGCCGCCATCTTGTACTTCTCTCTTTCTGACCCTTTGGTCGACGATTCCTCGCGCTGCAGCCGCCGCCGCCGGTTTTTTCCTCCTTCGTTTGGGGGGGACTCCCTTCTCACACGCCCCACACCGGGTTGCGTCGTCGAAAAATTCCCCGTTGGGGCTCTTAAAAGAGCCCGAAGGTCCGTCGGAGCTGGAGCCGCCGAAGCGTGCGGCTAGCTAGGCATCACCGCAACCGGAAGTCCCTTCAGTGGCCTTGATGAGGTTTTTTCACAGTTGTTCCCTCTGCTGCTAGAATTCACTTTTGATACAGGCCCTCAGGTCAGCTTGCAGCTTTAAGCTTGCCCTTCCCCCGCCTGCATGCTGGAAGAGGCCCTGTTTATCCTGCAGTTGCAGCCAAATCTTTTACTGTTTCTGCGTGTGTCTGGCAACCAAGAGACATACCTTTCCTGGGGGACACTGTCGGGGGAATATTGCAGCCTTCTTCCCACACCGGGAAATGTCAAACAAATGCCATGGGGGCCCTGTAAAAGAGCCCAAAAGTCCGTTCCAAGCAGGAGCTGCCGAATATGCGACCTAGCTCTGCATAGCCGCACCCGGAAGTGAGTCCACTACTGTTGCAGGCAGGGCATTCCACGCCCTTACTACTCTCTGAGTAAAGACCTACCTCTGACATCTGTCTTCTATCTCCCCTCAATTTAAAGCTATGTCCCCTCATGCTAGACATCACCATCCGAGGAAAAAGGCTTTCACTGTCCACCCTATCCAATCCTCTGATCATCTTGTATGCCTCAATTAAGTCACCTCTTAACCTTCTTCTCTCTAACGAAAACAGCCTCAAGTCCCTCAGCCTTTCCACATAAGATCTTCCCTCCATACCAGGCAACATTCTGGTAAATCTCCTCTGCACCCTTTCCAATGCTTCCACATCCTTCCTATAATGCGGCGACCAGAATTGCACGCAATACTCCAAATGCGGCCGCACCAGAGTTTTGTACAGCTGCAACATGACCTCATGGCTCCGAAACTCAATCCCTCTACCAAGAAAAGCTAACACACCGTACGCCTTCTTAACAACCCTCTCAACCTGGGTGGCAACTTTCAGGGATCTATGTACATGGACACCGAGATCTCTCTGCTCATCCACACTGCCAAGAATCTTACCATTAGCCCAGTACTCAGTCTTCCTGTTATTCCTTCCAAAATGAATCACCTCTCACTTTTCTGCATTAAATTCCATTTGCCATCTCTCAGCCCAGCGCTGCAGCTTATCTATGTCCCTCTGTAACTTGTAACATCCTTCCGCACTGCCCACAACTCCACCGACTTTAGTGTCATCTGCAAATTTACTCACCCATCCTTCTACGCCCTCCTCCAGGTCATTTATAAAAATGACAGACAGCAGTGGCCCCAAAACAGATCCTTGTGGTACACCACTAGTAACTGGACTCCAACTGAACATTTCCCATCAACCACCACCCTTTGTCTTCTTCCAGCTAACCAATTTCTGATCCAAACTGCTAAATCACCCTGAATCCCATGCCTCCGTATTTTCGGCAGTAGCCTACCGTGGGGAACCTTATCAAACGCTTTACTGAAATCCATATACACCACATCAACTGCTTTACCCTCATCCACCTTCTCAAAGAACTCAATAAGGTTTGTGAGGCACGACCTACCCTTCACAAAACCGTGTTGACTATCTCTAATCAAATTATTCCTTTCTAGATGATTATACATCCTATCTCTTATAAACCTTTCCAACAGAAGTAAGGCTCACTGGTCTATAGTTACCGGGGTTGTCTCTACTCCCATTCTTGAACAAGGGGACAACATTTGCTAGCCTCCAGTCTTCTGGCACTATTCCTGTAGACAAAGATGACTTAAAGATCAAAGCCAAAGGCTCAGCAATCTCCTCCCTAGCTTCTCAGAGAATCCTAGGATAAATCCCACCCGACCCAGGGGACTTGGCTATTTTCACACTTTCCAGAATTGCTAACACCTCCTCCTTATGAACCTCAAGCCCTTCTAGTCTAGTAGCCTGAATCTCAGTATTCTCCTCAACAACTGTCTTTTTCCTGCGTCAATACTGATGAAAAATATTCATTTAGCACCTCTCCTATCTCCTCGGACTCCGAGCACAACTTCCCACTACTGTCCTGGACTGGCCCAACTCTTACCCTCGTCGTTCTTTTATTCCTGACATATCTATAGAAAGCTTTAGGGTTATCCTTGATCCTACCTGCCAAAGACTTCTCATGTCTCCTCCTGGCTCTTCTTAGCTCTCTCTTTAGGTCCTTCCTAGCTAACTTGTAACTCTCAAGCGCCCTAACTGAACCTTCATGTCCATTCTTTACATAAGCCTCCTTCTTCCTCTTGACAAGTGTTTCGACTGCTTTAGAAAACCACGGTTCCCACGCTCGACCACTTCCTCCCTGCCTGACAGGTACATACTTATCAAGGACATGCAGTAGCTGTTCCTTGAACAAGCTCCACATTTCCATTGTGCCCATCCCCTGCAGTTTTCCTCTCCATCCGATGCATCCCGTCTTGCCTCATCGCATCATAATTGCCTTTCCCCCAGATATAGCTCTTGCCCTGCGGTATATACCTATCCCTTTCCATCACTAAAGTAAACGTAATCGAATTGTGGTCACTATCTCCAAAGTGCTCACCTACCTCCAAATCTAACACCTGTCCTGATTCATTACCCAGTACCAAATCCAATATGGCCTTGCCTCTCGTTGGCCTATCTACATACTGTGTCAGGAAACCCTCCTGCACACATTGGACAAAAACGGACCCATCTAAAGTACTCGAACTATAGCGTTTCCAGTCAATATTTGGAAAGTTAAAGTCCCCCACAACAACTACCCTGTTGCTTTCGCTCCTATCCAGAATCATCTTTGCAAACCTCTCCTCTACATCTCTGGAACTTTTCGGAGGCCTATAGAAAACCCCCAACAGGGTGACCTCTCCTTTCCTGTTTCTAACCTCAGCCCATACTACTTCAGTAGACGAGTCCTCATCAAACGTCCTTTCTGCCACCTTAATACTGTCCTTGACTAACAATGCCACCCCTCCCCCTCTTTTACCACCTTCCCCGAGCTTACTGAAATATCTAAACCCCATCTGGAAAGCCTTTGACCAAAGAGCAACATTGTTTATCATAATAATAATCTTTAGTAGTTTCACAAGTAGGCTTACAGTAACACTGCAGTTACTGTGGAAAATCCCCTAGTCAGCACACTACGGCGCCTGTTCGGGTACACTGAGGGAGAATTCAGAATGTCCAATTCACCTAACAAGCACATCTTTCAGGACTTTTGTGGGAGGAAACCGGAGTACCAGGAGGAATCCCATGCAGACACGGGGAGAACGTGCAGACTCCACACAGACAATGACCCAAGCCGGGAACTGAACCCGGGGCCCTGGTGCTGTGAAGCAACAGCGCTAACCACTGTTAGCACTGTGCTATCATGAAGCTTTGAATTAAAGCCTAGCTGTAACACTAGCTGCCTTCAGCGGTGATCTAACAAGACGTTACACACATCACAAGATCATCGTCTAGTCACTAATTAAAACATCTTCAGCTGTGCAAAAGACTAATAATGTACTGAAGACATCAGCACAGTATTTTCTGCCCATCATAATTTCTCCACCAATGTATTATCTGCATTTCAATGAATTAAAATAACTGCCAAAAAATGCATTTCTTTCAGGAAATTAACAACATTTTGTAGAACGTAACTGCGGCAATGGCAGATTACATCATGAGGATCGTACAAAACATTTGGGGTTATGTTAGACTATCATTACGGAGCATTGTGGTTCTTCAAGTTAATGGGACATGAAGATATTTTGCACATTCAGAATAAATTATTTGCAACCTCTAATTATTTATAAACAAGTACTTAAAAAGTAGTGATACACACACTGGATACGAGCAATTGCAACAATGAAATAAGTAGCTAAATTGTCATTCTATTTAAATTGTTCAATTGCTTCATCTCTAGATCCATCCAATGCATATTTTAGTTCTTCAAAAATTCAAGGGCAAAATTTCTTAAATGATCTTTCAGAGGGCCCCAGGAAAAACACTTTGTGCCTGTCAGAAAGACAAGCGAAAAGTGTAGTCGTAGTAATACGAGAATCCCCCTCAGCTCTTGGAAGTTATCCATTTTCTAGTTTGATTTCCGACCTAACTGAGCTTTCCTTAACTCAAATCTCTGCGCATTCCTCCAGCTTTCTTTCACAGGCCATGTCCTGAGCTCCACAAAGGGAGCGAGGAACTGGATTTTTTCGAAAGGAATATTTAGGAGGCAAACAGGAATAATTGGGGCAACTAACGAATATTCAAAGCATTTTACCCCTGGAGTTACATTTCCTTTAAATCTTTTTTAAAATATGACAGTATTAGTTTAAATACTGAAAGCAAACCCAATTTAATTTTTCCCAAAATAATACATTTAAGTATAAACCATAAGCATTCTTTTTCACCAGATGTTCGAGCAACACTATCAATTTTTTGTTGTTACAGAGACTTGACAATGCTGCAAAATTACGCTCAAAATGCAGCTTTTATGTTTGTTTAAGTCGCTGGAGGAGGCTCTCCAGTCCATTCGAGACTGGAGAAGACTGCCGAGATGGTGAAAATAAATAATAATCTTTATTGTCACAAGTAGGCTTACATTAAAATTGCAATGAGTTTACTGTGAAAAGCCCCGCCACCACATTCGGCACCTGTTCTGGTACAGAGGGAAAAATTCAGAATGTCCAAACTACCTAACATCATGTCTTTTGGGACTTGTGGGAGGAAACCAGACCACCCAGAAGAAACCCACACAGACACGGGGAGAACGTGCAGACTCCACACAGCCAGTGACCCAAGCCGGGAATCGAACCTGGGACCCTGGAGCTGTGAAGCAACAGTGCTACCATGAAGTACATGGCGAGATGTTAAAGAGTGTGGAGAAGGCTCTGCCGAGGCATGGTGACAAATTGCCTCATTGGAGGCAGAGATAGCCATGGTAGTTGATGAGAAAGAGAGGTAGGGACCCAAGTCGATGATGGAGAATCATTTGAGGCGGCAGAACCTCAGAGTCGTGGGAATGGCGGAGGGCCCGACTCCCACTGCGTATTTCTTGCAGATGTTTGGGAAGATGATGGGGGATGGTAGACCCGCGTCTCCTCCAGTGATGGGTAGGGCCCATCGGACACTCAGCCCGGCCAATCGAACCACCATGAGCTTTCAGGAGAAGTAACAGGTCCTAAGGTGGGCCAAGGAACATCAAATTGGAAGTGGAAGGATAATCTAGTTAGGCTCTACCAGAATGTTGGAGCCGAATAGGCAAGATGAGGGCTGACTTTAACAATGCTATGGCCGCATTACATAAGAAGGGAGTTTGGTTTGGAGTGGTGTACCCAGCGAAGCTGCATGTTACACGAGTCAAAGGATTATTATTTTGATGCACTGGAGGAGGCAGATGCCTTTGTTGCAAAGCATGGACTTGGCTCTAGTTAACTGTGCTATGTGAGGGCTTTGATTGCTGTGGGTGGAGGAGGGAATTACGGTATCTCGTACATATTTGAAATTGTTTGTGGGTATTTCATTGTTCTTGGGGTTAATGGGTTTGTGTTTATTGTTTGGGGGGGGGGGGGGGGGAGAACTGTTATGAGGGCTGTTGTCTCATGTTAGTCTGTTGAAAATATATAGTTTCTGTTGGGAACTTGGGTGTGTGGGGATACTGTTTTATGTTGCATGTTTTATCCTTGGAGCTGATGGTGACTACGGGCTGTTCTTTGTTTCATTTTATGGGTGGGTCTTGGGCCTGTACTCTGAGTAGTTACTTGATTATCCCTTTCAGGGAATTGACTGACTCGGGGATGAAGGGGGGTGGGCAGCCCCCAATTTGGTTGGACACCTGGAACAAAAGGGGATTGGGGAGGGGGTCCAGTAAAAAGGTCAAGGTTTTTGTTCACCTAAAGAATATGAATGGTATTGTGGTGTTTCTGCAGAGGCTCATTTGTGGGTGGGGGATCAGACCAAATTGCAGAAGGGGTGGGGGTGAGCTGTACATCACTCAGGCTTTGATGGAAGGGCCCCGAGGAGCGATTTTAGTTAACAAATGCGTTCCATTCTCGGCCACCAGGACTGTGGCAGATCTCAGCGGGAGATTTGTGACGGTCAGCAGGTCTTTGGCAGGCACTGGGGTGATATTGGTAAACATCCATGTGCCAAATTGGGGCAATGCGGTGGGACAATGCGGTGCTTGTTAGGAGACTAGTGGCTTCCATTCCTGATCTGGACATGCACCAACTGGTTTTGTGGTGGGGGGGGGGGGGGGGGGAAAGAGGAGAGAAAGAGAAGAGTACTTCAACTGTGTACTTGAACCAGGGGCTGGTTTAGCACAGTGGGCTAAACAGTTGGCTTGTAATGCAGAACAAGGCAGCAGCGCGGGTTCAATTTCCGTACCAGCCTCCCCCAACAGGCGGCGGAATGTGGCGACTAGGGTCTTCTCACAGTAACTTCATTGAAGCCCACTTGTGACAATAAGCGATTATTATTATTATTTTTTATTATTATTATCCTATGTTGGATGGATATAGGCGCAAGTCGTTGGCTCCTTCGGGGGTAGGCGAGGGCGATGCTGGCCTTTATCGAACATACATAACAAATGGTTGCCATCTTATATAGAACCTCCCAATTGAGCCCATTAGTGTGTATTTAACTTTCTTAAAATACAAAAATTCCGGGAGGTCTCCCAGCCACACCGAGGCACTGGGTGAAGAAGTTGACCTCCACTTCAATAAAACCTACCGATGAGCAAACAGCCTGCAAATCCGGCAGTTCTGACATCCCAAATATGGCCTCTGGGGGCGCAGCTCCAGCTCCCTGCCGAAGATCACCGACATGGTAAGAGCGAGCCCCAAAAGTTTGCTACCTTAGAACATGCCCACAACATATGTAGGCGATTCGCTGGACCCCTCTCACACCACTCACACTTACCTTCTAACCACTCAAGCTCCCGACTCATTCTTGCCCTTGTTTAGTGCGCCCGATGCACCACCTCCAGTTTTATGAGCCCGAGCCTCGCACATGGCGACTTGGCATTCACCCTCCCCAAGGTCTCACACCACACCCCCTCCTCCAACTCACCTCCTCCTCCCATTTTGTCTTAAACTCCTCCAGCTCTCTGCCAGCAGCCTCCCATAGATAACTGATGTTTCGCCCTCCTCCTCCAACCCGGCCAGCGACAGCACCCTCTCCTCCAACCTCACTACAATTCACCACTGTAATGTATTATATTATGTTGATGCCCTTGTGGGCTCCACCTGTGGCTCCGCCCCCTCGGGGGTGATATATAGATCTGCAGCCTGCAGGCGGCACTCAGTACAGAGCAGTCGCAGGCACGCACAGATCTAGCTTATTAAAACCACTTCATTTCTACTAATCGTCTTGTGTGAATTGATGGTTGCGTCAATTTAATAAGCTAAAATATGCAATGGAAGCCGCCCTCAAACCTGATCGACTGGAACCCGACCCACAGGCAGCTGAAGCAAAAGGAATCTTTTCACACTGGCTCTGCTGCTTTGAGGCCTACCTCGCCGCCTCCTCCTCGCCCGCTGTCACCGAAACACAGAAGCAGAGTCTCCTCCACGCCCGGGTGAGCCACAGAATCTCTGTACTAATCGAAGACGCGACCACGTACGCAGACACGGTCGCGATCCTGAAAAGACATTATGTGAGGCCGGTGAACGAAGTGTTCGCGCGGCATCTCCTCACCACACGTCGTCAACGCCCTGGGGAATCACTGGAGAAATATCTGTGCGACCCGAGGGTACTCGCTTGAAACTGCAACTACAAGGACGTCACGGCCTCGCAGCACATGGAACTCGCCATCCGAGACACCTATGTGGCTGGAGTCGGTCCAACTATGTCAGACAGCGCCTGCTCGAAAACAGCGCCCTCAACCTAGACGAGACGGTAAAACTATCCACCTCATTCGAGGCAGCCTTCCAGAGCCTAAATGCTTTCCCTTCTGACCATGCGATTTCCTCGTGGGCGCCGGAGGCGCGACCATCACGCGACCCGAGGGTGTCCCAGGCCTGAGCCGCGCAGCTGCCCGCCCAACCCGGAGGGCCACCTCGCTATTTCTGCGGTCAGAACCAGCACCCCAGGCAGCGTTGCCCAGCTTGGAATGCGACCTGCAGCAACTGCGGCAAGAAAGGACATTTTGCCAAAATCTGCTTGGCCCGACCCAAAGTGCCAAAATCGCAGGCCCGACTCAGACGCCGCAGCGTGGCTGCGTGCCTGCCGGTAACGCCCCATTCTGATGCTTCATCCGCCTCGTGCTATCCATGGGGCCACCATCTTTAACCCTACCCAACACGTGCGACTCATGGGGGCCACCATCTTGGACACCACCCGACATGTGCGACCGACGGGGGCCGCAATCTTGGCCGTCATCTTCAACACCGCCCGACGTGTGCGACCGATGGGGGCCGCCATCTTGGGACCACCCCACTACCACCGACCACGCCGGCTACCCGCAGCTTGGCACTGTCACTCTCAACCAGTCAGTGCCCAAGCACCTCAAGAACTCCATGACCGTCCGGGTCAATGGGCACGAAACGCCCTGTCTGTTTGACTCTGGGAGCACGGAGAGCTTCATCCATCCGGACACTAAGGCGCTGTTCCCTCCAGATTTCCCCCGCATCCCAAACAATCTCCCCTGCTTCCGGATCACATTCAGTACAGATCCGGGGCTACTGTGTGTGAACCTCGCGATACAGGGCTCCGAGCACGCCGATTTTAAACTGTATGTCCTCCCCCATCTCTGCGTTCCTCTCGTTAGGACTGGATTTCCAGTGCAACCTCAGAAGCCTGACCCTGAAGTTCGGCAGGCCCCTACCCCCTCTCACCGTTTGTAGCCTCGCGACCCTTAAGGTAGCCACTCCCCTGCTCTTCGCAAACCTCACCTCCGACTGTAAACCCATCGCCACCGGAGCAGGCGGTACAGTGCCCAGGACAGGACTTTTATCAAGTCGGAGGTCCAGCGGCTCTTGAGGGAGGGGATCATCGAGGCCAGTAATAGATCCTGGAGAGCCCAAGTGGTGGTCGTCAGGACCAGGGAAAAGAACCGGATGGTTGTAGACTACAGCCAGACCATAAATCGTTACACGCAACTCGATGCGTACCCCCTTCCCCGCATAGCGGACATGGCGAATCAGATTGCACACTACCGGGTTTTCTCCACGGTAGATCTGAAGTCCGCATACCACCAGCTTCCGATCCGCCCGAAAGACCGCCACTACACTGCCTTTGAGGCAGAGGGCCGCCTCTTCCACTTCCTCAGGGTCCCCTTCGGCGTCACCAATTCCAAAGAATGATGGAATGAACAGTTGACCAGTACGGGCTGTGGGCCACGTTCCGGTACTTGGATAACGTCACCATCTGCTGCCATGATCAGTAGGACCACGACGCTAACCGTCAGAAGTTTCTCCAAACCGCAAAAGCCCTCAATCACACCGACAAGAAGGAGAAATGCGTTTTCCGCACAACTCGACTAGCCATCGGCTATGTCGTGGAAAACGGAGTCATAGGGCCCGACCCCGACCGCATGCGCCCCCTCCTGCAACTTCCCCTTCCCCACTGCCCCAAGGCCCTGAAAAGATGCCTGGGGTTCTTCTCATATTATGCCCAGTGGATCCCCAACTATGTGGACAAAGCCCACCCTTATCAATGCCACCATCTTTCCCCTGACGACTGAGGCCCGCCTGGCCTTCAGCCGCATCAAGGCAGACATTACCAAGGCCGCGATGCACGCGGTGGACGAGTTCATCCCCTTCCAGGTGGAGAGCGACGCGGCGGATGTCGCCCTGGCTGCTACCCTTAACCAGGCAGGCAGGCCCGTGGCCTTCTTTTCCCGTACCCTCAACTCCTCCAAGGTTCGACACCCCTCTGTCGAGAAGGAAGCTCAAGCCATTGTGGAAGCTGTGCGGCATTGGAGGCACTACTTGGCCGGTAGGAGGTTCACCCTCGTCACCAACCAACGATCGGTAGCCTTTATGTTCAACAACACACAACGGGGCAAGATCAAAAATGATAAAATCTTAGAGGTGGAGAATCAAACTCTCCACCTGTAATTACGATATCGTGTATCGTCCTGGGAAGCTCAATCAGCCCCCAGATGCCCTGTCCCGCGGCACATGTGCCAGCGCTCAAAATTACCGACTTTGGGCCATCCACAATGACCTCTGTCACCCGGGGGTCACCCGGCTTCTCCACTTCATCAAGGCCCACAACCTGCCCTACTTCACCGAGGAGGTCAGGGCCATGACCAGGGACTGCCAAGTCTGCGCGGAGTGCAAGCTACACTTCTATCGGCCAGGCAAGGCCCACCTGGTGAAGGCATCCCGCCCCTTTGAGCACCTCAGCGTCGATTTCAAAGGGCCACTCCCCTCCACTGACCACAACGTGTATTTTCTCAACGTTGTTGACGAGTACTCCCGTTTCCCCTTTGCCATCCCTTGCCCCGACATGACCGTGGCCACGGTCATTAAGGCCCTGCCAGCATCTTCACCCTGTTCGGTTTCCCCACTTATGTCCACAGTGGCCGGGGCTCCTCGTTTATGTGCGATGAGCTGCGTCAGTACCTGCTCGGTATGGGCATTGCCTCGAGCAGGACTACCAGCTACAATCCCCGGGGAAACGGACAGGTGGAGAGGGAGAAAGCGACAGTATGGAAGGCCGTCCTTCTGGCCCTACGGTCTAGAAGTCTCCTGGTTTCCCGCTGGCAGGAGGTCCTCCCCGACCCGCTCCACTCCATTCGGTCGCTCCTCTGCACAGCCACGAACGAGACCCCCCACGACCGTCTATTTGTCTTCCTCAGAAAATCCACCTCCGGGGTCTCGCTTCCGTCCTGGTTGACAACACCGGGGCCTGTCCTCCTCCGGAAGCACGCGAGGAGCCGCAAGTCCGAACCCCTGTCAAGAGGGTCCAGCTCCTACATGCCAACCCTCAGTATGCCTATGTGGCGCACCGCGACGGCCGACAAGATCGTCTCCCTCCGGGATCTAGCACCTGCCGGTTCCCCAGCGACCATCACGTACACTCCCCCTACACCGAATACCACCCCCACCCCTCCACGGCCTACACCCCCCTCTCCCCATCGTCGACCCACCGTGATGAAGCTCCAGACGACACGCTCCCGGAGTCAATGAGTCCAACACCCGTGCCCGCAGCGAAGCCGGAGCTGAGGCGATCACAGAGAACGATCAAGGCGCCGGACAGACTCGATCTGTGAGCCCACTTGACCCCCGCTGGACTTCAATTTTTTAAACAGGGGGTGAATGTGGCGAACATATTGCTGCTACAATTCACCACTGCATTGTATTGTATTATGTTCATGCCCTTGTGGGCTCCGCCTGTGGCTCCGCCCCCTCGTGGGTGATATATAGATCTGCAGCCTGTAGATCTGCATCATCCTTGCTGACACCACGATCCTCGTGAACATGATAGTCATCCTCACAACTCTGCTATATGGCTCAGAAACCTGGATTACGTATAGATGCCGCCTGGAGAGGTACCATCGATGCTATGAGACGGATTCTCCGCTTCAGCTGGGAGGGCATGCTCCTTGAAGGAACGAAGAGCACCAGCATGGAGGCCCTGATCATCTGAAACCAATTCTGTTGGGCTGGCCAAATGCATAGATTGCCGACCATGCTGCCCGTCGAATCGGAAACCTTCTACACTTCCGGGGTACATATCACACTATTCCCATCCTATTCATGTATTTATCAAGACGCCCCTTAAAGGTCACTATTGTACCTGCTTCCACCACCTCCTCCAATGACGAGGTTTCTTTAGTGGATAATAATACTCATTAGTGAGTGATCGCCGAAGAAGAAACTCCCTCAGTATTACACTGGAGTTTCAGCTTTGATTTTTGTGCTCAACACTTAATTTGGATTGGTACTTGGACCTAGAACCTTGTGGTTCAGAGGTGAGTCTTCGAGCAAAGAATAAAATGTTCTCGGACACAGGAGGATTAACAAGCAACATTTGAAACAGAGGAGATATTAGGGCAGATGTTCAATGATGAAGCAATTAAAATCAGAAATGGTCAAGAGACCAGAACTAGAGAGTACAGATATCGTGAAGGAGGCGATTACAGAGATGGGGAAGGGACAAGACATGAAGGGGTTTTAAAACTAGCTCATGTAAGTAAGGATGAGGGTTTCAGAAGCAGATGAACTGAGACAGGGGCCGAGTTGGGCAATATTAAAGGTGAAAATAGGTGGCCTCGGTCTCCACTGCACCAGCCTGCATTTTCTCCACCTCACATCAACTACCGTTAGGCAGGTCCATATTATGCTGCCATGGCAACCTATATTGACAATTTTACCAGCACAAATCTGCCAGGAATGCACGTACCCACTTCACAACGGACTTGCAGATACTTCTGTCACATCCTGAGCTAAGGATCCTAATCCCAGAGGTGAAATGCCACCCACTGCTCTATTTATTTCCTACAATGTGCTTTTTTAGTATTTAAATTATTCAATAAGAGAGGTCTTATTAGCTTCCTTTCTCCGCAACTTCTAGCCCGACAAACCATGGAGATGTCTGCACACCTCTAATTCTGGCATGACACTCATTCCTAATTTTAATTGCTCCACCAGTAGCAGTCTTGGTTTCAGCTGCCTTAGTTCTAAACTTGCTCTTGTTTGCCCATTGTTCCGTACTGTTACAAATCACTATTTGTTGATGTACCATTTGTCAATATAATCTGTCAATTATTCTTTTGTCTACTATGTACGGACTGTGTATGTTCCCTTGGCCCCAGAAAAATATTTTTCACTGCACTTCAGTACATGTGATAATAAATATCAATCAATCCGACTTTAAGATGTTCTTTAAGATCTGCCTCTTTGACCAAGCCTTGGTCATCTGTCTGGATACCTCCTTCTGTGGTTCAGTGTCAAGATTTTTAAAAATTGATAAATACTCACTAAATATTTTGGAACAATTTCATAATGTTGAAGGCACTATATAAATGCAAATTCTTGTTATTTCTGAAATTATTACATTCCCTGGATAAATAATGTTTAGTATACAAGGAGAACTTGGAAATAAAGATTGTAATCTAGTGTAAAATAGATTTGTATAATATAATAATCTTTATTAGTGTCATTAACACTGCAATGAAGTTACTGTGAAAATAGAACTTAACCAAGGTCACTCACTAATTCCTTTTGTACGCAAAAAGGAATGCTATGGATTTAGGAATGATATAAACTCAGGAAATACATTATTTCCAGAGATCTGAACTGCTGAACATTGATGATATATTTGGTCAGGTGAATACCTGAACTATAAAATGTCTATGTACCATTTTTTTAAAAAAGCTTCCAGGGCGGCACAGTGGTTAGCACTGCTGCCTACGGCGCTGAGGACCCGGGTTCGATCCCGGCCCCAGGTCACTGTCCATGTGGAGTTTGCACATTCTCCCAGTGTCTGCGTGGGTTTTACCCCCACAACCCAAAGATGTGCAGGTTAGTTGGATTGGCCACACTAAATTGCCCCTTAATTGGAAAAACATAATTGGGTACAATTGGTATTAAACAAAAACCTTCCAGATTAATGGCAAGGCAAGGAACCATGGTATCATCAAGTAATTAATGCCTTCAAGGGAAGAGGGAAGAAAATTGTGCTGGGGAGAGTTAAGCTAATCAGTCAGCTTCAGGCTGACTGGCATTGCAAATTTGACAAGACTGCTTATATGATTATTGTCTAGTAGTTTCAGCACAATTAAATAACACCAACGTGTTTCCAATTTTAACCGGCAAAGAAAGGTTCCGTCCAGAAATCAAGCATCTCCCCACAAGGAGAAAACAAATGTGAACACAGAGCGTACACCTTCTGGTGGCAATCCGAAATTGCTGTATTTTAATATCATTAAGGTTACAAGAAGCCTTTCATTGATTACTGTTCAGAATAAAATAAATTCTACAGTTCTCCACTATTGCAAAGGGTGAAAATAGAAAAGTTAAAGAACATTAGTGAAATTAAGCCATATAGTCAAGTTAAAAAATGGCAACGGTGTTAAATAAAGAATCTACCTACCGAGGAATATCATTATTTTGATCATTAAATGTAGTTACTCACATTTGTTTGCAAAGGCTTCCTATTCTCTTATTTTCAGAGCTGAGCTGCTGTTTCGAATGGTTCAAATCCTCTTGGCATTTACTGTTTTGTCCCTCGAGAGCTTCCAGCTGACAAAAGGGAAACAAAAATGTCTTTCGTTTCCAGTCACATAAAATATCTTCAGAATCTTCCACACTTGCAGAAAATAAACAAAACTAACATCCGAGTGTACTCTAATTTAAAAGACAGCTTTTGTTTCAACACACAAGTAAAAAGAAAATGGGTATAAAATGTGAATCCATCATGCTGTGCATTGAGCATTTCAAAGGCTTGCCGATCAGTAAAGAAAAACAGGACTGCCCTTACCACCATTAATTATGTAAAACATTAAAACCTTATTTTAAAGGCATGCTCCATTACTTCTTTGTGATTTACTACCAAAACCACACAATGCAGCTTTCCAGATGTTCCCCCACCTCAGAATCAAATTACAACTGCTGCCTACCTGAGTAAAGGATGTGACTCCTTCAGATAGAAGAAACACAACACACAAGGCCACATAATTTATCTTAGTTGCTACAAAAGCATCCACTGTACAACAGAGTACCGATTAGCAGAATATACCATTACTGATCACCAGGCTATTTATAAAGAAAACGGAACGCCACCTGTTCCTAAAAGAAAATCATACCTTAAACTGCACAGAGAAATAATGAGAATAATTATCTTTTAAAGCTCTGATATCCATTACTGATCTGAAGAAATGTTCTTCCTTGAAAATTCTGAAGGTATGATCCAATGATGTGCGTTAGATAATGATCCTGAATGCTCAGTGCCATAATCTGTCATACGCACCAATGCCGAGTTGCATAACACGAGAATCTCGTGTACAGCCTCCAACCAGCTGTCCTACAAATACAGACTCCTGAATCTTTAACTATATCACTACCAACAAATCAGCTTTTATGCACAAGTGACATCATCTAAAGGTCTGTGGTCTCAGTTTGTCATCTTCATTTGCAAGTACTCATTAAAATAACAGAAATTTCTGAAAATATCACAAAAAGGTACTTAAACGATATATAAAATTACATATCTCTTCCAACAAATCTCTTCTCTATTCGCCTTACAAAAAATTAACCTTTCTGGCATTAGGCAAGTCAGGGACAATAAACAAGAAATCCACCTTTCTTGCATTGCATTCTGCACACTGCTCATCGTCCTGTACTAGAAAATTGCCTGACAGGTAACTTTAATCGGGTTAGAAATGATAAATTGCAGCATAAAACAACTGAATCTGTTACTGATCTCTAATCAGGGATGATACACAAATTACAGGATTATCAAGTTTAAATCTCAAACTCATCACAAACCAGATTACAACATAAACAAGCAATAGACATCTAATACACCTCATCGTCCTGCACTAGAAAACTGCCTGACGGGCAACTTTAACCGGGTTAGGAATGATAAATTTCAGCAAGCAATAGGCATCTTGATTGCTTCTCAAAAAAAGTCATAACTAACATTAAAACACGATCAATCATTCAAAATGCAAATCCAGTTATTTTTCTCTCATTTCACTTTTTAAGTCATTTATCAGTTCTAAAACTTAAAACATAAAAACTTATTTTAAAACTTAATTTTGCTGATAACAGTTTACTATTATAATTTTTAATCATAGTAGCCTAGATATCCTTAGGCGATTCCATTGCAGATTATTCCAAAATACATTTGGTTTTGCAGTTTTTTCTATGAAGCCAAGATAGAGAAAATACCATGGGCAAAGCATACAGGAAGCAGAATTTACAGCTGGGCAGGAAAGTATTTCAGTTGCATGTGTAATACAAGATAGTTGACCACTGTCTAAAAGGATGATCAATTTTGACAATGGGATAAGGGCATAAGTTCTGATAAGTATAAGACTCTTATCATTGTGTTCAGCATTCCGTTCAAAGGCCAAAGGGGTGTAGGATGGTTAATGAAATTATTGAATTGACCTTTGGGTTGCATGCTAAAATTTGATGATGTGTGTAAATTGTGAAAGTCACAAATGTGGTGAAGTCCCAAATGTGGCCCTACAAGGGCAATGGAATGACAATAAAGAATTTTAAAGAAGTACTTGCGACTTCACTCCAGGAAAAGAGACCACATCCAAACTCAGTCAAGTGTTCCAAGCTGAAAGTATGCAGTCAACTGCTTAATTATGGCTTGTATTAGATTAGGTTTGATAGACTTGTTAACTGTTCATTAATGTAGTCTCTAATTAGGCTTGCATGGACTTTTGACTAATAAAATATTGGCCCAGATTTTATGATAGCACTGAAACTGTCAATGCTCATTGTCATCTCTCCTCAGAAACTAACAGCAACTTCTGGAGTCTGTACACGGTTACCTGCAAAAATGTAGAAGCGACTGTCAATAGAGCGCTCTAAAGTGCCCCCTACTGCATCAATCAAAAATAACTGAACTGAGGAGAGCATGATCTTGCATGCTATTCATCTCGCTGCAATAACACTTGAGAAAGTTACATCTTGTTAAATGAAGTGCAACTGGGTTCTTATACAACCTTTCTCGCCTTAAAAGCCAAGTTTATATTTTTGGAATGTACAATTTCTACACAATGACAATCCTGAAGCAACCAAGTAACCAATGAAATCATCTGTTAATTATTATTATTATTGTGTAACTTGCCAATTAAACAAATTCACTTCCCTGTATTAAACTTAATAGGTTTATTTTAAAGTCACCTGTATCCAATAAAGAATTGCTTTCAACTGAAAACCTTTTGATTCCTAATGCACCATCCCACTTTTGCTTGAACTGGGTGTACATGGATACATATATATATATATATATATATATCAATGTTAAGCAAGTTTTATTACTGACCATGTTGTCACTGCCAGGACTGTGAAGTAGCACTATATCCACTATGTCAATTGGTTCTCCACCCCACCAGGGTTTTTGGTGTCACTCCTGCCCAACACCCAAGCTCCTCTGCAGCTGATATTAAGCTCTGCTGTTGTCATAAAAACAGATGCAATGATCAAGCAAGACTAGCTCTGGAAGCCACACCCACAGAAGGACTCAAATGAAGAATCGCGAGGAAAGAAAATACCAAAAAAACCTGGCAATAACAACTGTTGGAGAGGGACGCAAGAGAAATATAGAGAACACCCTGACAAAGTGGACAGCAGAGTTTGCGGTGGTGCCCAAAATAACAAAACTACAGCAGATTCTACATATATGCTGATGACAACAAATTTTTCCTCATCAATATCTCCACTGACTCTGCCTTTGTTGTCAGATTACTTGTCCGACATTCAGTCCTGGGAGAGCAGGAATTTCCTCCAATTAAATAAAAGTCAAAATCGACAACACAAAGCTATGCATTCCTCCAACTCCAACCTCTTAAGCATCTCTCATTCTCTTGTCTGGCCATTGATGATCACATTGTCAGCTGTCTACAGCTAAGCTCTGGAATTCCTTCCCTAAACCTCTGTCTGTCCGCCTCCCTCTCCTCCTTTAAGATCCTCTCTAAATCCTAGATCTTCGATAAAGCTTTTTGGTTACTGGTTCTCAGGTCTCCTTTGTCTATGTCAATATTGGTCAGGCTACTGCCCTTGACACTCCTTGCAACATGCTTATTAAAATGAAAATTGTTGTGGCTGAGCAGCATTAAATTACCTTGCAAGCATCTTAAAGCAGGGTTTTTCAAAGTGCGGGTCGTGACCCGCGGGTGGGTTGCAGACAGGTGTCGGGAGGGTCAGAGAGCAGGCACGTTGTTCTTGGAGTGGTATCGATCAGGGGAGAATCTACCGGTTTCTAAATTGAGAATGGTGGCTGCTGCCACCTTTTAAATGAAAAGGCTATGTGCAGTCTTCTGGCCAGAAGCGGCAGCAGTGAGAAAGTCACTCAACCTGCAAGTACACTTGACGTCAAACACCCTGGTGCTTTTGGCACCAAATCATAGAGGAGAGCTTCTTCCGTTTTCTAGCTGCTGCCAAGCAAGACAAGAGGCCTGTGAAGATGAATCATTGTCTTACAAGAAAGAGATGGCCAGAGACACAAATAGGCAGTGTACCTACTGGACACGATCTCACAATAGAATCTGCTAGAGAGAGCTGCACAGAAGAGTCCAGGGCAGGACAAAGCAGTGCTAGTGTTA
The DNA here is from genome assembly GCF_047496885.1 of Scyliorhinus torazame. Lineage (NCBI taxonomy): Eukaryota > Metazoa > Chordata > Chondrichthyes > Carcharhiniformes > Scyliorhinidae > Scyliorhinus > Scyliorhinus torazame. The sequence goes on from NC_092707.1 coordinate 59,229,746, forward strand.
GCTCTGCACAGAGCTCCAGGGCTTCTGGTTAACCTATAAAGAAGAAAAATAACTCGGGAACAAAGCAGTATAAAGTTGATTGCTTGAGGTATGTTTGATTTATGCATGGAAGTATTGGCAAATCAGAGGAGGTTTCACGATTTTGAAAGATAAGTGGTAGGTGAAAAATTCCTTTTGAGGTTGAGACCATAGAGTCAATTTTTAAATTACAACCAACTCTAAATTAAAAGAGGCGCTGTTGTACCTGACCTGTGATACCACATTAAAAATATGCCAAAAGCCCATGAGGCTGTCTGCATTCTTGAGTAGCATCTCCAAGGAGCATTCAGTGCTGAGTAAAACAAGCAATTTCTTGCTATTGCCCTTGATGACCGACACATGCAAGGTTGGATTTTCCATTTTCACAAAGGTGAAGACTGCACAAAGGAACTGGCTGAAGTCTGCACCTGATATGTGTATTGCCCTCTCCTCCTTTGAATCTGATTGGAGTGAAATCGTGAGGACCAAGCAGGCTCCCCTTTAGCATTAAAGGTAAGCAAACGTGACACGTGCCGCAACAGGCAGGGGTCGTGATGGTCGGCCAGTTGGCAAAAGTGGGTCCCAAGAAAAAAAGTTAGAAAGACACTGTCTTAAAGTAATTGTGATGCCGAAGTTCAAGGTGAGTGACACTAAAAGCACGTCATTTTCATTACTTTAGTTAAAAACATAAAGACATGAGAATACTCAGAAGACATTTAAACTAAAATAAACGCTAATTAGAGAAAACAGACCCACTCTTGCCTCTTGGTGGGGAGGCAGTGGTGTCGTAGTAATGTCAATGAACTTGCCCAGGCTAATGGTCTGTGGACATGGGTTCAAATCCCACCGCAGTAGCTGGTGGAATTTAAATTCAATTACTAAATCTGGAATTAAAAGCTAATCTCGTTAACAGGGACCATGATCCTCAGATACTGAAGCAATCCATGTCCAAATACAGCAAGACCTGAACAATATCCAAGCTTGGATTGACAAGTAACATTCACACCTTACGTGCCAGGCTATAACATCTCGAACAAGAGAGCATTTAACCATTGCCCCATGACGTTCAATGGAATTACCATCACCAAACCCTCCACTGAACCCTGAACTGGAGCAGCCATATAAATGCTGTGGCTACAAGCGCAGGTCAGAGGCTAGGAATCCTGCAGCAAGTAACGCACCTCTCGGCTCCCCAAAGTCTGTCCATGATCTACAAGTCAGGAGTGTGATGGAATACTCTCCACTTGTCCGCATGAACAACACTCAAGAGGTTTGACACCATCCACGACAAAGCATCCCATCCACAAACATTAACTACTTCCACTACCAAGACAGGTAGCAGCAGTGTGTACCATCTACAAGATGCACAACAAGAACTCACCAAGGCTCACTGACCTGCACCTTTCAAACCCGCAACCACTACCATTTAGAAGGCCAAGGGCAGCAGATACATGGGAACACAGCACCTGGAAATTCCCCTCCAAGTCACTCACCATCCTCACTTGGAAATACATTATGGCTCCTTCACTGTCACTTGGAACTCCATCCCTAACAGCACCGTGGATATACCTACACCATTTGGACTATAGCGGTTTAAGAAAGCAGCTTTCCACCACCTTCTTAGGGGAAATTAGGGATGGGAAACGAGAGCAGTGGTTAGCACTGTTGCCTCATGGTGCCGAGGGTCCAGGTTCGATCCTGACCCCAGGTCACTGTCCATGTGGAGTTTGCACATTCTTCCTGTAACTGCGTGAGCTTTATTCCCACAATCCAAAGATGTACATGGTAGGTGGATTGGCTACGCTAAACTGCCCCTTAATTGAAAAAAAATAATCGGGTACTAAATTTTGTAAGAAAAAGAAAAAAATGTATTAACAAAATTAGGGATGGGAAATGAATGCTGGCCTAGCCAGTAAAGCCAACATCCCATGAATGAATGAATGAAAAAATAACCTATTGTTGATTGTCGTAAAAGCCTACCTGCTTCATTAATGCCCTTTAGGGAAGGAAATCTTTTACCCTTACCTGGTCTGTCCTACATAATTCCAGACCCATAGTAATGTGGTTGATTCAAGACCTCCGAAATGGCCCAGCAAGCCACTCAGTTGTATCAAACCCCGACAATGTTTAAAAGGAATTAAACTGGATGGACTACATAGTATCAACAACAGCACACACACCCAGCCCTATCAACCCTGTAAAGTCCTCCTTAGCAATATATTGGGGCCTGTGCAAAAATTGAGAGAAATGCTGCACAAACTAGTCAAGCAACAGCCTGACATAATCGTACTCACCAAATCATACTTAAAGACAATGTTCCAGACTCCTCAATCACTACTCCGGAGTATGCCCTGTCCCACTGACAGGATAGATGTACCAGAGGTGGCAGCACAGTGAAATACAGTCGGGAGCAAGTTGTGCTGAGAGTCCTCAACATTTACTTCAGAACTCAAAGCCTGATGGCAGCAGGTCAAACAGACAAGGAAATCTCTTGCCGGTTACCACCTACCATGCTCCACCTCCTCAGCTGATGAATCGGTCCTCTTCTGTGTTGAACAGCACCTGGAGGAAGGAGCACGGTAAGGGCACAGAATGTACTCTAGGGGAAGGGGTTATGGGAGTTCAATGTCCATCACAAAGAGTGGCTTGGTAGCACCATTACTGACTGGGCTGGTCAGATCCGAAAGGACACAGCTGCTAGACTGGGCCTGCAGCAAGTGAGGGAACCAAGAGGAAAAACTTACTTGATCTTGTCCTCATCAATCCAGCCATTGCAGATGCATCTGTCCATGATATCATTGGTAGCAGTGACCATTGTACAGTCCTTGTGGAGATGGTCCCGTTTACACATTGAGAATACTCTCCATCGTGCCATGTGGCACTACCACCGTGGCAAGTGGGGTAGATTTTAAACAGATCTTGTACACAAAACTGGGCATCCATGATGCTCTGTGTGTCATCAGCAGCAGCACTGAATTCGGCCACAAATATAACCTCATGGTCCAGCATATCCCCCAGCGTACTACTACCATCAAATACGAGGCTCAACCTCGGTTCAATGAAGACGGTGAGAGCATGCCAGGAGTTGCACCACCTAAAGAGGAGAGGTCTACCTGGTGAAGCCACAACACAGAACTCCTTGCATGCCAAGCAGGGTAAGCAGCATGTGACTGACAGAGAAAATAAATTCCACCACCAATGGATTAGATCCAAGATCTGCAGTCCTGCCACAGTCAATCGTGACTGGTGGTGGACAATTAGTCAACTAACTGGAGGAGGATGTACCATATGTATCCCATTTTCAATGAAGAGGAAGCCCAGAAAATCAGTGTAAAAGACAAGCTGAAGCATTTGCAATCATCTTCAGCCAGATGTGCTGACTGGATGATCCATTTCAGCCTCCTCTCGACGCTCCCATCACCACAAATGCCATTCTTCTGCCAATTTGATACACTTCATGTGATATTTAGAAATGGCTGAATGGACTGCAAAGACTATAGACAGCATTCTGGCAATAATAGTGAAGACTTGTTCTTCAGAACTAACTGCACCCCAAGCCAAGCTGTTCCAGTACAACTGCAAAACTGGCATCTACCCGGCAATATGGAAAATTGCCCAGGCATGTCTTGTCCAGAAAAAGGACAAATCCAACCCAGCCAATTACCACCAGTCTAACTACTCTCGATCATCAGCAAAGTGATGGGAGGTGCCACTGACAGTGCTAACAAGTGGCACTTGAGACTCAACAACAACCTGCCCATTGACGCTCAGCATAGGTTCCACCAGGGCCACCCAACTCCTGACTTCATTATAGCCTTGGTCCAAACATGGACAAAAACAGATGAACTCAAGACGCAAGGAGGATGCCCTTGACATCAAAGCAATATTTGATCGCGTGTGGCACCAAGGAGCTCTAGCAAAATTGGAGTCAATGGGAATCAGGGAAAACTGCACCGGTTGGAGTCATAGTGAGCACAACAGAACATGGTTGTGGTTGTTGGAGGTCAATATTCTCAGTCTCAGGACATCACTGCAGGAGTTCCTCAGGGTAGTGTCTTAGGCCCAATCATCAGCAGCTGCTAACTAAAAGACCTTCCCACCATCATAAGGTCAGAAATAGGGATGTTTGCTGGTGACAGCACCATTCGTGACTCAGATACTGAAGCATTAAGGCTTGTGATAAGTGTAAGTAACATTCAACCCACACAGGTGTCGGGAAACAATGTCTCCAACAAGAAAGAATCCAATCATCTCCCGTTGACAGTCAATGGCATTACCATCCCTGAATTGCTCACTATTGATATTCTGGGAGTTACCATTGACTAGAAACTGAACTGGACCAATCACATAAATATTGTAGAGACAAGAACAAAGAGGTTGGGAATTTTGTGCAAAGTAACTCACTTTCTGACTCCCTAAAGCCTGCCCACCATCTACACGGCACAAGTCAAGAGAGCGATGAAATACTCTCCACTTGCCTGGATGAGTACAGTTCCACAGCACTCAAGAAGCTTGACCACCATCCAGGACAAACCAGCCGGCTCGATTGGCACCCCATCTACCACCTTCAACATTCATCCCCCACCACCAATGCACAGTCAAAACTACAAGATGCACTCAGCAACTCACCAAGGCTCTTTCAACAGCATCTTCCAAATCCGTAACCGCCACCACCTCAAAACGACAAGGGCAGCAGATGCGTAGGAACACCCTCACCTGCAAGTTCCCCTCCAAGTCACACACCAGGGCAACAACAGCAGATGTATGGGAATATCATCACCTGCAAGTTTCCCTCCAAGTCACACACCATCCCAACTTTAAAAAAAAAAATTTAGAGTACACAATTCATTTTTTTCAATTAAGGGGCAATTTAGTGTGGCCAATCCACCTAGCTTGCATATTTTTGGGTTGTGGGGACGAAACCCATGCAAACGTGGGGAGAATGTGTAAACTCCACACGGACAGTGATCCAGCGCCGGGATCGAACCTGGGACCTCAGCGCCGTGAGGCCGCAGTGCTAACCCACTGCACCACCATGCTGCCCTGACACACCATCCCAACTTGAGCTCTTCTCCTATTCCTTCATTTTCGCTGGGCCAAATTCCTGGAACTTCCTTTCTGACAAAACTGAGGGTGTATTACACCACATGGACTGAAGGAGTTCAAGAAGGCAGTGCTCGCCACCACCTTCCCAAGGGCAATCAATGCTGGCCTTGTCGGTGGCGCCCAGATTCCATGACAGAATTTTAAAAAAACTATTATACATACACACAAACGCAACATTGCTGTATGGAGATATAAACTAACTTTGAAGCCTACATAGGTCAGCTCTTACCTCATTTTGCAGCTTCTTGTTTTTCAGCCTGGATTCTTCCAATTCTACCAATGTTTCAGTCTTCTGTTGGTCTAGTATATTCTTCTCCTTCATAACCTTCTCTAATAACTTCCCAGACTCTTCAACTTTTTTTGAAGCCTAAAAATAAGAATAACATTATTTAATATAATGGTTTAGAATTTCACCTAAACAGGTTACAGAAAAATTCCAAAAGTTAACACTTCTTGCATGTAGATGGATAAAGTTAATTATGTCTTACTCATAATAAAGCTCTGACTTGAAAAATAATTTATGCAAATTATATTTTTAGATATTGTAAACTATACATTTATTTTTCTCCTAAACATTATATTCCATCGAATCAAGTTGACTGTTCGTTGTTATTATATTAAATATTCTTAAAAGCGTGCAGAAAGTATATGCAACAAAATCTAATATTCCAATGTCAGATCCAGTTTCATGCCAAACATGCGGTTAACAGAGAAAAGCAAGGCTAACATTCTCAGGTATTAGAAACTGCCAACAAGCCAATTCACCTTCTAAATTTCAGAGATTTTTTAAAAAAAAGTTGGTATTTGTTTTGAAGCGACAAACATTATGTGCCACATATTACTTTGTTGCCAAGTCTACATATTCATTTAGCTTGCTTTAAATTTAAAGCTGAGTTTGGAATTATTATTTGGATATTGCTATCAAAATTTTAAAGGATTAGCTTAAATGCACAAACTCGCAGTCCACAACCACCAGAACAAAGGGACCCATGCTGGACTATGTTTCCAATGAGCACTAGCACACCTCTGGTGTTTTAAGTGGTCATTTTTCATGCCTGAACTGAGATGATGAGCATCCACACCAATTGAATCACGGGCGTAGGGCAGATCATAATCCTTTCCGCACATCTCTCTCACAAGCATCTACTGTCCACCAGGGGTCACCAAGTAGTGAACTGCAGTGGAAACGCTTGCGAATATAATGCTTCTTTAACTCTCCTGCTATAACAATTTACAATTACAAAGCACCTTAGACAAAGAAAAATATTCCAAGGTGTTTCACAGAGGAATAGAAGTGGTTCTTTGTGAGTGAAACTTGAGACATTTCTTTTGGTTGTTTATAAATGCAAGTCTTAGGGCAGCACGGTGGCACAGTGGTTAGCATTGCTGCCTACGGCGCTGAGGACCCGGGTTCGAATCCCGGCCTTGGGACACTGTCCGTGTGGAGTTTGCACGTTCTTCCTGTGTATGCGGGGGTTTCACCCCCACAACCCAAAGATGTGCAGGGTAGGTGGATTGGCCAGGCTAAATTGCCCCTTAATTGGAAAAAATAAGTGGGTACTCTAAATTAAAAAATATATATAAATGTTAAGTCTTTCCCCCCCTGATTCAGGGCCACTTGGGACAGTTGTAGCAGCACTATGGCCACCCCAATTACGATCAGCAAACTCAGCACGGATCACAATAAAACTTGGGAACTTCCTGACCTGCATGGTTCTGTGCAACTTTTAAAAAATTAATTTAAAGGATGTGGGTGTTGATAGTAAAGTTGAAGGGCAGCACTGCTGTCTCACTGTACTGAGGACCCGGGTTTGATCCCGGCCAGTGTGGAGTTTGCACATTCTCCCCATGTCTGCGTGGGTTTCACCCCCACAACTCAAAGATGTGCAGGGTAGGTGAATTGGTGAAGCTAAATTGCTGCTTTTTTGGGGAAAAAACAGAATTGGGTATTCTAAAATTTTTTTAAAGTTAGTCAAGCTGAAATTTATTGCCCATCACTAATTGCCAAATTGAGGCGGTGGAGATGAGCCATCTTCTTCAATACTAACCCAATTACAGAAATAGCCTAGCAAGCCACTAAAAATCAGGCACATTTCAATGTGTCTAGAATCACATAAATCAGACTGGACAAAGAAGGCAGATGTCTGGCCTAAAGGACATTACCAAACCAGATCTGTTTTGATGACAATCTGGTCATTTCATGGCCATTATTACTGATACTAGCTTAGCTTTTTATTTCAGATTTTATTCAATTAATTTTACATTTTCCAACCGCTACAGTGAGACCATGTCTCCAATCAACAATCCAGGTCTCAGAATTACTAATCCAGTACATAACCACTATGGAACTAAACTTCATAAACGTATGCATTCACACAATAATTTTACACTTGTACAGTTCTGCCTGATGGCTTCAAGCTGCTTATGCTTCTGTTAAAATTAGCTGTTGGCAGTAAACACTGGTTTCACGGTGGATAAGTGTGAAGTTCTAAGATTTTAGAAATGACTGCGTTCTGCTTAAAACACAAGATCAGGTTTCTTTTTTGTAAATTAACCAGGAAATCGACTTGATGAGGGTAATCAGTCAATTAAATTTGGAAACATGTAAAGTAATTCCTCTGGCTAACAGAATTTAAATAATTTTAGTTGCGTTCAAGTTTATGAACAGAAAAGCCCTCATTCTTTCCATGTTAATGTGCATTCAAGCTTAAAGCTTCATGGCATCCACAGTCTTGAACAAGATAACAGTGTATAATGCAAATTAATTCAGGAGAAATAATTTTCTAGATTTTTATCATTTCTATCATCACCCGTGTGAAGTACCCCACACCATTTATTGGACAGACAATTTACAAAAGAATCATTTCCCAGAATTAATGCAATTTAAAACATAATTTACAAACATTGTTAATAGTGATCAAAAAATACAAAACCAAACCTATTAGTGGACTCATTAGTAAACAAAAGTACCCATAACTTTCGGCAGTTATTGGAATGTTTATATCTGGTACCTCAATTTTCTCTGATAAAGTAATATTCTGATGAACCTGAAGATCTTTTATTTTGGAAGCAAGGTCCTCTTCATGTTTCAGCAAAACCTCTTTTTCAAAAAGCAGCTGTTTGAGTTTGGCAACAGCTTCTCTGTTTTCACGAACAGAAAGAGCAGCCTCTTCACGTATGTTGTGGAGGGATTCAGCTAGCTCCTCCTTCACTTGAAAAAGCTCTTCTTTTTCGGTGTGTAACTTTTGAACTTTGGCCAGTAAATGATCTTTCTCTTCCCATAGTTTTAACTGATCCAAGTCACATAATTCCTGGCTGCTGCGAAATTCATCCAAGAGTTGCAAAAGATTCGATTTTGCATCTTCAATCTCTACGTTCTCTTTCGTTAATATACAAAGCTCCTTCTTCAGCTGTTCAACATTGGACAGCAGCCAATTTTTCTCAACCGTGAGGTCTTCTTTCTCACGAGCAGCCGTCTTTCCTTCAGCATCAATGATCTCTTTTTCTTTTACTAGCAAGTCTTTTTCTGAAAGTAGTTCACCATTTTTAGTTTTAAGAACATCCATTTCTTTCTGCCATAGCTGGAAGTCATTTTCAAGTTTTGAATGAGCCATAATGATACTCTCTTTTTCAATTTTTGCTGCATCCCTGTCTTGCATTAGTTGGTTCTCAAATACTCTCACGTGTTCCTTTAATTTATTATATTTTTCTTCTAATTCTTTCTTTTGTGCAGCAAGATTTTCTTTTTTAGAGCACTGTTCCTCAAGTTCAGCTGCCAGTCTCTGCTTCTCCTGCAACAGACAGAAATTCTCTGATTCCACAACCTTTTTGCTGTTCTGAATCTCATCCAAAAGCATGGACAAATCTGATTTTGAGACCTGGAGCTCTCCATTTTCTGTGGTCAATTTGTCAAGTTCCTTCTTTAAAAGCTCAATGTTGCTGACGAGTTGATCCCGTTCTGTAGCTCTAGCTGAATTTTCAGAGACTACCTGCTGTTGCTGTGATTTGATTTTGGCTATCTCACCCAAGAGTGATTCATTATCTGACAATTGCACATTAATTTTTGATTTCAAGATCTCCATCTCCTTTTGTAAAGATTCACATTGAGTTTCGAGTTGTGAGTGCTTCAGCTGAAGCACATCTTTCTCGGTTTTCAGAACACCTTTCTCTTCATTCAGTTTCTTCTCAACGATGGCTACCTCCTCAATTGATTTCTGCAGCTTTGCAATCAACTTCATTTTTTCCTTCGTAAGTTCATCCCTTTCTACAGTAAGTTTTCTCTGCGACGTGGTTAGCATTTCCTTCTCTTGAAGCAGCTGGACATGTTCAGAGTCTGTTACCTCCCTGCTATTTTTAATCTCATCCAAGAGTTTTGATTGGCTGGATATTGAGGCCTTAAGTTCTGCATTTTCCTTCACATATTTTCTTAGTTCTTCTTTCAAAAGATCTCCATTATTCTGCAGTTGATCCCTTTCTTTAATGAAGGTTTGTTTTTCAAGGATAGTCTCTTGCAAACTTAAACTAAGATGTTGCTTCTCGTTCTCAAGCATTTTGTTTTCTGATGCAAGTTCCTCACCTGCCGATTGAAGCAGACTTTTCTCCTTCGCTAAAGATTCATACTGAGCTTCAAGCTTCAAGTATTTCTGCGAAAGGAATTCTTTTTCCACCATCAGACCATCTCTTTCTTTTGTCAACCGCTCAAGAGCAATGGCAGTCTCTGCAAATGATTGGTGGAAACTTTCTGTAATCCTGTCTTTTACTTTTACAAGTTCCTCTTTTTCTGCAATCACTTTCTTGTGGGCCAGGAACAATTCTTCCTTGGCTTGAAGCAGTTGCGTTCGTTCACATTCTGTCACTTCTCTGTTAATCTGAACTTCTGCCAGTAGTTTATTTAGATTGGATTGTGAGTCTTGGAGGTCTTCATTTTCTTTTGTTAACTTATCAAGTAGCTGCTGCAAATGTTTGATTTCCACGAGCAACTGATCTTTGTCAATCTTCATAGCTTCCATTTCTAAGCCAAGTTGTTGTAGTTTACACTCAAATTCCTGCCTTTCTTTTAAAAATGCTGTTTTTTCCAACAGGAGATCCTCATTCTTTGAATCTAACACTTGCTGCTCTTTCTGCATGGAAATACACTGTAACTTCATCTCTGAAAGTTCAGAGAATATGGACTCTTTCTTGGATTTCAGTGCATCTGCTTGCTGGATCATCTTTTCTTTATCCCCCTTCAAAGTTCTTAACTCCTCTGTTATTTGCTCAGACTGAGTTTTAGCTGATGCTAGCTCATTGGACAAAGACTTGAGATTTTAAATGGGGGAGAAAGGAAAATAAAGACATAGTCAAGCAAACAAATGAAAACAGCATGGATTAAAGACAATGCAAAAGTAAAGTGTGCTACTCAAGCACAAAATAAAAAACACCATAACCAACATGACCTTGGATTTCTCAGCAGATTTATGCAGGAAGAAAAAGATCAACCAACCAAGATTACCCAGTGAGTGGGGTTATTCCTGCTATTGAATACATGGTCAGCTGTGCAAGGTTAACAAAGGGCAATAGTTGGAACATTGAGCTCCAAGGTGGCAGCACTGGCATGAAATCAATGTGATGTCCTGACTGCCGACACTATGTGCCTACTCTGCATATCTCTGGTGGATGCACCCTCCATACATGCTAAATACTCAGCAAACTGGCGCCTGGTGGGTGCCGCTGTAATCAATTTGGAGGCAAAACAAAGTCATATCATTGAAATAGGGGGGAGTAATGGTGACAAATTTCACTACTCTGGTCACTTCTCTCAGAAACATCATAAAGCATAAATTAATTTGCATTGTCAGCAATGTTTTTCCACAAGACATGAAAAAGATGTGGCAAAGCCCCCAGATAAGCAATATTAGAATTTACAGCAATTTTACAGCTCTGTGATATGTTCAGATTTAAAAAGGTGGGAAGGGTGTTAAACATTCCACTGCATTGTCTACACCATAGATAAGGAGTCTGGCTTTAATCAAATTTTGATTGCTCTTTAAAGGACGTTTTTAACCTGAAGAAGTGGAGTATAAATCAAAAAGAGCATTACCTCAAAGCAGATTTGTACGCCTATACGGTCTTACAAAAAAAATTTACTCTGCCGTATAATTTATTTAATTTAAAATTGTACTTTAAGTCTTTACTGCAGTGAGGTTAACAGATATCTTTCTTATCCAACATTTCATTCACAATAACTTTGCTTATTTTAGCACAGGCATTGAAAGCTTAAAGATGGCTTGCCCAAGAAGATGGGAATATGCAAACTGGCCTAACTAAATTAGTGAAGAATTATTTTTCTGATTATACTCCATTTCCACCTGTCTAGCATTCTGGCACATTTCATTAAATTCTTAGGACTGCTAGATTTTGTAAGACAGTTATGTTTTAAACTGCCTCTTGTAATTTAAGGTAAAACAGAATGTCCTGGAATGGGGGATTGATTGAGCTGAATTCTGCCCAGTGATAAGTCCATGTGGCCTGGTTGCCAGGGGCCCAGGTGAAAACTTGTTCAAAGTCAGGAGCGAACTTTAACACCTGGACACAAAGGGAACACAGTTTACAGCCAAAGAGAGAGACAGACTGAAGGATTTGGGGGAAGGATTTGGGGTGGCACAGTGGCTAGCACTGCTGCCTCACAGCACCACTGCCTCACAGCACCAAGGACCCGGGTTCAATACCGACTTTGGGTGACTGTGGGGAATTTGTATTTTCTCCCAGTGCCTGCCTGGATTTCCTCCGGGTGCTCCGGTTTCCTCCCACAGTCCAAAGATGTGCAGGTTATGTGGATTGGCCAGTCTAAATTGACCCTTAGTGTTCAAAAAGGTTAGGTGGGGCTATTGGATTATGGGGATATGGTCTAGGTAGGGTACTTTTTCCAATGGTCGGTGCCGACTCGATGGGCGAATAGTCTCCTTCTGCACTGTAGGGAATCTATTCTATGATTCTAAGTAGACCCACAACAGGTCCTGTTATGTCAAGCAGAAGTAATGGGCTGCTTTAGGGTTAATCATCAAATGAAGGGGCGAGGACTGTACCCATATTCAAGCAAATCAGAGAGCATGGAATCACCAGAGGGGAAAGTTAAAATGGGGAGTGCATTCGATTCTGGTCAAAGGATTGAATTAGAGGACTTTGTTAACTTGGTGATCACAGTTTTCCAAAGCAGGTATTTTAGATGTTAAAACCCCATCTAGATTGGTGTCTCTTCAAGTTACAGAACTACCAAAACCCTTGAGATTGGCAACTCTGGAAACTAAAAAAAAAGAACGTGAATTTGTTCCTGATAATCAGCTGAGGAACCTGGAGGCATGTCAAATTCTCATGTCAATGGCAATGTTTCTTATTTTTTGCAAGAGCATAACAAACACAAAGGATTATTATGAAATGTGATGAATGGAAGACAAAAATCAATAAATAAACCACAGGGTGCAGATGAACAGCCAATTAATAAGAATTCTTATACTATCACTACTACAAATGCAAGCTTCGTGAAAATAGGAATGTAAATAATTAGCATATTAAACAAATGCTTACAAGCTTAACTAGTATATGATATTATCATTAAGTTAAATAAAACATGTACCATATTTCCTAGCATACCAAATTTGTGTTAGATAATTTGGTTAAGGCAAGGCTGAGCAAATCACATATTTGGCAACAGTCGTTATTAATTATGTTTCAGGACCTTTATTCCAATTCTAAAAATTAATCTTGTCCATGATTCTCAACTGATGTGAACATTTATTTACTGCATATAACATTCTAATAATGTAGTTAAAATAATTTTAACGTAATTATTGAACTGTACACATTAGTACAGTAGAAACAATCAGCAAGTAGTGTTGTTGAATTATGTAGGAAATAAGACTGTGTACTGCATATCAGTAACTTGTTGTGGATTTTGAAGCCATTTAATATTAAATGTAGAATGAACAATACAGATTGTCTCAAAACTTCAAATGTGCAATACAGAATTAATTATATGTATTATCATTTATTACCCAAACAGAATAAGTTTTGATTAATGTGGTATTATCATAACTGTAAGAACTGCAAGGGTTAATAAAGTATCTAGAGTAGCCACTGGAGGCAGCTACAGTTACAACTATATACAGCAGTGTTGCTAAGCCTTGTGGGGGGAGTGTGTGCATGAGTTAGCTACAGAGAGTCAGAAGTACAAATAGCGTGAGAGCAGATCACAGTTTATATCAGTATTAAGATTAGCAGTAGATGAGTGTAGTTCAATGTTATTAATCAACTGTGTATTCTTTAGGCGTACGTGTCAAACCCAAATTAGTAGCGTTAGTAAATTTATAGCTTTGTTTAAGTTCAAGCTATTTTGTGGTCTTGGTGAACACTACGCCAACCATCCTGAAATAAGCAACACAAAGAACACCACATGGAACCAGGAGTTTATTTCTATTAATAAGCAACAGTTAAATTAGGAAAGAATAGCATTAGGAGATTGAAGAAACAATCCAGAAGCTACAAAACTCAAAATCTACGACGAAGACTAATCGGAAGAGGAGGGTCTCAAGAAGCCTGACCACTTAAGGACACACAAGAACCTATGCCAAAACTGGGCATTCTTTAAACAGTAGTTTGAATTTTTCCTTTCTGCTCCACGCTTGAAAATGCCTCAGACCAAAGGAAAATAGCACACCTATTAATTTGGCAGGACCGCAAGCATTAGAACTTTTAAATTTGTTTTAATTATGCTAATGAGGATAAAAACTAAATACAACATGGTGCTACAAAAGTTCGATATACACCGTAAGAAGCAGGTGAATGAGACCCATGAGCGCTACATGTTCAGAAAATGGCTGCAGTTAAGAGGGGATTCGGTAGATTCTTTCATAACAGCTTTAGAACCAAGAGCGCAGTCTTGTAATTTTTCCTCATGATCAGATTCAATGCTGCCTGATCAAGTGGAGTTCGGGATAAATGATCAACGTTTGCACGGGAAAATGCGAAGATGACCGGTTTTACCGCCTGTAGATACGATTAATATGTGCAAGGCCAGTGAACAGGCATCGACTGAATATGCAACGTTCGTGGCAAAAGAGCACAAAATCAGGAAACCTGGCTGACGCAATTCAAGCTGCGTCGCAGCAAAGAAAACTGCGTACAATGGCTGGCGGACATTTTGAGAGTGACGTCACGAACGCGATGACAGGCACACGCTGTGGCCACGCCCACAGTAAAAACAATTGTCTGGCAAAAGGCAAACATTGTTCCAATTGCTGCAAGTTGAAACACTTTGCAGCACAGTGTTGTTTATCAGCAACTGCTCCAGTACCAGAATTTAAAAAGACCTATAGTTCTTTCAGATGGATCCAAAGTGTTAAGAGTGAAGAGAAAAAAAATCCAACATCGTAGCGGATAAAGAGGATTGCTCACCATATACTTACGGATACTTTCATGATTGAGCTAGTCACTAGGATTAATTTATTGGATTGCAACGATAGACCAGTACAAGAACTCTCGAAGATAATTAAGGAGTGGACTGTCTCATTGGAAATAAATTGCAAACAAATACCATTTAAAATTGACAGGAGCACACAAATATTATCATGGAACAATATTTAAGACATGCTTATAAGATACCACTGATAAAGCAATCCACTTGGGGGCTCACAGGTTGCAATGATAACACAATAGTCACAAGAGGATCCTGCCATCTTGTTGTTAGGAATGGGAACATCAAGACACCCATCGACTTCGAGGTGGTAGAGTGTGAGAAATCATCATTAATTGGGATGGATGCTTGTGAAAAACTGCAGCTACTTCAAAGGGTATACTCAACCAGTGCTTCAGCTGACCGAAATGAAGAGTCAACAGAAGACTTGGGTGTTGTGGACAACCTCTCCAAAACTACCTGATGCTGAAACATCAGAACCAGAGATAGTCCAAATAGTGGAATCTCAAGCCTGTTTCTTCACCGAGATACTACCAGTTTCTGACCACAAACTATGCATAATCAAAGCTGAAACTGAAAAGGATTTGATGCTCCAGAATGTGAAGCAATATCTAAAAGAAGGATGGTCTACTGGATTTCGATCTGCCTTTCGAGATATACGAGATGATGTTTCTGCAATAGATGGTTTCCTACTCAAGGGAGATAGGATTGTGATTCCTGCCACTTGGTGTTTAGGGATTCTGCAGCAGATTATAAGGTTCATCAAGGCATAGAAAAGTGTCGTAGATGAGCCAGACAGTCGATGTATTGGCCGGGAATCAAGAGATATTGATCAGTATGTACAAGAATGCACAATCTGCCAGATGCATCAGCCGGTACAGAGCAGAGAAAGCATGAAAGACTTGGAAATCATTGTAAGTCCATGGAGCAAAGTGGGCATGGATTTGTTTTATTTTCAGGATCATGACTATCTAGTGGTCATAGACTATTACTCCAACTTTCCAGAGGTGATGATGCAGAATGATCGACTGCCAGATCTGTGATAAAGGCAACAAAATCAATTTTTGCACGCCATGGGATGCCTCTCAACGTTGTCTTTGACAATGGTCCGTGTTTCTCAAGTTGGGAGTGGACAGTTTGCAGAGCAATACAACTTCAATCACATTACTTCAAGCCCATGTTATCCTCAATCAAATGGAAAAGCAGAGAAAGGAGTGGGAATAATAAAGAAATTGTTCCGCAAAGCGATTGATGATATCAAGATCTATCATTGGCGTTGTTAGCGTACAGAGTGACACCACTGTCAACTGGATTATCACCTGCTCAGATGCTAATGGGTAGACGACTTCGCACCACATTACTGAGATCACCATTCCGGTTATGGATAATGGAGAATTACAAGAACGTATCATATCAAAGAAAAAGAAGCAAAAAGAGGGCTATGATAAACAAACCAAACCTCTATCTGAACTTAGAGAAGGTGACTTCGTAGGGATTCAGAATCCAGAAGGCGGATGGTACCACATTGCAAAAGTTCTGAAACAAGTAGCACCAAGGTCATACTTAGTCAAAACAGAACAGGGGTCGCCTGTTCAGGAGAAGCAGACGAGCACTGTTACGTATAAAGCATAAAGCTCAACCTCAGCTTAGGAATGTTACAGAACCAGATAACATCTTCAAGGACATTGACTTTCCCAATCCTTACTTGACAGACACAGCAAGAAGATATGGCAGAGCAATTGAATATCTTGAAGACACCGTTAAGAAGGTCTACAAGACGACGACCGCCTGAAAGATTTCACTTGTGATGATTGCATAATTAATCATTTGCTCATCTAAGTGATGTAACAGTTACTTACAAATTAATGTATAGGATTCTAGCGAGTTTATGATGAATACTAGCTAAGTCAGATTCTCACCTGAAATGTAATGGTTAAAGAAAATATCACAACCAAATTTATAATCATTTTCTTTCACAAAGAAAAGGGGATGAGGTATTATCATAACTGTAAGAACTACAAAGGTTAGTGAAGTATCTATAAGGCAGTGTTGCTAAGCCCTGTGGGGAGTGTGCACGCGCAGGGGTTAGCTAGAAAGGGTCAGAAGTACAAATAGTGTAAGAGAGAAGATCTACTTTATATCAGCATTAGGATTAGCTGTAGATGGTTGTAGTTAAATGTCATTAATCAACTGTGTATTCTTTAGGAGTACATATTGAATCCAAATTAGTGTTAATAAAGTTATAGCTTTGTTTAAGTTCAAGCTATTTTGTGGTCTGTGTGAACACTACGCCAACCATCCTGAAATAAGCAACACAAAGAACACCATAGTTAAGACACTAAAAATAAAACATATCATTCTATAAGATGGCCTCAAATCAGAAAACAGGTCACCTCAATTTTTTATTTTATTTTTAAAATCAGCTTTTTGTTTAAATTAAGAGCCCAGCAATACCTTGCATGTGGATAAAAAGACGATAAATTACATCAGAGCTTTTCAACAATCTCGGAGTTTTCCACATTCCAAAATAAATAGTTAAACTACTCACTGTAAAATATACAGGTTTAAGTGAACAACCAAATTTAACAGTTGCACAAATACCTGGGCTTCTTCCACTTGCTGTGTCAGGTCTTCTACTCGTTTTTCCCTTTCATTGTTCTTCTCCCGAGTGCTCTTCAGTGCTTGTTTGGTTTCCTCTAGGTCCTTCTTGAGCTCTTTAACTAAAGCACCATTGCTGGCATTCATTTCTGAAAGGACTTTCTTATGAGTGATTTGCAGCTCCTTGTTTTGTGCACTGTGCATCTCCACATGCTTTTGCTGTGGGAATCAACAAACAATTGAGAGCAGCTCTTGCAACATCCATCCGATTATGTCGCAAATGTAACAAAAGAAAACAGTATAAGCTTCTCTGTGAATCATAAAAATGCGTTTATAGCCTTTTTTAATATATATGGGAATGAGTTTTTAAAAATATCAACTTGCTGAGTAAAGAGATGAATTGAAGTGAATATGCAGTACAGAAGGAAATTAAGATGCCACTCCTGCAAATGCTTAGAAAATCAAAGATTTTGAAAGTGGGAAATAGTTTGTCAGTATGCCGTGTTCTTTCATGCAATTGTCTGATTATTCACATCTGAAATAATATATAATGCTGCACATTTCAGGTGCGATAATCTCCAGCAGAAAAATGTCACATTCCAATTAATCACTAATTCGCAAAGTATAGAGACATCCTTTATAAAAACTTGATAAATCTAAACTGTACAAATTTAAAACATTATACAACAACTGGATGAAATATTAGTTGAAAAACCATTAAAGAATAAGATGATTCACTTGTATTTTAAAAGAGTCCAAATGCTGTCTAGATTTGTACTTTCGTTTTTAGAAGGAGTTATAAATGTTTGTCATCAGAAATTTATTCATAGTCGGTACTAAAACAACAGTAGAATGGTTGCTCGTACCAGGTCTGTCATTTTCTCCAGTGTTGCTTTGAGCTCAAGTTGATGTTTCTGTACTTCCTCCTGCTGAGTCTGTTCTGCTTTACATGTGAGTTGCTCCAAAGTTTCCTGTAAACGAGCAATCTTTTCATTGGATTGATGATACAGAGCTTGAAGTTCATCCTGCTTCCTAAAGAGAAAAGAAAGGCTGTTATTTGATTACCCTCCAAATGATAATATTGAGCAGCAAGATAAATGTCTCAATACAGAAAACCCAGAAAAAAACAACAGAAAATGCACTTTTCAGTTTTGTCCCTCATTTTGTTGGTCTTGTTACATAAAACCCTGGTTACAACTTTTATCCACTGCAACCCATCATGTAACAGGGTTGACTTTACAGTTTTCTCTTACGGAGGTTAGAATATAGGCTAATAAAATCTTACTGATTATGATCTGGCTTCTAAATACTTTCCCAAATTTTTTTTAATTAAGAGACACTAGAAATCAGTTTTACAGCCTATACAAATTGAGAATAAATAATTTGTTCAAGATCAATAACCATTCACAATAATCTCATGCAAGTAACCACACACACATTTAAATAAGGTACCTTTCTTTTTTTTTCAGCTCGTCATTCATCTTTGTGAGCTGAGCAGAGTTATCCCCTGAAGACTTCATCATGTCAGAGATGGTATTCTCAAGTTTGGATTTATCCTGAGATAGTTGTTCAGCTTTGTCCTCTTCAACTTTTACTTTTCTCTCCACAGCTGATGAAAGTAGAATCCATCACACACAATAACAAAGCAGCAAAAAGTACAAAACGCAAAAAGATGTTGCAACATGATGAAATTCTTTCAAGTTTCAAAATACCCCAAAAGAAGGTTCAAATGCTCAATTATTTCTGGAAAAAAGTTTTCTAAAAATGTCACACTTGTTCAGAATGCTGCCATGTTAGTAAATGTAAATGTCACCACAGTCCCAGAGGGCCATTGGCTGCTCTCCCCTTGGAGGGAGAAAACTGATTGATAGTGATTTAACCCGAGGGTAACCACACCTCAGGCGAGGGGAAAGGTTGAGAAGGCAGGGCCTCCATGAATAACCTCAGCCGTTGGAAATTGAATCCACGGTGTTGAGAGTCACTCCACATCATGAACCAGCCATCCAGCCAACCGGTTAGCTGTACATAAATGTCCTGTTTACACCATTATTAAACATCTGAGTCATATTGGTATTGTGCAAACTCTTAATATGTAGGAGGTGGTGTAAACAGTTATACACTAATTTTATCAATAGGTTATTCAATTTGAAAGTCTGTCCCTTTAGTTTAATGCAAGTTATTTAAATTCAGGATTTAGTATCAATCAGACTTGGGAGTCTAAAATAAATTCCCATACATCTTTGAGGATGTTATAGGTTAAATATATAATTGAACTCTATATGGTACAGTTTATTTTGACTTTCAGAAAGCTTTGACAATGTCTCCTTGGAAAGGCTGAACTTCTGCTAAGTTTTCAACAGTCCCACTGCCTTCTGAAGTTCACTCGAAATGCTACAACCCACTAAGCCCCACATTACTCAGCTCTTGGCTAAACTGTTCTGGTTACTTATGTCCTTTGGATCAATAAATTTGTGATCTCCTCCAGCCCTCGAACTATATGCACTCATTGACTTCTATTTTCTTCCCTGGTGCTGACTAATGTAAGTCAATATGTTCCTAAAATATGGACTAAAAATACCGCTTTTCTGAATCCTTCCATTTCATTTCTCCTTCCTTTTCAGAGTTTATTTTGGTTTCTGCCTTGTAAAGCGCTTAGAGATCTCCTCGCACTATTTATCAAAGAAACCAAAACCAAAGATGAAAGGAGACATAACTTCAAGGTGAGACCATTGTCAGATTGCTAACAGTACCCAGTTGTGCCATGGTGGACTGTACAGTGGTTTCTCATTGAAATCTCAGCATCAGCCAACTGCAAGGTTGGGTGATTACTCCTACATTGAATATCAAGAGCATGCAATCATTTAGACATATGTGCAAGATTCACAATTGGGATGCTGAATGGATCACTCAAAACAGCTGCAAATTGGATCTGGAATAATGGAAAGTTAGCTGGACATCCAAAAGATTCTGCCAGTTAAAATGATACAAGATCGGGACTTCCGGTGACGGCGGGCAGGAGGCGGCCGCACAATGGAGGGCTCCCGTTCGGGAACGGCATTTTCGGGGCTTTAAGCCCGGTCCCAGGGTCCATGGAGGCGGCAAAAGCAGGAAGAAAGAGTGAAGGCACAGTGAAGAAAAATGTCGAGGGTAAGCAAAAAATCGTCCGTAAAGAAAACAGCTGAAGGCCCGTCGGGGAGTGGAAAGGTCACCACGGGGTCACCAAGGAAAATGGAGGCTGGAGCACCAGGGGAGGCCGCATTGCTTATGGCTGAAGAAATAACTACGGTGATGGCTGCGGAATTCGAAAGGCAGTTTACAAGATACATGGAGACAATGAGGAAGGAGATGAGAGAGGTTTTGAGTGCGCTGGTGGAGGAGGCGATTTCCCCGGTGATGGCGGCGGTGGCGAGTGCAGTGGCGGAGGTGCGAGAGCAAGGGGAAGCGCTGAAGGAAGTGGAGGAGACGTTATTGCAGCACGGTGATCAATTTGCCTCGATGGGGAAGGAGATGCGGAAGGTGATGGACTTAACAAGGATCTGCGAGGAAAAATGGAAGACCTGGAAAACAGATCCAGGCGACTGAATTTGAGGATTGTGGGGCTGCCCGAAGGAGTTGAAGGACCGAGGCCGATTGAGTATTTTGCCGCAATGCTGGCGAAACTATTGGGGGAGGGGGAGGATCCCTCCCGATGTGAACTGGATCGGGCTCATTGGTCGTGGAGGCCTGTACCAATGGCGAGTGAGCCACCAAGGGTAGTGACTCTGTGCTTCCGGAGGTACAGTGCGAAGGAGAAGGTCCTGAGCTGGACCAAGCAGAAGCGGGTGGTGCAGTGGGCTGGAGCTGGTATACGTGTATACCAGGACTTTACGGTGGAGCTGGCGAGGAGGCGGGCTGCCTTCAACCTGGTGAAGAGGGCACTGTACATTAGCAAGGTGCGGTGCGGCATTGTATATCCAGCGAAGCTGAGGGTGCCGTACAAGCTCAGGGACTTTTAATTTAGAACGGCGGAAGCAGCGGAGGAGTTTGCGAAGGCAGAAGGACTGTGGCAGAACTGAGAAATTGAGAAATGGCCATGTGCCGATGTGACCTCATGACTGACCTTCATTTTCTTCTTTTTTTTGTTTCACTGCGCGCGGGTGTATGGGCTAAAGGAGCCAATGTTGTATATATTTGGACAAGGGAAGTGATGGGACTTTCACTCGAAATGAGGGCTCTTTGGGGTGTAGGCGGATATGCGGGATTTGTGTGCTGAAAGGGGATTTCTGGGCTTTCCTAGGGCCGGGCGGGGGCCTCCACGCTGGCCGGTTTAAGCCGGCCAGTGAACAGGAGTGAGGTGGGGGGAGGGGTTGCGGCAGAACAGGGTCCGAGTGGTCTAGCCGGGTTGGAAAGTTGGGGGGGGAAGGAACCGAGGTTGGGGGAGGAGTTTTACAAGAGACAGTGGACGGGAGGAGTTGGAGATTTGGGGGGGGGGGGGGGGGGGGGGGGTGTACAACTCTTGGGTATCAGGTACGGTACCTTTCAGAGGTTAGGTTGGCGTTTGGGGGGGGGGGGGGGGACAGGACACGGACTCTATAGGTCAATGGTGACCATGGGCGGTCCCGGACTCCTTTTTCTCCTTTGTTTTTTGTTTCCACCGTGGGAGGGTTTGTTTTATTGGATGCATATATTGACAGGTGGGCCGTTGTTTGGGGCGGTGGGATCGTTGGCATTGTTAAGGGGATTGATTTTGTATTTGTTACCGTTTACTGTTTGTGGGTGGGGTGTAAATTTTGAAGGAAAATGGAGAATAAAAACATTTTTTTTTTTAAAATGATACAAGATCATGACTAACGGTGGTGAATGATTTTCACCACCCCTAGCATAAAAAGGTATATTTAATTTGTGTGTAATATGTACACTTTTTTTTTTAAACCGCTGAACAATTCTATACCTGAAAAACTAATGGATTTGAAGTGATTAATTATCCCGCCTAAGTAATTGAATAGCTAAATTCACAACAGAGATGTGCACTTTACACAAGAATTAAACTTAGCTTTAGTGAACTTCACAAATTGTTTACCAGAAAGTTGAGATTTTAGCTCCACTAATTCAGATGAAAGTGAAGTATTCCGCTCCTCTTTCACATTCAGTTCTGCAAGTGTTTCTAATTATGAAAATGAAACATGAAGAACATATTTTAATATCCCCCAAACTGGCAGATCACATTGTTAAATATTATTTTTGCCCAAAGAGTTGAAGAATAGCCAATACCCTTTCAAAAGCATCTAATGGTATCTGTACACTCTAACCATACCAGATTTCCACCATACATACTGGTTACTCATGCAGGGTGCTCATGCGAGCACCTCACTTCATCTTCATGTGAGCCTCCACAACTAACTAGTAGTCAGGTGCAAGAATCGGCCAATCATGGTGTTATGACCCACATATTAAAACACACAGTTACTTGATAGTGATAAGCAACTAAAACCTGCCTATTTTCTGCTCCCCAGCACAGGATCACAGAAACTGTCATGTCTTTTTTTAAAAATTTTTTATTAAAGGTTTTCATAAAATATCAATAACAAAATGAGAAATAAAAAAGAACCCACAGGGTTAAGTACAAAACACAATCTAAAAAAGCAACCCCCAAAACCCCTCCCCCACTGTACATAAATAATAAATTAACATTAACACCCCGACTGAACACAACAGGTGTATACACCCCCTCAGACCCTTCAGTATAAATAACATAAACAAAAATAAAGTAACCCCCCCCCCCCCCCCCCCCCCCCCGAGCTGCTGCTGCCATTGACCAATGTCTATCGTTCTGCCAGAAAGTCGAAGAACGGTTGCCACCGCCTAAAGAACCCTTGTACCGACCCTCTCAAGGCGAATTTCACCCTCTCCAATTTAATGAACACTGCCATATCGCTGATCCAGGATTCCACACTTGGGGGCCTCACATCTTTCCACTGAAGGAGAATCCTTCGCCGGGCTACCAGGGACGCAAAGGCCAGAATTCCGGCCTCTTTCTCCTCCTGCACTCCCGGCTCCTCTGCCACCCCAAATATTGCGAGCCCCCAGCCCGGTCTGACCCTGGATCCTACCACCCTCGACACCGTCCTCGCTACGCCCTTCCAAAATTCCTCAGGCGCTGGGCATGCCCAGAACATATGGGTGTGATTTGCTGGGCTCCCTGAGCACCTAACATACCAGTCCTCACCCCCAAAGAACCGGCTCATCCTTGTCCCGGTCATGTGTGCCCTGTGCAGCACCTTAAACTGTATGAGGCTGAGCCTCGCGCACGAAGAGGAAGAATTCACCCTCCCTAGGGCATCTGCCCACATCCCCTCTTCGATCTCCTCCCCCAACTCCTCCTCCCACTTACCTTTCAACTCCGCCACCGAGGCCTCCTCCTCCTCGTGCATCACCTGGTAAGTTTCCGAGATCTCCTCCTCTCCCCCCTCCCCCCCCCCCCCCGGAGCACCCTGTCCTGTACTGTGTGTGGCAGTAGCCGCGGGAATTCCACCACCTGCCGTCTGGCAAACGCCCTTACCTTTAAGTACCCGAAGGTGTTCCCCGGGGGGAGCCCGTACTTCTCCTCCAGCTCACCCAAGCTCGTGAACTTCCCGTCCACAAACAGGTCCCCCAACTTTCGTATCCCTGCCCTGTGCCACCCCGAAAACCCTCCACCTGTTCTTCCTGGGGCTAACCGGTGGTTCCCCCGTAATGGGGTCCACGCCGAGGCCCCAACTTCCCCCCTATGCCGCCTCCATTGCCCCCAAATTTTGAGGGCCGCCACCACCACCGGGCTCGTGGTATGCCTCCTTGGAGGGAGCGGCAGAGGCGCCATTGCCATCACCCCCAGACTCGTACCCACACGGGCGCCGTCTCCAGCCTCTTCCATGCCGCCCCAGAAACTGTCATGTTTAATCTCATTTCTGTGCTTACTTACCACAAATCGTCCTCCTATTCAAGTCACTTTTTAATTCTCTTTTCGAAGCTCTATTTCAAAAATGATTCCGTATTCTCGCCATTCCTTATGCTAATAATGTTTCTTAATTGTCCCATTAATTCTTTTTGTGGGTTCCCGCTTGTTACTGTCTCACAGAAAACAACTTGAACACATCCCTTCAGAAACATGAAAAGTAACCCATCACCTTTTCATCACTTGTTAAAAACAACTAACTGTTCATCCCATATAACAATCTACAGTGCACCTTTTCTATTGATTTTATATCCTACCCACAATGTCCAAAACTGCTAACATGTTGTAACACCAGGTGAACCACGATCTTGGAAAGTTCAGCATTATCTCCTTGACGTTTTGTTCTGTACCACAATATTCAACTCTAGGATTCCATTCTCACTTCAAGTGTCCTTATATTCTCATTCTGTTATCTCTTAACATAGCTCTCACATGGGCCCTCACTGATCACTTAATTGTATTGCTCTCCATCCACATTCACCTTCTCTTTTCTACCTATTTTAATTGTGCATTCACCCTTGGAACAAAACTCTATTCTAATACACTTACAACTGCACTTTCAAATTCCAAATGCCTTTGGCCTTTCATTCACCATAACATTTCAGCAGCTACCAATCTGCTCAACTACATCATTAGCTCCATCTTTGATGCCGTTGTCCCCATTATAACTATTAGTCTCTCACCATGGCCATTCCTCACAGATAGTCTTCACTTATGTTCCTTGAAGTCCAAGAGACATAGACTTGAATGGATCTGGCTGGATCACAAAGCATTATCAGGTCCTACCGATTTTTGCCAAAACCGGTCGGCCCCTCAGGATCATCCTGGAACGAAAGATAACCCCTGGCTTTTCTCTATTATCATCTTAAAACTCTTCTCCTCTGTCTCTTCCATCATCACCTCCAACAATAAGCAGTGAAATTCATGGATTTCTTTGTCACCAAGATCGAGACGATCCAATTAGCTGCCTCATCCAATAGGAGGCAGTGGCAAAGTGGTATTGTCACTGGATTGGTAAACTAGAAACCCAAGGTAATGCTCGGGGGACCCAGGTTTGAATCTCGCCACTGCAGTTGGTGAAATTTGAATTCAATTTTAAAAATCTTAAATTAAAAGTCAATCGATGACGATGAAATCAGTGTCGATTGTTGTAAAAACCCATCTGGTTCATTAGGGAAGGAAATCTGCCATCCTTACCTGGTCTGGCCTACATGTGACTCAGACCCACAGCAATGTGGTTGATTCTTTTTTTCATTTTTAAAATAAATTTAGAGTGCCCAATTCATTTCTTTCCAATTAAGGGGCAATTTAGCGTGGCCAATCCACCGAGCCTTTGGGTTGTGGGGGCGAAACCCACACAAACACACAAAAATGTGCAAACTTCACATGGACAGTTACTCAGAGCCAGGATCGAACCTGGGACCTCGGCACCGTGAGGCAGCGGTGCTAACCACTGCACCACTGTGCTGCTCTCATGTGGTTGGTTCTTAACTGCCCCCTCAAGGGCAATTAGGGATGGACAATAAATGGTGGTCCAGCCAGCGACACCCATGTCCCATGAACAAATAAAAGTTCCATGTAGAAAGAACATTTAAAAAAAGTTGTTGTTTTTCTAATACATATCAAGGTCACACGGCACACCTATGAAAATCGTACCAAATTTGGTACATATCCTTACCCTTTTCTTACTTCCAAAATGTATTTCACATTTTCATCCATGAACTTAATTTATCACCAACCTGCTGATCCTGCTAGCATACATTAGCCTACGGTATTTTGTGATTTTTAGCTCAATTTGCCGTGACCTAAATTCCAATGTTGTCAGCAAATTTTGATAGTGTTCTCTTAACTCCCCAAGTCCAAATATCATGTAATAGTCACAACAGAGGCCTCTGTATAACATCACTTTATGCATCTTTGCAGCTGAGAGACTTTAATTTAATCCAACTATTCACTTTCTACCCTCCAATCATCTCTTTATCCATCTGACCACATTGTCTTTAAACCCACGCACCAATACCTTTGGCACAAACTACTTATGCACTAGACGACATTCCAACAAGGAAGCCTTTTATTATTATGTTTTTAACAAATTTTGTTCACCTTGCATTGTCTGCTGCAATTTATGTTGTGTCTCCATTGTGTTGTCAAGTTTTTCTTTCTGAAAGTAAGCACACAGATTAAAAGAAAGGTTTCAATTCATTTTATCCCAGGTCAATAAAGTAATGGCGCTCCCTCATTGCTAAACTTTGTCAGAGGACTTTTAAAAATGGAAATTACGAATAGGTAAAAATTATTTCACACTGCAATACTTGAAATAAGGGTGTGATATTCCACTTTCTATTTAGGCACTACAAAAACCTGTATATCCAGGC
The DNA here is from genome assembly GCF_047496885.1 of Scyliorhinus torazame. Classification (NCBI taxonomy): domain Eukaryota; kingdom Metazoa; phylum Chordata; class Chondrichthyes; order Carcharhiniformes; family Scyliorhinidae; genus Scyliorhinus; species Scyliorhinus torazame. The sequence goes on from NC_092707.1 coordinate 59,256,261, forward strand.
AGCATTATTTTCATCTAGCTTGACAGTAAGTTACTGGCCAAATTGAAATATTGTTACTACTTTTCACTTACCACATCTATTAAGTTTGAAGGGACAGAATCAGAACAAAGTTTTAAAGTAGTTATAAGGTTTTTGAGATTTGGGCTTAGATTTTATTCTCAAGAAATTTATCATTGTAAAAATGGATTCTCAAACACTGCTGAAGAATAACGCAAAACTATTAAACCAAGGGCATTGTCTTATTTATTCTGTGTGTCCTCAACAAGCATGACCATAACTACTAACTAATTGTTCTCTTAATTATTTGGCAAGAAACGAACAGTTGAAATTTTTCAGCTGATGAATTTCCACATTTCACAGGGCTGGCAGACAAACTGGGACCTACCTTTTATAAAGTGTCTCATTCTTATCTCAAACAGGCTTTCTCATACAGAAGGTGAAGTGCAATGAATCACTTACCATGGACTGCAGTTGCTGTTCCAAATTCTGCTTATCCTGGCTCACCACAGCCAAGTTTTGCTCCAGCTTAGTAACTGACTGATCTCGTTCTTCTAGCTGTTTGGCCAAATCAGTAACCTGATACAAGCATGCAGTCATTGCAAAAATTAAAGTAAAAAGGATGAACGTGCTGAAACAGCGGAAATCAAGAATAAACTCAAAACAGATTGAATTCAAAATTTAAAGCTACAATATACAAAACCATTGTTTGAAATGTTAGCACAGAGTCCAATTTGAGTTACTTCCACAAGATAAAAACACATAATACATGAATTAAACTTTTGTGTGTTCATTTTTTATTTAACTGTTTTATCGTTTATTGTAAATTTCAGTTTGAGGCTCAGCAGTATCAGTAACAACTGAGGCAGATTGGTTAGCTTCTATGAAAGAATTTGAGAATGGCATATGCTTGTCAACATAAGGAAAGTAAGAATTGCTGAATAATTGTTTTACCTGAAAGTTGCTGCACTTAAATATTCTTTCTTGAATATTGCAGCTTTAATTTAGCAGAATAAACTCAAATGTAAGCAGAAATATGTATCTTCATTTTAATCAAAATTAACAAAACATGATAAATCAATAAATTACAGGCAAACATATGGGACAAAACAATTTGGCAATGAAGAAAGAGAGTCAAAAGTTTAACACAGCACAAATATTCATTAATAGGTTAAAATATAATGGATCCAAACCTGAAAACATCTAATCTCTCCCAATTTAGAACTCTTTAGACTAAATGAAATATTTAGATACCTATATTATAATGAACTATATAATGCTGTGATCAGAAAAATTGAACGATTTTACTCATTGATAAGCAACTATTATTCGGCTGTTGTTAATATGGATATAAGGCTTTTCCAGATAACGACAAAGCATATATTCATAAGTTGCCATAACTGAAAGAAAGATTCTTCAAACACGTATAATAGCGGCTGGCCATATTACAGTAATGTCATTGCTGAGAATTTTGGAACTGTTTAAATTTACCAAATCTATGCATCTATATCTATACAACCCTCAATTATCTAAATAAGCATTCATTTAAATGGAAAGAAATAACGTAGTTTTAAATTTGTTGCTACAGGAACAAGAACATAGCCAAGTTCAAATTTTTATTTAAATTTTAACACTAGTATAAAACCTATAATAGTATCAAACCGATAACTGTAAGTGCATGTAGGTTTGTGTAATTTTTGTTTCTTGACATACTTATGATCCACAAAAGGCCAAGAAGAGGTGCATGGTGGTTAATTTGGTCAATGTAAGAGTCTTGCTAAATGCACAAGCTCTGCTGGAATATATAACGGCAAATGTAATATTGAGGTTAGGAGAGCTGCTAACCTTTATCTGGTCAAACTTGGAAAGAAATGTTTGGCACATGCTGACCAGAGAAAAGGAGAAATGAGATGCCATGGATCTGGCAGAAGCAGAGAGAAGTAAGCAATATTAGTTAAAAATGTGACCTTCGAGATTCCTGAGAAAGGTGGTAAAACCAAGAATCTCCTCCATCTAGAATTTTAGACGTGTACAACCTTACTAAGCGCTCATGGATGGACAATAAAATTATTACAAGAAAGGCCATGCTGAATAATTAGCTTGTAGTTTAGCCACATTTTACAATTAGGTGCTCAGGGTACCTGAATCTATTCTGTGTAATTACGGTCAATTATTACACTTTAGAAGCCTTTGACTGTTGAGGCGTTCTTATAGGACAGGTGGCGTTCTTATAGGACAGGTGGAAATACACCACATGACCCTAGGTTACATAGAATGTACAGTGCAGAAGGAGGCCATTCGGCCCATCAAGTCTGCACCGGCCTTTGGAAAGAGCACCCCACTTAAGCCCACGCCTCCACCTATCCCCGTTACCCCACCTAACCTTTTGGACACCAAGGGGCAATTTAGCATGGCCAATCTACCTAACCTGCACATCTTTGGACTGTGGGAGGAAACTGGAGCACACGGAGGAAACCCACGCAGATACGGGGAGAAAGTGCGAACTCCACACAGTCACCCAAGGCTGGAATTGAATCTGGACCAGGGAGCTATGAGGCAGCAGGGTTAACCACTTTGCCACAAAGCTATACTTTTGTTTTGATGTATAGCCTTAAATAAAAAATGACTTCATTTCAAAATGTTAAACAAATTTAAGTACTCTTGTTACCTTCACTTAACATATTGTCCTTGTGCACTGATATATGTATAGATTTTAGGTATGAAGTGACTTTGTAATCTCGGAATCCGGTCAAGATTGTGTGTCACATTATACCGTTTTAATTAGTTTTGTTCCAAGAACTAGTAGCAACTGTAATAGCATGCACTAGCAACATTCTGATAAATGGAATATCTACAAGATACCAATGCACCAGTTAGATATTTGGGATGATGGGCCCAGATATTATTCATTGGCACCACATGCTTTCTTATCTCAAAGAAGCAGATACCAAGAATACCTTTAGTCACCCCATTACCTCTGAAGAAAACCAGAGAACTTAATGAAAAAAAAGAAAAAGCTTTAATGAGTAGGACATCCCACAGTTAACAGACACTTCAGGGAAACAGTCAGGACAAAGCAGAAGATGACTGCCACCCTTATGAAATCAATCAGACAGATCATGCACTGCCTAAGCCGATGAGATCACAAAACTACCACTGATCATTTACATGGGCTTGGTCCAAAAGCGTACAAAGAGCAAACTCTTGGAATCTTTCAGAGCGCAGTTCAAAGACCGTTAGCAGAGAGAAGATAGACCATGGTCAAAGAAGGCAGATAGAGGCAGCATCGCAGTCAACCAGAAGCTTATGAATTTTAGCGTTCCAGAGTGAAGAGACTATATATCACTGCCTTTGTTAAACATCTCATTTGTACTTATTGTAATTGGCTTAATATTTTCTGGGAAGCTTGTGAAAACATACTCATACCCAGCATGTCTGAAGCTAGTCTGAACTAAGGGTCCCCTTAGTTCTACCAACTCAGTCTGACAACTGACCTGAAATCTTAAGCCTGCACTGGTTGAGCAGATAAGTTTCCCATTCTGAAATATTGCATGAAAATTTCAATGTTTAATATAGCATTTATTTGTAAAAAGTAGGGGGCACAGCCTACATTTAAGCATATTTTGAATAAAGAAAGATTTTGTGAACTCTCAGTGATGCCATGCTATTCCTACACTATGGGTGGGATTCTCCAGCTGCGCCCGCCCGGTGAATCCTGCCCGAGGTCAATGGAGTTCCGCGGCTCGTCCGTGGTGTTCTTGGGGCGGCGGGCGGGGTGGGAGAATCCAGCCCTATATTTATTCTGGACAAATAGGACTCTTCTATGCAAACGACATACCATAAATCACGAGAAATGATTGAGACTCTCAATTTCATTGCCAACTGTACTTGTTACACATGGTAATTAAGGGCAGTAGAAGAAGGTGGACAATATTTTGATCTCGAAAATATTTGCAATCTATTGTTTAATTTTCTCAGAAATTTATCAATTTAATAATTTGACCTCTAGCAATTTAATGTCAAACAAGAGGTGCTATTTGTTCAAAAGAAAATCTGTTCCCACAAAGTGAGCATCACACACCCACAGAAAAGGAAAATATAATCAAGATTCTTTTAAAATGAAGGATGTGAGTTCCAAAATTGCACCGCCTTTGAATGGTTTAGAATCAAATGTTAATGAAGTAAACTGAATAATAAGTCAGTATTTGTATTACTTTTAAAAGTAATGAACAATTCCAGAAAAAATCTTCCAAATTTCACAAAATCAATTCTGAAAATGTAACCAGAAACTTACCACAGATTTCTATTCTGCCTGTTAATTATTTTTGGATGCTTAAATGGTAAAACAAACTTAAATCAAAACAAAATTTGAAAAAGGGATAAAAATTAGGGTAAAACAAAATGATGGAAAAATAGATACAAACCTTGCTACCTTCAGAAAGTTTTAAAGCTTCACTGGTTTTCATTTGTGACTCAACTACCATAAGCTTCTCTTCAAGTCTTTTGATTTCCTCTTTACCTTGTGACTCAGCTTCTTGCAGTAAATCATATCCCATCACCTTCTCTTCAGCTGTTGTCACCTTAGCTGTTAGGACTTCTACAATTTGTGCCTGTTCAGTGCACTTATCCTGCAACACTTGCAGTTCCTTTACCTTCAGTTGAGTCTCTTGTAGCTTTGCCAAGGTTTCTTCCAACTCTTCCAGATGTTGATTTGTAGCAGATTCCAGCTGAGACTTCAGAATTTCTGTATCTTTCTCCTTCTCTGTAGAGAGTGCTAAAAGTTGGGATTTTAGTTCTTCAGTCTCTTTTAGGTGGTTAGACTTTTCAAAATCTTGCTTAATTTTAATATTCTCAAGTTCCATTTGATGCTTAGATTTAAGCTTTTCTACGGTACTCTTCAACTCTAGAAGCTCTGTAGTTTGGCCACTGGCTCCTTTACTGAAAGAACACTGGAGTTCTTCCATGGCTTGCTGATGAGATTCAATTGCAGACTCCAACTTGCACTTCCACAGATTAATAACCTCCGAATTTTCAATATTGGCTTGATCCAATTTTGACCGAAAAGTCTCATTCTCCTTGGATATTTTTTCACTGGCGACTTGCAGTTGTTTAACTACCTTTTGGTGGGCTGCTTCTGAGGTTTCGAGTTTTTCTTTCAATGTATTAAGTTCAATTTGATGTTCTTTACTTATTGTTGTAAGTTTATCTCGCATGCAGTTGATTTCGTCCAATAGAGGTGAAGTATTGTCCACATTACCAGAGCCTTCAGTATTCATGAGTCTATGTCGAAGCTCGGAGACCTCCTTCGTGCTTGACAGAAGATCCCTTTCTAACTCCATAATCCGAGACTTCTCAGATACTGTGGCCACCTGAAGTACATTTACCCCCAAAGAAATATAAATATAACAATGTGAAATAACTGATATATTTTCATATTTTTTTACAATTAAATACATTTAATTTCTGTCATTAGAGATCATTTTATCCCATACTTAATATATTTAAGTAAATTATTGCAATACTATTATTAGTGGTCTTGTTAACAATTTTAAGGTGCAAATACACCTCCTGCATATTTAGTTATAACAAATATAACTCTCTCCATTTTGAAGTCAAATGTAGATCAATAATTCTTCCACTGGTTGTGGGGGAAACGGAATCATGTAATCTGATAAAACAGCCATACAGGCCAGCAAAGTACCAAACTCAATTATTTACCTGTGATACTAGATAATATCAGCTGGGATCGTAGTGAAGGTACATCAATTTGACAATGAATACCTGAATTAGAGTGTGAAATGTCAGATGGGGCCCTCAATCTTTATCTCTGTGCAGTGAAACATGGGTGATGTGCCAAGAGGATTTGTTTTGTTTGTGATGTGCTGACACAAAATCAAACACACAGATGAATAATGGATACCCAGCCAAGTGGTCCAGAGGAATACCATTGCCCAAGAATTGCATCTTGGCATGCATCACCATCTCCAGGAAAAGGGGGGTGGTTTGTGAAGGAGGCTGGTGGCATGTGGGCTGGGAGGAGAATTAGTTAAAAAAAAAGCATTAATTTCTTCATATTTATAATGAAAACCACTGCCTCAAATAGTAAACAAAAGTTACATGTACATTATGGTAAAAAGTACAAAGAAATAGAATAGCTGAATTGTTAATCTAAGCGCAGGTTAAAAATTGGCTTAGATCATCCGGCTGGGAAAGAGTCAATAAAATAAAAATAAGCTAAAGTTCCTACTCGGATCATTGTCCAGTTATCCCTCCTCAAAAGCACTAAAGAATCAGGCTCAACTGTGATGTTTTCCATAGTATAATAATGTAACAACATGGAACATGGAAAACACAGCACAGAACAGGCCCTTTGCACTATTCAGAAGAATGGATAATGAATGATTACTTGGACAAAGTGAATGTGTACCCTAGTGACTGTTGGTGCTTTCAGAAGAGATGGAGAAAGTAAAAATAAATATTAATAGATTTTCCATTGTTTGTGTAAAAGTCCATCAAAATATTTTCAAGTAGAAAACAGAAACTCCTGAATATAGTACAAATTGATATGCCGTTTGTGTTCATGTCAATGACAGAGTCAACCACAATCTTTTCAATGTTAATATAATTACAAACAAACAAAAAGAGAAAAGCTACTTGGTACCTTCTCTTTGTACACCCACCACGTACAACTGCTCTTTTGCATCCATTTTCCCTCAATTCCCAAAGTCAAGTTCAAATCCAAAATATTTTATTACAAGCTTTAATCTAGCTTCAAATCAGACATTCACCCAGCTTGTGAAGTGTTAATTGACATATCAGCAACCACTTTGTCTGAAAGCCTACTTCAAATACAGACATGTAACAAATTTAGCTAAGAATTGTTATTTTCATAATCCACACGTCTACACTCGCAGTTTAGATTACAAAATTCTGATTGCATTTACACATCTTAATCCCATTAGCATTTCAAATATTTGGATGACTTGTCATTTATATCCTCTTTGCTCTCATGAAAACACATCTATTGAGAATCTCTTTGCATCTTGGGAGTCTGATGTCCCATAACAATAATACTGCTTTCTTCTGAACCCTCACTAATTGTTCAGCGTTGAATACCATAGAGTTTAAGCATAATACTTTACGGAACTACCCTGTATTTGAGCATCACTCTCCTAAATTCCACATCCATAATCATTTAAAAGAAAGTGGTATAATCAGTCACATTGTGCATGAAAATGTTTGATCTCTTGATTTGCAATCAGGAGTTTCCATCTTGAACAGCGTTAATACAATGAGAGATTAGAGACTGCAATTAATTATTTTAAATTATACAACTCTACCACTTAATTTTCTATCCGTTATAGAGTACCAAAATATTTATGAACTAGTATTTAAAACGTTGCTGCTTTTCATTACTGAACTGTGAACAATAGCTCACATGGTCATCAATAACATGCTGAACTTTACATGGAATTTTTGTGAATTAACCTTTATCAAAACATTTCTTAAAAGTTTAGCTCCATGGTGCACTGACAATGTCAAATGGGTATTTTGAGAATCAGATTGATCGTCGACCACAGCGTACAGAAGAGTAACCGCACAATCATTTCTTGGATTTTCTTCATAAAAGCGGAGCTGCAGTTTTATGGAATTTTAGGTTTTTTTCCCATTATTTTCAGGGAAAATAATATTGGAAAGCTTTCTGCAGACCCAGCATGACATCTATTTAAAATACAAAGCAGTGTGGTTCATTGTGGTTTGCGGGTTCCTGGCCATGGATATCAAAAACAAAGAAAACACCAGGTATTCCCATGTGAGAAAAGAAATGTAAATAAAAGGAACAATCATCAGTTGGAAACTCCTTCTGGACAGTTCAAAGCAACAAAAGCTTGCATTTATATAGCACACTTTAGCACGTCTCTTCACAGGGGTGCAGACAAAACTTGACAATGTCAAAAGTAGGTTTTCTGAGATTTCTTAACGGACGAGAATTTCAGGGAGAGAAATCCAGAGCTTTATGCCGGGATAGCTGAAGACACGGCTGCTAATGGGACAAAGTGAAGAGGGAATGCACAAGATGCCAGAATTGGACAAAGAGTTTTAACATTTGTTTTTAGGATGCGGAATTCACTGACAAAGCCAGTATTTATTGATTGTTCCTCATGTCCTTGAGTAGGTGGTTATGAGCCACATTTTTGAACCACTGCAGTGTGTGTGGTCGAAGTACTTCCCGTGCCGAGAGTTCTAAGACTTAGACCTAATGACAATAAAGGAATAGTGAAATATTTCATGATGGCATGTGGACAGGAATTTGCTGCTGCCTTTTACCTGCTCTCTATGTCCTTCCAGGCAATAGAGGTTATAGGTTTGGGAGGTCCTGGCGAAGGTAGCTTGGCAAGTTGCTGCGATACATTTGCAAATGGTACAGATTCCAACCACTGTACGCACCAATCAAGTGGGTTACTTTGTCCGATGTGGCGTTGAGTTTCTTGGGGTGGCACTCATAACAAGTAAGCAGAAAGCATTCCAGCACACTCCTGCATTGTGCCTTTTGGATTGTGGAAAAGCTTTGGCGAGTCAGGAGGCGATTCACTCACCATAGAATACCCAATCTCTGACCTGCTCTTGAAGCCACAGCATTTATGTGACTGATACAATTAAATTTCTGGTTAACGATGATACCCAGGATGTTGGAGGAGGATTTTGGAATGGCAATACCATGGAACAGCAAGGGGAAATGGTTAAGATTCCATCTTGCTGGTGATGGTCATTGCCTGGCATATAAAATTAAAGTACCCAATTTTTCTTTTTCCCAATCAAGGGGGCAATTTAGCGTGGTCAATCCACCTACCCTGCACATCTTTGGGTTGAGAGGGTGAGACCCACCCAGTCATGGAGAGAAGGTGCAAACTCCGCACGGGCAGTGACCTGGGGCCGGGATCGAACCCAGGTCCTTGGACCATGAGGCAGCAGTGCTAACCACTGCGCCACCATGTCACCCCTTTATCTGGCACTTGCGCAGCATAAATGTTGCTGGCCAGTTAGAAGCCCCCTGGATGATGTTCAAGTTTTACTGGATGCGGGCATGGGCTGCTTTGGCATTTGAGGAGTTATAAATGCAACAGAACACTGTGCAATCATCAGCGAACATCCCCATTTCTGGTCTTATGATAGAAGGAAGGTCTTTAATGAAACATCTGCAGATAGTTGGCAGAGGACACTACCCTAAGGAATTGCCTCAGCAATGTCCTAAAGCTGAGATGATTGGCCTCCAACAAGCACAACCATCTTCCATGTTGCTCGGTATGACTCCAGCCAGCGGAGAGTATTCACTGATTGCCACTGATTTCAATTTCACGATAGTTCTGTTATGAGCCCCACGAGACCTACGGGGATGACCCAATTGATCCCCATAGGCTCGTGGAGTACGAGCTCCCCTGCTGAGGGGGTGGAGGCCCATCTGCAGGTTTGTTAATTTCATGAGATAAATGTCAGCCCAGGTAGGAGCCAGCATCTCAGAATGGTCCTGGCTGGGACTTGGAACTATTGCTTTGAGAGCTGAAATAAACCACTTTGACGCTCCTTTTCCAGGCTACTCCTCGACTACATACATTGGCGACGAGGGTAAAACTGAACTACTGTTGGCGTTTCAGAGCATGGCTACTTTTCAACTCTAAGGAATAAGGCAAAATGTTGCTCTTTGGCAGACTCAATGCGCTTGATGCGGAGGACTGGACCCAGTACGGGGAGCGCATGTGCTTTTCTTTAAAGCCAACGCAATTGCGGGCATGATCGCCAGGCTGGGATTCTTATGACTGCCTGTGGTACTCCCACTTTTAGTGTCATAAAGAGCCTAACCTACCTCGCGGCCCTGGACTCCCAAGACATTAGAGGTATTAGTAGTGCTTGTGACAAATCACTACGGTCCCAAGCCATTGGTCATTTTTCAAAGATACCAATTTAACATTTCAGAGAGAACCCTGGGGGAATCCATTTCTGCAGTTTTGGCACGGTTTATGCAAACTGGCGGAATATTGCAATTATGTGCCATCCCTACCCGAGGTGCTACGGGACCGCCTTGCATGCAGAGTAAATAATATGGCCACCCCTCAGACATTGCTGGCCAAGCATTGCTGGACCTAAAAAAGACGGTCGAGATTTCCCTCTCACGGGAGGACGCAGAGGAGGGACTCCAGGAATTCCTGGGGATGTTGGGGATGGAGGCAAGTATTGTAGGTTCCTTCCCCTTCCCAATCCAGATGAACATCCCGCAGGAATCCCACCCTGTCCCGAACACAGTCAGGACCAGGCCCGTTGGCCAAAGGCCACTGCAACCAGATGAGACTCCTTCCAGGCTCAGTGGAGGAAGGTCCACGGCGGAGTGATTTTCCAGCATGTCATGGAGAGCATCCGCAAAGGACTACCGCGAGTGGCAGACTACTTGGACGACATCTTTGTTACCGGAGCCAATTTTTAAAAAGCACCTAAACAACCTGGAGGAAGTCATCCGCCGGTTATCTTCGATGGACTTGTGCCTCAAGAGAAAGTGCATTTTCTGTGCCAAGGAAGTCACATACTTGGGGTATCGTGTTGATCGGGATGGCTTATACCCAATGGAGACGGAGTTGAGGTCGTTCTTGGGTCTTGTGAACTACTACAGAAACTTTATTCCTGGCCTGGTGACCATCCTCACACTGCTTCATGCATTGCTAAAGAAGAATGGGTGTGGAAAGCGCCGTAGGAGGAGGCTTTTGCTAGGGTAAAACAGCGGCTGTACCATCGGGGTTGCTGACCTAATACGAGCCTTCAAAGACCCTTTTGGTGGCATGCGGCACCTCACCTTATGGAATCACTGCCTGGATGATGGACTGAGAGGCTAATTGCATATGCTTCGTGTTCTTTGGCTGCTGCGGAATGCAACTACGTCCAAACTGAGAAAGAAACGCAGATTGCAAATGTGGATTTTCTGAACCGGCTCCCCCATCCCCACCGAGGACCGGCGAGGTAGTATCCACCCTGAACTTCATGGACACCTTGGTCACCGCCGCCCACTTACTCGACTGGGCGCAGAAGGACCCAGCGCTGGCGAAGTTGCACCATGTCGAACTGCTCAGAGGCCAGCAAGGGAAGCTGTCCAAAGAGCTACAAGCTTCTGAAGCCATGCAGCAGGAGCTTAAGAGTGGAGGATGGCATCCTCTTGTGGGGGGCTTGGTCATGCACAAGTCCCCATTTGATGGGCAGAGACCCGTCAGCGGGCATATTAATTTCATAGGATAAAAGCCGGTCCAAGACATCTCAGAATGGTCCTGGATGGGACTAGGGCTATTGCTTTGTATCTACCTTTCCTAACTGGAGTGTTAGAAGTAAACCACTTCGACTCCTCTTTTCCAGGCTCTTCCTTGACTAATATGTTTTTTGATGTCACTCATCGATGGCACACTCAGTCAAGTGCTGCCTTAACGTCAAGAATAGTTACTCTCACCTCACCTCCGGAATTCAATTGTTTTGTCCATGTTTGTACTAGGGTTGTAATGAGGTCAGAAGTGCTTCTGGCAGAGCACAAGCTAAGCATCAGCGAGCAGGTTATTAGTGAGCAAATGCTGCTCGTTGTCACTGTCAACAATTTCCATAGCTTTGCTGATAACCGAAAATAGTCCGAACCTTCCGGTTCCAAAAGTATGAATGGGGGTTTCAGTGGCAGATGGTCGGAGGCCAGGTGGAGGTAGGTCATCATGATAATGGACAGGATTTGGGGGTTGGAATTCAACTCAGCATCAATTCGGCCTCCAAGATGGCAAACAGCCTGGATTAGCCCAAGACTATGGTCAGGGATCAGGTTCAAATCAGTGGCTAAAGGAGGGTGTTTGTCGTGGGAATCTGCAGAACAGTTGGATTAAGGCACTCAGCATTCTCTTGTTGCCGCTTTTGCATGACTTGGTGAGACCAGTGAAAATGGTGAGAAAAAAAGGAACTCATCCTAAACATTCTGATGTAACGTTGCATCTCCAGCTCAAACTAGTCTGAAAACAAAGCATCATGTGCCCATGTTGGTTGATGCAAACTGACATGGCACTCAAGAATCCCTCAACTGTTGCAACTAGATCCTATCTTTAGTGAAATAGTGGAAATTTCTGGGGAAAGATTTCTCCAAAAATGATCCTGGTACTTCAAAACGATTGGAGCCCGTGAAATTATATATATTTGCACTAAGTAATAATAATAATAATCGCTTGTCACATGTAGGCTTCAAAGAAGTTACTGTGGAAAACCCCGAGTCGCCACATTCCGGCGCCTGTTCGGGGAGGCTGGAACGGGAAGTATTTACCTCTATCTTTAGTTTTAAAATAATTTTTACTTACAATTTAATCAAAAACACATTTTCAGGGAACAACCGATCATGCAGATGACCGAGCAACATTGCACACTAGGGTACACTAACATACTGCACCACAGCAGTAGAATGTGAGTTGATATCAGACTAGTCCCCACAACAGTGACTTCTATTTTCAGCTAGATCTTCAGGAAAATGCTGTGCAGAGGCATTTTTCCTAGTACAGGGAAAACTTCAAGATAGTGTCAACATTTCTTGCACAGCTCCTATCAAAAGGTTATACAGGACCATTAGATGAAATTTAAGAGCACTCTGCATATTTGCCCACTCAGTCAAGGCAGGGTGTATGGACTAAGGCCTAAACTAGTAAAATACCACTTTTAAAAATTATTAGTTTTGTTAGTCAACACAAAGATGTTATATTGGCAATGTTTAATTTTAAAATGCTCCTGAAGTTAGTAAAACAAAATAAACATTTTTTTTCTTAGTGTATCAGTAGACTTTCTATTGGTAGGGGGCCAAGCATTACCACAATAAAATTAATCACGGTGACTTATAAGCAGTTTTGGGTACATGCTGATAAACTGAATGGAGTTCATCGGAAACACTGAAATCCATTACCCTAGTGTCTTCTAACTCCCTCTGGAGTTTTTCAGCTTTGGTCTTTTCAAAGAGCAGGCTCTGTTCAAGCTCCTTAATGCGGGCATGCTCCAGTTTGGTCTGCGTCTGTTAGTAAAAAGGGAGAGGAAGAGAACACACCAGTGCCACCATCACATGCCAGCACGACAGGAGGGAGCCACATGCAGGCTTATCCACCAGCACCTTCTGCCTTTTTAACAGTTAGGAAAGCAAAGGGTAAATTGGACAGAAACAGAATGGAAGAAAACAGAAACGTTTAATGGAAAATTTAACCAAAAGTATGCAGAGGAAAAGATAAATGGGAATTTAAAGGGAAATACAGTTTTTAAAAAAGGCAGATTCAAGTTTCATGCAGACAGTGTACAGTTTTAATATCAGCATAGTTCAAATCAGAACAGTTAATACTTAAATTTTAGTTTAATACTGTAAACCCCTTTGTTGTTTTGGTGTTTGAAAGATAGCTGGCTTAACCAAACAAAAAAAGAATTTGAAATTACAGCTAAAAGGCAAAACATTTAAGAGAAAACAATAAACATTTGCATAGTTTTCCTCACTACTTTTTACGCAAATTTTATTTTGTTTTTGCAAGTAGTTAATTAAGGTCATTTAGTTCAAAATATATTTCTTGCTGCATTTTTTGAGGTTGCACTCAAAACAGTTTTCAGTCACTTGGGTTTGGAATTAGTCATTCTTGAAAATATATATACATTTTGTAAAATAAACTAGTCCATGCCTCCGTGAGAGCTATGTACAATTCTATTACTGTCTTTGAGTAATGAGCTATGGGGACTGAGAACTGGGAACTGAGAACATGTGCCGGTGTCCAGAAGATCTTGTGAAGAACCTCAATTTATTAACAATTCAAATTTCACACACCCGCTCAGGTTATCCATTGTCTTGCATGAGACCAGAGCTACAGTCTAAATCGAAGTTCAAAGGACACCAACAATATAATGATATAAAAGCTACCTTGATACTCAACTTATTTTATACACATACCCTAAATGGGGTATGTGCATTTCAAAGATTTGATACAAGATCATAAGAAATAATAGGCCATTTGGCCTATTAAACTTGCTCCACCATTCAATAAGATCATAGTTGACCTGATTGTGGCCTTTCCTGTTTGCCCCAATAACCATCAACTCCTTTGTCATTCAAAAATCAGTCTAATTTAGCCTTGAATATATTCGATGACCCGGCCTCCACCTCCATTGCTCTCTGGGCAACAGAATTCCAAAGATCAACAAACCAGAGAGGAGATTCCTCCGGATCTCCATTTTAATTGGGACATTCCTTATTTTTATGCTGTGCCCCTCAGTTCTCAATGCCCCCATGGGGAAACATTTTCTCAGATACCTTGTCAAATCCTCTTAGGATCCTAGATGTTTCAATAACATCACCTCTCATTCTTCTCATGTCCAATGAGTATAGGCCCAACCTGCTCAACCTTTCCTCATAAGACAAGCCCCTCCAACATAGAAAGCAGTCTCGTGAACTTTCTTTGAATTGGTTCCAATGCAAATACATCGCTCAATCCAAATTTGAAATTCTAGCATGCTGTGATCACTTCTTCCAAGAGGATCCTTAACAACAAGACTATTTATCAACCCTCCTTCATTAAATCTAAAATAGCCTGCTCCTTGGTTGGCTCCAAAACATTGCGCTCTAACAATCCCTCATACACTATGAAATCTCCCTCGAGGCTACCCTTGCCAATTTGATTAAACCAGTAAATATGCACTTCAGAATCACCCATGATTGCCGCTGTGCCCTTTTCACAAGCCCTCATTATTTTTTGTTTTTTTACTATGCCCCACTTTGAAAGTATTGCTCGGGGGTCTGTAAATTACTCCTACCAATGAGTTTTTTTTCCCTTGTTTTTTTATTTCCAAACAGATCAATTCAACATTTTGGCTCTTTAGTGCCAGCATCATTTCTTAATGCAGCCTTGATGTCATCTTTAATCAATAAAACAACTCCACCTCCTGCTCCATCGTGTCTATCCTTTCGGAATACTGAGCACCCTTGGACATTCAACTCCCAGTCCCAGTCCTCCTGCAACCATGTTTCAGTAATCCCCACCAAATCATACCCATTTGTCTCTATTTGTGCCGTCAGCTCACTGACCATATTCGGAATACTGCATTTAGGTACAAGGTTTTTAAATATATCCTACTGATTTGTCTTTCTACACCCTTAAGTAAGGAGACCAAAATTATGCACAGTATTCTAGGTGAATGTCCTGTGCACAACTGTTGCAAGCCGCCCCTAACCCCATACTCCATTCCATTTTCATTAAAGTTCCCTAAATGCTAACCGTCCACGATTCATGTACAAGGGAACCAAGACCACTGCACAGCTGTATTCTGTTTAAAGTTTAAATAATATTCTGCTTCTAATCGTCCTCTCAAAATGGACAAACTCACATTTTGCCACATTGTACTCCATTTGCCAAACCTTTGCCCCTCAATCAATCCCTTTGCTGGCTCTTTGTAACCTCACAACTTGCTCTCCGATCTACCATGTGTCAGCAACAAATTTGACGAAAATTGTCGGTCCCTTCATCTATATTTATATTGTAAATATTTGTGGCCCCAACAAACACTGCTCAACTAGTTACAACTTACCATCCTGAAAATGACCCACTTAATACTGACTCGGTTTCCTGTTAGTTAGCCAATCCTCCATCCATGCTAATGCGTCATCCCGACATTATGAGCTCAGAATAATTTGCCGAGCTCCTGAAGTAGGCACATTTCCCAGATAATGCAACCCCCTAAATATCCAGTTGGCAGCAGAATGTTGATAAATTAATTGCATTAACTGCCTGGTCAGTACCAAGGTGCTAATACATAGTTTAACCTTTAGTTCAGAGATTTTTTTGACGCCCTTAAATGAGAATTTTACAAAGATAATTGACTTGTTGGATAATAATGAAGTTTTCCAAAAATATCAAGAATCCAGAGCATATTTAGAATAGCAGGATACTCAACATTAGAACTAACCAATCAAATTTTGAAAATTACGGCAAGAGCCATAAGCATCTTTCACAGATGCGTGTTGAGAATAAGCAGGTCAAAATCAGTAGAGGGGAGGCTTTGAGACATTATGTGATTTGTCTTCTTTTGAATAATGCAAGGCCAAATCATAGCATAAGAAACACTGAGCGACAAGCAATAACAGATCAAAGATGTGTCTAATTTTGAAATGAAATGAAATGAAAATAGTTTATAGTCATAAGTAGGCTTCAAATGAAATTACTGTGAAAAGCCCCTAGTCGCCACATTCCGAATCCCAACAAATTCCTCATTATATAATTTAATGCAATTTTTAGCAAATTCAAACTGAGTTAGAAGAATGTTAGAATCTCTACAGTGCAGGAGGCCATTTGGCACATCGAGTCTGCACCAACCCTCTGAAAGAGCACCCTTCTCTTCATAACCCTACCTAACCTGTACATTTCTGGACACTAAGGGGCATTTTTTTTTTATCATGGCCAATCCTCCTAGTCTGCACATCTTTGAACTGTGGGAGGAAACCGGAGTATCCAGAGGAAACCCACGCAGACATGGAGAGAAAGTGCAAACTCAACTCAGACAGTCCCTCAAGGCCAAAATTGGACCTGGGTCCCTGGCGCTGTGAGACAGCAATGCTAACCACTGTGCCACCATGCCGCCCCATGGCAATTTCTTTGGGGAAGCTAATCTCTCCAAAGTTTCATATGCATGTAAGAATGTCTGATTTTTAACAAGGGACTTTCGTTACTTGGGGATCCAGATAGCCAAGAATTGGGGTACATTGCATAGGTTAAATTTAACGCGATTGGTGGAACAAATGGAGGAGGACTTCAAGAAATGGGACATGGTATCCCTGTCACTGGCAGGGAGGGTGCAGGCGGTTAAAATGGTAGTCCTCCCGAGATTCCTCTTTGTGTTTCAGTGCCTCCCGGTGGTGATCACTAAGGCTTTTTTTAAAAGGATTGAAAAGAGTATCATGAGTTGTGTGGGAAGATCCCGAGAGTGAGGAAGGGATTCTTACAGCGTAGTAGGGATAGGGGGGGGCTGGCACTACCGAGCCTAAGTGAGTACTACTGGGCCGCCAATATCTCAATGGTGAGTAAGTGGATGGGAGAAGAGGAGGGAGCGGCGTGGAAGAGATTGGAGAGGGCGTCCTGTAGGGGGACTAGCCTACAAGCTATGGTGACGGCCCCATTGCCGTTCTCACCGAAGAAATACACCACAAGCCCGGTGGTGGTGGCGACTTTGAAAATTTGGGGACAGTGGAGACGGCATAGGGGAAAGACGGGAGCCTTGGTGGGGTCCCCGATAAGAAATAACCATAGGTTTGCCCCGGGGAGAATGGATGGGGGATTTGGAATATGGCAAAGAGCAGGAGTAACGCAACTGAAAGATCTGTTTGTGGATGGGAAGTTCGCAAGTCTGGGAGCGCTGACCGAGAAATATGGGTTGCCCCAAGGGAATGCATTCAGGTATATGCAACTGAGGGCTTTTGCGAGGCAGCAGGTGAGGGAATTCCCGCAGCTCCCGACGCATGAGGTGCAGGACAGAGTGATCTCAAAGACATGGGTGGGGGACGGTAAGGTGTCAGATATATATAGGGAAATGAGGGACGAGGGGGAGATTATGGTAGAGGAGCTGAAAGGGAAATGGGAAGAAGAGCTGGGGGAGGAGATTGAGGAGGGGCTGTGGGCGGATGCCCTAAGTAGGGCAAACTCATCGTCCTCGTGTGCCAGGCTAAGCCTGATTCAGTTTAAGGTATTACACAGGGCGCATATGACTGGAGCACGGCTCAGTACATTTTTTGGGGTAGAGGATAGGTGTGCAAGATGCTCGAGAAGCCCAGCGAATCATACCCACATGTTCTGGTCATGTCCGGCACTATACAGGGGTTCTGGGTGGGGGTGACAAAGGTGCTTTCGAAAGTAGTGGGGGTCCAGGTCGAACCAAGCTGGGGGTTGGCTATATTTGGGGTTGCACAAGAGCCGGGAGTGCAGGAGGCGAGAGAGGCCGATGTTTTGGCCTTTGCGTCCCTAGTAGCCCGGCGCAGGATACTGTTGATGTGGAAGGAAGCCAAGCCCCCGGGGGTGGAGACCTGGATAAATGACATGGCAGGGTTTATAAAGCTGGAACGGATTGTATATTGGACTGTTAAATCATATTTTGGGGAGAGTGTTTATCTGAGACAAGGCAGTTGCCATTTAGTTTTAGTTTTCGTTTTTGTTATATATTATTTATTCTTTGTTTATAAAACAGGTCATTGTTATTTATACTGTTATATTATTGTGTAAAGGATACACAATGTACTGTGATGGTTGACCAAAAATTTTCAATAAAATATTTTTTTAAAAAAAGAATGTCTGATTTTTGCACTGAATTGCACTGGGCAGTTAAGAGTGGAACTAATCCACAACCTAAAAGGATTTGCTTGATCCCGGTTTACTGTCTGCAAATTGCTTAAAAGAACTGGAGACAAGCTATTATTAATATTCACATTCCACCAAGTTTTGTTGGGAAGCTCTCACATTGTGACACTGTTGCTTTGTTCAAAGGTGAAAATAATAATCTTTTAGTGTAGGCTTACATTAACACTGCAATGAAGTTACTGTGAATCGGGGAACAAGTCAGGAAGTCGGGCAGTGTTTTGCATTTGACTCCCATTTTGATTTACCGTTTTAAGCAATGGAGGATATATTTTGATCTTTTGTAGCTACTTAACATTGAAGAGCAAAAAATAACTTGTATTTATATGGAAAGAGGATATAACGCAAGGAACTTCTCAATTCCCTTTTCTCCAAAAAACTGCAAGGACAAACTCTAGCAGGTGACTTGTGGGTTTCACTTCTCATTCTACATCAAGAATGTACATGCTCCAAGCAGTTTAACATACTGCAGAGAAATGAAGGTTTCAGAGCCTTTATTATTTTGAAATGGATATTATAAGTTAAATGAAATGTGGTCATCTAAATCTGCAGATTGTTGTTTTTGCTTCTGTTCAATATTGTTGCTCATTAAACGCAAATGTATCTGTCAACATGGTATTTACCATAGGTTGGTGTGTGTTCAGAATGGTCTTATTTTCAGTGCAGGTTTCATTGGTTTAAGAGTTCACCATCAAAAAAGAAGTTATATTTCAGATGAGAGTGAAGGCTTGCCCACCTAAGCAAACTTTTGCATTGGACACAGGAGAAAAATAACTGAGTTTAACCCAAATTGTAAGAAATGTCACCAGCTGGAAAAACTGGGGTCAGCAAGAACACTGCACTTTACTAATCCATTAAATACCATGAACAGCAATGCTGAAGAACTCAGCAGTATTGCTAAATAAACAAAGTAGGCTATTAATACTCACTTAAGGAGAAAACATTTTGATCAGCCATTAAAATGTACTTTAAAGTAGGTCCCTTGCAATAATTCCCAAATACTTTTGCAAATGACCAAAGATGAAGAAAACCAAACCAACCACTTTAGACTTGGATGTCATATACCAAATTCAAGAGAAACTGGAAAGAAACTGGAGGCCCGAATTTTGCTCCCAGCAACATTCGCCACTGAGCTCTATAAACGATGCCCACAAAGATCAAGTGAACTACTTTATGATGCAAATTGTAACTTTCCCCAGAGTTCACTTGAATCTGGCATCAATTCAAGGGAATCGCTAGGCATTCAGCAAAAGTGATGTAGCAGAGTGAACAACTTGTTACCTTGAGGAATTTTCACAAACTGCAAACCACAAAGTAAAATGTACAAGATTATTGTTCAATTCTTCTTTTTTTTTCCCAGCGGGCAAACTAAAGAAATGACTTCTAGGAGTGGCATGCAGACTCCCTTCTGGAGTCCTTGTTTTTTGACCCTTTTCACCCAGTTGCTGGGGGTAATTGGTCGACAGAGTCCACCCATTTGAGAGCCTTTTGTAAGAGAATGTCAAAAAATGCAAGAAGAAATATTGGGAAGAAAGGGGTGAGTGGTAGCCCTCCTCTGAGGAGCTGAGCAAGATGCAGAGTCCAGTGGGATCGAAGATGGCGGACGCAAGCTTGTAGGGTAGGGCCTTGCCTCTTATGATGGATAAGCTGACGGAGGTAATGCCGATCAAATTTGAAAGATGTTTCGGCAAGTGTTTCAAAGGCAAGGGAGGGAGATGTTGGAGACCCTCAAAGTCAGTGAAAGAGGCACTGGTCCCGATAAAGGAGGCGTTGGCAAAGACTTCGGAGGCAGTGCAGGGGCATGGTGAGGTGCTGAAAGGGATGCAGGAGACACTGTCGCGACACAGTGGCCGAGCTGGATGCTGAGCTGCGGAAGGTGGAAAGGAACAAGGGCCTAAGGACCAAGATTAAGGGCCTGGAGAATAGGTTGAGTCAGCAGAACCTCAGGATCGTGGGGAGCCTGAGTGGGTGGAGGGTCTGAGGCCAGCTGAGTATTTTGAAGCAATGTTTCTGAAGTTGGTGGGGGAGGAGGGGGAGGAGGGTCAGCCACCCCCCCCCAAAATCAGCTGGATAGGGCCCACCGGTCACTTGGGGTGGAACCACGGGTGAACGAGCCATCCAGCAGAGGGCAGTAGAGCGGAGCTGCTGATTGGTGTTGCAAGGGAAATTTGCATACCTCTGTCGTGGTCACCCTAAATTGAACGTGTACCTGAGCTAGAGACCCTAGCTGTTCGAGTGAAGACAAGCATCCAGCAGAGGGCAGTAGAGTGGAGCTGCTGATTGGTGTTGCAAGGGAGATTTGCACATCTCCGTCGTGGTCACCCTAATTTGAAGGTAGTTTGTGGTGGAGCTGTTGTCAAGTGACACTTAAACCCAAAACACTTCTTCAGTGTTTCCCTCCCTACCCCCTCCTCTAACCAAAAAATAAACAACTGCTGTGAAGATCAAGAGGAAGGTCCGAGGTCAGTGACTGGTAAGTAGTGTTTCTGTTTTCTTTTTCTTTTCATTGGTATATTGATATATTTTTTTCTTCGTTGTTTATTTATTTATTTAATTTCTTTGGGTAAATTGTAATTGTTGAAGTTAACCGAAGGTTTAAGACGTGGCAGGAGATCTCAGACCCGTGTCATGCTCTTCGTGTGCGATGTGGGAGCTCAGGGACACGTCCACTGTCCCTGGCTCCTTCACGTGCAAGAAGTGTGTCCAGTTGCAGCTCCTGTTAGACTGCTTGACGGCTCTGGAGCTGCGGATGGACTCACGTTGGAGCATCCGCGATGCTGAGGACGTCGTGGATAGCACGTTTAGCGAGTTGGTCACACCGCAGGTGAAAGGTACTGAGGGAGATAGAAAATGGGTGACCAAAAGACAGAGCAAGAGTAGGAAGGCAGTCAAGGTGTCCTCTGCGGTCATCTCCCTGCAAAACAGATATACCGCTTTGGATACTGTTGAGGGAGATGGCTCACCAGGGGAAGGTAGCAGCAGCCAGGTTCATAGCACCATGGCTGGCTCTGCTGCGCAGCTGGGCAGGAAGAAGAATTGCAGGGCTATAGTGATAGGGGACTCAATTGTAAGGGGAATAGACAGACGGTTCTGCGGACGCAATCGAGACTCCAGGATGATATGTTGCCTCCCTGGTGCAAGGGTCAAGGATGTCTCTGACCGCACATAGGCACCAACGATATAGGTAAAAAACGGGACGAGGTCCTACAAGCTGAATTTAGGGAGTTAGGAGTTAAACTAAAAAGTCGGACCTCAAAAGGTAGTAATCTCAGGATTGCTACCAGTGCCACAAGCTAGTCAGACTAAGAATGTCAGGATGGATAGGATGAATGCGTGGCTCGAGAGATGGTGCAAGAGGGAGGGATTCAAATTCCTGGGACATTGGAACCGATTCTGGGGGAGGTGGGACCAGTACAAACCGGACGGTCTGCACTTGGGCAGGACTGGAACCGATGTCCGGGGGGGGGGGGGTTGCTTGAGCTGTTGGGGAGAGTTTTAAACTAATGTGGCAGGGGGATGGGAACCAATGCAGGAAGTTGGAAGGTAGTAAAACAGGGACAGAAACAAAAGGCAGTAAGGGGGAAAGTGTAAGGCAGAGAAGCCATAGCCAAAAATCAAAAAGGGCGACAGTACAAGGTACAGTGACTGAGGGGATCTCAGTGAATAGGACCAGGAATACTAAAAGGAATAAAACGGGAAGTGAAAACATTAATGGTAAGCGACGCAGCAGGTTGTTACATGAAGATATGGGTTCAACGACAAGGAAAATTAGGAGAAAGGTTAAGAGGAAATATAACTTAGGAGAGGTTACTGATCGAGGTGTTAAGGTTCAGAACAGAGGTAAAAAAGCCAACATAAGTGTACTTTACCTGAATGCTCGTAGTATTTGGAATAAGGTAAATGAGTTGATGGCACAAATCATCGTGAATGACTATGATTTAGTGGCCATTACTGAAACATGGTTAAAGGATGGTCACGACTGGGAGTTAAATATCCGAGGGTATCAAACTATTCGGAAGGACAGAGTGGATGGTAAGGGAGGTGGTGTAGCTCTGTTACTTAAGGATAACATCCGGGCAACAGTAAGGGATGACATCGGTGCTATGGAGGATAAGGTTGAATCCATTTGGGTGGAAATCAGGAATAGTAAGGCGAAAAAGTCACTGATAGGAGTAGTCTATAGGCCACCAAATAGTAACATTATGGTGGGGCAGGCAATAAACAAAGAAATAACTGATGCATGTAGAAATGGTACAGCAGTTATCATGGGGGATTTTAATCTACATGTTGATTGGTTTAACCAGGTCGGTCAAGGCAGCCTTGAGGAGGAGTTTATAGAATGTATCCGCGATAGTTTCCTAGAACAGTATGTAATGGAACCTACGAGGGAACAAGCGGTCCTCGATCTGGTCCTGTGTAATGACTCAGGATTGATTCTGGATCTCATAGTTAGGGATCCTCTCGGAAGGAGCGATCACAATATGGTGGAATTTAAAATACAGATGGAGGGTGAGAAGGTAAAATCAAGCACTAGTGTTTTGTGCTTAAACAAAGGAGATTACAATGGGATGAGAGAAGAACTAGCTAAGGTAGACTGGGAGCAAAGACTTTACGGTGAAACAGTTGAGGACCAGTGGAGAACCTTCCAAGTGATTTTTCACAGTGCTCAGCAAAGGTTTATACCAACAAAAAGGAAGGACGGTAAAAAGAGGGAAAATCGACCGTGGATATCTAAGGAAATAAGGGAGAGTATCAAATTGAAGGAAAAAACATACAAAGTAGCAAAGATCAGTGGGAGACTAGAGGACTGGGAAAGCTTTAAGGGGCAACAGAAAGCTACTAAAAAAGCTATAAAGAAGAGTAAGATAGATTATGAGAGTAAACTTGCTCAGAATATAAAAACAGATAGTAAAAGTTTCTACAAATATATAAAACAAAAAAGAGTGGCTACGATAAATATTGGTCCTTTAGAGGATGAGAAGGGAGATTTAATAATGGGAGATGAGGAAATGGCTGAGGAACTGAACAGGTTTTTTGGGTCGGTCTTCACAGTGGAAGACACAAATAACATGCCAGTGACTGATGGAAATGAGGCTATGACAGGTGAGGACCTTGAGAGGATTGTTATCACCAAGGAGATAGTGATGGGCAAGCTAATGGGGCTAAAGGTAGACAAGTCTCCTGGACCTGATGGAATGCATCCCAGAGTGCTAAAAGAGATGGCTAGGGAAATTGCAAATGCACTAGTGATAATTTACCAAAATTCACTAGACTCTGGGGTGGTCCTGGCAGATTGGAAGTTAACAAACGTGACACCACTGTTTAATAAAGGAGGTAGGCAGAAAGCGGGTAATTATAGGCCAGTGAGCTTAACTTCGGTAGTAGGGAAGATGCTGGAATCTATCAAGGAAGAAATAGCGAGGCATCTAGATGGAAATTGTCCCATTGGGCAGACGCAGCATGGGTTCATAAAGGGCAGGTCGTGCCGAACGAATTTAGTGGAATTTTTTGAGGACATTAACGGTGCGGTAGATAACGGGGAGCCAATGGATGTGGTATATCTGGATTTCCAGAAAGCCTTTGACAAGGTGCCACACAAAAGGTTACTGCATAAGATAAAGATGCATGGCATTAAGGGGAAAGTAGTAGCATGGATAGAGGATTGGTTAATTAATAGAAAGCAAAGAGTGGGGATTAATGGGTGTTGTTCTGGTTGGCAATCAGTAGCTAGTGGTGTCCCTCAGGGATCAGTGTTGGGACCACAACTGTTCACAATTTACATAGATGATTTGGAGTTCGGGAGATGATTTGGAGTTGGGGACCAAGGGCAATGTGTCCAAGTTTGCAGACGACACCAAGATAAGTGGTAAAGCAAAAAGTGCAGAGGATACTGGGAGTCTGCAGAGGGATTTGGATAGGCTAAGTGAATGGGCTAGGGTCTGGCAGATGGAATACAATGTTGACAAATGTGAGATTATCCATTTTGGTAGGAATAACAGCAGAAGGGATTATTATTTAAATGATAAAATATTAAAACATGCTGCTGTGCAGAGAGACCTGGGTGTGCTAGTGCATGAGTCGCAAAAAGTTGGTTTACAGGTGCAACAGGTGATTAAGGCGGCAAATGGAATTTTGTCCTTCATTGCTAGAGGGATGGAGTTTAAGACTAGGGAGGTTATGCTGCAATTGTATAAGGTGTTAGTGAGGCCACACCTGGAGTAGTGTGTTCAGTTTTGGTCTCCTTACTTGAGAAAGGACGTACTGGCACTGGAGGGTGTGCACAGGAGATTTACTAGGTTAATCCCAGAGCTGAAGGGGTTGGATTACGAGGAGAGGTTGAGTAGACTGGGACTGTACTCGTTGGAATTTAGAAGGATGAGGGGTGATCTTATAGAAACATAAGATTATGAAGGGAATAGATAGGATAGATGCGGGCAGGTTGTTTCCACTGGCGGGTGAAAGCAGAACTAGGGGGCATAGTCCTAAATCTACTTCCCCTTATTTTGAGGCTGAGTTTAGGAGGAACTTCTTCACCCAAAGGGTTGTGAATCTATGGAATTCCTTGCCCAGTGAAGCAGTAGAGGCTCCTTCATTAAATGTTTTTAAGATAAAGATAGATAGTTTTTTGAAGAATAAAGGGATTAAGGGTTATGGTGTTCGGGCCGGAAAGTGGAGCTGAGTCCACAAAAGATCAGCCATGATCTCATTGAATGGTGGAGCAGGCTCGAGGGGCCAGATGGCCTACTCCTGCTCCTAGTTCTTATGTTCTTATCACGAGCAGTGATGGTTTCCATTGCTATCGGACGAAGGAGAGGGTCCTGAAGTGGGCCATGGAGAATCTGAAGGTGCGGCAGGGCAGCAGCATTAATCGCATATACCAGGACATCGCAGGAGAATTGGCAAGGAAGCCTTTAACACGGCAAAATCAGCGCTTTGTAAGAGCGGCGATCATTTTTGTGTGGTATACTCAGCGAGGCGGAGAGTTACGCATAAATCCAAAGACCATTTCATTGAGACAGCAGAGGAAGAGGAGGCTTTCTTTATGGTTCAAGGGCTTGGACTGAACAGAGGGAGTTGGAATGGGACTTTGCTGGTGGTTGGGATGGGTTTGCATTGGGACATTGTTGTACAATTGGGTATTTTTTCTTATTTCTCTTTTTTCCCATTCCCTTGTTTTTTGTATAGACTTGGTGTGAACTGAAATTTGTGTTTCCTCTTATTTTTAGTTGTTACTTTTGTTTTTGAGGGAGTGCATGGCTCGGGGGGAAGGTGAGGGGTACTTGGATGTTTCAGGGTTTAGGAGGGGGGGGGGGGGAGGAGTTTCAGCTATTGGGTTTGGGTTTTGTTTTTTTTCTTTTGTTGTTTACTTCGGTGAAGTGGGCTCTGGCAGGTGGCCTACCTCGCTAACAGGCTGAGGTTGGCTAGTGAATAGTGCGAGATGTGGGGAGGGACTGCGGCTTGCTGGATCTCCTTAGGCAGGTTTCAATGAGCCTAGAAGGTGTGAATGCTGGAAGGAAGGATTTGGAGGAGAGAGGTGTTGGTTCAAGAGAAGTGTTGGGGATTTTCTGGGATAGGGGAGGGGGGTAGATTGCTGACGATGACTGGAAGTCATTCTTTGTCCCATCTGGTGTGTGGTGTGAGAGTCTGTGCGCCATCTTGGGTGAGCTCTGGTTTCAGGAACATGGGAGATGGTGGGAAATCGCTGACTTGAGTGGGAAGGGGCGTGGCAAGGTGCGTGTGCGGGGTTTGGGGGGCCCAGTGAAGCGTGCAAGAGTTTTTTCACATTTGAAGAGTTTTCAGGACTGACATGGTGCTTTTGCAGGAGACCCACTTGCGAGCGAGTGAGGGATCAGAGTAGGCTCTGTAAGGGTAGGGCGAGTCAGATGTTCCACTCGGGTTTTGACAGCAGAGGTTTTGGGTTGGGGGGGGGGGGGGGGGGGGGGGGGTGACGGTACTAATTTTAAAAAGTTTGGTTTCAGATGGGGAAGATGATAGTGGATCAGCTATGTAACTATGTCATAGTTACGGGGACATTGGAAGGCAAGTCAATGATTTATGAAGAGGATGTTGGGCTGCCATACCAGACATGGACACGCACCAGTTGATCTTGGGGGGGAGATTTGAATTGCGTTTAGAGTCCTAAGTTGGATCGGTCTAAGCCGAAGTCGCTGGCTCCTTCAGGGGTAGCAAAGGTATTGATGCCGTTTATGAAGGAGATGGGCGAAATGGATCAATGGCGATTTTTGCACCCGGGCGGGTAGGGAATTATTCACTTTTTCTCTGGTGCACAACGTGTATTCGGGTATCGGTTTCTTTGTGATGGGGAGGATTCTATTGCCAGGGGTGTGGAAAGCAGAATATTCCATGATAGATATTTCAGATCACACTCCGTACCTGGTAGATGTGGTTTTGGAGACGGGGCCGGTTCACCGATTGGCGTGGAGTTTGGATGTGGGGATGTTGGCAGATTTGGAATTTTGTGTGAAGATGGCACAGGTGATCGATGAGTATGTGGGGTTTAACAAAAATGTGGAGGTTTTGCCCTCGGTACTGTGGGAGGCCTTGAAGGCAGTGGTGAGAGGGGAGATAATGTCGTATAAGATATTATGGAGTGGATGGATATGGAGGCAAGGGAGAAACATGAAAAGGTTGGTAGATGAGATCTTGGAGGTAGATGGTAGGTATTCGAGTAGCCGTCTTCCAGAGCTCCTGGCTAGTAGGAAGAAGTTATAGATGCAGTTTGATCATCCACTGATAAGGCGATGCGCCGCTTTTTGTAAGAATCTTTATAGGTCGGAGCCACTGGGGGAGGAGTTGGATATGGTGGATTTCCTGGAGGGGTTGGAGTGTCACAAGGTGGAGGAGGAAGATTGGGAAGAAGTGGAGGAGGTCCAGGCAGCTATTGGGTGAATGCAAACTGGCAAGACGCTAGGGTTGGATGGGTTCCCGGCAAAGTTTTATAAAACATTACCTGATCGGCTGCTGCCGTCATTGGTGGAGATTGAGGATTCGGTAGCGCATTTAATCATTAAAAGGTTGTTCAGCAGGACTTGACTTTTACAGTATTAAAAACCCAGGTACACCTAATTAATAAGGGTAACTTTTAAAGTGGATTTAGGGTAAAATATGAAATTCATATCATCTCAATGGTTCCAAAAGACCACCAACTTCTGCAGGAACTTCAGCAACACTCCCTTTAGAGGAGCAGTCATTGATAGCAACGTCTGGATTTCCGCACTTCGCCAAAAATTCCTCTGTTTCACAGGGTAATGACATTGAACGCTTGACAGTTTCACCATCACTACAACTACAATCTCTGCTGGCATAAATAAACGGATAACAATTTCCTATCTAGTAATTTCCTCTTGAAGTGTACTCATGATGTGACATCTCTCCAATCATATTTTTCTCCTACTGGGAAGGGGAGAATTCAGGTCCATAATGCAGACCTGGTAGTCCTCATTAAAATGAAAAATGTTTTCCCTCCTTCCAATGTGTTAACAAGAGTGGATTGGTCGACTTACAAACCAAGAAAGGAAAGCTATTGACCTGTGATCACAATACAGTGATCACAGGGGAGCTAATACCAGACATGTATAAGAGTCTCGAGAGGCATGGAGCAGTTCTCAAGTTTCTCCATGAATCAAAACCCAAGTGTTTGCACAAAATTCAAATTAAGGAGAAATATTCCAATGCATTTTTAAAATTTGGTGCCTGCAAATTTAAATAAAATGTAATTTCTTTAAATAAGGGAAGTAATAGATCACCCTCAAAGTGATGCTTAGCTTTAAGTAATCTAACAGATGGACAGACAAATAATGACAGCAAAATTGATGATAATCCTACAATTGACTCAGGGTTTACAGTATAATCACTCTTCACATATATTGTTTTTCATTCTTTGCAGCTGTGAAAGCAACATGCATATCAGTAGGTCAATGCTGAGAGATCAGTCAGTACAGTTAGTTCTGCAATTTGTTCCAAAGTAGTATTTTGAATTGCTCTGATTAGAAACTATTTTAAACATTGGATGTCTTCACATGTGCTAAACCATATACGATTCTCTGTATGAATCCAATACTCTTTCAAAGACAGAATCATTCATTATAACTTTCCAGTTTAAAAAGTAACATAAATTAAACACAATGCTGTACAAAAGTCCCTAAAAGCCTGTTATATAAAGTTGGCCACTATGTGACAGTGGTGTCACCTTGTGAGAAATTACTTACTTTGTCATAAAATCCATTTTGTTTTATCTCACATTTCAATGCATTTTTCAATTTTATGAATTGCATTTAGTTATTTTGCTTGCCAAATTTATTTCCTCCCTTTTAGTAATAATTCTATTCTTACTGTAGTATGGGGCCAGAAGCACACTGCATACGTCACTTAGTTTACATTATTCATGCTTGAAGCTTTATAGCAAGTCTCAGGCAGCAATCTGTGGTCCGATCCATGAACTAGAGTTAGCTAATCTCAGCTAGTGTGTTGCATTACCCTTTTGGAAGTATAATTGACCAGTTTGCACTCCTAATCTCTGCTGAAAGTCGGCAAAAATGGTGCATCGCTGGAATAATTCTCATGATCAGCCACTGGATAGAAATTAGCAGACGGAACTGAACAATTTGCCCATTCCAAAAAGCCAATGCAGTACACAATCGGAGATCAACTAACTTTGTACATAGATCAAACCAGAGGTATTCCCGATTGGCATGGCTCAGCTACTTGTTGCATAAATTCACTGAATTGCGGGGGAAACAAAGTATATATTTTTGAATTATATGCAATATAATACGGTAAGGATCGATTATTGTGGTGGATTGGAATTTATCATCAAGTAATGCTTAATGCATAGATTAGCAATCTATTAATTGTGGTCGCTCACAGGCTGTCATCTCATAACTACACTTAAGTTTAGTTTGGTCAATACTTTTAGGCAACAATATCATTTTCTACATTGATGCTTTGAAACAAACTTCATATTTCTGCACATCAAGGACAGAACCATTCAACTTTATTATCACAATATTCTACATTTAATCAACACTACTTTTGAAGACATCCAAAGTTTCCTGTAAAACTGGCAGGATTTGGTCCAAAGAGTTTCTTGAACTTGTTCTAAAGTCCTAATTCTTCTCATTTCGGTCTCTGACATTAATTCCATGATATTAAATTTATTTGTGCATGAAATCTATTAAAACTAATCTGCAAATATTCAGCAGATTATTTTTATTCAATGCTAATATTATTTAAGCACATTACAAAAAATGCTTGTGTTTATAATGGTTGTGTATTTTTCAATGACTAGAATTCATATTGAATTTAAACATGATTGTGTCAGAGAGCATAAATCACAATTTCCATTTGTATGCTATTCAATATTTAAATCGTCCCTTAAGATTTTTACATCCGATTTAGATATAAAATATTTCAATTCCATATTGAAGAAAGCAAATGTGGTCTGATCACTGCACTTCTGAGATTTACCTATGCTATAGTCTTGCATCATGATTGAAGTTGATTTTTTTTAAACATTACAATAAAAGCAGGCAATACCCAGGTGAAAGTTGTCTGAACTTGATCTTGAAGAGTACAAAAAGTTGTTAAAGGCACAATTCATAGCAGTATTTCAATTATATTCTTCTGTTTTACTTTTTGTTTAATTTCACTTTGCTTCTCTCTAATCACCTAATATCTATTTCACAGCTGCCGTTTTAAAAAATTTTTTAGAATACCCAGTTATTTTTTCTCCAATTAAGGGGCAATTTAGTGCAGCCAATCCACCCAACCTGCACATCTTTGGGTTGTGGGGGTGAAACCCACGCAGACATGGGGAGAATGTGCAAACTCCACCCGGACAGTGACCCAGGGCCGGGATTCAAACCTGGGTCCTCAGAGCACCAGTCCCTGTGCTAACCACTGTGCCACATGCCGCCCACAGTTGCCGTTTTTGACCTCAAATCCAAAATTGCAATTCTAGACAGGTATCAAAATCCTTCAACGACCCTTGTGACATAATAACACCTCACTAAATTGGGAGATACTTTATAATGTTGAAGTAAAGCTTCTATTTAAAGGTTCTTGTTTAATATTCAGGTGCAGTCAAAAACTAAAATACATATACAATTAGCCAAATGTGGCTTAAACTTTTGCACACTCCTTTTTTAACATTAATTTTCCATTTTATTTTAAATAAGCCTTAAAATGCATGTAAATGAATAGAGGCCATTTGGCTTACCAAGCCTTCACTTTCAACAGTCCATAAACAATCTACCTTATTACAGACTTGGGTAGCACGGTAGCACAGTGGTTACCACTGTTGCTTCAAAGCACCAGGGGCCCAGGTTAGATTCCTGGCTTGGGTCACAATCTGTGCGGAGTCAGCACGTTCTCCCCATGCTGGTTTCCTCCGGAAGACGGACAGGTTAGGTAAATTGGACATTCTGAATTCTCCCTCAGTGTACCCGAACAGGCACCGTAGTGTGGTGACTAGGGGATTTCCGCAGCAACTTCATTGCA
Organism: Scyliorhinus torazame; assembly: GCF_047496885.1. Taxonomy (NCBI): domain Eukaryota; kingdom Metazoa; phylum Chordata; class Chondrichthyes; order Carcharhiniformes; family Scyliorhinidae; genus Scyliorhinus; species Scyliorhinus torazame. The sequence goes on from NC_092707.1 coordinate 59,287,190, forward strand.
GTGTTAAGGTAAGCCTACTTGTGACACTAAGATTGATTATTATTTCTGAGAAAAGGAAACTTTATGAAATGCCTTAATATCCGAATAAATAAGATCCAGTGGGTAGATCTTACCAGTTCCTGGTTACCTCTTAGAAGATTTCAAGCAAAGGCATAGCAAACCCATGGGTGTAATTCACGTTCCGTTCCAGCGAGAGTAAATGCGGCTGGAGAATCTCGGGAAAGCCCTCCAGTGGGTCTCCTGACAGGCTCCGTGTCTCGCAAGATTCTCCAAAGTCCCGCGAGAAGTCGGAACCCCGCCCCAAATGCGCGGAACCGAATGATGCTCACGGAAGTAGGTTGTAAACCTACTTACGACCTATCTATGCGGGATCCACCAGCCTCCCTTGATTCTTCAGCCTCCCCAGGGAGGCTGTTGCCGGGCCCGGATCAGTGCTGGTCCACACAACTGAGGACCAGGCGGTACGGCACCCGGGGAGTCTCCCGGGTCAACTGAGACCCCGAGGTGGTCAAGGTAGTGTGGCCACTTGGCCCTCCCTTGGCGAGGAGGGCCATGCCCATGAAGTGAGGGTGGGAGGGGGGGGGGGGTTGAAGGGAGGAGTGCAGAGCAGGTAAGTAAGGGCCTCTGGAAGTTTGGGTGTGTGATGGTTGGGGGTCCTAGAAGGGAGGGGGTGCTGTAAAGAGGCTTGGGGGGCTGGAGAGGGACCCCCTAGACTGGGGTTTCCTCACTTGGGGGATGTGGGGTAGTGTCCATGTGTGTGAGGGGAGTGACATTGTGGGGTGTGGGGGACCCACAAGCTCACTGAGATCGTGGAACTCTTTCAAAATGGCGTCCGATCTCAGAGTTCAGCTCCCCAGTGTTAAAAAAAAAAATTCTAAGTGTGGCCTAAACCAGTGAGAAACTCTCTGGAGCCCAAAAAATTGTCATTGAAAAGTGGTGGGGAACTTGCTGAAAAACCCACCACAAAGTAACTTTGAAGATAATTTCCCAAAGCATTTTCTATTACTTGCCTAATTTTCTTGTCTCCTTTTCTTGATGCAGTTTTGAAAAAGAAAACACTTTCAGAGATTTAAAAGAAAGTGAAGAACTCCCTATGTTGTGCCGTAAACCAGTATCACTAAGATTGGAAAATATAAACAGAAGGACATCCAATCAAATTAATTCTGAACCAATGAACCAAAGGCTGCCAGTTTTATAAGTATAGTTCGTATATTTATGAGATGTCCAAATATTTGAATATCCGAGTTCAACATAAAGAAATTATGAGGCAGCAATAGAACTTGTAAAACACATAGAATATAAACGTTTGTCCTCAATCGAATACTTGCTTCACCAGTACCTTAAATCATTTAAAATGATCCCTTCAGGTGAAAAGATCAGCTTGTAAACCATTAATTAATCAACAATGTTCTGCCACCACTGCACCGAGCCACAAGCACCATGCCAAATAACCCAATCATCCCAATAGCAATTAATCTGAAATGTTCAAATATTTAAGCCCCAATTTGCCATTAAGTTATCAGCGACTAATATAAATTATTCACAACCTCTCATCCCGTTTTTATCAACAGATGTTGGCAACATTAAGTGTCAATGCACTCCAGATATTTAAGCACTAGAGGCTAATTTTTTTTAAACACAAAGTCCCATCAACTTCTCAACCACAGTGTCATTGTCTTTGGATCCAGTTCTTTGCAAATCAGTAGTTTGTTTACCTCTAAATCTCCTTTGGTAATGGACTCTTCCTCAACACGGAACTGTAGGTCTTCCACTTTCCTGTTGGTAAAGACAAAAGCTAATTCCTGGAAGAGCCAATCGACACACTATTAAGGAGAAAGAATATCATATCCTGGAGGTTTTGAATGTTTAGTATTAGGAAGAAAGGAAAGTAGGAAGAAAATTATACTCAGAAGACAAGTCTTCTCCGTTCGTATAAAAATGTTAGAAAATTGGCGCTGTAAAGTACGGTTTGTAGTTTCAAGATGAACCGAGTTTTCTGAGTTGGTTCAAATCAAAAGAAGTTGCATTTGACTGACAATAACAATGATGATTCCATACAAGTTTTTTTTCTAAATCTGTAGTATAATTTTATATACTTTTAGAAAGGAGTCACATTGTGATGAATGATAACTGTACCCTTAATGTAATGATCCCTGTAAGACCGGGCTTGGAACCCTGGGGGACTCCGCCTCCGGCTCCGCCACCACCCCAGGGAGCCGTATATAAGGTCATGTTCAGTGGGCAAAGCATACAGTGAGCACACTTCTCAGCAGCTGTCTGGTTCTCTGCTAATTAAAGCCTTTGTATTACCAATCATCTCTCTCGAGTTGTAATTGAGGATATCTCAATTTAATTAGCAGAATACTTCGAGATGGAAACGTTGGACGAATACTTGGCGGACTCACCGCGCTCGCTAGGAACTGCGACCATAAGGAGGTGACGGCAGAAGTCCATATGAACTTGCACTTTAGAGATGCTTTCGTGTCCGGTATACGATCCACATACATCAGGCAGCGGCTCCTAGAAGACAGAGCAAAGGACCTCCAAGGCACGGTAACTAACGCTCGCCTCTTCTCTGGAAGCGGCCCACCATAATCTCCGCACGTACTCCACGGATCTTGCGAACACCTCTCGATCCCCTCCAGACTCGGCCACGCTATAGGCCTGCGCCACGCGGCGACCCACTCACACCGACAGCACACCATGCTATTTCTGCGGCAAGGCCAGCGTTGCCCAGCTCGCTCCGCTATCTGCAACGACTGCGGAAAGAAGGGACACTTCGCAAAGGTCTGCCTGGTTGTGCCCAAAGGTCAGAAACAAAAGCCTCATCAAGCCCAAAAATCGAACTCGTGGGCCCACAGGCCCCGCAACGTGGCTGCCGCCGGCCGGACACGCCCACTTCTGACGCGTCATCGGCCTCGTGCGAGTCATGGGGGCAGTCATCTTGGCGGAGGCCTTCTTCAAAATCCGACACGAGTGACCGACGGCGGCGGCCATTTTGTGACTCCCGGTGGCCATTTTGTGAGTCCGACTCAACTGAGGACTCGAACTACCCGCAACTGGGAACAATCCCTCTTGATCAATCACGGCCGAAGCACCTGCGGAACTCAATGATGCAGGTCCAAATCAACAGTCGCAACACCCCCTGCCTTTTTGACTCCGGGAGCACGGAGAGCTTTATTCACCCAGACACGGTAAGACGCTGCTCCTTGCACACCTATCCCGCCTCCCAAACTATCGCCCTCGCATCTGGGTCCCATTCAGTCCAAATCACGGGTATTATGTCGCGAACCTCGCCATCCAAGGCGCCATATACATCAGTTTTGAACTTTATATCCTCCCTCACCTCTGCGCCCCCCTGCTGCTCGGTCTTTCAGTGCGGCCACTGGAACCTGACATTGAAGTTCGGCAGTCCCCTGCCCCCACTCACGGTATGTAGCCTGGCAACACTTAAAGTTGCACCCCCCCCCCCCCCCCCCCCCCCTCTTCGCGAACCTCACTCCCAACTGCAAGTCCGTCGCCACCAGGAGTCGGCGGTACAGTGCCCAAGACATGACTTTCATCAAGTCAGAGGTTCAGCGGCTACTAAAAGGGGTCCTAGAGGCTAGCAACAGTCCTTGGAGAGCACAAGTATTGGTAGTCCGGTCTGGGGAAAAACAACGAATGGTAGTGGGCTACAGTCAGACCATAAACTGTTTTACGCAACTCGATGCGTACCCCCTTCCCCGCATAGCAGAAATGGTGAACCAAATCGCCCAGTACAGAGTATGCTCCACGGTTGATCTAAAACCTGCCTATCATCAGCTCCCTGTCCACCCGGAGGACCGCCCCTACACGGCCTTCGAAGCAGCCGGTCGGCTTTTCCACTTCCTCAGTTCTCCTTTGGCGTCACAAATGGAGTCTCCGTTTTTCAAAGGGCGATGGATCAAATGGTGGACCAGTACGGCTTACGGGCTACATACCCGTACTTGGACAACATCACCATCTGCGGCCATGACTGGCAGGACCACGAGACAAACCGAAGGAAGTTCCTCCAGACCACCCGAGGCCCAGTCGGCCTTCAGTCGTATCAAGGCCACCATAAGACCATAAGACATAGGAGTGGAAGTAAGGCCATTCGGCCCATCCAGTCCACTCCACCATTCAATCATGGCTGATTTCAACTCCATTTACCCGCTCTCTCTCCATAGCCCTTAATTCCTTGAGAAATCAAGAATTTATCAACTTCTGTCTTAAAGACACTCAACGTCCCGGCCTCCACCGCCCTCTGTGGCAATGAATTCCACAGACCCACCACTCTCTGGCTGAAGAAATTTCTCCTCATCTCTGTTCTAAAGTGACTCCCTTTTATTCTAAGGCTGTGCCCCCGGGTCCTAGTCTCCCCTGCTAATGGAAATAACTTCCCTACATCCACCCTATCTAAGCCATTCATGCACACGGTGGACGAAACCATCCCCTTCCAGGTAGAAAGCGTCGCCCTGGCTGCTACCCTCAACCAGGCGGGCAGGCCAGTAGCCTTTTTCTCCCGAACCCGCACCGCCTTGGAAATTCGGCACTCTGCAGTCGAGAAGGAGGCACAAGCCATAGTGGAGGCCGTGCGGCACTGGAGGTACTACCTGGCCAGTAGGAGGTTCACCCTCGTCACCGACCAACGGTCGGTCGCCATTATGTTCGACAACGCACAAAGGGACAAAATAAAGAATGATAAAATTCAGAGGCGGAGGATCAAACTCTCCACCTATACGTCCGATATTACATATTGTCTGGGGAAGCTCAATGAGTCCCCAGATGCCCTGTCCCGCGGCACGAGCGCCAACGCGCAGAAAGACCGTCTGCAGGCCATCCACGATGACCTCTGTCACCCGGGGGTCACGCGGCTTGCTCACTTCATCAAGTCCCGAAACCTACCTTACTCCACCGAGGAGGTGAAGGCCATGACCAAGGCTTGCCAGATCTATGCGGAGTGCAAACCGCACTTCTACCGACCAGACAAGGCTCTCCTGGTAAAAGCCTCTGGGCCCTTTGAGCGACTAAGCGTGGACTTCAAAGGGCTCCTCCAGTCTATCAACCGCAACATTTATTTCCTCACTGTCATCGACAAATTCTCCCGCTTCCCATTCGCTGTCCCCTGCCCCGATATGACCTCGGCCTCCGTAATCAAGGCACTGCACACCATCTTCACCCTGTTTGGTTTCCCCGCTTATATCCACAGCGTCTGGGGTACATCGTTCATGAGCGATGAGCTGCGTCAGTATCTGCTCAACAAGGGCATCGCCTCGAGCAGAACGACCAGCTATAACCCACAGGGAAACGGGCAGGTGGAGAGGGAGAACGCAACAGTGTGGAAGGCTGTCCTTCTGGCCCTACGGTCAAGAAGTCTCCCAACCACCCGCTGGCAGGAGGTCCTACCCGATGCCCTACATTCCATTAGGTCGCTCCTCTGCACGGCCATGAACGAGACCCCTCACAACCATTTGTTTGTCTTCCCCAGGAAGTCCACCTCTGGGGTCTCGCTTCCACGTTGGCTGACGACTCCGGGACCAGTTCTACTCCGGAGACACGCGAGGAGCCATACGACAGACCCACTAGTCGAGAGGCTCCAACTGCTACTCGCAAACCCTCAATACGCCTACGTCGAGCACCTCGACGGAAGGCAAGACAGTTTCCTTGCGAGACCTGGAACCCGCTGGCTCTCCCACCGACGCCCCCCTTCCCACACCGACAGTCGACCCTGACAGTCGACCCTGACAGCGACCCCCCCCGCCCTGCCCGCCCCCCCCCCCCCCCCCCCGCCGGGGTCGGCACCAATCTCCCTAGTCACCCCAGATACACCCCCTGCTCCAACACGGGCAAAGGCTCAGACAACCGTGCTCCCGGATATACCCCCACCGAGGACGACTGTATCCGCCGCACCACCACCGGAGCTGAGAAGGTCAACAGGGACAACCAGACCACGCAAAAGACTGGACATGTAATTCCACTTCACCTCCGATGGACTATGCGTTTTTTTAAAACAGGGGGTGAATGTGATGAATGATAACTGTACCCTGAATGTAATGATCCCTTTAAGACCGGGCTTGGAACATTGGGGGACTCCGCCTCCGGCTCACCCCCCCCCCCCCCCCCCCCAAAAGAGCCGTATATAAGGTAGTGTTCAGTGGGCAGCGTGCACACTTCTCGGCAGCTGTCTGGTTCTCTGCAAATTAAACGTTCTCTCGAGTCGTAATTGAGGGTATCTCACACATTATTGATAATACTTTGAAATTCATATTAGTAACTGGTACCTTTTTTCTTCTTCCAACTGGTTCAGCAGTTCCACCTTCTCTCTATCAGCTGCCTCAACCAGCGCTCGTAATTGGTCCATTTTCGTCTCCATCTCCAACACATGCTACATGAAATGAATGAAATTTTAACATTGTGGGTAACTGCATTATCGGACGTTGATCACGTAACTTGGGCATACAACAGAGGATGAATTTTATGGAGGTAGTGGAGAGCTGGTAAGGATCATAGAATTTAGAGTGCAGGAGGCCATTCAGCCAATCGAGTCTGCACTGTTCCTTGGAAAGAGCACCCTACTTAAACCCACACTGCCACCCTATCTCCGTAACCCCAACTAACCCTTTGGATACGAAGGGGCAATTTAACATGGCCATTCACCCTAGCCTGCACATCTTGGGACTGTGGGAGGAAATCGGAGCACCCAGTGAAAACCCACACAGACATGGGGAGAAAGTACAAACTCCACACAGAGAATCACCCGAGGCCAGAATTGAACTTGGGTCCCTGGAGCTGTGAGACCATAAGACAGAGGAGCAGAATTAAGCCATTCGGCCCATCAAGTCTGCTCCACCATTCAATCATAGCTGATAATGTCCTCATCCCCATGTGAGGCAGCAATGCTAACTACTGTGCCACCCCATGCCACCATACCACCCCGAGAGACCCACAGTGCCTTCTGCATGAAGGCCTGTTGGTATTAAATGTCAACATAGAACATAGTGCAGAAGGAGGCCATTCGGCCCATCGAGTCTGCACCAACCCACTTTAAGCCCTCACTTCCACCCTACCCTCGTAACCCAATAACCCCTCCTCACCTTTTTGGACACGAAGGGCAATTTAGCATGTCCAATCCACCTAACTTGCTGGTCTTTGGACTGTGGGAGGAAATGGAGCACCCGGAGGAAACCCATGCAGACACGGGGAGAACGTGCACACTCCGCACAGACAGTGACCCAATGGGGAAATCGAACCTGGGACCCTGGCGCTGTGAAGCTACGGTGCTAACCACTGTGCTGCCCTGGCAATTATCAGAGGTAACCATTCCATGGGATCAGGATCCCAAGGGTGGGAGTGCAGTCCATCAAGCTGTCTGCCAATCAGAGGCAAGCAGCACTGTTGCTGCCAGAACAAAACCCTTTATATGCCCAGTATCACAGTGACCCAGGCCAGAGCTAAGTGATGGAAGGAGCGTTTTAATAGAGTCAGGGTCATGGAGAGGGGACTGGGGAGGCAGGGGGTTCCGCAAGGGCAGAGGGGTGGTTTTCAGTGGGCACCAGACTTCCCGATGCCAGGTCCCCCAATCAGGTATTTAGTGCCTTTCAATGACACATCCCCTCAGGGAGACCACAAGCAACCTGCATTAGTGTGCATGTCATGCTCCCCACATGGTGACAGGCACACTTGAAGGTGCTGTGTAAATATTAGCAGTGGCAGGAAGTGGACCCTAAAATCGGGCATTGATTTCCCCTCTGGGCCTCAATTAGTGGCAGGTTGACAAGGCCGTGCACTGGCCTTTCCACCATGGACTTGGCGTGTTAGAGGTGGGAAGGCAGCGGGATCACCGCCACCACCAATCTGCCCAAGTAAATGATCCCTCTTGCAACAGAGCAAAGTAGAAAATTCTGGCTTAACATATTACAACCTCGCGCTTTAGAAAATGAACTTTTATGATGATCATGACAATTAATGTATGAAAATAATTTATACATTTACTATTTAACAGATTATATAATCATATATGAAAGAGTGACTATATATTGATGTTAAACGGTGCTTAGTGGAGTGCTAAATTCTATTGTTGCAACCACTGACCTCTATTGATTATCATTCCATATATACTACAATTAATGAACAGCCTACTTAGTAGCAATGACAGTGCAAGGAAAATTGTTTGAGGATTGGGGAGGGGAAAAGGGAAGAGAGAGAGAAGAAAAGCACCAGAGAGCTCTCCCTTCCTGGCTTGACACAATGTACTCTTACACCCATCAGTGAAGTGTAGGTTAGATGGCTTTTGTTTCGGTGCAACATCGTGGGCCGAAGGGCCTGTACTGCGCTGTATTGTTCTATGTTCTATGTTCTAAGTGCCATGGGTTTTGTTTTGTTCAAGGCATTGCATAGAGATTTTAAATTTATCACATGATAGAAATTCCATCATCACTTCTGTCAATGTGGTATATTTATCATGATAACTGCACTAACTCTTCTGCTACAAGATGCAGCAATTGCTTTGGTTTCAAATGAACATACAACAGTGGTAGAGACTCATTCATACATATAAAGTCAAAACAAATGCAGGGCTACATCTTTAACTGTACTGTTCATATAGATTGCTTTTCTCAAGTGCAAAGGTATAATGTAGCGATTATCTGATATTTCATGAAATGTGATATGAAACAGGTTCCAGTCACCTTACAAATCAAGTACCCCTTAATATATGGAGACTTTTACAACACACACCATGTTACCCCACAAAGTGCGGAAGGTTGCATGGTAATGCGTAGTATCAGGTGGAATTACTGAGAAAAGGATGATGAAAAAAGAGGTTTAAAAATTAAGTTTAAAGAAAATAACTAATCAAGCACAGAACAAAAGCAAAATGCTGAGGATGCTGGAAATCGGACATAAACACAAAGTCCTGGAAAAATGCACCAGTCTGATAGGAACTGTGGAGAGAGAGAAACAAAGTTAACATTCCACACAGGCAATCACCCAAAGCTGGAATTGAACCTGGGTTAACGCCAGGGTCCCAGGTTCAATTCCAGCCTGGGGTGACTGTGTGGCATTTGTACGTTCTCCCAGTGTCTGTGTGGGTTTCCTCCAGGTGTTATGGTTTCGTCCCACTGTCCAAAGATGTGCAGGTTAGGTGGATTGGTCTTGCTAAATTGCCCCTTAAAGATTAAGTGGTGTTATGGGGCTAGGGCAGGGGAGTGGGCTTGGGTGGGGCGCTCTTTCAGAGGGTTGGTGCAGACTCGATGGTCCGAATGGCCTCCTTCTGCAGTTTAGGGATTTTACGGAAAGTCATACGGACGGCAAACATTAATTCTTTCACTTTAAAAAATTTTTTTTAGAATACCCAATTCATTTTTTCCAATTAAGGGGCAATTTAGTGTGGCCAATTGACTTGCCCTGCGCATTTTTGGGTTGCAGGGGCGAAACCCACGCAAACACGGGGAGAATGTGCAAACTCCACATGGACAGTGACCCAGAGCCGGTACTCAAAGTACACTCTACCTAGGTCCACTACCCCACAAACCCATAACCCCACCTAATCTTTGGACACCAAGGTGCCATTTATCGTGGCCAATCCACCTAACCTACTCACCGTTGGCCTGTGGGAGGAAACCGGAGCACCCGGAGGAAACCCACGCAGATACGGGGAGAAAGTGCAAACGCCACACAGTCACCCAAGGTCGGAATTGAACCCGGATCCCTGACATTATGAAACAGCAGTGCTAACCATTGTGCCACCCTGCTGACCCAAAATGTTGATTTTATCTTCAGAAACATTTCTAATGCATTCATCCTCCCCATTGTTTTCCCAGGGGCAACTTATTGCTTTCTTAGGAATCAAAAGCATTCCCTTCAAGAAAGATGAAGAACATTTCAATGAAAAATCATTCTCTCTTGCCAGTGGGTGTGTAAATTTATGGAAGACCAAAATGCCCTTACTGCTAACCTTGCTGTAAAAGACCTGATCATGTGAATTATTTGGTGGACACGATCTCTAGGTTATAACAAACTTTCAGTTAAAAATAAATACCTAATCTTTTTGCCAAGGATGGAAAAGATGCTGATCTCTACATTATCATAGATTATCATAGAATTTATAGTGCAGAAGGAGGCCATTCGGCCCATCGAGTCTGCACCGGCTCTTGGAAAGAGCACCCTACCCAAGGTCAACACCGCCACCCTATCCCCATAACCCAGTAACCCCACCCAACACTAAGGGCAATTCTGGACACTAAGGGCAATTTATCATGGCCAATCCACCTAACCTGCACATCTTTGGACTGTGGGAGGAAACCGGAGCACCCGGAGGAAACCCACGCACACACGGGGAGGATGTGCAGACTCCGCACAGACATTTCTTAATGGTAGAAATTAAAATAGATTTGAATGGAGATCCAGTTGCACCTGATTCAGGCAATGATGTTACTGGTCAAAAAAGAGCATTCCCGCTTAGGAAAGAGGCTTACAAACATTTTTACTTAAAAACTATAAATAGATCTAATCCAAAAGGCTCTCTCAATAGCATATTATTCCTCATCATATCTATAGCTTCTGATTCTTGTGGTGCCCCACCTAATTTCTATTGTACATTCTATAAATGCACATAAAGCCAATCAAGCTCACAGTTTGAGTATGTTCTTACCTGTTCATGGCCTGTCCGAAGTAATGTGAGTTCCTGTTCAACTTCTCCCACATGGCTGGTTGCTTTTGCAACCTCTGCTCTTTCCAGGTCTCGTTCAGCCAGAAGCTGCTCAATATGCTGCTGTTTTTCCTTCAAAGCCTCTTGTAATGCAGTGGTGCCTGAAATTTTTCTTGCATAACGTGAGGATGTTTCGGTTAGCTGAGAAAAAGAGTTCAGCATCTCAGTCATTAAAGTTAATGTATATTAATTATTGCAGATGATTCGGAAAATTCATTTTTATCCCCTTTTCTCCCCTCCAGTATTGTGATCTTCTCTCCAATAGTTTAGCTGAGTGGGCAAAAGTGACAAATACTCTATGGCCTTGTTGGTTTAAAAAAAATGTACTGATTAGACAAGGAAAAAAAGACAGAAAAATCACCATGGTCACGTCTGACCTGAGAAATAGATAGCCATTTGAGCTAGTAAAGAACAGGAGAGTTCACTTTTATTGAAGTTTAAAACTTCAGAGTATTGAACTGGAACAAGTATGTAACTATTCTGGGCAGAGACAATTTAAAAGCATTATTGTGGGCAAGTAAAGAAACATTTGGTATTGTTTTAATAACTACAACCTGCCACAGGTATTGTAACTGCAGGTGGCACTAAGCATAACATTACATTGTCTAATGTTGCACCACAGGATCAACCAACAGTGATGTGAATAGTCTACCCTGGGAACAACACAGCATAAACAATAAAAATAAAGCAAAACAAAATGAGGAAAACATTAAAAGTCCATACACAATGTTGGAATGAGATAGAGGAACAATAGGATGAATGCAGAGAGTGAATTTAATTGAGTGGTCATAAAGGCAAATCTGACCAGCCACTGCCAATCATAGCACAACAGACAGAATGCAAGGTTTCATATTTCAGAAGATCGGTCAAAAGGAATTTACAGTGCCAAACTTAAAAAGCAGCAACGGGATTGGCAACATTGTTTCAAATGAAGTGAAGTCGCATGAATTGAAAGATGCACCACAAAATGGCGAAGAAATCACAGAAGACAATTACAAACTGTCAGCTCCCACCTACCCCCCAGCCACCCTGCCCCCAACAACTGATCCTCAAATTGACTGTGGCAACCTAGCCCTGCTACCTTCCCCACCAACCACTCAGGCTGTTAAAGCAAAAGTATTTTGGGACCACCTCTTTCTGCGACAATAAGGGAAATCTTCCTCCTCTCCGCCTCCTTTCTTCTTCACCCCTCCTATCCTTGCCTTTTCTTACACCCCTTCAAACCTCTGCTGAGTCACAAATTGCGAGCAACTTCAGTTTAAAACGGAGGAGGGGTAACACATCCTCCAATTGGAGAATAAGACCTTGTCACTCCATTGCAAAAGCTAAAGCAGCCAACCTCCCCTGAGGCAAAATCCACTTCCAACTTTGCAGAGAGCATCCATCTGAGTCTTCCATCCCTCCCCCTTCCTTTCTCTCGCCCCACCCCAACCTGGAACAGAAATTGGCAGCCAGCCTTTCCGAACTTAACTTGTAATGGACTGCAAGAGACATCACGAAAGGGCTACTTCCTGGACCTGAACATCAGATCTCCTGTACACTTAAGTCAATGAATGCCCCAAAGCGAGGATCATAAGCGACCTTCGAATCCTTGTCTTTTTATATACACGTAAATCCCATCTACTGCAAAGCAAAGAACTTAAAGTTCACGATTTGTGACTTGGAGTGTAAGAGACAACAAGGAACGACTCATTTGGGATTTGGACTAATTGAATTAGTTGGTGACAACCTCCATCCAAATGGAACTAAAATCTAACCAGTTCTCTCCCCTGGTCGATAGAAAAACAGCACCCAGATATCCTCCCATCCTAACGGCAATTTTTTTTTTCTGTCACTGCCATTTCACTTCTTCATTTCTGTTCCTCCATCTGCTCACTCACTCTTTCCACTTGCCCTTCAAGTCAATGACCTCTCGGACTTCCGGTTGCGGCTATGCGGGACTTCTGGTTGCGGCTATGTGGAGCTAAGTAGCACATTCGGCGGCTCCTGCAAAAACTGACTTTTGGGCTCTTTTCAGGGCCCCCAACGGCACTTTTTCGACATTTCCCGGTGTGGGAAGGAGTCTATAACAGCTCCCCGTTAGCATATGGCGTCAACTAGGTGCGGGGCGACAAAAAAGGTGGTGGTGGACCCGAAGAAGGTGCGAGGGAAGGAGGACAAAATGGCGGCGGATGGAGACCAGGCAGCGTGGATGCAGTGGGCGGAGGAGCAGCAGGAGGGTATCCAACGCTGCTTCAGAGAGATTAAAACGGACCTGCTAGAGCCGATGAAGGCTTCTATTGAAAAGCTGCTGGAGACACTGACGGGCCAGGGGGTGGCGATCCACGAGGCTCGACAAAAGATCTCTGACAATGAGGACAAGATCTTAGGCCTGGCGGTAAAGGTGAGGCGCACCACAAGATATGGCAGGAGCGGTTTGAGGAGATGGAGAATCGGTCGAGGCGGAAGAATCTGCGGATTCTGGGCCTCCCGGAGGGGGCCGGACGTGGGGGCCTATGTGGTCACCATGTTGAACTCGCTGATGGGAGCAGGGTCCTTCCAGGGCCCCCTGGAGCTGGAAGGGGCCCAGAGAGTGCTGGCGAGAAGGCCCAAGGCGAACGAGCCTCCGCGGGCGGTGCTGGTGAGGTTCCATCGGTTCGTCGATCGGGAGTATGTGCTCAGGTGGGCCAAGAAGGAGGGGAACAGCAGGTGGGAGAACGCGGAGGTTCGAATATACCAGGACTGGCGTGCGGTGGTGGCGAAGAGGGGGGCCGGGTACAATCGAGCAAAGGCGGTGCTGCACAGGAAGGGGGTGAAGTTTGGCATGTTGCAGCCGGCGTGACTGTGGGTTACCTACAAGGACCGGCACCATTATTTTGAGTCTCCGGAGGAGGCGTGGGCCTTTGTTCAAGCCGAGAAGTTGGACACAGATTGAGGGTCGGGATGGGCGATTGGGGACTGCGGTTGATATGTTATGTTTATTTATTTATTTTTCGAGGGGCGGGGGGGGGGGCCTTTGTATTGCTCCAGGTTTCTTTTTCTCTGTGTTTTTCTCTTTCGGGTCGGTGAGGGTGGCTGGGGCGGGTTGGGCACTGTTTTGGTTGGGTTGGTCGGGGGGGGGGGGGGGGGGCAGGCACGGCGGTGAGATGGGGCCCCGCGGGGGAGGGGGAGGCCCGAGTCAGGGGTGCTGTTGCTATGGTCAAGGAGGAGCTGGAGCGAGTGAGGGGGGGGTTGGGACGGGGGTATGCCGCTGTGGGGAACGGGCCGGGTGTGGGGTGCGGGCGCGTGGCTGGCCGAGGAGGGTTCATGGCTAGTCGGTGGGGGAGGGGGGCGGGTAGACCCCTGATCCGGCTGATAACCTGGAATGTAAGGGGACTGAATGGGCCGGTTAAGCGGGCCCGCGTGTTCGCGCACCTGAATGGGCTCAAGGCTGAAAGCCGGCAACGCCTAGAGTCCTGAGGGGGTTTATGGGCCAGATTGGAGGGGTGGACCCTTGTAGATTTGCAAGGCCGGGGCGAGGGATTTTAAATTCTTCTCACATGTCCATAAGGATTATTCCCGAATCGACTTTTTCATTTTGAGTAGGGCGCTGATAGCGAGAGTAGAGGATACTGAGTATTCGGCAATAGGCATTTCGGATCACGCCCCGCATTGGATGGACTTGGAGATGGGGGAGGAGAGGGACCAGCGCCCGCTGTGGCGCTTGGAGGTGGGGCTGTTGGCGGACGAGGAGGTGAGCAAGCGGGTCAGAGGAAGTATAGAGAGGTACTTGGAGACCAACGACAACGGGGAGGTCAGAGTGGGGATTGTATGGGAGGCACTGAAGGCAGTGGTGAGGGTAGAGCTGATCTCCATTACGGCCCACAAGGAGAGGAGGGAGCGGGGGGAGAGGGAAAGGCTGGAGGGGGAGATGGTGAGGGTAGACAGGAGGTATGCGGAGGAGCCCGAAGAAAGATTGTTGAGGAAGAGGCGTAGCCTCCAGGCCAAATTCGACCTGGTGACCACCAGGAAGGCGGAGGTGCAGTGGAGGAAGGCACAGGGGGCAATTTACGAGTATGGGGAAAAGGCAAGCCGGATGCTGGCGCCTCAGCGTCGGAAGCGTGATGCAGCTAGGGAGATCGGGGGAGTTAAGGACAGGGAAGGGAGTAAGGTGCGGAGTGGGGTTGACATCAATGGGGTCTTCAGGGACTTCTACGAGGAATTGTACCGATCCGAGCCCCCACGGGAGGAGGGAGGGATGGGCCGCTTCCTGGAGCAATTGAGGTTTCCAAAGATGGAAGAGGGACTGGTGGCGGGATTGGGGGCCCCCGATTGGGCTGGAGGAGCTGATCAAAGGGATAGGAAGCATGCAGGCGGGGAAGGCACCGGGGCCGGACGGTTTCCCGGTCAAATTCTATAAAATAATATATGTACCTGTTGGGCCCGCTGTTAGTCAGGACCTTTAATGAGGCAAGGGAGGGGGGGGGGGGAAAGAGAGGGGGGGCTTTGCCCCCGACGATGTCCCGGGCACTGATCTCCTTGATCCTGAAGCGGGACAAGGATCCCCTGCAATGTGGGTCTTACAGACCGATTTCCTTGCTAAATGTAGATGCCAAGGTGCTGGCGAAGGTCTTAGCCACGAGGATTGAGGATTGTGTGCCGCAGATCATACATGAAGACCAGACGGGGTTTGTGAAGGGGAGACAGTTGAACACGAATGTGTGGAGGCTTTTGAACATTATCATGATGCCGGCGAGGAAGGGGGAGGCGGAGATAGTGGTGGCGATGGACGCTGAGAAAGCCTTCGATAGGGTAGAGTGGGGGTACCTGTGGGAGGTGCTGAAGAGGTTTGGGGAGGGGTTTGTCAGGTGGGTTAGACTGTTGTATGAGGTCCCGATGGAGAGTGTGGCCACAAACAGGAGGAGGTCAGAGTACTTTCGGTTGCACCGAGGGACGAGACAGGGGTGTCCCTTGTCCCCCCCTGCTCGTCGCACTGGCGATTGAACCCCTGGCTATGGCACTCAAGGAGTCAAGGAACCGGAGGGGGTTGGTGCGGGGTGCGGAGCATAGGGTGTCACTTTATGCGGACGGCCTGCTGCTGTATGTGGTGACCTGGTGGCAGGAATGCCGGAGGTAATGAGGATTCTTAGGGAATTCGGGGACTTTTCGGGGGTACAAGCTCAACATGAGGAAGAGCGAGCTGTTCGTAGTTCATCCAGGGGATCAGGAGAGGGGGATTGGCGAGCTCCCACTAAACAGGGCGGAGAGGAGCTTCAGGTATTTGGGGGTCCAGGTGGCCAGGAGCTGGGGACCCCTGCATAGGCTTAATTTTGCAAGGCTGGTGGAGCAAATGGAGGAGGAGTTTAAGAGGTGGGACGCGTTGCCGCTGTCCTTGGCGGGTAGGGTGCAGTCAATCAAAATTACGGTGCTCCCAAGGTTTTTGTTCCTGTTCCAGTGCCTCCCCATGTTTATCCCGAAGGCTTTTTTCAGGCGGGTTAACAGGAGTATAATGGGGTTTGTGTGGGCGCGAGGGACTCAGAGGGTGAGAAGGGTGCTCCTGGAGCGGAGTAGAGATAGGGGGGGGACTGGCGCTGCCCAACCTCGGTGGGTACTACTGGGCCGCCAATGCGACGATGGTGCACAAGTGGGTGATGGAAGGGGAAGGGGCTGCATGGAAGAGGATGGAGACGGCGTCTTGTGTGGGTACGAGTCTGTGGGCGCTGGCAACGGCGCCGCTGCCGCTCCCTCCAAGGAGGTATACCACGAGCCCGGTGGTGGTGGCTGTCTCAAATCTTGGGGGTAGTGGAGGCGGCACAGGGGGGAGGTTGGGGCCTCGGCGTGGACCCCATTACGGGGGAACCACCGGTTCGCCGCAGGAAAAACAGGTGGAGGGTTTTTGGGGTTGCACAGGGTAGGGATTCGAACGTTGGGGGACCCGTTTGTGGACGGGAAGTTCGCGAGCTTGGGTGAGCTGGAGGAGAAGTACAGGACAGGGTGTCCCCGGGGGGGGGGGGGGGGGGGGGTGTCTCGGAAACTGACTAGGTGATGCAGGAGGAGGAGGCGGCCTCAGTGGTGGAGGTAAAAGGTACAAGTGGGAGGAGGAGTTGGGAGAGGAAATTGGGGAAGGGACGTGGGCAGATGCCGTAGGGAGGGTGAACTCTTCCTCATCGTGCGCGAGACTCAGCCTCATACAGTTTAAGGTGCTGCACAGAGCACACATGACCGGGACAAGGATGAGCCGGTTTTTTGGGGGTGAGGACAGGTGTGTTAGGTGCTCAGGGAGCCCAGCAAATCACACCCATATGTTCTGGGCATGCCAATCACTGGAGGAATTTTGGAAGGGCATAGTGAGGACGGTGTCGAGGGTGGTAGGATCCAGGGTCAAACCGGGCTGGGGGCTCTCAATATTTTGGGTGGCCGAGGAGCCAGGAGTGCAGGAGGCGAAAGAGGCCGGTATTCTGGCCTTTGAGTCCCTGGTAGCCCGGCGAAGGATTCTTCTTCAGTGGAAAGATGCGAGGCCCCCCAAGCGTGGAATCCTGGATCAGTGATATGGCAGGGTTCATTAAATTGGAGAGGGTGAAATTCGCCTTGAGAGTGTTGGTACAAGGGTTCTTTAGGCAGTGGCAACTGTTCTTAGACTTTCTGGCAGAACGATAGAAATTGGTCAATGGCAGCAGCAGCTCGGGTTGGGGGGGGGGGGGGTTTACTTTATTATTGTTTTTGTTATTTACACTGAAGGGTCTGTGGGGGTGTATATACCTGTTGTGTTAAGTTGGGGTGTTAATGTTAATTTATTATTTATGCACCGGGGGGGTTGCTTTACTAGATTGTGTTTTGTACTTAACCCTGTCGGGTTCTTTTTTTTTCTCATTTTGTTATTGATATTTTATGAAAACCTTTGATAAAACATTTTTTATTTTTTTATTTTTAAAAGTCAATGACCTCTCTTCATCCCTACTGCATCAAAAGGAATTCCCCAGCCCATCACCTGAGGAAAATGGTAGATTCTCCCTCAATATCTGCTGAGGCAAATCCACATTTTCTCCTCCTCTGGTTTCCCATGCATCCTTCTTCCCTTTCCCCTGTTCTTCCCATTTCTTCCCTCTTCTATTCCCTATACGTCCCTCCTTCTCTGCTTTCCCATCCACCCTTTCCTCCGTCTTCCATATCTTCCTTTTGCCATTCTCTACTCTCTTTATTCCCCCCTCTTAACAAATCATCTCTCCGTACCCCAAGCCCTTGTCCCATCCTTACCCCCCTCCTTCCTTCTTGTCCATCCCTTCCATGCCCCCTCCCTTGTCCTTACCCTTTCCTTTCCTCTGCACTCCCTACTTCTCCCTACTTCCTCTGCACTCCCTCCCTAATCTGGCCTTAAACTGACTCCCCATATACAGTACTACAAGATTTGACGACTATATCTTAAACAACATTTCACAAGTTGAAAAAGACAGATTAAACAGATTTTAATGTTAATGTGATTCCTTACCAATCCTGAACGACTAGGTCTACCACTGATAGAAGATGCTATGGAGCTCAAAGAGCTGATCGATGATGCACTAGGACTGCGCTTGAGATTTGATGGAGTTGTCATCATTTTCCGTACTGTTGTCTTGGCTTTAGCTGGTGTCGTTGAGGGAAATCCAATTTTGGTAACCTTATGAACTGGTGCAAACAGACCATATTTTGTCTGGCATTGAAAATACCTGACAAAAAGTAAAAAGTATTCTTTTTTAAATTTGCGTTTTAAAATTAGTGCCGTCAACCTTTCTAAGCTTACTTAATGCTACCCATTAAAGATCAGGCTAATGCCAACAATGGCCTATATAACAGAGGCAATCCTTGCATCACTCTTCATTCTTGTGAAAAAAACTCCAATATGCTTTAGAAATAAATCAACAGAATAACAATTGACAGTGAAGCTGGGCACACCATCGGTGAAGCCATTGTTATCGATACTGTTGTCACTAACTGAACCAGTTGTCTCAAAGGACCCTCATGGAAGGGCCCTTGATCAAAAAGATCAGTTTTCACAGACCCTCTCCATCCAATAAAGTACTCATAATATGAAATTGCTGCATGTAAAAAGTTTCTTCCTAATGTCTTTAAAACAGTTATTTACTTACAGATAATAATGAGATGAGTGTATCTGCTGCTTACTAAAAAGTTTTTCTCTTCTAGGTGATGTTTTCTGTAATTCATTCTTACCTCCTGGCTAGCATCAAGATTAGTTTCACATTATTTTGCAGATCCCCAGAACGTCTGTGCCCAGTGGTATAATTTTTAAAAAAAATTTTTTTTTTTTTTTTAAGGCATTGATTGTGTAATTTACCGTACTTGCTTATTCACTCTAGTGTCTCAGATCTGTGCTCAGTAACTCATTTGAACGCGTCTTACCGATCAATGTCCGTATTCCATGCAAATTGGCAGCCACGTATCAGCGGTACCACCCTTGCCTTTTGAGACTGAAGCTTGTGAGTTCAAGCCTACTCCAGGACTTAAGCACAACTTATATCTGACACTTCAGTGCAGTACTGAGGGAATGCCCTACTGAGAGGTTCTGTCTTTCAGATGAGATATGAAAACCAGGTCATAAATGCCATGGGTGGAAATGAAACACCCCATGACACTATGCATGAAAGAAAGTACGGAAGATTCTCCTCCTACCCTGGCTAACATTTCCTTCCCAAAAATAGGACTAAAATTCTTTAACTTTCCATTTGTCTCATTGTTGCTTGTGGGACTCTATGGCATGGAAATTGATTGCATTTCCCCACATTACAAGTGACTACAGCTCAAGAGTTCATAAGAACATAAGAACATAAGAACTAGGAGCAGGAGTAGGCCATCTGGCCCCTCGAGCCTGCTCCACCATTCAATGAGATCATGGCTGATCTTTTGTGGACTCAGCTCCACTTTCTGGCCCGAACACCATAACCCTTAATCTTCAAAAAACTATCTATCTTTATCTTAAAAACATTTAATGAAAGAGCCTCTACTGCTTCACTGGGCAAGGAATTCCATAGATTCACAACCCTTTGGGTGAAGAAGTTCCTCCTAAACTCAGTCCTAAATCTACTTCCCCTTATTTTGAGGCTATGCCCCCTAGTTCTGCTTTCACCCGCCAGTGGAAACAACCTGCCCGCATCTATCCTATCTATTCCCTTCATAACCTTATGTATCTATAAGATCGCCCCTCATCCTTCTAAATTCCAACGAGTACAGTCCCAGTCTACTCAACCTCTCCTCGTAATCCAACCACTTCAGCTCTGGGATTAACCTAGTAAATCTCCTCTGCACACCCTCCAGTGCCAGTACGTCCTTTCTCAAGTAAGGAGACCAAAACTGAACACAATACTCCAGGTGTGGCCTCACTAACACCTTATACAATTGCAGCATAACCTCCCTAGTCTTAAACTCCATCCCTCCAGCAATGAAGGACAAAATTCCATTTGCCGCCTTAATCACCTGTTGCACCTGTAAACCAACTTTCTGCGACTCATACACCAGCACACCCAGGTCTCTCTGCACAGCAGGATGTTTTAATATTTTATCATTTAAGTAATAATCCCTTTTGCTGTTATTCCTACCAAAATGGATAACCTCACATTTGTCAACATTGTATTCCATCTGCCAGACCCTAGCCCATTCACTTAGCCTATCCAAATCACTCTGCAGACTTCCAGTATCCTCTGCACTTTTTGCTTTACCACTTATCTTAGTGTCATCTGCAAACTTGGACACATTGCCCTTGGTCCCCAACTCCAAATCATCTATGTAAATTGTGAACAGTTGTGGGCCCAACACTGATCCCTGAGGGACACCACTAGCTACTGATTGCCAACCAGAGAAACACCCATTAATCCCCACTCTTTGCTTTCTATTAATTAACCAATCCTCTATCCATGCTACTACTTTCCCCTTAATGCCATGCATCTTTATCTTATGCAACAACCTTTTGTGTGGCACCTTGTCAAAGGCTTTCTGGAAATCCAGATATACCACATCCATTGGCTCCCCGTTATCTACCGCACTGTTAATGTCCTCAAAAAATTCCACTAAATTAGTTAGGCACGACCTGCCCTTTATGAACCCATGCTGCGTCTGTCCAATAGGACAATTTCCATCCAGATGCCTCGCTATTTCTTCCTTGATGATAGATTCCAGCATCTTCCCTACTACCGAAGTTAAGCTCACTGGCCTATAATTACCCGCTTTCTGCCTACCTCCTTTTTTAAACAGTGGTGTCACGTTTGCTCATTTCCAATCCACTGGGACCACCCCAGAGTCTAGTGAATTTTGGTAAATTATCACGAGTGCATTTGCAATTTCCCTAGCCATCTCTTTTAGCACTCTGGGATGCATTCCATCAGGGCCAGGAGACTTGTCTACCTTTATCCCCATTAGCTTGCCCATCACTACCTCCTTGGTGATATCAATCCTCTCAAGGTCCTCACCTGTCATAGCCTCATTTCCATCAGTCACTGGCATGTTATTTGTGTCTTCCACTGTGAAGACCGACCCAAAAACCCTGTTCAGTTCCTCAGCCATTTCCTCATCTCCCATTATTAAATCTCCCTTCTCATCCTCTAAAGGACCAATATTTACCTTAGCCACTCTTTTTTGTTTTATGTATTTGTAGAAACTTTTACTATCTGTTTTTATATTCTGAGCAAGTTTACTCTCATAATCTATCTTGCTCTTCTTTATAGCTTTTTTAGTAGCTTTCTGTTGCCCCCTAAAGATTTCCCAGTCCTCTAGTCTCCCACTGATCTTGGCTACTTTGTATGTTTTTTCCTTCAATTTGATACTCTCCCTTATTTCCTTAGATATCCACGGTCGATTTTCCCTCTTTTTACCGTCCTTCCTTTTTGTTGGTATAAACCTTTGCTGGGCACTGTGAAAAATCACTTGGAAGGTTCTCCACTGGTCCTCAACTGTTTCACCGTAAAGTCTTTGCTCCCAGTCTACCTTAGCTAGTTCTTCTCTCATCCCATTGTAATCTCCTTTGTTTAAGCACAAAACACTAGTGCTTGATTTTACCTTCTCACCCTCCATCTGTATTTTAAATTCCACCATATTGTAATCGCTCCTTCCGAGAGGATCCCTAACTATGAGATCCTGAATCAATCCTGTCTCATTACACAGGACCAGATCTAGGACCGCTTGTTCCCTCGTAGGTTCCGTTACATACTGTTCTAGGAAACTATCGCGGATACATTCTATAAACTCCTCCTCAAGGCTGCCTTGACCGACCTGGTTAAACCAATCAACATGTAGATTAAAATCCCCCATGATAACTGCTGTACCATTTCTACATGCATCTGTTATTTCTTTGTTTATTGCCTGCCCCACCATAATGTTACTATTTGGTGGCCGAGATTACTCCTATCAGTGACTTTTTCGCCTTACTATTCCTGATTTCCACCCAAATGGATTCAACCTTATCCTCCATAGCACCGATGTCATCCCTTACTGTTGCCCGGATGTCATCCTTAAGTAACAGAGCTACACCACCTCCCTTACCATCCACTCTGTCCTTCCGAAAAGTTTGATACCCTCGGATATTTAACTCCTAGTCGTGACCATCCTTTAACCATGTTTCAGTAATGGCCACTAAATCATAGTCATTCACGATGATTTGCGCCATCAACTCATTTACCTTATTCCGAATACTACGAGCATTCAGGTAAAGTACACTTATGTTTGCTTTTTTACCTCTGTTCTTAATCTTAACACCTCGATCAGTAACCTCTCCCAAGTTATATTTCCTCTTAACCTTTTTCCTTGTCGTCGAACCCATATCTTCCTGTAACAACCTGCCGCGTCGCTTACCATTAATGTTTTCACTTCCCGTTTTATTTCTTTTAGTATTCCTGGTCCTATTCACTGAGCTCCCCTCAGTCACTGTACCTTGTACTGTCGCCCTTTTTGATTTTTGACTATGGCTTCTCTGCATTAGTTTAAACTCTCCCCAACAGCTCTAGCAAACACCCCCCTATGACATCGGTTCCAGTCCTGCCCAGGTGCAGACCGTCCGGTTTGTACTGGTCCCACCTCCCCCAGAACCGGTTCCAATGTCCCAGGAATTTGAATCCCTCCCTCTTGCACTATCTCTCGAGCCACGTATTCATCCTCTCTATCCTGACATTCCTACTCTGACTAGCCCGTGGCACTGGTAGCAATCCTGAGATTACTACCTTTGAAGTCCTACTTTTTAGTTTAACTCCTAGCTCCCTAAATTTAGCTTGTAGGACCTCGTCCCGTTTTTTACCTATATCGTTGGTACCTATGTGCACCATGACAGCTGGCTGTTCACCCTCCCCCCCCCCCCCCCCCCAGAATGTCCTGCAGCCGCTCCGAGTTCATTGGTTGTGAAATGCTCTGGGACATCCTGAGGTCATGAAAGGAACTATATAAATGCAAGTTATTTCTTTCAAAAAGTACACCATCTGTTCACAGAATGAACCACAGGACAATTTCACAAAATCCAATGCACCAGAAAACATTGCTTGAAGTGCAGCGATACCAAGATTCAATTTAGGCATGGTTTAAAAAACCTTTTATGTTGGGAGTTGCTGATGTCTGTGTATTTTGCGGCATATTCAATTGATTTAATGAAAATGTATCTAAAGAGGGCAGGATGAATAATTAAGTAATGTAAATGAGAGTAATTGGCCCATTGTGATACTTTGCAGCAACATATCCAACGAGTGACTCAAGGAAAAATTCTATTAAAGGATGCAGGTCTCAAAGCTACTACTTTTTAAATCTTGCTAAAACTTTGAATTTAAGTAATTTTGTCTTCCTCCCCCAAGAAAATCTCATACATAAAATTGATGTGGTATTATTTATTTATTTTTGCCACCTCTGATTATTTCTCCCCCCCCCCCCACATAGAAAATTATAATATATTATTTGCCTATCTGGTTCTGTAGAACTTGCTGAACTGTCGCTCATTAACACTGCCTAATGTAATATGGTTTTTACCACCGTCAACAATCAGCACCTCTCTATCCTGTCACAAACATCGCCTCACATAAGTAAAAAAACTCAAACATTATTAATTCAAAAGTTTTATTCAAAAGTTCAAAATGACATGTTTTCAAAGGGTTCTAATCTAAACAGTGCACATCATCCAAAACAAACCTGGTGCCAGCCACAGCTCCATCATTCTTTCCAAGGGGTTCATCCAGTTCCACTCCACACCATTCCCCTTTAGCAAAGTCAGTCTCTCCCAGGAAGCGTACCACTCCTGCTTTTGTACCACCAACCTACAGAAAGACATATGAAGCTATATTATAAATAAGGTATTAACATTTTTGTTCTGTCTCGACAAAATGTGACTGAAAATTAAATCAAAATGGAACACAGGATCAGGCGCAAGACTGGATAAACACATAGAACATAGAAAATACAGCACAGAACAGGCCCTTCGGCCCACGATGTTGTGCCGAACCTTTGTCCTAGATTAATCATAGATTATCATTGAATTTACAGTGCAGAAGGAAGCCATTCGGCCCTTTGAGTCTGCACCGGCTCTTGGAAAGAGCACCCTACCCAAACTCAACACCTCCACCCAACACCAAGGGCAATTTTGGACATTAAGGGCAATTTATCATTGGCCAATTCACCTAACCCGCACATCTTTGGACTGTGGGAGGAAACCGGAGCACCCGGAGGAAACCCACGCAGACATGGGGAGGACGTGCAGACTCCGCACAGACAGCGACCCAAGCCGGAATCGAACCTGGGACCCTGGAGCTGTCAAGCAATTGTGCCATCCACAATGCTACCGTGCTGCCCTTAAGAACAAATAAATCTACACTATATCATTTTACCGTAATCCATGTACCTATCCAATAGCTGCTTGAAGGTCCCAAATGTTTCCGACTCAACTACTTCCACAGGCAGTGCATTCCATGCCCCCACTACTCTCTGGGTAAATAACCTACCTCTGATATCCCTCCTATATCCTCCACTTTTCACCTTAAATTTATGTCCCCTTGTAATGGTTTGTTCCACCCGGGGAAAAAGTTTCTGACTGTCTACTCTATCTAGTCCCCTGATCATCTTATAAACCTCTATCAAGTCGCCCCTCATCCTTCTCCGTTCTAATGAGAAAAGGCCTCGCACCCTCAACCTTTCCTCGTAAGACCTACTCTCCATTCCAGGCAACATCCTGGTAAATCTTCTTTGCACCTTTTCCAAAGCTTCCACATCCTTCCTAAAATGAGTCGACCAGAACTGTACACAGTACTCCAAATGTGGCCGTACCAAAGTTTTGTACAGCTGCATCATCACCTCACGGCTCTTAAATTCAATCCCTCTGTTAATGAATGCGAGCACACCATAGGCCTTCTTCACAGCTCTATCCACTTGAGTGGCAACTTTCAAAGATGTATGAACATAGACCCCAAGGTCTCTCTGCTCCTCCACATTGCCAAGAACTCTACCATTAACCCTGTATTCCGCATTCATATTTGTCCTTCCAAAATGGACAACCTCACACTTTTCAGGGTTAAACTCCATCTGCCACTTCTCAGCCCAGCTCTGCATCCTATCTATGTCTCTTTGCAGCCGACAACAGCCCTCCTTACTATCCACAACTCCACCAATCTTCGTATCGTCTGCAAATTTACTGACCCACCCTTCAACTCCCTCATCCAAGTCATTAATGAAAATCACAAACAGCAGAGGACCCAGAACTGATCCCTGCGGTACGCCACTGGTAACTGGGATCCAGGCTGAATATTTGCCATCCACCACCATGCTCTGACTTCTATCGGTTAGCCAGTTCGTTATCCAACTGGCCAAATTTCCCACTATCCCATGCCTCCTTACTTTCTGCATAAGCCTACCATGGGGAACTTTATCAAATGCCTTACTAAAATCCATGTACACTACAACCACTGCTTTACCTTCATCCACATGCTTGGTTACCTCCTCAAAGAATTCAATAAGACTTGTAAGGCAAGACCTACCCCTCACAAATCCGTGCTGACTATCCCTAATCAAGCAGTGTCTTTCCAAATGCTCAGAAATCCTATCCTTCAGTACCCTTTCCATTACTTTGCCTACCACTGAAGTAAGACTAACTGGCCTGTAATTCCCAGGGTTATCCCTAGTTCCTTTTTTGAACAGGGGCACGACATTCGCCACTCTCCAATCCCCTGGTACCACCCCTGTTGACAGTGAGGACGAAAAGATCATTGCCAACGGCTCTGCAATTTCATCTCTTGCTTCCCATAGAATCCTTGGATATATCCCGTCAGGCCCGGGGGACTTGTCTATCCTCAAGTTTTTCAAAATGCCCAACACATCTTCCTTCCTAACAAGTATTTCCTCGAGCTTACCAATCTGTTTCACACTGTCCTCTCCACCAATATCGCCCCTCATTTGTAAATACAGAAGAAATCTGCACTTTTTTTCTACTGCTACTCACTGCCAAAATCATACATATGTATTTCAACTTCAGCTTACTTCATGCATTGAAGTCAGCCTTATAACTAGAACAGTATTAAAAAATGAACCACTCAGAAGTTTGTTATATCAAGATTATTTTCCACTAAGCCACGCCAAAACACCCCAACACATTACACTGTACATCAACATAGGAGACACTTAATAATAAACTGAGTTCTATTACTAGTAACCAGCAGAACAAACAATGCAGTGTCATCACTGGGGAGCATAATTGAACTTGTGCCAGTCTAATAGATCAGCAATATCAAAACAACTCATTTTGCCAGTGAGACTATTACATTATAAAGCTAATTATGTTTATACTATAAATGCACTAGCTGCATTGTTTGCAATTTGATATAATGCAAGGAAAGAAGTGAACGCCAGTGATGACGGTTCCAGTCTTGTTGTACTAATTAAACAAATAATTGATTAACAGTAAAGTACTTAACAAGAAATGGCAACTAAAAAGACAGTTAACTAAATAATGGCGCACACAATATTAAATTGACCCAGTTCCACACCCCTCTATTATCCTAAACTCCGAGCTAAACCTCTCCAAACAACATCCCATAGGTTTTAAAACTATAAGCAAAAAACAACAGTCGTTCCAACACTTGGTACCTATATCTTTTTGGGCCCCGTATCGAAGGAAGGATGTGCTGGCCAAGGAGATGGTCCAAAGGAGGTTCACAAGAACGATGCCGGGAATGAAGAACTTGTCATATGAGGAGCAGTTGAGCACTCTGGGCCTGTACTCAATGGAGTTTAGAAGGATATGGGGGTGGGATTTCATTAAAATTTACAGAATACCGAGAGGCCTAGATAGAGTCGACATGAAGAAGATATCTCTACTAGTAGGAGAAACTAGAATTCGAGGGCACAGCCTCAGACTGAATGGAGGAAATTTCTTCAGCCAGAGGGTGGTGAATCTGCGGAACTCATTGCTATAGAAGGCCGTGGAGGACAAGTTACAAAACAGAGATAGATAGGTTCTTGATTAATAAGGGGGTAAGGGGTTATGGGGAGAAGGCAAGAAAATGGGGATGAGAAACCCATCAGCCATAATTGAATGGCGGAGCAGACTCAATGGGCTGAATTGCCTAATTCAGCTCCTGTGTCTTATTGACTTATGGTTCAGAACAGAAACTGGCAGTTCAAATAGGATTCCCCGGTTATTGGCCAGTTTGGAGTGAACACAGCTTCCTATATGTGATTGTGATCTTGGACCAGCGCTGCTCAGTTCAGCACACTGTATAGGATGAACTCTGCCACTGATACAATGCTTTTTCTGATCGTTTCTTATCAGAACTACTAGTCTTTCTTTAATTTTTCATTGATTGTTTTTGCTTTGTATTTTGCGTGGTCTCGCATCTGTCCTCTTATATGAACTCGGACTTCCGGTGACGGCGGGCGGGAGGCGGCCGCACAATGGAGAGCCCCCGCTCGGGAACTGCAATTTCGGGGCTTTACGCCCGGTCCCAGGGTCCACGGAGGCGGCAGAAGCAGGGAGAAGGCACGGAGGAGGCACTGAGAAGACACAGGAGGGAAAAAACCCCCAAAGAAAAATGTCGAGGGTGAGCAAACAAACGGCCGAAAAAAACCCAGCTGGAGGTCCGTCGGGGAGTGGAAAGGTCACCGCGGGGTCACCAGGAAAAATGGAGGCTGGAGCACCAGGGAAGGCCGCACTGCTTACGGCTGAAGAAATAACCAAGGTGATGGCTGCGGAATTTGAAAAGCAGTTGGCGCAGATTGCGAAATGCATGGAGGCGGTGAGGAAGGAGATGAGGGAGGTTTTGATTGTGCTGGTGGAGGAGGCGGTTTCCCCGGTGAGGACGGAGGTGGCGAGCGCAGGAAGTGAAGGAAGTGAAGGAAGTGAAGGAGATGTTATTACAGCACGGTGATCAATTTGCCTCGATGGGGAAAGAGATGCGGAAGGTGATGGATACTAACAAGGATCTGCGAGGAAAAATGGAAGACCTGGAAAATAGATCCAGGCGACAGAATTTGAGGATTGTGGGGCTGCCCGAAGGAGTTGATGGACCAAAGCCGACTGAGTATTTTCCCGCGATGCTGGCAAAACTATTGGGGGAGGGGGAGGACCCCTCCCGATATGAACTGGATTGGGCTCATCGGTCGTGGAGACTTGTACCAAAGGCGAGTGAGCCGCCAAGGGCAGTGACTCTGTGCTTCCGTAGGTACAGGGTGAAGAAGGTCCTGAGCTGGGCCAAGCAGAAGCGGGTGGTGCAGTGGGCTGGAGCTGGTATACGTGTATACCAGGACTTTACGGTGGAGCTGGCAAGGAGGTGGGCTGCCTTCAACCGGGTGAAGAGGGCACTGTACATTAGCAAGGTGCGGTGCGGCATTGTATATCCAGCGAAGCGGAGGGTGACTTACAAGCTCAGGGACTTTTATTTTGGAACGCCGGAAGCAGCGGAGGAGTTTGCGAAAGCAGAAGGACTGTGGCAGTACTGACAAATTGAGGAATGGCCATGTGCCGATGTAACCTCATGACTGTATTTTCTTCTTTTTTGTATCACTGCGCGCGGGTGTAGAGATTAAAGGAGCCAAGGTGGTATATATTTGGACAAGGGAAGGGACGGGACTTTCACTCGAAATGAGAGTTCTTTGGGGTGTAGGTGGATAGGCGGGGTTTGTGCGCTAAAAGGGGATCTTTGGGCTTTCCTGGGGCCGGGCAAGTGGGAAAGGGACCCGGGCAGGGGCCTCCACGCTGGCTGGTTTAAGCTGGCCAGTGAACGGGAGCGAGGTGGGGAGAGGGGCTGCGGCCATCGGAGCCTGGCAGAACAGGGTCCGAGTGGTCTAGCCGGGGTGGAAAGTTGGGGGGGGGGGAAGGAACCGAGGGTAGGGGGAGGAGTTTTACAAGAGGCAGTGGACGGGAGGAGCTGGAGACCTGGGGTGGGGCTGTGTAAGATTAAGGGTGACTACGGGTAATCCCTGATTTCTTTTTGAAATTTGTTTATGTAAACATGCGGGTTGAGGTTTGGGGGTTAGTGGGTAGATGGGATCGTTGTTGTTATTATGGGGACTGACATATCTTGCTGATTATTGTTTATTGTTGATGGATGTAAATGTGGGAGAAAATGTGAAAATGGAGAATTTTTTTTTAAATTTTGAAAAAACTATATGAACTCGCTTTTAGAATGCAAGTGTGAAATTCATCCTCATCTCTTTTGAACTTTGACCTTCTGTGCTTTAACTCCTGAAATTTTAGTTCCTATTGTTATCCACTTATGTAAAAATCTATTTACAGTGTTCCCAATTATTAGATTCCTCAATTTTCCCTCTCACAACTCCTTCCATTTAGTCAGTCCCATTGCAATCAATCTTCAGGTGTCCTGACAAAGAATGAACTCTCATTTATTGGCAAAGATTAACAGCATAAAAATTGCATAGAATGCACATCTTCCTGGTCCATTGTTGCTTAAGTGTCACACAGAAATTCCTGTTTAGATTCTTTTTTAAAATGATTTTATTGGTTTTTACATTTGGTTACATATTTCCATTCGCAAGTTAAATTTTAAGTTGCATAACCACACATAATACAAAGCAAAAACAATCAATGAAAAATTAAAGTTACAAAAGAGAAATACAAAAGAGAAATACCACTGAAAACAGAAACAAACGAAGATCATTATATATATTTGTATTCACTTGTCTCCCCACCCTCTGTGGCTGCGGTCCCACTCTGGCCGATCTGTCTCAACTATATTTCCCAGTGTAGCCAGAGCGTGTATTAACCGGCATGTTTTTGTTGTTCACTCTGGTTTTCCATGTGCCATCGGGCCTGTCCCCTGGGGTTTTGTCCCATGTGATCTTTTAGTGAGCCTTTGACACCCCCCCCCCCCTCCCCCACCCCTTCCCTTATGTTCCCTGGCTCGTCTGTCCCACCCACCCCTGTCCCCCGCTCTACTATTTGCTGACTATGAACAGGTCTTAGAACAAGTTGGAGAATGGCTTCCACGTCCTGTGGAAGCCCTCTTCCGACCCCTGGATGGTAAATTGTATCTTCTCCAGTTGGAGGAATTCCGACAGGTCAGACAGCCAGTTTGCAGCTTTGGGTAGTGCTGCCAATTGCCAGCCGAGCAGGATTCTTCGGCGGGCAATCTGGAGGCCATAAAGCGTTTTGGCTGCTCCGAGATCCCAAAGACCACCACTTTGGGGGTATGGCTCCACCCTCACCCCCACAACCTTGACATTACCTCAAAGACGGTCGTCCAGCATCCAGCAAATCTGAGGTAGGCCCAGAGCATGTGGGTGTGTTTGTCCGGGCCTGCCTGACACCGTTTGCATTTGTCTTCCACTTCCGGGAAGAACCTGCACATTGGGTTACTGGTTAGGTGAGCTCTGTGCACCGCCTTTAGCTGCATTAGGCTCAGCCCTGCGCACATGGGAGGTGGCGTTCGTCCTGTGGTGCTTTAATCTCCCAGTGAGTTCCTCCAAGGTCACTGTTCTGTCATCCGTGTATCTGTCTAACCGTCAGTGTGCCCTCGTTCTGTCTCCACCTTTTGAAGGTGGCGTCCATTGCTGCAGATGTAAACCTGTGGTTGTTACAGATGGGAGTCTTAGTGGACATTTTGGTTGATACCACGTTTGGAGCATGGCCATCACCAATCGGCTTCTTGAGTACTTGGTTGGAGAAGATGGGAGTGCAGTTATTCCTGCACCGATTCCCTCAATCCATCTGCTGTGGTCGTCCAGTAGTAGAACGGTAGGTTTGGGAGGGTCAGGCCTTCCATGCGTCTTCTCCTTTGTCGGATACTGTTGTGTACACGTACACACTCATGTGTCTACTGTGTTGAACGCAGCCTTGGGGATAGATTGGGAGGGATCTAAACAGGAAGAGGAACCTGGGCAGTACATTCATTGTGATCATCTGCATGCTCCCTGCCAGCGAGAGAGTGCACCCCACCTCTGCAGGTCCCTTTTTATTTCCTCCACCAGACTAGTCAGGTTCCATTTGTGGATCAGTGTTTAGTCATGGGCTATTTGGTTCCCCAGATAACAGAATTTGGGCTTGTTTGAAAGCTAGTCCCTCCAGCTCTGTCCTTCTTCCTTGCAGGTTCACCGGGAAGATTTCATTTTGGCTCAGGTTGTGTTTGTAGCCGGAGAAGGTTCCGAATTCCTTTAGAAGCTTCATGATCCCTTCCATGCTGACTTGGGGGTTTGCGATGTAGAGGAGCAGGTCATCCTGCATAGAGTGAAACTCTATGTGCTCTGTCCCCCCTCTGGATACCTCTCCAGCCCTTTGCGTACTGAGGGCGATCGCTAGTGGCTCGATTGCCGGAGCAATCAGCAACGGTGATAAGAGTGCATCCCTGGCTCCTGCCTGTGCAGCAGGAAGCATTAAGTCCAAAGATGTGCAGGTTGTTGGATTGGCCATGTTAAATTGCCCCTTAGGTGTCATGGGATGTGCAGTTTAGGTTATGGAGATGGGCGGGGAAGACATGGATAGAATGCTCATCCGAAAAGTCGGTGCAGACTCAATAGGCCAAATGGCCTCCTTCTGCACTGTCGGGATTCTATGATTTAGAGCTGGTGTTAGTCCGTACGCTCGCCCTGGGATCACTGTACAGTAGTTTCACCGAGGTGGTGAACCCTGGCCCAAGCCCAAACCGTTCCAGTACCTCTGAGGTACTTGCACTTGTCTACCGAGGGCCTTTTCTCTGTCCAGGGAGATGCTCACTTCTGTTGTTCTCTCCCCGGATAGGGTCATTATCACATTCAGCAGGCACCTGATGTTCAATGTCAGCTGCCTGCCCTTGACAAAGCCAGTCTGGTCCTCCATGACCACCTCGGGTACACAGCTCGCCATCTGGCCCCGGCGCCTTCCCCACCTGTATGGAGTTATACTTGCCATAACTTCTACCAGGTCTAATGGTGCTTCTGGGCCCCATCTCCTATCTTCTCCCATGCCCAGTCCATCGAGGAACTGCTTCATCCCAGAGTCTCCCCTGGAGGGACTCAGAGGTGTACAGGCCCAGTAGGAGGTCTCAAAGGCTTTGTTGAACTTATTTGTCGCAGCGCCCAGCCTCCCACTGTTGTCCCTAACCTGCGCTATCTCCCTTGTGGCTGCCTGCTTTCTCAGCTGGTGAGCCGGCAGGCGGCTGACTTAGTCTCCATGTTCATAAAAGGTCTCCCGTGTCTGGCGGACTTGGTGCACTGCTTTCCTTGTGCAGAGCAGGTCAAAGTCCATTTGTAGCTTCTTCCTCTCTGCTAGCAGCTCTAAGGTCAGGGCCGTAGAGTACTGGCAGTCCACCTCCAATATGGAGTCGACCAGTTGCTGCCTAGCCGGCAGGAGATCCCAGACCAGTGTTATGCTCTTCGTGCTCAATGTGGGAGTTCAGGGACGCGGCCGATGCTCCTGACTCCTTCATGTGTGGGAAGTGTGTCCAGCTGCAGCTCCTGTTAAGACTGCATGACGGCTCTGGAGCTGCGGATGGGCTCACTTTGGAGCATCCGCGATGCCGAGGAGGTCGTGGATAGCACGTTCAGTGAATTGGTCACACCGCAGATTAGGATTGGTGAGGGAGACAGGGAATGGGTGACCAAAAGGCAGAGAAAGAGCAGGAAGGCAGTGCAGGTGTCCCCTGCGGTCATCTCCCTCAAAAACAGGTATACCGTTTGGGACACTGTTGGGGGGAGAAGACTCACCAGGGGAAGGCAGTAGTAGCCAGGCTCATGGCACCGTGGTTGGCTCTGCTGCACAGAAGGGCAGTAAAAAGACTGGCAGGGCTATAGTCATAGGGGATTCAATCGTAAGGGGAGTAGACAGGTGTTTCTGTGGTCGAAAACGAGACTCCCGAATGGTATGTTGCCTCCCGGGTGCACGGATGTCTCAGATCAGCTGCAGGACATACTGAAGGGGGGGGGGGGGCGGGGTGAACAGCCAGTTGTTGTGGCGCATATAGGCACCAGCGATATAGGTAAAAAAACAGGATGACGTCCTACAATCAGAATTTAGAGAGTTAGGAGATAAGTTTAAAAAGTAGGATCTCAAAGGTAGTAATCTCAGGATTGCTACCAGTGCCACGAGACAGTCAGAGTAGAAATTCAAGAATAGTCAGAATGAATACGTGGCTTAAGAGATGGTACAGGAGGGAGGGATTCAGATTTCTGGGACATTGGAACCGGTCCAGGGGGCGGTGGGACCATTACAAATCAGATGGTCTACACCTGGGCAGGACTGGAACCAATGTCCTAGGGGGTGCTTTTGCTAACACTGTTGGGGAGGTTTTAAACTAATGTGGCAGGGGGATGGGAACCAGATTAGGAAGTTAAGAGGTCAGTAAAGAGGCAGCAACTAAAGCCAGTAAGGTACCAGATAATAACTCAATGTGACTAAGGGGAAGAGTAGACAGGGAAGAGATGATGAACGCAAAGGGACACATCGTCTGAGGTGCATTTGTTTCAATGCGAGAAGTGTAGCAGGTAAGGCAGATGAACTTAGGGCTTGGATTAGTACCTGGGAATATGATGTTATTGGTATTACGGAGACTTGATTGAGGGAAGGGCAAGACTGGCAACTAAATATCCCAGGGAATAGATGCTCCAGGAGGGCTAGGGAGGGAATAAAAGGGGTGGAGGAGTTGCATTACTGGTCAGAGATGATATCACAGCTTTGATTAAGGAGGGCACGATGGAGGATTCGAGCACTGAGGCAATATGGGTAGAGCTAAGAAATAGGAAGGGTGCACTAACATTGTTGGGACTTTACTACAGGCCTCCCAAAAGCGAGCGTGAAGTAGAGGTACAAATGTGTAGACAGATTATAGAAAAATGTAGGAGCGATAGGGTGGTCGTGATGGGAGATTTTAACTTCCCCAACATTGAATGGGACTCATGTCGTGTTGGAGGCGTAGATGGAGCAGAATTTGTAAGGAGCATCCAGGAGAGTTTTTTAGAGCAGTATGTAAATAGTCCAACTCGGGAAGGGGCCATACTGGACCTGGTATTGGGGAATGATCCCAGCCAGGTGGTTAAAGTTTCAGTCGGTGATTACTTTGGGAACAGCGATCACAATTCCGTAAGTTTTAGAATACTCATGGACAAAGAAGAGAGTGGTCCTAAAGAAAGAGTGCTAAATTGGGGAAAGGCCATGTGTAACAAAATTCGGCAGGAGCTAGGGATGTGGATTGGGAGCAGTTCTTTAAGGGTAAATCTACATTTGAAATGTGGGAGTCTTTTGAGGAAAGGTTGAATAGAGTGCAGGACAGACATGTCCCTGTGAAAATGAGGGATAGAAATGGCAAGATTAGGGAACCATGGATGACGGGTGGAATTGTGAGACTAGCTAAGATGTAAAAGGAAGGATACATAAGATCTAGGCGACTTAAATCTGATGAAGCTTTGGAGGAATATCGGGAAAGTAGGACAAATCTCAAACGCGCAATAAAGAGGGCTAAAAGAGGTCATGAGATATGTTCGGCTAACAGGGTTAAGGAAAATCCCAAAGCCTTTTATTCGTATACAAGGAGCAAGAGGGTAACTAGAGAAAGGATTGGCCCACTCAAAGACAAAAGAGGGAATTTATGCGTGGAGTCAGAGGAAATGGGTGAGATTCTTGATGAGTACTTTGCATTGGTATTCACCAAGGAGAGGGACGTGACGAATGTTGAGGCTAAGGATGGATGTTTAAATACTCTAGGTGAAGTCGGCATAAGGAAGGGGGAAGTTTTGAGTATTGTAAAAGGCATTAAGGTGGACAAGTCCCCAGGTCTGGAGGGATCTATCCCAGGTTACTGAGGGAAGCAAGGGAAGAAATAGCTGGGGCCTTAACAGCTATCTTTGGAGCATCCTTGAGCACGGGTGAGGTCCCGGAGAACTGGAGAATTGCTAATGTTGTCCCTTTGTTTAAGAAGGGTAGCAGGGATAATCCAGGGAATTATAGACCTGTGAGCTTGACGTCAGTGGTAGGCAAACTGTTGGAGAAGATACTGAGGGATAGGATCTATTCACATTTGGAAGAAAATAGACTTATCAGTGATAGGCAGCATGGTTTTGTGCAGGGAAGTTCATGTCTTACAAACCTAATAGAATTCTTTGAGGAAGTGACAACGTTAATTGATGAAGGCAGGGCTGTAGATGTCATATACATGGACTTCAGTAAGGCGTTTGATAAAGTGTCCCATGGCAGGTTGATGGAAAAAGTGAAGTCGTATGGGGTTCAGTGTGTACTGGCTAGATGGATAAAGAACTGGCTGGGCAACAGGAAACAGAGTAGTGGTGGAAGGGAGTATCTCAAAATGGAGAAAGGTGCCTAGTGGTGTTCCAAAGGGATCCGTGCTCGGACCACTGTTGTTTGTGATATACATAAATGATCTGGACAAAGGTATAGGTGGTCTGATTAGCAAGTTTGCAGATGATACTAAGATTGGTGGAGTTGCAGATAGCGAGGAGGACTGTCAGAGAATACAGCAAAATATAAATAGATTGGAGAGTTGGGCAGAGAAATAGCAGATGGAGTTCAATCCAGGCAAATGCGAGGTGATGCATTTTGGAAGATCTAATTCAAGAACGGACTATACGGTCAATGGAAGAGTCCTGGGGGAAATTGATGTCCAGAGAGATCTGGGAGTTCAGGTCCATTGTACCCTGAAGGTGGCAACGTAGGTCGATAGAGTGGTCAAGAAGGCATACAGCATGCTTGCCTTCATCGGACGGGGTATTGAGTACAAGAGTCAGCAGGTCATGTTACTGTTGTATAGGACTTTGGTTAGGCCACATTTGGAATACTGAGTGCAGTTCTGATCGCCACATTACCAGAAGGATGTGGATGCTTTAGAGAGGGTACAGAGGAGATTCACCAGGATGTTGCCTGGTATGGAGGGTGCTAGCTATGAAGAAAGGTTGAGTAGATTAGGATTGTTTTCGTTGGAAAGACAGAGGTTGAGGGGGGACCTGATTGAGGTCTACAAAATTATGAGAGGTATGGACAGGGTGGATAGCAACAAGCTTTTTCCAAGAGTGGGAGTGTCAATTACAAGGGGTCACGATTTTGACTTCCGGTTGCGGCTATGCAGAGCTAAGTCGCATGTTCGGCAGCTCCCGCTTGGAACAGACTTTTGGGCTCTTTTCAGGGCCCCCAACGGTATTTTCTTCGACATTTCCCGGTGTGGGAAGAAGATTGCAATATTCCCCCGACAGTGTATGGCTTGGACCACAAGCGGGGCGACTAAAAAAATGGTGGTGAACCCGTGGAAAGTGCGAGGTTTGAAGAGCAAGCTGGCGGCGGGCAGGGGCCAGGCAGCGTGGATGCAGTGGGCGCAGGAGCAGCAGGAGGTTATCCAGCGCTGCTTCAGGGAGCTCAAAGCGGACCTGCTGGAGCCGATGAAGGCTTCTATCGGCAAGCTGCTGGAGACCCAGACGGCCCAGGGGGTGGCGATCCACGAGGTCCAACAAACGATCTCTGACAATGAGGACGAGATCTTAGTCCTGGCGGTAAAGGTGGAGGCGCACGAGGCGCTACACAAGAAATGGCAGGAGCGGTTCGAGGAGATGGAGAATCGGTCGAGGCGGAAGAATTTGCGGATCCTGGGCCCTATGTGGTCACCATGTTAAACTCACTGATGGGAGCGGGGTCCTTCCAGGGGCCCCTGGAGCTGGAAGGGGCCCATAGAGTGCTGGCGAGGAGGCCCAAGGCTAACGAG
This sequence comes from Scyliorhinus torazame, assembly GCF_047496885.1. Taxonomy (NCBI): domain Eukaryota; kingdom Metazoa; phylum Chordata; class Chondrichthyes; order Carcharhiniformes; family Scyliorhinidae; genus Scyliorhinus; species Scyliorhinus torazame. The sequence continues at coordinate 59,323,988 of NC_092707.1, forward strand.
CCGCCGCGGGCCGTGCTGGTGCGGTTTCATCGATTCGCTGATCGGGAGTGCATGCTCAGGTGGGCCAAGAAAGAGAGGAGCAGCAGGTGGGAGAACGCGGAGGTTCGAATAGATCAGGACTGGAGTGCGGAGGTGGCGAAGAGGAGGGCCGGGTACAACCGGGCGAAGGCGGTGTTGCACAGGAAGGGGGTGAAGTTTGGCATGCTGCAGCCGGCGCGACTGTGGGTCACCTACAAAGACCGGCACCATTATTTTGAGTCCCCGAGGAGGCGTGGGCCTTTGTTCAGGCCGAGAAGCTGGACACAAACTGAGGGTCGGGATGGGTGGTCAGGGATTGCTGTTGGGGTGTCACACTTTGAGGGGGGGTTCTTTGCTCTGGTTTCTTTTTGGTTCGGTGTGGGTGGTTTGGGCACTGTTTTGGTTGGGTGTGTCGGGTGGGCTCTTGGAGGGGGGCAAGTAAATGGAGTAGTGTTGGATAGCCGGTTGGGGGGGGGGGGGGGGGGGGGGGGGGGAATGGGGCCCCGCGGGGGAGGAGGAGGCCCGAGTCGGGGGTGAGGGGACTGTAAAAGGAACTGCGTCAGAGGTGGCGGAGCCGGGCAAGTGGAAAGCGTGGGCTTTTTCCCATGCTGAAGGCTGGAGGGGACGGGGCCGGGGCCGGGGCGGGGAAGCATGGGTTTTTCCTGTGCTTGGGATGGAAGGGGGAGGTGGAGAGCCTGCTGATGGGTAATGGAGGAGGAGGGTATGTCCCACAATGGGAGGAGTCGAAGGAGAGGCAGGAGTGGCCGGGGTCAGCAGGAGTCAGCTGACTTGCGGGAGTGCAATGGGGGGGGGGGGGGTCTATTTTATTTTTGTTTGTTTACACTGGAGGATCTGAGGGGGTGTATATATGGGGGGGGGGGGGGTCTATTTTATTTTTGTTTGTTTACACTGGAGGATCTGAGGGGGTGTATATATGGGGGGGGGGGGTCTATTTTATTTTTGTTTGTTTACACTGGAGGATCTGAGGGGGTCAAGCGGGCCCGGGTGTTAAGGGGCTGAAGGCGGATGTGGTCATGCTCCAGGAGACACACCTGAAGGTGGCAGACCAGGTAAGATTGAGGAAGGAATGTGTAGGTCAGGTGTTTCATTCGGGGCTGGATGCCAAAAATCGGGGGGTGGCGATCTTGGTGGAAACAAAGGTGTCATTCGAGGCGTCGAGCATTGTGACAGACAATGGCGACAGGTATGTAATGGTAAGTGGTAAGCTGCAAGTGGAGAGGGTGGTGGTGGTCAACGTGTACGCCCCGAACAGGGACGATGCGGGTTTTATGCGGCGCATGTTGGGTCGGATCCCGGACTGGAAGTGGGGGGCCTGATAATGGGGGCGGGGTCTTTAACACGGTGTTGGATCCGGCACTGGATCGCTCCAGGTCTAGGATGGGTAGGAAGCCGGCTGCGGCTAAAGTGCCGAGGGGGTTTATGGACCAGACGGGAGGGATGGTTCCTTGGAGATTTGCAAGGACGGGGGCGAGGGAATTTTCATTCTTCTCGCATGTTCATAAGGCTTATTCCCAGATCGACTTTTTTATTATGAGTAGGGCGCTGATAGCGAGAGTAGAGGGTACAGAGTACTCGGCGATATCCATTTCGGATCACGCCCACATTGGGTAGACCTAGAGCTGGGGGAGGAGAGGGACCAGCGCCCGTTGTGGTGCTTGGAGGTGGGGCTGTTGGCGGACTAGGAGGTGAGTGAGCGGGTCAGAGGAAGCATAGAGATATACCTGGAGGTCAACGATAACGGGGAGGTCCGAGTGGGGATGGTCTGGGGGTGGCGCTGAAGGCGGTGGTTAGGGGAGAGCGGATCTCCATTAGGGCCCACAAGGAGAGAGAGCAGAGGGAGAGGCTGGTGGGGGAGATGGTGAGGGTAGACAGGAGGTATGCAGAGGTGCCTGAGGAGGGACTGTTGAGGGAGAGGCGTAGCCTCTAGGCCGAATTCAACCTGTTGACCACCAGGAAGACAGAGGCGCAGTGGACGAAGGCCCAGGGGGCGATTTATGAGTTTGGGGAAAAGGCAAGTCGGATGCTGGCGCATCCACTTCGGAAGCGGGACGCAGCTAGGGAGATCGGGGGAGTTAAGGACAGGGGAGGGAGTGTGGTTGGCATCAATGGGGTCTTCAGGGACTTTTATGAGGAACTATATCAGTCCGAGCCCCCACTGGAGGAGGGAGGGATGAGCCGCTTCCTGGAGCAATTGAGGTTTCCGAAGGTGGAGGAGGGACTGATGGCGGGATTGGGGGCCCTGATTGGGCTGGAGGAGCTGGCCAAAGGGATAGGGAGCATGCAGGCGGAGAAGGCACCGGGGCCAGACAGTTTCCCGGTCGAATTCTACAAAAAATATGTGGACCTGTTGGGCCCGTTGCGACTTAGGACCTTCAATGAGGCAAGAGGGGGATGGGGCCCCTGGCTATGACACTGAGGGAGTCGAGGAACTGGAGGGGGTTAGTGCGGGGAGGAGCTGAGGGTGTTGCTCAATGCGGACGATTTGCTGCTATATGTGGCGGACCCGGTGGGAGGGAATGCCGAGGTAATGAGGATCCTCAGGGAGTTCGGGGATTTCACAGGGTACAAGCGCAACATGGGGAAGAGCGAGTTGTTCGTGGTTCACCCAGGGGACCAGGAGAGGGGGATTGGCGAGCTCCCACTAAAAAGGGCGGAGAGGAGCTTCAGGTATTTGGGGGTCCAGGTGGCCAGGAGCTGGGGGGCCCTGCATAGACTTAATTTCACGAGGCTAGCAGAGCAAATGGAGGAGGAGTTCAAGAGGTGGGACTCGTTGCCGCTGTCCCTGGCGGGTAGGGTGCAGTCAGTTAAGATGACTGTGCTCCCAAGGTTTTAGTTCCTGTTACAGTGCCTCCCCATTCTTATCCCGAAGGCCTTCTTTAGACGGATCAACAGGAGCATAACGGGGTTTGTGTGGGCGCGAGGGTGAGAAGGGTGTTTCCTAGAGCGGAGTAGAGATTGGGGGGGGGGGGCTGGCACTACCCAACCTCTGTGGGTATTACTGGGCCGCCAATGTGGCGATGGTGCGTGAATGGGTGATGGGGGGGAGGGGGCTGCATGGAAGAGGCTGGAGACGGTGTCTTGAGGGTAAGAGTCTGGAGGTGCTGGCAACGGCGCCGCTGCCGCTCCCTCCAATGAGGTATACCACAAGCCCGGTGGTGGCGGCTACCCTCAAAATCTGGGGGCAGTGGAGGCGGCACAGGGGGAATGTGGGGGCCTCGGTGTGGACCCCAATTCGGGGGAACCACCGGTTTGTCCCAGGGAGAATAGATGGCGTGTTTTCGGTGTGGCACAGGGCAGGGATAAGAAGGTTGGGGGACCTGTTTGTGGATGGGAAGTTCGCGAGCCTGGGTGAGCTGGAGGAGAAGTATGGGCTCCCCCCAGCGAACACCTTTAAGTATTTACAGGTAAGGGCGTTTGCCAGGCGGCAAGTGGTGGAATTGGGGTGAGGACAGGTGTGTTAGGTGCTCAGGGAGCCCAGCAAATCACACCCATATGTTCTGGGCATGCCCAGCGCTAGAGGAATTTTGGAAGGGCGTAGCGAGGACGGTGTCAGGATCCAGAGTGAAACCAGGCAGGGGGCTCGCAATATTTGGGGTTGCAGGGGAGCCAGGAGTGCAGGAGGCGAAAGAGGCCGGTATTCTGGCCTTTGCGGCCCTGGTAGCCCGACGAAGGATTCTTCTTCAGTGGAAGGATGCGAGGCCCCCAAGCGTGGAATCCTGGATCAACGATATGGCGGGATTTATTAAATTGGAGAGAGTGAAATTTGCCTCAAGGGGATCGGTGCAAGAGTTTTTCAGGCGGTGGCATCCGTTCTTGGACTTCCTGGCAGAACGGTAGACAATGGTCAGCAGCAGCAACCCGGGGCGGGGGGGGTCTATTTTATTTTTGTTTGTTTACACTGGAGGATCTGAGGGGGTGTATATATTTGCTATGTTTTAATTCAGGGTGTTAATTTATTATTTATGTATAGGGGAGGGGGGCATGGGGGTTGTTTTATTTTGTTCTGTATTTAATTCAATTGGGTTCCTTTTTCATTTTGTTGTTGATATTTTGTGAAAACCTATATAAAAAAATTTTTTTTTTTTCTAAAAAACAAGGGGTCACGATTTCAAGGTGAGAGGGGGAAAGTTTAAGGGAGATGTGCGTGGAAAGTTTTTTTATGCAGAGGGTGGTGGGTGCCTGGAACGCTTTGCCAGCGGAGGTGGTAGAGGCGGGTACAATAGCATCATTTAAGATGCATCTAGACAGATATATGAATGACAGTTGCACTTCAGCAGAACAAGAGTGTCACATGATATAGAAACAGAGGTTAGTTATTCAGTCCGTCAAGCCTCTTTCACCATAATGTTGCCTAAAATGTATCGCAAATCCAGTTACCGTTGAACAAAAATCTATTATTCCCTGAAATCTTTAATTTCCCTAGCTTCAACAGCTCTTTTTGAGAGCAGTGGGAAAAGAGTTCCAGACCTCTACTACCCTTTTTGTGAAGAAGTCTTTCCCAACTTCCATCTCTGAACAGACACGCTATAATTATATTGTTTAAGAACTTGCCACACGAACATTGGACTCTTCCACCAGACAATGATAAAGATAATTACTATAACCTCATAATTTAACTGCCATTAGCCCTGGTATAATTCTGATGAATGTCCTGCATCCATTCAAGTCAATATACCCTTCCTGGTGTACGCATTTGTCCTTATAAAAATGCCATTTTCCCATGACAGAGGAGATTGACTGGTAACATTAAAACAATGCAGTGTGTGCAGGTGTCATATTCAATGTCACAATCTATTATGTTAAAGTCCAACAGTTTTTTTGGGGGGTCACTAGCTTTCATAGATTATCATAGAATTTACAGCGCAGGAGGCCGCCATTCGGTCCATCGAGTCTGCACCGGCTCTTGGAAAGAGCACCCTACCCAAAGTCAACACCTCCACACCCTATCCCCATAACCCAGTAACTCCACCCAACACGAAGGACAATTTTGGACACTAAGGGCAATTTAGCATGGCCAATCCACCTAACCTGCACATCTTTGGACTGTGGGAGGAAACCAAAGCACCCGGAGGAAACCCACACACACACGGGGAGGATGTGCAGACTCCGCACAGACAGTGACCCAAGCCGGAATCGAACCTGGGACCCTGGAGCTGTGAAGCAATTGTGCTATCCACAATGCTACCGTGCTGCCCACAGCTCCTTCATCAGGTGAGTTATGAAGGAGCTGTGCTCCGAAAGCTAGCAACTTCAAACAAACCTGTTGGACATTAACCTGGCATTGTAAGACTTCTTACTCTGTCCACCCCAGTCCAACGCCAGCATCTCCACATCACAATTTATTATAGATGTAAAACAATATTAAAATATCTATATGAATTTCTAATCCCCTAAACCGAATAAACACATGCCAGCTTCAAACTTCCCAGACCAAACAAATAAATCCTGAATGACCCTTGTCTTTATTTATTTATTGCCTTGAAGAAACAAAATTCCATCCAAACTAAATATTGAATTTTACAGTATACTGCTTGCCTTAAACAGAGCACAAATAAGGCCACAAGAGGTTTGCTAATGCGTATTTATTCCCGAAGGAAAGATGGCTTACTTTTTAGTTCGTACGGAACATAAGCAACCGGTTAGGAGTACCCTATGTCCATCTTAAATTATGAATGGAAAGGTATGATGTTGAGTCTGAACAGCCATCTGGCCCCTCGAGCCTGCCCTGCCATTCACTCAGATCATTTTTGTTTGGCTCAGCTCCACTTACCCGCCCGCTCACCATAACCCTTAATTCCTTTACTGTTCAAAAATCTATCTATCTTTGCATTAAAAACATTCAACAAGGTAGCCTCAACTGCTTCACTGGGCATGGAATTCCACAGATTCACAACCTTTAGGGTGAAGAAGTTCCTTAACTCGGTCCTAAATCGGCTCCCCATTTTTGTGAGGCCATGCCCCCTAGTTCTAGTTTCACCCGCCAGTGGAAACAACCTTCCTGATTCTTATCTATTCTCTTCATATGTTTCTATAAGATTCCCCCTCATTCTTCTAAATTCCACGGAGTATAATCCCAGTCTACTCAGACATCATAGTTTGGTTCAGACACAATGCAATCTTAAAATGGTGAAGAATCATATTCAACGAGAAACATTAACTCTGTTTCTTTCTCTACAGATGCTGTCTGACTTGTTTAAAATGGTGGCATTTCCAAGTTTGAAACTGGCAAGTCTAATCAACAAAATTAAGGCACCAAATAAATGACTTCAACATGTGTGTACTCATTGACTTTGTGGTCCAGATACCTTAAATTCCACCGTAACAGCAGAATGTGCATTGCGTGGTACAGTATAATGCAACCTGAGCGGATTAGTACTTTCCAATTTTCAAAGTTCCTTGACCAAACAGCAAATGTTGACTGAACGGAGCTCAATAATCATTGGCCTGCAACTTTAAGGGACACTGTTCCACCTTTATAGTATAAAATTTTTATAAATTAGCTCTCTTCCCACTTCTCCCACTCCCTATTATTGCCAGATTTGAGAGTTTTCTCCAACTGAATAGACTAGACACTTGGAAACCTCAGTACTGCTAGACTATGGGACCTTCCCAAATATGTGAGACTTGCGAGTCTGTTGTTCACCAATGCCGCTAGACGCCAGGAAGCCCACAAGCGTATCTCAACCCAGGGTTACCTCTGTAAATATTGCTGAACGACATACTCATGCCAGGTGCCAGAAAATATCAAATATTGCTCAATTATACTGGAATAAACCAGTGGAATAAACCAGTATTGGTAGCAAAACCTATAAACCACATTTATCCTTCCAAACCAATGATTCCCACCCCAGTACTACCAAACCTCAGGAATAGAAAATTACCAAACTGTAAGCACTATTCACCCCAAACCCCATTCTCAGCTCTTTTGGCCTGTCAGACCCATACCTAGATGGTCAGGCCTAAACTTGTTATTCCGTATGGTTTTAATATACTTGTGGCTGCAATTAAAACTAACTGGCAATTATGTTTGAACAAACATTGCAACAGAAACAAAACTGGCTTCAAGCGAGGGCAATCTCATGAGAATGGAAAACACTAGTGATAGGAGACATGTTAGTATGGGGAAGGAGGGTCCTCAGGTCTAGCAACACTGGATGGTACCACTAGTTCTAGCTACACTAACAGAGAAGAGATACCCGAATCTGGCAGCAATAAGGGAGAGGGCATGCCTAGTACCTGGCACCAGAGGTGTGAGTAGTTGGACAATAAATGGCCACCTCAACTTTCCTCAGTCATGTCTCATTCATGTTATGTGCCCCCTTGCCTTTGCGGGAAAGGGAATTTCTGAGAATGTTTGACAAAGGGATTCCTAAGCAAACGTGGAAATAGAAATCATAATGGAAACAAGCTAGTTCTTCCAAGAAAACTGCACACATTACAATAAGAAGACATGCAAGTGAAGTGCACTTGTAACTATGCAAGCTCGAGTCAAAAGCCCAAGATAGAATTGACTGGTATTTGTTATGGACGAGGCGTTTTCAGAACCACAAAATGTATCATGGAGTTCAACCAACCTCTCCCTTTAATGGATTGTTGCTTTTGAAGCACGCGGCTTGTTCTCCAGGTGTGATATTACAATTATGGACACGTGGTTTTTAACACATAACCATGTTTATTCCATGAACTCAAATTAACCTATTAAATAAACATTGGATCTCTTAACACCCCTTACTTAAAGATAACCCCGAACATAATACAACACTAAATAATCCCTCAAAATGTTCCTTCAAACATCCAAAAAGCTTCAAACCTTCAAAACAGTAACACACCATATTACAGAATATAGATATTTCCTGTTAAATGGCAGTGATATATCAGCTTGGTTGACTTCAGTTCCAGCACCTTGTTTTTCTTCCCGCAGCTCTCTGGAAACACACAGACACACACAAGCTGCTTTTTCAAACCGGCTTTCTCCCTTCAAGCAACTCACAGCAAACCAGAACTTCTCAAGCTGCTGCCTCAAACTGGCTTTCTCCTTTTAAGCAGCTCTCAGCAAAACCAGCCAGGCACTTTTCCAAACTGAAACTTCAAAATGGCTGAACTGAGCTCTCTGACATCACTGTTTTCTTAAAGGTACATTGCTTAAACATCCATTTCTTGAAGGTACTCTCACATGACACATTGCTCCAATGACAAAAGAAGAATCAAGTTATAAACCAGCTATTCCATCACCTCTTATACAGTGTATAACCCAACAAATGTGTCCCTCTCTTTAGCTCTGAAGAGTCAAAGGCTCAAAATGTTAACTCTTATTTTCTCTCTCCACAGATGCTGCCAGACCTGCAGAGTTTTTCCAGCACTTTGTTTTTGTTTCAGATGCCAGCATCCACAGTATTATTCTTTTATTTAATTTGCTGCCATTTCTCTTCCAAGAATGTCCACCTTGAGGAAGTACTGCTCTTCTCTCCGACGGGATATCCATCAGTCGCTCTTTACCATGTTCCCCTTCATTGCTTTCCTTTTCCCTCTTGATGTTTGACAAGCTGTTTACCAAAAACTGCTTCCTCAGCCACATTTCTTAATGACTGCTTCCATCTCAGTCTCACCCCATATGGATTCCAACTTGAGGTACCATCCCTCATGCTTTGAATCCACCCAGGGTTACGGGGATCTCTGGGATTCACAACGCTCCTTGGACTGCTGTTCTCATTACATTCTGAGATCCACAAAGTGCCATGCACCTCCATATATACACACTCTACCTCTCTCTCCAGCAGCACCAACTCACCCCATCTCAAAATCTGTTCTTGCCCTCAGTTCCATTTTATTCTTCAGCTCATCCGATGCCTCAACCAGAAGCTTTTTGATTTGCTTTCAGCTGTAAAGGAATGCAAGCTCCAACAACATACTGACGCCAAAGCCATTCTGGAATCCTCCATCTCTTTCAGTCACTCTGATCCCATCCATCTAATCCCAGTTCTTGTGTTTATTCACTATACCCTCTGACCTGCCCCTCTCTGACGCTAAACATTCAGTATTCAGCAAGGACTCAGCTTCATCTCCTTACATTCTCACCTCAAAGAAGAAGGATATTCTGTTTCCACTAGTTGGTATGTCAATGTCTCGGGATCACAATTTCAAGATAGTCAGCAAGAGAGTTAGGAGTGAGAGGAGGAGAAACATCTTTATTCATTCAGAGTTATTGGGGTTTGGAAGGTGTTGCCTGGAAATGGAAATGGAAAATCACTTGTCACAAGTAGGCTTCAAATGAAGTTACTGTGAAAAGCCCCTAGTCGCCACATTCCGGCGCCTCTTCGGGGAGGCTGTTATGGGAATTGAACCGTGCTGCTGGCCTGCCTTGGTCTGCTTTCAAAGCCAGTGATTTAGCCCTGTGCTAAACAGCCCCTGAGGTGCTAAACAGCCCGAGGAGAGATGTGGTGGATTCCATAGGTTTCAAAAGAGAGCTGCATATACATTTGAAAGGGATTAATTTAGAGGGCTGCGGAGATAGGGCTGGGGAAAGGGACAAGCTAGCTTTTGGGAGCTGATGCAGACACGATGGGCCAAATGATATCCTTCTGTGCTGTAAATAACAATAACAATGTTCAGGCTCGGCACAATGCTTAACTCTTCTGTCGCCTCCATCTCCATGCTCATTTCTTTCGGCAGAAGTCCTCCCCCATTCAAAGGATCCTGTCACCCGCCACTAGTATTCTCTCTCTATGTAGGTGAACTAGGACAGTCAGGTTGGTGGCGGATCTCAAGAAAAGGAATTTGTGGAATGTCTACGAGATTGTTTTTGGAGCAACTTGTGGTAGAACCCACTAGGCAACAAGCAATTCTGGATTTGGTGATGTGTAATGAAGCAGACCTGATTAGGGAACTTAAGGTGAAGGAACCCTTAGGGGCAGTGACCACAATATGATAGAGCTTACGCTGCAGTTTGAGGGGGAGAAGCTGGAATCAGATGCAGCAGTTTTACAATTAAATAAGGGTAACTACAAAGACATGAGGGAGGAGCTGACCAGAGTTGATTGGAAAAGGAGACTAGCAGGGAAGACAGTGGAACAGCAATGGCAGGAGTTTTTGGGGGTTATTCAGGAGGCACAGCAGAAATTCATCCCAAGGAGGAGGAAACATGCTAATAAGAGGATAAGGCAACCATGGCTGACGAGGAAGTCAAGGGCAGCATAAAAGCAATGTACAAAGCATACAATGTGGCGAGTATTAGTGGAAAGCCAGAAGATTGGGAAGCCTTTAAAAGCAAGCAGAGGACAACTAAAAAAGCAATTGGGAGGGGCGGGGGGGTGAAATATGACCGTAAGCTAGCTAGTAATATAAAAGAAGATTGCAAGAGGTTTTTTTCCCCTGATATACAAGGTAAGAGAGAGGCAAGAATAGACATTTTGAGGCTGGAGAAGTAGTAATAGCGAGCAAGGAAATGGCAGAGGAACTGAATAGGTACCGTGCATCAGTCTTCACAGTGGAAGACACCAGTGGCATCTCAGAACTTCAAGTAGAGTCAGGGGGCAGAGGTGAGTGTAGTGATCATCACTAAAGAAGAAGGTGCTGGGGAAACTGAAAGGTCTGAAGGTGGATAAATCACCCGGACACCAGAGACTACACCCCAGGTTCTGAAGGAGACAGCGGAGGAGACCGTGGAGGTGGTGATCTTTCAGGAATCATTGGAGGCACTGAGGGTCCCAGAGGACTGGAAAATGGCTAATGTAGCACCGCTGTTTAAGAATAGAGGGATGCAGCAGACAGGAAATTAAGTTGTGTGGGTGAGCTGTGAGGAGGATACAGAGATCCTTCAGCGGGATTTGAACAGGCTAAGGGGGCACATGCATGGCAGATACAGTATAATGTGGATAAATGTGAGGTTATCCACCGGTAGGAAAAATAAGGCAGATTATTATTTGAATGGGTGTAAACTGAGATGGATACTCGTTGAGACCTTGGTGTCCGTATGCACCAGTCGTTGAAAGTAAGTGCGCAGGTATAGCAGGCAGTAAAGAAGGCAAATGGTATGTTGGCCTTCATTGCGAGAAGATTGGAGTATAGGAATATAGATGTTTTATTGCAATTGTGTAGGGCATTGGTGAGGCCACACCTGGAGTATTGTGTGCAGTTCTGCTTTCCTTATCGAAGGAAGGATATTCTTGCTATGGAGTGCAGCAAAGGTTTACCAGGCTGATTCCTGGGATGGCAGGACTGTCATATGAAGAGAGACTAAGTCGGTTAGGATTATATTCATTGGAGTTTAGAAGAGTGAGCGGGGATAGAAACGTACAAAATTCTACCAGGAGTAGACAGGGTAGATTCAGAAAGAATGTTCCTGATGGTGGGGAATCCAGAACTAGGGGTCAGTGTTTGATGATAAGGGGTAAACCATTTAGGACTGAGGTCTGGCTAAACTCTTGTTGTCACTCAACAGTTTTTCCTCGTCTCACTTCTGCAAATAAAATGTTCATCCATGGGTAGTCGCATGGGCCCCAGTTATGCCCGTCTACTTGTGGGTTGTGTGGAATACTCCTTGTTCCAGTCTGACTGAAACCTATGGACGCAACTCTTTTCCCATCACATCGATGCATGTATATCTGCCGCTTCATGCTCTCATTTGGATCTGGAAAAATTTATCAATTTTGCTTCTATTACCACCCTTCTTCTCACCTTCACATGGTCTAACTCCGACACTTCATGTCCCTTCCTTGAACTCTGTCTCTATTTTCAGTGATAGACTGACCACCAATATTCATTACAACCCCAATTCCCACGGCTACCACAACAGTTCTTCACACCCTGCTTCCTGCAAGGATTTTATCCCGTTCTCCTAATTTCTCAACTTCCCTCACGTCAGTTCTGATGATGTTACCTTTGAAAATGTCACTTCTGACATGTCTGCCTTCATTGATAACCGCGATTTCTCCCCGTGGTTGACAGGGCAGTAGCGGGTTTGACTCATTTCCCAGACCTCTGCCCTGACTCCCTCCTTTCTTCCTCTCCCTCACAGGACCATGATAGGGTTCCCCTTGTCCTCACTTTCCACACCAATACCCTCCACATCCAAGCGATCATCCCCTGCCATTTCTAGTCACGAAACACATTTACTCACCCCACACCAACATTCCGCAGAGGCAGCCCCCTCCATGACACCCTGGTCCACTCCTCCATCCCCCCCCCAACTCCCCATGCCCTTCCCACAACACCTTTTTGTCCGATCGCAGAAGATACAGCACCCATTCAAGACCCCAAACACTTCTTTCAGGTGGAGCAACATTTCTTCAATTTGGTCTACTCTTTTGCTGCTTCCACTATGGTAGCCTCCTCACTGGGGAGACTAAACGCAGACTGGGTGACCATTTTACGAGACATCATCACTCAGCCTGCAAGCATGACCCTCCTACTACTTGCCATTTCAACTCAGCACATTGCTCTAATGCCCACGGGCCAATCCTTGGACGACCACAATGCTCCAGTGTAGCCCAACACAAACTGGAAGACAGCATTTCATATTCCGATTAGGCAGGTTCCAGCCCTCAGGAATCAACATGGAGTTCAACAACTTTATATTGGGACCTTTCTCCTCCATCTGGACCGTTGTTTTATATCCCCAAACATATTTTGTCCCAATCAAAAAAACACATTCTCCCTCCCCCACTGGGCTAAACATCATTTGTTTGCAAGTTTTGCTTTCACTGAGCACTGACGTTTTTTCACCCATTAACCCACTCCGATATCTTACCTTTATGCAACAACTAACGCCTTCTTCTGCCATTAACGCTGCCTCTGCTCATAGCCTACACATCTTTGCTACAATTTCTCTTAACTTACATCTTTTACTGACCTTCTACGCTGTTCCAGCTGATCCACCCCCTCTTAAACAGTATATAATCCAACACATTTCTCCCTCTCTTTAGCGCTAAAGAGTCATATGGACTAAAAAAATTAACTCTAATTTCTCTCTCCACAGACGCTTCCAGACCAGCTGAGCTTTTCCAGCATTTTTTGATTTTGTTTCAGATTCCAGCATCTGCAGTATTTTGTTTTTATTTGTGTAAGTTATAAATCATCTGCTTCGACAATATATTGTACCTTGTGTTTAAAACAATGCATTCTCCGACTCAATATGAGCAACTCCAACATTTCTTTAAATTCAGGTGTATTGCGGAAGTAATTGTTTAATTCATGATCCAATTATCTCATGAGCAGTCAGTACAATAGCTTTAAAGGTACAAAATTTAAAAACTTGGATCTGAACGGGGTTTTGGTTTCAAAAATTCAACAGTGTACTAAATTGTTTCAATTGCAACTTTGTAAAACCATCCTAAATTAAAACAAGTCCAGTTATGTTAGATACAGTCTTGATTTTATCTGAAAATTATTATTTGCACCCTGAGACTAAACTATTTGTTGCATCAAGCTAAACAGTCTACCAGATTGCAGATTGGCACTCCACATGCAGTAGTCGGATGTGCACAAACTCCTAACTGGAGAATGCCTTGAGTTTCCAAATTAAATCAGTGATGTAGTATTTCATCAATTACCATACTCAACGTGAGAGAAGCCCATACTGGACGTTTTAGATGGGATATAGACTCACCAAATCATTTTACATATAATTGGACATGTAATTATGTGGACGTGAAATATTGCCTTGGATTTTCATCCTCGAGGCGAGTAGGGGGAAGTCAGAAAAATTCCTGACTAGGTCCACCCACTTAGAGAAAGTGCCTGCAAAAGCAGGATCTTCATTGCTGTTTCCTCTGACATTTTTATTTGACAGCTCGGGCTCACTGGTTTTTGCTGTCAATTTCACAATGTTTGTTTACACAAATTAAGTGGTGTCAAGGGTTTGTGGTTTTTCTTAGTGACACTGTAATTGGCCCAGAAGATTAACACAACCTGCAGTGAAGATTTATTTTAAAAATAGGAGAAAGTTATGAATGGATTCCCTTTATTTCAAAGCTTTTGTTTTTACACTATATAGAGGGTCCAGTGGTTCTGGAAAGTCTTCAGTGAGTCAATGGGCATGGAGGAATGAGTGGCCATAGGGGATGGTGAACAGGTAGAGCTTGGCATAGAGAGACATGAATAACCATTTGGGGTGGTGAAGGGGTGGAGGGGGGCACAGGGAGAGCTCAGCATAGGGACATGATGGCATTTTGAACTGCACTTGTTTTAATTTAGGATATTTTTATTTTTTATAAAAAGGTTCCCAATGCAGTCTAGGGTTCACGAATCTTTTGAGGGGTCATGAGTCACGACTCTTTAAAATCCTGATCCGACTGCATGAAAACTGCGGAGTATGACAGGAGACAGCCAGGCGTGTTGACTGAGGGTTTTCAACAGTGTCAGGTCTCCCGTATGAGAATCCCAATAATGAGGGAAGACTACTAAACCACAGGAGTGACACCAATAAATATCTTTTATGTTAAAACAAACTTTAATTAACTGGTGAAGGGAGGGCGTTTATCACAGTGGGGGAGGGGTAACTGGGGAAGGGAGGGCTTTTTTTTTTTTTACAGCAGGGGAGGAGGGGGTAAATGCGGAGTGGAGGAGGTTTACCACAGCGGGGGAGGGGGTAACTGGGAATGAAGGAGTTTACCACAGCAGCAAGGGGGTATATGTGAAATGGTGGGGGTAACTTGGAATGAATGGGGATTATAACAGTGGGCAGGGGGTAACTGGGGAATGAAGGTGATTCATGGGGAATGGAGGGGGATTAAAACAGTGGGAGATGGCATAACTGGGAATTAAAGAGGGTTATCAGAGCGAGGGAGAAGATTACTGGGAATGAAGGGATTACCATAGCCGGGAAGGTGTAACGGTGAATGAGAAGGGTTATCACTGCATTGGTGGGGTAACTGGGAATGAAGAGGATTATCACAGTGGGAGATAACTGGGAATAAAGGGAGATTTGCAAGCGTGGCGGTAACTGGGAATGAAGGGATTTTCACAAAAAAAAAAAAACTTTAATTTAAATAAAGAATCAAATCACATTAGCAACACAGTAATAGCTTCCCAATTAATAGTTAAAACAGTTCTTAAATACAAGGACGAAAACTCCCAATCTACACCTGCCATTATACACTCCAATTAAGAAAACCAATACAGTTTAAAGGCCATTTAGAAATAAGGTTAACAATCATGGTTATTTACTTCTCTATACAGACCTTTGGAGAGACTCTTTCAGGAGCAACCTGAAAATCTTTCTCGTAAAATCTTTTGTCAAACTGCTGTTCAACTTACAGCAGACTGCAAAACTCCAGAGACCAGGCTCCTCCCACTAATTACATAACCCCAAGCACAAGGTTTTCTCCAGTCTCCTCCCACTAAATTGTTCCATGATCTGCTTAGCTACAACTAAACATAATCCCTCAAATTATCTACACCCTAGGGAACCTCCTAAACATAAACAATATCCCATTAGCCATCTATATGTAAAACAAATGAATGGCCAACCTCAATTATTGCCTCACCTTTCCAACCCCTTAATCACAGATTCACAGCTTTAGAAGACATATTGCCTGTATGTATTTTAACTAGCATATTTAATAACATTACTGACTACAAAATATGATATATAACAATTTTCTACATGCATCATAACACAAACCCTTTGAAGGCACTCCCGACAAATCACAGTTAGGGAATGGAGTCAGGAATCCCAGAATCAGGACCCAACTGCCATTTTTAAAAGGGCTCCCAAGTCAACCCAGCTAGTTGAAAATCCAGGCCGTTAGCACATTTTTATACTCTTTCAAGGTGCAGTCACAATTCAGAGCTAGGGACGGTTTTTCTAAAACTTACCAACTGATATTTGGAAGAATGCAATGCTTCCCATCACTGAACAGAATTATTTTAAAAACATAAGTGCCTCCCCTATATTTTCTTAAATATTATTTAAAACTTTAAAGTCAAGATTGTATACACAGATGTAGTCCATTTATGTCTCTGTTAACCCATAGATATTAACCACATAAAAATGTGGTTTCAAAAAACAAGAGAAAAATGTCAAACATCTCCAAGAGGTATTAATAGCAGTTAAACTCTGAAACGGTCATTAGGAATAATAAATAAAAAAAGCAGCCCATCAGTATGTGCAGAAGACATTGTGGAAAAAAATAAGCATAGAAAGATTTGGGAAATCAGCCACATGTTCTGGATTGAGTGGTATCCAATGATCCATGATGGAAGGTATGCATTTGCGGATAACACATGTGGAAATGTGTACAGAAAGAAAATAGGAAAATGATTTCTGAAGCCCTCCATGACTAAAATGCTTGCCTACTCTTACATATGGAAGAAAGACTTAGTCAAGGTATTCATGGGCAGCCAAACCCATTAAACATTATTCAAGTAAGAACCACCACCATTAGTAGAGGGGAGGAAAACACTTTTGAAGAAAAATAAAATCACAAAGCTATGGTGAGGCCATGTCACCAAGTGTCTTTAAGACAGAGATAGATAGATTCTTGATTAATAACGGGATCAAGGGTTATGGGGAGACTGGGAATGAGAAACATATTAGCCATGATCGAATGGTGGAACATACTCGATGGCCCTAATGATCTAATTCTGCTCCTATAGCTTATGGTCTTATAGCCAAAAACAAACAATGACTGCCTCTACAAAAATTGTACAAAGCCATTAAGGCACCAGGTTATGAACGTCACTTTGTCCATGCTAACAATGTTATAAATATGCCACCACTATTACTTACATCGGTACAACCAAATCTTTCATGGATCAATGGACCTGAATTTGCTGGAAAAATAACCTACACACTTATTAATGTGCAAATCATTCAGCAATTTGTGGCAAGAGAATTGCAAATCGCCATAGATTGCAGTACAATTTGCGTTGCTCTGCTGTTTGCCTTGCAAAAATGGTAGTTTACCATCAACCTTGCCTGTGAATTTCAAGAAATTCCTACAGTAATTCATAACTATGCCCACTGCAGAAAGTGAGTCAGGAGCCCTTTAGCGACAAGATTTATGTTCCTGCGATGTCATTCAATATTTCTCGGTCCAGAAGGGAACATGTAACTGTGGAGTGTCATTTCACAGGTAGTAAATGATTCTTAGGGGGTTTTAAAATCTAAAGTTGTATATTTTAAAGTATTTTACTTGCCTTTTTTCCCCACTTTATTTCTCTTTCTGAACCTACTTTGATTTTAGTTCATCCTCTTTCATTCTTTACCATTCTTGTTTTTTCTCTAACCTTCAGTCTCATTAATCAAGGAGCTAGATTGTTGGTCCTGTCATTCACCAACATTCCCGACCTCACTCTGCTTTCATCAGCACAAACGTCCAGCAATTTGCAGTGTAAAAGATTTCAAGCTGAAGTTTTTGATTCGAGAGAATACCACAGCAGTACTGAGAGGGGATATATCGAGGGTTCGTCCACTGAGTCTATGGGTAGAACTGAAAAATTAGTAGTGAGAGATCACTTTGATAGGATTGTACTACAAGCCCCAAAATAGTCAGCAGGAAATTGAGGAGCAAATATATCAGGAGATTACAGATGGCTGCAAGAAAAATAGGGTGGTAATAGTTGGGACTTTAACTTTAGGGGCTTGGATGGAAAGAAATTTGTTGAGTGTATTCAGGAGGAGTTTCTCATTCAGTATGTGGATGGCCCGCCTAGAGAGGGGGCAAAACTTGACCTCCTCTTGGGAAATAAGGGCGGGCAGGTAACAGAAGTGTTAGTGAGGGATCACTTTGGGACCAGTGACCATAATTCCATTAATTTTAAGATAGCTATGGAGGCTGGCCCAAAAGTTAAAATTCTAAATTAGGGTGATATTAGACTGGAACTTTCAAAAGTTGATTGGGGGAGTCTGTTGGCAGGTAAAGGGACGGCTGGTAAGTGGGAAGCTTCCAAAAGGGTTCAGGGTAAGCACATCCTTTTAGAATGAAGGGCAAGGCTGGTAGAAGTAGGGAACCCTGGATGACTCGGGAGATTGAGGCCCTGGTCAAAAAGAAGAAGGAGGCATATGACATGCATCGGCACCTGGGGTCAAGTGGATCCCCTGAAGAGTATAGAGGTTGTCAGAGTAGAGTTGAGAGAAATCAGGAGGGCAAAAAGGGGACATGAGATTGCTTTGGCAGATAAGGCAAAGGAGAATCCAAAGAGCTTCTACAAATACATAAAGGGCAAAAGAGTAACGAGGGAGAGAGTAGGACCTCTTAAGGATCTACAAGGTCATAATAATAATAACAACACGACAACCTTTTATTGTCACAAGCCCTCGATGTGCAGATCCACAAGTGATGGGTTAAGATCCTAAATGAATATTTCTCATCAGTATTTACAGTTGAGAAAGGCATGGATGTTAGGGACCTTGGGGAAATAAATAGTGATGTCTTGAGGAGTGTACATATTACAGAGAAAGAGGTGCTGGAAGTCTTAAAGTGCATCAAGACAGACAGTCAGCATGGCTTTGAGTAGGCATTTTCAAAGTGAGGGTCACGACCCACGGTGGGTTGCGGGCTGGTGTCGGGAGAGTCACGGAGCCGTCCATCACGGCGTGCCCAATCGCGGGGATTCACACACAACAGCCACGGCTGTCGGCATTTAACAATGCCGGCTGTGAGCGGCTTTGAAAATGACAGCCGCGACCAGCTAAACAAATGTGGGTACACTGCGCATGCGTGCCCGCTCACCAATGTGCATGCAGCCCTGGAGTGTTGGGACCTGAACCTGGGGTCAAAGTGCGATCGTGGCATGCCTGTGACTGACTGCGTGGTGATCACCGATGATGAACAATGCTATGACCGCGATCTGTTTTGCATCCCTAAACATTACTTAAATGATCTGGAGAGAGTACATATTCCTCATGGTTTAATCATGGGACAGAACCGAACTTTTGGCAAGGGATATAATGAAAGCCATGGAAAATCATCACATCGTCGCTTGCTGTGTACGGAACGGTGGCTATAAGTTTTTTGCTGACCTTTCAGACTACATTAAAGCATTGAATTGAAACAGTTACCAGTCAATCCCTATAACGGTGGACCTCATCTGCTTCAAGAGTTACTGTAATGATCAGTCAATAGGGGAGCTACAGAGTTTACCAACTGGGGGTACGAAATCCATGCTTTCCTCCTCAAATTGTCCTCTCTGGCTATTTTGTTTCCTGATGAAACTTGGATACCAATTATGTCTTACCTTGCAGACACCTTTTCAATCCTAAATGAACTGAACTTCAAATTGCAAGGGAAGGCTGATGATTGCTTTCGGCACTGTGAAGGAATCGCAGCTTCCCAACTCATTGAAGGTTTGGTAATTGAGAGTGCAAAGCCAAAATTACTACATGTTCCCCACACTGCTACGACACATCGAATAAAACAGAATCAGTAAGGAAACTGTAAATGGACTGGCAAGCCCAATTCCAAATGAAGCTGTCTGAACTTCAGCGCCTCAGCTTTCACACCACATTAAAAACATGGCACAAGTCAATGACACTGTAGTGTTCTGAAGTAGCGTCTCCGAGGAGTATCCAGAGCTGAATAAAACAAGCATTTTGTTGCTTTTGTCCTTCACAACGACGTACATGTGCGAGGTTGGATTTTCTGTCCTCACAAAGCTGAAGACGGCAAAAAGGAACCGGCTGAATCCTGCACCCGATATGTGCATAGCCCTCTCCTCCTGTGAACCGGATTGGAGCGCGATCGTGAGGACCAAGCAGGCTCATCTCTCGCATTAAAGGCAAGGGAAAATGGTGGGTCCTGAAGGTTGGCCGGAGCCAGTTGGCAAAATTGGGTCCCCAGAAAAAAAGTTTGAAAAACACCGGCTTTGAGAGTGGAAAATCATGTCTCACGACTTGGATTGAATTTTTTGAAGGGGTAACCAAGCAGGTAGATGAGGGCAGCAGTCGACGTGGACGTTACCAAGGCCTTTGACAAGGTAGAGTATGGTAGGTGGTTGCATCAGGTTATATCTCACCAGGATCCAGGGTGAGGTAGCCAATTGGATACAAAATTGGCTTGACGACAGAAGACAAAGTGTTGTAGAGGGTTGTTTGTCAAATTGGAGGCGTGCGACCAGCGGTGTGCCTCAGGGATCATAGCTGGTCCACTGTTATTTGTAATTGACATTAATAGTTTGGATGAGAATTTAGGAGGCATGGTTAGAAAAGTTTGCAGATGATGCCAGATTTTGAAAGGATAGTGGACAGTTAAGAAGGTTATGTAGAATTGCAACGGGATCTTGGTCAATTGGGCCAGTAGACCGATGAATGGCATATGCAGTTTTATTTAGATAAATGTGAGGTGATGCATTTTGCTAGATTAAATTGGGGCAGAACCTACTCAGTTAATGGTAGGGAGTTGGGGAGAGTTATAGAACAAAGAGATCTAGGAGTACAGGTTCATAGCTCCTTGAAAGTGGAGTCACAGGTGGACAGGGTGGTGAAGAAGGCATTCGGCATGCTTGGTTTCATTGGTCAGAACACTGAATACAGGAGTTGGGATATCTTGCTGAATTGTACAAGACATCAGTAAGGTCACACTTGGAATACGGTGTAGAGTTCTGATCACCCTATTATAGAAAGGATATTATTAAACTAGAAAGAGTGCAGAAAAGATTTACTAGAGGGTTATGGGCCAAATGCGGGCAATTGGGACTGGCTTAGTGGTGGGTGGCATGGACAAGTTGGGCCGAAGGGCCTGTTTTCATGCTGTAAACCTCTATGGTAAGGAAAAAAAATCTAACTAATGAGGCATGCTCCAGCAAATTCTGGGCCATTAATATATTCCAGTTCACTTTTACTGGCTTATGAGCCTTTCAGGAAGCAATTACTTCACTTACATGTCGCCATATTACAAAGTCTTAAATTACATTTACTGTTTAACAAGCCAATATGATACAACACACACACAATGATATTATGGATAACCTGTACCCCAACTCTAATCACCCATCGAGCATAACTATAGCAATCACCAATTAAAATTATTAATTGAGCTAGCATCTACTGCTTTGAGATAGAAAGTTCACAATTCTACCAATCTTTGCATGACAAAGTGACCAGTTTCTCTCCTGAATGGCCTGGCTCGCATCTTAGAGGCTACTGAATCCCCTCGTCTTAGGCTTCTTCCAGCAATCGAAAATACCTCTAATTTTTCTACGCTACCAAATCCTTTCAAAATCCTAAAAATCTTAATCATTTTTTTTTTTTTAATTTAGAGTACCCAATTTTATTTTTCAATTAAGGGGCAATTTAGCGTGGCCAATTCACCTACCCTGCACATCTTTTTGGGTTGTGGGCGTGAGACCCACGCAGACACGGGGTGAATGTGCAAACTTCACACAAACAGTGACCCGGGTTGGGATCAAACCCAGGTCCTCGGCACTGAGGCAGCAGTGCTAACCACTACACCAGCATGCTGCCCTTTAAAAACCTTAATCAATCACCTCTTAATCTTTTATATTCCAGGGAACACAAGCCTAGTTTATGTAATCTCTTCTCAGAACTGAACTCTTGGAACCCTTGTAATATTCTTGTGACCCTGTAGTAGTGTGCTTCCTCCAAGGCCAACATATCCTGAGGTGCAACACCCAGAACCATACACTGCACTCTAGATAGCTCCAGCAAAATCTCTTCCCTTTAAATTCTACCCCTCCATTTTGCATTAGCCTTTTGGATTTTTGTTTTTTTGCACCTGGCCACTTTGCGATCTGTGTAATGGGATCCCAAACTCTTTGGGTATCCATTATTCCTGACTTTTCACCATTCAAAAAAATACTCGGTCCAGAGGGGCGATCTCCCATTTACCTCTGTTGAAATCCACTTGTCCACAACATTGCATTGTAATCTTCAGAGTTGCAGTAGTGTAACTGAAGTTATTTTCAGTACATTATGAAAGGGAAATAACAGTGCACTTTGTTCCCTCAATGATTTGGGTAAACATACTAAAAGTTTGTAATCACAAATGGACTTTAACCTGCTATCCACTAGGAAAGCAGTGTACCAACTCCGCCACACACGGGGGACCTTCTACGAACACGGAGACGAGGTTGGCCGCCTATTGGCTCACCAGCTGACAAAGCAGGCAGCCACAAGGGAAATAGCGCAGGTAAAGGATAGCAGAGGCAGACTGGTAACAGAACCAAAGGAGGTCAATCGGGCATTTCCTTCCACCGGGGACTGCACGCCTCCGAGCCCCCCCACCAACGGGGGCGCGGGGGTGAAACAGTTCCTAGACGGACTGGAATTACCAGTTGTGGGGGAAGACAGAGGGGGGAGCTGGAAGCACCAACAGATCTGGGAGATCATGGAGAGCATCAGCTCCATGCAGCTGGGGGAGGCACCGGGACCGGATGGGTTCCCGGCGACTTCTACAAACATTTGCACCAGTCCTGGCCCCACACTTAAGGGACATGTTTACGGACTCACTGGCATGGGGCACCCTGTCCCCATGCTAGCGCAGGCCACAATTTCAGGAGGCGTTTGTCTCCCTGGACGCAGAAAAGGCCTTCGACAAGAGTCAAATGGAAATACCTCCTCGAGGCTGGAACGGTTTGGGCTAGGAGTGGGGTTCACCATCTGGGTGAGGCTCCTGTACACACTCCCAAAGCGAGAGTCCGAACTAACACCACCAGCTCGGAATACTTCCAGCTGCAGAGAGGCACAAGACAGGGCTGCCCCCTGTCCAGACTCTTGTTCGCGCTAGCGATCAAACCCCTGGCAATAGCCCTGCCGGATGCGAAAAGCTGGAAGGAAATCCGAAGAGGAGACAGAGAGCACAGAGTCTCACTCTATGCAGATGACCTGCTCCGCTTATGTCTCGAAGCCACAGGAGCTACTGAAGGCAATACTGCAAATACTGAAAGAGTTTGGAACCTTCTTGGGTTATGAAGTTAACCTGGGCAAAAGCGAGGCATTCCCAGTGAACCCAAACAGGGGAGGGAGAGAGCTGGAGGGGCTCCCGTTCAAAACAGCCCAGAACAGATTCCGCTACCTGGGGATCCAGATAGCCAGAGACTGGATACAGATCCACAAGTGGAACCTGACCAGGCTGGTGGAGGAAGTAAGAAGAGACCTTCAAAGGTGGGGTTCACTCCAACTCTCCGTGGTGGGGAGTGTGCAGACGATCAAGATGAACATACCGCCCAAGGTTCCTCTTCCTGTTTCGATCCATTACGATCTTCATCCCCAAGGCCTGTTTCCAAAACGTAGACAGTCTAATCATGACGTTTGTGTTGGGGGGGGGGGGGGTTTAAGAACCAGAGAATTCCCAAACAGACACTGCAAAGAAGGAAAATCAAAGGGGGCTTGGCCTTACCAAACCTACAATACAACCACTGGGCAGCAACGACAGAAAAAGTGTGAGGGGATGGGTACAAAAACCCGACCCCGATTGGGTACAAATAAAGGAGGCATCCTGTAAAGGAACGACCTTCCAGGCCCTGGCCACAGCAGCACTCCCATCCTCCCCAACAAGGTACACAATGAGCCCAGTGGTAGTGGCCACGCTGAGAACGTGGACCCAGCTGAGACAACACTTCGGGATAGCCAGAATGTCCCCATGGCTCCCATATGCGGCAATCACAGATTCCCCCCAGCCATGCGGGATACCACCTTCAAAAGATGGAGGCGGCACGGGGGCACACTGATGGTCGGGGACTTCTATGTAGGGCACAGACTGGCCACACTCGGCAAACTGACGAGGAAGTGGAGTGAAGCAAAAGGACAGGAAATGAGACACCTCCAAATAAAACACTTCCTCCACAAAGAGACAGTAGGGTACCCCAGGGCCCAAAAAAAACACACTACTAGAGGACCTGATAGGCACAAGCAACGAAAGGGGGGGGGGGCCTATGTGGGAAAATATACGGACAGCTTTTGGAATTTCTCCACATGGAGAAGATTAAGTACACCACCCGAAGGTCAGAGGGGCTTCCTGGATACTTGGGGGCAGTTTGTTGGTCTGTTCCAAAACCAGTTTCCCTGGGTTTCTGTGGCTATGACTCATCTTTCATTCTCACTCCACAGTATAAGTGTTAGCTTTGACGAAGAGCCATCGGACTCGAAACTCTTTTCTCTCCCTACAGATGCTGCCAGACCTGCTGAGATTTTCCAGCATTTTCTCTTTCGTTTCTGTCCAATAACCTGTGTTGGATCGTGCTCGCTCGCAACAAATGCAAGATCAGATTTTTAATGCTGTATCTTTATGTAATACAGATCAGACTTGTTACCGACAACTTTGTACTTCTCAATTTTAATTAGAGCAAGTCTTTTAGAGGTTGTCAAACATGCCAAATGCAGTTGCGTTTTGTTTTTATTTAGAGTACCCAATTAATTTTTTTCCAATTAAGGGGCAATTTAGCGTGGCCAATCCACCTAGCTTGCACATTTTTTGGGTTGTGGGGGCGAAACCCACGCAAACACGGGGAGAACATGTAAACTCCACATGGACAGTGACCCAGAGCCGGGATCGAACCTGGGATCTCAGCGCCGTGAGGCTGCAGTGCTAACCCACTGTGTCACCGTGCTGCCAACCAGATGCAGTTTTATGTTCCATTGCCACATCAATTGTTAGGAAACAGACTTTTTTCTCATTTCCAGAGTATTGTGCTATTATGACAACCTTTTTCAATGAAAAATAAAGTTTAGTGCAAAAATATAGGAAACATGATACTGTGGGAGGATGGAGGGAATAAATGTTAAGGAATCTCCTTGATGCCAAAAAGATAGTAATACCATGCTGCCTTTTTCCTTTGCGAATTAACCACTGTTAGAACATAGAACAGTACAGCACAGAACAGGCCCTTCGGCCCTTGATGTTGTGCCGAGCATTGTCCGAAACCAAGTTGTTAACATTACTGCTTCAATGTTTGAAAGAAAAACCTTTCAACAATCTCTTTTGAGGGCCACAGATGGCATAGGATTCTCTAAAGGTAAACTTGCAGGTTGAGTCCATAATTAAGAAAGCAAATGCAATGTTGTCATTTATCTCAAGAGGCTAGGAATATAAAAGCAGGGATGTACTTCTGAAGCTTTATAAAGCATTAGTTAGGCCCCATTTGGAATACTGTGAGCAATTTTGGGCCCCACACCTCAGGAAGGACATACTGGCACTGGAGCGGGTCCAGCGGAGATTCACACGGATGATCCCAGGAATGGTAGGCCTAACATACGATGAACGTCTGAGGATCCTGGGATTATATTCATTGGAGTTTAGGAGGTTGAGGGGAGATCTAATAGAAACTTACAAGATAATGAATGGCTTAGATAGGCTGGATGTAGGGAAGTTGTTTCCATTAGCAGGGGAGACTAGCACCCGGGGGCACAGCCTTAGAATAAAAGGGAGTCACTTTAGAACAGAGATGAGGAGAAATTTCTTCAGCCAGAGAGTGGTGGGTCTGTGGAATTCATTGCCACAGAGGGCGGTGGAGGCCGGGACGTTGAGTGTCTTTAAGACAGAAGTTGATAAATTCTTGATTTCTCGCGGAATTAAGGGCTATGGAGAGAGCGTGTAAATGGAGTTGAAATCAGCCATGATTGAATGGTGGAGTGGACTCGATGGGCCGAATGGCCTTACTTCCGCTCCCATGTCTTATAGGACTACAAAGAGCAGAACAGCAGCTCAATAAACTGCTCCACACAAGTGAACCAGTGATTATTGTAGGTCATCTGGGCTGAGTCATCAAGATACTATTGGCATTTAGCACATATTTCCAAAGGGCTGCCAAAAGACCCAATATGGATTATTATGTATAAATAAATTAGATCCAAGAACACACTGCGTCAGTAGCTGATGCCTGAGTGGAGGAAGTTGTCTGGCCAATACAAACTTAATCTCGATATTATCAGGTGCAGAAAACAACTTTCATTTTATAACCATCAGGTCATAGATTATCATAGCATTTACAGTGCAGAAGGTGGCCATTCGGCCCATCAAGTCTGCACCGGCTCTTGGAAAGAGAATATTCTTGCTATATTTTTTTTATTCATTTGGCGTGGGCATCAGTGACTAGACTAGCGTTTATTGCCCATACCTAGTTGCCCTTGAGAAGGCGGTGGTGAGCTGCTTCTTGAACCGCTGCAGTCACTGAAGTGTAGATACGGCTACTGTGCTGCAAGGGAGGGAATTCCAGGATTTTGGCCGAGCGATAGAGACTAAACGGCGGAATCTCCAGGTGATGGTGTTCCCAGGTATCTGCTGCACTTGTCCTAGATGGTAGTGATTATGGGCTTGGAAGGTGCTGCCTGAGGAACCTTGCTGAGTTCCTGCAGTGCATCTTGTAGATGGTACACATTATTGCCACTGTTCATTGATGTGGAGGGATTTAATGTCTGTGGAAGGGGTAGGAATCAAGCAGGCTGCTTATTAATAAGGACACAGGAGTCCACACCGAGTAAATAAGAACAAAAGTTTTATTAACAAACTAGATATGTACACTTTGAGTTTTTCTCTCTGGTCCCCGCCTTACTGGCCGACCTTATATACACTGGGTAATTGGGCTATCCAGTCCCTAGTGCGGGAGCTCGTACTCCTCAAGGAGCATGGGGTAGACAAGCATTCCCACCCCGTATGAGATATCACAGCTTTGTCGTGGATGGTGTAAAGCTCGTTGAGTGTTGTTGGAGCTGTATTGAACCAGGCAAGTGTAGAGGATTCCATTACAGTCCTGACTTGTGCCTTGTAGATGGAGGACAGGCTTTGGGGAATCAGGGAGTGAGTTACTTGCTGTAGGATTCCTAGCCTTTGACCTGCTCTGGTAGCCACAGTATTTATTTTTGGAAAACATTTTTATTAAATTTGTAACATTTTGGATTTGGATTTGTTTATTGTCACGTGCACCGAGGTACAGTGAAAAGTATTTTTCTGCGAGCAGCTCAACAGATTAAATACATGGGAAAAAAAGGGAATAAAAGAAAATACAAAATAGGGCAACACAACATATACAATTTAACTACATAAGCACTGGCATCAGATGAAGCATACAGGGGTGTAGTGCTAATGAGGTCAGTCCATAAAAGGGTCATTTAGGAGTCTGGTAACAGCGAGGAAGAAGCTGTTTTTGAGTCTGTTCGTGCATGTTCTCAGACTTCTGTATCTCCTGCCCGATGGAAGAAGTTGGAAGAGTGAGTAAGCCGGGTGGGAGGGATCTTTGATTATGCTGCCCACTTTTCCCAGGCAGCGGGAGGTTAAATGGAGTCAATGGATGGGAGGCAGGTTCGTGTGATGGACTGGGCGGTGTTCACGACTCTGAAGTTTCTTGCGGTCCTGGGCCGAGCAGTTGCCATACCAGGGGTCATTTTGGGGGCAGCACGGTTGCACAGTGGGTTAGCCATGCACCCTCAGGGCGCCGAGGTCCCAGGTTCAATCCCAGCTCTTGGTCGTTGTCCATGTGGAGTTTGCACATTCTCCACGTGTTTGTGTGGGCTTTGCCCCCACAACCCAAAGACGTGCAGGCTAGGTGGATTGGCCATGCTAAATTGCCCCTTAATTGGAAAACAATTAATTGGGTACTCTAAATTTATATATATTTTTTTTAAATTTGTAACATTTTATACATAAACAATCAAACAATAACATGTATCAACAACTTCAGCAAACCTATTAAAATACAAACCCCGCTAACAATTATAACCCCATCCCCACCAGCTAACAGTAACCAGATCCTTGAAATGCAATATAAACAGTTGGCATCTATTATAGAACCCATCAATCGCTCCCCTCAGCGTGAACGTGACCTTCTCAAGGTGCAAGTACTCCATCAAATCACCCAGCCAAGCTGCGACACTGGGAGAAGTCGCCTACCTCCAACTCAGCAGAATCTGCCACCAAGCCAGCAATGGGGCAAAGGCCAGAGCATCCGCCATCACCCCAGGCCTCAATTTGGCTGGTCTCACACCCCAAATATCACTACTAATGGGAAGGGTTCTAAATTTATATTTAAATTTGCTGTTATGGTGTTGAAAAAAAGACTCCCAGAAACCCACCAATTTGGGGCAGGGCCAGAACATGTGCACATGATTCGCAGGCCCTCGAGCACCGCTCAAACCTATCCTCAAACCCTTCAAAAACCAACTCATTTTAACCTTAGTGAGATGTGCCCTGAACACCACCTTGAGCTGTATCAAACAGAGCCTCACGCGAGATGATGTAGCATTCACTCTGCAGAGGGACTCACTCCACACCTCCTCCTCCAAAATTGGGCATAGCTCCTCTTCCCACCTAGCCTTCACCTCCTCCATTGAAACCGGCTCTTCCTCCATGATCCACCATATAACCCGGACGTACTTAGCTCCTCCGTCCCCGCACAGGGGAGAATCCATTCCAACAAGATGGATGGTGGCACCCTCGGGAACATTGAAAAAGCTTGCCTGTCCAGTCATGCATCTGAAAGTACTTAACCATATCCACCCCCAACAAGGCCTGCTTTCTTCCTCAGCTCCTCCCAGTCAGCAAACCGACCCTCCACTATGAAGTTCTTTACCCTCTCCCTTACATGGTCGTCCTCCTCTCCCTCCGCCCCCAAAACCGAGAGTGGCATTAGGTTTCCCTGTTTGAAACAAATGATTCCTGCAGATGGGGAACCCCGCACTGTGCCCGAGCCGCCTCCAGCTTCAAATCCACCCAATCTTAATCTTTATTGTCACAAGTAGGCTTACATTAACACTGCAATAAAGTCACTGTGAAAAGCCCCAAGTCGCCACATTCGAGCGTCTGTTCGGGTACACTGAGGGAGAATTCAGAGTCCAAATTACCCAACTACCTAACAGCACATCTTTCAGGACTTGTGGGAGGAAACTGGAGCACCCGGAGGAAACCCACGCAGACACGGCATGGACAGTGACCCAAGCCGGGAATTGAAGTTGGGACCCTGGTGCTATGACAGTGGTAACCGCTGTGCTACAATGCAGCCCTTGCGACGCAAGGTCCAAAATGACCACCGCTGAATACCCCACACTTTATACGGCAAGTTTTAACCATAACAAGAAGTCAATCCTGGGGTAGAACTTGTGCACCGGTGATAAAAACAAAGCT
Organism: Scyliorhinus torazame; assembly: GCF_047496885.1. Classification (NCBI taxonomy): domain Eukaryota; kingdom Metazoa; phylum Chordata; class Chondrichthyes; order Carcharhiniformes; family Scyliorhinidae; genus Scyliorhinus; species Scyliorhinus torazame. Next base: position 59,353,036 of record NC_092707.1, read on the forward strand.
CTTTACCCAGGAGTTGACCAATCGCTACGGATCAACCCTGCCTGTTCTTTCTTTCCCCCCCCGCCCCCCCCCCCCCCCCCCCAAAGAATCAGCTGGTGGGAATCCAACGCCAGAAATGCAGCCAACAGCTGTTCCATGAACCTATCAACCCAATTTGGGGTGTGTTCACCAACACAACTGCCTTTCCTTCCAATGTACCCATAACCATTACAAAATGACTCCCCCTTGATCAGCCATCACTGTCCCTGCCTGAAAACTAACCCTCTTGCTAATGAAAATTACCACCCACCATCGATCTACGATTGAACCCTGAATGTAAAACCTGGCTCACCCAAGCCTTCCGCACCTGATCTGGTCCCGCTCCACTCCTATTCGCTAGCCTCCCTCTCCTTATTGCCAGCAAAGTGGCCCCAACCAGGATCCTACTCCAACAGCCCCTCAAAACTAACATCCACCCTATCCCTTCCAGCCCATACTCCCCACGACACCCCATCCCTTCCAGCCCATACTCCTCACATGTCAAAACCCCTCCATCATTAACAAACATTTTCCCCCTCCAGAACAAACAGAGCACTCCCCATATTTTTATTAAAAGCATAAAGGCATAAGTATAGTACACAAACATTCCCCCTTCACACACAGTTCTCACAGCGACCCTGACTTCTTCTCTCTGATGAGGGCCACTGCCTGCTCCGGCGTATCGAAAAAGTGATATTTCAAGTCCATGGTGACCTGCAACCTTGCAGGGTATATCACCCGAAATCTCACACCCGTGCTGTAGAAAACAGCCTTCACCATGTTGAAGACCACACCCCTCTTCGCCAGTTCAGTCACAATGTCCTGATATATCCGCACCCTGTGCCCGTCCCAGTCGATATTCCGAATCCTCTTCGTCCACTGCAAGATCCTCTCCTTCCGTAGAAGGTGGTAGCTTACTCCGTCTTGGCTTTTGCCTGATCACCCAGTGAACTCTGTCCAACTCCTGAGGGAAGAACATCTCATCCCCTCCCACCAACTGAGAAAATATCTACAAAAAGTACTGGGTCGGCATCGAGCACTCCAAACCCTCCAGCAGTCCCACCAACCTGAGGTTTGACCACCTTGACCTGTTCTCCAGATTGTCCAGCCTCAATCCTTTGTTGTTATCCGACACCTTCAGCAACTCAGCCTTCAATGTGGCAAGTCGATCCTGGGGCACCGGAGCACCCGGGGGAAACCCACACAGACACGGGGAGAACGTGCAGACTCCGCACAGACCGTGACCTAAGCTGGGATTCGAACCTGGAACCCTGGAGCTGTGAAACAACAGTGCAAACCACTGTGCTACCGTGCCGCCCTAGTTTGTATGAACTATTCAAACAGTGTTTTCATACAAAGAATATGGACAATAGAAATTAAATTTGATTACTGCCATATTTCAGATGTCAACAGTCTTCTAAATATTACCTGTAATGGCTCTGTACTTGAAATGAGTTGAATGCTCCCCTTTGCCTAATAGGTTATCTCACACGTATTAAAAGACTAATCCGAAATTATGGAAAAAGACTATTTTTCTTACAAAAAAAAAAGCCTTGTTCGAAAGAATGGAGGACATGTGGCAGACTAAATTAATGCAGAGAAGTGAAAAAAGATACATTTGAATCACATTTTGAATCAAAATGACGACAACATAGCAAACCATTCAGCTCATTGTGTCTATGCTGGCTCTCTGCAAAAGCAACTTGGCTAGCTTCACTCCCATGCTATTACCCCGAAGCTCTGCAAATTATACAAGCTGTGTTCAACTCTCATTGCTGTGGAATTCAGCTAGCCAGGCAGTCTGCAAATACATCTTATAATTACAATATTGAACAATTCTTAAGCTATGTTGGGAAATATTTCAACTTACATGGTTGCATTTCTATATACAACAAATGGAAACTATCTTGTGTAAAGACTACAAAAATGCTAATTAATTTCAACAAAAAATCAAATTAACCATGAAAAATGAACATTGGGGTCAGTCCTGGTATTATTAGGAAGCGATCTCAAGAATGTAACAGTAGTAATAAGGTCCATCGGTGCCCAATACTTTGAGGCAAGCATCCAAGAACACAGGGAGGAGGCTTCCTCAAATACTGGGGCAATCATAGGATCTACACTGCAAGGAATCTTGCAACTTGTAAGAAATAGGGAGAGCATACTCGGAGTGGGAGAATCAAGGCCAATCTTAGGATCCAAGAGCACTTGGATTATGGCTAGACGTTATTTTTTTTTTTGAAATATATTTTATTGAAGTTTTTCAAACAAAACTTTTCCGTTTTTACAACTTAATAAAGGCATATACATTAAACGTTATTTAAATAATATATTAAACTAACAACAGATGGAAAAAGAAATAAACAAAAAGCAAATATCAACAACTAACTAAGTGGCACTAATCTGCTTGAATCTGCAACATAAACAAGAAATGCTGGACAATCTCAGCAGGTCTGACAACATCGGTAGAGAAAGAATGGAGCCAGGTTTCGAATCTGGATGACTCTTTGTCAAAGCTAGATAAAGACATCCAGTCTCGAAACATTAACTCCGTTTCTCTCTCCACAGATGCTGTCAGGCCTGCTGAGATTGTCCAGAATTTTCTGTTTATGTTAGAGTTAAATTACTCATTTGGTTTCTTCTCTTTGTGCATAAATGTGAAAACCACTGTGCAGGACATCATCACAATATAACATTTAAATAACAAACCTACCAGGACCCGGTCTCCGATCTTCAATTCACGTTCTCCCTTCTTAACAGAGCCAGCTTCTGAAAGGTTTGACACAGATTCACTTGCTGTTTTTAAGAGGTTGGTCATGGTTGGAGATGGTGCAGATTCCTGAGCTGCACCTGGTGTACCTAATGCTGCTTTTTGTCCAGTTGGTGTAGATGGAGCAGTCACAACACTGGCTGATGTAGATGTTGGTGATGTGGCTCTGGAAACAGATGCTGCACAGGTCTGTGAACCATTGGCTTCACCATCTGTCAGTGGGCTCCGAGACAGTTTTGAAGGTCTTGTAAATATTCCACGCAATGGTTCACACTGGAAATATCGAACCCCAGCAACTGAGCCATCATTTTTACCAATTGGTTCATCCAAAACAATTCCAGCCCACTGGCCTGGAGCAAACTGACTTTCACCAAGGAACTGGATGAATCCGGGTTTACTACCATTTACCCAGATGCGCTCTCCAATTCTAAAATCATCCACAAATTCTTCCTGCGCCTCTGTGGCGGACGCATTCGAGGATTTCTCTCCAGGAGATGTTTTTTCTGTAGCAGGAACAGATGCTGTTGGCATAGGGGGGATAAGTGTTAAATAGTTGAAAATATAATTTCATTTAAAAAAATATTTTTTTCTTACTTTGCTCATTTTCTCCCCTCATCGCCTCTCAGTATTCCTTGTTGGGGTACAGATCGGAGTATTAATCCCGTCTCATTCAAATGGCTGTTTATTTGTGGTTATTAACAATAAGCTAAAGGAAGTTATTATTTTGTGGTAGGCAACACAGTGAACCCCAAACATGTCCTCAAACATTCACACATGCACATCGGCCAGAGGGTTTGTTGGATAGCGATCAGGACGAGTAATCCTGGCAAATTTTCCCTTCCCTAACCCAGAATGATGTCCTCACCATCACTTTGATTGAGATTAATGGACTCATATAAAAGATAAAATAAATACTTTACATATTTAAAATGATACTGTACATCTACAATGAAACTTCATTATTCCACATTCAAGAATCTTCAATAAAATTAAATATCTTTCCCTATGTTAATTAGCTAGCGGAAAAAGGCTTGGGAGCCTTTCTGAATAAAAACAACAATTGGATAAGTCACAAGGCAACATAATGCATTCAGTCAGACTATGGATTTTTTAAAAAGCAGAAATTAGTTTTTTTCCACTTAGCTTTACTATATAAATTACATAGTGATCTCGTCAGCTTGGCTTAGCTGGTGTTACTTTCACCTTGCAGCCAGAAATGTGATAGCTCAAGCCTCATTCCAGTACTTTAGTACGTAAACTAGACTGACACATCAAGAACAACTTGGGGTTATGGTGTCTTTAACACAGAGAAATAAAACACACCAAAATGCTTCTTTGGTCAAAGAAGGTTTATTTTAAAAGGAGGGTCTTAGAGCAAGCTTGTCTGACCTTTTCACTCAGGCAGGGTGTGTACATTTGCATTTTTCTCTTACTCAAGGGGACGATGAACACATTTCTGAAAGATGACATCTGGCACAACAGTAAACTGAATTTCAATGGGTTTGAGATATTAAGAAAATAAGAACAGTGCTGAGCAAAAGTAAAGCAGTGTCACAGCATTAATTTGAGAAGTTAGAAAGAGTAATTAATAAGAAATGACCAGGGGATTCAGCTCGCGCTCACTCACATTGTCAGCATGCTCACTCACTCACCCTCACCCACTGTGAGTGGATGCATGTGTATATGTTGGTGCAGGTAAGGGAGAGCAAGGCTCACTTCACCCTCCTGAGGTCCAGTCCCATGTGATATGACCAGCTCCTCCTCTGTGCCAAATTAAAGTACAGGCCGCCTTAGGCATCCCCAGGTCCAGCCTGGTGACATCACATCATTTCCACCCCGGGCCCCTGCAGTTGCTTCATACTGTACGAGAATTAGAATTTACCTGGCAACTGACAACGTGTTGCTCATCCAATCACAGGCTGGTTCTCGTTAGATTCACTGGTAAATCTAATCTTAACAACAGCCAAGGCATGGTGAAACCAGTCTGTCATTGGATGGTCAGGCTTGCAGCAAAATGTCTAAATTCTATCCATGAAGACTGCAACAGTTGAGTCCAACAATGTGGCAGACCGGATCCAAATGCCTTGGGGGCCACATCCGGCGGTTGGACAAGCCTGGCCTTATTAGTGTCAGAAGAAAATTCCAACTATGGGCACTAGATAACTAAAAGCAGTATTGAGGGGTTGTTGAATTATCCATCAGTCTTCCATGTTAAACTGAGGTTTCATCTGCCTATCTGGATCCCATAAAGAGCCTGTAGCACTTGGCCACTATTCATAAAGATATTGCCAACACATGCCGCGGAAGTAATCTCTAAAACGAAATGGAAAAATTCATGTTCATAGAAAGGTACAATTTACAGTACAGAAGGAGAAGTTATTTGGCCCATGGAGTCTGCACCTTTCCTTGGAAAAGAGCACCCCACCACCCTATCTCTGTACCCCAGTAACCCAACCTAACCTAACCTTTTTGGGCTCCAAGAGCAATTTAGCATGGCCAATCCACCTGACCTGCACATCGCTGGACTGTGGGACATCTCAAACTAGAGGACCCAGAGGAAACCCATGCAGGCACGGGGAGAACGTGCAGACTCCGCACAGACAGTGACCCAAGCCGGGAATTGAACCTGGGACCCTAGAGCTGTGAAGCAACAGTGCTAACCACTATGCTACCGTGCCACCCATGAAGACTATTTCTCAGGGTTTAACTACTCTGCTTATCTTTTTGGGTTGTGGGGGCGAGATCCACGCAAACACGGGAAGAATGTGCAAACGCCACATGGACAGTGACCTGGGGCCGGGATCGAACGCGGGTCCTAGGCGCCATGAGGCAGCAGTGCTACCCACTGCGCCACCCGACAAACAATTTATTTAATCTAATTTGGACATGCATATCAATGCTAACCATGGCATATGCTCAATAGATGATGGTACAAGCACCGTGGGCATAGATTTAAGGTTTGGAGCAAGAAATGCAGCTGGGAGATACGAGGGGAAAGAACATAGCAATTAGAAATTCATGGCCTGGAAGGGCACTGGAGGCAGAGGCATTGGATGGGCACTTGAGTGAAATAAACCTGCAGGGCTACGAATAGTGTGGGGGAATGGCATTGATTGGATTCCTCCACAGAGTGCTGGGGTGGACACAAGGAGCTTATACCATCAGAACGAAGATGCTGCAGTGTTGCTCTCCAATATGAGCATATGCACTTTCAGGTAGGAATCATTGACTGCGATCAGAGGTTGCAGACCCTGACAGTTTTTTTGGCCTTTCACCAGCTGTAAGGCACTAATTTTCATCTCCCTAGTACCATTCCAGTTGAGATCTGCTGACTCAACACAAGCCAGAAACTGAATCTGATACCATCCTGGTCTGTACCACTCAGTTCCACACCACTCAACATTGGATCACATTATTCATTGACTTGCTTCATTGGATTGCTCTCTTTCCAGGTTATCTTTCTATTGCTTTCACGGAATTTACATTGTTCTCCTTTGCCTCCTTTTCCTCCATTTTGTTTTATTAAAATAAGTGTTTCCAGCTCTAAAATCAAAATCTCAAGTCTTGACTTATTGCTTCACCCTCTATTTTTGGATGGTGATACTAGAAAAAACAGGAAGGAGCACAGGGAAGTAATGCTGTTTGCAGAACTGAATTCGTATGGTTTGTCCTTTCTCTTTAACTTTAAAAAAAAATACTTCTACCTCCTTGCTGCCTTTGATTTCGGTCTTCAGTTGTAATGCCTTTTCAGCAGTTATCAGGAAAAGATAATAATTGAAGAAGGTAGACAAAAGGACAAGAGATTAAACTTATTACAACTGGGAAAAGACACAAAGGCCGAAGACAAAGCCATACAGGTTATCCAGAAATAATTTTTAGCTTTAATACAGATGGTGACTCAAACACAGCAACTCAGCATCATTTTACGGCAATTTTACTTTTTGCAGAACACCCTGAAACAACTTCTACACTTGTACTAAAATTTTATTAGGAATCTTGACTAATCTTCTATAAATTCCAAACAGAGACATAATAGAGGCCACGAGTCCAATAGAGAATCTAAGTAATCCCTGATCTTTATTAACAGTTCCTTCCCATTTCCAATCATGGTTCTCTCCCACCAAACCTGGTTAAATTCAGTTTTATCACTGCAGGTCCAGAGCTGTTCATCTTCAATTATATTCTGAAAAATGCAGGTTATCTTTTTCCTTTAACAGATATATCCTTTCCCATTCTCTCATCACTCTCCAAAAACAGATTCCATTTGAAATTAATTTTACAAATTCAAAATTGTTGACAGTGACAGCACAATAGCAAACGAGGCAGTGAGGTCGACATTAAGTATTAAAGTCAGCTCTATACTGGAATAGTGCCAGTGTTAAAAAAATGAAACAATCAAAAGCTTATTTTTTAAATCTGTAATCAAATTCGATGTATTCTATTAAGTCAAACAATTCAATTTGTTCCATGTAATTTTAGAACAAAGTGATTCACAACTCATTTTATGAAAACTCGTGGAACAAATTGTATATTCAGCTGATCTTCATTGTGTGCAATAAGCCTACAAACTAAACATAAAGCATTACAATCATACAACAATTAAAAAAGGTAGAGCTACCTTTGAAATTTTGATTATCAAGCCATGGAAAAATGTTTCAATATATCATAAAAAATACCTTCGATTCGTATTAAAACATACAATGCAATACATCAATCAGAGACTTAAACCAGACAGACCTTAGATGTTAGAACTGTGCATTAAATCTCTTCTGTCCAGTAAATTTAACGAGGCACTGCTCCAAGATTTAAAGATGAAGCATAATCTTGCACAAAGAAATTTAAATGGTAATCTCAACCTCCATTTATACCTCATATAAAGTCTAGACAGGGGATTCCAAAGACTTACTTGATGATTGTAAAGAGGCAGCTTGCTTCACTGCAGTGCTCCCTGGCTTGGCAATCTTGCTAGGAGCTTTCAGCCCACTAGGTTTTAGCAGACTCATCCTTCCTCTTCGCTTCCTTCAGCCTTTGTCTCGCAAATAGTATTTCCCAATCATCAAATCATCTGCACTGCTTTTAGATTCTGTACATCATTTAAAACCTGAAAGAGACAATATTACACAAGACTGAAAAAAATATTTACGCTATGAAATGAACATTTGAATGAATTGTTGCAGGAAGCAGTACATAAAATAGCTTCCTCCTGACAAAGCACAATGCTCTTTTCCACATGCCTGAGCTCCTATGAATGACTCTTCAATGAGGTCCTCCCCTACTACCCTGCGCTTGCATCCTGCTTTTTCTGAAAAGACTGAAACGTTTGAAAGATGACCATTTTTTTCCAGGGCTGGTTTCATTATTAACCACTTTCAATATCTGAGAATTTCTAATTTTGTTTTTCACCAAGTTAGGAAAGAACCTTTAAGTAAGATTACAGTTTGTAACAGTACACGATAGATGGCTGGATTATTTTTTTTAAATCAATTAAGATATCGTGTAGATCTCAGTCTTTGCAACATGAGCATATGACCAATGGTTTGTATTCGCAATTATGCCGCGTATAATTGGGAATAATCAAACCTGGAGTGACATTTTAACCTAAAACACAGAAAGCAGTTACCAGTAAATAATTATACATTTTTAAAACAAAGACAGTAACATATGATTAAATCATGGAGCTCATGTATTATTAATGACCACACTTCACAGCAGCCTGTGATTTATACCGCTGGCAAAAGAAAATACTGTATTGGTGTTTCTTGTTCAAAGAACCAGCATATCCTTTGTTTAACATTCCTTGCAATTCAATGGTCATGTGGAATACAGTGTCACTTTCAAAACGAGATTAAAATATTCACAAAACATTAATTAACTGAACACATGAGGGAGCCAATAACAGTCAGGTAGATAGAAATTCAACATACCCCTGCAGTCCTTTTGAAATTACTGCATCCACAATCAGGAACGGCAGGCACACTTATGATTTCAGTTAGTCAACATACAAGTTACAACACTGTCACAAGAACTGAAACCCAACTAGTCTAACATAATTTACCCTCCATGCAAGAAAATTGTCTGATAGTTTCCACACGTCTTTCTGCTCTTTTCCTTCATTCAACTATCCAACCCAATTTGGAAGGCTGCATATACCATAAACCTTGGATGCAAATTCCACAGTGTTACAAAGAAGCTATTTTCCACTTCTCTTCTAAATGTCCTACATTTAAACTTGCATCTTTGGTCCCCCATTTTAGATGCCTCAACTACTGAAAAGAATTGGCTTCTATTTACCCTGTCCATCCTTTCATAATTTTAAACATCATTTCAAACTTACTATCCTTTCAAATCAGTGTTGTACTCAAAATTCATTCATACAAATCTCTCGATTCAGAAAGTTACAGATATATAAAAGGTTAATAGTACTGCATGAAAAACTTCAGAAATACGTTGCAATGTGGACAAAAAAAAACAGGAATATTTTGCTTTGTATGGTTAGGATATAAGCAATAAACCTAAAACATACAGAACATACAGCCCGCACTTTGTCACAATATCCTCTATCTGCCAACAACCCCAACCCGATCAAAGCCGAATCTCTAGCCAATGAGGCATAAGGTCCGAGATTACTGTCATGATATGCAAACATGCAGCTAAATGAACACATAGAATAGGACACGACCAATGAGCAGTCAGGACACTCGGGGGTGGTATCTCACTATAAAAGGGATGAGGCACTCACACCCAGCCTCTTTCCACAGCCCAACTTCTACAGAGTGAGACAGGGTGTATCCTCAGCATCACACCCCAGCACGTGGCTTAGAGCAAGGCTGGTTCAGTTAGACTGCGTTACTACATTTAGATTAGCAGAGAGTCGAACTCATTGAGAACTGTGCTAACAGTTCAATAAAACACATTGAACTCAGTTCAAAGTCTGGAGCATCTTTTACTCAAAACTGCATCAAGTGGCAGCTTGTGTTATTCCAAATTACACAACACAACATGATACCAGGAGTCTGTTCAATCTAGTTAGTTCAACTGAGCAAGATCCGTGACGACCAGCGAATGTATACCGGCACAATGGAAAAGATTCCGGGTCCTCACCAGCTCAGGACCTCCGGCAATCTCAGTGCCAACTGGCAGACATTCAAGCAGAAATTGCAGCTTTACGTCGAAGCATCAGACCTCAATGGTGTGTCTGATGCACGGAAGAAAGCTCTTTTCCTCACCACAGCGGGTGATCACGCCTTGGAAATATTCAACTCCTTTCACTTCGCCGAAGACCAGGATAAATCAAACTTTCAGACCATCCGGGACAGGTTTGACAGCCACTGTGAGGTGGACACCAACAAAATCTTCGAGCGCTACATATTCAAGCAGCGATTGCAAGGTAAAGACGAATCCTTCAACTCCTATATAACTAACCTTAGACAGCTAGCGTAATCCTGCAACTTCAGTGATATCACTAATTCCATGATCAGAGATCAAATCGTTTTTGGGGTTCACTCTGATCCTCGGAGACAGCAGTTACTGAAGATCAAGCATATGACCCTGCCAGTCGCGATTGAAACATGCACAGTGCATGAGCACGCTAAAAATCACTATTCCCAGTACAAAAACAGCAGAAAATGATGAGCTAGCCTCCCACGAGGCGGAGTGTGTGCAGGCCATCCCCCGGTTGCAGCGCCCCAACATTGACGAAAGCGGCCATTTTGCGTGCTCTTCCCGGGGCCCGACGCATACGCGATGCGAGCGGGTTAACGAAGCCGCCGACACCTGCACTGCGCAGGTGCAGACGTCTGAGAACCGCACTGCACATGTGCAACGATGCATGGAGCGTCAGGACGTGTTCGAACTGTGGCACCGCCCATTTAAAGTAATACTGCCCTGCAAGAGGCAGACACTGTTTAAACTGCGGGAAGCCAGGCCACTATGCAACCCTGTGCACACATGCACCACCAGTCAGGAGCCAGCGCTCCCAATTCCGACAACGGCACATCTGGAGTGTGCAACAATGTCTACAGGATTCTGATCCCGGCAGTGCAATGGATCCAGATGCTGAATGCCTGGACAACGCCTACAGTGTGGGCATTATTGCAAGTGTGAATATGCCACACCAGACACATCGCATGTCCAATCGATCGTAACTGTGGATTCCGACAACGAATGGCGAGCAGTGATGAAGGTCAACCACTGCCCTATCCAGTTCAAGCTGGACACAGGTGCCTCTGCCAACCTCCTCTCACAGGCAGACTTCAGACGCATTAAGAAGCCCCCCACGGTCCTTCCAGCTGCCTGCAAGCTCCTGGATTACAACGGGAATGCCATCACGGCACTGGGATCCTACCATCTGCACATATCCAACCGACACACACACAAGCACGGTTACGCTTTGAAATTGTTACGCCGGACAGGTCATCCCTACTAGGTGCGCACGCCTGCAAGCAGCTGAACCTCATTCAAAGGGTTTACACCACAACATCCTCCCATGTGGATCGTCAGGCCAGCAACGACAACATCTTCGCCCAGTATCCAGATGTGTTCAACGGGATGGGCACGCTGCCGTATCGATACAAGATTCTGCTACGACCTGATGCCAAGCCAGTGGTCCACGCACCACGATGAGTCCCTGCTCCACTGAGAGAGCGCCTGAAGGCACAGCTCAAGGATCTTCAGCAACAAGTCATCGTTTCCAAGGTCACCGATCCGACTGACTGGGTCAGCTCGACGGTGTGCGTAAAGAAGTCTTCGGGGTGGGTGATGGGAGGGAGAGGGGGTGGCGTGGAAGATGTTGGAGATGGCGTCCTGCAAAGGAACAAGCCTGGGGGCGCTGGTGACGGCACCGCTGCCGCTCTCGCCGACAAGGTATACCACGAGCCCGGAGGTGGCGGCAACGCTAAGGATCTGGGGGCAGTGGAGACGGCATAGGGGTACGACGGGAGCCTCGGAGTGGTCCCCCATTAGAGACAACCATCGGTTTGTCCCAGGAAGGATGGACGGGGGATTTCAGAGCTGGCATCGGGTCGGGATTAGACGAATGGGGGACCTGTTCATTGACGGGACGTTTGCAAGCTTAGGGGCGCTGGAGGAGAAGTTTGGGCTACCCCCGGGAAACGCCTTCAGGTACATGCAAGTGAGGGCGTTTGTGAGGCGGCAGGCGAGGGAATTTCCGCTACTCCCGGCACAGGGGATTCAAGATAGGGTGATTTCGGGCGTATGGGTTGGGGAGGGCAAGGTGTCGGCGATATACCAGGAGACGAAAGAAGAGGGGGAGGCTTTGGTAGAGGAGCTGAAGGGTAAATGGGAGGAGGAGTTGGGGGAGGAGATTGAGGAGGGGCTATGGGCTGATGCCCTAAGTAGGGTTAATCCCTCTTCCTCGTGTGCCAGGCTTAGCCGGATACAATTTAAGGTGGTCCATAGAGCGCATATGACGGAGGCGAGGCTGAGTACGTTCTTTGGGGTGGAGAACAGATGTGGGAGGTGCTCAGGAAGTCCGGCGAACCTTGTCCATATGTTTTTGTCATGCCCAGCACTGGAGGGGTTCTGGAAGGGAGTGGCGGGAACAGTACCTAAGGTGGTGAAAGCCCGGGTCAAGCCAAGCTGGGGGCTAGCACTATTTGGAGTAGAGGACGAGCCGGGAGTGCAGGAGGCGAAAGAGGCCGGCATTCTGGCCTTTGCGTCCCTAGTAGCCCGGGGAAGGATCTTGTTAATGTGGAAGGAGACGAAGCCCCCCAGTGTGGAGGCCTGGATAAATGATATGGCAGGGTTTATCAAGTTGGAAAGGATAAAGTTTGCCTAGAGGGTCTGCGCAGGGGTTGTACAGGCGGTGGCAACCGTTCCTAGACCATCTCACGGAGTGTTAGATGAAGGTCGGACAGCAGCAACAGCAACCGGGGGGGGGGGGGGGGGGGGGGGGGGGGGGGGGGGGGGGGGGAGAAAGAAGAGAAGGGGGGTTTCTCTGGGGGGCATTTGAGCAAGAAAACACATGAAGGATCCGGAAACTGACATGTACGGGAAGAATCCACTGTACAAAGTCTTGTATCTTATTGACTTGCCATGTTCAGGTCTTGCCACGCGAGTTCTTTTTTTTGTTACGGGGGGAGGGGGGGGGGGGGGGGGAAGTGTTTGTTTGTAAGGTAGAAAATATTGTTACTGAAAAATTCTTAATAAAAACATGTTTTTTAAAAAAAAAGTCTTTGGGGGACCTGCGTATCTGCATTGATCCCAAGGATCTCAATAAGAATATCATGCGGGAACGCTACCCCATCCCGAAGCGGGAGGAACTCATACGTGAGATGGCACACACGCGCTTCTTCACCAACTTGGATGCATCACAGGGATTTTGGCAAATCCAGCTGGAAGAGTCCAGCAGAAGGCTCTGCACCTTCAACACGCCTTTTGGCAGATACGGCTACAATCGCATGCCATTTGGCATTATCTCGGCATCGGAGATATTCCATCGCATCATGGAGCAGATGATGGAAGGCATTGAAGGGATTTGTGTGTACGTGGACGACATCATATGGTCCACGACCCCTGAAGAACATGTGTCCCATCTCCATGAAAGTATTCTGCCGTGTACATGCCAACGACCTAAAGTTAAACAGGTCCAAATGTTGTTTTGGCACATCGACGCTCAAGTTCCTAGGCGACCAGATCTCACAGCATGGTGTGCGCCCGGACACAGACCAAATTAAGGCCGAGGCGATGAAGGTCCCAGAGAACAAAAAGGCGGTGCTGCGCTTCTTGGGTATGGTCAATTTTCTGGGCAAGTTCATTCCAAACATGGCCCCACACACCACGGTCCTACGCAACCTGGTGAAAAAGTCAACTGCCTTTGAGTGGAAGGCGGCACGCCAGAGTAGCTGGAGCTGAAAGCCAAGCTCACCACTGCACCAGTCCTGGCATTCTTCGACCCGGACCAGGAGACAAAAGGTAGCCACAGATGCGAGCCAGGATGGCATCAGTGCGGTGTTGCTTCAACGAGATGACACATCCTGGGCAGCAGTAGCCTACACTGTTGGGGAGAGTTTAAACTAATGTGGCAGGGGGATGAGAACCGATGCAGGAAGTTGGAAGGGAGTAAAACAGGGACAGAAATAAAAGGCAGTAAGGGGGAAAGTGTAAGGCAGAGAAGCCATTGTCAAAAATCAAAAAGGGCGACAGTACAAGGTACAGTGACTGAGGGGAGCTCAGTGAATAGGACCAGGAATACTAAAAGAAATAAAACGGGAAGTGAAAACATTAATGGTAAGCGACGCGGCAGGTTGTTACAGGAAGATATGGGTTCGACGACAAGGAAAAAGGTTAAGAGGAAATATAACTTAGGAGAGGTTACTGATCGAGGTGTTAAGATTCAGAACAGAGGTACAAAAGCCAACATAAGTGTACTTTACCTGGATGCTTGTAGTATTCGGAATAAGGTAAATGAGTTGATGGCGCAAATCATCGTGAATGACTATGATTTAGTGGCCATTACTGAAACATGGTAAAAGGATGGTCACGACTGGGAGTTAAATATCCGAGGGTATCAAACTATTCGGAAGGACAGAGTGGATGGTAAGGGAGGTGGTGTAGCTCTGTTACTTAAGGATAACATCCGGGCAACAGTAAGGGATGACATCGGTGCTATGGAGGATAAAGTTGAATCCATTTGGGTGGAAATCAGGAACAGTAAGGTGAAAAAGTCACTGATAGGAGTAATCAAAAGGCTACCAAATAGTAACATTATGGTGGGGCAGGCAATAAACAAAGAAATAACTGATGCATGTAGAAATGGTACAGCAGTTATCATGGGGGATTTTAATCTACATGTTGATTGGTTTAACCAGGTCGGTCAAGGCAGCCTTGAGGAGGAGTTTATAGAATGTATCCGCGATAGTTTCCTAGAACAGTATGTAATGGAACCTACGAGGGAACAAGCGGTCCTAGATCTGGTCCTGTGTAATGAGACAGGATTGATTCAGGATCTCATAGTTAGGGATCCTCTCGGAAGGAGCGATCACAATATGGTGGAATTTAAAATACAGATGGAGGGTGAGAAGGTAAAATCAAGCACTAATGTTTTGTGCTGAAACAAAGGAGATTACAATGGGATGAGAGAAGAACTAGCTAAGGTAGACTGGGAGCAAAGACTTTACGGTGAAACAGTTGAGGACTAGTGGAGAACCTTCCAAGTGATTTTTCACAGTGCTCAGCAAAGGTTTATACCAACAAAAAGGAAGGACGGAAAAAAGAGGGAAAATCGACCGTGGATATCTAAGGAAATAAGGGAGAGTATCAAATTGAAGGAAAAAACATACAAAGTAGCAAAGATCAGTGGGAGACTAGAGGACTGGGAAATCTTTAGGGGGCAACATAAGGCTACTAAAAAAGCTATAAAGAAGAGTAAGATAGATTATGAGAGTAAACTTGCTCAGAATATAAAAACAGACAGTAAAAGTTTCTACAAATACAACAAACAAAAAAGAGTGGCTAAGGTAAATATTGGTCCTTTAGAGGATGAGAAGGGAGATTTAATAATGGGAGATGAGGAAATGGCTGAGGAACTGAACAGGTTTTTTGGGTCGGTCTTCAGTGGAAGACACAAATAACATGCCAGTGACTGATGGAAATGAGGCTATGACAGGTGAGGACCTTGAGAGGATTGATATCACCAAGGAGGTAGTGATGGGCAAGCTAATGGGGCTAAAGGTAGACAAGTCTCCTGGACCTGATGGAATGCATCCCAGAGTGCTAAAAGAGATGGCTAGGGAAATTGCAAATGCACTAGTGATAATTTACCAAAATTCACTAGACTCTGGGGTGGTCCCGGCGGATTGGAAATTAGCAAATGTGACACCACTGTTTAAAAAAGGAGGTAGGCAGAAAGCGGGTAATTATAGGCCAGTGAGCTTAACTTCGGTAGTAGGGAAGATGCTGGAATCTATCATCAAGGAAGAAATAGCGAGGCACCTGGATGGAAATTGTCCCATTGGACAAACGCAGCATGGGTTCATAAAGGGCAGGTCGTGCCTAACTAATTTAGTGGAATTTTTTGAGGACATTAACAGTGCGGTAGATAACGGGGAGCCAATGGATGTGGTATATCTGGATTTCCAGAAAGCCTTTGACAAGGTGCCACACAAAAGGTTGTTGCATAAGATAAAGATGCATGGCATTAAGGGGAAAGTAGTAGCATGGATAGAGGATTGGTTAATTAATAGAAAGCAAAGAGTGGGGATTAATGGGTGTTTCTCTGGTTGGCAATCAGTAGCTAGTGGTGTCCCTCAGGGATCAGTGTTGGGCCCACAACTGTTCACAATTTACATAGATGATTTGGAGTTGGGGACCAAGGGCAATGTGTCCAAGTTTGCAGACGACACTAAAATAAGTGGTAAAGCAAAAAGTGCAGAGGATACTGGAAGTCTGTAGAGGGATTTGGATAGGCTAAGTGAATGGGCTAGGGTCTGGCAGATGGAATACAATGTTGACAAATGTGAGGTTATCCATTTTGGTAGGAATAACAGCAAAAGGGATTATTACTTAAATGATAAAATATTAAAACATGCTGCTGTGCAGAGAGACCTGGGTGTGCTAGTGCATGAGTCGCAAAAAGTTGGTTTTCAGGTGCAACAGGTGATTAAGGCGGCAAATGGAATTTTGTCCTTCATTGCAAGAGGGATGGAGTTTAAGACTAGGGAGGTTCTGCTGCAATTGTATAAGGTGTTAGTGAGGCCACACCTGGAGTATTGTGTTCAGTTTTGGTCTCCTTACTTGAGAAAGGACGTACTGGCACTGGAGGGTGTGCAGAGGAGATTCACTAGGTTAATCTAGGGGCAGAGTTGAATATGGTAGCCATCATAAAGGAGAAAGTGCTAGAGAAACTAAGAGGTCTAAAAATTGATAAATCTCCGGGCCCAGATGGACTACGTCCTAGAGTTCTAAAGGAGATAGCTGAAGAAATAGTGGAGGTGTTAGTTATGATCTTTCAAAAGTCACTGGAGTCCGGGAAAGTCCCAGAGGATTGGAAAATCGCTGTTGTAACCCCCCTGTTCAAGAAGGGAACAAGGAAAAAGATGGAAAATTATAGGCCAATTAGCCTAACCTCGGTTGTTGGCAAGATTCTAGAGTCCATTGTTAAGGATGAGATTTCTAAATTCTTGGAAGTGCAGGGTCAGATTAGGACAAGTCAGCATGGATTTAGTAAGGGGAGGTCGTGCCTGACAAACCTGCTAGAGTTCTTTGAAGAGATAACAAATAGGTTAGACCAAGGAGAGCCAATGGATGTTATCTATCTTGACTTCCAAAAGGCCTTTGATAAGGTGCCTCACGGGAGACTGCTGAGTAAAATAAGGGCCCATGGTATTCGAGGCAAGGTACTAACATGGATTGACGATTGGCTGTCAGGCAGAAGGCAGAGAGTTGGGATAAAAAGGTTATTTTTCGGAATGGCAACCGGTGACGAGTGGTGTCCCGCAGGGTTCAGTGTTGGGGCCACAGCTGTTCTCTTTATATATTAACGATCTAGATGACGGGACTGGGGGCATTCTGGCTAAGTTTGCCGATGATACAAAGATAGGTGGAGGGGCAGGTAGTATGGAGGAGGTGGGGAGGCTGCAGAAAGATTTAGACAGTTTAGGAGAGTGGTCCAAGAAATGGCTGATGAAATTCAACGTGGGCAAGTGCGAGGTCTTGCACTTTGGAAAAAAGAATAGAGGCATGGACTATTTTCTAAACGGTGACAAAATTCATAATGCTGAAGTGCAAAGGGACTTGGGAGTCCTAGTCCAGGATTCTCTAAAGGTAAACTTGCAGGTTGAGTCTGTAATTAAGAAAGCAAATGCAATGTTGTCATTCATCTCAAGAGGCTTGGAATATAAAAGCAGGGATGTACTTCTGAAGCTTTATAAAGCATTAGTTAGGCCCCATTTAGAATACTGTGAGCAATTTTGGGCCCCACACCTCAGGAAGGACATACTGGCACTGGAGCGGGTCCAGCGGAGATTCACACGGATGATCCCAGGAATGGTAGGCCTAACGTACGATGAGCGTCTGAGGATCCTGGGATTATATTCATTGGAGTTTAGGAGGTTGAGGGGAGATCTAATAGAAACTTGTAGGGAAGTTGTTTCCATTAGCAGGGGAGACTAGGACCCGGGGGCACAGCCTTAGAATAAGAGGGAGTCACTTTAGAACAGAGATGAGGAGAAATTTCTTCAGCCAGAGTGGTGGGTCTGTGGAATTCATTGCCACAGAGGGCGGTGGAGGCCGGGACGTTGAGTGCCTTTAAGACAGAAGTTGATAAATTCTTGATTTCCCGAGGAATTAAGGGCTATGGAGAGAGAGCGGGTAAATGGAGTTGAAATCAGCCATGAATGAATTGCGGAGTGGACTCGATGGGCCGAATGGCCTTACTTCCGCTCCTATGTCTTATGGTCTAATCCCAGAGCTGAAGGGGTTGGATTACGAGGAGAGGTTGAGTAGACTGGGACTGTACTCGTTGAAATTTGGAAGGATGAGGGGGGATCTTATAGAAACATAAAAGATTATGAAGGGAATAGATAGGATAGATGCGGGCAGGTTGTTTCCACTGGCGGGTGAAAGCAGAACTAGGGGGCATAGCCTCAAAATGAGGGGAAGTAGATTTAGGACTGAGTTTAGGAGGAATTTCTTCACCCAAAGGGTTGTGAATCTATGGGATTCCTTGCCCAGTGAAGCAGTAGAGGCTCCTTCATTAAATGTTTTTAAGATAAAGATAGATAGTTTTTTGAAGAATAAAGGGATTAAGGGTTATGGTGTTCGGGCCGGAAAGTGGAGCTGAGTCCACAAAAGATCAGCCATGATCTCATTGAATGGTGGAGCAGGCTCGAGGGGCCAGATGGCCTACTCCTGCTCCTAGTTCTTATGTTCTTATGTACACATCAAGGGCGATGACGCCCACTGAAACCAGATTTGCACAGATTGAGAAGGAGTGCTTGGGTCTTCTTACCGGCATCCTCAAATTTCATGATTATGTCTACGGCCTGCCGACATTCACGGTCAAGACGGATCATAGGCCTCTGGTCCACATCATCCACAAGGACCTGAACGACATGACGCCTCGGTTGCAGAGAATTCTGCTTAAACTTACTTATGACTTCAACTTGGTGTACACACCTGGCAAGGAGCTCATCATCGCTGATGCCTTATCCCGCTCCGTCACCTCACCCAGGTGAGCCGCTGGAGATCATCCAGCACATCAAATCACAGGTGCAGCTGTGTGCTAGCACTCTCCCGGCGACAGACGATAAGGTAGTTCTCATCCGTGATGAGACAGCCAAAGACCCCCTCTTGCAGCGCGTCATCCACAACCTCACCAATGGCTGGCAGAAAGGGCAGTGCCCACAATTTTACAATGTGAAGGACAGCCCGACAGCGATTGATGGTATCCTCCTCAAGTTGGACAGGATTGTCATTCCGCTCAGTCTCCAGAGCTTGGTGCTGCGCCAGATTCAGGAGGGACACCTGGGCGTCGTGAAGTGCAGACTCAGAGCAAGGCAAGCTGTCTACTGGCTAGACATCAGCCAGGACATCACGAAAATGGTCCTGAACTGTGCTACCCGTCAGCGGTTCCAGCCAGCACAGAGCAAGGAGACGCTCCAACAGCATGACATAGTGACCTCTCCGTGGTCGAAGGTTGGCATCGACCTCTTTCATACGTATGGTCGCGATTACGTATTGATCATCGACTATTTCTTGAATTACCCCGAGGTGCTGAAGCTCCCGGACCTCACCTCTTGGACCGTCATCAAAGCCTGTAAGGAGACGTTCAAGGCATGGCATCCCAATCACCGTCATGAGCGACAATGGCCCGTGCTTTAACAATCGAGAATGGTCCACGTTTGCCAGGTCATACAGTTTCCAGCATGTCCCCTACAGTCCGCACTATCCACAGTCCAATGGAAAAGTCGATAAAGGGGTGCACATTGTGAAACAGCTCATCTGCAAGGCCGCAGACTCTGCTTCCGACATACACCTTGCACTGCTCGTGTACAGGGAGACTCCATTGTCCACTGCCACGTCACCGGTTCAGCTCCTGATGAACAGGGACCTGCGGACGACGCTTCCAACCATACACCTGCCCAACCTGGATCACGTCCCGGTGCTGCAGAAGGTGCAGCAGCTCAGAGACGGTCAAAAGCAGGGCTATGATGCCCATGCCACCGATCTGGGCGTGCTATCCCCGGCAGAGAGTGTCAGGATCAAGATACCGGATGGTGGGTGGTCTGCCCCAGCTGTCGTTGTTCGACAGGCCGCGCCCCGCTCTTTTGTACGTATGGCTGATGGCTCCATTGTGCGAAGGAATCAACAGGCCCTGTGCAAAGTTGCCTGCCCGCAACCACTTTCTCCTCCATTTCCATAGGTTGAATTGCCATCTCCTGATGCCTCGCACCACGAGGCCACCAGTCAGGCTTCCATCCTGCCTGTCAAGGCACCGTCGTCCCCTCCAGCGGTCAACCAGGATCAGACACAAGCCTCGGAGACTGGACTTGTGAACGTTTGTTTTGTTTGTTCTGTTCTCCTCCATCAGTCACGTTAGACAGACTCATTCACATGTAAATACATTAACATATGCCAACAAAACATTTTTAAAAAGGGAGAGATGTCATGATATGCAAACATGCAGCTAATGAACACACAGAATAGGACACAACCAATGAGCAGTCAGGATACTCAGGGGTGGTATCGCACTATAAAAGGGATGAGGCACTGACACCCCGCCTCTTTCCACAGACCAACATCTACAGAGTGAGACAGGGTGTATCCTCAGCATCACACCCCAGCACGTGGCTTAGAGCAAGGCTGGTTCAGTTAGACGGAGTTACTGCATCGAGCCTTTCAGGGGTGCCACAGCCCCTTCGTCAGCCTTCGGGTGATCCTCCTGCACCTCCTTCCACTGCCGGCGGAACTCTTCCTTGATGAAGGCCATCAACTGTTCCATCTGGGACTTTCCAACTTGCACTAGCACTTCCCCCTCTGCCATCCTTCCACTGGCTGTTGCGTCACAGGCCTCTTCCAACTCCTTCGCCAAGTCTTTCACCTTCTTCTGCCAGGTTTGGTAACCAGACATACCACTCCGGGGGGGGGGGGGGGGGGGGGGGGACTTCTCCTCCGACCTTCAGCTACACTTTGTCGAAGTTGCACCCAATTTCAGGTAAAAAGAGCTCTTTTCTACGCCTTCAAGCAGGAGCTGCCCTGTGTGCGACCACTCGCACCATGGCTACCACTGGAAGTCCACAACACACCATTATTGCTTTCCTTTAATGGAACAGGCGAGTGTGCTTGGTCCTCGCAATCTCACTTGCTTCATTATTCAATGTTACAAGGATGGCACAGTGGTTAGCACTGCTGCCTCACGGCTTTGGGGAGCCAGGTTCGATCCCGGCACACGGTCCATGTGGAGCTTGCACATTCTGCCAATGTTTGCTTGGGTCTCACCCCCACAATACAAAGCTGTGCAGCCTAGGTGAATTAGCCACGCTTAAATTGAAAACAAAAAAGAAACTGGGTACTGTAAATTAATATTAAAA
The DNA here is from genome assembly GCF_047496885.1 of Scyliorhinus torazame. Lineage (NCBI taxonomy): Eukaryota > Metazoa > Chordata > Chondrichthyes > Carcharhiniformes > Scyliorhinidae > Scyliorhinus > Scyliorhinus torazame. The sequence goes on from NC_092707.1 coordinate 59,374,372, forward strand.
AATCATTCAATGTTACATTTCTGCCAAGGACTACAGCTGACGATTTAAGTTCTCGCTGCATTCTTACGAAAAAAATCAAGAGGTTGGCTCTCTCACTCGCCATGTCTTCAAATGTCTTTGAAGATTTGAGGGTTTTAAACTTCCATTTGCCAGTACTTCCCTGCATATAATACATATGGGCTTTGAATACTGATTTGCATTGTCACAATTAAAGCCATACCTCAAGAAATCATCTTTATACTGTTATGTTCCCGATTCCAGATTTTAATTGTTTGTTCACCAGAGGCCCTGGGGCTCTGGATACAGCTCACACCAGCACTGCTTTGTCCTGCCGTGGAGTCTCCGGAGAAGCTCTCTCCACAGATTCAGTTATGAGATCCTGGCTTGTGTCTCTGGCCCTCTCGTATTTATTCAGCTCTTCACACAGTCCAGTTTTTGAGGACATTACCAGTGCGGTAGTTAACGGGGAGCCAATGGATGTGGTATATCTGGATTTCCAGAAAGCTTTTGACAAGGTGCCACACAAAAGGTTGCTGCATAAGATAAAGATGCAAGGCATTAAGGGGAAAGTAGTAGCATGGATAGAGGATTGGTCAATTAATAGAAAGCAAAGAGTGGGGATTAATGGGTGTTTCTCTGGTTGGCAATCAGTAGCTCGTGGTGTCCCTCAGGGATCAGTGTTGGGCCCACAACTGTTCACAATTTACATAGATGATTTGGAGTTGGGGACCAAGGGCAATGTGTCCAAGTTTGCAGACGACACTAAGATAAGTGGTAAAGCAAAAAGTGCAGAGGATACTGGAAATCTGCAGAGGGATTTGGATAGGCTAAGTGAATGGGCTAGGGTCTGGCAGATGGAATACAATGTTGACAAATGTGAGGTTATCCATTCTGGTAGGAATAACAGCAAAAGGGATTATTATTTAAATGATAAAATATTAAAACATGCTGCTGTGCAGAGAGACCTGGGTGTGCTTGTGCATGAGTCGCAAAACGTTGGTTTACAGGTGCAACAGGTGGTTAAGGAGGCAAATGGAATTTTGTCCTTCATTGCTAGTAGGATGGAGTTTAAGACTAGGGAGGTTATGCTGCAATTGTATAAGGTGTTAGTGAGGCCACACCTGGAGTAGTGTGTTCAGTTTTGGTCTCCTTACTTGAGAAAGGACGTACTGGCACTGGAGGGTGGGCAGAGGAGATTCACTAGGTTAATCCCAAAGCTGAAGGGGTTGGATTACGAGGAGAGGTTGAATAGACTGGGACTGTACTCGTTGGAATTTAGAAGGATGAGGGGGGATCTTATAGAAACATATAAGATTATGAAGGGAATAGATAGGATAGATGCGGGCAGGTTGTTTCCACTGGTGGGTGAAAGCAGAACTAGGGGGCATAGCCTCAAAATAAGGGGAAGTAGATTTAGGACTGAGTTTAGGAGGAACTTCTTCACCCAAAGGGTTGTGAACCTATGGAATTCCTTGCCCAGTGAAGCAGTCAAGGCTCCTTCATTAAATGTTTTTTAGATAAAGATAGATAGTTTTTTTGAAGAATAAAGGGATTAAGGGCTATGGTGTTCGGGCCAGAAAGTGGAGCTGAGTCCACAAAAGATCAGCCATGATCTCATTGAATGGTGGAGCAGGCTCGAGGGGCCAGATGGCCTACTCCTGCTCCTAGTTCTTATGTTGCTTGCTGGCTGGCAGCTACAAAATGGAAGAATCTCTCCTCCATGATTTTGCACCCAAAGCACGGATGTACAGGGCGTGTGGCAGCAGTGTACGTGCTGGGCGCAGGACCTTCTCTCTGCTGCTGCCTCTGGTGGAAACACTCCATTGTTCATATTTAAAGACCAGTCATGGCCAGCATTCTTTTTTTTTTAAACTTTGAAACTTTATTTCCAATACCCAACTTTTCCAAGTTGATTTTTTACTACTGAAAATTAAAACAACTTCAGTTGAACATGCACATCCTTACGTTTACACACAAACTTTGTTTTAAAGATATTCCCATTTCATTAAACAAGTATAGAAAAAAGTACAATCTTGTGTTTACTTTACAAACTAGGACTTAGACGAGATGAAGTAACTTGTCAAACACAAAATGTCACAATATTTCTTACTGGTTCCACTGCATTGCTCTGTCCAAACAGCCAAGTCATCTCCTTCTCCATTCTTACCAAAAGCACTTACTTCCTGGTTCCCAACACAAAGTGATGACTGTGTAGGTTTCTTCCAGTGTTGACATGAGCCAACCCTATATCGACTGGCCTTGTTTGATCAGTAGCTGCATCCACTCCAGTCACAGACTGCTGACCACTTCCAGACCAGCACTTCACATAGTGGGAGTTAAAGAGGACGTCGTGCCGGCTGTTGAGCAGTTTGACCACAGAGTGGCTGGTCTCATACTGACGATCGGTGGCAGTAAAGAGGCAAGCAGCACGCAGAGTCTGAGCAACAGAGCGGAGCTCCAAGCTGGGACCACCACCGTTAGCATCAGTCGACAACAGACGCCAGTCTGTCCATCTTCCCACACCCCACCCAGTGTGTGCATGGTGACCAGCACACAGCCCAGCCTCAGGCCACCCCGCCCCCTCAAAAGCTGTAACCAATCGTAGTCGGCATTCTTAAAAGCTGGTCGGGGCAGTTGGGGTCTTCGTCCCACGATCAGGAATGCCACAACTGATCGCTCCGCAACCCTCCCAACACCCACCCACAGGTCGCAACCCTGAGTTAAAAAAACCCTGCCCTCTAAGCCATATTTGTGGTGTCGGATCGGTGGGAGTTGCAGGCAGGTGTGGAGGCAGATGTTTTAGCCTTCGTCTCGCTTATTGCTCATAGGTGGGTTTTGTTGGGTGGAGGTCAGCTTCTCCATCCTGTGCCTCGGAGTGTCCGGGGGGGAGGGGGGGGGGGGGTGCTGCTTTCTAGAGTTTCTGATCCTGGAAGAAGTGAGGTTTGCTCAGAGAGCGGCGAGTGATGGGTTCTACAATTCTTGGGGTTTGTTCATCATGCATTTTCGGGAGTTGACTGTTTGGGGGAGGGGTGTTTTGTGGGATTGTTTTGTATCAAATAAATTTTGAAATTTTGTTGAATAAAAATACTTTTTAACAAGGTATTTGCGACTTCCGGTGACGGCAGGCAGGAGGCAGCCGCCGCACATTGGAGGGCTCCCGTTCGGGAATGGCATTTTCGGGGTTTAACGCCTAGTCCCAGGGGCAACAGAGGTAGCAAAAGCAGGAAGGCACAGTGAAGGGAAATTTTAAGTAAAACAAACGGCCGTGAAAAAAGCAGCTGAAAGTCCGTCGGGGAGTGGAAAGGTCACCGCGGGGACAGCAAGAAAGATGGAGGATGGGGCACCAGGGGAGGCCACATTGCCCACGGCTGAAGAAATGACTACGGTGATGGCCGCGGAACTCGAAAGGCAGTTCACAAAACACATGGGAGGCGATGAGGAAGGAGATGGGGGCGGTATTGAAAGTGCTGGTGGAGGAGGCGACTGCCCCGGTGAGGGCAGCGGTATTGAGCGCAGTGGCAGAGGTGCGGGAGCAAGGCGAGGTGCTGAAGGAAGTGGGAGAGACACTACTGCAGCACAGTGATCAACTTACCTCGATGGGGAAGGAGATGTGGAAGGTGATAGAGATCAACAAGGATCTGCGAGCCAAAATGGAGGACTTGGAAAACAAATTCAGGCGACAGAATCGGAGGATTGTGGGTCTTCCCGAAGGAGTGGAAGGCCCGAGGCCGACTGAGTATTTTGCCACGATGTTGGCAAAGCTATTGGGGGAGGGTGATGATCCCTCCCGATATGAACTGGATCGGGCTCATCGATCATGGAGGCCTGTACCAAAGGAGAGTGAGCCACCAAGAGTAGTAACTTTGTGCTTTCGTAGGTACAGTGTGAAGGAGAAGGTCCTGAGCTGGGCAAAGCAGAAGCGGATGGTGCAGTGGGCTGGAGCTGGTATATGCATATATCAGGACTTAACGGTGGAGCTGGCGAGGAGGCGGGCTGCCTTCAGCCGGGTGAAGAAGGCAGTGTACATCAGTAAGGTGCAGTGCGGCATAGTATACCCAGCTAAGTTGAGGGTGACCTACAAATCCAAGGACTTTTATTTCGGGACGGCGGAAGCAGCGGAGGAGCTTGCGAAGGCAGAAGGACTGTTGCTGAATTGAGAAATGGTCATGTACCGATGTAGCCTCATGTAACTGTATTTTTTCACTGCGGCTGGTGTATGTGCTAAATGAGCCAACGTTGTATATACTTGGACAAGGGAAGAGATGGGACTTTCACTTGCAATGATGGTTCTTTGGGGCTTGGGTGTGTATGCGGTGTTTGTGTGCGAAAGGGGATTTCTTGGTTTTCCTGGGACCGGGCAAGGGGGAAAGAGACCCGTGCGGGGGGGGGGGGGGACTCTACAGGTCAACGGTGACCATAGGCGATTCCTTTTTCTTTTTTTCTCCTTTGTTTGTCCCACCTTGGGAGGGTTTGTTTTATTTGATGCTTATATTGTCAGGTGGGTCGTTGTCTGCGGTGGTGAGAGGATGGGATCGTTGTTGTTGATAAGGGAATTGACTTTGTATTTGTTACCGTTTACTGCCTGTTGGTGAGGTGTAAATTCTGAAGAAAATGTGAAAATGGAGAAAAAAATATTTTACAAAAAAAAAAAAAAAGGTATTTGCACCTTAACAAGGGTGTTATACACTTATGCACTCATATCATTCATATCAACAGGAATACACATTGGTTTTGGGAAATGAACCAGGCCAGGTGTTGGATTTGGAGGTAGGAGAGCACTTTGGGGACAGTGACCACAATTCGGTGACATTTACGTTAATGATGGAAAGGGATAAGTATACACCGCAGGGCAAGAGTTATAGCTGGGGGAAGGGCAATTATGATGCCATTAGACGTGACTTGGGGGGGATAAGGTGGAGAAGTAGGCTGCAAGTGTTGGGCACACTGGATAAGTGGGGCTTGTTCAAGGATCAGCTACTGCGTGTTCTTGATAAGTATGTACCGGTCAGGCAGGGAGGAAGGCGTCGAGCGAGGGAACCGTGGTTTACCAAGGAAGTGGAATCTCTTGTTAAGAGGAAGAAGGAGGCCTATGTGAAGATGAAGTGTGAAGTTTCGGTTGGGGCGATGGATAGTTACAAGGTAGCGAGGAAGGATCTAAAGAGAGAGCTAAGACGAGCAAGGAGGGGACATGAGAAGTATTTGGCAGGAAGGATCAAGGAAAACCCAAAAGCTTTCTATAGGTATGTCAGGAATAAGCGAATGACTAGGGAAAGAGTAGGGCCAGTCAAGGACAGGGATGGGAAATTGTGTGTGGAGTCTGAAGAGATAGGCGAGATACTAAATGAATATTTTTCATCAGTATTCACTCAGGAAAAAGATAATGTTGTGGAGGAGAATGCTGAGCCCCAGGCTAATAGAATAGATGGCATTGAGGTACGTAGGGAAGAGGTGTTGGCAATTCTGGACAGGCTGAAAATAGATAAGTCCCCGGGACCTGATGGGATTTATCCTAGGATTCTCTGGGAGGCCAGGGAAGAGATTGCTGGACCTTTGTCTTTGATTTTTATGTCATCATTGGCTACAGGAATAGTGCCAGAGGACTGGAGGACAGCAAATGTGGTCCCTTTGTTCAAAAAGGGGAGCAAAGACAACCCCGGCAACTATAGACCGGTGAGCCTCACGTCTGTAGTGGGTAAAGTCTTGGAGGGGATTATAAGAGACAAGATTTATAATCATCTAGATAGGAATAATATGATCAGGGATAGTCAGCATGGCTTTGTGAAGGGTAGGTCATGCCTCACAAACCTTATTGAGTTCTTTGAGAAGGTGACTGAACAGGTAGACGAGGGTAGAGCAGTTGATGTGGTGTATATGGATTTCAGCAAAGCGTTTGATAAGGTTCCCCACGGTAGGCTATTGCAAAAAATACGGAGGCTGGGGATTGAGGGCGATTTAGAGATGTGGATCAGAAATTGGCTAGCTGAAAGAAGACAGAGGGTGGTGGTTGATGGGAAATGTTCAGAATGGAGTACAGTCACAAGTGGAGTACCACAAGGATCTGTTCTGGGGCCGTTGCTGTTTGTCATTTTTATCAATGGCCTAGAGGAAGGCGCAGAAGGGTGGGTGAGTAAAGTGTGGAAGGATGTAGCAGGTTACAGAGGGATATAGATAAGCTGCAGAGCTGGGCTGAGAGGTGGCAAATGGAGTTTAATGTAAAGAAGTGTGAGGTGATTCACTTTGGAAGGAATAACAGGAATGCGGAATATTTGGCTAATGGTAAAGTTCTTGAAAGTGTGGATGAGCAGAGGGATCTAGGTGTCCATGTACATAGATCCCTGAAAGTTGCCACCCAGGTTGATAGGGTGGTGAAGAAGGCCTATGGAGTGTTGGCCTTTATTGGTTGAGGGATTGAGTTCCGGAGTCGGGAGGTCATGTTGCAGCTGTACAGAACTCTGGTACGGCCGCATTTGGAGTATTGCGTACAGTTCTGGTCACCGCATTATAAGAAGGACGTGGAGGCTTTGGAGCGGGTGCAGAGGAGATTTACCAGGATGTTGCCTGGTATGGAGGGAAAATCTTATGAGGAAAGGCTGATGGACTTGAGGTTGCTTTCGTTCGAGAGAAGAAGGTTAAGAGGAGACTTAATAGAGGCATACAAAATGAGCAGGGGGTTGGATAGGGTGGACAGTGAGAGCCTTCTCCCGCGGATGGATATGGCTGGCACGAGGGGACATAACTTTAAACTGAGGGGTAATAGATATAGGACAGAGGTCAGAGGTAGGTTCTTTACGCAAAGAGTAGTGAGGCCGTGGAATGCCCTACTTGCTACAGTAGTGAACTCGCCAACATTGAGGGCATTTAAAAGTTTATTGGATAAACATATGGATGATAATGGCATAGTGTAGGTTAAATGGCTTTTGTTTCGGTGCAACATCGTGGGCCGAAGGGCCTGTACTGCGCTGTATTGTTCGATGTTCTACACAATAGACACTTGATTTCACTGCCCAGGAAAACTGACATTGTTTTTCAGAACTAAAGCCCTCCATTCTCATCCTAAACCACATGGTGGCTTCAGTGAAAGGGGTGGTTCATCTGTTCTCAAACCTCCAACATCACTGTTGACTCAGCCATCATCGGTCAAAACCTTCAATGTGTATTTCTCAGAAATGTTCTGCAGTAAAACAGGTTGATTTATTGTACTGCAAAACTATTACGAGATTAAGTACAAGCAACAGAGATGCCATTTAATTATTAAAAAGTATCACTAAGGATCTCCCAAAAGAGTAGGGTTTGAGGTTAATTGAGTAACTTATTCAAAACTGGCAAAGACACGATGAGCTGAAAGGCCTCATTCTGTACGGAGTAATTTTTAGATTTCATAAATATTAACGGCCTTCTCTGTCCCAATGCCAAAGAATTGCAATTGGATCGGAGAACATTAAAACTCCTGTGCTCAACAGTTGCCTAGCCAACTGGAAAAAAAAACTCTCCTTCAACTAAACAAAAATAATATGACAAACGACATTCATTAGTTGAATCCGAAGCAAACACTCCTAAATTAAAATGAAGACTTACCCAAGGAAACAAACGTGCAATGATCTACAAAATAAATTAAGTATGAGGTAGTCGGTATTAATATACTACAGACTGGCCAGGTTACTCGGGGAACATTAATCTGAGACAAGCATGTTTAAAGTGCAATTGCTTTTCTGGTAGTCAGGTTGCCTGGGTAGAGAGTAAATACATGAGCAACAGATAAACAAGGCACTCCATTCCCTTCCTCATTTGGAAATATGCGCTGATGCCAATGGTCGGTTATCTTATTGCACCAAAGACAACATTTAAGGTGAAAGAGAGAAACCTGGAAATTATAGACCTGTTAACATAACATCTGTTGTGAGAAGTTATTGGAATTTATAATTAAGAACAGCGACTGAGTCGTTTGAGAAATTTGAACTTATGGGGATTTGTAACGGGTAGGTCCCACATAAAGTTGTGTTTGGAGAAAATAACTAAAGTCGTTGTATATAGTAATCTACACAGCAACTCTATAAACAAACTTGTTTTCCAAGAGAAAGTCTTAATTAAGAAATACCTTAAATCACCCAATTGTTTCGGTACATCTAAGGTGTGAGCATGAGCACTGAATGCCAGAAATAAAGTGTAACTGCACTTAATATCAAGGCAATTTGACTAAGTAGGAGAAGTAGTCCTAGCAAAATAGAGATCAATGGGGATCAAAGTGAAAACTCACGAGTGGTTTCAGTCATACTTGACACACACAGATGAACATGGTAGTCAGAGACCAAGACAATCTTCCCAACCTCAAGTTCCTCAAGGTGGTGGCTGGAGTCCAGTTCAACCAACTTGAGCTGTTTGCCAACTCCTTACCTCCCTCATAAGGTCAGGAGTAAGACTGCATGTTGGCATCCCTCCATCTAAGAAAGATGATGGACAAACAGCAAACAATCCATTTAGGTGGGGTGTTGTCACTTGGTACACCTTTGCTGATGGCCATGAAGGCGAATCTTTGAGAGGCAAGTTCTGACACAAATGCCAAAAAGGCTGCCAAGTGACATCATGGCTTGTTTGAATTTAGTGTTAGTGCATGTCAGCCCACAGGAGGTGTCAGCATTTCCCTCTTTTGCCAGCTGAATCCCAACAGTCAGTGATTAGGATCTTCGTGTCATGCTTGCAAGCATCTTTGAAATGGAGTCTTGGGCACCCCACAGGTCTTCAGTTACCTCACCATAGAGAAGGTCCTTGAGTACGCGAACCGTCTTTCATCCTGTGGATGTGCCTGATGTGCCAAAGCTGCTGTTTGACTAGCGCATGCACACTTGAGCTCTGCCAATTGTAAGTCACTTATGTTTTACAGTCATACAGCAAGGTGCGAAGAACACAGGTCTCATAAACCATCAGCTTTGTCCTAATGTTCAGCTTTGCATTATCCCATGCATGTTTCACAAGTCAACAAAAGGTGGTAGCTGCTTTTAGTATACATTTTCCCAAAGGTAGAGGAGTCTAAAATTAGAGGGCTTTGGTTTAAGGTGAAAGGGGAGAGATACAAAAGGGTCCAGAGGGGCAATTCTTTCAGAGGGTGGCGAGTGTCTGGAACGAGCGGTCAGAGACAGTAGTAGAGGCGGGTACAATTTTGTCTTTTAAAAAGCATTTAGGCGGTTATATGGGTAAGATGGGTAGAGAGGGATATGGGCCAAATGCAGGAATTTGGGACTAGCTTAGTGTTAAAAACTGGGCAGCATTGACAAGTTGGGCCGAAGGGCACGTTACCACGCTGTAAACGTCTATGACTCTCTGACTTACGGTCTGCACAAATGGGCAATTGTCTGTCATTGTGGACCCAAGGTAGCAGAATTTGCTAACCATGTCCAGTGGGGTACCATTTACTATGTATGATCTAGAACAGAGATTCAATACCTTGTCCATGACCAGTTGTCTTAACTTTTATTGTCAGGGAGAACATGTTACAGGCATGGCAGAGAGTGCCCATGATTCTTTGTAGCTGAGTTTTTGTGTGAGCGACTCCATAAGACATAGGAGCAGAATTAGGCCACTCGGCCCATCGAGTCTGCTCCGCCGTTCAATCATGGCTGATATTTCTCTCATCCCCATTTTCCTGCCTTCTCCCCATAAACTCTGATCCCCTTACTGATCAAAAACCTATCCATCTCTGTCTTAAAGACACTCAGTGATTTGGCCTCCACAGCCTTCTGCGGCAAAGAGTTCCACAGAGTCACCACCTTCTGGCTGAAGAGATTCCTCCTCATTTCTGTTTTACAGGATCGGCCCTTTAGTCTGAGATTGTGTCCTCTGCTTCTAGTTTTTCCTACAAGTGGAAACATCCTCTCCACGTCCACTCTATCCAGGCTACGCAGTATCTTGTAAGTTTCAATAAGATCCCCCCTCATCCATCTAAACTCTAACGAGTACAGACCCAGAGTCCTCAACAGTTCTTCATACGACAAGCTCTTCATTCCAGTGACCATTCTTCTGAACCTCCTCTGGACCCTTTCCAAGGCCAGCACATCCTTCCTTAGGTACGGGGCCCAAAACTGCTCACAATATTCCAAATGGGGTCTGACCAGAGCCTTATTCAGCTTTAGAAGTACATCTCTAGTCTTGTATTCTAGCCCTTTTGAAATGAATGCTAACATTGCATTTGCCTTCTTAACTGCCGACTGAACCTGCACGTTAACCTTAAGAGAATCGTGAACAAGGACTCCCAAGTCTCTTTGTGCTTCAGATTTCCTAATCATTTCCCCATTTAGTAAATAGTCCATGCCTAAATTCCTCCTTCCAACGTGCATAACCTCACACTTTTCTACATTGTATTTCATTTGCCACTTCTTTGCCCACTCTCCTAGCTTGTCCAAATCCTTCTGCAGCCCCCTTGCTTCCTCAATACTACCTGTCCCTCTACAGATCTTTGTATCATCTGCAAACTTAGCAACAGTGCCTTCAGTACCTTCTTCCAGATCATTAATGTATATTGTGAAAGGTTGTGGTCCCTGCACAGACCCCTGAGGGACACCACTAGTCACCGGCTGCCATCCTGAAAAAGACCCCTTTATCCCCACTCTCTGCCTTCTGCCAGTCAGCCAATCCTCCATTCATGCCAGGATCTTACCCTAAACACCATGGGCTTTAAACTTATTTAACTGTCTCCGATGCAGCAGCTTGTCAAAGGCCTTCTGGAAATCTAAATAAATCACGGCCACTGGTTCTCCTTTGTCTAACTTGCTTGTTACTTCCTCAAAGAACTCTAACAGATTTGTCAGACACGACCTCCCTTTGACAGAGCCATGCTGACTCAGTCCTATTTTATCATGCACTTCCAAGTGCTTCGCGATCTCACCTTTAATAAACCCTAAAATCTTACCAATGACCGAAGTCAGGCTAACCGGCCTATAATTTCCCGTCTTCTGCCTCCTTCCCTTCTTAAACAGGGATGTTACATTAGCCACTTATCAGTCCTCTGGGACCTTTCATGCCTCCAGTGATTCCTGAAAGATCATCACCAATGCCTCCACAATTTCATCAGCTATCTCTTTTAGGACCCTGGGGTGTAGTCCATCTGGTCCAGGTGATTTATCCACTTTCAGACCTTTCAGTTTCCCCAGAACCTTCTCCATAGTAATAGTTACTGCACTCACTTCTGCCCCCTGGTACTCCTAGAGCTCTGGCGTCCCACTGGTGTCTTCCACCGTGAAGACTGATGCAAAGTAACTATTCAATTTGTCTGCCATTTCTTGTTTCCTATTATTACTTTTCCTGCCACATTTTCCAGTGGTCAAATGTGTATTTTTGTCTCTTACCTTTTATATATTGAAAAAAACTCTTCCCATCTTCCTTTATATTACTAGCTAGCTTGCACTCATACTTCATCTTCTCCCCCCTTATTGCCTTTTTAGTTGTCCACTGCTCGCTTTTAAAGGCTTCCCAATCCTCTGGCTTCCCACTAATCCTCACCACTTTGTATGCTTTTTCTTTAGCTTTTATGCTGTCCTTGACATCCCTCGTCAGCCATGGATGCCTTGTCCTCCCCTTAACATGTTTCCTCCTCCTTGCGATTAATTCTGTTGTGCCTCCCTCATAACCTCCAAAAAACCCTCCATTGCTGTTCCACTGTCTTCCCTGGTAGGCTCCTTTTCCAATCAACGCTGACCAGCTCCTCCCTCCCTCCTGTCTTTGTAGTTACCCTTATTTAATTGTAATACCGTTACATCCGATTGCAGCTTCCCCCTCTCAAATTGCAGGGTAAATTCTATCATATTGTGGTCATTGCTCCCTAATGTTTCCTTCACCTTAAGTTCCCTAATCAAATCTGCCTCATTACACATCACCAAATCCAGAATTGCCTGCTCCCTAGTAGGCCCTGTCACAAGCTGCTCCAAAAAACATCTCTTAGACATTCCACAATTTATTTTTCTTGGGATCCACTACCAACCTGACTTTCCCAGTCCACGTGCATATTGAAGTCCCCATGATTATTGTAATATTGCTTTTTTTTTTTTTACATGCCTTTTCCAGATAGGGTAGAGTGGGGGTACCTGTGGGAGGTGCTGAAGAGGTTCGGGTTTGGGGAGGGCTTTGTCAGGTGGGTTAGGCTGTTGTATGAGATCCCGATGGCGAGTGTGGCCACAAATAGGAGGAGGTCCGAGTACTTTCGGTTGCACCGAGGGACAAGACAGGGGTGTCCCCTGTCCCCCCTGCTCTTCGCACTGGCGATTGAACCCCTGGCTATGGCACTGAGAGAGTTGAGGAACTGGAGAGGGTTGGTGCGGGGTGGGGAGAAGCATAGGGTGTCGCTTTATGCGGACGACCTGCTGCTGGATGTGACGGACCCGGTGGGAGGAATGCCAGAGGTAGAGAGGATCCTTAGGGAATTCGGGGACTTTTCGGGGTACAAGCTCAATATGGGGAAGAGCGAGCTGTTCGTAGTTCAGCTAGGGGACCAGGAGAGGGGGATTAGCGAGCTCCCACTAAAAAGGGCGGAGAGGAGCTTCAGATATTTGGGGGTCCAGGTGGCCAGGAGCTGTAGGGCCCTGCATTGGCTTAACTTTAAAAGGCTGGTGGGGCAAATGGAGGAGGAGTTCAAGAGGTGGGACACGTTGCCGCTGTCCTTGGCGGGTAGGGTGCAGTCAATCAAAATGACGGTGCTCCCAAGGTTTTTGTTCCTGTTCCAGGGCCTCCCCGTGTTTATTCCAAAGGCTTTTTTCAGGCGGGTTATCAGGAGTATGTATAATGGGGTTTGGGTCGGATCCGACCCAACATACGCCGCATAAAACCCGCATCGTCCCAGTTCGGAGCATACACATTGACCAGTACCACCCTCTCTCCCTGCAACATACCACTTACCATTATGTACCTACCGCCATTATCTGCCACAATGCTCGACGCCTCGAATGACACCTTCTTTCCCACCAAGGTCGCCACCCCTCGATTTTTGGAATCTAGCCCCGAGTGAAACACCTGACCTACCCACCGTTTCTTCAGTTTCACCTGGTCTGCCACCTTCAGGTGTGTCTCCTGAAGCATAACCACATCCGCCTTAAGCCCCTTCAGGTGCGCGAACACGCGGGCCCGCTTAACCGGCCCATTCAGTCCCCTTACATTCCAGGTTATCAGCCGGATCAGGGGTCTACCCGCCCCCCCCTCCCCCGCCGACTAGCCATGACCCCCTCCTCGGCCAGCCACGCACCCGCACCCCACACCCGGCCCATTCCCCACAGCGGCATAGCCCCGTCTCGAACACCCCCCCCCCCTCCTCTCCTCCTCCTCCTCACTCGCTCCAGCTCCTCCTGGACCTTAGCAGCAGCAACTCGATTCTCTCTCCTCATCCTCCTACCCCCACCCCCCCCCTCGCACTTCCGCAAGTCAGCTGACTCCTGCTGACCCAGGCCACTCCCGCCTCCTCTTCGACTCCTCCCATTGTGTGGCACACCCTCCTCTCCCGCTCCCCATCCACAGACTCTCCCCCCTCCATTCTGAGCGCGGGAAACAATCCTCGCTTCCCCACCCTGGCCCCACCCCCCCCAGTCTTCGGCACGGGAAAAAAGCCCGCGCTCTCCACCTACCAGCCCCCGCCACCAACCAAAACAGTGCCCAACCCGCCCCATCCACCCTCCCCAACCCTAAAGAGTAAAACAGAGAAAAAGAAACCCAAAACAATGCAAAGTGCCCCCCCCCCCCCCCCAAACAAAAATAGGCATAACATATCCACCGCAGTCCCCAATCGCCCATCCCGACCCTCAGTCTGTGTCCAGCTTCTCGGGCTGAACAAAGGCCCACACCTCCTCCGGAGACTCAAAATAATGATGCCGGTCCTTGTAGTTATCCCACAGTCGCGCCGGCTGCAACATGCCAAACTTCACCCCCTTCCTGTGCAGCACCGCCTTCGCTCGATTGTACCCGGCCCTCCTCTTCGCCACCTCCGCACTCCAGTCCTGGTATTTTCAAACCTCCGCGTTCTCCCACCTGCTGCTCCTCTCCTTCTTGGCCCACCTGAGCACACACTCCCGATCAACGGACCGATGGAACCGCACCAGCACCGCCCGCGGAGGCTCGTTAGCCTTGGGCCTCCTCGCCAACACTCTATGGGCCCCTTCCAGCTCCAGGGGCCCCTGGAAGGACCCCGTTCCCATCAGCGAGTTGAACATGGTGACCACATAAGCCCCCACGTCCAGCCCCTCCAGGAGGCCCAGAATCCGCAGATTCTTCCGCCTCGACCGATTCTCCATCTCCTCGAACCACTCCTGCCATTTCTTGTGGAGCGCCTCGTGCGCCTCCACCTTTACCGCCAGGCCCAAGATCTCGTCCTCATTGTCAGAGATCTTTTGTCGAGCCTCTCGGATCACCACCCCCTGGGCTGTCTGTGTCTCCAGCAGCTGATCAATAGAAGCCTTCATCGGCTCTAGCAGGTCCGTTTTAATCTCTCTGAGGCAGCGCTGGATACCCTCCTGTTGCTCCTCCGCCCACTGCCTCCACGCTGCCTGGTCTCCGCCCGCCGCCATTTTGTCCTTCTTCCCTCCCTTCTTCTGGTCCACCACCACCTTTTTTGCCACCCTGCTCCTAGTTAAAGCCATATACTGACAGGGAGCTATTATTAACTCCTTCCCCACACCGGGAAACGTCGAAAAAGTGCCCTTGGGGGCCCCGAAAAGAGCCCAAAAGTCCATTTTTGCGGGAGCCGCCAAATGTGCGACTTAGCTCCGCATAGCCGCAACCGGAAGTCTCGAGAGGGAATCCTTTTGGCAGTGTTCGCTTCACCAATCTGCCCCAAAATGTCTATGGAAACTCCTGGACAAGGTCTGAAAGTCCGTTCCAGACGGAAGCTGCCGAATGCGCGACCTACACCTCCATGGCCGCCACCGGAATCCTCGTCCCTGCTTCTTCAATGGCCTTGGTAGATCTTTTCACAGTGGTTCGCTCTGCTGCTAGAATTCACCTTTAATAGAGGCCCTCAAGTCAGCTTGCAGCTTTAAGCTTGCCCTTCCCCCGCCTGCATGCTGGAAGAGGCCCCTCTCTCCCCTGCAGTTACAGCCAAATCCTTTACTGTTTCTGCCGGGTCTGGTAACCAAAAGACATACCATTCCTGGGGGACACTGTCGGGGGAATGTTGCAGTCTTCTTCCCACACTGGGAAATGTCAAACAAATGCCGCGTGGGCCCTGTAAAAGAGCCCAAAGGTTCGTTCCAAGCGGGAACTACTGAATATGCGACCTAGCTCTGCATAGCCGCACCCGGAAGTCCCGATTTAACTTCATTCCTTACTGACAATGCAACCCCGGGTCCTTTGCCCATCTGCCTGTCCTTTCGATAGGACACATATCCTTGTATATTTAGATCCCAGCCCGGATCCCCTTCAGCCACGTCTCGGTGATGCCCACAACATCGTACTGGCCAATTTCAATGTGTGCAACAAGCTCATTTATCTTGTTCCATATACTGCGCGCATTTAGGTACAACAATCCTGCATTGACCACCTCCCCTTTCACACTCTCCTCAGTCGCTGTACTGTGGACCTTTTTGATGTTTGACTATGGCTTTTCTGCCTTACACTTTCCCCCTTACTGCTTTTTGTTTCTGGCCCCGTTTTACTTCCCTCCGATATCCTGCATCGGTTCCCATGCCCCTGCCACATTAGTTTAAACTCTCCCCAACAGCACCAGCAAACAGCAGATTTGTTGCCGAGGAAACCGCACCGTGCTTCAGAGTACACTTGGTCTGCACATAAAATGGAGTCTTTTAAGTGGCGCCTTGCCTGTCATGCTGAGGATTGAGTTGCCCCTGTAGCTGTTGTAGTCTCAATGTACTTTTGTGTAGTATGATAAGTTTGACACCACGCATCTCCTGTTGAACAACCCACCTTCCTACAGAGAAGAAGGTGGTCATAAAAGTTGTGGCAATGAATGGGACTTTCCATGTTTGAGCAGTTGGGCTTGGGATTTCCTGCTTGTTGTTGGCAAGTTGGTCTACGGTTTTATTGAGCTCAAGTGATGAGGCTTCTTAATCTAACTCATCTATGGCAGGAAGCTGTGAGAGATCAAGGGCAGACTGGGAAATGTTCAGCTCACAGGAGTACTGTGCAGGACAGAAACACATTTGCTCACTTCTATCAGTGAATATTTCACCATCTGCTGACTTCGGCACCGTCTTGGTCGCTTCCATTTTAAAAAGAATATTGAAATCCCTTCATACATAGTGTGTAGTTTTCCATCGTCAGAGGGTTTGGATTTCTTGCCATAAATTGATTCAGTGTTTATTTTCACAAAATCTCCACCTTGCGCACAGCTGCCTTAGCTACTTTCAGGTTATGCGGTGTTTTTTTTTAAATAAAACTTTACTCCGTTCTTAAAGTTACAAAGCCAATGCACAGAGTGGACAGGACAAACCCTCAAATCCATCTAATTTCTTGTTCCCAAAAATAATTTACCTGCTGGGCTTATGTCATGCATTATTCAATCACTCCAGGAGTCCCTCAGGATAGTGTCCTCGGCCCAACCATCTTCACTGCTTCATCAATGACCTCCCTTTAATCATAAGGTCAGAAGTGGGGATGTTTGCAGATGACTGCACAATGTTCACCACCATTCACGACTCCTCAGATAATGAAGCAGTCCATGTCCGAATGCAGCAAGACTTGGACAATACCCAGGTTTGGGCTGGCAAACGGCAAGTTACATTCACCCCACACAAGTGCCAGGCAATGGCCATCTCCTACGAGAGAGTATCTGACCATCGCCGAATCCCCACAATCAACATCCTGGAGGTTACCATTGATCAGAATCTGAACTGGACTGGCCATATTAATACTGTGGCTACCAGGGCAGTCAAAGGCTAGGAATCCTACGGCACGTAACTCACCTCCTGACTCCCCCCACCAAAAAAAAGCCTGTCTGCCATCTACAAGGCACAAGTCAGGAGTGTAATGGAGTCCTCTACACTTGACTGGGTGTGTGCAGCTTCAACAATACTCAAGAAGATCGACACCATCCCAGGACAAAGCAACCCGCTCGATTGCTCCCCCTTCCACAAACATTCAAAACCTCCACCACCGACGAACAGTGGCAGCCTGTTTACCATCTACAAGATGCACTGCAGTAACTGACCAAGGTTCCTGAGACAGCATTTTCCAAACCCACAACCACTACCATCTAGAAGGACAAGAGCAGCTGATACCCGTGAACCTCACAATCTGGGGGTTCCCCAAGTCACTCACGACCCGGATTTGGAAATATCACCATTCCTTCACTGTCGCTGGGCAAAATCCTGGAACTTCCTCCCTAAGAGCACAGTGGTGTACCCACACCTCAGTGGCTGCAGCGATTCAAGGTGGCAACTCACCACCACCTTCTAAAGGGTAACTAGGGATGGACAATAATTGCTGGCCAACCAGTGACACCTACATTCCATAAATAAAAAATAAATCGTAGAATGGCTACAACGCAGGCGGCCATTCAGCCCAGCATATTCGTGCTGGTTCTCAGCAAGAGTAATTCACCAGTGTCATGCCCCTGCTTTTTTGCGATGGCCCTGCAAAGTTTCTCTTCAGATAATGATCCAGTTCTATTTTGAAAATAGAAATTACTTAGAAAATTGAAACAGGAGTAGGCCGTTTGGCCCCTCAAGCCTGCTCTGCTAGTCATTTCATGGCTGATCATCAAGGCTGATCCCGCCTTCCCCATATCCCTTGATCCTTTTAGCCCCAAGAACTATATCCTTCTTGAAAGCACACAAAGCTTTGGCCTCGACTACTTTCTGTGGTAGTGAATTCCACAGATTCACCACTCTCTGGATGAAGAAATTGCCCCTCACCTCAGTCCTAGGATTTCCCCTTATCCTCAAACTATGATGCCTAGCATATCTATCCACATTATACTACATCTGCCTTGCATATGCCTGCTCACACAGCCTGTCCAAATCTCGCTGAAGCATCTCTGCATCCTCCTCACAGCTGACCCTCACACCCAACTTATCATCTTCAAATCTGGAGATAATACATTTAGTTCCCTCGTCCAAATCATAAATATATAATGTGAAAAGTTGGGAATCCTGGCACAGATCCTGCAGTACCCCACTGGTCACTGCTTGCCAATCGGAAAAAGACCAACTTATTGCAACTCTGCCTCCTGTCTGCTAACCATTTTTCTATCTAACCCATAACATTACCCACAATCCCATTTGCTTTAATTTTATACAGTAATCTTCCATGGAAGACCTCATCGAAAGCCTCCTGAAAGTCTAAAGAAACCACATCCACTGGTTCTCCCTGATCAACAAAACTAGTTACATCTTCAAACAAATTCCTGTAGATTTGTCACGCATGATTTCCCTTTCGTAAATCCATGCTGACTGCTAGATTATACCACTGTTTTCCAAATAATATGCTACGAAATCCTTGCCAATGAAAATGAAATGAAATGAAAATCGATTATTGTCACATGTAGGCTTCAAATGAAGTTACTGTGAAAAGCCCCTAGTCGCCACATTCCGGCACCTGTTCGGGGAGGCTGGTACGGGAATCAAACCGTGCTGCTGGCCTGCCTTGGTCTGCTTTAAAAGCCAGCGATTTAGCCCAGTGTGCTAAACCAGCCTCTTGGACTCTAGCATCTCCCTTATTTGGTACTGAAGAGAAGCTCACTGGTTGACAGTTCCCTCTTTTCTCTCTATCTCTCTTTTTGAATAGCCGGGTTATATTAGCTGCCCTCCAATCTGTAGGGACCATTTCCAGAGTCCAAAGAATTTTGGAAAATGACCACTAATGGTCCCATTTCTAGGGATACTTCCTTAAGTACTCTGGGATGAAGATCATCAGGCCCTGGAGATTATCCGCCTTCAATCCCATTAATTTCCCCCAAACCATTTCCCTACTAATACTGATTTCCTTCAGCTCCTCACTAAAACTTATGTTTCTCAGAACTTCCTTTGTGAAGACAGAAAGAAAGTACGAATTTTGTTCCTCAGCTATTTCCTTGTTCCCAGTTATGAATTCCCCCGATTCTGACTGTATGGAGCCTACATTATTTTTGTCAAATCTTTTTCTCTTTACATACCTATAGAAGCGTTTAGTCAGTTTTTAATGTTCCCTGCTAGCTTACTTTCGTATTGCATTTTCTCCTTCTTAATCAATCCCTTGATCCGCCTTTGCTGAATTTGAAACTGTTCCCAATCCTCAGGTCTATTGCTTTTTCTTGATAATTTGTATGCTTCATCTTTGAATCTAATACTATCTCTAATTTCCCTTGTAAGCAATGGTTTTGCCACAGTTCCCTTTCTACTCTTGCATCAAATAGGAATAAACACATTTTGAAGTTCACCTATTCTATTTCAAATGCTTCGAGCATTCAGGTACGAAACCTTAAGGCTAGTCCTTTTAATGTTCCTTGAATCTGTTCCACCACATTCTCAGGCAGTGCATTCCAGAACCCTTCCAAATTACTTATTGAATAAAGATATTTTTCCTCATATCTCCATTGCCTTGTTTGCCAATTACTTTAAATCTGTGTCCACTCATTCCCGATCCTGCCACCAATGGGAAGACTCGGGCCATCTATATGGTCTGGACCCCTCAAGATTTTGAACACCTCTATCAGATCGCCTCCTCACCTTTTATTCTCGAAGGGGAGCTATTATGTAGGGTTTTTTTTTGGCATCGTCAGCTGAGTGGTCTCAAACCAGACTTGTTGTGGTTCCGCCTTTACCAAATGATACCCCTGTCGGACAATTCACTGAAAATTCCACAGTTTTCAGCTCCATGTGCAACTCATCAGATAGTAAAGCCTACAGAATGACCTGGTCAGCCTCCAGACCTGGATTGACAAGTGGCTACCACATCCGCATTTGATCTTCAACAGTGCAAAAATTGAGCAAAGCTGAACTGCACCAGCCACAGGACAAAATGGTTATTAGAGTAGGTCAGATATAAAACACTGACACATGACTCACCTCCCGATTCCTCAAAGCCTGTCCACCACTTGCCATGCTCATTCAGGTGTGCAATGAAATATCCACCAGTCATCTCGATGGATATAATTGCAATAACACTCAAGCTCCACACCATCCAAGACAAAGTGTTTCACCTGATCGATGCCCTGGCCACTGGACAATACCCACACCCTCCTGTACCAGTAAATAGTAGTGGCAATATGCTCTATCTGAAAATGCACGACCACAACACACTAAGGTACCACCCAGCTCCTTCATCACTACCTACAAGATCAAGAGCAACAATGTCACAGGAACCATCACCTCAAAGTTCCCTTCCAAGTCATCTACTTTACTAATTTGGTCATATACTGTCTTTCCTTTAATATCATTGATCGAAAACCTTGGAACTCCCTACTTAACTATGCCGCTGTGAAGTGCCTCGGAATGTTTCATTACATTAAAGTCACTATTTAATAAATGTTGTGTTGCTGTACACTATTCTGGGAGTATCATCTTCATGAGTACTTCAATTCAAGATGACCCAATCCCACTTTCTTACAGCAACGAAGGATGTGCAGTAAGTTTTATCAGCATCATCCACATCCCAAGTAAAAACATTTTGAAAAAGCTAGCTGCCCACTGACACAAAATAAAACTGGGGTGAAAAGGTTATTTCACACTCATTTAAAAATAAATTATTGCAACCTTGTTGGAAAAAAAATCTGGAAAGTAAAAACAGAAAAAGTCTATGTGGGAATTTCAAACCTTTTAACTAAATACATGCCAAATTACACAATTAACAAATATTCCTAGTTCATCATTTAACATTAAAAGCAGAGTATTAATAGCTTTCAGATTACACAACTCCTCATTATGTCAGCAAAACAAAATCTAGACACTCCCAATACAAAATCTGATGAAGTAATAAGATAAATAGGATCCTGCGGCATGAGGCAAGATTCCAAGAGTTGTTGAGGCAGTGTCCAATACATCAGTCTCCTATTTCATTATTATTCTTCCTGGATTACACACGTGTACTGTGAGGAGAGGAATGTACATATTCAGCATAATTTTGTTTATTACCAATTTACAATAAAAGTGCTTACCTACTCAGCTCTTTGATAAATCTTTTCATAAAACAATCTTTTCATAAAACATTCATCGCTTTGTCAAAGGTATTTTTGTAAAATTGATTACACCTCTTGAACAACCTTAGAACCAAATATGAGAAAACACCTTTTTTTTTTTAAAAATATAAATTTAGAGTACCCAATTCATTTTTTCCAATTAAGGGGCAATTTGGCATGCCCAATCCACCTACCCTGCACATTATTTGGGTTGTGGGGGCGAAACCCACGCAAACACAGGGAGAATGTGCAAACTCCACGCAGACAGTAACCCAGAGCCAGGATCGAACCTGCGACCTCGACGCCATGAGGCAGCAGCATTTTTTGTGTTTAAAAAAGCACACTGTGCCATTGCCTTAAGATTTCTGAGAGTTTATAGACTCTACAAGACGGGATTTTTCCTGCATCGCAATAAGTGTAGCAGCAGGTATGAAAACCGGTGTTCTACCCACCGGCCGCATTAGTGGCATCGTCTGCTCCCCACTGATGAAGCATGTATGGGAAACACGACGACTCGCTGGTGGGTGGCGTCTGATTTGCCAGCCTTGCAGTGAAATCGCTTCCTCACTCCAGGTGCCATATCAAAACTACAGCCACGCACCGGTTTCTCATGTCGGCAGCCCAGGATTGCCTCAAAGAAACACCGTCCATGGGCAAGACGACAGCAGCCACAGATTTATTGATGCCTCATTGGGTTGCCTGCTTGATGTTGTGGAGGCCCCCTCATAATGACCTCAACCCATGCTCTGGCCACAGGAGCTCCAGGAGGTAACCAATCCAGCTTGGGAGGCTGGTGGCAGCAGTGGTCTGTGCTAATACAATACAGAAGAGGCGAGACATCTAGTACAGGGTGAGGATGAATGTTCCACCAGGGTATGCCAGCCATCTCATCACTCTCAACTCACAAGCCTATCAACACATGCTGCAAGCTCAAGTGACATCACCACTCACTCTCACATCCATCCAGCCTCATATCCTCTGAAATTCATGTCCTCACCCTGTCCATGACTCCACTCACCGCCCACACATCCTGGTCATCTGCCTTGGTATGCATCTTGCTCACACTCTCTTCATCCATCTTTATGCCCGATAAAGTTCGAAAACATCACAGGAAGAAGTCCCAGACCAGGGGTGATGTCGGAAATCAAGGTCCTCTCGGTTTGAAAACTGAACCACAGAGCTGGCCAGACTGGACGTGTACTTGCAGCGACAGCGAGGTCGGTGGCAAAAATCCACGAGGATCCTGCATCAGTTCATCCCTCAAACCACCAGGCTGAGTGCATTGTACTATTTTAGAATTCTCTGCCATGCATGAATTATCTCTATTTTCTTTGATTGAAACCTCAGCCAAGCACCCGACAGCCATGCCGTTAGCCCAAACCCCAATGACACCATGACAGAAGATCTGTTACAACGCTCACCCACACCCTCCACCAGCAAAGATACACACACCTCAGTGGGATCTTCTTATAGAGCAGGCTCAGAGTCACAATCTGGTGAGGACAGCGCATAATCTGGTCCACAACAGGCAGAGGCATCAGAGATCACTGTCACCGGGATGACAGGAATCTGCTGAGACAGAGTCACATGACGAGCCTCCGGGCTCGGCCCTAGATCAATGTCACTCCAGCTGTCCCTTCTCCTCAGTCAGCCAGGGGTCCTCTGGCACACATAGGGACCAGCAGATGGGCCATCCGCCCAGGTGACCTCAATCCCCTCTTCTTGTGACCCTGTCACCTCCAACTCTACAGGCTGAAGTTCCACCTGCCCTACAGCAGAAAACCCAAAGCAGAGCAGGGCTCTCCAGAGGACACTTGCCAAAATCATCCCAAACAGAG
The DNA here is from genome assembly GCF_047496885.1 of Scyliorhinus torazame. NCBI lineage: Eukaryota > Metazoa > Chordata > Chondrichthyes > Carcharhiniformes > Scyliorhinidae > Scyliorhinus > Scyliorhinus torazame. The sequence continues at coordinate 59,397,286 of NC_092707.1, forward strand.
CACAGTATTCAGCAGGCTGCCTGCACCTTCATTGTGGATGTCCAGGATACACCCAGACGTAGCATTAGGGTTATGAAAATTAGAAACATTTAGCACAGCGGTGTGTTCACATGTTCACAAATGTAAATAGAATCGCACCCATTTCACCTCTCCTCTGAGTATACCTCATTTTTGTGAAGAGCAGTATTGCTGCCAGTCAGGTGTGATACATTGGTCCCTATCCCCACTTATTGCAGATGTTGCTATCATGGGCCTCTCGTCTATGTCATGTGCTTCAATAACATCAGTGTGTGGGCTTTTCCAGATTATTTTTGACAAGTGGTGCCTCAACTTTAAATGTCAAGTGTGCTTGTGGAGCAAACGTCATTCACATACTTTGCAGGGTCATGTCATGTTTATTCTTAGCTATGGAAGACCGAGGCAGAAGTGTTCTATCTCATCTCTATTCTTGAAAAGGTGGAATGTGTAGTGTACAAGGAGAGATGTGTTCACACAAAGCACCGTCATATATCATGCTGTGTCTCATGGCAGGGTTTTCATGCTATGAACCTATTGGCAACCTTCTGTGCAATACTGTCTGCCAACCTCGTTGACTGAGTGTACACCTGCTGACCTCACCAATAAGTGGGGTCACTTTGCTACCTCAAGGTGACGAAGCTCTGTCCCTCTTTGCCATAGGATTGTCCTGTCGCTCACAACCTTGAGCACCTCACCCAGCAGTTGCACGTATTACAAGGACAAGGCTCTCGGCATAAAGTGGGATACACAGCTGTGCATCCCTTCACCCGAGCACTCACCGAGCTCACTGATGCTAATTCCAAATGATGATCTCTGGCAGCAATAGAGCCGTTGAGCATGCTTTGGAATTGCGGAGTGTTGCTTTAGACAATGTTGAGGCAGCCCAGCATCCCAGAGATCAGCGGATGTCACTGTGATTGGGAAGAATACATCACAGTCAACAAAGTCATCTCTAAAGCAGCGGAACATCATTCGCTGCCTTGTTCCAAATGTGAATTGTCAGATTAACCATGTTCCACAAAGAGTGCTATCCCATTGCTTTGGATGGATCTCCTTCAGGAGCCTCGCAGATTGAAGGCATATAGCTACAAACCCACTGGGGATTGTACAACAGCTTCTGCCTCTTTAGGTTGCTGTTGCAACTGGGATGCTGGAGAGATCCTTGAAGAAGCAGCACTTTCTGATGCCGAGACACACCCCTCGAGATAGCTTTTTTGCCTCAGTAGAGGACATAGCTTTTTTGTCTCAGTAGAGGACATATGTTCCAGAGGCTTCATCATCATTCAAAAGATCAGGAGAACGCGAGCCTGATGTGTAACAATTCACTCTCATATTGAGGTGCATGGTTGAAATGCGAGGAATTGCAATGCTCGTGTACTTGTTGATCATGACAGTTTTTCCAAGAGTACTTATTGCAATGCATCATCTTCCTGGTGGTTATCACAAGGCCTTAAGTGCACACCTGCCTAGTCTCGCCCATGCTCTGGTCTCTTCCCCTCTGACATTAGCTTGCTTAAGCTCCTCCTCATTGTAAACTTAAAAATCCTCAATAAAAACTTTTTTTTTTTTTTTTTTTTAAAGAATACCCGGAGGCCTTGTTCATCATGGTCAGGGACTTCAACCAGGCCAACCTCAAGAGTGTACTGCCAAAATTCTGCCAACACATCTCCTGTCCCACCAGGGGCGCCAACATTCTTGACCACTGTTACACAAACATCAAGGGCACCTACCGATCCAACCCCCGACTGCGTTTCGGAAAATTCAGACCAGAAGATGATGTTCCTTCTCCCAGTACCCAAGCAGAAACTTAAGCAGGAGAATCAGGTTAAGAAGGTGGTGCAATGCTAGTCCAAGGCTACACGATTGCTTGGAGTCAGTCGACTGGTCCATATTCAAGAATTCAGCAGCCAACCCAAATGAGTATGCCACCACCATCACAGACTTCATTAGTAAGTGTGTAGAAGGCTGCGTGCCAAAGAAGGTAGTACGTACATTCCCCAACCGGAGACCATGGTTGAATCGGGAGATTCATTCCCTACTGAATGCCAGGTCTGAGGCATTCAAGACAGGCGACCCTGACCTATATAAGAAATTCAGGTACAACCTCCGCAAAGCCATCAGGGATTCCAAGAGACAATACCAGGCTAAGCTAGATTCTTAGACTAACGTCACAGACTCTTGGCTGTTGTGACAAGGCTTAAATCTAATAACGGGCTACAAAGCAAAGCAGAGTAGAATCTCCGGCACTAGCACATCCCTCTCCGATGAATGCATTCTATGCTCAGTTCGAGCAAGAAACCACCAAACCGTTGTCAACTGCCCCAGCAGCCTCGGACAAACCCATACCTACCGTCACAGCTTCCAAGTCAGATTGGCCTTCTTGAAAGTGAACCTTCGGAAAATGACGGGTCCTGGCAGAGACCCTGGCTATACACTCAGATCCTGCGCGGACCAACCGGCAGATGTGTTCGCAGATATCTTCAACCTCTCCCTACTACGTTCCGAAGTTCCCACCTTCTTCAAGAAGACCACCATCTTAATGGTGCCAAAGAACCACCAGGTTATGTGCCTCAATGGCTACTGTCCAGTCGCCTTGACATTTATCACTGTGAAGTGCTTCAAGAGGTTGGTCATGAGACACACCAACTCCATTGTCCCAGAATGCCTTGATCCACTGCAGTTCACATACCGCCACAGCCAGCCCACAGCGAACCCCATCTCCCTGGTCCTACACTCATTCCTGGAGCATCTCTACAACAAGGACTCCCACATCAGACTCCTATTCATTGACTACAGCTCCACTTTCAACACCATAATCTCAGCCAAGCACATATCAAAGCTCCAATACCTAGGATTTGGCTCCTCCCTCTGCAACTGGATCCTCGACATCCTGACCCATAGACCACAATGAGTAGGAATAAATAACACCTCCACAATAGTCCTCAATATCAGGGCCCCGCAAAGCTGCGTACTTAGCTCCCCTACTATACTCCCTATACACACACACGACTGTGGCAAAATCTGGCTCCAACTCCATCTATACGTTTGCTTATATGACCATAGTGGATCAGATCTCTTAACAACGATGAGTCACAGTACAGGAGGGAAATAGAGAATCCAGTGGAGTGGTGCAATGACAACTTACTCTCCTTCAACGTCAGCAAAACTAAAGAGCTGGTCATTGACTTCAGAAGCAAAATATCATATACAGCCCTGTCATTAATGGTGCCGAGGTGGAGATGGTTGACAGGTCCAAATTCCTAGGTGTGCACAACACCAAAAATCTGTCCTGATCCACCCACGGAGACGCAACAACGAAGAAAGCACAACAGCGACGATACTTCCTCAGGAAACTAAGGAAATTCGGCATGCCCACTCATCAATTTTTACATATGCACAATAGAAAGCATCCTATCTGGCTGCATCACAGCTGGTATGGCAACTTCTCGACCCAAGACAGTAAGAAACTACAGAGAGTTGTGAACACAGCCCAGTCCATCACATAAGCCTGCCTTCCATCCACTGACTGGGAAAGCGGGCTGCAGAATCAAAGACCCCTCTCACCCGGGTTATTCTCCCTTCCAACTTCTTCCATCAGGCAGGAGATACAAATGTCTGAGAACATGGGCTAACAGGTTCAAAAATAGTTTCTTCCAAGCTGTTACCAGACTTCTGAATGACCCTCGTATGGACTGAACTGATCTCTACTGAGTACTACACTCCGTATGCTTCACCCGATGCCTGTACCTATGTATTTACATTGTGTATTTATGCATGTCCTATGTTTTTTCATGTATGGAACGATCGGACTGGACTGTCTGCAGAACAATACTTTTCATTGTACCTCTGTACACGTGACAATAAATCAAATTCAATTCGAACAAGATTATTTAAGGGATGCCTGTCCTTCCCTACTTTGAACCATCCAGCACCAACTTTCTAAAAGAATTCTGAAGCTTCTCCAGTTGCTTTGGAGGACATGATCACTCTGGGGAATGTCCATGCTGCAAACAAGGAGGATAATAATAATCTTTATTAGTGTCACAAGTAGGCTTACATAAACACTGCAATGAAGTTACTGTGAAAATCCCCAATTTGTGCAACTTCGTGAAATTAGACTTGCATGAATGGGCATCATTGTTTCACTTTCCTGATTCCCTGCAGTGTCATTGAAAAGCTCCCAACATGTCTCAGCTGTGTCACTCCTCATTTGTAAAGGCACAGTTCAGTTATGAATCCCTTCAACTGCTACCCGACCTTCACCAATACATGCACCTTCTTCACACAGAGGGTAGTGGGTGCCTGGAACTCGCTACCGGAGGTGGTGGTGGAAGCAGGGACGATAGTGACATTTAAGGGGCATCTTGACAAATACATGAATAGGATGAGAATAGAGGGATACGGACCCAGGAAGTGTAGAAGATTGTAGTTTAGTCGGGCAGCATGGTCGGCACGGGCTTGGAGGGCCGAAGGGCCTGTTCCTGTGCTGTACATTTCTTTGTTCTTTGTTCCCTCCAATCCACCTGCAGCCTTCACCAGCAGAGCTTCTCCTCTTTTTAATTTTGTACTGTGCAATCACTGCAGGTTGGACAATGCTGAAAACTCTCTGCCAAACCAGCTTGGACACTCCTTGAGAGAATATGGAAACCCCTCCCATCATCCCAGAGAGTTCATATTGTCCCTTCACGGACAGCTCCATCCTCCCGCTGTATTCCTTGACCGGGAATTTCTAGTGCACATCCATTTGTTAGTCCCCGAACATTTTTGATCTCACCCCACCCCATCTTGAGGCCACTTACACAGTTAAGCATATACATCCCCATACAGTCTCAGATAGCCCACTAGTGCCCTTTCCCCATCTGTTGGCTGCAGATGTCACCCTTGACTGAGTGTGCAACCTGCAGCCCATTACAATGCCAGAAACACCACAGACCGAGGCATGTGACATTAAGATCATGCCCTGCGCACAACTGGGCATGACTGAGAATGGACTGATAAGCCCTCGCTCTGGACTCGGCAAGGACAGTCTTTTCAAGCTCAATGTAAACTGGAGTGCTTCTTCACTCAGCACTGCTCTAATCCGGCCCCTTCTGGCAATGTAGCCCCTTCTCCTGCCCAAGGCCAGTTGCCCCCTTTCCCAGGGGAGTCCTAGCCCTGCAGCCTTCTTTCCTGCCAGAGGTCAAATAACCCACTTCCGCAGAACAGACATTTTCTTTTTAAATTTAGAGTACCCAATTCATTGTTTCCAATTAAGGGGCAATTTTAACATGGTCAATCCACCCACACTGTACATCTTTGGGTTGTGAGGGCGAAACCCACACAAACACGGGGAGAATGTGCAAACTCCACACGGACAGTGACCCAAAGCCGGGATACAACCTGGGACCTCGGCGCCATGAGGCAGCAGATCTAACCACTGCGCCACCGTGCTGCCCTCCCCAGAACAAATCTAACACTGCTGCCCATCAAAAGCCACACCCGTTTACCACTGGTCTGGTGGGTGGAGACCTGCCTGTGACAACCCATTGAAAGTGATGTGGTGCTGCCTGTGAAGACTCCGCTGGTTCCTGCAAGAGCTGTGTGATGCAAGCTACGCAAACTAACCTCAAAGTCATGAGTGACATGCAGGTTGCCAGCTGCACATTTCTTGTGCACCGTTGTGAAACACCTTATTCTAATTGTCCGACAGGCCCAGACGATTTTTGGCCTTTGCATGATATTTTCCACTCCCGCCATGACGCCATTCTCCCTGCCTGCGTTTTCTCGCATATAATGAAAAACAAAAAATACTAAAATGGAAATAAGGTACCGAAATATGAAAATAGTGCGCAAAGGCTTACATCATTTTTGGACAATAGTCAAACAAAATTCAAACCAAAGCTCTTTAATGAACACACACACCCAAGGGTGTGGCTGCTGTCCAATGTCAATGGAATGAGCACACACCTTGAAAGTTATGGGGAGGAAATGGGTTTAGAAAAGGATTAATAGCTCACGCAAAGACTTTTAACAGGTGTAACTTTAACCCTAGATATCATCTGACAACTTTGGTGTCTTGGTGAATGGAAGAAATACATTTAATCTGTAGTTTAATGCAATCACATGGTGCTTTATAGTTCCTGTTAGACTACATCTAGGCCCTGTGGTACATTTCTTACCCCTCTTCCATAAAATACTAAGAGTGCTGTCCTTCTTAAGTCTACGTGAGCAAGGAAACATTCATTTACTGCCTGGTCACTTAGGGATGAAGAGAAAGCTTAGTTCGACATATGCATGCTAAGCACATGTAATATGCAATGATCATCAGTCTCCAATTGGTGCTAAAATATTTATTATTTAGAAAGAGCTTACCAACAATCATTAAAATATAAATAGTACAGGAAGCCTCTGGAGCTCGGTTTCATTTTTTAAAAGATTGCTTTAGTAGTGAAATTGGTCACCACCTGATTTAATTTAAGCTAATGGCCATCCTTACTGCTTCAAGATGAACTCACTAGATGTGCTTTTACTAATTATATATAACAATGATGTCCAACTGAATCCAAAATGTAGCTTATAATCACATGGCATTACACATGACTAAAGTTCCTGCAAAATTTATGATTCTCAAGTTACCAGTAAAGTGAAGACTTTGAACAAGTGACCCATCACCACAAAACAAATATCCATTAACTTTTAACTGCTCTAGACAGTTTTAATTTTGCTGTTCAGTTTATAATTACTGCATAGAAACATAGGAAATAGGAGCAGGAGTATGCCATTTGTCCCTTCGAGTCTGCTCCGCTATTCAATGTCATGGCTCATCCTCCAGCCCAGTAACCTGTTTCAGCTCCCATTCTCCGCCCTCCCCCCACCCACCAACATCATAGAATCCCTACAATGCAGAAGGAGGCTATTCGGCCATTGAGTCTGCACTAACCCTTCGATTGGTCACTCTACCAAGTCCATCTAGCCCTATCTCCATAAACCAGTAGTCTAACCTGCACATCCTTGGACTCTAAGGGGCAATTTAGCATGGCCAATCCACCTAACCCACACATCTTTGGACTGTGATCCTTTTAGCCCAAGAGCCAAAACTAACTCCTCCTTGAAAACACACAAATGTTTTGGCCTGGACTACTTTCTGTGGTAGTGTATTCCATAGGCTCACCACTCTCTGGGTGAAGAAACTTCTCATCATCAGTCCTGAATGATTTACTCCATATCCTTCGACTGTGACCACTGATTCTGGACTATCGGGAACATCCTTCATTACTTTCCTCCACTTTTAGCTACCCAAGTTAGTTTGCAATAATATGCCTTGCAACCTTTTGTTTGTCACCATTAGTGTATCAGGCAATTGACTATCACACACAATTTATCTGATTTACTTAAAAGGCTGCCTTTACCTCGGAATTTAATTCATTTCTGCTTTTGCAACTTGGTCCTATTTCAGTTTCTAATACAGGTCTTGCATTTGGTATAATTCTGACAGTGCAATATTATGAAAAGGTGAATAGAAAAGATCTTGCTGTGCTTAGGACATCATTAAGCAGTTAGTATTAAAACTCTGAAATTTCACCACTTAATGCGGTACTATTAACAACTATTTGAAGATGTTTAACTGGGTACATAAAGTCCAAAAGCAGACATGGTTTCCCATTTGTATTCCTGAAGAAAATAAATCCCACCGTGCTTCATGGCTGACACAATGAAAATGACATCAGATTGTACAATCAGATTTCACCGAGGAGTTTCACCTTTTCCTTACTTTAATCTTCCCAGCCTGGGAGAAGCTAAACGCTCAAGTCAGAAAGGCAACAAATTTCTACTTTTGTGAGAAAGAGAGTCACAAACCCAGCTTTAAATTCAAGTCATAAATTTCAAAGGGATGTGAAATAAACTCACTGCGTTAAGAGTGATGAACATTTAATGGGTAAAACTAGGAAAAGTAATTGTTGGCAAAATAAAAAAACAGTACTAACCCCTGAAAGGTAAATGGCAAAGTAACTACTGTCAACAAATGGATGAAAGACAATATTAAGCTAAATTAGAGAATTACACAAACGCAAGGACATGTGGAGATGCAGCAGACAGGAAGAACTATAAAATGACAAAGAGATACAAAGAAAATAATGAGATTCAAAAAAAATAAAGAAAAACTTAATAGGATTATCAAACTTAGCAGTAATATCAAACTTAGCAGTAAAAGATGCTAGAAATATATTAAAAGAACAATAATGCAGTTTGTGGGCCATTAGGACTGATACAAGTGAGACTGTAATGGATACGGCAATGGCAGGTTTGTTAACCAAATTTGTACCTACTTCACAGTAAAGGAAAAGGACAAAATATCAACAGTACAAGGAGTCGGGCAGCACAGTGGCACAGTGGTTAGCACTGCTGCCTATGGCACTGAGGAGCCGGGTTCGATCCCGGCCCACTGTCTGTGTGGAGTTTGCATTGCACATTCTCCCAGTGTCTGCGTGCGTTTCACCCCCTCAACCCAAAAGATGTGGTTAGGTGGATTGCCCCTTAATTGGGAAAAAAAATAATTGAGTACTCTAAATTTTTTTTAAAAATAAACAGTACAAGGGAGTCTAAAAGTAAGTCGAAGGGGGAAAATGGCATTGGAAAAAATAATGTGACTGAGACTGAACAAACAGACCCTGATGGTTTCTGAACCCGGGTATTAAAATAGGTGAGAAAACGGTCTTTGGATTGGAAAATGCAAAAGGCATTCTATTATTTTAAGAGGGACGGACAGTTCTAGGGCAATTAGTGGAATCTATAATCAGGGATGGAGTGCCTGAGTACTAGAGTATGAGGTAATCAAAGAGAAGCAGTATAGATTGTGATGGATAAACCATGAAGGGAAGGCTTACTCAGTAGATTTAAAAGAGTCAGGTATTTCAAAAAGATTACGAAAGGAGGACAAATAAAATGCATTAATAAGTATGGAATTCCCATTATTAAGGATCCTCTTGAATATTAATGGTCTCTTAAAACCGAAGGATAAGTCTGGCAAACTGCTCCAAAAAATAATCTTTTCTATGTGGACTGCCACAAGGCACCGACTTGTGAAAGCATTAACAAATATTAATGAAAATGTTTACAGTTCTCGCACCAGCCATTTTTCTGCTTCTTTAGGATACCAATTTGGTTCAGAATAGTTTTATGCCCTAGATTTGTAGCAATAACAAACTCATCTGACATGCAACTCTTGCAGCAAGACAAGAAGTACTCTGTCCACTACAAATTCAAACCCAATTCCCACAGATGAAAATAGAAGTCTCCAAGTTACCATGTCACCCACATTATTATTATATATTAAAAACCACTGTCTGATTGAAAACCACGGCTTCTGTATAGATCAAAGAAAACTGTAGATCTTACAGTCGGTGGTATAAGTCAGCACAGACCTACGCAGAACATACTGACTCAAACTATCCATGTGCAATCAAAACGTCTTTCTGCATCTGGTTGCTGGAGTTCAAAGTTACAACATGGTTTGGTACGCTCCAGATGCAAACAGCGAAAATATTAAGTGACAGCAAAGAAGTTTATTTCTGTTACTGCTTTATATCAGTTCCTACATGAGGGAGAGCCAAACTAAACTGGTCAAGTGATTTTCTACTGAGCTGGTTGAACTACACGTTAAGATCAAGAATCTCAGAAGTTTCATTGTTGTAGTCAAGAAAACATTGTTGTGGAATTTCTAGTCTTGCCCGAAATACGATTGCCACATGGTCCTTATTGCGAAATCCCACCTCACCATCATCTCTTCGAACACTTCATCTCATTACATCACCTTAAGAAAAACATGTTTGCTTTTACCTTCATACCCTATAACCCCTCTATATCCCTTTTCTTTCTTCAACCTCTATGGAGCAACCCTCAACCCGAGTGATCACAATTTACAGATCAACACATTACGCTCTCCTCTGATTCCATTGTCCTCCCGTCTCCTCTAAAGCTCTCGTCTCCATACACATGACCCCCCCCCTAAATTATTCATGGCTAATTCCCAAACCTTGCTATCTCCATGTCTTCTCTACTCCCACGGTCTTGATCATAGATTAAGTAATCTCCAATTACTTGTTGTATCTCATCACCCACATCTTCTACTGCCTTCCAATTCTACTTTTATTTCATTTCAACCATGGAAAGCCAACTCTCCCAAGTCATTCACAATAGCACATTCAAGTTGCTGACTGCCATGACCTTAAATGCACTACAATACTTCTGCAGCTGTCAACCCGTTTTGTCATGCCTTCATCTCTAACTTTGATATCTTTATACTCAATAAAACCTTTAATCTCTCCCATACCAACCAACCTCTACCATGAATGCCTCTGCTCTTCAAATCCAAGTGATTCAAACTCAAGCTCACCTCATGCACTCCTGGTTTTGCAACCCATCACCAGATCTGCTGGGCACATCAAGCCTCACTCGCCTCCGTCAAAACCCACTTTGCCAGGATCACACTGGAAAGTTAAAATAATCCAATTGCTTTTCTCTACATCAATCATCTCTCTGTATTCTTAACTCCTACACCCCACAGAAGTGCAAGGAACCCATGAACTAATGAATTACGTTGAAACAACAATTATCATCCATTTAGCATCTCTGCTGCTTCTTCCCCACCAAACCTTCCCATCTCCTGCCCAGGCCTGAACCCATGTCTTTCTCTAGTTTCTGTGCTATTTTCCTATGCCCTCGGAGTTCATCTTGTCCAAGAGACCCATTTCCTACTTCCTTGATCCCATACTTTCTAAACTGATGAACCACAACTTTTTCTCCTGGTCTCATGGATGGCTGACATTGCAAATAATTCACTCCTCAGGTTAGCGGCTGGTTTAGCACAGTGGGCTAAATACCTGGCTTGTAATGCAGATTAAGGCCAGCAGTGCGGGTTCAATTCCTGTACGAGCCTCCCCGAACAAGCGCCAGAATGTGGCAACTAGGGGCTTTTCACAGTAACTTCATTGAAGCCTACTTGTGGCAATAAGCGATTATTATTACAAGCTCCCTCCATTTCAAAACTGCTGGCATCAACAACCTCATGAAAGAACCCCACTCATCCCCCCAACCTTGCAAACTACTGCCCAATCTACAACCGTTTCCTGCCTCCCAAATCCATGCTTATCTTTCTGCAAATCCATGTATTAATCTCTCTAAACAGATTTCATAGCACTGTAATATCTGGTATTGAAGTTACAAATTACTTTCTATAGCTGCAATTGTTCTTCTCAACCGCTGTGGTTTTTGACACAACTAATGACACCAGTAGCCCTCTCCAAAGCCTCCTACATGGCCCAGCTCAATGTGATTTCCCTTCCTCATTTCCACTTTTACCTGTACAATAGTAGGTGGTGCATCTCCAGCAATAGCCTCCCCTCTGACCCAGCACTGTTACCTTTGGAGTCCCTCAAGAATCCATGATGAGCTTTCATCTCTTTCATAGCTATATACTACTCCTTGGTGGCATGATCCAAAAACATGGACCCAACTTCCACATGTATGCTGAAAATATCCAGGTCTATCAACTTAACCATCTGATATCTAGTCTTGAATAAGGTGAGACACAAAGGTCGCCTACTTACTGAAACTCTCATCCTTGCAGGCTCAACTATTTCACCTGCTTGGCCTCCTTCCTCCCCAAGTTTCAGTTCATCCAAAACTACTACCTGTATCCTGTTCCACAATAAATCCTTGCTCACCTCATAACTCCTGTTCTGGGTGACAAACATCAACTCCTAATCTCCTACATCCTTCACTTTAAAATTCTAACTTCATGCAAGACAATGCCCCCATCTCATTCAAGACAAAATAACAGTTCTAATCCCTGCCTTTGGAAAGTAATTTTACCTATACTTATGAGTGCATGCAAACCCAATCGACAGCTGTTTGATCTGCACCAGAACAATTGTCCATGATGAATTGAGATTAAACTACACATTTGAGGAGGATTAAATGTTGATTATACGACAGGAACACAAATACATACATAAACAAACTCTTTCAGGTCCATCATTAAAAATGTATTGTTTATTTGAATAATCTTAATGTCTTATTCATATCATTAATTGCATTCCCAAGCATCCATATTAATATATTATAGCTTTCCACTACTTAATTATTCTAAAGTATTTGCTAGCGCTCATTAATCCATGACCAAAAACAAATCAGTTGTTTCTGCATTTAGTAGATTCTTCATTCAAAATTATTTTTAGGTAAAAAGAAAAAAAACATTTTAATGTCAAAACACGTCCAATATTCATTGTGGACCAAATTAGCAGAATAGGTAACAGGCTCCAAAATACACTGGCATTTTTCAAATGTATGTTCTTTTTTTCTTATGCTTTAATAAGGTGTAATTTTGCAGTATCACGCTTACTGAGCACAGATGCAAAGATGTTAATAACAGTGAATGAGACACATCTATTTTAAAGACAAGGAAACAAATCAAAGCACATGTAATGCCTCCTTTTACATCATAACATTTCAGAAATAAAACCTACAAGTTTTCAATTGTGTTGAGTGCAGATGTTCAGAAACCAAAAATAAGGGCAAATAAAGGATTCCTCAAGGAATCAAATATAAGAAATGTGTATTCTAAACATCATTTAGCTGCTCCAAATAGTGCTTTTTTACAAAATTTGCAACATTTAATGCATTATGTATAGCCAGATGCCAAATTCACCAAGAACAGCAGACACAAGCCAATGCCCATTAAGCAGCTGGTGGGGCAAGATATTTTTAATGCAATTCTTCAGTTTGTTTGTAAAAATCCAGCGCAACAGAAACAAGCATAAATACATTTGCAGTCATTGGTTTACTAGTTTGATCACTGATCTTTAACCTAGTTTGAAGATGCAATCTTAACATTATGTTACTCCAAACCACTTAACAAATGTTTAATAAGGTTTACCTCTTAGATGACAAGGCATTATCACATCAAGTATTAAATTGTTTAATAATTGCAAAGAAGGCTATTGTAACAGTGGCACAACATGTTTTATACCAAGTGTTAGGACAATGAATGTGCAGCGTTCTCAATAGTCAAAGTGGGTGTCCCACCCAGGGAGAGAATAATTAATTATGCCTAATAAAAGCAAATTTCCTATCAGCCAATCACAGAGTAACACTGAAGAATGTCAGCCACTGGAAGGCAGTCTTGAATAATGCAGAAAGAGATTCTTTCCACCTCTGAAAGCATGCGGCTCTGCCCCAGAGAATCGCAGCCAAGATTAGTGAAATTGAAATTGTTGGGGAAGTCTGAATGCCTAGCAGTCAAGGCAGGCACAGAACCTAGGCTTTCTAGTCAACAAGCAAACGCTATTTTGTAATTACAAAAAAGTGGGCTGCACGGTAGCACAGTGGTTAGCACTGCCACTTCACAAATCCAAGGTCCCAGGTTCGATTCCTGGCTTGGGTCACTGTCTGTACGGAGTCTGCACTTTCTCCTTGTGTCTGCGTGGGTTTCTTCCGGGTGCTCTGGTTTCCTCCCACAGTCCAAAGATGTGCAAGTTAGGTGGATTAGTCATATTAAATTACCCTCAAGTGTCCAAAAAAAGGTAGGTGGGGTTACTGGGTTACAGGGTGGAGGTGTGGCCTTAAGTAGGGTGCTCTTTCCAAGGGCCAGTGCAGACTCGATGGGCCAAATGGCCTCCTTCTGCGCTGTAGATTCCATGATTCTATGACTGAAAATAAATCCTAAAAGTATTTTAATGGAGAATTTAAAATTACTTTTACCTTCTAAATAAAGTACGCACTGGGAGAGGGACAGAAAACTTCACTGCTGGTTCCTTTTAAAAAAAAAATTCTCAAAATGACTATGTTCTTTAAGACAGTGTAAGATAGTTAATACACCCCCTCCAATAGGACCAAAGTTGGCTTCTGTTTTGATAGTGTTTTACTCTCGTGCAACCAGTACACAGCAAAAAGTTCTTCTTAATTATTTTTTAAAAAATTAGATTCCTTATGTTTCTACCCAGCCACCCAGAACACTGAGAATGTATTCAGCGGCTATTATTCTTAACAAAACATTTTTTTGCAAGAGGATCGGAGTAACCTGCCATGAGTAGCAAGCATAAACTCACTGGCACAATTTTCAGGGGTATAACCAATGCATAAATCTTCAACAGTACTTTGGAGATATTACAAATTGTAATCAATGAACTCGAAACGCCATTTGACATTGAACTAAGCCATGCAGAGCAAGAACATGCCAAGTTTAATCTGCTTGGTCGCACCAGGTTAATGGTGAAGATACTGCAACTGACTTCAGCATCCCTGATTGGGAAAGAGTGAAACAATGCTGCCAGCTATTCCACTCCTAATCGCTGTTCAGCCACTATCAATAGAAAACGGGTATTATCAGAAGCAGCTGTAATAAATACACCCTGTGGTGAATATGTCAACATTAACAGAGGTTCACACCTAATAAATGACCATTTGGGTGTGGCAATGTAGAATTGCACCAAAGCAAATTTATTGTAATGTTTCATCACATTACATTCCTATTAAGACATTTAACAACAAACTTTTTTAAAAATCTTTTTATTGGCATTTTCAAAATTATATATATTGCTGTTCGTTTTCACTTATTGTACAGTCACAAAGGTTCCTTCTTAGGTTTTTCTATTTACAGTCTATTGCTGTCTGGCTGGCTTAGCCTACAATCCTCCCTATCGCCCCCCCCCCCCCCCCCATTCCAGCTCCTCTCTCCTTGACCCCCCCCCTTTTTTACTGCTGTTCCCCATTTTTTCTTGATGGGTTTTGCTCCTCACCTTGTTCCCCCCCCCCCCAAAAACTCCCCGGTCCTCCCTCGCTTTCCTCTTTCTATCGTGTCCTGGCTATTTATTTATTTATGTGTTGGCCACTCACGCTCCTAAGGAAATACAATGCCATTCCTTCGCTGTCACTGGGTCAAAATCGTGGAACTCCCTCCCGAATAGCACGGAGAGAGAGTACCGACACCAGATGGATTGCAGTGGCTCAGGGAGGCAGCTCATCACCATCTTCTCAAGGGCAATTAGTGACAGGCTAGCCAGTGACACCCACATCCCATAAATTAATTTTTAAAATGCATGAGCATAGTATCACACACTCAAGAATTCCACAGCCAATGACTTTCCAAGAAGACATCATTGTTAATTTAGGTAAATGCAGCAGTCATCGAGCACCAAACAGCTAATGAAAAGAGCTGGCCAATAATTTTTTCTTTGGTGTTGTTGGGTGAGGGGTGACAGCCAGGGTTTCATGAAAACTCCCTGTTGATCTTACAAGAACACTGAAACGTCTTATATTACACATCTAAAACCTGGGGTGGGAATTCAAACTACAACATTCAAGACTGAAAAATTGTCCAGTAATGTCCAATTAGGGCAAGTCTAAATCCAGTAAATTACCTCTCAGCCTCCTGTCAATCATCAGCAAAGTGATGGAAGATGTCATTAACAGTGCTATCAAACCTGCTCACCAACTCCCAAGTCTTGTTTTTGCTAGAGGCACATGGCTCCAGGCCTCATTGCAGCCTTTGTCCAAACATGGATAAAAAGCCGAACTCAAGGAATGAGGTGAGAGTGACTGCCCAGGACACCAAAGCCACGGTTTACTATGGTATCAAGGGGCCCTAGCAAAACTGAAATAAATGCGGATCTGGAGGTAAACCATCTACAGGTTGAGACATGCCTGGCACAAAGGAAGGTCAATCATCTCCACTCTGGGGCATCACTGCAAGAATTCCTCACAGTAGTGTCCTAGGCCCAACTACCATCAGCTGCTTCATCAATGACCTGCCTCCCATCATAAATGGAGACGATTGCTGATGACTGCATAATGTTCAGCATCAATTGAGACTCATCAAATACTGAAGTAATGTAGCAAGACCTGGACAATATCCAGGCTTGGGCTGACAAGTAGCATATAACCATTCGCAACACACAAGTGTCGGTTCAAGGCCATCTCCTACAAGAGAAGATCTAACCATCGTCTCTTGACATGCGATGACATTATCATCACTGAAACCCCACTATCAACATCCTGAGGGTTACCATTAATTAGAAACGTAACTGGACTAGCCATATAAATACTGTGGCTACAAGAGGAGGTCAAAGGCTAGGAATCCTGTAGCAAGTTAACTCACCTTCTGACTCCCCAAAGCCTGCCCACCATCTACAAGTCACAAGTCAGCAGTGTGATGGTATACTCCCCACTTGCCTTGATGAGTGCAGCTCCAATAGCACTCAAGCTCAACATCATCCAGGGCAAAGCAGCCTATTTGAATGCTACTACCCCTTCCACAAACATTTAATCCCTCTGCCAATGATGAAACATTGGAAGCAGTATGTACCTATCTGTATCTGTATGTTCCTACAGATGTACTGTAGGAACTCACCAAGGTTCCTTCAGCAGCACTTTCCAAACCCACAACTACCACAATCTAGAAGGACAAGTGCAGCATAACACCACCACTATAGAACATACAGTGCAGAAGGAGGCCATTCAGCCCATCGAGTCTGCACCAACCCACTTAAGCCCTCACTTCCACCCCATCCCCGTAACCCAATAACCCCTCCTCATCTTTTTGGACACCAAGGGCAATTTAGCATGGCCAATCCACCTAACCTGCACATCTTTGGACTGTGGGAGGAAACCAGAGCACCCGGAGGAAACCGACGCACATACAGGGAGAACGTGCAGACTCTGCACAGATAGTGACCCAGCAGGGAATCAAACCTGGGGCCCTGGTGCTGTGAAGCCACAGTGCTATCCACTTGTGCTACCCTATCAGCAAGATCGTCTCCAAGCCACAATAACATCCTGACTTGCAGTTATGTCAACATTGTCCACTGGACTCTGGGTCACTGAAGGTGATATTTAGACAGAAGGCCAAAAACATGGTCAAGGAGATAGTTTTTAAGGAGGAAAGAGGGGTGCGGAGGAGTTTAAGGAGGGGGAATTCCAGAGCCCAGGCAAATGAAGGCACAAACACCTATGATGGAAGGATTAAAATCAGAGGTGCTCAAGAGGCTAGAACTAAAGAAGGAGTGGTGATATCCAGCCAGGGTTGTGGTGCTGGAGGAGATATAGAGCAAGGGAGAGGGCGGCGCCATGGCGAGACTTAAAACTGGGATACAATTGCGTACAATCCAATTAACTCTATCTCTGCACGTGGATTTTTTTTTAAAGAATTAACCGCTAGGCGGTAACACAGGAATTCGAAAAAAAAACCTGATAACTGCAGCTGTAAAGAACACAAAACTAGTCTTATAAATTTACGAAAATGACAAGCAGAAAAAGACCAGCTGAAGAGTTCACCTGTTTGTCACTACTTAATCCTATTGCCAGTCAGATTAAACCACTTTAAAACAAATCTGATGGAAGTAACATCAGGCATACCTATTTATTAATGACAAACGAATTCAACAACGTGGGTTGCTCATGCAACTTCATTATTCATTTTGTGGATATAATTTCGAGACACAGTCTACAATAGTGCGCAACAGGTTATGAATTTAGTGGACACTTGAGAAAGAAAAGTAACAGAGCAGACGCTGGCAGGAACTGAAGTGAAAGAACGCTTGTGGGAGTTGGCACATTCCCCATGTCATCTGACAGGCAAAACGATGTGAGAGAAGCAGCAAGTGTATACTTAAAAATAAAATCCGAATAATCAAATGCTCACTGATAAGTGGAGAAAAGGACGGCTGGAAGTGACAACCAGTGTGTCTCCCCGGTCCCTCTCTATTAGGAAAACGCCGTCGATAGAGAAAAGGGGGAATGGAATGGGTGTTCCCGCCGTCACCATTTACTCACGATTTCAAAGTTCACATTCAAACATTAACCCGGCTCGGAACACCAACCGCTGCCGACAACGCGGAGTTTCCAGCCGCTTCCTTTCCCAAAGGCCCAGCCAGAGAGCCGAGGCCCAGGCGCACTCACCGTCCCAGGGCCGCCATCGCCCGCCGGCCAATCCTCCAGTGAACCGACCGCCTGGGGCGGGAGGGGGTGCTCCCCTTTCAAAAGCTCTGGGTTTTTTTTTTTTAAACTCACCTGGACTTGAGGTAACTTTGCTTCCGGCTCTCGCCCCCGACCCGGCCTCTCTG
This sequence comes from Scyliorhinus torazame, assembly GCF_047496885.1. Classification (NCBI taxonomy): domain Eukaryota; kingdom Metazoa; phylum Chordata; class Chondrichthyes; order Carcharhiniformes; family Scyliorhinidae; genus Scyliorhinus; species Scyliorhinus torazame. Next base: position 59,415,399 of record NC_092707.1, read on the forward strand.
CTCACCGAGCCCGAGCTCCAGTGAACGAACCAGCCCAACAAGCCGGCCCCGCCAACTGACGTCAGGCGCCACCTCCCACACAGAGATAATCCAGTGTCAGCACTGGCTGTGGATAGGGAATCAGCACTGGATACGGAGAGTGCCTGCGCTCGATATAGAGGGAGGGGGGAACACTGGATATGAAGTGGTGTGAGCAGAGTTTGCAGGGAGTCTTCACTGAATACAGGGTGTTTCAGCACTGTATACAGGGAGTGAGCACTGGACATAGGGGTGTCAACACTAGATACAGGGTATGTCAGAACTGGAAATTGGGAGTCAGCACTGGATACAGGGCGTGTCAGTACTGGAAATCATAGAATTTACAGTGCAGAAGGAGGCCATCGGCCCATCAAGTCTATGCGGGCTCTTGGAAAGAGTACCCTACCCAAGTCCACACCTCTACCCTATCCCCACAACCCAGTAACCCCACCCAACACTTAAGGTCAATTTTGGACACTAAGGGCAATTTAGCATGGCCAATCCACCTAACCTGCACATCTGTGGGACTGTGGGAGGAAACCGGAGCACCCGGAGCAAATCCACGCACACACGGGGAGAACGTGCAGACTCCACACAGGCAGTGGCCCAAGCCGGGAATCGAACCTGGGACCCTGAAGCTGTGAAGCAATTGTGCTAACCACTATGCTACCGTGCTGCCCCAAATGGAGAATTGCCAGCGTTGGATATGGGATGGGGTGTCAACACTGTATACAGGGTTGTCAAAACTGGATATAGGGATCAGTATTGGATTGAGAAGGTGTTAGCACTGGATATGAGAAGTGCCCACACTGGATATAGGGATCAGCATGGTGTATAAGGTGTGTTCGCAGTAGATACAGGGAATGTCACCACTGAATTATAGAGATCAGCACAGTGTGTAGGGCATGTCCGCGTTGGATACAGGGATTTTGGCAATGAATACGTGGAGTGTGGGTGCTGGAATGGGGGGAGTTTCATCACTGAATATGTGGTGTCAGCAGTGGTTATGATGGTGGCAGCAATGGATACACGGGTGTCAACACTGAGTCAGCCCACAAGCTGGGCCGAAGGGCCTGTTTCCATGCTGTAAACATCTATGACTCTAAGGATACGGGGAGCATCCACACTGGATACAGGGAGTGTTTTGCACTGGAAATAGGGAATCAGCACTGGATATGGGGAGCGTTGCCACTAAACATGAGGGGGTCAGCACTGGATATGAGGGGTGTGAGCATTGCATATAACGAGCTTTCACTGGGCACGGGGTGTGTCAACACTAGATATGAGGGAGTGTCAGCACTGGATATAGCGAGTATCAGAACTGGATATAGGAGTGTCAGCACTGGATTCAGTCAATGTTAGTGCTGGATATGGGATGTGACTGCTTCTATATGGAGAATGCCAGTGCTAGAAACAAGGAGTGATGGTACTGAATATGGAGATTATCAGCACTGGATACAGAGGATATCACCATTGGATATAGGCAGTCAGCATTGAGTTTAGGGAACATCAGCACAGTTTCCAGGGAGCTTCACTACAGGCTCCAGGGAGTGTCAACACTGGATTCAGGGAGAGTCAGCACTGGAGAGTGTCAGCATTGGAAATAGGGAGCTGGGTTCTCCAATTCTGGGGCTATGTCCCCATGCCGGTGTGGGAATGGTGGGGATTTACACCAAAAACAATGGCGCAAAAAGGCCACCGATTCTCCGTTTTGCTAAGGGCTAGCATGCCGGCATTGTAGAGCACCCAGCTCTAGCTGCCGATATGGCCCGGAGAATTTGCCAGGTTGGTGGCTGCGCATGCACATAGCGGCGGCCTGCAGCGGCTGCACTGTGCTACATGGCGGAGGCTGCTCACAGACCCGGCCCACGTAATTTGGCTAGCTCGCGCGCCCCAGACCACCCCCCCACAGTGCCCCCAGCTCCTAATACAGTCCCCCCGTCCGCAGATCAGCCCTCCCCGACTGTGGTGGCGCTGGACTGAGTCCGCAGCTGCCATGCCGAGTTCCTGACGGATGATAGCACACGCGACCGACGCCATCGGGAACTCGGCCCAGAGCATCGGGGAGGCGGGCCTCAGGCAATGTCCTCGGAGAGTACGCTGCTTTTGAGGGGGCGAAGCATCGCGAAAGCGGCGCCGACCCGATTTGGTCGGAAACCTGGATTCTCCGGCCAATTGCCGAATTTGATTTTGGCGTCACCGACCGGAAAATACAGCCCAGGGAGTCTGCATTGAATACGGGATTTTCAGCATGATATAGGGGTGTCAGTACTGTATATTAGAAGTGTCAGTACTCGATATAGGAGTCAGCACTTTGTATGGTGTTGCTAACTTTTGGTTGGTTCAATTGGCTCTGTTTTATAACCTTTACTCTAGAGTCGCCAGGTATCTTTATGATACCGCCACGAGGTTCAAGTTCAAGTAATGATCAATAACTCAACACACCAATAAGTAAGATTCAAATCAAAGCACATTTATTACACACAGTAAATCACTACTCATGCATAAACTCTACTTTCTAGGCTATTTCTATCACTAACAGGCCTATACTTAGCTTCGGACTGGCCCACCAGGTAAGGGGAACAAATGGCCTTTCGTTCAGGTCCTGAGTCTGCAGGATTCAAAAGCTGGTATGGACTGGTAGCTAGGAGCGCCTATCTCGTAGCAAGCGTTGACTTGAGACTTACTTTCTTGGAGGCCGCTGGACAGTTCACTCTCAGGGGTTGCTTTGCGTTGCTGAGTGACCCTGTCAAGAAGGACGATTTGAACTTGGGGGCTTTACTTTATAGTCCCCAGGGGCTTCCCGCCCTTCGGGGCGGACCCCGTACCTGGTTTCAAGTGATTGGACTTGGTTCCAATCACTTGGTTCGATTTCTCCAATACTGGAGCTGTTCCCTGATCGTTGGGCGGTCTTTAAGTGTCCGTTAACCTCTTTTGTGTTGGCTCCTGCTGGCGCCGAGGAGTCTGGCTTGGCCTTGTTTACCTTAAAATGTTTCGATTGTTCCTGGGGATCGCTCATTACTATGTAGATGGCTGCTACATTACTATGCAGATGGCTGCTTGTATCGATGCTGTCTGGGTTTCTGCAGAGTCTAATACACAGCACTTTGCACCTGCTAGTTTTGGCCTGTGTTGGCTGAATTTCCCTTCAGCCTTTGCGGTTCTCCATTTTAAGTTGGGAAGTGGCCAACTCAGGTGGCTACAATGGAAAGTGTCAGCACTGGATACAGGGAGTGTTAGAACTCGATATAGGGGTGTCAGCACTAATTTCAGGTAGTGTTCGTGCTGGTTTATATTTGTATTCGTTAGAAATTAGAAATTCGTTAGAAACATTAGAAATAAGAGATAGTTTTAAGTGTGTTTAATTTAATGTTCTGTCCATGGAAGGGTAAAACCTACAGTTAGATTCATCCTGGACAAAGGTGTTTGTATATGCGGGGTTGGTTTCAATTCCCACCGTGATTCTATTGTGCTTAAAGAAGGTTACAGCGTGAAGAGTAAATAAACCAGCAGTGGTTGCTAAGCAAATGGAGCCTTGTAAGGCAGAGAAGCGTACTGTTCAGTAAATTCATAGAGAGTTGAAAAGGTATCGGACCATGAGAGGCCAGAAAGATATCTCAGTAGTGCAAAGGTTTGTGGGAAATTACTACAGTTTGGGAGACATTATTTTAAATAATTGTCGAAATTGATGACTGAACCTTGGATTTTGTGTAAAATCCTTTAAGACAAAAGAAATCCTAAAGGGATGGTGTAAAACCTGGACTGGATCAGATGTGAGACGTGGAGCAGGCTTTGTTTAAAAGAGCCATTTATAAAGCCTGGACTGGATTTCAGAATGCAAACCGCCAAGGGAAAGCATTATTATGAGAGAAGATTTTAAAGCTATTATGATCCCAGACTAGACCCCAACAGTGGCTAGGATACTGGACCGAAACTCCAATATTTTATTTTATTTTTGTAAGACTGTGCAGAAAGAATACTTTGCTCCAGGAGTGATTGGACAAAAAAATGGGAATTTGGTATTTTAAAATAAATCTTAATTATTAATACACTATTAAACTCTTTAACAACACACCCAAAAATAGCTCACAATTACCCTTTAAACAATACTACTCAATACTGTAATAGTGATTAATTACTTTCACTATTCCCAAGTAAACAACAGGAAAGGGAAAAAAACATACAGCTCTCAATCCATCTCAATGGCACGGAGTAATTATTGCTTTCCAGAACAGATTTGGCCTCCGTTAGAACCCTGCAGATTCTGGCTGGATGCCTTCAAAAGGTTGTTTCAACTGCTTTGTTTCAGCTTTTTCCTTTTCCTCAGACAAATCTGCTCTGCTTTAAATTCTATTACTCTTTTGTAATTATCCTACTGGGAGAAAAATACTTTACTTGTGGTCTACAAAGGTAGCCAGATCAAAATTAAAACCCAAAAACGTTCTCAAAATGTCTGAATACCTTAACTCCAGCCAGCAATGATATCATCTATCATCTCCCCAAGCCAAATTAACTCTCCAGACATCAACTCCGCAGGGACTACCCTAGTCAAACAACATTGCATTAGCCCAGGATGAAAACACATTACCCTGGTCAATTCATCTCTGGCTCCTAAAAGCGTTCTGGTCTTGGAAAACAAGATTTTTTTTCAGACATGACTAATACAGTCAACATGCTCCAACCCCAAGCTTTCAACCCTTAAATTGACAAATGTTTACAATCCAATATGTCTAAAATCCTGCATTTGTCTCAAAACATGTTTTGGGAGTGGAATTTGGAAACTCTCGCTTGACAATCATCTGGAGGAGAATTCCACAGACACTAATTATGATTTAAAGTGGAGTGTGTGTATTTGACCACAGCCAATCTGTGTGCTTAAAGAGACTTTGTGTTAATGAGACCATTGTAGCGTAAGTTGTACTTTGTAATCCATGTCAATATAAAAATAGGTATATTTATTAAGATAAGAAGGAAGTAAAGGAGTATTACATAATAATCCCACTTTTCATATTTAATAAATGTTTTCTTTTTGTTGTTGAAACTGATTAGTGGTCCTGTTCCTCCTTATTTTATTTAAAAAATTAAAAGTTAAAAAATTTTTTTTTTTTTTTTAAGAGTGCCCAATGTGCAAACTCCACACAGACAGTGACCCAGGGCCAGGATTGAACCTGGGTCCTTGACACCGTGAGGCAGCAGTGCCATCCACTGCACCACCATGCCGACCAAAAAGTTACAGACTTTTGAGCCAGGGTTCCATTCTGGAATCTTCCCGTCCAGTTATAACGTCAACTGAGATCATAAAATAAGTAACATATTTCAGACATCAGCAGTTGGTAAAAAATTACACATAGACATTTAAACTTTCCAGAACACCTCAGACATATCAGTTAAGTCTTTTGGGACATGAGCCCGAAAAGAAATCAATCATTAGGAAGTGACACCACACATCACTGAATCACAGAATAATACAACGCAGAAGAGGTCCTTCATCCCATCAAGTCTGCACCGATGCATGAAAAACACCTGACCTGCCTACCTAATTCCATTTGCCAGCACTTGGCCCATATCCTTGAATGTTCTGATGTGCCAAGTACTCATCCAGATACTTTAAAAAGATGTGAGACAATCCCCTCTACCACCCTCCCAGGCAGTGCATTCTAGACTGTCACCACCCTCTGGGTAAAAATGTTTTTCCTCAAATCTCCCCTAAATCTCCTGCCCCTCACCTTGACCTTCTGTCCCCTCATACCTGACCCTTCAACTAAGGGGAACAGCTGCTCCCGATCCACCCAGTCCATGCCCTCCATGATCTTGTACACCTTGATCAGGTCACCCCTCAGTCTTCTCTGCTCCAACACAAACAACCCAAGCCTATCGAACCTCTCAACCTCTCTTCATAACTTAAATGTTCCATCCCAGGCAACATCTGGTGAACCGCCTCTACACCCCTTCCAGTCAATCACATCCTTCCTATAATGTGGCAACCACAATTTCACACAGTACTCTAGCCGTGGCCTCACCAAAGTTCTATTCAACTCCAACATGACTTCCCTGCTTTTGTAATCTATGCGTTGAGTTATAAATGTGAAGTGGAGATGCCAGCGTTGGACTGGGGTGAGCACAGTAAGAAGTCTTACAACACCAGGTTAAAGTCCGACAGGTTTGTTTCAAATCACTAGCTTTCAGAGCACTGCTCCTTCCTCAGGTGAATGAAGAGGTAAGTTCCAGGAACATTTACATTGACAAAGTCAAAGGTGCAAGACAATACTTTGAATGCACGCATTTGCATTTAATTAAGTCTTTACAGAGCCAGAGAGTGGGGTTAAAGAGGTGTTAATTGTCTCAAGCCAGGACAGTTGGTAGGATTTCGCAAGCCCAGGCCAGATGGTGGGGGGTGAATGTAATGCAACATGAATCCAAGGTCCCGGTTGAGGCCGCACTCATGTGTGCGGAATTTGGCTATAAGTTTCTGCTCGGCGATTCTGCGTTGTCGCATGCCATTAAGGCCGCCTTGGAGAATGCTTATCCAAAGATCAGAGGCTGAATTCCCTTGACTGCTGAAGTGTTCCCCGATTGGAAGGGAACATTCCTGCCTGGCGATGGTCGCGTGATGTCCATTCATTCGTTGTCGCAGCGTCTGCATGGTCTCGCCGAGCAGAAACTTATAGCCAAGTTCCGCACACATGAGTACGGCCTCAACCGGGATCTTGGATTCATGTTGCATTACATTCACCCCCCACCATCTGGCCTGGGCTTGCGAAATCCTACCAACTGTCCTGGCTTGAGACAATTAACACCTCTTTAACTTGGGATTACCACTCTCTCTGTAAAGACTTAATTCCCTGCAAATGCTCGCATTCAAAGTATTGTCTTGCTTCTTTGACTTTGTCTAGAGAAATGTTTCTGGAATTTACCTCTTCATTCACCTGAGGAAGGAGCAGTGCTCTGAAAGCTAGTGATTTGAAATAAACCTGTTGGACTTTAACCTGGTGTTGTAAGACTTCTTACTTGATTTACAAAGGCAAATGTCCCATATACCTTTTTTACCATCCTATTAACCTACTCTTCTGCCTTCAGAGATTTATGGACAAACATGCCAAGGTCCCTTTGTTCCTCGGAACGTCCCAATGTCAAGTCATTTATTGAATACGTCCTTGTCACATTACTCCTTCCAAAGTGTATCCCTACCTCTTATCACAAATCACCTTAATGTGCTTTATTTTTAAAAATTATTTTTAAAAATAAATTTAGAGTATCAAATTTTTTTTAAACACTTAAGGGGCAATTTAGCATGGCAAAACCCACGCAAGCACAGGGAGAATGTGCAAACTCCACACGGACAGTGATCCAGAGCCGGGATTGAAAATGGGACCTCACCTCCGTGAGGCAGCTATGCTAACCACTGCGCCACCGTATTGCCCTTGGATAACTTTCCTAATTAATTCAGACAATTATAAATGACTTGAGTAGAGACTTCCGGGTGCGGCGATGACCAGCTAAGTCGCACGTTTCGGCACCTCCCGTTTTAACGGACTTTTGGGCTCTTATCGGGAGCCCCAACGGCAATTTTCGAAGGCTAAACCCACTGTGAGGCGACATAGAAGGGAGTCCCCCCGGATGTGAATGGACGGAAGAGATAATAGTGGCCAGATTGCGGAGGATCCTCTGGAGCAGCGGCAAAGAAGGGAAGTGAGAAGCAAGATGGCGGTGGAGGGAGGCCAGTTGGTATGGGGCCTAGAACAGCAGGAGTTCCTCCGGCGATGTGTGGAGGAGCTCAAGAAGGAGGTGCTGGCGCCGATGCTGCAGGCAATTGAGGAGTTAAAGGAGGCGCAGAAGACCCAAGAGATGGAGCTCTGTGGAGTGAAGGCAAAAGCTGCCGAGAATGAGGACGAGATACAGGGCTTGGTGGTGAAGACGGAGACGCACGAGGCACTGCATAAGAGGTGTATGGAGAGACTGGAAGCCCTGGAAAATAGCTCGAGGAGGAAGAACTTAAGAATCTTGGGTCTTCCCGAAGGGGCAGAGGGAGCCGACGTTGGGGCGTATGTGAGCACGTTGCTTCATACCTTAATGGGAGCTGAGGCCCCGACGGGCCCCCTGGAAGTGGAGGGAGCGTATCGAGTCCTCGTGAGAAGACCAAAGGCAGGAGAAATACCTCGAGCAATAGTGGTGAGGTTCCACCGCTACAAGGACAGGGAGATGGTCCTGAGATGGGCGAAAAAGACACGGAGCAGCAGGTGGGAGAACGCGGTGATCCGCGTGTATCAGGATTGGAGTACGGAGGTGGCGAGAAGGAGGGCGAGTTTCAATCGGGCCAAGGCAGTGCTCCACAAGAGTAAAGTGAAGTTCGGAATGTTGCAGCCGGCAAGACTGTGGGTTACATACCAGGGTAAACACCACTACTTCGAGACGGCAGAAGAGGCGAGGACATTTATTGAAGAGAGAAAGAGTGTTTGAAATGAAGTAGTGAGGTGGTGGTAAGGGACTGTGAATCAGATGGGGGAAAATTTTCTTTCCCCTCGAAGGGGGGGACATGAAGAAATGTGGGCGCCGGTGGGGAAGGGAAGGGGGAAGGAGAGAGGGAGCTGCGCCATCAGGGGCGGGGCCGAGAGGGAAGCGCGGGCTTTGTTCCTGCGCTATGGAAATTGTGGCGGGAAAAGGGGGCGCAGGAAGGAGGGGGCCTCACATAATGGGAGGCTAAGTATAAACGGGGGAAGCCGAGGTCAGCCAGAGTTTGCTGTCTTCCGGAAGCAATATGGGGGGAGCAACTAAGCTAGAGAGGGATCTAGCGGGGGGGGGGTTAACTGGGTTGCTGCTGCTAAGGGGAAGGGGGAGCTGTTACGGGATGGAATGGGAGGGACGGGAGGGCGCCGTCGGGGGGATAAGCGGGTGCGTGGGAACCGGGTGAGGAGCTGGTCTAAAAAAGGGGATGGCTAGTCGACGAGGGGGGGGTTGATCACGTGGAATGTGAAAGGGTTGAATGGGCCGATTAAGTGGGAAAGGGTACTTGCGCACCTAAAGAAGCTAAAGGCAGACGTGGTCATGCTTCAGGAGACGCATCTGAAACTGGCGGATCAGGTCAGATTAAGAAAAGGATGGGTGGGACAGGCATTCCACTCGGGCTTGGATGCGAAAAATAGAGGGGTGGCAATACTGGTGGGGAAACGGGTATTGTTTGAGGCGAAGACCATAGTGGCGGACAGTGGGAGTAGATACGTGCTGGTGAGTGGCAGATTGCAAGGTGAGGCGGTGGTGCTGGTGAATGTATATGCCCCGAACTGGGATGACGTGAACTTTATGAAGCGTATGTTGGGGCGCAATCCGGACCTGGAAATGGGAAAGTTGGTAATGTGGGGGGAAGTTCAACACGGTGCTGGACCCAGGGCTGGACCGGTCCAGATCTAGGACCGTGAGGAGGCCGGCAGCGGCCAAGGTGCTTAAGGGCTTTATGGAGCAGATGGGAGGAGTGGATCCCTGGAGATTTACTAGGCCAAGGAGTAAAGAGTTTTCCTTCTTCTCCCATGTCCACAAAGTGTACTCCCGGATAGACTTCTTTGTTCTGGGAAGGGCGCTGATCCCGAAGGTGGCAGGAACGGAGTATTCGACTATAGCCATTTCAGATCATGCCCCACATTGGGTAGATCTGGAAGTAGGAGAGGAAAAGGAACAGTGCCCACTCTGGAGATTAGATATGGGACTGTTGGCGGACGAGGGGGTATGTGTAAGGGTGAGGGGATGTATTGAAATGTACCTAGAGATTAATGATGATGGAGAGTTCCAGGTGGGAGTGGTCTGGGAGGTGCTGAAGGCGGTGGTTAGAGGGGAGCTGATCTCCATAAGGGCCCATAAGGGGAAACAAGAGGGTAAAGAAAGGGAGAGATTGTTGAGGGAGATTTTGAGGGTGGATAGGCAATATGCGGAGACTCCAGATGAAGGGCTATACAGGGAAAAAAACGGAGATTGCACACGGACTTTGACTTGTTGACCACAGGTAAGGCGGAGGCACAATGGAGGAAGGCACAGGGAGTGCAGTATGAATATGGAGAGAAGGCGAGCCGGCTGCTGGCCCAACAACTTAGGAAGAGGGGGGGCGGCGCGAGAGATCGGAGGGGTTAGAGACGAGGAGGGAAAGATGGAACGGGGAGCAGAGAGGGTGAACGGGGTGTTTAAGGTATTTTACGAGAGGCTATATAAGGCTCAACCCCCGGAAGGGAAAGAGGGAATGATGCGTTTCCTAGACCAGCTGGAGTTCCCGAAGGTTGAGGAACAGGAGATGACAGGACTGGGAGCGCAGATTGAGGTGGAGGAGGTGGTAAAAGGAATTGGGAACATGCAGGCAGGGAAGGCCCCGGGACTGGATGGGTTCCCGGTGGAGTTCTATAGGAAATACGTGGACCTGCTGGCCCCACTTCTGACGAGAACCTTTAATGAGGCTAGGGAAAGGGGGACACTACCCCCGACGATGTCGGAGGCGACGATATCGTTGATCCTGAAAAGAGACAAGGACCCGCTGCAATGCGGGTCATACAGGCCTATTTCCCTCTTGAACGTAGATGCCAAGCTTTTGGCCAAGGTGATGGCGACGAGGATAGAGGACTGTGTCCTGGGGTGGTGCATGATGATCAAACGGGGTTTGTTAAAGAGAGGCAATTGAATGCTAATATACGGAGGCTGCTGGGGGTGATGTTGATGCCCCCACCGGAGGGGGAGGCGGAGATAGTGGTGGCGATGGATGCAGAGAAAGCATTTGATAGAGTGGAGTGGGACTACCTGTGGGAAGTACTGAGGAGATTTGGATTTGGAGAGGGGTTCATTAGATGGGTTCAGCTCCTGTACAGGGCCCCGGTGGCAAGTGTGATTACAAATAGGCAACGATCTGACCACTTCCGACTATATAGGGGTACAAGACAGGGATGTCCCCTGTCCCCGTTACTGTTTGCGTTGGCAATTGAGCCACTGCCCATAGCGCTGAGGGGCTCTAGGAAGTGGAGGAGAAGAGCATCGGGTGTCATTATACGCGGATGATTTGTTGTTGTATGTCGCGGACCCAGTGGAGGGGATGCCTGAGATAATGCAGACACTCAGGGAGTTTGGAGAATTTTCAGGATATAAATTGAATATGGGGAAGAGTGAACTGTTTGTGATGCACCCTGGGGAACAGGGCAGGGGAATAGCCGATTTACCGTTGAGGAGGGTAACAAGGGATTTCCGGTATTTAGGGATCCAGGTGACCAGGAACTGGGGAACCTTGCATAAGCTTAACTTGGCACGACTGCTAGAGCAGATGGAAGAGGACTTTAGGAGGTGGGACATGGCGCCCCTGTCATTGGCGGGCAGGGTGCAGGCGGTTAAAATGGTGGTCCTTCCGAGGTTTCTTTTTGTGTTCCAGTGCCTCCCTGTACTGATTACAAAGGCCTTTTTTAAGAAGGTGGACAAGAGTATTATGAGCTTTGTGTGGGCTGGAAAGGCCCCCGAGTGTAAAGAGGGTGTTCCTGCAGCGCAGGAGGGACAGAGGGGGACTGGCACTGCCGAGTCTAAGTGATTATTATTGGGCCGCCAACGTGTCAATGATATGTAAGTGGATGAGGGAAGGGGAAGGAGCGGCGTGGAAAAGATTGGAGATGGCATCCTGTAGGGGAACTAGTCTGAAAGCACTGGCGACGGCGACGTTACCGTTTTCCCCGAAAAAATACACCACAAACCCAGTGGTAGTGGCAACTCTGAAAATTTGGGGCAGTGGAGACGACATAAGGGAGTGACAGGTGCCTCAGTGTGGTCCCCGATAAGGAACAACCATAGGTTCGTCCCGGGAAGGATAGATGGGGGATTTAAATATTGGCAGCGAGTAGGAATTGCGAAATTGAAGGGCTTGTTCTTAGACGGGACGTTCGCGAGTCTGGGAGCACTGACAGAAAAATATGGGGTGCCACCTGGGAATGCATTTCACTATATGCAAGTGAGGGCATTTGTGAGGCAACAGGTGAGGGAATTTCCACAGCTCCCGGCGCAAGAGATCCAGGACAGAGTGATTTCGGGGGCATGGGTGGGTGATGGTAAGGTGTCAGATATATATAGGGAAATGAGAGACGAGGGGGAGACGATGGTAGAGGAGCTGAAGGGAAAATGGGAGGAGGAGCTGGGGGAAGAGATTGAGGAGGGGCTGTGGGCAGATGCCCTAAGTAGGGTAAACTCTTCGTCCTCGTGTGCCAGGCTCAGCCTGATACAATTCAAGGTTCTACACAGGGCGCATATGACTGGAGCAAGGCTGAGTAGATTTTTTGGAGTGGAGGATAGGTGCGGGAGATGCGCGGGAAGCCCGGCGAACCACACCCACATGTTTTGGTCATGTCCGGTATTGCATGGGTTCTGGGTGGGTGTGGCAAAAGTGATTTCAAAGGTGGTGGGGGTCCGGGTCGAACCAGGCTGGGGGTTGGCTATATTTGGGGTTGCAGATGAGCCGGGAGTGCAGGAGGCGAGAGAGGCCGATGTTTTGGCCTTTGCGTCCCTAGTAGCCCGGCGAAGGATTCTACTTATGTGGAAAGAAGCTAAGCCCCCGGGTGTGGAGGCCTGGATCAATGACATGGCAGGGTTCATAAAATTGGAGCAGATAAAGTACGCACTAAGAGGTTCGGCTCAAGGGTTCACCAGGCGGTGGCAACCGTTCCTCGACTATCTCGCAGAGCGATAAGGGAAAATAGGAAAGGTAGCAGCAGCAACCCAGGGGGGAGAGGGTGGGGTGGGGGGGCTCATTTGGGTTCTCAGGGGTTTTATGTGTGTGTTTATATATTAGTTATTTATATTAGATGTTACGAAGTTACTATTTTAGTTACTATTTCTGTTGTTTCTTATTTTGTTGTTGGCAGTTGCCGTTAGTTAGCATATTATTTATTTTTAAAAAACGATCAATGTATATATTATTACAAAGTTGTAAAATGGGAAATTTTTGTTTGATCGAAAAACTGTAATAAAATATATTTATAAAAAAATTAATGACTTGAGTATTAGAATTGAGATGGGAGTGAACCCAGTTCTTCCAAATTTTCCAGCATTACATTCGGAATGTTACACTGTAACCAGTGATTGTCAGCACTGGATTATAGGGAGTATCCACACTGCAATGAGTAACGGGCAGCTGAAGAATTTAAGGGCTGATCTGGTGCTTTTGCAGGAGACTCATCTGCGGGTGAGGAACTAGGTCAGGCCGTAGAGGTGGTGGGTGAGCCAAGTATTCCATTCAGACTTCGATAGTGGGGCTGGGGGGTAGGCAATTTTAGTCAACAAAAGAGTCAATTTTCTGGCGGACAAGGCAGTGGGGGATCAGGGTGATAGATATGTGATCGTCACTGGGTCACCCGAATTGGGATGATGTAGCATTCAAAAGGAATCTGTTGTCTTCAATACTCACATCAGCTGATTTTAGGGGAGATTTAAATTGTGTGTTAGGCCCAAGACTTGATCATTCTAAACTGAAGTTGTTTTCCCCTTTGGGGGTGGCAGAGGCACTGTTGGTATTTATGGTGGAAATAGGGTGGCCGATCCATGGGCGTCTATGCACCCTGAGGGTTAATAATTATTGTTCTATTCCCAGTGCATAGGTATATTCTAGGACAGACTTTTTTGTGGTGGGAAGGTCCCTTCTTCACAGGGTAAGGAAAGCAGAGTACTTGGCCATTGTCATTTCAGATTATGGTTCAGCGCCCGGCGTGGAGGCTGGATGTGGGGTTATTGGCAGACATGGGAGGGCAGCACGGGGGTGAAATGGTTAGCACAGTTGCTTCATGGTGCCGAGGACCCAGGTTCGATCCCGTCACTGTCCATTTGGAGTTTTCACATTCTCCCAGTGTCTGCGTGGGTCTCACCCACACAACCCAAAAAGATATGCAGGGTAGGTGAACTGGCCACCCTAAGTTGCCACTTAATTGGAAAAAAAAGAATTGGGTATTCTAAATTTTTTTTTTTAATTGGCAGGCATGGGGTTCTGTGGGTGTACATCGAAAACTAAAGATGAATACGCAGGACGTAATGGGAATGGATCGGTCTTGCCCTCCGTTTAGTGGGAGGCCCTGAAGGCGGTGATTAGAGGGGAGATTATATTGCATAAAGCACATGTAGATAGGGAGTCTATGGAGAAGTGGCAGAAGCTAGTGGACTGGATTATTGAGGTGGACTGTAGGTATTCGAAACACCCAACCCTGGAGCTTCAGGCAAGCAGGAAGAAGCTGCAGATGCAGTTTGATCTGTTGTCACGGGTAAGCTGTGACGTTCGAGGAAGGTTATTAGCAGAGATGCTTAACATAGAATATACAGTGCAGAAGGAGGCCATTCGGCCCTTCGAGTCTGCACTGACCCACTTAAGCACTATCCCCGTAACCCAATAACCCCTCCTAACCTTTTTGGTCACTAAGGGCAATTTATCATGGCCAATCCACCTAACCTGCACATCTTTGGACTGTGGGAGGAAACTGGAGCACCCGGAGGAAACCCACGCAGACACGGGGAGAACGTGCAGACTCTGCACAGACAGTGACCCAGTGGGGAATCGAACCTGGGACCCTGGCGCTGTGAAGCCACAGTGCCAATCACTTGTGCTACTATGCTGCCCCCAGAGTTAAGAACTCTTTGGCCCAGGGCCTTCGACATTTGGACAGGCATCGAGTTCCCTTCTACTGAAAAGGATAAGGACCTGGGGAGTGTCGGTCATGCTGTCCTACCTCATTGCTTAATGTGGATGCTAAGTTATTGGCTAAGGTGTTGTTGCTGAGGTTGGAAACCTGTCTTCCTGAGGTGATAGGCGAAGATCAAACAGGATTTGTTAAGGGTCAGCAACTGAATTCCAATGTGCGGTGATTGTAGTTTAAATGTAGTTTAAAAGGCCACATGGTAGCACAGTGGCTAGCACTGTTGCCTCACAGCACCAGGGTCCCAGGTTCGATTCTGCACATTCTCCCTCTTTCTGCATGGGTTTCCTCCGGGTTCTCCGGTTTCCTCCCTAAAGACGCGCCGTCAGATAATTTGGACATTCTGAAATCTCCCTCAGTGTGCTAGAACAAGTGCCAGAGTGTGGCGACTAGAGGCTTTTCACAGTAACTTCATTGCAGCTGAAAAGGCTTTCGACAGAGTAGAATGGAGATGCCTCTTTCGGTTTTGGAGAGGTTTGGGTTGGGCCAAAGGATGTGGATGTGTTTGTTATATAAGACTCCAACACCATGAGCTTGGGGTACTTTTAATTAAACAAGGGAATGAGATAGGGGTGTCCAATGATCTCCCTCCTGTTTGTATTGGCGATTAAACCTTTGGCCATCGCTTTGAGGGCTTCAGGTAAGTGGTCCGGGGAGGGGAGTTTGCACATTCTCCCCGTGTCTGCATGGGCCTCACCCCCACAACCTGCAGATGTGCAGGGTAGGTGGATTGGCCATACTAAATTGCCCCTTAATTGGAAAAAAAATGAATTGGGCACTTTAAATTTATATTTTAAAAAAGATGTGTTATGATTGGGTACAGAAACTCCAGGCACTGTGCACAGGGAGTGTCGGCATTGAATGAAGGAAGGTTGAGTGCTGGGTTGAAACTGCGTGGGCATGGGATAGGGATAATTGATGGACACTGGGTGTGGTAGAGAATATAGGTACTGAATAAAAAAAGTGGGGTCACTGGGTAAAGGAGAATCGTAGCACTGTGCGACGGGTGTGCTGGCACTGCACTTTGGGAATGTGAACATAGAAACATAATGTGGGCATTGAGTAAAGACAATGTAGCATTGGGTAAAATATGCGTATTTACTGGGCAAAGGGAGTTTGGCACTGTGTACTGTGGAAAGGGACTGTAAGCAGTGGGTAAAATGAATGTGGACAGATGTGTTGTTACTGGGTATGGGAGCATAGGCACTGGGTAAAAGGGAGTGTGGACACTGGGTGAAGGCAGTGTGGGCACTGGATAAAGGAAAGGACAAGTGCACAGTCCTTGTGAAGACAAAGTCCCATCTTCACATTGAAGATACCCTCCATGGTGTTGCATGGCAAAACCACTGTGCTAAACGGAACAGACTTCAAACAGATCTAGCAATTCAAGACTGGGCATCCATGAGGTGCTGTGGGCCATCAGCAGCAGCAGAATTGTAATCAGCCACAATCTGCAACCTCATGGCCCGGCGTATCCCCCACTCTACCGTTACCACCAAGGACATTACTGCAGGAGTTCCTCAGGGTAGTGTCCTCGGCCCACCCATCTTCAGCTGATTCATCAATAACCTTCCTCCTCCAATCATAAGGTCAGAAGTGGGGATGTTCACTTCTGCCTGTACAACGTTCAGCAACATTTGCAGCTCCTCAGATACTGAAGCTGTCCATGTCCAAATGTAACAGGACCTGGATAATAACCAAGCTTCAGCTGGCAACAGCAGCTAACATCAGGGCCACCCATGTGTCAGACAATCACCATCTCCGACAAGACGCTAACCATCAGCGTTTGACATTCAGTGGTATTACTATCAAGAGAAGGGGTGGGGATTTAAAACAGGAATTTAGGGAGCTAGGGTGGAAGTTGAGAGCCAGGACAAACCATGTTGTCATCTCTGGTTTGTTGCCGGTGCCACGTGCTGGTGAGGTAAGGAACAGGGAGAGAGTGCAGATAAACACGTGGCTGCAGGGATGATGTAGGAGGGAGGGTTTCAGTTACGTGGATAATTGGAGCACATTCTGGGGAAGGTGGGACCTGTACAGCCAGGACGGTTTGCACCTGAACCAGAGGGACACCAATATCTTGGGAGGGAAATTCGCTACGGCTCTTTGTGGGGGTTTAAACTAATTTGTCAGGTGGCTGGGAAAATGAGCTGTAGTCCAGAAGCCAGTGTCGAGAGTAGTGAGGTACTGAGGAGGGTATCAAGGTCGCAGGAGTGTACTGGCAGACAGAAAGGTGGGTTGAAGTGTGTCTACTTCAAGGCAAGGAGCATCCGGAATAAGGTAGATGAACTTGGAGCGTGGATTGGTACTTGGGACTGCGATGTTGTGGCCATTACGGAGACATGGTTAGAACAGGGACAGGAATGGTTGTTGGAAATTCCAGGGTATAGATGTTTCAGTAAGAGTAGGGAAGGTGGTAAAAGAGGTGGAGGAGTAGCATTGTTAATCAAGGATAGTTTAACAGCTGCAGAAAGGCAGTTTGAAGGGGATCTGCCTACTGAGGTAATATGGGCCGAAGTTAGAAATAGGAAAGGAGTGGTCACATTGTTAGGAGTTTTCTATAGGCCCCCAAATAGTAATAGAGACGTGGAGGAAGAAATTGCAAAACAGATTATGGATAGGTGTGGAGGTCTCAGGGTAGTTGTCATGGGTGACTTTAACTTTCCAAATATTTTTTTTTTTTTTAAATAATATTTTATTGAAAATTTTTGGTCAACCAACACAGTACATTGTGCATCCTTTACACAACATTGTAACAATACAGATAATAATGACCTTTTTAAATTTAAACAAAAACAACAACAAATAAATAAATATTAAATAACAAAAAATAAAAACTAGCCCTAATTGGCAACTGCCTTGTCTCAGGCCACACACCCCTCCCCCATCCCCCCCCCCCCCCCCCCCAAGTCCTGGGCCGCTGCTGCTGCCGTCTTTGTTCTCCCCTATCTATCTTTCCGCAAGATATTCGACGAACGGTTGCCACCGCCTAGTAAACCCTTGAGCCGACCCCCTTAGGACGAACTTAATCCGCTCTAACTTTATGAACCCCGCCATATCATTTATCCAGGTCTCCACCCCCGGGGGCTTGGCTTCTTTCCACATTAGCAATATTCTGCGCCGGGCTACTAGGGACGCAAAGGCCAAAACATCGGCCTCTTTCGCCTCCTGCACTCCCGGCTCTTGTGCAACCCCAAATATAGCCAACCCCCAGCTTGGTTCGACCCGGACTCCTACTACTTTCGAAAGCACCTTTGTCACCCCCATCCAAAACCCCTGTAGTGCCGGGCATGACCAAAACATATGGGTATGATTCGCTGGGCTTCTCGAGCACCTCGCACACCTATCCTCCACCCCAAAATATTTACTGAGCCGTGTTCCAGTCATATGTGCCCTGTGTAATACCTTAAACTGAATCAGGCTTAGCCTGGCGCACGAGGACGACGAGTTTACCCTGTTTAGGGCATCTGCCCACATCCCCTCCTCAATCTCCTCCCCTAGCTCTTCTTCCCATTTCCCTTTTAGTTCGTCCATCATAGTCTCCCCTTCGTCTCTCATTTCCCTATATATATCCGACACCTTACCGTCCCCCACCCATTTCTTTGAGATGACTCTGTCCTGCACCTCTTGTGTCGGGAGCTGCGGGAATTCCCTCACCTGTTGCCTCGCAAAAGCCCTCAATTGCATGTACCTGAATGCATTCCCTTGGGGCAACCCATATTTCTCGGTCAGCGCTCCCAGACTCGCAAACTTCCCATCCACAAATAGATCTTTCAATTGCGTTATACCTGCTCTTTGCCACATTCCATATCCCCCATCCATTCCCCCCGGGGCAAACCTATGGTTGTTTCTTATCGGGGACCCCCCCAGTGCTCCGGTCTTTCCCCTATGTCGTCTCCACTGTCCCCAAATCTTCAGTGTAGCTACCACCACCGGACTCGTGGTATAGTTCCTTGGTGAGAACGGCAATGGGGCTGTCACCATAGCCTGCAGGCTGGTCCCCCTACAGGACGCCCTCTCTAATCTCTTCCACGCCGCTCCTTCCTCCTCTCCCATCCACTTACTCACCACTGAGATATTAGCGGCCCAATAATACTCACTTAGGCTCGGTAGCGCCAGCCCCCCCCCTATCCCTACTACGCTGTAAGAATCCCTTCCTCACTCTCGGAGTCTTCCCGGCCCAAACAAAACCCATGATACTCTTTTCTATCCTTTTGAAAAAAGCCTTCGTGATCACCACCGGGAGACACTGAAAC
This sequence comes from Scyliorhinus torazame, assembly GCF_047496885.1. NCBI lineage: Eukaryota > Metazoa > Chordata > Chondrichthyes > Carcharhiniformes > Scyliorhinidae > Scyliorhinus > Scyliorhinus torazame. The sequence continues at coordinate 59,434,351 of NC_092707.1, forward strand.
ACAAAAAGGAATCTCGGGAGGACCACCATCTTAACCGCCTGCACCCTCCCTGCCATTGACAATGCTACCATATCCCATCTCTTGAAATCTTCCTCCATCTGTTCCACCAACCGCGTCAAATTTAGCCTGTGCAATGTGCTCCAATTCTTAGCTATCTGGATCCCCAGGTAACGAAAGTCTCTTGTTACCTTCCTCAACGGTAGGTCTTCTATTTCTCTACTCTGCTCCCCTGGATGCACCACAAACAGCTCACTCTTCCCCATGTTCAATTTATACCCTGAAAAATCCCCAAACTCCCCAAGTATCCGCATTATTTCTGGCATCCCCTCCGCTGGATCCGCCACATATAGTAGCAGATCATCCGCATATAAAGATACCCGGTGTTCTTCTCCTCCCCTAAGTATTCCCCTCCATCCCATGGAACCTCTCAGCGCTATCGCCAGGGGCACAATCGCCAGTGCAAACAGTAATGGGGACAGAGGACATCCCTGCCTTGTCCCTCTATGGAGCCGAAAATATGCCGATCCCCGTCCATTCGTGACCACACTCGCCACTGGGGCCCTATACAACAGCTGCACCCATCTAACATACCCCTCTCCGAACCCAAATCTCCTCAACACCTCCCACAGATAATCCCACTCCACTCTATCAAATGCTTTCTCGGCATCCATCGCCACTACTATCTCCGTTTCACCCTCTGGTGGGGCCATCATCATTACCCCTAACAACCTCCGTATGTTCGTGTTCAGCTGTCTCCCCTTCACAAACCCAGTTTGGTCCTCATGAACCACCCCCGGGACACATTCCTCTATTCTCATTGCCATTACCTTGGCCAAGACCTTGGCATCTACATTGAGGAGGGAGATTGGTCTGTAGGACCCGCATTGTAGCGGATCCTTTTCCTTCTTTAAAAGAAGCGATATCGTTGCTTCTGACATAGTCGGGGGCAGTTGTCCCCTTTCCTTTGCCTCGTTGAAGGTCCTCGTCAGTAGCGGGGCGAGCAAGTCCAAATATTTTCTGTAAAATTCAACTGGGAATCCGTCCGGTCCCGGGGCCTTTCCCGTCTGCATGTTCCTAATTCCTTTCACCACTTCTTCTACCGTGATCTGTGCTCCCAATCCCATCCTTTCCTGCTCTTCCACCTTGGGAATTTCCAGCCGATCCAAAAACTCCATCATTCTCTCCCTCCCATCCGGGGGTTGAGCTTCATACAATTTTTTATAAAATGTCTTAAACACTTCATTCACTCTCTCCGCTCCCCGTTCCGTCTCTCCATCTTCGTCTCTCACCCCCCCTATTTCCCTCGCTGCTCCCCTTTTCCTCAATTGGTGTGCCAGCAATCTGCTCGCCTTCTCTCCATATTCATACTGTACACCCTGCGCCTTCCTCCATTGTGCCTCTGCAGTGCCTGTGGTCAGCAAGTCAAATTCCACATGCAGCCTTTGCCTTTCCCTATACAGTCCCTCCTCCGGTGCTTCCGCATACTGTCTGTCCACCCTTAAAAGTTCTTGCAACAACCGCTCCCGTTCCTTACTCTCCTGCTTCCCTTTATGTGTCCTTATTGATATCAGCTCCCCCCGAACCACCGCCTTCAACGCCTCCCAGACCACTCCCACCTGAACCTCCCCATTGTCATTGAGTTCCAAGTACTTTTCAATGCATCCCCTCACCCTTAAGCACACCCCCTCATCCGCCATTAGTCCCATGTCCATTCTCCAGGGTGGACGCCCTCTTGTTTCCTCCCCTATCTCCAAGTCTACCCAGTGTGGGGCATGATCCAAAATGGCTATAGCCGTATATTCCGTTCCCCTCACCCTCGGGATCAATGCCCTACCCAACACAAAAAAGTCTATGCGTGAATAGACTTTATGGACATAGGAGAAAAACGAGAACTCCTTACTCCTAGGTCTACTGAATCTCCACGGGTCCACCCCTCCCATCTGCTCCATAAAATCCTTAAGCACCTTGGCTGCTGCCGGCCTCCTACCAGTCCTGGACTTCGACGTATCCAGCCTTGGTTCCAACACCGTGTTAAAGTCTCCCCCCATTATCAGCTTTCTGGTCTCTAGGTCTGGGATGCGTCCTAGCATTCGCCTCATAAAATTGGCATCGTCCCAATTCGGGGCATACACGTTTACCAACACCACCATCTCTCCCTGTAATTTGCCACTCACCATCACGTATCTGCCCCCGTTATCCGCCACTATAGTCTTTGCCTCGAACATTACCCGCTTCCCCACTAATATAGCCACCCCCCTGTTTTTCGCATCCAGCCCCGAATGGAACACCTGCCCTACCCATCCTTTGCGCAACCTAACCTGATCTAACAGTTTCAGGTGCGTTTCCTGTAACATGACCACATCTGCTTTAAGTTTCTTAAGGTGTGCGAGTACTCGTGCCCTCTTTATCGGCCCGTTAAGCGCCCTCACGTTCCACGTGATCAGCCGAGTTGGGGGGCTTCCCACCCCCCCCCCCTTGCCGGTTAGCCATCATCTTTTTCCAGCTTCTCGCCCAGTTCCCACGCGGTTGTATTTCTCCCAGATGGTGCCCCCCCGCCCATCCTTTCCCGTACCCACTCCCCCCTTTCCCCAGCAGCAGCAACCCAGTAATTCCCCCCTCCCCCCCCCCCCGCTAGACCCCCCGCTAGCGTAATTACTCCCCCCATGTTGCTCCCAGAAGTCAGCAAACTCTGGCTGACCTCGGCTTCCCCCCGTGATCACGGCTCGCCCCGTGCGGCGCCCCCTCCTTCCTGCTTCTCTATTCCCGCCATAATTATCATAGCGCGGGAACCAAGCCCGCGCCTCTCCCTCGGCCCCGCCTCCCATGGCCAACGCCCCATCTCCTCTCCCTCCCCACCTCCCCCCATCACCACCTGTGGGAGAAAGAAAAGTTACCATACCGCAGGATTAATCATACAATCCCTCTTCGCCCCCCCCCCCCCCACTCGTCCCGCCACTTTGTCCAAACGTTCATTTTCGTAGTCCAATCATTCCAATTTTTCTTCTACAATAAAAGTCCACGCTTCATCCGCCGTCTCAAAGTAGTGGTGCCTCCCTTGATATGTGACCCACAGTCTTGCCGGTTGCAGCATTCCAAACTTTATCTTTTTTTTGTGAAGTACCGCTTTGGCCCGATTAAAGCTCGCCCTCCTTCTCGCCACCTCCGCACTCCAATCTTGGTAGACGCGGATCACCGCGTTCTCCCATTTACTACACCGAGTTTTCTTCGCCCATCTAAGGACCATTTCTCTATCCTTAAAACGGAGAAATCTCACCACTATGGCTCTGGGAGCTTCTCCTGCTCTCGATCCTCGCACCATAACTCGGTATGCTCCCTCCACCTCCAACGGACCCGTCGGGGCCTCCACTCCCATTAACGAGTGCAGCATCGTGCTCACATATGCCCCGACGTCCGCCCCCTCCACACCTTCAGGAAGGCCAAGAATCCTCAAGTTGTTCCTCCTTGCGTTATTTTCCAGTGCCTCCAACCTCTCCACAGATCGTTTCTGGTGTGCCTCCTGTATCTCCGACTTCACCACCAGGCCCTGTATGTCGTTTTCATTTTCTGCTGCTTTCGCCTTCACGACCCGAAGCTCCTGCTCCTGGGTCTTTTGTTCCTCTTTCAGCCCTTCAATCGCCTGTAATATCGGGGCCAACAACTCTTTCTTCATTTCCTTTTTTATCTCCTCCACGCAGCGTTTCAAAAACTCTTGTTGTTCAGGGCCCCATATGAAACTGCCACCTTCCGACGCCATCTTGGTTTCTGCTTGCCTTCCTTGCCGTTGTTCCAAAGGATCCGCTGCAATCCGGCCACTTTCCTCTCCTTTTTCCATCCGTGTCCAGGGGGAACACCCTTCTGGTTTACCACACGGTGTTTTCAGCCGTTAAAATTGCCGTTGGGGCTCCTATCAAGAGCCCAAAAGTCCGTTTCACAGGGAGCTGCCGAAACGTGCGACTCAGCTGGTCATCGCCGCACCCGGAAGTCCTCAACTTTCCAAATATTGATTGGAACCTCTATAGGTCGAACAGTTCGGATGGGGCAGTTTTTGTACAGTGTGTGCAGAAGGGTTTCCTGACACAATATGTGAAATGGCTGACAGGAGGGTGGGGGGGCACATTGGATTTGGTACTGGGTAATGAACCGGGCCAAGTGTTAGATTTGTTTGTGGGAGAGCACTTTGGAGATAGTGACCACAATTCGGTGTCTTTCACCATTGCAATGGAGAGGGATTGGGGCATATGGCAGGGCAAGGTTTATAATTGGGGGAGGGGTAATTATGATGCGATTAGGCAAGAATTAGAGAGCATAAGATGGGAACAGAAACTGTCAGGGAAAGGCACAAATGAAAAGTGAAGCTTGTTCAAGGAACAAATATTGCGTGTCCTTGATAGGTCTGTCCCTGTCAGGCAGGGAGGAAATGGCCGTGTGACGGAACCATGGTTCACAAAAGAGGTTGAATGTCTTGTCAAGAGGAAAAAGGAAGAGTATGTAAGGATGAGAAAACAAGGTTCAGTAGGGTCGCTTGAGGGTTACAAGGTAGCAAGGAATGAGCTGAATAAAGGGCTTAGGAGAGCTAGGAGGGGGCATGAGAAGTCCTTGGCGAGTCGGATCAAGGAAAACCCCAAGGCTTTTTACTCTTATGTGAGAAATAAAAGAATGACCAGGGTGAGGGTAGGGCCGGTCAAGGACAGTAGTGGGAACTTGTGCATGGAGTCAGAAAAAATAGGAGAGGCGTTGAATGAATACTCAGTGTTCACAAAGGAGCGGGGCCATGTTTTTGAGGATGAGAGTGTGATTCAGGCGGGTAAGCTGGAGGAAGTAGATGTTCTGCGGCAGGATGTATTAGCAATTTTGAAAAACCTGAGGGTCGACAAGTCCCCTGGGCCAGATGGGATATATCCAAGGATTCTTTGTGAGGCAAGGGATGAGATTGTAGAGCTTTTGGCTTTGATCTTTGGGTCCTCGCTGTCCACGGGGATAGTGCCAGAGGACTGGAGAGTGGTGAATGTTGTTCCTCTGTTCAAGAAAGGGAATAGGAATGACCTTGGTAATGTAGGCCAGGTAGTCTTACTTCGGTGGTTGGGAAGATAATGGAAAAGGTCCTAAAGGATAGGATTTATGACCATTTGGAAAGATGCAGCTTAATCCGGGATAGTCAACACGGATTCGTGAAGGATAGGTCTTGCCTCACAAATTTGATTGAATTCTTTGAGGGGGTAACTAAGTGTGTAGATGAAGGTAGAGCAGTTGATGTGGTATACATGGATTTTAGTAAGGCGTTTGATAAGGTTCCCCATGGTCAGCCCATGAAGAAAGTAAGGAGGTGTGGGATAGAGGGAAATTTGGCCAATTGGATAAGTAACTGGCTATCACATAGAAGACAGAGGGTGGTGGTGGATAGAAAATGTTCAGACTGGAGACCAGTTACCAGCGGTGTACCACAGGGATCAGTGCTGGGTCCTCTGCTATTTGTGATTTTTATCAATGACTTGGAGGAGGGGGCTGAAGGGTGGGTCAGTAAATTTGCTGATGACACCAAAATTGGTGGAGTAGTGGATGAGGTGGAGGGCTGTTGTCGGCTGCAAAGAGACATTGATAGGATGCAGAGCTGGGCCGAAAAATGGCAGATGGAGTTTAACCCTGATAAGTGCGAGGTGATTCATTTTGATAGAAAAAATTGGAATGCGGATTACAGGGTCAACGGCAGGATTCTGAGGAATGTGGAGGAACAGAGAGATCTTGGGGTTCATGTCCACAGATCACTGAAGGTTGCCACTCAAGTGGATCGAGCTGTGAAGAAGGTTTATAGTGTGTTAGCGTTTATTAACAGGGGGCTTGAGTTTAAGAGCCGCGGGGTTATGCTGCAACTGTACATGACCCTGGTGAGACCACATTTGGAGTATTGTGTGCAGTTCTGGTCACCTCATTATAGGAAGGATGTGGAAGCATTGGAAAGGGTGCATAGGAGATTTACCAGGATGCTGCCGGGTTTGCAGGATAGGTCTTATGAGGAAAGGTTGAGGGAGCTAGGGCTTTTCTCTTTGGAGCGGAGGAGGATGAGAGGCGACTTAATAGAGGTTTATAAGATAATGAGGGGGTTAGATAGAGTGGAAGTTCAGAGACTATTTCCTCGGATGGATGTAGCTGTTACAAGGGGACGTAACTATAAGATTCAGGGTGGGAGATATCGGAGGGATATCCGAGGTAGGTTCTTTACTCAGAGTGGTTAGGGTGTGGAATGGACTGCCTGCTGTGATAGTGGAGTTGGACACTTTGGGAACTTTCAAGTGGTTATTGGATAGGCACATGGAGCACACCAGAATGATGGGGAGTGGGATAGCTTGATCTTGGTTTCGGACAATGCACGGCACAACATCGAGGGCCGAAGGGCCTGTTCTGTGCTGTACTGTTCTATGTTCTATCGCTGAATCCCCCATTATCAACATCCTAGGGGTTACCATTGACCAGAAACTGAACAGACTAGCCATATAAATATTGTGGCTACAAGGGCAGGTCACGCACTGGAAACTCTACGGAGAGTAACTCATCTCCTGACTTCCCAAGGTTTGTCCACCAACTGCAGGACACAAGTCAGGAGTGTGATGGAATACTCCCCACTTACTTCGATGAGTACAGCTCCAATAATGCTCCAAGAAGCTCGAAACCATCCAGGACAAAGCAGCCACTTGATTGGCAACCATTCCACAAACATTAACTCCCTCCACCACCGATGAACAATGGCAGCAATGTGTAACATCCATGATATGCACTGCAGGAACTCACTAAGGTTCCTTAGGAAGCATCTTCCAAACCTACAACTGCTACCATCTAGAAGGACAAAGTCAACAGATACATGGGAGCACCACCACCTGGAAGTACCCCGCCAAGTCATTCACCATTTTGATTTGGAAATATATAGCTGTTGCTGCACTGTGGTTGGGTCAAAATCCTGGAACGCCCACCCGAAGAGCACAGTGGGTGTATCTGCACCTCAGGGACTACAGCAATTCAAGAATGCAGTTCAGCATCACCTTCTTAAGGGCTGGCCTAGCCATCAATGGTCACATTCTATAAATCAATAAAAAAAGGCGTGGACACTGGGTAAAGGGGTGGGGGCACTGGTTACAGACTCTGGGTAGATTTTGGGCATTGGCTAAAGGGAGAGTGGCACTGGATAAATGATGTGTGGGTACTGGGTTAAGGGTGCATGGGCATTGGTTAAATAGACTATTGAGCATAGGGAAAGGAATGTTTGGACATTGGATGAAGGGAATAAATAGCCTTACTAACGGCACAGAGTAGGTGCACATTTTTGGGAACGGGGGAGACCAGAGGAAGAAATGGGTAACCAACCACAATGTCGGCCAAGTGGAATAGCAACATACAGTTATAGGAACAAAGATTTTGAGTAACATCGGGGTGGGGGGAATGGAGGTGAGGTACCGAAAGTGGGACTGTGAATGGGTCGGTGGCTCAGTAGAGCCACAGATTTTTTGAAAGTATCCAAGATCATTGTGATCTGCACAAAACATTCAGTTAACAACTTCTGAAACCTCCAGTTATAGTTGCTCTCTATAAATGCTCAACGGAATTGTTCCTCGATATTACTTATCGTGAACAGCGTTTTTTTCATGTATTAATATTTGAATGTTGATTGGGGATGTAAAATCTCTAAAACTTTGGAACTTTTAAAGAAAATGATGGGAGAGACTTCCGGTGACAGGGGTGTGCTGAGCAGTTGCACATCAGGTGGCTCTCCTCCACTTTTGGCCAAATTTAGCCTGGAAAATCGGACTCATTCAGCCCCTCACCAACAAAGAGAGAGAAGAAGAAAAGTATGCCAGGAAGAGGTAGCTCAAGAGGCTACAGGGAAGGCAGAAAAGGCGGAAAAGGGAAGGAGCAGCGAGCGAGGAGGTCGGCGGGCCCACGGGATGCGGGGTTCCCGGCCACCCCCCGAGAGAAGGAGACTGGTGACCCGGACAGCGGCCTCCCACCACACCTGGAGATGGTTGGAAGACGTTCCTAACTAAGGACTGACCACAATACAAGCCGAGATTAAGGTGGAGATTCAAACAGTAGTCAGGGTGGCGGAGGCTGAGGCGCTGGGCACCATGCGGGATGGGAAGGAAGCTGAAGGCCCAGGGGAAAACAATCCAAGAACTCGAAAAGGCATCGACGGACCACAGCAACCGGATCCTCGCCCTGGAGGCCGAGATAAAGAGGTTGGTGGAAACCCAAGGGAGCCTGGAAGGGAAGGTGAAGGACCAAGAGAACCGATCCAGGCGACAAAACATTCAAATAGTGGGTTTGCCAGTGGGAATTGAGGGCAGAGACCCAACTGACTACATGGCCGAGCTGCAGGGCAATTTGATTGGAAGGGGCAACTTCCCCAAGCCTCGGAAATCAACAAGGCCCACATGTCACACCGACCAAAGCCCAGGGTCAGGGAGCAGCAGTAGGTGATAACAACCAAGCTGCACAGGTACCAGGATCAGGAGAGGATCCTGCGGTGGGCTCGGCAGACAAAAGCAAGCAGCTGGGAGGGACACAGAATAAGGGACATTGGGGCAGACCTGGCAAAGCGCAGGGCCGACTGCAACCATGCGAAGTCGGACCTGTACAAAAGCAATGTGAAATTGGGGATGTTATTCCCAGACAGGCTCTGGGTGACATACCAGAAGAAGGAACATTATTTTACCACCCCGGCAGAGGTGGGCGAGTTCGTCCATACAAACGGACTGGACAAAAAGTAAACGAGACAGCAGTGAAGAAGAGGCCGAGAAAAAGTGATGGAAATGGACAATTTTGTGCGGGACTGCATTGCCTCGCCATGAGTAAGAGAGCTAGCTCATAGGAAGGAAGGGGTGAAGGCAGCAGAGCACAGGGGAGGGTGAGGAGGAGACAGGGAGGACAGCAACGGAACAAGCATAGGAGGTGGTCATAGCAGCCCCAGGAGGGCTAGCAGGGAAAGGTAACGGTAGGAAGCATGAGAGAGGGGGGGCCACGGCGCATTACCCAGTGGGGAGAGAGCGCCTGGCAGAGGGATGAAGAGCACGGGGATGGGAGGTAAGGTAGGGGGGCAAATAGAAAGGGGGGCACTGAGGGGGGGCATGGGAGGCAGAGAGGGGCATAGAGGGGGCAATCGGGACCACAGGGGGAACATTGCAATTAGGAAGGGAAGGGTTCTAGGCTGGCTTCAGCAGGACAGGCTCGGGAAGATGGAACAAGATGGCACCGTAAACAGCCACTTTGGGTGCCCCCCTGGACAAAGGGAAACCCCAGAATGCAGGGGCCCAGCCTCATAGTGAGAACGGTGACCATGGCCATTTTGGATGGCCCCCTAACAAAGGGAAACCCCGGAGTGAAGGGGCGCATCCACCAGGTAAGTATGGTTGATCCTGCAGGAAGAGAGGGACAGAAACCCCCCACCAGGAAAGTCATCTGGAACATTAGGGGACTTAACAGCCCAGTGAAAAGAACCAGAGTCTTTGTCCACCTGAAAACTATGAAAACTGATACAGTCTTCCTCCAGGAGACGCACCTGAATGAGAAGGACCAACTGTGGGTAGGAAGAGTTGGGTGGGACAGACGTACCATTCCTGCTACGGGACGAGGTCCAGGGGGGTAGCAATTTTAATTGCAAAAGGACTTGTAGCCACCTGGGTTGGCCAACCCCCGACTTAAAATGGAGAATGGCAAAGGCTGCAGGAAAATTCAGCCAACACAGGTAGAAACCAGCAGGTGCAAGTTACTGTGTATTAAACTCTGCAAAAGCCCAGACAGCATCGATACAAGCAGCCATCTGCATAATAATGTAGTAGGCGTCTACATACTAATGCGCGATCCCCAGGTACAATGGAAACATTTGGGATAAACAAAGCCAAGCCAGACTCCTCGGCGCCAGCAGGAGCCAACACAAAAGAGGTTAACGGACACCTCAAGACCACCCATGGATCAGGGAACCGCTCCAGTATTGGAGAAATCGAACCAAGTGATTGGAACGAAGTCCAATCACTTGGAACCAGGTACAGGGTCCGCCCCGAAAGGCGGGAAGCCCCTGGGGACTATAAAGTTAAGCCCCCAAGTTCAAACCGTCCTTTTTGACAGGGTCACTCAGCAACGCGATGCAACCCCTGAGAGTGACCTGTCCAGCTGCCTCCAAGAACGTAAGTCTTAAGTCAATGCTCGCTACGAGATAGGCGCTCCTAGCTACCAGTCCATACCGGCTTTGAATCCCGCAGACTCAGAACCCGAACGAAAGGCCATTTGTTCCCCTGACCTGGTGGGTCAGTCCGAAGTTAAGTATAGGCCTGTTAGTTGTAGAAATAGCTTAGAAAGTAGAATTTATGCATGAGTAGCGATTTACTGTGTATAATAAATGTGCTTTGATTTGAATCTTACTAATTGATGTTTTGAGTTATTGATCATTACTTGAACTTGAACCTCGTGGCGGTATCATAAAGATACCTGGCGACTCAAGAGCAAAGGTTATAAAACAGAGCCAATTGAACCAACCAAAAGTTTGCAACATATTACTGGCGACATCTGACGCGACCCAAACTAGAAGCGGCTTAACCACTCTGGAAGAACCCAAAAATTTGAATTAGAGATCCAATTGGAAACAGAAAACCACAAGTGTTCAAGCAGTTCTGATCAATCCTCATTATTCGGAAGTGTGTAAATGCATGCATAACTAACAGGACGATAAGGTAATACTGATAGATTTTTGGTGCGACAAAACTGTCGGGAGTTTGTATTCCGGAAAATAGCGAAAGCCGTACCCGTAATTACAGCACCGCCTTAATACCCCTTATTCCAAATTTAAAGAAGCATTCAGATAGGAAAGATGGCAATGCAGGCAATGCAACACCTCATGAACCCAGAAGAATTTGCGGTCGCAGCGACCAGCAGCAGTTGAGTAGGACAATGTCCCGTATGGGAAGAAGAAATCAGGAAGTACCTCAAAGGGAAAGGATGGCCCCTTTGGAGCGAATTCTGTAACAATGAGGAAACAGGTCCCGGGAGTATAGGACATACGTGGTGGGAGAACCTGAGCGAGATTCACAAGAAGAGCTTAGGAAAAACTCGCAAGCCGATGGCAATCGTGTCCTGTTTGACACAATTGCGAGGCACAGAGGAGGTCGTTAGGACGCTCCAGAAAGAGATAGAAGGCATACATCGAATGAGTAAGGTCGATGTCAGTGAGGTAGAGAAAGAGAACGTAGAGTTAAGATGGAAGTTAGCAGCAAAAGACGGAGAGGTGGATGATGCCAAGAGGGCACACCAGTCTTGTCTGGCGCACTTAAGCAGCTTCCAATCCCAGTACGAAAAGGCCCATCAGGACAAACTACGTGCAGTCCTGGTACGAGAGGAAACTGAGAAGCAGGTAGAGGCATTGCAGAGGCAGTGTAGTGACCTAAAGGCAACGTTAAGAGCACTTCATGCTGCCACCACGGAGCAAAAACAAAGCCCACTAGACCACACAAAGTGACGGAAGCAGATTGCAGAACTGCAAAATCTGCTTTCAGTTCAAAAAGGATTCCAGGAAACCTTTGGGTCACAGCTAGATGAGGAAGACGGCCCTGATTGGGAAGAATTGAGTGAGACAGCGCAGAGATATGTTCAGGGAACATGTGCGCAGGGAAAGCCCCAGAAGAGGAAAGCGCCCCAAACCCCACAGAGCAGATAGTTCAGGCTCCAATGAACCCAGTAACCACCCACCGCACAGCCACATTGGACGACACGGAATTTCTGTACACCACCCCCTTAACAGTGACCCAATTACGGGACACGTGCGATAAAATCAAACCGTTCCTCCCCACCTCAGACCCCCACCACTTCTTTGCCAGAGTAAAACAGCAGGCTACCATGTACGGCCTGGATGAGCGAGAGCAAGTAAAGCTCACAGTTTTGAGTCTAGACACTTCGGTCGTAGCAGCCCTTCCCGACCCACAGAATGTAGGAGGAGGCACCCTTGCAGAAATGCATACCGCGATCCTGGATGCGATCGGGTATAACCGGGGTGACCCCGTAGAAGACCTCAACAAATGCAGGCAAAAGAAAGCCGAGCACCCCACAGCGTTTGCTGGACGCCTGTGGAACCATTTCGCAGCAGTTTTCGGAGACTTAGACCACGCCCATTTGTCCCCAGACAACATGGCCAAATGGACCCGCGCCCTTATCTCCCATGCCACAGAGGCAGGACAAAAATCCTGTACGAATTATGACCCCTCAGAGGAAGCCCAGAATGAGAAATGGGTTTTTAAAAGATTACCCCGCGCCTGGGAGCAGTCTGTACAAAACAAACCCACAATTAGGAAACCCGAAGAACAGCAGGAAGAGCAGGCAGACATGCATCCAGTTAGGACGCACCAGAACCCCGCATGGGTAAATGAGGGAAATAGCCCACAGCAGCATAAATCCCAGGAATGCTACAATTGTGAACAGTTAAGACATCACGCACGAGAATGTCAAGCCCCCCTGAAACAGCCACGGAGTCAGCCCACCAATGCCCCCCGAACCAGCAAAGACACCAACAGCCCCGACCCCCCACCCAGGGAACCATACCCAAGGGAACAATGCACCAGAGAGCCTGCTCCACCTTATGCGCCCCAGGGGTCATGTTACAACTGTGGGCAGTCAGGACACTTCGCCCGAGATTGCAGGAGACCCCCACCAGCTAGACTAGCCCCCAGATATGAAAGAGAACACCACCCACAGCAGCTACAAGGTCCCAGTTGCCCCATGCCACACAACAACACAGGCCCCTTTATTGCTAAAACACCCCCCAGAAAGATAGGTAGTTCAACTCAGAGCCCCAAGCACACAGACACATGCGAACCCATTAGAATATATGTGGATGGATCTTCCACAATATTAGAAGGGAAGCGCATAACAGGATGCGGTATTTATGTCGAGGACGCGCAGGGATGCGCCCTAGAAGAAATAGCAATAAAACTTCCAGGACACTTAGGCGCACAGGCAACAGAACATGCGGCCATCGCATACATAGTGGAACACCCAGATTCCTTCCCCAACCCAGCAGACATATATTCGGACAGCCTCTATGTCTGCAACAGCCTTACGGAATTCTTACCCCTGTGGAAAGCAAGAGGATTTGTTTCTGCAGATGGAAAACCCCTCCCCTCAGCCCCATTGGTCCGTCATATTTTAGAGAGAGCACAGAACAGGACTTTTGGAATAGTCAAAGTTCGAAGTCACCATCGTTCCTCCCCCCCCTGGAAATGTAAAAGCCAACACATTGGCAAAGGCAGGTTCCAGGCATGGATATTTTTGGACACCTCCCAGAAAGCGCACCAGTGAATGCAGTTCGGGTCACGCAGACTAATACTGAGGATTTAGGGAAGGCCCAGAAGCAGGACAGCAATCTCAGGGAGATTTTGAAAGGAAGATTCCCAGCACCTTTTGATAGGTTTAAGAATACACTGGCCACACATGACGGTGTGGTGTTAAAAGACACCCTTTATGTGGTTCCTGAACATGACAGGAATCAACTGATTTGTTTATTCCATGATAGTGATGGACATCAGGGAATCGATCCCACTACAGCCCACCTCAGGCAGCTCTGTTGGTGGCCGAGTTTGAAGGAAGATGTAACTCACTACGTTGATAATTGTCTTATCTGTGCCCAGAACAATCCGGACAGATACGCCAAGAAAGCTCAGCTTAGTCACACCCGACCCGTTAATGGCCCCTGGACTAACCTCCAGATTGATTATATTGGACCATTGCCCCCTTGCAGGAATGGTTATAAATATGTACTCGTGGTGATAGACACATTTACCAAATGGGTGGAAGCATTCCCATCCAGAACTAACACGGCAAAGACCACAGCCAAGATTTTAACCCACCACATCTTTACAAGATGGGGACTCCCCCGCAGCATTGAATCCGACCAAGGTTCCCATTTTACGGGACGTGTCATGAAGAACGTCCTCACGATATTTGGCATTACCCAAAAATTCCACATTGCACACCCCCAGTCGTGTGGTATCATGGAGCGCATGAATCCGACCCTAAAATCCACCCTCAGAAAAATGGTCCAGCAAAGCACCACTTGGGACTCAGTCCTCCCTTTTGCACTGATGTTTTTGCGAAATATAGTTTCAACTTCCACAGGTTACACCGCACACACGCTCATGACCGGACGCCCCATGAAAGGCACAGAATTTTTATTAGGCTTAGATTTGACCAGCCCCGAAGTGACGGCCCTCACACACGAGAACGCAGTCAAACAATTAGTGGAAAATGTAAAAACGGCTCAGCTAGCAGCCGCAGTGAAATTGGACACAAGAAAGAAACAGAGCAAGGCTTATTTCGATAAGAAAGTGCATGCGACTGAGTTCAGTGTAGGAAAGCAAGTCATGCACTCCGTATACAACTCCAGCACATTCCTGTCACCAAAGTACTCGGGTCCATACTCCATTGTGGACAAAGTAAGCCCTTCCGTCTACAAAATAAAGTACCCCAATGGAAAGACTACGCGGTTCCAGATCAACCAGATGAAGGCGTATGGAACACAGTCTAACCACGCACACCACGTCATGCTCGATGCAGCAGACCACGCCCCGCCCACAGCCAATGTAACCCTCCCCTCCCCCAACACGTCCAGCCCAGCCACGGGCTCAACCCCGACCCCACCCCCAAAATATACACTCCGCCCCGGAACGCCCACAGACTGCAGCAGCAGCGACAGCGACTGTGACTCGGATAATAGCCACAGCACGCCTCCCTACTATCCCCATGCAACAGGACCCACACCCAGCGAATCTGACCACGATTCGAGTGATCCATTCACGATCACTTTCCTAAGCAAACCCCATCACCGACCACCAATGACGACCCCAATTCCGTCCCCACAGAACTGGACACCACCTTTTGGCACCGAGATAATTCATACAGACTCGTCCGGAATGACGGGAGTAATCCCAAATCACACCATGCAGCACTATCCGCCCTGATACTCTCGAGAGTTTGGCATCCGGGAGAAGGTGACGACTTTGAGACTGACTCCCAAAACGAGAACCCCTTTGCGACTCTATTCGCAACCGATAACTGAGGTGTCCAGATGATGTTTTAAAAGGAACCGCTTGGGAGAAACGGTGTCCTTTCTGATGTTGTTTGTACTTGTACTGTTAAATGTTGTATGTCAGACCGGAATTCTTTTTCCACAGCCCCACGCCCTTTCGGCCGAAACCTCTGAGAACTTGCATGCAGAGACTTGTTAATGTCCCAGACGCCAGTTCAGAGGAACTCGTCTGTCCACAGAAACACAGACCCCCATTCGTAACTGCCCTTCTGGTTCGAAGGAAGAACCAATACAGCAACCCCCCACGATGACTACATTTCTTTCCCGTTCTTGTCGGTTGCTCAGGCAGTGGAGAAACAGCATTGGGACCCGCCCTGCCTGAGGACCCCCGTCTGGTCAGTTACGCTCGGGTAGGGCGCACACGGCATTGGTCGCCGACCTACCCGGGGACTCCATCCAACTCTTACCCGTCGCGGCCCATACGCACCTCATTTTGGCAATTTAGTTCAAAAAGTTTTGTTTTTGTTTTCAGGTAACCCTTAGGTTGCCAACCCTCTGCTATTTACATCCTCAAACATTTGGATGGTAAACCGCACAGTCTGCGAGATGGCTCGCACTGGTTCAGTATTTGTGAGTGTGTCTTGTCCTGAAATTCAGTTTTTGAAAAAAAATGAGGGAGTCACACATAGTGACCAATTATAAAGGGAGTAATTGGCACTAAAGGACAGACCGGCTATCATACGAGATATTAAACCAAGATAGTAACAGACACTATGCTTGATCCCACAGAACTCCAGAAGCTCCAGGACCAGAGAAGAGAAGAGAAGAGAAGTGAAAGAAGAAGAACCATGAGGACTTCCTCCGCGTGGCTCATCACCCTAATGGACATTTGGTTGCGCGCGAACGTGAACCCCATGACCTCAATACCCCCCAGCCGTTAATGATTCACTTCCCCACAGTACCCAGAGCCCAGTCACAAGCGACACCACACCATCTTGGTGTGACAGGTTTATAACCTGGTACTCCCTGTCCTACTTGATAGAATCCCTATTGGTATTGGCGATACTCTGCAGCATCGTGCAGACTATTCGTCTGAGAAATTGGAGAAGGAGAGCCTACCGCGCTCGCACCCTGGTATATAGGATCAGATCCCCTATTTTCGGACATGACCAGACCCCCGACTCCCGCGATCTACAATAAAGAGTTTGCGATTTGTTGTAAATAAAGAAATGTTCATGAGCGATTGTACAATCCTGAGCTTGACTGCCAAGCCAGAAAAATGTGTATAATACTGCGATAATTTTGTTTGTATGGTTTAGGAAGTTAGTGTGATGAAATGTTTGAGTGAGTGTAGTTTATTAAGGATAGTTAGCGGTTCCGATTTTCTTGTTTTGTAATGCATGTCCCTGTTTGACATAGCGCTCCTCAGAATTGTCAGTTAAAATTTTTTGCATAGTTATGGTCAGTGTAGAGGCCATAGAAGAGTGCTCGCCGGGTCAGGGAATGAAAAACAACGCAGTTATGTGATCCTTCACGCTTTGCGTTAGGATCACAAGGAGGGTTTGTAGCCACCTGGGTTGGCCAACTCCCGCCGTAAAATGGAGAACAGCAAAGGCTGCAGGGAAATTCAGCCAACACAGGTAGAAACCAGCAGGTGCAAGTTACTGTGTATTAAACTCTGCAAAAGCCCAGACAGCATCGATACAAGCAGCCATCTGCATAATAATGTAGTAGGCGTCTACATACTAATGCGCGATCCCCAGGTACAATGGAAACATTTGGGATCAACAAAGCCAAGCCAGACTCCTCGGCGCCAGCAGGAGCCAACACAAAAGAGGTTAACGGACACCTCAAGACCGCCCATCGATCAGGGAACCCCGCTCCAGTATTGTAGAAATCGAACCAAGCGATTGGAATGAAGTCCAATCACTTGGAACCAGGTACAGGGTCCGCCCCGAAAGGCGGGAAGCCCCTGGGGACTATAAAGTTAAGCCTCCAAGTTCAAACCGTCCTTCTTGACAGGGTCACTCAGCAACGCGAAGCAACCCCTGAGAGTGACCTGTCCAGCTGCCTCCAAGAACGTAAGTCTTAAGTCAACTCTCGCTATGAGATAGGTGCTCCTAACTACCAGTCCATACCAGCTTTGTATCCCGCAGTTTCAGAATCCAAACGAAAGGCCATTTGTTCCCCTGACCTGGTGGGCCAGTTCGAAGCTAAGTATAGGCCTGTTAGTTGTAGAAATAGCTTAGAAAGTAGAATTTATGCATGAGTAGTGATTACTGTGTATAATAAATGTGTATTGATTTGAATCTTACTAATTGATGTTTTGAGTTATTGATCATTACTTGAACTTGAACCTCGTGGCGGTATCATAAAGATACCTGGCGACTCAAGAGCAAAGGTTATAAAACAGAGCCAATTGAACCAACCAAAAGTTAGCAACAGACTGTCTTCATGGAGACAAAGATGAACGGGGACAGTATATCATGGTCAGCAGTGACCTGGACGGGGCACCGGTAGTCCTGGTAAACATGTACATACCCAACTGGGACAACACGGAATTTATAAAGAAGAAAAGTATGCCAGGAATGGTAGCTCAAGGAGAAAGCAGGATTAGGATATTGAGTTGTATGATCAGCCATGACCGTGATGAATGGTGGAGCAGGCTCGAAGGGCCAAAAGGCCTCCTCCTGCTCCTAGCTTCTATGTATCTATGTACCATGGCGGAAATCCCCGACATAGATACCCACTGACTGAACATGGGGGGGGAGGGGGGGGGGGGGGGGTCTTCAACTGTGTACAGGACCCACTAAAGGAAAGATCAAATCACCGAATGGGGAAAAGGGCAGGCATGGCTCAGGAACTGGGAACTTTCATGGGAACAGGCAGTGGACCCGTGGCGGTTCCTACACCCAGGTGAGAAGCAATTTTCGTTCTGCTCGCCAGTTCACAAGGTCTACACCTGCATTGACTCCATTGTAGTGGGAAAATCGGTGCTTTCAGAAATAGTCAGAGCAGAGTACGCCGCAATCGTAATCTCCGACCACGCTCCACAGTACATGGATGTGAGGCTGCAGACGCGCCAGGCCCAACACCCCGTTTGGAGGTTGGACACAAACCTCCTGGCCGACAAAGCTTTTGAGGCCTTCTAACGGGGGCTGTACACCTCCGAGGGCCCCTACGGGGACTCAGGGATTGACGGTTCCTCGATAAACTGGACATATCGGTTGTGGGGGACGATAGACTGAGGGAGCTGGAAGCACCAATCGGACAGGAAGAGGTCATGGAGAGCATCAGCTCCATGCAGGTGGGGAAGGTGCCAGGACCTTCACAAAAAATGCACGCCGGCTCTGGCCCCGCACATGCGAGCGAAGTTTGCGGACTCGCTAGTGAGGGGCACCCTGCCTCCTACGCTAGCGCAGGCCACTGATACCCAAAAAAGACAAAGACCCAATAGAATGCGGATCATACGACCCATTTCGCTGCTCAATGTGGACGCGAAAATACTCGCAAAAGTCCTGGCCAAGACACTGGAGAACTGCATATCAGAGCTGAAAGCAGAGGACCGGACAAATTTTGTTAAGGGTGATACTAACCCCATCCGGGGAGAGAACACCAGAGGTGATCGTCTCCCTGGACTCAGAGAAGACCTTCGACAGAGTCTAGTGGAAGTACCTCATTGAGAAACTAGTGCGGTTTGGGCTATGGACAGCGTTTACAGCAAGGTTGAATCTCCTGAGAACAGCCACAAGACGAGCGTTCAGGCCAACACCACCAGCTCTGAACACTTCCAGCTGCACAGAGGCACAAGAAAGTGATGCCCACCATCCCCCCTCTTGTTCATCCTGGCAATGGAGCAGCTGGTGATCGCCCTGCGAGATGCGAGAGGCTGGAGGGGAATCTGAAGAGAAGGCAGAGAGCACAGAGTCTCACTCTTCGCAGATGACCTGCTCCTCTACATCTCGGACCCGCAAAATGACATGAAAGAAATCACTAAGCTCCTGGAAGGGTTTGGAGCCTTCTCGGGCTACAAACTCAATCAGGGCAAAAGCGAAGATTTCCTGGTGAAGGGGTAGAGTGGAGGGTCTACCATTTAAAATAGCCCGAAACAAATTCCGCTACCTGGGGATCCAGATAGCCCAAGTGGAGCCTGACCAGTCTGGTGGAGGAAGTCAAAAAGGACCTACAGAGATGGTATGCACGCCGGCTTTCCCTGACGAGGAGTGTGCAGACGATCAAAATGAATGTGCTGCCCTGTTCCAGCATGGTAGCATAGTGTTTAGCACAATTGCTTCACAGCTCCAGGGTCCCAGGTTTGATTCCGGCTTGGGTCACTGTCTGTGCGGAGTCTGCACGTTCTCCCAGTTTGTGCGTGGGTTTCCTCCGGGTGCTCCGATTTCCTCCCACAGTTCAAAGATGTGCAGGTTAGGTGGATTGGCCATGATAAATTGCCCTTAGTGTCCAAAATTGCCCTTAGTGCTGGGTGGGGTTACTGGGTTATGGGGATAGGGTGGGGGTGTGGTCTTGGGTAGGGTGCTCTTTCAAAGAGCCGGTGCAGACTTGATGGGCCGAATGTCCTCCTTCTGCACTGTAAATTCTATGATTCTATGTTCCACTTCCTGTTCAGATCCATACCGATCTATATCCCCAAGGCCCTTTTTTAAAGCAATACACAAAATGATTATGGCGTTTGTGAGGGGAGGGAAAAATCCAAGAATCCCCAAAGCAGTACTACAAAGGAAAAGAAGCATGGGAGGCCTGGCCCTCCTGAACTTGCAATAGTACCACTGGCCAGCCACGGTCGAGAGAGTGAATGGGTGAAGGAACCAAACACGGAAAGGGTAAAGATGAAGGAGTCCTCCTGTACGGGAATGACACTCCGGATCCTTACTAAGCCAGCATTCCCATCCCACTGGATGAAACAAGGGGAAAATGGGAGGAAGAGCTAGGGACGGAAATAGGATGGGGACCCTGGAGTGAAGCACTAAGCAGGGCCAACTCCCCCTCCTCTTGGAAAAGGCTAAGCCTCATGCAGTTAAAAGTGGTGCACAGAGCGCACCTGACAAGAACCCGAATGAGCACGTTCTTCCTGGGGGTGGAGGATAAATGTGAATGGTGCCAGGGAGGCCCGGCCAACCACGCTGATACGTTCTGGTCCTGACCCAGACTTGCCAGGTTCTGGAAAGTCTTTCTTTTCCGAGGCAATGTCCAAGGTTGTGGGGCTGAGGGTGGAGCTGTGCCTGAGAGTGGCAGTCTTCAGGATATCGGACCAGCCAGAACTATATATGGGAAAGAGGGATGACGTCCTGGCCTTTGCTTCCCTAATCGCTCGCCGGAGAATCCTGCTCAGCTGGCGATCAGCAGCACCACCCACAGCTGCAGACTGGCTAGCAGACCTATCGGAATTTCTCCACCTGGAGAAGATTAAGTACACCATACAAGGGTCTGAAGATTGTTTCCACAAAGCGTGGGGGCCATTCACCAATCTGTTCCAAGACCTGTTTGAAGCTAACAACTGATAAAGCGGGGGTGGGGAGGGGAACTCACGGGAGCAGACAGAAACATGAGGGGGGGGGGAAAACAGAGGGGGAGAGACTGGTGGAAACACCAAGGGGGAGGCCAGGGCGACACAGTAGCACAATGGTTAGCACTGTTGCTTCACAACGCCAGGGTTCCAGGGTCGATTCCCGGCATGGGTCACTCTCTGTGTGAAGTCTGCACGTTCTCCCCATGTCTGCGTGGGTTTCCTCTGGGTGCTCCGGTTTCCTCCCACAAGTCCCGAAAGGCATGCTTGTTAGGTAATTTGGGCATTCTGAATTCTCACTCAGTGTACCCGGCCAAGTGCCGGAGTGTGGTAACGAGGGGATTTTCACAGTAACTTCACTGCAGTGGTAATGTAAGCCTACTTGTGACAATAATAAAGATTTAAAAAAGAGAGACTGACACAGGAACGAGTGGGCCCAACACAAGGCCATACAAAAAATAATCCTCAAAAAGCAGGCAGACAAAAGAATGGGAAGAGTGGAAAAGGAGGGGAGGCCACGCAACAGGGAGAGGGAAGGGAAAAGGAGGGAACTGCTCACAGTGAATTAAAGGGCCCAGGATAAGACCTGGAAACAGCGAAAGAAGGGAAGTGTGTGTGTGTATGTGTGTGTCTGTGTGGGGGGGGGGGGGGAGACAGTGGAGAAGAGGTGGGGTGGAGGGTGTTAAATTACTTGAAGTAATATGTGTTACTCAATTGTTTATGCCGAGACGTTCTTAGAACATAGAACATAACAGCGCAGCACAGGCCCTTCGGCCCTCGATATTGCACCGACCTGTGAAACCACTCTAAAGCCCATCTACACTATTCCCTTATCGTCCATATGTCTATCCAATGACCATTTGAATGCCCTTAGTGTTGGCGAGTCCACTGCCGGTGCAGGCAGGGCATTCCACGCCCTTACTACTCTCAGAGTAAAGAACCTACCTCTGACATCTGTCCTATATCTATCTCCCCTCAATTTAAAGCTATGTCCCTTAGTGCTAGACATCACCATCCGAAGAAAAAGGCTCTCACTGTCCACCCTATCCAATCCTCTGATCATCTTGTATGCCTCAATTAAGTCACCTCTTAACCTTCTTCTCTCTAACGAAAACAGCCTCAAGTCCCTCAGCCTCTCCTCATAAGATCTTCCCTCCATACCAAGCAACATTCTGGTAAATCTCCTCTGCACCCTTTCCAATGCTTCCACATCCTTCCTATAATGCGGCGACCAGAATTGCACGCAATACTCCAAATCCGGCCACACCAGAGTTTTGTACAGCTGCAACATGACCTCATGGCTCCGAAACTCAATCCCTCTACCTCTGCCCTTAGTGTTGGGTGGGGTTACTGGGTTATGGGGATAGGGTGGAGGTGTTGACCTTGGGAAAGTGCTCTTTCCAAGAGCCGGTGCAGACTCGATGAGCCGAATGGCCTCCTTCTGCACTGTAAATTCTATGATAAAAGCTAACACACCGTACACCTTCTTAACAACCCTCTCAACCCGAGTGGCAACTTTCAGGGATCTATGTACATGGACACCGAGATCTCTCTGCTCATCCATACTGCCAAGAATCTTACCATTAGCCCAGTACTCTGTCTTCCTGTTATTCCTTCCAAAATGAATCACCTCACACTTTTCTGCATTAAATTCCATTTGCCATCTCTCAGCCCAGCGCTGCAGCTTATCTATGTCCCTCTGTAACTTGTAACATCCTTCCGCACTGTCCACAACTCCACCGACTTTAGTGTCATCTGCAAATTTACTCACCCATCCTTCTACGCCCTCCTCCAGATCATTTTTCAAAATGACAAACAGCAGTGGCCCCAAAACAGATCCTTGTGGTACACCACTAGTAACTGGACTCCAGTCTGAACATTTCCCATCAACCACCACCCTTTGTCTTCTTCCAGCTAGCCAATTTCTAATCCAAACTGCTAAATCACCCTGAATCCCATGCCTCCGTATTTTCTGCAGTAGCCTACCGTGGGGAACCTTATCAAATACTTTACTGAAATCCATATTCACCACATCAACTGCTTTACCCTCATCCACCTGTTTGGTCACCTTCTCAAAGAACTCAATAAGGTTTGTGAGGCACGGCCTACCCTTCACAAAACCGTGTTGACTATCTCTAATCAAATTATTCCTTTCCAGATGATTATACATCCTATCTCTTATAAACCTTTCCAAGATTTTGCCCACAACAGAAGTAAGGCTCACTGGTCTATAGTTACCGGGGTTGTCTCTACTCCCCTTCTTGAACAAGGGGACAACTTTTGCTATCCTCCAGTCTTCTGGCACTATTCCCGTAGACTAAGATGATTTAAAGATCAAAGCCAAAGGGTCAGCAATCTCCTCCCTAGCTTCCCAGAGAATCCTAGGATAAATCCCATCCGACCCAGGGGACTTATCTATTTTCACACTTTCCAGAATTGCTAACACCCCCTCCTTATGAACCTCAAGCCCTTCTAGTCTAGTAGCCTGAATCTCAGTATTCTCCTCAACAACATTGTCTTTTTCCTGTGTGAATACTGATGAAAAATATTCATTTAGCACCTTTCCTATCTCCTCGGACTCCAAGCACAACTTCCCACTACTGTCCTTGACTGGCCCAACTCTTACCCTCGTCATTCTTTTATTCCTGACATATCGATAGAAAGCTTTAGGGTTATCCTTGATCCTACCTGCCAAAGACTTCTCATGTCCCCTCCTGGCTTTTCTTAGCTCTCTCTTTAGGTCCTTCCTAGCTAACTTGTAACTCTCAAGCGCCCTAACTGAACCTTCATGTCTCATCTTTACATAAGCCTCCTTCTTCCTCTTGACAAGTGTTTCGACTGCTTTAGAAAACCACGGTTCCCTCGCTCGACCACTTCCTCCCTGCCTGACAGGTACATACGTATCAAGGACACGCAGTAGCTGTTCCTTGAACAAGCTCCACATTTCCATTGTGCCCATCCCCTGCAGTTTTCCTCTCCATCCTATGCATCCTAAGTCTTGCCTCATCGCATCATAATTGCCTTTCCCCCAGATATAACTCTTGCCCTGCGGTATATACCTATCCCTTTCCATCACTAAAGTAAACGTAATCGAATTGTGGTCCCTACCTCCAAATCTAACACCTGTCCTGGTTCATTACCCAGTACCAAATCCAATATGGCCTCGCCTCTCGTTGGCCTATCTACATACTGTGTCAGGAAACCCTCCTGCAAACATTGGACAAAAACGGACCCATCTAAAGTACTCGAACTATAGCGTTTCCAGTCAATATTTGGAACGTTAAAGTCCCCCATAACAACTACCCTGTTGCTTTCGCTCCTATCAAGAATCATCTTTGCAATCCTTTCCTCTACATCTCTGGAACTTTTCGGAGGCCTATAGAAAACCCCTAACAGGGTGACCTCTCCTTTCCTGTTTCTAACCTCAGCCCATACTACCTCAGTAGACGAGTCCTCATCAAACGTCCTTTCTGCCACCGTAATACTGTCCTTGACTAACAATGCCACCCCTCCCCCTCTTTTACCACCTTCCCTGAGCTTACTGAAATATCTAAACCCCGGCACCTGCAACAACCATTCCTGTCCCTGCTCTATCCATGTCTACGAAATGGCCAACCCATGCCGCAAGTTCACCCACCTTATTCCGGATGCTCCTGGCATTGAAGAAGACACACTTTAAACCACCTTCCTGCCTGCCGGTACACTGCTGCAACTTTGAAACCTTACTCATGACCTCACTACTCTCAACCTCCTGTATACTGGAGCTACAATTCAGGTTCCCAAGCCCCTGCTGAACTAGTTTAAACCCTCCCGAAGAGCATTGGCAAATTTCCCCCCCAGGATATTGGTACCCCTCTGGTCCAGCTGTAGCCCATCCTGTTTGTAGAGGTCCCACCGACCCCAGAATGAGCCCCAATTATCCAGAAATCTGAAACCCTCCCTCCTGCACCATCCCTGTAGCCAGGTGTTCAACTCCTCTCTCTCCCTATTCCTCGTCTCGCTATCACGCGGCACGGGTAACAACCCAGATATTATAACTCTGTCCTAGATCTAAGTTTCCACCCTAGCTCACTGAATTCCTGCCTTACATCCCTATCCCTACCTATGTCGTTGGTACCTATGTGGACCACAACTTGGGGCTGCTCCCCCTCCCCCTTAAGGATCCCGAAAAGACAATCTGAGACATCACGCACCCTGGCACCTGGGAGGCAACACACCAACCGCGAGTCTGTCTCGTTCCCACAGAATCTCCTATCTATCCCCCTAACTATGGAGTCTCCAATGACTAATGCTCTACCCTCTCCCCCCTTCCCCTCTGAGCAACAGGGACAGACTCTGTGCCAGAGACCTGTACCCCATAAACTTTGATGATGATGAATACTCAAAGTCGTCCAGCGATAACAAATAATTTATTGAGTAACTAACCAATTAACTTGCGAGTTTGATTCTTCAATACTTTTACTTGCAGTTAAATTAAGCAAGATGGAATTAGATTAAACTATGAATATTGTACTTACACTCTGAGCTAACTCTACACTTTTGTTCTCTAGTCACACCTGAAGAGAGAGAAAACAGATTGAGCTTGTATTTATACCCCGTTAGTGTTGCCACCTTGTGATCATCTGACGAGACTGACTACACATTAACCCTTTATGTATATACATATACAGTGATCACTACTGAGGGTGGTGCCAAAAAGGAACAGCATGTAAACTGTAACTGTCTCAGCTATCTTTTAAAAAATAAATTTAGAGTACCCAATTCTTTTTTTTCCCAATTAAGGGGCAATTTAGCTTGGTCAATCCACCTACCCTGCTCATCTTTGGGTTGTGGGGGCGAAACCCACGCAAACACGGGGAAAATGCGCAAACTCCACACAGAGAATGAACCAGGGCAGGGATCAAACCTGGGACCTCGGCGCTGTGAGGCAGCAGTGGTAACCACTGTGCCGCCCCGACCACAGGCAATTTCAAGTAGTTAGCATATTTAAGCATACTGTACTCTTCACCATGCTTCAGGGTATATTCATTTACAAACAGAATTATTTTTTTGCAAAATATACTTTATTTATAAAACTCACATAACAGTTCATATTCAACATTACATGAAGTACAGGGAGTGCCTCTCTACAATTGCCATAACAGGCTCTATGTGCAATGTACAATTCCATGTCAAACATACAGCCCAAAAGGTTTTACCTGGTTTCCAACCTCTTGGTTTATAGTATGGTGTGAGAGCCTCATTAGTGGTCTTTTTCCATTGAGCCTTTATGATGCCAGCCCCAAGCTTTTGTCCACCCTTCAGTATGTAATCCTGAATCTTGGAATGTAGCAGTCTGCAACACACATTCGAGGACAGCTCTTGGACAGGAAGAGCAACAAATTTTGGGCCACCCAAGGAGCATCTCTCACCAATGCTCCTCCAGCAGCAGTTGATTCTGATCTCAGTATGAGTCCCAGGGAACATCTGTGGAGCACTGAGTCTTGAGATAAGGAGTTGCTCAGGATGAACCTTGATTAAAAGAAAGTGCACTTCTTTCCAGCCCTGCTCTGCAAAGGAGGCAAGTGATAACCTTTTACCTCAGCCAGGTTGAGGGAAGGACGCACTGGCACTGAGATTGTGTGTACAGGAAGGATTTGACAGGGAAGGCCCTTTTCACCACCAATCAAGCTACATTTTGGTGCTTATTTGAGAGTTCTGCCCATGAGACCTTCTGCCAAATTAGTTCAGCAGTCAGCGCAGGAAATCATCAGACCAGATCCACCATTTTCATTTGCTGATAGACTTGTAGTCAAAGGTGTCTATCTGTCACGGTGCACCTGAATGCAGCTATCTGGGCAATGTGGCCAGACCCTTCCTTTGCAACACCAGGGACAGACAGAATCTAATCAGGCAGTGATACTTGGTGTTGCATGCCAAGGGTCTGTGCCCAGCTTCATGTCACACACACGAATGTGGCCAGCAGGGATGAGGGCAGCATTTAATCCTCTGTTCCCTACGATCTAGTGATTTGTACATTGCATCCCACGGATATAGTCCTTTTTTGATCTTTAAAAAAAAATTAATTTACGGGATGTGGGCATCGCTAGTTAGGCCATCATTTATTGCCCATCCCTAGTTGGCCCTTCAGAAGTTGGTGTCGAGTTGCCTTCTTGAACCGCTGCAATCCTGGAGGTGTAGGTACACCCATTGTGCTGTTAGGGAGGGAGTTCCAGGATTTTGCCCCAGTGAGTGAAGGAACGACAATATATTTTCAAGTCAGGGTACTGAGTGACTTGGAGGGGAACCTCCAGGTGGTGGGGTTCCCAGGTACCTGCTGCTCTTGTCCTAGATGGTAGTGGTCATGGGTTTGGAAGGTGTTACCTGAGGGACCTTTAGGAGTTACTGCAGTGCATCTTGTAGATTGTACACATGGCTGCCACCGTTCATCGGTGATGGAGGGTTTGATTGTTTGTGGAAGGCGGAGCAATGAAGCGGACTGCTTTGTCCTGGATGGTGTTGAGCCACAATATTATGGCTAGTCCAGTTCAGTTTCTGATCAATGGTAACCCCCCAGGGTGTTGATTGTGGGGGATTCAGCTATGGTAATGCTATCGAATGTCAAGTTAGATTCTCTCTTGTAAGAGATGGTCATTGCCTGGCAGTTGTGTGGTGCAAATGTAACTTTAGATAAAGCAGAAGATGTTCTGATGACCACCAGGGACGGGAGCAATTTCTATGTCAGGTTATATCGTGTCCACTGGGAAGAGGGAGAATTGCACATTGTTTTTGTTTCATTTTTTACAGAAATATTTTTATTCAAACAAGATTTTCCATCATAACAAAAATCACAAAACTGCAAATCCCAACCCCATGCTATACCAGTAGTGCACCCATCAGATCGAGCGGTTTGGAGATTTATCGACGGCAGCTTTCTGTACTTGGAGTAGTTTGAGCTGCCCGATGGGTTCTGCTACCTGCAGACAAGGGACTTTGTGTGGAGGCAGGTCTCGACCTTTCCGCACCTGCCGCCCCAGGGGATACAGGACAAGATAGTGTCAAAAAATGGGAGTGGGGGAGGGGATGGACCCAGAAATTTAAAAGCTCATGGAATGGGAGGGGGCCCTGATAGGGGAGGTGAAGCAAAAGTGAGAAGAATTGGGCAGGGAATTACAGACTGAAGGAAGATGCCCCGAGTAGAGTCAACGCGTCCTCGTCGTGTGCCAGGATTAGCCTGATACAATTTAAAGTGGTCCACGGAGCACATATGACTGTGGCCCGGATGAGGTTTTTTGAAGGGGTGGATAGGTGTGGGCGGTGTGTGGGAGGGCCCACAAATCAAATTTGGGCATGTCCGAGGCTCAGGGGATTTTGGCAGGGATTTGCTGATGTCATGTCAAAGGTACTCAAGGTACGGCTGATTCCGAGTCCAGCGGTGACGATTTTTGGGGTGTCGGAAGACCCGGAGGTCCAAGGGGCGAGAGAGGCTGATGTTTTGGCCTTTGCTCCCTGGTAGCCTGGAGATGGATCTTGTTGGCGTGGTGGGACTTGGAGCCCCCGAAATCGGGGGTATGGGTTAGTGACATGGCCAGGTGTCTCAGGCTTGAGAAGATCAAGTTCGGCCTGAGAGGATCGATGATAGGGTTCGCCCGGAGGTGGCAGCCGTTTATCGACTTCTTTGGGGAAAATTAAACTGTCAGGGAAAGAGGGAGGCATGGGGGCTGGTTGAGGTGGGAAATAGTGGGAAAGGGGGATTGGGGAATTGTGTATGTAAGCCATATTGGCTGGGTATGGTTTTTATTTGGTTTGTTTTTCATCTTAAAAATTAACATTATATATGCCTTAATAAAATATTTTCAAAAAAAGTGCACCCATCCAATCCTCCTCTCCCCTCAAAGAAAACAAAACCTCAATCAAAATAAAAAGACAAATCCCACCCTCCCTAACAGCTGACAGTATTAAGTCCCCTGAAAATATTGAAGGGGTGCCACCTTGAGAACTCTTCCACCGACCTTCTCACGATATACGTGATCTTCTCAAGGTGTAAAGATTCCATCAAGTCTCCAACTAGGTCAAGGCCTGAGGCAGCACCGGGTCCTCCACCCAAGCAGAACTCACCTCCAGGCTATTAGCGAGGCAAAGGCTAGGAAATTTGTCCTCATCCCAGTCTGCAGCACCGGCGAGTTCTATATACTGTAAAAGTGGCCGCCAATGGGCCCAAAATCCACGAGATGGTATCAAAAAAGGAGACCTAGAAATGAACAAGCTTCGGGCAAGATCAAAACATGTGCATTGGATTCGCTGGCGCGCGAGAGCACCTATCCTCCACCCCCCAAGAAGAACCCACTCATGCCCTTCCTAGTCAGGTGTGCCCTGTGCACCACCTTGAACAGGATCAGGAACACGAGGAGGTGAAGTTGATCCTGTGAAGAACCTCACTCCAAATGCAGCTTACCCTCCCACTTCCCCTTTACCTCCTCCAACTATGCCTGCTCTGTTACCAACATCTGCTCATACATAGACATCCAAAATCTTGTCCTCCCCTAACTCAACTACAGACAGCGAAGGCGACGGCACCAGGGAAAATTAAGGAAACTCGGTGTAAAAAAATTGCACACCTGAATACATTCCCTCTTGGGAGCTGGAACCTCTCCAACAACTCGTCTAGGCTGGCAAACCGGCCTTCCAGAAACATGTCCCTAAACCTCTCCAACCCCTCCCTCTCCCATGCCCTCAGACGAATCTAAGCCAGATGGCACAAACCTATGGTTCCTGAAAATCGGAGCCAGCTGTGACCTGGAACCCAGTTTAAAATGCTAAACTAATTCTCAAACTGGCTATTACCACAGGCTCAAAGAGAATCTAGCAGGGGAAAATGGGAGTAGTGCAGTAACCAGAGCACTCAGACTCGACCCTATGCACAAAACCTCCTCCATCCGCCCCATATAGAGTCCAGATCCTTGAACCACCCCAGCACCTTAACAATGTTTGCCACCCAGTAATAACATCACAGATTAGGTAGTGCCAGCCCCCACATCTGCCTCTCCCTTTGCAAAAACATCCTATGAACTAGAGGAGTCTCAACAGCCCAAAGGTAGATATCAATTGATTAACCCTGCAAAAGCCTTGGGAAGACTGGGAGATCTGGAACAAAAACCTCGGGAGAATATTCATCTTCACTATCTGTACCCTTCCTGCTAAGGTCTTAAGGAGGACATCCCACCTTTTCGAATCGGCCTTCACCCCATCCACCAGGCAAGAAAAGTTATGTTTATGGAGCATGCCCAGTCATGGGCCACCCGGATTCCCAGATAGCATAAGCTAGTCCTAGCTGGATGAAACGGCAGTCTCCCCAGATCAGCTCCCCTCCCCGGAGGGTTCACTGGAAAAAATTCACTGTTGCCCAAATTCAGCTTGTACCCCATAAAGGAGCCAAACTTCTTAAGCAACTGCTTTTTCTCCCCCACATTGGAGAGTAGGTCCGTGATATATAGCAACAAATTGTCTGCAGAAAAGGACGCCCTGTGCATTTTAGGACGCCCTATGCTCCATCGCTGATGCTCTATCCGCCTCGTGGTAGATGATTTCAATGCAATGGCCAGCAGCTCGATTGCTAAGGCAAACAAAAACGGAGAGAACAGACACCCCTGCTTTGTATCCCTGTTCAGGTGGAAATAACCTGAACTTAGTGGTTGGGGCCGTGTACAAAAGCCTAATTCATGCAATAAATTTTGGCTGAAGCCAAACTGCCCCAGGATCTCAAAGATTGAATCCTATCAAACGCCTTCTCCGCGCCCATCAAAATAATCACCTCTGGCTCGGTCCCCGAGGGTGAAACACAACATTTAACAATCTCTTAATATTGGCCGACAACTGCCGGCCCTTAACAAACTCAGTCTGCTCCTCCGAAATCACCCCAAGGAGGCAGGGCTCCAAATGCATTGCCAACAACTTAGTATCAGCGTTTAACAACAAAATTGACTATGACTCACATTCCATGGGATCCTTGTTCTTCTTCAGGATCAAGGAATTCAATGCCTGCACCAGTGCGGCCAGCAACATGGAACCATTAAACATATGGTTAGGTGGATTGGCCATGATAAATTGCCCATAGTGTCCAAAATTGCCCTTAGTGTCCAAAATTGCCCTTAGTGTTGGGAGGGGTTACTGGGTTATGGGAATAGGTGGAGGTGTTGACCTTGGGTAGGGTGCTCTTTCCAAGAGCCGGTGCAGACTCGATGGGCCGAATGGCCTCCTTCTGCACTGTAAATTCTATGAATGAATGAATATCCATCAGAAGTGGGACCAACTGCCCAGAAAACTGTTTGCAAAATTAAATGGGGAACCCCATCCGGACAGGGTGCTTTGCCCGTCTGCATTAACTAAATACAGGTCATGATCTCCTCTGGCCATGGTGGCATCTCCAACTTGTGCCTTCTCTCCTGCTCCTATCTAAAAATTGCCCCATTGATGAATCCTCCTCCGATGGTTCCGATTCATATGCCCACATGTAGAAGACCTCGAACACTTCATTAACCTTCACTGGGGCAGAAACCAACCTGCCACCCAAGACCCTGATCTGCACTATCTCCCAGGAGGCCACCTGCCGTCCCCACTGGTGAGCCAACAGACGATTGGCCTTCTTCCCATACTCCTAAAAAGTTCCCCTTGAGTGATGGAGCTGGCTCACTGTCTTACCCGTTGACATTGGGGGTGGGGTTGCAGGCAGTGGTATTCTTGCTGGACAAGTAATCCAGTAACCCAGAGTCATGCTCTGGGGACCCGGGTTCAAATCCCACCACGGCAGATGGTGAAATTTGAATACAGTAAAAATCTGGAATTAATAGTCTACAGATAACCATGAAACCATCGTAGATTGTTGTAAAAACCCATCTGGTTCACTAATGTCCTTAGGGAAGGAAATCTGTTGTCCTTACCTGGTCTGGCCTACATGTGACTCCAGAACAACAGCAATGTAGTTGACTCTTAAATGCCCTCAGGAATGGGCAATAAATGCTGGTCCAGCCAACGATGCCCACATCCCATGGACGAATATAACAAAATCCTCAAAATCCAGTTGCAATTTCTTTCTGTCCACCAATAACTGCGGTGTCGGGTTGATCGAGTACTGGCGGTCCACTTTGAGAATGGAATCAACCTTTCCACCTCCCCAGATTTATCCCTATGCGCCTTATAAGAGATTATCTCCCTCCTAATAACTGCCTTCAGGGTTTCCCAGAGAGTGGAAGGTGAGGCCGCCTCATTCCCATTGAACTTAACGTCCTCCCCAATGGCAGAGGATCTACGCTCACAAATCTCTTATTCCTGTGTCCAGGCTCCACAGGGGTCAAGGAGAGCAGCCTGGCTCCAACATCAGGTGCACAAAATGCAGAGTATGATCTCAGATAATGATCACCGAGTACCCCATACCATTCACCCCAGGGAGAAGATACCTACCCACAATGATGAAGTCAATTCAGGTTCTCTTGATCCAATCCTCTGGATTACCAGTAATATAACCACTATATTGAGTTACAGTCAACCAAAAATAATGTTGATTTATTTCTTTTAATTTCCTCAATTGCTCAAAGGCATTGAATGAATCTGGGGCACAGTTCCACACTATCAGCAGCCCCATAAAACCTCAAGGCATGTTTCCCCACATCTCCCCAATAAAGCAGGATTTTAGATTGTGAGAAAGATCACAACTTGGTCAATCTACCCCACACCCAACATCAATCAGAGGATTGGATAGGGTGGACAGTGAGAGCCTTTTTCCTCGGATGGTGATGTCTAGCACGAGGGGACATAGCTTTAAATTGAGGGGAGATAGATATAAGACAAATGTCAGAGGTAGGTTCTTTACTCAGAGAGTAGTAAGGGTGTGGAATGCCCTGCCTGCAACAGTAGTGGACTCGCCAACACTAAGGGCATTCAAATGGTCATTGGATAGACATATGGACGATAAGGGAATAGTGTAGATGGGCTTTAGAGTGGTTTCACAGGTCGGCGCAACATCGAGGGCCGAAGGGCCTGTACTGCGCTGTAATGTTCTATGTTCTAATACATCGATCTATAAAAAGAGAAAATCTTCGAATACACAACAGAAAAATGTTGCTTGAGCTGATCATTTTCAGCAACCATGGAAAGAGAAAAATTGAGTTAACGTCTCAGGACTGAGACCGTTCACCAGTTGATTGCATTGCCTCACTGATACTGCCTGGCCGATGAATATTTTTCGCAGTTTCTATTTATATTTCAGACTTCCAGCATCGAGCAGTATTTTGCTTGTGGATAGTTTGACACTTTACAGCATTATGCTGAACTCTGCCTGAAATGAAGAACTGAATAGCTAAAACATTTGTACAATGAGAACAATGTTGTCACTTCATTTTAAAGAAAACCAAAGATATATCACAGAAGTCCAAATACAATATTTTCCAACCCAGCACCTTAAGCAGTGGTGAGGTGTACAGAAGACAACCGTTTGCCACAAGTGATAAATAAAACCGACCAAGATCACAAAAGTATTGGCTGCAAATTTCTATACCATTTAATGCAGTCACAAAATACTAAAACAGGTCTTAGAAGAATTGTTTGTCATATTCCCATAATCCAAGGCTGTATACTTCTTGCAAAGAATGGCATTACAAAGGTAGAAGCAGCTTTAAAAAACTAAAGCATATGTGGATATTCATAAAATACCTGAAAACAGCCCTGGTAATCCCTGACATTTTCAATGATCCGTCATTAGAATTTAAAATACTGTACATTAAAATCCTTGGCAGTATATTATATAAAATTACATTGGTAATATCAAAAACAAACATGTATTCAGTTATATAAACAAAAAAGATTTGATGTACAAGAATGATTAAAAACCCACTGTATACATAAATCCACATTGGAAAAATTGAGACTTCAGATTTCCGCAGTGCCTCTTTGAAAATGAATATTAAACAAGAACAGCTTCTTTCTGCAATACCAGACATGTTTTCACTCATTACCAACCCTACATATTAAAATAGCACTGACATCCACATTTTTGATCCGTTTACTAAAATACCAGTTTTGCCACAATGTTGAAACGAGTCTCAATGAAAAAATCTCCAATATCGTATGTGGTCATTTCATGACTTGGAAGCCTTGGATCTGAAAGTTTCAGTTCTTCGTTGCTAATTATATTATTTATTTTTCATTTTGTTTCTTGGAGAATTCTTCAATAAGCTCCTGAGTTTAAGGTAAGTTCCAGTTGCCTCGGAAAGATTGTCGTATTCAAAAGGTGTAATGCCAGTAGCAAATTTACTCATATCAGGTACAGAACAGATCCTGTTCTCCTGATTTTCTTCTGAAGCAGCACTGGTGGTGGATGCTTCTGTTTCCTCTAAACGGACTTGATTTCCTCCAATAGACGCTTCTAGCATTGGGGTAGAATCTTGATTGGTTCTGCCCTCTATTTCCATTCTGGAGTTTTCGGGTGGAGTAGTTTCTTCCCTTTCCAAGGTATGTCCCACTGAATTGATTTGTTCATCTCTGGAATCAACTGATGATGTTTCTGCACTTGGACCCCTCATGTTGTCAATTGTTCCCATTTTATCATTAGATTCAATTTCCATGCAGTTGTCAGGTGCATTTATTGCTGGTGAGGAATTTGCAGAATTCTTGGTTAAAGGAGAACCACAAGGACCTTCCACCTCACTGTTAGTGCTTTCAGTCTGTTCCAATTCAGCCCATATCAACCGCTGTTGTTCTTCCAGTTCTTCGAGTGACAAAACATCTGCATCCAAAGCTTTATGCGCTTGGGCATTTCCTTCTTGCACTGAACGTCTTGCTGGAGAGCAATTTGAAGGAGTAGAGGGAGGAGTGTCTTTTGGAAGTGGAGGTGGTGTTGGAGTAGGCGGTGCAGGCGGGACAAATGTAGGTGGCGTAGAAGGTGGTGTTCCTTTGGGTAGAGGAGGTGGTGATGAAGTTAATGGGCAACCAGGAGGTAAGGGTGGCAAAGGTTGGAAGTGCCTTGGTGGTGTCTCTGAACCTACAGGAAAAATAAAGGAGTAACATTCAACAGTAAAACTGAGTGCTCAGAAGTACATTTTTCAAGATAGCCTTGCTTCACAAGTAGAATTGGGTTTATTCAAGAATCTTGTCATCAACTATCAATGGTAATCGTCACTGATACTGTGGTACATAAAGGCCAGGTAAGTTAGCTTGGTGCCTCAGACCGGTACATTTACAACAATATCTTTCCAACATGTGCTAGGATGGCAGTCAGGAGAGATCAAATCACAAAAGGGGTAATGGTACAAAGCAAAAGGAGATGATTAATGAGTCAAGTAAACAAAAAGATGGGCCCAGAGAAAATGCAAAAAGAAGCAGAATCCACAGCTGCTGTGGAAACAAAAAAATGGGGCAGAGATTATGATGCGATGTTGCACCTGGAAGCCTATCAAGTGCTGAACTGAAAGATGAGGTTCTGTCTCGAGTTTACATTGCCTCTTGCAATCCAAAGGTCAGAGTGGGTGGAAAATTAAAATAATCTTTATTAGTGTCACAAGTAGGTTTACTTTACATTACTACAATGAAGTTACTGTGAAAACCCACTAGCCGCCACACTCAGGCGCCTATTCGGGTGCACTGAGGGAGAATTCAGAATGTCCAAATTCGCCAAACAAGCATTACTTTAGGGACTTGTGGGAGGAAACTGGAGCACCCAGAGGAAATGCACGCAAATACGGGGAGAATAAATTAGTGTGGCTAGAGAAGAGGGGGGTAAGTTTCAGGATCCTGGAGCACTGGGACTAGTTCTGGAGGAGATGGGACATGTACAAGTCAGAGAGGCAGAACTTCCAACAGGGTCAGAACTAATACTGTAGTAGAAAGGGGTTAAATCATCTTGACAGTAGGATGGGATCCTGAGCATGGATTCAGAAGAGAGAGAAGCAAAGCTGAAAATAGAGGCTGGAAATTATTAAGCGAGTTTGGAAGGTACTGGTAATAAAGTTCAGAAAATAGACAAGGGAGTGCCTCAATGATTTCAGTGACTTCAATGCAAGAAGTTCAGTGAATAAAGGTAGATAAGTGAGGGCACAGATGGTCACTTGGAAGCATATCTTTTAATAACATGGCTTAAAGGGTTGGAATGATAACTCATTCCTGGTTAATGGGTTGACAGACGTGATATTGAGAGAGAAATTCCGTACAAAAATAGGAGGGGGTGGGTTGCAATATTGGTTAAAGAATCAAATCACAGTTCTGAGGAGGGATGACATGCTGGAAAGATTATCAAATGAGGTCACGTGAAATGAATGGATGAACAATAATGGGCAATAACACGACTAGGAGAATACTTAAGACTCCTAAACAGTCTGAGGGAGATAAAAGATCAAACATGCAGGCATATTTCTGAGAAGTGCAGAAACAACAAGGCAATAGTAGTAATCTGGGATTTTAACAACCCCAACTTTAACTGGGATAAAATGTGAATGAAATGAAAAACTCTTATTGTCACAAGTAGGCTTCAATGAAGTTACTGTGAAAAGTTACTGTGAAAAGTGAAAAAATGTGCAAAAGGCAAAGAAGGAGTAGAATTCTTAAAATGTAGAACACCTTATGCCTGTATGTCATAAAGCCAAGAAAAGGGACAGGTCTGGATTTAGTTTTAGGAAATCAAGCTGTTCAAGTTGACCAAATATCTGTCAGATAGCATTTTGGTGGTAGTGATCATAATTAATTTATATTTAGCGTAATTATGGAAAAGGATAAAGATAGGCCCAAGAAACTGAAGAAATACCAATTTTACCAAGCTGAGATATGGTTCAGCAAAATGGATTGGAAACAATTATTTGAAAGTAAACCAGTAGCAAGGGCAGTGGGAGGTATTTGAGGAATATAGAGAAAGTTTATAACAAATATATTCCTGAGACTTCCGGTTGCGGCGGTGACCAGCTAAGCCGCACGTTTCGGCGGCTCCAGCTCGAACGGACCTTCGGGCTCTTTTAAGAGCCCCAACGTTTTTCGGGACGAAACCCGGTGTGGGGTGAGGCAACAGGGAGTCCCCCCCCAGCGGAAAAGAAAAATATCGGCGGCAGCGGCCAGATCTCAGAGAATCCTCGAAGGCAGGGGCAGAAGGAAAAAAGGAGCAAGATGGCGGCGGAGGGAGCCCAGGCGACATGGGGACTGGACCAGGATGAATTCTTAAGACGGTGTGTGGAGCTGCTAAAAAAGGAGGTTTACAAGCAATTGAGGGTGTTAAGGAGACACAAAAGGCCCAGGAGATAGAGCTCCGTGTGGTGGAGCAGAAGGTGACTGACAACGAGGACGAGATCCTGGGCCTAGCGGTCAAAATGCAGACGCACGAGGCGCTCCATAAGAAGTGCACCGAAAGGATTGAAGTCCTAGAAAACAGATCACGGAGAAAGAACCTCCGGATCCTGGGTCTCCCCGAGGGAGTGGAAGGAGCTGACGGCGGAGCTTACGTGAGCACGATGCTACGCTCGCTAATGGGAGCTGAGGCCCCCTCGGGCCCCTTGGAAGTGGAAGGGGCCCACCGGGTCCCTGCGAGGAGACCAAAGGCTGGAGAACCACCTAGGGCGATGATCGTGCGATTTCACCGCTTCAATGACAGAGAGGTGGTTCTGAGATGGGCCAAGAAGGTACGAAGTAGTAGATGGGAGAATGCGGTGTTACGAGTGTATCAGGATTGGAGTGCGGAGGTGGCGAGGAGGAGGGCAAGCTTCAATCGAGCCAAGGAGGTGCTGCACAAGAAGAAAGTGAAGTTTGGGATGTTGCAGCCGGCGCAACTGTAGGTCACGCACCAGGATAGACATTACTATTTCGAAACGGCGGAAGAAGCATGGACCTTCATTAAAAACGAGAAACTGGATCAGAACTGAGGGACTGATGTTGGAGGGGAAACGACAATGCTGATGTATATAGAGATGTAAATTGGGGAGGGGGGGACATTGAGAAATGTGGGCGCCGATGGGGGGGGGGAAGAAGAGACACAGGCGGGGGATGGGGAATGGGAGTGGGGCGGCAGAGGGAGCTGCGCCATGAGGGGCGGGACGGCTCTAGACAACGCGGGGTTTCTTTTTCTCGTTCCCGCGTCAGAAAGATGATGGTGGGAAGATAGGCGCAAGGTGGATGGGAGTTCCTCACACGGGGGGGGGGGTCAAGGAGAGAGCGGGAGAAGCCGGGGTCAGTTGAAGTCAGCTGACTTTCGGAAGCAATATGGGGGGAGTAACCATTATAGATGGGGGTCTAGTGGGGGGGGGGGGGGGGGGGGGGGGGGAGATAACTGTGTTGCTGCTGTGGAGATCGAAAGGGAACTGGTAAAAGAAAAGGTGGTCGGGGCGGGAATGCGCGTCTGGGGGACGGGTGGGTGCGCGGGACCGGGACGTGGGACTGGCCCAGAGAGGGTGATGGCTAGTCGACAGGGGAGGGGGGCGTTCCGGCTGATCACGTGGAACGTGGGAGGCCTAGATGGGCCGATTAAGAGGGCCCGAGTGTTCGCGCACTTAAAAGGACTGAAGGCAGACGTGGCCATGCTCCAAGAGACGCACCTGAAGGTGGTGGACCAGGTTAGGTTAAGGAAAGGATGGGTGGGACAGGTGTTCCACTCAGTGCTGGACGCAAAGAATAGAGGGGTGGCCATATTGGTGGGGAAACGGGTGTCGTTTGAGGCTAGGAACATTGTAGCGGACAGCGGTGGCAGATATGTGGTGGCGAGTGGCAGACTGCAGGGAATGGAGGTCGTGTTGGTTAATGTATATGCCCCGAATTGGGATGATGTGGGATTTATGAAGCGGATGCTGGGACGTATCCCGGACCTGGAGGTAGGAAACCTGGTAATTGGGGGGGGGGGGGGGGGGTCACTGATTTTGAGGGTGGAAGGAACTGAGTACTCAGCCATCGCTGTTTCAGACCATGCCCCACACTGGGTGGATCTGGAACTAGGAGAGGAGAGGGAGCAGCGTCCACTCTGGCGACTGGATGTGGGATTATTGGCGGACGAGGGAGTCTGCGGAAGGGTGCGGGGATGTATCGAAAGGTACCTGGAGGCCAACGACGATGGGGAGGTCCGAGTGGGAGTAGTATGGGAAGCACTGAAGGCGGTGGTCAGGGGAGAGTTGATCTCCATCAGGGCTCACAAGGGGAAAACAGGGGCCAAAGAAAGGGAAAGATTACTGGGGGAGATTCTGAGGGTAGATAAAAAATATGCGGAGGCCCCGGATGAAGGACTATACAGGGAGAGGCGACGACTCCAGACGGAGTTCGACCTGCTGACCACAGGGAGGGCAGAGGCACAGTGGAGGAAGGCACAGGGGATGAGATATGAATATGGGGAAAAGGCGAGTTGCCTGTTGGCCCACCAGCTTCGAAAGAGGACAGCGGTGAGGGAGATAGGGGGAGTTAGGGATGAAACGGGAGCCACGGTGCGGAGAGCAGGGAAGATAAACGAGGTGTTTAAGACCTTTTACGAGAGGTTATATAGGTCCCAACCCCCGGAGGGAAAAGAGGGGATGCAGCAGTTTCTGGACCAACTAAGGTTCCCGAAGGAGGAGCAGCAGGAGGTGGAGGGCCTGGGGGCGCCAATTGGGGTGGACGAGGTGACCAAAGGGCTGGGGAACATGCCGGCAGGGAAGGCCCCGGAACCAGATGGGTTCCCGGTGGAATTCTATAGAAAATATGTGGACTTGTTGGCCCCACTGCTGGTAAGAACATTTAACGAGGCCAGAGAAGGGGGACCGTACCCCAGGCAATGTCGGAGGCGACGATATCACTAATCTTGAAGCGAGATAAAGACCCGCTGCAATGCGGGTCCTATAAACCTATCTCACTCCTAAATGTGGACGCCAAGTTGCTGGCAAAGGTGCTGGCAACGAGGATAGAGGATCGTGTCCCAGGGGGTGGTGCACGAAGATCAGACAGGATTCGTAAAGGGGAGACAATTGAATGTCAAGGTGTGACGGCTATTGGGGGTGATAATGATGCCCCCAGCAGAGGGGGAGGCAGAGATAGTGGTGGCAATGGATGCAGAGAAGGCATTTGATAGGGTACAGTGGGAGTACCTATGGGAGGTGCTGAGGAGGTTCGGGGAGGGGTTTGTCAGCTGGGTTAAACTCCTCTATGGGGCCCCAACGGCAAGTGTAGTCACAAATCGGCAAAGGTCGGTGTATTTTCGACTACACAGGGGAACAAGACAGTGATGCCCGTTGTCCCCATTACTGTTCGCGCTGGCAATTGAACCACTGGCCATAGCGCTGAGAGACTCCAGGAAATGGAGAGGGGTGGTTAGAGGGGGAGAGGGACACCGAGTGTCACTCTACGCGGATGACCTACTGCTGTATGTGACGGATCCAGTGGGGGGATGACAGAGGTCATGCAGATATTGAGGGAGTTTGGAGATTTCTCGGGATATAGGCTTAACATGGGAAAGAGTGAGCTTTTTGTGATACACCCTGGGGACCAGAGTAGAGGGATAGATGGCCTGCCGCTAAGGAGAGTGGAAAGAAACTTCCGATACCTGGGGATTCAGATAGCCAGGAGCTGGGGAACCTTACACAGACTCAATCTGACTTGGCTGGTGGAACAAATGGAAGAGGATTTCAAAAGGTG
The DNA here is from genome assembly GCF_047496885.1 of Scyliorhinus torazame. Classification (NCBI taxonomy): domain Eukaryota; kingdom Metazoa; phylum Chordata; class Chondrichthyes; order Carcharhiniformes; family Scyliorhinidae; genus Scyliorhinus; species Scyliorhinus torazame. The sequence continues at coordinate 59,474,517 of NC_092707.1, forward strand.
GGACATGAGCCCCTGTCACTGGCGGGCAGAGTGCAGGCAACTAAGATGATGGTCCTCCCGAGGTTCCTATTTGTGTTCCAATGTCTCCCTATACTGATCACTGAGGCCTTTTTCAAAAAAATAGATAGGAGCATCATGAGCTTTGTGTGGGCAGGGAAGGCCCCGAGGGTAAGGAGGGGGTTCCTACAACGTAGCAGAGACAGAGGGGGATTGGCATTGCCGAATTTGGGCGATTACTATTGGGCCGCCAACGTGGCGATGATCCGTAAATGGATGATAGAGGGCGAGGGAGTGGCGTGGAAAATGTTGGAGATGATGTCCTGCAAAGGAACGAGCTTAAAAGCGCTGGTGACGGCACCATTACCGCTCTCCCCGAAAAAGTTTACCACAAACCCAGTGGTGGCGGCAACATTAAGTATCTGGGGGCAATGGAGGCGACAGAGGGGTGTGCTGGGAGCCTCGGTGTGGTCCCCGATCAGGAACAACTATAGGTTTGCCCCAGGGAGGCTGGACGGAGGATTCCAGAGCTGGCATCGGGCAGGAATCAGGAGAGTGGGAGACTTATTTATAGATGGGACGTTTGCGAGCTTGGGAGCGCTAGAGGAAAAGTATGAGCTGCCCCTGGGAAATATCTTTAGGTATATGCAGGTGAGAGCGTTCACGAGACAACTGGTGAGGGAATTTCCACTGCTCCCGACACAAGGGATCCAGGACAGGGTGCTTTCGGGGGTGTGGGTCGGGGAGGGCAAAGTGTCTGAGATATACCGGGAGATGAGAGAAGAGGGGGAGGAGCTGGTAGACGAACTGAAGGGAAAATGGGAAGAGATTGAGGAGGGTTTGTGGGCTGATGCCCTAAGTAGGGTAAATTCCTCTTCCTCGTGTGCCAGGCTTAGCCTGATCCAATTTAAGGTGCTGCATAGAGCACACATAACGGGAGCGAGGTTGAGCAGGTTCTTCGGAGCGGAGGACAAGTGCGGGAGGTGCGGGGGAAGCCCGGTGAACCACACACATATGTTTTGGTCGTGCCCAGCACTGGAGGGGTATTGGAGGGGAGTGACGGGAGTGATCTCGAAGGTGGTGAAGGTCCGGGTCAAGCCAAGCTGGGGGTTAGCTATATTTGGGGTAGCGGATGAGCCGGGAGTGCAGGAGGCGAAAGAGGCCGATATTGTGGCCTTTGCGTCCCTAGTAGCCCGGCGTAGGATTTTACTCATGTGGAAGGAAGCGAAACCCCCCGGCGTGGAGGCCTGGATAAACGATATGGCGGGGTTCATAAAACTGGAACGGATGAAGTTTGCGCTGAGAGGATCGGCTCAAGGGTTCACCAGGCGGTGGCAACCGTTCCTCGACTATCTAGCGGAGCGTTAGGGGGAAGATAGATAGCCAGCAGCAGCAGCCCGGGGGGGGGGGGGTTAAATTGTTTGTGTTCTAGATGGGGAGAGGAGGTGGGGGAAGCATTACTGTGTGTTATTTGGTTAGTTTATTATATTATTTAAACAATGTTATATATCAGTTATCACGTTACCATTTTTGTTGATTTGTAAGGGGAAAAAATTGTGTTTGAAAACTTCAATAAAATATATTAAAAAAAACAAAACAAATATATTCCAAGACAGAAAAGCGTGAGACTGCCAAATCTAAAGCCCACCTGAAAATAATAGAGTAAACAGAGTTGGACAAAACTAAAAAAGGGAATCAAACCTGGGACCCTGGCGCTGTGAAGCAACAGTGCTAACCACTGTGCTACTGTGCCACCCACATAAGGTCAGAAGGACACGGATGAGTGTTTCAGCAGCAGATGAGCAGAGGCAGCCGTGGAGTTGGGTGATGTTTCACAGGTGAAAGTAGATAGTCTTGGTAATGTAGCAGTTATGTTTGCAAGCTCATCTTGGGATCAAATATAATGAACATGCAGGCTCAGCTTCTGATAGTTGCCAGGAAGAGAGGCAGAAACTGTGGTCAGGGAACACAGATGGTGACAGCGTTCAAAGAAAATAGTTTCTGCCTTTTTGATATTTAGTTGAAAATACCTTGGATCATTCAATACTGGACATCAGAAAAATCAACATAATAACTTTTGCCCGGTCTTAGAATTAATATAATATAATCTTTATTATTGTCACAAGTAGGCTTACATTAACACTGCAATGAAGTTACTGTGAAAATCCCCTAGTCCCCACACTCTGGCACCCGTTCGGGTACCCTGAGGGACAATTCAGAATGTCCAATTGACGTAACAGCACGTCTTTCGGGACTTGTGGGAGGAAACCGGAACACCTGGAGGAAATCCACGAGACACGGGGTGAACGTGCAGATTCTGCAGTCAGTGACCCAAGCCCGGAATCGAACTTGGGACTCTGACGCTGTAAAGCAACAGTGTGCTACCGTGTATTACACTTGAGCTGGAAAGTGGACAAAAAACATGGCCAGGTTCAATCAGGAAAGCACAGGAGCATAATTTTAGTATCTTTTACTCCTCTCTTTTCAGTAACAGTTGAAATCAGGACCTCTTCACATGAATACATTTTCATTCAACGCTGTGAATTGGTGTAGAAATTCTTTAAACATAGACTTCAAGCCTTGGAAATTTGTTTTTCCTTGGAACGAGCTACCATTTTATCATGATTACTTTAGTAAGAAACAGGAAGTAACAGGAATAAACGTGCCATACCTGAATCTATGTCCATGTCAAAATAATTCACATTCGGATCCATTTCTTCAGACTTGCGTTTCTTTACATTGTGTAGGCTTGAATCAGCATCAGAGCCCCTTTTGTTTGTACTGTATTTAGTCTATGGAGAAGTAAGAATTTCCATAAAGTTAGGTTAAAGAAAGTGTTTTATATTTTACATTAATAGCTAAGCTACTGCATTAGTTTCCTCATTCATAACATCTCAGTCTGAGGCATGGTTTCACATGTGCTCATAGGTCCTTGGGTATCTCATTCAAAATGGCCATTTTGAATGTACGAGTTCAGATAGTGAACACTAGGAGATTAGTTGCGTATGGGGCATTCTCAATCCCATGCAAGCTCAATCTGTTCACCTGCTATCAACATATGCACTTTCCAATAAAGTTGTGGATAGTGAACAGCAATGGGAACTCTATTGACTTGGTTTCCTCCCATGTGCAGTTTGTTCAACTTCGTATCATCTATCCAAAATTCAGTTAACTCAGGAATAAAAAATAGAAAAAGAATATTTATCACCAAATCTTCCTGGGCTGTTTGGATCCCCACCTTAGAACATAGAACAGTACAGCACAGTACAGGCTCTTCAGCCCACCATGTTGTGCCGACCATTTATCCTAATCTAAGATCAACCTAACCTACACCCCTTCAATTTACTGCTGTCCATGTGTCTGTCTAAGAGCCGCTTAAATGTCCCTAATGACTCTGACTCCACCACCTCTGCTGTCAGTGCATTCCACACACCCACCACTCTGTGTAAAGAACCAACCGCTGACATCTCCTCCTATACCTTCCTCCAATCACCTTAAAATTATGTCCCCTCGTGACAGCAATTTCCACCCTGGGGAAAAGCCTCTGGCTATCCACTCTATCCATGCCTCTCATCACCCTGTAAACCTCTATCAAGTCACCTCTCTGCCTTCTTCGCTCCAGTGAGAAAAGCCCTAGCTCCCTCAACCTTTCTTCATAAGACATGCCCTCCAGTCCAGGCAGCATCCTGGTAAATCTCCTCTGTACCCTCTCCAAAGCATCCCCATCTTTCCTATAATGAGGCAACCAGAACTGGACAATATTCCAAGTGTGGCCTAACTAGAGTTTTATAAAGCTGCAGCAAAACCTCACAGCTCTGAAACTCAATCCCTCTGTTAATGAAAGCCAACACACCATACTCCTTCTTAACCCTATCAACCTAGGTAGCAACTTTGAGGGATCCATGTACATGGACCCCAAGATCCCTCTGTTCCTACACACTTCCAAGAATTCTGCCTTTAACCCTGTATTCAGCATTCAAATTAGACCTTCCAAAATTAATCACTTCACATTAATCAAGGTTGAACTCCATCTGCCACTTCTCAGCCCAGCTCTGCATCCTGTCAATGTCCAGTTGTAACCTGCAACAACCCTCAACGGTATCTACAACTCCACCAACCTTCATGTCATCGGCAAACTTACTAACCCACCCTTCTACTTCCTCATCCAAGTCATTTATAAAAACCAAAAGAGCAGAGGTCCCAGAACAGATCCTTGCGGGACACCACTGGTCATCAACCTCCAGTCGGAATACTCTCCTTCCACTACCACTCGCTGTCTTCTTTTGGCCAGCCAATTCGGTATCCAGACAGCCAAATGTCCCTGTATCCATGCCCCCTAACATTCTGAATGAGGCTACCATGGGGAACTTTATCAAATGCCTTACTGAAATCCATACACACCTTATCCACTGCCCGACTTTCATCAATGGGTCTCGTCACATTCTCATAGAATTAAATGAGGCTTGTGAGGCATGACCTGCCCCTCACAAAGCCATGCTATCTTTAACCAAACTATGTTTTTCTAAATAATCATAAATCCTGTCTCTCAGAATCCTTTCCAATATTTTGCTCACCACAGACGTAAGACTGATGGGTCTGTAACTCGCAGGGATTTCCCTATTCCCTTTCTTGAATAGAGGAACAACATTTGCCTCCCTCCAATCATCCGGTACTACTCCAGTGGAGAGTGAGGACGCAAAGATCATCGCCAACGGCACAGCAATCTCCTCCCTCACTTCCCAGTGAGTTCTCCCAGTGAGCCAGAGAAGACACAGCCAGAGTGAGACACAGCTAAGAATGAGTTTGGGAATTTGAAGCTAGGTGGGAATTCAAAGCTTGGGGAGGTGCTTTTTATCCTTGGTAAGTGACTGGTAAGTAGTTTTTCTGTTTTCTTTTCATTGGTATATTTATTTATTTTTTCTTCCTGTTTTTTTTGGAATTGTAGTTGTTGAAGTTAACCGAAGGTTTAAGACATGGCAGGAGATCCCAAAACCGTGTCACGTTCCTCGTGTGTGATGTGGGAGCTCAGAGACACGTCCACTGTCCCTGGCTCCTTCACGTGCAAGAAGTGTGTCCAGCTGCAGCTCCTGTTAGACCACTTGACGGCTCTGGAGCTGCGGCTGGACTCACTTTGGAGCATCCGCGATACTGAGGACGTCGTGTGTAGCACGTTTAGCGAGTTGGTCACACCGCAGGTGAAAGGTACGGAGGGAAATAGAAAATGGGTGACCAAAAGACAGAGCAAGAGTAGGAAGGCAGTGCAGGTGTCCCCTGCGGTCATCTCTCTGTAAAACAGATATACCGCTTTGGATACTGTTGAGGGAGGTGGCTCACCAGGGGAAGGCAGCAGCAGCCAGGTTCATGGCACTGTGGCTGGCTCTGCTGTGCACCAGGGCAGGAAGAAGAATGGCAGGGCTATAGTGATAGGGGACTCAATTGTAAGGAGAATAGACAGGTGGTTCTGCAGACGCAATCGAGACTCCAGGAGGGTATGTTGCCTCCCTGGTGCAAGGGTAAAGGATGTCTCGGAGCGGCTGCAGGACATTCTTTTGAGGGGGGGGGGGGGGGGGGAAACAGCCAGCTGTCATGGTGCACATAGGCACCAACGATATAGGTAAAAAACGGGACGTGGTCCTACAAGCTGAATTCAGGAAGTTAGGAGTTAAACTAAAAAAGTAGGACCTCAAAAGGTAGTAATCTCAGGATTGCTACCTGTGCCACGAGCTAGTCAGAGTAGGAATGTCAGGATAGATAGGATGAATGCGTGACTCGAGAGATGGTGCAAGAGGGAGGGTTTCAAACTCCTGGGGCATTGGAACCGGTTCTGGGGGAGGTGGGACCAGTACAAACCGGACGGTCTGCACTTGGGCAGGACTGGAACCAATGTCGTAATGGGGGTGTTTGCTAGAGCTGTTGGGGAGGGTTTAAACTAATGTGGCAGGGGGATGGGAACCAATGCAGGAAGTCAGAAGGTAGTAAAACAGGGACAGAAACAAAAGGCAGTAAGGGGGAAAGTGTAAGGCAGAGGAGCCATAGTCAAAAATCAAAAAAGGCGACAGTACAAGGTACAGTGGCTGAGGGGAGCTCAGTGAATAGGCCCAGTAATACTAAAAGAAATAAAACGGGAAGTAAAAACATAAATGCTTAGAGACGCGGCAGGTTGTTACATGAAGATATGGGTTCAATGACAAGGAAAATTAGGAGAAAAGTTAAGAGGAAATATAACGTAGGAGGTTACTGATCAAGGTGTTAAGATTTAAAACAGAGGTATAAAGGCCAACATAAGTGTACTTTACCTGAATGCTCGTAGTATTCGGAATAAGGTAAATGAGTTGATGGCGCAAATCATCGTGAATGACCATGATTTAGTGGCCATTACTGAAACATGGTTAAAGGATGGTCACGACTGGGAGTTAAATATCCAAGGGTATCAAACTATTCCGAAGGACAGAGTGGATGGTAAGGGAGGTGGTGTAGCTGTTATTTAAGGATGACATCCGGGCAATAGTAAGGGATGACATCGGTGCTATGGAGGATAAGGTTGAATCCATTTGGGTGGAAATCAGGAATACTAAAGTGGAAAAGTCACTGATAGGAGTCGTCTATAGGCCACCAAATAGTAACATTATGATGGGACAGGCAATAAACAAAGAAATAACTGCAAAGAAATAACTGATGCATGTAGAAATGGTACAGCAGTTATCATGGGGGATTTTAATCTACATGTCGCTTGGTTTAACATGGTCGGTCAAGGCAGCCTTGAGGAGTTTATAGAATGTATCCGCGATAGCTTCCTAGAACAGCATGTAATGGAATCTACGAGGGAACAAGCGATCCTAGATCTGGTCCTGTGTAATGAGACAGGATTGATTAATGATCTCATAGTTAAGGATCCTCTCGGAAGGAGCGATCACAATATGGTGGAATTTAAAATACAGATGGAGGATGAGAAGGTAAAATCAAACACTTGTGTTTTGTGTTTAAACAAAGGAGATTACAATGGGATGAGAGAAGAACTAGCTAAGGTAGACTGGGAGCAAAGACTTTATGGTGAAACAGTTGAGGAACAGTGGAGAACCTTCCAAGCGATTTTTCAGTGCTCAGCAAAGGTTTATACCAAAAGGAAGGACGGTAGAAAGAGGGAAAATCGACCGTGGATATCTAAGGGAATAAGGGAGAGTATCAAATTGAAGGAAAAAGCATACAAAGTGGCAAAGATTAGTGGGAGGCTAGAGGACTGGAAAACCTTTAGGGGGCAACAGAAAGCTACTAAAAACGCTATAAAGAAGAGTACTATAGATTATGAGAGTAAACTTGCTCAGAATATAAAAAGATAGTAAAAGTCTCTACAAATACATAAAACAAAAAAGAGTGGCGAAGGTAAATATTGGTCCTTTAGAGGATAAGAAGGGAGATTTAATAATGGGAGATGAGGAAATGGCTGAGGAACTGAACAGGTTTTTCGGGTCGGTCTTCACAGTGGAAGACACAAATAACATGCCAGTGACTGATAGAAATGAGGCTATGACAGGTGAGGACCTTGAGAGGATTGTTCTCACCAAGGAGGTAGTGATGGGCAAGCTAATGGGGCTAAAGGTAGACAAGTCTCCTGGACCTGATGGAATGCATCCCAGAGTGCTAAAAGAGATGGCTAGGGAAATTGCAAATGCACTAGTGATAATTTACCAAAATTCACTAGACTCTGGGGTGGTCCCGGCGGACTGGAAATTAGCAAACGTGACACCACTGTTTAAAAAAGGAGGTAGGGACTTCCGGGTGCGGCGATGACCAGCTAAGTCGCACGTTTCGGCAGCTTCCGTGGAACGGACTTTTGGGCTCTTGATAGGAGCCCCAACGGCAATTTTAACGGCTGAAAACACCGTGCGGTAAACCAGAAGGGTGTTCCCCCTGGACACGGATGGAAAAAGGAGAGGAAAGTGGCCGGATTGCAGCGGATCCTTTGGAACAACGGCAAGGAAGGCAAGCAGAAACCAAGATGGCGTCGGAAGGTGGCAGTTTCATATGGGGCCCTGAACAACAAGAGTTTTTGAAACGCTGCGTGGAGGAGATAAAAAAGGAAATGAAGAAAGAGTTGTTGGCCCCCGATATTACAGGCGATTGAAGGGCTGAAAGAGGAACAAAAGACCCAGGAGCAGGAGCTTCGGGTCGTGAAGGCGAAAGCAGCAGAGAATGAAAACGATATACAGGGCCTGGTGGTGAAGTCGGAGATACAGGAGGCACACCAGAAACGATCTGTGGAGAGGTTGGAGGCACTGGAAAACAACGCAAGGAGGAACAACTTGAGGATTCTTGGCCTTCCTGAAGGTGTGGAGGGGGCGGACGTCGGGGCATATGTGAGCACGATGCTGCACTCGTTAATGGGAGTGGAGGCCCCGACGGGTCCGTTGGAGGTGGAGGGAGCATACCGAGTTATGGTGCGAGGATCGAGAGCAGGAGAAGCTCCCAGAGCCATAGTGGTGAGATTTCTCCGTTTTAAGGATAGAGAAATGGTCCTTAGATGGGCGAAGAAAACTCGGTGTAGTAAATGGGAGAACGCGGTGATCCGCGTCTATCAAGATTGGAGTGCGGAGGTGGCGAGAAGGAGGGCGAGCTTTAATCGGGCCAAAGCGGTACTTCACAAAAAAAAGATAAAATTTGGAATGCTGCAACCGGCAAGACTGTGGGTCACATATCAAGGGAGGCACCACTACTTTGAGACGGCGGATGAAGCGTGGACTTTTCTTGTAGAAGAAAAATTGGAATGATTGGACTACGAAAATGAACGTTTGGACAAAGTGGTGGGACGAGTGGGGTGGGGGGCGAAGAGGGATTGCATGATTAATCCTGCGGTATGGTAACTTTTCTTTCTCCCACAGGTGGTGATGGGGGGAGGGAGAGGAGATGGGGCGTTGGCCATGAGAGGCGGGGCCGAGGGAGAGGCGCGGGCTTGGTTCCCGCGCTATGATAATTATGGCGGGAATAGAGAAGCAGGAAGGAGGGGGCGCCGCACGGGGCGAGCCGTGATCACGGGGGGAAGCCGAGGTCAGCCAGAGTTTGCTGACTTCTGGGAGCAACATGGGGGAGTAATTACGCTAGCGGGGGGTCTAGCGGGGGGGGGGGGGGGGGAATTACTGGGTTGCTGCTGCTGGGGAAAGGGGGGAGTGGGTACGGGAAAGGATGGGCGGGGGGGGGCACCGTCTGGGAGAAATACAGCTGCGTGGGAACTGGGCGAGAAGCTGGAACAAGATGATGGCTAACCGGCAAGGGGGGGGGGGGGTGGGAAGCCCCCCAACTCGGCTGATCACGTGGAACGTGAGGGGGCTTAACGGCCGATAAAGAGGGCACGAGTACTCGCACACCTTAAGAAACTTAAAGCAGATGTGGTCATGTTACAGGAAACGCACCTGAAACTGATAGATCAGGTTAGGTTGCGCAAAGGATGGGTAGGGCAGGTGTTCCATTCGGGGCTGGATGCGAAAAACAGGGGGGTGGCTATATTAGTGGAGAAGCGGGTAATGTTCGAGGCAAAGACTATAGTGGCGGATAACGGGGGCAGATACGTGATGGTGAGTGGCAAATTACAGGGAGAGATGGTGGTGTTGGTAAACGTGTATGCCCCGAATTGGGACGACGCCAATTTTATGAGGCGAATGCTAGGACGCATCCCAGACCTAGAGACCGGAAAGCTGATAATGGGGGGAGACTTCAACACGGTGTTGGAACCAAGGCTGGATAGGTCGAAGTCCAGGACTGGTAGGAGGCCGGCAGCAGCCAAGGTGCTTAAGGATTTTATGGAGCAGATGGGAGGGGTGGACCGTGGAGATTCAGTAGACCTAGGAGTAAGGAGTTCTCGTTTTTCTCCTATGTCCATAAAGTCTATTCACGCATAGACTTTTTTGTGTTGGGTAGGGCATTGATCCCGAGGGTGAGGGGAACGGAATATACGGCTATAGCCATTTCGGATCATGCCCCACACTGGGTAGACTTGGGGATAGGGGAGGAAACAAGAGGGCGTCCACCCTGGAGAATGGACATGGGACTAATGGCGGATGAGGGGGTGTGCTTAAGGGTGAGGGGATGCATTGAAAAGTACTTGGAACTCAATGACAATGGGAGGTTCAGGTGGGAGTGGTCTGGGAGGCGTTGAAGGCGGTGGTTAGGGGGGAGCTGATATCAATAAGGACACATAAAGGGAAGCAGGAGAGTAAGGAACGGGAGCGGTTGCTGCAAGAACTTTTGAGGGTGGACAGACAGTATGCGGAAGCACCGGAGGAGGGACTGTATAGGGAAAGGCAAAGGCTGCATGTGGAATTTGACTTGCTGACCACAGGCACTGCAGAGGCACAATGGAGGAAGGCGCAGGGTGTACAGTATGAATATGGAGAGAAGGCGAGCAGATTGCTGGCACACCAATTGAGGAAAAGGGGAGCAGCGAGGGAAATAGGGGGGGTGAGAGACGAAGATGGAGAGACGGAGCGGGGAGCGGAGAGAGTGAATGAAGTGTTCAAGACATTTTATAAAAAATTGTATGAAGCTCAACCCCAGATGGGAGGCAGAGAATGATGGAGTTTTTGGATCGGCTGGAAATTCCCAAGGTGGAAGAGCAGGAAAGGATGGGATTGGGAGCACAGATCACGGTAGAAGAAGTGCTGAAAGGAATTAGGAACATGCAGACGGGAAAGGCCCCGGGACCGGACGGATTCCCAGTTGAATTTTACAGAAAATATTTGGACTTGCTCGCACCGCTACTGACGAGGACCTTTAACGAGGCAAAGGAAAGGGGACAACTGCCCCCGACTATGTCAGAAGCAACGATATTGCTTCTTTTAAAGAAGAAAAGGATCCGCTACAATGCGGGTCCTACAGACCAATCTCCCTCCTCAATGTAGATGCCAAGGTCCTGGCCAAGGTAATGGCAATGAGAATAGAGGAATGTGTTCCGGGGGTGGTTCATGAGGACCAAACTGGGTTGTGAAGGGGAGACAGCTGAACACGAACATACGGAGGTTGTTAGGGGTAATGATGATGGCCCCACCAGAGGTGAAACGGAGATAGTAGTGGCGATGGATGCCGAGAAAGCATTTGATAGAGTGGAGTGGGATTATCTGTGGGAGGTGTTGAGGAGATTTGGGTTCGGAGAGGGGTATGTTAGATGGGTGCAGCTGTTGTATAGGGCCCCAGTGGCGAGTGTGGTCACGAATGGACGGGGATCGGCATATTTTCGGCTCCATAGAGGGACAAGGCAGGGATGTCCTCTGTCCCCATTACTGTTTGCACTGGCGATTGAGCCCCTGGCGATAGCGCTGAGAGGTTCCAAGAGATGGAGGGGAATACTTAGGGGAGGAGAAGAACACCGGGTATCTTATATGCGGATGATCTGCTACTATATGTGGCGGATCCAGCGGAGGGGATGCCAGAAATAATGCGGATACTTGGGGAGTTTGGGGATTTTTCAGGGTATAAATTGAACATGGGGAAGAGTGAGCTGTTTGTGGTGCATCCAGGGGAGCAGAGTAGAGAAATAGAAGACCTACCGTTGAGGAAGGTAACAAGAGACTTTCGTTACCTGGGGATCCAGATAGCTAAGAATTGGGGCACATTGCACAGGCTAAATTTGACGCGGTTGGTGGAACAGATGGAGGAAGATTTCAAGAGATGGGATATGGTAGCATTGTCAATGGCAGGGAGGGTGCAGGCGGTTAAGATGGTGGTCCTCCCGAGATTCCTCTTTGTGTTTCAGTGTCTCCCGGTGGTGATCACGAAGGCTTTTTTCAAAAGGATAGAAAAGAGTATCATGGGTTTTGTTTGGGCCGGGAAGACTCCGAGAGTGAGGAAGGGATTCTTACAGCGTAGTAGGGATAGGGGGGGGCTGGCACTACCGAGCCTAAGTGAGTATTATTGGGCCGCTAATATTTCAATGGTGAGTAAGTGGATGGGAGAGGAGGAAGGAGCGGCGTGGAAGAGATTAGAGAGGGCGTCCTGTAGGGGGACCAGCCTGCAGGCTATGGTGACAGCCCCATTGCCATTGTCACCAAGGAACTATACCACGAGTCCGGTGGTGGTAGCTACACTGAAGATTTGGGGACAGTGGAGACGACATAGGGGAAAGACCGGAGCACTGGGGGGGTCCCCGATAAGAAACAACCATAGGTTTGCCCCGGGGGGAATGGATGGGGGATATGGAATGTGGCAAAGAGCAGGTATAACGCAATTGAAAGATCTATTTGTGGATGGGAAGTTTGCGAGTCTGGGAGCGCTGACCGAGAAATATGGGTTGCCCCAAGGGAATGCATTCAGGTACATGCAATTGAGGGCTTTTGCGAGGCAACAGGTGAGGGAATTCCCGCAGCTCCCGACACAAGAGGTGCAGGACAGAGTCATCTCAAAGAAATGGGTGGGGGACGGTAAGGTGTCGGATATATATAGGGAAATGAGAGACGAAGGGGAGACTATGATGGACGAACTAAAAGGGAAATGGGAAGAAGAGCTAGGGGAGGAGATTGAGGAGGGGATGTGGGCAGATGCCCTAAACAGGGTAAACTCGTCGTCCTCGTGCGCCAGGCTAAGCCTGATTCAGTTTAAGGTATTACACAGGGCACATATGACTGGAACACGGCTCAGTAAATTTTTTGGGGTGGAGGATAGGTGTGCGAGGTGCTCGAGAAGCCCAGCGAATCATACCCATATGTTTTGGTCATGCCCGGCACTACAGGGGTTTTGGATGGGGGTGACAAAGGTGCTTTCAAAAGTAGTAGGAGTCCGGGTCGAACCAAGCTGGGGGTTGGCTATATTTGGGGTTGCACAAGAGCCGGGAGTGCAGGAGGCGAAAGAGGCCGATGTTTTGGCCTTTGCGTCCCTAGTAGCCCGGCGCAGAATATTGCTAATGTGGAAAGAAGCCAAGCCCCCGGGGGTGGAGACCTGGATAAATGATATGGCGGGGTTCATAAAGTTAGAGCGGATTAAGTTCTTCCTAAGGGGGTCGGCTCAAGGGTTTACTAGGCGGTGGCAACCGTTCGTCGAATATCTTGCGGAAAGATAGATGGGGGAGAACAAAGAAGGCAGCAGCAGCGGCCCAGGACTTGGGGGGGGGGGGGGGGGGGGGGGGGGGGGGGGGGATGGGGGGGGGGGGGGTGTGGCCTGAGACAAGGCAGTTGCCAATTAGGGCTAGTTTTTATTTTTGTTATTTAATATTTATTTATTTGTTGCTGTTTTTGTTTAAATTAAAAAAGGTCATTATTATCTGTATTGTTACAATGTTGTGTAAAGGATGCACAATGCACTGTGTTGGTTGACCAAAAATTTTCAATAAAATATTATTTAAAAAAAAAAAGGAGGTAGGCAGAAAGCGGGTAATTATAGGCCAGTGAGCTTAACTTCGGTAGTAGGGAAGATGCTGGAATCTATCATCAAGGAAGAAATAGCGAGGTATCTGGATGGAAATTGTCCCATTGGACAAACGCAGCATGGGTTCATAAAGTGCAGGTCGTGCCTAACTAATTTAGTGGAATTATTTGAGGACATTACCAGAGCGGTAGATAACGGGGAGCCAATGGATGTGGTATATCTGGATTTCCAGAAAGCCTTTGACAAGGTGCCACACAAAAGGTTGCTGCATAAGATAAAGATGCATGGCATTAAGGGAAAAGTAGTAGCATGGATAGAGGATTGGTTAATTAATAGAGAGCAAAGAGTGGGGATTAATGGGTGTCACTCTGGTTGGCAATCAGTAGCTAGTGGTGTCCCTCAGGGATCAGTGTTGGGCCCACAATTTACATCGATGATTTGGAGTTGTGGACCAAGGGCAATGCGTCCACGTTTGCACACAACACTAAGATGAGTGGTAAAGCAAAAAGTGCAGAAGATACCGGAAGTCTGCAGAGGGATTTGGATAGGTTAAGTGAATGGGCTAGGCTCTGGCAGATGGAATACAATGTTGACAAATGTGAGCTTATCCATTTTGGTAGGAATAACAGCAAAAGGGATTATTATTTAAATGATAAAATATTAATACATGCTGCTGTGCAGAGAGACCTGGGTGTGCTAGTGCATGAGTCGCAAAATGTTGGTTTACAGGTGCAACAGGTGATTAAGAAGGCAAATGGAATTTTGTCCTTCACTGCTAGAGGGATGGAGTGTAAGACTAGGGAGGTTATGCTGCAATTGTATAAGGTGTTAGTGAGGCCACATCTGGAGTACTGTGTTCAGTTTTGGTCTCCTTACCTGAGAAAGGATGTACTGGCGCTGGAGGGTGTGCAGAGGAGATTCACTAGGTTAATCCCAGAGTTGAAGGGGTTGGATTATGAGGAGAGGTTGAGGAGACACTCGTTGGAATTTAGAAGGATGAGGGGTGATCTTACAGAAACATATAAAATTATGACGGGAATAGATAGGATAGATGCGGGCAGGTTGTTTCCACTGGCGGGTGAAAGCAGAACTAGAACATAGAACATTACAGCGCAGTACAGGTCCTTCGGCCCTCGATGTTGCGCCGACCTGTGAAACCACTCTAAAGCCCATCCGCACTATTCCTTTATCATCCATATATCTATCCAATGACCATTTGAATGCCCTTAGTGTTGACGAATCCACTACTGTTGCAGGCAGGGCATTCCACGCCCTTACTACTCTCTGAGTAAAGAACCTACCTCTGACATTTGTCCGATATCTATCTCCCCTCAATTTGAAATGAAATGAATGAAAATGAAATGAAAAATGCTTATTGTCACAAGTAGGCTTCAAATGAAGTTAGTGAAAAGCCCCTAGTCGCCATATTCCAGCGCCTGTTCGGGGAGGCTGTTACGGGAATTGAACCGTGCTGCTGGCTTTCCTTGGTCTGCTTTCAAAGCCAGCGATTTAGCCCTGTGCTAAACAGCCCCAATTTAAAGTTCTGTCCCCTTGTGCTACACATCACCATCCGAGGAAAAAGGCTCTCACTGTCCACCCTATCCAATCCTCTGATCATCCTGTATGCCTCAATTAAGTCACCACTTAACCTTCTTCTCTCTAATGAAAACAGCCTCAGTCCCTCAGCCATTCCTCATAAGATCTTCTCACCATACCAGGCAACATTCTGGTAAATCTCCTCTGCACCCTTCCCAATGCTTCCACATCCTTCCTATAATGCGGCGACCAGAATTGCACGCAATACTCCAAATGCGGCCGCACCAGTTTTGTACAGCTGCAACATGACTTCATGGCTCCGAAACTCAATCACTCTACCAACAAAAGCTAACACACCGTACACCTTTTTAAACAAACCTCTCAACCTGGGTGGCAACTTTCAGGGATCTATGTACATGGACACCGAGATCTCTCTGCTCATCCACACTGCCAAGAATCTTACCATTAGCCCAGTACTCAGTCTTCCTGTTATTCCTTCCAAAATGAATCACCTCACACTTTTCTGCATTAAACTCCATTTGCCACCTCTCAGCCCAGCGCTGCAGCTTATCTATGTCCCTCTGTAACTTGTAACATCCTTTCGCACTGTCCACAACTCCACCGACTTTAGTGTCATCTTGCAAATTTACTCACCCATCCTTCTACGCCCTCCTCCAGGTCATTTTTCAAAATGAGAAACAGCAGTGGCCCCAAAACAGATCCTTGTGGTACACCACTAGTATCTGGACTCCAGTCTGAACATTTCCCATCAACCACCACCCTTTGTCTTCTTCCAGCTAGCCAATTTCTGATCCAAACTGCTAAATCACCCTGAATCCCATGCCTCTGTATTTTCTGCAGTAGCCTACCGTGGGGAACCTTATCAAACACTTTACTGAAATCCATATACACCACATCAACTGCTTTACCCTCATCCACCTGTTTGGTCACCTTCTCAAAGAACTCAATAAGGTTTGTGAGGCACGACCTACCCTTTCCAAAACCGTGTTGACGATCTCTAATCAAATTATTCCTTTCCAGATGATTATACATTCCATCTCTTCTCAACCTTTCCAAGATTTTGCCCACAACAGAGGTAAGGCTCACTGGTCTATAGTTACCGGGGTTGTCTCTACTCCCCTTTTTGAACAAGGGGACAACATTTGCTATCCTCCAGTCTTCTGGCACTATTCCTGCTGACAAAGATGACTGAAAGGTCAAAGCCAAAGGCTCAGCAATCTCCTCGCTAGCTTCCCAGAGAATCCTAGGATAAATCCCATCCGGCCCAGGGGACTTATCTATTTTCACACTTTCCAGAATTGGTAACACCTCCTCCTTATGAACCTCAAGCCCTTCTAGTCTAGTAGCCTGAATCTCAGTATTCTCCTCGAATACTTTTTCCTGTGTGAATACTGACGAAAAATATTCATTTAGCACCTCTCCTATCTCCTCGGACTCCAAGCACAACTTCCCACTACTGTCCTTGACTGGCCCTACTCTTACCCTAGTCATTCTTTTATTCCTGACATATCTATAGAAAGCTTTAGGGTTATCCTTGATCCTACCTGCCAAAGACTTCTCATGTCCTCTCCTGGCTCTCTTTATAGGTCCTTCCTAGCCAACGTGTAACTCTCGAGCGCCCTAACTGAACCTTCATGTCTCATCTTTACATAAGCCTCCTTCTTCCCCTTGACAAGTGTTACGACTGCTTTAGTAAACCTCGGTTCCCTTGCTCGACCACTTCCTCCCTGCCTGACAGGTACACACTTATCAAAGACATGCAGTAGCTGTTCCTTGAACAAGCTCCACATTTCCATTGTGCCCATCCCCTGCAGTTTTTAAGATGCTTAAATTTGAGGTGTAACAGAATGGTCTGAACAGAGGGATGGTGAAGTTATGATAAACACTTCAGCTCAGAGACATGTTCCATATCTTTTAGAAGTGCAGCATATTAGCGAAAGAGTTTTGTATGGCAAATTTTGGTTGCGTTAGCCAATACAAAATTTAAATCATTTTTGTTGGTTTGATGTATTAGTTGCTATTAAGTATTGCTTAGTTAATGTTAACTTCAAAGGAGAAAAGTTGCCCTTTGGTTCTTTCCATCAGTGCTGGGATATTCATTCATTTTTAAAAGTCAAAATATTGTAACAATTTGAACTAATGTACATTTTATTATGTCGTTGAATTAACCCAAGAAAACATGATGTTTTTCAGATATGGATGGATAGCTGTAGGAAAGCTGGTTTATTAGAAGCAGGACAATTAAAGGGGAGCAGTCCAGCACAATGGTCCACAGGAAGTTAGCACTTGTGGGCAATTGCTGGGTATACCTTTAGTGGGAACTTCCTCGAGGGATTCCCCAGTGCATCATTTGGGTATTCCCTAAATGCACGCTGGGGAACCAGGAAGTTATAGGCCATGATTATTTAAGTTCAAAGAACAGATAAAATCAAAACATTGGGCAGAGACAGCTAGATTGCCATAAGAACATACACAAAATACCTCAATTGGTGTGATAAGGAGTAATGGGGAAAATCTGAATGGAATCATTAGGCAAAGACACAACATATCTACAATATTAATGCAGCTAGCCTCTTTTATAAAGGGCAAGGAGTTGCTACAAGACCAATCATTTTTTTAAAAAGATACGAATTTCCCAGTGACTGATGGAAAGAATAACACAAGATTTCATGTTTCATGACTTCTACTGTAACCAACAAACTATAATTAACATAGACTAACCATTACTTAATAGGCAATGAATATACCAAACTTACAGAAAAATGGTACTTCCCCATTAACTAATTAACTCAGAAGACCCATTTATACAATATGCCATGCTCCCAACAGATATGCAGCTTTGTAGATTAAATTCCATACTCCTCCTGGCTTTTCAACAGCCTCCCCTCTCCCTGGCACACTAGGGCGAGTCTTCAAATATCCTCAAGCCCCTTTCTCTGCATAATCTTAACTTTCAGCAGGAAGGCGACTTCTCCACAAGTCCTGTTTCTTCAAACAGAAAATCTGTTCTCTCCAGCATTTTATGTGCTGTCTAACATAAAACAGTCTTTTCCTCTGCTTGGCATAGTAGTAGCTCTTTTTCAGTTTCTTCTATGGGACCCCTCAGTTTGTGTGTGCGCCCAGGCACAAAAGTGTGCACTATACTTTCTGTAGGCTTCAGCTTGAGCCTCTTTCCCAGTGACAGCCAGATCACATGAGTCTATCTATGGGAAGAATTGTCAAGAATTCAAAGTTAGAATTGTTCTAATATGCTTTTAAAGGAATTTCAGCATGACATCACTGGAAGGGAAACAGGTCATGTGATCCAGTCTTGATTTTACTTTTGCTAGAGTAGAGCACACACACAGCTCTGATAGACCAAAAGAAGTATGCAGCTCTGATGTCTTCAAGCTTTCTAACTATTTATATTGCTCTTATATGCCTCGTCTTAATAAATGAACCCGCAACACATCACCCAATCCCTTGTAAGCAATTGGTTCCTTGTGGCTTGTGCAGAAAATAAGCCAGAGGTATTATTATATCAATAACACAACAATAATATTGTAGATTTTAAGGGCAACTGTTCGAAAGATGTATTTTTGATTTCAAACCTTTTGGGAGTTTAAAAGCCCCTTTAAAAACAGAGGTGTGGACAGACATTTTGATACCTATGTGTTTGTTCAGGTCTGGTCAGACTCTTATCTTCAGGAGGAAACAGTCTTTAAAATGCAAGACTCCTTACCTTCTGAGGGACAGGAAGCAAGAAGGGACTTCAAAAGGATCTCAACATAATTAACTTATTTGCCTGGTTGAATTGTGCATTTGAAATTAACATGGCAGCCTTTTTGCTTTGATTTTGATAAAGACAGGCTGTGTAAGCCATGTGGGCTTCCTCAGGAAGCACTTAAAGACATTCTCAGAAAAGGTTCTCAGCCAATGGAGAACAAAGAGGAAGGTGTCCAAAAATTGAACTGTTCTGCTGATGAGTATCCAGGCAATCTTCAAGTGTCATGACTGCACAATTCGTGAAGAAACCTTCGCTCCCTTGCAAAAGCTGCCTGACCTGTCGAGTCCACCTGAAAAGTCAAACTGTGACTAATTGACTTCAAAAGCCATCACGGCTGCTGAAAACTCTTCAACTTTTCTTTCCAGACAGCCAACACTATCTTAAAGGTCTGAACTGTATCTTTTTATATGTATTGTTAATAATTTGATTACTTTTACTTAAGGAATTTACAGAGGTAGCTTTGTAATAAATAGACCTTTGCTTAAGACTAAAGGTTTGCTGCTGGTTAGATAAACTGAATCATTTACAAATTTAATAGGGGCTATATACACACACAAATTCTGAGCATGAACTACTTTTAAGAAATACTGTTTAAGTGGTTGTGACAATGTGACCCCCCCCGCCGCATTTCCAGATATTATTTACCCCAAGCCAATTTAAAACATAACATAATAAAGTCTCGCATTTGTAACATCGCTCGCCCCCCAAAAATAAAAAAGCATCACCCGACTAATCATTTTCTTAAACATTGATACAATATAACATCGTAAATACTTGAACTACTAACCTACTACATAGTATTTCCTCTCGTCACATTACACCGTTAAATATTTTGTCTTGGTTTAATCCCCAATCATCATCCAAAACGTGGCAATTGGATTTAAAGTCCAGATTGTGTAGGTTTTAAAAGATTTTCAACTCTTGCAAATAAGAATTTATTTTATTATGGATTGCTGCACTTTCTTCCAAAGAGCACTAAAGATCTCCTTTTTAATATTACTTAGGATGTACAGCATCTCCAAGTCCTTGGTTGAAAGAATATAGATTGTGCATTGTTTGGACAGATGGTATTTGTGATGGGTCCAAATCGTTTCACAATCTGTTTGAACTGATTAACTTTTTCTAGAATACCACTGTTGATTGCTAGTAATCCAAATGGTTTCCAAGTGCTGGCAGCTGTGAATTAGAATCCAAGGAGAAATCCCTGGTTACAGCATTTCCAACCTCTTGATTCAGAAATCAATCTTGTTCTTCTTTAAGATCAGACAGCAATGGATTTTCATTTTTAAAAAGGACTTTTTGTGCTGGTTTTAACTCGTGATTTCTATTTTCTTCTAAACCGACAGTTCTTTTAATGTCCAAGTTTGTGAAGAAAATCTCCAGCTGTCACGCACCCGAGTTGGCCAGCATGTGAATGAAATTCACTTCATTCTGTTTAAATTGAGGACAACTTATATTTTTAAGTCAGTTTCCAGGATTAAATCCTTGTGTTCTTCAGGAGATTCAGAATTAACACAAACCTTTTTTTGCAGCAGTTAATTTTTCCAACAGCAAAATCATTTTTAGCTGCTTTAAAACTTTAAAGGTTATGTAGATGATTAGCCAAAAAGATTCAAAACTCATAATCCAGTCTATTCTTCTAGTCTATTTTTGCTCTCCATGCATCCCCATTCAGTTTTGAACTTTTGTCAGCAATTTATTTTCTTTTTTTTAATAAATATTTTATTGAAACTTTTTGGTCAACCAACACAGTACATTGTGCATCCTTTACACAATATTATAACAACACAAATAACAATGACCTATTTTATAAACAAAAAATGAATAAATAATAAATAACAAAAATGAAAACTAACCCTAATTGGCAACTGCCTTATCACACGTAACACTCTCCAAAAATATAATTTAAAAGTCCAATATATAATTATCTGTCGCAACGACCTATACAGATTATACAGTATATATTAACAACCCTGAGAGTCCTTCTGGTTCCTCCTCTCCCCCCCCACCCCCCTCCCCCCGATCCTGGGCTGCTGCTGCTGCCTTCTTTTTTCCATTCCATCTATCTTTCTGCGAGGTATTCGACGAACGGTTGCCACCGCCTGGTGAACCCTTGAGCCGACCCCCTTAGAACGAACTTAATCCGCTCTAGCTTTATAAACCCTGCCATGTCATTTATCCAGGTCTCCACCCCCGGGGGCTTGGCTTCTTTCCACATTAACAATATCCTGCGCCGGGCTACTCGGGACGCAAAGGCCAAAACATCGGCCTCTCTCGCCTCCTGCACTCCCAGCTCTTGTGCAACCCCAAATATAGCCAACCCCCAGCTTGGTTCGACCCGGACCCCCACTACTTTTGAAAGCACCTTTGTCACCCCCATCCAAAACCCCTGTAGTGCCGGGCATGACCAAAACATATGGGTATGATTCGCTGGGCTTCTCGAGCACCTCGCACACCTATCCTCCACCCCAAAAACTCACTGAGCCGTGCTCCAGTCATATGCACCCTGTGTAATACCTTAAACTGAATCAGGCTTAGCCTGGCACACGAGGACGAGTTTACCCTGCTTAGGGCATCTGCCCACAGCCCCTCCTCGATCTCCTCCCCCAGCTCTTCTTCCCATTTCCCTTTTAGTTCATCTACCATAGTCTCCCCTTCGTCCCTCATTTCCCTATATATATCTGACACCTTACCATCCCCCACCCATGTCTTTGAGATCACTCTGTCCTGCACCTTTTGTGTCGGGAGCTGCGGGAATTCCCTCACCTGTTGCCTCGCAAAAGCCCTCAGTTGCATATACCTGAATGCATTCCCTTGGGGCAACCCATATTTCTCGGTCAGCGCTCCCAGACTCGCGAACTTCCCATCCACAAACAGATCTTTAAGTTGCGTTATTCCTGCTCTTTGCCACATTCCATATCCCCCATCCATTCCCCCCGGGGCAAACCTATGGTTGTTTCTTATCGGGGACCCCCCCCCCAAGGCTCCAGTCTTTCCCCTATACCGTCTCCACTGTCCCCAAATCTTCAGTGTAGCCACCACCACCGGGCTTGTGGTGTAGTTCCTCGGTGAGAACGGCAATGAGGCTGTCACCATAAGTCCCCCTACAGGACGCCCTCTCTAATCTCTTCCACGCCGCTCCCTCCTCCTCTCCCATCCACTTACTCACCATTGAAATATTAGGGGCCCAATAATACTCACTTAGGCTCGGTAGTGCCAGCCCCCCCCTATCCCTGCTACGCTGTAAGAATCCCTTCCTCACTCTTGGGGTCTTCACGGCCCACACAAAACCCATGATGCTCTTTTCAATCCTTATAAAAAAAGCCTTAGTGATCACCACCGGGAGGCACTGAAACACAAAGAGGAATCTCGGAAGGACCACCATCTTAACCGCCTGCACCCTCCCTGCCAGTGACAGGGATACCATATCCCATCTCTTGAAATCCTCCTCCATTTGTTCCACCAACCGCATTAAATTTAACCTATGCAATGTGCCCCAATTCTTGGCTATCTGGATCCCCAGGTAACGAAAGTCCCTTGTTACCTTCCTCAACGGTAGGTCCTCTATTTCTCTACTCTGCTCCCTGGATGCACCACAAACAACTCACTTTTCCCCATGTTCAATTTATACCCTGAAAAATCCCCAAACTCCCCAAGTATCCGCATTATTTCTGGCATCCCCTCCGCCGGGTCTGCCACGTATAGTAGCAAATTGTCCGCATACAAAGATACCCGGTGTTCTTCTCCTCCTCTAAGTACTCCCCTCCACTTCTTGGAACCCCTCAAACGCTATCGCCAGGGGCTCAATCGCCAGTGCAAACAATAATGGGGACAGAGGGCATCCCTGCCTTGTCCCTCTATGGAGCCGAAAATATGCAGATCCCCGTCCATTCGTGACCACGCTCGCCATCGGGGCCCTATACAACAGCTGCACCCATCTAACATACCCCTCTCCAAAACCAAATCTCCTCAACACCACCCACAAATAATCCCACTCCACTCTATCAAATGCTTTCTCGGCATCCATCGCCACTACTATCTCCGTTTCCCCTTCTGGTGGGGCCATCATCATTACCCCTAACAGCCTCCGTATATTCGTGTTCAGCTGTCTCCCCTTCACAAACCCAGTTTGGTCCTCGTGGACCACCCCCGGGACACATTCCTCTATTCTCATTGCCATTACCTTGGCCAGGATCTTGGCATCTACATTTAGGAGGGAAATAGGTCTATAGGACCCACGGGTCCTTTTCCTTCTTTAAGAGAAGCGATATTGTTGCTTCAGACATAGTCGGGGGCAGATGTCCCCTTTCCTTTGCCTCATTAAAGGTCCTCGTCAATACTGGGGCGAGCAAGTCCACATATTTTCTATAGAATTCGACTGGGAATCCATCCGGTCCCGGGGCCTTTCCCGCCTGCATGCTCCTAATTCCTTTCACCACTTCTTCTACCTCGATCTGTGCTCCCAGTCCCACCCTTTCCTGCTCTTCCACCTTGGGAAATTCCAGCCGATCCAAGAAGCCCATCATTCTCTCCCTCCCATCCGGGGTTGAGCTTCATATAATTTTTTATAAAATGTCTTGAACACTCCATTCACTCTCTCCGCTCCATCTCTCCTTCCTCATCCCTCACTCCCCCTATTTCCCCTCGCTGCTCCCCTTTTCCTCAATTGGTGTGCCAGCAACCTGCTCGCCTTCTCCCCATATTCGTACTGTACACCCTGTGCCTTCCTCCATTGTGCCTCTGCAGTGCCCGTAGTCAGCAAGTCAAATTCTACATGTAGCCTTTGCCTTTCCCTGTACAGTCCCTCCTCCGGTGCTTCCGCATATTGTCTGTCCACCCTCAAAAGTTCTTGCAGCAAACGCTCCCGTTCCTTACTCTCCTGCTTCCCTTTATGTGCCCTTATTGATATCAGCTCCCCTCTAACCACCGCCTTCAGCGCCTCCCAGACCACTCCCACCTGGACCTCCCCATTATCATTGAGTTCCAAGTACTTTTCAATGCACCCCCTCACCCTTAGACACACCCCCTCATCTGCCATTAGTCCCATGTCCATTCTCCAGGGTGGGCGCCCTCCTGTTTCCTCCCCTATCTCCAAGTCTACCCAGTGTGGAGCGTGATCCGAAATGGCTATAGCCGTATACTCCGTTACCCTCACCTTCGGAATCAACGCCCTTCCCAGCACAAAAAAGTCTATTCGCGAGTAGACTTTATGGACATAGGAGAAAAACGAGAACTCCTTACTCCTAGGTCTGCTAAACCTCCACGGGTCTACACCTCCCATCTGCTCCATAAAATCTTTAAGTACCTTGGCTGCTGCCGGCCTCCTTCCAGTCCTGGACTTCGACCTATCCAGCCCTGGTTCCAACACCGTATTAAAATCTCCCCCCATTATCAGCTTTCCCATCTCTAGGTCCGGAATGCGTCCTAGCATCCGCCTCATAAAATTGGCATCATCCCAGTTCGGGGCATATACGTTTACCAAAACCACAGTCTCCCCCTGTAGTTTGCCACTCACCATCACGTATCTGCCCCCGTTATCCGCCACTATAGTCTTTGCCTCAAACATTACCTGCTTCCCCACTAATATAGCCACCCCCCTGTTTTTCGCATCTAGCCCTGAATGGAACACCTGCCCCACCCATCCTTTGCGTAGCCTAACCTGGTCTATCAGTTTCAGGTGAGTTTCCTGTAACATAACCACATCTGCCTTATGTTTCTTTTGCGACGCCCCCTCCTTCTTGCTTCTCTATTCCCGCCATGATTATCATAGCGCAGGAACCAAGCCCGCGCTTCTCCCTTGGCCCCGCCCCCAATGACCAACGCCCCATCTCCTCCACCTCCCCCTCCTCCCCCCCCATCACCACCTGTGGAAGAGAGAAAAGTTACCACATCGCAGGATTAGTACATAAAACTCCTCTTTCCCCCCTTTTTAACGCCCCTCTTCGCCCCCCACTTTGCTCAAACGTTCTTTTTAATAACCCGCTCATTCCAGTTTTTCTTCCACAATAAAAGTCCACGCTTCTTCCGCCGTCTCAAAGTAGTGGTGCCTCCCTCGATATGTGACCCACAGTCTTGCCGGTTGCAGCATTCCAAATTTTATCTTCTTTTTATGAAGCACCGCCTTGGCCCGATTAAAGCTCGCCCTCCTTCTCGCCACCTCCGCACTCCAGTCTTGATAAACGCGGATCACCGCGTTCTCCCATTTACTGCTCCGGGTTTTCTTTGCCCATCTAAGGACCATTTCGCTATCCTTAAAACGGAGGAATCTCACCACTATGGCTCTGGGAATTTCTCCTGCTCTCGGTCCTCGCGCCATCACTCGGTATGCTCTCTCCACCTCCAACGGACCCGCCGGGGCCTCCGCTCCCATTAACGAGTGCAGCATCGTGCTCACATATGCCCCGACGTCCGCTCCCTCCGCACCTTCAGGAAGACCAAGAATCCTCAGGTTGTTCCTCCTTGCGTTGTTCTCCAGTGCCTCCAACCTTTCCACACATCGTTTCTGATGTGCCTCATGCGTCTCCGTCTTCACCACCAGGCCCTGTATGTCGTCCTCATTCTCGGCTGCCTTTGCCTTCACGACCCGAAGCTCCCGCTCCTGGGTCTTTTGTTCCTCCTTTAGCCCTTCGATCGCCTGTAGTATCGGGGCCAACAGCTCTTTCTTCATTTCCTTTTTGAGCTCTTCCACACAGCATTTCAAGAACTCTTGTTGTTCAGGGCCCCATGTTAAACTGCCACCTTCCGACGCCATCTTGATTTTTGCTTGCCTTCCTTGCCGCTGTTCTAAAGGATCCACTGCAATCCGGCCACTTTCTCCTCCTTTTTTCATCCGTATCCAGGGGGGATTCCCTTCTGCTTTACCGCACAGTGTTTTTAGCCGTCAAAATTGCCGTTGGGGCTCCTATCAAGAGCCCAAAAGTCCGTTTCACCGGGAGCTGCCGAAACGTGCGACTCAGCTGGTCATCGCCGCACCCGGAAGTCCTCAGCAATTTATTTTCTAGCATAATTGGGGTTCGATTCCCCGATGGGTCATTGTCTGTGCGGAGTCTGCACGTTCTCCCTGTGCCTGCGTGGGTTTCCTCCCACAGTCTAAAGACATGCAGGTTAGGTGGATTGGTCATGATAAATTGCCCTTATTGACCAAAAAAGGTTAGGAGGGGTTATTGGGTTACGGGGATAGGGTGGAAGTGAGGGCTTAAGTGGGTGGTTGCAGACTCGATGGGCCAAATGGCCTCCTTCTGCACTGTATGTTCTATGTTCCAAGAGTCACTGCTTCTTTAGTTTATGTTCATGACCATATATCTTTCCTCACAGTGCTAAGGTTAACAGCATTGGATGCAGCGACACCATTTCAAAACCGTGCTTTTTGTTCAATTATCAGCCGAGAGTACTGTTGCTCTGTATCTTGTCACATTCTCTTCACATTTTCTCTGGATGCTTAATTCACCTCACCCCTAACAGTCTAATGTTTGAGTTTCTCCCTGAACACATCTTTAGTTGAGACAGCA
Organism: Scyliorhinus torazame; assembly: GCF_047496885.1. Classification (NCBI taxonomy): domain Eukaryota; kingdom Metazoa; phylum Chordata; class Chondrichthyes; order Carcharhiniformes; family Scyliorhinidae; genus Scyliorhinus; species Scyliorhinus torazame. The sequence continues at coordinate 59,500,689 of NC_092707.1, forward strand.
ATTTTTACAACAAGGTTACATAATGTTGTGGGTTCTTTTAGGACATTTGGCTTTTTTCGTACCACTTCCAGCCTCAATGAATTTATGCTGAATCACTGGAGACAGCAATATTTTATCCCAGCCAAGAAATTTCCTAATAGGAACACAAGAATAAGAACATAAGAACTAGGAGCAGGAGTAGGCCATCTGGCCCCTCGAGCCTGCTCCGCCATTCAATGAGATCATGGCTGATCTTTTGTGGACTCAGCTCCACTTTCCGGCCCGAACACCATAACCCTTAATTCCTTTATTCTTCAATAAACTATCTATCTTTATCTTGAAAACATTTAATGAAGGAGCCTCAACTGCTTCACTGGGCAAGGAATTCCATAGATTCACAAGCCTTTGGGTGAAGAAGTTCCTCCTAAACTCAGTCCTAAATCTACTTCCCCTTATTTTGAGGCTATGCCCCCAGTTCTGCTTTCACCCGCCAGTGGAAACAACCTGCCCGCATCTATCCTATCTATTCCTTTCATAATTTTATATGCTTCTATAAGAATCTCCCTCATCCTTCTGAATTCCAACGAGCACAGTCCCAGTCTATTCAGCCTCTCCTCGTAATCCAACCCCTTCAGCTCTGGGATTAACCTAGTGAATCTCCTCTGCACACCCTCCAGCGCCAGTACATTCTTTCTCAGATAAGGAGACTAAAACGGAACACAATACTCCAGGTGTGGCCTCACTAACACCTTATACAATTGCAGCATAACCTCCCTAGTCTTAAACTCCATCCCTCTAACAATGAAGGACAAAATTCCATTCGCATTCTTAATCACCTGTTGCACCTGTAAACCAACTTTTTGCGACTCTTGCACGAGCAAACCCAAGTCTCTGCACAGCAGCATGTTTTAATATTTTATCATTTAAATAATAATCCCTTTTGCTGTTATTCCTACAAAAATGGATAACCTCACATTTGTCAACATTGTATTCCATCTGCCAGACCCTAGCCCATTCACTTAACCTATCCAAATCCCTCTGCAGACTTCCGGTATCCTCTGCACCTTTTGTTTTACCACTCATCTTAGTGTCATCTGCAAACTTGGACACATTGCCCTTGGTCCCAAACTCCAAATCATCTCTGGAAATAAAACATCTATACTATCAACAGGTAAATTAGAAACAACCACCATAATTAAAGGGCCAGAAATAAAAGCAAATTTAACTTTTACACAATGGAAAGGGTAAACAACTTCCATCTAAACCCTGCACCAATACATTTTATTGAGCATATTTTTTGGATTGACATGTCAACTGCCAATAACTGCGAGTATCAGTGACTGGATTGATCCAGTATCTCCAAGAATAACAATTTGCTTGTTTACTTCAACAGACAAGAATGAGAACATGTCACCTTGAAACAGAAAATATCCATTATTTTAGTGCACGTCCCTCCCCTCTGGTAGCGAATACAGGTTTGTCAGCAGGGTTACCCACTGGGACAATACTTTCTGGAACAACACTGTGTAATGCTAGTCATGCTTTTTCCATTTCCAGCATTCATTCTTCACGTCCTTTTTACTGGCCAAAATAACATGGCACCATTGAATCAACCTTAACCTCCGTACTGTCTCTTTCTATTCCGAGGAGAGTCGGTTTCTCTCGCCAGGCTATTTTCTTCACTTTGATCTAATCTCATCTCTCCAGTTTGTATGCAAGTTCACAAACAATGACTTGCTACTAACATGTTTGCAAGACAATTTTGCATTGTTCACCTTTGCTGCAGTTTCTCTTACCGTAGTAATTTTGTGCCAGTCAATGTGAGACACTATTTTTAAAACCTTCCATTAGCAATACCTCTCTACGGTTTTCAAAGTCTCATGTAACATTCACGGATCCATCAAATATAATTTCCTTTTTTCTGGCAAATTCCATGGAAGTCCAACTCCATTTGGTCCGAAATTTATATCTGTAAGCCTCTGGCAATAGGCCCGAGAACGGTTATTTTCACTGCATCATAGTCACCATACTATATGGATCGTTAGCTCAGTTGGCTGGTTCGTGATGTGGAGTGACGCCAACAGTGCGGGTTCAATTCCCGTATCAGCTGAGGTTATTCATGAAGACCTTACCTGCTCAACCTTGCCCTTCGCCCGAGGTGTGGTGACCCTCAAGATAAATCACCACCAGTTAGAGCTCTCTCAAAAAAGGAGAGCAGCAGCATACGGTACCCAGCGACATATACAAATGTCAGAAAGAAATGAGTACATTTCCAAAGCCTCCCCTGTGATCACAGTTTGCAATGAAATAGTCCAATGTGCTTTTGGCCATTGCTGTTTCATAGCAATTCTCTCAAATGACAAAATACACTTCAATTCCTTCTTTACTGAATTTAGGCATTAAGTGAATATCAAAAACAGGAGTTAAATCGGAGACTTGCCATCAAGGTTTCCTGCCACCTCCAAAGTAATCAAAAGCTCAAATTTCAAAATTGCTTCTCGCTTTGAAATTCAACGTTTTCCTTTTCACTGTGGAACTTGAATTCAAGTTTCCACATTTCCCTTTCTTTTCCAGTTCAAGCTTTTCATTTCTCTTTCAAATTGAATTTTTTGCCTTTCCAACTCCAATTCAAGTGGTTTCGAATGTAATTGAATTCTAGTTAACCCATCCTGAATACCAGTAAGATAGCCCTTATCCTCCTCACGGTTCAAGTGCTGAATCTTCAATAGTCTCTACCTGTTCAGCCCCTATTTCCAAGTCTTCACTTAATTTCTCTGTCACAGCCTTCACATTAACCTTTGTTAACTATTGCAAGGCAGTGGCAGACACGTCCTCTTTCTCCAGAAACACCAGATCAATAGAAGTATGTGTGTCGCCGAAGTGTGAAATCCTCTGTTTAAACTCTGGACAATTCCAGCATACCCATTTTACAGCGTCTGGATGCAGATCTGGGGAAGAATTCCAAAGGGCCCAATATTTTTTTTTTAAATTTAGAGTACCCAATTCCTTTTTCCCCCCAATTAAGGGGCAATTTAGCATGGCCAATTCACTTACCGTCACAGCTTTTTGGGTTGTGGGGGTGAGATCAACGCAGACACGGGGAGAATGTGTAAACTTCATGCGGACAGTGACGTGGGGCCCGGATCAAACACGGATCCTCAGCTCCATGAGGCAGCAGTGCTAATCACTGCACCACCGTGCTGCCCTAGCCCAACAACCTTTTAAAAGATACACAAATTTTTCAGTGACTGACTGAATCACATAAGAACATTTCAAGTTTTAAGGCTTTTTTTTTTACTGTAACAAACAAACTAAATCAACATAGATTAAACATCACCCAATAGGCAACTAATATATCCAAACAGCAGAGAAGGTATTTCCCCATTACCTAAATAACTCAACCAAAAATACTCCACGTCTAGTTTATTTGTGCTATCTTCTAATCTACTGCATATATGTAGCCTTATCGATTAAGTTTTTAAAAAGAAATTTAGAGTATCCAATTATTTTTTTTTCCAATTAAGAGGCAATTTAGCATGGCCAACACCTATCCTACACATGATTGGGTTGTGGGGGCAAGACCCACGCAGACACGAGGAGAATGTGAAAACTCCACACGGACAGTGACCCCCCCCCACCCCCACCCCATGATACCCAAATAACATGGTAAATTAAAGGAGACAGTTTAAAATCTTGTACAGTCTTGCATTTGTAACAGAGTGGAAAACAGACTGAATCAGGGTGCATCTGGGTGGGTAACAATAAGTACATGGCATCTCTGTAATTGAATGGATCAGGTAGGTTGTAGCTTCACAACTGAGTAAAACTGTTCACCATTGGCTTTGCGGTGCTACGTCATGGCGCCGAAGACTCGGGTTCAATTCTGGCCCCGGATCACTGTTCATGTTGAGTTTGTACATTCTCCCTGTCTCTGCGTGTGTCTCACCCCCACAACCCATAGATGTGCAGGGTGGATTGGCCACGCTAAATTGCCCGTTAAGTGGAAAAATTAAGAGGAAGACGACGCAAAAAAAAAAAAAAAGGACCTTCCCACATAAGCAATTTGGAGGGACATTTGGGCAGGGATTCTTACATGATACCAAATAAAATATATCACTGTCACCAATAGGGGTCAAATTGAATAATTTGGAACTTGGTAGCGAAAGGGTAATTAGCTAAACTGATCAAACTCCAACAACAATTTTGAGTCACAACCCGACTATAAATATATTTAAGATTGGTTATTGAAATTAAATTTAGAGTACCCAATTAATTTTTTCCAATTAAGGGGGAATTTAGCGTGGCCAATCCATCTACCCTTCACATCTTTGGGTCATGGGGGCGAAACCCACGCAAACATGGGGTGAGCCTGGATCCAACCTGGGACCTCGGCGCAATGCTAACCACTGCGCCACCATGCTGCCCCGTTATTGAAATAATTTGTTGAATAAGAGCAATTTCAAAAAAAAGTTCTTGCCCTCACATGTACAAATGTCAAACAGTGTGCAATTGTGACAATGATTTTTGATAACCTGAAGTTTTATAATATTTGCCCAATCAATCTAGATCAAGGCAGTGGGATATCGGAAAGCTGCTCTTAGAACCCTTCTGGAAGTGTGCAGCAGCTGCCTGGCAAGAAATGGCTGCTAGAATATGGTTTGCTCAGCCTACATGTTACATTTGAACTTCAGCAAACATTTTTGATGGCTCAGCAGCTACGTACTGAGTGATATCGAACAGACAATACTTTTGTTCCCGGTTTCATGGCGAATTAGTCAATTTTAGCCAAATATCTTCTATTCGTGAATTTACAACTACCAGAATTTCGAATGGAAAAAATTGATTGAATCCAGATAAGTCAATCAACATAAAAAGCAATAGTAATAGACAAACGGTCAAGTCTTAAACTTACAGTGGGATAATCAGCAGCCAATTGATGAGCAAAGTATTCCTTCAGGTGATGGGATTGCATTGGAATTGAATCATACTGCCTCCATTCCTAATGACACCATAAAACAAAATACCAAAACAAATCAGTTAGGAAAACTTTCGGGTACATATCACCGCATAGATAAAATCAGTTATCGAGCAAATAATCTCAGAGCTATCTGAACCTCTTTATTTCATTGCATATTTTTTTACAAAGCATATTAAATAAACCCCATATCCCGAAACAATAAAAATAGTTATTCAGACTTGAACTTTCACAGCTAACACAGCCTCATCTTAGTAGTCAATCACCAAAAAGCTTTCTTCATAATTTAAAAAAAAAAAAAAAAAATGTTTTCAGTATAGTTTAAAATCTAAAAATCTGGAATCTTGTTTACACAGACTGTCGTAAGAGAAAATCATGATACTTTTGTTAATTTGCAGGGGAACTGGGTTGATGGACTACCTTCACGACGTCAAATTCACAGACATATCCAAATGGCCGAGGTGTTCTCGGTATAAAGGTTTCAAAGCATAAAGAGAGAAGAATGGGCTACTGGGAGAACAAAAACATGCAAATAACATTTGCTGAGTGTTAACACTGTCTCAATTTTCCAAAGCAATGGCAAGCTTGGGATGCTCCATGGTCAAAATGCCTTAGTAGCACTCACCTGTCCAGCTGAAAGATATCAACTGGTTGGTCAAAGCTTGGGAAAATGCAAAACCTAGCATTACCCATCACATTTGAAAAAAGACAGAAGAAACTAAAGGTGTTGTGGGGAACATAAATTGAAGTATACCAATTGCAATGCTTACATCTTGAATCCCTTTTGGAATGACAGCATTGAATCCTGCATAATCTATCAGTTTACTTATGTCAAAGGATGGAGAATGAGTTTTTAGATGTTGTTTGTCATGTTCCGTTTCACTGTTACTTGAATCTATATGTAAAAAAATAGAGAAAACCATTAAAATATGCTCATAACTGCATGTGAGAAAAATTAGCCTCAACTTTAAGAACCAAGGTATGATTGTAATTTTGTTTAAATTCTGTTGAAAATATTGTATTTTTTCACCAGAAGGTATGCTTTTAAACAAGCCACATTCTCTGGATTTGAGCAAAAACTCTATTTCTTTATTGCTGTTGGGAAAAAATCTTGAAATCTCATTGAACGTTTGTGGTCTTAATATTGGATGGCATTCCCCTGGTGCTGTTAGCGAGGGAATTTCAAGCAGGAAATGTACAAAACTTGTATCTTGTTACTTGGTTGCCAGATGAGGCATTGAAAATTCTGAGCCACTTAAAAAAAAAAACACAATTTTTTCGGAATGTTAGCCAATTAAAAAAATGTATTCTGATGCTCATGTACAAAATGAAATCAAGGAGACTGAGACCTACATTATGCATCTGATTGGAGTCATCAGTTAAAACATTTTAATGGGCAAGTTGTTTCAAAACCATGGTGTGGTTTAATAAACATCATTGGGTGAACAGCACAACTTTCAGTGGTGCAAAGTAACGAATGCCAGACATGGATTCCTTGGTCAATGAGAATACTGTTACATGGTCCAGGCAACTCTTGTTACGTACTAGCAGCAAAAACTTATTCAGAGTTACTCGCTGGTCTCAATTTTTTTCTAATATTCTCCAAATTTTAACTTTGAATAATGCATTTCAAATTATGATATGGTAGTTTTTCATTTCATTTCATTACTGTAGCCATTTGGGATGGCCGCTTCCAACTAGCTACAGAGAAACTCGCAAAGCCTGGCGGGTAAAATGGACAAGCCAAGACTCAGGCAGGTTCAGAGCTTGAAATGCATATTCATCAGCAAGAACTCCAGAGGGTATCAACTCCATCCAATTAGCATCTTAATGGGGCCGATTAGCATTTGATGGCCTACCTTCCCCAAAACAAAGGACTGGTAATCAAGCAACCGGGACAGTCCCAGACATTTCGGTCCCACTCCCTGTGCAAGGGAAACGCAAACAACAGGGTCAGTGACCGCTTGGGACACGCCCAGCCATCCAGATCCCCACCCACTTATTGGCTAAGGAATCGAACGGAGTGATCAGTAAGTCCGATTAGTAAGGCCCTAATCGAAGGACCGCCCAAAAGAGCGCAAAATCCCCCCAGAGTATAAGAAGAGTTTGCCATATGTTCGCTCTCTCTTGGCGCCCTCTTGGCCTTGGTACCCCTGTCATGGCCATCACCAATTGCAGCAACACCAGAAGCGAGTCCAAGTTCAACGCCCGCTACCAGACGGATGAGCCCAGCTGAGCAGCAGTTACTCCTTCGAACCAGAGAGATCCAGAATTGAACAGCGGCCACTGTTTTCTGACTTAAACCGGGTGCCCGAAGTTAAGTACAGGTTGTCTTATCTGATAGGTGTAGTTAACTAGTGGTGTTTATGTTGCATGACTAATTGTGCGTAAATAAAGTACCCTTGACCTTGAATTAACCAACTGGTGTTTGACTCTTTGATCGATAGCCGATTGAAACTTGTGGTGGTATCATTCGATACCTGGCGACTCTAAGCATTAAGACACAGATAACATAGAAAGAAAGGCAAACTCACTTATTGCCATAATTGGAACAGAGCCACAGAAAAGACAGAGTAAAAGAAAAGGCAACAGTTATTGGCGACATCTGACGGGACTCGACCCAGAAGTGACCATGTCACTCCGAGAGAACCCACAAAAGTATTTGAATTAGAATCCAAATTGGCAAAGTAAAAGAAACCACAAGCAAAACCAGTATCGATCAAACCTCCAGAATTCGGAAGTGTGTAATTTGCATGGGTACTAACAAAGGAATACAAGGTAAACTCGATAAATTCTGTCGCGTGAAACTTTTGGGAGTTGCGCAAACAGGAAAATAGCTCGAGCCGTATCAATGTTTGCACCGCCGCTTTATTCCCCCTTGTTCCAAATTTCCGGGAGTCAGAAGTATTTGTAGGGATGGCCATGAAGGCAATGGAACGCCTTATGCATCCACAAGAGCCCGCGTCGCAGCGACCAATAGATCAGAACAGTGTCCCGTATGGGAAGAAGAGATTAGGAGATACCTAACCGGGAAAGGATGGCCCCTATGATCTGAGTTTTGCGCGAATGAAGAGATAGGTCTTGGCAGCATAGCACAGACTTGGTGGGACAGCCTGACCGAGATCCATAAAAAGAATTTGACTAAGGCTCGTAAGCGATAGCAATCGTGTCCTGTCTGGCACAATTGCGAGGCACAGAGGAGGTCGGGAGGACGCTCCGCAAGCAGCTAGAGGAAAAGGAGAAAAGTAGAGAGTGAGATTTAAGTGAAAGCGAGAGATTAAATGTACAGCTCCGGGAGCAGTTAGCAGCGAAGGACAAGGAAATGGATGATGTCAAGAGGGCATAACAATCCTGTCTTGCCCACCTTAGCAGCTTCCAAATCCAGTACAATAAGGCCTACCAGGACACACACATGCTGTAATGGTAAGAGAAGAGATAGAGAATCAGGTACAGCAGTTAAAGAAACAGTGCGATGATCTAAAAGCAGCCTTCCGAGCACTCCACAGTTCCACCACGGAACAGAAACAGAGTTCGGTGGACCATGCCAAATGCAGGCAGCAAATTGCAAGGTTGCAATCCCTGCTATCAGTTCAAAATGGGGTTAGAGGCACCTTTGGCCCACAGCTAGAACAGGAAGACAGCCCCGATTGGCAGGAACTCAGTGAAACGGCCCAACGGTATGTAAGAGAGACCGAGAATCAAAATAGAGCCCCCCAGGCCCGGAAAAGAAAAGCATCCGTACCACCGACTGCACAGGCAGCACCCAACCCAATGAACCCCATTACGATACAGCACAGGGTTACCACAGAAGACCAACCCGATTTTGTGTACACCATGCCATTAACGATCACCCAGTTACGAGATACCCATGAGAAGATAGATACTTTCCACCCCACATCGGACCCACATCACTTTTTCGAGTTAGTTAAACAATAAACCCTCATGTATGGTTTAACAGGTTAAGCTCATAGCTATGTGCTTAGACCCTTCAGTTAGTTCAGCCCTTCCCGCCACAAGAAATGGAAACGGCAATTTTAGACGCCATAGGATATAACAGAGGAGATCCGGTAGACGGACTCAATCGGTGCAGGCAGAAAAAGGGAGAGCATCCAACAGCGTTTGCTGGACGCCTTTGGATTCATTTTACTGCTGTATTTGGTGCGTTAGCCCACGCCCGTTTATCAGCAGACAATACGGCCAAATGGACCCGTACGTTGGTATCCCATGCCACAGAGGCAGGACAGAAGGCATGCGGCAGTTACGACCTCTCAGACCCAGCACACAATGAAGTGTGGGTTCTGAAACTATTGTCCAGAGCTTGGGAACATACTGTACAGAAAAAGACAGAGCATGAGGGAGTAGACGCCACAATGAATCCAGTAAGGGCACACCAAGACCCCGCATGGGTAAATGAAGGCAGAGGTACAGCACAGCACCGCAAGACACAGGAATGCTATAATTGCGGACAGAAAGGACATTACGCCCGAGAATGGTCAAGCCCCCCCCCCCCCCCCGAAGCAGCAAAGGAATCAGCACCCAAACGCCCCCCCCCCCCCCCCCCCCCCCAAGAACCAATACCCGACCTATTCACAGCGTTAGCGGCCGACCAGGTAATTCAGCCATGAGTGGCACCGATTGACGGTGTTCGGTTTCCCCAATTAGGGTCTGCGATACCCTTTGGGATAAGTCCAGAAGACCGGTCGTTGCAGGCACAGTCCAGGGACACCCCGTAGAGTTCCTTTGGGACACAGGATGGTCCTGAACCACGTTAAACCCCTCAACCATGTACCAGAAGGAGATATGGCTCACTACGGACACCATTACCCATAGTGGCTTTACAGGTCACCTCCAGCAGGGACACATCACAGCCCCCATGGACGTACAGCTCGGTAAGAGGAGGACAAAACATTTGGTTGTTTTAGTAGACTTGCCACAGGCAGCAGAACACATCCTCGGCATCGGTTTCATGAGCGGACACAACCTTTCATTCGACCCAGTCAACCGATGCAAATGGAAAATGGCTAGAGCAGAGACAGCCCCCCCGACGCTCACAGTAGGAGATTATGCCCATAGAATCAGCTCAGCAGAAGAGTACTGGTTTGATCCACAAACCATTATCACAGACAAAGCTGTTGGAGAGGTCTTGAAAAGACATAAAACAGCATTTGTCCAGCACAAGCACGACTGCGGCAAAATCCAAGGTTTGGTAAACATTACAGGTCCCGATCCCAAGCCCCAGAAACAGCACGGCTTCCCCCCGCAAGCCGAGGGAGAGATAGCCAAGGTAATTCAAAGTTTATTGAATCAAGGCGTGAATCAACCCGTTGCATCGACAAATAATGCCCCGATTTGGCCAGTGAGAAAACCAGATGGATCATGGCGACTGACCATTGACTACAGAGAATTGAACAAAGTGACTCCCCTAGCAGCCCCCAACGCTGCCACAAGTCCCGAGACCACGTTGAGACAGGGACGCCAGTCGAAATTTTTTTCGGTGTTAGATATCAGTAATGGCTTTTGGTCCATACCACTGGACAAAGCATGCCAGTATAAATTTGCGATTAACTTCCAGGGACAGCAGTACACGTGGACGTGCCTTCCACAACTTCCCCTCCATCTTTCAGACAATTGGCAAACGGATTATCTAAATTTTCCCGCCCTGAATGCCTTGTTCAGTATGTGGACGACTTGCTCCTACAGACTGACAGCAAGGAAGAGCATAGAACATAGAACAGTACAGCACAGAACAGGCCATTCGGCCTTCGATGTTGTGCCGTGCATTGTCCGAAACCAAGATCAAGCTATCCCACTCCCCGTCATTCTGGTGTGCTCCATGTGCCTATCCAATAAACACTTGAAAGTTCCTAAAGTGTCCGACTCCACTATCACAGCAGGAAGTCCATTCCACACCCTAACCACTCTCTGAGTAAAGAACCTATCTCGGACATCCCTTCTATATCTCCCACCCTGAATCTTATAGTTACGCCCCCTTGTAACAGCTACATCCACCCGAGGAAATAGTCTCTGAACCGTCCACTCTATCTATCCCCCTCATTATCTTATAAACCTCTATTAAGTCGCCTCTCATCCTCCTCCGCTCCAAAGAGAAAAGCCCTAGCTCCCTCAACCTTTCCTCATAAGACCTATCCTGCAAACCAGGCAGCATGCTGGTAAATCTCCTTTGCACCCTTACCAATGCTTTCACATCCTTCCTATAATGAGGTGACCAGAACTGCACACAATACTCCAAATGTGGTCTCACCAGGGTCATGTACAGTTGCAGCATAACCCCGCGGCTCTTAAACTCAAGCCCCCTGTTAATAAACGCTAACACACTATAAGCATTCTTCACGGCTCTATCCACTTGAGTGGCAACCTTCAGAGATGTGTGGACATGAACCCCAAGATCTCTCTGTTCCTCCACATTCCTTAGAACCCTGCCGTTGACCCTGTAATCCGCATTCCAATTTTTTCTATCAAAATGAATCACCTCGCACTTATCAGGGTTAAACTCCATCTGCCATTTTTCAGCCCAGCTCTGCATCCTATCAATGTCTCTTTGCAGCCGACAACAGCCCTCCAACTCATCCACTACTCCACCAATTTTGGTGTCATCAGCAAATTTACTGACCCACCCTTCAGCCCCCTCCTCCAAGTCATTGATAAAAATCACAAATAGCAGAGGACCCAGCACTGATCCCTGTGGTACACCGCTGGTAACTGGTTTCCAGTCTGAAAATTTTCCATCCTGTCTTTTATGTGATAGCCAGTTACTTATCCAATTGGCCAAATTTCCCTCTATCCCACACCTCCTTACTTTCTTCATGGGCTGACCATGGGGAACCTTATCAAACGCCTTACTAAAATCCATGTATACCACATCAACTGCTCTACCTTCATCTACACACTTAGTTACCTCCTCAAAGAATTCTATCAAATTTATGAGGCAAGACCTACCCTTCACAAATCCGTGTTGACTATCCCAGATTAAGCTGCATCTTTCCAAATGGTCATAAATCCTATCCTTCAGGACCTTTTCCATTATCTTCCCGACCACCAAAGTAAGACTAACTGGCCTATAATTACCAGAGTCATTCCTATTCCCTTTCTTGAACAGAGGAACAATATTCGCCACTCTCCAGTCCTCTGGCACTATCCCCGTGGACAGCGAGGACCCAAAGATCAAAGTCAAAGGCTCTGCAATCTCATCCCTTGCCTCCCAAATAATCCTTGGGTATATCCCATCTGGCCCAGGGGACTTGTCGACCCTCAGGGTTTTCAAAATTGCTAATACATCCTTCCTCAGAACATCTACTTCGTCCAGCCTACCCGCCTGAATCACACTCTCATCCTCAAAAACATGGCCCCTCTTCTTTGTGAACACTGAAGAAAAGTATTCATTCAACGCCTCTCCTATTTCTTCTGACTTCGTGCACAAGTTCCCACTACTGTCCTTGACCAGCCCTACCCTCCCCTGGTCATTCTTTTATTTCTCACATAAGAGTAAAAAGCTTTGGGGTTTTCATTGATCCGACCCGCCAAGGACTTCTCATGCCCCCTCCTAGCTCTCCTAAGCCCTTTTTAAAGCTCATTCCTTGCTACCTTGTAACCCTCAAGCGACCCTACTGAACCTTATTTTCTCATCCTTACAAACTCTTCCTTTTTCCTCTTGACAAAGCATTCAACCTCGTTTGTGAACCATGGTTCCCTCACACGGTCATTTCCTCCCTGCCTGAGGGTCATACCTATCAAGGACACACAGTATTTGTTCCTTGAACAAGCTCCACTTTTCATTTGTGCCTTTCCCTGACAGTTTCTGTTCCCATCTTATGCTCCCTAATTCTTGCCTAATCGCATCATAATTACCCCTCCCCCAATTATAAACCTTGCCCTGCCATATGCCCCAATCCCTCTCCATTGCAATAGTGAAAGACACCGAATTGAAAATGAAAAAAATGAAAATTGCTTATTGTCACAAGTAGGCTTCAAATGAAGTTACTGTGAAAAGCCCCTGGTCGCCATATTCCGGCGCCTGTTCGGGGAGGCTGGTGAGGGAATTGAACCGTGCTGCTGGCCTGCCTGGGTCTGCTTTAAAAGCCAGCGATTTAGCCCAGTATGCTAAACCAGCCCCTGTAGTGGTCATTGTGTAGTGGAGATTGTGGTCACCATCTCCAAAGTGCTCTCCCACAAACAAATCTAACACTTGGCCCGGTTCATTACCCAGCACCAAATCCAATGTGGCCCCCCCCTCTTGTCGGCCTATCTACATGTTGTGTCAGGAAACCCTCCTGCACACACTGTACAAACACTGCCCCAACCGAACTGCTTGACCTATAGAGGTTCCAATCAATATTTGGAAAGTTAAAGGCACCCATGACAACTACCCTGAGACCTCCACACCTATCCATAATCTGTCTTGCAATTTCTTCCTCCACGTCTCTATTACTATTTGGGGGCCTATAGGAAACTCCTAACATTGTGACCGCCCCTTTCCTATTGCTAACTTCAGCCCATGAAATGAAATGAAAATCACTTATTGTCACGAGTAGGCTTCAATGAAGTTACTGTGAAAAGCCCCTAGTCGCCACATTCCGGCACCTGTTCGGGGAGGCTGGTACGGGAATCGAACCGTGCTGCTGGCCTGCCTTAAAAGCCAGCGATTTAGCCCAGTGTCCATATTACTTCAGTCGGCAGATCCCCTTCAAACTGCCTTTCTGCAGCTGTTAAACTATCCTTGATTAACAATGCTACTCCTCCACCTCTTTTACCACCTTCCCTACTCTTACTGAAACATCTATACCTCGGAACTTTCAACAACCATTCCTGTCCCTGTTCTACCCATGTCTCCGTAATGGCCACAATATCGTAGTCCCAAGTACCAATCCACGCTCCAAGTTCACCTACCTTATTCCGGATGCTCCTTGCATTGAAGTAGACTCACTTCAACCCACATTTGTGTCTGCCGGTACACTCCTGCAACCATGATACCCTCCTCAGTACCTCCCTACTCTCGACACTGGCTTCTGGAACACCACTTGTTTTCCCAGCCCCCTGACAAATTAGTTTAAATCCCCACAAAGAGCCGTAGCAAATTTCCCTCCCAAGATATTGGTGCCCCTCTGGTTCAGGTGCAAACTGTCCTGTCTGTACAGGTCCCACCTTCCCCAGAATGTGCTCCAATTATCCACGTACCTGAAACCCTCCCTCCTACATCATCCCTGCAGCCACGTGTTTATCTGCACTCCTTCCCTGTTCCTCACCTCACTAGCATGTGGCACCGGCAACAAACCAGAGATGACAACAACATGGTTTGTCCTGGCTCTCAGCTTCCACCCTAGCTCCCTAAATTCCCGTTTTAAATCCCCGTCTCTTACCCATGTCGTTGGTACCGATGTGTACCACGACTTGTGACTGCTCCTCCTCTCCTTTAAGGATTCTGAAAACACGGAACGAGACGTCACGGACCCTGGCACCCGGGAGGCAACATACCATCCGTGAGTCTCTTTCACTGCCACAGAACCGTCTATCTGTCCCTCTATCAAGTCGCCAATAACTATTGCTCTCCTGCTCCCCCTCCTTCCCTTCTGAGCCACAAGGACGGACTCAGTGCTGGAGATCCGTTCACCGTGGCTTACCCCTGGTAGGTTGTCCCCCTCAACAGTATCCAAAACGGTATACTTGTTACTAGCCCTGCACTGACTGCTTCCTCCCAGCCCCTCTCACCGTCACCCATCTACCTTGATTCTTCAGAGTAACTACATCCCTGAAGCTATCTATAACCACCTCTACCTCCCGAATGATCTGAAGTTCATCCAGCTCCAGTTCCCTAACGCGGTTTCTGAGGAGCTGGAGATGGGTGCACTTCCCACAGGTGAAATCAGCAGGGACACTTGACGGCGTCCCTCACCTCAGACATTCTGCAGGAGGAACATTGCACTACCTTCCCTGTCATCCCCTCTAGATAAAAAAAGAAAAAGAAAGAAAGAGCTTACTTGTTATTCACTCTACCCCTTAGGTTAAAGGAGGTGGAAGGGTGGGGGACACTGTAAGTATAGTGTCTCGAGTTTAGAAACTGCCCAACTTAAATACAGGTAAAAATAAAACACTTAACCAGAAACCACTGCGCCCCACACTAGAACAGCAATCAGCTGTTATGGGCCTGCGCAAACAATTTAAATCTTTACTACTTACCCAGCAGCCACTCTGTCCTCACTCCGACCCGATTCAGCTGGAAAGTCCCAACAGTAAGTTAAAACATTTTTTTACTCCCCTTCTCAGCAAGCACTCACTTAGCAACCACTGCGCCCCGCACGATAACACCTCAGGGAAAAGAAAAACTACTTACCAGTCACCAGCCAATCACTTACCTGCAGGCTGTGATGTCACGGTTCAACTTCTTTCTACTTCTACCTGCCCTCGAGTCTCCCTCTTGATCTTTACTGGGCTGGGATCCTTACAGTGATTGTCTCTTTTTTTTGGTTAGAGGAGGAGGTAGGGAGGGAAATACTGAAAAAGTGTTTCAGGTTTAACTGTCACTTGACAACAGCTCCTCCACAAACCACCTTCAAGATACGGTGACCGCAATGCACTGATGCAAATTTTTCCCGCAACAGCCAATCAGCATCTCCGCTCCACTGCCCTTTGCTCGCTTCTTTCTGAATTACTAGAACTCTTTACAATGATTGGATGCAAAATTAACCCCAGAAAGTCCAAATCCTTCAGGAAAGTCACATATTTAGGTACGGTCATCACGCATGGGAAGCGTGAAATAGAACTCAAACGCATTAATTCCATTGTAAATTTGCCTTTGCCCCAAAACGTTACAGCACTCCGGTCATTTTTAGGACTGGTTGGATATTATCGTAACCATATAGATGGATTCGCCACAAAGGAAGCCCCACTTTCCGAGCTACTAAAGAAACAGGCCCCATGGAAATGGCTTCCATAGCACACGGATCCGTGGACACATTGAAACGTGCCCCGAGCACAGTCCCCGTTTTGCAAGCTCCAGATCCCCACTCCCCATACGCGATAGAGGTAGCGACCACAGACCGAACCCTTTCGGCCGTACTCCTGCAGGAAAGGCACGATCGTCTACGACCCGTAGCCTATGCCTCACGAGTCTTAGATCTGGTGGAACAGGGATTTTCAGCCTGCGAGGCGCACCGGTTAGCAGTTGTCTTGGCGGTACAGTACTTCTCGTACATAACCGGACTCAACCCAGTAACCATTTTGACCCAGCACACCCCGACACAGTTTTTATTGGACGGCAGACTGAAAGACGGCACGGTAATTAGAGTAGTGACATCACTGTAAAACGCACAAGTTTCTGACCGATCATTTGCATTATGCAGGAACCCCATGAGTGCGAGATCATAGCCCCAACGCACAGCACAGGCCCCTTTGTTCCCAAGTCGGTACAAAGAAAGACAGGTATCGGACCCCAGCCCACAGACAAAGCACTGAGAATTTACCTAGATGGCTCCTCCACAGTCCTTGAGGGACAAAGGATAACAGGCTGTGGTATTTATGTAGAGGACGCGCAGGGACGTGCTTTAGAAGAGATAGCTTTAAAGTTGCCTGGGCACTTAAGTTCGCAGGCAGCCAACTTAGCGGCCATTGCTTACATTGTCCAGCACCCAGATTCATTCCCGACCCCTGCAGACATATATTCGGACAGCTTGTACGTCTGCAACAGCCTAATGGAATTCCTACCCCTGAGGTATTCGAGAGGATTTATTTCCACCGACGGAAAACCACTACCATCAGCCCCACTGCTCAAACATATCCTTCAGACAGCTAAAGGCAGGAAATATGGCATCGTCAAAGTCACCATCGTTCCTCCCCACCCGGTAATGTGAAAACTGACGCCCTAGCGATGGCAGGCTCCCGACATGGCCACTTTTGGCAACCCCCCGAGAGTGCTCCAGTACACGCAGTTCAGGTCTCACAGACCAACATCCAAGACCTAGCCCAGGCACAGAAAGAAGACAAAGTGTTAAAGGACATTTTAAAAGGGAACTTCCCAGCTCCCTACGAAAAGTTAAGAATTCTTTGACAGTCCATGAGGGAATCGTTTTAAAACATGGAATTTATGTATTCCCTACCCAGGGCAGGAATGAGATAATTTGTAAGTTCCATGACGGACATGGACACTAAGGGATTAAATCCACCCTTGCCCACCTCAGACCACTCTGCTGGGGGCCTGATTTGAAAACCGACATGCCCCATTACATCGAAAACTGTTTAATTTGTGCTCAAAACAACCCCGATAGGCATGCGAAAAAAGCCCAGCCACGACACACCCGCCCTGTAAATGGCCCGCGGACAAACCTTCAATTGGATTATATTGGTTCTCCCCCCCCCCCCCCCCCCCCCCCCGCTGCAGAAATGGATACAAGTATGTGGTGGTGGTTAGGGTTAGACACATTTACGAAATGGGTCGAAGCGTTTCCCTCGAGAACAAACACAGTCAAGCCCATGGCGAAGATCTTAACAGAGCAGATTTTTACGAGATGGAGACCCCCGCAGTATTGAGTCGGACCAAGGTTCCCACTTTACGGGAAGGGGCATGAAAAATATTATGACGATTTGTAGCCATCTGGGATGGCCACTTCCCGATTACAAAATGGACACTTTGCAAAGATTGCAGGGAAAATGGACAATGCTTAGAAAACAAGCAGGTTCAGAGCTGGTCTGTATATTGGAGCCGCAGCTCCCAGACAAGACCAAACCTGTAGGCCCATTAGCATACTAATGGCCCATCTCCAGGAACAAAAGAGTAACATTTGAGTAACCGATACTAAGGCAGACACCCCGGCGCCAGGAGACCGAAGCAAAGTAGGCCAATGGCCACCTAGGACACGCTCAGCCATCAGGGCACCCACCCCTTTATTGGATGAAATCAATAGGAATGATCGAGAAATGGCCCAATTGATTGGGGCCAGGTTAAAGGCCCGCCCACAAGAGCGTGAAGCCCCTTTGGGTATAAGAAGGAGCCCCCAAGAGTGAATCGCTCTCTTGGACTTGGCTCTCACAGCGGAGAGACCCGTCCACCAGCTACGCCAGAAGCAAGTCCAAGGTCCACCAGACAGACGACCGTAGCGGTTCCCCTGTACCAGTTCGACCCCAGCAGCCTCAGAACTGAACAACGGCCATTGTTCCTCTGACTGAGTGGACGCCCAAAGCTAAGTATAGGCTTTAGTAGTAGTGATAGTTTAGTCTGTAGTATTTGTGCATGAGTAGATTTAACTGTGTGTGTAAATAAATAAGCATTGACTTTGAACTAACTAACTGGTGGCTCGAGTCTTTGGTCAGTATTCGGGTTTGAATCGTGGTGGTATCGAAAGATACCTGGCAATTCTAGAGCAAACATAATTAGAATTAAGGAAGGCGACCATATTGACCGCCATATTCAGAGCCAACCAAAGAGAGCAACAGTATCAGGCAAAAGTTCCCCATTGTCTATCACCCGCAGTCCAGCGGCATTGTGGAGCGCATGAATCGGACACTAAAGGCCACACTTAGAAAAATGGTACAGCAGCACAACACAACATTAGACAGTGCTCCCATTCGCACTGATGTTTATTAGGAACACAGTAAAGGTCAACAGGATATACCCCCCATACCCTTATGACCGGACGATCCACGAAGGGTACCGAATACTTATTCGGACTTGATTTGGCCAGCCCCACAGTCACCGCCGTGACCCATGAGAAAGCAGTCCAGCACATGGTAGAGAATATTAAAGCAGCACAGCTCGCTGCAGCTGTTCGACTAAGCGCTAAACAAAAGCAGAGCAAGGCCTGCTTTGATAAAACAGTACACCCGACAGAGTATACAGTCGGACAGCGAGTAATGATCACCTTAATATTTTCCCCCCAGTCAAACTCCAACTAATCAGAGCCCAAAAAGGAAACATTCAGGTAAATCACGCAAAAAGCACGCACAAAAAACACATCCCTACCACCTTCCAACACCCTAAAAAGGTCGAAGAAAAGGACGACAAGAACGGACTCAAACATGCAGGCAATTTTCAAAACGGGAGAGACACCACATATACTTAAAAGTTCTGACATGAGTCCAAACATCCTCAGCTCAGGGCCAGCCCTTGCTTCTTAACGAAGTCCATCGCCTCTTCGGGTTCCTCGAAATAGTGGTGCTGACTCTCATACGTAACCCACAGTCGCGCTGGAAAAAGTAGCCCGAATTTCACCTTGTTTTTATACAGTATCTCCTTCACCTGCCTGTAGCCTCCCCTCTTCCTGGCCACCTCAGTGCTCAAATCCTGGTAAACACGCAGGGTGGTATTGTCCCAAGTACAGCTTTGTGTGCTCTTTGCCCATTGCAGCACCCGTTCCTTGTCCAGGTACCTGTGAAAGCGTGCCACCATCGCTCATGGGGGACCCCCTCGTCACAGCTGCCTCACCTGCACTCTGTGTGCCCTGTAAGTGGGAACACCTCGTTCCCCAGCAAACTCTGAAACATCCCCTCCACGTGCGCGGCAGCATCCTCTGCCCCCTCCAGGAGGCCCACGATTCTCACGTTCTGCCGACAAGATCTGTTGTCCAGGTCCTCCAGCCTTTCCAGAAGCACTTTTTGCTGGTCCCTCAACCTCTGAATCTCCACATCTGCCACCGTTTGAAAGTCAACCTGCTCCTCCACTGACTTCTCCAACTGCTGGATCTTCTCAGCCTGATCATCCAGCCTTTTTTCCATCCGGTCAATCGATTTCTGTAGCGGCTCCAAGTTGTCACTCTTCAGAGCCAAAAAGCCCTCTTGCATAGTCTGCAGCAGCTGCTCCATTGTGGGCTGGGCTGTTGACGCCTTGCTCTGCACACCAGCCATGCTGGTGCCTCTCACAGCCTCTACTGCGCCCTTATTCGACCACTTCTTCTGCTGTTTACGGTCCCTCCGGCTTCTTAGGTCCATACAACTCTGTATGGGTCCTGTGCCTGAGTACTATTGCTTTCCAGTTCCCCGCGCAAAAGCGTCAGGGAAAAAGGTCCAAAAGTCCGACCGAAACGGGAGCCACCAAATGTGCGACCTCCTCCCTCATAGCCGCCACCGGAAGTCCCCCGTAATGATCACCTTATACAACCCTAGCTCATTCCTCTCCCCGATATTTGCAGGACCCTACTCAATCTCGGACAAAGTAAGCCCCGCAGTTTATAAAATCACGTATCCAAACGGAAAATCAGGATGGTTTCATGTAAATCAGCTTAAGGTTTATGGAACGCAGTGCAACCACTCGCACCACCTCTCGTTGGCAATGGCAGATAATGAGGACCCACCCATTGACAACCCAATTTCCCCCTCCCCAGCAGCAGCAGCACGTCCACAGACACGACCTTGACCACACCCCCAGAATCAAATTTCACCCGGACGCTTGATTCGGCTGATAGCCACAGCACCACTGAAGCCCGAGAGACCCGAACGAAGATCCCACGAACCAGGCCCCAGTCACTACAGGCCCAGAGACCCCGACCATGATACGCTCAGCCTCTTCGAAACAATTTATTTGCCCACACCAGAACCTGACCCGCCACCCGACGATAGCGACTGCTCCCTCGCAACCTCCCTACGGAACATGAAGCACTGGTACCGTGACAATTACTGTCGCCTGATTAAATGGACCCCACATCGGCACACGCCGCATTAGCACGCAAACTCCATGAATGAGTTTGGGACCCGGGAGATGGTGGCAACTCCGAGGCTGACTCCCACCATGGTAACCCCTTTGCAAATCTTTTTGAAATGGAATCTTGAGGTGTCCAGATGAGAGTCAGGAACCGATTGAAATTTACTGTGTCCTGTACTCTGATGGAACCTGCCCGCTTTTATGTTTAGTTTGTTTGAAATTTTGTACGTTCTCTCTTGTACGATTTTGTGTGTCAGCCTCACGGACACTTTCTCGATACAGTTTATTCTTTCGGTCTCACACCAAATTTCTTGATGCAGTCATAATTACTCTTCCGATGCCACATGGCAGTTAGTGAAACAAGTTTGCCTGGAGCCCCTACAGTTGCAAATTCTTATCGCTCTTGGGAGGTCACTCAGGCAGTGGAGTAGCGGCATTTATCCCCGCCCTGCCTGGGGACCCCCTATACATTTGGTCAGCCAAGCTCGGGTAGTGGAGCAACAGCACTGATCACAGCCATACCCGGGGATCCCACCCATTCTTGCCCTGCCGCGGAACATACGCACCACACCATTCGGATACATGTTTTCAAAACTCTTTTGCTGTTCCTTTCTAGTCCTGTGGTTTAAAGAATGCTTTTTGCCACAACTTTTGCCCTTTCCGGCAACCCTTCGGTTGCTATCCCCCACATGCTATTTACACGTCAGAAACATTTGGTTGGAAAAACAAGTTTGCAGAGGACGGAGAAATTGTCCACCCACTCAGCCCATCGACCACAGGCTGCGAGAGTGCTCGCACTGTGACACAGAATTTTTTTTCCGGATGTCTTGTCTCCGCAAATGATTGTTAAAAAACAAATAAATAAAAAAATTAAAAAATGAGGGAGTCACATATGGTGACGATTATAATGGGAAATTGACACGAAGGAGAAACAGACAGACATACAAGATGTTAAACAACACAATTATAACAGATACTATGCTTGCTCCGCTAGGAAGATACAAAGATACTAGACAGCGAAGAAAAGCCCGAATAAGATGAAGACAACCCTGATGATCGGCATCATGATCGTCGCTGGAACAGTCAAGTTGCGTGCGTTATCCACCTCTACCACCCTCACCACACAGGCCCCGAACACGACTACCCAACGCAACACCCCCAGCCCAGACACACCACACACACACACAGCCACCGATACCCCAACATGGTGTGAGAACCTTGTCAAGCGGTATTCACTGTCCTACACAGTGGAAACCTTACCAGTGATAGCCATATTGTACAGTGTGATTCAGACAATTAGATTGCGAAAATGGAGGAGAGCCTCCCGCATTCCACTATACACATTTAGAGCCCCCTTCCTCGGACTCCAGCAAACCCCACACTCTTTCTGAACCTTTCTCCTTAATAAATGGCTAAGGAATCGAACGGAGTGATCAGGGATCACCCAATTAGTAAGGCCCTAATCGAAGGACCGCCCAAAAGAGCGCAAAATCCCCCCAGAGTATAAGAAGAGTTTGCCATATGTTCGCTCTCTCTTGGCGCCCTCTTGGCCTTGGTACCCCTGTCATGGCCATCACCAATTGCAGCAACACCAGAAGCGAGTCCAAGTTCAACGCCCGCTACCAGACGGATGAGCCCAGCTGAGCAGCAGTTACTCCTTCGAACCAGAGAGATCCAGAATTGAACAGCGGCCACTGTTTTCTGACTTAAACCGGGTGCCCGAAGTTAAGTACAGGTTGTCTTATCTGATAGGTGTAGTTAACTAGTGGTGTTTATGTTGCATGACTAATTGTGCGTAAATAAAGTACCCTTGACCTTGAATTAACCAACTGGTGTTTGACTCTTTGATCGATAGCCGATTGAAACTTGTGATGGTATCATTCGATACCTGGCGACTCTAAGCATTAAGACACAGATAACATAGAAAGAAAGGTAAACTTACTGATTGCCATAATTGGAACAGAGCCACAGAAAAGACAAAAGAAAAGAAAAGGCAACAGTACGTTCAACATGTTAAACAACATAAGTACATCCTTGTTAAACGACACAAGCATATCCTGCAACAGAATAAACAAAGACATGAACTGAATAAAGGACTGCCCGCCCCCCCCCCCCCCACAAGTATCCAGTAGGTATAAGCCAACTAAAAAAAAATTCCATGTGGCAAAGAAACAAAAGAAAATTGGCTCCATACATTGAGTATGAAATTAAATATACCATAAGCATCTCTAGTATCTACATATTCACAAAGTTTGTATTTGGAATGCTTTACCTTTTCCATCATATAAAGCAAGCCCAGACGTTTCTTGTTCGGTCTCTAGCAACCATCCAGGTGGATAACCCAGTCGACGCATCCGATAAATAAACGGTGGGAGAGTTTCATCAGTCATCCCCAGAGCTTCTTTAAGTTCTACACTGCAGAACCAATTGGATTTACCCAAGAGTTAACGAACATTTTTTAATGCCATGAACAATAAATATTGGCGGTTGGGCAGGATTATCATTCAAGAGGACCAATTGCACAGCTTAAAAAAAAGTGTGCATAATACAATGATTCATCTACAAAAATTAACTAATAGAGGCAGCTTACTATGCAAAACTTTAAAAAAAAGAAAAAATGTAGGAAAGTAGAATTATATGACATGAGGCAGCATTGCTGCATAAGGGGCTAACTATGGTAATTCCCCTGAGTAAATTTTGTGACAGTAGTAGGGCTGTTAGAAAGAGCAGGGGAATGAAATAACTCTTTCAAAGAACTGACACAAGAATGATGGGTCTAATAGAATCATACAGCACAGAAGGAGGCTATGACAGTGCAATCCATGAGGTTTTATTTTACCTGATAACACCTGGTTTGAACTTTTCAAACCTCTCTGCATGATACCGCTGTTGAGAACCTGAATGAGGTGAATCACTAGCCATTGTCATGAACTCTTTTCTTTTTTCACTAATACGAGCAAGATCACGTGGCTGCAAAGTCAATTGAAAGATATGAATGTTAGTTATTTAATACAGTTAACAATTTTGTATGAGGGGTGGCAAGATGGTGCAGTGGTTAGCACTGCTGCATCACAGCACCGAGGACCCGGGTTCGATCCTGGCCCCGGGTCACTGTCCGAGTGGAGTTTGCACACTTTCCCCGTGTCTGTGTGGGTCTTACCCTCACAACCCAAAGATGTGCAGGGTAGGTGGATTGGCCACGCTAAATTGCCCCTGAATGGGGAAAAAAGAATTTGGTACTCTAAATTTATATTAAAGAAACAATTATGTATGACATGTCAAAATATGATCATTCATGCTGTTGGAATTTTAAATGCAGAAAATGAAAATGTCTAGTTTTAACATGTCTATTATCAAAAATTCACAAAAAGCTTCCAATTTCACTTGCCTGTTTTAAGATCAGTCAATTTGAGACTGCATATCTCCCCAGTTAGTTTTATTGGCCTCCCCTCCTGACTTGCATGTGGTAAAGTTTTACATATGCCAACAGATCTCCAGTACCTCAATGAAAGTGTCATTCTTCACAAGCAAGTGTAATAAATACACATCAACAGGCAACTTTACAATGAATTGGACTGTATCCTCACCCCATTTCCACAGTATGTACTTTCCTGCGTGGGTCAACTGATAATTGACCACCAAACCAGGATAGAGTGGGGAAACTGTAATGCCTGCCCATGCTGCTCATCTTAGCCATTGCTGTAAATTAGGATCTTGCTATTGCATACCACACCATGATACATTTTCTGGCAAATTATCGCAGGGGCCCAGAGACCACATTTCCCATTAGGGGTTGTTTTCTGTATTATGAACCTGTGCAAGACTACAACAACAAAAAAAATTATAGCTCCTTTGATGTCAAGATACCCTAAACCAGTGTTTTTCAAACTTTTTTCCAGGGACCCGTTTTTACCAACCGGCCGACCTTTGCGACCCACGCCGGCTGAACTTCGCGACCCATGCCGGCCGACCTGCACGGCCCACCATTTTCTCTTACCGTGTTTGTTGCTGACAAAAATGGAGGAAATGGTTTTGGGACCCTTTGGCCCCAATGGTCCCTTTGTCCCCCCGAACTTGTAAAAAAAGTGGCTGCGACCATATAAAAGTAAAATGCAGCCGCACTGCGCATGCGTGCCCGATCATCGTTTTAAAAAAAATGTTGCTGGCCGTTTTGAAGGCCGCTCGCAGCCGGCATTATTAAAAGCCGGCTGCTGAGGGCTTGAAGGCGATGCAGGCGGGTAAGGCCCCGGGTCTGGCCGGGTACCCAGTGGAGTTTTATAAAACGTTCTCGGGGATATTGGGGCCGGTGTTGTTGAGGATGTTCAATGAGGCAAGGGAAAGAGGGGTGCTGCCCCCGACGATATCACAGGTAACGATTTCGCTGATTCTTAAGCGGGACAAGAACCCGGAGCTGTGTGGGTCCTATAGGCCGATCTCCCTGTTGAATGTAGATGCCAAGTTGCTGGCCAAAATCTCGTCCTCCAGGATCGAGGATTGTGTTCCGGACGTTATTGGGGAGGACCAGACGGGGTTTGTTAAGGGCAGGCAGTTGGTGGCCAATGTAAGAAGGCTGTTAAATGTGATCATGATGCCCACGGAAAGTAGGGAGGTGGAGGTAGTGATCGCAATGGATGCAGAAAAGGCTTTTGATCAGGTAGAATGGGATTATCTGCGGGAGATACTGGGACGGTTCGGATTGCGCGGGGCTTTATTGACTGGGCCAAGTTACTGTATCAGGCTCCTGTGGCAAGTGTACGGATGAATAGGACAACATCGGACTATTTTAGACGGCACCGGGGGACGAGACAGGGATGCCCCTCCGGGGGAAAGAAAAGAGAGCACAGGGTTTTGCTCTATGCAGATGACCTGTTTCTATATGTTTCGGACCCAATAGTGGGGATGGAAGAAATCATGAGGATTCTAGGGGAATTTGGCCGGTTTCCGGATACAAGCTTAATATGGGAAAGAGTGAGATGTTTGTGGTCCAGGTGAGGAGGCGGGAGAGGCGACTGGGAGAGCAGCCGTTTAGGTTAGTGGAAGGAAGCTTTAGGTACCTCGGCATCCAAGTGGCACGGGAATGGGACCGGCTACATAAATTGAATCTAGCCTGGCTAGTGGACCAAATGAAGGACGACTTTCGGAGATGGGATGCGCTTCCGTTGACTCTGGCTGGGAGGGTGCAAACCTGTGAAGATGACTGTGCACCCGAGATTCCTATTTGTATTTCAGTGTCTCCCTATCTTTATTCCGCAGTCCTTTTTTAAGCGGGTCAACAGAGTGATCACAGGCTTCATCTGGGCGGGCATGGAAGGTAATGCTTGACTTTCGCCTTGACCTCGGGGAGAGGGCGAGCTGCGCTGCCAAATTTTAGCAACTATTATTGGGCGGTTAATATAGCCATGATCAGGAAGTGGGTTGGGGGGGAGGGGTCGGCTGGGTGCGTATGGAGGCGGCTTCATATAAGGGCACCAGTCTGGGGGCGTTGGTAACTGCGTCTCTGCTGTTCCCGCCGGCATGGTACTCGACCAGTCCAGTGGTGGTGGCGGCCCTGAGAGTTTCCGGCCAATGGAGGAGGCATGTGGGAGCATCGGTCTTGGCCCCAATATGTGATAATCACCGGTTTGCCCTGGGGAGTATGGACAGGGGGGTTCCGGTATTGGCGGAGAGCGGGGATTGAGAGGATGGGTGATATGTTATAGAGGGGAGCTTTCAGAGTATGAGGGCGTTGGAGGAAAAGTTTGGGTTGGGGAGGGGAAGTGAATTCAGGTATCTGCAGGTGCGGGACTTCCTTCATAAACAGGTGTCAACCTTCCCGCTCCTACCGCTAAGGGGGATTCAGGACAGGGTAGTTTCCAGATTGAGGATAGGAGAAGGGAGCGTCTTGGGCATTTATAAGGAACTTAAGGGGTCGGAGGAGATGCAGACCGAGGAGCTGAAGCGCAAGTGGAAGGAGGAGCTGGGAGGCGAGTAGAGTCAACACGTCTGCAACATGTGCCAGGCTCAGCCTGATACAATTTAAGGTTGTTCTCCGGGCTCACGTGAAGGTGGCCTGGATGAGCAGATTCTTTGGGGTGGAGGACAGGTGCGCAAAATGTGCGGGAGGACCGACGAACCATGTCCACATGCTTTGGGCATGTCCAAAGTTTAGGGGGTTTTTGCAGACGCCATGTCCACGGTGTTAAAAGCAAGGGTGGCACTGAGTCCAGAGGTGGCGATTTTCGGGGTGTCAGAAGATCCGGGAATCCAGGAGGAGAAAGAGGCAGACGTTCTGGCCTTTGCTTCCCTGGTAGCCTGGAGATGGATACTATTAGCATGGCGGGATTCAAAGCCCCCGAAATCGGAGGCCTGGCTATCGGACATGGCTAGCTTTCTCTGTTTGGAGAAAATCAAGTTCGCCTTGAGAGTGTCACTGTTAGGGTTCGCCCGGAGGTGGCAACCGTTCGTCGACTTCTTTGCGGAAAATTAATCGCCAGCAGACGGGGGGGGGGGGGGGGGGGGGGGGACCCTCCCGACACCCACCTGCGGGTCGTGCCCCCGAGTTTGACAATGCGTGACCTAAACCCCTTCAAAGTCAAATTGCATACAACAAATTCCCACAAACAACAAATGAGAAATAAGCATTCTAACAGTGTTGATGGTGTTGGTTGAAGGAGGACTGAAACTTAATGCTGGAAGAACTCCTGGCTTTTCACAGAGCATTGTTGAGATCGCAGTTCAACATCTCATCCAAAAAAGACAATACCTGCGACAATGCAACACTCCTTTGGAGCCTAGATTGTGCAGCCAGGTTCGGGAGTAGGGCTTGAACCCACAATCTTTGACTCGATGGCCAAGTACAATAGCTTGATTGAGATCACATTTTGTTCAACTATTAAACAGAGGAAAATGTTTTAGTCATAACAGCTCCAGGGTCCCAGGTTCAATTCCAGCCTCGGGTGACTGTCTGTGAGGAGTTTGCACTTTCTCCTGCGTCTGCGTGGGTTTCCTCCGGGTGCTCTGGTTTCCTCCCACTTAGATGTGCAGGTTAGGTAGATTGGCCATGCTAAATTCTCCTTAGTGTCCAAAAAGATTAGGTGGTGTTACTGGGTTACGGGGATAGGGTGGAGGCGTGGGCTTAAGTGGGAATGCTCTTTCCAATGGCCGTGCAGACTCGATGACCCGAACGGTCTTTTGCACTGTACATTCTATGATTCTAAATGAATTTTCATTTAATAATAAGCAAACAATTAGTTGACTTCTGCATGACCCTGATGTGTGCAATTTGTCCGCTTGGAGTAAAATCTCATTGCAAAGATATGCTTATCTTACCTTTGGACAATCTTTTAACTGATGTTCGGTTGAACCACAGTTGAAACAACAAGGTTTTGGCCTATTTGATACAAAATGTGTTTTCCTCAAGTTACTAATGATTTTCAATAAAATAACATGTTTAATATTTACTCAATTAAAGAGACTTGAAGCTAAAGCATCTTTACATACCTCTTAGCTTTCAATCCCACTTCTTGACCATCTAAGGAGACAACTTGGGCGAAGACTTGCTGGTATCTTTACAGCGCATTCAGGAATTACTCATTTCCACAAACATCTTAAAATAACCTTCCAGGCCTTAATACATAGGTGACATCTCATTACAAGATTTTCTCTTGCTCAAAGAGCAAGTTAATTAGCTTTCCGCCAAGATGTGAAGTGACTGGCTGAACAACTACAGAACTATTAATTTGGTCAGTTTCCTTGCTCTGTGTAACTGGACCATCCTTGTCTTAAATTACTCCAATCCTCTGCTTAATGATAATTATCATGATCAGTTAATTATATTATGATCTGAAATTAATAGTGCTAGAGAGAGAGTGAGACGTGCTGGCAAAGATTTTGTCTTGCACTTGTCAAGACAGATACACAAATTCCAACGGTCAAGCGATCACAATTTATACTTCAGGAGGAAGGGGTGCTGATTAATTGACACCTTGGTATCCGGTATAGTATAAACTGTTGTGATCGTTTGAAATTTGGCATTCTTGCATTGGTCCTGATGAATGCATGATGAAAAGCTTTGGCAACATGTTGCTCTTGTCATGGGTTCTACACATCATATTTTAACACTTAAGAGCCCATGAAATTCTGCACTGTAAAAACGTTGTTATTAAGTTTAAAGATCATTAATCCATAAAGTAATCCAGTTATGTGTAGTAAGCCAGGATGGTCAAAAGAGCTCCTAATGTTAATATCAGAATTTCACCTTTAAGATTACCGGGGCTCTTGCACAATAAAACTAAATCTGTTTAACTAAAACCAACAAACTGTGCCAGATACAAGTTTATGTTTTGAAAAATAAATGTTACTGTTGTACATAAATCCTCATTTATTTCCGTCAAGAAGATCAGGAGCATTGCTTCAACAAAATGGAGAAACAGATTTCAAGACTTCAGATTGGAAAACATCTGCTAAAATGTATAAACATCTGGAATATTGGTGGCATGGTAGCACATTGGTTAGCACAGTTGCTTTGCAGCTCCAGGGTCCCAGGTTCAATTCCCAGCTTGGGTCACTGTCTGTGCAGAGTCTGCACGTTCTCCCAGTGTCTGCTTGGGTTTCCTCCCACAGTCCAAAGATGTGCAGGTTAAGTGGATTGGTCATGCTAAATTGCCATTAGTGTCCAAAAAGGATAGGTGGGGTTACTGGGATAGGGTAGAGGTTGGGCTTAGATAGGGTGATATTTCCATGGGCCTGTGCAGACTCGATAGGCTGAATGGCCTCCTTTTTAACAGTGCAGAATTTCATGGGCTCTAGATAGATTTAAATGACATGTTATAAATGGCCTGTTTTGCAATAAGTGTTAAGGTATGATGTGCAGAACCCATGAATGGCCTCCTTCTGCACTGTAAATTCTAATTCTAACAAAAATTCTAATCTGGAATATTACATGATCTGCATTTGGAAATTAGCCTCTGTAGGAGAGAAATATTTTACTCTGAATACATATGCTAATATTATGCTGTCATTCCCAAGGTCTAGCAAAAACCTAGACTATTTTCTATTCTGTTCAGAATCAATTCTGAAACCTGTCAGAATTTTATCAAGCCTTGGGCAACAGGTTGAGAGGTGGCAAAACATTATGGGAAGGTGCCAGGTGACACCCCTGTTGCTTTCCATCCCTCCCCCAGGCCATTTCACCAAGGGCAGGAAGGTTGACAGGCATTTCCACCAGAAGACCAATTGAGCCACTTCAGTAGCTAATTAAGGGCCACTTCCCTGCTGGGGACACTGCGCAGTGATACCTGCTGGCAGGAGTGCCCTCCTTCCAGTCATCATTTCCTCCCTGGTTGCAATAAATGTATTTTGTCCCTTCAGCAATGCTGTAACCTGTACCAATAACCAACCACCCACCTTTCGATTGCCAGGGCCTGCCTGTCTGGATCCCAGAAACAATAATCATCCCACATTTTAAGTGCCGCAGCCATTGAGCCACCCTCTCTTTGTAGCTGCAGCATCATCACTGGCCACCCCCTGCAATTACTCTGAATTGCTGGCACTCTGTTGGGCTGTCAGCTCACTGGCTGCCTCCATACTTTGGGATTGCAGCTACCTAATTGGTTGATGCCAGAAATATGCCTCCCTCGATCCTGCTGCCGGTTGAAGAGGGGTTGCCTCCCCTTTTTGGTGCCGGTGGCAGGGCTTCAGCTTTCATTGGAAAATTTTGGCCTACATTGTTGTAATAAACAAGTCAACTGAAGTAGAAACTTTCCATTCAGTGTGCAGGATACTTGGGTATTTCCCATCCATCTGTCAGCTGTGGATTTTCATTTAGCAAGGGCTGTCCGAGTTTGTCAAGGCAAAAGTTGGTGAAGTACTGAACGCTCCCCACAACCTGCATGAAACAAAAGTTACAAAGCTTTCCTAATATGTACTAATTGGCAAAAACTAATGAGTGTTTGTTCTGTTACTTAAAGTAATTGTCATATTAAGTTTAAAGAATTCACTGTACGTAGACATTTAATATATATTACACATGTACACACTGGAGTAATCAAAATGGACCTAAAAAGAAATCATTGAGAAAAATCTCAATAGTCTAAA
Source organism: Scyliorhinus torazame (assembly GCF_047496885.1). Taxonomy (NCBI): domain Eukaryota; kingdom Metazoa; phylum Chordata; class Chondrichthyes; order Carcharhiniformes; family Scyliorhinidae; genus Scyliorhinus; species Scyliorhinus torazame. The sequence goes on from NC_092707.1 coordinate 59,531,357, forward strand.
AATCACTGTTAAAACAAGTATTTTAAAGTAGCATACAGTAAAAACTCTTGTGGCAGACACCAAATCTGATTTAAAACCTGCGCATATTTTTGAACTAAATTACCTTAATATGGAGGGAAGAAAATTAAGTGCAAATGGAGATAACAGGTTTCACTGTAATGTTTAATGAAATAGAAACATAGATTTGTTTTAGACTATTGTGGATTACATTAAAGCTACTGAAATATTACGAGCATTATAAATTCTCCGGCTCAATTTCAGGAAAGTACATTGTACGAATTGCGTTGTGGGCAGCACAGTGGTGCAGTGGTTAGCACTGCTGCCTCACGGCACCGAGGTCCCAGATTTGATCCCGGCTCTGGGTCACTGTCCGTGTGGAGTTTGCATGGGTTTCGCCCCCACAACCAAAAGATGTGCAGGGTAGGTGGATTGGCCACGCTAAATTGTCCCTTAATTGGAAAAAATGAACTGGGTACTCTAAATTTATAAAAACAAAAGAATTGCTTTGTGGGGGCAGCAGGATGCCTCACGGTGCAGAGGACCTGCGTTTGATTCTATGATCCTGCCCCCGAGTCATTCTTCGTGTGGAGTTTGCACATTCTCCCCGTGTTTGCGTGGGTCTCACCCTCTAAAGATGTGCAGGGTAGAGGGCAGCGCGGTGGTTAGCACTTCTGCCTCACAGCACCGAGGTCCCAGGTTCGATCCTGGCTCTGGGCCCTTGGAGGTTGCACATTCTCCCCCTGGCTGCGTGGGGCTCGCCCCCACAACCTAAAAATGCGCAGGTTAAGTGGATTGGCCACTTTAAATTGCCCCTTAATAATTGGGTGCACTACAATTATATAATTTAAAAAAAAAATTTTTTTTTAAAACATGTGCAGGGTAGATTTCATAGAATTTACAGTGCAGAAGGAGGCCATTTGGCCCATCGAGTCTGCTCTTGGAAAGAGCACCCTACCTAAGGTCCACATCTCCACTCTATCCCCATAACCTAGTAACCCCACCCAACACGAAGGGCAACTTTGGACACTAAGGGCAATTTATCATGGCCAATCCACCTAACCTGCACATCTTTGGACTGTGGGAGGAAACCGGAGCACCCGGAGGAAACCCACGCACACACGGGGAGGATGTGCAGACTCCGCACAAACAGTGACCCAAGCCGGAATCGAACCTGGGACCCTGGAGCTGTGAAGCAATTGTGCTATCCACAATGCTACCGTGCTGCCCAAGGTAGTATTGGTCATGCTAAATTGCCCCTTAATTGGGGGGAAAAATTGGGTACTATAAATTTTTAAAAAAAGAACTGCATTGTACAAATTATATAATAAGTATTAATACCAATATCAAAGTATAAAAAGGAATTTGATACTTAATTATGTTCCAATGTCAATATGGATCCAAATAATAAACAGGGAGGGTGGAAACAGTGTACTGAATAAAATAATGTCATTCAAGTTCAGTACAGTGCATCCAAGAATTAATGTGCTTGTAACAGAAAGTGGTTCAGTATGCAATATCATACTGTACGGTCTGCAAAAATGTGGTCGCAAGAGGACCATTAGGGTAGACACAGGCTGTTTAACTTTATGATCAACACCGGAAACCAATCTGAAAAAAAACAGAGGCAGATGTAACCCAAACATTTATTTCAGGAGATCCATGTATTGATACCTCAATGCAAAATGTCATGGGATGGAAAGGTATAAGGTGCCCTCACCCACAATCTCAGCCAGACCATAGAATTTACAGTGCAGGAGGCCATTCGGCCCATCAAGTCTGCACCGGCCCTAACGCAGAGCATCCTACTGAAGCCCACGCATCTACCCTATTCCCGTAACACCCACTTAACAGTTTTTGGGCACTAAGGGCACTTTAGCATGGCTAATCCACCTAACCCGCACATCTTTGGACCATATTTAGAAAAATAGTGGCACAGCAAAGATTAGCGGCTGGATTCTCCGCTGGCGGGATGTTTAGTTTTGCCGGCAGCCTGGGGGTTTCCCAGACAGCGCGGGGCTGCCCCACAATGGGAAACTCCATTGACCAGCCGGCGTAATGGAGCATTCCACCGGCAGGGTGAAATGTGGCGCAGTGGGGCGGAGAATCCAGCCCTGGGTGTTTTCCCCACAGAGGGAGCAAAAATCACCTGAGGGGGTTCATCTGAGAGCAGTATTTGCAAAAACCGGGAGCTGTGGCTCCCGCAAATGGTGCATAATGCACAGAAAAATTATTCAAAACATTGACATTGGGCATGTCAGTATACCAATATCCCACTTTAATGACAGCAAAATATTTCTCAAATTTCATTGCTAATTCCCCAGCGCAAATAGTTTAATGTATTGCGTGCGTAACTTTGTGGATTTCCCACTTTTAGTAAATTTAACAGATGTTTTCCAATCGGTTTTAAATCTTTAAATCTATTTTACAACTACATCAAAAATATCCAAAATAATTTTCTTGAATTTAGTAGCTCACATAATAAACTAACTTTACATAGGTACGTGGATTAAGGCCAGTTAAAACTGCAAATAAATGTATTTTGGAAACAATTAATGGTAGAATTGTGAAAATGTCAGTTTTCAATAATTAAAATGAATTCAGAAGAGATGAGAGCAATAGAAAGTTAGCGTTAGGAACTCAAATAAACGTTTTGCCGATACTGCAGTAGGCGTGTGATTTAAAAGACCTGGTAAGGTGCAGCGTGGTAGCGCAGTGGTTAGCACTGCTGTCTCACTGTGTCATGGTCCCAGGTTCGATCCCGGCTCTGGGTCACTGGCCGTGTGGAGTTTGCACATTCTCCCCATGCTTGTGTGGGTTTTGCCGCCACCACCCAAAAGATGTTCAGGCAAGGTGGATTGGCCACGCTAAATTCCCCCTTAATTGAAAAATAAATGAATTGGGTCCTCTAAATTTATTAGTCAATAATCAAAAATGGTTGAAGTGTTGAACGTGTCGAGAAAGGGTAGGCATGTTGAATTGGTCTTTGCTCTTCACAAATTTGATACTGGAACAATTTTAGTTCAGATTCCAAGAGATTAGCATTAATGAACTATCTATTGGCTTTGAAACTAAGTATTCTTCCCTCAACTTGGTAGCAGACAAGCAGACCCAGTCTACCATAAGAATAAGGAAGCCAGGTGTGACCAGGTGTGCAGACACCCAATTCAAACTTTGCTCTTCCAAAATAAAAACAAAGGTACCAAAACAAACTTGTGCGCAATTTTGGATTTAGCAACTGGTTCAGAGGAAATTGATAATACAGGTAAGTGTCAGTGACATATATAGCAAAAAGGAGCTCAGAATAACTTTTAATGTACTTTGGCTAGATGGGACAGATCCTCGACTTCTCAAAGGATCAAAAGGGATTAGGTGTGGCTGTGGTCAACTTTTTTTTAATATATATGTAAAAAGGAGTTCCACAACTATGAGATCTGCATACAAGGTCTGGAGGACACTGAATTTTATTTGAGAATTGAAAAATAGTATGAAACAGGCGCCAGTAAATTCTGGACTAAGTTAGCCTAAAGATAGTAATAAAGGAAAAGAACAACAGGATGCAGTCATGGTTTCTTTAAATACAGCACGCTTGGTAATAGAAAATAAGTGCCAATAAATGGAAAAACAACAAAGATCAAAATTCTTCAGGAATCAATTCTGCTTTCCCTGTTGCTAAAACCATGCAAATAACAAGGTAGAGGTCAGTGCTCAGAATATAACATTTACTGATGACACTAAATGTTATTACCAAGTCAGGAGTCCAAATAGATTAAATATTTAACAATGCACATTTAAACAGGGAAAATGAAGAATGTAAAAATGAGGAGGTCCTGTTTTAAAATGAACAACAAGGGTATAAAACAAAAAAGATTAAAAGTATATGATCAATCTGGGGTTCCCAAACAAAACTAAGCAAATACCTGGATGCATCTTAGAGGTATTGGATTCATACTCAAGACATACGACTATAAACTTGCACAGATAATTAGTGGTGCTACCTCATACATAGTTCTGGCCACACTATCGTCAAAAATAGTTATTTTACTAGGACCAGAGAAATGCAAGTGATATTTCGGCAACTTAGTTACGATGGGACTCTTTGAAAAGATTGGTAGGGAGCAGGATCCAGTTTTTAATGCTGAGAGAGTTCAGATGCAAGACTGAGCACTGAGCTTTAAGGGCAGCACGGTAGCATTGTGGATAGCACGATTGCTTCACAGCTCCAGGATCCCAGGTTTGATTACCAGCTTGGGTCACTGTCTGTGCGGAGTCTGCACATCCTCCTCGTGTGTGCGTGGGTTTCCTCCCACAGTCCAAAGATGTGCGGGTTAGTTGGATTGGCCATGATAAATTGCCCTTAGTGTCCAAAATTGCCCTTAGTGGGGTTACTGGGTTATGGGGATAGGGTGGAGGTGTTGACCTTGGGTAGGGTGCTCTTTCCAAGAGCCGGTGCAGACTCGATGGGCCGAATGGCCTCCTTCTGCACTGTAAATTCTATGATCTAAGCACCACAAGAAAATGAATAAGCCTCAACCAATAGAGATAAAATAATTATCCCCCCCATCCCATATGTGAAACATTCCTGTACGTCAGTATTGTGTTGCTTAACTCCCTAATTTAAAAACCTGGTCCACACCCAGTTAGCAACAATGGCATATTCAATTAAGCCTAAAAATGACCAAATAAGGAATATAATAATTTCTAGATTACAAGGACCAGAGATAGCAATGGTTGAGCAAAATAGATGGACATTTCAGATACTCTGGAGTTCTATTGAACTACCTTTGTTATTGGCAGATTACATAATTTGAATATAATTCATGATCCATCTGATACCTTGTCCAAATAAACCATGCAAATGATTAGCATACATTGTACAAAAGCTCAATGCCATCCTTGTCTGGTATACATTTGCAGTAGGTATTAATAGATAGTAAGTTGGTATAGGAACCTACAACTAATCCAGCTGTATTGCTTTAGCTAAGATCAGCTAACTCAGCATGTGACCAAGGATGGAACACGTTCTGTCCCATAGTTTTTAAACAATTCAAATAAATATTGATAGTTGGACTTCCAACTTACATGAAATGCTTCTTTTATTTTCTTTACTGCACTTGAAGTTTTCACTTTCAGGTGCTCTTCTAGCAGCACACTTGATGGCTGAAAAGACATTATATGCTTTTACTTACAGATTTTAAAACAATTTGATTAAAAAAGCTTTATTTTTTCATTTATTTACCTGAGGTTTCACATTAAATGATGTTTTTTCAGGGTCACTTTGTGTTTCATTTTCATATTTTTCAACTAAACCTGCGATGAAATCTTCAATTTCTTGATGAAACTGTCTGAAATTAAAAATTGGAGCACAAATCAGAATGGCTAGTGTCAAACTGGAAATACTGCAAAAGAAGAAGTGAAAACTTAAAAAAGATGCTTAAAACTGAAACTTACTTTGAAATATTGTTGTTCATAAACAAGATCTGAACCATTGGGCCATCTGTTTTGGAGTCACTCACAACTATTTTACTGGCACAAATAAAGGTTAGAAGTTTAACGTAAACTTTCAAAACTTGAGGAATATGGAATCCAATCCAAATTAACATTTAGGTTGAAATTCAAGCACAAGCCACAAAACTAATTACATTTTGCCCATGTAATCTTTTTACATTGCACAAATATGCAATTGGTTCAAGTTCTATAAACTAAGATTTATTAACAACTTTTAGGTAATAGTGGCATTTAAAGACAAGAGAAATTTAGAATACACTAGCCAAATATTTCCACACAAACCATTTACATGTATGGAAATAACATTGTATACCCTGGAAAATATTACATGATCTTTATGACTAAATGCAACTGTTGGTTTCAACATAATTACAGAAAACATTACGAAGGTGTCTAGAGTTAAGCGTGAACTGTTAGGCTATCAATATTCATGTTACCTTGGCTGGGTCAACAAGTTCAACTTCCTCTTCAGTGCTTGATGTTAACTGATGGTTAAGGGAAAGGCCCTTATATAATGACAAGAAGCATACAAAACCAAACTATTAAAAAAACATTTTCCAAGCATTCAATGGGCAGAGGGAGTGCCTTAAAGTACACTGAGCTAGTTTTGCACTATTGAACCCATCTTTCACTAGGCACCCAAGTAGTTACACAATTTTCTATTTACTAAATAATGACCAGAAAGCGATACTTAGTTGGTTTTCCTTCTCTAAACTTAAACTTGAATCACCAAAAATCATATGGACACCACACAGATTAAATGAAATGCTTGCTATCATTCACATCATGTAAAAATACAACGGAAATTTGCACCTTATTGCCATGGATCTACAATCATTTTTGTTTGAAATAGACAGAGATTTACATAATATTGCAGCAAAAAAAGCTAGATTTATTTGCCTAGATATTAGTGCACACCTTCAGTTTTGGTTTTACACCAAAGTAAAATATACAGTACAACTCCACCTGGTGATAACATTTCTGAATTTACGGAGTAATGAAAGGGGAAAGAAACTAGCTCTCACACTCAGTTAGGCATTGGATACGTCTAGTGCAAAACAACTTAATCATCTTGAATGTCATCAGAACAATCTGAACACCTAGAATTTGACAGGTATTTGGTTGATTTTGTGGAGTCAGACTGTTTTTCCTGACAAGAAAACTTGTAGTTTATAGTACCGAACCTAGGTCCACAAACAAGGCAGACTGCGTTTCGAATCAACACATAGCGTTGATTAACACTTCACCAATATGAAGCGGTTTCGCTTTACACCTACTTTACAATTATTGTGTAACGTACATGGAATCCAGAATTAGTCTGGACCAGTTCTACTCTATCAGGTTAGTTCGAGTCTTCACACCCGATATGCCACTCATTCATTAATCAAATTTGTACACTGACGCTAACTTTGCAATGTGAATGTACCACACTACAATCCTTATTGTAATAACGATGATCTACTGTGACATTTATCAAAGTCTTGCGATAATACTAGACTTAAGATTTTGAAACTTCACGGATTGATCAGAAACTGGTAAATCCAAAGGTACTTCGGAGCAGAAAAAAAATAAAATATTGTGTGATAGAAAGGCTGAAAAGGGTGTAACAAGTTTCAAAGTACCGGAATTTACAACAAGTTCCGCAGGAACACAGCCAGTGTCGTAAAGGTACTTACACCAAAATTAGCTCCATGAAAAATTGCCCCAAACGAGGTAGTTTGAAATCATGTAGCCAGCCACTCCGCAGGGAGCGGTAAAAGACCCCCGCCCTGCTCCATGTGTTTTCAGGGCAGGAGGTTGCTGCGGGCGGTTGGTCGGATTCCTGAGGAACCCGAAATGAAGCTACAATGAGGTGACTCGCAGGCCTGTGTTCCGGGCCTATCTGGTGAAGCGAAACCAAAAAAAAAATCAGATTGTAAAAAAAGGGTAACCGCGATATGACCGGAGAAGAGTGGAAGCTTGCGAGCAGCGAGCGAACGCCGTTAAACGGCCGCTCTGCCCCGACTCCTTTACGCGGCTTCTCCGACACGAGCCAATCGCTCCCGAGGCGCCCCGTTTGATTTTGCGAGGCTCATTTCCTTTAAAGGAAAGGATATTCTCCGTCTTCAGGTCGCCCACTCGCTCCTCGAATTCCAGCAGCTTCTTCCTCATCGTCTCCGCCTCGCCCGCGTCCTCCGAGTCGTTGAAACGGATATGAGAAGGTTTTGAATCTTCAAACTCCTCGAACAACTGGCGGTCCCCAAAATCCAATTCCACCCCCTCGGCGGCCATCTTGTCACTAAGCGGCGAGTGACGTCGCTGGGAGGGTTAAAGGGCGGAGTTCAGAGCGCGCAGCGATTGTGATCCGCGTCGCTTCCATGGAGGGGAGCAGCTTGGCCTAAATCAGCGCCAGTCGTGAACCGGGGATAAGTATTGCTGTGAATTACGAATGCAACACCGGAGTCTCAATAAGTCACAGAGCCGCGTCAGTAAAGCTCGATATGAAGGCCAATTATTGTGGGAGCCTTCGAGGGGCAAATCATTTGCAACACCCGTTAAATTTTCAAGTCAATGACGAGTGAGGTTCTGCTAGGCCGCGGCCACTTTGCTGAGGAAGAGTTACGACATTGGGGATACTCGCCATCTCCTCCAGTTTTGTTTTGTGGCCTCTCTGAATGAGAACAAGCTTCATTGTGAGATCTCAGTAATTCAGTGCCTCCGGGGTGGGGGGGGGGGAAACCACATGGCGCCTGTTGTTGAACGTTTCCCCGTGCGATTGCCAGAATGGAGTGTGGGTCTCAGAAAAATCAGATTTGTATTCTTGAGTCCTCCCAATTCAATTAAGATGTGTCAGGATTTCCAGGTGGAGGTTGGTATCATTTAAATAGTAAATTTGAGTTTTTGTTATTTATATAAAGTTCCAAAGTCTGTTTTGGATGATGAGATGTCATAGAGTCTTGCAGCACAGAACGAGGTTCATCGTTTCTGCGCCGGCCATCAAGCTTCTCGTCTAATCCCATTTCCCAACACTTGGCCCGTTGTCATGTGTGGTATGGATTTATAACTTCCTAACCGGAGGGTATGATGACAGCTGCTATTTAATCTACATCTTTACTATGAATTAATTTATTTGAAGATATATTAGACCAAAATTTACATTTTAGTGCATAGCAAACGCTTAGAACAGCTATAACATCAGATTCAGTAATCCTTAAGGTTCCCTTATTAAGTTATGGAAGCAATGTCCAAATGCAGCAGTCAATGTCCAAATGCAGCAAGACCTGGATAATATCCAGGCTTTGGCTCACAAATGGCAAGTAACATCTGGGCCATGCAAGTGCCAGACAACGACCATCTCCAACAAAGAATCTAACTGCAGTCCCTTGCCATTGAATGGCATTGCTATTGTTGAATCATCCACTATCAACATAAGCACATAAGAACTAGGAGTAGGCCATCTGGCCCCACGAGCCTGCTCTGCCATTCAATGAGATCATGGCTGATCTTTTGTGGACTCAGCTCCACTTTCTGGCCCAAACACCATAACCCTTAATCCCTTTATTCTTCAAAAAACTATCTATCTTTATCTTAAAAACATTTAATGAAGGAGCCTCAACTCCTTCCCTGGGCAAGGAATTCCATAGATTCACAATCCTTTGGGTGAAGAAGTTCCTCCTAAACTCAGTCCTAAATCTACTTCCCCTTATTTTGAGGCCAAGCCCCATAGTTCTGCTTTCACTCGCCAGTGGAAACAACCTCCCCGCATCTATCCTATCTATTCTCTTCACAATCTTACATGTTTCTATAAGATCCCCCTGCATCCTTCTAAATTCCAACGAGTACAGTCCCAGTCTACTCTACCTCACCTCGTAATCCAACCCCCTCAACTCTGGGATTAACCTAGTGAATCACCTCTACACACCCCCCAGTGCCAGTACGTCCTTTCTCCGGTAAGGAGACCAAAACTGAACACAATACTCCAGATGTGGCCTCACTAACACCTTATACAATTGCAGCATAACCTCCCTAGTCTTAAACTCCATCCCTCTAGCAATGAAGGACAGAACTCAATTTGCCTTCTTAATCACCTGTAAACCAACTTTTTGTGACTCATGCACGAGCAAACCCAAGTCTCTGCACAGCAGCATGTTTTAATATTTTATCATTTAAATAATAATCCCTTTTGCTGTTATTCCTACAAAAATGGATAACCTCACATTTGTCAACATTGTATTCCATCTGCCAGACCCTAGCCCATTCACTTAACCTATCCAAATCCCTCTGCAGACTTCCGGTATCCTCTGCACTTTTTGCTTTACCACTCATCTTAGTGTCGTCTGCAAACTTGGACACATTGCACTTGGTCCCCAACTCCAAATCATCTCTGTAAATTGTGGGCCCAACACTGATCCCTGAGGGACACCACTAGCTACTGATTGCCAACTACAGAAACACCCATTAATCTTTGCTTTCTATTAATTAACCAATCCTCTATCCATGCTACTACTTTACCCTTAATACCATGCATCTTTATCTTATGCAGCAACCTTTTGTGTGGCACCTTGTCAAAAGCTTTCTGGAAATCCAGATATACCACATCCATTGACTCCCCGTTATCTATTGCACTGATAATGTCCTCAAAATATTCCACTAAATTAGTTAGGCACAACCTGCCCTTTATGAACCCATGCTGCGTCTGCCCAATGGGACAATTTCCATCCAGATGCCTCGCTATTTCTTCCTTGATGATAGATTCCATCATCTTCCCTACTGAAGTTAAGCTAACTGGCCTATAATTACCCGCTTTCTGCGGGTAATATCATGGAGGTTACCAGTGACCAGAAACTAAACCGGACTCGCCATATAAATACTGTGCCTACCAAGAGCAGGCCACAGGCTATGAATCCTGTGGTGAATAACTCTCCTCTTGACTTCCCAAAGACTGTTCACAGCATAAAAGGCCCGAGTCAGGAGTGTAATGGAATACTCTCCCCTGGCCTGGGTGAGTGCAGCTTCAAAAACACTCAAGAAGCTCAACACCATCTAGGACAAAGAAGCCCGCTTGATTGGCATTCTATCCACAAACATTTAGTCCCTCCAGCATCGACGTACAGTAGCAGGAGCATGTACTATCTATAAGATGCACTGCAGGAACTCACCAAGGCTCCTTAGGCAGTATTCAATCCAGGCCCATTATCATCTAGAAAGACATGAGTTGCAGATGCCATCACTTGGACATTTCCCACAACTCCCCACCCTGACTTGGAAATATATCATAATTTCTTTACTGTCGCTTGGTCAAAACTTTCTCCCTAACACCACTGCTGGTGTACATTGTTCGTCTGTCGTCCGTGAGTCAGATTTGTATTCTTGAGTCCTCCCAATTCAGTTACATCAGTTCAAGATGGCAGTTCACTACTATCTTCTCGAGGGTAATTAGGGATGGGCAATAAATGCCAATGAAGCCCAGATCCCTTCAATGTTATCATTACAACTGAATGCATTATAGCAATGCAAACATAATTGTTTGTTTGCTCTGTTATGGGAATCCAATCATGGACACCCTCTGAAGTCAACATTTGTTTCTTTATTTTCTTTTGTGTGGTTTAAAGAGAAAATGGTATAATCTTATTTGGCAATAGATTAAAAAATTTTAAATGTATTTTGCTACAAACCGGTTACAACACATAAACACTCTGGGGGAAAAATATTTCCCAAAAATCAACCAAACAGTCTGTACAAATTTTTGCACCGCCACCTGGCACCCCCCCCCACCCCCGCCGCGTGATGAACAGCTCCTCAAACACGGTCACAAACATCCGGCACCTTTTCTCAAACCACCCCTGCAGAGCCCCTAACTCATATTTTATCCTCTCCAAGTGCAGGAAATCGTACAGGTCTGTTGATGAGTCCGAATACAGGAGGGAGATAGAGAACCTAGTGGAGTGGTGTAGCGACAACAATCTCTCCCTTGAAGGACTTCCGGTTGTGGCAGGGATGAGCTAGCCGCATGTTTCGGCGGCTCCAGCTCCGACGGAACTTCGGGCTCTTTTAAGAGCCCCAACGGGGACTTGGACGGCCGTAAAACCCGGTGCGAGGCGCGAGGGAAGGGAGTCCCCCCCCGAACGACGGAGGGAAAAACCGGCAGCTGCAGCCCGAAGAATCTGCAGCCAGAAGATCAGAGAGAGAGAGAGAGAGGGAGTGAAACAAAATGGCGGCGGAGAAACCACAGGTGACATGGGGGCCTGAGCAGGACGAGGTGGTGAGACGGTGCGTGGACCTGCTGAAGAAGGAGGTAATGACCCCGTGACAGGCAATTGAGGGGCTTAAGGAGACTTTAAAGACCCAGGAGACGGAACTTCGCGTGGTGGAGCAGAAGGTGTCAGGTATTGAGGACGAGGTCCTGGGCCTGGCGGTCAAGACTCAGACGCACGAGGCACTTCATAAAAAGTGTGCTGACAGGATTGAGGCCCTTGAAAATGGAGCGCGAAGGAAGAACCTTAGGATACTAGGTCTCCCGGAGGGTGTGGAAGGAGTGGGCTGTGGAGCGTATGCAAGTAAGATGCTGAGCTCACTGATGGGTGCTGAGGCCCCTGCGGGCCCCATGGAGGTGGAGTGGGCAAATAGGATCCCGGCGAGAAGACCAAAAGCGGGAGAACCACCGGGGGCGATAATCGTGTGATTCTACCGCCTTAAGGACAGAGAAGAGGTCCTGAGATGGGCCAAAAAGGTGCGGAGTAGCAGATGGGAGAATGCGGTGGTAAGGATCTACCAGGATTGGAGTGCGGAGGTGGCGAGAAGGAGGGCGAGCTTCATCCGAGCCAAAGAGGTTTTGCACAAAAGGAAGGTGAAGTTTGGGATGCTGCAGCCGGCAAGACTATGGGTCACGTATCAGGAGAGACACTATTATTTCGAGACGGCGGAGGAAGCATGGTCCTTCATCAATGAAGAGAAACTGGACCGGAACTGAGGGACTGATGCTGCAGGGAACTGTTATTGTTGTTATTATTGTTTTTGTTAATGGGATGGTGAAAGTTAAGCGAGAAGTAAACAGGGAAGGGGGGGGACACTGGGGAAATGTGGGCGCCGGTGAGGGGGGAGAGGCGGGACATAGTCAGAGAATGGGGAAGGAGAGGGGGAGGGGAAAGGGAGCTGCGCCATAAGAGGCGGGACAGGTAAAGGGATGTTCCCGCGCCAGAAAGAATAAGGCGGGAAAACAGGCGCAAGGCGGATGGGAGTTCCCTCACACCGGGGGGGCCGAGGAGCGAGCAGGAGTAGCCGGGGTCAGTTGAAGTCAGCTGACTTACGGAAGTGATATGGGGGGAGCAATCAAGCTCGATAGGGATCTAGCAGGGGGAGGGGGGAAGGGGACAACTGGGTTGCTGCTGCGGAAATCCAAAAGGAAATGGCGAAAGAGAAGGTGGTCAGGGGCGGAATGCGACGCTGGGGGAGCGAGCGGGAGCGCGGAGGCGGGATATGGGACTGGCCTAGAGAAGGTAATGGCTAGTCGACACGGGAGGGGGGCAGGTAGCCCCCCAGTGAGGCTGATCACGTGGAACGTGAGAGGCCTGAATGGGCCGATTAAAAAGGGCCCGAGCGCTCGCGCATTTGAAAGGACTAAGGGCAGACGTGGTTATGCTCCAAGAGACGCACCTAAAGGTGGCGGACCAAGTTAGGCTAAGGAAAGGATGGGTGGGACAGGTGTTTCACTCAGGGCTGGACGCAAAGAACAGAGGGGTGGCCATTTTGGTGGGGAAACGGGTAGCATTTGAAGCAAAGAACATCGTAGCAGATAGTGGAGGTAGATATGTAATGGTGAGTGGTAGGCTGGAGGGAATGGAGGTCGTGTTGGTTAATGTGTATGCCCCAAATTGGGACTATGCGGGGTTCATGAGAAGGATGCTGGGGCGTATTCTGGACCTGGAGGCAGGAAATTTGATTTTAGGAGGGGACTTCAATACGGTGCTGGACCCGGGGCTAGATAGATCCAGCTCAAGGACTGGAAGAAGGCCGGCAGCGGCCAAGGTACTTAAGGAGTTTATGGACCAAATGGGGGGAGTGGATCCATGGCGATTTCTTAGACCCAGGGCTAGGGAGTATTCCTTCTTCTCCCACGTCCATAAAAGTGTACTCCCGGATAGATTTTTTTGTTCTAGGAAGGTCGTTGATCTCTAGGGTGGAAGAAGCTGAATACTCAGCCATAGCGGTTTCGGATCATGCCCCACATTGGGTGGACCTGGAAGTAGGAGAGGACAGGGAGCAGAGAACACTCTGGCGATTAGATGTGGGACTGATGGCGGATGAGGGAGTGTGTGCAAGAGTGAGGGGGTGTATCGAGAGATACCTGGAGGTCAATGACGACGGCGAGGTCCCTGTGGGAGTGGTCTGGGAAGCACTAAAAGCGGTGGTCAGAGGCGAGCTGATTTCTATTGGGGCCCACAAAAGGAAAACAGAGGCCAAGGAAAGGGATAGATTACTGGGGGAGATTTTAAGGGTGGACAGGGAATTTGCAGAGACCCCGGAGGAGGAGCTGTACAGGGAGAGGAGACGACTCCAGACCGAGTTTGACCTTCTGACCACCAGAAAGGCGGAGGTACTGTGGAGGAAGGCACAGGGGAGGAGGTATGAATATGGGGAAAAGGCTAGTCGCCTGTTGGCGCCCCAACTGCGAAAGAGGGCAGCAGCGAGGGAGATAGGAGGAATTAGGGATGAAAGGGGAGACACCGTGCGAAGGGCAGGAAAGATAAATGAGGTGTTTAAGACCTTTTATGAAGAACTGTATAGGTCTCAGCCCCCAGAGGGCGAGGAGGGGATGCGGCAGTTCCTGGACCAGTTGAGGTTCCCGAAAGTGGAGGAGCAGGCGGTGGCAGGCCTGGGGGCGCCGATTGAGGTGGACGAGGTTATTAAGGGACTGGGAAGCATGCAAGCAGGGAAGGCCCCGGGGCCAGACGGGTTCCCGGTGGAATTCTACAGAAAATATGTGGACTTGTTGGCCCCGTTATTGGCGAGGACGTTCAATGAGGCCAGGGAAGGGGGGACACTACCCCCGACAATGTCGGAGGCGATGATATCGCTAATTTTGAAGAGGGACAAAGATCCGATGCAGTGTGGGTCCTATAGACCTATCTCACTATTGAACGTGGACGCCAAACTGCTAGCAAAGGTGCTGGCATCGAGGATAGAGGACTGTGTCCCAGGGGTGGTGCACGAAGACCAGACAGGGTTCGTAAAAGGGAGACAATTGAATGTTAATGTGCGACGGCTATTAGGGGTGATAATGATGCCCTCAGTGGAGGAGGAGGCAGAGATAGTGGCGGCAATGGACGCAGAGAAGGCATTTGATAGGGTGGAGTGGGAGTATTTATGGGAAGTGTTAAGGAGTTTTGGGTTTGGGAACGGATTTATTCGCTGGGTTAGACTACTTTATGGGGCACCGACGGCAAGCATAGTTACAGGTCGACATAGATCGGAGTATTTCCGATTATATAGGGGAACAAGACAGGGATGCCCGCTGTCTCCATTGTTGTTTGCGCTGGCAATTGAACCTCTGGCCATGGCGCTGAGAGACTCCAGGAAATGGAGAGGGGTGACTAGAGGGGGAGAAGAACACCGAGTTTCGTTATACGCGGATGACCTATTGCTATACGTGTCGGACCCAGCGGGGGGGATGATCGAGGTTATGCGAATCTTGAGGAGGTTCGGGGAATTTTCGGGGTACAGGTTAAATGTGGGGAAGAGTGAATTATATGTGATACATCCAGGGGACCAGAGTAGAGAGATAGAAGGCTTACCGCTAAGGAAAGTGGAAAGAAACTTCCGATACTTGGGGATTCAGATAGCTAGGAGCTGGGGAACCTTGCACAGACTTAATCTGACACGGCTGGTAGAACAAATGGAGGAGGACTTTAAGAGGTGGGACATGCAGCCTTTATCGCTGGCGGGCAGGGTGCAGGCAATTAAGATGATGGTCCTCCCGAGGTTCTTATTTGTATTTCAATGTCTCCCTATTTTAATCACCAGGACCTTTTTTAATAAAATAGATAGGAGCATTACGAGCTTTGTGTGGGCAGGGAAAGTTCCGAGAGTAAGGAGGGGGTTCCTTCAGCGCAGTAGGGACAGAGGAGGACTGGCACTACCGAACTTGGGAGATTATTATTGGGCCGCCAATGTGGCAATGATACGTAGATGGATGATGGAGGGTGAGGGAGCGGCGTGGAAAAGGCTGGAGAGAAGGTCCTGTAAAGGGACGAGTCTAGAGGCGCTAGTGACGGCGCTGCTACCGTTCTCACCGAAAAAGTACACCACGAACCCGGTGGTGGCGGCAACACTGAACATATGGGGACAGTGGAGGCGACAGAGAGGGGTGCGGGGAGCCCTGGTGGGGTCCCCTATCAGGAACAACTATAGGTTCGCCCCAGGAAGAATGGATGGAGGATTTCAAAGCTGGTACCAGTTGGGAATTAGGAAGGTGGGAGATTTATTCATAGATGGGACTTTTGCGAGCTTGGGAGCACTGGAGGAAAAGTATAAGTTACCCCGGGGGAATTTCTTGAGATATATGCAGGTGAGGGCATTTACTAGACAACAGGTGAGGGAATTTCCGCGGCTCCCGACACAGGGGATACAGGACAGGGTGCTTTCAGGGGTGTGGGTCGGAGAGGGCAAGGTGTCAGAGATTTACCGAGAGATGAGGGAAGAGGGGGAGGAGTCGGTGGGCGAACTAAAAAGAAAGTGGGAAGAAGAATTAGTGGAGGAGATAGAGGAGGGTATGTGGGCTGATGCCCTAAGCAGGGTAAATTCCTCTTCCTCATGCGCCAGGCTTAGCCTGATTCAATTTAAGGTGCTACATAGAGCACACATAACTGGGGCAAGATTGAGCAGGTTCTTTGGAGTGGAGGACAAATGTGGGAGGTGTGGCGGGAGCCCGGCAAACCATGCACATATGTTTTGGGCGTGCCCGGCACTGGAAGGGTATTGGAAGGGAGTGACGGGAGTGATTTCGCAGGTGGTGAAGGCCCGGGTCAAACCAGGCTGGGGGTTAGCTCTATTTGGAGTTGCGAAAGAGGCCGACGTTGTGGCCTTTGCGTCCCTAGTAGCCCGGCGCAGGATCCTACTCATGTGGAAGGAGGCGAAACCCCCCGGACTGGAGGCCTGGGTAAACGATATGGCGGGGTTTATTAAACTGGAGCAGATAAAGTTTGCCCTGAGAGGATCGGCTCAAGGGTTCACCAGGCGGTGGCAGCCATTTCTCGACTACCTAGGGGAACGTTAGAGGGAAGACGGATGACCAGCAGCAGCAACCCAGGGGGGAGGGGGGGGGGGGGGAGGGGGAGGCAGTTGAGTATAGGTCAATAGAGTACGAGGTTTTGTTACTTGTATATTATTACTACTATTATTATTATTGTTAAAAAGTTTAAAAATTTCTGTTTTGTTACTGTTATCGTTTCGCTTGTTTTGTAAGCGGGAAAAATGTTGCTCGGAAAAAAATTTCAATAAAATATATTTTTAAAAAAACAATCTCTCCCTCAGCAAAACTAAAGAGCTGGTAATTGACTTCAGGAAGCAAAGTACTGTACTCACCCCTGTCAGTATCAGCGGGGCCGAGGTGGAGATGGTTAGCAGTTTCAAATTCCTAGGGGTGCACATCTCCAAATATTTGTCCTGGTCCACCCATGTCGACGCTACCACCAAGAAAGCACAGCAGCGCCTATACTTCCTCAGGAAACTAAGGAAATTCAGCATGTTCACATTGACTCTTACCAGCTTTTACAGATGCACCATAGAAAGCATCCTATCTTGCTGCATCACAGCCTGGTATGGCAACTGCTCGGCCCAGGACCGCAAGAAACTTCAGAGAGTCGTGAACACAGCCCAGTCCATCACACAAACCTGCCTCCCATCCATTGACTCCATCCATTGACTCCGGGCAGCACGGTAGCATTGTGGATAGCACAATTGCTTCACAGCTCCAGGGTCCCAGGTTCGATTCTGGCTTGGGTCACTGTCGGTGCGGAGTCTGCACATCCTCCCCGTGTGTGCGTGGGTTTCCTCCGGGTGCTCCGGTTTCCTCCCACAGTCCAAAGATGTGCAGGTTAGGTGGATTGGCCATGATAAATTGCCCTTGGTGTCCAAAATTGCCCTTAGTGTTGGGTGGGGTTACTGGGTTATGGGGATCGGGTAGAGGTGTTGACCTTGGGTAGGGTGCTCTTTCCAAGAGCCGGTGCAGACTCGATGGGCCAAATGGCCTCCTTCTGCACTGTAAATTCTATGATCTACACCTCCCGCTGCCTGGGGAAAGCGGGCAGTATAATCAAAGATCCCTCCCACCCGGCTTACTCACTCGTCCAATTTCTTCCATCGGGCAGGAGATACAGAAGTCTGAGAACACGCACGAACAGACTCAAAAACAGCTTCTTCCCCACTGCCACCAGACTCCTAAATGACCCTCTTATGGACTGACTTCATTAACACTACACCATGTATGCTTCATCCGATGCCAGTGCTTATGTAGTTACATTATATATGTTGTGTTGCCCTATTATGTATTTTCTTTTCTTCCCTTTTCTTCTCCTGTACTTAATGATCTGTTGAGCTGCTCGCAGAAAAATACTTTTCACTGTTCCTCGGTACACGTGACAATAATCCAATCCAATCCAATCCAAAGGTCCCCCAACCAAGCCGTTACCCCCGGTGGCGATGCTGACAACCACTCCAGTAAGATTTGCCGCCGTGCAATCAGAGAGATGAAGCCCACAACATTGGCCTTGCTCCTCTGAAACCCCAAATATCGCCACCGAAGGGTCCGAGTCCACCTTCTCCATGATCCTGGCTAAGACCTCGAACACTCCCGCCCAGAATCTTCCCAATTTTTCACAATCACAAAACATGTGTTTGTGATTCACTGGGACCCGCCCACATGTCTCACTCATCTGCTACCCCCTGGAAGAACCCACTCATTCTCGCCTGTCATATGCACCCTGTGGCAATATATAAATTTAATGTCCAAATTAAACAGACGACTGGTCAAAACAAAATTAAGAGTTTTAAAAATATATATTTTAATTCTATTTTAACATTTTAAGCATACAACCAACAAAGCAAAATAACCCCCAGCAGCTGATGGTAACCAACTCTTTAAAATGTAATATAAACACACCCCATCGCTTGTGGAACCCCTCACTCGCACCCCTCAAAATAAACTTAACCTTCTCTAAATACAGGAACTTCATCAAATCCCTCAGCCATACTGAGGAACAAGATTTAAAAAAAATATTTTAATGGAATATTTTCACTCCTACAAACTTGGACATTGGTTCTGGACGGTCTTCTTTGAAACAAACAGGTTTGAGGCATGCCCAGAACATGTGGGTGTGGTTGGCTGGGCCATCTTGGCACACTATTTTCAGGTGCATTAGGCTTAACCTTGCACATGTGGATGTGGAGTTAGCCCTGTTCAGTGCTTCCCTCCAGAGTCCCCACCCTATTTTTGTTTTATTTTTTAAAAAAAGTGCCCAATTCATTTTTTCCAATTTAGGGGCAATTTTGTGTGGCCAATCCACTTACCCTGCACATCTTTGGGTTGTGGGGGCGAAACACACGGAAGCATGGGGAGAATGTACAAATTCCACTCAGGATCGAACCTGGGACCTCTGTGCCGTTTCCCATGTCCAGTCCAGCGGGGAGTGTACCCCTTTTTGTCGTCATCCTCACAGATCCCTGCAGTGATGGAGAGTGGGAGTGTATCCCGCCTCTGCAGGGCCAAGGAACAAAATTAAGGGTTAAAAGAAAGTCTTGCCGGGGGAAGGTGCGTGCCAGGGAGGAGAGGGGGAAGGGGTTGGGGAGGGTGCATGCCGGGGAGGAGAGGGCGGGGGGGGGGGGGGGGGGGCGGCGGTTGGGGAGGGTGCGGGCTGGGGTGGAGAGGGGGGGGGTTGGGGAGGATGCGTGCCGGGGAGGAGAGGGGGGAGGGTGCGTGCCGGGGAGGAGGGGGGAGGGGTTGGGGAGGGTGCATGTCGGTGGGGAGGAAGGGGGGTTGGGGAGGGTGCATGCCGGCGAGGAGAGGGGGAGGGGTTGGGAAGGATGCGTTGCCGCGAGGAGAAGGGGAGGGGTTGGGGAGGATGCGTGCCGGGGAGGAGAGTGGGTGGGGTTGGGGAGGGTGCGTGCCGGGGAGGAGAGGGGGAGGGGTTGGGGAGTGTGCGTGCCGGGGAGGAGAGGGGGAGGGGGAGGGGTTGGGGAGTGTGCGTGTCAGGGAGGAGAGGGGGAGGGGTTGGGGAGCGTGCATGCCGGGGAGGGGTTGGGGAGGATGCGTGCCGGGGAGGAGAGGGGGAGGGGTTGGGGAGGGTGCATGTCGGGGAGGGGTTGGGGAGGATGCGTGCCGGGGAGGAGAGGGGGAGGGGTTGGGGAGTGCGCGTGCCGGGGAGGAGAGGGGGAGGGGTTGGGGAGTGTGCGTGCCGGGGAGGAGAGGGGGAGGGGTTGGGGAGTATGCGTGCCGGGGAGGAGAGGGGGAGGGGTTGGGGAGGGTGCATGTCGGGGAGGGGTTGGGGAGGATGCGTGCCGGGGAGGAGAGGGGGAGGGGTTGGGGAGTGCGCGTGCCGGGCAGGAGAGGGGGAGGGGTTGGGGAGTGTGCGTGCCGGGGAGGAGAGGGGGAGGGGTTGGGGAGTATGCGTGTCGGGGTTGGAGAGGGGGAGGGGTTGGGGACGGTGCATGCTGGGGAGGGGTTGGGGAGGATGCGTGCCGGAGAGGAGAGGGGGAGGGGTTGGTGAGGGTGCGTGCCGGGGAGGAGAGGGGGAGGGGTTGGGGAGGGTGCGTGCCGGGGAGGAGAGGGGGAGGGGTTGGGGAGGATGCATGCCGGGGAGGAGAGGGGGGAGGGTGCGTGCCGGGGAGGAGGGGGGAGGGGTTGGGGAGGATGCATGTCGGTGAGGAGGAAGGGGGGTTGGGGAGGGTGCATGCCGGCGAGGAGAGGGGGAGGGGTTGGGAAGGATGCGTTGCCGCGAGGAGAGGGGGAGGGGTTGGGGAGGGTGCGTGCCTGGGGGTGTTGGGGGGGGGGGTGCGTGGTTGGGGGGGGGGGGGTGTTGGGGGGGGGGTTGCGTGCCGGGGAGGGTGCGTGCCGGGGAGGAGAGGGGGGAGGGATTTGGGAGGGTGCGTGTCAGCGAGGGGGGGTTTGGGTAGGGCGAGTGATGGAGATGGTGCGTGCCGGGGAAGAGAGGGGGGGTGCCGCTTCCTGGGGCGGGGCTGCCTAGATGGGCCAGGCTGCGGCTTGGGCGACTGGGATGGCGAGCTGCCAGCCTGTCCTGCCCGTTACCCACCAGATGCACCTGGGATCGGGGGAGGGGGGGGGAGTCCGAGGTGTCAGGGTGTCCCCCTCTCCTCCCCGGCACGCACCCTCCCCAACCCCATCTCCCTCGGGGTGCCCGCTGGCCCCGGGCCTCTACATGGGTCGGGGTTGCGAATGGACCGAGCACCCAACGCTACCTCGACACCTGCCGCTGTCTGTCCTGGAGGCCCGCCCTGGTATCAACAAGGGTCTGCAAGTTTGCAGCCATGGAGCTCGGAGTTGGCCATCCCTGTCAGTGTCTGGGCAACGCCAGCCAGCACCTGGGCAATGGCGCCGATGCCCTCAACAGTGGCCTGCAGAGACTGGGCCATTGCCTGCTGAGACTGGCCACGGCATTGAGCACCTCTGCGATCTGCTGCTGGCTCTGGCTCATGGCTGCCTGTGAGAGGGCAGCCATGTCCTGGGCCAAGAAAGTCTCACACCTTGCAAACTGCGACCCATGTCTGACACCGTCGCACCCATTGCCTCCACAGCGGACGCCGCACGTGCGGTGTCAGCCTGGGTGGCACGCATGACCGGCACCACTACCTGCTCCTGCATGCGGGTAGACCTTCCACCTTCGTCTGCAGATGCCGCAAGCCAGCCGGCCCCCTTCGGTTGTCCCTTGGTGCGTGCCAGCATCGGGACTATGGGTGGGTGTGGTAACTCCAGTAACCCGTGACCCGTCTGGGCAGCAGATGGTTGCCTGCACCGGGCTGCCCTCCGACCGCCCGGCCCCTCGGCTGCTCCTGCCTCTGTACCGGGACGGCTGTGTTGTGCGCACCAGTTAGTGTCCCAGGTGCCTCATCACTAAAGTGCCCAACCGAGGTGAGTGTCTCTGCAATGGTGGAGGGTGTAGGAGATAGCAGTGGCATAATGGCGTGCTCCTCATCCGACCAGAATTCCGGGGTCCCCTGGAATGTTGATTCCTGTCCATCCGTCCCCTGTGTGTGGGTGTCCTGTGTGTCGGGGTCCTGTGTGTCGGGGTCCTGTGTGTCGGGGTCCTGTGTGTCGGGGTCCTGTGTGTCGGGGTCCTGTGTGTCGGGGTCCTGTGTGTCGGGGTCCTGTGTGTCGGGGTCCTGTGTGTCGGGGTCCTGTGTGTCGGGGTCCTGTGTGTCGGGGTCCTGTGCATCAGTGTCCTGTGCCGGCTGCGATGGGGGCCTGTTGCTGTGGCTGCCCTCCTGGGTGTGGCCCGCCGGCGTCACCGCACTCGCACTAGATGTGTGCGGCGTCCGCCAGGTGCTCCGGGTCTGTCCCGGGCTCGTGGCCGCCCCGGAGTGTCCTGGGGGCGGCGTCCGCCTGATGGGCCGGGTCTGTCCCCCCCTTCCCCCATATTCCCCCTGCCCCCAGGGGAAGGGGGGATATGGGGGAAGGGGAGATATGGGGGAACTGGGGATATGGGGTATTGGGGGATATGAGGGAAGGGGGGATATGGGTGAACAGGGGTATGGGGGGGGGAAAAAAAGTCTTGCCTTTCATAACTCCGCACTTTACAGCCAATGAAGTATCTTAATTGAAGTGTAGCAAACGCAGCAGCCAATTTGCGCACGGCAAAGTCCTTCGAGCAGCAGTGTAAAAGTGATCAGATGCCCTGTAATTCTGAGATAAACATTGGTCAGGACATGGGACGGCACATGGCACAGTGATTAGCACTGGGACTGCGGTGGTGAGGACCCAGGTTCGAATCCCAACCCTGGATCACTGTCCATGTGGAGTTTGCACATTCTCCCCATGTCTGCGTGGGTTCCACCCCCACAACCCCAAAAAGATGTGCAGGTTAGGTGGATTGGCCACGCTAAATTGCCCCTTAATTGAAAAAGAAATAATTGGGTACTCCAAATTTATATAAAAAAAACATTGGTCAGGACAGTAGGGAAGACTCTCCTAGAATTTTACAGCAAAGAAAGAGGCTCTTCGGCCCGTTGTGTTCTTATAATATAATGCCTACTTGAGAGGGCTGACATAGCCTTAGTTTAATGTATCATCCAAAATGTGGCATTTCAGATAGTACACTTGGAATATCAGCCTAGATCTATGGTTCCCAAATCTTTTTTAGTTGAAAGACCCCTTAAATAGATTAGCAACCACAGTGCTATCATCTAAATTATAATACTCATAATAACCTGTTTCCAGCTTTTGACACGGTTGGCCACACGCATCCTCCTCCAATGCCTTTCCACTGTTGTCCAGTTGGGTGGGACTGCAGTCACCTAGTTTCATTCTTATTTACTTGTAGACCAAATATAATTTGCAATGACTCATATTGGCTGATAATCAGAGAGCGACAAACCTACCTTGCTCAGGTATTGGCTTATTAATGCTCATAAGAGAATTATGTTCCAACCTGGATGGGAGGAGTGCGCAGTTTATCTAATCCAGGCTTGTCCAACCTTTTTGCTCAGGGCCACATTTGCATATTTTCTCACGAGGTGTCGATGAGCACATTTCAGAAAGTCAAGGTTTGGCACAAAAATAAACTGAACTTTTTAAAACAAAAATTGAGCTTTTAAAAAAAGAACCAATTGCTGAGCAGTACAGCAATGCCATGCCAATAAATTGTTAGATTTTTGAAAATAGTAATAAAATAACCAGTGGGTGCGAGGATCAGTGTACGTGGGTGCGTGTGTATGTGTTGGTGAATGATGTGAAGAGTGAGTGAGAAACCAGAAACTGGGCACTTGTCACTCACCCTCACAGACTCAGTCTCCCACTCCCCCACTCTCTCTTGCAAACACCCACTCATCGCGTCTCCTGCATGCATACATCTGTTCCCAACCACTCATACACACCAACTCACTCTCTGTCACCTTGCACATGCTCACTCTCTGCCACACCCACAGTTTCTCTCTGCCACACACACACACTCTGTGTCACACACCCTCACTCACTCTCTGCCACTCTTTGCACATGCTCACTCTCTCTCTGCCACACTCACTCACTGCCACGCACACTCAATCTCTGCCACATCTTGCACTCACTGCCACACCCCACTCCTTCACTCGCTGCCCCACACACCCCACTCCTTCACTCGCTGCCACACACACACACCCTCTCACTCGCTGCCACACACACACACCCTCTCACTCTCTGCCACCCACATACACTCTCCAATCACTTTTTAAAATTTAAAATATCCAATTCATTTTTTTCAAATTAAAGGGCAATTTAGCGTGGCCAATCCACCAACCCTGTACATCTTTGGGTTGTGGGGATGAGACCCACGCAGACATGGGAAGAATGTGCAAACTCCACATGGCTCACTGCTTCTGCCACCCACACACTCTCACTCACTCTTTGACACCCACACCCACTCACTCTCTGCCATCTATACACACACACACTATCTGCCACATCCACCCACACACATACTATATGCCACCCGCACACATTCTTGCCACACACACTCACTCACTCTCTGCCACACCCACCACACTCTCACTCACTCTGCCACACTCACTCACTGCCGCACTCACTCACTCTCTGCAGCACACACGTACTGCTGCGCACACTCACTGCTGCGCACACTCACTGTCACACACGCTCATTCACTCGCTCTCCGCCACACACTCACTCACTCACTGCCCACTTTCACATCCCACGCCCGTGAACTCACTTACTCACACTGGAGGACAATATGGCTGGATTAATCCTTCTTGTTTCAGCCTCTTGGGTTTCCTAAAGACAGATAAGTTCCAGGGATGTGAGGATTCCTAGCTAGATACTGAAAGCTCATCCCTGTCATGTGATTTCCTGATTTACAGCCTTTGCCTTTTGACCAGTTTTTTTTCTTATCAGTTAAAAGTAATGCAGTGCAAACAGTTCTTTCCCACTCAAGTACCAAGCTGATCAGATGATTTCTTGGAAAAGGCAATCTTGCTCCCAAACCAAAGGTGAAGTTATGACCTTGTAAAAAAAAAAAAAATCAAGTGTCCAAATAATGCAATGTCTTTCCATATTTTAAAATAAAATATTGTCCTGAAAGATATTCTGACAATTACTTTAGTAAGAATGAGATATGGTGCACAAAAAACAAGTAAAAAAGAAAAACAAAATAAGGCCAATGGTTTTATGTCTAGTAATATATTTCTTACATTTTTAAATCCCTCTTCCCCTCATTTTTAGGAGTGCTTGACCCCTCTTTTTCTTGGTGCTGATGTTGTGGCAAAAACTGGCATCCGTACTGAAAATCATCCAAGAATTCATGCAAAATTTGCAAAGAAAGGATTGGCAACTAAACTCAGCTTCAGTTCAGGTACTGTATTAATTCTCATTTGAATCTAGTGTAATCTATAGGGCTATTCAAAAGAGTTTACAAATCTCCGGAAGGAAATTATATTTATTTTAGGTGTGACAACTCACTAGTTGTATCTTCCATATACACAAGATAATTGAGGATGATGAAGATCATTTAGCGCACCTTCATTTATCGGTCCTGGTTTGTCCAAAAAGGCCTCCCGTTGCTTCTCATTTACTTGTTTCTGAAATAATTCCATGGTATTCAGCTCTACTTTTCCATTTGGAAGTCCAATGCATACGGTGATCATACTTTGCAGGATGCAAAAAACCTTGATCGTGTCTGAATCAAGGCTCCTGAGGCAGCACCTTCCAAACCCTCAACCACTAACATCGAGAAGGACCAGGGCAGTAGATACATGGGAACACCACCATCTGAAAGTTCCTCCTAGTCACTCACCATCTTAACTTGGAAATCTATCGTCGTTCCTTCACTGTTTCTGGGTCAAAGTCCACGAACTCCCTCCCTAACAGCACAGTGGTTTTACCTACACCACATGGACTGCAGTGGTTCAAGGATGGCAGCTCACCACCAACTTCTCAAAGGCAATTAGGGATGGGCAACAAATGTTGGCCTAGCCAACAAAACTCCCATCCCATTAAAAAAAATAGTTTTTAAAAATTTGCTTTAACTAGTTTGAAACTTCTCCCTTTATCCTCCTCACACATCTTTATTTCAAATTATTTTCGAGATTTATTTGGTGTACTTCAATAGGTAGGCTCAAAATGTTTCTTTTTATGTTTCAAACATCAAAGCGTCTCGCGTCTTTTTCATAATTCAGACTCCCGATAGGGATGAGCTACTTGTCCCTTCTCTTCACTATTTCCAGAGATTAAATACCTTCTTTTGTTTTGGTGACCGGAGCTAAGCACAGTACTCAATATGTCGGAGCATAATGCTATAGTTTGCTTATGACTTCCTTTTGATTTGCAATCAGCTATTCCGCAAGCAGTTGTTCCTTTTTCTATACGTCATTTCCCCTGCTAGCTTTTGCTCTTTCGTGACTTCTCTACCTCTGTTGATGGCCTCTGCTGTGACCTCCTTTGCTGCCCTTGCCATCTGTAGTTTGTTCACAATGTAGATTGCAGCCTTCTCCTAGATTAGCTCTTCTCCATTTCGCTTTCACTCCTATTTGTGATATCTGAAAATATTTGTTTGCAGAATTTCGATTTGAAGGACTGAAGATACCTACTGTGGTGAACAATTTGTGGTTTTACAGCATTCAAGGATTGTTTCGAGTTGCTTTTGAGATGTACACTAAAGAGCAACAATTTGAAGTCCTTGTTGTACTTCAGGTACTATTAGCATTTGAAAGATATGTTAATTGTAAAATAATTTTCAGGTATTTAGATCATGGTCAAAAAGCATTATTTGGCATTATGATTCTTCATGTAATTCAATTTAAAATTATGATTCTTTCACTATTTGCTTCATTAATGTGTATGTTGTGATACAAAACTATAGCACTTGACAATGTTAATGTTTATTTTGAGACCCATTATTAAAAGTCATTAAGAACCGAAGGCGAGTGCATACAAAACAGGTGAATTTGGGGTACTTTCGGTTATATAGGGAACAAGGCAGGGGTGTCCCATGTCTCCCTTCCTGTTTGCGCTGGCGATAGAGCCCTTGGCCATTGAGCTGAGGTGCTCGGATAAGTGGAAGGCGATAGCGAGGGGGGGTTGTGGAGCATAGGATGTTATTTGTTGTTGTACATCTCCACCCCGGGTTCAATGGTGGGGGATATAATGGGGCTGCTCAGGAGATTTGGGGCTTTTTCACGTTATCTGCTGAATCTGGAAAAGTGAGTATTTTAGGGTGTCTTTTCCGGGGGTGGGAGCTAGTTTAATAATAATAATCTTTATTAGTGGAATTGTGGATAGCGATGAGGACTCTCAGAGGATACAGCAGGATTTAGATTGTTTGGAGACTTGGGCGGAGAGATGGCAGATGGAGTTTAATCCAGACAAATGTGAGGTAATGCATTTTGGAAGGTCTATTGCAGGTAGGGAATATACAGTGAATGGTACAACCCTCAAGAGTATTGAAAGTCAAAGAGATCTAGGAGTACAGGTCCACAGGTCACTGAAAGGGGCAACACAGGTGGAGAAGGTAGTCAAGAAGGCATACGGCATGCTTGCCTTCATTGGCCGGGGCATTGAGTATAAGAATTGGCAAGTCATGTTGCAGCTGTATAGAATCTTAGTTAGGCCACACTTGGAGTATAGTGTTCAATTCTGGTCGCCACACTACCAGAAGGATGTGGAGGCTTTAGAGAGGGTGCAGAAGAGATTTACCAGAATGTTGCCTGGTATGGAGGGCATTAGCTATGAGGAGCGGTTGAATAAATTTGGTTTGTTCTCACTGGAACGATGGAGGTTGAGGGGCGACCTGATAGAGGTCCACAAAATTATGAGGGGCATAGACAGAGTGGATAGTCAGGCTTTTCCCCAGGGTAGAGGGGTCAATTACTAGGGCCATAGGTTTAAGGTGAGAGGGGCAAGGTTTAGAGTAGATGTACGAGGCAAGTTTTTTACACCGAGGGTAGTGGGTACCTGGAACTCGCTACCGAGGAGGTGGTGGAAGCAGGGACGATAGTGGCATTTAAGGGGCATCTTGACAAATACATGAATAGGATGGGAATAGAGGGATATGGACCCAGGAAGTGTAGAAGATTGTAGTTTAGTCGGGCAGCATGATCGGCACGGGCTTGGAGGGCCAAAGGGCCTGTTCCTGTGCTGTACATTTCTTTGTTCTTTGTTCTAGTGTCACATGTAGACTTGCATTGACACTGCAATGAAGTTACTGTGAAAATCCCCTAGTCGCCACACTGCGGTGCCTACTCGGGTACACCTGAGGGAGAAATTCAAATGTCCAATTCACCTAACAAGCAGGACTTGCAGGAGGAAACCGGAGCACCCGGAGGAAACCCACGTAGACAAGGGGAGAACATGCAGACTCCGCACAGACCGTGACCCAAGCCAGGAATCAAACCTGGGTCCCTGATGCTGTGAAACAACAGTGCTAACCACTGTGCTACATTGTGGGGGGGGTTACTGTTTCGGCAGGCGACCACCCACTTTAGGTATTGGGGGTGCAGGTGGCTTGAGACTGGGCCCGGCTCAGTAAATTGAATTCCACGAGCCTGATGGATTTCGATTTAGTTTTATTGTCATGTGAACCGAGAAAAGTATTGTTCTGCAGGAGATGGGTTCACATGATGGACTGGTCTGTGTTCTCTGTAGTTTCCTACGGTCTTGGACCGAGCAGTTGCCATACCAGGCTGTGATGCAGCCAGATAGGATGCTTTCTATGGTGGACCTGTGAAAATCGGTAAAAGTCAATGTGGACATGCCAAATGTAATTTGTTTCCTCAGGAATTATGGGCGCTGTTGTGCGTTCTTGGTCGTAGCGTCGATGTGGGTGAACCAGGACAGGTTGTTGGTGGTGTGTACACCTAGGAATTTGAAGCTGTCAATCATCTCCACCTCGGCACCATTAATACAGACAAGGATGTGTACGACACTTTATTTCCTGAAGTCGATGACCAATCCTTAGTTTTGCTGACACTGTGGGAGAGACTGTTGTCGTTGCACCATGCAACTAAGTTCTCTATCT
Source organism: Scyliorhinus torazame (assembly GCF_047496885.1). NCBI lineage: Eukaryota > Metazoa > Chordata > Chondrichthyes > Carcharhiniformes > Scyliorhinidae > Scyliorhinus > Scyliorhinus torazame. The sequence continues at coordinate 59,560,063 of NC_092707.1, forward strand.
CCCTCCTGTACTCTGACTCATCGTTTGGGATCCGACCCACTACGGTTGTGTTATGAGCAGACTTGGAGCCACCTGCACCCCCAATACCTAAAGTGGTTGGAGCCGGATTTTGCCACATAGTCGTGTGTGCATAGGGAGTATAGTAGGGAGCGAAGTACGCAGCCTTTAGGGGCCCCGGTTTAGCACAGGGCTAAATCGCTGGCTTTGAAAGCCGACACGGCAGTCCAGCAGCACGGTTCAATTCCCGTAACAGCCTCCCCGAACAGGCACCGGAATGTGGCGACTAGGGGCTTTTCACAGTAACTTCATTTGAAGCCTACTTGTGACAATAAGCGATTTTCATTTCATTCATTTTCATTTCATTGAGGGCTATCGTGGAGGAGGTGTCATTGTTTATCCTTACTGATTGTGTTTATCCTTACTGATTGTGGTCTATGGGTCAGGAAGTCTAGGATCCAGTTGCAGAGGGAGGAACCAAGTCTTAGGTTTTGGGGTTTGGATCTGAGCTTGGCTGGGATAATGGCGTTGAAGCTGGAGCTGTAGTCCATGAATGTAGTCTGACGTAGGAGTCCTTGTTGTTGAGATGCTCCAGGGATGAGTGCAGGGCCAGGGAGATGGCATCTGCTGTGGACCGGATGTGGTGGTATGCGAATTGCAATAGATTAAGGCATTCTGGGAGTATGGAGGTGATGCACTTCATGACCAACCTTTCGAAGCACTTCATTACGACTGAAGTCAGGGCCACCGGATGGTAGTCATTGAGGCACGATGCCTGAGTCTTCTGTGGCACCGGTATGATGATGGACTTCTTGAAGCAAGTGGGAACCTCAGAACGGAGCAGGGAGAGGTTGAAGACTTCTGCGAACACACCCGCCAGTTGGTCCGCGCAGGATCTGAGTGCATGACCAGGGACTCCATCAGGATCGGTTGCTTTCCATGGGTTCACTTTCAAAAAGACTGATCTGACGTCTGAGGCTATGACGATAGGTATGGGTGTATCCGAGGCTGTTGAGGCAGTTGACATCGGTTTATTGGCTTCCTACTCAAATGCATTAAGTTAATCGGGGAGGAGTGCTTGGGATTCTACTTGGCTTTGCTTTGTACCACGTTATATTGTTTAAGCCTTGCCACAACCGACGAGAGTCCATGTCGTTAGACTGTGAATGTAGCTTAACCTGGTATTGTCTCTTGGCGTCTCTGAAGGCTTTGTGGAGCTCGTACCTAGATTTCTTGTATAGGTCAGGGTCGTCAGTCTTGAATGCCTCAGACATGGACTTCAGTAGGGAATGGATCTCCTGGTTAAACCATCGTTTCTGGTTGGGGAATGCATGTACTACCTTCTTTGGCACACAATCTAGGACACACTTACTGATGAAGTCTGTGACGGTGGTGGTATAGTTGTCTCGGCTGGCCGCTGAGTTCTTAAATATGGACTATTCCACTGATTCCAAGCAGACGCGTAGGATGGATGGGTAGGGTAAATTGGATTGGATTGGATTGGATTTGTTTATTGTCACGTGTACCGAGGTACAGTGAAAAGTATTTTTCTGCGAGCAGCTCAACAGATCATTAAGTACATGAGAAGAAAAGGGAATAAAAGAAAATACATAATAGGGCAACACAACATATACAATGTAACTACATAAGCACTGGCATCGGATGGAGCATACAGGGTGTAGTGTTAATGAAGTCAGTCCATAAGAGGGTCATTTAGGAGTCTGGTGACAGTGGGGAAGAAGCTGTTTTTGTGTCTGTTCGTGCGTGTTCTCAGACTTCTGTATCTCCTGCCCGATGGAAGAAGTTGGAAGAGTGAGTAAGCCGGGTGGGAGGGATCTTGATTATACTGCCCGCTTTCCCCAGGCAGCGGGAGGTGTAAATGGAGTCAATGGATGGGAGGCAGGTTTGTGTGATGGACTGGGCGGTGTTGACGACTCTCTGAAGTTTCTTGCGGTCCTGGGCCGAGCAGTTGCCAGACCAGGCTGTGATGCAGCCTGATAGGATGCTTTCTATGGTGCATCTGTAAAAGTTGGTGAGAGTCAATGTGGACATGCCGAATTTCCTTAGTTTCCTGAGGAAGTATAGGCGCTGTTGTGCTTTCTTGGTGGTAGCGTCGACGTGGGTGGACAGGACAGATTTTTGGAGATGTGCACCCCTAGGAATTTGAAACCGCTAACCATCTCCACCTCAGCCCCGTTGATGCTGACAGGGGTGTGTACAGTACTTTGCTTCCTGAAGTCAATTACCAGCTCTTTAGTTTTGCTGGCATTGAGGGAGAGATTGTTGTCGCTACACCACTCCACTAGGTTCTCTATCTCCCTCCTGTATTTGGACTCATCGTTATTCGAGATCCGGCCCACTATGGTCGTATCGTCAGCAAACTTGTAGATGGAGTTGGAACCAAGTTTTGCCACGCAGTCGTGTGTGTACAGGGAGTAGAGTAGGGGGCTAAGTACGCAGCCTTGCGGGGCGCCAGTGTTGAGGACTATTGTGGAGGAGGTGTTGTTCATTCTTACTGATTGTGCTCTGTTGGTCGGAAAATCGAGGATCCAGTTGCAGAGTGGGGAGCCAAGTCCTTGGTTTTGGAGCTTTGATATGAGCTTGGCTGGGATTATGGTGTTGAAGGCGGAGCTGTAATCAATAAATAGGAGTCTAATGTAGGAGTCCTTGTTTTCGAGATGCTCTCGGGATGAGTGTTGGGCCAGGAAAATGGTGTCTGATGTGGACCGGTTGCAGCGGTATGTGAATTGCAGTGGATCAAGGCGTTCTGGGAGTATGGAGGTGATGCGCTTCATGATCATCCTCTCTAAGCACTTCATTATGACTAAAGTCAGATTTGAGGAGATGGGACAGCCTTCCCCTATCATTGGTAGGCTGGGTGCAGGCGATAAAGATGAACGTCTTGCCACAGTTTTTATTTTTGTTTCAGTGCCTACTGGTCTTTTTGCCGATATTATTTATGGGGGTGGAATGGTTGATTTTGTCATTTGTCTGGGCAGGTAAGGTAGCAAAGATTCGGAAGACAGTGCTTGAGAGAGTGCGGCAATCAGGTGGACTTCTGTTGCTCTCTTTAGTTGGCTCTGAATATGGCGGTCAATATGGTCGCCTTCCTTAATTCTAATTACGTTTGCTCTAGAGTCGCCAGGTATCTTTCGATACCGCCACAAGGTTCAAAACCGAATACTGATCAAAGACTCGATACACCACTTAGTTAGTTCAAAGTCAATGCTTATTTATTTACACACACAATTAAATATACTCATGCACGAAACTCTACAGACTAAACTATCACTACTGCTAAAGCCTATACTTCGCTTCAGGCGCCCACTCAGTCAGAGGAACAATGGCCGTTGTTCGGTTCTGAGGCTGCTGGGGTTCGAATGGTACAGGGGAACAGCTAAGGTCGTCTGTCTGGTAGTGTGCGTTGACCTTGGACTTACTTGCTTCTGGTGCAGCTGGTGGACAGGTCTCTCCTCGGTGAGAGCTGGGTCCAAGAGAACGATTCTCTCTTGGGGGGCTCCTTCTTATACCCAAAGGGGCTTTGCGTCCTTTTGGGCGGGCCTTGAACTTGGACCCAATCAATTGGGCCATTTCTTTATCATTCTTATTGATCTTGTCCAATAAAGGGGTGGGTGCCCTGATGGCTGGGCGTGTCGTAGGTGGCCGTTGGCCTGCTTTGTTTTGGTCTCCTCTGGCGCCGGGGTGTCTGCCTTAGTATCAGTTACTCAAATGTTACTCTTTTGTTCCCGGAGATGGGCCATTAGTATGCTAATGGGCTTTCAGTTTTGGTCTTGTCTGGGAGCTGCGGCTCCAATATACAGACAAACCCTGAACCTGCTTGTTTTCTCAGTATTGTCCATTTTCCCTGCAATCTTTGCAAAGTGTCCATTTTGTAATCGGGAAGTGGCCATCCAGGATGGCTACACTGCCAAACCTGATGTACTACTATTGGGCGGCGAACACTGGGCAGATATGGGGTTGGAGTAGGGAGCCGGAGACCGTTTGCCCCAGGGAAATATTCAGGGAGTCTGGTGGTGGTGGCAACGTTGAAGATATGGAGGCAATTTCGGCAGCAGTTTACGTTAGGGGTGGGATCAAAGCTGATGCCACCCCGAGGGAATCATGTCTTTGAGCCAGTGAGGCTAGATGCTAGGTTTCGGCGATGGGAGGAGCGGTGAGTGATGGAAATATAGGATTTATTTCTAGAAATGCAGTTTGCGAGTTTGGAGGAGTTGGTGGGGTGGTTAGGGATTTCTCAGGGGGGGGCCTTTGGGTGTGGGATTTCACAAAGGTTTTCCTGATTTCCAGTGGCGCCAATCTCGTTGTTGGAGGGGATGCTGTCGGTGGGAGGGACATCTCGGCGATCTATGGGAGGATTTTGGGGGCATATATGGCGGCTGTGTAGGGGGTTAAGGTCAAGTGGGAGGAGGAGCTGGGTATGGCGCTGGAGGAGGGGTTGTGGCGGGAAGTACAGAGGCAGGTGAATGCCCGGACATTTGTGAGTGGTGTGGGAGGAGTCTGGCCAATCATTTACATATTTTCTGGTCCGACCTGAAGTTGGAGACATTCTGGAGGTTGTTTTTCAGCACCATGTCTGCGATCCTGCCTGTGGATTTGGAGCCCAGTCTGGGTTCTTTGAGACTGCCTTAGCCCCCAACCGACCCCCCTGCCTCTGAGGTAGTATCATTGGTCGCCAGAGCTGCAGACTGGAGCAGGAACAGATGTTTTGGCCGTTGCCTTGTTGATTGCTCGCAGGTGGGTCCTGTTGGGGTGGAGGTCAGCTTCTCCACCCTGCGCCTCGGCATGGTTGGTGACTTGATGGGAGTTCCTGTACTTTGAGAAGGTTAATTTCATTTTGAGAAGAGAGTGAGGGGTTCCAGAAGAGATGGGGGTTCCAGAAGAGATGGGGTGTGTTTATGTTACACTTTAAAGAGCTGGTTACCATCAGCTTCTGGTGGGGTTGGAAGGGGGGGGGGCGATTTGCTCTGAGTTACTGGGGTATTGATAGATGGGGGGGACGGTTTTTTTTTTGTGTCCTTTTACTTTGTTGTATCTTTAACATGTTAAGAATCAAATAAAAATATGTTTTTAAAAAGTCAGTAATATATGTGTTCAGCTTCAGATTAGAAAAATGCCACCCTTTTTTCACTTTGGTTTGGGAGTGGGGTGGGGCACATTTCCATTTTTCTTCTCACTTAGGCCAATGACAAATTTCAGAAAGATACGTTTTGGCACATTATTAAACATAGAAAAGAACAAGATAGCAATCAGCGTCCACAATGGAAGTTAGCTGTAGGCCTGTTGACGGACGAAGTGGTGTGCGAGAGGCTGAGGAAGTGCATGCTGAATTACCTGCAGGTAAATGATACGGGGGAGGTCTCGGCAGCAGTGGTTTGGGAAGCGCTGAAGGCAGTGGTGAGAGGAGAGCTGATCTCGATCCGGGCTCACAGGGACAGGACGGACAGGGCAGAGACGGACAGGGCAGAGACGGACCGACTGGTAAAAGAGATTCTTCTTTTTTTTTTATAAATATTTTATTGAAAATTTTTGGTCAACCAACACAGTACATTGTGCATCCTTTACACAATATTATAACAACACAAATAACAATGACCTATTTTATAAACCGAAAATGAATAAATAATAATTAACAAAAATGAAAACTAACCCTAATTGGCAACTGCCTTATCACAAGTAACACTCTCCAAAAATATAATTTAACAGACCAATATATAATTATCTGTAGCAATGACCTATACATATTATACAGTATATATTAACAACCCTGAGAGTCCTTCTGGTTCCTCCTCCCCCCGCCCCCCCCCCCCCCCCCCCCCCACCCCCCCCCCCGATCCTGGGCTGCTGCTGCTGCCTTCTTTTTTCCCATTCCATCTATCTTTCTGCGAGGTGTTCGACGAACGGTTGCCACCGCCTGGTGAACCCTTGAGCCGACCCCCTTAGGACGAACTTAATCCGCTCTAGCTTTATAAACCCTGCCATGTCATTTATCCAGGTCTCCACCCCCGGGGGCTTGGCTTCTTTCCACATTAGCAATATCCTACGCCGGGCTACTAGGGACGCAAAGGCCAAAACATCGGCCTCTCTCGCCTCCTGCACTCCCGGCTCTTGTGCAACCCCAAATATAGCCAACCCCCAGCTTGGTTCGACCCGGACCCCTACTACTTTTGAAAGCACCTTTGTCACCCCCATCCAAAACCCCTGTAGTGCCGGGCATGACCAAAACATATGGGTATGATTCGCTGGGCTTCGCGAGCACCTCGCACACCTATCCTCCACCCCAAAAAATTTACTGAGCCGTGCTCCAGTCATATGCGCCCTGTGTAATACCTTAAACTGAATCAGGCTTAGCCTGGCACACGAGGACGACGAGTTTACCCTGCTTAGGGCATCTGCCCACAGCCCCTCCTCGATCTCCTCCCCCAGCTCTTCTTCCCATTTCCCTTTTAGTTCATCTACCATAGTCTCCCCTTCGTCCCTCATTTCCCTATATATATCTGACACCTTACCATCCCCCACCCATGTCTTTGAGATCACTCTGTCCTGCACCTCTTGTGTCGGGAGCTGCGGGAATTCCCTCACCTGTTGCCTCGCAAAAGCCCTCAGTTGCATATACCTGAATGCATTCCCTTGGGGCAACCCATATTTCTCGGTCAGCGCTCCCAGACTCGCGAACTTCCCATCCACAAACAGATCTTTCAGTTGTGTTATTCCTGCTCTTTGCCACATTCCATATCCCCCATCCATTCCCCCCGGGGCAAACCTATGGTTGTTTCTTATCGGGGACCCCCCCAAGGCTCCAGTCTTTCCCCAATGTCGTCTCCACTGTCCCCAAATCTTCAGTGTAGCCACCACCGGGCTTGTGGTGTAGTTCCTCGGTGAGAACGGCAATGGGGCTGTCACCATAGCCTGTAGGCTAGTCCCCCTACAGGACGCCCTCTCTAATCTCTTCCACGCCGCTCCCTCCTCCTCTCCCATCCACTTACTCACCATTGAAATATTAGCGGCCCAATAATACTCACTTAGGCTCGGTAGTGCCAGCCCCCCCCTATCCCTGCTACGCTGTAAGAATCCCTTCCTCACTCTCGGGGTCTTCCCGGCCCACACAAAACCCATGATGCTCTTTTCGATCCTTTTAAAAAAAGCCTTCGTGATCACCACCGGGAGGCACTGAAACACAAAGAGGAATCTCGGGAGGACCACCATCTTAACCGCCTGCACCCTCCCTGCCAGTGACAGGGATACCATATCCCATCTCTTGAAATCCTCCTCCATTTGTTCCACCAACCGCGTTAAATTTAACCTATGCAATGTGCCCCAATTCTTGGCTATCTGGATCCCCAGGTAACGAAAGTCCCTTGTTACCTTCCTCAACGGTAGGTCCTCTATTTCTCTACTCTGCTCCCCTGGATGCACCACAAACAACTCACTTTTCCCCATGTTCAATTTATACCCTGAAAAATCCCCAAACTCCCCAAGTATCCGCATTATTTCTGGCATTCCCTCCGCCGGGTCTGCCACATATAGTAACAAATCGTCCGCATACAAAGATATCCGGTGTTCTTCTCCTCCTCTAAGTACTCCCCTCCACTTCTTGGAACCCCTCAACGCTATCGCCAGGGGCTCAATCGCCAGTGCAAACAATAATGGGGACAGAGGGCATCCCTGCCTTGTCCCTCTATGGAGCCGGAAATATGCAGATCCCCGTCCATTCGTGACCACGCTCGCCATTGGGGCCCTATTCAACAGCTGCACCCATCTAACATACCCCTCTCCAAAACCAAATCTCCTCAACACCTCCCACAAATAATCCCACTCCACTCTATCAAATGCTTTCTCGGCATCCATCGCCACTACTATCTCCGTTTCCCCCTCTGGTGGGGGCATCATCATTACCCCTAACAGCCTCCGTCTATTCGTGTTCAGCTGTCTCCCCTTCACAAACCCAGTTTGGTCCTCGTGGACCACCCCCGGGACACATTCCTCTACTCTCATTGCCATTACCTTGGCCAGGATCTTGGCATCTACATTTAGGAGGGAAATAGGTCTATAGGACCCGCATTGTAGCGGGTCCTTTTCCTTCTTTAAGAGAAGCGATATCGTTGCTTCAGACATAGTTGGGGGCAGTTGTCCCCTTTCCTTTGCCTCATTAAAGGTCCTCGTCAATACCGGGGCGAGCAAGTCCACATATTTTCTATAGAATTCGACTGGGAATCCATCCGGTCCCGGGGCCTTTCCCGCCTGCATGCTCCTAATTCCTTTCACCACTTCTTCTACCTCGATCTGTGCTCCCAGTCCCACCCTTTCCTGCTCTTCCACCTTGGGAAATTCCAGCCGATCCAAAAAGCCCATCATTCTCTCCCTCCCATCCGGGGGTTGAGCTTCATATAATTTTTTATAAAATGTCTTGAACACTCCATTCACTCTCTCCGCTCCCCGCTCCATCTCTCCTTCCTCATCCCTCACTCCCCCTGTTTCCCTCGCTGCTCCCCTTTTCCTCAATTGGTGTGCCAGCAACCTGCTCGCCTTCTCCCCATATTCGTACTGTACACCCTGTGCCTTCCTCCATTGTGCCTCTGCAGTGCCCGTAGTCAGCAAGTCAAATTCTACATGTAGCCTTTGCCTTTCCCTGTACAGTCCCTCCTCCGGTGCTTCCGCATATTGTCTGTCCACCCTCAAAAGTTCTTGCAGCAACCGCTCCCGTTCCTTACTTTCCTGCTTCCCTTTATGTACCCTTATTGATATCAGCTCCCCTCTAACCACCGCCTTCAGCGCCTCCCAGACCACTCCCACCTGGACCTCCCCATTATCATTGAGTTCCAAGTACTTTTCAATGCACCCCCTCACCCTTAGACACACCCCCTCATCTGCCATTAGTCCCATGTCCATTCTCCAGGGTGGGCACCCTCCTGTTTGCACCCCTATCTCCAAGTCTACCCAGTGTGGAGCGTGATCCGAAATGGCTATAGCCGTATACTCCGTTCCCCTCACCTTCGGGATCAACGCCCTTCCCAGCACAAAAAAGTCTATTCGCGAGTAGACTTTATGGACATAGGAGAAAAACGAGAACTCCTTACTCCTAGGTCTGCTAAATCTCCACGGGTCTACACCTCCCATCTGCTCCATAAAATCTTTAAGTACCTTGGCTGCTGCAGGCCTCCTTCCAGTCCTGGACTTCGACCTATCCAGCCCTGGTTCCAACACCGTATTAAAATCTCCCCCCATTATCAGCTTTCCCATCTCTAGGTCCGGAATGCGTCCTAGCATCCGCCTCATAAAATTGGCATCATCCCAGTTCGGGCATATACGTTTACCAAAACCACCGTCTCCCCCTGTAGTTTGCCACTCACCATCACGTATCTGCCCCCGTTATCCGCCACTATAGTTTTTGCCTCGAACATTACCCGCTTCCCCACTAATATAGCCACCCCCCTGTTTTTCGCATCTAGCCCCGAATGGAACACCTGCCCCACCCATCCTTTGCGTAGCCTAACCTGGTCTATCAGTTTCAGGTGCGTTTCCTGTAACATCTGCCTTAAGTTTCTTAAGGTGTGCGAGTACCCGTGCCCTCTTTATCGGCCCCTTCAGCCCTCTCACGTTCCACGTGATCAGCCGGGTTGGGGGGTTTCCCTTGTCGATTAGCCATCCCCTTTTTCCAGCTCCTCACCCGGTTCCCACGCAGCTGTATCTCCCCCAGGCGGTGCCCCCCCGCCCATCCTCTCCCATACCAGCTCCCCCCTCTCCCCAGCAGCAGCAACCCAGTAATTCCCCCCTCCCACCCCCCCCGCTAGATCCCCCGCTAGCGTAATTACTCCCCCCATGTTGCTCCCAGAAGTCAGCAAACTCTGGCCGACCTCGGCTTCCCCCCGTGACCTCGGCTCGCACCGTGCGACGCCCCCTCCTTCCTGCTTCTCTATTCCCGCCATGATTATCATAGCGCGGGAACCAAGCCCGCTTCTCCCTTGGCCCCGCCCCCAATGGCCAACGCCCCATCTCCTCCAGCTCCCCTCCTCCCCCCATCACCACCTGTGGAAGAGAGAAAAGTTACCACATCGCAGGATTAGTACATAAAACTCCTCTTTCCCCCCTTTTTAACCCCCCTCTTCACCCCCCACATTCGCCCCACCACTTTGTTCAAACTTTCTTTTTAATAACCCGCTCATTCCAGTTTTTCTTCCACAATAAAAGTCCACGCTTCATCCGCCGTCTCAAAGTAGTGGTGCCTTCCTCGATATGTGACCCACAGTCTTGCCGGTTGCAGCATTCCAAATTTTATCTTCTTTTTATGAAGCACCGCCTTGGCCCGATTAAAGCTCGCCCTCCTTCTCGCCACCTCCGCACTCCAGTCTTGATAAACGCGGATCACCGCGTTCTCCCATTTGCTGCTCCGAGTTTTCTTTGCCCATCTAAGGACCATTTCTTTATCCTTAAAACGGAGGAATCTCACCACTATGGCTCTGGGAATTTCTCCTGCTCTCGGTCCTCGCGCCATCACTCGGTATGCTCCCTCCACCTCCAACGGACCCGCTGGGGCCTCCGCTCCCATTAACGAGTGCAGCATCGTGCTCACATATGCCCCGACGTCCGCTCCCTCGACACCTTCAGGAAGACCAAGAATCCTCAGGTTGTTCCTCCTTGCATTGTTCTCCAGTGCCTCCAACCTTTCCACACATCGTTTCTGATGTGCCTCATGCATCTCCGTCTTCACCACCAGGCCCTGTATGTCGTCCTCGTTCTCGGCTGCCTTTGCCTTCACGACCCGAAGCTCCCGCTCCTGGGTCTTTTGTTCCTCCTTTAGCCCTTCGATCGCCTGTAGTATCGGGGCCAACAGCTCTTTCTTCATTTCCTTTTTGAGCTCTTCCACACAGCATTTCAAGAACTCTTGTTGTTCAGGGCCCCATGTTAAACTGCCACCTTCCGCCGCCATCTTGGTTTTTGCTTGCTTTCCTTGCCGCTGTTCTAAAGGATCCACTGCAATCCGGCCACTTTCTCCTCCTTTTTTCATCCGTATCCAGGGGGGATTCCCTTCTGCTTTACCGCACAGTGTTTTTAGCTGTCAAAATTGCCGTTGGGGCTCCTATCAAGAGCCCAAAAGTCCGTTTCACCGGGAGCTGCCGAAACGTGCGACTCAGCTGGTCATCGCCGCACCCGGAAGTCGGTAAAAGAGATTCTAAAAGTCGACAGGAGGTACGCGGAGACGCCAGAGGCAGGGCTTTTAAGGGAATGGCAGAGGCTACAGGCGGAGTTCGGCTTGTTAACCACAGGGAGGGCAGTGGAACAGCTCAGAACGGCGAGGGGGGCGATCGACAAGCATGGTGAGAAGGCTAGCAGGATACTTGCACAGCAGCTCGGAAAGAGGGAGGCAGCTAGAGAAATAGGGAAAGTTATCGACGGGGATGGGAACTTGGTTGGGGATTCGGCAGGGGTGAGTAAGGAGTTTTGGGATTTCTACAGCAAGCTGTACAGGTCGGAACCCCCTACGGGGCCCGAGCCCCCTACGGGGCCGGAGGGGATGAGACAATTCCTGGAGGGGCTGACTTTCCTGAGGGTGGACGGGGAGCTGGTAGAAGGACTGGGGGCCCAGATCAGGTTGGAAGAGATAGTGGATGGCTTGAAGGCCATGCAGTCAGATAAGGCCCCGGGACCGGCCGGGTACCCAGCGGAGTTCGACAAAAAGTTCTCCGAGATATTGGGACTGGTACTGATGAAGGTGTTTAATGAGGCAAGGGAAAGAGGGGTTCTGCCCCAGACAATGTCACAGGCCACGATATCGCTTATCCTGAAACGGGACAAGAACCCAGAGCTATGTGGGTCCTACAGACCAATATCCCTGTTGAATGTAGACGCCAAACTGTTGGCCAAAATTTTGTCCTCCAGGATTGAGGATTGTGTACCGAATGTCATTGTGGAGGATCAGACGGGGTTAGTTAAGGGCAGGCAGCTGGTGGCCAACTTAAGAAGGCTGTTAAATGTGATCATGATGCCCCTGGAAAGTAGGGAGGTGGAGGTAGTGGTCTCAATGGATGCAGAAAAAGCTTCTTTAAAAATTTTTTTTAAAAGGTTAGAGTACCCAATTCAGTTTTTCCAATTGAGGGGCAATTTAGCATGGCCAATCCACCTAGCTTGCACATTTTTGAGTTGTGGGGGCGAAACCCACGCAAACACAGGGAGAACGTGTAAACTCCACACGGACAGTGACCCAGAGCCGGGCTCGAATCTGGGACCTCAGCGCCGTGAGGCCGCAGTGCTAACCCACTGCGCCACCGTGCTGCCCCAGAAAAAGCTTTTGACCGGGTTGAATGGGATTATTTATGGGAAGTTCTGGGGTGGTTCTGATTTGGGAAGGGTTTATTGACTGGGTCAGGTTGCTGTACCAGGCTCCTGTGGCAACTGTACGGACGAACAGGACGACTTCGGACTATTTTAGACTGCACCGGGGGACGAGACAGGGATGCCCCCTCTCCCCATTGCTGTTTGCGCTGGCTATAGAGCCGCTGGCAATTGCTCTGAGAGCCTGTGGGGGGGGGGGAGCACAGAGTCTCGCTTTATGCGGATGACCTGCTGCTGTTATGTTTTAGATCCAATTGTTGGGATGGAAGAAATCATGGGGATTTTAGGGGAATTTGGCCAGTTCTCGGTATTAGCTTAATATGGGGAAGAGCGAGATGTTTGCGTTCCAGGCGAGGGGTCAGGAGAGGCGACTGGGGAACTGCTGTTTAGATTGGTTGGGGACAGGTTCAGGTACCTAGGTATTCAGGTAGTGCGGGATTGGGACCGGCTACATAAATTGAACCTTGCCCGGTTGGTAGATCAGATGAAAGATGATTTTCGGAGATAGGATGCGGCCCCGTTGTCTCTAGCTGGTAGAGTCCAAACGGTGAAAATGACGGTAGTCCCGAGATTCCTGTTTGTTTTTCAGTGTCTCCCCATCTTTATTCCGTGGTCCTCTTTTAAGCGGGTCAATAAAGCGGGTGGGGGGGGGTGGGGTGGGGGTGTGTGGGGGGGGGGGGGGGGGGGAGACACGGCATGGAGGCAGCTTCATGCAAGGGCACAAGTTTTGGGGCGCTGGTAACTGCGCCTCCGCTCCCGCCGGCGCGGTACTCCACCAGCCCCGTGGTGGTGGCGGCCCTGAGAGTCTGGGGGCAATGGAGGAGATATGTGGGAGTATCGGTCTGGTGTCCAATCTGCGATGGCGACTAGGGGCTTTTCACAGTAACTTCATTTGAAGCCTACTTGTGACAATAAGCGATTTTCATTCATCGGTTTGCCCCGGGGAGTATGGATGGGAGGTTCTGAATATGGCGGAGAGCGGGGATTGAGAGGATGGGGGACTTGTTTAGAGAGGGGAGCTTTCCGCGTATGAGGGCTCTGGAGAAGTTTGCATTGGTAGGGGAAAACTAATTTAGATATCTGCAGGTGCGAGACTTTCTGCGTAGATAGGTATCAACCTTCCCACTCCTGCCGTTAAGGGGGATTCAGACGGTAGTTTCCAGAGGATGGGTAGGAGAGGGGAGTGTCTCTGACATTTACAAGGAACTTATGGGATCAGAGGAGACCCTTTTCCTGCAGTAATGTGTTGGGTGTTCTGGATCACAAACAGGTCACCAACACTGGAAGTGGTGCAACTTTATTTTATTATAAAGTTAACTATATTAACATACTTGAACTGTGGGTAAATGCAATACCAGCTTTAACTGTTGACCCGTGCCTAGTCCTAACCAGGTGATGCACTCAGCACATGGTGAATGTCTGAGTTGCAGGCTGTGAGCTCTGTGCTCCGAGCTAGCTGATACTAGAATGAGCGGGAACTCTCCTGTCCCCTGTCTTTATAGTGCATGTGCTCTCACTGGTGATTGGCTGCGGTGTTGTGTATGCTGATTGGTCCCACTGCATGTCCATCAGTGTGTGTGTGTGTGTCTGCACCATGACATACTGGTGTATATTATGACATGCAGCATGCTTGTTGCCACCAATGCTGCTCCTCCTCCAATCACAGATTTCCTCTCTCCCTCATTTGCTGCTGATAGGTTCTTGAGCATTGTGAAAACTACCTCCGATGGCCAAATTGGGGGGCTTTGCAGCCCGCATCTGGTTGTTTGACAAGCTTGGTTTCGACCAATGAATGACATATGCCGTGACAAATTGCTGAAATCCTTACTTCAACTGTATTAACAAAGGAAGTGTTATGGCATGTTTTACAAAAAGTAATGCAATTTTTTTTCCAATTAAACCAAGTGACTACCTGATTCTTTGGATGACCGTAATATTTGTTTTCTTGTGATAGGATTTGTGGAAAGCAAGAATAAATGACCCCATTCTGAATGAAAAATATGATGTTAAGATTCTGCAAAACCTTGCTGAAGAATCACTTGAAAATTGCATTCCTGAAATGAGGAACCACAAAAGTTTCAATGCATTACATTCAAGCATTCAAAGTGCTAATCTGGTACCTGATAATGTATTTGAGACCGCTGCTTCGCTGTTGGATTCTCCTTACAACAGTGTTGTTAGTCAGGATGACCATAACTATTGTATACAAGAAAGAATTTTACAACAAACTGAAGAACTTTGTGCAAATAACGCACCATATGTGGAGGTTTTGGGTTATGATTCTTTATCTATCAAGTTTAGATCAGTTTATCAGGCGTTTAAAATGTTACCATTGCAAATACAAAAGAAACACAAGAAAGCAATTACACTGTTGCTTGATTTTGTAGAACTCCTAATAAGTGAAAGCATATCTGCAGAGAAGTTGGCTGATATGACGCTGCAACTTCTGACCCATCTTCAAGACTTCATTCTCAACACAGAAACCACTGAAACTGGAGTTAATTCTATTTATTGTAGTCACATGCTTTATACTGTAAGTAATTGGTTGGGACATCAGTTTTATTCTGCTAATGCCTCTATCAGCAGGCAAGTGGAAGAGTTTAAAACAACTCACATTGACAGAATCACAGACTTACCACCTACTGAGGAATTGGTAGACAAACTATTTCCTGAAGCGATGAAGGTTTTGTTGTTGAGCTGGATGGGGCTTGATGATTATTCTGCCTTGTGGAAACGTCAAAGTGAATATCCTATAGTGTTGCTTATATTAGAGTTTGCAAATCATAATCTAATCACAGGTGTAGCTCATGTTTTGTATTCTAGTTTGATCTGTAAATAAGATTTTAGGTAGGAATTTGGACTGTATTTAAACAAGAAACCACTGCTTCAATTTAGGTATCTTGTGAAGAAATTAAAAAAAAAAAAAAAAATTTAGAGTACTCATTTCTTTTTTTCCAATTAAGGGGCAATTTAGCATAGCCAATCCATCTAGCCTGCACATCTTTGGGTTGTGGTGGTGAGACACACGCAGACACGGGGAGAATGTGCAAACTCCACATGGACAGTGACCCGGAGCCGGGATCGAACCTGGGCCCTTGGCGCCGTGAGGCAGCAGTGCCCTGTGCCACCTCTTTTGAAGAAGTTGAATAATCTTGAACAGTCAAAAATTGTTTTGGAAGTCTACAGATATTTGGAGATTTTATTTCACAAATGTCATTACCATACCCGTGGCATGTTGTTGGGAATGGGCTGGGATGGAGGGCAACTTGAGCAAGATTATATGTATGAGAAAAGCAAAATACTGTAGATGCTGGATGCCTGAAACAAAGACAGAAAATGTTGCAAACACACAACAGATCTGTATCAGTGAAGGGGAAGGCAAGTTTATATTTTGAATCTGGACCTCGCTTATGTTTTGGACTGTTAATGAATTTGATACTAAACTATTGATCCATGAAACTACATTGTGTGAAAAGAGACCATGTATGCATGAATAGCTTCTTAAATTTTCTCCTTACATTTACATAGGTGCCCTGGGTCGCTGTCCATGTGAAGTTTGCACATTCTCCCCATGTCGGTGTGGGTCTCACCCCATAATCCAAAAAGATGCGCAGGGTAGGTGAATTGGCCACGCTAAATTGCCCCTTAATTGGAAAAAAAAGAATTGGGTACTCTATATTTATTTTAAAAACATTTATATAGGCATGTTTATTTTGTTGTCTATTTCCACACCAATATTAAAAAGTACAATAGTATTTTTTATTTCTTACCCTCTTGATCATCAGCCATCTCACTTTCTCTGCTCCTCTCACTCAAACTGCTGTCCTTACTGAAGGGAACCAGCTATTTCTGACAGGTAAAAGGATCATTGATTTAGCCATTTTGATGTAACTACTAAAACCCATGTCAAAATTCATTTTAAAATGAATTCCATCATAAGACTGCAAACACAGTCTAACTTCAGATCTTCAGATTCACAAAGTGCATAGCTTCAAATAATGAAAGCATAGGTTTGAAACATCTACAGTCTAACTAGAAGTAAATGAAACCATTCAATGAAGGTCACAATATGTTAACATGAATAAAATGAATCTGCCATTGTTAAAAAGATGAATAAGTATAGCAGTCAGCAGAAACCAGATCTGATTGAAAGTGTAAGTCACATTCCAATACACAGCACAAACCCAAAGATGCAACATATTCACAGCTATGTTGCACATTGATGATTGACAACTAACCATCCAATCAAATGCATTTGAGACTCATCCAAGCCAATCAGCACATTACAGGGGTAGGGACAGATGGAGTCAAACTGATAACATTTTCCTTAAAGATAGAGGTCCGGGCAGCCATTTTCCATTCCGGGATCACTCTCTACTATTTACCTAACTACTCGCTATCTGTATTTCGTAGTTTCATATTTCTACTCTGACTCAAGTCTGCGCAAGCTGTTTTGCTTCGAGCAAGAAACCATTACTGTATTTTTAAAGTTCAATTGTTTGTAAGCAACTAAGTTAATTATACCTTTTAAAGTCTTCTGCTGTCAGAGGCTTTCCTCAGAATATTTGATTTGTAACCACAAGATGATCTAAAACTCTCAATTAAAATCAATAGGCACAATAAAAGATTTCATTTCGCGCCTGAGACGTGTAGCTTAAATTTCTACTGAGTTAATAGTGTATACGAGACGACACTAAAACCGCATGGTAAATTTCAACACTTACACTCCATTTTCACTAAATCTGTTGTTTGGCAAACCTTGCAGGGCCAAACAATTCCTCTTAGTTCCCCAGATCATAGCCCCACTACAGAACATCAAGCCATTGCACCAGGTCATGCAATAAGATAATCCTCCAATCCCCAACTTCTATCTTCTTCCCAAGATCTACAAACCGGAATGCCCTGGTATTTCAGCTTATTCCTATTCCAATGAGCTGATTTCTTTCTGTCTTGACTCTTATCAAGTCCACTGACTCCCAAACTGCCTCCATTACACTTTCTCACACTCTCCTTACATTCAGTTACACTGGTTTCTCCATTTAATCTCTTCCGATATCTAATTTTTCCTTAACTAAGAATTCCTCACTGTGGTTGACATGGCCCTTGACCATGTCTGTCCCTTTCCTCACATTTGTGCTTTCACCCTTCCTCTCAGAACCATGGTAGGGTTACCCTTGTACCTTCAATCCATCAGCCTCCACATGATACCATCACCAAACAGAACGTCTCCTCTCAGCATTTCAAAGCGCTCCCATCTGTGACACTCTGATTCACTTCTCAATCACCCCAACAACCCCTACTTTCCTAGAGCACCTTTCCATGCAAGTGCGAGATGCAACACCTACCTGCCCTTTTACCTCCTCCTTCACCATCAAAGGCCCCAAACACTCCATCGAAGTTAAACAGGAATTAAAACCGCTTCCAGTTTGGTTTATTATATTCATCCACCTAGCATAGTCTGCTCTATCTTGGAGAGACAAAGAATAGACTGGATAATTGCACTGCTGAACAAATGTATTCAATCTGTACGCATGAGACTGAGCTGTTGGTTGCCAATCATTTTAGTTTCCCACCTTGCACTCTCCTCAGCTTCCTGCGTTATGTGAAGCTCAACACAAGCTCAGGAACAGCATTTAAGCTTTCACCTGGGCACTTAGTTAACAGACTCTGAACTTGACAGCGAGTTTAACTGCCTCCATTTGTTACCTCCTTCTTTGCAAGCTTTGGTCTTACATTCTACATTCTATTTTCCTTTCAGGCCAGCTATTAAATTCCTGCTCTTCACACTTGTTTGTCCTATTACCATTCCATTGGCCTTTCACTGCCAACCCTTGTCTTCCACCTTATCAGACCTTTTTTTATTTTATTTCTAAATTCCTCCCCCTTCCCTCAAACCATTTCTCACATTTCCTAGTTCTGATGCAGTCATCAACCTGAGTCATAGATGTTTACAGCATGGATACAGGCCCTTCGGCCCATTTTGTCTATGCCACCCAATTTCTATCCTGTATCAAAGTAATATTTCAACAAAAAAAAAAAGGGGCAGCAGGGTAGCACAAGTGGATAGCACTGTGGCTTCATAGCACCAGGGTCCCAGGTTCGATTCCCCGCTGGGTCACTGTCTGTGTGGAGTCTGCACGTTCTCAGTGTCTGCGTGGGTTTCATCTGGGTGCTCTGGTTTCCTCCCAGTCCAAAGACGTGCAGGTTAGATGGATTGGCCATGATAAATTGCCCTTCGTGACCAAAAAGAAAAATAGGAGGGGTTACGGGGACAGGCTAGACGTGAGGGCCGGAGTGGGTCGATTCAGACTCAATTGGCCAAATGCCCTCCTTCTGTAATGTATGTTCTATCCCTAAGCTAGTCCCACTTGCCTGCATTTGGCCCATATCCCTCTATACCCACCCTGCCCATGTAACTGTCAATGTTAAGTCAGAGTGTAATGCTGTTTTCACAAAGCTAATTGAGAGTGGTGCAAATTGGATAACATTTGGACATTGGCATTTATCTGCATCTCTGTTCCTTGCCTAAAATTGCTGTGCATATTGACACACACATAACAGTGAGTGCCCTTAGTCTTACCGTTATTCCGACAGTAAAATCAGGCATAAGATTTTACACCCAAGTACAAGCTTGGTGAAGTGAAACAAAATCAGACATAAACATGTAGATCGATTTTCAACTGATATACCTGGGGAATATGGCATGAGGTTGTAATTTCATACATTGCAGGCATCACTGATAAGTGATGGCACAATGCCATCTTCTGTGAAGAAATCTTCAATCGTCCACTCATCGTAAGAATCTTTGTCCTAAATCTATGTCAACTGTTTCTGTCTACAAATGCCTGACCTGCTGAGTATTTTCAACATTTAAAAAAAAAAATTTGATTTCCAGTATTTTGCTCTTCCAAGGTTGACATTAGATTTCCCCAAGGTCACCAAAAAGTAATCTTAAATGGTTCTTCTACCACACCACTGATGTGAAAAACATGGTTCAATCAAACCAAAACCCCCAAGTTTAAGCAAAAGAAACCTCAATTAAATTCTAACAATATAATTGTCATTTGCCTTCTGGTACCCATCGGTATTGAAGACATCAAGCATACTGGTCGACAAAGTATGCTTTCTCTCTCGGGTCACCCAGGCATGGATAAGAGCAAAAAAGAGGCAGGCAATCAGAGTAGTGCACCCATTCTGGACCTACATGTTCCTACTTTTTGCCAGACCCATGAGCAATCCACAAGATCTACCAATTGTACCACCACATCACTAATAAACAAGCCAGCAATCAACCCAGGAACCTAAGTTTTACTCGCCGTGTGCTGCTGAACTTGATATACTATTACTGGGTGGCAAACACAGAGGTGGTGCGGGGATCAGGAGGCAGAATGGGTGAGGCTAGGTCTTGTAGGGACAGGGTTGCGGGCATTAGTGACTTGCAGGTTTTGAATTTTGCGACCTTCCCATTGTTGCTGCCATCACATTGGTGGAGAGGATACTGTCGCTGGCGGAAGAGTACTTCCAGAATTTAAGGGAGGATTCTGGTAGAGGGCATGACACTGGAGGGGATTAAGGCAAAGTGGGGGGAAGAACCCGGGGGGGGGGGGGGTGTGTGTGTGGAGGTGAAACCTTGCAGAGGATGAATGCGACCGTTATATGCAAGGCTCAGTCTCATACAATTAAAGGGGGTCCATCAGGTACATTTAAGGGGCTACGAGGAGTTGGGTGACGGGTAAATGTGAGCAATGTGGTAGGGGCCCCATTGTTCTGGGCATGTCGTAAACGAGTAAACTCCTGGGGTTCCTTCAGCACCATGCCAGCGATCGTACAAGGGAATTGGAGCCTGGTCCCCTAAAATCAATTTTTGGGGTGTTGCACCTGCTGGAGCTGCAGACAGGTGCGGGGCATATGTCTTAGTCTTTGGCAAGCTTATTGCTCACAGGAGTGGGGGGTGGGGGGGGGTCTGTTGGTGTGGTCTCCATCCAGTGCCTCGGCATGGATGGGGGGGGGGGGGGGAAATCGCATGGAGTGTTTGTACCGTAGAAAATTAAATTCATGTTGAGAGGTGTGATTGGGAGCTTTTACATAAGATGGCACCAATTTGTCATGTATTTCAAAGAACTGACACCGTTAAAAGCTAGGATGGGTAGGGTGTTTGTTTTTGGAGTTGTGTATGTTTTGTATTTATACATTCAAAAAATGTTCAATAAAAATACTTTTTATGAAGTTTTACTTGCTGTCTTTTACCATTGTAACTTTTGATGCTATTTGCTTAATAGTAGGTAAGCTACATAATTGGAAAAACAGAAGATCTCTTCAGGCATGAAAGACAAGTGTCTCCTTTTGCATAATCACATTAGCATGTTCTGCAATTAAGGTTATCTGATCATTGCAGTTAGCCCCAATTTCAATACAAGAGTGACAAAGTTCAAGTGCTTTGTTGGGTATAAATTGCTTTGGGAAAGCTGGAGGTCAAGAAAGGAGCTATACAGGCAGCATGTGGTGCAGTGGTTAGCACTGGGACTGCAGTGCTGAGGGAATCCCGGCCCTGGGTCAAAGTCCATGTGGAGTTTGCACATTCTCTCCATGTATGCGTGGGTTTCACTCCCACAACCCAAAGATGTGCAGGTTAGGTGGATTAGCTAACTTTTTAACACTAAATTGCCCCTAAAATTGGAAAAAATGTAACTGGGTACTCTAAATTTATAAAAAAGAGCTATACAAATGCACCTTTTTCTTGTTTACTGAAGAGCTAGCAAGGGGGTTTCTGTCAGCAAAGATGGAAACTATAACATTAGACCAGACTGTGACTTTTAACAGGCTATTCTATCACTGATATATAATGTCACCATTATCCCAGGTGACCATAGGCTGCTTTCTTTCCCCTTTTGAGGAGGAAGAGCTGATTGGTGGTGATTTAACTTGAGGATCACAGCTTCGGTGAGCGGCAAGGGGCCTTCATGAATAATCTCAGCAGGTACAGGAATTGAATCTATGCTATGAAATGAAAATCGCTTATTGTCACAAGTAGGCTTCAAATTAAGTTACTGTGAAAAGCCCCTCATCGCAACATTCCGGCGCCTGTTCAGGGAGGCTGTTACGGGAATCGAACCGTGCTGCTGGCCTGCTTTCAAAGCCAGCGATTTAGCCCTGTGCTAAACAGCCCCGGCATTGCTCTGCATCAAAAACCGACTGAGCTAAACCAGACAAAGACAAAAATATATCTCAAGGTGCTTTACATGAGATGAAAAAGATAGAAGAGATAAAGATGTGCTGAGTCATGGTTCAATTGTGAGGGTGAAAGCTTGGTCATAATGATGGAGCTTGAGAAGTGGTTCGGAAAAGGCAATCTCCTAACTACAATACAACATGTTGGGTGTTAGAATTCTGATCATACTTGAGCATTCCTGATCTTATTAAAGTAGTGTCTGTGTTGAAAATCATCCATTTATTGTCCAGAAAGCTTGATAATGAACAGTGCACTATAAAGCGCTTTTCAGCACTGGAATAAGTACTTACATACAAACTAAATCCTAATTTACAACTACACATTCATCATTTGCATTTCAAAAGATGAAAATAACTGTACAAGTTTTAGTACAAAAGCAATCACATAATACAGCAACATGAAGTATTACAACAAAATATGAATGAAATTGGGCTGTTTGAATCCAGTCTGCGTACATCACTTCAAATACATAGAAAGATATGATAGAACCTCTCTTTCCACATTGCAAAACATTGCCATCAACTCTTCAATGAAGTCCCAATGTTTAGGAAGAGTAACTATCACAGTATGATTGCTGATACACCCAGTTATCTTTACAATCAAAACCTTTAATAAATTATTTTGCATTGCAACAACCATGCAAGCTAGATTGCTAGCTTTTTCAATAAATGGGAAAGTGAAAGTCAAGATGAAGCTTTAAATCTCCAACATGGACGAAGACGATATAAAAAAAATCATGTGCATAAGCACAAGTTTGTTCTTAAATTGTGTCCATTCCTCTCATCGAAGAGGAGAAACCCAGGCCCATGCCTCTCTGTGTGTGGGTTTGTGAACGTGCCATCTCATACTGAGCATCCAAGTTCCTGAATACTTCTTCCTGCTGCTTTAGAGTT
This sequence comes from Scyliorhinus torazame, assembly GCF_047496885.1. Classification (NCBI taxonomy): domain Eukaryota; kingdom Metazoa; phylum Chordata; class Chondrichthyes; order Carcharhiniformes; family Scyliorhinidae; genus Scyliorhinus; species Scyliorhinus torazame. The sequence continues at coordinate 59,582,530 of NC_092707.1, forward strand.
TTGAAACTTTCATCAGGTTTTGGTATTGGGGTTCCTACCTCTTCCTCATCCTTCAAAATAAAATAAATTACAATAAAAACACATACAGATAATCAAGGCCTCCCACTGTGCTTTTAGTCACAAGTTGTGTAACCACAAGACAGACTTACCTTCAGATTATTGCAACATTTTTCAGCTGAGGACGCTGTGGGCCACAGACCCTTCATGGGCATTTTCATATTAATTCACAAGAACTTAGGAAGGGTAGGCCAATCAAGCCTGCTCTGGAATAAGATGAAGCCAAATCTCCTGCATCAACTCCACTTTCCCATGTTATCTACATAATCCCCAAATCTCCTTGGTGTCCAAAAATCTAATTGGTCTTGTCCCTGAATATAATTAGCAAATGAACACACAGTCCTCTGGTGTATAGAATTTCACTGAAATTCTCTGGGTGAAGATACTTCTCACCTCAGCTCGAAATGGTCAGCCCCGAGTTCTGGACTCTCCAGTCAGGAAAAACAGCCTCTCAGCATCCACGTGGTCATGACCCACAGAGATTTTTTTTAATGTTCCAATGAGAACACCTCTCATTATCCTAAACCTCAGAGATTATTAACCTATTCAACTCAAATATGACAATTTAGTTTACCTGTTCGTTTACAATAGGCCCAAAGGGCATTGTTGCTTCTTTCTCATTCTTCAATATCTAACTGACTGACTAGGTGAAAAGCCAGTTGTGATGAACTGTATAAAATGCCACTATTACTGCAAACAGCAGAACAGTGCAGCATTCAGAACAGGATCACAGTTAGTTCCTTATAAATAGACTAAAATATATTACTCAAGGGAATTTAAAATTATGCAAACTAGCCATAGAATCTGCATTCCCATGCTACAGAAGTTGCACAAATTGGTCTCAAAGTTTCAGGCAACAGCTTTAGCCATCCACCGCCAAATCTGGCTGTTGAAGTGAAGTTGTTCATTGCAAATTAAAACAGCCATTCAGGATGATCCATGAATGGAGTAATACAGAAATGTATTGTTTTGTCTTTTCGATAAAAGGTATAAATGTGAATTTTAAGAGACTTCCTGTTTACAGGTGAATTTTCCAATTGAAAATTTATACTCAAGGCATTTCGCAGGAGCACTATAAAAGAAAATATAACGGAGTTTGCACATTCTTCCCGTGTTTGCGTGGGGTTCGCCCCCACAACCTAAAAGATGTGCCGGCTAGGTGGATTAGCCACGCTAAATTGCCCCTTAATTGGGTACTCTAATTTTATAATTAAAAAAAAGAAAATATGACACGGAGGCATATACAGCAATAAGATAACCAAAAACTAGTTCAGGAGGTAGGTTTAAGGAATGTCCTAAAGGAGGAAAGTGAGGTATTACAGGGCGTAGCAATGTGTTGCCCTTAAAGGGACAATCTCTACAGGCAACCGAATGCCCAGCCATCAATTTGAAGCGATCTAAAGTCAGGGATGCTCAAGAGGCCAGAATGAGACGAGTTTAGATATTGCAAAGGCTTTAGATTATAAAACAGGGAGAGGAGTGGTTATGGATAGATTCGAAAACAAGATATGATCATTTAAAATTTCAATGCAGCTTGACCAGGAAGCCAACATTGGCTAGCAAGCGCAGGGATTTCATAGAATTTACAGTGCAGAAGGAGGCCATTCGGCCCATTGAGTCTGCACCAGCTCTTGGAAAGAGCACCCTACCCAAGGTCCACACCTCCATCCTATCCCCATAACCAAGTAACCCCACCCAACACTAAGGGCAATTTATCATGGCCAATCCACCTAACCTGCACATCTTTGGACTGTGGGAGGAAACCGGAGCACCCGGAGGAAACCCACGCACACACGGGGAGGATGTGCAGATTCCGCACAGACAGTGACCCAAGCCGGAATCTAACCTGGGACCCTGGAGCTGTGAAGCAATTGTGCTATCCACAATGCTACCGTGCTGCCCCTGGTAGGTGAACAGAATCTAATCTGGTGCAAGTTAAGAAATGGGCAGTAGAGCTTTTGATGACCTCCAGTTTAGGGGGAGTAGAATGTTGGCGACCAGCCAGAAATGCATTGGAATAATCAAGTGCAATGGTAACATAGAAGATTTCAGCATTGAATGAGCAGAGACATGGGCAATGTTAAGCAATGATAGAGGTGGAAATATGTAATCTTAATGATGGCACGAATATATGTGGTTGGAAGCTCATCTTGGGATCAAATATGATATCAAAAGGTTGTGAACGGGCAGTTTTAGTCTTAAAAGTGTTGTGAGGGAGAGGAAAAGAGTTGGTAGCTAGGGAACATAGTTTGGAGCGGGCACTGAAAACAATAGTTTCAGTCTTCATGATATTTAACTGGAGAAGATTATTGCTCATTCAATCCTGCATGTTGGGTAATCAGTGCAGCATGTAGTTAAAAAATAAGAGGGGGCCAAGGATAGATTCTTGGGAGATACTAGATGTGATGGTGCAGGAAAAGAAACCTTTACAACTAATAATCTGGATAGAATGAAGTGAGAGCTGCCCCACCCAGTTAGACGACAGCGAAGAGGCATTGGAGGAGGATGGTGTAGTCAACCAAGGCAAAAAGCTACAGATAGCTTGAGAAGGATGAGGAGGGATGGTTTACCTTAGTCAGTCACATGGGATGTAATTTATGGCTTTGAAGAGAGCCATTTTGTACATTGCCATGGGTGGAGACCTGACTGGAGATTCAAATGGAGTTCTGGGAAAGGTAGGCACAGTCTTGGAAGATGGCAACATGCTCCAGGACTTCAGAAAATGGATTAGAATACTTAGGTGGTTGTTTTTGATCGGCACACACATGGTGGGCCTTTTCTGTGCCGTAGACCTCTACGAATAATACAATTTAACTGTAAGGTAAATCCAATCCCTTTCTGCCCACCAAGGTGTAGCAATTCTCCCACTTGGTTCAATGGTGTTATTTATCACAAGTGTTCAAATAGCTATAACTCAAAAAACATCCATTGTAACAGGCAAATTTAATTTAATTCCAAGCATTAATGTTTTCCAGGAATCAACGTGCCATTTTATTCTCATCATAGCGATATATTTTTAAAATATCAAAGAAATAATAAATGTTCTACCATTACTATTCTTAACACAACTCACCTTGATGCCCATTAATTTTCGGAATTTAACATTTTGGTCCTTGTTACCAAAATTTAGCTTTTCCCATAATTCTGCAGTCTGCGACTTATCCTTGAATAGAACAGAAAATTTATGTGAAAAGCCACTGCAGATGCATCAAACTGACTTAAAGAAAAACAGCTCAAGTCAACGGCTCAATTTAACATCTTCAAGAAAGACTAAGAAGAATAGCTTGTTCGATAGAAAAATAGCAAAATTAAATAGATAACTCGATCATCTTGGTGCTGCTTATAATCAGTTTCTGATCAGGAGCATTTCATGGTTCTTGATGTTTACCATGATACTGTCGCAGCCTAAATCAAACTGCAGTTTGCTTGGTGCTGTAACACAGCCAATTTATTGGAACAATTTATCACAACTGACACAAGGTTAAACAATTGGATATTTGCACATAGATCCCTGATACTTGTAGTACTATTAAACTGCCACCGTATAAAATTTGCTTTTGTTCTTCCTGTCTCAGCACCATTGCGTTAGCTCCATGTTCTCTCAGATGCTGCCAGACCTGCTGAGATTGTCCAGCATTTTCTGTTTTTGTTTCAGATTCCAGCACCTGCAGTAATTTTCTTTTAAAGGTGGCAGCACTATTTAAAAAGCATTCAGCATAGTGGGCCTTATAAACAGAGGTATAAGTTGAAAATCAAGGAAATGCTAAAAAAATTATAAATCATTGGTTGTATCCCAGCTGCAAGAAAGGATGCCAAGACCTTGGAGGGGTGCATAGAAGATTTAATGGAATGGTAGTAAAGACGTCTGACTTTAATTACATGGCGAGACTGGAAAAGCATGTTTTTTCTCCATTAGCAGAGAAGGTAAAGAGGAGATTTAAAAGAAGAGTGTTCAAAGTAATGAAGGGTTTAGAGGGCAGCACGGTGGCGCAGTGGTCATCATTGGGACTTTGGCGCAAAGGACCTGGGTTTGAATCCTGGCCCTGGGTCACAGTTCGTGTGGAGTTTGCACATTCTCCCCGTGTCTGTGTGGGTTTCACCCCCACAACCCAAAGATGATGTGCAGGTTAGGTGGATTGGCCACGCTAAATTGCCCCTTAATTGGAAAAAAAAACAATTGGGTACTCTTAAAATTTTTTTATTTTTAAATGAAGATTTTTGCATCTGTTTTAGCTAAAGAAAATAAGTGACAGCCATTTGCTGTTTCATTCCTCAGGGCAATACTTTGAGCAAACAGAATCTAGCTGCCTGGTTTGTTTGGCAGTTAACGGTCAGTAACCATTAACTGGTGCATGTTCCTTGGCAATACCTCTACCAATCAGAGTCCACTTGCTAACCAATCAGCACACTCTTTACATCCAGTATAAATTTGTTGTTTCCCCAGACACAGGTATTCTTGCAATTATCCTGATGAGTGCAGGACAAAACGCTTTGACAAAATGTCCCTTTTTAGCAATACTCGAGATCAAAACTGAATACTTTTCCAGCGGATGTTGGAATCTGAAACCAAGAGAAAATGCTGGAAAATCTCAGCAGGTCTGGCAGCATCTGTAAGGAGAGAAAAGAGCTAACGTCAAGTCCCGATGACCCTTTGTCAAAGCTGACAATTTCTGGTATAAGCTCATCGTGTCCATACCAACACTCTGTATAGGAACCAATCAATGTCATTCCCCCACACTGTTCCGGTAGCCCTGTAGGTGTATTTCACTCAAGTGCCCATCCAATGTCTCCGCATCCAGCGCCCTTCCAGGGCATGGATTTCTGGTCATTACCAATTGCTAGGTTTAAAAAAAAAGGTTTTCCCTCGTATCTCCCGAGCTGCATTTCTTGCTCAAAACCGTAAATTTATGTCCACTAGTGCTTGTACCATCATCTAATAAGCATATGCCATGGTTAGCTTTGATATGCATGTCCAAATTAGGGTAATTAAATTGTTTTGTCGTGTGGCACAATGGCGCAGTGATTAGCACTGCTGCCGCACGGCTCCGAGGACCCGGGTTTGATCCCGACCCCGGGTCACTGTCCACGTGGAGTTTACACATTCTCCCAGTGTCTGCATGGGTCTCACCCCCACAACCCAAAAATGTGCAGGGTAGGTAGACTGGCCATGCTAAATTGCCCCTTAATTGGAAAAAAAAAGAATTGGGTACTGTAACAAAATAAAAGGGAACAAAATAATCCAGGTGAATGACGACTCGAGGGGCTGAATCTGTTTACATGTTTTCCTTCCTGACTTCTTATTTTGAAGTTGTATTTCATGCTCGTGCTTTCATTAATGCAACACCATTTTTAGCATATTTACATATCATTTTCTGGTGAAAGGTCATAGGTCTGAAATGTAATATTTTGTGCTGACCCGCTGTTTTACTGGCATTTTGTTTATATTTCAAGTGGACTTCTGTTTTTTTTCTCCACTTATCTAACTAGTTGCCACAGTATTCTGCATTGTAAAATATACAGACACCAGCATTGATCAACTGTTATTTTTGTCCACAGCTATTAAAAGCATACAACTGCACGATTTTACCTCTAGAAGAATAGAATTGAAAAGTAGGAAAGTTATGCTGAACCCATATTGTACCTTAGTTAGGTTAAATTCAAGAATACTGCAAGAAGTTCAGGTTCATTTAGAAACTCTGGAGATGTACGAAGATGATTTATATGGGTAATACCAGAAATGGGTGGGTATATATACCAGGGAAGGATTGACAGATTGTTTTTTTAGAGAAAAGAAACCCAAAAGCTGAGTGGAAACTCAATAGAATTCTTTAAAATGGTGTACGGTTTTGATAAAGAGTGGGTACAGAGCAAATATTTCCTCTTGTGGGGAAGAGCACAATTAGGTCACAAATACAAGACACCCAATAAGAAATCTAATATGGAATTCAGAAGTTTCCTCGCCCAAAGGATGTTAAGAATGCAGAACTTGCTTCAACTGCTCCTATCGGTAGCAAATCGTATAGACGCATTAAAGGGAAGCTGGACAAACATTTGAGGGAGATGGTTACAATGATAGAATGTGAGGGAGGAGACTCAAGTGACGCAAACACCGGCAAGAACTGGTTGAGCTGAATGACCTGTTTCCAAGCCTTATAAGACCATAAGATATAAGAGCAGTACTACGCAATTCAGCCCATCGAGTCTGCACCAGCCACAACCCTTCAACCCATTACTAATTAAAAATCTGTCAAACTCCTCCCTAAATTTACTCGCTGTCCCTTGTATCCACCACACTCTGGGGTTGTGAATTCCACAGATTCAAGACCCGTTGGGAGAATTAGCTTCTCCTCATCTCGGTTTTAAATTTGCTACCCTTTATCCTGAGACTATGACCTCGCGTTCTAGAATGCCCTACAAGAAGCATCCACTCCACATCTACTTTATCCATACCTTTTATCATCTTATACACCTCAATTTATTCTCCCCTCATTCTAAACACAACAGAGTATAGGCCTAAATTGATCAATCTCTCTTCACAAGCCAAATCCCTCATTGGATTGGATTTGTTTATTGTCACGTGTACAGAGGTAGTGAAAAGTATTTTTCTGCGAGCAGCTCAACAGATCATGAAGTACATGAGAAGAAAAGGGAATAAAAGATAATACATAATAGGGCAACACAACATATACAATGTAACTACATAAGCACTGGCATCGGATGAAGCATACAGGGTGTAGTGTTAATGAAATCAGTCCATAAGAGGGTCATTTAGGAGTCTGGTGACAGTGGGGAAGAAGCTGTTTTTGAGTCTGTTTGTGCATGTTCTCAAACTTCTGTATCTCCTGCCCGATGGAAGAAGTTGGAAGAGTGAGTAAGCCGGGTGGGCGGGATCTTTGATTATGCTGCCCGCTTTCCCCAGGCAGCGGGAGGTGTAGATGGAGTCAATGGATGGGAGGCAGGTTCGTGTGATGGACTGGGTGGTGTTCACGACTCTCTGAAGTTTCTTGCGGTCCTGGGCCGAGCAGTTGCCAGACCAGGCTGTGATGCAGCCCGATCGGATGCTTTCTATGGTGCATCTGTAAAAGTTGGTACGGGTTAATGTGGACATGCCAAATTTCCTTAGTTTCCTGAGGAAGTATAGGCGCTGTTGTGCTTTCTCGGTGGTAGCGTCGACGTGGGTGGACCAGGACAGATTTTTGGAGATGTGCACCCCTCGGAATTTGAAATTGCTAACCATCTCCACCTCAGCCCCGTTGATGCTGACAGGGGTGTGTACAGTACTTTGCTTCCTGAAGTCAATTACCAGCTCTTTAGTTTTGCTGGCAGGCATTGAGGGAGAGATTGTGTTCGCTACACCACTCCACTAGGTTCTCTATCTCCCTCCTGTATTCGGACTCATCGTTATTCGAGATCCGGCCCACTATGGTCGTATCGTCAGCAAACTTGTAGATGGAGTTGGAACCAAGTCTTGCCACGCAGTCGTGTGTGTACAGGGAGTAGAGTAGGGGGCTAAGTACGCAGCCTTGCGGGGCACCAGTGTTGAGGACTATTGTGGAGGAGGTGTTGTTGTTCATTCTTACTAATTGTGGTCTGTTGGTCAGAAAATCGAGGATCCAGTTGCAGAGTGGGGAGTCAGGTCCTAGGTTTTGGAGCTTTGATATGAGCTTGGCTGGGATTATGGTGTTGAAGGCGGAGCTGTAGTCAATAAATAGGAGTCTAATGTAGGAGTCCTTGTTTTCGAGATGCTCTAGGGATGAGTGTAGGGCCAGGGAAATGGTGTCTGATGTGGACCGGTTGCAGCGGTATGCAAATTGAAGTGGATCAAGGCGTTCTGGGATTATGGAGGTGATGCGCTTCATGATCAATCTAGTGAACCTCCTTTGAACTGCCTCCAATGCCACAACATCTTTCCTCAAATAAGGAGACCAAAACTGTGCACAATATTCCAGGTGTGGTCTCACCAATGCCTTGTACAGTTGCAACATTTCCTTACTGTTATACTCTATTCCTTTAGCTATAAATGCCAACATTCCATTTGCTTGATTACCTACTGTACCTGCATGCTAGGTTTCTGCGACTCATGCACAGGACACACGCATTCCTCTGCTCTGGAGCACCTGGAAGTCTCTCCCCATTTAGATAATAAGTTGCCGTCCCATGTTTCCAACCAAAATGGATGACCTCATACTTACCACTTTATTGTGCCACATATTGGCCCACTCACCTAACCCCTCTATATCCATTTGTACCATTCTTATTTGCTCATTGCAACTTACTGTCCCATCTATTTTAGTGTCACCTGCAGATTTGGCTGCAGAACCTTCTATCCCTGTATCCAAATCATTAAAATAGATTGTAAATAATCGGGATCCCTGGGACCGAACCCTGTGGCACCCCACTAGTTCCATCTTCCAATCCAGAAAAGGACCCATTTATCCAGACTCTCTGGTCTTCTGTTCATCAGCCAGTCATCTATCTAAGCTAATAAATTACACCTAACCCTGTGTGACCCAACCTTGTGTATTAACCTTCTGTCTGGCATCTTATCAAACATCTCCAGAAGTCCAGATATACATCTACAGGAACCCTAGTCAAACATGATTTACCCTTCAGAAAACCATGCTGACTCTGATGGATTAAGTTTTGACTTTCCAAATGTTCTTATATTACTTCCTTCATAATGGATTCTAACAATTTCCTAATAAATGTTAAGCTAATTGGTAGTAATTTCTTAAATTCTGCCTACCTCCTTTTTTGAACAAGGGCATTACGTTAGCATTTTCCTAATCCACTGGAACCTTTCCCCATGTCCAGGGAATTTTTGAATATAACTATTGGATCCATTATCTCCACTGCCACTTCCTTTAACACTCGAGGATGTTGGCCATCAGACCCTGGGGACTTCTCTGCCTTCAATCCTGATAGTTTGTTGAGTACTGTTTCCCTATTGATGCTGACTGTTTTGAGTTCCACCCTTTCTATTACCTCTGAATTACCCGTTCCTGCAGGGATGGTACTAGTGCCCCCCACTGTCAAAACTGAAACAAATATTGATTTCACATCTCAGCCAGTTGTGCGTTCCCCACTATTAACTCACTGGTTTCATCTTCCAAGGGATCAATATTCACTTCACTTTTATGTACTTATAGAAGCTTTTGCTATCCTTTTTGATATTTTGCGCTAGCTTTCTTTTGTAATTTACCATAGCTCTTTTTATTACTTAGTAATCCTTTGTTTATATTTGAAAGTTTCTGTCCCAGCTTACCACTGGCCTTTGCAACATGCCTTAATTTTTGTCTTTATATTGTCCATAACTTCCTTGTTTAGCCATGGATGTTCTTCACCCCGCTTACCGTTTTTCTTCCTCTCTGGATATATTTTAATTGTGAGGAATTGAGTATCTTCTCAAACAACTGCCACTGCTCATCAGCTTTCCTACCTTTTGACCTTTCTGCCCACTCTACTCGGGCCAAATCTGTTCTCATGCCTAAGTAATTACCTTTGTTTAATTTCAGAATGCTAGTGTGGGACTCCATTTTCTCACCCCCAAATTGAATTTTAAATTCTAGCATACTATGGTCACTATTCCCTCGAGAATCCTTAACTATGGAGGTAATCAATTAATGTTAATTATTACCTGTTGATCACTTTTGTACCACTTGCAAGCCTGAAGTTTTGTCTGTTTCTACCTCGAAGACGTTGATCTTCCCCGGTGAACAGCGACATGATACAAGACTACCCAATGTAAAGTTAAATCTGTTTTGAATAGAATTTGTATTTTGTGTATGAAGAGTAAATTCCCTCCTATTACGTAAATTACATTGACTGATTCAGGGTTAGACTAATCACAGAAGATGAAGGGAAGAAAAAACACTGGAATCGCTTAAAGAAAACCCAAGGGAATAGAAACCAATCAAAACATTTTCCACATTTATAGGGCAAAAATAATAAAAGGATGAAATAATCTTCCCCCGAGACAGTAGAAATTGTAACAGCAAATTTCTGGGAATAAAGAAGTCATCCTTAGGGGAGCTAGGTGAATGATGAAAGTAGGCATAAAGATTGAGAGAATGGATAGCGAATAGAAAACCCGAAAAAGTGTGCATAAAAACAAACTAAAATATTTGTATCAAAGTCTGAAATAACACAGACAAAGCAATGCAATGCAGCACTGTTGCACTCAGGAGAACATATATTCAAACTCACCCCTTCTTTCTTGCTCTGCCAGAGCAATTTGCGTTTCTTTTCTTGCTCTGCAAACTTCATTGGGTTGACAGCAGTTGGGTTGTAGTAACTTGGCACAGCTATACCAGTTTCAGCCAGTGCCTTTGCTTGGAGTGCTGCCATTTGTGCAGCCATTGCAATCTGAGGTGTAACTTGAGTACCGGATGCCAGGAGAGCAGCAACATTGAGAACCGATCCACTACTAACTGTTAATATCAGAAATATAATTATGTATATTTATTCAGACAAATTCAACGCTGAACAGCTCAAATGCCTGCATCTATCAAATAACGTTAACTGAATATGTTTAAGAGGGGGAGTCAGAGTGACTGCTCCCGAGATCAAGGCAGCATTTCACAACTTTTGCAGCACCAATCTGAATGTGACTCAAGAGGTGAAACTCTCCATTGGCTGGAGCCACACCTGATGCAAGAGATGAAGGCGGTTGCTGGAGACTTAAGTTCCAGGCCATTGCTGAAAGGATTTCTCACAACAGGGTCCTCCACCACACAATCCTCAGCTGCTTCATCAATGGCCCTTCCCATCACAAGATTAGAAGTGATATTTGCTGGTAATTTCACAAATAGGAACAGGAGTAGGCCATTCAGCTCATCGAGCCTGCTCTGCCATTCAATACAACTATTGATTGGACGCTTCCAAAGCTTTTTACCCACAATATCCCTATAACCCAAGTTATTGTTAATCAGAAATCTATCAATCTCTACCTTAAACATACTCAATGACAGAGCTTCCACTGCCCTCTGGGTAGAGAATTCCAAAGATTCAATTCCCTCTGTAGAAACTTCTCTTCATCCCAGTCCTAAGTAGCATCCCTTTATTTTGAAATTGTGCCCCCGGTTCTAAACTCCCCAACTAAGGGAAACATCTTACCAGCATCTACCCTGTCTATTCCTTTAAGTGTTTTGGCTTCAATGAGATCACCTCTCATTCTTCAAAACACTGAAGCATATAGGCCCAGTTTGCCCAATCGCTTTTCGTAAGACAGTCCCGCCATCCCCGGAACAAGTCTGGCAACCTTTGTTGCACTCCCTCTATGGCAATAATATTCTTCCTGAGGCAAGGGGGGCAAGACTGTACACAGTACACAAGATGTGGTTCAACTCTTATCATAACATGGGGCAATTCATCACAAAATAGGCCATATCTGGGCTTGGACTGAAAACTAGCTGACGATGTTCACACACTAGGAGGTAACCACACCAAAGGTACAGGACAAGAGTAGCTGGGTTACAGTCAGGGGAAAGAAAACAAACAGGCAGACAGTGCAGGGATCCCTCGTGGCCGTTCCCCTTCAAAACAAGTATACCCTTTTGGATGCTGTTTGGGGGGGGGGGGGGTGAATGACCTACCGGGGGGAAGGCCCTAGCGGCCAGGTCTCTGGCACGGAGTCTGGCTCTGGGGCTCAGAAGGTAAGAGGGGGGAGAATAGAAAAGCAATAGTAGTCGGAGTTTCAATGGTTAGGGAAATAGATAGGAGATTCTGTGGTCGCGAGCGAGACTCTCGGAAGGTATGTTGCCTCCCGGGTGCCAGGGCCAGGGATGTCTCGGATCGTGTCTTCAGGATCCTTAAGGGGGAGGGGGAGCAGTCAGAAGTCGTGGTGCACATTGGTACCAACGACGTAGGTAGGAAAAGGGGTGTGGAGGTAATAAACGAGTTTAGGGAGTTAGGCTGGAAGTTAAAAGCTAGGACAGAGTTGTCATCTCTGGTTTGTTGCCTGTGCCACGTGATAGCGAGGCTAGGAATAGGGAGAGAGTGCAGCTGAACATGTGGCTGCAGGAATGGTGTAAGAGGGAGGGCTTCAGGTATTTGGATAATTGGAGCGCATTCTGGGGAAGGTGGGACCTGTACAAGCAGGACGGGTTGCATCTGAACCAGAGGGGCACCAATATCCTGGGAAGGAGGTTTTCTAGTACTCTTCAGGAGGGTTTAAATTAATTTGGCAGGGGAATGGGAACCGGATTTGTAGTCCAGCAACTAAGGTAGCCGATATTCAGGACGCCAAAGCGTGTAGTGAGGCAGTGGGGAAGGGAACACTGACAAAGGAGAGTACTTGCAGGCATGGAGATGGGTTGAAGTCTGTATACTTACAACGCAAGAAGCATCAGGAATAAGGTGGGTGAACTTAAGGCATGGATCGGTACTTGGGACTACGATGTGGTGGCCATCACGGAAACTTGGATAGAAGAGGGGCAGAAATGGTTGTTGGAGGTCCCTGGTTATAGATGTTATAAGATTAGGGAGGGTGGTAAACGAGGTGGGGGGGGGGGGGGGGGGGCATTGTTAATTAGAGATAGTATAACAGCTGCAGAAAGGCAGTTCGAGGAGTATCAGCCTACTGAGGTAGTATGGGTTGAAGTCAAAAATAGGAAAGGAGTAGTCACCTTGTTAGGAGTTTTCTATAGGCCCCCAAATAGTAGCAGAGATGTGGAGGAACAGATTGGGAAACAGATTTTGGAAAGGTGCAGAAGTCACAGGGTAGTAGTCATGGGTGACTTCAACTTCCCAAACATTGAGTGGAAACTCTTTAGATCAAATAGTTTGGATGGGGTGGTGTTTGTGCAGTGTGTCCAGGAAGCTTTTCTAACATAGTATGTAGATTGTCCGACCAGTGGGGAGGCCATATTGGGTTTGGTACTTGGTAATGAACCAGGGCAAGTGATAGATTTGTTAGTGGGGGAGCATTTTGGAGATAGTGACCACAATTCTGTGACTTTCACTTTCGTAATGGAGAGGGATAGGAGCGTGCAACATGGCAAGGTTTACAATTGGGGGAAGGGTAAATATGATATTGTCAGACAATAATTGAAGTGCATAAGTTGGTAACATAGGCTGTCAGGGAAGGACACAAGTGAAACGTGGAACTTGTTCAAGGAACAGGTACTACATGTCCTTGATATGTATGTCCCTGTCAGGCAGGGAAGAGATGGTCGAGTGAGGGAACCATGGTTGACAGGAGAGGTTGAATGTCTTGTTAAGAGGAAGGAGAGGAAAAGTGAGAGGTTGTCCATTTTGGAAGGACAAATATGAATGTGGAATACAGGGTTAACGGTAGAGTTCTTTGCAATGTGGAGGAGCAGAGAGATCTTGGGGTCTATGTTCATACATCTTTGAAAGTTGCCACTCAAGTGGATAGAGCTGTGAAGAAGGCCTATGGTGTGCTAGCGTTCATTAACAGAGGGATTGAATTTAAGAGCCATGAGGTGATGATGCAGCTGTACAAAACTTTGGTAAGGCCACATTTGGAGTACTGTGTACAGTTCTGGTCGCCTCATTTTAGGAAGGATGTGGAAGCTTTGGAAAAGGTGCAAAGGAGATTTACCAGGATGTTGCCTGGAATGTAGAGTAGGTCTTACGAGGAAAGGTTGAGGGTGCTAGGCCTTTTCTCATTAGAACGGAGAAGGATGAGGGGCGACTTGATAGAAGTTTATAAGATGATCAGGGGAATAGATAGAGTAGACAAACCATTACAAGGGGACATAAATTTAAGGTGAATGGTGGAAGATATAGGGGGGATGTCAGAGGTATGTTCTTTACCCAGAGAGTAGTGGGGGCATGGAATGCACTGCTTGTGGAAGTAGTTGAGTCAGAAACATTAAGGACCTTCAAGCAGCTATTGGATAGGTACATGGATTACGGTAAAATGATATAATGTAGATTTATTTGTTCTTAAGGGCAGCACGGTAGCATTGTGGATAGCACAATTGCTTCACAGCTCCAGGGTCCCAGGTTCGATTCCGGCTTGGGTCACTGTCTGTGCGGAGTCTGCACATCCTCCCCGTGTCTGCGTGGGTTTCCTGCGGGTGCTCCGGTTTCCTCCCACAGTCCAAAGATGTGCAGGTTAGGTGGATTGGCCATGATAAATTGCCCTTAGTGTCCAAAGTTGCCCTTAGTGTTGGGTGGAGGTGTTGACCTTGGGTAGGGTGCTCTTTCCAAGAGCCGGTGCAGACTCAATGGGCCGAATGGCCTCCTTCTGCACTGTAAATTCTATGATAATCTATGATTAATCTAGGACAAAGGTTTGGCACAACATCGTGGGCCGAAGGGCCTGTTCTGTGCTGTATTTTTCTATGTTCTAGACAAATGGGTCAATTATCACCCTGAAGCAGAGGTCGCCTGACCACCTCCTCTAAAATGAATCAATTTCCAAAGTATGAAGTCATTACTTCTCAGTAACGAACTCTTCCAGCCATAAAAATGCCATGTCTAATAACGCACGCCAGTCACTTCCCGACTCCTGTAACCCTATCTACCAGCTACAAAGAACATCAGGTGTGTGATGGAATACTCTTTCCCCCCCCCCCCCCCTTTTTTGCTTGAATTAGTGAAGCTGCAACGACACTCAAAATGACTGACACCATCCAAGACAGATCAGTCAATTTGACTGGTACCTCACCAGATAATCTAATTGTCCACTTTATCATGCCGTGACTGCAGTGTACATTATCTACAGCATGCATTGCATGCCACAATTTCCTTGACAGCACCAAGCAAACAGGCCACCTCTGCTCAAGACAAGACTGGTAGGTGCATACCTCCAAATCACACACCAACCTGATATGGACAAGTATTTCTGTTCCTTTAGTGCTTCTGCGCCCAAACCCTGGAATTCTATAAAGTACTTTGGGAACAATCTTGAATCAACTAGGCGTAGGTATTAAGTGCTGGCCATGCACATATCAATAGTTAATTTTAAAGAAAGCAAAGGGATTTAGATGCTCATGCGCAGAGATAATTAAAAGATAGTGAACAAGCACAAAAAGGTTGATTGAATGTTGGTCTTTAACTCAAGGGAGTTGGAATGCAGAAGTAAAGTGATGCATCAGTTGTAGAGACTTGTATTGATCCCACCTGGAGCACTGAATTCAGTTTTGGGCACCAAATTTCAGGAAAGATATACTAATCTTCAGAGTAGATACAACGATTTATACTGAGACTCAAAAAATTAACTTAAAAGAACATAAGAAGGGACTTCCGGGTGCGGCGATGACCAGCTAAGTTGCACGTTTCGGCACCTCCCGTTTTAACGGACTTTTGGGCTCTTATCGAGAGCACCAACGGCAATTTTCGAAGGCTAAACCCACTGTGAGGCGACAGAGAAGGGAGTCCCCCCGGATGTGAATGGACAGAAGAGATAATAGTGGCCAGATTGAGGAGGATCCTCTGGAGCAGCGGCACAGAAGGAAAGTGAGAAGCAAGATGGTGATGGAGGGAGGCCAGTTGGTATGGGGCCTGGAACAGCAGGAGTTCTTCCGGCGATGTGTGGAGGAGCTCAAGAAGGAGGTGTTGGCGCCGATGCTGCAGGCGATTGAGGGGTTAAAGGAGGCGCAGAAGACCCAAGAGATGGAGCTCCGTGGAGTGAAGGCAAAAGCTGCCAAAAATGAGGACGAGATACAAGGCTTGGTGGTGAAGACGGAGACGCACGAGGCACTGCATAAGAGGTGTATGGAGAGACTGGAAGCCCTGGAAAATAGCTCGAGGAGGAAGAACTTAAGAATCTTGGGTCTTCCCGAAGGGGCAGAGGGAGCCGACGTTGGGGAGTATGTGAGCACGATGCTTCATACCTTAATGGGAGTTGAGGCCCCGACGGGCCCCCTGGAAGAGGAGGGAGCGTATCGAGTCCTTGTGAGAAGACCAAAGGCAGGAAAAATACCTCGAGCAATAGTGGTGAGCTTCCACCGCTACAAGGACAGGGAGATGGTCCTGAGATGGGCGAAAAAGACACGGAGCAGCAGGTGGGAGAACACGGTGATCCGCGTGTATCAGGATTGGAGTGCGGAGGTGGCGAGAAGGAGGGCGAGTTTCAATCGGGCTCCACAAGAGGAAAGTGAAGTTCGGAATGTTGCAGCCGGCAAGACTGTGGGTTACATACCAGGGTAAACACCACTACTTCGAGACGGCAGAAGAGGCGTGGACATTTATTGAAGAGAAGTTGGACTAGATTGGAGAAAGAGTGTTTGAAATGAAGTAGTGAGGTGGTGGTAAGGGACTGTGAATCAGATGGGGGAAAATTTTCTTTCCCCTCGAAGGGGGGGACACACACACACACAAAGAAATGTGGGCGCCGGTGGGGAAGGGGAGGGGGAAGGAGAGAGGGAGATGCGCCATCAGGGGCGGGGCCGAGAGGGATGCGCAGGCTTTGTTCCCGCGCTATGGAAATTGTGGCGGGAAAAGGGGGCGCAGGAAGGAGGGGGCCTCACATAATGGGAGGCTAAGGATAAACGGGGGAAGACGAGGTCAGCGAGAGTTTGCTGACTTCCGGAAGCAATATGGGGGGATCAACTAAGCTAGAGAGGGATCTAGCGGGGGGGGGGGGGGGTTAACTGGGTTGCTGCTGCTAAGGGGAAGGGGGAGCTGTTACGGGATGGGATGGGAGGGCGCCGTCGGGGGGATAAGCGGGTGCGTGGGAACCGGGTGAGGAGTTGGTCTAATAAAGGGGATGGCTAGTTGACGGGGGGGGGGGGGGGGGGGGGGAAGAGCCCCCCAACCCGGTTGATCACGTGGAACGTGAGAGGGTTGAATGGGCCGATTAAGAGGGCAAGGGTACTTGCGCACCTAAAGAAGCTAAAGGCAGACATGATCATGCTTCAGGAGACGCACCTGAAACTGGCGGATTAGGTCAGATTAAGAAAAGGATGGGTGGGACAGGTATTCCACTCGGGCTTGAATGCGAAAAATAGAGGGGTGGCAATACTGGTGGGTAAACGGGTATTGTTTGAGGCGAAGACCATAGTGGCGGACAGTGGGGATAGATACGTGATGGTGAGTGGCAGATCGCAAGGTGAGGCGGTGGCGCTGGTGAATGTATATGCCCCGAACTGGGATGACGTGAACTTTATGAAGCGTATGTTGGGGCGCATCCCGGACCTGGAGATGGGAAAGTTGGTAATGGGGGACGGGGGGACGGGGGACTTCAACACGGTGCTGGACCCAGGGCTGGACCGGTCCAGATCTAGGACCGGGAGGAGGCCGGCAGCGGCCAAGGTGCTTAAGGGCTTTATGGAGCAGATGGGAGGAGTGGATCTCTGGAGATTTACTAGGCCAAGGAGTAAAGAGTTTCCCTTCTTCTCCCATGTCCACAAAGTGTACTCCCGGATAGACTTCTTTGTCCTGGGAAGGGCGCTGATCCCGAAGGTGGCAGGAACGGAGTATTCGGCTATAGCCATTTCAGATCATGCCCCACATTGGGTAGACCTGGAAGTAGGAGAGGAAAAGGAACAGCGCCCACTCTGGAGATTAGATATGGGACTGTTGGCGGACGAGGGGGTATGTGTAAGGGTGAGGGGATGTATTGAAAGGTACCTAGAGGTTAATGATGACGGAGAGGTCCAGGTGGGAGTGGTCTGGGAGGTGCTGAAGGCGGTGGTTAGAGGGGAGCTGATCTCCATAAGGTCCCATAAGGGGAAACAAGAGGGTAAAGAAAGGGAGAGATTGTTGAGGGAGATTTTGAGGGTGGATAGGCGATATGCGGAGACTCCAGATGAAGGGCTATACAGGGAAAGATGGAGATTGCACACGGACTTTGACTTGTTGACCACGGGTAAGGCGGAGGCACAATGGAGGAAGGCACAGGGAGTGCAGTATGAATATGGAGAGAAGGCGAGCCGGCTGCTGGCCCAACAACTTAGGAAGAGGGGGGGCAGCGCGAGAGATCGGAGGGGTTAGAGAAGAGGAGGGAAAGATGGAACGGGGAGCAGAGAGGGTGAACGGGGTGTTTAAGGTATTTTACGAGAGGCTATATAAGGCTCAACCCCCGGAAGGGAAAGAGGGAATGATGCGTTTCCTAGACCAGCTGGAGTTCCCGAAGGTTGAGGAACAGGAGATGACAGGACTGGGAGCGCAGATTGAGGTGGAGGAGGTGGCAAAAGGAATTGGGAACATGCAGGCAGGGAAGGCCCCGGGACCGGATGGGTTCCCGGTGGAGTTCTATAGGAAATACGTGGACCTGCTGGCCCCACTTCTGACGAGAACCTTTAATGAGGCTAGGGAAAGGGGGACACTACCCCCGACGATGTCGGAGGCGACGATATAGCTGATCCTGAAAAGAGACAAAGACCCGCTGCAGTGCGGGTCATACAGGCCTATTTCCCTCTTGAACGTAGATGCCAAGCTTTTGGCCAAGGTGATGGCGACGAGGATAGAGGACTGTGTCCCTGGGGTGGTGCATGATGATCAAACGGGGTTTGTTAAAGGGAGGCAATTGAATGCTAATATACGGAGGCTGCTGGGGGTGATGATGATGCCCCCACCGGAGGGGGAGGCGGAGATAGTGGTGGCGATGGATGCAGAGAAAGCATTTGATAGAGTGGAGTGGGACTACCTGTGGGAAGTACTGAGGAGATTTGGATTTGGAGAGGGGTTCATTAGATGGGTTCAGCTCCTGTACAGGGCCCCGGTGGCAAGTGTGATTACAAATAGGCAACGATCTGACCACTTCCGACTATATAGGGGTACAAGACAGGGATGTCCCCTGTCCCCGTTACTGTTTGCGTTGGCAATTGAGCCACTGGTCATAGCGCTGAGGGGCTCTAGGAAGTGGAGGGGGGTACTTAGAGGAGGAGAAGAGCATCGGGTGTCATTATACACGGATGATTTGTTGTATGTCGCGGACCCAGTGGAGGGGATGCCTGAGATAATGCAGACACTCAGGGAGTTTGGAGAATTTTCAGGATATAAATTGAATATGGGGAAGAGTGAACTGTTTGTGATGCACCCCGGGGAACAGGGCAGGGGAATAGACGATTTACCGTTGAGGAGGGTAACAAGGGATTTCCGGTATTTAGGGATCCAGGTGGCCAGGAACTGGGGAACCTTGCATAAGCTTAACTTGGCACGACTGGTAGAGCAGATGGAAGAGGACTTTAGGAAGTGGGACATGGCGCCCCTGTCATTGGCGGGCAGGGTGCAGGCGGTTAAAATGGTGGTCCTTCCGAGGTTTCTTTTTGTGTTCCAGTGCCTCCCTGTACTGATTACAAAGGCCTTTTTTAAGAAGGTGGACAAGAGTATTATGAGCTTTGTGTGGGCTGGAAAGACCCCAAGAGTAAAGAGGGTGTTCCTGCAGCGCAGTAGGGACAGAGGGGGACTGGCACTGCCGAGTCTAAGTGATTATTATTGGGCCGCCAACGTGTCAATGATATGTAAGTGGATGAGGGAAGGGGAAGGAGCGGCGTGGAAAAGACTGGAGATGGCGTCCTGTAGGGGAACTAGTCTAAAAGCACTGGCGACAGTGCCGTTACCGTTCTCCCCGAAAAAATACACTACAAACCCAGTGGTGGTGGCAACTCTGAAAATTTGGGGGCAGTGGAGACGACATAAGGGAGTGACAGGTGCCTCAGTGTGGTCCCCGATAAGGAACAACCATAGGTTCGCCCCGGGAAGGATAGATGGGGGATTTAAATCTTGGCAGCGAGCAGGAATTGCGAAATTGAAGGACTTGTTCTTAGACGGGACGTTTGGGAGTCTGGGAGCACTGACAGAAAAATATGGGTTGCCACCTGGGAATGCATTTCGCTATATGCAAGTGAGGACATTTGTGAGGCAACAGGTGAGGGAATTTCCGCAGCTCCCGGCGCAAGAGATCCAGGACAGAGTGATTTCGGGGGCATGGGTGGGTGATGGTAGGGTGTCAGATATATATAGGGAAATGAGAGACGAGGGGGAGACGATGGTAGAGGAGCTGAAGGGAAAATGGGAGGAGGAGCTGGGGAAGAGATTGAGGAGGGGCTGTGGGCAGATGCCCTAAGTAGGGTAAACTCTTCGTCCTCGTGTGCCAGGCTCAGCCTGATACAATTCAAGGTTCTACACAGGGCGCATATGACTGGAGCAAGGCTGAGTAGATTTTTTGGAGTGGAGGATAGGTGCGGGAGATGCGCGGGAAGCCCGGCGAACCACACCCACATGTTTTGGTCCTGTCCGGTATTGCATGGGTTCTGGGTGGGTGTGGCAAAAGTGATTTCAAAGGTGGTGGGGGTCCGGGTCGAACCAGGCTGGGGGCTGGCTATATTTGGGGTTGCAGATGAGCCGGGAGTGCAGGAGGCGAGAGAGGCCGATGTTTTGGCCTTTGCGTCCCTAGTAGCCCGGCGAAGGATTCTACTTATGTGGAAAGAAGCTATGCCCCCGGGTGTGGAGGCCTGGATCAATGACATGGCAGGGTTCATAAAATTGGAGCGGATAAAGTACGCACTAAGAGGTTCGGCTCAAGGGTTCACCAGGCGGTGGCAACCGTTCCTCGACTATCTCGCAGAGTGATAAGGGAAAATAGGAAAGGTAGCAGCAGCAACCCAGGGGGGAGGGGGAGGGCTCATTTGGGTCCTCAGGGGTTTTGTGTGTGTTTATAGATTAGTTATTTATATTAGATGTTACGAAGTTACTATTTCTGTTGTTTCTTATTTTGTTGTTGGCAGTTGCCGTTAGTTTGCATATTATTTATTTTAAAAAACGATCAATGTATATATTATTACAAAGTTGTAAAATAAGAAATTTTTGTTTGATCGAAAAACTTTAATAAAATATATTTATAAAAAACAGGAAAAAAAAGAACATAAGAACTAGGAGCAGCAGTGGGTAATTCAGCCCCTCAAGCCTGCTCTGCCATTCAGTACGATTATGGCTGATCCCCTTTCAGCTAATACGTCTTGTCAATACCGTTTATCATCTTATATACCTCAATTAGATCTTCTTTCATTCTTCTAAACTCAAGAGTATGGGCCTAAACTGCTTAGGTGCTGGTTTAGCACAGGGCTAAAGAGCTGGCTTTTAAAGCAGACCAACAGCACGGTTCATTTCCCGCCCCAGCCTCCTCGAACAGGCGCCGGAATGTGGCGACTAGGGGCTTTTCACTATCTTAATTTGAAGCCTACTTTTAACAATAAGCGATTTTCATCTCATTAAAAAAAAAAAATCATAAAACAAACCCCTCATCTCTGGAATGAATCTTCTATGTTGCATGGAGTGATTTGTATTTGAAATTTAGAAAGTTGAGGAATTATCTAAATTAAGTCTTTAAATTATAAAGGGGTTTGCAAAGTCGGACACACAAACTATTTCCTCTAATGGGAGAACCTATAAGATGGTGGTATAATCTTGAAATTAAAATTAGGCAGCATCAGCATTAGTCAAGATCTGAAGATGAACTGGTAGCGAGGAGGTAGCTAAGGTGAAAAATGACACGTGTTTCTGAACCACTAGTTAAAAAATGTATCTTTTCTAACATGGCTTTCGAGGACAGAAAACAAAAAAAAAGCACCAATTGCACCTGGCTGGGAGTTTTGCACCAATGAACAGCTCCCTTGTAAGTCAAAATTAAACAATTGATCAAATATAGGAAGCTCTGGCAAATTGAGTATTTTGAAATTCAATGCAAATGTGCTTATACTTTGCAAATAGATATTAAGTTTTCCAACCTGTTGGCTGGTTGACACATCCAAGTGATCCATTGGTTGTATCTGTTGAAAATAAATAGGGGATTATTATTCCAAAATCTAATTAGAAATATCACTACCGTTTGTATTTTGCATGCACATTCGCTCCTGACATCAGCATTTAGACAGCTACTATCAAGGCACACTACGAGGCAATCTTCCAGTATTTATTGCTCCAAGGTTAAAACATTACTTTTTTGCCTCACAACCACAGGACTGCTAAATGTCTCTAAATCAGTAACAATGTTTACCATCTTCAGATTTTACTACTTTCAGACTACAATTTTAAATTGTTTTGGAAAGGGAAAGTGAAAAACATAAATACTAATGATAAATAAATTATAATTAACACAATCAAAACCAAGGACGAATATTTCTGATAATATTATTCATGGACTCATCTACTTATTACATTTCATGAGGTACTGCATATTAAGGAACACAAAATCTCATGCTTAAATTCGATGTTAAATACATTTTTAATGACTATAGTTGAGATTTAATTGACAACCGCATAAAAGCCATGGCTACAATTTTTTAACATAATGCAACCATACGTAGCCAAGAATTTACAGGAATACTTGTGCAATTATATTAATTTTTTTCTTCTTTTAAATATATTGCACAAAAAGTAATTAGAATTCAATTCATAACTGAAGAATTATCCAGGCTTGCACCTTGTGCCCCCCACAATTCCAAAGCTGATTTACAATTATGTTGAATTACGATGAGATGGAATGCTGCAGAAAAGGTTTACGTCATTTATTTTCCTGGAAGCCAGATTTCCTCCCAGTGATGGGATTTCATTTCTGCTGCAGAAGCCCACAATACAGTGATAGTTTGCTTTCTGATTTCAAGAGCCATGAAGCCAATCTGCCAAAGTAATTGTGTTAAGTGCCAATTGTTGCAGTGAAGTGGAAACTGTTTTGCTCCAATTTTAAAATTGCAGCACATAGACATCCTCAACCCTCTGCTTCTCCATCTCAAACACAAAAAAGACTGATAAGTAGTTTTTAAATTTCTACCTGTAGAAGTTCTGCAAACTGTATTAGCATATTGTATATACATTCAGTATTTAATTGCACAAGAATTAAGAATGACCTGCAACATCTGGTTGCTCCACCTTCTGTTTCTCCAGTAGTTCTTTTTCCTTTTGCTCTTGAAGCTTCTTTGCTCTTTCCAGCCTGTGATTCAAAGAATTAGTAATTAATTACTGACTGCCAGCACATCTACATTTTTGTATCGATGTCTAAACCATTCTCTTCCATAATTTCTTCCACTATTTTTATTTAACTTGGCTAGTGAATTATATTTTAAGTTAAATATTCCCACACCACACAAGAGGGATGGATGGGGGTTAGCTATCTTTTGTCTCTGAGACTTGCTTTGCCAGACATCTGAGCAAGTGGAATACTCTATGGGGAGTGGAATACAAGTGGTAGCACAGTGGTTAGCACAGTTGCTTCACAAGCTCCAGGGTCCCAGGTTCGATTCCTGGCTTGGCTCACTGTCTGTGGGGAGTCTGCCCATTCTCCCCGGGTTTTCTCCGGGTGCTCCGGTTTCCTCAGTCCAAACATGTGTAGGTTAGGTGAGGTTACTGGGATAGGGTGGAGGTGAGGTGCTCTTTCCAAGAGCCGGTGCAGACTAGATGGGTTGAGTGGCCTCCTTCTGCACTGTAAATTCTATGATTCTATGAATACCCAGTTGCATACATTAACTTTGCAGCACAGATTTCCACCCAAAATTAATCGGATTTAATTTTCAGCAAGAAATACGAGATGTCAATATTTATTGGACAGACATAGAAATGAGGTGCGTATAGTGGTTATTTATATTTCTAGGGGATACTTCCGCAGTATTGTGGTCCATTATTTTCCCATGCAGTATGCTATCCCAGGTTGTATATGTGGACATGTTTCAATTCAAAAGGAGCAGGCGTTTACCTATGGAAGCTGACCGTTGCAATATGCACAAGAATTAGTGCTGTAGCCAATGTACTTTGTGAAAAATAATCCATGTTTTACAAACATCACAAATCTAAATTTAACGTTATGCTGGAGGGCTCGGAGTAGAGATGCCAAAACAGATAGTACTTTTCAATTGTTAAGCTGCAGCTATTAAATGGAAAACTGATCGCATTAAATTCTAACAAATTAACCAATTAATAAAAAATATTGAATAAACTAACTGGCTTCAAGGGTGTGATTGGATTCGAGAGGGTGCAGAGGAGATTCACCAAGATGTTGCTTGGACTGGAGCGTTTCAGCTATGAAGAGAGGCTGGCTAGGCAGGGGTTGTTTTCCTTACAGCAGAGAAGGCAGAGGGGGGTACACGATCGAGGTGTACAAAATTCTGAGGGACATAGAGGGGAAGAAACTTTTCCCCTTAGTAGTATCACCTAGTGGCACAACCAGATTTGTAAAGCAAACAGCCTCCAATAACCAGGGGGCATAGATTTACGGTCAAGGGCTGGAGATTTCAAGGGGATTTGTGGAAAAGCTTTTTCACCCAGAAGGTGGGGGTAAAGTGAAGCTCATTACCTGAAAGGGTGATAGAGGCGGGAACCCTCACTACATTCAAGCAGCATTTAGATGAGCACTTGAAACGCCATAGCACACAAGACTACGGACCAAATGCGGGAATGTGGGATTAGAATAGATGTGTGCTTGATGGCCGGCAGACATGATGGGCTTAAGGACCCTTTTTGTGCTGTAAAACTATGACTCCATGGTTTGAGCAGCATACTCAGCTAAGTCAGATCACCACCTGCATAAAAGTTGATAGATAACTAGTGCAAACATTTCGACAATGAAATTGCTATATACCAAAACACGGATGCATTGCAAATTCAACAAAACAATTAATTTTAAAATAGGTTTAGCATCGCTGCAGCCGATATGCACTTATTTGTGAAGTGAATATTTGTACAATCAGCCTACATTATGATAATGCAACACATTCAGGTAGTTAATCTGAATAATTTGACTAAGTGATAATTTCCACGTTCAGTCCAATTTAAAAAAACTCACTAATGAAGAATTTAATGAAGAATTACATTAGAGCAGCACCATGTAGGTTAATTGCAGCTATTTAAAACTTGGGACAACAGGAATTGGCAGCTCAATCACAAGGAAATTCATACTTGCATACTGCTGCTGGCTGAGAAGTTCCCATTTGGAATTCAGTAGCAGACATTAAAACCAAGTGAAAATAATTTTCTGGGGCACAAGAGATTGACTTGTCAGTCTCAACTGAATGTAATGTACAAGTGTTGCGAACTGAAACTAATAAGGTCTGACTAATGCTACAAATTTGCAGACAAAAAGGCAGAGGGGGAAAATATTTTGATACAGCCCAGGTTTGATTCTGGCTTGGGTCACTGTCTGTGTGGAGTCTCCTCCCCGTGTGTGCGTGGGTTTCCTCCGGGTGCTCCGGTTTCCTCCCACAGTCCAAAGATGTGCAGGTTAGGTGGATTGGCCATGCTAAATTGCCCTTAGTGTCCAAAGTTGCCCTTAGTGTTGGGTGGGGTTACTGGGTTATGGGCATAGGGTGGAGGTGTTGACCTTGGGTAGGGTGCTCCTTCCAGGAGCTGGTGCAGACTCGATGGGCCGAACGGCCTCCTTCTGCACTGTAAATTCTATGAATAGGGACCAAAAGCACAAACAATAAACATATTGAAATCGCAGCTCTTCCTCTGGCTAAAAACAGTGCTGATACAAAATGAGGGAAGTGGGGTGAACAGAACTTGCACCCTTCCTCCACCTCACAAATAAAACTTGCATAAAATATTCACCACCTTGTGGCATAACCAGCTTATTTAACCTTCTAGTTTTAAAGCAAACAGCCTCCATATATATTACAGGGTTGCACTGAGCCAAACAGAAACTCAAAACAAACGTTAACAAGTTAAAAGTAAGAAACAGAAATTACCTACGAGCCAATGCTTCCTGAGCATCCATGGCAGCATTGCGACCCCTGAATGCTGGAGGAGTTAGACTACGACTTCTGCTTCTACTGAACTTGCGTTTTCTTTTTTCTCTGCAATACAAGTCCTCATTTAAGATTTAATTCATTAAAAACAGCAGTATATCATAAATGGGTGTTGTTCATACTTTTCACCCCAGAACCCACTTTAGCCACATTTGGCTGACCTTTGGGACCAACGCCACATTTGTTTACCTTTAATGAGAAAGAAGAGCCTGCTTGGCTCTCACTATTTCACTCCAATCCAGTTCACAGGAGAGGGCAACGTGTATAGCAGGTGCCGTCTTCATGTTTGTGGGAACAGAAAATCCGACCTCCTACATGTAGGTCATCGTGAAGGGCAATAGCAACAAAATGCTCATTTTACTCAGCACTGGATACTCCTGAGAAATGCTACTCCAGAATGCTCTCAGCCTCATGGGCTTTTTGTGTGCTTTTAATGCACGGTCATAGAATCATAAAATTTATAGTGCAGAAGGAGGCCATTTGGCCCATCGTGTCCGCACCAGCCCTTGGAAAGAGCACCCTACTTCAGCCCCCCACCCTATCCCCGTTACCCCACCAAACCTTTTTTGGACACTAAGGGCAATTTAGCATGGCCAATCCACCTAACCTGCACATCTTTGGACTGTGGGAGGAAACCAGAGCACCCGGAGGAAACCCACGCAGACAAGGGAAGAACGTGCAGACTTGCAGTGACCCAAACTGGGAATTGAACCCGGGACCCTGGAGCTGTGAAGCAACTGTGCTAACCACTGTGCTATTGTGCTGTCACAGGTCAGATACAGCAGCTTGGGCTTGTCATATGTAGTCAGCTGTAAGTGAAAAACTCAGTCTGGAGTCTCAACCTCAAACGGAATTTTTCACCCACCACTTCACTTTCAAAATCTGAAACTTCTCCTCTCATTTGCCAGTCCTTCTTTGTGTATAACACACACAGGCTTTGCATCCTTATTTGCATTGACAGAGCCATACCTCAAGAAATCATCTTCATATTGCTTCATTCCCAAGTTTGGTTCTTCTTTGGAGGCTGTTAACGAGAGGCCCTGGAGATCTGTACAGAGCTAATCTAGCACAGTTCTGTCCTGCCATGAATTGTCCTGAGCAGCTCTCTCCAACAGATTCAGATGAGAGATCCCGGCCAGTAGGCACACTGCCTATTTGCTTCTCTGGCCGTCCCTTCTGTGTAACAACATTATCTATATTCACAGTTTTCTTGCCTTGCTTGCTAGCAGATAGAAAATGGGGAGATGCTATCCTCCGTGATTTGGTACAGGGAGCTTGACGCCAAGTGTATGTGCAACCAGCTCACTACTGCCGCTTAAGGTCAGAAAATTGCAACACAACCTCATTTTGTTCTCATTTTAAAGCTAGCAGTGGGCGCCATTCTCAATTTAAATACCAATAGTGGCTGTTGGGTGCTTCTCCCGTGATTGGGACCACCGGGACCGATCGACCAGTGACCTACACTTTGAAAAACCCTGTTATAAATGAAAACTCATTATCCTCATTGGATTCTTTTTGTAAATCACAAAGATCTAAAACATTAAGAATTGAGCGCAAATTTCATAACCACAACAAACAACTAATCTTTACAGTTCGCTTGCGTTTACCATTTCTGGATGTCTGTGGAGTCTTTTAAAAAAAAAAAAATCAAATAGTGAATACTTAAAACAGATGTGGAATTTGACTTAAAATAATTAGCTCAACTATTGAAAGCGATAAATTAGTATCTGTTGACCATCACTTGAGTAGTGCCTGCAAGTAATTTTCCAAATTATTCATGTGCATTCAAATTCTAAAAATAATAATTGTAGTCAGGTTCTGTGGTTTTGCTTTATTTCTAAAATACCAGCAAAATTGATTAGTAAGTAATTTGTCAATTTCTATCTCCAGCACAATTTCTACATACATTCCAAATGTTGTTCTTTGTTTCTTTATGCTTTTCTTTATAAGAAATTACATTTTGTAATAAAAGGGAACGGAGTGTGAAACTTGAAATCTACTGAATAAAACATGGAGAATTTCTGGCATCAATGAATGCGAGGAATATGGTGTAATGAGTGTGAACACAAAAAGGTGATCTTGGGTCCAGCAGAAGCAAAGGATTTCTGAATTTGGCAGTAGTGGGAAAAGCAAAATCCTTGTCAGGGAAGAGGCTCAGGATATCGCAATTCAAAATACAATTGGGCCTTTTAGGTCATTCAGACTCTTCAGTGCCCTCCTAATCGAATTGAAAATCCCTTTTCTGGTACGCAACAATCTTCCCATTCCTGGCTGGTTTTTGTTTTTATGTTCCTGCCTTAAATCATTTGCACATATCTCGCTCTTTTGAAAATGATAGGGATGAAAAGGGCAGCACGGTAGCATTGTGGATAGCACAATTGCTTCACAGCTCCAGGGTCCCAGGTTCGATTCCGGCTTGGGTCACTGTCTGTGCGGAGTCTGCACATCCTCCCCGTGTCTGCGTGGGTTTCCTCCCACAGTCCAAAGATGTGCAGGTTAGGTGGATTGGCCATGATAAATTGCCCTTAGTGTCCAAAATTGTCCTTAGTGTTGGGTGGGGTTACTGGGTTATGGGGATAGGGTGGAGGTGTTGACATTGGGTAGGCTGCTCTTTCCAAGAGCCGGTGCAGACTCGATGGGCTGAATGGCCTCCTTCTGCATTGTAAATTTTATGAAAGGTTAAAGGTTGAGAATGCAGTGCAAATACAAAAGTATCATAATTAATATGCTATTAAGTGATTTTGATGACTTGTATGGTTTTCAACAATACATTTCCATTAAGAAACATAAATGATCAAAACCAAGTTCATTCAAGTTATAGAATTACAAAACAGGAGGCTGGCACTTGGACCATCTCTAGTCTCTTGCACCCATCAACTAAATCGCCAACACCCCTCAGGCCTCTGCATCCTTTCTAAAGTACACCTTGTTTTCTTTCATCTCTTCCTATTTTTTCTCCAAACTGAATCAGTTCATATTTTCCCTGCATCAGGGTGACAAAGTGGTTAGCACTGCTGCCTTACAGCACCAGAGACCCAAGTTTGATTCTGGCCTTGGGTGACTCTGTGGTTTTGCACGTTCTCCCTGTATCTGCGTGGGTTTCCTCCCACAGTCCAAAGATGTGAAGGCTTGGTGGATTCCAAGAATAGGATGGTAGAGTGCTCTTTCGAAATGTCAGTGCAGTCTCTATGGGCTGAATAATAATATCGCTTATTGTCACAAGTAGGCTTCAATGGAGTTACTGTGAAAAGCCCCTAGTCGCCACATTCCGGTGCCTGTTCGGGGATGCCGGTACGGGAATTGAACCCACGCTGCTGGCATTGTTCTGCATTACAAGCCAGCTATTTAGCCCACTGTGCGAATGACCTCGTTCTGCACTGTGGGTCTAAATTTCATCTGCCACGTGCTTGCCCATTTCACCATCCAGTCTATGCCGCTGTTGGAATCTGTTACTATCCTTACTTTTATTTTATTAATTTATGGGATGTGGGCTAGCATTTATTGCCCATCCCTACTTGCCCAATAACTGTTTACCATGTTGCCCAGTTTTGTACTATCAGCAAATAAATGCAACAAAAAGAGCACTGATCTCAAAATTAACTTCTGGAGAAAGCCAAGGCAATCTTCCCTCAGTCTGAAAAATAATCACTCACCACACTCTGCTTTCTATACTATTACAATTTACACATCATCCATGCAATCACTGCCCAACATCAATCTTCTCTGATGATGCGTACAAATGAGATCAAGTTGTCTTCAGGTAAGTTGCTTCTATTTTTTTTTAAATATAAATTTAGGAGTACCCAATTCATTTTTTCAATTAAGGGGCAATTTAGCTTGGCCAATCCACCTACAATCCACATCTTTGGATTATGGGGGCAAAACCCACGCAAACACAGGGAGAATGTGCAAACTCCACACAGACAGTGACCCAGAGCCGGGATCGAACCTGGGACCTCGGCGCCGTGAGGCAGCAGTGCTAACCACTGCGCCACTATGCTGCCCGGTTGTTTCTATTATAAATGTGGACATAAAGAAATATAAACGGATGATATTTACTATAAATGTTCAATATATATTCTGGTCTTTAAAGGAATTCATCTCTTGTTTATGTTAACATGTGGGCTAATGTTTGGGGGTTTGGTGGGAGGATGGGATCGTTGTTATTGATATGGGGATTGACATTGCGTTCGTTACAGATTATTGTTTATTGTTGGGTGTAAATTTTGGAAAAAATGTGAAAAAGGTGGAAAATAAAAAAAATATATATATATTTTTTAAAAAGGAGTTAATCTCATCCGGACATAACAATAGGGGGTAAAATCTCCCCACAGTGCCCTGGATTAGAACATAGAACATTATAGCAAAGTACAGGCCCTTCGGCCCTCTATGTTGCGCCAACCTGTGAAACCAATCTAAAGCCCATCTACACGATTCCCTTATCATCCATATGTTTATCCAATGACCATTTAAATGCCCTTAATGTTGGCGAGTCCACTACTGTTGCAGGCAGAGCATTCCACGCCCTTACTACTCTCCGAGTAAAGAACCTACCTCTGACATCTGCCCTATATCTATCTCCCCTCAATTTAAAGCTATGTCCCCTCGTGCTAGCCATCACCATCTGAGGAAAAAGGCTTTCACTGTCCACCCTATCTAATCCTCTGATCATCTTGTATGCCTCAATTAAGTCACCTCTTAACCTTCTTCTCTCTAACAAAAACAGCCGTAAGTCCCTCAGCCTTTCCTCATAAGATCTTCCCTCCATACCAGGCAACATCCTGGTAAATCTCCTCTGCAACCCTTCCAATGCTTCCACATCCTTCCTATAATGCGGCGACCAGAACTGCACGCAATGCTCCAAATGCGGCCGCACCAGAGTTTTGTACAGCTGCAACATGACCTCATGGCTCCGAAACTCAACCCCTCTACCAATAAAAGCTAACACACCATACGCCTTCTTAACAACCCTATTAACCTGGGTGGCAACTTTCAGGGATCTATGTACATGGACACCGAGATCTCTCTGCTCATCCACACTACCAGGATTAGAGAAGCAAAATACCCATACTTCTCACTCCTGGCCACTAAGTGTGCATGTTCACGCAAAGTGAAGACAGGCTAAGGCTAAGCTGGGTTAGTGGTTTACAGGGATAGGGTAGAGACATGGGCTTGAGTGGGGTGCTCTTTGTAAGGGCCGGTGCAGATGGGCCAAATGGCCTCCTTCTGCACTGTAAATTCTATGATGTAAAATTTTTTTTATTTTTTTATTCTCCTCCTTTTGCACATTTTCTCCCAAATTTACACCCACCAACAACAAACAATAATCAGTAACAAATATGTCAATCCCCATATCACTAACGATCCCATCGTCCCACCAAACCCCAAACATTAGCCCGCATGTTCAGATAAACAAATGACAAAAAGGAATCAGGAATCACCCAGTCACCATCAACACACCGCCCCCTCCCCCCAACTAATGTTCGATGCTATCCAGTTCTTGAAAGTGCATGATGAATTATGCCCATGAATTGTAGAACCCCTCCATCCTTCCCCTCAGTTCAAACTTAACCTTCTCAAAAGTCAAGAATTCCAACAAGTCCCCCTGCCACGCCAGGGCACAGGGTGGAGAGGTTGCTCTCCATCCCATCAGGATCCGTCTTCGGGCGATCAACGAGGCGAAGGCTACAACATCTGCCTCTGCACCAACCCTGCTGTTTCCAACCCTGGCTGATCCGACACCCAGAATATGGCCACCCGGGGGCCTAGGTCCAGCTTCACGCGCACCACTTTAGAAATTACCCTAAAAACCTCCTTCCAGTAATCCTCTAGCTTTGGACAGGACCAAAACACATGAACGTGATTAGCGTGGCCCCCCCCCCTCAACGTTCACACACATCTCCTTCAAAGAATTGGCTCATCCTCACCCTCATGAAGTGTGCTCTGTATACCACCTTCAGCTGTATCAGCCCCAACCTTGCGCACGAAGTGGACGCATTCACTCTCTGGAGCACCTCACACCAGAACCCCTCCTCTATATCCTCTCCCAACTCTTCTTCCCACTTTGCTTGATCCCTTCCAGTGGTGCCTTCTCCTCTTCCAAAAATAGCTCCGTAAACCGCTGACACTAACCCCTTCTCCAGTCCCCCTGTCGTCAGCACCTCCTCCAGCAATGTGGAGGCCAGCTCCACCGGGAAGCTCTGTATCTCCTTTCTGGCAAAATCTCGAACCTGCATGTATCTAAACATTTCCCCCTGCTCTAGCCCACATTTCGCTTCCAGCTCCTTCAGCCCTGCAAACAGACCCCTAAGAAACAAATCGTTTAGTGTCTTAATCCCCTTCTCCTCCCATTTCCGAAAATTTCCATCTCACCTCCCTGGCTCAAATCTGTGGTTCCCCCAAATCGGCATTTCCCTTGGCCCTGCCTCCAACCCGAAGTGTTGGCGAAACTGCCTCCAAATTCTCAATTAAGCTATTATTACTGGACTTCCCCGTGGCTATCGGGAGCAGTGCTGTTGCTAGTGCTTTCAATCCTGACCCCCTGCACAAACTCTCCTCCATTCTGACCCACTGGGAATCAACCCCTCTGACCCAGCTCCGCACCTTCTCCACATTCGCCGCCCAGTAGTAATACATCAGGTTCGGAAGACCCAAACCCCCTGCCTGCCTTCCCATCCGTCGCAGCATCTTTCCAACTCTGGCCACCTTCCCTCCCCATCTGAACAAAGCAATCCTTCCCTCAATCTCTCTGAGAAAAGCTCAGGAAAATCGGCAGGCATTGAAAAATAAACAGAAATCGCGGCAGCACTTTCATTTTAACCGCCTGTACCCGACCTGCCAGTGGCAGAGGGAGAACATCCCACCTTGCCAGATCAGCTTTCACTCTTCCCCCCCCCCCCCCCCAGGTACCTAAAGTGAGTTCCAGCCCTGCGGAATGGCAGCCCCCCCATCCCCACCACGGCCAAGACACCACAAAATACTCACTCTCGTCTAGATATAGTTTGTACCCCGAGAAAGCCCCAAACACTCTAAGCAGCTCCAATATTCCCCCTATCGACACACTCGGTTCCGACACGTATAACAGCAAATCATCGGCAGCTCTCTTCCACCCCCCCCCCCCCCCACTATTCCTTTCCATACCCCAAACTTCTTAATGCAATGACCATCGGCTCAATCGTGAGTGCAAACAGCAGGGGGTCATAGGACATCCTTGCCTAGTCCCACAGTGGAGAGAAAAGTATCTTGAGCTGATGTTGTTTGTGCGGACACTCGCCTTTGGCTCCTTATATAGCTTTACCCAGTTCACAAATCTTGGTCCAATCCCAAACCGCTCCAGAACTGCCATCAAGTACCCCCATTCTACCCTGTCAAATGCTTTCTCAGCACCCAGTGCCACAACCACCTGTTTCCTTCCCCTCTGCTGGTGCCATAACGATGTTCAATACCTTTGTAACGTTTGAAAATAGCTGCCTCCCTCTCACGAACCCAGTCTGATCTTCCCCTATCACCTTCGGGATGTACTTATCCAGCCTACCCGTCAGTACCTTCGCCAATACTTTTGCGTCCACATTCAGAAACGATATGGGCCTACAGGACCCACACTCCGTTGGATCCTTATCTTTTTTTAGCAACAGGGAAATCGATGCCTGCCCCAAAGTTTGTGGCAACACCCCCTTCCCTATCGCCTCTTCAAACATCCCCACCATCAGGGGTGCCAGCTTGTCCTTGAAATTTTTATAATATTCCACCGGAAACCCATCCGCCCCGCCACCTTCCCCGATTGCATCCTCCCAATCGCATCCTTTATCTTCTGCTCCACTAATCGCTCCTTCTAATGTCGCCCTGTCTCCGTCCCTTAACCTCGGGTACTCCAACCCATCTAGAAATTACTGTATCTCACAGTCGCCCCCAGGTGGCTCTGACCTGTACAACCTCTCATTAAATTCCTCAAAAACCTTGTTAATCAGATCCAGAGCCACCACCAACTTCCCTGCCCTATCCCTCATCTGAACAATTTCCCTTGCCACTGCTTCCCTCCGGAGCTGACCTGCTAACATACAGTCTTATCGCCATGTTCGTAAACTGCAGTTGGCGCACCACCTTCCTGGTAGATAGTCGGTCAAAGCTCGCCTGTAGTTCCTTCCTCTTTTCCAGCTTAGCTGGGTCCCCATCTTCTGCATAACTCCTATCTACCTCCAACATCTCATCTATTACTCTCTGCCGCTTCAACCTCTCTTCTTTGTCCACCCTGGCCTTAAACAAAATCACCTCACCCACGCCTTGAGAGCCTCCCAGACAACTGCCTTCGACATCTCACCCGTACAGTTGAAACCTACATATTTCCTTAATTACCTTTTCAATTTTGTCACAGAACACTTGGTGCCCCAAAAGTCCCACATCTAATTTCCACCCCAGCCTCTGCGCTACCCCCTTCTCCAGTACAATATCCACCCAATGCGGATTACAAGGGGACATAAATTTAAGGTGAATGGTGGAAGATATGGGGGGGGGGGGATGTCAGAAGTAGGTTCTTTACCCAGAGAGTAGTGGGGGCATGGAATGCACTGCCTGTGGAAGTAGTTGAGTCGGAAACATTCGGGATCTTCAAGCGGCTATTGGATAGGTACATGGATTACGGTAGAATGATGGGGTGTAGATTAATTGGTTCTTAATCTAGGACAAAAGTTCGGCACAACATCGTGGGCCGAAGGGCCTGTTCTGTGCTGTATTTTGCTATGTTCTATGTTCTAATGATCTGATGCTGCAATTACCAAGTATTCCGACCCCTTAACCCCAGCCAGCAAAGCCTTCCCCACCACGAAAAAGTCGATCCGCGAGTATACCTTATGGACTGTTGAGAAAAAAAAAGAGTACTCCCGTTCCCTCGGGTGCAGGAACCTCCAAGGGTCCATTAGCCCCACCAATGCCTTCGATCCCCCCGATGGGACCAGCGAGCGCGGCAGTGACCTGTCCAACTGTGGCTCCTGCATCAAGTTCCAGTCCCCTCCCACTATCAGTTCGTGTGTGTCCAAGTCGGGGATGGCCCCAAACACCTTCTTTGCCAATCCCACATTGCCCCAATTGGGACCGTATACACTAACCTCCCCTCCAGCGCCCCTGTCACAATCACATATCTACTCCCCTGATCTGCCACCACCTTGTCCATCTGGAAGCGTACTCTTTTGCTCACCATTACCGCTTCCCCTCGAGTCCTTCCGTCAAATCCAGAGTGAAACACCGGACTAACCCAGCCCTTTTTAAGTCTCACCTGGTCCTTCACCCTCAAGTGAGTCTCCTGCAGCATTGCTACATCGGCTTTCAAACTTTTAAGATGCACAAGCACCCTTGACCGGACCTCCTAACCCCCTCACGGTCCACATGACTATCCTAACTCGGGGTCTCTCAACCCCCCCACCCTTCTTATCCACCATCGTCATACCACCGGGCCCTGCCCCGCCCATATCCATTATTAACATCGAACCCCTTCCCCCCCCCCTCCCAAACCCCCTCCCCTACATTTCCCCTCGCAAAAACATCTCTCAGCATCAATCCCTGCCCCCCCCCTTCCGCTCGCCTCGTAGGCCCATCGAAACCTGCTAACCAGGCTCCAATGTCCGCAGCCCTCCCTCTACTGTAAATTCTATGATAAGCTGCAAGTCAACACGGAGTGAAAAAAGATGGATAAGCATGTGCCTCAAGTTCAAATAAAATCATGTTGAGTAACTCTTTTATTGGGAGTCGTTTTTGACCAGAAAAGACAGGACAAAATTTAATATTTTATTGAAATAGCTTGGATATTTTGTTTCCTTTAAAAAGATTACTGGGAAGAGAACAAACTTACTTGCTTCGGCTTCTACTCCTGTGTATCCTGTGCCTCGAACGTGATCTCGATCGTGATTTTGGACGTCGTTTTTTCTCTCTGCTTCTTGAACGCTTGCCCCGGCTCCTTGAGCGTCGGCCCCGGCTCCTTGAGCGCTTCCCCCGGCTCCTCGAGCGCCTGCCCCGGCTCTTCGAGCGCCTGCCCCGGCTCTTCGAGCGCCTGCCCCGGCTCTTCGAGCGCCTGCCCCGGCTCTTCGAGCGCCTGCCCCGGCTCCTCGAGCGTTTCCCCCGGCTCCTCGAGCGTTTCCCCCGGCTCCGAGACCGCTTGCCCCGGCTCCTCGAGCGCCTGCCCAGGCTCCGAGACCGCTTGTCCCGGCTCCTCGAATGCCTGTCCCAGCTCCTTGAACGTTTGTCTCTGCTTTTTGACCGCCTGTCACGGCTCCTAGACCTCTTTTCTTTGCTACGTGAACGTGACCTCTTTTTTTCACGACTACGGTGCCGCCTAGCATACAACATTAGAAACAATATATATTTAAGTTTACATTGAAGAAAACCAGTCATATGGATTTAAAAAATATTAACTGAATATTCTTGGGGAGAACGTGCAGCATTCAACTGAAGACCATAGCCCTTTTGAATTTAAAAGTTCTGAGAAGAAGTTTCCACAAAGTGGCTGGCTCCGTATCAGGCAGACACATTATTTTTCAACACCATATCCTAGTAATGGGACAAAGATATTGTCCCAATCAGTGCACCAAGTAGACTGCAAATTTATCTGAACGCTAAAAATATTGACATTAAAGGATAGTAATACGGGTGGCACGGTGTTGCAGTGGTTAGCACTGCTACCTCATGGCGTTGAGAACCCGGGTTCGATCCCAGCCCCGGGTCACTGTCTGTGTGGAGTTTGCACACTCTTCCAGGTTTGCGTGGGTCTCACCCCATGACCCAAAGATGTGCAGCCTAGGGAGATTGGCCACTCTAAATTGTCCCTTAATTGGACAAAAATAATTGGGTACTCTAAATTTAAAAAAAAAAAAGATAGTAATACTTGCCTTTCTCTGGACCTTGATCTTGAATAGCTTTGAGCTTTTGAAGGTTTCTTTTCTTTCCGCTTTGGTCTGTCTTCTCCATTTTCTGTTGAACTCAATCGTTCCCTCCCTTTGTCATGTTCTCTGTCACTTTGCTGATCAGAAGATTTTTGTTTTTTGGCCGCACTTTTCTCTTTTAAGTCCCGTCTTTGTTCCTGTTTTAAGAAGAAGTTGGTTCTTTCAGGAAAATAGTGCAACAAAAAGAGTTAGTATGGGCACTAAAATACAAAGATTTAATAGTGGGTTGTAAAAGCAACGACTCTTTGAATGTCTCAGAAGAAGTGAAGCAACATGCTATCAACATTCAATGCTTTTTACAACACACCATACCCAAGAAATAGAAATCAAAAACTGGTGTGTTACACCAATACATGTTCAAGGGGCTGAATACCCTGTTCCTGTTCTAGTGATACCTATAGTTAACCACAATAATTATTCTGTATTCATGAGGTTTATGTCAATACTGAAAAACTCTGGGCTATACTTAACTAAAATTAACTCATTCCAATCAAAGATTGCCTGACCCACACGCTCCTGAAAGTTCCAAATATCAGCTGCTTTACATGTAGTTTTACATTTAATAAGCACAATGTAGTCAAGCAATAAAGTTGGGCTGTCACATCAAATTAACTATATGTGCAGTTTCACAGATTTAAATTTCAATTGCTAGGTATTGTTCAGATCCTTTCACCTCTCAAAAGGAGTCAGCTGCAGCAGATAAACCAAGTAGCAAGACTTCAATGCAAAATTCTACTTCAATGCAAACTGGTTACTTTAAGATCTGACCCAAACTCAGTGATGATATACTTACCTTAAAAAAATGGTACCTGTCTATAAATGTCCCTTCCCCACTGTCCAGTTCCTCACACTTTACAAATTATGAAACTCTGCAACTGCATCAACTATTTCCAATCAAAGTAGTTTTAATTCTGCAAGGCTACTGTAAATGGGTGTTCAACTCAAACACTGCAATGTTACCAAAATAAAACCAAGCTATCAGAGCAAAATTACGAAAGATTGACTAGGATGTATCAGATGATAAAATTACTGTTTAAATGGCCTGCAAGATAAATGGTCCTATCATGATCATGTTCAGAATTTCAATTTTTAATTGCAAAACATCGATCCGACACACAATATCCCCACATGTAGCAGTAACTACTAAACAAGAAGTACACTTACCACCAATGCTATACCTTCATAGAAACCATGCCAACCAAGCTATTGCTTAAATTAAACAAATTCAGACAACTATAATTTTAGATCCTTAAATCCCACCAGCAATTTAGAAAGTGACTCAAAAGGATGTTGCATATTCTAGTTTCATGCAACTGTATAGTGTTTAAAATAATGCTGGTGACTAATTTAAACAAACTACTAATGTCTTAGAAAATATTTCAGAATTCTAAATCGATTTGTGGTAGCCAATAATCACCATTAAGAATGTACTCTTGATGCAAGTTTCGACTTTCCCCCCCAAAAATTGAGCCTGTGATCAATAAATCCAAACTTGTTGCAGCATGCTTTTAAAAATGTTAACCTCATTTAAATTAATATATTTAACAAGAACCAACACTAATATTTTCTGTCAATTTTGATGTGACCATCACATTTTTATTAAAATCCTAACATCTTAAAATTTCTAGCTATACAAGCACACCGCAAAGTTACCTGGCCTTAAACCCGATTTCAATGTGAACATTCCTACCTAAGCTCCAAAAATTAATGGTGGCTAGCTATTCCATTTCGCAAGGCATTTCAACCAAGTTCAATCCACACATACATACACACACACACACCTACCTCCTCCTGTGAGGGAGGGGTGGATGTGAGATTGTGGCACTCTATATCCATGATTTAATGATACACCGTTGCTGTGCATTTAACCTCCAAGACATTGAAATGTGCAGATCTACTTCTGAACATTTTGTTTTATCTAGATCTCAACATCTTTATGGACTACAAATTTGTTATACCTAAAGACCTGAAATAAGATTATAACAAGCCTCTGAACTGAACCTGGTGCCAGTAATGATGCCTAGAAAATATATTTTTGCATTTAAAGCAAGAATGTCGGTAACAATATCAATTAGCAACAATGAAACAAAGTTAGTTCTGGGCTAAAGCCCAGCAAAATACATACAAGCAATAATTAGGATATAATTTACAAAGCAAAATTATTACAGGTTGGCCAGTTCTTAGAATTAAATTGAAATATTTGGACATTACCTTATTCAATGTAGTTTGTGGGGAAGCAAACTCCTCCCCCCAAACCAAATTGAATTGAAAATTGACTACCACAAATAAAGCAGATTTGCTGGATGATTCTTTCAAGTTATAAAGCAAATACGAGTGCGAATGGCTGATATTTACCTTTTCAGGAGGTAGGCTTATATTTTTTGCTATTTGACTCTGCAGCGTCTTCCGCTCGCTGTGTCTCTTCGTGCATTAGCACGCTGAGTACGATTCATTATAGAAATGTTATCATGTGATCTATGTATACAAAGTAAACTTTCCAAACACAGAAAAATGCCAAAAATCTGCATTGATATCCTCCTATATTGTAACGACTAAATATTATAATATTCGGTCAATTTTAACCTATTTACTATATTGTTCTAATTAGAATTGGGAAGAAAAATATTTATAGCCACATGCTTAGGTAGGATACGAAACTTTGTCATGACAGCTAAACTATTTTACTTTTGTACACCAAATTTAGGTACTTACCATCCCTACTGTCAGTAATCAATAAATAGTCAGCAGCATTATATTTAGTTCTTAATTTACTGATATGCTACAGAAAGTGTTAATTACCTCTTTGCTTCTGCTGCGACTTTGTCTGGGTTTCCGGTTTTCACTTTCTGGAAAATGAATAACTACTACATGAACATGTCAGTTGCAAGAAAATAACGAGTGTTTAATAGTAAAGATAATTTTAGAATTACAGCTTCTTTATCCATGTAGTGCAAATTAAAGAAATGCCACAATGATCAAGATCCAGAGGAACTGTTCACAAATTCATTAGTTTTCATCTAAGTTAATTCAGATCAACAGGAGGTTTGTGATAGAAAATGTTTTGAAATTATTTAACTTTAAAGCCATAAGAGATTCAAGTATAGAAACATTACATCAAAAGCAGCTACAGCGCAGATTAAGTATAGATCTCATGAACGGGTAATATTCTGGTACCTGGGCCTGACAACCTCAAATGTGACAGGAGTTGACACTATTTACTTATCCATTGTCCAACACTTTGGGATAGTCAATAGTGTAGAACTAAAATACGCCAGTTTTGTTTGCAAAGGCAATAATAGATATATAATCATACAAATTAGGAGTAGCAGGTCATTTGGCCCCTCAAGCCTTCATGGCCATTCAATAAGATCATAGCCAATCTAATTGTGGCCTCAACCTTGTAATCTACCTGTCCCCATTAACCTTTGACTCTCTTGTTAGTCAAAAATCTATTAACCTCTGCTGTAAAAATATTCATTGACCATGCCTCCACCACATGTATATATATGGAACAAAGCATACGTTTGCAAAGGGTGTTCTCCATTATCAGGAGGTTTCACTTGCATATTTCTTACGAAAGTATGGTATTTAATATGCATCATTCATGTACATACATGTGTTCCGCATAATGTAACAGGTGTCTTATTCTTACTAAAGTATCTATCTGGAATGTCATTATTTTCAGGATTCTTACTTTCACATATACAGAAAAGAACTACAAATACAGAAACATTTTAGTGAAACTGTCGCGTTTCATTTACTGAATAAACGAGCACTCTTTTAAAATTCATACCAGGCACATGTTTTATGGTTAGTGACCTGACAGAAAACATTCTGCAGCACTATGAAACTCAAGATTGCGGCAGCTTAAAGTTGTGGTACACTGAGTCCAGTGTGTTTCACCTTGTAGTAGAATTCACAATATCCTGATCTTGGGCAACATGTCAGGAAAAAGGAAAAGGGAACTGTGCATATGCTGTATTGCGAAGAGGTTAAGTCAATCCATGCTGCTTTTGTTCAACTCCGTGTTACATAGTGACATTCTTAGAAATCCAGGAAGATATCAGATGCCCTACCAAGTAATGCCACATGGCCATTTACAAAGAAAGAATATTCTGTTAAAAGAAAACAGCAAACCCTCAAATTATAAACAATTATTTTCCTATTCACAACTGGAAAGTGTAACACCAACATATCAAAGGTTTAGAATCGTATACATCAATAAAGCACAATGTACACACCAGACTTCCGTTTCTTCTCCCTAGACCTTGATCTTGACCGAGAGCATTTCTTCTCCTTTGATCTTGACCTAGACAGTTTCTTCTCCCGAGATCTTGATCTAGACAGTTTCTTTTCCCGGGATCTCGATCTAGACAGTTTCTTTTCCCGGGATCTCGATCTAGACAGTTTCTTTTCCCGGGATCTCGATCTAGACCGTTTCTTTTCCCGGGACTTTGATCTAGACTGTTTCTTTTCCCGAGGTCTCGATCTTGACCTGGACCGATTCTTCTCTCGAGATCTCGATCTCGACCAAGACTGTTTCTTCTCCCGAGATCGTGATCTTGACCTGGACCTTTTCTTCTCCCTAGATGTTGACCTTGTCCCAGATCGTTCCTTCTCCCTAGATCTTGATCTAGACTGTGACCGTGAAGAATGGTTCTTGTAGCTTTTGGGAGATTTAGACGATGCTGATCCCTCACTTTTCTTCTCCAAATCAGAAGTAGATTTTTTCAAATCTAAATCATCAGGTTCAGTGTCACTTGCCTGTTGGTAGATTTTAAAAGTTGCATTTAGATTGATATTAATATTAATTAACAAAATGTGTTCTTGCCCGCAGTCGCATCGCCCCCAAAGCTATTTTCCTTTTGAATCAAACAATCCCTACAGTGCAGGAGGCCATTCGGCCCATCGAGTCTGCACCGACCCTCTGAAAGAGCATTTCACCCAAGCACACTTACCCGCCCGATCCCAATAGCCACTTAACCTAACCTACACATCTCTGGACACTAAAGGGGCAATTTAGCATGGCCAATTCACCTAATCTGCACATCTTTGGACTGTGTAAGGAAACCTACAGACACAGGAGAACATGCAAACGCCACAGAGTCACCCAAAGCCGGAACAGAACCCGGATCCCTGGTGCTGTGAAGCAGCACTGCTGACCAATGTGCCACTGGTATACGTTTACTATAAACACCCCCTGATTCTTAGCCCAATTGGCTACCATTTAAACAAGAGCCTGGACTGAGCGAGTAACATGCTATCTTAGCATGTTGGGTTGGGAGGCGCGGAAGTTTGAGTTGACACGATTGTAAAACCTAGTCATATCCTCTAGTTTTTAACCTGATGTGCATGCACATGGGAGATTACTGGTAACAACCAGACACAGGAAATCTGGCTGCTATCCCTGCTGCAATACTGGAGCTAAATGTCATGTTACAATGACCGCACTTCAAAAGTATTCAATTGGTTGTAAAATTGCTTTGGGATATATATTCTAAATCCAAGCCATTCTTTCTGATTTCCAATGTTCAATCTGATTTTTGTTTGGCTGGGAAGGATCAGTTAAAAAAAACAATTTTCTCTTGCTTCTCAACTGTACAATCCTGAAGTCTCCCTGGTCTTCATGGATCTGGACTTTAACAGGAACTTGTATGTGTATAGCACCTTTAGTATCATGAAATGTCCCACGGTGATTCACAAGAGCACAATAAAACAAAAAATGACACCAAATTGCATCGGGATATATTAGAAAGAAAGGGTGGCAGTGTTTAATACTGTTGCTTCAGGAGTGCCAGGGACCCAGGTTCAATTCCTGCCTTGGGTGACTGTCTGTGTGGAGTTTGCACTCTCCCTGCGTCTGAGTGGGTTTTATCCGGGTGCTCTGGTTTCCTCCCACAGTCCAAAGATGTGCAGGTTAGCAGGATTGGCCATGATACAAATTGCCCCTTAGTGTCCAGGTTAGGTGGGGTTACGGAGATAGGGCAGGGGAGTGGGCCCAGGTAGGATGTTCTTTTAGAGG
The DNA here is from genome assembly GCF_047496885.1 of Scyliorhinus torazame. Taxonomy (NCBI): domain Eukaryota; kingdom Metazoa; phylum Chordata; class Chondrichthyes; order Carcharhiniformes; family Scyliorhinidae; genus Scyliorhinus; species Scyliorhinus torazame. Next base: position 59,625,189 of record NC_092707.1, read on the forward strand.
GTCAGGGCAGACTTGATAGGCTGAAAGGCCTCCTTCTGCACTGTGGGGATTCCATGATGATTTAGTCAATGCTGTATTTAAATGAGTGCTTTCAATGGGAAGCAAGGTACAGAGGTGGAGGAGTGCAAGGAGAGAATACCAGAGTGTAGGGCCTCGGCAACCGAAGGCAAGGACAGCCCTGCATCAGTGATTAAAATTAGAGGTGCTCAAGAGAACAGAATTAGCTGACTACGAGGTTGTGGAATTGGAGATTACAGAGATAGAGAGGGACGAGGCTATGGAGGGATTTGAAAACAAGGATAAGAATTTTTAAATGAAGATATTGTTTGATCGGGAGCCACGCAAGCACAGCAATGATCTTCAATCACAAGGGAAAGAGAGTTGAAAAATTTAGAAACTCAGAAATAAACAAGACTCCAGGCTCTGACAAAGAAAGCTGGTAATTTATTGTGGAGATTGGAACATCAGTGAGTAGATTTGCAAAGTTCACTGAATTCTCAAATTGGAAAATATAAAATGTGAGCTCCCATCTTTAAAAGGCGACAAAGGATGAATCCTCAAAATGACAGGCCTATCATTATTTCAATTGCGAGGAAACCTTCAGACAGGACAATGTCAATTTGAAGGGAATCTGGGTTTAGAAGCAGTTATTCAGGTCTGACTAAGTGACTGAATTTCTTCGGGGATCTGGTAAATAAAAAAGGGAGGTGGTGAAAGTTAGGAAACCATAAAACAGATTGGTAAACACGGTGAAGTATTAAACTGGATTGATGCATGATTGCACACGTGTCAGTGAAATGTAGGGATTAATCATCTGACAACTGTTAACTTAGAAATTTTATAAATGACTGAGGATGGAATATTATTCAAATTATTGCAAATGATACCAAGTTAGATGCAGTGATCAATGAAGCTAACCAATGCACAACTATTCAAATTAATAATTACAGTCTGGGGCAGGGAGTGGCAAACAAACTTGGATAAAGATATTGTGAAATCAAGATTGGAAAGCGAAAATGTGCATTACAAATGGGAACACAGAAAATATGTCTCAATATTTTGGTAGTCAAAAAGGATGAATTCCGAAATTACACTGTCATACGCAAAGATTATCTACTCTTGATTTCAGTCTCCAGAGAAGATGAAGGAAAGAATACATCTATAGGAAGTCTTTTTTTAAATAAATTTATTAGAGTACCCAATTCATTTTTTTTCCAATTAAGGGGCAATTTAGTGTGGCCAATCCACCTACCCTGCACATCTCTGGATTGTGGGGCCTTAACCCACGCAGACACGGGGAGAATGTGCAAACTCCACACGGACAGTGACCCAGAGCCGGGATCGAACCTGGGACCTCGGCGCCGTGAGGCAGCAAGGCTAACCCACTGCGCCACCATGCTGCCCTAGGAAGTCTTTTTAAGATTTTCCAAAGTGTGAAAAATTTGAGTTGGGCATGGGAATGAAGGACTAGATGACTTGGCTCAGAAGGGATGAACTGAACCAGGATAGACAAACGTTGCCCTATAAATTCATGAATTCGTCATCCGCCCCAGCACCCATCATTCACAACCGCAGGACATCCCAAAACACCTTTAGTCACTTAAGTACTTTTGAAGTGTAGTCACTGTTATAATGCAGGGAAAGGCAGAAACAGCAAATGTCTGCACAAGATCCAATGTCAGTGAATTATAAAAATCAAGGTGAAAAGGAAATCAAAAGATGACATTGGTCTAAATTTCACGTTTTGTCCACATGACTGGTCTGCCAGCAATTTAAATCAAAAAAAATCCGTCAAGTGTTTTTTTAACATATGACTGTTACCAGGAGTCAAGACAACTATGAGCACTGGATACTGGGATCTTCAATTTCTTCCAAAGCTCCAAACCAAGTTATATATAAAACAAGAGCATATTTAATAATAATGAGAAACACGCTAGAATTTGAATCTCTCATCTTCTGTCACTCTCCGAACATTCTAGGTTATGCCCCACATACCCAATTTCCCTCTCAACTTCCCCAGCGGTGGAAAGAGCCACAAATCCAACTTCCAAAAGGTGAACCCCTTGGATTGTTGAACAAAAAAAAAGCGACAGATTGCACCTCTAAATAATTTGCATAACTTTAATAACAAGTTTATAGCTAAAATTAAAAAAATTCAGGTGTGCAAGTGTCCATTTTTCATTTCTGGCAAAAGGTAAGTAATTGGCATGACAGGTTTACATAGGCTGTTTTCATCATAAATATGGATGTAGGAATTTATGGGAGTATGTACAACTTTTAAAAAGTGATGTTACAATTTTAATACAAAAGTGGCCTCAAAAAGTGCTGAAAATAGAGACATTTTAGCAAGGCTTTTCATCTTGCACTCATCAGGGCAAACGCAAGAATGCAAAATTTCAAATGACCACAATTTATTCTACAGGAGAAAAGGGCGCTGACAGGTGAAGCTAGTTGACACTAAATGGGTGAGGAATTGTCATGGAAAAAGCAACGGGGAAATATATTTTTTTATTCGTTCATGGGCGTTCACAAGCTGGGCTAGCATTTATTGCCCATCCCCAATTGCACTTGAGGGGGCAGTTAAGAATCTACCACATTGTTGTGTGTGTATAGAGTTACATGAAGACCAGACCAGACAAGGGTAGCAGATTTCCTTCCCTACAGGACACTACTGAACCAGATGGGGTTTTACGACAATCGACAATGGTTTTATGGTCATCATTCGACTTTTAATTCCACATTTAAAAAATATATAAATTTAGAGTACCCAATTATTTTTTTCTAATTAAGGGGCAATTTAACATGGCCAGTCCACCTAAACTGCATATCTTTGGGTTGTGGGGGTGAAACCCACACATACACGGGAAGAATATGCAAACTCCACACGGACGGTGACCCAGAGCCGGGATTCGAACCCGGGTCCTCAGCGCCGCAGTCCCAGTGCTAACCACTGCACCACATGCTACCCCCAATTCCAGATTTTTATTGCATTCAAAATATCACTTCTGTAGTGGTGGGTTTTGAACCCGAGTCACCAGAGCAGACAGAATTTGCAGTGCAGGAGCCCATTCCCCTATCCCCAAACTTCCACCTCGTAACCGTACCTTATCTTTTTTGTGGACACTAAGGGCAATTTACCGTGGCCAATCCACCTACCCCTGCACATCTTTGGACCGTGGGAGGAAACCCACGCAGACACAGGGAGAACGTGCAGACTGACCCAAGCCGGGAATTGAACCTGGGTCCCTGGCGCTGTGAAGCCATTGTGCTAACCACTATGCTACCATGCTGCCCTCTGGTTTACCAGTCCAGTGACAATACCACCACCTCCCCAATCCCCTCCCAGGTAATTTTCAAAGGGCGGAAGGCTTGAACATATTCTTTTTCTTTGCAGAGATGAGTAAAGACAGAAGAAGGCTTGAGTGAAGCTGAAAAATCAATTGGCCTGGGGCAGCACAGTGGTCAGCACTGCTGCCTCAGAACACGGAGGACCCGGGTTCGATCCCAGGTCACTGTCCGTGTGGAGCTTGCACATTCTCCCCATGTCTGTGTGGGTCTCACCCCCATATCCCCAAGATGTGCAGTAGGTGGGTTGGCCTACTAAATTGCTCCTTCATTTTAAAAAAATTGCAATCCGCTAGTCATTCAGGTGTGAATGTGCAAAGATGATTTCCAAAGCCTTTCAGAAAAGATGAGCCATTTACCACAAAAATTGTATTGTACCAAACTAGTAGTTCTGGGAAAGAATCATTGTTTTCGTAAAATCCACTGCTTATCAGGGTTCCATTTCCGTCTACCCAAAGCTCAAACCTGCCATTCAATACAATGTGAGAATGCCTTCACATATGGCACCTTCTCACATCAAATCACCATAAATTTTGAGAAATGGATCTTGAGAATAACCACCTCCCCCATTTGCATCCTCTTTGGATTTCATGGCTCCTGTAATTTAATGCCCTGATGATGAACTATCTCCCTCCCAGCATCCAACAGTTGTGCCAGTTTTCTACATCAGCAATGTCTTTTGCTGCAGGTTCAAAAGTATTTCTGATGCTGATTATTATTTTTTAAGAGATCTGACCAGTTGAGAGACTAAATAATGAGGGCTATAAATCTACATGGATTTAGGTTAAAAAAAATACAATTTAATTTTTATTCCAAATTTCACGATTTTAAGGGTTTGCCTCGATTTATGAGATAGTAGGATTGACATGTCTAGCGACAAGAAACAATCGCATTTTCAGAAAAGAGGCAGTTTCTGGAAAATCTGACGTAGCAACACCAGAAAATTGCTCACCTCAGATATAAGATTCATTACTCGAATTAAAACTATTTGATTGACTAAATCCACCGTTCAATAAATAAACCAAAGGTGTTCTGGCTTCTCCTGCACGAAACCAAGTGTGCAAAGCGAATACAAATTCAAGAGCCTAACATGTTATCTCACTGGTGTTCTCGATGCTTCGCCAACCAAACTCATCACAATACACTCAGCGGAGTAGATCCAAGCGCTATCTTTAAGGCCACAGGAACATTCGGCTGGAAGAAACCGAATTATTCCTTTTGATACCCAATAAACCCATCAACATTGTGCATTCATATACGTATACATAACATGCGTCGAGGGACGGTGGCGAGAGCGAGATTTTGGTGGCTGCGTCCCTCAAAACATGATTTGCAGGACAAACAAATCTACAATGTGGCCACTCGCTTAACCGCCCAAAAGGCGGCAGCCGCGAAGTGAATGAAAAAAAAAATCAAGGGACGATCAACATTGGATTTTTTTTCATTTTAAAGAGGCGAATGTTCCAGAAAACAGGATATTACCAAGATGGCGCCTGCCGCCATTTTCTATTAAACAGCCTGGCTCCCGCACCGTCGACTGCGGGCTTCGAGGGAAAAACAAAATCCAGATTTAATCGAACGGAGGCGTTTTCAAAATTAAATCACTTATTTAACCGTACTAACCGCCATCTTCCCGCCAAGCGTTTTCGTCAGAGAAAGAGCCGCCTGTCAGCCCACCCGCCGCCGCTGCCGATGGAGTCAGCAGCCGCTTCCTCCCAGCCGACAAACTGCTCAGTGACGAACAGGCTCCCCCGCGCTGGTGCATTGTGCGCACGCACTGACCCGCCTCCACTGGCTTGTCATTTTCCTGTCACTCATCTGGATTCAACAAACACACCAGGTTTGCAGCCTGCAGGGTGGTGATGCATTCTCACTCCCCAAAGATTTTGGCGACTCTTCTGCTGCAGCTGCACACGACCACCATGTCGGACCTGAAACTTTTTAAAATATAAATTTAGAGTACCCAATTATTTTTCTTTCAATTAAGGGGCAATTTAGCGTGGCCAATTCCCTTACCCAGCACATCTTTGGTTTGTGGCACGTGAGACCCACGCAGACACGGGGTGAATGTGCAAACTTCACACAGAACCCAGATCCTCAGCGCCCTGGGCAGCCGTGCTAACCACTGCCTCACCGTGCCTCCCATCGGACCTGAAACATTAAGCCCTGTTTCTCCGTAGATGCTCTCCGTGCTGACGAGTGCCCCAGTGTTTTCTGAAACGGCTGGCCCCTGCAGCAGATTCCTAGGTGTTTTAACAGCGCAAGAGGCGGCCGTTCGGCCCATCGTGCCCGCGCCGTCAACAAACACCTGACTCCACTGATCCCATTTTTCCAGCACTTGGCCCACAGCCCTGGAGCTTATGGCAGTGCAAATGGTTAGCTCTGCTGTCTCACAGCACCGAGGACCTGGGTTCGATTCATGCCCCGGGTCACTGTCCATGTGGAGTTTTCACATTCTCCCAGTGTCTGCGTGGGTATCACCCCCACAACCCAAAGATGTGCAGGTTAGGTGGATTGGCCATGTTAAATTGCCCCTTAATTGTAAAAAAATTATTGAGTACTTAAATATATTTTTAAAATGTTACGAGAGTTCCTCACTCAACCACCCTTTCAGGCAGTGAGTTCCAGACTCCCACACCACCATCTGGGTGAAAAAGTTTATCTTAGCCTTCTACCTCTTTTGCTTTAATGCATCCACAACAACTTGTATATATATTTAGCCTTAACCCCATAAATATCACAATTGTTAGGCTTAACCAAAGGGAAAACACCAAACCAGGACAAGGGCATAAAAACAGATAGTACTGGAAAAACTCAGCAGGTCTGGCAGCATCCTATAGACAGAGAAACAGACTCTTGTATGTTCTGGCGTTTCAAGTACTCATCTAATTGCTTCTTAAATATTGTGCGGGTTCCTGCCTCTACCACCTTTTTCGGCAGTAAGTTGCCGATTCTCAACACCCTTGATGAAAAGGTTTTTCTTCAAATCCCCACTAAATCTCCTGCCTCTGATCTTAAATCTATGCCTCCTGTTTATTGACCCTTTCTACTAAGGGGACAAGATTTTCCTCAAATCCACTCCAGCCCAGGCAATATCCTGGTGAATCTCCTCTGCACCCTTTCAAGACACCCTTCTTGTGGTGTGGTGATCAAAGCTGCACAGAGTACTCTAGCTGTGGCCCAATGAGTGTTTAAAACAGCTTCATCATAATCTCCCTTTTTTAATAATAATCTTTATTGTCACAAGTACGCTTACATTAACACTGCAATGAAGTTACTGTGAAAAGCCCCTCATCGCCACATTCTGAGCGCCTGTTCGGGTACACAGAGGGAGAATTCAGAATGTCCAAATTACCTAACAGCATGTCTTTCGGGACTTTGGACTTTATATTCTGTGCCTTGGCTAATAAAGGCAAGTATCCTGTATGTCTTCTTAACCATCTTATCTACCTGTGCGGCGGCCTTCAGGGATCTCTGGACATGCACCCCAAGATCCTTCTGGTTTTCTGTACCTCCTAGCATCCTGCCATTCATTGTGTATTCCCTTGTCTTGTTTGTCCTCCCAAAATGCATCACATCACACTTTTCATGGTTAAATCCGTTTGCCACTGTTCTGCCCATCTGACCAGCCTGTCTTTGCTTTTATTCCAGGATAAGGACAATTGCTTCAATTGACAGATTTTGGAGAACGCTTTTTAAGGAGATAAGGTTGGCGAAGTTTAGGGAGAGTTCCATACCCTGGGTTGAAATGGGGCTGGAGGTTGGGCCAGTAATAGTGGCGGGACAGTGACACAGGCAGTCTGAAGTCAAAGGGAGTGCAGGGGTAGAATGGGGCGAAGTCTTGGGGAAATTTATAGATTTGAATGATATTAGTGAGGATGGGTCTTGATGGGTGAACAGAGCATTAATGCAGCATATGTCAAATGCAATACAGATGTGGAGACCAGTTAGTAGAATATTTGACGAGTTGGCATGGGATAACAATAGCGTATTTGAGGGTTTAGAATAATCATTGCAGGACCATTCTGTTCAAATGTAGTCCGATTTCAGACGCCAGAGTGTGGTGAATAGGGGATTTTCACAGTAACTTCATTGCAGTGTTAATGTAAGCCTACTTGTGACACTAATAAAGATTATTATTATCGGTGAGACTTGAGGCTGGACAGAGCAGGTGGGGAGAAATTGTTTCTCCTCATAAAAGGATCAAAAACGAGATGGCACAGATTTAAGATGATTTACAAAAGAAGCAAATTTGATGTGAGAAAAAGCTTTTCCACACAATGAGTGGTTCGGGTCTGGAATGCAATGCTTGGAAGTGTAGTGGGTACAGGTTCAATTGAGGCATTCAAAAGGGCATTAGATGATTATTATTTTTTTAAATTTAGAGTACCTAATTATTTTTTTTTTCCAAGGGGCAATATAGCATGGCCAATCCACCTAACCTGCACATCTTTGGGTTGTGGGGTGAAACCCATGCAGACACGGGGAGAATCTGCAAACTCCACCCGGACAGTGACCCAGGGTGGGTATTCGAACCAGGCTCCTCAGCACTGCAGTCCCAGAGCTAATCACTGTGCCACGTGCCACCCTATTTGATGATTATTTGAATAGAAATATATGCAAGGGTACGGGGAAAAGGCAGGGGAGTGGCACTAAGGTAGAATGCACATTTGGAGAATCAGTGCAGACTCAATGGGCCAAATTGGCTTCCTTCTGGGCTGTAACAATTCTGTGATTGTGAGACTCCTTATTTGAAATAATGCTCTATTAGCATTTCCAATTATAAAAATGCTAATCTTATTTGTCACATGCTCATTGGCCTATCAGTTTACAACTTGGGTTCCCTTTCGATGCTTAGTGACATCTTTGAAGAGTGTAATTAAAAACTGATTTATAGGGGAATGTTCAGTGCAGGTAGTTAATGCGTAGACTATAGTCTGACATTCACACCTGCGATTGTCTATATAAAAAAGCACCTAGATCAACTGGCTGGAAATGAGACTTAAATTAATCCAATGTTCACAGAAAATACAGAGAAGAGGCCCTTCGGTCCATCGAGTCTGCACCGATGTATGAAAGACACCTGACCTGATATTCCTAAGTGGTTTACAAAGGGGAAGATGGACAAATGTGTCCTACAGCAGCTGCATTGTAATGAGTGAGGCAGTCAGCATATCTTACAATCAAGTGGCTTTATAAATCATCACGAAGGTCTATTTTCCTGCAGTTTTTAAAATCTGAAAGACTAATAGGTCAAATAATAACTTGAAGACATTCTTTATAGTTTCCTCTTCTTATAGTGCCATGTGTTACAACATGGCAATCATGGTTCTCCAACTTTTAGTCCTTAGTAGCTGCCAACTTCTTGCTGTTGTTCTCAAATCTTATAGCTGTTCTTCTTAAACTGTGGGTTCATTTTATCTTTTGTTTTCCTGTTGCTGCACGGTCCTCAATTTTACCAGTCTCGACCAGATGTTCAAGTTTCTCTCTTAAGTATATGCTCAAATAATTGGAGTTATCTCTTGGAGTGTGTGTTGTCCAACCAATCCTCATCATACTTTGCAGAAATGACATTTCTGTTGCCTTTATCTTCCATTGTCTTGCTTATATTCCAACTTTTGCATCCATATAGTAATATTGACCAGATATATTTTAGTAATTTTTTAGTAATCTTATTCTGCTTTCCATAAATATGTTCATGTCAAAGTTTAAAAATTCCCAATCTTAGCACATTCAGAAATAATTATAGAAGCAATGCAGGATTCTGTCCAAAGATCAGTAAACAACTTCAGTTATTTTTGGCACACTTTTGGCAACAGTGAAATAAGAAGACTCCTATTGAGAAAACAATCTAAAAAAAATTACAGTGTTACAATTTTAAAAAGCACCCATTTTCTTCTCGTTGCAATTTTATTCATATTACCATGCAAAAAATGTATCCTTTCCTTTAAGTGTTGCTTATACCTAATTTTAGAACTTTTACTTACACCGCAGGACTGTGGCAGGCAACTTAAAATTACAGCGCCAGCCTAAAAGATTCAAATTTTTGTTTTCCTGCTGCATAAATTGTCCTGTTGCATTGCACTTCAGGTTTTGTTTACCAAAAAGGGAGAAGCAGTAACGAAAAAAAAAATCAGTCTGGACCCTAATTGGGCAGCACGGCAGCGTAGTAGTTAGCACTGCTGCCTCACAGTGGACCTGGGTTTGATTCTAGCTTTGGGTGATTGTGCGGAGTTTGCATGTTCTCCTTGTGTCTGTGTGGGTTTTCTCCGGGTACTCGGGTTTCCTCCCACAGTCCAAAAATATGCAGGTTTAGGAGGCTTGGCTACTCTTTTGAGGTCAAGCAAACAAATAGAAGAAAGGAAACAAATGGAGAAAAAAGGGCCACTCTTGTTAGGGTCTCTGCCCGAATGTAACAAAGATCAACGGAAACTTAAAAACATCAAATTAGAGTGCAATTAAAGGGGTCATTAAAGCACCACAACTCCTGCAGTGCCCACCGGGCACGGAAGGCCTCGATGGTGACCATGGACACCGCATCCTCCCTTACTAGGGACACCCGGCCGCAATGGTAGCCGCGGAAAACATGCAGTCTGGTCAGTCGATCCCCTCGGTCACCCGCTGCATGGACCTATAAATGGCGCATTTCGCCAGGCCCAGGAGCGGCTTCACAAGGTCCTCCACCTTCCCTGCCCCTCCCTGCACCGGGTGCACGTAGATCAGCAGCATGGGGCTAAAATGCTCCAAAACGTCAACAAAAGATTTGTCAGAAAAGTAAAAAGGGAGCACAGCCTACAACACGTAACATAGGCACGATCCACTGATTCCACAAGGCCGTAAAATTGGCAGGCTTCTTAGGAGTCCGTGAACCTGTGACAGTACGGCAATGCTGTATGCAACGCCTTCTACCCCTGGTCCCTAAGATTGAGGGGGAAGGACTCCTCCATAGAGGGACCTCCAATGGCATTGGGTCCGAGCACGATCGTTTTGAGATCTCGGATGTGCTAACTCGTGGTGTGACATCCAGCCCACTCCTCCGCCACCCATCACGTTCCCGATCCTGGTCACCCGAACAGCTATAGCTCGCTTCTCTGCCAGCCACTTGAAATAGCATTGTGGAGGTGCGCATTCCTGAGCAGCGACTCCCCGACGACAACCACCACTCCTGACGGGGGCGAGCTGCGGCGAAGGCGACCATGCTCCAGACTTTGAGCAGGTCCTGGTAAAAGACGGGCAGCGCCTGCAGAGGGTAACAAAAACCTTGCAGATCTATGATCTAGGATTTTGCACGTCATAATTCAGGCCGTGCTCCTGGCAAAAGAAATGCATCGCTAGGGCACACCATCGTGTAGGAGGCTCAATGTAAAGGTATTGCTCCCAAGTAGAGAAGGCTGGCCGTGCTCCAGGTGAAAGGCTTCAGCTCCTCTGCAAGGGGGTTCATCTGCCACGTACTGACCAGGAGTCTGGAACACTTGGCCCAGTAGATCCTGGCAGAGGACGTGGCGCAGTACTCAGCCCGGCACTTTCGCTACCTCCGCAGGTCAGCAGGCTCGATGAACATGAGGAGCACGTCATCTACGTAGGCTGAGAGGGCCAACCAAATGCAGAACCAGTCCCGACAACCTCCTCCGCATGAGGCGCAGGAAAGGCTCCACACAAATAGAATAGACTTGGCCAGCCAAGGGGCAGCCCTGACGCACACCTCCCCCAAAGCAAAGGGTCGCCGTAGGGGACCTGTTAACCTAAATGAGACACTCTATGGCAGTGTATAGAAGTCGGATCCGGGCGACGAAATGCATCCCGAACCTGAATGCTTGCAGAGTCCCGAATAAATATTTGTGACCCATTCTGTCGAACACCTTCTCCTGATCAAAGGACAGGAAGACGCCCGACAGACCAGCCCTCTGGAATGTTGGACCAGGTTTCGGACCAGATGGATGTGTGGTAGGCTATATTAGGGGTATCGCGGTACCTAGGTGGGATGTACCTTATACTGTAGTATGAGTGGTAGAACCTGCCTGCTGGTTCTGCCCAGCAGGCGGAGCATAACAGTCTGTGTTTCACCCACAGCAGTCATTCTGTACCGGAGCTGCTGGGGTAACTACTTGTTCATTAAAGCCTTCAATTGGACTACAATCTCGCTTCAGTGTTGTAAGACTTCTTACAGCATCTGTGGAGAGAAGGTGGTAACATTTCAAGTCTGGATTTCAAGTGATTGATCATGCATCAGGATGTTGTTGTGGATTGTCCTGAGGGTGCAATTAAAATCCCCCCCCCAGGTGGATGCACTCGCCCGCGGCGATGGTGCTAAGATGTGTGGACTTGCTCGAAGAAAGTCGCCTGCTGTTGGTAAGTGAAGTACCTCGCCCCCCCGCGGAACGTCAGGTGCATCAAATGGCCTGGCACTGGCTCCTTGACCCCCAAGATCTCCAGCTGAAAATGTGGGGCCAACAAGCTAGCACTCCCGCCTAAACATGAGGTGACTCATGTAAAGTCCCCTCGCCACTCCAGTCATAGAGTCATAGAAGTTCACAGAATGGAAACAGTCCCTTAGGCCCAACTTGTCCACGTCGCCCTGTTTTTAACCACTAAGCTAGTTCTAATTGCCCGCATTTGGCCCATATCCCTCTATACCCATCTTACGCATATAACTGTCTAAATGCTTTAAAAAAAAAAAAAATTTAGAGTACCCAAATCATTTTTTTCCAATTAAGGGGCAATTTAGCACGGCCAATCCACCTAGCCTGCACAACTTTGGGTTGTGGGGGCGAAACCCAATCAAACACGGGGAGAATGTACAAACTCCACACGGATAGTGACCCAGAGCTGGGATCGAACCCGGGACCTCGGCGCCGTGAGGCAGCAACGCTAACCCACTGCGCCACCATTCTGCCCCTTCTTTTTAAAATAAAAAATTGTACCCGCCTCTACTACTGCCACTGGCAGCTTGTTCCAGACACTCACCACCCTCTGTGTGAAACAATTGCCCCTCTGGACCCTTTCTTTATCTCTCCCTTCTCACCTTAAACCTCTCCCCTCTCACCAGGAGTCACGTGTCTTTGTCTCCTGGAGCTGTGTGGGTTTCTTGCAGGAAGAATGCCTCATACTTCCCGTCCAGGAAGGCTGAGAAGCTCTGGAACCTGCGGAGTGCATCCCTGCTGCCGTTGATGTTGAGGCTATGGTCACCTCCATGTCAACAGTAAAGTTCACCGCCACCACTACCGATGACCCCAGCCATTGCGCGAACGCACACCTCTATGGTGACGGTAGGGTGAGCATAGTACTTAACCCCCAGTTTCTGGGTTAGTAATCGGAAGCGTGGCGGGGCTGCGAGAGTGGTGGAGGCTAAAGAGCCACCACCTTCACATGGAGTGCCTCTGGACTGCCCCATCACTGGAGAAGGTAGAGTGACCATAAGGACAAGTGCCACACCCACCCCAATGTGGGCTTTGTCGTGTCAGTATAAATTGGAAAATCGACAGGGAAGTTTAGGGGAAGAGTGAAATAGAACAATGTACTCTTCCCCTAGGAAGGTATGCGAAGGACGAGGGAAGGAAGGGAAGAGAGAGCAAGGGACAGTGGGAGGAGGATAGCGGCACAGGAGGGTAGGGCACCAAGGATGGATTGGTGCCTGAGGTGGGAGACTCTGGTGAAGCTGGAGGGTGGGAGGATAGATGAGCACAAGTAGATCTTCAGCCCGCAAGGGGGCCCAGCAAAAACGCAGTCCGTGCTCCGACCCTAGGACAACCACACCGATGTAAGTAGGTGCTGGTTTGCGCGGTCTTCAGCCTGAGTAGGGCTCAGCAAAAACACAGTCCGTGCTCCCACCCTGGAACAACCACACCGATGAAATCTGATATCTTCCCTGCCAAAAGGAGCCACTGGTGTATGAGGTTTTCAGCCCGAGAGGAGCTCAGCAGACACACTGTTCACTGGATCCCCGTCCTGGAACAAGCCCAGCCTGAGAGAGGCCCAGCAAACAAGCAGTCCAAAGGGCTCTGTTCCCACCTCAGTGTTGAAGTCGTCTTCTTCTTTTCCTTCTCTCCTTCCTTCCCTCGTTCTTCCAGGCAGCTTAGGAGCAACCAACCCTTGAAACAGGCAGCAAACTGAGCAGCAACAACAGAGAGAGAGCCGTAGTTGCCTCTCTCCACCACAGCAACAACCTCACAACTCTACAATGTGCACTGGGAGCACCTGCTTCGGATTGGCCATGCTAGATTGCCCGTGTGTCCAAAAAGATGTGCAGGTTATCATAAAATTTACAGTGCAGGAGGCCATTTGGCCCATCGAGTCTGCACCAGCTCTTGGAAAGAGTACCCAACTTAGGCCCCCGCCTCCACCCTATGCCCGTAACCCCACCTAACCTTTTGGACACTAAGGGGCAATTTAGCATGGCTAATCACCTAACCTTCACATCTTTGGACGATGGGAGCAAACCCAGGCAGACACAGGGAGAAAGTGCAAACGCCACTCAGATAGTCATCCGAGGCCAGAATTGAACCCTGCAGCTGTGAGGCAGCAGTGCTAACCATATGCCATTGTGCCTCCCCAGGTTAGGTGGGGTTGCGGGGATAGGGAGTTACATTGGGCCGATGCACAGTACAAATCTGACCCTATTTCCAGTGCTCTCTAGCTTTGACAGAGTAATCCAGACTTGAAACGTTACCCCCTTCTCTCCACAGATGCTGTAAGAAGTCTTACAACACCAGGTTAAAGTCTAACAAGTTTGTTTGCAATCACGAGCTTTCGGAGTGCAGCTCCTTCATCAGGGTGACTCACCTGATGAAGGAGCTACGCTCTGAAAGCTAATGATTCGAGACAAACCTGTTGGGACTTCATCCTGGTGTTGTCAGGCTTCTTCCGGTGCCCACCCCAGTCCAACGCCGGCATCTCCACATCATGGCTTCCATAGATGCTGTCAGACCTACTAAGATTTTTCAGTATTTTCTGTTTTTGTTTCAGATTCCAGCATCTGCAAGTAATTTGCTTTGCTCTTTCGGAGGGTCGGTGCAGACAGGACGGGCCAAAAGGCCTGTTTATTGATGGCCTGCCTGGGCACGATGGGCCGAAGAGCCTCTTTCCATGCTGTAAAAGCTCAATGACTGGAGGAATCCGAGAGGCAAAATCCTTCAATGCTTGCTGCTGCAGTAGCCCTGCGGCGGTGTCAGAAATATATTTGACAAAGAAACAAAAACACATGTGCGAGCTGACGTTGAGCGTGTTATCCCTGCTGGGTGGACGGTGTTGTGCTCTTCCCTGCTCCGCCCACGGAGCTGGCTCTGCCGGATACGCCTGCGCAGGCGGGGCCGTGAGGACTGAGCGCACGTCACAGGCAGGGAGAACAGACCACGCGGGGCGGTCGCGTGCTCAGGGGCGCAGCTCCGCCCCTCGAAGTGCGGCAGCCAATTGCGTCCTGGCTACACACCACGTGGGTGGGAGGCGCTCCCAGCAGCCTCAGGTAGGCGGAGCCTGCGCGATGACTGCTGGGCGTCTGTCCCAGTCCCGCCAATTTAAAAAAAACAGTTTGTGCAGCAGGGCATCTGAATATTTTGTGTAAAGCTGATCGTTTGGATGAGACTGTAGTCAGTTTCTATTTGCGGTGGGCCTCCTTTGCTAACGGTAGGGATGGTTTCAATTGCTGTGCAGCATTTGATCAAGGAAGTTCTCCCCGGTTGGCGGAGGGGGTCGGCATTTTAGGCCTTTTGTGTTCGTTAGTTAATATATTATCGTCAATGTGGAAATAACCCACTTGAAGCCCAGGCGTGTCACATTACAAACTCCGCTCTGAAACAGATTGAGATCGGACTGGAAACGTTAACTCAGTTTCTCTCCCCACAGATGCTGCCGGATCTGAACTTTTCCAGCACCAATCTGAGTTTTATTTCGGATCACACTGCATTTTGGTTGGACAAACGTGAATGTTTCCGATCACATTCTGGCTGCCAAATATACTGTTCATTACTTGGAGAATCATGAATTGGCTTGAATCTTCCACTCGCTATTTCAGTTTATGCACATATCGCCTCCTTCTAGCGTGTTTACTCCGTTGTGCAGCCGGGTGGGACTGGCCGATAGTTCTGTCTATCCTGCTGCAGCCAGAGCGCCACCTGCAATGAGTTGTATTCTCTCACGTTGCCTCTAAAGTTCCTATATGATCTATTCTTGGCTCTTTCTTATTTCCCATCTCAATGCTGTTACTTGAGGACATCATGCAAAACATGGTTGTCTGGATTTTGCAGTGTAATCTGTTAACATTTGTCGTTATTCTTCTGAAACAAACGAACAGCAACTTCTGGAGTCTGGACCTATGCGATACGGAAATCCAAAAGTTGTTGGCAATATTTCTATGTATCTCCATAGGGTGCACTATTGAAGTCCCTTCATGTGCAATCAATTTCAAATTTGAAGTGATCATCGATTTGATGGACAGATGTAGATTTATTGTCATGTTTACTGGGGTACAGTGTATTGTTCTGTGTACAGCCCAGGCAGATCATTCCACACATGAAAATCATAGGACATATGATAATACACAATGTGAATACATAGACATTGGGTGAAGCATACAGAGTATAATAACCCTTTTAGAAGTTAGATCTAGTTGAATGGTGTATCTGGGTTTCTACTCTTTTTTTTTTTTTTTTCATCCATGAAAAATCATCCTCACAAATTTTACATTTTGTTTGTCATATATTTAAGTTCTTTTCAATCATGTGCGCATACCACGTCTATGGGAATACATGAATGTGATGGGTTGCTTGCTCTGGTTGGTGACAAGAATGTTGCTGGATGCCTGGAGATCCACTTGACATGTGATGTCAAGTTCAAACTGAAATCCACACCACAGAAGTTGCTAGAATTCAGAGGGAAACTGTCTTCAATTTCTGCAATTGAGTGCTATTGTATTGTCACTGACTGAAGTCAATGCCAGGTCCCACATGCTAACAACACCCACCAATACCTCACCACTGCCGTTGCTTTTGACCCCTTTACTGTCTGGTTTATCAGACTGCTTACCCAACATCCAATAATGCAGAAAATTTTCTCCAAATAAATATTGGGAAGGTGCCAATTATTGGGAAAGTGAAATTAGTGCCGCAAAGAGATGGAGGATTCCGCTTCTCGTGCAACTGCATAGCCATTTTTCTGGATGATTCTTTTTCAGTTAGATAGTGAGATTGTGATGACCGATGAGTCGTCACTCGCTAAACTACACAAACCATAGGTGGGATTTTCAGTTGGCCGACGCCAAAATCGGGCAAGGTGATTTGGCGGAGAAATATTTTGATGCCAAAATTGCGCTGGGTTCACATTCTCCAGTGCCTCGATAGTGGTGTCAATGCGTTCCACTCAGCACGTACAATAAACGGCATTTGCATATCATTAACGGGCCTGGCCTGTTATTCTGTGGGGCCTCCGCGATGCTCCGTCTCCAATGGGGGGAATTCTTGACTGCGAGGTTCTCGTGGCTTTTAAAAATCAGGAAACCAGCACCATGGCTAATGTGGAGGGAGGGTTGCGGTTGTGGGGACGGAGAGATCTCCCACGGGACTGGGACGGTGTCCAGGCACCATTGTTGTGACCTGCAAGGCAGCCATCTTGCTGTACACCCCACTGATCACCCACCGTGGTCCTGCAGGGAGCATATATGAATGTCTGAACCCCACACCCAACCCCCTGCCAAACCAAACCCCCCCCCCCCCCCCCCCCCCAAACTGGCTGCCACCTGCCGGTGGGGCAGCATGAAGCACACCCAAGGGGACTGTCCACAGACCATACATGGCGGGCGCCGATGGGGCTGCAGAGTATATTGCTGACAAAGACAGTACTAGCTGACTATCCAACAGCAGGGATGGATGCCATGGCCAGGGGCCCCCATGGTGCCGGGCACTGAGGGGAAGGGGGGGGGTAGGAACATGTGGACTGCAAGGTCTGTAGTGCCAACCGGGACCACCGTGAGGGCTGGTTGGGCATGGGGGTATGCGCCATGCTAACATGTTGGCCGTTCACCCCCTGCAGACAATGGATAGTGGAATGCAACAGGCAATGATGGCCTTCCTCTTAGTTGCCGCAGCCCTTGGGTTGCACTGCAACTGTATGAGGAGGAGCTGCTCGAGGAAGGGGGCGCTGCAGCAGTGCAGCATGCTCCAGCGGAACAGGAGGCAGCCGGGTGTACAAGAGGCTGTGGTGCTGGGAAGGAGGCACCCTGTGAGGTCTCGCGTGTACCGGCAACGCCTGTCATTTGAGTATCTGCTGGATTGGGCATGATGCTGAAGATTCTGGCTGAGTAGTGCGACAGTGCGACATATCTGCTGGATTGTGGTGCACCTGACACCGTAGGGGGGTGGCCATCAAGGTGACGGTCTCCTGAATGTTTTTGCCACGGGGCCCTTCCAGGCGCCGTGTGAGGACCAGTTCAGAAAATGATAGAGCTCGGTTCATTGGTGGATCCGCGGCGTCATGGAGGCCCTATGTACCCAGTCAGCACAATACATTCATTTCGGTGTGGACCGAGCCCACCAAGATGCATGAGCAGTGTGGTTTGCCACCATCGCTGATATGCCCCGGGTCCAGGGGGGTAATCGGGATGCATGTCGCCTACAAGCACCTGCAGATGACGAGCGCTCTTCACAAACCGAAAGGGGTTCCACTCGTTGAATGTGCAGCTGGTGCGCCACCTGAATGACCACCTGATGCGCATCATGCACGTCTGCGCCTGGTACCCGGGCAGTATTGTTGCTCTATTCATTTATCTCGGTGAACCACGAGCCTTCCCTCATATCGATCACATGACCACACAACCAGTTAGTTAGTTCAAAAGATGGTTTATTTACATACACAAGAGCTATCTCAACATGCAAACACAATATCTACTATGAGTTAAACTACACACACGAGTCATCTCAACATGCAAACACAATATCTACTACAAGTTAAACTGCACCTATCAGCGACAATAACCTATACTTAACTTTAGGGCGACCAGGACTGTGCAAATGGATAAAGGTCTTTATCTGGATTTCACTTGACTTGTTTGAAGAAAGTGGCTCTGTCTCTGCTGGGCTCATCCGTCAGATAGCGATCGTTGGTTTTGAAATTAACTGGCTGTTCCTGCTGCAATTGGGTGGCACAGGCCGGATCCAAGAGAGACAGAACACCTGGCTGTGCTCTCTTTTATTGCCCTGGGATTTTGCGCTCTTTGGGGCGGTCCTTAAACTTGGACCCAATAGTGCGACAGGGCTCTGATCACTTTCTTCGACTTCGGCCAATAAAGCGGCGGGTGTCTTGGTGGCTGGGCGGGTCTTTAGCGGTCATTGACCTTGGTAGTTGTGCTTTCTGAGTAAGGGAGTGGCGCCAATCAGTCTGTGGCTGTACCGGTTGCTTGATTGAGTTCTATTGTTCTGGGAAATTGGGCCATTGAAATGTAAACGGGCGGGGGTTTCGGTCAGACCTGGTTACCTGTGTTTTTAGATACACATAGGCTGTGTATCTGTCTGAGTTCTGGGTTGGCCATAATTCCCATGGTTCTTTGCAGGTGGCCATCTTAGATGGCTACAGTGTGCACGATGCCTTCATTCCTGGCCTCTTCGAGGCGCATCCCCAGCTGTGGGGCTGGCTCCTTAGCAATGGGAGTTATCCACTGCGGTCGTGGCTAATGACACCTATCTGGAGGCTGCAGATTGACATGGAGGCCCGCTACAATTACAACCATACAGGGACCAGGGACATGATAGAGTGGTGCTCTGTCATCCTGAAGATGCGGTTCAGGTGCCTGGGTCTGCTCTGGCAGTGCCTTCCAGTTTAGCGCAGAGAGGGTCGCCCACATTGTGGTGGCATAGGGGACATCTCGGTTAGCCCAATATGTTGCCTCATATGTCTTTGGTGTGGCTACCATCACTGGGCAGGATGTGTATTTCGTCGCAAAGGACGGGAGCGCTGCCGTGGTGAGGACCCGGAGGGTCGTTCCCTTGCAGGAAGACTCCTCCATCCTCACCCAATCCATGGTGGGTTCATGTGTCCAGTGGTAGTATTGTAGATTCGGCAGTGCCAGGCCGCTCATAATTTTCCTCTTTTTCTGTGTTGATTTGGGGATTCTTGGATCCTTCCCACCCCCCTCATTATCGGCATGATCATTTTATCTGTGCCGTGGAGGAAGGCCTTGGTGATGAAGATCGTTCTGGATCTGAACAGGAAGAGGAACCTCGGCAGTACGTTTGTTTTGATTGTCTGCACCCTCCCCGCCTAGAGAGAGGGAAAGCATATCCCATCTCTAGCTCCTTTTTAATTTAGTCCACCAGACTGGTCAGATTCCACTTGTGGATACCGCGGTGTCCAGTCGTGGGCTATCTGGATCCCCAGGTAGCATAATTTGTTTTGGACTAATTTGAATGGGAGTCTCTCCAGCTCTGCCCCTCCCTCATTTGGGTTCACTGGGAATGTTTCATTCTTTGCCCAGCTTGTGTTTGTAGCCCGAGAAGACTCCAAACTCTTTCAGGAGCTGCATGATTACTCTCATGCCTTTCTGTGGTTCCAAGACGTAGAGGAGCAGGTCATCCGCACAGTGACATTCGGTGCTCTCTGCCTCCCTTTGTATGCCCTTGTACCTTTTTGTGTCTCGTAAAGCGATCACCAGGAGTTCAATTGCTAGGGCAAATAGGAGCGGGGATAGTGGGCATCGCTGCCTTATGCCTCTGTGCAGCTGGAACTTTCACGGCTGGTGGTTTTGGTCCAAATGCTCGCCTTGGGGGCGTTGCACAGGATTATCACCCAGGAAGTCAACCCAAACCGCTCCAGTACTTCAAAGAGGCACTTCCACTTGACTCTGTCGAAGGCCTTTCCTGCACCCAGGGAGATGATCAGCTCTGGTGTTCTCTCCACGGTGGGGCCTTCCCCGCTTGCATGAAGTTGATGCTCTCCATGATTTCCCCCTGACCTATTGGTGCTTCCAGTTCCACCGCCTGTTCTCCCCCACAACTGGCATGTCCAGTCCATCGAGAAACTGTTTCATCCCCGCGTCCCTGTCGGGGGGGCTCTGAGGTGTACAGCCCTCGGTAGGAGGTCTCAAACGCCCGGTTGACCTCTTTTGGGTACCAGTCTGCTTCTGCTGGTTTCCTCTCTGCCAGAAGCTCTACGGTCGGAGCCTTGGAGTACTTTTTGTCAACCTCCAGAATGGAGTCAGTTATTGCCTGGCCGCCCTCTCTTCCCTGTCTCTGCAAGCCATGTAGGCTATAATTTCTACCCTGATCACAGTCTTCAGTGCCTCCCTGAATGTGAGCCTTCACCATTCTGGTTATTAGTAATGTACTCGCCTATGGCCTGTGATGTTTTTTGGCAGAAGGCTTTGTCGGCTAAGAGGTCTATGTCCAGCCTCCATGTGGGCCGCTGGGCACAGTCCATCACCAACCTCACCCATGCCAACTTAACTGGTGTCTACCTTTCTGGCCTTATGGGCCCTAATGCTACTCCTAGGTCGATCCATCATGATGGGTTGAAAGTCCTCTTTCTGTGCTGTAAAATTCTATGGCCCTATGACTGATAGGGTAATTTCGGTCAGAGGGGTAGGAGAGTGCCAAATATTTCCGTGAGGGCTCGAGCAGTGCGCTCCTGCTTTACTTCCCAATGTACAATATTTGCAATACATGGAAAAATATAATTTTATAAAAGCCAATGACAGAAAACTCAAAAGGGGCAGCAGGGTGGCGCAGTGGGTTAGCCCTGCTGCCTCACGGCGCCGAGGTCCCAGGTTCGATCCCGGCTCTGGGTCACTGTCCGTGTGGAGTTTGCACATTCTCCCCATGTCTGCGTGGGTTTCGCCCCCACAACCCAAAGATGTGCAGGCTAGGTGGATTGACCACGCTAAATTGCCCCTGAATTGGAAAAATGAATTGGGTACTCTAAATTTATTTTTTTTAAAAAAAGAAAACTCAAAAGGAATAACTGTACCTATGGTGTGGAGTCTGCATGCTCTCCCCGTGCCTGTGTGGATTTCCTCCGGGTGCTCTGGTTTCCTCCCACAAGTCCTGAAAGACGTGTTTGTTAGGTGAATTGGACATTCTGAATTCTCCTGCAGTGTACTCGAACAGGGGCTGGAGTGTGGTGACTAGGGGATTTTCACAGTAACTTCTTTGCAGTGTTAATATAAGCCTACCCTGCAGGAGTCATCAGCACGGGCCCCATCACCACCACTCTTGGGGTGTCGGTGTCCAATGAACCCTGGGCTAGCCCATGGGACGGGAGTGCAAGCAGAGCTAACTCCCAAGGTCACCTGGTACTGCCAGTCCTGGAGGCCTGCACTCATCTCGACCAGGGTCTGCATGTCGCGGCCGTGGACTGGGGGAGTGGCCCACCTATGTCTGGGACTGCGCCACATCACGCTGCGACTGTGCCACCACCTTCTGGTCTGTGCCACATCAAGTAGTGACTGCGCCATCTCCCTCTGGGACTGGGCCACCTCCCTCTGGGTCTGTGCCACGTCAGCCAGTGCCTGGGCAATACCGCTAATGCTCTGCCATGACCTGCTGTGACTGGGCCATACTCAGGAGTGCTGCTGCAATGGTCAGGTGATTCTGGCACATGGCTGCCTGTGAGAGGGCAGCCCTGTTCTGGGTCTCGGCCATCACCTGCACAGATTGCCCCAGGCCTTGGACATCCTGACCCATGGCAGAAATCTTCACCCCTGAGGCCTTCACTGCAGCCGCCACCTGTGCAGTGTTGGCCTATGTGGCAGGCAGGGTCGGCATCACCTGCTCTTGTGTGTGCAGTTGGACTCCTCCAACACTGCTGCATCACAGCGCCAACGACCCGGGTTCGATTCCGACCTCTGGTTACTGCCATGTGGAGTTTGTACATTCTCCCCCTGTCTGCGTGGGTTTCTGCCAGGTGCTCTCATTTACTCCCACAGTACAAATTGCCCCTTAGGGTAGGGTTGTAGGAATAGGCCGGGGGATTGGGCCTCAGTAGGGTGGTCTTTCAAAGGGTCGGTGCAGATTCGGATGGGCTGAATCGCCTCCTTCTGCACTGTAGGAACTGCACCTGCAGGATGCTCGCCGACAACCATTCATGCAGTCTCTGGTTCTTCAACTGCATCTCCACTTGCGATGGGACCGTCAGTTCAAGAACCTCTAAACCCATCTTGACGGCAGCTGGTCCCTGGGGTCGGCCTGCCCTTGGACCGTCCGCTTCCTCGGGAGTTCCTACCTCCACCTGCTGTACCGGAGCATGTGTGTGGTGCGCACGCAATCGTCCCCAGGAGCCTCTTCACGAAAGTTCCCAGCCGAGGTGAGTGTCTCCTGGATGGTGGAGGGTGTTGGAGACAGCTGTAACGGAAGTCAGTGTCATCCCCAGACCCTAGCTCCGGGGGTGCCTCTGGATGCAGGTCGAGGGTACCCACCCGTGTCGGTTTCGATCTCATCGCTGGTCAACACATGGGGTTATGGCTGTTGCTGGGGTCAGGGGCTGGGGACACTAGGAAGGCCTGCCCCATCATTAGCAGCCTGTGAAAGACACGAGACAAGATGTATGATTGCATACATAGGGGGGGGTTCTGTGGTGACACACATGCCATGGGGGCCTGCAAGTCAGTGGGGTCTCACTTCCTCGCCTGATGCCGACCTCCTCCCCGGCGACTGCTTTTTCCTTTGCGCCCACCGCCGACCACGTACAGACCCCTTTGTACTGCTGCGGTGAGGGTCCGCAGGTCAGGCCGTCCCCCTCCAGTCTCCTGGGGGTGGTGAAGAACAGAAAAAGCACAGTGTGGGGAAGAATAGAAAAAGCACAGTGTAAGACAGTCCAACGCATGCAGTCCAGGGGGTGGGTAGCTGGTGGTTTCAATGGCCAGAACACCTGGCGGTTCCCGGTGTGTGGAATGGGGGCTGGTGCTCGGGGCACCCTGGCAGCCCTGAGAAAGTTTTGCAGTTTTTTCCAGCACTGCTGGCCAGTCCGGACGGTGTTGCCACAGCGCTGACCACCGCTGCCACCTGCGCCCAGGTCCGGTGATCAGCGGCAGCTGGTAGCCTCCTTCCTACCCTGTGGAACAGGGTTGCCCATCTCTCCTCCACGGGGTCCAGCAGGGTCTCTGTGTCGTTAAATCTCAGGGTTACTCGTCTTAGACCATAAGACATAGGAGCGGAAGTAAGGCCATTCGGCCCATCGAGTTCACTCCACCATTCAATCATGGCTGATTTCAACTCCATTTACCCGCTCTCTCTCCATAGCCCTTAATTCCTCGAGAAATCAAGAATTTATCAACTTCTGTCTTAAAGACGCTCAACGTCCCGGCCTTCACCGCCCACTGTGGCAATGAATTCCACAGACCCACCACTCTCTGGCTGAAGAAATTTCTCCTCATCTCTGTTCTAAAGTGACTCCCTTTTATTCTAAGGCTGTGCCCCTGTTATAACCTGCCTACTTACCATTGGCTGGGGACTAATGACAATCCCACAATCCTGTGGGAGTATGAGCTTCCCCAATGAGGGGGGCGGAGAAACCATTAGTAAACTCCAAGTATAAATAAAGCTGGCCAGTTTAGGAACCAGCAGGAAGTTGCTGCTGCTGTTATTTATATATATATATATAAATATATATATATATATATATATGTTATTGTAAATAAATGTTATTACTTTGTATCCTTAAAACTCGTGCTGGATTCTTTGTGGCCCTCACAAAACTGGTGACGAAGGTTAAAGTGAATAGCTGTCTACACTGCTGAAGCCACCTCCCTGGATTTTTGTTGGATACCGGTTGGAAGTTGTTTTCTATTATACCATGCCTCTGTACGGACGTTTGGATGTTTTTGATGCTGCGCTGGAAAGCTGGAACCAGTACACAAAACAGATGCGTTACTATTTCCGGGCAAACAATATCACCGAAAACGAGCGCCAGGTGGTCATACTGCTCACTGCCTGCGGACCGCATACATTTGGGGTGATTAGGAGCCTTACGTACCCAGCTGCGCCGGACACCAAAACGTTTGATGAACTTGTGAATATAGTGGGGCAACATTTTAACCCAACCCCGTCCACGATAGTCCAGTGTTACCGGTATAATACCGCTGAGAGGACCCCTGGAGAATCCCTTGCCGATTTTCTATCCAGGCTACGCGGATTGCGGAGTACTGTGACTATGGTGAGACCTTGTCAGAAATGTTACGCGACCGTTTGGTTTGCGGTATTAACAATGCGGCCACCCAGAGAAGGTTGTTAGCTGAGCCAACATTGACTTTTCAACAGGCCATTCAAATAGTATTGTCCCGAGAGAGCGCAGAACGAGGAGTGCAGGAGCTACAGGGAATGGAAGTGCATGCCTTGGGACGCAACCCCTTCCGTCCGAAAACGTTCCCCCCGCACTCCTGCGGTACCTTGGGCGAGGCAACTTCCGGACCGACGCCAGTGGCCGTCGGACATTCCTCCCCGAAGCGAGCCTTCTCCAGAACCAATGGATGAGGAGCCATGTCCGTGTCAGACTTGTAGGCGCCGACCCCGTCGCAGACGGCGGTCCTGGGGCGCCGTTGTTCCGACTGAAACTGGGACCAGCCCAGGGGCCGTACCTTCCATGTGGATGAACCTGCGGCGACTACTCCTGAGGACGTGGGGACGGAGGACAACTGCCTGCAGCTGCATTGTGTGGCAGCTCCCCGTGTGGCCCCCATTAAGGTGACAGTACGGGTCAATGGCCACCTGCTTGAGATGGAGTTGGACACTGGCGCAGCAGTCTCCGTGATCGCCCAGAGGACATTCGACCGCATCAAGGAGGGTATACAGACCCTTACATTAGCCGACTCACAGGCCAGGTTGGCCACCTACACGGGAGAACCACTGGACATTGCAGGAACTACAATGACCCCTGTTGTTTATGGACGCCAGGAGGGGCGTTTCCCACTTATCGTGGTGCGCGGCCATGGGCCCAGCCTGTTGGGCCGGGACTGGTTGTGCCATTTGCGGTTGCAATGGCAGCACATCCTCCAAACAGTTTCTGAAGGGTTGACTGAGGTGCTAGGACGATACCCAGATGTATTCCAGCCTGGTTTGGGGAAAATAAAAGGGGCCGTAGCCCGTATCCAAGTCGAACCAGGAGCCACGCCGCGCTATTTCCGGGCGCGCCCGGTGCCTTATGCCTTGCTCGAGAAGGTAGAAGGGGAGCTCACTCGTTTGGAGAGTTTGGGTATTATCAGGCCCGTCCGTTTTGCTGACTGGGCAGCACCAATTGTACCTGTAATGAAGCCAGATGCCACAGTTCGCTTGTGTGGCGACTATAAACTTACAGTGAATACGGCTTCCCGACTCGACCGATATCCAATGCCTCGCATAGAGGATCTCTGCGAAGCTTGCAGGTGGACTCTCGTTCACAAAATTAGATATGAGTCACGCCTACCTGCAGTTGGAGCTGGACCCTGCCTCCCGACCATATGTAACGATTAATACACACCGGGGCCTGTATGAATATACACGGTTGCCCTTTGGAGTATCCTCTGCCTGCGCAATTTTTCAACGTGTTATGGAGGGCATTTTGAGAGGTTTACCACGTGTTGCTGTCTACTTAGATGACGTTTTGATTACAGGGACGTCGGAGCAGGAACATTTGGAAACTCTGGAGGCTGTCCTTAGGCGCCTTTCGGAGGCTGGAGTCCGTTTACATCGCACAAAGTGCGTATTTCAGGCAAAGGAAGTAGTCTACCTAGGTTATCGGGTGGACCGCGAAGGTTTGCACCCCGTCGCAGAGAAGGTGCGTGCAATTCAACAGGCCCCCGCCCCGACTGACACTTCGCATCTTCGTTCTTTTCTCGGTCTCGTAAACTATTACGGGAAGTTCCTCCCCAATCTGGCAACTATGCTGGCCCCTTTGCACCTTCTGCTAAAGAAAAATCACACCTGGGTTTGGGGTCAGCCGCAAGAAACCATTTTCCGGCGGGTAAAGCAACAATTGTCGTCGTCTGGGTTACTAACCCACTATGATCCTGGAAAGTCTTTGCTCGTCACCATGTGATGCATCCCCGTATGGTATTGGGGCCGTCCTGTCCCACAAGATGGAGAACGGGGCCGTGCGACCGATAGATTTCGCCTCCCGCTCATTGACTGCAGCGGAGAAAAAGTACGCGCAGATCGAGAAGGAGGGCCTGGCAGTGGTTTTTGCGGTGAAACGCTTCCACCAGTACGTGTATGGCCGCCATTTCACTATCATGACTGATCATAAGCCTCTGCTGGATCTTTTCAGAGAGGATAAGCCAATACCGCCCATTGCTTCCGCACAGATCCAGCGCTGGGCTTTGTTGCTTGCTGCATACGAGTATTCTATGGAGCACAAACCAGGTACGCAGATAGCAAATGCCGACGCACTGAGCCGATTGCCTTTATGGACCGGCCCCATGTCGACCCCCACGACCGGTGAGGTGGTTGCAACCCTAAATTTTATGGACACCTTGCCTGTCACAGCATCACAGATCCGTGAGTGGACCCAGGCGGAGCCAGTCCTGTCAAAGGTTCGACACATAGACCTGTATGGTGGGCCGCATAGACTGCTCCCAGGCGAGTTGCGGGCATTTTCCTCCAAGCTGTCAGAATTCAGCGTGGAAGACTGCATCCTCTTATGGGGGACGCGTGTGATTGTCCCGGAAAAAGGCCAGGAGCTGATATTATCAGACTTGCACAATGGGCATCCGGGCGTGACCAAGATGAAAATGTTGGCCCGGAGTTATGTCTGGTGGCCAGGCCTCGACACCGACATTGAGAAGGTGGCCCAAAACTGCTCCATTTGCCAGGAGCATCAGAAGCTTCCGCCGGCCGCACCCCTACATCACTGGGAATGGCCAGGGCGGCCTTGGGCGCGCTTGCATGCAGATTTCGCAGGCCCCTTTCAAGGATCCATGTTCCTTCTATTAATTGACGCCCAGTCTAAATGGCTAGAGGTGCATAAGATGCAGGTGCCAACGTCCTGCGCAACAATTGAAAAGATGCGTTTGTCGTTTAGTATGCATGGCCTCCCCGAGGTGCTGGTCACGGATAACGGCACTCCATTCACGAGTGAGGAGTTTGCGAGGTTCACGAAGATGAACGGCATACGCCATATCCGCACTGCCCCATACCACCCGGCTTCAAATGGGTTGGCAGAGTGCGCAGTGCAGACATTCAAAAAGAGGCCTAAAGAAGCAGTCTTCCGGATCAATCCGGCTCGCTTTTTGTTTATGTATCGGACCACCCCCCGTGCGGTGACTGGGGTAGCTCCCGCAGAACTCCTAATGGGCCGGAGACTTCGCACCTGCCTCAGTATGGATTTCCCAGACATTGGCGCAAAAGTACGCCGCACACAAGAAAGGCAGGGACAGGGATTTTCTCAGCATCGGCCGATTCGGCAGTTTGCGCCCGGTGACCCAGTGTTCGTTCGGAATTTTGCTGGTGGTGCCCAGTGGGTTCCTGGTGTAATCTTTCGCCAAACGGGCCCTATATCTTACCAGGTGCAAGCCCAGGGTCGTCTCCAGCGCAAACATGTAGACCACGTCGGTCCAGAAGACTCTCCCCTCCAGATTCCCCGCCCCCGGAGCTCATTTTTACAGCCGCAGAGACCAGAGACAAGGGAAGGTAGTCCTCACAATCTTCCACTGGTGCCTCACTCGAAGCCTGCGCAGGTCGTTACAGAACCGAATGGAGATAGAGACGCTGACATGACGGAGGCAGCAGACTCTGACTCCGAGATGGAGACACAGGATGCATCAGAGGGGGAATCCTCGGGTCCACGGGCCGTGGATGTACAACCGTTGCGCCGTTCATCACAGAAGCGCCGGTCTCCGTCTCGTTACACGCCGCCTGATCCAGCGCCGCGTGCAAATGGTGTCCGGCCTGTGGCAAAACGAGTCCGACGCCCTCCTTCGCCAGGGTCTTCGGTGGATTCCTTGGACTTTGGGGGGGACGGATGTTATAACCTGCTTACTTACCATTGGCTGGGGACTAATGACAATCCCACAATCCTGTGGGAGTGTGAGTTTGCTGGATTCTTTGTGGCCCTCACAAAAGCCCCTGGGTCCTAGTCCCCCCTGCTAATGGAAACAACTTCCCTACGTCCACCCTATCTAAGCCATTCATTATCTTGTAAGTTTCTATTAGATCTCCCCTCAACCTCCTAAACTCCAATGAATATAATCCCAGGATCCTCAGACGTTCATCGTATGTTAGGCCTACCATTCCTGGGATCATCCGTGTGAATCTCCGCTAGACCCGCTCCAGTGCCAGTATGTCCTTCCTGAGGTGTGGGGCCCAAAATTGCGCACAGTATTCTAAATGGGGCCTAACTAATGCTTTATAAAGCTTCAGAAGTACATCCCTGCTTTTATATTCCAAGCCTCTTGAGATAAATGACAACATTGCATTTGCTTTCTTAATTACGGACTCAACCTGCAAGTTTACCTTTAGAGAATCCTGGACTAGGACTCCCAAGTCCCTTTGCACTTCAGCATTATGAATTTTGTCACCGTTTAGAAAATAGTCCATGCCTCTATTCTTTTTTCCAAAGTGCAAGACCTCGCACTTGCCCACGTTGAATTTCATCAGCCATTTCTTGGACCACTCTCCTAAACTGTCTAAATCTTTCTGCAGCCTCCCCACCTCCTCCATACTACCTGCCCCATCACCTATATTTGTATCATCGGCAAACTTAGCCAGAATGCCCTCAGTCCCGTCATCTAGATCGTTAATATATAAAGAGAACAGCTGTGGCCCCAACACTGAACCCTGCAGGACACCACTCGTCA
This sequence comes from Scyliorhinus torazame, assembly GCF_047496885.1. Classification (NCBI taxonomy): domain Eukaryota; kingdom Metazoa; phylum Chordata; class Chondrichthyes; order Carcharhiniformes; family Scyliorhinidae; genus Scyliorhinus; species Scyliorhinus torazame. The sequence goes on from NC_092707.1 coordinate 59,654,272, forward strand.
CCGATTGCCATTCCGAAAAATAACCTTTTATCCCAACTCTCTGCCTTCTGCCTGACAGCCAATCACTAATCCATGTTAGTACCTTGCCTTGAATACCATGGGCCCTTATTTTACTCAGCAGTCTCCCGTGAGGCACCTTATCAAAGGCCTTTTGGAAGTCAAGATAGATAACATCCATTGGCTCTCCTTGGTCTAACCTATTTGTTATCTCTTCAAAGAACTCTAACAGGTTTGTCAGGCACGACCTCCCCTTACTAAATCCATGCTGACTTGTTCTAATCCGACCCTGCACTTCCAAGAATTTAGAAATCTCATCCTTAACAATGGATTCTAGAATCTTGCCAACAACCGAGGTTAGGCTAATTGGCCTATAATTTTCCATCTTTTTCCTTGTTCCCTTCTTGAACAGGGGGGTTACAACAGCGATTTTCCAATCCTCTGGGACTTTCCCTGACTCCAGTGACTTTTGAATGATCATAACTAACACCTCCACTATTTCTTCAGCTATCTCCTTTAGAACCCTAGGGTGTAGCCCACCTGCGCCCGGAGATTTATCAATTTTTAGACCTCTTAGTTTCTCTAGCACTTTCTCCTTTGTGATGGCTACCATATTCAACTCTGCCCCCTGACTCTCCGGAATTGTTGCGATATTACTCATGTCTTCTACTGTGAAGACTGACGCAAAGTACTTATTTAGTTCCTCAGCTATTTCCTTGTCTCCCATCACTAGATTACCAGCGTCATTTTGGAGCGGCCCAATGTCTACTTTTGCCTCCCGTTTGTTTTTAATGTATTAAAGAAACTTTTACTATCATTCCTAATGTTACTGGCTAGCCTACCTTCATAATTGATCCTCTCTTTCCTTATTTCTCTCTTTGTTATCCTCTGTTTGTTTTTGTAGACTTCCCAATTTTCTGATTTCCCACTACTCTTTGCCACATTATAGGCTTTCTCTTTTGCTTTGATGCATTCCCTAACTTCCTTTGTCAGCCATGGCTGCCTAATTCCCCCCTCTGATAACCTTTCTTTTCTTTGGGATGAACCCCTGTACTGTGTCCTCAATTACTCCCAGAAACTCCTGCCATTGCTGTTCTACTGTCTTTCCCACTAGGCTCTGCTCCCAGTCGATTTTCGGCAGTTCCTCCCTCATGCCCCTGTAGTTACCTTTATTTAACTGTAACACCTTTACATCTGATTCTACCTTCTTTCTTTCAAATTGGAGATTGAATTCTACCATATTATGATCACTGCCTCCTAAGTGTTCCCTTACTTTAAGATCTTTAATCAAGTCTGGCTCATTACATACCACTAAGTCCAGAATGGCCTGTTCCCTCGTGGGCTCCATCACAAGCTGTTCCAAAAAGCCCTCCTGTAAACATTCAATAAATTCCCTTTCCTTGGGTCCACTGGCAGCATTATTTCCCCAGTCCACCTGCGTATTGAAGTCCCCCATGATCACTGTGACCTTGCCTTTCTGACATGCACTTTCTATTTTGTGGTGCATTTTGTGCCCCTGGTCCTGACCACTGTTAGGAGGCCTGTACATAACTCCCATTATGGTTTTTCTGCCTTTGTGGTTCCTCAACTCTACCCATACAGACTCCACATCAACTGACCCTATGTCGTTTAGTGCTATTGATTTAATTTCATTCCTAATTAACAAGGCAACTCCGCCCCCTCTGCCCACCTCTCTGTCTTTTCGATAGGTTGTGAATCCCTGGATGTTTAAATGCCAGTCCTGAACCCCCTGCAACCACGTCTCTGTGATGCCTACCACATCATACCTGCCAGTCACAATCTGGGCCACAAGCTCATCTACCTTGTTCCGTACACTGCGCGCATTTAAATATAGCACCTTTAATTCTCTATTGACCGTCCCTTTTTGTTTTCTTAGTGTGGTGGACCTTGGTTTACTGAGCCTTTCCATACACTGTGTCATATTTTGTGGGATGGGGACTATCGTAACCTCTCCTGAGTTCTGTCTTTTCGTGCTTTTTTGTATTCCTAAGCAGCTACGCTTCCCACTGATTACTTCACCTCTTGGTACCCAGCCCCCCCCCCCAATCTCTAGTTTAAAGTCCTATTGGCCACCCTATTTACTCTTTTCGCCAGAACACTGGTCCCAGCTCGGTTCAGGTGGAGACCATCCCAACGGTATAGGTCCCCCCTGTCCCAAAACTGATGCCAGTGTCCCATTAAAAGGAACCCCTCTTTCCACACCACTCTTTCAGCCACGTGTTAACTTCCCTTATTCTTGCCTCCCTATGCCAATTTGCATGTGGCTCGGACAGTAATCCGGAGATTATGACCCTTGAGGACCTGTTTTTTAATTTGAATCCTAGCTCTTTATAATCTCTAAACAGGTCCTCTTTCCTAGACTTGCCTATGTTGTTGGTACCGACATGGACCACAACAACTGGATCCTCCCCCTCCCTTTCCAGTATCCTTTCAAGCCGGTCAGAGATGTCCCGCACCCTAGCACCAGGCAGGCAACATACCATGCGGGACTCTTTATCCTGCTCACAAAGGATACTATCTATCCCCCTGATAATAGAATCCCCTACAACTATAACTTGCCTATTTACTCCCTCCCCTTGAATGGCCTGCTGAACCATGGTGCCTTGGTCAGCTGACTCATCCTTCCTGCAGCCCTGTTCACCATCCACGCAGGGAGCAAGTGCCTCGTACCTGTTGGACAGGGTCAAGGGCTGAGACTCCTGAGTTCCTGACTGCTGGTTCCCTTTACCTGCCTGACTTGCAGTCACACCCTGCTGTCCCTGGCCACTGGCAGGATTTAAACTACTTACTCTGACAGGTGTGACTGCCTCCTGAAACACAGTGTCCAGGTAAGTCTCCCCCTCCCGGATGTGCCTCAGTGTTTGAAGCTCAGACTCCAGCTCATCAACTCTTTGAGCAGCCAACACTTACTGCAGATGTGGTCGCTGCAGCTCGCAATGGGATCTGCCAGCTCCCACATCAAGCAGCTCAAGCACATCACCTGACCAGCCATCACTAATTAATTAATTAGTTTAATTTAAGTTTACGAGTTTAGCTGTGTTTTAAAAAATTTTTGGGGCAGATTTACTATCAACCAATCAGATCACAGCTTCCCTCTGACGTCACTTTTGGGAAAAAAAAGAAAAAAAACTGGAAAACAGGAAGTTACCGTTAGGTTTTTATACTCCCAGAGACTGTTCCTCCTCCTCCGAACGGCTCCCAAAATTAGGCCTTTCCTGGTTACCTCACTGCACCAAATTACCAAATTCTCACTCTGTCTGTGTCTCACTCACTCAGGCTGTATTTCCTTGACCAGCGCAATGCTGCCATTCTGATGGCTGGGATGGTGTGTGGGGAATGAAGTGTGTATATGTGGCTGCAGCTTGTCACCCTTTTAAGTGTCAATCCTGACCCTGGCAAAACTAGCACCATTTCTGATTCAAATCGATTGTGTGCCTCGTGGCGCCGGCACTTGCCCCTCAACGATCGCTGAATTGGTCCAGTTGCGGCGCCAGTTTTGCCGTCGTAGAATCCACTAATCCTGCCCTGGCGTCAACACAGGAACAGAGAATCGGACTGCATATATTTAACACTTTTGCATCTAAAATAATGTCTGAAGTCAAGTAGTGAAAGAGCTGGAAAATATAGTGGGGTGCAGGTGTGTGTCTGGCAAAGAACAATTCAGTCATTAACCAGATCTGGCTGAACCGCACACAAGTTTCAGTTCATCCAAAATTATATTCTGTGCACAATCCGTTTGCACTTTTTTCTCCTCCTTCAGCACACTCCTTATAACCAACTATTGATTCAGCTTTTGGCTACCCCTCTTATTACCTCTTTGTTTGTTTTGTTCATTTTATTTCTGATTGCACCTTTGTGAAGTGCCTTGAGTTTTTATTTTATATGAAAGGTACTTTAAAATGCAAGTTGTTGCTCGGTATAATAAAGGAAGGATCCATTTTCTTTCTGTTGCAAAAACTCAAAGCACAAATATCTCTTGCTCATTTAAGTTTGAAATATTTTGTTAGCAAAATTAAATTGAAGATGGCCATTAAAAATCAATTGCTTATCAGGGTCTAATGTTCAAACTAGCAAGTTACATACAATTGGCTACTTCTATTTAATTTGCATTTTTGATTATAGCAATCATTCAAGATGTGGAATGATATTGAACTTCTGACAAACGATGACACAGGCACCGGTCGACTAAACATTGAGGCCAGAAAAGAGAGTGGTGCAGCCCTTTATCAAGTGGATACTATAGTTAAAATATCCTCTTCAACGACGGTAAGATTTTATTTTTGAGGGTTGGTGAGGTAGGGTGGTAAGAAAACAACATAACTTCAGAAAACCAAGTAAAGCTGCAGCACTTTGGGATGTTTCAAATGCTTCTTGTGTTTGAATACTTAAAAATAATTCTCTGCTAACACAAGATCATCTCGTATATATGAAAACATCTTTCTATCCCCATTTGCCAGTGATTTGGTAAATTCCTGGATGGTGTATGCCTGAGGGTTATCACTAGTTAATTAGTAAATCCTATGGTTTGCTGCAGATTTTCAATTCATGCTGAAAACCTCTGGTGTTTTAGTGATTAAATGTTCTGGAAATTGAGTAATCTTGTAAACAGAAATCTAATGAATAATTATTTGAAGGTCAGGGCCAGTGTTTGTAATGAAAAGGGGGAGGTAATCCAATGAGTGCTTCTCAATTTGGGTGCAGACTGATTCCACTGCAGTGAGGGAGTTTACAATTTGCTTCCAACAAATGTCTGTGTTTATATATTGCAGTGGGTGTGTGCTCCAATTCCATAATTTGATTTAACTTGTGGGTCAGTGACACTTTAATTTGCTGGCCATATTGCCATATGGCTTTACACAGCCTTAGCTGTCCTATGAAATTGGAGAATTTTTGTGTTTAAAAAAAAAAAAAAAAAAAAAATTAATCATTTTACGGGATGTGGGCATCACTGGCCAGGTCAGCAACTTAGTGCCCATGTCTAATTACCCATCACGGTGGTGGTGAGTTGCCTTCTTGAACTGCTGCAGTCCCTGAGATGCAAGCACACCCACAGCATGGAATGAAATAAACTGCAGTTTCAAGTATTTTTATTTTTCAAAAGTGTTTTAACTGTGCCTAAGTTTAAACGTTGCTGTACAGAGTTAACATTGCCGTTGTCATTTAGGTAACAGTCAGCCCCAAGCTACAAGCCTTTTGCAGCTCTGATGGCTGTGTGGTTGTTGTGGACCATTCAGTATTGCTTTTGGACCAGATTTGCCAATCTGTGCTGTTGCAGCTCCAGTTTGGTGAGTACTGTTGGCTAGTTTGGCTTTTTTTCTCTCCAGAATATTAGGGAAGCAGATGCTCACAACTACTGCCGGAGGACCAGATTAAAATAGTACAATAAAGTTGCACTTGCAGTGATAGTTCCCCAGATTTCACAGGATTCTTCAGCAGTCTAATCAGTCTCGCTTGTTGGTGCAAAAATAAAAGAACAAACAAGCATTATATTAAACCTTATTATACTCTCCATCTCAGAACATCACAAAGTTGTTCACCTACAATTTATTACTTTTTAAATGTAATTGTCATTGCTCAATGCAGAAGTTAGTTATGTCCTTGTTCTACCTGAATCTTGAGATGTGGTTTCCCTTCGATCCTGACTCTGCACTGTTTTCCCATCTGCAGTTGTGCACATTGGTTTCAAAACTAACTTGCATCTGAGATGTCTTGAATACTACAGTATGTGTTTCTGTTAATAAAAAAGGCCATCAATGATCTTGTCATTTTAAAATAGAAAGTAAGATTTTTACTATTGAGGAATAGTGTGGAAAGGGCTTTATGAAGCATTTTCCGGTGATTGCAGAAATAAGAAACACAACAGCTCATCTATCATCATCATAGAATTTACAGTGCAGAAGGAGGCCATTCGGCCCATCGCATCTGCACCGGCTCTTGGAAAGAGCACCCCACCCAAGGTCAACACCTCCACCCTACCCCCATAACCCAGTAACCCCACACAACACTTAAGGGCAATTTTGGACACTAAGGGCAATTTATCATGGCCAGTCCACCTAACCTGCACATCTTTGGACTGTGGGAGGAAACCGGAGCACCCGGAGGAAACCCACGCACACACGGGGAGGATGTGCAGACTCCGCACAGACAGTGACCCAGGCCGGAATCGAACCTGGGACCCTGGAGCTGTGAAGCAATTGTGCTATCCATAATGCTACCGTGCTGCCCCATCTAGATGTGGCATTCATCATTGTACCTTGGGCTTTGAGAGACTGGACAAAATAATCAAGGTGCTGTTTCATTCCTAGATGTGTGTCTTGCTAGTGGTCGATTAACAACCGAATAGATCATCGTCTTTAGTTTTCACCCCAACAGCTGTAAAGGGAAGAAGCTCAAGAAGATGCTTTGCCATGCCAGATTATCAAGAAAATTGTGAACCATGCTTGAAAGATGATTACATTGTGCTAGATATACTGTAAGAATGTTGCTTACACATAAAGAGTATGTAAAGCAGCCCTGATGCAACATATGTCCCCGACTATTTTCAAACACAGTTATAATGCATAGTACCAGCTACAGAAACAGGTTTTTAACATAACCGTTCTCTCGCTGCAAAACGGTTTTCTGTTGGCACCTGAGCACAGTTATTAGATTCTGGGGCAGGTGCAATGTAATTTTTCTGGTTCCAGACTTCCTCCTCCAATTACTTATAGGTGAAAGACTTTGGGATATTCTGAGACAAAGGGTGTAATAAGGTTTAATATAATGCAAGTTTGTTCTTTTAATTTTGCACCAACAAGCGAGGACTGATTAGACTTCTGATGAACCCTGTGAAATCTGGGAAACAGTCATTGAAGGTTGCGACTGATGCTGGGATACAGTGTTGGTTGTTCCTGTTATTCCATCCAAAATGCCTATGCTTTTTTTTTTCGATTTAAGGAAATTGATTTACACACACATATTTGCGGAGAGAGAGTGTTCCAGCTGCAAAGCCAGTGCACTGCACTCTGAGATGCGGTTGAAGACAGCATATTTTTATAGTCTGAAATAACAGCTTGAAGTAAACAGGCATGTTTATATTAAGTAGACCTTGGAAAGTACATAAGATGAAATACATAGTACGTATGTTCTTGCCCTTGGCTAAAAACAACTCGAGTACACATTTTGTTATCTTTCGGAGGACAATGTGTTTTCATAATAAGGCCGAGACCAGAATATTACGCAGTATTTCATTTATGTTACCTGATCTACTTATTTTCATTCAAAAGCAGTGTTGAACTATAGTCAAGCATTTCCCAGCATGCTTCTAAGTTGGCAACTCATTAATTTCACTCCCACAATTCCCTCCTTGTTGATCTTTTGATCAACACCTTTTCGTAAATTATCGTGCAGGGTGGGTTATAATGTAAGGGGAACGACGTATGACAGTTACCTGCATGTTATGAGCCTGGTAGCAAGGTGGCTAGGGCTGTTCCCGTGTTCGTACAATAAAAATATCTTGCGCAACATTAAAACAGTAACCATGCAACAATCAAGATTACAATGGCGATTTATAATCCAGAACACAATCCTCTGTCCTGACGATCCTACCACTCAAAGTCAAAGTCCCATCCCTCATTTTCACGTAATCTTGTCACCTCTCTATGAATGTGATCCACCAGATTAATCAATTTTTCCTGAGTTATCAGGGATGTATGTGCAACAGTTACTTCCAATCAGGGCACAAGTGCCTCCCTTTTCAGCTAACAAGAAATCAAGGGCCATTCTATTCTGCAGGACAAACCGCTCTTTTATAGCAACCATCTGTTTCTATCTGGTTAACAGCTTGTGCAGTGTAATTAGCTACCTGCTCAAGGATGTCTCGTAGTTCGTATGCATTAGTGGCTATTCCTAATGGTGGTATCATTATTCTCAGCATTTGTAATGCCTATGCTTTTTTAAGTATGCAGTAATCACGAAGCCAGGCAATAGCTTCCGGAGTGGCTAAATGGAGCGCTCTCAGCACTCAGTCTTCAATGATGTGAGTCATTGATTGGGGTGCACCACAGCTGCAGTCCGGGTTCACTGCAAAGCCTTACTTGTACCAATTTATTGCACAAAGGTTTTGGCCCGTGTAGAAACGTTTGAGGAGTGCCCATTGTTGGCGTTGCAGGTTGAAGTCGGGTGGGTGGGCTGTGGGATCTGTGATGAGGAAGTTAATGGTGTGTTGCTTCCATTCTTACTGTCACAGGACCTCTGCTGTTATTCTATGGCATGGTGGTCTTAGCCATGTAGGTTGACCTGATGGGAGGTGAGCAGCAGGTTGATTGGCAAGGTCCTTGTTCAGTGGCTGGCTTGGGTTGATGTAAAAGCTTCCCCAGGAGCTTTCTTGTTGTAATCTCCCTCCTTGTGTGAGGGGCTGGGATGTTGCTCAGCACTGGGAAGCATGGGAGTTGAGTTGATTAGAGGGTACCCAAGATGATGTGCATTGTTGTGTAGAGCTGGGTATCTACAAAACTCGGTGTGGGATTAGTTGTACAATTCGTGCACAGCTCTCTGCAGTCAAGTCAACAATGATAAAAGCTTAAAGTCCTTAAGGTTTGAGCATCTGCACTCATGAAGAGCCAGCAAAGTTGCTTTGAAGGCTGTTTTGAGTTTTGATGTTTGCTGCTGTATTGCTCAGATTTTTTTTTGCATGCCAGTATTTGGTCAAGGGTAACACCAAGATAAACGGGATGCTCTGTGCGCTGTAAGTTATTGGAGCGGATAGAGCCAGAGGTGGAGAAAGTCTTGACAGCCGAACAAGCTTGCTTTTGGCGAGGGTGAAACACATGTGACAAGGTTCTTGCCCTAACCACCTTCATTGGAAATGGCTTTGAAAATAAACTTTCAAACCGGCGCTGTTTCAATCTCATTGCAGCGTACAACACAGTTTCCTTGTCAAAACTCAAAGATGTGGAGATGCTGCCGTTGGACTGGGGTGGGCACAGTAAGAAGTCTTACAACACCAGGTTATAGTCCAACAGGTTTGTTCAAATCACTAGCTTTCGGAGCGCAGCTTCTTCCTTCACCTGAGGATGACATTGGACCACTAGAAAATGTGGCTGGAGAAGTAATGAAAGGAAACAAAGAAATGGCAGACGAACTGAATAGTTACTTTGCATCAGTCTTCACCGTGGAAGACACCAGTGGGATGCCAGAGATCCAGGAGAACCAGGGGGCAGAGGTGAGTGCAGTGACCATTACAAAGGAAAAGATTCTGGGGAAACTGAAAGGTCTGAAGGTGGATAAGTCACCTGGACTGGATGGACTACACCCCAGTGTCCTAAAAGAGATAGCTGATGAAATTGTGGAGGCATTGGTGATGATCTTTCAGGAATCACTGGAGGCAGGAAGGGTCCCAGAGGACTGGAAGGTGGCTATTGTAACACCACTGTTTAAGAAGGGAGGGAGGCAGAAGAGGGGAAATTATAGGCCGGTTAGCCTGACTTCGGTCATTGGTAAGATTTTAGAGTCCATTATTAAAGGTGAAATCGCGGAGTACTTGGAAGTGCATGATAAAATAGGACTGAGTCAGCACGGCTTTGTCAAACGGAGGTCATGTCTGACAAACCTGTTCGAGTTCTTGAGGAGGTAACAAGGAAGTTAGACAAAGGAGAACCAGTGGACGTGATTTATTTAGATTTCCGGAAGGCCTTTGACAAGGTGCCGCATAGGAGACTGTTAAATAAGTTAAAAGCTCATTGTGTTCAGGGTAAGATCCTGGCATGGATGGAGGATTGGCTGACTGGCAGAAGGCAGAGAGTGGAGATAAAGGTGTCTTTTTCAGGATGGCAGCCGGTGAGTAGTGGTGTGCCTCAGGGTCTGTGCTGGGACCGCAACCTTTTACAATATACATTAATGATCTGGAAGAAGGCACTGAAGGCATTGTTGCTAAGTTTGCAGATGATACAAAGATCTGTAGAGGGACAGATCGTATTGAGGAAGCAAGGAGGCTGCAGAAGGACTTGGACAAGCTGGGAGAGTGGGCAATGGAGTGGCCAATGAAATACAATGTAGAAAAGTAAGGTTATGCACTTTGGAAGGAGGAATATAGACTATTTTCTAAATGGGGGAATGCTTCGGAAAGCAGAAGCACAAAGGGACTTGGGAGTCCTTGTTCACAATTCTCTTAAGGTTAATGTGCAGGTTCAATCGGCAGTTAATAAGGCAAATGCAATGTTAGCATTCATGTCAAGAGAGCTAGAATACAAGACCAGGGATGTACTTCTGAGGCTGTATAAGGCTCTGGTCAGACCCCATTTGGAGTATTGTGAGCAGTTTTGGGGCCCGTATATAAGGAAGGATGTGCTGGCCTTGGAAAGGGTCCAGAGGAGGTTCACAAGAATGATCCCAGGAATGAAGCGCTTGTCGCATGAGGAACGTTTGAGGACTATGGGTCTGTACTCGTTGGAGTTTAGAAGGATGAGGGGGGATCTTATTGAAACTTACAAGATACTGCGAGGCCTGGATCGAGTGGACGTGGAGAGGATGTTTCCGCTTGTAGGAAAAACTAGAACCAGAGGACACCATCTCAGACTAAAGGAACGATCCTTTAAAACCGAGATGAGGAGGAATTTCTTCAGCCAGAGGGTGGTGAATCTGTGGAACTCATTGCCGCAGAAGGCTGTGGAGGCCAAATCACAGTAGTGATTTAAGACAGAGATAGATAGGTTCTTGATTAATAAGGGGATCAGGGGTTATGGGGAAAAGGCAGGAGAATGGGAATGAGAAAATATCAGCCATGATTGAATGGCGGAGCAGACTCGATGGGCCGAGTGGCCTAATTCTGCTCCTATGCCTTATGGTCTTATGGAGCTTCCCAAGGATCTGTTCTCGTCCCAACCCTTTTCAATCTTTATCAACGATCTGCCTACAACCCACTCTCAAATTCATCTATGCTAATGATATCTGCTGTGCCTCTCTGGCTCGGACATTCTCTCTCTGAACTAGAGGCAACACTAAACAATGATGTTGTCAAGTTAGCCAACTTCTCTTAAGCATTCAGCCCAGCAGCAACAAAACCGTCTTAAGTATATTCCGCCTTTACAATGCCAGTGCCTAGAGGGAGCTCGGCATCTCCTTGAATGACAAGAGACTGAATCACGAACAACATCCTGTTTATCTTGGTGTTACCCATGACTGAATACTGACATACAAAAAAAGGTCCTTGTGTATGAAATTGACCTTTGACTTAGGATGATTTGAAAAATAACTTAGTTTGTCAGAATGATGTATGCACTCTAGTTAAAATTTCTTCAATTTGGGTCAATACTTCATGCTATGGATGACCATTGGCTGTCTTAAATACTGTGACCACAACAACAACTTGTATTTAGATAGCACTTTACATCATAAGTGGGGAGGTGCAGGGAGAGCATTCTCAAGCTTAACAAAGGCAGTAAGCATTGTAGATTTCTGAAGAAACATTTCTTTTGCCTTCTCGGAGCATATAATGGGAACCTGAACTCCTCCCATTATCTCTCAATCCGTTAGCTGTCCAAATTTCTGTTCAACATATCTGATTTCTAATTCATCTATTGTAGACACTGATGTGGATGTGGTGGCACTTTGTCAAGAAGGACAATTTCTGATGGTTGGAGAAAGAAATGGAAACCTTCATCTTTTGCATGTAAAGTCCAGACAGACACTCTTAACTAATGTAAGTGGCGATTTAGTTATGCACTTGTGGATAACTGTTGTAGACTTTTGTTGACCAAATGCCCTAATACTGAAGCATTTTTTGAGACGGTTGATAGCTTGAGGCTTTCACGATATGCGAGATTGCAGAGTAATTTGTCTGTTTTATTTGTACATAATCATTGATCTGCCAGCTTTAATGTTATGGCTTCCTATTAATGTCTGCTAATTATTTCTGGAAGTAAGATATGAACAATTTAATTCCATATTTGAAGTATTAGAAGTGTAATTGGTAATATTATTGCTAGAGTTATTGCATCCATTTACTGTATTTAGATTTTTGCACTGAAGTGTATAAATTCCCAAAATAACAATATTTATTTATACCTCTTGTCTCTTTTTGAAGTCACTGATGAAAAGCTCTTCAAAAGGGAAGACGTATCTAAGCCTTACTTTGGAGAGGGAAGCCCCTCATTCAGGTATATATATTTTTCATTACTATGCTATTCCTATTGGCCGGAAAGGAAGTATGTTCTTCAATTTAAATATTAAGGGCAGATGTTGCAATTAATGTGACAGATTATTTGTATTAATTGCAAGTCTAACCAGTCTTTTGCAGTATATTTATTCATTGAATTTTGAGACGGTTAGCTAGTTTTAAAATACTGCAGACTGAGTTTTAAAAATTATTTTAAATCAAACTATACTTCTGATTTTGGCTATGCTGTTGCAAGTATTTATTGCCATTATGCATCAGTGGCTGAGAGAGTGAATGTTGAAGGTGATGCATGAGGTACTTTTTTTCCCCTGGGTGATGTCAAGCCTTGTGTTGTTGGAACTGCCCTCATCCAGGCAAGTGGAGAGGATTCCATTACACTCCTGACTTGTGCCTCGTAGATGGTGGACAGGCTTTGAGAAGTTAGGAGGTGAATTACTCTGCCCAGGATTTCCCACCTTTGACCTCTTTTGTCGGCTTATTATTCATATGGCTGGTCCAGTTTAGTTTCTGGTCCGTGTTTGATCCCCAGGATGTTGATAGTGGGGGATTTGGCAATGGTAATGCGATTGAATGTGAGAGGGAGATGGTTAAATGCTCTCTTATCAGAGATAGTCATTGCCTGGCACTTGTGAGGCATGAATGTTGCTTGACACTTAGGAGCCCAAGCCTGAATATTGTCAAGGCCTTGCTGCATATGGACACAGACTGCTTCAGTATTTGAGGAATTGTAAATGGTGCTGAAATTGTACAATCATCTGCAAACATCACTACCTCTGACCCTGATGGAGGGAAGGTTACTGATTAAGCAGTTGAAAATGTTTGGGCCTAGGGCACTGCCGTGAGGAACTCCTCCAGTGATGTCATGGGACTGAGGTGATTGTTCTACTTTGTGCTAGGTATGACCCCAATCAGCGGAGAGTTTTTCCCTTTGATTCCCACAGACTTGCTTAGCCTCTTGATGCCACACATGGTCAAATATTGCCTTGATGTCAAGGGCAGTCACTGGAGTTCAGTTCTTTTGTCCATGTTTGGACCAAGGATGTTTTGAGATGAGTAACCCTGGCAGAACTCAAACTGAGCATCAGTGGACTGGTTATTCCTGTGTTGGTTCTGCTTGATCGCATTGTTGACAGCACTTGCTGATATAAAACCGAAGGATTTAATTTTCCAAATCTCGTGGCCATAATACTTGTACAACTTTAAATAAATATCTTTGCCTATTAAGGTTCCTTTGTTCCTCCCCATTTGAAAATTGACTCTTTTGAGGTGCACTTCTTCCACCTATTCTTGCTTCTAATTTTATCATGTCATGTTTTTCTACATTGACTTGTGTGCTAACCTATCTGTTCTCCGCCAATCTCCTCGCAATTTTCCAATTTAAAAATTTGGGGGGTCATCAGCACATTTCAATGTTATTCCTTTGGTTCCCAATCAAAATCATGAAGCCCATATAATTTGTACACATGCTCAATAGAAGAGCAATCAGAATGCCATGTACTACATTTATTTTTCAATCTGAGACATGTTGTTTTACCCCTATCCTTCACATTACACTCGGTGATCATCTTTGCCTCTTTGACCACATTCACATTATTGTAAGTCACTAACTTGTCTTGAATACTAATTTTTCAAATGCTTAAAATTCACCGAAACCACATTTTTAAAATCTCTCCTCCTTTTATATGTTTAGATTATTCAGACCCAGCTTGCCTTTAAGACCTCTGTACTGACTGGACTTGAATGGCTTTTACTTCTCCAAGTGCTGCTTAATTCCACACTATTAACGCTCCAGTATTTTAACAACACCTGAAGTAAAGGACATTTGCTATCTTCCAGTCCTCCGGCACGGTTTCTCTTTCCAGTGGCAGTTTGTCACATTATGGTCTGTGCTGCTGCTATCTTTTTTTTGATTTTCCCCAGCGGATGCTTGATGCAATCCATTAGGTGCTGGTGATTTGTCTGTATAGCGTTATAGAAATTCTGTAAGTAACACTTATCTTTAAATAATAGCCTAAGCTTGATGGTTCTAAATTTCCAATATTATCTTGTTGCTTAGCATAAAAACAAAGTGCTGGAAAAATTCAACAGGTCTGGCTGCATCCGTGGAGAGTGAACCAGAGTTAACGTATGACTTCTTAGAAACAGATCGGAATAGAAGAGCCATATTGCACTTGACGTTAACTCTGTTTCTCTCGCAACAGACGTTGCCAGACAAATTGCATTTTTCCAGCATTCTTTGTTTTTATTTCAAATCTCTGGCATCTGTGGTATTTTCCTTTTATTTTTGTGTTTACTTGGTATTCAGGGCAACATGGTGGCACAGTGGTTAGCACTGCTGTCTAACGGCAGCATTTAATAACCTTTATTGCCACAAGTTGGCTTACATTAACACTGCAATGAAGTTACTATGAAAAGCCCCGAGTCGCCACATTCTGGCGCCTGTTCGGGTACACAGAGGGAGAATTCAGAATATCCAATTCACCTGACAGTATGTCTTTCGTGACTTGTGGGAGGAAACCGGAGCACCCGGAGGAAACCCACGAAGACATAGGGAGAACGTGCAGACTCCGTAGAGACAGTGACCCAAGCCGGGAATTGAACCTGGGATGCTGAAGCTGTGAAGCAACAGTGTTACCCACTGTGCTACCATGCTGCCCACAAGGTCCCAGGTTTGATTCCGGCTCTGGGTCACTGTCTGTGTGGAGTTTGCACATTCTCCCAGGGTTTGCGTGGGTTTCGCCCCCAAAACCCAAAGATGTGCAGGGTAGGTGGATTGGCCACACTAAATTGCCCCTTAATTGGAAAAAATTAATTGGGTACTCTAAATTTAAAAAAAACTTGGTATTCATCACTCCTACAAAATTTGCCCCCTTCTCTTAGCTATGCATCTACTGTGGCTGGTCTCTTACCACTTGTGTACCTATTAAAAATTATTGTATTGTCTTTCAGTAGATTTTTCTTCAGATTTCAATCTTGTCCAATACAAACGATTCCTTCATTAGAACATACAGTGCAGAAGGAGGCCATTCAGCGCATTGTATCTGCACCGTAAGCCCTCACTTCAACCCTATCCCCGTAACCCATTAACCCCTTCTAACCTTTTTGGTCACTAAGGGCAATTTATCATGGCCAATCCACCTAACCTGCACGTCTTTGGACTGTGGGAGGAAACCGGAGCACCCAGAGAAAACTCACACACACACTGGGAGAACGTGCAGACTCCGCACAGACAGTAACCCAGCGGGGAATCGAACCCGGGACCCTGGCACTGTGAAGCCACAGTGCCAGCCACTTGTGCTACCGTGCTGCCCATCTTAATGACAAACTCCCAGGGGATAATCTTTAAAATCTCTTTAATGATAGATGAGATATTGTTGGATAATTCACCCCATCAAGGGCACGAAATCCAGAGCAGGGATACAATTCTCTGTTTCAGTTTAATGTAATAAGTCTCCAAATGACAGATCAATGCTTTTCTCAAAATGAAATTGTCACAAAGGATTAAGTAATTGCCTTTTTTAAATGGTTTTAAAAGAAAGCTTGCAAGTTCTGCCAATTCTGAGTTGTTGGACATTCCTGATTGTCGTTGCTCTGTTATAAATGGCGTGCATTCAGCTAATCCTGAGGCTCTGCAATTTCCCTCCCTCAACCTTGCCATCTCCCTCCCACGATAGTCTCTTAAAGAAACTCCTGAAGATCTACTCTTCTGACTAAGCTTTTGGCTACTTTCCATAATTCATTAATGTAGTTTAGCGTTAAATCTTTATCTGATAAATACTCCTTCCTAAATTCGGCTTGGAGTAATTTATATCAGTCTGCTCTTCTCTTTTTGCTTCCCCTTGTCTTTGTTTTTTCTTCATTTCTGCAGGCTGTGGTGATGAGGATATGCCATCAGTTTCTTTCTTGGTGGCCTTTTTTTCCCCTTTCAAAATTGGTTCAGTCGTGAAACTTTGCTTCAGTCGTGAAACTGTAATGGACAACTATCTCCTGACAGCAATTGAATCATTAATGTCTGTTTAAGATGATGGTTCTTGATCTATCAGTGATGTTTCACTGCTGTACTCATTTTTTATTTTAATTTTAGGTACCTACTATATGGTCTTGCTAACGAGCACCGGTTTCTTCTGGATTTCATGTCTTCAGCTTGCCAGACTTCAACAAGGTAAAAAAAAGGATTTACTTTATTTTTGGAAAGGGACAGAAAAATGGGGTGAGTGAGAACAGGTGCAAACATTTTGGGAAACGATTCCGCCACTAATGGTGGTGCAGAGGTGGTGGAAGTAATACATATAAGGCTAAAATTGGAGGACCAAAGGAAACAAGAATGACTTATATTTATATAGCACCTTTTAACAAACCAAAGTGTCCCAATTTGCTTCACAGGAGCATTCTAAAACAAAAGTAGGACACCAAGCCTCATAAGGACATGTTAGGTCGGGGAGGTAGGGTTGAAGGTGTATCTTAAGAGGGGAAACTAAGTAGAGAGTTTGCAAGAAGAATAATCTAGAGCTTGGGATCTAGGCAGCTGGTGGCATGACCGCTAATGGTGACATAATTAAAATTGGGGATACACAGGAGGTCAGGATTAGAGGATTTCTTGGAGGGTTGTGGAGTTGGAGTACATTAATGATAGAGAGGGGAAAGGTCATGGCCAATTTTAAAAAAAAACAAAGATAAAAATTTTAAAATCAAGACTTTGCTTGACAAGGAGCCATGTAGGTCAATGAATCAATGAGTATAGGTTATTGGGGAATGGGACTTGCTGTGAGTTATGACACGGGCAACAGATTTTCGACCTCCATTTTAACAAAGGGTGAAATCTGGGAGACCAGCCAGGAGTGTGTTACAATAATTGAGTATGAAGATAACAAAGATGTGGAAGAGGGTTTCAGCAGTGGATGAGCTCAGATGGGAGTAAAGATGGGTGGTGTTATGGATGTGGAAATGGGCAGTCTTGGTGATGGCATACATGGATCAAATGTGACATCAAGGTTGCAAACAGACTGGCTTAATCTCTGACTGCATCCATGGAAAGGGATGGAGTTGGTGACTAGGGAATAGAGGGGACTGAAAATGATGGCTTCAGTCTTGCTACTAGTTAATTCTGCTCATCAAATACTGGATGTTGGATAATCAGTGGACGAGAAACAGGTAGAATAAAGGATGAAAAATGTTGCTGAAATGTGGTTTAACAAGGCTGTTGAGAAATTGAAAATTGGGCAAAGCTCACAATTTTAATACAATGGGATGAGGGGTTGGGACTCAGTGAGGGGGTGAATGATGGGTGAACAGGACGTGATTTAGGAAAGGATACGGGCCAGCTGAAACTTTGTGGTTTGTGGAGGGTGAAAATGCGGAGCTGTCAAAAGCATGGACTGGGATGAGGCAGCAATCGGTAATGAGGTTGCCAATGATGTTCACACACCAATCTGTAGCCTCCGTAATAGGATATGACATGGTTTTTTTGATAGGTGAGATCAATTTGGCACAAATCAAGATGCCAAAGTTTTGCAAGATCTGGTTTAATCTCTTGAGATGGGAGGTAGGTGAAGGAGAGGTGAAGTCTGTGTACTGTGGGCAGTGACTTCATTCTTCCCAGTGTTAAATTGGCGGCATGGTGGTACAGTGGTTAGCACTGCATTGCCAGGGCCCAGGTTCAATTCCGACCCTGGGTGACTGTGTGGAGTTTGCACGTTCTCCCCATGTCTGCATATTTGTGCTCCTGTTTCCTCCCAAAGACCAAAACTGTGCAGATTAGGTGGATTAGTCATGCTATATTACCCCTTAGTGTCTAAAGATGTGCAGGTTACATGGGGTTACGAGGATAGGGGACTGGAGTAGGCCTAGGTCGGGTGCTCTTTCAAAGGGTTGGTGCAGATTCGATGGGCTGAACGATCTCCTGCATTGTAGGGATTCTACGGCTATGGAAATTGTGGTTCATTATTATTTGATGTCAGATAGGCACTCAACTTGGTTGAGAGACTTGATAAGAGCAGCTGGGTGTCATCTCATTAATTGTAGAAGATGTGAATGAAATCACAACAGGGCAGCAAGTCAATGAGAACACAACTTTTTTTTTGGGGGGGGGGTGGGGGGAGGTCTGCAGGGTGGGAAGAAAATCTATTTTTGTAGATGCACTTGCTGAGTTTTGAAAGGTAGGAATGGAACTTGAGCTATACTTCAAGCAGACAGCCGTAAAGCTTTGGCCAGAGCTGTGTATTGTAGTGTTTGCCACGACCATCTCCAATTTTTTCTTTAAACAGTGCATGTCGGGGTGCCAGCAAAATGGCTAGATTAGGCATAAATTTCCCAAAATAATTAATGAGGCGTAAGAACCACATAGTTCCGTTGTGTTTCTTGATGTCCGAGCTCCTTTTATGGCCATTACCTTGTCTTCTATGGGTTCTAAGCTGTCCAAAGGGAAGCTACCTCGCTTGCCTGAAACACACATTTCTCTCTTAAGGATCGGGATTTGGGTTTATTGTCACGTGTACTGAGATACAGTGAACAGTATTGTTCTATGTATAGTCCAAACGAACATGGAAAAAATGTTTGCGGCATTCTGAAGGCAAATGCTTTTCACTCTGATGTAGTACTCATTGCTAAACTCAAAAGGTTTATCGAACACCATAAAAAATTAACTCTAATTCTGTTTCTCATTGATATGTAAATAAAATATAATGCAAAATATGCCGAGTCTTTGATGCCTCCTTTGAATGGACTATTGTCGATTTGTTTTGAGATAAAAGTTTGTTTTCAAAATAGCAATATTTCCTTAAAGTACAATGCAGCCCCAGCCCAGGGCTACCACCACTGCCACTCGAGGTTCGAGTCAGGATTTAAAAATGAATTGAAATGAAATGAAAATTGCTTATTGTCACGAGTAGGCTTCAAATGAAGTTACTGTGAAACGCTCCTAGTCGCCACATTCCGGCGCCTGTTCGGGGAGGCTGGTACGGGAATTGAACCGTGCTGCTGGCCTGCCTTGGTCTGCTTTAAAAGCCAGCGATTTAGCCTTGTGTGCTAAACCAGTGCTGAGTTCTGTGTATAGTCCAGATAGATAATCTTTTTTATTGTCACAGGTAGGCTACATTAACATTGCAATGAAGCTACTGTGAAAATCTAATCGCCACACTCTGGTGCCTGTTCGGGTACACTGAGGGAGAATTCAGAATGCCCAATTCACCGAACAAGCACATCTTTCCCCAACTTTTTTTCTTAATTTTTTCCAATTTAGGGGCAATTTTACTGTGGCCAATCCACCTACCCTGCACATCTTTTTGGGTTGTGGGGGTGAGATCCATGCAGACAGGGGGAGAATTTGCAAACTCCACATGGACAGTGACCCGGGGTCGGGATCGAACCTGGATCCTCGACGCCATGAGGCAACAATGCTAACCACTGCGCCACCATGCCACCCCTTAACGCTCCACAATATTAGGAACTCTCTTGCCTCTGTTCATGACCTCTGGAACGTCTTTCAAGTTATTCTTAATGCATGACATCCATCCCCATGCCACCAGATCTTGGCTTGCCCAATGCTACTATATGCCTTCAATCTACACTTCTAAATCACTAACTGTTCATCATAATGACTTGACTCGTTTGTCTATTACTGATTTGAAAGTTTTGTTTCATTTGATTTATCATTTCTGGTATTCTGATTTTTCTTTTCTTTATTACAGCAATTGAGATGACGGACTTTGACACAACAAAAGCAGTAAGATCCCAACACTTTTCATGTCACAATGCTATGTCTTTATACTGCAGAAAACCACGTTGTGGTTCAATTTTCTTTTCTTTTTCCTGTTAGCTAAAAGAACAGATCAAGATCAAATATATTCAGACTGAGGATAAGCACACAGATGGCTGTAACCATGCAGTGATTGACTGTTCGAAAAATGTTAAACTGCTTATTGGGGTAAGTTTTCCCCCCCATTAGTTTTGCAAGTTATTTGACATTAGTTATTGTTTGCAAATCTAACTCATGATTTGCAACACTAGTATCACAAATGAAGCTGAGACCTGCAATCAAGCTACTATCAATGAAAGTACCCAGAATGGCATATGTTCTGTTTATCTGGGGAGAGGTTAACTGTACTTAGTAGGGTACAGTAGTGCTTGTAGGTAATCTGGAGTCTAAAGCACAATTGTGAAGTTTACCAGAGTCTTTCTTTATCTGACTTATACCCTTTAAGACCACTGTTTAAGTTCTCTTTATGGAGAAATGATGTAAGTCAACAATTCATGATAATTGTAACAGTTCATCAGTTCCTAAAGTAAGTTTGAGGGCAATTTAAGTTGCTTATGCAATTCTGAATTCCTATTCTAATCCAGTTTAAAATCACTGTGCAGTTGAATTTTGGTCGGGGTTCTCCCAATCCTAGTGTAATGATGTTGGAGGATCTGCACTGTTTACACTGTCTCTCCATCCTGTCTGCATCATTTATAGCGGATGATTAGAACCGCCACAGACATTCAGCCGTTTCGTTTTGCAAAGGTTCGCTTGCTTACATGATTGGGGGATTTATGCCAAACACAAGCATACATAATAAAATCAGAAACAAGAGAATTTCTGGAGAAAGTTTGTGTTCGGCAGTTTTGGAAAAACCTCTCCATTTGCTTGCATTTGGATTTGCAAACTGATTTTAACTTGTTTAATAATGTAAGAACTTGGGAATAATTCAAATGCTTGTTTGAAAATGCAGTGGTTTATTGTACAACAGGCTTTTTTGTTTCCTGTATATTTATTTAAATAAAGGCATTGGCAACATTTTTTGCCATGCAAAACACAGCACCTGAACCAGGTACCAGAGGGCACCTACAACTATGGAGCCCAATGCCAATCAAAGTGAGCACCTGATGCACGATCAATGACCACTAAAGCGAGGTTGTAGTCCAACTGAAGGCTTTAATAAGCTAGATGTTTCTCCCAGCAACTCAGGTACAGAATGAAGGCTGCTGGGGCGGCACGGGCTCTTATACCCCGCCTAGCATGGCGGAGCTACCATACAGCTTGACCAATCGGAAGCATACAATTTCTACCAATGGTGTTCCAGCATTACCAGGTACCGTAATACCTCTACTCCCACATTCACACCCTGTTAAAAAAGAGTCCAGCGGGGGTGGTGGCCTGATACTGCAAACATGGCAACGTGGTAGAATTAGATATGGAGGGACCGTAATACCCCCATACAGCGTTTTGTAACTATTTACAATTCTAGTAACTATTTACAATTTATGATTAAAATTTACAATTTAAAATGAAGCAATCAGTCGATCGGGGGCCCTGGTCGTCCTCTGTGATCGTCGGAGCTTCGTTGGTGACTCCAGTGGAGGCTCGGGCGTCTGTGACTCCGGGAACATGACCTCGATCTCTGTGGCAGCTTCGACACCCCTAGACGGTGGTGGGGGAAACGGTTGACCTGGAAGGGAGTGCCTGCGGGGTACGTCGGTGGGTGGGGGGGCCTAGACGGGGCCGGTGGAAGGACCGATCCTCCTGTAAGATGCTCTGGTGGAGGGGAGGGTTGGACTGGTGGCTGGGGTGTGCGTGGGGCTCCGGTGGGCGCCAGGTCTCGTAGGGAGACCATATCTTGTCGGCTGTCGATGTACGGACGTAGGCATACTGGGGATTAGCGTGGAGAAGATGGACCCTCTCGACCAATGGGTCCGACTTGCGCGCCCGCACGTGTTTTCGGAGCAGGATGCGTCCCTGAGCTGCCAGCCAGGTCGGGAGCGAGGACTTCCCGAGGAGGACTTCCTGGGGAAGACAAGAAGTTTGTGAGGTGTCTGGTTGGTTGTGGTACAAAGCAGTGACTGGATGGAGTGGAGGGCATCCGGGAGGACTTCCTGCCAGCGGGAGACTGGGAGATTCCTGGACCGTAGGGCCAGTAGGACGGTCTTCCAGACCGTTCCGTTCTCCCTCTCTACCTGTCCGTTACCCCGGGGGTTGTAACCGGTCGTCCTGCTCGAGGCGATGCCCTTGCTGAGCAGGAATTGACGCAGTTCGTCGCTCGTAAAGGAGGACCCCCTATCACTATGTATGTAGGCGGGGAACCCGAACAGTGCAAAGATGCTATGGAGGGCCTTGATGACGGTGGTTGCGGTCATGTTGGGGCAGGGGATGGCGAATGGGAACCGGGGGTACTCTTCAATCATGTTCAGGAAGTACGTGTTGCGGTCGGTGGAGGAGAGGGGGCCTTTGAAGTCCATGCTGAGGCGTTCAAAGGGACGGGAAGCCTTTATCAGGTGCGCTTTCTCTGGCCGGTAGAAGTGCGGTTTGCACTCCGCGCAGATTTGGCAGTCCCTGGAGGCTGTCCTGACCTCCTCGATGGAGTAGGGCACGTTGCGGGTCTTGATAAAGTGGGAAAAGCGAGTGAACCCCGGTTGGCAGAGGTCCTCGTGGAGGGCTCGGAGGCCGTCCACTTGTGTGGTGGCACATGTGCTGCGGGACAGGGCATCAGGAGGCTCGTTTAGCTTCCCGGGACGATACAAGATCTCGTAGTTGTCGGTGGAGAGTTTGATCCTCCACCGCAAGATCATATTGTTTTTTATCTTGCCCCGTTGTGCATTATCGAACATGAAAGCAACCGACCGTTGGTCAGTGAGGAGAGTGAATCTCCTGCCGGCCAGGTAATGCCTCCAATGTCGCACAGCTTCTACCATGGCCTGGGTCTCCTTTTCGACTGAGGAGTGGCGGATTTCGGAAGCACGGAGGGTACATGAGAAAATGGCCACGCCCGCTTGGTTGAGGATGGCCGCCAGAGCTACGTCAGACGCGTCGCTCTCGACCTGGAAGGATAGGGACTCATCGATGGTGTGCATCGTGGCCTTTGCAATGTCCATCTTGATGCGGCTGAAGGCCTGGCGGGCCTCTGCGACAGGGGAAAAGGTGTGGATTGGATCAGGGGACGGGCCTTGTCCGCATAGTTGGGGACCCACTGAAAAACCCAGGCAGCGCTTCAGGGCCTGGAGCAGTGAGGAAGGGGGAACTCCATAAGGGGCACATGCGTTCAGGGTCGGGGCCTATAACTCCATTTCGCACTACGTAGCCGAGGATGGCTAGATGGTCGGTGCTAAACACGCATTTATCCTTGTATGTAAGGCTAAGGATCTTTGTGGTCTGGAGGAATTTTCAGAGGTTGGTGGCGTGGTCCTGCTGGTCGTGGCCACAGATGGTGACATTATCGAGATACGGGAATGTTGCCCGTAACCCGTACCGGTCAGCCATTCGGTCCATCTCACGCTGGAAGACCGAGACCCCGTTATTGACATCGAAGGGAACCCTTAAGAAATGATAGAGCTGCCCGTCTGCCTCGGAGGCAGTGTATTTGCGGTCACTAGTGCGGATGGGGAGCTGGTGGTAGGTGGACTTAAGATCCACCGTGGAGAAGACCTTGTAATGTGCGATCCTGATCTCCAGGTCGGATATGCGGGGGAGAGTGTACGCGTTCAGCTGCGTAAACCTGTTGATGGTCTGACTGTAGTCGCTGACCATCCTATGCTTCTCCCCGGTCTTTACCACCACTACTTGAGCTCTCCAGGGACTGTTGCTAGCTTCAATGACTCCTTCCCTCAGTAGCCTTTGGACCTCTGACCTAATTACGAATAAAGATCCGGTCCTGGGCACTGTACCGTCTGCTCGTGGTGGCGACGGGTTTGCAATCCGGGGTGAGGTTTGCAAACAGGGAAGGCGGGTCGACCTTAAGGGTCGCGAGGCCGCAGACCGTGAGGGGGGTATAGGGCCGCCGAATTTGAAAGTTAGACTTTGGAGATTACACTGGAAGTCTAAACCTAGGAGTGTGGCCGCGCAGAGGTGGGGAAGGACGTAGAGCCGGTAATTTGGATGATGAGGTTTGCTACACAAAACTCCTTTATCTCTACTGAGTGGGAACCGGAGGCCAGGGAGATTTTTTGATTAACTGGGTGGACGAGGAGAGAACAGCGCCTTACCGTGTCGGGGTGTATGAAGCTCTCCGTGCTCCCAGAGTCGATTAGGCAGGACGTCTCGTGCCCGTTGATAAATACAGTCGTTGTAGCAGTTGAGAGTGTTCGTGGCCGGGACTGATCCAGAGTC
This sequence comes from Scyliorhinus torazame, assembly GCF_047496885.1. NCBI lineage: Eukaryota > Metazoa > Chordata > Chondrichthyes > Carcharhiniformes > Scyliorhinidae > Scyliorhinus > Scyliorhinus torazame. The sequence goes on from NC_092707.1 coordinate 59,678,520, forward strand.
ACTGAGGCTAATCGCAGCAGTTGAGTGTTCTCTTCGGGCAGTGTGTGGTCAGCCGAGCTGGGGTCCTGGGGGTCCATCCAAGATGGCGTCTCCCATCGGTCGCACATCGCTGGGGGTGCACAAAATGAGGGCATCCATCCATTTAACGTGGTGTACGCAGGACAAGATGGCGGTGCCCGAGGGCCGCACGTGGCCCTGGAGTAGGAAGATGGCGCCCGCTGGCCGCACGGGGGCCATGGAGAGGTTTGTGGTGGTGGTCCGCATTCGCCGCCGGAGACCGCGGCAACCGCACGGGCCTGGCATACCACCACAAAATGGCCCTTTTTACCGCATCCCTTGCAGGTGGATGCGCGGGCCGGGCAGCGCTGGCGGGGGTGCTTGGCCTGCCCGCAAAAGTAGCAGCGGGGCCCCCCGGGGTTGCCGGGCCGCCTTGCAGCACAAGCTTGTGGGGGGATGGGGATGTCTCTGGGTCGGCTGCGGAGGGGTTCCACGCTGCCCAGGGGGCTGCCGCGCGGTCGGGAACGTAAGCGCGAGCGTTTCTCGAGGCCACATCCAGGGTGCCTGCAAGGGCCCGTGCCTCCTCGAGACCGAGAGTGTCTTTTTCCTGCAATCGCTGGCGGATTTGGGAGGACAGCATACCTGCCACGAAAGCGTCCCGGAGTTCAGTGTGTTCGCTCGCCGAAACTTGCGGACAGCTGCAGTTTCTCCCCAACACCAGGAGTGCACGGTAGAATTCTTCCAGCGATTTTTTTTCCCAGGGATTTGTTGCCTCGTTGCTAGCAGATGTCGGGTGTAGACCTGGTTTACCGGGCGAATATAATGTCCTTTTAGCAGCTCTATTGCTGCATCGAAGTCTTCCGCTTCCTCGATGTGGGTGCAAATCTCCGGGCTCACCCTCGAGTGCAGGACTTGCATTTTCTGTTCTCCTGTGGGTGTGTTTTCGGCCGTCCCGAGATATCCTTTAAAACACGGCAGCCAGTGCTTGAAGATTGCCGCTGCGTTCACCGCGTGGGGGCTGAGTTGCAGACACTCCGGCTTGATTCGGAGCTCCATTCCTTTAAATCTAGCTTATTAAATTGATGCACGATCAATGACCACTAAAGCGAGGTTGGAGTCCAACTGAAGGCTTTAATAAGCTAGATGTTTCCCCCCCAGCAGCTCAGGTACAGAATGAAGGTGGCTGGGGCGGCATGGCTCTTATACCCCGCCTAGCAGGGCGGAGCTACCATACAGCTTGACCAGTTGGAAGCATACAATTTCTACCAGTGGTGTTCCAGCATTACCAGGTACCGTAATACCTCTACTACCACAGCACCTTCAGTCGAACAATGAATGTATTTGGCGTTTCCTTTTTGGGAGCACGGTGGCACAGTGGTTAGCACTGCTTTCTCACAGCGCCAGGGACCCGGGTTCAATTCCAACCTCAGGTGACTCTGGAGTTTGCACTTTCTCCCCGTCTCTGCATGTGTTTCCTCTGGATGCTCTTGTTTCTGCCCACAGTCCAAAGATGTGCAGGTCAGGTAGATTGGCCATGCTAAATTGCCCAATCATGTCCAGAGGTTGGCTGGGGTTATGAGAATTGGGGCCTATGTGGGGTGGGCTTTCGAAGGGCAAGTGCAGACTCGATGAGCCAAATGGCCTCCATCTGCACTGTAAATTCTATGATTCTAAGGCCCCCTTCTGCACTGAGGGATTCTATTATTTAATCTTTTCCCTTAAATTCTGTAACATGGAACATCTCTTGCTCTGCTTGTATTCACAATGTGCTGCAGAGAGGATATTGGCAATCTATTTGGGTGTAACGTATATAATGGAAATAGATGTATGTAATGTGTAAACTTGTGCATGAAGGGATATTGTAATCTCAAACTGCATTTTTTATATCATCAAGGCAAAGCTTTCTGACCTAATTATAATTGTTTGTACTGCCTTAATAAATATGTGCAAGAGAGAGAAATTATTTTTGCTCCTATTTTATTGTACCGCAGGGTGCAGGTGACTATATATTATCAACATGGAATATGAATACTATCAAGGATATAGAAGTCAGCAATGTGTTTGATTCATCCATATTGAAAGGTAAATGTGAAATTTGAACACTGAAAAATGAAATGAAAATGAAAAGAAAATCACTTATTGTCACAAGTAGGCTTCAAATGAAGTTACTGTGAAAAGCCCCTAGTCGCCACATTCCGGCATGTGTTTGGGGAGGCTGGTACGGGAATTGAACCGTGCTGCTGGCCTGCCTTGGTCTGCTTTCAAAGCCAGCTCTTTAGCACTGTGCTAAACGATCCCCAATCACCATTCCACAAATACTTATTGCTATAACTGTGTGTCTTCATACATTCCGGCTTTTTTAAAATATCGTGCAATTAACATCACTTTTTCTTATTCACTTAATCACACTGCCCTTAACGTGGGACCAGTGTACAGTAATCTTCATTCCTGCCATAAATATCAATTCTCAATGAAGATTTTAGTGCGTGATTTTGAAGAGCCCCTTACTAGTTAATGTCTCTTTCCTGCCTTCACATGCTATTACAGAAAATCAAAATGGGAATGATGGTTAAGATTAGCATCCAGTGGAACGGTGGCATAGTGGTTAGCACTGTTGTTTCATGGCGCTGAGGACCCAGGTTCGATCCCGGCCCCGGGTCACTCTCCGTGTGGAGTTTGCACATTCTGCGTCTGCGTGGGTCTGACCCCCACGACCCCAAAAAGATGTGCTTGGTCGGTGAATTGGCCATGCTTAATTGCCCCTTAATTTTTTTGGGGGGGGGGGGATTGGGGTTAGGGGGGAGGAGCGAATTTGGTACTCTAAATTAAAAAAAAAGTTAAGACTAGGATTCGTGTTACAGTCTTGGAGCCAGTACCTAACTGTAGAAGTCAGTGGATCTCCATTTTTTGGTGATGAATATATTTTCTGGCATATATTTTATACTTGAGTGAGAGATATAAATACCGAAGAACTGAATGCCTGCATCTGAGTAATCTTTATTGTCACATTTATCTTTGACACACTGTCAATGTCAAGGACATAACTAAAGAATTGGAAAAGCTCAATTAGCACACAGAGCATTAGGGGCTGGTTTAACACACTGGGCTAAATCGCTGACTTTTAAAGCAGACCAAGGCAGGCCAGCAGCACGGTTCAATTCCTGTACCAGCCTCCCCGAACAGGCGCCGGAATGTGGCGACTAGGGGCTTTTCACAGTAACTTCATTTGAAGCCTACTTGTGACGATAAGCGATTTTCATTTTCATTACCTGTCGTTACGCTCATTTCTCAAGACCTGTCGTGATCATTTCTCATTTTGTTACAAAGATTGCCTAACCTGCTGTAGTTGAGAATTAATCCAACTTCCTTTTGAAGGAGTAAGTGGAGCATCATTGATTCCTATAGGTAGCAATCATTTGTAATTGATACATTTTGTAAAAGACCATGCTGGCTGAGTCATAAAGTACGTAGCTACCAGACTGGGTCTGCAGCAGGTGGTGAGGAAACCAACAAGTGGGAAAAACTTCATTTTCTCATCCTCACCACTCTGTCGCTGGTGCATCGGTAGCAATAACCACTGTACCGTTCCTAGTGGAGACAAAGTCTCTTCTTGACACTGGATTTATCTTCTTGGGCCTCCAGAACTTTTATCAAGGGTACCCTCCAAAGTGTTGTAATTTGACAACAAAAGTAATGGCCAGAGCATGGTTTACAACTCCACAAGGCCACAAAAGTGACTACTGTTTTAGTGGATCCCAGTCTCGACCGGCTTTTATAGTTCGATTTTCACGAGATCCAGCTGGTGGGCCTCCGCCCACTAGTGGGGAAAGCTCGTATTTCACGAGTTCCACGGGAAGATCAATTGGGGTGTCCCTGTGGGTCTTGGGAGGGTTATTGCGCCCTACATCATGTGTGGCACTACCAGCAAGCTAAATGGGATAAATTTCAAACCGATCCATAAACATATGGGCATCCATGAGACGCTGTGGGTCATCAACAGCTACTGAACTGTAGTAGGGTGCTCTTTCGAAGGATCAGGCACACCCGATGGGCCGAGTGGCCTCCTTATGCGCTATAGGGATTCTATGTTTCTATGCTAAGCTGACTGGCCTCTAGTTACCAGGTCTTTGTCTCTCTCTCTTCCTTTTTGGACAATGGTGTCCCATTGGCAGTTTTCCAATCCTTTGGGACTTTTCCAGAATTCTTGGGAGATTACTACCAGTGCATCCTTTACCTCTGTAACTACTTCCTTTAATATCCTTTCAGTTCCAGGGGATGTATTGGTCCTTAGTCTAATTAATTTCCGTTTTTGTATTTATTTCCTCCACACCCCTCTGCCCCTGGATTATTTAGTATTTTTGGAATGTTTTTAGTGTCTTCTATCATGAAGACTGACGCAAAATATTTACTTAATTACTCTGCCATTTCCTAGTTCCCCATTATTAATTCTCTAGTTTCATTCTTTCAAGGGTCCTATGTTCACTTTGGCTTCTGTCCCTTTTTGTTTTATAAATTTGAAGAAGCTCTTGCTGTTTGTTTTTATATTACTTGCTAGTTTACCCTCTTACTTTATCGTCTTCCTCTTTATTATTATTTTTGATTATCTTCTTTAAAAAAAAAAAAACATTGAGTATCCAATTAATTTTTTTTCCAATTAAGGGGTAATTTAGCGTGGCCAATCCACCTCGCCTGCACATCTTTTGGGTTGTGGGGGTGAAACCCACGCAAACACGGGGAGAATGTGCAAACTCCACACGGACAGTGACCCAGAGCCGGGATCAAACCTGGGACCTCGGCACTGTGAGGCAACAGGGCTAACCCACTGCGCCACCATGCAGCCCTCTATTTTTGGTCATCTTTTGTTAGTTTTTAAAACATTCCCATTCCTCTGCCTTACCACAATCTTTGCCACTTTTCTATGTTTTTTCATTCAGTTTAATACTATCCTTAACTTCCTTGGTTAACCATGGTTTATTTGTCCCCTTCCTGGAATCCTCCTATCTCACTGGGACATATCTTTGTTGTGGGCTGTAATTTATTTAAAAAAAAAAAATTAAATATAAATTTGGAGAACCCAATTATTTTTTCCAATGAAGGGGCAATTTGGCGTGGTCAGTCCACCTACCCTGCACATCTTTGGGTTGTGAGACTCATGCAGACACGGGGCGAATGTGCAATCTCCACATGGACGATGACCCAGGGTCGAGACCGAATCCGGGTTCAATGTGCCACTGTGCCGCCACATGAACTATTTTCATGAACGTTGTTATTGCTGATAACCGTCGTTTCTGCTAAACTCGTTTCCCAGTCCACTCCAGACAACTCTACCCACGTTTCTTTGTAATTACCATTTTTTTAAGGTTTAGCACAGTTGTTTCTGACGCAGTTTCTCGCTCTGAAACTGAATGCAAAATTCTACCGTGTTATGGCCACTGTTTTCTTGGGGGACCTTTACTCTGAGATTGTTTATTACACTTAACTCATTACACATTACCAGATCCAAAATAGCCTGACCTTTGGTTGGACCCATCACATATTGTTGTCGGAAACTGTCCCGAATATACTCTTATCAATTCTTCTTCACAGCTACCTCCATTAGTTCCTGATTTCATTCACAGCCCCTTAGATACTGAAGCAAGATTTGGACAACATCCATGCTTAGATTAATAAGTGGCAAGCAACATTTGCACCTCTCAAGTGCCAGGCAATAGTCGCCACATTCCGGTGCCTGTTCAGGGAGACCGGTACGGGCATTGAACCCACGCTGCTGCCTTGTTCGGCATTCCAAGCCAGCTGTTTAGTCCACTGTGCTAAACCAGCCCCTCATGGGACCTGGAGGTGTGTCCTTGCTCCAAATGTATCACAACAATTACTGTCGCAATAGTCTGAACTTTTTCAACTATCCCATTTTTATACCCTTTCTGATGTGGCGATGCCGGCGTTGGACTGGGGTGGGCACGGTAGGAAGTCGTACAACACCGTGTTTGGAATCACAAGCTTTTAGAGCGTAGCTCCTTCAACAGGTGAGTGAAGGATGAGATGAAGGAGCTACGCTTTGAAAACTCGTGATTCCAAACAAACCTGTTGGACTTTAACCTGGTGTTATAAGACTTCTTACTATATTCTTTCTGATTGATGGTCATTGCCTCGTGAAAATGTGGGGAGTCTTAATGTTGATCTGCAGACTATTTCTGATGATCCTCAGTTGTTTTTATTTTGATCCAATTTTATTCTGAAGCCGAACACAAACTGAAGATTTAATGTTTTAAAAACAAATTATGATTGAAATTAAACAATTCTGAAATTGAAGGAAGTAGATTGTTCAACCATTTGACACAATTCAGATGACCAAACCTTATTTTGTCCAACATTTCAGTTAACTGAGGAGTAAGGAAATCATCTTTCATAAGTTAGTTTATGATGTTCTATTCACTTGGAAAATCTAGTTTGAAAAATCTAAATATTTAACAGGTACTGTTCTTTAAATTTTAGGTGTGAAGAAGTGTCAAATTGTTGGGAGTACAATATTTGTTTTGGACGACACTGTAAGTTTAGGTCAATGTCCTGTATTAGGACAGAATGTTTTAATCAATATATTTTTTCTTCCCTCTTTAAAAATTCTAACCTTTTTAAACTTTGATTCAGAATTTCCTCAGTATGTGGGATGCCTATGCTTTTGTTATGATCTGGTCCTGGCCCACAGTTCACATCCAAGATTTCTTGCTGACTGCAGAGGGTGATTCTAATGCCATTAACAAGTAAGGGAAATATTAAACTACTGTAATAAAACAGCCTTTCCTTATTATTTTAGTTTATCCCTTGAAAGTATCAATTTTGATGTTTGCTTCAGTTGTTGATTTGCCATGGAAAATGGTTTTGCATTCAATTATTGCCAGAAAATGTAGGGAAGAATAAAGAAGAAAATCTGATTTAAAAAAAAAAAAAAAAATATATATATATATATATATTTTCAACAATATCTGGATTGGATCAGTATAATTTCAGGTTATAGACCCCCAACTGTTAGACATTCAAACAACAGATGGTATGGACTGACATTGCAATTGAGTCATGCATATAGGGTGCACCTTTTGTGGGCATCACACTTTCTGCCTACTTCATAACATCTTTTTCTTTCTTGGCAAGCTCTTTAGTGATATAAAACAGAACATCCTCTCACTCGCTGTGTGCAATAGAAAATTTGCTAGAGTATGTTTGTATCTGCATCTAGAATACATTTATTCTCTGTTCTATGGGTGTGGCTTGTTGGGCATTCTGTTGCAACCACATGACGAAGGTAAATTTTGACTCCCCTAGTTTACCACCCCAGGGTTGGCAGTAATATCAGGTTTTCTTTTGTGAATTTAGGAGGATTAAGGAATTTTGTATCTGCGTTTATCCTTTTATGTACTCATTGCAAAGAAACAGGTCTGACAGGTTTTCTTGAGGTTTCTAAAGCAAACGAGATTAGTGTTCGGCAAACAAAAGTAGTTTTAGGGATTTGTATTGGTAAACATTAGAAATAATGTATAGTTTCAAGTGGATTTAATTTAATGTTTCTGTGCCTGGAAGGTAAGACCTATAGTTAGATTCCCGCTGGACAAAGGTGTTTGCAGGTGTGGGGGTTGGTTTCAATTCCAATTGTGTTTTTATTGTGCTGAGGGAGGGCTTGGGCATGAAGGATAAATAAACCAGCAGTGGTTGCTTAGCAATTGGGGCTTTGTAAGAGAAGAGTTATCTAGATTTTGATGCAGTAAAGAAAGCTATCCATAGTGTGTCTGAGTTGATTCCTGAGGAGTACAGCAGAAATATTGAAATGCAAGAAAACAGCCTGGACAAGCTCTTATAACATTCGACAGGGTGAAGCAAAGTAGTTTGGACTGTTGGATATGGCATTAAAGATGGGGAAAACATATGAAGCCCTTAAGGAGATGGTTCCTTTTTCCTTTGGAAGAATTTAAAGTTTCACTTTTGGTTATTGGGATGCATCTTGAAGAACAAAAAGTTGAAACTGCTCGACAGGTAGCAGAGATAGCTGATGATTACGAGCTAGTCCATTGAACAAAACCTTTTTTCCATTATCCGTTTATATCCGAGAAGGATAGAAAGTGGGAAGGAGAAATGAAAACACATAGTGAAGAAAGAAATAGAACAGTTGGGAATGGTCAGGAAATTTCACCTCTGATCAAAAAGGCAATTGCTGAGGGTGGAAGTGATATTCAGGGGCTTACGTGTTTCCAGTGTGACACATACGGGCAGATTGTTAGAAATTAAATGAAAGACCAGTTGCAGTAGTAATAATGATAAGCAAAGGAAATGACAATTAGAAGTAGCAGTGATGCAATTGAAGTGTCAGTGAGCAATGGCGATGGACCTCAAGATAGTTCACAGAATTATTTGACTACTGGTGAAGGAAGTCAGATTATTGGAGATTCTGGATGTTTTGTTTAAAAGTGAGTAGTTTTCCCTTGCTCGTCTAACAAAATAAGTAAACAAATTAAAAATTTTGAGGTACAGGATCAAATCAGTCAGTGATAGTAGTTGATGCAATTTGTATCCAAGGAGGTTTTATGAAGGAAATAGTATATGGGAGGGATAAACCTGTTTCTTTGTGTAAAGTTAGTTTAAGTAATTTTTGTAAATTGAATTGTTACAGTGGAAATATTCCTAAATAACCTATTGGAGGAATAGTTTTCATCCTAGGTAGTGATTTGGCTTGTGGAGACGAATGTGATGACTACTGTATTGCAACAGGCAATTGATCATGGTAATCTTAAATGAACTTTTGAAAACTACTGTGGGGGGTGGGGGAAATTAGACACTTATTGTAGAAAACAAGCAATTGAAGGAAAACTTGATTAACACAAAGTCAACTTTAATGTATGAAAGAGGAGTCTGTTGATGAAAGAATTGTCTAAAGGATAAACTTGAAAAAGCAAACTTGGCAATGGTTTTGGTGAATGTCAAGCATCCAAAGTATTTATGGAAAACGTCTTTAACAAGAAAAGGAGGTTCTGGTAAATCAAAATAATTGGTTGAATGTAGAATTAAAAAGCAAAGCTAACAATAATGAGGTTTCTGAACTTCAAAGCAAAATGAATGAATGAAGAAGAAGATGGGTGTGATGGAGCCTGCAATTCGAAAGTTGCTCCAGTGATGGAAAACTCATTGTTGAATAGTGATTAGGTTGAGCAAAGAACTGATCTAAGTAATATTATTGATGTGTCAAAGACCATAATGGACAATAAGAAAATAACTGAAGTCCCTGCAGAATTGGAAACTATGAATTGTCAACACTGAAAGTGCAAAGTGATCTTTGAGCCAACGACCAGAGACTCTGATTTAGAAATGCTTCTCTGTGATACTATACAAGATGTAGCAGTTGGTAGAAACACAAGTGAACAATTTGCTAAAGACCATTCAAATTCTACTGAGAACTGGAATGAGATAGGTCAGAACTTGTATACAAATGTTGAAGGATTCAAACAAACTATGAATCTTCAGAGAGTTTTAGTAATTGATGTGGTCAAACTGTATTGAAAATAACTTGTTTTAAATGTGACTGGGAAAAATAACAAGATCACAAAGTTCAAGGAACAAATAAAGCAAGTACAAGATTTTGAGTGAACATAAGCATCTTCACATTCCTGAAGCAGCTAAAACAGATTTTGACCAAAGAAGACATGAAATGTTAACTCTCAAAAATGACATTTAAAAAAAAAAAAAAGTACCCAATTATTTTTTTGTTAAATAATTGGGTACTCTAAATTGAAACAAAATAAAAATAGAGCAGAAGCTTTGTTTAAAAGTGTCTTTTGGAGAGCCTGGTCTGGATTTCTGAATGCAAACCACTAAGGGAAAGCAGTATTATTACCAGAGAAGATTTAAAGCGTATTTTTTGGGAGTGGAGTTTGGAATCTCTCATGTGACAATAGTCTGAGGGAATTCTGAGGAGAAAACCACAGGCATTTGATTGGGCTCCGAGAGGACTGTGTCTTACCGCAGCCATCTTTTGTGCTTAAAAGTGATGTTTTGTGTAAATGAGACTATTGTAGTTTAAGATGTACTTTGTAATCCATGTTTTTAAAACAAATTTAGAGTACCCAATTATTTTCTTCCACTTAAGGGGCAATTCAGTATGGCCATCCAGCTAACCGTCACATCTTTGGGTTGTGGGGGTGAACTCCACGCAGACATGGGGAAAATGTACAAACTCCGCACACACAGTGACCCAGGGCCGGGATTCGAACCCAGGTCCTCAGCGCTGTAAGCAGCAGTGCTAACCATGGTGCCACGTGCTGCCCTGTAATTCATGTTAACCTTTTAATCTGTGTAATTGTTCAGCTAAGGGGGACACGGGCATAGTGGTACTGTCACTGGACTGGTGATCTAGAGACCTAGGGTAATACTCTGGGGACCTGGGTTCAAATCCCGCCATGGCAGGTGGTGGAAATTGAATCCAATAAATATCTGAATTAAAGTCCAATGAATACCATTTTTTAAATATAAATTTTGAGTACCCAATTCTTTTTTTTCCCCATTAAGAGGCAATTTAGTGTGGCCAATCCACCTATCTGCACATCTTTGGATTGTGGGGGCGAAACCTACGCAAACAAGGGGAGAATGTGCAAACTCCACACGGACAGTGACCCAGAGCTGGGATCGAACCTGAGACCTCGGTGCCGTGAGACAGCAGTGCTAACCACTGCACCACCGTGCTGCTCCAAGTCCAATGCAAACCATTGTCAATTGTTGTGGGGGAAAAATACCCAGCTGGATCAGTAATGTCCTTCAGGGAAGGAAATCTGGCATTCTTACCTGGTCTGGCCGGCATGTGATTCCAGATCCACAGCAATGTGGTTGACTCTTAAATGCCCTCTGAAATGGGCGAGCAAGCGACTTGAGTTATATAAAATCACCACAAAGTTAATAAAAAGGAAAGAAACCGGACTGACCTGGGCACTGAAACCGACAAAGGCAAACCCAGCCCTGTCGACCCTGTAAAGACCTCCTTATTAACGTCTGAGGGCAAGTGCCAAAATTGGGAGAGATGTCTCAGACGAGTCAAGCAACAGACTGACATAGACATACTCACGGAATCATATCTTTCAGATAATGTCCCAGACACCACAATCATTATCTTTGGGTATGTCTTGTCCCACCAGCAGAGCTGCCAATACAGTGGTGTACAGCCGAGATGACGTTGCCCTGGGAGTCCTCAACACCGACTCTGGACCTCACGGAATCTTATGACTTCAGGTCAAATGTGGGCACGGTAACCTCCTGCTGATTACCACATACCGTCCACAATCAGCTGATGATTTCATACTATTCCATGTTGAACACCACTTGGAGGAAACAGTAAGAGTGGCAAGGGCACAGAATGTACTCTGGATGAGGGACTTCAATGTCCATCACCAAGAGTGGCTCGGTAAAGCACTACTGACTGAACTGGCCAAGTCATAAAACTGCTAGACTGGGTCTGCGACACGTGGTGAGGGAACCAACAAGAAGGGAAAACCTAGTTGACCTCATCCTAACCAACCTGTCTGCCGCTGCATCTGCCCATGACCTTTTCGGCAGGAGTGACCACTGAACAATCTTTGTGGAGACAAAAGACCCGTCTTCACATTGAGGATACCCTTCATTGTGTTGTGTGGCACTACCACCGTGCTAAATGTGATAGATTCAGAACAGATCTACTAACTCCAGACTGGGCATCCATGAGGCGCTGTGGGCCATCAGCAGCAGCAGAATTGTACTTAGCCACAATCTGTAACATCATGGTCCGGTATATCCTGCACTCTACAATTACCACCAAGCCAAGGGATCAACCCTGGTTCAATGAAGCTTGCAGGCGTGCATGCCAGGAGCAGCATCAGGCCTACCGAAAAATGTCAACCTGGTGAAGCAACAACATCGGACGAGCATGCCAAACAACATAAGCAAGCAAGAGATAGACTGAGCGAAGCGATCCCACAACCAATGGATCAGATCTAAGCTCTGCTGTCCTGCAACATCCAGCCGTGAATGGTGATGGACAACTCACTGGAGGAAGAGGCTCCACTAATATCCCCATCCTCCATGATGGAGGAGCCCAGCACATCTGTGCAAAAGACGAGGCTAAGCATTCACAACAATCTTCAGCCAGAAGTGCCAAGTGGATGATCCATCTCTATCTCCTCCAGAGGTCCCAGCATCACAGATGCCAGTCTTCAGCTAATTCGATTCACCCCACGTGATCTCAAAAAACGTTTAAAGGCACTGGATATTGCAAAGGCTGTGGGTCCTGACAATATCCCGACAAAAGTACTGAAGACTTGTGCTCCAGAGCTTCCTGCACCGCTAGCCAAGCTGTCCCAGTACAGCTGCAACACCTGGCATCTATCCGGCAATATGGAAAATTGCCCAGGTGTGTCCTGTACACACAAAGCAGGACAGTCCAACCAGGCCAGTTACTGCTCTGTCAGTCTATTCTCAATCATCAGTAAAGTCGTGAGTAACTTCATTTGAAGCCTACTTGTGACAATAAGCGATTTAATTTAATGTCATAGAAGGGGTCATCAACGGCGCTAACGAACTGCATTTGCTTGGCAATAACCTTTTCACTGATGTTTGGTTTCGGTTCCGCCTGGGTCACACGGCTCCTGACCTCATTACAGCCTTGGTTCAAACATGGACAAAGAAGCTCAACCCCAAGGTGAGGCGAGAGTGACTGACCATTATTTCAAGGCAGCATTTGATAGAATATGGCATCAAAGCCAAGCAAAACTGGAGTCAATAGGAATTAGGGGGAAAGCTCTATTGATTGGAGTCATACCTAGCACAAAAGAAGATGGTTGTGGTTGTTGGAGATCAGTCATCTCAGTCCCTGGACATCACTGCAAGAGTTCCTCAGGGTAGTATCCAAGACCCAACCATCTTCAGCTGCTTCATCAATGACCTCCCTTCCATCATAAGGTTAAAAGTGGGGATGTTCTCTTAATGTTCAGCACCAGTTGCGACCCAGACACTGAAGCAGTCCATGTACAAATGCAGCAAGACCTGGACCATATCCAGTCTTGGGCTGACCAGTGGCAAGTAACATTTGCGCCATACTCCTAAGAGAGAATTAAACCATCGCCCCATGACATTCAATGGCATTAGCAACACTGAATTCCCCACTATCAACGTTCCGGGGGTGACCATTGACCAGAAACTGAAATGGACTAGACATATAAATACTGTGGCTACAAGAGCAGGTCAGAGGCTAGGAATCCTGCGGTGAGTAACTCTCCTCCTGACTCCCCAAAGCCTAATGGAATACTCCCCAGTTGCCTGGATATGTGCAACTCCAACAACACTCTAGAGACTCAACACCATCCAGGACACAAGCACCTCACTTGATTCGCACCCGTTCCACAAACAAATATTCACTCACTCCACCACAGACGCACAGTTGCAGCAGTGTGTACCAGCTACAAGACGCACTGAATGATCTTGAGCCTCCTTATGCAGCACTTTCCAAACCCATGACCATTAACATCTAGAAGGACAGGGGCTGCAGATACGTGGAACACCACCACTTGTAAATTCCCCTCCAAGCCACTTACCATTCTGATTTGGAAATCTATCACTGTTCCTTCACTGTCGCTGGGTCAAAATCCTGGAACTCCCTCACTAATAGCACAGTGGGTGTACTTATACCACATGGACTGCAGTGGCTCTAGAAGGCAGCTCACCATCACATTAAGAGCAACTAGGGATGGGCACCAAATGCTGGTCTAACCAGGAAAGCATCCTGTAAAAATGAAGTTTAAACAAAAACATTTAAATTTTTCAATGGTTTGAATGTTTTTTTTTCTTGTTTAAAAACTGGTCCTGTGACTTTGTTCCTTCACGTTTTATTATAACAAAATAAAAGTTAGTCTTTGAGCGAGGGTTCCATTCACGGATCACCCTGTCCAGTTATAACATCAACTGAGATTGTAACTATGTTTGGTTAACTGGCAAAATAACAGGTTGCTATCATGTGGCCACAATTCCCATCATTGTGACATCTCCATCTCCTCAAAACACCATGAGCAGATGTACCTTTAGCAACATAGGCTCCAAACTCTAGATTTCATTCCTTTTCACTTCTTTAAACTCTATCGCAGAAACCCTGAAGTTCCTGTGCAGGCTGAGCTCAAGTCACCCGTTCTTAAATTGTCATGCATCTGTTACCTATTCAAAAATAATAGTATAAATGGTGGAATACTTAAATGAATGTGCTGATTTGACCTCCACTTTGCTCTCCTTCTGAAAACCCACCCCTTTGGCCAAGCATGCTGTGTTGATTTCATTTCTTCTGTTTTAAAGATGGTTCAAGTGAATGCAAGCTATTGTTCTTCAAAAAGCCATTGAATATAATTATTTATTTTGTTTCCTCTTAGGCAAGAGAATGCAAACTGTAAACTTATAGCTCTGACAATTCCGGTAAACAAACAGGTAAGTTTCTTGTTGCTTCAATTTGTTACTTGCTTCTAAGAAATTTTTGTTTCTATTGCGCAGAACCCTAAATGTACTAGGTTTGAATTGTGGAAATGTATTTGGAAGAAATGTTTGTGTTTACGTTTGGAAAGTTGTAGTACAGTTAACTTGCGGTTTAATAGAAGCATTTACCTTCACTTGGCTACCATGTATGAGTATGACGATCTTTGATTATTTGTAGATGAGAAATCTCTTGGTGTATTCATTTCCCACAATGAAGTTACTATACTCTTTGGAAGTGGCAGATGTTGCAGCTCTGGTTCAAACTGATGTTGGTCAGGTAGGAGACGATCAGAAATTATTCCGGGTGATGAGGAAATTTCTGTTAATTTCTTTATGTAAATCATATATCCGTACTGTACTTTTTGAGGCATAAAAGTAATTTCCTTACTCCTAAATACCTCATTAATAATAACATGAGAAAGAATAAAGGTGAGATTGTTCATAAGGTGGCACAGTGGTTAGCACTGCTGCCTCAAGGCACCGAGGACCCTTGTTCGATCCCGGCCCTGGGTCACCCCGTGTCTGCGTGGGTCTCACCCCCACAACCCAAAGATGTGCATTGGCCACGCTAAATTTCCCCTTAATTGAAAAAAAATAATTGTACTCTAAATTTATTTTAAAATAAATGATTGTTCAGATGGATGAGGATTTTATTTTTTATATCGTGGTGTTGTCAATCAAAGAATCATTTGCATAGTTTTTGCAAATTGATTTGTTACACTTTTTAACATTTTGCAAAGTAATCTTGCAATGCTGTTTGTTTTTTGTCATGATTTGTTTCGTAATGACTCCCCATTCGTACAGCTACAAGATTACAGATTCATATTGGAATTAATTCATGTTGGCTAAATCGTTGCGGGCAGAAACTCAGTTTGTTCCTTCATTTGCCTCCCTGCCATTCCTCTCTTTAGGTGATAGAGCTGAGATCCAAGGTTTAGTGGTGTGGGATTCAGATCTCTATCTTGCCATTCCATGATTATATTGGTGTTGAAATGCATTTGCACAAATAAAATCAGTTTCATTATAGTTTTGATAACTCACTTGTACTGTTTCTGATATAGGATACAATCTATATTTTGGAAGGAGTTTCTGAAAATCAGAAAAGGTATGACACATTTACCAGTAAAAACATTGAAAGTCTTTCATATTGTGTTATTATAAATTGATCAAATATATTTGTGTTGCAACTTTTAATGGATTCTGTACCATTTTTAAGAAAAGTGCATTTACAGAACAAATCCAATTATTTCCATGTTGTTATTCTGTATTTTCATAATTTACAGTTCATTTGATGGGGTCATTTCTACAATAGCCATGCGCTGCCTAACAGAAGCATTACCAGAAAACAGGTAAACCGTAAACTCTACATGATAACACTTAATGCTGTGGGAAACCACCTCTGCACTGTAAATTCTATTAAATCTAAATACTAGTCCAACTGCACTGAACTTTAATTCCAGGTCTAAATAGACCTTTTTAATGACTGCTTCCATTACAGTGGTGACTAATTTGATGCTGCAGATAGTCACCATTTTGCTGTGAAATTTTTTGTTTATGATACTTTCAATTTTCACTCATCCCTCACTTTTCCACTATTCATCTTTAAGTTTTCTCTGTCCTTTTGCTTGCAGGGGAGAAAGAGCGACAATCTTGCTTCTACACTCGCGTTGTCACTCTTGGGGTTTTTAAAAGACCTTCCTTTCTTGGACTCTCTTTCCTTTCTGTTCACAATTCCCTTCTCTCTCTCTGTTTCATTTTTTTCCAAAGGTATCTATTCCAACCTGAGTGACCACCGCAACTATCTGAAGTCTTTGCACCGTACACTTTTAGAAGGACTCCAATCTCTTCCATCACATTTTTCAGTCTCACTTGTATATACTGTGTGGATATACTGTGTGTATCTTCTACACCAGGCACAGGTGAAAATGACTCTTATCTTTATCACTCTCATCCCTGTTTCAATTTTACTGGCAGCCCAACTCTCCACTGTTCACAACGGCTTCATCATTTGACAGCTCTTCCACACTCCTCTGTGATCATTCCCTCTGTGATGCTCTGGTCCATATTTGTTTCATTCCAACAATAAAAGCTCAGGAGCCCATAAAAGGTAAATTCAAAATGCTTCATCTCGGCTGAGAGTCCAAAGATACTGATCAGGACTATCGTCTGGGCCGGCTTTTATGGGCGATTTTCTCGAGCCCCCAGCTGATGGATCTCCACTCACTAGTGGAGGAGCTTGTATCCACAAGCTCCAAGGGGAAATCAATTGGGGTGTCCCCATTTTGGGCAGGGGGGGGGGGAGGAGGTGAAGAGATTGTGTCAGGGAGCACCTTTTTGCGCCAAATGTTGAGGGTGCCTTCTTGGATGTCCATCTCTCTCCATACTGTCCTCAGAATCCACTGAGGATTCTGTGTCCACATCAGATGCTGAGTCATCCATGGACTGGGCACAGGTCCCTGGTGGGAAGTGCACCTTTGTTTAAGGGTGGCAGACAGGGGGCTCCCTGCCTTTGAGGGTGGTCCACGTGTCTTGACTATGGTCCCTGGAATCCATTGAAATTGTGAGCATGGACTGCGCCACCAGGTGTAATCCCTCACTCGTGCATACGATGATTATGATCTCTTTTCTGGAGGTCCTGATTCAATTCCACCTTCCTGCCAAAGTTCGGGAGTGTCAAACTTAGGTGGGCCCTGAGTCACCAGCCCATCAGTAACTCTGCCTCAGTTGTAGCATGGAGCGCAAGTAAATGGAAACCGTGTCAGCTTTGTGTCAAGCTTTGTGTCAAACAGTCTCGTTTTTTTTACGCCCCGTTTAAATGTCTCGATTGTCGATTCCTCCAGACTAGGGGATTTCAAACTCAGGATTGAGACCCGTGTGTGGGTCATGGGCAGGTTTCGGGAGGGTCGTGGCGCCTGGTCTCAGCGTTCCCGATCGCAGGAGGAACACCCAATGGCCAGCCACGACGGATTTTTCAGATTGCCGGCCATCCCGCGCATGCATGTGGGATCAAGCAGTGTGCAGGCCCGGAGCTGAGAAAGGTGGATCACCTCCTTCTGACATCAGTGCACTGTACAGGGCCAGTGTTGTTCAGCAAACGACAGAGTCCTCCCTACGGAAGCGGTGGCTGAGAGGAGGTCACACGACCTATACGCTAACGTCTCGTGTTCTGGGCACGAGAGAGATTCCTCCATTTTGCAGCTGCCAGCAATGCTGGTATGAACTCCAGGGCCTCTGGTGAACAACCCATGAAAAAGAAGCTGAAAACAGGAACAAAGCAGCATAAAGATGATTACTTGGAGGTGTGGGTTTGTAAATCGTGCCACTGCAAAGCAGGATTCAAAGTTCATGTGTGTTATATGCAGGGAAGCACTGCAACTGAAAATTTAGAACCCTCAAAACGTCAAAGATATTTGAAGACGAAACATGGCGAGTTAGAGGACAAACCTCATTTTTCTTTCTACGGATGCAGTGAGATCTGAAATCATCAGCTGAAGTCATTATCAGAAATGTAACATTAAATAACGAAGCAAGTGAGATCGTGAGGAGCAAGCAGACTCGCCAGTCACATTAGAGGTAAGTGAAAATGGTGGGTCGCAAAGATCGGCCAGTGAGGGTCATGGAGGCTGTCGAAGGATCACCCGCAGGTAAAAATGGGTTTCTGGCAAAAGTTTGAAAAACACTGCTCCAGACCATTTGTAGATGGGTAATATGTGGTGGTTCGGATGTGTTTCACCCCATTAGTGCGTGTAAATCCTCAAAATTCCTCACTGGTAAATGGGGTACCTTTGTCTGTGATAAGCATCTCTGGAATTCCATAGGTGCTGAAGGACTGGCGCAACTTCTCCACAGTGATTGTGAAATGGTGGAAGGCGTCCAGTGCATGTCCATCCACTTTGGATGGGCATGTGATCAGGAGCAGAACATTGACCCCAAGAAGTCAGTGTGCAAATGCACGCATGGGAACCCCAGCCACTCACAATGTTGGAGCGAGGCTGATGGGAGCTTCTGGTTCTCCTGGCAAGCCTCACATTGTTGCACCATTCGCTCGTCGATGTTACTGTCGAAGCCTGGCCACCCCACTTGCCTCCCAGCGAGCATCTTCATCTTGGAAATCCCCAGGTGTCCGCTATGTGAATCCTGCAAGGTGCTTCACTGAACTGGCTGCCGAATAACCACACGGGTTCCTCACAGGATGATACCATCCTTCATGCTGAGCTCCCTGCTGTTTTGTCACATGGGCCTGCAGCTACTCTGAGACTTTCCCTTGTAGTCTGCCATGTAGGGTGACATGGCACAGTTTTGCCAACATAGGGTCCTTTTGGATTCACATGTGGATTTGTGCAATGTCAGAATGGGGGCTGGCCAACGGTGTGTACGTTGTAGTCCATGGAACCTTGGGGCTCCTGAACCCCCTTTTCTATGTTCTTGCGGGAGAGCAGCAGTTCAATGGCCCTATTTTGATCCAAGGTCAATTCCACTAACAGGTTCCTTTGGATTGCTGTAATGTTTATGCCACACACCAAATGATCTCTCAACATCCCGGGGAGGCATGAGCCGAAGTCACAATGCTCAAACTAACTTATGAAGGCGTGTCAGAAACTCCATAACCAATTCCCCAGAAGTTCGCCTGGCCGTATTGAAGTGATATCTGCATTATTACCAACAGCTCGTAATAGTCCGTGACAAGTTCCACGTGTTCACTACAGGTTCTCTAGACCGTGACCGCCAGGTAGGTGAGGCTCTTGATTCCCCGCAGGCAGTTAGGAGTACCCTTTGCCAGTCGTCTCCAACAGTATTATTTGCCTGGAAGAAATTACCGCATCCATTCGGTATACTGGGCCCAGTCTTCTACTCCTGCATCAAAGGCTTCTAGCCTTCCAAAAGGTGGCATTTTAAAAGTCTCGCTGACTTCGTTCTTGTGCTGGGGAACTCTGGTGTGATCAGGATGTCGAGAATTGGGATTAACGATCCCGCCGGCCCAAGTCCGGGACAGCTTTTATGAGTCGATTTTCACGAGCCCCAGCTGATGGATCTCCGCCCACTAACTGGGTGGCTCTTATTCCGCGAGTCCCACAGGGAGATCGATTGAGGTATCAACCTCTGATGCTTCTCCATACAAACATTTGAGAGCAGAACCTGTTTTGTCTTCTTCTAGGCTGCTGATGAATAGGATGGTCCTGTCATTGCCAGGGGAAGGGTTTGTTGGCATTTTGGATGGGAGATGCATTGGAACTTGATGTTTCTGCATGGCATTGCCTTATTCCTGTTCACTTGTTTGACTACTTTTGGACTAGGTGGTCCCACAGTGCATTTTTAATTTAAATCCAATTTCCTCAAGCTTTCTGTTTTGCTCTGTCCCATTTTCTCACCCGAACACTGATGTAACTAATAATCCACCCTATTTCCCTTCTGTTTCTCAAATATTTTTGATGGGTTGCCAGAAATTTTATCACATCATCCAACAGGCGTTGCACTGAGTTCCAAGTTGTGTTTTTGATTGTTTTCACTCTAATCCCTCATCTTTTATCATTTGTTTTACTCTTTTGTTTTTTCCCCCAGTTCTCAATGGTATAATCTTGAAATGTTGGACGATATGTTTTTATCCCAGATTTTTTTTTTTTTACGATTCATTTACGTGATGAGTGTTGCTGACTCGTCCTGCACTTATTAACCTTCCCCAGTTGCCTTACAGAAATTGCCTTCTTGAACCACTGAAGTCTCTGAGATGTAGGTACACCCACAGTGCTGTTAGGGAGAGAATTTCAGGATTATTACACAGTGGCAATGAAGGAATGGCGATTTTATTTCTAAGTCAGGGAGGTATGTAATTTGGAGGGAACTCTCAGGAGCTGGTGTTCCCAGGTATCTGCTGCTCTGGTCCTTCTAGATGTTAGTGATCGTGCGTTTGGAAAATGCTGCCTGAGGAACCTTGGTGAGATCCTGCAGTGCATCTTGTAGATTCTATACACTGCTGTCTCTGTTTGTCGGTGTTGGAGAGATTGAATGTTTGTGGAAGGGGTAGCAACCAAGCGGGCCGCTTTGTCCTCTGGATGGTGTTGAGCTTGGGGCTACACTCACCCAGGAAAATGGCGAATATAATAATAATCGCTTATTGTCACAAGTAGGCGTCAATGAAGTTACTGTGAAAAGCTCCTAGTTGCCACATTCCGACACCTGTTCGGGGAGGCTGGTACGGGAATTGAACCCGCGCTGCTGGCCCTGTTCAGCATTACAAGCCAGCTGTTTGGCCCACTGTGCTAAACCAGCCCCTGGAATATTCCATTACACTCGTGACATGTGCCTTGTAGATGGTGGACAGTCAGGAGATGAGTTACTCGCTGCAGGATCCCTAGCCTTTGACTTCCTCTGGTAGCCACAGTATTTATATGGCTAGCCCAGTTCAGTTTCTGATCAATGGTAACCCGCAGGGTGTTGATAGTGAGGGATTCAGTGATGGTAATGTCATTGCATGTCAAGGGGTGATGGTTATCCTCTCTTGTAGGAGATGGCCATTGACTGGCACTTGTGTGGCACAAATGTTGCATGCCACTTGTCAGCCCAAGCCTGGATATGGTCCAAGCTTGCTGCATTTTGACACACACTGCTTCAGTATCCTGCTCTGCGCAAGACTGCAGGCAACTACAAAAGGTTGTGAATGTAGCCCAATCCATCGCGCAAACCAGCTTCCCATCCATTGACTCGGTCTACAATTTCCACCGCCTCGAAAAGGCAGCCAGGATAATTTAGGACCCCACGCATCCCGGACATACTTTCTTCCACCATCTTCCGTCACAAAAAAATAACAAAGTTTGAGGTCACGTACCAACCGACTCAAGAACAGCTTCTTCCCTACTGCCATCAGACTTTTGAATGGACCTACCTCGTATTAAGTTGATCTTTTCTCTACACCTTGCTATGACTGTAACATTATATTCTACAGCCTCTCCTTCCTTCCCTATGTATGGTATGCATTGTTTGTATAGTATGCAAGAAATAATACTTTTCATGTATACTAATACATGTGACAACAATAAATCAAATCAGTATCTGAGGAGTCGCAAATGGTACAGAGCAATTGTGCAGTCCATCAGCGAACGTCCCACATCTTGACTGACCCATTCTGTGTTTCAAAATTTGCTTTATTTTGTTAATTAAACTGTGATTGGCTGTAGTTTTATATTTTATGATCTCTTTCTAGACTAAGTCGCCTGCTTTATAAGCATAAATTTGAGGAAGCGGAGAGATTTGCCATTCAATTTGCTTTGGATGTTGAGGTAAGTTGATCTGCAAGAATACAGTGTAATCGCAATTAAAAGTGCCCAGTTATTGATTGCTATGCATTAAATATGCAAGAAATTTGGATCCCTGTTGTCGCAGTGACTCAAGTGAGTGAATACTAAGGGAAGGTAAAGCCACCTGAGAAGATAGACATTTGGAGTGGCAGGAGTGCTGAGGTAGGAGCGGTAATTGCAAAATATTTGGGACAATGTTTCTTCTAAGCTACACAGGTGTGCAGCCATGCAGCAGTCCAAAAGGTGCCATGCAGACCTTGTTCGGTGATGGATATCACATTTGCATGGCTGTGCATAAAAAATCTCCTGGGGCCATAAACCATCAAAAACAGGACATGAACAACTAAATGTTAAAGAGGAAATTGGTTGGGGCGCATGGAAGCAGTCGCATTACCTGAATATGGAGTCGGAAGAAGCCTTTCTGCTCCTGTTTCTACATAGAGATAAATCAGTCTTGAAATCTTTTTTGTTTTTAAGGTTTGCTTGTTAGCCTGCAAGCAGACCTGGTTATCCTGAAGACAAATGGCGTCAGCTGGCTTGCTTAGACTAATCTTGTAATGGAGAACTATTTTGATCTTATTAAAATGCTAGTTAAATTAGAAATTTCCTTCCTTTTGGATTTTTTTCATGCTGAGTCCGTCTTTCCAACTGGTTGATTTAGATGTATTTTATTTGGTTCCCAAATTTTGGTTCTTGTCATGGGGTGGGCAAACCCCCATCAACTAGGGTGTTAATGTAGTACAGCAGTTGGCCTGACCTCTCCTAGCTTGGAGAGAGGAACACTTAGCCGGGTTTCTTGTTTCTGCTTGCTACTCATCGGCCTCTACCAATGTGGATACCAGGTATAATAAAAGCGTAACTGTACTTCTGCTACAAATTATTTTCTCCCGCTGAGGTCAAACATGAATAATGGATATTCAGACCCAGTAATTGCCTTCTGTTACCAATGGACCAGATCCCTACATAAGACAAGAGAAGGAAAATTCAAACAGTTGCTTGGTAGTGCAGAACTCTTAATATTGCTGAAAACGGCGACATGTTGCTGATGCTTTTCATACTCTGATGGGTTCTTCACTAGTGTCCACAGCAAGTCTACCTACCGTCAGCAGTCAATATACACGTTGAGGTTTGTACAGCTCGTTGTGCTGTAAGATTGGCCTGATCAGAAATCTTGTAAATAGGGCCGTAGCCATTTGCTCACCTTGCAAGCTTGGCACAGAAATAGGGTGCATCAAAGCTATCCTGCAGGGTAATGGCTATCCTATTCTGATCATTGTTTGCTGTGTATTGCTCAAACTCACAAATGTGTCAAAGTGTGGCACCTCACAGTGCCAGGTACCCGGGTTCAATTCCCGGTTTTGGTCACTGTGCGGAGTTTGCACGTTCACTCCGTGTCTGCGTGGGTTTTCTTCGGGTGCACCTGTTTCCTCCCACAGTGCAAAGATATGTAGGTTATTTGGATTGGCCATGCTAAATTGCCCCTTGGTGTCCAAAGGTTAGGTGGG
The DNA here is from genome assembly GCF_047496885.1 of Scyliorhinus torazame. Taxonomy (NCBI): domain Eukaryota; kingdom Metazoa; phylum Chordata; class Chondrichthyes; order Carcharhiniformes; family Scyliorhinidae; genus Scyliorhinus; species Scyliorhinus torazame. The sequence continues at coordinate 59,701,828 of NC_092707.1, forward strand.
GTTGTGGGGATAGGGCAGGGCACTGGTCCGAGGAAGGATGCTCTTTTGGAGGGTCGGTGCAGACTCAATGAACAAAGAACAAAGAAATGTACAGCACAGGAACAGGCCCTTCGGCCCTCCAAGCCCGTGCCGACCATGCTGCCCGACTAAACTACAATCTTCTACACTTCCTGGGTCCGTATCCCTCTATTCCCATCCTATTCATGTATTTGTCAAGATGCCCCTTAAATGTCACTATCGTCCCTCCTTCCACCACCTCCGGTAGCGAGTTCCAGGCACCCACTACCCTCTGTGTAAAAAAACTTGCCTCGTACATCTACTCTAAACCTTGCCCCTCTCACCTTAAACCTATGCCCCCTAGTAATTGACCCCTCTTACCCCGGGGAAAAGCCTCTGACTATCCACTCTGTCTATGCCCCTCATCATTTTGTAGATCTCTATCAGGTCGCCCCTCAACCTCCTTCGTTCCAGTGAGAACAAACCAAGTTTATTCAACCGCTCCTCATAGCTAATGCCCTCCATACCAGGCAACATTCTGGTAAATCTCTTCTGCACCCTCTCTAAAGCCTCCACATCCTTCTGGTAGTGTGGCGACCAGAATTGAACACCTTTCTCCAAGTGTGGCCTAACTAAGGTTCTATACAGCTGCAACATGACTTGCCAATTCTTATACTCAATGCCCCGGCCAATGAAGGCAAGCATGCCGTATGCCTTCTTGACTACCTTCTCCACCTGTGTTGCCCCTTTCAGTGACCTGTGGACCTGTACTCTTAGATCTCTCTGACTTTCAATACTCTTGAGGGTGCTACCATTCACTGTATATTCCCTACCTACATTAGACCTTCCAAAATGCATCACCTCACATTTGTCCGGATTAAACTCCATCTGCCATCTCTCCACCCAAGTCTCCAAACAATCTAAATCCTGCTGTATCCTCTGACAGTCCTCATCGCTATCCGCAATTCCACCAACCTTTGTGTCGTCTGCAAACTTACTAATCAGACCAGTTGCATTTTCCTCCAAATCATTTATATATACTGCAAACAGCAAAGGTCCCAGCACTGATCCCTGTGGAACACCACTGGTCACAGCCCTCCAATTAGAAAAGCATCCTTCCATTGCTACTCTCTGACTTCTATGACCTAGCCAGTTCTGTATCCACCTTGCCAGCTCAACCCTGATCCCGTGCGACTTCACCTTTTGTACTAGTCTACTATGAGGGACCTTGTCAAAGGCCTTACTGAAGTTCATATAGACAACATCCACTGCCCTACCTGCATCAATCATCTTTGTGACCTCCTCGAAAAACTCTATCAAGTTAGTGAGACACGATCTCCTCTTCACAAAACCATGCTGCCTCTCACTAATACGTCCATTTGCTTCCAAATGGGAGTAGATCCTGTCTCGAAGAATTCTCTCCAGTAATTTCCCTACCACTGAAGTAAGGCTCATCGGCCTGTAGTTCCCTGGATTATCCTTGCTACCCTTCTTAAACAGAGGAACAACATTGGCTATTCTCCAGTCCTCCGGGACATCACCTGAAGACAGTGAGGATCCAAAGATTTCTGTCAAGGCCTCAGCAATTTCCTCTCCAGCCTCCTTCAGTATTCTGGGGTAGATCCCATCAGACCCTGGGGATTTATCTACCTTAATATTTTTTAAGATGCCCAACACCTCGTCATTTTGGATCTCAATGTGACCCAGGCTATCTACACACCCTTCTCCAGACTCAACATCTACCAATTCCTTCTCTTTGGTGAATACTGATGCAAAGTATTCATTTAGTACCTCGCCCATTTCCTCTGGCTCCACACATAGATTCCCTTGCCTATCCTTCAGTGGGCCAATCCTTTCCCTGGCTACCCTCTTGCTTTTTATGTATGTGTAAAAAGCCTTGGGATTTTCCTTAACCCTATTTGCCAATGACTTTTCGTGACCCCTTCTAGCCCTCCTGACTCCTTGCTTAAGTTCCTTCCTAGTTTCCTTATATTCCACACAGGCTTCGTCTGTTCCCAGCCTTTTAGCCCTGACAAATGCCTCCTTTTTCTTTTTGACGAGGCCTACAATATCTCTCGTTATCCAAGGTTCCCGAAAATTGCCGTATTTATCTTTCTTCCTCACAGGAACATGCCGGTCCTGAATTCCTTTCAACTGACACTTGAAAGCCTCCCACATGTCAGATGTTGATTTGCCCTCAAACATCCGCCCCCAATCTAGGTTGTTCAGTTCCCGCCTAATATTGTTATAATTAGCCTGCCCCCAATTTAGCACATTCATCCTAGGACCACTCTTATCCTTGTCCACCAGCACTTTAAAACTTACTGAATTGTGGTCACTGTTCCCGAAATGCTCCCCTACTGAAACTTCTACCACCTGGCTGGGCTCATTCCCCAATACCAGGTCCAGTACCGCCCCTTCCCTAGTTGGATTGTCTACATATTGTTTTAAGAAGTCCTCCTGGATGCTCCTTACAAACTCTGCCCCGTCTAAGCCCCTGGCACTAAGTGAGTCCCAGTCAATATTGGGGAAGTTGAAGTCTCCCATCACCACAACCCTGTTGTTTTTACTCTTTTCCAAAATCTGTCTACCTATCTGCTCTTCTATCTCCCGCTGGCTGCTGGGAGGCCTGTAGTAAACCCCCAACATTGTGACTGCACCCTTATTCCTGATCTCTACCCATATAGCCTCACTGCCCTCTGAGGTGTCCTCCCGTAGTACAGCTGTGATATTCTTCCTAACCAGTAGCGCAACTCCGCCACCCCTTTTACATCCCCCTCTATCCCGCCTGAAACACCTAAATCTTGGAATGTTTAGCTGCCAATCCTGCCCTTCCCTCAACCAGGTCTCTGTAATGGCAACAACATCATAGTTCCAAGTACTAATCCAAGCTCTAAGTTCATCTGCCTTCCCCGTAATACTTCTTGCATTAAAACATATGCACTTCAGGCCACCAGACCCGCTGTGTTCAGCAACTGCTCCCTGTCTGCTCTGCCTCAGAGCCACACTGTCCCTATTTCCTAGTTCTCCCTCAATGCTCTCACCTTCTGACCTATTGCTCCCGTGCCCACCCCCCTGCCATACTAGTTTAAACCCTCCCGTGTGACACTAGCAAACCTCGCGGCCAGGCTATTTATGCCTCTCCAGTTTAGATGCAACCCGTCCTTCTTATATAGGTCACACCTGCTCCGGAAGAGCTCCCAGTGGTCCAGATAACGGAAACCCTCCCTCCTACACCAGCTGTTTAGCCACGTGTTTAGCTGCTCTATCTTCCTATTTCTAGCCTCACTGGCACGTGGCACAGGGAGTAATCCCGAGATTACAACCCTAGAGGTCCTGTCTTTTAATTTTCTGCCTAGCTCCCTGAACTCCTGCTGCAGGACCTCATGCCCCTTCCTGCCTATGTCGTTAGTACCAATATGTACAACGACCTCTGCCTGTTTGCCCTCCCCCTTCAGGATGCCCTCTACCCGTTCGGAGACATCCTGGACCCTGGCACCAGGGAGGCAACATACCATCCTGGAGCCTCTTTCACGTCCGCAGAAGCGCCTATCTGTGCCCCTGACTCTAGAGTCCCCTATTACTATTAATCTTCTGCGCTTTGACCCTCCCTTCTGAACATCAGAGCCAGCCGTGGTGCCACTGCTCTGGCTGCTGCTGTTTTCCCCTGATAGGCTATCCCCCCTGACAGTATCCAAAGGGGTATACCTGTTTGAGAGGGGGACACCCACAGGGGATTCCTGCACTGACTGCCTGCCCTTTCTGGTGGTCACCCATTTCTCTGCCTGCACCTTGGGTGTGACCACATTTATATAACTGCGATCTATGACGCTTTCCGCCACCTGCATGCTCCTAAGTGCATCGAATTGCTGCTCCAACCGAACCATGCGGTCTGTGAGGAGCTCCAGTTGGGTGCACTTTCTGCAGATTAAGCCATCCGGGACGCTGGAAGCCTCTGGAATGGTCGAATGACTTCCTGCACTGCAGAGATTCTATGCTTCTATCTCAAAAATTTGAGCACAGTAAGAAGTCTTACAACACCAAGTTAAAGTCCAACAGGTTTGTTTCAAACACTAGCTTTCAAAGCACTGTTCCTTCTTCAGGTGAAAGGACCTGAGGAAGGAGCAGTGCTTCGAAAGCTAGTGTTTGAAACAAACCTGTTGGACTTTAACCTGGTGTTGTAAGACTTCTTACTGTGCTCACCCCAGTCCAACGCCAGCATCTCCACATCAAAAATCTGACAGGTTAAGCAAGCTGTCTTATCTGCTACTATGCAGTGATGATGCAAGTGATATTTTCCACTCTGGATACTGCCTATCACACAATTGAGCAACATTATATATGAATTATAGTGCTGGTGAAATGCCAAGAATGTCGGCCATACGTCCCAACAATTGGCTGATTGAATCAAACAACATGTTTCTTCGGTTGTTCGTAATAGGTATACCATAGACTGAAGTTGACCACCCCATGGTTGCAAAACCCAAAACGAAACATCTATTTCACGTTTGGGCAGCACTTGCTGAATGATCCTGAATGTGCTAATAGCTGTTGAGTTTGTAACATGGCTGATTTACACTTGCTAGAAGCGACATACATTCATACACAGGGACCCGTTCTCTGCAACTAAAGAAATATGACGCTGAGTGTTGTGCCTTTTATTTGAATTATTGGGAATATGGGTGGTGTTTAGCTTCCAATGCTTTCTCCATGGTAATCTCTTGACCAATTGGTGTCCACCTGCCAAGCAACTCTTTCCTCCTTTCATATTAATTGTTTGAAATTTGGAATTCTTGCACTTGTTCTGATGAGTGCCAGATGAAACATTTCAGCAACATGCCACTTCCAGATACATTTGAGGTGGAATCATTTGTTACATTGTTTGTTGCAAGTAAAATCTAATACAGCATTTAAATAATGAATATCATTGTAGTTTATACAGCTGCCTATTTTTCATTCCTGTACTCTTGCTTTTGCATTGGAAATGAGCAAAATATAGGATATTAATTTCCAGGCTCCCCAGAGTTGGATTTGTGGGGAGGTACTCTAGGAGGTACTCAAAAATGTGCTGGGGAATCCATCTCGGAAGCTCCCAAGGTGGGGTTTGCACAGCAATTGCCCAGACCGCTCATTTCCTCTGTGCAATTGTGCTGCACTGGGAACCATAGAAAAAAGCAATTTAAATTGCCAACTTTGGACTGCTCCACTAGGATTGCGCTAATAGTTATTCAGAAAATGTTATAAGAAATAAAACCTGAGGGCGGCATGTGGCACAGTGGTTAGCATTGCTGCCTCGCAGCACTGAGGACCCGGATTCGATCCCGACCCTGTGTCACTGTCCATGTGGAGTTTGCACATTCTCCCTGTGTCTGCGTGGGTCTCACCCCCACAACCCAAAAAGATGTGCAAGGTAGGTGGATTGGCCATGCTAAATTGCCCCTTAATTGGAAAAAAAGAATTGGATACACTAAATTTGTTTTTTAAAAAAAAAGACCCAGACTGATTCCTACACCGGTCGGTGGCCCTGAACCCTTCCACCTGTGAAACTCCTCCAGAACCTGCAGCCTGACTCTCATCCTCAGCACAACGCAACCTTCCCGTCCCGACTCGGCTGGCTCCCTCCTGATCCTATCCACCAGTCTTAAAGTCTTGCCTTCTTCCTGGCCTGTCTGTTTCAACGGGACCCTTGAACTTACCTGCTTTGCAGTAGTTAATGCAGTAAAAAAGGGAGTGTAGCCTTCTTCACTCTGACTCTGTTAGACTTCAACGCTGGGCCCAGCTGAAAATTACGCTGCCGAATCTTGCCCGGAAGGTCAGGCAAGGCCTGCAAGGAAGTAATTTGGCGCAGGTAAGTGGTATGAAGTGACAATCTGACGCTGATTGCCACTCCGAGGAGGCTATACCCATCGTTACCCGAATGTATGAAGTGTGAAAATTTAGAAAGATGGAGTAATCTATTAATTTTGAGCAGTTGGTTCTAATTCAAAGAGGTGTTGAGTTCTTATCTAGCAAAACAATTCAATTAAACTGAACTAGTACCTTCATTAATATTGATATCTTTTTCAGCTTGTGTACAAAGTGAAGCTCAATATAGCTTTTGAGAACTTCGCCGCAGGTTCTTTAGAAGCTCCCAATCTGTCATCGTGGCAGAAGGCTGTCGCTGAGGCAAAAGCAGATTTGCACAAAGTACAGGTATAAGTTTAAAAGCTGCGGATTAAAGCTGCATTACATTTTGTGCTTTATCTAACTAGTTGGTTGTCTTAAATTTAATTTTTTTTCAATCCCCCCCCCCCCATAGGATGATCAGTTTGTAGTGAAATATTGTCTGGATGTTCCTTGGCCAACTTTTGAAACAACTTTTGAAATGTTAAACTATGCCAAAAAGCGGGTGAGTTTTGTATAACGGCTCTTGTTTTATTACACTTCGTATAGGTAAATTGTTAACTGAAATGCTTTTTGTAGATTCTGAAGAAAGAAGATAAGGAGTCCCTTGGTTTGTCTGAGGTGCAAGCTTTGTGGATGGTGGAGGTATTTGTCATGAAAACTTTTCATTAATTTCTTCATATTGATCTCAGAAGGTATTACAAATCACTGAATTGACTTTATCCATTTTAATCAGGTGTTCAGAGCGGAATCAAGACTTACTACTTTTCATGAAGCATTTGGACCAGAAAAATTCAGGTTTGGTTTTCTTTGGTCATGTTGCACTACTTTCATCAACAGTGAAACTTGAGTTTATGTACTGCGTTTTAGTATAGAAAAGCAGTTTAAGGCAAAAATAATAAATTATACCACAGTGGGAGAGTTGAAGAATGGATTTTAAGGGCGTGATTATCTCAAAAAGGACCAAAGGCAGCATGGTAGCACACGTGGCTTGCACTGTGGCTTCACAGCGCCAGGGTTCCAGGTTCGATTCCCCGCTGGGTCACAGTCTGTGCGGAGTCTGCACGTTCTCCCCGTGTCTGCGTGGGTTTCCTCCGGGTGCTCCGGTTTCCTCCCACAGTCCAAAGATGTGCAGGTTAGGTGGATTGGCCATGCTAAATTGCCCTTGGTGTCCAAAAAGATGAGGAGGGGTTATTGGGTTATGGGGATAGGGTGGAAGTGAGGGCTTAAGTGGGTCGGTGCAGACTCGATGGGCCGAATGGCCTCCTTCTGCACTGTATGTTCTATGTAGCTCTATGTATGTAAAGTCCCCATGAAGCGTGTTTAGCCGTGTGTTTCTCGATGCTCACAGTGCATGGCGATTCAACTCGACTCGCGTTGAATAAGGGGCCTGAACGGGGAACGCGTGGCCGAGGCCACATTGTAGACCAGTTTTGTACAGTGGGGAGCTCCGCTCGCTGGAAGTCTCCATTGTCGCGAGATCGGGACGGCAATGTCCGGGCCCCGAAACAACCCCCACCCCCCCCGCACTCAAATGCACTATGGGAGGATCGCCCCCCCCCCCTCCCCAACACCCGCGCCGAGCAACCCCGGCCAAATCGTGTGCGCTAAAAATGCCAGCTTGGCACCTTGGCAGTACCAACCTGGCACCCAGGCAGTGCCACCTGGGCACCTTGGCAGTGCCAGGCTGGCACCCAGGTGGCAGTCGAACAGAAGGGCTATCCACTGGCCTTCCGTCCTGGGATAATTAGGGAAGAGGCAGGAAGGTGGCAGGGTCCCCACCCACCACACTTGTGCTTGATTGACTACTGTCCTCCTGCCACCAAACTTGCCTTTGGGAAGTGAGTTAAATTCCACCCATGGTTAGATGCAATAGAACTGATACCAAGAATGAGCAACAATAATGGCGAAAATGTTTATAGAACATGCAGTGCAGAATGAGGCCATTCGGCCCATCGATTCTGCACCGACCGACTTAAGCCCACACTTCCACCGTATCCCCGTAACCCAATAACCCCTCCTTACCTTTTTGGTCACCAAGGGCAATTTATCATGGCCAATCCACCTAACCTGCATGTCTTTGAGCTGACAGACAGTGACCCAGCGGAGAATCGAACCTGGGACCTTGGCGCTGTAAAGCCACAGTGCTATCCACTTGTGCTCCTGTGCTGCCCTTTATATTTGAACTGTTACTCGTACAGCGGAGAAAGTCGAATAGCAACTTGACAGAGGTTTCTGAAAGGTTTGATGCAGTAAGTAAGGTCAGACCTCATTGGCTGGAGATGATGGATGGAATTTTACATTTTTTATTTTCAAATGTTGTCTGATGGAAACAGTGGAGAGCAACCTCACAGCTGTCTTACCAGATTTCCCAGCAAAAAAAAAAAAAACAAAGCCCCCCCCCCCTCCCACAAACCCCGGGAGTACCTGCCTGTGTGCCCGTGGCCGGTTCTGTCCACCTGTTGTAAACCACGCTGATGTCATGTCAGATCGAACCATCAACTTAAAATGGCATTTGAAATTGAGATCTTTTTAATGCAGAATTCCTTGCTACCGGAAGTTGTTGAGGCAGACAACTTGACACCTTTTGCGGGGACAATGATTAGATGTTTGAAGAGAAGGAAGGGACAGGTCTATGTGGAGAGCAAGGGACAGTGGGATTCTTTTTTCACTGGTCTAGCAAAAAGACAGAAGATGTGATTGGTTGCAAACTTTCATGATTCTGTGAAATAGCAGTTTTAAGTGTGGATACTCTGACAGATCTGTCTCTCTTCTGTCCTCTAACCCAGCAAATCTTAAGGTCAACTTAGACCAAAAATTAAACCCAAAACCATTTTGGCTTATATGGCTGTGTCAAACCCACTGACTGACCTGGGGCTTGAACTTGTGTTGTACTAATGCAGAAATTTGATTTTTTTAAGACTTGGTAGATTTCTTGCTTTCGAATTCATTGATGCCTGCGGTGTGACTAACATTTGATTTATTTTTTCTTCCACAGTGGTATTGGTTGGATCAAGTTTGTAAACAATGAGGACCTTTTTAACAATGTTATATTGCAGCTCCAGGAGGGAAATCAGAAATGTGCAGAATACATTTGGTTAAGGCACCAGGTGATTTTGGCTGAAATGTTTTGTTGGTCTTGCATATTGTGAAGTGCTGTCCATTTGTGGTGTAGTGAATGACGATTTATGTTCAGATCCTACTAATTGAATCGATAACCTTCAGGCAGATATGTTTCACGTTATATTTAAATCTCATGGCATTAAAGCTCTGTCTCATCTGCTGACTGGGTATAGTGGTGTCGTCATATTACACGACTTGTAATCAAGGGATTGAGAATTAAAATTCTAGTTTGATAACTTTATTCAGTTTCTTTTCAAATCTGGAAATTAAAAAGCTACTACCCGTAAAAGTAACCATGAAGATGTTGGTTTGTCATTAAAATCTGAATGGTTCAATGTGTTTTACAAACATACGAATCATGTGCAGGTCTCTTGAATCTGCTCTGCCATCCAATAGGATCATGGCTGATCTGATTGTGGCCTCAACACCATTTTCTTCCCTATCCCCAATAATCATTGACTCCCTTTGTTAGTCAAGAATCTACCTCAACCTTAAAAATATCCAGTGGTCCTGCCTCCACGTACTTCTCTTCGGCGAAGAGAGTTCCACAAACTCCCAACTGGTGAGAAAGAAATTATCCCCATCTTTGTCTTAAATGGGAGACCCCTTATCTTTAAACTGTGTCTCCTAGTTCTAGTCTCTCCCACAAGGGGAAACATGCCCTTTCAAGCCAACCTGTCGAGTCCTTTTATGTTTCAATAAGGTCGCCTCTCATTCTTCTAAACACCAATGGATATAGGCTCAACCTGTCCAACCTTTTCTCATAAGATACTCGCTTCATCCCAGGAACCAGTCGCGAGCCTTCTCTGAACTGTTTCTAATGCAATTATATCCTTCCTTCAAATTGGAGATCAAAGGCGTATACAATACTCGGATGTCTCGCCAATGCTGTGTACAACTGCAGAAAACATGCCTACTTTTACACTCCATTCACCTTGAGTCCTTTCTGTCTATTCCCTTTGTTCTCATTTCTTTTGTTGTTCTGGTCCGTGGGTCAATAATTGGGATGTGCCTTTAAGTAGAGAGAAGAAAGCATCACTCAAAAGTTTAAAAATGGCCTTCTTGATGGGATTCTCAGGCTTTGTGTTTGGGAGAAGGAGAAGCCTGACTTTTCGGCACCAAGTAGATGGGAGGAGCCAGTTTTAGAGGGAATAGGTCTGATTGGTTAACTGGCAATCAATGACCAGGGACAGTATTCTGTCTGACAAGTCAGTGATTGAATCCTGCTGAGCAAATGTTTCTGACAACCTTCCAGAAGTGATGAAACTTGGGAAGTAAAGGGAACTGTGTTTTCACTTTGCTGTCTGTCGGTGGAAACTGACAAAACCAGCAGCTTGCTGCTCTTCAGGGGTAGAAGTAAATTAACTGAATTATTGATTTGGAAGCAGTGAGTGTCTAGCATATCTTTTGCTGTGAATTTAAACCGATGCTGAGTCTGCAGGGAAGGTAGACAACCTTGTCTGATAAGATCATATAAAGCCTGTAGGATCATATCAAGCATGGAAGAAAGGGAAGCACCAAACCAGAAACCTGAACTTCAGAAAGACGTTGACTGGAAAACCTCTCTGTGAATCAAAAGATCCTTATCCTTTTATTTTATTATTTTCTTTCCCTTTCTTCCATGTCAGTGAGTTCATGAGGGTGGGAGGGAGTTTATGATACATTTTCGTCTGTTAAGAAAATATACTTTTCACAATAAAAGGTTAATAGTGTTTTAAAGTTACAGACCTGATGACTGTAGTTTATTGGACTCAACCAAAGACCATGGGTATTTCAATAACACACATTTCACTGGTGTTGAGACCCCGGGTCAAGTGGGGCTGGAATTGAGTTGTGGACTAGCCCAGGGTGGCGTAACAAGATGACAGTATTCCATTTGCCTTCCTAATCACTTTCTGTACCTGCATACTAAATTTTTGTGGTTCATGTACCAGGATAGCCAGATCCCTCTGTACCTCCGAGTTCTGCAATCTCTGTCCAATTAATTAATATTATGCTGCATCTCTATTCCTGTCAAAGAGAACAAGTTCACATTTTTCCAAATTATGTTCCATTGGCCAAATCTTTGCCTCTTACTTAACCTATATATATATCTCTTTGCAGATACCTGACATCCTCTTCACAACTTCCTCTTCTACCTCTGTATTTAGCAACCATAGATTCAGTCCCTTCATCCAAGTCATTGATATATATTGTAAATAATTGCGGCCCCAACTGATCCTGTGACACTCCACTTGTCATATCTTGCCAACTACTGAAAATGGCCCATTTATGCCTCCTCTCCATTTTCCGGTAGCTAACCAATCCTCTAATATGCGAACATGTTACCCAAACAGCATGAGATTTTATTTTGTGCAGTAGCCTTTAATGTGTCACCTTGTCAGATGTTTTCTGGAAATCGAAGTTCAACCAACACATCCACAGGTTCCTATTTTTCCATGTTGCTTGTTACTTCCTGAAAGAACTCTTAATGGATTAGTCAGACACTATTTCCCGTCCTCAAAATCATGTTAACTCTTCCTGATTACATTGAACGTTGAGATTTTCTAAGTCCCTGCTGTGACCTCCTTAAGAGTATAGACCATCATTTTCCCTGTGACAGATGTTAAGTTAACTGGCCTATAGTTTTCTACTTTCTGCTTCCCTTCCTTCTTGAATAGATTTCCAATTTGTTGAGGCCGTTTTGGAATTTAAGGAATTTTGGAAAATTCAAACCTATGTATCTATATATCGGTATATTAGTGACCACTTATTTTAAGACCCGACTATTAAGTCCATCGGGACCCGGGGACTTGTCAGCTTTTAGTTCTAATTTTTTTTTTAGCACCCTTTCCCTCGTGATTGGAATTGCTTTATATACCTCACTCCCTTTCATCCCCGATTCACAATTATTGGATGTGATTTTCATAATTATTTATTGGGCGTTATTTGTATCCTCTACAGTGAACACTGATGCAAATGATTTGTTCAGTCTATCCTCCATTTCCTTATTCTGCACAATTAATTCCCCTAACTCTCTCTTTAGAGGACTTTCCTTTTTTCCTTTTTCAGTATCTGCAGAAACTGTCTTTATATTTCTAGCTAGTTTTTTCTTGTATTCTAATTTTTCTCTCCTTATTAATCTTTTGGTTCTTCTTTGCTGTTCTTGTATATTCTGTCCAATCTTTTTTTAAAAATATGTTTATTCAAAATGTTTCCAATACATTTTTACAAAACACTCCAGAAAGGAAAGAAAATATGCAAAAGAGAAATACAAAGGGCATTACGCCAACACATAAAGCAACTTAATCCTCTAACCATTAAACTATCTAACAAACTAAGAACAAAAATGGGGCAAACATCCCTTACATAAACCAAAACAAGAACCCCCGCCCTGGGGTGCACCTAACGTTCCGCGAGAAAGTCTAGGAACGGTTGTCACCGCCTGGAGAACCCCTGCACAGACCCTCTCCAGCAGGCTTTATCGTCTCCAACCTGAGAAACCCTGCCATGACGTTGATCCAAGCCTCCACACTTGGGGGCTTCACGTCCCTCCACATTAGTAAGATCCTTCTCCGGGCTACCAAATAGGCAAAGGCCAAAACTCCGGCCTCTTTCGGCTCCTGCACTCCCGGCTCGTCTGACCCCCAAATATTGCTATCCCCCAGCTCGGTTTTACCCGAGTATCCAAGACTCTGGAGATAGCCCTTGCGAAGCCCCTTTAAAACCTCTCAAGCGCCGGACACGCCAAGAACATATGGGCGTGATTTGCTGGGCTCCCCGAATACCTCACACACCTATCCTCTACTCCAAAAAAACTAACACATCCTCGCCCCTGTCATATGTGCCCTGTGCACCACTTTAAACTGGATCAGGCTGAGCCTAGCACAAGACGAGGTGGAATTAACCCTGCCCAGGGTGTCAGCTCACAGGCTCTCATCCATCTCCTCACCCAGCTCCTCCTCCCACTTGCCCTTCAGCTCCTCCACCGAGACTTCCTCCACCTCCAGTAGCTCCAGGTAAATCGCCAAGACCTTGCCCTCTCTGACCCACACACCCGAAATCACCCTGTCCTGTATCCTCAGGGCTGGCAGCAGCGGAAATTCCCCTACCTGCCTCCTCACAAACGCCCTGACCTGTATATACCTGAAGGCATTTCCTGGGGGTAACCAAAATTTCTCCTCCAGCGCCCTCAGACTGGCAAAAGTCCCGTCAATGAATAGGTCCCCCATCCTTTAATTCCCACCCGATGCCAAGTTAGAGATCCGACATCCATCCTGCCCGTTGCAAACCTATGGTTGTTCCATACGGGACCAAACCGAGGCCCCCATTTCCCCCCCCCGTGCTGTCTCCACTGCCCCCAGATCCTCAGTGTCGCCGCCACCACCGGGCTCGTGGTGTACCGCGTCGGCGGTAGTGGCAACGGTGCTGTCACCAGTGCCCCCAGGCCAGTACCCACACATGACGCCGCCTCCAGTCTTTTCCACGCCGCCCCCTCTCTCTCCATTACCCATTTCCGAATCATTGCCACATTAGCTGCCCAGTAGTAGCTACACATATTCGGCAGCGCCAGCACCCCCCCCCACCCCCCCCCCCCCCGACTGCGCTCCAAGATCAGTTACTTGCCCATACGAACCCCATAATGCTCTTGCTCACTCGCTTGAAAAAGGCCTTAAGGATGAGAATAGGCAGGCACTGGAACACGAACAAGAACCTAGGGAGGACCGGCATCTTAATGGACTGCACCCTACCCACCAGGGAGAATGGCAACCCGTCCCATCTCCTAAAGCCCTCCTCCATCTGGTCTACCAACCGCGCCAAGTTGAGCTTGTGCAGGACCCCCCAACTCCTGGGTACCCAAATACCGGAAGCTCCTCTCCACCCTCTTGAGTGCCAGCTCCTCCAGCCTCCTCTCCTGACCCCTCGCATGCACCACAAAGAGCTCACTCTTCCCAACATTGAGCTTGTATCCTGAGAAGTCTCCAAACTCCCTAAGGGTCTGCATGACCTCTGCCAACTCCTCCACTGGATCTGCAATATACAAAAGCAGGTCATCTGCATATAACGAGACCCGATGCTCCTCCCCTCCCCGGACCAAGCCCCTCCAGTTTCTAGACTCCCTTAGTGCCATAGCCAGCGGCTCAATTGCCAGGGCAAACAGCAGGGGGGACAGGGGGCAACCCCCCCCCCTCCAAGGGCATCATGATCACATTGGCATCCACATTAAGGAGCAAAATCGGCCTATACGAGCCACACTGCAGCGGGTCCTTGTCCCGCTTGAGGATAGGCGAGATCAGCGCCCAAGACATCATCGGGAGAAGAATCCCTCCCTCCTTCGCCTCGTTGAAAGTTCTCCCCAACAACGGACCCAACAGCTCCACAACCTTCCGATCGAATTCGACTGGGAACCCATCTGGCCCTGGGGCCTTGCCCGCCTGCATACTCCCCACCCCCATAACCAGCTCCTCCAACCCGATCGGGGCCCCAAACCTTCAACCTGTCCCTCCTCCACCCTCGGGAACCTCAATTGGTCCAGGAACCGCCGCATCCCCCCTCCGGGGGTTCTGACTTGTACATGTTCCCGTAGAAATCCCTGAAGACCTCATTTATTTTGGACGGACTCCGCACCGTGTTTCCCCCCTCTATCCCTGATTCCTCCAATTTCCCTCGCCGCCTCCCTCCGTAGCTGATGCGCCAGCATCCGGCTAGCCTTCTCCCCATACTCGTACGCTGTCCCCTGCACCTTCCTCCACTGGGCCTCGGCTTTCTCCGTAGTCAGCAAATCAAACGCCGTTTGGAGGCTCCGGCGCTCCTTCAGCAGCCCCTCCTCAGGGGCACCCGCGCATCTCCTATCCACCCTCAGTATCTCCCTGTGGTATTATAGGTATTACGGTACCCGAGAGGCTAAAGTACCGTTGGTAGAACCTGTACGCTTGCTATTGGCAAGAGTGTATAATTAGCTCCGCCCTGATAGGCGGGGTATAAGAACCCGTGCCGCCCCAGCAGCCCTCATTCTGTACCTGAGCTGCTGGGGGAGTGTCTGCAACTTAGCCCCCACGCGGCGAACTCAGCGGCAATCTTTAAGCACTGGCTGGCGTGTTTTAAAGGGTATCTCGAGACGGCCGAAAACGCACCCACGGGAGAGCAGAAACTGCACGTCCTGCACTCAAGGGTGAGCCCGGAGATTTACACCCTCATCGAGGAAGCGGAAGATTTCGATGCAGCAATCGAGCTGCTAAAAGGACACTATATTCGCCCGATAAGCCAGGTCTACGCCCGGCACCTGCTTGCAACAAGACGGCAAACCCCTGGGGAATCGTTGGAGGAATTCTACCGCACACTCCTGGTGTTGGGAAGAAGCTGCGGCTGCCCGTAAGTTTCGGCGAGCGAATACATGGAACTCTTAGTCCGGGACGCTTTCGTGGCAGGTATGCTTTCATCACAAATCTGCCAGCGCCTGTTAGAGAAGGACACCCTGGGTCTCGGGGAGGCACGGGCCCTTGCAGGCTCCCTGGATGTGGCCTCCAGGAACGCCCGCGCCTATGTTCCTGACCGCGCGGCAGCCCCCTGGGCAGCGTGGAACCCCGCAGTGGCCGACCCTGAGACTTCCCCCGTTCCTCCGCAGGCCTGCGCTGCAAGGCGGCCTGGCAACCCCGAGGGGCCCCGCTACTACTTTTGCGGGCAGACGAAGCACCCCTGCCAGCGCTGCCCGGCCCGCACATCCACCTGCAAGGGATGCGGCAAAAAGGACCATTTTCGTGGGGGTATGTCGGGCCCTAGCGGTGGCCGCGGTCTCCAGCGGCGAATCGGGACCGCCACCACAAACTTCTCCACGGGCCCCGTGTGGCCAGCGGTTGCCGACACCCCCATATCCCAGGGCCACGTGCGGACCCCAGGTGCCGCCATCTTGTTCCAAGGACGCCACGCTTGAGGGATGGGTACGGCCATTTTGTGCACCCCCAGCCATGTGCGACCTATGGGAGACGCCATCTTGGATGAACCCCCAGGACCCCAGCTCGGCCGACCACACACTGCCTGAACAGAATTCCCAACTACTGCGATTGGCGTCGGTGACTCTGGATCAGCCTCGAACTCGAACACTCTCAACCGCTACGACGACCGTTTTCATCAACGGGCATGAGACGTCCTGCCTAATTGACTCTGGGAGCACGGAGTGCTTCATACACCCCGACAGGGTACGGCGATGTTCCCTCCTCATCCACCCTGTTAATCAGAAAATCTCACTGGCCTCCGGTTCCCACTCAGTGGAGATAAAGGGGTTTTGTGTAGCAAACCTCACAGTCCAGGGAAGGGAGTTCAAAAATTTCCGTCTATACGTCCTTCCCCACCTCTCTACACTCCTGGGTTTAGACTTCCAGTGTAACCGTCAAAGTCTGACCTTCCAATTCGGCGGCTCTATACCCTCCCTTACTGTCTGCGGCCTCGTGACCCTTAAGGTCGACCCGCCTTCCCTGTTTGCGAACCTCACCCCAGATAGCAAACCCGTTACCACCAGGAGCAGACGCTACAGTGCCCAGGACCGGATCTTTATTCGTAATTAGGTCAGAGGTCCAAAGGCTACTGAGGGAAAGGGTAATTGAAGCCAGTAACAGACCCTGGAGAGCTCAAGTAGTGGTGGTAAAGAAGCATAGGATGGTCATCGACTACAGTCAGACCATCAACAGGTTTACGCAGTTGGACGTGTACCCTCTCCCCCGCATATCCGACCTGGTGATCAGAATCGCGCATTATAAGGTTTTCTCCACGGTGGATCTCAAGTCCGCCTACCACCAGCTCCCCATCCGCACTAGTGACCGCAAATACACTGCCTTCGAGGCAGACGGGCGGCTCTATCACTTCTTAAGGGTTCCCTTTGGTATCACTAACGGGGTCTCGATCTTCCAGCGCGAGATGGACCGAATGGTTGACCGGTACGGTTTACGGGCAACATTCCCGTATCTCGATAATGTCACCATCTGCGGCCATGACCAGTAGGACCACGACTCCAACCTCCAAAAATTTCTCCAGACCGCTAAAATCCTTAACCTAACATACAACAAGGATAAATGCATGTTTAGCACCGACCGTCTAGCCATTCTCGGCTACATCGTGCGAAATGGAGTTATAGGCCCCGACCCTGAACGCATGCGCCCCCTTATGGAGTTCCCCCTCACTCACTGCTCTAAGGCCCTAAAACGCTGCCTAGGGTTTTTTAGCTACTACGCTCAGTGGGTCCCCAACTATGCGGACAAGGCCCGTCCCCTGATCCAATCCACAGTTTTTCCCCTGTCGATAGAGGCCCGCCAGGCCTTCAGCCGCATCAAAGCAGACATTGCAAAGGCCACGATGCACGCCATCGACGAGTCCCTCCCCTTGCAAATCGAGAGCGATGCGTCCGACGTAGCTCTGGCGGCCACCCTCAACCAAGCGGGCAGACCCTTGGCCTTCTTCTCCCGTACCCTCCATGCTTCTGAAATCTGCCACTCCTCAGTCGAAAAGGAGGCCCAGACCAGAGTAGAAGCTGTGCGACATTGGAGGCATTACCTGGCCGGCAGGCGATTCACTCTCCTTACTGACCAACGGTCGGTTGCTTTCATGTTCGATAATGCACAACGGGGCAAGATAAAAAACGACAAGATATTGCGGTGGAGGATCGAACTCTTCACCTCCAACTACGTGATCTTGTATCGTCCCTGGAAGCTAAATGAGCCTCCTGACGCCCTATCCCGCAGCACATGTGCCACCGCACAAGTGGACGGCCTCTGAGCCCTCCACGAGGACCTCTGCCACCCGGGGTCACTCGCTTTTTCCATTTCGTCAAGACCCGCAACCTGCCCTACTCCATCGAGGAGGTCAGGACTGCCGCCAGGGACTGCTAAATCCGCGCGGAGTGCATACCGCACTTTTACTGGCCAGAGAGAGTGGATCTGATAAAGGCTTCCCGTCCCTTTGAACGCCTCAGCATGGACTTCAAAGGCACCCTCCCCTCCACCGACCGCAACACTTACTTCCAGAACGTGATTGACGAGTACACCCGGTTCCCATTCGCCATCCCCTGCCCCGACATGACCGCAACCACCGTCATCAAGGCCCTCCATAGCATCTTTGCAATGTTCGGGTTCCCCGCCTACATACACAGCGATAGGGGGTCCTCCTTTTAGGAGTGACGAACTGCGTCAATTCCTGCTCCGCAAGGGCATCGCCTCGAGCAGGACAATCTGTTACAACCCCCGGGGTAACGGACAGGTAGAGAGGGAGAACGGAACGGTCTGGAAGACCGTCCTACTGGCCCTACGGTCCAGGAACCTCACAGTCTCCCGCTGGCAAGAAGTCCTCCCGGGTGCCCTCCACTCCATCCGGTCACTACTTTGTACAACCACCAATCAGACACCTCACAAATGTCTCCTTGTCTTCCCTAGGAAGTCCTCCTCTGGGACCTCGCTCCCGACCTGGCTGGTAGCACCCGGACCCATCCTGCTCCGAAAACACGTGCGGGCGCACAAGTCGGACCCGTTGGTCGAGAGGGTTCATCTGCTCCATGCTAACCCCCAGTACGCCTACGTGGTGTACCCCGACGGCCGTCAAGATACGGTCTCCCTACGTGACCTGGCGCCTGCCGGAACTCCACGCACATTCCAGCCACCAGTCCCACCCTCCCCTCCACTGCAGCACTACAGGAGGATCGGTCCTTCCACCGCCCCTGTCTCGGCCCCCCACCCATCCACCGACGCCCCCCGCAGGCGCTCCCTTCCCATGTCAGCCGTTTTCCCCACCAGTGCCGTCGAGGGATGACGAAGCTGCCATGGAGATCGAAGCCACGCTCCCGGAGTCACAGATGCCAGAGCTTCTACCAGAGTTACCACCGAGGCTCCGACAATCACAGAGGACGACCAGAGTCCCTGATCGACTGATTGCTTCATTTTAACTGTAATCTGTAAACATAAAACACCAAATGTACATAGCTACCAGACTTGTAAATAGTTACTAAACACTGTACGGAGGTATTACGGTACCTCCATAACTAATTATACCATGTTATGTTTTGTAGTTTCTGGCCACCACCCCGCCGGACTTTTCTTTAACAGGGGGTGAATGTGGTATTATAGGTATTACGGTACCTGAGAAGCTAAAGTACCATTGGTAGAACCTGTATGCTTGCTATTGGCTAGAGTGTATAATAGCTCAGCCCTGATAGGTGGGGTATAAGACTCCGTGCCTCCCCAGCAGCCCTCATTCTGTACCTGAGCTGCTTGGGGAAACATCTAGCTTATTAAAGCCTTCAGTTGGACTGCAACCTCGCTTTAGTGGTCATTGATTGTGCATCACTCCCCCACCAATCTCTCCCTCTCCATCCTTTCCCTCTTCTCCCTGTGAGCCCTGATTGATATTAGCTCTCCCCTGACCACTGCCTTCAGCGCCTCCCAAACCACACTAACCGGTAGCTCCCCATTATCATTGGCCTCTGTGTACCTCTGAATGCACCCCCGGACCCGCCTACAGACCTCCTCATCTGCCAGCAGTCCCACATCCATGAGCCACAGTGGGTGCTGGCCCCTCTCCTCCCCCAACTCCAGCCCCACCCAGTGCGGGGCGTGGTCCAAAATCACTATGGCCGAGTACTCCGTCCCCTGCACTCTTGGGATCAACGCCCTACTCACCACGAAGAAGTCTATCCGTGAATAGGCCTGTGCACATGGGAAAAGAAGGAGAACTCTCTAGCCACTGGCCTGGCAAACCTCCACAGATCCACTCCCCCCATCTGATCCATAAACCCCATTAGAACCTTGGCTCACCAGGGTTGCAACCCCCCTATTCTTCACATCCAGCCCAGAGTGAAAGACCTGCCCCACCCATCCCTTCCT
This sequence comes from Scyliorhinus torazame, assembly GCF_047496885.1. Lineage (NCBI taxonomy): Eukaryota > Metazoa > Chordata > Chondrichthyes > Carcharhiniformes > Scyliorhinidae > Scyliorhinus > Scyliorhinus torazame. Next base: position 59,721,672 of record NC_092707.1, read on the forward strand.
CAGCCTGATCTGATCCGCCACCTTCGGGTGCGTCTTGTGCAACATAGCGACGTCTGCCTTCAGTCCCTTTAAGTGCGTGGACACCCGGGCCCTCTTGACCGGCCCATTCAGGCCTCTCACGTTCCACGTGTCCCCCCCGTCCCCCCCCATGCCGACTAGCCATCTCCTTTCTTAGGCCAGCCAGGTGCCCACGCCTCCCGCACTCTCCAACCCCCCAGGCAGGGGCTCCCCACCCCGACTCTCCCTCTTACCTCCAGCTCCCCCTCAGTCAGTACAGCAGCAACCCAGTTCCCCAACCCCCCCCCTCCCCCAGCCAGGCAGTTGCCTAGCCCCCTTGCTCCCCCCATTGCACTCCCGTAAGTCAACTGACTCCTGCTGCTGACCCCGGCCGCTCCCGCCTCTGCCGACGATCCCCCGATTGAATTCCCCCTCTAAGTTGTACGTTCTCCCCCCCCCCCCCCTTATGAACCAGTGCGGGCTCCCATCCGGTACCGACCCCGTGTTGGGCCACGCCCCCCCCTTTTTGCACGGGAAAAAGCCCGCGTTTTCTGCCTGGTCCGGCCCTGCCCCCTGTGACGCAGCTCCTTTCTCCTGCAGCCTCTCCCCAATTCCCAACGGCCCAGGGCCTCAGGTCCCCTCTCCCCCCTTCAAGCGCAGGGAACAACCCCTCTAAATCGATACACATGCCCAGAAAACACACACATCAAATCAAATCGCCCCTTCCCACTCCCCAGCATCCCCACAACCTGCAGCAAACCATTAATTCGAGCCCAGATTTTCATTTTGAATGAAGGTCCACGCCTCGTCCGGCATATCAAAATAATGGTTTCGGTCCTGAAAAGTGACCCACAGCCGCGCTGGCTGCAGCAGCCCAAATTTCACCCCCTTTCGATGGAGAACCGCCTTGGCCCGGTTGAACCCTGCCCTCTTCTTGGCCAGCTCTGCACTCCAGTCCTGGTAGATGTGGATTTCAGTGTTCTCCCACCTGCTGCTCCGCTCCTTCGCCTACCTCAGGACACACACTCTGTCAGTAAAATGGTGAAACCGCACCACCACAGCCCTCTGCCTCCTTGCCAGGACTCTGTGTGCCCCATCCAACTCCAGGGGCCTCGGGAAGGCTCCCATGCCCATTAGCGTGCCCAGCATCGTGGCTACATATGTCCTGACATCCGACCCCTCGACGCCTTCAGGGAGACCCAGTATCCGCAGCTTCTTCCTCCTCGACCTGTTCTCCAGGTCCTCAAACTTCTGACACACTTTTTGTGCAGCGCCTCGTGCGCCTCCCCTTTCACCGCCAGGACCTCAACCTCGTTGTCCGAGGATTTCTGCTGCACCTCTTTAATCGCCGTCCCCTGCGCACTCTGGGTCTCCACCAGCCTCTCGATCGACGCCTTCATAGGGGCCAACATCTCCGCCTTTAACTCCGCAAAGCAGCTTTTCAAAAATTCCTGCTGCTCCCGAGACCACTGAGCCCCCGCTGCCTGGTCTCCACCCGCCGCCATCTTGCTTTTCCGCCCTCGCTCTCCTCTCTTTTCCAGTGCCGCTTTTTTGACCACTCCGCTCCTGGTCCACTCCATACAGTGCTGAGGGAACCTCACTGCTGCCTTTCCGCACCGGGAATCGTCGTCCAAGTGCCGCTGGGGCTCCTTAAAAGGGCCCAAAAGTCCATCCACGGCGGGAGCTGCCGAACGTGCGACCTACCCAGGCATAGCCGCAACCGGAAGTCTTCTGTCCAATCTTTTGACCTGTCACTAATGTGTGTGTTGTTTTTGTGGCACCGAAATTAATTTTTATTGATTGTTACTGTTATGTAATGAATAGTAAGAGCTTTGTTCTAAGACAACTTTTTCAATTTTAGGTGGAGTTTGAAAACAAATTTGATTTAAATAGACTACAGAATTTGTTAGATTCTCTTCCTGCAAGTGTACCTTCACAGGAATTCTGCCTCTGGTTCAGAAATATCATCATTCCCTTTGTTTTAAGGATTGTTCCTGAGGGAAAGGTAAATATATCTGGTAACTCTTGGCGATTAAGTATATTTCTTTTTACTTTGCACAAGGTATAATGGTTTTGTTTCCTTCAACTTCTGTAGAAAATTCTGGTCAAATGGTTGGAGCACAGAGCCCGGAGTCTTGAACTAACTGAGAAGGTAATGCATGTAATTGTTTGGATGGATTGGATTACAGTAAGTACCCTGACAATTCCAGCAGATTGATGATTTTCCTTGGAACCATAAAAATAATTGTCAATTAATTTTCCCAAATACCAGAGGTAATAGCTACAAAATAATTTTTCTCAGGTGAAAGTTAACTATTGCTACGTGAAATACTGTGGATGCTTTAAACCTCAAACACAAGGTGGTTATGAAAGATGAGTGTTCCACGTTTAATCTAAATCTAGGACATCAGGTTCCGCATATGCTGACAGCACCAAGCTTTACCTCAGCACGACCACACTCCACTCCCTCTGATTTGACATGTTGCTTGTCCAACATCCCGTACTGGAATTCCCTCAAATTAAATATTGGGAAGATCAAACTCAGATTCTACATTCCTCGCCACAATCTATCCCATTACCACTTTCTGAGGCGGAGTCAGATTGTTCCCAATCCCAGTGTCAAATTTGACCGTGAGATAATCCTATATCCTCTGCAATGCCAAGATGATCTACTTCCACCTTGGTATAATTGCCTATCTCTGCCCATGCCATGTAAAAGGTGAATCTAGCGCGATGTCTATGCCTCCGCCCACCTGCTGCTGCAACCCTCAGTCATGTGTATATTATCTCATTATTACAATTCTATTGCTATCCTAGTCAGGCACCCACTTCTCCTACTTGACTTGAGCTCATCTGAAACTCCGTTGCTCGTACCCTAACTGGCACCATGCCCCATTTGCCCGTGACTAGTTGCTCACCTGCACTGCTGACAATGCCTCAGTTTAAAAATTTTCATTCAAGGCCACATGATCTCTAGCCTGCTCAACACAAGTTGTTCCACGCTTGGCAGCTGTGCTTTCAGCTTCCTAGGCCTGAAACTCTGGAATGGCCTCCCTGTCTCTGCCCTTTGTTCCTTTTAAAACACTCCTTATGTGTGGTTCATCTTTGAGTATTTTTTCACCATCACCCTTGTGAAGTGCTTTGGGGGACATTTTAATCCATTAAAGGCTCTGTAAATGTAAGCTTATTGTGAGGATTATTTGCCAACTTAAATTTAAAATCTGACGATGTGGACAAAATCTACACTGATTTCAAATTTTAATCAGCTATTGTCCCGTAACTTTTTTTTAAAAATTAAGAGTTGTTGCAGATAATCTGTGCGGTGTCTGCGCGTTCTCCCCGTGTCTGCGTGGGTTTCCACCCATAAGTCCCGAAAGATGTGCTTGTTAGGTGAATTGGACATTCTGAATTCTCCCTCCGTGTACCCGAACAGGCGCCGGAGTGTGGCGACTAGGGGGTTTTCACAGTAATTTCATTGCAGTGTTAATGTAAGCCTACTTGTGATGCTAATAAAGGTTATTATTAGATATTGAAATTTAAATATTTATAATAATTACTGCTAATTTTTAAAATATACATTTACAGGCAAACTGGCCGGAAAATGGATTGCAGATGGCAGAAGTGTACTTTGTAGCGAAGAAACCGAAAGAACTTGAGCTCATCACTGCCGGACTTTGGATTCCATTAGTATGATTGACTAATTTCTGAAATTGTATTTTCTTCAATTTAATTTAACTCAATGCAAAGTTTGTGAAGGCATGGAGAAAGGAGGCAAAGCAAAGATGTATAGGAAAGGAATTCTAGCGGTTAGCTATGAGACAGCTGAAAGCTCCGGCATTCCTCTTATTTTGCTATTGGTGTCAGAGTTGGAGGAAGCAGTTAAAATTGCTTCTTATAGGGTTGGGTAAAGCTGCACAGAGGTTTGTAGATCAGGATGAAATGGATGCATTGGGGAATAGGGAGATGATGTAGCAAACAGGAGTGGGCTGATGCATATATAGGTCCTAGTACACGATAGGGTGCCAGCAATTACATTTCAAGTGGGTTGGAATTTGTGGAGGGTGGTTTTGTGTGGAAAAGGGTTTCATTTGTGCGATTGAGTCAGGCAATGTGGTCAAATTGTGACTTGGGTGCAAGGTTTTAAGTTGAACTTTGGATCAAACAGATGATGGTGTGCAAAACGGTCATGCTCTTGAAAATTTGGTCTTGCATTTTAGTGGGTGGATTTAGCTTTGCTTTAATGCAAGCAGAGAAAATTGTTTTCTGGGTGTTTTGTGTTTAATACCAAAGAGTGGGAGACATCTTTGCTTTACCCCGAACATTCAAATTACTGCATGTTAAGTGCAAAAAGAATTCTCAGAGGTGATCCATTTAGTCTCCCTTTTGTAATTGCAAAATGCAGCTTAAAAATTATGCAACTCGCATGGAACACAACTATATAATAAATACTATATACTAGGCTGGTTTAGCACAGTGGGCTAAACAGATGGCTTGTAATGCCAGTCACATGTACCCTTATATGTCAACATGTACCCTTATATGCAGAACAATGCCAGCAGCGTGGATTCAATTCCCATTCTGGCCTCCCTGAACAGGTGCCGGAATGTGGCGACTAGGGACTTTTCACAGTAACTTCGTTGAAGCCTACTTGTGACAATAAGCGATTATTATTATTATAAAGGTCTCTTGTCTCCCAGCTTCAATGTGCTTTATTTTAACTCTTGTCTTTTAGTGTTACAATTGGGTTCTGTTTTGGCTGTTGGTTCTGTTTTATGGCTTTAGGTGGGTTCCTTTTTGACGACCTGTGTTGACATATAAGAGTACATGTGACTAAATGTGCATTACCATCCAAACAGCTTTGGTACCTACATAGATACTCTGCAGTGCTGACTGCTTGGTGTTGCTATTGAATGTCAATCGTAAATTACTGCGTTCTGCTTCCTAAAATCCCTTGTTTAGAAAGAAGTGTTTGCTAATGTAATTTGGTGCCCAAAACACATGCTTGTTTTGAATACAAAACTTCCCTTTTGGAAAACGGATGAAATGTGCTTTTTTGCATACCAGAGGAGATAAAAGAAATATGTTCCTGAGATTTAATTATGTTTTTAACATTGGAGATTTGAACTATTCAGAGTGGATTTGATAAATATTTCACTATCGTTAATAAGCAATGCTCCTTTTGTTACCTAATCCCTTCCAAACTAACTGTTGAATTATGGATATTTTTAATGCAGAACAAGATGCAGGGGCTGTTTAGCACAGGGCTAAATCGCTGGCTTTGAAAGCAGACCCAGGCAGGCCAGCAGCATGGTTCAATTCCCGTAACAGCCTCCCTGACCAGGCGCCGGAATGTGGCGACTAGTTGCTTTTCACAGTAACTACCCTGGGCTTTTCCCCAGGGTAGAGGGGTCAATTACTAGGGGGCATAGGTTTAAGGTGAGAGGGGCAAAGTTTAGAGTAGATGTACGAGGCAAGTTTTTTACGCAGAGGGTAGTGGGTGCCTGGAACTCACTACCGGAGGAGGTAGTGGAGGCAGGGACGATAGGGACATTTAAGGGGCATCTTGACAAATATATGAATAGGATGGGAATAGAAGGATACGGACCCAGGAAGTGTAGAAGATTGTAGTTTAGTCGGGCAGTATGGTCGGCGCGGGCTTGGAGGGCCGAAGGGCCTGTTCCTGTGCTGTACATTTCTTTGTTCTTTGTTCTTTGTTCATTGAAGCCTACTTGTGACAATAAGCGATTTTCATTTCATTTCATTTTCATTGTTATCTCCTGTGGAGAGGTGGAATGTATAGAATTTTCTTCATTTCCATTGGTGCCTTTTTGTCCTATAAAATAAAACCAGAATTTTCACAGATGACTTGAAATGAATGAAAAATGAAAATCGCTTATTGTCAGAAGTAGGCTTCAAATGAAGTTACTGTGAAAAGCCCCTAGTCGCCACATTCCGGCGCCTGTTCGGGGAGGCTGGTACGGGATAATCGCTTATTGTCACAAGTAGGCTTCAATGAAGTTACTGTGAAAAGCCCCTAGTCGCCACATTCCGGCGTCTGTTCGGGGAGGCTGGAACGGGAATTGAACCCGCGCTGCTGGTCTTGTTCTGCATTAGAAGCCAGCTGTCTTAGTCCACTGTGCTAAACCAGCCCCAACTTTAAATTCAGTGTAACAAATTTAGAATGAGAAAAGTAGACAAAAGAAGGATTACGAAGACCTGTTGGTTTAAAATGATAAACTATTTGTATGGATGTTCAAAATGTATCAAGTAGCAAGAATGTATAGGCTGAAAAGTATCGAGAGAACTGCAATCTAATATGCATTGCTGCCTTTTGGAGAGTGGAAAATTTTGCGCAGAGGAGAGGAACAATAAACTTTTAAAAAGCTAACAATTTTAGATGTTTGCGGTGGTGAAGAATTGTTTTGAATTCTTGATGCAGCTTTTCTGTTTCATTTGTCCTGAATTTAGAAAAAAGACATTGATTGTGAGGAGGTGTACCAGTTAAAGACATTGGTTAATAACCTGCAGGAGCTTGTTGACCTCCACAGAAAGTACAACTGCAGACTGGCACTCTCGGAGTTCGAAAAAGTAGGTGGTACTTTACATCAAAGATAGGCTAGGAAAGTGGATTGTTAATTTTGTATAACCCAAATTGGTGCATTGAACAATATGTGAAGAAGAAGATCTAGTGTGGCCCTGTCAAGTTATTTTTGTTTTACTCCTTCATTGTAAAGTAGTTGCCAGTGTTTATAATGTAGAGATTAATACTATACCATTACTTCTCATGGTATGCGATGCACTATAAGGCAATACTGAACCCAAATTATTATTTTTTTACCCAATTTCTTTTCCAATTAAACACCAATTTAGCGTAGCCAATCCACCTATCACGCACATCTTTGCAGACACTGGGAGAATGTACAAACTCCACACTGACAGTGACTTGGGGCCGGGATCGAACCCAGATCCTTGGCGCCGTGAGGCAGCAGTGCTAACCACTGTGCCGCCCAAGAAGGTTTACATTCAAGCATATTTGTTTATTAGCACTTGATCAATTATCTGATACTGATTTTGGAACAAACGGTTCTTGTTCCGAATTCTGTTAAATATTACTTGTAATTTTACACAATGAGTCAGTGACTATCCCAGTGAACAAAACCTCAAAAGGCTTTTAATCCTATTATTTTGAAATTGCCTTATTTAGATCCAATTTTAGATACTGTAATTATTTATGACATGATGATTTAACTGATTTTTTAAAGCAGTTTGATTTATTTATTAGGAAACTACAGCAACAATTGTATTTCGGATGTTGGATAGGGTTCTGGCTCCAGAGCTTATTCCATCAACTCTTGTGAAGGTTATACATCCCTATATAACTAAACACACCTTACAAAAGGAAGAGCTGTTGCTGCATTACATAAAGGTGAATGCTATTCTATTATTGTACAGTGTCTTTGTGACAAAAGTAATCTAAATTGCAAAATGCAACAGCTATATGGTAGGATGTTTTATTGCAAATTGTTTAACTGGAGACATAAGTTTAAAACATGGCATTGCAAGTAAAGTATTACAAACATGGGTGCAGTAAGTTTAAATTTTATATTTTTTAAAAGATAAAATCGGACCCCTGGATGGTTGAACCATGGACAGGTGGTACCCTGGCACTCCTGGTGCCACCTAGGCAAGGTGTCCAGGTAGGCAGGGGGTACTGCTGGGTGCCAGGCTGCCAGTGCCCAGGTGGTATCTTGCCTGCACGTTGGGGATCGGGCCTAGACTCGTGGGTGCCCTACACTTATGAGGTGGGGTGCGGGGTACCCGAGGACCATCTCATTGGTACTTTGGGGGTCCGGAGGCCATCGTGGGGGGTTCAGAGATCAGGGCGCTATTTAAACATGTCGACGCAATCTCTTGCCGAGGCCCAGAAATGAAGCACAGTCCCATTTAATAGCGGAGCCGTTCTCAGCGCTGCCAGTGCCAGGAAATGCCCAACTAAACACGGATGATGTGGGACTCTGTTTCATAGAATCATAGAATTTACACATCAGAAGGAGGCCATTCGGTCCATCGCGTCTGCATCGGACTTTGGAAAAAGCACCCTACTTAATCCCATGCCTCCTCCCTCTCCCCATAACCCAGCAACCCCACCTAACCTTTTGGACATTAAAGGGCAATTAGCAAGGCCCATCCACCTAACCTGCACATCTTTGGACTGTGGGAAGAAACCAGAGCACCCGGAGGAAACGCACACAGACATTGGGAGGAAGTGCAAACTCTACACAGACAGTCACCCGAGGCTGGATCACTGAAGCTGTGAGGCAGCAGTGCTAACCACTGTGCCACCCATAAATATGTTCCACTCTCAAAGACTTAGGATCATGTTCAGATTCTGATATTGAAATTGTACCCACATAGACTCTTCTGAATTGTTGCATATGCTATCTGTAGGACTAGATTTCTTTCCAAACTGTTTCTCTGCTGGGGAAATGTGCTTTGAGGTAGCATGATTTTTGAAGTAAGCTTTGCCTTTCCAAGTTCTTCAATCTGCTAATTGGTTTCATTGTCCCTATAGCAGTGCTTTATATGTAGATTATTTGAAAGTTTTTTGACACGATTGCAGTACGCTAATTGAACCCGAACTGCTGGCCTTGTTCTGCATCACAAACCAGCTGTCTCGCCCACTGAGTTAAACCACTCGTTAAATAGCACCCTATATCTTTTATTTAGAAATGACTAAGATTCTCGAAGTAATCACATTACTGAATTGTTTTAAACAGGATTTGTTAGAACGATGTAGTTCGCATTCGGCCTCTCTTTTTGAAACTGCATGGGAGGCCAAAGCAATGGCTGTACTGGGCTGTATGACTAAAATTGATGTAAGTATCATATACACTACCTTTTATAGTACATCAGTACTTCTATTATTTTCAGTCGTTAACATTTATCGAGCTTACTTATTGGAGAGAGGGAAATGAGATGATTTTGTCCAAAAAGGAGGGATAATTATGCCACCTCTGGTAGGACACTAAAGCTTGGGAGTATTTTGTCTCTATTCTGTGAGTTGGGGCCGGGTGGTGAATAATGAATATGTTTTTTCGTTGATAAAGATAGTAACAGCTTTTTTCCTTTTACTCCTTGTGATAATGGTGACATTCCTTCACAGCTGATCTTTGATGCAGTGCTGCAGATAATGTATGGAGCAGTCGTGCCTTGGAGCGATGCAGTGGAGCAACTTGTCAAACAGCATTTGGAGAAGGATCATCCCAAGTATGTATATTTTAATACAGTTACAGTACTTGAGATTGGAGATCTTGCAGTGCAATGGGTAATGTCCCTGCCACTGAACTAGAAGCTCTGGGGTCGAGTGCCACCCCAGGATTTGATGGCCAAGGAAGGTTCATTCACAACGTGGTCAACAGGTTGTGTTCAACTTGCAAAATCCTTTTTTGATTTTTTGATTTGATTTGTTGTCACATGTATTGGTATACAGTGCAAAGTATTGTTTCTTGCATGCTATACAAACAATGCATACCGTACATAAGGAAGGAGAGACTGCAGAATATAATGTTACAGTTAGAACATAGAACATAGAACAATACAGCGCAGTACAGGCCCTTCGGCCCACGATGTTGCACCGAAACAAAAGCCATCTAACCTACACTATGCCATTATCATCCATATGTTTATCCAATAAATTTTTAAATGCCCTTAATGTTGGCGAGTTCACTACTGTAGCAGGTAGGGCATTCCACGGCCTCACTACTCTTTGCGTAAAGAACCTACCTCTGACCTCTGTCCTATATCTATTACCCCTCAGTTTAAAGTTATGTCCCCTCGTGCCAGCCATATCCATCCGCGGGAGAAGGCTCTCACTGTCCACCCTATCCAAGCCCCTGAGTTAAAGCAAGGTGTAGAGAAAAGATCAACTTAATACGAGGTAGGTCCATTCAAACGTCTGATGGCAGTAGGGAAGAAGCTGTTCTTGAGTTGGTTGGTACGTGACCTCAAATTGTGGTATCTTTTCCTGACAGAAGAAGGTGGAAGCGAGTCCGGGGTGCATGGGGTCCTTAATTATGATGGCTGCCTTTCCGAGGCAGCAGGAATTGTAGGCAGAGTCAATGGATGGGAGGCTGGTTTGTGTGATGAATTGGGCTACATTAACGACCTTTTGTAGTTTCCTGCGGTCTTGGGCAGAGCAGGATCCATACCAAGCTGTGATACAACCAGAAAGAATGCTTCCTATGGTGTATCTGTAGAAGTTGGTGAGAGTCGTAGGTGACATGCCAAATTTCCTTAGTCTTTTGCGAAAGTAGAGTTGGTGGTGGGCTTTCTTAACTATAGTGTCAGCTTGGGGGGAGCCAGGACAGGTTGTTGGTGATCTGGACACCTAAAAACCTGAAGCTCTCGACCCTTTCTACTTCGTTCCCATTGATGTAGACAGGGGCACGTTCTCCACTACGCTTCCTGAAGTCGATGACAATCTCCCTCGTTTTGTTGACATTGGGGGAGAACATAGAACATAGAAAAATACAGCACAGAACGGGCCCTTCGGCCCATGATGTTGTGCCGAACCTTTGTCCTAGATTAATCATGGATTATCATAGAAATTACAGTGCAGAAGGAGGCCGTTTGGCCCATTGAGTCTGCACCGGCTCTTGGAAAGAGCACTCGACCCAAGGTCAACACCTCCACCCAACACTAAGGGCAATTTTGGACACTAAGGGCAATTTGTTATGGCCAATCCACCTAACCTGCACATCTTTGGACTGTGGAAGGAAACCGGAGCACCCGGAGGAAACCCACGCACACATGGCGGGGATGTGCAGACTCCGCACAGACAGTGACCCAAGCCGGAATCGAACCCGGGACCCTGGAGCTGTGAAGCAATTGTGCTATCCACAATGCTACCGTACTGCCCTTAAGAACAAATTAATCTACATTATATCATTCTACCATAATCCATGTACCTAGCCAATAGATTATTGTCGTCGCACCAGTTCACCAGATTCTGTATCTCATTCCTGTATTCTGTCTTGTCATTGTTTGAAACCCGACCCACTACTGTGGTGTCATCAGCAAATTTGAAAATCGAGTTGTAATGTGCAATGGCTGGCAGTACTGTTGGTAATTTGTGTTCTCTTTATTTGGCTCTGAATATGGCGGTCAATATGGTCGCCTTCCTTAATTCTAATTACGTTTTGCTCTAGAGTCGGCAGGTATCTTTTGATACCGCCACAAGGTTCAAACCGAATACTGATCAAAGACTCGATACACCAGTTAGTTAGTTCAAAGTCAAATGCTTATTTATTTACACACACAGTTAAATATACTCATGCACAAATACTACAGACTAAACTATCCCTACTGCTAAAGCCCATACTTAGCTTTGGGCGCCCACTCAGTCAGAGGAACAATGGCCGTTGTTCGGTCCTGAGGCTGCTGGGGTCGAAGTGGTGAAGGGGAAGAGCTAAGGTCGTCTGTCTGGTAGCGTGCGTTGACCTTGGACTTACTTGTTCTGGTGCAGCTGTTGGGCAGGTCTCTCCTCGGTGAGAGCCGGAGCCAAGAGAACGATTCTCTCTTGGGGGCTCCTTCTTATACCCAAAAGGGGCTTCGCGTGTTTTTTGGGTGAGCCTTGAACTTGGCCCCAATTGATTGGGCCGTTTCTCGATCATTCCTATCGATTTCCTCCAATTAAGGGGTGGGTGCCCTGATGGCTGGGCGTGTCCTAGGTGGCCGCTGGCCTGCTTTGTTCTGGTCTCCTCTGGCCCCGGGATGTCTGCCTTAGTATCGGTTACTCAAATGTTACTCTTTTGTCCCCGGAGATGGGCCATTAGTATGCTAATGGTTTTGCAGTTTTGGTCGTGTCTGGGAGCTGCGGCTCCAATATGCAGAGAAACCCTGAACCTGCTTGTTTTCTCAGTATTGTCCATTTTCCCTGCAATCTTTGCAAAGTGTCCATTTTGTAATCGTACTGTAGCCACCTGGGATGGCCACTTCCCAAGTTGGAGACTCCTAGTCAGCCATGCTTGATGAGGATTGATGCCGCTCAAGCTAAAAGCTTCTGGCAACAAGCTAGCGACCTGTTCCAGGAAATAGTTCGTTATGAGAACAGGTGTAAGTCTGCCGTGTGCACCACGAGGTGTGGGAAGAGAATGAACAATAGTACTTGAGACAGTCTGTGGCTTTGAGATTATATTCCCATCATATTGTTGCTCCTGCCCTTTTTCCTTCTGCTGGTACTTTAAACATTTTTTTACAATTACTATTATTTTTTTCCAATTAAGGGGCAATTAATGTGGCCAATCCACCTAACCTGCACATGTTTGGGTTGTGGGGTGAAACCCACACAGACATGGGGAGAACGTGCAAACTCCACATGGACAGTGACCCAGGGCCGCGATTCGAACCCAGGTCCTCAGCGCGGTACTTTTTATTTAAACAGATAAAGGTTACTGGGTTGGGTGATACAATACATACATGCATAGAAGATAGGAGGAGGCCTTATGGCCCTTCGAGCCTGCTCCGCCATTTATCACGATCATGGCTCATCATCCAACTTATTAGCCTAATCCTGCTTTCTCCCCATAGTCTTTGACCCCATTCACCCCAAGTGCTATATCTAGCCGCCTCTTGAATATATTCAATGTTTTAACATCAACTACTTCCTGTGGTAATGAATTCCACAGGCTCACCACTCTTTCGGTGCAGAAATGTCTCATCTCTGTCTGAAATGGTTTACCCTGAATCCTCAGACTGTGACCCCTGGTTATGGGCACACCCACCATCGGGAGCTGCATCTACCCTGTCTAGTCCTGTTAGAATTTTATAAGTCTCTGAGATTCCCTCCTCATTCTTCTGAACTCCAGCGAGAACAATCCTCACCTAGTCAATCTCTCCTCATGTGACAGTCCCACCATCCCTGGAATCAGTTTGGTAAACCTTCGCTGCACTCCCTCGAGAGCAAGAACATCCTTCTTCAGGAAAGAGGGACCAAAACCGGACACAATATTCGAGATGTGGCCTCACCAAGGCTCTGTATAATTGCAGCAACACATCCCTGCTTCTGTACTCAACCTCTCACAATGAAGGACAACATATTATTAAACCTTCTTGACCGCCTGCTGGAACAGCACGCTTGCCTGCAGCAACTGATGCACAAGGATACCCGCTGTACACTCCCCTCTCCCAGTTTGCAACCATTCAGGTAGTAATTTGCCTTCCTGTTTTTGCTTCCAAAGTGAATAACCTCACACTTATACAAATTATACTGCAACTGCCATTGATTTGCCCACTTGCCCAACCTGTCCAGATCATGCTGTAAGATCTCTGCATCTTCGTCACAGTTCACCCTCTCACCCAACTTGGTATCATCTGCAAACTTTGAGATGTTACATTTTGTTCCCTCATCCAAATCATTAATATATATTGTGAATAGCTGGGGTCCCAGCATCGATCCCTGTGGCACCCCACTAGTTACTGCCTGCCAATTTGAAAAGGACCCATTAATCCCTACTCTTTGTTTCCTCTCTGTCAGCCAGTTTTCTATCCACCTCAATACACTTCCCCCAATCCCATGCGCTTTAATCTTGCACAATAATCTCTTATGCTGGACTTTGTAAAGCACCTTCTGAAAGTCCAAATATAACACATCGACTGGTTTCCCTTTGTCAACTGTACTAGTTATATCTTCAAAGAATTCCAACAGATTTGTCAAGCATAGGGACTTCCGGTTGCGGCTATGCCTAGGTCGGTCGCACGTTCAGCAGCTCCCGCCGGGAATGTTGAGGGGCCCCAATGGCAATTGTTCGACGGCTTCCAGTGTGGGAAGGTGACAGCAAGGTCCCCCGACAGTATATGGATTGGACCAGGAGTGGAGCGGTTAAAGAAGTGATCCTGGTGCAGTGGAAAGTGCGAGGGAGGAAAAGCAAGATGGTGGCGGGTGGAGACCAAGCAGCGTGGGTGCAGTGGTCGCAGGAGCAGCAGGAGTTTCTTAAACGCTGCTTTGCGGAGCTGAGGACAGAAATGCTGGCGCCAATGAACGCGGCGATTGAGAAGCTTGTGGAGACCCAGAAGGCCCAAGGGGCGGCGATCCGGGAGGTGCAGCAAAAAGCCTCGGAGAACGAGGGCGAGATCTTGGGCCTGGCGGTGAAGGTGGAGGTGCACAAGAGGTGGGTGGAAAAATTTGAGGACCTGGAGAATAAGAGAGAGAGAGAGAAGAAGGAGTAGCCCCCCAATCCGGCTGATAACTTGGAATGTGAGGGGCCTAAACGGGCCGGTCAAGAGGGCCCGGGTGATCGCGCACTTAAAGGGACTGAAGGCAGACGTGGTTATGCTCCAGGAGACACATTTGAAGGTGGCAGGCCGGGTTAGGCTGAGAAAGGGATGGGTAGGGCAGGTCTTTCATTCAGGGCTGGATGCGAAGAACAGAGGGGTTGCAATACTGGTGGGGAAGCGGGTGTTGTTCGAGGCACTGAATATTATAGTGGATAATGGAGGTCGATATGTGATGGTAAGTGGTAGGTTGCTGGGGGTGCGGGTGGTACTGGTTAACGTATATGCCCCGAATTGGGATAATGCCGAATTTATGAAATGCATGCTAGGTTGGATTCCGGATCTGGAGGTAGGAAGTTTGATAATGGGGGGGGGGGACTTCAACACGGTGCTGGATCCAGCACTAGACCGTTCTAGGTCCAGGACGGGTAAGAGGCCGGCTGAGGCCAAGGTGCTCCGGGGGTTTATGGACCAGATGCGAGGAGTGGATCCATGGCGGTTTGCCAGGCTGCTGGTCAGGGAATTTTCCTTTTCCCACGTCCATGGAGCCTACTCCCGGATAGATTTTTCATTTTGAGTAGGGCGCTAATCCCGAAAGTGGAGGGAACGGAATATTCGGCCACAGCCATCTCGGACCACGCCGAGTTGAGCTGGAGTTGGGGGAGGAGAGGGACCGGCGCCCGCTGTGGCGCCTCGATGTGGGACTGTTGGCGGATGAGGGGGTGTGCGGGCGGGTGTGGGGGTGTATTGAAAGATACTTGGAGGCCAACGACAACTGGGAGGTGCAGGTGGCGGTAGTTTGGGAGGCGTTGAAGGCGGTGGTCAGTGGAGAGCTAATCTCCATTAGGGCCCACAGGGAGAAGAGAGAAGGGAGGGAGAGGTTGGTGGGGGAGATTTTAAGGGTGGACAGGAGGTATGCAGAGGCCCCCGAGGAGGGGTGACTTGGGGAGCGACGGAGCCTCCAGACGGAATTCGACCTGTTGACCACAGGGAAAGCAGAGGCACAGTGGAGGAAAGCGCAGGGGGCGGCGTAAGAGTATGGGGAGAAGGCGAGTCGGATGCTGACACATCAGCTTCGTAAGAGGGAGGCAGCGAGGGCGATTGGTGGAGTCAAGGATAGAGGGGGGGAACACGGTGCGGAGTGCGGTGAGAATAAGCAAGGTATTTAGGGACTTCTATGGGAATCTGTACAGGCCTGAGCCCCCAGCGGGGGTGGAGGGGATGCGACGATTCCTGGATCAGCTGAGGTTCCCGAGGGCGGAGGAGGAGGAGATGGCTAGTTTAGGGGGCGCCGATTGGGCTGGAGGAGCTGGTTAAAGGATTGGGGAGCATGCAGGCGGGGAAGGCCCCGGGGCCGGATGGGTTCCCGGCTGAATTTTACAGGAAATACGTGGACCTGCTGGGCCCGTTGCTAGTGAGAACTTTTAATAAGGCGAGGGAGGGGGGGTCATTGCCCCTGACAATGTCCAGGGCGCTGATTTCTTTGATCTTGAAGCGGGACAAGTTTCCATTGCAATGTGGGTCGTATAGACCGATCTCGCGCCTCAATGTTGACGTTAAGTTGCTGGCGAAGGTGCTGGCTACGAGAATTGAGGACTGTGTCCCGGGGTTGATTCATGAGGACCAGACGGGATTTGTGACGGGTAGGCAGCTAAATACAAATGTGCGGAGGCTCCTTAATGTGATGATGATGCCCTCGGTGGAGGGGGAAGCGGAGGTAGTGGCAGCTATGGACGCGGAGAAGGCCTTTGATCGGGTGGAGTGGGAGTATCTTTGGGAAGTGTTGCGGAGGTTTGGGTTTGGGGAGGGGTTCATCAGTTGGGTCAGGCTGCTATATAGAGCCCCGGTGGCGAGTGTGGCTACGAACCGGTGGAGATCGGAGTTGGGTCAGGCTGCTATATAGAGCCCCGGTGGCGAGTGTGGCTACGAACCGGTGGAGATCGGAGTACTTTCGGCTGTACCGGGGGACGCGGCAGGGGTGCCCCTTATCCCCCTTGTTGTTTGCACTGGCAATTGAGCCGCTGGCCATGGCACTGAGGGAGTCCAGGAAATGGAGGAGATTGGTCCGGGGGGGGAGAGGAACACCGGGTGTCGTTGTATGCCAATGACCTGTTGTATGTTGCGGATCCAGTGGAGGGAATGGCAGAGGTCATGCGGATCCTTAGGGAGTTTGGGGACTTTTCGGGGTATAAACTCAACGTAGGGAAGAGTGAGCTCTTTGTGGTGCATTCAGGGGACCAGGGAAGGGGGATAGACGAGCTCCCGCTGAAGAGGGCGGAAAGGAGCTTTCGGTACCTAGGGATCCAAGTAGCTAGGAGTTGGGGGGCCCTGCATAAACTTAATTTGACGCGGTTGGTGGAGCAGATGGAGGAGGATTTTAAAAGATGGGATATGCTGCCACTCTCACTAGCGGGTAGGGTGCAGTCGGTCAAAATGACGGTCCTCCCGAGGTTCCTCTTTGTGTTCCAGTGCCTTCCCATTTTGATCCCCAAGGCCTTTTTCAAACGGGCAAGCAGGAGCTTGTGTGGGCAAATAAGACCCCGAGGGTGAAGAGAGTGTTTCTGGAGCGCAGCGGGGGCGGGGAGCTGGCGCTGCCAAATGTGTGTGGCTATTATTGGGCTGCCAATGTGGCGATGATCCGTAAGTGGGTAATGGAGGGAGAGGGGGTGGCGTGGAAGAGGCTCGAGATGGCGTCCTGTGTGGGCACAAGCCTGAGGGCGCTGGTGACGGCACCGCTGCAGCTCTCGCCGACAAGGTACACCACGAGTCCGGTGGTGGCGGCGACACTGAAGATCTGGGGGCAGTGGAGGCGACACAGGGGCGAGGTGGGAGCCTCAGTTTGGTCACCGATTCGGCAGAATCGTCGGTTCGTCCCGGGAAGGATGGATGGGGGGTTTCGAAGCTGCGGGCAGGGATTAGAAGAATGGGGGACCTGTTCATCGATGGGATGTTTGCAAGCCTAGGGGCACTGGAGAAGTTTGGGCTACCCCCGGGAAATGCTTTCAGGTACATGCAAGTGATGGCGTTTGTGAGGCGGCAGGTGAGGGAATTCCCGCTGCTTCCGGCACGTGGGATTCAGGACAGGGTGATTTCGGGTGTATGGGTTGGAGAAGGCAAGGTTTTGGCGATTTACCAGGAGCTGAAGGAAGAGCAGGAGGCCTCAGTGAAGGAGTTAAAGGGCAACTGGGAGGAGGAGCTTGGGGAGGAGATAGATGAGGGTCTGTGGGCTGATGCCCCGCGTAGGGTTAATTCTTCCTCTTCTTGCACCAGGCTCAGACTAATACAGTTCAAAGTTACTCACAGAGCGCATATGACAGGGGCGAGGTTGAGTAGGTTCTTTGGGGTGGAGGACAGATGTGGGAGGTGCTCGGGGAGCCCAGCAAATCATGTCCATGTGTTCTGGTCGTGCCTGGCGCTGGGTGGGTTTTGGAGGGGTTTTGCGAGGACTATGTCCAAGGTGGTGAACGTCCGGGTCAAGCCGAGCTGGGGATTGGCATTATTTGGGGTATCGGACGAGCCGGGAGTGCAGGAGGTGAAAGAGGCCGATACTCTGGCCTTTGCGTCCCTGGTAGCCCGGCGGAGGATTTTGCTACTATGGAAAGATGCGAAGCCCCCTAGTGTGGAAGCTTGGATCAATGACATGGCAGGGTTCATCAAGCTGGAGAGGATAAAGTTTGCCTTGCGAGGGTCTGTGCAAGGGTTCTCCAGGCGGTGGCAACTGTTCCTAGACTATCTCGCGGTGCGTTAGGAGGAGGTCAGCAGCAACCCAGGTACGGGGGAGGGTGGGGTTTCTTTTGCGGTGGCGTTTGGGTGAAGGTGTTTTTTTCCCCCTATTTGTGCTTTTAAATGTTATATGGGGGTTATTGTATATGGGGGAAATCCAATGTATAATTTCTGATTGTTTTTTTGTTTCTTCTTGTTTGGGGAGGGGGGGTTTGTTGAAAATTTGTTGGAAAATTTGAATAAATATATTTAAAAAAAAAAAAAAATTTGTCAAGCATGATTTCTACTTCATAAATCCATGCTGACTCTGACTGATCCTGCACTGCTTTCTAAATGTTCCGCTATAAAGTCCTTGATAATGGATTCAAGAATTTTCCCCACTACCGATGTTAGGCTTACTGGTCTATAATTCCCTGTTTTCTCTCTACCTCCCTTTTTTTTCTCACCAAACTATTCCAATATCATCAGTGTATTCTATAGATAATATGTCCATACATACTATAGATATACTTACTGTAGATGGTATGAATTATAATGTGTTCATGATAGAGCAAGGATAGATATTGAGTTCAGGAGCAGGAGTTTGTATTAACTGGCCTGCTTTGTTCTGGAAGTAGGGGAATTTCATGCGTTTTGTTGTGATCTCACACACATCTGCATGAATCAACAGTATTCCAGCACACTCCTGACTTCAGCCTTGTTGATAGTGGATTAGCATTAGGTGTCCCCAAGATGTTACTGATGAAGGTCACGGAGAAGTGTTTTTAAAAAATTCTTTCATGGGATGTGGGCCTCACTGGCAAGGCCAGCATTAATTGTTGCCCATCCCTATTTCCCCTTGAACTAAGCTGCAATTTCAGAGCACAATTAAGAGTAAACCACATTGCTGTGGGTCTAAGACCAGACTGGTAAGGGCGACAGATTTCCTTCCTTAAAGGATACTAGTGAACCAAAATGGGGTTTTACAATGGTTGATAGTTTCACGGTCACCTTTATTGTAACTAGCTGCTGTGGTGGAACTTGAACCCTTGCCCCAGAGAATGTGCTTGAACCTTTGGATTGCTACCACATCTTTTTTGTGGCACTCATTGTGCAGAAGTTATGTGCAATGCACATAATCCTCTACCTGTCTGCGCTTGGATATTTTGCAAGTCATGCTCCAGGCTGTTATGGGGTGTTTGTTTACTGGAGGATTCTGCATGGTGCTAAATGATTTAGATTTGTCAGCACACATCCTCATGCTGGACTTGTGATAATGGAAATGTTATTTATGAAACAGCTGAAATCTTCGTGTTGCTGATCCTGCTCAGAAAATTATTGAAAATGTTAAGTACTATTGTATCTTTTTAGAATGAACATTTTTTTTGTGTTTTAGTATGTCTACACTTTAAAAGAAAAAAATAAACTTTACTCAATAGAGCACATTAACATGAACTTAACAGCTTCCCAAAGTTAGAACTCTAGTACTTGGAGGGAGATAGAGTTGACGATAGCCTTTTGACAACAGGCAGCTACAGAGGACCCTGGACCACACCAGTGCTTCATGGGAAGAGGGTTTCCTATTTTACCAATTCATAATGCAAACAGCCCGACAGAAAATCCAACTGACAGCAGTCTTATCAACTTGCACACCCCTGTAGGCTAAAAATGCTTCCATAAATGTAATCCTTCCATTTTCGCGAGAGAGAGACCATTTTTAGAATGGAAAGCTTAGATTTAACCAGTTTCCTTATTTTTCAATTGATGTCTTTTTTTCCTCTTCCCTCTCCAATTTTTTTTCCAAGTTAGACCACATTGCAAACTTCTTACTGGGTTGCTGCTTCATCGATGCTGGTTGCCTTCCACGAGTTATAGTTGATTACTTGACTCTAAGATATCTGTTGAAGCCAATCCTCTCCTTACCGATTTCTGAACCCCAGATTCATGAGTAATTTACTCTTGAAAAACCCAATGTAGTATTATAATTTGTAGTATGCCCGCACTACCATGGTGGATTTCTGCTAATTCAATATGAGATCAAAAGTTCTTGGTGTGACTTTTAGGCAACCGTATGTGGATGCTGAACTGAATTTATTATTTGTGGCAAGTTAATTATGGAAATGAAGAAGGCATGCAGTGGTAGGCAGAAAACATTTAGGCTTTAAAGATTATGGAATGATCTTGACCATCATTTTGAAATGCTTAGGACACCTATTCAGTCAGGAGTTTTAGTTGATTACATCGCCCATCACTGCTTTTAGTTACAACATTAATTATGACTAAATGCTTCTCATTTGTCATGTAAGTTCCTTTCAGATGTTACCCAAAATGACTGATAAATAACCCATAATATTATTGATAGGGTTAAATTGTTGCAAGAAAGCTACAGGCTAATGGAGATGAAGAAATTATTAAGAGGATATGGAATACGGAACTTCGACATGTTCAATGCTCATGAAATTATGGTAAGATTGTGAATTTAATATATGAATAACAAGTTGTATGTAAACATTGAAAGGACTAGATTCTGAATAACTTGTAATTGTAGAGGTGGACCTTGATTCTAAGATCAAAAATAAGTATTAAGTAGAGTCCCATTAGTCATTCCATTGTACATAAGGCTGCTCAAGTTGATATCTGTTTGTTGAACAATGTCTTTTAAAATTTACTTACCATATGTATCTTCAGTCAACAAGTATTGAGTGAAGTTGGTGTTACAGTTTTTGGGGGTGTATTTTTGGGCTATATTTGTACTTTTAGGGTTTTGTACTGTATTCATGAAGAACCAATTAACTGCGGCCTCACTTCAACACCTAATGTGTGCATTTAGAGCCGAGTTTTAAGAGGAATGTATGTGTACATTTAGAGCCTAGTTTTAAGAGGAATGTCACTTTCACCATCCCTTTTTCATTAATACTGTGACCTGTTCTTTTGTTTAGTGGTTGGTAAAGTTCATCTTGAAACAGGGATTGCCATCATCATTAGATGATGCTTTGAAAGTGGTTCATGCCTACCTACTGAGCCCAGTTGAAGTTTATTTTCTCCACTTAAAACATTTGGCATCCAATGACAAAGTAAGTATTCCTTCACATATTCACATTTTGTGTTGTGTCGGGGTGGGCTATATGGAATTCTGCTGCTCACAAACCCTTTTGCTAACTCCTGTGTAGTGTAAATAATTTGTAAATGTATGTTTGCATATTCTGAGATATCAGTACCAAATTCTATTTGTCCGTTCTGCGAAGCACCCTTGAACTGCCTTTTCTTTTATAACCTGCAAGCTTTTAAAATCCAAGATTTGGGTCAGCCAATGGGCAGCACGGTGGGTAGCACTGTTGCTTCACTGCACCAGGGTCCCAGGTTCGATTCCCGGCTTGGGTCACTGTCTGTGCGGAATTTGCACGTTCACCCAGTGTCTGTGTGGGTTTCCTCCGGGTGCTCCGGTTTCCTCCCACAGTCCAAAGATGTGCAGGTTAGGTGGATTGGCCATTCTAAATTGCCCTTAGTGACCAAAAAGATTAGGTGGGGTTACTGGGTTACGGAATAAAGGCGATAGGATGGAGGCGTGGGGCTTAAGTAGGGTGCTCTTTCCAAGGGCCGGTGCAGACTCAATGGGCCGAATGGCCTCCTTCTGCACTGTAAATTCTATGAAATCTACTCCCTGAATTCCCTCGTCTTTCTCTTGCTTTATCCAATCTTGATGCCCCACATGATTAGCCGTAGCTCTTCATCTAAGGTTTAAAATTACCCCCCAAAAATTAATGAACATGCTGTCTTTTCTCCTTGTTAAAAGAGAGATGACTGCCTCAGTTTGCTGAAGTCTCTTGCGTTGAATGAAGCGGAGACCACCATAATGCGGTTGGTCACTTGGGCACAATTGAAAATCCAAAACCAACCTGATGATCCTGAGGTAAGATCATGATGACAGTTCTTTTAAACATGCCACCATGTGTCGTTTCTAATTGATGAAATAAGTCAAAAAATTGATTTATAAAGATATATTCAGGCAGATTAAGAAAAGTCCAGATTGAATATTTGATGCATTTTTATCCCGATTGAATATTTCATGAATTGTTTTGGTGCTATTTATCTTCAGAAACTGTCAATCTTCTCTTTCACCCAGAGGGCATTGGCCTCTTTTTCTGGGATATTGTTTCATGAGCGATAACTGGCCCCTGTTACCTTGCTCAAGTAACCATTCATTATTCAGTTTGCGTTTTGACGGTGAGCATTGGAAAGGTATTTGGTAACGTGATGAGGAGTTAACTCAGATTTGAATTGCATGCGGTCATATAAAAGGGTCATGAGTTAATAATCTGGATGTGGAATCCCAGCTGATTTTGCCAAAGATTGCTGAAGCTACACGCCGCATTCCCGACAGCTGTTCTGACTGTAATTAGCTAACTCCGCATAGCTCAAATGAACTTCCAATCCAACCTAGCATAGTTCTTTACTGGATAAATTCATAGAACCAATATGAAGTACTTAATGGTTCCATTGACTGTTAGTTATCCTACCAATAAGTAAATGGGTGATTAGCAAAACTTTTTATTTTGTGCTATTCTTCTGCATTATACTTAGTTTATGAAATACTGCTCAAATCAAAAAGGATGTTAAGGAAGATGTATTTTTCTGTTATATTGTGATGCAAAATAAATGAGTGTAACAGTCAAAGTCTGAGTGTGTAGTCGGGGTAATTTGATTTATCATTTAAAATAAGTATATGTAGCCAGGAATCTGGGAGCAAAGGTAGGCCATTTAGTCCCTCAAGTCTTTTCCACCAGGTAGTGACATCATGGCTGTTTTAAAAAATTCATTCATGGGATGTGGATGTCGCTGGCTGTTCCAGTATTTATTACCTGTCCCTAATTGCCATTGAACTGAGGGGCTTGCTAGGTCATTTTAAAAGGGAATTTAAGAGTCCACCACATTGCTGTGGATCTGGAGTCACATGTAGATCAGACCCGGTATGGATGACAGATTTCTTTCCCTGAAAGACAATAGTGAACCTTTATTTTTATGGCATTCAACAATGGTTTCATTGTCAGCTTTAGGCTTTTAATTCAATTTTTTAAATTAAATACAAGTTTCACCATCTGCCAAAGCATTACCTTGAGTCTCTGGATTACTAGTCCAATTACAATACCACTACGTTACCACCTCCCTGTGACCAATCTCCATCCCTTAATACCTTTTAATTAACATAAATCAATGAGTATCAGAGATAAAATTAACCATTGATCAAGCATCAATTGCTCTGTGCAGAAGACTGATTTCTACCACCCTGTTGAAGTGTTTTCTAATCTCACTCCTGACAAACCTGACTCCGATTTTTAGACTGTTTTTCTTCTAAAAGTATTTCTGTGCATAACCATGTGCAAATTCTGCCGATTGATCTCGTGTTGTTTATATTTCAGTGGAAAAAGCAACTGGTGTCAATTGCAAAGTCAATGGCGGTGATTATTAAATTTTTGCTGAGGAATCAAAAGGGTAATTTTTCTGTGTTCTTAAAATCCTTTAGCTACAATGAGCTTTGCATTGTAATAACACTGAAAATGTTTTGTTTTGTCAGGCAACACTTTAGAAAAGGAAACGTGTGAAAACCTTTTAAACAAATTTGAAACTATTGCAAATTTGCAGGTAATTATTATGCAATACCATTAAATGTATGCCTAAAAATATTTCGATCAGCTAATTAAAATATTGAAATAACATCCTGTTTGAAAATCTCCATTGTATTCCTCGTGGCCAAAGTCTATTGAACAAAACAGGTCAGGGCTCAGCACAATCTCACTTCAAAACCATTGGATGGTTTGTATTGGAAGTGGTCAAAACTAAGGCGGTAGAACATATTGGTTTAGTTGAGGTTGAGGTAAAATGTTGGTGCAAGCAGGGGACCATTCATTTGCCCTGATCATGGCTACTTTGGAGTGTGGAGTCTGATGTTGGGTGCCCAGAGTAAAAGTTTTGTTGCACCGTATACCCACCTAAATCTTGGACCCACCTTTTCACAATATCTTAACCAGTGCTATTTGGTCTGGAGGGTGCTGTTATTTTCTTGTCATGTGGCAGTTTTAGGCAATTCTATTTTGTGAAATTGCATTTCCAGCAATTCTGCTTACCCGTACAATACATTTAATTTTTAAAAAGCTCCTGAAATTGACTTTCATAACCTAAAAATATCCCAAAGTGCTTCAAAGTGAAGTCACTGTTTTAACTTCGGGGGAACAGAGAAAGCAATTTGTCCACTGCAAATTCCCACAAACCGTAATGTTGAATGACTGACTGGATAATCTGTTTCAGTTATGATAATTGATGGATATATACTGGACAATACACCAGGACTCTTCTTTTGAATAATGCCATAGATCTTTTACATCCACCTGAGCAATAAGACCAAGAACTTTGGTTTCATATTTCATTCGAAAGCTGGCACAATTCACAACGCAACCTTTCCTCAGTATTGCATTAAAGTCTCAGTTTGTACGTTCTGTGAAAGCTTGAATCATGGGATCAAATGTGGAGTTTGCACCCTCTCTCCGTGTCTATGTGTGTTTCCTCCGGGTGCTCTGGTTTCCTCCCACAGTCCAAAAATGTGCAGGTTAGGTGGATTGGCCATGATCAATGCGTGGTTATCGGGGTGGGGACGGGCGAGTGGGCCGAGGTAACATCAGAGGGTCAGTGCTGACCCAAAGGGCCGAATGGTCTCTTTCTGCACTGTAAGAATTCTATTAAGTTCCATCTATTAAGTTCCATTAAGTTCCACTACTTCAGATGTGATGCCGAGCAACGCTGAGATGCGAAACATGTGTTTTTATAATTTGTATATTTAATTCTTTTGATTAATACTGATCTTTCATCCTTGGCTTTCAGGAGTATTTTGATGTGTTTATTTCACTGAAAGATTATGAGAATCCCAAAGTGCTTTTGCAATTATATGAAGGACAAGTTCAAGCATATGCAAGTATGTTGTTTAATTCAAAGTCAGAAAGGGAGCCAGATTATACAGATGGCTCAAACACCAACGTGAAGATTTCTACAGAGACCAGACTATATAAACTCTCTCTGCTGTTCCAAAATTCGGAACAGGATGTGGCATCAGAGCTTGCATTGAAGGCACTTTCTTATGGGAATATAGGAGAGACGGTAAACATTTGCAGGTAGGAATCATAGAAACCATGGTAGATAAAGTATTTGTTGCTTGGACTCGGCTGTACAGTCTTATGGGAGAGTGTGTCGTTGCCTTTATGAATCAATCTGCCCCTCAACGACTATTTGGAAAGTGCTATTTGCAATCCTGTTAGTCAAGTAAAGACGTCTGGCAGGTTGAAATGAAGGATAGGTTAAATGTTTTTGAAACTAAATTGAATTACTACAAATAATGTTGTTTTGTATATGCAGTGAGCTTTATGGACAGCACAAAAATGATCAGACTGGTCAAGTATTGTTCAATGTGGCACAGAAACTGGCAGGTTGAAATGAAGGATAGGTAAAATGTTTTTGAAACTAAATTGAGTTACTACAAATAATGTTGTTTTCTCTCAATTTCTTTTTCTATATGCAGTGAGCTTTATGGACAGCACAAAAATGATCAGACTGGTCAAGTATTGTTCCATGTGGCACATAAACTATGTCAGATGTTGGAAACTAATGTTCCCATGATTATTCCAACTGGAATGAACTTGCCTGCAGTTATTTATGAACTGGCGTGTCGTGCTACCACTATCTGCAGTACTGGTAATTTCTCACTGAGGTGTTTAATTTAGCCCGAATGACAGCTAGTTTTTATCATTTAGATTCTATGGATTTTTTTTGCAATGGATTTAGAATTTAATTGTAGGAATTATTGGAAAAATGAAGGATGATAATTGTGTTTTGCCCAAAGCATTTATTTTTCCTCGAGCAGTAATTGCTCCAGTGTTTAACTTATTTAAGCAATGGAAATGTATTGCACCAGCAATATCTGAGAAATTCTTAACAACTTAAAATTTTTTTTAATTGGTTTATTTCCTTGATTCTTTAATGATTAAGGTCCGGGGATTGTTTAATGTCCAAGGTCAGTATATCCCGTCTCCTATTCTCATTAATTTAAAAAAAAAAAGTTTTTATTTGGGTTTTTAATTTTATACAATATAAAATAAACAAATCTGTGTAGACCAGATACAATTTACAAAAGTCAAACATTGGAAATAACCCCTGACCCCCCCCTCCCCGTCCTTTTTAATTTTATTATAAAATATTTTAATTGAATTTTTGCATCTATGTAGTACAGTACACGTTTTCCTCTCATCGCCCCCTCATCCGACCCTCAGATGGTGTATGTGATCTTCGCCAGATGGAGAAATTCTGGCAGGTCTGCCAGCCAATGGTGCAGTGGTTAGCTCTGCTGCCTCACGGCGCCAAGGACCCGGGTTCAATCCCAACCCCGGGTCACTGTCTGTGTGGAGATTGCACATTCTCCCTGTGTCTGCTTGGGTCTTGCCCAACAACCCAAAGATGTGCAGGGTAGGTGGATTGACCATGCTAAATTGCCCTTTGGGTACTCCAAATTTTTTTTTTTTTTTTTAAAAAGGTCTGCCAGCCATATAAAGTTGTGGCTGGTCCCTTTGCGTCCCTAGTAGCCCGGCGAAGGGTCTTGCTATTGTGGAAGGAGGCGAAGCCCCCTAGCCTGGAGGCCTGGATTAACGACATGGCGGGGTTCATAAAATTGGAGAGAATTAAGTTCGCTTTGAGAGGGTCTGCACAGGGGTTCTTCAGGCAGTGGCAACCGTTCCTAGAATATCTCGCGGAGAATTAGAAGAAGGTCGTGCAGCAGCAGCAGCAACCCTGGGAGGGGGGAACGAGAGACTGTTTGAGGGGATGGACGAGCGGGAGATATCATGGAGGGTGGGGGGAAACGGTATGCGCGGCCAAGAGCCAGTGTATAAAGCTATGTAAATATACCATCTTGCCATGTATATATCTTGCTCAGGGAGAATTTGCGTTATTTTGCTACCGGGGTGGGGGGGGGTGGTGGGGGTGGTGGTGATTGTTTGTAAGGGGAAAAAAATTGTCTTGTTAAAAAACCTTAATAAAAAAATATTTTATTTAAAAAAAATAAAAAAAAGAAGTGGCTGGTCCGAAACCCCGAAGACTGCCACTCTCGGGAATGGCTCCGCCCTCAGCCTCACAACCGTGGACATTGCCTTGAAGAAGGATGTCCAGAACCTGACAAGTCTGGGTAGGCTAGACCTCCCTGGCACTGTTAACACTTGTCCTCCACCTCCAGAAAGAACCTACTCATTCGGATTCTGGTTAGGTGCACTCTGTGCACCACTTTGAATTGCATGAGGCTGAGCCTTGTGCAGGAAGAGGTGGTGTTGGCCCTGCTCAAT
Source organism: Scyliorhinus torazame (assembly GCF_047496885.1). Lineage (NCBI taxonomy): Eukaryota > Metazoa > Chordata > Chondrichthyes > Carcharhiniformes > Scyliorhinidae > Scyliorhinus > Scyliorhinus torazame. The sequence goes on from NC_092707.1 coordinate 59,749,016, forward strand.
GCTTCGCTCCAGAGTCCTCTCCCTACCTCCATCCCTAGTCCTCCCATTTCTGTCTTGCATTGTCTAGTGGTGTCCTCGCCCTTTGTAACAGTCATCTATAAATGTCCCCACATTTATGGAGATAACGCCCTCCTCCAACATTTCCTTCAACATTCAGTGCCCTAGTGTACCTCGTTGTCTCCTTGTGGAGCAAATTTTTGACTTGCAAATGTCGGAGCTCCTGTCTTTTCGGTAGCTCCAGTCTTTCCGTCAGCTCGTCCAGGGTTGCAAGTCCATCCCTCATGTAGAAGTCCCTAATCGCTAGCGTCCCCCCTGTCTCCACTTAAAAGTGGAGTCTCATATGTCTGGTGGGAATTTGTGGTCACTGCAGATGGCGTCATGGTGTGCACCTCCGTTAAGTCGAAGTGCTGTCTCATCTGGTTCCAAGTTTTTAACGTAGCTATCACCACTGGGCTGGATGTGCACTTTGTCAGGGGGAATGGCAGCTGCCATGGCTAGGGCTCGGAGGAAACAGGAAGAGGAACCATGGCAGTGCATACATCTTGAACGTCTGCACCCTCCCTGCCAGGGAGAGCGGGAGTGCACCCCATCTCTGTAGATCAGAATGGTCAGATTCCATTTGTGGATCCATGTCCAGTCGTGGGCTATCTGAATCCACAGGTAGCGGAATTTGCTTTTGAATGGTTGACCCTCTCCCATTCGGGTTCACCAGAAAGGCCTCACTCTTGCCAGGTTGAGTTTGCAGCCCGAGAAGGCTCCAAACCCTTTCAGGAGCCTCATAATTTCCTTCAAGCCAGGTCCGAGATGTAGAGGAACAGGTCCTATGCATAGTGAGACACCTCCTCTTCTTCCAACCTTTTGTGTCTCGCAGAACGATCACCAGGGATTCAATTGCCAGGGCGAATAGGATAATAATAATCTTTATTGTCACAAGCAGGCTTACATTAATACTGCAATGAAGTTATTGTGAAAAGCCCCTAGTTGCCACATTCCGGTGCCTGTTTGGGTACATGGGGAGAATTGAGAATTCAGGAGCGGGGATGGCGGGCATCCCTGCCTGGTGCCTCTGTGCAACTGGAAGGATTCAGAACTGGTGTTGTTGGTCCGAAAGCTCGCCTTGGGGGAGTTGTACAGGAATTTCACCCACTAGGTGAACCCCGTCCCTAATCCATACTATTCCAGTACCTCTATGAGCTACTTCCATTCGACTCTGTCCAAGGTCTTTTCTGCGTCCAGGCAGACGATTACTTCTGGTGTTCTCTTCCCGGATAGGGTTAGTACTACATTCAGCAGACGTTTGATGTTCGCTGTTAGCTGTCTATCCTTGACTAAGCTTGTCTGGTCCTCTGCGACCACCTCTGGTACACAGTCTTCCAGTTTCTCGTCCAGGACCTTTGCATCTACGTTAAGCAGCGAAATGGGTCTATATGATCCGCATTCCATCAGGTCTTTATCTTTTTTGGGTACCATCGATATCGTAGATGTATTAGCGCAGGAAGCTGGGAGCCCCTTGCTAGCGAGTTTGCGAAAATCTCCCATAGGTGTGGGGCCAGAGGTGATGAAAAGTCTTTTATAGACGTCTCCTGGCAACCCATCAGGTCCTGGCGTCTCCCCCACCTGCATAGATTAATGCTCTCTATGACCTCTACCAGCCCCATTTGTGCTTCCAGCTCCCACCACCTATCATCCCCCACGAGTGGCATGTCCAGTCCATTGAGGAATCGTTTCATCCCCGAGTCCCCGGTAGAAGGCCTCAAATGCTTGGTTAACCTTTTTTTGGTTCGGCTACCAGTCTGACTCTGCTATTCTTTACCTTGGCTATCTCCCTCATGGCTGCCTGCTTTCTCAGCTGGTGAGCCAACAGGCGACCAGCCTTATCTCAGTGTTCATAAAAGACCCTGGATAAAAGCAAATTACTGCGGATGCTGGAATCTGAAACGTAAGAGAAAATGCTGGAAAATCTCAGCAAGTCTGGCAGCATCTGTCGGGAGAGAAAAGAGCTAACGTTTCGAGTCCGATGACTCTTTGTCAAAGCTTTGCATGGCTCCACTGCCCCCATCTGCTCCATAAATGCTCCCAATCCCCTAGCCATGCCAGTCTTTTTCCCCATTCTGGGGTTTGATCGGTTGTCAATGGGTCCTGTACACAGTTAAAGTACCCCCCCCCCCCCCCCCCAAAGATAAGTCGGTGTATGTCGATTTTTATCCATGGTCTTCTTTATGAAATCCGTGTCGTCCCAGTTGGGTGCGTGCACGTTTACCAGGACTACCACTGACCATGACGTCCCGTCGACCTGGGTCCATAACCATCCTTGCCGTCGTGTACACCATCCTCTTACTAATCAGTATGGCTACCCCAGCTCTCATCCCGTAACATGAATGGTATGTCTTTCCCACCCAGCCCTTCCTTACCCGCAGTCGGTCCTTCTCCCTCAGGTGCGTCCCTTGAAGGAAGACTATGTCGGCTTTCAAACTTCTCAAATGGGCGAAGACTCTGGATATTTTCACTGTTAAGTCCCCTAATATTCCATCCGACTATCGTGGTGGGGGGGATTGTGGCGCCATCTTGTTTCTTCAGCCTGCACCTTACCTGCTGAAGCCAATCTGAGACCCATCCCTTTCTTTTCCTTGTGTTCCCTCGGTCCTCTCTGCCGGGAGGTGTGCTGTGGCCCCCTTGCTTTCATCCTTCCTGCGTTAGCTTTCCCCACTAGTGTGGTGGCCTCCCTCCGGGGTAATCTTACCCCTCTCCCATGCCCACTAAATATCTGTTCCCTCTGTCTCTACCTCGCCCTCTCCTGCATTCCGCTGCCCTCGCCACTCCCTGTGGTCTGATATTTCTGTTCAAAGTGAGGCAGTACAGTCCCGCGCAAACATAGTGTGCGTTCATCAGGAGTTTTTTTTCTCCCCTCTTTCCTCTGCTTTGCCCTCAGCATTGCCTTGCCTGCCCCTTGTCCAGGCCGCTCGTTGGAACAAACCCGTCCGCCTCTGCCGGGGTGTTGAAACAATGTTCCTTATTTTTGGAACGTGATCCAGAGCCTGGCTGGGAACAGCGTTCCAAATCTCACTCCGCTTCTGTACAGGGCCGATTTCGCCTGGGCGTACTCGGCCATGCACTTTGCCAGGTCTGCCCAATGTCCTTGTAGGCCAGGAGTCTTATGTCCTTCCCAGCTGCTCGCCTTTGTCTGCCTTGTCTGTCGCAGGATCATCTCACGATCCTGCTAACTATGCAGTTTCGCAATTAGCGCCCTTGGTTGGTCCCCCGCTTTGGGTTTCGGTCGGAGCGCTCTGTGTACCCTGTCGATCTCTGGCGGATTGGGGAAGCTGTCCCTTCCATCTAGGCTGCCCAGCATTGGGCCACAAACCCCGTTGGCTCCCTGCCCTCTATTCCCTCTGGAAGGCCCACGATCCAGATATTCTGGAGTCGGGACCTATTCTCCTGGTCCTTGACTTTCCTTTTTTAGCTCCCCTAGGTCGCCACCAATCTTTTGATTTTGACCTCCAGAGCGACAATCCTGTATTGAGTACTGACTATCCCACTGCCGTGCCTCTTGTGAATTCCAAACTCCACTGCTTGTTTCATCCTGCTTGCGACGGATTATTTTTCAAATTGTGCAGGATCTATTTTCCTGTTTACAGAGTAACATGACTTTTTTTGTAAAATTGGTTAAGTTTATGAAATCTAGAGTTTAGCTAGTTCCAGCTTTAAAACAACTTTCTAATCTGAAAGATGCAGTATTGTGTATGATGTATAATATAAAACGGAGACAAATAGCCAAGCTATATTAGGAGTGGCTTTGATAATTGTGGAAAATGGCCTGCCGTACTTTTTGAGTAATGTAGCCTTTGTTTACTTTCTAATTTGTTTTTCCATTTTTTCCCCATCACTGGAAGACATTTGTAGATGAAGAACAGATTTAGCCAATCTTTTCAAAGGCCTTAGCTGTTTTTGCCTTGCTTCCAGCTAGAAGCAGATGCATGAGTCGTTTGAGTTTACTTGACTGTTAGTTTTCATTCATTCCTTGTGGTGCAGCAACCATGTCTGACATTGAGAACAGAACCTTTTAACAAATCATAAACATAAAATTTGGTCCCGAACCAATGTACAGTCCATTACTACACAAACATTTTACGCTGTAGGTCTGCTTTCAGCTTGTATTTAAATTTTTGGACTAAAATATTACAGAAGTGTTGCAATTTAATTTTTAATGTGCTTTTACAGACCTTTTACTTGACTGTGAAGAATTATGTAAAAACACTCGTGCTGCTATGGATGTTTATAGACAGTGCCTAATTGATGATTATGGATTTAGGACAAAGGTAAAATGTGATCTTTTGTTACATAAATGTTTATTCTTAACCAGTTCTATATAAAAGATTAATACATAATAATAACATTGTATCTGGTGCACAATTCTTATCCATCACACTTTCTGTTGCTTTGAGAATTTTTTGACATATTTTTAAACTGACAAATCAAGGCTGTATTTGTTACGTTCTTGGTCTCAAGCAACTTAAGAATACCAAGAATTCTCGCTTGTATTTTAATGAAACTAACACTGAGTAACCATAACATCTTTTTAATAAAAACGTCTAAGTTGTAGCTTCAGAGGAATTAAACTGATGTCGAACATTTCTTATTTACAATAATTAAATGTTTTGACCTTCAAATTATCAAAGCTTTGCATTATCAGAAGAGGAATACTGTATATTACAATATGTAAAGCACCAACCCTTCTAAAACACACATGGAGTTCCCATTACCACAAAGTCTCCAGTAATCAATCTAGGATGGACAATAATTAGCGTAGACTAGGTGGGCTGATTGACCTGTTCTGTGCTGTATATTCTATGTAATTCAACCTTGCTTGCATCCTGAAAACAAATATATTTTAAAAATCCAATTACGATTGAGCAATGTGCTGAGTGAAGATCTATTAATCTTTTCAACCTGTACAGACATAACTGGAATACATCACATTTTCTTTCAAACAAATCACGCTTCTTGTGTCTCATATAATAATAATCTTTATTAGTGTCACAAGTAGGCTTTCATTAACACTGCAATGAAGTTACTGTGAAAATCCCCTCGTCACCACACTTGGACGCCTGTTCGGGTACACAGAGGGAGAATTCAGAATGTCCAGTTCACCTAACTAGCACGATATGTTGACAAATTGAATTGAACTGATTCATCTTTGAGCTAGTTATGTAAATACCTCAATTTTCATAAAACAGTGGGACAGAACATCCATTCCAATAGAGCTAAAGTTTATAACAAAATCAACAAATGTTTATTAATTTTAGGTCTGTTATTTAGGAGTAAAGTTGAGGTTTAATTTAGGATTAATAGGATATTCTTGGATAAACTAATTATTTATGCTTCTATAAGCCCCATCAATTTATTTTTGAGAGACCACTGTCAAGTTAGGACCTCATAAAATTACGATTTCTTTATTTTTCCCATTTTGGAATGTGTCTCTGCCAGAAAACTTTGGCGTCATCCCTGAAATGGTTTTAGGGATATTCCAGATATTTTTTCTTGTGCTGAGTACATGGGGTGGATTCAATGTGAAATCCCATTGACAGCGGCGGGAGCAGAAGATCCCGCCACTGGCCAATGGCAGGCAGCCACCTGCCGCCGAGAAACACGCCGCGGCGGGGGCATGGTATCTCTCTTTCTCTTTCTCTCTTCTCTCTCCTCCTCTCTTCTCTCTCTCTTTCTCCTCCCCCCCCCCCGCCCCAAAGTCTTGGACTCAACACTTGAGTTCAGTAACCTCGGATCATAACCACTGCCTGTCTTTTCAGAAAGCCTCTTGAGAATGATTCTGCTATTCCCATTTACGTTGCCTCCTCAACCCATCATCTGCTTCTTTACTTGTCCCATTACCCATCCCCTTTTATCTTACGCCATCATCCATTTTGTCACTTTATCTCTGCCTGCCACCCTAGCATAGACTTTATTCTATTTTTTCCTCCTCCTCCCCCTGTCCATAAAAACATAAGAAAAAGGAGGAGGAACAGGCCATTTGGCCCCTTGAGCCTACGTCACCATTCACTGAGACCATGCCTGATTTAACTCTACTTTCCTGCCTGCACCCCCAACCTTTGACTTCCTTGTCAATTAAAAATCTGTAAGCAGTCTTGCAACACCAGATTAAAGTCCAACAGCTGACTTACCTGATGAAGGAGCTACGCTCCGATAGCTAGTGATTCCAAACAAACCTGTTGGGCTTTAACTTCTTACTATGCCCACCCCAGTCCAATGGCAGCATCGCCACATCATAATTAAAAATCTGATTTACTCAGCTTTGAATATATGGAATGGTGCAACCTCCGCTGATCCTTGTGAAGAGAACTCCAAACACTTAACCGTCCTCTGAGAAGAAATTCCTCCTTCTCTTCATCTTAAATGGGAGACCCCTTGTTTCGAAACTCTGTTGCTGAGTTTTTGATTCCCCACAAGGAGAAGCATCTGCGTTGTCAAGCCCCTTTGTAATTTTGTGTGTTTCAATAAGATCATTGTTCATCTAAACGCCAATGCCCAACCTGCTCAAACCTTCCTCATGACACAAACCCCTCAATCCAGAAATTGGCCTAGTTAACCGTCTCTGAACTATTTCCAATGAAAGTAGGTCCTTCCTTAAGTAAGGTCACCAAATCTGTACACTGCACTCTAGGTGTAGTCTCATCAATGCCCTGTACAGTAAGCAAGAATTTCCTGTTTTTGTACTCCATCCTTGCTTTCTACTGACTTAAACCATGTTACAGACTTGAAACATAAGCTTTTCCAGTTCATTGATCTGAAAAGTTAACATTGTTTCCCGCTCCACGTTTGCTGCCCGATTTGCTCTGAGCTCCCGGCATTTTTTGTTTTTATTTCAGATTTCCAGCATCGGTAGTATTTTGCTTTAGTTTGTCATTGTCTAACGAGGAATAAGAATCTTTTGACTTTGATGTAGATTGTTAGATTATTAACCTGGATAATTCTGTTTGAAAAGGTGACAACTTTGGAAACTGACAAAGATCCTTATGATGAGTGGACGTTTGAAGATTTCTTCACAGAAGATGGCATTGTGCTCGATCACCTATCAGTGATGCCTGTAATGTATGAAATTGCAACCTCATTCGTGCCATATTCTCCAGGTATATCAGTTAAAAATCGATCTACATGTTTATGTCTGATTTTGTTTTCATTTCACCAAGCTTGTACTTGGTGTAAAATCTTATGCCTGATTTTACTGTCGGAATAACGGTAAGACTAGTAGCACTCACTGTTATTTGTGTGTAAATATGCACAGCAATTTTAGGCAAGGAACAGAGGTGCAGATAAATTCAAATGTCCAAATATTGTTATCCAATTTGCACCACTCTCCAATTAGCTTTGTGAAAACAGCATTACACTCTGACTTAACATTGACAGTTACATGGGCAGGTTGGGTGTAGAGGGATATGGGCCAAATGTAGGCAAATGGGACTAGCTTCGGGATAGAAATTGGGCAGCATGGACAAGCTGGGCAGAAGGGCCTTTATCCATGCTGTAAACATCTATGACTCTATTGATGTGCATGAATGTTGAAGTTGCTACATATGTGCAATAGATGTAGACTCAATTCTCCACACAGCTGAATCTTGGCATTTCAAGCATTTGTACCCTTCTAACAATGTAATAATTAGTCATTATTATAATTGCGGCCTGACATTCCCTGTCACTGAAAATTAACTATTACAAATGTGGAGCGTCTCCTTTAGATTGTAACTTTAAAAAAAATATCAGATTTAAATGTTTTTATATATATTTTTTTTCGGAGTTTTTCCATTTTTACAAATAACGCAACCAAATCCTACAGGGTTGATACAGCAGAGCAGCAGGGCCTCAGCATTCATGAATACAGAAAAAGACAGGAGAACAACAACACAGTTGGTTCAGTTTAATCATTAAACTCGGTGCCTCTGTATAGACCATAATAAGACCATACGATATAGGAGCAGAATTACGCCATTTGGCCCATCGGGTCTGCTCCGCTATTCAATCATGGCTGATATGTATCTCACCCCATATTCCTGCCTTCTTCCATAACCCCTGATCCCCATATTCCTATCTATCTCTGCCTTAAAGACACTTGATTTGGCCTCCACAGTCTTCTGTGGCAATGAGTTCTACAGATTCACCACCCTCTGTCTGGAGAAATTGCTTCTCGTCTCAGTTTTAAAGGATTGTCCCTTCAGTCTGAGGTTTTACCCTTGGGTGTTGTCTCTCCTACTAATGGAAACATCTCCACGCCCACTCTATCTAGGCCTTTCCGTATTCTGTAAGATTCAAACCTCCCCCACCAACCTTCTGAACTCCCATCGATTACAGACCCAGAATCATGTTTGCGGACCCCCTCCCAAGTTGAATACTAACATTGCATTTGCCTTCCTAGCTGCCAACTAAACCTGCACGTTAACCTCAAGAGAATCCTGAACGAGGACTCCTCAGTCCCTTTGTGCTTAAGATTTCCAAAGCCTTCCGCCATTTAGAAAATGCCTCTATTTTTATTCTTCCTACCAGTTCATTTTATTGGTCAGTTCTGTAGTGACCTTAATAAATAGAATATAGCTCATGGACAATATTCTGTTTTTTTTAAAAAATAGTCCAGCTAATTACATGGATGTCTGAAGAACCTGAATGCAAAGTTAGGATTTATTTGGCCTTGGAGTGTTTTGTTTATTAATAAAACTGGAAGAGTTTATATTAAAAAATAAAATTAGCACCATCTTAGATTTTACTCTGTTCTCTTAAATTCTATATCCGTGAAACTAGACAGTTATATATAAATTATTTGTACTATGAAGCAAGTGTTACATAAGCCATATGTTGCTTGTTTGCTGATCTGTTGTTGCTCAGCAACTATAAAAAGGTGTTAAAGATTTTGAGAGTCACATTGAAATGAGATGTAATTTATTTACTGTACTGCAGCATCTGGTAAAGTGAAGGAGATTTAGTATATAATCTGAAAAATCTCTAGCTGATTATCAGCTTGACACTATTCTTATTTTATGCAGATAAAAAGCTCTATCCATTGGAATGCGTAGGCTTGCCGTTGAGCCCAGGTGTCGAAGGTAGTTTGAAATATCATTTAATGCTAAAACTGTTTGTTAAAAGGGATGACACAATGGCTTGCGCACTCCCCTTTCATATTTTGGGTTTAGCAACTCATCAAACTCCTTTAGACAGCACCTTCCAAACACGCAATCTCTAGCACTTGGAAGATCAAGGGCAGTATTTGTGTGGGAACACTGCGAGCTGCAAATTCCCCTTCATGTCACACACTATCCTGACTTGGAATTATATCATCGCTTCGAGCTTGTCCCATGCTGCTACCTAGCCCGATATTGCCATCATTTACTTGCCCGATGTTGCCATCATTCAGATGTGAGCATTTGCACTGTATAAGTGGACCATTTTACTGTTCAGGGGAATTGCAGCTAAGCCTAAACCTCAACCTGCCGCTGCTCCTGTCTTTATCATGTGTATATGCAGCGGGCACTGGAAATGATCCTGTGTCCAACCAGAGCTGGCATCCTAGTGATCATCCATGCCTCATGTGTTACAATTCAAGTTGATATTATAACTGGACGGGAAGATCCCAGAATGAAATCTTGGCTCAAAAGGCCGTATCTTTTATTTTTTTCATAAAATGTGGAGGAACCGAGTCACAGGACCAGTAATTTAGTTTTTTAACAAGAAAAAATTTAGTAATCATGAAAATATTAGATTATGACGCAATACGCTTTTACTCCCCCCTTAGCTTAACGATTACAAAGTACATCTTTTATTACACACAAGTTTTAAGTTTACAAAATATACCTTCACCTACACAGTCCCTTTTAAGCACGCTAGATGACTGTGGTCAAATACACTCTCCACTCTGAACCCCAAGTGGGCTTTCTCTCCAGAATCCCCCTCCAGATGATTGTCACGGGTGAGTTTCCAAACTCCATTTGCAAGAACACACTTTAAAATCTTCCCTTATAAGTATGTTTTGGCTTGGAAGTTTGCATTCTGAAATTCAGACCAGGTTTTCCAAATGATGCCTTCAAACAAAGCTTCTGCACTTTTAACAATAAATTCAGACCTGGATTTTACACCAACCCCTTTAGGATTTATTTTCTCCAACTGCTTTTCCACTAACTCCGAGATCCAGCCACTGATTCTCCAGAGTTATTTCAATTCACGTTCCATACGCTGTAGTAAAATCTCACAACCCTGAAAATCACTTTGGATATATTCCAGGCGTCTTGGCCTTCTTCTCAGCTCGCTCTGGGTTCTTTACTGAACAGTGTTCTGTCCTAGTAACTTAAACTCTGACTTCTTGGAAACGTCTCTTCATTTTTTTTCCTTAACTAACTGCTCTTCAGATCTCTGCACTTGTGCTCTTAATCATTACTACATGGTATGGCTTTTCTTCAAGCAAAGCTGAGAAATGTTCCCTCGCTAGCCTTATAAACCAACTGCTTCAAGTAGAGCTGTGCGACCTGCCTTCTGCACAGAATCCCTGCAGTGCAGAAGGAGGCCATTCGGCCCATTGAGTTTGTACTGATCCTCCGAAAGAGCACTCTACCGAGGCCCCCTCTCCCAACCTGTCCCCATAACGCTGCGCACTGATCGTGGCCAATCCACCTACCTGCACATCTTTGGACTATGAGAGGAAACCGGAACACCCAGAGGAAACCCAAGCAAACACGAGAACATGTAAACTCCACACACAGTCACGCAAGACCAAAAGCAAACCCAGGTCCCTGTGAGGCAGGAGTGCGAACCACAGTGCCACCCTGCTGTCCACTATCTCTTATTGCCGATGTTCAACTGAAATCAAATTAACTAAACTAAAAATTAAAAGCTTCTCTACCGTACAAGATCCCAGTTGCTAAGGAACGCCCAAATGCTTATGATTTTAATTTATTTTTCACACTGTTGTCCTTTCTAAGCACAATTGAAACACAGTTGGAACTTTGAAGTGTTTTTTTCCCAATTAAGGGCCAATCCTTCTACCCTGCACATCTTTGGTTTGTGGGGGTGAGACCCACGCAGACACTGGGAGAATGTATTAACTCCACACTAACAGTGACCTGGGATTGAACCCAGGTCCTCGGCGGGGTGAGGCAGCAGTGCTAACCACTGTGCCACAGTGCTGCCCTTCATGCGCACAGTTGGAATTTAACCACCCCCCACTTATAGAAACACCGTGGTCCAGCATGAACCTAACTATAGGTTTTACCTTCCAGGCGTAAAATAGTCAATTTAACACACCTGAAACTACACCTTATTGCTAATGCTTACCATACAAATATTAATCCCTTAAAACTACCTTTGTTTTCCTAACACATGCTTAAACTATAATGAATTATTTTCTTTGAAAATGTATTTTATTACAAAAGTGTATCAAAACAGGTTACAGCGAATAAACACCCCGGGAAACATCCAACACTTAACTATACAGTCTGTGGGGCGGCATGTGGCGCAGTGGTTCGCACTGGGACTGCGGCGCTGAGGACCCGGGTTTGAATCTCGGCCCTTGGTCACTATTCGTGTGGAGTTTGCACATGTCCCATGTCTGCATGGGTTTCACCCCCACAACCTAAAGTTATGCAGGTTTGGTGGATTGGCTTTGCTAAATTGCCTCTTAATTGGAGAGAAAAAATAATTGGGTACTCTAAATTTATTTTTAAAACTATACAGTCTGTACAGATTTTTCCCCTTTTCCACCCGCCCTCCCCCGCGACGAACAGCTCCTGAAACCCCCCTGAAGAGCCCCTTAATTCATAATTTATCTTCTCTAATCGCAGGAAGTCGTACAGGTCACCCAGCCAAGCCGCTAGCCCCGGTGGCGATGCCGACCGTCACTCCAGCAAAATTCGCCGCTGTGCAATCAGAGAGGCGAAGGCCAAGACATCGGCCTTCCTCCTCTCCATGAGCTCCAGCTTCTGTGAGATCCCAAATTTTGCCACCAAAGGGTCCGGGTCCACCACCTCCTCCACTATCCTGGCTAAGACCGCAAACACTCCCGCCCAGAATCTTCCCAATTTTTTGGCAACCCCAAAACATGTACATGTGATTCGCTGAGCCCCGGCCATACCTCTCTCACGCATCTGCTACCCCTGAAAGAACCCACACATTCTCGCCCGTGTCATATGCACTCTGTGTACCACCTTAAACTGTATCAGGCTCATCCTTGCACAAGAGAAGGTCCCGTTTACCCTACACAGTGCCTCACTCCAATTGATCTCCCTTCCCAACTCTGCTTCCTATTTCTCCTTGATCTTCACCACCTGCTTGCCTCCCTGCTCCCCAGCCTCTTGTATATATCCCCAATTCTTCCCTCCCCTTCCACATCAAGGAGCAACAGTTGCTCCAGCAGGGTGTATCCCGGCAACCTAGGGAACCCCCTCCAGCCCCGGGAGTTGCCCCCACGGTGGCCTGGCCCGCGATCTGGGCCCACCGATCCGCGGGCGGGCCTATGCCGTGGGGGTCTCTATTCCTATGCGTCAGCTGGAGTGTTCGACGCGGAGATGACCCCGCGCATGCGCTGGGATGACACCAGCACACGCTGGCACTCCCGCATATGCGCCAACTCGAGCCGGCTGGCGGAGGCCCTTCGGTGCCGGTTGGCATGGCGCCAAGCCCCTTCCCCGCCGGCCGGCGGGACGCAAACCACTCCGGTGCCTGCCTAGCCCCTGAAGGTGCGGACGATTCCGCACCTTTGGGGAGGCCCGATGCCGGTGGTTCACACCGCTCCTCGGCGCCGCGACCCCTCGCCCCGCCGCATAGGGGAGAATCCCGCCCCATTTCTTCCCTGTGGACTGCAGCACCGGGCTCCTTGAATACCTACTCTGAACCATTGGCAACGCTACCGTCACCATAGCCCTCAAACTAGACCCTTTTCAAGATTCCTCCTCCATCCAAACGCACTCTCCCCTTTCTCCTGCCCACCACTGCTGCACCTTGTCCACATTCGCTGCCCAATAATAATGAAGCAAGTTCGGCAACATCAACCCCCCTTGCTGCCTCTGCCTCTGTAGCAGGGTCCGCCCATACAAAGTCAGAAATGATCGTGTCCACCTTCTGAAAAAAGGGCTTTGGTATAAAGATCGGGAGAGCTTGAAAGATAAACAAGAACCTCTGCAAAATATTCATTTTCACCACTTGGAGTGCAGTTTCTCCCACCTCTTAAGATCCTCCCTAGCCTCCTCCACCAGCTTCGTTAAGTTCCACTTATGGAGCCCTGTCCATTCCCTTGCTACCTAAATCCCCAATTACCTAAACCTACCCCATGCTATTATAAATGGCATCCCCCCCTAAATTAGCCAATACTTTCACATCCATGTTCAATTGTGATATTGGCCCATACGACCCACATTCCACCGGGTCCTTCCCCTTTTTCGGGATTAGTGTGATTACTGCCTGCGTCATCGTCCCCGGCAACTCCCCCTTCTCCAGTGCTTCATTAAATGCTCCCAACAGATCTGGTGCCATGTCCTTCGCAAGTTCCTTATAAAATTCCACTGGGTTCCCATCCGGCCCAGGGTTCTTCCCCGACTTCAATCCCCTGATACTATCTAACACCTCCTTCAGCCCCAGAGGCACCTCCAACACCTACCTCTTTGCTTCCTCCACCTGGGAAAATTCCAGCTCGTCCAGAAATCGCCCCATGTCCCCCTCCTCTCCTGCCGGGTCTGCCTCATAAAGTCAATGGTAGTACTCCCTAAATGCTTCATTTATCATCCCTGGCCCTGACACCACATCCCCAGTCCGTATTTTTCAATATTTCCCTGGACGCAGCCTGCCTCCGCAGCTGGTGCACCAGCATGGGGCTCGCCTTCTCCCCATACTCCTATTGCACCCCCCTTGCCCTACGCAATTGCCCTCCCGCCCTCCCTGTTGTCAGCCTATTAAACTGCCCCGGAACTTTTTCCTCCTTGCCAATCCCTCCACGGTGGGCATCCTTGAATATTCCCTGTTCACCTCCACTATCTTGCTAACGAGACGGTCATGTTCCTCCCTCCTTTCTCTATCCACACGAGCCTTAAACAAAATAATTCCCCCTGGACCACTGCCTTCAGTGCTTCGCAAAAAATGGTCGCCGACACCTCCCCATTCTGATTCAACTCCACCTACTCCTTAATCACAGCCTACACCTTATCACACAAACCTCCATCTGCTAACAACTCATAGTCAAACCTCCGCCCCGGCATCTGCCCTCGTCCTGATCTAAACCGAATCTCCAGCCAGTGGGGCGCATGGTCCAAGATAAGTAACCCCGCATACTCTGCTCCCTCACTCCAACCAAAATCACCCAAAGTAATCAATCCTCGAATACACCTTATAGACGTGTGAAAAGAAGGAATACTCCCTTCTCCTGGGTTCTGAAAGTGCCATGGATCCACCATACCCATCCTCTCCATAAACCCCCCCCCCAATTCCCTTGCCATTTGTACCCTACCCATCGACCTGGGGCTCGACCTATCCACCCTCGGCCCTAGGACACAGTTAAAATCTCCTCCCATGATCAACTGGTGCGTGGCCAAATCCGGGATCGCTGCCAGCAACCCCCTCATAAAACCCACATCATCCCAATTTGGGGCATACACATTTACCAACACTACCGGTGCCCCTTCCAATACTTCACTCACAATCACATATCTCCCACCCGGACCCCTCACCACCTTCGCAGTCACAAATTCCATTTATTTGCTCATTAAAATCGCCACTCCCCTCGATTTCGAATCAAACTCGGAGTGAAAAGCCTGCCCGACCCACCCCTTCCTTAACCTAACCTGGTCCTTCACGCGGAGGTGCGTCTCCTGCAGAAAAAGACCATCCCGCTTTCAAGCTCCTGAGGTGTGCGAACACCCGCGTCCTTTTAACCGGCCCATTCAGTCCCCGGGCGTTCCACGTTATCAGCCTTACTGGAGGTTAATGCCTCCAATCTCCTCTACCGTCTTTCATCTTCCACACTTATCTCCCGGCCCTTTAATTCCACCCTATACCTAGCCCCTCCCAGGTGGCCCCTTTCACCGCCTATGGCATATGCACGATAAGGGAATAGTGTAGCTGGGCTTTAGAGTGGTTCCACAGGTTGGCGCAACATCGAGGGCCGAAGAGCCTGTACTGCGCTGTAATGTTCTATGTTCTATGACCATGTCCTCTCTCATCCCCTGCCACGTCGCAACAACCCCTCCCTCCTCCCCTACCCCTGGCCACCCCTCTCTGCCTCTCCCCCCCCCCCCCCCCCCACACCTCACTTCAGTTCACCAGCATAACCTGCTAGCGCAGCAACACCTTCCCAAGGGCACTTATCAATGACCTCCCCCACCCCACTCCACTCAAGGAGGAATACTCCCTGTTCACCTTGCCCTCCTCCACCCAAACAAACACTTTTCCTAAACTCCAGGCAGCCTTCTCCAAAAGCAAACAAACAAATGTTAAGCATAAAGAGTCCCTGAAAACAGGAGGGGGGACAGGAGCATCCATCCCGACATAAATTTTCCACCCCATACAATCCCAACAGTAAACCGCAAACCCCCTCCCCCTGCCAAAAAAAATGAACATTCCCCAATTCCTACTTCCACTTCAAACATGCTCCTAACCATTACACAGTGCCAGCACCCCGGTTCCCAAGTATTGTCCGCTCAGTTCTCCCCCAGTTTATGCTCCTTAATGGGGTCTCAAAATATTACTCCCGGCCTCTGAACGTCACCCAGAGTTTCGCTGGGTAGAGCACCCCAAACCTGCTCTCCCGCCGGTACAGCACCGCCTTGGTCTTGTTGAAGCTTGCCCGTCGCTTTGCTAACTCTGCTCCAATGACCTGATAAATTCGGACCCTATTCCCCATCCAGTCGCTGGAAAGCTTCTCCCTAGCCCACTGCAGAACTTCTCTTTCTCTTCAAATCTGTGGAGCCTCACGATTACCTCCCGCGGTGGCTCCCCAGCTCTCGGCTTCTGCCTCAGGGACCTATGCGCTCGGTCCACTTCAGGCGTCTTATCTCGCACCCCTTCTGCCACCAGTCCCACCAGCATCTTCGATACGTACCTGGTGCCACTCACACCTTCCACTCCTTCAGGCAGGCTCCCTATTCGCAGGTTCTGCCTTCTCAAGGTATTTTTCTGCTCCTCAACCTTTGCCCTCAACGTCTTACAAAGGTCTCCTAGGAGCCCCACATCCGCCTCCAGAGTCACCACACGATCGCTGTGGTCTGAGATCACTCCTTCAATCTCTCGAATCTGTGACCTCTGCACCTCCAAACACTTCTCCACCCGTTCCAAACAACTCTTCAGATGTGCCACCGCTTCTTGAGTGGCCTTTGCGCGATCTTTCCGCATTTGTTTCCTCTGCTGCTGGAATTCAGCTTTAATAAAGGCCATCAAGTCAAGTTGAAGCCTTCCAGCTTGCATCAGGCCCCCCCCCCCCACACACCTGCATGTTTAAAGTGGCTTTTGTTGTTGCTGAAACAACAGAAGCTTGTTCCAACTTTTCAGCCAAATCTCTCACTGTTTTCTGCTGGATCTGGTAACCAGCAGACATACCACTCCTGGGGGAAATTACTCCTCCAACATTGACCTATGTATTTTCATCAAAATTCCACCCAGTACTGGTTAAAAAGAGCTCTTTTCTGTGACTTTGAGCAGGAGCTGCCCTGTATGTGACCACTCACTCCATCGCCCACACCAGAAGTCAAGTTATAATGAATTATAACATGGAAGGATCCAATGATTATTAGATTCAAGACAACTCCCATTATGGAAATTATTGAAAACTATTTGTGAATGTAGCAGTGCATAGATCGAGAAGACCGTAAACTAATCAACAGTATAGTTGAGTGCCTTTTCTTCACAGTCTGTCTTAGATGGGAAAAATGAAGCCCGTTTTTGGAGCTTTTTGTTTTATGGGTCATCACCATATGTCGCATTTATAAAAAATAATTTAAAAAAATACAGGGCAACACGGTGGCGCAGTGGTTAGCACCGCTGCCTCACGGGGCCGAGGTCCCAGGTTCGATCCCGGCTGTGAGTCACTGTCCATGTGGAGTTTGCACATTCTCCCTGTGTTTGCATGGGTTGCGCCCCCGCAACCCAAAGATGTGCAGGCTAGGTGATTGGCCACTCTGAATTGCCCCTCAATTGGAAAAAATGAGTTCGGTACTCTAAAACAAGTACTTTTGCTGAAATTATAAACCTTTGATTTTGTATACAGGTGAAAATCATTTGAAGCCAGTTTCTACACCCATGACCATCTTGCTGCAGAACTTGCAAGAGTACAGCCAATTGCAACTAACTTTGCAGCTAACCATTAACTCTTTTGGAAACTGTCATCAACATTTTGTGTCAAACAATATGAATTTTGACTTGACTAAAAAGGTAGGTGCAAACTGTTAGCTTTACAATGCCAATGTTGTACTAAGAAATATTTATTTCTGGTAATCAACTTTGCTTGTTGTTACTTTCTAAGTTAGCTATAATTTTATCTCCACAAATGTTTATTTCAGGAAATCCCTGCCCATCAATTGAATGGAATGTGCTGGTTCGTACTATTTTTCACAATGTACATGAAAATAAAATTACTTTAATCAAATCCATCATCTAGGAACTGGTTTGGCACAGTGGGCTAAACAGCTGGCTTGTAATGCAGAACAAGGCCAGCAGTGCGGGTTCAATTCCCGTACTGGCCCCCCCGAACAGGCGCGGAATGTGGCGACTAGTGGCTTTTCTCAGTAACTTCATTGAAGCCTACTTGTGACAATAAGCTATTAGTATTATCATCATCATCATTATCTTTATACCGCAAAGAAAGAAATCAGAAGCCAGATTTCTGGTCAGGCTGACTGCTTTGCTCACCAGTCAGAGAACCAATGGGAACACCTGTCAGTTCTGTGGGGCGGCCCGATGCAATGAAGTTTCCTTTGGGCACTAAAGTGGCCACCTGCCAGGCCTGCCCTGTGAATGAGTTCCCCCGCGATGGAAATCCCAGCCATGGAGAACTGCTGACCAATCAGAGGTCGTCATTTGCCCATTGCTGCCAGCAAAGCAGTGGCAGCAGTGGACCTACCAGAGGTCCAGAGTCATCAAGGGACCCCAAACCATAGATGAATATGAATGATGGAGGGTGGGCGGGACACAATTTGCAGAGCCTGTCTTTCTGATGCAGGTCCCTCAGTCTGGCTCAGTGTCTGACTAAGAGGGATGCCTCCAGGAGGCCGTTGGATTTGCTGGGTAGCCTTCGGAGGGTGTGAAAAAGCCATGTAACCTCAACTTAATCCTTGAGCAACCACTAGATTTTGGGGGGTCACGGGGATAATTCTTATCAAGTGGCTCATTATTAAGCCTAATTGACATCCGGTAGCCAGGAATCCCACCCTCTGACTTAATTGTGGGAAGTTTTGCCGCTGGTGGGAGATGGATATGATGCCTCTCCCTCCATTAAGTGGGCCAGGTCGCCATGCTTCCTTTAGTGAAGGGCTGCAATAAATCCAGTGCGAGATTGCTGGCCCACTGTTAACTTTATCATTAGATTCACCTGCAATCTAATTTGTCTGAATGGATTATTGCCTGGTAATTGCCTGCTTGCGTTCTTGCTACTAAATCACCACAGAGTAAGAAGCAAACTGACCCCATGTGCTTGTGCACAAAGTTTGCATGAAAGCATGTTGCGTGTCCTATAAGAATATATAAGGCTCATTTTCCTAATTTGAATACCTAGGACTGTGAAACTTTGATTCCCAGCTAGTGCCCCCTGTGAGTGTTGGTTTAACATGGTTCGTTAAACAGTACTTGGAGCTGTTTCTTTTGAAAAGTGGAATATTTCTCATGAGGCTTCACACCAGCCTCTGAAATAATGGAATAAAATTTGTTTGGTTGTATTTAGAATATAAAACAAAAGCACATTTATAAGTCTTGCTTTTCCATATTTGTAGCTTTTTGTGGTTCAAGACTTGAAGGACATCAAAGATTTTGTCATCAACATTGGAAACATGGCTTTTTCGATCATTAAAAAGAACTCTCAGGCATTGCTGCACAAGGTAAAGATGAACATTTCTCCTCCCTCGTTCTCTTCCCACCCCCCCCCCCCCCCCCCCCCCCCCCCATCCCTCCTTTTCTATTTGTACATCTTGTGCATTTACTAATGAGTGCTGACAAGCTATTTGATTTCCTCGTCATTGTCTGTGCACTTCCAGATAGAATTAGTGAATAACAATCAGATGCAGGAGGCCTGAC
The DNA here is from genome assembly GCF_047496885.1 of Scyliorhinus torazame. Lineage (NCBI taxonomy): Eukaryota > Metazoa > Chordata > Chondrichthyes > Carcharhiniformes > Scyliorhinidae > Scyliorhinus > Scyliorhinus torazame. The sequence goes on from NC_092707.1 coordinate 59,768,267, forward strand.
TTCCTCCCCTTTGATCTCACCTCATTCAGAGGCAGTGAGGCTAACTTTGGAACTTCTGTTTCCAGTTTGGCTGAAGAAAGTCAACTTAGCACAGATTGGTGTTTGAACCCAAGACACCCTGGCCGCGTGGCTCAAATATTTATTATCTTATAATTAGCTGACTCCCAATACATAACTCGTCGTGACGTGGTCTCCTGGAAAAGTGGCCATTTTTCGCAAGTGAGGTCCTTGTCAGCAGATTGCCACAAAGGAGGTGAAACCAATCCTAATAATGATTTTCACCTAACTGCCAAATGCTTAATTTCCAACCTGCCATTCACATGGTGTGAGAGCTGTAAATCTGATTGCAGTGACTTAAAACAGTTAAAGCAGTACAAGTCAGGAATGGAATTTGGGACTTGTCAGGCGTCACTCATGTGATGCATTTATCAATGAGCCATTTGTACATTATGAACTGCATTCTCCGTTCTGGAAACTTAAGTGCTCCCGCTGGAGTAAAATCGCTCCTGGTCTCTGCTGGCGCTAGGAATGGTGCTTAGGAATGACTCCACCTCCTCTTTCCATGCACATTTTTGCACGGAGGTACAGTCAAGGGAATAACTGGTCACTCCCCCCTCACAACCTCCAAACATACACGCATGAGGGTGACCTGACCCAACAGACACAACCCAACCCCATCCCATCAGCTAAGTGTTTTCTGCTGTTAAAAAGAGGAAGTCAAAGCATTTAGTTGCTTTTGATGTGGTGGGTGAGGGAGGGGGCTGTCAATCTTGGCAAGAGTATTTATAAACATATATAGTTAGCATCAAAGCAGGGTAATGGAGGTGCATTCAAGCGTGAAGGGAAAGATCAATAAACAGTTCACCAAGCCGCAGTCTCCTGGATTGCTAAAACTTTCAATCATTAGCTAATGCATATGTATTGCTGTCTGAAAATTTACATTTCAAAGGCTGTCAGGGGATTTCGAGCCCTATGAAGTGCACTGGCTTTTGAGGTAGCCTCTGACACTTGTTACAGCTGCTGCTTTAAACACTTGTCTGAGGCAGCAGTTGTAAGGAAAGGACAAGTGAAAATGCAGTGATTTTTCACTCTACTGCCTGGACTGCTCTTCAGCTTTCTGGAATGGGTCTCTGTTTTTTGTTGGTGAGTGGTGGGGTAGGGGGCAGATTTTGCACTGTGGGAGGGGTTGGGCCCTCCGATGGAGCTGCGCCCCCCCCCCCCCCCCCCCCCCCCCCCCCCCCCCCCGAGGTCCGCCACGTTAGAGCCCTCTTGAAAATACCTGCACCAATTCACCACGTGAATCCTGTCTGACAGGCTGAGAGCATCACAGGCCTGGAGAATCTGCCTTCCAGTCTGTAAAGTAGGTGCTAATGACTGATTAACATATTCCTGCCAGTGTGGGGCTCGCTGCTACTGCTGGCGGGAGACCTGAACATTGGATCAGCGCCAATCCTATTTTTATGCCAATGCTTGATTCTCCGCCGGATCGGGAAACCAGCTGCGGACGGCAGAAAATCCAGCCCCTTATATCGTATAATGTCTGACAGAATATAGAGGCATTGTCAACTTGGGAACAATGATCACTTCACCGAGAAAATAATCTGTTTTATTAAGTTAAAGTTTCCAGTTAAATAAAAGTTATCTGTATCATTATCATTTGTATTCATTCACTGGTGTGCTCCATTGACCCCTTCTGTTTCAAGTATATCTGTAAGATTGCATATTAATCAGTACACAAACTATTTTCTTTAGGTGTAAGCCAATATTTCTACATTAAAACTATTTTTCTTTTTTTCAGTTGTTTAACTGTCGCGTGGTTGACACTAACTTAGCTCTGGCTTACTGCACATTGTTACCAAAGCAAGTTGTGTTTGAGAAGCTTTGGAATGTCATTGGTGATGCACGGCAAAACTATAACAAAATTCTGGTATGTGTGACACCGTATCAAAATTCTTATATCATAGCTTTGTATTGATATGTAAGTATTTGTCATGGGAGCCAACATTTTATTTTTCAAGGACTCTTAAAAGACTGTCTAGCTTAATTTTGTCAAGGGCTAAATTTTTCTTTTCGGGGGTTGTTTGAACATTAGTTCAAGATACTATTCTTCCTCTGTTCCTTGGTATTTTCTGTCAAATTGGGATTTTAAATAGAATTCTCAATTTACCACAATAAAGATTAGCTTAATCTCACATTCCAACTATTTGACACAATGAAACTGAAATCAGACCGGCATAAGAGTAAGATGTAAAAAGAGAGCAAATGAATGCGAGGTGAGGGTATGGGGCAAGGTAAACTCATCCTCCAGAGAGTCGGCGCAGGGATGGCTGTCTGATTGGCCTTTGCCTGTGCTGTAACATTTCTGTGATTGTATAATGCATGTAATTGCAAAATGTATTTGGGCTGGATTAAAAAATACTAATGTGTAATAACACATTTTCCTTAACTTCCAAACCCTGGTTTCCATCCTCCTCCAATCGTAGATTCTGTCTCGGGAGAAACAGCAAGATCAGGAAGGAGGGAATCTGTGATTGGAGGAGTTACCCCTCATGGATTCTGTCTCTCCCACACTCTCTGCTCCTCTGATGAAACTCTGCGTCACGTACAGGGGCAACCATTATTGGATTTTTCACCCCCGTCTTTAATTTTTCATAGGCTTCAAGGGCAAATGAGCCCATCGTCCCATGTATTTTGAACCCTGATTTTATCATCTTTTTAATTTAACAGAGAGAAATTGCAATGTCTTGATCAAAAACCTGTTTTGTAGATAGAAACATTTGTATCCCATTCAGTCACACTAAAGAGTAAATGAGCTTCTTAAAATAATAACCGTAAAAAAAATTTCAGCATTGCATGTTAACCCATCTGTTTTAGAGCGTTAATTAATTTTGTGTGGTATTTCACTTGGTTGATTAGATTTTGTCAGAATGGGGTTGTGTTGCTCAGTAGTATTTATTGACAGGGATGCTAATTTGTCAGGCATTCTCGGTCAGGAGACACCAGAAAGGGGGCTTGGGCTTGGAAAACCTGGATTGGGCATCTTGCGAGTGTGAGTAATGTTTTTTGGGTGGAGAAGGAGTTCTGGGAATATTAGGGTTTATCCTAGAATCACATGGACAGGGTTCCAAGAAACGGGAAACATTGGGTGGAAATATGTACCGGTCAGGCAGGGAGGAAGGCGTCGAGCGAGGGAACCGTGGTTTACCAAGGAAGTTGAATCTCTTGTTAAGAGGAAGAAGGAGGCCTATGTGAAGATGAGGTGTGAAGTTTCAGTTGGGGCGATGGATAGTTACAAGGTAGCGAGGAAGGATCTAAAGAGAGAGCTAAGACGAGCAAGGAGGGGACATGAGAAGTATTTGGCAGGAAGGATCAAGGAAAACCCAAAAGCTTTCTATAGGTATGTCAGGAATAAGCGAATGACTAGGGAAAGAGTAGGACCAGTCAAGGACAGGGATGGGAAATTGTGTGTTGAGTCTGAAGAGATAGGCGAGATACTAAATGAATATTTTTCGTCAGTATTCACTCAGGAAAAAGATAATGTTGTGGAGGAGAATGCTGAGCCGCAGGCTAATAGAATAGATGGCATTGAGGTGCGTAGGGAAGAGGTGTTGGCAATTCTGGACAGGCTGAAAATAGATAAGTCCCCGGGACCTGATGGGATTTATCCTAGGATTCTCTGGGAGGCCAGGGAAGAGATTGCTAGACCTTTGGCTTTGATTTTTATGTCATCATTGGCTACAGGAATAGTGCCAGAGGACTGGAGGACAGCAAATGTGGTCCCTTTGTTCAAAAAGGGGAGCAGAGACAACCCCAGCAACTATAGACCGGTGAGCCTCACGTCTGTAGTGGGTAAAGTCTTGGAGGGGATTATAAGAGACAAGATTTATAATCGTCTAGATAGGAATAATATGATCAGGGATAGTCAGCATGGCTTTGTGAAGAGTAGGTCATGCCTCACAATCCTTATTGAGTTCTTTGAGAAGGTGACTGAACAGGTAGATGAGGGTAGAGCAGTTGATGTGGTGTATATGGATTTCAGCAAAGCGTTTGATAAGGTTCCCCACGGTAGGCTATTGCAGAAAATACGGAGGCTGGGGATTGAGGGTGATTTAGAGATGTGGATCAGAAATTGGCTAGCTGAAAGAAGACAGAGGGTGGTGGTTGATGGGAAATGTTCAGAATGGAGTACAGTCACAAGTGGAGTACCACAAGGATCTGTTCTGGGGCCGTTGCTGTTTGTCATTTTTATCAATGACCTAGAGGAAGGCGCAGAAGGGTGGGTGAGTAAATTTGCAGACGATACTAAAGTCGGTGGTGTTGTCGATAGTGTGGAAGGATGTAGCAGGTTACAGAGGGATATAGATAAGCTGCAGAGCTGGGCTGAGAGGTGGCAAATGGAGTTTAATGTAGAGAAGTGTGAGATGATTCACTTTGGAAGGAATAACAGGAATGTGGAATATGTGGCTAATGGTAAAGTTCTTGAAAGTGTGGATGAGCAGAGGGATCTAGGTGTCCATGTACATAGATCCCTGAAAGTTGCCACCCAGGTTGATAGGGTTGTGAAGAAGGCCTATGGAGTGTTGGCCTTTATTGGTAGATGGATTGAGTTCTGGAGTCAGGAGGTCATGTTGCAGCTGTACAGAACTCTGGTTCGGCCGCATTTGGAGTATTGCGTACAGTTCTGGTCACCGCATTATAGGAAGGACGTGGAGGCTTTGGAGCGGGTGCAGAGGAGATTTACCAGGATGTTGCCTGGTATGGAGGGAAAATCTTATGAGGAAAGGCTGATGGACTTGAGGTTGTTTTCGTTGGAGAGAAGAAGGTTAAGAGGAGACTTAATAGAGGCATACAAAATGATCAGGGGGTTAGATAGGGTGGACAGTGAGAGCCTTCTCCCGCGGATGGAAATGGCTGGCACGAGGGGACATAACTTTAAACTGAGGGGTAATAGATATAGGACAGAGGTCAGAGGTAGGTTCTTTACGCAAAGAGTAGTGAGGCCGTGGAATGCCCTACCTGCTACAGTAGTGAACTCGCCAACATTGAGGGCATTTAAAAGTTTATTGGATAAAGATATGGATGATAATGGCATAGTGTAGGTTAGATGGCTTTTGTTTTGGTGCAACATCGTGGGCCGAAGGGCCTGTACTGTGCTGTATTGTTCTATGTTCTATATTTCTGTGTGTGGGAGCACTTCGGTCTTCCTGGGATCTGGAATAGAATCATAGAATGTTTTCAGCATAGAAGGAGGCCATTTGGCCTGTCGTGGCTTTCTGCTGAAGGAGGCAATTCACCTAATGCCACGCCACTCCATTTCCCTATAGCCCCACAATATTTTTCTTTTTAGATATCCCCTGCCATGTAACCTAACCCTAAGGGGCAATTTAGCATGTCCAATCCACCTAACCTGCACACATATAAATACATAGAAGATAGGAGCAGGAAGGAGGCCTTTTGGCCCTTCGAGCCTGCTCCGCCACTCATCACAATCATGGCTGATCATCCAACTCAGTAGCCTAATCCTACTTTCTCCCCGTAGCCTTTGATCCCATTCTCCCCAAGTGCTATATCCATCCGCCTCTTGAATATATTCAAAGTTTTAGCATCAACTACTACCTGTGATAATGAATTCCACAGGCTCACCACTCTTGATGCGTTCCCATGACTTCCCCAGTTCTAGTGGTGCTTCCAGTTCCTGCCTCGTTTCCTCCTCCACAGCTGTATGTTCAGCAAGTCGAGAAACCGATTGGTCTTTTGAGTCTCCATCAGGCAGCTCGGTGGTGTGCAACCCCCGATAAAAGGTTGCAACGGCCTCATTGATCTTATCTGGGGCTGTGAATAGCTTTGGACTTGATGTCTTTAATATCTGGAAATCTATCAATCTCTGTCTCAAACATACTCAATATTGAACCTCGACAGCCCTCTGGGGTGAAGAAGTCCAAAGAGTCACGGCCCTCTGAGTGAAAAAATTCCTTGTCATCTCAGCACACACTGGCCTACACCTTATTCTGAGACTGTGTTCACTGGTTCTAGACAGCCCAGCCGGGGAAACATCCTTTCTGCATTTACCCTTTCTAGCCCCTTAAGAATTTTGTACATTTCAATGAAGTCAGCTCTCATTTTTACGAACTCAACAGAATACAGGCTCAGTCTCCTTAATCTCTCCTCACAGGACAGTCCGTCATCCTGGAAATTAGTCTGGTGAATGTCTGCTGCACTCCCTCTATGGAAAATATACTCTTCCTTGAGTAAAGGGACCAAAACTGGATGTAAGGCGCGGTCTAACCATTGTTCGGTACAGTTGAAACAAGACACCTTTACTCCTGTACTCAATTCTCTTGATTTAAAGGCCACCATACCATTTGTCTTCCTAATAGCTTGCTGCCCCGGTATGTTAGGTATCAGTGACTTAGGAACAAGAACACCCAAGTCTCTTTGGACATCAACGCTTACCAATCTCTCACCATTTATGAAATACTCGTAGCTCCGTACCTCCTACCAAAGTGGATGACCTCACATTGATCCACATTATATTCTAGTTGCCATTGTTCACTCACTCAATAACCCTGCCCAAATCCCCTTGAAAACTCTTTGCAACCTCCAGTAAATAAGTGCAGAATTGTTATATCAGCATTACCACTGTGCACATAATTTAAAACTCTTCACCATATTGCATGGAAACATTTGTCCTGTTTTTCTTTCTCCTAATGTAGCAAAAAATATTTACAGAGACATAATCAGACAAAACTGGATGGTGCAATAAAAAAAAGTGATATTAGAATAAGTGACTGAAGAGGTGGATCTTAAAGAGGTTCTCAAAGGACGGGAGTGGACAGGGGTTACGGAGAGAATTTCAGAGCACGCAAGCTAGGCAGGGGGAACACACTAATTGAAGAGCAAGGGCATGGAGCGGTGATCAAGTGGCCAGAATTGAGCACCCCCTCGCCTCTCTTTGCTCCACCATTAACAGAGAATGCATGAGAGATCAGAGTAGTGTTGTCCGGCTGAGTTTAGAAAGATAGGGAGGACCAAGGCTATGAAGGGATTTACATGTGAAGGTGATCATTGAAAATAAGATGCTTGTGGGGACTGGGAGTCAGTGTAGGTTAACAAGGATAAGAAAGGGCAGCATGGTGGCAGAGTGGTTAGCACTGCTGCCTCAAGGCGCCGAGGACTCTGGTTCGGTCCCGGCCCCAGGCCACTGCCTGTGTGGAGTTGGCACATTCTCTCCGTGTCTGCATGGGACTCACCCCCACAACCCAAAAAGATGTGCAGGGTAGGTGAATTGGCCACGCTAAATTGCCCCTTAATGGGGAAAAAAAAAGAATTGGGTACTCCAAATTTATTTTTAAAAAACAAGGACAAGAATATAAGGTTTGTGGCACTTGGTACTGGATAAGATACTGAAGAATAGGAAAAAGATCAGAAATAAGTAATTTAACTCCTCAAGCCTGTTCTGCCATTCAACTACATCATAACAGAATTAAAGAGGTAGCTTTTAATCTTGGACATAAAAGTTTAGGATTTGTCAGCAGCAATTAAACTTCTTTGATGATTAAATGGAGGGGAATGTGATCCGGGCCAATATAATGGCAAGTGTACATTTGGTCAGGATACGGGGAGTCCACATCGAGTAAGGTGAAAGAACTTTGGTTTATTTACAGTTATGTTATACACAACTCCCGGTACATCCCTATCAGGCCTCTCCACGGTCGGCGTCTTACCGTCCAACCTTTTATACATAGCTGAATGGAGTCTTTCCCCAGTTTAGCACCTTAACGTGAAGGTTACCCTCATCTCTATCTAACAGTATCCTAAAACTTAGGAATTGTGGTCATTTCTCCCAAAATGTTCCCCTACTGAAACCTCAACCACCTGTCCAGGCTCATTCCCCAATACTAGACCCAGTACTGGATCTTCCTGAGTTGGAATATCGACATATTGTATCAAGACGCCTTTCTGGATACACCTCACAAACTCTGCCCCATCCAAGCCCCTAGCACTAAGTGCGTCCCAGTCAATATGGGGGAAATTAAAATTCCCTACCACAACAACCCTGTTACGTTTGCACATATCCAAAATCTCTCTACCTATCAGCTCCTCTATTCTCACTGGCAGTTGGGGGGGTGGGGGGCTGTATTAAACCCCCAACATTGTGATTGCCCCCTTCTTGTTCCTGAGCTCTAATCAGATTGTTTCATTGTATGAGCCCTCGAAGATGTCCTCCCGCAGTACGGCTATAATATTCTCCTTAACCAATATTGCTACTCCCATTTTATACCCCCCTTTATGTCTCCTGAAGCATCTATATCCTCCGATGTTCAGCTGCTAATCCTGCCTTCCTTTAACCACGTTTCTGTCTTCGCCACCACATCTTATTTCCAAATGCTAATAAGTGCTCTACGTTCATCTGCCTTACCCTCTATACTTCTGGCGTTGAAACAAATACACTTCAAACAACTGCGTTTGAGCAGAGTGATGTTATTCTCTTATTATTGCTCTCTATTTCCCCTCCAGTTAATACACCTAAGCTAGTGTTCTGGTTCCAACCCCCTGCCATACTAGTTTAAATCCTCCCAAGTGACTCCAGCAAACCTCCCAGCCAGGATATTGGTGCCCCTCCAGTTTAGATGCAACCGGTCCTTCTTGTACAGGTCACACCTGCCACGGAAGCAATCCCAGTGGTCCAGAAATCTGAAACCCTCCCTCCTACACCCAGTTTAGCCATGTATTGAGCTGCACTGTCCTCCTATTTCTAGCCTCACGTGGCATAGGGAATAATCCTGAGATTACAACCAACGAGGACCTACTTTTTAGCTTATTGCCTAAATCCCGCAACTCCTTCTGCAGGTCCTCATCACTCTTCCTGCCTATGTCGTTAGTACCTATGTGTACTAAGACCTCTAGCTGTTCATCCTCCTACTTCAGGATGTCCTGTGTTCGTTCAGAGACATCCTTGACTCTGGCATCAGGGAGGCAACATACCATCTTGGAGTCTCTTTCATGTCCACAGAAGCACCTATCTGTGTCCCTTACTATAGAGTCCCCTATAACTATTGCTCTCCTGCACTTTGCCCTCCCCCGCTGAGCAGCAGATCCAGTTGCGGTGCCACTGTTCTGGCTGCTGTTGTTTTCCCCTGGTAGGCTATCCCCTCCCCTACAGTGTCCAAAACAGTATATTTGTTAGAGAGCGGGACAGCCGCAGGGGATTCCTGCACTGCCTGCCTGCCTTTTCTAGCGGTCTAGCGAAAATGATGCTAAAGTGCGGCTGTGTGGGGGAGGTGGGCGAAAGACTGCGTCGGGAACTACCCCACTAATTACGCATCCTGCCCAGAACAGACGGTTATTTTTTAGTTAAATCAAGTCCAACATCTCTCTCCTCAAGTGAGCATTTTTGTGACAAATCCATTCTCCATTTGGTTACATATTTTTTACCACTTCCCAGCCACCCACTTGGTATTTTGTAATCACTTTGTATGATTGTTTATCATGAAACTTTTGGGAGTTGGCCAACGGTGAACTTTTTACAAGCTGGTAGCAGCTTTCCTATCTGTGCCTGCACAAAAAGCTAATAAATGTGTTGTGCATGTTCACACACACCTTGGGTTCTATGCAACTGTGATCTTTCTTCTGAAAGGAACACCTATGGTTTGAGGGTTCAGTAAAAGGCAGTTGCATATTATTAAATGCTGTTGCGTGGTAATTAGTTAGTGTTACAATGTTATGTTTGCACATTTTTGGAATCTTGATATCATGCACCATTTTTAATATGCGTTGTTTAAAGTTGGTAATGGTTGGCACTTGGTACCGAAATATCTTATTTAAAGTCCTTCATTAAGGCAAGTACAGTATGTCGGTGGTAAAATGATTTCGATTTTCAATTATTGCAGAAGAGCAGTATTTTGGTTAACTGTTGAAATATTCTGTTTTTCTTTTCATCTGTTGAAGTCTTGCTTTTTCAGGCAGTTGCTATTGTTGGTGCTCAACTGGCTGATCTGCTTCAGGAAGGGCAACAGAAAGAGAAGTTCAGTTCATTGATTATTGACACGGAGTGGTGTCTGAAGCTCAGTAAACTTGGAGTAAGTAACTTCAGTAAAATGTTTTTAAACACCAGAGCTGAGGAAATTTTAAATTAAATTGTTATAACCTGCCTGCTTACCACTGGCTGGGGACTAATGGCAATCCCACAACCTTAGGAAGTGTGAGCTTCCCCAATGAGGGGGGGGGGGCGGCAAAATCATTAGCAGATTCCCTGCATAAATAGAGCTGGCCAGTATGGAACCATCTTGAGAGGAGTGAGCAGCAAGGGAGTTACTGCTGCTGTTTCTTCGTGGCCCTCACAAAATAAATAGTGCGGGCTCTAAGCATTTTTTAAAGATGCTTCTTAAAACCTGCCCCCTTGACCATGTTTTTGGCCAGGGGCTGTGTCCAAATATGTCATTGTGGCAGGATAATGGCCTTGTGAAGCAACCTTGTATCATCTTAATCCATTTAAAGATGCTTTGAAAATGCAATTGTTGTATTGTTTTATGTGATCATTTGTGTTCATGGAATTATTCATAGTGGAGATTTCAATAGAACAGTCTCCCTTTTGTTCAAAACTCACCTCTGTACCATATAACTTAGTGTTATATCTCATGTCCAGTGCAACCTGGAAGTGTTACGTTGAACTGTTTCAATGGGCTGAATTTTACCAATCCTCTGGAGAAGGAAAGGGAGCCAGCCACCTGTCTTTCTGCTGTGACAGGATATTTTCATGGCAGGAATGAAAGCGACTTAACCGCTTGCTGTCCAGAGCGGGTGGCCAACTAAACCTATTAATTGGCGAATCATCAACCACATCCTGCCCTGCTGGACAGGGGCATTGAGATGGGCCCCTGCCTCATGGGTAGGGAGGCCACCACATAGACTGTGGCAAACTCCGAGTAGGGCCCAAAGGGGGCCTTCCTTCATGGTTGCTGAGTGGCTGACTGAGGGGAGATCTATAATTGGTAACATTCCAGCCATTGTCTTCGTGATTTGTGTTGGTGTGACAGGATATTTAAATTCACTAAGTTGCTGACAGGTTAGCATATGAAGTAGCTTGCTGTACATTATGGGTGAGATTTAATAGGAAAAAACCCTTAAAGAGTTCCATTGTGGGCGCTTTTTAGCAGGGTGTGTCCTGGCGCCTGCAGCGCAGAGAACAACCCAGCTATTAAACAGGAAGGCCCTGCTGAGACCGCATTTCCTTCATTGACAAGCTCAGCTTCAGGAATGGATCAGAGCACCACCTTCTCCCAAAACCCCCACTGCGACCTCTGGATGCCCCCACAACCCCACCTTATCCATGAGGGGGTCCTCGAGCCCCACCTAATAAGGGCAAGGAACTAAAGACGAGCAATGTTAAAAAGACAAACTTAAAGGCTCTGTGCCTTAATGCGCGCAGCATTTGCAATAAAGTGGATGAACTAACTGCACGGATAGATGTAAACGACAACGATATAATTGGGATTATGGAGACATGGCTGCAGGGTAAGCAGGGAGGGCAACTGATTGTCCCAGGGTATTCGGTATTTAGGAAGGACAGGCAAAAAGGAAAAGGTAGTGGAGTGGTATTGCTGGTTAAAGAGGAAATTAACACAATAGTGAGAAAGGATATTAGCTCTGACAATGTGGAGTCTGTAAGGGTATAGTTGAGAAATGCCAAAGGGCAAAAATCATAGTGGGCATCATTTATAGACCCCCAAACTGCAGTGTGATGTTGGGAAAGGCATTAAACAGGAAATTAGAGATGCGTGTGATAAGGGAATATCATGTGATAAGGGATAAGGCTGTGGGGGGGTTTGAGGGTAGCATAGTGGTTAGCACTGTGGCTTCACAGCGCCAGGGTCCCAGGTTCGACTCCCTGCTGGGTCACTGTCTGTGCGGAGTCTGCACGTTCTCCCCATGTCTGCGTGGGTTTCCTCCAGGTGCTCCGGTTTCCTCCCACAGTCCAAAGATGTGCAGATTAGGTGGATTGGCCATGCTAAATTGCACTTACCGTCCAAAAAGGTTACGAGGGGTTATTGGGTTAGGGAGATGGGGTGGAAGTGAGGGCTTAAGTGGGTCAGTGCAGACTCGATGGACTGATTGGCCTCTTTCTGCACTGTATGTTCTATGTCTGTGATCATGGGTGATTTTAATCCGCACATTGGGCAAATCAAATTAGCCGCAGTAACGTAGAGGAGGAATTCTTGGAGTGTATACGGAATGATTTCCTTGACCAATATGTGGAGGAACCAACTAAAGAGCAGGCCATCTTAGACAAGGTACTGTGCAATGAGAAGTGAATCATTACCAATCTGGCTGTGCGAAGCCCTTTGGGGTTGAGGACAATAACATGATAGAATTTTTTAATCAAGATGGAGTGTGAAGTAGTTGATTCGGAGACTCGGGTGCTGAATCTTAATAAAGGAAACTGAAGATATGAGGCACGAGTTGGCCTTGATAGATTGGGGAGAGTTACATAAAGGGATGGCAGTGCATAGGCATGGCAAACATTCAAGGAACGCATGGAGAAACTGCAACAACTGTTTATTCCTGTCTGGCACAAAAGCAAAACGGTTAAGCGGGCCAATCCATGGCTTACAAAGGAAAGTAGAGATGGTATCTGATCCAAGGAAGAAGCATACAGATTGGCCAAGGAAAATAATAGATCTGAGGATTGGGAACAGTTTAGAATTCCGCAAAAAAGGACCACGGAATTGATTAAGAAGGAGAAAATACAGTACGAAAGTAAGGGTGCAGAAACACAAAAGTTTCTACAAGTATGTGAAGAGAAAAAAATTGGTGAAGACGAATGTAGGCCCCCTACAGACAGAAACAGCGGAATGCATAAGGGAAAAAGAAATGTCTGAGCAATTGAATACATACTTTGGTTCTGTCTTCACAAAAGAGGATACAAATCATATACTAGAAATGTTGGAGAATGCAAGATTTAGTGAGAGGGAAGAATTGAGGGAGATCAATATTAGTAGAGAAATGGTGCTGGGAAAATTGATGGGATTGAAGGCTGATGAATCCCCAGGGCCTGATAACCTACATCCCAGAGTACTTAAGGAAACGGCTCTGGAAATAGTGGATGCATTAGTGGTCATCTTCCAGGATTCTATAGACTCTGGAGCAGGCCCTGCAGATTGGAGGGTAGCTAATGGGAATTATAGACAGTAAGCTAAACCATCGGTAGTGGGGAAAATTCTCGACATTTCTTCACCCAAAGAGTGATGAGCCTGTGGAATTCATTACCACAGGATGTAGTTGAGGCTAAGACATTGAATACATCCAAGAGGAGCTAGATTTGGCACTTGAGGTGAATGGGATCCAGGGTTATGGGGAGAAAGCAGGATTCGGCTATTGAGTTGGACGATCAGCCATGATCGTGATGAATGACGGAGCAGGCTCAAAGGACCGAATAGCCTTCTCTTGCTCCTATCTTCTACGCTTGCGGAAACCAGTGCTAAACGGCACCTCAGCGGGCCTCCGAGGTGCGGGCGCTCGATCCCGCGCATTGGGAGACTCCTGCGCGAACGTATTTAAATGTGGGGAACTGCACACTTAAATATGCAAATATGAATCCCACCCATTGAGGGCGAGGTGCAGATCACGAGATCTCGTGAGAGATCACTCGTGAGATTAACCCGCCTCATCGCGCCATCCAGTTGGGTGCGAAGAGGCCGTTCAATCGAGACCTATAGTTTGATGTGGGTAGCTTTATGCAACTGAAAGATAAAAATCAAAGTCTCCCCTGCCTCCGACTGTAGATTTGATCCCGCCTTCCTCATGCACATGCTGCCCTTTGACAGTATCTTCGAAAGACATGATGACAGATAATAAAAAGTTGATCTTTCAAAGAGGTTGGAATACTTTGGTTGTACAGTCTGCAACAAAGGGTCATAGAATCGTAGAATCCTTACAGTGCAGAAGGACGCCATTTGGCCCATTGGGTCTGCACCGACCCTCTGAAAGAGTACTCCACCCAAGCTCGCCCTGCTGCCCTATCCCAATAATCCCTCAACCTAACCTAACTACATCTATTTTGGACACTAAGGGACAATTTAGCATCACCAATCCACCTAACCTGCACATCTTTGGACTGTGGGATGAAATCTGATCGCCTTTAGGAAAACTCACATAGACACAGGGAGAATGTGCAAACTCCACACAGACTAGTGTGGCACAGTAGTTAGCACTGCTGCCTCACCGCGCTAGAGGCTCGGGTTCATTTCGGCCTTGGAAAACCTTCAGCTTGTCCTTTATAGATGCACCATAGAAAGCATCCTATCTGGCTGCATCACAGCCTGGTATGGCAACTGCTTGGCACAAGACTGCAAGAAACTTCAGAGAGTCGTGAACACCGCCCAGTCCATCACACAAACCTACCTCCCATCCATTGACTTCATCTACACCTCCCGCTGCCTGGGGAAAGAGGGCTGCATAATCAAAGATCCCTCCCACCCGGCTTACTCACTCTTCCAGCTTCGTCCATCGGGCAGGAGATACAAATGTCAGAACACGCACGAACAGACTCAATTAGGGGCTGTTTAGCACAGGCTAAATCGCTGGCTTTTAAAGCAGACCAAGCAGGCCAGCAGCACAGTTCGATTCTCGTAACAGCCTCCCCGAACGGGCGCCGGAATGTGGCGACTAGGGGCTTTTCACAGTAACTTCATTTGAAGCCTACTTGTGACAATAAGCGATTTTCTTTTCATTTCAAAAACAGCTTCTTCTCCGCTGTTACCAGACTCCTAAACGACCCTCTTATGGACTGACCTGATTAGCACTACACCCCCGTATGCTTCACCCAATGCCGGTGTGTAGTTGCATTGTGTACCTCGTGTTGCCCTATTATGTATTTTCTTTTATTTTCATGTATTTAATGATCTGTTGAGCTGCTCTCAGAAAAATACTTTTCACTATACCTCGGTACACGTGACAATAAACAAAATCCAAAGTCTGTCAGACTGAAAAATCTCACGAGACACATTCTCCCTGTGTCTGTGTGGGATTCCTATGAGTAGTCCGGTTTCCGCCCATAGTCCAACGATGTGGATGTTCGGTGGATTGGAAATGCTAAATTGCCCCTTCGTGCCCAGGGTAGTGCAGGTTAGGTGGGGTTGTGGAGTTAGGGAGGAGTCGGGCCTGAGGGTTAGTGCAGACTTGATGGACCAAATGGCCTTCTTCTGCACCGTAGGATTCTATGACAGTGACCGAAGGCTGGAATTGAACTAGGGTTCCTGGCACTCTTGAGGCAGCAGTGCTAACCACTGTGCACCCTGCTGTCCTAAATTCACTAAATGGTCCTGGGATGGGGAGGTTATTCTGACGGATAATTAAGTAGATTCTGCCTTGATTCTCTGGAGTTTAGAAGAACGAAAGGCGAACGCCTTCAAACATACAGAATTAGTACAGGGCTAGACAGGGTAAATGCAACAAGGTTGATTCTCCTGATTGGTGTTCTGGAACTAGGAGACAGAGAGTCTCAGAATAAGGGGCAGATCATATAGGACTGAAATGATGAGGAATATCTTTCCTCTGGGAGAGTCTTTGTAATTCTCTGCCCCAGAGAGCTGTGGAGGCCCAGTGGTTGAGTATGTTCAAGACTGAGATTGATAGATTTCTACATATTATAAACATCAAGGGATGTCCGGTGGCGGCTATGGTGGAGTAAGTCGCACATTTGGTGGCTCGTGCTCTGGTCGGACTTTTGGACCTTTCCCCCGTTTTTCTACCGGACTTGAATTGTAAAACGGATGTTAGTGGCAATTGTTGACTGAATTCCCACTTCGGTGCATGGAGAGAAGGACTAGAAGTGTTCGTCAGGGCAGAAACAAAAAGATAGAGAAGGCTTGGGCTGTAGCTGCAACAGAAGACAGCATGACGGAGGTTCGGACCTCTGGTTTGTCGACCCAGCAGTCTATGGAGCAGCTGATGCAAGTCATTCAGGAAGCCTTTGCTACGCAGAAACGGGACTGCTTGGACCCAATAAAAGAGTCAATTGAACGGTTGGAGCATAGATTGGACGCCCAGGATCAGGCGATCCAGAAGGCGGAGAAGGCGCTGGCTGAGCAGGAGGAACATCAGACTGCGGTGGAGTTGGAGGTGGGGATTCCACCTAAAATGGCTGATTCCCGATTAATTTGGCCAAACCCCGATGTAAAATGGCGAACTGAAAAGGCTGATGAGGAAAATCAGCCAACAGGGCACAAACGGACAGCTGCAGACAGAACAGTGTATTCGGCTCTGGGGAAGTCGGCCCAGACCGATACCTGCAACCATTAGCAGCACATCAACCCAGCCATCTGCAGTTTAATCGGCAATCCCCGGGAACAATTGCACCAAATTAGCAATTGAAAGCCGATCCAGACCTCTCGGCGCCAGCAGTGGCCGAGACAAAGAAAGGTGAACGACCACCCCCCGATCAAGGAATCGCCCCATTATTGGAGCATATCGAACCCAGTGATTGGGACCAAGTCCAATCACTTGGGACCAGGGTCAAGGTCCGCCCCGAGAGACGGGAAGCCCCTGGGGACTATAAAAATAGGGGCCAAGTTCTGATCGACCCTTCTCTTCCTTCTTCTGCTCGCAACCTTCGCAAGAACCATCGACCAGCAACCGTAAGTTTGACTCCAGCGATCGCTTCCCGATAGAGACTCCTAGCCATCGACCTGTACCAGCCTTTGAATCCCGCAGGCCAGACCCAATTCGATAAGCCATTCGTTTCCCTGACCTGGTGGGCCATTCCCAAAAGTTAAGTATTGGCCAGTAGTGGTAGGTAGTAGTATAGAAAGTAGGATTATTGTGTAAGTATTTATTGCTGTACATAATAAATGACCGTTGATTTTAATCTTACTAAGCGGTGTAGAACATAGAACAATACAGCGCAGTACAGGCCCTTCGGCCCACGATGTTGCACCGAAACAAAAGCCATCTAACCTACACTATGCCATTATCATCCATATGTTTATCCAATAAACTTTTAAATGCCCTCAATGTTGGCGAGTTCACTACTGTAGCAGGTAGGGCATTCCACGGCCTCACTACTCTTTGCGTAAAGAACCTACCTCTGACCTCTGTCCTATATCTATTACCCCTCAGTTTAAAGTTATGTCCCCTCGTGCCAGCCATTTCCATCCGCGGGAGAAGGCTCTCACTGTCCACCCTATCCAACCCACTGATCATTTTGTATGCCTCTATTAAGTCTCCTCTTAACCTTCTTCTCTCCAACGAAAACAACCTCAAGTCCATCAGCCTTTCCTCATAAGATTTTCCCTCCATACCAGGCAACATCCTGGTAAATCTCCTCTGCACCCGCTCCAAAGCCTCCACGTCCTTCCTATAATGCGGTGACCAGAACTGTACGCAATACTCCAAATGCGGCCGTACCAGAGTTCTGTACAGCTGCAACATGACCTCCCGACTCCGGAACTCAATCCCTCTACCAATAAAGGCCAACACTCCATAGGCCTTCTTCACAACCCTATCAACCTGGGTGGCAACTTTCAGGGATCTATGTACATGGACACCTAGATCCCTCTGCTCATCCACACTTTCAAGAACTTTACCATTAGCCAAATATTCCGCATTCCTGTTATTCCTTCCAAAGTGAATCATCTCACACTTCTCTACATTAAACTCCATTTGCCACCTCTCAGCCCAGCTCTGCAGCTTATCTATATCCCTCTGTAACCTGCTACATCCTTCCACACTATCGACAACACCACCGACTTTAGTATCGTCTGCAAATTTACTCACCCACCCTTCTGCGCCTTCCTCTAGGTCATTGATAAAAATGACAAACAGCAACGGCCCCAGAACAGATCCTTGTGGTACTCCACTTGTGGCTGTACTCCATTCTGAACATTTCCCATCAACCACCACCCTCTGTCTTCTTTCAGCTAGCCAATTTCTGATCCACATCTCTAAATCACCCTCAATCCCCAGCCTCCGTATTTTTTGCAATAGCCTACCGTGGGGAACCTTATCAAACGCTTTGCTGAAATCCATATACACCACATCAACTGCTCTACCCTCGTCTACCTGTTCAGTCACCTTCTCAAAGAACTCAATAAGGTTTGTGAGGCATGACCTACCCTTCACAAAGCCATGCTGACTATCCCTGATCATATTATTCCTATCTAGATGATTATAAATCTTGTCTCTTATAATCCCCTCCAAGACTTTACCCACTACAGACGTGAGGCTCACCGGTCTATAGTTGCCGGGGTTGTCTCTGCTCCCCTTTTTGAACAAAGGGACCACATTTGCTGTCCTCCAGTCCTCTGGCACTATTCCTGTAGCCAATGATGACAAAAAAATCAAAGCCAAAGGTCCAGCAATCTCTTCCCTGGCCTCCCAGAGAATCCTAGGATAAATCCCATCAGGTCCCGGGGACTTATCTATTTTCAGCCTGTCCAGAATTGCCAACACCTCTTCCCTACGTACCTCAATGCCATCTATTCTATTAGCCTGGGGCTCAGCATTCTCCTCCACAACATTATCTTTTTCCTGAGTGAATACTGACGAAAAATATTCATTTAGTATCTCGCCTATCTCTTCAGACTCCACACACAATTTCCCATCCCTGTCCTTGACTGGTCCTACTCTTTCCCTAGTCATTCGCTTATTCCTGACATACATATAGAAAGCTTTTGGGTTTTCCTTGATCCTTCCTGCCAAATACTTCTCATGTCCCCTCCTTGCTCGTCTTAGCTCTCTCTTTAGATCCTTCCTCGCTACCTTGTAACTATCCATCACCCCAACCGAAACTTCACACTTCATCTTCACATAGGCCTCCTTCTTCCTCTTAACAAGAGATTCCACTTCCTTGGTAAACCACGGTTCCCTCGCTCGACGCCTTCCTCCCTGTCTGACCGGTACATACTTATCAAGAACACGCAGTAGCTGATCCTTGAACAAGCCCCATTTATCCAGTGTGCCCAACACTTGCAGCCTACTTTTCCACCTTATCCCCCCCAAGTCACGTCTAATGGCATCATAATTGCCCTTCCCCCAGCTATAACTCTTGCCCTGCGGTGAATACTTATCCCTTTCCATCATTAACGTAAACGTCACCGAATTGTGGTCACTGTCCCCAAAGTGCTCTCCTACCTCCAAATCCAACACCTGGCCTGGTTCATTACCCAAAACCAAATCCAACGTGGCCTCGCCTCTTGTTGGCCTGTCAACATATTGTTTCAGGAAACCCTCCTGCACACACTGTACAAAAAACGACCCATCTATTGTACTCAAACTATATCTTTTCCAGTCAATATTTGGAAAGTTAAAGTCTCCCATAATAACTACCCTGTTACTTTCACTCATATCCAGAATCATCTTCGCCATCCTTTCCTCTACATCCCTAGAACTATTAGGAGGCCTATAAAAAAAACTCCCAACAGGGTGACCTCTCCTTTCCTGTTTCTAACTTCAGCCCATACTACCTCGGAAGAAGAGTCCCCATCTAGCATCCTCTCTGCCACCGTAATACTGCTCTTGACTAGCAGCGCCACACCTCCCCCTCTTTTGCCTCCTTCTCTGAGCTTACTAAAACACCTAAACCCCGGAACCTGCAACATCCATTCCTGTCCCTGCTCTATCCATGTCTCCGAAATGGCCACAACATCGAAGTCCCAGGTACCAACCCATGCTGCCAGTTCCCCTACCTTGTTTCGTATACTCCTGGCATTGAAGTAGACACACTTCAAACCACCTACATGAACACTGGTCCCCTCCTGCGACGTCACATCTGTGCTCCTGACCTCTATACTCTCATTCTCCCTTACCCTAAAACTACAATCCAGGTTCCCATGCCCCTGCTGCATTAGTTTAAACCCCCCCCAAAGAGCACTAACAAATCTCCCCCCCCAGGATATTTGTGCCCCTCGGGTTCAGATGTAGACCATCCTGTCTGTAGAGGTCCCACCTTCCCCAGAAAGAGCCCCAGTTATCCAAAAATCTGAATCCCTCCCGCCTGCACCATCCCTGTAGCCACGTGTTTAAATGCTCTCTCTCCCTATTCCTCATCTCACTATCACGTGGCACGGGCAACAACCCAGAGATAACAACTCTGTTTGTTCTAGTTCTGAGCTTCCATCCTAGCTCCCTGAAAGCCTGCCTGACATCCTTGTCCCCTTTCCTACCTATGTCGTTAGTGCCAATGTGGACCACGACTTGGGGCTGCTCCCCCTCCCCCCTAAGGACCCGGAAAACACGATCCAAGACATCACGTACCCTTGCACCTGGGAGGCAACATACCAAACGCGAGTCTCTCACGCTCCCACAAAATCTCCTATCTGTGCCCCTGACTATAGAGTCCCCAATTACTAATGCTCTGCTCTTCTCCCCCCTTTCCTTCTGAGCAACAGGGACAGACTCCGTGCCAGAGGCCCGTACCCCATGGCTTACCCCTGGTAAGTTTTCCCCCCCCCCACAAGTATCCAAAGCGGTATACTTGTTTCTCAGGGGAACGACCGCAGGGGATCCCTGCACTGACTGCTTTTTCCCAGTCCCTCTTACAGTTACCCACCTATCTCCAATCTTTGGTGTAACTAATTCCCTGAAGCTGCTATCTATGACCCCTTCTGCCTCCCGAATGATCCGAAGTTCTTCCAACTCCAGCTCCAGTTCCCTAACTCGGTCTTGGAGGAGCTGGAGATGGCAGCACTTCCTGCAGGTAAAATCAGCAGGGACACTAACTGCATCCCTCACCTCAAACATCCTGCAGGAGGAACATTGCACTCCCTTCCCTGCCATTCCTCTAACTTTCTACCAAGATCTGGCTAACAACTAAATTAAATTTTTATAAAAAATAATAATAATATAATAAAATATGGTACTTACCTCAGACCAATGGGTTTTATTATTAGGTTAGAGGAGGAGGGTGGGTGGGAGACACTACACGTGTAGTGTCTCGGGTTTCCTCTCCACCAGAATTTATTGGTGAGGGTCGTCCCAGACGTCCGCGGGTCGACTTCCTGTTCCCGCCTAAAAAACTAATTTTAAAAAAAAAAGAAGAAAAATTCACAGCTCCAGCTGAAATTGACTAACCAGCCAGCTCCACTCCCGCCGAAATCGACTGGCCTGCCCCTGCAAAGACAAGTGCTTTTAAAGGTTGACTTACCTCCCAGCAACCTCCTTCCGCAATGCTCCCGCTGAAACTGACTGGTGTGCTGTCTTATTAATCATAACTAGAGCTTGAACCACGTGGCGGTATCAGAAAGATACCTGGCGACTCGTGAGCAAAGGTGACAGAATTAGAGCTAATAAAACTAAGGCTAATAAGAGCAACATGAGGGACCAGCAGAAGAAGCTCCCGGAGATTGTGGAGGACCTAGAAAATAGGTCCCGCCGGCAGAACCTAAGAATTGTCGGGCTCGCAGAGGTGTCTGAAGGAACGGACGCTGGGTCATACATTGCAGACATGTTTGTGAAGCTGCTGGGGGATGGGGCATTCTCCCAGCCTTTGGAGGTGGATAGGGCTCTCAGAGCACTCGCGAGGAAGCCATGAATGGGAGACACCCCCCCCCGAGGGCAATGGTGGTGAGATTCCACAGGTTCTCGGACAAGGAGCGCATTCTACAGTGAGCCAGGCAGACACTGAGCTGTAAATGGGACAGTAGCATCCTGCGGGTTTACCAGGACCTGAGTGTAGAGGTGGCCAGAGGAGAGCAGGCTTCAACCAGATCAGGTCGATCCTTTTTAAGAAAAAGCTGAAGTTTGGACTGTTATACCCAGTCCGTCTCTGGGTCACGCATGAGGATCAGCACTTCTAATTCGAGTTGCCTGAGGACACGTTGGACTTTGCGAAAAAGAAAGGGCTAGTGATGGATTGAGAACTTTTGAACTTGGCTGAAACGTTCATGTTTTTGTTTTTTCTTTTTATTTCTCTTTTTGTAAAAAGTTTCTCGTTTTGTGTTTCATGGAAAATGTTTGTGATGCTGTTTGCATTGATTTGGAACCAGCAGTAGAGCTCAGTGCGTTAAGGTTTTCATTTGCACTGTTGGGGGATGGAGGTGTGCTTGTTCTGATCTTGGTGTTTTTCTGTGGGCAATTGTGGGGATTGTTTGATGTTGGAGTTTGTTTGTATGAGCGGTGGGGAGGGAACAATAGCTGAGAGACTATCTGGCTCCGGGGATGGGGGCCACCAAGCTAGCTGGGCGAGCTAGCTCTCGGAAACGCAATGGGGGGTGTGCATATGTTTGGTTTAGTGAAGGGGTTGGGTTACAGGGTGTTGTTACGGGGGGGGGGGCGGGGGGGAAATGTTCTGCTGACGAGGGAGGGACTTGGGCTGAGTGACAGAAGAGGTTGGGGGCAGGGGCTGCCTGGGGATGGACCGGTGGAGGTGCGGAGCACGGGCTAGAGGCGGGTCTAAAAAAGGGGATGGCTAATCGGGGGGGGGGGGGGGTGGCAAAAGGGCACGTGTGTTTGAGCATCTTGGGGGATTGAAGGCGGACGTGGTAATGTTGCAGGAGATGCATCTTAGAGTTACGGACCAGGTTAGACTGAGGAAAGGATGGGTCAGTCAGGTCTTTCACTCGGGACTAGATTCAAAGACTAGAGGGGTCGCGATCCTGATCAATAAGCGGGTGGTGTTTGAGGCGGGTAGAATAGTCTCGGACGTGGGAAGTCGGTACTTTATGGTCAGTGGGAAGCTAGAGGGAGTGCAGGTGGTATTAGTAAATGTGTATGCACCAAATTGGGATGATGTGGAGTTTATAAAGAGGATGCTGGGGAAGGTACTGGACCTAGACCCGCGCAGGTTGGTCATGGGAGGGGATTTCAACACAGTTATAGACCCTGGCTTGGACCGGTCAAGCTCGAGAACGGGCAGGGTGCCAGCAATGGCAAAGGAGCTAAGAGGGTTCATGGAGCTGATTTGGGGGGGGGGGGGTATTTTGAACAGGGCCTTACTGGCAGGGATGGTGGACACGGGGTACTCGGCGATTACAATCTCAGACCATGCTCCGCACTGGGTTGACCTGCAGGTTAGTAAAGACCGTAACCAGCGCCCGCACTGGAGATTGGATGTGGGACTTTTGGCGGATGAAGGGGTGTGCGAGCGGCTGAGGAAATGTAATCAGAGCAACCTGCAGATCAATGACACGGGGGAAATTTCAGCAGCAGTGGTGTGGGAAGCACTGAAGGCGGTGGTCAGGGGGGAGCTGATTTTGATCCGGGCCCATAGGGAGAAGGTGGACAGGGCAGAGACGGACCGACTGGTAAAGGAGATACTACAGATTGGTAGGAGGTATGCGGAGACCCCAGAGGCAGGGCTTTTAAGGGAACGGCGGATGTTACAGGCGGAGTTTAGCTTGCTGACCACAGGGGGGGCGGTGGAGCAGCTGAGAAAGGCGAGGGGGGTGATTTATGAACATGGAGAGAAGGCCAGCAGAATGCTTGCACAGCAGCTGAGGAAGAGGGAGGCAGCGAGGGAGATAGGGAAAGTAAAGGACTAAGACGGGCACCTGGTTGGTGATTCAGTAGTGGTGAATAAGGTGTTTTGTTGCTCGTTTTAGCCTTAGTTTATTTGCTCTAATTCTGTCACCTTTGCTCTTGAGTCGCCAGGTATCTTTCTGATACCGCCACGTGGTTCAAGTCCGAGTAATGATTAAGAATCCAACACACCACTTAGTAAGAGTTAAATCAACGCTCATTTATTATATACAGCAATTAATACTTATACAATAAGACTTCCGGGTGCGGCTATGCAGAGCTAGGTCGCACATTCGGCAGCTCCTGCTTGGAACGGACTTTTGGGCTCTTTTACAGGGCCCCCACGGCATTTGTTTGACATTTCCCGGTGTGGGAAGAAGGCGGCAATATTCCCCCGACAGTGTCCCCCAGGAAGGGTATGTCTCTTGGTTGCCAGACACACGCAGAAACAGTGAAAGATTTGGCTGCAACTACAGGATAAACAGGGCCTCTTCCAGCATGCAGGCGGGGGAAGGGCAAGCTTAAAGCTGCAAGCTGACCTGAGGGCCTGTATCAAAGGTGAATTCTAGCAGCAGAGGGAACAACTGTGAAAAGACCTCATCAAGGCCACTGAAGGGACTTCCGGTTGCGGTGATGCCTAGCTAGCCGCACGCTTCGGCGGCTCCAGCTCCGACGGACCTTCGGGCTCTTTTAAGAGCCCCAACGGGGAATTTTTCGACGACGCAACCCGGTGTGGGGCGTGTGAGAAGGGAGTCCCCCCCAAACGAAGGAGGAAAAAACCGGCGGCGGCGGCTGCAGCGCGAGGAATCGTCGACCAAAGGGTCAGAAAGAGAGAAGTACAAGATGGCGGCGGAGAAAGCGCAGGCGACATGGGGGCCTGAGCATGAAATTGTGAGACGGTGCGTGGAGCTGCTGAAGAGGGAGGTGCTGACCCCGTTGCTACAGGCAATTGAGGGGCTCAAGGAGACATTAAAGACCCAGGAGACAGAGCTCCGTGTGGTGGAGCAGAAGGTGACAGATATTGAGGACGAGATCCTGGGCCTGGCGGTTAAGACACAGACGCACGAGGCACTTCATAAAAAGTGTACTGAAAGGATAGAAGCCCTAGAAAATGGAGCGCGAAGGAAGAACCTTCGGATACTGGGTCTCCCTGAGGGTGTGGAAGGAGTGGACTGTGGAGCGTACGCAAGTACGATGCTGAGCTCACTGATGGGTGCTGAGGCCCCTACGGGCCCCTTGGAGGTGGAGTGGGCAAATCGGATTCCGGCGAGAAGACCAAAAGCGGGGGAACCACCCAGGGCGATAATCGTGCGATTTTACCGCCTTAAGGATAGAGAAGAGGTCCTGAGATGGGCTAAAAAGGTGCGGAGTAGCAGATGGGAGAATGCAGTGGTACGGGTATACCAGGATTGGAGTGCGGAGGTGGCGAGAAGGAGGGCGAGCTTCAACCGAGCCAAAGAGGTGTTGCATAAAAGGAAGGTGAAGTTCGGGATGCTGCAGCCGGCAAGACTATGGGTCACGTATCAGGAGAGACACCATTATTTCGAGACGGCGGAGGAAGCATGGACCTTCATCAAAGAAGAGAAATTGGATCGGAACTGAGGGACTGATGCTGCAGGAAATGTTATTGTTAATGTTACGGTGGAAGTTAATTGAGAAGTAAACAGGGAAGGGGGGAGACATTGGGGAAATGTGGGCGCCGGTGAGGGGGGAAAGACGGGACATAGTTGGAGAATGGGGAAGGGGAGGGGGAGGGGAAAGGGAGCTGCGCCATAAGAGGCGGGTCAGGTAAAGGGATGTTCCCGCACCAGAAAGAATAAGGCGGGAAGACAGGCGCAAGGCGGATGGGAGTTCCCCACATGGGGGGGGGTCGAGGAGTGAGCAGGAGTAGCCGGGGTCAGTTGAAGTTAGCTGACTTACGGAAGTAATATGGGGGGAGCAATCAAGCTAGAAAGAGATCTAGCGGGGAGGGGAGGAGGGAGGGAGAAGGGGGGGGGGGGACAACTGGGTTGCTGCTGCGGAAATCCAAAAGGAAATGGCTAAAGAGTGGGTGGGCGGGGATGGTGTGCGACGCTGGGGGAGCGAGCGGGAGCGCGGAGGCGGGATATGGGACTGGCCTAGAGAAGGTAATGGCTAGTCGACACGGGAGGGGGGCAGGTAGCCCCCTAGTGAGGCTGATCACGTGGAACGTGAGAGGCCTGAACGGACCGATAAAAAGGGCCCGAGTGCTCGCGCATTTGAAAGGACTAAGGGCAGACGTGGTTATGCTCCAAGAGACGCACCTAAAGGTGGCGGACCAAGTTAGGCTAAGGAAAGGATGGGTGGGACAGGTGTTCCACTCAGGACTGGACGCAAAGAATAGAGGGGTGGCCATTTTGGTGGGGAAACAGGTCGCATTTGAAGCAAAGAACATCGTAGCAGATAGCGGAGGTAGATATGTAATGGTGAGTGGCAGGCTGGAGGGAATGGAGGTCGTGTTGGTTAACGTGTATGCCCCAAACTGGGACGATGCGGGATTTATGAGACGGATGCTGGGGCGTATACCGGACCTGGAGGTAGGAAACTTGATTTTAGGAGGGGACTTTAATACGGTGCTGGACCCGGGGCTAGATAGATCCAGCTCAAGGACCGGAAGAAGGCCGGCAGCGGCCAAGGTACTTAAGGGGTTTATGGACCAAATGGGGGGAGTGGATCCATGGCGATTTCTTAGACCTAGGGCTAGGGAGTATTCCTTCTTCTCCCATGTCCATAAAGTGTACTCCCGGATAGATTTTTTTGTTTTGGGAAGGTCGTTGATCTCTAGGGTGGAAGAAGCTGAGTACTCAGCCATAGCGGTTTCGGATCATGCCCCACATTGGGTGGACCTGGAATTAGGAGAGGAAAGGGAGCAGAGAACACTCTGGCGATTAGATGTGGGACTGATGGCGGATGAGGGAGTGTGTGCAAGAGTGCGGGGGTGTATTGAGAGATACCTGGAGGTCAATGACGACGGCGAGGTCCCGGTGGGAGTGGTATGGGAAGCACTAAAAGCGGTGGTCAGAGGAGAGCTGATCTCCATTGGGGCCCACAAAAGGAAAACAGAGGCCAAGGAAAGGGAAAGATTACTGGGGGAGATTTTAAGGGTGGATAGGGAATTTGCAGAGACCCCGGAGGAGGAATTGTACAGGGAGAGGAGACGACTCCAGACGGAATTTGACCTTCTGACCACCAGAAAGGCGGAGGTACTGTGGAGGAAGGCACAGGGGAGGAGGTATGAATATGGGGAAAAGGCGAGTCGCCTGTTGGCTCATCAATTGCGAAAGAGGGCAGCAGCGAGGGAAATAGGAGGAATTAGAGACGAAAGGGGAGACACGGTGCGAAGGGCAGGAAAGATAAATGAGGTGTTCAAGACCTTCTATGAGGAACTGTATAGGTCTCAACCCCCAGAGGGAGAGGAGGGGATGCGGCAGTTCCTGGACCAATTGAGGTTCCCGAAAGTGGAGGAGCGGGGGGTGGTAGGCCTGGGGGCACCGATTGGGGTGGACGAGGTTATTAAGGGACTGGGAAGCATGCAAGCAGGGAAGGCCCCAGGACCAGACGGGTTCCCGGTGGAGTATTACAGAAAATATGTGGACTTGTTGGCCCCGTTGATGGTGAGGACGTTCAATGAGGCCAGGAAAGGGGGGACTCTACCCCCGACGATGTCGGAGGCGACGATATCGTTAATTTTGAAGAGGGATAAAGATCCGTTGCAGTGCGGGTCCTATAGACCCATTTCATTGTTGAACGTGGACGCCAAATTGTTGGCAAAGGTACTGGCATCGAGGATAGAGGACTGTGTCCCGGGGGTGGTGCACGAAGACCAGACAGGGTTCGTAAAAGGGAGACAACTGAATGTTAACGTGCGACGACTATTAGGGGTGATAATGATGCCCCCAGTGGAGGGGGAGGCAGAGATAGTGGCGGCAATGGACGCAGAGAAGGCATTTGATAGGGTGGAGTGGGAGTATTTATGGGAAGTGTTAAGGAGGTTTGGGTTTGGGAACGGGTTTATTAGCTGGGTTAGACTTCTTTATGGGACTCCAACGGCAAGCGTAGTTACAGGTCGACATAGATCGGAGTATTTCCGACTATATAGGGGAACAAGACAGGGATGCCCGCTGTCTCCATTGTTGTTCGCGTTGGCAATTGAACCTCTGGCCATGGCGTTGAGAGACTCCAGGAAATGGAGAGGGGTGATTAGAGGGGGAGAAGAACACCGAGTCTCGTTATATGCGGATGACCTATTGTTATACGTGTCGGACCCAGCGGGGGGGATGATAGAGGTTATGCGAATTTTGAGGGGGTTCGGGGATTTCTCGGGGTATAGGCTAAACATGGGGAAGAGTGAATTATTTGTGATACATCCAGGGGACCAGAGTAGAGAGATAGAAGGCTTGCCTCTAAGGAAAGTGGAAAGAAACTTCCGATACCTGGGGATTCAGATCGCTAGGAGCTGGGGAACCTTGCACAGACTTAATCTGACACGGTTGGTAGAACAAATGGAGGAGGACTTCAAGAGGTGGGACATGCAGCCTCTATCGCTGGCCGGCAGGGTGCAAGCAATTAAGATGATGGTCCTCCCGAGGTTCTTATTTGTATTTCAATGTCTCCCTATCCTAATCACTAAGACCTTTTTTAATAAAATAGACAGGAGCATCACGAGCTTCGTGTGGGCAGGGAAAGTTCCGAGAGTAAGGAGGGGGTTCCTTCAGCGTAGTAGGGACAGAGGAGGATTGGCACTACCGAACTTGGGCGATTACTATTGGGCCGCCAATGTGGCAATGATACGTAAATGGATGATGGAGGGTGAGGGAGCGGCGTGGGAAAGACTGGAGAGAAAGTCCTGTAAAGGGACGAGTTTAGAGGCGCTGGTGACGGCGCCGCTACCGATCTCACCTAAAAAGTTTACCACGAACCCGGTGGTGGCGGCAACATTAAATATCTGGGGACAGTGGAGGCGACAGAGAGGGGTGCGGGGAGCTCTGGTGGGATCCCCAATCAGGAACAACCATAGGTTCGCCCCAGGAAGAATGGATGGAGGATTTCAGAGCTGGTTCCAGTTGGGAATTAGGAGGGTGGGAGATTTATTTATAGATGGGACTTTTGCGAGCTTGGGAGCATTGGAGGAAAAGTATAAGTTGCCCCGGGGAAATTTCTTGAGATATATGCAGGTGAGGGCATTTACTAGACAACAGGTGAGGGAATTTCCATTGCTCCCGACACAGGGGATACAGGACAGGGTGCTTTCAGGGGTGTGGGTCGGAGAGGGCAAGGTGTCAGAGATTTACCGAGAGATGAGGGAAGAGGGGGAGGAGTCGGTGGGCGAACTAAAAGGAAAGTGGGAAGAAGAACTAGGGGAGGAGATAGAGGAGGGTATGTGGGCTGATGCCCTAAGCAGGGTAAATTCCTCTTCCTCATGCGCCAGGCTTAGCCTGATTCAATTTAAGGTGCTACATAGAGCACACATAACGGGAGCAAGATTGAGCAGGTTCTTTGGAGTGGAGGACAAATGTGGGAGGTGTGGCGGGAGCCCGGCAAACCACGCACATATGTTTTGGGCATGCCCGGCACTGGAAGGGTATTGGAAGGGAGTGACGGGAGTGATTTCGCGGGTGGTGAAGGCCCGGGTCAAACCAGGCTGGGGGTTAGCTCTATTTGGAGTTGCGGAAGAGCCGGGAGTGCAGGAGGCGAAAGAGGCCGACGTTGTGGCCTTTGCGTCCCTAGTAGCCCGGCGCAGGATCCTACTCATGTGGAAGGAGGCGAAACCCCCCGGACTGGAGGCCTGGGTAAATGATATGGCGGGGTTCATTAAACTGGAGCAGATAAAGTTTGCCCTGAGAGGATCGGCTCAAGGGTTCACCAGGCGGTGGCAGCCATTTCTCGACTACCTAGGGGAACGTTAGAGGGAAGACAGATGACCAGCAGCAGCAACCCAGGGGGAGGGGGGGGGGAGGGGGGGTTTAGTTTAGGTCAAAGATAAAGGGGTTTTGTTACTTGTGTATTGTTTAAAATTTCTGTATTGTTATTGTTGCGTTTGCTTTGTAAGAGGGGAAAAATTGTTGTTTGGGAAAAAAATTTCAATAAATCATTTATAAAAAAAAAAAAAAAAAAAAAATACTTATACAATAATTCTACTTCTAAACTACTACCTACCACTAACAGGCCAATACTTAACTTTGGAAATGGCCCACCAGGTCAGGGAAACAAATGGTCTTTCGAATGGGTTCTGAGCCTGCGGGATTCAAAAGCTGGTACAGGTCGATAGTCAGGAGTGTCTATCTGGTAGCGATCGTTGGAGTAAAACTTACGTTTTCTTTCAGCAAGGGTCGCGAAGGGTGCGGAGAGGAGAAGAAGGGTTGAGTTGAACTTGGCCCCTATTCTTATAGTCCTCAGGGGCTTCCCGCTGCTCGGGGCGGATCTTGTACCTGGTTCCAAGTGATTGGACTTGGTCCCAATCACTTGGCTCAATTCCTTGATCGAGGGGTGGTCGTTTACCTCTCTTTTGTCAGCTCCTGCTGGCGCCAAAAGGTCTGGGTCGGCTTTATGTTGCTAATGTGTAGCAATTGTTCCTGGGGATGGCTGATTAATATGCAGATGGCTGGGTTGTTGTGATGTTGATGGCTGCAGGTAGCGGTCTGGACTGACTTCCCCAGAGGCGAATACACTGTTTTACCTGCAGCTGTCTGAGTCCTGTTGGCTGATTTTCCCATCAGCCACTTCCGTTCGCCATTTTAGATCGGAATTTGGCCATTCTATTTGGGAGTCAGCCATTTTACATGGCTACAGTTTAGGGATTTCTACAGCAGGCTGTACAGGTCGGGACCCCCTACGGGCCCGGAGGGGATGAGGCACTTATTGGAAGGGCTGAATTTCCCAAAGGTGGACGGGGAGCGGGTAGAAGGGCTGGGGGCCCCAATCGGGCTGGAAGAGATAGTGGAGGGCTTGAAGGCCATGCAGGTGGGTAAGGCCCCGGGTGCGGACAGGTACCCAGAGGAGTTTTATAAAACTTATTCGGGGATATTGGGGCCGGTGTTGTTGAGGATGTTCAATGAGGCAAGGGAAAGAGGGGTGTTGCCCCCAACGATGTCACAGGCAACGATTTTGCTGATTCTTAAGCGGGACAAGAACCCAGAGCTGTGTGGGTCCTACAGACCCCCTGTTGAATGTAGTTGCCATGTTGCTGGCCAAAATCCTGTCCTCCAGGATCGAGGATTGTGTTCCGGACGTCATTGGGGAAGACCAGATGGGGTTTGTCAAGGGCAGGCAGTTAGTGGCCAATGTAAGAAGGCTGTTAAATGTGATCATGATGCCCACGGAAAGTAGGGAGGTGGAGGTAGTGATCGCAATGGATGCAGAAAAGGCTTTTGATCAGGTAGAATGGGATTATCTGCGGGATATAATGGGACAGTTCGGATTCGGGCGGGACTTTATTGACCTGGTCAGGTTACTGTATCGGGCTCCTGTGGCAAGTGTACGGACGAGTAGGACAACATCGGACTATTTTAGACTGCACCGTGGGACAAGACAGGGATGCCCCCTCTCCCCACTGTTGTTTGCGCTGGCTATAGAACGTTGGCAATTGCGCTGAGAGCCTCGAGGGGCTGGAGAGGATTAGTCCGGGGGCGGGGGGGGGGGGGGGGAAGAGCACAGGGTTTCGCTCTATGCAAAATGTTTCCGAACCCAATGGTCTGTATGTTTCCGACCCGATAGTGGGGATGAAAGAAATCATGAGGACTCTCGGGGAATTTGGCCGGTTTTCGGGGTATAAGCTTAATATGGGACAAAGTGAGTGAGATGTTTGTGGTCCAGGCGAGGGGACAGGAGAGGCGACTGGGAGAGCTGCCATTTAGGTTAGCAGAGGGAAGCTTCAGGTACCTAGGCAACCATGTGCTGCCGGAATGGGACCGGCTGCATAAATTGAACCTGGCCCGGCTGGTGGACCAAATGAAGGACGATTTTCGGAGATGGGACGCGCTTCCGTTGTCTCTGGCTGGGAGGGTGCAGATGGTGAAGATGACTGTCCGCCTGAGATTCCTATTTGTATTTAAGTGTCTCCCCATCTTTATTCTGGTCCTTTTTTAAGCGGGTTAGCCGAGTGATCACGTGCTTCGGCTGGGCGGGAGTAAGGAAGGTAATGCTTGAGCGGAGTCGTAGAGAGGGCGGGCTGGCACTGCCAAATTTTAGCAACTATTACTGGGCGGCTAATATAGCCATGATCAGGAAGTGGGTGGTTGGGGAGGGGTCGGCATGGGTGCGTATGGAGGTGGCTTCATGTAAGGGCACCGGTTTGGGGGCGTTGGTAACTGCGCCTCTGCGTTCCCGTCGGCACGGTATTCCAGTCCAGTGGTGGTGGCGGCCCTGAGAGTTTAGGGCCAGTGGAGGCGGCATGTGGGAGCAGAGGGAGCATCGGTCTGGGCCCCAATCTGTGATAATCACCGGTTTGCCCCAGGGAGTATGGACTGGGGGTTCCGGTTATGGCGGAGAGCGGGGATTGAGAGGATGGGGGATATGTTCATAGAGGGGAGCTTTCTGAGTAAGAAGGCGTTGGAGGAAAAGTTTGGGTTGGTGAGGGGAAACAAATTCAGGTATCTGCGGGTGCGGGACTTCCTTCGTAAACAGGTGTCAACCTTCCCGCTCCTACCGCTAAGGGGGATTCAGGACAGGGTAGTCTCCAGAGGGTGGGTAGGAGAAGGGAGCGTCTCGGACATTTATAAGGAGCTAATGGGGTCGGAGGAGTTGCAGACCGAGGAGCTGAAGCGCAAGTGGGAGGAGGAGCTGGGAGGTGAGATAGAGGATGGTCTATGGGCAGACGTGTTGAGTAGAGTCAACACGTCCGCAACATGTGCCAGGCTCAGCCTGATACAATTTAATGTTGTTCACGGGGTCACGTGAAGGTGGCCTGGATGAGCAGATTCTTTGGGGTGGAGGACAGGTGTGCAAAATGTGCGGAAGGACCGGCGAACCATGTCCACATGTTTTGAACATGTCCGAAGCTTAGGGGATTTTGGCTGGGGTTGCGGACTTCATGTCCACGGTGTTAAAAACAAGGGTGGCGCTGAGTCGAGAGGTGGCGATTTTCGGGGTGTCAGAAGACCCGGGAATCCAGGACGAGAAAGAGGTGGACGTTCTGGCCTTTGCTTCACTGGTAGCCCGGAGACGGATACTATTAGAATGTAGGGACTCAAAGCCCCCGAAGTCGGAGACCTGGCAATCGGACATGGCTAGCTTTCTCTGTTTGGAGAAAATCAAGTTCGCCTTGAGAGGGTCACCGTTAGGGTTCACCCGGAGGTGGCAACCGTTCATCGACTTCTTTGCGGGAAATTAATGCGGGGGGGGGGGTAGTTTAGATTAGAGTAGGGGGTCAATAAGGGAGGGACCTGTACGAGAGGTAAATGGCTTTTGCACTATGTTTATGGTTTCATGTATATTGTTTATTTGGTTGTTGTTGCTATACCAAAAGTACCTCAATAAAATGTTGATTAGAAAAAAACAAAACAAGGGATGCTGAGATTGTGCACAATGATGTGGAAACAGGCAATCAGCCACAATCTTCTTGAATAGTGGAGCAGGCTTGAAGAGCGCCTGCTGCTACTTCTTATGTTCTCGTTTGGACCCAATTTAGAGAATTTCAGCTTTGGATGCATCTTGGGAAAGATGATTGGATTTTGAAAGTGGGTACAGCACAGATTCCCCATAATGATATCCAGTTTTAAAGGGTTAAAGTGAGAACCAGATACAATGCCTTGGGTTGAATTTCCTTGAGTTTAGATGGTTGAGGGGTGATCGATTTGCAGTCTTTAAAACAAGAGATTTGATAAAATAGATACAAACTTCTAATAGCAACACCTGCCCTGTCTGCCATCACTTCTAAATGTTTCCCCAAATCGGGCACCATCCTGATTTATCCCTGCTATGTCAAACTCCTGGAATTTCAGGTCTGTCCCTCTTTTGGGAGTATTACAAAAGAACTGCAGTGCTTCAATGAAGTTACCCTTTCCAGTACTTGGGGAAATTAGAGATGGAAATAAATTCAGTCTAGCATTCCGTTCCCATATCCCAGGAAGATAGTAAAAATTTGTCCGTCGCAAGCAGTTTCCTCTTATTATGAATGTTAAACTTCAGTGTAAATCAGGATTTTAAGCATGTGAAGTGTGGCTGGTGTCTCTATCATGTTTGACTCCCAACTCTAAATTTAAGCTGTTTCACTCTTCCCTGAAACTGCAGCGATAGTGTAAATATGTAATTGCTATTTAAATACACACTAGTTTGTTTTACTCATCAAATTTTCAGTAACTTCCTCAGCTTTTACAAAAGATTTTTTGCGCTTTATTAACTTAATTTGTGGTTTTTTTTTTTTAGATCTCATTTCAGTCAACACTTCGGGATAATCCGGCAAAAAGAAAGGAATGTGCCCTTATTTTGGTGCAAAATCCAAATGTGAACCCTGAGCTAATAATGCAGTATTGCAGGTAATTAAGATTAATAAAGCAGTTTAAAATACAGATCAAAAGAATAAAGAGCTGTTCAGAATGTTCTTTGCTGCAGTGACCAATGGCATTGTCATCCTTGAAAAGAGGTTGCAGTGTGGCTGCATTGAACGTAATGATTGTGAGGAGCTTGCTCAGAGTGTCAACAACTTATCCATAAAGCTGCATCCGCTGAGTCCAACTTCCTAAAGATGAGACAGAGCGACAGCAAAGAAGGAAAGAACAGCAAGCTAATCATGTACTCTGGTTCCCACTACTTGGTGGCAAGTCCTGCTTCATGCGGGTCAAGAATTGCCTGTTCAGTCACAAGACCCATGGCTTAAACTTACAAACCTGAGTAGATGCCATCCCCTACTCGAAGGATGGCTGACAATGACCTTCTATTGTTTAGAATTGAATCGGTTTATTGCTAATATTTATATTTGGTGATTGGCCTAGTTTGAAATCTTTAGTGCTCATCTTTTAACTATTAACTGAATTATGTGATTACTTAGTTTGAAACTTGGTGAATTGTTGAGTGCCCTAATGTTTTTCTTTCAGTGCTTTTGGACTGAACAGTGATGTTGCACTAAAATTGTATATTGAGACATTGCTTTTACGAGATACAAATGGCCATCATGGTGAAGGAGAGCCAGCTGACGTCAAACAATCTCCTGCTGAACTTTTGGAAAGAGCGATTGAAGTCATGCCTTTATTAAAAAGTAAAACTGACCTGGTCATTAGTTTGAGTGGTACTTTACACAAGGTAATAGTCTCCTTTTAAACTAATTTAATCCAGCATCTATGCCCTACTTTTAAAGCAGTAATTGAGAAAAAATGGTTTTGTCGATGATTCAGCAGGAATGGCAAACTGACTGTATTTAGATATTCTTTTTTTTAATAAATGTATTTTATTGGGTTTTTGAACATAGTATATTTACAGTTATGTACACAGATTGAAATATATATATATTTTAAAAACTGGTTGGATATTGTACACCACAAAAACAGCAACTCTGTACAGTTCGCAATATTACGTTTCACAAATAAGTAGGCACATGTTTGTGGGGGATGGGGGTAACTGGGGAGGTATATATACATTTGGGTGCCGGAGAAACAATTACAGTAGTTCTGTCCAATACAGAGAGGGCAATACGAAAATGGATTTGGTGTTGTTATTGCTTCTCGGATGGATTTCGCTGCCATTGTTGTTGCGCGTCCAGTTCTGCTTCGGCCGTTCGTCCTGTGTTCTCCAGTATTTTCTTGCTCTCTGTTACTGTATTTGCTGAGTCGTGTCTGACAGCAGTCCCATCCAAAGGAAATAGTAACTCCTGAATAAACTTATTTCTTTATTATTCTAAAAACTTCTCTTGAACCTCGTATGTATCGGTACATCTGTTCTCAGAACTACAATTTCCTATCATTTTAAAATTTCATTCAAGGGGTGTGGGTTTTGCTGGCAAAGACAACATTTGTTGCCCAGTCCTAATTGCCTTTGAGATGGTGGTGATGCACTATCTTCTTGGATCACTTCAGTCCATGTGGTGTAGGTGCACCCACAGTGCTGTTAGGGAGGGAATTCTAAGATTTTGACCCAGCAACAGTGAAGGAATGGCGATATATTTCCCAAAGTGAGGATGGTGAGTGTCTTGGAGGGGAACTTCAGGTGGTGGTCGTCCCATGTGTCTGCTGCCCTTGTCCTCCTAGATGGTGGTGGTTGTGGGTTTGGAAGGTTCTGCCTAAGGAGCGCTGGTGACTCCCTGCAGTGCATCTTGCAGATGGTACGCACTGCAAATATTGTGCGTTCGTGGTGCAGGGAGGGAATGTTTGTGCAAGAATGTTTGTGACAGAGATAGAAAGGTTCTTGATTAATATGGGGATCAGGGGTTATGGGGAGAAGGCAGGAGAATGGGGATGAGAAAATATCAGCTATGATTGAATGGCGGAACAGAGCTGATGGGCCAAATGGCCTAATTCTGCTCCTATGTCTTATTGTCTTCTGGTAAGAGATGCCAATCAAGTGGGCTGTTTTGTCCTGGGTGGTGTCACGCTTCGTGGGTGTTGTTCGAGCTTTCACTAATCCTTGCATCATCCTAGTAAATGTACACAGTATGCTCTCGGACTTTTTAATGTTCTTTCTATGATGGAATGTCCATCTGTACCCAATGCTTTAACTTGTGTCTACATCCAACCCAGGTCCCCACTGTAAATGAGTGTTACGAGCAACTGAAGATTTTAAGCCAAATAATATTCTGTGATTTCTTCAATCTGGTGACTGTCCACTGAGGTGTTGGGTATGGGGTTCTATTTTTCTAACAACCATGGAAGTCCAAACGCAACATACTATCTTTTTAAAAAATATATATTTTAATTAAAATTTTCAATGTTTTAACATTTTTACAACAATACGCACCTCCCCCACCCTTTGATAGCACCCAGATCACCAAAATGTACAACAAACAAGCCCCATCTCTGGTGGAACCCCTCATCCGCCCCTCTCAGAGTAAATTTCACCGTCACAAAATACAGGAACTCATTTTAGGCCCCCCCAGCCATGCTGAGGCACTGGGGGGAGAAGCTGACATCCACCCCAACAGAACCCGCCTGCGAACAATCAGTAAGGCGAAGGCTAAAACACCTGCTCCCGTCTGCATCTCCGACAGATCGAACAGCCCGAATCTGGCTTGCTGGACACCTGGCCCCAATTCCATATGAAGAACCTTGGACATGGTGCTGAAAAACCACCCTCAATATTTCTCCAGCTTGGGCCAGGACCAGAACATATGGACATGATTGGCTCGCAACTACCCTCCACCCCTTCAAACATGCAGTTCATCCTTGCCTTTGTATACATTACTTTTACCTGAATCAATCCCAGCCTCGCACACGAGGTCGAGGCATTGACCCTTCACAGCACTTTGCACCATAATCCTTCATCCAACCCCATCCCCACTCTTCATCCCACTTGACCTTAATCCCTTCCATGGACTACCTTCCTCCTCCATGATCCTGCTGCAGATCACTGAGACGGCCCTCCTCTCCAACTGCACCACCGACAGCAGCGCCTCCAACAGTGAGGAAGACGGTGCCACTGGGAAGCTCGGGAAAACCTTTCATGCAAAATTCCACATTTGCACATACCTGAAGCCCTCCTCATGCTGGAGCCCATACTTCACCCCCCAGCTCCTCCAAACTTGCAAATCCTCCAGAAAAAAATCCTTCACCTCTTTTACTCCGTTATCTTCCCATCCCTGGAACCTTTCATCCATCCTCCCTGGCTCAAACCTGTGATTCCCTCTTCTCAGCAACACCCTCGACCCTGCCCTCAACTTGAAGTGCTGCCGAAATTGCCCCCAAATCTTCAGCGGTGCTGCCGCTACAGAATTGCCCGAATACCTAACTTGTAGGATCTTAAAGGGAATAATTTACTCCATATTTAGTTGCATACTAATATGTCTTTTCTCTTAACCTTCAGATGGATCCATACAACTACGAAATTATTGAAAGTGCCTTAACGATTATAAAATTGACAAACGAAGCTGCTGTGAATTATAACTTGGATCAGGTAGGAACAAATTAATCTGGGGGATAAATATTGCCTGCAAACAGCATATGTTTGTGTTCATGTGACAATTAATGTGTAGCGAAAGGTGCTTGGTGCTCTTGGTAGAGGAGTGAGCGCTTTCAATGAACTTTTTTAAGGGGTGAACAAAAGTTTTGCGGAAGTCATATGTATGGAGGTTAATTTTTGATTCAAAAGAACTTTTAAAATATACTTTACAATTTGAGTAAAATTGTTTATATGTAGAAAAATAGGGCAGCACGGTAGCACAGTGGTTAGCAGTATTGCTTCACAGCTCCAGGGTCCCAGGTTCAATTCCCAGCTTGGGTCACTCTCTGTGTGGAGTCTGCACGTTCTCCCTGTGAGCGTGGGTTTCCTGTGGGTACTCCGGTTTCCTCCCACAAGTTCTGAAAGGTGTGCTTGTTAGGTGAATTGGACATGCTGAATTCTTCCTCCATTAACCCGAACAAGCGTCGGAATGTGGCGACTGGGCGATTTTCACAGTAACTTCATTGCAGTGTTAATGTAAGCCTACTTGTGACAATAAAGATTATTAAATTAAATTAAATATTGTTGACCCAGGAAGCCTAGAATTGTGCAAGTCTTTTGCAAGAATTAATTACATTACATAATGTTGCTCCAAATATTAACAAAACTTGTGGACCAATACATTTAAAACAAAATCTTGTTTGAATAGGCTTTGAGTCTTTTGCAACATTTGCACTCGTACAAACGAATTTCAGCACCTGGAAACTTGGAACATCAATATCTCCAGAAACATTCAATTGACCTTTCACCAATGGCTGAGAGCAGATTGCCATTCCACCTACTCTTCTTTGAAACCACTCAAAGATTTTGGAATATAATATGTAAGTGCTTAAATTTGCAACTTTTTTTTTTTATAAATGTTTTTTTATTGGGTTTTTGAACAAAATATATTTACCGTTATGTACACAGAATAAGAATATATATATGGAAGAGAAGGGCACACCCAAACATACCAAAAAAAAGTAATAATAAAAAAGAAAATAGAATATTGTGCACCAGCTCAACAGCAGCAACTCTGTACAACTGGCAAAATTATTTACAACACATAAGTAGGCGACTGTTTGTTTGGGGGGGGTGGAGACTGGGAGGTAAATATACATTTGGGTGCCGGAGAAACAATTACAGAGGGCAATACTCGAATGGATTTGATGTTGGTGTTGTCACTTGCTTCTCCCAGACAGATCTCGCTGCCGTTGTCGTCTCGCGCTCACCTCTCGCTTCACCTCCCGTCTTTTGCCTGTATTCTCCTTGTTCTCTGTTCCTGGAGATGCCAAGTTTGTTATTGTATCCCGTGCCCTCCTTCCGGCTGTCATTTCGCTGCCTCCACCCCCTCACATCCCTGGTTCTCCTCCCTTGTTCCCTGTCCCTTCCCTCTCTCCCCCCCCCCCCACCACCACCACCACCTGTGGTTCGCCTTTCTTTCCCCTTGGGTTTAGCTGTCCACCCCCTCCCTCTCCCAGTCTTTTTTAAAATTTGATTTATTATTGTCACATATATTAGTATACAGTGAAAAGTATTGTTTCTTGCATGCTGTACAAACAATGCAGTCCGTACATAGGGAAGGAGAGACTGCAGAATATAATGTTACAGTTATAGCAAGGTGTAGAGAAAGGATCAACTTAATACGAGGTAGGTCCATTCAAAAGTCTGATGGCAGCAGGGAAGAAGCTGTTCTTGAGTTGGTTGGTACGTGACCTCAAACTTTGGTCTCTTTTTCCTGACGGAACGAGGTGGAAGAGAGTATGTCCAGGGTGAGTGGGGTCCTTAATTATGCTGGCTGCCTTTCTGAGGCAGCGGGAATTATAGATAGAGTCAGTGGATGGGAGGCTGGTTTGCGTGATGGACTGGGCTACATTCACGACCTTTTGTAGTTTCCTGCAGTCTTGGGTAGAGCAGGCTCCATACCAAGCTGTGATACAACCAGAAAGAATGCTATCTTTCCCTCTCATGCTTTGGCTACTTTCCCCTGATTCTTGGCTACCTGGCTATCTTCTGCTTGTTCGTTGGCCACAAACAGATCCCGGAACAATTGGGTGAATGGCTCCCACGTTCTGTGGAAGCCGTCGTCTGACCCTCGGATGGTGAATTTGATTTTCTCCATTTGGAGAGATTCCGAGAGGTCGGACAGCCAGTCTGTAGCTTTGGGTGGTGCTGCTGACCACCAGCCGATTCTACGGCGGGCGATCAGGGAGGCAAAGGCAAGGGAGTCCGCCCTCCTCCCCAGGAATAGATCCCCGAAGACCGCCACTTTCGGGCATGGCTCCACCCTCATCCCCACCACTTTGGGCATTGCCTCGAAGAAGGCTGTCCAGTATTCCGCAAGTCTGGGGCAAGACCAGAACATGTGGGCGTGGTTGGCTGGGCCTCCTTGGCACCGTTCACATCTATCCTCCACCTCCGGGAAGAACCTACTCATAACGGGTTCTTGTTAAGTGGGCTCTATGTACTACTTTTAGCTGCGTCAGGTTGAGCCTTGCGCACGTGGAGGTGGTGTTGACCCTATGCAGTGCTTCGCTCCAGAGTCCCTACCCTATTTCAATCCCCAGGTCCTCCTCCCATTTATTTCTTGTTTTATCCAGTGCGGTGTAGGCCCTTTCTACCAGTTGACCATACATGTCGCTACAGTTTCCTTTATCTAGTATGCTTGCATCCAGTAACTCTTCCAGTAATGTCTGTCGTGGCAGTTGTGGGTACGTCCTTGTCTCCTTTTGTAGGAAGTTTTTGAGTTGTAGATACCGTGGCTCGTTCCCCCTGGCTAGCTGGAATTTCTCTGTCAGTTTGTCCAGTGTTGCGATCCTGCCGTCCGTGTATAGGTCCCTGACTGTCAGTGTCCCCCCCGTCCTGTCTCCACCTTTTGAAGGTGGCGTCAGTCAGCGCTGGTGTGAACCTATGGTTGTTGCAGATGGGAACTTTGTCCAACATTTTGGTCAGGCCAAATTGCTGCTGTAGTTAGTTCCAGGATTGGAGGGTGGCTATCACCACCGGGCTGCTGGAGTGTTTTTTTGGGTGGGGATGGGAGTGCCGCCGTGGCGAGGGCCCGGAGGGAGGTCCCGATGCGGAGGCCCACTTCTGCCCCCCCCCCCCATACGAACGCCATGAATGGTTTGTCTAGTGCTTTGAAAAAGGCCTTGGGGATGTAGATCGGAATGGATCCAAGTAGGAAGAGGTACCTGGGCAGTACGTTCATTTTGATCGTCTGGACTCTCCCCGCGAGGGCGAGTGGGAGTGTGTTCCATCTTTGCAGGTCCTTTTTTACTTCCTCCGTCGGACTGGTAAGGTTCCATTTGTGGATCCCTTTCCAGTCATGGGCTATTTGGATTCCGAGGTAGCGGAATTGGTGTAGGGCTTGTTTAAACAGCAGTCCCGTTAGTGCTGCCCCCCCCTACTTGTGGGTGTACCGGGAAGATCTCATGTTGAGTTTGTAGCCCGAGAAGGCGCCAAGCTCTTTCAGGAGCGCGATGATTCCGTCCATGCTGCTTTGTGGGTCCGAAATGTAGAGGAACAGGTCATCTGCATAGGGTTGAGACTCTGCTCTCTGCCACCCCTTGAAATCCCCCTCCAGCATTTTGCTGTTCTGAGCACGATTGCTAGTGGTTCGATCGCTAGAGTGAACAGCAGTGGAGACCGTGGGCATCCTTGTCTGGTGCCCCTATGCAGCTGGAAGTATCGGGAGTTAGTGTTGTTGGTCCGTACGCTCGCCATGGGAGCGTTGTATAGGAGTTTTATAAATTTGCAACTTGACCTTGTTAAATAATGTGCAGAGCTGTCAATTTTTTTAAAAGCATACTCCATTAACTCACAAGTAATGGCATTACAACAGAAGTTTGTGAGTTCGATAAACATCAATATTTGTTTTTATTTTTGATGCAAGTAAACCAAAAAGTGTATGAATGAGTTGGGGTTGGGAGGGGATTGAAACGCTGTTGGGAACGACTTTTTAAAGAGATTTTGCATTCTACGTAATTTAAAGATGGGGCCCTATTGTTTTTTTTAAAGGAGAGGAGGGGTAATGTGAACTACTAACTAACCACCCTCTGAGGGGATGTTGCACTTTTG
Source organism: Scyliorhinus torazame (assembly GCF_047496885.1). Taxonomy (NCBI): domain Eukaryota; kingdom Metazoa; phylum Chordata; class Chondrichthyes; order Carcharhiniformes; family Scyliorhinidae; genus Scyliorhinus; species Scyliorhinus torazame. The sequence goes on from NC_092707.1 coordinate 59,809,871, forward strand.
GCAGAATGTACGGAATTAATAAAGTGTGATTGTGCCAGAACTAGGCACGCCAAATGCAGCCGGAACACGTGGATAAGAGCAATTATTGGTATACATATAAATACCTCTACTGCTTTGATCAGTTTGCTTACCCACAAAAGGTCAGAAGTTTATTTTACTTCTCATCAAGTGGCAAGGGTTGGGTACTGCACCACAAAGCTTGAAAAAGTCCAAATTATAACTGAATTTCAGTATTTTTATTGATTTATTTTTTTTCCTCCCCTGAATAGAGAATATCGATATAGAGTTTCAACGTTATAGAACATACAGTGCAGAAGGAGGCCATTCGGCCCATCGAGTCTGCACCGACCCACTTAAGCCCTCAGTTCCACCCTATCCCCGTAACCTCTCCTAACCTTTTTGGTCACTAAGGGCAATTTATCATGGCCGATCTACCTAAACTGCACATCTTTGGACTGTGGGAGGAAACCGGAGCACCCTGAGGAAACCCACGCAGACACTGGGAGAACGTGCAGACTCCGAGCACAGACAGTGACCCAGCCGGGAATTGAACCTGGAACCCTGGTGCTGTGAAGCCATAGTGCTAGCCACTTGTGCTACCGTGCTGCCCTAACTTCTGTCATATGTATATACCTGGTTAAATTTGAACTGTTATAGTCTAAAGAGCTTCTGAAAATGTGGCTGTTTGAAATTCATAGGCCTCCTTCTGTGCTGAGGGACTCATCATACCTGTGCCAACTCTCTTTAATATCACCTGTCCTTGTCTCTGCTTCAGTTCATCTGCTGCTGATGAAACCTTTGTCTGTGCTTTGTTATTTCTCGACATGACTATTCCAATACCTCTCTCGTTCTACCCTACATACAAGATTTTTTAAAAATTGATTCCGGGAATTCCGGCGCCAGTAATATTTGCAGTTGTGGGGTAATGGCCTGGGAAGCAGGCCCACACCTTGCACTGCCCACCTGGCTGCCCCCCCCCCCCCCCCCCCCCTCCTCAATTTTCGTGGAATTGGAACACAGCCAATCAGGATTCATGAATCATAGTCAAGATTTAAGACCTTTTGAAATGCCTACTCTCCCAGTATGCATGAGAGAACCAATTAGCCATTTAATAACAATGACAAGTGTTGAAATGCACTGAAAGCACATGTCTGAAAGAGTGTTTGTTTTTGAGAAGAACTGCTGCTCTTACAACCCAATAAAAATGTCAGTCAAACGGTCATTATGGTATCAATAACAAAAGTCTTTCCTAATTTCACAATTCTTAATCTTGTCCCAATAACCATACTAGACATTGAAAGAAAGAGTTCAAAGAAAGATTAACTCATAAAGATATCAGACAATCAAAGCAAACACTCCTCTTACACCTGTGAAACAGACCTCCTGCTCAGCGAATCCATTTGTGTGCCTTGGAGCTCAGCAGGGAGGTGGCATGGGAGGGACATGGAAGATAGCATGGGGCATGGATGGCGGGAGTAAGATCAATAACCTTTAAGGCAATTGGGACAAGCCTCTGGAGAATAGAGGTTGGCCTTCCAAACAGCCTGCCTTGCACTTTCCTGCATTTAGAAGCAACAGGCCCAATTCCATCCTGCCCCTACCTCCCCCGCAAGGATATATGGCAGGAAGGGTACCTTTTGAAGGAGATAGGTTTCCTGCATAGGGAAATTTCCCATCTTTAATTTCCTGCTTCAATGGCGAAAATCAGACTTTAAGGAAAACATAAGTTGCAAAATATATCTTATTTTATAATGTTCTCAGTACGTACACCGTTCAAGTAAACCAACAGGTCAACTGGGGTCAAACACACCACAGTCTGAAACCAAGGGCAGCTGCATCAATATAATGTCTGTGGATATCTCATCAAATGTCCCCAGATGCTTCCCACATTGAGCCAACTGATCTCACTGGAACCTGACTTTCACCTGAGTGTTTTCAAACTCCACTCTCGAAAAACATGCCTTCAAATCTTCTTCCAGACAGCGCTTTCTCTCTGATGCCTTCACCAAAGACCCACTTCAAGGATTTCAGTCCCTCCTTAGTATTCTTCTGCCTTCAATTGCCATGTGCATTCAAGCTTCCACACAATATCTCAGGTACCCAGCCATGCCAACCGAACATTACTACTTCACAGGCTGTGTTAAGGTGGCATCAACTTTCGGATTACTTCAGCTATCTGGCTTCTTGCTAGCCAACTTCACCAGGTCTGCACCCTTCAGCTCTGTCTTTATGTGGGAACTTCTCCCTGCCGCTTTCTTTTTAACTTTCAGTGAACAGCACCTTGATCAGATTCCAGTCCTTTGTCCCTTTGACTTCAGTCTTCCTGACACTTTTCTCTTTCATTCCTGGGTTTCTAGAACCATCTGTTCTTTAACTTCTAGGACTAGCTCTCTGCCCCCATCTCCATTGTCTTGCCTCTCTGCAGTTTCCGTGAGAGCTTTTCTTTTTCTCATCCGAACAAGCTGAAATAACCTCAAACATATTGGACAATTGCCCTCTGGGTCCCCTTATCTGCCTCAGCTGCAGACACGCCCTCCCCTCCCTGACCACCTTCCAAATCAGAAGACCATATGCCCTCCCTGTCGTGTCTCAATACCTGCTCTCAATACATGCAGCTTGGCTTCTGGCTCATAGCTTTGAGCTCAAGCCACAGGCACTTGCTGCAGACATTTTTGCCCTGGAACACACTGGTATCCAGGAAGTTGCACATGCTCTAACCATGCCACAACATCGGTCCTGCCATACTCGCGTGTTTTAATTATCAACTTAATTATTTTATTCAGTCTACACTACAGAAGGAAGCCATTTGGTTCATCAAGTCTGTACTGGCCTTCTGAAAGAACATGTCACCCAAGCCCACTCCCCTGCCCTAGTCCAATAACCCTTTAACCTAACCTACACATCTTTGGACACTAAGGGCAATTTAGCATGGCCAATCCACATGATTTACACATCTTTGGACTGTGGGAGGAAACTGGAACACCCGGAGGAAACCCACGCAGACACAGGGAGAATGTATAAACTGCACACAGACAGTCACCCAGAGCCTGAATTGAATCCGGGTCCCTGGTGCTTGTGAGGTAGCAGTACTAACTACTGTGCCGCCCTTAATTAATTTATCTTTTCCTTTAATCTTACCACAAACTTGTGTACTATGTTAAACCTTAGGAATAGAATAGATCTTAAGCACTCACCAGATACGCCCCAGACATCTCGCTCCTTCCTCTGTAAGAACCAGTTGCTACAGGGTGAGAAGATTGGAAAAAGCACCAACCTCCTCTACTCAACAAATTCCCTCAACTCCCCAAACTCCAAACACTCCCGTGCCGGGTCACACTGGGAGTGACTCCCGTGCCAGGTCACACTGGGAGTGACTCCCGTGCCGGGTCACACTGGGAGTGACTCCCGTGCCGGGTCACACTGGGAGTGACTCCCGTGCCAGGTCACACTGGGAGTGACTCCCGTGCCGGGTCACACTGGGAGTGACTCCCCTGCCGGGTCACACTGGGAGTGACTCCCGTGCCGGGTCACACTGGGAGTGACTCCCGTGCCGGGTCACACTGGGAGTGACTCCCGTGCCGGGTCACACTGGGAGTGTCTCCCGTGCCGGGTCACACTGGGAGTGACTCCCGTGCCAGGTCACACTGGGAGTGACTCCCGTGCCGGGTTACACTGGGAGTGACTCCCGTGCCGGGTCACACTGGGAGTGACTCCCGTGCCGGGTCACACTGGGAGTGACTCCCGTGCCGGGTCACACTGGGAGTGACTCCCGTGCCGGGTCACACTGGGAGTGACTCCCGTGCCGGGTCACACTGGGAGTGACTCCTGTGCTGGGTCGGTCACACTGGAAGTGACTCCCGTTCTGGGTCGGTCACACTGGGAGTGACTCCTGTGCTGGGTCACACTGGGAGTGACTCCCGTGCCAGGTCACACTGGATGAGCCCCTACACTCCGGGGCTTTTCTTGGTATGGGACCTGTGCTGTTCTGTTCTTTGCTGTCTTGTTCTTTAACTAATTAAAAACATTTTTTTGGAAAAAAAGAAAAAGTAAATCAGGAGATAGAAAATGGCACATATAAAAGACAATATGATAATAATCATAGGCAACTTCAATATGCTGGTGACTGTGAAAATCAGGTTTGTAGCGAATTCGAAGGAAAGGAGTTTGTGGAATGTCCGCGAGATGGTTTTTTGGAGCAGCTTGTTGTAGAGCCCTCGAGGGAACAGGCAATTCTGGATTTGGTGATGAGTAATGAGGCAGGCTTGATTCGGAACCTTAAGGAGAAGGAACCCTTAGGAAACAGTGACCACAATACACTAGAATTTACCTTGAGCTGGGGGGATGGATAGTGTTTACAGGAGGCGGAGGGAAGTGGGGCTGGTCAATGTGAGGGATCTGTATTTGGTGGAAGGGTTCGTCAGCCTGGAGGAGCTAAGGGAGAGGGTAGAGCTGCTGAGGGGGAGTGAGTTCAGGTATCTGCAGGTTAGGGACTTGGTGCGAAAGGTCTGGAGGTCTGAAAGGTCAGGATACACCCTGCTGGAGCGACTGCTTCTCCCGGATGTGGAAGGGGAGGGAAGAATTGGGAATATATACAAGAGGCTGGGGGAGCAGGGAAGTGAGCGGGTGGTGAAGATCGAAGCGGAGTTGGGAGGGGAGATCAATTGGGGAGCATGGAGTGAGGCACTGCGTAGGGTACATGTGCAAGGATGAGCCTGATGCCGTTTAAGGTGGTGCACAGGATGCATATGACTTGGGCGAGAATAAGTGGGTTCTTTCAGGGGGTAGCAGATGAGTGTGTTAGGTGTGGGTGGGGGCTAACGAATCACGCGTACTTGTTTTGAGGTTGCGAAAAATTGGGGCGGTTCTGGGCGGCAGTCTTAGCCAGGATAGTGGAGGAGGAGGTGGACCCGGACCCTTTGGTGGCGATATTTGGGGTCTCAGAGAAGCCAGAGCTCATGGAGAGGAGGAAGGCCGATGTCTTAGCCTTCATCTCTCTGATTGCACGGTGGCGAATTTTGCTGGAGTGGCGGTCGGCATCGCCACCAGGGGTAGCGGCTTGGTTGGGAGACCTGTAAGACTTCCTGCAATTAGAGAAGATAAATTATGAGTTAAGGGGCTCTTCAGGGGGTTTGAGGAAAGGTGAGGGATGTTTGTGACGGTGTTTGAGGGGCTGTTCGTCATGGGGGAGGGGTGGGTGAAAAAGAGGAGAAATCTGTAGTCTGTATAGTAGATTGTAGGGAAGCATTTTCCTGGGGTGTTTGCTTGCTGTAACCTGTTTTGATACATGTTTGTAATAAAATACATTTTTATAAAAAATAATTTACCCTGTATTTCCTGAAGTCTGCTCACTGTTAACTGTATAGAATTTCATAGAATTTACAGTGCAGAAGGAGGCCATTTGGCCCATCGAGTCTGCACCGGCCCTTGGAAAGAGCACCCCACTTAAGCTCACACCTCCACCCTATCCCAGTAACCCCGCCTAACCTATTTTTTTGGACACTATGGGCAATTGATCATGGCCAATCCACCTAACCTGTACATCTGGGAGGAAACCGGAGCACCCGGAGGAAACCCACGCAGACTCGGGGAGAACATGCAGACTCTGCACAGACAGTGACCCAAGCCGGGAATCTAAGCTGGAATCCTGGAGCTGTGAAGCAACAGTGTTACCATGCTGCCCATATGTATCTCCCAAGCTTTTATCCCATTAGCAGACTGAAATGTTGCTTCCAATTCAAGTCAGTTCTGTCTTAATACGCAATTCATGGTTTCAAGTGATTTTGCAAAATATTGGACTTATGAAATTAGAGCCTTGACTGTTCTTTTTTCAGCTTCAGAACTCAGTGAGGAGACTTTTGCGACATTGCTTTTGATATCTAAACTGATGAAGGTGAGTTTAAGGCCTATTGATACTTTTGAAGCAACTTTCTAACATTGTACAATAGTAATTGTTGCTGGGGACAGAATTGTTTAAGGCTATAGGAGGAAGTTGAAATAACATAATTTGCAACCTGGCTACCCTGCTATTTTCTTTGTGGTCTCCATTTAAAAACTGTATGAGGTAGAAAACCTGTCCACTATATCGACCAACATTTCATGGGACATTGGAGCAAGAAAGATCTGTACTGTTGGGATGGACTCCTCCTGAACCGGACTGGCACCAGGTTCCAAATGGAAAGGCTGAATCGGGCAGTCACAATGACTAAACTAGTAAATGGGGTGATAGGGAGCTCCGGTGGAAATGGTAGTAGAAATAATGCTGAGCAAAAAAAATGAAGGGAGTAGAGCAGCAATCTAAATGTGTTTTTGCACTGTACGCAACAAAAAACTTTAAATATATTTTTTTAAAATAATAATATTAACTTCGCAGAGAAATAAGTAAATGTGCAAATAAAACATGAGAGCAGAGGACAGATTAGGGTGTGTGGCCCAAAGAAATATTCTTTGTTCTTTATATACTGTACGTTTGTATAAAGTGAATGAATTGCAGATGGAAAGAGAGCATGGCATGATAATCATCCCTGAGACATGACTGGGAACTGAATATACCAGATTAACATGTCTGTAGTTAAGAGCTAGAGGGAGTGAACTAGCCCTGTGATAAAGGGTGAAATTGCTTCAATGATGAGAGAGGATAGAATGAGAGGTAAGCAGGCAGTGAAGACTAGAGATAGAACTAAGAGAAAAAAAAGGTGTGACTTGTGTATTTATCATATGTTCATGTATGTAGTTACATTGTGTATTTATCATATGTTCTATGTTTTCATGTATGGCGTGACCTGCCTGGACTGTATGCAGAACAATACTTTTTGCTGTACCTTGGTACACGTGACAAATCTAAGTCCTGTACATTGGATGCCTGGTAGCAGCTGTGACATGACTGAATATATAATGCAGAGATTAGACAAGCATGATGTTATGAAAACCAGAATGGTTTAAACAAGGAATTTCACTTTCATAGATTGGGATAAGAAGACTCGTTCATGTGAGAGTGAAATTTGAGTGTGTTCAAAGCAGTTTTCTGCAATGGTATGTCCCAATAAAGGGACAGGCCATAATTAGATTCAATAAAAGTAATTTGACAGAAATCTTTGGATCCTCGCTGTTTGACAGAAATCTTTGGATCCTCGCTGTCTTCAGGGGATGTCCCGGAGGACTGGAGAATAGCCAATGTTGTTCCTCTGTTTAAGAAGGGTGGCAGGGATAATCCCGGGAACTACAGGCCGGTGAGCCTTACTTCAGTGGTAGGGAAATTACTGGAGAGAATTCTTCGAGACAGGATCTACTCCCATTTGGAAGCAAATGGACGTATTAGTGAGAGGCAGCACGGTTTTGTGAAGGGGAGGTCGTGTCTCACTAACTTGATAGAGTTTTTCGAGGAGGTCACTAAGATGATTGATGCAGGTAGGGCAGTAGATGTTGTCTATATGGACTTCAGTAAGGCCTTTGACAAGGTCCCTCATGGTAGACTAGTACAAAAGGTGAAGTCACACGGGATCAGGGGTGAACTGGCAAGGTGGATACAGAACTGGCTAGGCCATAGAAGGCAGAGGGTAGCAATGGAGGGATGCTTTTCTAATTGGAGGGCTGTGACCAGTGGTGTTCCACAGGGATCAGTGCTGGGACCTTTGCTCTTTGTAGTATATATAAATGATTTGGAGGAAAATGTAACTGGTCTGATTAGTAAGTTTGCAGACGACACAAAGGTTGGTGGAATTGCGGATAGCGATGAGGACTGTCTGAGGATACAGCAGGATTTAGATTGTCTGGAGACTTGGGCGGAGAGATGGCAGATGGAGTTTAACCTGGACAAATGTGAGGTAATGCATTTTGGAAGGGCTAATGCAGGTAGGGAATATACAGTGAATGGTAGAACCCTCAAGAGTATTGAAAGTCAAAGAGATCTAGGAGTACAGGTCCACAGATCACTGAAAGGGGCTACACAGGTGGAGAAGGTAGTCAAGAAGGCATACGGCATGCTTGCCTTCATTGGCCGGGGCATTGAGTATAAGAATTGGCAAGTCATGTTGCAGCTGTATAGAACCTTAGTTAGGCCACACTTGGAGTATAGTGTTCAATTCTGGTCGCCACACTACCAGAAGGATGTGGAGGCTTTAGAGAGGGTGCAGAAGAGATTTACCAGAATGTTGCCTGGTATGGAGGGCATAAGCTATGAGGAGCGATTGAATAAACTCGGTTTGTTCTCACTGGAACGAAGGAGGTTGAGGGGCGACCTGATAGAGGTATACAAAATTATGAGGGGCATAGACAGAGTGGATAGTCAGAGGCTTTTCCCCAGGGTAGAGGGGTCAATTACTAGGGGGCATAGGTTTAAGGTGAGAGGGGCAAAGTTTAGAGTAGATGTACGAGGCAAGTTTTTTACGCAGAGGGTAGTGGGTGCCTGGAACTCACTACCGGAGGAGGTAGTGGAGGCAGGGACGATAGGGACATTTAAGGGGCATCTTGACAAATATATGAATAGGATGGGAATAGAAGGATACGGACCCAGGAAGTGTAGAAGATTGTAGTTTAGTCGGGCAGTATGGTCGGCACGGGCTTGGAGGGCCGAAGGGCCTGTTCCTGTGCTGTACATTTCTTTGTTCTTTGTTCTTTGTTCTTTGTAATGAACCAGATTTAGTTACCAACCTTACTTGAGCAAAAAGACAGCAATGATAAAAATAACGGCATAAAATGTGTTGAATACCCAGACCAGATGGTTTAAGTCCCAACGGTTTTAAAGGAAGTAGGTGAGAATATTGCAGATGCCCTGACTTCCAAAATTTTCTTGATTTTTGTAATCCCTATATATGAAAGGTCTATGTAACTGACCAGATAGTCTAAAATCTATTGTCAAGAAATTACTCGTGTCTATAATTAAGGATGGAAAGACTGAACACCTTGAGAATTCTGTGTTGATTTTAAAGCATAGGTCATGTGTGATAAATTGGATTGATTTTTTTTGGACAGGCGAATGTATGCATGTTCTTTGCAAATACTTCCGCACAGCATTTGATAAATCTCACATAAGAGACAGTTAGCTAAAGTTTTTTTAAAAATACATTTAGAGTACCCAATTATTTTTTCCAATGAAGGGGCAATTTAACGTGGCCAATCCACTTACCCTGCACATCTTTGGGTTGTGGAGGCGAAACCCACGCAAACACGGGGAGAATGTGCAAACTCCACACGGACAGTGACCCAGGGCTGGGATTCGAACCCGGGTCCTCAGCGCCGTAGGCAGCAATGCTAACCACTGTGCCACTATGCTGCCCTGTTAGCTGAAGTTGAAGCTTGTGGAATTGAAGATAAAATGTAGGCTTGTTTAGGAAATTGACTCAGCAGCAGGAGCTAGACAGTAACAAACATGGGGAGGTACTCTAATTGAGAGGATGTGAATAAAGGCATCCCACAGGGGCCTCAACTATTCTTCTTTGCCTCCCTGTTTCGCGCGATGATGGGTGCACGCAAATGGGTCATTGATTGGCTTGGCAGCATCTGGCTCTCTCTTTGCAGTGTTGTCTCATGTCTTGCCAGCTGCTAGGTCTCTTCTCCGCCTCATTTCACTCCCTCCTTTGCTGCAGTCCATTAGATCTGGTGGTCGCTAGCAACTTGCTCCCACAGTGCTTGTCCATATCACAGGGTTACATGTCGCGCTTGCAGATGTCTTTGAAGTGGAAGGGATGGGCGGCAAGTGTGCCTGGTGCCGGTTGCAAGCTTGTTGTACAACAAGTCTTGGGTATCCTGCCATGCTCTGTGCAGCTTACATGTCCAAGCCATTTCAAGTGCCGCTGGCTCAGTTGGGCGTACATGCTGGGAATGTTAGCTACCTCGAAGACTTCTATGTTGGAGATGGAGTCCTGCCACTTGATGCTGAGGATTCATTGGAGGCAGTGAAGATGGAATACTCTGAGACATCTTGCTTGGCTGGCACACATTGTCCAGGTCTCACTGCTGGAAAGCAGGATACAGAGGATGCAGGCTTCAAACACTTGAGCTTTTGTGTTCGGTGTAAGTACATCATTTTCCCACACCCTCTTGTACAGTTTGCACAAAGCAGCAGATACCTTTCCTTTTTTTTTAATTAAATATTTTATTGAAAATTTTTGGTCAACCAACACAGTACATTGTGCATCCTTTACACAATATTATAACAACACAAATAACAATGACCTATTTTATAAACAAAAAATGAATAAATAATAAATAACAAAAATGAAAACTAGCCCTAATTGGCAACTGCCTTGTCACAAGTAACACTCTCCAAAAATATCATTTAACAGTCCAATATATAATTATCTGTAGCAACGACCTATACATACTATACAGTATATATTAACAACCCTGAGAGTCCTTCTGGTTCCCCCCCCCCCCCCCCCCCCCGATCCTGGGCTGCTGCTGCTGCCTTCTTTTTTCCATTCCGTCTATCTTTCTGCGAGGTATTCGACGAACGGTTGCCACCGCCTGGTGAACCCTTGAGCTGACCCCCTTAGGACGAACTTAATCCGCTCTAGCTTTATAAACCCCGCCATGTCATTTATCCAGGTCTCCACCCCCGGGGGCTTGGCTTCTTTCCACATTAGCGATATCCTGCGCCGGGCTACTAGGGACGCAAAGGCCAAAACATCGGCCTCTCTCGCCTCCTGCACTCCCGGCTCTTGTGCAACCCCAAATATAGCCAACCCCCAGCTTGGTTCGACCCGGACTCCTACTACTTTTGAAAGCACCTTTGTCACCCCCATCCAAAACCCCTGTAGTGCCGGGCATGACCAAAACATATGGGTATGATTCGCTGGGCTTCTCGAGCACCTCGCACACCTATCCTCCACCCCAAAAAATTTACTGAGCCGTGCTCCAGTCATATGCGCCCTGTGTAATACCTTAAACTGAATCAGGCTTAGCCTGGCACACGAGGACGACGAGTTTACCCTGCTTAGGGCATCTGCCCACAGCCCCTCCTCAATCTCCTCCCCCAGCTCTTCTTCCCATTTCCCTTTTAGTTCATCTACCATAGTCTCCCCTTCGTCCCTCATTTCCCTATATATATCTGACACCTTACCATCCCCCACCCATGTCTTTGAGATCACTCTCCTGCACCTCTTGTGTCGGGAGCTGCGGGAATTCCCTCACCTGTTGCCTCGCAAAAGCCCTCAGTTGCATATACCTGAATGCATTCCCTTGGGGCAACCCATATTTCTCGGTCAGCGCTCCCAGACTCGCAAACTTCCCATCCACAAACAGATCTTTCAGTTGCGTTATTCCTGCTCTTTGCCACATTCCATATCCCCCATCCATTCCCCCCGGGGCAAACCTATGATTGTTTCTTATCGGGGACCCCCCCCAAGGCTCCAGTCTTTCCCCTATGCCGTCTCCACTGTCCCCAAATCTTCAGTGTAGCCACCACCACCGGGCTTGTGGTGTAGTTCCTCGGTGAGAACGGCAATGGGGCTGTCACCATAGCCTGTAGGCTAGTCCCCCTACAGGACGCCCTCTCTAATCTCTTCCACGCCGCTCCCTCCTCTCCCATCCACTTACTCACCATTGAAATATTAGCGGCCCAATAATACTCACTTAGGCTCGGTAGTGCCAGCCCCCCCCCTATCCCTGCTACGCTGTAAGAATCCCTTCCTCACACTCGGGGTTTTCCCGGCCCACACAAAACTCATGAAGCTCTTTTCAATCCTTTTAAAAAAAAGCCTTCGTGATCACCACCGGGAGGCACTGAAACACAAAGAGGAATCTCGGGAGGACCACCATCTTAACCGCCTGCACCCTCCCTGCCAGTGACAGGGATACCATATCCCATCTCTTGAAATCCTCCTCCATCTGTTCCACCAACCGCGTTAAATTTAACCTATGCAATGTGCCCCAATTCTTAGCTATCTGGATCCCCAGGTAACGAAAGTCCCTTGTTACCTTCCTCAACGGTAGGTCCTCTATTTCTCTACTCTGCTCCCCTGGATGCACCACAAACAACTCACTTTTCCCCATGTTCAATTTATACCCTGAAAAATCCCCAAACTCCCCAAGTATCCGCATTATTTCTGGCATCCCCTCCGCCGGGTCTGCCACGTATAGTAGCAAATCGTCCGCATACAAAGATACCCGGTGTTCTTCTCCTCCCCTAAGTACTCCCCTCCACTTCTTGGAACCCCTCAACGCTATCGCCAGGGGCTCAATCGCCAGTGCAAACAATAATGGGGACAGAGGGCATCCCTGCCTTGTATCTCTATGGAGCCGAAAATATGCAGATCCCCGTCCATTCGTGACCACGCTCGCCACTGGGGCCCTATACAACAGCTGCACCCATCTAACATACCCTTCTCCAAAACCAAATCTCCTCAACGCCTCCCACAAATAATCCCACTCCACACTATCAAATGCTTTCTCGGCATCCATCGCCACTACTATCTCCGTTTCTCCCTCTGGTGGGGCCATCATCATTACCCCTAACAACCTCCGTATATTCGTGTTCAGCTGTCTCCCCTTCACAAACCCAGTTTGGTCCTCGTGGACCACCCCCGGGACACATTCCTCTATTCTCATTGCCATTACCTTGGCCAGGATCTTGGCATCTACATTTAGGAGGGAAATAGGTCTATAGGACCCGCATTGTAGCGGGTCCTTTTCCTTCTTTAAGAGAAGCGATATCGTTGCTTCAGACATAGTCGGGGGCAGTTGTCCCCTTTCCTTTGCCTCATTAAAGGTCCTCGTCAGTACCGGGGCGAGCAAGTCCACATATTTTCTATAGAATTCGACTGGGAATCCATCCGGTCCCGGGGCCTTTCCCGCCTGCATGCTCCTAATTCCTTTCACCACTTCTTCTACCTCGATCTGTGCTCCCAGTCCCACCCTTTCCTGCTCTTCCACCTTGGGAAATTCCAGCCGATCCAAGAAGTCCATCATTCTCTCCCTCCCATCCGGGGGTTGAGCTTCATATAATTTTTTATAAAATGTCTTGAACACTCCATTCACTCTCTCCGCTCCCCGCTCCATCTCTCCTTCCTCATCCCTCACTCCCCCTATTTCCCTCGCTGCTCCCCTTTTCCTCAATTGGTGTGCCAGCAACCTGCTCGCCTTCTCCCCATATTCGTACTGTACACCCTGTGCCTTCCTCCATTGTGCCTCTGCAGTGCCCGTAGTCAGCAAGTCAAATTCTACATGTAGCCTTTGCCTTTCCCTGTACAGTCCCTCCTCCGGTGCTTCCGCATATTGTCTGTCCACCCTCAAAAGTTCTTGCAGCAACCGCTCCCGTTCCTTACTCTCCTGCTTCCCTTTATGTTCCCTTATTGATATCAGCTCCCCTCTAACCACCGCCTTCAACGCCTCCCAGACCACTCCCACCTGGACCTCCCCATTATCATTGAGTTCCAAGTACTTTTCAATGCACCCCCTCACCCTTAGACACACCCCCTCATCTGCCATTAGTCCCATGTCCATTCTCCAGGGTGGGCGCCCTCCTGTTTCCTCCCCTATCTCCAAGTCCACCCAGTGTGGAGCGTGATCCGAAATGGCTATAGCCGTATACTCCGTTCCCCTCACCTTCGGTATCAATGCCCTACCCAGCACAAAAAAGTCTATTCGCGAGTAGACTTTATGGACATAGGAGAAAAACGAGAACTCTTTACTCCTAGGTCTGCTAAATCTCCACGGGTCTACACCTCCCATCTGCTCCATAAAATCTTTAAGTACCTTGGCTGCTGCCGGCCTCCTTCCAGTCCTGGACTTCGACCTATCCAGCCCTGGTTCCAACACCGTATTAAAATCTCCCCCCATTATCAGCTTTCCCATCTCTAGGTCCGGAATGCGTCCTAGCATCCGCCTCATAAAATTGGCATCATCCCAGTTCGGGGCATATACGTTTACCAAAACCACCGTCTCCCCCTGTAGTTTGCCACTCACCATCACGTATCTGCCCCCGTTATCCGCCACTATAGTCTTTGCCTCGAACATTACCCGCTTCCCCACTAATATAGCCACCCCCCTGTTTTTCGCATCTAGCCCCGAATGGAACACCTGCCCCACCCATCCTTTGCGTAGCCTAACCTGGTCTATCAGTTTCAGGTGCGTTTCCTGTAACATAACCACATCTGCCTTAAGTTTCTTAAGGTGTGCGAGTACCCGTGCCCTCTTTATCGGCCCGTTCAGCCCACTCACGTTCCACGTGATCAGCCGAGTTGGGGGGCTTCCTACCCCCCCCTTGTCGATTAGCCATCACCTTTTTCCAGCTCCTCACCCGGTTCCCACGCAGCTGTATCTCCCCAGGCGGTGCCCCCCCGCCCATCCTCCCCCATACCAGCTCCCCCCTCTCCCCAGCAGCAGCAACCCAGTAATTCCCCCCTCCCACCCCCCCCGCTAGATCCCCCGCTAGCGTAATTACTCCCCCCATGTTGCTCCCAGAAGTCAGCAAACTCTGGCCGACCTCGGCTTCCCCCCGTGACCTCGGCTCGCACCGTGCGACGCCCCCTCCTTCCTGCTTCTCTATTCCCGCCATGATTATCATAGCGCGGGAACCAAGCCCGCGCTTCTCCCTTGGCCCCGCCCCCAATGGCCAACGCCCCATCTCCTCCACCTCCCCTCCTCCCCCATCACCACCTGTGGGCGAGAGAAAAGTTACCACATCGCAGGATTAGTACATAAAACCCCTCTTTGCCCCCCACATTCGCCCCACCACTTTGTTCGAACGTTCTTTTTAATAACCCGCTCATTCCAGTTTTTCTTCCACAATAAAAGTCCACGCTTCATCCGCCGTCTCAAAGTAGTGGTGCCTCCCTCGATATGTGACCCACAGTCTTGCCGGTTGCAGCATTCCAAATTTTATCTTCTTTTTATGAAGCACCGCCTTGGCCCGATTAAAGCTCGCCCTCCTTCTCGCCACCTCCGCACTCCAGTCTTGATAAACGCGGATCACCGCGTTCTCCCATTTACTGCTCCGAGTTTTCTTCGCCCATCTAAGGACCATTTCTCTATCCTTAAAACGGAGGAATCTCACCACTATGGCTCTGGGAATTTCTCCTGCTCTCGGTCCTCGCGCCATAACTCGGTATGCTCCCTCCACCTCCAACGGACCCGCCGGGGCCTCCGCTCCCATTAACGAGTGCAGCATCGTGCTCACATATGCCCCGACGTCCGCTCCCTCCACACCTTCAGGAAGACCAAGAATCCTCAGGTTGTTCCTCCTTGCGTTGTTTTCCAGTGCCTCCAACCTTTCCACACATCGTTTCTGATGTGCCTCATGCATCTCCGTCTTCACCACCAGGCCCTGTATGTCGTCCTCATTCTCGGCTGCCTTTGCCTTCACGACCCGAAGCTCCCGCTCCTGGGTCTTTTGTTCCTCCTTTAGCCCTTCGATCGCCTGTAGTATCGGGGCCAACAGCTCTTTCTTCATTTCCTTTTTGATCTCTTCCACACAGCATTTCAAGAACTCTTGTTGTTCAGGGCCCCATGTTAAACTGCCACCTTCCGACGCCATCTTGGTTTTTGCTTGCCTTCCTTGCTGCTGTTCTAAAGGATCCACTGCAATCCGGCCACTTTCTCCTCCTTTTTCCATCCGTATCCAGGGGGGATTCCCTTCTGGTTTACCACAGTGTTTTTAGCCGTCAAAATTGCCGTTGGGGCTCCTATCAAGAGCCCAAAAGTCCGTTTCACCGGGAGCTGCCGAAACGTGCGACTCAGCTGGTCATCGCCGCACCCGGAAGTATATCGCAGATACCTTTCCAATGTGCCTGTTGATATCTATGTCCAGAGACAGGTTGTTCGTAATGGTTGAGCCCAAGTTATTAAACTATTGGACCATGGTCACCAATGTTGATGGATGGAACATTTCTATGTCCTGTCCCATGATGTTTATTTTCTTGTGACTGATGGTTAAGCGGAATTCATCAGTCGCAAACCTGTTAATAAGTCTCTGCTGACCACTCCTCCATGTGAGATGTTAATGCAGCATCGTCAGCATAGAGCAGTTCCCGGATGAGAGCTTTCTGTACTTTTGTCTTCACTCTAAGATGGGCAAGATTGAACAGGCTGCCATCTGATCTTGTGATTGATAATTCCTTCTTCTGGAGAATTTAAAAAAAAACTAAATTTAGTGTACCCAATTTATTTTTTCCAATTTAAGGGGCAAATTTAGCATGGCCGATCCACCTAACCTGCACATCTTTGGGTTGTGGGGACCTCGGCGCCATGAGGCAGCAATGTTAACCACTGTGCCACCGTGCTGCCCTGCTTCTTCTGGCGATTTAAACACGTGAGAGTGCAGCAGTGAGAAGGAATTCCCAAATGGTGTGGACATGGGACACCGTCCTGTTTCACGCTGTTCAAGATGGGGAAGGGGATTTGAGCTACAGGGGCCTAAAATGCACACCATATTTATTGACAATTTGGGATGGTTTGGGTTGGAGGGGCTGGTTTAGCACAGTGGGCTAAACAGCTGGCTTGTAAGGCAGAACAACGCCAGCAGCGCGGGTTCAATTCCCGTACCAGCCTCCCCGAACAGGCGCCGGAATGTGGCGACTAGGGGCTTTTCACAGTAACTTCATTGAAGCCTACTTGTGACAATAAGCGATTATTATTATGATGGGATAGAAAACCACATATCCAAGTATGCTGATACGCAGATGGTAGTATTGTAAGCATTTCAAATAGAAGCATAAAATTAAAATTAAAGATTAAGTGAATGGGAAAAAACTATGGTGAATAGATTTCAACAGTGGCAAGTGTTAGGTAATCTACTTTGGGCCTTAAAAAAAGTAAGAATGAACAAAGTACCCTCTTTCCAAGAGCCGGTGCAGACTCAATGGGCCGAATGGCCTCCTTCTGCACTGTAAATTCTATGATAATCTATGATTAATCTAGGACAAAGGTTCGGCACAACATCGTGGGCCGAAGGGCCTGTTCTGTGCTGTATTTTTCTATGTTCTATGTTCAATGGTGAAAAGCTAGAAACTGGCACTAAGTTCAAAGTGGGCTGTTTGCGGTGTGTGCAGCTGCATGGCTGCCTTGCCGGCTGCAGCAATGGTGTTCCCTGCCTGTCCACCCCGGCCCTGTCAGCAAACTATGGCGACGTTGGACACCTTCCGTATGCTCTTTCTCTCCCTCAGCAGCTGCCACGCCGGTTTCACGATTTTTAAATGCACAAATGAACCATGCCATCGGGAACTCGGTCCATCGGAGGCGGAGAATTGCGGAGGCCCCAGAGAATACCAGATCGGGCCCGCTAATGATATGCAAACGGTGTCTACTGTACTTGCTTTCCAGTATGCTTTTACGCTGCTGTCAAGGTGCTGGAGCATTGCGATTTGGCGTCAAATCGGCACCTGGCACGATTTCGGTGTCGGAACCGATTCTCCACCCAATCGCCTTTCCTGGAATCTGGAAGAGGTCTTGTGGCAATTTTGAAAAGCTGGGGTACATCTGAAAAGGGAAAAATGTATTTTTCAAGGGAGCGAAGTGACCTATTCGGGCTATCGGGCAGATAAAAAGGGTCTACACGCAGTAGAGGGTAAGGTGAAGGCCATCAGGGAAACACCACAGAGTTGAAATCCTAATCAATTATTGTGGGAAGCTTATCCCAAATTTGGTCTCCTTGCTGTCCCCACTACACATACTACTGCGAAAGTACCAAAATTGACCTTGACGAGCCACATGTGGAGGCCTTTGTGAAAGTGAAACAACAGCTGTCGTCTGGCTTATTGGCCCAGTTCGACCCCAAAAAGGAGCTCATTCTGACATGTGGAGTTGGACTGGTACTTTCACACCGCTGGAAAGACGGAACAAAAAGGCCCATGCCTACGCATCCAGGACTCTTATCGGATTCCGAGCAGAGGCATTCTCAAATCTAGAAGGAGGGCTTGGCAGTCGTGCTTGATGTAAAGTTTCACCAGTACATCTATGGCAGGTGATTCACAACTGTTTCGGACCAGAAGCCCTTATTAAGACCTTTGAAGAGGATACGGTAATCCCCCCACCCCCCCCCAATAGCCTCCACCCGGATACAGCATTGGGCTCTGTTATTTTCAGCTTATGAGTATCTCTTAGAGCACTGCCCTGGAACGCGAATAGCTAATCCTGATGCTTTGAGTCCCCTCCCACTACCCTCAAGCCCAGCTCCCTTGCCAGCATTGGAACAGGACACTCTGATCCTAAATCATTTAGAGACTTTACCAGAGCCTGGCCACAAAAGGATCCAACACTGTCAAAATTGAAGCACGTGCGGGCTGTACGGTGTCGCAGTGGTTAGCACTTGTGCCTCACAGTGCCGAGGACCCGGGTTCGATATTGGCCTCGGATCATTGTCCGTGTGGAGTTTTGCACATTTTCCTCGTGTCTGCTTGGGTCTCACCTCCACAACCCAAAGATCTGCAGGGTAGGTGAATTGGCCATGCTAATCACCAATGGTGATTCCAAAGTTGTGTGTAATCCAATGGCATCAGAATAGCACCGTATCACCTGTCATCAAATGGGCTGGTGGAATGGGTGTTGGAGACCGTTAAAATCAGCATGAATAAACAACTGGTCGCATCCCTAGAGACCAAATTGGCACGGTTTATATTCGATTATAGGACCACTCCTCATATAACAACAGGAATCGCCCAGCGGACTAAGCCGACTATTCCCAAACCTGGCGAGGAGGGTGGAGAACCATAAATGAAATTATGACTGCGAGAACCAAAACAATATTCAAGACCGCTGATCTGGTTCATGTGAGGAAATTTGGAGATGGGTCCATGAAATAATAATGGAGAAAGCTGGACCAGTGTCCTAGAAAGTGAAGGTCCGAGATTCGGAAACACCTAGACCATCTCAGAAGTAGGGAGTCCATCCCCGAGCAAGCCTCCTTACTGGCCATGGAGGTGGCTGTTAGTCAGTTATTAACTTACAGCTGACTGCAAATTAAAAGACTATGCTGCTGTAGTTGACCTGTGATACCACATCAAAGATGCACCAAAAGCTTAAAGGTTGTCAGCATTCTGGTGTCTCATCTCCCAGGAGTATCCAGTGATTAGCAAAACAAGCACCTTGTTGCTATTGCCCTTCACGGCAATCTACATGTGCGAGGTTGGATTTTCATAAAGATTAAGACGGCACAAAGGAACTGGCTGAACTCTGCACCTGATATGCGCGTTGCCCTCTCCTCCTTTGAACCTGATTGGAATGAAAATCATGAGGACCAAGCAGGGCTCCCCATTCGCATTAAAGGTAAACAAACATGGCGTGGGCCGCCAAGATCGACCATGGTGGGCAGCGAAGGTCGGCCGGTTGGGAAAAGTGGTTCCAGGGTGGGGAGGGTGGAGGAGTTTTTGAAAAACACTGCCCTGGGTTTCTGGGCTTTGACGAGAGTGCTGTAAGTCGCAGCAGCGGCCTTTTTTCCATACTTTCATAAAAGGATTTCGTGCTGGAAGACTGGCATTGACAAAACTATTACACTTTTGTATCTCGAACATTGGAATACGAGGGAGTAGATGTATAGCTGCAGTTTTGCAAAACTCTGGTTAGGCCACTTCTGGAGTACTGTGTTCAATTTTGGACACCACCTTAAGGTATAATTACCAGAATGATACCTGGACCCCAAGGATTAAGTTGCGAGGGAAGTTCTGCCAAGTTGCTCAGAATTTAGAATGATAAGTTGATTTGATCAACCGTTTAGAGATGTTAAAGTGAACTGCTAGGGTAGAGATCAACTATTTCTGCCAGTTGGGAAATTTAGGACGAGTGATTATTTTCTAGGCCTTTGATTGGCGAATTAGAAACTACATACAAAGGATGGTCGTGTTTGGAAATGTAGGTGATGAAATAATTTTTAATTTAAAATTGTGATTATAGATTTTTTCCATTCCGTATCCCTTTCATACCGTTGGTTATTATGGGAGTGGCAAAATGGCTTGAGGAGCTAAATGGCCTACTTCTGTTTCTATGCAACATACTATCCAGAATGTTAATTGTTTTTCAGATTACAAGCTGTGTTTCTAACCTTGTCAAGATCCTTTTCATTTTACACTAGTCATTTCTGTCCATCAGATGTGCTCTTTTCCTAGTCCCGTACTGGTATAACCCAGATGACCATAGGCTGCTTTCCCCTTTGAGAGGGGAGAGCTGAGTGGTGGTGATTCAACCTGAGGATCACCACATCTCGGGTGAGGGGCAAGATTGAGAAGGCAGGGCCTTCATGAATAACCTCAGCCGGTACGGGAATTGAACCCACGCTGCTGACCTTGCTCTGCATCACAAACCAGCAGTCTAACCAAGTGAGCTGAACTTGCGTTTTTGTGGCCCGCTTATCTCTCACAATTGGGGAGGAAGATGGAATATTTTAATCTGAGTACTGACGTTTTGCCATTCTTAAAGTATGTGCAGGCTATTCAGTCATGTCAGATGTTATGACCAGGGCTGATCTCGTCCTCGTTGCAGAGGTGAAAGTGAGAGAAATTCTGGCTTACCTTCTGTTTCCCTCCTCTGATTTCTTGTCTGCATTGAATTTGCTCATTTTGCCAAAGGCTGGATTTTACATGTGTGGGGATGGGATGAAAACGACATGGATCGTGGACAGTGAGATAATTCAGGAACAAAGTGGGCGTGGCAAGAAGGCAGTAGCAGCGGTATCCCTGCCTCTCCGCCTCTTGAAATGAAAATCGCTTATTGTCACAAGTAGGCTTCAATGGAGTTACTGTGAAAAGCCCCTAGTCGCCACATTCCGGCGCCTGTTCGGGGAGGCCGGTACGGGAATTTAACTGTGCTGCTGGCCTGCCTTGGTCTGCTTTAAAAGCCAGCTCTTTAGCCCTGTGCTAAACCAGCCTCTTAAGCAGCCTGCTTAAAATGACAGACTACCACTTGCCCATGACAACTGCCTTCTGGTGCAGGCAGTGTAATATCTGAATCAAGTGTATGGTAATGAATTCAATTGGCCGTTATTTATTTAAAAATGGTGGGTGGGGTGCTGATTTCAAGACCCACCCACCTATCGTAGGACGAGGTGGGCAGGGGGAGGTGGTGTGCTCAGCACCAGTCATATTTTACATGGCAGGCAGGGGGAATCCCAAGTGTTTTGGTCATTTAACCTTGGAATTCCATTTAAGGATGTTGAAGATCGTTCAAAGGGTAATTTATTTTAGAAAATAGATTGCCCTTTTATTTCTTTCCCAGTGAACTTTCTTGGAAAGTCATTGCATGTTTACTAGGATTAAGTCATACTGATAAGTTTAAAGAGCTCAGTCTCATCTCTGTTTTATCCCTGCTTTTACTCCAGTAAATTGAACTTATTTTCATTCAGGTATCTTTGGATACACTTCATATGAAAGCTGTTGACCACGTGCTTGCAAAAACACTGAAACCTAAAGTACTTTGGCTGACAAAAGAGGGATGTATTTCACAGATATCAAAGGAAATTGCTGAGACTGTGCATAATATTCAGTCATATATTTTGGCAATTACAAATCCAGAATGGGCTACTGCTAGTTCACATCGGGTTGCTCA
Organism: Scyliorhinus torazame; assembly: GCF_047496885.1. NCBI lineage: Eukaryota > Metazoa > Chordata > Chondrichthyes > Carcharhiniformes > Scyliorhinidae > Scyliorhinus > Scyliorhinus torazame. Next base: position 59,831,336 of record NC_092707.1, read on the forward strand.
AGAACTTCCAACAGGTAAATTATCCAACAGGTCGTAACTTTCTGATGCAATGGATCAAGTTGATGCAATTGGCTTTTGTATTCACTATTTAGATTTAAATTTGATATCTAATAAGACAGGCAGGGACCTACACGCAAGCCCTATGATGTTGTACCATCAAATGATTTAGGCAAAAAAATATTTATAATACTGGTAGAAGTTGCTAGTTTATTTCTGCTCTTTCTTTTCTCCCCTGCTCCTCTCAGTAGAGAGTGTCATATCGAATTGCTTAAAAGGAAAAATATCTAATTTTGTAATGTGCAATATGTTTTTTAAAGTGATATCGTTAACAACTGATTCATTCAAAGTTAACTCCAAATTTTCTTAATGCCTTTAACTTGTGCCTTCCGCAATGTACACACCGGCTTTCTACGCATTAGGTTCTGATCAGCTAGCTTGATAAAAGCTGTATGCTCTTCGGTTGCAGGACCCGAAAAGATCCAAGCCTTGAAATTCTGTCTACAAATGTCGGAAAACTGGTTAAAATCGACAGCACCAACGGTATGATTGAAATATTAAGCTTGGCATCTGTCATTTTGTCAAGAAACAAAATTCATATGCACGTTCCTGTAAATTTCCATTTTTTCCCCCCAGCAAATAAAAGCAAATCAAGGTTTTTGAGTAAGTTTTATTAAATTTTAAGTATTTCCTTGACTTAGGGAGATTTTTGACACTACTTGTTGAATCTAGTGCTTTGCAGATTTTATACAACAGTAAACGGTGATCACAATCACTTATTTCCTCTCATTTCACCTTGAGTTAGGTAATCACTCAGTTTGTTAAAAAGACTCATTGGATTGTGTGATGCTGAAAAACTGGGGTTCTTTTCCTTCAAGCGAAGGAGATTGGGGGGAGATTCGATAGACATGTACAAAATTATGACTGTTCCGCACACATGAGTGCGGCGTCAACCGGGACCTGGGATTCATGTCGCATTACATTCATCCCCTACCATCTGGCCTGCGAAATCCTACCAACTGTCCTGGCTTGACACAATTCACACCTCTTTAACCTGGGGTTACCCCATCTCTGGGTCTGTAAAGATTTAATCACCTGCTAATGCTCGCATTCCGAGCATTGTCTGGCATCTTTGAATTTGTCTATATATATGTTCCTGGAACATACCTTTCATTCACCTGAGGAAGGAGCAGCGCTCCGAAAGCTAGTGATTCGAAACAAACCTGTTGGACTTTAACCTGGTGTTGTAAGACTTCTTACCAAGATTATGATATTAGACAAAGAAAAGCAGTTCATCAGCAGAGTACAGGGACTAGGGGACCCAGATTTAAGTCTTCTAATAATCTTTATTAGTGTCACAAGTAGGTTTACATTAACACTGCAATAAAGTTACTGTGGAAAATCCCCTGGTTGCCATCGTCTGGCACCTGTTCAGATGCACTGAGAGTGAATTCAGAATGTCCAATTCACCTAACAAGCCCGTCTTTCGGAACTTGTGGGAAGAAACCGGAGCACCCGGAGGAAACCCACGCAGACACGGAAAACGTGCACACTCCGCATAGACGGTGATTCAAGCCGGGAATCGAACCCGGGTCCCTGGTGCTGTGAAGCAACAGTGCTAACCACTGTTACTGTGCAGCCTGTCAAGAGATGAAGTGGGTATATGAGACCAATTTTTATGCAGTGAGTAGTAATGATCTGGAACTGGCTGCCCTTGCTGATGCTGGAAGAATAAACAATGAATGATTTCCAAAGGAAATTGGATGCATTTGAAGGAAGTGAACCCACACAGGTACGGGGATCGAGTGGAGAATAGGACTGATTAGGTTGACCTGTAGAGAGCCTACATGGACTAGATGGGTCGAATTGCCACCACCTGTGTCATAAATGACTCTAAAAGGGTACGTGTTGGTGAGAAGTACCGCTGTATAATAGTCTGGTGTTAGTTTGAACATATATGTTTTGAAACCTTTTGAATTATTATTTGAATAGGCTTAATCTCCCAACAGTTATTTTCTGGGGATAACTTGCTTTGCTTTCCTAAGCTCTTCTGTTAAGAGTGTTCTTTTGATTTCATGGATGCCTGTATCACGCCCATATTGAACCTGCTCTAACAGAGCTCCACATGTCCTTTCAGGAGCAAACACAACTGAGACCAGTTATTTATGTATCTAGCTTGTGTACATAGGCAATTCTTTTTTGAATGTCACAAATAACATTACAGATCAGAAATAGCAAATGCCCACACTATCTAGTCGGAATGCACTCTGTTAAAAGTTCATGTGTTATTTTCTGTTAATTCCTGCTTGTTATGACGCTGAAACACTAGGGGCTAAGCTTGATGTGATAATTTGCAACCCTTCCATACATTAGCAACTTGTGTTGCTGATTTGGAGAAGACACTCGGGGCGGGGGGTTGTTATCTTGCTGGCCCATATTGCGCGCTGAATTTAAGGCATGCTACAATAAGGTTATACGATGGAGTTAATTTAGCACTCCTAGTAAGGCTATAAACTCATTGAGAGCATCGACAAGAGGGCTATGTTGTTGTGGCCCTCACTCCAGCCTGCAAGCGCAGTTTTCCACTGGCCGTATGGAGTTACCCTTCATAATATATAGATAATTATGTGATTCATATTCTAAGTTGTTTTTTTAAAAACTCATTTACAACTTTTAAAATTCAGGAAAAAGCCCATCAAAAAGCAGAGGATTCGCTATCTAAGTTACGAGTAGAGTATGAGAATTCAGCCACAGCGAATCTGCTGAGAATCCACAACTTAAACAGCCCTGAGTACCTGAAATTAATTAAACTACCAGCTAAACTGATTTGTTCATTGTATGAGCACCACAGCATTGAAGAGAGGTTAAAGCACCCTACTGCCAAAGATTACCCAGGTAAGATTTATTTTGGTTCTGTGAAATAAACTATTCATGTTTATGTGCCTATATTTAAAAATGCTGAACTGGTGTTACCACTTGACTATCTGAGCTGTTCGGTGCAAATTGCCTTATCATTTGACCTGATACAAGAACGCGACCTACTCCAAAACCATCCTGCCCGTTCACTGTTTATATCCAGATCCAACATTATTGTGGAAACACCATCACCTGAAGGTCTCAAGGGTTCAATTATTTGTTAGTCCTCCCACCCCCATCACCTGAAGGCAGCAAATGCTTTCTGTTTCCGATATGTTTAAGAACATATTAAAACAGAACCAAAATGGGTGGCATGGTGGTGCAGTGGTTAGCACTGCTGCCTCATGGCACTGGGGACCCGGGTTCGATCACGGCCCCGAGTCACTGACCATGTGGAGCTTGCACGTTCTCCCTGTGTCTGCTTGGGTCTCTCCCCCACAACCCAAAGATGTGCCTGGTAGGTGGATTGGCCACGCTAAAATTGCCTCTTAATTGGAAAAAATAATTGGGTACTCTAAATTTTTTAAAAGAGCATCAAATGCAGCGACCAACCACACCCATCTTCCACATACTCTACAGACCTGCACCCATTTAGCCTTGCACTTTTCCACTCTCTGTAGCAAATTTCCTGGCCTCCCTTCTACTTAGAGAATTTAAGTGTTTTCTATCCAGGATCACGTTGGCTGCTGACCTGCTAGCAGATGTGTGAATTTGGACAGTAATTTAGAAAAGTGCCTTCTCTCCCTGCTCCGGATCGGTCTTGATCACTTGTTCACTTCCTGGCTTTGCTGTTCATTTTGCTCACCTCTGGGTCTGGTTCTCTGCCTACCTGAACCTGAGCAGCAGGCCTTACGCTAGTGACAGAAAATTATCGGAATTGCTGTAATTACAGAATATTACATTGTTACGATCCCATTTGATGTTAGAACTGGGCAGGAAGAGCCCAGAATCAACTCCTGGCTCAAAGGACCGTAACTTTTATTTAGTTTTTAATAAAATGCGAAGGAACATAGTAAGGAAATAAACATGAGAAGAGTATTACACAAAATTTCTTTACTCCCCCCTTATCTTAAGAATTGCACGCAGGTTTTAGGATTAACACGTATTATAAACTACATCTCAAGCTACAATGGCTCATTAACACAGTCCCTTTTAAGCACAAAAGATGACTGTGGTCACTGTACACGCACTCTGCTCTGAACCCAAGTTAGTATCTGTGGATTTCTCCTCTGAATCTCCCTTGATAAGAATTTCCAAACTCCACTCCCAGAAATCTTCCCTCAATAATGCTTTCCCTTAGTGGTTTGTATTCCAAAATTCAGTCCAGGTTTTACAAATGACACTTTTAAACAAAGTTTCCACTCCACTTTTAATATCGGATCCAGTCCAGGATTTCACACCAACCCCTTTAGGATTTCTTTGTCTTGACTGCTGTGCAAACTGCTCAGTGTTTTAATTCTCGATTCCCAGACTGTGTAAAATGTCATCAGACGTTAGTTTTACCTTTTGAAGGCTGTTGGCTCACTTTACATATGCTTACTGCAATTGTCCCTAATTTTTTTACTCTTCCTTGAATTCTTCTAAACAATACCTTTGGTCTCTGTACTCCACACTTCTTGGACACTTCTCATCATTTCTCTAGTTTCCTTAACTAGCTGCTCTTTAGATCTCTGCATTTGTTCGGTTTTTTCCCGGTTTTTTTCTGTATTTTTCCCCATCACGCATTAGAAAAAGAAAGAATAGCACTTCATTGTCCTAATGTTTGGATAGCTAGTAATTACATGCTGGAAATTGATTTCAAGCTTTCAAGTGTTACTGGCCACTATTTCAAAACTAGAACCATTCATTTTTATTAGTAAAATAATTTGCAATTCTGCATAATACCAGTTCAAATAAGTAGTGTCCCTAACCCTTCTGTGTTATAAAAGGCACATAGCGAGGAAACTGCTCCCACTCAATTCACACACATGCTGCAGCATGGTTCGCCATGTGGAGGCATTCAGAAAGTGGAATGGATCATTTATGTTTTCCAAGTTGACTAGCTAGCCAATTGAGGCCTTCTTAAAGCCATCGCCATTGGTAGCGCAGGTTGCCTGGACGTTCCAAGTTCTTTGGGAGATTTGGTGCAGGTTCAGTTTATCCATGATTTCAGCAACATTCATCGCATTGGGAAAATCCTGCTTATTTGCAATGATTAATAACACGGCATCTTTAAGCTTGTCTTTGGAGAGCATTCGATTCAACTTATCCCTTGCCTCATTGACATGTTCTCGATCATTGCTGTCGACAACGGATATTAGGCCTTGTGTGTTCTGGAAATTGTGCTGCCAGAGGATCTAATTTTATCTTGACCGCCTACATCCCACACTGTGAAACTTATATTCTTGTATTCTACTGTTCCCACGTTAAAGCCAATAGTGGGGATAGTTGTTACAATTTCCGCAAGTTTGAGTTTATATAGAATTGTAGTTTTGCCTGCTGCATCCAGTCCCACCATAAGAATCCGCATCTCTTTCTTTCCAAAAAGATGAACCCAAATATTCTCCATGCAGTCTTTGTTTTTTCTGATCAGTCCCCAAACTCTCTGCCTCCTGGGTTCGCTTCCAGCCAACGGCCTCCTCTGGGGTGCATTTGTTTTCTTAACCATTGCTCCATGGTATGGCTTTTCTTCTGGCAAAGCTGAGAGATGTTCTCTCTCTAGCATTCTAAACCAACTGCTTCTAGCAGAGCCTTCTCTCTCACTACCTAACGCCAACTGCAATCAAATTATCCAAATCAAAACTCATGAGCTGGAGTCGCAACACAGGTGAAATTAGATTCTATTTAAAATATCTGAGGTGCTTCTTTGAGCCCAATAAACCACAGTTACCAGGTTCGTAATACAACAAAAGTACTCTTTTATGTGCAGTATTATAATAAAACAGACAGAAAATGAAACTGATTATATACTAACTCTTTCCCCCCCTCACCTTCCTAACTCTTCCCTCACTCTCTAGGTGCCCAAACAGACGTAGGCACGCCCACAGACAACACAGAGGGGAGAGGGTGGTAGAAAGGAAATAAAATACAAATAAAGGGTGGCACAGCGGCGCAGTGTTTAGTACTGCTGCCGCATGGAGTTGAGGACCCAGGTTCGATCCCGGCCCTGGGCTACTGTCCGTGGGCGGGCACCCCGTTAGTGGAGATGCTTGACTTCAGGGCTGTATGTAACAATTTAACCCAGTTCACAAATCCCTACCCGAATCCAAAGCGTTTCAAAACGTCAAAAAGGTACACCCACTCCACTCGGTCGAATGCCTTCTCGGCATCCATTGACAGCAAAGCCTCCACATCATTTCCTCCAGCGGGCATCATGATAACGTCAAGTAGCCTCCTAATATTAGATGCCAACGCTCTGCCTTTTACAAATCCAGTTTGATCCTCTCCGACCACTTCCGGCATACAACCCTCAATATGGGTGGCCAAGATCTTGGCCAGATGCTTTGCATCAACATTCAAGAGGAAAATCGGACGGTAAGATCCGCATTGCTCAGGATTCCTATCCTTTTTGTGGATAATGGAGATGGAGGCCTGCAACAACATAGGGGGAGTGAGCCCCTCCCCAGTGCCTCATTATACATCCATACCATCAACGGACCCAGCAGTGTACCAAAACGTTTATAAAATTCGACTGGGAATCCGTCTGATCCCAGGGCCTTCCTTGGTTGCATCGAACTCACACGTTCCAGCAGCTCCCGCAGACCGACCGGAGCCCCCAATCCTTGCGTCCAAGCCTGATCTACCATTGGAAACTGAAACCCATCGAGGAATCTACTTATCAGTTCGTCCCCCGATGGCGGTTCTGATTGGTATAGTCTTCGCTAAAAGGACGCAAAGATTTTATTAACCCCGCAGGGTTGATGACCAGCTCTTTGCTCCCCACCCCCCTTCGTCCCTTAGTCTACCTATAATCCTAGCCGCTGACTGCTTCCTCAGTTGATGGTCGAGCATCCTACCAGATTTCTCTCCATGTTCCTCCAAGAACCCCATGGCTTTGTGCAGCTGTCTCACTGCCTCCTCTGAGGTGACCAAATTAAACTCCACCTGGAGTTTCTGACACTCCCTCAACAGTATTTCATCCTGTGATTCCAGGAATCTGAGGTTAACTGCTAAGAATGCCTCCACCAATCTCGATTGTACTTTTCGCTCCACCTTTAGCCGATGTGCCTGGATCGAAATAAGTTCTCCCTTCACCACCGCCTTCGATGCTTCCCTTAGAACGCCGGCAGAGACCTCACCAGTGTTGTTCTGGTCTATATAATTACGAATGACATCTTCCAATCTCTCACATGAACCCTTATTCACAAGGAGACCGATGTCTAATCTCCACTTGGGTTTAGAAGTGGACGGTTTCTCCGCCCACAGGTCTGCCCAGTGAGGGGCGTGACGAGACACCACTCTGTCCCTGCAACTCTAGGAATCAGCGACTTGTCCAAAACAAAAACATCTATTCGGGAATAACAGTTGTGGGCATGTGAAAAAAAGGAAAACTCCCTCTCCTTCGGCCTCCCCAAAGCTCCACGGATATACGAGCTGCGTGAATTTCGACAGCTCCCCAGCCATCACCGCCATCCTCCCAGATCTAGGGCTGGATCGGTCTAGCTCCAGATCCAAGACTATATTAAAATCTCCCCCCAGAATGAATGTGTAAATCTAGGTCCATAATCAGGGACAGAATGCGCCTCAAAAAGTCCATATTGTACCAATTTGGGGCATATATATTGCACAATACTACTGGAGAGTCCTCCAACCGTCCGCTTACCAACGCATATCCCGCTCGGATCCGCAATGATCCTCTTCATTGAAAAAGACACCCTTCTACTTACATATGGCCACCCCTCTCTCCCTCATATCCAGACCAGAGTTATACACCTGGCCAGCCCTTCCGCTTCTCAGTCTAGTCTGGTCTGCCATCTTCAGATGAAGAAAGATCAAGTCCGCCTCCAGGCTCTTCAGATGAGCAAATATGCGCAACCTTTAACAGGGCCATTCAAACCTCGAACATTCCAAGTTAGTAATCGAGTGAGGGGGCTCCTCCTTCTTGAGATGGTTTTCTCTGGCATGGTTGTCTACTTTCTGAGCAGACTGTGCATCATTTCAGCTTTACAGCAAAGGATGTGCCAGGCACTCTCTGCTTTCAGAACAACAAGAGCAGTTCTTTCACTTCAGTAAGCAGGAGAGAGAGGAGTCCGCTCCTAACACTTCTGGCCAAGTTATCTCAGAAAGCATCGCGCAAGATCCAATCATTAATCGTTGTCAGGCAGGACTTCCGGGTGCGGCGATGACCAGCTGAGTCGCACGTTTCGGCAGCTCCCTGTGAAACGGACTTTTGGGCTCTTGATAGGAGCCCCAACGGCAATTTTAACGGCTGAAAACACCGTGCGGTAAACCAGAAGGGTGTTCCCCCTGGACACGGATGGAAAAAGGAGAGGAAAGTAGCCGGATTGCAGCGGATCCTTTGGAACAACGGCAAGGAAGGCAAGCAGAAACCAAGATGGCGTCGGAAGGTGGCAGTTTCATATGGGGCCCTGAACAACAAGAGTTCTTGAAACGCTGCGTGGAGGAGATAAAAAAGGAAATGAAGAAAGAGTTGTTGGCCCCGATATTACAGACGATTGAAGGGCTGAAAGAGGAACAAAAGACCCAGGAGCAGGAGCTTCGGGTCGTGAAGGCGAAAGCAGCAGAGAATGAAAACGATATACAGGGCCTGGTGGTGAAGTCGGAGATACAGGAGGCACACCAGAAACGATCTGTGGAGAGGTTGGAGGCACTGGAAAATAACGCAAGGAGGAACAACTTGAGGATTCTTGGCCTTCCTGAAGGTGTGGAGGGGGCGGACGTCGGGGCATATGTGAGCACGATGCTGCACTCGTTAATGGGAGTGGAGGCCCCGACGGGTCCGTTGGAAGTGGAGGGAGCATACCGAGTTATGGTGTGAGGATCGAGAGCAGGAGAAGCTCCCAGAGCCATAGTGGTGAGATTTCTCCGTTTTAAGGATAGAGAAATGGTCCTTAGATGGGCGAAGAAAACTCGGTGTAGTAAATGGGAGAACGCGGTGATCCGCGTCTATCAAGATTGGAGTGCGGAGGTGGCGAGAAGGAGGGCGAGCTTTAATCGGGCCAAAGCGGTACTTCACAAAAAAAAGATAAAGTTTGGAATGCTGCAACCGGCAAGACTGTGGGTCACATATCAAGGGAGGCACCACTACTTTGAGACGGTGGATGAAGCGTGGACTTTTATTGTAGAAGAAAAATTGGAATGATTGGACTACGAAAATGAACGTTTGGACAAAGTGGTGGGACGAGTGGGGGGGGGGGGCGAAGAGGGATTGTATGATTAATCCTGCGGTATGGTAACTTTTCTTTCTCCCACAGGTGGTGATGGGGGGAGGTGGGGAGGGAGAGGAGATGGGGCGTTGGCCATGGGAGGCGGGGCCGAGGGAGAGGCGCGGGCTTGGTTCCCGCGCTATGATAATTATGGCGGGAATAGAGAATCAGGAAGGAGGGGGCGCCGCACGGGGCGAGCCGTGATCACGGGGGGAAGCCGAGGTCAGCCAGAGTTTGCTGACTTCTGGGAGCAACATGGGGGGAGTAATTACGCTCGCGGGGGGTCTAGCGGGGGGGGGGGGGGAGGGGGGAATTACTGGGTTGCTGCTGCTGGGGAAAGGGGGGAGTGGGTACGGGAAAGGATGGGCGGGGGGGCACCGTCTGGGAGAAATACAGCTGCGTGGGAACTGGGCGAGAAGCTGGAAAAAGATTATGGCTAACCGGAAAGGGGGGGGGGGTGGGAAGCCCCCCAACTCGGCTGATCACGTGGAACGTGAGGGGGCTTAACGGGCCGATAAAGAGGGCACGAGTACTCGCACACCTTAAGAAACTTAAAGCAGATGTGGCCATGTTACAGGAAACGCACCTGAAACTGATAGATCAGGTTAGGTTGCGCAAAGGATGGGTAGGGCAGATGTTCCATTCGGGGCTGGATGCGAAAAACAGGGGGGTGGCTATATTAGTGGGGAAGCGGGTAATGTTCGAGGCAAAGACTATAGTGGCGGATAACGGGGGCAGATACGTGATGGTGAGTGGCAAATTACAGGGAGAGATGGTGGTGTTGGTAAACGTGTATGCCCCGAATTGGGACGATGCCAATTTTATGAGGCGAATGCTAGGACGCATCCCAGACCTAGAGACCGGAAAGCTGATAATGGGGGGAGACTTTAACACGGTGTTGGAACCAAGGCTGGATAGGTCGAAGTCCAGGACTGGTAGGAGGCCGGCAGCAGCCAAGGTGCTTAAGGATTTTATGGAGCAGATGGGAGGGGTGGACCCGTGGAGATTCAGTAGACCTAGGAGTAAGGAGTTCTCGTTTTTCTCCTATGTCCATAAAGTCTATTCACGCATAGACTTTTTTGTGTTGGGTAGGGCATTGATCCCGAGGGTGAGGGGAACGGAATATACGGCTATAGCCATTTCGGATCATGCCCCACACTGGGTAGACTTGGAGATAGGGGAGGAAACAAGAGGGCGCCCACCCTGGAGAATGGACATGGGACTAATGGCGGATGAGGGGGTGTGCTTAAGGGTGAGGGGATGCATTGAAAAGTACTTGGAACTCAATGACAATGGGGAGGTTCAGGTGGGAGTGGTCTGGGAGGCGTTGAAGGCGGTGGTTAGGGGGGAGCTGATATTTATAAGGACACATAAAGGGAAGCAGGAGAGTAAGGAACGGGAGCGGTTGTTGCAAGAACTTTTGAGGGTGGACAGACAGTATGCGGAAGCACCGGAGGAGGGACTGTATAGGGAAAGGCAAAGGCTGCATGTGGAATTTGACTTGCTGACCACAGGCACTGCAGAGGCACAATGGAGGAAGGCGCAGGGTGTACAGTATGAATATGGAGAGAAGGCGAGCAGATTGCTGGCACACCAATTGAGGAAAAGGGGAGCAGCGAGGGAAATAGGGGGGGGTGAGAGACGAAGATGGAGAGACGGAGCGGGGAGCGGAGAGAGTGAATGAAGTGTTTAAGACATTTTATAAAAAATTGTATGAAGCTCAACCCCCGGATGGGAGGGAGAGAATGATGGAATTTTTGGATCGGCTGGAAATTCCCAAGGTGGAAGAGCAGGAAAGGATGGGATTGGGAGCACAGATCACGGTAGAAGAAGTGGTGAAAGGAATTAGGAACATGCAGACGGGAAAGGCCCCGGGACCGGACGGATTCCCAGTTGAATTTTACAGAAAATATTTGGACTTGCTCGCCCCGCTACTGACGAGGACCTTTAACGAGGCAAAGGAAAGGGGACAACTGCCCCCGACTATGTCAGAAGCAACGATATCGCTTCTTTTAAAGAAGGAAAAGGATCCGCTACAATGCGGGTCCTACAGACCAATCTCCCTCCTCAATGTAGATGCCAAGGTCTTGGCCAAGGTAATGGCAATGAGAATAGAGGAATGTGTCCCGGGGGTGGTTCATGAGGACCAAACTGGGTTTGTGAAGGGGAGACAGCTGAACACGAACATACGGAGGTTGTTAGGGGTAATGATGATGGCCCCACCAGAGGGTGAAACGGAGATAGTAGTGGCGATGGATGCCGAGAAAGCATTTGATAGAGTGGAGTGGGATTATCTGTGGGAGGTGTTGAGGAGATTTGGGTTCGGAGAGGGGTATGTTAGATGGGTGCAGCTGTTGTATAGGGCCCCAGTGGCGAGTGTGGTCACGAATGGACGGGGATCGGCATATTTTCGGCTCCATAGAGGGACAAGGCAGGGATGTCCTCTGTCCCCATTACTGTTTGCACTGGCGATTGAGCCCCTGGCGATAGCGCTGAGAGGTTCCAAGGGATGGAGGGGAATACTTAGGGGAGGAGAAGAACACCGGGTATCTTTATATGCGGATGATCTGCTACTATATGTGGCGGATCCAGCGGAGGGGATGCCAGAAATAATGCGGATACTTGGGGAGTTTGGGGATTTTTCAGGGTATAAATTGAACATGGGGAAGAGTGAGCTGTTTGTGGTGCATCCAGGGGAGCAGAGTAGAGAAATAGAAGACCTACCGTTGAGGAAGGTAACAAGAGACTTTCGTTACCTGGGGATCCAGATAGCTAAGAATTGGGGCACATTGCACAGGCTAAATTTGACGCGGTTGGTGGAACAGATGGAGGAAGATTTCAAGAGATGGGATATGGTAGCATTGTCAATGGCAGGGAGGGTGCAGGCGGTTAAGATGGTGGTCCTCCTGAGATTCCTCTTTGTGTTTCAGTGTCTCCCGGTGGTGATCACGAAGGCTTTTTTCAAAAGGATAGAAAAGAGTATCATGGGTTTTGTTTGGGCCGGGAAGACTCCGAGAGTGAGGAAGGGATTCTTACAGCGTAGTAGGGATAGGGGGGGGCTGGCACTACCGAGCCTAAGTGAGTATTATTGGGCCGCTAATATTTCAATGGTGAGTAAGTGGATGGGAGAGGAGGAAGGAGCGGCGTGGAAGAGATTAGAGAGGGCGTCCTGTAGGGGGACCAGCCTGCAGGCTATGGTGACAGCCCCATTGCCGTTCTCACCAAGGAACTATACCACGAGTCCGGTGGTGGTAGCTACACTGAAGATTTGGGGACAGTGGAGACGACATAGGGGAAAGACCGGAGCACTGGGGGGGTCCCCGATAAGAAACAACCATAGGTTTGCCCCGGGGGGAATGGATGGGGGATATGGAATGTGGCAAAGAGCAGGTATAACGCAATTGAAAGATCTATTTGTGGATGGGAAGTTTGCGAGTCTGGGAGCGCTGACCGAGAAATATGGGTTGCCCCAAGGGAATGCATTCAGGTACATGCAATTGAGGGCTTTTGCGAGGCAACAGGTGAGGGAATTCCCGCAGCTCCCGACACAAGAGGTGCAGGACAGAGTCATCTCAAAGAAATGGGTGGGGGACGGTAAGGTGTCGGATATATATAGGGAAATGAGAGACGAAGGGGAGACTATGATGGACGAACTAAAAGGGAAATGGGAAGAAGAGCTAGGGGAGGAGATTGAGGAGGGGATGTGGGCAGATGCCCTAAACAGGGTAAACCCGTCGTCCTCGTGCGCCAGGCTAAGCCTGATTCAGTTTATGGTATTACACAGGGCACATATGACTGGAACACGGCTCAGTAAATTTTTTGGGGTGGAGGATAGGTGTGCGAGGTGCTCGAGAAGCCCAGCGAATCATACCCATATGTTTTGGTCATGCCCGGCACTACAGGGGTTTTGGATGGCGGTGACAAAGGTGCTTTCGAAAGTAGTAGGAGTCCGGGTTGAACCAAGCTGGGGGTTGGCTATATTTGGGGTTGCACAAGAGCCGGGAGTGCAGGAGGCGAAAGAGGCCGATGTTTTGGCCTTTGCGTCCCTAGTAGCCCGGCGCAGAATATTGCTAATGTGGAAAGAAGCCAAGCCCCCGGGGGTGGAGACCTGGATAAATGATATGGCGGGGTTCATAAAGTTAGAGCGGATTAAGTTCGTCCTAAGGGGGTCGGCTCAAGGGTTTACTAGGCGGTGGCAACCGTTCGTCGAATATCTTGCGGAAAGATAGATAGGGGAGAACAAAGAAGGCAGCAGCAGCGGCCCAGGACTTTGGGGGGGGGGGGGAGGGATGGGGGGGATGGGGGGGGGGGTGTGGCCTGAGACAAGGCAGTTGCCAATTAGGGCTAGTTTTTATTTTTTGTTATTTAATATTTATTTATTTGTTGTTGTTTTTGTTTAAATTTAAAAAGGTCATTATTATCTGTATTGTTACAATGTTGTGTAAAGGATGCACAATGTACTGTGTTGGTTGACCAAAAATTTTCAATAAAATATTATTTAAAAAAAAAAAAAAAAAAATCGTTGTCAGGCAGAACACTGTCCCCGGCCAACCTACCAGTTGCCAGTTAACCAATCGAACCGACTCCCTCCACAATCAAGTTGCTGAGATCCGCTTGATGCTGAAGAGTCTGATTTCACCGCTCCAAAATGCAAAACTTGGGAACACAGTGTCCTGGCAAGCAAGCTGTTACGTCTTCTGCATAAAGGCACATCCCGATTATGGGTCCACCGACCAAAATAGTAAAAGAATAGGGAAGAGAGGAAATAAACAGAAACGACTCTTACAAAACTTTAAATCTCTGGCTTCCAAGGCCCCCGTTGCTAAGCAACCACTGTGGGGTTATTTAATCTTCACACTATAGCCCCCTCTATAAGCGCAATAGAAACACAGTTGAAACTTCACCAACTCCCACACTTGACCAAAATACAAATACCTTTCCAGCATAAGTCTAACTTATAAGTTTTACCCTTCCGGGCACAGAAATATTAAATTAAACCCACTTAAAACTATACCTTCTTTCTAATGTTTATCAATACATGTATAAATCCCTTAAAATTACCTTTGTTTTCCTAACAACATGCTAAATTCCCTGTTCGCATTATACTTATAACTGATTTTCTTTTTTTGTCTGATCTGGAATGGTCTGAGCAGGTTTCATTTTATTTACATCACCTCCTCCCAAAATATTATATTATAAATCCTTGTATGCACCATGATATGAATCCTTGTGTGCACCATGATCCAAGGAACCTCAAATGGTTAATGCAAGGATCACAAGGCTTAAGAAGTTTACCCTGTACTTTAATTTGGTGGACAAATGATATTGAGCAAAAGAAATTTCAGTTTAAGGTGAATTAATTTGAATTTCATTATTCTCCATTATCTCAGATGTGTATAAAATCCATACCCGCTTTATATAAAAAGAAAATGATGCAGGGCAAAATATTGACAGCAATCATTCAGAATAAATTTGCTTGCTTTTTATGATTTTTTGACTGTCTCAATGGATAAGATGATATATATTCCAAAACTAAATGGGAAATGAAATCATTTGATTCAGATGATTTGCTGAGGGATGTTTTGTGCTTTCTTTTTTTTTAGATATTCACACTGCAACTGCTGATCTAGCAGAAATAAATGGCAGAGATATAAATAAAATCAGATTGACGTTGCTGGAGGAATGTTTGTGTCTTTCCACCAAACCAGTTTTGGTAAGTGTGTAATCAGTATAGCTGTTCAAAATCAGTAAAGAGTGTGGCCACTTGCACTGGTGTAATCTTAAAGGCAACATAATATTCCTGGTTTCGGTGCAACAAAGGACATTTGTTGCTGTAATTGAAATGGATGACCATAACTGAATGAATTGCTCTCACTTCGAAACAATTCAGTTAACTTTGCATTTTGGGGCAGCACGGTGGCGCAGTGGGTTAGCCCTGATGGCTCACGGCGCCGAGGTCCCAGGTTCAATCCCAGCTCTGGGTCACTGTCTGTGTGGAATTTGCACATTCTCCCCGTGTTTGCGTGGGTTGTGCCCCCACAACCCAAAGATGTGCAGGGTAGGTGGATTGGTCATGCTAAATTGCCCCTTAATTGGAAAACAAATGAATTGGGTACTCTAAATTTATTTTTTAAAACTTTGCATTTTGGCATTCTAAGATTTTAGAATTGTCCTGTATCTTTTATTAGACTTTTATTTGACAGGATATAAACTGGTTGGAGTCTTGGCAGAGAAATGGCAGATCGAGTTTAATCTGGACAAGTGTGAGGCAATGCACTTTGGAAGGTTCAATGCACGTAGGAATTACACAATAAATAAATGGTAGAACTCTTGTGAATACTGACAACCAGAGAGATCTGGGCGTGTATGTCCACCGATCACTGAAAGTGGCAACGCATGTGTATAAGGTGGTCAAGAAGGCATACTGGCCTTCATCGGTCGGGGCATTGAATACAAAAATTGGCAAGTCATGTTGCAGCTGTACAGGACCTTAGTTAGGTCTCATTTGGAATATTTTGTACAATTCTGGTCGCCACACTACCAGAAATATGTGGATGCTTTGGAGAGGATGCCGAAGCAGTTTAGGAGGATGTTGCCTGGTATGGAGGGCATTAGCTATGAGGAGAGGTTAGATAAACTCGGTCACTGGAACAACGGAGGTTTAGAGGCGACCTGATAGAGGTCTACAAGATTGAGTGACGTAGACAGAGTGCGTAGTCGGATACTCTTTCCTAGGGTAGGTGAGTCAAGTACTAGGGGACATAGGTTTAAAGTGCGCGGGGAAAAGTTTAGAACAGATGTGCGAGGCAAGCCTTTTTACACAGAGGGTGGTAAATATTTGAAACGCGGTGGTGGGAGCAGGTACGATAGCGGTATTTAAGGGACATCTCGTCAAATATGTAGACGGTTTTAGTTTAGGCAGGTACCATGATCAGCGCAGACTTGGAGGGCCGAAGGGCCTGTTCTTGTGCTGTATTATTCTTTGTTCTTTGACTAGCTAATGAGATTGCTGGATTCTATTCCAACACTAATGTTAGTATGGAAATTATTCTTTGTTCTGAAAGCGAAGAGATACTCAAGTGTCACATCCACCTACTTTACAAGTGCAAATGGAAGTCAAAAGTGGTAAAGAAATTCAAGTCTTTTGTGCAACTTTAAATGCAAATAAATTTAAGTTGTCAATGGGCCAGCAGATGTGCACCTTCCTGTATAGCCATTGGCATGTTTCACAGCTGTCTCTTGCCCTCTTCCCTGGTGGAATTATACTGTTCATTAGGCTTTTCTTCTCATTGTATCAAATTAATGGATAAAAAAATATGTTTAATTTTTAAAAAGCCTCTTTCTTAAATGTAAATGTTGGGAAGAGATGTTTAAAGGAAGGTAGAAATGCAAAAACTGGTGAAGAGTCAAAAAGCAGATAACTTTGCAGAGCAATGAACTGCTAGCCATTCCCCTGCTTCCTAGAATATAAATAGTGCAGATTTATAAGTGAACCATGGTATTAAGTTCTAAAACTTTGATTCTAGCTTTGAATCGGCTCTTCACCTCTTTTATTCTAGTGTATGCTACTCGTTACCGCTGTAAGCACAGGAATGGAACATTTCTGACATTGGGGTTTCAGAAATTTGCCATTTGACTCTTTATTTCCAATCTTCAAGCTAGCTATTTAAAAAATAAAAAATTGTGCTCTGTTTCAGTGACAGTTCTCCATACGGTCACCTCTGCTGCTTCTGACCCGCTTTATATTAAAATAAAAAAGAACAGATTCCAATTTTTTTTTTAAGCCAGCAGAAAACCCACCAAAAAGCCAGAAGCAGCAGTTGCTGGTCTTGAGTGTAAGATTTCAGGTCAATTCTAATTATCAGATTGAGTTGGTGGAGCTAATATTAAGGAGGCCTGTTGGAACAGATCAGTTACAGACCACGCTGGGTACAAATATGTTGTCACAAGCTTCACTGAATTTATTACATTGATCACAAGTACAAAAACGTGATACCTAACAACGGTAGCGATATATAGTCCGCTCACTCTGAAGCACTGGCTTGCGATTCTCCTATGGTGCTGTTACTTGCTGCTTTCTGTTGACTAGTCTACCTTCTTGTTTATCATTTTTGTGCTGCATGTCGAAAGGTCCCAAGATCTCTTATTTATACTCTTGGATCCAGCTTAAGTGCATGATCAGTTGCCTTCTTGAGCTCTCATTGGTTCGCACAGTGCTTGATAAGACTCTGATTGTTTTCTTAAGTATCATTTTCTGTTAACTCCTGACTGTTTCCCTGAGGTGTCTATACCTGTGGCATGTCCCTCTCATTGTAGTTTTTTTCTCATGACTTCATTATGTTTTCTGGAACTCTTCTAAGATGGCAGGGCACCTCAAAGTATTTTTGGTATTTTCTTATTTGAGATGAGAGAGGTGCTAGGTGTCAATGTAATAAAAAATAACTTCTGAGCCCTTCATCTGAAATACTTCATTGGTATCCTGTGGCATTTTCATTAAGTCTGATGCTCATCAGTATCTTTGCATAATGACTTAGTGTTTGGAGCAAAGCTAATTAAAGCGTGAGGTAATTCACTTTGGAAGGTCCAAAGCAAAGAGATTTAAGGGTCACTTCATACCTAAAATCTGTACCAAAAAATATATATATGTATGCGTAAGGACAATCCGTATTAAGCTGAGTAGCAAGATACATTAAAATACAGCATGGCACATGTTCGTAATAAAAGTCAAAAGAACTACTTCGCTACAGAAGCCGATTGTAACATTCAGCTCTTAAACTCCTAGAACAAAAGAGCACATGCATTTGTTATCCATTCAGAAGAAAAGTAACCACTTTTTGACGCAAGACGCATTTTAAAAAAAAAGTATAGCTCTGTGCTGGCCTAGGGCCAGGTGGTATATTTTCATCTGTCAGTTCAGAATGCCCCTGCAATCCAGGCTCTTTTAGTGTAATAGTGTTCTACATTGATGATAATTACACAATATGATATTATATTAATTGATTAAAATAACTTGTTCACCTCATCATTAAATGTGGTTAAACTGCAAACTAATTATTAAACATGGAGTTCTTTTTAATTATTTCACTATTTATCCGTGAGCATAGATGTCTCCTGGCTTACAGCCTTCCTCAAGAATCTCCGGGTCGCATTTCTAACTAATATTGCGCATATATCTTATGTGGGATTTGTGCGATGCTTCTGTTTAAGCCTGGTCCTGCATGCCAAAGTGGGATGCCAGCATTCTGGTTTAGTTTATGTTAGTGGATTGCTAGTGGAATCGCTGAGGAAATTTCTTATGGCATTTGTCACTCAGCCTTGCAACACCTAGCTTGGCCTACTCAGGATCCCGGCACTGTAACAATAATAATCGCTTATTGTCACAAGTAGGCTTCAATGAAGTTATTGTGAAAAGCCCATAGTCGCTACATTCCGGCGCCTGTTTGGGGAGGCCGGTACGGGAATTGAACCGTGCTGCTGGCCTGCCTTGGTCTGCTTTAAAAGCCATCTCGGGAAGGGGTTTGTGAAGCAGGACTGTTGATTTGGGGGTTGAAGAGAAGAAAGGCTGTTGAATAATTGGAGGGGTTAAGGAAGAGGGGGCTGCTGCGTGTGGTGGAGTGGTGGGGGGGCGAGGCAGGTTGTGAAGAAGTATGTGCTTGCATTTGCACCTTCTGTCACCGTGGAACATGGAAAATTTGATTATATAAAATGACATTTTTGCAAGTACTTTAAAAATGTAATCTATTGTTTTTTGATCTATAATATGTAAACTTCAATGATAACGTACTGAAATGCCAGCCTTTGTTGCCTGTCTCTAATTGCCCTTGAGATGGCAGTGGTGAGTTAAAATGGGGTCACATGGAAAATAGTTCACAAAGCACTACTGTAGTTCTTTGATTCACTTTGTATGTACATTATCCAGCAAGATCATGTTCTGTTGTGTTATGGACTTCATCCCATATTACATGCTACGTTGAATGCTGAAATACTGAGTGATTTAGAATTTTAAAAAATATAACATTAGAGCACCCAATTTATTTTTCCCATTTAAGGGGCAATTTGGTATGGCTAATCCACCAAACCTGCACATCTTTGTGTTGTGGGGGTGAAACCCACGCAGACATGGGGAGAATGTGCAAACTCCACACAGACAGTAACCTGGAGCTGCGTTCCAACCCGGGTCCACTGCGCCGTAGGCAGCAGTACTAGCCACTGTGCCGCCCTTGATGTAATAGAACTCGCCTACAGTCTTGATGTAATAGAAGATAAACAGTGGGAATACTAATGTTTCTACCCCTAAGTGCTATAATTACATAATTCCTGTCACAAAAATATTCAGACTGTATTTTTTTCAGCTGCTTTGCTAACTTTGAGACTTTTTATCTTGGGGCAGCAGGGTAGCATAGTGGTTAGCAGTATGACTTAACAGCACCAGGGTCCCAGATCCGATTCCCGCTTGGGTCACTGTCTGTGCGGAGTCTGCATGTTCTCCCCGTGTGTGCGTGAGTTTCTTCCGGGTGCTCCGGTTTCCTCCCACAGTCCAAAGTTGTGCAGGTTAGATGGATTGGCCATGCTAAATTGCCCTTCGGTTAGATGGGGTTGCTGGGTTACAGGGATAGGGTGGAGGTGTGGACTTGGGTAGGGTGCTCTTTCCAAGAGCCGGTGCAGACTCGATGGGCCGAATGGTCTCCTGCACTGTAAATTCTATGATTCTTTGATCTTTGACCATTCTCAGTCGTGTAAGTGATGGATTTGTTTCAGGTTCGTAGTTTTTAACTGCAGATGGATGCATACGTATTTTGTTAATTACATCAGTATGAAATAACTGATTTCTGTTCATCAGAGTTTTCTTTTACAATTTTAGGATTCTAGATCACAGGACAACTTTAATAACTTGCAAGAAGATGCAGCACTGATGAGGTGGGTTCATTCTATTCATGTTAATGCATATGTAGAATGTTGTGATCAAGTTCACACATTTTAGACGCAGCAATGTCTTGTTTTGGGCAACCTTTCAATTTAATGTTTCCATTCTCAGTTTCTTTAAAGTGGCTTTTGGAGTAAGTGGCCAATGATGAGCACTTGTGGGCCGAAGGGCCTGTTCTGTGCTGTATTTTTCTATGTTCTATGTTCTGCTCTTATGTAAATTACTTCCGAAAATTTGTTTCCCCCCCCCCCCCCCCCCCCCCCCCCCCCCCCCCCCCACCAAGACAGATTTCATGCACAGCCAGTTATTTGAGCAATGTGAATCGTCTTGTGAAACATCCTCGTCTGGTAGTGCAACTGGTAGTTGACATTTAAAGAAGGGTGACATTCATAAAGGTATGAATGTAATGACACCCTGGACTTGTGCGGGGTCAATTCCAGCCCCATTTGACTCAGTTGCAGCAAAGGTGAAATTGGATATTATTTAAAATACCTGAAGTCCTTGGGTTGAGCCCAATACAGTCACCAAGTTTGTAACTTTTTATTATGTACAGTATTACACACACACGCATGCACACGTGTTGGACACCTGCCATCAAACACCTATATGCCCTAATCGTATTTTCCAGCACTTGTATGCTGAAAGTTCAGCATTTCAAGTTCTCATTTAAATACTTAGATGTTACCGCATCTATCACCTTTTCAGGAAGTGCGTTCCAGATTCCAACCCTTCTATGTGAAAAGGTTTTTTCACACATCCCCTCTAAACCTATTGCCCCTCACTATGAACCAATATTGTAGGTGATGAATGCATTGCTACAAATATTTCATGGTACTTTCTTCTAATTTTTGTGTATGCTGCTCCGTGACTTAAGTGTAATATATGTTGTAAAAGGCCTTATTCTGATGGCATCGAGTCCCTACTGGAGGTTTATTATGTCATAGAATTGTACAGCATCGAAGAAGGCCATTTGGACCATTGTGTCAATTCTGCCTCTTTGAGAGAGCTATCTAATTAGTCCCACTCCCCGTACTGCCCCCTTAGTCCCGCATTTTTCTCATTTTTAGGCACTAAGCATTTTCCTTGAAGTTTTGAGTGAATTTATTTTCACTACCCTTCTGGTTTGTGCTTTTCAGAAATATGCGGCTGTCATTTGCCTGCCGCAATCTCATAATTTTGATTTGATTTATTGTCACATGTACTGAGGTACAGTGAAAAGTATTGTTCGGCGTACAGTCCAGACATATCGTCCATACATGAAAAAAGATAGGATATGCACAAGTACGCAATGTAAATACATAGGCACAAGCATTGGGTGAGCATACGGAGTGTAGTACTATTCAAAGAACAAAGAACAAAGAACAAAGAACTGTACAGCACAGGAACAGGCCCTTCGGCCCTCCAAGCCCGTGCCGACCATACTGCCCGACTAAACTACAATCTTCTACACTTCCTGGGTCCGTATCCTTCTATTCCCATCCTATTCATATATTTGTCAAGATGCCCCTTAAATGTCCCTATCGTCCCTGCCTCCACTACCTCCTCCGGTAGTGAGTTCCAGGCACCCACTACCCTCTGCGTAAAAAACTTGCCTCGTACATCTACTCTAAACTTTGCCCCTCTCACCTTAAACCTATGCCCCCTAGTAATTGACCCCTCTACCCTGGGGAAAAGCCTCTGACTATCCACTCTGTCTATGCCCCTCATAATTTTGTATACCTCTATCAGGTCGCCCCTCAACCTCCTTCGTTCCAGTGAGAACAAACCGAGTTTATTCAATCGCTCCTCATAGCTTATGCCTTCCATACCAGGCAACATTCTGGTAAATCTCTTCTGCACCCTCTCTAAAGCCTCCACATCCTTCTGGTAGTGTGGCGACCAGAATTGAACACTATACTCCAAGTGTGGCCTAACTAAGGTTCTATACAGCTGCAACATGACTTGCCAATTCTTATACTCAATGCCCCGGCCAATGAAGGCAAGCATGCCGTATGCCTTCTTGACTACCTTCTCCACCTGTGTAGCCCCTTTCAGTGATCTGTGGACCTGTACTCCTAGATCTCTTTGACTTTCAATACTCTTGAGGGTTCTACCATTCACTGTATATTCCCTACCTGCATTAGCCCTTCCAAAATGCATTACCTCACATTTGTCCAGGTTAAACTCCATCTGCCATCTCTCCGCCCAAGTCTCCAGACAATCTAAATCCTGCTGTATCCTCAGACAGTCCTCATCGCTATCCGCAATTCCACCAACCTTTGTGTCGTCTGCAAACTTACTAATCAGACCAGTTACATTTTCCTCCAAATCATTTATATATACTACAAAGAGCAAAGGTCCCAGCACTGATCCCTGTGGAACACCACTGGTCACAGCCCTCCAATTAGAAAAGCATCCCTCCATTGCTACCCTCTGCCTTCTATGGCCTAGCCAGTTCTGTATCCACCTTGCCAGTTCACCCCTGATCCCGTGTGACTTCACCTTTTGTACTAGTCTACCATGAGGGACCTTGTCAAAGGCCTTACTGAAGTCCATATAGACAACATCTACTGCCCTACCTGCATCAATCATCTTAGTGACCTCCTCGAAAAACTCTATCAAGTTAGTGAGACACGACCTCCCCTTCACAAAACCGTGCTGCCTCTCACTAATACGTCCATTTGCTTCCAAATGGGAGTAGATCCTGTCTCGAAGAATTCTCTCCAGTAATCTTGACAAATATATGAATAGGATGGGAATAGAAGGATACGGACCCAGGAAGTGTAGAAGATTGTAGTTTAGTCGGGCAGTATGGTCGGCACGGGCTTGGAGGGCCGAAGGGCCTGTTCCTGTGCTGTACATTTCTTTGTTCTTTGTTCTTTGTTCTCAAACGTCCCATCTACGAACAGATCTCTCAATTGTACTACCCCAGCTCTTTGCCATGCTCCAAATCCCCCATCCATTCTCCCCGGAACAAACCTATGGTTATTTCTTATCGGGGACCGCACCGAGGCTCCCATCTTTCCCCTATGCCGTCTCCACTGCCCCCAAATTTTCAATGTAGCCACCACCACCGGGCTTGTGGTGTATTTTTTCGGTGAGAACGGCAACGGTGCCGTCACCATTGCTTGTAGGCTAGTCCCCCTGCAGGACGCCCTCTCCAATGTCTTCCACGCCGCTCCCTCCCCTTCTCCCATCCACTTACACACCATTGAAACATTGGCGGCCCAGTAATAGTCGTTTAGGCTCGGTAGTGCCAACCCCCCCACTGTCCCTACTACGCTGCAAAAATCCCCCCCTCACTCTCGGGGTCTTCCCGGCCCACACAAAACTCATAATACTCTTCTCGATTCTCTTGAAAAAAGCCTTCGTGACCACCACCGGGAGACACTGAAACACAAAAAGGAATCTTGGGAGGACCACCATTTTAACCGCCTGCACCCTACCTGCCAGTGACAGGGACACCATGTCCCATCTCCTAAAGTCCTCCTCCATCTGTTCCACCAACCGCGTTAAATTAAGCCTGTGTAATGTACCCCAATTCTTGGCTATCTGGATCCCCAAGTACCGGAAGTCCCTTGTTACCTTCCTCAACGGTAAATCCTCTATTTCCCTGCTCTGCTCCCCTGGATGCACCACGAACAACTCACTTTTCCCCATGTTCAATTTATACCCTGAAAAATCCCCAAACTCCCCAAGTATCCGCATTATCTCTGGCATCCCCTTCGCCGGGTCCGCCACATACAACAACAAATCATCCGCATACAGAGATGCCCGGTGTTCTTCTCCTCCCCTGAGTACTCCCCTCCACTGGAACCCCTCAATGCTATGGCCAGGGGCTCAATCGCCAGTGCAAACAATAACGGGGACAGAGGACATCCCTGCCTCGCCCCTCTATGGAGCCGAAAATAATCAGACCCCCGTCCATTCGTGACCACGCTCGCCATCGGGGCCCTATACAGCAACTGTACCCATCTGATATACCCATCTCCAAAGCCAAATCTCCTCAGCACCTCCCACAAATAATCCCACTCCACTCTATCAAATGCTTTCTCGGCATCCATCGCCACCACTATCTCCGCTTCCCCCTCTGGTGGGGCATCATCATTACCCCTAGCAGCCTCCGTATATTTGTGTTCAGCTGTCTCCCCTTCACAAACCCAGTTTGGTCCTCATGAACCACCCCCGGGACACAATCCTCTATCCTCGTTGCCATTACCTTGGCCAGAATCTTAGCATCCACATTCAGGAGGGAAATGGGCCTATGGGACCCGCATTGCAGCGGGTCTTTTTCCTTCTTTCGGAGGAGCGATATCGTTGCTTCTGACATAGTCGGGGGCAGCTGCCTCCTTTCCCTAGCCTCATTAAAGGTTCTCCTCAGTAGCGGGGCCAACAAGTCCATATATTTCCTATAAAATTCCACTGGGAATCCGTCTGGTCCCGGGGCCTTCCCCGCCTGCATGCTTCCAATCCCTTTCACTACTTCCTCCGTCTCAATCTGTGCTCCCAGTCCCGCCCTCTCCTGCTCCTCCACCTCAGGAAATTCCAGCTGATCCAGAAAGCACATCATTCTCTCCTTCCCTTCCGGGGGCTGAGCTTCAAAAATCTTTCATAAAATGCCTTGAACACTCCATTCACTCTCTCCGCTCCCCGCTCCATCTCTCCCTCCTCATCTCCCCCCCCCCCCCCCCCCCCTATCTCCCTCGCTGCTCCCCTTTTCCTCAGTTGGTGGGCCAGCAACCTGCTTGCCTTCTCCCCATATTCGTACTGTACACCCTGTGCCTTCCTCCATTGTGCCTCTGCATTACCCGTAGTCAACAAGTCAAATTCTACATGTAGCCTTTGCTTTTCCCTGTACAGTCCCTCATCCGGTGCCTCCGCATATTGTCTGTCCACCCTCAAAAGTTCTTTCAACAACCGCTCCCTTTCCCTACCCTCCTGCTTTCCTTTATGTGCCCTGATAGATATCAGCTCCCCTCTAACCACAGCCTTCAACGCCTCCCAGACCACTCCCACCTGAACCTCCCCATTGTCATTGAGTTCCAAGTACCTTTCGATACACCCCCTCGCCCTTAAACACACACCCTCATCTGCCAATAATCCCATGTCCATTCTCGAGGGTGGATGCTGTTTTTCCTCCCCTATCTCCAGGTCCACCCAATGTGGAGCGTGGTCTGAAATAGCTATAGCTGTGTACTCCATCCCCGTCACCTTCGGGATCAGTGCCCTTCCCAAAACAAAAAAGTCTATCCGTGAATAGACTTTGTGGACATAGGAGAAAAACGAAAACTCCTTACTCCTAGATCTACTAAATCTCCAGGGGTCTACTCCTCCCATCTGCTCCATAAAGTCCTTGAGCACCCTAGCTGCAGCCGGCCTCCTTCCGGTCCTGGACCTCGATCTGTCCAGCCCTGGGTCCAGCACCGTATTAAAATCTCCACCCATTACCAAATTTCCCGCCTCTAGGTCCGGGATGCGTCCCAACATGCGCCTCATAAAATTGGCATCATCCCAGTTCGGGGCATATACGTTCACTAAAACCACCGCCTCCCCTTGCAATCTGCCACTCACCATC
Organism: Scyliorhinus torazame; assembly: GCF_047496885.1. Classification (NCBI taxonomy): domain Eukaryota; kingdom Metazoa; phylum Chordata; class Chondrichthyes; order Carcharhiniformes; family Scyliorhinidae; genus Scyliorhinus; species Scyliorhinus torazame. The sequence goes on from NC_092707.1 coordinate 59,857,092, forward strand.
ACGTATCTGCCTCCACCATCCGCCACTATGGTCTTTGCCTCAAACATTACCCGCTTCCCCACTAATATAGCCACCCCCCTGTTTTTTGCATCTAGCCCTGAATGAAACACCTGCCCCACCCATCCTTTGCGAATTCTGACCTGGTCTATCAGTTTCAGATGCGTCTCCTGCAGCATAACCACATCTGCCTTAAGTTTGTTTAGGTGTGCGAGTACCCGTGCCCTCTTAATCGGCCCGTTCAGCCCTCTCACATTCCACATGATCAGCCGGGTTGGGGGGCTCTTTACCGCCCCGCCCCCCCCCCCCCCTTTGTCGACTAGCCATCTCCTTTTTCAGTCCAGCTCCTCACCCGGTTCCCACGTAGCCGTATCTCCCCCCAACGGCGCCCTCCCGCCCTGACCACCACACCCCATACCAGCTCCCCCTTCTCCCCAGCAGCAGCAACCCAGTTAACCCCCCCTCCCCCGCTAGATCCCTTTCTAGCGTAATTGCACCCCCCATGTTGCTCCCAGAAGTCAGCAAACTCTGGCCGACCTCGGCTTCCCCCCGTGACCTCGGCCCCCACTGTGCGAGGCCCCCCCCCCTTCCTGCTTCCCTGTTCCTGCCATGATTACCAATACGCGGGAACAAAGCCTGCGCTTCCCATTTGGCCCCGCCCCCAATGGCCGGTGCCCCCAGGTCCTCACCCTCCCTCCCCCCCCCCTCCCCCACGACATGGGGAAGAGAGAAAAGTACAGGGTCGCAGGATTAACAACTTGGGAAATCATCTTTTCCCCCATTTCCCCCCCCCTTCACCCCACGTAGTCACCCCACAACTTTGTCCCAAACGTTCTTTTTCTAGCCTGCTTATTCCAGTTCCTCCTCGACAATAAATGTCCACGCCTCTTCTGCCGTTTCAAAGTAGTGGTGTTTCCCTTGATGTGTGACCCACAGTCTTGCCGGCTGCAGCATTCCAAATTTAACCTTCCTTTTGTGAAGCACCGCCTTGGCCCGATTAAAGCTTGCCCTCCTTCTCGCCACCTCCGCACTCCAATCTTGATATACCCGGATCACCGCGTTCTCCCACCTACTGCTCCGGGTTTTCTTTGCCCATCTGAGGACCATCTCTCTGTCCTTATATCGGAGAAATCTCACCACTATGGCTCGAGGAATTTCTCCAGCCCTCGGTCTTCGCGCCATAACTCGATAAGCTCCCTCCACCTCCAACGGGCCCGTCGAGGCCTCCAATCCCATTAACGAGTGAAGCATCGTGCTCACATATGCTCCGACGTCCGCCTCTTCTGCACCTTCGGGAAGACCAAGAATCCTTAAATTCTTCCTCCTCGCATTACTCTCCAGCACCTCCAGCCTTTCCACACACCTTTTGTGTTGTGCCTCGTGCATCTCTGTCTTCACCACCAGGCCCTGTATTTCGTCCTCATTCTCAGCAGCCTTTGCCTTCACGACCCGAAGCTCCTGCTCCTGGATCTTTTGCTCCTCCTTTAGCCCTTCAATCGCCTGTAATATCGGGGCCAACAGCTCCTTCTTCATCTCCTTTTTAAGTTCTTCCACGCAGCGCCGCAGGAACTCTTGTTGGTCAGGGCCCCATATTAAACTGCCACCTTCCGACGCCATCTTGCTTTGTGCTTGCCTTCCTGGCCGCTGCTCTAGAGGATCCACCGCAATCCGGCCACTTTCCTCTCCTTTTTCCATCGTGTCCAGGGGGGATTCCCTTCTGGTTTACCGCAGTGTTTTTAGCCGTTAAAATCGCCGTTGGGGCTCCTATTAAGAGCCCAAAAGTCCGTTCCACCGGGAGCTGCCGAAACGTGCGACCTAGCTGGTCATCGCCGCACCCGGAAGTCACAATCTCAGAAGTTAAAGTGTGCTAACATACATAATGTGAACAGAAATATCGAGACGACATGCGTAACAATTATTATTCATTTTTAAGTACTAATCAAAAATGCAATTAGTTGCAGCTAAATCCCAACCTAAATTACCCACTTTTCCCAACCCACAATTACCCCATTTTTATTTCCCATTTCCAGCAAGTGCATTACTTCACTTTGCTATACTGCGTTTCAGTTCACTCGTTCAGTTAAGAAATTATTTTTGTCTCTAGTAGGGACATGTATTCATTTTAAAAAGCTTTTTGATGATGTTTGATTTTAACATTTCTTTTATGTTTACTTTTTTTTTCAGAGTCATTTATCTTCTTCAAACATACCCGATTGACTACAGTGCAAAATTACTTTATATTGTTGCAACAGGTTCATCTTCTGTATGTACATTTCTTCCAGCATTTCTAACTTTCATTCATGTTGTATTTGAGGATGCATTAGGTCTATCTCCTAACTTGATTAAAACTTTAAATAAAACAAATCATCAAGTGGCAAAGGTAAGTATTTTGCAATCTGTAGTATTAAGATGTTATATTTGAGTGGGGGTGGTATGGGAGGCGTTGAAGGCGGTGGTCAGGGGAGAACTGATCTCCATTAGGGCTCATAGGGAGAAGACAGAGGGCATGGAAAGGGCGAGGTTAGTGGGCGAGATCTTGCAAGTGGACAGGAGATACGCAGAGGCCCCGGAGGAAAGAGTACTTAGGGAACGGCGACGGCTCCAGATTGACCTACTGACCACGGGTAAGGCGGAGGCACAATGGAGGAAGGCGCAAGGGGCGACCTATGAGTACGGGGAAAAGGCTAGCCGGATGCTGGCGCAACAGCTCCGTAAGAGGGCGGCAGCGAGGGAAATAGGGGGAATCAAAGATGGAAGGGGAGCCACGGTTCGAAGTGCCATGAAAATAAATAAGGTATTCAAGGCCTTCTATGAAGAGCTGTACAGGTCCCAGCCCCCAGGGGGGGAAGGGGAGATGAGGCTATTTCTGGACCAGCTGGGGTTTCCGACGGTGGAGGAGCAGAAGGCGGTTGGTTTGGGGTCACCAATTGGGTTGGAGGAGTTGAGCAAGGGTTTGGGGAGCATGCAGGCGGGGAAGGCCCCGGGGCCGGACGGGTTCCCGGTGGAGTTCTATAGAAAATATGTGGACCTGCTGGCCCCGCTGCTAGTGAGGACCTTTAACGGGGCAAGAGAGGAGGGAACCCTGCCCCAGACAATGTCGGAGGCAACAATCTCCTTGATTCTTAAGCGAGACAAGGATCCACTGCAATGTGGATCGTACAGGCCGATATCGCTCCTCAATGTGGACGCTAAGTTATTGGCAAAAGTGCTGGCCATGAGGATTGAGGACTGTGTCCCGGGGGTGATTCATGAGGACCAGATAGGATTTGTAAAGTGCAGGCAGTTAAATACCAATGTGCGGCGGCTCTTGAACGTGATAATGATGACATCGGAGGAGGGAGAGGCGGAGATAGTGGCAGCTATGGATGCGGAAAAAGCCTTTGACCGAGTAGAGTGGGAGTACCTCTGGGAGGTATTGCGCAGGTTTGGCTTCGGGGGAGGGTTTATCAGATGGGTTAAGCTCCTTTATAGCGCCCCGGTGGCGAGTGTAGTGACGAACCGGCGGAGGTCGGAGTACTTTCGGCTTTACCGAGGCAAGGGTGCCCCCTGTCCCCCCTGTTGTTTGCACTGGCAATCGAACCCGTGGCCATATCACTTAGGGAGTCCAAGAAATGGAGGGGGATAGTCCGCGGGGGAGAGGAGCATCGGGTATCGCTATACACTGATGACCTGCTGCTATACGTAGCGGACCCAATAGAGGGGATGGTGGAGGTCATGCAGACTCTGAAGGAGTTTGGGGAGTTCTCGGGCTACAAGCTTAATGTAGGGAAGAGTGAGCTTTTTGTGTTACAGGCAGGGGACCAAGAAAGAGGGATAGGGGACCTACCGCTGAGGAGGGCGGAGAGGAGTTTTCGGTATCTGGGGATACAGGTGGCCAGAAGTTGGGGGGCCCTACATAAACTGAATTTGACGAGGTTGGTGGAGCAAATGGAGGAGGATTTTAAAAGATGGGACATGCTCTCGCTCTCGCTGGCGGGTAGGGTGCAGTCGGTCAAAATGGTGGTCCTCCCAAGGTTTTTGTTCGTGTTTCAGTGCCTCCCCATCGTGATCACCAAGGGCTTTTTCAAGAAAGTAGGTAGGAGTATTATGGGGTATGTGTGGGCAAATAAGACACCGAGGGTTAGAAGAGGGTTCTTGGAACGCAACAGGGACCGAGGAGGGTTGGCTTTGCCAAACCTAGAGAGTTACTACTGGGCAGCAAACGTGGCGATGATCCGCAAGTGGGTCATGGAGGGAGAGGGGGCGGCATGGAAGAGGATGGAGATGGCGTCCTGTAAAGGAACGAGCCTGGGGGCGTTGGTAATGGCACCGCTGCCGCTCTCGCCGACAAAACACACCACAAGCCCGGTGGTGGCGGCAACGCTAAGGATCTGGGGCCAGTGGAGAAGGCACAGGGGTGCAATGGGAGCATTGGTGTGGTCCCCGATTAGGGGTAACCACCGGTTTGTCCCGGGGAAGATGGATGGGGGGTTCCAAGGCTGGAATCGGGCGGGGATTAGAAGAATGGGGGACCTGTTCATTGACGGGACATTTGCGAGCCTAGGGGCACTGGAGGAGAAGTATGAGTTACCCCCGGGAAATGCATTTAGATATATGCAGGTGAGGGCCTTTGTGAGGCAACAGGTGAGGGAATTCCCGTTGCTCCCGGCACAAGAAGTTCAAGATAGGGTGATCTCGGGTGTATGGGTCGGGGAGGACAAGGTGTCGGAAATATACCAAGAGATGAAAGAAGAGGGGGAAGCACTAGTAGAAGAACTGAAAGGTAAATGGGTGGAGGAGCTGGGGGAGGAGATTGAGGAGGGGAGTGCAGGAGGCGAAAGAGGCCGGCATTCTGGCCTTTGCGTCCCTAGTAGCCCGGCGAAGGGTCTTGCTCTTGTGGAAGGAGGCGAAGCCCCCTAGCCTGGAGGCCTGGTTAAACGACATGGCGGGGTTCATAAAATTGGAGAGAATTAAGTTTGCTTTGAGAGGGTCTGCACAGGGGTTTTACAGGCGGTGGCAACCGTTCCTAGAATACCTCGTGGAGCGTTAGAGGAAGTTCGGTCAGCAGCAGCAGCAACCCTGGGGGGGGGGGGGGGCAAACGAGAGACTGTTTGAGGGGATGGACGAGCAGAAGATGGCATGAAGGGTGGGGAGAAATGGAACGAGCGGCCAAGAGCCAGTGTATAAAGCTATGTAAATATACCATCTTGCCATGTACATCTCTTGCTCAGGGAGAACTTGCGTTATTTTGTTACGGGGGGGGGGGGGGTTATTGTTTGTAAGGGGGAAAAAAATTGTGTTGTTAAAAAACCTTAATAAAAATATTTATATTAAAAAAAAGATGTTATATTTGGTATGAGGAAGTACTGCTGTTTTGAATGATTTGCATAGTACATGAGGGTTCATGTACTATTTTTATTCTCGGTGGAATTGGTAAAAAATTCCACCGAGAATAAAAATAACAACTAACGGGGGGGGGGAAGTTATATTTGGAAGGGGAAATGCCCAAGAAATTCCAGGTTATTTATTGTTTTGAATCTTGTGAATTTGCTGCCATCGTGGCATTAGAAAACATTCAAGAAAGAAAAATAACATTAACATGCCTTTTAAAAAAAAAAAAAAAAATAGGTGTTAAATATGAGTGAATGAAAGAAAAGTAATAAATGAACTTGGAAAAATAAATATAAGCATTTGCCTAGATAGACTAGAAACTATGCAAGGCACTAGTTAGACCACACCTGAAATACTGTGAGCAGTTTTGGACCCCTTGTCAAAGGAAATATATTTTGGCATTGGAGGCAGTCCAGAGACAGTTCATTAGGTTTGATCCCGGGTATGGAGGAATTTTCTTGTGAGGAGAGTTGAGTAGGTTGGGCCTGTACTCAATTGAGTTTAGAAGACCAAGTGGTGACCTTATTGAGACATATAAGCTTCTCAGGGGGCTTGAAGGGGTAGATGCTGAGAGATTGTTGCTCATTGTGGGAGAGTTAGAACAATGGTGGGCAACCGGAGGGCACATACGGCCCATTAGAGTTTGGAGTGTGGCCCACAAGACACCTTGTTGATTGTTGCCCACTCACAGTGTCATCAAATTCCACACTCTTCGGTCAGTTAATTTTTCACTTACTGATATGACTAAAGTGATATACATGTAAAGCAAGGGCATGCAGTGTGAGGTGTGTGCTGGTTGCGTACAACATTGACTGTGGGAGAAGTGTGCTCGCTCCATGCCTAATCGAAGCATAAATATTTTTTCCCATTTGGAGTTGATAGTTATATTAATATATGAATGATTAAACATTTTCTGTAACTTGTTAAGAAATATTCAGTGTGTATTACATGTATTCAGTCTTATTCATGGGCTCATTATTAGTGAACATGCTCAATCTTGTGACCCACTGAGATGAAGGAGGGCCAAGTATGTTCAAGGCTGAGATGGACAGATTTTTAATCCGGAAGGGAATCAAGGTGGGAAAGTCGAGTTGAGGATTATTGTTTCAGAACAGTCATGATCTCATTGAATGGCGGAGTAGACAAAATGAGCCAAATGGCTCCTATTTCATATGATCTTATGGAATAAGAACATAAGAACTAGTAGCAGGAGTAGGCCATCTGGCCCCTCGAGCCTGCTCCACCATTCAATGAGATCATGGCTGATCTTTTGTGGACTCAGCTCCACTTTCCGGCCCGAACATAACCCTTAATCCCTTTATTCTTCAAAAACTATCTATCTTTATCTTAAAAACATTTAATGAAGGAGCCTCTACTGCTTCACTGGGCAAGGAATTCCATAGATTCACAACCCTTTGGGTGAAGAAGTTCCTCCTAAACTCAGTCCTAAATCTACTTCCCCTTATTTTGAGGCTATGCCCCCTAGTTCTGCTTTCACCCGCCAGTGGAAACAACCTGCCCGCTTCTATCCTATCTATTCCCTTCATAATCTTATATGTTTCTATAAGATCCTCCCTCGTCCTTCTAAATTCCAACGAGTACAGTCCCAGTCTACTCAACCTCCCCTCGTAATCCAACCCCTTCAGCTCTGGGATTAACCTAGTGAATCTCCTCTGCACACCCTCCAGTGCCAGTACGTCCTTTCTCAAGTAAGGAGACCAAAACTGAACACAATACTCCAGGTGTGGCCTCACTAACACCTTATACAATTGCAGCATCAGCTAATTAGCATTAGTTAAGAGCATCAGCTAATTAGCATTCTTTCTTATGGCTAAAGTAAGCTTTGATTTTAAATTTTATTATCTTGACCTCTTGCTTTCTTTCCCCTGGTGCTACATTCTGTGGGTGTGATGAAAGAGGATGCTGGTCCATAACTTGTGGAGAATCTCGGGCATTGATAGTCGGGTCCATTGAAATACCAATGGCTTTGTTGACTTTGAACCATTGTTTTAGATTTTCCACTTGATCATAGAATCCCTACAGTGCAGAAGGAGGCCATTAGGCCCATTGTGACTGCATTGACCCTCTGAAAGAGCACCCTACCTAGACCCACTCCCTTGCCCTGTCCCCATAACCCCACCCAACCATTGGACACATAGTATCAATATAACAGGCCAATCCACCTAACTTGCACAACTTTGGATTATGGGAGGAAACCGGAGCATCCAGGGGAAACCTACGCAGACACGAGGAGAATGTGGAAACTTCACACAGTCACCCAAGATTGGAATCAAACCTGGGTCCCTGGTGCTGTGAGTCGGCAGTGTTAGCAACCGTGCCACCAATTAATGTAATTTAATGATTGGCAAATTTATGTATGAGTAATAATCCCACATTTCTGATTTTTCCAGCCTTTTGGTGGTACCCAGCTGTCGTTTTCCCATAGGAGTCGTGCTTTGCAGTGTCTCCTTCACATTGCAGACAGCGAAACAATAGCAAACATCAGTCGGCAATCAACTGAACAAGTCAAGTATGTTCCAGTTGTACCATTTGCTAAATGCATACTAATAAATCTTGCTATTTCTAAACAATAAACATTCCTTTGCAAAGAATTTGGTGAGTATATATCTCCAATTTTCTTTCCAGTAAATATGCAGCATTATCCTCCCCCTTCAGTGTCAGAGCCAGGCAGCTCTAATCTGTTAAGTGGCTGATGTTAACGAAGCAAAAATGTTTTAACTGAAAATGGAATAGAAAATTCCTAATTCCCTTCTTCCCAACTTCTGGACCTTTAGCATAGTAAATGTGCTATCTGTAGAACTGTATAGATTAGCAAGGGTCTTTCGTAAATTAGGCAACCAGCCAGGGTAGCTCCAGGGCATTATAATAGCTTCTGAACCTCCAGACTGAAGAGTAGAGGAAGGAATAAACAATAGTTTCCCAAGACTGTCTAACCACATCTGCTGGGTGTATGTAAGCAAGGACAAAATTAGGCTCAGCTATGATGGTCCCTATGATTGAATTGCCTGCTGATAATGTCCAGGCTCTCACCTTAACAATGGCCACTTGAGTACAGTGCTGAAGTACCATTATTATATGTAAAATGTGCATCATTGTCTTTAGGTGAGATGGGATAAATGGAAACAAATTACTTGTAATTTAAAGAAGACATTTATTGCTAAATGAAACATATTGTGAATATTTTGGGTCATTTGTAACTCAAAACGATTTTACATTTTAACAAGTGAAGCGGGCACTCGGTAGAGCACATGCTCTGCCACACTGTCAATTCAATGTTATTACAATTATGCAACTCTTCCTTGAGGTTTTCCCTGCCTGGCTGGTGTTCTGTAAGAATAAAGCTTTTAAAAAAAAAAAAAAAATTGTTTTATGATTTAATTCCATTTCACTGAGAAAGCTTCAGGCCTATCCACATCCAACACCCGATTCTGAAAACTCAGCCCATATTTGTTTTTATAGATTTAGAGTCCCCAATTATTATTTTCCAATTAAGGGGCAATTTAGCATGGCCAATCCACCTAACCTGCACATCTTTGGGTTGTGGGGGTGAAACCCACGCAGACACAGGGAGAATATGCAAACTCCACGCAGACAGTGACCCAGGTTCAGGATCGAACCTGGATCCATAGCGCCGTAGCCAGCAGTGCTAACCACTGCCGCCCCAACTCTGCCCATATTTTGACAGCTCTACCAAATTGCACGGTGTTCTAAAGCAACGTTCTAAATAAAACGACCCACTACATATGTTTTAAAAAGCCAATTCACCCTATTTCTCCATGTTAACAGATCTTTTTTAAAACAAAAAGAATTCCAGGATTCAGATCTGCATCATTGCCAAAAACTTATCAGTTCTTCATTTGATCAGACCCATTCTATGTACCATGTTTCATTGTAATTGTCCATTTGATTTTCATTTATATTGTTGCCTGACAAGCTGGCGTGAAAACAATGCCTACACCCACCTTCAGTGGTGGAGATCAGAGAACTATGTAGTACCAACATTCGAGAAAAGCGGCTTCAGAATGTTTTTTTTTAAGAAAATATTTTATTGAAGCATTTGTAATTTTCCCAATTTAACATGTTGACATTTCTAAAACAACCGCGTGGGTCGACGCACAAAATACCCCCTAAAAGAACAACAAACAATAAACCACCTCCTCCACTTCTCCCGCCCTGTCCCCAATTACCCGTATATTAGCTCCTTGTCCTTATTTAACATTACCCTGCCTCCTGTTTTCCGCCCCCCCCCTCCGCCCACCTTTTCCCCCCCCCCTTACTGCTGACTTTCAATTTTTGTTTAAGAAATCGATGAATGGCTGCCAACTCCGGGCGAATCCCTGTATTGATCCTCTCTGAGCGAACTTGATTTTCTCCAGACTGAGAAACCCGACAATATCGCTGACCCACATTCCTGACTTCGGGGGCTTCGAGTCCCTCCATCTCAACAAGATCCGTCTCCGGGCCACCACGGAGTAGAAGGCAAGGATAGCGCCCCCACCCCCCCCTGCCGACACCCAAAATATTGCCAATTTTGGACTCGGAGCTACCCTATCTTCCAGGACTTCTGACATAACATCCGCAAATCCTTGCCAGAATTCCCTCAGTTTCGGACATGCCCAAAACAAATGAACGTGGTTGGCCGGGCTACCCCCACACCGTCCACATCCGTCGTCCTCCTCCTCGAAGAACCGTTATGTGGGCCCTGTGGACTACCTTGAACAGAATCAAGCTAAGTCTAGCACAGGACGAGGATGCATTTACCCTTTTCAAGGCTTTTTCCCACAGTCCAGTTTCCAGCTCCCCTTCCCACTTCCTCTTCACCTCTCTGATAGGGGCCCCTTCCCACTCTAACAATTCCCTGTATATCTCCGAAACCTTCCCACCTCCAACCCCTGTTTTTGACAGCACTTTATCCTGTAGTCCCCTCAGGGGGAGGCGAGGAAAGCTTGGGACCTGCCTCCGTACAAAGTTCCGCACTCTAAGGTACCGAAACCCTTCCCACCTGGCAAATTAAACTCCTCCTCTAATGTCTCCAAGGTCGGAACGTCCTCCTGGATGAATAGATCCCCAAACCTCTCAATCCCTATCCGCTGCCATACATTAAAGCCCCCATCCAGCCCCCCCGGGACAAACCGATGATTATCACAGATCGGTGACCACACTGACGCTCTTCCAGTCTCGTATGCTGCCTCCATTGCCCCCACACCCTTGGGGCTGCCACCACCGGACTTGTAGGGTACCGGGCCGGCGAGGAACGGCAGGGGCGCTGTCAGTAAAGCCTCTAAACTCGCACCGTTGCAAGATGCTGCTTCCATCCGCTCCCAAACCGACCCCTCCCCCACTACCCACTTCCTGACCATCGATATGTTGGCAGCCCAGTAATAGTTGATAAAGCTCGGGAGAGCCAAGCCCCCTTCTCCGTGGGTCCGTTCCAGGAGTGCCCTCGTTACTCTCTGGGTTTCACCCGCTCATATAAACCTCGATATCGCCACATTCATACTTCTGAAAAAAGCCTTTGGGACAAAAATCGCGAGACATTGAAAAAAGAAAAGCAGTCTCGGAAGGATTGTCATCTTCACTGTCTGAACCCTCCCCGCCAGCGTCAGTGGGAGCATGTCCCATCTGCGGAAATCCCTTCTCATTTGATCCACTGCTTTGCCCAAATTTAACTTGTGAATCTGCGCCCAATCCTTGGCCACGAATCCCCAGATACCTAAAACTCCTCCCAACCACGTTAAAAAGTAGCCCCCCCCCCCGCCCTCCCGGGGTCCATGACATAAAGCAGCAAATCGTCGTCCGCCTAGAGAGAGACCCTGTGTTTTCTCTCCCTCCCCCCAACGATACCCTGGCAGGCATTCGCTGCTCTCAGGGCCATTGCTAAAGGTTCTATGGCCAGGGCAAACGGTAATGGGGAGAGCGGGCATCCCTGCCTTGTCGCTCGACATTGAAGTATTCCGACCGAACTCGGTTAGTTTTTACGTTTGCCGCCAGGGCCTGATACAATAACCGGACCCACTCCACAAATCCCTGCCCAAACCTGCCTAAAATATCCCATAGATACTTCCACTCCACCCGGTCGAAAGCGGCTTCAGAATGTTAACTATGTAGGTCACACTAGTTGTCTTGGTAATTTAATCAACAGCACCAAAACCATTACTATGAAAGAGATATCCTTGTTTACCTATAGAACTTGCTGATTTTGAAGGTTGCTACAGTATCTACTTTATTAGTTCAACAAAAACCTTTTCACAATGGAACTAAACTTTAATAGATGTAACTGATCTTTGTTCTTGTAGGTGTTACCTGAAGTATTGCATTTGTTTGACTGAATTTGAAATCTTGAACATACCATATACCATTGAATCGTTCCACAACAGTCCCAAAGAGGGCATGATCAAAGGTTTATGGAAGAACCACAACCACGAGCCTAGGGTTAGTACCAAGATCCAGATATATTTAATGTAGGACAATTTATCTGTCGTAACACTTTGATTAGAGAAACTGTTTGTTGCAAATCTGGGGAGGCGGTGGCATAGTAGTATTGTCACTGGACTAGTAAACTAGAGACCCAGAGTAATGCTCTGGGGCCCCAGGTTCAAATTCCACCACTGCTGATGGTGAAATTTGAATTCAATAAAAATCTGGAATTAAAAGTCCAATGATGATCATGAAACCATTGTCAATTTTCTGAACTGATTTAAGAAGTGTTTCCTGTGAATAGTAAGTAGAAATAGATGTAAAAATTAAAATACACACAACAAAGTTAGATGGTACATGTTATGTTTAAAACAAAACAGCGACTGCTATGTATTGTGAAGCTTTTACATTGGAGGATATATTTAAAAAGTGGAGGTTAAGGTGCTAGTTGTTTGAATTCATCCAGTATTTAAAAAGCAGCAGTGTATTCCTTAAGGTTTAGCAATATCTGTATAAGAAATTATAATAATGTTTTTTTAAATTCTCAGGCTGTTAGATTGGTTACGGAGTTAAGTTTGGAATACAAAGTGTATGACCCACAGCTATGGAATGGTATACTGCAGAAACTGCTGGCTTTTAACATGGTAAGTAAAGCAATACAATTGTGTTCTTTTGCATGCATATCTAATGCAAACTAACATAGTGCTCCACAAGTACATTATAATGTTTTCATTTTGAGCTTTCTTTCTTTGGATCTCCAGCAACATTGCAGTTGTACAGTGCCATTAACACAAGAAATATTTCTCGAAGAACTTCATAGGGATGAGGAAAACTGATACCAAGTTGTCAAAAGAGAAATTGGGAGGATCACCAAGGGTCTTATTAGAGACGTATGAACATTTCAGTGCTAGAAAGGTTAAGGCAAATGTGGATCACCGTTAACATAGAACATGCAGTGCAGAAGGAGGCCTGTCGAGTCTGCACCGACCCACTTAAGCCCTCACTTCCACCCTATCCCCGTAACCCAATAAACCCTCCTAACCTTTTTTTGGTCACTAAGGGCAATTTATAATGGCCAATTTTATAATTTCCAATCCACCTAACCTGCACGTCTTTGGACTGTGGGAAGAAACCGGAGCACCCGGAGGAAACCCACGCAGACACTGGGAGAACGTGCAGACTCCGCACAGACAGTGACCCAGCGGGGAATCGAACCTGGGACCCTGTCACTGTGAAACCACAGTGCTATCCAGTTGTGCTACCGTGCTGCCCCATAACTGTTTAGGTGAAAAGGATATGATGGGCAGAAAGCAAGGTTGAACAGGGTACTGAGCTACAACTTTCTTGGTTTAACCAGAGTTGGTAGCTCGGAAGAAGGATATCGCTCATGATTACCGAGTGAAGCTTACAATGGAACAAAGGCTTCATTATTCCCAGTGTCCTGATGAAGTTCGTACTCATCCAAGGCTGGATGATGAACAAGCAATTTGACAGTGAAGGTAACCGGGACTGGGAGAGGTGGTAAGGGATACAAATGGATGTCATTGTTGTACATTTGGAGGTTGACCCTATCTCTGTGAATGATATGGCCAGGGGACAGCAAGTAGATATGTATGTGGAGAGGGGTCAAGGGTAGATCTTCAGATGACTTCATTGATTATAATATTAGTGTGGAAAGCAATGTCATTGCAGAGCTGCTTTGGATGCAGTCAGATAGGCGAGAGAATTTCACAACTCTCAAAAGTTTCTAAAATGTTTCATGGGGGTTGATGTTGATCGAGGGATATATTGTTATCCAGGATATCTGGGAAGCTCCCTTATTTGTCTTTGGTGAGTGTATAGATTATGTGCTCAGGATTCTGGAGTTGGACAAACCCATAATTTGCCCACTCAGACAAAAGTCAAGGCTAACACCAAAAGAGCATTAAAGCAAAGGCAGCTTCATAAAGCTGGCCAAGAGTGGAGGAACACTAGAAGTGTATGGAATTGATTGTCACATTTTGTTTGTAAGCACTCCTGTGAAGCACCATGGAATGTTTTACTGCGATGAGGCACTACATAATTGCAACTTGTGTGACACAGGCTGCAGAGAGGTCAAGGAGGATAAGGGGGATATTGCATCAGGGTCAGAATCCAAAGAATGATGTTTGTCACTTGTAGGGCTTTTTCTATGTGGTGGTAGAGGTGGATCAGATGTTGACGTTGTACTTTTACCAAGCTGACTCTTTCATCAAGTATGTTATAATTACTGGAGTTGGTGTGAAATCAATAGTTGTGGTTATAGTTTTAAGTATCCTTGGAGAGCAAGGTTATCTGCCACTACTGAATGTTGACATTCGTACAGACACACTTTTTCGAATATATTAATTTTCTTTTCATTATTTTGGATGTTTTTCCAGTTGCCCTCCCATCCCCATCATGTTTTATCCTATGGCCTGCCTTTTACCAAGTGACTATTACACAACCAGTGTTTTCTGTCTCCTTTTGAAGCCCTCCTGAGATTAGGATTTTCTATTTCCTCACCTGTGTCAGACTACTTTCCAACGTATTGATACAACACGCTTCTATATTTTGTGAGTTGTGAAAGAGGAATCGGATGAATTTCTTCTAACTTCAATATATAATAGAGAGGTCATTGTAAATTTTTGCTGGGATTTTCCGACCCCACCACAGGGGATGCGGCAGCCCAGCCAAAGGTTCATTGACTTTCGGTGGGACCAGGTGAAACCAGCGGCAGAGAGGGCTGTAAAGTCCTGCCCTCTATCTAGAACCAAAATAATAGTGTTATTACTTTTTACTATTCAAAAACTTTGGAACTTAAATGGTTTGTCTTCAGAGTTCTTTTTTTTGCATCGCTAAATATGCACTTTTGTTTAAATGAAAAGTGAAGCTCATGTACAAAATTAAACATGTTTGTATGTTATAGGTCGACTACTTGAGGAAAGTGCTAGTAACAATCACTGCAATACACCCTTTGTGGCAGGTATGTGTATTTTTCTCTGCAAATTATTGATCTTTTTGTATACCATTACCATGGTAATGCAGCAAGGGCATTTCCATTGTACTTTCCCTAATACAATATAGATAGTAAGAGTCTGACAACACCAGGATAAAGTCCAACAGGTTTGTTTCGAATCACTAGCTTTCGGAGCACTGCTCCTTCCTCAGGTGAATGAAGAGGTGGGTTCCAGAAACATATATATTTATATATATATATAGACAGAGTCAAAGATGCAATACGATACTTTGAATGCAAGTCTTTGCAGGTAATTAATTCTACAGGTCCATACGGAGCAACTGGAGAGAGGGATAATCGTAGGTTAAAGAGGTGTGAATTGTCTCCAGCCAGGACAGTTGGTAGAAATTTGCAAGCCCAGGCCAGATGGTGGGGGGTGAATGTAATGCGACATGAATCCAAGGTCCCGGTTGAGGCCATATTCATGTGTGCGGAACTTAGCTATAAATTTCTGCTCGGCGATTTTGCGTTGTCGCGCATCAATTACATTTTTTTCCTTTGGACCCACGGTGAATAATCACTGAAACGACTACACAATGACGTCAATAAGTTCCACCCCACCACCAGACCTACCATGGACTACTCTCCAGAATCGGTTGCATTCTTGGACACGCTCATCTCCACAAAGGATGGTCACTCAGCACTTCGCTTTACCACAAGTCCATAGATAATCTCTCGATGCTCCACTTCTCCAGCTTCCACCCTAAACACATTCAAGAAGCCATCCCCTATGGGCAAGCCCTCCGTATACACAGGATCTGCTCAGACGAGGAGGTGCGTAACAGACATCTACAGACGCTGAAAGATGCCCTTGTACGAACGGGATATGGCGCTCGACGCATCGATCAACAATTCTAACGCGCCACAGCAAAAAACCGCACCGACCTCCTCAAACATGGGACACAACCGACAGAGTACCCTTCGTCATCCAGTACTTCCCCGGAGCGGAAAAACTACGACATCTTCTTTGCTACCTTCAACACGTCATCGATGAAGACGAACATCTTGCCAAGGTCATCCCCACTATGCGCCTTCAATCAACCGCGCAACCTCAAACAAACCATTATTTGCAGCAAACTACCCAGCCTTCAGAACATCGACCACGACACCCCACAACCCTGTCACGGCACTCTCTGCAAGACGTGCCAGATCATCGACATGGGTACTACCATTACACGTGAGAACACCACCCACCAGGTATGTGGTACATACTCGTGCGACTCGGCCAATTATGTCTACCTCATACGCTGCAGGAAAGGATGTCCCGAAGCGTGATACTATGGGGAGACCATGCAGCCGCAGCGACAACGGATGAACAGACATGGCGTGACGATCGCCAGGCAGGAATGTTCCCTTCCAGTCGGGGAACACTTAAGCAGTCAAGGGCATTCAGCCTCTGATCTTCGGGTAAGCGTTCTCCAAGGCGGCCTTCAGGACGCGCGACAACGCAGAATTGCAGTGCAGAAACCTATAGCCAAGTTCCGCACACATGAGTACGGCCTCAAACGGGACCTTGGATTCATAATCCTACCAACTATCCAGGCTTGAGACAATTCACACCTCTTTAACCTGGGATTACCCCTCTCTCTGGATCTGTAGAGACTTAATTACCTGCAAAGACTTGCATTCAAAGTATCGTCTTGCATCTTTGACTCTGTCTCTCTCTCTCTCTCTCTCTCTCTCTCTATGTGTTTCTGGAACCCACCTCTTCATTCACCTGAGGAAGGAGCAGTGCTCCGAAAGCTAGTGATTCAAAACAAACCTGTTGGACTTTAACCTGGTGTTGTAAGAAATCTTACTGTGCTCACCCCAGTCCAATGCCGGCATCTCCACATCATGACAATATAGATAAATATGGCACTGGTGCTGCAGATCTGAAATATTAACAAACATACATTAACCAATCATTGGCCCATTTCTCAAGTCACCTTGTTGTGTTATGCTCCAACTCTGTTCAATTAAATGCAATAATTATTTTTTTATCTATGCGCCGTTAAGCTAATGAAGCCTGTTTCTTGTTAGCTACCACTGACAGAACAAACAATTTGGGGCTTGCATAACATGTGTTGCATAAAGTATTGATTGGAAAAGGTTATTTTCCTGTCTTTCCAATAAACCGATGCAATTCACAGCATGATCAGTGTTCCACTAACGTTAAGAATTTCATTCAATTTCCTCATGGCACCTAAGTGCACCATTTTATTTTGTATTCCCTCAATTGATGTTGTAGCCTTCTGTAGTGTATTTGCTCTGTGCCAAGAGAGTCGTTATGAACTTGCCAAGCAAGTCCTACAAAGGTATTCCTTTGGAGCTATTTGTAGCTGATAAATATAGCATTTCTGTCCTGATTGCGCTACCAATCTGTTCTCTAACTGTTGCCAATCTTTATAATTTCATAACTAGGGGTGGATTAGGGAAATTCTTAGAATTCACAAACTCAAAGTCATGTTGTTCCATTTTACTTACGCCAAAGAAGAATGGCTGCTGCTATCTGAGGTTTGGTTATAAGCCCATAAGACATAGGAGCAGAATTAGGCTATTCGGTCAATCGAGTCTGCTCCGCCATTAAATCATGGCTGATACTTTTCTCATCCCCATTCTCCTGCTTCTCCCAATAACCCCTGATCCCCTTTAAAAGCAAGAACCTATCTAGCTCTGTCTTAAAGACACTTAGTGATTTGGCCTCCACAGCCTTCTGCACTGTAAATTTTATGATTCTGCACCAAAGAGTTGCACAGATTCACCACCGTCTGGTTGAAGAAATTCCTCCACATCTCTGTTTTAAAAGATCGTCCCTTTAGTCTGAGATTGTGTCCTCTGTGTCATAATATGCACTAGTATATCATGGTGCAGATACACACACACTGATGGATACACAGAGCAAGACCAATCAACACCGCAGCCAATCACCAGTTAGAGCACACTCACTCTAAAGACAGGGGGCATCAGAATTCCCGCTCATTTGGGATGCAGCCTCCTACAAGGACAGAGCTTACAGCACAGATCCTCACCATGTGCTGAGTGCATAGACTGGTTCGGACAGGGATAGGTCTTTAGTTTAATCTAACATCGTGTTAACCCACAATGAAAGTATGTTCAACAGTTTCTAACTTAATAAAATAGTGTTGCACTATTTTAAGTGTTGGTGGCCTGTATTTGTTCCACGGATCCAGAGCACCCAACACATCATGATACCAGGAGTTGAGGGATATTAGAACTTCTTAGACCTACCTGCAAGTGATCTGCCTTTCGCCAGCATACAGTCATCCTCCAAAATGGACAGCGTCCGCCCGCCGCCGCTCCGCATCACCGGTAACCTGGGGGCCAACTGGAAGATATTCAAACAACGCTTCCAGCTCTATCTGGAAGCCACAGACCGGGAAGATGCCTCGGACACCAGGAAGATCGCTCTCTTCCTATCCACGGCCGGGGAACATACCATCCACATTTTCAATTCTCTCACCTTTGCTGATGATGAAGATAAATCAAAATTCAAGACGGTCCTCCTCAAGTTTGACACTCACTGCAACATAGAGGTGAATGAAAGTTTCGAGCGCTATGTATTCCAACAGTGTTTGCAGGGTAAGGATGAACCTTTCCAGTCCTTTCTCACCCACCTCCGCATCCTTGCGCAGTCCTGTAATTACGGGCTCACCTCCGACTCCATGATACGCGACCAGATCGTTTTCGGTGTTCGGCCGGACCCCCTACGCCAGCAGCTCCTCAAGGTAAAGCAGCTCACCCTAGCGACCGCCATCGAGACCTGCGTGTTACACGAACACGCCACTAGTCGGTATTCCCACATCCAAGCGGCTGAAACGGCGCGGCAAGGTCCCCGCGAGGCAGAACTGGTCCAAGCAATTGAGCAACTCTAGGGCAGTCAACACTCCATGTGACCCAGCGCGATTTGTCTGCCAGGTTGACGCCCATGTGGCATTCGCGGCCTCCAATCTACCTGCCACGGATGACCGCCTCATCCAAATTCGCCGCGAGACAGTGGCTGACCCCTTGCTACAACGTGTCATGCGCCACCTAACGGACGGGTGGCTCAAAGGCCAATGCCCTCAGTTCTATAATGTCAGAGATGATCTGGTGATAGTAGACGGGGTTCTTCTAAAACTGGACCACATTGTCATCCCGCATAGCATGCGCCAACTTGTCCTGGAACAACTACACGAGGGCCACCTTGGCGTGGAAAACTGCCGCCAACAGGCCCGAGAGGCAGTGTACTGGCCCGGCATTAATGAGGACATAGCCAACACAGTGCTCAACTTCCCCACTTGTCAGTGCTTCCAGCCGGCCCAACCACGTGAGACCCTGCAGCCCCATGAGTTGGTCACGTCACTATGGACCAAGGTGGGCATCGACCTGCTCCACGCGCTGGGTAGAGACTATGTCCTGATCGTGGACTACTTTTCGAATTACCCGGAGGTGATATGGTTGCACGACATCACCTCGTCTGCAGTCATTCGTGCATGTAAAGAAACATTTACTCGACACGGCATCCCGCTCACGGTTATGTCGGACAATGGCCCCTGCTTCGCCAGCCAGGAATGGTCCAACTTTGCAATGTGGTACAATTTTGCCCATGTGACATCCAGTCCCCTGTGCCCCCAATCCAACGGCAAAGCGGAGAAGGGAGTACATGTAGTCAAACGGCTCCTATGCAAGGCTGCCGATGCTGGGTCTGATTTCTACCTTGTCTTGCTGGCCCTTCGCTCCGCCCCGCTGTCCACTGGCCTGTCGCCAGCCCAGTTACCACCCTGAGGACGACTGTGCCGTCCATCCATGTCCCAGACCTCGGCCACGTTCTGGTCGAGGAAATACTTGTTAGGAAGGAAGATGTATTGGGCATTTTGAAAAACTTGAGGATAGACAAATCCCCCGGGCCTGACGGGATATATCCAAGGATTCTATGGGAAGCAAGAGATTAAATTGCAGAGCCATTGGCAATGATCTTTTTCAATAGGGGTGGTACCAGGGGATTGAAGAGTGGCGAATATCGTGCCCCTCTTCAAAAAAGGGACTAGGGATAACCCTGGGAATTACAGACCAGTTAGTCTTACTTCGGTGTGTGTGCGTGCGTGCGCGTCCGCAAAGGGGTACTGTACTGGAGGGCGGCAGCAAGAGTGGGCTCAAAGGGGTACTATACTGGAGGGCGGCAGCAAGAGTGGGCGCAAAGGGGTACTGTACTGGAGGGCGACAGCAAGAGTGGGCGCAAAGGGGTACTGTACTGGAGGGCGGCAGCAAGAGTGGGCGCAAAGGGGTACTGTACTGGAGGGCGGCAGCAAGAGTGGGCGCAAAGGGGTACTGTACTGGAGGGCGGCAGCAAGAGTGGGCGCAAAGGGGTACTACTGGAGGGCGGCAGCAAGAGTGGGCGCAAAGGGGTAAAGGTGCAACACAATGGAATGGCGTGGGGGCTACACTGGCTTAAGCAGGTCACTGTCGGAAATGTGGAACAAGGTGGCACTGCAAGCAGCCAATTTGGAGGGTCCCTGAACAAAGGGAAACCCTGGAGTTCGGGAGCTTGCCCACATGGCGTGTACACAGTTCTTTTTAGAAAATATTTTACTGAGGCATTTATAATTTTAACAATTTTAAACATCAAAACACACCAATATAACCAACAAACCCCCGAGCACAGACTCCAGTTAACATGGCTTACATAAACTGTGCCACCTCCCCCAGCCCCCCCTCTGTTGGCCCTCCTGCCCTCACTCGTCTCTCCCATGACCCCGACCCCCCCCCCCCCGAGAGTGGATCAGAGCTGAAGAAGTCGAGATTAGAAGTGTATTGCAGAGCTAGTTAAGATATTATCGTCATAGTTAGTACCTAAGAGATATTATAGTCATAGTTTGTGCATAAAGATAGTGTTAGTGAGTAGTTTAATTATATTTGTGATCACTACGTCTTCCGTCTTGGAAACCCCTCACAAAGATCACCACAGGATATTAGGAGGACCCTTTGGTACAAAGTGTTATTTAGTGTCCACCTGAACATAGAACATAGAAAAATACAGCACAGAACAGGCCCTTCGGCCCACGATGTTGTGCCGAACCTTTGTCCTAGATTAATCAGAGTATCATAGAATTTACAGAAGGAGGCCATTCGGCCCATTGAGTCTGCACCTGCTCTTGGAAAGAGCACCGTACCCAAGGTCAACACCTCCACCCAACTCAAAGGTCAATTTTGGACACTAAGGGCAATTTATCATGGCCAATCCACCTAACCTGCACATCTTTGGACTGTGGGAGGAAACCGGAGCACCCGGAGGAAACCCACGCAGACACGGGGAGGATGTGCAGACTCCGCACAGACCGTGACCCAAGCCGGAATCGAACCTGGGACTCTGGAGCTGTGAAGCAATTGTGCTATCCACATTGTGCTGCCCTTAAGAACAAATTAATCTATACTATATCATTCTACCATAATCCATGTACCTATCCAATAGCTGCTTGAAGGTCCCTAATGTTTCCGACTCAACTACTTCCACAGGCAGTGCATTCCATGCCCCCACTACTCTCTGGGTAAAGAACCTATCTCTGACATCCCCCTTATAAATTCCACCATTCACCTTAAATTTATGTCCCCTTGTAATGGTTTGTTCCACCTGGGGAAAAAGTCTCTGACTGTCTTCTCTATCTATTCCCCTGATCATCTTATAAACCTCTATCAAGTTGCCCCTCATCCTTCTCCGTTCTAATGAGAAAAGGCCTAGCACCCTCAACCTTTCCTCGTAAGACCTACTCTCCATTCCAGGCAACATCCTGGTAAATCTCCTTTGCACCTTTTCCAAAGCTTCCACATCCTTCCTAAAATGAGGCGACCAGAACTGTACACAGTACTCCAAATGTGGCCTTACCAAAGTTTTGTACAGCTGCATCATCACCTCACGGCTCTTAAATTCAATCCCTCTGTTAATGAACGCTAGCACACCATAGGCCTTCTTCACAGCTCTATCCACTTGAGTGGCAACTTTCAAAGAAGTATGAACATAGACCCCCAAGATCTCTCTGCTCCTCCACATTGCCAAGAACTCTACCGTTAACCCTGTATTCCACATTCATATTTGTCCTTCCAAAATGGACAACCTCACACTTTTCAGGATTAAACTCCATCTGCCACTTCTCAGCCCAGCTCTGCATCCTATCTATGTCTCTTTGCAGCCGACAACAGCCTCCTCACTATCCACAACTCCACCAATCTTCGTATCGTCTGCAAATTTATTAACCCACCCTTCAACTCCGTCATCCAAGTCATTAATGAAAATCACAAACAGCAGAGGACCCAGAACTGATCCCTGCGGTACGCCACTGGTAACTGGGATCCAGGCTGAATATTTGCCATCCACCACCACTCTCTGACTTCTATCGGTTAGCCAGTTCGTTATCCAACTGGCCAAATTTCCCACTATCCCATGCCTCCTTACTTTCTGCATAAGCCTACCATGGGGAACCTTATCAAATGCCTTACTAAAATCCATGTACACTACATCCACTGCTTTACCTTCATCCACATGCTTGGTCACCTCCTCAAAGAATTCAATAAGACTTGTAAGGCAAGACCTACCCCTCACAAATCCGTGCTGACTATTCCTAATCAAGCAGTGTCTTTCCAGATGCTCAGAAATCCTATCCTTCAGTACCCTTTCCATTTCTTTGCCTACCACCAAAGTAAGACTAACTGGCCTGTAATTCCCAGGGTTATCCCTAGTCCCTTTTTTGAACAGGGGCACGAAATTCGCCACTCTCCAATCCCCTGGTACCACCCCTGTTGACAGTGAGGACGAAAAGTTCATTGCCAACGGCTCTGCAATTTCGCCTCTTGCTTCCCATAGAATCCTTGGATATATCCCGTCAGGCCCGGGGGATCTGTCTATCCTCAAGTTTTTCAAAATGCCCAATACATCTTCCTTCCTAACAAGTATTTCCTCGAGCTTACCAGTCTGTTTCACACTGTCCTCTCCAACAATGTGGCCCCTCTCATTTGTAAATACAGAAGAAAAGTACTCGTTCAAGACCTCTCCTATCTCTTCAGACTCAATACACAATCTCCCGCTACTGTCCTTGATCGGACCTACCCTCGCTCTAGTCATTCTCATATTTCTCACATATGTGTAAAAGGCCTTGGGGGGTTTTCCTTGATCCTACCCGCCAAAGATTGTTCATGCCCTCTCTTAGCTCTCCTAATACCTTTCTTCAGTTCCCTCCTGGCTATCTTGTATCCCTCCAGCGCCCTGTCTGAACCTTGTTTCCTCAGCCTTACACAAGTCTCCTTTTTCTTCTTAACAAGACATTCAACCTCTCTTGTCAACCATGGTTCCCTCACTCGACAATCTCTTCCCTGCCTGACAGGGACATACATATCAAGGACACGTAGTTCCACATTTCACTTGTGTCCTTCCCTGACAGCCTATGTTACCAACTTATGCACTTCAATTCTTGTCTGACAACATTGTATTTACCCTTCCCCCAATTGTAAAACTTGCCCTGTTGCACGCACCTATCCCTCTCCATTACTAAAGTGAAAGTCACAGAATTGTGGTCACTATCTCCAAAATGCTCCCCCACTAACAAATCTATCACTTGCCCTGGTTCATTACCAAGTACCAAATCCAATATTGCCTCCCCTCTGGTCGGACAATCTACATACTGTGTTAGAAAAGCTTCCTGGACACACTGCACAAACACCACCCCATCCAAACTATTTGAGCTAAAGAGTTTCCACTCAATGTTTGGGAAGTTAAAGTCACCCATGACTACTACCCTGTGACGTCTGCACCTTTCCAAAATCTGTTTCCCAATCTGTTCCTCCACATCTCTGCTGCTATTGGGGGGCCTATAGAAAACTCCTCACAAGGTGACTGCTCCTTTCCTATTTCTGACTTCAACCCATACTACCTCAGTCGGCAGATACTCCTCGAACTGCCTTTCTGCAGTTGTTATACTATCTCTAATTAACAATGCCACCCCCCCCACCTCGTTTACCACCCTCCCTAATCTTATTGAAACATCTATAACCAGGGACCTCCAACAACCATTTCTGCCCCTCTTCTATCCAAGTTTCCGTGATGGCCACAGCATCATTGTTCCAAGTACCGATCCATGCCTTAAGTTCACCCACCTTATTCCTGATGCTTCTTGCGTTGAAGTATACACACTTCAACCCACCTCCATGCCTGCAAGTACTCTCCTTTGTCAGTGTTCCCTTCCCCACTGCCTCACTACACGCTTTGGCGTCCTGAATATCGGCTACCTTAGTTGCTGGACTACAAATCTGGTTCCCATTCCCCTGCCAAATTAGTTTAAACCCTCCCGAAGAGTACTAAAAAACCTCCCTCCCAGGATATTGGTGCCCCTCTGGTTCAGATGCAACCCGTCCTGATTGTACAGGTCCCACCTTCCCAGAATGCGTTCCAATTATCCAAATACCTGAAGTCCTCCCTCCTACATCATTTCTGCAGCCACATGTTCAGCTGCACTCTCTCCCTATTCCTAGCCTCGCTATCACGTGGCACCGGCAACAAACCAGAGATGACAATTCTGTCTGTCCTGGCTTTTAACCTCCAGCCTAACTCCCTAAACTCGTTTATTACCTCCACACCCCTTTTCCTACTTACGTCGTTGGTACCAATGTGCACCACGACTTCTGGCTGCTCCCGCTCCCCCTTCAGGTCTCTGAAGATACGATCCGAGACATCCCTGGCACCCGGGAGGCAACATACCTTCCGGGAGTCTCGCTCGCGGCCACAGAATCTCCTATCTATTCCCCTAACCATTGAATCTCCTACTACTATTGCTTTTCTATTCTCCCCCCTTCCCTTCTGAGCCCCAGAGCCAGACTCAGTGCCAGAGACCTGGCTGCTAGGGCCTTCCCCCGGTAGGTCATTCCCCCCCCCCCCCAACAGCATCCAAAAGGGTATACTTGTTTTGAAGGGGAACGGCCACGAGGGATCCCTGCACTGTCTGCCTGTTTGTTTTCTTTCCCCTGACTGTAACAGGGGAATAGACCCTGTATAGAATAACAATAGACCTCAGTCTATTGCTTTAAAGGACAGCACATTTTGAGAAGACAGCATTCCCAGCGTACTGCATTGGACTTTCAGTTTGGACTGGGAACCAAATCCTGTTCTTGAGTTTGTATTTACATTCTTCTGATACAGAGCCAAGTTTGTTCCCAAGCAGCTGAATTGATAATGCAGCAAGCTACTAACTATGCATGTCGGCAGGTTCTCAAGAAGCATAACCTCTCGTCTTTCTCTCTCATACGCTCATGTATCTCCTGTCCATGTTCTCTCTAATCCATATGCTTGCTCTAGTGCATTCAATCACTTTCTATTTTTGTTATTTTCCTGCACCTCTTTTACCCTCGTGCTTGCCCTTGCTTTCACATAGCCACACATCTTCCTTGCTCGACCAGCCATCCACCCCTCACTTTTTTCACTCCAGAAGCAGAAGGAAACAAATAATTTAGTTAATGCAAATTAGGCTTGAAATGCAATAATGTGTGATTATGCTTCCAGATGACCAGGATATTAGTCGCTGAATGCAATTTAGCTGTTGGAATATTATGATTTTTTGGGGGGCAGCACGGTAGCATTGTGGATAGCACAATTGCTTCACAGCTCCAGGGTCCCAGGTTCGATTCCGGCTTAGGTCACTGTATGTGCGGAGTCTGCACATCCTCCCTGTGTGTAAGTGGGTTTCCTCCGGGTGCTCTGGTTTCCTCCCACAGTCCAAAGATGTGCAGGTTAGGTGGATTGGCCATGATAAATTGCCCTTAGTGTCCAAAATTGCCCTTTGTGTTGGGTGGGGTTACTGGGTTATGGGGATAGGGTGGAGGTGTTGACCTTGGGTAGGGTGCTCTTTCCAAGAGCCGGTGCAGACTCGATGGGCCGAATGGCCTCCTTCTGCACTGTAAATTCTATGATTTATAGAGGAATATTTGTCAATCCTGAAGAATGGCCAAATGACTGATTTATTCTTTTGCGATGATAGCTTTTGTTTCTCAAATTATAATCACTTAAATGTTCAACTCAATAATAAAAACCATGTTCTGCTCTTTCACTGTTCGATTGATTTTTAAGAATCATAAAATTATGTTGTGCAGATTCCAACTTTTACCAGAGCATGGCGTAGTGTTATTCTTGCACCTTTCCTTTCAGGTAAGTAAAGATTTTTAAAATAAACCTTAGCATTTTTTTTTCTTATTTTGAGTGGCAGTCCAGCAGACGATGTGCACATTATAAACTAGATTTCTATGTTTTTATTTATTTTATCCAGCTTCGTGCCCTCCAAGTCCAATGCAATTGGATGCTTGTTATGAGTCATTTGTGCTGTTGATAAAGTAAGTGCTGCCAAATAAAATATAATGTCATGCAGCTGAATAACTTGTATCCTGCAGTAGTGTTTTATCCCAGAAAATTGTAGGAAAGTGATTTGAGATTGGTAGCTCCTTAAATACTTATTGGATATTTATGAAACCTACCCAACTTTCCAAAAGGGGTAACCTGTTGGGGTTGGTTTGAAATTGATGAAACTTGACTGCCACTCAGGCTACAGCAGGTAAATAGGGAAGTGAACAAATTTATTTATTTACAGGAACACTTCCATCAGTATCTGCCATGTACCCTCAGCAGCAACCCTTTTTTAAGTTTGTCAGCTATTTGCAGTTAGCATGCATTTATTCTTTTGCAGTTTGGGGGATTTTAGTTGAATGGTGATTTTGAGCATGTAAACATTCAACCAGTATTTTTTAAATCTGAAATCGCAGTTATTTACTAAAAAGAATGAAGATACAAGATTCCACTGTTTAAACAAAGTAATTTTTAGTGTACAAGAGTCAAACAAGGCAAACATTAAATACTACCTCCGCTAGCCCCCTACATTCTAAAACCCAGAATCAACACCAGTTCAACCTGAATGTTTTAAAATAAATTTAAAGTGCCCAATTCTCTTTTTTCCAATTAAGGGGCAATTTAGCGCAGCCAATTCTTCTACCCTACACATCTTTGGGTTGTGGGGGTGAGACCCACGCAGTCACGGAGAGAATGTGCAAACTCCACAAGGACTGGGATCAAATCTGGGTCCTCAGCACCGTGAGGCAGCAGTGCTAACCACTGCGCCACCGTGCCGCCCTCAGTAAACCTGAATTAACAGGCAAATCTGTTTTTAAATATAGTTTCAAACCAGTGGTTTTTGTAAGCAGGAAGGTCAGTTTCCCTTTCTTGGTTTCCCTTTTTGATTAGCATCTATCTTTAAAAAAACACAATCTTTAACACTGCAGATTCCATCACAACACAAATGGGAAAAAAGACCAACGTGTCAGTCAGATTTGGATTCAAACCTTGCTGCAGAATTTGAGCACATACTTTAGCTTGACATTTCCGTTAATTTCTGCAGGGGTACTGTGTTATCAGAGATGTCTTTGTTACAATGAAAGATTTAAACCGCGGTACACTCTGTAGAGTTGGAATAAAAAGAAGAATCCTTATTTTTAAATGAAGAGTAGGGAGCTCTCGGTGATTAGCTGATATTAATCCCCAAATTAAAAATGCCAAAACCAATTATTGACCATGTACCTAGTTTGTCGTTTGTAGGAACTTTGCATGGAAATTGGCTCTCACTTTTTTGTCTTAATCATAACTGTGAGAATTCTGTAACTTGTTGGCTGCGAAACCAAAGAAATCCCAAAGATGTCAAAGACACAATACTCCTCCCATTGCTGTATATGTTTCTTCTGCCATTAAAAGTACATATGGGTGATTATTAATGTTGGTTTAATTATGTTCAATTTTGTAAAAACCTCTCATACCATTATTTTCTGACTTTAAAGTTGTTCTATTTTATCTCAAGGCTGGTAATGCTTTTCAAGATTTGGTTAATTATTGCACACGCTGATTTTTCTGTCTATCGACATGCTTTTTGCAACTTTCTATTGGCATGATGGCCGTTCTTTTAGATAAATATTTTCTTTTAGATATATAAATATTTACATGGAATTTTGTGTCTACAGAAGGTCTGTTGTAATGTGCAAACAGCAAATGGTAAAATACATTATTAATAGCCCCTTAGTGCAAAATAGAAATGTTTTAATGTATATGGTATTTAAAATGCTGCTCATACCATTTCATTTTCTGATCCTGAAGATGTCCTATTCTACTTGACCTTGATCTTGTTGGCATTGCAAAGCAATATGTACAGCTGGAGCTAATGGCATTTGCCCTGGGCTGTCTGCTTCTTATTCCTTATTCTGAGAAAAGAAAGCAGCAAATACAGGTATGTGGTTTTGACATGGTAAGCATGAGCAGCTTGCAGTGCATTTGTTTTCGAGTAGGAACAACTAAACTATCGGTATATTGAGTTTCAGTAAAGGACAGAAATGTACATATAAATCCAATCAAATTAATATGATGACATCCTTAATCTTTCAAAAATCGATGTAGACTAGAACTGTTTGTTTTTAATTTAAAGTGCCCAATTCCTGGGCAGCATGGTGGCGCAGTGGTTAGCACTGCTGTCTCACGGCTCCAAGGTCCCAGGTTCGATCCCGGCTCTGGGTCACTGCTCATGTGGAGTTTGCACATTCTCCCCGTGTTTGCGTGGGTTTGACCCTCACAACCCAAAGATGTGCAGGGTAGGTGAATTGGTTAAATTGCCCCTTAATTGGAAAAAATGAATTGGGTACTCTAATTTTTTGTTTTTTGTTTTAAATAAATAAAATAGTGCCCAATTCCTATTTTCAATTAAGGGGCAGTTTAGCGTGGCCAATTCACGTACTTTTCCATCTTTGGGTTGTGGGGGTGACACCCAAGCAGACATTGGGAGAATGTGCAAACTCCACATGAGCAGTGACCTGGGGCTGGGATCAAACCAGGATCCTCGGCATCGTGAGGCAGCAGTGCTAACCACTGTGCCGCCGTGGCACCCGAACTACAGCTGTTGAGTAATACATTTTCTGTTTCTATTTGATTAAGCTAATAGAATTAATTGGAATAAATGTGTGAACCTAGCACTAGGTTATAAATATTAGCAACAAACCAGATAAGCTTCAGGCATTTACTTGCTAATATTGTGGCAAGTGCAGTGTTCAACACCTCTAGGAACACAATGGGTATATCCACATCACATGGACTGCAGCAATTTAAAAAGATGGCTCACCATCACCTTTTCAAGGGTAATTGGGAGTGGGCAATAAATGCTAGCCATGCCAATGACACTCCCATGAACATTTTTTTTTTGTTTTGATGTCACTGTTTAATAGTGAATTTTATTTGTTTGCAGGGGTTCCTTTTGTCAGTTGATCCTGTAATCCTTTTGCAGCAAGTTATTGATCACATGACAACAGGCGAGGTTGCAGGATATGCATGCAAGGTAAAATAGCCTATTGTACGGAAACAAAAACCATATACTATAACACTGATAATGCCCATAAAGAGGAAATGTTGTCAATATTTTAAGCATTATACTTAAAACCTGAAAACTTAAATGAACAAATATTTTAATCCATACTTTTTTTGGATATATTGTTAGAATACAATTGTTATGCTGTTGTCTGCTAGACTCATAGATATGTGTTCATAGTGAGTAAACTAATCTTTGAAAAACAATGAACGTGGAGAGAGTAAGGGGATGGTTAGGAGAGCCTGAGGTGGAGGGGTACAAATGGAGGAGGCCTCATGTACTGGGACATCTCTCAGGCCACCACCACCACCATGACCACCACACACACTCCAGGAGCCCGGTGGCAGTAGCCACATTAAAGACCTGGAATCAGTTCAGGCACCATTTTAAACCCAACGATATGCCTGTGGAGGCCCCCATCTGCAAGAACCATAAGTTTACATTGGCAAAGATAGATGTTCAAGACATGGAAAGGGGGACAGAGGGACACTGAAGGTGAGGGACTTGTACATGGACGGTAGGGTAGTGACCTTGGAGGAACTAACGGAGAAGCTCCAACTCCCGAAAGGAAAACGTTTTGATACCTGCCGCTGCGAGACTTTCTTTGTAAGGAGACCAAGATCTTTCCCCAGCTACCCGGACACGCCTACTAGATAGGATGTTAACTCTGGATTGGCTTGGGGGGGGGGGGGGGGGGGGGGGGGGGGGGGGGTGCAAATGTGGGGATATATACGGACGACCGTTGGAAGATGTCAGGACCCCACTGGATAAAACGCAACAGAAAGGTGAGGAGGGGCTAGGCATGGGAATAGGGGAGGACTCTGGATCGAGGCTTTGCATGGGATCAATTCCACCTCCTCATGCACAAGGCTGAGCCGAATGCAACTCAAGTTGGTGCACAGAGTGCACCTATCCAAAACGTGGAGCGGGCAGCAGAGGAGCGGGCAGAAGCGGAGCATGCCGCAGAGAGGCAGGTGGCTGCCATCCAGGATGGAGAGCGAGTTGCCCAACAAGCCGAGGAAGAGGAGGTGCTAATGAGGCCTCTCGTGTACTATCTTGTTGCCTGTCATTCGAGGACCTGCCAGACTGGGCATGCCATTGAAGATACTGGCTTAGCAAGGAGGCATATCTGACAGATGATGACACAGCTGCCACCGCGGGGGGTATGGAGGAGGATACCAGCTTCCGTTGGCCGTCAAGGTGATGGTTGCCCTGAACTTTTACGCTACAAAGTCCTTTCAGGCGTGGAGTGAGGACCTGTCCGGGATCTGACAGACCTCAGTGCACAGGTGCATCCATGCCCTGTATGCGCAGGCGGGTCAATACATCCATTTCAATGTGGACCGAGCCCCCTAGGCTGCCAGGCAGCGGGGTTTGCTGCCATCGCCTGGATGCACTGCGGCCAGGGGATGAAGATGGGATGCATGTCCCCTTAGGATCACCACCTGCAGATGTCACGTCGCTCTACACAAACCAAAAGGGGTTCCACTCGAACATACAGCTGATGTGTGACCATCAGCTGCGCACATCATACACGTCTGCACCTGATTCCCTGGCAGTGTGCATAATACCTTCATCCTAGCACACTCAATGATTCCTGATATGTTCGAGACCCGACCCCCCCCCCCCCCCTCTCTGCAACCCCCTCTCTGATGCATACCTGTCACACTATATGGGGGGACTCTGGGTTGGCAGTAACAGTTGGTCTGATCCATGGGACGGAGGGTGATGGTATCCTGCTCTGCGATGAGCTCTGGTGCTCCACATCGTTTGGCAATGTCTGACTCATGCTCATGGTAGCACTTTCCACCGTCCACCTGGGTGATCCTTGCATGTGAGATGGCCATTCGAAAATGAAATGAAATGAAAATCGCTTATTGTCACAAATAAGCTTCAAATGAAGTTACTGTGAAAAGCCCCTAGTCTCCACATTCCGGCGCCTGTTCGGGGAGGCTGGTACGGGAATTGAACCGTGCTGCTGGCCTGCCTTGGTCTGCTTTAAAAGCCAGCTATTTAGCCCTGTGCTAAACCAGCCCCTAATCACACGGTGCCATCGATTCCCTGGGGTGACGTTAACGGTTGGGGGAGTGTTGAGCCCATGCCACTCACCGGGTCCGCCCCTCAATTCCATCCGACAGAGCACCAAGACAGATTGTATGCAGCCCAGGGGGTGGCTTCCGTGGCCAGGGCTCCCAGCCATGGCGGACTGTATGGGTGCCAACATGTGGTGTAGGGGTGAGGGTTTGGCTCCTTCCCAGGCCAGGGTACAGAGTCACCCTACTCTCCTCCAATGCATCCAGGAGGGTCTCCAGCTCCTGCAATCTTGGGTTGGGATGGTGTGCGTGGGGAATGAAGTATGTATATGTGGCTGCAGCTTGTCAGCCTCCTGAGTGTCAATCACGAAACCGCGATTCCGCCACCGTTTCTCATTAGAATCAATTATGATCCACGTGGCACCGGTGCTAGCCCCTGAACAGTAGCAGAATCGGTCCAGGTGTGGAGCTGGTTTTTCTGTCGTGAAAGTTCACGGATTCTGCGTTGGCGTCAACAATTAATCTCAGAAACAGAGAATCTCGGCCATAATTTCTCCCCTAATTACTACTTTCTGCCCTTCCCACATGAGGGTGAGACCTCCCATTATCATTATTCAGCATCTAATCCTAAATAGCCCCTGAGATCCTTGCACAGAACCCCAGTTCTGCCAGCAGACCCACATCCAATCACCATCCCTTTCGATGCCCCCAGCCTACCTCTAACTCCAGGTCTGCCAATCTGGGGTATGGTCAGAAATGACCACCGCAGTGTATTCCAATTTCTTCACCTGCCAATAGCGCTTGGCTCATGACAAAATAGTCAATCCTGGAGGATACATAATGTAGTGAGGAGAAGAACGAAAACTTTCTCACCCGGATGTCCGAAACGACAAGGGGCTGCCCCCCGCCCCCTCCCCCTCCCCCAGCCTGGTTTCTTCCATTTCTGCCTCAAGCTCATCCCTCCCAACTAATCCTCTTCTCCACCCATATTAAGCAAAAGCCTTCAGCTAAGGGAAGACACCCCTCCATTCCCCTGCTATCCCAACAACTATTAAGCCCTTACAGAATGATAATCATGAAAACAGAAGCGGATACGTGCCCAATCCAAACATCTCTATCATTACCACAACTCAGCTCGTAACAACATGAACAATAACATAGTAAAACCCCAACCGCATCCCTCAAACCGAGCCCAGTCCATGGTCTCTTGATAACATCCCCAGCCTGCTCTGGAGTTTTGAAATAAAAGTCCTTCAAGTTAAACATGACTCTTAACTTTGCTGGGTATACCACCCCAAACCACACTCACCGATTGAACAGGACCATCTTCACCTTATTGAAGGCTGCCCATCGCTTTGCCAATTCCATGCCAATGTCTTGGTAAATTCTGAACAAGTTATTATCCCAGTTGATGTTTCGGGCTTTCTTGGTCCATTCCAGGACCTGCTCCTTTGGAAGCTGTGAAACTGAATGATCACTGTCATGATATGCAGACATGTAGATATGATATGCAGACAGGCAGCTAATGAACACAGAGAACAGGACATGACCAATGAGCAGGCAGGACACTCGGGGGTGGTATCTCACTATAAAAGTCACGAGGAACTCGCACTCCGCTTCTTTCCACTGATGAACATCTACAGAGTGAGTCAGGGTGTATTTACAGATCACACTTCCAGCACATTGCTAAGAGCTAGTCTGGTTCAGTCAGACAGAGTAACCACACTTAGGTTACTACACCCCCCCCCCCCCCCCCCCCCCCCCCAACCAGGCCCAAAGCCTCCTCCACCATCGATTTAAATGATGCCTTCAATTCCTGGCTATGCCTCTGGAAACGGCCATCCACCTCTCCACAAAATTTCTTTAACTCTTTTGTCATCGCCCCCGCCATCATATCGAGGATAATGGGCAAGACCGCTTTCCCCCACCATCTTTGTGTCCTTACTCGGGCTCGGCACCTGAAGTGTCACACATTTGCCCCTCTTCGATGTCAACGACATCCCCTGATCCCCTGATTCCCAGCTGTTTGTTCTGCTGGGCCGTCATAACCGATCAAGGAAATGCCTTTTGAAGTTGACATAAAACCCCCAAAGTATCAGAGCCTACGGGAGAGCTACCTAAAATGCGGCTGATACTTCATGCTGCCGCACCGGAAGTCGATATTAGTAGTTTAACATATTAGCGTGTTTCTTGTTTCTCTTTTTCCATTTTCTGTATTTTATAGTTCGATTGTTGTTTCTCTCCTTTGCTGTTATACCATGTTCTCACACTAATGTAAAAAAATGAAATGCCAAAAAACACTTTGGAAAATAAAATCTTTGAAAAAGCATTAATGGGAAGTACTTGACAGTGGGCCATTAATGGCAACCGGTTCAGCTCAGTTGGCTGGATGACTGGTTTGTGATGCAGAGTGAGGCCAACAGCGCGAGTTTAATTCCCGCACCGGCTCATGTTATTCATGAATGCTTCGCCTTCTCAACCTTGCCCCTCACCTGAGGTGTGGTAATCCTCAGGTTAAATCTCCACCAGTCAGCTCTCCCTCTCAAAGGGGAAAGCAGCCTATGGTCACCTGGGACTATGGTGACTTTATTTACTTTACCAATGGAAGTCAAAGCTAAGACTTTGGACCAAGTTAGCAAATAACCAAACAGACTTGAGTAAGCACCAGCAAGCAGGACTCTGGTATGGGCAAGATCAGTACAACACTCAGACCGCATATGCAGAGATAGAAAGAGTATAAATGTTTTAAATTGACGACTTTTCTTCAGAATTGTCGTGTTAATTGACTCAATATTTGGCTCTGTTGAAGAATTGGATTTAATATTTGTGGGATAACGTTGGCAAGGCATGCTTATTAGTTTATACGAGCCAACATAGATGGTTCTTATATTTAAAAAAAAAAGCTAATATTTCATGAAATTTGGTTTTAATCTCCAAAGATTAAAGAATTGGCCTTAGACAGCATCGCAGACAAAAAACAGTACGAGAAGCTTATTGGGACAAAATTCTTTCCTTTTCTGAAGCAACATATGATTGACAACAAACGAGTGGAAGAATTAGCAAATTATCTTGTGGATCGGAGCTGGTAAGTTTCTTTTTTAAACATAGTAGCACTGCATAAACAAATCCACCAGTCAGTTAAAACATATTGATTTTATTTGACTTGTACATAAATAATAATTCAAAAGAAGATACTAAAACAAATAATATCAAATTATTTGTTTTAGTATTTTCTTTTGCCTGTCTCCTGCAGGTTTTTAAAAATCTGTATGTGACTCCTCATCATGCAATGCCTTTCAGCCTTGGGTCAAAGGAGGGAGGGACAATTTAGGAACAGTAACTCCAACTCTGTAGCACAGTGTTATAGAATTTTAGAGCAGATAGTAATCATTTGGTTCATTATAATTGTGCCCAGTTCTCTTCGATTTTTCTTTTTAAAACTAAAGTACCTCTGTCAGCATTTATTATGGGACACTCCTTATCCTTCTAACCCTCTGGCATATTGAAAAGTATCTGAAGTATAACATTTGTAGCACTGCAACAGCCCATTCGACTCAACAGATCTATGCCCATGTTTATGTTTCATATGAGCCTCCTCCCACCTTGCTTTCTTGTGTCAATATACTCTTCTCTTCGTTTCTCATGCATTTGACCTAGTTTCCCCTTTTATAAAATAAAGAGTACCCAATTAAATTTTTTTTCCAATTAAGGGGCAATTTAGTGTGGCCAATTCACCTACCCTGCACAGATTTGGGTTGTGGGGGTAAGACCCACACAGACATGGGGAGAATGTGCAAATTCCAAAAGGACAGTGACCTGGTGCCGGGATCGAACCCAGGTCCTCTGTGCTGTGAGGCAGAAGTGCTAACCACTGCGTCACCATGCCACTACCTAGTTTCGCCTTAAATGCATTTTTCTAGTCGTCTCAACTGGAGCATAAATCTCAAGTTCCACATTCTGACCACTGAGTAAGCATGTTTTTCCTGAATTTCTTGCTGGATTTATTATCATCATGACCCATAATTTTGGATTCCATGGTAGTGTTTTACTTACATATTTCATAATGTAGAACAATGACTCTGTAATTAGAAGATCTTTATCTTTGTATGTACTGATTACCTAATGGGTTAAAATCTTGATTTAACTAATGGGCAGGATGATCCTGATGACAGGCTTTGAAAAACTTCCCTGTGCTGGTAAGCTGCAAAATTTTACCAAGTTAAAATTTTACCCTCTGGTGCATAATTGTAGACTTGATTCTGTGCCTAGGCTCTCTGGATTTATGCACGTAATATGAAGTCATATGTCTGTGATCTATTTAGATCAGCCTGATAGATGAGAGAAGAGAAATATGGAATTGAAACATTAACTGTTTCTCTCTCCACTGACGCTGCCAGCTTTAATGTTAGATGGAGATTGTTGTTTTGCTCCTTTACACATCGAATCCCCACCGCTCCTCTATCCATAGAATCCCGACAGTACAGAAGGAGGCCATCCGGCCCATTTAATCTGTACCGACCCTCCAAAAGAGCACTCACCTAGGCCTACTCGCCCGCCTATCCCTGTAATCCCACCTATCCTCAATATCTTTGAACACTATGGGCAATTTAGCATGGCCAACCCACCTAACCTGCACATCTTTGAAATGTGGGAGCAAACCGGAGCACCCAGAGGAAACCCACACAGACGCAAGGAGAACGTGCAAACGCCTCACAGACAGTCATCCAAGGCCAGAATTGAACCCGGGGCTCTGGTGCTATGAGGCAGCAGTCTTCTGTTCCTAGAGAAGTTGGAACATGTGAAGAGGACGAAAGGGAGGTGTGAGGAAATGTGGGTGTAGGAGGTATTTGGGGGGACCTCGGGAACAGTTTTCACGAAATTAAACTGTTTGAACAACTTGAACTGTTTTAAACTACCTGACGGCACTATCGGGGGAACAGGCAACAGTGTTCTGTGATTGCAAGCTAAAAGAGGAACATTGTTCCTCTGGTTACATCTTGTCCATCCTCCAATGGTGGAAAAAGAAACTACCTCACTGATGTCTTCTGACCCTGGTTATTCCTAATACCCAACCCATACCGATTCTACTTCCCGATTTCGAGAACAAATGTTTATTAAAGTTCATAATAATAAACAACCAACTAAAACACATGAATACAACAATACAAACAACAACAAAAATAGAAAACCAAATAACTTAAGCACTCCAGCTAAAAACCCTAACAGCTGATGGTGTCTAGATCCTTAAAAAAGGAAATAAATGGTTGCCATCTCAAGTTAACAACGGACATGGGACTAATTCCAAATGGAGTATCTCCGATATGGTGCTAAAAAAGGAAGCCCAGAAGCTGGCAAGTTTGGGGCAGGACCAATACGTGTGTGGTCAGCATCTGAAAAAAAAAACCCGCTCAACCTCGCCTTTGACAAGTGTGCCCTGTGCAGCACCTTGAACTGAATTAGCTTAACTGGGCATATGAGGGCATGGAGTTGACCCTCTAAAGGGCCCCCCTCCAAGCCATGCTAGTATTAAGGGCCCAGCTGACTTTCCCATTTCACCCAGGCTCCTCTTAGCGGGGAAGAATCAGATGAAAGAATTTGGCCATGTAAGACTGAGATAGATCCCTTGCCCGGTCGTGCCAAGGATAACATACTAGTCAGCAAGGAGGAAGGTGGAGCTAGAGGAAAGGAAGGAAAAGCTAGACAAGAGAAATTGTGCACATTGAAAATAATGAAAAAGGCTGGCGTTGGAATGCTGAAATTTGTCCACCAACTCTCTAAAACTAGCAAACCTCCTCCCCACGAACAGGTCACTAAAATGTGATTGAAATGTTGGGTCTAATCCAGAGGGTAAGAAAAGGTGATTGTTAGGGGCCAGTGGAGACTGGGAAAGGAGCTTAAAATGCTGACTAGACTGTTTCCAGATCTTAAGAGAAGCGACACCACTGGGTTCAAGGAAACTCTAGCGGAGGAAAAGTGTAATGGTGCAGTATCTATGGCAAGAAGAATGGATGTAGTGCAAGAGCGAGCCTCCTTTTGCTCCAGATTGAACCAGGATCACTGATCCACAGGAAGATTTTTTGAATATAAGCAACCCAGTAATAAAACAATAAGTTTGGGAGTGCCAATTTCCCTGTCCATCTATC
Organism: Scyliorhinus torazame; assembly: GCF_047496885.1. Classification (NCBI taxonomy): domain Eukaryota; kingdom Metazoa; phylum Chordata; class Chondrichthyes; order Carcharhiniformes; family Scyliorhinidae; genus Scyliorhinus; species Scyliorhinus torazame. The sequence goes on from NC_092707.1 coordinate 59,894,491, forward strand.
TTTGGGGAAGAACGCTGTGGATTATTTAAAAATAATAATAATCTTTATTATTTAAGTAGGCTTAATTAACAGTGCAATGCGGTTACTATGAAAATCCCCTAGTCTCCACACTCCGGCGCCTGTTTGGGGACATGGAGGGAGAATTCAGAATGTCCAATTCACCTAACAAGCACGTCTATCGGGACTTGTGGGAGGAACCGGGGCACCCGAATGAAACCCACGTAGACACAGGGAGAACGTGCAGACTCCGCACAGACAGTAACCCAAGCCGGGAATCGAACCCGGATCCTGGCGTTGTTAAGCACCAATGCTCACCACATTCTAGGATCCTTACCCATCCAAATAAATGCAGATATCAATTTATTAACCTTAATTAAAAAAAAGGATTTGGGAGAAAAATGGGAAGACTTTGCAAGAAAAATAAAAAACCTAGAGAGTGCGTTAATTTTCATTATTTGAATCCTACCCACTAAAGATAGAGGAAGGTTGTTCCATCTCTGTAGCTCCATTTTAACATTATTGATCAGGCTTGAGTAATTCAATTTGTGAAATGATGCCCATTCGTGGACTACCCTGGCGCCCAAGTAATGCAAACATGTTTGAGAGAGTCGTAAAGGTAAAGTGCCTCAGTGGGGTTGACCGGAAAACATCCACTCTTGCTTAGGTTTAATTTATAGCCAGAGAAGGAGCTGAAGGCATCAAGTGTTTTCATTATGTCGGCAAAGGAGGGAGTTGGGCCTGTAAGAGATAAAAGTAGATCATCTGCATAAAGAGATACCCGATGTTCCGTTCATAAACGCATAATCAGACATGACCGATCTGTCGGGGGGGAGGGGGGCTTCAATTTATACAGGTCACTGTAATAGGACTTAAAAGTTGCATTGGCCTGGAGAGGGGCAGAAATGAGACTGCCGCCCATATTAAGTATCTGGGGGGATCTCACGGGAGGCCGCTTGGCGCTTGAGTTGGTGAGCCTGAAGACAACTGGCCTTCTCCCGTACTTGTAAAAAGTACCCCTTGAGCACTGCAACTGATGTACAGTCTTATTAGTGGACAGTAGTTCAAACTGTCTGCAGCTTTTTCTGCTTCCAAATAGCTATGGAGTCGGACCGAACGGGTATTGGCGATCCCCCTCTAAAATGGAGTCTACCAGCTTTTTTATCATAGAATTTACAGTGCAGAAGGAGGCCATTCGGCCCATCGAGTCTGCACCGGCTCTTGGAAAGAACACCCTACCCAAGGTCAACACCGCCACCCTATCCCCATAACCCAGTAACCCCACCCAACACTAAGGGCAATTTTGGACACTAAGGGCAATTTAGCATGGCCAATCCACCTAACCTGCACATCTTTGGACTGTGGGAGGAAACCGGAGCACCCAGAGGAAACCCACGCACACACGGGGAGGATGTGCAGACTCTGCACAGACAGTGACCCAAGCTGGAATCGAACCTGGGACCCTGGAGCTGTGAAGCAATTGTGCTATCCACAAGGCTACCGTTGCAGCTCCAACGTCTTCATCTTCAGCACATATGCTCTATAAAAGATCATTTTCCTCCCTCATGACAATCTAAAGAGCCTCCCACAATATGGAGGGGAAGATTGAGTCGGACCTATTTAATTTGATGTATTTGTCAATTGAGATGGGCAGGCAATCCCAAAACAGGGGAACCCCAGCAACAGATCAACAAAACGCGTTGACAGAAATTACAATTGCTAGGGCGGCGCAGTGGGTTAGCACTGCAGCCTCACGGCGCCGAGGTCCCAAGTTCGATCCCGGCTCTGGGTCACTGTCTGTGTGGAGTTTGCACATTCTCCCCGTGTTTGCGTGGGTTTCGCCCCCACAACCCAAAGATGTGCAGGGTAAGTGGATTGGCCACACTAAATTGCCCCTTAATTGGAAAACAATGAATTGTGGACTCTGCATCTGAACCATTAAAGACAAAGCCCTGGCCATCCCTGATGGGACAAGATGGTTTAGATCGATCCAATTTAGGGTCCAAAACACAGTTCAGGTCACCCACCTAAAATAAGTTGGCGTGAGTCGAGGTTGGTGAGGGAAGCCAAAAGAGAGATAATAAAATTCGTATCATCGACCAGAACTACTGGCGTGTTCTACAACGGGCTGCAAACAATGACATATCAACCATAGGGGTCAGCCATAATCTGAGAAGAGAACTGGGGCGAAATTCTCCAGTATCGGCGCGATGTCCGCCGACTGGCGCCCAAAACGGCGCAAATCAGTCGGGCATCGCGCCGCCCTAAAGGTGCGGAAGGCTCCGCATCTTTGGGGGCTGAGCCCCAACCTTAAGGGGCTAGGCCCCCGCCGGACGAATTTCCGCCCCGCCAGCTGGCGGAAAAGGCCTTTAGTGCCCCGCCAGCTGGCGCGGAAATGACATCTCAGGGCGGCGCATGTGCGGGAGCGTTAGCGGCCGCTGATGGCATTCCCGCGCATGCGCAGTGGAGGGAGTCTCTTCCGCCTCCGCCATGGTGGAGACCGTGGCGAAGGCGGAAGGGAAAGAGTGCCCCCACGGCACAGGCCCGCCCGCGGATCGGTGGGCCCCGATCGCGGGCCAGGCCACCGTGGGGGCACCCCCCGGGGCCAGATCGCCCCCAGGACCCTGGAGCCCGCCCGCGCCGCCTTGTCCCGCCGGTAAGGTAGATGGTTTAATCTACGCCGGCGGGACAGGCATTTTAGTGGCGGGATTTGGGCCCATTTGGGCCGGAGAATCGCGGGGGGGGGGGGGGGGGCGCCAACCGGCGCGGCGCGATTCCCACCCCCGCTGAATATCCGGTGCCGGAGAATTCGGCAACCGCCGGGGGCGGGATTCACGTCAGCCCCCGGCGATTCTCCGGATAAAAGAGCTCGCATTCCCTGGTGAGTCAAAAAAGTGGTCCTTTTCTTGGAACATTACTCGAAGGTGAGCTGGATAAATCATTCCGAAATTGACTCCACTCTTGTACAAGAACTTGACTCTACTCTTGGTCAGGCTGGATTTCGCTCATGTCTTGGTCCAGCCTAATGAAATCCTGATGCTCCCTTGCCCATCGAAGAACCAGCTCTTTTTTTTCTGGCACCATGAAATCTTGCGATCACCGCACACAGAGGAACTCCAGAGCAAGGCTTGGTTCAGAATGAGCAATGAGCCAAGTCTATTCTGGATGGGATGGAAAAAACACTCTCACCCACTATCTTGTTGAATATGCCTGAGAAATATTCGGCAGGGATGCGGCCCACGATCCCCTCCAGTAATCCCACAATATACACATTCTGTCACCTGGACCTGTTCTGCAGATCATTCAGCTTGGGTGTTAACGTTGTGTTGAAGCTGAGGTCTTCATGGCGCCAGGAAAAAAGGGTAAAAGGCCAGTTTTTCAGCGGGAGCCATTTTGTGCACGTCTTCCACTTGCATTGCTCCACCGGACATTCTACTTCCTGATCTTCTAAATCAAGATCCATTCTTTCTACAGCTCTCCTGCCCTCTTTTACTGTCAGGGCTACTCCCCCGTTTCTATTTCTGTCTTTTTGAAATGTTGTGTACCCTGCAGTATTTATTCCCCAAATTTGGTCATTTTGTAACCATATCTCTGTGCTGTTGATTAAATCTAAACTATTGATGATATTTGTACTGCTTGTTCATCCTTCTTATGAACATTCAGTCCAGGCTGGCTTTTATAAGGCAAATTTATGAGCCCCAGCTGAGCGAGCCTCTGCCCGCTAGCGGCTTGTATTCCAGGGGTCCCATGGGGAGACCAATTGAGGTGTCACATGAGGGTCATTGCAGTGAGGTTGAGTCAGTCCCCTACCTCAACTTAATAGCTCCAATATGCTTTCAGAATGCCATAAATGATAAAAATAAAATGTTTGAATGAAAGACATGAATTATGTTAGTTTAGCCTTTGGTATAATCAGAATGGCTGCTTAACCAGGTGTGTAAGTGTAATTTGATTGTCAAATGATTTTTTTTCCCATTAATACTTGTTTTTAAGATTTTGTACCTGAATGCTCAAAGCATTCAAAATAAAATAGATGAATTAGTTGCGCAGGTTAGTTGGGATTATGTAGACATGGCTCCAAGGTGACCAAGGGTGGGAACTAAACATTGAGGGCTATTTAGTTTTTAGGAAAGATGGACAGAAAGGAAAAGGTGGTGGAGTTGCATTGTTGATTAAAGAAAATATTGATACCATATTTAGGAAAGATATTCGCAATGTGGAATCTGTCTGGGTCGAGTTAAGAAACACCATGGGGCAAAAACATTCGTAGGGATGGTATACAGACCACCAAATCTCAGTGGTAATGTTGGGAATAGCATTAAACAGGAAATCAGAGATGTGTGTGATAAAGGATCATCTGTGATTATGGGTGACTTTAATATAGATTGGGTGAGTCAAATTAATCACAGTACAATAGAGGAGGAATTTCAGGAAAGTACACAGGATGGTTTTTTGGCCAATATGTTGTAGAACCAACAAGGGAAAAGGCCATCTTGGACTGGGTGTTGTGCAATGAGAAAAGATTAGTTGGCAATCTAGTTGAGAGAACCCTGGAGGGGGAAGAGTGACCATAATATGATAGAATTCTTTATCATGGAGGACAGTTGGACAGCATGGTGGCGCAGTGGTTAGCACTGCTGCCTCAAGGCGTCAAGGTCCCAGGGTCACTATCCGTGTTGAGTTTGCACAATCTCCCCGTGTTTGCGTGGGTTTCACCCCCACAACCCCAAAGATGTGCACGGTAGGTGGATTGGCCAAGCTAAATTGCCCCTTAATTGGAAAAAATGAATTTGGTACTCTAAATTTATAAAAAGAAATATTAAGGTGGACAGTGAGGTGTTGATTCTGAGACCAGGGACCTGAATCTCAATAAAGGTAACTATGATGGTATGAGGCGGGTGGCAGGGTGGCACATTAGTTAGCACTGCTGCCTATGTGCTGAGGACCCGGGTTCGATCCCAGCCCCGGGTCACTGTCTGCATGGAGTTTGCACACTCTCAGTGTGTCTGCATGGGTTTCACCTCCACAGCCTAAAGATGTACAGGTTAGGTGGATTGGCCACGGTAAATTGCCCCTTAATTGAAAAATATATATTTAAATAATTGGATACTCTAAATTTAAAACAAAAATTGATGGTATGAGGCATGTGTTGGCTATGATGGACTGGGTACCATTATTGAAAGGAAGGACGTTGGACAGGCAAAGGCAGGCATTCCAGGAATGAATAGGTGAACTCTAAAAATTGTTTGTTCCTATTTGGCGGAAGAATAGAAAGGGAACTTTGGCCAAACCATGGCTTACAAGGGAAATTAGGGATCGTATTAGATTCAAAGCTGAGGCATATCAAATTCGGAAGAAAAAGCAATAGACCTGAGGATTGAGAACAGTTTAAAACTGAGCAAAGGCAGACCAGGGGATTGATTAAGAGGGGAAAATACAATATGAAAGTAAGCTAGTGGGGAATATTAAAACGTACTGTAAAGGTTTCTATAGGTATATAAAGAGAAAAAGATTGATTAAAAAAATATTGCAGTCAGAAATGAGGAAATTCATAATGGAACAAAGAAATGGGCGAGGAATTAAATTTGTAATTTGCATTTGTCTTCACAAAGGAAGCCATGAATAATGAACTGGACGTTCCGAAAAACGCACGTTTTAGTGAGAAGCTGAAGGAAATTAGTGTTAGTAGAGAAATGGTTTGAGGGAAATTAATGGGATTAAAGGCCTGATAATTTTCATCCCAGAGTAATTAAGGAAGTAGCCATGGAAATAGTAGATCCATTGGCGGTCATTTTCCAAAATTCTTTCGATTCTGAAATGGATCCTACAGATTGGAGGATAGCGAATATAGCCCTGCTGTTCAAAAAGGGAGGTAGAAGGAAATCAGGGAGCCTAACGTTAGTAGTAGGGAAGTTGCTAGAGTCCATTATCAAGAATTTCATAGTACAGTATTTGGAAAGCAGTGGTATAATCAGACAAAGTTAGCATGGATTTTCAAAAGGGAAATCTGGCTTGACAAATCTATTGGAATTCTTTGGAGATGTAGCTAGTAGAATTGACCAGGGATACCCAGAGGATGTGGTTTACAAAAGTATTTTGATAAGGTCTCACATAGCAGATTACTATATAAAATTAAAGTAAATGGGATTTTCTTGAGGTGGATAGAAAGCTGGTTAGCAGACAGGAAGCAGAGTTGGAATAAATGGGTCTTTTTCCGATTGGCAGGCAGTGACTAGTGGGGTACCGCAGGGATCTGTGCTAGGACTCTCAACTGTTCACATTAATAATTTGGACAAGGGAACTAAATTTATTATCTCCAAATTTGCAGATGATGTAAAGTTGTTTGGGAGGAGTTGCTTCAGTGTGATTTGGACAGGCTGAGCGAGTTGGCATATGCATGGAAGATGTACTACAATGTGGATAAATGTGAGGTTATCCACTACGGTAGCAAAAAATAGGAAGGCAGATAATTATTTGAATGAGCGTAAATTGAATGAGGTGGATACCCAGCGAGACTTTGAAAGTAAGCGTGTAGGTACAGCAAGCAGTAAAGAAGGCGAATGGTATGTTGGTTTTCAATGGTATGATTGGAGTATAAGGATGTGTTTTACTGCAGTTGTATAGGGCATTGGTGAGGCCACACCTGCAGTATACTGCAGTTTTGGTGTTCATCTCTGAGAAAGGTTGTTCTTGCTATGGAGGCAGTGCAGCAAAGGTTTACCAGGCTGATTCCCGGGATGGCAGGACTGTCAGACGAGAAGAGAATAAGTCAGTTAGTATTTTATTCATTGGAGTTTGGAAGAGTGAGAGGGCATTTCATAGAAACTTACAAAATTCTCACAGGATTATACCGGGCAGATGGTGTGGGGTGGGGTCCAGAAGACGATAAGGGGTAAACGTTTTAGAACTGAGATGAGGAAAAATGTCTCCACCCAGAGAGGGGTGAATGTGTGGAATTCACTACCACAAAAGGTAATTGAAGCAAAAATGTGCAATTTCAAGAAGTAATTAACTCTTGGGGCGAAAGGAATCGAGGGATATGGGGGTAAGACGGGATTGGGTTATTGAACTTGATCAGCCATGATCATAATGAATGGTGGAGCAGGCTCAAACAGCTGTATGGCCACCTGCTTCTATTTCCTATGTTTGTTTCTGTGTAATATCTCAGTACCTGTAAATAGTCCAGTTTTACTCTTGCAGCCTAGATGATGCAATCTCTGTGGTAACTGAATATCTAACGCATGAAGGAAGACCCATCAAATCAAACATTTCTCCTGCTGAAATTTTAAAGGTAAAATATATTTCTGAAGTAAATTTTCTCTTACAAAATATTGTTATGCACTACTTTCAGAAAAAAAGATCCTTGTATTGTGCAGCGCTGATGTAAGATGGTATTTGGTTAAATCAAGGGATGAAATGGGTATCAGGAAGTACCTAGTCGGGATAATATTTGCAATACAAAATTATTTTTTTTAGTAAATGAAACGACATTGTGACATTAAGCATTTCAAAGTAGGGTGATACGCTGATCTATTACATAACAGAATAATGGGAAGTGGCTTTTGGTCTTGGGTTCTTTGAGACTTTTGATTTTGCTTGTTATAATGATGCGAAACCACATGGATACCAGGCACTGGTTTGCAGGTAGTAAAGATTTGGTGGGGGAGGGAGCTTCCTCATTCTACTATCCTATTTAAAGTTGCGACCCAGCTCCTTGAGTTGGTTGTCCGCCCACCTGACTTGGGTTAAAGACAGATCTGGTTTGGGTCGGAAAACACATTTCTGAAACTTTAACTCTCCAATTCACCCAAACCTGTCTTTTTTTTTCTCAGTTGAAATTTAGTCCAAATTAATCAAGCAACTGTCACCTATGCATCTGAAAATCTCTACAAAGGGGCTACCCTTTTTTTTCCCCCGCCTAAACATGTTTCATAACTTGTTGATTTTTGTTCTTTTATTTCCTTCAGGAGTTTCTTCATGAGCGGAAGTAGAATAACCAGAGAAATCAACACTACTTTAAGAGAAAATAGTTTTTTTGTCTTCCTGTGGAACGATACCTTTACCGAAAGTTGTATTAGCAATTTGCCACTTTGTATGTAATTATTAATGTACGTTCTAATACTGAATATATATTAATCACTTTTTTTAGTCATCTCGCCTCGCGATGGAAGAAAATTGAAATATATTCATATGGGATTATCAACAACAGATATCAGGTGTGACATCCCCTGTTAGCCAGTGACAAATACACTGACATGGGTCTGGTTCTTATCAAATGAATCTGAATTATATCACTGTTCTGTACTTAGCTTAATATTCCTAGCTGGGTGCTGGTGTTGATAATGCAGTTGGCCTCTAATTCCAAGTAGGGGGAATCAACCAGGTTCCTAATTCTGGTTGCTATTTACTGAGCAAGCCCTCTTGAAGATTAGACTGGACAATGTTTAAGGCAAATACAGGCTTGACTGATGCTGCCTGTAATTACAAAAGCACCATTCACTGTCATCAGTGGTCACCTGGACAATTTACCTAATGACTGCTGGCAAGTGTAGAACACCTCAAAAATTGGCATCTTGAGAGGTTAATGTACTTGTGCTCCATCAGCCTAACTGCTGTTTATAAAACTTTAAGTTTACAAAGCCGCCTAATTGCAAATCTACCAACTTTTTCTCAGTTAAACATATTTGAAGATAAATTCCACCTACTTAAAGATGGATGGAACTGCTCCCAATCTGCAGTGTGGCTGTTTGACATTGGAATTTGCCAGCCACGTGCAAAGTACATTACCTAGTAGGTGAAAAATAACTTGCATTGCATTTGGAATATTTTAATTGATGTCTGCAGATTATCCAGATCACAATTGTTCAGCTAGTACTAACGATATAAAATGGAAAAATCATATATAAATCTTCTATTCAACCTAATTTTAATTGCTTAAATTAATTGAGCACTCAAATTATTTACACTTTCTGAAACAATTTGAGACCAGTAAAATGGGAAAGATGCAGATGTTTTCTTTTTGAAAAAGAAAAAAAGTACTGTAAATTTACTCTGTATTGTTTCACAAATGTTTAATGCACTCAAATTAAAACAAGTTATAATGTTAAAATCTACTTTTACTTGCATTTTGAAGTTATTGCAATTTGCAGTGGCAACTGTACAGAAACAATTTGCATATTAAATGATAAAATATAACCAAGAAAACGGATTTTGTTTCTGACAGTTAAGTTCAGTTGTTGGTAGTTAATGGAATTATCCATTTTGTTTGTACAATTTATGTTGAAAACCAAATTGCATACTTTTTCAGGTCAAGGTAAATTACAGAAACATGCAATATTACAAATTCCACACATTTGTACATACAGATAATATGGACCTTACTTGGTCCAACCAAGGCAGGAGCCAGGTGATGGATCACACGTGGCGGAGCACTGCACTAGCAAAAAATATCCTGGGACCTCGCTGATCACCTTTTGTCCTTGAGACAGCCAAAAATAGGCAATGGCCTGGAGGGGTCAAGATGATGTGTACTATTGGGAAGATGACACCCACAATTGAAGTTCCAGCTGCAGCTCATACATAATTTGCTCCAATTATGCAATGTTCCACAGGTCCATGGGTTACATTTCCTGGATAGACATGGTGGGTGTATTCCATAATGCCGCCTTTGTGGTAAGCGCAAGAGATGCTGACTGGTCTGCGTTTTTTTTAAAGCCACACAGCTGAGTTTATGTGCAGTTCTGTTATCCATGCTAAATAGTTTGAAGCTGTTGTTGACTTGTTTATAATGGTCTTTATATAAACTTGTTAACTGTTGGTGTCAGAAGTGCAAGATGAGTTTCCAGTCCTTTTCATTTCCATCTTGTGTGAACTCTTTCGATGTAAAGCGTTTTTAAACTTTGAACTTGAAAAGTAATAGACAATTGGATCGAGCATGCTGTTAACGTATGTGAGACAAAGCGTAATATAAAACCCCTCTAGAGCAGCCTTGTATGTTTCACTATTTTCAAACTTGTTTGTTTGTGCTACGAGCACAACTAACCTTCCAATGTTGCTGGGCAGGAAACAGAGAATGAACACGATTACAACAGTTACCACGATACGTATAGCCTTTTTATATTTCCTTCTAGTTTCACTTTTCTTGTGCTGAAGTTTTGAAATGATCGAGAATGTACAAAAGAGGATGATACAAAGTGGTGCTACAAACTCAACAACAAAAAGTACATCATGCCAAGTTGCAGCAACATTGAAAGAATCATACAAGTTGAAACTCTCACAGTATGTAAGGTTCTTCTGCTCAAATACATGTTTTTCAAAAAGAAGATATGAAGTCATTAATATCATTAGAGTCCATGTAAAAATTGCTCCCAATGTAGCATATTTTTGTGATATAGAATTGAGTTTATGGTGAGGATGGACAACTTTGAAATAGCGATCTATTGCCACAAGTGTGAGAAAAGCAATACTACCTGCACGATTCAAAGACACCATAAATAACATAATTCGACAAGCAATATCTCCAAAGATCCAGTCCTTTTGGTTGACGTAATAGGCCAGTCGAAACGGCAAGCAACACATTAAGAGGAAATCTGCTATCGTCAGATGAAACAAATAAATAGTACTTGGTTTCCAAGGTTTCATCCGAAAGCAAAAGATCCACAAAGCAATTGCATTACCAATTGATCCTAGAATGAACTCCACCAACAGCAACGGTATTGCAATCTTTATCAGTGTTGTCTCGTCAAATTCAATTGAGCTATTCATTGTTGCACTCTTGTGTTGAGAACAATGCTCAGAATGTTTATGCTTATAGTGAAGTAGCTAAAGTAGTTATATATATATAGTTCTGCTGCCTCGCAAGTTCCTTTTTGTGTGACGTGTGATGCAAATTAAAACATTTCATAATTGTGCAACGCTGTTAAACTCAATTCCAGCTAAGGCGCCCTCGGCCGCACTTTTTTTTTTAAAGACGTCATCACTGTCTGTAACCTTGTTCCTGGTTTTATTTTAGTGCTGATTCATTGAACAAATCTGATTCCAAAATCCTCTCTACTGGGAGGCGCGATTCAATGAAAAAAAAAAAATCTATGTCCAGATTTGGGTGCGTTTAATGAGGTTTTTTGGTGGTTACAGCACCGTGAAACACCCCACTGCCCAATTGCACGTTGCCGTTGTTTTGGCCTTGGACCTTTTCTTTGCTGAGGCTGCACTTGAGTCATTTTCTGCTGATGAGCCAATTGGGCACCATGACACTGGTACCCTTTCACTTCCCTGACAGTGGCACCCTGTGTCTAATGGCCTGGGAGACCCCTCCAAAATGCCAATGCAGTTGGTCTATGTTCCTGGTAACCAGGCTCTGCGAAAATCCCAGTGCCTGGGATTTAACCAGATTTGGATCACACCCAGTGAGAGTGAGATTAAGATCGCGGTGACTTGAGAGATTTCATTATATCTCGCAAGGCATTTCGAGTGTCGCAAATATTGCGAGAGACCTCTCACAAGATTCAACGGCCTCGTTCAGGCAACAAGTTGGGCACGGCGAGGCTACAAAACTGCACAGAGATTGTCCAAAACTGAAAGCTAGTCAAACTGACATAATTAATGTATAAATTCAAAATAATGTTTCTTGGAGTACTGCAATAGGCAAAAGCTCAGCATTTCATTGGTCCTTTTTTTTATGGCCTTGTCGATCTGTAATCTCATCTTTTTTTAAGGATCTATACCATAGATCCCCATTCCTTCTCTCGAGAATATTAGAGGAGGACTCCCTAAATCGTAAGTCATGTACTCTGACCATTTAATCATTTGGTCCTGTAACCAGGGAGATTTTAAAACTGCAAGCTGAGAGTTAGAGCAGAAGTGGAGAGTTAGCGTGGAAATTTATAAAGAACAGGAGCTGAGAGTCAGGAGATTGAAATGAAAATCGCTTATTGTCAAGTAGGCTTCAAATGAAGTTACTGTGAAAAGCCCCTCGTCGCCACATTCCGGTGCCTGTTCGGGGAGGCTGGTGCGGGAATTGAACCGTGCTGCTGGCCTGCCGTGGTCTGCTTTCAAAGCCAGCGATTTGGCCCAGTGTGCTAAACAGCCCCTAAACAGATTTAAAAAGAGCGGGAGCTGAGAGTCCAAGCGAAGATTTAAAAAACGGGAGCTGAGAGTCGGAGCGAAAATTTAAATGGAGCGGGGGCTGAGAGTCTGAGCGGAGATTTCTTTTTAAAATAAATGTTTTTTATTCAAAAATTTTCAATAATTTTTACAAACCACCACAAAAGAAAATATAATGCAAAGAGAACAAAACAATATGCCAACAAAAAGAACTTAGCCCTCTTAACAATTTAACAAACAAAAACAAGGTGGGGCATTTGCCCCTTACAAATAAAATGAAATCAACCCCCCTCCCCCTCTGGATTGCTGCTGACCTCCGTCTAACATTCCACGAGAGAGTCAAGGAACGGTTGCCACCACCCCTACAAGGACCCTCGCAAGACAAACTTCATCTTCTCCAACCTGAGAAAACACACCATGTCACCAGTGTGAGGTGATTCACTTTGGAAGGAATAACAGGAATGCGGAATATTTGGCTAATGGTAAAGTTCTTGAAAGTGTGGATGAGCAGAGGGATCTAGGTGTCCATGTACATAGATCCCTGAAAGTTGCCACCCAGGTTGATAGGGTTGTGAAGAAGGCCTATGGAGTGTTGGCCTTTATTGGTAGAGGGATTGAGTTCCGGAGTCGGGAGGTCATGTTGCAGCTGTACAGAACTCTGGTACGGCCGCATTTGGAGTATTGCGTACAGTTCTGGTCACCGCATTATAGGAAGGACGTGGAGGCTTTGGAGTGGGTGCAGAGGAGATTTACCAGGATGTTGCCTGGTATGGAGGGAAAATCTTATGAGGAAAGGCTGATGGACTTGAGGTTGTTTTCGTTGGAGAGAAGAAGGTTAAGAGGAGACTTAATAGAGGCATACAAAATGATCAGGGGGTTGGATAGGGTGGACAGTGAGAGCCTTCTCCCGCGGATGGATATGGCTGGCACGAGGGGACATAACTTTAAACTGAGGGGTAATAGATATAGGACAGAGGTAGGTTCTTTACGCAAAGAGTAGTGAGGCCGTGGAATGCCCTACCTGCTACAGTGGTGAACTCGCCAACATTGAGGGCATTTAAAAGTTTATTGGATAAACATATGGATGATAATGGCATAGTGTAGGTTGGATGGCTTTTGTTTCGGTGCAACATCGTGGGCCGAAGGGCCTGTACTGCGCTGTATTGTTCTATGTTCTATGTCACTGACCCAGGCCTCTATGCTTGGGGGCTTCGCGTCCCTCCACATTAACAAGAGCCTTCTCCAGGCTACCAAGGAGGCAAAGGCCAGAACTCCGGCCTCTTTCGACTCCTGCACTCACGGATCACCCGATACCCCAAATATCGCTATCCCCCAGCTCGGTTTTACCCGAGTGTCCAAGACCTTGGATGTAGCCTTTGCAAAGCCTTTCCAAAATTCCGTAAGGGCCGGGCATGTCCAAAACATATGGGCATGGTTCGCTGGGCTCCCCGAACACCTCACACACCTGTCCTCTACCCCAAAGAACTTACTCATTCTCGCCCCTGTCATATGCGCCCAGTGCACCACTTTAAACTGAATCAGGCTCAGCCTGGCGCAAGATGAGGAATTGACCCTGCCCAGGGCATCAGCCCACAGGCCCTCATCAGGCTCCTCCCACTTGCCCTTCAGCTCCTCCAGCGAGGCCTCTTCTGTCCCCTGCAGCTCCTGGTATATGCCCGATACTTTGCCACTGAGCGGAGATTTAAATGGAGCGGGAGCTGAGAGACACCTGGGTTTGAAAAACAATCTAGGAGTGACGTCATAGGAAAATGCTAATTTGCATGACCTATTCTAAATTGCTTTCAGATTAAAGGTAAAGAGAAATATTTTACGGATTAGGAAGACTAAAACGAGCTGGAAATAATTAAATAATAGAGATGCAGGACCAGGTGGCCTTGTTCCTGCATGATGTGGGAGCTGGTGGACTCCACTGTTGTTCCCAATGACCACATCTGTAGTAAGTGTCGGTTGCTTGAGGAACTCTGGTTCAGAGTTGATGAGCTAGATTCTGAGCTTTGGATGCTGCGACACATTGGGGAGGGGTGGGAGTGGTACCTGGACACTTTCAGGAGACAGTCACACCCCTTAGAACAAGAATAGAAATTCTAAAGGAATATGAGCAGCGAGGGGCTAAATTAAGAGGCAGAACTAAAAGGATAATAATCTCAGGATTATTGCCTGAGACACAAGCTAATTGGCACAGAGTTAATAAGATTAAAGAAGTAAATGAATGGCTCAAATGTTGGTGTGGGAGAAATGGGTTTCAATTCATGGGACATTGGCATCGGTACTGGGGAAGGAGGGAACTGTTCCGATGGGACTGCCTTCGCCAAATCAAGCTGGGACCAGAGTCCTGGTAAATCACATAACTAGGGCTGTAGATAGGGCTTTAAACTAAATAGGACAACTATGAGAAGGGGGGCGGTCAACGCAGGACAAAGGGTGTTGTACCTAAATGCGTGCAGTATACAGAACAAGGTAAATGAGCTTGTTGCGTATATTGAAATTGGCGGGTATGATGCAGGCATCACAGAGACGTGGCTGCAAGGGGATCAGGACTGGGATCTAAATAACCAAGGATATATGTCCTATCGAAAGGACAGACAGATGGGTAGAGGGGCGGGGTTGCATTGTTAGTACGGAAATAAGTTAAATCGATAGCAAGGAGCGATATATGGTCGGAAGGTGTAGAATCTGTGGGTAGAGTTGAGGAATTGCAAAGGAAAAAAGACCCTGATGAGAGTTAGGTACAGCCCCCCTAGCAGTAGTCCGGATGTGGGGCAGAAAATTAATCCGGAGATAGAAAAGGCATGCAAGAAAGGCAATATTACAATAACCATGGGGGACTTCAATATGCAGGTGGACTGGGAAAGTCAGGTTGGTAGCGGATCCCAAGAAAAGGAATGTTTACAAGATTTTTTTTTTTTTTAGAGCAACTGGTGGTAGAGCCCACTAGGGAACAGGCAATTCTGGATTTGGTGATGTGTAATGAGGAAGACTTGATTAGCGAACTTAAGTGGAAGGAACCCTTAGGGGTAGTGACCACAATAAGATAGAATTCACCCTGCAATTTGAGAGGGAGAATCTGCAATCAGGTGTAACGGTTTTACAATTGAATAAAGGTAACTACAAAGATATGAGGGAGGAGCTGGATTTGAAGGGGAGCCTAGCAGGGAAGACAGTGGAACAGCAATGGTAGGAGTTTTGGGGGACTAGTCGAGAGGCACAACAGAAATTCATCCCAAGGAGGAAGAAGCATGCTAAGGGGAGAATGAGGCATCCTTGGCTGATGAAGTCAAGGACAGCATAAAAGCAAAGGAAAACGCATACAATGCAATGAGGATTAGTGGGAAGCCATGGGATTGGGAAGCCTTTAAAAGCAAGCAGAGGACAACTAAAAAAGCAATAAAGGGGAGGAAGAGAAGATGGAAGCTACCCTTATAAAAGAAGACTGCAAGAGTATTTCCCCCCCCCCAATATATAACAGGTAAGAGAGAGGCAGGAATGGATATTGGACCACTGGAAAATGAGGCTGGAGAAGTAATGGCACTTTGCATCAGTCTTCATGGTGGAAGACACCAGTGGCATACCAGAACTTCCAGGGGGCAGAGGTGAGTGTAGTGATCTTCACTCAGGAGAAGGTGCTGGGGAAACTGAAAGGCCTGAAGGTGGATAAACCACTTGGACTGGATGGATTATACCCCAGGGTTCTGAAGGAGATAGCTGAGGCAATTGTGGAGGCATTGGTGGTGATCTTTCAGGAATCACTGGAGGCAGGGTGGATCCCAGAGGATTGGAAAATGGCTAATGTAACACGCTTGTTTAAGAAGGGAGGGAGGCAGAAGGTGGGATATTGTAGGCCCGCTAGCTTGATGTTGGTTGTTGGTAAGATTTTAGAGTCCATTATTAAAGAAGAGATTGCAGAGTACTTAGAAGTGCATGGTAAAAATGAAATGAAATCGCTTATTGTCACAAGCAGGCTTCAAATGAAGTTACTGTGAAAAGCCGCTAGTCGCCACATTCCGGCGCCTGTTCGGGGAGGCTGTTAGGAATTGAACCGTGCTGCTGGCCTGCCTTGGTCTGCTTTCAAAGCCAGCAATTTAGCCCTGTGCTAAACAGCCCCGTGCTAAAATAGGACTGAATCAGCATTGGTTCGTCAAGGGGAGGTCTTGCCTGACAAATCTGTTAGAATTCTTTGAGCAGGTAACGAGAAAGTTTGACAAAGGGGAACGAGTGGACGTGATCTATTTAGATTTCCAGAAGTCTTTGACAAGGTGCCGTACAAGATGCTGCTGTAAGTGCCCGTGGTCTTAGGGGCAAGGTACTGGTATGGATAAAGGATTGGCTGACTGGCAGAAGGCAGAGAGTGGGGATAAAGGCGTCCTTTTCAGAATGGCAGCCGGTGACTGGTGGTGTTCCGCAGGGGTCAGTATTGGGACCACAGATACTCACGATATACATTGATGATCTGAAAGAGGGTTTGGGGGGGGGGGGCGTGCAGTTCATTAGTTGCCCAGGAGTTCGACTAGGTTTTAATCTTTTTAAATAAATTTAGAGTACCCAATTTTTTTTCCGAATTGAGGGGCAATTTAGCATAGCCAATCCACCTACCCAACACATTTTATTTTGGGTTGTTGGGGTGAGACACATTCTGACATGAGTGAATGTGCAAACTCCACACGTGGCGGGTGTATTATTCCTTGTGTCTGAATAAAATTCGTAGTCTTACAGTTGAAGTAGATGCTTTATTTCTATGAGTTTGTTCTCTCTCCAGCGCATATACCAGTGGCCCTGACTTCAGTCGTAATGAAGTGCTTCGAGAAGTTGTTCATGAAGCGCATCACCTCCATACTCCCAGAACGCCTTGATCCACTGCAATTCGCATACCGCTGCAACCGGTCCACATCAGACACCATTTTCCTGGCCCAACACTCATCCCGAGAGCATCTCGAAAACAAGGACTCCTACATTAGACTCCTATTTATTGACTACAGCTCCGCCTTCAACACCATAATCCCAGCCAAGCTCATATCAAAACTCCAAAACCTAGGACTTGGCTCCCCACTCTGCAACTGGATCCTCGATTTTCTGACCAACAGACCACAATCAGTAAGAATGAACAACAACACCTCCTCCACAATAGTCCTCAACACTGGTGCCCCGCAAGGCTACGTACTTAGCCCCCTACTCTACTCCCTGTACACACACGACTGCGTGGCAAAACTTGGTTCCAACTCCATCTACAAGTTTGCTGACGATACGACCATAGTGGGCCGGATCTCGAATAACGATGAGTCCAAATACAGGAGGGAGATAGAGAACCTAGTGGAGTGGTGTAGCGACAACAATCTCTCCCTCAATGCCAGCAAAACTAAAGAGCTGATAATTGACTTCAGGAAGCAAAGTACTGGACACACCCCTGTCAGCATCAACGGGGCCGAGGTGGAGATGGTTAGCAGTTTCAAATTCCTAGGGGTGCACATCTCCCAAAATCTGTCCTGGTCCACCCACGTCAATGCTACCACCAAGAAAGCACAACAGCGCCTATACTTCCTCAGGAAACTAAGGAAATTCGGCATGTCCACATTGACTCTTACCAACTTTTACAGATGCACCATAGAAAGCATCCTATCAGGCTGCATCACAGCCTGGTCTGGCAACTGCTCGGCCCAGGACCGCAAGAAACTTCAGAGAGTCGTGAACACCGCCCAGTCCATCACACAAACCTGCCTCCCATCTGTGGTGTTGGGTGCTCTGAGGTACAGACGAACCAACACGGTTGAGATTGGTACAACGCAGTTTTATTCCAACTAGTTATTTACACATCTGACTTGGTACTCAGCACGTGGTGACTGTGTGAGTGTCTTGTTAATGAGGTCCTGGCCTTGTCCTGTCTCCAGATGGACTGACCAGGAGGTGTCATGTTTCTTGTCTTATACTGTGTCTGCTCTTGTCTGTGATTGGCTGTTGTGTTATGTGAGCTAATTGGTCTGTTGGTCTGTCTATCATGATGTGTGTGTGTTGGATATCATGACATCCCCCCTTTTTTACAAGATTATGTGCCTACGTGGTTATAAATATGAATGTGTCCTGAGTGCAGCTAAAGGTGTGCGTGCGTGATATTTACAGCATGTACATGTGGCGTAACTATATACAAGGGGCGATGTCAGGTGTGACATGCTAACGAGGTTGTACCATAACAAAAGAAGAAGAACGTTGAAATTTGGACCGATCAAACGAGGCCTGGAACGATAAAACAGTGACATGTTACAATACAGTAGTTGCTAAAATTTGACGTGTGAACAGTCTCATAAGTCCAGTCTAGTAGGTGGGCGATGAATTCGGGTTGACCGCCTCAAGGGTGGGTCGAGAACCACCGGCTGAGGTGCGAGCCTGGCCACGGGCGGCGACAGAAGGGGCATGGTATATGGCAGCTCCACGAAGTCGCTATCAGGAAGCAGTGGAGGACACGGCGTCTGTGTATGGTTCCGTTGTGAGCGTGGAAGTAGGCGAAGGGCTCGGCGATTGCGCCTACGCACGGATCCATCCGGCATGCGTACCAGGAACAAGCGGGGAGCCACGCGCGGAGAACTTCGGCAGGCGCTGACCAGCCACCGTCTGGTAGGTGAATGCGGACGTTGTCTCCAGGGGCCAGGGAGGGAAGATCAGTTGCCCTTGTGTCGTACGATCTCTTCTGGCGATCGCGCTGCAGTTGCATCCTATGCAGTACCGGAGCATGGTCTATTGTTGGTGCCAGGCTGGAAGGCACAGTGGTTCTGAGGGCGCGACCCATCAGCAGCTGTGCTGGTGAGAGACCCGTGGCTAGTGGGGCCGAGCGATAGGCCAGCAGGGCGAGGTGGAAGTCCGATCCGGCAGCAGCAGCCTTGCAGAGGAGCCGCTCTTTTTGTTGGCTCGCATGAACAGTTCGAATCGCTGCTTGAAGAGCTTCCAATTGGTTCCCAGGTTCCCAGCGACTTGCAACGGCTGCGGTTTGTTGTGGGTGTCCATGGCTCAGGATGGCAGATTTGCCAGTAAGTATCGATTCACTCACTGGTACCATGTGGTGTTGGGTGCTCTGAGGTACAGACGAACCAACACGGTTGCGATTGATACAACGCAGTTTTATTCCAACTAGTTATTTACACATCTGACGTGGTACTCAGCACGTGGTGACTGTGTGAGTGTCTTGTTAATGAGGTCCTGGCCTTGTCCTGTCTCCAGATGGACTGACCAGGAGGTGTCGTGTTTCTTGTCTTATACTGTGTCTGCTCTTGTCTGTGATTGGCTGTCGTGTTATGTGTGCTAATTGGTCTGTTGGTCTGTTTATCATGTGTGTGTTGTGATGTGTGTTTGAATATCATGACACCATCCATTGACTCCATCTACACCTCCCGCTGCCTGGGGAAAGCGGGCAGCATAATCAAAGATCCCTCCCACCTGGCTTACCCACTCTTCCAACTTCTTCCATCGGGCAGGAGATACAGAAGTCTGAGAACACGCACGAACAGACTCAAAAACAGCTTCTTCCCCACTGTCACCAGACTCCTAAATGACCCTCTTATGGACTAACTTCATTAACACTGCACCCTGTATGCTTCATCCAATGCCAGTGCTTATGTAGTTACATTGTATATGTTGTGTTGCCCTATTATGTATTTTCTTTTATTCCCTTTTCTTCTCATGTACTTAATGATCTGTTGAGCTGCTCGTAGAAAAATACTTTTCACTGTACCTCGGTACACGTGACAATAAACAAATCCAATCCAATATACTATGTTACATCTGAGCTGCCTGTATGTGTCCTGCTCACCAGCTGCCGTTCCAGTGAAGAGTGCCCTGACTTCCTGTTTGTCTATGTATATACGCATCTCTGATGCTCCCTCTAGTGGTTACTTAGTTGTAGTGTATTTACATTAACCCCTGGTGTATATACAGTGATGCATGTCACTACAGCCGGGATCGAACACTGGTCCTCAGCACAATGAAACAACAGTGCTAACCACTGTGCCACCATCCTGCTCAGACTAGGTTTTATTCTTGGTCCTGCGTAGCCACCTACGTAAGTACCATGGAACTGTCTGAAGTTTCCTATTCTA
The DNA here is from genome assembly GCF_047496885.1 of Scyliorhinus torazame. NCBI lineage: Eukaryota > Metazoa > Chordata > Chondrichthyes > Carcharhiniformes > Scyliorhinidae > Scyliorhinus > Scyliorhinus torazame. The sequence goes on from NC_092707.1 coordinate 59,914,686, forward strand.
ATTCAGACTTGTGCAGAGGGCCCCAGGAAATCGCCCATCAGAACTGATCAGAAACTTTACCATGACTTGGAAAGGACATAGAACAAGTGGGCCGGCATAGTTCAATTCTGGCCTTGGGTGACTGTCCATGTGAAGTTTGTACATTCTCCCTGTGTCTGCGTACGTTTCCTCCGTGTGCTCCGGTTTCCTCCCAATGTCCAAAAATGTGCAGGGTAAGTGGATTGGCCATGATAAATTGCCACTTGGTGTCCAAAAAGTTACTGGGTTACGGGGATAGATTCGGTGCCTTGGCCTAGGCAGTGTGCTCTTTCAGGGAGTTGGTGCAGGCTCAACGGGCCGAATAGCTTCCTTCTGCACTGTGGTGATTCTATGATTCTATAAGTTGATTCTGGGCCAATTAACAACTCTTGCAGGTGGATGTCACCACCATAGTCTATCCTCCAACACCAAGTAGCTGACTCAAGAAAAGGGAAGGAACTTAAATAAATACTTTTAACATCAGAGAAACCACTGAATATAAAACATAAAAAGTAATGGAAATAGATAAGTGGACAACTTTGGAGGATGTAGGGAAATCTGATCCAGTTGCTTTTTTTCTTCTTGCGAGAGGAAGTTTAGTAAATAGTAGTAGTGCTCATAGCCTCAGAAAGGGGAAATTATTGCAAATACAGAATCTTCATCTGGAATAGTGGTGATCTTTACTTTAATCACCACACAAATTTAGCAAAACGATGCATTTTCAAGAATAATCAACAATGTTATTCAGTGTTAACCAGCTGATCATCAGCAGGCATGAAGGATCTCATTCACATGGACATTGGAAAGCAAATAGAGAATGTGGGAGACAGTGAGGAAGCAAGGCCATGATGAAGATAGCCATGCATGGACTGTAGAAGGAGTGGGTTTGATGGACTAAATTACTTTTGTTCTTGTGTTCTTATGAATATGCCTGCATTTTAAAAAATTAATGCTGGTGTCCCCAATACTGGTTATGCAATGTTGACATGGTAACTGGCCACTGATTTATCGTGACTAAAGTCAATTTGTTTTTATCATGACTTATTATTTCATAGTGAAGCATGCGCTCTGGTAAAGAGTCATTCAGACTCAAAATGTTAGGTCTGTTCTCTCTCCACAGATGCTTTCGGACCTGCTGAGACAAAGGACAAAGAAAAGTACATAATAGGAACAGGCCCTTCGGCCCTCCAAGCCCGTGCCGACCATGCTGCTCCTTTTTCTTTTTGACGAGGCCTACAATATCTCTCGTTATCCAAGGTTCCTGAAATTTGACGTATTTATCCTCTTCCTCACAGGAACATGCCGGTCCTGAATTCCTTTCAACTGACACTTGAAAGCCTCCCACATGTCAGATGTTGATTTGCCCTCAAACATCCGCCCCCAATCTATGTTCTTCAGTTCCCGCCTAATATTGTTATAATTAGCCTTCCCCCAATTTAGCACATTCATCCTCGGACCACTCTTATCCTTGTCCACCAGTACTTTAAAACTTACTGAATTGTGGTCACTGTTCCCGAAATGCTCCCCTACTGAAACTTCTACCACCTGGCCGGTCTTATTCCCCAATAACAGGTCCAGTACAACCCCTTCCCTAGTTGGACTGTCTACATATTGTTTAAGAAGCCCTCCTGGATGCTCCTTACAAACTCTTCCCCGTCTAAGTCCCTGGCACTAAGTGAGTCCCAGTCAATATTGGGGTAGTTGAAGTCTCCCATCACAACAACCCTGTTGTTTTTGCTCTTTTCCAAAATCTATCTACGTATCTGCTCCTCTAACTCCCGCTGGCTGTTGGGAGGCCTGTAGTGAACCCCCAACATTGTGACTGCACCCTTCTTATTCCTGATATCTACCCATATAGCCTCGCTGCCCTCTGAGGTGTCCTCCCGTAGTACAGCTGTGATATTCTCCCTAACCAGTAGCGCAACTGCGCCACCCCTTTTACAGCCCCCTCTATCCTGCCTGAACTATCTAAATCCTGGAACGTTTAGCTGCCAATCCTATCCTTCCCTCAACCAGGTCTCTGTAATGGCAACATCATCATAGTTCCAAGTACTAATCCAAGCTCTAAGTTCATCTGCCTTATCCGTAATACTTCTTGCATTAAAACATGTGCACTTCAGGCCACCAGTCCCGCTGTGTTCAGCAACTTCTCCCTGTCTGCTCTTCCTCAGAGGCATACTGGCCCTATTCCATAGTTTTCCCTCAATGCTTTCACCTTCTGACCTATTGCTCCGGTGCCCACCCCCTGCCATACTAGTTTAAACCCTCCCGTGTGACACTAGCAAACCTCGCGGCCAGGATATTTATGCCTCTCCAGTTTAGATGCAACCCGTCCTTCTTATACAGGTCACACCTGCCCCGGAAGAGCTCCCAGTGGTCCAGATAACAGAAACCCTCCCTCCTACACCAGCTGTTTAGCCACATGTTTAGCTGCTCTATCTTCCTATTTCTAGCCTCACTGGCATGTGGCACAGGAAGTAATCCCGAGATTACAACCGTAGAGGTCTTTCCAGCATTTTCTGATTTTGTGTCAGATTCCGGCATCTGTAGTAATTCGCTTTCATCTGTATTTTATTTGAACAGTCTGAGTTTTATTCCTGGTGTTTTAGGGATAGAATAGCACAATTTGTACAGAAAATAAGTGTCCCTTCTTCCTTCACCTGTGTATTTGTTAAGCAGATCTACAATGAGATCCAGGCTGCTACCAGGAAAATCATCAGGTAATACTTCCACTGCTTAAACCATTTTCTGAGAATTTTGCAATATGACTAATTGGGGATCCAGATGCAGTATTATCTGCTGCATGCTTAATAACATTTCCATCATAGAGGACAAGCCTTTACCACAACCTGGGCAGCAACAAGTGCAGGATCAGGATTGGGAAGTAGGCAAAGAGAAGAGCAGAGACTACCAGTGCCCCTGATTGACATTTCTCATTGAGAAGCACTTCACCAATTAAGGGGCAATGCGGCACCGTTTCTCATTGGTATCGATCTTGTTCCACGTGGTACTCTTGCTAGTCCCCTAACAGTCAGTGAATTGGTCCAGCTGCAGCACCAGTCTTGTTGTCGTAGAAGTCCAAGAATCCTTGGAGTCGACACTTAGTCTCAGGAATGGAAAATCCCGCCGACTGTATTTTTGCAGCATTATCTGTTCTATGAAAGAGCTGAACTATGGCAGATAGTTATGAATGTGGGTAAATGTAGGGTACTTCCAGCAGGAACGTGTATTAGCGGATATACCTAATTTGGAAGAGGCTTATGTGCGATTTTTTAAAAAATGCCTTTGTTATTGATGATATTACTAAAAAAAATCATCTCAGTTGCTGCTGGTCTAATGTCTGAATAGGCTGCTCCACTTTCCAAGAATTATTCTACTTCCAGAAGTAATTCTTTAGTTGACAAGAAATTTGTCCGAAGGATTGGCAAGGTGCTATTAAATGCAAGTTATGTCCATGAATACTTTATGGTGAACAAATAACTGGCCTGCTCCCAGGCAGTTTTCTGCAACTTGCAATTTGGAACTGATTGGTGCCGTTACAAAGAACAAAGAAATGTACAGCACAGGAACAGGCCCTTTGGCCCTCCAAGCCCGTGCCAACCATGCTGCCCGACTAAACTACAATCTTCTACACTTCCTGGGTCCGTATCCCTCTATTCCCATCCTATTCATGTATTTGTCAAGATGCCCCTTAAATGTCACTATCGTCCCTGCTTCCACCACCTCCTCCGGTAGCGAGTTCCAGGCACCCACTACCCTCTGCGTAAAAGACTTGCCTCGTACATCTACTCTAAACCTTGCCCCTCTCACCTTAAACCTATGCCCCCTAGTAATTGACCCCTCTACCCCGGGGAAAAGCCTCTGACTATCCACTCTGTCTATGCCCCTCATAATTTTGTAGACCTCTATCAGGTCGCCCCTCAACCTCCTTCGTTCCAGTGAGAATAAACCGAGTTTATTCAACCGCTCCTCATAGCTAATGCCCTCCATACCAGGCAACATTCTGGTAAATCTCTTCTGCACCCTCTCTAAAGCCTCCACATCCTTCTGGTAGTGTGGCAACCAGAATTGAACACTATACTCCAAGTGTGGCCTAACTAAGGTTCTATACAGCTGCAACATGACTTGCCAATTCTTATACTCAATGCCCCGGCCAATGAAGGCAAGCATGCCGTATGCCTTCTTGACTACCCTCTCCACCTGTGTTGCCCCTTTCAGTGACCTGTGGACCTGTACTCCTAGATCTCTTTGACTTTCAATACTCTTGAGGGTTCTACCATTCACTGTATATTCCCTACCTGCATTAGACCTTCCAAAATGCATTACCTCACATTTGTCCGGATTAAACTCCATCAGCCATCTCTCCGCCCAAGTCTCCAAACAATCTAAATCCTGCTGTGTCCTCTGACAGTCCTCATCGCTATCCGCAATTCCACCAACCTTTGTGTCGTCTGCAAACTTACTAATCAGACCAGTTACATTTTCCTCCAAATCATTGAAATATACTACAAACAGCAAAGGTCCCAGCACTGATCCCTGTTTTAAATCTCTAACTGAGATTTAAAACACACCATATTTGGAGAGCTGCAATACTATTTGCTGCTTAATTTATTCTAGTTATTTGATTGTAAGCTAGAAAGAGCATTTGAGTACTTGTTCGATGGTGTGATGGGAAATTGCATCATCTCCTGTGTTATAACCCCCACAAGTACCATTGGGACAACCCGATTAATCTCCTCATGAGCCTTGTGGAGTACGGGCTTCCCCGCTGAGGGGCGGAGGCCCTTCAGCAAGATAGTTAATTCAGCACCATAACAGCTCAGGTAGGAGTCGAGCTGCAAAGTGGTCTCGGCTGGGACTGTCACTTGTAAACACATTGTTCTCGGAAATATCCTTGTTTTGGACTCTCCTTTTCGGACTACTAAATTGGCGACGAGGATAATGCAGGACTATAGTCGATGCTGCTAACCAATTGAAGCACGACCACCTCTCTTCACAAAGGAATAAGATTTGCACAATTTAAAAAATGCCACTCTTTGGCCGACTTGATGCATTTGATGCGGGTGTAGAGGACTGAACAAAGTACGTAGAGTGTTTGCTCTATTTTTTAAGGCGAACGCTATCGTTGGGTATGGTCGCCATGCAGTGATTCTTGTGACCACCTGTGGGGCCCCCACTTGCAGCATCAGAAAGAACCTAACATGCCCGGTGACCCCAGACTCCAAGACGTTCGAAGAGTTAGTAGCACTTATGGCAAACCACTACAACCCATGCCGTTGGTTATTGTACAGAGGTGCCAATATAATACGGCCGAGAGGACCCCAAGGGAGTCCGTTACTGAGGTTTTGGTGCGATTGTGCAATCTGGCAGAGTTTTGTGATTATGGACCATCCCTACCCGAGATTCGACCAGATCGTCTTGTATGCGGAGTAAATAGTATGGTGGAAATTGCTCACCACGCCATTGCTGGACCTAAAAAAAGGCCATCTAGACCTCCATTTAAAAAAAATATATTTTCAGGATTTGGGCATTGCTGGTTAGGCCAACATTTATTGCCCATCCCTTGTTACCCTTCAGAAGGTCGTGGTAAGTTACCTACTGGAACTGCTGCAGTCCCTGAGGTGTAGGTACACCGACAGTACTATTTGAGGATTTTGCCCCAGCGACCGTGAAGGAAAAGCAATATATTTCCAAGTCCGGGTTGTGAGTGACTTGGAGGGGAACCTCGAGATGGTGGGGTTCCCAGGTATCTGCTGCTTTTGTCCTTCTAGATGGTAGTGAATGTGGGTTTGGAAGGTGCTGCCTAAGGAACATTGGCGAGTTACTGCAGTGCATCATTGGATTGGATTGGATTGGATTGGATTTGTTTATTGTCACGTGTACTGAGGTACAGTGAAAAGTATTTTTCTGCGAGCAGCTCAACAGATCATTAAGTACATGAGAAGAAAAGGGAATAAAAGAAAATACATAATAGGGCAACACAACATATACAATGTAACTACATAAGCACTGGCATCGGATGAAGCATACAGGGTGTAGTGTTAATGAGGTCAGTCCATAAGAGGGTCATTTAGGAGTCTGGTGACAGTGGGGAAGAAACTGTTTTTGAGTCTGTTCGTGCGTGTTCTCAGACTTCTGTATCTCCTGCCCGATGGAAGAAGTTGGAAGAGTGAGTAAGCCGGGTGGGAGGGATCTTTGATTATGCTGCCCGCTTTCCCCAGGCAGCGGGAGGTGTAGATGGAGTCAGTGGATGGGAGGCAGGTTCGTGTGATGGACTGTAGATGGTACCATCATGTAGATGGTACACACGGCTGCCACTGTTCGTCGGTGGTGGAGGGTTTGAATGTTTGGGAAGGGGGAGCAATCAAGCGGCTGCTTTGTCCTGGATGGTGTTGAGCTTCTTGAGTGTTGTTGGAGCTGCACTCACCCAGGCAAGTGGAGAGTATTCCATCCCTGACGTGTGCCATGTAGATGGTGGACAGGCTTTGGTGAGGGGGTGGAGAGGGGAGGGGGGGGGGCATCAGGAGGTGAGATACACACCATAGGATTCCTAGCCTTTGGCCTGCCCTGCTAGCCACCATATTAAAATGGTGAGTCCAGTTTAGTTTCTGATCAATGGTAACGCCCAGGATGCTAATTGTATGGATTCAGCGATGGTGCCATTGAATGTCAAGGGGCGATGGTTAAATCCTCTCTTGTAGGAGATGGGCATTGCCTGGCACTTGTGTGGTGCAAATGTAACTTGCCACTTGTCAGCCCAAGACATAATATTGTCCAGGTCTTGCTTTATTTGGACATGGACTGCTTCATTATCTGAGGAGTCGTGAACGGTGCTGAACATTGTGCAGTCATCTACGAACAACCCCACATCTGACCTCATGATGGAAGGAAGGTCACTGATGAAGCAGCTAAAGATGGTTGGGCCGAGGACACTACCCTTTGGAACTCCTGCAGTGATGTCCTGCAGCTGAGATAATTGACCTCCAACCACCACAACCAACTTCTTTTGTGATGTGGAGGTGCCGGCGTTGGACTGGGGTGAGCACAGTAAGAAGTCTTCCAACACCAGGTTAAAGTCCAACAGGTTTGTTTCAAACACTAGCTAGAGCACTGCTCCTTCCTCAGGTGAATGAAGAGGTATGTTCCAGAAATATATATATATAGACACATTCAAAGATGCAAGACAATGCTTTGATTGCGAGCATTTGCAGTTAAGTGTTTACACATCCAGAGATAGGGGTAACCCCAGGTTAAAGAGGTGTGAATTGTGTCAATCCAGGACAGTTGGTAGGATTTTGCAGGCCAGATGGTGGGGGGTGAATGTAATGCGACATGAATCCTAGGTCCTGGTTGAGGCCGCACTCATGTGTGCGGAACTTGGCTATAAGTTTCTGCTCGGCGATTCTGCGTTGTCGCGCGTCCTGAAGGCCGCCTTGGAGAATGCTTACCCGGAGATCAGAGGCTGAATGCCCTTGACTGCTGAAGTGTTCCCCGATTGGAAGGGAACATTCCTGCCTGGTGATTGTCGCGCGATGTCCGTTCATTCTTTGTCGCAGCATCTGCATGGTCTCGCCAATGTACCATGCTTCAGGACATCCTTTCCTGCAGCGTATGAGGTAGACAACGTTGGCCGAGTCGCACGAGTATGTACCAGGTACCTGGTGGGTGGTGTTCTCACGTGTAATGGTGGTATCCATGTCGATGATCTGGCACGTCTTGCAGAGATTGCCATGGCAGGGTTGTGTGGTGTCGTGGTCACTGTTCTGAAGGCTGGGTAGTTTGCTGCAAACAATGGTTCGTTTGAGGTTGTGCGGTTGTTTGAAGGCAAGTAGTGGGGGTGTGGGAATGACCTTGGCAAGATGTCCATCTTCATCGATGACGTGTTGAAGACTGTGAAGAAGATGTCGTAGTTTCTCCGCTCCGGGAAAGTACTCAACTGCCAATCTCCAGGCACAATTCTGCAACTCATCCGCTTCATTCTGGATCATAACGTCTTCACCTTCGACAACAAGGTCTTCATCCAGACGCACGGAACAGCCATGGGGACCAAATGCGCACCTCAATATGCCAACATCTTCATGCACAAGTTTGAACAAGACCTCCTCACCGCACAGGCCCTTCAACCGATGTTATACACCAGATACATCGACGACATTCTTTTCCTTTGGACCCACGACGAAGAATCACTGAAACGACTACACAATGACATCAATAAGTTCCATCCCACCATCAGACTCACCATGGACTACTCTCCAAAATCAGTTGCATTCTTGGACACACTCGTCTCCATCAAGGACGGTCACCTCAGCACTTCGCTTTACCGCAAGCCCACGGATAACCTCACGATGCTCCACTTCTCCAGCTTCCACCCGAAACACATTAACAAAGCCATCCCCTATGGACAAGCCCTCCGCATACACAGGATCTGCTCAGACGAGGAAGAGCGTAACAGACATCTACAGACACTGAAAGATGCCCTCGTGCGAACGGGATATGGCGCTCGACTCATCGATCGACAGTTCCAACGTGCCACAGCAAAAAACCGCACCGACCTCCTTCGAAGACAAACACGGGACACAAACAACAGAGTACCCTTCGTTGTCCAGTACTTTCCCGGATTGGAGAAACTACGACACCTTCGCAGTCTTCAACATGTCATCGATGAAGATGGACATCTTGCCAAGGTCATTCCCACAGGACGCGCGACAACACAGGATCGCCGAGCAGAAGCTTATAGCCAAGTTCCGCACACATGAGTGCGGCCTCAACTGGGACCTGGGATTCATGTCGCATTACATTCATCCCCCACCATCTGGCCTGCAAAATCCTACCAACTGTCCTGGCTTGAGACAATTCACACCTCTTTAACCTGGGGTTACCCCTATCTCTGGATATGTAAACACTTAATTAACTGCAAATGCTCGCATTCTATGCATTGTCTGGCATCTTTGAATTTGTCTATATATATGTTTCTGGAACATACCTCTTCATTCACCTGAGGAAGGAGCAGTGCTCCAGCTAGTGTTTGAAACAAACCTGTTGGACTTTAACCTGGTGTTGTAAGACTTCTTACTGAACTTCTTTTGTGGCAGGTATGACTCCAACCAGCAGAGAGTTATCCCCCTGACTCCCATTGACTCCAGTTTCGCTGGGGCTCCTTGATGTCATACTCGGTCAAATGTTGCCTTGATGTCAAGGGCAGTCACTTTCACCTCCCCTCTGGCATTCAGCCATTCTCACAGGAGAGCGCAGAGAGGAAGTCCAGGAACTCCAGGGTATGTCAAGGATGAAGGTCAACAGGGTAGGACGCCTCCCCTCATTCTGGCAAATGGCACCCCCTGGGACTGAGGCACCCAGAACCCCATCCTGACCCACACATTGTTGGGACCAGGCCCATTGGCCAAGGGCCGCTGCAGCCAGGCGGGACACCTCCCCAGAGTCAATTGAGGTTGATCCAAGGAGGTTCGGTACATGTGGCTGGATAAATCGCAGGGATAGGAAACCACAGGTCACCAGTAAACCCGCCATCCTGCCCGAGGGAGATGCTGGCCCAGAGCCCGAACCCTCCACTTAGAACAACCTGATGACGAGGAGCCTATGCAATGTCATTGCATTGCCGCACCACAAGTCACACCCATCCAGATTATTGCCCAGGTGAATGGACCTGCAGGCCTTTGACACCAAGATGCATTAGCTATGTTTGGAAGATTGCATCCCCCTATAGTGAGCCTGAGCCGTGGTCCCAAGCCAGCCAAAACAGCCGATTCTCCATGATCTGCACAATGGATAACCAAGTGGTGTCGAAAATGAAGATGCTGGCCAGGCCTGGATGGTGCAATCGAATGACTGACCCCACAATGTACCACAGGGTAGCACGGTAGTCTTGTGGATAGCACAATTGCTTCACAGCTCCAGGGTCCCAGGTTCGATTCCGGCTTGGGTCACTGACTGTGCGGAGTCTGCACATCCTCCCCGTGTGTGCGTGGGTTTCCTCCGGGTGCTCCGGTTTCCTCCCACAGTCCAAAGATGTGCAGGTTAGGTGGATTGGCCATGATAAATTGCCCTTCGTGTCCAAAATTGCCCTTAGTGTTGGGTGGGGTTACTGGGTTATGGGGATAGGGTGGAGGTGTGGACCTTGGGTAGGGTGCTCTTTCCAAGAGCCAGTGCAGACTCAAAGGGCCGAATGGCCTCCTTCTGCACTGTAAATTCTATGAAATCTATGTCTGTGGAGACGCGATTGATATGGGTTTTGTTTATCTACAGGACCACGCTGAATGCCGCGATGGGCTTAACACCGGTGGAACTGGGCCGGAGGCTCACCACGGGGAATCACATGAACACCAAATTCAGACTTTTGGGGAGACACGGGGAGAACGTGCAGACTCTGCACAGACAGTGACCCAGTGGGGAATCGAACCTGGGACCCTGGCGCTGTGAAGCCACAGTGCTCTCCACTTGTGCTACCGTGCCGCCCCTAAAATGTCCTGTGGCAATAAGAGCTGGAGCTGCTCGAGGAGGAGGAGGAAGCTGCAGCAGCGGAGTGTGCAACAGTGGAACAGAAGGCAGCCGCTGCGCGCGGAGAGCCGGCCGCCCAACAGGCCGAGGAGAAGGAGGAGGAGGTTGTCATAATATACACCAGAATCATGGTGCAGACACACCCACTGATGGACACACAGCAAGACCAATCAACACACTCAACACCGCAGCCAATCACCAGTTAGAGCACACTCACTATATCGACAGAGGGCATCAGAGTTCCCGCTGATTCGGGATGCAGCCTCTCAGAAGGACAGAGCTTACAGCACAGATCTTCACCATGTGCTGAGTGCACAGACTGGTTCGGACAGGCATAGGTCTTTAGTGTAATCTAACATCGTGTTAACCCATAGTGAAAGTATGTTCAACAGTTTGTAACTTAATAAAATAGTGTTGTCACTTCCGGTTGCGGCGATGCGGAGCTAAGCCGCACATTTCGGCAGCTCCGAACGGACTTTTGGGCTCTCCGGAGGAGCCCCAACGGAAATTTCTTGATTGAATCCCGTGTGGGAAGGTGAAGTAAGGTCCTCCCTTACGTCGTATGGCGGGGATTAGCGATGGAGCGACGGAGAAAGAGGCTTTGGAGCAGCGGCAAAAACGAGGGGGAAAAACCAAGATGGCGGAGGACGGAGATCGAGCAGCATGGGGGCTGGACCAGCAGGAGTTCCTCAGGCGCTGCATGGAGGAGCTTAAAAAGGAGGTGCTGGCGCCAATGCTGTTGGCGATCGAGGGGCTGAAGGAGACCCAGAAGGCCCAAGCGGTGGAGCTCCGTGAGGTGAGGGCTTAAACTAATGAGAACGAGGACGAGATCCTGGGCCTGGCGGTAAAGATGGAGGCGCACGAGGCGGTGCACAAGAGGTGGGCCGAGAGACTCGAGGTCCTGGAGAACAGGTCGAGGAGGAAGAATCTCCGGATTCTGGGTCTCCCCGAAGGAGTGGAGGGGGCTGATGCCGGGGCGTATGTGAGCATGATGCTCCATTCGCTGATGGGTGCGGAGGTCTCTCCGAGCCCCCTGGAGCTAGAAGGGGCTCACCGGGTCCTGGCGAGGAGACCCAAGGCTGGTAAGCCGCCAAGGGTGATAGTGGCGAGGTTCCATCGCTTCGCGGACAAAGAGTGTCCAGAGATGGGCCAAGAAGGTGCGGAGCAGTAGATGGGAGAATGCGGTGATCCGAGTCTACCAGGACTGGGGTGCGGAGGTGGCAAAGAGGAGAGCTGGCTTCAACCGGGCCAAGGCGGTGCTGCATAAAAAAAGAGTGAGATTCGGAATGCTGCAGCCTGTGCGACTGTGGGTCACTTATCAGGTCCGACACCACTATTTCGAAACGCCAGAAGAGGCTTGGACCTTTATCCAAACGGAAAAATTGGACTCGAACTGAGGGGCTGTGGTTGTGGGGGAGATGTTGACTGTATACAGGGTTGTAAATATGGGTAAAGAATGTTTCATGGGTGGGATGATGGAAAAAAGTTCTTTTTTCTTTTGATGAGATAGTAGGGAATGTGGGCGTCGGTGCTGGAGGGAGGTGAGACTCAGGGATGGGGGAACTGGGATAAGGCCACAACAGGAGCTGCGCCACAGGGGGCGGGGCTTGCTCAGGAAAGCGCGGGCTTTTTCCCGCGCTAGGGAGGGGGGGATGGAGGAACGTAAGGAGGAGGAGAGATTCCCACACGGGGAGATCAACGGGAAGGCGGGGAAAGCCGGGGTCAGATGACTCACGGAAGTAGTATGGGGGGAGCAAAAGAGCTAGATGCGGATCTAGCGGGGAGGGGGGAGGGAAGGGGGGAGAGGGGGGGGGGATAATAGGGTTGCTGCTGCACTGGCCGAGGGGTAACTGAAAATGGAAGAGGTGGTCGGGGCGGGGGTTCCCCGTCTGGGGGACTGGAGGGTGCGGGAGACGCGGGCATGGGTCAGGCCTAAGGTGGGAGATGGCTAGTCGGCAGGGGGGGAGGGGGGGGTGTTCGCGCACTTAAAGGGACTGAAGGTAGACGTGGTCATGCTTCAGGAGACACATCTGAAGGTGGCAGATCAGGTCAGGTTAAGGAAGGGATGGGTAGGACAGCTGTTCCATTCGGGGCTGGATGTGAAGAATAGAGGGGTGGCAATACTGGTGGGGAAGCGGGTGTCGTTTGAGGCCAAGAACATAGTAGCGGACAATGGAGGCCGATACGTGATGGTGAGTGGTAGGTTGCAGGGGACGGGGGTAGTATTGGTAAATGTATACGCCCCGAACTGGGACGATGCTTATTCATGAAACGGATGTTGGGGCGTATTCCGGACTTGGAGGTAGGGAGCTTGATAATGGGTGGGGATTGCAACACGGTGTTGGACCCAGCATTAGATTGTTCCAGATCTAGGACGGGGAAGAGGCCGGCTGCGGCCAAGGTGCTCAGGGAGTTTATGGATCAGATGGGGGGAGTAGATCCATGGAGATTTGCCAGGCCTTTGGCCAGAGAATTTTCTTTTTTCTCCCATGTACATAAGGCCTACTCCCGGATAGATTTTTTTGTTCTGGGCAGGGCATTGATCCCGAAAGTGGAGGGAACGGAGTATTCGGCCATAGTCATTTCAGACCACGCCCCGCATTGGGTGGAGCTAGAGCTGGGGGAGGAGAGGGACCAACGCCCGTTGTGGCGGTTGGATGTGGGACTGCTGGCAGACGAGGAAGTGTGTGGGAGGGTGCGGGGGTGCATCGAAAGGTATCTGGAGGTGCGGGTGGGGGTGGTATGGGAGGCACTGAAGGCGGTGGTCAGGGGAGAGTTAATCTCCATCAGGGCTCATAGGGAGAAGAGAGAGGGCAGGGAAAGGGAGAGGTTAGTGGGGGAGATTTTAAGGGTGGACAGGAGATATGCAGAGGCTCCTGATGAGGGACTACTCGGGGAGAGACGAAGTCTCTAGACGAAGTTCGACCTGTTGACCACAGGGAAGGCAGAGGCACAGTGGAGAAAGGCACAGGGGGCAATGTATGAATATGGGGAGAAGGCGAGTCGGATGCTGGCACATCAGCTCCGTAAGAGGATGGCAGCGAGGGAAATAGGTGGAGTCAAGGATGGCAGGGGAACTACGGTGTGGGGTGCGGTGAAAGTGAATGAGGCATTCAAGGCCTTTTACGAGGAGCTGTATAGGTCCCAGCCCCCAGGGGGAAAAGAGGGGATGCGACGATTCTTGGACCAACTGAGGTTCCTGAGGGTGGAGGAGCAGGAGGTGGCTGGTTTGGGGGGGGCCAATTGGTGTGGAGGAGCTGGTTAAAGGACTGGGGAGCATGCAGGCAGGGAAGGCCCCGGGACCAGATGGGTGCCCGGTGGAGTTCTATAGGAAGTATGTAGACCTGTTAGCCCCGTTGCTGGTGAGGACCTTCAATGAAGCACGGGAGGGGGGGGGGGGGGGGGGGCCCTGCCCCCGACAATGTCGGAGGCGACGATCTCTTTGATCCTGAAGAGGGATAAGGACCCACTGCAATGCGGGTCATATAGACTGATCTCGCTCCTCAACGTAGATGTTAAGTTGCTGGCAAAAATGTTGGCTACGAGGATTGAGGACTGTGTCCCGGGGGTGATTCACGAGGACCAGACGGGATTCTTAAGGGGTAGGCAGCTAAATACCAATGTGCGGAGGCTCCTAAATGTGATAATGATGCCATCGGTGGAGGGAGAGGCGGAGATAGTGGCAGCTATGGACGCGGAGAAGGTCTTTGACCGAGTTGAGTGGGAGTATCTCTGGGAAGTGTTGCGGAGGTTTGGGTTTGGGGAGGGGTTTATCAGTTGGGTTAAGCTCCTATATAGAGCCCCGGTGGCGAGTGTGGTTACGAATCAACGGAGGTCGGACTATTTTCGGCTGTATTGAGGGACGAGGCAGGGGTGCCCCCTGTCCCCCTTGTTGTTTGCACTAGCAATTGAACCTTTGGCCATGGCATTAAGGGAGTCTGGGAAATGGAGGGGGAGAGGAGCATCGAGTGTCGCTGTATGCAGACGACCTGTTGCTGTATGTGGCGGACCCAGTGGGAGGGATGGTGGAAGTCATGCAGACCCTAAGGGAGTTTGGAGACTTCTCAGGCTATAAGCTCAATGTAGGGAAGAGCGAGCTCTTTGTGCTGCATCCGGGGGATCAGGGAAGAGGGATAGACAAACTACCGCTGAGGAGGGCGGATAGGAGCTTTTGATACTTGGGGATCCAGGTCGCTAGGAGCTGGGGGGCCCTGCACAAACTTAACTTGAGGAGGCTGGTGGAGCAGATGGAGGAGGACTTTAAACGGTGGGACATGTTGCCGCTCTCGCTGGCGGGCATGGTACAGTGGATTAAAATGGTGGTCCTTCCGAGGTTTCTTTTTGTATTTCAATGCCTTCCAATTGTGATTACCAAGGTCTTTTTTAAGAGGGTAGGCAGGAGCATTATGGGCTTTGTGTGGGCGAGTAAGAACCCGAGGATAAGGAGCGGGTTCCTGGAGCGAAGTAGGGATAGAGGAGGGCTGGCGTTGTCGAATCTGGGTGGCTACTATTGGGCAGCCAGCGTGGCGATGATCCGTAAGTGGGTGATGGAGGGAGAGGGGCGGCATGGAAGAGGTTGGAGATGGCGTCCTGCAAAGGAACGAGCCCGGGGGCGCGCTGGTGAAGGCACCGCTGCCGCTCTCGCCGACAAGGTCCACCACGAGCCCGATGGTGGCGGCAACGCTAAGGATCTGGGGCCAGTGGAGACGGCACAGGGGTGCGATGGAAGCCTCGGTGTGGTCTCCGATTAGAGACAACCATCGGTTTGTCCCGGGAAGGATGGATGGGGGCTTTCAGAGCTGGCAGTAGGGCAGGGATTAGAAGAATGGGGGACCTGTTCATTGATGGGACGTTTGCGAGCTTAGGGGCGCTGGAGGAGAAGTTTGGGCTACCCCCGGGAAACGCTTTCAGGTACATGCAAGTAAGGGCGTTTGTGAGGCAGCAGGTGAGGGAATTCCCGCTGCTCCCGGCACAGGGGATTCAAGACAGGGTGATTTCGGGCGTATGAGTCGGAGAGGGCAAGGTGTCGGCGATATACCAGGAGATGAAAGAAGAGGGGAGGCTTTGGTAGAGGAGCTGAAGGGTAAATGGGAATAGGAGCTGGGGGAGGAGATTGAGGAGGGTCTGTGGGCTGATGCCCTAAGTAGGGTTAATTCCTCTTCCTCGTGTGCCAGGCTCAGCCTAATACAGTTTAAGTTTATTCACACAGCGCATATGACGGGGGCGAGGCTGAGTAGGTTCTTTGGGATGGAGGACAGATGTGGGAGGTGCTCCGGAAGCCCGGCGAACTATGTCCATATGTTTTGGTCATGCCCGGCACTGGAGGGGTTCTGGAGAGGAGTTGCGAGAACAGTATCTCAGGTGGTGAAAGTCCGGGTCAAGCCAAGCTGGGGGCTAGCACTATTTGGAGTAGTGGACGAGCTGGGAGTGCAGGACTCGAAAGAGGCCGGCATTCTGGCCTTTGCGTCCCTAGTAGCCAGGCGAAGGATCTTGTTAATGTGGAAAGGGGCGAAGCCCCCCAGCGTGGAGGCCTGGATAAATGACATGGCTGGGTTTCTCAAGCTGGAGAGGATAAAGTTTGCCTTGAGAGGGTCGGCGCAGCGCCGGTCGGCGCAGGCTTTGAAAGAGGTCCCCGCAGTGATTCTCCGCGGTCGACCAGCCGAGACTTTAACCAAGGCTTTAATACACTATATAGGAAGCTTACCCGACACAGACGACCCCAGACAAAATGGGTCAGGTCTCAGAAGCGGGGTCATATACCTACTCCCGGGGGAGTGGCCAAGGCGGAGCTCTCCATGGCCAGGTCAGGTTACATACAGGTGACCGAACCCCTACAGAGCTACAGTACAATGCACAGTACCATACACAGGATTACAGGGCCACGTTACACACAGCTATTATATAACTATGTACAATGGGGGGGGGGGGGGGAAGATTTATATTTCTGGGGGGCATTTGAGCAAGAAAATACGTGAATGATCCGGAAAACTGAAATGTACGGGTGGAATCCAATGTACAAAGTTCTGTATCATATTGACTTGCCATGTTCATGACTTGCTATGCGAGCTTTATTTCTTTTGTGTTACCGGGGGGGGGGGGGGGGATTTGTTTGTGAGGTAGAAAATGTTGTTAAAAAACTCTTAACAAACATATTTTTTTTAAAATAATTTTTTTTTAAGTGTTGGTGGCCTGTATGTGTTCCATGGATCCAGAGCACCCAACACAACAGAGGTGGTGTAAAGGAGGCACCGCATGAGGCCTCGCGTGAGCTGGCAGCAATCCTTGTTCACGATTCTCTTCAGGTTAATGTGCAGGTTCAGTCGGTAGTTAGGAAGGCAAATGCAATGTTAGGATTCATGTCGCGAGGGCCAGAATACAAGAGCAGGGATGTACTTCTGAGGCTGTAGAAGGCTCTGGTCAGACCCCATTCGGAGTATTGTGAGCCGTTTTGGGCCCCATATCGAAGGAAGGATGAGCTGGCCTTGGAAAGGGTCCAGAGGAGGTTCACAAGAATGGTCACTGGAATGAAGAACTTGTCGTATGAGGAACGGTTGAGGACTCTGGGTCTGTACTCGTTGGAGTTTAGAAGGATGAGGGGGGGATCTTATTGAAACTTACAGGACACTGCGAGGCCTGGATAGAGTGGACGTGGAGAGGATGTTTCCACTTGTAGGAAAAACTAGAACCAGAGGACACCATCTCAGACTAAAGGGATGATCCTTTAAAACAGAGATGAGGAGGAATTTCTTCAGCCGAGGGTGGTGAATCTGACAGTCCTGGCCGTCGTGGAGGCCCCCCCCCCCCCCCCAGACACTGATCCCCCCCGCACCCCACTAGGACGGCCACTGCAGCTGCGACGCCGAGCTCCCGCCGGGTGGAACCATATGTGAACCACACCGGCGGGCACTCGGCTGGTCGACCGCGGAGAATCACTGTGGGGACCTCTTTCAAAGGCCCCCGACCGGCGCTGCGTCGACCGTGTGCGCACGATTTGGGCCGATTCTCCGGTCGCCGGAGAATCGAGTCCTGGCGTCAGACCCGATCGCGGGTCTGAGGCCCCATTCTCTGTCCCCACGCCAAGCGCCATGAGTTTTAGAGGAAATCTGTGTGGAAATATGAGTTTTAGAAGAAGTCAGTGTGGAAAAATTAGTTTTAGAAATATGTGTGGAAATTTGTGCTCCAGATTGTTAGGGATTATCCCGAGGTTAAAACAAAGATGAGTGCATCTTGCTATATGAGTTTTAAAAGTCAGTGTGGAAATCGGTGCTCTGGGAGCACCTTAGTGTTAGAAGTTAGAAAAAAAGAGGTTAGCGTCTCCAGTCTGGAGAGTCTCCAGACTCCGTCCAAAGGAGTATGATGTCGCTTTTGGGGACCAAGCGATAGATACAGACGACGGAGATGTAGAGTGGGAAGATATGTCTTTTGCATTTAAAAGCTAAATTAACAATTTGGAAATGGTTCAAATTATATTTTGAATGCGTATTTAAAGAAATTGGGAAGTGATTGGATTTATTCAATATAAGGTTAAAAGATAGTCTACAGACTTTGATCAACTCATTCAGAGCTGCTGGCAGCTGAAAAAAAGAACTTGAGATTAAAAAAAAAAAATTTTTTATTAAAGGTTTTCATAAAATATCAATAACAAAATGAGAAAGAAAAAAGAACCCAACAGAGTTAAATACAAAACACAATCTAAAAAAGCAACCCCCCAAACCCCTCCCCCCCCCCCCCCCCGTACCTAAATAATAAATTAACATTAACTTAAGACAACAGGTGGAGACACCCCCTCAGACCCTTCCAGTGTAAATAACATAAAGAAAAATAAAGTAACCCCCCCCCCCCCACCTGCTGCTAGCGTTCTGCCAGAAAGTCTAAGAACGGTTGCCACCGCCTAAAGAACCCTTGTACCAACCCTCTCAAGGCGACTTTCACCCTCTCCAACTTAATAAACCCCGCCATATCGTTGATCCATGATTCCACACTTGGGGGCCTCATATCTTTCCACTGAAGGAGAATCCTTCGCCGGGCTACCAGGGATGCAAAGGCCAGAATTCCAGCCTCTTTCGCCTCCTGCACTCCCGGCTCCTCTGCCATCCCAAATATTGCGAGCCCCCAGCCCGGTTTGACCCTGGATCCTACCACCCTCGACACCGTCCTCGCTACGCCCTTCCAAAATTCCTCCAGCGCTGGGCATGCCCAGAACATATGGGTGTGATTTGCTGGGCTCCCTGAGCACCTAACACACCTGTCCTCGCCCCCAAAGAACCTGCTCATCCTTGTCCCGGTCATGTGTGCCCTGTGCAGCACCTTAAACTGTATGAGGCTGAGCCTCGCGCATGAAGAGGAAGAGTTCACCCTCCCTAGGGCATCTGACCACGTCCCCTCTTCGATCTCCTCTCCCAACTCCTCCTCCCACTTACCTTTCAACTCCACCACCGAGGCCTCCTCCTCCTCCTGCATCACCTGGTAAGTTTCCGAGATCTTCCCCAATCCCACCCACCCCCCCGAGAGCACCCTGTCCTGTACGGTGTGTGGCAGTAGCCGTGGAAATTCCACCACCTGCCGTCTGGCAAACGCCCTTACCTGTAAGTACCTGAAGGTGCTCCCCGAGGGGAGCCCGTACTTCTCCACCAGCTCACCCAAGCTCGCGAACTTCCCGTCCACAAACAGGTCCCCTAACTTTCGTATGCCTGCCCTGTGCCACCCTGAAAACCCTCCACCTGTTCTTCCTGGGGCGAACCGGTGGTTCCCCCGTAATGGGGTCCACGCTGAGGCCCTAACTTCCCCCCTATGCCGCCTCCACTGCCCCCAAATTTTGAGGGCCGCCACCACCATCGTGCTCGTGGTATACCTCCTTGGAGGGAGCGGCAGCGGCGCCATTGCCAGCGCCCCCAGACTCGTACCCACACAGGACGCCATCTCCAGCCTCTTCCATGCAGCCCCCTCCCCCTCCATCACCCACTTGCGCACCATTGTCGCATTGGCGGCCCAGTAGTACCCACAGAGGTTGGGCAGTGCCAGCCCCCCCTTATCTCTACTCCGCTCCAGGAACACCCTTCTCACCCTCTGAGTCCCTCGCGCCCACACAAACCCCATTATACTCCTGTTAAAGAACTTGAGTTTGTTAAGTTGCTGTTTCTGTGTCAGTGTGTGATTATTCCTTGTCTCCGAGTCCGTCTAGTGCCTGTGTCACTGGGGTAACCCTCTGTGATTTGTTTGTTGTTTCAAAGTTGCTTGTTTAATGTACGTATGTATTTGTGTATGTATGTAGTTGTATCTTGAATTAGGTTGAGGAGCAGGATAAGCTGTAAAGCAACTGTTCAAGCAGGAGAGTGGTAATTCTGGGGCAATGGAAAAGCCCTTGTGGCTGCAGATGAGTTTAAACTGACTACATATATTTGCTGGAGAATTTACCTCCTCTTTGAGTTTCAATTACAGTTTTGAAGAAAGAAGAATGAAGACTACTGTCTTAATCTACTTTATTTGTTTTCTTTGAAAATTGTTATTTTATTTTTCAGTATGTTGAGATTGAATGAAAGTATCATGCTTTGAATTCCTTTAGTTTGAGTGAAGGCATTTGTGGGTGAATGAGTGTGTGTGTGTTTAATAAAGAATTTGTGAATTTCCTTTGGTTTTTCTTGTTTTAAATGTTGTGTTTCGCAAATCTGAGTTTTAAATCAATTGGGAGTTGTAAACTGGATTTAAAGTGTAATTTAAAATGGGGTAAGTATTTGAAAAACACTTTAAAAAAACAGTAAGAATGATCAACGTCATGGAAGTTACTTGGAACACAATTTGCAATAAGTAAATGAAAAAGAAATCAAAGTATGCCAATTGGAATTTGGAAATGATTAGTTTGAGCTTGGCATAATCTTGAGTGCTCTTAGCTCAAAGTGAAGAAAACAAAGGAATCTACATTGGAATATGAAGACTAGTGGTCTTTGTTTAATGAGCTCATGTACTGTTTGTTACAGGCAGTCTTGATGTACCTACATTTGAAAATTTTGTTCTTTTTTTTTTGTTCCCAAATTGGTAAAGATTTCATTATTTTATCTGCAAACTCATTACACGTCAAATTAACTGATTGGAATTTTCATATAGCAAAGATTATGGATTTAAATTTTCTTTTAAATTGACTAGACACATCTAAATCAAATTAACTCATTTGGCTCCAGGCCAAGTATATCTTTGTGCTTTTATTTTAAATATAGATGAATCATGAGTACAGCCAACAGGTCTAGCTGCTTCAAGAATTCCAAGATTGCTCTGCACAACATAGTGACTTGGGGAACATAAAGGCTTTTCCTTTAGTGGAAAGAGTTAATTCATTCAGACTTCACTGTTGCCCTTTGAATTAAAGAGCTTATGAAGTGTTACACTTAACTTTCAATGCCTGATGATTTGGCTTCGCATAAAGCTATAATTGCTCTCGAGATCTAGTTGATTAAATAGCAATTAGCTGAAAATAGTAACTAATATAAAAAGGGAATAATAATGCAGTTGAATAAATAAAGGGCAATAGGAGTTAACCAGTATGGGTTGTTGAGCTTCAAAACCTTTTCATTCTTTGAAAGTAGATAAATTAAACATTCTCAGATTACCATGTCATCATTTGAATCTGGGATGTTTTATAATAATAATATTCATTAGTGTCACAAGTAGGCTTGCTTCTTGCTGCATCGCTTGCATAAAATGGTGGTTAAGATTATTTGCTTAAAATGGCTTTAGGTTGTCACAACACTAATGGCTTTGGCTCCATCTCTGAGCTTCGCTCAGGTTTGGAGTGCTAATCTGCTGCGCAGCTGACGCGCTGGCATGGCAAATTTTAATGGCATCATTGAGCTGGAGTTCATTCTCCCTCAACAATCTCTCCCGAACCTTGTAATTGCTAATCCTGAAAACAATTTGATTGCGGATCATCGATGCTTGCAAGGTGTCAACCTTTAACCTCATGTCTGCACCTTTAACTTCAAATCTGTTAAAAAGCTATTGCTTGTGGACCTGATACAGTGAGCAGCAACGCTATTCTCCATTCATTAGGCTGTGCCTGAAGTCCTAGAGCTCCTATGTAGAGTGTGAATTGTTGTTTAAAAGCGTGCCAGTTCGCATCTACATGACCAGTGACTCGAAGCTGGTGTGGCGTCTTCAGATGTTCCATCATGGACTTCAGTGCCTTGCAATACGTTTAGTGATATTTGTCAGCACCCAACATGGTTGATCGAAAAAATTTTTCTTCTTCTCTGGTTGCCTTGTCTTTAGATCTTCAAAATTAATCCTGATACCTTGTTGGATCGCAAGTCCTGGTACCATGTTACGTTCTGGTGCTTGGCCGGTCAGAATAAGTGCACTTAAGAAAGTCTAGTTCTTGACTAGTTAAAGTTTTATTGTTGAACAATTACATGGATTAGATAACCATAAGAATTTATCAAAGACTACCATTATAAATAATCTAAGAGCTACTAGATATTGTGACTGTCTACTATGAAGACCCTCTACCAACTCCCCTTTGTAACAGTGCCACGTGGTTGTTCTTTACTGCCACCTGCTGGTTGGAGGTCTTGTCGATCACTATATACATGACTGATTATGCATATCATCACAACTCTAGTGACAGTGAAGGAGTGGCAATACATTTCCAACTCAGGGTGGTGAGTGGCTTGGAGGGGAACCCCCAGGTCATGGTATTCCCAGGTATCTGCTGCTCTTGTCCTTCTAGGTGGTAGTGGGTTTGGAAGGTGTTGTCTAAGGAACCTTGGTGAGTTACTGCAGTGCATCTTGTAGATGGTACACACGGCTGCCACTGTTCGTCGGTGGTGGAGGGGTTGACTGTTTGTGGAAAGGGGAGCAATCAAGCAGGTTGCTTTGTCCTGGATGGTGTCGAGCATTTAAAAAAAAAAATTTTGATTGGGTTTTCTAAGTGTTGAGTTTCTTGAGTGCTGTTGGAGCTACACTCATCCAAGTAAGTGGAGAGTATTCCATTACACTCCTGACTTGTGCCTTGTAGATGGTGGACAGGCCTTGGGGGGGGGGGGGGGGGGGGTCAGGAGGTGAGTTACTCGCCGTGGGAGTCCTCGTCTTTGACCTGCCCTGGTAGCCAAAGTTGTTTTTTTTTCTATTTTTTATTCTCCTCCTTTTTCACATTTTCTCCCAAATTTACACCCAACAATAAACAATAATCAGTAACGAATGTAATGTCAATCCCAAATCAATAACAACAATCCCATCCTCCTACCAAACTCCAGACATTAGCCCGCATGTTAACATAAACAAATGACAAAAAGGAATCAGGAATCACCCATTGTCACCATGAACACATACAGTCCCTCTCCCCCCAACCCTCCCAGCCCCCCCCCCCTATGTTCAATGTAATCTAATTCTCGTAAGTGCATGATGAATAATGACCATGAATTGTAGAACCCCTCCATCCTTCCCCTCAGTTAAAATATTTGACCTTTTCAAGCACCATGAATTCTAGCAGGTCCCCTGCTAGGTACAGTATTAACGTGGCTAGTCCAGTTCATTTTCTGATCAATGGTAACCCCCATAGAATTTACAGTGCCGAAGGAGGCCATTCGGTTCATCGAGTCTGCACCGGCCCTTGGAAAGAGCACCCCACCCAAGCCCACACCTCTACACCATCCCCGTAACCCAGTAACCCCACCTAGCCTTTTTGGACACTAAAGGCAATTTAGCATGGCCAATCCACCTAACCTGCACATCTTTGGACTGTGGGAGGAAACCAGAGCACCCGGAGGGAACCCACGCAGACACGGGGAGAATGTGCAGACTCCGCACAGTGACCCAAGCGGGAATTGAACCTGGGACCCTGGAGCTGTGAAACAACTGTGCTAACCACTGTGCTACCGTGCTGCTCCCAAGATGTTGATTGCGGGGGATTCAGTGAATAGAATGCCATTGAATGTCAAGGGGCAGTGGTTAGATCCTCTCTTGTAGGAGATGATTTTTGCCTGGAACTTGTGTGGCACAAATGCAACTTGCCACTTGTCAGCCCAAGCCTGGATATTGTCTATGTCTTGCTGCATTTGGACATGGATTGCTTCATTATTTGAGGAGTCACAATGGTGCTGAACATTGTACAGTCATCCGCAAACATACCCACTTCTGACCTTATGATGGAAGGGAGGTCATTGATGAAGCAGCTGACGATGGTTGGGCCTCGGGCACTATCCTGAGGAACTCCTGCAGTGATGTCCAGGAGCTGAGATGATTGACCTCCAACCACCAGAACCATCTTCCTATGTGCTAGGTAGGACTCCAACCAGCAGACAGTTTTCCCCCTGATTCCCATTGACTCCAGTTTAGCAAGGGCTCTTATTGGCTGAAATGCTGCCTTGATGTCAAGGGCAGTCACTCTCACCTCACCTCTGCATTCAGCTCTTTTGTCCATATTTGAACCAAGGCTGTAATGAAGTCAGGAATTGAGTGACCCTGGTGGAACCAAATTGAGCGTCCCTGAACAGGTTATTGCTGAGTAAGTGCCGCTTGATAGCACTGTTGATTATTCCTTCCATCACATTGCTGATGATAGAGAGTAGACTGATAGAGTGGTAATTGGTTGGGATGGTTTTGTCAATTTTTTTTGTGTACAGGACAGACCCGGGCAATTTTCCACATTGCCAGGTAGATGTCAGTGTTGTAGCTATACTGGAACTGCTTGGCTATGGGTGCAGCAAGTTCTGGAGCACAAGTCTTCAGTATTGCCAGGATATTGTCAGGGCCCATAGCCTTTGCAGTATCCAGTGTCTTCAGCTGTTTCTTGATATCACATGGAATGAATCACATTGGCTGAAGACTAACATCTGTGATGCTGGGGTCCTCCGGAGGAGACCGAGATGGATCATCCACTCGGCACTTCTGGTTGAAGATTGTTGCGAATGCCTCAGCCTTGTCTTTTGCACATATGTGCTGGGCTCCTCCATCATTGAGGATGGGGATATTTGTGAAGCCTCCTCCTCCAGTGAGTTGTTTAATTGTCCACCACCATTCACAGCTGGATGTGGCAGGACTGCAGAGCTTAGATCTGATGCATTCGTTGTGAAATCGCTAGGCTGTCTATTACTTGATGTTTTGGCACACAAGTAGTCCTGTGTTGTAGTTTCACCTGGTCGACATCTTATTATTCGGTATGCCTGATGTTGCTCCTGGCATGCTCTCTTGCTCTCTTCATTGAACCAGGGTTGATCCCCTGGCTTGGTGGTAATGGTAGAGTGGGGGATGTGCCGGGCCACGAGATTGCAGATTATGGTTGAGTACAATTCTGCTGCTACGGCCTGCAGCACCTCATGGATGTCCAGTCTGTTCGAATCTATCCCATTTCGCACAGTGGTAGTGCCACACAATATGAAGGAGGGTATCCTCAATGTACTGGTCAAAGTATCTGATGTTTTACAGGTACAACAGCTTGTTCCCGCCTCCTTTGGGGGATAAAAATCCAGCCCGAGTTTCATTCATGGACATGATTATAAAATGATTGTACTTAATGTACATGGGGTTCTCAAATGAGTTTTGTATTATATGCTTACAACTAAAAGGACAAGAGATGTTAGGGGTGTCACAGTGTTAGTAGGGGGTATATTACCAGACCAGAAATCCGAGACCTTGACTAATAATCTGGAGAATAAAACTTTAAATCTCACTCCTGCAGTTTAAGAATTTAATTTTCAGTTTCAATAAAAATCTAGAAATAAAAAGCTGGCATCAATAACCGTAATCACAGAGAAGTCAAATTGTTGAAAATCCCAAGTGGTGTCATTAATGGTCTTCAGGGAAGGAAAGCTGCCATTCTGACCGAGATGTGGCTCCAACCCCACACTAATGCACTTGACCTTTAACTGCCTCTCAGTAAGCTCCACAGTTGTATCAAAGTACTCTGAGAAGATGACTCACTCCCACCTTCTCATGGTGACTAGGAATGAGCAATAAATCCTGGCCTTGTTGGTAATATTCTGTGATGTGTTGGGTGTTCTGGATCACATACAGGTCACCAACACTTGAAGTAGTGCAACACTATTTTATTAAAAGGTTAACTTTAACTATTTAAACATACTTGAACTGTGGGTAAATACGATACCAGCTTTAACTAAAGACCTTTGCCTTGTCCTAACCAGTCGATGCACTCAGCACATGGTGAATGTCTGTGTTGCAGGCTGTGAGCTCTGTGCTCCGAGCTGGCTGCTACTCGAATGAGCGGGAACTCTGATGTCCCCTGTCTTTATAGTGCGTGTGCTCTCGCTGGTGATTGGCTGCGGTGTTGTGTATGTTGATTGGTCCCATTGTGTGTCCATCAGTGTGTGTCTGCACCATGATATACTGGTGTATATTATGACATTCTGTACCAAGAAAAAAAAGTTGAGCTGTGATTGCCTCGGTATTATTCAATTTGTAAATGACACAAGAGGACTGAGAGGGGATTGGGGGAGGACTGAGAGGGGATTGGGGGGGACTGAGAGGGGATTGGGGGGACTGAGAGGGGGTTGGGGGGGACTGAGTGGGGGTTGCGGGGGACTGAGTGGGGATTGCAGGGGAGACTGGGAGGGGATTGGTGGGGGGACTGGGAGGGGATTGGTGGGGGGGACTGAGAGGGGACTGGGGAGGACTGAGAGGGGATTGGTGGGGGACTGAGAGGGGATTGGGGGGGACTGAGAGGGGGTTGGGGGGAACTGAGTGGGGATTGCGGGGGACTGAGAGGGGATTGGGAGGGACTGGGGGTTGGGGAGGGACTGAGAGGGGATGGGGTGGGGGAAAAAAGTGTGTGAGGGGGGGAGCGGGGAGAGTATGAGGAGGATTAGCTGGGGTTGACGACTTGCAGGGAGGGAAAGTGTGTGAGGGCTGGGTTGCATTTTGAGGGGACGTGTTCCATGGGGAGGGAGAGTTTGTGAATTTGTGAGTGAGAATGGGCAGCAGAAGAGTAGTGTTTTTGAGTCACATCTTAATAGTTAAAAGATGAATCCAGTTTTTGCAGAGATTGAATTGAAGCTGAAGATGACTGTGCAAACACTTGCTCTTTCAGACACTTTATTGAAATCTAGATCAGTTTCTTTAGCAATATGAAGCAGACATGATCAATCAGTCAGTCAAAAATGCAGATTATTGAAGGCGAGGCAAGAGGTCGAAGCTGGACAAAAAAAAACATAATTTTACTTTTAAATGTTCGAAGTATAGAACTGTGCTCAAACTGCACATTCATCCTTCTCCAAAAGTATGGGCAAATTATCTGATGACACAGACTTGTCGATTTCTGGAGATGCCAGATCACCAAAGTGAACAGAAATGGACTCTGAAATTACAACAGCACTACAAGATATATTGCTGATTCTTTTGTTGAAGTGAGGGAAGAAACCTGCCCTGAGGATACTGCCTTAGGGCCAATATCTGTTCCTCTGGGTATGATAGAATATTTTGTACTAAATAAACCAGAAAACACAGGAATATGGAATATTTGAGAAAAGAGTTTGAAGTTGGAGGCTGAAAGAAGGTATTAAGTCTTCACAAGTCACATTTTCTGAGGGTGAAGAGAAATGGGATAATGGAAATTAGAAATTGGTCGTTTTTTTCCTCTAAGACAGTTATGTTTGCAAATTATTCCCTGACCCTAGTAAAGGGAAACAAGCATTTGTTGCCGAATACTCTAGCTGGAGAAATGTTGGAAGAGGTATTGATGATCATGTAACTTCCAAAGTTCATATTGAAGCTATGTGTGTATTTGTTCAAAGATGTAAATTATCTGGAAGAATTGATTATGCGTTAAAGGCTCAATGTGAGAAGGAATGTCCTTATTGGAGGAAAGTTTTGAAACATGTTGGCGCACAGTCAAACTGTTGTCTTCTTGGGACTTCCTTTAAGAGGACATGATGAGTCATCATTGTCAATTCGAAGAGTTAATTTTTTTAGCCTGCATTGAATCAGTGAATTTGATGAGTTTCTCAAAGTGCATTTTTGTGGCTCAGGGAAGACCAACTTTTTGACACACTAAAGCCTATGATGACTTCATCACTATAATGGCAGAACGGATCAGAAACCAAATCACTTGAAGTAAAAGATTCCAAATATTATTCCATAATAGTTGATTCAACACCAGGTGTGTGTTATGTGGACCAATAAACATTACTTTTAGGGCATCTAACCAGTCATGGTGAAGTTGTAGAGTGATTTCTTTGTTTTGTACAGCTGCAATCCCACACTTCTGAGTGTCTGTAGACAACTGTTTTGGAAATCATTGCAAATTTAGGTTTGGACATCAAAAATTATTGTGGACAGAGCTTCGATAATTCTGCAACAATGGCAGGAAAGTATTCAAGTCCATAAGCAAAACTGAACAATGCAAACCCCTGTGCGTTATTCATTCCATGCTCCAGTCACTCCATGAATTTAATCTGTGAGGGAGCTGTACATTTTTTGACTTTGTTCAAAACTGGCATGCCCTTTTTTTGGTTTCCACGCATCGGTGATATATGTTGCAATCACACTTGGAGCAGGCATATGGAAAACATTTGATGGGCAAAATAATTTGTGACACCAGATTGTGCGCTCATGAAGATGCTGTTTTGGCTTTGAAAATTAATTTTGCTGATATAAAGGAAACCTTATTAGACACAGCAAATTCAGAAAAAACACGTGTGAAACTGAAACAAAATCCTTAGCAGCGAAGTACAATATTGCTATTTTTACTCTTTTGTGGAACTGTTTACTTCAAAGAATTAATATCATTAGCAAATTGCTGGAAACATTTGATACAACTTTATTGAATGCTGCACAATTGTTTGCATCAGTTAGAAGTTTTATAATGGAAGTTGGAAATTACTGTAGCTCGGTGGAAGCAGAGGCACTAACATTAACAAAAAATATAGTTCCCTCTGATGATGAAAAGTGTACAAAACACAGGAAGTTATTTTTTGATGAAACTAGAGACGATGAAATCACTTTAAAAGGGAAAGAGAAGATCATCATTGAGGATGTCAAAGCTATTTATGACACAATAAGTGAATTTCTGAAGAAAACTGTTTATTTTGCGTGCTTTTTGATAGAAGTTTTGATGAGAATGCCAAAAGCCACTGCAGTAAGAAATTAAATGAATTCCACCAGATGGATATAGACACAAATAATATTTAAGATGGAGTGAAACAATTAATTAATTTAACCGATAATGAGAAGCTCTGTGCTTTGAGATCATCAGCTGATTTGTACAGACTTGTAGATGATGGTTTGTAGTCAACCTTTCCAAATGTGGAAACCATACTGAAAATATTTTTAACAATACCTGTCACAAATACTTCCAGTGAACATTCTTTTTCTGCTTTGAAAAGAGTTTAAAAATATTTGCGAAGTACGGTCTGAAAACATTCAGCAACATTGGCGATTAAAAGTGCGTCTTAACAAGATGATGTAATTGATGATGTTCTGAAAAAGAAGTGTCTAAAAAAGCTATCTAAATTGCTGTGCCAAATACAGATGAAGCACGAAAATCTTAAAAATCTGTCCATCTTCCATCTTTTTACACATTCAGCTGATTCCAGCCCCTTGTTTTGATAAAAGTGTCCAGAAGTTTGATGAATCACACCTGCAGTGAAGGCTTTTGTGCTCATCCTAGTCAAATTGAACATAAAGATTGTAGGTCAGGTGAACTTCATAATATACTTTGGAGTTTCTAAGCCCTGGCCCATAACACTTCGCCAAAATCGGGAAACGTGATTGGGAGGAGAATAGGTTCTGACTTGACGCCAAATCACAATTCTCTGTCACCTCAACAGCAGCGTCAACTAAGTCAGGAACACAAGTACACGCCATTTGCATATCATTAGTGGGCCTGAACCGGTATTCTACGGGGGCCTCTGGGATTCTTATGTGATTCTTAGCCTCCGATGGGCCGAGTTCCCGATGGCGCGGTTCACTTGTGCTTTTAAAAATCACGAAACTGCCGTTATGGTTGCTGGGGGAGAGGGACACGGAAAGTGTCCAACGTCACCATAGTTTGCTGACAATTGTGCCGCTGGCCTGTGGGCTTCTGCCAGGGCCGGGGGGGAGTAGGGGATGGGGGCGGGGGGGGGAGGGGAGGGGAGGGGGGGTTGGCCAGGAAGTGGGCTGTCAGGGTGGACAGGGATGGAACACCATTACTGCAGCCAGAAAGGCAGCCATGCAGCCAGAAAGGCAGCCATGCAGCCAGAAAGGCAGCCATGCAGCCAGAAAGGCAGCCATGCAGCTGCACACGCTGCTGACAGCCCACTGTGAACTTAGGGCCACAGTCGTATAGGCCCCCCCCCCCCCCCCCCCCCCCCCCCCAGGGCACTCCCCGAGGTGCCTTCTGACCCCAGCCAGTGGAATTAGCGCGCTCCAGCGCAAACCGTGCCACCTTGTTGGCTGGGATGGTTGTAATGTGTATATGCGGCTGCAGCTTGTCAGCCTCACAAGTGTCAATCATGGACCCGGCGAATCGCACACCATTTTACATTGGAATCGATTGTGTTCCACGTGGCTCCGGTGCCAGCCCCCCCCCATAGTCGCTGGATTGGTCCAAGTTCGGCGCCAGTTTTGCTGTCGTGAAAGTCCATGAATCTTGCCCCAGCGTCAACACATAGTCTTTTTTTTTTAAATTTAGAGTACCCAATTATTTTTTTTCCAATTGAGGGGAAGTTTAGCGTGGCCAAACCACATACCCTGCACATCTTTGGGTTGTGGGGGTGAGACCCATGCACACATGGGAAGAATGTACAAACGACACACAGACAATGACCCGGGGCCGGGATCGAAACCGGATCCTCAGTGCTGTGAGGCAGCAGTGCTAACCACTGCACCACTGTGCCACCACTTAGTCTCAGGAGTGGAGAATCCAGCCCTTGATCCCCTTGTATTAGTTGCCCCTAATGCACCAACTTGTGACCGGTCCCATCAGTGGCCTGATTCTTTGTTTCTTGTTTAAAGTTACTAGATCGATACCAAACACGTTGTTCATTTGTCTGTCAGCGGAGTTCTGTAAACTGCATCTCTTCGGAGCGTACCTCTCTACATCCTCAAGACCAATCCAAACAACCGTTCTAGATTACTAGAGTGGAGACATTGTCCACTAACAAACAATTAACACGCGGCAGCAACACTCTTCTTTCTACACGTCCTGCTCACGTACAGAGCTGGATAGCTATTCCAGAAACATCATGATAACAGTTTTTGTTCCTCCAGCCCCATCTCCGATTTCCTTACCCCCTCCTCATTCCCCAACAATGGTGATTCCCGATTCAGCGAGTATTGCTAATATAATTGACATTTATTTCAATCACAGACCAAATCCTTCAATGTGAACCAGTAAATATCTCAAGGGTAGTATTTCATTCATTCCTTGGCCAGTTTTTGGATTGAATTCAAAATTGAGGCTCAAATAGCAAAACTCAGGGTCAATTGCAAATTTATTATTAAAATATTGGATGATTTAAATAATATTTATTATTAATAGTTATTAACAGAGAAGCAAAAACATTATGTTTCTATTCAATAGTAAAGTGACAAAATAATTATAAAAATGGCCAAAATGTATTGCCAAAACATGTAGACGTCAATGCAACAGGAAAGTAATTAAAATTAGACAATTCTCTACTCATGTACTCATTCTTCTATTAATTTTGTGACTTGGAACCACAGAAATAATCCATCTCCCTGGTGGAACAAGTCTGCAAATGCAAAATTGAATTGTTAAATCCTTAGAGGAGGAATTTCTGAAGACTTTTCTTCTCTCTTCCTCTACAGAAATCAAGAGCCCAGCTCCTCATGAAAAAGTGGCTTTTTCCAACAGAAATATGCTGTGGGGCAGCTCAGTAGCATAGTGGTTAGCACTATGGCTTCACAGCGCCAGGATCCCAGGTTTGATTCCCGGCTTGGGTCACTGTCTGTGTGGAGTCTGCAAGTTCTCCCCGTGACTGCGTGGGTTTCCTCCGGGTGCTCCGGTTTTCTCCCACGATCACGAGACGTGCTGTTAGGTAATTTGTTCATTCTGAATTCTCCCTCTGTGTACCCGAACAGGCGACGGAATGTGGTGACTAGGGGCTTTTCACAGGAACTGTATTGCAGTGTTAATGTAAGCCTACTTGTGACAACAAAGGTTATTAAAAATATATATATTTTGTTGAAAAATATTGCCAGTAAAATTGCTAAATTTGTGCAACGTTTTTTTTTATCACATAAACCACAGGATTTACACCACTTTCCCAATGCCACTTATCTCACCTCTACACAAAGAAACATTACATCCTACTTCCTCTTTATTCTACCTCTATTTTGTTCTATTGTAGCTGCCTTCATAGAACATAGAACATAGAACAATACAGCGCAGTACAGGCCCTTCGGCCCACGATGTTGCACCGAAACAAAAGCCATCTAACCTACACTATACCATTATCATCCATATGTTTATCCAATAAACTTTTAAATGCCCTCAATGTTGGCGAGTTCACTACTGTAGCAGGTAGGGCATTCCACGGCCTCACTACTCTTTGCGTAAAGAACCTACCCCTGACCTCTGTCCTATATCTATTACCCTTCAGTTTAAGGCTATGTCCCCTCGTGCTAGCCATTTCCATCCGCAGGAGAAGGCTCTCACTGTCCACCCTATCTAACCCACTGATCATTTTGTAATTCCTTTTCATTTACCCATGACTTTGTTACCTTTGTTAGTTATCTGAAATATGTTGGGCTGGATTCTCCGATTTTGATGTCCGGAGGATGTGTCCAGTGTTATGCCGAAAAAAATCGGCAAGGCCCCAGTGTCGACCCTCCGATCTGTGAGGGTTAGCAGCCGCACCACATAAAATACATGGCCTTCATAAAATAATCGTTGGAGAATTGCTGGGTCCATGGCCGCACATGTGGACGGCGACGACCTGCAGCGGTCGTGCCGTACAACATGATGCCGGCTTACCAGATAATGGCCCCCCTGGACACCCCTCGCACCACCCCCGGGCCACCTCCCATCAGTCCCCCCAGCACTCGCCGAAGGTTCCCCCCCCCCCGCCCCGGGCCAGTGGCTTGCCCCCACTCCCCCCACCCCCGACTGTGGCGCTGCTGGACACAGTCCGCAGCCGCCACGCCGGGTTCACGAAAACGGAGAGCACAAGTTAACCACACCATTGGGAACTCAGCCCATCGGGATGGAGCCTCAGGGGAGGGCCGACAGGTAACAACCGGAGGCTGTCCCAACGCCGTGCTGCGTACTCCTCGATGATGCTGTTTTGGAGGGGGCGGAGCATCTGGAAAAAAGGCGTGCCCCGATTCAGTCGTAAACCACGAGTCTCCGCCCGATCGCTGATTATGATATCAGCGTCGCGCAACGGAGAAACCTGCCCATTATTTTTTTAGAAAACCGCCCCAAAGTTATGTCACATTTCCTATTGGAATGGTTAAGTACTTAAAGAAATTAAACATTTTTAGAAGTGTTATTGTCAGCTTCACTGGTGAGGCCAACATTAATTGCCCTTTAGTTGTCCTTAAGATGGTAGTAGTGAGCTATGTGGTGAATGTATTATGCCAATAATCCACCATTGTATTTGTATCTGTGCTGTTGCCCTTGTATTTGTATCTGTGCTATGCTGTTGCCCTTGTGGGCTCCTATGGGCCATTGTATGGCATTATCCATAGGGGAACATGTTGGGGCCTGTATGGGCTCCGCCCATGGCTCCTCCCCTGGAAGGGAGGTATAAAGAGCAGTCGACCTGTAGGTGGTTCTCAGTATTGGATCAGTCGCAGGCAGGCACTGTTCTAAGTTGATTAAAGCCACAGTTTACTTCTACTCCCGTCTCGAGTGATTTGATGGTCGCATCAAGCTGCCAACGTGAACAGCTGGAATCTATGTAGGTACACTCACCCTGTTAGGTAGAAAATTCCAAGATTTTGAACTAACAGCAATGATGGAACGATGATTTATATCCAAGTCAGGACGATGTGTGAATTATAGGGTTAACGTGGGAGGAGGCGATGATTCCATCTGCTTGATCCCTTTGTACTTCCACAGAGTAGATGTCCCCACCCATCGAAGGAACCTTGCTTCATTGTTACTGTGCATCCAGTAAATGGTATACACTGTTTGCTAGTTGTGCATGCAGTGAATATTTGGTTTGGGGAATAGGGTGCTGATTAAGCAGGCTGATTTGTCTTGGATAGCACCGAGTTCCTTGAGTGTTGTGGGACTTGAATTTATCCCTGCAACTGGAAGGTGTACCCTTGCACTCCTGACTTGTGGGTGATGGAAATGCTTTGTGAAGTCAGGAGGCACGTCACTCTCCACACAAGACCCAGCCTCTGATATGTTCTTGTCACTATGGTATTTACATGGATGATCTGATGATCTGGGCGGCACGGTAGCACAGTGGTTAGCACTGTTGCTTCACAGCTCCAGGGTCCCAGGTTTGATTCCCGGCTTGGGTCACTGTCTGTGTGGAGTCTGCAAGTTCTCCCCGTGACTGCGTGGGTTTCCTCCGGGTGCTCCGGTTTCCTCCCACGATCACGAGACGTGCTGTTAGATAATTTGTTCATTCTGAATTCTCCCTCTGTGTACCCGAACAGGCGACGGAATGTGGTGACTAGGGGCTTTTCACAGGAACTGTATTGCAGTGTTAATGTAAGCCTACTTCAACAAAGGTTATTAAAAATATATATATTTTGTTGAAAAATATTGCCAGTAAAATTGCTAAATTTGTGCAACGTTTTTTTTTATCACATAAACCACAGGATTTACACCACTTTCCCAATGCCACTTATCTCACCTCTACACAAAGAAACATTACATCCTACTTCCTCTTTATTCTACCTCTATTTTGTTCTATTGTAGCTGCCTTCCTTTTCATTTACCCATGACTTTGTTACCTTTGTTAGTTATCTGAAATATGTTGGGCTGGATTCTCCGATTTTGATGTCCGGAGGATGTGTCCAGTGTTATGCCGAAAAAATCGGCAAGGCCCCAGTGTCGACCCTCCGATCTGTGAGGGTTAGCAGCCGCACCACATAAAATACATGGCCTTCATAAAATAATCGTTGGAGAATTGCTGGGTCCATGGCCGCACATGTGGACGGCGACGACCTGCAGCGGTCGTGCCGTACAACATGATGCCGGCTTACCAGATAATGGCCCCCCTGGACACCCCTCGCACCACCCCCGGGCCACCTCCCATCAGTCCCCCCAGCACTCGCCGAAGGTTCCCCCCCCCCCGCCCCGGGCCAGTGGCTTGCCCCCACTCCCCCCACCCCCGACTGTGGCGCTGCTGGACACAGTCCGCAGCCGCCACGCCGGGTTCACGAAAACGGAGAGCACAAGTTAACCACACCATTGGGAACTCTGCCCATCGGGATGGAGCCTCGGGGGAGGGCCGACAGGTAACAACCGGAGGCTGTCCCAACGCCGTGCTGCGTACTCCTCGATGATGCTGTTTTGGAGGGGGCGGAGCATCTGAAAAAAAGGCGTGCCCCGATTCAGTCGTAAACCACGAGTCTCCGCCCGATCGCTGATTATGATATCAGCGTCGCGCAACGGAGAAACCTGCCCATTATTTTATTAGAAAACCTCCCCAAAGTTATGTCACATTTCCTATTGGAATGGTTAAGTACTTATAGAAATTAAACATTTTTAGAAGTGTTATTGTCAGCTTCACTGGTGAGGCCAACATTAATTGCCCTTTAGTTGTCCTTAAGATGGTAGTAGTGAGCTATGTGGTGAATGTATTATGCCAATAATCCACCATTGTATTTGTATCTGTGCTGTTGCCCTTGTATTTGTATCTGTGCTATGCTGTTGCCCTTGTGGGCTCCTATGGGCCATTGTATGGCATTATCCATAGGGGAACATGTTGGGGCCTGTATGGGCTCCGCCCATGGCTCCTCCCCTGGAAGGGAGGTATAAAGAGCAGTCGACCTGTAGGTGGTTCTCAGTATTGGATCAGTCGCAGGCAGGCACTGTTCTAAGTTGATTAAAGCCACAGTTTACTTCTACTCCCGTCTCGAGTGATTTGATGGTCGCATCAAGCTGCCAACGTGAACAGCTGGAATCTATGTAGGTACACTCACCCTGTTAGGTAGAAAATTCCAAGATTTTGAACTAACAGCAATGATGGAACGATGATTTATATCCAAGTCAGGATGATGTGTGAATTATAGGGTTAACGTGGGAGGAGGCGATGATTCCATCTGCTTGATCCCTTTGTACTTCCACAGAGTAGATGTCCCCATCCATCGAAGGAACCTTGCTTCATTGTTACTGTGCATCCAGTAAATGGTACACACTGTTTGCTAGTTGTGCATGCAGTGAATATTTGGTTTGGGGAATAGGGTGCTGATTAAGCAGGCTGATTTGTCTTGGATAGCACCGAGTTCCTTGAGTGTTGTGGGACTTGAATTTATCCCTGCAACTGGAAGGTGTACCTTTGCACTCCTGACTTGTGGGTGATGGAAATGCTTTGTGAAGTCAGGAGGCACGTCACTCTCCACACAAGACCCAGCCTCTGATATGTTCTTGTCACTATGGTATTTACATGGATGATCTGATGATCCGGGCGGCACGGTAGCACAGTGGTTAGCACTGTTGCTTCACAGCTCCAGGGTCCCAGGTTCGATTCCCGGCTTGGGTCACTGTTTGAGCAGAGTCTGCACGTTCTCCCCGTGTGTGCGTGGGTTTCCTCCGGGTGCTCCGGTTTCCTCCCACAGTCCAAAGATGAGCAGGTTAGGTGGATTGGCCATGCTAAATTGCCTGTGGTGTCCAAAAAAAGGTCAGGTTGCGTCATGGGGTTAGGGGGATAGGGTGAAGGTGTTGGCTTAATTAGGGTGCTCCTTCCAAGGGCCGGTGCAGACTCGATTTGCCAAATGGCCTCCTCCTGCACTGCAAATTCTATGAACTGTCTGTTTAATGCAGATCCCCTGGTTGTTGATTGTGGGGGATTCAGCTATGATAATGCCATTGGATATCAAGAGAAGATGGTTAGCCTCTCTTTTTGGAGTGTAAGAGTCTTTCCTGTTTATTTCCTTTTCTTCCCATTTCTTTTATGTTATTTTATTATTTTGGTCCGTGGACCCAAAATGAGCCTTTGAGCAGAAGACTCGAGGTTAAAGCAGCCTGTTTGTCTGGACACTGTTCCCAGCTTTTGTTTTTGGAAAGGAGAAGTCAGACTCCTCGGCACCAAATGGATCTTAGGAACCAGGTTTGGAGGGAGTTGGATCGATTGGTTGGCTGGCAACCGGTGGGATGGGACAGTGTTCTGTCTGACAAGGGTGAGTGATTGGTTCCGGCGTGATGCTTTCTGAGAGAACTAGGCAGAAGTACTTTGACCTTGGAAGTGAAAGGAACTCTCTCCCCTTGAAAATCATCTCAGGCTGAGAAGGAAGAAGTATCAAAACGAAACCTGAACTTCAGAAAGACTCTAATCAGAAATCATCCCAATGCAGCAGATCTTTATTCTTTTA
This sequence comes from Scyliorhinus torazame, assembly GCF_047496885.1. Lineage (NCBI taxonomy): Eukaryota > Metazoa > Chordata > Chondrichthyes > Carcharhiniformes > Scyliorhinidae > Scyliorhinus > Scyliorhinus torazame. The sequence goes on from NC_092707.1 coordinate 59,951,661, forward strand.
TTTTATTCATATTTTTTTATTTTCCCCCTCAGTGTTGTTTGTTTGTATGTATGTATGTTTCTGAATGTGTAGAGAGAGTGGGGTAGTTATAAAGGGGGGGGGGGGTTGGGAAAGGGACATTAGCCATAGACATAGACATAGAAAAATACAGCACAGAACAGGCCCTCCGGCCCACGATGCTGTGCTGAACCTTTGTCCCAGATTAATCATAGATTATCATAGAATTTACAGTGCAGAAGGAGGCCATTTGGCCCATTGAGTCTGCACCGGCTCTTGGAAAGAGCACGCTACCCAAGGTCAACACCTCCACCCAACACTAAGGGCAATTTTGGACACTAAGGGCAATTTATCATGGCCAATCCATCTAACCTGCACATCTTTGGACTGTGGGAGGAAACCGGAGCACCCGGAGGAAATCCACGCACACACAGGGAGGATGTGCAGACTCCGCACAGACAGTGACCCAAGCCGGAATCGAACCTGGGACCCTGGAGCTGTGAAGCAATTGTGCTATCCACAATGCTCCGTGCTGCCCTTAAGAACAAATTAATCTACGCTATATCATGCTACCGTAATCCATGTACCTATCCAATAGCCGCTTGAAGGTCCCTAATGTTTCCGACTCAACTACTTCCACAGGCAGTGCATTCCATGCCCCCACTACTCTCTGGGTAAAGAACATACCTCTGACATCCCCCCTATACCTTCCACCATTCACCTTAAATTTATTTCCCCTTGTAATGGTTTGTTCCACCCGGGGGAAAAGTCTCTGACTGTCTACTCTATCTATTTTCCTGATCATTTTATAAACCTCTATCAAGTCGCCCCTCATCCTTCTCCGTTCTAATGAGAAAAGGCCTAGCACCCTCAACCTTTCCTCGTAAGACCTACTCTCCATTCCAGGCAACATCCTGGTAAATCTCCTTTGCACCTTTTCCAAAGCTTCCACATCCTTCCTAAAATGAGGCGACCAGAACTGCACACAGTACTCCAAATGTGGCCTTACCAAGGTTTTGCACAGCTGCATCATCACCTCACGGCTCTTAAATTCAATCCCTCTGTTAATGAACACTAGCACACCATAGACCTTCTTCACAACCCTATCCACTTAAGTGGCAACTTTCAAAGATGTATGAACATGGACCCCAAGATCTCTCTGCTCCCCCACATTGCCAAGAACTCTACCATTAACCCTGTATTCCGCATTCATATTTGTCCTTCCAAAATATTGGATATTGGATAATCAGTTACACTTTCTATCCATTTAAGTATAATACTGTACATAAAGGGTTATTTGTGTTAAAGTTACAAACCTGGTGACTGTAGTTTATTGGGATCAATCAAGGACCTTGGGTATTTTAAATAAAATCTCATTTCACCTGTTTTGCGACTCCAGGCCAAGTAAAGCTGGAATTAAGACCATAAGACATAGGAGCGGAAGTAAGGCCATTCGGCCCATCGAGTCCACTCCGCCATTCAATCATGGCTGATTTCATCTCCATTTACCCGCTCTCTCTCCATAGCCCTTAATTCCTCGAGAAATCAAGAATTTATCAACTTCTGTCGTAAAGACACTCAACGTCCCGGCCTCCACCGCCCTCTGTGGCAATGAATTCCACAGACCCACCACTCTCTGGCTGAAAAAATTTCTCCTCATCTGTTTTAAAGTGACTCCCTTTTATTCTAAGGCTGTGCCCCCGGGTCCTAGTCTCCCCTGCTAATGGAAACAACTTCCCTACATCCACCCTATCTAAGCCATTCATTATCTTGTAAGTTTCTATTAGATCTCCCCTCAACGTCCTAAACTCCAATGAATATAATCCCAGGATCCTCAGACGTTCATCGTATGTTAGGCCTACCATTCCTGGGATCATCCGTGTGAATCTCCGCTGGACCCGCTCCAGTGCCAGTATGTCCTTCCTGAGGTGTGGGGCCCAAAATTGCTCACAGTATTCTAAATGGGGCCTAACTAATGCTTTATAAAGCTTCAGAAGTACATCCCTGCTTTTATATTCCAAGCCTGTTGAGATGAATGACAACATTGCATTTGCTTTCTTAATTATGGACTCAACCTGCAAGTTTACCTTTAGAGAATCCTGGACTAGGACTCCCAAGTCCCTTTGCACTTCAGCATTATGAATTTTGTCACCGTTTAGAAAATAGTCCATGCCTCTATTCTTTTTTCCAAAGTGCAAGACCTCGCACTTGCCCACGTTGAATTTCATCAGCCATTTCTTGAACCACTCTCCTAAACTGTCTAAATCTTTCTGCAGCCTCCCCACCTCCTCCATACTACCTGCCCCTCCACCTATCTTTGTATCATCGGCAAACTTAGCCAGAATGCCCCCAGTCCCGTCATCTAGATCATTAATATATAAAGAGAACAGCTGTGGCCCCAACACTGAACCCTGCGGGACACCACTCGTCACCGGTTGCCATTCCGAAAAAGAACCTTTGATCCCAACTCTCTGCCTTCTGCCTGACAGCCAATCGTCAATCCATGTTAGTACCTTGCCTCGAATACCATGGGCCCTTATTTTACTCAGCAGTCTCCCGTGAGGCACCTTATCAAAGGCCTTTTGGAAGTCAAGATAGATAACATCCATTGGCTCTCCTTGGTCTAACCTATTTGTTATCTCTTCAAAGAACTCTAACAGGTTTGTCAGGCACGACCTCCCCTTACTAAATCCATGCTGACTTGTCCTAATCTGACCCTGCACTTCCAAGAATTTAGAAATCTCATCCTTAACAATGGATTCTAGAATCTTGCCAACAACCGAGGTTAGGCTAATTGGCCTATAATTTTCCATCTTTTTCCTTGTTCCCTTCTTCAACAGGGGGGTTACAACAGCGATTTTCCAATCCTCTGGGACTTTCCCGGACTCCAGTGACTTTTGAAAGATCATAACTAACGCCTCCACTATTTCTTCAGCTATCTCCTTTAGAACTCTAGGATGGAGTCCATCTGGGCCCGGAGATTTATCAATTTTTAGACCTCTTAGTTTCTCTAGCACTTTCTCCTTTGTGATGGCTACCATATTCAACTCTGCCCCCTGACTCTCCGGAATTGGTGGGATACTACTCATGTCTTCTACTGTGAAGACTGACGCAAAGTACTTATTTAGTTCCTCAGCTATTTCCTTGTCTCCCATCACAAAATTACCAGCGTCATTTTGGAGCGGCCCAATGTCAACTTTTGCCTCCCGTTTGTTTTTAATGTATTTAAAGAAACTTTTACTATCATTCCTAATGTTACTGGCTAGCCTACCTTCATAATTGATCCTCTCTTTCCTTATTTCTCTCTTTGTTATCCTCTGTTTTTGTAGCCTTCCCAATCTTCTGACTTCCCACTACTCTTTGCCACATTATAGGCTTTCTCTTTTGCTTTGATGCATTCCCTAACTTCCTTTGTCAGCCATGGCTGCCTAATCCCCCCTCTGATAACCTTTCGTTTCTTTGGGATGAACCTCTGCATTGTGTCCTCAATTACTCCCAGAAACTCCTGCCATTGCTGTTCTACTGTCTTTCCCACTAGGCTCTGCTCCCAGTCGATTTTCGTCAGTTCCTCCCTCATGCCCCTGTAGTTACCTTTATTTAACTGTAACACATTTACATCTGATTCTACCTTCTTTCTTTCAAATTGGAGATTGAATTCTACCATATTATGATCACTGCCTCCTAAGTGCTCCCTTACTTTAAGATCTTTAATCAAGTCTGGCTCATTACATAACACTAAGTCCAGAATGGCCTGTTCCCTCGTGGGCTCCATCACAAGCTGTTCCAAAAAGCCCTCCTGTAAACATTCAATGAATTCCCTTTCCTTGGGTCCACAGGCAGCATTGTTTACCCAGTCCACCTGCATATTGAAGTCCCCCATGAACACTGTGACCTTGCCTTTCTGACATTCACTTTCTATTTCGTGGTGCATTTTGTGCCCCTGGTCCTGACCACTGTTAGGAGGCCTGTACATAACTCCCATTATGGTTTTTTTGCCGTTGTGGTTCCTCAACTCTACCCACACAGACTCCACATCATCTGACCCTATGTCATTTAGTGCTATTGATTTAATTTCATTCCTAATTAACAAGGCAACCCCGCCCCCTCTGCCCACCTCCCTGTCTTTTCGATAGGTTGTGAATCCCTGGATGTTTAAATGCCAGTCCTGAACCCCCTGCAACCATGTCTCTGTGATGCCTACCACATCATACCTGCCAGTCACAATCTGGGCCACAAGCTCATCTACCTTGTTCCGTACACTGCGCGCATTTAAATATAGCACCTTTAATTCTCTATTGACCGTCCCTTTTTGTTTTCTTAGTGTGGTGGACCTTGGTTTACTGAGCCTTTCCATACACTGTGTCATATTTTGTGGGATGGGGACTATCGTAACCTCTCCTGAGTTTTGTCTTTTCGTGCTTTTTTGTATTCCTAAGCAGCTACGCTTCCCACTGATTACTTCACCTCTTGGTTCCCTGACTTTCCCTTCCCCCCCAATCTTTAGTTTAAAGTCCTATTGACCACCCTATTTATTCTTTTCGCCAGAACACTGGTCCCAGCTCGGTTCAGGTGGAGACCATCCCAACGGTATAGGTCCCCCCTGTCCCAAAACTGATGCCAGTGTCCCATGAAAAGGAACCCCTCTTTCCCACACCACTCTTTCAGCCACGTGTTAACTTCCCTTATTCTTGCCTCCCTATGCCAATTTGCACGTGGCTCGGGCAGTAATCCGGAGATTATGACCCTTGAGGACCTGTTTTTTAATTTGAATCCTAGCTCTTTATAATCTCTAAACAGGTCCTCTTTCCTAGACTTGCGTATGTTGTTGGTACCGACATGGACCACAACAACTGGATCCTCCCCCTCCCTCTCCAGTATCAAGCCGGTCAGAGATGTCCCGCACCCTAGCACCATGGCAACATACCATGCGGGACTCTTTATCCTGCTCACAAAGGATACTATCTATCCCCCTGATAATAGAATCCCCTACAACTACAACTTGCCTATTTACTCCCTCTCCATGAATGGCCTGCTGAACCATGGTGCCTTGGTCAGCTGACTCATCCTTCCTGCAGCCCTGTTCGCCATCCACACAGGGAGCAAGTGCCCCATACCTGTTGGACAGAGTCAAGGGCTGAGGCTCCTGAGTTCCTGACTGCTGGTTCCCTTTACCTGCCTGATTTGCAGTCACACCCTGCTGTTCCTGGCCACTGGCAGGATTAACACTACTTACTCTGACAGGTGTGACTGCCTCCTGAAACACAGTGTCCAGGTAAGTCTCCCCCTCCCGGATGTGCCTCAGTGTTTGAAGCTCAGACTCCAGCTCATCAACTCTGAGCCGGAGCTCTTCGAGCAGCCAACACTTACTGCAGATGTGGTCGCTGCAGCTCGCAATGGGATCTGCCAGCTCCCACATCAAGCAGCTCAAGCACATCACCTGACCAGCCATCACTAATTAATTAATTAGTTTAATTTAAGTTTATGAGTTTAGCTGTGTTTTTTTTAAAATTTGGGGCAGATTTGCTATCAATCACTCAGATCACAGCTTCCCTCTGACGTCACTTTTGGGGAAAAAACTGGAAAATAGGAAGTTTCCGTTAGGTTTTTATACTCACAGAGACTGCTCCTCCTCCTCCGAACGGCTCCCGAAATTAGGCCCGAAGAAAGAGAGAACACAAAACAGTAGGGAAAAAGCACCTTCTCCCACTCTTCACCGAATTACCTCACTGCACCAAATTACCAAATTCTCACTCGGTCTGTATCTCTCTCACTCAGGCTGTGTCTCCTTGACCTGCGCAATGCTTACTAATGTGCGCTTTCTGTCTGTCTTTTATACAGACTTTAGGATGACTCACACTAAAACTTCAAAGAGAAGAATACAATGTGTACCTTTGTGCCCCTTAACAGGCCTCAGGTGACTGCCAGATAACTGCCTCTCAGCAATTAGGGTGGGGGCAGCTTCAGCCAATCAGACACTAATCTACACTGCACTTTTAACTGAAATACAGCACAATTAGATGAACCACTTACCTTTCCTGGTAACTAGCCCACGCACTAGCCCAGGGTATTGTGACAAGAGATAGTCATTGTCTTGGCACTTGTGTGGTGTGAAAATTACTTTCCATTTATCAGCATCAGTCTGAATGTTTTAATGATCTTGGATAAAAGCAAATTACTGCGAATGCTGGAATCTGAAATGAAAGAGAAAATGCTGGAAAGTCTCAGCAGGTCTGGCAGCATCTGTAGGGAGAGAAAAGAGCTAACGTTTCGAGTCCGCTGACTCTTTGTCAAAACTTTGACAAGACATATTCTTTTTTTTTTTGGAAAAATATTTTAATGAGGCATTTATATTATAAATGTTAACACAATGGACAACTACACACCCCACAGCAAACAAGGCTTACATAAACAACACCCAGACAAAAATTCCCCACCCACCCGTCCCAATCTTGTCCGCCTCCCCCTGCCTACCCAGCCATGTCACTCACTCATATTCCTGACTTCGGGGGTTCCGAGTCCCTCCATGCGAACAGGACTCGTCTCTGGGCCACCAGGGATGCAAAGGCCATACATCGGCCTCTCTCGGCCCCCTGAACTCCCAGGTCTTCTGAAACACCAAAAATCGGCACCTCTGGACTCAGGGCAACCCTTACTTTCAGAACTGCCGACATGACGGCGGCAAACCCCTGCCAGACTCTCGCAAGCTTTGGACAAGCCCAAAACATATGGACATGATTCGCGTGCCCACCCGCACACACCGATCCTCCACCCCTTCACAAAACCTGCTCGTCCGGGCCACAGTCATATGTGCCCTGTGGACTACCTTAAATTGCATAAGGCTAAGCCTAGCACACAACGAGGATGCATTAACTCTCCTTAGGGCATCCTCCCACAACCCAGCCTCCAACTCCCTACCCGCTCTTCCTCCCATTTCCGCTTCACCTCCCTGATCGGCGCTCCCTCCCAGTCCATAAGCTCCTTATATATTTCCGATACCTTTCCCTCCCCTGCTTTCCCCATTTTCGACACGACCTTATCTTGTAGCCCCTGAGCGGCAGGTGCGGGATGGTCGATACCTGCCTCCGCACAAAGTCCCTCAACTGCAAGTAACGGAACCCATTCCCACCTGGCAGCTCAAACTCCTCCTCCAACTCTTCCAAGCACGGAAAGCCTCCGTCAATAAACAGATCCCCAAACCGCTTGATTCCTGCCACGCTGCCACCCCCGAAACCGCCCATCTAGCCCCCTGGAGCAAACCGGGGGTTGCCACATATCGGTGCCTACACCGAAGCCCCCTCCAGCCCATGTGCTGTCGCCACTGTCCCCACACCCTCAGCGCCACCACCACTACTGGGCTTGTGGAGTACCTGGCCAGCGAGAACGGCGGCGTTAACAGTGCCCCCAAACTCTTGTCCCTACATGAGGCCGACTCCACCCGCTCCCAAACCGACCCCTCCCCCATTTCCTGACCATTGCAATATTCGCTGCCCAATAGTAGTTTATAAGGTTCGGGAGAGCCAGCTCCCACCGCCCCCCCCCCTCCGACCCCGCTCCAACAACACCTTCTTCACCCATGGGGCTTTACCCGCACACACAAACCCTGAAATCGCCGCATTCACCTTCCTAAAAAAACGCCTTGGGAATGAAGATTGGGAAGCTCTGAAATACGAACAAGAACCTCAGGAGGACCGTCATCTTTACCATCTGAACCCTCCCCGCCAATGACAACGGGAGCGGTTCCCACCTCCGAAAGTCCCTCTTCATCTGCTCTCCCAACCGAGCCAGATTTAACTTGTGCAGCTGCTCCCACCCCCACGCCACCTGAATGCCCAAGTACCAAAAGCTCCCCCACATCACCTTGAACGGCATGTCCCCCAATCTCTTCTCCTGCCCCCTTGCCTGGATTGGGAAGACCTTACTTTTCCCCATGTTCAATTTTTACCCCGGAAACCGGCTGAATTCCTCTAAGATTCCCATAATCCCTCCAATACCTCCCAATGGATCCGAAATATATAACAAATCGTCCGCATAAAGCGAGACCCTATGTTCCACCCCTCTGTACTATCGCCTGCCAGTCCCTCGACGCTCTCAGCGCCATAGCCAGTAGCTCGATAGCCAAGGCAAAGAGCAGTGGGGAGAGTGGACATCTCTGCCTCATCCCCGTGCAGCCTAACATACTCCGAGCTCACCCAGTTCATTCGCACACTCGCCACCGGAGCCTGGTACAGCAGCCGGACCCAGTCCACAAAACCCTGCCCAAACTCAAACTGCCCCAGCACCTCCCACAAATAGTTCCACTCCACCCGATCGAAGGCCTTTTCCGCGTCCATGACGACTACCACCTCCAGGACGACTACCGTCCCTCGGAGAGCATCATTATCACATTTAATAATCTCCTAATATTAGCCGTCAGATGCATCTCCTTCACGAACCCCGTCTAGTCCTCCCCTATCACCCCCGGCACGCAGTCCTCAATTCTCGAGGCCAAGATCTTGGTCATAGCTTAGTGTCCACATTCAATGGTAAAATTGGCCTATACGACCCACACTGCTCCGGATCCTTTTCCCATTTAAAAATCAAGGAAATCGAAGCCTGCGGAAACGTCAGTGGGGGAGCACACCCAGCTCCCTCACCTTGTTAAACACCCTCACCAACAGGGGCCCCAGGACTCCTGAAAACCTTTTATAGAATTCCACTGGATATCCGTCCGGGGCCTTGCCCGACTGCATCACCTCCAGCTCCTCCACCACTTCTACTAGCACAATGGGGGCCTCAAGCCCTTCCACCAGATCCTCCACCCTCGGGAACACCAACCCAACCAAAAACCACCTCATCCCCCCCACTCCGGCCAGGGGTTCCGACTCATACAGCCAACTGTAAAAATGCCTAAACACACCTTCATCCGTACCGGGTCCAAAACCGTGTTCGCCCCTTGTCCTTCACTTTCCCGATTTCCCTCACTGCCTCCTGCTTCCTCAATTTGTGGTGATGTGCATTGATGTAAATGCATGTAGGCTAGCTAGACACCACACACACACACACACACACTCAGCCAATAGATAGTTAGATAGGACACGACCAATGGACATTCACGATTCACATAGAGGTGACACGACCACAGGGGGGCATTACACCAACCCATATATAAAGGACACCACACACATGATCTGCCTCTTTCCAGTGGAGACAGTCAGTGAGTACAGACACAGGGTTGATTCAATATTACACCCACCACGTGGATTGCAGCAACTGGTTAGTCAGTCTGGGTAGCTGTAGTAGGATTAGCAGTAGTGTCGAACCCGAGTAATAGAAGTGTAAATAGTTTAATAAACGTGTTGAAGTTATCTCCACGTCTGAACCTTCCTTTGTCAAGTGCACCACAAGGAAGCCGCTTATGTTACACCTACAACATAACAGATCATGATACCAGGAGTGAACTGTTTCAATCCAAATAGCCATACCTCAGCATACAGTGCAACCAACAACGATACCCAGGCAAGATGTTCGAGATCCGGGTTCCACAGCAGCTCCAGTGCCACGGCGATCTCCGCGAAAACTGGCGGGCATTCCGGCAAAAGTTTGAAATCCTCCTGGTGGCAGCCGAACTAGAAGACCTGGCCGATCCTGAAAAAACAGAGCTTCTCCTCACCATCGCCGGTGCCAGAGCAGAAGAAATCTTTTAAAAATTCAAGTTCTCCAAGGGGCAAAACAGGAGCGACTTCCAGGCAGTCCTGGACAAATTCAGCAAATACTGTGAGGAAAACACACTCCAACCAGCAAGAAAAGGTAAGAGAAGCGCCAGTACTCACCTTGAGGCCGAGATCCTGGAGCAGAGAACGATTTTGGTTGGTGGCCATCTTTCTACAGGGACTGCACTTGCACAGTTGCGCGAGAAGCGTGCAGAACGGGAAGGTCCGTTTGTGCATGCGCAATCACGAAAATGGCCATCGGTAAAGGAACAGCGATCTGCGCATGCGCTACGTCACATGTGTCATGGCGTCAGAGGCCCTGGAACACGCCCATTTAAAGGGGAAACGTCTCAAATCAAAGAAAAAATCTTTTAAAGCCGTAAAACAACATTCTTTCACCTGGAATGACAGCATAATGCCTCAAATTGAACCGGGAAATGAAATTAACCTCCGAAGAACCCTGCAACAAGCAGTTACCTATGCCCAAACCGATGATTCCGACCTTGAATACTTCGATACCGACCTTTACATTTTCTCTGGACCTCGCGAGCCCAATGCCAGCTCCGACGCAAACAGTGATGATATGGTGCTAGAAGACTACGAACCTTTCACCTTGGGAGGCTACCCCAGTACCAAATCCGAACCAAAACTAGACGTGTTGCACATTGGCGACCCCCGTATTGAATCCGACGCAGACGCGGATTCGTTCTTCGGATTTGCGGATCTTCAGCCCAGCAGATATGACATCCCAACTCGTGAGTGCAGGATGATGCTGCAGCCTGAAACCAAGAGACAGAGAGCGGTACAAGCCCACAGAGAGCGGCCTGCTGCCACACAGAGCGTGGTCCACACAGAGCGTGGTCCACGCACCGCTCAGGGTTCCCGACTCTACGAAAGAAGACACGCAAGACTCCACACCGCAGTCCTTGCATGAACAAGAAGTGACTCCAGTGTCACAAGCCTCCGCAGCGAGCTCATGGACAAACTCCACGACAGAAGCAACGCAAGACTCCGACGCGCAGTCCTTGCAGGAACAAGACCACGAGGGTCTAGCAACCTCCTCTGACCAACTAATGGCTGATGATGCATGTCTGCCATGCTCAAGCAAACAGCAAGAAGACTATGACAGTCTACCACGCTCCAGTGCACAGCAGGACGACCATGACGGTCTATCATGCTACAGTGAAGAAGAAAGCGACAATGACAGTCCAAGCCCAAATGAAGGACAACAGCAAGGCAATGACAGTCCACCCACATTGTTTGCACCACCAGATGGAGACTCTGACAATTTACCCAACCCAAGTGAACAACAAGCAGCTACTGAGGATCTACCCACGGTATGTGAGAAGAGTGACGACAGCATCCCACTTCCCATGCAAGATGTGCAAAGTGAGAGACCTCAGCTAGTGTGTACAGAGGCACTCAACGATCACTGTGAGACCACTGGTGACTCCGGTGACCCCATGATACTTCCACCCTCGTTCGCTCGAACCTCTCCACAAGTCAATGCATTCCTGCATGTTCCGACTCCAGACGTGCAGCTTCAAGAAATCTCAGCTGACTCCAGTGAACCTGTTAAGACTCCCAACGGGGAGCATCAACAAACCAACACTGACTTAGTTAAAACAGACCAGACTCCAGATGGGGAGCAACCAAACGCCGACTCTGATTCAATGATACTGTTGATGGTACCTCTCCAACATCAACACCTTATCAGCTATAAGGTGCCATCTGACAGCACCATCACAAACATCGGAAAAAGAAAAGGACTCCAAATCGGACAGCAAAGTGATTTGACCACTTCTTGGTTCCTGTGGCACAGGGACGTTGATGGCTTCATAACCAAGAGAGACATTTGACCATGATGATTGATGGTTTTTGGACTCACACGAATGATTTGGACTTATTGTTTAATCACTGTTCCCATGACTTGTATATACCTTACCTTATCTACCTGTTCTTTGTTCAATTTTCTTAAAGTGTACAGGAAATATGAACATATAAAAAAGGGGGGAATGTGGTGATGTGCATCAATGTAAATGCATGTAGGCTAGCTAGACACTAAAGGGAGCACCGGAGACATCACACACACACACTCAGCCAATAGATCAGTTAGATAGGATACGACCAATGGACATGCACGATACACACGGAGGTGACACGACCACGGGGGGCATTACACCAACCCATATATCAAGGACACCACACATATGATCTGCCTCTTTCCAGTGGAGACAGTCAGTGAGTAGAGACACAGGGTTGATTCAATATTACACCCACCACGTGGATTTCAGCAGCTGGTTAGTCAGTCTGGGTAGCTATAGTAGGATTAGCAGTAGTGTCGAACCCGAGTAATAGAAGTGTAAATAGTTTAATAAACGTGTTGAAGTTATCTCCACGTCTGAACCTTCCTTTGTCAAGTGCACCACAAGGAAGCCGCTTATGTTACACCGAGAACATAACAAATCACAATTGGTGCGTCAACATCCAGCTCGCCTACTCCCTATATTCGTAAACCACCCCCCTCACCCTCCTCAGCTGCCCAACCGCTTTCCCCATGGATAACAACCCAAACTCCACCTGCAGCTTCTGCCACTCCCTCAACAGCCCCGCCTCCGGGATCTCCGGGTGCCTCCTGCCCACCTGCAACATCTCCTCCATTAGCCTTTCCATCTGCACCGTGCCTGCCTTCTCCCTGTATGCCCATATCGAGATAAGCTCCCCCTCACTCCTACCGTCAATGCTTCCCACAACATGGCCGCCAAGACCTCTCCTGTGTCGTTCAGCTCCACATACCCCCGAATGGCTGCTGTCACCTGCTCACAAATCTCCTCGTCCGACAAAAGCTCCGCATCCAGCCTCCACTGCGGGCGCTGGCCCCTCCCTTATTTACCTGCAACTCCAGCCAATGGGGGGCATGATCCGACACAACAATCGATGTCAACCACCCCTGCCAGCACAAAAAAGTCAATTCGGGAGTACACCTTGTGTACGTGTGAAAACAAAAAATTCCTTTGCCATCGACCTCCCAAACCTCCACGGATCCACCCTCCCAAATGCTCCATAAACCCTCCAGTGGCTCCCTTGCCACTGCCGACACCCTCCCTCCCTGACGTCGAACTCGACCGATCCAGCCTAGGATCCAGAACCGTATTACAATACCCCCCCAATTCACAACAGATGCGAGTCCAGATCAGGGATCTTCCCCACAACCCGCCTCACGAACTCCACATCGTCTTAGTTCGGAGCATAAACATTCACCTGTACCACTGGCATCCCCTCCAATTTCCCACTCACCATAACATACCTCCCCTCAGAGTCAGCCGTTATACCCTCCACTTCCAATGCCACCCATTTGTTAACCAAAATTGCCACCCTCCTCATTTTGGAATCTAATCCTCAATGGAATACCTACCCTACCCACTCTTTCCTCAGCTTAATCTGATCCACAACCTTCAGGCGTGTTTCGTGTAAAAGAGCCATGTCCGCCTATAAACTCTTTAAATGTGCGAACACACAGCCCCTCTTGACTGGCCCATTCAACCCACTTAGATTCCGTGTGGCCAGCCTCCAGCCCGCGTCCCACACCTCCTCAGACCCGCTCTCGGATGCCCACCACCATCCACCCTCCCCAGACCGCTTTCTAGAAACCCCTCCCCTGTCAGCAGTTCCCCCTTCCCCCCACCACAAAATAACAGCCCCAACCCCCATCAACGCACTAACCACTGCTCACCCCCCACTACGCTTCTGTGAACTAGCCCGCCCAGCTAGCCTGGTAGCCCCCGCCCATGGCACCTAGCATCATAACCCCCACTGATCCCGCCTCCCCCACCGCTGAAACATTATCCCGGTGCAAACATAACAACACTCATTCAACAGAATGAAAAGAGCAACCCACCCCCCCCACACAAAGAAAAAAACGAAGAACAGTGGTCCCAAACATAATACAGAAACAAACCCAAAGGAACAGAAAGTGAGCATCTCCTCAAAAGTTCAACGTCCTCCTTCCCCTGCCAGTTCATTGTCCCTGACAAATTCCATCGCCTCCTCCTGCGTTCCAAAGTACAGCTCGCAACTCTTATAGGTCACCCACAGGCGGGCCTGTGGTACAGCTTACCAAATTTTACCCCCTTGAAGAGGGCCACCTTCATCCTGTTGAAGCCCGCTATCCTCTTGGCCAGCTCCGCACCCAGGTCTTGATACACACGCAGCTCACTGCCCTCCCAGGTACACCGCCTCGTCTGCCTGGCCCACCTCAGGATCTTCTCCTTGTCCAAGAACCGGGTGTACAGGCGCACCGTCGTCATCCTCGGCGACACTCTACTCCAATCCTCTGTGGCTGTTGGTGCAGCACCAAGATGTAGTGGCCAAGTTGGAAAGGTTAAGAAGGTCTAATTGCACAGCGTGAGCACGAGTGTTAGGCGCTTAGCATTCACCTTGGTAAATAAGCTCAACTTAGTCAAGCCTCTCTATTGCTTTGACAAAGGGTCATCTGGACTCGAAAAGTTAGCTCTTTTCTCTCCCTACAGGTACTGCCAGAACTGCTGAGATTTTACAGCATTTTCTCTTTGGCCTCTCTATCGCTCTTTGTTCTGATGAGATGTCTTCCTGTAATGCTAGCCGGACAACTGGATTCCTGTTCCACAGAAAGGCTGCGTTAACAGTCAAGAGCTTCCTCCATGTGCTCTCTGCAAGGCTCCCAAGCACATTGGTGGAATCCCCTCACAGTGACTGAACACTTCAGTCATGCCTGTATCTCACTGGGTATTGAGACGTCCTCCAGAATGTTCAGGACTATTGTTGCTCACCCCGGTCAGTCTCAATGTGTGCTCTCTGCAAATATTATCCTGCTGTTTGATCCAATAATAAGTCAGCCTCAGCCTGAGCACTGAACCTCATGGGCTCACATCACTAAGGAGGAGCCAAGATGGGGATCCCTGCCACATTGCTATGACCCTGAGCTTTCAACCAAACAGGGTTCAGACATCTGCAGGAAGCCTTTGAGGGTAAATCCATTGACCCCCACATCATCCTCCTGCAACATGAGGACGATGAGATGAACTACTGGCTGTCCAGCCACATCAGTTTTGTTTCTGAACTCAAGAGACCAGGTGCAGACAGGATTCTCCTCATACCGGTTTATTCAAGCACGCAGGGGAGCCGTGTCCACCAGATGGCGCACCGACTCCCCCAAAAATGCATGACATCAAATCTTTAAAAAAAAATTTAGAGTACCCAATTCCATTTTTCCAATTAAGGGGCAATTTAGCGGCTGGGGGGTGAGAGCCCCTCCAATCTGGCTGATAACGTGGAACGTGAGGGGGCTGAATGGGCCGGTGAAGAGGGCTCGAGTGTTCGCGCACTTAAAGGGACTGAAGGCGGACGTGGTCATGCTCCAAGAGACTCACCTGAAGGTGGCGGACCAGGTCAGGTTAAGAAAGGGATGGGTAGGACAGGTATTCCACTCGGGGCTGGACGCGAAGAATAGAGGGGTGGCAATATTGGTGGGAAAGCGGGTGTCATTTGAGGCCAAGACTATTGAGGTGGAAAATGGAGGTCGATACGTGATGGTGAGCGGTAGGCTGCAGGGGACGTGGGTGGTGTTGGTAAACGTATACGCCCCGAACTGGGATGATGCTGGATTCATGAAGCGCATGTTGGGGCGCATTCCGGACCTGGAGAAAGGAGGCCTGATAATGGGAGGGGACTTCAATACAGTGTTGGACCCAGCACTGGACCGCTCCAAATCAAGGACTGGAAAGAGGCCGGCGGCGGCCAAGGTACTTAGGGGGTTTATGGATCAGATGGGGGGAGTGGACCCATGGCCGTTTGCAAGGCCGCAGGCCAGGGAATTTTCTTTCTTTTCCCATGTACACAAAGCCTACACCCGGATAGATTTTTTTGTTCTGGGCAGGGCGCTCATCCCGAGGGTGGAGGGGTGGAGGGGACGGAGTATTCGGCCATAGCCGTTTCAGACCACGCCCCGCACTGGGTGGAACTGGAGCTGGGAGAGGAGAAGGACCAACGCCCGCTGTGGCGGCTGGATGTGGGACTGCTGGCGGACGAGGTGGTGTGTGGGAAAGTGAGGGGGTGTATCGAAAGGTACTTGGAGGCCAACGACAACGGGGAGGTGCGGGTAGGGGTGGTATGGGAGACGTTGAAGGCGGTGGTCAGGGGAGAGCTAATCTCCATTAGGGCTCATAGGGAGAAGACAGAGGGCATGGAAAGGGAGAGGTTAGTGGGGGAGATTTTGAGAGTGGACAGGAGATACGCAGAGGCCCCAGAGGAAAGATTACTTGGGGAAAGACAACGGCTTCAGACGGAATTTGACCTGTTGACCACAGGGAAGGCGGAGACACAGTGGAGGAAAGCGCAGGGGGCGACCAGTGAGTATGGGGAAAAGGCTAGTCGGATGCTGGCACACCAGCTCCATAAGAGGATGGCAGCGAGGGAAATAGGGGGAGTCAAAGATGGAAGGGGAGCCATGGTTCGGAGTGCGACGAAAATAAACGAGGTATTTAAGGCCTTCTATGAAGAGCTGTACAGATCCCAGCCCCCAACGGGGGAAGAGTGTATGAGACGATTCCTAGACCAGCAGAGATTCCCGAGGGTGGAGGAGCAAGAGGTGGCTGGTCTGGGGGCACCAATTAGGTTGGAGGAGCTGAGCAAGGGTTTGGGGAGCATGCAGGCGGGGAAGGCCCCGGGACCGGACGGATTCCCGGTGGAGTTCTACAGGAAGTACGTAGACCTGTTGGCCCCGCTACTAGTGAGGACCTTTAATGAGGCAAGAGAGGAGGGGACCCTACCTCCGACAATGTCGTAAGCGACAATTTCTTTGATCCTAAAGCGGGACAAGGACCCACTGCAATGTGGATAGTACAGGCCGATCTCGCTCCTCAATGTGGATGCAAAAGTGCTGGCCACGAGGATCGAGGACTGTGTCCCGGGGGTGATTCACGAGGACCAGACAGGATTTGTAAAGGGTAGGCAGCTAAACACCAATGTGCGGCAGCTCTTAAATGTGATAATGATGCCATCGGTGGAGGGAGAAGCGTGAGAAGATAGTGGCAGCTATGGACGCGGAGAAGGCCTTTGATCGAGTAGAGTGGGAGTATCTCTGGGAGGTGCTGCGTAGGTTTGGGTTCGGGGGAGGTTTTATCAGTTGGGTTAAGCTCCTTTACAGAGCCCCGGTGGTGAGTGTAGTGACGAACCGGCGGAGGTCGGAGTACTTTCGGCTGTACCGAGGGACGAGGCAGGGGTGCCCCCTGTCCACCCTGTTGTTCGCATTGGCGATCGAACCATTGGCCATGTCATTGAGGGAGTCTAATAAATGGAGGGGGGTGGTTCGAGGGGGAGAAGAGCATCGGGTGTCACTATATGCGGATGACCTGTTGCTGTACGTGGCGGATCCAATGGAAGGGATGGTGGAGGTCATGCAGACTCTAAGGAGTTTGGGGAGTTTTTGGGCTATAAGCTCAATGTAGGGAAGAGTGAGCTCTTTGTATTACAGGCGGGGGACCAAGAAAGAGGGATAGGGGACCTACCGCTGAGGAGGGCGGAGGGGAGCTTTCGGTATCTGGGGATCCAGATAGCCAGGAGTTGGGGGGCCCTACATAAACTGTATCTGACGAGGTTGGTGGACCTAATGGAGGAGGATTTTAAAAGATGGGACATGCTACCGCTCTCGCTGGCGGGTAGAGTGCAGTCGGTCAAAATGGTGGTCCTTCCGAGGTTTTTGTTTTTGTTTCAGTGCCTTCCCATCGTGATCATTAAGGCCTTTTTTAAGAGAGTAGGCAGGAGTATTATGGGGTTTGTGTGGGCGAATAAGACCCCGAGGGTAAGGAGAGGGTTCCTGGAACGTAATAGGGACCGAGGAGGGTTGGCGCTGCCAAACCTGGGGAGCTACTACTGGGCAGCACATGTGTTGATGATCCGCAAGTGGGTTATGGAGGGAGAGGGGGCGGCATGGAAGAGGATGGAGATGGCGTCCTGCAAAGGAACGAGCCTGGGGGCGTTGGTGGCGGCACCGCTGCCGCTCTCGCCAACAAAATATACCACGAGCCCGGTGGTGGCGGCAACGCTAAGGATCTGGGGCCAGTGGAGATGGCACAGGGGTGCAATGGGAGCATCGGTGTGGTCCCCGATCAGGGGTAACCATGGGTTTGTCCCGGGGAAGATGGACGGGGGGTTCCAGAGCTGGCATCGGGCGGGGATCAGAAGAATGGGGGACCTAGTCATTGACGGAACGTTTGTGAGCCTAGGTGCACTGGAGGAGAAGTTTGAGCTACCCCCGGGAAATGCCTTTAGATATATGCAGGTGAGGGCTTTTGTGAGGCGGCAGGTGAGGGAATTCCCGTTGTCCCGGCACAAGAAATTCAAGACAGGGATATCTCGGGTGCATGGGTCGGGGAGGGCAAGGTGTCGGCAATACACCAGGAGATGAAAGAAGAGGGGGAAGCGCTGGTAGAAGAGCTGAAGAGTAAATGGGAGGAGGAACTGGGGGAGGAGATCGAGGAAGGTCTGTGGGCTGATGCCCTGGGTAGGGTTAATTCCTCCTCCTCGTGTGCCAGGCTCAGCCTGATACAATTTAAGGTGGTTCACAGAGCTCACTTGACGGGGGCGAGGTTGAGCAGGTTCTTTGGGGTAGAGGACAGATGTGGAAGGTGCTCAGGGAGCCCGGCGAACCATGTCTACTACGTGTCGAGTAGAGTCAACACGTCTGCAACATGTGCCAGGCTCAGCCTGATACAATTTAAGGTTGTTCATGGGCTCACGTGACAGTGGCTTGATGAGCAGATTCTTTGGGGTGGAGGACAGGTGCGCAAAATGTGCGGGAGGACCAGCGAACAATGTCCACATGTTTTGGACATGTCCAAAGCTTAGGGGATCTTGGCAGGGGTTTGCGGGCGTCATGTCCATGGTGTTAAAAACAAGGGTGGCGCTGAGTCCAAAGGTGACGATTTTCGGGATGTCAGAAGACCCGGGAATCCAGGAGGAGAAAGAGGCAGACGTTCTGGCCTTTGCTTCCCTGGTAGCCCGGAGACGGATACTATTAGCTTGGAAGGACTCAAAGCCCCCGAAGTCGAAGACCTGGCAATCGGACATGGCTAGCTTTCCCTGTTTGGAGAAAATCAAGTTCACCTTGAGAGGGTCACTGTTAGCGTTCGCCCGGAGGTGGCAGCCTTTCGTCAACTTTTTTGGGGGAAATTAATCGTCAGCAGACAGGGTGGGGGGGAGTAATTTAGATTAGAGTAGGGGGTCAATAAGGGTGGGACCTGTACGAGAGGTAAATGGCTTTTGGTTTCATGTATATTGTTTATTTTGTTGTTACTATACCAAAAATACCTCAATAAAATGTTTATTAAAAAAAAAGACCACAGACGTGCGTTTGCTGGCAGTATAAAAATGCAGACATAGCTTCTGAGTGATTGAATATTGTAATTAGGCAAACGTATAGATGCTGTAATTGGTCAAAAAAGACACCCAATATACATGGTTATCAGTAAAGAAACTAATTGTAAACGGTTAAAGATAATAGTACAGTTAGAGTCCATCTCTGATTAGTATGTGCAAATAACTGACATAAGGTTTGATGTCATGTCTGGCAGCACAGGGGCACAGTGGTTAGCAATCGCTTCACGGCGCCGAGGTCCCAGGTTTGATCCCGGCCCTGGTCACTGTCCATGTGGAGTTTGAATATTCTCCCCGTGTTTGCATGGGTTTCACAGGGTAGGTGGATTGGTCACGCTAAATTGCCCCTTTTAAAAAATATATATATATTTATTAAAGTTTTTAACACTATTTTTCTCCCTTACAAACAATAACCCCCCCCCCCCGTAACAAAAAAAAAGGAAAAGAGAAATCGCGCGGAGCAAGATCTATACATGGCAAAATAGTATATTTACACAGCTTTGTACACTGGCCCTCACCCGTACGTGCCAGTTTCCCCAACCCTTCATGTTATCTCTTGCTCATCCACCCCCCCAGGCAGCTCCCCCTCCCCCTCCCTCCCCCCTCCCCGGACGTTCCCCCCCCCCCCGGCCAGGTTGCTGCTGCTGCTGACCGACCTTCCTCTTGCGAGATAGTCTAGGAACGGTTGCCACCGCCTGTAGAACCCCTGCACAGACCCTCTCAAGGCGAACTTAATCCTCTCCAACTTTATGAACCCAGCCATATCGTTTATCCAGGCCTCCACGCTGGGGGTCTTCGCCTCCTTCCACATTAGCAAGATCCTTCGCCGGGCTACTCGGGACGCAAAGGCCAGAATGCCGGCCTCTTTCGCCTCCTGCACTCCCGGTTCACCCACTACTCCCAATATTGCTAGCCCCCAGCTTGGCTTGACCCGAACTTTCACCACCTGAGATATTGCTCCCGCCACTCCTCTCCAGAACCCCTCCAGTGCCGGGCATGACCAAAACATATGGACATAGTTCGCCGGGCTCCCTGAGCACCTTCCACATCTGTCCACTTGCGCTTCAGCTCCTCGGTCTGCGTCTCCTCTGACTCCTTAAGCTCCTTATAAATGTCCGAGATGATCCCTTCTCCTACCCATCCTCTGGAAACTAGCACATCTATGATCTTTTTTTGAAAAAAAATTTTTATTAAAGGTTTTCATAAAATATCAATAACAAAATGAGAAAGAAAAAAGAACCCAAGAGGGTTAAGTACAAAACACAATCTAAAAAAGCAACCCCCCAAACCCCTCCCCCCCCCCCGTACCTAAATAATAAATTAACATTAACACCCCGACTTAAGACAACAGGTGTATACACCCCCTCAGACCCTCCAGTATAAATAACATAAACAAAAATAAAGTAAACCCCCGCCCCCCCCCCCCGCCCCCCCCCCCCGCCCCCCCACCGCCCGAGCTGCTGCTGCCATTGACCAATGTCTATCGTTCTGCCAGAAAGTCTAAGAACGGTTGCCACCGCCTAAAGAACCCTTGTACCGACGCTCTCAAGGCGAATTTCACCCTCTCCAATTTAATGAATCGCTGATCCAGGATTCCACGCTTGGGGGCCTCGTATCTTTCCACTGAAGGAGAATCCTTCGCCGGGCTACCAGGGACGCAAAGGCCAGAATTCCGGCCTCTTTCGCCTCCTGCACTCCCGGCTCCTCTGCCACCCAAAATATTGCGAGCCCCCAGCCCGGTTTGACCCTGGATCCTACCACCCTCGACACCGTCCTCGCTACGCCCTTCCAAAATTCCTCCAGCGCTGGGCATGCCCAGAACATATGGGTGTGATTTGCTGGGCTCCCTGAGCACCTAACACACCTGCCCTCACCCCCAAACAACCTGCTCATCCTTGTCCCGGTCATGTGTGCTCTGTGCAGCACCTTAAACTGTATGAGGCTGAGCCTCGCGCATGAAGAGGAAGAGTTCACCCTCCCTAGGGCATCTACCCACGTCCCCTCTTCGATCTCCTCTCCCAACTCCTCCTCCCACTTACCTTTCAACTCCACCACCGAGGCCTCCTCCTCCTCCTGCATCACCTGGTAAGTTTCCGAGATTTTCCCCACGCCCACCCACCCCCCCGAGAGCACCCTGTCCTGTACTGTGTGTGGCAGTAGCCGTGGGAATTCCACCACCTGCCGTCTGGCAAATGCCCTTACCTGTAAGTACCTGAAGGTCTTCCCCGGGGGGAGCCCGTACTTCTCCTCCAGCTCACCCAAGCTCGCGAACTTCCCGTCCACAAACAGGTCCCCCAACTTTCGTATCCCTGCCCTGTGCCACCCCGAAATCCCTCCACCTGTTCTTCCTGAGGCGAACCGGTGGTTCCCCCGTAATGGGGTCCACGCCGAGGCCCTAACTTCCCCCCCTGTGCCGCCTCCACTGCCCCCAGATTTTGAGGGCCGCCACCACCACCGGGCTCGTGGTATACCTCCTTGGAGGGAGCGGCAGCGGCGCTGTTGCCAGCGCCCCCAGACTCGTACCCACACAGGACGCCGTCTCCAGCCTCTTCCATGCTGCCCCCTCCCCCTCCATCACCCACTTGCGCACCATTGTCGCATTGGCGGCCCAGTAGTACCCACAGAGGTTGGGCAGCGCCAGCCCCCCCCCTATCTCTACTCCGCTCCAGGAATACCCTTCTCACCCTCAGAGTCCCTCGCGCCCACACAAACCCCATTATACTCCTGTTAACCCGCCTGAAAAAAGCCTTCGGGATAAACACGGGGAGGCACTGGAACAGGAACAAAAACCTTGGGAGCACCGTCATTTTGATTGACTGCACCCTACCCGCCAGAGACAGCGGCAACGCGTCCCATCTCTTGAACTCCTCCTCCATTTGCTCCACCAGCCTTGTAAAGTTAAGCCTATGCAGAGGCCCCCAGCTCCTGGCCACCTGGACCCCCAAATATCTGAAGCTCCTCTCCGCCCTTTTTAGTGGGAGCTCGCCAATCCCCCTCTCCTGGTCCCCTAGCTGAATTACGAACAGCTCGCTCTTCCCCATATTGAGCTTGTACCCCAAAAAGTCCCCGAATTCCCTAAGGATCCTCATTACCTCTGGCATTCCTCCCACCGGGTCCGCCACATACAGCAGCAGGTTGTCCGCATAAAGCGACACCCTATGCTCCTCCCCACCCCGCACCACCCCCTCCAGTTCCTCGACTCTCTCAGTGCCATAGCCAGGCGTTCAATCGCCAGTGCGAAGAGCAGGGGGGACAGGGGACACCCCTGTCTCGTCCCTCGGTGCAACCGAAAGTACTCAGACCTCCTCCTATTTGTGGCCACACTCGCCATCGAGACCTCATACAACAGCCTAACCCACCTGACAAACCCCTCCCCAAACCCGAACCTCTTCAGCACCTCCCACAGGTTAGGCCTCCCACATTCTACCCTATCGAAGGCTTTCTCAGCGTCCATCGCCACCACTATCTCCGCCTCCCCCTCCCTCGCCGGCATCATGATAACGTTCAAAAGCCTCCGCACATTCGCGTTCAACTGTCTCCCCTTCACAAACCCTGTCTGGTCTTCATGGATGATCTGCGGCACACAATCCTCAATCCTCGTTGCTAAGACCTTCGCCAGCACCTTGGCATCTACATTTAGCAAGGAAATCGGTCTGTAAGACCCACATTGCAGGGGATCCTTGTCCCGCTTCAGGATCAAGGAGATCAGTGCCCGGGACATCGTCGGGGGTAAAGCCCCCCCCTCCCTTGCCTCATTGAAGGTTCTAACTATCAGCGGGCCCCACAGGTCCATATATTTTTTATAGAACTCGACCGGGAAACCATCCGGCCCCGGTGCCTTCCCCGCCTGGATGCTTCCTATCCCTTTGATCAGCTCCTGCAGCCCAATCGGGGCCCCAAATCCCGCCACCAGTCCCTCTTCCACCTTTGGAAACCTCAATTGGTCCAGGAAACGGCCCATCCCTCCCTCCTCCTGTGGGGGCTCGGATTGGTACAATTCCTTGTAGAAGTCCCTGAAGACCCCATTGATGCCAACCCCACTCCGCACCACGCTCCCTCCCCTGTCCTTAACTCCCCCGATCTCCCGAGCTGCGTCCTGCTTCCGAATCTGATGCGCCAGCATCCGGCTTGCCTTTTCCCAATACTCGTAGACTGCCCCCTGGGCCTTCCTCCACTGCACCTCCGCTTTCCTGGTGGTCACCAGGTCGAATTCGGCCTGGAGGCTGCGCCTCTTCCTCAACAATCCTTCCGCAGGTTCTTCCGCATACCTCCTGTCTACCCTCACCATCTCCCCCACCAGCCTCTCCCTCTCCCCCCGCTCCTTGTGGGCCCTGATGGAGATCAGCTCTCTCCTCACCACCGCCTTCAGTGCCTCCCATACCATCCCCACTTGGACCTCCCCGTTGTCGTTGGTCTCCAAGTACCTCTGTATACTTCCTCAGACCCGCTCGCTCACCTCCTCGTCCGCCAACAGCCCCACCTCCAAGCGCCACAGCGGGCGCTGGTCCCTCTCCTCCCCTATCTCCAAGTCCACACAATGCGGGGCGTGGTCCGTAATGGCTATTGCCGAATACTCAGTATCCTCTACTCTCGCTATCAGCGCCCTACTCAAAATGAAAAAGTCGATTCGAGAATAAGTCTCATGGACTTGTGAGAAGAATGAAAATGCTCTAGCCCCCGGCCTTGCAAATCTCCAAGGGTCCACCCCTCCCATTTGGTCCATAAATCCCCTCAACACTCTAGTCGCCGCCGGCTTCCTACCCGTCCTAGACCTGGAGCGATCCAGTGCCGGATCCAACACCGTGTTAAAGTCTCCCCCCATTATCAGGCCCCCCACTTCCAAGTCTGGGATCCGACCCAACATACGCCGCATAAAACCCGCATCGTCCCAGTTCGGAGCATACACATTGACCAGTACCACCCTCTCTCCCTGCAACGTACCACTTACCATTATGTACCTACCGCCATTATCTGCCACAATGCTCAACGCCTCGAATGACACCTTCTTTCCCACCAAGATCGCCACCCCTCGATTTTTGGCATCCAGCCCCGAGTGAAACACCTGACCTACCCACCCTTTCCTCAGTCTTACCTGGTCTGCCACCTTCAGGTGTGTCTCCTGGAGCATAACCACATCCGCCTTGAGCCCCTTCAGGTGCGCGAACACGTGGGCCCGCTTAACCGGCCCATTCAGTCCCCTTACATTCCAGGTTATCAGCCGGATCAGGGGGCTACCCGCCCCCCTCCCCCGCCGACTAGCCATGACCCCTCCTCGGCCAGCCACGCGCCCGCACCCCACACCCGGCCCCCCGTTCCCCACAGCGGCATACCCCCGTCTCGACCCCCCCCACTCGCTCCAGCTCCTCCTTGATCTTAGCAGCAGCAACTCGATTCCCCCCCACCCACCCCCCCCACCCCCCACCCACCCCCGGCTAGGACCCATCGTAGCTGGTTTACTCCCCGCATTGCACTTCCGCAAGTCAGCTGACTCCTGCTGACCCCGGCCACTCCCGCCTCCCCTTCGACTCCTCCCATTGTGTGGCACACCCTCCTCTCCCGCTCCCCATTCACAGGCTCTCCCCCTCTGTTCTAAGCACGGGAAACAATCCTCGCTTCCCCGCCCCGGCCCGGCCCCCCCCCCCAGCATTCGGCGCGGGAAAAAATCCCGCGCTCTCCACCTACCAGGCCCCGCCACCAACCAAAACAGTGCCCATCCCGCCCCATCCACCCTCCCCAACCCGAAAGAGAAAAACACAGAGAAAAAGAAACCCAAAACAATGCAAAGGCCCCCCCCGCCGAACCAAAAATAGACATAACATATCCACCGCAGTCCCCAATCTCCCATCCCGACCCTCAGTCTGTGTCCAGCTTCTCGGCCTGAACAAAGGCCCACGCCTCCTCCGGAGACTCAAAATAATGGTGCCGGTCCTTGTAGGTAACCCACAGTCGCGCCGGCTGTAACGTGCCAAACTTCACCCCCTTCCTGTGCAGCACCGCCTTCGCTCGATTGTACCCGGCCCTCCTCTTCGCCACCTCCGCAATCCAGTCCTGGTATATTCAAACCTCCGCGTTCTCCCACCTGCTGCTCCTCTCCTTCTTGGCCCACCTGAGCACACTCCCGATCGACGAACCGATGGAACCGCACCAGCACCGCCCACGGAGGCTCGTTAGCCTTGGGCCTCCTCGCCAACACTCAATGGGCCCCTTCCAGCTCCAGGGGCCCCAGAAAGGACCCCGCTCCCATCAGCGAGTTTAACATGGTGACCACATAGGCCCCCACGTCCGGCCCCTCCAGCCCCTCCGGCAGGCCCAGAATCCGCAGATTCTTCCGCCTCGACCGATTCTCCATCTCCTCGAACCGCTCCTGCCATTTCTTGTGGAGCGCCTCGTGCGCCTCCACCTTTACCGCCAGGCCTAAGATCTTGTCCTCATTGTCAGAGATCGTTTGTTGAGCCTCTCGGATCGCCACCCCTGGGCCATCTGTGTCTCCAGCAGCTTATCAATAGAAGCCTTCATCGGCTCTAGCAGGTCCGTTTTAATCTCTCTGAGGCAGCGCTGGATACCCTCCTGTTGCTCCTCCGCCCACTGCCTCCACGCTGCCTGGTCTCCGCCCGCCGCCATTTTGTCCTTCATCCCTCCCTTCTTCTGGTCCACCACCACCTTTTTTGTCACCCCGCTCCTAGTTAAAGCCATATACTGACGGGTAGCTATTATTAACTCCTTCCCACATCGGGAAACGTCGATAAAGTGCCCTTGGGGGCCCTGAAAAGAGCCCAAAAGTCTGTTTTTGCGGGAGCCGCCGAATGTACGACTTAGCTCCGCATAGCCGCAACCGGAAGTCTCTAGAGGGAATCCTTTTGGCAGTGTTCGCTTCACCAATCTGCCCCAAAATGTCTGTGGAAACTCCTGAAAGAGGTCTAAGAGTCCGTTCCAGATGGGAGCTGCCGAATGCACGACCTACTCCTCCATGGCCGCCACCGGAAGCCTCGTCCCCGCTTCTTCAGTGGCCTTGGTGAGATCTTTTCACAGTTGTTCCCTCTGCTGCTAGAATTCGCCTTTGATAAAGGTCCTCAGGTCAGTTTGCAGCTTTAAGCTTGCCCTTCCCCCGCCTGTATGCTGGACGAGGCCCTGTTTATCCTGTTGCTGCCAAATCTTTTACTGTTTCTGCCGGGTCTGGTAGCCAAAAGACACAACACTCCTGGGGGACACCGTCAGGGGAGTGTTGCAGTCCTCTTGCCACACCGGGAAATGTCAAACAAATGCCGTGGGGGCCCTGTAAAAGAGCCCAAAAGTCTGTTCCAAGCGGGAGCTACCGAATATGCGACCAAGCTCTGCATAGCCGCACCCGGAAGCTCCCACATCTGTGATCTTTGACTGTCATCTGTACCTCCTGGCGGATTATCAAAGTTCCCTTTCTCTTGCCCCTTGTTCATCTTGTTTGTGCAGCCCATTTGCAGCTGTGGAAATGTCAATTTTCCCAACAGTTTCCCACGGGAACTCTGCTGCATTCAGTGATTTAAAAAAAAAATGTTTTTATTGAAGTTTTTCATTTATGACAGAAAAATCTATTAAACATATAATTCAATTACACAGCTGTGTCAATCATAACAGAAGCTATAAATAAATTATACCATTTCACTCTACATATCTGAAATGTGATCAAAATTTACACTTGTGTTAAAAAAAATATACAAGAAGCAAATAGTGGTCTATTTATATTATCACAGCATTTTATTATGTCAATATGCAGCAGTGGTTAAATACCCACCCAAACACATTTTTATTCATGAGATTAGGGTGGCACGGTGGCACAGTGGTTAGTACTGCTGCTTCACAGCTCCAGCGTCTCGGGTTCAATTCCAGCCTCAGGTGACTGTGTGGAGTCTGCACTTTCTCCCCGTGTGTGCGTGGGTTTCCTCCGGATTCTCCGGTTTCATCCCAGAGTCCAAAGATGTGCAGGTTAGGTGGATTGGCTAAGCTAAATTGTCCCTTAGTGTCCAACGGTTAGGTGGGGTTACTGGGGATAGGGTGAAGGCGTGGGCTTAAGCAGAGTGCCCTTTCCGGGGGCCAGTATGGATTCGATGGGCCGAATGGCCTCCTTCTGCACTGTAAATTCTATGACTCTATAAAAACAAAGAAGCATTAGGAATGGAAACGACATTTGCAACAAATTAATTGCATATTTTATGAAAGTAAATGTTTTGACTGAGTTAAAATCTCACCCAACAGTGTACATTTCATAATTCAAACTAACAGAACGTGAAACCTGTGTTGAAATGTTTCCAATGCTAATAGGATTTGGGGATGAGGATCAGGAGCAATCTGAATAAGAAGGGGATCTTTGGCAGCATGTTCATTGCATTCTTCCTGCCAGGGAGAGTGGGAGTGTGTCCCATCTCCGTACGTTCCTCTTCGCCTCCTCCACCAGGCTGGACACGTTTAACTTATGGAGCCATGCCCAGTCCTGGATTATCTGGATCCCCAGGTACCTGAATTTGGTTTGGGCCAATTTCAACGGCCGCGTCCCCAGCTCTGCTCCTTCCCGCTTTGCTCTTGCTCAGCTTTAATTTGTATCCTGAGAACGCTCCAAGCTCCCTCAGGAGTTCTGTTATCTTGCCCATGCTGGCGAAGGGATTCACGACATACAGCAGCAGCTCATCCACATCGAGAGAAAATCTGTGCTACTTACCTCCTCTCTGAATGCCTGTCTGCCCCTTCGCTGATCTAAGAGTGATGACCAGTGGCACAATTTTCAGTGCGAAATGCAGTGGGGACAGCGGGCATCCCTGCCTCGTGCCAATGTGCAGCACTGGTGGTGATCATCCGGACAGTCGCCATTGGAGCACTGTACAGCAGTTCCACCCACAAGGTGAACACTGGCCCAAACCCAAATCGTTCAAGCACCTCCATGAGGTACCTCCATTCTACTCAATCAACGGCCTTCTCAGCGTCCAAATGGATGATATCTTCTGTAGAAAGACTATGTCGACCCTCAGGCTTTTTAGATGGGCGAAGACTCTGGATCTTTTCACCGGACCGTTGAATCCTCTCACGTTCCAGGTGACTGATGGGGGTTGGGGGGGGGGGGGGGGGGGGGGGTCTGTCCCCCTCCCCCTCCTTTGCTGCCTCTGGCATATTGAAATAATGTTCTTTGTCATTAAATGTGACCATAGGCTTGCTGGGTAAAACAAGCCGATTCGCACTTTACTTTTAAACGGCTTCCTGGGGAAGGCAAAGAGACGTTCATGGGGTGCGTTGTTGGTAGCGGTGCACAGCAGTGACCGAATGGAGTGGAGTGCATCAGGGAGGACCTCCTGCCAGCGGGAGGCCGGGAGGTTCCTGGACCGTAGGGCCAGTTGGACGGCCCTCCATACCGTCCCGTTCTCAATCGCTACCTGCCCGTTTCCCCGGGGGTTATAGTTGGTCGCCCTGCTGGAGGCGATACCCCTGCTGAACATGAACTGACGCAGCTCATCGCTCATGAACGAGGATCCCCTGTCACTGTGGGTGTAGGCGGGGAAACCGAACAGAGCGAAGATAGTGTTTAGGGCTTTGATGACGGTGGCAGACGTCATATGGGGGCATGGGATGGCGAAGGGGAATCTGGAGTACTCATCGACCACACTGAGAATATACGTGTTTTGGTCGGTGGAGGTGAGGGGCCCTTTGAAATCCACGTTGAGGCGTTCAAAGGGGCGGGAGGCCTTCACCAGGCGCGCACGGTCCGGCCGGTAGAAGTGCGGCTTGCACTCAGCACAGACCTGGCAGTCCCTGGTGATTGTCCGCACTCCCTCGACGGAGTAGGGCAGATTGCGGGCCTTTATGAAATGGTAAAACCGTGTGACTCCCGGGTGACAAAGGCTGTCGTGCAGGTCCCGGAGTCGGTCTACTTGTGCGCTGGCACATGTACCACGGGATAGGGCGTCTGGGGGCTCGTTGAGCTTCCCCGGGCGATACAAAATCTCATAATTATAGGTGGAGAGCTCGATTCTCCATCTCAAGATTATATCGTTTTTGATCTTGCCCCGCTGTGTGTTATTGAACATGAAGGCAACCGACCGTTGGTCAGTGAGGAGGGTGAATCTCCTCCGGCCAGGTAATGCCTCCAATGCTGCACAGCCTCAACAATAGCTTGGGCCTCTTTTTCGACAGATGAGTGCCTAATTTCTGAGGCGTGAAGTGTGCGGGAGAAGAATGCCATGGGTCTGCCTGCCTGATTGAGGGTGGCGGCTAGGGCGACGTGCGATGCGTCGCTCTCTACTTGAAAGGGCAGTGTCTCGTCTACTGCATGCATCCTGGCTTTGGCGATATTGGCTCTGATACGGGCGAAGGCCTGTTGTGCCTCAGCCACCAGGGGTAAGTGTGTGGACTGTATGAGTGGGCGGGCCTTGTCCGCATAGTTTAGGACCCACTGGGCGTAGTATGAGAAGAACCCCAGGCAGCGTTTGAGGGCCTTGGGGCAGTGGGGAAGGGGGAGCTCCATGAGGGGGCACATGCGGTCTGGATCGGGCCCCAGAACTCCGTTCTGGACCACATAGCCAAGTATGGCTAAGTGGGTCGTGCTAAACACGCACTTCTCCTTGTTATCGGTGAGGTTGAGGAGAGTGGCGGTGTGGAGAAATTTGGCAAGGTTGGCATCGTGGTCCTGCTGGTCATGGCCGCAGATGGTGACGTTGTCTAGGTACGGGAAGGTGGCCCGCAAACCGTACCGGTCGACCATTCGGTCCATCTCCCTTTGGAAGACCGAGACCCCGTTAGTGACGCCGAAGGGAACCCTGAGGAAGTGATAGAGACGACCGTCCGCCTCGAAAGCAGTGTATGGACGATCCGATTTACGAATGGGGAGCTGGTGGTAGGCGGATTTGAGGTCTACCGCTGAGAAGACCCGGTACTGTGCAATCTGATTGACCATATCAGATAGGCGTGGGAGGGGGTACGCGTCGAGCTGCGTGTACCGATTGATGGTCTGGCTGTAGTCCACGACCATTCTGTGTTTCTCCCCAGTTTTAACGACTACCACTTGGGCTTTTCAGGGTCTGTTGCTAGCCTTCATGATGCCTTCCCGAAGCAGCCGCTGGACCTCGGACCTGATGAAGGTGCTGTCCTGGGTGCTGTACCGTCAGCTCCTGGTGGCGACGGGTTTGCAATCCGGGGTTAGATTTGCGAAGAGAGAAGGCGGATCGACCTTTAGGGTCGCGAGGCCGCACACAGTGAGGGGTGGTAGGGGCCCGCCGAATTTGAGGGTTAGGCTCTGGAGATTGCACTGGAAGTCCAGGCCTAGTAGGTTAGGGAGGACGTAGACTTCTACGCCTTGGACCGTGAGTGTGACCGTGCAGTATCCCCGGATTGCGGCGGATTGGGATCCGGAGGCCAGGGAGATTCTGGTTGACAGGGTGTACCGTGAGGGAGCAGCGCCTTACTGTATCCGGGTGTATGAAGCTTTCAGTGCTCCCGGAGTCCAGCAGGCAAGCGGTCACGTGGCCATTGATTTTCACGCTGGTCGATGCGGTGGCCAGGTTGTGCGGACGAGACTGGTCGATCGTCACTGAGGTGAGGCGTGGTCGGTTGTCACTGGCGTCGGATGATGGGGAGCCTGGGGGGCCCAGGCCCTGGAATGCTGTTGGTGTCCATGCCCCGTGGGGGAGACAAGATGGCGGCGCCCGAAGATCCTGCGGGGGACAAAATGGCGGCACCCATGGACTGCACATTGTGGGGGTTGGACAAGATGGCGGCGCCCATGGGCCGCACGTGGACTGAGGGGGAGAAGATGGTGGCACCCACTGGCCACACGTGGCCCTGGGAGGTGAAGATGGCAGCGCCCACTGGCCGCGCGTGGCCCGGGAGCTGAAGGTGGCGGCGCCCATTGTGTGTAAACTAGGGGGGGTGGGGGCAATAGTGGCGACTGCGTGGGCCAGGCACACCGCGGCGAAGTGCCCCTTTTTGCCACAAGCATTGCAAAGGGCCACGCGGGCCGGGAAGCGTTGGCGAGGGTGTTTCTGCTGGCCACAGAGGTAACATCGGGGACCTCTGGGGTGCGCGGGCTGGCATGTGGCGCAGGCTTACTGGCTGGGTAAGGCCCCCTCTGGGGCGGCCGCCTGTGGGGTCCACGATGCGCAGCTGGGTGGGGTAGGCCTGACTGTTGCACGAGGCGACTGTCATAGAGAGCGCAAGCTTCTTTGGCTCAGCTAGATCGAGCATGGCCCCTTCTAACAGTCTTTGGCATATGGGGTCCGACCCAATCCCCGTAAAGAACACGTCCCGCATAAGAAGGTTGGAATGTTCAGTGGCCGTAACGGCCTGACAGTCACAGACCCGGACGAGTGGGATTAGAGCCCGCCAGAAGTCTTCTATGGACTCACCAGGGAGTTTAGAGCGAGTGGCGAGTACGTGCCTGGCGAAGAGCATGTTCGTCTTCTGTGCGTAGTTTTCTTTGAGAAGCGCAGTGGCGTCGGCGTAGCGGAAACACGTTGGAGCTCAACCTTGAGTACAGGATCTGTATCTTCTGAGCCTCCGAAACAGGGGTGGTCGCTGAGTTGATGTACGCTCAAAGCAAGCTAGCCAGTGATTAAACTTCTTTTTGGCGTCGCTTGATTGCGGATCCAGCTGCAGGCGACCTGGCTTGATATGGAGGTCCATCTTTTAGAAAATCTGAGAGCAATAAATTGATGCACGATCAATTGAACAAACACTAGAGTTGGATACAACTGAGGCTTTATTGCTCTAAGATGCGTGGCCTCCCACAGCAGCTGGCGAAATGGCTGCTGAATGGAGGACACGCATATTTATACTCCGCCTACTGGGCGGAGCCAGCAGGCAGGGACTACCGGCGAACCTGTAGTACAGGTCCTACCTTACATCACCTAATAAAGGGGTAACAGTGGTTTACCACACACGCACTAACAGAATCAAAAACAGCTTCTTCCCTGCTATTACCAGACTCCTGAATGGCCTTCTTATGGGCTGAACTGACCTCTCCATGCATCTTCTCCATTGTAGCACTTCACTCCATATGATTCACCCGATGTCTTTGTCTATGGATTTACATGGTGTATTAATCGCATGTTCTATGTTTTTCATGTATGAAACAATCTGCCGGGACTATGCGCAGAACAATACTTTTCATTGTACCTCAGTACACGTGATAATAAATCTAAGTCCACTATATTTATCTCTGTCTCCTCACTCATGCTTAAGATGGTCATGTTATTCTCTCCTATGTCTCCTGCCTGCTCTGCCGCCTCCTTGGCTGCTCTATCAACCAGGTTATTTCCTAACTGCTCGGGAGTATCAATTTTCCAGTGGGCTTTGATTTTAATTACTGCAAATTTCTTGGGTTCCTGAATTGCTTGAATAAGTTCCCTAAACAGTTCCTCAAGCTGGATCGGTTGCCCACTAGATGTCACATACGCCCACCTGCTCCACAGTCTCACATAGTCATGCACTACACTGAAAGTGTATCGGCTGTCAGTATAGATTTTAATCCTCCTATGACTGAATACCTTTAATGCTTCCACTTGGGCCCTTAATCCTGCTACTTGAGCTGATTTACTGCCAGGCAGCCCACCATTTGCTGTAACCATCCCACCTTGTTCAACTATCGCCCATCTTGTTCTTGGCCTATAATGGGCCTATCAGGATCAGCGGTTGTGGAGGTCAAGTTACATGGCCAGGTCAAGGAATGTGGGAAAAGGGCCTATAAGAATCTTGGGCGTGATTCTCCGCTCCTGCGCCGGTTAGGAGAAGCGCCTGGGTAGCCAAATTTTCCCGCGACGCCGGTCTGACGCCCTCCCGCGATTCTCCCAAGTGGCGAGAACGGCCTGGTCGAGTTCCGCGCGGCGCTGGCCGGAGAATCGCCCGAGACACCCTAAATGGCGATTCTCCGGCACCCCTGCTGTTCTCAGGCCCGGACGGGCCGAGCGGCCAGCCCAAAACGGCAGGTTCCCCCCGGCGCTGTCCACACCTGGTCACTGCCAGCGGGAACAGCGCAGGAATGCTGGGGGGGGGGGCGGCCTGCGGGGGAGGGAGGGAGGATCCTGCACCGGATGGGGGCCTCAAATGGGGTCTGGCCCGCAATCGGTGCCTACCGATCGTCGGGCCGTCCTCTCTGAAGGAGGACCTCCTTTCTTCCGCAGCCCCGCAAGATCCGTCTGACATCTTCTTGCGGGGCGGACTCGGAGAGGACGGCAACCACGCATGCGCGGGTGACGCCAGTTATGCGGCGCCGGCCGCGCCATGTATGTGGCGCCACCTTGGACGCGGCTCCAAGGTCTGGCGCGCGTAAATGATGCAACGCCGCTCCTCGCCCATTATCGGGCCCTGAATCGGTCGGGATAGGGGCCGTTTCGCGCCGTCGTGAACCTCGATGGCGTTCACGACGGCGCGAACATTCTGCCACCATTTCGGAGAATCCCGCCCCATGTATTTGTCACCATTACCTTATTTGGTCGTGTGTGAAACTTGATTCTATGTTCATGTGTATAAGATGTTATGTGCTTTGTTTTCACTCACTTGCTCTGGGGATCTCAGGAACAGTGTTGGTCCTTCTGTTATCAGAGTGAGTCTGGCTTGCAAGCTATTTGAAATAAAATAAAACAATATCTACAAATCCGAACTCAGCCTTTTGATTGAGACCAGACTGGACAGAAAGAACTCAATTTCATCAACGAGAAATAAACGTTTGTGGCTTCTCTGGGAAGTCTCTATGGACCTTCAGAAGTCCACAAGGATACAAGACAAGAAGCCGGAGCAGGCCATTCAGCCCCTCGAGTCCGTTCCGCATTTCGATAAGAACGTGGCTGATCTGATTGTTCTCTGAACTCCACTTTCTTGTCTGCCCGCCCATAACTCTCGATCCCTTTGCTGATCAAACTTCGGTCTTCAATATATTCACTGCCTGTCAGGGAAAGAGCATTCTAACGACCTCTGAGAGAGAATAGTTTTCCTTACCTCAGTCTTAAATGGAAAACTCCTAATTTTTAAACTGGTCGCACCAGGGAGAAACCTGCTCTCAGCACCCACCCTGTCAAATTCCCGCAGGATCTTGTACGTTTCAATAAGATGACCTCTGATTTTTCTAAACTCCATTTGGTGTAAGCCCAACCTGCTCACCCTTTCCTCACAAGTTGACCCCATCATCCCAGGAATCAGTTGAGTGAAAGTTCCCTCAACTGTTGGTGTAAATCTTCTAATGAGACAGTGAACTTTGGACTAAGAGTGACTCTAACAGATGTATCCTCCAAAGAAAATGGGTCAGTGAGGACCAGTGCTCCACGGACTGCAGGAGCTGTTATTCTAAGCTGTCAAGAAAGCTGCAAGAGGAAGGGTGGCCTTTAAGTCCACATCTCGGACTGGCAACTCGTGACATTATGACTGGCAACTCGTAACCTTATGACCTTATGTAATCACGTGTGCAATATATTGATTGGACGAATATAACATACTGTGTAAAGAATTGATACTTATATATGGAATGAACTGCGATACTAAGAGAATTGATTGGCTGTATGTAAATGAGAATGCAAACTAATTCTGCTTTTGAAAGAGTATATTAACCCAGTTTAAGCCACAGCTCAGTGAGAAAGTGTCCCGGCAAGACCGAGGGGTCTAGGACTTTCTCCCGGAGCTCTGCAACAATAAATTGCCTCTTTTACTCACGTTAAGGTGTACTTGTGAATATTTTCATGCAACAATTTGTTTTCATTACACTTATATCCTTTCTCAAGCAAGGAAATCAAAACTGTACCCAGTGCTCCAGATGTGGTCTCACCAATCCCCTGTATAATTGTAGCACAGCTTCACTATTTAATGCCGGATTCCCCTTGCAATAGAAGCCAATATTCTATTTGCCCTCCTGATCAATTGCTGCACGCACATACAAACATTTTGTGATTCATGTACCAGGACACCCACTCAAATAACATACTGATTTTCTATTCTTTCTGCCAAAGTTTGAGAATCTCTAAACTGTTTTTTTAATACCTTCTCGTAGTTTGTTAAATTATTTCTCAGTAACAACTGTATCCCAAATTTAACATCATCCGTACATTTACAATTGTACTTTAGGTTGTGGGCAGGGTCAATGAAAATGCCGATTCGGGGGAATCATAGATTTAAGCCAGGGAAGTGGGATGGGAGTTATCGGAGATGGGAAGAGAGGGGAATTAGGGCACTAAAGGATTTGTTTTTGCGGGGCTGGTTTGCGGGATTGGAGAAGCTGGGAGCGAAATATGGGTTGGGGCAGGGGGAGATGTTTAGGTATATGCAGGTCTGGGATTTTGCCAGGAAGGAGGTACAAAGCTTTCCGGTGGCGCCGGCCTCCACACTGTTGGAAGAGGCACTGACGACAGGGGAATGGAAAAGGGCAATTTATGGGGTGATTCTGGGAGAAGATGAGGTATCGCTGGAGGGAATCAAGACAAAGTGGTAGGAAGAGTTGGGGGGGGGGCATCGAGGAAGGGTTGTGGTGTGAAGTGCTCCGGAGGGTGAATGCTTCAACTTTGTGCACGAAGTTGGGGCTTATGCAGCTGAAGGTAGTGTATGGGGCACACCGTACAATGAGGAGGATGAACTGACTCTTTGAGGGAGTAGAGGGTGTTGTGAATGCTGTGAGGGAGGGGGGGGGGTGGGGGGGCAAATCGCACTCATATGTTTTGATCCTGCCCAAAACTGGAGGGGTATTGGAGGGAGATTTTCAGTGGTGCATGTGAAATTCGAACCAGGTCCCCTTGAAGCCATATTCAGGGTGTCGGATCAGCCGGGGTTGGAAGCGGGCGCAAAGGCAGATGTCTTAGCGTTCACCTTGTTTATCGCCTGAAAGCGGGTCCTGTTGGGATGGAAGTCACCTTCTCCACCCTGTGCCCTGGCGTGACGGGGGGATCTGCTGGAGTTCTTAACACTCGAGTTGAGGGGAAGGGTTCTACAATTCATGGGCTTTGTTTATTATGCATTTTCAAGAATTAGATGACATCGAACATTGGGGGTTGGGGGGTAGGGATCGGGGGGGGTGGGGGGTTGAACTGTGTATGTTGTTGGTGACTATGTATGGGGTGATGGTGGATTCCTAATTCGTTTTCTTTGGTGTTTGTATTTAAAATGTTGAGGGTTATTTAGGGGTGGGTGGAATGAAGGGATTGTTGGCCAGGGGATTGCCATTATATTTGTTACTGTTGATTATTTGTTGGTTGGGTGTAAATTTGATGAAAATGTGAAAAAGGAGGAGAATAAAAATATTTAAAAAAAACATCTTCCTTTGTTTCAGGTATTTTTTTTCCAATTAAGGGGTAATTTAGCATGGCCAATCCAACTACCCTGCACATCTTTCAGGTTGTGGGGGTAAGCAAACTCTACAATGAGTGACCCTGGGCCGGGATCGAACCCAGGTCCTTGGCGCCGTGAGGCAGCAGTTCTTTTTTTTTTTTTTTTTTTTTTTTTTTTTTTTTTTTTTTTTTTTTTTAAATAATATTTTATTGAAAATTTTTGGTCAACCAACACAGTACATTGTGCATCCTTTACACAACATTATAACAATACAGATAATAATGACCTTTTTTATTTAAACAAGAACAAAAGAAAACAACAACAAATAAATAAATATTAAATAACAAAAATAAAAACTAGCCCTAATTGGCAACTGCCTTGTCTCAGGCCACACCCCCCCCCCCCCCCCCCCCCCCACCCCCCACCCCCCAAGTTCTGGGCTGCTGCTGCTGCCTTCTTTGTTCTCCCCTATCTATCTTTCCGCAAGATATTCGACGAACGGTTGCCACCGCCTTGTAAACCCTTGAGCCGACCCCCTTAGGACGAACTTAATCCGCTCTAACTTTATGAACCCCGCCATATCATTTATCCAGGTCTCCACCCCCGGGGGCTTGGCTTCTTTCCACATTAGCAATATTCTGCGCCGGGCTACTAGGGACGCAAAGGCCAAAACATCGGCCTCTTTCGCCTCCTGCACTCCCGGCTCTTGTGCAACCCCAAATATAGCCAACCCCCAGCTTGGTTCGACCCGGACTCCTACTACTTTCGAAAGCACCTTTGTCACCCCATCCAAAACCCCTGTAGTGCCGGGCATGACCAAAACATATGGGTATGATTCGCTGGGCTTCTCGAGCACCTCGCACACCTATCCTCCACCCCAAAAAATTTACTGAGCCGTGTTCCAGTCATATGTGCCCTGTGTAATACCTTAAACTGAATCAGGCTTAGCCTGGCGCACGAGGACGACGAGTTTACCCTGTTTAGGGCATCTGCCCACATCCCCTCCTCAATCTCCTCCCCTAGCTCTTCTTCCCATTTCCCTTTTAGTTCGTCCATCATAGTCTCCCCTTCGTCTCTCAATTCCCTATATATATCCGACACCTTACCGTCCCCCACCCATTTCTTTGAGATGACTCTGTCCTGCACCTCTTGTGTCGGGAGCTGCGGGAATTCCCTCACCTGCTGCCTCGCAAAAGCCCTCAATTGCATGTACCTGAATGCATTCCCTTGGGGCAACCCATATTTCTCGGTCAGCGCTCCCAGACTCGCAAACTTCCCATCCACAAATAGATCTTTCAATTGCGTTATACCTGCTCTTTGCCACATTCCATATCCCCCATCCATTCCCCCCGGGGCAAACCTATGGTTGTTTCTTATCGGGGACCCCCCCAGTGCTCCGGTCTTTCCCCTATGTCGTCTCCACTGTCCCCAAATCTTCAGTGTAGCTACCACCACCGGACTCGTGGTATAGTTCCTTGGTGAGAACGGCAATGGGGCTGTCACCATAGCCTGCAGGCTGGTCCCCCTACAGGACGCCCTCTCTAATCTCTTCCACGCCGCTCCTTCCTCCTCTCCCATCCACTTACTCACCATTGAAATATTAGCGGCCCAATAATACTCACTTAGGCTCGGTAGTGCCAGCCCCCCCCTATCCCTACTACGCTGTAAGAATCCCTTCCTCACTCTCGGAGTCTTCCCGGCCCAAACAAAACCCATAATACTCTTTTCTATCCTTTTGAAAAAAGCCTTCGTGATCACCACCGGGAGACACTGAAACACAAAAAGGAATCTCGGGAGGACCACCATCTTAACTGCCTGCACCCTCCCTGCCATTGACAATGCTACCATGTCCCATCTCTTGAAATCTTCCTCCATCTGTTCCACCAACCGCGTCAAATTTAGCCTGTGCAATGTGCCCCAATTCTTAGCTATCTGGATCCCCAGGTAACGAAAGTCTCTTGTTACCTTCCTCAACGGTAGGTCTTCTATTTCTCTACTCTGCTCCCCTGGATGCACCACAAACAGCTCACTCTTTCCCATGTTCAATTTATACCCTGAAAAATCCCCAAACTCCCCAAGTATCCGCATTATTTCTGGCATCCCCTCCGCTGGATCCGCCATATATAGTAGCAGATCATCCGCATATAAAGATACCCGGTGTTCTTCTCCTCCCCTAAGTATTCCCCTCCATCCCTTGGAACCTCTCAGCGCTATCGCCAGGGGCTCAATCGCCAGTGCAAACAGTAATGGGGACAGAGGACATCCCTGCCTTGTCCCTCTGTGGAGCCGAAAATATGCCGATCCCCGTCCATTCGTGACCACACTCGCCACTGGGGCCCTATACAACAGCTGCACCCATCTAACATACCCCTCTCCGAACCCAAATCTCCTCAACACCTCCCACAGATAATCCCACTCCACTCTATCAAATGCTTTCTCGGCATCCATCGCCACTACTATCTCCGTTTCACCCTCTGGTGGGGCCATCATCATTACGCCTAACAACCTCCGTATGTTCGTGTTCAGCTGTCTCCCCTTCACAAACCCAGTTTGGTCTTCATGAACCACCCCCGGGACACATTCCTCTATTCTCATTGCCATTACCTTGGCCAAGACCTTGGCATCTACATTGAGGAGGGAGATTGGTCTGTAGGACCCGCATTGTAGCGGATCCTTTTCCTTCTTTAAAAGAAGCGATATCGTTGCTTCTGACATAGTCGGGGGCAGTTGTCCCCTTTCCTTTGCCTCGTTGAAGGTCCTCGTCAGTAGCGGGGCGAGCAAGTCCAAATATTTTCTGTAAAATTCAACTGGGAATCCGTCCGGTCCCGGGGCCTTTCCCGTCTGCATGTTCCTAATTCCTTTCACCACTTCTTCTACCGTGATCTGTGCTCCCAATCCCATCCTTTCCTGCTCTTCCACCTTGGGAATTTCCAGCCGATCCAAAAACTCCATCATTCTCTCCCTCCCATCCGGGGGTTGAGCTTCATACAATTTTTTATAAAATGTCTTGAACACTTCATTCACTCTCTCCGCTCCCCGCTCCGTCTCTCCATCTTCGTCTCTCACCCCCCCTATTTCCCTCGCTGCTCCCCTTTTCCTCAATTGGTGTGCCAGCAATCTGCTCGCCTTCTCTCCATATTCATACTGTACACCCTGCGCCTTCCTCCATTGTGCCTCTGCAGTGCCTGTGGTCAGCAAGTCAAATTCCACATGCAGCCTTTGCCTTTCCCTATACAGTCCCTCCTCCGGTGCTTCCGCATACTGTCTGTCCACCCTCAAAAGTTCTTGCAACAACCGCTCCCGTTCCTTACTCTCCTGCTTCCCTTTATGTGTCCTTATTGATATCAGCTCCCCCCTAACCACCGCCTTCAACGCCTCCCAGACCACTCCCACCTGAACCTCCCCATTGTCATTGAGTTCCAA
Source organism: Scyliorhinus torazame (assembly GCF_047496885.1). Classification (NCBI taxonomy): domain Eukaryota; kingdom Metazoa; phylum Chordata; class Chondrichthyes; order Carcharhiniformes; family Scyliorhinidae; genus Scyliorhinus; species Scyliorhinus torazame. The sequence continues at coordinate 59,991,437 of NC_092707.1, forward strand.
GTACTTTTCAATGCATCCCCTCACCCTTAAGCACACCCCCTCATCCGCCATTAGTCCCATATCCATTCTCCAGGGTGGACGCCCTCTTGTTTCCTCCCCTATCTCCAAGTCTACCCAGTGTGGGGCATGATCCGAAATGGCTATAGCCGTATATTCCGTTCCCCTCACCCTCGGGATCAATGCCCTACCCAACACAAAAAAGTCTATGCGTGAATAGACTTTATGGACATAGGAGAAAAACGAGAACTCCTTACTCCTAGGTCTACTGAATCTCCACGGGTCCACCCCTCCCATCTGCTCCATAAAATCCTTAAGCACCTTGGCTGCTGCCGGCCTCCTACCAGTCCTGGACTTCGACCTATCCAGCCTTGGTTCCAACACCGTGTTAAAGTCTCCCCCCATTATCAGCTTTCCGGTCTCTAGATCTGGGATGCGTCCTAGCATTCGCCTCATAAAATTGGCATCGTCCCAATTCGGGGCATACACGTTTACCAACACCACCATCTCTCCCTGTAATTTGCCACTCACCATCACGTATCTGCCCCCGTTATCCGCCACTATAGTCTTTGCCTCGAACATTACCCGCTTCCCCACTAATATAGCCACCCCCCTGTTTTTCGCATCCAGCCCCGAATGGAACACCTGCCCTACCCATCCTTTGCGCAACCTAACCTGATCTATCAGTTTCAGGTGCGTTTCCTGTAACATGACCACATCTGCTTTAAGTTTCTTAAGGTGTGCGAGTACTCGTGCCCTCTTTATCGGCCCGTTAAGTCCCCTCACGTTCCACGTGATCAGCCGAGTTGGGGGGCTTCCCCCCCCCCCCCCCTTGCCGGTTAGCCATCATCTTTTTCCAGCTTCTCGCCCAGTTCCCACGCGGCTGTATTTCTCCCAGACGGTGCCCCCCCGCCCATCCTTTCCCGCACCCACTCCCCCCTTTCCCCAGCAGCAGCAACCCAGTAATTCCCCCCTCCCCCCCCCCCCCGCTAGACCCCCCGCTAGCGTAATTACTCCCCCCATGTTGCTCCCAGAAGTCAGCAAACTCTGGCTGACCTCGGCTTCCCCCCGTGATCACGGCTCGCCCCGTGCGGTGCCCCCTCCTTCCTGCTTCTCTATTCCCGCCATAATTATCATAGCGCGGGAACCAAGCCCGCGCCTCTCCCTCGGCCCCGCCTCCCATGGCCAACGCCCCATCTCCTCTCCCTCCCCACCTCCCCCCATCACCACCTGTGGGAGAAAGAAAAGTTACCATACCGCAGGATTAATCATACAATACAATCCCTCTTCGCCCCCCCCCCCCACTCGTCCCACCACTTTGTCCAAACGTTCATTTTCGTAGTCCAATCATTCCAATTTTTCTTCTACAATAAAAGTCCACGCTTCATCCGCCGTCTCAAAGTAGTGGTGCCTCCCTTGATATGTGACCCACAGTCTTGCCGGTTGCAGCATTCCAAACTTTATCTTTTTTTTGTGAAGTACCGCTTTGGCCCGATTAAAGCTCGCCCTCCTTCTCGCCACCTCCGCACTCCAATCTTGATAGACGCGGATCACCGCGTTCTCCCATTTACTACACCGAGTTTTCTTCGCCCATCTAAGGACCATTTCTCTATCCTTAAAACGGAGAAATCTCACCACTATGGCTCTGGGAGCTTCTCCTGCTCTCGGTCCTCGCACCATAACTCGGTATGCTCCCTCCACCTCCAACGGACCCGTCGGGGCCTCCGCTCCCATTAACGAGTGCAGCATCGTGCTCACATATGCCCCGACGTCCGCCCCCTCCACACCTTCAGGAAGGCCAAGAATCCTCAAGTTGTTCCTCCTTGCGTTATTTTCCAGTGCCTCCAACCTCTCCACAGATCGTTTCTGGTGTGCCTCCTGTATCTCCGACTTCACCACCAGGCCCTGTATATCGTTTTCATTCTCAGCTGCTTTCGCCTTCACGACCCGAAGCTCCTGCTCCTGGGTCTTTTGTTCCTCTTTCAGCCCTTCAATCGCCTGTAATATCGGGGCCAACAACTCTTTCTTCATTTCCTTTTTTATCTCCTCCACGCAGCGTTTCAAAAACTCTTGTTGTTCAGGGCCCCATATGAAACTGCCACCTTCCGACGCCATCTTGGTTTCTGCTTGCCTTCCTTGCCGTTGTTCCAAAGGATCCGCTGCAATCCGGCCACTTTCCTCTCCTTTTTCCATCCGTGTCCAGGGGGAACACCCTTCTGGTTTACCGCACGGTGTTTTCAGCCGTTAAAATTGCCGTTGGGGCTCCTATCAAGAGCCCAAAAGTCCGTTTCACAGGGAGCTGCCGAAACGTGCGACTCAGCTGGTCATCGCCGCACCCGGAAGTCGAGGCAGCAGTTCTAACCACTACACCACCGTGCTGCCCCTCCTTAGTGTCAGGTATGACTCCAATCAATGGAGAGCATTCCCCTGATTCCCATTGGCTATAGTTTTGCTCGGGTTCCTTGGTCAAATGCTGCTTTGATGTCAAGGTTAGTCACTCTCACCTCACCTCTGGAGTTCAGCTCTTTAATCTATGTTTGAATCAACGTTGTACTGAGGTCTGAGTGACCCTGGTGGAACCTAAACTCTCAGTGAGCAGGTTTTTTGTTGAGGCGGTGCTAATTGGCAGCACTGTCGACCACCCCTTCCATCACTATGCTGCTGTGGCCTTTTGAAATGGTGCCAGCTTTAAGTTTTCCTGAAAAAAATGGAAAGGTTGCTGAGGAGTCTGGAACATTTTGAATAGTAATTGTACATTAGATAACGAGGTGCTGTATTGTAATATCAATTGAAATAATTCATCTTAGTGATTTGTCCTGAAAAGGTAGGTTGACTTTTACATTGACCAGCCATGACATCTTCTCACATACATTACAGTGTTTTTCCAATGGAGAAAGCACCACCATGCAGTGAAAAATGTGCCAAAAAGTTCTGTCAGCCTGCGCACATATACTGATTTAAATGGCGCTGGCTGATACAAAACAATCTGTTTTTTATACTAATAATCTAACTATCTGTTCCCTTACATTGATTGACATTCACTTGTTGATGCACTATCAATTACGACGAGACGAGAATAGAGAGTAATCGAGGCTTTATTACACAGAGATGTGTGGCGTCCTATAGCTGCTGCCGCAATGGCTGCCGTTCGGAGAGCACACACATTTATACTCCGCCTACTGGGCGGAGCCAGCAGGCAGGGATCTACTCCCGTACCTGTAGTACAGGGGCCTTACTGTAATACCCTCGTATGCAGCGCAGTATATACAATATAAATACAACAGTGGTGACTACCACACTTGTTCTTTCCTTCCAAGAGAGTAATCAATTGTTTGCACAGCTATGGCCATTATGAATGCTTCACTGAAGTATGGGGTTACAGCACAGTAGGTGCAGCATTCATCTGGGAATGAAGATAGTTTCACAAAGTTGTAATCATAGAATCCTACAGTGCAGAAGGAGGCCATTCAGCCCATTGAGTCTGCACCAATCCTCTTAAAGAACACTCTACCCAGGTCCTATCCCTGAAACCCCACCTAACTTGCACTTCCCTGGACACTAGGGGCAATTTAGCATGGCCAATCCATCTAATCTTCACTCCTTTGGATTGTGGGAGGAAAGCAGAGCATCCGGAGGGAACCCACGCAGACACGAGAAGAACATGCAAACTCCACACAGACAGTCACCCAAGGCCAGAATTGAACCAAGATCCCTGGTACTGTGCGACAGCAGTGCTTTCCATTGTGTCATCATGCCACCAATTAATGACAGATTGTGCCTTTCGTATAGTTTCTGGCTTATTGACAAGATTTTCTCACATGGCAGAATGCATTTATGTTTTGATGATCAATGATATGGAGGCTTCTATAAGATAGTGAGAGGTTAATTTTTCCCCCCCAAGGAATGTAAAATATTTTCTATTGATTTTGCAGGGAATCTGAGGACTGCACATGGTGCATATTGGGTAAGTGACTATGGGGGATACATGGGCAAAGAGGCAGCGTGGGGTGGAATGGTTAATCTGACGGGGCATGGACTGGCATTGGGTGAGGGTAAGAGGGCCTTTGAGCAGTTGAGATACTGTGGAGTAGAATTATGGCTTCTAACTGGTCCGCCTGCGCACCATAGCTTTCCTGACTGGTTAGTGGCTTGAAAAACTGCACTGTAAAGAAGACAAAAGGGCTTGTGAAGCCACACATGGATCTTGGGTGTAATTTGTAAACTAACAGTGTGCGGAGTTCTGTTTTTCCCTAGCCCAGAGGAGGATTTTCCTTTTCATAGAATCATAGAATTTACAGTGCAGAAGCAGGCCATTCAGCCCATCGAATCTGCATCGGCCGGTTGGAAATGGGTGCGGAGGCAGATGTTGTAACCTTCGCCTCATTGATCGCCCGATGGCGGATCCTGATGGGATGGAGAGCAGCCTCTCCACCCTGTGCCCTGGCGTGGCGGGGGGGACCTGTTGGAATTCTTGACTCTTGAGAAGGTTAAGTTTGAACTGAGGGGAAGGATGGAGGGGTTCTACAATTCATGGGCATTATTCATTATGCACTTTCAAGAACTGGATAAGATCGAACATTAGTTTGGGAGGTGGGTGGGAGGGTTGGGGGAGGGGGGCGGTGTCTGTTGATGGTGACTATGGGTGATTCCTGATTCCTTTTTGTTATTTGTTTATGTGAACATGCGGGCTAATGTTTGGGGTTTGGTGGGAGGATGGGATCGTTGTTATTGATCTGGGGATTGACATATTTGTTACTGATTATTGTTTGTTGGTGGTGGGTGTAAATTTGGGGGAAAATGTGAAAAAGGAGGAGAATAAAAAATATTTATATAAAAAAGAAAGGACATTCTACATAAGCCCAAGCCTCCACCCATCCCTATAACCCAGTAACCCCACCATGGCCATTCACATAACCTGCACATCTTTGGATTGTGGGAGGAAACCAGAGCACACGGGGGAAACTGACGCAGACATGGCAGAAAGTGCAAACTCCACACAGACAGTTACCCGAGGCTGGAATTGAACCTGGGTCACTGGAGTTGTGAGGCAGCAGTGCTAACCGCTGTGCCACCGTGCTGCCTTTTGTTTCCAATTATATTTTAATGGACAATTTAAAACTGTGGAATGTATGATGAAAATTCAATAAACATTCATACAATAGTTTTTAGTTTTAAGAGCATATTGCGCTTTCTAGATGTTTATAAATGATCTGCGACCCATCTATTTTATATTGTATTATACTTGTATCTATTTCATCTGACCCATTTATCTTGTTGCTGTGTTCAACATGTATCTGATTATGCGGAATGATTTTATTCTTGACAGCAGCAGAAAATTATTTTCTCATCAAAATTTATTGAAATGTTATGACTCATCGGGATTAATTTTTAATCTTTCTTCCTGGGTGGTGATGTGATGGAGTAGATTGTATACCCTCATTAATCTTGTCCAATTAGCATTATACTGAAATTACTGGGGTGAAAGTTGAATGACTTCTGTGACAAATTGGTTATCCACTCCTTCACATTTTACCCCATCTTACTTTGAGTCTACTGAGACATATAGACATTTACAAGGTAGACTTGACTGCCTCTTTCTGTGGAAGAGCCCAGAAATGCCTCCCTTAGGACCGGATTTTCAAAACAAAAATGGTGGGTGGTACCTGAATGCAGATGCCTGCCTCCATTTCCGACAGATGTCATTTTTACTGGGAGGGGGAAAGGGGTGGGGCATTATTCACACAGGAGCGAAACCCAAACTCAGCAGAGCAATTTGAATTTAGTGTTCAGTTCAAACAGACCCATTTTGGTTGTTCTAAAGGCCTTAGCCCACAGTGTGGGAACCACAAATTGATGGAGTAGATGTAAACGCTCTTGAAAGGTGGATAAAGACTGCTCAAGTGCCATAATCTGAAAATTTTAAAATCTCATCTTCCTTAGACTTGAGGAAAGTTGCCAGTGAGTTTACAAAAACAGCTGGATTCCTTTGATTGACAAGCAATCAGGGGCGTCATTCTCCGACCCCCCGCCTGGTCGGAGAATGGCCGTTGGCCGCCGTGAATCCCGCCCCCGCCCCCGCCGAAGTCTCCGCTCCCGGAGATTGGGCGGGGGCGGGAATCGGGCCGCGTCGGTTGGCGGGACCCCCCGCTGGATTCTCCGGCCCGGATGGGCCGAAGTCCCGCCCAGGAATTGCCTGTCCCGCCGACGTAAATCAAACCTGGTATTTACCGGCGGGACCAGGCGGCGTGGGCAGGCTCCGGGGTCCTGGGGGGGGGGGCGCGGGGCGATCTGACCCCGGGGGGTGCCCCCACGGTGGCCTGACCCGCGATCGGGGCCCACCGATCCGCGGGCGGGCCTGTGCCGTGGGGGCACTCTTTCCCTTCCGCCTCCGCTACGGCCTCCACCATGGCGGAGGCGGAAGAGACACTCCCCACTGCGCATGCGCGGGAAACTGACAGCAGCCGCTGACGCTCCCGCGCATGCGCTGGGAAACTGACAGCGGCCGCTGACGCTCCCGCGCATGCGCCGCATTTCCGCGCCAGCTGGCGGAGAAACAAACGCCATTTCCGCCAGCTGGCGGGGCGGAAATCCCTCCGGCGTCGGCCTAGCCCCTCAATGTTGGGGCTAGGCCGCCAAAGATGCGGAGCCTTCCGCACCTTTGGGCCGGCGCGATGCCCGTCTGATTGGCGCCGGCTTTCGCGCCAGTCGGCGGACATCCCGCCGTTGGGGGAGAATTTCGCCCCTGGTGTATGTTAAGGGGAGGAAAATCTGTTAGTGCAGTTTCAATAAAGTTCTTTGTTGATATTTCCCAAGACTTTGAATGCTTGGCTGAATTATGTCATTTTGAATGCTTGGCTGAATTCAAAAGCTAAAATTATCTCAGTCGCGGTTTCTGAGTTTAAAATGTGACAGTTTAAAGAGGCTGTTAAAGGATTAGCTGTCTGATGTCGGTCTGAATAGATGTTTATTTGTTTTAGTAAGAGACTGAACACTTGAGATTTAAAAGTTTTGCATGGGAGTTTTTTTTGACACTATCAAGTCCAGATGAGTGAGAGCTATTTAGATTGTTAGAAATTTGTTTTTCTTCAACTCTGCATGACTTCTGAGGTCTGCCCATGGTGAATACTGGATCAGTGGCTATGTAGGCGGCATGGGGTATAAGGGGTGATGGCAGCACAGTGGTTAGCACAGCTGCCTCACGGCGCCGAGGTCCCAGGTACGATCCTGGTTCTGGGTCACTGCCTGTGTGGAGTTTGCACATTCTCCCGTGTTTGCTTGGGTTACGCCAAACCCAAAGATGTACAGGCTAGGTGGATTGGCTACGTTAGTTGCCCCTTAATTGGAAAAAATGAATTGGGTACTCTAAAGTTGTAAAACAAAAAGGGGTGATGGAGGATATGAGGAGGGCTGGGTGAGGTGTGTGAGTTGGCATGGAGGTAGGGGTTTGATTGGAGGGGTGAGAAGGTGCGAGGGTTGATGGCCCTAACAGCTTCTGAAACAACTGGGTCAAATTCCCAGAGAAACCAGGCTGGCTTTTGCACCAAACTGCCTCACTACTCGCCCACCTCCATGGCATGTGAGAATCTTCTGGGGTTGGTAGTCTCAATTCGATTTTGCTTTTGTCTCTCCAGAGTGAAAAGTGGGTTTAACAGGGCTGTTGAGTTGGGAAATTTCCCGACCTGGGCTACCTGCCTCCATAGCGAAAATCTGGCCCTTACTCTTTACGGTTTTTGTCAGTGATCCCGCCTTCACTTTTGTACAAGAAATGTGTGTTTTTTTCAAGTTGATATTTTTTCTTGATAATTCTTTTTTTTTAAGTATTTTTATTAAGGTTTTGCAGAATTTTTCATAATAAAACAGTAGTAACAATAATAACAAAACAAACTAGAGTGAACATTAATATAGTGCAAAAAGACAATATACAATAACAATTAAATAGACATTACCCAACGCAACTCAGTCTTCCCACACCATCCCAGTGAAGCACTCCCCCCCCCCCCCCCGCCCACTGACCTCACAGATTGCTGCTGCTTTCTCGATTATTTTTGATCAACCACCTCCTTTCCGAATATGCAGTTCTTAGATTACCTGTGGCAAGGGAAAAAATAAATTCTCGAATGCACGTGTAGCTTGCCAGTGCATTAAGCCTGAGACCACAAATCAGAGTTGGAAAGTGCATGGGGAAGTTAGGTCCCAATTACAGACGTCTCTTGGTCCAGTTTAATTTAGCCACTACACTGCAGGGCATCGAGTCTATGACAGGTATTTGTAAACACCTCCTGGTCTCCTGTCTCGGAACCATGGGCATCCAGTATAGGGTGTTTAATTAATCTCATGTTGTTTATCACATGCCATTGCTTTCTAGTTTTCTGGAGATAAACTGCAAGAAACTTGATCATTGTGGAACAAATATGGAAGGTGAGTCTGTTAGAATCACAGAAACTTACAGTCCAGGAGAACGCCATTCGGCCCCTCTCACTTGTGCCAGCTCTGAAAAAATGATCGTCCTCGTCCCATTCAACTCCCCATTCCGTATTGCTCTTCTGCATTTAAATTTTTAAAATTACTTATCCATTGCCTTTTTAAAAGCGATTTCTCTTTTGAAGAAATTTATCATACTTTTTTCATGGCTTACTCTGTCAAATTCCTCACAATTTTGAATGCATCTTTTCATTCTCATAAATTTCTTTGTTGTAATGAAACAAGACCTAACTTTTCTCGGCTGTGCTGATAGCTAAGGTTTGACATCCTCGATTCAGAGAATGGATTTTCTATTATTCATTCATTCATGGGATATGGGTGTCATTGACTTGGCCAGCAATTATTGTCCACCCTTAATTGCGCTGGAGAAAGGAATGTAGCTATTATGGATTTTGACCCAGCATTAGGGAAGGAATGGTGTACATTTCCAAATCAGGATGGTGTGTGGACTGGAGGGGAACCTGAGGTGGTCTTCCCATGCATGTGCTGCCCTTGTCTTTCTAGGTGGTAGCGTTGTGCATTTGGTTGTCAAAGGAGCTTTGCTGAGTTGCTGCAATGTATGTTGTAGATGGTACAGACTGCTGTCACTGTGCATCAGTGGTGGAGGGAGTGAATGTGTAAGGTGGTGGATGAGATGCCAGTCAAGCAGACTACTTTCTCCTGGATGCTGTGATGAATCTTGGAATTTGTAAATATAGATTCTGTTGCAATAATGTTAATAAAAGCCTGCGTTAAGGTACGTATATCAGTTGCAGTAATATTATTAAAGATCCTGCATTAAGGTAGCCTGTCTGTGTGTCTGTAAAAGTTGCAATTCAGATGTTGTAAAAGTGAGATAATTATTCATTCAAACTGTGTACTTGTTTCTCTAAATGTGGTTAATGAAATACTGTGTATTTTGGATGGTTCCATGAGGGATAGATAATTTGAGACATTGGGCATGATTCAACCATCGTGTTGCGCCCGGGGGGATCCGGGCGTGCCAGGTGAATACCGGGAAAGTCCCAAAATCAAGATTCACGCCAGACGCAAATCATTTCGCAATTCACCCGACTCGCTGGCCAGGTCCGGAAATATTTTCATTTAAAAAAAATAAATTTAGAGTACGCAATTATTTATTTCCAATTAAAGGGCAATTTTAGTGTGGCCAACTCACCTACCCTGCACATCTTTGGGTTGTGGGGGTGAAACCCACACAGACCCAGGGAGAATGTACAGACAGTGACCCAGGGCCTGGATCGAACCCGGGTCCTCAGCGCCGTCAGGCAGCAGTGCTACTGATCTCACCCAAAAATGGCGAAAATATCATTAACCCTCATTTGCATTACCAATTAAATCTAGACAAGAGTGAATATTTTGTGGTGTCTCGGCCGGGGGGTGGGGGAAAAGGTGGAAGGGCTGCCATTCCGTAGGGCAGGGACTCACTTTAGATACCTGGGGGTGCAGGTTGCTCGGATTGGGGGGGGGGGGGCTCCATAGGTACAACATTTCTAGTTTGGTAGGGAGGGTGAAAGGTGATCTGGCAAGGTGGGATAGTCTCCCCCTGCCACTGGCGGGTCGGGTACAGGCGGTTAAGATGAACATGTTGCCGCGATTTCTGTTTATTTTCCAATGCCTGCCAATTTTCCTGCTGAAGGCATTTTTTAGAGAGATTGAAGGGATGATTACTGTGTTCATATGGGGTGGGAAGGTGGCGAGAATTAGAAAGGTGCTACTACAGAGAGGAAGGCAGGCAGGCGTTTGGGTCTTCCAAATCTGATGGGCGGCGAATGTGGCGAAGGTACGGAGCTGGGTCAGAGGGGTTGATTCCCAGTGGGTCAGAATGAAGGAGAGTTTGTGCAGGGGGTCGGGATTGAAGATGCTAGCAACAGCGCCGCTCCCGACGGCCCCGGGGAAATACTCAGGGAGTCCGGTAATAATAGCTTCATTGAGAATTTAGAGGCAGTTTCAACAGCACTTCAGGTTGGGGGCAGGGTCAAGGGAAATGCCGATTCGGGGAACCATAGATTTGAGCCAGGGAAGTGGGATGGAAATTTTCGGAGTTTGGGGGAGAAAGGAATTAGGCCATTAAAAGGAATTTTCTTGGGGGTCGTTTTGCGGGATTGAAGTAGCTGGGAGCGGAGTATGGGCTGGAGCAGGGGGAAATATTTAGATACATGCAGGTTCGAGACTTTGCCAAAAAGGAGATCAAATAAATAATCTTTATTGACTTATGATTATGGCTTACTGCAATGAAGTTACTGTGAAAAGTCCCCAGTCGCCACGTTCCGGCGCGTGTTCGGATACACGGAGGGAGAATTCAGAATTCTCAGCTGGTACAGGAATTGAACCCACACCGCTGGCCTTGATCTGCATCACAAACCAGTCGTCTAGCCAACTGAGCTAAACCAGCTCCGCTTCCCGGTTGAGCCGGAGTTTCCCGATAGAGCCAGCCTCCACATTGCTGAAGGAGATGCTGACGACAGGGGGACTGGAGAATGGGGTACTGTCGGCGGTTTATGAGGCTATTTTGGAAGAGGAGAAGGCACCGCTGGATGGGATCAAGGCAAAGTGGGAGGAAGAGTTGGGAGAGGGTATCGAGGAGGGGTTCTGGTGTGAGGTGCTCCTGAAAGTGAACGCCTTCACCTTGTGCGTGAGGTTGGGGCTGATACAACTGAAGGTGGTATATAGAGCACACCTCACAAGGGCGAGGATGAGCCGGCTCTTTGGGGGGGTAGAAGATGTGTGTGAACGTTGTGGAGGGGGCCCCGCAAACCACGTTCATATGTTTTGGTCCTGTCCAAAGCTGGAGGATTACTGGAAGGAGGTTTTTAGGGTAATCTCTAAAGTGGTCAGAAGCATTCTAGACCCGAGGTTGCCCCTGGGTTTGGGGTGAGGAATTGAACTAAAGAAAAGAGCATTAGACTGGGATGACCAGTTAGAATAGTGCATTATGGACATTAATTCAGGTTGCAGGGAGTGAACAGGGAGATTGGGTAAAGCATGGCGAGCGGGGCGTGGGTACCTATTAGGACCAGTTCTTTGCACAAAGGATACTGCAAAGGATGCTGGGTGAAAGAGGCACAAGGGGAGGACTGTGTAATGGGCCTATTAGGTTCAGTGGTTGTGGAGGTCAGGTTACATGGCCAGGTCAAGGAATGTGGGAAAAGGGTCTATAAGAATCTTGTATTTGTCACCGTTACCTTGTGTCGTGTGTGAAACTTGATTCTATGTTCATGTGTATAAGATGTTATGTGCTTTGTTTTCACTCACTTGCTCTGGGGATCTCAGGAACAGTGTTGGTCCTGCTGTTATCAGAGTGAGTCTGGCTTGCAAGCTATTTGAAATAAAATAAAACAATATCTACAAATCCGAACTCAGCCTTTTGATTGAGACCAGACTGGACAGAAAGAACTCAATTTCATCAACGAGAAATAAACGTTTGTGGCTTCTCTGGGAAGTCTCTATGGACCTTCAGAAGTCCACAAGGATACAAGACAAGGAGCCGGAGCAGGCCATTCAGCCCCTCGAGTCCGTTCCGCATTTCGATAAGAACGTGGCTGATCTGATTGTTCTCTGAACTCCACTTTCTTGTCTGCCCGCCCATAACTCTCGATCCCTTTGCTGATCAAATTTCGGTCTTCAATATATTCACTGCCTGTCAGGGAAAGAGCATTCTAACGACCTCTGAGAGAAAATAGTTTTCCTTACCTCAGTCTTAAATGGAAAACTCCTAATTTTTAAACTGGTTCTAGATGCACCCCCCCCCCCCCCTCCGCACCAGGGAGAAACCTGCTCTCAGCACCCACCCTGTCAAATTCCCGCAGGATCTTGTACGTTTCAATAAGATGACCTCTGATTTTTCTAAACTCCATTTGGTGTAAGCCCAACCTGCTCACCCTTTCCTCACAAGATGACCCCATCATCCCAGGAATCAGTTGAGTGAAAATTCCCTCAACTGTTGGTGTAAATCTTCTAATGAGACAGTGAACTTTGGACTAAGAGTGACTCTAACAGATGTATCCTCCAAAGAAAATGGGTCAGTGAGGACCAGTGCTCCACGGACTGCAGGAGCTGTTATTCTAAGCTGTCAAGAAAGCTGCAAGAGGAAGGGTGGCCTTTAAGTCCACATCTCGGACTGGCAACTCGTGACATTATGACTGGCAACTCGTAACCTTATGACCTTATGTAATCACGTGTGCAATATATTGATTGGACGAATATAACATACTGTGTAAAGAATTGATACTTATATATGTAATGAACTGCGATACTAAGAGAATTGATTGGCTGTATGTAAATGAGAATGCAAACTAATTCTGCTTTTGAAAGAGTATATTAACCCAGTTTAAGCCACAGCTCAGTGAGAAAGTGTCCCGGCAAGACCGAGGGGTCTAGGACTTTCTCCCGGAGCTCTGCAACAATAAATTGCTCTTTTGCTCACGTTAAAGTGTACTTGTAAATATTTTCATGCAACAATTTGCTTTCATTACAGTTATATCCTTTCTCAAGCAAGGAAATCAAAACTGTACCCAGTGCTCCAGATGTGGTCTCACCAATCCCCTGTATAATTGTAGCACAGCTTCACTATTTAATGCCGGATTCCCCTTGCAATAAAAGCCAATATTCTATTTGCCCTCCTGATCAATTGCTGCACGCACATACAAACATTTTGTGATTCATGTACCAGGACACCCACTCAAATAACATACTGATTTTCTATTCTTTCTGCCAAAGTTTGAGAATCTCTAATCTGTTTTTTTAATACTTTCTTGTAATTTGTTAAATTATTTCTCAGTAACAACTTTATCCCAAATTTCACATCATCCATACATTTACAATTGTACTTTGACTTCCCAAGTCTGAATCGTTCATCTAATTTTGAATAACAGTGGTCCTAGCACTAATCGTTGTGGAACATCACTTCCTACCGTTTGCCAGTCGGAGTAGCAGCCCTTAGCTCTACCCTTTGTTTTCAGTCTTGTGGCTAGTTTTGCTATCCATTCTGCTATTTGCCCCTGACGCCACATCCTCTAACCTTCATCAGGAGTCTACTATGTGGTACCTTATCAGGGGCCTTTGTAAAACCAGATATATTACATCTATTGCATTACCCTTGCCCACTTTTTCACCAACTTCTTCAAAGACTTTAATAAGGTTGATCAAGCATGACCTTCCCTCTTTGAATCTGTGCTGAGTACTCTGTTTTATCTTCGGTTACTAGATGTTTTTCTATTACGTTTCTGAGTAGAGGTTCCATTATTTCCCTTACCACCAGTGTTCAGCTAACTGGTCTACAGCTTCACGGATTTGCGATAATTTCCCTTGTTAAATTTAGGAAGAACTTTAGCAGTTCATTAGTCCTCTGGCAGTATTTCCTTTTCTGAAGAGATTCTTACATGTAATAGTGTTCCTGTATCACTTCTCCAACTTATTTTAACACATGTGAGTGTAGTCCATCTAATCCAATGGTTTTATTGTATTTCTAAGTTCATTCAATTATCTCTCCTTCTGTTGTAAATACTGTTATATCTTGACAAAATTAGTTAATTTAATTATCCATCAGCAGCATTAATTAAATTGAAATTGGGTCATCTGTCAGCACTAATGAAGGGTTTTGGGTTCACTGGATAGAGTGATTAAATACAAAATTATTGAGCAGCTAATTTGTGGTTACTGGGAGAAGCATTATTGGCAACTACTTTTTTCCCCTTATGGCTACCATAGGGCTGCCGTGGACAAGCGAGAAGCTAACTGAACTGCAATACTTCTGAAATGGGCAGGAACCGTAGAAGTCCTACAGTGCAGAAAGAGGCCGTTTGGCTCATCGAGTCTGCTCCGATCCTCTGAAAGAGTACCTTATCTAGGCCCACTCCACTACCCTATTCTTGTAACCCCACTTAACCTGCATATCCCTCGACACTAGGTAGAATTTAGCATGGCCAATCCACCTAACCTGCACATCTTTGGACCATGAGTCCACCTTTGCAAGGTGAGACCAAAGAAAAAATGCCGGAAAATCTCAGCAGGTCTGGCAGCATCTGTAGGGAGAGAAAAGAGCTAACGTTTCGAGTCCAGGTGACCCTTTGTCAAAGCAGTAATTTGCTTTTATTTGGAAGGTGAGTGCTTGATGAGCAGCAAGCAGAACGTGTCAGGCATGAAGGTTTTCATTTGGCAAATGTGAGATTAGAGAAGTGCAGTAGCAGATTGATGTGCCATCAATGAACACAAGATGAGTAGTGAACGTAACTGAGGCTTTAATACACTAAACAGAAAGCCTCCTGGCCTCTGATCCCGAACTGGGTCAGAGGTGGAGACCGGCCATCTTTATACCGAGCCCGAGGGGAGGCGGAGCCATCAGGCAGTGGTTTACCACATTACATGTAATACAGTAGCCGTTTACCACAATACACATATTATATTTGGGGCAGCACGGTAGCATGGTGGTTAGCACAATTGCTTCACAGCTCCAGGGTCCCAGGTTCGATTCCGGCTTGGGTCACTGTCTGTGCGGAGTCTGCACGTCCTCCCCGTGTGTGCGTGGGTTTCCTCCGGGTGCTCCGGTTTCCTCCCACAGTCCAAAGATGTGCGGGTTAGGTGGATTGGCCATGATAAATTGCCCATAGTGTCCAAAATTGCCCGTAGGGTGGGGTTACTGGGTTATGGGGATAGGGTGGAGGTGTTGACCTTGGGTAGGGTGCTCTTTCCAAGAGCCGGTGCAGACTCGATGGGCCGAATGGCCTCCTTCTGCACTGTAAATTCTATGTCTATGTCTATGTCTATATACTACAGTGGTTTGCCACATTCACCCCCTGTTAAAAAAAAAGAGTCCAGCGGGGGTGAAGTGGGCTTAAAGATCAAGTCTGTCGGGGGCCTTGAGCTTCCGCCGTGATCGCCTCAGTCCCGGCTGTGGTGTGGGCACCGGTGTCGAGACCTGCGCGTCCGGGAGCGTGTTGTCCTCTTCTTCGCCCAGTAGTTGAGTCGGTGGCGGGGGGCAGTGTATGGGCGGGGGTGGTGGTGATGGTCGCCGGTAGGCCTGCGGGTACCAGATCTTGAAGTAGCTGGGTAGAGGTGGAGGGAGACGGTGTAGGGTCGGAGGTGGTCGTTGGGGAACCTTCAGGTGCCAAATCCCTGATGGAGACTGTGTCCTGCCGCCCGTCATGATGTGCCACGTAGGCATATTGTGGATTGGCATGGAGGAGCAGGACCTTCTCGACGAGGGGATCTGATTTATGACCCCTCTCATGCTTCCGGAGAAGGACGGGCCCTGGGACTGTCAGCCAGGATGGGAGCGAGACCCCGGAGGTGGGCTTCCTGGGGAAGGCAAACATACGTTCATGGAGGGTCTCATCGGTGGCAGTGCACAGGAGCGACCGGATGGAGTGGAGCGCATCGGGGAGGACCTCCTGCCAGCGGGAGACTGGGAGACGTCTAGACTGTAGGACCAGGAGGACGGCCTTCCAGACCATCGCATTCTCCCTCTCCACCTGTCCGTTGCCTCAGGGGTTGTAGCTGGTGGTTTTGCTGGAGGCGATGTCCTTGCTAAGCAGGAACTGATGCAACTCGTCGCTCATGAAGTAGGAACCCCGATCGCTATGGATGTAGGTGGGGATCCTGAACAAGGTGAAAAGACTGTGCAGGGCCTTGATGACGGTGACAGAGGTCATGTCGGGGCCTCCCACAGCAGCTGGCGAAATGGCTGTTGAATGGAGGACACGCATATTTATACTCTGCCTACTGGGCGGAGCCAGCAGGCAGGGACTACCGGCGAACCTGTAGTACAGGTCTGACCTTACATCACCTAATATAGGTGCAACAGTGGTTTACCACAGAAGACAACACAGACTTTAAAATTTTTCTGTTGAATTGCGCCCACTGTGTTTAGGCTTGGGTAAGGAGGTCATGAGGTCTGAGTCTGATAAGATGTAATTAATGGGAGGAGCCAAGCCTGCAGCAAGCTGTTTTGGCTGAGTCTGACAAAGACGAAGCATTGATGCACGATCAATGACCACTGAAGTGAGGTTGTAGTCCAACTGAAGGCTTTAATAAGCTTGATGTTTCCCCCAGCAGCTCAGGTACAGAAAGAAGGCTGCTGGGGCGGCACGGGCTCTTATACCCCGCCTTGCAGGGCAGAGCTACCATACAGCTTGATCAATAGGAAACATACAATATCTACCAATGGTGTTCCAACATTACCAGGTACCTTAATACCTCTACACAGACGACCACATTCACCCCCTGTTAAAAAAGAGTCCGGCGGGGTGGTGGCTTGATATTACAACATGGTAACGTGGTAGAAGTTATAGTTATGGAGCTACTGTAATACCTCCGTACAGTGTTCTGTCTTACTGTGGTAACTATTTACAAATTCACAATTAACTATATATACTTTAAAATGAAGCAATCAGTCGATCGGGGGCCCTGGTCGTCCTCTGTGATCGTCGAAGCTCTGGTGGTGACGCCGGTGGAGGCTCGGGCGTCTGTGACTCCGGGAGCGTGGCCTCGATCTCTGTGGCAGCTTCAACACCCCTCGACGGCGCTGGTGGGGAAGCCGGTTGACTTGGGAAGGGAGCGTCTGCAGGGTGCGTCGGTGGGAGGGGGGTGGGGGGGTGGGGGGGGGAGGTGGGGTGGGGGGCCGGGGGGGGGGGGGGCCTAGACGGGACCGGCGGAAGGACCGATACTCCTGGGAAGGGGGCGGCTGTAAGGTGCACCGGTGGGAGGGAGGGTGGGACTGGTGGCTTGGGTGTGCATGTAGATCCGGCGGGCGCCAGATCTTGTAGGGAGACCGTATCTTGCCGGCCGTCGGGGTACGCCACGTAGGAGTACTGAGGGTTAGCATGGAGAAGATGGACCCTCTCGGCCAACAGGTCCGACTTGTGTGCCCACACGTGTTTTCGGAGCAGAATGAACGGGAGCTGCCAGCCAGGTCGGGAGCGAGGTCCCAGAGGAGGACTTCCTGGGGAAATAAAGGAGACGTTCGTGAGGTGTTTGGTTGGTCATGTTACAAAGCAGTGACCGGATGGAATGGAGGGCATCCGGGAGGACTTCCTGCCAGCGGGAGACTGGGAGATTCCTGGACCTTAGGGCCAGTAGGACGGTCTTCCAGACCCTTCTGTTCTCCCTCTCTACCTGTCCGTTACTCCGGGGGTTGTAACTGGTCGTCCTGCTCGAGGCAATGCCCTTGCTGAGCAGGAATTGACGCAGTTCGTCGCCCATAAAAGAGGGCCCCCTATCACTATGTATGTAGGCAGGGAACCCGAACAGCGTAAAGATATTATGGAGGGCCTTGATGACAGTGGTTGCTGTCATGTCGGGGCAGGGGATGGTGAATGGGAACCGGGAGTACTCGTCAATCACGTTCAGGAAGTACGTGTTGCGGTCGGTAGAGGGGAGGGGGCCTTTGAAGTCCATACTGAGGGTTCAAAGGGACGGGAAGCCTTTATCAGGTGCGCTTTCTCTGGCCTGTAGAAGTGCGGTTTGCACTCCGCGCAGATTTGGCAATTCCTGGTGGCTGTCCTGACCTCCTCGAAGGAGTAGGGCATGTTGCGGCCTTGATAAAGTGGAAGAAACGAGTGACCCCCCAGGTGGCAGAGGTCCTCGTAGAGGGCTCGGAGGCGGTCCACTTGTGCGGTGGCACATGCGCCGTGGGGACAGGGCATCAGGAGGCTCGTTTAGCTTCACGGGACGATACAGGATCTCGTAGTTATAGGTGGAGAGTTCGATCCTCCACCGCAAGATCTTATCATTTTTTATCTTGCCCCGCTGTGCATTATCGAACATGAA
This sequence comes from Scyliorhinus torazame, assembly GCF_047496885.1. NCBI lineage: Eukaryota > Metazoa > Chordata > Chondrichthyes > Carcharhiniformes > Scyliorhinidae > Scyliorhinus > Scyliorhinus torazame. Next base: position 60,009,677 of record NC_092707.1, read on the forward strand.
GGCGACCGACCGTTGGTCAGTGAGGAGAGTGAAACTCCTGCCGGCCAGGTAATGTCTCCAATGTCGCTTAGCTTCTACTATGGCTTGGACCTCCTTTTCAACTGAGGAGTGGCGGATTTCGGAAGCATGGCGGGTGCGTGAGAAGAAGGCCACGTGTCTGCCCGCTTGGTTGAGGGTGGCTGCCAGAGCTACGCGTCTCACTCGACCTGGAAGGGTAGGGACTCGTCGATGGCATGCATCGTGGCCTTTGCAATGTCTGCTTTGGCGGGCCTCTATCGACAGGGGAAAAACTGTGTATTGGATCAGGGTACGGGCCTTGTCCGCATAGTTGGGGACCCACTGGGCATAGTAAGAGAAAAACCCTAGGCAGCGCTTCAGGGCCTTGGAGCAGTGAGGGAGGGGGAACTCCATAAGGGGGCGCATGCGTTCAGGGTCGGGGCCTGTAACTCCATTTTGCACTACGTAGCCGAGGATGGCTAGGCGGTCGGTGCTAAACACACATTTATCCTTGTTATACGTAAGGTTAATGATCTTTGAGGTCTGGAGGAATTTTAGGAGGTTGGTGTCGTGGTTCTGCTGATCGCGGCCGCAGATGGTGACATTATCGAGATACGGGAATGTTGCCCATAAACCGTAACGGTCAACCATTCGGTCCATCTCGTGCTGGAAGACCGAGACCCCGTTAGTGACACCAAAGGGAACCCTTAAGAAGTGGTAGAGCCACCCATTTGCCTCGAAGGCAGTGTACCTGTTTAGCACAGGGCTAAATCGCTGGCTTTAAAAGCAGAACAAGGCAGGCCAGCAGCATGGTTCAATTCCCGTGACAGACTCCCCAAACAGGTGCCGGAATGTGGCGACTAGGGGCTTTTCACAGTAACTTCATTTGAAGCCTACTTGTGACAATAAGTGATTTTCATTTCATTTAATTTCATTTCACTTGCGGTCACTAGTGCGGATGGGGAGCTGATGGTAGGCGGACTTAAGATCCACCGTGGAGAAGACCTTGTAATGCACGATCCTGTTTACCAGGTCGGATATGCGGGGGAGAGGGTACGCGTCCAGCTGCGTAAACCTGTTGATGGTCTGACTGTAGTCAATGACCATGCTATGTTTCTCCCCGGTCTTTACCACCACTACTTGAGCTCTCCAGGGACTGTTGCTAGCTTCAATGATCCCTTCCCTCAGCAGCCTTTGGACCTCTGACCTAATAAAGATCCAATCCTGGGCACTGTACCGTCTACTCCTGGTCGCGATGAGTTTGCAATCCGGGGTGAGGTTCGTAAACAGGGAAGGCGGATCGACCTTGAGGGTCGCGAGGCTGCAGACAGTGAGGGGGGGTATAGGGCCGCCGAATTTGAAAGTTAGACTTTGGAGATTGCACTGGAAGTCTAACCCTAGGAGTGTGGCCGCGCAGAAGTGGGGAAGGACGTAGAGCCGGTAATTTTTAAACTCCCTTCCCTGGACCGTGAGGTTTGCTCCACAAAACCATTTTATCTCTACTGAGTGGGAACCGGAGGCCAGGGAGATATTTTGATTAACGGGGTGGACGAGGAAAGAACAGTGCCTTACCGTGTATGAAGCTCTCCGTGCTCCCAGAGTCGATTAAGCAGGACGTCTCGTGCCCGTTGATAAATACAGTCGTTGTAGCAGTTGAGAGTGTTCCAGGCCGGGACTGGTCCAGGGTCACCGAGGCTAATCGCAGCAGTTGAGTGGTCTCTTCGGGCAGTGTGTGGTCAGCCGAGCTGGGGTCCTGGCAGTCCATCCAAGATGGCGGCGCCGATTGGTCGCACATGGCTGAGGGTGCACAAAATGGCAGCGCCCATCCATCGCACGTGGCGTCCGCGGGACAAGATGGCGGCGCCCGGGGGCCACATGTGGCCCTGGAGGAGGAAGATGGCGGCACCCACTGGCCGCACGGGGACCGTGGTGAGGGTTGTGGTGGCGGTCCGCATTCGCCCCCGGAGACTGCAGCGACCGCCCGGGCCTGGCATACCACCATGAAGTGGCCCTTTTTACCGCAGCCCTTGCAGGTGGATGCGCGGGCCTGACAGCGCTGCCTGGGGTGCTTGGCCTGCCCGCAAAAGTAGCAGCAGGGTCCCCCGGGGTTGCCAGTCCGCCTTGCAGCACAAGCTTGTGGGGAGATGGGAGATGTCTCGGGGTCGGCCGCGGGGGGGTTCCACACTGCCCAGGGGGCTGCCGCGTGGCCGGGACGTAAGCGCGGGCGTTTCGGGAGGCCACATCCAGGGAGCCTCCAAGGGCCCGTGCCTCCTTGAAGCCTAGGGCGTCTTTCTCCAGCAATCGCTGACGGATTTGGGAGGACAGCATACCTGCCACGAAAGCGTCCCGGATCAAAAGTTCTGTGTGGTCGCTCGCCAAAACCTGCGGGCAGCTGCTGTTTCTCCCCAACACCAGGAGTGCACGGTAGAATTCTTCCAGCAATTCTCCAGGGATTTGTTGCCTCGTTGCTAGCAGATGTCGGGCGTAGTCCTGGTTTACCGGGCGAATATAATGTCCTTTTAGCAGCTCCATTGCTGCATCGAAGTCCTTCGCATCCTCGCTGAGGGTGTACATTTCCGGGCTCACCCTCGAGTGCAGGACTTGCAATTTCTGTTCTTCCGTGGGTGTGTTTTCGGCCGTTCCGAGATATCCGTTAAAACACACCAGCCAGTGCTAGAAGGTTGATTCGGAGCTCCATCCTTTTAAATCTAGCTTATTAAATAAATGCATGATCAATGACCACTAAAGCGAGGTTGTAGTCCAACTGAAGGTTTTAATAAGCTAGATGTTTCCCTCAGCAGCTCAGGTACAGAAAGAAGGCTGCTGAGGCGGCACGGGCTCTTATACCCCGCCTTGCAGGGTGGAGCTACCATACAGCTTGTCCAATAGGAAACATACAATATCTACCAATGGTGTTCCAGCATTACAAGGTACCGTAATACCTCTACACAGACTACCACAAGCATTAATTTTTTTAAAAGAAATTTAAAGTACCCAATTACTTTTTACCAATTAAGGGGCAATTTAGAAAGGCCAATACACCTACCCTGCACATCTTTGGGTTGTGTGGGTGAGACCCACGCAGACACGGGGAGAATGTGTAAACTCCACATGGACTGCGACCCGGGGCCGTGATCGAACGCGGGTCCTCGGCGCCGTGATGCAGCCGTGCTAACCACAGTGCCACTGTGCAGCTGTGACAGAAACATTTACACGCTGTCCCTGAAAAGGTCTCGCCCTCTCTCTCCAAACACTCTTTCTAAGAAACCTCCAAATAAGAATATAGCATGTAACCCTGTGTTGTTAATTTTATTTATGCGTGTTTTCTGATCTGTGTTAGACTTTGCTTAATTTGAATTAGAGATGGTATGAGTTAGCAGTTAAAGTATTTCCCTGTTTATTTTTAACTTTTATTTGTCGAGCTATTTTTCCGTGATGTTAATGTGGTTACTCCTGTGTTAATAATAAAATGTGTTTTCATATAAAATATCCCTATTTGTCAGCAGAATCATTCCTGGGGCAAAGTTTTACAAATTGAAAACTTGTTGGTGTCTCGTCTGGTCTCCTAACATAAATTGGGACCGGGTCCGATATCCGTAACAATGGTGTTGACCCTCTTGAGTGTTGCTGGATTTGCACGTATCCAGACAAGTGGAGAGTATTCCATCACACTCTTGACCTGGCTTTTGGGAGTCAGGAAGTGAATTACCCTCAACAGAATTCCAGGTCTCTGACCTGCTCTTGTCGCCATATGTTTATATGGCTTGCCCAGTTCAATTTCTGATCATCAGTAACCCCCAGAATGTTTATTCACAAAAGAGTTTTCATAATTGAACTACTGCACAGCAAGAAGAATGGACTGCTCGTCTTGATAACCTGAATTCATCCTTGTAAGATCATAAGAAATAAGAGGAGGAACAGGCCATTCGCCCCTCGAACTTTCTCCATTATTCAAAAGATCATGGCTCATCTGATTGTGGCCATAACTCTAATTTCCTGCCTGCCCCCCCAAAAAATCTGTCGAACTCAGTCTTCAACCTATTGACTAACCTCCACTGCTCTCTGGAGAAAACAGTATCAAAGACTAACGACTCTCTGGGAGAAGATATTTCTACTCATTTCAATCTTAAATGGGACACCCCTCATTTTGAAACTGTGCCCCCCCCCCCCCCCCCCCACAGTTCTCGATTCCCTCACATGGGGAAACAACCTCCCAACATCTCACCTGTCAAGTCCATCTCATAATCTCACATGTTTCAATAAGATCACCACTAATTCTTCTAGAACTCCAATGGGTTTGGGCCCAGCCTGCTCAACTTTTTCTCATAAGGCATCCCCTTTGTCCCAGGTATCAGTCAGGCAAACCTTTTCTGAACTGATTGCAATGAAAGTACATTCCTCATTGTTAGGAATTTGAGCATTTGTTTGCCCACTCTCTTAAACTATCGATATCCCTTTTGAATACTTTTTTTATTCTCCTCACTATTTGCTTTTCTACCTTTCTTTAAAAAAACAAATTGTTTGTAAATTTGGCCACAGTACAATTGGTTTCTTCATTCATGTCATTAATATAGATCATGAATAGTTGTGGCCCAGTACTGATCCTTATGGCATTCCAGTAGTTACAGTTTGCCAAACTGAAAAGAATCCACTTATCCCGACTTTGTTTCCTGTTAGTTAAACAATCCTCTATTCATGCTAATATGTTACCCACAACACCATGAGCTCTTATCTTGTGTCATAACTTTTAATGTGGCACCTTTTCAAAGGCCTTTTGGTAATCCAAACTCGCAACATCTACTTGTTCCCCTTTATCCATCCTGCTTGCGACATCCTCAAAGAATTTCGCGAGGGCGGCACGGTAGCACAGTGGTTAGCATTGTTGCTTCACAGCTCCAGGGTCCCAGGTTCGATTCTCGGCTTGGGTCACTGTCTGTGCGGAGACTGCACATCCTCCCCGTGTGTGCGTGGGTTTCCTCCGGGCGCTCTGGTTTCCTCCCACAGTCCAAAGATGTGCAGGTTAGGTGGATTGGCCATGATAAATTGCCCTTAGTGTCCAAAAAGGTTAGGTGGGGTTACTGGGTTATGAGGATAGGGTGGAGGTGTGGGCTTGAGTAGGGTGCTCTTTCAAGAGCCGGGCAAACCTGATGGGCCGAATGGCCTCCTGCTGCACTGTAAATTCTATGATTCTATGATTACAACAAATGTTTTCACTATTTTTGCAGCCACTTTTTTGAAGACTCCCCAGAATACAGGCCATCAGGTCCCATTATTTTTCCAGTACTTTTTCTCCACTGGTTGTGATTGCCATAAGTTCAACCCTGTCTTTCGCCTCTTGATGTACTACTATTCTTGGGATGATTTTTTTGTGTTTTCCTGTGTGAGAACAGATACAAAACACTTGTTCGAAGTATCTAACATTTCCCTCTTTCTAATTAGTAAATCTTCAGTCTCATCCTTCACAGGACCAACATTTACTTCAGCTACTCTTCCTTTTTTATACATTGTGAAAGCTTTTGCAGTCTTCCATATTTTTTGTTTTCTCTCATACTCCAATTTCTCCCTCTTTACTTCTTTAGTCATCCTTTCTGGTTCCTAAAAAGCTCTGTAGCATTGTATATCTTTTTTCACAATGATATAATGCCTAACCCCTTAGTTAGCTACGTAGATGCAGGGAAGATGTTCCCGATGGTGGGTGTGTCCAGAACCATCTGCAAACATCCCCACTTCTAATCTTGTGATGGAAGGTAGGTCATTGATGTAACAACTGAACTGTAGATGGTTGGGCCTAGGACACTACCCTGAGGAACTCCTGCAGTGATGTTCTGGAGCTGAGATGATTGACCTCCAATCACCAGAACCATCTTCCTTTGTGCCAGGTATGACTCCAGCCAGTGGTGCTTTTCCCCCTGCTTCTCATGGACTCCAGTTTAGCTACCACTCCTTGATGCCACACTCGGTCAAATGCTGCCTTGATATCAAGGGCAGTCACTCTCACCTCACCTCTGACATTCAGCTCTTTTGTCCATGTTTGAACCAAGGCTGTAATGAGGTCAGGAGCTGAGTGACTCTGGCAGAGCCCAAATTGAGTGCCCATGAGCAGGTTATTGTTGAGCAAGTGCTGCTTGATAGCTCTGTTGATAACTCCTTCCATCACTTTGCTGATGATGGAGAGTAGACTCCAAATTGGCTGGTTTGGATTTGCCCTGTTTCTTGTGTACAGAACACTTGGTCAGATTTCCATATTGCCGGGTAGGTACCAGTGTTATAGCTGTACTGGGGCAGCTTGGCTGGGGTGTGGCAAGTTCTGGAGCACAGGTCTTCAGTATTATTGCTGGGATATTGTCAGGGCCCATAGCCTTTGCAGTATCCAGTGTCTTCAGCTGTTTCTTGATATCACGTGGAATGAATCACATTGGCTGAAGACTAACATCTGTGATGCTGGGCTCCTCCAGAGGAGACCGAGATGGATCATCCACTCAGCACTTCAAGTTGAAGATTGTTGCGAATGCCTCAGCCTTGTCTTTTGCACACATGTGCTGGGCTCCTCCATCATTGAGGATGGGGATATTTGTGAAGCCTCCTCCTCCAGTGAGTTGTTTAATTGTCCACCACCATTCACAGCTGGATGGAGCAGGACTTCAGTGTTTAGATCTGATGTGTTTGTTGTGGAATTGCTTCGCTCTGTATTACTTGCTGCTTATGCTGTTTGGCACACAAGTAGTCCTGTTGTAGCTTCACCAGGTTGTCACCTCATTTTTCGGTATACCTGATGTTGCTCCTGGCATGCTCTCCTGTACTCTTCAGTGAACCAGGGTTGATTCCCTGGCTTGGTGGTAATGTTAGAGTGGGGGAATATAGAGTCATAGATGTTTACATCATGGAAACCGGACCATCATTAAGCTAGTCCCACTTGCCTGCATTGACCCATATCCCGCTTTAACCATGTAACTATCTAACTGCTTTTTAAAGGACAAAATTGTACCCGCCTCTACCACTGCCTCTGGCAGCCCATTCCAGATGCTCACCACCCTCTGTGCAAAGAAATTTCCCCTCTGGCCTCTTTTGTATCTCTCCCCTCTCACCTTAAACCTATGCCTTCTAGTTCTAGACAATCCACCTTTGGGAAAAGATGATGCCTATCTGCCTTATCGATGCTCCTCATTATTTCATAGACCTCTATAAGTTCACCCTAAGCTCCCTACACTCCAGGGAAATACGTCCCAGCCTATCCAGCCTCTCCTTATAACTCAGACCATCAAGTCGTGGTAGCATCCTCGTAAATCTCTTCTGCACTCTTTCTAGTTTAACAATATCCTTCCTATAATAGTGTGACCAGAACTGAACACAGTATTCCATGTGTGGTCTTACCAAAGTCTTGTACAACTTCAATAAGATGACCCAACTCCTGCATTCAATATTCTGACCAATAAAACCTAGCATGCTGAATGTCTTCCTCACCACCCTGTCCAGCTGCAACTCCACCTTCAAGGAGCTATGAACCTGTACCCCTGGATCTCTTTGTTCTGTAACTCTCCCCAACTCCCTACCATGAACTGAGTAGGTCCTGCCCTGATTTGATTTACCAAAATACATCACCTCACATTTATCCAAATTAAACTCCATCTGCCATTCATCGGCCACTGGCCCAATTGGTCAAGATAATGTTGCAATCTTACATAACCTTCTTCACTATCCACTATGCCACCAATATTGGTGTCATTTGCAAACTTACTGACCATGCCTCCAACATTCTCATCCAAATGATTAATATATATAACAAATAACAGTGGACCCAGCACCGATCCCTGAGGCACACCGCGGGTCACAGGCCTCCAGTTTGAAGAACAACCCTCCACAACCACCCTTTGGCTTCGGTCGCCAGGCCAATTTTGTATCCAATTGGCTAGCGCGCCCTGGATTCCGTGAGATTTAACCTTTTGCAACAACCTACCATACGGTATCTTGTCAAAGGCCTTGCTAAAATCCATGTAGACACCATCGAACGCACTGCCCTCATCTACTTTCTTGGTTACCCCTTCAAAAAACACAATAAAATTTGTGAGACATAACTTTCCCCTTACAAAGCCATGCTGACTTTACCTAATTAACCCTTGCCTGTCTAAATGCCTGTAGCTCCTGTCCCTCAGAATATTTTTGAACAACCTACCCACTACAGAAGTAGGACTCACCGGGCCATATGCCGGGCCATGAGGTTGTAGATTGTGGTTGAATACAATTGTGCTGCTGATGACCCACAGCGCCTCATGGATGCCCAGTGTTGAGTTGCTAGGTCTGTTCAAAGTCTATCCCATTTAGCACAGTGGTAGAGCCACACAACACGATGGAGGGTATCCTCAATGTGAAGCCGGGACTTTGTCTCCACAAGGACTGTGCGGTGGTCACTTCTACCGATACTGTCATGGACAGGTGCATCTGCAACAGGCAGGTTGGTGAGGGTGAGATCAATTCTGTTTTTCCCTCTTGTTGGTTCCATCACCACCTGCTGCAGTCCCACTCCAGCAGCTATGACCTTTAAGACCCGGTTAGCTCGGTCTGTGGTGGTACTAAGGAGCCACTCTTGGTGATGGGCATTGAGGTCCCCCATCTAGAGCATATTCTACGTCGTTGTCACCTTCAGTGCTCCCTCCAAGTGGTGTTCAACATGGAGGAGTACAGCTGATGGTGGCCGGTACGTGGTAATCAGAAGGAGGTTTCCTTGCCCATGTTTAACCTGAAGACATGAGACTTCATGGGGTTCAGAGTCGATTTTGAGGACTCCGAGAGCACCTCCTTCTCGATTGTATAGCACTGTGCCGCCATCTCTGCTGGGTCTGTCCTGCCGGTGAGATAGGACATACCCAGGTATGGTGATAGTGGTGTCTGGGACATTTTCTGTAAGGTTATGATTCTGTGAGTATGACTATGTCAGGCTGTTGCTTGGCTAGTCTGTGCAACAACTCTCCCAACTTTGGCACAAACCGCCAGATGTTAGTTAGGAGGACTTTGCAGGGTCGACAGGGCTGGGTTTGCTGTTGTCATTTCCAGTGTCTGGTTCGATACTTGGTGGTCCATCCGATTTCATTCCTTTTTTGTGTTTTCGTAGCGGCTGAATAAAACTGAGAGGCTTGCTAGGCCATTTCAGAGGGCATTTAAGAGTCGCCCACATTGCTGTGGGTCTGGAGTCACATGTTTCCCAGACCAAGTCAGGATCACAGATTTCCATCCCTAAAGGACATTAGTGAATGAGATGGGTTTTAAAAAATATTTTTATTCTCCTCCCTTTTCACATTTTCTCCCAAATTTACACCCACCAACAATAAACAATAATCAGTAATAAATATGTCAATCCCCATATCAATAACAATGATCCCATCCTCCCACCAAACCCCAAACATTAGCCTGCATGTTCACATAAACAAATGACAAAAAGGAATCAGGAATCACCCATAGTCACCATTAACACACACAGTTCCCCTCCCCCCAATCCTCCCAACCCCCCCCCCCCAACAAATGTTCGATGTTATCCAGTTCTTGAAAGTGCATAATGAATAATGCCCATGAATTGTAGAACCCCTCCATCCTTCCCCTCAGTTCAAACTTAACCTTCTCAAGAGTCAAGAATTCCAACAAGTCCCCCTGCCACGCCAGGGCACAGGGTGGAGAGGGTGCTCACCAACCCATCAGGATCCGCCATCGGGCGATCAACGAGGTGAAGGCTACAACATCTGCCTCTGCACCCGTTTCCAACCCTGGCTGGTCCGACACCCCGAATATGGCCTCCCGAGGGCCCGGGTCCAGTTTCACGTGCACCACTTAGAGATTACTATAAAAACCTCCTTCCAGTGTTCCTCTAGCTTTGGACAGGACCAAAACAAATGAACGTGATTTACGGGCCCCCCCCCCCCGCAACGTTCACACACATCTTCAACCCCTTCAAAGAATCGGCTCATCCTCACGCTCATGAGGTGCTCTGTATACCACCTTCAGCTGTATCAGCCCCAACCTCGCGCACAAGGTGGAGGCGTTCACTCTCTGGAGCACCTCACACCAGAACCCCACCTCCATATCCTCGCCCAACTCTTCTTCCCACTTTGCTTTGATCCCTTCCAGTGGTGCCTTCTCCTCTTCCAAAATAGCTCCGTAAACCGCCGACACTACCGCCTTCTCCAGTCCCCCTGTCGTCAGCACCTCCTCCAACAATGTGGAATCCGGTTCCACCGGGAAGTTCTGTATCTCCTTTCTGGCAAAATCTCGAACCTGCATGTATCTAAATATTTCTCCCTGCTCCCGCCCATACTTCGCTTCCAGCTCCTTCAATTCTGCAAACCGACCCCCAAGAAACAAATCTTTTAGAGTCTTAATCCCCTTCTCCTCCCATTTACGAAAATTTACATCCCACTTCCCTGGCTCAAATCTGTGGTTCCCCTGAATCGGCATTCCCCTTGACCCTGCCCTCAACCCGAAGTGTTGGCGAAACTGCCTCCAAATTCTCAATGAAGCTATTACTACTGGACTCCCTGAGTATTTCCCCGGGGCCATTGGGAGCGGTGCTGTTGCTAGCACCTTCAATCCCGACCCCCTGCACAAACTCTCCTCCATTCTGACCCACTGGGAATCAACCCCTCTGACCCAGCTCCGCACCTTCTCCACATTCGCTGCTCAGTAATAATACATCAGGTTCGGAAGACCCAGACCCCCTGCCTGTCTTCCTCTCTGTAGTAGCACCTTTCTAACTCTGGCCACCTTCCCTCCCCTTATGAACGAGGTAATCATTCTTTCAATCTCTCTGAAGAAAGCCTATGGCAGGAAAATCGTCAGGCATTGGAAAATAAACAGAAATCGCGGCAACACATTCATTTTAACCAGGTGGGTTTTTATGACAGTCGTTAACGTTTCATGGTCATCATTAGACCTTTAATTTCAGATATTTTATTGAGTTTAAATTCCATCATCTGCCATGGTGGGATTTGAATCCGCATCCCCAGATCATTATCCTGGGTCTCTCGATTACTAGTCCAGCGACAATACCGCTGCCTCCCCCAATTCAATTCATTCATCCCATTAATATAAATGTTGCAATATTCAGCAACACAGTAGCACAGTGGTTAGCACTGTTGCTCACAGCGCCAAGGACTTGGGTTCGATTCCCAGCTTGGGTCACTGTCTGTGCAGTCTGCACGTTCTCCCCGTATCTGCTGAGTTTCCACCGGTGCTCTGCTTTCCTCCCACAAAAGTCCTGAAAGACATGCTTGCTAGGTGAATTGGACATCCTGAATGCTCTCTGTGTACCTGAACAGGCGCCGGAGTGTGGCGTCTAGGGGATTTCCACAGTATCTTCATTGCAGTGTTAATGAAAGCCTACTTGTGACACTAGTAAAGATTATTAGTGCTGTCCTTTTACCATTTTTGCCGACTCTGACGTTATTTCTGGTAAACTTGTATGTCTGTATGCTCTGTAACTTCCTGTCGCATTCGGAGTATCATTACCCTTATCTCCACCCTGCACTTTGGTCTTGTCTGTTCTCTTTAACTTCCCAAAACTCCCCTCACATCATCCCCCACCCCCACTATTTTGTTTAGAGGCTGCTCTACAGCATCTATTATATGATTTGAGATTCTGGTACCAGCACAGTTCAGGTGAAGACCCTCCCACGACATAGCTCCCTCTTTCTCCAATATTAGCACCAGTGACAGATGAACAAAACTCACTTCTCCCACACTAATCTTTGAGCCATGCACTCAACTCTTTGATCGCATTTACTCTGAGCCAATTTGCTTTCAGCTGAGTTAGTAATTTAGAGATTATTACGTTTGTGGCTCTGACTTTTAAGTTAACTCCCAGCTGCTTATACTCCTTTAGCAGATAGGAACTAAGGAATTAGGAGCAGAGGTAGGCAATTCAGCCCCCCGAGCCTGCTCAGCCATTCAATCAGATCATGGCTGATCTCTTCCTGGTCTCAAATCCACCTCCCTACCTGTTCCCCATATCCCTTTAACTTGTTTTTTTTATATGACATCCTCTTTCTTAGTCCTACTGGTGTCGTTGGTTCCAATTCCTATCAATATTCAAGGATCCATCTTTATAGATCACAGAATTCCTGCCTGGCTTTGCATTTCTACTTCATTGTGGAGCCAGTGACCGAGCTAAGTACTGGAGAACATACAGCCTCAAGAAGTGGCATCACTTTGTCGCTGTAAAGTCCACAACAATATTAAACCTCAATGCAAAGGATCCTTCCAGGTCACTCCAGAACACACCTGTCAAATAAAGCATGTGTATCGCACAGCTATGTGAAACAGTGGCAGGTACCGATATTCAGGACAAAATCTTTACTATTTCTTCAGAGAAGCATTCATCATCTGGAGAGGACGTTTTCCAATAATCCAGGGTACTATAGATGGAGGCCATCAAGGTTTCACTACAACCTGATGAAATGCTGCCTCATTGGGTCCTTCTTCTCTCATGCCCCATTTACTCGGTGCCTCAGCCGGATGGCTGGACATCTACACGAGAATAACATATCCAGTTTCTCCCACATGGGTTAAACTAACCATAAATGCTTTTTCCCACCCAGTCTGTCAAACTCATCATTGGCAGACGACTGGAAATGGGTGCCCAAAGTTGGATGGGCGTTATAAGGGTCATTCCATTTTGTTCCTGTTTATTCCAATTTGTTCCTATTTATTCCCTTATTTTCCCTATCTTTTAGTTTTACTGTCACATTTTTGATCCATGGATGTTTAATGGACTTTAAGTCAAAGCAGCCTGTAAGCTTTAATTGAAACAGCAGGATCCAGAAGGCTGTGCTGACTTAATTAATTGAATGTTTACAGGAGGGCTTTTTGGAACAGCTTGTGATGGAGCCCACGAGGGAACAGGCCATTCTGGACTTAGTGTTATGTAATGAGCCAGACTTGATAAAAAATCTTAAAGTAAGGGAGCACTTAGGAGGCAGTGATCATAATATGGTAGAATTCAGTCTGCAATTTGAAAGAAAGAAGGTAGAATCAGATATAAAGGTGTTACAGTTAAATAAAGGTAACTACAGGGGCATGAGGGAGGAACTGACGAAAATCGACTGGGAGCAGACCCTAGTGGGAAAGACAGTAGAACAGCAATGGCAGGAGTTTCTGGGAGTAATTGAGGACACAGTACAGAGGTTCATCCCAAAGAACAGAAAGGTTATCAGAGGGGGGATTAGGCAGCCATGGCTGACAAAGGAAGTCAGGGAATGCATCAAAGCAAAAGAGAAAGCCTATAATGTGGCAAAGAGTAGTGGGAAGTCAGAAGATTGGGAAGGCTACAAAAACAAACAGAGGATAACAAAGAGAGAAATAAGGAAAGAGAGGATCAAATATGAAGGTAGGCTAGCCAGTAACATTAGGAATGATAGTAAAAGTTTCTTTAAATACATTAAAAACAAACGGGAGGCAAAAGTAGACATTGGGCCACTCCAAAATGAGTAATTCTGGGAGAGAATTAATTAGAACCCTCCATCCAAGCTGCAGAATCAAAAGTTTTGATCACTGGTAATCTAGTGATGGGAGACAAGGACATAGCTGAGGAACTAAATAAGTACTTTGCGTCAGTCTTCACAGTAGAAGACATGAGTAATATCCCAACAATTCAGGAGAGTCAGGGGGAAGAGTTGAATATGGTAGCCATCACAAAGGAGAAAGTGCTGGAGAAACTAAGAGGTCTAAAAATTGATAAATCTCCGGGCCCAGATGGGCTACATCCTAGAGTTCTAAAGGAGATAGCTGAAGAAATAGAGGAGGCGTTAGTTATGATCTTTCAAAAGTCACTGGAGTCAAGGAAAGTCCCAGAGGATTGGAAAATCGCTGTTGTAATCCCCCTGTTCAAGAAGGGAACAAGAAAAAATATGGAAAATTATAGGCCAATTAGCCTAACCTCGGTTGTTGGCAAGATTCTAGAATCCATCATTAAGGACGAGATTTCTAAATTTTTGGCAGCGCAGGGTAGGATTAGGACAAGTCAGCATGGATTTAGTAAGGGGAGGTCGTGCCTGACAAACCTGTTAGAGTTCTTTGAAGAGATAACAAATAGGTTAGACCGAGGAGAGCCAATGGATGTTATCTATCTTGACTTCCAAAAGGCCTTTGATAAGGTGCCTCATGGGAGACTGCTGAGTAAAATAAGGGCCCATGGTATTCTGTCAGGCAGAAGGCAGAGAGTTGGGATAAAAGGTTCTTTTTCGGAATGGCAACTGGTGACGAGTGGTGTCCCGCAGGGTTCAGTGTTGGGGCCACAGCTGTTCTCTTTATATATTAATGATCTAGATGATGGGACTGGGGGCATTCTGGCTAAGTTTGCCGATGATACAAAGATAGGTGGAGGGGCAGGTAGTATTGAGGAGGTGGGGAGGCTGCAGAAAGATTTAGACAGTTTAGGAGAGTGGTCCAAGAAATGGCTGATGAAATTCAACGTGGGCAAGTGCGAGGTCTTGCACTTTGGAAAAAAGAATAGAGGCATGGACTATTTTCTAAACGGTGACAAAATTCATAATGCTGAAGCGCAAAGGGACTTGGGAGTCCTAGTCCAGGATTCTCTAAAGGTAAACTTGCAGGTTGAGTCCGTAATTAAGAAAGCAAATGCAATGTTGTCATTCATCTCAAGAGGCTTGGAATATAAAAGCAGGGATGTACTTCTGAAGCTTTATAAAGCATTAGTTAGGCCCCATTTAGAATACTGTGAGCAATTTTGGCCCCACACCTCAGGAAGGACATACTGGCACTGGAGCGGGTCCAGCGGAGATTCACACGGATGATCCCAGGAATGGTAGGCGTAACATACGATGAACGTCTGAGGATCCTGGGATTATATTCATTGGAGTTTAGGAGGTTGAGGGGAGATCTAATAGAAACTTACAAGATAATGAATGGCTTAGATAGGGTGGACGTAGGTAAGTTGTTTCCATTAGCAGGGGAGACTAGGACCTGGGGGCACAGCCTTAGAATAAAAGGGAGTCACTTTAGAACAGAGATGAGGAGAAATTTCTTCAGCCAGAGAGTGGTGGGTCTGTGGAATTCATTGCCACAGAGGGCGGTGGAGGCTGGGATGTTGAGTGTCTTTAAGACAGAAGTTGATAAATTCTTGATTTCTCGAGGAATTAAGGGCTATGGAGAGAGAGCGGGTAAATGGAGTTGAAATCAGCCAGGATTGAATGGTGGAGTGGACTCGATGGGCCGAATGGCCTTACTTCCGCTTCTATGTCTTATGGTCTTATGGTCTAAACTGGTGATTATCGATTGGCCAGTGTGTGTGATGACTCGGTTTGATGAATTTGGCTGCTGGCCAATGAATGGGCCCAAAAGGCTGTGCTCTGCCCGGTAACAGTTGGTGATTGGATTTGATCCGACTGGAACGTTTCAGAGCTTCAAGGGTTGAGTCTTTGCTTTCACTTTTGATTCTGCAGCTTGGATGGAGGGTTCTAATTAATTCTCTCCCAGAAGATCCAGCTAAACATTTTTCAGAAGGCCACTGTAAGGGCTGACTCTCTTCAGCAAGTTGGGATGCCTTTCTCTAGAGGTTTCAGAGGCCTGAAGTCAAACCACGAGTTGGAAGCAGGGTTTCATGTGAGATAAAGTGTCTCAAGAAAGAAATAGGCCTGAGTCTGAATCTCGAGCTGATGGCCCAGTTTGATCAGAACTAAATTCACTCCCCAGAAAGCCTGCTGCCAGTGAGTCCTAAATTATTTAACCTGAAAGAATGACTCTGCAAGGAAGACAATTGCCAGCTCTAAACCAGAGACTTTAATCAGCAAGTGTGCTGTGAGGAAAGCGTGCTAAAGAATTTGAAGCAAACACATTTATCTTTTGACCTTCATCCTTATTATCTTTATGCTTTTACATCTGCCTTGTGTGTGGGCAGAGGGTGGACAATTAAAGGTGGTAGTAAGTTAGCTTGTTGTTATCCCATTGCATTTACTGCATATTTAATCAATTATCCTGTCACAAATTGACAGTAATTGTAATTGTGTTTCAACTTACAAACCTGTGACTGTAATTATTGGACAGCTCAGGGCCACAGACCTCAGGACTGTTTACGAGCATGATTGGTTAATTCACTTGTGTGGTGACTCTGGGACGTGTGGGGCTGGAATTGGTCGCACACTTGCCCAGGGTGTCATAACAACATCCGTCACAGCATTTACAATGGTGCAATTATTCCCTCTGTGCTTCGGGCCCTGAAAATGATCACTCACGCTGTATTCTGTATGTGTAAAAATCTCACCTTGGACTGCAGTGAAGACTGGAAGACTGGTTAATTCTTGGAATTAACGTTACAGGAACCAAGAAAGCAGAAAGAAGTGTTTGATTTTACCCAGTTTTCAAACTTTGTAATTATTTGATTGTCAGGTCTCCATTTTTAATTCCTAAGTGAGCAATACTCATCAGCAGGAATCGAAGATGGATGGTCTGTATACTGTGTTTACTCCATCACACCCCTTCCAAGGAGTAGCCTGGAGGCTTGGAGTTGGGGGTTGGAGGCTAGATACCTCTGGACCATGGGTTTGGCAGGCTCAGGTGGGGGCGGTTGGAGGGACGTTAAGAGGCCTCTGGTGGAGAGATGTTGGATACTTGGGAGGAGGGTAATATTGGAGGAAATGGGATTTGGGAGAGGTGGATTAGAGGTGCTCCGATACAGAGGGATCTGGGTGGCCTCGTGCAGGAATCATAGAAAACGAGCATGCAGGTGCAGCAGATAATAATGAAAGCAACTGGAATGTTGACATTTATAGCAAAAGGAATTGAGTATAAAGGTAAGAAAGTGTTAAGGGCAGCATGGTAGCACAGTGTGTAGCGCTGTTGCTTCACAGCGCCAGGGTCCCAGGTTCGATTCCTGGCTTGGGTCACTGTCTGTGCGGAGTCTGAATGTTCTCCCCGTGTCTGCGTGGGTTTTCTCCGGGTGCTCCGGTTTCCTCCCACAAGTCCCGAAAGACGTGCTGTTAGGTGATTTGGACATTCTGAATTCTCCCTCTGTGTACCCGAACAGGCGCCGGAATGAGGCGACTAGGAGCTTTTCACAGTAACTTCATTGCAGTGTTAATGTAAGCCCACTTGTGACAATAAAGATTATTATTATTAAAAACTACACACGGCATTGGTAAGACCAGACCTGGGGTATTGTGTACAGTTTTGGTCCCCTTATTTGGAGAAAGGTGTAGTGGCATTGGAGGCAGTTCAGAGGAAGTTCACCAGATTGATTCCAGAGATGGGGGCTTTGTCATACGAGGAGAGATTGAACAGTTTAGGCCTACACTCTAGAGTTTAGAAAACTGAGGTGAGATTAAATTAAGGTATACAAGATGCTAAAAGGTGTGGATAAAGTAGACATGGAGCAGATGCTTCCTCGTATGGGGTGTTCTAAAATGAGAGGTCTTAAACTTAGAATAAGAGGTCACAAATTAAAAACAGATTTGAGGAGAAACTATTGATGTGTTGGGTGTTCTGGATCACATACAGGTCACCAACACTTGAAGTAGTGCAACACTATTAAAAGGTTAACTATTTAAACATACTTGAACAGTGGGCAAATACGATACTAGCCTTTGCCTTGTCCTAACCAGTTGATCCACTCAGCACATGGTGAATATCTATGTTACAGGCTGTGAGCTCTGTGCTCCTAGCTGGCTGCTACTCGAATGAGCGGGGACTCTGATACCCCCTGTCTTAATAGTGCGTGTGCTCTCACTGGTGATTGGCTGTGGTGTTGTGTATGTTGATTGGTCCCACTGTGTGTCCATCAGTGTGTGTCTGCACCATGATATACTGGTGTATATTATGACAACTACTTCTCCCAAAAAGTTGTAAATCTGTGGAATTTGCTAATCCAAAATGCTGGTTGATGCAGGAACAGTGAGTAAATTTAAGAAGGCGTTAGACAGATTTTTAATTGGTAATGGGTTGAAGGGTTATGGAGGATGGGTAGGACAGTGGAGTTGAGGCCATGATGGGATCAGCCATGGTCACATTGAATGTGTTTAGGTTCGGGAGGCTAAATTGCCTACCCCTGCTCCTAGTTCATGTGTTCTAGGGCTGAGATGTTCTGGCTGATTTTGCAATCCAGCTCTTGGTCTGTAACATTGTAGGTACAGATTATCATCATATCATAGAATTTGCAGCGCAGAAGGAGCCATTTGGCCCATCGAGTCTGCACCGGCCCTTGGAAAGAGCACCCCACCCAAGGTCAACACCTCCACCCTATCCCCATAACCCAGCAACCCCACCCAACACTAAGGATAATTTTGGACACTAAGGGCAATTTATCATGGCCAATCCACCTAACCTGCACATCTTTGGACTGTGGGAGGAAACTGGAGCACCCGGAGAAACCCACGCACACACGGGGAGAATGTGCAGACTCCGCACAGACAGTGACCCAAGCCGGAATCGAACCTTGGACCCTGCTACCGTGCTGCCCCAAATGATGAGGAACATCAGCCATGAAAGAATGGCGTAGAAGGGCAGCACGATAGCACAAGTGGTTAGCACAGTTGCTTCACAGCGCCAGGGTCCCAGGTTCGATTCCCCGCTGGGTCACTGTCTGTGTGGAGTCTGCACGTTCTCCCCGTGTGTGCGTGGGTTTCCACCAGGTGCTCCGGTTTCTTCCCACAGTCCAAAGATGTGCAGGTTAGGTGGATTGACCATGATAAATTGCCCTTAGAGACCAATAAATGTTGAGAGGGGTTATTGGTGTTACAGGGATAGGGTGGACGTAAGGGCCTAAATGGGTCAGTGCAGACTCGATGGGCCGATTGGCCTTCTTCTGCACTGTATATTCTATGTTCTATGTTAAGACTCGATGGGCTGAATGACCTAGTTCTGCTCCTACAACTTATGAACTTATTGGAGTTTAGAGCTCTCGGGAGGGAATGGAGGCCTCAAGGTGGGATCAGAGGTCTCGAAGGTGTTGGGAGGAGGGGTGGGGGCATGGATACTGGGGGCTTCAGGGGATATAAGAAGGGTTAGCACTTAACTTTAGATCCAAGTGTCCTCACTGTCATGTAGTTGTCTGATTTTGCTGAGGCTCGACAAACATGGCCATCTCCAGTTACATTTATAATAGTGTGCAAAACTTTCTACCTGACCGAAACACACCCATTATTAGGGTTAAAATCCCGCCCATTACAGTCGGAAACTGCTTTTTGAAGATGTAACAAAGTTTCTGTGGAAATACAGGATATCCAAGCAGTGAAAACAATTGTGTGCTTGCCATCAGAAACACACCTTGATGTCAAGACCAATATACAGTTGAGAGCTAAGACACATCAATGAAAATATATAAAATACAGAAGGCAAAATATCTAAAGTAAGAGGTAGAACATACTCCAAAATATGGCAGCCTCTTTATTCCATTCTTTTTGAGCTGCTCTCCTTGACATCCTGTGGCACTTGCTGCCAGACAGTGCCCTGAGAAATGGTTCATGCTCTCCTTTCAATAGCCTGTCAGGGGAATGGGTTAAAGGGATATGGGCAACAGGTGGGGAGGTGGATTTGAGACCAGGAAGAGATCAGCCATGATCTGATTTGATGACGGAGCAGGCTTGAAGGGCTGAATTGCCTACCTGTGCTCCTAATTCCTATTTTCCTATCTTCCGGGTTCCTGATTTGCTTGCTGGAATTTATCATGGCCAATCCACCTAACCTGCACATCTTTGGACTGTGGGACTTTTACCAAAGTAACTTATACATGGAAAGCCAGCAAACCACAATGTCGCTACTTTAAGCCTACAGACGCATGAGACTTTCTACCCAATGATTGGCAATCTCTTAATTCCGGGAACTTGCCCACTATTTATTCATTCAGCTCACCCAGGACATGTATGTGGGCTGAGCACATGCTATTTGTGTTGAATGATAATTTCTGAGTGAACATTTGTGAAATCACTAAGTAGACTTATTTAAAAATAAAGCTTGGGCGAAATTCTCCGGAAACGGCGCGATGTCCGCCGAATGGCGCCCAAAACGGCTCAAATCAGATGGGCATCGCGCCGCCCATCTTTGGGGGCCGAGCCCCAACCTTAAGGGGCTAGGTCGGCGTCGGATGAATTTCCGCCCTGCCAGCTGGCGGAAAAGGCCTTTGGTGCCCCGCCAGCTGGCGCGGAAATGACATCTCCGGGCGGCGCATGCGCAGGAGCGGCCGCTGACAGCATGCGCAGTGGAGGGAGTCTCTTCTGCCTCCGCCATGGTGGAGACCGTGGTGGAGGCGGAAGGGAAAGAGTGCCCCCACGGCACAGACCCGCCCGCGGATCGGTTCACCCCGATCGCGGGCCAGGCCACCGTGGGGGCACCCCCCGGGGCCAGATCGCCCCGCGGCCCCCCCTAGGACCTCGGAGCCCGCCCGCGCCGCCTTGTCCCGCCGGTAAGGTAGGTGGTTTAATTTACGCCGGCGGGACAGGCATTTTAGCGGCGGGACTTCGGCCCATCCGGGCCAGAGAATCGCGCGGGCGGGCCCGCCAACCGGCGCGGCGCGATTCCCGCCCCTGCCGAATCTCCAGTGCTGGAGACTAAACTGTTAGCAGATACAATAAGGGGGGGGTTAGAGAATAACGGGGGCAGAGGGAGTTAGTTTAGTTTAGTTCAGATTAGGCGGGAACAGCGAAAGGAGTTGGAAGGATTTGGGGTGTGTGTGTATAAGCTCAGTTGGCAGTGTATGGCTGTTGGTTGGGGGGGTGTTACGCACTGAATTATGTTTACATTTGTATTTGTATCTTTTGTTGTTAGAAAACCATAAAGGCCTGAATGAAATGTTGGTTAAAAAGAAGACAAGGTTCACAGAACAGACTTCAGCCAGATAAACTCAGAAAGTCTTGCATTTTCATGTAATATTTAGTCCTCTTTTCCTGTGTGATAGAGACTATAATTGAACTCGCAGGATGTGCATAATGGGTAAAGAGATTCAATTCATGTTGGAACCACAGAGGTCTGATTATGTAGATCAAAAGACAACAGTTGGGACAACTTAGGTCAATATTTCCACTATTTGAGAGAGGATCAAGGTGGGCGAGATTCTCCGACCCCCCGCCGGGTCGGAGAATCACGAACCCTAACACTGATCCTCTAAGGGCAAATTCTCTTCCATGCTTAACATCCCAGGCCCAAAACACTCAGTCCAGATTAAGCAGCATTTCACTTGCAGCTCTTCCAATTTGGTCTATTGCATTCGCTGCTCCCAATGTGGTCTCCTCTATATCGGAGAGACCAAACGCAGACTGGGTGATCGCTTTGCTGAGATCTCCGGTCTGTGCGCATTCAGGATCCTGACCTTCCCGTTGTTTGCCATTTTAAAAAGTATATATATTTTTATTCAAAGTTGTAGCGCACAAAGACTCCATGCGACGGATAGAATGAAGTCGATGAGGCTTTATTAAGCGTGTCTGTTCCCCAGCAGCTCGATAGTAAACTGGCCTACGGGGGAAGACACCGGCTTCTTATACTCCGCCTTCAGGGCGGAGCTTGAGGTCAACGGCCAACCAGGACCCGGGATCTGTCAGCCAATGACATTAGGGCTTCCAGTCCCACATGACCCCCAATACATACTACCACATTCACCCCTTGTCAAAAATGAACCCGGCGGGGTGATGCTTCGTATGGTGGTAAGGGTTTACAGGGCTGGTCCTGGGAGGATAGAACATTCACATGGTAGTACAGTATTGGACAGTTTCATCCTGTTGCAACTATTTACAGAGGGTATAGGAAAAAAACAAAATGTTCTTTGAACAGTCCATCTTTGTTTTACATCGACGCCACGAGTCGGTCGGGCGGTCTGGTCGTCCGTGTCGATCGCCTCGGCCCCGGCGGTGGTGGTGGTGCTTGTACCAGTGTTGTCGCCTCCAGGAGCCGTACAGTTTCAGCTGTCGGTGCAAAGGGGAGGGGGACTGATCCTCCTGGGAAGGGGGCGGTCGCGGGGTGCGGCGGTGGCAGGAAGGGGGGCGGTTGGGTTGATGGTGTCGGGGGGGGTGTGCGTGGTGCCGGCGGGCGCCAGATCCCGCAGGGAGACCGTGTCCTGTCGGCCGTCGGGGTACTCCACGTAGGCGTACTGGGGGTTTGTGTGGAGGAGGTGAACCCTTTCGACCAACGGGTCCGCCTTATGTGCCCGCACATGCTTTCGGAGCAGGATGGGTCCTGGGGCCGCCAGCCAGGTCGGCAGCGACGTTCCAGAGGAGGACCTCCTAGGGAAGACAAGGAGACGCTCGTGGGGCGTTTGATTAGTGCTTGTACATAATAACGACCGGATGGAATGGAGAGCGTCCGGGAGGACCTCCTGCCACCGTGAAACTGGGAGATCCCTGGACCGTAGGGCCAGTAGGACGGCCTTCCAGACCGTGCCGTTCTCCCTTTCTACTTGCCCGTTCCCCCAGGGGTTGTAGCTGGTCGTCCTGCTTGAGGCTATGCCCTTGCTGAGCAGGAACTGGCGCAGCTCGTCACTCATGAAAGAGGACCCCCTGTCGCTGTGGACGTATGCGGGGTAACCGAACAGTGTGAAGATGCTGTTCAGGGCTTTAATGACTGTGGCCGCGGTCATGTCGGAGCAGGGAATGGCAAAAGGGAAGTGGGAGTATTCATCCACTACATTAAGAAAATATGCGTTGCGGTCGGTGGAGGGGAGGGGCCCTTTGAAATCGAGACTGAGGCGTTCAAAGGGGCGGGAAGCCTTAATCAGGTGCGTTCCATCTGGCCTGAAAAAATGCGGCTTGCATTCCGCGCAAATGTGGCAGTCCCTTGTGACTGTACGGACCTCTTCTAAAGAGTATGGGAGATTGCGGGACTTGATGAAGTGGTAAAACCGAGTGACCCCCGGGTGGCAGAGGTCCTCGTGGAGGGTTTGGAGGCAGTCAATTTGTGCGTTGGCACATGTGCCGCGGGATAGGGCATCGGACGGCTCGTTCAGCTTTCCGGGCCGGTACAAGATCTCATAGTTGAAGGTGGAGAGCTCGATCCTCCACCTTAAGATCTTGTCATTTTAAATTTTGCCCCGCTGTGCATTATCAAACATGAAAGCTACCGACCGTTGGTCAGTGAGGAGAGTGAATCTCCTGCCGGCCAGGTAATGCCTCCAATGTCGCACAACTTCCACTATGGCTTGGGCTTCCTTTTCCACTGAGGAGTGGCGGATTTCTGAGGCGTGGAGGGTTCGGGAGAAAAAGGCCACGGGTCTGCCCGCTTGGTTAAGGGTGGCCGCTAGAGCTACGTCGGAGGCGTCGCTCTCGACCTGGAAGGGGAGGGACTCGTCGATGGCGCGCATCGTGGCCTTTGCGATGTCCGCTTTGATGCGGCTGAAGGCCTGGCAAGCCTCTGTCAACAGAGGGAAGGTCGTGGTCTGTATTAGGGGGCGGGCCTTGTCTGCGTACTGGGGGACCCACTGGGCGTAGTACGAAAAGAACCCCAGGCAGCGTTTCAGGGCTTTTGGGCAGTGCGGGAGGGGAAATTCCATGAGTGCGCGCATACGTTCGGGGTCGGGGCCTATTATCCCATTGCGTACTATGTAGCCCAGAATGGCTAGCCGGTCGGTGCTAAAAACGCACTTGTCCTCGTTGTACGTGAGGTTCAAGGCTTTGGCGGTCTGGAGGAATTTTTGGAGGTTGGCGTCGTGGTCCTGCTGATTGTGGCCGCAGATGGTTACATTGTCGAGATACGGGAACGTGGCCCGTAACCCATGTTGATCAACCATCCGGTCCATCTCCCGTTGGAAGACCGAGATCCCGTTTGTGACGCCAAAAGGGACCCGTAGGAAATGGTATAGTCGCCCGTCTGCCTCGAAGGCTGTGTACTTGCGGTCACTTGGGCGGATGGGGAGCTGATGGTAGGCGGACTTGAGGTCCACGGTGGAGAAGACTTTATACTGGGCAATCCGATTGACCATGTTGGATATGCGGGGGAGAGGGTACGCGTCTAGTTGTGTGTACCTGTTGATGGTCTGGCTATAGTCAATGACCATCCTTTGTTTCTCCCCTGTCTTCACGACTACCACCTGTGCTCTCCAGGGACTATTGCTGGCCTGGATTATGCCCTCCTTTAGTAGCCGCTGGACTTCGGACCGAATGAAGGTCCGGTCCTGGGCGCTGTACCGTCTGCTCCTAGTGGCGACGGGTTTGCAATCCGGGGTGAGGTTCGCAAACAAGGACGGGGGTTGCACCTTGAGGGTAGCGAGGCCGCAGATAGTGAGTGGGGGTATGGGGCCGCCGAATTTAAACGTAAGGCTCTGTAGATTACATTGGAAATCTAATCCCAGCAAGGTGGGGGGCACAGAGTTGGGGAAGGACGTTAAGTTTGTAGTTTTTGAACTCCCTCCCCTGCACCGTTAGGGTAACTATGCAGAATCCCAGGATCTGTACGGAGTGGGATCCTGCAGCTAGGCAAATCTTTTGTGCGCTGGGATAGGTGGTCAAGGAACAGCATCTTACCGTGTCGGGGTGTATAAAGCTTTCCGTGCTCCCGGAGTCGACTAGGCATGGCGTCTCGTGGCCGTTAATTAGGACCATTGTCGTCATCGTCTGGAGTGTCCGGGGCCGAGCCGGATCGAGCGTAACCGAAGTGAGCCGTGGTTGTAGTAGTGGGGTGGGGTCCGTTGTTGCCGTCCAAGATGGCGTCGGGGATGGACAAAATGGCCGCCCCCATACATCACACGTGGCTGAGGGGTCACAAGATGGCGGCGGGGGTGGACAAAATGGCCGCCCCCATGCGTCGTACAGGTCGGGGGCGGTCCAAGATGGCGGCGCCCCTCCTCCCCTCGTGGTGGTCGGGACCCAAAATGGCGGCATCTGCGGGTCGCACATGGTGTGCTGGGGGGGTCTGGGGAGCGCTAGGACCGCAAGCGCTAGGACCGCGCGGAGCTCCCTCACCGGGGACAGCGGTGGTCAGGGCCCAAGTCGGCGGCGCCGGCGGGTCAGGCGTGGGGCCGCGAGCGCAAGGAGCGCGAGGAGCTCCCTCACCGGGGACAGCAGTGGTCGGGGTCCAAGTAGATGGCGCCGGCGGGTCAGGCGTGGGGCGCGGGACGGGGGTGAGGGTGGCGTTAGGGACGCGAAAAACCCCCTCCTCTCCGTGGAGAGTGTTGGCCGGGACCCAAAGCGGTAGCGCGGCGGCGGGTCGTACATGGGCTGCGGGGAGGGGGGTTGGGGAGCGTAGGCGGCGTGCAGGGCTCCCAGTTCTCCCGGGACCGCGGTGGTCGGGAACCAGAGCGGCTGCGCCTGCGGGTCGCACATGGCATGCTGGGGGGGTTGGGACGCATAGACTGCTTGCAGGGCTCCCTGTGCTTCCGGGACGGCGGCGACCTCGCGGGACCGGCACACAACCGCATAATTGCCCTTTTTCCCGCAGCTTTTGCAGATGGCTGCGCGGGCCGGACAGCGCTGTCGGGGGTGTTTTGCCTGGCCGCAGAAATAACAGCGGGCGCCCCCGGTGCGACTCGGCGTTTGGACTGCGCAAGCCTGTGGGGTGTCCGGGGGGGGGGGGGGGTAGGGGGTTTGCCGCGACGGGTACGTACGGGGCCCAATGGCCTGCCGCGCGGTCGGGGCCGTAGGCGCGGGTATTACGCGCGGCCACGTCTAGGGAGGCTGCTAGGGCCCGTGCCTCTGAGAGTCCTAGCGACTCTTTTTCTAAAAGTCTTTGGCGGATTTGGGAGGATTGCATACCTGCCACAAAAGCGTCGCGCATTAACATGTCCGTGTGTTCGTTTGCATTCACCGACGGGCAGCTGCAGGCTCGTCCCAAAATCAGCAGCGTGGCGTAGAACTCGTCCATCGATTCTCCGGGAGCTTGCCGTCTTGTCGCGAGCTGGCAGCGAGCGTAGATTTGGTTAACTGGGCGAACGTAGAGACTTCTCAGTGCTGTGCACGCCGTCTGGAAATCGTCGGTGTCTTCAATGAGGGTGAAAATCTCCGTGCTCACCCTCGAGTGCAGGACCTGCAGTTTTTGAGACTCGGCCGGTGGTCGTTCTGATGTAGGCCTCGAAGCAAGTCTGCCAGTGTTTGAAGGCTGCTGCCGCGTTCACTGCGTGGGGGCTGATCCTCAGGCATTCTGGAATGATCCTGAGCTCCATAGTCCTTTTTAGGCACGCTTAATAAATTGTAGCGCACAAAGACTCCATGAGACGAATAGAGTGAAGTCGATGAGGCTTTATTAAGCGTGTCTGTTCCCCAGCAGCTCGATAGTAAACTGGCCTGCGGGGGAAGACACCGGCTTCTTATACTCCGCCTTCAGGGCGGAGCTTGAGGTCAACGGCCAACCAGGACCCGGGATCTGTCAGCCAATGACATTAGGGCTTCCAGTCCCACATGACCCCCAATACATACTACCACAAAAGTTTTTGTCAAAAACATAATTTTTGCATAACCGTGTGCAACCATTAACTTTACAAAATAAAAGTTAACCATATATACAGAGAAAAGAACAATACAACGTAACGATTCCCCTCCCCCCGGATGCTGCTGCTACTGACCTTTACTGCTCTCCTAGAAAGTTGAGGAACGGCTGCCACCTCCGAGAGAACCCCGCCATGGACCCTCTCAAGGCAAACGTTATTTTCTCGAGACTGAGAAACCCAGCCATGTCGCTAACCCAGGTCTCTACACTTGGGGGCTTTGAGTCCCTCCCCATTAAAACGATCCATCTCCGGGCTACCAGGTAGGCAAAGGCCAAAACCTCGGCCTCTTTCGCTTCCTGAACTCCCGGATCGTCTGACACACCAAAGATCGCTATCTCTGGACTCGGCACCATCCGGGTGTCTAAGATCTTGGACATTGCCTTGGCAAATCCCTGCCAGGATCCCTTAAGAGCCGGGCATGCCCAGAACATATGGACATGATCTGCAGGGCTTCCCGCACATCTCGCACATTTATCATCAACCCCAAAGCGCTTGCTCATCCTGGTTGCCGTCTTGTGTGCCTGGTGGACCACCTTAAACTGGATTAAGCTAAGCCTGGCACAAGATGAGGAGGAATTGACCCTGTTTTGGGCGTGCGCCCACAGGCCCGCATCCAGCTCCCCGCCTAGCCCCTCCTCCCATTTGCCCTTAAGTTCCTCCACTGGGGCTTCCTCCGCCTCCTGAAGTTCCTGGTAGATGTCCGACACCTTCCCCTCCCCTACCCAGGTGCCGGAGACCACCCTGTCCTGTATCCTGCGTGGGGATAGCAGCGGAAATGATACCACCTGTTTTTTCAGAAAGTCGCGTACCTGAAGGTATCTGCAAGCGTTTCCAGGGGGCAAACTGAATTTCTCCTCCAGCGCTTTCAGGCTGGGAAAGGTCCTGTCTATGAACAGATCCCACATCCTTTTAATACCTGCTCTATGCCAGCTTTGAAACCCTCCGTCTATCTTGCCCGGAACAAATGTGTGATTGTTGCGTATCGGGGTCCAGACTGAGGCTCCCTCCACCTTCTCCACTGACCCCAGATCTTTAATGCCACCACCACCACCGAGAACGGCAGAGGTGCCGTTACGAGTGCCCCTAGGCTGGTACCTTTGCATGAGGCCGCCTCTAACCGCTCCCACGACGACCCCTCCCCCAATATCCATTTCCTAATCATGGCTATGTTAGCCGCCCAATAGAAGCTGCAAACTTTCGGCAGCGCCAGCCAGGTACAGTCTCTTTACTCGTCAGGTCTTATTTGCCCATACAAATCCCGAGATGATCTTGTTCACCCGCTTAAAGAAGGATTTAGGGATGAAGATGGGAAGGCACTGGAAGACAAACAGGAATCTCGGGAGAACCATTATCTTAACGGTCTGCACCCTCCCCGCTAAGGATAGCGGGAGCATGTCCCACCTTTTGAAGTTCCCCTCCACCTGCTCTACCAACTGAGATAGATTAAGCTTGTGGAGGGCATCCCGCTTTCGAGCCACCTGTATCCCTAGGTACCGAAAGCTCTTCTCGACCATCTTCAGCGGAAGCTCACCCAGTCTCTTTTCCTGCCCCTTAGCTTGAAACACAAACATCTCGCTTTTCTTCTCGTTCAGTTTGGACCCCGGGAAATTGCCAAAATCCCTCAGAATCTGCATGATCTCCCCCATCCCCTCTAAAGGGTCCGAGATGTACAGGAGCAGATCGCCCGCGTAAAGCTAGACCTGGTGCTCCTCCCCCCGAACCAACCCCTGCCAGTTCTTTGAAGTCCGCAACGCTATAGCCAGCGGCTCTATCGCAAGGGCGAACAGTAACGGGGCGAGGGGGCACCCTGCCTCGTCCCCCAGTGGAGAGGGGGCACCCTGCCTCGCCCCCAGTGGAGAGGGGGCACACTGCCTCGTCCCCCAGTGGAGAGGGGGCACCCTGCCTCGTCCCCCAGTGGAGAGGGGGCACACTGCCTCGTCCCCCAGTGGAGAGGGGGCACCCTGCCTCGTCCCCCAGTGGAGAGGGGGCACACTGCCTCGTCCCCCAGTGGAGAGGGGGTACCCTGCCTCGTCCCCCAGTGGAACCTAACGTATTCCGACCTCACCCTGTTTGTGCGCACACTTGCCACGGGGACCTGGTAGAGTAGCTGGACCCAACCTGTGAACCCCTCACCGCACCCAAACCTTCTTAGCGCCTCCCACAAGTACTTCCATTCCACCCGGTCAAAGGCTTTCTCTGCGTCGATCGCCGTCACTACTTCTGCCTCCCCTCCCTCTGAGGGCATCATGATGATGTTTAGGAGCTTCTGTACATTGGAGTTCAATTGCCTGCCCTTGACAAAGCCTGTCTGGTCCTCCCCTATCACCCCAGGGACACAGTCCTCAATTATAGCAGCCAAGATTTTGGCCAGCAGTTTGGCGTCTACCTTCAGGAGCGATATCGATCTATAAGATCCACACTGTAGCGGGTCTTTCTCTCGTTTGAGGATGAGTGAAATCGAAGCCTGTGACATTGTTGGGGGGAGGGTCCCTCTCTCTTTGGCCTCATTAAAGGTCCTTAGTAGGAGTGGGCACAGCAGTTCCGAAAATTTCTTGTAGAATTCTACAGGGTAGCCATCCGGCCCCGGGGCCTTGCCCGACTGCATGTTCCCTAGCCCCTTTACCATCTCCTCCAGCTCTGTTGGGGCCCCCAGTCCCTCCACCAGATCCTCTTCCACCTTTGGACACCTCAGTTGGTCCATGAATTGCTTCATCCCTTCCGCTCCCGCCGGGGCTCTGACTCATACAATTTACCGTAGAACGCCCTAAAAACTTTGTTTACCCCCTCTGGGTCTATGACCATGTTGCCCTCCTTATCCCGTACTTCCACAATTTCCCTGGCCGCTTCCCTCTTGCAAAGTTGGTGCGCCAGCATTCTACTCGTTTTCTCCCCGTACTCGTAGACAGCCCCTTTGGTCTTCCTCAGCTGTGCTACCGCCTTCCCAGTGGTCAGCAGGTCGAATTCTGCCTGTAGCCTCCGGCGCTCTTTCAGTAGCCCTGTCTCGGGGGTATCCGCGTAGGTCCTGTCTACTCTGAGTATCTCCTAGACTAGCCTTTCTCTCTCCGCTCAGTCTTTCTTCTCTCTGTGGGATCTGATAGAGATCAACTCCCCTCTGATAACTGCCTTCAGGGCCTCCCACACCGTGGACGCCGCTACCGCCCCTGATTTATTAGTTTCCAGGTAGTTTTTAACGTTCCTCCTTATCCGCCCACAAACCTCATCGCTTGCCAGCAGCCCCACATCCAGCCTCCCCAAGACGCAAATCCACCCAGTGTGGAGCATGATCGGAGACTGCAATGGCCGAGTATTCTGTCCCCTCCACCCTAGGGATCAACGCCTTGCTCATCACAAAGAAACCTATATGGGAGTAAACCTTGTGGACATGGGAAAAGAAAGAGAACTCCTTCGCCCTCGGTCGGGCGAATCTCCACGGGTCTATGCCCCCCACCTGTTCCATGAATCCCCTCAGTTCTTTAGCCGCCGCTGGTCGCTTCCCCGACCTGGGTTTTGACCGGTCCAATACAGGGTCTATAACTGTGTCGAAATCACCCCCCATAATCAGATTGTGTGAGTCTAAGTCCGGAACTTTACCTAGCGTGCGTCTCATAAATTCCACGTCATCCCAGTTCGGGGCGTAAACGTTCACTAGCACCACCTGAGTCCCCTGCAGCTTCCCGCTAACCATTATGTATCTGCCCCCCTTGTCAGCCACAATATTTCCTGCCTCAAAAGCCACCCGTTTGCTGACCAGGATTGCTGCTCCTCTGGTCTTTGAATCCAGCCCCGAATGAAACAACTGGCCCACCCACCCTTTTCTCAATCTTGTTTGGTCCGCAAGTTTTAGGTGCGTCTCCTGTAGCATGGCTACGTCTGCCTTTAACCCCTTTAGGTGCGAGAACACGTGAGCCCTCTTGACCGGCCCATTCAGGCCCCACACATTCCACGTGATCAACCTGGATGGGGGGTTAACCCCCCCTCCCCTCCCCTGCCGATTAGCCATCTCCCTTTTTCGGCCAGCCACGAGCCCGCGTCCCCCACTTACCCGAGCCCTCCCATTGGGCCCCCCCCCCCCCCGACTCTCCTCTGTTCCCCCATGTTGGCTCCTTTCCTGTCAGCAAAGCAGCATCCCATCCCCCCCTCCCCCCTTAGCAACCATTGTGATCACAAACACCCAAGTCAAGCACCCGCTTGACACTGGCTCTCCCCCCATTATGCTTCCGTGAGTCAGCTGACCCATGCTGAGCCTGGCCGCTCCCGCCTCTGTCTCCCATTATTCAGATGCCTCATTTTTCGGGCCTCTCTCTCCCTGTGGAAAGCCCAACTTATCTGCTTCAACGGCCCCAAAGAACATTTCCCGCCCCCCTCTCCCCACGAAACAAACAACAAACCCCGGGCACAAACCTGACCCCACAAAAGAAACGGCTCTGGCTGCCAGGAGAGTAGCCCTACGTGCAGGGCCCCTCTCCTCCCTCTGCGGCCGAGCTCTACAAAAGTCGAAAACATGGCCGAAAAAACAGGGAACAAACAAAAATAAGAGGGAACAACATTAATGTCGCTCCCTCTGGCTACTCGACAATTAACATCCCCACTAGAGTAACGTCCCAGTGTGCTTGTCCTTTAGGTTGAGACCAACCTTTCTTGCTTGATAAAGTTCCACGCCTCGTCCGGTGTATGAAATGAAAATGAAATGAAAATCACTTATTGTCACAAGTAGGCTTCAAATGAAGTTACTGTGAAAAGCCCCTAGTCGCCACATTCCGGCGCCTGTTCGGGGAGGCTGGTACGGGAATTGAACCGTGCTGCTGGCCTGCCGTGGTCTGCTTTAAAAGCTAGCGATTTAGCCCAGTGTGCTAAACCAGCCCCTCAAAGTATCAAAGTAATGGTGGCGATCTTGATACGTGACCCACATCCTTGCCGGATGCAACAGCCCGAACTTCACCCCTTTGCTGTGGAGGGCCGCCTTAGCCCGGTTGAATCCAGCACGCCTCTTGGCCAGTTCTGCTCCTAGGTCCTGGTAGATGCGGATTACGCTGTTCTCCCACCTGCTGCTCCGTTCCTTTTTAGCCCATCGCAGGATTCGTTCCTTATCTGAGAAGCGGTGGAACTGTACCACCATGGCCCTCGGCGGTTCATTCGTTTTGGGCTTCCTTGCAAGGACTCTGTGCGCCCCATTCAGTTCTAGAGGCCGAGGGAATGCTCCTGACCCCATCAGGGTCCCCAGTAACGTGGTCACGAATGCGCTCGCGTCCGACCCCTCCGCAACCTCAGGTAGGCACAGAATGCACAGGTTTTGCCTCCTGGGCCTGTTTTCAAGGTCTTCCAGCCTCTCCTGCCACATCTTATATAAGGTGTCGTGTGCCTCCACCCTGACGGCCAGGCCCAGTATCTCGTCCCCATTATCCAAGAACTTTTTCTCAATCTTGATTGCCTTCTCCTGCATTTTCTGGGTCTCAACCATTTTCTCCATTGAGGCCTTCATTGGGGCCAGCATCTCCGTTTTCAGGTCAGCAAAACAGCTTCTAAGGAACTCCTGCTGTTCCCGCGACCACTGGGCCCATGCTGCCTAATCCAAGCCGGCCGCCATTTTCTGTTCCCACGCCCGTTCCTGCCGCTTCTCGTTGCTCGTTTGTTTGACCGTCCTGCTCCTGGTCCCCTCCATAAACTGCTGTGGGGAGCCTTCTAGTGCCGTTTGCCTGCCGATTTGTGCCGAAAAGGGGCTGTCAAAGCTCCTTGAAAGGGCCCGTTGGTCCGTTAGCGGCGGGAGCTGCCGAAAACGCGACCTACCCGCGCATCGAATTCAACAACTTCAGATGATTAGCTCCACCCCACCTTGACCCATTTGTTTTCATCCTATTTTATTTTAACTGTCTTTTACCATTTCTTTCTTTCTTAATATATATTAACCTCCCCCATCCCCCACCACCATCTTATCCATCTTTCCTTACCCTTTCTCCACTTTGCTTCCCCCTTCCCCTCCCCCCACATCTACAGTTCATCCTCTGATGTTAGTTTCCCTGCTGTTTGGCCTTTCACATCTTTTGTCCTCTCTGGGGACTGCCATTAGCATTCTTTCCCCTTGGTTTCTGTGGCCATTAGCACCCGGTTTCCCTGGGTTTCTGTGGCTATGACTCATCTTTCATTCTCACTCCACAGTATAAATATTTCCCACTTTCTCTGTCTGTTAGCTTTGACAAAGAGCCATCGGACTCGAAACATTAGCTCTTTTCGCTCCCTACAGATGCTGCCAGACCTGCTGAGATTTTCCAGCATTTTCTTTTTTGTTTCAGATTCCAGCATCCGCAGTAATTTGCTTTTTTCCCAGTCTCTCAATCCCTGCTCTCTGCCACCTCCGAAACCCCCCATCCAGTCTCCCCGGGACAAACCGGTGATTGCCACAAATTGGAGCCCAGACCGATGCTCCCTCCACTCCCATATGCTTCCTCCACTGTCCCCAAACTCTCAGAGCCGCCACTACCACCGGGCTTGTGGAATACCGGGCCGGTGAGAATGGCAGAGGTGACGTTAACAGTGCTCCTAAACTTGTGCCCCTCCATGATGCCACCTCTACCCGCTCCCACACCGACTCGCGGGGTTTTACCTGCCCTCATAACCGCATTAACACGCTTAAAATTAGGGAGGCACAGGAAAACAAACAAAAATCTCCGGAGAACCGTCATCTTTACGGTCATTACCCTCCCGCCCGTGACAACGGGAGCAAATGCTATCTCTGAAAGTCCTTTGTCATTTGCTCAACTAACCGGGCCAGATTTAATTTCTGTAGCTGCTCCCATCCCCGTGCCACCTGGATTCCCAAGTATCGAAAACTCCCTCCCACCACTTTAAATGGCAACTCCCCCAGTCTTCTCTCCTGCCCCTCGCCTGGATCACAAAAACCTCACTCTTACCCATGTTCAATTTATACCCCGAGAGCTGGTCAAATTCCCCTAAGGTCTGTATAATCTCTCCCATCCCCCTAGCGGTTCAGAAATATGCAGGAGTAGGTCGTCCGCAAATAAAATGTTGGGGGAATAGAAACACTTTATAGGACAAACATTAAATACAAAATGTAAATACACAGACACAGGTATCGGGTGAAGCATACAGGAGTGTAGTACTACTCAGTAGCGAAGATGTGTGAAGAGATCAGATCCGTCCATAAGAGAATTGTTTAGGAGTCGTAGCAGCGGGGGAGAATCTGTTTTTGTATCTCTTTGTATGTGTTCTCACTGAGCTCCATCCTCCCACCCCCCTCCCCCAGGCTAGCTCCTTCCAGCCCTTTGACGCTCTTAGCGCCATCGCCAATGGCTCTATAGCCAAGGCAAACAACAGTGGGGAGAGTGAACATCCCAGGTGCAGTCTAAAGTAGTCCGAACTCACCCGGTTCATCCGCACACTCGCCACCGGAGCCTGGTACAGCAACCGGATCCAGTCTACAAAGCCCTGCCCAACCCAACCCCCCCAGGACCTCCCACAAATACTTCCTCTCCACCCAGTCGAAGGCCTTCTCCGCGTCCATTGCGACCACTACCTTCACCTCCCTCCCCTCGGAGGGCATTATGATGACATTCAAGAGCCTTTTAACGTTGGCCGTTAACTGCCTGCCTTTGATAAGTCCCGTCTGGTCCTCCCCCATCACCCCCGGAACACAACCCTCTATTCTCGAGGCCAGAATCTTGGCGTGCAATTTGGCGTCATCATTTAGTAGGGAGATTGGTCTGTATGACCCGCATTGTTCTGGGTCCTTCTCCCGCTTCAGGATCATTGAGATCGAGGCCTGTGACATTGTTGGGGGAAGAACACCCCGCTCCCTTGCCTCATTAAATGCTCTCACCAGCAGCGGGCCCAGTATCCCAGAAAACGTCTTATAAAATTCCTATGGATAACCGCCCGGTCCCGGGGCCTTGCCCGACTGCATGGCCTCCAATCCCTCTACCATTTGCACAATCCCGATCGGGGGGCTCCCAGCCCCTCCACCAACCCTTCCTCAGCCTTTGGAAATTCCAAACTCTCCAAGAATTGTCTCATCCCCGCCATCCCAGCGGGAGGCTCCGACTCATACAACTGACGGTAAAATTCCTTGAACACCCCGTACACCCCCACTGGATCCAAGATCGTGTTGCCCCCTCTATCCTTCACTCTTCCTATCTCCCTGGCCGCCTCCCTTTTCCTGAGCTGGTGTGCTAGCATCCTACTGGCCTTCTCCCCATACCCATATATCACCCTTCTCGCCTTCCTCAATTGCCCCACCCTCTTCCCTGTGGATATCAGACCAACTCCACCTGCAGCTTCTGCTGCTCCTTCAACAGCCTCGCCTCCAGGGCTTCCGAGTACCTATCGGGCAGCACAAATGGCTGGCACTGTGGCTTCACGGTGCCAGTGTTCCAGGTTTGATTCCCCGCTGGGTCACTGTCTGTGCGGAGTCTGCATGTTCTCCCCGTGTCTGTGTGGGTTTCCTCCGGGTGCTCCGGTTTCCTCCCACAGTCCAAAGATGTGCAGGTTAGGTGGATTGGCCATGATAAATTGCCCTTAGTGTCCAAAAAGGTTAGGAGGGGTTATAGGATGGAAGTGAGGGCTTAAGTGGATCGGTGCAGACTTGATGGGCCGAATGGCCTCCTTCTGCACTGTATGTTCTATGCTCTCTCCACCTGGAAGATCTCCCTGACCAGCCTATCCATCTTTGCCCACTACACCTTCTCCCTAAGCACCTGTACCGAAATCAGCTCCCCCCTAACTACTGCCTTCAGCGCCTCCCATACCGTTGCTGCCGAAACCTCCCCCGTATCATTTATCTCCAAATAATTCTGGATGGCCTCCCTCGCCCGCCCCCACACCCCCTCATCCGCTAACAGTCCGACATCCAATCTCCATTACGGGCATTGACCCCCCCCACCTTGCTCACCTGTAAATCCCCCAAGTGTGGGGCATGACCCGTCACAACAAGCACTGAAAACTCGGCATCCACCACCCCCGCCAGCAAAGCCCTGTCCAAAACGGAAAAATCAATCTGGGAGCACACTTTGTGTACACGGGAGAACAAAGAAAATTCCTTTTCTCTTGGTCGTCCGAACCTCCACGGATCTACCTTCCCCCCACCCACTCCGATTTGTTCCATAAACCCCTTTAGTTCTTTCGCTGTGGCTGGCACGCTCCCTGTCCTTGAACTCGACCGATACAACCTCGGCTCTACAACTGTATTAAAGCCCCCCCCGCTCAGTATCAGTCTACGTGTGTCAAGGTCCGGAATCTTCCCCAACACTCACCTCATAACTCCACATCGTCCCAGTTTGGTGCATAGATATTCACTAATACCACCGGCATCCCCTCCAGCTTCCCACTCACGATAACGTACCTACCCCCCGAGTCTGCCACTAAGCTCCCCATCTCAAATGACACCCGCTTATTGATCAAGATCGCTACCCCCCTAGTTTTAGAGTCCAGCCCCAAATGAAATACCTGCTCAACCCACCCCTTCCTCAGCCTAGTCTGATCCACTACCCTCAGGTGTGTCGCCTGTGGAGGGGCAGTACAGTGGCGCAGTGGGTTAGCCCTGCTGCCTCACGGCGCCAAGGTCCCAGGTTCGATCCCGGCTCTGGGTCACTGTCCGTGTGGAGTTTGCACATTCACCCCCTGTTTGCGTGGATTTCGCCCCCACAACCCAAAACAAAATGTGCAGGGTAGGTGGATTGGGCACGCTAAATTGCCCCTTAATTGGAAAAAATGTATTGGGTACTCTAAATTTCAAAAAAAGTGTGTCAGAAAACAAAAGGGATGTAGTATTGCCACGTCCACCTTCAAACTCTTCAAATGTGTGAACATGCCCTCTTGATCGTCCCATTCAGCCCTCTCAAGTTCCATGTGATCAGCCTGGTCGGGGGCCAACCCCCAACAAAATAACAATCCCAATCCCCCTCAACAAATTGATCACTTGCTCGCCCCCCACTGCGCTTCCATGAGCTAGCCCACCCAGCTGGCCCATGGCGCCAAGCATACTACCCCCACAGATCTCCCTCCCCCCCGCTCGAACGTACATATGCAAAACATAACAATCTCCAACAAACACAAAGAAGAAAATTCCACCCACCATCCCCCATTAAGAACAAAGTTACCCGTATACAAAACTGAGCAACGGCCCAAACCTTAGTGCAAAACAATACATAGAAAACCCAAAGAAAAAAGAAATTTAGCAGCATAACAAGAACACAACTACTCGCCCCCAAGTTCAATGTCCTCCATCACCTGCCAGTCCCCTGTCCGTAAAAAGTTCATTGCCTCATCTGGCGATCCAAAATAAAGTTCTTGGCCCTCATAAGTGATTCACAAACGAGCTGGGTACAGCATGCTGAACTTCAACCCCTTCTTGAAGAGGGCCAATTGCACTTTACTAAACTCACCCTACTTTTGGCCAGTTCCGCACCCAGGTCCTGGTAAATACGCAGCTCATTATCTTCCCATTTGCAGCTCCTCGTCTGCCTGGCTCACCTCAAGATTTGTTCCTTGTCCAAGAACCGGTGCATTCGTACCACCATCGCCCTTGGCTGCTCATTCTTCAGCGTGTTCCTCATCAGCGCTCTGTGCGCCCTGTCCACCTCCAAGGGCCGAGTAAACGCACCTTCACCCAGCACTTTCTCAAACATACATGCCACATATGCCCCTGCGTCCGATCCCTCGCTGCCCTCCGGGAGGCCAACAATCCTCAGGTTCTGCCTGCGCGACCCGTTCTCCAGATCCTCCACCTTCCCTTGCAGCCTTTCCTGGTGGTCCTTCATCAGCCCCATCTCCACCGCCATCACGGCGAGCTGGTCATCATGCTCAGTCACCGCCTCTTCAACCTTCTGGATCGCTTGGCACCGGGCTTCCAATTTCTGCTCCACATGGTCAATCCCCATCTGAATCGGCTCCAGGTATTCTTTTCTTTGCTGAACAAGTTTCTCCTGGAGAAAGATTACCAGCTGCTCCATTGACCATTGGGCCGGCAATTTCGGTCCCTGACCCTCCGCCATGTTTTTCTGTGCTGCAGACTCCACTCCCTTCTTCGTCCAACGATCTCTCCTTTTCAGATCACTTCTGGTCCACAAATCCATACACTGGTGGGGAATTCTTCTCCTCTACCTCACCAATCTCCTGTTTTGCTGATCAAATCCCCCATAGATCAATCGAGGAAAAAGGTCCCAAAGGTCCACCACGAGCGGGAGCTACCAAATAAGTGACCACCCAATCCATGGCTGCCACCGGAAGTCGAATCTTGTCTTTTTAAAATTAATTTACGGGATGTGGGCGTCGCTGTTTAGACCAGCATTTATTGTGCATCCCTAGTTGTCCTTCAGATGGTGGTGGTGTGTTGCCTTCGTGAACTGGGCAGCACGGTAGCACAGTGGTTAGCACAGTTGCTTCACAGCTCCAGTGTCCCAGGTTCGATTCCCGGCTTGGGTCACTGTCTGTGTGGTGTTTGCACGTTCTCCCCGTGTCTGCGTAGGTTTCCCATGGGGCACCAGGAAAAGTACTTCCAGGTTATTCACTCAATAACGAGAATGTTCTGTGGGAGGTCTACATTTGTGAGAACAAAACTGGTTTGACTTTAATGTCTCAATTGTCAAATATCTTGGCAACATGCGCAAACTGGATAAGTTATCTGTTGAACTGGACCTCAGCAAAGTGCCAACACCCTCACAAAGGATGGTGAAAGAGGCAGAGAAAAATTGGTGAAGGAAAATGCCAGTACAAAATTACTTGCTCTCTCATACATTGACTAAGGAAGATCTTGTGGTGGAATGGGTAACTCCCTGCCCCTGATTCGGAAGCTCCCACCCCAGGTTTTGATGGTGTTCATAAGGTGGCCAAACAGGTCGAGTGGCAAACTGCAACTCCTTCCAGTGCAGACCAATGGCAGGCAGTAAGAGTCTAGCACCATCGATCACACACGAGGCGAGACGTAAAGAACTTCAATTGAGGCTTTATTGAGCAGACTTGTTCAGACTTGTTCCCCAGCAGCTCAGTCACAGAATGCAGCTGCGGGGAGCAAACCGGGTTCTTATACCCCGCCTATCTGGGTGGAGCCCAGTAGGCGGCAGATCCAACCGGGACCCAGCATCTGTCCTCCAATAGCTCCTCGGCATTCATGGTGTACCGTATTACCCCTAATACATACCACCACAAAGAGCAGGAGAGATTCCTGGTCAGATACGCGATGGAAAGAAATTAGTGCCTTCTCCATCACTATCCATAGCTCCAGGCTGCAACGTGCATGTAATAAGGGCATGTTGCCTCTGCAATTTGGACTCTGAGTGAACTGTATCATACCAACACCACAATGACTAATCTGCTGATCTTTTGAAACAGCACAGATATAGGCTTCAATCTTATCAGGTTTGTGCAAATGCTGTCTCATACAATCAGCCCCAAAACAATGATAAAAATCACTTGACAACATGATAATATTCCATGAGCAAAATAAATGTTTGCATTTCGAAACTGTAATGACTGCATGTCCCGAAACACGTGCAGTTAGGTACACTCTCTCAGTGTACCCGAACAGGCGCCGGAGTGTGGTGACCAGGGGATTTCCATAGTAACTTCATTACAGTGTTAATGTAAGCCTATTTGTGACACTAATAAAGATTATTTTAAAGGGTGAATTATCTTTTAGTTGTGTATCTGTATGTTTTTTTTAATCCAAGGAAATAAAATTATTTTTCCGCTGTTTAGTTGAAATGCTTTGAATGTTTTTTTTAATGCATCTGTATAGTCCACTTTAAATCACAATTTAAAAACAATTCCTTTTATTGGTTTTCCAAAACAGATGAGCAGATAAATGAAGTGCAATACAATATAATAACTCAGCTCGAAGCCCCCCCCCCAGTAAACAAACACACAAAAACTGTGGAAAAGAAAAACAAGTTGACAGTAAATAACTCATTAAAGAAAGAGACAAGTGGTTGCCATCTACGAAAAACTTCCCAGTGGATCCTCTAATGGCATACTTAATCCTCTCTGAATACAGAAAAGACATTAAGGGTGCAATCTAATCAAAATGAAATCCGGTTCTTGGCGGGATTAGTGGGGTCGTTCTCGGTGCTTGTAGCACTAGGAATGACCCCGCTATCTAACTGCACTTTGTTTTGTTTTTGTGCCCCGGCGGGGAACGCCCCACTGAGGCTGCACTTAGCCGCATGACCTGCACTGAGGAGCAATGGCGCCCCGATCTCACAACCCCCCGGTGCAGCCTCAGGGCCCCCCCCCAATGCCTCAACTCACCTGCTGGGGAGGCCTTGGGCCCACTATAACCCACCACATACCAATCTCCAGCGTGGGCACAATTCCAGCTTGGCACCTTTCCCCTGTCAGCCTGGCAGTACCCCTTCCAGCTGGGCAGTGCCACCTGGGCACTGCCAAGGTGCCCAGGTGGCATTGCCAGTGTGCCAGACTAGCAGTGCCAAGGTGCCCGGATGACACTACAGTGCCATGATGCCACCGTTCCCAGAGGCCGACCTGGGGGCTTCCGATTGCCTGGGAGAGCCCTGTCTCACCCTCCGGTACCGTTCTGCATCATCCCCAGTTGAGGGGACCAGTCCTGAATTGCAGCCAGCTGGAGTCTCCTCAGTGAGGTCGGTAGATGCTGGGTGGCTGGTCGATCCAGCAAAGGCAGAGGTAAGTCAGCTTCGAAGCCGACAGCACTCTGCGAGATTGGATCCCACCCACAATGGAATCACGACATCTCATGAGATGTAATGGCTGTCGGGAAGCCCGGGGGAGGACTGTCCTGGCACTTACCAGCCACGCCCCTGCTTGGGCACAATGCAGCTGGTAGATCACGCCCTATGTCTTTCATCCAGGACAAAGCATTGGGTAGCTTGGGCCACTTCCAGGTTAATAGAATCTGCCTGCGGACTATTACATGAAGCAAATACAAGTTTTGGCAGGGGGTGGGGCGGGGGAGGATCATCAGCATATAAGGACACAAGATGCTCCACACTAGCTCGATGGATATCCTTTAACAGTGTAGATGACATGAAAGCTATGGACAGGAGTTCTATCACCAGGGCAAAGAGCAGTGGCGACAAAGAGACAAATACTGATTTACCATAACAAAACATTATTTTGGTAAAAAGATAGGGAGACATTGAAAAAGAAACCAGAATTTTGGCAGAATGTTCAGTTTTATAGATTGAGTTGTGCCTGCTAAGAAAGAGGCAAACTACCCCAGTGCTGTAAATCCAGTTTAATTTTGGTGAGCAGGCTCGTAAAGTTCGTTTTATGAAGTGTCACAAGAGAGTGTATTATGTTCACACCCAAGTAGTGAAAAGCAGCACCAGATATACGAAACAGCAAAGCTCCTGGGGGAATTTGTTTGGCAATGGTGTTTATTGGGAAACACTCACTTTTGTTGATGTTCCATTTACATGCTGCTGTGCAGAGAGACCTAGGTGTGCTGGTGCACGAGTCGCAAAAAGTTGGTTTACAGGTGTAACAGGTGATTAAGGCGAATGGAGTTTTGTCCTTCATTGCTAGAGGGATGGAATTTAAGACAAGGGAATTTATGCTGCAATTGTATAAGGTGTTGGTGAGGCCACATCTGGAGTATTGTGTTCAGTTTTGGTCTCCTTACCTGAGAAAGGATGTACTGGCGCTGGAGGGTGGGCAGAGGAGGTTCACTAGGTTAATCCCAGAGCTGAAGGGGTTGGATTACGAGGAGATGTTGAGTGGACTGGGACTGTACTCGTTGGAATTTAGAGGGATGCGGGGGATCTTATAGAATATATAAAGTTATGAAGGGAATAGATAGGATACATGTGGGCAGATTGTTTTCACTGGCGGGTGAAAGCAGAACTAGGGGGCATAGCCTCAAAATAAGGGGAAGTAGATTTAGGACTGAGTTTAGGAGGAACTTCTTCACCCAAAGGGTTGTGAATCTATGGAATTCCTTGCCCAGTGAAGCAGTTGAGTCTTCTTCATTAAATGTTTTCAAGATAAAGATAGATAGTTTTTTGAAGAGTAAAGGGATTAAGGGTTATGGTGTTCGGGCCGGAAAGTGGAGCTGAGTCCACAAAAGATCAGCCATGATCTCATTGAATGGTGGAGCAGGCTTGAGGGGCCAGATGGCCTACTCCTGCTCCTAGTTCTTATGTTCTTATAACCAGAGAATGAGCCAAAGGCGCTGAGAATATTCATTATGCCATCAACACAGGCAACAGGCTTAGTAATATGTAATGGGGGTGGTGATCAGCATATAAGGTCAAACGGTGCTCCATACTGGCTCGATGGATATCCTTTAATAGTGTAGATGACATTAAGGCTATGGACAGGAGTTCTATCATCAGGGCAAAGAGCAGTGAGGACAAAGAGCACCCTTGACAGGTTCCCCTGGATAAATGGAAGTACTTTGGGTTTACAGAGGTAGTGTGCACTATAGGGAAGGTATAGAGAAGGCAAACCCATGAAAGAGGTTTTGGACCAAATCCAAATTTACCCAAAATTGTAAACAGATATTCCCACTCCACCCAGTGAAAAGCTCTCTCCACATCCAGAGCGACAACAGCTTCAGGGAAGGTTGAGGCAATTGGGGAAAGCATAATGTCAAGAAGATGATATACATTTGGGGATAATTGGCATCCCTTCGCAAACCAGTTTAATTTCAGATTTTGTATCAGGAAGACAAGGCTCCAAACGACATCTTAGTTAACAGCTTTACGCCTGTGTTTAGAAGAGAGATAGGTTGATATGAGCCACATTCCTCAGGGTCCCTGTCTTTTTTGAGTACAAGCAAAATGGAAGCTTGAGTCAGTGTTGTGGGGCAGAGAAACATGAGACAATGAGTCATTAAACATATCTAGTAATAAGGGTGTAAGTTGAGTGGAGAACATTTTTATAAAAGTCAATAGGAAAGCCATCAGGGTCTGAGGCCTTGTCACTTTGAATCAATTTAATGCAGTTTGTTATCTCATCCAGGTGTAAAGGATCGTCCAAGTCTCTGCTCCTGTGCACATCTGTCCATCCATCCAGATGTGATGTCCAAACTATTTAGAAAGTCAGCCATTGCCATGCTATCTGCCGAGAGTTCAGATTTATAGAGGCTACAGTAAAAAGAAGCAAAGGTCGAATTAATATCCGATGGGTCAGTAGTAAGATTATGGAAGGCGTCATAGACTTGGAAGATAAACCAAGAAGCAAACTGGTTGGTGGGCTAGTAGTGGCCAGCATTGTCCCTATATTCATAACAAGTCCCCTTGAACGTTGTAACACGTGCTCAGCTTTATTGTGGAAAATAAATCAAATTTAGTCTAAAGCTTTTAAAAAATAAATTTAGAGTATCCAATAAATGTTTTCCAATTGCCTGCACATCTTTGGGTTGTGGGGGTGAAACCCACGCTGACAAGGGGAAAATGTGCAAACTCCAGAATCTGAAGATTTAGCCTGTTTGAATATAACTCAGCAGTGGGGATAATGGAATATTGACGGTCTATTTCTAAAATTGAGTCCACCAATTCTTGTTGTTTTAATTTTCTTTTTTTGATAATATATGCATTGTCAGAAATTATGTTCTCCAGGAAAACTGCTTTGAGGGTTTCCCAGATTTCTTGTTTAAATACAAACATTTATGCTGGTGGATATACATTTACAAAAATCTTTATTGGATAGTAGGGTTGTGTTAAATCTCCATGGAGGCCGACCTTTAGCATTGGATGTAAGAGCCATGTCAAGGGAGTGGGGTGTGTGGTCTGAT
Organism: Scyliorhinus torazame; assembly: GCF_047496885.1. NCBI lineage: Eukaryota > Metazoa > Chordata > Chondrichthyes > Carcharhiniformes > Scyliorhinidae > Scyliorhinus > Scyliorhinus torazame. Next base: position 60,052,780 of record NC_092707.1, read on the forward strand.
ATAACTATAGCAGAATACTCGGCAGTTTTATCTGTGGGGAGAATAGCTCTAACTGCAGTCAGCCTGGACTCCAGTGTACTGATCGTGTTGCTGCGGTTTGAAAGAGCCATCTCGATGTCAGTACTCATTCAGCCCTCCACTTTCAGACACTGACTAGTACAGCTCCCAGGGTTGGGGAGTGAGGTAGTCTTATGTTCCGGTGGCTGACACTGCAAGGGCGCCACTGTGCAGTGGTACTCAGGCAGAACTCCACTTTCAGAAATGAGCATTTTAGCTGGGGGTGGGGTGTGAGGGGAGGATGGGGATGATGAACACAAAGGGGGCAATGGGGAGATTGGCTGTGTGGGAGGGAAGGGCGAACACAAGGGGGGCAAAGAGGAGGGAAAGCTATGCAAAGTGTGCGTGGAGGGAATGACGCACACGGGGGTGGGAGTAAAGGGGAATGAAGGGTTGGAAGGTAGAGAGAAGACCGAGCGGTGGGAAGCTGCAGCCCAACAAAGATACATGAAACGCTGGCAAACAAGGGGATCAAAGAGATTACATATTTTTGGCTGGAAGGGGATGTACACAGACTCTGGAATAGCAGGGGTGTGGGGAGGGGGGGAGAGTGGATTGTTGGTGTGGTACATGAGGATGGGTCACATGGAGACTCAGAAGGTGGGGGTTAGTTGATAGGGGATCCTATAGTCCTTAGTCTTCATAGCAATGGGGAACTCTGTGAAATTCCAAGTCCATGCAACTTTCAGTCAGGAGTCTTATAGTACGGGCTCTCCTGTGATGATGTGGAAAGGTGCCACAGATTACAGGCAATCCAGCAACGGGTAAATGGGCATCCACTCATTAACCATGAGCAATTGGTTGGTCATTAGTACGCCACACGAGAGAGTGGAGCGCAGAGCTAGTTTGGGTCACTAATCTCATTTCCACCTCACCATGGCACGCAGAGCTCCAGATGTCACATTTCAGGGATGCCATGTTAGTCACCTCAATGTGTCTACCAGCACCTCAGGGACAAGACTGCATCGGAAACCATGCAACTGGGCAGGAAAAGTTGTGGACGCTTACATTTTCCATAGCTTTCATATTCAGAGCTTCACTTTCTTGACCCTCCTTGTCGTCAATGTTTCATTTCAGAGAGAAGGCAAAAGGACAAACGGATCGAGGGCTCAATGCTGCTTTTGTCAAAGCCCTAATGCAATGGAGGAGGTGAAAGAGGCAGAGACGATGCCGAGCACATCTCCAACAGGAGGCCCCATCAGAGGTACATGGCCAAGGGAAGCTAGAGCATGAGGCGGAAGGGAGACCCAGACAACAGAGGCGATTCACCAGACTTAGGGTTTATCGGAGAAGAGGCTCCTATTTACAAATGAGTTAGAGGCAATGCTGGGCATGTCTGTGCTTGCCCCGAGGTCTGGTACATCACAGATGCTGCATTCTTTATGAAGACCTGACGCACCGTAGGTTGGAGGCTATCCCCGGCCTGCGGCTTTAGAGGTGACCACAGCGCCTAGTTTCTTTGCCTCCAGGTCTTTCCAGGGATCAATAGGGGTTCTGTGCGGCATTCCTCAGTCCGCACCACATGGATACATCAAGGAGGTGACCAATGTCCTCTACAGGAAGACACATCATTATGTGAGGTTTGCTTTGGATGAAGATAGCCAGGTTGCAAGATTCACTGGCTTTGCTGCCATCTCAGGCTCCACAGGAGCACAGGATGCAATAAACTACACTCACATGGTTACACATGCTCGATGATATTAGCCCCTAATGTTTCTAAACTGTAAGGGCTACAATTCCATCAATGTACAACTGGTGTGTGATCGTCAGAAGCACATAATGCACGTTTGTGCGCTATATCCTGGGATGGGGGGCCAGCGATGGGTGGATATAGACAAAGATGTCCAGAACAGAAGATAAAAGGAATATAAATGGAAGTGATTAAGGCTCAGAAGGGTGCTGCTGATAGTAGCACATAAAGAGATTAAAAATGTGTCAAAGGTGTGCAAAGGGCAATTAGACACAGTTAGCTCAAGTGGGGTGGGGGTGGGGAGGGGAATAATGGTGTGGGGGAAAACAGAACAAAGGAACAAATTAAAACAAAAATAAATCGATTAGAAATAAAAATATAGGTGGTGGAGCGAGTTCGCAGTCAGTTTAAGTTAACAGTAGCGCCACTTTCTGCATAATGGGGAATGTCTTCAGTGCAACATCTAAAGAGGGACATGTGCTCTCCTAATTTTGCAATCCAACCCATTTTAAAATTCTGACTTTATCAGACCACCGCCCACAATGTGTGATGTAATGTGGAAGAACTTTATATAAAGTTACGGATCATTCAGTTAATCAACTCATTTCTGCATTTGTGTGACTGAGCAATACCGCTCACAATGGACAACGGGTCGTGTGTTTTTGAGAAAGAGGTTCCTGCATCCTATAATGCCCCCATAATTATTGTAACGTTTATCCTCGGATTCGTTGGAAATGTGATTGCTTTATGGATCTTCTGTTTCCATGCAAAATGCTGCAAGCCAAATACTGTTTACTTATTGAATCTGGCGATTGCAGACACTCTGTTAATCTGCTGTTTACCATTTCGAGCAGATTATTTCGTACGGAGGAAGAATTGGATCTTTGGTGATGCTCCATGTCGTCTGAAGGTATTTTTGATTTCCCTAAACCGGGTCGGGAGCATCATGTTCCTCACATTAATGGCCATCGATCGCTATTTCAAAGTGGTCCACCCTCACCACAGAGTGAACAAGATACCTACACGCGGTGCAGTGAAGGTAACAGGCGCCTTCTGGATTCTGGCAGTGGCTATCTGTTCGCACCTTTTAGCAGAACCTCACAACTTCAAGCATGACAATGTGACGTACTGTGAACCCTTTGACATGACCCAGCCTCTAACGCCGACAGCAATTTGGACAGATATCGTTTTTATTGTTTTCAAATTTGGTTTACCAGCTTCTATTATCCTGTTCTCCACGTCCTGTATAATCTGGAAGTTAAAACAGATGGAAATCGAATCGAGGGGTAAATATCAGCGAGCAGTGAAGCTTGTGATAGTTGTGGCAGCAGTTTTTGTTCTGTGTTTCTTGCCCACAAACATTGCTGTAATCGTCGTTTTAATCGCAAAGCTAAAAGTTCCCAGAGACTGCAAGTCATATGAAACAGCTGTTCATATATTTTATAATACACTATTTATGACATATCTGAACACGGTGCTGGATCCAGTTATTTACTACTTTTCCAGTTCGACATTTAAAGATGCTTTGACGAAAGCCCTTGCCCCTCTTGAATTAAACTGCTTCAGATCAACAACTCGTCGTTCAACACAAAGAGGACACAAAAGAGAAATGGTTGGAGGTCAAAATCTAAACAGGATCCGGGACTGTAATATCGGTGATCAACCCCAGTCAGATGTGACACTGACTGCAGCATCGAGCGATTAATTGTCATCTTGTGTAATTAATGTATAGTCTATGAATAAATGCTAAACGTTGGAAATGAATTGATTTTATGACATTTTTAAAACAGTTGAATTGTTTCTAACAAATTAGTGGTACAATAAAGTGCCATTTTTAAACCAAGCTATCCATATTCAAAATACGTGTTCCCTTACTCCACAGAATTGGTTTCTTTCTGTAGGTTTTCAGGTCATTCTAAGTATTTATCAATGAAATATCAGCAAGAGGTAGAGCAGGAAGGAGATAGTTTTGTACAACTGAGTAAAGCTCCCACAAGGACGGGGATGTGGTCCATTTTCTAACAGGTGTGATTTGTGCATATTATTGACAAGGTGACAGGAATCAGTGGGGAATGTGGACAGGTTTGACTTTAGTGGTGTTTGGGAGACTGGTGTCGACCCAGGAATGTCCCATTCCGCCTGGGGCATTGCTCCGTCCGAGCTTCATGAGGTGCCGGTTGCCAATTCCCCCAGATCATGGGGAAAAGATACAAATCTCAATGGTGGAACAGCCTGGCCCCTGCTCTTCAAATGTGGAGAAAGACACTCGGGACACAGGCTGATCAGTATGTTTGTCACTGAGGCTGTTTCTGGATCAGGAACATGACCAAAATAATCCCATTTCAGCCGCGCCCCACTCCACCCAACCCCAGCATATTCCTCCCTCGAACCATTGCTGACAGCACATCACCATCCCAATAGCAAATGTGATATAAACTAGAGGTGGAGAATCTCAATAAATAAACAAAGACAAATGCAGCTAAAGAGAGACAGAGAAGATAATTAAAAGAGAGAAAGTGAGTCATAGAATAATTCAATTTTTTTTTAGAGTACCAAATCATTTTTTCCCATTAAGGGGCAATTTAGCGTGGCCAATCCACCTAACCTGCTCATCTTTGGGTTGTGGGGGTGAAACCCACGCAGACACGGGGAGAATGTGCAAACTCCACACAGACAGTGACCCAGGGCCGGGGTCGAACCCGGGTCCTCAGCACCGTAGGTAGCAGTGCTAACTACTGCGCCACCATGCCGCCCTGAGTCGTAGAATAAAGAGGAAGAAATATATTTCATTCCTCTGTCTTGATTAAGCTAAACAGCAGTGAGAAGGCAATGCTATTCATGTTGCTATATAAGAAGGATTGATATAGTGGAGAAGTATCAGTAGTCAAAGCGTGACATTGCTTCACCAGTGTGACGATTGGAAAACTTTAGAAGCATTGGATTCCAGGTATTGGGCAATTTAAGGTTTAAAAGTCTAGGGTTAGAGTGTGTTTGACTTCAGAGGTCATTTTTCATTTTCATGTTTTAAAAAAAATAAATTTTGTTTTGCAGGGCCTGGGTGCTTTTAGCAGACAAAAGGTGAAATTGACAAAGGAATATGTTTTTCAGTCTGGACTAATGGACTGTGGTGCGACTGGGAAAGTCCCTGGGGAGTTAATGTGCTTTGCAGCCTGCAGCAGTAATTTGTTTTTTTAGCTTGGGGAGATGCGTTTATTTCTGGGTGGTGACAAGGAATGTAGATAGACATTTTAAAAAACTTTCGAGAGGCAGATTTGAAGAAAGCTGTGGAGAGAGGAATTGAATTCTGATCTGCCTGTTGCTGAGTCCACAATTTTCTCATTGTAAAATAGATTGAGAGCTGTGTGTTTCTTTTCTTGTTGTTTAATGGAAAATTGAGTAATAGTGTTTAAGATAATAGGTAATAGTGCTTAAGTAATAGTGTAAGCTGTTCTTTTCAAGTGTGAAGATAAAAAAGTTAATATTGTATTCATAATAAAATTTTGTTTTTAAAATATTTCTTCATGCAATCATCCCTGCAGCGAATCACTCATTCCACATAATCTTACAAATAAATTAAAATATTAGGGTTTTCATCTAGTATACTAGCCACTGTTGAGGGCCTGGGATCGCATTAAAATTGAGGGCTCGCCCGGGGTCTTAAGTATAATTCTTTGTTTGGCTTGGGATTATTGAATTTAAAGGCAGTGTGTGTGTGTGTGTGTGGAACAATTGAATTATTTCAGGCTTTGAGATTTAAATAGGGAGTGACTGGAGATGTCTCAGTTGCAAATATTTTCTGTGTCCAGTCTCTGGCTATCTGGATCCCCAGGTAACGGAATCTGTTCTGGGCCTTTTTAAACAGGAGCCCCTCCAGTTCTGCCCCTCCCCCAATTGGGTTCTCTGGGAATGCCTCACTTTTGCCCAGGTTATGTTTGTAGCCTGAAAAGGTTCCAAACTCTTCCAGGACCTGCAGTATTACCTTCAGTCCCTCCTGTGGCTAAAGGAGCAGGTCATCCGCATACAGTGAGACGCTGTGCTCTCTATCTCCTCTCCGGATGCCCTTCCAGCTTTCCGCGTCCACAGGGCAGCCGTCTGATGTTTGCAGTGAGTTGTCTACCCTTGACAAAGCCCGTTTGGTCCTCTGCGACTACCCCCGGTATGCAGCTATCCAGCCTTTTGGCCAGGACCTTTGCGGGTATTTTTGCATCAACATTCAACAGCGAAATGGTTCTATATGATCCGCATTCCATTGGGTCTTTATCCTTTTTGGGTATAAGTAGCGTAGGTGGCAGAGTGCCCCTTGCCAGCGAGTCCGCGAACGTGTCGCTTAGGTGTGGGGCCAGGGTTGGCACCAATGTTTTATAGAAGTCTGCCGGGAACCCATTGGGTCCCGGTGCCTTCCTCGCCTGCATGGAGCTGATGCTCTCCATGATTTCTCCAGGTCTATTGATGCTTCCAGCTCCCCCCCGTCTGTCTTCCACTCCAACTGGTTTTTCCAGTCCATCGAGGAACTGTTGCATCCCTGCGACCCCGTCGGTGGGCTCGGAGGTGTACAGTCCCCAGTAGACGATCTCAAATGCCTGATTGACCTCTTTTGGTTCTGTTACCAGTCTGCCTCTGCTATTCTTTACCTGGGCTATTTTCCTCATGGCTGCCTGCTTTCTCAGCTGGTGAGCCAATAGGCCGACCTTCGGGATCCACACGGGCCGACCTTCAGGACCCACGCCGGCCAACCTTTGGGATCCACGCCGGCCGACCTTCAGGATCCACGCCGGCCGACCTTCAGGATCCACGCCGGCCGACCTTCAGGACCCACGCCGGCCGACATTAAGGACCCACGCCGGCCAACCTTCGGGACCCACGCCGGCCAACCTTTGGGATCCACGCCGGCCGACCTTCAGGATCCACGCCGGCCGACCTTCAGGACCCACGCCGGCCGACCTTCGGGACCCACGCCGGCCGACCTTCAGGACCCACGCCAGCCGACCTTCAGGACCCACGCCGGCCGACCTTCGGGACCCACGCCGGCCGACCTTCGGGACCCACGCCAGCCGACCTTCAGGACCCACGCCAGCCGACCTTTGGGATCCACACGGGCCGACCTTCAGGACCCACGCCAGCCGACCTTCGGGACCGATGCCGGCCGGCCTTCAGGACCCACGCCAGCCGACCTTCAGGACCCACGCCGGCCGACCTTCAGGACCCACGCCAGCCGACCTTTGGGATCCACGCCTCTGACCTTGGGACCCACGCCAGCCGACCTTTGGGATCCACGCCTCCGACCTTGGGACCCACGCTGGCTGACCTTTGGGATCCACACGGGCCGACCTTCAGGACCCACGCCGGCCGACCTTCAGGACCCACGCCGGCCGACCTTCGGGACCCACGCCAGCCGACCTTCAGGACCCACGCCAGCCGACCTTCAGGACCCACGCCAGCCGACCTTCAGGACCCACGCCAGCCGACCTTCGGGGCCCACGCCAGCCGACCTTCGGGACCCACGCCGGCCGACCTTCAGGACCCACGCCAGCCGACCTTTGGGATCCACGCCTCCGACCTTGGGACCCACGCCAGCCGACCTTTGGGATCCACGCCTCCGACCTTGGGACCCACGCCGGCCGACCTTCGGGACCCACGCCAGCCGACCTTTGGGATCCACGCCTCCGACCTTGGGACCCACGCTGGCTGACCTTCGGGACCCACGCCGGCTGACCTTGGGACCCACGCTGGCTGACCTTCGGGATCCACATGGGCCGACCTTCGGGACCCATGCCGGCTGACCTTGGGACCCACGCTGGCTGACCTTCGGGATCCACATGGGCCGACCTTCGGGACCCATGCCGGCTGACCTTGGGACCCACGCTGGCTGACCTTCGGGATTCACATGGGCCGACCTTCGGGACCCATGCCAGCTGACCTTGGGACCCACGCTGGCTGACCTTGGGACCCACGCCGGCTGACCTTCAGGACCCACGCTGGCTGACCTTTGGGATCCACACGGGCCGACCTTCGGGACCCACGCCGGCTGACCTTGGGACCCACGCTGGCTGACCTTCGGGACCCACACGGGCCGACCTTCGGGATCCACATGGGCCGACCTTCGGGACCCACGCCAGCTGACCATGGGACCCACGCTGGCTGACCTTCGGGATTCACATGGGCCGACCTTCGGGACCCACGCCAGCTGACCTTGGGACCCACGCTGGCTGACCTTCGGGACCCACGCCGGCTGACCTTCGGGACCCACGCTGGCTGACCTTTGGGACCCACGCCGGCTGACCATCGGGACCCACGCCGGCTGACCTTGGGACCCACACTGGCTGACCTTCGGGACCCACACGGGCCGACCTTCGGGGCCCACGCCGGCCGACCTTGGGACCCATGCTGGCTGACCTTCGGGGCCCACGCCGGCCGACCTTGGGACCCATGCTGGCTGACCTTGGGACCCACGCTGGCTGACCTTGGGACCCACGCTGGCTGACCTTGGGACCCACGCTGGCTGACCTTCGGGACCCACACGGGCCGACCTTCGGGGCCCACGCCGGCCGACCTTGGGACCCACGCTGGCTGACCTTGGGACCCACGCCGGCCGACCTTGGGACCCACGCTGGCTGACCTTCGGGGCCCACGCCGGCCGACCTTGGGACCCACTCTGGCTGACCTTCGGGGCCCACGCCGGCTGACCTTCGGGACCCACGCTGGCTGACCTTCAGGATCCACACGGGCCGACCTTCGGGGCCCACGCCGGCTGACCTTGGGACCCACGCTGGCTGACCTTCAGGATCCACACGGGCCGACCTTCGGGGCCCACGCCGGCTGACCTTGGGACCCACGCTGGCTGACCTTCGGGATCCACATGGGCCGACCTTCAGGACCCACGCCGGCTGACCTTGGGACCCACACCGGCTGACCTTGGGACCCACGCTGGCTGATCTTCGGGATCCACGCCTCCGACCTTGGGACCCACGCTGGCTGACCTTTGGGATCCACACGGGCCGACCTTCGGGGCCCACGCCGGCCGACCTTGGGACCCACGCCGGCCGACCTTCGGGACCCACGCTGGCTGACCTTCGGGACCCACGCTGGCTGACCTTCGGGATCCACATGGGCCGACCTTCGGGACCCACGCTGGCTGACCTTCGGGACCCACGCCGGCTGACCTTCGGGATCCACATGGGCCGACCTTCGGGACCCACGCCAGCCGACCTTCGGGACCCACGCTGGCTGACCTTCGGGACCCACGCCGGCCGACCTTCGGGACCCACGCCAGCTGACCTTCGGGACCCACGCCGGCCGACCTTCGGGACCCACGCCGGCCGACCTTCAGGACCCACGCCAGCCGACCTTCAGGACCCACGCCAGCCGACCTTCGGGACCCACGCCAGCCGACCTTCGGGACCCACGCCGGCCGACCTTCAGGACCCACGCCAGCCGACCTTCGGGACCCATGCCGGCCGACCTTCAGGACCCACGCCGGCCGACCTTCAGGACCCACGCCGGCCGACCTTCAGGACCCACGCCAGCCGACCTTTGGGATCCACGCCTCCGACCTTGGGACCCACGCTGGCTGACCTTTGGGATCCACACGGGCCGACCTTCAGGACCCACGCCAGCCGACCTTCAGGACCCACGCCAGCCGACCTTCGGGGCCCACGCCAGCCGACCTTCGGGACCCATGCCGGCCGACCTTCAGGACCCACGCCAGCCGACCTTTGGGATCCACGCCTCCGACCTTGGGACCCACGCCGGCCGACCTTCGGGACCCACGCCAGCCGACCTTTGGGATCCACGCCTCCGACCTTGGGACCCATGCTGGCTGACCTTCGGGACCCACGCCGGCTGACCTTGGGACCCACGCTGGCTGACCTTCGGGATCCACATGGGCCGACCTTCGGGACCCATGCCGGCTGACCTTGGGACCCACGATGGCTGACCTTCGGGATTCACATGGGCCGACCTTCGGGACCCACGCCTGCTGACCTTGGGACCCACGCTGGCTGACCTTGGGACCCACGCCGGCTGACCTTCGGGACCCACGCTGGCTGACCTTTGGGATCCACATGGGCCGACCTTCGGGGCCCACGCCGGCCGACCTTGGGACCCATGCTGGCTGACCTTCGGGACCCACGCTGGCTGACCTTCGGGACCCACACGGGCCGACCTTCGGGATCCACATGGGCCGACCTTCGGGACCCACGCCAGCTGACCTTGGGACCCACGCTGGCTGACCTTCGGGATTCACATGGGCCGACCTTCGGGACCCACGCCAGCTGACCTTGGGAACCACGCTGGCTGACCTTCGGGGCCCACGCCGGCTGACCTTCGGGACCCACGCTGGCTGACCTTTGGGATCCACACGGGCCGACCTTCGGGGCCCACGCTGGCTGACCTTGGGACCCACGCTGGCTGACCTTCGGGACCCACACGGGCCGACCTTCGGGGCCCACGCCGGCCGACCTTGGGACCCATGCTGGCTGACCTTGGGACCCACGCTGGCTGACCTTGGGACCCACGCTGGCTGACCTTGGGACCCACGCTGGCTGACCTTCGGGACCCACACGGGCCGACCTTCGGGGCCCACGCCGGCCGACCTTGGGACCCATGCTGGCTGACCTTCGGGGCCCACGCCGGCCGACCTTGGGACCCACGCCGGCCGACCTTCGGGGCCCACGCCGGCCGACCTTGGGACCCACGCTGGCTGACCTTCAGGATCCACATGGGCCGACCTTCGGGGCCCACGCCGGCTGACCTTGGGACCCACGCTGGCTGACCTTCGGGGCCCACGCTGGCTGACCTTCAGGATCCACACGGGCCGACCTTCGGGGCCCACGCCGGCTGACCTTGGGACCAACGCCGGCCGACCTTCGGGATCCACGTCTCCGACCTTCGGGACCCACGCTGGCTGACCTTCGGGACCCACGCCGGCTGACCTTGGGACCCACGCTGGCTGAACTTTGGGATCCACACGGGCCGACCTTCGGTGCCCACGCCGGCCGACCTTGGGACCCACGCTGGCTGACCTTCGGGACCCACGCTGGCTGACCTTCGGGACCCACGCTGGCTGACCTTCGGGATCCACATGGGCCGACCTTCGGGACCCACGCCAGCCGACCTTCGGGACCCACGCCGGCCGACCTTCGGGACCCACGCCAGCCGACCTTCGGGACCCACGCCGGCTGACCTACGGGACCCACGCCGGCCGACCTTCAGGACCCACGCCAGCCGACCTTCAGGACCCACGCCAGCCGACCTTCAGGACCCACGCCAGCCGACCTTCGGGACCCACACGGGCCGACCTTCGGGATCCACATGGGCCGACCTTCGGGACCCACGCCAGCTGACCTTGGGACCCACGCTGGCTGACCTTCGGGATTCACATGGGCCGACCTTCGGGATCCACGCCAGCTGACCTTGGGAACCACGCTGGCTGACCTTCGGGGCCCACGCCGGCTGACCTTCGGGACCCACGCTGGCTGACCTTTGGGATCCACACGGGCCGACCTTCGGGGCCCACGCTGGCTGACCTTGGGACCCACGCTGGCTGACCTTCGGGACCCACACGGGCCGACCTTCGGGGCCCACGCCGGCCGACCTTGGGACCCATGCTGGCTGACCTTGGGACCCACGCTGGCTGACCTTGGGACCCACGCTGGCTGACCTTGGGACCCACGCTGGCTGACCTTCGGGACCCACACGGGCCGACCTTCGGGGCCCACGCCGGCCGACCTTGGGACCCATGCTGGCTGACCTTCGGGGCCCACGCCGGCCGACCTTGGGACCCACGCCGGCCGACCTTCGGGGCCCACGCCGGCCGACCTTGGGACCCACGCTGGCTGACCTTCAGGATCCACATGGGCCGACCTTCGGGGCCCACGCCGGCTGACCTTGGGACCCACGCTGGCCGACCTTCGGGACCCACGCCAGCCGACCTTCAGGACCCACGCCAGCCGACCTTCGGGACCCACGCCGGCCGACCTTCGGGACCCACGCCAGCCGACCTTCGGGACCCACGCCGGCCGACCTTCGGGACCCACGCCGGCCGACCTTCGGGACCCACGCCAGCCGACCTTCAGGACCCACGCCGGCCGACCTTCGGGACCCACGCCAGCCGACCTTCAGGACCCACGCCAGCCGACCTTCGGGACCCACGCCGGCTGAACTTCGGGACCCACGCCGGCCGACCTTCAGGACCCACGCCGGCCGACCTTCGGGACCCACGCCAGCCGACCTTCGGGACCCACGCCGGCCGACCTTCGGGACCCACGCCAGCCGACCTTCGGGACCCACGCCAGCCGACCTTCTGGACCCACGCCAGCCGACCTTCAGGACCCACGCCAGCCGACCTTCGGGACCCACGCCAGCCGACCTTCCGGACCCACGCCAGCCGACCTTCAGGACCCACGCCAGCCGACCTTCAGGACCCACGCCAGCCGACCTTCTGGACCCACGCCGGCCGACCTTCAGGACCCACTCCGGCCGACCTTCAGGACCCACGCCAGCCGACCTTCGGGACCCACGCCGGCCGACCTTCAGGACCCACGCCGGCCGACCTTCGGGACCCACGCCGGCCGACCTTCGGGACCCACGCCGGCCGACCTTCGGGACCCACGCCGGCCGACCTTCGGGACCCACGCCGGCCGACCTTCAGGACCCACGCCGGCCGACCTTCAGGACCCACGCCAGCCGACCTTCGGGACCCACGCTGGCCGACCTTCGGGACCCACGCCGGCCGACCTTTGGGATCCACGCCTCCGACCTTGGGACCCACGCCGGCCGACCTTCGGGACCCACGCCGGCTGACCTTTGGGATCCACACGGACCGACCTTCAGGACCCACGCCGGCCGACCTTCGGGACCCACGCCGGCCGACCTTTGGGATCCATGCCTCCGACCTTGGGACCCACGCAGGCTGACCTTTGGGATCCACACGGGCCGACCGTCGGGGCCCACGCCGGCTGACCTTGGGACCCACGCTGGCTGACCTTTGGGATCCACACGGGCCGACCTTCGGGACCCACGCCGGCCGACCTTGGGACCCACGCTGGCTGACCTTCGGGACCCACGCCGGCCGACCTTGGGACCCACGCCGGCTGAGCTTTGGGGCCCACGCCGGCCGACCTTGGGACCCACGCTGGCTGACCTTCGGGGCCCACGCTGGCTGACCTTGGGACCCACGCTGGCTGACCTTCGGGGCCCACGCTGGCTGACCTTCAGGATCCACATGGGCCGACCTTCGGGGCCCACGCCGGCTGACCTTGGGACCCACGCTGGCTGACCTTCGGGGCCCACGCTGGCTGACCTTCAGGATCCACACGGGCCGACCTTCGGGGCCCACGCCGGCTGACCTTGGGACCCACGCTGGCTGACCTTCGGGACCCACGCTGGCTGACCTTCAGGATCCACATGGGCCGACATTCGGGGCCCACGCCGGCTGACCTTGGGACCCACGCTGGCTGACCTTCGGGATCCACACGGGCCGACCTTCGGGACCCACGCTGGCCGACCTTGGGACCAACGCCGGCCGACCTTCGGGATCCATGCCTCCGACCTTCGGGACCCACGCTGGCTGACCTTCGGGACCCACGCCGGCTGACCTTGGGACCCACGCTGGCTGACCTTTGGGATCCACACGGGCCGACCTTCGGTGCCCACGCCGGCCGACCTTGGGACCCACGCTGGCTGACCTTCGGGACCCACGCTGGCTGACCTTCGGGACACACGCTGGCTGACCTTCGGGATCCACATGGGCCGACCTTCGGGACCCATGCCAGCCGACCTTCGGGACCCACGCCGGCCGACCTTCGGGACCCACGCCAGCCGACCTTCGGGACCCACGCCGGCTGACCTTCGGGACCCACGCCGGCCGACCTTCAGGACCCACGCCAGCCGACCTTCAGGACCCACGCCAGCCGACCTTCGGGACCCACGCCAGCCGACCTTCAGGACCCACGCCAGCCGACCTTCGGGACCCACGCCGGCCGACCTTCGGGACCCACGCCAGCCGACCTTCGGGACCCACGCCGGCCGACCTTCGGGACCCACGCCGGCCGACCTTCAGGACCCACGCCAGCCGACCTTCAGGACCCACGCCGGCCGACCTTCGGGACCCACGCCGGCCGACTTTCGGGACCCACGCCGGCCGACCTTCAGGACCCACGCCAGCCGACCTTCAGGACCCACGCCGGCCGACCTTCGGGACCCACGCCAGCCGACCTTCGGGACCCACGCCAGCCGACCTTCAGGACCCACGCCAGCCGACCTTCGGGACCCACGCCGGCTGACCTTCGGGACCCACGCCGGCCAACCTTCAGGACCCACGCCGGCCGACCTTCGGGACCCACGCCAGCCGACCTTCGGGACCCACGCCGGCCGACCTTCGGGACCCACGCCGGCCGACCTTCGGGACCCACGCCGGCCGACCTTCGGGACCCACGCCGTCCGACCTTCGGGACCCACGCCGTCCGACCTTCAGGACCCACGCCAGCCGACCTTCGGGACCCACGCCAGCCGACCTTCAGGACCCACGCCAGCCGACCTTCAGGACCCACGCCGGCCGACCTTCAGGACCCACGCCAGCCGACCTTCAGGACCCACGCCAGCCGACCTTCGGGACCCACGCCAGCCGACCTTCAGGACCCACGCCAGCCGACCTTCAGGACCCACGCCAGCCGACCTTCAGGACCCACGCCAGCCGACCTTCAGGACCCACGCCGGCCGACCTTCAGGACCCACGCCGGCCGACCTTCAGGACCCAAGCCTGCCGACCTTCGGGGCCCACGCCGGCCGACCTTCAGGACCCACGCCGGCCGACATTCAGGACCCACGCCAGCCGACCTTGGGACCCACGCCGGCCGACCTTCGGGACCCACGCCAGCCGACCTTCAGGACCCACGTCGGCCGACCTTCGGGACCCACGCCAGCCGACCTTCGGGACCCACGCCGGCCGACCTTCGGGACCCACGCCGGCCGACCTTCGGGACCCACGCCGGCCGACCTTCAGGACCCACGCCAGCCGACCTTCAGGACCCACGCCGGCCGACCTTCGGGACCCACGCCGGCCGACCTTCAGGACCCACGCCGGCCGACCTTCGGGACCCACGCCGGCCGACCTTCGGGACCCACGCCGGCCGACCTTCGGGACCCACGCCGGCCGACCTTCAGGACCCACGCCGGCCGACCTTCAGGACCCACGCCGGCCGACCTTCGGGACCCACGCTGGCCGACCTTCGGGACCCACGCCGGACGACCTTCGGGACCCACGCCGGCCGACCTTTGGGATCCACGCCTCCGACCTTGGGACCCACGCCGGCCGACCTTCGGGACCCACGCCGGCTGACCTTTGGGATCCACACGGACCGACCTTCAGGACCCACGCCGGCCGACCTTCGGGACCCACGCCGGCCGACCTTTGGGATCCACGCCTCCGACCTTGGGCCCCACGCTGGCTGACCTTTGGGATCCACACGGGCCGACCTTCGGGGCCCACGCCGGCTGACCTTGGGACCCACGCTGGCTGACCTTTGGGATCCACACGGGCCGACCTTCGGGACCCACGCCGGCCGACCTTGGGACCCACGCTGGCTGACCTTCGGGACCAAGGCCGGCCGACCTTGGGACCCACGCCGGCTGACCTTCGGGATCCACGCCTCCGACCTTGGGACCCACGCTGGCTGACCTTCGGGGCCCACGCCGGCCGACCTTCAGGACCCACGCCGGCCGACCTTCAGGACCCACGCCGGCCGACCTTCAGGACCCACGCCGGCCGACCTTCAGGACCCACGACGGCTGACCTTCGGGACCCACGCCGGCTGACCTTCGGGACCCACGCCGGCTGACCTTCGGGGCCCACGCCGGCCGACCTTCAGGACCCACGCCTCCGACCTTCGGGACCCACGCCGGCCGACCTTCAGGAGCCACGCCGGCCGACCTTCAGGACCCACGCCAGCCGACATTCGGGACCCACGCCGGCCGACCTTCAGGACCCACGCCAGCCGACCTTCAGGACCCACGCCAGCCGACCTTCGGGACCCACGCCTCCGACCTTCGGGACCCACGCCGGCCGACCTTCAGGACCCACGCCTCCGACCTTCGGGACCCACGCCAGCCGACCTTCAGGACCCACGCCAGCCGACCTTCGGGACCCACGCCTCCGACCTTCGGGGCCCACGCCGGCCGACCTTCAGGACCCACGCCTCCGACCTTCGGGACCCACGCCGGCCGACCTTCAGGACCCACGCCGGCCGACCTTCAGGACCCACGCCAGCCGACCTTCGGGACCCACGCCGGCCGACCTTCAGGACCCACGCCAGCCGACCTTCAGGACCCACGCCAGCCGACCTTCGGGACCCACGCCTCCGACCTTCGGGACCCACGCCGGCCGACCTTCAGGACCCACGCCTCCGACCTTCGGGACCCACGCCAGCCGACCTTCAGGACCCACGCCAGCCGACCTTCGGGACCCACGCCTCCGACCTTCGGGACCCACGCCGGGCGACCTTCAGGACCCACGCCTCGACCTTCGGGACCCACGCCAGCCGACCTTCAGGACCCACGCCAGCCGACCTTCGGGGCCCACGCCGGCCGACCTTCAGGACCCACGCCGGCCGACCTTCAGGACCCACGCCAGCCGACCTTCAGGACCCACGCCAGCCGACCTTCGGGACCCACGCCAGCCGACCTTCAGGACCCACGCCGGCCGACCTTCGGGACCCACGCCGGCCGACCTTCGGGACCCACGCTGGCTGACCTTCAGGACCCACGCCGGCCGACCTTGGGACCCACGCCGGCCGACCTTCGGGACCCACGCCGGCCGACCTTCAGGACCCACGCCGGCCGACCTTCGGGACCCACGCCAGCCGACCTTTGGGATCCACGCTGGCTGACCTTTGGGACCCACGCCGGCCGACCTTCGGGACCCACGCTGGCCGACCTTCGGGACCCACGCTGGCCGACCTTCGGGACCCACGCCAGCCGACCTTTGGGATCCACGCCTCCGACCTTGGGACCCACGCCGGCCGACCTTCGGGACCCACGCCGGCCGACCTTCGGGACCCACGCCAGCCGACCTTTGGGATCCACGCCTCCGACCTTGGGACCCACGCTGGCTGACCTTTGGGATCCACACGGGCCGACCTTCGTGACCCACGCTGGCCGACCTTGGGACCCACGCTGGCCGACCTTGGGACCCACGCTGGCCGACCTTGGGACCCACGCGGGCTGACCTTTGGGATCCACACGGGCCGACCTTCGGGACCCACGCTGGCTGACCTTCGGGACCCACGCCGGCTGACCTTGGGACCCACGCTGGCTGACCTTCGGGGCCCACGCCGGCTGACCTTGGGACCCACGCTGGCTGACCTTTGGGATCCACACGGGCCGACCTTCGGGGCCCACGCCGGCAGACCTTGGGACCCACGCTGGCTGACCTTCGGGGCCCACGCCGGCCGACCTTGGGACCAACGCCGGCCGACCTTCGGGATCCACGCCTCCGACCTTCGGGACCCACGCTGGCTGACCTTCGGGACCCACGCCGGCTGACCTTGGGACCCACGCTGGCTGACCTTTGGGATCCACACGGGCCGACCTTCGGTGTCCACGCCGGCCGACCTTGGGACCCACGCTGGCTGACCTTCGGGACCCACGCTGGCTGACCTTCGGGACCCACGCTGGCTGACCTTCGGGATCCACATGGGCCGACCTTCGGGACCCACGCCAGCCGACCTTCGGGACCCACGCCGGCCGACCTTCGGGACCCACGCCAGCCGACCTTCGGGACCCACGCCGGCTGACCTTCGGGACCCACGCCGGCCGACCTTCAGGACCCACGCCAGCCGACCTTCAGGACCCACGCCAGCCGACCTTCGGGACCCACGCCAGCCGACCTTCAGGACCCACGCCAGCCGACCTTCGGGACCCACGCCGGCCGACCTTCGGGACCCACGCCAGCCGACCTTCGGGACCCACGCCGGCCGACCTTCGGGACCCACGCCGGCCGACCTTCAGGACCCACGCCAGCCGACCTTCAGGACCCACGCCGGCCGACCTTCGGGACCCACGCCAGCCGACCTTCGGGACCCACGCCAGCCGACCTTCAGGACCCACGCCAGCCGACCTTCGGGACCCACGCCGGCCGACCTTCGGGACCCACGCCGGCCGACCTTCGGGACCCACGCCGGCCGACCTTCGGGACCCACGCCGGCCGACCTTCGGGACCCACGCCAGCCGACCTTCGGGACCCACGCCAGCCGACCTTCAGGACCCACGCCAGCCGACCTTCAGGACCCACGCCAGCCGACCTTCGGGACCCACGCCAGCCGACCTTCTGGACCCACGCCAGCCGACCTTCAGGACCCACGCCAGCCGACCTTCAGGACCCACGCCGGCCGACCTTCAGGACCCACGCCGGCCGACCTTCGGGACCCACGCCGGCCGACCTTCAGGACCCACGCCGGCCGACCTTCGGGACCCACGCCGGCCGACCTTCGGGACCCACGCCGGCCGACCTTCGGGACCCACGCCGGCCGACCTTCAGGACCCACGCCGGCCGATCTTCAGGACCCACGCCGGCCGACCTTCAGGACCCACGCCTTCCGACCTTCGGGACCCACGCTGGCCGACCTTCGGGACCCACGCCGGCCGACCTTTGGGATCCACGCCTCCGACCTTGGGACCCACGCCGGCCGACCTTCGGGACCCACGCCGGCTGACCTTTGGGATCCACACGGACCGACCTTCAGGACCCACGCCGGCCGACCTTCGGGACCCACGCCGGCCGACCTTTGGGATCCATGCCTCCGACCTTGGGACCCACGCAGGCTGACCTTTGGGATCCACACGGGCCGACCGTCGGGGCCCACGCCGGCTGACCTTGGGACCCACGCTGGCTGACCTTTGGGATCCACACGGGCCGACCTTCGGGACCCACGCCGGCCGACCTTCGGGACCCACGCCGGCCGACCTTCAGGACCCACGCCGGCCGACCTTCGGGACCCACGCCAGCCGACCTTCGGGACCCACGCCAGCCGACCTTCAGGACCCACGCCAGCCGACCTTCAGGACCCACGCCAGCCGACCTTCGGGACCCACGCCAGCCGACCTTCGGGACCCACGCCAGCTGACCTTCAGGACCCACGCCAGCCGACCTTCAGGACCCACGCCGGCCGACCTTCAGGACCCACGCCAGCCGACCTTCGGGACCCACGCCGGCCGACCTTCAGGACCCACGCCGGCCGACCTTCGGGACCCACGCCGGCCGACCTTCGGGACCCACGCCGGCCGACCTTCGGGACCCACGCCGGCCGACCTTCAGGACCCACGCCGGCCGATCTTCAGGACCCACGCCGGCCGACCTTCAGGACCCACGCCGGCCGACCTTCGGGACCCACGCTGGCCGACCTTCGGGACCCACGCCGGCCGACCTTTGGGATCCACGCCTCCGACCTTGGGACCCACGCCGGCCGACCTTCGGGACCCACGCCGGCTGACCTTTGGGATCCACACGGACCGACCTTCAGGACCCACGCCGGCCGACCTTCGGGACCCACGCCGGCCGACCTTTGGGATCCATGCCTCCGACCTTGGGACCCACGCAGGCTGACCTTTGGGATCCACACGGGCCGACGGTCGGGGCCCACGCCGGCTGACCTTGGGACCCACGCTGGCTGACCTTTGGGATCCACACGGGCCGACCTTCGGGACCCACGCCGGCCGACCTTGGGACCCACGCTGGTTGACCTTCGGGACCCACGCCGGCCGACCTTGGGACCCACGCCGGCTGAGCTTTGGGGCCCACGCCGGCCGACCTTGGGACCCACGCTGGCTGACCTTCGGGGCCCACGCTGGCTGACCTTGGGACCCACGCTGGCTGACCTTCGGGGCCCACGCTGGCTGACCTTCAGGATCCACATGGGCCGACCTTCGGGGCCCACGCCGGCTGACCTTGGGACCCACGCTGGCTGACCTTCGGGGCCCACGCTGGCTGACCTTCAGGATCCACACGGGCCGACCTTCGGGGCCCACGCCGGCTGACCTTGGGACCCACGCTGGCTGACCTTCGGGACCCACGCTGGCTGACCTTCAGGATCCACATGGGCCGACCTTCGGGGCCCACGCCGGCTGACCTTGGGACCCACGCTGGCTGACCTTCGGGAACAAACGGGCCGACCTTCGGGGCCCACGCTGGCTGACCTTCGGGATCCACACGGGCCGACCTTCGGGACCCACGCTGGCCGACCTTGGGACCAACGCCGGCCGACCTTCGGGATCCACGCCTCCGACCTTCGGGACCCACGCTGGCTGACCTTCGGGACCCACGCCGGCTGACCTTGGGACCCACGCTGGCTGACCTTTGGGATCCACACGGGCCGACCTTCGGTGCCCACGCCGGCCGACCTTGGGACCCACGCTGGCTGACCTTCGGGACCCACGCTGGCTGACCTTCGGGACCCACGCTGGCTGACCTTCGGGATCCACATGGGCCGACCTTCGGGACCCACGCCAGCCGACCTTCGGGACCCACGCCGGCCGACCTTCGGGACCCACGCCAGCCGACCTTCGGGACCCACGCCGGCTGACCTTCGGGACCCACGCCGGCCGACCTTCAGGACCCACGCCAGCCGACCTTCAGGACCCACGCCAGCCGACCTTCGGGACCCACGCCAGCCGACCTTCAGGACCCACGCCAGCCGACCTTCGGGACCCACGCCGGCCGACCTTCGGGACCCACGCCGGCCGACCTTCGGGACCCACGCCGGCCGACCTTCGGGACCCACGCCAGCCGACCTTCGGGACCCACGCCGGCTGACCTTCGGGACCCACGCCGGCCGACCTTCAGGACCCACGCCAGCCGACCTTCAGGACCCACGCCAGCCGACCTTCGGGATCCACGCCAGCCGACCTTCAGGACCCACGCCAGCCGACCTTCGGGACCCACGCCGGCCGACCTTCGGGACCCACGCCAGCCGACCTTCGGGACCCACGCCAGCCGACCTTCAGGACCCACGCCAGCCGACCTTCAGGACCCACGCCAGCCGACCTTCGGGACCCACGCCAGCCGACCTTCGGCACCCACGCCAGCCGACCTTCCGGACCCACGCCAGCCGACCTTCAGGACCCACGCCGGCCGACCTTCAGGACCCACGCCCGCCGACCTTCGGGACCCACGCCGGCCGACCTTCAGGACCCACGCCGGCCGACCTTCGGGACCCACGCCGGCCGACCTTCGGGACCCACGCCGGCCGACCTTCGGGACCCACGCCGGCCGACCTTCCGGACCCACGCCGGCCGATCTTCAGGACCCACGCCGGCCGACCTTCAGGACCCACGCCAGCCGACCTTCGGGACCCACGCTGGCCGACCTTCGGGACCCACGCCGGCCGACCTTTGGGATCCACGCCTCCGACCTTGGGACCCACGCCGGCCGACCTTCGGGACCCACGCCGGCTGACCTTTGGGATCCACACGGACCGACCTTCAGGACCCACGCCGGCCGACCTTCGGGACCCACGCCGGCCGACCTTTGGGATCCATGCCTCCGACCTTGGGACCCACGCAGGCTGACCTTTGGGATCCACACGGGCCGACCGTCGGCGCCCACGCCGGCTGACCTTGGGACCCACGCTGGCTGACCTTTGGGATCCACACGGGCCGACCTTCGGGACCCACGCCGGCCGACCTTGGGACCCACGCTGGTTGACCTTCGGGACCCACGCCGGCCGACCTTGGGACCCACGCCGGCTGAGCTTTGGGGCCCACGCCGGCCGACCTTGGGACCCACGCTGGCTGACCTTCGGGGCCCACGCTGGCTGACCTTGGGACCCACGCTGGCTGACCTTCGGGGCCCACGCTGGCTGACCTTCAGGATCCACATGGGCCAACCTTCGGGGCCCACGCCGGCTGACCTTGGGACCCACGCTGGCTGACCTTCGGGGCCCACGCTGGCTGACCTTCAGGATCCACACGGGCCGACCTTCGGGGCCCACGCCGGCTGACCTTGGGACCCACGCTGGCTGACCTTCGGGACCCACGCTGGCTGACCTTCAGGATCCACATGGGCCGACCTTCGGGGCCCACGCCGGCTGACATTGGGACCCACGCTGGCTGACCTTCGGGATCCACACGGGCCGACCTTCGGGGCCCACGCTGGCTGACCTTCGGGATCCACACGGGCCGACCTTCGGGACCCACGCTGGCCGACCTTGGGACCAACGCCGGCCGACCTTCGGGATCCACGCCTCCGACCTTCGGGACCCACGCTGGCTGACCTTCGGGACCCACGCCGGCTGACCTTGGGACCCACGCTGGCTGACCTTTGGGATCCACACGGGCCGACCTTCGGTGCCCACGCCGGCCAACCTTCAGGACCCACGCCGGCCGACCTTCGGGACCCACGCCAGCCGACCTTCGGGACCCACGCCGGCCGACCTTCGGGACCCACGCCGGCCGACCTTCGGGACCCACGCCGGCCGACCTTCGGGACCCACGCCGTCCGACCTTCAGGACCCACGCCAGCCGACCTTCGGGACCCACGCCAGCCGACCTTCAGGACCCACGCCGGCCGACCTTCAGGACCCACGCCGGCCGATCTTCAGGACCCACGCCGGCCGACCTTCAGGACCCACGCCAGCCGACCTTCGGGACCCACGCAGGCCGACCTTCGGGACCCACGCCGGCCGATCTTTGGGATCCACGCCTCCGACCTTGGGACCCACGCCGGCCGACCTTCGGGACCCACGCCGGCTGACCTTTGGGATCCACACGGACCGACCTTCAGGACCCACGCCGGCCGACCTTCGGGACCCACGCCGGCCGACCTTTGGGATCCATGCCTCCGACCTTGGGACCCACGCCGGCCGACCTTCGGGACCCAAGCCGGCTGACCTTTGGGATCCACACGGACCGACCTTCAGGACCCACGCAGGCTGACCTTTGGGATCCACACGGGCCGACCGCCGGGGCCCACGCCGGCTGACCTTGGGACCCACGCTGGCTGACCTTTGGGATCCACACGGGCCGACCTTCGGGACCCACGCCGGCCGACCTTGGGACCCACGCTGGCTGACCTTCGGGACCCACGCCGGCCGACCTTGGGACCCACGCCGGCTGAGCTTTGGGGCCCACGCCGGCCGACCTTGGGACCCACGCTGGCTGACCTTCGGGGCCCACGCTGGCTGACCTTGGGACCCACGCTGGCTGACCTTCGGGGCCCACGCTGGCTGACCTTCAGGATCCACATGGGCCGACCTTCGGGGCCCACGCCGGCTGACCTTGGGACCCACGCTGGCTGACCTTCGGGGCCCACGCTGGCTGACCTTCAGGATCCACACGGGCCGACCTTCGGGGCCCACGCCGGCTGACCTTGGGACCCACGCTGGCTGACCTTCGGGACCCACGCTGGCTGACCTTCAGGATCCACATGGGCCGACCTTCGGGGCCCACGCCGGCTGACCTTGGGACCCACGCTGGCTGACCTTCGGGATCCACACGGGCCGACCTTCGGGGCCCACGCTGGCTGACCTTCGGGATCCACACGGGCCGACCTTCGGGACCCACGCTGGCCGACCTTGGGACCAACGCCGGCCGACCTTCGGGATCCACGCCTCCGACCTTCGGGACCCACGCTGGCTGACCTTCGGGACCCACGCCGGCTGACCTTGGGACCCACGCTGGCTGACCTTTGGGATCCACACGGGCCGACCTTCGGTGCCCACGCCGGCCGACCTTGGGACCCACGCTGGCTGACCTTCGGGACCCACGCTGGCTGACCTTCGGGACCCACGCTGGCTGACCTTCGGGATCCACATGGGCCGACCTTCGGGACCCACGCCAGCCGACCTTCGGGACCCACGCCGGCCGACCTTCGGGACCCACGCCAGCCGACCTTCGGGACCCACGCCGGCTGACCTTCGGGACCCACGCCGGCCGACCTTCAGGACCCACGCCAGCCGACCTTCAGGACCCACGCCAGCCGACCTTCGGGACCCACGCCAGCCGACCTTCAGGACCCACGCCAGCCGACCTTCAGGACCCACGCCAGCCGACCTTCAGGACCCACGCCAGCCGACCTTCGGGACCCACGCCGGCCGACCTTCGGGACCCACGCCGGCCGACCTTCGGGACCCACGCCGGCCGACCTTCGGGACCCACGCCGGCCGACCTTCAGGACCCACGCCAGCCGACCTTCAGGACCCACGCCGGCCGACCTTCGGGACCCACGCCGGCCGACTTTCGGGACACACGCCGGCCGACCTTCAGGACCCACGCCAGCCGACCTTCAGGACCCACGCCGGCCGACCTTCGGGACCCACGCCAGCCGACCTTCGGGACCCACGCCAGCCGACCTTCAGGACCCACGCCAGCCGACCTTCGGGACCCACGCCAGCCGACCTTCGGGACCCACGCCAGCCGACCTTCGGGACCCACGCCGGCTGACCTTCGGGACCCACGCCGGCCAACCTTCAGGACCCACGCCAGCCGACCTTCAGGACCCACGCCGGCTGACCTTCGGGACCCACGCCGGCTGACCTTCGGGACCCACGCCGGCCGACCTTCGGGACCCACGCCAGCCGACCTTCGGGACCCACGCCGGCCGACCTTCGGGACCCACGCCGGCCGACCTTCGGGACCCACGCCGGCCGACCTTCGGGACCCACGCCGTCCGACCTTCAGGACCCACGCCAGCCGACCGTCGGGACCCACGCCAGCCGACCTTCAGGACCCACGCCGGCCGACCTTCAGGACCCACGCCGGCCGACCTTCAGGACCCACGCCGGCCGACCTTCAGGACCCAAGCCTGCCGACCTTCGGGGCCCACGCCGGCCGACCTTCAGGACCCACGCCGGCCGACCTTCAGGACCCACGCCAGCCGACCTTGGGACCCACGCCGGCCGACCTTCGGGACCCACGCCAGCCGACCTTCAGGACCCACGCCGGCCGACCTTCGGGACCCACGCCAGCCGACCTTCGGGACCCACGCCGGCCGACCTTCGGGACCCACGCCAGCCGACCTTCGGGACCCACGCCGGCCGACCTTCAGGACCCACGCCGGCCGACCTTCGGGACCCACGCCGGCCGACCTTCGGGACCCACGCCGGCCGACCTTTGGGATCCACGCCTCCGACCTTGGGACCCACGCCGGCCGACCTTCGGGACCCACGCCGGCTGACCTTTGGGATCCACACGGACCGACCTTCAGGACCCACGCCGGCCGACCTTCGGGACCCACGCCGGCCGACCTTTGGGATCCACGCCTCCGACCTTGGGACCCACGCTGGCTGACCTTTGGGATCCACACGGGCCGACCTTCGGGGCCCACGCCGGCTGACCTTGGGACCCACGCTGGCTGACCTTTGGGATCCACACGGGCCGACCTTCGGGACCCACGCCGGCCGACCTTGGGACCCACGCTGGCTGACCTTCGGGACCCAGGCCGGCCGACCTTGGGACCCACGCCGGCTGACCTTCGGGATCCACGCCTCCGACCTTGGGACCCACGCTGGCTGACCTTCGGGGCCCACGCCGGCCGACCTTCAGGACCCACGCCGGCCGACCTTCAGGACCCACGCCGGCCGACCTTCAGGACCCACGCCGGCCGACCTTCAGGACCCACGACGGCTGACCTTCGGGACCCACGCCGGCTGACCTTCGGGACCCACGCCGGCTGACCTTCGGGGCCCACGCCGGCCGACCTTCAGGACCCACGCCTCCGACCTTCGGGACCCACGCCGGCCGACCTTCAGGACCCACGCCGGCCGACCTTCAGGACCCACGCCAGCCGACATTCGGGACCCACGCCGGCCGACCTTCAGGACCCACGCCTCCGACCTTCGGGACCCACGCCAGCTGACCTTCAGGACCCACGCCGGCCGACCTTCGGGACCCACGCCTCCGACCTTCGGGACCCACGCCGGCCGACCTTCAGGACCCACGCCTCCGACCTTCGGGACCCACGCCAGCCGACCTTCAGGACCCACGCCAGCCGACCTTCGGGACCCACGCCTCCGACCTTCGGGGCCCACGCCGGCCGACCTTCAGGACCCACGCCTCCGACCTTCGGGACCCACGCCGGCCGACCTTCAGGACCCACGCCGGCCGACCTTCAGGACCCACGCCAGCCGACCTTCGGGACCCACGCCGGCCGACCTTCAGGACCCACGCCAGCCGACCTTCAGGACCCACGCCAGCCGACCTTCGGGACCCACGCCTCCGACCTTCGGGACCCACGCCGGCCGACCTTCAGGACCCACGCCTCCGACCTTCGGGACCCACGCCAGCCGACCTTCAGGACCCACGCCAGCCGACCTTCGGGACCCACGCCTCCGACCTTCGGGACCCACGCCGGCCGACCTTCAGGACCCACGCCTCCGACCTTCGGGACCCACGCCAGCTGACCTTCAGGACCCACGCCAGCCGACCTTCGGGGCCCACGCCGGCCGACCTTCAGGACCCACGCCGGCCGACCTTCAGGACCCACGCCAGCCGACCTTCAGGACCCACGCCAGCCGACCTTCAGGACCCACGCCAGCCGACCTTCGGGACCCACGCCAGCCGACCTTCAGGACCCACGCCGGCCGACCTTCGGGACCCACGCCGGCCGACCTTCGGGACCCACGCTGGCTGACCTTCAGGACCCACGCCGGCCGACCTTGGGACCCACGCCGGCCGACCTTCGGGACCCACGCCGGCCGACCTTCAGGACCCACGCTGGCCGACCTTCGGGACCCACGCCAGCCGACCTTTGGGATCCACGCTGGCTGACCTTTGGGACCCACGCCGGCCGACCTTCGGGACCCACGCTGGCCGACCTTCGGGACCCACGCTGGCCGACCTTCAGGACCCACGCCAGCCGACCTTTGGGATCCACGCCTCCGACCTTGGGACCCTCGCCGGCCGACCTTCGGGACCCACGCCGGCCGACCTTCGGGACCCACGCCAGCCGACCTTTGGGATCCACGCCTCCGACCTTGGGACCCACGCTGGCTGACCTTTGGGATCCACACGGGCCGACCTTCGTGACCCACGCTGGCCGACCTTGGGACCCACGCTGGCCGACCTTGGGACCCACGCGGGCTGACCTTTGGGATCCACACGGGCCGACCTTCGGGACCCACGCTGGCTGACCTTCGGGACCCACGCCGGCTGACCTTGGGACCCACGCTGGCTGACCTTCGGGGCCCACGCCGGCTGACCTTGGGACCCACGCTGGCTGACCTTTGGGATCCACACGGGCCGACCTTCGGGGCCCACGCCGGCCGACCTTGGGACCCACGCTGGCTGACCTTGGGACCCACGCTGGCTGACCTTCGGGACCCACGCCAGCCGACCTTCGGGGCCCACGCCTGCCGACCTTGGGACCCACGCCGGCTGACCTTGGGACCCACATGGGCCGACCTTCGGGACCCACGCCAGCTGACCTTGGGACCCACGCTGGCTGACCTTGGGACCCACGCTGGCTGACCTTTGGGATCCACACGGGCCGACCTTCGGGACCCATGCCGGCTGACCTTGGGACCCACGCTGGCTGACCTTCGGGATCCACAAGGGCCGACCTTGGGACCCACGCTGGCTGACCTTCGGGACCCACGCTGGCTGACCTTGGGACCCACGCTGGCTGACCTTCGGGACCCACGCTGGCTGACCTTGGGACCCACGCTGGCTGACCTTTGGGATCCACACGGGCCGACCTTCGGGACCCACGCCGGCTGACATTCGGGGCCCACGCCGGCCGACCTTGGGACCCACGCTGGCTGACCTTTGGGATCCACACGGGCCGACCTTCGGGGCCCACGCCGGCTGACATTCGGGGCCCACGCCGGCTGACCTTGGGACCCACGCCGGCTGACCTTTGGGATCCACACGGGCCGACCTTCGGGGCCCACGCCGGCTGACATTCGGGGCCCACGCCGGCCGACCTTGGGACCCACGCCGGCTGACCTTTGGGATCCACACGGGCCGACCTTCGGGGCCCACGCCGGCTGACATTCGGGACCCACGCCGGCTGACCTTCGGGGCCCACGCTGGCTGACCTTCGGGATCCACACGGGCCGACCTTCGGGGCCCATGCCGGCTGACCTTCGGGGCCCATGCCGGCTGACCTTCGGGGCCCACGCTGGCTGACCTTCGGGACCCACGCCGGCTGACCTTCGGGGCCCATGCCGGCTGACCTTCGGGGCCCATGCCGGCTGACCTTCGGGGCCCACGCTGGCTGACCTTCGGGACCCACGCCGGCTGACCTTCGGGGCCCATGCCGGCTGACCTTCGGGGCCCATGCCGGCTGACCTTCGGGGCCCATGCCGGCTGACCTTCGGGGCCCACGCTGGCTGACCTTCGGGACCCACGCCGGCCGACCTTCGGGACCCACGCCGGCCGACCTTCGGGACCCACGCCAGCCGACCTTTGGGATCCACGCCTCCGACCTTGGGACCCACGCTGGCTGACCTTTGGGATCCACACTGGCCGACCTTCGTGACCCACGCTGGCCGACCTTGGGACCCACGCTGGCCGACCTTGGGACCCACGCTGGCCGACCTTGGGACCCACGCGGGCTGACCTTTGGGATCCACACGGGCCGACCTTGGGACCCACGCTGGCTGACCTTTGGGATCCACACGGGCCGACCTTCGGGACCCACGCCGGCTGACATTCGCGATTCACGTTGGCCGACTTTCGCAACCCACGCCAGCCGGCATTTGTGACCCAGCATTTTCTCTTACCTTTAATGTGAGAGTGAGCCTGCTTGATCCTCATTTACTGGTCTGGTGCTGACAAAATGGAGGATTCGCAATCGCGCCCAAAGCACGTGACGTCGGCATTCGGGCACGGGAGCTGCTCAAGATTGCAATGAATTGTTAAAAAAGAATCTTCTCCTGGGTCAGCACGCTGAAGTCAGGAGGAGGCGGTGCTTATCGCTGGGCTCCGCATATGTGCACGGATGAGTCAGCATGCATGGGTGGCATAATAGCACAGTGGTTAGTACTGTTGCTTCATAGTGCCAGGGTCCCAGGTTCGATTCCTGGCTTGGGTCACTGTCTGTGCGGAGTCTGCACGTTCTCCCCGTGTCTGTGTGGATTTTCTCCGGGTGCTCCGGCTTCCTCCTGCAAGTCCTGAAAAACGTGCTGTTAGGTAATTTGGACATTCTGAATTCTCCCTCCGTGTACCCGAACAGGCCCCGGAATGTGGCAACATGGTGCTTATCACAGTAACTTCATTGCAGTGTCAATGTATGCCTACTTGTGATAATAAAGATTATTACTAAGCGCAATGCGGCCGCATTCTTTTAGCTGGTCGCAGCCATCATTTTTAGGGCCGCTCGCAGCCGGCATTGTTAATTCAATGCGAATTCCCGCAATTAGGAACGCCGTGATGGATGGCTCCGCGACCTTCCTAACACCCACCCGCAACCCACCCGCGGGTCGCAACCGCCGCTTTGGAAATGCCTGCTCCAAAAGAATCATGTTTTTAAAAAAGAATTTAGAGTACCCAATTCTTTTTTTTCCAATTAAGGGGCAATTTAATGTGGCCAATTAACCTACCTTGCACATCTTTGGGTTGTGAGGGTGAAAACCACGCAAACACAGGGAGAATGTGCAAACTCCACACGAACAGTGACCCAGAGCTGGGATTGAACCTGGGATCTTGGCGCCGTGAGGCAGCAATGTTAACCACTGCGCCACCGTGCTGCCCTCTAAAGACCATGTTGAGGCTTTTTATTCAAGATTATCCAGGGGATTGGGATGAAGGAATTCCATTTGTACTATTTGCAATTAGGGATGCACCTAATGAATCAACTTAATTCAGTCCATTCAAAGTGATTTTTGGTCATCAGGTGAGAGAACCACTTAAATTGATCAAAGAGAAATTGGTGAGTCAGAGTTTGGAGACTTTGTAGTTGGATTGTGTGTCAAATTTTAGGGAGAGATTAATTAGGACTTGTGAGTTGGCTAGGAAACATTTAAAATTGTCACAAGTGATGAAAAAAGAGGCAGATAAGAAATCAAAAATTCATAATTTTGTTAGTGAGAGAAAGTGCTAGTATTGTCACCAATGGCCGGTGAGCCATTAAAAGCAAGATTTAGTGGCCTTATCAAATTGAAAGGAAATTTAGTGAGGTGAATTATTTGTTAAGAACACCAGACAGAAGGAAAACTCAGAATGTGTCATGTTAATATGTTCAGAAGGTATTTTGATAGAGGAGGAAAGAAGGAGGTAGTGTTAGTCGTTGTAACTCAGGGAGAACAGATAAATCCAGATGATTCTGAATTTGACATTCCTCAAATTTAATTTAAAAATGAGGAAGTATAAAAAAATTGAAACATTATCGAGTCACCTTCCAGAAGGAAATCAGAATGACCTAAAAGAGCTATTACAGTTACATAGAGCTGTATGTGGGAATAAATTGGGAAGTGTGAAAGTAATTATGTATGATGTCGATATAGGAATAGTATTCCCATTAAACAACATCCATACAGGCTTCAAAGAGAAAATGCTGAAAAATCTTAGCAGGTCTGGTGGCATCTGTAGGGAGAGAAAAGAGCTCTCCGTACAGATGCTGCCGGACCTGCCGAGATTTTCCAGCATTTTCTCTTTGGTTTCAGATTCCAGCATCCGCAGTAATTTGCTTTTATCCTTACAGGCTCAATCCACTAACGTTAGTACAGGTACAAAAGGAGAACGACAGCATGCTTAAAGATGATATCATCAAAGTGAGTTGCAGCGATTGGAGCTCACCAATTGCCATGGTACCAAAACCGGATGGAACACAATGATTGTGTGTGGACTATAGAAAGGTCAAAGCAGTTACAAAGTCAGATTTGTACCCTATTCCTCGTTTGGAAGACTGTGTTGAAAAGGTATGAAAAGCACATTTTATTACAAAACTTGGCTTACTTAAAGGATATTGGCAAGAACCTTTATCAGACAGAGCAAAGGAAATTTCGGCTTTTGTGATGCCAAGTGGTCTGTATCAATTTAAGGTCATACCATTTGGAACAAAAAATGCGGCAGCAACATTCTAAAGATTAACCAACAAGGTAATCTCAGGACTAAACAATTGTGCAGTATACATTGATAATTTGGTGGTGTTCAGTGAAACATGGAAGGACCATTTGGAATATTTGAAAAAATTATTCAATCAATTAAAGGAAGCTGGATCAGTGGTAAATTTGACCAAGAGTGAATTTGCAAAAGCTCAAGTCATCTCTTAGGCCATACCATTGGACATGGTCAGATGGCTCCATTGAGTGTGAAGACAAAAGCTAGTGGTGAGTTTCCAATACCATCAACGAGAGATGTTGTGAGATTTCTGGGCATGAGTGGTTTCTACTGGAACTTCATGCCAAATTTCAGCAGCGTGATTGCTCCCTGTCTGAGCTTCTAAAAAACCAAAAAATATCAGTGGGCGTCGGGATATCAGGAGGCATTCGATAATCTGAAGACTGTGTTAACCATCACACTAATTACGCGAAACCATTTATGGTGGCAATTGATAAAAGTGATGTGGGCGTTGGTGTTGTACAGCTGCAGAAAGACGAGTGTTCACTTTGAGGATACTTGGCAGATGGACAGGATGTTTACTGGAACATACAGCACCAGATGTTCAAACTCAGGCATTCTCATGCCACACTATGCTTTTTTAATACTTCATTTTTCCAACTATTTGCAACAACTTGCTGACTTTCCTAACTGCTTATCTATTAGACTTATTTACTTCACTGTATAAATATCCGGCCCTATTGCTCTTTCATTGGACTTCACCTCGGACCAGAGTCGCAACAGGTGCCAGGAGTCGCGTTGGCAGGAACCAAATCTCAAAGCCGCCATCGGCCCAGGGTCCCCGACGAGCAGAAGTGCGTGAAATTCTTGTTTTATATACTTGTTTTATATCCTTTTTTGTATTATTCTTATATTATATTCTTAGTGGTATTATTTTTGCGAATAAAGTAAAGTAGCCGAATTTCTGTCTTTGTTCTCTTTATTACATTGTGTCCAAATCAAACAAGCAGAGAAGTAACCCTTGCTTATTAACAGCTGAAGACGTATTTATATTTTTAACAAGAATTGTGAATTACAAATTTTAAATTTGAATTGTCAGATATGGACTGATTAATTAACCCATTTTGCCGCAAGCAGAATGGGTCTTTTGTGTTTTACTTTACAGCTAATTGCAAGTGGAACAAGATTTGCAGTAGCTTCAAGAATTTGAGAATTTGTTTATAGATTTTCAATAGTGCACCAAAAGTCGGCCCAATTTAAAATCTAGTGAAAGGGGGCGGGCATTCAGTGAGACGATGTAAAAGACAATAGATGGAAAAGCGCGAGGCCACATTCACCAGTCTTAGACAAGTCCGAACAACAGAGCCGGCATTGGGCTTGCCAGATTTTACTTGTCCCCTTCAACATACATGGCCATAATAATGGCAATTACTACATTGCCGTACTGACCCAACGGTAGCACAGTTGCTTCACAGCTCCAGAGTCCCAGGTTCAATTCCCAGCTTGGGTCACTGTCTGTGTGGAGTCTGCACGTTCTCCCTGTGTCTGAGTGAGTTTATCCGGGTGCTCCCGTTTCCTCCCACAAGTCCCGAAAGACATGCTGTCAGGTGAATTGAATAATCTGAATTCTCCCTCTGTGTACCTGAATAGGTGCCAGAATGTGGCGACTAGGGGCTTTTCACAGTAACTTTATTGCAGTGTTAATGTAAGCCTACTTGTGACAATAAAGATTATTATCATTATATGATTATAAGTGACCAGTAGTCTGTTACTCCAACAGGCAATCAGCAGTTGCTGTTGTATTTAGGGAATCCATATAGAACACCCTTTAGTGCAGATTTTGACAGATTGTGGTATGGGGAGCACACGGCCCACTCTACAGGTGTGGTACAGCAGAAATGGAAAAGTATTTTTTTAAGCAAATACTTGTTTATGCTATGAACTCAATGTAACCTTTTTAAAAAATAGTGAACATCTTAGCAACCATTAATTCCAATACAACCCCCAAAGAATACAACACTAAGTAATCCTTTAAGCTTTCCTTTTACCATCCATAAGACTTAAAACACCTTTTACCAGAAGCACATGAAATGAAAATGAAAATCGCTTATTGTCACAAGTAGGCTTCAATGAAGTTACTGTGAAAAGCCCCTAGTCGCCACATTCCAGCACCTGATCGGGGAGGCTGGTGCGGGAATTGAACCGTGCTGCTGGCCTGCCTTGGTCTGCTTTAAAAGCCAGCTATTTAGCCCAGTGTGCTAAACCTCAGGTTAATGTCATTACTGTTATTAGTTTTAAATCACCAGGATCGATTTACAGTCTTTAGATTACAGAGAGTCTCTAATAGACCTTCTGGCTGTGTCTGCAGCTATCCAGCTCTGAAAACGAAACTAAAACACACCCTGCTGCAAACAGCCTAAAACAAAAGTAAAAAGCTGATAGCCCTGCTCCATCCACTCTCTGACATCACTACAGCAATAAACACCAATTTCTTAAAGGTACTCTCACTACAGATATTTATATACACACCCATTTATAAACACCCATTTCTTAAAGGTACTCTCAAATGACACCTCCCCCAGAGAAAAAAACTGACATCTTCAAGATAGAATCATAGAATTTACGATGGTTTCATTTTCACCTTTTCACCATTCTTTAAGAAATGAACACAGTAAATATACTTTTTCGTTTCTATTAACACGCAAACAGATGTAATAATATAGTCCATTTTTGTTCTTCTTCCTCCAGCTGAAACTGCTTCCGTTCATCACATTTATGACAAAGCATCGGCTATCATGTTTTCTTGTCCCACCACATGTACTATTTTTAAATGAAATGGCTGCAACAATAAACTCCAGCGAAACAGCCTTGTATTGTTATTCCGGAATCGCTCCAAAAACGTCAACGGTTTATGATCAGTATATATATTGGTGTCAGATGGATTGCCTGTCACATAAATGTGAAAATGTTGCAAAGCCAGCACCAAACTCAAAGTCTCCTTCTCAATCGTGGAATACTTTTTCTGGTGAGAAATCAATTTCTTTGAAAAATAACCAATAGGCCGCTCCAGCCCTTCGTCGTCGTCTTGTAGAAGCACCGCACCTACGCCCACATCGCTTGCATCAACCGCCACTTTGAGTGATTTCGTATAATTTGGGATGGCTAACATAGGAGCAGTGGTTAACACAGCCTTCAGGCCGTCAAATGCCTGTTGACACTCCGCTGTCCACTGGAATTTGTTACGCTTCTTGAGCAAGTCCGTCAGTGGAGCGACCACACTGCTAACATTTGGTACAAATTTCCGGTAAAATCCACTCATACCAAGAAATCTCATTATTTCCCGTTGTGTCGAGGGTATCGGAAACTCCCCAATAACTTTCGTTTTCACATCCCGTGGGACCATTCGACCCTGTCCGATTGTATGGCCAAGGAAAGTGACTTGGGCTTTTCCAAATTCACTTTTGGCTCGGTTTATCACCAAACCCGCCTCCTGAAGTCGATCGAATAACTCCATCAGATGTTTCAAATGTTCTGTCCATGTCTGGCTGCAAATTACCAGATCGTCGATGTGTACCGCACAATTGGGTAATCCTGAAACAATTTTGTTAGTTAACCGTTGAAATGTGGCTGGGGCGTTTTTCATGCCAAATGGCATAACTTTGATTGGTATATACCATCTGGAGTCACAAAAGCTGAAATCTCCTTCGCCTTTTCGGATAAAGATACCTGCCAGTAACCTTTAAGTAAATCCAGTTTGGAAACAAAAGCTGATTGTCCCACTTTCTCAATGCAATCCTCCAAACGTGGGATAGAATAAGTGTCCGTTCTTATAACTGATTAACCTTTCTATAGTCCACACACAACCATTGGGCACTATCTGGTTTTGGTACCATCACTATGGATGAGCTCCATTGGCTGCAACCCACTACAATTATGCCATTTTTAAGCATACTCTTAATCTCTTTGTTAACCTGTGCCAATTTTAAAGGGTTAAGGCTGTATGGATGTTGTTTGGTTGGAACAGCATTTCCCACATCTGCATCATGTACAGCCATTTTAGTACTTCCCAATTTATCTCCACACACTTGCACATGTGATATCAATAACTCTTTCAGGTCAGTTTGTTTTTCCTCTGGAAGGTAACTCAATAATTTATCACAATTTTTAAGAACATCCTCGTTTTCCAATTTAATTTGAGGTATGTCAAATTCACAGTCATCTGGATTTGGTTCGTCACTTTGAATTAGAATCATTAAAACCTCCTCCTTTTTCTCTCCTTCCCTTTCAAAGTACCTTTTAAGCATATTCACATGACACACTCGGTGAGTCTTCCTTCTATCTGGTGTTTTTACCACATAATTCACCTCACTTAATTTCCTTTCAATCTGATTAGGTCCACAAAACCTAGCTTTTAAAGGTTCACCTATCACTGGTAACAATACTAAAACTTTGGGCGCGATTCTCCACTCCCACGCTGGTTGGGAGAATCGCCTGGGGCGCCGAAATTTCCGGGGACGCCGGTCCGACGCCCTCCCGCGATTCTCCCAAGCGGCAGGAACGGCCCGGTCGAGTTTCGTGGGCCGCAGGCCGGAGAATCGCCGGAGACACCGAAAATGGCGATTCTCCGGCACCCCCGCGCTTCTGAGGCCCGGATGGGCCGAGAGGCCAGGCCAAAACGGCGGGTTCCCCCCTGGCGCCGTCCACACCTGGTCGCTACAGTCGTGGGCGGTGCGTGAACGCTGGGGGGCGGCCTGTGGGGGGGCGAGGGGGGATCCTGCACCGGGGGTGGGGTGGCCCGCGATCGGTGCCCACCGATCGTCGGGCCGTCCTCTCTGAAGGAGGACCTCCTTCCTTCCGCGGCCCCGCAAGATCCGTCCCCCATCTTCTTAAGGGGCGGATTTGGACAGGACGGCAACCACGCATGCGCGGAT
Organism: Scyliorhinus torazame; assembly: GCF_047496885.1. Classification (NCBI taxonomy): domain Eukaryota; kingdom Metazoa; phylum Chordata; class Chondrichthyes; order Carcharhiniformes; family Scyliorhinidae; genus Scyliorhinus; species Scyliorhinus torazame. The sequence continues at coordinate 60,088,444 of NC_092707.1, forward strand.
GACGTCCGTTATGCGGCGCCGGCCGCGTCATCTAATCGGCGCCGCTTTTACACGGGCGACAAGGCCTCACGCGGGAGGATGACACGGCCCCGATACTGGTCCATTGTCAGGGCCCGAATCGGTCGCGACCGCGGCAGTTCTGCGCCGTCGTGAACCTCGACGGCGTTCACGACAGCGCGGCCACTTCGCCGTGGGGGTGGAGAATCCCGTCCTTTATCTCCACTGGCAAAACTACAAACTTTGGATTTCTTGTCCGTGCTGCGTTTCATCACATTTTGTGCAACTTTTAAATGTTGTCCAGCCAATTCACCTGTTCTATTTAATCGTTCCCTAAAATTTGACACGTCATTCGACTTCCGGCGGCGGAGGGGAGCGGTCGCGCGTAGAGGAGCTCCGGAGGGGGGGGAACATAGTTGCGTCCCGTTCCCCCCATGAAGAACGTGCACCCGGGTGCGCGAGCTTGGCCAACTGGGCCCCCGCATGGCGGGAAAGAACGAAGAGGAATGACCTGGACTCCGAGGCGGAGTGATGTCGGAGACCTGGGCGCTTGGAAGCGAAGTGAGCGGCAGCAGAAGCGCGAGGGGAGAGCCCCCCCGGGGAGAAGGAGAGGAGGCCGCAAGGGACCGGAGCGGTAAGCTGCGGCCCGGGGGGAGGAAAGGTGTGCGGGAAGAGCCGGGGGCCGGAGACCAGGACGTGACTGGAGAGAGTCACACCCCCCCCCAAACGGAGACAGCACATTGGAGCGTGGGCCTGTGAGCCGGCCCAACCGACCGAGCCACCCCTCCCCGCACAGCAGAACGCGGGCGGCAGCGGGGCACGGGACAACAACGCGGGGCAGGAGGAGTGGAGGCCTGAGCCAAAGCGGGGTCCGAGCCAGCAACGAGACCCGACCCCCCCCCCCCCCCCCTCACCCCCACCCCCCCCACCCCCGGTGGCGGCAACCACCACAAGGCAGGCAGCGGCGGAATAAAGGGGGACTCCCAGCCCGATGAGAAGCCTTTCGCTCTCTGGTTCCAGGGTGAGTGAGACAGAGAAAAAAGAAAATGAGAACTCCCTCTTTTTGGGCTGGGGGAGAAAAAGAAAAAAACAGAAAAAAGAAAGACTTAGAAAAAGAAAACTGTTAAAGGGACAGAACTCTCCCTCTCTCCTTCCACGCTTCTCAAAAAAGAAAACCAAACTTACCTGAAAAGAGTCTCTTCAGAAGGGAGGGGGGGGGGGAGAGAAAAAGAGGGCAAGGGGGGGAAAATAAAAAAGGAGGGGAAAAAGGGGGGGGAAAAGAAGAGGGGGAAGAAAAAAACCCCAAAATGCCAGAAGGGAGCCAAAGCAGAGGGAGAAAGGGCACCAAAAGCAAACGGGGCAATACGCAAGCCCACTCAGACGAGCTAATCAGCGCACGAAGCGGCGGAATGGAAGCCTCGCCGCAACAAAAAGAACTGGGCAGACAGGAGCTTTTTCCCCCTGGGCCAGAGGGGAACTGCAAGGCAGCCTTTGCCAAGGCGCTGAGGGAACATCAGCAAGAAAGCAAGGCAGGGACCAAAGCAGACATAGAGGCCGCAGTACAGGCAGCAATGGCCAAGGCCCTGGCAGAGGTGCAGCTCGCCCTGGGGAGAGCAGAGGAGAAACTGGAAGCCCAGGAGGAGAAACTGGAAACCCAAAAGGCGACCATTAAGGAGCTGGAGAGGGCCGCGACTGACATGAGCGACCGGATCACGGCCCTGGAGAAAGAGGTGGCGAGACTGGGCACAACGCAGGGGAGCCTGAAGGGCAGGGTGGACAACCAGGAAAACCGCTCAACAAGACAAAATGTCAGGATAGTGGGCCTACCAGAGGGGATCGAGGGTAGAAACCCCACGGCCTACATGGCCGAGATGCTGGGCAACTTAGTGGGGTGGGAAACTTTCCCCAACCCACCAGAAATGGACAGAGCGCACATGTTGCTGCCCCTGGTAAGGGGCAACAACATGCCGACGGGGAGGGGGAGGGGGGGTGGTCAGGCAATGCCAGGCCCCCCCCGCCCCCACCCCCAACATGGCAAGCGCACCCTGAACAAAAAGCAAACCGCTACCCAACGAACCGTCATAGGTGGGAAACCAGGCCTCAGCACAAGGGTATGAGAGTAGCGGAGAAGGGTGAGCAAACCGGGGGAGCGCTGGGTAGGACGGGGGAAGAGTGGGCGAACAAACGCAGAGGCTGGGCAGGGGAGAAGCGAGACAGTAACTCCCTCGAGGGGGGTCGCCGCACTAACAAGAAAGCTAGCACCGGGGACATGCAACAAAGCAGGACCGTAGCACGCCCCCAACAGAGGGGACGGCGCCAGGCATAGGGCGGGTGGGACCACTCGACAGAAGCGGGAGAGCAAACGGGGATAGGAGCAGGGGAAAGAGGGACAACGGAGGGATATACGGGAGAGGGGGCCAAATGTGTCGGCGCTGGGCACAGATCGCAGCTGCCACGATTTGTGTGACCACACGTGTCCCACACCATTGGGAACTCGGCCCATCAGAGGCTGAGCATCGCGGGTGGGCTGGCTGATGAGGTGCTAATGGCATTGTGACTGCGCACGGCGCATGTCACGATGATGTCATTTCAGAGGGGCGGAGCATGGCTGACAGGAATCAAACCGGCGCCGACCGCAATTTCAGCGCGGAGTCCATTCTCCGCCCAATCGCTGAATATGATTTTGGAGTTGGGCTGCGGAGAATCCCACCCTATGGGCGTCATTCTCCGACCCCCCGCCGGGTTGGAGAATGGCCGTTGGCCGCCGTGAATCCCGCCCCCACCCCCGCCGAAGTCTCCGGTACCGGAGATTGGGCAGGGGCGGGAATCGGGCCGCGCCGGTTGGTGGGACCCCCCGCTCAATTCTCCGGCCCGGATGGGCCGAAGTCCTGCCCAGAAATTGCCTGTCCCGCCGGCGTAAATCAAAGCTGGTATTTACCGGCGGGACCAGGCGGCGTGGGCGGGCTCCGGGGTCCTGGGGGGGGGCACGGGGCGATCTGACCCCGGGGGGGTGCCCCCACGGTGGCCTGGCCCGCGATCGGGGCCCACCGATCCGCGGGCGGGCCTGTGCCGTGGGGGCACTCTTTCCCTTCCGCCTCCGCCACGGCCTCCACCATGGCGGAGGCGGAAGAGACTCTCCCCACTGCGCATGCACGGGAAACTGTCGGCGGCCGCTGATGCTCCCGCGCATGCGCCGCATTTCCGCGCCAGCTGACGGGGCACCAAACGCCATTTCCGCCAGCTGGCGGGGCGGAAATCCCTCCGTCGCCGGCCTAGCCCCTCAATGTTGGGGCTCGGCCCCCAAAGATGCGGAGCATTCCGCACCTTTGGGCCGGCGCGATGCCCGTCTGATTGGCGCCGTTTTTGGCGCCAGTCGGCGGACATCGCGCCATTGGGGGAGAATTTCTCCCCAGATCTCTAGCTCCAGAAACAACGTGAGTTTCCCTAACAAGCAGAAGAAGATGTTTTTAAAGTTGTAACCAGTCTATGGGAGCAAGGAGTCCCGCGTCCCGTAGACTCCACTAAGAAGTGACCTGTCCAACCGGTAAGGAAACCAGATGGATCCTGACGATGCTGCCAGACCTGCTGAGATTTTCCAGCATTTTCTCTTTGGATATTTTACAGCTCTGGATATTAGGACAGTGTAGAATGATCCATTCGGCCTATCAAGTCTACACCGACCCTTGAAAGAGCACCCTACCTAAGCCCACATTTCCACCGTATCCCCGCAACCCAGCAACCCCACCTAACATTTGGACACTACGGGGCAATTTAGCATGACCAATCCACCTAACCCACACATCCTTCAACTGTGGGAGGAAACCTGAGAAGCCGGAGGAAACCCACGTAGACACGGGGAGAACGTGCAGACTCCGCACAGACAGTGACCCAAGCCAGGAATCGAACCCGGGTCCCTGGCGCTCTGAAGCAACAGTGCTAACCATTGTGCTACCGTGCCGCCCCGACTTTGGTCAATCCCGTGGAAACGGGAATGCCAGTAAAAGTTTGCCTTCACCTTCCAAGGTCAGAAGTATATCTGGGATTTCCGGGTGCGGCGATGACCAGCTAAGTCGCACGTTTCGGCAGCTCCCGGTGGAATGGACTTTTGGGCTCTTAATAGGAGCCCCATCGGCAATTTTAACGGCAAATAACACTGTGCGGTAATCCAGAAGGGAATCCCCCTGGACACGGATGGAAAAAAGAGAGGAAAGTAGCCGGATTGCGGTGGATCCTCAAGAGCAGCGGCCAGGAAGGCAGGCACAAAGCAAGATGGCGTCGGAAGGAGGCAGTTTAATATGGGGCCCTGACCAACAAGAGTTCCTGCGGCGTTGCGTAGATTAACTCAAAAAGGAGATGAAGAAGGAGCTGTTGGCCCCGATATTACAAGCGATTGAGGGGCTAAAGGAGGAGCAAAAGACCCAGGAACAGGAGCTTCGGGTCGTGAAGGCAACGGCTGCTGAGAATGAGGACGACATACAGGGCCTGGTGGTGAAAACGGAGATGCACGAGGCACAACACAAAAGATGTGTGGAAAGGCTGGAGGTGCTGGAGAACAATGCGAGGAGGAAGAACTTAAGGATTCTTGGTCTTCCCGAAGGTACAGAAGGGGCGGACGTCGGGGCATATGTGAGCACGATGCTGCATTCGTTAATGGGATCGGAGGCCCCGACGGGTCCACTGGAGGTGGAGGGAGCCTATCGGGTTATGGCGTGAAGACCGAGGGCTGGAGAAACTCCTCGAGCAATAGTTGTGAGATTTCTCCGATACAAGGACAGAGAGATGGTCCTCAGATGGGCCAAGAAAACTCGGAACAGTAGGTGGGAGAATGCGGTGATCCGCGTGTATCAAGATTGGAGTGCGGAGGTGGCGAGAAGGAGGGCAAGCTTTAATCGGGCCAAGGCGGTGTTGCATAAAAGGAAGGTCAAATTCGGAATGTTGCAACCGGCAAGACTGTGGGTCACACATCTGGGGAAACACCACTATTTCGAAACGGCAGATGAGGCGTGGACATTTATTGTCGAGGAGAAGCTGGAGTGAGCGGGCCAGAAAAAGAATGTTTGGGACAAAAGTGGGGGGGGTGAATTTGTGGGATGAAGGGGGGAAAAGGGGGAAGAGAGGACTTCCCAGGTTGTTAAACCTGCGACCCTGTAACTTCACTCTCTTCCCCATGTCGTGGGGGAGGGGGTGAGGGAGGATGAGGAGCTGTGGGCGCCGGCCATTGGGGGCGGGGCCAAAAGGGGAAGCGCGGGCTTTGTTCCCGCGCTATGGTAATCATGGCGGGAACAGGGAAGCAGGAAGGAGGGGGCCTCGCACAGTGTGAGCCGAGGTCACGGGGGGAAGCCGAGGTCGGCCAGAGTTTGCTGACTTCTGGGAGCAACATGGGGGGTGCAATTACGCTAGCTTGGGATCTAGCGGAGGGGGGGGGTTAACTGGGTTGCTGCTGCTGGGGAGAAGGGGGAGCTGGTATTGGAGGGGGGGTCGGGGCGGGGGGGGCGCCGCCTGGGGGGGATACAGCTACGTGGGAACCGGGTGAGGAGCTGGATTGAAAAAGGAAATGGCTAGTCGTCAAGGGGGGGGGGGGGGGTAAAGAGCCCCTCAACCCGGTTGATCACGTGGAATGTGAGAGGGCTGAACGGGCCGATTAAGAGGGCACGGGTACTCGCACACCTAAAGAAACTTAAGGCAGATGTGGTTATGCTTCAGGAGACGCATCTGAAGCTGACAGACCAGGTTAGACTTCGCAAAGGATGGGTGGGGCAGGTGTTTCATTCGGGGCTAGATGCAAAAAACAGGGGGGTGGCCATACTAGTGGGGAAGCGGGTAATGTTTGAGGCAAAGACTATAGTGGCGGATAGTGGGGGCAGATACGTGATGGTGAGTGGCAAACTGCAAGGGGAGGCGGTGGTATTAGTGAACGTGTATGCCCCGAACTGGGATGATGCCAATTTTATGAGGCGTATGTTAGGACGAATCCCTGACCTAGAAGTGGGGAAGTTGGTAATGGGTGGAGACTTTAATACGGTGCTGGACCCAGGGCTGGACAGATCGAGGTCCAGGACCGGAAGGAGGCCGGCTGCAGCTAGGGTGCTTCAGGATTTTATGGTGCAGACGGGAGGAGTAGATCCCTGGAGATTTAGTAGACCTAGGAGTAAGGAGTTTTCGTTTTTCTCCTATGTACATAAAGTATTTTCATGAATAGATTTTTTTGTTTTGGGAAGGGCACTGATCCCAAAGGTGACGGGGACGGAGTACACGGCTATAGCCATCTCGGATCATGCTCCACACTGGGTGGACCTGGAGGTAGGGGAAGAAAAACAACAGCTTCCACCCTGGAGAATGGACATGGGATTATTGGCAGATGAGGGGGTGTGTTTAAGGGTGAGGGGGTGTATTGAAAGGTACTTGGAACTTAATGATAATGGGGAGGTACAGGTGGGAGTGGTCTGGGAGGCACTGAAGGCAGTGGTTAGAGGGGAACTGATATCTATTAGGGCACATAAAGGAAAGCAGGAGGGTAGGGAAAGGGAGCGGTTGTTGAATGTACTGCTGAGGGTGGACAGACAATACGCGGAGGCACCGGAGGAGGGACTGTACAGGGAAAGGCAAAGGCTACATATAGAGTTTGACTTGTTGACTATGAGTAAAGCAGAGGCACAATGGAGGAAGGCACAGGGTGTACAGTACGAATACGGGGAGAAGGCGAGCAGGTTGTTGGCCCACCAACTGAGGAAAAGAGGAGCAGCGAGGGAGATAGGGGGGGTGAGAGATGAGGAGGGGGAGATGGAGCGGGGAGCGGAGAGAGTGAATGGAGTGTTCAAGGCATTTTATGAAAGATTATATGAAGCGCAGCTCCCGGACGGGAAGGAGAGAATGATGTGCTTTTTGGATCAGCTGGAATTTCCTAAGGTGGAGGAACAGGAGAGAGTGGGGCTGGGAGCACAGATTGAGACGGAGGAAGTAGTGAAAGGGATTGGAAGCATGCAGGCGGGGAAGGCCCCGGGACCAGACAGATTCCCAGTTGAATTCTATAAGAAATATTTGGACTTTGCTGGTTTGTGAAGGGGAGACAGCTAAATACAAATATACGGAGGCTGCTAGGGGTAATGATGATGCCCCCACCAGAGGGGGAAGCGGAGATAGTGGTGGCGATAGATGCCGAGAAAGCATTTGATAGAGTGGAGTGGGATTATTTGTGGGAGGTGTTGAGGAGATTTGGCTTTGGGGACGGGTATATCAGGTGGGTACAGTTGCTGTATAGGGCCCCGATGGCGAGCGTGGTCACGAATGGACGGGGGTCTGACTATTTTCGGCTCCATAGAGGGACGAGGCAGGGATGTCCTCTGTCCCCGTTATTGTTTGCATTGGCGATTGAACCCCTGGCCATGGCACTGAGGGGTTCCAGGAAGTGGAGGGGAGTACTTAGGGGGGGAGAAGAACACCGGGTATCTCTTTATGCGGATGATTTGTTGCTATATGTGGCGGACCCGACGGAGGGGAGGGGATGCCAGAGATAATGTGGATACTTGGGGAGTTTGAGGATTTTTCAGGGTATAAACTGAACATGGGGAAAAGTGAGTTATTTGTGGTGCATCCGGGGGAGCAGAGCAGAGAGATAGAGGATTTACCGTTGAGGAAGGTAACAAGGGACTTCCGGTACCTGGGGATCCAGATAGCCAAGAATTGGTGTACATTACATAGGCTTAATTTAACACGGTTGGTGGAACAGATGGAGGAGGATTTCAAGAGATGGGACATGGTGTCCCTGTCATTGGCAGGTAGGGTGCAGGCGGTTAAAATGGTGATCCTCCCGAGATTCCTTTTTGTGTTCCAGTGCCTCCCGGTGGTGATCACGAAGGCTTTTTTCAAAAGAATTGAGAAGAGCATTATGAGTTTTGTGTGGGCTGGGAAGACCCCGAGAGTGAGGCGGGGATTCTTGCAGCGTAGTAGGGACAGAGGGGGGCTGGCATTACCGAGCCTAAGTGAGTACTACTGGGCCGCCAATGTTTCAATGGTGTGTAAGTGGATGGGAGAAGGGGAGGGAGCGGCGTGGAAGAGATTGGAGAGGGCGTCCTGCAGGGGGACTAGCCTACAAGCAATGGTGATGGCGCCGTTGCCGTTCTCACCAAAGAAATACACCACAAGCCCGGTGGTAGTGGCTACATTGAAAATTTGGGGGCAGTGGAGACGGCATAGGGGAGGGACGGGAGCTTCGGTGCGGTCCCCGATAAGAAACAATCATAGGTTCGTTCCGGGGAGAATGGATCGGGGATTTGGAGCATGGCAAAGAGCTGGGGCAGTACAACTAAGAGATCTATTTGTAGATGGGACGTTTGTGAGTCTGGGAGCGCTGACGGAGAAATATGGGTTGCCCCAAGGGAATGCATTTCGGTATATGCAATTGAGGGCTTTTGCGAGGCAACAGGTGAGGGAATTCCCGCAGCTCCCGACGCAGGAAGTGCAGGATAAAGTGATCTCAGAGACATGGGTGGGGGACGGTAAGGTGGCGGACATATACAGGGAGATGAGGGGCGAGGGGGAGATCATGGTAGATGAGCTGAAAGGGAAATGGGAAGAAGAACTGGGGGAGGAGATTGAGGAGGGGCTGTGGGCTGATGCCCTACGTAGGGTAAACTCATCGTCCTCGTGTGCCAGGCTAAGCCTGATACAATTTAAGGTGCTACACAGGGCGCATATGACTGGAGCACGGCTTAGTAAATTTTTTGGGGTAGAGGATAGGTGTGCGAGATGCTCGAGAGGCCCAGCGAACCACACCCACATATTCTGGTCATGCCCGGCACTACAGGGGTTCTGGGTGGGGGTGGCAAAGGTGCTTTCGAAGGTGGTGGGGGTCCGGGCCGAACCAAGCTGGGGGTTGGCTATATTTGGGGTTGCAGAAGAGCCAGGAGTGCAGGAGGCGAGAGAGGCTGATGTGTTGGCCTTTGCGTCCCTTGTAGCCCGGCGCAGGATATTGTTAATGTGGAAGGAAGCCAAACCCCCGGGGGTGGAGACCTGGATAAACGATATGGCAGGGTTCATAAAGTTAGAACGGATTAAGTTCGTGTTAAGGGGTTCGGCTCAGGGGTTCACCAGGCGGTGGCAACCATTCGTCGATTACCTCACAGAAAGATAGAGGGAATGGAAAAGAAGTAGATAACGGCAGCAACCCAGGGGGGAGGGGGGGGGGGGGGGGGAGGAATCGGACGGACTCTCAGGGATGTTATTGTATATGTATAGGTATTTGGTATATGTAATTGTATATTGGATTGTTGGATTGTATTTTTGGAGAGTATTTATTTTGGACAAGGCAGTTGCCATTTAGTTTTGTTTTTTGTTTTTGTTTATATATTATTTATTTACTTGTTTAAAACTGGCCACTGTTATTTATATTGCTTTATTGTTGTGTAAAAGAAACACTACGTACTGTTATGTTTGGCCAAAAAACTTGAATAAAATATATTTTTAAAAAAGGAAGTATATCTGGACCTGTTTACTGCAGGGCTTCCATAATTCTCCCTCTATATTCCACCAAAGACTAGCAAAAGGCCTTGCAAACCTCTCCAGACCTGAGTGCCCAATCCAATATGTAGGTGACCTCCTCCTGCAGACAGAAACAAAGGAGACATTTAGAACTCCTTGGCGGACCTTTTGGCATCCTTGCCTTTTGGGGTCTTACAGTAACGCTAAGAAAGCCCAGATCATGACAATTCAAGTCACCTACTTGGGAACTATGGTGACCTATGGGGAAAAGGAAATGGAGCGTAAGAGGGTAGAAGCCATTTTACAGTTGCCCTTACCCTGTGAGTTAATATCCTTTAGATTCTTCCTGGGACTGGTGGGATATTGGACAATCCATACAGATGATTTTGCAATGAAGGCCCAGTCCTTGTCGGATCTTTTGATAAAGAATAGTCCTTGGAATTGGACTGACCAATATTCCCAGGCAGTCATTGGACTAAAAAAGGAATTTGCCCAAGCACCGTCCCGAATTCCGAATTACCCTTCACCATTGAAGTGGCAGCTACTGATGCCACTACCTCTGTCGTCCTCCTGCAGGAAAGGCACAGGAGACGAGGACCAGTTGCTCACGCTTGCAGACTTTTAAGTCCTGGAGTACAGGCATTCTTGGCATGTGAGCGACACCTACTGGCAGTTTTCTGGGCCGTTCAAAACATTGTTGGACTTAATCCAATAACCATTTTAACAGAACACACACCACTCCAGTTATTGTTAGATGGATGAATAAAAGACGGCACTAAGACGTTAATGGTACAAGGAAAGGACGTGACAGACAAAAGACCCAAAACACCCACATTTCTGGCAGATAACATCAGTTACAGCGGGGAACCGCAAGGATGCCAGTTGTTGGCAGCACCTAATCCCAAGAGATCGTTCATGCCAAAACAAAAGAGGGGGGGGGAGTGGTGCCCAAAGAAACAGTAGACATAAATGCCCACAGGCAGACACAAAATTGTAGGTCGTTTAGGTTGATCTCCCTGTCAAATGTGAATGCCAAATAATTGGCGAAGGTCCTGGCCACAAGGATCGAGGACTGCGCCCCAGGGGTAATAGGGGACAACCAGACGGGGTTCGTTAAGGGGCGGCACTTGGCGACCAATGTTAGGAGGCTGCTTAATGTAATTATGATGCCTCCAGAGGGGCGCGAGGTTGAGGCGGTGGAGGCCACGGATGCAGAGAAGGCCTTTGATCGGGTGGAGTGGGAATACTTAGGAGCGGTCCTGGGGCGGTTTTAGTTTGGGCAGGGATTTGTAGATTGGGTTCGGTTGCTATACCAGGCACCGGTGGCGAGTGTACAGACGAATCGGGCGAGATTGGACTACTTCAGGTTGTACCGGGGATGAGGCAGGGATGTCCATTTTCCCCACTGTTGTTTGCCTTGGCTATAGAGCCATTGGCATTGGTATTGAAGGCGATGAGGGTCTCGCTCTATGCAGACGATTTGCTCCTGTACATATCGTACCCGATGGGGGGAATTGGAGGGATTATGGGGATATTAGAGGAATTTGGCTGGTTTTCGGGATACAAATTGAATATGGGTAATAGTGAGGTCTTTGCGATCCAGGCAAGGGGGTAGGAGAAGAGATTGGGTGAGATGCTGTTCAAGGTGATGGGAGGGAGCTTTCGGTATTTAGGTATCCAGGTGGTGCGGGACTGGGAGCAGCTGCATAAACTGAATTTGGGGTGGCTGATAGAACAGATGAGGGGGGATGTTCGGAGTTGGGACGAGCTCCCGTTGTCATTGGCGGGGCGGGTACAGACAATTAAAATGACGGTTTTCCCGAGGTTTCTGTTTGTTTTCTAGAGCCTCCCAATTTTTATTCCCAAGGCGTTCTTCAAAAAGGTGAATGCAGAGGTCTCGGGATTTGTTTGGGCGGGGGAAACTCCGCGGGTGATAAAGGTGCTGCTGGAGCGGGGGCTTTTGAGGGGGGTGGGGGGGCCTGGCCCTCCCGAATTTCATTAACTACTACTGGGCAGCGAACATTGCGATGGTCAGGAAGTGGGTAGTGGGGGAGGGGTCGGTCGGAGCGGGTGGAGGAGGCATCATGTAAGGACACGGGCTTGGGGGCACTGTTAATGGAACCTCTGCCATTCTCACCGGCTCGGTACTCCACAAGCCCGGTGCTAGTTGCAGCCCTGAGAATGTGGGGACAGTGGAGGCAGCACATGGGGTTAGAGGGGGGGGTCGGTGTGGGCATGGTATGGGATAACCACCGGTTCGCTTCAGGGGGGCTGGACGGGGGTTTCGGAGATGGCAGCGGGCAGGGATTGAGAGATTTGGGGATCTCTTTATTGATGACGGTTTCCCCAGCTTGAACGTGCTGGAGGAGGAGTTTGAGTTGTCAGGTGAAATGGGTTCCGGTATCTACATGTGAGGGATTTTGTGTGGAGGCAGGTTTTGACCTTCCCGCACCTGCTGCTCCAGGGGCTACAGGATAAGGTGGTGTAAAGAACAGGAGTAGGAGAGGGGACGGTCTCACGGATTTATAAAGTGCTGATGGAATGGGAGAGAGCCCCAATAGGAGAGGTGAAGAGAAAGTGGGAAGAAAAGCTGGGTGGGGAGTTGGAGGCCGGATTAGCGGAGGAGACCCTGAGGAGAGTTAATGTGTCCTCGTTGTGCGCTAGGCTTAGCCTGATACAGTTTAAGGTGGTCCATAGGGCTCACATGACTGTGGCCTGGATGAATAGGTTCTTTGAGTGTGTGGAGGATAGGCGTGGGCTCTGTGCGGGGGGTCCTGCTAACCATGTCCATATGTTTTGGGTGTGTCCGAGGCTGGGGTTTCTGGCAGGGGTTTTCTGACGTCATGTCAGAGGTCTCAAAAGTGAGGGCGGTTCCGAATCCAGGGGTGGCGATCTTCGGTGTGTCGAAGACCCGGGAGCCCAGGGGGTGAAAGAGGCCTACGTCCTGGCCTTCGCCTCCCTGGTGGCCCGGAGACGGATCTTAATAGAGTGGAGGGATTCGGAGCCCCCTAAGTCGGGGGTGTGGGTTAGCGACATGGCGGGGTTTCTCAGACTAGAAAAAATTAAATTCGCCTTGAGGGGTTCGTTGCAGGGGCTTACCCGGAGGTGGCAGCCATTCATCGACTTCTTCGAGGCAAATTAAGCTGTCACCAGGCTGGGGGGGTTGGGGGTGGGAAGGGGGAAGGGGAGGCATGGGAGAGATGAGTAAGGAGAGGCGAGCCAATGGAGGGGTGGCTGGGAAGGTGGCTTCAATTGTGGAAGCCATGTTGACTGGGGTTTGTGCCCGAGGGTTTGTTGGTTATATTATTGTGTTTTTGTTTTTATTGAAATTTGATGTGTAAAATTGTTAAAATTATAAATACCTCAATAAAAATATTTTTTAAAAAACTGTCCTGGCTTGAGACAACTCACACCTCTATAGCTTGTGATTATCCCTCTCTCCAGTCATACCATCTGGACCTGTAAAGACTCAATTACCTGCAAAGACTCACATTCAAAGTATCATCTTGCATCATTGGCTTTGCCTATATATGCTGTGTTTGTGTAACCTACCTCTTGACTCACCTGATGAAGGAGCTATACTCCGAAAGTTCGTGATCCCAAATAAACCTGTTGGACTTTAGACTGGTGTTGAAAGACTTCTTACTGTGCCCACCCCAATCCAACGCCGGCAACTCCACGTCATGTTTTAAACCAGACATTCCCACCAGGATTGGACAGGTAGCTTTTTATACATCTCCATTTTAGAGCACTAATCACAATGAACGTAACTGAAGAAGTAAAATAAATCCTGGAGAAATATCAGGAGAAATAACTGGCAGAAAGCCCGAAGTTAGATGAAAAGTTAGAAGAGTTAAAATGAAAGCTGGGAGATCTATTTGAAACATATACATTTATCATCCGATGATATAATCATAATAATGATGTTAATAATGATCCAGCAACTGATTGCAACTGTGATGTTGCAAAGGTGGAAACGATAAATACAATTGCTGTTAAGAACAAATCAACAGAAAGAAAACCAGGAAAAGCTACACACATTGTGATAAGGAAATGAAGGACAAGTTAAATGTGATGTGACAGTATTGTATCAATTGCTTTAAATTTGAATATAATGCTGAAGCAATTTTAATAGAAAGTGGAATTTTATTGCTTTGAATTTTAAACTTGTCGCATTTTAATAATAATTGCTTATTGTCACAAATAGGCTTCAATGAAGTTACTGTGAAAAGCCCCTAGTCGCCACATTCCGCCGCCTGTTCAGGGAGGCTGGTACGGAAATTGAATTCTTGCTGCTGGCCTTGTTCTGCATTACAAGCCAGCTGTTTAGCCCACTGTGCTAAACCCCATTTTAACCTGCATATAAGAATTGTGTATAAAAGGTGATATTGAAAGAAGTATACAATGTGCTAACCTGTTTGGTAATTATAAGCACATGTTCGTGCTAAGTATTGAGTAGAGTGTAACACAAATCAAGCTCGGGTGAGCTTAGGTAGAGAGGCCAAAATGGTGATCCAATGCACCATTATGCGGTAACGTTCAGTAGCGATTTGTATGTGTGGCCCCGCGGGGCTTGGCCGTATGGGGGTAGTTTTAAAATACCGGTGATTGAAACGTGGGATGCTTCGACAAGAGATAAGAGTGGGGACCCTAATTGGGATTATAATTATATGCTGTGGTGCTTTAACGCATGGAAAGAAGTGGCTAAAAGGCACCAGCCCCCAAAGATCAAACGTCAGAATGGCGAAGTCAGTAAACGTAACTTAAAGAGTGAGAATGAAAATAAACAGACAGAGACGGCAGCAGCAGGGTTACATCCTAAAGTTTTAACTGAGGCCTCTGCACCGTCTGACGAATTTGATGACCTTTTACTGATGGCAGCTGCAATGACAGCACAGCCGCCGGTGGGTGGGCAGGCCCGGCAGCCGGTGAGAGGGAGTAATGCACAGAGCAGTTTGCTACATAATCAGCTTAATGCAGCCGCCGCTCCTGCGGGAGAGGTAGAAACGGCGGCCGCCGGACCATCCTCTAGTGGGATTTTGCCTGACAGTACGGGTCTGACAGACAGCTGCGGTCAGCGCGACCTGTTAGTCAGCACCCCAAGATAATGATAGGAGACGTACCTGTCTTAAAACCTTGGACCCCTGCAGAAGTAAGGGCTATGGTTCATGAGGCTCCGGACCCAATAAAGAAACCTATTGCATTCCACAACTGGTTACAGCAAATGTGTGGTATTTATAGCCCCCTCCCAGGAGATGTTTTGCTGCTTTTAAAATACTCTTATGCTGCATCTTGGCCTGCTTTAAAAGACGGAATCGCGGTCCCACCTGGTAAAAACGGGGACTGGGCTCACAATGGTGCTCATTTAAATGAAAGCAATGAGTCCCTTGAACACTGGTTAGCAAATAGGGGGAGAGAGGCTATCATGCAAGGGGCCAAGGAGCATTTAACCCCCAGGAAGGTGCAGACATTATTGAATTGCATGCTATCAGAGCATGCATAAAGTTACAAATTGATTCATCTCACCTGGCAAACACAGCCATGGACGACAGTGGTTACCCCCTTGGTGAACATGGACCGGGAAGGACTGTTCATGGCCCCCAAAGATCAAAAGCCTAGAATCACAGGGCAATTCTACCAGGGAAAGGGTGGGCACGGTCGCAGTCAGCAGGCCAGCAAGGGGCAGAGAGGTAGGGGCAGAGGTAGAGGACAGTGGCAAGAAAGGGATAGATCCCAGGATCAATGTAGGCGATGTGGGGCAAAGGGACATTGGGCTCGTGATTGTAACTTTAATCTCCAGGAAGGATGCGCCCCACTCGGAGACATGCCCCCTCCCCCACCTCCATTTACGTACACTGACCTGAACCCTAACCAAAACTAATAGGGGTGCCATAGAGAAAAGGTGATACAGGCGGCTATGATCAGACTGTCCAACTCAGTAAGAGACGAACCCATGACAACGGTTAAAATAGGAGATCATTATGTGGACCTTCTGGTCGATACCGGCGCTACTATGTTGTCTGTGCCCCCCTCCGTGGAATTAACCCCCGGTGAGTCCTCTAGGGGCTGGTTTAGCACACTGGGCTAAATAGCTGGCTTTGAAAGCAGACCAAGGCAGGCCAGCAGCACGGTTCAATTCCCGTACCTGCCTCCCCGAACAGGCGCCGGAATGTGGTGACTAGGGGCTTTTCACAGTAACTTCATTGAAGCCTACTTGTGACAATAAGCAATTTTCATATTGTCATTGTGGGAGTAGCCGGCATTCCCATGACTGAGCCATTATCACGCCCGACTAACCTGGAAATTGACGATATCCCCTTGGTCGATACTATGATTATTTCAAAAACTACACCCCTCCCTCTGCTTGGCAGGCAGACCCTCTGCAAATTAGGGGCAATAATTCATTGCACTAACAAAGGCATGTTTATCGAACTGCCTCAGATATGCGCTCATCAGTTGTTGAATTTAATAGCTTCTGACCAAGAGCCAGATCGCTCTGTGTCTGTGTTATATTGCTGGCAGCTGGACATTAACCCTTACAGCACAATTGTTAAACAACTGCAGGAAGCATTGCAAAAGATTACTGACGCTTGGGCGCAGTTATTAAAACACCTGATAGAGATCAGCCGAGAGAGCACAGTGACCCACTGCACGGCTTGGTATGCTCGTAAAGACGAGCAGTCATACAATTTACAAGCGCAATGTCACCTAGGGAAGCAGACAACATTGCACGTCACCCCATTTTTATTTTTCACAGTTGTGGGATTAGGAATGTTAGTACAGTTGACGGATAGTCAGAGGGACCTCTTTAGGATGGGTGAAACTTCAGAACCCCATTTAACATTGGCCGTAAGACATCCCGCTAAGGCAAAGCAAATGGGAGAATCGATGAAAAAGGCCAGAGAAAAAAAGGTCCTACATCAAATTGATGTTGACATAGACAGACATAATTGCCTGATAGAATTTTATGGCAAACAGGAGGGCAAAGTGTCCTGGAAAGAGGAGCAATGGCCCGCTACATTTGAAAGACAACAACCTCCCCGATAGAGCCATCATTTACTCCCTTCAGTCCTGGCTCAGGTACCGGCAGATCTATGGGCACAGCATAAAAATCATGTTGGAGAGGTACATTCTGCCCCAGCGCACAGGGTACAGTTACAGAAGAACGTTGCCTTGCCATGCTTGAAACAATACCGGTTGGCGTCAGACACAGAGAAAGGAATAGAGGGAGTGATCAATGTACTATTACAGCAAAGGGTGCGGAAGAGGACACAAAGCCCCTGTAATACCCCTATACTCCCCATTCTAAAAGTGGGAAGACCCAACGAGCGGCGATTCGTACAGGATCTCAGAGCCGTCAATAAAATTGTTATCCCTGTTGCTCCATTGGTGCCGGACACAAATGTTATTTTGTCTTCTATACCACCAGCAGCAGACACTTTCTCTGTCATAGATTTACGCTCAGCCTTTTTCTCCATACCCCTGCACCCGGACAGTCAATATCTATTTGCTTTTACATATCGGAATCAACAGTACACTTGGACGCGCCTGCCGCAGGGCGACGCAGAAAGCCCGGCAGTATATGCTGCGGCGGTTAAAAGAGACTTGGATGAGTGCCAGTTGTCATCCGGCTCAACGCTGTTGCAATATGCGGATGATTTATTATTAGCGTCAGAGGGGGGTCTAACTTGCCAACAGGATACCCTTTTGTTATTGACACATCTGGCAAAAAGAGGGCATTGGGCTTCCATGGAGAAGCTGCAATTCTGCCAGGAGACAGTTCAGTATTTAGGATTTTAGCTTCAGCAAGGACAGCGGAGGCTGGGGTCTGAAAGAATACAGGCTATAGCAAGGGTTCCAACTCCGCGTACAAAAAAGGAGACCCTCACCTTCCTCGGAATGGTGGGCTATTGCAGGCAGTGGATACCGGACTTTAGGGAGATGGATGCGGTACTGCGCATGGCTACCCTACAGGATGCCCCTTCAGTTGTTACCTGGACCCCAGAGAGGGAGCAAGCATTTCGGAATTTGAAACAATCCATGATTAGCTCCCCTGCCTTGGGACTTCCTAATTTCGCCAAGCCCTTTACTCTTTATGTGAATGAAGCAGGGGGATTTGCGAAAGGGGTCCTGGTACAGGAGCATGGAGGAGGGAAACGTTATGAATCTCAGTCGCCCTATGTGCAGTGGTAAAGGGTATGCCAAGTTGCTTAAGAGCAGTAGCAGCCACGGCCGCCATAGTAGAAAAATCAGTACCCCTTGTACTCGACCACCCGTGTACAGTATTGGTTCCTCACTCTGTTTTGCTCCTGCTTAATTCATCCGCAACGCAGCATTTTTCTGCGTCTCGACGCACTGGGTACGAGGTAATCCTTCTCTCTAAGACTAACTTTGTCTACAAGCGAGCGCCAGCTATCACCCTGCTACACTCTTACCCGCGCCCTCGGATGAAGAACATTTGTTTCATCATGACTGTGTACAATTGGTTGAAGCCACCACAACCCCTCACCCTGATTTATTGAGTCACCCACTTGAAAATCCAGACATCATTTTTTTACTGATGGGTCCGCGAACCGACCAAATGATACGACCCTCCTGGCCGGTGATGCAATAGTAACTCCATTCGAGATAGTGGAAGCTTTTGCTCTGCCTTCGGGAACGTCTGCCCAAGCGGCTGAATTATTCGTGCTTACTCGGGCATGTATTCTCGCAAAGAGTAAGACAGTCAACATTTACACTGATTCTCGATAAGCTTTTGGGGTAGTCCACGATTTTGGCCAATTATGGAAAAACAGGGGGTTCATAACTTCCTCAGGCCAACCTATTAAGCATGCTAAATTGGTTTTAAATTTATTAGATGCTGTTCAGCTGCCCAGCAAAATAGCCGTTTTAAAGTGTGAAGCGCACACTACCGCAGACGATGAAATCTCCAGGGGAAACAGATTTGCTGATAAAATAGCAAAGGAAGTAGCTCAAAAAAAACAGCCCCGACTGCAAGCTGCTGCAGTGGAACTTACGTCCATTATAACAGAACCAAAGTTAAAGCAGGCACAGGAGCAAGCCTCCTCACAGGAGCATCGCTCTTGGCTCAAAGCCGATTGCTACCAAAACAGCCATCAGATCTGGGTCCACCCCGATACCCGCGCAGTATGCCCCAGAAGTTTGTTTTTGCCACTATGCCGCCTTTCCCATGGACAGGCTCATGTCGGCAAAGAAGGGATGACACGTGCAATATGTCTTTGATCACCTCCCACAACCCGAAATGCCTTTTGAAAATTTGCAAATAGATTTTGTACACATGCCAATGGCTAAAGGATTCAAATACATGCTGGTGATAGTGGACATGTTTTCACGGTGGGTAGAGGCTTTTCCGACCAAAAGAGATGATGCTAGAACAGTTGTAAATATTCTATTGAAAGAAATAATACCTAGGCTTGGAATAACAATGAGGATTAACAGTGACAGGGGAACTCATTTCACTAGCAAATTGACCAAAGCCCTAACAGAAGCCATGGGATTTGATTGGAAATTGCAGATCCATTATCAGCCACAATCCTCAGGAATGGTGGAACGGGCGGATGGAATAATTAAAACTGCAGTTACAAAAGTGTGTCAACAAAATGGGTTGCTCTGGCCAGATGCCATACCCATAGTAATGTATGCCCTGAGAAATCAGAGAAATCGTAATACAGGCCTAACCCCGTATGAGATAATAATGGAACGTCCCGTGACAACTGGAACTAAACCCCCAATGACCCCAGCAGCAGTAGCCTTAATATGGGCAGATGAGGCATCAGTAAAATATGCCCAGGCCATGTGTGAAACCGCTGAAAAAAAACCATGAAAATGTGCGACAGGCTCAGATGCATCCAAAAGATGCACCCTTTAAACCTGGAGATCAAGTAACAAAGATTCTTTCTCTCCTCGGTGGAAAGGACCCTACCAAGTGCTGCTAACAACCCGAACAGCAGTTAAAGTAAAAGAAAAGCCAGATGGGATCCACGCAACTCGTGTAAACTACATCATACGGAACTTTGAGAGTACTAGTGAGGCGCTGACCTGAAGGGAATGACGCCGTTGATGTTTTTATGTTATCATATTAATCCAACATCATGTAGAGGGTAAACTGCATACTGACACCTTAATATACATGTCTCACTCATACGCAGAGAGGGTAAATAAATTGTTGGGTTTGTACACAAATTCCCAGATGCTTGGAGGAGGGCTTCCCTGTGCGACCTATCCCATTCACCAGTAAATAGATAGCAGAATGGGCTCTAAGACAAAATAGTACAGGACGTGGAGAAGATACACAGAATATGTTCGATTGGCGATTAGCTGGATACGATATGAATAGGTTTGAGGAATGGTGGGGGCCTAGGTTTAATGTAACACGTCAAACGCCCTGTTTGATCCTTCCCAATTATACTGGAGTCCCAAAAGGTAGCATATGCTTTCGGAAACATAAAACATATGGGACCTGCCCAGTCGGCACAAGTCAGTGCGACCAGACCTTGAATTGGCAACCCCCTATGCCCCGCCTTACAGTTAAAGGGCTATTCATCTTTGACTGGTCAGCTGTTGAAAATCGTACTAATGGAGGCCCTGGGGAGGGGATCCGATTAGACTAATGATGACTGATAGTAAAGGAAACCTGACCGCATATAACAGCACATACTTTATTTGTGGACGCAAGGCGTACCCATGGTTACCAGAAAACTGGGAGGGCTCCTGCTATTTGGGATACGTAGACCCTTATGTACATCACGTCCAACAACTAAAGGACCATCCCCATCACAGGACGACACGCAGTGTTAGGACATGGGCACAAATGCTGGGAATCATGATGCCACCATTAGGAATAGCCGCTAATGCAAACGAACTACGTGAATTAAGAGACATCCTTGAGCAGGTAGCTAATGGCACTGCGGAAGCTGTTCACCAAATAGAGACTGAGATGGTTGCTATAAGAGCAGCTGCCCTACAGAATAGGATGGCCCTTGATTTCTTGTTAGCAGAGAAGGGAGGTACTTGTGCCCTGATTGGCAGTGACTGCTGCACATACATCCCTGATAACTCAGAGAAAATTGATAACCTGGTGGATCACATTTGTCGAGAGGTTGCACAGTTGCATGAGGATGAGGGATGGGACTTTGGCTTTGGGTGGTTGGGAACATTAGGACAGAGGATTGTGATTTGGATTATAATCATTATTGTAATCCTGATTGTCGTATGGTTACTGTTTAAATGTTGCTCGGGATGTTGTCAGGGCATGGAGGCGCGGATGTCAGCTTTGCCTCCATGGTCCCAGCCACTTAACAACCAGGTGTCTATCATACGTCCATTCCCTGTACATTATAACCCACCCTTTGCTGCTGAGGATGACGAATGTGATATAAAATAGTTACTTTAGAGATATTAGTTACTGTAATGTAGAGATAGGCCAGTCTCATTCTGGTGAGTTCACAGACAAAGGATTTCAGACCGCATGGCAAAGCAAGGAGGAGGTGTGTCCACCAAAGGAGGAGAAAAGGATGCTGGGTAATAGGGCCAGAGGAAGGGATTGGAAGTGAGCCAATCAGAATGTCTGACTAGGTCAGGAGGGGTATAGGATGACCTATGGGAATCGTGTATGTGAAACTTGATACCATTTGAATTGATTTGCAGAGATCCCTTTGTCTCTTTGTTCATTCGCTTTCCGGGGTGTAGGAGACTGGATGTGTCTTATGCCTCTGAGATGAATCAGGCTTGCAAGCCAAATAAAATAACTAATGCTGTACCTGCAAATCCATCTCGACTTTTATTGAGGCCAGACTGACGGGTAAAGAAATTTGGGATTTGTCATTTGGTGCCGAAAACCCGGGATTTCTCAAGACGGTTCTGACCAACTGCGAAATCAGAATTAGACTGATTATGAACAGGAGGCTGGGGAAAAAGGGCCCACAATGTACAGCTGGAAAATGACCGCGCATTGATTTTTCCCCTCTTCTTATCGTCTGATTAGTCTGGTCACTCGCGGTTGGTACGGAAAGATCGTCTCGACGAAATCAAAGGTCAGTCTGGGGATTAGCAAATTAAACTGATGGGATATCATAATCGATAGTTCAGTTTTGGTTTAATTGTGTTGTTGACGACTTATGTGATTTCAGCAGATGAGGGGTCAGTTAAATAAGTGTTTTTAAATCTGAAGATGGTTCAACTCCATGTGTGAGTTCTGATTCGGCTTGGGTTAGGTTATGGGTTGATGGGACATCGAAAATTGAAGATGGTTCAACTCCATGTGTGAGTTCTGATTCGGCTTGGGTTAGGTTATGGGTTGATGGGACATCTAAAATTGAAGATGGTTCAACTCCATGTGTGAGTTCTGATTCGGCTTGGGTTAGGTTATGGGTTGATGGGACATCTAAAATTGAAGATGGTTCAACTCCATGTGTGAGTGTTTTAAATCTATAGTTGATTAAGCTAAAATTGTACCCTTGGACTGTGGTGGCGAAGAGTGCAGTTCTGAGGACTCGTTGAGATTTTGGGGAATGCTGCATATTGGTTGAAGCAGAAGTCTCTCAAAGGGTTAACAGCAGCAGCCAAAGTTAAAGACGACAGACAGTGCTTCTCACTCAGGCCTTGAGATAACAGCAGCAGCCTGTAGTGTAATCGGATACCTTTCCTTTGAGTCAGTGAACTCCAGCAAAGTTACGTTTTGAATTAATTAAAGGAAACCAGTGGGTTTCTCCACCTCTTTGATAAAAGTTATTATTTTCGAAAGCAATTGATTGAAATTGCCAGAATCTTAGGTTTTACTTACTTGAAATAATGTTTATCTCATTTTATTTGTGAATTAATAGAAACTTAAAGAAGATCACTGACACCATTTAAAAAAGTGTCAATCTGGAGATGATAGTTGACTTTGCTCCGGTATACATCACCTCCCTCATTGATAGCAGCCAACATTTTGAGAATGTAAGAAAATCTTGTTAAAAGAAAAATTGTTAAGAAAAAGAATTAATTAAGTTGTAAATGTTATACAAGTTTGTGTTAAGCAAATCGTAAATTTAGTTCTGAGTTGAGATCAGAGCTAAGCTTGCAAGTTGCAGTAATTCAATTTGAATTTTCAAACATTTTTAAGTTTTAAAAGAACACTGTTAGAACCTTTTCAATCGTTTTGCCAAGAAAAAAAAAAAACGCGCAAGTAGAGACAGGAAAGGCTCGGGTCAAACAAAAGATGAGCTACGTAGTTCAATGGCTGGCCTTGAATTGACAGAAAATGATTAATTCAATAATTTAAAAATGTCAGTAAAAGTTTTGACTGCACCTGTAGCATTGTCTGCACTAATTCCAGAACCACCAGAGTATAATAATTTATATCCAGTCACTGCTCCCCAGATTCCAATCATGCCAGTAACTCCAGCCCTTTTGGATGATAGTGTGGGTCCCGATTTACCATCTTCACGATCAGTAGAGAAAGAGGAGCTCAGTTCCGCAAGCCCAGTTAGCTCTAGGACCAGATCTCGGACAGCGAGAGAAGGGCTTGATCCTAACCAGAAACAATTAAGCATACCACCAAAATCCCTCCAGACCAAGGGGAAACCGCAAATTTCGAGAACAAAGGGAGCTGCAACAGATGATTTTGAAGAGAAAGAACTCCCTCTAGTGACAGGGAGGGACGTCGAAGTCTTGGAAGAACCAGAGGAAATAGCTAGAGTGCCCCCTGGTGAGACTCGGAGACAGTTGCCAATTAGGAAGATACCAATCACCTGAATTATGCTAGCCACACCGCACTTCAGCAAGCCCATGCGTTAGACGACGATAGACGGACACAGATTCTGAATGCATTGAATAGCACATTTCAAAAGCCCATAAATATTTCTGCTATCTTAGACCTAAAACCTAAGAATACTGAAGAGCCAGAGGAATTTCTGGAGTGTTTTAATGAAATCTACCGTTGGCAGTCAGGCGACTTGCCATATCAAAATGGTCAGAATTCCCCTCAATATAGTGCTATATTAATGCATTGCCTACCACCTTCTGTGGCTACTGCTGTGAAATGTAATAACATGAATTGGACAGAGAACGACCCTTCCCAGATGGCAAGGGCAGTCAGATTTTATTGGAAGGAGGGTGTAGGCCAGGAAGGAAGCTCAGTTACAAAGGTTAAGACTGAGTATGTAATGAAAAAGGATGATCTGCGACCCCAAGAAGCAGCAGAAATGGTAGTTTACCAGCAGGAGCCCCAATATTGTGACTTTGGGTGGGTGGATCAGCGAGGGGGAGGATATCAAACCCACCCAAAGGGACCCTCAGCTCCTTTTTATGGCCCACCGGATGCACCAACAGCTTTACAACCTCCGCCCCCTCTGAGGGGGCCATTGGTCTACTGGGAGAAGAGGACGGGGCAGATATAGAGGGAGCAATGCATGTTTTAATTGCGGCCGTGCAGATCACTGGCAACAGGAATGCCCCTTTAAAAGACAGGCAGCAGAAGGAGATTATCCGACCCAAAGGAGGGGGTACCCACCAAGGGGAGGACAGACGAGATACACTGACTTCTCCCAGGCAAACCCTTTCCCAACACAGGATTGACTAGCTAATTTAGTCATAAGGACTCTCCAAATGGACAGGGAACCTATTATCTCTCTGCAGATAGGAGATTAACATCACTCATTTGTAATCGACACTGGAGCAGCCATGTCTTCTGTGCAATCAGAACTTCGACTACCATTATCCGACCACACGCAGCAATTGTCGGGGTTCCAAGGACAGGTGTGTGAGTATCCTATTTCTGAACCTGTGACAGTCACTTACGAGAATAAGTCTGCAGATCATCAGTTTGTAGTGACTACTGGATTGGACTGTAATTTGTTGGCCCGAGATTTACTGTGTATCTTCCAGCTACAGCTAGAGTACGGAGACGAAGGGGTAACGGTCCAATCATGGAGGATGAGACAACAGTGCTATATTTCTATCACCCCCAGTGGTGGACGTTAGACATTGACCATTCACTGCATCACGTTACCCTGGCCTATGACAGAACCGGACAAAACAGGGAGTTGGAGGACAAATACAGGCCATTAATTGGGACCGAATGGCCAGTCAAAGGTACAGCCACAGTCACGGGAAAAGGTACAGCCGATTTTGTTACAATACCACCACATTTATGGCCACAGTCAGCTTCGGTAAGCCCTCATATTACAAGTCAGGTCCATGACCAGTACCATGCCAGGGATCTGGGGCAACTGGTAAGGAGGGCAGTGGATATTCGGATCCAACAGAGTACGCACTTCAAGTCATGCTGGACGGCACTGCCATAAAATATTTTGAGGTCCCTGAAACAATTAACACTCGACTGCAGCATCACTGGGGACATGATGTTTTGGAATATGTCAATCCACATGTCTGGGCGAAAGACCCATCACAAGTGGGAAAGACAAATGCTACACCTATAAAGGTAACGATTAAGGATCATGTAAAGCTACCTTCCATTCGGCAATACCCCCTGAAATCCCAAGCTGCTCCGTCTATAGACAAATTAATTCAAGAGCTGTTGCAACAGGGTATTTTGGTCCCTTGCCAATCAGAATGTAACACCCCCATACTTGCTGTGCCTAAACCAGCCAAACCAGACCTGTACCGATTAGTACAGGATTTACGTTCAATCAATGCCATCGCATAGCCGTTACATGCTCTCACCCTCCAACAGGATATTACGGTGTATAGCTCCCACTTGGTCATCGCACTACTGAGGCAACTGCAGACTCAGCATCTTACCGCAGCTCGTCAGAATAGGTATGAGGTATACCTTTTGAACAATCCACGTCTGACATTTAAACACTGTACCACTATCAATCCAGCCTGTTTTCTTAGTGGTCCCCCTGTCCATGAAGACGCACCTGGCCACGACTGTTTAGCCTTGATTCAGGAAACTACCACAATAAGGGACGATTTGAGTGACATTTCGTCAGAACAACCTGACATGATTATGTGTGGTCAAATATCACACCGGGGTTTAGTTAATGACTTACTGCAGGCCCTCCTTATGCCCGCGCAGATTTCCGTTATTAAATGCGCTGCCCACACAAATGGTAAGACCCCAGTTGACGTTGGTAAGGAACAAGCAGATTGTGCAGCGAGGACAGCCGCGCAAATTCAGCAAGTGATGGTGCCTAAAATGTTAAGTCAGACTAAACGATCTACTATAAATATGTCTGCTTCTGACAAGTCAATGCCAACCATCCAAGACGTCATAAGGTTACAGGAGGACGCTCCTGAGAGTGATAAACAAATGTGGAAACGGTTAGGTTGTACATATGATTCTGTTTCCTCTTTATGGACCACGCCTGCACATCAGACTTGTATGTCTGATGTACTGGCTTTATGGGTCATCGAATGTGTACACTTTGCAACTCATTGTGGGGCTCGGGGGACTAGTGATTTGTTGCTGGACACTTGGTGGCACCCTAAAATGCAGGGGTTGGCCCAGAGTATCAGTAATCGGTGTTTGATTTGTCAGCAATATAACACCGGAAAAGGTATCCCTTGTGGGAGGGGCAAACCCCGTTGCCCAGTGGTCCCTTTGAGACGCTCCAAATAGATTACATTGAGTTGGAAAGGTGTCAATGTTATAAATATGTTTTGGTCATTGTGGATGGGTTCAGCAGATGGGTTGAGGCGTATCCGACTACCGATAATAAAGCTGCTACTGTGGTTAAAGTTCTGATGCGGGAAATCATTCCCCGGTACAGTAGACCAGCTCAGTTGAGTTCTGATAACGGGCCTCATTTTCTTGGACAGATTAACCTGCCTCCCTTCTCCAGTGCTATTTTACAGGTGTGGAGCATGATGGGGTGGCTACGCACCGTCTGTGTGATATTTGGCCTCACCTCGCTTGGAGTGTTATTGGGGACGGACATGGAAAAGGGGAATATTATCTATATTTGTAACCCCAAACAATCTACAAGGATACATCACCTATGCAAAGGTGATGTTCTTCGCTGCCCCCATATACGAAGACATGGTATTGACTCATGGAAGGTCGTCAAAGTTAAGGAGAATGCAGGAGTCATGAAGCAATTGCACCGGTCCCGGCGATGGGAAGGGAACATTATATGGACATTGCCTTGTTTTTGGAATACATGTAAATTTGATTTTGGATGTGTTAAGATTGGTGCGATAAAGGTAACATCAGGCCGTCAGGAGAGCGTAGGAAGAGGTTGTGAGAGAGAGAGGGGGACTAGAGAGAGGACGGGGCGTGTGAGAAGGGAAGTACAGCTAGAACGTAGGTTATCGGGAGATACACTTAATTTAGTTAAAGGCCAAACTGAGGAAAACCTGGGTAGTATGAATCACTTCTACCAGATTTACCACCGCTTGTATGGCCACGGACGGGTTGTCTGCTACCCGAACCCCGCAGCGGTGTCTAGGTTATTTTCTGTTTCACCGCTTTGGGGCACTCCCCAAACGGTGGTTCATTGTCAGCGTTCCGAGCCACCGCCCGAGCAAGTCACTCTTCCTTACGATCCGGGTTCAGCACCACCGGCTATTTGCCTTCCCCTTCCTCGGGATAATTCCTATTCACAGTATGATAGGCTGCAATGGTGGAGGGCATATATACCTAGCCACTTCACTCCCAATAGGGATTCCCGGTTGTACGAGAATTGTTTCAGCAGTGAAGGATACGGCTGTTTGCTGGTAGAGGTGGAAACGAATATAACATGTCTGTTCCCCACCTGTACGGACAGGAGGTGCCATATCACCCAGGCGTCTGGCCAATGCGTTTGTTACAACACCACTTGTGTTCCATTGAACGCCGGCCTCCAGCTCCTTTGTGGCTGGGCGAAAGTCTCTCATATCACTGTTGGGACGAAGGCTTTCCGCATTGCTAGGCGGCCCGAATGGGCGTTTCGAAGCTAGATAAACTGGGCTACTGGGGGGTTCCTTGGCTGTCAGCAATAGGAATTATTTTATTTGTGGCCTTACCATCTTGGGAAATGAAACCTTGGGAGCCCTCGGGGCAATAACCAAGGAATTGTCTCAGCTACGGTTGTTTGCAATGTAGAACCGGTATGCTCTTGACTATCTTCTGGCCCGTGAGGGTGGGGTATGCGCCATAGTGCAGGGCAAGTGTATCATGGGAGTTCAGGACTTGACCGCTAACATCACTAAATTTATGGATCCCATACGGGATCACCTGGACGGAATGCAGGATCCTGGCGCTTGGGGTAACTGGGGATTTGGAGGTTGGAAGGACTGGTTGATAAATATGGTCATGTATTTAGTGGTGGCTATCGGCTGCATCTTTGTGGGCCCAGCCATCCTTAAATGTGTGATGGTTAGAATGCGGGGTACACTGGAACAGATCAACGCCCCTAAAATCTTAGCTGTCAAAATCCATGAGGGTGCAGCAGATGAAGGGGGGCTACGCCAGGAATTGGAAATGCAGTGACAGATCTTTTTAGATGAGGGACCGTAGCTATGGATTGGATAGTTCGGTTATCATGGAATGATAAAAGGAGGGAATGACGAATGTGATATAAAATAGTTACTTTAGAGATATTAGTTACTGTAATGTAGAGATAGGCCAGTCTCATTCTGGTGAGTTCACAGACAAAGGATTTCAGACCGCATGGCAAAGCAAGGAGGAGGTGTGTCCACCAAAGGAGGAGAAAAGGATGCTGGGTAATAGGGGCCAGAGGAAGGGATTGGAAGTGAGCCAATCAGAATGTCTGACTAGGTCAGGAGGGGTATAGGATGACCTATGGGAATCGTGTATGTGAAACTTGATACCATTTGAATTGATTTGCAGAGATCTCTTTGTCTCTTTGTTCATTCGCTTTCCGGGGTGTAGGAGACTGGATGTGTCTTATGCCTCTGAGATGAATCAGGCTTGCAAGCCAAATAAAATAACTAATGCTGTACCTGCAAATCCATCTCGACTTTTATTGAGGCCAGACTGACGGGTAAAGAAATTTGGGATTTGTCAAGGACACTGTGAAGTACTAACAATGTGTTGATCATATGATCAACAAGGAGGGAATTGTAGAAGGGACTTTAGTTGGCGGATTAGTTACCTTAATACCCTGTATTCCTTCTTAACTGGCTGCTTGACTATATTTCATGGCAATAGGCACTTGGCAAAGCATGATGGATATATTTACTTTATTTCAGTCAAGAAGTTCTGCATGTAATAGGCAGAAGGCCAGACTATGTAAACAAGTGCACAGCTGCACATTTTGCTGAGAGTAGACAATTATTATTGTTCTTAGGCTGGGAATTCAAGGCCTGTTGTTTAATCCTGCTCGCTTTTCTGTGTCTGGGCTTATCAAAGGAATGCCTCGTTTTTTTCTAAATATTGTGACAAACTATTTGTCACACAGACTCTTTAACTCAATGAATGCCACTTAACTTTAACTAAATTAATGCCACACAGACTTTTAAAAAAAAATCCAATTAAGGGGCAATTTAGCGTGGCCAATCCACCTATCCTGCACATCTTTTGGGTTGTGGGGGCGAAACCCACGCAAATACGGGGAGAATGTGCCAACCCCACACGGACAGTGACCCAGAGCCGGGATCGAACCTGTGACCTTGGCGCCGTGAGGCAATCGTGCTAAGCACTTACGCCACCGTGCTGTCCTAAATAACTTGACAGATAGCAAGGAAAGCCAGCTCTTGGCCTGATGCCGAAACCCAAGATTGAACAAGGGACCTTTAGGCCTTACGAAGGGTCTGGTCAGTGGAGAGGAAGGACCTATTTCCTGTAACATTGAGCTCAATCAGCAGGGTCACATAGATTTGAATTAATATATAGAAAGATCAGAGGGCTGTTAAGGAGTTTCTTTTCATCCAAAGAATGGAGGGCATCTAGATCACAGTGCCTGAAAAATTGCTGGAAGCAACAACATCTCACTACATTTAACGATAGTTGGATATGCACTTGGCTTGAGATGCAATAATCCACAGGACCATGGACTAAGAGCTGGAAAGCTGTGGTAAATCACTGTTAGTATATTATATGTATAGGGGTAAACTGTTACTGTACTACATGTATTGTAGTAAACCACTGCCTGATAACTCCGTCTCCCCTCGGGCTCGGTATAAAGGTGGCTGACCTCCGGCGCTGCCCCAGTTCAGGATCAGAGGCCAGGAGGCTTTCTGTTTAGCTTATTAAAGCCTCAGTTTCGTTCACTACTCGTCTCGTGATTAATTGATGGCGCATCAATTTAATAAGCTAAACTTTTAAGATGAATTCATCACTCAAGCCTGATCGCCTGGAGCTGGACCCACAGGCAGCCGACGCCACTGCGACATTCGAGCACTGGCTAAGCTGCTTCGAAACTTACCTCGGATCGTCCACCGACGACGTCACCGACCTCCAAAAGCTTCAAATACTCAACGCACGGGTGAGCCCGCAAGTTTTCCTTCTTATCAGAGTCACCCACTCGTATACGGAGGCGATAATGCTGCTGAAGGGACAGTACGTAAAGGCAGTAAGCGAGGTGTACGTCAGGCACCTCCTTGCCACGAGGCGACAACGCCCCGGAGTATCACAAGCCAAATTCCTGCGTGCCTTGCGGGTACTCGGCCGGAACTGTGCTTGCCAGGCGGTATCGGCTGTCCAACACATGGAGCTGCTGATCAGGGACGCCTATGTCGCGGGCATTAAATCCAATTACATCCGCCAGCGCTTGATAGAAGAGGGTACACTCGGCCTCCCAGAGACAGTGTAGCTCTCGCTGGAAGTTGTTTTCCAGAACATGGAGGCCTACACCTCCAACCACGCGGCACCCTCGTGGACCTCTTGGGCGCCGCCATCACCCGACTCGAGTGCGGCGCAAGCCTGTGCCGTTCAGCAGCCAGCTAACTCCGGAAGTCCGAAATGCTACTTTTGCAGCCAGGGTAAGCCCAGACAACGCTGCCCTGCACGGAACGCGATTTGCAACGGGTATGGGAGGCGGGGCCACTTCGCCAAAGTCTGCCAGGCCCGACCTATCCCTAAAGCTCCTAGGCGCAGCAGAGCTGCCTGTTGGGGCTGCCCCCAGCTGCCGCGCCACCCACCATGTGCGACCCGTGGGCGCCGCCATCTTCGCTGCCACCCGCCATGTGTGACTTGTGGGTGCCGCCATCTTCGTCTTCACCCACCACGCGCGACCCATGGGAGCCGCCATCTTTGACACCGCCTTCGGTGCCACCCGCCATGTGCGACCCATGGGAGCCGCCATCTTCGTCTTCACCCACCACGCGCGACCCATGGGAGCCGCCATCTTTGACACCGCCTTCGGTGCCACCCGCCACGTGCGACCCGTGGGAGCCGCCATCTTCGTCTTCACCCACCACGCGCGACCCGTGGGAGCCGCCATCTTTGACACCGCCTTCGGTGCCACCCGCCACGTGCGACCCATGGGGGCCGCCATCTTGGGAGCACTCCACCACCTCCCGGGACCCCTGCTCACCCGGTCATATGCTGGCCACCGCTACCTCCGACCGGCCACCCATTACCTTCCAAAGCTCGCCTCCATCACACTCAACCAGTCTCGACCTCATCACCTCACAAAATCCACGATGGTCGTCCGGATCAACGGGCACGAGACAGCCTGCCTCTTCGACTCTGGGAGCACAGACACCTTTATCCACGCAGAGGTAAGGCGCTGCTCCCTACCAATTTTACTCGCGACCCAGAAAATCTCCCTGGCTTCCGGATCACATTCCATAGAAATCCGGGGGTACTGTGTCACGACCCTTTCGGTACAAGGCGTAGAGTACACTAACTTTAAGCTCTACATCCTCCCCCATCTCTGCGCTGCCCTATTACTGGGGCTAAACTTCCAGTGCCACCTCCAAAGCCTTACCTTAAAGTTCGGTGCACCCCTGCCCCCCCGCACCGTCTGTAGCCTCGCAACCCTTAAGGTCGCCCCACCCTCGCTCTTCTCTAACCTCACCCCGGGCTGTAAGCCCGTCGCCACTAGGAGCAGACGATATAGTGCCCGGGACAGGGCCTTTATCAGGCCAGAGGTCTAGCGACTCCTACGAGAAGGGATCATTGAGGCTAGTACCAGCCCCTGGAGAATCCCTGTGGTGGTCGGCAAGACTGAGGAGAAGCACCGGATGGTCATCGACTACAGTCAGACCATCAACCGGTACACGCAGCTCGATGCGTACCCCCTCCCCCGCATATCTGACATGGTCAACCAGATTGCGCAGTATCGAGTCTTCTCCACAGTTGACTTGAAGTCCGCATATCACCAGCTCCCTATCCGTCCGGAGGACCGCCAATACACTGCCTTCGAGGCAGATGGCCGCCTCTGCCACTTCCTCAGGGTCCCCTTCGGCGCCACCAATGGGGTCTCGGTCTTCCAAAGGGAAATGGACCGAATGGTTGACCAGTACGGGCTGCGGGCCACGTTCCCATACCTAGATAATGTCACCATCTGCAGCCATGACCAGCAGTACCACGACGCAAACCTCCGGCATTTCCTCCACACCGCTAAGCGCCTTAACCTCACATACATTAAGGAGAAATGTGTTTTCCGCACAACCTGCCTAGCCATCCTTGTGGAAAATGGAGTCCTAGGGCCCGACCCCGACCGCATTCCCCCCCTCTTGGAACGTCCCCTCCCCCACTGCCCCAAGGCCCTGAAGAGATGCCTGGGGTTCTTCTCCTACTATGCTCAGTGGGTCCCCAATTATGCGGACAAGGCCCGTCCACTCATTAAATCCACCATTTTTCCCCTGACGGCTGAAGCCCGACTGGCCTTCAACCGCATCAAGGCAGATATTGCCAAAGCCGTGATTCACGCTGTGGACGCGTCAGTCCATTCCGGGTGGAGAGCGATGCGTCGGACTTTGCCCTGGCCGCTACCCTCAACCAACCAGGCAGGCCCGTGGCTTTCTTCTCCCGTACCCGCCATGCCTCCGAAATTCAACACTCCTCCGTCGAAAAGGAAGCCCAAGCCATTGTAGAAGCTGTGCGACATTGGAGGCATTACCTGGCCAGCAGGCGATTCACTCTCCTCACTGACCAATGGTCGGTTGCCTTCATGTTCAATAACACACAGCGGGGCAAAATCAAGAATGACAAGATTCTGAGGTGGAGGATCGAACTCTCCACCTACAACTGTCATAATATACACCAGTATATCATGGTGCAGACACACACTGATGGACACACAGTGTGACCAATCAACACACACAACACCGCAGCCAATCACCAGTTGGAGCACACGCACTATAAAGACAGGGGGCATCAGAGTTCCCGCTCATTCGAGCTGCAGGTCTTTAGTTAAAGCTAGTATCGTGTTAACCCACAGTCAGAGTATGTTAAACAGTTAATGATTCAATAAAATAGTGTTGCACTATTTCAAGTGTTGGTGACCTGGATGTGTTCCACGGATCCAGAACACCCAACACAACAACTATGATATCTTGTACCGACCTGGGAAGCTCAATGAGCCCCCAGATGCCCTATCCCGCGGTACATGGCCAACGCACAAGTAGGCCGACTTCGGGCCCTCCACAATGACCTCTGTCACCCGGGGGTCATCCGTTGTTTTCATTTTATCAAGGCTTGCAACCTGTCTTACTCCATCGAGGAGGTCAGGGCCGTGATCAGGGACTGCCAGGTCTGCGCGGAGTGCAAACCGCACTTCTATCGTCCAGACAGAGCGCACCTGGTAAAGGCCTCTCGTCCCTTTGAGCGCCTCAGCATCGACTTCAAAGGGCTCCTACCCTCCACTGACCATAACGTTGTTGACGAGTACTCACGATTCCCCTTTGCCATCCCGTGCCCTGACATGACCTCCGCCACCGTCATCAAGGCCCTGCACAGTCTCTTCACCTTGTTCGGTTTTCCCACCTACATCCACAGCGATCGGGTTTTGTCCTTCATGAGCGACGAGTTGCGTCAGTTCCTGCTTAGCAAGGCCATCACCTCAAGCTGGATGATCAGCTACAACCCTCGGGGCAACCGACAGGTGGAGAGGGAGAATGCGACGGTCTGGAAGGCCATCCTCCTGGCCCTACGGTCTAGACGTCTCCCAGTCTCCCGCTGGCAGGAGGTCCTTCCCGATGCGCTCCACTCCATCCGGTCACTCCTGTGTTCTGCTACCAATGAGACCCCTCACGAACGTATGTTTGCCTTCCCTAGGAAGTCCACCTCAGGGGTCTCGCTCCCGTCCTGGCTGACAGTCCCAGGATCCGTCCTCCTCGGGAAGCATGCGAGGGGTCATAAATCGGATCTCCTCGTCGAGAAGGTCCTGCTCCTCCATGCCAACCCACAATATGCCTACGTGGCACATCATGGCGGGCAGCAGGACACAGTCTCTCTCCGGGATTTGGCACCTGCAGGTTCCCCAGCGACCATCACCACTACCCCCGACCCTACACCGCCTCCCTCCACCACTACCCGGCTACTTCGAGATCTGGCACCCGCAGGCCCACCGGCGACCATCACCACCACCCCCGCCCATACACCACCCACCCCTCCACCGACTCAACTACTGGGCGAAGAAAAAGACAACACGCTCCCGGACACGCAGGTCTCGACACCAGTGCCCACACCACAGCCGGGACTGAGGCGATCACGGCGGAAGCTCAAGACCCGCGACAGACTTGACCTTTAAGTCCACTTCGCCCCCGCTGGACTCTTTTTTTAACTGGGCTGATTGTGGTAAACCACTGTTAGTATATTATATGTATTGTGGTAAACTGTTACTGTACTACATGTATTGTGGTAAACCACTGCCTGATAGCTCCGCCTCCCATCGGGCTCGGTATGAAGGTGGCTGACCAGGAGGCTTTCAGTTTAGCTTATTAAAGCCTCAGTTTCATTCACTACTCATCTTGTGATTAATTGATGGCACATCCAAAGGGGATTAGACTGGTTAGCTCATTCTCAGCTGGCACAAACATGATGGGCTTGAATGACCTCCTTCTGTGCTGTTCATTTCTGTGAAGGAATGGTGATATATCTCCAAGTCAGGATGGTGGGCTTCTTGGCGGGGATCTTTTGGGTGTGGTGTTCTCAAGCATCTGCTGATCTTGTCCTTCTAGATGCTAGCAGTCCTGGGTTTGGAAGGTGCTGTCTAAGGAGCCTTGGTGAGTTGTTGAAGTGTCACTTGCAGCTGGTCCACAGGGTTGCGACTGTGCATTGGTGATGAAGGCAGTAAATGTTTGTGGAAGGGGTGCTAAGCTTCTTGAGAGTTGCTGGAGCTGCAAATGGAGAATATTCCTTCGTACTGCTGACTTGTGCCTTGTGGACAGACTTTGGGGAGTCAGGAGGTGAGTTATTAGCTGCAGGATTCTTTGCCTCTGACCTACTCTTATAGTCACAGAATTTATTCTGATGAATGTAGGAATTTCAAACAATAGTATTATATGTATTTGGTGCAGTAAGGATTAGAAGCCTGGGTTAGTGTGTGTATGACTGCTGCAGTAGTGTTTTTAAAAATCCTGGTAGGGAAGATAGCTCGGTGTTTTGGAGCCATAAGTGAAATTAAAGCATCATAAAGTTTGGGCTAATGGATTTTTATTTATATTAAGAGGGTTCACTGTGGAGTAGTTAATTGGAGACACTGGGTGGGATTTCCATCCCACTGCACCCGTTTTCTGGTGCGGCGCACTCCCGCCGGCTGCGGAATCCTCCGTCAACTTATAAAATACAAAATCAAAAATCCATACAAACAAAATACATTTAGAAACCCCTTCTCTTGAAGAGAGAGAGAGAAAAAACAACCCAAGACCCCCCCCTCCCCCCCCACTTCCTCCGCGCAGGCCAACTCACCGTGGCTAATTCATAAAGAAAAAGACAAAGGTTGCCACCTCCGGCCGGCCTGAGACCAGGACCCACCCCAATCCTGCCCTTGGATGAGACACTTACAAGCCATAAAACAAAGAACAAAGAAATGTACAGCACAGGAATAGGCCCTTCGGCCCTCCAAGCCCGTGCCGACCATGCTGGCCGACTAAACTACAATCTTCTACACTTCCTGGGTCCGTATCCCTCTATTCCCATCCTATTCATGTATTTGTCAAGATGCCCCTTAAATGTCACTATCGTCCCTGCTTCCACCATCTCCTCCGGTAGCGAGTTCCAGGCACCCACTACCCTCTGCGTAAAAAACTTGCCTCGTACATCTACTCTAAACCTTGCCCCTCTCACCTTAAACCTATGCCCCCTAGTAATTGACCCCTCTACCCTGGGGAAAAGCCTCTGACTATCCACTCTGTCTATGCCCCTCATAATTTTGTAGACCTCTATCAGGTCGCCCCCCAACCTCCGTCGTTCCAGTGAGAACAAACCAAGTTTATTCAACCGCTCCTCATAGCTAATGCCCTCCATACCAGGCAACATTCTGGTAAATCTCTTCTGCACCCTTTCTCAAGCCTCCACATCCTTCTGGTAGTGTGGCGACCAGAATTGAACACTATACTCCAAGTGTGGCCTAACTAAGGTTCTATACAGCTGCAACATGACTTGCCAATTCTTATACTCAATGCCCCGGCCAATGAAGGCAAGCATGCCGTATGCCTTCTTGACTACCTTCTCCACCTGTGTTGCCCCTTTCAGTGACCTGTGGACCTGTACACCTAGATCTCTCTGACTTTCAGTACTCTTGAGGGTTCTACCATTCACTGTATAAGTCTCAGTCCAATCACCCCCCATAACCCTGAACAAAGCTTTCCAGAGAAACAGCTCCCTCCTCTCTCCCCCCACCAAACAAATAAGCTAGGCTCACTGAATCTTGCCCAAGCAGGTCCAACATGCCGCAGCCCCCCCCCCCCCCCCCCCACCTCACTCCCGTTCACTAGCTGAAACTTTACAGCCAACAAACGTAACCCCCCACCCAGGTGTCTGCTCAAAGAACAAAGAAAAACGATGCCTTCCAGCCCATACAAGCTACGGTTGAGCAACCAAAATCCAACATACGAACACTACTTAAAATCCGCCAGCGAACCATATATTCCCCATTCCATTGCCCTGACCACTACCCCCTCAATCCCAAACATACAACAGATACAAACTGCAACCCCTCTCAAACCAACCCCTTCCAATCATCCCCATTGAAGTCCCAATCCAGCTTTGACAAAGAGTCTCCCAGACTGGAAACATTTGCTCCCTTCTCTCTCCACAGAGGCTGTCAGACCTGCTGAGGTTGTCCAGGATTTTCTGGGGGGGGGGGGGGGGGGGGGGTTCAGATTCCAGCATCCGCAGTGATTTGCTTTTAGCTTTAAGTCCCAATTGAATCAATTCAATCAAGTCCAAGTCCATGCTCCTTGACAAAAGCCTCCACTGATGTGTTGGGTGCTCTGCTACACAGACGAACCAACACGGTTGCGAATGGTGCAACTCAGTTTTATTGCTAACATTTATTTACAGTGGTAAACTGGTTACTGAGGTTCGATCATAACCCTAGAATCTGTGGACCTATTCCTAATACTATCTTGTAGTGGCACTCAGCACATGGTGGATGTCTGAGTGGCTTGCTATGAGCTCTGTGCCCTGAGCTGTCTCCTGCTGGAATGCCCAGGAAGTGTTGTGTTCCCTGTTTTGTACTGTGTATGCTCTTGCCTGTGATTGGCTATAGTGTTGTGTGTGTGTTGATTGGTCCGTTGATCTGTCTATCAGTATGTATGTGCTATGATGTTTACCTGGAAAGCATGACATCCCCCCCTTTTGTACAAGAACATGTGCCTATGTGGTTATAAATAGAGATGTGTACTGCGTGCAGCTGAATGTGTGTGTGTGCAATACCTACAGCATGTACATGGGGCTAAACTATATACAAGGGGCGATGTCGGGTGCGACATAACAACAAGGTTGTACCATTAACAAAGAACGGGAAAATGTTGAACGACAAAAATGAACTCCTGTGACGACAAGGAAGAACAGAAACATATGAACACAGTGGTGTTATGAGTTCAATGTACAAACAGGCTCATAAGTCCAGTCTAGTAGGTGGGCGACGAATTCGGGTTGACCGCCTCAAGTGTGGGTCTGGATCCACCGGCTGAGGAATGGGCCTGGCCACGGGCGACGACGGAAGGGGCATGGTGGCAGGAAGCTCCACAAAGTCGATATCAGGAACAACAGGAGGGCGCGGTGTAAGTTCCCGTAGCGAGCGTGGAAGTAGGCGAAGAGCCCGGCGATTGCACCTACGAATGGAGCCATCAGGCATGCGAACCAGGAACGAGCGGGGAGCCACGCGTCGGAGAACTTCGGCAGGTGCTGACCAGCCACCTTCTGGTAGGTGGATGCGGACGTCGTCTCCAGGCGCCAGGGCGTGAAGATCAGTTGCCCGTGTGTCATATGCCATCTTCTGGCGAACGCGCTGCTGTTGCATTCTGTGTAGTACCGGAGCATGGTTGGTTGTGGGTACCAGAATGGATGGCACAGTGGTCCTGAGGGCGCAACCCATCAACAGCTGGGCTGGTGAGAGGCCAGTGGCTAGTGGGGCCGAGCGATAGGCCAGCAGGGCTAGACAGAAATCCGTTCCGGCAGCAGCAGCCTTGCAGAGGAGCCACTTGACGATGTGAACGCCCTTTTCCGCCTTTCCATTGGACTGGGGATGCAGAGGGCTGGACGTCACGTGTGTGAAGCCATACGAAGCAGCAAAGGACGACCATTCCTGGCTGGCAAAACAGGGCCCATTGTCCGACATGACAGTCATCGGAATGCCGTGGCGAGCGAAGGTGTCTTTGCAGGCCCTTATGACAGTGGACGATGTTAAATCGTGCAGGCGTATGACCTCTGGATAGTTGGAAAAGTAATCAATGATGATTACATAGTCCCTGCCAAGCGTGTGAAAAAGGTCCACACCCACCCTCGCCCAGGGGGACGTCACCAGCTCATGGGGCTGAAGCGTCTCAGGAGGTTGCGCCGGTTGAAACCTTTGGCAGGTGGGGCAGTTGAGCACCATGTTTGCAATGTCATCACTGATGCCCGGCCAGTATACCGCCTCTCGGGCCCTCCGTCTGCACTTCTCGACCCCCAAATGGCCTTTGTGTAGTTGGTCGAGGACCAGCATGTGCATGCTGTGTGGAATCCCAATCCGGTCCAGCTTCAGAAGGACACCATCAATGACGGCCAAGTCGTCTCGGACATTGTAGAACTGCGGGCACTGTCCTTTGAGCCACCCACCCGTCATGTGGTGCATCACCCGTTGTAGAAGGGGGTCAGCCGCAGTCTCCCGGCGAATACGGGCCAGACTGGAGTCGTCAGCTGGCAGATTTGCCGATGTGAAGGCCACCTGTGCTTCGACCTGACAGACGAACACCTCCGAATCGGGCGGTGTGCTCACTGTTCTGGATAGGGCATCCGCAATGATAAGGTCCTTTCCCGGGGTGTAGACCAGTTGGAAGTCATACCTCCTGAGTTTAAGTAGGATGCGCTGGAGGCGAGGGGTCATCTCGTTCAGGTCCTTATTAATGATGCTGACCAGGGGGCGATGGTCAGTCTCAACGGTAAACTGGGGGAGACCATACACGTAGTCATGGAACTTGTCTATTCCGGTCAGCAAACCCAGGCACTCCTTTTCGATCTGTGCGTAGCGCTGTTCTGTGGGGGTCATGGCCCACGAGGCATAGGCGACCGGGGCCCATGACGCAGTGTCATCCCGCTGTAGGAGTACCGCCCCAATGCCGGACTGGCTGGCATCAGTCGAAATTTTAGTGTCACAACATGTGTCGAAGAACGCCAATACCGGAGCTGTGGTAAGCTTAATTTTGAGCTCCTCCCATTCCTTCTGGTGTGTGGGCAGCCACTGGAACTCCGTGGACTTCTTGACGAGGTGGCGCAGAGCCATCGTGTGGGAGGCAAGGTTGGGAATGAACTTCCCCAGGAAGTTGACCATGCCAAGGAAGCGTAGTACTGCTTTCTTGTCTGCCGGCTGCGGCATGGCTGTAATGGCGCTCACCTTGTCTGCATCCGGACAGACCCCTGACCGGGAAATGTGGTCCCCCAGGAACTTCAGCTCGGTTTGGCCGAAAGAGCACTTGGCTCGGTTGAGGCGCAGGCCGTTTTCCCCTTTGCGCGCAAAGACGCGCTGGAGACGATTGATGTGCTCCTGTGGTGTGGTGGACCAGATGATGACGTCGTCCACGTAGACGCGCACACGTTCGATGCCCTCCATCATCTGCTCCATGATCCTGTGAAAGACCTCGGATGCCGAGATGGTGCCAAATGGCATTCTGTTATAGCAGAACCTGCCGAAAGGGGTGTTGAAGGTGCACAGCTTTCGGCTGGACTGATCCAGTTGGATCTGCCAAAAACCCTTCGAGGCATCCAGTTTTGTGAAGATCTTAGCCCGGGCCATTTCGCTCATGATCTCTTCCCATTTGGGTATGGGGTAGTGTTCCCTCATTATATTGTTGTTGATGTCTTTTGGATCAATGCAGATCCGGAGCTCGGCGGAGGGCTTCTTACCACACACCATGGAGCTGACCCATGGCGTGGGCTCTGTGACCCGGGATAGCACCCCTTGGTCCTGGAGATCCTGCAGCTGCTGCTTGAGGCGGTCTTTGAGTGGCGCTGGGACCCTGTGAGGTGCGTGAATGACCAGGGTGGCGTCCGGTTTGAGCCGAATTCTGTAGGTGTAGGGCCGTGTTCTCATGCCCTTGAATGCCTCCTGGTTGTGGGCGAGGAGCGATTGGAGCTGTGCCCTGAATTCTGCATCCGGGAAGTCAGATGTGCCTTCTGGAGACAGAGCGTGGACTCGTTGTACGAGGTGGAGAACCTTGCATGTCTGTGCGCCTAGCAGGGAGTCCTTTGATGATCCGACTATCTCGAGTGAGTGTGTGGCCGCATGTGTGTTGTGTGTCACCTGGAGCTGGCAGGATCCCATAGCCGGGATAACGTTCCCATTGTAATCGACCATCTTGCAACGGGATGGCCGAATTGGTGGTCTGACCTTCATGGCGTAGAAGGCTGACCATGCTGTGAGGTTGGCGGACGCGCCAGTGTCCAGACGGAATGTTATCGGTGATTGGTTGACCATTAGGGTGGCACACCATTCATCCCCCGGATTGACAGTGTTCACTTGCAACGGCTGGTGGGTCCTGGCTGGAGACATCCGGTTCCCATCAATGACCGCAACACGGAAGGCTTCCCGGTCGTCTGTGTCACTGGTCTGGATATCGTCTGGGCACGACTCGTAGTAAGGGGGCTGAATGGTCCGCACGTCCCTGCGAGGTTGTCGGAATTGGGGAACATTGGCAGGTTGAGCTGCTCGACAGCAGGCAGCGTAGTGGCCCATCTTGCCACAGCGGAGGCATTGTCGGTTTATTACGGGACATTGCCGCTTTAAATGTGCAGCTCCGCAGTTGCCGCACGTCGTGACATCATGGCGTTCGTTGCGCCACCGCGCATGCGCAGTTCGGTCTTGCGTCGAGCGCGCCTGCGCATTACGTCCCTCTGTGTCAATGTTGTTTTTGCCGCGCACAAACGCGGGAGGCCTCGAAAAGCGCGCGAAATGGCCGCCCTCGTCCGGGCCGCGGGCCGGGAGGAGCTCGATCGCCTGGACCCGTTCGGCCTCGTAGGACACCTGCCTCACCGGTCCGG
Source organism: Scyliorhinus torazame (assembly GCF_047496885.1). Classification (NCBI taxonomy): domain Eukaryota; kingdom Metazoa; phylum Chordata; class Chondrichthyes; order Carcharhiniformes; family Scyliorhinidae; genus Scyliorhinus; species Scyliorhinus torazame. The sequence goes on from NC_092707.1 coordinate 60,129,461, forward strand.
CCGCGTAGGACTCCTGCCACGCCGATTCGGCCGCCTGAAATTGGGAGTAGCGGCTAGTTGTGTTTTCATGCAGGACACAGGCTTCGATTGCAGAGGCTAGGGTGAGGCCTTTTAATTTTAAGAGCTGCTGGCGTATGGTGCCCGAGGTGACCCCAAAAATGATCTAGTCCCGAATCATGGAATCGGAGGTGGTGTCGTAACCGCAGGACTGCGCGAGGATACGGAGATGCTAAGGAAGGATTGAAAGGGCTCATCCTTACCCTGCAGGCGCTGCTGGAAGAGATACCTCTCGAAACTCTCGTTGACCTCGACGTTGATGTGTTGGTCGAGTTTGAGAAGGACCGTCTTGTACTTGGTCTTGTCCTCACCTTCTGCGAACACCAGGGAGTTGTAGACATGGATGGCGTGTTGACCTGCCGTGGAGAGGAAGATGGCGATCTTTCTGGTGTCCGAAGCGCTCTCCTTTTCGTTGGCTTCCAGGAAGAGCTGAAAGTGCTATTTGAACAGTTTCCAATTAACGCCAAGGTTTCCAGCGACTTGTAGCGGCTGCGGTGTGCTGACGGTGTCCATGGCGCAGGATGGCAGATTCCGGAGGATTCGTAGGCAGGTCCCACGGTTACTCCTGGTACTATGATGTGTTGGGTACTCTGCTACACAGACGAACCAACACGGTTGCGAATGGTACAACTCAGTTTTATTGCTAACATTTATTTACAGTGGTAAACTGGTTACTGAGGTTCGATCATAACCCTAGAATCTGTGGACCTATTCCTAATACTATCTTGTAGTGGCACTCAGCACATGGTGGATGTCTGAGTGGCTTGCTATGAGCTCTGTGCCCTGAGCTGTCTCCTGCTGGAATGCTCAGGAAGTGTCGTGTTCCCTGTTTTGTACTGTGTATGCTCTTGCCTGTGATTGGCTGTGGTGTTGTGTGTGTGTTGATTGGTCCGTTGATCTGTCCATCAGTATGTATGTGCTATGACGTTTACCTGAATATCATGACATCCACCTCCTCCGACATATTGAAAAATGATTTTTCGACATAGAAGTCACTCTCAGCCTCACCGGCAACACCTTTCAAAATCCGTCTCCACTCCTGAATAGTGCTGCCTTTGCCTTATTAAAAGCGCATGCCGTTTCGCCAACTCCGCTTCGACATCCTGGTATATCCTGATGATGCTTCCTTCCAACCTCGAGTCCCGATTCACTTTGGCCCATTGAAGGACTCGCTCCTTCTCCCGGAAGATGTGGAATCCGATAATCACCCCAACTGTGGCGGCTCATTTGCCTGAGGCTTCCGCCGGAGCACTCGGTGGGCCCAATCCAACCCTGGAGAGGACAGTCGCCTGCTACCCTCCCCCCCAAAAAAGCTTGGAAACATCTGAGAAAAGTATTCAGTTGGCTTCCGGCCCTCTGCTCCATCTGGCAACCTCATTGAGGTTTTGTCTCCTCAACCTGTTCTCCAAGTCATCCATGATTGTCCTCAGAGTCTTGTTCCTCTCCTCCACTAGCAACATCTCAGCTTCCAACGAGGTAATTCGAACCCCATGCAGCGTCAAGGCCGCCCTTCAGCGTATCTCCATGCTCCTGCACCGCCTCTGAGGCTTTTTCCAGCTTCTCCCGGATTGGGCCAAGTGCCTCCTCAATTGACCGCTTAAGGGTTGGATTGAATTGGATTGGATTGGTTTTGTTCATTGTCACGTGTACCGAGGTACAGTGAAAAGTATTTTTCTGCGAGCAGCTCAACAGATAATTATGTACATGGGATGAAAAGAAAATACATACTAGGGCAACACAACATATAGAATGTAACTACATAAGCACCGGCATCGGATGAAGCTTACAGGGTGTAGTGTTAATGAAATCAGTCCATAAGAGGGTCATTTAGGAGTCTGGTGACAGTGGGGAAGATGCTGTTTTTGAGTCGTGTTCTCAGACTTCTGTATCTCCTGCCCGAAGGAAGAAGTTGGAAGAGTGAGTAAGCCGGGTGCGAGGGGTCTTTGATTATGCTGCCCACTTTCCCCAGGCAGCGGGAGGTGTAGATGGAGTGAATGGATGTGAGGCAGGTTCGTGTGATGGACTGGACGGTGTTCACGACTCACTGAAGTTTCTTGCGGTCCTGGGCCGAGCAGTTGCCATACCAGGCTGTGATGCAGCCAGATCGGATGCTTTCTATGGTGCATCTGTAAAAGTTGGTAAGGGTTAATGTGGACATGCCAAATTTCTTTAGTTTTCTGAGGAAGTATAGGCGCTGTTGTGCTTTCTTGGTGTTAGCGTCGACGTGGGTGGACCAGGACAGATTTTTGGAGATGTGTACCCCTAGGAATTTGAAACTGCTAACCATCTCCACCTCGGCTCCATTGATGAAGACAGGGGTGTGTACAGTGCTTTGCTTCCTGAAGTCAATGACCAACTCTTTAGTTTTGCTGGCATTGAAGGAGAGATTGTTGTCGCTGCACCACTCCACTAGGTTCTCTATCTCCCTCCTGTATTCGGACTCATCATTATTCAAGATCCGGCCCACTATGGTCGTATCTTCAGCAAACTTGTAGATGGAGTTGGAACCAAATTTTGCCACGCAGTCGTGTGTGTACAGGGAGTATAGTAGGGGGCTAAGTATGCAGTCTTGCGGGGCCCCGGTATTGAGGACTATTGTGGAGGAGGTGTTGTTGTTCATTCTTACTGATTGTGGTCTGTTGGTCAGAAAATCGAGGATCCAGTTGCAGAGTGGGGAGCCAAGTCCTAGGTTTTGGAGCTTTGATATGAGCTTGGCTGGGATTATAGTGTTGAAGGCGGAGCTGTAGTCAATAAATGGGAGTCTGATGTAGGAGTCCTTGTCGAGATGCTCTAGGGATGAGTGTAGGGCCAGGGAAATGGCGTCTGCTGTGGACTGGTTGTGATGGTATGTGAATTGCAGTGGGTCAAGGCGTTCTGGGAGTATGGAGGTGATGCGCTTCATGATCAACCTCTCGAAGCACTTCATTACGACTGAAGTCAGGGCCACTGGACGTTAGTCATTGAGGCACGTTGCCTGGTTCTTCTTTGGCACCGGTATGATGCTGGTCTTCTTGAAGCAGGTGGAGACCTCGGAGTGAAGTATGGACAGGTAAAGATGTCCGCGAACACCTCTGCCAGCTAGTCCGCACAGGCTCTGAGTGCACGACCAGGGATCCCGTCCGGGCCCGTCGCCTTCCGAGGGTTAACTTTCAGGAAGGCCGATCTGACTTCGGAAGCTGTGATGAGTGAGTTATGGGCTGCTGGGGCACTCGACAGCGGATTGTTGGTTACCTGCTCGGACCTAGCATAGAACGCATTGAGTTCATCGGGGAGGGGTGCGCTACTGCTGGAGATACTGTTCGACTTCGTTTTGTAGTCCGTTATGTTGTTTAGTCCTTGCCACAACCGCCGAGAGTCTGTCTGTGACTCTAGCTTGGTTTGATATTCTCTCTTGGCATCTTGGATGGCTTTGCGGAGATAGTACCTGGATTTCTTGTATAGGTCAGGGTCGTCTGCCTTGAACGCCTCAGATCTGTCCTTCAGTAGGGAGTCAATCTCCCGATTGAGCCATGGTTTCCGGTTGGGGAACGCACGTACTGCTTTCTTTGGCACGCAGTCGTCCACACATTTGCTGATGAAGTCTGTGACGGTGGTGGCATACTCATTTAAGTTGGTCACTGAGTTCTTAAATATGGACCAGTCCACTGTCTCTAAGCAGTCACGTAAGAGCTCTTCTGTCTCCTCGGACCAGCACTGCACAACCTTCTTAGCTGGATTCTCCCGCTTGAGTTTCTGCTTGTATGCCGGGAGAAGGAGCACCGTCTTATGGTCTGATTTCCCAAAGTGCGGTCGCGGGATGGAACGATAGGCGCCATTGATTTTTGAGTAGCAGTGGTCAAGAGTGTTGTCGCCCCTGGTGGGACAGGAGATGTGCTGGTGGAATTTTGGCAGTACACGCTTGAGGTTGGCCTTGTTGACGTCTCCGGCCACAATGAACAAGGCCTCCGGGTGTTCTGTTTCGTAGTTGTTTATAACTGTGTACAGTTTGTCCATTAACTACGTCACTTCTTCACTTCTGCCTGGGGTGGGATGTAGACCGTTGTGATAATGGCTGTGATAATGGTTTCCATCATTACCCTGCCTTACCCCTCAAAATGCTTCACAAACTGTTTTTCAAACCCTTGTGCCATCACCTTACTCAGCGTTTCCACCATGATCGGAACAGCCCGGACCAAGGCCGGGTCCACTGCCTTCCCTCCTGCTGAGCTTCGTGGGCTTTCTGGCCTTGTCGAAGGATTACCCGCTGTAATCCTCTTGCCACCAACCTTCTTCATAGATTTTGACATAATTTCGCTGACAAATTCCTTATCCATTACAATAGGCCAGTTTTGGTAACTAAAATCCCCGGGAATTGGGTTAAAAAGTCCAAAAAACAAAAACCATAGTGGGGATTACCTTATGTGCAACTTTCCCCCACCAATCACCACTAGAAGCTCAGTTTAGTGAGATGATGTAGTTAATGGGAGGAGCCATGGGTTGAAGCAGTCAGGTGTTGAGGATGTTCAGAGAATTTTAGTTTTGGCTGGAAGGTAAGCTGAGAAGGTTTTCCGAAGAAATACAGTCAGCGATTCTGTATTATTCTGACGGGGTCTCGGGTCTTTTTCTTTAAAGCCGTCTCAAAAGATCTCTCTTTCTCAAAGTGGAGTGTCCAAGACATCTCTATACAGCAAGTATTTCTGAGTGCTAACTGTGTTTAAAAGTGGATTGGGATCTGAGATGGTTTTATTGTTTGGGTGGAAATTGTGGCCACCTAAAATGGTGTCCAGCAAGGGATGCTGGGAAAAGTGGTCAAGGGTATGGACAAGCAGGCTACAGGGCAGATCAAATAAAACTATAGGAAAAGGCTTTGCAGACTTCAAACAATTTACAGGTTGATGCGAATAACATAAGCAAAAGGCTATCTCCAGATCACCAACAGGATCAATAGAACTGTCCTGTTAATCATACTTGTTTACTCGACACAATGGCACCTAACTTCCTTATTTGGAAAGATGACATGCATTCAACACCTTCAAGCATGGCCACTAAGTGCCCACCCCAGAATTGATGTGGCAGCCCCTGTTTGGACTTGATCGATCTGGCTGATCGAGCCCTGATCGAGTCCCAGTCTACTCAACCTCTCCTCGTAATCCAACCCCTTCAGCTCTGGGATTAACCTAGTGAATCTCCTCTGCACACCCTCCAGTGCCAGTATGTCCTTTCTCAAGTAAGGAGACCAGAATTGAACACAATACTCCAGGTGTGGCCTCACTAACACCTTATACAATTGCAGCATAACCTCCCTAGTCTTAAACTCCATCCCTCGAGCAATGAAGGCCAAAATTCCATTTGCCTTCTTAATCACCTGTTGCACCTGTAAACCAACTTTTTGCGACTCATGCACTAGCACACCCAGGTCTCTCTGCACAGCAGCATGTTTTAATATTTTATCATTTAAATAATAATCCCTTTTGCTGTTATTCCTACCAAAATGGATAACCTCACATTTGTCAACATTGTATTCCATCTGCCAAACCCTAGCCCATTCACTTAGCCTATCCAAATCCCTCTGCAGACTTCCAGTATCCTCTGCACTTTTTGCTTTACCACTTATCTTAGTGTCGTCTGCAAACTTGAACACATTGCCCTTGGTCCCCAACTCCAAATCATCTACGTAAATTGTGAACAGTTGTGGGCCCAACACTGATCCCTGAGGGACACCACTAGCTACTAATTGGCAACCAGAGAAACACCCATTAATCCCCACTCTTTGCTTTCTATTAATTAACCAATCCTCTATCCATGCTACTACTTTCCCCTTAATGCCATGCATCTTTATCTTATGCAGCAACCTTTTGTGTGGCACCTTGTCAAAGGCTTTCTGGAAATCCAGATATACCACATCCATTGGCTCCCCGTTATCTACCGCACTGGTAATGTCCTCAAAAAATTCCACTAAATTAGTTAGGCATGACCTGTCCTTTATGAACCCATGCTGCATCTGCCCAATGGGACAATTTCCATCCAGATGCCTTGCTATTTCTTCCTTGATGATAGATTCCAGCATCTTCCCTACTACCAAAGTTAAGCTCACTGGCCTATAATTTCCCGCTTTCTGCCTACCTCCTTTTTTTAACAGTGGTGTCACATTTGCTAATTTCCAATCTGCTGGGACCTCCCCAGAGTCTAGTGAATTTTGGTAAATTATCACAAGTGCATTTGGAATTTCCCGAGCTATCTCTTTTAGCACTCTGGGATGCATTCCATCAGGGCCAGGAGACCTGTCAACCTTTAGCCCCATTAGCTTGCCCATCACTACCTCCTTGGTGATAACAATCCTCTCAAGGTCCTCACCTGTCATAGCCTCATTACCATCAGTCACTGGCATGTTATTTGTGTCTTCCACTGTGAAGACTGACCCAAAAAACCTGTTCAGTTCCTCAGCCATTTCCTCATCTCCCATTATTAAATCTCCCTTCTCATCCTCTAAAGGACCAATATTTACCCTAGCCACTCTTTTTTGTTTTATATATTTGTAGAAACTTTTACTGTCTGTTTTTATATTCTGAGCAAGTTTACTCTCATAAAGACCACTATTTTTCCCCTCATGGCTGAGGCCCAGTTGGCCTTCAGCCGTATCAAGGCCAACATCATATCGCGGTGAACGAAACCATCCCTTTTCAGGTCGAGAGCGATGCGTCAGACGTCGCCATGGCTGCTACCCTCAATCAGGCAGGCAGGCCAGTAGCATTCTTTTCCCGAACCCTCAACACCTCCGAGATCCGGCACTCTGCAGTCGAGAAGGAGGCGCAAGCTATTGTGGAGGCTGTGCGGCACTGGAGGCGCTACCTAGCCGATAGGAGATTCACCCTCGTCACTGACCATCGGTCGCCTTCATGTTCGATAACGCACAGCGGGGCAAGATCAAAAATGACAAGATCTTGAGGTGGAGAATCGAGCTCTCCACCTACACATACGATATTATCGAGCCCCCAGATGCCCTGTCCCGCAGCACGTGCGCCAATGCGCAGGAGGATCGCCTGCGGGCTATCCATAATGACCTCTGTCACCCGGGGGTCACCCGGCTCGCCCATTTTCTTAAGTCCCGCGGCTTACCCTACTCCACCGAGGAGGTCAGGGCCATGACCAAGGCTTGCCAAATCTGCGCGGAGTGCAAACCGCACTTCTATCGGCCAGGCAAGGCTCACCTGGTAAAGGCCTCTGGGCTCTTTGAGCGACTAAGCATGGACTTCAAAGGGCCCCTCCCGTCCACCAACCACAGTACCTATTTTTGAACCGTCATCGATGAGTTCTCCCGCTTCCCATTCGCTGTCCCCTGCCCCGACATGACCTCGGCCACCGTTATAAAGGTACTGCACGGCATCTTCACCCTGTTCGGTTTCCCCGCTTATATTCACAGCGACCGGGGTACATCGTTCATGAGCGATGAGCTGCGTCAGTATCTGCTCAGCAGGGGCATCGCCTCGAGCAGAATGACCAGCTACAACCCGCGGGGAAACGGGCAGGTGGAGAGGGAGAATGCAACAGTTTGGAAGGCTGTCCTTTTGGCCCCACTGTCGAGAAGTCTCCCAACCACCCGCTGGCAGGAGGTCCTACCCGACATGCTCCACTCCATCAGGTCGCTCCTCTGCTCGGCCACGAATGAGACTCCTCACAATCACTTGTTTGTCTTCCCCAGCAAGTCCACCTCCGGGGTCTCGCTTCCACCTTGGCTGACAACTCCGGGACCTGTCCTTCTCCGCAGGCACGTGAGTATCCATAAGACGGACCCTCTGGACGAGAGGGTCCAGCTGCTACATGCAAACCCCCAGTGCGCCTACGTCACGCACTCGGACGGACGGTAAGATACGGTTTCCCTGCGGGATCTGGCACGCGCTGGTTCCCCTACTGATGCTCCCCCCCTCGCCAATGTTCACCCTTGCACCCCCACACCGCCTGTCGTAACGAACTGCGCCCCCCCCCTCGCGACTCCTCCTCCTTCCTCCACACCGGCGATGTCACCGCCACCCCCAGCTACTCTCCCTACTCCCCAACCCCCTACCCCGCACCACACAAAAGCTCTGTCCACCGTGCTCCCGGATGTACCCTCACCGAAGACGTCCGTGTCCGCTGTACCACCGCCCGAACTGAGAAGGTCGACAAGGACAATCAGGCCTCCAAAGAGAATGGACATGTAATCACACTTCACCCCCGATGGACTCTGTCTTTTTCTTAAACAGGGAGTGAATGCGATGAATGGGTAATGTGCCTTTAAGATCATGCATGTAATGTCCCTTTAACACCGGGTTTGGAACCCCAGGGGATTCCGCCTCTGGCTCCACCTCCCAGGGGCCGGATATAAGGTGGCGTCCTGTGAGCGGCGCTCAGTGAGCACCCGTCTCTCCGGCTGTTTATTAAAGCCTTTGTTTTACGAGTACACTCTCTCATGTCATAATTGAGGGTATATCAGGAAGGTAAGCAGCGCAAGGCAGGGCGAGGTAGATAGAATAAAGAACGAATGACAGGGAGACGCAGATATAGCAAAAGGCGCCTAGCAAGGAGAAGTTGATAGGGTAAACAACAAACACCAGCAAAGCTGCAGGAGGAGATAACAAAATTAAAAGAGGAAGGGCAAAAGGAGGTGGCAAAATTAAAAGATGAGAGTCAGGAGGAGGTGAAGAAATTAAAACAGGAACCGCAGAGATAAAACGATTACAAAAGGAGCAACAGGAGAGATTTGATCAGATGAGAGCTGAAAAAGACAGGGAGATTAGTGATCTAAAATGTTCAAACCAGGCTAACCTGGTGCATTTAGGCAGCTTTTAAACACAATGTGAAAAGCTTACCAAGACACCCAACAGGCTGCCGTGGTATGAGATGAAGCCGAGCAGCTCACCCGCTTAGAAGTGAAGTGCACCAACGTGCAGGCAGCATCAAAAGCGCTCCATCAGACCAGTCAGGAGCAGCGACAAGCAACCGCTGACCATTCTAAGTGCCAGCGCGAAATGAGTAGATTATAATCATTACTCTCGGAACAAGCTGGTTTTATGTGTACCTTCGGGACAGTTGACGTAGGAGAGGAAGAGAGGGCAGATTGGGCAGAGCTTCATGAAAGGGCAAAAATGTACGTCATGAAGACCGAGAGTTGGGACCCGCCACTGCAACCCCCAGAAATAACCATACCGAATGAGCCACCACTAACCACAGAGAAAGTTGGACCCGTTAAACCACCGGATTCACCCCCAGTGCCAATGCACCCAGTCACCACCGAGAGGAAGGTAGGGGACAGCCTAACCCCGGCAATTACCTATACAACTCCGCTTACAGTGACCCAATTGAGTGATGCCTGTAATAGAATCACCACTTTTGAGCCTACTGCGGACCCACTCTGCTTCTTTGAGGCCATTAGATAGCAGAAGATAATGTATGGGCTGGACGAAAGGGAGGAAGTAAAGCTCATAGTAATGTGCCTTAGGTCCACCAGTCAGGTCAGCTTTACCACCACCCCAAAACATGGGAGAAGGATTAAATTCCAGCCTCTGGTGACTGTGGAGTTTGCACTTTCTCCCCATGTCTGCGTGGGTTTCCTGCGGATGCTCCAGTTTCCTCCCACAGTCCGAAGATGTGCAGGTTAGGTGGATTGGCCATGCTAAATTGCCCTTAGTGTCCAAAAGGTTAGGTGGGGTTAGTGGGTTATGGGGATAGGGTGGCGACGTGGGCTTATGTAAGGTGCTCTTTCCAAGGGCCGGTGCAGACTCGATGGGTCAAATGGCCTCCTTCTGCACTGTAAATTTGCAGATTCTAGGACAGCTTTTATTTTCCATTGACTTGGGAAATGTTGCCAAAATGTTTAAATTCACAACAAGACAACGAGACCAGGAAAGGAGTCTCCAGAAAGGGGATGAACTATTGATCTGTAAACTGCAGTGGAAAAGAATGGGTAACAGTGGAAAATCGGTTGCTGATTAACTGCCTACCCAGTTAACACTGCTCTCACAAAACAATTTCAATCCCTTACAGTCCAGTGTTCCATGTTCAATGTTCTGATAAGTCACTATTTTAACAAATGACTGTTTTCAAAACCTAAATTTTAATAGGGATGAATGATTTCACTGCAAATAAATATTTAAGGGCGCCAAGGGGTTTTGCTGTAACTATATTATATCAGATCACCGCCCACAATTTGTGGTGTAATGTGGAAGAACTTTATATCATTCAGTTAATCAACTCATTTCTGCATTTGTGTGACTGAGTTTACAGCAATACCCACAATGAACAATGAGACGTGTGTTTTTGAGATAGAGGGGCAAAATTCTCCGTTATCGGTGCAAAGTCCGCTGATCGGCGCAAAAAACGGCGCAAATCCGACTTGCGTCACGCCGCAAAAATCGTTGCGAAGTCTCCGGCCCAAAATGGGCTAGCAGCGACGTGACGGGATCCGCGCTTGCTCACGTGGTTCACGCTGCACGGCGTGACGGCACTTCAGGACGCGCTGCTCCCCCCCCACCCGACCGGAACACACGACCGGAACACCCGACCGGATGGCTGGCCGCCGCTCAGCCCGAGGTTCCAGTCACGGGATGTGGAGGCGCTCCTGGACGCGGTGGAGCAGAGGAGGGACGCCCTGTATCCCGGGCACGGCCGCAGAGTTGCCCCACGCCACAGCCGGCGTCTGTGGAGGGAGGTGGCAGAGGCCATCACCGCTGCGGCCCTGACACCACGGACAGGCACCCAGTGCCACAAGAAGGTGAACGACCTCGTCAGAGCAGGCAGGGTGAGCCTTCCCCCTGCCCGATATCCATATCCCCCGTCCCCCATATCCATATCCCCCATATCCTCCATATCCCCCATATCCCCCCTCCCCCATATCCCCCTCCCCATATCCCCCCTTTCCCATATCCCCCCTCCCCATATCCCCCTCCCCATATTCCCCCTCCCCATATCCCCCCTCCCCCATATCCCCCCTCCCCATATCCCCCTCCCTCATATCCCCCCTCCCCCATATCCCCCCTCCCCAATATCCCCATATCCCCCTCCCCATATCCCCCATATCCCACCTCCCCATATCCCCCCTCCCCCATATCCCCCTCCCCCATATCCCCCCTCCCCCATATCCCCCTCCCCATATCCCCCTCCCCCATATCCCCCATATCCCCCTCCCCCATATCCCCCATATCTCCCCTCCCCATATCCCCCCCCTCCCCCATATACCCCCTCCCCCATATCCCCCCTCCCCATATCCCCCCTCCCCCATATCCCCCCTCCCCATATCCCCCATATCCCCAAGTGAATCCAGCCCTAACCTTAACCTCTGCAATAGACGCGCAACCGATGGCGTGCATTCATATACCTGTCTAACACTGTTGCCTTTAACCCCTGCCACCACCCCCCCCCCACGTGCCCCCCCCCCCGCCCCCCCCCCCCCCCCGCCACAGGAGAAACGCGCACACAACACCAGGGAGCATGTGAGGACTGGAGGAGGCCCCGCTGATGAGAGGCCACTGACCGAACACCAGGAAAGGGCCCTGGAACTGGCTGGCGGACCTGACGACCGGGAGGTTGCTGATGCAGAGGTCGGGGGCGTACTAGCAAGTGAGCCACCGACAGCCCGTCCCCATATCCCCCCTCCCCTATATCCCCCTCCCCCATATCACCTGATCACTGCCTGCGTGTCTAACCATGCATGCTTCATTGTGTATCGCAGGAGCAAACGTCGAGGCACCCATCCCCGCAGATGCAGACCGCCCGCAGGATGCCCCTCGGAGGCCACGGGAGACGGAGAGACCCGGACCCTCCGACATGCGACGCCCGCAGGATGTCCCTCGCACACCACGGGAGACGGAGAGACCTGGACCCTCCGGCATGCGACGCCCGCAGGATGTCCCTTGGAGACCACAGGAGACGGAGAGACCTGGAGCAACAGGGAGACGACGCCCCCGTCACGTGCGGGTGCGACGACGCAGGCGTGTGCCACCCAGCGACGAGAGGGGCGCGGAAATGCGGCGCATGCACAGGAGCATCAGCGGCCGCCGACAGTTTCCCGCGCATGCGCAGTGGGGAGAGTTACTTCCTCCTCCGCCATGGTGGAGGCCATGGCGGAGGCAGTAGGGAAAGAGTGCCCCCACGGCACAGGCCCGCCCGCGGATCGGTGGGCCCCGATCGTGGGCCAGGCCACCGTGGGGGCCCCCCCCCCGGGGTCAGACCGCCCTCCGCCCCAGGACCCCGGAGCCCGCCCGCGCTGCCTGGTACCGCCGGTAAATACCAGCTTTGATTTACGCCGGCGGGACAGGCAATTTCTGGACGGGACTTCGGCCCATTCGGGCCGGAGAATTGAGCGGGGGGTCCCGCCAACCGGCGCGGCCCGATTCCCGCCCCCGCCCAATCTCCGGTACCAGAGACTTCGGCGGGGGCGGGGGCGGGATTCACGGCGGCCAACGGCCATTCTCCGACCCGCCGGGTCGGAGAATGACGCCCCAGGGGCGAAATTCTCCGTTATCGGCGGAAGGTCCGCCGATCGGCGCAAAAAACGGCGCAAATCCGACTTGCGTCACGTCGGAAAAATGGGTCGAAAGTCTCCGGCCCGAAATGGGCTAGCAGCGACGTAACGGGATCCGCGCTTGCGCAGTGGTTCACGCCGTGCAGTGTCATACGCGCCGCACGGCGTGGCGGCTCATGGGGCCGCGCTGCTCCCCCCCACCCGACCGGAACACCCGACTGGATGGCTGGCCGCCGCTCAGCCCCGAGGTTCGAGTCACGGGATGTGGAGGCGCTCCTGGACGCAGTGGAGCAGAGGAGGGACGCCCTGTATCCCGGGCACGGCCGCAGAGTTGCCCCACGCCACAGCCGGCGTCTGTGGAGGGAAGTGGCAGAGGCCGTCACCGCTGCGCCCCTGACACCACGGACAGGCACCCAGTGCCACAAGAAGGTGAACGACTTTGTCAGAGCAGGCAGGGAGAGCCTCCCCCATATCCCCCCTCCCCCATATTCCCCCTCCCACGTATCCCCCCTCCCCATATCCCCCCTACCCCATATCGCCCCCTCCCCATATCCCCCCCTCCCCCATATCCCCCTCCCCATATCTCCCACTCCCCCATATCCCCCCTCCCCCATACCCCCTCCCCCATATCCCCCCTCCCCCATATCCCCCCTCCCCCATTTCCCCCTCCCCCATATCCCCCCTCCCCCATATACCCCCCATATCCCCCCTCCCCATATCCCCCCTCCCCCATATCCCCCCTCCACCATACCCCCCTCCCCCATACCCCCCTCCCCCATATCCCCCCTCCCCCATATCCCCCCTCCCCCATATCCCCCCTCCCCCATTTCCCCCTCCCCCATATCCCCCTCCCCCATATACCCCCCATATCCCCCCTCCCCATATCCCCCCTCCCCCATATCCCCCCTCCACCATACCCCCCTCCCCCATACCCCCCTCCCCCATATCCCCCCTCCCCCATATCCCCCCTCCCCCATATCCCCCCTCCCCATATCCCCCCTCCCCCATATCGCCCCCTCCCCATATCCCCCATATCCCCCCTCCCCATATCCCCCTCCCCATATCTCCCACTCCCCCATATCCCCCCTCCCCATACCCCCCTCCCCCATATCCCCCCTCCCCCATATCCCCCCTCCCCCATTTCCCCCTCCCCCATATCCCCCCTCCCCCATATACCCCCCATATCCCCCCTCCCCATATCCCCCCTCCCCCATATCCCCCCTCCACCATACCCCCCTCCCCCATACCCCCTCCCCCATATCCCCCCTCCCCCATATCCCCCCTCCCCCATATCCCCCTCCCCCATATCCCCCCTCCCCCATATCGGCCCCTCCCCATATCCCCCATATCCCCCCACCCCCATATCCCCCATACCCCCCTCCCCCAAAACCCCCTCCCCCATGTCCCCCCTCCCCCATATCCCCCCCTCCCATATCCCCCCTCCCCCATATCCCCCATATCCCCAAGTGAATCCAGCCCTAACCTTAACCTCTGCAATGCACGCGCAACCGATGGCGTGCATTCATATACCTGCCTAACAGTGTCGCCTTTTACTCCTGCCACCCCCCCCCCCCCACAGGAGAAGCGCGCACACAACAATAGGGAGCATGTGAGGACTGGAGGAGGGCCCGCTGATGAGAGGCCACTGACCGTACACGAGGAAAGGACCCTGGAGCTGGCTGGCGGACCTGACGAACGGGAGGTTGCTGATGCAGAAGTCGGGGGCGTACTAGCAAGTGAGCCACCGACAGCCCGTCCCCACATCCCCCCTCCCCTATATCCCCCTCCCCTATATCACCTGATCACTGCCTGATGTCTAACCATGCATGCTTCATTGTGTATCGCAGGACCAAACGTCGAGGCACCCATCCCCGCAGATGCAGACCGCCCGCAGGATGCCCCTCGGAGGCCACGGGAGACGGAGAGATCCGGACCCTCCAGCATGCGACGCCCGCAGGATGTCCCTCGCACACCACGGGACACGGAGAGACACGGACCCTCCAGCATGCGACGCCCGCAGAATGCCCCTTGCACACCACGGGACACGGAGAGACACGGACCCTCCAGCATGCGACGCCCGCAGGATGCCCCTCGGAGGCCACGGGAGACGGAGAGACCCGGACCCTCCAGCATGCGACGCCCGCAGGATGCCCCTCGCACACCACGGGACACGGAGAGACCTGGAGCAACAGGGAGACGACACCCCCGTCACGTGCGGGAGCGACCACCCAGCGACGAGGGGGGCAGCCACAGGCCCCCGTCACATCCGAGCCAGGACACCACTACCCAGGACACCACTACCCAGGACACCACTACCCGGGACACCGCTACCCGGGACGCCACTACCCAGGACACCACTACCCGGGACACCACTACCCGGGACACCATTACCCGGGACACCACTACCCGGGACACCACTACCCGGGACAGCACTACCCGGGACACCACTACCCGGGACACCACTGCCCGGGACACCACTGCCCGGGACACCACTACCCGGGACACCACTACCCGGGACACCATTACCCGGGACACCACTACCCGGGACACCACTACCCGGGACAGCACTACCCGGGACACCACTACCCGGGACACCACTGCCCGGGACACCACTGCCCGGGACACCACTACCCGGGACACCACTACCCGGGACACCACTGACCGGGACACCACTACCCGGGACACCACTGCCCGGGACACCACTGCCCGGGACACCACTACCCGGGACACCACTACCCGGGACACCACTGCCCGGGACACCACTACCCGGGACGCCACTACCCGGGACCGCACTGCCCAGGACACCCCTACCCGGGACAGCACTACCCAGGAAGACGAAATACCGGACAGTGACTCAGAGTGGATGGGTGGAGACGAACCCCCACCCCAAAGTGCCATGGACTCAGAGTGGGACGAAGAGCATGACACAACGCCACTGCTGTCACCAACACCCTCCACCATCGCAGAAACACTCACCTCGGTTGGGCACTTTAGTGATGAGGCTACACTCACTGGTGCGCACAACACAGCCGTCCCGGTACAGCAGGTGGAGGTAGGAGCAGCAGAGGGGCCGGGCAGTCGGAGGGCAGCCCAGCCCAAGTGAACATCTGCCGCCCAGATGGATCCCGGGTTCCTGGAGTTACCACACCCACACATAGATCCGATGCAACCACCGACCCGGAGACGAGCGAAGAGGGTGACGGCCGGCTTGCGGCGGCTGCAGTCGCAGGTGGAGGAGTCCACCCGCGTCCAGGATCTGGGAGTGGTGCCGGTCATGTGTGCCATCCAGGCCGACACCGCACGGGTGGCGTCCGCGGTGGAGGCAATGGGTGCGACGGTGTCAGACATGGGGAACGGTTTGCGAGGCCTGGGGCTTTCCGTGCACGCGGCGTCTGTGGCCCAGGGCATGGCTGCCCTCTCACAGGAGGCCATGAGCCAGTGCCAGCGCCAGATGGCAGAGGCGCTCAACGCCATAGCCCAGTCTCTGCAGGCCATGGCCCAGTCTCAGCAGGCCATGGCCCAGTCTCTGCAGGCAATCGCTGAGGGCATCGGCGCCAGTGGCCATGTGCGAGCCGGCGTCGCACTGTCACAGACAGGGTTTGCCAACCCCCTGGGCTCCATGGCTGCAAACCTGCAGAACCCTGTCGATACCAGCACGGGCCTCCAGGACTGGCAGCGCCAGATGTCGGGGGGGCGTCGGATGGCCAGTCCGTTCGCATCCCCCACCCATGTAGAGGCCTGGGGGCCATCGGGCACCCCGAGGGAGGAGGAGGTGGTGTGGTCCGTCCCGGCTCCCCCTGTAGGGGAGGTCCCGGTACACCGTGACACCTCAGACTCCCCCCCCCCCCTTCCGTCCCAGGTGCATCTGGTGAAACGGGCAGGACAGGCTGGCAGCTCGCCATCCCAGTCGCCCGGGCCGCAGCCTGGCCCATCTAGGCCAGAACGCCCCAGGAAACGGCCGCCAAAGGGATCCAGTGTCAGAGGGCAGGAATCACAGGAGTCCACCTCCAGTTCTGCTGTACCGTCTGGGGAACCACGTAGACGTAGTCAAAGGGCCCGTAAGGCCAAACAATTAGACACTGAGTAAGTTGGCACGGGTGCAGGGCACAGATGAGTTTTAGGGGCTAGGGCACGTGCATGAACTCGTTTGGTTATTAAAGTCAATGTTACACCTACAGAAGCTGCCTTTGTGGTCTGTCCAAAGCGTGCGAGGGTGTCATGTACGTTGAGCGCAAGTGTGTGTGTGAGGGGTGGTCTTGCCTCAGCCCCAGGTGAGTCTACCCCCTTCCCCCTGGGCCGCCATCAACATCCCCCGGGCAGAGGACGGGACCGTGCGCTGCAGTGTCACAGCCGCATGCAGGGATGGTCCGGGTGGATGGTGGTACTGTGGCCATGGGTCAGACATAGTCCAACGATGTGGAGCCAGGAGCTCACCGCAGGGCGGGTTGTCATCATCCTCCATGGCCTGCAATAGGCACGCGTCCACCCGCAACTGGGTGAGCCCGGCCCGTTGTGCCGCAGCTGGATCGGCAATGGGGGGGGGTGGTGTGCATGCGGGTGGGGTGGGTGGGGTTGGGGAGGTGGGTGAGGGTGCTGGGTGGGTGGATGGGTGGGGGGTGTGGGTGGTCGGCTGTTGCCATGGTGTGCGGTCTGTGGCCATACTACCTGATTCCCACGCCCATCTAGTCAGTGAAGCGGGCGGCTATCAGTCTGTCCCGTGCCCGCTGGGCCAGCCGGTAACGGTGGACAGCCACCCGCCTGTGTCTACCCCGTCTGCCCTGACCATTACCCCCATCCCCCTCATCTGGGGAGGACTGCGCCTCTTCCTGCTGCTCCTCCACTGGCGACATGCCAGTGGACAGTGGGGTCGCCCTGTACGCAAGCACACAAGGTGAATGTCAGACGCAGAATCCGCGGCCTTGCAGATGAGCTGTTTCACTATGTGCACCCCTTTCTCAACCTTCCCATTGGACTGCGGATAGTGTGGGCTGGAAGTGACGTGTTTGAACTGATACGACTGGGCAAACAGACCATTCATGGCTGCTGAAGCACGGGCCATTGTCACTCATGACAGTGAGTGGGATACCATGCCTGGAGAACGTCTCTTTACAGGCCTTGATGACGGTCCGAGATGTGAGGTCTGAGAGCTTCATGACTTCAGGGTAATTGGAAAAGTAATCAATGATTAACACGTAATCACGACCATTTGCATGAAAGAGGTCGCTGGCAACCTTGGACCACGGGGAGGTCTCGATTTCATGCTGCTGGAGCGTCTCCTTGCTCAGCGCTGGCTGGAAGCGTTGACAGGTCTCACAGTTAACGACCATGTTCGCGATGTCCTGGCTAATCCCGGGCCACTAGATAGCCTGCCTGGCACTGCGTCTGCACTTTTCCACACCCAGGTGGCCCTCATGGATTTGACGGAGCACCAAGCTCTGGAGACCGAGTGGAATGACAATCCAGTCCAGTTTGAGGAGGATGCCATCAACCACCGTCAGGTCGTCCTTTACATTGAAAAATTGAGGACACTGCCCTTTCTGCCAGCCATTGGCTAGGTCTTGCATAACATGATGCAAGAGGGGGTCTTTGGCTGTCACCTCACGGATACGAATCACCTTCTCATCAGATGCCGGGAGGGTGCTAGCACACAGCTACACCTGTGACTCAACCTGCGACTCAATTTGCCGGATGACGTTCAGTGGTTCACTAGGGACGGTGATGGAGCGGGACAGTGTCTCGGCAATGATGAGCTCCTTGCCAGGCATGTAGACCAGGTCAAAGTTGTACCTTCTGAGTTTGAGGAGGATGCGCTGCAACCGAGGCGTCATGTCATTAAGGTCCTTGTGAATAATGTGGACCAGGGGCCTGCGATCTGTCTCGACTGTGAATGTCGGCAGGCCGTAGACATAGTTGTGAAACTTGAGAATGCCAGTGAGAAGGCCCAGGCATTCCTTCTCGATTTGTGCATACCTTTGTTTGGTGGGCGTCATCGCCCTTGATGCGTAGACAACCAGTGCCCAGGATGAGGTGTCATCGCGTTGCAGCAGCACCACACCGATGCCATCCTGGCTCGCATCTGTCGAGATTTTTGTTTCCCTGTCTGGGTTGAAAAATGCCAATACGGGTGCAGTGGTGAGCTTGGCTTTCAGCTCCAACCACTCTGCCTGATGGGCCGCCTTCCACTCGAAGGCAGTGGACTTCTTCACTCGGTTTCGTAGGGTCGTGGTGTGTGAGGTCATGTTTGGGATGAACTTGCCAAGAAAATTGACCATGCCCAGGAAGCGCAATACCGCCTTCTTGTCTTCCGGGACCTTCCTGGCTGCTATGGCCTTGACCTTGTCTGTGTTGGGGCACACGCCGTGCTGAGAGATCTGGTCTCCTAGGAATCTGAGTGTCGACATGCCAAAGCAACATTTGGCCCTGTTCAGCTTCAGGCCATTGGCATGGACACGGCGGAATACCTGCTGGAGACGGGAAACATGCTCCTCAGGGGTCGTGGACCATATGATGACGTCGTCCATGTACACACGGACCCCTTTGATGCCCTCCATCATCTGCTCCATGATGCGATCAAATATCTCCGATGCCGAGACGGTGCCGAATGGTATACGGTTATAGCAATACCTGCCAAACGGTGTGTTGAAGGTGCAGAGCCTTCTGCTGGACTCATCCAGCTGGATTTGCCAAAATCCATGTGACGCATCTAACTTCGTGAAAAACCGTGCATCTGCCATCTCACTGGTGAGTTCCTCCCGCTTCGGGATGGGGTAGTGTTCACACATTATATTCTGGTTGAGATCCTTGGGATCAATGCAGATGCGCAGGTCTCCAGAGGGCTTTTTAATCACCACCATCGAGTTGACCCAGTCAGTCGGTTCGGTTACCCTGGACATGATCCCCTGCTGCTGCAGCTCCTTGAGCTGTTCCTTCAGGCGCTCCTTCAGTGGAGCCGGGACCCGGCCTGGTGCATGGTCCACTGGCTTGGCATCAGATCACAGTAGGATCTTGTACCGATATGGCCAAGTGCCTATCCCGTCAAACACATCTGGATACTGAGCGAGGTTGTTGTCAATGCCAGCTTGAAGATCCACGTTGGAGGATGTCGTTGAATAAACCCGCTGCACCAGGTTTAGCTTTTTGCAGGCATGCGCGCTCAGTAGGGATGCCCTGTCCGGCTTGACAATTTCAAACCTTAGCCATGCATGGGTACTCCGATTGGAGACGAGTAGATGGCAGGACCCCAGTGCCGTGATGACATTACCGTTATAGTCCAGGAGCTGGCAGGCTGCTGGAAGGACCTTGGGAGGCTTCTTGATGCGTTTGAAGTCTGCCTGAGAGAGGAGGTTGGCAGAAGCACCTGTGTCCAGCTTGAACTGGATGGAGCAGCGGTTGACCTGCATCACCGCACGCCATTCGTCCTCCGAATCCACAGCGAGGATGGACTGAATGCGAGATGAGTTAGGTGTGGCATGTTCACGTGGTCGTCACGGAATGGACTGAGGTAAGCCACCTTAAATTAGTAGTCTCCAGTTTCCATCTCGTGTTAGGTACACTGGTCTAACACTGGCTGCAACTGGATGCAGCTTAGATCAGAAAGATACTCCAAACCTTGAAGTTAGTTCAATCAGGTTTATTGAACTAATAGCACAGTTTGCACAGTTCTCTGTGAGTTCGACTCTCTGCTAACTTAAGTGTGGTTACTCTGTCTGACTGAACCAGACTAGCTCTTAGCCACGTGGTGGAGGTGTGAGATTGTAACAACACCCTTGACTGACTCTCTAGATGTTCCTCAGTGGAAAGAGGTGGAGTGTGAGTGCCTCGTGTCTTTTATAATCAGATCCCACCCCTGAGTGTCCTGCCTGCTTATTGGTCATGTCCTGTTCTCTGTGTCCATTAGCTGCTTGTCTGTATATCACTATGTGTGTGTCTGCATATCATGACAGGGCTTTCCTGGCGGGGGTGATAGACGCCGAGTACTCGCCAATTGTAGTGTCGGACCATGCCCCACACTGGGTGGATTTACGGATGAGCAAGGAGGGGGACCAGCGCCTGCACTGGAGATTAGATGTAGGACTTTTAACAGATGAGGAGGTGTGTGTGCGGGTGAGGGAGGCCAACCAGAACTATGTGGAGATAAATGACACAGGGGAAGTTTCGGCAGCAACGGTATGGGAGGCGCTGAAGGCAGTAGTTAGGGGGGAGTTGATTTTGATACGGGCTCATAGGGAGAAGGTGGAACGGGCTGGTTCGGGAGATTCTCCAGGCAGGCAGGAGATACTCAGAGGCCCCGAAGGCGGGGCTGTTGAAGGAACAGTAGAAGCCGCAGATGGAGTTTGGTCTGATATCCACAGGGAAAGCGGTGGGGCAGTTGAGGAAGGCAAGAGGGGCGGTGTATGAGTATGGGGAGAAGGCCAGCAGGATGTTAGCACACCAGCTCAGGAAACGGGAGGCAGTTCTTTAGATCGGAAGAGTGACGGATAGAGCGGGGAACACGACCTTGGACCCAACGGGGGTGAACGGGGTGTACAAGGAATTCTATAGTTGGCTGTATGAGTTGGAGCCCCCAGCTGGGGTGGAGAATTTGAGGCGGTGGTTGGAGGGGTTGGAGTTTCTGAAAGTGGAGGAAGGGTTGATGGAGGGTCTGGAAGCCCCTATCGGGCTCGTTGAAGTAGTGCAGGGATTGGAGGCCATGCATTCGGGCAAGGCCCCGGGGCCGGATGGATACCGAGTGCAATTTTAAAAGACGTTTTCAGGGGTGCTAGGGCCTTTGCTGGTGAGGGCGTTTAATGAGACAAGGGAACGGGGTGTCCTTCCCCCAACAATGTCACAGGCTTCGATCTCATTGATTCTGAAGCGGGAGAAGGACCCAGAACAATGTGGGTCATACAGACCAATCTCCCTACTGAATAAAGACGCCAAATTGTTGGCCAACGTTTTGGCCTCGAGAATAGAGAATTGTGTCCCGGTGGTGATAGGGGAGGACCAGATGGGATTTTTCAAAGTAAGGCAGCTAATGGCCAACGTTAGAAGGCTCCTGAATGTTATCATGATGCCCTCCAAAGGTAGGGAGGTGGAGGTAGTGGTCGCTATGGACGTGGAAAAGGCCTTTGATCGGGTGGAGTGAAATTATTTGTAGGAGGTCCTGGGGTAGTTCGGGTTCGGGCAGGGCTTTGTAGACTGGATCCGGTTGCTGTATCAGGCACCGGTGGCGAGTGTGAGGATGATCCGAGTGAGCTCGGAGTATTTTAGACTGTCCCGGGGGACGAGGCAGGGATGCCCACTCTCTCCATTGCTGTTTGCCTGGGCTATAGAGCCACTGGCGATGGCACTGAGAGCATCAAAGTACTGGAAGGGGTTAGTCCGGGGGAGGGAGGGGGGTGGAGCATAGGCTCTCATTGTACATGGACGACTTACTCCTGTATATTTCTGACCATTAGGGAGGATGACAGAGATTATGCGGATCATAGCGGAATTTGGCTGGTTCTCGGGGTATAAATTGAATATGGGTAAAAGTGAGGTCTTTGTGATCCAGACGAGGGGGCAGGAGAGGAGGCTGGGAGACATGCCGGTTAAACAGAGTTTGAACTGCCAGGAGGGAATGGATTTCGGTATATGCAGGTGAGGGACTTTGTACGAAGGCAGGTCTCGGCCTTTCCACTTCTACCACCTCAGGGGATACAGGATAAGGTGGTTTCAAAAATGGGGCTGGGGGAGGGGAAGGTCTCGGAAATTTATAAAGAGCTTATGGAGTGGGAGGGAACCCAGACAGGGGAGGTAAAGTGTAAGTGGGAAGATGAGTTGGGTAAGGAATTAGAGACGGGTTTGTGGGAAGATGCATTGAGTAGAGTCAACACATCCTCATCATGTGCCAGGCTGAGCCTGATACAATTTAAGGTGGTCCACCAGGCACACCTGATGGATGAGCAGGTTTTTTGAAAGGGTGGAGTGTGGTGATGTGCATCAATGTAAATGCATGTAGGCTAGCTAGACACTAGAGGGAGCACCAAAGACATCACACACACACACTGAACCAATAGATCAAGTAGATAGGACGCGACCAATGGACATTCACGATACACAAGGAGGTGTCACGACCACAGGGGGGGCATTACACCAACCCATATATAAAGGACACCACACACATGATCTGCCTCTTTCCAGTGGATACAGTCAGTGAGTACAGACACAGGGTTGATTCAACATTACACCCACCACGTGGATTGCAGCAACTGGTTAGCCAGTCTGGGTAGCTATAGTAGGATTAGCAGTAGTGTCGAACCCGAGTAATAGAAGTGTAAATAGTTTAATAAACGTGTTGAAGTTATCTCCACGTCTGAACCTTCCTTTGTCAAGTGCACCACAAGGAAGCCGTTTATGTTACACCTACAACATAACAAATCATGGTACCAGGACTGAACTGTTTCAATCCACATAGCCATACCTCAGCGTACAGTGACAACCAGCAACGATACCCAGGCAAGATGTTCGAGATCCGGGTTCCGCAGCAGCTCCAGTGCCACGGCGATCTCTGTGAAAACTGGGGGGCATTCCGGAAAAGTTTGAAATCTTCCTGCTGGCAGCCGAACTAGAAGAAGTGGCCGATCCTGAAAAAAACAGAGCTTCTCCTCACCATCGCCGTGCCAGAGCAGAAGAAATCTTTTAAAAATTCAAGTTCTCCAAGGGGCAAAACAGGAGCGACTTCTAGGCAGTCCTGGACAAATTCGGCAAATACTGTGAGGAAAACATACTCCAACCAGCAAGAAAAGGTAAGAGAAGCGCCAGTACTCACCACGAGGCTGAGATCCAGGAGCAGAGAACGATTTTGGTCGGCGGCCATCTTTCTAAAGGGACTGCACTTGCGCAGTTGCGCGAGAAGTGCGCAGAGCGCTGCGCAATCACAAAAACGGCCATCAGTTAAGGAACCGCCATCTGCGCATGTGCAAACACTTCCTACGTGCTACGTCACACGCGTCATGACGTCAGAGGCCCCGGACCACGCCCATTTAAAGGGGAAACATCCCAAATCAGAGAAGAACTCTTTTAAAGCTGTAAAACAACCTTCCTTCACCTGGAATGACGGCATAATGCCTCAAATTGAACCAGGGAATGAAATTAACCTCCGAAGAACCCTGCAACAAGCAGTTACCTACGCCCAAACCGATGATTCCGACCTTGAATACTTCAATACCGCCCTTTACATTTTCTCTGGACCTCGCGAGCCCAATGCCAGCTCTGACGCAAACAATGATGATATGGTGCTAGAAGACTCTGACTCGGACGACCCTTTCACCTTGGGAGGCTACCCCAGTACCAAATCTGAACCGAAACTAGACGTGTTGCACATTGGCGACCCCCGTATTGAATCCGACGCAGACGCGGATTCGTTCTTCGGATTTGAGGATCTTCAGCCCAGCAGATATGACATCCCAACTCGTGAGTGCAGGATGATGCTGCAGCCTGAAACCAAGAGACAGAGAGCGGTACAAGCCCACAGAGAGCGGCCTGCTGCCACACAGAGCGTGGTCCACACAGAGCGTGGTCCACGCACCGCTCAGGGTTCCCGACTCTACGAAAGAAGACACGCGAGACTCCACACCCCAGCCCTTGCATAACAAGAAGTGACTCCAGTGTCACAAGACTGCACAGCAAGCTCGTGGACAGACTCCACGATAGAAGAAACGCAAGACTCCAGAGCGCAGTCCTCACACGCACAAGATGTGACTCCAGTGTCACAAGACTCCGCAGCGAGCTCGTGGACAGCCTCCACGATAGAAGCAACGCAAGACACGCAGTCCTTGCAGGAACAAGACCATGAGGGTCTAGCAACCTCCTCTGACCAACTAGCGGCACACGATGCAAGTCTGCCATGCTCAAGCAAACAGCAAGAAGACTATGACAGTCTACCACGCTCCAGTGTACAGCAGGACGACCATGACGGTCTATCATGCTACAGTGCAGAACAAAGCGACGATGACAGTAGAAGCCCAAATGAAGGACAACAGCAAGGCAATGACAGTCCACCCACATTGTTTGCGCCATCAGATGACGACTCTGACAATTTACCCAACCCAAGTGGACAACAAGCAGCTACTGAGGATCTACGAGTGATGACAGCATCCCACTTCCCATGCAAGATATGCAAAGGTCTGGAAGGCTGACCATGCGAGGAGATTGGCGGTGGCACCAGTGTCCAAGCGAAATGTGATCTTTGATCGGTTGACCGTTAGGGTGGTCCACCACTCATCGCCCGGATCAATGCTGTGCACTGGCAGCGGCTGGTGGTTCCGACTTGGGGACATCCGGTTCTTGTGGATTACCGCAACGCGGAAGGGTTCCCTGTCTTCGGTATCACTGGTCTGCATGTTGTCAGGATATGACTCAGTGCATAGGGGCAGAATAGCCTGCACGTCCCTGCGAGGCTGGCGGAATTGTTGAGAGTTGGCAGGTTGAGCTGCTCGACAGCAGGCAGCGTAGTGGCCCATCCTACCACAGCGGAGGCATTGTCGTGCTTTGGCCGGACATTGTCGCTTTAAGTGGGCGGAGCCACAGCTGCCGCACGTCGTGACGTCATGGTGTTCGTTGCGCCACCGCGTATGCGCGGTGCGGTCTTGCGTAGAGCGCGCCTGCGCATCACGTCCCTCTGCGTCAACGTCCCCTCTTTTGGTGCGTACAAGCGCGGGAGGCCTCGGAAAGCACGCGAAATGGCCGCCCTCGTCCGAGCCGCGGGCCATGAGGAACTCGATCGACTGGACCCGCTCCACCTCGTAGGACCCCTGCCGTGCTGTTTCGGCTGCCTGTATTTGGGAATACCGGCTGGTCGCCTTCTCGTGGAGGATGCAGGTCTCGATGGCAGTCGCTAGTGTGAGGCGCTTAATTTTGAGGAGCTGCTGGCGCAGGATGTCCGAGATGACCCCAAAAACTATCTGATCCCGTATCATAGAGTTGGAGGTGGCCTCATAGCCGCAGGACTGCACGAGGATACGGAGGTGTGTCAAGTAGGATTGAAAAGGCTCATCCTTACCCTGCAGGCGCTCTTAGAAGAGGTACCTCTCGAAGCTCTCATTGACTTCCACGCTGAAGTGTTCCTCGGATTTTAGAAGCGCCGTCTTGTATTTTGTCTTGCCCTTGCCTTCCGCGAATGCCAGGGAGTTGTAGATGTGGATGGCTTGTTGCCCCGCCGTGGAGAGGAGGAGGGCGATCTTCCTGGTGTCTGATGCATTCTCCGTCTGTGGCTTCTAGGAAGAGCTGAAAGCGCTGTTTAAACAGCTTCCAGTTGACGCCAAGATTTCCAGCGATTCGGAGCGGCTGCGGCGGGCTGATGTTGTCCATGGAACAGGATGGCGGATTTCTGAAAGGGTGCAGATAGGTCTCACAGTCGCTGGTTAGCGTCCACTACTGGTATCATGTCGTGTTGGGTGTTCTGGTGCACAAATGATCCAACACGGCTATAGATGGTACAACTCTGTTTTATTGTCTTAAACAATAACAACTACTAACTGCTGGCTGAGGTTCATGCTTCACCAGCTAACCTGTGGACCCAGCCCTAGCACTATCTTAGTGAGGCACTCAGCACATGGTGTATGTCTGAGTGGCGCGCTGTGAGCTCTGTGCTCTGAGCTATCTCCTGGTAGAATGAGCGGAAACTGTGGTGTTCCCTGTTTTATAGTGCGTGTGCTCTCACTGGTGATTGGCTGCGATGTTATGTGTGTGTTGGTTGGTCCAACTGCCTGTCCATCAGTGTGTGTGTGATTGCACCATGATATGCTGATGTGGATATCATGACAGGGACCATGGGGATCTCTCCCGGCGCAGGAGCGACCTGTACAAGAAGGATGGGTTACATCTTGTCGGTATTAGGGGTATTACGGTACCTAGGTTGAGGCTGTAAGATCATTGGTGTTGGAGGTACCTGAGACAGGAAGATCATTGGTGAAGCCTGCCTGCTGGTTCCGCCCAGTAAGGCGGAGTATAAGAGTCTGTGTCTCCCTAGCAGCTGCATTCTGTTCCTGCGCTGCTGGGGGAAACATCTAGTCCAATAAAGCCTTCAATTGTCTCCAATCTCGTTTCTGGAGTAATTGATCGAGCATCAATTTATTGGTCTAGATTTTAAAGAATGGAGCTCCGAATCAAGCCAGAGTGTCTGCAACTCAGCCCCCATGCAGCAAGCTCAGCGGTAACCTTCAAACACTGGCTGGCGTGCTTCAAAGGGTACCTCAGGACGGCCACGACTGCACCCACGGAGGACCAGAAGCTGCAATTCTCCACTCGAGGGTGAGCCCAGGGATCTACACCCTCATCGAGGATGTGAACAATTTCGAGGCCGCGATGGCCCTGTTGAAAGGACACTACATTTGCCCAGTCAACCAGGTTTACGCCCAACATCTGCTAGCGACAAGGCGACAAATCCCGGGGGAATCGCCGGATGAATTCTACCGCGCGCTCCTGGTACTGGGTAGGAACTGTGACTGCCCGCAAGTTTCAGCCAGCGACCACACAGAACTTTTAATCTGGGGCGCATTCGTTGCAGGTATGCTGTCCTCTCAAATCTGTCAGCGGCACCTGGAGAAAGAGACACTAGGCCTCAAGGAGGCACGGGCTCTTGCTAGCTCCGTGGAGGTGGCCTCCCGAAACGCCCACGCGTACGTCCCCGACTGTGCGGCAGCCCCTTGGGCAGCGTGGAACCCACCTGCGGCAGACCCCAATGCATCCCCCATCCCTCCACAAGCTTGCACGCATGGCTACCAGGCAACCCCGGGGGGCCCCGCTGTTATTTTTGCGGGCAAGCCAAGCACTCCCAGCAGCGCTGCCCGGCCCGCTGCTCCACCTGCAAAGGTTGTGCAAAAAGGGCCATTTTGTGGCGGTATGCCAGGCCCGGGCGGTCGCTGCTGTCTCCGGGGGCGAACCGGGGCCGCCACCACAACTCTCTCCATGGGCCACGTGCGGGCCCTGGGCGCCACCATCTTGTTCCGCAGGAACCACGTGCGATGCGTGGGTGCCGCCATCTTGCCCACCCCCAGCCATTTGCGACTCGTGGGTGCTGCCATCTTGGCTGGAGTCTCAGGACCCCGATTCGGGTGACCACACACCGCCCGAGGAAAATCTTCAACTTTTAGCACGACTCGCCTTGGTGACCTTGGACCAGTCTCGGCCCCAAACGCTCTCGACCGCGACGACGACCGTGCTCATCAATGGGCACAAAAAATCCTGCCTGATCGACTCTGGGAGCACAGAGAGCTTCATACACCACAACACGTTAAGGCGCTGTTCTCTCCCCATACACCCAGTTAACCAAAGAATCTCCCTGGCCTCCGGGTCTCACTCTGTAGAGATCAATGGGTTCTGCGTAGTGAACTTCACAGTCCAGGGAAGAGAATTAAAAAATTTCCGACTCTACATCCTCCCTCACCTCTGCGCTGCCACGCTCCTGGGATTGGACTTCCAATGCAACCTCCAGAGCTTAACCTTTAAATTCGGCGGCCCTATACCCCCCTCATTGTCTGCAGCCTCGCGACTCTCAAGGTCAACCCACCTTCCCTTTTTGCAAACCTCACCCCAGATTGCAAACCCGTTGCCACCAGGAGCAGACGGTACAGTGCCCAGGACCGGACCTTCATTAGGTCGGAAGTCCAGCGGCTACTGAAGGAAGGTATTATCGAGGCTAGCAACAGCCCCTGGAGAGCTCAAGTAGTGGTTGTAAAGACCGGGGAGAAGCATAGGATGGTCATCGATTATAGTCAGACCATCAACAGGTATACGCAGCTCGACCCGTACCCTCTCCCCCGCATATCTGATTTGGTCAATCAGATTGCACAATACAAGGTCTTTTCCACGGTGGACCTCAAATCCTCCTACCACCAGCTCCCCATCCGCCTGGGCGACCGCAAGTACACTGCATTCGAAGCAGATGGGCTGCTCTTCCATTTCCTAAGGGTTCCCTTCGGTGTCACAAATGGAGTCTCGGTCTTCCAATAGGAGATGGACCGAATGGTTGGCCGGTACGGTTTGCGGGCCACGTTTCCGTACCTCGATAACGTCACCACCTGCGGCCACGACCAGCAGGACAACGACACCAACCTCCGTAAATTCCTCCATACCGCAAAAAACCTTTAACTTAACCTACAACAAGGACAAATGCGTGTTCAGCACCGACCGTCCAGCCATCCTCGGCTACGTAGTGCATGATGGAGTCATAGGCCCAGATCCCGAACGCATGCGTCCCCTCATGGAGTTTCCCCTTCCCCACTGCTCTAAGGCCCTGAAATGCTGTCTGGGGTTTTTTTCATATTACGCCCAGTGCGTCCCCAATTATGCGGACGAGGCCCGCCCACTAATCCAATCCTCGGTTTTCCCCCTGTCGGCAGAGGCCCGCCAGGCCTTCAGCCGCATAAAGGCGGACATCGCAAAGGCCACTATACACGCAATTGGTGAATTCCTTCCCTTCCAAGTTGAGAGTGACGCATCCGACGTAGCTCTGGCAGCCACCCTCAACCAAGCGGGCAGGCCCATGGCCTTCTTCTCACGCACCCTCCACGATTTAGAAATCCGCCATTCCTCAGTTGAAAAGGAGGCCCAGGCCATAGTTGAAGCTGTGTGGCACTGGAGGCATTACCTGGCCGGCAGGAGATTCACGCTCCTCACTGACCAATGGTCGGTAACCTTCATGTTCGATAATGCACAGCGGGGCAAGATAAAGAACGATAAGATCTTACGGTGGAGGATCGAGCTCTCCACCTACAACTATGAGATCTCATATCGTCCCGGGAAGCTAAATGAGCCTCCTGATGCCCTATCCCGAGGCACATGTGCCAGCGCACAAGTGGACCGACTCCAGGCCCTCCCGGGGGACACTTGATTCTTCCATTTTATCAAGACCCGCAACCTGCCCTACTCCCTTGAGGAGGTCAGGACCGCCACCAGGGACTGCCAAATCTGCGCGGAGTGCAAGCCGCACTTCTACAGGCCAGAGAAAGCGCACCTGATAAAGGCTTCCTGTCCCTTTGAGCGCCTCAGTATGGACTTCAAAGGGCCCCTCCCTTCCACCGACCACACCACGTACTTCCTGAATGTGATTGACGAGTACTCCCGGTTCCCATTTGCCATCCCCTGCCCCGACATGACCGCAGCCACCGTCATAAAAGCCCTCCATAGCATCTTTAGCCTGTTCGGTTTCCCCGCCTACATACACAGCGATAGGGGGTCCTCCTTCATGAGCGACGAACTGCGTCAATTCCTGCTCAGCAAGGGCATCGCCTCGAGCAGGATGACCAGTTATAACCCCCAGGGAAATGGGCAGGTAGAGAGGGAGAACGGAACGGTCTGGAAGACCGTCCTACTGGCCCTACGGTCCAGGAATCTCCCAGTCTCCCGCTGGCAGGAGGTCCTTCCCGATCACTGTTGAGTCTCCTAGTCTTCCCTAGGAAGTCCTCCTCCGGGACCTTGCTCACATCTGGCTGGCAGCTCCTGGACCCATTCTGCTCCGCAAACACGTGCGGGCACACAAGTCGGACCCATTGGTAGAGAGGGTCCACCTCCTTCACGCTAACCCTCAGTACACCTTTGTGGCATACCCTGATGGCCGGCAGGATACGGTCTCCCTACGGGACCTGGCGCCCGCTGGATCCCCCCCCCCCCCCACCAACCCCACCCTCCCTCCCACCGGCGCACCCCACGGCTGCCCCCTTCCCAGGTGGATTAGTTCTTCCAATGGTTCCACCCAGGGGTGATGAAGCCATCGAAGAAGCCAAAGTTACGCTCCCGGAGTCATGGATGCCCGAGCCGGCGCCTGCATCACCGCCGAAACTGTGACGATCACAGAGGACGACCAGGGCCCCCAATCGACTAATTGCTTCATTCTGATATGTACATGTAAAATGAATACTGTAAATAGTTGTGACATGTAATTAGGCAAAACACTGTACCACCGACGGGTACCACCATAACCTCTACCACTGTATGACGCGAGACCACAACCCCCGCTGGACTCTTTTTTTTAACAGGGGGTGAATGTGGTAGTCGGTATTAGGGGTATTACGGTACCTAGGTTGAGGCTGTAAGATCATTGGTGTGGGAGGTACCTGAGACAGGAAGATCATTGGTGAAGTCTGCCTGCTGGTTCCGCCCAGTAAGGCGGAGTATAAGAGCCTGTGTCTCCCTAGCAGCTGCATTCTGTACCTGCGCTGCTGGGAGAAACATCTAGTGCAATAAAGCCTTCAATTGTCATCCAATCTCGCTTCTGGAATCATTGATCGAGCATCACATCTAAACTCGAGAGGCACCAATATCCTGGCTGGGAGGTTTGCTAGTATCACTCGCGAGGATTTAAACTAATATGGCAGGGGGTGGGAATCAGAGCGTTAGCTTAGAAGGTGTCATAACTGAAGGGGAAATAGAGAACAAAAATAATAGAACATCACCCTCAGGCAGAGCAAACAAGGTGACAAGTGTGAGAAGGGAGGTGGTCAATGCAGGGCTGAGGTTGTTGTACCTAAATGCGCACAGTATACGGAACAAGGTAAATGAGTTTGTTGTGCACATTGAAATTGGCCGGTACGGTGTTGTGGACATCACAGAGACGTGGCTGCAAGGGGATCAGGGCTGGCATCTAAATATACAACGATATGTGTCCTATCGAAAGGTCAGGCAGATGAGCAAAGGACGCGGGGTTGCATTGTTAGAAAGGAATTAAGTTAAATCGATAGCAAGGAATGATATAGAATCAGAAGACATAGAATCTCTGTGGGTAGAGTTGAGGAATCACAAAGGTAAAAAGACCCTGATGGGAGTTATGTACAGGACCCTAGCAGTACATAGAACATAGAACATACAGTGCAGAAGGAGGCCATTCAGCCCATCGAGTCTGCACCGACCCACTTAAGCCCTCACTTCCACACTATCCCTGTAACCCAATAACCCATCCTAACCTTTTTAGTCATGAAGGGCAATTTAGCATGGCCAATCCACCTAACCTGCATGTCTTTGGACTGTGGGAGGAAACCAGAGCACCCGGAGGAAATCCATGCAGACACGGGGAGAACGTGCAGACACCTCACAGACAGTGACCCAGCAGGGAATCGAACCTGGGACCCTGGCGCTGTGAAGCCACAGTGCTATCCACTTGTGCGACTGTGCTGCCCAGTAGTCAGGTGTGGGGCAGAAAATAAATCAGGAGATAGAGAAAGCATGTGAAAAAGGCAACATCACAATAATCATGGGTGACTTCAATATGCAGGTGGACTGGGAAAATCAGGTTGGTAGTGGATCTCAAGAAAAGGAATTTGTGGAATGTTTGCGAGATTTATTTTGGAGCAGCTTGTGGTAGAGCTCACTAGGGAACAGGCAATTCTGGATTTGGTGATGTGTAATGAGGCAGACTTGATTAGGGAACTTAAGGTGAAGGAACCCGTTAGGAGTAGTGACCACAATATGATAGAATTTACCCTGCAATTTGAGAGGGAGAATCTGCAATCAGATGTAACGGTATTACAATTAAATAAGGGTAACTACAAAGACATGAGGGAGGAGCTGGCCAGAGTTGATTGGAAAAGGAGACTAGCAGGGAAGACAGTGGAACAGCAATGGCAGGTGTTTTGGGGGGTTATTCGGGAGGCACAGCAGAAATTCATCACAAGGAGGAGGAAACAAGGCATCCATGGTTGACGAGGGAAGTCAAGGACAGCATATAGGAAAAAGAAAAAGCATACAAAGTGGCAAGGATTAAATAAGTTAAGAGCCCATGATGTTAAGGGTAAGATCCTGACATGGATAAAGGATTGGCAGAGAGTGGGGGTAAAGGGGTCTTTTTCAGGATGGTAGCCGGTGACTAGTGGTGTGCCTCAGGGGTCGGTGCTGGGACCACAACTTTTCCCAATATACATTAATGATCTGGAAGAAGGAACTGAAGGCACTGTTGATAAGTTTGCAGATGATACAAAGATCTGTCGAGGGACAGGTAGTATTGAGGAAGCAAGGGGGCTGTAGAAGGATTTGGACAGGCTAGGAGAGTGGGCAATGAAGTGGCAGATGAAATACAATGTGGAAAAGTGTGAGGTTACGCACTTTGGAAGAAGGAATTTAGGCACAGACTATTTTCTAAATGGGGAATTGCTGAGGAAATCAGAAGCACAAAGGGACTTGGAGTCCTTGTTCACGATTCTCTTAAGGTTAACATGCAGATTCAGTCGCCAGTTAGGAAGGCAAATGCAATGTTAGTATTCATGTCAAGAGGGCTAGAATACAAGACCAGGGATGTGCTTCTGAGGCTGTATCAGGTTCTGGTCAGACCCCATTTGGAGTATTGTGAGCAGTTTTGGGCCCCTTATCTAAGAAAGGATGTGCTGGCCTTGGAAAGGGTCCAGGGGAGTTTCACAAGAATGATCCCTGGAATGAACAGCTTGTCGTATGAGGAACGGTTGAGGACTCTGGGTCTGTACTTGTTGGAGTTTAGAAGGATGAGGGGGGATCTTATTTAAACTTACAGGATACTGCGTGGCCTGGATAGAGTGGACGTGGAGAGAATATTTCGACTTGTAGGAAAAACTAGAACCAGAGGACACCATCTCAGACTAAAGGGGCGATCCTTTAAAACCGAGATGAGGAGGAATTTCTTCAGCCAGAGGGTGGTGAAACTGTGGAACTCTTTGCCGCAGAAGGTTGTGGAGGCCAAATCACTGAGTGCCTTTAAGACAGAGATAGATAGGTTCTTGATTAATAAGGGAATCAGGAGTTATGGGGAGAAGGCAGGAGAATGGGGATGAGAAAAATATCAGCCATAATTGATTGGCGGAGCAGACTCGATGGGCCGAGTGGCATAATTCTGCTCCTGTGTTTTATGCTCTTATGGTCTTATGGTTTGTGCAAAGATAAAGAATGACGATATTCGCATATGCATGGATCCCAAAGATCTTAACAAGAATATCAAAAGAGAACATTACCAAATACTAAAGCGTAAGGAAATCACATCTGTCATGGCTGGTGCACAATTCTTTATGAAACTTGATGCATCTCAGGATTTCTGGCAACTATAGCTAGAGGAACAAAGTTCAAAATACTTCACCTTTAATAGGCCATTTAGACGGTACTGCTTTCTGAGAATGCCGTTTGGCATAATTTCGGCATCAGAAATTTTTCACCGTGCCATGGAGCTCATAATCGAAGACATCGAAGGCTTATGTATGTACGTGCATGATGTCATCATTTGGGGCTCAACCATAGAACACAATACGAGGTTGCTCAAAGTTCTAATGAGTGTGAGGAGAAATAGGCTGTAGCTCAACAAGCAAGTGTGCCGGTTTGGAGTAACTGAGGTCATGTCCTCGGTGACAAGCTCTCATCGCAAGGCATTGAACTGACAAGGACAAAATCCAAGCAATTCTCAAAATGCCAAAACCACACGACAAGAAAGCCACCTTAAACATGATGGGTCTGATCAATTTTATAGGGAAATTCATTCCAAATCTGTCAGCAAAAACAACACATTTACGTGATCTCCTGCACCAGACAACTGATTTCACTTGGACTGAGCAACATGAGCAAGAGTGGAAGAAGCTCAAGTCTTCACTAACCACCGCACCAGTTCTCACATTTTTTGAGCCATCTAAGCAGATTAAAGTGTCAACAGACCCATCCAAAGATGGTCTGGGAGCAGTTCTTCTGCAACTCGAGCATGACAATTGGAAACCAGTCGCGTATGCATCATGATCCATGATGACAACAGAGCAAAGGTAGGCTCAAATTGAAAATGAATGCCTGTAGGTACCTCTGTAGATACCTGTAGTTACATTACAGGCACCTACAGAGACTGTAGCTGTTCAAGATGGCAGCTCACTCCAACATATTACGGAGAATTAAAGGGCAATTAATATTGGCCTCCCCAGTGAAGCCGATATCCCTAAATGGACAAGATAATGGGCTGAATCCTCCGATCCTGAGACTAAGTGTTGACGGCGTCGTGAAAACGGTGGAGTTTCCCGAGGGCGTGATCGGGTCCCCAGCTGCAGCAATTCAACCACTTCCAAGAGGCTAGCACGAGCGGATTGCGAAACCCATCAAGATGTTAATGGACCGCCGGCCGATCCGTGATTGACGCCCCACCGCGGTTGCACATATTTCATTTCCCCCCCCGCCCACACACAAGCGTCGCAGCCAATATGGCCGCAAGGAGGGCAGCGCCGCGATTCCGGGAGGCGGAACTCGAGACCCTCCTGGACTCCGTGGAGGAGAGGAGGCTGGTGCTTACCTCGACCAGGATGGAGGTCAGCAGGCACCATAGTTCGCCGTGCCTGGGCAGAGGTGGCAGCCGCTGTCAGCACCGTCGGGGAGGTGGCCCGGACAGCAGACCAGTGCAGGAAAAAACATGCATGACCTCCTCAGGGCTGCCAGGGTGAGTACCCAGCACTGTGCCCCCGGCACCAACCCCTCTACCCCCACACACATGTGTCTGCCCTCCCCCCCCAAGGACAAGGCTGCGCACAACCACCGGGAGCGGGAGAAGACCGGAGGGGGACTACCAGACCTGTATCCCCTCACCGTGCCTGACAAGAGAGCACTAGACACTGTCGGCGGGCCGGAGGAGAGGGAGGTCGCTGACACGGAGGTTGGTGGCGCGTCACAAAGTGAGATCCCCTGCCTGGTTGCGGCTCCTCACGACATATATGTACCCACCCCAACCCCCCACACCCCAACCGCACTCACCCCAGCCCCACAACGTAACCCCCCACACCCCAACCCCATTCACCCCAGCCTTCATCCCAACCCCCACAGCCCAGCCCTCACCACTGTTGCTAACTTTTGGTTGGCTCTTAAATGTTGCTCGTTGTGTCTTTACTTAATTTGCTCTGTTTCTATAACCTTTGCTCTCGAGTCACCAGGTATCTTTATGATACCACCACGAGGTTCAAGTTCAAGTGCTGATCAATAACTCAATACACCAGTTAGTACGTTTCAAATCAAAACACGTTTATTACACAGTCAATCACTACTCATGTATAAAACTCTACTTACTAGACTATCTCTAACACTAAGAGGCCTATATTTAGCTTTGGAACTGGCCCACCAGGTCAGGGGAGCAAATGGCCTTCTGTTCGATTCTGAGTCTGCAGACTTCAAAGCTGGTATAGACTGGTAGCTAGGAGCACCTATTATGTAGCGTGCATTGACTGGAGACTTACTTGGTTGGTGCAGCTACTAGACAGGTCACGGTCAAGGGTTGTTTCGAGCTGCTGAGAGACCCTGCCAAGAAGGACAAATTGAACTTGGAGACTCTACTTTATAGTCCCCAGGGGCTTCGCGCCATTCGGGGTGGACCCCGTATCTGTTTCCAAGTGATTGGACTACGTTCCGATCACTTGGATCGATTTCTCCAATAACTCGCTCATTAATATGTAGATGGTTGTTAGTTTCAGTGCTGTCTGGGTTTCTGCAAGTTCTAATACACAGGAAACTTTGCACCTGCTTGTTTTTCCTGGCTTGACTGAATTTCCCTGCATTCTTAGCGAATCTCCATTTTAAAGTCGGGAAGTGGAATGAATTTCCCTATAAAATTGATCAGACCCATCATGTTTAAGGTGGCTTTCTTGTCGTGTGGTTTTGGCATTTTGAGAATTGCTTGGATTTTGTCCTTGTCAGTTCAATGCCTTGCGATGAGAGCTTGTCACCGAGGACATGACCTCAGTTACTCCAAACCGGCACACTTGCTTGTTGAGCTACAGCCTATTTCTCCTCACACTCATTAGAACTTTGAGCAACCTCGTATTGTGTTCTATGGTTGAGCCCCAAATGATGACATCATGCACGTACATACATAAGCCTTCGATGTCTTCGATTATGAGCTCCATGGCACGGTGAAAAATTTCTGATGCCGAAATTATGCCAAACGGCATTCTCCGTTGGCCTTCCTTTGTCTTGGCTCCTGCTGGCGCCGAGGAGTCTGGCTTGGCCTTATTTACCTTAAATGTTTCCAATAGTTCCCGGGGATCGCTCATTAATATGTAGATGGTTGTTAGTTTCAGTGCTGTCTGGGTTTCTGCAAGTTCTAATACACAGGAAACTTTGCACCTGCTTGTTTTTCCTGGCTTGACTGAATTTCCCTGCATTCTTAGCGAATCTCCATTTTAAAGTCGGGAAGTGGCCAACCCAGGTGGCTACACTCCCTCCTTGTGATCCCTAACGCGAAGCGTCAAGGATCACATATCTACATCGTCTTCACTCCCTGACCCAGCGAGCACTCTTCCTGACCTCTACACTGACCATAACTATGTAAGAAATTTTAAACTGACAATTCTAAGTGGCGCTATGTCACAACAGGGACATGCAGTATACGCATGCCCTCATCTGGTGCCTCCTTGGCACCACCTCCTCCTCCTCATCCTGTCGGGCAGCCGGCCCTCCAGCCTGAGCGACTATCACCTGCTTCTCTGCAGCCTGCTCCTCTGCTGCAGCCTCCGCCTCCTCTCTGAGCGGCCCCCGCCCACGCTGCCACAGGGCTGCATGCAGGGCACTGGCCGCCTTCACGGCGGCCAACATCGCTGGTCGGTGACCAAACATGATTATTTGCAGGAGGTGAGGGGACAACATGTCATCATTGGGGCATACAGCTGTGCACAACCAGGTACATGGGCTACATGGTGGCCCCGGTTGTCACTGCGTGCCCCAGCCATGCATGCCCCCCATCCCGCATCCCGGCTGCATCAGTGCCCCAGTCCTGGCACCCATCCCTGCTGCCAGGGCCACCGTTTGATGGCAGTGCCCTCACTGGGGGCTGCTGTTGGTGTGGCCCTCCATGGTCCCCTGGTGGGTGTCTCCGTGAGTGGGGTGGCCTGGCTGGGGGAGGGGGGGGGGGCACCCACACATACGACAGAGGGGACCCACCCATACGGCCATTTTCTTGGCGTCCACCCAGGGGCTGAGGTGGGTGGCCAACAAGATGGCCGCCGTTATGCCGCTCGTTGCCTGCCTGTCCTGTCGGGGACTCCCCGGCTGCATGGCCTGTCCTCTGCCCTTCCCCTCCCCTCCCCCCGCCCTGGCAGGGCCCCCGGCCCCGCAGAAAGCACAGCCGGTGTCCGTTCCAGGAGCCCGCAGTTCCCCCCGCGCCATCTCTAACTCCTCTCGCAGCCGCCTCAGCCAGCACACCAGATTCACGATTTTTAAAAGGTGGTTAGAAACACTCCGTCGGGAAATGGGCCCATCCAGGCACAGAATCGCTGAGGCCCCGGAGAATCGGTTGTCAGGGCAGATAATGAGATGCATACTGTACTTACGGGCCGTGCGGCAGGTGCCGCGATTTCGTCGACTTGGGGGGTCCTGAGAATTCGGATTCTGCGCGAAACCGGCGTCAATCCCGGTTTCGCCGTCGGAGCCGATTCTCCGGCCGATCGCGTTTCACGATTTTGGCGTGATGTCACAGAGAATCCAGCCCATATATTTATTTCAATGTTCAATTTCTATAAGTACTCACCCGTTCCAAAAGGAAGTATGACATAGCTTTGGGGTGGTTTTCTGAAAAAAATATTATAATTCAAATAACTAACAAAGGTCACAAGGTTATAGGTAAATAGAAAGAGGGAAGGCAGCTACAATAGAACAAAATAGAGGTAGAGTAGAGAGGAAGTAGGATGTAAAGTTCTTTAGAGAACTGTTGAGATAAATGGCATTGGGAAGGTTATGTAAATCCTGTGGTTTATATGGTAATAATCAATTGTCAAATCTTAGCAGTTTTACTGGCAATATTTTTCAACAAAATATTGATTTCTGCTGACAAAAGCCATGTTTTCATGAGGAGCTGGGTTCTTGATTTCTGTAGCGATCAGAGAGAAGAAAAGTCTTTGGAAATTCCTCATCTGAAGATTTAGCAATTCAATTTTGCATTTGCACACTTGTTCCACAAGAGAGATTGATTCTTCCTGTGGGACCAAGCCGCAAAAATAAAGAACAGAATGAGTACATTGCAAAAAATGTACTTATTTTTCTTGAACAAAGTAAAGAACTACCAAATGTTAATTATTTTCCTGTTGCATTGATGTTTACATGTTTTGGCAATACACATACCTACTTTAATCATTTCTTTGTCACTTTTATATTGGATGGAAAAATAATGCATTTGTTTCGATGTTAATTATTATGACTGATTATTAATAATTATTTAAATATTTCAATATTTTCATAATGAGTCTTCAATTGACCCATAAATACAGAGTTTTGCTACGTGAGTTTCAATCTTGAATATAATCCAGAAACTAGCAAAAGAATGAATGAAATACTGGCTTTGAGGTGTTGCCTGGTTAACAGTGAAAAATTTGAACTATGGTTGAAATAAATGACAATTATATTCGCAACCACGCGCTGAATCGGAAATGCCCATTTTAGGGGAATGAGGAGGGGGTAAGGAAATTGGAGATGGGGCTGGAGGAACAAAGGCGGTTCATCATGGTGTTTCTGGAATAGTTATTCAGCTCTGTACAGGAGCAGGATGTGTGCAAAGAATAGCGTTGCTGCTGCAAGTTAATTATTTATCTCTAGTATCTCCACTCCAGTAGTCTAATATGGCACAGTTGTTTGGATTGGTCTTGAGGATGTAGAGAGGTACGCTCCGAAGAGATGCAGTTTACAGAACTCCGCTGACAGACAAATGAACAACGTGTTTGGTATCGATAAAGCAACTTTAAAAGAGAAGCAAAGGATCTAGCCAGTGATGCGGCGGATCACAAGTTAGTGCATTAGGAGCAACTAATAGAACATAGAACATAGAAAATACAGCACAGAACAGGCCCTTCGGCCCACGATGTTGTGCCGAACCTTTGTCCTAGATTAATCATAGATTATCATTGAATTTACAGTGCAGAAGGAGGCTATTCGGCCCCTTGAGTCTGCACCGGCTCTTGGAAAGAGCACCCTACCCAAACTCAACACCTCCACCCAACACCAAGGGCAACTTTGGACATTAAGGGCAATTTATCATTGGCCAATTCACCTAACCTGCACATCTTTGGACTGTGGGAGGAAACCGGAGCACCCGGAGGAAACCCACGCACACACGGGGAGGACGTGCAGACTCCGCACAGACAGTGACCCAAGCCGGAATCGAACCTGGGACCCTGGAGCTGTGAAGCATTGTGCTATCCACAATGCTACCGTGCTGCCCTTAAGAACAAATAAATCTACACTATATCATTTTACCGTAATCCATGTTCCTATCCAATAGCTGCTTGAAGGTCCCTAATGTTTCCGACTCAACTACTTCCACAGGCAGTGCATTGCATGCCCCCACTACTCTCTGGGTAAAGAACCTACCTCTGATATCCCTCCTATATCTTCCACCTTTCACCTTAAATTTATGTCCCCTTGTAATGGTTTGTTCCACCCGGGGAAAAAGTCTCTGACTGTCTACTCTATCTATTTCCCTGATCATCTTATAAACCTCTATCAAGTCGCCCCCCATCCTTCTCCGTTCTAATGAGAAAAGGCCTAGCACCCTCAACCTTTCCTCGTAAGACCTACTCTCCATTCCAGGCAACAACCTGGTAAATCTTCTTTGCACCTTTTCCAAAGCTTCCACATCCTTCCTAAAATGAGGCGACCAGAACTGTACACAGTATTCCAAATGTGGCCTTACCAAAGTTTTGTACAGCTGCACCATCACCTCACAGCTCTTAAATTCAATCCCTCTGTTAATGAACGCGAGCACACCATAGGCCTTCTTCACAGCTCTATCCACTTGAGTGGCAACTTTCAAAGATGTATGAACATAGACCCCAAGATCTCTCTGCTCCTCCACATTGCCAAGAACTCTACGGTTAACCCTGTATTCCGCATTTATATTTGTCCTTCCAAAATGGACAACCTCACACTTTTCAGGGTTAAACTCCATCTGCCACTTCTCAGCCCAGCTCTGCATCCTATCTATGTCTCTTTGCAGCTGACAACAGCCCTCCTCACTATCCACAACTCCACCAATCTTCGTATCGTCTGCAAATTTACTGACCCACCCTTCAACTCCCTCATCCAAGTCATTAATGAAAATCACAAACAGCAGAGGACCCAGAACTGATCCCTGCGGTACGCCACTGGTAACTGGGATCCAGGCTGAATATTTACCATCCACCACCACTCTCTGACTTCTATCGGTTAGCCAGTTCGTTATCCAACTGTCCAAATTTCCCACTATCCCATGCCTCCTTACTTTCTGCATAAGCCTACCATGGGGAACCTTATCAAATGCCTTACTAAAATCCATGTACACTACATCCACTGCTTTACCTTCATCCACATGCTTGGTCACCTCCTCAAAGAATTCAATAAGACTTGTAAGGCAAGACCTACCCCTCACAAATCCGTGCTGACTATCCCTCATCAAGCAGTGTCTTTCCAGATGCTCAGAAATCCTATCCTTCAGTACCCTTTCCATTACTTTGCCTACCATCGAAGTAAGACTAACTGGCCTGTAATTCCCAGGGTTATCCCTAGTCCCTTTTTTGAACAGGGGCACGACATTCGCCAATACAAGGGGATCAGATGTTCACAGATGGTCTACAGAAGTGGGTTGTTCGGAGTTGAACACAAATAATTCAATCCAAGTTCTGTACTGAAATATAACTTCCAACCTTGTTTTTATTATTTGATTTGATTAGTACCCCATTAGCCTGCTTAATTACACACATACACACGTTTTAATGAGCTGTGCATCTGGAGACTGGAATTCCTTTGTGCCTCCAACGTTCCAAGTCAGTCATCATTAAAAACAATTTGATAACTTAAATGAATCCAATCTTCCCACAAATAACTCCATCTGTTTTGTCTATTCCGTATCTCACACCTATCGGTGGTGCTGTGATCATAGCGCTACATGACTGAACTTTTCAGTAATTGGTTGATGTTTTGCAGGAAAAGGCTTGTTGAATTGATTGACACTTTCTTCATTCCCATGTGTTTGGTTGAGGTCTGTTTGCTCTCTAAGGGGAAAATAGAGATTGTGTCGGCACTCTGGGTATCACAATGAGGAATGAAACCCTGGTGTTAAAAGTTTTTTTTTTATTGGCAGTGTGAACGGGACCTGGCATCAAAATACCTCACACAAGTGTTTAATGGGACTCACTACATCATATAACAAAGGGTATTAGAGTATACGAGACTTGAATGATTGTCTAAATGTAAAGTAAGGGATATTGAAGCCCTGTATTGTGTTAAGAAACTGAAGGGCAATCTTCATATTGGAAATGTTGCTGATGATCTCCTGCCATCGAGCACATGGGACATGTTGCTGGCAACAACATCACTGGCTCCACCCCACTTCCCTGCCCTATCCCCATAACCTCATAGACAACAAGTGCAGAGATCTGAAGTGAAGCTAGTTAAGGAAACTAGATAAATGGAGAGAAGTGTCCAAGAAGCCTGGAGTTAAATGAGCAGGTGCCAAGGTATTGTTCAGAAGAATTCAAGGAAGAGTATACAATGTGTTCTGAGTGAAAGAGGCAATTTGAGTAACCTGATTTAAATTGGGACAATAGCATTCAAAGTTAGTATTTGTGGATATCTCCACATAGATATCCCCATAGATAACTGTCACATGAGAGTTTCCAAACTCCAGTCCTAAGAGCATACTTTAATATCTTCAAAGATAAAACAAACATCTGATAGTCTGAGAATCGAGAGTTAAATCAATTATGGGCACTTTGCACAGAAGCCAAGGCAAAGAAATCCTAAAGGGCTTGGTGTAAAATCTTGGACTGGATTCACCGTTAAAAGTGGAGCAGAGCTTTATTTCAAAGTTTCATTGGAAAAACTTGTCCAGCTTTCATAATGCACACTGCTAACAGAAAGCATACAAAAGAGAGAAGATATTAAAGTGTGTTCTTGTGGGATTCAGCTCCAGGACACGTCCAATGAGGAGTTGGCAATGAATAGCAAAGGGAGCCCCCAAATGAAAGCCTGAGACACGCCGGAGCACCAGTCTGGGGATGACATTGATTTCCCGACACAGCTGTCAATAACCTCCACCATTCCAGAGACACTCACCTAGGTTGGGCATGTTAGTGAAGAGGCCAACACCACATGAGTGGCCCCCCTTGTGGGCGAAGGTATCAGCCATGGGTCAAGGTGTTCAAGGCCTGGGGCACTCTGTGCGGCTGAGGAACAGGACAAGGATGCCCTGTCACAGGCAGCTATGTACCAGGGCCACCTGGACATTGCAACAATGTTCTAGAGCTTGGTCCAGTCACAACGGGCCATGGCTGTGGGCGTCGACGGCATTGCTCGGGAACAGGTTGACCTGAACCAGTCACAGAGGGATGTGGCACAGTCCCAGAGAGAGGTGGCCCAGTTCCTGTGCTCCATGGCCGCGAACGTTGAGACCCTGGTTGAGACAAGAGGGGCCTCCACGGCTGGCAGCATCACGTGGCGGGGGTGCCAGCGGAGCTCCCTCCGGCTGCACCCCTATCCCAAGAATTAGCCTGGGACATTTGGACACCCGGAGGGAGGAGGAGCTGATGGAGCCCGTGCTGGTGACGCCTGCAATGGAGGTGCTGGAACATCGCAGCACCTCGGTGTCCCGCACCCCCCCGCCCCTGTCCCTGGCACATCCAATGGGTATCGGGCAGAAAAGGGTGGCACCACGCCATCTGGGATGCCTGAGACAGCTGGGCCTGTCCAGGCTTAGTCGCTCCAGAGGACATCCACCAAAGGGGATACAGGTCACAGGGCGGGAATTGCAGTAGGCAACCTGCAACCCTGATGTACCACCTGCCGATCACCTAGACATAACGTTAGGGCCTGTAATGCCAGAAAAGTAGACACCAGTTCAGTTGGCATGGTGCAGGGCACAGTATTGCGTTAGGGGCTAGGGCACAAACCTGTAGATACAAGTCCACCTGTTCACAACAAATACCTGTTCACAAACATTTGATAATAATAATCTTTATTAGTGTCACAAGTAGGCTTACATTAACACTGCAATGAAGTTACTGTGAAAATCCCCTAGTTGCCAAACCCAGGCGCCTGAAGGAGAATTCAGAATGTCCAATTCACCTA
This sequence comes from Scyliorhinus torazame, assembly GCF_047496885.1. Taxonomy (NCBI): domain Eukaryota; kingdom Metazoa; phylum Chordata; class Chondrichthyes; order Carcharhiniformes; family Scyliorhinidae; genus Scyliorhinus; species Scyliorhinus torazame. Next base: position 60,173,007 of record NC_092707.1, read on the forward strand.
ACAGCACGTCTTTTGGGATTTGTGGGAGGAAACCGGAACAGCTGGAGGAAGCCCATGCAGACACAGGGAGAACGTACCAACTCCGCACAGAACCTGCCTTGGTGCTCCGTCAGTAGGGTGTGAGGGAATAACTGGGCTGGGCTTGCTGCAGAGGGGGTGCTGAGGGGTGGTGGTGATGGGTGGCTGTTGGAGGGGGGCACGGGCTTGGGTCCCCAGGTTAACTACTGCTCACTGCCCTGGTACTCGGCTCCACCCCCATCCCTCTCCATCCTAACCTGCCTCCCCTCCCAAGCACTCCATCCCCATCTCACCCACGGGTTTTTTGGGACTGTGTGATGGAATGGCCACCTCGCATGCAGGGATTGTTGTGTTATGCTTTTCCATGTAGCATAAGCTGCTTCCTTGATGTATACTTTGACAAAGGAAGGTTCAGACTTGGAGATAGGTTTAACACATTTATTGAACAGTTAACAATTGTCCTACTTGAGTTCGACTCTCCTGCTAATCTTGCTATAATAACTCAGTCTAACTAACCAGTCTGCTCTAAGCCATGCGGTGGGTGTGATGCTTCTGGCCTGCCCTGTCCTTCTCTCTGAGTGTCGCCTGTGGAAAGAGAAAGAGCATGTGTGCCCTGTCCTTTTATATGGGTTGCCCCCTTGTGGTAGTGTCACCTATGGGTGTCTTTACTGCCCATTGGTCATGTCGTATTCTATGTGTTCATTAGCTGTATGTCTGCATGTCATGATGTCTCTGGTGCTCCCTCTAGTGTTTACTCAGTCCTAGTGTATCTACATTAACCCCTTGTGTATTTACAGTGATGCATATCACCACAGGGATCACCCTGATGGACGGTGGAAAGTGCTCCCGTGGGCAGGAGTCAGACATTGTCAAACATTGCTGAGCACCAGAGCTCATCTCAGAGCACTCTGAGCAGGTCGTCGTCATCCTCCATCGCATGCACCAGACCCGCTATTACTGCCAACCCAGAGCCCACACCCCTTAGTGAGGCATGTTGGAATTATGGAGGGGATTGCACGTGCAGTGGTGTTGGGGGGGAGAGGGGGGGGAGGGATGTTCATGGTGCCGTCGGCCAGGTATCCATTTCTGCTTGGATTATGAAATCCATCTTTTGCAGGGGGTGAAAGGCAGATATGTTAGTATGGTGCGTACCCCCATGCTCAACCAGGTCCAACAGGTTACACAGAGGCCCCGGTCTTCACTCCAGCCCCTGCCCCCGCATGTCCTCCTCCTCCCCCATCCCCCCACTCACCCCCGGATGTTCCCCCGGCACCCTGCCCTCCGCACCACCCCCCTAGCCCCGTTGGTGGCCGGCACTGCAAGGGTGTCTGGTCCCAGTATCCATCCATGCCAGCAGGAGTACCAGTGGCTGGCGCTACCCATGCCAGAGGTATGCACTGTGGCCCCCATCCGGCATCCTCCTGTAGGAGCTACTGTAGGTGTTGCCTGTTGGTGGGCTGTGTGTTGCCCTGCTGGTGGGTGGTGCCCGGTTTTGGTGAGGGGAGGGGGGGTAGAGGTGGGGTGGGGGAGGGGTTGGGGGTAGGGTTGAATTGGTGAACCCATATGGCCAATGTGGCCCCCTGCAACCACAGGCCACGATGGGTGGTCAGTGGGGTGTGGAGCTGCAAGGTGGCTGCTTTGCAGGCTGTGGCAAATGCAGTCCAGGCCTGGATACCCCAGTCCTGGGGGTCAGACCGACGTCAAGACCCATATCCTGGTCATCCCCCGCTACTCCCCTCCCCCTGGCCCTGGCAGGCGCTCCTCCCCCTCCATCCCAGCCAATGGCGAGACTGGCAGCCCACGGTTGCGCCTCTGGGAACATGACCTATCTTCTCTCTCTCTCACCAGCCACTGCGCCTGTTTCCCGATTTTTAAAACCACAATTGAACCTTGCCATCTGTAATTCCTCCTGGCGGAGGCAGAGCATCACGGGAGCCCTGGAGAAAACCGGGATGGGCCCGTTAATGATATGCCAATGGCATTTACTATACGTGTGGCGTAAAATACATTCATGTTGCTATTGAGGCCCCGGAGCATGGCATTCCTCTGGGTGACAGGCACCAATCTTGATTGTTGGCTGATGCCGAATTCTCTGCCCAATTGTGTTTCTCAATTCCAGGGTCAGCCAATGGAGAATCCCACCCACGGTCTTTGGAGCCAGGGTTCCATTCTTGGACATTCCCATCCAGTTATAACATCACCTGGGATCCTAACAAAAGTGGGGGCTCGTCTGGGATTTTCAAAATGTGAAGAAAGGGTTATTGGATGCTGATTAGTAATAATTTGTTGAGATATTTTGAAATGTACAAAGCAAGTTACTCGATGCTAAATAGTAAATCTTGGTTTGGGATGTATTTTTTAAAAGGAGCGATCTGTGAATCCTTAAAAAGAGTAAGTGGGCATTGAGGCACTGGACAAAGGAATTGGAGTTACTGTGTGGTATATTGTGCAGGTTAGAATCCAAAATGACATTGGAAATTGCTTAAACTTTCCTAAAAATGGAAGTGAAACATTTAAAATTGGAAGGTGTTTGGGGGCCACAAGTATTTCAAAAAGTGAGGAAATTTAATTAGCTAAAATTCAATTCCAAATGAAACAATAGGAATGAAGGAAAATATAAAGAGGAAGAAATAGAAATGTACAAAATTGAAATGGAGGCAAAGGCAGAAGAGGAAGACATAGGACTGAAGAAACAAAGAGAAAGGGAAAGAGAGGACAAAGACAATGATATAGCTTTTTACAGGAAATTAGAAATGGAGATGTTAGCAAAAGTAGAAAAGGCGAAAGAGAGAGAACATCAGATTAAAATGCTGGAAGAATCACTAGACCAGATTGAGGAAGAACATGGCTCTATACAAGAACCTAGTGGGGAAATGTTTAAATTTATACAAGACCTTCCAAACTTTTAGGAAAAATATGTGGAAGCGTTCTTTATTTCTTTTGAAAAGGTAGGTAAACAGATGAAATAGTCAAAAGAAATTTGCACATTACTTTTACAAAGTAGATTGGTAGGTAGAGCTAGTGAGGTCTATGTATCTTTGCTGGTAGAGGTATTTGTAGATTATGATGCAGTCTAGAAAGCTATCCTTCGTGCATATGAGTCGGTTCCCGAGGCATACAGACAGAAATTTCTAAACGCAACTAAACAGTCTAGAGAAACTCACAGTGAATTTGAGAATCTGAGCAAAATAATTTTGATTGTTGGTTACGGGCATTAAAGATAGAGAGAACATATGAAGCCCTTAGAGATGTGATTCATTAGAAGAAGTTAAAGATTCACTTCCTTTGTTTATTAGGATGCATGTTGAGGAACAAAAAATAAAAAAGCTGCTAGGCAGACAGTAGAGTTAGCTGATGATTACAAACTTGTCCATTGAACAAAACCTTTCTTCTGTTATCCTTTTAAACTGGAGAAGGATAGAAAGTGGGAAGGAGAAAATACAACAAATAGTAAAGAAAGAGATGGAACAGTTGTAAATGGTCTGGAAATCTCACCTCAGATCCAAAAGGAAAGTGCTGAGGGTGTAACCAATTGGGACATATTAGGGCCGGTTGTTGGAAATTAAATGGAACACTAGTTGCAGTAGTAAGAAAGAAAGCATCTGCAAAGAAAATGGCAGTTAAAACTGTAGCAGTAGTACAGGTGAAATATGCTATATTAGAATCTATGAGAAAGGGGGATAGGTCTCATGATAGTTCAGAGAATTATTTGAGTACTGGTGAAAAAAGGCAGGCTGTTGGAGGTTTTGGATATTTTGTTTCAAAAGTATTCCCTTACTCGTCTAATACAATAAGTAAACAAATTAAAATTTTAAGAGGCACGGGAGCAGATACTTCACTGATGGTGGCTGATGATACAATTTTTATATCAGGATATTTTATGAAGGAAAACGTATGTATAATGGAATTGTTACAGTGGCAGTTATTCCAAACTTACTTACACTGGAGGAATGGACTTCATCCTAGGTAATGATTTGGCTTGCAGAGCCAAGTATGTGATGACAACCTTACTACAAACGGAACTTGATCATGATGATCATTTGTAAAAATAAATTGAGAGTATCCAATTCATTGTTTTTCCAATTAACGGACAATTTAGCGTGGCCAATCCACCTACCCTGCGCATCTTTGGGTTCTGGGGGAAACCCACGCAGACACGGGGAGAATATGCAATCTACACACGGACAGTGACCCGGGGCCGGGATCCGAACCTGTGTCCTCAGCGCCATGAGGCAGAAGTGCTAACCACTGTGCTACCATGCCGCCCCGATCACGATGATCTTTACAAACTTTTAAAAATTACTCTGGAGAAACATTGGACGTTTTTTGCAGACAACAAGCAATTGAATGAAAACCTGTTTAACATAGAAAATCAGAAAAATTAATGTATGAAAGAGGAGTTTGTGAATGAAAAAAGAGAACCAATTAGAACAATTGAGAATCAGTCAGCAAAAGTGAAACATTTGAGGATTTGAACTATCGAAAGGATAAACTTGAAAAAGCAAACTTAGCAAAGGTTGATCTTTGGTTAGAATTTTGTGAACTTCAAGCATCAGAAGTATTTATGAGTGCATTCCAAGCGCTAAGTGCATTCCAATCACTCATGCATGTGATTTCATTGCATTTGCCTTTCTTTGATGTGGTCAATGTTTACAAACATTGGGGTTTCTCCACTTAGGCTACTGTAGGAAAGGATCAAAGTTGCAGATGGTTTTTACAAGCTGTCAATCACATTAAGATCCATTTGCATTTACTTACATCCCCCCCACCCCCGATGCGCATCATTGACCTTGTTCGCGCCTCCAGGGCGGGGTCAGAACATTGCCTTCAGGTCAGTGCCCGGCGCCGAGCCTGATTTTCCCCCGACGCCCAATTTTCGGTCCCATCGGGAACGCATTCTGGGCATCCCGAGGATGGAGAATCCCGACTATTTTCTTTGTTTTGGATAAGTAATGTCTATTGCCAAAACATGTAGGCATCATTCCAACAGGAAAAATAATTGAAGTTCTTTACTTTGCTCTAGAAAAATAAGAACAATTGTTTGCACTGTACTCACTTTGCTCTTTAATTTTTTGACTTTGTCGCATAGAAAGAATCCATCTCTCTTGTGGAATAAACCGGCAAATGCAAAATGGAAGTGCGAAATCTTTGGAGGAGGAAGTTCAGTAGATTTTATCTTCTCTCTCTGATTTCTACAGAAATCAAGAATCCAGCTTTCACGAAAAAGTGGCTTTTGGCAACAAAAATCAAGATTTTGTTGAAAATATTGTCAGTAAAACTGCTAGGTTTTGACAACTGATTATTACCACATGACCACAGGATTTACACCAGCATCCCAATGCCACTTACCTGAACTCTACACAAGGGAACATTACAACCGACTTCCTTTTTATTCTAACTCTATTTTGTTCTGATGTTGCTGCCTTCCTTCTTTCTGTTTACCCGTTGTAGCCACTTAAAATGGCCAACTCCCGATTCAAAATGGCGAACGGCAAAGGCTGATGGGAAAGTCAGCCAACAAGACAAAAACGAGCAACTGCAGGTTGGCTGTGTATTTACCTCTGGAAAGGCCAGACACTATCGATGCCAGCAACCATCAGCATAACTAAACACCAGCCATCTGCATACTAATGAGCAATCCCCGGGAACAATAAGCAACGTTTAGACACACAAAGCGAAACCAGACTCTTCGGCGCCAGCAGGAGCCTACACAAAAGGAGGTGAACGACCACCTCAAGACCGCCCATCGATCAGGGAACCGCTCCAGCATTGGAGAAAATCGAACCAAGTGATTGGGACAAAATCCAATCACTTGGGACCAGGTACAGGGTCCGCCCAGAAAGGCGGGAAGCCCCCTGGGGAGTATAAGAATTGAGCCCCAAGTTCAAATCGCTCTCTTCTCTTCAGCTCTTCACCACCGCTTCTCCAGCGCTTCACTCTTCAGCAGCTGGTTGAAACTGTAAGTCTTACTTCAATGCTCGCTGCGAGATAGGCGCTCCTAGCTATCAGTCTGTACCAACTTCGAATCCCGCAGGCTCAGAACCCAAACGAAAGGCCATTTGTTTCCCTGACCTGGTGGGCCAGTTCCAAGTTAAGTATAGGCCTGTTAGTTGTAGAAGTAGCTTAAACGTAGAATTTGTGCATGAGTAGTGATTACTGTGTATAATAGATGTGCTTTGATTTAAATCTTACTAATCGGTGTATTGGACTATTCATCATTACTTGGACTTGAACCACGTGGCGGTATCATAAAGATACCTGGCGACTCAAGAGCAAAGGCGATAAAACAGAGCAATTAAACTAAGGCAAAGTTAGCAACATTATTTGGCGACATCCTGACGGGACCCGATCTAGAAGTGGAAAACCACTCCGGGAGATCCCAGAATTTGAATTAGGGATCCAATTGGAAACAGAAAACCACAAGCGTTCAAGCAGTTCTGATCAATACTCATAATTCGGAGGTGTGTGTGCATGCGTAACTAACAGTGCGATAAGGTAAAACTGATAGATTTTTTGTTGCGACAAAACTATCGGAAGTTTGTATATCGGAAAGTAGCGAAAGCCATACCCGTATTTACAGCACCGCTTTAATACCCCTGTTCCACATTTGAAGAGCAGAATTCGGATTAAAACCCGTCCCAAAATTTGAAGAGCAGCATTCGGATAGGAAAGATGGCAATGCAGGCAATGCAGCGCCTAATGAACACAGAGGAATTTGCGGTTGCAGCGACCAGCAGCAGTAGAGTGAGACAATGTCCCATTTGGGAGGAAGAGATCAGGAAATATCTCAAAGGGAAAGGATGGCCCCTTTGGAATGAATTCTGTGACAATGAGGAATCAGGCCCCGGGAGTATAGGGCATACTTGGTGGGAGAACCTGAGCGAAATCCACAAAAATAGCTTAGGGAAAGCTCGCAAGCCGATGGCAATCGTGTCCTGCTTGGCACAATTGCGAGACACAGAGGAGGTCGTCAGGACGCTCCAGAAAGAAGTTGAGGGCATACATCGAATGAGTAAAGTCGATGTAAGCGAGGTAGAAAAGGAGAATTTAGAATTGAGAAGGAAGTTGACAGCAAAAGATGGAGAGGTGGAGGATGCCAAAAGGGCACACCAGTCTTGTCTGGCGCACTTAAGCAGCTTCCAGTCTCAATACGAAAAGGCCTATCAGGACACGCAACGTGCAGTCCTGGTACGTGAGGAAACGGAAAAACTGGTAGAAGCATTACAGAAACAGTGTAGTGACCTTAAGGCAGCATTAAGAGCACTCCATGCTGCCACCACAGAACAAAGACAAAGCACATTAGATCACGCAAAGTGCCGGAAGCAGATTGCAGACCTGCAATCGCTGCTTTCAGTTCAGAAAGGTTTCCAGGAAACCTTTGGAGAAAAATTAGATCAGGAAGACGGTCCTGATTGGGAAGAGTTGAATGAGAAAGCACAGAGATATGTTCAGGGAACATGTGCGCAGGGAAAGCCCCAAAAGAGGAAAGCGCCCCAACCCCCCACAGAGCAGATAGTTCAGGCTCCACTGAACCCTGTAACCACCCACCGCACAGCCACATCAGACGACACGGAATTTCTGTACACCACCCAATTACGGGACGCGTGCGAGAAAATGACACCATTCCTCCCACCTCAGACCCCCACCACTTCTTTGCCAGAGTAAAGCAGCAGGCGACCATGTACGGCCTGGATGAGCGAGAGCATGTAAAGCTCACAGTTTTGAGTCTAGACCCTTCGGTCGTAGCAGCCCTTCCCGACCCACAGAATGTAGGAGGAGGCACCCTTGCAGAAATGCATACCGCGATCCTGGATGCGATCGGGTATAACCAGGGTGACCCCGTAGATGGCCTCAACAAATGTAGGCAAAAGAAATCCGAGCACCCCACAGCGTTTGCTGGACGCCTGTGGATCCACTTTGCAGCAATCTTTGGAGACTTAAACGTGCCTATTTGTCCCCAGACAACATGGCCAAATGGACCCGCACCCTTATCTCCCATGCCACCGAAACAGGACAGAAAGCTTGCATGAGTTATGATCCCTCAGAGTAGGCCCATAACGAGAAGTGGGTAGTGAAAAGATTGTCCCGCGCTTGGGAACAATCTATTCAAGGTAAACCCGCAGTTAAGAATACAGAGGAAAAGCAGGCCGGCGCAGATATGCAGGCAGTAAAGACAACACACCAGAACCCGCATGGGTGAATGAGGGAAAGAACAGCCCCCCACCCAAGTCACAGGAGTGTTACAACTGTGGACAGTTGGGACACTTCGCAAGAGAGTGCAATGCCCCTAGAAAGCCACAGAGAGCCCAGCAGCCTTACTTCAGTGGTAGGGAAATTACTGGAGAGAATTCTTCGAGATAGGATCTACTCCCATTTGGAAGCAAATGGACGTATTAGTGAGAGGCAGCATGGTTTTGTGAAGGGGCGGTCATGTCTCACTAACTTGATAGAGTTTTTCGAGGAGGAAAGATGATTGATTCAGGTAGGGCAGTGGATGTTGTCTATATGGACTTCAGTAAGGCCTTTGACAAGGTCCCTCATGGTAGACTAGTACAAAAGGTGAAGTCACACGGGATCCGGGGCGAGCTGGCAAGGTGGATACAGAACTGGCTAGGTCATAGAAGGCAGAGAGTAGCAATGGAAGGATGCTTTTCTAATTGGAGGGCTGTGACCAGTGGTGTTCCGCAGGGATCAGTGCTGGGACCTTTGCTGTTTGTAGTATGTATAAATGATTTGGAGGAAAATGTAACTGGTCTGATTAGTAAGTTTGCAGACGACACAAAGGCTGGTGGAATTGTGGATAGCGATGAGGACTGTCAGAGGATACAGCAGGATTTAGATTGTTTGGAGACTTGGGCAGAGAGATGGCAGATGGAGCTTAATCCGGACAAATGTGAGGTAATGCATTTTGGAAGGTCTAATGCAGGTAGGGAATATACAATGAATGGTAGAACCCTCAAGGGTATTGAAAGTCAGAGAGATCTAGGAGTACAGGTCCACAGGTCACTGAAAGGGGCAATACAGGTGGAGAAGGTAGTCAAGAAGGCATGCGGCATGCTTGCCTTCATTGGCCGGGGCATTGAGTATAAGAATTGGCAAGTCATGGTGCAGCTGTATAGATCCTTAGTTGGGCCACACTTGGAGTATAGTGTTCAATTCTGGTTGCCACACTACCAGAAGGATGTGGAGGCTTTAGAGAGGGTGCAGAAGAGATTTACCAGAGTGTTGCCTGGTATGGAGGGCATTAGCTATGAGGAGCGGTTGAATAAACTCGGTTTGTTCTCACTGGAACGACGGAGGTTGAGGGGCGACCTGATAGAGGTCTACAAAATTATGAGGGGCATAGACAGAGTGGATAGTCAGAGGCTTTTCCCCAGGGTAGAGGGGTCAATTACTAGGGGGCATAGGTTTAACGTGAGAGGGGCAAGGTTTAGAGGAGATGTACGAGGCAAGTTTTTTACACAGAGGGTAGTGGGTGCCTGGAACTCGCTACCGGAGGAGGTGGTGGAAGCAGGGATGATAGTGACATTTAAGGGGCATCTTGACAAATACATGAATAGGATGGGAATAGAGGGACACGGACCCAGGAAGTGTAGAAGATTGTAGTTTAGTCGGACAGCATGGTCTGCACGGGCTTCGAGAGCCGAAGGGCCTGTTCCTGTGCTGTACATTTCTTTGTTCTTTGTTCTTTGTTCAGACGGGCACTCTGAGTAAGAAAAAGACAGAGCCCATTCATAGCGTTAGCGCCCGTTCAGATCAGACGGACTTGCCCAGAATGGACTGACGGTGTACGGGCTCCCCCAGTTGGGTCTGCGACATCCTTTGGGATAGGTCCGGACGACCGGTAGTTGCAGCGAAAATTCGGGGACAGCCCATCTAATTTCACTGGGACACAGAAGGGTCCCGCACCACAATAAATTCCTCCACCCTGTTTCAAAAAGACACGTGGCCCACTACAGCCACCATCACCCTCAGCGGCTTTACAGGCCACTCACAGCAGGGACACATCACAGCCCCTGTACCCATTCAAATCGGTAACATCACCACCAAGCACCCCATAGTTTTAGTTGACCTGCTCCACACAGCAGAACACATTCTGGGAATCGATTTCATGAATTCCCACAATCTTTCATTCGATCCAGTCAACCAGTGTGTCTGGAAGATGGCAAAATCCGCAAGAGCCCCCGCAACGCTCAACATAGGAGAGTATGCGAACAAAATTAGCGCAGTAGGCGAATTTTGGTTCAACCCGACCACCCTTAGTACGGACAAGCAGGTTAGTGCAGTTCTGCAAAAGAACAGGGCAGCATTCGAGACCCACAAGCACGACTGTGGACGGATGACTGGCTCCGTACAAATAACAGGACTGGACCCTAGACCCCAAAAACAGTATAGATTTCCCCAAGAGGCAGAGGGAGAAATCTTCAAGGTAATAGAAAGCTTATTAGAGCAGGGCGTACTTAGATCAGTAGCCTCCACTAATAATGCCCCGATATGGCCAGTGAGAAAGCCCGATGGATCATGGCGACTGACCATCGATTACCGGGAACTTAGCAAAGTCACCCCCGCAGCAGCCCCTACAGTAGCAACAAGTCCCGAGACCATGCTCAAACATGGACTCAACTCCCTATACTTTACGGTTTTGGGCGTCAGTAATGGATTCTGGTCCATTCCATTGGCAAAGGCGTGCCAGTACAAATTTGCCTTCACCTTTAAAGCACAGCAGTACACGTGGACATGCCTTCCACAAGGCTTCCACAACTCCCCCTCCATTTTCCACCGACAGCTGGCAAATGGTTTAGCCAAATTCTCTCGCCCCGAATGTCTGGTTCAGTATGTAGACGACCTACTACTGCAGACAGACACCAAGGAAGAGCACATTGAGCTTCTGTCCGAACTCCTGGAACTCTTGCACTCAATCGGTCGTAAAGTCAACCCAAAAAGGCCCAGATTTGGAAGATTAAGTGATATATTTGGGAACAATTATCACACATGGTAAACGCGAGATCGAGCATAAAAGGATTGACTCGATTGCTAAATTGCCCCTTCCCCAGAACGTTTCAGCCCTCTGGTCATTTTTAGGATTGATTGGCTACTGCCGAAACCATATTGACGGTTTCGCCAGCAAGGCAGCTCCCCTCTCGGAACTCCTAAAGAAAGGAGCCCCCTGGGAATGGCTTCCGCAGCACACGGATGCTGTGGAATTATTAAAACAGGCGCTCATAGCAGCCCCCGCACTACAAGTTCCAGACCCGCTTTCCCCTTACACCATAGAGGTAGCGACCACAGACCTCACCCTTTCGACCGTGCTCCTCCAGGGACGGCACGACCAGTTAAGGCCCGTAGCTTACACCTCCAGAGTTTTAGATGCTGTGGAGCAGGGATTTTCAGCCTGTGAGAGGCACCTACTTGCAGTATTTTGGGCAGTACAGTATTTTTCATATATTACCGGACTGAAACCCATTACAATTCTCACCGAACACACCCCCACCCAACTTTTACTGGACGGACGACTCAAGGACGGTACAGTAAGATAGATTATAGCAGCTAGATGAACCCTTCTCTTGCAGGGACGGGACGTCACTGTTAAAAGGACAAAGACGCACACCTATTTCGCCGACAACTTACAATACCCCAGAACCCCCCATGAACGTGAAATTATCACTCCACACCACAACACAGGCCCCTTTATCGCTAAAACACCCCTCAGACAGATAGGTAGTTCAAACCAGAGCCCCCAGCACACAGACACGTTTGAGCCCATAAGGATCTATGTGGATGGATCTTCCACAGTCTTGGATGGGAAGCACATAACAGGCTGCGGTATATATGTTGAGGACGCACGGGGACGGGCCCTTAAGGAAATATCGTTAAAACTTCCAGGCCACTTAGGCGTGCAGGCAGCAGAGCTCGCGGCCGTCGCGTATATAGTGGACCACCCAGATTCCTTCCCCAGCCCAGCAGACATATACTTGGACAGCCTCTATGTCTGCAACAGCCTCACGGAATTCCTGCCCCTGTGGAAAGCAAGAGGATTTATTTCCGCAGATGGAAAACCCCTCCCCTCAGCCCCATTGCTCCGTCACATTTTAGAGCGAGCCCAGAACAGGACTTTTGGGATAATCAAAGACCGCAGTCACCAACGTTCCTCCCACCCTGGAAATGTAAAAGCTGACGCACTGGCCAAAGCAGGTTCCAGGCACGGATACTGTTGGACACCCCCCGAAAGCGCACCAGTGAATGCAGTTCAGGTCTCACAGACAAAGATCGAGGATCTAGTGGAGGCCCAGAAGCAGGACAGCAATCTCAAGGAGATTGTAAAAGGAAAATATCCAGCACCCTATGAGAGGTTTAGAAATGCACTGACCAAACATGACGGTGTGGTGTTAAAAGACACCCTTTATGTGGTTCCTGAACTGGACAGGAATCAACTGATTTGTTTGTTCCATGACAGTCATGGACATCAGGGAATCGATCCCACTACAGCCCATCTCAAGCAGCTTTGTTGGTGGCCAAATTTAAAGGACGATGTAAACCATTACATCGCGAATTGTCTTATCTGTGCCCAGAATAATCCGGACAGAAATGCCAAAAAGGCTCAACTCAGCCACACCCGACCCGTTAATGGCCCCTGGACTAACCTCCAGATTGATTTTATAGGACCATTACCCCCTTGCAGGAATGGCTATAAATATGTACTTGTGGTAATTGACACCTTTACGAAATGGGTGGAAGCATTCCCAGCCCACACAAACACTGCAAAAACCACAGCCAAGATTTTGACCCACCACATCTTTACAAGATGGGGACTCCCCCGCAGCATTGAATCAGACCAAGGTTCCCATTTTACAGGACGTGTCATGCAGAACGTCCTCATGATATTTGGCATCACCCAAAAATTCCACATAGCATACCACCCACAGTCGAGTGGTACCGTGGAGCGCATGAATCGGACCCTAAAATCCACCCTCAGAAAAATGGTCCAGCAGAACAACACCACTTGGGACTCAGTCCTCCCTTTTGCGCTGATGTTTTTGCGTAATACAATTTCTACTTCCACATGACCGGACGCCCATGAAAGGCACAGAATATTTATTAGGTTTAGACTTGACCAGCCCCGAAGTGACGGCCCTCACACACGAGAAAGCAGTACAGCAATTAGTTGAAAATGTTAAAACGGCTCAGCTAGCAGCCGCAGTAAAATTGGGCACCAGAAAGAAACAAAGCAAGGCTTGTTTCGACAAGACAGTGCATGCGACTGAGTACAGTATAGGACAGCAAGTTATGCTCTCTGTATAAAACCCCAGCACATTCCTGTCACCAAAATACTCGGGTCCGTACTCCATTGCGGATAAAGTAAGCCCTTCCGTATATAAAATAAAGTACCTCAACGGTAAGACTGCGCGGTTCCATATCAACCAGCTGAAGGCATATGGAACACAGTCTAACCACGCACACCACGTCATGCTCGACGCAGCATACCACATCCCGCCCACAGCCAACGTAACCCTACCCTCCCCCAACACGTCCAGCCCAGCCACGGACTCGACCTCGACTCCACCCCCGAAATATACACTCCGCCCCGAAACACCCACAGACTGCAGCAGCAGAGACAGCGACTGTGACTCGGACGATAGCCACAGCACGCCTCCCTACTATCCCCATGCAACAGGACCCACACCCAGCGATTCCGACTATGATCCCTTCATGATCAATTTCCTGAACAAACCCCACCACTGACCACCGAACTATCATGACGACCCCGATTCTGTCCCCACACAACTAGACACCAGCTATTGGCACCGAGATAACTCGTTCCGACTCGTCTGCAACGACGAGGGCGACCCCACCTCACACCATACAGCCCTTTCAGCCCTGATACACTCAAGAGTTTGGCACCCGGGAGAAGAAGACGACCTTGGGTCTGACTCCGAAACCGAGAACCCCTTTGCGACCCTGTTCACAACCGAGAACTGAGGTGTCCAGATGATGTTTAAAAGAAACCGCTTGGGAGAAGTGGTGTCCTTTCTGATGGAACCTGCAGCATGTTTTATGTTGTTTGTACTGTTTTGTTAAATGTTGTATGTCAGACAGGAATTTTTTTTTTCACGGCCCCACGCCTTTTTGGCCGAAACCTCTGAGGACTTGCCCACAGAGCCTCACTATTGCCAGACACTAGTTCAGCGGAACTAGCTTGTCTGCAGAGACTGGTTAAGGAACCAGACTCCCGTTTGTAACTGCCCTTATGGTTCGAGGGAAAGAACCACTACGGCAGCCCCACCATGATGACTACATTTCTTGCCCGTTCTTGTCGGTTGCTCAGGCAGTGGAGAAACGGCTTGGGACCAGCCCTGCCTGGGAATCCCCCCTCTGGTCAACTACGCTTGGGCAGGAGAGACACAGCATTGGTAGCCATCCTACCCGGGGACTCCATCTAACTCTTACCCGTCGCGGCCCATACGCACTTCATTTTGGAAATTTTAGTTCAAAAAGTTTTGTTTGTTTCAGGTAAGCCAACCACATGCTATTTACATCCTGAAACATTTGGATGGTAAATTGCGCAGTCTGCGAGACGGCTCGCACTGGTTCATTATTGGGAAGTGTGTCTTGTCCTAAAATTCGGTTTTTGGAAAAACATTGTGACCAATTATAAAAGGAGTAAATTGCACTAAAGGACAGACAGACTATTGTACGAGATATTAAACAAAGATAGTTACAGACACTATGCTTGTTTCCACAGAATTCCAGAAGCTCCAGGACCGGAGAAGAGAAGAAAAGAAAAGGAAAGAGAAGAGCCATGAGGACTTCCTTCCCATGGATCATCATCTTTATGGACATTTGGTTGCGAATGAACGCAAACCCCATGACTTCCCAGCCGTTAATATTTCACTTCCCCACAGTACCCAGAGCCCAGTCACCAGCGACACCACATCATCTTGGTGTGCCAGGTTTATAACCTGGTACTCTCTGTGTCATATGTAATAGAAACCTTACTGGTATTAGCGATACTCTGCTGCATCGTGCAGACTATGCGTCTCAGGAAATGGAGAAGGAGAGCCTACCGCGCTCGACCCCGGTACTTAGGATCAGGGACGAGATTCTCCGACCCCCCGCCGGGTTGGAGAATCGCCGGGGGCTGGCGTGAATCCTGCCCCCGCCGGTTGCCGAATTCTCCGGCACCGGAGATTCGGCGGGGGTGGGATTCGCGCCGTGCGGTTGGTGGGCCCCCCCCCGCGAGTCTCCTGCCCGGATGGGCTGGAGTCCCGCTGCTAGGATGCCTGTCCCGCCGGCGTGGATTAAACCACCTCTCTTACTGGCGGGACAAGGCACCGCGGATGGGCTCCGGTGTCCTGGGGGCGGCACGGGGCGATCTGGCCCCGGGCGGTGCCCCCACGGTGGCCTGGCCCGCGATCGGGGCCCACCGATCCGCGGGCGGGCCTGTGCCGTGGGGGCACTCTTTTCCTTCCGCCTTCGCCATGGTCTCCACCATGGCGGAGGCGGAAGAGACTCCCTCCACTGCGCATGCGCGGGAATGCCGTGAGCGGCCGCTAACGCTCCCGCGCATGCGCCACCCGAAGATGTCATTTCCACGCCAGCTGGCGGGGCACCAAAGGCCTTTTCCACCAGCTGGCGGGGCGGAAATTAGTCCGGCACGGGCCTAGCCCCTTAAGGTTGGGGCTGGGCCCCCCAAGATGCGGAGGATTCCGCACCTTTGAGTCGGCGCGATGCCCGACTGATTTGCGCCGCTTTTGGCGCTGGTCGGCGGACATTGCGCCGATACCGGAGAATTTCGCCCCAGATCCCCTATTTTCAGATACGACCAGACCCCCCGACCCCCGCGATCTATAATAAAGAGCATTCATTTACGTTTTATTGTAAATAAAGAAATGTAAAGAACTGTTCATGAGCAAATTGTACGATCCTGAGCTTGACTGCCAAGCCAGGAAAAATATGTATAAACTGCTATGATTTTGTTTGTCTGGTTGAGGAAGTTAGAGTGATGAAATGTTTAAGTGAGTGTAGTTGTTGTGGAAAAAACTAGCCAAAACTTTGATGTTTCACAAAGGTCTTTTATTATAACACGAAGTTCGTGGAGGAAGTGAGAGTGACCACCGTCCTTCTAATTGTCCCCCCCCTTACAAGAGGATAGCAGTACTTTATATGGTTTAATAAGCAATATTTAGAAAAAACGAGGCATTCCTGTGATAAGCCCAGACACAGAAAAGCGAGCAGGATTAAACAACAGGCCTTGAATTCCCAGCCTAAGAACAATAATAATTGTCTACTCTCAGCAAAATGTGCAGCTGTGCACTTGTTTACATAGTCTGACCTTCTGCCTATTACATGCAGAACTTCTTGACTGAAATAAAGATAATATATCCATCATGCTTTGCCAAGTGCCCATTACCATGAAATATAGTCAAGCAGCCAGTTAAGAAGGAATACAGGGTATTAAGGCAACTAATCCGCCAACTAAAGTTCCTTCTACAATTCCCTGCGTGTTGATCAGCACATAACAGTGTCCTCAGCAGCAAAGGGTGGGTCATAATGTACGGGGAATGGGCGTATGATAGACACCTGTTTGTTAAGTGGCTGGGACCAGGGAGGCAAAGCTGACATCCGCGTCCCCATGCCCTGACAACATCCCGAGCAACATTTAAACAGTAACCATACGACAATCAGGATTACAATAATGATTACAATCCAAATCACAATCCTCTGTCCTAATGTTCCCAACTATCCAAAGCCAAAGTCCCATCCCTCATCCTCATGCAATCGTGCTACCTCTCGACAAATGTGATCCACCAGGTTATCAATTTTCTCTGAGTTATCAGGGATGTATGTGCAGCAGTCACTGCCAATCAGGGCACAAGTACCTCCCTTCTCTGCTAACAAGAAATCAAGGGCCATCCTATTCTGTAGGGCAGCTGCCCTTATAGCAACCATCTCAGTCTCTATTTGGTGAACAGCTTCCGCAGTGCCATTAGCTACCTGCTCAAGGATGTCTCTTAATTCACGTAGTTCGTATGCATTAGCGGCTATTCCTAATGGTGGCATCATAATTCCCAGCATTTGTGCCCATGTCCTAACACTGCGTGTCGTCCTGTGATGGGGATGGTCCTTTAGGTGTTGGACGTGATGTACATAAGGGTCTACGTATCCCAAATAGCAGGAGCCCTCCCTATTTTCTGGTAACCATGGGTACGCCTTGCGTCCACAGATAAAGTATGTGCTGTTATATGCGGTCAGGTTTCCTTTACTATCAGTCATCATTAGTCTAATCGGATCCCCTCCCCAGGGCCTCCTTTAGTACGATTTTCAACTCCTGACCAACCAAAGATGAATAGCCCATTAACTGTAAGGCGGGGCATAGGGGGTTGCCAATTCAAGGTCTGGTCGCACTGACTTGTGCCGACTGGATAGGTCCCATATGTTTTATGTTTCCTAAAGTATATGCTACCCTTTGGGACTCCAGTATAATTGGGAAGGACCAAACAGGGCGTTTGATGTGTTACATTAAACCTAGGCCCCCACCATTCCTCAAACCTATTCATATCGTATCCAGCAAATCTCCAATCGAACATATTCTGTGTATCTTCTCCACGTCCTGTACTATTTTGTCTTAGAGCCCATTCTGCTATCTATTTACTGGTGAATGGGATAGGTCGCACAGGGAAGCCCTTCTCCAAGCATCTGGGAATTTGTGTACAAACCCAACAACTGAATTTATTTACCCTCTCTGCGTATGAGTGAGACAGGTATATTAAGGTGTCAGTATGCGACTCACTTCCGGGTGCGGCTATGCAGAGCTTGGTCGCATATTCGGTAGCTCCCGCTTGGAACGGACTTTTGGGCTCTTTTGCAGGGCCCCCACGGCATTTGTTTGACATTTCCCGGTGTGGCAAGAGGACTGCAACACTCCCCTGACAGTGTCCCCCAGGAGTGTTGTGTATTTTGGCTACCAGACCCGGCAGAAACAGTGGAAGATTTGGCAGCAACAGGATAAACAGCATTTGCAGCAGTTTGCAGCATGCAAGCGGGGGAAGGGCAAGCTTAAAGCTGCAAACAGTCCTGAGGACCTTTATCAAAAGTGAATTCTATCAGCAGAGGGAACAACTGTGAAAAGATCTCACCAGGGCCACTGAAGAAGCGGGGACGAAGCTTCCGGTGGCGGCCATGGAGGAGAGGTCACGCATTCGGCAGCTCCCCTCTGGAACGGACACTTAGACCTTTTTCAGGAGTTTCCACGGACATTTTGGGGCAGATTGGTGAAGCGAATACTGCCAAAAGGATTCCCTCTCGAGACTTTTGGGCTCTTTTCAGGGCCCCCAAGGGCACTTTTTCAACGTTTCCCGGTGTGGGAAGGAGTTAATAATAGTTCCCTGTCAGTATATGGCTTTAACTAGGAGCGGGGTGACAAAAAAGGTGGTGGTGGACCAGATGAAGGGAGCGAAGAAGGACAAAATGGCGGCGGGTGGAGACCAGACAGCGTGGAGGCAGTGGGCGGAGGAGCAACAGGAGGGTATCCCGCGCTGCCTCAGAGAGATTAAAATGGACCTGCTAGAGCCGATGAAGGCTTCTATTGATAAGCTGCTGGAGACACAGACGGCTCAGGGGGTGGCGATCCGAGAGGCTCAACAAAAGATCTCTGTCAATGAGGACGAGATCTTAGTCCTGGCGGTAAAGGTGGAGGCGCACGAGGCGCTCCACAAGAAATGGCAGGAGCGGTTCGAGGAGATGGAGAATCGGTCGAGGCGGAAGAATCTGCGGATTCTGGGCCTCCCGGAGGGGCTGGAGGGGCCGGGCGTGGGGGCCTATGTGGTCACCATGCTGATGGGAGCGGGGTCCTTCCAGGGGCCCCTGGAGCTGGAATGGGCCCATAGAGTGTTGGCGAGGAGGCCCAAGGCTAACGAGCCTCCGCGGGCGGTGCTGGTGCGGTTCCATCGGTTCGTCGATCGGGAGTGTGTGCTCAGGTGGGCCAAGAAGGAGAGGAGCAGCAGGTGGGAGAACGCGGAGGTTTGGATATATCAGGACTGGAGTGCGGAGGTGGCGAAGAGGAGGGCCGGGTACAATCGAGCGAAGGCGGTGCTGCACAGGAAGGGGGTGAAGTTTGGCATGTTGCAGCCGGCGCGATTGTGGGTTACCTACAAGGACAGGCACCATTATTTTGAGTCTCCGGAGGAGGTGTGGGCCTTTGTTCAGGCCGAGAAGCTGGACACAGACTGAGGGTCGGGATGGGCGATTGGGGACTGCGGTGGATATGTCATGCCTATTTGGTTTGGGGGGGGGAGGGGCCCTTTGCATTGTTTTGGGTTTCTTTTTCTCTGTGTTTTTCTCTTTCGGGTTGGGGAGGGTGGATGGGGCGGGTTGGGCACTGTTTTGGTTGGTGGCGGGCCTGGTAGGTGGAGAGCGCGGGAGGAAAGGGTGGGTAGGTCAGGTGTTTCACTCGGGGCTGGATGCCAAAAATCGAGGGGTGGCGATCTTGGTGGGAAAGAAGGTGTTATTCGAGGCGTCGAGCATTGTGGCAGATAATGGCGGTAGGTACATAATGGTAAGTGGTAAGTTGCAGGGAGAGAGGGTGGTACTGGTCAATGTGTATGCTCCGAACTGGGACGATGCGGGTTTTATGCGGCGTATGTTGGGTCAGATCCCAGACTTGGAAGTGAGGGGCCTGATAATGGGAGGAGACTTTAACACGGTGTTGGATCCTGCACTGGATCGCTCCAGGTCTAGGACGGGTAGGAAGCCGGCGGCGGCTAGAGTGTTGAGGGGATTTATGGACCAAATGGGAGGGGTGGACACTTGGAGATTTGCAAGGCCGGGGGCTAGGGAATTTTCATTCTTCTCACATGTCCATAAGGCTTATTCTCGAATCGACTTTTTCATTTTGAGTAGGGCGCTGATAGCGAGAGTAGAGGATACCGAGTATTCAGCAATAGCCATTTCGGACCACACCCCACATTGGGTGGACTTGGAGATGGGGGAGGAGAGGGACCAGTGCCCGCTGTGGCGCTTGGAGGTGGGGCTGTTGGCGGACGAGGAGGTGAGCGAGCGGGTCCGAGGAAGTATAGAGAGGTACTTGGAGACCAACGACAACGGGGAGGTCCGAGTGGGGATGGTATGGGAGGCACTGAAGGCGGTGGTGAGGGGAGAGCTGATCTCCATCAGGGCCCACAAGGAGCGGAGGGAGCGGGGGTAGAGGGAGAGGCTGGTGGGGGAGATGGTGAGGGTAGACAGGAGGTATGCGGAGGAACCTGAGGAAGGATTGTTGAGGAAGAGGCGCAGCCTCCAGGCCGAATTCGACCTGGTGACCACCAGGAAGGCGGAGGTGCAGTGGAGGAAGGCCCAGGGGGCGGTCTACGAGTATGGGGAAAAGGCAAGCCGGATGCTGGCGCATCAGCTTCGGAAGCAGGACGCAGCTAGGGAGATCGGGGGAGTTAAGGACAGGGGAGGGAGCGTGGTGCGGAGTGGGGTTGGCATCAATGGGGTCTTCAGGGACTTTTACGAGGAATTGTACCGATCCGAGCCCCCACGGGAGGAGGGAGGGATGGGCCGTTTCCTGGACCAATTGAGGTTTCCAAAGGTGGAAGAGGGACTGGTGGCAGGACTGGGGGCCCCGATTGGGCTGGAGGAGCTGATCAAAGGGATAGGAAGAATGCAGGCGGGGAAGGTACCGGGCCCAGACGGTTTCCCGGTCGAGTTCTATAAAAGATATATGGACCTGTTAGGCCCGCTGTTAGTTAGGACCTTTAATGAGGCAAGGGAGGGGGGGGGGGCTTTGCCCCCGACGATGTCCCGGGCACTGATCTCCTTGATCCTGAAGCGGGACAAGGATCCCCTGCAATGTGGGTCTTACAGACCGATTTCCTTGCTAAATGTAGATGCCAAGGTGCTGGCGAAGGTCTTAGCCATGAGGATTGAGGATTGTGTGCCGCAGATCATCCATGAAGACCAGACGGGGTTTGTGAAGGGGAGACAGTTGAACGCACATGTGCGGAGGCTTTTGAACGTTATCATGATGCCGGCGAGGGAGGGGGAGGCGGAGATAGTGGTGGCGATGGACGCTGAGAAAGCCTTCGATAGGGTAGAGTGGGGGTACCTGTGGGAGGTGCTGAAGAGGTTTGGGTTTGGGGAGGGGTTTGTCAGGTGGGTTAGGCTGTTGTATGAGGTCCCGATGGCGAGTGTGGCCACAAATAGGAGGAGGTCCGAGTACTTTTGGTTGCACCGAGGGACGAGACAGGGGTGTCCCCTGTCCCCCCTGCTCTTCGCACTGGCGATTGAACCCCTGGCTATGGCACTGAGAGAGTCGAGGAACTGGAGGGGATTAGTGCGGGGTGGGGAGGAGCACAGGGTGTCGCTTTATGCGGACGACCTGCTGCTGTATGTGGCGGACCCGGTGGGAGGAATGCCAGAGGTAATGAGGATGCTTAGGGAATTTGGGGACTTTTCGGGGTACAAGCTCAATATGTGGAAGAGCGAGCTGTTCGTAGTTCAGCTAGGGGACCAGGAGAGGGGGATTGGCGAGCTCCCACTAAAAAGGGCGGAGAGGTGTTTCAGGTATTTGGGGGTCCAGGTGGCCAGGAGCTGGGGGGCCCTTCATAGGCTTAACTTTACAAGGCTGGTGGAGCAAATGGAGGAGGAGTTCAAGAGATGGGACGCATTGCCGCTGTCCCTGGCGGGTAGGGTGCAGTCAATCAAAATGACGGTGCTCCCAAGGTTTTTGTTCCTGTTCCAGTGCCTCCCCGTGTTTATCCTGAAGGCATTTTCCAGGCGGGTTAACAGGAGTATAATGGGGTTTGTGTGGGCGCGAGGGACTCTGAGGGTGAGAAGGGTGTTCCTGGAGCGGAGTAGAGATAGGGGGAGGCTGGCGCTGCCCAACCTCTGTGGGTACTACTGGGCCGCCAATGCGACAATGGTGCGCAAGTGGGTGATGGAGGGGGAGGGGGCTGCATGGAGGAGGCTGGAGACGGCATCCTGTGTGGGTACGAGTCTGGGGGCGCTGGCAACAGCGCCGCTGCCGCTCCCTCCAAGGAGGTATACCACGAGCCCGGTGGTGGTGGCGGCCCTCAGAATTTGGGGGCAGTGGAGGCGGCACAGGGGGGGAAGTGGGGGCCTTGGCGTGGACCTCATTATGGGGGAACCACCGGTCCGCCCCAGGAAGAACAGGTGGAAGGTTTCAGGGTAGCACAGGGCAGGCATACGAACGTTAGGGGACCTGTTTGTGGACGGGAAGTTCGCGAGCTTGGGTGAGATGGAGGAGAAGTACCGGCTCCCCCCGGGGAACACCTTCAGGTACTTACAGGTAAGGGCGTTTGCCAGACGGCAGGTGGTGGAATTCCCACGGCTACTGCCACACACAGTACAGGACAGGGTGCTCTCGGGGGGGTGGATGGGATTGGGGAAGATCTCGGAAACTTACCAGGTGATGCAGGAGGAGGAGGAGGCCTCGGTGGTGGAGTTGAAAGGTAAGTGGGAGGAGGAGTTGGGAGAGGAGATCGAAGAGGGGACGTGGGCAGATGCCCTAGGGAGGGTGAACTCTTCCTCTTCATGTGCGAGGCTCAGCCTCATACAGTTTAAGGTGCAGCACAGGGCACACATGACCGGGACAAGGATGAGCAGGTTCTTTGGGGGTGAGGACAGGTGTGTTAGGTGCTCAGGGAGCCCAGCAAATCACACCCATATGTTCTGGGCATGCCCAGCGCTGGAGGAATTTTGGAAGGGCATAGCGAGGATGGTGTCGAGGGTGGTAGGATCCAGGGTCAAACCGGGCTGGGGGCTCGCAATATTTGGGGTGGCGGAGGAGCCGGGAGTGCAAGAGGCGAAAGAGGCTGGAATTCTGGCCTTTGCGTCCCTGGTAGCCCGGCGGAGGATTCTCCTTCAGTGGAAAGATACGAGGCCCCCAAGCGTGGAATCAGCGATATGGCGGGGTTCATTAAATTGGAGAGGGTGAAATTCGCCTTGAGAGGGTCGGTACAAGGGTTCTTTAGGCGGTGGCAACCGTTCTTAGACTTTCTGGCAGAACGCTAGATATTGGTCAATGGCAGCATCAGCTCGGGGGGTGGGGCGGGGGGGGGGGGGGGCGTTTACTTTATTTTTGTTTATGTTATTTACACTGGAAGGGTCTGAGGGGGTGTATACACCTGTTGTCTTAAGTCGGGGTGTTAATGTTAATTTATTATTTAGGTACGGGGGGGAGGGTTTTGGGGGGTTGCTTTTTTAGATTGTGTTTTGTACTTACCCCTGTTGGGTTCTTTTTTCTTTCTCATTTTGTTATTGATATTTTATGAAAACCTTTAATAAAAATTATTTTTTTTAAAAAAAGGTGTCAGTATGCAATTTACCCTCTACATGATGTTGGATTAATATGATAGTATAAAAACATCAACGGCGTCATTCCCTTCAGGTCAGCGCCTCACTAGTACTCTCAAAGTTCCGTATGATGTATTTACACAAGTTGCGTGGATCCCATCTGGCTTTTCTTTTACTTTAACAGCTGTTCGGGTTGTTAGCAGCACTTGGTAGGGTCCATTCCACCGAGGAGAGAAAGAATCTTTGTTTAGTGCTTTCACATACACTGATCTCCAGGTTTAAAGGGTGTGTATTTCCCTCTTTTGGATGCATCTGAGCCTGTCGCACATTTTCATGGTTTTTTTTCAGCGGTTTCACACATGGCCTGGGCATATTTTACTGATGCCTCATCTGCCCATATTAAGGCTACTGCTGCTGGGGTCATTGGGGGTTTAGTTCCAGTTGTCACGGGACGTTCCATTATTATCTCATACGGGGTTAGGCCTGTATTACGATTTCTCTGATTTCTCAGGGCATACATTACTATGGGTATGGCATCTGGCCAGAGCAGCCCATTTTGTTGACACACTTTTGTAACTGCAGTTTTAATTATTCCATCCGTGCTTTCCACCATTCCTGAGGATTGGGGCTGATAATGGATCTGCAATTTCCAATCAAATCCCATGGCTTCTGTTAGGGCTTTGGTCAATTTGCTGGTGAAATGAGTTCCCCTGTCACTGTTAATACCCATTGGTATCACAATCCCAGGATATTCATCCTTCAACACTTCAGTTGTTTGATTTTCCACTGGCTTATCAACCACAGTAGGCATCACTCCCACCTGCGATCCAGCTATATCATTACCCAAGATAAACTGTATTCCTGGACCAGATAATTTCTCTTTTACTCCTACTACCACTTCACCACTATTCGCTGGATTTTCCAACCTTACCTTATATAATGGAACACTACTCCTCTCACTCTGAATTCCACATATTAACACCTTTTCTGGCAACATTCTTCCCAGACTACATAACTCCTCATCTCCAACCATCAAAGATTGACTAGCTCCCGTATCTCTTAAAATTGTGACTTCATTACCTGCTCCTCCTGATACACATGAGTAAACTTTATCCACACAAGTAAATTATTTCAAAAGATCTGGCACCTTCTTATCAATCAACTCTTGATCAGGCTGTACAATCTTTTGCACCTCCTTCTCTTCACTTGGGCTTTCCTTGACCACTTTAACAAACCCCACTGTCTTATCCTGTTTTACCACATCAGCCTTCCCAGTGCTTTTCTTCAACTACCAACACTGTGACTTTACATGGCCTAGTTTATTACAGTGAAAACATTTGAAACTTTTGACACTGTCCTTATTATCTCCCATCAGATCACCTTTACCTTTGCCACTTGAGTATTTCTCATGTCCCGAGCTTCTAGCCCTCACAGGCTGAAACTGATGTCGGAAACCAAGCTTTGATTTATGAACTAATTCATAATTATCTGCCATTTCTGCTGCTAATCTCGCAGTTTTAACCCTCTGTTCCCACATGAGTTCTCAGTACATCAGGAATTGAATTTTTAAACTCCTCCAAAAGTATAATTTCTCTGAGAGCTTTGTACGTTTGGTCTATTTTCAAAGCCCTTATCCACCTATCAAAATTGTCTTGATAGCAACCTGCTTTTAGCCAAGAGCGATGCTCCTGTGGGGAGGCTTGCTCCTGTGCCTGTTTTAACTTTGGTTCTGTTATGGTGGACGGAAGTTCAACTGCAGAAGCTTGTAATTGTGGCTGTTTTTTGAGAGCTACTTCCTTAGCTATTTTATCAGCAAATCTGTTTCCCCTGGAGATTTCATCGTCTGCGGTAGTATGCGCTTCACACTTTAAAACGGCTATTTTGCTGGGCAGCTGAACAGCATCTAATAAATTTAATACCAATTTAGCATGCTTAATAGGTTGGCCTGAGGAAGTTATGAACCCCCTGTTTTTCCATAATTGGCCAAAATCGTGGACTACCCCAAAAGCTTATCGAGAATCAGTGTAAATGTTGACTGTCTTACTCTTTGCGAGAATACATGCCCGAGTAAGCACGAATAATTCAGCCGCTTGGGCAGACGTTCCCGAAGGCAGAGCAAAAGCTTCCACTATCTCGAATGGAGTTACTATTGCATCACCGGCCAGGAGGGTTGTATCATTTGGTCGGTTCCCGGACCCATCAGTAAAAAAAATGATGTCTGGATTTTCAAGTGGGTGACTCAATAAATCAGGGCGAGGGGTTGTGGTGGCTTCAACCAATTGTACACAGTCATGATGAAACAAATGTTCTTCATCCGAGGGCGCGGGTAAGAGTGTAGCAGGGTGATAGCTGGCGCTCGCTTGTAGACAAAGTTAGTCTTAGAGTGAAGGATTACCTCGTACCCAGTGCGTCGAGACGCAGAAAAATGCTGCGTTGCGGATGAATTAAGCAGGAGCAAAACAGAGTGAGGAACCAATACTGTAGACGGGTGGTCGAGTACAAGGGGTACTGATTTTTCTACTATGGCGGCCGTGGCTGCTACTGCTCTTAAGCAACTTGGCATACCCTTTACCACTGCACATAGGGCGACTGAGATTCATAACGTTTCCCTCCTCCATGCTCCTGTACCAGGACCCCTTTCGCAAATCCCCCTGCTTCATTCACATAAAGAGTAAAGGGCTTGGCGTAATTAGGAAGTCCCAAGGCAGGGGAGCTAATCATGGATTGTTTCAAATTCCGAAATGCTTGCTCCCTCTCTGGGGTCCAGGTAACAACTGAAGGGGCATCCTGTAGGGTAGCCATGCGCAGTACCGCATCCATCTCCCTAAAGTCCGGTATCCACTGCCTGCAATAGCCCACCATTCCGAGGAAGGTGAGGGTCTCCTGTTTTGTACGCGGAGTTGGAACCCTTGCTATAGCCTGTATTCTTTCAGACCCAAGCCTCCGCTGTCCTTGCTGAAGCTGAAATCCCAAATACTGAACTGTCTCCTGACAGAATTGCAGCTTGTCCATTGAGACCCTATGCCCTCTTTCTGCCAGATGTGATAATAACAAAAGGGTATTCTGTTGACAAACTAGCCCTCCCTCTGAGGCTATCAATAAATTGTCATCATATTGAGGGACTGTTGAGCCTGCAGACAACTGGCACTCGTCCAAGTCTCTTTTAATACTGTTAATTCCGATATGTAAAGGCAAATAGATGTTGACTTTCCGGGTGCAATGGTATGGAGAAAAAGGCTGAGAAAGTATCCGTTGTTGGTGGTATAGAAGACAAAATGACATTTGTGTCCGGCACCAATGGAGCAATAGGGATAACAATTTTATTGACGGCTCTAAGATCCTGTACAAGTTGCCACTCGTTGGGTCTTGCCACTTTTGGAATGGGGAGTATAGGGGTATTACAGGGGCTTTGTGTCCTCTTCAACACCCCTTGCTGTAATAGTGCATTGATCACTCCCTCTATCCCTTTTTCTGCTTCCGGTGCCAACCTGTATAGTTTTAAGCTGGGCAGGGCAATGTTCTTCTGTAACTGCACCCTATGCGCTGGGGCAGAATGTACTTTTCCAACATGATTTTTATGTTGGGCCCATAGATGTGCCATTACGTGGGCCAGGATTGAAGGGAGTAAATGATGGCTCTCTTGGGGAGGTTGTTGTATTTCAAATGTAGCGGGCCATTGCTCCTCTTTCCAGGTCACTTTGCCCTCCTGTTTGCCATAAAATTCGATCAGGCAATTCTGTCCGTCCATTTCAATATAAATCCCACGTATTACTTTTTTCCTTTGGCCTCTTTGATCACTTCTCCCATTTGCTTTGCCTTAGTGGGATGTCTTACGGCCAATGTTAAATGGGGTTCTGAAGTTTCACCCATCCTAAAGAGGTCCCTCTGACTATCCGTCAACTGTACTAACATTCCTAATCCCACAACTGTGAAAAATAAAAATGGGGTGACGTGCAATGTTGTCTGCTTCCCTAGGTGACATTGCGCTTGTAAATTGTATGACTGCTCGTCTTTACGAGCATACCAAGCCGTGCAGTGGGTCACTGTGCTCTCTCGGCTGATCTCTATCAGGTGTTTTAATAACTGCGCCCAAGCGTCAGTAATCTTTTGCAATGCTTCCTGCAGTTGTTTAACAATTGTGCTGTAAGGGTTAATGTCCAGCTGCCAGCAATATAACACGGACACAGAGCGATCTGGCTCTTGGTCAGAAGCTATTAAATTCAACAACTGATGAGCGCGTATCTGAGGCAGTTCCATAAACATGCCTTTGTTAGTGCAATGAATTATTGCCCCTAATTTGCAGAGGGTCTGCCTGCCAAGCAGAGGGAGGGGTGTAGTTTTTGAAATAATCATAGTCTCGACCAAGGGGATATCGTCAATTTCCAGGTTAGTCGGGCGTGATAATGGCTGTCATGGGAATGCCGGCTACTCCCACAATGACAATAGAGGACTCACCGGGGGTTAATTCCACGGAGGGGGGCACAGACGACATAGTAGCGCCGGTATCGACCAGAAGGTCCACATAATGATCCCCTATTTTAACCGTTGTCATGGGTTCGTCTCTTACTGAGTTGGACAGTCTGATCATAGCCGCCTGTATCACCTTTTCTCTGTGGCACCCCTATTAGTTTTGGTTAGGGTTCGGGTCAGTGTACGTAAATGGAGGTGGGGGAGGGGGCATGTCTCCGAGTGGGGCGCATCCTTCCTGGAGATTAAAGTTACAATCATGAGCCCAATGTCCCTTTGCCCCACATCACCTACATTGATCCTGGGATCTATCTCTTCCTTGCCACTGTCCTCTACCTCTACCCCTACCTCTCTGCCCCTTGCTGGCCTGCTGACCGCGACCGTGCCCACCCTTTCCCTGGTAGAATTGCCCTGTGATTCTAGGCTTTTGATCTTTGGGGGCCATGAACAGTCCTTCCTGGTCCATGTTCACCAAGGGGGTAACCACTGTCGTCCATGGCTGTGTTTGCCAGGTGAGATTAATCAATTTGTAACTTTGTGCATGCTCTGATAGCATGCAATTCAATAATGTCTGCACCTTCCTGGGGGTTAAATGCTCCTTGGCCCCTTGCATGATAGCCTCTCTCCCCCTATTTGCTAACCAGTGTTCAAGGGACTCATTTCCTTCATTTAAATGAGCATCATTGTGAGCCCAGTCCCCGTTTATACCAGGTGGGACCGCGATTCCGTCTTTTAAAGCAGGCCAAGATGCAGCATAAGAGTATTTTAAAAGCAGCAAAACATCTCCTGGGAGGAGGCTATAAACACCACACATTTAAGTCAATTTCCAATGATTGATTTTATAGGCATTAGCTATTCTTAGAGACGTATATTTTTTCTTTGTCAATTCAGAAAAGATCAACTTTCTGCTGAAATGGTTAATGTTTCCTGCAGAATCTAAGGGGCGGAGAACTTGGCATGATGCCATTTACGTTTTTTCACGTAATCTAAAAACTTATTCATATTCAATTACTGTTATTCGTAAAGGAACTTTCTTTCTTTTAAACTGATCGTAATTTCCAATGTTTCCGTTCATTAGAGAAATCTCAACAAAAATCACTTAAGTTATAATCTCTGACTCACAAAGACAGACGATAAAAAATACAACCCACTTCATGCTTTGACTAAAATTAATTGGTTAAACAAAACACACAGATTCTCACAGCTCACAAATATCACAGTTAACCGTTAGCCTTATCTCACGGCTACAGAAAATCTGAATTCCCTTTCTCTCCAGGAACTCATCTGTTACGCTTTTACCTTAATCTTCTATTTACTTTTACTCTCCTGTTTTTTTTTCCGAAAGGGGGGTCAGCTTCATTAGATTCCTATGCGGGACATATAGGTTTTCCTACCTCATTCCGTTGCTTTACGATTGTTTCTTTTCATTTTCTTACTCATTTTGACTCCCTTATCTGTCCTCTTTCGCAGAGTCCAGTTTACGTATCGCTCCGGACGTCTGTACCGTGGCTTTGGGACGACCTGTGAGGGAGCGGCGTGTTTAGTGCTTATCGTTCCTTCTGCAGAATACTTTAGAACATATGTATAACAATAACAACAACCGCGGAAATCGGAAACCATTTACAAATAGTACAGGGAGCGCACACCGGTGTTAGTCCTTTTGCGAATCTCGAAGCTTGCTGATTGTCCAGCATGTTTTAGTTTTTCAGTCTCGAAGGCACCTTTGTACTTCCCATGCAGCTATCATTAATTTATTAACTAAGATAGCTCTCCTAGCATGAGTCACTGACCAGTAATTAAGGCTGCCGAGCCGCAGACCCCCCTTTCAGCTGGGGTCGCCCTATGGCTCGCTCCCTTTCAGCTGAGAGAGTCCTGTATGGAGATCTGTTTCTGGGTTCACTTCCCGTTAAATTAGGGAAACTGCACGACTACACCAATTGTTGTGGAAAAAAATAGCCAAAACTTCGAGGTTTCGCAAATGTCTTTTATTATAACACGAAGTTCATGGAGGGAGTTAGAGTGACCACCGTCCTTCTAATTGTCCCCCCCTTACAAGAGGATAGCAGTACTTTATATGGTTTAATAAGCAATATTTAGAAAAAACGAGGCATTCCTGTGATAAGCCTAGACACAGAAAAGCGAGCAGAATTAAACAACAGGCCTTGAATTCCCAGCCTAAGAACAATAATAATTGTCTACTCTCAGCAAAATGTGCAGCTGTGCACTTGTTTACATAGTCTGACCTTCTGCCTATTACATGCAGAATTTCTTGACTGAAATAAAGCTAATATATCCATCATGCTTTGCCAAGTGCCCATTGCCATGAAATATAGTCAAGCAGCCAGTTAAGAAGGAATACAGGGTATTAAGGCAACTAATCCGCCAACTAAAGTTCCTTCTACAGTAGCGTATTAAGAATAGTTAGAGGTTCCCAGTTTATTGTTTTGTAATGCATGTCCCTGTTTGACATAGCGCCCTTAGAATTGTCAGTTAAAATTTTTTGCATAGCTATGGTCAGTGCAGAGGCCATGAAGGAGGTGCCCCCCAGGTCAGGGAATGGAAAGCAACATAGTTATGTGATCCTTCACGCTTCGCGTTAGGATCACAAGGAGGGATTGTAGCCACTTAAAATGGCCAACTCCCGATTCAAAATGGCGAACGGCAAAGGCTGATGGGAAAGTCAGCCAACAAGACAAAAACGAGCAGCTGCAGGTTGGCTGTGTATTTATCTCTGGAAATGCCAGACACTATCGATACCAGCAACCATCAGCATAACAAAACACCAGCCATCTGCATACTAATGAGCAATCCCCGGGAACAATAAGCAACATTTAGACACACAAAGCAAAACCAGACTCTTCGGCGCCAGCAGGAGCCTACACAAAAGGAGGTGAACGAGCACCTCAAGACCGTCCATCGATCAGGGAACCGCTCCAGCATTGGAGAAAATCGAACCAAGTGATTGGGACAAAATCCAATCACTTGGGACCAAGTTCAAATCGCTCTCTTCTCTTCAGCTCTTCACCACCGCTTCTCCAGCGCTTCACTCTTCAGCAGTTGGTCGAAACTGTAAGTCTTACTTCAACGCTCGCTACGAGATAGGCGCTCCTAGCTATCAATCTGTACCAACTTCGAATCCCGCAGGCTCAGAACCCAAACAAAAGGCCATTTGTTTCCCTGACCTGGTGGGCCAGTTCCAAGTTAAGTATAGGCCTGTTAGTTGTAGAAGTAGCTTAAACGTAGAATTTGTGCATGAGTAGTGATTATTGTGTATAATAAATATGCTTTGATTTAAATCTTACTAATCGGTGTATTGGACTATTGATCATTACTTGGACTTGAACCACGTGGCGGTATCATAACGATACCTGGTGACTCAAGAGCAAAGGTGATAAAACAGAGCAATTAAACTAAGGCAAAGTTAGCAACACCGTAGCTTTGCAACATTTGTTAGCGAATTGAATTACATATGATTCTTTCAGAAAACCATCTCAAAGTTATGTCATATTTCCTATTGGAATGGTGAGTACTTATAAAAATTGAACATTTTTCGAAGTGTTATCGTCTGGATACTGGCTTCACTGGTGAGGCCAACATTAATTGCCTTTTAGTTGTCCTTAAGATGGTAGTAGTGAGTTGCCAACTTGAACAGCTTCGGTCTATTTAGGTACACTCATCCTGTTGGGTAGGGAATTCCAAGATTTTGAACCATCACAAATAATGGAATGATGATATACATCCAAATCAGGATGGGTAGTGAATTAGAGGGGAACTGGGGAGGTGGTGGTGATCCCATCTGCCTGATCCCTTTGTCTTTCCACAGAGTAGATGTCCCCATCCATCAAAGGAGCCTTTCTTCATTGTTACTGTGCAACTTGTAAATGGTATACACTGCCTGTTAGTGGAGGATGCAGTGAATGTTTGGTGTGGTGAGTGAGGCGCTGATCAAATGGGCTGCTTTGTCCTGGATGGTTTCGAGTTTCTTGGGTGTTGAGGGAGTTGAACTCATCCATGCAGGCTCCTTCACACTCCTGACTTGTGGGTGATGGAAATGCTTTGTGAAGTCAGGACGCAACTCACTCTCCACACAAGACCCAGCCTCTGATATGTTCTTGTCACTATGGTATTTACATGGATGGTCTGGTTAACTGTCTGGTTGATGCAGATCCCCTGGTTGTTGATGGTGGGGGAATTAGCTATGGTAATGCAATTGTATGTCAAGGAAAGATGGTTAGACTTTCTTCTTAGAGATAGTCATTACCTTGACACTTTTGTGGTGTGATAGTTACTTACAACTTATCAGCGTTAGTCTGAATGTTTTAATAATCTTGCGACATACGTGTTTCAATATTGAATTCTGCCAAATGAAAGCAAACTCTGTGCAATCATCAGCAAACATCCCCACCTCCGACCTTATGAGAGAAAACCGGTCATTAACAAAATAGCTGAAGATGGTTAAATCTAGGACGCCACCCTCAGGAACATGAACATCAATATCCTACCTCGGTACACGTGACATTAAACAAATACAAATCCTGGGGCTGAGGTATTGGCCTCAAAAAGCCACAACCTTGAGTTAGGTTTCGTTGTGTTAGGATATCAGAAAGTGGAGGGTTTTCCCAATGATCCCCACTGATTTCAATTTTTCTAGGGCTCTTTGAGGTCACACTTAGCCAAATGCTGCCTTGATGTCAAGGGCAGTCAATGTTGGACCAAAACTGCAAAGAGATATGGAACCAAGTGATCTAGTAAAACTGAAGTTTAGCATCAGTAGGTATGATATTTGTGAGTAATTGCTGCCTGATAGCACGGTCAGTAACATCTTCCATCAGTGTACAGATCATTGAGGATAGGCTGCATTGGGTATGGCTGGGTAATCAGAACATAGCTGAACAGTTTTTTCATTTTGACACGTACGTACCAGTATTGTTGCTCAATTGAATCCGTTTGGCTAGAGGCAAAGCTCGAACAAAAAGAGAAATAAAATGGGGTAGGCGTGGGTGAATTTTACAAATGCTATGATGCATCGAAACTTCTAAAACCTGCAACAAGAAATGTTCCTTTAATTTAAAGCACTTAACGAAGCATTTTGCATGTGTACAATTTTACATTGTAAATTGCAGGTTATTGCAACACATATTCACCGGAAATGCATTGCATGATTATAAATTGTTGCAAATTCACATTTTTCAAAGATTGTGCAATTATTCACAGACTAAACTTGCTGATCAGCACCTAGTTACTACTGCAGACTCAGTCTGGGAATGATCACAGGTACATAGAACATACAGTGCAGAAGGAGGCCATTCGGCCCATCGAGTCTGCACCGACCCACTTAAGCCCTCACTTCCACCCTATCCCCCTAATCCAAGAAACTCTCCGAACCTTTTTGGACAGTAAAGGCAATTTAGCATGGCCAATCCACCTAACCTGCACGTCTTTGGACTGTGGGAGGAAACCGGAGCACCCGGAGGAAACCCATGCAGACACGGGGAGAACGTGCAGACTCCGCACAGACAGTGACCCAACGGGGAATCGAACCTGGGACCCTGGTGCTGAGAAGCCACAGTGCTAACGGCTGTGCTACCATGCTGCCCCACATACAGAGGTACATACAGTCCCCGTCCTTTTTAGACTCTAACCCATAACCAAGTTCTCTTTTCATTCCAGATTGATTTAACTGACTGAATTTCAATTCCCCGGCTGGTGTAGTGGGATTTAACCTCCAGATCATTAGTTTAAGCCTCTAGATTTATTTTCTAGTCCCATGGTCAAAATGCGTTTGTCCCCATAATGTATATAAATCATTGAATTTAACAAAAACAGATACAGAAAATGCTGGAAATACTCAGCAGGTCTGGCAGCACCTGTGGAGGGAGAGAAATATAATTAGCATTTCAATTCTGCATGAATGTTCCTCAACGCTGGAGATTGGTAGAAACGTGATGGGGTTTACACTGTTGCAGAGAGGGGGAGGAGCAGGTGGAGCAAAATAGGTCAGAGAGAGGTGGGATTCAGGAGAGATTTGACAAATTTGTCATGGACATGAGATAAAGGGAGAGATAAGGAAAGACTAGTTCTGTCACAAGCACGATTAAGGATGGAAAAAGTCAAAGAAGCTTTTTCAGTCAAACTTATGTAACATTTCTCATTTTAAGCCCCAATTTTAATCAACCGCAACAGATGAGAATGGGACATGTGGGGCAGGGGGATGGGGTAAGGGTTACAATCACAGCGGTGTGCAACGTACCAACCTTGTGCCCTGTGCCATTTCAATGGTGCATTTTGGGCAGCAAACAAAAGCCTCGACCCAAGCTGGGTATCTGTCCTTTTAATTGGTTAGTGACTCCCAAGATTTGCAGACAACCCAAACATCTCAAAAACGGACCTTTGGTGACTGTTGGAGCTGTTGCTGAATAAAAAATATCTGCTTCTCCCATCAGTCACATAAGTATATTCGTGTGGGTCATTAAATCTAATCAGTTTGTTGATGTTTGAATTTATAAAACATTGACCTAAAGCCCACTTCAGGAAGACACTGTCAGACTGGATTTGTGATCTGTATGGGGTAACCCCAGGTTAAAGAGGTGTGAATTGTGTCAAGCCAGGACAGTTGGTAGGATTTCGCAGGCCAGGTGGTGGGGGATGAATGTAATGCGACATGAATCCCAGGTCCCGGTTGAGGCCGCACTCATGTGTGCGGAACTTGGCTATAAGTTTCTGCTCGGCGATGCTGCGTTGTCGCGCGTCCTGAAGGCCGCCTTGGAGAACACTTACCCGAAGATCAGAGGCTGAATGCCCTTGACTGTTGAAGTGTTCCCCGACTGGAAGGGAACATTCCTGCCTGGATTTGAGCAGAGAAGTGAGAGAAACGAATCACAAATGGAGAAATACATTCCTTTTGGAATGAAGATTGTAGAGATGACAACATCTTGACAAAGCTGTCAGAAAACAGAAGTTTGCTAATCTTCTCATTTCTAGATGGATTTGATTTTCTGACAGCAATGGAACACAGTTGACCATTCTCTAAAAGAATGACAAGATTTGGCAATATAACTGTTAGCGATAAGGACAAGACCTCTCAATGACGTAAGAGATACGAACAGTAGAATTGAAGATGTGAATTGTAATGGTCTAAAAAGATAACCAATATGTGCAATGAAATACACAATAAAAAACTTTGTGTCACTTCAGAAAAATGTGAGTCAACGCCTGCATCCAGCTCAGGCCTGATCGACTCTTGTTACCAATCTATTAATGCTGTGACCAACTGAGGTCATATTGACCTCTATAAATCGAGTAATATTTGGAACTGACATCTCACGCATTCATTTCAACCCAAAATGCCCACGATCAATGTGTATCCTTCAGTCCCACATAGAAGGACGTCTTGTTTTAGGAGGCTGCAGATGTCAGCAATTACTTTCAGCAAAATCCTCAACCTCGTGAAGCATCTTTCTTCAGACCTGTTGAGGAAGCTCACCCTCTGCCGTGCGTGCTGTTCTGGGGTATCGCCTTTACTTAGATAGAATGCTGTGTCTATCCCCCCCTGTCATGTGAAGCACCACGTGGCTGTAGAAAAGGCTGTTCTTGGTGTGGGCGCTCTTGTCTCTTCTCATTAGAGATCCATGCAATTGCTTCATGAGTTCCTTTCATGTAACAGTGAAGGCTGACAAAGGGTAAATTGAGATCAAGGCGAGCAATGTTCAGGTTGTGAAAATGACTCCCAAAAAGTTGGAAGCCCAAAATCCGCATTGAGGCCTATAAATCACTCCCCAATTTCTGACAGGACAGTGCGCACAACAATTTGTGTTGATGAGCTGCCTGTAAGTTCATTTTGAAAATCACAAGTCTACATTTTGTGGGAAGGTATTGTACGTTTTCTGGTAAAACAATGGCTTTTTTTGACTATAGATACTTCTCCAAAATACCAATCTTTCTATAGCAATCTCACAGAATCCAGGGCGCGGTAGCCAATTGGATACAAAATTGGCTTGGTGACCGAGGCCAAAGGGTGGTTGTGGGAAGTTGTTTTTCAAACTGGAGGCCTGTGACCAGCGGTGTGCCTCTGGGATCGGTGCTGGATCCACTGTTATTTGTTATATACATTAATGATTTGGATGAAAATGTAGGAGGCATGGTTGGTAAGATTGCAGATGACATCAAGATTAGTGGCATAGTGGATAGTGAAGAAAGTTATATAAGATTGCAACAGGATTTTGACCAATTGGGCCAGTGGGCCGATGGATGGCAAATGGAATTTAATTTGTATAAATGTGAGGTGATGCATTTTGGTAGATCAAATAAGGGCAGGACCTACTCAGTTAATGGTAGGCAGTTGGGGAGAGTTACAGAACAAAAAGATCCAGGGGTACAGGTCCATAGCTCCTTGAAGGTGGAGTTGCAGCTGGACAGGGTGGTGAGGAAGACATTCAGCATGCTAGGTTTTATTCGGCAGAATATTGAATACAGGAGTTGGGTCATCTTGTTGAAGTTGTACAAGACATTGATAAGACCACACATGGAATACTGTGTTCAGTTCTGGTCACCCTATTATAGGAAGGATATTGTTAAACTAGAAAGAGTGCAGAAGAGATTTACGAGGGTGCTACTAGGACTTGATGGTCTGAGTTATAAGGAGAGGTGGGATAGGCTGGGACTTTTTTTCCCTGGAGCACAGGAGGCTTAAAGGTGATTTTATAGAGGTCTATAAAATAATCAGGAGCATAAATAAGGTAGATAGTCAACATCTTTTCCCAAAGGTAGAGGAGTCTAGAACTAGAGGGCATAGGTTTAAGGTGATAGGGGAGAGATACAATAGAGACCAGAGGGGAAACTTTTTCAACAAGCTGCCAGAGGCAGTGATAGAGGCAGGTACAATTTTTTCCTTTAAAAAGGTTACATGGGCAGGATGGGTACAGAAGGATACGGGCCAAATGCAGGCAAGTGGGACTAGCATAGTGATAGAAACTGGACGGCATGGACAAGTTGGGCCAAAGGACCTGTTTCCATGCTGTAAACATCTGTGGCTCTATGACTCAATGAGCACCAGGAAACACATTGTTTTTCTTTGAGAAAAACAGCAGTGATAAGACAGAGGAATGAAATATATTTCTTCCTCTTTATTCTACAATTCCCTTTCTCCCTTTTAATTATCTTCCTTGTCTCTCTTTAGCTGCACTTTTAGAGATCTTTGTTTATCTTTTGAAATTCTCCATCCTAGTTCACATTACATTTCCTATTGGGATGGTGATGTGCTGTTAGCAATGGTTCGAGGGAGGAATATGTTGGGGTTGGGTGGAGTGGGGCGCGGCTGAAATGGGATTATTTTGGTCATGTTCCTGATCCAGAAACTGCCTCAGTGACAAACATACTGATCAGTCTGTGTCCCGAGTGTCTTTCTCCACATTTGAAGAGCAGGGGCCAGGCTGTTCCACCATTGAGATTTGTATCTTTTCCCCATGACCTGGGGGAATTGGCAACCGGCACCTCATGAAGCTCAGACGGAGCAATGCCCCAGGCGGAATGGGACATTCCTGGGTCGACACCAGTCTCCCAAACACCACTAAAGACAAACCTGTCCACATTCCCCACTGATTCCTGTCACCTTGTCAATAATATGCACAAATCACACCTGTTAGAAAACGGACTACATCCCCGTCCTTGTGGGAGCTTTACTCAGTTGTACTAAACTGCCTCCTTCCTGTTCTACAAGTTTTTGATGACCTTTCATTGATAATTACTTAGCATGACCTGAAAACTCTGCAGAAATATTTACAATTCTACCGAACAAACAAATAAGCCAGATCGTGAGTCCCGCATGGTATGTTGCCTGCCCGGTGCCAGGGTGAGGGACATCTCTGATCGGCTCGAAAGGATTTTGGAGAGGGAGGGGGAGGATCCAGTTGTTGTGGTCCCCGTTGGTACTAACAACATAGGTAAGACTAGGAAAGAGGACCTGTTTGGGGATTATCAAACACTAGGGATTAAATTAAAGAACAGGTCCTCCAGGGTTATAATCTCTGGATTACTAGCCGAGACACGTGCCAATTGGCATAGGGTTGAGAAAATTAGGGAAGTTAACACGTGGCTAAAGGAGTGGTGCGGGAAAGAGGGATTCCATTTCATGGGGCATTGGCATCAGCACTGGGCAGGAGGGACCTGTACCGTTGGGACGGTCTTCACCTGAACCATTCTGGGAACAGTGTTCTAGCGAATAGGATAAATAGGTTGGTCACAAGGACTTTAAACTAGCAAGTTGGGGGGAAGGGAAGGATAAAGCTATGGACAGTATAATGGTTAATGGAGAGCAAGGCAGCAGGTTACGTGACAGGTTATTATGTAGAGATATGGGTCCAAAGACAAGGAAAATTAGGAGAAAGGGTAAGAGGAAAAATATTTGCGAAAAGTTACTGATCAGGGTGTTAGGATTCATAACAAAGACATAATAAAACAGCATAAGTGTACTTTACCTGAATGCTCGTAGTATACAGAATAAGGTGAATGAGTTGATGGCGCAAACCATCGTGAATGACTATGATTTAGTGGCTATTACTGAAACATGGTTAAAAGATGGTCACGACTGGGAGTTAAATATCCAAGGGTATCAAACTATACAAAAGGATAGAATGGACGGTAAGGGCGGTGGTGTAGCTTTGTTGTTGAAGGATGGCATCCGGGCAAGAGTAAGGGATGATATTGGTGCTATGGAGGACAAGGTTGAATCAATTTGGGTGGAAATCAGGAATAGTAAGGCGAAAAGGTCACTGATAGGAGTAGTCTATAGGCCACCAAATAGTAACAGGATGGTAGGGCAGGCAATAAGCAAAGAAATAACGGATGCATGTAGAAATGGTACAGCGGTTATCATGGGAGATTTTAATCTGCATGTTGATTGGTTTAACCAGGTTGGTAAAGGCAGCCTTGAGGAGGAATTTATAGAATGTGTCCGGGATAATTTCCTGGAACAGTATGTAATGGAACCTACAAGGGAACAAGTGACCCTAGATCTGGTCCTGTGTAATGAGGCAGGATTGATTAATGATCTCATAGTTCGGGATCCTCTTGGAAGGAGCGACCACAATATGGTGGAATTTAAAATACAGTTGGAGGATGACAAGGTAAAATCAAACACTAGTGGTTTGTGCTTAAACAAAGGCAATTACAATGGGATGAGACAAGAACTAGCTAAGGTAGACTGGGAGCAAAGACTTCATGGTGAAGCAGTTGAGGAACAGTGGAGAACCTTCCGAGCGATCTTTCACATTGTTCAGAAAAGGTTCATACCGACAAAAAAGAAAGACGGTAGAAAGGGGAAAAATCGACTGTGGATATCTAAGGAGGTGAGGGAGAGTATCAAATTGAAGGAAAAAACATACAAAGTGGCAAAAATTAGTGGGAGACTAGAGGACTGGGAAATCTTTAGGGGACAACAGAAAGCTACTAAAAAAGCTATAAAGAAGAGTAAGGTAGACTATGAAAGTAAACTGGCTCAGAACATAAAAGCAGATAGTAAAAGCTTCTACAAATACATAAGACAAAAAAGAGTGGCTAAGGTAAATATTGGTCCTTTGGAAGATGAGAAGGGAGATTTAATAATATGAGACAGGGAAATGGCTGAGGCGCTGAACAGGTTTTTTGGGTCAGTCTTCACAGTGGAAGACACAAATAACATGCCAGTGACTGATGGAAATAAATATATGATAGGTGAGGACCTTGAGATGATTGTAATCACGAAGGAGGCAGTATTGGGCAAGCTAATGGGGCTAAAGGTAGACAGGTCTCCTGGCCCTGATGGGATGCATCCCAGAGTGTTAAAAGAGATGGCTAGGGAAATTGTAAACGCACTAGTGATAATTTATCAAAATTCACTAGACTCTGGGATGGTCCCAGAGGATTGGAAAGTAGCAAACGTGACATCACTGTTTAAAAAAGGAGGTCGGCAGAAAGTGGGTAATTATAGGCCGGTAAGCTTAACCTTGGTTGTAGGGAAAATGCTGGAATCTATCATTAAGGAGGAAATAGCGGGGCACCTGGAGGGAAATTGTCCCATTGGGCAGACGCAGCATGGGTTCATAAAGGGTAGGTCGTGTCTGACTAATTTGGTAGAATTTTTTGAGGATGTTATCAGTGCAGTAGATAACGGGGAGCCAATGGATGTGCTATATCTGGATTTCCAGAAAGCTTTTGACAAGGTGCCACACAAAAGGTTGCTGCATAAACTAAAGATGCATAGCATTGAGGGTAAAGTGGTAGCATGGGTAGAGGATTGGTTAACTAACAGAAAGCAGAGAGTGGGGATAAATGAGTGTTTCTCTGGTTGGCAACCTGTAACTAGTGGGGTCCCTCAAGGATCAGTGTTGGGCCCGCAGTTGTTCACAATTTACATAGATGATCTGGAGTTGGGGACCAAGTGCAATGTGTCAAAGTTTGCCGACGACACTAAGATGAGTGGTAAAGCAAAAAGTGCAGAGGATACCGGAAGTCTGCAGAAGGATTTGGATAGGTTAGGTGAATGGGCTAGGGTCTGGCAGATGGAATTCAATGTTGCCAAGTGTGAGGCTATCCATTTTGGGAGGAATAACAGCAGAATGGATTATTATTTAAACGGTAAGATATTAAAACATGCTGCTGTGCAGAGGGACCTGGGTGTGCTGGTGCACGAGTCGCAAAAAGTTGGTGTGCAGGTGCAACAGGTGATTAAGAAGGCTAATCGAGTTTTGTCTTTCATTGCTAGAGGGATGGAGTTCAAGACTAGGGAGTTTATGCTGCAATTGTATAAGGTGTTGGTGAGGCCACATCTGGAGTATTGTGTTCAGTTTTGGTCTCCTTACCTGAGAAAGGACATATTGGCACTGGAGGGAGTGCAGAGGAGATTCACTAGGTTGATCCCAGAGTTGAGGGGATTAGATTATGACGAGACGTTGAGTAGACTGGGACTGTACTCATTGGAGGTTAGAAGGATGCGGGGGGCGGATCTTATTGAAACATATAAAATTATGAAGGGAATAGATAGGATAGATGCGGGCAGGTTGTTTCCACTGGTCGGGGAAAGCAGAACTAGGGGGCATAGCCTCAAAATAAGGGGAAGTAGATTTAGGACCGAGTTTAGGAGGAACTTCTTCACCCAAAGGGTTGTGAATCTCGGGAATTCCTTGCCCAGTGAAGCAGTTGAGGCTCCTTCTTTAAACGTTTTTAAGAAAAAGATAGATACCTTTCGAAAGAATAAAGGGATTCGGGGATATGGTGTACGGGCCGGAGAGTGGAGCTGAGTCCACAAAGATCAGCCATGATCTCATTAAATGGCGGAGCAGGCTCGAGGGGCCAGATGGCCTACTCATGTTCCTATTTCTTATGTTCTTATGTATTGTGCATGTTGACAAATTGAATTTAAGTTCACAGTTTATTGTAGAACGCATCTGTTAGAAACACATGACATGGGCGGCATGGTGGTGCAGTGGTTAGCACTGTTGCCACACGGCACAGAAGGTACGGGTTCAATCCCGGCCTCGGGCCACTGTCCGTGTGGAGTTTGCACATTGTCCCTGTGTCTGCGTGGGTCTCACCCCCACAAACCAAAGATGAGCAGGGTAGGTGAATTGGCCACAATAAATTTCCTCTTCATTAGAAAAAAAACTGGGTACTCTCAATTTATATATATATATAAAGAAACACACGACTGGTTTTAAAATGTCACAAAATCCATTTATTTCCAACGTTTAGCATTTATTCATAGACTATACATTAATTACACAAGATGACAATTAACCGCTCGATGCTGCAGTCAGTGTCACATCTGACTGGGGTTGATCACCGATATTACAGTCCCGGATCCTGTTTAGATTTTGACCTCCAACCATTTCTCTTTTGTGTCCTCTTTGTGTTGAACGACGAGTTGTTGATCTGAAGCAGTTTAATTCAAGAGGGGCAAGGGCTTTCGTCAAAGCATCTTTAAATATCGAACTGGAAAAGTAGTAAATAACTGGATCCAGCACCGTGTTCAGATATGTCATAAATAGTGTATTATAAAATATCTGAACAGCTGTTTCATATAACTTGCAGTCTCCGGGAACATTTAGCCTGGTGATTAAAACAGCGATTACAGCAATGTTTGTGGGCAGGAAACACAGAACAAAAACTGCTGCCACAACTATCACAAGCTTCACTACTCGCTGATATTTACCCCTCGATTCAGTTTCCACCTGTTTTAACTTCCAGATTATACAGGACGTGGAGAACAGGATAATCGGAGCTGGTAAAGTAAAATTAAAAACGATATAAACAATATCGGTCCAAATTACTGTAGCTTTTAGACGCTCCTCCATAGCAAAGGGTTCACAGTATTTCACATCGCCATGTTCAAAGGTGTGAGGTTCTGCTAAAAGGTGCGAACAGATAGCCACTGCCAGAATCCAGAAGGCGCCTGTTACCTTCACTGCACCGCGTGTAGGTATCTTGTTCACTCTGTGGTGAGGGTGGACCACTTTGAAATAGCGATCGATGGCCATAACTGTAAGGAACATGATGCTCCCTGTCCGGTTTAGGGAAATCAAAAATATATTCAGACGACAAGCAACATCACCAAAGACCCAATTCTTCTCCCGGACATAGTAATCTGCTCGAAATGGTAAACAGCAGATTAACAGAGTGTCTGCAATCGCCAGATTCAGTGAATAAACAGTATTTGCTTTCCAGGATTTTACATGGAAACAGAAGATCCATAAAGGAATCGCATTTCCAACGAATCCGAGGATAAACGTTACAATAATTATGGGGGCATTATAGGATGCAGGAACCTCTTTCTCAAAAACACACGTCCCGTTGTCCATTGTGGGCGGTATTGCTCAGTCACACAAATGCAGAAATGAGTTGGTTAACTGAATGATCCACAACTTTATAAACAGTTCTTCACATTACATCACAAATTGTGGGCGGTGATCTGATACAGCAATGTTACAGCGAAATTCCTAGAATCGATTAAATATGTATTTGCATCCAAATCATTCATCCCCATTACAATACATTTAGGTTTTGAAAACTGTTTTGAAAATTGATTATTTGTTAATTGGGTAGGCAATCAGCAACCGATTTTCTACTGTTACCAATTCTTTTACAGTAAAGTTTACAGATCAATAGTTCATATTCTTTTTGGAGACTCCTTTCCTGGTCTCGCTGTCGAGGCCATTTGTTGTGAATTTAAACATTTTGGCAACATTTTCCAAATCAATGGAAAATAAAATCTGTCGTGGTGAAAAATGAGGAGTAATTCACTGGAAGTTT
Organism: Scyliorhinus torazame; assembly: GCF_047496885.1. NCBI lineage: Eukaryota > Metazoa > Chordata > Chondrichthyes > Carcharhiniformes > Scyliorhinidae > Scyliorhinus > Scyliorhinus torazame. The sequence goes on from NC_092707.1 coordinate 60,216,081, forward strand.
GTCTCACATTGCAAACATTGGCGAGGTTCACCCACGGTATTTCTGTTGTTTTTTGTACTGAATGCATTCACCCCATCTTGTGGATAGAGAGTCTATACTGTTAATTGCATTTAGTTTACCAAACACATGTTTTGCAATTCCTGTTGTTGCTGGGAGGGAGGGAGGGGGGGGGGGAGCTGCTTTGTTGACAGGGCAGGAACTGTTACTGGGGGACAAATGGGAGGTCGAGAATGGTGACTGCCTGAGCGGGGACTTGAGGAAGCGGAGAGCGCGAGCTCGAGGCTGGCCTAAAAGGGATGATGGCTAGTCGGGAGGAGGGCGGGGGGGGGGGGGGGGTGGTTTGGAAGCCCCCCAACCAGGCTGATCACATGGAACATTAGAGGACTGAATGGGCCGGTCAAGACGGCTCGCGTGTTCGCGCATTTGAGGGGGCTGAAGGCGGACGTGGCAATGCTACAAGAGACACACCTAAAGGTTACAGACCAGACGAGATTGAGGAAGGGGTGGGTCAGCCAAGTGTTCTACTCAGGACTGGACTCAAAGACCAGGGGGGTAGCGATCTTGATCAACAAATGAGTGGCATTGGAGGCAGGGAGAATCGTGTCAGACAAGTGCGGTAGGTACATAATGGTGAGTGGGAAGCTGGAGGGGGTGCGGGTGGTACTTGTGAACATATATGCTCCGAATTGGGACGACATGGAATTTATGAGGTGGATTTTAGGTAAGACCTCTGACTTAGAGCCACATAACCTGATCATGGGAGGGGACTTAAATACAGTCATTGACCCGGAATTGAACTGGTCAAAATCCAGGCCGGCGTGGAGGCCAGCTGCGGCAAAGGAATTGAAGGGTTTTATGGAACAGATGGGGGGAGTCGACCCATGGAGGTTTGAACGGCCGATGGCGAAGGAGTTTTCCTTTTTCTCACATGTCCACAAGGTATACTCTTGCATCAACCTTTTTGTTCTGAGCAGGGTGCTAATACCGAAGGTGGTGGATACTGAGTACTCGTCAATCGCAGTGTCGGATCATGCCCCACATTGGGCGGATCTACGGGTTAGTGTGTGATGTGTTATGTACTCTGGGATAACACAGGCTGCAACTCGATGCAGCTTTGGCCAAAAGATACTCCAGACTTTGAAGTAAGTTCAATGTGATTTATTGAACCATTAGCACAGTTCTCTATGAGTTTGACTCTCCTGCTAATCTTGCTATAGTAACTCAGTCTAACTAACCAGTCTGCTCTAAGCCACGCTTAGGTGTGATGCTTCTGATCTGCCCCTGTCCTTCTCTCTAAGTGTCTGTCTGTGGAAAGAGAAAGAGCTTGTATGCCCTGTCCTCTTATATATGGGTATTGTGATGCCCCCTTGTGGTAGTGTCACCTCTGGGTGTCTTGACTGCCCATTGGTCGTGTCCTATTCTATGTGTTCATTAGCTGTATGTCTGCATGGCATGACATCTCCGATGCTCCCTCGAGTGTTTACTTAGTTGTAGTGTATTTACATTAACCCCTTGTGTATTTACAGTGATGCATATCACCACAGTGTGGAGAGAGGGCAACGCCCGCTTTGGAGAATGGATGTGGGGTTGTTGGCGAACCAAGTGAGCTGTGGGCGGGTGAACAAGTCCATCCAGCACTACCTGGAAACAAATGATACGGGGGAGGTCTCTGCAGTGACGGTTTGGAAAACTTTAAAGGAAGTAGTCAGAGGGAAATTAATCTCGATACAGGCCCACAGAGAAAAGGCAGAACAGGCCGAGAAGGATAGATTAGTGGAGGAGATACTCCAGGTGGACAGGAGATACTCGGAGGCCCCGGACGTGGGGCTACTGAGGGAGCGGCGGAGGTTACAGGTGGAGTTTGGGCTGTTGACCACAGGGAAAGCGGTGGAACAGTTGAGGAAGGCAAGGGGGGTGATCTATGAGTACGGGGAAAAGGCTAGCAGAATGTCGGCACACCAGCTCAGGAAAAGGAAGGTGGCTAGGGAGATAGGTAAAGTAAAGAGTAGAGACGGTAATACTGTCCTGGACACAGCGGGGGTGAATGAGGTGTTTAAGGACTTTTATAGTAAATTATATGAGTCGGAACCCCCGGCTGGGGTGGAGGGGATCAGGCAGTTTTTGGATCAGTTGAGGTTCCCGAGGGTGGAGGAGGACCTGGTGGAAGGGCTGGGAGCCCAAATTGAGATTGAGGAAATAATCAAGGGGCTGGAGGGCATGCAGTCGGGCAAGACCCCAGGGCCTGATGACTACCCGGCGGAATTCTATAAGAAGTTTTCAGAGATATTGAGCCCACTGCTGGTGAGGACATTTAATGAAGCAAGAGAGAAGGGAGTCCTCCCCCCAACAATGTCACAGGCCTCAATTTCATTGATCCTGAAACGGGGAAGGATCCGGAGCAATGCGGTTCATACAGGCCGATTTCTCCACTGAACGTGGACGCCAAACTGCTGGCTAAGATACTGGCCACAAGGATAGAGGACTGTGTACCGGGCGTGGTAGGGGAAGACCAGACGGGATTTGTTAAGGGCAGGCAACTCAAGGCCAATGTTCGAAGGCTTCTAAATGCTATTACGATGCCCTCAGAAGGAGAGGAGGCAGAGGTGGTGGTAGCGATGGATGCGGAGAAGGCTTTTGATCGGGTGGAGTGAAATTACCTGTGGGAGGCGCTGGGAAGGTTTGGGTTTGGTGAGGACTTTATTGACTGAGTGCGGTTGCTCTATCAGGTACCAGTAGCGAGTGTGCGTACGAACCGGCTGAGGTCGCGGTATTTTAAACTACACCGAGGGATGAGGCAAGCGTGCCCCCTCTCCCCGTTACTGTTTGCTCTGGCCATAGAGCCATTGGCCATGGCGTTAAGAGCCTCTAGGAACTGGAAAGGCTGGTTGAGGGGAGGAGGGTGGGGAGCAGAGGGTCTCGCTCTATTCAGATGACTTGCTCTTATACATTTCTGACCTGTTGGAGGGGATAGGGGAAGTAATGCGAATCTTGGGGGAATTTGGCAGTTTTTCGGGGTATAAATTGAACATGGGGAAAAGCGAGGTGTTTGCGATCCAGGCAAGAGGACAGGAGAAGAGACTGGGAGAGCTGCCGCTTAGAATGGTAGGGAAGAGCTTTCAGTATCTGGGAATCCAGGTGGCCCGGGAATGGGAGGTACTACACAAGTTAAACCTATCCCGGTTGGTAGAACAAATGGAAGGGGACTTTAAGAGATGAAACATGCTCCCGCGATCACTGGCGGGGAGGGTACTGATTTCCTCCCCAGATTTCTGTTTGTCTTTCAGTGCCTCCCCATCTTCATCCCAAAGGCCTTTTTCAAGCGGGCGAATAAGATTATTTTGGGCTTTGTGTGGGCGGGTAAAACCCCGCGAGTGAAGAAAGTGTTGCTGGAGCACAGTCGGGGGGAGGGTGGGTTGGCGCAGCCGAACTTCTGCAATTACTACTGGGTGGATAATATAGCCATGATTAGGAAGTGGGCAGCGGGGGAGGGGTCGGCATGGGAGCGGATGGAGGCGGCGCCATGTTAAGACACAAGTTTGGGAGCACTGATAACGGCACCTCTGCCGTTCTAGCGGCCCGATACTCCACAAGTCCGTTGGTAGTGGCAGCTCTGAGGATCTGGGGGCAATGGAGGAGATATAAGAGAGTGGAGGGAGCATCGATTTGGACCCCGATTTATAACAACCACAGGTTTGTACCGGGTAGTCTGGATGGCGGGTTCCGGAGCTGGCAGACGGCAGGAATTAGAAGGATGGGGGATCTATTTATAGACGGAAGCTTTCCCAGCTTGAAAGCCTTGGAGGATAAATTTAAATTGTCACCAGGGAATGGTTTTAGGTATTTGCAGGTGCGAGACTTCCTGAGAAAACAGGTGCCGACATTTCCGCTGCTGCCGCCACGGGGGTTACAGGATAGAGAGTCTCCAGTACCTGGGTGGGAGAGGGGAAGGTTTCAGATATTTACCAGGAGCTTTCGGAGGTGGAGGAAACTCCGGTGGAGGAGCTTAAGGGCAAGTGGGAGGACGAGCTAGGAGGAGAGATAGAGGCGGATCTATGGGCGGATGCCCTAAGCAGGGTTAATACCTCCTCATCATGTGCCAGGCTTAGTCTGATACAATTTAAGGTAGTCCACCGGGTACACATGACATTGGCTAGAATGAATAAGTTCTTCGGGGTAGAAGATAGGTGTGCGATGTGCGCGGGAAGCCCAACAAACCATGTCCACATGTTTTGGGCATGCCCGAAGCTTAAAGGTTTTGGCAGGATTTTGCTAAGCAATGTCCACGGTGCTAAAAACACGGGTGGTGCCGAGTCTGGAGGTAGCGATCTTTGGAGTGTTGGAAGATCCGGGAGTTCAGGGGGTGAAAGAGACTGACGTCTTGGCCTTTGCCGCCCTGGTAGCCTGGAGACGGATCTTGTTAATGTGGAGGGACTCGAAGCCCCCGAGTGTAGAGACCTGGGTTAGTGACATGGCTGGGTTTCTCAGTCTCAAGAAAATAAAGTTCACCTTAAGAGGGTCAATGTCAGGGTTCTCCCGGAGGTGGCAGCCGTTCGTCGACTTTCTCGGGGAAAATTAAAATGTCAGTAAATGCAGTACTCCAAGGAGTGGGGAGGGGGGCAGATTGTTGTTGTATGGTTGTTGTTGTTGTATGGTTGAGGTGTGTGAAGATTGGGCTGGGGGTGGAAATGTTTTTTTTACCATGTTGGTGTCATTGTTTATGTTACTGTTATAAAAATTTTCAAATACCTCAATAAAATATTATTAAAAAAATTAGTGAGAGATGTAGTTTAGAAGGAGGATTGTGGAATTAGTGGTGAAAGGAATATGTAAGTTAAGGTTAGGGAGTCCAGTGAAAAGTGGTGAAGTGGGGGGTAGGAGTCATAGAAAAATGACCTTTTCCAGGGGTACAATTTACCCGAGGTAATGATACAGATGGATCACAGATTGGAATGATGCCTACTGTAGTTGAAAAACCAGTAGAAAATCAAACAACTGAGGAGTTGCAAGAAGCATATTCTGGGGTGTTTCCTGATTGTGTGGTGACAAGATCACAAAGTCACAGGTTGAGACAGGAGGAAGAGAACTTGAGGACTACCAATAGGGAGACTGGAGTACAGTTGTCAGGAACCATGTTAGTTCAGATGGTTGATAAAGAACAAGAACATATGATGAAAAGGGAGGTGGATAGTAAATCCAAACATCATAGTTTTGTGAGTGGGGAGAAAACATTTGTCTTGTTGCCGATAGTGGGTGAACCATTAAAAGCAAGAATTAGTGGGCCATATCAAATCAAAAGGAAATTGAGTGAGATGAATTATTTGCTCAGAACACCAGATAGAAGAAAACCTCAGAGTGTGTCGTATTAATATACTCAAAAAGTATTTTGATAGAGAAAGAAAGAAGGAGGAGTTGTAGTCATTGTAACTCAGGGAGAGTAGGTAAATCCAGATGACTCTGAATTTGGCATTCCTAAAATTAGATTGGGCAATGAGGAAGTAATAATAAATTGGGATAAATTATTAAATTACTTTCTGGAGGAAAACTGGGAAGAACAAAAGTAATTAAGCATTATGCAGATGTAGGAAATGTTATACCAATTAAACAACATCCATACAGGCTCAATCTACTAAGGTTAGCACAGGACAGGTCCAAAAGGAGATTGACAGCATGATTAAGTATGATACCATTGAAGTGAGTCACAGTGATTGGAGCTCACCTATTGTGATGATACCAAAACCGGATTGTAAACAACTATTGTATGTGGATTATGGAATGGTCAACGCAGTTAGGAAGTCAGATTTATATCCTATTCCTCATTTGGAAGACCATGTTGAAAAGGTGGGGCAAGCACTTTTTATGACCAAACTTGACTCAAGGATATTGGCAAGTACCTTTATCAGTCAGGGCAAAGGAGAACATAGAACATAGAACATAGAAAATACAGCACAGAACAGGCCCTTCGGCCCACGATGTTGTGCCGAACCTTTGTCCTAGATTAATCATAGATTATCATTGAATTTACAGTGCAGAAGGAGGCCATTCGGCCCTTTGAGTCTGCACCAGCTCTTGGAAAGAGCACCCTACCCAAACTCAACACCTCCACCCAACACCAAGGGCAATTTGGACATTAAGGGCAATTTATCATTGACCAATTCACCTAACCCGCACATCTTTGGACTGTGGGAGGAAACCGGAGCACCCGGAGGAAACCCACGCAGACATGGGGAGGACGTGCAGACTCCGCACAGACAATGACCCAAGCCGGAATCGAACCTGGGACCATGGATCTGTGAAGCAATTGTGCTATCCACAATGCTACCGTGCTGCCCTTAAGAACAAATAAAACTACACTATATCATTTTCCCGTAATCCATGTACCTATCCAACAGCTGCTTGAAGGTCCCTAATGTTTCCGACTCAACGACTTCCACAGGCAGTGCATTCCATGCCCCCACTACTCTCTGGGTAAAGAACCTACCTCTGATATCCCTCCTATATCTTCCACCTTTCACCTTAAATTTATGTCCCCTTGTAATGGTGTGTTCCACCTGGGGAAAAAGCCTCTGACTGTCTACTCTATCTATTCCCCTGATCATCTTATAAACCTCTATCAAGTCGCCCCTCATCCTTCTCCGCTCTAATGAGAAAAGGCCTAGCACCCTCAACCTTTCCTCGTAAGACCTACTCTCCATTCCAGGCAACATCCTGGTAAATCTTCTTTGCACCTTTTCCAGAGCTTCCACATCCTTCCTAAAATGAGGCGACCAGAACTGTACACAGTACTCCAAATGTGGCCTTACCAAAGTTTTGTACAGCTGCATCATCACCTCACGGCTCTTAAATTCAATCCCACTGTTAACGAACGCGAGCACACCATAGGCCTTCTTCACAGCTCTATCCACTTGAGTGGCAACTTTCAAAGATGTATGAACATAGACCCCAAGGTCTCTCTGCTCCTCCACAATGCCAAGAACTCTACCGTTAACCCTGTATTCCGCATTCATATTTGTCCTTCCAAAATGGACAACCTCACACTTTTCAGGGTTAAACTCCATCTGCCACTTCTCAGCCCAGCTCTGCATCCTATCTATGTCTCTTTGCAGCCGACAACAGCCCTCCTTACTATCCACAACTCCACCAATCTTCGTATCGTCTGCAAATTTACTGACCCACCCTTCAACTCCCTCATCCAAGTCATTAATGAAAATCACAAACAGCAGAGGACCCAGAACTGATCCCTGCGGTACACCACTGGTAACTGGGATCCAGGCTGAATATTTGCCATCCACCACCACTCTCTGACTTCTATCGGTTAGCCAGTTCGTTATCCAACTGGCCAAATTTCCCACTATCCCATGCCTCCTTACTTTGTGCAGAAGCCTACCATGGGGAACTTTATCAAATGCCTTACTAAAATCCATGTACACTACATCCACTGCTTTACCTTCATCCACATGCTTGGTCACCTCCTCAAAGAATTCAATAAGATTTGTAAGGCAAGACCTACCCCTCACAAATCCGTGCTGACTATCCCTAATCAAGCAGTGTCTTTCCAGATGCTCAGAAATCCTATCCTTCAGTACCCTTTCCATTACTTTGCCTACCACCGAAGTAAGACTAACTGGCCTATAATTCCCAGGGTTATCCCTAGTTCCTTTTTTGAACAGGGGCACGACATTCGCCACTCTCCAATCCCCTAGTACCACCCCTGTTGACAGTGAGGACGAAAAGATAATTGCCAACGGCTCTGCAATTTCATCTCTTGCTTCCCATAGAATCCTTGGATATATCCCGTCAGGCCCGGGGGACTTGTCTATCCTCAAGTTTTTCAAAATGCCCAACACATCTTCCTTCCTAACAAGTATTTCCTCGAGCTTACCAATCTGTTTCACACTGTCCTCTCCAACAATATCGCCCCTCTCATTTGTAAATACAGAAGAAAAGTACTCATTCAAGACCTCTCCTATCTCTTCAGACTCAATACACAATCTCCCGCTACTGTCCTTGATCGGACCTACCCTTGCTCTAGTCATTCTCATATTTCTCACATATGTGTAAAAGGCCTTGGGGTTTTCCTTGATCCTACCCGCCAAAGATTGTTCATGCCCTCTCTTAGCTCTCCTAATCCCTTTCTTCAGTTCCCTCCTGGCTATCTTGTATCCCTCCAATGCCCTGTCTGAACCTTGTTTCCTCAGCCTTACATAAGTCACCTTTTTTCTCTTAACAAGACATTCAACCTCTCTTGTCAACCATGGTTCCCTCACTCGACCATCTCTTCCCTGCCTGATAGGGACATACCTATCAAGGACACGTAGCACCTGTTCCTTGAACAAGTTCCACATTTCACTTGTGTCCTTCCCTGCCAGCCTATGTTCCCAACTTATGCACTTCAATTCTTGTCTGACAACATCGTATTTACCCTTCCCCCAATTGTAAACCTTGCCCTGTTGCACGTACCTATCCCTCTCCATTACTAAAGTGAAAGTCACAGAATTGTGGTCACTATCTCCAAAATGCTCCCCCACTAACAAATCTATCACTTGCCCTGGTTCATTACCCAGTACTAAATCCAATATTGCCCCTCCTCTGGTCGGACAATCTACATACTGTGTTAGAAAAGCTTCCTGGACACACTGCACAAACACCACCCCATCCAAACTATTTGATCTAAAGAGTTTCCACTCAATATTTGGGAAGTTAAAGTCGCCCATGACTACTACCCTATGACTTCTGCACCTTTCCAAAATCTGTTTCCCAATCTGTTCCTCCACATCTCTGCTACTATTGGGGGGCCTATAGAAAACTCCTAACAAGGTGACTGCTCCTTTCCTATTTCTGACTTCAACCCATACTACCTCAATAGGGTGATACTCCTCAAACTGCCTTTCTGCAGCTGTTTTACTATCTCTAATTAATAATGCCACCCCCCCACCTCTTTTATCACCCTCCCTAATCTTATTGAAACATCTATAACCAGGGACCTCCAACAACCATTTCTGCCCCTCTTCTATCCAAGTTTCCGCGATGGCCACCACATCGTAGTCCCAAGTACCGATCCATGCCTTAAGTTCACCCACCTTATTCCTGATGCTTCTTGCGTTGAAGTATACACACTTCAACCCATCTCCGTTCCTGCAAATACTCTCCTTTGTCAGTGTTCCCTTCCCCACTGCCTCATTACATGCTTTGGCGTCCTGAATATCGGCTACCTTAGTTGCTGGACTACAAATCCGGTTCCCATTCCCCTGCCAAATTAGTTTAAACCCTCCCGAAGAGTACTAGCAAACCTCCCTCCCAGGATATTGGTGCCCCTCTGGTTCAGATGCAACCCGTCCTGCTTGTACAGGTCCCACCTTCCCCAGAATGCGCTCCAATTATCCAAATACCTGAAGCCCTCCCTCCTACACCATTTCTGCAGCCACGTGTTCAACTGCACTCTCTCCCTATTCCGAGCCTCGCTATCACGTGGCACCGGCAACAAACCAGAGATGACAACTCTGTCTGTCCTGGCTTTCAACTTCCAGCCTAACTCCCTAAACTTGTCTATTACCTCCACACCCCTTTTCCTACCTATGTCGTTGGTACCAATGTGCACCACGACTTCTGGCTGCTCCCCCTCCCCTTTAAGGATCCTGAAGACAAGATCCGAGACATCCCTGACCCTGGCACCCGGGAGGCAACATACCTTCCGGGAGTCTCGCTCGCGACCACAGAATCTCCTATCTATTCCCCTAACCATTGAATCTCCTACAACTATTGCTTTTCTATTCTCCCCCCTTCCCTTCTGAGCCCCAGAGCCAGACTCCGTGCCAGAGACCTGGCCGCTAGGGCCTTCCCCCGGTAGGTCATCCCCCCCAACAGCATCCAAAACGGTATACTTGTTTTGAAGGGGAACGGCCACGAGGGATCCCTGCACTGTCTGCCTGTTTGTTTTTTTCCCCCTGACTGTAACCCAGCTATTCTTGTCCTGTACCTTGGGTGTGGTTACCTCCCTGTAACTCTTCTCAATCACCCCCTCTGCCTCCCGGATGATCCAAAGTTCATCCAGCTTCAGCTCCAGTTCCCTAACACGGTCTTTGAGGAGCTGAAGTTGGGTGCACTTCCCGCAGGTATAGTCAGTGGGGACACCGGTGGTATCCCTCACCACCCACATCCTACAGGAGGAGCATGTAACTGGCCTAGCCTCCATCCCCTCTTACCTTACAGAATATAGCTGCTGTGTGGACTAACTAGATCTCCGCCCTCCGACTCTGCTCCCAGTCAGCTACACTTCCTGTAAACTCCTGGCTCTCTTCACACTCTTTGCGGAAATGTCGGAAACAAAATGAAAGGAGCACCTTACTCCCTCCTCACCTAACTCCCTCGGTCACCAAACTCTCACTATCGCACTCAAAAAGCACCAAATTCAGCACTCCCTCGGTCACCAAACTCTCACTATCGCACTCAAAAAGCACCAAATTCAGCACTCAGTGCAAACCTAGGAGGTTTTGGCTTTTGTGACACCAAATGGAATGTATCGGTTTAAAGTCATGCCATTTCATATAATCATAGAAGTTTACAGCATTGGAATGAAGAATGCGCAAGCAATATTGCAAAGATTAACCACCAAGGTCATTTCCGGACTAAACAGTTGTGCAGTGTACATTGACACTTTGGCAGTGTTCAGTCAAATGTGAAAGGAGCATTTGGGTCTTTTAAAGGAATTGTTCAATCGACTACAGGAGGCTGGATTGGTGGTAAAATTGGCTGAAAGTGATTTTGTGAAAGCTCAAGTCACATTCTCAGGCCATACAATTGGACATGATTGGCTGACCTCAGGAATGTGAAACCAAAAGCTATTGTTTCCAATACTATCAATGAGGAGAGAAGTTCTGTGATTTCTGGGAATGAGTTGTTTCTACTGGAAATTCGTGCCAAATTTCAGCAGTGTGGTTGCTCCACTGACTGAACTTCTGAAAGAGCACAGGAAATTTCAGTGGACGTTAGAATATCAGGAGTCATTGGTGTTGGTGCTGTACTGTTGCAGGAATTGAACAAAAGTTGAAAGGCTTGTTGGTTATTTTTCTCGGAAACTTAATATTCATCAAAAGAAATATTCGACCATCGAGAAGGAGACATTGAGTTTGGTATTGGTGTGACATCAGTTTGACATTTATGTTGCTAACAATTCATCGGAGACAATTGTATTTGCAGACCAGAATCTATTAACGTTTTTTTTAAGGATCAGAATATAAACTGTTCAGATGGAGATTATAGGTACAACCATTTAACATTAAAATTGTACATGTCGCAGAAAAGAAACATGATTGCCGAAGTTTTATCACGACTTTGAAGTGTGAGAAGGCTAGAATGTGAGAAGATGGAAAAGAAAGACTGTAATGGATTATACTCAGGTTTAAGTTTGCATGTTTAAAATGTGAGATGCTAAGTATCTTATAGACTATTAGTTCGGTTTACTAATGATAAGTGTTTAGAGCTAAAAGGCTTTGGAAAAATGAAGCCATATTTTATATTGCTGGTTCTTTCTTTTAAGGGGAGAGGTGTGATGAATGTAGGAATATCAGATATATTAAATATTTTGTTTAGTAAGGGTTAAAAACCTGGATTAGAGTATGTTTGACTGCTGCGGTCACGTTTTAAAAGATTCTTAGGTTGAAAGACAACAAAACTTTTAGGAGCCAGAGGTGCAATTAACCATGTAAAAATCTTGGGCAAATGCAATTTTGTTTTGATTAAGAAGATTCCCTGGAAAGTTAATTCATTTTCAACTTGGTGAGATGATGTCATTGCTGGGTGGTGGCTAGGTATCAGGCGTTTTGAGAAAGCATTTTCAGTTCAGTTCTAATCCAGCTGATGCTGTGTACACAGCAAAACAGTTCTCCACACACTACAAGTTAGTTAAAAGAGATTAACTATATTTAAAGTAGCACAGACTTGTCTGAGAAGAAGGGGAAGCTGAGTCACACCAGTTGAAACAGCTTTTGAAGACATACAGCCAGAGTTTCTGCATGGGTCTGACCAGAGTTAAATCTTTTCTGTATTCACTTTCCTGTCCAGTGGGAATCATAGCAAAATGGGAAAGAAACAGCTCATAATTTCAGAAACAGAAACACCTGGGTGTGCTGGTGCACGAGTCGCAAAACGTTGGTGTGCAGGTGCAACAGGTGATTAAGAAGGCTAATCGAGTTTTGTCTTTCATTGCTAGAGGGATGGAGTTCAAGACTAGGGAGGTTATGCTGCAATTGTATAAGGTGTTGGTGAGGCCACATCTGGAGTATTGTGTTCAGTTTTGGTCTCCTTACCTGAGAAAGGACATATTGGCACTGGAGGGAGTGCAGAGGAGATTCACTAGGTTGATCCCAGAGTTGAGGGGATAGATTACGACGAGAGGTTGAGTAGACTGGGACTGTACTCATTGGAGTTTAGAAGGTTGCGGGGGGATCTTATTGAAACATATAAAATTATGAAGGGAATAGATAGGATAGATGCAGGCAGGTTGTTTCCACTGGTCGGGGAAAGCAGAACTAGGGGGCATAGCCTCAAAATAAGGGGAAGTAGATTTAGGATCGAGTTTAGGAGGAACCTCTTCACCCAAAGGGTTGTGAATCTATGGAATTCCTTGCACAGTGAAGCAGTTGAGGGTCCTTCTTTAAACATTTTTAAGAAAAAGATAGATACCTTTCTAAAGAATAAAGGGATTTGGGGATATGGTGTACGGTCCGGAGAGTGGAGCTGAGTCCACAAAGATCAGCCATGATCTCATTGAATGGCGGAGCAGGCTCGAGGGGCCTGATGGCCTACTCCTGCTCCTAGTTCTTATGTTCTTATGTTCTTATTGGAGTGGAAATATGGCCAGATCAGCTGATATCTGAATAACGATAACAATTTAAAAGATACAAAACAGTTTGTGGATGCCAAGTGATAGCAAAGAAGATTTTTATGTCAGCTCTACCCCCTTCATAGTGTAACGTGGGCACATCTCGATTTCTAACCATGATGTACACTTCATGGATTTCCAGTTAGCCCGGAAACTCCCACTGGAATCATTACATATGTTAATGAGATGGAGTTAACATTTGTGCTTGATGTGTCACCCAATTTGTGCATTAAGAAATTGTTTTTTCACCAGGACAGTCGGACAAGAAAGAGAGAGAGGGTCTCAGTTTGTGATCACCAAGATATTCTCTCTGTGTCTGTGTGGGTTTCGCCCCCACAATCCAAAAGGATGTGCTGGGTAGGTGAATTGGCCATGCTAAATTGCCCCTTAATTGGAAAAAAAATAATTGGGGACTCTAACTTTAAATTTGATTAAATCCTTAACACACTAGTTCCCATGAAACAGTGCATTATAGAACATGGGATAAAAGCAAATTACTGCGGATGCTGGAATCTGAAACGAAAGAGAAAATGCTGGAAAATCTCAGCAGGTCTGGCAACATCTGGAGGGAGAGAAAAGAGCTAACGTTTCGAGTCCAGATGACCCTTTGTCAAAGCAGCTTTGACAAAGAGTCATTGGACTCGAAACGTTAGCTCTTTTCTCCTCCTACAGATGCTGCCACACCTGTGGATTTTCCAGCATTTTCTCTTTCATTATAGAACATGCAGCTCTCATGCCATTTACACTGGCAGATTAAAGGCAATACTTGCATTTAAGAAGTAATTTTTCTTCTATTAGGGACATTCGTTCTGACCCCTTTTTCAAAGCCTGCCTTGGTGGCAACTTTCATGATCTCTCTCGGTCAATTTGCAAATTCTTCCCCTCAATAACTTTCATGACCTCAATTTTCAAAGCCTTCTCCAATACCTTCAAAACAGCATTCTCTCTCTCTCTCTCTCTCCCTCTAAGCTCTGCCCAGCCCTTCAGACAAAGGTTCTCTGGTGTTTCCACACTTGAACCTATCATCGTTATCTTGGCTTGTTGCCTTCTTTACTTTGGGGTGAACCACAAGCTGTTTCTTATATCGACCAAATGACCACACAACCAATATGTTCGCTCAAAAATACAGTTTATTAATAACACAAGGCTTGTATCTCTATGCAATAACACACGCGGCTCCATACTAAACTACACCTAATGACTAAGATGACCTTTACTTAACTTCGAGTGACTGGCACTGTGCGAGATAAGGCCTTTATCCGGGTCCAAGTGGTCGGTTTGGAAGTGGTTGGGTTCATCTCAGCTGGGCTCGTCCTTCAGGAATGGTCGCGGGTTCTTGAACTTGGTTGCTCTGCTGCAGTTACCCGCACACAGGCCGGTCCCAAAAGAGACAGATCTCTAGTGTGGAGGGCTTTTTATCCTTCGTCTTTTTCACGCCCTTTTGGGCGGTTCTTACTCCAGGTCCAATGGATCGATAGGGTTCTCGATCACCCTCATCGATCTCAGCCAATTAGGGGGCGGATACCTCAATAGCTGGCGAGTCCTAGCTATCATTGTTCCAGGAACGTAGGCCTTTCCAAATAAGGGGGGGTGGCGCCGGTTAGTCTGCTACTGTTGTAACTCCTTGATTCAAACTCTATTGTCCTGGGGGAAATGGTGATCGACTCTTAATGGATACAAGTTTCAGCCAAGTCTGGTTTCTTTGCGCAATATACAGAGGCTGTGTACCTGTGTGTGTCCCAAATTTACCACAATTCCCATGGTCCTTTGCAGGTGGCCATTTTACATGGCTACATTCCTTCCTCTTGATCCTGAACGCGCAGCGTGGTGGACCACAGTCTTGATCCCATAGTCTACCTTATCAAGCCGGCACTGGTCAGTCAGTTCAGATCCTACTCTACTCTGTCCTAAATGTATTGTACAATTTTACCTAATTTATTAATATGGCATACATTCATTGAAACAATTCACTGCTGATCGTTATTTCATTCCTAAAATCGGATCCATATAAAACATTTTAACTTAAATTAACATATAAAACAGTTTGTTTCAAACTAAACTTTCTAAACTACACTCACGCTGCTGGTTTTGCCTAAAGAACTTATCTATAACACAAAATCTACAAACTTAAACAGCAGCACCACATTCTTTTGTCTTATCACATTTCATTGGTACAGAGGTATAAAGGGTCCATTTAGCAGCGGTTATCATAGATTTGTAAGTTGTACATTCTTAGTAGAGTTCTACTGGATTCCAAAGAGGAGGGCTCGAACTGTGTATATAGGGGGACGGGAGCTTTTGCCTTCCATTTGCGGAATTTGAATGTGAGGACAACACTATAGATTACTGCAATCAGGAGGAGGGTCTCCATTATGTATGAGAGTGGGTTCGTTTTTGCAATACCTTCCCACCAGGTGGGGGTTTCGGTCTCTATCTTGAACAGTTGTTGTGTGGTAGCCTGACTGGAGGTGGTCTGTGGGGTGGTGCCGCTCGGGGCTGGCTTAGGTCCTACTCTGATTGTGCGTATTGCCAAATTACCTTTAGTGGGTGTCCCAGGACAATTTTGTCCGATCCTTATTGTGTTCCCTGCAATTTTATTTAAACATCCAATTTTGGGGCACCCTTCATTTGTAAGTTCCCACCAATCTTCTGTTCTGGTTGTGCTAATGTAACATTCTGATGTGGACCCATTGGGCTTTCTGTAAATTGTCCGTTGGTTATTGCACCCAAATATGACGCTTGTGTTCTTACACACCCATAGGGTGCCACTCTCACATTCCCCTGCATCTGGGGGACGGTACCACAGACCGCCGGGCTGCGGAAAGTCTTGGGTATCTTGGGCTTGGAGTCCGGTAAGTGCAGCAATTATCCAGACGGAGATCATGGATGCTGGGTTCATCCTGCGCTGTCTGGTTTCCGTGTAATCCTAGGGAATCAAGCATAGTATCATGTCAGTATCGTTGGTTAATATCTGTGTGTGTTTGTCTCTCTCTCTTGGTTCCAATTTCCCTTTATGATTGTCACCATGTGTGACTCCCCCATTTTGTTTAAAAAAGAAATTTGGAGAGGTACTAATCCAAGTATCTCAATTCAAGTATGCAACTGTCTCATAGCTTGTGTGGTCGATACTAGGAGTGGGCGGATGCTTTCTTCGCCCATTCTCCATCTTTACTAACAACCAAGGAGGTTGAGGCTTTGCTTAACCAGTCGAATTTCAGGGTGGCCAGTTTTTAAAAATATTTAAAAATAAAAAATATTTTTTATTCTCCTCCGATTTCACATTTTCTCCCAAATTTACACCCACCAACAATAAACAATAATTAGTAACAAATATGTATCAATAACAACGATCCCACCTTCCCACCAAATCCCAAACATTAGCCCGCATGTTCACACAAACAAATGACAAAAAGGAATCAGGAATCACCCATAGTCACTATTAACACACACAGCCCCCCTCCCCCAACCCTCCCACCCACCCGCCCCAACTAATGTTCGATGTTATCCAGTTCTTGAAAGTACATGATGAATAATGCCCATGAATTGTAGAACCCCTCCATCCTTCCCCTCAGTTCAAACTTAACCTTCTCAAGAGTCAAGAATTCCAACAGGTCCCCCCACCACGCCAGGGCACAGGGTGGAGAGGTTGCTCTCCAACCCATCAGGATACACCTTCAACGAGGCAAAGGCTACAACATCTGCCTCCGTACCCCTTTCCAACTCCGGCTGGTCCGACACCCAGAATATGGCCTCCCGAGGGCCCGGGTCCAGTTTCAGGTGCACCACTTTAGAAATTACCCGAAAAACCTCCTTCCAGTACTCCCCTAGCTTTGGACAGAACCAAAACATATGAATGTGATTAGCCCCCCCCCCCGCCCCCGCAACGTTCACACACATCTTCTACTCCTTCAAAGAATCGGCTCGTCCTCGCCCTCGTGAGGTGTGCTCTGTATACCACCTTCAGCTGTATCAGCCCCAACCTCGCGCACGAGGTGGAGGCATTCACTCTCCGGAGCACCTCACACCAGAACCCCTCCTCCATATCCTCTCCCAACTCTTCCTCCCACTTTGCTTTGATCCCTTCCAGTGGTGCCTTCTCCTCTTCCAAAATAGCTCCGTAAACCGCTGACACTACCCCCTTCTCATGCCCCCCTGTCATCAGCACCTCCTCCAGCAATCTGGAGGCTAGCTCCACCGGGAAGCTCTGTATCTCCTTTCTGGCAAAATCTCCAACCTGCATGTATCTAAACATTTCCCCCTGCTCCAGCCCATACTTCGCTTCCAGCTCAGGGCCGCCAGTTTTATAGAGTTTCGTCCCAGGGACTCAGAGATAGCAACAGCGATCAGCAACCAGCGTTTTAAGTGTAAACAGCATTTGGAGGTGACCCGAAGGGGACTGAAAGAACAGTGGAAGAAAGAAGGGTTTAGAGTTGGAGCGGAAAGGGAGATTCAAGACCTGCCCAAAGCAGCAAAAGGGTGTAGTAAACCATTCCAGAGAGCATGATGTGACACGTGGGGTGCGTGTGGGCAGCTGCAGGACAAGAATGGGTGGGATCCCCGGGTAGGGCGGGGGTTAGTGCCCTGACTTCCCACCTGAGTGACCAGGATGAATGCAAAGAATTTGTAGTCATATTGTGGTGCCTTCAACTGCCATTGGTCAGTAGACCGTGTCTGACGGTTGAATCAGAGGAGTGATTACGACTGCATAACTGAGTGTCAGGCCGACATAGATTAAAACCATGTGTTGGAGAGACGAGGAGGTTAAAAACAAGAAGACGGGCAGGCTTCATCAGAAATTTGGACACCTTAATTTTTAGACAGTGTCCGTTTCTCATCATTTGGACACCTCAAATATTTGCGTGCATCAGCTCCACTAAATCATTTCCCAGAAGGGACTCATCGCTTAAATCATCATCTTCTCCTGGTTACCAGACTCGTGTCTGCAGATTCCGGGCGGTAGCCGCGCAGGCCTGTGGGGGGTCCGATTTGTCATGTCTTACTAACCTGTAGGAATTGTCACGGTGCCAAAAGGGGGCATCAGGGTTGCCGTGTGGCGGTGTGTAGCCGGGAATTGATGTACTGGAAGTGGAAGCAACGTTGTCGGGAGCGGGCGTAGGAAGAGTCGTTGGGCGGAGACGGTCATACAAGGGGCCTAGAAAATCCAAGGCGTTGTTCCGGGAGCTAGGATAGCTGATGGTGGGGAGGTCGCTCGGGATGGTAGTCAAATCCGGGAGGCTCTCATCAGAGTCAGGTTCAAGGTTGAAACCTGTGGGTATGGGCGGAGTCGAAGGGAGTGTGTCGTCCTGAGGGGGGGAAGGTTGGAGTGGGCATCGGGCTGAATCATCAGTGGGCAGAGCGTTATCCTCTCCCATTACCAAGGCTAAGTGGTGGGCGTGGCTATGTTGTGATCTGTACAGTTTGAGTTGGTTGATGTGGAACCAACCAGTCTTACCGTTGGGGTACGCTATCTTGTACACAGAGGGGCTCACTTTGTCAGAGATGGAGCAGGGGCCTGCGAATTTAGGGGCTAGGAAGGAGATGGGGTTGTACAACGAGATCCTAACTTGCTGGCCGACTGTATACTCTATGGGGTGAACCTTTTTGTCAAAGCTGGCTTTACTCTGCTTTTTCCAAGCGCCTCGTCAGACAGCAGCAGCTAGTTGTGTCGCTTTAATGTTCTCTGTGACCTGTTGGACTGCTTTTTCATGGGTGAGCGCGGTTGCTGTGGGATTTGCCAAATCGAGCCCTAATAAATATTCAAGGCCTTTCATGGGTCTCCCTGTCATAAGGGTGTGGGGGGTGAAACCTGTGGAACTGGAAACTGTGTTCCTGATAATCATAAGAGCAAAGGGTAATACCGTGTCCCAAGTGGAATTGTTCTGTTGTACAGTCTTCCGAATGGTCGCTTTTAAAGTGCGGTTCATGCGCTCTACTATGCCGCTGGACTGGGGGTGGTAGGCTATGTGGAATTTTTGTTTGATACCGTAAATGGTCATAACATTTTGCATTACTCTGCTGGTGAAGTGGGAACCTTGATCTGACTCAATGCTGCGTGGAAGACCCCAGCGCGTAAAGACCTGTTGGGTCAAAATTTTAGCGGTGGCCTTTGCCGTGTTTGAACGTGTGGGGAATGCTTCGACCCATTTTGTAAATGTATCGATGACGACTAGCACGTTCTTGAAACCGTTTCTGCAGGGGGGGAGAGGACCAATGTAATCAATTTGCAGATTTGTCCAGGGGCCTTCTACAGGTCAGGTGTGTCTTAATTGTCCCTTCTTTGCATAATGTTCTGGATTGTTCTGGGCGCAAATGAGGCAATTGTCTACATAATGTGTGACATCGCTTTTTAAATTGGGCCACCAGCACAAGGGTCTTAAATGGGCAATGATTGTGTCTATTCCCTGATGTCCGTGTCCGTCATGGAATTGGTAGATTAACTGGTTTCTGCCTTGGGTGGGTACCACGTAAATTCCGTCCTTTAACACTATTCCGACCTGTATTGTTAGTGTGTCCTTCCATTTATCATAGGGAGCTGGGTAGGTGCCGTTCCGTATCTGTTTAAGGGAGTCGTCTGCTTTCTGTGCCTGAGATAAATCCCCAGTATTGCTTTGGGAGACCTGGATTGAATGTATCTGTTCACACTCGGGGGGTTGCCAGAAGTGACCACTGCGCGATCCAGCTTTAGCTAAGGCGTCGGCCTTGCGAATCCCGGGGGGGAGGTGCAGTGATGGCTCTTTACTTTGATGATGTCCTATATGCGGCCGGTGGCTTTTTAAAGAATATATTTCAGGAGAGGGGCGGAGGGTAAGGGTTTCCATCGGCGGATACAAAACCTCGAGATTCCCATAGGGGAAGGAATTCTGTTAGACTGTTGCAGACATACAAGCTGCAGAGTGTATGTCCGCAGGTGTTGGAAAGGAGTCTGGGTGATCAATTACAGAAGCTATGGCTGCCAGTTCGGCTGCCTGTGAACCCAAGTGGCCGGGTAGTTTTAAAGATGCCTCTTCTAGTGGGCGTCCCTGTGAGTCCTCCATGTAAATCCCGCATCCTGTGATTCTTACTCCATCCTCAACAGTGGAGGAGCCATCTACGTAGATCTTTATTGTGTCCCCTGTGTCTTGCAAACTTTGTGTCTCAGCGTTTACACGTGGTTGTAAAGATTTGGGAACAAAGGGTGCTGTGGGGTGTGTGGCTGCAATTATCTGGCATTCGTGTGGGGTCCCTGCGTATTGTAAATTGTCTGCTAAGAAGGTGTGGGTCTTGGTGCGTTTCACAGAACTATCCCTGCCTTGTAGTAAGAGTGTCCAGCGAGCTGCTCTGATCTGGCGAACTGAACCACCCTTTAGTTTGCCGTCTAACAACAGTTGGGTGGGGGTGTGCTCGGTTAATATCGTGACTGGCTTGAGGCCTGTAATGTAGGCAAAGTACTGGACTGCCCAAAAGACTGCAAGCATGTGTCGTTCACAGGCAGAAAATCCTTGTTCTACTGGGTCTAAAATTCTAGAGGCATAGGCTACCGGTCCTAATCGGTCGTGGCATTCCTGTTGAGAGGGTTTGGTCGGTGGTTGCTACTTCTATGGAGTAGGGCAAGGCGGGGTCGGGAACTTGTAAAGCGGGAGCTGTACCTAGGGCGAGTTTTAAATCGTCTATGTCGTCTGTGTGATGGGGAAGCCAATTCCATGGGGTTTTCTTTATCAGAAGCTCTGAGAGCGGGGTGGCGTTGGTGGCAAAACCGTCTGTATAATTTCTGCAGTATCGGACTAAACCTAAAAATGAGCGGAGTGCACTTACATTACGGGGCAGGGGCAAGTTCACAATGGAGTCAATTCATTTTTGTTCAATTTCATGTTTGCCGTGTGTAATAGTGGTACCTAAATAAAGTACCTTTTCCCTCAATATCTGTGCCTTTTTGGGGTTTACCTTACATCCGATAGACTGGAGCAGGGTTAGTAATTTGGCCAATCGAGCCACATGCTCTTCCCTGGTATCGGTTTGCAGGAGCAGGTCGTCTACATACTGAATGAGGCATTCGGGGCGGGGAGAATTTGGAAAGACCAGCAGCTAGCTGTCCGTGGAAAATGGAGGGGGAATTATGGAAGCCTTGGGGGAGACACGTCCACGTGTACTGTTGTCCTTGAAAAGTGAATGCGAATTTGTACTGGCAAGCCCGATCTAGGGGAATGGACCAAAAACCATTGCTGATATCCAGCACGGTGAAATACTTAGCTTGCACTCCCTGTAAAGATCTGACATATTAAGTTTCCTATTATGTCAGATATATGTCAGATCTGTAAAGATTTAATCACCTGCTAATGCTCGCATTCCTAGCATTGTTTGGCATCTTTGAATTTGTCTATATATGTGTTTCTGGAACAGACCTCTTCATTCACCTGAGGAAGGAGCTGCGCTCCGAAAGCTAGTGACATCGAAACAAACCTGTTGGACTTTAACCTGGTGTTGTAAGACTTCGTACTGTACTCCCTGCTTCAGCATGGTCGTGGGACTCGTGGCAACGGTGGGTGCTGTTAAAGGGTAACTTTGTTTAGTTCGTGGTAGTCAATAGTGAGACGCCATGAACCGTCTGGTTTCTTTACGGGCTGAATCAGGGCATTATTAGCGGAAGCTATGGGTCGAATCACTCCTTGTTTTAAAAGACTGTTAATTACCTTTAAAATTTCTCCCTCAGCCTGCTGTGGAAATCCATACTGTTTCTGTGGTTTGGGGTTGGGACCTGCTGGAATGTGAATGCAGTCGTGCTTGTGATGTGCAAATGCACCTTTGTGTGTGGCTAATACCCATCTAATGGTGTCGTCTGTGCTAATTGCCAAAGGGTTAAACCAATAGTTAAACCTACTGAGCAAACCCTGTTTTCATAATCTCCCACTGAGAGCATGGAGGGGGCTCTAGCTGTCTTGGACATTCGCCAGACACACTTGTTTATGAGGTCGAAGGAGAGGTTATGTGAGTTCATAAAGTCTATGCCTAGGATGTGATCCGCAGTCGGGGGTAGGTCTACAAGAACACGGGGTGGATAGTGGTTAAGTTTCCTATTATGTCAGATATAGGGAATGTGATGCACCCCTCTTGCATGTGGCCTGTGAATCCACTGAGTGGGTGTGTTTTGGAATAGGTTTGCGGAGTTTAGTGTTGGTCGGGATCCGCCTGTGTCCCAAAGAAAATCAACTGCTTGTCCCCGGACTGTGCCTGTGACTACCGGTCTTCCTACGTTATCCCAGCACGTGTCACAGGCCCATGTTGGAGACTCTGGACACCGTCAATCTGAGGAGTTATAAGCGAGGTTGTCTGAACGGGCGTTTATGTTATGCATGGGGTGAGCGTTGCCTTCTAGCTGTCGCGGCTGGCGATCGTGGTCTGGCCTATTGTTTCTGGGTGGGGGGTTGGGCTGTTGGGGTTGTTGGTGGTGTGGGGGATTTTGTCTGCAATCACGGGCAAAATGTCCTACTTATCCACAAGTGTAACATGGACCTCGTGGTGTGTGGGCTGGGGCTTGTGCTCTGGGGTACTGTTCTCGGGGGGAATGTTCCTCTCCTCTGCCCTCATTTATCCATGCGGATTCCTGGCTAGTTCTGACTGGGTACATTGTGGCTTCTACTGCGTTCTGGTCCACCTGTTCCTGAAGTTACCGTTCCCATGCCCTGGATAGGCGTCTAAGCACCCAAACCTCATGCATGGTATCTGCCGGGTCATAATTCGCGCACGCCCTTTTACCTGCTTCAGTGGCATGTGAAACTAAGGTACGGGACCATTTAGTGTTGTCTTCCTCATCGAGGTGAGTGCGGTCTAACGTTCCGTATACTGCCTTGAAATGTATCCAGAGGCGACCAGCAAAGGCGGTCGGATGTTCCCCTCTCTTTTGCCTACATTTGTTTAAACCCTGTACCGGATCCCCTTTGTTGCATCCGATAGCATTTAATATCGCATCCTTCATTTCCTCCAGGGTTCCTCCCCCTACGTTTTGGGGGGTCTGGCAAAGCTGACCTTACCGACTGGCTGAGGGTCATTACTATCAATTTAACTTCCACCGTCTCATCTAATCCGTACATAACCGGTTGTTGGCGCATCTCCTCAATGAAGCTATGCGGGTCTGCGGTGGGCTGAAATTGAGTAATTTTACTGCAAGCATCCCTCAACTGAGTTACCGAAAGTGGGGTGATGTAGGTGATATCTCGACCTGCCTGACCCCTTATCCTTCTTTCCGTGGTGACCAGATTCATGGGTGTTGGGGCAGCTGTGGGGGTTGGTGCGGCCTGTGCAGCCGGTGCCTTTCTTTTTGGGATGCGAGGCGGCTGCTTTTGACTTTCCGTTCCTTTAAAGTACATTTGCGCGCTTTCAGTTAACTCTTCCCAGTCTGCCATCTCGTCCTCATCTGTCTCGTCTGTCCCGAATGTATACATAAACCCATTCTGAACTGAAAGTAACGTCTGGAGCTTATCTATCTTCCGCTGGCATTTAACGTGGCCAACGGTGCTCTGCTTTTGTTCTTCTGTCTGCCTGTAAATCGGTGCTTTTCTTTGTTAGCTGGGTGACCTGGTGTTCAGTCTCCTCTCTTATCAAGCCTGCACGCTGTGTATCCTGATAGGCCTTGTCGTACTGGGTCTGAAAGCTGCTAAGGTGTACTATGCAAGACTGGTGGGTGCGTTTAACATCATCGATTTCACTGTCTTTAGCGGCTAACTTCTCCCGAGTCCCTCAATAATGTTCTCACTTTCTTTACTGTTTCCCTCATTCTCTTCTTCCTTCTCTGCTAACTGTCTGCGGAGCGTCTCGATGACCTCCACGGCGCCTCGCAACTGTGCCAAGCAGCACACTATTGCCATTGGCTTTCTAAACTTTGCTGCGTTTTTCTTATATATCTCACAAAGATTCTCCCACCAAGTTTGTCCTATCTTTTCTGGTCCTGTCTCGGTGTTTGCACAAAAATTTGACCAAAGGGGCCATCCTTTCCCCTTTAAATACTTTCTCAACGCATCCTCCCATATGGGCACTGCTCTGATTTATCAACTACTGTAACCTCGGATTGCTGCTGTGGGCTCATCAACTTCTCTATTATCTGCGCTGCCATCTCTTCTCTACCTAAAATTTGGAACGGGGGGAATAAGGAGTCGATCGAACAACGGGTATGGCTTACGGCTATATTCCGGTTCACAATCCCTCTAGATTTGCATGCAAGTCTGACGAGTTTACCTTACCCTTCCCTGTTAGTTACGCATGCGGTTAGTGCACACTTCCGAAAATCGGTTATTTGGCCGATATGAAACTTACTCTTGTGATTCGTTCTCTTTCCCAATTTAATTCAAAGTTGTGGGATCCCTCGGAATAACAAAGTCACTTCTAATCGAGGTCCCGTCAGAGTCGCCAATAAATGTTGCCTTCTATACTTTGGGGTGAACCACAAGCTGTTTCTTATATCGACCAAATGACCACACAACCAATATGTTTGCTCAACACAGTTTATTAATAACACAAGACTTGTATCTCTATGCAATAACACACACGGCTCTGTACTAAACTGCACCAAATGACTAAGATGACCTTTACTTAACTTCAAGTGACCGGCACTGTGCGAGATAAGGCCTTTATCCGGGTCCACATGATCAGTTTGGAAGTGGTTGGGTTCGTCTCAGCTGGGCTCGTCCTTCAGGAATGGTCGCGGGTCCTTGAACTTGGTTGTTCTGCTGCAGTTGGCCGCACACAGGCCGGCCCCAAAAGAGATAGAACTCTGGTGCGCAGGGCTTTTTATCCTTTGTCTCTTTCATGCCCTTTTGGGCGGTTCTTACTCCAGGTCGATCACCCTCATTGATCTCAGCCGATTCGGTGGTGGATACCTCGTAACTGGGCGGGTCCTAGCTATCATTGTCCTAGGCACGTAGGCCTTTCCAAATAAGGGGGGTGGCACCAGTTAGTCTGCTACTGTTGTAACTCCTTGATTCAAACTCTGTTGTCCTGGGGGAAATGGTGGTCGACTCTTAATGGATCCAAGTTTCAGCCAAGTCTGGTTTCCTTGCGCAATGTACAGAGGCTGTGTACCTGTGTGTGTCCTAAATTGAAGACAATTCTCATGGTCCTTTGCAGGTGGCTATTTTACATGGCTACAGGCTGTTTGATTGTCCTCCCATAGGTGGACAAAGAGGCCATCAGATGATATAAGGGCTAATAGCTGGTCAGGCAGGAGTGCCCCGAAGAACAATGGGCTGGATTCTCTGTTTCTGCGGCTGAGTGCCGGCGCTGGCGTGGGACCCATTGTGTTTCACGACTGGCAAATCGGTGCGAACCCCTCACCGATTCCGGTACCCGTGTGGGGCGAGCACCGGCGTCGCGTGAAATGCCTGCGGATCGTGCAGAGAACTACCAGAGACTTGCCGGGTCCCAGGCCGCGCATGCGTACGGCTGACAACCTGCAGCTGTCACGCCGTACAACATGGCACCGACCGTATGCGTAACCCAACCCGCAAATTGCGACCCCACAGCCCACCCCCTGGCACTTCCTGGCCACCTCCCACCAGTCCCCCCAGCCTGAGCAGATGCCCCCCTCCCGGCTAGCGGCATGAATTACGGCCGAGCGTGGCAGCACTGGGCACAGTCTGCAGCCGGCAAACCGCGTTCCCAACCATAGGGCTAATTACTGGTCATGCAGGAATGTCCCCAAAGAATATCTGAGGCATCTTTGCATTCCCACTAATGACTTTCAGTCTGACTGGGACAATGTAACTCGGCCAGGTGTGAGCATATCCCTCTGACTCTGTGCTAGCAGGTTTTTTCCATCTCAGTCTGTTTAATCCCTAAATTGCCTACTACATTTGGGATCTCATTTTGTCACCCAATTTCCTAATATCTCCCTCGTGTGACATATCAAGGCAGCATTTGGATAAGTGTGACCTCAAAGCGTCCTGGAAAAATAGAATTCAATGGGGATCATTGGGGAAACCCTCCACTTCCTGATGCTATCCAACACAAAGAAACCGAACACTAGATTGTGGCTTTTGGAAGCCAATATCTCAGCCCCAGGATATCGCTGCAGATGTTCCTGAGGGCAGCGTCCTGTGTTTAACCTATATGGCCATCTCATTAATGACATTCTTTCCCTCATAAGGTCAGAAGTAAGGGTGCTTGCTGATGGTGGCAAAGAGTTCACTTCCACTCGGCAGAATTCAACATTGAAACACATATGTAGCAAGATCATTAAAACATTCAGACTGACGCTGATAGATGGTAAGAACCTTTCACACCGCACAAATGCCAAGATAATGACTGTCGCAAAGAAGGAAGAGAGAGCCTAACAAACTTCTGTTGACATTCAATAGCATCACCATTGCTGAATCTTCCAGCATCAACATCCAGCGGATCAGCATTAAACAGACACTTAACCAGATTATCCATGTAAATACAATAATAACGAGAGCATTTCAGAGCTGGGTCTTGTGTGAAGAGGGACTTGCCAAGTGAGGTGCCAATCAAGTGAGCTGCTTTGTCCTGTACGTTGTCAGGCTTCTTGAGTGTTGCTGGAGCTGCACTCATCCAAGCAAGTGGGGAGTATTTGATCACACTCCTGACTTATGCCTTGTAGGTGGTGGACAGGCTTTGGGTAGTCAGGAGGGGAGTTACTCACCACACGATTCCTAGCCTCTGACCTTCTCTTGTAACCACAGTATTTATATAGCTAGTCCAGTTCAGTTTCTGGTCAATGATAACCCCCAGGATGTTGATAGTGGGGGATTGAGTGATAGTAATGCCATCAAATGATTCTCTTATGGGAGACGGTCATTGCCCGGCACTTGTGTGGCACCAATGTTACTTGCTGCTTGTCAGCCTAAGTCTGGATAGTTGCTGCTTTTGCACGTGAATGGTGCTGAACATTGGTGCAACCATCAGCGCACATCCCCACATCTGACCTTATGTTGGAAGTAAGGTCATTGATGAAGCAACTGAAGATGGTTGGGCTTAGGAATAAAGGGCAATTAATGTTGGCCTCGCCTGTCAACCAGATATACATTAATGGATACGATAACATACTTTTCTAAAAAGTTCAACTTATAGAGGTACTCAACCATTCCAACAGCAAATGTGACATAACTTTTTCTGAGAGAATACTTCAAATAACTAACAAAGGTCTCAAAACAATGGATAAATAGAAAGAAGGAAGGCAGCTACAAGAAAACATATATAGGTAGAATAAAGAGGAAGCAGGATGCAATATTTCTTTGTGTACTGTTCCGATAAGTGGCATTGGGAAGGTGCAAAAAACCTGTGGTTTCTGTGATTAAAAATAAGTTGCCAATTCTTCAGTTTTACTGGCAATATTTTTAAATTTTCAATTGATTTCTGGGGCGAAATTCTCCCCCGACGGCGCGATGTCCGCCGACTGGCGCCAAAAACGGCGCCAATCAGATGGGCATCGCGCCGGCCTAAAGGTGCGGAATGCTCCGCATCTTTGGGGGCCGAGCCCCAACATTGAGGGGCTAGGCCGGCGCCGGAGGGATTTCCGCCCCGCCAGCTGGCGGAAATGGCGTTTGTTGCCCCGCCAGCTGGCGGAAATGGCGTTTGTTGACCCGCCAGCTGGCGCGGAAATGCGGCGCATGCGCAGTGGGGAGAGTCTCTTCCGCCTCCGCCATGGTGGAGGCCGTGGCGGAGGTGGAAGGGAAAGAGTGCCCCCACGGCACAGGCCCGCCCGCGGATCGGTGGGCCCCGATTGCGGGCCAGGCCACCGTGGGGGCACCCCCCGGGGTCAGATCGCCCCGCGCCCCCCCCAGGACCCGGAGCCCGCCCACGCCGCCTGGTCCCGCCGGTAAACACCAGGTTTGATTTACGCCGGCGGGACAGGCAATTTCTGGGCGGGACTTCGGCCCATCCGGGCCGGAGAATTGAGCGGGGGGTCCTGCCAACCGGCGCGGCCCGATTCCCGCCCCCGCCCAATCTCCGGTACCGGAGACTTCGGCGGGGGCGGGGGCGGGATTCACGGCGGCCAACGGCCATTATCCGACCTGGCGGGGGGTCGGAGAAAAACGCCCCTGATTTCTGTTGACAATGAACTCTTTTACGTGAGGAGCTGAATTCTTGATTTCTGTAGAGATCAGAGAGAGAAGAAAAAATCTTCTGAACTTCCTCCTCTAAAGGTTAAACAATTTAATTTTGCGCTTGCAGTTTTGTTCCACAAGAGGGATGGATTCTCTTGGTGGCAAAAGTCACAAATTAAAGAGCAGAATGAGTACTTTGCAAACAATTTTTTTATTTTCCAGGAACAAAGTAAAGAAACACATAATTATTTTTCCTATTGGATTGATGTCTACATGTTTTGGCAATAAACTTCACCTTATTTAATAATTACCACGTCACTTTTCTACTGGATGGAAAAATAACGGCCGGGATTCTCCCTTCTGGGGACTAAGTCCCCACACCGGCGGGAAAACCGGCAGCAACCAGTCCGGCGTCAATAGAGAATCCCGCACTTTCGGGGGCTAGGTGGACGCCGGGGGGGTTGGCGCTGCTCCAGCCGGTGTCGAAGGGCAGGCGCGAGTTCGAGCACGCGCAGAACGGCCGGCGTGATTCCACACATGCGCAGACCAGCCGGCGTATTTTTGCACATGCGCGGGGTGTTCTCTCATATGGCGGAGCACTACAGGGGCCCGGCGCAGAAGAAAGAAGTGCCCCCACGGACCAAGCCCACCCGCAGATCGGGACGGATCCCCGCAGCGCCCCCCCCCGAGGACCGCCCAAGTATACTCACCTGCCAGGTCCCGCCGGTGCATGAGGTGAATGATTCACGCCGGCGGGACTGGCCAAAAATGGACGGCCGCATGGCCCATTGGGCCGCTGTCAATGGCCCCCAACCGGCGTGGTGGGAATCCCGCCGCAGCCCGAAAAACGGCGCCGGAGAATACGGCAACAACCGTCGGGGCGGGATTCGCGCCTCCCCCGGGGAATCTCCGACCCGGCGGGGGGTTGGAGAATCCCGCCCACTGTTTTTGCTTTGATGTTAATTTTTTTATTAATGATTAATAACAATAAATATTATTTAAACCTTCCTGCAGGATCAACCTTACTTACCTGGTGGATGCCCCCCAGCACTCCGGGGATTCCCTTTGTTAGGGGGCCTTCCAAAATGGCCATGGTCGGCATTCTCACCATGAGGCCGGGCCCCTGAGCTCCAGGGTTTGCCTTTGTCCAGGGAGCACCCAACATAGCCGCCAACTGTGTGTATGCCATGTGGGTGGACCTCTGCATTCCAGGAATTCCCTTTGTTTAGGGACACTTCAAAGTGGCTGCTTATGGCGCCATCTTGTTCCATCGTTCCGATCTTGACCTGCTGAAGCCAATCTAGAGCCCGTCGCCCTCTTATCGCTATGTTCCCCCTCCGTGGTCTCAATTCGCCCTCTCTGCCTTCCCCCGCGCCCCCCCCCCCCCCCCCCGTGCCCCCCTATTCTTTCTGCCCCACTACCTTCCCCCCATCCCTGTGTCTACCCTCCCCCCTATCAGACACTCTCTCACTGCTGGGAGATGTCCCGCGGCCCCCCTCGCTCTCATGCTTTCTGGCACTAGATTTTCCCGCTAGTGTGATGGCCTCAGTGCCAGGGGTAATCTGACTCCCCGTCCTATGCCAGTTCTGTTGGTATCCACTCTGTCTCCTCCTCGCCCTTGATGCCTTTTTTTCCCTGCTATAAATATGGCAATCAATAAGGTTGCCCTTCTTTCTTTAGATATCAATATTATGTTGCTCAGAGTCGCCAGCTATCAAATGATACCACCACAAGGTTCAACCGGGCATCGATCAAAGAGCCAAACAACCAGTTAGTTAGTTCAAGATCAATGGTACTTTATTTACACACAAGATTAACTTACACATGCAACATAAACACTACTAGTTAAACTACACCTGACAACTATAACAACCTGTACTTAACTTCAGGCACCCGGCTTAGGTCAGAGGAACAGTGGCCTTTGTTCGAATCTGGGTCTACTGGGTCTGGAGAAGTAACTGCTGCTCAGCTGGGCTCATCCGTCTGGTAGCGGGCGTTGAACTTGAACTTGCTTCTGGTGGTGCTGCAATTGGAGGTGGACGTTGCTGGAGCGCCCGGTCCAAAAGAGATCGAACACATGGCAGTGTCTCTCTTTATCCTTGGGGAGTTTCGCGCTCTTTTGGGCAGTTCTTCGGTTTGGACCCCACTAATTGGGCAGTTCTCGATCACTGCCTTCGCTCTGAGTCAATAAAGGGGCGGGTGCCTTGATTGCTGGGCGTGTCCTAAACGATCATTGACCCTGTTGTTGATGCTTCCTGAGTAAAGGGAGTGGCGCCAAAATGTCTGGACTTGTGTCGGTGACCGGAGTATCAGTCCTTTGTCTTACAGAGATGGGCCATCAAAATGCTAATCGGTTGGGGGTTTCAATGCTGTCTGGATTCTTTGCTCACAAATATACATTCAAGCTCTGTGCCTGCCTGAATCTTACATTGTCCACATTTCCCGTTAGGCTTTGTGAACGCCCATGTTTCTTGTTGTAAGTGGCCATCCCAGATGGCTACAGTCCGTCCTCTTGATCCTAAACGTGAAGCGTGATGGATCACACTACTGAAACTTCTTCTGTTCTCTGGTATGCCAGGTACCCTCAATCAAGGACAGGTTCTATCCTACTCTGTCCTATGGATCGGAACATTTACCTAATTTTTTTCTCAATACAGCACACATCTATAAAAATTCTAAGGGGGCACTATCACATTCAATCATACACTTCAGTTTCTTTACAATAAAGAGGAACCTCTAACTGTCCTTACCTAAACTACAGTTATGCTGCTATCTAATAACGAAAGGAACTTATATTACAGTACAAAATAAACAATAGTAGCATCACATTTCTACTTAACACTTATGGCAATTTACAGAGAAAGTAATTTTATTAAAACCGCGGAATTTATTAGGGCGAAAAAGGGTTCAAAAAGAGTGTGGGGTCTGTTGAAGTTCGAGAAAAGGGGCTCTTAGTGTGTATACTGGAGGGCAGGTGGCTCTCCTTCACCATTTCCGAAGTCTGAGTGTCTGGATGACACTGCAAAGTATCGCTATAATCAATAGGGCTTCTACCGTGTACGAAAGGGAATACTACTTTATGATATTATCGCACCATGTGGGGGTATCAGTGGCTGTTTCTATGTGTGATGTAGTGTCCGGGCTAGGGGTATCGTGTTGGGTGGCCATGTTTAGGGCCTGTGTGGTGAGGGGTATAGGGGCTGATAACGCGCGCAACTGTAGTGATCCAACGATGATCATGATGCAGATCATCAGGTCCGTCTTCATATTGTCTTTGTCTTCCTCTGTCTCCTGGTATATTTGTATCTTCCTGGGGGTACAAACATAATATCTGTTATTATCTTGTTCATTAATATCTCGTTTGTCTGTCTGTTTCTCCTTAACGTCAATTTCCCATTTAGAATCGTCACCATATGTGACTCCCTCATTTTTTTTTTAAACCAACGATTTGGGAGACAACACATCCGAAAATAAATTCTGTCACAGTGCGAGCACTCTCGCAGCCTGTGTTTGATGGGCTGAGTGAGCGGACAATTTCTCCGTCCAGTGCAAATTTGTTTCAACCAAGTGTTTTAACTTGTAAATAGCAGGTGGGGGTTGGCAACCGAAGGGTCGCCGGAAAGCAAACGAAGGTTGTGGCAAAGTGCATTCTTTAAACCACATTTTTAAAAGAACAGTAAAAGAGTTTCAAAAATAACTTTCCGAATGGGGTGCGGGGTAATGGGTGGAATCCCAAGGTATGGCGGTGATCAGTGCCATTGCTCCACTACCCAAGCTTGGCTGACCAAATACATAGGGGGTCCTCAGGCAGGGCGGAGATCAGTGCCGTTACTCTACTGCCTGAGTGACCTTACAAGAACGGTAAGAATTTGAATTGCTATGGACTTCCGACAAACGTCTCCCTTCAATTACCATGTGGCGTCAAAGGAGTAGTCATAACTTTATCAAGAAATTTTGCATGAGATCGACACATAAAGCCGTACAAGAGAGAAACATTCAACATTGAAAAACAAACTAAAAAAAAGAAAGTGGGCAGGCTCCATCAGGGAATAGGACACCGTAAATCTCAGTCGGTTCCTTTCTCTCATCATCTGGACACCTCAAGGTTCCATTCCGAAAAAGGTCAGAAAGGGGTTAGCATGGTGGGAGTCAGACTCTGAGTCATCACCATCTCTCGGTTGCCAAACTCGTGACTGGAGTTTCTGTGCCAAAGCGGCATAGGCCGATGTGGGATCCATCTCGTCGGTTCTTATCAGTCGATAAGAATTGTCGCGGTGCCATTGTTTCTTATCCTGTGGGGCGGTAGGGGCAAGAAGGGAGTTGCTATTGTCGGGTGGTGGGTCAGGTTCTGGTAGTGGCAAATAAATGGTCTCTGAGTGGCCGAACATATCGTGGTCGGTGTCACTGGGGCCGTAGTGACTGGGGCCTGGTCTGTTTTTCCATTGGTCGGGAATATCAAGGACGTTCGTCGTGCTTTCGCTGTCGCTATCGCTCGCGGCCGAATCAAGTGTGAGGCTGAAATTCCGTCTCTGGGGGCGGAGTCAAAGTCGTGTCTGTGGACGTGCTGTCCTGGCTGGGGGAGGGCTGGATTGGGTTGCCAGTGGGCGGGTCTTCATTGTCTGCTATTGCCAGTGAGATGTGGTGTGAGTGGCTGCACTGAGTTCCATAAACCTTAAGTTGGTTATATGGAACCATCCTGATTTTCCATTTGGATACGTGATCTTATAGACTGAGGGGCTTACTTTATCCGAAATTGAGTAAGGTCCTGCAAATTTGGGGGAGAGGAATGAACTAGGATTGTACAGGGAGACCATGACTTGCTGTCTGACTGTATATTCTACCGGGTGTACTGTTTTATTAAAGCACGTCTTACTCTGCTTTTTCCTAGCACCTAGTCGAACAGCTGCAGCGAGCTGTGCTGCTTTAATATTCTCCATTATTTGTTGGACCGCTTTTTCGTGGGTAAGGGCGGTGACTGCGGGGCTGGCCAAATCAAGTCCAAATAAATACTCGGTACCCTTCATGGGTCGTCCGGTCATGAGGGTGTGGGGGGTGTATCCTGTCGAACTCAACACCGTGTTTCTAATAAACATTATTACAAATGGGAGCACTGTGTCCCATGTCGTATTGTGCTGTTGCACCATCTTCCTAAGTGTTGCCTTTAGGGTTCGGTTCATGCAATCCACAATGCCGCTGGACTGTGGGTGATAGGCAATGTGAAACTTCTGTTTAATTCCGAAAATCGTCAGGACGTTTTTCATTACTCTGTCTGTGAAGTGCGAACCTTGGTCCGACTCAATACTACGGGGGAGTCCCCAACGAGTAAAAATTTGCTGGGTTAGAATTTTTGCTGTTGCTTTGGCCATGTTTGTTCTGGAAGGAAATGCTTCCACCCATTTTGTGAAGGCGTCGATGACGGCCAACACTTATTTAAATCCATTTTTGCAGGGGGGGAGGGGACCAATGTAATCTAACTGCAAGTTCGTCCATGGGCCATTAACAGGGCAGGTGTGTCTTAGCTGACCTTTCTTTGCGTATCTGTCTGGGTTGTTCTGGGCGTATATCAAACAATTCTCAATGTAGTGGGTTACGTCAGTTTTTAAATCAGGCCACCAACAGAGATGTCTGAGGTGGGCAAATGTGGATTCTATCCCTTGGTGTCCGTGTCCGTCATGGAATTGACAAATGATCTGGTTCCTGTCCTGTCCTGGGTGGGGACCACATAAATACCATCCTTTAATATGATTCCCTCGTGTACCGTTAAAGTGTCTTTGAACCTATCCTAGGGAGCTGGGAAGTCTCCTTTTAAAATTTCCTTGAGCATATCATCTTCCTGTTGTGCCAGTGCCAAACCTTGAATATTGGTCTGTGAGACCTGGACCACGTGTACTGGGGCACTATCAGGGGGCTGCCAAAAGTGGCCATGTCGTGAGCCTGCTTTTGCTAGGGCGTCTGCTTTCACGTTACCAGGCGGGGAGGAACGATGGTGGCTTCTAACTTTTATGATTCCATATTTGCGACCTTTAGCTTCTTTGAGAATGTGTTTAAGTAATGGCGCTGAGGGTAGGGGTTTTCCATCGGTGGATATAAATCCTCTAGATTCCCACAGGGGCAGGAATTCTGTCAAGCTGTTGCAAACATACAAACTGTCCGAATATATGTCTGTTGGGGTCGGGAACGAATCTGGGTGCTGCACAATGTATGCAATGGCTGCTAACTTGGCTGCCTGCGAACCTAAATGCCCAGGCAACTTTAACGAGATTTCCTCTAAAGCGCGTCCCTGAGCGTCTTCTACATAAATGCCACATCCTGGAATCCTTTTTCCATTCAGAATGGTGGAGGAACCATCTACATAAATTTTTGGAGCTTTATCTGTGGGCTGGGTTGTCTGTGGGCTGATGCCTGTCTTTGTCGGCACCGATTTGGGAACAAAGTGGCCTGTGTTGTGCGATCTCACATTTATGTGGGGTTCCTGCATATTGTAAATTATCGGCCAGAAACATGTGCGCCTTTGTCCTTTTTACCGTAATGTCGCATCCATGTAGGAGTAGGGTCCAACGCGTTGCTCGGATTTGGCTTACTGTGCCGTCTTTTAGCCTACCGTCTAACAGGAGCTATGTCGGGGTGTTCTCGGTCAAAATGATTACGAGGTTGAGTCCTGTTATGTACGAGAAGTATTGAACAGCCCAAAAAACTGCGAGCAAGTGCCTTTCGCAGGCTGAAAATCCTTGCTCTACTGGATCTAAAACTCGTGAGGCATAGGCTATTGGTCCTAAACGATCGTGCCTTTCCTGGAGGAGTACGGCCGAAAGGGTTCGGTCGGTGGTCGCTACCACTATTGATTATGGGGAGTGTGGCTCTGGTGCCTGCAAAATGGGGGCTGTAGTTAGGGCGTGTTTCAATGCATCTACGGCATCCGTGTGCTGTGGAAGCCATTCCCATGGGGCCTGTTTCTTTAGGAGCTCGGAAAGGGGGGCTGCTTTCATGGCAAAACCGTCTATATGGTTCCTGCAGTAACCGACCAGTCCTAAAAATGACCGGAGTGTTGTAACATTTTGGGGCAAGGGCAATTTTACAATTGAACCGATCCGTTTCTGCTCTCTCTCATGCTTACCATGCTTTATGACCATACCTAAATAAGTGACCTTTTCTTGGAGAATTTGGGGTTGATTTTACATCCAATTTCTTTTAGTAGACCTAAGAGTTCTGAAAGAAGCAAAATGTGCTCTTCCTTGGTGTCAGTCTGTAGGAGCAAGTCATCCACATACTGAATGAGGCATTCGGGTAGGGAAAATGTTGCTAATCCATTCGCCAATTGTCGGTGAAAGATGGAGGGGTAGTTGTGGAAGCGTTGTGGAAGGCATGTCCCCGTGTACTGCTGTCCCTGGAAGGTGAATGCAAATTTGCACTGGCACGTTTTGTCCAATGGGATGGACCAAAAGCCATTGCTAATGTGCAGAACCGTGAAAATGTTGACTGTAGTCCCTGCTGTAGCCCCGGTTTTCTTACGGGCCAAATCGGGGAATTGTTTTTTGAGGCTACGGGCAAAATTATGCCTTGATCCAGTAAACTTTGGATTACTTTAGCTATCTCTCCCTCGGCTTGCTGTGGAAAACCGGATTTTTTTCTGGGGCTTAGGATCGTGACCTGTAATGGTGACCATTCCTGGAATTTTCCTGCAATCGTGCTTGCGCTGGGCAAAAGGTGCTTTGTGTCTCTTCAAGACTTCCCTAACTGTTTTGTCCATGGTAATGGTTTGTGGACCAAACCAGTACTCTCCCACTGAGCTAATCCTGTGTTTGTAGTCTCCTACTGTGAGCGTGGCAGGAGCTCGTGCTGCTCTAGACATTTTCCACATGCACTTATTTACGCGGTCGAAAGAAAGGTTGTGTGAGCTCATAAAATCTGTCCCCAAGATGTGTTCTGCTGTCTGGGGTAAATCTACCAAAACGACTGAGTGCTTGATTTTAATGTTCGCGATTTGAATATCCACAGGGGCTGTAATGTGTCCCTGCTGGAGGTGTCCTGTAAAGCCACTAAGAGTGATAGTGTCTGTGGTGGGCCATATATCTCGCTGGTACATCGTGGAGGAGTTTAACGTGGTTCGGGACCCTCCTGTGTCCCAAAGGAACTCTACGGAGTATCCCCGGACTGTGCCTGCATCTACCGGTCTTCCGGACTTGTCCCAAAGTGTGTCGCAGACCCAAGTTAGGGAGTCCAAACAATGTCAATCGGTGCCATTTATGGCCAAATTATCTGCATGGGCACTAACGCTGTGGATAGGTCTGGCGTTGTTCCTAGGTGGGGCATTTGTGGGCTGATTCCATTGCTGATTCGGGGGGGCATAGCATTCTCGGGCGTATTGTCCCTCGTATCCAGAATTGTAGCATTCCTGCACTTTAGGGTGCTGTGAGTTATTTCTACCTTAATTTACCCATGCGGGGTCTTGGTGTGTCCTTACAGGGTTCATGTTCACGTCTACTTTCTCATACTCTGTCTTTTTCTGTGGGGATTGTTCCCAAGCTCTAGATAGTCTCTTCAGTACCCACACTTTATTGTGTGCCGGGTCTGAGGGGTCGTAATTCGCACGTGCCTTTTGTCCTGCCTCTGTGGCATGGGATACTAGAGTACGGGTCCATTTGGCCGTATTGTCTGCAGTTAAATGGGCGCGTGTTAAATCACCGAATACTGCTGTGAAGTGTATCCAGGGGCATCCAGAAAATGCTGTTGGATGCTCTCCTTTCTTCTGTCTACATCAGTTCAGTCCTTCTACTGGATCTCCTCTATTATAGCCAATTGCATCTTAAGATGGCTGTCTTCATATCCTGGAAGCTACCTCCTCCTACATTTTGTGAATCCAGACCGTACATGACGGTCTGTTGCCTAACTCGCTCAAAAAAGTGGTGTGGGTCTGATGTGGGGTGAAAGGTTTCTATTTTATCGCGGGCATCTCTTAACTGGGTCATGGTTAGTGAGGTGGTGTACGCAAAATCGGGTTGGTCTTCTGTTGTTACTCTGCGCTGCGTGGTGACTGGATTCATAGGGTTGGTGCCGCCTATGAAGTCGGTGGTGCGGGTGCTTTCCTTTTTGGGGCCTGGGGGGCTCTATTCTGACTTTCTGTTTCGTTTACATATCGATGGGCCGTTTCATTAAGTTCCTGCCAATCGGGGCCATCTTCCTGACCTAAGTTTAACCCAACTGATGAAATCAAATGAAATGATAATCGCTTATTGTCACAAGTAGGCTTCAAATGAAGTTACTGTGACAAGCCCCTAGTCGCCATATTCCGGCACCTGTTCGGGGAGGCTGGTACGAGGCTGATGGGTTAATACGTCCGGACAAGACCCAGTCTACTGTTTCCTAACTTAAGCGGGAATGTTGAAACAAAACACGAGGCTCAGAAAAATGATTGTCACGTCACAACTTCATTGGACTCTCAGGCTGGGAGATACCTTCTACATTAGCAGTTTCAGAGACCATAAGACCATAAGACACAGGAGCAGAATTAGGCCACTCGGCCCATCGAGTCTGCTCTGCCATTCAATCATGGCGGATATTTTTCTCATCCCCATTCTCCTGCCTTCTCCCCATAACCCCTGATCCCCTGACTGAGCAAAAACCTATCAATCTCTGTCTTAAAGTCACTCAGTGATTTGGCCTCCACAGCCTTCTGCGGCAAAGAGTTCCACAGATTCACCACCCTCTAGCTAAAGAAATTCCTCCTCATCTCTGTTTTAAAGGATCGTCCCTTTAGTCTGAGGTGGTGTCCTCTCGTTCCAGTTTTTCCTACAAGTGGAAACATCCTCTCCATGTCCACTCTATCCAGGCCTCGCAGTATCCTGTAAGTTTCAATAAGATCCCCCTTCATCCTTCTAAACTCCAACAGAGTCCTCAAAGTGGAATCGGGTCCCCTTGGATCCCAGGATGTTAGTTGAGTAGTCTGGCCCCATGTCATACAAGATAAGGTAAAGACCAGGGAGAGGACTGCAAAAAAGCACTATCTTCGGAGCAGGGAACCTTCGATAGCAGGGACTACTCTCGGCGGAGTGGCATCCTAAACATCTTTGGAACCTAACATTGGGCAAGGGACTAAACCCGTGATTCACCCAGGAAATTATAGGCTGGTGGGCCTTGTGTGGGGTAATTATAGGGGAGGATTCTTGGAGACAGGATTTACTCACGTTTGGAAACAAGCGGACTTGTTGTTGATGGATAGCATGGTTATGTGGAGGGGAGATCGTGCCTCGCTGATTTGGTTGCGTTTTTCGAGGAAGTGACAAAGATGATAGGAGGGGACATGAGAAGTCCTTGGCAGGTAGGATCAAGGAAAACCCTAAAGCTTTCTATAGGTATGTCAGGAATAAAAGAATGACTCGGGTAAGAATAGGGCCAGTGAAGGACAGTAGTGGGAAGTTGTGCGTGGAGTCCGAGGAGATATGAGAGCAGCTAAATGATTTTTTTTTGTCAGTATTCACACAGGAAAAAGACAATGTTGTCAAGGAGAATACTGAGATACAGGCTACTAGACTAGATGGGATTGAGATTCATAAGGAGGAAAGTGTGAATTCTGGAAAGTGTGAAAATAGATAATTCCCCTGGGCCGGATGGGATTTATCCTAGGATTCTCTGGGAAGCTAGGGAGGAGATTGTAGAGCCTTTGGCTTTGATCTTTATGTCGCCATTGTCTACAGGAATAGTGCCAGAAGACTGGAGGATAGCAAGTGTTGTCCCCTTGTTCAAGAAGGGGAGTAGAGACAACCCCAATAACTATAGACCAGTGAGCCTTACTTCTGTTGTGGGCAAAGTCTTGGAAAGTATTATAAGAGATAGGATTTATAATCATCTAGAAAGGAATAATTTGATTAGGGATAGTCAACACGGTTTTATGAAGAGTAGGTCATGCCTCACAAACCTTATAGAGTTCTTTGAGAAGGTGACCAAACAGGTGGACGAGGGTGAAGCAGTTGATGTGGTGTATCTGGATTTCAGTAAAGCGTTTGATAAGGTTCCCCATGGTAGGCTTTTGCAGGAAATACGGAGGCATGGGATTGAGGGTGATCTAGCGGTTTGGATCAGAAATTGGCTAGCTGTAAGAAGACAGAGGGTGGTGG
The DNA here is from genome assembly GCF_047496885.1 of Scyliorhinus torazame. Classification (NCBI taxonomy): domain Eukaryota; kingdom Metazoa; phylum Chordata; class Chondrichthyes; order Carcharhiniformes; family Scyliorhinidae; genus Scyliorhinus; species Scyliorhinus torazame. The sequence continues at coordinate 60,255,101 of NC_092707.1, forward strand.
GTGATGGGAAATGTTCAGCCTGGAGTTCAGTTACTAGTGGTGTACCACAAGGGGCTACTGCTGTTTGTCATTTTTATAAATGACCTGGAGAAGGGCGTAGAAGGATGGGTGAGTAAATTTGCAGATGACACTAAAGTTGGTGGCGTTGTGGACAGTGCGAAAGGATGTTGCAGGTTACAGAGGGACATAGATAAGCTGCAGAGCTGGGCTGCGAAGTGGCAAATGGAGTTTAATGCAGAAAAGTGTGAGGTGATTCATTTTGGAAGGAGTAACAGGAATACAGAGTACTGGGCTAATGGTAAGATTCTTGGTAGTGTGGATGAGCAGAGAGATCTCGGTATCCATGTTCATAGATCCCTGAAAGTTGCCACCCAGGTTGAGAGGTTTGTTAAGAAGGCGCACGGTGTGTTAACTTTTATTGGTAGAGGGATTGAGTTTCGGAGCCATGAGGTCATGTTGCAGCTGTACAAAACTCTGGTGCGGCCGCATTTGGAGTATTGCGTGCAGTTCTGGTCGCCGCATTATAGGAAGGATGTGGAAGCATTGGAAAGTGTGCAGAGGAGATTTACCAGAATGTTGCCTGTTATGGAGGAAAGATCTAATAAGGAAAGGCTGAGGGACTTGAGGTTGTTTTCGTTAGAGAGACGAAGGTTAAGAGGTGACTTAAACGAGGCATACAAGATGATCAGAGGATTAGAAAGGGTGGACAATGAGAGCCTTTTTCTTCGGATGGTGATGTCTAGCATGAGGGGACATAGCTTTAAATTGAGGGGAGATAGATATAGGACAGATGTCAGAGGTAGGTTCTTTACTCAGAGAGTAGTAAGGGTGTGGAATGCCCTGCCTGCAACAGTAGTGGACTCGCCAACATTAAGGGCATTTAAATGGTAATTGGATAGACATATGGATGATAAGGGAATAGTGTAGATGGGCTTTAGAGTGGTTTCACAGGTCGGCGTAACATCGAGGGCCGAAGGACCTGTACTGCGTTGTAATGTTCTATGTTCTAAAGGTATCTCTGAACCCATTCTGAACTGAGAGCAGTGATTGCAATCTTGCAATTTGCTGCCTGCACTTGGCATGGTCTACGGAACTCTGCCTCTGTTCCGTGGTAGAACTGTGGAGTGCTAGTAGGGCTGCCTTTACGTCCTCGCATTGCTTTCTCAATTGTTCTGCTTGGTGTTCTGTTTCCTCTCTTACCAAAACCGCACGTTGCATGTCCTGGTAGGCCTTATCATATTGGATCTGAAAGCTACTTAGGTGGGCGAGACAAGATTGGTGTGCCCGTTTGACATCAGCCATCTCCTTGTCCTTCGCCGCTAGCTCTCGGAGTTGCTCATTTACTCTCACACTCGCTAACATTTACCTCACTACTCTTCTTCTCCTCAAGCTGTCTGCGGAGCGTCCTCATGACCTCCTTGGTGCCTCGCAATTGTGCCAAGTAGGACACGATTGCCATCGGCTTACAAACTCTACTTAAATTCTTCTTATGGATCTCGGTCAGGTTATCCCACCAAGTTTGTCCTATGCTACCAGGACCTGTTTCCTTATTCGCACAAACTCAGACCATAGGGGCCATCCTTTCCCCTTTCGGTACTTCCTAATTTCCACTTCCCATATGGGACACTGTTCTGCTCTGTTGGTCGCTGCGACCTCGGGTTCCTGTGGGTGCATAAGGCGTTCCATTGCCTTCATTGCCATTTCTACCGTAATTTCTGTATCTCTACCGGGAATTTGGGACGGGGGGAATAAAGCGGTGGTGCAAACAGCAGGTATGGCTTCAGCTATTTTCCGGTTCACACAGCTCCCGAAAGTTTCACGCAACAAAATCTATCGAGGTTACCTTATATCCCTTGTTAGTACGCATGTAAATTACACACTTCCGAATCTTGGAGGTTTGATCGATATCGGTCTTACGCTTGTGGTTTCTTTTACTTTTACAATTGGATTTCTAATTCAAACGTTTTGTGGGTTCTGTCGGAGTGACACAGTCACTTCTGGGTCGAGTCCCGTCAGATGTCGCCAAAAGCTGTTACCTTTTTTTAACCTGCTATAAATATGGCAATCAATAAGGTTGCCCTTCTTTCTTTAGATAGCGATATTATATTGCTTTCAGAGTCGCCAGGTAGCAAATGATACCACCACTAGGTTCAACGGATATCGATCAAAGAGCCAAACAACCAGTTAGTTAGTTCAAAATCAATGGTACTTTATTTACACACAAGATTAATCATGCAACATAAACACTACTAGTTAAGCTACACCTAACAACTATGACAACCTGTACTTAACTTCAGGCACCCGGCGTAGGTCAGAGGAACAGTGGCCTTTGTTCAAATCTGGATCTACTGGGTCTGGAGAAGTAACTGCTGCTCAGCGGGGCTCATCCGTCTGGTAGCGGACATTTAACTTGAACTTGCTTCTGGTGGTGCTGCAATTGGAGGTGGACGTTGCTGGAGCGCAAGGTCCAAAAGAGATCGAACACATGGCAGTGTTTCTCTTTATCCTTGGGGAGTTTTGCGCTCTTTTGGGCGGTCCTTAGGTTTGGACCCCATTAATTGGGCAGTGCTCGATCACTGCCTTCGATCTGAGCCAATAAAGGGGCGGGTGCCTTGATGGCTGGGCATGTCCTAAGTGGTCATTGACCCTGTTGTTGATGCTTCCTGAGTAAAGGGAGTAGCGCCAAAATGTCTGGACTTGTATCGGTGACCGGAACATAGAACATAGAACATAGAACAATACAGCGCAGTACAGGCCCTTCGGCCCACGATGTTGCACCGAAAGAGTATCAGTCCTTTGTCTTACAGAGATGGGCCATCAAAATGCTAATCGGTTTGGGGTTTCGATGCTGTCTGGATTCTTTGCTCACAAATATACATTCAGGCTCTGTGCCTGCCTGAATCTTACATTGTCCATATTTCCCTTTAGGCTTTGCGAACGTCCATGTTTCTTGTTGTAAGTGGCCATCCCAGATGGCTACACCCTCCCCTGTGCTCTGCTGTCCTCGCCCCTTCCTTCCTCTGAGCTAGTTCCTTTACTCATAGCGAGGCAGTGCAGTCGTGTGCAAAACAGTCCATTTTCATCGCTTTCTCTGTGTCCTTCTCACCGCTGCCTACTCTGCCGTTTATCTAGTCCGTTCATATCGACGAACACGTCTGCCTCTCCTGGGGTAATGAAATAGTGCTGTCTGTTCTGGGACTTTACCCAGAGCCTGGCTGGGAATACCATTCTGAATCTTACATTGTTTTTGTACAGGTCCGGTTTCGTGTGGTTAAATTCGACCCTGTGCTTCGCCAGGTCCGCTCCAATGTCTTGGGAGACCCTTATCCTGTGTTCTTCCCAACTGCTTGCCTTCATAGGCCGAGCCTGGCGCAGGATCCTCTCCCGATCCTGGTCTCTCTGCAGCCTGGCTATTATCACCTTCGGCTGCTCACTGACCCTGGGCTTTGGTCGGTGTGACCTGTGAGCCCCGTTCCGGTGGCTGGGGGAAGCTGTCCCTTCCAACAAGGCTGCCCAGCACCTGCGCCACGTAATTGGTTGGGTCTCTGCCCTCAATTCCCTCTGGCAGGCTGCCCACAAATATTTTGTTGCCTGGATTGATTCTCCTGGTCCTCTGCCTCCCCTTTCAGGCCCCCAAGGTTAGTTTGGCCATGTACATAGTGGTGTTTGTATGAATCATAGGAACCACCATGACCACGGTTGCCCATGGGTAACAAATGGTCAGAAGGTTCCTAATAGCCGTACAAGGACCAGGACCAGTCCTCTGGGCAGAGACTGGTTACAAAAAATCCAAATGAAATGAAATGAAAATGAAATGAAAATCGCTTATTGTCACAAGTAGGCTTCAAATGAAGTTACTGTGAAAAGCCCCTAGTCGCCACATTCCGGCGCCTGTTCGGGGAGGCTGGTACGGGAATGATCTGATGCAAACTGGGGACTGACATAATGTTGTTGGGAAATATCCCGGAATGTTTCAGGAGGGCCTTGGCAATATCAAAGGAGTAAGTGCAAAGTTTTATGTGGACCTGGGGGCCCTGCCTAAATATTTCAGGCCAAGACCACTCCCCTATTTCTTGTTCACCAAGGTACAGCCCGAACCTGGGTGCCTGGAGTGCCTTCACATTATACACCCAGGACAGTTTGAGGAATGGGCTGCACCAGTGGCTCCAGTACTAAAACCCCACAAGTCAGTCCACCTTTGTGGAGACTATAAATTGGCTGTCAACTGAACTTTCTGCCTTGACTGGTACCCCATGTCGCATATTGAAGCTGGTTGGAGGCCACATGTTTACCAAGCTAGACATGAGCCATACATTCCTCCAGCTGGAGCTCAATACGACATCCAGGATGTTCGTCACTATCAACACCCATAAGGGGTTGTATGAATACTCCCGCCTGCCTTTTGGAGTCTCTTTGGCTTGTACCATTTTTCAGCATGTACTGGAAAATATCCTTCAAGGGCTGCCTAGGGTGGCAGTGTACCTGGAAGTTGTGTTCATCACAGGAGACAGAGATGATAGGTTCTTGATTAATAGGTTATGGGGAGAAGGTAGGAGAATGGAGATGAGAAAAATATCAGCCATGATTGAGTGGTGGAGCAGACTCGATGGACCGAATGGCCTCATTCTGCTCCTATGTCTTATGGTCTTATGGAGTAACTGATTGCATTTGCGTCGTGAACCCTGACAGATGTTGGGCAACACTATGCACAAATCGAAAAAGTGGGTCTGGTCGTGATATTCAACGTGAAGAATTTCCATCCATATGTCTACAGCCGACACTTAACGATAATCACGGACCATAAACCCCTGTTGGGCCTTTTTAGAGATGACAAGGCGCTCCCATCCATCAACTCGACTCGTCTTCCGCTCTGGGCTCTCTTGTTGGCAGCACACAAATACTCCTTCGAGCACTGCCCGGGAACACACTTCATCAATGCTGATGCCCTGAGTTGCCTCACTGAGAATGAACAAGGTCATCATGACTGACCTTTATGGACACCCTGCCTGTGTCCACCAGGCAGATGCACTTATGGACCCAGGAAGGCCCCATGTTGGGAAATACAGCACATGATCCTAAGGGGCGGAATCCAAGAACTCCCAATGGAGGGCCTGAAGCCCTTCATATCTAAATGCCAAGAATTTAACGTGGAAGATGGCATCATCCTGTGGGGGGCCCAAGTAGTTGTCCCTCGCCCTGGTCAGTGCCCAATCTTAAAGGAGCTCTACAGTGGTCACCCAGGTGTCTCCAAGATGAAGATGCTCGGCAGGAGCCATGTGTGGTGGCCCAGGCTTGATTCTGACATTAAATATTGGTGAAACAGTGCCTGGTATGTCCAATGGGATGGAGCACATTCAAATGGTGCCCTGTCACCCATCTTCTAATGGCTTGGCCGAGCGGGGGGGGTCCAAACATTTTAAAACGGTATGAAGAAACAAACTATCGGTTCGCTCGTTACTAAATTTGCTCAGTACCTTTTCAACTACAGCACCAGGCCACATGTGATGACGGGGGTTCCACCAGTGAAATTGCTGATGGGCCGGTGCCTCGGGACCAGACTCAGTCCACTTTTTCCTAACTGAAGTAGGCGGCACGGTGGCACAGTGGTTATCACTGCTACCTCACAGCTCCAGGGACCCGGATTCAATTCCGGCCTCGAGTCACTGTCTGTGTGGAGTTTTCACTTTCTCCCCATGTCTGCGTGGGTTTCCTCCGGGTGCTCCGGTTTCCTCCCACAGTCCAAAGATGTGCGGGTTAGGTGGATTGGCCATGTTAAATTGCCCTTAGTGTCCAAAAGGATGAGGAGGAGTTATTGGGTCACGGGGAGAGGGTGGAGGCGTGGGCGTAAGTAGGGTGCTCTTTCAAGGGCAGGTGTAGACTTGATGGGCCTTATGGCCTCCTTCTGCACAGTAAATCCGATGATTCTATGAAAGTGGCACCAAAACAGGAGGCTCAAAAAATATTATAACACCCGACGACCCATAAGAACTTTCAGGATGCAGAGGTACTGCCTATACTCGCAATTCCGGAGATGGGTCCCCTGGGATCCTCGGAGTGGCAATTGAGAATACTGGCCCCATCTGAGGCCCATCCAACTGGGACTTGTTATCCAACCTTTTAAATACTGTCCCAGACCAGGATTGGGAGTTCCTGTTAGTCCCGGGCTGGGACACTGCTGTTGTATGCCATGTGTACAACTTTACTTTTGCGTTAACATGCATTTGGTTTAACCTTTATCTTTGTGTCTCCTGGATTACTACAAAGTTAAGTTTAGCTTTTTCCCTTTGTATTCCAACCCTGTTTTCATTCTTTTATTTGATTAATATTCCTTTTTAATTACACATGCACCAGGTTTTAATGAATCGGACATCTAGAGGCTTAAATTCCTTTCTGCCTCCAATGTTCCTGGTCGGTCACCATGAAGAAAAGACTCTCATATCTTTCACACATCCAAGCTTCCCACAATTAACTCCATCTTTCAGTTTTGTCTGTTCAGTATCTTACACCTATGGGTGGTGCTGTGAGCATAGTGCTGTGTGACAGAACTGTGAAATAATTGGTTGATGTTTTGTAGGAAAAGTCTTGTTGAATTGATTCTTTATTTCTATGTGCTTGGTTGAGTTCTGTTTTCTCTCTACGAGGAAAATGGAGATTTTGTCGGCACTCTGTTATCACATTGCGGAACGCAACCATGGTGTTAAAAGACATTTTTATTACAAGTAGGTTCAGGCGCTGGGATCAAAATACCTCTCACATAATAATAATCTTTATTATTGTCACAAGTAGGCTTACATTAACACTGCAATGGAGTTACTGTGAAAAGCCCCTAGTCGCCACACTACGGCGCCTGTTTGGGTACACAGAGGGCAAATTCAGAATGTCCAATTCACCGAACAAGCACGTCTTTCGGTACTAGGCAGGGATGTCCTATGTCCCCCCTGCTGTTTGCACTCGCGATTGAGCCGTTGGCCATCGCGTTAAGAAGTTTGGTGGTCTGGAAAGGGATAGTGCGGGGAGTGGGGTGGGGGTAGAGCTTAGGGTGTCCTTATATGCCGATGATTTGTTGATATGTCGGAAACAAGTGTGTCAATAGGGGGAATACTGGAGCTGCTTGGGGTGTTTGGATCTTTCTCGGGGTACAATTTAAATCTAGGCAAGAGTGAATATTTTGTGGTGTCTCGGCCAGGGGTGGGGACAGGGGTAGGGGGGGGCGCTGCCATTCCGTAGGGCAGGGACTCACTTTAGATACCTGGGGGTGCAGGTACCTCGGGATTGGGGGGGGGGGGGCTCCGTAGGTACAACATTTCTAGTTTGGTGGGGAGGGTGAAAGCTGATCTGGCAAGGTGGGATGGTCTCCCTCTGTCATTGGAGGGTCGGGTACAGGCGATTAAAATGAACGTGTTGCCCCAATTTCTGTTTATTTTCCAATGCATGCCGATTTTCCTGCCTGAGGCATTTTTTAGAGAGATTGAAAGAATTATTACCTCGTTCATATGGGGTGGGAAGGTGGCCAGAGATAGAAAGGTGCTGCTACAGAGGGGAAGGCAAGCAGGGGGTTTGGGTCTTCCGAACCTGATGTATTATTACTGGGCAGCGAATGTGGAGAATGTGCGGAGCTGGGTCAGAGGGGTTGATTCCCAGTGGGTCAGAATGGAGGAGAGTTTGTGTCGTGGGTCGGGATTGAAGGTGCTAGCAACAGCACCACCCCCGATGGCCCCGGGTAAATACTCAGGGAGTCCGGTAATAATAGCTTCATTGAGAATTTGGAGGCAGTTTTGCCAACACTTCAGGTTGGGGGCAGGGTCAAGGGAAATGCCGATTCAGGGGAACCACAGATTTGAGCCAAGGAAGTGGGACGGACATTATCGGAGATGGGAGGAGAAGGGGATTAAGGCGCTAAAAGATTTGTTTCTTGGGGGTCGGTTTGCAGGATTAAAGGAGCTGGGAGCGAAGTATGGGCTGGAGCAGGGGGAAATGTTTAGATGCATGCAGGTTGGAGATTTTGCCAGGAAGGAGATACAGAGCTTCCCGGTGTAGCCGGCCTCTACAATGCTGGAGGAGGTGCTGACAACATGGGGTATGGAGAAGGGGGTAGTGTCGGCAGTTTTCGGGGCTGTTTTGGAAGAGGAGAAGGCACCGCTGGAAGGGATCAAGGCAAAGTGGGAGGAAGAGTTGGGGGACGATATGAAGGAGGGATTCTGGTGTGATTCTGGTATAATTCTGCACAATTATAGGCCCGTTAGCATAACTTTGGTAGTAGGGGAGATGCTGCAATCTATCATCAAGGAAGAAATAGAGAGCCATCTGAATGGAAATTATCCCATTGGGTAGGCGCACCATGGGTTCATAAAGGGCAGGTCGTGCCTAACTAATTTAGTGGAATTTTTTGAGGACATTACCAGTGCGGTAGATAAGGGGGGGCCAATGGATGTGGTATATCTGGTTTCCAGAAAGCTTTTGACAAGGTGCCACACAAAAGGTTGCTGCATAAGATAAAGATGCATGGCATTAAAGGTAAAGTAGTAGCATGGATGGAGGATTGGTTAATTGATAGAAAGCAAAGAGTGGGGATTAATGGGTGTTTCTCTGGCTGGCAATCAGTAGCTAGTGGTGTCCCTCAGGGATCAGTGTTGGGCCCACAATTGTTCACAAATTACATAGATGATTTGGAGTTGGGGACCAAGTGCAATGTGTCCAAGTTTGCAGACGACACTAAGATGAGTGGTAAAGCAAAAAGTGCAGAGAATACCGGAAGTCTGCCGAGGGATTTGGATAGGTTAAGTAAATGGAGTATTGTGCTCAGTTTTGGTATCCTTACCTGAGAAAGGACGTACTGGCACTGGAGGGTGGGCAGAGGAGATTCACTAGGTTAATCCCAGAGCTGAAGGGGTTGCATTACGAGGAGAGGTTGAGTAGACTGGGACTGTATTTAGAAGGATGCAGGGGGTTCTTATAGAAACATATAAAATTATGAAGGGAATAGATAGGATAGATGCAGGCAGGTTGTTTCCACTCGTGGATGAAAGCAGAACTAGGGGGCATAGCCTCAAAATAAGGGGAAGTATATTTAGAACTGAGCTTAGGAGGAACTTCTTCACCCAAAGGCTTGTGAATCTATGGAATTCCTTGCCCAGTGAAGCAGTTGAGGCTCCTTCATTAAAAGTTTTTAAGATAAAGATAGATAGTTTTTTGAAGAATAAAGGATTAAGGGTTATGGTGTTCGGGCCGGAAAGTGGAGCTGAGTCTACAAAAGATCAGCCATGATCTCATTGAATGGCGGAACAGGCTCGAGGGGGTCAGATGGCCTACTCCTGCTCCTAGTTCTTATGTTCTTAAGGCACACTGTGGTTTAAAAAGGGCAACATGTTCTTCCCCTCAGTTCAAACTTAACATTCTCAAGTGTTAAGAATTCCAACAGGTGCCCCCGCCACACCAGGGCACAGGATGGAGAGGTTGCTCTCCACCCCAACATGATTCGCCTTCGGGTGATCAACGAGGCGAAGGCTGCAACATCTGCCTCCGCATTCGTTTCCAACCCCGGCTAGTCCGACACCCCGAATATGGCCTCCCGAGGGCCCAGGTCCAGTTTCACGTGCACCACTTTAGAGATTACCCTAAAAACCACCTTCCAGTAATCCTCCAGCTTTGGACAGGACCAAAACAAATGAACGTGACTTGCGGGGCCCCCCCCCCCGCAACGTTCACACACATCCTCTACCCCCTCAAAGAGCAGGCTCATCCTCGCCCTTGTGCTCTATATACCACCTTCAGCCTATAATTACCTGCTTTCTGCCTACCTCCTTTTTTAAACAGTGGTGTCACGTTTGCAAATTTCCAATCCGCCGTGACCACCCCAGAGTCTAGTGAATTTTGGTAAATTATCACTAGTGCATTTGCAATTTCCCTAGCCATCTCTTTTAGTACTCTGGGATGCATTCCATCAAGGTCAGGAGACTTGTCTACCTTTAGCCCCATTAGCTTGCCCATCACTACCTTCTTAGTGATAACAATCATCTCAAGTGATAACAATCATCTCACCTGTCATAGCCTCATTTCCATTAGTCACTGGCATGTTATTTATGTCTTCCACTGTGAAGACCGACCCAAAGGTCTGTTCAGTTCCTCAGCCATTTCCTCATCTCCCATTATTAAATCTCCATTCTCATCCTCTAAAGGACCAATATTTACCTAAGTCATGTTTTTTTGTTTTATATATTTGTAGAAACTTTTACTATCTGTTTTTATATTCTGAGCAAGTTTACTCTCATAATCTATCTTACTCTTCTTTACAGCTTTTTCAGTAGCTTTCTGTTGCCCCCTAAAGATTTCCCAGTCCTCTAGCCTCCCACTGATCTTTGCTACTTTGTATTCTTTTTCCTTCAATTTGATACTCTCCCTTATTGCCTTAGATATCCACGGTCGATTTTCCCTCTTTCTACCGTCCTTCCTTTTTGTTGGTATAAACCTTTGCTGAGCACTGTGAAAAATCGCTTGGAAGGTCCTCCACTGTTCCTTAACTGTTTCACCATAAAGTATTTGCTCCCAGTCTACCTTAGCTAGTTCTTCTCTCATCCCATTGTAATCTCCTTTGTTTAAGCACAAAGCACTAGTGTTTGATTTTACCTTCTCACCCTCCATCTGTACTTTAAATTCCACCATATTGTGATCACTCCTTCTGAGAGGATCCCTACCTATGAGATCATTAATGAATCCTGTCTCATTACACAGAACCAGATCTAGGACCGCTTGTTCCCTCGTAGGTTCCATTACATACTGTTCTAGGAAACTATCGTGGATACATTCTATAAACTCTTCCTCAAGGCTGCCTTGACTGACCTGGTTAAACCAATCGACATGATTAAAATCCCCCATGATAACTGCTGTACCATTTCTACATGCATCAGTTATTTCTTTGTTTATTGCCTGTCCCACCATAATGTTACTATTTGGTGGCCTATAGACTACTCCTATTGGTGACTTTTTCTCTTTACTATTCCTGATTTCCACCCAAATGGATTCAACCTTATCCTCCATAGCACCGATGTCATCCCTTACTATTGCCCGGATGTCATCCTTAAATAACAGAGCTACACCACCTCCCTTACCATCCACTCTGTCCTTCCGAATAGTTTGATACCCTTGGATATTTAACTCCCAGTCGTGACCATCCTTTAACCATGTTTCATTAATGGCCACTAAATCATAGTCATTCACAATGCTTTGCGCCATCAACTCATTTACCTTATTCCGAATACTACGAGCATTCAGGTAAAGTACATATATGTTGGCTTTTATACCTCTGTTTTGAATCTTAACACCTTGATCAGTAACCTCGCCTAAGTTATTTTTCCTCTTAACTTTTCTCCTAATTTTCCTTGTCGTTGAACCCATTTCTTCATGTAACAACCTGCTGCGTCGCATTCCATTTATGTTTTTACTTCCTGTTGTATTCCTTTTAGTATTACTGGGCCTATTCACTGAACTCCCCTCAGTCACTGTACCTCGTACTGTCGCCCTTTTTGATTTTTGACTCTGGCTTCTCTGCCTTACACCTTCCCCCTTACTGCCTTTTGTTTCTGTCCTTGTTTTTCTACTTTCCGACTTCCTGCATCGGTTCCCAGCCCCCTGCCACACAAGTTTAAACACTCCCCAACAGCTCGAGCAAATAGCCCCCCTAGGACATCAGTTCCAGTCCTGCCCAGGTGTAACCCGTCCAGTATGTACAGGTCCCACCTCCCCAGAACCGGTCCCAATGCCCCAGGAATCTGAAACCCTCCCCTTGACACCATTCCTTCAGCCACGTATTCATCCTATATATCCTGTCATTTCTACTCTGACTAGCACGTGACACCGGTAGTAATCCTGAGATCACTACCTTCGAGGTCCGATTTCTTAACTTCCTTCCTAGCTCCCTATATTCTGCTTTTAGGACTACATCCCTTTTTTTACCTATGTCCTTTGTACCGATGTGTAGCACGACCACTGGCTGTTCACCCTCCCCCTCCAGAATGTCCTGTACCCACTCAGAGACATCCTTGACCCTAGCACCAGGGAGTCAACATACTATCCTGGAGTCTCGTTTGTGGCCACAGAAACGCCTGTCTATTCCCCTTACAATTGAACCCCCTATAACTATTGCACTGTCACACTTACCACCCCTCCCTCTGCTGCAGAACCAACTGTGGTGCCATGAGTTTGGCTGCTGCTGTTTTCCCCTGAGAGGCCATTCCCCTCAACAGTATCCAAAGCGGTATATCTGTTCTGCAGGGGAATGGCCACAGGAGATTCCTGCACTACCTGCCTCGCTCTCTTGCTCTGTCTGATGGTCACCATTCCCTTCCTGCCTGTGGAGTCTGAGCCTGCAGTGTGACCACCTCTCTCTACGTGCTATCCACGATGCTCTTGACTCACGGATGCTCCACAGTGTCTCCAGCCTCCGCTCCAGCTCTGAAACTCGAGCTTCCAGGAGCTGCAACTGGAGACACTTCATGCACACATGCTGACCCTGGGGACTGGAACTGTCCGCAGCCTGCCACATGGAGCAAGAGGAGCAGACCACGCCTTGGAGCTGTCCTGCCATGATTTAGCCCTTTAAATTAAACTTTTGAAATTAAAAGGATGGAGGGATTCTACAATTCATGGGCGTTATTCATTATGCACTTTCAAGAATTGGCTAACATTGGACATTAGCGGGGGGGTGGGGGGGTGGGGGGTGGGGGGGGGGGTGTTGAGAGGGTTGGGGAGGGGGACTGTTTGTGTTAATGGTGACTATGGGTGATTCCTGATTCCTTTTTGCTATTTGTTTATGTTAACATGTGGGCTGCTGTTTGGGGGTTTGGAGGGAGGATGGGATTGTTGTTGTTGATATGGGGATTGACATTGTATTCGTTACTGATTATTGTTGGTGGGTGTAAATGTGGGAGAAAATGTGAAAAAGGAGGAGAATAAAAATATTTTTTTAAAAGAAGCACGTCTTTTGGTACTTGTGGGAGGATACCGGAGCGCCCGAAGGAAACCCACGCACACACGGGGAGAACGTGCAGACTCCGCACAGACAGTGACCCAAGCCAGGAATCGATATTATATAAAGAATGATATTACGGTATAAGAGACTTGAATAATTGTCTAAGTGTAAAGTAAGGGGTACTGAAGGCCTTTATTGGGTTGTGGAGCTGGAGGACAATCTCTAAATGGGAATTAGTTGCTGATGATCTCCAGCTAGAGAGCACGTGTTGCTGGCAACACCATCACTGGGTCCACGTCTTATCTCACCCTATTGTAAATAGGGCCTTTGCTTTTTGTCTTTGTCTTTTTCTTTCTCTTCCCCTTCTTTGCATGGCATAAAATTCCCCCTAATGGCCACCTTATGGAAGATACAACAAATTGCTACAGTTCTGCAACCACTTGCTGATCAATGCCGCATTCATTCCTGTGAGTTAGAAATTGGATTTTCAAATTCAATGGTCTAGTTTACAATGGCCCTGCTAAGTACCCATGGCCGATTCTCAGATGACAATAGTGTGGCATTAGCCAAGGTTGAGTCATGTATGTCAGCTTCCTATGATGCATCCTGCCATGAAGTTGTGAGCAATTGAGGCATTAAAGAATGACTGAAGATGAAATGGATCATGTCTATTACCCAAGTCAAATGAATAGACCTGCAAAATGGGATGGCTAGCATCACTCACTATTTGTCCATTGTGAGAATGAGATTCCTTCCTGTAATGAGGTGGATAGAATTTTGGACAGCTTGTTTGTTCCACTGGGTGACATCAACTGCACCCAAAACCTTGTGGAAATCTGGTCACTAGGAAGATGTTGATGTGTCTCTTTCTCTCTGCTGAATAAAGATCAAAGAAGAAAAAACAAAGAACAATACAGCACAGGAATAGGCCCTTTGACCCTCCAAGCCTGCACTGACCATGGTACCTGCCGAACTAAAACCCTATCCACTTACGGAGTCCGTATCCTTCCATTCCCACCCTATTCATATATTTGTCTAGATGCCCCTTAAATGCTGCTATCGTACCTGTCCCACCACCTCCCCAGGCAGCACGTTCCATATATTTACCACCCTCTCTGTAAAAAACTTGCCTCGCACACCTGTTCTAAACTTTTCCCCACGCAATTTAAATCTATGTACCCTAGAACTTGACTCTCCTACCCTAGGAAAGAGCATCTCACTATTCACTCTGTCCACGCCACTCATAATCTTGTAGACCTCTATCAGGTCGCCTCTCAACCTCTGTCTTTCCAATGGGAACAGGCCAAGTTTATCGAACATCTCCTCATAGCTAATGCCCTGTTATGAGATGTTACAAAGCATTTCTTCACTTAAAGGATGACAGAGGTTTGGAACTCTCTCCCACAAATAGCAGCTGAAGCTAGAATGGTTGTTAATTTTAAATCTGAAATAGTTTTTTGTTAAGCAAAGATATTATGGGATATGGGCCAAAGGCTGGTATATGGAGTTAGGCCACAGATCAGCCATAAACCCATTGAATGGCAGGACCTGCTTGAGGGGCTGACTGGCCTACTCCTGCTCTTATTAAGTCCCTTGCTGTTCATGGTACATATCAATGATTTAAATTCATATGTAGGGGACATGAGTAAGAGGCTTGAAGATGATATAAAAATTGTTCATGTGGTTCATAGTGAGGGAGAAAGCCAAAAACTGCCAGAGGTTATCAATGGGCTAGCCAGATAAATGGCAAAAGGAAATCAATCCCAAAGGTGTGAGGTAATTAATTTGTTGTGGAAAACAAGGCAGGGGGAGTACACAATAATCGGTGGAATATTTAGAATAATAATAATAATCTTTATTTGTGTCACATGTTGTCTTATGTTAACACTGCAATGAAGTTACTCTGAAAAGCCCCTTGTCGCCACACTCCGGCGCCTGTTCGGGTACACAGAGGGAGAATTCAGAATGTCTAATCCACCTAACGAGCTCATCTTTTGGGGCTTGTGGGAGGAAACCGGAGCACCCGGAGGAAACCCATGGACAGGTGGGGAGAACATGAAGATTCTGCACAGACAGTGACCCAAGCTGGGAATCGGATCCAGGTCCCTGGCGCTGTGAAGCAACAATGTTAACGACTGAGAACTATGGAGGAATAGAGGGATCTCGGAATGCAAATCTATAGAACCTTGATGGTACCAGGATAGGTGGATAAGGTGGTTAAGAAGGCACCTGGGGTACCTTCTTGGCCAACACAAAGAATATAACAGCAGGGAGGCTATGCTAGAACTGTATAAAACACTAGTCTGACTGCAGCAAGGGTAGTGCACTAATGTGTTTTAGGAAGTGATTGAATCTAGAGAGGGTACGGAAGAAATTTGTGAGGAGTTTGCCAGGACTGGAGAAATTTAGTAATTGTTTCCTTTGGAACTGAGAGGCTGAGAGAAGATTGAATTGAGGTGAATAAAATTATGAGGGGTCTGGACAGTGGATAGGAAGGACTTATTTTCCTTAGCAGTGAGCTCAATCAGCAGGGAACATAGATTTGAAATAATTGGTGGAAAGATCAGAGGGCTGTTGAGGACTTTATGTTTTCAAAGAATGGAGGAATTCAGGAACACAATGCCTGAAAGATTGCTGGAAGTAAAAAAAAAATTCACTACATTTAATGATAGTCAGATATGTGCTGGGCTTGAGAAGGCATTATCCACAGAATCAGGCACTATGAGCTGGAAAGGGGATTAGACTGGTTAGCTCGTCATCAGCAGGTACAAACATAATGGATCGAATGACTTCCTTTAGTGCTGTACACCTTTGTGATTCAGGTTTGTAGACAGTGTAAGCAACGTTATTGATTGCCTGAAGGTTTTGACGAATGGAGAATTTTAGGAATATTAGTTTCTAATTATTGGGACAATTTAAGAGTTAAAAGCCACAGTTGTAGTGTGTTTGACTGCAGTGGTCATGGTTTTAAAATTGGTTTTGTTTTGTAAAGGCCTGGGAGCTTTTACGAACTAGAAGGTGAAATTGAGATCATTTGTTTTTCAGCTGGGATTGATGAGGTCATTGCTGTGTGGAGGAAAGGAATGCAGAGAGGCAGTGTGCTTTGGGAAAGGCTTTGGGAGAGAGAGGAGTTGAGTTCTGAGTCCACAATTCTCTCACAGTCAGATATATAGAAAAGAGTAATAACATGTAAAGCAGAGAAGTCTTATCTGGAGCAAGGAAGATCCTATTCTATTCAGGAGGACTGAAACTCCCACTGGTTTTCCCACTGCTGTTAGTGGGAAAAGGTCGCAGATGAGGCCATGAGGAGCTGAACTCCCAGAATATGCCTTCAGTGCCAGAAAATGTTGAATGACCTCACCACCAGACCTGTCAAGGTAAGAATACTGCTCCCTTTTCTCTGTTCATATCTGCACCATCACCCGCTTACCTACTCAGAATAATTCTTCTCTGATTTGACTGTAAGTTCTAAACCACATTTTCCTTCTGTTATGGGCCAGGTTTAGAGAACCCCAAAGTGTATCATGGAGTTCACCTGACCCACAACTTTTAATAGATTGTGGTATGGGGAGCACACAGCCCACTCTACAGGTGTGGTACAGCAGAAATGGAAAAGTATTTTTTAAAGCAGAACAATGTTTATTCTGTGAACTCAAGTTAACCTTTTTAAAACATACAGTGAACATCTTAGCAACCATTAATTCAAATACAACCCCCAAAGAGTACAACACTATGTAATCCTTTAAGCTTTGCTTTTAACATCCATATGATTAAAACACCTTTTACCAGAAGCACATTAGGTTGAAGTCACCACTGTTATTAGTTTTAAATCACCAGGATCGATTTACAGTCTTTAGATTACAGAGAGAGATTTGTACACCTTCTGGCTGTGACTGCAGCTATCCAGCTCTGAAAACGAAACTAAAACACACCCTGCAGCCTGCTCAAAAACAAAAGTAAAAAGCTGACAGACAGCCCAGCTCCCCCCACTCTCTGGCATCACTGCAGTAATAAACACACATTTCTTAAAAGTACTCTCACTACAGATACTTACCTAATCACCCATTTATAAACACCCATTTCTTAAAGGTACTCTTGACGAATGTGATATAAAATAGTTACTTTAGAGATATTAGTTAATGTAATGTAGAAATAAGCCACTTTGATTCTGGCAGGTAGAGACAAAGGGATTTGAGACCGCATGGAAAAAGCAGGAAGAGGTGTGTCTACGAGAGTGATGCTGCATTGATAGGGGCCAGAGAAAGGGATTGGAAGTGAGCCAATCAGAATAGATCAAACAAGTCAGGAGGGACATAGGATGACCTATGGGTGTCGAGTATGTGAAACTTGATACCATTTGAATTGATTTGCAGAGATCCCTTTGTCTCTTTGTTCATTCGCTTTCTGGGATGTAGGAGACTGGATGTCTCTTATGTTTCTGTGAAATGAATCAAGCTTGCAAGCTGAATAAAATAACTTCTTTTTACGTGCGAATCCATCTCGACTTTTATTGAGGCCAGACTGACGGAGAAAGAATTTTGGGAATCAACACTCTTACATGAGACTTAAATCTCTTCCTGATTACACCTTGCACTTCAGAATCTCACCAACATTCCAATCCTCATTTCACCACACCTTACATCTGACACATTGAAAATGAGATATTTGACCATAATATCTGTATTCACTAAACACAAGCCATCAGTAACATGTGTTACTTTTTCTCTAGTAGGGGAAGGTCATGTACAGCTCCAGTCAGGATGCTGCCAGGGGAGATGGCAAGGCCCGGCTTGCACACTTTGGGCAAAGTTCTGTGTCCGTCCCTGTGTGCATTTTGTGGCGGGGAAATGTAATCAGGTGGTAGGGTGGTATTTGAGGACTCTGTTGTCTTCCCAGCTGCATATCGATTAGGTCTATGGTGGGAAGTTCTTTGGATTGCCTCTACACTTTGCTGCCATTTGAGAATATTAAATTGGAAAATAATGCCCTACCGCTGTTACTATTGGCCCACTAGCGGGCGGGGGTCTCACCATGCGGGGAGCATGACAAGGAAGCGCTGTCATAGTTGCTTGCCGTCTGCGGGTTAGGTTACTCATTCAAAGATACTCAGTGCATGGTCAATAGACCAGCATCTGGAAGTGGTGGGCCCACTGAGACCCACCCTCTGTCTTTGCTGCTGAGCACAACCTCCACACTCCTCCGCACCCAACCATCTCGGCCATTCCCCCCCCCCCCCCCCAACCCCTACCCCCCCACCCATATGACAATCAGGACCAGGAGCTTGGTCAGTTTTCTACAAGCTTATGGGTGCTTACTTAATGTCTGCTTTTTCTGCATCTCTCGTTAAGTAAAAGCATAAACTATGTTGAGTTGAGGAGGTTGCTGGGTGGGTGCTTAAAAACTTTGTGGGTCTATAATTTTGGATAATATTCTACTTCTATTCAGTTTCCCTCTTACAAACATTGCATCAATATATAGATAAATCCGTTGGTGCTGAAAATTGTTTGTTTGCACACAAACATTTTAACAGCCCAGAATCAGGTAGAGCAGGTTTTCTTTATTCTATGATGGATTGTCGGTGTCACTAACAAGGCCAACATTTGTGTTCCATCAATAATTGTGCTTGAACTGTGTGGCTAACTGGGCCATTTGAGAGGACAGTTTTGTAGGTTCTGAAGTATTTCCTTCCATAAGGGACATTAGTTTTCTTTTTGATAAACATTTTATTGGTGGCTTTTTTCAAATATATACATAGTAAAGAAGAAAAATCACATAAACCAACCGCGGCTACAGCAAACAATCAAAACATCCAAACACCCTCTCGCCCCACCCCACTCTGCTCACTGCCAGCTCTGTGCCGGCGCCCTCTTTTTAATTTTTAAAGCAACCTGAACTGAAACACCCCTCCCATTCGCCCCACTGATGGTTCAATGCTGATTAAAGAAGTCGATGAACAGCTTCTACCTCGAGGTGAACTCCTCCTCTGCCTCCGCTAATAGTGAATTTGATCCTCTCTAAGTGCAGGAACTCCGCCAAATCACTCACCCACACCCCTACACTCGGCAGCTCCAAGTCCCACCAACCAATGGAATCCGTCTCCAGGCTACCAGGGAGGCAAAGGCAAATACATCGGTCTCTCTCCCCAGCTGCACTCCCGGATCCACCAACATTCCAAATATTGCCACTTCTCGACTTGGAGCTCCTAACGGACATTAGTGAAGCAGGTTGGATTTTACTTCAATTGATTAGCATATCATGGTCACCATTATTGAGACTAGGTTTCAATTCCACATTTTTGAAAATTTGTTTTAATTTCCACCAGCTGCTGTGGTGGGATTTGAATCTGTGCCCCCAGGACATTAGCCTGGGCCTTGGGATTACAAATTCAGTTACATTACTGTGAGAAAGAGTTGTCAAAGAAGCAAAGTCGACTGTTTCCAGAAACCTTGGAGATGTGTGTGTTTGTTTAGAAATGTAGGTGTTTGTCTGTAGCCTGCGATTTCCCATGTTGAGTGAGAGGGAAAGTGAAGCTTTGTGATGTGCCTCCGCTACAGGAACAATGGGTACCTGGCGGAAATATTACTTGAATTTTTGTGCATTGCATATCTATAGGGACTGTTGCTTATGTTATGGGCGAGACGTTTTCAGAACCCCAAAATGTATCATGGAGTTCAACCAACCTCACCCTTTAATGTATTTGTTGCTTTTCCTAGCACACGGCTTTCCCTAGGTGTGGGATTACAATTATGGACACGTGGGTTTTTAAACACAAAACACTGTTTATTCCATGAACTCAGGAAAAAGATAATGTTGTGGAGGAGAATGCTGAGCTCCAGGTAAATAGATTAGATGGCATTGAGGTAAGTAGGGAAGAGGTGTTGGCAATTCTGGACAGGCTGAAAATAGATAAGTCCCCGGGGCCTGATGGGATTTATCCTAGGATTCTCTGGGAGGCCAGGGAAGAGATTGCTGGACCATTGGCTTTGATTTTTATGTCATCATTGGATACAGGAATAGTGCCAGAGGACTGGAGGATAGCAAATGTGGTCCCTTTGTTCAAAAAGGGGAGCAGAGACAACCCCGGCAACTATAGACCGGTGAGCCTCACGTCTGTAGTGGGTAAAGTCTTGGAGGGCATTATAAGAGACAAGATTTATAATCATCTAGATAGGAATAATATGATCAGGGATAGTCAGCATGGCTTTGTGAAGGGTAGGTCATGCCTCACAAACCTTATCGAGTTCTTTGAGAAGGTGACTGAACAGGTAGACGAGGGTAGAGCAGTTGATGTGGTGTATATGGATTTCAGCAAAGCGTTTGATAAGGTTCCCCACGGTAGGCTATTGTAGAAAATACGGAGGCTGGGGATTGAGGGTGATTTAGAGATGTGGATCAGAAATTGGCTAGCTGAAAGAAGACAGAGGGTGGTGGTTGATGGGAAATGTTCAGAATGGAGTTCTGTCACAAGTGGAGTACCACAAGGATCTGTTCTGGGGCCGTTGCTGTTTGTCATTTTTATCAATGACCTAGAGGAAGGCGCAGAAGGGTGGGTGAGTAAATTTGCAGACGATACTAAAGTCGGTGGTGTTGTCGATAGTGAGGAAGGAAGTAGCAGGTTACAGAGGGATATAGATAAGCTGCAGTGCTGGGCTGAGAGGTGGCAAATGGAGTTTAATGTAGAGAAGTGTGAGGTGATTCACTTTGGAAGGAAAAACAGGAATGTGGAATATGTGGCTAATGGAAAAGTTCTTGAAAGTGTGGATGAGCAGAGGGATCTAGGTGTCCATGTACATAGATCCCTGAAAGTTGCCACCCAGGTTGATAGGGTGGTGAAGAAGGCCTATGGAGTGTTGGCCTTTATTGGTAGAGGGATTGAGTTCCGGAGTCAGGAGGTCATGTTGCAGCTGTACAGAACTCTGGTACGGCCGCATTTGGAGTATTGCGCACAGTTCTGGTCACCGCATTATAGGAAGGACGTGGAGGCTTTGGAACGGGTGCAGAGGAGATTTACCAGGATGTTGCCTGGTATGGAGGGAAAATCTTATGAGGAAAGGCTGATGGACTTGAGGTTGTTTTCGTTAGAGAGAAGAAGGTTAAGAGGAGACTTAATAGAGGCATACAAAATGATCAGAGGGTTAGATAGGGTGGACAGTGAGAGCCTTCTCCCGCGGATGGAAATGGCTAGCACGAGGGGACATAGCCTTAAACTGAGGGGTAATAGATATAGGACAGAGGTCAGGGGTAGGTTCTTTACGCAAAGAGTAGTGAGGCCGTGGAATGCCCTACCTGCTACAGTAGTGAACTCGCCAACATTAAGGGCATTTAAAAGTTTATTGGATAAACATATGGATGATAATGGTATAGTGTAGGTTAGATGGCTTTTGTTTCGGTGCAACATCGTGGGCCGAAGGGCCTGTACTGCACTGTATTGTTCTATATTAACTCAACTTAACATCTTAAATAAACATTGGATCTCTTAACACCCCTTACTTCAAAGATAACTCAGAAAATATTACAACAGTAAATAATTCCTTAAAATGTTCCTTCAAACTTCCAAGAGACTTAACACCTTTAAACAAAATCACATCAGGTTAAAGGCTTTACTTTAAATCACCCAAATGATCCAGAGATAGTCTTTCATGGCAGATATCTGCAAAACACAGACATTCACCCAGCAGAGGGCAGTAGAGCGGTGCTGATGATTGGCTGTTGCGGGGATCACTGTAAGGATCCCAGCCGAGTAAACATCACGAGGGGGACTCAAGGGCAGGTAGAAGTAGAAATAAGTTGAACTGTGACGTCACAGCCTGCAGTGAAAGAGCGCGAGGAGAGCGGCGGGGACTCAGTGAAAGAGCGCGAGGAGAGCGGTGGAGACTCAGTGAAAGGGCGTGAGAAGAGAGGCGGGGACACAGGATAAAAGAACCCGAGGAGAGCAGCGGAGACTCAGTGAAAGAGGGCGAGGAGAGCGGCGGGGCCACAGGATAAAAGAGCACAAGGAGAGCGGCGGGGACAAAGGATAAAAGAGCGTGAGGAGAGCGGCGGGGACACAGCTGCCGGAGAAGCGGCCTTCAGATTTTCGCCGGGAGCAGTGGCCAGGGGTCTGTCGGGAAGGTAAGTTTTCCTCTTTAAAAACTTACCTTGAAGAGTGACATCACAGCAAAGCAGTGACCTGATTGGCTGGTAAGGAAAGTGCTCCACTTAGCAGTAGCTGGGAGAAATTTAACTCTTCGTGTGTTGGTAAGTGTTGTTGTGATTGGTAAGTTAAAATCTTTATTCCTGAGACTTCCGGTTGCGGCGATGACCAGCTAAGCCGCACGTTTCAGCGGCTACAGCTTAAACGGACCTTCGGGCTCTTTTAAGAGCCCCAACGGGAAATTCTTTTTTGACGAAACCCGGTGTGGGGTGAGGCAACAGGCGGTCCCCCCCCCCCCCCCCAGTGGGAAAGAAAAAGATCGGCAGCGGCGGCCAGATCTCGGAGAATCCTCGAGGGCAACGGCAGAAGGAAGAAAGGAGCAAGATGGCGTCAGAGGGAGCCCAGCCGACATGGGGACCGGACCAGGACGAATTTTTAAGACGGTGTGTGGAGCTGCTTAAAAAGGAGGTGCTGGCCCCGATGCTACAGGCAATCGAGGGGCTTAAAGAGACACAAAAGGCCCAGGAGATAGAGCTCCGTGTGGTGGAGCAGAAGGTAACGGACAAAGAGGACGAGATCCTGGGCCTAGCGGTCAAAATGCAGACGCACGAGGCGCTCCATAAGAAGTGCATCGAAAGGATTGAAATCCTGGAGAATAGATCAAGGAGAAAGAACCTCCAGATCCTGGGTCTCCCCGAGGGAGTGGAAGGAGCTGACGGCGGGGCTTACGCGAGCACGATGCTACGCTCGCTAATGAGAGCTGAGTCCCCCTCGGGCCCCTTGGAAATGGAAGGGGCCCACCGGGTCCCTGCGAGGAGACCAAAGGCTGGAGAACCACCTAGGGCGATGATCGTGCGATTTCACCGCTTCAATGACAGGGAGGTGGTTCTGAGATGAGCCAAGAAGGTACGAAGTAGCAGATGGGAGAATGCGGTGATACGAGTGTATCAGGATTGGAGTGCGGAGGTGGCGAGAAGGAGGGCGAGTTTCAATCGAGCCAAGGAGGTGCTGCATAAAAAGAAAGTGAAGTTCGGGATGTTGCAGCCGGCGCGATTGTGGGTCACGCACCAGGATAAACATTACTATTTTGAAACGTCGGAAGAAGCATGGACCTTCATTCAAAAAGAGAAACTGGACCAGAACTGAGGGACTGATATTGGAGGGGAAACGACAATGCTGATGTATAGAGGTGTAAATTGGGGAGGGGGGGACACTGAGAAATGTGGGCGCCGGTGGTGATGAAGAAGAGACACAGGCGGGGGATGGGGAATGGGAACGGGGCGGTAGGGGGAGCTGCGCCATGGGGGGGCGGGATGGTTCTAGAAAGCGCGGGGTTTCTTTTTCTTTTCCCGCGCCAGAGAGGTGATGGCGGGAAGATAGGCGCAAGGAGAATGGGAGTTCCTCACATGGGGGGGGTCGAGGAGAGAGCGGGAGAAGTCAGTTGAAGTCAGCTGATGTTCGGAAGCAATATTGGGGCAGTAACCATACTAGATGGGGATCTAGCCGGGGTGGGGGGGGGGGGGGGGGGGGAAGAGGGGGGGACAACTGGGTTGCTGCCGCAGAGATCGAAAGGGAGCTGTTAAGAGAAAAGGTGGTCGAGGCGGGAATGCGCCGCCTGGGGGACGGGTGGGTGCGTTGAACCGGGACGTGGGACTGGCCCAGAGAGGGTGATGGCTAGTCGACAGGGGAGGGGGGCAGGCAGCCCCCCCCCAGTCCGGCTGATCACGTGGAACGTGAGTGGCCTAAATGGGCCGATTAAGAGGGCCCGAGTGTTCGCGCATTTAAAGGGACTGAAGGCAGACGTGGCCATACTTCAAGAGACGCATCTGAAGGTGGCGGACCAGGTTAGGTTAAGGAAAGGATGGGTGGGACAGGTGTTCCACTCAGGGCTGGATGCAAAGAATAGAGGGGTGGCCATATTGGTGAGGAAACGGGTGTCGTTCGAGGCTAGGAACATTGTAGCGGACAGCGGGGGCAGGTATGTGATGGTGAGTGGCAGACTGCAGGGAATGGAGGTCGTGCTGGTCAACGTATATGCCCCGAACTGGGATGATGCAGGATTTATGAAGCGGATGCTGGGACGTATCCCGGACCTGGAGGTAGGAAACCTGGTAATGGGGGGGGACTTCAACACCGTGCTAGACCCAGGGTTAGATAGATCTAGATCCAGGACCGGAAGAAGGCCGGCAGCGGCCAAGGTGCTTCGGGGGTTTATGGACCAAATGGGGGGAGTGGATCCGTGGAGATTTGCTAGGCCGCTGGCCAAAGAGTTCTCCTTTTTCTCCCATGTCCATAAGGTATACTCCCGGATAGATTTCTTCATTTTGGGAAGGTCACTGATTTCGAGGGTGGAAGGAACGGAGTACTCGGCCATAGCTGTTTCAGATCATGCCCCGCACTGGGTGGATCTGGAACTAGGAGAGGAGAGGGAGCAGCGTCCACTCTGGCGACTGGATGTGGGATTATTGGCGGATGAGGGAGTCTGTGGAAGGGTGCGGGGATGTATCGAAAGGTAACTGGAGGCCAACGGTGATGGGGAGGTCCAAGTGGGGGTAGTATGGGAAGCGCTGAAGGCGGTGGTCAGGGGAGAGTTGATCTCCATCAGGGCTCACAAGGGGAAAACAGAGGCCAAAGAAAGGGAAAGATTACTGGGGGAGATTTTGAGTGTGGATAAAAAATATGCGGAGGCCCCGGACGAAGGACTATATAGGGCGAGGCGACGACTCCAGACGGAGTTTGACCTGCTGACCACAGGGAAGGCAGAGGCACAGTGGAGGAAGGCGCAGGGGATGAGATATGAGTATGGGGAAAAGGCGAGTCGCCTGTTGGCCCACCAGCTTCAAAAGAGGACAGCGGCGAGGGAGATAGGGGGAGTTAGGGATGAAACGGGAGCCACGGTGCGGAGAGCAGGGAAGATAAATGAGGTGTTCAAGACCTTTTATGAGAGGTTATATAGGTCCCAACCCCCGAAGGGAAAAGAGGGGATGCAGCAGTTTCTGGACCAACTGAGGTTCCCGAGGGTGGAGGAGCAGGAGGTGGCAGGCCTGGGGGCACCTGGTGGACGAGGTGACCAAAGGGCTGGGGAACATGCAGGCAGGGAAGGCCCCGGGACCTGACGGGTTCCCGGTGGAATTTTATAGGAAATATGTGGACTTGTTGGCCCCGCTGCTGGTAAGAACCTTTAATGAGGCCAGAGAAGGGGGGACCCTATCCCCGACAATGTCGGAGGCGACGATATCATTAATCCTGAAGCGAGATAAAGACCCACTACAATGCGGGTCTTATAGGCCTATCTCACTCCTAAATGTGGACGCCAAGTTGTTGGCAAAAGTGCTGACAATGAGGATAGAGGATTGTGTCCCGGGGGTGGTGCATGAAGATCAGACAGGGTTCATAAAGGGGAGACAATTGAATGTCAACGTGCGACGGCTATTGGGGGTGATAATGATGCCCCCAGCAGAGGGGGAGGCAGAGATAGTGACGGCAATGGATGCAGAGAAGGCATTTGATAGGGTAGAGTGGGAGTATCTATGGGAGGTGCTGAGGAGGTTCGGGTTCGGGGAGGGGTTTGTCAGCTGGGTTAAACTCCTCTATGGGGCCCCAATGGCAAGTGTAGTCACAAATCGGCAAAGGTCAGAGTATTTTCGACTACATAGGGGAACAAGACAGGGATGCCCGCTGTCCCCATTACTGATCGCGCTGGCAATTGAACCACTGGCCATAGCGCTGAGAGACTCCAGGAAATGGAGAGGGGTGGTTAGAGGGGGAGAGGAACACCGAGTGTCACTCTATGCAGATGACCTACTGCTATATGTGGCGGACCCAGTGGGGGGATGACTGAGGTTATGCAGATATTGAGGGAGTTTGGAGATTTCTCGGGATATAGGCTTAACATGGGAAAGAGTGAGCTTTTCATGATACACCCTGGGGACCAGAGTAGAGGGATAGATGGCCTGCCGCTAAGGAGAGTGGAAAGAAACTTCCGATACCTGGGGATTCAGATAGCCAGGAGCTGGGGAACCTTACACAGACTCAATCTGACTCAGCTGGTGGAGCAAATGGAAGAGGATTTCAAAAGGTGGGATATGCAGCCGCTGTCACTGGCAGGTAGAGTGCAGGCGATTAAGATGATGGTCCTCCCGAGGTTCCTATTTGTGTTTCAATGTCTCCCTATATTGATCACTAAGGCCTCTTTCAAAAAAATAGATAGGAGCATCATGAGCTTCGTGTGGGCAGGGAAGGCCCCGAGGGTAAGGAGGGGGGTTCCTGCAACGTAGCAGGGACAGAGGGGGACTGGTGTTGCCGAATTTGGGCGACTACTACTGGGCCGCCAACGTGGCGATGATCCGTAAGTGGATGATGGAGGGAGAGGGGGCGGCGTGGAAAAGGCTGGAGATGGCGTCCTGTAAAGGAACGAGCTTAAAAGCGCTGGTGAGGGCGGCACTACCGCTCTCCCCGAAAAAGGTTTACCATGAACCCAGTGGTGGCGGCAACATTAAGTATCTGGGGGCAATGGAGGCGACAGAGGGGTGTGTTGGGAGCCTCGGTGTGGTCCCCGATCAGGAACAACCATAGGTTTGCCCCAGGGAGGTTGGACAGAGGGTTCCTGAGCTGACGCCGGCCAGAAATTAGGAGAGTGGGAGACTTATTTATAGATGGGACGTTTGCGAGCTTGGGAGCGCTAGAGGAAAAGTATGAGTTGCCCCCGGGGAATATTTTTAGGTATATGCCGGTGAGGGCATTCACGAGACAACAGGTGAGGGAATTTCCGCTGCTCCCGACACAAGGAATCCAGGACAGAGTGCTTTCGGGGGTGTGGGTCGGGGAGGGCAAAGTGTCCGAAATATACCGGGAGATGAGAGAAGAGGGGGAGGAGCTGGTAGAAGAACTGAAGGTAAAATGGGAAGAAGAGCTCGGGGAGGAGATTGAGGAGGGTTTGTGGGCTGATGCCCTAAGAAGGGTAAATTCCTTTTCCTCGTGTGCCAGGCTTAGCCTGGTCCAATTTAAGGTGCTACATAGAGCACACATAACGGGAGCGAGGTTGAGCAGGTTCTTCGGAGTGGAGGACAAATGCGGGAGGTGCGGGGGAAGCCCGGCGAACCACACACATATGTTTTGGTCGTGTCCGGCACTGGAGGGGTATTGGAGGGGAGTGGCGGGAGTGATCTCGAAGGTGGTGAAGGTCCGGGTCAAGCCAAGCTGGGGGTTAGCTATATTTGGGGTAGCGGATGAGCCGGGAGTGCAGGAGGCGAAAGAGGCCGATACTGTGGCCTTTGCGTCCCTAGTAGCCCGGCGTAGGATTTTACTCATGTGGAAGGAAGCGAAACCCCCCCTGCGTGGAGGCATGGGTAAACGATATGGCAGGGTTCATCGAACTGGAACGGATGAAGTTTGCGCTGAGAGGATCGACTCAGGGGTTCACCAGGCGGTGGCAACCGTTCCTCGACTAACTAGTGGAACGTTAGGGAGAAAATAGATAGCCAGCAGCAGCAGCCCAGAGGGGGAGGGGGGGGGGGGGGGGCGGAAGGGGGGGTAAATTGTTTGTGTTCTAGATGGGGTGAGGGGGCGGGGGGGGGAGCACTATTTTGTGTTATTTTGTTAGTTCACTATTTTATTTAAACAATGTTATCTATCAGTTATCGTGTTACCGTTTTTGTTGATTTGTCAGGGGGGAAAATTGTGTTTGAAAACTTTAATAAAATATATTTAAAAAAATTTTTTTTTTTAAATTCCTTTCACTTATTCATTATTTGATATTATATTTGTAATCAGTTAAGGTAAAGTGTAGAAATGGCAGTAGATCCCAGCCCCATGTTACGCTCCTCGTGCTCAATGTGGGAGTTCAGGGACGCGGCCGATGCTCCTGACTCCTTCATGTGCGGGAAGTGTGTCCAGCTGCAGCTCCTGTTAGACCGCAAGACGGCTCCGGAGCTGCGGATGGACTCACTTTGGAGCATCCGCAGTGCTGAGGACGTCGTGGAGAGCACGTATAGAAAGTTGGTCACACCGCAGATTAGGATTGGTGAGGGAGACAGGGAATGGGTGACCAAAAGGCAGAGAAAGAGCAGGAAGGCAGTGCAGGTGTCCCCTGCGGTCATCCCCCTCCAGAACAGGTATACCGTTTTGGATACTGTTGGGGGAGATGACTCACCAGGGGAAGGCAGTAGGAGCCAGGCTCATGGAACCGTGGTTGGCTCTGCTGCACAGAAGGGCGGGAAAAAGACTGGCAGGGCTATAGTCATGGGGGATTCAATCGTAAGGGGATTAGACAGGCAATTCTGTGGTAGAAAACGAGACTCCCGAATGGTATGTTGCCTCCCGGGTGCACGGGTCAGGGATGTCTCAGATCGGCTGCAGGACATACTAAAGGGGGAGGGTGAACAGCCAGTTGTCATGGTGCATATAGGCACCAACGATATAGGTAAAAAAACGGGATGAGGTCCTACAATCAGAATTTAGAGAGTTAGGAGATAAGTTTAAAAAGTAGGATCTCAAAGGTAGTAATCTCAGGATTGCTACTAGTGCCACGAGACAGTCAGAGTCGAAATTCAAGAATAGTCAGAATTAATAAGTGGCTTGAGAGATGGTGCAGGAGGGAGGGGGTTTAGATTTTTGGGACATTGGAACCGGTTCTGGGGACGGTGGGACCATTACAAATCGGATGGTCTACACCTGGGCAGGACTGGAACCAATGTCCTAGGGGGTGCTTTTGCTAACACTGTTGGGGAGGTTTTAAACTAATGTGGCAGAGGGATGGGAACCAGATTAGGAAGTTGGAGGTCAGTAAAGAGGCAGCAACTAAAGCCAGTAAGGTACGAGATAATAAACTCAATGTGACTAAGGGGAAGAGTAGACAGGGAAGAGATGATGAACGCAAAGGGACAGGTGGTCTGAGGTGCATTTGTTTCAATGCGAGAAGTGTAGCAGGTAAGGCAGATGAATTTAGGGCTTGGATTAGTACCTGGGAATATGATGTAATTGGTATTACTGAGACTTGGTTGAGGAAGGGCAAGACTGGCAACTAAATATCCCACGGTATAGATGCTTCAGAAGGGATAGAGAGGGCGGTAAAAAGGGTGAAGGAGTTGCATTACTGGTCAGAGATGATATCACAGCTGTGATTAAGGAGGGCATGATGGAGGATTCGAGCACTGAGGCAATATGGGTAGAGCTAAGAAATAGGAGGGGTGCAGTAACATTGTTGGGACTATACTACAGACCTCCCAAAAGCGAGCGTGAAGAAGAGGTACAAATATGTAGACAGATTATCGAAAAATGAAGGAGCAATAGGGTGGTCGTGATGGGAGATTTTAACTTCCCCAACATTGAATGGGACTCATGTCGTGTTGGAGGCGTAGATGGAGCAGAATTTCTAAGGAGCATCCAGGAGAGCTTTTTTAGAGCAGTATGTAAATAGTCCAACTCGGGAAGGGGCCATACTGGACCTGGTATTGGGGAATGATCCCGGCCAGGGGGTTGAAGTTTCAGTCGGTGATTACTTTGGGAAAAGCGATCACAATTCCGTAAGTTTTAGAATACTTATGGACAAAGACGAGAGTGGTCCTAAAGGAAGAGTGCTAAATTGGGGAAAGGATAAGTATAACAAAATTTGGCAGGAGCTAGGGAATGTGGAATGGGAGCAGCTGTTTAAGGGTAAATCCACATTTGAAATGCGGGAGTCTTTTAAGGAAAGGTTGATTAGAGTGCAGGACAGACATGTCCCTGTGAAAATGAGGGATAGAAATGGCAAGATTAGGGAACCATGGATGACGGGTGGAATTGTGAGACTAGCTAAGATGAAAAAGGAAGCATACATAAGATCTAGGCGACTTAAAACTGATGAAGCTTTGGAGGAATATCGGGAAAGTAGGACAAATCTCAAACGCGCAATAAAGAGGGCTAAAAGGTGTCATGACATACCTTTGGCTAACAGGGTTAAGGAAAATTCCAAAGCCTTTTATTTGTATATAAGGAGCAAGAAACTAGAGAAAGGATTGGCCCACTCAAAGACAAAAGAGGGAATTTATGCATGGAGTCAGAGGAAATGGGTGAGATTCTTAATGAGTACTTTGCATCGGTATTCACCAAGGAGAGGGACATGACGGATGTTGAGGCTAGGGATGGATGTTTAAATACTCTAGGTCAAGTCGGCATAAGGAAGGGGGAAGTTTTGGGTATTCTAAAAGGCATTAAGGTGGACAAGTCCCCAGGTCCGGATGGGATCTATCCCAGGTTACTGAGGGAAGCGAGGGACGAAATAGCTGGGGCCTTAACAGATATCTTTGCAGCATCCTTGAGTACGGGTGAGGTCCCGGAGGACTGGAGAATTGCTAATGTTGTCCCTTTGTTTAAGAAGGGTAGCAGGGATAATCCAGGGAATTATAGACCTGTGAGCTTGACGTCAGTGGTAGGCAAACTGTTCGAGAAGATACTGAGGGATAGGATCTATTCACATTTGGAAGAAAATAGACTTATCAGTGATAGGCAGCATGGTTTTGTGCAGGGAAGTTCATGTCTTACAAACCTAATAGAATTCTTTGAGGAAGTGACAAAGTTAATTAATGAGGGAAGGGCTGTAGATGTCAGCTATATGAACTTCAGTAAGACGTTTGATAAAGTTTCCCATGGCAGGTTGATGGAAAAAGTGAAGTTGTATGGGGTTCAGGGTGTACTAGCTAGATGGATAAAGAACTGGCTGGGCAACAGGACACAGAGAGTAGTGGTGGAAGGGAATGTCTCAAAATGGAGAAAGGTGACTAGTGGTGTTCCACAGGGATCCGTGCTCGGACCACTGTTGTTTGTGATATACATAAATTATCTGGACGAAGGTATAGGTGGTCTGATTAGCAAATTTGCAGATGATACTAAGATTGGTGGAGTTGCAGATAGCGAGGAGGACTGTCAGAGAATACAGCAAAATATAAATAGATTGGAGAGTTGGGCAGAGAAATAGCAGATGGAGTTCAATCCAGGCAAATGCGAGGTGATGCATTTTGGAAGATCTAATTCAAGAACGGACTATACGGTCAATGGAAGAGTCCTGGGGGAAATTGATGTACAGAGAGATCTGGGAGTTCAGGTCCATTGTACCCTGAAGGTGGCAACGTAGGTCGATAGAGTGGTCAAGAAGGCATACAGCATGCTTGCCTTCATCGGACGGGGTATTGAGTACAAGAGTATACAGTTGTATAGGACTTTGGCTAGGCCACATTTGGAATACTGCGTGCAGTTCTGGTCATCACATTACCAGAAGGATGCGGATGCTTCAGAGAGGGTGCAGAGGAGGTTCACCAGGATGTTAGCTGGCATGGAGGGTGCTAGCTATGAAGAAAGGTTGAGTAGATTAGGATTGTTTTCGTTGGAAAGACGGAGGTTGAGGGGGGACCTGATTGAGGTCTACAAAATTATGAGAGGTATGGACAGGGTGGATAGCAACAAGCTTTTTCCAAGAGTGGGGGTGTCAATTACAAGGGGTCACGATTTCAAGGTAAGAGGGGGAAAGTTTAAGGGAGATGTGCGTGGAAAGTTTTTTACGCAGAGGGTGGTGGGTGCCTGGAACACTTTGCCAGCAGAGGTGGTCGAGGCGGGCACGATAGCATCATTTAAGATGCATCTAGACAGATATATGAACGGGCGGGGAACAGAGGGAAGCAGATACTTGGAAAATAGAAGACAGGTTTAGATAAATGATCTGGATCGGCGCAGGCTGGGAGGGCCGAAGGGTTGTTCCTGTGCTGTAATTTTCTTTGTTCTTTCTTTGTTCACACCCAGCTCTTTTCCTCCAAATCAGAACTTCTCAAGCTACTGTCTCAAACTGGCTTTCTCTTTTTAATCAGCTCCCTGCAAAACAGCCAGGCACTTTTAAACTGCTCTCAGCAAAACCAGCCAGGCACTTTTAAACTGCTCTCAGCAAAACCAGCCAGGCACTTTTTAAAACTGAAACTTCAAAACTGCAAAATGGTTGATCTGAGGTGAGCTCCACCCACTCTATGACATCACTGTTTTTTTAAGGTACATGGCTTAAACATCCAGTTCTTAAAGGCACTCTCGCATGACACTTAGAAAGGGGGTGTTTATTTGTGAGTTTAACTGAGTAGGCATCTTTCAGGGAAATGATTGCAGGACTAAATCTTAACTGTGTAAATATACTCCTGTGTGTTAAAGTTTTTTTCTTTTGTTAATAACTTAATATTTAAAATCTCCAACGGCAGAGTTGGAATGTTTGACTTCTGACTTCAGTACCAATACATCCTGATAATAAAATTGCAAACCATTGTTATAGCTTGTCAATGGTTCCCTTTGAGATCTGATCAGCCCAGCACTTCCTCCCTGCTATATTATAATAAACCGGGCAACATGACTCATAGACACTGGAAATCTGGCCAGACCATCTGATATCTGAGTAGCAATAGATACGAAGCAGGTTGTGGATACCAAGGGATAGCAGGGAAGATTTTCATGTCAGAGGTGGAAGGTGTTCATCGACTTCTTTAATGCTGTAACGTGGGCATATCGCGATTGCTCGAATAAGCAAAACACTTGGAATGTGGTGGAACCTGGAACAAGAAGACAGAATGCAGGAAAAAAACTATCAGATTTTGTTATAGCCAAGCTTAAACAATGATTTGCAATTTTGTTATGTAACTTTGTTGTATCAGATCACCGCCCACAATTTGTGATGTAATGTGAAGAACTTTATATAAAGTTGTGGATCATTAAGTTAACCAACTCATTTCTGCATTTGTGTGACTGAGCAATACCGCCCACAATGGACAACGGGACGTGTGTTTTTGAGAAAGAAGTTCCTGCATCCTATAATGCCCCCATAATTATTGTAACGTTTATCCTCGGATTCGTTGGAAATGTGATTGCTTTATGGATCTTCTGTTTCCATGTAAAATCCTGGAAATCAAACACTGTTTATTCACTGAATCTGGCGATTGCAGACACTCTGTTAATCTGCTGTTTACCATTTCGAGCAGGTTACTATGTCCGGGGGAAGAATTGGGTCTTTGGTGATGCTCCATGTCGTCTGAATATATTTTTGATTTCCCTAAACCGGGTCGGGAGCATCATGTTCCTCACATTAATGGCCATCGATCGCTATTTCAAAGTGGTCCACCCTCACCACAGAGTGAACAAGATACCTACACGCGGTGCAGTGAAGGTAACAGGCGCCTTCTGGATTCTGGCAGTGGCTATCTGTTCGCACCTTTTAGCAGAACCTCAAACGTTCAAGCATGACAATCTGACGTACTGTGAACCCTTTGACATGACCCAGCCTCTAACGCCGACAGCAATTTGGACAGATATCGTTTTTATTGTTTTCAAGTTTGGTTTACCAGCTCCGATTATCCTGTTCTCCACGTCCTGTATAATCTGGAAGTTAAAACAGATGAAAACTGAATCGAGGGGTAAATATCAGCGAGCAGTAAAGCTTGTGATAGTTGTGGCAGCAGTTTTTGTTCTGTGTTTCCTGCCCACAAACATTGCTGTAATCGCTGTTTTAATCACCAGGCTAAATGTTCCCGGAGACTGCAAGTCATATGAAACAGCTGTTCATATATTTTATAATACACTATTTATGACATATCTGAACACGGTGCTGGATCCAGTTATTTACTACTTTTCAAGCTCGAAGTTTAAAAATACTTTGACGAAAGCCCTTGCCCCTCTTAATTTAAGATGTTTCCGATCAACAACTCGTCGTTCAACACAAGGAGGACCCAGAAGAGGAATGGTTGTGGATCAAGACCGAAACAGGATCCGGGACTGTAATATCGGTGATCAACCCCAGCCAGATGTGACACTGACTGCAACATCGAGCGATTAATTGTCATCTTCTGTAATTAATGTACAGTCTATGAATAATCGTAGGAAATGAATGGATTTTAAGCAATTGATATGTTTCTGACAAATGCATGCTGCAATATTTTTTTTTAAATAAAGTTATCCACATTCTCTTACTCAACAGAATTAAAATTATTTCTACAGGGTTTTCAGGTCATGCTAAGTAATTATCAATGAAAGGTCATCAAAAACTTGTAGAGCAGGAAGGAGACCGTTTAGTACAACTGAGTAAAGCTCCCACAAGGACGGGGATGTGGTCCATTTTCTAACAGGTGTGATTTGTGCATGTTATTGACAAGGTGACAGGAATCAGTGGGGAATGTGGACAGGTTTGTCTTTAGTGGTGTTTGGGAGACTGGTGTCGACCCAGGAATGTCCCATTCCGCCTGGGGCCTTGCTCCGTCTGAGCTTCATGAGGTGCCGGTTGCCAATTCCCCCAGATCATGGGGAAAAGATACAAATCTCAATGGTTGAACAGCCTGGCCCCTGCTCTTCAAATGTGGAGAAAGACACTCGGGACACAGACTGATCAGAATGTTTGTCACTGAGGCTGTTTCTGGATCAGGAACATGACCAAAATAATCCCATTTCAGCCGCGCCCCACTCCACCCAACCCCAACATATTCCTCCCTCGAACCATTGCTGACAGCGCATCACCATCCCAATAGCAAATGTGATTTAAACTATGGGTGGTGATTCTCAGTAAATAAAGGAGGCAAATGCAGCTAAATAGAGACAAAGCGGATAATTAAAAGAGAGAAAGTGAGTCGAAGAATAAAGAGGAAACAATACATATTTATCACTGCTATTTATCGCAATAAAAACAATGTTATTCCTGTTATATAAAGATTGGTATATTGGAGAAGTATCTGTAGTCAAAACATGACATTATTTTACCAGTAAACGAACAATACCTTACCACACAATGTTATTTTGTCATTTTCGAAATAAAATACATTCTTCCACAAGTAGCTGTATTCTTGTCTTGTAAAGATCGGGGCCGGAGGAAAGGGAAATAGGACAGTGGGTTCGAGGAAAGAGCGGGGTTATCATGTTGCGGGCGGTTTCAGTAGCGGCTTGCTCTGTGACATCTAACTATTTGGAAGAGGTTGCTGCCTCCCTCCCTCTCTGCTGTGCTGGCTCCATGTTGGACTCGCCTGAACAAGGTATCCAATGACATGTGAAAAACACCAATTAGCAGCTGACTGGCTGCTGTGATCCGTGTGACAGGCGGTTGTGTGGATCTGTGAATGTGAAGTACTGTTATCACCTTCACAGGCACAGACAAGGCAGAGTCCCTGGAGGTACCAGACAGCCAGGGTCTAATTGAACAGCAGAATACCCAATGAGCCGGATGGTCCACTCTGTTTATAGATTCCTATGTGGAAAGAGGCTGTGAGACAAGTCCCAAAGTCTTCTCAGATACTTCCCACAGGAAAAATCCAGATATATATTCTGTGGTCTGTTGGTGGTGTGGATCAGGTGTTATCTGTGTGGATGCTGACACAGTGTCCTGGCTTCCTCTATTTTTCTTTCATGCCTTTCTCAGCATCCTCATCAAAGTACAAGATCAATGGAGTTCCCAGAGGGAAACTATTATTTCACTGTACAAAGGTCGCTTAAATTCTCAGCAGCTTTTACAAAGTACTCGAAATGTTCAGATACTACAGTTACAGCACAATGGAAGTGATTTCTTCCAGCCAAAAGAGTGCGGGAGAATAGCAGTCCTTTCTGCTGCATGGTTCCTTCTGTCTGAGAGGAACCCAACAGGCTCAGCAATGAGACATTTCTATGCAGCAGAGGCAGAAAGACTGTAAAATGTTGGCAGTGACGGGAGTGCCCACATCAAGAACAGCGGCAGCAGAATCCATGGCAGCAGCTGCAGCCTTTTCCGCAGCCACGTGGTGCTTCACATGACAAGATGGATGGACACAGCATTCCAGCTAAGTGGAGGAAATAGCCTAGCACAGGTTACAAAGCAGAGGATGAGCTTCCTCAACACGTCTGGAGCAAGAGTGCCTCAGGAGGTTCAGGGTTTTGCTGCAAGTCTACAGCCTCCTGAAATAAGACCTCCTTAAAAGTGGGTCTGCTGGATACACATTGACTGTGGCCAGAAACATTTTGGGTTCTGATGGTTTCATGAGATGTCTGTTCCTAATATTATTCGATTTATTGAGGTCCATATGACTTCAGCTTGTCACGGCATGAGAGACTTTTAACAAGGGGAGACAGCGGTGTAGTGACATTGTTGCTGGACTCATAATCCAGAGAGCCAAGGTCATGCTCTGGGGACCCGGGCTGGAATCCCGCCATGGCAGATGGCGAAGTTTGAATTCAACAATAAACAAAAGCTGGAATTAAAAGTCTAATGATGACCATGAAACCATTGTCGATTGTTGTAAAAATGCATCTGGTTCACTAATATCCTTTAGGGGAGGAAATCTGTCATCCTTACTCTCTCTGACCTACACGTGACTTCAAACACAGAAATGTGGTTGACTCACAAATACCCTTAGGAACGGGCAATAAATGCTGGCCCAGTGACGTCCACATCCCATGAACGAATATTTAAAAAAGCATGATTCTATCAGACTTTCATCTAAACAATTAAGCAATGAACGGCATATTTACATATTTGTGACACTGAGCTTTGTGCGAAGCATCACAATCGGAGGGGCCTCGTCCTTATCAAAAACCATTTACATTGCCTGATATTATCCCTGTTCCTGTGCTGTACTTTTCTTTGTTCTTTGTCGTTTGTTCATTCCTTTAGATAGTGGTCAACTATGTTCCATTGCATGTTCTGTCAACATACCTTTCAGGCAATCAGAAAGTTGGGAAACTTCTGCTTTTTGTGCAATTTCCCCAAGATGTTGTCATCACCAACAGCCTTCATTGCAAAATAGGCTTTGCTGCATTTGACATTCATTTCTCAGATTTCTCTGCTGCTGTGCTCAAATCCAGTCTGACAGTGTCTTCCTGAAGTGTGCTTTAAGTCAATATTTTCTAAACCGATTAAACATCAACAAACTGATTAGATATAATGACCCACATGAATATACTTATATGACCGATGGGAGAAACAAATATTTTTTTATTCAGCAACTGCTCCAACAGTCTCTAAAGATCCTTTTTGAAATGTTCGGGTTGTCTGTAAATCTTGGGAGTCACAAGCCAATTAAAAGCACAGATACCCAGCTTGGGTCGAGGCTTTTGTTTGCTGCCCAAATTGCGCCCATTGAAATGGCACAGGGCACGAGGTTGGTACGTTGCACACCGCTGTGATTGTATCCCTTACCCCATCCCCCTGCCCCACATGTCCCATTCTCATCTGTTGCAGTTGATTACAATTGGGGCTTAAAATGAGAAATGTTATATACGTTTGACTGAAAAAGCTTCTTTGACTTTTTCCATCCTTTATCGTGCCTCCTGACAGAACTAGTCTTTCATTATCTCTCCCTTTGTCTTGTGTCCATGACATCTTTGTCAAATCTCTCCAAAGACCCACCTCTCTCTGACCTTCTATTTTGCTCCACCTGCTCCTTCTCCACTCTGCAACAATGTAAACCCCATCACGTTTCTACCAATCTACACCGCTGAGGAATTGTCATACAGAATTGAAATGTTAATTCTGTTTCTCTCTCCACAGCTGCTGTCAGACCTGCTGAGCTTTCCCAGCATTTTCTATTCTTATTTATTTATCATCAGCAACTTGATGGAAGGTGTCACTGACAGTGCTACCA
This sequence comes from Scyliorhinus torazame, assembly GCF_047496885.1. NCBI lineage: Eukaryota > Metazoa > Chordata > Chondrichthyes > Carcharhiniformes > Scyliorhinidae > Scyliorhinus > Scyliorhinus torazame. The sequence goes on from NC_092707.1 coordinate 60,292,791, forward strand.
GGCAGTATTTACTCGCCAATATCTTATCTACTGATGCTAAACTCCAGTTTCACCAGGTCACTCGGTTCCGCATCTCATTGCAGCTTTGGTCCAAACATGGACATAAGAACTGAATTCCAGAGCTGGAGTGTGATTGACTGCCCTTGACATCAAGGGGACACTTGGCTAAGTGTGGCCCCAAAGAGCTCTGGAAAAATTAAAACATTCAGACTGACGCTGATAAATGGTAAGTAACTTTCAGGTCACACAAGTGGCAAGATAATGACTATCTCTAAGAAGAGAGCCTAACCATCGTCCATTGACATCCAATATCATTATCATAGATGAATCTCCCACCATTAACATCCAGCATTAAACAGACAGTTAACCAGACCATCCATGTAAATACCACAGTGACAAGAACATATCAGAGGCTGGATCTTGTGTGGAGAGTGAGTTGCCTCCTGGCTTCACAAAGCATTTCCATCACCGCCAAGTCAGGAGTGTGAAGGAACATTTTCCACCTGCATGGATGAGTTCAACTCCCCCAACACTCAAGAAACTCAAAACCATCCAGGACAAAGCAGCCTGTTTGATCAGCGCCCACTCATCGCACCAAATATTCACTGCATCCTCCACAGGCACACATGTGATTAAAAATCAGATGCTAATATAGTGCAGTTTTACTGGCAATATTTTCAATTTCCAATTGATTTCTAAATTCTGTTGACAAAGAACTCTTTAACGTGAGGAACTGGATTCTTGATTTCTGTAGAGATCAGGGGGAGAAGGACAAATCTTCTGAACTTCCTCCAACAACAATTTCATTTTCCATTTGCAGTCTTGTTCCACAAGAGGGATGGATTCTCTTTGTGAAAAAAGTCACAAAGTTAAAGTGCAGAATGAGTACTTTGCAAACAATTTTGCTTTTTTTCCCAGAAAGTAAAGAAACACAGAATTAATTTTCCTGTTGGATTGATGTCTAAATGTTTTGGCAATACACTTCACCTTATTTAATAATTACCACTTCACTTTTCTATTGGATAGAAAAATAATGTTTTTGTGTTGATGTTAAATATTGTTCATGATTAATAATAATAAATATTATTAAATCTTCCAATTGTTTTTAAATGAAATTGCAATTGACCAATAAATACTGAGCTTTTCTACCTGAGCTTGAAACTTGGATACAATCCAAAAACTGGCCAAGGAATGAATGATAATAATAATAATAATAATCGCTTATTGTCACAAGTAGGCTTCAATGAAGTTACTGTGAAAAGCCCCTAGTCGCCACGTTCCGGCGCCTGCTCAGGGAGGCCAGTACGGGATGCCCTCGATATATTGCCTGGTTAACATTGGATTTGGTGTCTGGTTGATATAAATATCAAATATATTAGCAATATCCACTGAATACCCGAACAGGCGCCGGAATGTGGTGACTAGGGGCTTTTCACAGTAACTTCATTTCAGTGTTAATGTAAGTTTACTTGTGACAATAAAAGGATTATTATTATTATTGAATCAAGAATTACCATTGTTTTTGGGTGGTTGAAAGGGAAATTGGAGATGGGGCTGGAGGAACAAAGGCGGTTCATCATGGTGTTTCTGGAATAGTTATTCAGCTCTGTACAGGAGCAGGATGTGTGCAAAGAATAGCGTTGCTGCTGCAAGTTAATTATTTATCTCTAGTATCTCCACTCCAGTAGTCTAATATGGCACAGTTGTTTGGATTGGTCTTGAGGATGTAGAGAGGTACGCTCCGAAGAGATGCAGTTTACAGAACTCCGCTGACAGACAAATGAACAATGTGTTTGGTATCGATAAAGCAACTTTAAAAGAGAAGCAAAGTATCTAGCCAGTGATGCGGCGGATCACAAGTTAGTGCATTAGGAGCAACTAATATAAGGCGATCAGATGTTCACAGTCTACAAATGGGTTGTTCAGAGCTGAGCACAATAATCTAAAAAAAGCTCTCTACAACTGAAATATAGCTTCTTCACATTGAATTCCAACACTGTTTTCATTCTTTTATTTGATTACTATTCCTTTTGCCTTTTCAAATACACATGCACCAGGTTTTAATGAACTATGGATCTAGAGGCTTAAATTCCTTTGTGCCTTCAGCGTTCCTAGTCAGCCACCATGATGAAAACCATCTGATAACTTTCACAGATCCGATCCTCCCACAATCACCTCTATTTTTCACGATTTTGTCTATTCCGTATCTCGCACCTATAGGTGGTGCTGTGAGCATAGCGCTACGTGACAGAACTTTTAAATAATTGGTTGATGTTTTGCAGGAAAAGTCTTGTTGAATTGATTGACACTTTCGTCATTCCCATGTGTTTGATTCAGGTCTGTTTGCTCTCAGCGGGAAATAGAGATTTTGTGGACACTCTGGTTATCACAATGGAAAATGCAACCCTGGTGTTAAAAATGTTTATTGGAAGTGTGAACAAATTCTGGCATCAAAATATCTCTCAGGCAAGTCTTTAATGGGACTCACTACATATAAAGCAGGATATTAGGGCACAAGAGACTTGAATGATTGCCTTGTGTCCCCATAGCCTAGTCCTCCTTGCCAGTGATAGTCGCAATGGTCTTCAAGAACATCATCTCTACTAAAATCGACTCTGTTAGAATGGGTTCCCTGCTTCTCAGGTGGTCCGGGTCCTTTTTCATGGCCTTCCCTTGGACTTTGGCTGTGTAAGAAACTGGACCAGGCTTTTCCGGCACCATATGATACTAGGGTAGGTTCTGCCAAAAGTGACATTATTGATCTCCCACATTAGCCGGGTGCGTAGCATCTTGCTCACGGATGGGCCAAACACGCTGTATTCGGCCAGCCTCCTTAATTTGGCCAGGAAAGGAATTTTTTCATGGGTTTCCCCAGGGCTCCTCCCAGCCATGTTGAATTGGTAATGCTGGAGGATTACGGACTGCTCTGTGTCATAATGGTTCGTAATGGGGGGCGGGGGGCGGGGGGGGGGGGGCGGGGGTGGTGGTGGGGGGTCTATATTTTTGTTTTTGGAATGGTGTGAGGGGGTCACATAACACCCCAGTGAGATTAACCAGTCCAGCCCTGGCACAACAATTATTAAAGAATATTTATTACATTAAAGAAAAGACAAATACACACAAACAGGACTACAGTACTCTCAAACAATTCAATATATAATTCACTAAATACACACACTGTGTAGAACATGCTCCTTGTTCAAAACTATATTTACGGTCCCTGAGCTCCTTAAAACTTCCCCTATTCCCAAAGAACCTCCAAATTAAATAAATCTATAAATCTAACCCAGCTTACTGTTATCACACAATACAGGACTGATAATCAAGTCTGGGAATTGTTCTTTCCTAGTCCAGCAAAGATATTTGAACTGTCTTTCTGCACAGCCTTGGCTCTGTGACTTAGATGCGAGCCTAGCCTCTTGATTATGAATCTTGGATCAGCCTCTCAAATGTAAAACTGACCTCTCTGCTTCCAAGGGTGCTGCCAATTATGCAGGTCCCCCTGGTGCCTTTTTTTCCTGCTATAAATATGGCAATCAATAAGGTTGCCCTTCTTTCTTTAGATATCGATATTATATTGCTTTCGGAGTCGCCAGGTATCAAATGGTACCACCACAAGGTTCAACCGGGTATCGATCAAAGAGCCAAACAACCAGTTCATTAGTTCAAGATCAATGGTACTTTATTTACACACAAGATTAACTTACACATGCAACATAAACACTGCGAGTTAAACTACACCTAACAATTATGAAAACCTGTACTTAACTTCAGGCACCCAGCTTAGGTCAGAGGAACAGTGGTCTTTGTTTGAATCTGGATCTACTGGGTCTGGAGAAGTAACTGCTGCTCAGCTGGGCTCATTCGTCTGGTAGCGGACATTTAACTTGAACTTGCTTCTGGTGGTGCTGCAATTGGACGTGGACATTGCCGGAGCGCCAGGTCCAAAAGAGATCGAACACAAGGCAGTGTCTCTCTTTATCCTTGTGGAGTTTCGCGCTCTTTTGGGTGGTCCTTAGGTTTGGACCCCATTAATTGGGCAGTTCTCGATCACTGCCTTCGATCTGAGTCAATAAAGGGGCCGGTGCCTTGATGGCTGGGCGTGTCCTAAGCGGTCATTGACCCTGTTGTTGATGCTTCCTGAGTAAAGGGAGTAGCCCCAAAATGTCTGGACTTGTGTCGGTGACCTGAGTATCAATCCTTTGTCTTACGGAGATGGGCAATTAAAATGCTAATCGGTTGGGGGTTTTGATGCTGTTTGGATTCTTTGCTCACAAATATACATTCAGGCTCTGTGCCTGCCTGAATCTTACATTGTCCACATTTCCCGTTAGGCTTTGTAAACGCCCATGTTTCTTGTTGTAAGTGGCCATCCCAGATGGCTACAGTCCGTCCTCTTGATCCTAAACGTGAAGCGTGATGGATCACACTACTGAAACTTCTTCTGTTCTCTGGTATGCCGGGTACCCTTAATCAAGGACAGGTTCTATCCTACTCTGAACTATGGATCGGAACATTTACGTAAGTTTTTTCTCAATACAGCACACATCTATAAAAATTCTAAGGGGGCACTATCACATTAAATCATACACTTCAGTTTCTTTACACAAAAGGGGAACCTCTAACTGTCCTTACCTAAACTACACTTATGCTGCTATCTAATAACCAAAGGAACTTATATTACAGTACAAAATAAACAATTGCAGCATCACATTTCTACTTAACACTTATGGCAATTTACAGAGAAAGTAATTTTATTAAAACCACGGAATTTATTAGGGAGAAAAAGGGTTCAAAAAGAACGTGGGGTCTGCTGAAGTCCGAGAAAAGGGGCTCTTAGTGTGTATACTGGAGGGCGGGTGGCTCTCCTTCACCATTTCCGAAGTCTGAGTGTCTGGATGACACTGCAAAGTATAGCTATAATCAATAGGGCTTCTACCGTGTACGAAAGGGAATACCACTTTATGATATTATCGCACCATGTGGGGGTATCAGTGGCTGTTTCTATGTGTGGTGTAGTGTCCGGGCTAGGGGTATCATGTTGGGTGGCCATGTTTAGGGCCTGTGTGGTGAGGGGTATAGGGGCTGATAACGCGCACAACTGTAGTGATCCAACGATGATCATGATGCAGGTCATCAGGTCATTCTTCATTTTGTCTTTGTCTTCCTCTGTCTCCTGGTATATTTGTATCTTCCTGGGAGGTACAAGCATAATATCTGTTATTATCTTGTTGTTTAATATCTCGTTTGTCTGTCTGTTTCTCCTTAACGTCAATTTCCCATTTAGAATCGTCACCATATGTGACTTCCTCATTTTTTTTTTTCAATCAACGATTTGGGAGACAAGACATCCGAAAGAAATTCTGTCACAGTGCGAGCACTCTCGCAGCCTGTGTTTGATGGGCTGAGTGAGCGGACAATTTCTCCGTCCAGTGCAAATTTGTTTCAACCAAGTGTTTTAACATGTAAATAGCAGGTGGGGGTTAGCAACCGAAGGGTTGCCGGAAAGGAAACAAAAGGTGTGGCAAAGTGCATTCTGTAAACCACATTTTTAAAAGAACAGTAAAAGAGTTTCAAAAATAACTTTCCGAATGGGGTGCGGGGGCAGGGCAAGAATGGGTGGAATCCCTGGGTATGGCGGTGATCAGTGCCATTGCTCCACTACCCAAGCTTGGCTGACCAAATACATAGGGGGTCCTCAGGCAGGGCGGGAGTCAGTGCCGTTACTCCACTGCCTGAGTGACCTTACAAGAACTTGAATTGCTATGGACTTCCGACAAACTTGTCCCTTCAACTACCATATGGCGTCAAAGGAGTACTCGTAACTGTATCAAGCAATTTTGCATGAGATCGACACATAAAGCCGTACAAGAGAGAAACATTCAACATTAAAAAAACAAACTAAAGAAAGAAAGCGGGCAGGCTCCATCAGGGAATAGGACACCGTAAATATCAATCGGTTCCTTTCTCTCATCATCTGGACACCTCAAGGTTCGATCCCGAAAAAGGTCATGAAGGGGTTGCATGGTGGGAGTCAGACTCTGAGTCATCACCATCTCCCGGTTGCCAAACTCGTGACTGGAGTTTCTGTGCCAAGGCGGTCTGGGCCGATGTTGGATCCATCTCGTTGTTTCTTATCAGTTGATAAGAATTGTCGCGGTGCCATTGTTTCTTATCCTGTGGGGCGGTAGGGGCAAAGGGGGGGTCGCTATTGTCGGGCGGTGGGTCAGGTTCTGGTAGTGGCAAATAAATGGTCTCTGAAGGGCCGAACATATCGTGGTCGGTGTCACTGGGGCCGTAGTGACTGGGGCCTGGTCTGTTTTTCCATTGGTCGGGAATATCAAGGACGTTCGTCGTGCTTTCGCTGTCGCTATCGCTAGCTGCCGAATCACGTGTGAGGCTGAAAGTCGTCTCTGGGGGCAGAGTCAAAGTCATGTCTGTGGATGTGCTTTCTTGGCTGGGGGAGGGCTTGATTGGGTTGCCAGTGGGCGGGTCTCCGTTGTCTGCTATTGCCAATGAAATGTGGTGTGAGTGGCTGCACTGAGTTCCATAAACCTTAAGATGGTTTACATGGAACCATCCTGACTTTCCATTTGGATACGTAATCGTATAAACTGAGGGGCTTACTTTATCGGAAATTGAGTAGGGTCCTGCGAGTTTGGGCGAGAGGAATGAACTAGGATTGTACAGGGAGACCATGACTTGCTGTCCGACTGTATATTCTACCGGGTGTACTGTTTTATCAAAGCAGGCCTTACTCTGCTTTTTCCTAGTGTCTAGTCGAACAGCTGCAGCGAGCTGTGCTGCTTTAATATTCTCCATTATTTGTTGGACCGCTTTTTTGTGTGTAAGGGCGGTGACTGTGGAGCTGGCCAAATCAAGTCCAAATAAATACTTAATACCCTTCATGGGTTGTCCGGTCATGAGGATGTGAGGGGTGTATCCTGTCGAACTCAACACCTTGTTTCTAATAAACATCAGTGCGAATGGGAGCACTGTGTCCCATGTCGTATTGTGCTGCTGCACCATCTTCCTAAGTATTGCCTTTAGGGTTCGATTCAATGCCGCTGGACTGTGGGTGATAGGCAATGTGAAACTTCTATTTAATTCCGAAAATTGTTAGGACGTTTTTCATTAATCTACCTGTGAAGTGCGAACCTTGGTCTGACTCATTACTACGGGGGAGTCCCCATCTAGTGAAAATCTGCTGGGTCAGTATTTTTGCTGTTGCTTTGGCCATGTTTGTTCTTGAAGGAATTGCGTCCACCCATTTTGTGAAGGTGTTGATCACGACCAACACATATTTAAATCCATTTCTGCAGGGGGGAAGGGGACCAATGTAATCTAACTGCTAGTTCGTCCATGGGCCATTAACAGAACGGGTGTGTCTTAACTGACCTTTCTTTGCGTATCTGTCTGGGTTGTTCTGGGCACAAATCAAACAATTCTCAATGTAGTGGGTTACGTCAGTTTTTAAATCGGGTCACCAGCAGAGAGGTCTGAGGTGGGCAAACGTGGTTTCTATCCCTTGGTGTCCGTGTCCGTCATGGAATTGGCAAATGATCTGGTTCCTGTCCTGGGTGGGGACCACATAAATACCATCCTTTAATATGATTCCCTCATGTACCGTTAAAATGTCTTTGAACCTATCATAGGGAGCTGGGAAGTCTCCTTTTAAAATTTCCTTGAGCATATCGTCTTCCTTTTGTGCCTGTGCCAAACCTTGAATATTGGTCTGTGAGACCTGGACCGTGTGTACTGGGGCACTCTCGGGGGGTTGCCAAAAGTGGCCATGTCGTGAGCCTGCTTTTGCTGGGGCGCCTACTTTCACGTTACCGGGTGGGGAGGAACGATGGTGGCATCTAATTTTTATGATTCCATATTTGTGACCTTTAGCTTCTTTGAGAATGTGTTTAAGTAATGGCGCTGAGGGTATGGGTTTTCCATCGGCGGATATAAATCCTCTAGATTCCCACAGGGGCAGGAATTCTGTCAAGCTGTTGCAAACATACAAACTGTCCGAATATATGTCTGTTGGGGTAGGGAACGAATCTGGGTGCTGCACAATGTATGCAATGGCTGCTAACTCGGCTGCCTGCGAACCTAAATGTCCAGGCAACTTTAACGAGATTTCCTCTAATGCACGTCCCTGCGCGTCGTCTACATAAATGCCACATCCTGTAATCCTTTTTCCATTCAGAATGGTGGAAGAGCCATCTACATAAATTTTTAGGGCGGCGTCTGTGGGCTGGGTTGTCTGTGGGCTGATGCCTGTCTTTTTCGGCACTGATTTGGGAACAAAGGGGCCTGTGTTGTGCTTGGCTGCAATGATTTCACACTCATGTGGGGTTCCTGCATATTGTAAATTATCGGCCAGAAACGTGTGCGTCTTTGTCCTCTTTACCATAATGTCGCGTCCATGTAGGAGTAGGGTCCAACGCGTTGCTCGAATTTGGCTTACTGTGCCGTCTTTTAGCCTACCGTCTAACATGAGCTGTGTCGGGTGTGCTCGGTCAAAATGGTTACGGGGTTGAGTCAAAAGAACAAAGAACAAAGAAATGTACAACACAGGAACAGGCCCTTCGGCCCTCCAAGCCCGTGCCGACCATGCTGCCCGACTAAACTACAATCTTCTACACTTCCTGGGTCCGTATCCCTCTATTCCCATCCTATTCATGTATTTGTCAAGATGCCCCTTAAATGTCACTATCGTCCCTGCTTCCACCACCTCCTCCGGTAGCGTGTTCCAGGCACCCACTACCCTCTGTGTAAAAAACTTGCTTCGTACATCTACTCTAAACCTTGCCCCTCTCACCTTAAACCTATGCCCCCTACTAATTGACCCCTCTACCCTGGGGAAAAGCCTCTGACTATCCACTCTGTCTATGCCCCTCATAATTTTGTAGACTTCTATCAGATCGCCCCTCAACCTCCGTCGTTCCAGTGAGAGCAAACCGAGTTTATTCAACCGCTCCTCATAGTTAATGCCCTCCATACCAGGCAACATTCTGGTAAATCTCTTCTGCACCCTCTCTAAAACCTCCACATCCTTCTGGTAGTGTGGCGACCAGAATTGAACACTGTACTCCAAGTGTGGCCTAACTAAGGTTCTAACCGGCTGCAACATGACTTGCCAATTCTTATACTCAATGCCCCGGCCAATGAAGGCAAGCATGCCGTGTGCCTTATTGACTACCTTCTCCACCTGTGTTGCCCATTTCAGTGACCTGTGGACCTGTACTCCTAGATCTCTCTGACTTTCAATACTCTTGAGGGTTCTACCATTCACTGTATATTCCCTACCTGCATTAGACCTTCCAAAATGCATTACCTCACACTTGTCCGGATTAAACTCCATCTGCCATCTCTCCGCCCAAGTCTCCAAACAATCTAAATCCTGCTGTATCCTCTGACAGTCCTCATCGCTATCCGCAATTCCACCAACCTTTGTGTCATCTACAAACTTATTAATCAGACCAGTTACATTTCCCTCCAAATCATTTATATATACTACAAACAGCAAAGGTCCCAGCGCTGATCCCTGCGTAACACCACTGGTCACAGCCCTCCAATTAGAAAAGCATCCTTCCATTGCTACTCTCTGCCTTCTATGACCTAGCCAGTTCTGTATCCACCTTGCCAGCTCACCCCTGATCCCGTGTGACTTCACCTTTTGTACTAGTTTACCATGAGGGACCTTGTCAAAGGCCTTACTGAAGTCCATATATAGTCCACTGCCCTACCTGCATCAATCATCTTTGTGACCTCCTCGAAAAACTCTATCAAGTTAGTGAGACACGACCTCCCCTTTACAAAACCATGCTGCCTCTCACTAATACGTCCATTTGCTTCCAAATGGGAGTAGATCCTGTCTCGAAGAATTCTCTCCAGTAATTTCCCTACCACTGAAGTAAGGCTCACCGGCCTGTAGTTCCCTGGATTATCCTTGCTACCCTTCTTAAACAGAGGAACAACATTGGCTATTCTCCAGTCCTCCGGGACATCACCTGAAGACAGTGAGGATCCAAAGATTTCTGTCAAGGCCTCAGCAATTTCCTCTCCAGCCTCCTTCAGTATTCTGGGGTAGATCCCATCAGGCCCTGGGGACTAATCTACCTTAATATTTTTTAAGACGCCCAACACCTCGTCTTTTTGGATCTCAATGTGACCCAGGCTATCTACACACCCTTCTCCAGACTCAACATCGACCAATTCCTTCTGAACAAACAAAGAACAAAGAACAAAGAAATGTACAGCACAGGAACAGGCCCTTCGGCCCTCCAAGCCCGTGCCGACCATACTGCCCGACTAAACTACAATCTTCTACACTTCCTGGGTCCGTATCCTTCTATTCCCATCCTATTCATATATTTGTCAAGATGCCCCTTAAATGTCCCTATCGTCCCTGCCTCCACTACCTCCTCCGGTAGTGAGTTCCAGGCACCCACTACCCTCTGCGTAAAAAACTTGCCTCGTACATCTACTCTAAACTTTGCCCCTCTCACCTTAAACCTATGCCCCCTAGTAATTGACCCCTCTACCCTGGGGAAAAGCCTCTGACTATCCACTCTGTCTATGCCCCTCATAATTTTGTATACCTCTATCAGGTCGCCCCTCAACCTCCTTCGTTCCAGTGAGAACAAACCGAGTTTATTCAATCGCTCCTCATAGCTTATGCCCTCCATACCAGGCAACATTCTGGTAAATCTCTTCTGCACCCTCTCTAAAGCCTCCACATCCTTCTGGTAGTGTGGCGACCAGAATTGAACACTATACTCCAAGTGTGGCCTAACTAAGGTTCTATACAGCTGCAACATGACTTGCCAATTCTTATACTCAATGCCCCGGCCAATGAAGGCAAGCATGCCGTATGCCTTCTTGACTACCTTCTCCACCTGTGTAGCCCCTTTCAGTGATCTGTGGACCTGTACTCCTAGATCTCTTTGACTTTCAATACTCTTGAGGGTTCTACCATTCACTGTATATTCCCTACCTGCATTAGCCCTTCCAAAATGCATTACCTCACATTTGTCCAGGTTAAACTCCATCTGCCATCTCTCCGCCCAAGTCTCCAGACAATCTAAATCCTGCTGTATCCTCAGACAGTCCTCATCGCTATCCGCAATTCCACCAACCTTTGTGTCGTCTGCAAACTTACTAATCAGACCAGTTACATTTTCCTCCAAATCATTTATATATACTACAAAGAGCAAAGGTCCCAGCACTGATCCCTGTGGAACACCACTGGTCACAGCCCTCCAATTAGAAAAGCATCCCTCCATTGCTACCCTCTGCCTTCTATGGCCTAGCCAGTTCTGTATCCACCTTGCCAGTTCACCCCTGATCCCGTGTGACTTCACCTTTTGTACTAGTCTACCATGAGGGACCTTGTCAAAGGCCTTACTGAAGTCCATATAGACAACATCTACTGCCCTACCTGCATCAATCATCTTAGTGACCTCCTCGAAAAACTCTATCAAGTTAGTGAGACACGACCTCCCCTTCACAAAACCGTGCTGCCTCTCACTAATACGTCCATTTGCTTCCAAATGGGAGTAGATCCTGTCTCGAAGAATTCTCTCCAGTAATTTCCCTACCACTGAAGTAAGGCTCACCGGCCTGTAGTTCCCGGGATTATCCCTGCCACCCTTCTTAAACAGAGGAACAACATTGGCTATTCTCCAGTCCTCCGGGACATCCCCTGAAGACAGCGAGGATCCAAAGATTTCTGTCAAGGCCTCAGCAATTTCCTCTCCAGCCTCCTTCAGTATTCTGGGGTAGATCCCATCCGGCCCTGGGGACTTATCTACCTTAATATTTTTTAAGACACCCAACACTTCGTCTTTTTGGATCACAATGTGACCCAGGCTATCTACACCCCCTTCTCCAGACTCAACATCTACCAATTCCTTCTCTTTGGTGAATACTGATGCAAAGTATTCATTTAGTACCTCGCCCATTTCCTCTGGCTCCACACATAGATTCCCTTGCCTATCCTTCAGTGGGCCAACCCTTTCCCTGGCTACCCTCTTGCTTTTTATGTAAGTGTAAAAAGCCTTGGGATTTTCCTTAACCCTATTTGCCAATGACTTTTCATGACCCCTTCTAGCCCTCCTGACTCCCTGCTTAAGTTCCTTCCTACTTTCCTTATATGCCACACAGGCTTCGTCTGTTCCCAGCCTTTTAGCCCTGACAAATGCCTCCTTTTTCTTTTTGACGAGGCCTACAATATCATTCGTCTCTCTTTGGTGAATACTGATGCAAAGTATTCATTTCATGCCTTGCCCATTTCCTCTGGCTCCACACATAGATTCCCTTGCCTATCCTTCAGTGGGCCAACCCTTTCCCTGGCTACCCTCTTGCTTTTTATGTACGTGTAAAAAGCCTTGGGATTTTCCTTAACCTTATTTGCCAATGACTTTTCGTGACCCCTTCTCGCCCTCCTGACTCCTTGCTTAAGTTCCTTCCTACTTTCCTTATATTCCACACAGGCTCCGTCTGTTCCCAGCCTTTTAGCCCTGACAAACACCTCCTGTTTCTTTTTGACGAGGCCTACAATATCTCTCGTTATCCAAGGTTCCCGAAAATTGCCGTATTTATCCTTCTTCCTCACAGGAACATGCCGGTCCTGAATTCCTTTCAACTGACACTTGAAAGCGTCCCACATGTCAGATGTTGATTTGCCCTCAAACATCCGCCCCCAATCTAGGTTCTTCAGTTCCTGCCTAATATTGTTATAATTAGCCTTCCCCCAATTTAGCACCTTCATCCTAGGACCACTCTTATCCTTGTCCACCAGCACTTTAAACCTTACTGAATTGTGGTCACTGTTCCCGAAATGCTCCCTGACTGAAACTTCTACCACCTGGCCGGGCTCATTCCCCAATACCAGGTCCAGTACCGCCCCTTCCCTAGTTTGACTGTCTATATATTGTTTTAAGAAGCCCTCCTGGATGCTCCTTACAAACTTTGCCCCGTCTAAGCCCCTGGCACTAAATGAGTCCCAGTCAATATTGGGGAAGTTGAAGTCTCCCATCACCACAACCCTGTTGTTTTTACTCTTTTCCAAAATCTGTCTACCTATCTGCTCCTCTATCTCCCGCTGGCTGTTGGGAGGCCTGTAGTAAACCCCCAACATTGTGACTGCACCCTTCTTATTCCTGATCTCTACCCTTATAGCCTCACTGCCCTCTGAGGTGTCCTCCCGTAGTACAGCTGTGCTATCCTCCCTAACCAGTAGCGCAACTCCGCCACCCCTTTTACATCCCCCTCTATCCCGCCTGAAACATCTAAATCCTGGAACGTTTAGCTGCCAATCCTGCCCTTCCCTCAACCAGGTCTCTGTAATGGCAACAACATCATAGTTCCAAGTACTAATCCAAGCTCTAAGTTCATCTGCCTTACCCGTAATACTTCTTGCATTAAAACATATGCACTTCAGGCCACCAGACCTGCTGTGTTCAGCAACTTCTCCCTGTCTGCTCTGTCTCAGAGCCCCACTGCCCTATTCCCTAGTTCTCCCTCAATGCTCTCACCTTCTGACCTATTGCTCCCGTGTCCACCCCCCTGCCATACTAGTTTAAACCCTCCCGTGTGACACTAGCAAACCTCGCGGCCAGGATATTTATGCCTCTCCAGTTTAGATGCAACCCGTCCTTCTTATATGGGTCACACCTGTCCCAGAAGAGCTCCCAGTGGTCCAGATAACGGAAACCCTCCCTCCTACACCAGCTGTTTAGCCCCGTGTTTAGCTGCTTTATCTTCCTATTTCTAGCCTCACTGGCACGTGGCACAGGGAGTAATCCTGAGATTACAACCCTAGAGGTCCTGTCTTTAACTTTCTGCCTAGCTCCCTGAACTCCTGCTGCAGGACCTCATGCCCCTTCCTGCCCATGTCGTTAGTACCAATATGTACAACGACCTCTGCCTGTTTGCCCTCCCCCTTCAGGATGCGCTCTACCCGTTCGGAGACATCCTGGACCCTGGCACCAGGGAGGCAACATACCATCCTGGAGTCTCTTTCACGTCCACAGAAGCGCCTATCTGTGCCCCTGACTATAGAGTCCCCTATTACTATTGCTCTTCTGCGCTTTGACCCTCCCTTCTGAACATCAGAGCCACCCGTGGTGCGACTGCTCTGGCTGTTGCTGTTTTGTCCTGTTATGTACGAGAAGTATTGAACAGCCCAAAAAACTGCGAGGAAGTGCCTTTCGCAGGCTGAAAATCCTTGCTCACCTGGATCTAAACTTGTGAGGCACAGGCTACAGGTCCTAAACAATCGTGCCTTTCCTGGGGGAGTACGGCCGAAAGGGTTCGGTCGGTGGTCGCTACCACTATTGATTATGGGAAGTGTGGGTCTGGTGCCTGCAAAGCAGGGGCTGTACATAGGGCGTGTTTCAATGCATCTACTGCATCCGTGTGCTGTTGAAGCCATTTCCATGGGACCTGTTTCTTAAGAAGCTCGGAAAGGGGGGCTGCTTTCATGGCGAAACAGTCTATATGGTTCCTGCAGTAACCGACCAGTCCTAAAAATGACCGGAGTGCTGTATCATTTTGGGGCAAGGGCAATTTTACAATTGAATCGATCCGTTTCTTCTCTATCTCACGCTTACCATGCGTTATGACTGTACGTAAATAAGTGACCTTTTCTTGGAGAATTTGGGCATTTTTGGGGTTGATTTTACATCCAATTTCTTTTCGGAGACCTAAGAGTTCTGAAAGAAGCAAAATGTGCTCTTTCTTGGTGTCAGTCTGTAGGAGCAAGTCATCCACATACTTAATGAGGCATTTAATTCGGGAAAACTTTGCTAATCCATTCGCCAATTGTCTGTGAAAAATGGAGGGGGAGTTGTGGAAGCCTTGTGGAAGGCAGGTCCACGTGTACTGCTGTCACTGGAAGGTGAACGCAAATTTGTACTGGCACATTTTGTCCAATGGAATGGACCAAAAGCCATTGCTAATGTACAGAACCATGAAAATGTTTGACTGTATGTGGTCCCTGCTTTAACATGGTCTTGGGACTCGTGGCAACGGTGCGGGCTGCTAACGGAGTTACTTTGTTTAATTCTCTGTAATCGATGGTCAGTCGCCATGAACCATCTGGTTTTCTTACGGGTCAAATCGGGGCATTGTTCGTTGAGGCTACGGGCCGAAGTACGCCTTGATCCAATAAACTTTGGATTACTTGAGCTATCTCTCCCTCGGCTTGCTGTGGAAAACCGTATTGTTTCTGGGGCTTAAGATCGGGACCTGTAATGGGGACCATTCCTGGAATTTTACCGCAATCGTGCTTGTGCTGGACACAAGATGCTTTGTGTCTCTTCAAGACTTCCCTAACTGTTTTGTCCTTGGTAATGGTTTGTGGATCAAACCAGTACTCTCCCACTGAGCTAATCCTGTGTTCGTAGTTTCCTACTGTGAGCGTGGCAGGAGCTCGTGCTGCTCTAGACATTTACCACATGCACTTATTTACGGGGTCGAAAGAAAGGTTGTGTGAGCTCATAAAATCTGTCCCCAAGATATGCTCTGCTGTCTGGGGTAAATCTACCAAAACGACTGAGTGATTGGTTTTAACGTTACCGATCTGAATATCCACAGGGGCCGTAATGTGTCCCTGCTAGAGGTGTCCTGTAAAGCCACTAAGAGTGATAGTGTCTGTCGTGGGCCATATATCTCGCTGGTACATCGCGGAGGAGTTTAACGTGGTTCGGGACCTTCCTGTGTCCCAAAGGAACTCTACAGGGTGTCCCCGGATTGTGCCTGCAACTACCAGTCTTCCGAACTGGTCCCAAAGTGTGTCACAGACCCAAGTTGGGGAGTCCGAACACCGTCAATTGGTGCTATTTATGGCCAAATTGTCTGAACGGGCACTAACGCTGTGGATGCATTTGTGGGCTGATTCCGTTGCTTTTTCGGGGGGGTATTGCATTCTCGGGCATAATGTCCCTCGTGTCCACAATTACAGCATCCCTGCTTTTTAGGGTGCTGCGTATTATTTCTATCTTCATTTACCCATGCGGGGTCTTGGTGTGTCCTTACGGGGTTCATGTTTGCGTCCCCTTTCTCCTGCTCTGCCTTTCTATGTAGGGATTGTTCCCCACCTCTAGATAGTCTCTTCAGTACCCACACTTCATTGTGTGCCGGGTCTGAGGGGTCATAATTCGCACGTGCCTTTTGTCCTGCCTCCGTGGCGTGGGAGACTAAAATACAAGTCCATTTGGCCGTATTGTCTGCAGTTAAATGGGCACGTGTTAAATCACCGAATACTGCTGTGAAGTGTATCCAGAGGTGTCCAGCAAATGCTGTTTCTTCTACCTACATCGTTGAGTCCTTCTACTGGATCTCCTCTATTATAGCCAATTGCATCTAGGATGGCTGTCTTCATATCCTGGAGGCTACCTCCTCTTACATTTTGTGGGTCGGGAACAGCTGAACTAACCGACGGGTCAAGGCTCATCACGATGAGTTTTACTTCTTCCTGCTCGTCCAGACCGTACATGACGGTCTGTTGCCTAACTCGCTCAAAAAAGTGGTGTGGGTCTGATGTGGGTTGAAAGGTTTCTATTTTATCGCGGGCATCTCTTAACTGGGTGATGGTTAGTGGGGTGGTGTACACAAAATCGGGTTGGTCTTCTGTTGTTACTCTGCGCTGCGTGGTGACTGGATTCATAGGGTTGGTGCTGCCTGTGCAGTCGGTGGTGTGCGTGCTTTCCTTTTCGGAGCCTTGGGGGCTCTATTCTGACTTTCTGTTTCGTTTACATATTGGTGGGCCGTTTCATTAAGTTCCTGCCAATCGGGGTCATCTTCCTGATCTAAATTTGGTCCAAAGGTATCTCTGAACCCATTCTGAACTGAGAGCAGTGATTTCAATCTTGAAATTTGCTGCCTGCATTTGGCATGTTCTACCGAACTCTGCCATTGTTCCGTGGTGGAACTGTGGAGTGCTCATAGGGCTGCCTTTAAGTCCTCACATTGCTTTCTCAATTGTTCGGCTTGTTGTTCTGTTTCCTCTCTTACAAAAACCGCACGTTGCATGTCTTGGTCGGCCTTATCATATTGGATCTGAAAGCTACTTCGGTGAGCGATGTTAAGTAATGGGTTAAGAGGTATTGCAATTAGTTGTCTCATTTATATTAAGTATCCATTAATTGACATTGATATGTAAAGGGGCTTCAGGTGCCCCTGGCAGGTGATGGGTGGTTAGAGTTTTGTGCAAAGGCTGTTGGAATGAAATATGTTACCATATGGCAGTAAAATCCGAAACAATGTGCTTTCTGAGCTGGAATTGGAAGCGTTAGACTCAGAAGAAGGTCTGGAGACTTTATTACATTAAATGGATAAGATTTATAAGAAAGATGACTTGTTAAGTGCGTATGAAGAAAAGGCTAGTCGGATGCTGGCACACCAGCTCCGTAAGAGGATGGCAGCGAGGGAAATAGGGGGAGTCAAAGATGGAAGGGGAGCCACGGTTCGGAGGGCGCCAAAAATAAATGAGGTACTTAAGGCCTTTTATGAAGAGCTGTACAGATCCCAGCCCCCAGCGGGGGAAGAGGGGATGAGACGATTCCTAGATCAACTGAGACTCCCGAGGGTAGAGGAGCAAGAGGTGGCTCGTTTGGGGGCACCAATTGGGTTGGGGGAGCTGAGCAAGGGTTTGGGGAGTATGCAGGCGGGGAAGGCCCCGGGACCGGACGGATTCCCGGTGGAGTTCTACAGGAAGTACGTAGACCTGTTGGCCCGCTACTGGTGAGGACCTTTAATGAGGCAAGCGAGGAGCTTGGGACCCTGGGACCCTGCCCCCGACAATGTCGGAAGCGACAATTTCTTTGATCCTAAAGCGGGACAAGGACCCACTGCAATGTGGATCGTACAGGCCGATCTCGCTCCTCAATGTGGATGCGAAGTTGCTGGCAAAAGTGCTGGCCACGAGGATCGAGGATTGTGTCCCGGGGGTGATCCATGAAGACCAGACGGGATTCGTAAAGGGCAGGCAATTAAACACTAACGTGCGGCGGCTCTTAAACGTGATGATGATGCCATCGGAGGAGGGAGAGGCGGAGATAGTGGCAGCTATGGACACGGAGAAGGCCTTTGACCGAGAGTGGGAGTACCTCTGGGAGGTGCTGTGTAGGTTTGGGTTCGGGGGAGGGTTTATCAGTTGGGTTAAGCTCCTTTACAGAGCCCCGATGGCGAGTGTAGTGACGAACCGGCGGAGGTCAGAGTATTTTCGACTGTATCGGGGGACGAGGCAGGGGTGCCCACTGTCCCCCCTGTTGTTCGCATTGGCGATCGAACCATTGGCCATGTCATTGAGGGAGTCTAATAAATGGAGGGGGGTGGTCCAAGGGGGAGAAGAGCATCGGGTGTCGCTATATGCGGATGATCTGTTCCTGTACGTGGCGGATCCAATGGAGGGGATGGTGGAGGTCATGCAGACTCTAAGGGAGTTTGGGGAGTTTTGGGGCTATAAGCTCAATGTAGGGAAGAGTAAGCTCTTTGTATTACAGGCGGGGGACCAAGAAAGAGGGATAGGGGACCTACCGCTGAGGAGGGCGGAGGGGAGCTTTCGGTATCTGGGGATCCAGATAGCCAGGAGTTGGGGGACCCTACATAAACTGAATCTGGGACCGAGGAGGGTTGGCGCTGCCAAACCTGGGGAGCTACTACTGGGCAGCAAATGTGGCGATGATCCACAAGTGGGTTATGGAGGGAGAGGGGGGGCGGCATGGAAGAGGATGGAGATGGCATCCTGTAAAGGAACGAGCCTGGGAGCGTTGGTGACGGCACCGCTGCCGCTCTCGCCGACAAAGTATACCATGTGCCCGGTGGTGGCGGCAACGCTAAGGATTTGGGGCCAGTGGAGACAGCACAGGGGTGCAATGGGAGCATCGGTGTGGTCCCCGATCAGGGGTAACCACCGGTTTGTCCCGGGGAAGATGGACGGGGGGGTTCAGAGCTGGCATCATGCGGGGATTGGAAGAATGGGGGACCTGTTCATCGACGGGACGTTTGCGAGCCTAGGGGCACTGGAGGAGAAGTTCGAGTTACCCCCGGGAAATGCCTTTAGATATATGCAGGTGAGGACTTTTGTGAGGTGACAGGTGAGGGGATTCCCGTTGCTCCTGGCACAAGAAGTTCAAGATAGGGTGATCTCGGGTGTATGGGTCGGGGAGGGTAAGGTGTCGGAAATACACCAGGAGATGAAAGAAGAGGGGGAAGCGCTGGTAGAAGAGTTGAAGGGTAAATGGGAGGAGGAGCTGGGGGAGGAGATCGAGGAAGGTCTGTGGGCTGATGCCCTAGATAGGGTTAATTCCTCCTCCTCGTGTGCCAGGCTCAGCCTGATACAATTTAAGGTGGTTCACAGAGCGCACTTGACAGGGGCGAGGTTGAGTAGGTTCTTTGGGGTGGAGGACAGATGTGGAAGGTGCTCAGGGGGCCCGGCGAACCATGTCCATATGTTTTCATAGAATTTACAGTGCAGAAGGAGGCCATTCAGTCCATCGAGTCTGCACCGGCTCTTGGAAAGAGCACCCCACCCAAGGTCAACACCTCCACCCCATCCCCACAACCCGGTAACCCCACCCAACACTAAGGGCAATTTTGGACACTAAGGGCAATTTATCATGGCCAATCTACCTAACCTGCACATCTTTGGACTGTGGGAGGAAACCGGAGCACCCGGAGGAAACCCACGCACACATGGGGAGGATGTGCAGACTCCGCACAGACAGTGACCCAAGCCGGAATCGAATCTGGGACCCTGAAGCTGTGAAGCAGTTGTGCTATCCACAATGCTACCGTGCTGCCCGGCACTGGAGGGGTTCTGGAGAGGAGTGGCGGGAACAATATCTCAGGTGGTGAAAGTCCGGTTCAAGCCAAGCTGGGGGCTAGCAATATTTGGAGTAGTGGACGAACCGGGAGTGCAGGAGGCGAAAGAGGCCGGCATTCTGGCCTTTGCGTCCCTAGTAGCCCGGCGAAGGATCTTGCTAATGTGGAAGGAGGTGAAGCCCCCCAGCCTGGAGGCCTGGATAAATGATATGGCTGGGTTCATAAAGTTGGAGAGGATTAAGTTCGCCTTGAGAGGGTCTGCGCAGGGGTTCTACAAGCGGTGGCAACCGTTCCTAGACTATCTCGCGGAGCGTTAGAGGAAGGTCGGTCAGCAGCAGCAGCAACCTTGGCGGGGGGGGGGGGGAAATAGGTGGGGACGTCCTGGGAGGGGGGAGGGGGGGGGAAAGGGGGTCTGCCTGGGAGGGTGGATGAGCAAGAGATAACATGAAGGGTTGGGGAAACTGGCACGTACAGGAGGGCCAGTGTACAAAGCTGTGTAAATATATCATTTTGCCATGTATATATCTTGCTCTGCGCGATTTCTCATTTTTTTTGTTACGAGGGGGGGCGGTTATTGGTTGTAAGGGAGAAAAATTGTGTTAAAAAACTTTAATAAATATATTTAAAAAACAAAAACAAATGTGCATATGAAGCATGGTCGGATTTTGATAAGTTCCAGAAAATGGAGGATATCCCCATGGAAGACTATATAATGAAATTTGGCAGACTATATAAAAGGCTGCAGAAACACAATCTGGAATTTCCACAGTCTGTGTTGGCCTTTAAATTACTTGACTGTGCTAGAGTGAGCAACATGGATAGGCTCCTGGTTTTGACAGGAGTTCAGTTTACTGATAAGGATACCTTATTCGAACAGATGACAAAAGCTTTACAAAAGTTTCTGGGGAAACATTCGATTCCGATGGCTCTGATGACCCAAATAGGTCAGCCTGCAATAAGGCAGAATATGGAAGATACACTAGTAACAGGATGGCAAAATCGTATGGCTATGAACAGGGCTCAAGACTATAGAAGGAGACCGAGACAAGGAAATTATGAAGACAGAAACCCAGTTAGAACCTACAATAGGAAGATGAACCCCAGAAATGCACGGGGCTTGATAAATCGATGTTTTCGATGTGACTCTCAATACCATTATGCTTTCAACTGTCCAACTCGTTATGATAGAGTGTTTGAAGCAACACATGACACGGAAGAGTCAGAAGAGGAAAAAGATAGTGACCAGAAAGAAGGCATTGTCCTATTGACAAGCAGTTTTACGCCGGTAATGAGGGTGTTGGTTGCAGAATCCTTCAACTGTGCTGTATTGGACAGTGGCTACACATCTACTGTGTGTGGAATTGACTGGTTAAAATGTTACCTGGACTCTTTGAATGCTGAAAATCGTAACAAGGTTAAGGAATTTGAAAGTTCCACAAGTTTCAGGTTTGGGGATGATAATACTCTGAAGTCGCTGAAAAGAGTGGTGATCCCTTGCAATATTGCCGGAGTGAATCATTTCATTAGCACGGATGTTGTATCAAGTGAGATACCTTTGCTTCTGAGCAGACCGTCGATGAAGAAAGCACACATGAAACTGGATATGGAACAGGATAAGGCAACAGTTTTTGGAAAGATGGTGGACTTACAATTTACACAGTTGGGACACTATTGTATTCCATTACTGACAAATAATTTTTCAAGTAGAGTGGTTAAGGATGTGTTAATGGCAGTTGAAAATGGGACTTTAGCTGATAAAAAGCTTGTGGTATTGCATAGGCAATTTGCTTGTGGTATTGCATAGGCAATTTGCACATCCGTCTCGTCGGAGGCTAAAAAAATGTATTAAAGGATGCAGGGGTAAGGGATGACGACTATACTAAACTGATAGAACAGGTTAGTGACCGCTGTGAACTTTGTAGGAAGTACAGAAGGACACCAGCACGACCGATAGTAACCCTACCTTTGGCCAGGGATTTTAACGACATTGTGGCCATGGACCTTAAGATCTGGGATAAAGCAAATAATATATTTATTTTGCATTTTGTAGATTTAGCAACCAGATTTACTCAATCAACGATTGTACGAAGTAAAGAAAAGAGAGTAATTCTGGATCAAATCGTGGATAAATGGATTGGGACAGAAATGGGTCCACCGGCAAAATTCCTTACGGACAATGGGAGAGAATTTGCTAATGATGAGTTTAGGGATATGTGTGAAAACATGAATATCAGAGTTATGAATACGGCTGCAGAAAGCCCATTTAGTAATGGTGTATGTGAAAGAAATCATGCTGTCATCGATGACATGCTTCGGAAAATTTTGGCAGATCGACCAAATTGCAGGCTAAATTCAGCTTTAGCATGGACAGTACATGCAAAGAATTCATTGCAGATGGTTGGGGGCTATCGTCCTTATCAATTAGTGTTTGGTAGAAATCCTAAAATTCCGTCCATTTTGGATGACCAGCCTCCAGCTTGGGAGGGGACTACAATTAGCTCTGGTTTTGCTGAACATTTAAATGCATTACATAGCAGTAGAAAAGCTTTTTTGGAAGCAGAAGTCTCTGAAATAATTTGCAGAGCTTCAAGACATAACGTACGGCCATCAGGTGCCGTTTTTCAGCAAGGAGGCATGGTGTACTATAAGAGAGACAATTCTAATGAATGGAAAGGACCAGGGAAGATCATCGGCCTAGATGGCAAAACAATTATTTTGCAACATGGTAATCAAACTGTTAGGGTAAATTCATCAAGGATAATGGGTACAGATTACAAATTTTCAAATTTAGACAGAGCAGACAGACATGACGAGGAACCAGAGTTATCTGGTACGCATGTGTTACAGAACTATGAGGACCAATTAAATGATATAGACAGGGTTTCTGTGGAGGAACACAACACTTCTGATGAATTAGAACAGGCCATTTTTCCGAAAGGGCAACTGCCAAAAGTTGGTACAAAAGTGACATACTTGCCTGAAGGGTCTAGTCAATGGAAGGATGCAACTGTTATTAGTAGAGCAGGGAAGGCCACTGGAAAGTATAAACATTGGGTGAATGTACAGCATTCAGGGGAAGGAGTCAAGACAATGGATTGGGAAAACGAAGTTCAAAAATGGAGAGCACAGAAACGCAGTGCCAGTTCAGATAGTACATTTGATAGTGAACATGTCCGCAGGAAAAGGTCGAGAACTATTGAAAGGACATCCCACAGCAGAAGGGAAAGATCAAGCTAAGAAGGTTGTGCAGTGCTGGTCCGAGGGGACAGAAGAGCTTTTACGTGACTGCTTAGAGATAGTGGACTGGTCCATATTTAAGAACTCAGCGACCAACTTAAATGAGTATGCCACCACCGTCACAGACTTCATCAGCAAATGTGTGGACGACTGCGTGCCAAAGAAAGCAGTACGTGAGTTCCCCAACCGGAAACCATGGCTCAATCGCGAGATTGACTCCCTACTGAAGGACAGATCTGAGGCGTTCAAGGCAGACGACCCTGACCTATACAAGAAATCCAAGTACGACCTCCGCAAAGCCATCCGGAATGCCAAGAGAGAATATCAAACCAAGCTAGAGTCACAGACAGACTCTCGGCGGTTGTGGCAAGGACTAAACAACATAACGGGCTACAAAGCGAAGCCGAATAGGGGCTGGTTTCGCACACTGGGCTAAATCGCTGGCTTTTAAAGCAGACCAAGCAGGCCAGCAGCACTGTTCAATTCCTGTTCCAGCCCCCCCCGAACAGGCGCTGGAATGTGGCAACTAGGGGCTTTTCACAGTAACTTCATTGAAGCCTACTTGTGACAATAAGCGATTTTCATTTCATTTTCAACAGTATCTCTGGCAGCAGCGCACCACTCCCCGATGAACTCAATGCATTCTATGCTCGGTTCGAGCAGGTAACCAACAATCCACTGGCGAGTGCCCCAGCAGCCCATAATTCACCCATACCCACCATCACAGCTTCCGAAGTCAGATTGGCCTTCCTGAAAGTGAACCCTCGGAAGACGACGTGCACTCAGAGCCTGCGCGGACCAGCTGGCAGAGGTATTCATGGACATCTTTAACCTGTCCCTACTCCACTCGGAGGTCCCCACCTGCTTCAAGAAGACCACTATCATACCGGTACCAAAGAAGAACCAGGCAACGTGCCTCAATGACTACCGACCAGTGGCCCTGACTTCAGTCGTAATGAAGTGCTTCGAGAGCTTGATCATGAAGCGCATCACCTCCATACTCCCAGAATGCCTGGATCCACTGCAATTCGCATACCGCTGCAACCGGTCCACATCAGACACCATTGCCCTGGCCCTACACTCATCCCTAGAGCATCTCGAAAACAAGGACTCCTACATTAGACTCCTATTTATTGACTACAGCTCTGCCTTCAACACCATAATCCCAGCCAAGCTCATATCAAAGCTCCAAAACCTAGGACTTGGCTCCCCACTCTGCAACTGGATCCTCGATTTTCTGACCAACAGACAACAATCAGTAAGAATGAACAACAACACCTCCTCCACAATAGTCCTCAACATCGGCGCCCCGCAAGGCTGCGTACTTAGCCCCCTACTCTACTCCCTGTATACACACGACTGCGTAGCAAAACTTGGTTCCAACTCCATCTACATGTTTGCTGACGATACGACCATAGTGGGCCGGATCTCGAATAACGATGAGTCCGAATACAGGAGGGAGATAGAGAACCTAGTGGAGTGGTGTAGCGACAACAATCTCTCCCTCAATGCCAGCAAAACTAAAGAGCTGGTAATTGACTTCAGGAAGCAAAGTACTGTACACACCCCTGTCAGCATCAACGGGGCCGAGGTGGAGATGGTTAGCAGTTTCAAATTCCGAGGGGTGCACATCTCCAAAAATCTGTCCTGGTCCACCCACGTCGACGCTACCACCAAGAAAGCACAACAGCGCCTGTACTTCCTCAGGAAACTAAGGAAATTCGGCATGTCCACATTGACTCTTACCAACTTTTACAGATGCACCATAGAACGCATCCTATCAGGCTGAATCGCAGCCTGGTATGGCAACTGCTCAGCCCAGGACTGCAAGAAACTTCAGAGAGTCGTGAACACCGCCCAGTCCATCACACAAACCTGCCTCCCATCCATTGACTCCATCTACACCTCCCGCTGCCTGGGGAAAGCGGGCAGTATAATCAAAGATCCCTCCCACCCGGCTTACTCACTCTTCCAACTTCTTCCATCGGGCAGGAGATACAGAAGTCTGAGAACACGCACGAACAGACTCAAAAACAGCTTCTTCCCCGCTGTTACCAGACTCCTAAATGACCCTCTTATGGACTGATTTCATTAACACTACACCCTGTATGCTTCATCCGATGCCAGTGCTTTTGTAGTTACATTGTATATGTTGTGTTGCCCTATTATGTATTTTCTTTTATTCCCTTTTCTTCTCATGTACTTAATGATCTGTTGAGCTGCTCGCAGAAAAATACTTTTCACCGTACCTCGGTACACGTGACAATAAACAAATCCAATCCAATCCATCCAAGCAGTAGCAGTACAGAACGAGATACCAGGCGGGAGAGGGGACGTAGTTTTTCAAGATCTTGGAACCTGAGTAAGACTACGAATACTAATAGGAGTAGAAGCCCACATGCACGTGAGATTTTGGTGGCTTCAAATAAATTAGATGAAAAAGTTATCAAAGAAGCTAAACAGCAAGAATTGCATAGTTGGAGTGAATTTGGGGTGTACACGGAAGTACCGGATCGGGGACAAAGAGCTCTATCCCACAGATGGATTTGCATGGAAAAGGTTATTCCGGATGGAACTTATAAGGCAACGGCCAGGCTTGTGGCAAGGGGATTTGAAGAAAATTTAGAAGATTAGGATTTAAGGGTAGATTGAGCTACAGCAGGGAAGGTTATTTTAAAGATCTTCTTGGCTCTATTAGCCACAAAGTCATGGAAATGCAAATCTATAGCTATAAAAGCTGCCTTTTTGCAGGGGCATCAGCTCCAGAGAGACAATTTTCTCCATCCTCCTAAAGAAGCAGCTAACACAGAAGGGGTACTCTGGAAGTTGAACAAATGTGTATATGGATTAAATGATGCACCTAGAGTCTGGTATTTTTCGGTAAGGTCAGTTTTGTTAAAGTTAGTCGGTTGCCAGTTGAAAGCAGATCCTGCAATGTTTTACTGGCACTATAAAGGAAAATATTCTGGCATTTTTATGATGCATGTCGATGATTTTTTGTGGGATGGGACTAGTGATTTTGAAGCTATTGTAATCTCTGGTTTGAGGAAAGAATTCAGGGTTGGAAGTCAGGCTTCCGGTGCATTTAAATATATTGGACTGGAAATTGGACAGACTAAGTCAGCGGCAACTTTACGTCAGCAATCTTATTTGCAAAGCATCAGCCCAATAGCAATTAGTTGTGGCCGAGTTGCACAAAAAGACGCAATGGTTTCAAAGATAGAAAAAGAGCAACTGCGAAGTTCAATTGGGCAACTGAACTGGTTAGGTAGACATACTCGACCAGACGTGAGTTTTGATGTCTTAGAGTTGAGTACAAAAATGAATGATCCCAAAGTGGAAGACATAATATGAGCAAATAAAACGTTGGCCAAACTAAAAATGCAGGAGTGTGTTTTGAAGTTCCCGATTTTAGGTGACCGTAAGCACTTGAAACTCATAGTTTATAGTGTTGCGTCCTATGCAAATTTATGTGATGGGGTTTCAAGCGCAGGTGGTTTTATAATTTTCAGTTTGGGGAACAATGGCAAATGTTGCCCGCTTGTGTGGGAAACAAAGAAAATAAGGAGAGTGGTAAAAAGCACTTTGGCTGCTGAGATGTTAAGCCTTGTAGAGGCGGTGGATATGGCCTTTTATATAAGTATGATATTGACAGAAATTTTGGGATTAGGGGATTTGGGTAATATACCTATTGACTGTCACATTGACAATAAATCCCTGTGGGAAAATGTGCACTCTACAAAAAGTGTCAATGAAAAGAGGTTACGGATAGACATCGCAAGTTTGAAGCAGATGTTGGACAGAGGGGATATAACAAAAATTAAATGGGTCGACAGGAGCTATCAACTGTCAGACTGTTTTACGAAAAGAGGGGTGAGTTCACAGAAACTTTTGGATATTGTTAATGAAGGGCGCTTGTTTCTGTGACTGTTTTTTTTTCTTTCTCGTCCAAACAAAGCAAAAGGTGGGGGGGCGGGGGGGGCGGAAATCATGTGTGTTTTTGAGTTTCTTGCAATTTTGTTTTCACCTAATTATTTTTTTCTCCAAGGAAGGGGAGACTGTTAAGTAATGGGTTAAGAGACATTGCAATTCGTTGTCTCATTTATGTTAAGTATCCATTAATTGACACTGATATGTAAAGGGACTTCAGGTGGCCTCTGGCAGGTGATGGTGAGAGTTTAGTGCAAAGGCTGTTGGAATGAAATAAATGTGTTTGTGAAAAAGGAACAGAACTGTAGACTCTTCATAGCACAGCAACTAAAACGTCTAACAAGCAGGACAAGATTGGTGTGCCCGTTTGACATCAGCCATCTCCTTGTCCTTCGCTGCTAGCTGCTCTTGGAGTTGCTCATTTACTCTCTCACACTCGCTAACATTTCCCTCGCTACTCTTCTCCTTCTCCTCAAGCTGTCTGCGGAGCGACCTCACGACCGCCTCTGTGCCTCGCAATTGCGCCAGACAGGACATGATTGCCATCGGCTTACGAACTCTACTTAAATTCTTCTTATGGACCTCGGTAAGGTTATCCCACCAAGTTTGTCCTATACTACCAGGACCTGTCTCTTCTTTTGCAGCAAAGGGGCCATCCTTTCCCCTTTAGATACTTCCTAATTTCCTCTTCCCATATGGGACACTGTTCTGCTCTGTTGGCCGCTGCAACCTCGAGTTCCTGTGGGTGCATAAGGCATTCCATTGCCTTCATTGCCATCTCTACGATTATCTGTGTATCTCTACTGGGAATTTGGGACAGGGGGAAATAAAGCAGTGGAGCAAACAGTGGGTACGGCTTTAGCTATTTTCCAGTTCACACAACTCCCGAAAGTTACACGCAACAAAATCTATCGCGGTTACCTTATATCCCTTGTTAGTACGCATGAAAATTACACACTTCCGAATCTTGGCGGTTTGATCGATATCGGTCTTACTCTTGTGGTTTCTTTTACTTTTCCAATTTGGATTTCTAATTCAAACGTTTTTTGTGGGTTCTGTCGGAGTGACACAGTCACCTCTGGGTCGAGTCCCGTCAGATGTCAGCAATAACTGTTGCCTTTTTACCTGCTATAAATATGGCAATCAATAAGGTTGCCCTTCTTTCTTTAGATATCAACATTATATTGCTTTCAGAGTCGCCAGGTGTCAAATGATACCACCACAAGTTTCAACCGGGTATCGATCAAAGAGCCAAACAACCAGTTAGTTAGTTCAAGATCAAAGATACTTTATTTACACACAAGATTAACTTACACATGCAACATAAACACTGCTAGTTAAACTGCACCTAACAACTATGTCAACCTGTACTTAACTTCAGGCACCCGGCTTAGGTGAGAGGATCAGTGGCCATTGTTCGAATCTGGATCTACTGGGTCTGGAGAAGTAACTGCTGCTCAGCTGGGCTCATCCGTCTGGTAACGGGTACTGAACTTGGCCTTGCTTCTGGTGGTGCTGCAATTGGAGGTGTACCAGGTCCAAAAGAGATCGAACACATGGCAGTGTCTCTCTTTATCCTTGGGGAATTTTGCGCTCTTTTGGGCGGTCCTTAGGTTTGGACCCCATTAATTGGGCAGTTCTCGATCACTGCCTTCGATCTGAGCCAATAAAGGGGTGGGTGCCTTGATGGCTGGGCGTGTCCTAAGCGGTCATTGACCCTGTTATTGATGATTCCTGAGTAAAGGGAGTGGCACTGAAATGTCTGGACTTGTATCGGTTACCTGTGTATCAATCCTTTGTCTTACGGAGATGGGGCATTAAAGTGCTAATCAGTTGGGGGTTTCGATGTTGTCTGGATTCTTTGCTCACAAAGATACATTTAGGCTCTGTGCCTGCCTGAATCTTGCATTGTCCACATTTCCCTTTAGGCTTTGCGAACATCCATGTTTGTTGTTGTAAGTTGCCATCCCAGATGGCTACACCGGTTTTATTCTGCATTCTTGTATTTGGTTGTTTGCTTCTCTCTCAAATTCGTGGACTCCAGAAATTAGCATGTGTATACCTCCACTGATCTCTGAGTCATCTAGGAAAACTGTTTCTACTTATAGGTCGATTTACACCCGATTCTGTCTAGATGCCTGCTAATCCCATTCCTGGGAATGTTGCATTACATCATGCCTTTTGAATGCTGGCTACTGCTGGCTACTAGGCAGATTTCTACCTGTTGCTGGGCTCATCGCATCATATCATGCCTTGTTAAATTTATTTTATTGCTGTTACTCAGCAGATCCATGACATAATGAAATGAAATGAAAATCACTTATTGTCACAAGTAGGCTTCAAATGAAGTTACTGTGAAAAGCCCCTAGTTGCCACATTCTGGCACCTGTTCAGGGAGGCTGGTACGGGAATTGAACCGTGCTGCTGGCCTGTCTTGGTCTGCTTCAAAGCCAACGATTTAGCCGTGTGTTAAACCAGCCCCTAGCAGGAAAGATTTTCATGTCAGCCATGCCCCCTTAATGGTGTAACATGGACACATCTCGATCACTAGAATATGCAAAACACTGTGAAGAGTGGATCTTGAAAAAAGAACAGAGGACACTGCAAAAACTCAACCGGTCAGCCAGCATCTATCAGGAAAGAAACAGAATTAATGGTTCGAGTCCATTGACTCTTCATCAGAACTGAAAAGAGGTAGGATATAGAAACTGCAGCAAAAAGTAGCAATTTTAAGAACAAAAGGTGGATGACCTGGTGTGAGAGAGGGAGGGGGATGTTTTGCATTGTGGCAATACATGTATGTAATATTTTTTTTAAAAGGAATGCTTAAGATGGAGGAGAAAGCTCAACATATAAAATTGCTGAAGTTAATGTTGAGTCCCGAGGTTCAATTTGCCCAACCAGAAGATGAGATGCTCCCCCTCAAGCTTGCCCCAGGCTTCTCAGGAGCATTGCCATAGGCCAAGGATAGATATGTGGGTACATACCTATGAGAGTAAAGTGCTGACTTAAAACTGATCTCTAACCCTGATATACGCGGCATAACTTTCCAGTTGGGGACCAAAAACTCCCACTGGAAACATTAAGGATGTTACTGAGATGGAATTAACATAATTTGGAGATCTGTACAATTGCCTTCCTTGGTGCCAGGTGCACCACCCTTTTTATGTATTAATAAATTGCCTTTTCTCCAGGCCAGTCAGGCAAATAGAACAATGGTCTCAAAGCGAGACTGTCAAAATGCTCAGTATCCATACACACACTCTCTCCAGCCATCCTGCAATCTTGTGCCCTGTCTGCCATTTCATCAGCCACATATCATGGGCAACATCTTAAAATTCAACGCAGCCGCTGCTGACCCCAGAAGAAGGTATAATTTATCCATTAACATCTTTACACTATCTAGAATTCAAAAAGACCAAGTCATCAATCTACAGGATTAGGGTAAAACTAGACTAGAAACAGTTTAACCGAGTCTGCCACTTTTGTAAAACACTGGTGTGCGTGCGAATGTGAAGCCTTGACCATGTGTGTGTGAGGGAGAGTTGGGGTGTTTTCATTATATTTTTAGATTGGGCGTTAAGAGAATAAAGAATACTTCCTTTTATTTTAAAACAACCCGTTAAGAAAACGTCTCTGAGTCTTTTACAATCACAGCACTTAAAGTTTTTATTTTCCATTGTCTTGCAAAATGTTGCCAGAATGTTATTTTCACGGCAAGTGCACACGGCAGCGAGACCAGGAAAGGAGTCTCCAGAGAGTATAAACTATTGATCTGTAAACTGCAGTACAAAACAAACGTGGAACAGTGAAAAAACGGTTGCTGATTGACTGCCTGCCCAGTTAACACTGCTCTCACAAAACAATTTCAATCCCTTACAGTCCAGTGTTCCATGTTCAATGTTCTGATAAATCACTATTTTAACAAATAACGCTTTTCAAAACCTAAATGTATTGTAATAGGGATGAATGATTTCGCTGCAAATACGTCTTTAAGGATTTCCTGGCGTTTCGCTGTAACTTTGTTGTATCAGATCACCGCCCACAATTTGTGATGTAATGTGAAGAACTGTTTATAAAGTTGTGGATCATTCAGTTAACCAACTCATTTCTGCATTTGTGTGACTGAGCAATACCGCCCACAATGGACAACGGGACGTGTGTTTTTGAGAAAGAGGTTCCTGCATCCTATAATGCCCCCATAATTATTGTAACGTTTATCCTCGGATTCGTTGGAAATGTGATTGCTTTATGGATCTTCTGTTTCCATATAAAATCCTGGAAATCAAACACTGTTTATTCACTGAATCTGGCGATTGCAGACACTCTGTTAATCTGCTGTTTACCATTTCGAGCAGATTACTATGTCCGTGAGAAGAATTGGATCTTTGGTGATGCTCCATGTCGTCTGAATATATTTTTGATTTCCCTAAACCGGACAGGGAGCATCATGTTCCTCACATTAATGGCCATCGATCGCTATTTCAAAGTGGTCCACCCTCACCACAGAGTGAACAAGATACCTACACGCGGTGCAGTGAAGGTAACAGGCGCCTTCTGGATTCTGGCAGTGGCTATCTGTTCGCACCTTTTAGCAGAACCTCACACCTTTGAACATGGCGATGTGAAATACTGTGAACCCTTTGCTATAGAGGAGCGTCTAAAAGCTACAGTAATTTGGACCGATATTGTTTTTATTGTTTTCAAGTTTGGTTTACCAGCTCCGATTATCCTGTTCTCCACGTCCTGTATAATCTGGAAATTAAAACAGATGAAAACTGAATCGAGGGGTAAATATCAGCGAGCAGTGAAGCTTGTGATAGTTGTGGCAGCAGTTTTTGTTCTGTGTTTCTTGCCCACAAACATTGCTGTAATCGCTGTTTTAATCACCAGGCTAAAAGGTCCTGGAAACTGCAAGTCATATGAAACAGCTGTTCATATATTTTATAATACACTATTTATGACATATCTGAACACGGTGCTGGATCCAGTTATTTACTACTTTTCAAGCTCGAAGTTTAAAAATACTTTGACGAAAGCGCTTGCCCCTCTTAATTTAAGATGTTTCCGATCAACAACTCGTCGTTCAACACGAGGAGGACCCAGAAGAGAAATGGTTGGAGGTCAAGATGTAGAAGTGACCCAGGACTGTAATACCCGCGATCAAATCCAGTCAGAAATGACACCGACTGTAACATCTACCGATTAATTGTCACCTTGTATAATTAATGTATAGTCTATGAATAAATGCGAAACGGTGGAAATTAATGGATTTGATGACTTTTAAAAGCAGCTGATTTGTTTTGGACAAATGAATGCTGCAATAAACTGCATTATTTAAACTCAGGGTATTCACAGGCCAATATTTATTTTTATTCTATAGAGTAACGGAATGATTTCTGCAGGGGTTTCAGATCTAAGTAACGGTCAATGAAAGGTCAGAAAACATTTGTAGAGCAATAAGGAGACTATTTTGTACAACCGAGTAAGGCTCCCGCAAATTTGGGATTGTTCTCCATTTCCTGGCAGGTGAGATTTGTGCACGTTATTGACAAGACGCCATGAGTCAGTGGGGGTGCGGAAGTATTTTCGTGGCGTTTGGGAGAATGGTGATGATTTAGAAATGTTTTATGCCTTCTGGACAGGGACAAGGAGGGAAATCCGGGGCCCCGGTGCTTCTCTTGTTTCTGGGCCCCTTATTCGTAACGACCATCAGAGCAAGGTCCTGGTAACATGATGATGGCCATTATTTATTTATTATAGCATCCGATATTCACGCAACATGGTACTGCAGCCTTAATTTGTGTGCACCATAAAGGTGATCCCACTATTAGACAAAGCATTATGCTGCAAATTTTACTTTAATGACATTGTGCAATGCTATTACTTCAGCAGGAAAATACCCCATTGGTTATTTCATAGAATTCATAGAATTTACAGTGCAGAAGGAGGCTATTCAGCCCATCGAGTCTGCACCGGCCCTTGGAAAGAGCACCCTACCTAAGCCCACACCCCCACCCTATCCCTGTAACCCAGTAACCCCACCCAACCCAACCCAAC
The DNA here is from genome assembly GCF_047496885.1 of Scyliorhinus torazame. Lineage (NCBI taxonomy): Eukaryota > Metazoa > Chordata > Chondrichthyes > Carcharhiniformes > Scyliorhinidae > Scyliorhinus > Scyliorhinus torazame. Next base: position 60,325,845 of record NC_092707.1, read on the forward strand.
CTTTTTGGTCACTAAGGGCAATTTAGCATCGCCAATCCACCTAACCTGCACATGTTTGGACTGTGGGAGGAAACCGGAGCACCCGGAGGAAACCCACGCAGACATGGGGAGAAAGTGCAAACTCCCAAGCCAGGAAGCAAACCTGGGACCCTGGAGCTGTGAAGCAACTGTGCTAACCACTATGCTACCGTGCCCCCACTGTGTAGAGGCTTTCAAATGTCAGTTGAAAGGCATTCAGGACCGGCATGTTCCTGTGAGGAAGAAGGATAAATATGGCAAATTTCGGGAACTTTGGATAACGAGAGATATTGTAGGCCTCGTCAAAAAGAAAAAGGAGGCATTTGTCAGGGCTTGAGGCTGGGAACATACAAAGCCTGTGTGGAATATAAGGAAAGTAGAAAGGAACTTAAGCAAGGAGTCAGGAGAGCGAAAAGGGGTCACGAAAAGCCATTGGCAAACAGGGTTAAGGAAAATCCCGAGGCTTTATACACGTACATAAAAAGCAAGAGGGTAGCCAGGGAAAGGGTTGGCCCACTGAAGGGCAGGGGAGGGAATCTATGTGTGGAGCCAGAGGAAATGGGCGAGGTGAATACTATGCATCAGTCTTCACCAAAGAGAAGGAATTGGTAGATGTTGAGTCTGGAGAAGGGTGTGTAGATAGCCTGGGTCACATTGAGATCCAAAAAGACGAGGTGTTGGGCGTCTTGAAAAATATTAAGGTGGATAAGTCCCCAGGGCCTGATGGGATCTACCCCAGAATACTGAAGGAGGAAAGAGAGGAAATTGCTGAGGCCTTGACAGAAATCTTTGGATCCTCACTGTCTTCAGGTGATGCCCCAGAGGACTGGAGAATAGCCAATGTTGTTCCTTTGTTTAAGAAGGGTAGCAAGGATTATCCAGGGGACTACAGGCCGGTGAGCCTTACGTCAGTAGTAGGGAAATTACTGGAGAGAATTCTTCATGACAGAATCTACTCCCATTTGGAAGCAAGTGGTCGTATTAGTGAGAGGCAGCACGGTTTTGTGAAGGGGAGGTCTTGTCTCACTAACTTGATATTTCGAGGAGGTCACACAGATGATTGATGCAGGTAGGGCAGTGGATGTTGTCTATTTGGACTTCAGTAAGGCCTTTGACAAGGTCCCTCATGGCAGACTGGTACAAAAGGTGAAGCCACACGGGATCAGAGGTGAGCTGGCAAGATGGATACAGAACTGGCTGGGTCATAGAAGGCAGAGAGTAGCAATGGAAGGGTGCTTTTCTTATTGGAGGGCTGTGACTAGTGGTGTTCCGCAGGGACCAGTGCCAGGCTTGCTGTTCGTAGTATGTATAAATGATTTGGAGGAAAATGAAACTTGTCTGATTAGTAAGTTTGCGGACAACACACTACCAGAAGGATGTGGAGGCTTTTGAGAGGGTGCAGAAGAGATTTACCAGAATGTTGCCTGGTATGGAGGGCATTAGCTATGAGGAGAGGTTGAATAAACTTGGTTTGTTCTCACTGGAACGAAGGAGGTTGAGGGGCGACCTGATAGAGTTCTACAAAATTATGAGGGACATAGACAAAGTGGATAGTCAGAGGCTTTTCCCCAGTGTAGAGGGGTCAATTACTAGGGGGCATAGGTTTAAGGTGCAAGGGGCAAGGTTTAGAGTAGATGTACGAGGTAAGTTTTTTACACAGAGGGTAGTGGGTGCCTGGAACTCGCTACCGGAGGAGGTGGTGACATTTAAGGCGCATCTTGACAAATACATGAATAGAATGGGAATAGAGGGATACAGACCCCAGAAGTGTAGAAGACTTTAGTTTAGATGGGCAGCATATTCGGCGCAGGCTTGAGGGCCGAAGGGCCTGTTTCTGTGCTGCACTTTTCTTTGTTCGTTGTTCTTTGTTCTAGACTGTAATGCTGATTGTGTCAGCCCTCATTAGCATTCTCTGCACATTGCATTCCTATTACGGTGACACTAAATTCGTATTTGGAGCAATGATTCAGTACCTGCAGCCAAGATAAACTGCAGAAGATGTTACCAAATCTGTAGAAGGAGAAGAAGAATTTCTTCTCCCTGAGTCCACCATATTATTTAATATCACTATTTCCTGTAAGGGATGTAATTGGATTATGTTTTATCTGCAATCTCACAGGCTAGAAAAATGGCCCAAGTGCAACAAAGTGGAAAGATTGAACAAAATAGGTCTTCACTGTCAGTGAGAAGCATTAGAGCCCTCAAGTGACTCTGTGGAACACAACTTCTCAGAGGCCATAGGCCAAAGATGGAATGGTTCACAATTGTAACTGTATTCTCTTGATCAGCACGTCTGAAGACCCTGCTGATTGGTGCATCTCCCTACAATATATTTTCAAAATCTACTATGCAACTTAGCTTTATTAGGTTATTCAAATACCTCACAAAACTTTTAAAAAGCACCAAGATAGAGTGGGATAATGGATAAGTCAAAAAGGAATATTGAAGTCAATGGAAAACGGTCTTGAGAATCATGTGCAGTGTAAAAGCAGTTACTGATCCACTATGAGCACATAACACACTCCTGTCCTGGAACCTTCACCCCACATATCCTGCTCACAGTAAATTGAATTGGGAACAAAATAAACAGAACTCCACCCATGATTTCACCCTTTAATAACGAGTTAATTCCGGATGACAAACGCCATCAGTCCCACTTCATCACCTCTATCCCCAAATGGCATTACAACATACATATTACATGCAGGACTAGACCACTTGCCCCTCCTCCCCAAGCCAGCTCTCCATTTGATGACATTTCCTACATCATACTAGTGACTACAACTCAAAAGTAATTAATTGGCTTTAAAGCAATTTGGGATATTGTGAAAGGTGCCGTATAACTGTGTTTTGCATTCCTTCCATTACACTTGCATGCAGTAGGTAGAGTGATTGTGAAATGGTGAAATTGGAGGCCCACTGCTAATAATAACTAATAATAATTAATCACAGATGCTAGGAAAGTAGCTAAAGTTAAGTCACTACATTTTCAAAATAATTCAATTCTGTCGCTAACCTCTCCCAATCCCTTCTACGTTCCCCCAAATACTCCACTCCAACCTACTCCCAACACCACCTTGAATCCCTCGAACCTCCCCACAACTGTCATTGTAACCTTCCCCTTCAACCTCCTCTTAGACCTTCTGATAGCCTTCCCCCAATTGGCCCTCAAAACTAGCTTGAAATACTCAACTTTCCCTCCAACCTCACCCCAACACTCCCCTAACCTTCTTCCACCAGCACTGAAACCTCCCCTCTAACGTGCAGCTCAACCGTCCCCCCACCTCCAACTTCCTCTCCCACCCCCTCCAATCTCACCCAAACTCCCCTACCCATCACCTTTCTATCCCCTTTACACCCACTCAAACTCCCCCAAACCCCTATCACCCTCTTCCAACACCCACCCCCTCCCTGCACAAAGTAATTGTTAGTAAAACAAGGGATTTATATTGGCTAACATTAGAAATAACGTCGTTTTAAATGGGTTTAATTTAGTGTTTATGTGGAAGGAAGAATAAGAACTATGGTTAGATTCATGCTGGGCAAAAGTATGTATGGGGGTTTGCTCGATTCAAACTGTGCTTCTATTGTGCTGAGAGAGAGTTACCGCATGTAAAATAAAAATGCTAGCAGAAGAATGTGACCGTTGCTCAGCAACTGGGGTCCTTTGACAGTAGAAAGGCTATTTGAACTTAGTTTTAGCTGAATTTGTTTGCATTTGAAAATAGCCTGTGAAGTGAACATATCTCAACTCTGCGAGGAGAAACTGGACAGGATAAGGGAGCTGCAAAGATGCAGACTTCCCAAAGAACCAGATATAGTCCAGATAATCAGTGAATTGGGACAGAAAGACTAAAGTTAAGAGAACAGAGACCAAGGTACTGCTCAGGGGAATTCAAGGGAAAAGTATACAAAGTATTTTGAGTTAAAGAGACAGTTGCAGTAACCAGATTTAAAGTGGAAAAGCAGACTTCAGAGGTAAATCAAAAGTTTGATGCCATTTTAATAGAGTCTGGGAATTTATAGTTGAAGCAAATGTGAACAGTTTGAACAACAGTCAAGGTAAATACATCCTGACAGTGGAGTTGTAAACCTGGATGCTGAATTCTTCACATGAAAGTCAAGCAGAAGATTTGTTTGAAAGAGTAATTTGGAAAACCTAGACTGGTTTCGGAATGCAAACAGCTGATGGAAAGCATTGTTGTGAAATATGATATTAAAGCATGCTTTTTTGGGAGTGGAGGTTGGAAACATTTATGTGACAATCATCTGGTGGGGAATTTGAGGAGAATCCCACAAACATTTGTTTGGGTTCATAGTGGAGAGGGCATTTGACTAAGGCCAATTTGTCTGCTTAAAGGGAATTTGTACTTGTAACCCATATTAACCTTGAAATCTGTGTATATTTGTGAAACTAAGGGACAGTAAAGGAGTATTGTATCATAGTCCACCATTTCATTTTTAATTTAAAAGATTTCTTACTGCTAAAACAAATTGGTGGTCCTGTGACTCTGTTCCTTCATGTTTTACAAAAAGAGCCAAGGTCCCATTCTGTGATCTTCCATTCCAGTTACATCACCAACTGGGATTGTAGCACTCACACACACAGACACTCTCTCACACACACAGACTCTCACTCACACACACATGTATATGTTCATACATTTACACACAACACACACATAAACACACTGTAAGAGTCCCTCCTTTTAATCCCTTTGTTCCCTCTTTTATTTTCTTATTTTTGGTCCTTGGCCCACAATCGGAACATGCCTTCAAGCAGAAGAATGCTTCTCAGTATAGTGTGTTTCTAGGTTTTGCATTTTCGAGAGGAGAAACCAGACTCATTTGCACTGCGTGAGTCTTAGGAACCAATCTCGGAGTAAGTTGTTGTGATGCATGTTGGAATTTCAGATGTATCGTAGTGTAGGTATTTGGTGCAGTAAGAATTAAAAGCTTACGTTATAGTGTTTTTGACTGCTGCAGTTATGTTTTAAAAGAATCTTGGTTTGAAAGGTTGGAACTTAGGAACATATGAATTAGGAGCAGAAGTAGGCAATTCAGCCCTTCGAGCCTACTCTGCCATTTAGTCAGATCAGGGCTGATTTCTTGGTCGTCTCAAATCCACCTCCCTGCTTGTTCTCCATATCCCTTTAACCCATTTTTTAATATCAGAAATATATCTATCTCCTTCTTGAAACCATTTAATGATGCAGAGTCCACTACACTATGGGGCAGGAAGTTACATAAATTCACCACCCGCTACGAGAAATAGTTCCTCCTCATCGCAGTTTTAAATCTACCACCTTTCAACGTATAACTGTGACCTCTTGATATAGATTGCCCCACAAGAGGGGACATTTGGTCTACGTTTACTTTATCAATCCCTCTTAGTATTTTATACACCTCAATCAAATCCCCTCTCATTCTTCTAAACTCCAGCGAGTCTAAGCTCAAACTGTTCAATCTCTCCTCATACATCAACCCTTCAACCCCAGAATCAATCTGGTGAACCTCCTCTGAACTGCCTCCAATGCCACCACCTCCTTCCTCAAATAAGGAGACCAAAACTGGACACAACACTCCTGATGTGGTCACACCAACACCCTATACAATTGCAACAATGCCTCGCTACATTTATACTCCAGTCCTTTTGCAATAAAAACTAAAATTCTATTTGCCCTTTTCATTACATGCTGTACCTGCATAGATACGTAGAGGATAGGAGCAGAAGGCCTTTTGGCCCTTTGAGCCTGCTCTGCCATTCATCACGATCATGGCTGATCATCCAACTCAATGTCCTAATCCTGCTTTTCCCCCATAGTCTTTGATCCCATTCTCCCCAAGTGCTATATCTTGCCATCTCTTGGATATATTCAATGATTTACTTTCAACTACTTTCTGTGGTAATGAATTCCACAAGCTCACCACTCTTTGGTGAAGAAATGTGTCCTTATCTCTGTCCGAAATGGTTTACCCTGAATCCTCAGACTGTGAACCCTGGTTCTGGACACACCCATCATTGTTAACATCTTCCCTGCATCTACCATGTCTAGTCCTGTTGGAATTTTATAAGTCTCTATGAGATCCCCCCTCATTCTTCTGAACTCCAACCTAGGAGAACAACCCCAACCTAGTCAATCTCTCCTCATATGACAGTCCCGCCACCCTTGGAATCAATCTGGTAGACCTTCGCTACATTCCCTCGAGAGCAAGAACATCCTTCCTCAGAGAAGGAGACCAAAACTGTGCACAATACACCAGGTGTGGCCTCACCAAGGCCCTGTACAACTGCAGCAACACATTCCTGCTTCTATACTCTGAACCTCTCCCAATGAAGGCCAACATACCATTAGCCTTCTTTACCGCCTGCCGCACCTGCATGCTTACCTTCAGTGACTGGTGCACAAGGACACCCAGGTCCCGCTGCACACTCCCCTCTCCCAATTAAAACCATTCAGGTAGTAATCTGCCTTCCTATTTTTGCTTCCAAAGTGAATAACCTCACACTTATCCAAATTATACTGCATCTGCCATTGATTTGTCCACTCGCCCAACCTGTCCAGATCTTGCTGTAGGATTCCTGCATTCTCGTCACAGTTCACCCTCCCACTTAACTTGGTATCATCTGCAAACTTTGAGTTGTTACATTTTGTTCCCTCATCCAAATCATTAATATATATTGTGAATAGCTGGAGTCCCAGCACCGATCGCTATGGCACCCCACTAGTTACTGCCTGCCAATTTGAAAAGGACCCATTAATTCCTACTCTTTGTTTTCTCTCTGCCAACCAGTTTTCTATCCGCCTCAATTAATTTCCCCCAATCCCATGCGCTTTAATTTTGCACAATAATCTCTTATGTGGGATGTTGCATACCGACTTTCTGCGATTCATGAACAAACACACCCGCATGCCTCTGTCCAGACGCATTTTAAATATATTTTCCATTTAGATAATAATTTGCCTTACTATTATTTCAGCCAAAATTGATAACCTCACACTTGTCCACAATAAACTCCATCTGCCAGATTTTGGCCCGTTTTCCTATCTATATCCATCTGTAAACTCTTTATCTTCTCTGGGAGCCAGGGGTGCAATTAAACCATTGTAAAAAGCTTGGGCTAATGGAATTTTGTTTCAATTAAGGGGATTCCCTGTGGAGTTAATTAGATTTCCGCTTGGTAAGATGATGTCATTGCTGGATGGAAGTTAAGGCATCAGACATTTTGTCAGAAAAGCAGAGCTGTGTCCAGAAGTGAAGCTGTTTGTCCTCTCCAGTTCATAGAGGACAATGGTCTTTAAAGAAGACGGTAAAGAAGGTTAAAAGAGAGTAATGGTCTTTAAAGCAGTATAGACTTGTCTGAGAACAAGGGGAAACTGAAGCAAGCTGAGAGACACCTTCTGAAGACATACAGCCAGAGTTTCTGCATGGGTCTACAGGAGTCAGATCTTGTCCTGAAAGCAGTATCATGAGATCTCTCTTTCTCAGAGAACATCCCCATAAAGCAAGTATTCACAGCCATTGATTGTTAAACTGGATTGAGAGCTGAGATGTGTTTTTTTCCTTGTTATTTAAGTGGGAATAAAGGTAGCAATTAAGGGAATTTATTCACTGTATTGAGAAGTATTATTTAAGTGGCAATTGTAAGTTATTTTCTAGTATGAAGATAAAGATTTTAATATTGTGTTAGTAATAACGTTTGTTTTAAAATACCGTGGACAGGATTTACCGTTTTCGTCGCCCCCGACTTGATGCCGCGATAAGGCCATTGAAGCTCGTGGGAGACCACTCACGAGATTTGCAATGCTTGAGATATCTCACGACATTCGCCCAAATCTCACGAGACATCACGATTTGGATCTCGCCCTCGCTGGGTGAAACCCAGATCAACATATTTAAATGAGCCATTTAGTACAGGCGCCATTTACACAAATGTGGACTAATCATACCGGCACCCGGGCGGGTCTCCTACACCATTGGAGACTCCCGGGTGGTCGGACACTGGGCAGGGTGGCACACTGGCACTCCTGCTGGCACCTAGACACCTTGACACTTCCTGTAACCTTGGCATTGCTACCTGGGCACCCGAGAAGTTCCGTGCTGAAATTCCCAGTGTGTCTGGGTGGCACTACAAGGTTGGCAGGGGCACTGTCATGGTGCTAGTATTGCAGTGCCAAGGTGCCTGGGTGCCAGGTTGCCTATGCCAGGGGTCAGGCCCAGGGTGCCTTGTATTAAGAGGTGAGGTGAGTGAGGGGGCTCTATGACCACGGAAGAGGTAAGTTGTGTGAAGTGGGGGTGTCTGGATGCTGCAGTGAGGTCAAAAGGGTGGGGGGTTGTTGAAAAATCAGGACTGCCTGTAAAATTGGCGTCACAATCCACAAGTAGTCTTCCTGCACTGGCGAGCTGAGTTCGGCAGTGCAGGAAATGACTAAAGTCTGGTCTCGCCCAGGCCAAACAAAACCAGCAAAGTGCATTGAAGGGTGTTCCATGTTGAAAGCGCCTGAACAAGGCATCTGATGACCTGAACTCCAGCTCAATGGTGGCGATAGCCCAGCACAGGGTACACAGCAGAGGATGAGCTTCCTCAAAAGGTCTGGAGTAAGAGTGCCTCAGAAGGCTGAGGATTTTGCTGCAAGTCATTGCTGACAATTGCAGCCTCCTGAAACAAGTCTTCCTTCCAAATGAGCCTAATGGATACACACATTGACTATGGCCATAAACGTTTTGGGTTGAACTCTATTCATTGAGGCCCATACCAACTCTTTTGGTCACAGCATCAATAGACTTGTAACAAGAGTCCATCAGGCCTGCCAGATTAAGAAATTAAGCGTGACACTGGGTTGGGCGTTGGTGCTGACTCACATTTTTCTGAAATGACACAAAGAGAGTTTTTTTAATATTAATTTTGTTGCCCATATTTGGTTATATTTCAAAGCATTACAATTCACGTCTTCAATTCTTTAGTGCATGCATCCTGTGTCAGAGTTTAATATTTGTCAGGAATCCTTGCGACCCTTTGGTTTTTGAACAGCTGAGCATCACAACCAGAGGGGCCTCGTCCTTATCGATAACAATTGATATTGCCAAATATTGTCAATCTTTTAGAGAAATCTTTCATATTCCTGTTGAAACACCTTCCAGGCAATGACAAAATTATGACACTTCTGCTTTCTGTAGTTTCGTCAAAATGTCGTCATCTCTAATATTCATTGCAAAAATAATTCATTTCTCCATTTGACATTCGTTTCTCACACTATTGTGTTCAATCCAGTCTGACATAATAATAATATCTGTGTGTCTTCCTGAAATGGACTTTAAGTCAATATTTTATAAACTGAAACATCAACAAACTGATTAGATTTAATGGCCCTCCTGAATATACTCATGTGACTGATGGGAGAAGCAGACATTTTCTATTCAGTCACACCTCAAACGGGCACCAAAGGTCCTTTTTGAGATGCGTGGGTTGTCTGTAAATCTTGGGAGTCACAAGCCAATCAAAAGCACAGATACCCAGCTTGGGTCGAGGCTTTTGTTTGCTGCCCAAAATGCGCCCATTGAAATGGCACAGGGCACGAGGTTGGTACGTTGCCCACTGCTGTGATTATAACCCTTACCCCATCCCCCTGCCCCACATGCCCCATTCTCATCTGGTGTGGTTGATTAAAATTGCGGCTTAGAATGAGAAATGCCACACAGCCATAGAAACGTTATTGCACAGAAAGGGGTCATTCAGCCCATCGTGTCGGCACCGGCGTAAAAAGAGAAAAAATAAACTAGAAACTAGCCACTCATTTCAATCCCACTTTCCAGCACCTGGCCTGAGCCTTGCAGGTTCCAGCACTTCAGATGCAGATCCAGGTACCTTTTAAATGAGTTGAGCAGTTCAGCCTCAACCACCAACTTAGGCAGCGAATTCCAGGCATCCACCACCCTCTCTGAAATCGTTTTTCATCCTGTCCTTTTACCGTTAATCTATTTGCCTGTGTTATAACCCTTGCGGAGGTCACAGCATAAGAACTATCAGATTCCCCATGACCTCCTCAGAGTAAGACTTCCCCGGTAATGGGGGCGAGGTTCCACACCAGTATAAAACCCCCAACCTCCTTCGGGGAGTTGAGATTCTTATATAGCGTAATTAAACCTAACCTTTATTTTCCACCTGCTTAGTCCATGAGTGCTACTTTGGTGGATTCTACACGCTGGCAATTGATCCCTCAGCTAGGGGATGCAATTGTTTTCTTTTTACCTTCACGAGGCCCCTCATAATTTTGTACACCTTAGTTAAGTCACCCCTCAGTCTCCTGTGTTCTAAGGAAAGCCACCCAACCTATCCAATCTCTCCTCATAGCTGCAATTTTCTAGCCCTGGCAACATTCTTGTAAATCTCCCTCCTTCCTTTAATGTGGTGACCAGGACTGCACACAAAACCCCTGCCATTGCCTGACCAGTATTTTTTACAGTTCCATCATTACATCCCTGCTTTTGTATTTAATACCTCGTCCAACAAAGAAAATTGTTCGATGCGCTTTCTTGAACAGCTTGTCCCCCTATCCTGCCACCTTCAAGGACCTGTGGACATGCACTCCAAGGTCTGTCACTTCCTGAACCACTCCCAATGGGCATGATAGTCCACTCCCATTTTTAGGGGAGTGAGAACAAGGGTGGGGCTGGAAAATCTCGCAGGCGTTCCAAAAAGGCTTTTATGTGGGTGGGGGCATGCTGCCAGGGCTGGCAAAATGAGAATCTACCCCACCAGTGTGACATTGTGCAAACCGCCCTCAGTGGCTAAAAATATTCCATCTTCGAGGTTGGCGGCTTTCGCTCCATGTTTCCCACCCGCTGCGCTACTCTGTAGAAAAATGAGAAAATACCGCTCAATATATTCCTGTTGATTGAGTATTCCCTAACTTTTTACTTGTCCTCCCTAAATGCATTACCTCTCATTTTTCCAGATTGAATTCCATTTGCCACTTCTCTGCCCACTTAGCCAAGCCGTTGATATCATTCTGGAGCCAACCGCTAACCTCTTCACTATTAACTATATGGCCGATCTTAGCATCATATGCAAATTTCCCATCATGCCACCCACATTTCAGTCAGACTGAAATAGCTTCTTGGAATTTTTCTATCCTTAATCTTATCTGTGACAGAGTTAGAAGAAACCAGCAGATTGTGAAATTCAATTTTAGCCTGTGAATAATTGCCCAATCTTGGAATAACGTGTGTTTGCAACAATTTTTAATTATGTGACGCATTTCCGATGAACATGTGCTGCAATAAACTGAAATTTTCTATGTTAAGTTATGCACCTGCAAAATATTTCTTGAAGTACTTTAAAGTAAAGGAACATTTTTTGTTACAGGTTTTAATAACATGTGGAAAATTATCTGCCCCATTTCATTCTACCTGACCACAATCCATTTCTCTCGTAGCTCTAGCTTCGGCTGTAGCTAAATGGATACAGTCGAGCAACACTGGTATCTACATGATATAGTGAAAAATTGTTCAGCTATGTCATGTTTACAAAAAGCAGGACAATTCCAGTGCCGTCAATTACTGCCTACTCGCAATCATCTGCAAATTGATGAAAGGTGTTACTAACAGTGCTATCAGGCAGCACTTATTCAGCAATGTCTTACCTTCTCGCCATAACTCCTCAGTCGAAAAAGAGGCCCAAGCCATCGTGGAAGCCGCACGGCACTGGTAGGAGGTTTACCCTCGTTACCGACCAACGATCGGTAGCCTTCATGTTCGATAATACGCAACGGGGCAAAATCAAGAACGATAAGATCTTGAGGTGGAGGATCGAACTCTCCACCTATAATTACGATATATTATATCGTCCTGGGAAGCTCAACGAGCGCCCAGATGCCCTGTCTCGCGGCAAGATGACCGACTACGGGCTATCCACGATGACCTCTGCCACCCGGGGTCACCCGGCTTAGCCACTATATCAAGGCCCGCAACCTGCCCTACGCCACCGAGGAGGTCAGAGCTATGACCAGGGACTGCCAGATCTGTGCGGAGCGTAAACCGCACTTCTATCGACCAGATAAGGCCCACCTGGTAAAGGCATCCCGGCCCTTTGAGTGCCTCAGTATCGATTTCAAAGGGCCCCTCCCCTCCAATAACCGCAATACATATTTCCTCAACATTATTGATGAGTTCTCCCGCTTCCCCTTTGCAATCCCTTGCCCCGACATGACCACGTCCACCGTCATTAAAGCCCTACATAGTGTCTTCACCCTGTTTGGTTTCCCCAATTATGTCCACAGTGACCGGGGCTCGTCGTTCATGAGCGACGAACAGTACCTGCTCAGTAAGGGCATCGTCTCGAGCAGGACTACCAGTTATATCCCCAGGGGAAACGGGCAGGTGGAGAGAGAGAACGCGATGGTCTGGAAGACCGTCCTACTGACCCTGCGGTCCAGGAATCTCCCAGTTTCTCACTGGCAGGAGGTCCTCCCCGATGTGCTCCACTCTATTAGGTCCCTACTTTGCACGGCCACAAACGAGGCCCCTCCTGACCGCCTATTTGTTTTCCCTATGGGATCCACCTCCGGGGCCTCGCTTCCGTCCTGGCGGAAGACACCGGGGCCAGTCCTACTCAGAAAACACGTCAGGAGCCATAAGTTCGATCCTCTGGTAGAGAGAGTCCAGCTCCTACACTCCAACCCCCAGTACGCTTATGTCGAACACCCCGATGGCCGTCAGGATACGGTCTCCCTCCGGGACCTGGCGTCCGCCAGTTCCACCACCACCACCGCCCTCCCCACCATATCCCGACCAACCTACCAGGACCAGCGCCCCCGCCCCTATATGGCTCCCGCGCTCCCCCCCCCCCCCCCCCCCGCGCTCCCGCCATCCCCCCCCTTCACCGATCCACAGGAACGAAGCTCCAGAAGAGACGCTCCCGGAGTCCACATCTGTACCCGCACCGGCGCCCTCACTACCGATGCCAGCACGGACGGGCTCGACACCCGGGCCGGCAACAACGCCAGAGCTTCGACGATCACAGCGCACAATCCGTGCACCGGACCGGACCATTGTATCTGTATCTGTGCTATGTTGTTGCCCTTGTGGGCTCCTCCTATGGGCCATTGTATGGCATTATCCATAGGGGAACCTGTTGGGGCCTGTATGGGCTCCGCCCATGACTCCTCCCCTTGTAGGGAGGTATAAAGAGCAGTCGACCTGTAGGTCGTTCTCAGTATTGGATCAGTCGCAGGCAGGCACTGTTCTAAGTTAAAGCCACGGTTTACTTCTACTCTTGTCTCGAGTGAATTGATGGTCGCATCAGTATTTGCGGTCGCTAGGGCGGATGGGGAGCTGGTGGTAGGCGGATTTTAGATCCACCGTGGAAAAGACCTTGTATTGTGCAATCTGATTGACCAGATCAGATATGCGGGGGAGAGGGTACGCATCGAGCTGCGTATACCTGTTGATGGTCTGACTATAATTGATGACCATCCTATGCTTCTCCCCGGTCTTTACAACCACTACTTGAGCTCTCCAGGGACTGTTGCTAGCCTCGATAATACCTTCCTTCCGTAACCGCTGGACTTCCGACCTAATGAAGGTCCGGTACTGGGCACTGTACCGTCTGCTCCTGGTGGCGACGGGATTGCAATCCGGGGTGAGGTTCACAAACAGGGAAGGCGGATCGACTTTGAGGGTCGCGAGGCTGCAGACAGTGAGGGGGGGTACAGGTCTGCCAAATTTAAAAGTTAAGCTCTGGAGGTTACATTGGAAGTCTAACCCTAGGAGCGCGGCAGCGCAGAGGTGAGCAAGGACGTAGAGCCGGTAATTTTTAAACTCCCTTCCCTGGACCGTGAGGTTTGCTCTGCAGAACCCTTTGATCTCTACCGAGTAAGACCCGGAGGCCAGGGAGATTTTTTGGTTGACTGGGTGGATGGGAAGAGAACAGCGCCTTACCGTATTGGGGTGTATGAAGCTCTCTGTGCTCCCGGAGTCGATCAGGCAGGATGTTTTATGCCCGTTGATGAGCACGGTCGTCATCGCAGTCGAAAGTGTTCGGGGCCGAGACTGGTCCAGGGTCACCAAGGCAAGTTGTGGCAAAATTTGGATGTTTTCCTCAGGCGGTATTTGGTCATCTGAGTCGGGGTCCTGGGAGTCCAGCCAAGGTAGCGGCACCCACTGGTTGCACATGGCTGGAGGTGTACAAGATGGCGGTGCCCAGCCGTCGCACGTGGCCCCCGGGTGACAAGATGGCAGCGCCCGGATGCCGCACGTGGCCCTGGAGAAGGAAGATGGCAGCGCCCGCTGGCCGCACGTGGCTCGTGGAGAGGGTTGTGGTGGCGGTCCCGATTCGCCCCCGGAGACCGCGGCGACAGGCCGGGACTGGCATACGGCCACAAAATGGCCCTTTTTGCCGCGCCCTTTGCAGATGGATGAGCGGGCCAGGCAGCGCTGCCGGAGGTGCTTGGCTTGCCCGCAAAAATAGCAGCGGGGCCCCCCGGGGTTGTCTGGCAGTCTCGCAGCACAAGCTTGTGGGGAGATGGGGGATGCATCGGAGTCGGCCGCGGGGGGGGTTCCACGCTGCCCAAGGGGCTGCTGCGCGGTCAGGGATGTAAGCGCGGCGTTTTGGAAGGCCACATCCAGGGAGCTAGCAAGGGCCCGTGCCTCCTTGAGGCCTAGTGTCTCTTTCTACAGCAATCACTGGCGGATTTGGGAGGACAGCATACCTGCAACGAAAGCGTCCCGGATCAAAAGTTCTGTGTGGTCGCTGGCCGAAACTTGCGGGCAGTCACAGTTCCTCCCTAACACTCGGAGCGCATTCTGACCTCGTCCAGTGATTCGCCGGGGATTTGTCACCTCGTCGCTAGCAGATGTCGGGCGTAGACCTGGTTTACTGGGCGAATATAGTGTACTTTCAGCTGGGTCATTGTGGCCTCGAAATTGTCCGCATCCTCGATGAGGGTGTAGATCTCTGGGCTCACCCTCGAGTGGAGAACATGCAGTTTCTGGTCCTCCGGAGGTTCAGTTGTGGCCGTCCTGAGGTACCCTTTGAAGCACGCCAGCCAGTGTTTGAAGGTTGCCACTGAGTTTGCCGCGTGGGGGCCGAGTTGCAGACACTCCGGCTTGATTCGGAGTTCCATTCTTTAAAATCTAGTGCAATAATTTGATGCTCGATCAATAACTCCTGAGACGAGATTGGAGACAATTGAAGGCTTTATTGCACTAGATGTTTCCCCCAGCAGCGCAGGTACAGAATGCAGCTGCTGGGGAGACACAGGCTCTTATACTCCGCCTTACTGGGCAGAACCAGCAGGCAGGTTTCACCAATGAAATAGCAGTCTCAGGTACTTCCCACACCAATGGTCTTACAGCATTATTCAGGGTACCGTAATACCCCTAATACTGACTACCACACCCCTCCCATATCAGAGACCCCCATATCAGAGACGCCCCATTAGAGTCCCCCATATCAGAGACCCCTCCCATATCAGAGACCCCCATATCAGAGACGCCCCATTAGAGTCCCCAATATCAGAGACCCCTCCCATATCAGAGACCCCCATATCAGAGACGCCCCATTAGAGTCCCCCATATCAGAGACCCCCATATCAGAGACGCCCCATTAGAGTCCCCCATATCAGAGAACCCCCCCATCAGAGACCCCCATATCAGAGACGCTCCATTAGAGACCCCCATATAAGAGACCCCCCCTCTAACCCCTATCAGTCACCCTCTGCCTGAAAACTAAAGAGAAGTCCAGGCAGAAACAGTGAAAAATCACTCACCTGTCCCTTACACTTGCTGCCTCATACAGAGTTGTAGAAAACAGTGATTGTTACCTCATCGATGACAAACCCAATCACAAGACTGTAAACCCCCTTCAAGCCCTTTGATTTGCAAAGCTTTCTTTCACTTTCAAAGAGGAAAAGTGGTTAGTAGGCAGAAATTGACATGGCAATAGCTTCCAGCCAGCCAGATGTCTGGATTGTTTATTTCCATTTCCCTACATACTTTTTTTTAGAAAATATTTTATGGAGGCATTTATAATTTTAACAATTTTAAATATCAAATTTCAACAAGAACAAAACAATATAACCAACAAACCCCAGCCAACATAGCTTACACAGACAGTGCCACCGTCGGGCACTGGTGGGGGTCTCTCTTATGAGGATCTCTGATGGGGGTCTCTGTAAAGGGGGGTTTCTGGTGGCGGTCTCTCTTATGAGGATCTCTGATGGGGGTCTCTGTAAAGGGGGGTTTCTGGTGGCGGTCTCTCTTATGTGGGGTCTCTGGTAGGAGAGTTCTGGTTGGATGGGCAAGATTTGAATTGTAGGGGGAGCTTCCTATGGACTTTGGGGGCAATTCCCTTGAAGAGCTACCCGCTTGGCCCACCGCGCGCGCCAAGGTCACACAGGGAAGTATCAATTCTTGCCCAAATGAATCCCGGCCCGGAGGATTGGAGCAACACACAGGCCTGGAGAATCCGCCCCCAACCTGTTAACAGGATGCAAATGGAGCAATCTGACCCATTTGCATCCTGGTGCGTGACATGAACCTCGATACTGCCGCCAGCGGTGGACCGACACCGATCCTGTTTTTCTAACAATGCAGGATTCCCGGCTGCATTTGGAAGTCGGCTACCAGCGGCAGGGAGCAGAGAATCCAGCCCTAATTCATGACTCTCAGGCTCCGTGGTCCACGCTTCTCAGGACCTTACCCCCACGGCCCTGAATTTTGTTTCTATTGGTTGAGGTTTGCACGCTCCCACACAATTGGCCTCGAGCCATCATGTGGAGCTCAGGGGCTTACCTCTTAAAAGGGCCATGCCACCACATTCCCCCCCCCCCCTTACATTTTACAAAACAAGCTATATATAAGTTTATATCCATGTGAAAAGGTCAAGAGACATAAGGGAAAAGATTTAATCACAAAGTTCATCTGTTCAGAGACGTTTGAGCCCTCGTGGACCTTCTCTGGACTCCAACCAGCTCCTCTGCCTCTGAGGTAGTCCTGTTGTCAGGAGAAGACGATGGTGTAGGAGACTCCACTGCTTCTGTGGAGCCGCTTCCTTCTCCAGCCCTCACCTAGGCTGCCGCTGTGTCATCTCTAGACTCCACGGCTCCCTCTGCTCTGGGGCAGCCACAGCGACACCAATGGCATCTATCTGACCCAACTGCTCTGGAATCGGGGTTGCCATTCCCCGGCTTCTCATGTGGTCAGCAAGCTTCTGCACTGTGCTGCCACTTACATTTACCACACATGATACAGGCCCAGATCCTGCCTTGTAGCCAGAGTGGGCACGAGGCAACATTTCTGGAAGAACCAGGTCATCCACCAGGAACGACCTGTCCCCTTTTGTGACATTTGTTGTTTTTTCTGGGAGGCCTGAAGTGCCTCCAGCTTTCCCTGCAAAAGTTGGCAATATTAAGTCCAGGCAAGTCCAGAGGTGACGGCCCATAAGCAATTCAGCCAGTATAACCGCTGTGGTAGCATGGGAGGGTCTAATTATGGACAAGTGGCAATCAGCTCGCCTATGGCACAACCAGTGATCTGAATACTTTTTCATAGCATTTTTTAAAGTTTGCAGGACCCTTGCTGCCAACCCATTTGATGCAGCGTGATATGGGGCTGTCTGGTATGTTGAATTCCATTTGTCTGGGTGAAGTGTTGGCAGCACGGTAGCACAAGTGGCTAGCACTGTGGCTTCACAGCGCCAGGATTCTAGGTTCGATTCCCCGCTGGGTCACTGTCTGTGCGGAGTCTGCACGTTCTCCCCGTGTGTGCGTGGGTTTCCTCCGGGTGCTCCGGTTTCCTCCCACAGTCCAAAGACGTGCAGGTTAGGTGGATTGGCCATGTTAAATTGCCCTTAGTGACCAAAAAGGTTAGGAGGGGTTTCTGGGTTACTGAGATAGGGTGGGAGTGAGGGCTTAAGTGGGTCGGTGCAGACTTGATGGGCCAAATGGCCTCCTTCTGCACTGTATGTTCTATATTCTAAGTCTTCCCCAGAGAAATGGTTCCATTATCAAACAGAATGTCTTCTGTATGACAAATACTCAAGGCAAGGCAACTGTGGCTGCTGAGGTCATCACTTCCACCCCTTGTTTGGATGACAATTTGGAATGTGTGTCTACTACAATGAGGAACATCCTGCCCAAAAATGAGCTTGCTCAGTCAATGTGCATCTGGTCCATCGACGACCTGGTCTCTCCCAGGGGTGGAGGTTGGCTGTAGGAGGCAATGGCTCTTGTGCCTGGCAGGGGATGTACCAATACACCACGCTTTAAATGCCTTTATCTATTCTCGGCTATCAAATCTAACTGTGGGCTAGCAGCTCCATTTTCTTCTGGCTCGGATGAGCACTGTGCAATTCTTCCAAAAGGGGTTCCCTCACTAGGGGTGGTCGGATGACTCGCGACCCCCAGAGAATGACGCCAGATGCTTAGGTTGTTAATTCCACACGCTCAACGATTGTGCTGCATTTTGCTGAGTGCTGTAGCAAACTCACAATGCTCGGCCATTTGGAGGAGCGTGGCTACGAAGGCAGAGATGGACGCCTCTGAGTCCCTAACAGCAGAGTTAAATTTGTACCGCTGCAGGATGATCGAGGGCCTTGGGTGAAGACGCTCCCTGACCAATGCCACTAACTGTCAAGGGGTTTGGTATTAGGTGCTTCCAGGGACACAAGGGATGGGATTCACCGTTGGCCAACGGCGGAATCGGGAAAGGCGATTGATCAGAGAATCCGTTCCGACACCGAAATCACGGCTGGCGCCGATTTGACACCAAATCAGAATTCGCCGTCACCTCGAAAGCGGCGTCAGTGCGTTCCGTAATGAATGCACAGTGAACACCGTTTGCATGTCATTAGCGGGCCTGACCCGGGATTCTCCGGGGCCTCCGTGATTCTCCGCCTCCGATGGGCCTAGTTCACAATGGCGCGGTTCACTTGTACTTTTAAAAATTGTGAAACCGGCGTGGTGGCTGCTGCGGGAGAGAGAGGAGGTAGAACACAGAGAGGCGCGACTGTGGGCTGCCGGTCTTGACACTGGCCGGGCTGGCTGGGGAAGGGGGACCCTGCCAGGGCCTGGGGTGGGGAGGTGTGATGGGGGAAACGGGCCAAGTGGATGGGGTGACCCTCCACGGGACTGGGACGGTGTCAAGGCATGGGCCGCCATTTCCGCGGCCTGCAAGGCAGCCATCTTGCTGCACACCCCACAGACCGCCCACCTTGGCTCCTGGTTCTGCAGAGTGACACTAGCCATATGGGTGCCCCCATCACCCCTATTCCTGCACCTCACCCTCCGCCATATCAACCCCCCGCCCCCCACACGGCCGTCACCCTCCAGCAGGGCTTCATGCAGCCCATTCAAGGGCAACGCCCACTGTAGCCCGTATGGGGGCAAGGGCAGCAATAGCCGATGGTACTCCTGGGAGCTGGGGCAGGCGCCAGGGCCAGAGGTCCCCATGGTGCCAAGCACTGACGAGGCGGCGTGCGGGGATTTGGGGCGGGGGAGGGGTGGGACGTGCAGGGGCAGGGCCTGCACTACCAACAGGGGCCACTATGTAGCCCGGTGGACCTGGCTGGGCACGGGGGACCACCATGCTAACATGTCAGCCTTTCACCCCCTGAAGACACTGGATCTTGGAATGCAACCAGCAATGGTGGCCTTCCTCCTAGTCGTCGCAGCCCTGCGGCATGTCCTACGGCTGTACAAGCTGGCACTGCTCGAGGAGGAAGAACCTGCAGCAGTAGAGCGTGCCCCAGAGGAACAGGAGGCAGCCGCCCAGGATGGAGTGCCGGCCGCCCAACAGGCCGAGGAGGAGGTGCAAAGGAGGCACCGCATGACTCCTCGTGTGTACCAGCAGCGCCTGTCATTCAAGGACCTACAAGACCGGACATGCTGTTGATGACTCCGGCTGAGCAGGGAAAGAGTGCAACCTATCAGCCAGATCATGGCACACCTGGCACGGTGGGGGTATGGAGGAGGACATCCGGTCTCAGTGGCTAATAAGGTGACGGTCGCTCTGAACTTTTACACCATGGGGTCCTTCCAGGCGCTGAGTGTGGCCTGTCGGGGATCTCACAGAGCTCGGTGCACAGGTGTATCCGTGCCGCCTTGGAGACCCTATATGCCCAGTTGGCACAATACATCCATTTCAACCGAGCTGATATGTGACCATCAGCTGTGCATCATGCACCTCTGCGCCCAATACACTGGCAGTGTGAACGACACTTTAATCCTGGCATACTCAATGATTTGTAACATGTTCGAGACACCCCTCTGGCTGGGGGTTTGGCTCCTGGGCGAAGGGTTATCCGCTGCGGTCGTGAGGATGATGCCTATCCGGAGGCCACAGAACGTTGATGGGACGCTCATGCAGCAACCAGGGGTGTGATCGAGCGGTGCTTCGGCCTCCTGAAGATGCGGTTCAGGTGCCAGGACTGCTGTGGAGGGCCCCTCCAGTATGATGCTGAGAGGGTTTCCCACATCGTGGCGGCCTGTTGTATCCTCCACAACATCGCGCAGCAGGGGGGTGACATACTGGAGCAGGAGGATGAGGCCCAGGCCTCCTCCAATGAGGAGGATACGGGGGAGCACGAGGATGTGGGGGAGGGCGAGAAAGGGCAGGACATGGGGCCCGGCAAGCACAGGAGGCCTCACGATGTATACGCCAGGGCCAACGCACACGCGATGCTCTGATTGCTTCCAGGTTCATCTACTGTGGGGGGGGGTGGATGGCCTGGGGCACGGACATCGCATTCTACCACCACACCACCCCCACTCCTGCGGGCCCTGGGTTGGCAGTACTGCTGGGTCTCGTCCATGGGAAAGAGGATGATGTCAACCTGCTCTCCGATGAGCCCTGCTGCTCCTCATGTCTGACTCCTGCCCACGGTAATACTTTCCACTGTCCACTGGGTTATCCCTGCTTCCATCACACGGTGCCACGGTGCCATTGGATCCCTGAGGTAGCGGTAGTGGGGACGGTCGGCGTGGAGGGTGGGTGGAGAGTCCCGTCCACCACCAATGCTGTACATTCCACCTCCCCCACCCCCCCACCCCGCACCCCCTCTCTGGCCAGACCAGCCCACCCCTCACACCCATCTGACAAAGTACCGAGGCAGATTGTACCATTGTGAACAGGTGTTTACTGTGACAATGTATATACAGAGTCGTGCCCTAGCCGCTATAACTAAACTGTGTCTTGCACCCGTGCCAACTTAACCGATGTCTAACCTCTGGCCTTACAGGCCTGAATACTATGCCTAGGCGGTTCCCCAGACAGTACATTGAGAGTGGAGGTAGCCTGCTGTGATTCCCGCCCTGTGACCTGGGTCCCCTTTGGCAGCTGTCGTCTGTGGCGATCGGGCCTGGAAGGGCCCGAGTACCGCTCAGGTGTCCCAGTTCTGCCCGCTGCCCTCCAGATGCGCCAGGGACGGGAGGGTGAGGGAAACCCGAGGGGCATGTGCCCCATCACCTCCTCTTCCCTCGGGGTACCCGATGGCCCCCGGGTTACTCCATGGCATGGGGATGCAAGCGGAGCTATCCCCTGAGGCTCCCCCGCCACCTGGCGCTGCCAGTCCTGTAGGCCCACTCTGGTCTCGACCAGGGTCTGCATCCTCTTGCATGGAGCACATGGAGTGGAACATTGCATTCTGGGACTGCGCTACATCGCCCATTGACTGTGCCCCCAACTTCTGGGTCTGTGTCGATCAGTCAGTGACTACTTCTCCATCTGGGACTGTGCCACCTCCGTCTGTGTCTGTGCCTTGTTGGCCATGCCTGGGCAATGGTAAACAATGTTCTCAGCCATGGCCCACTGTGGTATTATCAGGTATTGCAGTACCCGAGAGGCTGTAGACCATTGGGTAGACCTAGGAGTTTACCATTGGCTGTTTGGTATGTAGCTCCGCCCTGACAGGCGGGGTATAAGAACCGGTGCCGTCCCAGCAGCCCTCATTCTGTACCGAAGCTGCTGGGCAACAGATCTAGTCTATTAAAGCCTTCAGTTATGTTACAACCTCGTCTTTGAGTTTAATTGATCGTGCATCACCCACTGTGACTGGGCCACGCTCAGAAGCGCTACTGCAATTTCCAGGTGGCTCTGGCACATGGCTGCTTGTGAGCTGGCAACCTTTTCCTGGGTCTCGACCAGCGCCCGCACAGAATGCCCCAGGCCTTGGACATGCGATGTGGTTGACTCTTAACTGCTCCCCACTGAAATCGCCTAGGAAGCCAATCAATTCGGGATGAGCAACAAATGCAGGCCCAGCCAGCGGCGCCCACCTCCCAATAATGAATTTTAAAAATAGCCGCAACTCTCGCCCTCAATTCCTCCACCGCGGATGGCATCGGTGTGGTGTTGGCATGGGTGGCGGGCATGGTCAGCACCACTTTCAGTTCTTGCACGCGGTTGGACTCCTCCAACTGCACCTGCAGGTGCTGGATGCTCGCCGTCAACCCCTTATGTGGTCCCTGGCTCTACGGCTGCATCCCCATAATCGATGGGACTGCCTGTTCCAGAAGCCCAAAACCCATCTGGACGGCAGGTTCGTTATCCGCCCGTCCGCCCCCTCGGGAGTTCCTACCTCTCCCTGCTGTATCTGATTAGCTGTGTGGTGCGCACCAGAGAGTGCCCCAGGAGCCTCTTCACTAAAGTGGCCAACCGAGGTGAATGGCTGCGGATGGCAGCCTCCTTCCCAGGCCAGGGTACAGGGCCTGATCGACTCTCCTCCACCGCATCCAGCAGGGTCTCAAGCTCAGTGTCCGCAAAGCAATGTGTCGCTCTCCTTGCTGCCATTTTGTTGGTTGGGATGGTGTATGTGGGGAGTGAAGTGTGTCTATGCGGCTGCAGCTTGTCGGCCTCTGATGCACGTTCAATAACTCCCAAAGCGAGATTGTAGGACAATTGAAGGCTTTATTGAACTAGATGTTTTCCCCAGCAGCGCAGGTACAGAAAAGCAGCAGCTAGAGACACACAGACTCTTATACTCCGCCTTACTGGGCGGAACCAGCAGGCAGGCTTCACCAATGATCTTACAGCATCAGGTACCTCCAACCTAGGTACCGTAATACCCCTAATACCGACTAACACATTCACCTCCTGTTAAAAAAGACTCCGCCAGGGGTGGTGGTCTCGCGTTATACAGTGGTGGAGGTTATGGCGGTACCCGTCGGTGGTACAGTGTTTTGCCTTTTTACATGTCACACAAATTATTTACAGGTATTTATTTACAGGTACATTTCATAATGAAGCTATTAGTCGATCGGAGGCCCTGGTCATCCTCCGTGATCGTCGCAATCTCGGCGGTGATGCAGGCGCCGGCTCGGGCATCCGTGACTCCTGGAGCGTGGCGTCTTCAGCTTCATCACCCCTGGGTGGGACCAGTGGAAGGACCAATCCCCCTGGGAAGGGGGCAGCCGTGGGGTGCGCCGGTGGGAGGGTGGGGGGGGGTTGGTGAGGGGGGTGTGGGTGGAGATCCAGCGGGCGCCAAGTCCCAGAGGGAGACCGTATCCTGCCGGCCGTCGGGGTACGCCACATAGGAGTACTGAGGGTTAGCATGAAGGAGGTGTACCCTCTCGACCAACGGGTCCGACTTGGGCGCCCGCACGTGTTTGTGGAGCAGAATGGGTCCCAGAGCTGCCAGCCAGGTTGGGAGCGAGGTCCCGGAGGAGGACTTCCTAGGGAAGACAAGGAGATGTTCATGAGGTGTTTTCGAAGGCATGGAGGGTGCGTCAGAAGAAGGCCACGGGCCTGCCCACTTGGTTGAGGGTGGGCGCCAGAGCTATGTCGGATGCATCACTCTCGACTTGGAAGGGAAGGGACTCATCGATTGCGTGCATCTTCACCTTTGCGATGTCCGCCTTTATGCAACTGAAGGCCTGGTGGGCCTCTGCCGACAGGGGGAAAACCGTGGATTGGATTAGTGGGCGGGCCTTGTCCGCATAATTGGGGACCCACTGGGCGTAATATGAAAAAAAAAACATGCAACGTTTCAGGGCCTTGGAGCAGCGTGGGAGGGGAAACTCCATGAGGGGGCATATGCGTTCGGGGTCGGGGCCTATGACTCCATCGTGCACTACATAACCGAGGATGGCTAGACGATCGGTGCTGAATACACATTTCTCCTTGTTCTAGGTCAGGTTAAGGAGACTGGCGGTATGGAGAAATTTGCGGAGGTTGGTGTCGTGGTCCTGCTGGTGATGGCCGCAGATGGTGACGTTGCCGAGGTACGGAAACGTGGCCCGCAAACCGTATCAGTCAACCATTCGGTCCATCTCCCGTTGGAAGACCGAGACCCCATTTGTGACACCGAAGGGAACCCTTAGAAAGTGGTAGAACCGCCCATCTGCTTCGAATGCAGTGTACTTGTGGTCGTCCGGGCGAATGGGGAGCTGGTGGTAAGCGGATTTGAGGTCCACCGTGGAAAAGACCTTGTATTGTGCAATATCATTGACCAAATCAGATATGCAGGGGAGAGGGTACTCGTCGAGCTGCGTATACCTGTTGATGGTCTGACTATAATCGATGACCATCCTGTGCTTCTTCCCGGTCTTTACAACCACTACTTGAGCTTTCCAGGGGCTGTTGCTAGCCTCGATAATACCTTCCTTCAGTAACCGTTGGACTTCCGCCCTGATGAAGGTCCGGTACTGGGCACTGTACCGTCTGCTCCTGGTGGCGACGGGTTTACAATCGGGGGTGAGGTTTGCAAACAGGGAAGGCGGATCAACCTTGAGGGTCGCGAGACTGCAGACAGTGCGAGGGGGTATAGGGCCACCGAATTTAAAGGTTAAGCTCTGGAGGTTACATTGGAAGTCCAATCCCAGGAGTGTGGCAGCGCAGAGGTGAGGGAGGACGTAGAGTTGGAAATTGTTAAACTCCCTTCGCTGGACTGTGAGTTTAGCTATGCAGTACCCCTTGATCTCTACAGAGTGAGACCCGGAGGCCAGGGAAATTTTCTGGTTAACTGGGTGTATAGAGAGGGAGCAGCGCCTTAACGTGTTGGGGTGTACAAAGCTCTCTGTGCTCCCGGAGTCGATCAGACAGGATGTCTTGTGTCCGTTGATGAGTACAGTCATTGTAGCGGTCGAAAGAGTTCGGGGCCGAGACTGGTCCAGAGTCACCGAGGCGAGTCATGGCAGAAGCTGATGGATTTCCTCAGGCGGTGTGCGGTCATCCGAATGGGGGTCTTGAGACTCCAGCCACGATGGCAGCGCCCACGGGTCGCACATGGCCGGGGGTGGGCAAGATGGCGGTGCCCATGAATCGCACGTAGTCTCTGGGGAACAATATGGCGGCACCCGGGGTCCGCACGTGGCTCGCGGGATTGAAGATGGCGGCGCCTACGGGCTGCATGTGGCCTGCGATGAGGGTAATGGTGGCAGCCCCGGTTCACCCCCGGAGACAGCGGCGACCGCCCGGGCCTGGCATACCGCCACAAAAGGCCCCTTTTTTCCACAGCCCTTGCAAATTGCGGAGCGGGCCGGGCAGCATTGTCGGGAGTGCTTGGCTTGCCCGCAAAAATAACATTGGGGACCTCCGGGGTTGCCTGGCAGCTGCGCGGCACAAGCTTGTGGAGGGTTGGGGATGCGTTGGAATCGGCTGCGGGTGGGGTCCACGCTGCCCATGGGGCTGCCGCGCGGTCGGGGATGTACGCTCGGGTGTTGCGGGAGGCTACGTCAAAAGAGCTTGCGAGGGCCTGTGCCTCCTTGAGACTTAGCGTCTCCTTTTCCAGCAGCCGCTGGCGGATCTGCAAGGACAGCATACCTGCAACAAAGGCTTCCCAAATTAAAAGTTCAGTGTGGTCATTGGCTGAAACGTGCGGACAGTCACAGTTCCTACCTAGTACCAGCAGTGCGTGGTAGAACTTGTCTAGTGATTCCCCCGAAATTTGTCGTCTGGTAGCTAGAGGATGTCGGGTGTAAACCTGATTTACTGGGCGAATGTAGCGTCCTTTCAACAGGGTCATCGCAGCCTCGAAACCGTCCGCGTCCTCGATGAGCATGTAGATTTCTGGGCTCACCCTTGAGTGGAGAACTTGCAGTTTCTGTTCCTACGTGGGTGTAGTTGTGGCCGTCCTGATGTATCCGTTGAAACACGCCAGCCAGTGTTTAAAGGTCGCCGCTGAGTTTGCCGTGTGGGGGCTAAGTTGCAGACACTCCAGCTTGATGCGGAGCTCCATTCTTCAAATCCAGTTCAATAAATTGATGCACGATCAATAACTCCCGAAGCGATATTTTAGGACAATTGAAGGCTTTATTGAACTAGACGTTTTCCCCAGCAGCGTAGGTACAGAAATGCAGCAGTTAGAGAAACACAGACTCTTATACTCCGCCTTACTGGGCGGAACCAGCAGGCAGGCTTCACCAATGATCTTACAGCATCAGGTACCTCCAACCTAGGTACCGTAATACCCCGAATACCGACTACCACAGCCTCCTAAGTGTCAATTGCGAATTCCGCACCGTTTCTCATTGGAATCAATTGTGTTCTACGTGGCGCCGGTGCTAGCCCCTCTTTGGTCGCTGAATCGGTCCACGTGTGGCACCAGTTTTGCTGTTGTGGAAGTCCTGGGAGTCCGGGGAATCCTGCCCCGGCGTCAACACTTAGTCTCAGGAATGGAGAATCCAGCCCCAGATTTCTTATCCGGTTGTAGGTTTGAGACCCACAAACTGTCAATAGTATCATCTGCTTGTCTTCCCCAGCTATTTAATTTGCTGTGAGTAAGTAATGGGGCAGTTCAATGTACTGGCTCCAGCCTTCAGCCCCCTGGTCAAATGGGTCTAACTTCCAAATCATTGGCATTTCCACTTAATGTTTTGGTGTTACCGTCGATGCTCCCTATTTTTTGTTTATTCTTGGAGGCTTCCTCCTTCCCCCCTCGAATCCTGAACTGCTGAATACTTGCGATTGCACTGGTTTGCACTCATTGCCAATGTGGTGCATCAAGACAATATTCTGGAGTCTCCAAGTAACCACAAGGGGGGGTTATTAACAAGTAGGCAAAGGCAAGCATATACGGGCACAGAGCAATCGACTCTCTGTCTCCCACGTCCCTGCTCCCAATGCCCGTGCTTTCTCTCTCTATCGGTTGGGGTTTGTCCGCTCCCATGCGATTGGCCCCAAGCCAGTCATGTGGATTGCAAGGGCTCGCCCCTTAAAGGGGCCACGCTACCACAAATAGTATGAGGATAAAGACTTGGGAGATGATGAGTAAAGTGTTAATTCGAATAATAATTAATAGTTAACTATGTAAGAGGTTGTGTCGCAGTGATGTCACTCACTGAGAGGAGTTGACTGTAAAGAACCTGAGAGTAACGTCGGCTCGGTCTTGATCTTATTTAACGTTCGTAAATAGTTAGTCTGTAAATAAATATTTTTGAACATAAGACCATTGCCTCCAGCAAGATCTCTTCTTGAGTAAGAAACCCACAATAAAAGTTACAAATTCTTGTGATCTTGAGAACTCAGTGGTCTGGAAGTGCCCAAGGCCCGGCCTCATTGGTTAATAATGTGGCATTAGCCAAAGCTGAGTCGGAGGCCTCAGGCTCCTATGAGCCACCCTGTCATAATGCTGTAATTGAGCATTTCAGGTACGCTCGAGTGACTGAGAGTAAATGGATCACGTCTATTCCCCAGGCCAAATGAATTGACAAGAAAAATGGGGTGATTAGCATCAGCCTGGTATGGCAACTGCTCGGCCCAGGACCGCAAGAAACTTCAGAGAGTCGTGAACACCGCCCAGTCCATCACACGAACCTGCCTCCCATCCATTGACTCCATCTACACCTCCCGCTGCCTGGGGAAAGTGGGCAGCATAATCAAAGATCCCTCCCACCCGGCTTACTCACTCTTCCAACTTCTTCCATCGGGCAGGAGATACAGAAGTCTGAGAACACGCACGAACAGACTCAAAAACAGCTTCTTCCCCACTGTCACCAGACTCCTAAATGACCCTCTTATGGACTGACCTCATTAACACTACACCCTGTATGCTTCATCCGATGCCAGTGCTTATGTAGTTACATTGTATATGTTGTGTTGCCCTATTATGTATTTTCTTTTATTCCCTTTTCTTCCCATTTAATGATCTGTTGAGCTGCTCGCAGAAAAATACTTTTCACTGTACCTCGGTACACGTGACAATAAATAAATCCAAACATCCAAACTTACTGTTTACACATTGTGAAAATGAGATTCCTTCCTGTTCATGGAATAAATATACAATACATGGAGGGACATTGAGAGGAGTAGAGAAAGTGAGAGGCCTTGTGGCCTTTCCTTTGTTAGTCGAGGCATAGAACTGGGAGGTTATGCTGGAACTATATAAAACATTAGTTAGGCCACTGTGTGCACTGTGTGCAATTCTGGTCTGTGTGCAGTTCTGGCCATCTATTTACAGAAAGGGTGTAAATGCACTAGAGAACATACAGAGGAGATTTACAAGGATGTTGCCAGGTCTGGAAAATTGCAGCTATGCGGAATTGGAAGGATGGGGTTGTTCTCCTTAGAACAAAGGAGGTTAAGGGGAGATTTTATTTAGATGTACAAAATTGAGAGGGGCCTGGCTAGGGTGAATGGGTAGGGTCCACTTCCCTTACGAGAGGGGTCAGATACTAAGGGGCATGGATTTAAAATGATTGGTAGAAGGATTGGAGGGGAGATAAGGAAAAAGACATGATTGGTCAAAGGGCCTTTTCCTGTGCTGGAACTTCAGTGACATCCAAAATCTAGGATTTGGGGAATCTAGCTGTCCTTTCTGCTGTGTGGGCTCCATAAATCTCAGCAAGTTTCACAACGTACTGTTGAAAGAAAAGAAGAAAGATTAGCATTTATATTGCACTTTTCATGGCCACCGGCATCTCACGGTGCTTTTCAGCCATTGACGTTCTTTTTTGAAGGGCATCTCTGTTGTACTGTCGAAACAACAACAGCCACTTGCATATAAACAGCAACTTTGGCAAAGTTAAATATCACAAGACACTTTACAGGAGCATTATCAAATCATCGTTGACCCCTGTAGTGATATCATGGTTGTGTTGTAATTCATCGACTGACCACTGGGAATCTCACTAGCATATAAGTGAATGTTAGAGTCAGGTGACCCCTCAGACTGGCTGGAGGGAGCTGAAGAGAGAGGTTGCTTGTGCATAATTATACCGTCATTCATCTGTTGTTTTGTATATAGTTTACCCACAGTTAATGTTAATAAATCATTTCTAGCTTTAGCTACAAGTGTTCTTGTAATATAAATCAGGCCATCCGACAAGAACATTACAACCCCATGCCAAATAAGAAGATATTGGGCAAATGACCAAAAGCTGGGTCAAAGTGGTCAATTTATGGAGCAACCAATGGGTGAAATACCAAGGTGGATGTCAAGTTGTCCGGCTGACAGGAAACAAATGGGATTGGTTGAATGAATGTTTTGTGATTGGAAGATTGTTTCCCAGGGGGTTCCAAAGTGTTCACTATTAAGTTCCTTCTGATTTCTGGTGCATATCAACGATTTAGATTTACACGTAGAGGACATGAGTAAGAGGTTTGCAGATGATACAAAAATTGTTCATAGTGAGGAAGGAAGCCATAAAACTGCAGAGGATATCATTGGGCTGGTCAGGTGGGCAGATAAATGGCAAAGGGAATTTAATACAGAGAAGGGGGAGGTAATCCATTTGTAGAGGACAAGCAAGGCAGGGGGAGTACACAATAAGTGATGGGATACTGAGAAGTGTGGAGGACTCGAGGGATCTCGGAATGCAAATCTGTAGATCCTTGATGGTACCAAGACAGGTAGATAAGGTGGTTAAGAATGCACATGGGATACATTTTCTTCCTGGCCAAGGCATATGGGGCAATGTTCCGGCCATGTTGTGCCCAGCACAAATCTCACTATGTTGGGAGAATTTGGAGAGGCCCAAAACGGGATTTGCATGGGGCACCAAACAATTTCCGATGCTTCCTTGCCACTCTAGCTGGCGTGATCAGGATTTCTCCCAGAAATTGCGAGGACCTGATCAGAGCACATTTGCGTCCATTTTAATGTCATTAGTGAGATTAAATTTGAATGCAGCAGCCTCCTGGAATGTTCCTGCAGCTCCCCAGCGGGCGGTCACCAGGGCACGAATCACAACTGGTTCTTAAAAGTGGGTCCATGAGCTATGGACTCTGAGGGGGAACAAGGAGATCCAGAGGCTCCTGCATCATCTGTCTCTGCCAGCCCTGGCAGTTCCCCATTGTCTGCACCATAGTGTCGACGCCCTCAGCGGTGCCCCTCTTTGACCATGCCATGCACTGCAGTGCCTTGCCAATGTTCACCTTTGCCTGGGACACGTTCATCAGCAACTGGGACATGCTCTGGAGCGCCTCGGCAATGTCCACCTGTGACAGGGACATGCTCTGGAGCTCCTCGGCAATGGCCACCTGAAACAGGGACATGCTCCGCAGCGCCTCGGCAATGTCCACCTGAGACAGGGACATGCTCCGCAGCGCCTCGGCAATGTCCACCTGAAACAGGGACATGCTCCGCAGCGCCTCGGCAATGTCCACCTGAAACAGGGACATGCTCCGCAGCGCCTCGGCAATGTCCACCTGAGACAGGGACATGCTCCGCAGCGCCTCGGCAATGTCCACCTGAAACAGGGACATGCTCTGCAGCGCCACGGCAATGTCCACCTGAGACAGGGACATCCTCCGCAGCGCCTCGGCAATGTCCACCTGAGACAGGGACATGCTCCGCAGCGCCTCGGCAAGGTCCACCTGAGACAGGGACATGCTCTGCAGCGCCACGGCAATGTCCACCTGAGACAGGGACATGCTCTGCAGCACCTCGGCAAGGTCCACCTGAGACAGGGACATGCTCCGCAGCACCTCGGCAATGTCCACCTGAGACAGGGACATGCTCTGCAGCACCTCGGCAATGTCCACCTGAGACAGGGACATGCTCTGCAGCACCTCGGCAAGGTCCACCTGAGACAGGGACAGGCTCCGCAGCGCCTCGGCAATGTCCACCTCAGACTGGGACATGCTCTGCAGCGCCTAGGCAATGTCCACCTGAGACAGGGACATGCTCCGCAGCGCCTCGGCAATGTCCACCTGAGACAGGGACATGCTCCGCAGCGCCTCGGCAAGGTCCACCTGAGACAGGGACATGCTCCGCAGCGCCTCGACAATGTCGACCTGAGACAGGGACATGCTCCGCAGCGCCTCAACAATGTCGACCTGAGACAGGGACATGCTCCGCAGCGCCTTGGCAATGTCCACCTGAGACAGGGACATGCTCCGCAGCGCCACGGCAATGTCCACCTCAGACAGGGACATGCTCCGCAGCGCCTCGGCAATGTCCACCTGAGACAGGGACATGCTCCGCAGCGACTCGGCAAGGTCCACCTGAGACAGGGACATGCTCCGCAGCTCCTTGGCAAGGTCCACCTGAGACAGAGAAATGCTCCGCAGCGCCTCGGCAAGGTCCACCTGAGACAGGGACATGCTCCGCAGCGACTCGGCAAGGTCCACCTGAGACAGGGACATGCTCCGCAGCTCCTTGGCAAGGTCCACCTGAGACAGAGAAATGCTCCGCAGCGCCTCGGCAAGGTCCACCTGAGACAGGGACATGCTCTGCAGCACCTCGGCAAGGTCCACCTGAGACAGGGACATGCTCCGCAGCTCCTTGGCAAGGTCCACCAGAGACTGGGACATGCTCCGCAGCGCCTCGGCAAGGTCCACCTGAGACAGGGACATGCTCTGCAGCACCTCGGCAAGGTCCACCTGAGACAGGGACATGCTCCGCAGCTCCTTGGCAAGGTCCACCAGAGACTGGGACATGCTCCGCAGCGCCTCGGCAAGGTCCACCTGAGACAGGGACATGCTCTGCAGCGCCTCGGCAATGTCCACCTGTGACAGGGACATGCTCCGCAGCGCCTTGGCAATGTCCACCTGAGACAGGGACAGGCACCGCAGCGCCTCGGCAATGTCCACCTGTGACAGGGACATGCTCCGCAGCGCCTTGGCAATGTCCACCTGAGACAGGGACATGCTCCGCAGCGCCTTGGCAATGTCCACCTGAGACAGGGACATGCTCCGCAGCGCCTCGGCAATGTCCACCTGAGACAGGGACATGCTCCGCAGCGCCTCCGCAATGTCCACCTGAGACAGGGACATGCTCTGCAGCGCCTCGGCAATGTCCACCTCAGACAGGGACATGCTCCGCAGCGCCTCGGCAATGTCCACCTGAGACAGGGCCATGCTCCGCAGCGCCTCGGCAATGTCCACCTGAGACAGGGACATGCTCCGCAGCTCCTCGGCAAGGTCCACCTGTGACAGGGACATGCTCCGCAGCACCTCGGCAATGTCCACCTGAGACAGGGACATGCTCCGCAGCGCCTCGGCAAGATCCACCTGAGACAGGGACATGCTCCGCAGCGCCACGGCAATGTCCACCTGAGACAGGGACATGCTCCGCAGCGCCTCGGCAATGTCCACCTGAGACAGGGACATGCTCCGCAGCGCCTCGGCAATGTCCACCTGAGACAGGGACATGCTCCGCAGCGCCTCGGCAATGTCCACCTGAGACAGGGACATGCTCCGCAGCGCCTTGGCAATGTCCACCTGAGACAGGGACATGCTCCGCAGCGCCTTGGCAATGTCCACCTGAGACAGGGACATGCTCCGCAGCGCCTCGGCAAGGTCCACCTGAGACAGGGACATGCTCCGCAGCGCCTTGGCAATGTCCACCTGAGACAGGGACATGCTCCGCAGCGCCTCGGCAAGGTCCACCTGAGACAGGGACATGCTCTGCAGCACCTCGGCAATGTCCACCTGAGACAGGGACATGCTCCGCAGCACCTCGGCAAGGTCCACCTGAGACAGGGACATCCTCCGCAGTGCCTCGGCAATGTCCACCTGAGACAGGGACATGCTCCGCAGCGCCTCGGCAATGTCCACCTGAGACAGGGACAAGCTCCGCAGCGCCTCGGCAATGTCCACCTGAGACAGGGACATGCTCCGCAGCACCACGGCAATGTCCACCTCAGACAGGGACATGCTCCGCAGCACCTCGGCAATGTCCACCTGAGACTGGGACATGCTCCGCAGCGCCTCGGCAATGTCCACCTGAGACAGGGACATGCTCCGCAGCGCCTCGGCAAGGTCCACCTGTGACAGGGCCATGCTCCGCAGCACCTCGGCAAGGTCCACCTGAGACAGGGACATGCTCCGCAGCGCCTCGGCAATGTCCACCTGAGACAGGGACATGCTCCGCAGCGCCTCGGCAAGGTCCACCTGAGACTGGGACATGCTCCGCAGCGCCTCGGCAATGTCCACCTGAGACAGGGACATGCTCCGCAGCCGCTCGGCAATGTCCACCTCAGACAGCGACATGCTCCGCAGCACCTCGACAAGGTCCAGCTCAGACAGGGACATGCTCCGCAGCACCACGGCAAGGTCCACCTGAGACAGGGCCATGCTCCGCAGCACCTCGGCAAGGTCCACCTGAGACAGGGACATGCTCCGCAGCGCCTCGGCAAGGTCCACCTGTGACAGGGACATGCTCCGCAGCGCCTCGGCAATGTCCACCTGAGACAGGGACATGCTCCGCAGCGCCTCGGCAAGATCCACCTGAGACAGGGACATGCTCCGCAGCACCTCGGCAATCTCCACCTGAGACAGGGACATGCTCCGCAGCGCCTCGGCAATCTCCACCTGAGACAGGGACATGCTCCGCAGCACCTCGGCAATGTCCACCTGAGACAGGGCCATGCTCCGCAGCACCTCGGCAAGGTCCACCTGAGACAGGGACATGCTCCGCAGCACCTCGGCAAGGTCCACCTGAGACAGGGACATGCTCCGCAGCGCCTCGGCAATGTCCACCTGAGACAGGGACATGCTCCGCAGCACCTCGGCAAGGTCCACCTGAGACAGGGACATGCTCCGCAGCGCCTCGGCAATGTCCACCTGAGACAGGGACATGCTCCGCAGCGCCTCGGCAAGGTCCACCTGAGACAGGGACATGCTCCGCAGCGCCTCGGCAAGGTCCACCTGTGACAGGGACATGCTCCGCAGCGCCTCGGCAATGTCCACCTGAGACAGGGACATGCTCCGCAGCGCCTCGGCAAGATCCACCTGAGACAGGGACATGCTCCGCAGCACCTCGGCAATCTCCACCTGAGACAGGGACATGCTCCGCAGCGCCTCGGCAATCTCCACCTGAGACAGGGACATGCTCCGCAGCACCTCGGCAATGTCCACCTGAGACAGGGCCATGCTCCGCAGCACCTCGGCAAGGTCCACCTGAGACAGGGACATGCTCCGCAGCACCTCGGCAAGGTCCACCTGAGACAGGGACATGCTCCGCAGCGCCTCGGCAATGTCCACCTGAGACAGGGACATGCTCCGCAGCACCTCGGCAAGATCCACATGAGACAGGGACATGCTCCGCAGCGCCTCGGCAATGTCCACCTGAGACAGGGACAAGCTCCACAGCGCCTCGGCAAGATCCACATGAGACAGGGACATGCTCCGCAGCACCTCGGCAAGGTCCACCTGAGACAGGGACATGCTCCGCAGCGCCTTGGCAATGTCCACCTGAGACAGGGACATGCTCCGCAGCGCCTCGGCAATGTCCACCTGAGACAGGGACAAGCTCCACAGCGCCTCGGCAAGATCCACCTGAGACAGGGACATGCTCCGCAGCGCCTCGGCAATGTCCACCTGAGACAGGGACATGCTCCGCAGCGCCTCGGCAAGGTCCACCTGAGACAGGGACATGCTCCGCAGCGCCTCGGCAAGATCCACATGAGACAGGGACATGCTCCGCAGCGCCTCGGCAATGTCCACCTGAGACAGGGACATGCTCCGCAGCGCCTTGGCAATGTCCACCTGAGACAGGGACATGCTCCGCAGCGCCTTGGCAATGTCCACCTGAGACAGGGACATGCTCCGCAGCGCGTCGGCAAGGTCCACCTGAGACAGGGCCATGCTCCGCAGCGCCTCGGCAAGGTCCACCTGAGACAGGGACATGCTCCGCAGCGCCTTGGCAATGTCCACCTGAGACAGGGACATGCTCCGCAGCGCCTCGGCAAGGTCCACCTGAGACAGGGACATGCTCTGCAGCACCTCGGCAATGTCCACCTGAGACAGGGACATGCTCCGCAGCGCCTCGGCAATGTCCACCTGAGACAGGGACATGCTCCGCAGCGCCTTGGCAATGTCCACCTGAGACAGGGACATGCTCCGCAGCGCCTCGGCAAGGTCCACCTGAGACAGGGACATGCTCTGCAGCACCTCGGCAATGTCCACCTGAGACAGGGACATGCTCCGCAGCGCCTTGGCAATGTCCACCTGAGACAGGGACAAGCTCCGCAGCGCCTCGGCAATGTCCACCTGAGACAGGGACAAGCTCCGCAGCGCCTCAGCAATGTCCACCTGAGACAGGGACATCCTCCGCAGCGCCTCGGCAATGTCCACCTGAGACAGGGACATGCTCCGCAGCGCCTCGGCAAGGTCCACCTGTGACAGGGACATGCTCCGCAGCGCCTCGGCAATGTCCACCTGAGACAGGGCCATGCTCCGCAGCACCTCGGCAAGGTCCACCTCAGACAGGGACATGCTCCGCAGCACCTCGGCAAGGTCCACCTGAGACAGGGCCATGCTCCGCAGCACCTCGGCAAGGTCCACCTGAGACAGGGACATGCTCCGCAGCGCCTCGGCAATGTCCACCTGAGACAGGGACATGCTCCGCAGCGCCTTGGCAATGTCCACCTGAGACAGGGACATGCTCCGCAGCGCCTTGGCAATGTCCACCTGAGACAGGGACATGCTCCGCAGCACCTCGGCAAGGTCCACCTGAGACAGGGACATGCTCCGCAGCGCCTCGGCAATGTCCACCTGAGACAGGGACATGCTCCGCAGCACCTCGGCAAGGTCCACCTGAGACAGGGACATGCTCCGCAGCGCCTCGGTAATGTCCACCTGAGACAGGGACATGCTCCGCAGCACCTCGGCAAGATCCACCTGAGACAGGGACATGCTCCGCAGTGCGTCGGCAAGGTCCACCTGTGACAGGGACATGCTCCGCAGCGCCTCGGCAATGTCCACCTGAGACAGGGCCATGCTCCGCAGCACCTCGGCAAGGTCCACCTCAGACAGGGACATGCTCCGCAGCACCTCGGCAAGGTCCACCTGAGACAGGGCCATGCTCCGCAGCACCTCGGCAAGGTCCACCTGAGACAGGGACATGCTCCGCAGCGCCTCGGCAATGTCCACCTGAGACAGGGACATGCTCCGCAGCGCCTTGGCAATGTCCACCTGAGACAGGGACATGCTCCGCAGCGCCTTGGCAATGTCCACCTGAGACAGGGACATGCTCCGCAGCGCCTCGGCAAGGTCCACCTGAGACAGGGACATGCTCCGCAGCGCCTCGGCAAGGTCCACCTGAGACAGGGACATGCTCCGCAGCGCCTTGGCAATGTCCACCTGAGACAGGGACATGCTCCGCAGCGCCTCGGCAAGGTCCACCTGAGACAGGGACATGCTCTGCAGCACCTCGGCAATGTCCACCTGAGACAGGGACATGCTCCGCAGCGCCTCGGCAATGTCCACCTGAGACAGGGACAAGCTCCGCAGCGCCTCGGCAATGTCCACCTGAGATTGGGACATCCTCCGCAGCGCCACGGCAATGTCCACCTGAGACAGGGACAAGCTCCGCAGCGCCTCGGCAATGTCCACCTGAGACAGGGACAAGCTCCGCAGCACCTCGGCAATCTCCACCTGAGACAGGGACATGCTCCGCAGCACCACGGCAATGTCCACCTCAGACAGGGACATGCTCCGCAGCGCCACGGCAATGTCCACCTGAGACAGGGACATGCTCCGCAGCGCCTCGGCAATGTCCACCTCAGACAGGGACATGCTCCGCAGCGCCTCGGCAATGTCCACCTCAGACAGCGACATGCTCCGCAGCACCTCGACAAGGTCCACCTGAGACAGGGACAAGCTCCGCAGCGCCTCGGCAATGTCCACCTGTGACAGGGACATGCTCCGCAGCGCCTCGGCAAGATCCTCATGAGACAGGGACATGCTCCGCAGCGCCTCGGCAATGTCCACCTGAGACAGGGACAAGCTCCGCAGCACCTCGGCAAGGTCCACCTGAGACAGGGACATGCTCCGCAGCGCCTCAGCAATGTCCACCTCAGACAGGGACATGCTCTGGAGCGCCTCGGCAAGGTCCACCTGAGACAGGGCCATGCTCTGCAGCGCCACGGCAATGTCCACCTGAGACAGGGACAAGCTCCGCAGCGCGTCGGCAAGGTCCACCTGTGACAGGGACATGCTCCGCAGCACCTCGGCAATGTCCACCTGAGACAGGGCCATGCTCCGCAGCACCTCGGCAAGGTCCACCTGAGACAGGGACATGCTCCGCAGCGCCTCGGCAATGTCCACCTGAGACAGGGACATCCTCCGCAGCGCCTCGGCAATGTCCACCTGAGACAGGGACAAGCTCCGCAGCACCTCGGCAATGTCCACCTGAGACAGGGACAAGCTCCGCAGCGCCTCGGCAATGTCCACCTGAGACAGGGACAAGCACCGCAGCGCCTCGGCAATGTCCACCTGAGACAGGGACAAGCTCCGCAGCACCTCGGCAATGTCCACCTGAGACAGGGACAAGCTCCGCAGCACCTCGGCAATGTCCACCTGAGACAGGGACATGCTCCGCAGCGCCTCGGCAAGGTCCACCTGAGACAGGGACAAGCTCCGCAGCACCTCGGCAATCTCCACCTGAGACAGGGACATGCTCCGCAGCACCACGGCAATGTCCACCTCAGACAGGGACATGCTCCGCAGCGCCACGGCAATGTCCACCTCAGACAGCGACATGCTCCGCAGCACCTCGACAAGGTCCACCTGAGACAGGGACAAGCTCCGCAGCGCCTCGGCAAGATCCACATGAGACAGGGACATGCTCCGCAGCGCCTCGGCAATGTCCACCTGTGACAGGGACATGCTCCGCAGCGCCTCGGCAATGTCCACCTGTGACAGGGACATGCTCCGCAGCGCCTCGGCAAGATCCACATGAGACAGGGACATGCTCCGCAGCGCCTCGGCAATGTCCACCTGAGACAGGGACATGCTCCGCAGCGCCTCGACAAGGTCCACCTGAGACAGGGACATGCTCCGCAGCGCCTCGGCAATGTCCACCTGTGACAGGGACATGCTCCGCAGCGCCTCGGCAATGTCCACCTGAGACAGGGCCATGCTCCGCAGCACCTCGGCAAGGTCCACCTGAGACAGGGACATGCTCCGCAGCACCTCGGCAATGTCCACCTGAGACAGGGACATGCTCCGCAGCACCTCGGCAATGTCCACCTGAGACAGGGACATGCTCCGCAGCGCCTCGGCAATGTCCACCTGTGACAGGGACATGCTCCGCAGCGCCTCGGCAATGTCCACCTGAGACAGGGCCATGCTCCGCAGCACCTCGGCAAGGTCCACCTGAGACAGGGACATGCTCCGCAGCACCTCGGCAATGTCCACCTGAGACAGGGACATGCTCCGCAGCGCCTTGGCAATGTCCACCTGAGACAGGGACATGCTCCGCAGCGCCTCGGCAATGTCCACCTGAGACAGGGACAAGCTCCACATCACCTCGGCAAGATCCACCTGAGACAGGGACATGCTCCGCAGCGCCTCGGCAATGTCCACCTGAGACAGGGACATGCTCCGCAGCGCCTCGGCAAGGTCCACCTGAGACAGGGACATGCTCCGCAGCGCCTCGGCAAGATCCACATGAGACAGGGACATGCTCCGCAGCGCCTCGGCAATGTCCACCTGAGACAGGGACATGCTCCGCAGCGCCTTGGCAATGTCCACCTGAGACAGGGACATGCTCCGCAGCGCCTTGGCAATGTCCACCTGAGACAGGGACATGCTCCGCAGCGCGTCGGCAAGGTCCACCTGAGACAGGGCCATGCTCCGCAGCGCCTCGGCAAGGTCCACCTGAGACAGGGACATGCTCCGCAGCGCCTTGGCAATGTCCACCTGAGACAG
This sequence comes from Scyliorhinus torazame, assembly GCF_047496885.1. NCBI lineage: Eukaryota > Metazoa > Chordata > Chondrichthyes > Carcharhiniformes > Scyliorhinidae > Scyliorhinus > Scyliorhinus torazame. The sequence continues at coordinate 60,364,896 of NC_092707.1, forward strand.
GGACATGCTCCGCAGCGCCTCGGCAAGGTCCACCTGAGACAGGGACATGCTCTGCAGCACCTCGGCAATGTCCACCTGAGACAGGGACATGCTCCGCAGCGCCTCGGCAATGTCCACCTGAGACAGGGACATGCTCCGCAGCGCCTTGGCAATGTCCACCTGAGACAGGGACATGCTCCGCAGCGCCTCGGCAAGGTCCACCTGAGACAGGGACATGCTCTGCAGCACCTCGGCAATGTCCACCTGAGACAGGGACATGCTCCGCAGCGCCTTGGCAATGTCCACCTGAGACAGGGACAAGCTCCGCAGCGCCTCGGCAATGTCCACCTGAGACAGGGACAAGCTCCGCAGCGCCTCGGCAATGTCCACCTGAGACAGGGACATCCTCCGCAGCGCCTCGGCAATGTCCACCTGAGACAGGGACATGCTCCGCAGCGCCTCGGCAAGGTCCACCTGTGACAGGGACATGCTCCGCAGCGCCTCGGCAATGTCCACCTGAGACAGGGCCATGCTCCGCAGCACCTCGGCAAGGTCCACCTCAGACAGGGACATGCTCCGCAGCACCTCGGCAAGGTCCACCTGAGACAGGGCCATGCTCCGCAGCACCTCGGCAAGGTCCACCTGAGACAGGGACATGCTCCGCAGCGCCTCGGCAATGTCCACCTGAGACAGGGACATGCTCCGCAGCGCCTTGGCAATGTCCACCTGAGACAGGGACATGCTCCGCAGCGCCTCGACAAGGTCCACCTGAGACAGGGACATGCTCCGCAGCGCCTCGGCAATGTCCACCTGTGACAGGGACATGCTCCGCAGCGCCTCGGCAATGTCCACCTGAGACAGGGCCATGCTCCGCAGCACCTCGGCAAGGTCCACCTGAGACAGGGACATGCTCCGCAGCACCTCGGCAATGTCCACCTGAGACAGGGACATGCTCCGCAGCACCTCGGCAATGTCCACCTGAGACAGGGACATGCTCCGCAGCGCCTCGGCAATGTCCACCTGTGACAGGGACATGCTCCGCAGCGCCTCGGCAATGTCCACCTGAGACAGGGACATGCTCCGCAGCGCCTTGGCAATGTCCACCTGAGACAGGGACATGCTCCGCAGCGCCTCGGCAATGTCCACCTGAGACAGGGACAAGCTCCACAGCGCCTCGGCAAGATCCACCTGAGACAGGGACATGCTCCGCAGCGCCTCGGCAATGTCCACCTGAGACAGGGACATGCTCCGCAGCGCCTCGGCAAGGTCCACCTGAGACAGGGACATGCTCCGCAGCGCCTCGGCAAGATCCACATGAGACAGGGACATGCTCCGCAGCGCCTCGGCAATGTCCACCTGAGACAGGGACATGCTCCGCAGCGCCTTGGCAATGTCCACCTGAGACAGGGACATGCTCCGCAGCGCCTTGGCAATGTCCACCTGAGACAGGGACATGCTCCGCAGCGCGTCGGCAAGGTCCACCTGAGACAGGGCCATGCTCCGCAGCGCCTCGGCAAGGTCCACCTGAGACAGGGACATGCTCCGCAGCGCCTTGGCAATGTCCACCTGAGACAGGGACATGCTCCGCAGCGCCTCGGCAAGGTCCACCTGAGACAGGGACATGCTCTGCAGCACCTCGGCAATGTCCACCTGAGACAGGGACATGCTCCGCAGCGCCTCGGCAATGTCCACCTGAGACAGGGACATGCTCCGCAGCGCCTTGGCAATGTCCACCTGAGACAGGGACATGCTCCGCAGCGCCTCGGCAAGGTCCACCTGAGACAGGGACATGCTCTGCAGCACCTCGGCAATGTCCACCTGAGACAGGGACATGCTCCGCAGCGCCTTGGCAATGTCCACCTGAGACAGGGACAAGCTCCGCAGCGCCTCGGCAATGTCCACCTGAGACAGGGACAAGCTCCGCAGCGCCTCGGCAATGTCCACCTGAGACAGGGACATCCTCCGCAGCGCCTCGGCAATGTCCACCTGAGACAGGGACATGCTCCGCAGCGCCTCGGCAAGGTCCACCTGTGACAGGGACATGCTCCGCAGCGCCTCGGCAATGTCCACCTGAGACAGGGCCATGCTCCGCAGCACCTCGGCAAGGTCCACCTCAGACAGGGACATGCTCCGCAGCACCTCGGCAAGGTCCACCTGAGACAGGGCCATGCTCCGCAGCACCTCGGCAAGGTCCACCTGAGACAGGGACATGCTCCGCAGCGCCTCGGCAATGTCCACCTGAGACAGGGACATGCTCCGCAGCGCCTTGGCAATGTCCACCTGAGACAGGGACATGCTCCGCAGCGCCTTGGCAATGTCCACCTGAGACAGGGACATGCTCCGCAGCACCTCGGCAAGGTCCACCTGAGACAGGGACATGCTCCGCAGCGCCTCGGCAATGTCCACCTGAGACAGGGACATGCTCCGCAGCACCTCGGCAAGGTCCACCTGAGACAGGGACATGCTCCGCAGCGCCTCGGCAATGTCCACCTGAGACAGGGACATGCTCCACAGCACCTCGGCAAGGTCCACCTGAGACAGGGACATGCTCCGCAGTGCGTCGGCAAGGTCCACCTGTGACAGGGACATGCTCCGCAGCGCCTCGGCAATGTCCACCTGAGACAGGGCCATGCTCCGCAGCACCTCGGCAAGGTCCACCTCAGACAGGGACATGCTCCGCAGCACCTCGGCAAGGTCCACCTGAGACAGGGCCATGCTCCGCAGCACCTCGGCAATGTCCACCTGAGACAGGGACATGCTCCGCAGCGCCTTGGCAATGTCCACCTGAGACAGGGACATGCTCCGCAGCGCGTCGGCAAGGTCCACCTGAGACAGGGCCATGCTCCGCAGCGCCTCGGCAAGGTCCACCTGAGACAGGGACATGCTCCGCAGCGCCTTGGCAATGTCCACCTGAGACAGGGACATGCTCCGCAGCGCCTCGGCAAGGTCCACCTGAGACAGGGACATGCTCTGCAGCACCTCGGCAATGTCCACCTGAGACAGGGACATGCTCCGCAGCGCCTCGGCAATGTCCACCTGAGACAGGGACATGCTCCGCAGCGCCTTGGCAATGTCCACCTGAGACAGGGACATGCTCCGCAGCGCCTCGGCAAGGTCCACCTGAGACAGGGACATGCTCTGCAGCACCTCGGCAATGTCCACCTGAGACAGGGACATGCTCCGCAGCGCCTTGGCAATGTCCACCTGAGACAGGGACAAGCTCCGCAGCGCCTCGGCAATGTCCACCTGAGACAGGGACAAGCTCCGCAGCGCCTCGGCAATGTCCACCTGAGACAGGGACATCCTCCGCAGCGCCTCGGCAATGTCCACCTGAGACAGGGACATGCTCCGCAGCGCCTCGGCAAGGTCCACCTGTGACAGGGACATGCTCCGCAGCGCCTCGGCAATGTCCACCTGAGACAGGGCCATGCTCCGCAGCACCTCGGCAAGGTCCACCTCAGACAGGGACATGCTCCGCAGCACCTCGGCAAGGTCCACCTGAGACAGGGCCATGCTCCGCAGCACCTCGGCAAGGTCCACCTGAGACAGGGACATGCTCCGCAGCGCCTCGGCAATGTCCACCTGAGACAGGGACATGCTCCGCAGCGCCTTGGCAATGTCCACCTGAGACAGGGACATGCTCCGCAGCGCCTTGGCAATGTCCACCTGAGACAGGGACATGCTCCGCAGCACCTCGGCAAGGTCCACCTGAGACAGGGACATGCGCCGCAGCGCCTCGGCAATGTCCACCTGAGACAGGGACATGCTCCGCAGCACCTCGGCAAGGTCCACCTGAGACAGGGACATGCTCCGCAGCGCCTCGGCAATGTCCACCTGAGACAGGGACATGCTCCGCAGCACCTCGGCAAGGTCCACCTGAGACATGGACATGCTCCGCAGTGCGTCGGCAAGGTCCACCTGTGACAGGGACATGCTCCGCAGCGCCTCGGCAATGTCCACCTGAGACAGGGCCATGCTCCGCAGCACCTCGGCAAGGTCCACCTCAGACAGGGACATGCTCCGCAGCACCTCGGCAAGGTCCACCTGAGACAGGGCCATGCTCCGCAGCACCTCGGCAAGGTCCACCTGAGACAGGGACATGCTCCGCAGCGCCTTGGCAATGTCCACCTGAGACAGGGACATGCTCCGCAGCGCCTTGGCAATGTCCACCTGAGACAGGGACATGCTCCGCAGCGCCTTGGCAATGTCCACCTGAGACAGGGACATGCTCCGCAGCGCCTCGGCAAGGTCCACCTGAGACAGGGACATGCTCCGCAGCGCCTCGGCAAGGTCCACCTGAGACAGGGACATGCTCCGCAGCGCCTTGGCAATGTCCACCTGAGACAGGGACATGCTCCGCAGCGCCTCGGCAAGGTCTACCTGAGACAGGGACATGCTCTGCAGCACCTCGGCAATGTCCACCTGAGACAGGGACATGCTCCGCAGCGCCTCGGCAATGTCCACCTGAGACAGGGACAAGCTCCGCAGCGCCTCGGCAATGTCCACCTGAGATTGGGACATCCTCCGCAGCGCCTCGGCAAGGTCCACCTGAGACAGGGACAAGCTCCGCAGCGCCTCGGCAATGTCCACCTGAGACAGGGACAAGCTCCGCAGCACCTCGGCAATCTCCACCTGAGACAGGGACATGCTCCGCAGCACCACGGCAATGTCCACCTCAGACAGGGACATGCTCCGCAGCGCCACGGCAATGTCCACCTGAGACAGGGACATGCTCCGCAGCGCCTCGGCAATGTCCACCTCAGACAGGGACATGCTCCGCAGCGCCTCGGCAATGTCCACCTCAGACAGCGACATGCTCCGCAGCACCTCGACAAGGTCCACCTGAGACAGGGACAAGCTCCGCAGCGCCTCGGCAATGTCCACCTGTGACAGGGACATGCTCCGCAGCGCCTCGGCAAGATCCTCATGAGACAGGGACATGCTCCGCAGCGCCTCGGCAATGTCCACCTGAGACAGGGACTAGCTCCGCAGCACCTCGGCAAGGTCCACCTGAGACAGGGACATGCTCCGCAGCGCCTCAGCAATGTCCACCTCAGACAGGGACATGCTCTGGAGCGCCTCGGCAAGGTCCACCTGAGACAGGGCCATGCTCTGCAGCGCCACGGCAATGTCCACCTGAGACAGGGACAAGCTCCGCAGCGCGTCGGCAAGGTCCACCTGTGACAGGGACATGCTCCGCAGCACCTCGGCAATGTCCACCTGAGACAGGGCCATGCTCCGCAGCACCTCGGCAAGGTCCACCTGAGACAGGGACATGCTCCGCAGCGCCTCGGCAATGTCCACCTGAGACAGGGACATCCTCCGCAGCGCCTCGGCAATGTCCACCTGAGACAGGGACAAGCTCCGCAGCACCTCGGCAATGTCCACCTGAGACAGGGACAAGCTCCGCAGCGCCTCGGCAATGTCCACCTGAGACAGGGACAAGCTCCGCAGGGCCTCGGCAATGTCCACCTGAGACAGGGACAAGCTCCGCAGCACCTCGGCAATGTCCACCTGAGACAGGGACAAGCTCCGCAGCACCTCGGCAATGTCCACCTGAGACAGGGACATGCTCCGCAGCGCCTCGGCAAGGTCCACCTGAGACAGGGACAAGCTCCGCAGCACCTCGGCAATCTCCACCTGAGACAGGGACATGCTCCGCAGCACCACGGCAATGTCCACCTCAGACAGGGACATGCTCCGCAGCGCCACGGCAATGTCCACCTCAGACAGCGACATGCTCCGCAGCACCTCGACAAGGTCCACCTGAGACAGGGACAAGCTCCGCAGCGCCTCGGCAAGATCCACATGAGACAGGGACATGCTCCGCAGCGCCTCGGCAATGTCCACCTGTGACAGGGACATGCTCCGCAGCGCCTCGGCAATGTCCACCTGTGACAGGGACATGCTCCGCAGCGCCTCGGCAAGATCCACATGAGACAGGGACATGCTCCGCAGCGCCTCGGCAATGTCCACCTGAGACAGGGACATGCTCCGCAGCGCCTCGACAAGGTCCACCTGAGACAGGGACATGCTCCGCAGCGCCTCGGCAATGTCCACCTGTGACAGGGACATGCTCCGCAGCGCCTCGGCAATGTCCACCTGAGACAGGGCCATGCTCCGCAGCACCTCGGCAAGGTCCACCTGAGACAGGGACATGCTCCGCAGCACCTCGGCAATGTCCACCTGAGACAGGGACATGCTCCGCAGCACCTCGGCAATGTCCACCTGAGACAGGGACATGCTCCGCAGCGCCTCGGCAATGTCCACCTGTGACAGGGACATGCTCCGCAGCGCCTCGGCAATGTCCACCTGAGACAGGGCCATGCTCCGCAGCACCTCGGCAAGGTCCACCTGAGACAGGGACATGCTCCGCAGCACCTCGGCAATGTCCACCTGAGACAGGGACATGCTCCGCAGCGCCACGCAATGTCCACCTGAGACAGGGCCATGCTCCGCAGCGCCTCGGCAAGGTCCACCTGAGACAGGGACATGCTCCGCAGCGCCTTGGCAATGTCCACCTGAGACAGGGACATGCTCCGCAGCGCCTCGGCAAGGTCCACCTGAGACAGGGACAAGCTCCGCAGCGCCTCGGCAATGTCCACCTGAGACAGGGACAAGCTCCGCAGCGCCTCGGCAATGTCCACCTGAGACAGCGACATGCTCCGCAGCGCCTCGGCAAGGTCCACCTGAGACAGGGACAAGCTCCGCAGCGCCTCGGCAATGTCCACCTGAGACAGGGACAAGCTCCGCAGCACCTCGGCAATCTCCACCTGAGACAGGGACATGCTCCGCAGCACCACGGCAATGTCCACCTCAGACAGGGACATGCTCCGCAGCACCACGGCAATGTCCACCTCAGACAGGGACATGCTCCGCAGCGCCTCGGCAATGTCCACCTGAGACAGGGACATGCTCCGCAGCGCCTCGGCAATGTCCACCTGAGACAGGGACATGCTCCGCAGCGCCTCGGCAATGTCCACCTGAGACAGGGCCATGCTCCGCAGCACCTCGGCAAGGTCCACCTGAGACAGGGACATGCTCCGCAGCACCTCGGCAATGTCCACCTGAGACAGGGACATGCTCCGCAGCGCCACGCAATGTCCACCTGAGACAGGGCCATGCTCCGCAGCGCCTCGGCAAGGTCCACCTGATTCAGGGACATGCTCCGCAGCGCCTCGGCAATGTCCACCTGAGACAGGGACATGCTCCGCAGCGCCTCGGCAAGGTCCACCTGAGACAGGGACAAGCTCCGCAGCGCCTCGGCAATGTCCACCTGAGACAGGGACAAGCTCCGCAGCGCCTCGGCAATGTCCACCTGAGACAGCGACATGCTCCGCAGCGCCTCGGCAAGGTCCACCTGAGACAGGGACAAGCTCCGCAGCGCCTCGGCAATGTCCACCTGAGACAGGGACAAGCTCCGCAGCACCTCGGCAATCTCCACCTGAGACAGGGACATGCTCCGCAGCACCACGGCAATGTCCACCTCAGACAGGGACATGCTCCGCAGCACCACGGCAATGTCCACCTCAGACAGGGACATGCTCCGCAGCGCCTCGGCAATGTCCACCTGAGACAGGGACATGCTCCGCAGCGCCTCGGCAATGTCCACCTGAGACAGGGACATGCTCCGCAGCGCGTCGGCAAGGTCCACCTGAGACAGGGACATGCTCCGCAGCACCTCGGCAAGGTCCACCTCAGACAGGGACATGCTCTGGAGCGCCTCGGCAATATCCACCTGAGACAGGGACATGCTCCGCAGCGCCTCGGCAAGGTCCACCTGAGACAGGGACATGCTCCGCAGCGCCTCGGCAAGGTCCACCTGAGACAGGGACATGCTCCGCAGCGCCTTGGCAATGTCCACCTGAGACAGGGACATGCTCCGCAGCGCCTTGGCAATGTCCACCTGAGACAGGGACATGCTCCGCAGCGCCTCGGCAAGGTCCACCTGAGACAGGGACATGCTCCGCAGCGCCTTGGCAATGTCCACCTGAGACAGGGACATGCTCCGCAGCGCCTCGGCAAGGTCCACCTGAGACAGGGACATGCTCTGCAGCACCTCGGCAATGTCCACCTGAGACAGGGACATGCTCCGCAGCGCCTTGGCAATGTCCACCTGAGACAGGGACAAGCTCCGCAGCGCCTCGGCAATGTCCACCTGAGACAGGGACATCCTCCGCAGCGCCTCGGCAAGGTCCACCTGAGACAGGGACAAGCTCCGCAGCGCCTCGGCAATGTCCACCTGAGACAGGGACAAGCTCCGCAGCACCTCGGCAATCTCCACCTGAGACAGGGACATGCTCCGCAGCACCACGGCAATGTCCACCTCAGACAGGGACATGCTCCGCAGCGCCACGGCAATGTCCACCTCAGACAGCGACATGCTCCGCAGCACCTCGACAAGGTCCACCTGAGACAGGGACAAGCTCCGCAGCGCCTCGGCAAGGTCCACCTGTGACAGGGACATGCTCCGCAGCGCCTCGGCAATGTCCACCTGTGACAGGGACATGCTCCGCAGCGCCTCGGCAAGATCCACATGAGACAGGGACATGCTCCGCAGCGCCTCGGCAATGTCCACCTGAGACAGGGACAAGCTCCGCAGCGCCTCGGCAAGGTCCACCTGAGACAGGGCCATGCTCTGCAGCGCCACGGCAATGTCCACCTGAGACAGGGACAAGCTCCGCAGCGCGTCGGCAAGGTCCACCTGTGACAGGGACATGCTCCGCAGCACCTCGGCAAGTTCCACCTGAGACAGGGACATGCTCCGCAGCGCCTCGGCAATGTCCACCTGAGACAGGGACATGCTCCGCAGCGCCTCGGCAAGGTCCACCTGAGACTGGGACATGCTCCGCAGCGCCTCGGCAATGTCCACCTGAGACAGGGACATGCTCCGCAGCCCCTCGGCAATGTCCACCTCAGACAGCGACATGCTCCGCAGCACCTCGACAAGGTCCACCTCAGACAGGGACATGCTCCGCAGCACCACGGCAAGGTCCACCTGAGACAGGGCCATGCTCCGCAGCACCTCGGCAAGGTCCACCTGAGACAGGGACATGCTCCGCAGCGCCTCGGCAAGGTCCACCTGTGACAGGGACATGCTCTGCAGCACCTCGGCAATGTCCACCTGAGACAGGGCCATCCTCCGCAGTGCCTCGGCAATGTCCACCTGAGACAGGGCCATGCTCCGCAGCACCTCGGCAAGGTCCACCTGAGACAGGGACATGCTCCGCAGCGCCTTGGCAATGTCCACCTGAGACAGGGACATGCTCTGCAGCGCCTCGGCAATGTCCACCTGAGACAGGGACATGCTCCGCAGCGCGTCGGCAAGGTCCACCTGAGACAGGGCCATGCTCCGCAGCGCCTCGGCAAGGTCCACCTGAGACAGGGACATGCTCCGCAGCGCCTTGGCAATGTCCACCTGAGACAGGGACATGCTCCGCAGCGCCTCGGCAAGGTCCACCTGAGACAGGGACATGCTCTGCAGCACCTCGGCAATGTCCACCTGAGACAGGGACATGCTCCGCAGCGCCTCGGCAATGTCCACCTGAGACAGGGACATGCTCCGCAGCGCCTCGGCAATGTCCACCTGAGACAGGGACATGCTCCGCAGCGCCTCGGCAAGGTCCACCTGAGACAGGGACATGCTCTGCAGCACCTCGGCAATGTCCACCTGAGACAGGGACATGCTCCGCAGCGCCTTGGCAATGTCCACCTGAGACAGGGACAAGCTCCGCAGCGCCTCGGCAATGTCCACCTGAGACAGGGACAAGCTCCGCAGCGCCTCGGCAATGTCCACCTGAGACAGGGACATCCTCCGCAGCGCCTCGGCAATGTCCACCTGAGACAGGGACATGCTCCGCAGCGCCTCGGCAAGGTCCACCTGTGACAGGGACATGCTCCGCAGCGCCTCGGCAATGTCCACCTGAGACAGGGCCATGCTCCGCAGCACCTCGGCAAGGTCCACCTCAGACAGGGACATGCTCCGCAGCACCTCGGCAAGGTCCACCTGAGACAGGGCCATGCTCCGCAGCACCTCGGCAAGGTCCACCTGAGACAGGGACATGCTCCGCAGCGCCTCGGCAATGTCCACCTGAGACAGGGACATGCTCCGCAGCGCCTTGGCAATGTCCACCTGAGACAGGGACATGCTCCGCAGCGCCTTGGCAATGTCCACCTGAGACAGGGACATGCTCCGCAGCACCTCGGCAAGGTCCACCTGAGACAGGGACATGCGCCGCAGCGCCTCGGCAATGTCCACCTGAGACAGGGACATGCTCCGCAGCACCTCGGCAAGGTCCACCTGAGACAGGGACATGCTCCGCAGCGCCTCGGCAATGTCCACCTGAGACAGGGACATGCTCCGCAGCACCTCGGCAAGGTCCACCTGAGACAGGGACATGCTCCGCAGTGCGTCGGCAAGGTCCACCTGTGACAGGGACATGCTCCGCAGCGCGTCGGCAATGTCCACCTGAGACAGGGCCATGCTCCGCAGCACCTCGGCAAGGTCCACCTCAGACAGGGACATGCTCCGCAGCACCTCGGCAAGGTCCACCTGAGACAGGGCCATGCTCCGCAGCACCTCGGCAAAGTCCACCTGAGACAGGGACATGCTCCGCAGCGCCTTGGCAATGTCCACCTGAGACAGGGACATGCTCCGCAGCGCCTTGGCAATGTCCACCTGAGACAGGGACATGCTCCGCAGCGCCTTGGCAATGTCCACCTGAGACAGGGACATGCTCCGCAGCGCCTCGGCAAGGTCCACCTGAGACAGGGACATGCTCCGCAGCGCCTCGGCAAGGTCCACCTGAGACAGGGACATGCTCCGCAGCGCCTTGGCAATGTCCACCTGAGACAGGGACATGCTCCGCAGCGCCTCGGCAAGGTCCACCTGAGACAGGGACATGCTCTGCAGCACCTCGGCAATGTCCACCTGAGACAGGGACATGCTCCGCAGCGCCTCGGCAATGTCCACCTGAGACAGGGACAAGCTCCGCAGCGCCTCGGCAATGTCCACCTGAGATTGGGACATCCTCCGCAGCGCCTCGGCAAGGTCCACCTGAGACAGGGACAAGCTCCGCAGCGCCTCGGCAATGTCCACCTGAGACAGGGACAAGCTCCGCAGCACCTCGGCAATCTCCACCTGAGACAGGGACATGCTCCGCAGCACCACGGCAATGTCCACCTCAGACAGGGACATGCTCCGCAGCGCCACGGCAATGTCCACCTGAGACAGGGACATGCTCCGCAGCGCCTCGGCAATGTCCACCTCAGACAGGGACATGCTCCGCAGCGCCTCGGCAATGTCCACCTCAGACAGCGACATGCTCCGCAGCACCTCGACAAGGTCCACCTGAGACAGGGACAAGCTCCGCAGCGCCTCGGCAATGTCCACCTGTGACAGGGACATGCTCCGCAGCGCCTCGGCAAGATCCTCATGAGACAGGGACATGCTCCGCAGCGCCTCGGCAATGTCCACCTGAGACAGGGACAAGCTCCGCAGCACCTCGGCAAGGTCCACCTGAGACAGGGACATGCTCCGCAGCGCCTCAGCAATGTCCACCTCAGACAGGGACATGCTCTGGAGCGCCTCGGCAAGGTCCACCTGAGACAGGGCCATGCTCTGCAGCGCCACGGCAATGTCCACCTGAGACAGGGACAAGCTCCGCAGCGCGTCGGCAAGGTCCACCTGTGACAGGGACATGCTCCGCAGCACCTCGGCAATGTCCACCTGAGACAGGGCCATGCTCCGCAGCACCTCGGCAAGGTCCACCTGAGACAGGGACATGCTCCGCAGCGCCTCGGCAATGTCCACCTGAGACAGGGACATCCTCCGCAGCGCCTCGGCAATGTCCACCTGAGACAGGGACAAGCTCCGCAGCACCTCGGCAATGTCCACCTGAGACAGGGACAAGCTCCGCAGCGCCTCGGCAATGTCCACCTGAGACAGGGACAAGCTCCGCAGCGCCTCGGCAATGTCCACCTGAGACAGGGACAAGCTCCGCAGCACCTCGGCAATGTCCACCTGAGACAGGGACAAGCTCCGCAGCACCTCGGCAATGTCCACCTGAGACAGGGACATGCTCCGCAGCGCCTCGGCAAGGTCCACCTGAGACAGGGACAAGCTCCGCAGCACCTCGGCAATCTCCACCTGAGACAGGGACATGCTCCGCAGCACCACGGCAATGTCCACCTCAGACAGGGACATGCTCCGCAGCGCCACGGCAATGTCCACCTCAGACAGCGACATGCTCCGCAGCACCTCGACAAGGTCCACCTGAGACAGGGACAAGCTCCGCAGCGCCTCGGCAAGATCCACATGAGACAGGGACATGCTCCGCAGCGCCTCGGCAATGTCCACCTGTGACAGGGACATGCTCCGCAGCGCCTCGGCAATGTCCACCTGTGACAGGGACATGCTCCGCAGCGCCTCGGCAAGATCCACATGAGACAGGGACATGCTCCGCAGCGCCTCGGCAATGTCCACCTGAGACAGGGACATGCTCCGCAGCGCCTCGACAAGGTCCACCTGAGACAGGGACATGCTCCGCAGCGCCTCGGCAATGTCCACCTGTGACAGGGACATGCTCCGCAGCGCCTCGGCAATGTCCACCTGAGACAGGGCCATGCTCCGCAGCACCTCGGCAAGGTCCACCTGAGACAGGGACATGCTCCGCAGCACCTCGGCAATGTCCACCTGAGACAGGGACATGCTCCGCAGCACCTCGGCAATGTCCACCTGAGACAGGGACATGCCCCGCAGCGCCTCGGCAATGTCCACCTGTGACAGGGACATGCTCCGCAGCGCCTCGGCAATGTCCACCTGAGACAGGGCCATGCTCCGCAGCACCTCGGCAAGGTCCACCTGAGACAGGGACATGCTCCGCAGCACCTCGGCAATGTCCACCTGAGACAGGGACATGCTCCGCAGCGCCACGCAATGTCCACCTGAGACAGGGCCATGCTCCGCAGCGCCTCGGCAAGGTCCACCTGAGACAGGGACATGCTCCGCAGCGCCTTGGCAATGTCCACCTGAGACAGGGACATGCTCCGCAGCGCCTCGGCAAGGTCCACCTGAGACAGGGACAAGCTCCGCAGCGCCTCGGCAATGTCCACCTGAGACAGGGACAAGCTCCGCAGCGCCTCGGCAATGTCCACCTGAGACAGCGACATGCTCCGCAGCGCCTCGGCAAGGTCCACCTGAGACAGGGACAAGCTCCGCAGCGCCTCGGCAATGTCCACCTGAGACAGGGACAAGCTCCGCAGCACCTCGGCAATCTCCACCTGAGACAGGGACATGCTCCGCAGCACCACGGCAATGTCCACCTCAGACAGGGACATGCTCCGCAGCACCACGGCAATGTCCACCTCAGACAGGGACATGCTCCGCAGCGCCTCGGCAATGTCCACCTGAGACAGGGACATGCTCCGCAGCGCCTCGGCAATGTCCACCTGAGACAGGGACATGCTCCGCAGCGCCTCGGCAATGTCCACCTGAGACAGGGCCATGCTCCGCAGCACCTCGGCAAGGTCCACCTGAGACAGGGACATGCTCCGCAGCACCTCGGCAATGTCCACCTGAGACAGGGACATGCTCCGCAGCGCCACGCAATGTCCACCTGAGACAGGGCCATGCTCCGCAGCGCCTCGGCAAGGTCCACCTGAGACAGGGACATGCTCCGCAGCGCCTCGGCAATGTCCACCTGAGACAGGGACATGCTCCGCAGCGCCTCGGCAAGGTCCACCTGAGACAGGGACAAGCTCCGCAGCGCCTCGGCAATGTCCACCTGAGACAGGGACAAGCTCCGCAGCGCCTCGGCAATGTCCACCTGAGACAGCGACATGCTCCGCAGCGCCTCGGCAAGGTCCACCTGAGACAGGGACAAGCTCCGCAGCGCCTCGGCAATGTCCACCTGAGACAGGGACAAGCTCCGCAGCACCTCGGCAATCTCCACCTGAGACAGGGACATGCTCCGCAGCACCACGGCAATGTCCACCTCAGACAGGGACATGCTCCGCAGCACCACGGCAATGTCCACCTCAGACAGGGACATGCTCCGCAGCGCCTCGGCAATGTCCACCTGAGACAGGGACATGCTCCGCAGCGCCTCGGCAATGTCCACCTGAGACAGGGACATGCTCCGCAGCGCGTCGGCAAGGTCCACCTGAGACAGGGACATGCTCCGCAGCACCTCGGCAAGGTCCACCTCAGACAGGGACATGCTCTGGAGCGCCTCGGCAATGTCCACCTGAGACAGGGACATGCTCCGCAGCGCCTCGGCAAGGTCCACCTGAGACAGGGACATGCTCCGCAGCGCCTCGGCAAGGTCCACCTGAGACAGGGACATGCTCCGCAGCGCCTTGGCAATGTCCACCTGAGACAGGGACATGCTCCGCAGCGCCTTGGCAATGTCCACCTGAGACAGGGACATGCTCCGCAGCGCCTCGGCAAGGTCCACCTGAGACAGGGACATGCTCCGCAGCGCCTTGGCTATGTCCACCTGAGACAGGGACATGCTCCGCAGCGCCTCGGCAAGGTCCACCTGAGACAGGGACATGCTCTGCAGCACCTCGGCAATGTCCACCTGAGACAGGGACATGCTCCGCAGCGCCTTGGCAATGTCCACCTGAGACAGGGACAAGCTCCGCAGCGCCTCGGCAATGTCCACCTGAGACAGGGACATCCTCCGCAGCGCCTCGGCAAGGTCCACCTGAGACAGGGACAAGCTCCGCAGCGCCTCGGCAATGTCCACCTGAGACAGGGACAAGCTCCGCAGCACCTCGGCAATCTCCACCTGAGACAGGGACATGCTCCGCAGCACCACGGCAATGTCCACCTCAGACAGGGACATGCTCCGCAGCGCCACGGCAATGTCCACCTCAGACAGCGACATGCTCCGCAGCACCTCGACAAGGTCCACCTGAGACAGGGACAAGCTCCGCAGCGCCTCGGCAAGGTCCACCTGTGACAGGGACATGCTCCGCAGCGCCTCGGCAATGTCCACCTGTGACAGGGACATGCTCCGCAGCGCCTCGGCAAGATCCACATGAGACAGGGACATGCTCCGCAGCGCCTCGGCAATGTCCACCTGAGACAGGGACAAGCTCCGCAGCGCCTCGGCAAGGTCCACCTGAGACAGGGCCATGCTCTGCAGCGCCACGGCAATGTCCACCTGAGACAGGGACAAGCTCCGCAGCGCGTCGGCAAGGTCCACCTGTGACAGGGACATGCTCCGCAGCACCTCGGCAAGTTCCACCTGAGACAGGGACATGCTCCGCAGCGCCTCGGCAATGTCCACCTGAGACAGGGACATGCTCCGCAGCGCCTCGGCAAGGTCCACCTGAGACTGGGACATGCTCCGCAGCGCCTCGGCAATGTCCACCTGAGACAGGGACATGCTCCGCAGCCCCTCGGCAATGTCCACCTCAGACAGCGACATGCTCCGCAGCACCTCGACAAGGTCCACCTCAGACAGGGACATGCTCCGCAGCACCACGGCAAGGTCCACCTGAGACAGGGCCATGCTCCGCAGCACCTCGGCAAGGTCCACCTGAGACAGGGACATGCTCCGCAGCGCCTCGGCAAGGTCCACCTGTGACAGGGACATGCTCTGCAGCACCTCGGCAATGTCCACCTGAGACAGGGCCATCCTCCGCAGTGCCTCGGCAATGTCCACCTGAGACAGGGCCATGCTCCGCAGCACCTCGGCAAGGTCCACCTGAGACAGGGACATGCTCCGCAGCGCCTCGGCAATGTCCACCTGAGACAGGGACATGCTCCACAGCGCCTCGGCAAGATCCACATGAGACAGGGACATGCTCCGCAGCACCTCGGCAAGGTCCACCTGAGACAGGGACATGCTCCGCAGCGCCTTGGCAATGTCCACCTGAGACAGGGACATGCTCTGCAGCGCCTCGGCAATGTCCACCTGAGACAGGGACATGCTCTGCAGCGCCTCGGCAATGTCCACCTGAGACAGGGACATGCTCTGCAGCACCTCGACAATGTCCACCTCAGACAGGGACATGCTCTGCAGCACCTCGGCAATGTCCACCTGAGACAGGGACATGCTCCGCAGCGCCTCGGCAATGTCGACCTGAGACAGGGACATGCTCCGCAGCGCCTCGGCAATGTCCACCTGAGACAGGGACATGCTCCGCAGCGCCTTGGCAATGTCCACCTGAGACAGGGACATGCTCCGCAGCGCCTTGGCAATGTCCACCTGAGACAGGGACATGCTCCGCAGCGCCTCGGCAAGGTCCACCTGAGACAGGGACATGCTCCGCAGCGCCTTGGCAATGTCCACCTGAGACAGGGACATGCTCCGCAGCGCCTCGGCAAGGTCCACCTGAGACAGGGACATGCTCTGCAGCACCTCGGCAATGTCCACCTGAGACAGGGACATGCTCCGCAGCACCTTGGCAATGTCCACCTGAGACAGGGACAAGCTCCGCAGCGCCTCGGCAATGTCCACCTGAGACAGGGACAAGCTCCGCAGCGCCTCGGCAATGTCCACCTGAGACAGGGACATCCTCCGCAGCGCCTCGGCAAGGTCCACCTCAGACAGGGACATGCTCCGCAGCGCCTCGGCAAGGTCCACCTGAGACAGGGACAAGCTCCGCAGCGCCTCGGCAATGTCCACCTGTGACAGGGACATGCTCCGCAGCGCCTCGGCAATGTCCACCTGAGACAGGGACATCCTCCGCAGCGCCTCGGCAATGTCCACCTGAGACAGGGACATCCTCCGCAGCGCCTCGGCAAGGTCCACCTGAGACAGGGCCATGCTCCGCAGCGCCTCGGCAATGTCCACCTGAGACAGGGACAAGCTCCGCAGCGCCTCGGCAATGTCCACCTGAGACAGGGACATCCTCCGCAGCGCCTCGGCAAGGTCCACCTCAGACAGGGACATGCTCCGCAGCGCCTCGGCAAGGTCCACCTGAGACAGGGACAAGCTCCGCAGAGCCTCGGCAATGTCCACCTGTGACAGGGACATGCTCCGCAGCGCCTCGGCAATGTCCACCTGAGACAGGGACATGCTCCGCAGCGCCTCGGCAATGTCCACCTGAGACAGGGACATCCTCCGCAGCGCCTCGGCAATGTCCACCTGAGACAGGGACATCCTCCGCAGCACCTCGGCAATGTCCACCTGAGACAGGGACATCCTCCGCAGCGCCACGGCAATGTCCACCTGAGACAGGGACATGCTCCGCAGCGCCTCGGCAAGGTCCACCTGAGACAGGGACATGCTCCGCAGCCCCTCGGCAATGTCCACCTGAGACAGGGCCATGCTCCGCAGCGCCTCGGCAATGTCCACCTGACACTGGGACATGCTCCGCAGTGCGTCGGCAAGGTCCACCTGAGACAGGGACATGCTCCGCAGCGCCTCGGCAATGTCCACCTGAGACAGGGCCATGCTCCGCAGCACCTCGGCAAGGTCCACCTCAGACAGGGACATGCTCCGCAGCACCTCGGCAAGGTCCACCTGAGACAGGGACATGCTCCGCAGCGCCTCGGCAATGTCCACCTGAGACAGGGACATGCTCCGCAGCGCCTTGGCAATGTCCACCTGAGACAGGGACATGCTCCGCAGCGCCTTGGCAATGTCCACCTGAGACAGGGACATGCTCCGCAGCGCCTCGGCAAGGTCCACCTGAGACAGGGACATGCTCCGCAGCGCCTTGGCAATGTCCACCTGAGACAGGGACATGCTCCGCAGCGCCTCGGCAAGGTCCACCTGAGACAGGGACAAGCTCCGCAGCGCCTCGGCAATGTCCACCTGAGACAGGGACAAGCTCCGCAGCACCTCGGCAATGTCCACCTGAGACAGGGCCATGCTCCGCAGCGCCTCGGCAATGTCCACCTGAGACAGGGACAAGCTCCGCAGCACCTCGGCAATCTCCACCTGAGACAGGGACATGCTCCGCAGCACCACGGCAATGTCCACCTCAGACAGGGACATGCTCCGCAGCGCCACGGCAATGTCCACCTCAGACAGCGACATGCTCCGCAGCACCTCGACAAGGTCCACCTGAGACAGGGACAAGCTCCGCAGCGCCTCGGCAATGTCCACCTGTGACAGGGACATGCTCCGCAGCGCCTCGGCAAGATCCACATGAGACAGGGACATGCTCCGCAGCGCCTCGGCAATGTCCACCTGAGACAGGGACAAGCTCCGCAGCACCTCGGCAAGGTCCACCTGAGACAGGAACATGCTCCACAGCGCCTCGGCAAGGTCCACCTGAGACAGGGCCATGCTCTGCAGCGCCACGGCAATGTCCACCTGAGACAGGGACAAGCTCCGCAGCGCGTCGGCAAGGTCCACCTGTGACAGGGACATGCTCCGCAGCGCCTCGGCAATGTCCACCTGAGACAGGGCCATGCTCCGCAGCACCTCGGCAATGTCCACCTGAGACAGGGCCATGCTCCGCAGCGCCTCGGCAATGTCCACCTGAGACAGGGACATGCTCCGCAGCGCCTCGGCAATGTCCACCTGAGACAGGGCCATGCTCCGCAGCACCTCGGCAATGTCCACCTGAGACAGGGACATGCTCCGCAGCGCCTCGGCAATGTCCGCCTGAGACAGGGACATGCTCCGCAGCACCTCGGCAAGGTCCACCTGAGACAGGGACATGCTCCGCAGCGCCTCGGCAATGTCCACCTGAGACAGGGACAAGCTCCGCAGCACCTCGGCAAGGTCCACCTGAGACAGGGACATGCTCCGCAGCACCTCGGCAATGTCCACCTGAGACAGGGACATGCTCCGCAGCACCACGGCAATGTCCACCTCAGACAGGGACATGCTCCGCAGCGCCACGGCAATGTCCACCTCAGACAGCGACATGCTCCGCAGCACCTCGACAAGGTCCACCTGAGACAGGGACAAGCTCCGCAGCGCCTCGGCAAGATCCACATGAGACAGGGACATGCTCCGCAGCGCCTCGGCAATGTCCACCTGAGACAGGGACATGCTCCGCAGCGCCTCGACAAGGTCCACCTGAGACAGGGACATGCTCCGCAGCGCCTCGGCAATGTCCACCTGAGACAGGGCCATGCTCCGCAGCACCTCGGCAAGGTCCACCTGAGACAGGGACATGCTCCGCAGCGCCTTGGCAATGTCCACCTGAGACAGGGACATGCTCCGCAGCGCCTCGGCAAGGTCCACCTGAGACAGGGACATGCTCCACAGCACCTCGGCAAGGTCCACCTGAGACAGGGACATGCTCCGCAGCGCCTTGGCAATGTCCACCTGAGACAGGGACATGCTCCGCAGCGCCTCGGCAATGTCCACCTGAGACAGGGACATGCTCCGCAGCGCCTCGGCAATGTCCACCTGAGACAGGGACAAGCTCCGCAGCGCCTCGGCAATGTCCACCTGAGACAGGGACATGCTCCGCAGCGCCTCGGCAAGGTCCACCTGAGACAGGGACAAGCTCCGCAGCGCCTCGGCAATGTCCACCTGAGACAGGGACAAGCTCCGCAGCACCTCGGCAATCTCCACCTGAGACAGGGACATGCTCCGCAGCACCACGGCAATGTCCACCTGAGACAGGGCCATGCTCCGCAGCGCCTCGGCAATGTCCACCTCAGACAGGGACATGCTCCGCAGCACCACGGCAATGTCCACCTCAGACAGGGACATGCTCCGCAGCGCCTCGGCAATGTCCACCTGAGACAGGGACATGCTCCGCAGCGCGTCGGCAAGGTCCACCTGAGACAGGGACATGCTCCGCAGCACCTCGGCAAGGTCCACCTCAGACAGGGACATGCTCTGGAGCGCCTCGGCAAGGTCCACCTGTGACAGGGACATGCTCCACAGCGCCTCGGCAATGTCCACCTGAGACAGGGACATGCTCCGCAGCGCCTCGGCAATGTCCACCTGAGACAGGGACATGCTCCGCAGCGCCTCGGCAAGGTCCACCTGAGACAGGGCCATGCTCCGCAGCACCTCGGCAAGGTCCACCTGAGACAGGGACATGCTCCGCAGCGCCTCGGCAATGTCCACCTGAGACAGGGACATGCTCCGCAGCGCCTCGGCAAGGTCCACCTGAGACAGGGACATGCTCCGCAGCGCCTTGGCAATGTCCACCTGAGACAGGGACATGCTCCGCAGCGCCTCGGCAAGGTCCACCTGAGACAGGGGCATGCTCCGCAGCGCCTTGGCAATGTCCACCTGAGACAGGGACATGCTCCGCAGCGCCTCGGCAAGGTCCACCTGAGACAGGGACATGCTCTGCAGCACCTCGGCAATGTCCACCTGAGACAGGGACATGCTCCGCAGCGCCTTGGCAATGTCCACCTGAGACAGGGACAAGCTCCGCAGCGCCTCGGCAATGTCCACCTGAGACAGGGACATCCTCCGCAGCGCCTCGGCAAGGTCCACCTGAGACAGGGACAAGCTCCGCAGCGCCTCGGCAATGTCCACCTGAGACAGGGACAAGCTCCGCAGCACCTCGGCAATCTCCACCTGAGACAGGGACATGCTCCGCAGCACCACGGCAATGTCCACCTCAGACAGGGACATGCTCCGCAGCGCCACGGCAATGTCCACCTCAGACAGCGACATGCTCCGCAGCACCTCGACAAGGTCCACCTGAGACAGGGACAAGCTCCGCAGCGCCTTGGCAATGTCCACCTGAGACAGGGACATGCTCCGCAGCGCCTCGGCAAGGTCCACCTGTGACAGGGACATGCTCCGCAGCGCCTCGGCAATGTCCACCTGTGACAGGGACATGCTCCGCAGCGCCTCGGCAAGATCCACATGAGACAGGGACATGCTCCGCAGCGCCTCGGCAATGTCCACCTGAGACAGGGACAAGCTCCGCAGCGCCTCGGCAAGGTCCACCTGTGACAGGGACATGCTCCGCAGCGCCTCGGCAATGTCCACCTGTGACAGGGACATGCTCCGCAGCACCTCGGCAATGTCCACCTGAGACAGGGACATCCTCCGCAGCGCCTCGGCAATGTCCACCTGAGACAGGGACATGCTCCGCAGCGCCTCGGCAAGGTCCACCTGAGACAGGGACAAGCTCCGCAGCGCCTCGGCAATGTCCACCTGAGACAGGGACAAGCTCCGCAGCGCCTCGGCAATGTCCACCTGAGACAGGGACATGCTCCGCAGCACCTCGGCAAGGTCCACCTCAGACAGGGACATGCTCTGGAGCGCCTCGGCAATGTCCACCTGAGACAGGGACATGCTCCGCAGCGCCTCGGCAATGTCCACCTGAGACAGGGACAAGCTCCGCAGCGCCTCGGCAATGTCCATCTGACACTGGGACATGCTCCGCAGCGCCTCGGCAAGGTCCACCTGTGACAGGGACATGCTCCGCAGCGCCTCGGCAATGTCCACCTGAGACAGGGACATGCTCCGCAGCGCCTCGGCAATCTCCACCTGAGACAGGGACATGCTCCGCAGCTCCTCGGCAAGGTCCACCTGAGACAGGGACATGCTCCGCAGCGCCTCGGCAAGGTCCACCTGAGACAGGGACATGCTCTGCAGCGCCTCGGCAAGGTCCACCTCAGACAGGGACATGCTCCGCAGCGCCTCGGCAATGTCCACCTGAGACAGGGACATGCTCCGCAGCGCCTCGGCAAGGTCCACCTGAGACAGGGCCATGCTCCGCAGCACCTCGGCAAGGTCCACCTGAGACAGGGACATGCTCCGCAGCGCCTCGGCAATGTCCACCTGAGACAGGGACATGCTCCGCAGCGCCTTGGCAATGTCCACCTGAGACAGGGCCATGCTCCGCAGCACCTCGGCAAGGTCCACCTGAGACAGGGACATGCTCCGCAGCGCCTTGGCAATGTCCACCTGAGACAGGGACATGCTCCGCAGCGCCTCGGCAATGTCCACCTGAGACAGGGACATGCTCCGCAGCACCTCGGCAAGGTCCACCTGAGACAGGGACATGCTCCGCAGCGCCTTGGCAATGTCCACCTGAGACAGGGACAAGCTCCGCAGCGCCTCGGCAAGGTCCACCTGAGACAGGGACATCCTCCGCAGCGCCTCGGCAATGTCCACCTGAGACAGGGACATGCTCCGCAGCGCCTCGGCAAGGTGCACCTGAGACAGGGACAAGCTCCGCAGCGCCTCGGCAATGTCCACCTGAGACAGGGACAAGCTCCGCAGCACCTCGGCAATCTCCACCTGAGACAGGGACATGCTCCGCAGCACCACGGCAATGTCCACCTCAGACAGGGACATGCTCCGCAGCACCACGGCAATGTCCACCTCAGACAGGGACATGCTCCGCAGCACCACGGCAATGTCCACCTCAGACAGGGACATGCTCTGGAGCGCCTCGGCAATGTCCACCTGAGACAGGGACATGCTCCGCAGCGCCTCGGCAAGGTCCACCTGTGACAGGGACATGCTCCGCAGCGCCTCGGCAATGTCCACCTGAGACAGGGACATGCTCCGCAGCGCCTCGGCAATGTCCACCTGAGACAGGGACATGCTCCGCAGCGCCTCGGCAAGGTCCACCTCAGACAGGGACATGCTCCGCAGCGCCTCGGCAAGGTCCACCTCAGACAGGGACATGCTCCGCAGCGCCTCGGCAATGTCCACCTGAGACAGGGACATGCTCCGCAGCGCCTCGGCAAGGTCCACCTGAGACAGGGCCATGCTCCGCAGCACCTCGGCAAGGTCCACCTGAGACAGGGACATGCTCCGCAGCGCCTCGGCAATGTCCACCTGAGACAGGGACATGCTCCGCAGCGCCTTGGCAATGTCCACCTGAGACAGGGACATGCTCCGCAGCGCCTTGGCAATGTCCACCTGAGACAGGGACATGCTCCGCAGCGCCTTGGCAATGTCCACCTGAGACAGGGACATGCTCTGCAGCGCCTCGGCAATGTCCACCTGAGACAGGGACATGCTCCGCAGCGCCTCGGCAATGTCCACCTGAGACAGGGACATGCTCTGCAGCGCCTCGGCAAGGTCCACCTGAGACAGGGACATGCTCCGCAGCGCCTCGGCAATGTCCACCTGAGACAGGGACATGCTCCGCAGCGCCTCGGCAAGGTCCACCTGAGACAGGGACATGCTCTGCAGCGCCTCGGCAAGGTCCACCTGAGACAGGGGCATGCTCCGCAGCGCCTCGGCAATGTCCACCTGAGACAGGGACATGCTCCGCAGCGCCTCGGCAATGTCCACCTGAGACAGGGACATGCTCCGCAGCACCTCGGCAAGGTCCACCTGAGACAGGGACATGCTCCGCAGCTCCTCGGCAAGGTCCACCTGAGACAGGGCCATGCTCCGCAGCGCCTTGGCAATGTCCACCTGAGACAGGGACATGCTCCGCAGCGCCTTGGCAAGGTCCACCTGAGACAGGGACATGCTCCGCAGCGCCTCGGCAATGTCCACCTGAGACAGGGACATGCTCCGCAGCGCCTCGGCAAGGTCCACCTGAGACAGGGACATGCTCCGCAGCGCCTCGGCAATGTCCACCTGAGACAGGGACATGCTCTGCAGCGCCTCGGCAAGGTCCACCTCAGACAGGGACATGCTCCGCAGCGCCTCGGCAAGGTCCACCTGAGACAGGGACATGCTCCGCAGCGCCTTGGCAATGTCCACCTGAGACAGGGACATGCTCCGCAGCGCCTCGGCAAGGTCCACCTGAGACAGGGACATGCTCCGCAGCGCCTCGGCAATGTCCACCTGAGACAGGGACATGCTCCGCAGCGCCTCGGCAAGGTCCACCTGAGACAGGGACATGCTCCGCAGCGCCTCGGCAATGTCCACCTGAGACAGGGACATGCTCCGCAGCACCTCGGCAATCTCCACCTGAGACAGGGACATGCTCCGCAGCGCCACGGCAATGTCCACCTCAGACAGGGAAAAGCTCCGCAGCGCCTCGGCAGGGTCCACCTGAGACAGGGACAAGCTCCGCAGCGTCTCATCAAGGTCCACCTGAGACAGGGACATGCTCCGCAGCGCCTCGGCAATGTCCACCTGAGACAGGGACATAGAACATAGAACAATACAGCGCAGTACAGGCCCTTCGGCCCACGATGTTGCACCGAAACAAAAGCCATCCAACCTACACTATGCCATTATCATCCATATGTTTATCCAATAAACTTTTAAATGCCCTCAATGTTGGCGAGTTCACTACTGTAGCAGGTAGGGCATTCCACGGCCTCACTACTCTTTGCGTAAAGAACCTACCTCTGACCTCTGTCCTATATCTATTACCCCTCAGTTTAAAGTTATGTCCCCTCGTTCCAGCCATTTCCATCTGCGGGAGAAGGCTCTCACTGTCCACCCTATCCAACCCGCTGATCATTTTGTATGCCTCTATTAAGTCTCCTCTTAACCTTCTTCTCTCCAACGAAAACAACCTCAAGTCCATCAGCCTTTCCTCATAAGATTTTCCCTCCATACCAGGCAACATCCTGGTAAATCTCCTCTGCACCTGCTCCAAAGCCTCCACGTCCTTCCTATAATGCGGTGACCAGAACTGTACGCAATACTCCAAATGCGGCCGTACCAGAGTTCTGTACAGCTGCAACATGACCTCCCGACTCCGGAACTCAATCCCTCTTCCAATAAAGGCCAACACTCCATAGGCCTTCTTCACAACCCTATCAACCTGGGTGGCAACTTTCAGGGATCTATGTACATGAACACCTAGATCCCTCTGCTCATCCACACTTTCAAGAACTTTACCATTAGCCAAATATTCCGCATTCCTGTTATTCCTTCCAAAGTGAATCACCTCACACTTCTCTACATTAAACTCCATTTGCCACCTCTCAGCCCAGCTCTGCAGCTTATCTATATCCCTCTGTAACCTGCTACATCCTTCCACACTATCGACAACACCACCGACTTTAGTATCGTCTGCAAATTTACTCACCCACCCTTCTGCGCCTTCCTCTAGGTCATTGATAAAAATGACAAACAGCAACGGCCCCAGAACAGATCCTTGTGGTACTCCACTTGTGACTGTACTCCATTCTGAACATTTCCCATCAACCACCACCCTCTGTCTTCTTTCAGCTAGCCAATTTCTGATCCACATCTCTAAATCACCCTCAATCCCCAGCCTCCGTATTTTCTGCAATAGCCTACCGTGGGGAACCTTATCAAACGCTTTGCTGAAATCCATATACACCACATCAACTGCTCTACCCTCATCTACCTGTTCAGTCACCTTCTCAAAGAACTCAATAATGTTTGTGAGGCATGACCTACCCTTCACAAAGCCATGCTGACTATCCCTGATCATATTATTCCTATCTAGATGATTATAAATCTTGTCCCTTATAATCCCCTCCAAGACTTTACCCACTACAGACGTGAGGCTCACCGGTCTATAGTTGCCGGGGTTGTCTCTGCTCCCCTTTTTGAACAAAGGGACCACATTTGCTGGCCTCCAGTCCTCTGGCACTATTCCTGTAGCCAATGATGACATAAAAATCAAAGCCAAAGGTCCAGCAATCTCTTCCCTGGCCTCCCAGAGAATCCTTGGATAAATCCCATCAGGTCCCGGGGACTTATCTATTTTCAGCCTGTCCAGAATTGCCAACACCTCTTCCCTACGTACCTCAATGCCATCTATTCTATTAGCCTGGGGCTCAGCATTCTCCTCCACAACATTACCTTTTTCCTGAGTGAATACTGACGAAAAATATTCATTTAGTATCTCGCCTATCTCTTCAGACTCCACACACAATTTCCCATCCCTGTCCTTGACTGGTCCTACTCTTTCCCTAGTCATTCGCTTATTCCTGACATACCTATAGAAAGCTTTTGGGTTTTCCTTGATCCTTCCTGCCAAATACTTCTCATGTCCCCTCCTTGCTCGTCTTAGCTCTCTCTTTAGATCCTTCCTCGCTACCTTGTAACTATCCATCGCCCCAACTGAAACTTCACATCTCATCTTCACATAGGCCTCCTTCTTCCTCTTAACAAGAGATTCCACTTCCTTGGTAAACCACGGTTCCCTCGCTCGACGCCTTCCTCCCTGCCTGACCGGTACATACTTATCAAGAACACGCAGTAGCTGATCCTTGAACAAGCCCCACTTATCCAGTGTGCCCAACACTTGCAGCCTACTTCTCCACCTTATCCCCCCCAAGTCACGTCTAATGGCATCATAATTGCCCTTCCCCCAGCTATAATTCTTGCCCTGCGGTGTATACTTATCCCTTTCCATCATTAACGTAAACGTCACCGAATTGTGGTCACTGTCCCCAAAGTGCTCTCCTACCTCCAAATCCAACACCTGGCCTGGTTCATTACCCAAAACCAAATCCAACGTGGCCTCGCCTCTTGTTGGCCTGTCAACATATTGTTTCAGGAAACCCTCCTGCACACACTGTACAAAAAACGACCCATCTATTGTACTCGAACTATATCTTTTCCAGTCAATATTTGGAAAGTTAAAGTCTCCCATAATAACTACCCTGTTACTTTTGCTCTTATCCAGAATCATCTTCGCCATCCTTTCCTCTACATCCCTAGAACTATTAGGAGGCCTATAAAAAACTCCCAACAGGGTGACCTCTCCTTTCCTGTTTCTAACTTCAGCCCATACTACCTTGGAAGAAGAGTCCCCATCTAGCATCCTCTCCGCCACCGTAATACTGCTCTTGACTAGCAGCGCCACACCACCCCTCCTTTGCCTCCTTCTCTGAGCTTACTAAAACACCTAACACCGGAACCTGCAACATCCATTCCTGTCCCTGCTCTATCCATGTCTCCGAAATGGCCACAACATCGAAGTCCCAGGTACCAACCCATGCTGCCAGTTCCCCTACCTTGTTTCGTATACTCCTGGCATTGAAGTAGACACACTTCAAACCACCTACCTGAACACTGGCTCCCTCCTGCGACGTCAAATCTGTGCTCCTGACCTCTATACTCTCATTCTCCCTTACCCTAAAACTACAATCCAGGTTCCCATGCCCCTGCTGCATTAGTTTAAACCCCCCCAAAGAGCACTAACAAATCTCCCCCCCAGGATATTTGTGCCCCTCAGGTTCAGATGTAGACCATCCTGTCTGTAGAGGTCCCACCTTCCCCAGAAAGAGCCCCAGTTATCCAGAAATCTGAATCCCTCCCGCCTGCACCATCCCTGTAGCCACGTGTTTAAATGCTCTCTCTCCCTATTCCTCATCTCACTATTACGTGGCACGGGCAACAACCCAGAGATAACAACTCTGTTCTAGTTCTGAGCTTCCATCCTAGCTCCCTGAAAGCCTGCCTGACATCCTTGTCCCCTTTCCTACCTATGTCGTTAGTGCCAATGTGGACCACGACTTGGGGCTGCTCCCCCTCCCCCCTAAGGACCCGGAAAACACGATCCGAGACATCACGTACCCTTGCACCTGGGAGGCAACATACCAAACGTGAGTCTCTCACGCTCCCACAAAATCTCCTATCTGTGCCCCTGACTATAGAGTCCCCAATTACTAATGCTCTGCTCTTCTCCCCCTTCCCTTCTGAGCAACAGGGACAGACTCTGTGCCAGAGGCCCGTGCCCCATGGCTTACCCCTGGTAAGTCCCCCCCCCCCCACAAGTATCCAAAGCGGTATACTTGTTTCTCAGGGGAACGACCGCAGGGGATCCCTGCACTGACTGCTTTTTCCCAGTCCCTCTTACAGTTACCCACCTATCTCCAATCTTTGGTGTAACTAATTCCCTGAAGCTGCTATCTATGACCCCTTCTGCCTCCCGAATGATCCGAAGTTCTTCCAACTCCAGCTCCAGTTCCCTAACTCGGTCTTGGAGGAGCTGGAGATGGCAGCACTTCCTGCAGGTAAAATCAGCAGGGACACTAACTGCATCCCTCACCTCAAACATCCTGCAGGAGGAACATTGCACTCCCTTCCCTGCCATTTCTCTAACTTTCTACCAAGATCTGGCTAACAACTAAATTAAATTTTTTATAAAAAATAATAATAATATAATAAAATATGGTACTTACCTCAGACCAATGGGTTTTATTATTAGGTTAGAGGAGGAGGCAGCGCCTCGGCAAGGTCCATCTGAGACAGGGACATGCTCCGCAGCGCCTCGGCAAGATCCACTTGTGACTGGGACACATCCCTCAGCAACTGGGACATGCTGTTGAGGCCCTCAGCCATGGCCGTCACTGACTGAGCAACGCCTTAGACACCACTACTCATGCTGCTGGCGTCGTGCTCCAGGCTTTCCACTGCAGTTGCCACCCAGTGCCGGTGCCATCTCCTGTACCCGCAGCCTTTGGGATGCCTCCAATCACAGATCGCAGAATCACTGAATGATACAGTGCAGAAGTGCACCAACACATGAAAGACACCTGACCTGTAACCTAATCCCATTTGGCAGCACTTGGCCCATAGCCTTGAATGTTATGACGTGTCAAATGCTCATCCAGGTACCTTTTAAAGGATGTGAGGCAACCCGCCTCTATCAGCCTCCCCGGCAGTGCTTTCCAGACCTTCATCACCCTCTGGGTAAAAACGTTTTTCCTCAAATCCCCCCTTATACCTCCTGCCCCTGAACTTGTGACCCCTCATAACTGACCCTTCAACTAAGGGGAACAGCTGCTCCCTATTCACCCAGCCAATGATTTTCATAATCTTGTACACCTCGATCAGATCACCCCTCAGTCTTCTCTGCTCCAGCGAAAACAACCCAAGCCTATCCAACCTCTCTTCATAACTTAAATGTTCCATCGCAGGTAACATCCTGATGATTCGCCTCTGCACCCCCTCCAGTGCAATCACCTCCTTCCTGTAATGTTGCAACCAGAATTGTACACAGTACTCCAGCTGAGGCTTCACCAAAGTTCTGCACAACTCTAACATGTTTTTGTAATCTCTGCCTCGATTGATAAAAGCGAGTGTCCCATATGCCTTTTTCACCTCCCTATTAACCTGCCCTTCTGCCTTCAGAGATCGAGGGCACAATTCTCTGACCCCCCCCCCACCCCCCCCCCCCCCCCCCCCCCCCACCGGGCGCGGGGCGATCTGGCATTACTTTTTACACAATCGACTCTGGACCCGAGTGTCGCTGAAATCCCTCTCTGAATCCCATGCCCCCCCCCCATTGTGTGCATCAGCTCCGGGATATCCTGGTCCAGATGCTCGGCATCTGACTGGGACCCAGCTGGGTCCTGGGATGCAGCAGACCTCCGACTGCCGTCTCCGCAACAGCAACTTTGTGCTGCTCACCAGATTGTGCCCCAGAAGTCTGCCCACTACTTCCGCCCACCGAGGTGAGTGTCTCTGCGTTGGTGGATGGTGGGGGTGAAAGCTGTGACATCACACCGCAAACAGAGACAATAAGATCATGAATTGTGCACACGTGTTTGGTGTTTTGCGCGGGACTGTGCTGACTCGTTCCTGGGCTTGTTTCTTCTCTCAGTGCAATGGGGGGGAGCAAACAAGGGAAATGAGAGTGAGAAAAGCGGACAGGAGGGCGAGACAAGGGCTAGCAAGAGGAAGGTAAAATAGGGCCAGAGCAGGGCAAGTACTGGAAGGGGGGCCACTGTGCTAGCGGAGAGGGCCAACACAGGAGGGCAGGAAGGAAGGAGGGCCGCGGCGTGTCTCTCAGGGGAGAGGGAGCGCCCGGCACAAAGGTGGGGGGGAAACGGGGCAGAAGGGGGGATAAACACTGGGGGGGGACAGAGGGACAGGGGCTGGGGAGGGAGAGGAGTCGGGGGGGAGAGCGCAGAACAAAAGAGAAGCAAAGGGAAGGGTGAGGTAGAGAAACAGTACAAACTCAGGGCTCGGTGGGCATGGAGCAGGACGAGGAACCAAGATGGAGCCACAAACAGCCACTCTAGAGGGCTTCAGGGCGAAGGGAGACCCTGGAGTGCAGGGGCGCATCCACATGGCATACACATAGCTGGCGGCCATGTTGGGTGCCCCCTGGACAAAAGGAAACCCCAGAGCCCTGGGGCCCAACCTTATGGTGAGAGCAGCGACCGTGGCCATTTTGGATGGCCCCCTAACGAAGGGAAACCCTGGAGTGCTGGGATGCGTCCACCAGGTAAGTATGGGTGACCCCGCAGGACCGGGGGGTCAAAACCCCCCCCACCAGGATTGTTACCTGGAACGTAAGGGGATTCAACGGCCCAGTGAAAATATCCAGAGTCTTCGCCCACCTAAGAAGCCTAAAACCTACAAGAGACGCACCTGAGGGAGAAGGACCGACTGCTGGTAAGGAACGGATGGGTGGGCCAGACGTACCACTCATACTACAGGATGAGGGCCAGGGGGGGTAGCAATATTAATTAGCAAGGGGTCGAGGTTTACGGAAACCAAAATAGTTACGGACCCAGGGGGACGGTACGTCATGGTCAGCGTGTCCTGGGAGGGGCACCAGTCGTACTGGTAAACGTGTACGCTCCCAACTGGGACGACACAGAATTCATACAGAAGACCATGGCGGAAATCCCCGGCCTTGGCACACACCAACTGATCATGGCAGGGGGTGACTTCAACTGTGTACAGGACCCACTGACCGACCGATCAAACCCCAGAGCAGGGAAAAAGACTGGCATGGCTAGGGAACTAGAAGCATTCATGGAGCGGATGGGGGCGGTGGACCCATGGAGGTTCCTGCACCCGGGAGAGAAGGAATTTTCATACTTCTCACGAGTACACAAGGTATACACCCGTATCGATTTCTTTGCAGTGGGGAAATCGGTGCTTCCAGGGATCACGGGAATAGAGTATTCCGCGATCGTTATCTCTGACCACGCTCCACACTATATGGATGTGAGGTTGGAGACAGGCCATGCCCAGCGCCCCACATGGAGGCTGGACACGGACCCCCTGGCCGACAAGGCCTTCTGCCAAAAAACATTGTGGGCCATAGACGACTACGTGAGTAACAACCAAAATGGGGAGGTCTCACCCTCCACGTTCTGGGAGGCACTGAAGGCCGTGATTAGACAGAGATCATAGCCTACAAGGCAAGCAGAGATAGGGAAGAGAGGGTGGCCAGGCAACAACTGGTGGACTCCATCCTGGAAGTCGACAGAAAATACTCCGAGGCCCCGACCTTAGAGCTGCTGGCGGAGAGGAAAAAGCTGCAAATGGACTTTAACCTGCTATCCACTAGGAAAGCAGTGTACCAACTCCGCCAGACACGGGGGACC
Organism: Scyliorhinus torazame; assembly: GCF_047496885.1. NCBI lineage: Eukaryota > Metazoa > Chordata > Chondrichthyes > Carcharhiniformes > Scyliorhinidae > Scyliorhinus > Scyliorhinus torazame. The sequence goes on from NC_092707.1 coordinate 60,395,971, forward strand.
TTCTACGAACACGGAGACGAGGTTGGCCGCCTATTGGCTCACCAGCTGAGAAAGCAGGCAGCCACAAGGGAAATAGCGCAGGTAAAGGATAGCAGAGACAGACTGGTAACAGAACCAAAGGAGGTCAATCGGGCATTTGAGACCTTCTACCGGGGACTGTACACCGCCGAGCCCCCCAACGGGGATGCGGGGATGAAACAGTTCCCAGAAGGACTGGAACTACCAGTTGTGGGGGAAGACAGAGGGGGGAGCTGGAAGCACCAATAAATCTGGGATAAATCATGGAGAGCATCAGCTCCATGCAGGTGGGGAAGACACCGAGACCCGCTGGATTCCCAACAGACCTCTACAAACAATTTGCACCAGTCCTGGCCCCACACTTAAGGGACATGTTCGCTGACTCACTGGCAAGGGGCACCCTGCCCCCCACGCTAGTGCAGGCCACAATTTCACTGATACCTAAAAAAGATAAAGACCTGACGGAATGCGGATCATACAGACCCATTTCACTGCTGAACGTGGATGCGAAAATACTCGCAAAGGCCCTGGCCAAAAGGCTGGAGGGCTGTGTGCCAGAGGTGGTCGCAGAGGACCAAATGGGCTTTGTCAAGGGTAGGCAGCTCACAGCGAACATCAGGCGGCTGCTGAACATAATAATGATCCACCCGGGGAGAGAACACCAGAGGTGATCGTCTCCCTCGACGCAGAAAATGCCTTCGACAGAGTCGAATGGAAATACCTCCCCGAGGTACTGGAACGGTTTGGGCTAGGAGCGGGGTTCACCGCCTGGGTGAGGCTCCTGTATAACGCTCCCAAAGCGAGTGTCCGAACTAACACCACCAGCTCTAAATACTTCCAGCTGCAGAGAGGAACAAGACAGGGCTGCCCCCTGTCCCCACTCTTGTTCGCACTAGCCATCAAACCCCTAGCGATAGCCCTGCGGGACGCGGAAAGCTGGAAGGGAATCCGGAGAGGAGACAGAGAGCACAGAGTCTCACTCTCTGCAGATGACCTGCTCCTCTATGTCTCGAAGCCACAGGAGGGACTGAAGGCAATACTGCAAATAGTGACAGAGTTTGGAACCTTCTCGGGCTACAAACTTAACCTGGGCAAAAGCGAGACATTCCCAGTGAACCCAAACCAGGGAGGGAGAGAGCTGGAGTGGCTCAAAATGGCCCAGAACAGATTCCGCTACCTGGCGATCCAGATAGCCAGAGACTGGACACAGATCCACAAGTGGAACCTGACCAGCCTGGTGGAAGAAGTAAGAAAAGGTGGGGCTCACTCCCACTCTCTCTGGCGGGGAGAGTGCAGACGATCAAGATGAACGTACTGCCAAGGTTCCTCTTCTTGTTTAGATCCAGCCCAATCTTCATCCCCAAGGCCTTTTTCCAAAACATGGACAGTCTAATCATGGTGTTTTTGTCGGGGGGGTAAGAACCCGAGAATTCCCAAACAGACATTGCAAAGAAGGAAAATCAAAGGGGGCTTGGCCTTACCAAACCTACAATACTACCACTGGGCGGCAACGGCAGAAAGAGTGAGGGGATGGGTACAAGAACCTGACACAGATTGGGTACAAATGGAGGAGGCATCTTGTAAAGGAACAACCCTCCGGGTCCTAGCCACAGCAGCTCTCCCATCCTCCTCAACAAGATACACACGAGCCCAGTGGTAGCGGCCAGGCTGAGAACGTGGACCCAGCTGAGACAACACTTCGGGATAACCAAAATGCCCCCCATGGCCCCCATATGCAGCAATCACAGATTCCCCCCAGTCATGCTAGATACCACCTGTAGCGCACAAAGACTCCGAGAGACGAATAGAGTGAAGTCGATGAGGCTTTATTAAGCGTACTGTTCCCCCGCAGTTCAGTAGTAGACTACCTGCGGGGGAGGGCTCCAGGTACTTATACTCCGCCTTCAGGGCGGAGCTAGAGGTCAATGTCCAACCAGGACCCGGGATCTGTCAGCCAATTACATCATGGTTTCACAGTCCCACATGACCCCTAATGCATACTACCACATTCACCCCTTGTTAAAAATGAACCCGGCGGGGTGATGCTTCGCATGGTGGTAAGGGTTTACAAGGCTGGTCCTGGGAGGAAAACTTTCACATGTTATAACAGTATGTACAAGGTTTTTTTTTGTTTCAAACTATTTACAGTAATCGTCAGGAAAAGACAAAATGTTCTCGTTAAAAGTCCACATTGTACTGTTAGATCGACGCCACGAGTCGGTCGGGCGGTCTGGTCGTCCGTGTCGATCGCCTCGGCCCCGGTGGTGGTGGTGCTTGTTCCGGTGTTGACTTCTCCGGGAGCCTTACGGTTTCAGCTTGGGCTTTATTCCTGGTCGGGCCTGGGAGGAGGACTGATCCTCCTGGGAAGGGGGCGGTCGCGGGCTGCGGCGGTGGCAGGAAGGGGGGGGGGTTGGGTGATTGATGTTGGGGTGGTGTGTGTGTTGCCGGCGGGCGCCGGATCTCGCAGAGAGACCGTGTCCTGTCGGCCGTCGGGGTACTCCACGTAGGCGTACTGCGGGTTCGCGTGAAGGAGGTGAACCCTTTCGACCAACGGGTCCGACTTGTGCACCCGCACGTGCTTTCGGAGCAAGATGGGTCCTGGGGCCGCCAGCCAGGTCGGCAGCGACGTTCCAGAGGAGGACTTCCTGGGGAAGACAAGGAGGCGCTCATGAGGCGTTTGATTAGTGCTAGTACACAGTAGTGACCGGATGGAGTGGAGGGCGTCCGGAAGGACCTCCTGCCATCGGGAAACTGGGAGGTCCCTGGACCGTAGGGTCAGTAGGACGGTCTTCCAGACCGTGCCGTTCTCCCTCTCTACTTGCCCGTTCCCCCGGGGGTTGTAGCTGGTCGTCCTGCTCGAGGCTATCCCGTTGCTGAGCAGGAACTGGCGCAGCTCGTCACTCATGAAAGAGGACCCCCTGTCGCTGTGGACGTATGCGGGGCAACCGAACAGTGTGAATATGGTGTTCAGGGCTTTAATGACTGTGGCCGCGGTCATGTCAGAACAGGGGATGGCGAATGGGAAGCGGGAGTACTCGTCCACCACATTAAGGAAGTATATGTTGCGGTCAGTGGAGGGGAGGGGTCCTTTGAAATCCAGACTAAGGCGTTCAAAGGGGCGGGAAGCCTTAATGAGGTGCGCACCATCCGGCCTGAAAAAATGCGGTTTGCACTCTGTGCAGATGTGGCAGTTCCTTGTGACTGTACGGACCTCCTCTAAGGAGTATGGGAGGTTGCGGGACTTGATAAAGTGGAAAAACCGAGTGACCCCCGGGTGGCAGAGGTCCTCGTGGAGGGTTTGGAGGCGGTTAATTTGTGCGTTGGCACATGTGACGCGGGATAGGGCATCGGACGGCTCGTTCAGCTTTCCGGGACGATACAAGATCTCGTAGTTGAAGGTGGAGAGCTCGATCCTCCACCTTAAGATCTTGTCGTTTTTGATTTTGCCCCCCTGTGCATTACCGAACATGAAGGCTACCGACCGTTGGTCCGTGAGGAGAGTGAATCTCCTGCCGGCCAGATAATGCCTCCAATGTCGCACAGCTTCCACTATGGCTTGGGCTTCCTTTTCCACTGAGGAGTGGCGGATTTCTGAAGCGTGGAGGGTTCGGGAGAAAAAGGCCACGGGTCTGCCCGCTTGGTTAAGGGTGGCCGCTAGAGCTACGTCGGAGGCGTCGCTCTCGACCTGGAAGGGGAGGGACTCGTCGATGGCGCGCATCGTGGCCTTTGCGATATCACCTTTGATGCGGCTGAAGGCCTGGCAAGCCTCTGTCGACAGCGGGAAGGTTGTGGTCTGTATTAGGGGCCTTGTCTGCGTACTGGGGGATCCACTGGGCGTAGTATGAAAAAAAACCCAGGCAGCTTTTCAGGGCTTTTGAGCAGTGCGGGAGGGGAAATTCCATGAGGGCGCGCATACGTTCGGGGTCGGGGCCTATTATCCCATTTCGCACTACGTAGCCCAGGATGGCTAGCCGGTTGGTGCTAAAAACACACTTGTCCTCGTTGTACGTGAGGTTCAAGGCTTTAGCGGTCTGGAGGAATTTTTGGAGGTTGGCGTCGTGGTCCTGCTGATCGTGGCCGCAGATGGTTACATTGTCGAGATAAGGGAACGTGGCCCGCAACCCGTGTTGATCAACCATTCGGTCCATCTCTCGTTGGAAGACCGAGACCCCGTTTGTGACGCCAAATGGGACCCTTAGGAAATGGTATAATCGCCCGTCTGCCTTGAAGGCTGTGTACTTGCGGTCACTTGGGCGGATGGGGAGCTGATGGTAGGCGGACTTGAGGTCCACGGTGGAGAAGACTTTATATTGGGCAATCCGATTGACCATGTCGGATATGCGGGGGAGAGGGTACGCGTCTAGTTGTGTGTACCTGTTGATGGTCTGGCTATAGTCTATGACCATCCTTTGCTTCTCCCCTGTCTTTACTACTACCACCTGTGCTCTCCAGGGACTATTGCTGGCCTGGATTATGCCTTCCTTTAGTAGCCGCTGGACTTCGGACCGAATGAAGGTCCGGTCCTGGGCGCTGTACCGTCTGCTCCTAGTGGCGACGGGTTTGCAATCCGGGGTGAGGTTTGCAAACAAGGACGGGGGTTGCACCTTGAGGGTTGCGAGGCCGCAGATAGTGAGTGGGGGTATTGGGCCGCTGAATTTGAAGGTAAGGCTCTGTAGATTGCACTGGAAGTCTAATCCCAGTAATGTGGGGGCGCAGAGTTGGGGAAGGACGTAGAGCCTGTAGTTTTTGAACTCCCTCCCCTGCACCGTTAGGGTAACTATGCAGAAGCCTTTGATCTGTACGGAGTGGGATCCTGCAGCTAGGGAAATCTTTTGCGCGCTGGGGTGGGTGGTCAAAGAACAGCGTCTTACCGTGTCGGGGTGGATAAAGCTCTCCGTGCTCCCGGAGTCAACTAGGCATGGTGTCTCGTGCCCGTCTATCAGCACTGTTGTCGTCGTCGTCTGGAGTGTTCGGGGCCGAGCTTGGTCCAGCGTTATTGAAGCGAGACGTGGTTGTAGTAGTTGAGCGTATTCTTCGAAACCCGTAGAGCCGTCGACACTGGGGTCCGTTGTTGCCGTCCAAGATGGCGTCGGGGTTGAACAAAATGGCTGCCCCCATGCATCGCACATGGCTGGGGGGTCACAAGATGGCGGTGGGGGTGGACAAAATGGCCGCCCCATGCGTCCTACAGGTTTGGGGTGGTCCAAGATGGCGGCGCCCTTCCTCCCCTCGTGGTGGCTGGGACCCAAAATGGCTGCGCCCGCGGGTCGCACATGGGGCGCTGGTGGGGTTGGGGAGCGTTAGGAACGGGCGGGGCTCCCTCATCTCCGGGGAGAGCGGTGGTCGGGACCCAAAGTGGTAGCGCCGGCGGGTCATACATGGGGCGCGGGGGGGGTTGGGGAGCGTAAGCGGCGTGCAGGGCTCCCTGTTCTCCCGGGACCGCGGTGGTCGGGACCCAGAGTGGCTGCGCCTGCGGGTCGTACATGGGGCGCAGGGGGGGTTGGGGAGCGTAAGCGGCGTGCAGTGTTCCCTGTTCTCCCGGGACAGCGGCGACCTCGCGGGACCGGCACACAACCGCGAAATGGCCCTTTTTCCCACAGCTCTTGCAGGTCATTGCGCGGGCCGGGCAGCGCTGCCGGGGGTGTTTCGCCTGGCTGCAGAAATAGCAGCGGGCGCCCCCGGTGCGACTTGGCGTTTGGTTCGCGCAAGCCTGTGGGGTGTCCGGGGGGGGGGGGGGGGTTTGTCACGACGGGTACGTACGGAGCCCAATGGGCTGCCGCGCGGTGGGGGCCGTAGGCGCGGGTATTTCGCGCGGCCACGTCTAGGGAGGCTGCTAGGGCCCGTGCCTCTGAGAGTCCTAGCGACTCTTTTTCTAGAAGTCTTTGGCGGATTTGGGAGGAGTTCATACCTGCCACAAAAGCATCGCGCATTAACATGTCCGTGTGTTCAATTGCGTTCACCGACGGGCAGCTGCAGGCTCGTCCCAAAATTAGTAGCGCGGCGTAGAATTCATCTATCGATTCTCCGGGACTTTGCCGTCTCGTTGCGAGTTGATAGCGTGCATAGATCTGGTTCACTGGGCGGACATAGAGACTTTTCAGTGCTGCGAACGCCGTCTGGAAATCCTCTGCGTCTTCGATGAAAGAGAAAATCTCCGTGCTTAACCTCGAGCGCAGGACCTGTAGTTTTTGGTCTTCTGTGACCCGGCCGGTGGCCGTTCTGAGGTAGGCCTCGAAACAAGTCTGCCAGTGCTTGAAAGCTGCTGCCGCGTTCACTGCGTGAGGGCTGATCCTCAGGCATTCCGGGATGATCCTGAGCTCCATAGTCCTTTTTAGTCACGCTTAATAAATTGTAGCACACAAAGACTCCGAGAGACGAATAGCGTGAAGTCGATGAGGCTTTATTAAGCGTGACTGTTTCCCCCGCAGTTCAGTAGTAGACTACCTGTGGGGGAGGGCTCCAGGTACTTATACTCCGCCTTCAGGGCGGAGCTAGAGGTCAACGTCCAACCAGGACCCGGGATCTGTCAGCCAATGACATCATGGCTTCACAGTCCCACATGACCCCTAATGCATACTACCAGATTCACCTTCAAAAGATGGAGGCGGGACGGGGGCACATTGACGGTCGGGGACTTCTACGTAGGGCGCAGACTGGCGACACTGGACAAACTGACAAGGAAGTGGAAACTAGCAAAAGGACAGGAAATGAGATACCTCCAAATAATACACTCGCTCCGCAAAGAGACAGTAAGGTACCCCGGGGCCCCAGAAACCACACTACTAGAGGACCTGATAGGCACAAGCAGCGAGAAGGGGGGGCTATGTGGGAAAATATACGAACAGCTACTGGACAGAGCCCAGACTCCACTGGACAAGACCAGACAAAAATGGGAGGACAAACTGGGGACAGAGGTAGGATGGGGACTCTGGAGCGAAACACTGAACAGGGTGAACTCCACCTCCTCTGCGCAATGCTAAGGCTAATGCAGCTCAAAGTGGTGCACAGAGCGCACCTGAGTAGAAGTGGGGCAGCGCGGTAGCATGGTGGTTAGCACAATTGCTTCACAGCTCCTGGGTCCCAGGTTCGATTCCCGGCTTGGGTCACTGTCTGTGCGGAGTCTGCACGTTCTCCCCGTGTGTGCGTGGCTTTCCTCCGGGTGCTCCGGTTTCCTCCCACAGTCCAAAGATGTGCAGGTTAGGTGGATTGGCCATGCTAAATTGCCCTTAGTGTCCAAAATTGCCCTTAGTGTTGAGTGGGGTTACTGGGTTATGGGGATAGGGTGAAGGTGTGGGCTTGGGTTGGGTGCTCTTTCAAAGAGCCGGTGCAGACTCGATGGGCCGAATGGCCTCCTTCTGCACTGTAAATTCTATGATTCTATGAACCCGAATGAGTAGGTTCTTCCCAGAGGTGGAGGACAAATATGAGAGGTGCCAGAGGGGCCTGGCCAACCACATCCACATGTTCTGGGCTTGTCCCAAACTTGCCGGGTTCTGGACAGCCTTCTCTGAGGCAATGTCCAAGTTGTGGGGGTGAGGGTGAAGCCATGCCCAATAGTGGCAATCTTCAGGGTATCGGAGCAGCCAGAGTTACACATGGGGAAGGGGGCCAATGCCCTTGCTTTCGCTTCCCTAATTGCACGCCGGAGAATCCTGCTCAGCTGGCGATTGGCAGCACCACCCACAGCTGCAGACTGGCTGACCTTTCGGAATGTCTCCACCTGGAGAAGATTAAGTCGCCATCCGAGGGTCAGAGGAAGGCTTCCTGGATACTTGGGGGCAGTTCGTCGGCCTGTTCCAAAACCTGTTCAAGGCCAGAAACAAGGAGTAAGCTAGGCGGGGGGTGGGGGGTGACAACGGGGAAGGGGGAGGAACTATGGGCCGATCCAGAGGGCAGCGAAATGTACATAGGGTCAGTGAAACGAAGGACCAAATAAACCTCTCTGTACAATAAAGGAACTTAGCGCAGGCATGGAAAATGTGATGTATATGTACAACTGTTTATAAATATGAGAAATGCCAATAGAAAGATTTAAAAAAAAAAATATTTCCATCAGATCAAACCCAGAATGTTCTTAGACTATTTCAAAATCTCACCACTATTCCAAACCTCATTTCACCAAACCTCACAAACCGACAGTTCAGATCAGATATTTGACCACAACATCTCTATTTTCTAAACACAAGAATATCTCTATGATCATACAAACATATGAATTAGGAGCAGTGGACCGTTGAGCTCCTTGAGCCTGCTCTGGCATTCAATAAGATCACCACTGATCTGTGTGAGACCTCAGCTCAACATTTTGCCTGCCCCCAATAAACTTTGACCCTTGTTAGTCAAGAATCTGTCCACCACTGCCTTAAAAGTATTCAGTGACCCTACCTCCACTGCTCTCTGTGGGAGAGTTCCAGAGAATCACATTCTCTGAGAGAAAGATTTCCCTCTCATCTCCACCTTTAATGGGAGACCCAACTGTGCCCCTAATTCTAGTCTCTCCCATAAAATATCCTTTATCATCCACCGTGTCAAGCCCCTCAGGATCTTATATGCTTATCCTATCTTAGCAAAACAACCCTACTTTGAGATTCCATTCCCCTTGCAATAAACAACAACATTCCTTTTGACTTCCTCATCAGTTGCTGTACCTGTACACTAAATGTTTGTGATTCCCGTACTAGGTCGCTCAATTCCCTTTGTACTCAGAGTTCTGCAATCTCTCTGTTTAAATGTTATGCTGTTCTTCTAGTCGTCCTGCCAAAGTGGACACGGTTACGTTCCCGACATTGTATATCATCTGCCAAATGTTTTGGCCACTCGCTGAACCTGTATATGTCTTTTGGAAACTCCATGATTCTCCGTTTCTGAGACGAAGTGTTGACACCAACGCTGAGTCCGTGGCCTCGCACAACAGGAAAGCCGGTGCCGCTCCCGGACTGATTCCGCGACTGTTAACAGGGCAGCACCGGCGCCACGTGGAACACAATCGATTCCAGTGAGAAACGATGCGGGAGCCGCCGGGTCTGTGATTGACACTCAGGAGGCTGACAAGCTGCAGCCGCATATACACACCTCACTCCCCACACACTGCATCCCAGCCAACAAGATGGCAGCGAGGAGAGCAGCCACGAGATTCACCGATGCCTTGTGAATGCAATGGAGTAGAGGCGGATGACCTGTACCCCCAGCCTGGGAAGGAGGCTGCCAGCCACCGCTGTCCGCTGTGCCTGGGCAGATGGCAGAGGCTGTGAGTGCCATGGGCAACCTCCCCCCCCCCCCGCCCCAAGAAAAGTCCATGCACAGCCGCTGGGAGCGGGAGAAGATACGACGGGGACCACCGGACTGCGGCCCCTCACCATGGCAGAGAAGAGGGTCCTGGACATGGTTGGCGGCCCGGAAGAAAGGGAGGTCGTCGAGGTGGAGTTTGGCCGCGGGCGAGAAAGTGAGACCCTGATGAGTTGCGGTTCCCTGTGACACGTGTGTCAACCACCCTCACACCACTCTCACCCCCACACCACCGTTGCAACAACACCACCCTCACACCACTCTCACCCCCACCCACACCCTCACCCTACACCAACCTCAGACCACCAGCCCCCACGCCCACCCGCACCACCCCCGGCCTGCAGTCTAATTATGCGTCTCATCTTGTGTCTTGCAGGACCTGCGGGAGATGGGTCGAGTCCATCTGGTGTCCCCCGCCCCCAGCCGGAGCGTTCCCCCCCCCCCGTGAGCCGAGCACTGACGAGGAGAGGAGCTCAGACACCAGCCGTTCGCCCGAGACTCAGGACACCCCAGAGCTCGAGTTCGGGGATGACACAGATTACCCGTCACAGCTGTCTCCAACACCCTCCACCATCCCAGAGACACTCACCTCAGTACATCTTTTATCATCCACCCTGTCAAGCCCCTCAGGATCTTATATGCTTCAATAAGATCACCTCTCATTCTTCAAAACTCTAGTGGATACAGTCCCAACCTGTCCAACCATTCTTCATAAGATAACCCGCCATCCCAGATATCAGTCGAGTGAACCGGTTGGCCACTTTAGTGAAGAGGCTCCTGGGACACTCTCTGGTGCGCAGCCCACAGCTGCTCCGGTACAGCAGGTGGAAGTAGGAACACCCGAGGGGGCGGACGGTCGGAGGGCTGGCCGACCCAGGAACTAGCTGCGTCCAGGCAGGTCTCGGGCTTCTAGAACAGACAGTCGCAGGGGCTACATGAGGGGTTGTCGGCGAGCATCCAGTCCCCGCAGGCGCAGTTGGAGGAGTCCAACCGCGTGCAGGAGCAGGAGGTGGCGCTGACCATGCGTGCCACCCAGGCCAACACAGAACGAGTGTCATCCGTGGTGGAGGCACTGGGGGTGACTGTTCTGGCCATGGGTCAGCATGTCCAAGGCCTGGGGCATTCTGTGCAGGCGCTGGCCGAGGCCCAGGGCAGGGTTTCCGCTTCATGGACGACCATGTCCCAGAGCCACCTGGAAATCGTAGTGGTGCTCCTGAGTGTGGCCCAGTCACAGCGGGCCATGGCTGGGAACGTTGGTGGCATTGCCGAGGCACTGGCTGACGTGGCACAGACACAGAGGGAGGTGGCCCAGTCCCAGAGGAAGATGGCCCAGTCACTGGCTGATGTAACACCGACCCAGAAGGAAAAAGAAGAGATCCTTAATCTGGTGCATACAGCATGTGGAATTAAAATGCTTGCTATGAGAAGTTTGTTAAGATGACGTACGTTAAAGGCACAGTCGCAGCGTGATGTGGCGCAGTCCCAAACGGAGATGGTCCACTTCCTGTGCTCCATGGCAGTGAGTGTGCAGACCCTGGTCGAAAGCAGAGCGGGCCTCCAGGACTGGCAGCACCAGATATCAGGAGAGCCTCAGGGGATAGCTCAACCCCCGTCCCCGTCCTATGGAGTAGCCGAGGGGCCATCGGGCACCCCAAGAGAGGAGGAGGTGATGGGGCCCGTGCTGGTGACTCCCGCAGGGTAGTTGCCGGAACACCACAGCATCTCGGCGTTCTATGGTGCATCTATAAAAGTTGGTAAGAGTTGATGTGGACATGCCGAATTTCCATAGTTCCCTGAGGAAGTATAGGCGCTGTTGTGCTTTCTCGGTGGTAGCGTCGACGTGGGTGGACCAGGACAGATTTTTGGAGATGTGCACCCCGAGGGATTTGAAGCTGCTAACCATCTCCACCTTGGCCCCGTTGATGCTGACAGGGGTGTGTACAGTACTTTGCTTCCTGAAGTCAATTACCAGCTCTTTAGTTTTGCTGGCATTGAGGGAGAGATTGTTGTCGCTACACCACTCCACTAGGTTCTCTATCTCCCTCCTGTATTCGGACTTGTTGTTATTCGAGATCCGGCCCACTATGGTCGTATCGTCAGCAAACTTGTAGATGGAGTTGGAACCAAATTTTGCCACGCAGTCATGTGTGTACAGGGAGTAGAGTAGGGAGCTAAGTACGCAGCCTTGCGGGGCCCCGGTGTTGAGGACTATTTTGGAGGAGGTGTTGTTGTTCATACTTACTGATTGTGGTCGAGGGTCAAAACGTTGAGGATCCAGTTGCAGAGGGAGGAGCCAAGTCCTAAGTTTTGGAGCTTTGATATGAGCTTGGCTGGGATTATGGTGTTGAAGGTGGAGCTGTAGTCAATAAATAGGAGTCTGAGGTAGGAGTCCTTGTTGTCGAGATGCTCTAGGGATGAGTGTAGGGCCAGGGAGATGATGGGCATCTGGTGGGCAGTGGGCAGAACAGGGCAGCACCACACCACCTGGGACACCCGAGCAGCAGCCGAGTCCATCCAGTCCTGGTCGCCCTAGAAGGCGCCCATAAACGGGGACCTATGTCGCAAGGCAGGAATCAAACAGGCCATCTCCACTTCTGCTGGACTGAATGGGGATCCACCTAGACGTAGTGTTAAGGCTCGTAAGGCCAGAAAAGTTAACTTGGCACGGGTGCAGGGCATAGTTTAGTTCTAGGGGCGAGGGCACAAACCGGTATATATTTGTTCACAATAAACACCTGTTAACACTGGTACAACCTGTCCCGGTGTCCTGTCTGATGGGCATGAGAGGTGGGCTGGTCTGGGCTGGCTAGGTGGGGGGAGGCGGAATGGCAGACATTGGGGGGGGGAGAGAATGGGTGGACCCTGCCCGTGCAGCACCACCATCCCCCCCCCCCACCCTGATGGGACTGTGTGATGGAATGGCCAGCTCGCCTGCAGGGTCACCCAGGTGGACGATGGAAAGTCAGACGTTGCCGAATGATGAGGAGCACCAGAGCTCATCGCAGAGCGGGTCGTCATCACCCTCAATGCCATGGACCAGACCCAGTGTTACTGCCAACAGGGCCCCCACCCCATAGTGTGGCAGGTATGTATCACGGAGGGTTTGCAGACGGGGGATGAGGGAGTATGGGGTTGGGATGCGGTGTTCGTGCCCCCGGCCAGTCCCCCACCTCTACCACCCCTCCCAGTCCACCCACCCCTACCACCGGGACCACGGGAGCGGGTGTCCTCCCCCATGCTCCCATGGTGCCAGGTGTGCCATCATCTGACAGATATGTTGCATTGTCTCTCTGCTCAGCCGGAGTCTTCTATGGAATGCCCGGTCCGGCAGGTCCTCGAATGACAAGCGGTTGCCAGTACACACAAGGCCTCATGCGGTGCCTCCTTGGCACCTCCTTCTCCTCAGCCTGTTGGGCAGCCGGCTGTCCAACTGGGTGGCAGCTGCCTGTCTCTCCGCGGCACGCTCCGCTGCTGCACACTCCGCTGCTGTCCGCCCCGCTGCTGCACGCTCTGCTGCTGTCCGCTCCGCTGCTGTCCGCTCCGTGGCTGTCCGCTCCGCTGCTGCACGCTCCGCTGCTGCATGCCATGCTGCAGCACGCTCTGCTGCTGCACGCTCCGCTGCTGCATGCTCCGCTGCTGTCCGCCCCGCTGCTGTCCGCTCTGCTGCTGTCCGCTCCGCTGCTGCACACTCCGCTGCAGTCCGCTCCGCGGCTGTACGCTCTGCTGCTGTCCGCTCCGCTGCTGTCCACTCCGCGGCTGTCCGCTCCGCTGCTGCACGCTCCGCTGCTGCATGCCATGCTGCAGCACGCTCCGCTGCTGTCTGCTCCGCTGCTGCATGCTCCGTTGCTGTCCGCTCCGCTGCTGTCCGCTCCGCTGCTGCACGCTCCGCTGCTGCACGCTCCGCTGCTGCACGCTCTGCTTCTGTCCGCTCCGCTGCTGTCCACCCCGCTGCTGCACGCTCTGCTGCTGTCCGCTCCGCTGCTGTCCGCTCCGCTGCTGCATGCTCCGCTGCTGCATGCTCCGCTGCTGCATTCTCTGCTGCTGTCCGCTCCGCTGCTGCACACTCTGTTGCTGCATGCTCCGCTGCTGTCCACCCCACTGCTGCACGCTCCGCTGCTGTCCGCTCCGCTGCTGTCCGCTCCGCTGCTGTCCGCTCCGCTGCTGCACGATCCGCTGCTGCATGCTCTGCTGCTGTCCGCTCCGCTGCTGCACACTCTGTTGCTGCATGCTCCGCTGCTGTCCACCCCACTGCTGCACGCTTCGCTGCTGTCCGCTCTGCTGCTGTCCACTCCGCGGCTGTCCGCTCCACTGCTGCACGCTCCGCTCCTGCATGCCACGCTGCTGAACGCTCTGCTGCTGCACGCTCTGCTGCTGCACGCTCCGCGGCTGTCCGCTCCACTGCTGCACGCTCCGCTCCTGCATGCCACGCTGCTGAACGCTCTGCTGCTGCACGCTCCGCTGCTGTCCGCTCCGCTGCTGTCCACCCCGCTGCTGCACGCTCCGCTGCTGTCCACCCCACTGCTGCACGCTCCGCTGCTGTCCACCCCACTGCTGTCCGCTCCGCTGCTGTCCACCCCGCTGCTGCACGCTCCGCTGCTGTCCACCCCACTGCTGCACGCTCCGCTGCTGTCCACCCCGCTGCTGCACGCTCCGCTGCTGTCCACCCCACTGCTGCACGCTTCGCTGCTGTCCGCTCTGCTGCTGTCCGCTCCGCGGCTGTCCGCTCCACTGCTGCACGCTCCGCTCCTGCATGCCACGCTGCTGAACGCTCTGTTGCTGCATGCTCCGCTGCTGTCCACCCCACTGCTGCACGCTTCGCTGCTGTCCGCTCTGCTGCTGTCCGCTCCGCTGTTGTCCGCTCCGCTGCTGCATGCTCCGCTGCTGCACGCTCCGCTGTTGTCCGCTCCGCTGCTGCGCGCTCTGCTGCTGCATGATCTGCTGCTGTCCGCTCCACTGCTGCACGCTCTGCTGCTGCACGCTCTGCTGCTGCACGCTCTGTTGCTGCACGCTCCGCTGCTGCACGCTCTGCTGCTGCATGCTCTGCTGCTGCACGCTCTGCTGCTGCACGCTCCGCGGCTGTCCGCTCCACTGCTGCACGCTCCGCTCCTGCATGCCACGCTGCTGAACGCTCTGTTGCTGCATGCTCCGCTGCTGTCCACCCCACTGCTGCACGCTTCGCTGCTGTCCGCTCTGCTGCTGTCCGCTCCGCTGCTGTCCACCCCGCTGCTGCACGCTCTGCTGCTGTCCGCTCCGCTGCTGCACGTTCCACTGCTGTCCGCTCCGCTGCTGCACGCTCTGCTGCTGTCCGCTCCGCTGCTGCACGCCCCGCTGCTGCACGCTCCGCTGCTGCACGCTCTGCTGCTGTTCGCTCCGCTGTTGTCCGCTCCACTGCTGTCCGCTCCCATGCTGCATGCCCCACTGCTGCACGCTCTGCTGCTGCATGCCCCGCTGCTGTCTGTTCCGCTGCTGCACACTCCACTACTGCACAATCCGCTGCTGCACACTCTGTTGCACACTCTGCTGCAGCACGCTCCGCTGCTGTCCGCTCTGCTGCTGTCCGCTCCGCTGCTGTCCACCCCGCTGCTGCACGCTCCGCTGCTGTCCACCCCACTGCTGCACGCTCCGCTGCTGTCCACCCCGCTGCTGCACGCTCCGCTGCTGTCCACCCCACTGCTGCACGCTTCGCTGCTGTCCGCTCTGCTGCTGTCCGCTCCGCGGCTGTCCGCTCCACTGCTGCACGCTCCGCTCCTGCATGCCACGCTGCTGAACGCTCTGTTGCTGCATGCTCCGCTGCTGTCCACCCCACTGCTGCACGCTTCGCTGCTGTCCGCTCTGCTGCTGTCCGCTCCGCTGTTGTCCGCTCCGCTGCTGCACGCTCCGCTGCTGCACGCTCCGCTGTTGTCCGCTCCGCTGCTGCGCGCTCTGCTGCTGCATGATCTGCTGCTGTCCGCTCCACTGCTGCACGCTCTGCTGCTGCACGCTCTGCTGCTGCACGCTCTGTTGCTGCACGCTCCGCTGCTGCACGCTCTGCTGCTGCATGCTCTGCTGCTGCACGCTCTGCTGCTGCACGCTCCGCGGCTGTCCGCTCCACTGCTGCACGCTCCGCTCCTGCATGCCACGCTGCTGAACGCTCTGTTGCTGCATGCTCCGCTGCTGTCCACCCCACTGCTGCACGCTTCGCTGCTGTCCGCTCTGCTGCTGTCCGCTCCGCTGATGTCCACCCCGCTGCTGCACGCTCTGCTGCTGTCCGCTCCGCTGCTGCACGTTCCACTGCTGTCCGCTCCGCTGCTGCACGCTCTGCTGCTGTCCGCTCCGCTGCTGCACGCCCCGCTGCTGCACGCTCCGCTGCTGCACGCCCCGCTGCTGCACGCTCTGCTGCTGTTCGCTCCGCTGTTGTCCGCTCCACTGCTGTCCGCTCCCATGCTGCATGCCCCACTGCTGTCTGTTCCGCTGCTGCACACTCCACTACTGCACAATCCGCTGCTGCACACTCTGTTGCACACTCTGCTGCAGCACGCTCCGCTGCTGTCCGCTCTGCTGCTGTCCGCTCCGCTGGTGCATGCACCGCTGCTGCACACTCTGCTGCAGCATGCTCTGCTGCTGTCCGCTCCGCTGCTGTCCACTCCGCTGCTGCACGCTCTGCTGCTGTCCACTCCGCTGCTGTCCGCTCCGCTGTTGTCCGCTCCGGTGCTGCACGCACTGCTGCAGCACTCTCTGCTGCTCTCTGCTCCACTGCTGCACGCTCTGCTGCTGTCCGCTCCGCTGCTGCACGCTCCGCTGCTCTCTGCTCCACTGCTGCACGCTCTGCTGCATGCCCCACTGCTGCACGCTCCGCTGCTCTCTGCTCCACTGCTGCACGCTCTGCTGCTGTCCGCTCCGCTGCTGCACGCTCCGCTGCTCTCTGCTCCACTGCAGCACGCTCCGCTGCTGTCCGCTCCACTGCTGCACACTCTGCTGCTGTCCCCTCCACCGCTGCATGTTCCGCTGCTGTCCGCTCCGCTGCTGTCCGCTCTGCTGCTGCATGCTCCACTGCTGTCAACTCTGCTGCTGTCCGCTCTGCTGCTGTCCGCTCCACTGCTGTCCGCTCCGCTGCTGCATGCCCCACTGCTGCACGCTCTGCTGCTGCACGCTCCGCTGCAGTCCGCTCTGCTGCTGTCCGCTCCGCCACTGCACTCTCCACTGCTGTCCGCTCTGCTGCTGTCTGCTGCGCTGTTGCATGCTCCACTGCTGTTAATTCTGCTGCTGTCTGCTCTGCTGCCCGCTCCGCTGCTGCACGATCTGCTGCTCACTCTGCTGCAGCACGCTCCGCTGTTGTCTGCTCTGCTGCTGCACACTCTGCTGCAGCACGCTGTGCTGCTGTCCGCCCTGCCACTGCATGCTCCGCTCCTGTCCGCTCCGCTGCTGTCCGCTGCACTGCTGTCCGCTCCACTGCTGTCCACTCCACTGCCATCCGCTCCGCTGCCGTCCACTCCGCTGCTGTCCACTCTGCTGCTGCAGCACGCGCCGCTGCTGTCCACTCTGCTGCTGTCCGCTCTGCTGCTGCACGCTCCGCTGCTGCACGCTCCACTGCTGCATGGCCAGCTGCTGTCCTCTCCGCTGCTGCGCGCTCCACTGCTGTCCACACCGCTGCTGCACGCTCCTCTGCTGCACGCTCTGCTGCTGTCCGCCCTGCTGTTGCATCCTCCACTGCTGCATGCCCCGCTGCTGTCCGCTCCGCTGCTGTCTGCTCCACTGCTGCATGCTCCGCTGCTGCATGCTCCGCTGCTGCATGCTCCGCTGCTGTCCGCTCTGCTGCTGCACGCTCTGCTGCTCACTCTGCAGCAGCACGCTCCGCTGCTGTCTGCTCTGCTGCTGCACACTCTGCTCCAGCACACTCTGCTGCTGTCCGCTCCGCCACTGCACGCTCTGCTGCTGTCCGCTCCACTACTGTCCGCTCCGCTGTTGTCCACTCCGCTGCTGTCCGCTCCGCTGCTGTCCGCTCCACTGCTGCACTCTCTGCTGCAGCACGCTCTGCTGCTGTCCGCTCTGCTGCTGTCCGCTCCGCGGCTGTCCACTCCGAGGCTGTCTGCTCTGCTGCTGTCCGCTCTGCTGCTGCACACTCTGCTCCAGCACACTCTGCTGCTGTCCGCTCCGCCACTGCACGCTCTGCTGCTGTCCGCTCCACTACTGTCCGCTCCGCTGTTGTCCACTCCGCTGCTGTCCGCTCCGCTGCTGTCCGCTCCACTGCTGCACTCTCTGCTGCAGCACGCTCCGCTGCTGTCCTCTCCACTACTGTCCGCTCCGTTGTTGTCCACTCCGCTGCTGTCCGCTCCGCTGCTGAATGCTCCGCTGCTGTCCCCTCTGCTGCTGCACGCTCTGCTGCTGTCCGCTCCGCTGCTGCACGCTCCGCTGTTGTCCGCTCCGCTGCTGCACATCCCACTGCTGTCCGCTCCGCTGCTCTCCGCTCCACTGCTGTCCACTCCACTGCTGCATGCTCTGCTGCTGCATGCTCCGCTGATGCATGCACTGCTGCTGCATGTCCCGCTGCTGCATGCTCTGCTGCTGTCCGCCCCACTGCTCCACGCTCTGCTGTAGCACGCTCCGCTGCTGTCCACTCCGCTGCTGCACGCTCCACTGCTGCACGCACTGCTGCTGTCCGCTCTGCTGTTGCATCCTCCACTGCTGCACGCTCTGCTGCTTCATGCCCCACTGCTGTCCGCTCCGCTGCTGTCCGCTCCACTGCTGCATTGTCCGCTGCTGTCCGCTCTGCTGCTGCACACTGCGCTACTGCACGCTCTGCTGCAGCACGCTCCGCTGCTGCATGCTCCGCTGCTGCACGCTCCGCTGCTTCCCGCTCTACTGCTGCACGCTCCGCTGCTGCACGCTCCACTGCTGCACGGCCAGCTGCTGTCCTCTCCGCTGCTGCGCACTCCACTGCTGTCCACTCCGCTGCTGCACGCTCCTCTGCTGTCCGCTCCACTGCTGCACGCTCTGCTGCTGCACGCTCCGCTGCTGCGCACTCCACTGCTGTCCACTCCGCTGCTGCACGCTCCTCTGCTGTCCGCTCCACTGCTGCACGCTCTGCTGCTGTCCGCCCTGCTGTTGCATCCTCCGCTGCTGCACGCTCCGCCGCTGCATGCCCCGCTGCTGTCCGCTCTGCTGCTGTCTGCTCCACTGCTGCATGCTCCGCTGCTGTCCGCTCTGCTGCTGCGCACTCTGCTGCTGTCCGCTCGGCTGCTAAACGCCCCGCTGCTGCATGCTCCGCTACTGCACGCTCTGCTGCAGCACGCTCCGCTGCTGTCCGCTCGGCTGCTAAACGCCCCGCTGCTGCATGCTCCGCTACTGCACGCTCTGCTGCAGCACGCTCCGCTGCTGTCCGCTCGGCTGCTAAACGCCCCGCTGCTGCATGCTCCGCTGCTGCACGCTCTGCTGCTGCGCGCTCCGCTGCTGCACTATCTGCTGCTGCACGCTCCGCTGCTGCCCGCTCCGCTGCTGCGTGCTCCGCTGCTGCACTATCTGCTGCTGTCCGCTCCGCTACTGCACGCTCGGCTGCAGCACGCCCCGCTGCTGTCTGCTCCGCTGCTGTCCGCTCCGCTGCTGCACGCACTGCTGCAGCACGCTCAGCTGCTGTCTGCTCCGCTGCTGTCCGCTCCGCGACTGCACGCTCGGCTGCAGCACGCTCCGCTGCTGTCCGCTCCACTGCTGCACACTCTGCTGCAGCACGCTCCGCTGCTGTCTGGTCCGCTGCTGTCCACTCCGTTGCTGTCCGCTCCGCTGCTGCCCGCTCCGCTGCTGTCCGCTCCGCTACTGCACGCTCGGCTGCAGCATGCCCCGCTGCTGTCTGCTCCGCTGCTGTCCGCTCCGCTGCTGCACGCACTGCTGCAGCACGCTCAGCTGCTGTCTGCTCCGCTGCTGTCCGCTACGCGACTGCACGCTTGGCTCCAGCACGCTCCGCTGCTGTCCGCTCCACTGCTGCACACTCTGCTGCAGCACGCTCCGCTGCTGTCCGCTCCGCTGCTGCACTCTCTGCTGCAGCACGCTCCGCTGCTGTCCGCTCTGCTGCTGTCCGCTCCGCTGCTGTCCGCTCCGCTGCTGCACTCTCTGCTGCAGCACGCTCCGCTGCTGTCCGCTCCGCTGCTGTCCGCTGCGCTGCTGTCCGCTCCTCTGCTGTCTGCTCCGCTGCTGTCCGCTCCGCTGCTGTCCGCTCCGCTGCTGTCCGCTGCGCTGCTGTCCGCTCCTCTGCTGTCTGCTCCGCTGTTGTCCACTCCGCTACTGTTCGCTCTGCTGCTGTCCGCTCCGCTGCTGTCCGCTCCACCGCTGCACGTTCCACAGCTGTCCACTCTGCTGCTGCATGCTCCGCTACTGCACGCTCGGCTGCAGCACGCTCCGCTGCTGTCCGCTCCACTTCTGCACACTCTGCTGTAGCATGCTCCGCTGCTGTCCGCTCTGCTGCTGTCCGCTCCGCTGCTGTGCACTCCGCTGCTGTCCGCTCCGCTGCTGTCCGCTCCGCTGCTGCACTCTCTGCTGCAGCACGCTCCACTGCTGTCCCCTCTGCTGCTGCACGCTCCGCTGCTGTCCTCTCCGCTGCTGCATGCTCCACTGCTGTCCTCTCCGCTGCTGCACGCTCCACTGCTGTCCTCTCCGCTGCTGCATGCTCCACTGCTGTCCTCTCCGCTGCTGTCCGCTCCGCTGCTGTCCCCTCTGCTGCTGCACGCTCCGCTGCTGCCCTCTCCGCGGCTGCACGCTCCGCTGCTGTCCGCTCTGCTGCTGCACGCTCCGCTGCTGTCCCCTCTGCTGCTGCACGCTCCGCTGCTGTCCTCTCCACTGCTATCCGCTCCGCTGCAGTCCCCTCTGCTGCTGCACGCTCCGCTGTTGTCCTCTCCGCTGCTGCATGCTCCACTGCTGTCCGCTCCACTGCTGCATGCTCCGCTGCTGCACGCTCCGCTGCTGTCCTCTCCGCTGCTGCATGCTCCGTTGCTGTCCACTCCGCTGCTGTCCGCTCCGCTGCAGTCCCCTCTGCTGCTGCACGCTCCGCTGTTGTCCTCTCCGCTGCTGTCCGCTCCACTGCTGCGCACTCTGCTGCAGCACGCTCCGCTGCTGTCCGCTCTGCTGCGGTCCGCTCCGCTGCTGTGCACTCCGCTGCTGCACTCTCTGCTGCAGCACGCTCCACTGCTGTCCTCTCCGCTGCTGCATGCTCCGCTGCTGCACGCTCCGCTGCTGCACGCTCCGCTGCTGTCCTCTCCGCTGCTGCATGCTCCGCTGCTGTCCTCTCCGCTGCTGCATGCTCCGCTGCTGTCCTCTCCGCTGCTGTCCGCACCGCTGCTGTCCACTTCGCTGCTGTCCGCTCCACTGCTGCACGCTCCGCTGCTGTCCCCTCTGCTGCTGTCCGCTCCGCTGCTGTCCCCTCTGCTGCTGTCCTCTCCGCTGCTGTCCGCTCCGCTGCTGTCCGCTCCACTGCTGAACTCTCCGCTGCTGTCCGCTCCGCTGCTGCACGCTCTGCTGCTCTCCGCTCTGCTGCTGCACGCTCTGCTGCTGTCCGCTCCACTGCTGCACGCTCTGCTGCTGTCCGCTCCGCTGCTGCACGCTCCGCTGCTGCACGCTCTGCTGCTCTCCGCTCTGCTGCTCTCCGCTCTGCTGCTGCACGCTCTGCTGCTGTCCGCTCCACTGCTGCACGCTCTGCTGCTCTCCGCTCTGCTGCTGCACGCTCTGCTGCTGTCCGCTCCACTGCTGCATGCTCTGCTGCGGCATGCTCCGCTGCTGTCCGCTCTGCTGCTGTCCGCTCCGCTGCTGCACGCTCCGCTGCTGCATGCTCCACTGCTTTCCACTCTGCTGCTGCACGCTCCGTTGCTGCACGCTCTGCTGCTGTCCGCTCCACTGCTGCATGCTCTGCTGTGGCATGCTCCGCTGCTGTCCGCTTCGCCGCTGTCCGCTCTGCTGCTGTCCGCTCCGCTGCTGCACGCTCCGCTGCTGCATGCTCCACTGCTGTCCTCTCCGCTGCTGTCCGCTCCGCTGCTGTCCCCTCTGCTGCTGTACGCTCCGCTGCTGCCCTCTCCGCTGCTGCATGCTCCGCTGCTGTCCGCTCCACTGCTGCGCACTCTGCTGCAGCACGCTCCGTTGCTGTCCTCTCCACTGCTATCCGCTCCGCTGCAGTCCCCTCTGCTGCTGCACGTTCCGCTGTTGTCCTCTCCGCTGCTGCATGCTCCACTGCTGTCCTCTCCGCTGCTGCATGCTCCGTTGCTGTCCACTCCGCTGCTGTCCGCTCCGCTGCAGTCCCCTCTGCTGCAGCACGCTCCGTTGCTGTCCGCTCTGCTGCTGTCCGCTCCGCTGCTGTGCACTCTGCTGCTGCACTCTCTGCTGCAGCACGCTCCGCGGCTGTCCTCTCCGCTGCTGCATGCTCCGCTGCTGCACTCTCTGCTGCAGCACGCTCCGCGGCTGTCCTCTCCGCTGCTGCATGCTCCGCTGCTGCACGCTCCGCTGCTGTCCCCTCTGAAGCTGCACGCTCCGCTGCTGTCCTCTCCGCTGCTGCATGCTCCGCTGCTGTCCTCTCCGCTGCTGCATGCTCCGCTGCTGTCCTCTCCGCTGCTGCATGCTCCGCTGTTGTCCACTCCGCTGCTGTCCGCTCCACTGCTGCACGCTCCGCTGCTGTCCGCTCCGCTGCTGCACGCTCCGCTGCTGCATGCTCCGCTGCTGTCCGCTCCGCTGCTCTCCGCTCTGCTGCTGCACGCTCTGCTGCTGTCCGCTCCACTGCTGCATGCTCTGCTGCGGCATGCTCCGCTGCTGTCCGCTCTGCTGCTGTCCGCTCCGCTGCTGCACGCTCCGCTGCTGCATGCTCCACTGCTTTCCACTCTGCTGCTGCACGCTCCGTTGCTGCACGCTCTGCTGCTGTCCATCCACTGCTGCATGCTCTGCTGTGGCATGCTCCGCTGCTGTCCGCTTCGCCGCTGTCCGCTCTGCTGCGGTCCGCTCCGCTGCTGCACGCTCCGCTGCTGCACGCTCCACTGCTTTCCACTCTGCTGCAGCACGCTCTGCTGCTGCACGCTCTGCTGCTGCACGCTCTGCTGCTGCACACTCCGCTGCTGCACACTCCGCTGCTTTCCACTCTGCTGCAGCACGCTCTGCTGCTGCACTCTCTGCTGCTGCACGCTCTGCTGCTGCACGCTCCACTGCTGTCCGCTCTGCTGTCCGCTCTGCTGCTGTCCGTTCTGCTGCTGCACGCTCTGCTGCTGCACACTCCGCTGCTGCACACTCCGCTGCTGCACGCTCCGCTGCTGCACGCTCCACTGCTGTCCGCTCTGCTGTCCGCTCTGCTGCTGTCCGTTCTGCTGCTGCACACTCCGCTGCTGCACACTCCGCTGCTGCACGCTCCGCTGCCGTCCGCTCCGCTGCTGTTCTCTCCGCTGCTGTACGCTCCACTGCGGTCCACTCCGCTGCTGTTCTCTCCGCTGCTGTACGCTCCGCTACTGCACGCTCCGCTGCTATCCACTCTGCTGCTGTCCGCTCCGCTGCTGTCCGCTGCATTGCTGCATGCTCCACTGCTGTCAACTCTGCTGCTGTCCGCTCCGCTGCTGTCCGCTCCGGCCACTCCGCTGCTGCACACTCTGCTGCAGTCAACTCTGCTGCTGTCTTCTCCGCTGCTGTCCGCTCCGCTGCTGCACGCTCCGCTGCTGTCCGCTCCGCTGCTGTCCGCTCCGCTCCTGCACGCTCCGCTGCTGTCCGTTCCGCTGTTGTACGCTCCGCTCCTGCACGCTCCGCTGCTGTCCGCTCCGCTGCTGTCCGCTCCGCTGCTGCACGCTCCGCTGCTGTCCGCTCCGCTGCTGTCCGCCCCGCTCCTGCACGCTCCGCTGCTGCACGCTCCGCTGCTGTCCGCTCCGCTGCTGTCGGCTCCGCTTCTGCCACTCCGCTGCTGCACACTCTGCTGCAGTCAACTCTGCTGCTGTCTGCTCCGCTGCTGTCCACTCTGCTGCTGCATGCTCCGCTGTTGCCCGCTCCGCTGCTGTCCACTCCGCTGCTGCACGGTCCGCTGCTGTCCGCTCCGCTGCTGCATGCTCCGCTGCTGCATGCTCCGCTGCTGTCCGCTCCGCTGCTGCACGCTCCGCTGCTGCACGCTCCGCTGCTGCACGCTCCGCTGCTGCATGCTCTGCTGCTGTCCGTTCTGCTGCTGTCCGCTCCGCTGCTGCCGCTCCGCTGCTGTCCGTTCTGCTGCTGTCCGCTCCGCTGCTGCCGATCCGCTGCTGCACGCTCTGCTGCTGCACGCTCTGCTGCTGCACGTTCCACTGCTGCCGCTCCGCTGCTGCCGCTCTGCTGCTGCACGCTCTGCTGCTGCACGCTCCGCTGCTGCACGCTCCGCTGCTGCACGCTCTGCTGCTGTCCGCTCTGCTGCTGTCCGCTCCGCTGCTGCCGCTCCGCTGCTGCACGCTCCGCTGCTGCACGCTCTGCTGCTGCACGCTCTGCTGCTGCACGCTCTGCTGCTGCATGCTCTGCTGCTGCACGCTCTGCTGCTGCACGCTCTGCTGCTGTACGCTCTGCTGCTGCACGCTCTGCTGCTGCACGCTCTGCTGCTGCACGCTCTGCTGCTGCACGCTCTGCTGCTGCACGCTCCGCTGCTGCACGCTCCGCTGCTGCACGCTCCGCTGCTGCACGCTCCGCTGCTGCACGCTCTGCTGCTGCACGCTCTGCTGCTGCACGCTCCGCTGCTGCATGCTCCGCTGCTGTCCGCTCTGCTGCTGCACGCTCTGCTGCTGCATGCTCTGCTGCTGCACGCTCCTCTGCTGCACGCTCTGCTGCTGCACGCTCCGCTGCTGCACGCTCCGCTGCAGTCAACTCTGCTGCTGTCTGCTCCGCTGCTGTCTGCTCCGCTGCTGTCCACTCCGCTGCTGCATGCTCCGCTGTTGCCCGCTCCACTGCTGTCCGCTCCGCTGCTGCATGCTCTGCTGCTGCATGCTCCGCTGCTGTCCGCTCCGCTGCTGTCCGCTCTGCTTCTGCCACTCCACTGCTGCACACTCTGCTGCAGTCAACTCTGCTGCTGTCTGCTTCGCTGCTGTCTGCTCCGCTGCTGTCCACTCCGCTCCTGCACGCTCCGCTGCTGCACGCTCCGCTGCTGTCCGCTCCGCTGCTGTCGGCTCCGCTTCTGCCACTCCGCTGCTGCACACTCTGCTGCAGTCAACTCTGCTGCTGTCTGCTCCGCTGCTGTCCACTCTGCTGCTGCATGCTCCGCTGTTGCCCGCTCCGCTGCTGTCCACTCCGCTGCTGCACGGTCCGCTGCTGTCCGCTCCGCTGCTGCATGCTCCGCTGCTGCATGCTCCGCTGCTGTCCGCTCCGCTGCTGCACGCTCCGCTGCTGCACGCTCCGCTGCTGCACGCTCCGCTGCTGCATGCTCTGCTGCTGTCCGTTCTGCTGCTGTCCGCTCCGCTGCTGCCGCTCCGCTGCTGTCCGTTCCGCTGCTGTCCGCTCCGCTGCTGCCGATCCGCTGCTGCACGCTCTGCTGCTGCACGCTCTGCTGCTGCACGTTCCACTGCTGCCGCTCCGCTGCTGCCGCTCCGCTGCTGCACGCTCCGCTGCTGCACGCTCCGCTGCTGCACGCTCCGCTGCTGCACGCTCCGCTGCTGCACGCTCCGCTGCTGCACGCTCTGCTGCTGCACGCTCTGCTGCTGCACGCTCTGCTGCTGCACGCTCTGCTGCTGCACGCTCTGCTGCTGCACGCTCCGCTGCTGCACGCTCCGCTGCTGCACGCTCCGCTGCTGCACGCTCCGCTGCTGCACGCTCCGCTGCTGCACGCTCCGCTGCTGCACGCTCCGCTGCTGCACGCTCTGCTGCTGCACGCTCTGCTGCTGCACGCTCCGCTGCTGCACGCTCCGCTGCTGCACGCTCCGCTGCTGCACGCTCCGCTGCTGTCCGCTCCGCTGCTGCCGCTCCGCTGCTGCACGCTCCGCTGCTGCACGCTCCGCTGCTGCACGCTCTGCTGCTGCATGCTCTGCTGCTGCACGCTCTGCTGCTGCACGCTCTGCTGCTGCACGCTCTGCTGCTGCACGCTCTGCTGCTGCACGCTCCGCTGCTGCACGCTCCGCTGCTGCACGCTCCGCTGCTGCACGCTCCGCTGCTGCACGCTCCGCTGCTGCACGCTCTGCTGCTGCACGCTCCGCTGCTGCATGCTCCGCTGCTGTCCGCTCCGCTGCTGCACGCTCTGCTGCTGCATGCTCTGCTGCTGCACGCTCCTCTGCTGCACGCTCTGCTGCTGCACGCTCCGCTGCTGCACGCTCCGCTGCAGTCAACTCTGCTGCTGTCTGCTCCGCTGCTGTCTGCTCCGCTGCTGTCCACTCCGCTGCTGCATGCTCCGCTGTTGCCCGCTCCACTGCTGTCCGCTCCGCTGCTGCATGCTCTGCTGCTGCATGCTCCGCTGCTGTCCGCTCCGCTGCTGTCCGCTCTGCTTCTGCCACTCCACTGCTGCACACTCTGCTGCAGTCAACTCTGCTGCTGTCTGCTTCGCTGCTGTCTGCTCCGCTGCTGTCCACTCCGCTGCTGCACGGTCCGCTGCTGCATGCTCCGCTGTTGCCCGCTCCACTGCTGTCCGCTCCGCTGCTGCATGCTCCGCTGCTGTCCGCTCCGCTGCTGCATGCTCCGCTGCTGTCCGCTCCGCTGCTGCATGCTCCGCTGCTGTCCGCTCCGCTGCTGCACGCTCTGCTGCTGCATGCTCTGCTGTCCGCTCTGCTGCTGTCCGTTCTGCTGCTGTCCGCTCCGCTGCTGCACGCTCTGCTGTCCGCTCTGCTGCTGTCCGTTTTGCTGCTGTCCGCTCCGCTGCTGCACACTCTGCAGTTGTCCGCTTCACTGCTGCACGCTCTGCTGCTGCACGCTCTGCTGCAGCACGCCCTGCTGCTGCACGTCCTGCTGCTGCAGTACGCTCTGCAGCTATCCACTCCGCTGCTGCATGCTCTGATGCAGCACGCTCCGCTGCTGTACGCTCCACTGCTATCCACTCCGCTGCTGTCCACTGCGTTGCTGCACGCTCCGCTACTGCAAGCTCTGCTGCAGCATGCTCCGCTGCTGTCCGTTCCGCTGCTGCATGCTCCGCTGCTGCACACTCTGCTGCACCACGCTCCGCTGTTGTCCACTACGCTGCTGTCCGCTCCGCTGCTGTCCACTCCGCTGTTGCACGCTCCACTGCTGCACTCTCCACTGCTGCACGCTCCGCCGCTGCTGTACTCCACTGCTGCACGCTCTGCTGCTGTCCGCTCTGCTGCAGCACTCTCCGCTGCTGTCCGCTCCGCTGCTGCATGCTCCGTTGCTGTACACTCTGCTGCTGTCCGCTCCGCTGCTGTCCGCTCCTCTAATTGATACCACCGGAATTTTCGAGCCCTTCCCATGGTGGAGTTTCCTACAGTGGAGGTTGCTCCCCATTGGCCCGCAGTGGCATGAACATAGAACATATATTACAGAAGGAGGCCATTTGGCCCATCGAGTCTGCACCGACCCACATTAAGCCCTCACTTCCACCCTATCCCCGTAACCCAATAACCCCATCTAACCTTTTTGGACACTAAGGGCAATTTATCATGGCCAATCCACCTAACCTGCACGTCTTTGGACTGTGGGAGGAAACCGGAGCACCCGGAGGAAACCGACGCAGACACAGGGAGAACGTGCAGACTCCGCACAGACAGTGATCCAGCGGGGAATCGAACCTGGGACCCTGGCGCTGTGAAGCCACAGTGCTAACCACTTGTGCTACTGTGCTGCCCAGGCCCACAGCAATGTGGTTGACTCTTAAATGACCTCAGGGGTCGGGATCTTCCAGTCTTGCCAAAGTCAAAGGCATTTTGCATGATCCATTCATCCCACCTCAGGGCAACCTGCGGCGGGATCGACTTTAGTGGGATTAGAAGATCCCGCTGGCGGGAAGGGCTGGAAAACTCCACCACTATTTTCAACTTCTCAGTTAACCATGAACGCCGTAGCCTTTCTTTATATAGTCTTTCTCTCTCACTGGAATATATCTTTTCTGAGTATATGGAAAGGATTCCTTAAGTGTCTGCTAGTGCATCTCTACTGACCTATCCATTAATGTAATTTCCCAATTCGCTTAAGCCAGGCTTTTCTTCATGGCCTATAACTGTCCTTATTTAAGTTTATAACACTAGTTTTAGATCCACTCTTCTCTCCCTAAACTGAATGCGAAATTCAGTCATATTATGATTACTGCTACCTAGAGATGCCTTCACTATGAGGCCACTAATCAGTCCTGTCTTATTGCACATTACCAAATCAAGTATAGCCTGCTCTCTGGCTGATGCTAGAATGTGCAGCTACTGTCCTGAAAACATACCTCATCACCATCTCCTTTCCGGCAGGAGAAAACCACATATAAGTCCAATCAGAATGCTGTCACTGAGAAGATACAGAGCCTCCCTGCTCACCTTGGGTGGAATTATGTGCACTTCCCCATGGCGGGTTTAGTGGTGGGAACACTTAAGCAAGCGGGAGGGTGTCATTTGGGGATCCCACTATATTCTTGCTGCCATCTGACAAGTCCGTGGCGGGATGACCCATGAATGGCCTTCCTGCCCCGTCACCTATTGAGACCCTTAAGTGGGCAATTAATGCCTAGTTAAGAGCCCGTTCTGCTGCTGCTGCTCGTAATTCAGTGGCAGGTTGGAGGTTCACTATGTTGAGAGCACAACAAGCAAAACCTGTTGGCAATCTCCCCGTCAGGTCACTCATCCAAAGGCACTTTTCTGGTTGCGGGATCTGGCATTGAGAAGGGGAAGCCTACTGAAAGCTAACACCTCCCCTTACTTCTGGCGCCCTCTCTTCTACCCCACCCTGGGAACCCCCCCCCCCCCCCTCTCCGCCACCACCCCTCACCATCACTTACCTTTGGCCTGGAATCCAATGACAATGTTAGGCTTCAGCGCAGCACAGGCAGCAGCCACCGTTTCCCGGCGGTGCTCCCATTAAATAAAATGGCAGCAGCTCTTGGCTGGTGAGACTGTCACACCTGAGGCCTTTGATCATGAGGAAGGCCATCAGTTGGCCTGTCAAGTGCCTGAGTGGAAGAAGATGCGGTGGGCCTTCCATAAAAGAGGTGATGCGAGCTCTAGCCAGCTGTCCAGCTGACTGCCGAGGTCCCTGTCACCTCCATGAGATTCTTCCCTGTTTTCCCCTGTGTTAAAGACGCATGTGCAAAACTCACATGGCTCAACTGTCAAACGCATGATATAGTTAAAGTTGCAGGTCCTTCTCCACCTATTTAAAAATTAAACCATATTAAATTATTTTGCAGCTACAAATATGGAAGGGAAAAATAGGTTAACAGAGATTCTTGAGGTGGGGTTGGTGTATGTACAGTGTTGGTAGGAAGTTGCCAATGCTGTTTTCTTGAAGGTACCATAATTGTTGCAAAAAACAAACATTCACTGAAACTAAAAAAGTTAACAGCTTCATCAGCAGATTTTATAGGCATGCAGCCAACTTTGCTGAATAGTTTTTCGATACAGAAAATTTAAATACATCAGTATGCAAAATGTTTATAAAAGCAGCTAAAAAGATCATATTATTTCCTCTTTCTTATGAAAATGGGGTAACCCAGCAATGAAACATTCCAAGAATCACAGTATTTTGTCCTGAGAACATTTCTAACATGTATTTCGCTGGGTTTGCATAGTTGGAAAGATTTCCTTGTAATTGCATATTTGAGGTTATCTGGGAGTATTTCTTGTAGGTTTATAATGCAGCTCCTCTATTATCCTGGTTTCATTTAAGTCCCACCCACAACTCATGATGTAACGTGAAAGAGCTTTATATAAAGTTGTGCATTATCAGTTAATGTGCTCGGTTCTGTGGCTGTGTGACTAAGCTTACTACAATGCTGCCTGCAATGGACAACGGAACCCAGCTGTGTGTTCTCGTTGAAGATCTTAACTCATCTTACAATCCGCCAATACTTATTATAACCTGTATCCTCGGATTCGTTGGAAATGTGATTGCTTTATGGATCTTCTGTTTTCACATAAAATCTTGGAAACCAAACACTGTTTATTCACTGAACCTGGCGATTGCAGACACTCTGTTAATCTGCTGTTTACCATTTCGAGCAGATTACTTTGTACGCGGGAAGAACTGGATCTTTGGTGATGTCCCGTGTCGTCTGAAGATATTCATGATATTTCTAAACCGGACAGGGAGCATTGCTTTCCTTGCAGTTATGGCGATCAATCGCTATTTTAAAGTGGTCCATCCTCACCATAGCGTGAACAAGATACCTACAAGCTGTGCAGTGAAGGTAGCGGGCTTCCTTTGGGTTCTGGTTGTGACTATTTCTTTGCATTTTTTAACAGAATGTCACACATTCGAGCACAAGAATCTGACATACTGTGAACCCTTCCACATATACCAGTTACCAAGTAATGTTACAATTTGGACCAATGTTGCTTTTATTCTTTTCAACTTTCTTCTGCCAGCTTTAATTATTCTGTTTTCCACAACCTGCATCATCTGGAAGTTGAAACAGATGAAAACTGAAATAAGGCATAAATACGAGCGAGCAGTGAAGCTTGTGACTGTTGTGGCAGCAGTTTTTGTTCTGTGTTTCTTGCCCACAAACATTGCTGTAATCGCTGTTTTAATCACAAAGCAAATGAGCACAGAAAACTGCGAAGTATATGAGATGGCCGTTCAGATATTTTATAATACTCTATGCATAACCTATCTAAACAGTGTGCTTGATCCTGTTATTTACTACTTTTCATGTTCAACCTTCAAAGATACTTTGAAGAAAGCTCTTAATTCAAGATTCTTCAGATTGGAAACAAGCAATGCAATGCCAGTGGAGGCAGAAGAAAAACAATCAGTTGGACCTCTAACGCTGACATCAGTTGCCAATATCTGTGATAAATTCCAAACCGAGTGGACAGAGGCTGTGTGAACTGATTGTCCAGCTTGCTTCTGTTCGGCCAGGGAAAAACTCTGCATCATGGATTGTTCACAACATTTTCCAATCAGCTAATCTGCTTTCCGGTAAATATGTGCTGCAAGAACTGATAGAAGTAGACAAGGCTTAAGTCATCTACCTCCAAACTTCCTCTTTTTTTTTAAATGTAGAAGAAAGGCTTCTTCGGGTTTTGCAGGATACATTGAGCATTGCATACATAATGACATCTATATGGGAGGTGGTAGCTCAGTGGTGTTTTCATTGAACTAGTAATCCGGAGACTCAAGGTAATGCTCTGGGGATCCGGGTTCGAATCCCACCACGGCAGATGGTGAAATTTGAACTCCATAAAAATCCGGAATTTAAAAAAGTTCAATGATGACCATGAATGATGTCATAAAAACACACCTCAGTGCAATTATGAATGGACAATAAGTGTTGGCCTTGCCCGTATCCTGGGAATGAACAAACAAAAATAGCCAGACTCAGTTTGAATTGGGAAGCATGAAGATACGTCCTGAAAACAGGCGCAAGGAGATCCAATTTCTGTCCTTGTACCTTTTAGATATTTGTAGCATTTTACAATGCACAATTGATAATGTGCCTAAATAATGGGCATTGCCCATTGATTTATTACTTTTTAAGCTCAATGCTGAAAGAGACTATGACCAAAACCTGTACTCTGCTCAACTGAATAAATACAGAGGGAGGGGAAGCAGTCAGAAATGCAGATCCAACAAGCTTTCAATACATCCAACACATAATGTCACACTGTCTAATATCTTATCTTCCTGGTGGGTGTCTTGCTTAAAACGTGGTGGAGGCACCGGTGCAGATTCTGAGGAATGCCCATTGTATTCTCTGCCAATCAGGCAGTTAAGTGAGCAGCGACCAGCCTTTTTCCAGACTGAGGACCCTGGCAGATAACCTCCCACCTGCCAAGAGCAGCCAGTCAGTGGAGACACAGGTTAGTGCAAATGGAGGGAGCCACCTCCCACCCCTCCAGCTGCCATGTAACCTGCACAGCTTTACCAATTGCGCAGACTGCATGTCAGCAGAGCCTCCTGGAACTGGGAAGATTGCATTGGAGGCAGGAAGGATCCCTGAAGTGTCTGTTAAATGGGCAGTTAAAGAACTCAGACGGAGATAGACTGGGAAGGTTGACCACGAGCCTTCCCACCCACAACCTGCTTCCAGTGGAGGTGGAAGGCATCGGGTATCGATCCCAAGGCCAACTCACCAAATGCTCAGGCCTGCCCTCCTCCTTGTCTCCTGCAGGGGCAGAATGTTCTGGCCTCTGAGTTTGCGGTTAAGGTGGAAAGATGCTTTCTAAATTTAACTATAATTTTCCAGAAAATGGAGATAGCACTGTTGCAGAGACACAATCTGTTTTCCTGTTTGGTAAAAATTTAGTGAGAGCACCTGCAGATATTAAAATGTCAAACCCATACTGTGGTTTGCTACTCTCAAAACATACAGGACAATTGAGCTCATCAAAATATTTTTCATTTTACAGATAGTGAGATGATAAGAAAACCAAGATAATAATTTAAAATATGGTATAAATAAAAAACTAATGAAATATTCTTATTTTTCATCTGTCTATTGAAACAAAGGATGCAACCCTGGAGCCAGGTTTGTTTGAGAAGAACAAAACCATAACAATTAATAAATGTATTGCGAGGGACAACACTGTTCCAATTTTCCCTCCTGTTATTTTGTGGTGCATGTCATTTTTTCATAAGCTGTATAATTACATGCAGAAGTGAACAGAGTTGTTTCCAGATTTGTTCGTTCATGCTTCTGCTCTCTCTCTGTAAACAGAGTGTGATGTATATATGTTATGGGTGCAATTCTTCCAGAAAGTTTCAAACTAGGGTCTCCGGCAAGAAACGATGTGTGATTCCTGCTGGGTGGTCCAGATTGCAATCCACCCACACTTGGAAATTATTTTGGAGCTTGGGGTGAACTGCGCCCTGAATGACCTGCGGGGCCTGAAGACGCTGGCAGGTTCGGCTTCTTAGAGATGCCCTAAGAAGCCTTTTTAAGGGGCGTCCAGATCTCAGACTAACGCTCTACCCCCCGCCCCCACCCCTGCCCCGCCCTCCACCTCTCGCCAACAAAGACCCAAGCCCAATCGCAGGCATTAGACACCCCTTCACAATCGGCGGTACCAGTGACCCCCCCCCCCCCCCCCACCACCACCACAGGGGAGCGACACCTGGCACCAGGTCACCAAATGCCCCCTTCAGGCTCGGCCTCTTCAGGCCCATCCCTTGGCAGTGCCAACCTGGCACCCTGACCAACCACTCAGGGGCTACAATGGCTTCCATCCCCCCCAGCATTGTCATCACGTTTGATCTCTGTTTGTGGAGACCAGCAGTGATTAGCGCCGGTTTCACAATTCGCGGGCGGGTGATAGAATTGCAGGAGCCAGGATAATCCAGCTTTAAAGGGATCCTGCATACTTAAAGAAGGATTTAAACAAGCTAATCTGGTTCACACCCAGCGAGGGATCATGTCAGCTGGAGCAATCCAGGAGGATCAGAGCAAATCCTTGGGCCCCAACCGGAATTCGCCCGACATAGCAGGATTTGCACTGGGTTCAACAAGGTTGGAGAGTCAATGTATATAAATATATATCTCAGGTCATCCTTTTTCTTTTTAATTTTATACTGTTGTAAATTTCGATATTGATTTGAAACTTTGGACGATATTAACATTTTAACCTTTCTGTTTGTGTTTGCTATATTCAAGTTAATGGAATAGCACAATGCAGGAGATCATTCATCCCATTGGGCCTGGGAAAGGGCTGTCCAATTGAACCCACTCTCCTGCTCTTCCACTGTAGCCCTCCTATTTATTTCCTTTTCAAGTATATATCCAATTCCCTTTTGAATGTTACTATTGAAAGTTGTCAACATTTATCCTTTGAACAAAATATTTTCAGGAATTATGGAATAAGGTGTGGGGACCAGTAGCTGCTGTAAAATCCATGTACTGTTCACGCAGGCACAGTATTTGGATGTGTGACTTCAATAACTTGAATCTGGCCAAAATCGTTGCAGGCTGGTGTGAAAATTGCACTCTTGAGAATTGCCAGACCTCAGATGGCTCTATGGGGAAAGCGTTAAATTTGACATTGAGGGCTAATCCACTGCATTTGTTCAGTGGATGCGTCCTAAGAACAATAATACTGCCAGACTGTGACAGCAGAAAACAACAAGCAGCAAAATGATTTTGTTTAGATTTTTTTTAAAATAAAATGTTTTGTAGAATCACTAACTCGCCATAATTGTGAATTGTTATATTTGGTTTGAGTTTGCTTGATGTATAAAGTAATGAATTTTTAATACACACCTAGTCCAAATTATTTTATATATTATTCATTTTATCTGGACTTATATATTCTCATATGCACATTGACTACAATTATTTTTGTATTCATATGCAATCAATAAAAACTTAAAATATAATGGAATCTGACTTAATCTGGTTATTTTTAATGGCTCACTTAAATATGTAAATCTGGATAAATTACTGTGGATGCTGGAATCTGGAACCAAAAAGAAAATGCTGGAAAATCTCAGCAGGTCTGGCAGCATCTGTAGGGAGAGAAAAGAACTAATGTTTCGAGTCCAGTCTGAGAAACCCGGCCATGTCGCTAACCCGTACCCCTGATTTTGTCCTCCACCCCAAAAACCCTGCTCATCCGGGCCACCGTCATGTGTGCCCGGTGAACCACCTTGAATTGTATCAGGCTGAGCCTGGTACATGATGAGGGCATATTGACTCTGCTCAGAACATCCTCCCACAGGTCCGCCTCTATCTTCTTACTCAGCTCATCATCCCATTTACGTTTTATCTTACCTATCTGGGTTTCCTCCCACTCCACAAGTTCTTTATAGATTTCCGATATCTTCCCCTCCCCCACCCCCGTTCTCGAAACCACCTTGCCCTGTCTCCCCTGCAGCGGTAGAAGCGGAAAGTTCGTAACCTGCCTTCGCAGAAAATCCCTTACCAGCAGAAACCGAAATCCATTCCCTCCCGGCAATTCAAAGTCCTCCTCCAGATCCTCCAAACAGGGAAAGCTCCCATCAATAAATAGATCCCCCAGCCTCTCAATACCTGCTCTCTGCCACGTCCGAAACCCCCCATCCATCCTCCCTGGTTCAAACCGGTGATTACCACAAATTGGAGCCCACACCGACGCCCCCTCCACTCCCATATGCGTCCGCCACTGCCCCCAGACTCTCAGGGCTGCCACTACCACCGGGCTAGTGGAGTACCGGGCCGGCGAGAACGGCAGAGGAGCCGTTACCAATGCCCCCAAACTTGTGCCCTTACATGAGGCTGCCTCCACCCGCTCCCACACCAACACCTCCCCCACTACCCACTTCTATAACACTGGCTATATATAAAAACCTTGTTTTTACCCATATTCTATTTGTACCCCGAGAACCGACCAAATTCCCCTAAGAGCCACATAATTCCCCCATCACCCCTAACGGTTCAGAAATATATTAAAGTAGGTCATCTGCATATAACGAGACGATGTGTTCCACCCCCCGACCCCCGGACTAGCCCCTTACAGTCCTTTGATGCTCTCAGCACCATCGCCAATGGCTCTATAGCCAAGGCAAACAACAGTGGGGAGAGGGGACATCCTTGCTTTGTCCCCCGGTGCAATCTAAAGTAATCTGAATTCACCCGGTTCGCCACCGGTGCCTGGTACAGCAACCAAACCCAGTCAATAAAGTCCTGCTCAAATCCAAACAGTCCCAGGACCTCCCACAAATTATTCAATTCCACCCAGTCGAAGGCCTTCTCCGCGTCCATAGCGCCCACCACCTCTGCCTCCCTCCCCGCGGAGGGCATCATGATTACATTCAGGAGCCTTCTAACATTGGCCGTTAACTGCCTGCCTTTAACAAACCCCGTCTGGTCTTCCCCTATCACCCCCGGAACACAGTCCTCTATCCTCGAGGCCAGATGTTTGGCCAGCAATTTGGCGTCGACATTCAGTGGGCAGATTGGTCTGTATGGCCCACATTGCTATGGGTCCTTCTCCCGCTTCAGGATCAGTGAGATCGAGGCCTGTGACATTGTTGGGGGAAGAACACCCCGCTCCCTTGCCTCATTAAATGCCCTCACCAGCAGCGGGCCCAGTATCCCAGAAAACCTCTTGTAAAATTCTACTGGATAGCTGTCCGGCCCCAGAGCCTTGCCCGACTGTATGGCCTCCAATCCCTCTACTACTTCTACAATCCCGATCGGGGGGCTCCCAGCCCCTCCACCAACCCTTCCTCCACCTTCGGAAACTTCAACCCTTCCAAAAACTGCCTTATCCCCTCCACCCCAGCTGGGGGCTCCGATTCATACAGCCGACTGTAAAACCCCTTGAACACCCGTTCATTCCCGCTGGGTCTAAGACTGTGTTCCCTCCTCTGTCCTTCACTTTTCCTATCTCCCTGGCCGCCTCCCTTTTCCTGAGCTGGTGTGCTAGCATCCTACTGGCCTTCTCACCATACCCATATATCACCTCAACTGCCTCAACTGCCCACCCCCTTCCCTGAGGACATCAGACCAAACTCCATCTTCAGCTTCTGCTGCTCCTTCAACAGCCCCGCCTCCGGGGCTTCAGAGTACCTTCTGTCCACCTGGAGTATTTCCCGAACCAGCCTATCCATCCCTGCCCTCTCCACCTTCTCCCTATGAGCCCGTATCGAAATTAGCTCCCCCCTAAACACTGCCTCTGCGCTTCCCAAATCGTTGCTGCCGAAACCTCCCCTGTGGCATTTATCTCCAAATAATTCTGCATGGCCTCCCTTACCTGTCCTGCACCCCCCTTCATCCGCTAACAGTCCGACATTCGATCTCCATTGTGGGCACTGACCCCCATCTTTGCTCACCCGTAAATCCACCCAATGTGGGGCATGGTCCGTCACAACCATCGGCGAATACTCGGCATCCATCACTCCCGCCAGCAAAGCCCTGTTCAAAATGGAAAATGAAAATCACTCCGGGAGTATACTTTGTGAACATGGGAGAAAAAGGAAAACTCCTTTGCGCTTGGCCGTCCGAACCTCCATGGATTGCCCCCCCCCCCCCCCCCCCACCCCCCACCCCCCCCTCCTGCCCGCATCCAATAAACCCCTTTATTTCCTTCGCCGCGACTGGCACCCTCCCTGCCCTTGAACTCGACCGTTCCAACCACAGCTCCGTAACCGTGTTACAATCCCCCCTCCTGGTCAGCCTATGCGAGTCCAAGTCCAGAATGTTCCATAATTCCCACCTCACAAACTCCGTGTTGTCCCAATTTGGTGCGTTAATATTCACTAATACAACCGGCATCCCCTCCAGTTTCCCACTCACCATGACATACCTACCCCTCGATTCCGCCACTGTATTCCCGACCTCAAATGACACCCGCTTATTGATCAAGATCGCTACCCCCCCTAGTTTTAGAGTCCAGCCCCGAGTAAAATACCTGCCCAATCCACCCCTTCCTCAGCCTAGTCTGATCCACTAACCTCAGGTTTGTCTCCTGTAGCATTGCCACATCCGCCTTCAACCTCTTTAAATGGGCGAGCACGTGAGCCCTCTTGACCGGCCAAATCAGCCCTCTCACGTTCTATGTGATCAGCTTGGTCGGGGGGGGGGAGGTGTTCGATGGGATGGGCAGGCAGAAGCTGAGGTTGCCCCTGGTAAGGGTGTACATGATCCAGGGGAGGCACTGAGCCCCTCGCCCACCGACCAGGCCCGTCTCCCACCAGGGACTCCACCCCCTGTACACTGAGGACGTAACCCTGGTGCTTCCGGGCTGACTGCCCGTTTTCCAAGATGGCAACTCACCTCCTCCGATCTCCACAGCAGCCATTGCACTAGCTTCATGTTTTTAAATAGGTGTGCAGAAGGGCAAAGTGTGACCGTTTGCTGGGGAGCCAGTTAGATCACAGGAGACTGTTCGATAGGGGCTCCTTCCCGTTAATAGAATGAAGATTAGCTTTAATTGGGGATTATTGGTGTCTCACCATTGTCATGTGTGAGTACCTTTCAGAAATGGATGTTTATCAAATAGCTGTAGTGGATGTACCTTTAAGAAATGGGTGTTTATCAAATAGCTGCAGTGATGTCAGTGTGCGGGTGGAGCTGAGCTGTGACTCTGCTTTTACTTTCGCTTTGAGCAAGAAAACTGGTATGTGTCTGTGTGTTTTAGTTTCATTTTCAGAGTTGAAGAAGCTGCAGTCACAGCAAGAAGATGCATTGATCTCTCTCTGCAATCTAAAGACTGTCTCCAGATCATTTGAGGATTTCAAAGTAATACCTGTTTCTGTAAAGAACTTAAACCTGCTGTCTTTCTATAAAAAGGATCTTTTGGTCTTATGGATGTTGTTAGGAAAGTTATGAAGAGTTACTTATAGAATATTGTATCTGATGGGATTATTGGTGCTGATAGTTGTGTGTGTTTATAAAGTGTTAACTGGATTCATATATAAACATGGTTTTGTTTTAAAAGTATTTTAGATCTCTGTTGCATCACACCTGTAAAGTAGGCCCTTGTGCTCCCCATAACCAAAATCTATTAAAGGTCGTGGATCAGGTGAACTCCATGATACGTTTTGGTGTTCTCTAAACCCTGGCCCATAACATCATGCCGTGGGGGGTATCCAGATCTTGCCAATGGGTGCGTGACGCTAAGATCAGAAAGCAATCAGTGACCGGTGCGATTCCCGATTTTGGCCTCCGATCTAACCGGCTCGCTCAGATTTGTGTCCAGTGTGATACAGCAGTTAGATCATGCCCTCTATGTGTGAGACCTGACTGTGTTTCAATGCAGAGGGCATCATTGCTAAGTTGAATCCTGCTTTCACCCAAGAGTAACACACATGCAATGACCCAATTAACCAACTTGCCTGCAAAAGGATAACCAAGCATAATTATACAGGGACAGGTTAGGACGTCCAGGCCCTCAAGCCTGCTCTGTCATTGAGTTAGATGATGGGGGATTTTCACTTCAACTCCTTTAATGGTCCTCATCATTTCCCCCATTGCCAAACTATGCCTCCCAAGCTACCCGTGCAGTCCCTCGAGACATCAATGCCAAGCTTTACCCCCAAACAACACCTCATTGCTCTTCATGGCCCATAAGCAATGGTATGCTCCCAAAGTGGGTGGGCAAGTTACAATGAGGCAGTATGGATAGGGTATAGGTGTGCGTGGTCAGTGGGGGATGTGAGGGTTGAGGGCTAGAGGGCCTTTCTGGTTTTATTTTAATTGGGTTGAAATCGCACAGCACTGAAGTGGGTCTTTTAAAGAACCCACCTGGACACGAGGCCGCCCCGTGGCTTCCAACCTTCCTCTGGGTCGACCCGCCCAACACTGGTCTGCCCCACCACCCTCTCTCGCCCAGTAATGAAAATCCCATCCTTGCTGGCATTTTCTCCCAAGGCGGGCGGTCGAGCTGGGAGCAGGATGAGAATCAAGGCCTATGTCTCTGAGCTCTGGTGCCCAGAACTGAATGCAATAAGTCTGATTGAATCTGACTCTATCATCTTTGTATTCAACCCCTTCAGATAAAGATCAAAATTCCATAATTTGGTGCCTGCCCTCGAGCTTTCAGTCATTTCTTTACACGAAAACCAAATCTCTTTGCTGATCTACAATTCCTAGTTTCTCATTACTCAGAATTAGTTATTCTTGGATCAAAGTCACCGATCTCACACTGACTGATTTCCGTTAGTCTTGCTCACTCGGTTATTAATTTCCTTTTGCAACTTCCACTTTTCCTTTACAATTGCTGACTATGTCTCCAAACATAGTCTCTGCAAATTTGAATACCAAACTCTCTACTTCCTCCATGTTGACCGTGGTTGCTTAACAACACAAGTAGATTAAAATTTTAAGATTAACGTAGAAACATATAAAATAGGTACAGGCATAGGCCATTCTGCCCTTCGGGCCTGCTCTGACATTCATTATGGTCATGGCTGATCATCCAACTCAATAGCCTCTTCCCACCTTCCCCCATATCCTTTGATCCCTGGATCAAAGAATCCCTACACTGCAGAAGGAGGCCATTTGGCCCATCAAGTCTGCATCGGCCTTTCGAAAGACCACCCCACCTAGGCCCAATCCCTTGCCCTATTCCTGCAAAGCCCACCTTCAGAGGCAATTTAGTATGGCCAATCCACCTAACCTGCACATCTTTGGAATGTGGGAAGAACCTGGGGTATCCAGAGGAAACCCACACAGACAAGGGGAGAATGTGCAAACTTCACACAGACAGTCACCCGAGGTCAGAATCAAATCCGTGTCCCTGGCACTGTGTGGTAGCAGTGTTAACCCCTGTGGCAGCAGTGCCACCCACTGTGCCACCGTACGTCTTGAAAATATATAATGCTTTGGTCTCAACTGCTTCCTGTGGAAAAATTCCATAGGCTCACCATACTCTGGGTGTAGAAATTTCTCCTCATCTCAGTCCAAAATAGTTTGCTCTATATACTTAGACTGTGACCCCTGGTTATGGACTTCCCCGCCATCAGGAACATCCTTCCTGCATCAACCCTGGCTTGTCCTGCTCGAAATTTATAAGTGGTTATGAGATTCCCCTCAATTCTTCTAAACTCCAGCAAATAAAATCCTAACAGACTCAGTCTCTCATACACCAGTCCCGCCATCCCAGGATAAACCTTCGCTGCACTCCCTCTAGTGCAAGAACATCCTTCTGCATATAAGGAGACCAAAACTATACACAATATTCCAGGTGTGGTCTCACCAAGGCCCTATATAATTTCAGCACGATTCCCCTACGCCTGTACTTGAATCCTCTCGTTTGAAGGCCAACATATCATTTGTTGTCTTTACTGCCTGTTGCTCCTGCATGCTTACCTTCAGTGATTGGTGTACGAGGACATCCAGATATCATTGCACATTCCCCTCTCCCAATCTAAAGCCATTCAGATGATAATCGACCTTCTGTTTTTGCAACCAAAGTGGATAATCTTAAATTTATACACATTATACCGCACCTGCTATACATTTGCCCACTCACTCAACTTTTCCACAATTACACTGAAGGATCTCTGAGTCCTCCTTCGAACTCACCCTCCCACCCAACTTGATGTCATCTGCAAATTTAGAGATATTATATTTAGTCCCCTCATCTAAAGCATTAATATATATTGTGAATAGCTGGGTTCCTAGAACTGATCACTGAGATACCCCACTTATTACTGCGTGCCATTTGGAAAAAGACCTGTTTGTTCCTACTCTTTGTTTCCTGTCTGCGAATCAGTTTTTCATCCATCTCAATAAACCATCCACAATCCCATGCACTTTAATTTATACCCTCATCTCTTATGTGGGACTTTGTCAAAAGTCTTTTGAAAGTCCAAATAAACCACATCCACTGCCTCCCTCTCATCAACTCATTAGTTGCATCCTCAAAGAAGTCCAGTATATTTGTCAAGCATGATATCCCTTTTGTAAATCCATGCGGATACTGTCCGATCCTGCCACTTGTTTTCCAAATAGAGTAGAAAAACACCAAGGGGTAAAGAACGTTAGTGGACATGCGACAAAGGAACATCTGTAATTATGGGTGATTTTAATCTGCATACAGATTGGGCAAAGCAAATTTGCCACAATACTATAGAGGAGGAATTGCTGGAGTGTATACATTGAGGAACCAACTGGAGAACAGGCCAACCTAGACTGGGCACTGTGTAATGAGAATGAGCAATCTAGTTGTGCGAGGCCCCTTGGGGATGAGTGGCCATAATGTTACAATTTTTCATCAAGATGGTGAGTGAAGGAGTTAATTCTAAGATTAGATTCCTGATTCTTGATAAAGGAAACTATGATGATATGAGGTATGAGTTGGCTTTGATTGACTGGAGAACATTTCTTAAAGGGACGACAGTGGGTAGGCACATGAGGCCTCCGAGAGGAGTCAACAGGCTGCGCAAAGGTGTGTCAGATCATTCCAGGTGGGGGACCCAGTTTTGGCTTGTAACTTCACCTCGGGCCCACTTTGATTAGCCGGACGGATTGTGTCCCAGTCGGGCCTGTATCATACGTGGTAAATGTAACTGGAAGGACTGTCAAAATGCACATTGACCATTTGAGGAACCAGGAGGGTGACGACCCCCAATTCTGAGCAAACGGGTCCCACTGGTGTTGTTGACACTCCTGTGAATATTCCTGAGAAGGGAGAGCCTAGAACTCCCAAATCAACTTAGCCAGCTGCACCTTTGGAGACTGGTGAGGCCTGTTCTCCTACCATTGAGGTGATGACTTCTGAACTATCACTGGCCGCTGACAATTTGACTCAAAGGATGTTGAGCCTGTGGGCAGACTACGGAGGTCCGGGAGGATTCCAAGGTCCCCGGGCCGATGGACTCTTCGATGAACTTTCTTTCTCCTGATCTCTTTTGCCATGTATATAGAACTTGCACATTGTTAAAGTGCAAATTGTAATAAGGGACTTAAGGGGGAGGAATGTGGTAGCACAGTCCCTTTAATGGGGCAGGCCTGGCGGACCATGTGACGGGCCCAGGCTCAATCGTGCGGGCTTGCATGAACCCAGGCCAATTGCGAGTTTACATTGGGCCTTGGGAGCAGGGACCTGGGCAGTATGGCCCATGGAGCCGAAGAGACAGGACCCATCCTATTGCGTTCTGTGCCTGTGTAATTACCAGCCTTTGCCTCAAGTCATTAAACCCTTTTGTTACTACTTTGGGAATAGAGGGATACGGACCCAGGAAGTGTAGAAGATTGTAGTTTAGTCGGGCAGCATGGTCGGCACGGGCTTGGAGGGCCGAAGGGCCTGTTCCTGTGCTGTACATTTCTTTGTTCTTTGTTCTTTGAAGCCTCCAGAGTCTTTCTTGCGCCATCACAGTCTGGCAGCATCCGTGGTGAGATAAACAGAGTTAATGTTTCAGGTCAATGGCTTTTGCTGGTTCTGTTGGAGGGTCACCAGCCTGAAACTTTAATTCTGTTTCTCTCCCGCCAATGCTGCCTGGTCTACTGAATGTTTCCAGCATTTCCTGCTTTTATTAATTAGAAGCTAATTCCTGCTGGATGTCGCAGTGTGTTCTTAGCTCCTTGTGGGTCTCCCCAGTCCTTGCCATCTGGAAGAGACTACTTCGCTAAGGTCAGAAAATGACTGGAAATTATATGTTAAAATAAAATATTTTCTAACAAGGTTTTTGAGTTGAAAAGTGTGACTTCTGAAGTGTGGCAACACTTGCTAAATGCAAAATGTTCCTCCTAGGTGGTCTAAGTTGTGGTTGTACTATTCAGCTACTAACTTAGCCTCGCTCTATTAAGATCATTTACAACTACTGCTCCATCTGCAAATCCATTTAATTATAGTAGCTAGTAAGTTAGTGAAAGCATTTAGAAATTAACAAATTGTTGTAGATTTTGGTTTCCATCTTTCAAGAATCCAGGATAATGAGGCGGTTTCTTTCCCGTTTAATCATTTTGTATCTGTGATGATTGTCGCATCTACAGTATGTTGAATGTGTTCTGCAGGGAGGTGTTTTTGATACCCTGCTGGAGAATGACATTAAAAAAAAAAAAGTATCTTATTACAGACATGTATCAAAACAGGTTACAGCGAATAAACACCCTGGGAAACATACCTCCCAACAATCACAGTCCGTACAGATTTTCCCCCTTTTTCACCCCCTCCCTCCCCTGCGACGAACAGCCTCTCAAACACGGTCATAAAGATCCCCCACCTTTCCCCAAACCCCCCAACTCATAATAATAATCGCTTATTGTCACAAGTAGGCTTCAATGAAGTTACTGTGAAAAGCCCCGAGTCGCCACATTCCAGCGCCTGTTTGGGGAGGCCAGTACAGGAATTGAACCGTGCTGCTGCCTTATTCTGCATTACAAGCCAGCTATTTAGCCCAGTGTGCTAATCCAGCCCCTATACTTTATCCTCTCTAATCGCAGGAATTCGTACAGGTCACCCAACCAAGTAACTACCCCCGGTGGCGATGCCAACCGCCACTCCACCAAAATCTGCCGCCGCGCAATCAGAGAGGCGAAGGCCAAGACACCGGCCTTCCTCCTCCTCATGAGCTCCAGCTTCTCGGAAACCCCAAATATCGCCACCATAGGGTCTGGGAAAGACCTCCTCCACTATCCTGGCTAAGACTGCGAACACGTCCCAATTTTTTACAACCCCAAAACATGTGCGTGTGATTTGTTAGCCCTCGCCCACACCTCTCACACTCATCCGCTCCCCCTGAAAGAACCCACTCATTCTCGCCCGTGTCATATGCACCCTGAGCACCACCTTAAACTATATCAGGCTCATCCTAGCACAAGAAGTGGTCCCGTTTACCCTTCGCAGTGCCTCACTCCATGCTCCCCAATTGATCGCCCCTCCCAACTCCGCTTCCCATTTCTCCTTGATCTTCACCACCTGCTCGTCTCCCTGCTCCCCCAGCCTCTTGTATATATCCCCAATTCTTCCCTTTCCTTCTACATCTGGAAGCAGCAGTCACTCCAGCAGGGTGTATCCCGGCAATCTAGGGAATCCCCTCCAGACCTTTTGCGCAATGTCCCTAACCTGCAAACACCTGAACTCACTCCCCCTCAGCAGCTCTACCCTCCCCCTTAGCTCCTCCAGACTGGCGAACCCTTGCTCCAAATACAGATCCCTCACCTTGACCAGCCCCACTTCCCTCCACCTCCTGCACACACGATCCATCCCCCCGGCTCAAACCCATGATTCTCACACAGCGGCGTTAGCACCGACATCCCTTCCACCCTAAAAAGCCTCCTCAGCTGATTCCATATCTTCACCGTGGCACCACCGGGCTCCCTGAATACCTACTCGGAGCCATTGGCAATGCTGCCGTCACCATAGCCCTCAAACTAGACCCCTTACAAGATTCCTCCTCCATCCTAACCCACTCTAGGAAGTTCCCATGCAAGGGAGTAGCAAAGAAGCCCTAATGTCCTCTGGACAATAACGCTGGGCTGGGAACCATGCGACAGAAGTGATTTAAATTGCGGACTTCGGATGATTCTACCAGTTTTACCCTGACAGTAAAGAGTTCGAGGAAAATAACATCACTTCTAACCAGAGTAGCTATTTAAACACCGGACCCAGCTTCGCACAAGACACCCAGCACATACATTACCCCCTCAGTGGACCCACCACATCACCCCCACACCCCATCCAACCCACCCCCCAAACCGCACCCACACCCCTGGACGAAGTCAACCCCACCTCCAGACCCTTTCCCCCTCCTCCCCGGCCCATCCCGACCCTCCTCCGCCCTCCCTCCCACCCCGCATTTCAACCCCCATTTCCTCTGCTCCAACTCCACACAACTCCAACCCCCCCAAAAGTCTGACCCCACCCCCGACACCCGCTACCCTCCGAGACCCCCTCCCGACACCCAGTCCGGTCCAGTCTGCCCCACCCACTCCCATCTGATTCACCCCACCCCTCCTATCCGGCCCACCCCACCCATTTCCTGGCCCCTCCCCACAACCCTTCACTGCCCCCTCCTGTCCGGTCAACCTCACCCCCTCCTCCCCCTTCCCGGTCCCCCCTCCCCCCCCGGTCTTCCCCCATCCCAATTACCTGAACCACTTACCTTTG
This sequence comes from Scyliorhinus torazame, assembly GCF_047496885.1. NCBI lineage: Eukaryota > Metazoa > Chordata > Chondrichthyes > Carcharhiniformes > Scyliorhinidae > Scyliorhinus > Scyliorhinus torazame. The sequence continues at coordinate 60,440,808 of NC_092707.1, forward strand.
AAACTTACCTTCCCCTTTTAAATTAGCCCTTTAAACAACCTGAGTAAGGATAGTTGGGCGAAACAGGGGCTTTGGAATTACAGCGAGGATAAATTCACCTAGAGTGGAAATCCAATGGACAATACCACTGTCAGGGAGTTAATGTAAGTCTGTTACCCTGCTGTTGTAAGAAGCTGTGATTAAACGTGTAAGGTAGATGGTCCCTTTGAAACAGTCGAATACACGGCTTAAACATGGCTGAAGATCAGTTAAGGGTGATGGTAAAGAACTCATGGTGCAACAAATTGGCAGTTGATCACACGTGCCTGAAGCAGAGAGCTAAGCTTGCACTGCATTGCAATTGGTTCACACATTTGCGAGAAACCTCATTTGTATAACGTACTGCGCTGTAATGTTCTATGTTCTATGTTCTATATGGTGCATGGTGCGCAGGCACCAACCCAGGTCCAGGGGAAGGTAATGATGCACCAGCATCTCTTCAAAGGATATTTGGGACAGGATTTAATGGAAGCATCTCTGGGCTTTGTTTTGAGCATGATCGGTGGGGTGCTTCTTGACAGCTGCATTGTCAATTTCACGGCCCATATTTAACGGCACTTAGTGCTGGAAATTAGCCCTCACAAGCTTCTCGCCGTTACTGGCTGTTCTGCTGACTGATTCACCGGACTGGCACCTCAATGTCCCGCTGCTAACAAGTGGGTGCTGGACAAGGCCCAGAGGTGGATAAGGCCAACAGGTCGCTAAGGCAGAAGACAAGAGCGGGGGAGCCGCTTCAGACGGTGATTGTAAGGCTCCACAAGTTTGTGGAGAAGGAAAAGATCCTGTGGTGGGCCAGGGAGAAACAGATCTGTGAATTGGGCCGGGGGGGGGGGAACAAGGTCCGAAGATACCAGGACATTGGAGCAGAGCTGGCTAAAAGGCGTGCTGGATCCAACAGGGCCAAGGCAGCTCTCTATCGATGGCAGGTCAGCTTCGCGATGCTGTACGCGGCGAAACTGTGGGTGACGTTTGAAGGCCGAGAGTACTATTTTGAAACCCTAGAGGAGGCCAATGACTTTATTATGAGCATAAACTAGGGGAGAACTGAACTTTGATGGGAGACGGTGGAGTTGGTACAGCGGAGGTCTGAGGGCATGGATAATGTGGGGGTTGGAGGGTGGGGGGGGGGGGGGCTATACCTTCCTCTTGGTTGGGAGGGATTTTGTTGGGATGACTATTTGTTCAGGGGTAATAAGTTTGGAAAGGGTCAACTGACTCCCGCCCCCCCCCCCCCTCCCCCGCTTCCTGCTGCCTGTAGTGGTGTTTATTTTTTGGAGGAGCTGACCAATGGTTTTGGATGCGTCTTTGTTTGGGTGGGGGAGGGGGAGGTCCACAGGGAGCCGTTTGCACAGATCAAGGAGGAGGGGGTGGGGGTAGGATGGAAGGTTAGATAGGAGGAGTTGGAAGGTAGGAGGAGATGGCAGGTAATACTGGTGAACGGAAGTGAGGTACGGGAGATGACCACGAGGGATGGCCGAGGGGTGCGTGATGTGGAAGTGGTGGAGGAGAAGCCTGGTCATGGGGAGAGAAGGGGTGCCATCTTGGATGGTTCTGGTATGGGATGAAATTGAAAGGGACAGAATCAGCAGGGGAGGTTGGCGGGTAGTAGAGGGGAGTGGACGCGCAAGCCTCTGGTAAGACTCATAACATGGAACGTTGGGGGCTCAACAGGCCGGTGAAGAGATCTTGGGTCTTTGTGCACCTAAGGAGTCTGAAGGCGGGGGTGGTCTTTCTGCAGGAGGCTCACCTCCGGGTGAGGGATCAGGTTAGGCTGAGAAATGATGGGTGGGTCAGATATTTCACTCAGGGTTTGACCCGAAGTCACGGGGGTGGGGGGTGGGGAGTGGGGGGGGGGGGGGGGGGGGGGGGGGGGTAAGCCATTTTGCTGAGTAAAAAGATGGGATTTGGGACTGTGAAGAAAGAGAGGGACCCGGGTGGGGGACATGTATGGTGAGCAGGGTATTGGAGGGGACGCCGGTGGTGCTTGTGAATGTATACCCACTGAATTGGGAGGAAGTGGGATTCGTGAGGGGACTGCTGGGAGTAATTCCGGACCTGGCCATACATCAGTTGACTATGGGAGGAGGCTTTAATTATGCTGCAACCGAGGGTAGACAGGTCGAGCCGCATTCAATGGGAAGGCTGCAGATGGTGAAGGAGCTGGGAGGGTTTATGGAAAGGATGGGTATGGTGGCCCCGTGGAGAATTAAGAACTCGGGGGGAGGGAGGCACTAATCCTTCTTGTCGCACATGTACAAAGTATGCTCCAGAATCGATTTTTTTGTGGTGAGCCATGAGTTGTTGGCGAGGGTAGAGTATGTGGGGATAGTAATCTCGGACCATGCGTCGCACTGGCTGGAGGTTCAATTTAGCTCGGGGTGGAAGCAGAGGGCTGGATGGAGATTAGACCCGGGGCTGCGAGCAACAAGGTGCAGTCGGTGATTAAGGACTACGTGGAGTTGAACCAAAATGGAGAGGTATCGGCGGTCTCACTCTGGGAGGCATTGGGGGCGGTGGTTCAGTGGGAGATTATTTTGTTCAAGGCACAGGGAGATAGGAAAAGGAGAGAAGAGTACGAACGATTATTGGGCGAGAGGTGGACAGGGAATATTTAAGGGCCGCCACTGTGGAGGGATTGGCGAAGAGAAAGAAGTTACAGGGGCAGTTCGACAGGTTGACGACGGGAAGGGCGGTTGGGCAGCTACAAAGGGAGGGGAGGGTGCAGTATGAATACAGAGAGAAGGTGTGCCACATGTTAGCCCATCAGCTACGGAGGCAGGCCGCGTCTAGGGATATTTTGAGGGTTTGGACAAGGAAGGGGGAGATACTGTCAGAACCAGCGAAGATAAGTGGGTGATGGAGGGGGAGGGGGCTGCATGGAAGAGGCTGGAGACGGCGTCCTGTGTGGGTACGAGTCTGGGGGCGCTGGCAACGGCGCCGTTGCCGCTCCCTCCAAGGAGGTATACCACGAGCCCGGTGGTAATGGCGGCCCTCAAAATTTGGGGGCAGTGGAGGTGGCATAGAGGGGAAGTTAAGGCCCCGGCGTGGACCCCATTACGGGGGAACCACCGGTTCGCCCCAGGAAGAACAGGTGGAGGGTTTTCGGGGTGGCACAGGGCAGGGATACGAAAGTTGGGGGACCTGTTTGTGGACGGGAAGTTCGCGAGCTTGGGTGAGCTGGAGGAGAAGTACGGGCTCCCCCCGGGGAAGACCTTCAGGTACTTACAGGTAAGGGCATTTGCCAGACGGCAGGTGGTGGAATTCCCGCGGCTACTGCCACACACAGTACAGGACAGGGTGCTCCCGGGGGGGTGGGTGGGAGTGGGGAAGATCTCGGAAACTTACCAGGTGATGCAGGAGGAGGAGGAGGCCTCGGTGGTGGAGTTGAAAGGTAAGTGGGAGGAGGAGTTGGGAGAGGAGATCGAAGAGGGGATGTGGGCAGATGCCCTAGGGAGGGTGAACTCTTCCTCTTCATGCGCGAGGCTCAGCCTCATGCAGTTTAAGGTGCTGCATAGGGCACACATGACCGGGACAAGGATGAGCCGGTTCTTTGGGGGTGAGGACAGGTGTGTTAGGTGCTCAGGGAGCCCAGCAAATCACACCCATATGTTCTGGGCATGCCCAGCACTGGAGGAATTTTGGAAGGGCGTAGCGAGGACGGTGTCGAGGGTGGTAGGATCCAGGGTCAAGCCGGGCTGGGGGCTCGCAATATTTGGGGTGGCAGAGGAGCCGGGAGTGCAGGAGGCGAAAGAGGCCGGAATTCTGGCCTTTGCGTCCCTGGTAGCCGGGCGAAGGATTCTCCTTCAGTGGAAAGATACGAGGCCCCCAAGCGTGGAATCCTGGATCAGTGGTATGGCAGGGTTCATTAAATTGGAGAGGGTGAAATTCGCCTCGAGAGGGTCGGTACAAGGGTTCTTTAGGCGGTGGCAACCGTTCTTAGACTTTCTGGCAGAATGATAGACATTGGGAGGGGGGGTTTACTTTATTTTTGTTTATGTTATTTACACTGGAAGGGTCTGAGGTGGTGTATACACCTGTTGTCTTAAGTCGGGGTGTTAATGTTAATTTATTATTTAGGTACGGGGGGGGGGGGGGGGGGGGGTTTGGGGGGTTGCTTTTTTAGATTGTGTTTTGTACTTAACCCTGTTGGGTTCTTTTTTATTTCTCATTTTGTTATTGATATTTTATGAAAACCTTTAATAAAAATTATTTTAAAAAAAAGAACCAACGAAGATAAATGAGGCATTCAGGGAATATTATGAGGGATTGTACAGGGCGGATCCGGGCGGCAAGGAAGGGGATATGGGGCGGTTCTTAGATGGGTTGGAATTTCCACGGCTGGATGAGTGGAGGAGGCAGGTACTAGAGGAGCCTCTAGGGCTGAGGGAGGTAATGGAAAGCATAGCAGGGACCGGGGCCGGACGATTACCCGGCGGAATTTTATAAGGAGTTTGTGGCAGAACTGGCACTACACCTACTGGGGGCATTTAGTGAGGCGCTGGAGAAGGGGGAGCTGTCAGAGACAATGACACAGGCGACGATTACGCTAATTCAAAAGTAAGGGAAGGACCTACTAGAGTGTGGGTCATAGAGGTCCATAACACTGCAGAATACAGACCTGAAAGTGTTGGCTAAGTTAGTGGTGAGGAGGATGGAAGGATGCATTCCTAGGGTGGGTGCAGAGCATCAAACGAGCTTCGTGAAGGGCAGGCAATTCTCGAATAATATAAGGTGACAATTGAATGTGATCATAACCCCGTCAAGAGGACAGGACCGAGAACCTCCGATGACAGCGGGCGGGAGGCAGCCGCACACTGGAGGGCTCCCGCTCGGGAATAGAAATTTTGGGGTTCTAACGCCCGGCCCCAGGGCAAGGAGGCTGAAAAAGCTGTAAGAAGGCACAGGGGGGAGAAATGTCCAAGCTTGGGAAAAAAACGGCCGTGAAAAAGGGGATTAATGAAAGCCCGCCGGTGAGTGGAAAAGTCAGCGCAGGAACTGTAAGGAAAGCGGAGGCTGGAGCACCAGGGGAGGCCGCAGCGCTCACAGCAGAAGAAATGACCAAAGTGATGGCTGTGGAACTTGAAAAACAGTTCGCAAAGCACATGGAAGCGATGAAGAAGGAGATGGGGGCGGTATTGAAAGTGCTGCTGGAGGAGGCGATTGCCCCGGTGAGGGCGGCGGTATCAAGCACAGCGGCGGAGGTGCAGGAGCAAGATGAGACACTGAAGGAAGTGGAAGAGATATTATCGCAGCACAGTGATCAACTCACCTCGATGGGGTAGGAGTTGCGGAAGGTGACAGAGACCAACAAGGGTCTGCGAGCCAAAATGGAAGACCTGGAAAACAGATCCAGGCGGCAGAATCTGAGGATCGTGGATCTGCCCAAAGGGGTGGAAGGCCCGAGGCCGACGGAGTATTTTGCCACGATGTTGGCGGAGCTATTGGGGGAGGGGGACGATCCCTCTCGATACGAACTGGATCGGGCTCATCGGTTGTGGAGACCTATACCAAAGGCGAGTGAGCCGCCAAGAGTAGTAACTGTGTTTCCATAGGTACAGCGTGAAGGAGAAGGTCCTGTGTTGGGCAAAGCAGAGGCGGGTGGTGCAGTGGGCTGGAGCTGGTATACGCATACACCAGGACTTTACGGTGGAGCTGGCGAGGAGGCGGGCTGCCTTCAGCTGGGTGAAGAAGGCACTGTACATCAGCAAGGTGCAGTGCGGCATAGTATACCCAGCTAAGTTGAGGGTGACCTACAAATCCAAGGACTTTTATTTTGGGACGGCGGGTAGCGGCGGAGGAGTTTGCGAAGGCAGAAGGACTGTGGCAGAATTGAGAAATGGGACTGAGAGCGGGTCGTATACCGATGTAGCCTCATGTAACTTTATTTTTCCACTGCGTGTTGGTGTATGTACTAAATGATTCGCGCTGTATATTTGGACAAGGGAAGAGATGGGACTTTCATTTGCAATGATGGTTCCTTGGGGCTTGGGTGTGTATGCGGTGTTTGTGTGCTAAAGGGGATTTCTTGGTTTTCCTGGGACCGGGCAAGGGGGAAGGAGACCCGGGCGGGGGCCTCCACACTGGCCGGTTTAAGCCGGCCAGTGAACAGGAGTGAGATGGGGGGGGAGAGGCTGCGGCCATTGGAGCCTGGTAGAACAGCTTTCGGTGAGTCTAGCTGGGGTGAAAAGATGGGGGAAGGAACCGAGGTTGGGGGGAGGAGTTTACAAGAGGGAGTGGATGGGAGGAGTCTGGGAGGTGGGGTGGGGGGGTTGTCTACAATTCATGGGTGTCATTCACGGTACGCTTTCGGGGATTGAATGGCATTGAATATTAGGGGGTGGTTGGGGGGGTGGACTATATATGTCAACGGTGACCAGGGGCGATTCCCGATTCCTTTTTTCCTCCTTGGGAGGGTTATTTTATTTGATGCTTATATTGTCAGGTGGGCCGTTGTTTGGGGGCTGGTGGGAGGATGGGATCATTGTTGTTAATAAGGGGATTGACATTGTATTCATTACCGTTTACTGTTCGTTGGTGGAGTATAAATTCTGAAGAAAATGTGAAAATGGAGAATAAAAATATTTTAAAACAAAAAATAAAAGAGGACAGGGCCGGAGGTAGTGGTGTCTATGGACGTGGAGAAGGCATTCGATCGGGTGAAGTGGCAGTATCTGTTTGAGGTCCTGGGAAGGTTTGAGCCAGTTTGCGGTATGGGTGTGTCTGCTGTGTGTGTCCCCGGTGGCGCGTGTACGGACCAATGAGATGAGCTCACGGAATTTCGAGTTGGACAGGGGACGGTGCAGGGTTGTCCTCTATCGCCGCTGCTGTTAGTGCTTGCGATAGAGCCCTTGGAGATGGCCCTTAGGGGCTCCGCAGAGTGGCAGGGGATCAGGAGGGAGAGTAGGGAGCACCGGGTGTTGCTGTATGCGAATGACCTGCTATTATATGTGTCGGATCGCTGGAGAGGTTTGGGGCTTTTTCCTGTTCGGAGTTGAACATGGGGAAAAATGAGGGGCGGGATTCTCTGATCCTGGGGCTCAGTGTTGACGTGATCATAAATGCCGTCACATTTCACGACGGCGTCAACTGGCCCCCAAGATCAGCGATTCCAAGCCCCTCAGTAGGCCAGCATGGCACTGGAGCGGCCAACGCCGCTCCAGCTGCCGATACCGGGGTCAAATGGGCACCGCGGGTTTGCGCAAATGGGTGCATGCACACTGCAACCGGCCCGATTGCGCGCATGCACACTGCAACCGGCGCGATTGCGCACTGCGACCAGCCCGATTGCGCGCACGAACACTGCAACCGGCTCGATTGCGCACATGCACACTGCAACCGGCCCGATTGCGTGCATGCACACTGCAACCGGCGTGATTGCACGCATGCACACTGCAACCGGCTCGATTGCGCACATGCACACTGCAACCGGCTCGATTGCGCGCATGCACACTGCGACCAGCCCGATTGCGCGCACGAACACTGCAACCGGCTCGATTGCGCACATGCACACTGCAACCGGCCCGATTGCGTGCATGCACACTGCAACCGGCGCGATTGCGCGCATGCACACTGCAACCGGCCTGATTGCGCACATGCACACTGCAACCGGCCTGATTGCGCACATGCACACTGCAACCGGCCTGATTGCGCGCACGCACACTGCAACCGGCCTGATTGTGTGCATGCACACTGCAACCGGCGCGATTGCGCGCATGCACACTGCAACCGGCGCGATTGCGCGCATGCACACTGCAACCGGCCTGATTGCGCACTGCGACCAGCCCGATTGTGTGCATGCACACTGCAACCGGCCTGATTGCACGCATGCACACTGCAACCGGCGCGATTGCGCGCATGCACACTGCAACCGGCCTGATTGCGCGCACGCACACTGCAACCGGCCCGATTGTGTGCATGCACACTGCAACCGGCCTGATTGCGCACATGCACACTGCAACCGGCGCGATTGCGCACTGCGACCAGCCCGATTGTGTGCATGCACACTGCAACCGGCCTGATTGCACGCATGCACACTGCAACCGGCGCGATTGCGCACTGCGACCAGCCCGATTGCGCGCACGAACACTGCAACCGGCTCGATTGCGCACATGCACACTGCAACCGGCCCGATTGCGTGCATGCACACTGCAACCGGCGCGATTGCGCGCATGCACACTGCAACCGGCCTGATTGCGCACATGCACACTGCAACCGGCCTGATTGCGCACATGCACACTGCAACCGGCCTGATTGCGCGCACGCACACTGCAACCGGCCTGATTGTGTGCATGCACACTGCAACCGGCGCGATTGCGCGCATGCACACTGCAACCGGCGCGATTGCGCGCATGCACACTGCAACCGGCCTGATTGCGCACTGCGACCAGCCCGATTGTGTGCATGCACACTGCAACCGGCCTGATTGCACGCATGCACACTGCAACCGGCGCGATTGCGCGCATGCACACTGCAACCGGCCTGATTGCGCGCACGCACACTGCAACCGGCCCGATTGTGTGCATGCACACTGCAACCGGCCTGATTGCGCACATGCACACTGCAACCGGCGCGATTGCGCACTGCGACCAGCCCGATTGTGTGCATGCACACTGCAACCGGCCTGATTGCACGCATGCACACTGCAACCGGCGCGATTGCGCACTGCGACCAGCCCGATTGCGCACTGTGACCAGCCCGATTGCGCGGACTTCCTTCTCCGCGCCGGCCCTGACGCAACATGGCGTAGGGCTACAGCGGAGCAAAAGAGGCCCCCAGTCCGAGAGGCCAGCCCGCCAATCGGTTGGCCCCATTCGAGGGCCAGGCTGGAGGCCCTCCCCCTCCAGACTGCCCCCGAAAGGATGTAAGCCAAGGTCCGGCCGGGTAAGACCACACGTGGACAGCGGCGGTGGGACTTGGATTTTTCTTACGGCCACTCAGCTCACCCTGGGCAGAGAATCGCCGGGGGGTGGCCGCGTAGAGCGGCCCCCAACCGGCGCCGCGCCGGCGCCAATTCTCCGCTCTCCGGAGAATCGGCGGACCGGCGCCCGGCCCGGGCTGAGAGAATCCTGCCCGAGGTGTTTCCGGTGAATCCGTCGGGTCAGGGAGCTAATTTGAGGGTTTGCCATTTAGGGTTGCCAGGGATAGATTTATGCATCTGGGGATCCAGGTGTCGGCGGAGTGGACGATATTGCATTAAGTGGAACTTAACAAAGTTGGTGGAGAAGATAAAGGTGGATTTTAGGAGGTGGGATACACTCCGCCTGATGCTGGCGAGGAGGATTCAAGTGGTGAAAATGAATGTCCTGCCAACATAGAACATAGACCATTACAGCGCAGTACAGGCCCTTCGGCCCTCAATGTTGCGCCGACCTGTGAAACCAATCTAAAGCACATCTACACTATTACCTTATTGTCCATATGTCTAACCAATGACCATTTAAATGCCCTTAGTGTTGGCGAGTCCACTACTGTTGCAGGCAGGGCATTCCACACCCTTACTACTCTCTGAGTGAAGAACCTACCTCTGACATCTGTCTTATATCTATCTCCCCTCAATTTAAAGCTATGTCCCCTCGTGCTAGACATCACCATCCGAGGAAAAAGGCTCTCACTGTCCACCCTATCCAATCCTCTGATCATCTTGTATGCCTCAATTAAGTCACTCTTAACCTTCTTCTCTCTAACGAAAACAGCCTCAAGTCCCTCAGCCTTTCCTCATAAGATCTTCCCTCCATACTAGGCAACATTCTGGTAAATCTCCTCTGCACCCTTTCCAATGCTTTCACATCCTTCCTATAATGCGGCGACCAGAATTGCACGCAATACTCCAAATGCGGCCACACCAGTTTTGTACAGCTGCAACATGACCTCATGGCTCCGAAACTCAATCCCTCTACCAATAAAAACTTACACACCGTACACCTTCTTAACAACCCTCTCAACCTGGGTGGCAACTTTCAGGGATCTATGTACATGGACACCGTGATCTCTCTGCTCATCCACACTGCCAAGAATCTTACCATTAGCCCAGTACTCTGTCTTCCTGTTATTCCTTCCAAAATGAATCACCTCACACTTTTCTGCATTAAACTCCATTTGCCACCTCTCAGCCCAGCGCTGCAGCTTATCTATGACCCGCCCAACACTAGTCTGCCCCACCACCCTCTCTCCCCCAGTAATGAAAATCCCATCCTTGCTGGCATTTTCTCCCAAGGCGGGCGGTCGAGCTGGGAGCAGGATGAGAATCAAGGCCTATGTCTCTGAGCTCTGGTGCCCTGAACTGAATGCAATAAGTCTGATTGAATCTGACTGAAGGACCATTCTATCATCTTTGTATTCAACACCCTTCAGATAAAGATCAAAATTCCATAATTTGGTGCCTGCCCTCGAGCTTTCAGTCATTTCTTTACACGAAAACTCAAATCGCTTTGCTGATCTACAATTCCTCGTTTCGCATTACTTAGAATTAGTTATTCTTGGATCAAAGTCACCGATCTCACACTGACTGATTTCCGTTAGTCTTGCTCACTCGGTTATTCATTTCCTTTTGCAACTTCCACTTTTTCTTTACAATTGTTTACTGTGTCTCCCAACTTAGTCTCTGCAAATTTGAATACCAAACTCTCTACTTCCTCCATGTTGACCGTGGTTGCTTAACAACACAAGTAGATTAAAATTTTAAGATTAACGTAGAAACATATAAAATAGGTACAGGCATAGGCCATTCTGCCCTTCGGGCCTGCTCTGACATTCATTATGGTCATGGCTGATCATCCAACTCAATAGCCTCTTCCCACCTTCCCCCATATCCTTTGATCCCTTGATCAAAGAATCCCTACACTGCAGAAGGAGGCCATTTGGCCCATCGAGTCTGCATCGGCCTTTCGCAAGACCACCCCACCTAGGCCCAATCCCTTGCCCTATTCCTACGTATTTTCTGTAGTAGCCTACCGTGGGGAACCTTATCAAACGCTTTACTGAAATCCATATACACCACATCTACTGCTTTACCCTCATCCACCTGTTTGGTCACCTTCTCAAAGAACTCAATAAGGTTTGTGAGGCACGACCTCCCCTTCACAAAACCGTGTTGACTATCTCTAATCAAATTATTCCTTTCTAGGTGATTATACATCCCATCTCTTATAAACCTTTCCAAGATTTTGCCCACAACAGAAGTAAGGCTCACTGGTCTATAGTTACCTGGGTTGTCTCTACTCCCCTTCTTGAACAAGGGGACAACATTTGCTATCCTCCAGTCTTCTGGCACTATTCCTGTAGACAAAGATGACTTAAAGATCAAAGCCAAAGGCTCAGCAATCTCCTCCCTAGCTTCGCAGAGAATCCTAGGATAAATCCCATCCGGCCCAGACTGATCCATTTTCACACTTTCCAGAATTGCTAACACCTCCTCCTTATGAACCTCAAACCCTTCTAGTCGCCTGAATCTCAGTATTCTCCTCGACAACATTGTCTTTTTCCTGTGTGAATAGATGCAAAATATTCATTTAGCACCTCTCTGATCTCCTCGGACTCCAAGCACAACTTCCCACTACTGTCCTTGACTGGCCCTACTCTTACCCTAGTCATTTGTTTATTCCTGACATATCTATAAAAAGCCTTGGGGTTATCCTTGATCCTACCTGCCAAAGACTTCTCATGTCCCCTCCTGGCTCTTCTTAGCTCTCTCTTTAGGTCCTTCCTAGCTAACTTGTAACTCTCGAGCGCCCTAACTGAACCTTCATGTCTCATCATTACATAAGCCTCCTTCTTCCTCTTGACAAGTGTTGCGGCTGTTTTAGTAAACCACGATTCCCTTGCTCGACCACTTCCTCCATGCCTGACAGGTACATACTTATCAAGGTCACGCAGTAGCTATTCCTTGAACAAGCTCCACATTTCCATTGTGCCCACCCCCTGCAGTTTTCCTCCCCATCCGATGCATCCTAAGTCTTTGCCAAGGTTTCTATTATATTCCAGACGCTCCAGATTTTCATTCCAAAGGCCTTTTTTTCGGAAGTTGGAGTCATTTCAGGTTTGTATGAGTGGGGAAGGTGCCTAAGGTGCAGGGGGACCTTTTGCAGAGACAGAAATGGGGAGTTAGCGTTACCGAACCTGCTGCACTACTATTGGGCAGCGAATGTGGAGAAAGGGAGAGGGTGGGCGAGGGGTTAGAATGGAGGAAGAGTCCTGTAGGGGGTCAAGCCGGAAGGCCATGGCGACGGTGGCGATGCCGCTGGCACCGAGGGGATATACTGAGAGCCCAGTTGTGCAGTCCGCAATAAAGGTGTGGAACCAGCTGAGACATTTTAGGATGGAGGGGCTGTCGGTGTTAACACCACTGTGTGAGAACCATGGGTTTAAGACAGAGGAGGTGGATGGTAAGTGCCAGAGGTGGAGAGAAGTTGGACTGGTGAGGGCGAGGGATTTGTATCTGGAAGATAGGTTCGTAAGCCTAGCAGAGATACGGGATTGGTGTGAATTTGTTTATTGTCACGTGTACCGAGGTACAGTGGAAAGTATTTTCCTGCGAGCAGCTCAAACAGATCATTTCTTCTTCGTATGAGGAATGGTTGAGGACTCTGGGTTTGTACTCATTGGAGTTTAGAAGGATGAGGATCTTATTGAAACTTACAGGATATTCCGAGGCCTGGATAGTGGACGTGGAGACAACGTTTCCACTTGTATGAAAAACAAGAACCAGAAGATACAATCTCGGACTGAAGGGACGATCCTTTAAAACAGAGTGGCCTAATTCTGCTCCTATGTCTTATGGTCTTATTTAGTACATGAAAACACATAATAGGGCAACATAAGGCGCACAATGTAAATACATAGACATCGGCATTGGGTAAAGCATACAGGAGTGTAGTATGAATCGGGTCAGTCCATAAGAGGGTCATTTAGGAGTCTGGTAACAGCGGCGAAGAAGCTGTTTAGAATCTGTTTATGCGTGTTCTCAGACGTTTGTATTTCTTGCCCGATGGAAGAATTTGGAAGAGTGAGCAAGGTGGGTGGGAGGGGTCTTTGATTATGCAGCTCGCTTTTCCCAGGCAGCGGGAGGTGTAGAGTCAGTGGATGGGAGCAGGTTCGTGTGATGGACTGGGCTGTGTTCACGACCCTCTGAAGTTTCTTGCGGTCTTGGGCCGAGCAGCTGCCATACCAGGCTGTGACGCAGCCAGATAGGATGCTTTCTATGGTGCATCTGTAAAAGTTGGTAACAGTCAATGCGGACATGCCGAATTTCCTTAGTTCCCGGAGGAAGGCCCTGTTGTGCTTTCTTGAAGTAGCGTCGAAGTGGGTGGACCAGGACATGTCTTTGGTGATGTGCACACTTAGGGAGAGGATAGAGCTCACGAAGCAAAGTGAATTTAGGTATTTACAAGTAGGGGACTTTGCACGGAAGGTGTGGAAAGGGTTTCCTAGGCTGTCAAAATATGCTCTTTTGGAATGGTTGCTGCTTCTGGACGTGGGAGAGTAGCATTGGGGACAGGTGGCTGGGAGAGCAGGGGGTTACGCAAGTGGTGAGGATCTAGGACAAATGGTAGTAGTAGTTGGGGGAAGGGATATAGATCGGGGATTGTGGAGGGAGGCACTGCGAAGGGTGAATTTAACTTCCTCGTGTGCGAGGATGAGTTTGATACAGTTGAAGGTGGTACACAGGGTGCACATGACTCGGGCGAGAATGAGTGAGTTCTTTCAGGGAGTGGCAGACGAAACGGAGAAGTGTGGGCGAGGACCAGCAAACCACGCACATATGTTTTGGGGGTGTGAGATGTTAGAGAGATACTAGGCAGGAGTGTTCGGGACGCTAGTATAGATTGTGGGGGTTGAGGTCGGGCTGGACCCGAAGATGCTGATTTTGGGGATATCGGAAAAGTCGGAGCTGATGGAGGGGTGGAAGGCCGATGTGGTGGCCTTCGCCTCTCTGGTTGCCCAGCAAAGAATTTTGGTGGAATGGCAATTGACTACACTGCCGGCGGTGGCGGCCTGGCTAGGGACCTATACGACTTCCTCCAGTTAGTTGGAGAAAATTAAGTTTGAATTGAGGAGTTCAGCGGAGGGCATTGAAGCACGGTGGGGACTGTTTGTGGCCATGTTCGAGGAGTAGTTGTCGCAGGGAGGGCTGGGTGAAAAAGGGGAAAAACCTGTACAGACTGTAAAACTGTGAGTTGGGGAGTGTGTTCCCTGGATTATTTGTTTTTGTATTTTGTTGAATAAGTTTGGAATAAAATACATTAAAAAAAACCAAATCACAAATATAATGATCCACAAGAGATCAAAACAGATATTTTATTAAACTAGGGATCTCTTTAGTGCACACAATGTTTTTCTTAAAACATAATCCAGAAATGTCACAGGAGCTTTGGCAACCAAAGTACAAGAAAATAGCCTCAAATCCATTGAGGATGTTTCACTAGAGAGGGCGTCTGTAATAAAAAGCCTTTTTATTGTTTGGCCAAATTTATTTTGCCAGTTGAATTGAACAATAAAAGTGCAGTCTACTAGGTCACTTCTTCACTTCTCCGAGATCTTCAATGGAGTCATCATCCACCTGCAAGAATAATAATATTAATAAATTGAAGCTATTTAAATGAGAAGAAAATTGATTAAGTAACAGCTCTATAGTCAGTTATTCTTCATGTGGGGAAGAGAAAAAACAAGAAAAAAATATTTCTGCAATGTTATCGGGTATCCTTAGCGACTGCTAAACATTCAATTAGCTCAATTGTCTAGACAGCTAGTTTGTGATGCAGAGCGTGGCCAGCAGCGCAGGTTCAATTCCCGTACCGGCTGAGGTGGTTCATGACGGCCCCGCCTTCTCAACTTTGCCCCTTGCCGGAGGTGTGGTGACCCTCAGGTTAAATCACCACCAGTCAGCTCTCCCCCCTCAAAGTGGAAAGCAGCCTATGGTCATCTGGGGACTCTGATGACTTTTCAATCTTATAGACTCAATTGATGAGTTATTATTATCGAGAACAAGTTTGATGATCCAAGACAACAAATCACTTTCAATCCTTATACTAGCAGGTTTTCTGTCGTGCTGCCCTTGTTCTAATAAAACCTCAGCTTCATCCCTGGTTTTTTGAGCCTAACCTCAATGAATTTTGAACTGGGTACGATGCTGAGCTTTGTCTCTGTGCCCACGTCTTTGACCAAGATATCCTCTAATCCCTGTCCTTTCTCCCTTCTTCAGAATGTTGTTCCACCTGGACACTTTCCTCCAGCCTCTCTTGATATTTTCACGAGGAACTTGCTGATTAATCAGTGCAGCTTCTTACACTCATCCAAAACTGAAAAAAAATCATCAACCTCGCTTCCAATTTCCAATATTCTCTCACCTTAATGTAGCTCGTCTCTTACTATTCCCTTCCATTGCTCCACTGCTATCTCTGGAGATTGACTGTTAATTAATAGCTATTATAAGTCCAATGGACAACAGCACCTTGATTACACTTTTTTCCACCCTGCTCCTTGTGAGGAAATTATTTCATTGTCCCAATTTCTTAGTCTCCTATAGGTTTCTAGCATATGCAGTAGTTTGCTTTTCAACAACATTATCCTGCTAAAGGATAACGATGTAGATTTAAATATAAAAATGTTGAAAATACTCAGGTTTTTAAAATTTTACTTTTTACAGGATGTGAGTGTTACTGGGTAAGCCAGTATTTATTGTTCACCCCTAATTACCCTCGAGATGGTTTAACTTTTCTCATCCAACTTTATTCAGTTCTGGTGAAAGGTCACAGGCCTAAACGTGAACTTTGTGAAGAAAATCCAAGAAGAAACCCAAATTGTGTTTCACGGCGGATTGTCCCCTCCCCTAGAAAGTGATGGGGTGCATTTCCTGATGTTCAACGTCGGGAACATTATTTGAATACATCATTATCAGGCCTCTATGCCCGAATCACCCCACCTCCAACAAAGTTTGTTCATGTTGGTGTGAGGGTCACACACCAGCATTGCCCCCTGCCCCTCCCTGGGCAGTGCTGGAGAGTTCCAACTGAACTATTGCACACTGAGGCAGCTTTAAAAATGGCGCCTCTCATTTTTGAGGCACTAAGTGGCTCGTGGGGTGGCCTCTGGCGTTGTGGGAACCGCCCTTCATGTTTTTCAGACTAAGTCCGGAATACTATGGCAGAGGAACAGCGTCTTTAATGCTGCTTTTTTCATCCACAATCCGTTTTTGTGACAGATTCTGCTAACGCCTCAGTATCTCCAATACTTTCTGTTTTTATGTCAGATTTCCAGCATCCGCAGTATTTTGCTTTTGTATAGTTAAATATATCACTTTCCGGACACAAGGTACAATTGCTTGGCCTTCCTGCGTCACTTATGTGAGCCAGTTTTCAGGTCTTTGAAGATTGTGGGCAGGACTAGCCAGCCGTGTGTTTCTCGGCGGCGGGAGGTAGTTCGCTAGCAGTGGGATTCTCTGCTCCTGCCGCTGTCAATGGGAATTCCCACTGAAGTCACCCCATGCCTCCCGGAATCGTGCCAGGAGTCCGCTGCCGGAGGGTCCAGGGAATCCCACCCTCAGCGAACGCCGAGAGAACTCCGGCTTATGTCTTTCTTCCTCAGAGCTAGATCCTCTGAAGTTAAATAAAGTTGAAAATAATTTCCTCAAAATAACAAAATTCATTTTCCAGGTTTGCATTTGGAAAAACAAATTCAATAATCTGTACTGACAAAAATAAATACATTTTCTGTAAATAATTAGTAATTACTTAGCATAAGCCAAAAGTAGTGTCATGGCCTTTTTCCCCTAAGGTAGGTTTAACAGCCAATCGTTTTTACTTTAAATTTTCCCTCCTATATTTGATATACCTGCGTAGAGTCATTTGGGAAAACAAGCACCAAAGTCTTACAGAAAGATAGGCTTCCTAATTGTAGCCTTAGTGAAGCATGCTATGAAATTCTTCTGCACTTCACACATTCAGAGTGTGTCATCCTGAGACTGGCAGGCATTAATTAATCAAACAACACAAACTGGGGAAGTACCCTAACCCTAATGTAGTCTTACCTCTGGCCATTTCTCTTGAATAACATCCATAATATCGTCTGTAACGTCACCTTGAATTGTGATTTCATCTTCTCCTGTAACTGATGCGCCACAGGAAAACTTCTGAGCAAAGAATCTCTGTGCTTCTTTTAGCTCTATCTCTGTTTATACAAAAGAGATCCATCAGCACTGATATCAACCACATATAGAACAATATTTCAGGGGCATCGATTTTAGATGGTCAGTTAATTCAGCTCTGAGACAGCTTGTACTTTCCATATTAAACTTTTATAAGCTGCCTCGTTCATTGGCAGAGGCGGGCTTACACTTTTGAGGGCCCCGCGCTCTTCCTCTTTGCGGGCACCCCACATCACACCCCGCTCCGAGGTGATGTGTCAGCCTGCCCCCAATGGGGTTGAGCCCTACCCTAATGGCCTCTGCCCTCCGGTTTCCTGAGACACGATGCCAGCGCTTGGTTGGCCTTCTTCACATTTCCCGCCTGCTGCTCTGCTCACCTCTCGGCTCTTGCCCAGGTGGTAGGGCCTCAAGCATGGACACGTGTGTGTGCTCCTGGCTGGCTGCTGGCTATCTGGCCTGGTGGCCTCTGTTCTTTTTGGTTAGTTGCCCACCCGCCCTCCTCGGCCCTGGCCTGGACGGCTGATGGCCAGTGCCTCCTTCTCACCTTGCTGAAGGCTTCGCTGGTGCGCACCTCGATGTTATGTCGGCAACCTCACTTTTGCCTCAGGCTGCCCGCCAGATCGAATGCCAGAAAACTGGCTGCTGCTTTGCACCTTCATGAAAGCTCAGAAACTTCACACCAGTTCATGAGATCTGTGTCTGACCTGCTCCAAATCTCCACCACCTCTCAACATCTGGCAAACTGTTTCCCATGCGAAAGGCGAATTCACCAATCAGAGCCTGAAGTTATTCTGTTGCCTGCTGTTGTGCTCAAGAAATTCGAATGAGCTCATCAGCAAATTTAGAGCTACTGAGGTTCTGATTGGTGTTTCTATCACAACAGTCACCTCCTCATATTTGCCCTCCCGCTTTCCCGCACTGCAGCAGTGTGTTTCATTGAAAGTCCACCTCAATTCAATGGCTGCGAATTATAGACCGGGAAAAACAAACGATAGTAACTCAAAAATAATTCTATGTGTGGAGTATGACAATTCAAAATTTTTCATGCTCTCCATAATGCAAGAAAAGAAAACGACACTAAAATAAAGCAACAGTAAATACTTGCCAAAAGTTGCAAGACCACATACTCTTGTTACATATTTCTTTTTTGCTCTTGGAATTTTGGCTATCGTAACCTTTTGGGGTGCTGTCTTCTTTTTTTGTTTAATTATACCTCTTCCACCTGAAAAAAACACATTTATTTAGAACATGATTGCCAAAATAGGAAACAATTCCTCGATCTGTTCTTGTTTTACATGGATAGGTCATGCAGAGTAATTTAACAAAGATACAAAGAAAGTCTTAGGCATATTCTTCAGACGATCACAAATACGTATGGAATTATATTCTACATTTAAAAGGTTATAAATCCTGGGTGAATCACTCCCACTACTTTCCTGGGTGAATCACATTGCACACACATCATATGTAAGACAGGAGCTTGACACGCAAGCAATGCTGTGAAAATAATTTATCATCCATTCACATGATTTGTTATTGTGCAGTCTCAAATGTGTTACAAAGAGAAAAGACTTGTTGCTGGGCCACTGTCACCCTATCCCCGTAACCCAATAACCCCGCCTAACCTTTTTGGTCACTAAGGGCAATTTATCATGGCCAATCCACCCAAGTTGCACGTCTTTGAACTGTGGGAGGAAACCGGAGCACCCGGAGGAAACCACGCAGACATAGGGAGAACGTGCAGACTCCGC
The DNA here is from genome assembly GCF_047496885.1 of Scyliorhinus torazame. Classification (NCBI taxonomy): domain Eukaryota; kingdom Metazoa; phylum Chordata; class Chondrichthyes; order Carcharhiniformes; family Scyliorhinidae; genus Scyliorhinus; species Scyliorhinus torazame. The sequence goes on from NC_092707.1 coordinate 60,459,735, forward strand.
ACAGTGACCCAGCGGGGAATCGAACCTGGGACCCTGGCGCTGTGAAGCCACTTGTGCTACCATGCTACCCATATGAATAATGGTCACTCAGCCTATCCCCAGTAAATTGCCCATTTTTGGAATCATATCTCATTTGAGGAGTCAACACCTTTAGGGGAAAAATTAGTATGAAATAAGTGTGTGGAAACTGAGAACATTTGGTTCAAAATTTCTCTTTTTGAGTTTTGCACTGCAGAGATGTTGCTGCAGTCTCCAAAGGGTTAACACTTTAGCAGTAGTATGAAACAGGAAACCAAAGCAGCTGCAGAAAAAGGTAGTTTTGACATTAATGCAAGTATGTTTAATGTGGAAATAATCAGCTGGTTATTATTTGCACCAGTTAGTGGATGGCTTCCTGGTTCCCGAAATTCTCAGGGCCTCTCTGGAACCTTGACATTCTCAGTTAGATTGGTGCTACTAAAGTGGAAGAAGAAATGGAAAATGTCTGGGTTGTGGGAGTAGAGCCTGAGAGCTCCACTCTGGATAGTGCAAAGAAGCTTTAAGTTAATATATTGTAGGGGTACTTTATGGAACATGTTAGTTAATCTACAAACATGGAAGAATATATATATATTTTCATTTTAAGTATTTCTGGGTGGATTATTACAAATAAATTCAGTAAATGTATCAAATTACTAACAAATTCTGTAAAATGATTTTCTATATCAGGAAGCATGTTAGACATAGAATTTACAGTGCAGAAGGAGGCCATTCGGCCCGAGTCTGCACTGGTCCTTGGAAACAGCATCCCATTCAAGCTCACACCTCCAAACTATCCCCGAAACCTAGTAACCCCACCTAATCTTTTTGGACACCAAGGGCAATTTAGCATTGCAAATCCACCTAATCTGCACTTCTTGAAATGAAATGAAAATGAAAATCGCTTATTGTCACAGTCGGCTTCAAATGAAGTTACTGTGAAAAGCCCCTAGTCGCCACATTCCGGCGCCTGTTCGGGGAGGCTGGTACGGGAATTGAACCGTGCTGCTGGCCTGCCTTGGCCTGCTTTCAAAGCCAGCGACATAGCCCTGTGCTAAACAGCCCCTTTGGACTGTGGGAGGAAACTGGAGCACCTGGAGGAAACCCACGCAGACGCGGGGAGAACATGCAGATTCCGCACAGACAGTGACCCAAGCCGGGAATCGAACCTGGGATCCTGGAGCTGTGAAGCAACTGTTACAAGTTTTAAAATGTCCAACTCACCCAGAAACCATTACTGGCATTATTTAATGAGCCAAACCTTGCTGAAATCCAAGCTAGTGAGACGGGTACTTAGTTAATTTAGAGACTTGCAGATATATTTGAAAGGCAAGTGCACTTTCATGGCGAATGAAGATGATGGACTGTTAGCGCTAGTTGGTTCCCAGAAATCAAGCTGCTTTTAAAATTCTGATAATTTAAAATAAAGACACAGTAACCTCGTCTTTGTTTCTTCTTTTCTTCTTCCTCTGCTGCTGGTGGTTCCCCCCCTCCTGCATCTTGTTGTGGGCATTGATCTGTTTAAAAAAAAAAGATTGAAGTAACCTGCTGAACTTCCATTGAAAATGAGAAATAACAGTTAACCACGAAGGAAGTAGATGCAATATAAAAACCATTTCAGGTATAGTTCCTGATTTTCTGTCCTACACATTGAAGCATGGTTTAGTTGACCAAGACTGCTCATGCAATGGGCCATAATTAAAAACAAACGTCAAATAATTATTTGCATCTGGCGAAGGTGGGAGCAGAACCGAAGATTGGGATGAGCAACTGTTTCAGTTAAAGATTAAAAAATAGACTTGTGCAAAAGTTACTGTACCAAAAATGAAAACCGCAAGCTTCAGATGGCATGCATCCCAGAACACTGAATGAGATTGGGGGGGGGTCGAAAATTGGAATTCGCCAGTGGACTAGAGGTTGCAAATGTTATGCTCTGATTCAAGAAAGGGGAAAGGTTAAACCTGGAAATTCCAAGTAAATTAATGTTGGCTTTGCTTTCAGTAAACTTCTAGAGACATAATATGGGGCAAATTAGAACATAGAACATAGAACAATACAGCGCAGTACAGCCCCTTCGGCCCACGATGTTGCACCGAAACAAAAGCCATCTAACCTACACTATGCCATTATCATCCATATGTTTATCCAATAAACTTTTAAATGCCCTCAATGTTGGCGAGTTCACTACTGTAGCAGGTAGGGCATTCCACGGCCTCACTACTCTTTGCGTAAAGAACCTACCTCTGACCTCTGTCCTATATCTATTACCCCTCAGTTTAAAGTTATGTCCCCTCGTGCCAGCCATTTCCATCCGCGGGAGAAGGCTCTCACTGTCCACCCTATCCAACCCCCTGATCATTTTGTATGCCTCTATTAAGTCTCCTCTTAACCTTCTTCTCTCCAACGAAAACAACCTCAAGTCCATCAGCCTTTCCTCATAAGATTTTCCCTCCATACCAGGCAACATCCTGGTAAATCTCCTCTGCACCCGCTCCAAAGCCTCCACGTCCTTCCTATAATGCGGTGACCAGAACTGTACGCAATACTCCAAATGCGGCCGTACCAGAGTTCTGTACAGCTGCAACATGACCTCCCGACTCCGGAACTCAATCCCTCTACCAATAAAGACCAACACTCCATAGGCCTTCTTCACAACCCTATCAACCTGGGTGGCAACTTTCAGGGATCTATGTACATGGACACCTAGATCCCTCTGCTCATCCACACTTCCAAGAACTTTACCATTAGCCAAATATTCCGCATTCCTGTTATTCCTTCCAAAGTGAATCACTCACACTTCTCTACATTAAACTCCATTTGCCACCTCTCAGCCCAGCTCTGCAGCTTATCTATATCCCTGTAACCTGCTACATCCTTCCACACTATCGACAACACCACCGACTTTAGTATCGTCTGCAAATTTACTCACCCACCCTTCTGCGCCTTCCTCTAGGTCATTGATAAAAATGACAAACAGCAACGGCCCCAGAACAGATCCTTGTGGTACTCCACTTGTGACTGTACTCCATTCTGAACATTTCCCATCAACCACCACCCTCTGTCTTCTTTCAGCTAGCCAATTTCTGATCCACATCTCTAAATCACCCTCAATCCCCAGCCTCCGTATTTTCTGCAATAGCCTACCGTGGGGAATCTTATCAAACGCTTTGCTGAAATCCATATACACCACATCAACTGCTCTACCCTCATCTACCTGTTCAGTCACCTTCTCAAAGAACTCGATAAGGTTTGTGAGGCATGCCCTACCCTTCACAAAGCCATGCTGACTATTCCTGATCATATTATTCCTATCTAGATGATTATAAATCTTGTCTCTTATAATCCCCTCCAAGACTTTACCCACTACAGACGTGAGGCTCACCGGTCTATAGTTGCCGGGGTTGTCTCTGCTCCCCTTTTTGAACAAAGGGACCACATTTGCTGTCCTCCAGTCCTCTGGCACTATTCCTGTAGCCAATGATGACATAAAAATCAAAGCCAAAGGTCCAGCAATCTCTTCCCTGGCCTCCCAGAGAATCCTAGGATAAATCCCATCAGGTCCCGGGGACTTATCTATTTTCAGCCTGTCCAGAATTGCCAACACCTCTTCCCTACGTACCTCAATGCCATCTATTCTATTAGCCTGGGGCTCAGCATTCTCCTCCACAACATTATCTTTTTCCTGAGTGAATACTGACGAAAAATATTCATTTAGTATCTCGCCTATCTCTTCAGACTCCACACACAATTTCCCATCCCTGTCCTTGACTGGTCCTACTCTTTCCCTAGTCATTCGCTTATTCCTGACATACCTATAGAAAGCATTTGGGTTTTCCTGGATCCTTCCTGCCAAATACTTCTCATGTCCCCTCCTTGCTCGTCTTAGCTCTCTCTTTAGATCCTTCCTCGCTACCTTGTAACTATCCATCGCCCCAACTGAAACTTCACACAGGCCTCCTTCTTCCTCTTAACAAGAGATTCCACTTCCTTGGTAAACCACGGTTCCCTCGCTCGACGCCTTCCTCCCTGCCTGACCGGTACATACTTATCAAGAACACGCAGTAGCTGATCCTTGAACAAGCCCCACTTATCCAGTGTGCCCAACACTTGCAGCCTACTTCTCCACCTTATCCCCCCCAAGTCACGTCTAATGGCATCATAATTGCCCTTCCCCCAGCTATAACTCTTGCCCTGCGGTGTATACTTATCCCTTTCCATCATTAACGTAAACGTCACCGAATTGTGGTCACTGTCCCCAAAGTGCTCTCCTACCTCCAAATCCAACACCTGGCCTGGTTCATTACCCAAAACCAAATCCAACGTGGCCTCGCCTCTTGTTGGCCTGTCAACATATTGTTTCAGGAAACCCTCCTGCACACACTGTACAAAAAACGACCCATCTATTGTACTCGAACTATATCTTTTCCAGTCAATATTTGGAAAGTTAAAGTCTCCCATAATAACTACCCTGTTACTTTCGCTCTTATCCAGAATCATCTTCGCCATCCTTTCCTCTACATCCCTAGAACTATTAGGAGGCCTATAAAAAACTCCCAACAGGGTGACCTCTCCTTTCCTGTTTCTAACTTCAGCCCATACTACCTCGGAAGAAGAGTCCCCATCTAGCATCCTCTCCGCCACCGTAATACTGCTCTTGACTAGCAGCGCCACACCTCCCCCTCTTTTGCCTCCTTCTCGGAGCTTACTAAAACACCTAAACCCCGGAACCTGCAACATCCATTCCTGTCCCTGCTCTATCCATGTCTCCGAAATGGCCACAACATCGAAGTCCCAGGTACCAACCCATGCTGCCAGTTCCCCTACCTTGTTTCGTATACTCCTGGCATTGAAGTAGACACACTTCAAACCACCTACCTGAACACTGGCCCCCTCCTGCGACGTCAAATCTGTGCTCCTGACCTCTATACTCTCATTCTCCCTTACCCTAAAACTACAATCCAGGTTCCCATGCCCCTGCTGCATTAGTTTAAACCCCCCCCAAAGAGCACTAACAAATCTCCCCCCCAGGATATTTGTGCCCCTCAGGTTCAGATGTAGACCATCCTGTCTGTAGAGGTCCCACCTTCCCCAGAAAGAGCCCCAGTTATCCAGAAATCTGAATCCCTCCCGCCTGCACCATCCCTGTAGCCACGTGTTTAAATGCTCTCTCTCCCTATTCCTCATCTCACTATCACGTGGCACGGGCAACAACCCAGAGATAACAACTCTGTTTGTTCTAGTTCTGAGCTTCCATCCTAGCTCCCTGAAAGCCTGCCTGACATCCTTGTCCCCTTTCCTACCTATGTCGTTAGTGCCAATGTGGACCACGACTTGGGGCTGCTCCCCCTCTCCCCTAAGGACCCGGAAAACACGATCCGAGACATCACGTACCCTTGCACCTGGGAGGCAACATACCAAACGCGAGTCTCTCACGCTCCCACAAAATCTCCTATCTGTGCCCCTGACTATAGAGTCCCCAATTACTAATGCTCTGCTCTTCTCCCCCCTTCCCTTCTGAGCAACAGGGACAGACTCCGTGCCAGAGGACCGTACCCCATGGCTTACCCCGGTAAGTCATCCCCCCCACAAGTATCCAAAGCGGTATACTTGTTTCTCAGGGGAACGACCGCAGGGGATCCCTGCACCGACTGCTTTTTCCCAGTCCCTCTTACAGTTACCCACCTATTTCCAATCTTTGGTGTAACTAATTCCCTGAAGCTGCTATCTATGACCCCTTCTGCCTCCCGAATGATCCGAAGTTCTTCCAACTCCAGCTCCAGTTCCCTAACTCGGTCTTGGAGGAGCTGGAGATGGCAGCACTTCCTGCAGGTAAAATCAGCACGGACACTAACTGCATCCCTCACCTCAAACATCCTGCAGGAGGAACATTGCACTCCCTTCCCTGCCATTCCTCTAACTTTCTACCAAGATCTGGCTAACAACTAAATTAATTTTTTTATAAAAAATAATAATAATATAATAAAATATGGTACTTACCTCAGACCAATGGGTTTTATTATTAGGTTAGAGGAGGAGGGCGGGTGGGAGACACTACACGTGTAGTGTCTCGGGTTTCCTCTCCACCAGAATTTATTGGTGAGGGTCTTCCCAGACGTCCGCGGGTCGACTGCCTGTTCCCGCCTAAAACACTAATTTTAAAAAAAAAATAATTCTCAGCTCCTGCTGAAATTGACTCACCAGCTGTTCTCCCGCCGAAATCGACTGGCCTGCCCCTGCAAAGACAAGTGCTTTTAAAGGACAGACTTACCTCCCAGCAGCCACTTCCGTACTGCTCCCGCTGAAACTGACTCACCAGCTGTTCTCCCGCCGAAATCGACTCAATTAGTGCATGCCTAAAAGCTGGTGTTAACCCAGGACAGTTAACAAGTCAACATGGATCAGAAAAGGTTAGGTTGGGTTGGCGTTGTCTAGATGAAATTAATTTTGGAGATAACTGTATTTGTAAGTAAGAGAATCAGACAGATGTTGTATAGAAGTTCCCACGGTACAATAGAAGAAATTCAAATGTGGTACTTATTGTTAAGTGGTTAAAGGAATTGGAAGTGGTCAGAAAACCAAAAGGATTAAATCATTTTATTTCAAGGGCAGATGTAACCAGTGGTTTTACCCAGGAATCGGTTCATTGGCCACCATTTAATAGCCACCGCGGGTGCAATCCCATAATGGTCACAAAATCTCACGAAAGGCCGAAAACGGGGGATTTGCACTGGCGAAATTTCTGTTTGGGGCCTTTCCAACCCTCCTCAGAAGACACGAACAGGTTCACACCTAGGAAAGGCACGACCCTGATTTGTATACATTATAATATAATTAGCTGGATTGATGCTGCTACATCAGCCCTCAACGTATAATCCCACCCAGTACGTGTGAATCACTACTAGTTTTCAAAAACAAAAAAATAGTCGTGATTATCACGCTGAGGGCACACCAAGTATAGCCCCCCAGGTGGTAAGAGACACCTGGCATTTCCAACCTGCAGGCCCTCTGGTATGTCTGGTATATCCCATTGGGGCTGCTTATGTGTGTGTGTATGTGGGGGGGGGGGGGTTGAGCTTGTTGGGCGCAGGGCGGGGAGAGGGGATTGCCCCGATGCTTATGGGGCCGATCCTCTGTGTCCATGGGGAGGTGAGGGGGGTTATTTTCTGAACAGATCAGGACGCCCTTTGATCTCTGTGGAGCCAGTGTTGTTGGCTCTATCAGGCCCAGCCCCACCTTATTGATGGCACAAACTTCACCTCCAGATTCTCTGTGCATAGAATGCCAGAAAATATGGACGAAAACTCGGTTGTGCAGCTTGAGAGATGCACACTGGTTTTCAGTCTGAAACTGACACTCTGACAAATGTTGAGATGATCCCGCCCATTGTCCTTGGTTTTTCTTTTCCATGATTGATTTGGATACAAGGGCAATCATATTGAAGTCTCCTGAAGATGCCATGTTCAGCACCTGGTAAATTGGGAGGAAGAATGGAGCAGACCGCAGACAGGTTAATAGAAAGGACAGATAGGTGACAGATGTAGATCCTTGCAGATTTTTGGAAAATGAGCAGTGAAAGGAGGCATACTTCAAGTCTCAAATTTGAGGAATGGGAAGATGTAGGCTGGACTGGAAGCAGTATGCACTTTTTCTGTGCAGACAGGAGGAGCACTGCTGCTACTTCCAGACCCAGAAAAGCAACGCTAAAGTTTTGTGGATGTTTGTTGACCAGCTTACAGGGGATACTTAAAGATAAGACGTTCAAAACCTGGCAAACTTTGTTCATTTGCCCAGGAACTTTGCACTGGTGTTCGGAGAGCAACTCGCATACACGAGGTGCCCATCGGCTGTTTCAGATGGGCCAAGACTTTTAAAAAAATAACAGCTTTCAATATTGAAAATGTCAGCCAAAGCGAGCTGAAATTTGCAGGTCCAGAAATCATTTAAAAAAATTAATTTACAGGATGTGGCCTTTGCTGGCTGAGCCAACATTTATTGCCCATTCCTAATTGCCCTTGAGAAGGTGATAGTGAGCTGTTTTCTTGAGCCACTGCAGTCCCTGTGGTGTAGGTACACCCACAATGCTGTTAAGGTGGGAGTTCTTGGTTTTTGACCCAGTGACAGTGAAGGAACGATTATATATTTCCAAGTCAGGATGGTTAAGTCACTTGAAGTGTACCTCCAGGTGGTGTTCGCATTTGTATGCTGGTCATTCCATTCTAGATGGTAGCAGTCATAGGTTTGGAAGGTGCTGCTTATGGAGAGTTGGTGAGTTCCTGCAGTGCATCTTACAGATGGTACACAAAGCTGCGACTGTCTGCCAGTGGGGGAGGGAGGGACAGTGGTGGGTGGGGGGGTCAACCAAGCGGGTTGTTTTGTCCTGGATGGTGTGGAACTTAAGTGTTGGAGCTACATTCATCCAGACAAATGGAGAGTATTCCATCACACTCTTGACTTATGCCTTTTAGATGGTGGACAGACTTTGAGGAGTCAGATGGAAGTTACACGCTGCAGGATTCATAGTGTCTGAACTGCTCTTATAGTCACAGTATTTATGTGGCTAGTTTCTGGTCAATGGTAACCCCCAGGATGCTGATAGTGAAGGATTCAGGGATGATAATGCAATTGAATGACATGGGGCAACGGTTTGATTCTCTCTTGCTGGGGATGACCATTGCCTGGCACTTGTGCAGCGTAAATGTTACTTGCCATTTGTCAGTCCAAGCCTTGACATTGTCCAGTTCTTGCTACATTTGGACATCAACTGCTTCAGTGTCTGAGGAGACGCGAATGGTGCCCAGCATTGTGCAATTCATGAGCAAAGATCCTCACTCCTGTTTTAATGATGGAAGGGAAGCGATTGAGGAAGCAGTTGAAGATGGTTGAGCAGAACTCTTGCAGCGAGGACCTGAAGCGGAGATGATTGACCTCAAACCACCACAACCATTTTCCTTTGTGCCAAGTATGAATCCAACCAGCACATGGTTTTCCCCCAATTTCTATTGACCCAGTTTTGCAAGGGCTCCTTGCTGCCACACTTGGTTAATTGTTGTCACGAACAGTCACTCTCACCGTAACTCTGGAATTAAGCTCCTTAGTTCCCTGTTTGAACTAAGGCTGTAATGAGATCAGGAGCAGGCTGGCCGTGGTGGAACCCAAACTGAGCTTCAGTGAGCAGGCTATTGCTAAGGGAGTGTCACTTGATAGCCCTGTTGATGACCCATTCCATCACTTTACTGATGATCGAGAGTAGACTGATGGGACAGTAATTGGCAGGTTGGATATGTCGTGGTTTTTGTGTACTGGACACATCTGGGCAATTTTCCACATTGCCCAGTGGGCACCAGTACTGTAGATGTACTGGAACAGCTTGGCTAGGTGCGCAGCAAGTTCTGGAACACAAGTCTTCAGTCCTGTTACGATCCCAGTTGATATTATAACTGGATGGCAAGATCCCCTGGCAAAAAGGGGTGATTACTGCAGACAGAGGCCAGCAAAGACACAGAGCTAAGTTTAAAATGCTGTCTGAACTGTTTCCGGACTCGGGTGGACACCACCACTGGGTTAAAAGAAAATCTTGCCGGAGAAAACAGCAACGATGCAGTTACTAGGGCACAGAGGATGGAAACCTTAAAGGAACTCACGTCCGTTTGCTCCCAAATGGAAACTGGATTACTAAACCAATGTAGTACTTTCTCAATATTAGCTGCCCAATAATAAAATAGTAAATTGGGTGAAGCTAAACCTCCTGACTGTCTATCCCTCTGGAGGAATGCCTTACGAATCCTTGGGATCTTGCCCTCCCAAATGAAAGAGGACATTAATTTGTTAATTCTGATGAAGAAGGACTTGCAGAGAAAAAAATGGGAGACACTGAAAAATAAATAAATATTTCTGAAGCACATTCATCTTAATAGTCTAGACCCTGCCTGCCAAGGTCAGAAGGAGGTTATCCCACTTCTGTAAGTCAGATTTGACCCCATTAACCAGACTAGTATAATTTAATTTATGAAATGAGTCCCAATCTTGGATTACCCAGCCACCCAGCTAGCAGATCATCTGTGTACAAAGAAACCCAATGCTCCACCCCTCCCCGATCTATTCCCCTCCACCCACTGGAAGACCTCAGCACAATGGTTACTGGTTCTATTGCTAAGTAAATAGGAGCGCGGGCAACTCTGCCTCGTGACCCCATTCAGCGGAAGTAGCCCGAGTTCACTGCATTTGTGCAAACACAAGTAGTGGGGGCTCTATACAGTCAACAAACCCAGGATACAAACTTTTGCCCAAATCCAAACCTCCCAAGAATCTCTCCACCCTATCCAATGCCTTCTCCGTGTCTAGGGAAACAATCACCTCCAGTTCGGGCACTGAAGAGGAGGAGAGAACGACATTTAACAGCTAACGTATATTGGTTGACAATTGCCAACCCTTGACAAACCCTGCCTGGTCCTCCGAGATCACCCACGGGAGGCAAGACTCTAAACGCAGTGCCAGCATCTTTGTGAGTAACTTAGCACCCCCATTTAAAAGTAGAATGGTCAATCTGTCCCACATTCCATAGGGTTCATGTCCTTCTTCAGGATCAGGGAAATAGAGGCCTCCATAAGTGTAATGGGTAACGAACCCCGGGACAAGGAGTTATTAAACATGTCTAAAATGAGAGGGGGCAATTGTTCCGCAAACCTCTTATAAAACTCAATGGGGAAGCCATCAGGGCCAGGAGCTTTACCCGACTGCATCAACCCAATGCATTTTCTAATCTCCTCTAGGACCAATGGTGATTCCAACTCTTCCCGCCTTTCCCTCTCCACTGCAGGGATTGATATCCCATCCAAAATTCCATCATAGATGAACTCTTTCCGATCTATAAAGATCTTGAAAAAGTATTTCAAAAACCCAATTGACCATAAGCGGGCGGAAATCAGACTCCCACTGGAGTCCCTTATCTGCACCATCTCCCGGGAAGCCGCCTGCCACCTCCCATGAGTTAAAAGACTGGTCTTCTCCCAGTGTTCATAAAATACCGCCCCCCCTCGAACGTCACAGCTGGCCCACCGCCTTACCCGTTGATAGTAAATCAAATTGTGTATGAAACGTTTTCTTGCTCGCCAGCAACTCTGGGGTGGGGGCAAGCGGGTACTGATAGTCCACCTCAAGGATAGAGTCCACCAGCCTCTGCTGTTCCACCTTTGCAGTCCTTACCCATGTGGACCTTAAGGGCATCCCATAATGAAGAGGGCGAGAAGAACTCACTATTATTAATTACCGGTGGACATGTGATTGAAAAATGTTGTCCGCTAACAGTGCCGTATTCAATCTCCATAGTGGACGTTGGGGTGGAGCAGAATCCACTGCCATATCCACATAATGTGGGGCATGATCTGAAATCACATTCGCCGCGTACCCCACTTCCTCCACAGAAGAGAGGAGTGACCTATCTACCACAATAAAAGCCAATGCGCGAGTATACCTGGTGGACATGGGAGAAAAAAGAAAACCCTTTATCGCTGGCGTGTAAAAAACTGCCCCCCCTATCTGCTCCATGAAATCCAACATGCCCCCCCCCCTATATGCTCCATGAAATTCAACATGCCCCCCGATCTGCTCCATGAAATCCAACATACCCCCCTTAACTGCTCCATGAAATCCAACATGCCCCCCCATCAGCTCCATGAAATCCAACATGACGCCCCCATCTGCTCCATGAAATCCAACATACCCCCTTATCTGCTCCATGAAACCCAACATACCCCACCCATCAGCTCCATGAAATCCAACATGCCCCCCCGTCTGCTCCATGAAATCCAACAAACCCCCCATCTGCTCCATGAAATCCAACCTACCCCCTTTATCTGCTCAATTAATTCCAACATGCCCCCCATCTGCTCCATGAAATCCAACACCCCCCCCCCATCAGCTCCATGAAATCCAACATACCCCCTTTATCTGCTCAATGAATTCCAACATGCCCCCCATCTGCTCCATGAAATCCAGCATACCCCCCTATCTGCTCCATGAAATCCAGCATAACCCCCTTATCTGCTCCGTGAAATCCAACATGCCCCCCTATCTGCTCCATGAAATCCAACATACCCGCCTTATCTGCTCCATGAAATCCAACATGCCCCCCTATCTGCTCCATGAAATCCAGCATACCCCCCTATCTGCTCCATGAAATCCAGCATAACCCCCATATCTGCTCCATGGAATCCTACATGCCCCCCCCCATCTGCTCCAAGATACCCAACATACCCGCCTTATCTGCTCCATGAAATCCAACATGCCCCCCTATCTGCTCCATGAAATCCAGCATACCACCCCCCCATCGGCTCCATGAAATCGAACATACCCTCTTATCTGCTCCATGAAAGCAAACAAGCCCCCGCATCTGCTCCATGAACTCCAACATACCCCCTTATCAGCTCTATGAAATCCAATATGCCCCCCTATCGGCTCCATGAAATCAAACATGCCCCCCATCTGCTCCATGAAATCCAACATGCCCCCCCATCTGCTCCATGAAATCCAACATGCCCCCCCATCTGCTCCATAAAATCCAACATACCCCCCTTAAATGCTACATGAAATCCGATATGCCCCCCATCTGCTCCATGAAATCCAGCTTACCCCCCTTATCTGCTCCATGAAATCCAGCTTACCCCCTTATCTGCTCCATGAAATCCAACATGCCCCCCCTCTCTGCTCCATGAAATCCAACATGCACCCCCAATCTGCTCCATGAAATCCAGCTTACCCCCCTTATTTGCTCCATGGAATCCAGCTTACCCCCCTTATCTGCTCCATGAAATCCAACATGCCCCCCTATCTGCTCCATGAAATCCAGCATACCTCCCCATTTGCTCCATGAAATCCAACATACCCCACTTATCTGCTCCATGAAATCCAACATACCCCAATTATCTGCTCCATGAAATCCAACATACCCCCCTATCTGCTACATGAAATCCAGCATACCCCCCTTATCTGCTCCATGAAATCCAACATGCCCCCCCATCTGCTCCATGATATCCAACATACCCGCCTTATCTGCTCCATGAAATCCAACATGCCCCCTATCTGCTCCATGAAATCCAGCATACCCCCGCATCCGCTCCATGAAATCGAACATACCCCCTTATCTGCTCTATGAAATCCAATATGCCCCCCTATGTGCTCCATGAAATCAAACATGCCCCCCATCTGCTCCATGAAATCCAACATGCCCCCCCATCTGCTCAATGAAATCCAACATACCCCCTTATCTGCTCTATGAAATCCAACATGCCCCCCTTATCTGCTCCATGAAATCCAACATGCCCCCCGTATCTGATCCATGAATTCCAACAAACCCCCCTTATCTGCTCCATGAAATCCAATATGCCCCCCATCTGCTCCATGAAATCCAGCATACCCCCACATCTGCTCCACGAAATCCAACATGCCGCCCTATCTGCTCCATGAAATCCAATATGCCCCCCATCTGCTCCATGAAATCCATCTTACCCCCCTTATCTGTTCCATGAAATCCAGCTACCCCCCTTATCTGCTCCATGAAAGCCAGCTTACCCCCCTTATCTGCTCCATGAAATCCAACATGCCCCCCTATCTGCTCCATGAAATCCAGCATACCCCCCTTATCTGCTCCATGAAATCCAACATGCCCCCCTATCTGCTCCATGAAATCCAACAGACCCCCCATATCTGCTCCATGGAATCCTACATGCCCCCCCCATCTTCTCCATGATATCCAACATACCCGCCTTATCTGCTCCATGAAATCCAACATGCCCCCCTATCTGCTCCATGAAATCCAGCATACCTCCCCATCTGCTCCATGAAATCCAACATACCCCACTTATCTGCTCCATGAAATCCAACATACCCCCCTTATCTGCTCCATGAAATCCAACAGACCCCAATTATCTGCTCCATGAAATCCAACAAACCCCACTCATCTGCTCCATGAAATCCAACATAGCCCAATTATATGCTGCATGAAATCCAACATACCCCCCTATCTGCTCCATGAAATCCAACATACCCCCCTATCTGCTCCATGAAATACAGCATACCCCCTCATCTGCTCCATGAAATTCAACATACCCCCCTTATCAACTCCATGAAATCCAATATGCCCCTCCATCAGCTCCATGAAATCCACCATACCCCCCTTATCTGCTCCATGAAATCCAACATGCCCCCCGATCTGCTCCATGAAATCCAACAGATCCCCCTTATCTGCTCCTTGAAATCCTACATGCCCCCCTATCTGCTCGATGAAATCCAACGTACCCGCCTTATCTGCTCCATGTAATCCAACATGCCCCCCCATCTGCTCCATGAAATCCAGCATACCCCCCCATCTGCTCCATGAAATCCAACATACCCCCCATTATCTGCTCCATGAAATCCAACATACCCCCTTATCTGCTCCATGAAATCCAACATGGCCCCCATTATCTGCTCCATGAAATCCAACAAGCCCCCCCATCTGCTCCATGAAATCCAACATACCCCCTTATTTGCTCCACGAAATCCACCATACCCCCCATCTGCTCCATGAAATCCAACATACCCCAATTATCTGCTCCATGAAATCCAACATACCCCAATTATCTGCTCCATAAAATCCAACATACCCCCCTTATCTACTCCATGAAATCCAACATGCCCCCCCATCTGCTCCATGAAATCCACCATACCCCCCTTATCTGCTCCATGAAATCCAACATGCCCCATCTGCTCCATGAAATCCAACATGCCCCTCCCATATCTGCTCGATGAAATCCAACATACCCGCCTTATCTGCTCCATGAAATCCAACATGCCCCCCTATCTGCTCCATGAAATCCAACATGCCCCCCATCTGCTCCATGAAATCCAACATACCCCCTTATCTGCTCCATGAAACCCAACATACCCCACCCATCAGCTCCATGAAATCCAACATGCCCCCCCGTCTGCTCAATTAATTCCAACATGCCCCCCATCTGCTCCATGAAATCCAACACCCCCCCCCCCATCTGCTCCATGAAATCCAACATACCCTCTTTATCTGCTCAATGAATTCCAACATGCCCCCCATCAGCTCCATGAAATCCAACACCCCCCCCATCAGCTCCATGAAATCCAACATACCCCCTTTATCTGCTCAATGAATTCCAACATGCCCCCCATCTGCTCCATGAAATCCAGCATACCTCCCCATCTGCTCCATGAAATCTAACATGCCCCCCCATCTGCTCCATGAAATCCAACATACCCCCCTATCTGCTCCATGAAATCCAGCATACCCCATCTGCTCCATGAAATCCAGCATACCCCATCTGCTCCATGAAATTCAACAAACCCCCTTATCTGCTCCATGAAATCCACCATGCCTCCCCTATCTGCTCCATGAAATCCAACATACCCCCCCGATCTGCTCCATGAAATCCAACATGCCCCCCTATCTGCTCCATGAAATCCAACATGCCCCCCCATCTGCTCCATAAAACCAACATACCCCCCTTATCTGCTCCATGAAATCCAATATGCCCCCCATCTGCTCCATGAAATCCAATATGCCCCCCATCTGCTCCATGAAATCCAGCTTACCCCCCTTATTTGCTCCATGGAATCCAGCTTACCCCCCTTATCTGCTCCATGAAATCCAACATGCCCCCCTATCTGCTCCATGAAATCCAGCATACCTCCCCATCTGCTCCATGAAATCCAACATACTCCACTTACCTGCTCCATGAAATCCAACATACCTCAATTATCTGCTCCATGAAATCCAACATACCCCCCTATCTGCTCCATGAAATCCAGCATACCCCATCTGCTCCATGAAATCCAGCATACCCCATCTGCTCCATGAAATTCAACAAACCCCCTTATCTGCTCCATGAAATCCACCATGCCTCCCCTATCTGCTCCATGAAATCCAACATACCCCCCCTGATCTGCTCCATGAAATCCAACATGCCCCCCTATCTGCTCCATAAAACCAACATACCCCCCTTAAATGCTACATGAAATCCGATATGCCCCCCATCTGCTCCATGAAATCCAGCTTACCCCCCTTATCTGCTCCATGAAATCCAGCTTACCCCCCTTATCTGCTCCATGAAATCCAACATGCCCCCATATCTGCTCCATGAAATCCAGCATACCACCCCCCCATCGGCTCCATGAAATCGAACATACCCTCTTATCTCCTCCATGAAAGCAAACAAGCCCCCCCATCTGCTCCATAAAATCAAACATGCCCATCTGCTCCATGAAATCCAACATGCCCCCCCATCTGCTCAATGAA
Organism: Scyliorhinus torazame; assembly: GCF_047496885.1. Classification (NCBI taxonomy): domain Eukaryota; kingdom Metazoa; phylum Chordata; class Chondrichthyes; order Carcharhiniformes; family Scyliorhinidae; genus Scyliorhinus; species Scyliorhinus torazame. The sequence goes on from NC_092707.1 coordinate 60,476,053, forward strand.
ATCCAACATACCCCCTTATCTGCTCTATGAAATCCAAAATGCCGCCGCCATCTGCTCCATGAAATCCAACATACCCCCCTTATCTGCTCCATGAAATCCAACATACCCCCCTTATCTGCTCCATGAAATCCAACATACCCCCCTTATCTGCTCCATGAAATCCAACAGACCCCAATTATCTGCTCCATTAAATCCAATAAACCCCCCTCATCTGCTCCATGAAATCCAACATAGCCCAATTATATGCTGCATGAAATCCAACATACCCCCCTATCTGCTCCATGAAATCCAACATGCCCCCCCATCTGCTCCATGAAATCCACCATACCCCCCTTATCTGCTCCATGAAATCCAACATGCCCCCCGATCTGCTCCATGAAATCCAACAGATCCCCCATATCTGCTCCATGAAATCCTACATGCCCCCCTATCTGCTCGATGAAATCCAACGTACCCGCCTTATCTGCTCCATGTAATCCAACATGCCCCCCCATCTGCTCCATGAAATCCAACATACCCCCCATTACCTGCTCCATGAAATCCAACATGCCCCCCCATCTGCTCCATGAAATCCAACATACCCCCTTATCTGCTCCATGAAATCCAACATGGCCCCCATTATCTGCTCCATGAAATCCAACATGCCCCTCCATCTGCTCCATGAAATCCAACATACCCCCCTTATCTGCTCCACGAAATCCACCATACCCCCCATCTGCTCCATGAAATCCAACATTCCCCAATTATCTGCTCCATGAAATCCAACATACCCCAATTATCTGCTCTATAAAATCCAACATACCCCCCTTATCTACTCCATGAAATCCAACATGCCCCCCCATCTGCTGCATGAAATCCACCATACCCCCCTTATCTGCTCCATGAAATCCAACATGCCCCCCTATCTGCTCCATGAAATCCAACATGCCCCCCCCCATATCTGCTCGATGAAATCCAACATACCCGCCTTATCTGCTCCATGAAATCCAACATGCCCCCCAATCTGCTCCATGAAATCCAACATGCCCCCCCATCTGCTCCATTAAATCCAGCATACCCCCCCATCTGCTCCATGAAATCCAGCATACCCCCCATCTGCTCCATGAAATCCAGCATACCCCATCTGCTCCATGAAATCCAGCATACCCCACCTGCTCCATGAAATTCAACAAACCCCCTTATCTGCTCCATGAAATCCACCATGCCTCCCCTATCTGCTCCATGAAATCCAACATAACCCCCCTGATCTGCTCCATGAAATCCAGCATGCCCCCCTATCTGCTCCATGAAATCCAACATGCCCCCCCATCTGCTCCATGAAATCCAACATACCCCCCTTAACTGCTACATGAAATCCAATATGCCCCCCATCTGCTCCATGAAATCCAGTCTACCCCCCTTATCTGCTCCATGAAATCCAACATGCCCCTCCTCTCTGCTCCATGAAATCCAACATGCACCCCCTATCTGCTCCATGAAATCCAACATACCTCCCTTATCTGCTCCATGAAATCCAATATGCCCCCCATCTGCTCCATGAAATCCAGCTTACCCCCCTTATTTGCTCCATGGAATCCAGCTTACCCCCCTTATCTGCTCCATGAAATCCAACATGCCCCCCTATCTGCTCCATGAAATCCAGCATACCTCCCCATCTGCTCTATGAAATCCAACATACCCCACTTATCTGCTCCATGAAATCCAACATACCCCAATTATCTGCTCCATGAAATCCAACATACCCCCCTATCTGCTCCATGAAATCCAGCATACCCCATCTGCTCCATGAAATCCAGCATACCCCATCTGCTCCATGAAATTCAACAAACCCCCTTATCTGCTCCATGAAATCCACCATGCCTCCCCTATCTGCTCCATGAAATCCAACATAACCGCCCTGATCTGCTCCATGAAATCCAACATGCCCCCCTATCTGCTCCATGAAATCCAACATGCCCCCCCATCTGCTCCATAAAATCCAACATACCCCCCTTAAATGCTACATGAAATCCGATATGCCCCCCATCTGCTCCATGAAATCCAGCTTACCCCCCTTATCTGCTCCATGAAATCCAGCTTACACCCCTTATCTGCTCCATGAAATCCAACATGCCCCCCCTCTCTGCTCCATGAAATCCAACATGCACCCCCTATCTCCTCCATGAAATCCAGCTTAGCCCCCTTATTTGCTCCATGGAATCCAGCTTACCCCCCTTATCTGCTCCATGAAATCCAACATGCCCCCCTATCTGCTCCATGATATCCAGCATACCTCCCCATCTGCTCCATGAAATCCAACATACCCCACTTATCTGCTCCATGAAATCCAACATACCCCAATTATCTGCTCCATGAAATCCAACATGCCCCCCTATCTGCTCCATGATATCCAGCATACCTCCCCATCTGCTCCATGAAATCCAACATACCCCACTTATCTGCTCCATGAAATCCAACATACCCCAATTATCTGCTCCATGAAATCCAACATACCCCCCTATCTGCTCCATGAAATCCAGCATGCCCCACTTATCTGCTCCATGAAATCCAACATGCCCCCTATCTGCTCCATGAAATCCAGCATACCCCCGCATCCGCTCCATGAAATCGAACATACCCCCTTATCTGCTCTATGAAATCCAATATGCCCCCCTATGTGCTCCATGAAATCAAACATGCCCCCCTTATCTGCTCCATGAAATCCAATACGCCCCCCATCTGCTCCATGAAATCCAGCATACCCCCACATCTGCTCCATGAAATCCAACATGCCGCCCTATCTGCTCCATGAAATCCAATATGCCCCCCACCTGCTCCATGAAATCCATCTTACCCCCCTTATCTGTTCCATGAAATCCAGCTACCCTACCCCCCCTATCTGCTCAATGAAATCCAACATACCCCCCTTATCTGCTCCATGAAATCCAACATGCCCCCCTATCTGCTCCATGTAATCCAGCATACCCCACCCCCCATCTGCTCCATGGAATCCTACATGCCCCCCTATCTGCTCCATGAAATCCAACATGCCCCCTATCTGCTCCATGAAATCCAGCATACCCCCCTTATCTGCTCCATGAAATCCAACATGCCCCCCTATCTGCTCCATGAAATCCAACAGACCCCCCTTATCTGCTCCATGAAATCCAACATGCCCCCTTTTCTGCTCTATGAAATCCAATATGCCCCCCTATGTGCTCCATGAAATCAAACATGCCCCCCATCTGCTCCATGAAATCCAACATGCCCCCCCATCTGCTCCATGAAATCCAACATACCCCCCTTATCTGCTCCATGAAATCCAGCATATCCCCCCCATCCGCTCCATGAAATCGAACATACCCCCTTATCTGCTCTATGAAATCCAATATGCCCCCCTATGTGCTCCATGAAATCAAACATGCCCCCATCTGCTCCATGAAATCAAACATGCCCCCCCATCTGCTCAATGAAATCCAACATGCACCCCCTATCTGCTCCATGAAATCCAGCTGACCCCCCCTATCTGCTCCATGAAATCCAACATGCCCCCCTATCTGCTCCATGAAATCCAGCATACCCCCCCATCTGCTCCATAAAATCCAACATACACCACTTATCTGCTCCATGAAATCCAACATACCCCAATTATCTGCTCCATGAAATCCAACAAACCCCCCATCTGCTCCATGAAATCCAGCATACCCCCCTTATCTGTTCCATGAAATCCAACATGCCCCCCTTACCTGCTCCATGAAATCCAACAGACCCCCCTCATCTGCTCCATGGAATCCTACATGCCCCCCTTATCTGCTCCATGATATCCAACATACCCGCCTTATCTGCTCCATGATATCCAACATACCCGCCTTATCTGCTCCATGAAATCCAACGTGCCCCCTATCTGCTCCATGAAATCCAGCATACCCCCCCCATCCGCTCCATGAAATCGAACCTACCCCCTTATCTGCTCTATGAAATCCAATATGCCCCCCTATGTGCTCCATGAAATCCAACATGCCCCCCAATCTGCTCAATGAAATCCACATACCCTCTTATCTGCTCCATGAAATCCAACATACCCCCCTTATCTGCTCCATGAAATCCAACAGACCCCCCTTATCTGCTCCATGAAATCCAACATACCCCCCTTATCTGCTCAATGAAATCCAACGTACCCCCCTTATCTGCTCCATGTAATCCAACATGCCCCCCTATCTGCTCCATGAAATCCAATATGCCCCCCTATCTGCTCCATGAAATCAAACATGCCCCCCATCCGCTCCATGAAATCCAACATGCCCCCCCATCTGCTCAATGAAATCCAACATACCCCCTTATCTGCTCGATGAAATCCAACATGCCCCCGCCATCTGCTCCATGAAATCCAACATACCCCCCTTATTTGCTCCATGAAATCCAACAGACCCCAATTATCTGCTCCATGAAATCCAGGATGCCCCCTCATCTGCTCCATGAAATCCAACATACCCCCTTATCTGCTCCATGAAATCCACCATGCCCCCCTATCAGCTCCATGAAATCCACCATGCCCCCCTATCAGCTCCATGAAATCCAACATACCCCCCTATCTGCTCCATGAAATCAACCATGCCTCCCCTATCTGCTCCATGAAATGCAACATCCCCCCTGATCTGCTCCATGAAACCCAACATGCCCCCCTATCTGCTCCATGAAATCCAACATGCCCCCCATCTGCTCCATTAAATCCAACATACCCCCCTTATCTGCTCCATGAAATCCAGCATACCCCCCCATCTGCTCCATGAAATCCAACATACCCCACTTATCTGCTCCATGAAATCCAACATACCACAATTATCTGCTCCATGAAATCCAACATACCCCCCGATATGCTCCATGAAATCCAGCATACCCCCCTTATCTGCTCCATGAAATCCAACATACCCCCCTTATTTGCTCCATGAAATCCAACAGACCCCAATTATCTGCTCCATGAAATCTAGCATGCCCTCTCATCTGCTCCATGAAATCCAACATACCCCCTTATCTGCTCCATGAAATCCACCATGCCCCCCTATCAGCTCCATGAAATCCACCATGCCCCCCTATCAGCTCCATGAAATCCAACATACCCCCCTATCTGCTCCATGAAATCAACCATGCCTCCCCTATCTGCTCCATGAAATGCAACATACCCCCCTGATCTGCTCCATGAAACCCAACATGCCCCCCTATCTGCTCCATGAAATCCAACATGCCCCCCCATCTGCTCCATTAAATCCAACATACCCCCCTTATCTGCTCCATGAAATCCAGCATACCCCCCCATCTGCTCCATGAAATCCAACATACCCCACTTATCTGCTCCATGAAATCCAACATACCACAATTATCTGCTCCATGAAATCCAACATACCCCCCGATATGCTCCATGAAATCCAGCATACTCCCCTTATCTGCTCCATGAAATCCAACATGCCCCCCTATCTGCTCCATGAAATCCAACAGACCGCCCTTATCTGTTTCATGGAATCCTACATGCCCCCCTATCTGCTCCATGATATCCAACATACCCGCCTTATCTGCTCCATGAAATCCAACATGTCCCCTATCTGCTCCATGAAATCCAGCATACCCGCCCCATCCGCTCCATGAAATCGAATATACCCCCTTATATGCTCGATGAATGCCAACAAGCCCCCCCATCTGGTCCATGAAATCCAACATACCCCCTTATCTGCTCTATGAAATCCAATATGCCCTATACCTGCTCCATGAAATCAGACATGCCCCCCATCTGCTCCATGAAATCCAACATGCCCCCCATCTGCTCAATGAAATCCAACATACCCCCTTATCTGCTCTATGAAATCCAACATGCCCCCGCCATCTGCTCCACGAAATCCAACATACCCCCCATTTCTGATGCATGAAATCCAACATGCCCCCCCATCTGCTCCATGAAATCCAGCATACCCCCCCATCTGCTCCATGAAATCCACCATACCCCCCTTATCTACTTCATGAAATCCAACATGCCCCCTATCTGCTCCATGAAATCCAACAGATCCCCCTTATCTGCTCTATGAAATCCAATATGCCCCCCTATGTGCTCCATGAAATCAAACATGCCCCCATCTGCTCCATGAAATCCAACATGCCCCCCCTATCTGCTCCATGATATCCAACATACCCGCCTTATCTGCTCCATGAAATCCAACATGCCCCCTATCTGCTACATGAAATCCAGCATACCCCCCATCTGCTCCATGAAATCCAACATGCCCCCCCATCTGCTCCATGAAATCCAACATACCCCCCTTATCTGCTCCATGAAATCCAGCATATCGCCCCCATCCGCTCCATGAAATCGAACATACCCCCTTATCTGCTCTATGAAGTCCAATATGCCCCCCTATGTGCTCCATGAAATCCAACATGCCCCCCATCTGCTCAATGAAATCCAACATACCCCCTTATCTGCTCCATGAAATCCAACATACCCCCCTTATCTGCTCCATGAAATCCAACAGACCCCCCTTATCTGCTCCATGAAATCCAACATACCCCCCTTATCTGCTCAATGAAATCCAACGTACCCCCCTTATCTGCTCCATGAGATCCAAAATGCCCCCCTTATCTGCTCCATGAAATCCAACATGCTCCCCTATCTGCTCCATGAATTCCAACATACCCCCCTTATCTGCCCCATGAAATCCCATATGCCCCCCATCTGCTCCATGAAATCCAGCTTACCTCCCTTATCTGCTCCATGAAATCCAGCTTACCCCCCTTATCTGCTCCATGAAATCGAACATGCCCCCCCTCTCTGCACCATGAAATCCAACATGCCCCCCTTATCTGCTCCATGAAATCCAACAGACCCCAATTATCTGCTCCATCAAATCCAACAAACCCCCCATATCTGATCCATGAAATCCAACATAGCCCAATTATCGGCTGCATGAAATCCAACATACCCCCCTATCTGCTCCATGAAATCCAACATGCCCCCCTATCTGCTCCATGAAATCCAGCATACCCCCCCATCTGCTCCATGAAATCCAACATACCCCCTATCTGCTCCATGAAATCCAGCATACCCCCCCATCAGCTCCATGAAATCGAACATACCCCCTTATCGGCTCCATGAAAGCCGACAAGCCCCCCCCATCTGCTCCATGAAATCCAATATGCCCCCCTATCTGCTCCATGAAATCAAACATGCCCCCCATCTGCTCCATGAAATCCAACATGCCCCCCATCTGCTCAATGAAATCCAACATACCCCCTTATCTGCTCTATGAAATCCAACATGCCCCCCCCATCTGCTCCATGAAATCCAACATACCCCCTTATCTGCTCCATGAAACCCAACATGACCCCCCATCTGCTCCATGAAATCAAACATACCCCGCTTATATGATCCATGAAATCCAACATGCCCCCCTATCTACTGCATGAAATCCAACATCCCCCCTTATCTGCTCCATGAAATCCAACATGCCCCCCGATCTGCTCCATGAAATCCAACCTGCCCCATTCTCTGCCCCATGAAATCCAACATACCCCCCTTATCTGCTCCATGAAATCCAACATGCCCCCCCATCTGCTCCATGAAATCCAACATGCCCCCCAGCGGTTCCATGAAATCCAACATGCCCCCGCCATCTGCTCCATGAAATCCAACATACCCCCCATCTGCTCCATGAAATCCAACATGCCGCCCCTTATCTGCTACATGAAATCCAAAATGCCCCCCATTTGCTCCATGAAATCCAGCTTACCCCTCTTATCTGCTCCATGAAATCCAGCTTACCCCCCTTATATGCTCCATGAAATCCAACATGCCCCCCTATCTGCTCCATGAAATCCAACATGCATTCCCTATCTGCTCCATGAAATCCAACATGCCCCCCTATCTGCTCCATGAAGTCCAACACACCCCTCATCTGCCCCATGAAATCGTACCTGCCCCCCATATCTGCTCAATGAAATCCAACATACCCCCCATCTGCTCCATGAAATCCAACATGCCACCCTATCTGCTCCATGAAATCCAACATGCCCCCCATCTGCTCCATGAAATGCAGCATACCCCATCTGCTCCATGAAATCCAACAGACCCCCCTCATCTGCTCCATGAAATCCTACATGCTCCCCTATCTGCTCCATGAAATCCAACATGCCCATCTGCTCCATGAAATCCAACATGCCCCCGCCATCTGCTCCATGAAATCCAACATACCCCCTTATCTGCTCCATGAAATCCAACGTCCCACAATTATCTGCTCCATGAAATCCAACATGCCCTCCCATCTGCTCCATGAGATCCAACATACCCCCCTTATCTGCTTCATGAAATCCAACAGACACCCCCTTATCTGCTCCATGAAATCCTACATGCTCCCCTATCTGCTCCATGAAATCCAGCATACCCCCCATCTGCTCCATGAAATCCAACATACCCCCTTATCTGCTCAATGAAATCCAACATGCCCCCCCATCTGCTCCATGAAATCCAACATAACCCCCTTATCTGCTCCATGAAATCCAACATCCCCCCCCATCTGCTCCATGAAATCCAGCATACCCCCCCATCTGCTCCATGAAATCCAACATACCCCCTTATCTGCTCCATGAAACCCAATATGCCACCCCGATCTGCTCCATGAAATCAAACATACCCCGCTTATATGATCCATGAAATCCAACATGCCCCCCTATCTACTCCATGAAATCCAACATCCCCCCTTATCTGCTCCATGAAATCCAACATGCCCCCCTATCTGCTCCATGAAATCCAACCTGCCCCATTCTCTGCTCCATGAAATCCAACATACCCCCCTTATCTGCTCCATGAAATCCAACATGCCCCACCATCTGCTGCATGAAATCCAACATGCCCCACTATCTGCTCCAAGAAATCCAACCTGCCCCCTTATCTGCTCCATGCAATCCAACATTCCCCCCTTTTCTGCTCCATGAAATCCAACATCCCCCCCCATCTGCTCCATGAAATCCAGCATACCCCCCCCATCTGCTCCATGAAATCCAACATACCCCCTTATCTGCTCCATGAAACCCAATATGCCACCCCGATCTGCTCCATGAAATCAAACATACCCCGCTTATATGATCCATGAAATCCAACATGCCCCCCTATCTACTCCATGAAATCCAACATCCCCCCTTATCTGCTCCATGAAATCCAACATGCCCCCCTATCTGCTCCATGAAATCCAACCTGCCCCATTCTCTGCTCCATGAAATCCAACATACCCCCCTTATCTGCTCCATGAAATCCAACATGCCCCACCATCTGCTGCATGAAATCCAGCATACCCCCCATCTGCTCCATGAAATCCAACATGCCACCCTATCTGCTCCATGAAATCCAACATGCCCCCCTATCTGCGCCATGAAATCCAACATGCCCCTCTATCTGCTCCATGAAATCCAGCATACCCCCACATCTGCTCCATGAAATCCAACATGCCCCACTATCTGCTCCATGAAATCCAGCATGCACCCCCACCTGCTCCATGAAATACAACATGCCCCCCATCTGCTCCATGAAATCCAACATGCCCCCGCCATCTGCTCCATGAAATCCAACATACCCCCCATCTGCTCCATGAAATCCAACATACCCCCCTTATCTGCTCCATGAAATCCAACATGCCCCCCTATCTGCGCCATGAAATCCAACATGCCCCTCTATCTGCTCCATGAAATCCAGCATACCCCCCCATCTGCTCCATGAAATCCAACAGACCCCCTTATCTGCTCCATGAAACCCAATATGCCACCCCGATCTGCTCCATGAAATCAAACATACCCCGCTTATATGATCCATGAAATCCAACATGCCCCCCTATCTACTCCATGAAATCCAACATCCCCCCTTATCTGCTCCATGAAATCCAACATGCCCGCTATCTGCTCCATGAAATCCAACCTGCCCCATTCTCTGCTCCATGAAATCCAACATACCCCCCTTATCTGCTCCATGAAATCCAACATGCCCCACCATCTGCTGCATGAAATCCAACATGCCCCTCTATCTGCTCCATGAAATCCAACCTGCCCCCTTATCTGCTCCATGCAATCCAACATTCCCCCCTTTTCTGCTCCATGAAATCCAACATGCCCCCCTATCTGCTCCATGAAGTCCAACACACCCCTCTTATCTGCCCCATGAAATCGTACCTGCCCCCCATATCTGCTCTATGAAATCCAACATACCCCCCATCTGCTCCATGAAATCCAACATGCCACCCTATCTGCTCCATGAAATCCAACATGCCCCCCTATCTGCGCCATGAAATCCAACATGCCCCTCTATCTGCTCCATGAAATCCAGCATACCCCCACATCTGCTCCATGAAATCCAACATGCCCCACTATCTGCTCCATGAAATCCAGCATGCACCCCCACCTGCTCCATGAAATACAATATGCCCCCCCATCTGCTCCATGAAATCCAACATGGCCCCCATCTGCTCCATGAAATCCAACATGCCCCCGCCATCTGCTCCATGAAATCCAACATACCCCCCATCTGCTCCATGAAATCCAACATACCCCCCTTATCTGCTCCATGAAATCCAACATGCCCCCCTATCTGCGCCATGAAATCCAACATGCCCCTCTATCTGCTCCATGAAATCCAGCATACCCCCCCATCTGCTCCATGAAATCCAACAGACCCCCCATCTGCTCCATGAAATCCAACATACCCCCCTTATCTGCTCCATGAAATCCAACATGCCCCCCTATCTGTGCCATGAAATGCAGCACGCCCCCCATCTGCTCCATGAAATCCAACATGCCGCCCCTTATCTGCTCCATGAAATCCAAAATGCCCCCCGTTTGCTCCATGAAATCCAGCTTACCCCCCTTATCTGCTCCATGAAATCCAGCTTACCCCCCTTATATGCTCCATGAAATCCAACATGCCCCCCCTATCTGCTCCATGAAACCCAACATGCCCCCCTATCTGCTCCATGAAGTCCAACACACCCCTCTTATCTGCCCCATGAAATCGTACCTGCCCCCCATATCTGCTCGATGAAATCCAACATACCCCCCATCTGCTCCATGAAATCCAACATGCCACCCTATCTGCTCCATGAAATCCAACATGCCCCCCTATCTGCGCCATGAAATCCAACATGCCCCTCTATCTGCTCCATGAAATCCAGCATACCCCCACATCTGCTCCATGAAATCCAACATGCCCCACTATCTGCTCCATGAAATCCAGCATGCACCTCCACCTGCTCCATGAAATACAATATGCCCCCCCATCTGCTCCATGAAATCCAACATGCCCCCCATCTGCTCCATGAAATCCAACATGCCCCCGCCATCTGCTCCATGAAATCCAACATACCCCCCATCTGCTCCATGAAATCCAACATACCCCCCTTATCTGCTCCATGAAATCCAACATGCCCCCCTATCTGCGCCATGAAATCCAACATGCCCCTCTATCTGCTCCATGAAATCCAGCATACCTCCCCATCTGCTCCATGAAATCCAACAGACCCCCCATCTGCTCCATGAAATCCAACATACCCCCCTTATCTGCTCCATGAAATCCAACATGCCCCCTATCTGCTCCATGAAATCCAACAGACCCCCCCATCTGCTCCATGAAATCCAACATGCCCCACTATCTGCTCCATGAAATCCAACATGCCCCCTTATCTGCTCCATGCAATCCAACATTCCCCCCTTTTCTGCTCCATGAAATCCAACATGCCCCCCTATCTGCTCCATGAAGTCCAACACACCCCTCTTATCTGCCCCATGAAATCGTACCTGCCCCCCATATCTGCTCGATGAAATCCAACATACCCCCCATCTGCTCCATGAAATCCAACATGCCACCCTATCTGCTCCATGAAATCCAACATGCCCCCCTATCTGCGCCATGAAATCCAACATGCCCCTCTATCTGCTCCATGAAATCCAGCATACCCCCACATCTGCTCCATGAAATCCAACATGCCCCACTATCTGCTCCATGAAATCCAGCATGCACCCCCACCTGCTCCATGAAATACAATATGCCCCCCCATCTGCTCCATGAAATCCAACATGCCCCCCATCTGCTCCATGAAATCCAACATGCCCCCGCCATCTGCTCCATGAAATCCAACATACCCCCCATCTGCTCCATGAAATCCAACATACCCCCCTTATCTGCTCCATGAAATCCAACATGCCCCCCTATCTGCGCCATGAAATCCAACATGCCCCTCTATCTGCTCCATGAAATCCAGCATACCCCCCCATCTGCTCCATGAAATCCAACAGACCCCCTTATCTGCTCCATGAAACCCAATATGCCACCCCGATCTGGTCCATGAAATCAAACATACCCCGCTTATATGATCCATGAAATCCAACATGCCCCCTTATCTACTCCATGAAATCCAACATCCCCCCTTATCTGCTCCATGAAATCCAACATGCCCCCCTATCTGCTCCATGAAATCCAACCTGCCCCATTCTCTGCTCCATGAAATCCAACATACCCCCCTTATCTGCTCCATGAAATCCAACATGCCCCACCATCTGCTGCATGAAATCCAACATGCCCCACTATCTGCTCCATGAAATCCAACCTGCCCCCCTATCAGCTCCATGAAATCCAACATACCCCCCTATCTGCTCCATGAAATCAACCATGCCTCCCCTATCTGCTCCATGAAATGCAACATCCCCCCTGATCTGCTCCATGAAACCCAACATGCCCCCCTATCTGCTCCATGAAATCCAACATGCCCCCCATCTGCTCCATTAAATCCAACATACCCCCCTTATCTGCTCCATGAAATCCAGCATACCCCCCCATCTGCTCCATGAAATCCAACATACCCCACTTATCTGCTCCATGAAATCCAACATACCACAATTATCTGCTCCATGAAATCCAACATACCCCCCGATATGCTCCATGAAATCCAGCATACCCCCCTTATCTGCTCCATGAAATCCAACATACCCCCCTTATTTGCTCCATGAAATCCAACAGACCCCAATTATCTGCTCCATGAAATCTAGCATGCCCTCTCATCTGCTCCATGAAATCCAACATACCCCCTTATCTGCTCCATGAAATCCACCATGCCCCCCTATCAGCTCCATGAAATCCACCATGCCCCCCTATCAGCTCCATGAAATCCAACATACCCCCCTATCTGCTCCATGAAATCAACCATGCCTCCCCTATCTGCTCCATGAAATGCAACATACCCCCCTGATCTGCTCCATGAAACCCAACATGCCCCCCTATCTGCTCCATGAAATCCAACATGCCCCCCCATCTGCTCCATTAAATCCAACATACCCCCCTTATCTGCTCCATGAAATCCAGCATACCCCCCCATCTGCTCCATGAAATCCAACATACCCCACTTATCTGCTCCATGAAATCCAACATACCACAATTATCTGCTCCATGAAATCCAACATACCCCCCGATATGCTCCATGAAATCCAGCATACTCCCCTTATCTGCTCCATGAAATCCAACATGCCCCCCTATCTGCTCCATGAAATCCAACAGACCGCCCTTATCTGTTTCATGGAATCCTACATGCCCCCCTATCTGCTCCATGATATCCAACATACCCGCCTTATCTGCTCCATGAAATCCAACATGTCCCCTATCTGCTCCATGAAATCCAGCATACCCGCCCCATCCGCTCCATGAAATCGAATATACCCCCTTATATGCTCGATGAATGCCAACAAGCCCCCCCATCTGGTCCATGAAATCCAACATACCCCCTTATCTGCTCTATGAAATCCAATATGCCCTATACCTGCTCCATGAAATCAGACATGCCCCCCATCTGCTCCATGAAATCCAACATGCCCCCCATCTGCTCAATGAAATCCAACATACCCCCTTATCTGCTCTATGAAATCCAACATGCCCCCGCCATCTGCTCCACGAAATCCAACATACCCCCCATTTCTGATGCATGAAATCCAACATGCCCCCCCATCTGCTCCATGAAATCCAGCATACCCCCCCATCTGCTCCATGAAATCCACCATACCCCCCTTATCTACTTCATGAAATCCAACATGCCCCCTATCTGCTCCATGAAATCCAACAGATCCCCCTTATCTGCTCTATGAAATCCAATATGCCCCCCTATGTGCTCCATGAAATCAAACATGCCCCCATCTGCTCCATGAAATCCAACATGCCCCCCCTATCTGCTCCATGATATCCAACATACCCGCCTTATCTGCTCCATGAAATCCAACATGCCCCCTATCTGCTACATGAAATCCAGCATACCCCCCATCTGCTCCATGAAATCCAACATGCCCCCCCATCTGCTCCATGAAATCCAACATACCCCCCTTATCTGCTCCATGAAATCCAGCATATCGCCCCCATCCGCTCCATGAAATCGAACATACCCCCTTATCTGCTCTATGAAGTCCAATATGCCCCCCTATGTGCTCCATGAAATCCAACATGCCCCCCATCTGCTCAATGAAATCCAACATACCCCCTTATCTGCTCCATGAAATCCAACATACCCCCCTTATCTGCTCCATGAAATCCAACAGACCCCCCTTATCTGCTCCATGAAATCCAACATACCCCCCTTATCTGCTCAATGAAATCCAACGTACCCCCCTTATCTGCTCCATGAGATCCAAAATGCCCCCCTTATCTGCTCCATGAAATCCAACATGCTCCCCTATCTGCTCCATGAATTCCAACATACCCCCCTTATCTGCCCCATGAAATCCCATATGCCCCCCATCTGCTCCATGAAATCCAGCTTACCTCCCTTATCTGCTCCATGAAATCCAGCTTACCCCCCTTATCTGCTCCATGAAATCGAACATGCCCCCCCTCTCTGCACCATGAAATCCAACATGCCCCCCTTATCTGCTCCATGAAATCCAACAGACCCCAATTATCTGCTCCATCAAATCCAACAAACCCCCCATATCTGATCCATGAAATCCAACATAGCCCAATTATCGGCTGCATGAAATCCAACATACCCCCCTATCTGCTCCATGAAATCCAACATGCCCCCCTATCTGCTCCATGAAATCCAGCATACCCCCCCATCTGCTCCATGAAATCCAACATACCCCCTATCTGCTCCATGAAATCCAGCATACCCCCCCATCAGCTCCATGAAATCGAACATACCCCCTTATCGGCTCCATGAAAGCCGACAAGCCCCCCCCATCTGCTCCATGAAATCCAATATGCCCCCCTATCTGCTCCATGAAATCAAACATGCCCCCCATCTGCTCCATGAAATCCAACATGCCCCCCATCTGCTCAATGAAATCCAACATACCCCCTTATCTGCTCTATGAAATCCAACATGCCCCCCCCATCTGCTCCATGAAATCCAACATACCCCCTTATCTGCTCCATGAAACCCAACATGACCCCCCATCTGCTCCATGAAATCAAACATACCCCGCTTATATGATCCATGAAATCCAACATGCCCCCCTATCTACTGCATGAAATCCAACATCCCCCCTTATCTGCTCCATGAAATCCAACATGCCCCCCGATCTGCTCCATGAAATCCAACCTGCCCCATTCTCTGCCCCATGAAATCCAACATACCCCCCTTATCTGCTCCATGAAATCCAACATGCCCCCCCATCTGCTCCATGAAATCCAACATGCCCCCCAGCGGTTCCATGAAATCCAACATGCCCCCGCCATCTGCTCCATGAAATCCAACATACCCCCCATCTGCTCCATGAAATCCAACATGCCGCCCCTTATCTGCTACATGAAATCCAAAATGCCCCCCATTTGCTCCATGAAATCCAGCTTACCCCTCTTATCTGCTCCATGAAATCCAGCTTACCCCCCTTATATGCTCCATGAAATCCAACATGCCCCCCTATCTGCTCCATGAAATCCAACATGCATTCCCTATCTGCTCCATGAAATCCAACATGCCCCCCTATCTGCTCCATGAAGTCCAACACACCCCTCATCTGCCCCATGAAATCGTACCTGCCCCCCATATCTGCTCAATGAAATCCAACATACCCCCCATCTGCTCCATGAAATCCAACATGCCACCCTATCTGCTCCATGAAATCCAACATGCCCCCCATCTGCTCCATGAAATGCAGCATACCCCATCTGCTCCATGAAATCCAACAGACCCCCCTCATCTGCTCCATGAAATCCTACATGCTCCCCTATCTGCTCCATGAAATCCAACATGCCCATCTGCTCCATGAAATCCAACATGCCCCCGCCATCTGCTCCATGAAATCCAACATACCCCCTTATCTGCTCCATGAAATCCAACGTCCCACAATTATCTGCTCCATGAAATCCAACATGCCCTCCCATCTGCTCCATGAGATCCAACATACCCCCCTTATCTGCTTCATGAAATCCAACAGACACCCCCTTATCTGCTCCATGAAATCCTACATGCTCCCCTATCTGCTCCATGAAATCCAGCATACCCCCCATCTGCTCCATGAAATCCAACATACCCCCTTATCTGCTCAATGAAATCCAACATGCCCCCCCATCTGCTCCATGAAATCCAACATAACCCCCTTATCTGCTCCATGAAATCCAACATCCCCCCCCATCTGCTCCATGAAATCCAGCATACCCCCCCATCTGCTCCATGAAATCCAACATACCCCCTTATCTGCTCCATGAAACCCAATATGCCACCCCGATCTGCTCCATGAAATCAAACATACCCCGCTTATATGATCCATGAAATCCAACATGCCCCCCTATCTACTCCATGAAATCCAACATCCCCCCTTATCTGCTCCATGAAATCCAACATGCCCCCCTATCTGCTCCATGAAATCCAACCTGCCCCATTCTCTGCTCCATGAAATCCAACATACCCCCCTTATCTGCTCCATGAAATCCAACATGCCCCACCATCTGCTGCATGAAATCCAACATGCCCCACTATCTGCTCCAAGAAATCCAACCTGCCCCCTTATCTGCTCCATGCAATCCAACATTCCCCCCTTTTCTGCTCCATGAAATCCAACATCCCCCCCCATCTGCTCCATGAAATCCAGCATACCCCCCCCATCTGCTCCATGAAATCCAACATACCCCCTTATCTGCTCCATGAAACCCAATATGCCACCCCGATCTGCTCCATGAAATCAAACATACCCCGCTTATATGATCCATGAAATCCAACATGCCCCCCTATCTACTCCATGAAATCCAACATCCCCCCTTATCTGCTCCATGAAATCCAACATGCCCCCCTATCTGCTCCATGAAATCCAACCTGCCCCATTCTCTGCTCCATGAAATCCAACATACCCCCCTTATCTGCTCCATGAAATCCAACATGCCCCACCATCTGCTGCATGAAATCCAGCATACCCCCCATCTGCTCCATGAAATCCAACATGCCACCCTATCTGCTCCATGAAATCCAACATGCCCCCCTATCTGCGCCATGAAATCCAACATGCCCCTCTATCTGCTCCATGAAATCCAGCATACCCCCACATCTGCTCCATGAAATCCAACATGCCCCACTATCTGCTCCATGAAATCCAGCATGCACCCCCACCTGCTCCATGAAATACAACATGCCCCCCATCTGCTCCATGAAATCCAACATGCCCCCGCCATCTGCTCCATGAAATCCAACATACCCCCCATCTGCTCCATGAAATCCAACATACCCCCCTTATCTGCTCCATGAAATCCAACATGCCCCCCTATCTGCGCCATGAAATCCAACATGCCCCTCTATCTGCTCCATGAAATCCAGCATACCCCCCCATCTGCTCCATGAAATCCAACAGACCCCCTTATCTGCTCCATGAAACCCAATATGCCACCCCGATCTGCTCCATGAAATCAAACATACCCCGCTTATATGATCCATGAAATCCAACATGCCCCCCTATCTACTCCATGAAATCCAACATCCCCCCTTATCTGCTCCATGAAATCCAACATGCCCGCTATCTGCTCCATGAAATCCAACCTGCCCCATTCTCTGCTCCATGAAATCCAACATACCCCCCTTATCTGCTCCATGAAATCCAACATGCCCCACCATCTGCTGCATGAAATCCAACATGCCCCTCTATCTGCTCCATGAAATCCAACCTGCCCCCTTATCTGCTCCATGCAATCCAACATTCCCCCCTTTTCTGCTCCATGAAATCCAACATGCCCCCCTATCTGCTCCATGAAGTCCAACACACCCCTCTTATCTGCCCCATGAAATCGTACCTGCCCCCCATATCTGCTCTATGAAATCCAACATACCCCCCATCTGCTCCATGAAATCCAACATGCCACCCTATCTGCTCCATGAAATCCAACATGCCCCCCTATCTGCGCCATGAAATCCAACATGCCCCTCTATCTGCTCCATGAAATCCAGCATACCCCCACATCTGCTCCATGAAATCCAACATGCCCCACTATCTGCTCCATGAAATCCAGCATGCACCCCCACCTGCTCCATGAAATACAATATGCCCCCCCATCTGCTCCATGAAATCCAACATGGCCCCCATCTGCTCCATGAAATCCAACATGCCCCCGCCATCTGCTCCATGAAATCCAACATACCCCCCATCTGCTCCATGAAATCCAACATACCCCCCTTATCTGCTCCATGAAATCCAACATGCCCCCCTATCTGCGCCATGAAATCCAACATGCCCCTCTATCTGCTCCATGAAATCCAGCATACCCCCCCATCTGCTCCATGAAATCCAACAGACCCCCCATCTGCTCCATGAAATCCAACATACCCCCCTTATCTGCTCCATGAAATCCAACATGCCCCCCTATCTGTGCCATGAAATGCAGCACGCCCCCCATCTGCTCCATGAAATCCAACATGCCGCCCCTTATCTGCTCCATGAAATCCAAAATGCCCCCCGTTTGCTCCATGAAATCCAGCTTACCCCCCTTATCTGCTCCATGAAATCCAGCTTACCCCCCTTATATGCTCCATGAAATCCAACATGCCCCCCCTATCTGCTCCATGAAACCCAACATGCCCCCCTATCTGCTCCATGAAGTCCAACACACCCCTCTTATCTGCCCCATGAAATCGTACCTGCCCCCCATATCTGCTCGATGAAATCCAACATACCCCCCATCTGCTCCATGAAATCCAACATGCCACCCTATCTGCTCCATGAAATCCAACATGCCCCCCTATCTGCGCCATGAAATCCAACATGCCCCTCTATCTGCTCCATGAAATCCAGCATACCCCCACATCTGCTCCATGAAATCCAACATGCCCCACTATCTGCTCCATGAAATCCAGCATGCACCTCCACCTGCTCCATGAAATACAATATGCCCCCCCATCTGCTCCATGAAATCCAACATGCCCCCCATCTGCTCCATGAAATCCAACATGCCCCCGCCATCTGCTCCATGAAATCCAACATACCCCCCATCTGCTCCATGAAATCCAACATACCCCCCTTATCTGCTCCATGAAATCCAACATGCCCCCCTATCTGCGCCATGAAATCCAACATGCCCCTCTATCTGCTCCATGAAATCCAGCATACCTCCCCATCTGCTCCATGAAATCCAACAGACCCCCCATCTGCTCCATGAAATCCAACATACCCCCCTTATCTGCTCCATGAAATCCAACATGCCCCCTATCTGCTCCATGAAATCCAACAGACCCCCCCATCTGCTCCATGAAATCCAACATGCCCCACTATCTGCTCCATGAAATCCAACATGCCCCCTTATCTGCTCCATGCAATCCAACATTCCCCCCTTTTCTGCTCCATGAAATCCAACATGCCCCCCTATCTGCTCCATGAAGTCCAACACACCCCTCTTATCTGCCCCATGAAATCGTACCTGCCCCCCATATCTGCTCGATGAAATCCAACATACCCCCCATCTGCTCCATGAAATCCAACATGCCACCCTATCTGCTCCATGAAATCCAACATGCCCCCCTATCTGCGCCATGAAATCCAACATGCCCCTCTATCTGCTCCATGAAATCCAGCATACCCCCACATCTGCTCCATGAAATCCAACATGCCCCACTATCTGCTCCATGAAATCCAGCATGCACCCCCACCTGCTCCATGAAATACAATATGCCCCCCCATCTGCTCCATGAAATCCAACATGCCCCCCATCTGCTCCATGAAATCCAACATGCCCCCGCCATCTGCTCCATGAAATCCAACATACCCCCCATCTGCTCCATGAAATCCAACATACCCCCCTTATCTGCTCCATGAAATCCAACATGCCCCCCTATCTGCGCCATGAAATCCAACATGCCCCTCTATCTGCTCCATGAAATCCAGCATACCCCCCCATCTGCTCCATGAAATCCAACAGACCCCCTTATCTGCTCCATGAAACCCAATATGCCACCCCGATCTGGTCCATGAAATCAAACATACCCCGCTTATATGATCCATGAAATCCAACATGCCCCCTTATCTACTCCATGAAATCCAACATCCCCCCTTATCTGCTCCATGAAATCCAACATGCCCCCCTATCTGCTCCATGAAATCCAACCTGCCCCATTCTCTGCTCCATGAAATCCAACATACCCCCCTTATCTGCTCCATGAAATCCAACATGCCCCACCATCTGCTGCATGAAATCCAACATGCCCCACTATCTGCTCCATGAAATCCAACCTGCCCCCTTATCTGCTCCATGCAATCCAACATTCCCCCCTTTTCTGCTCCATGAAATCCAACATGCCCCCCTATCTGCTCCATGAAGTCCAACACACCCCTCTTATCTGCCCCATGAAATCGTACCTGCCCCCCATATCTGCTCGATGAAATCCAACATACCCCCCATCTGCTCCATGAAATCCAACATGCCACCCTATCTGCTCCATGAAATCCAACATGCCCCCCTATCTGCGCCATGAAATCCAACATGCCCCTCTATCTGCTCCATGAAATCCAGCATACCCCCACATCTGCTCCATGAAATCCAACATGCCCCACTATCGGCTCCATGAAATCCAGCATGCACCCCCACCTGCTCCATGAAATACAATATGCCCCCCCATCTGCTCCATGAAATCCAACATGGCCCCCATCTGCTCCATGAAATCCAACATACCCCCCTTATCTGCTCCATGAAATCCAACATGCCCCCCTATCTGCGCCATGAAATCCAACATGCCCCACCATCTGCTGCATGAAATCCAGCATACCCCCCATCTGCTCCATGAAATCCAACATGCCACCCTATCTGCTCCATGAAATCCAACATGCCCCCCTATCTGCGCCATGAAATCCAACATGCCCCTCTATCTGCTCCATGAAATCCAGCATACCCCCACATCTGCTCCATGAAATCCAACATGCCCCACTATCTGCTCCATGAAATCCAGCATGCACCCCCACCTGCTCCATGAAATACAACATGCCCCCCATCTGCTCCATGAAATCCAACATGCCCCCGCCATCTGCTCCATGAAATCCAACATACCCCCCATCTGCTCCATGAAATCCAACATACCCCCCTTATCTGCTCCATGAAATCCAACATGCCCCCCTATCTGCGCCATGAAATCCAACATGCCCCTCTATCTGCTCCATGAAATCCAGCATACCCCCCCATCTGCTCCATGAAATCCAACAGACCCCCTTATCTGCTCCATGAAACCCAATATGCCACCCCGATCTGCTCCATGAAATCAAACATACCCCGCTTATATGATCCATGAAATCCAACATGCCCCCCTATCTACTCCATGAAATCCAACATCCCCCCTTATCTGCTCCATGAAATCCAACATGCCCGCTATCTGCTCCATGAAATCCAACCTGCCCCATTCTCTGCTCCATGAAATCCAACATACCCCCCTTATCTGCTCCATGAAATCCAACATGCCCCACCATCTGCTGCATGAAATCCAACATGCCCCTCTATCTGCTCCATGAAATCCAACCTGCCCCCTTATCTGCTCCATGCAATCCAACATTCCCCCCTTTTCTGCTCCATGAAATCCAACATGCCCCCCTATCTGCTCCATGAAGTCCAACACACCCCTCTTATCTGCCCCATGAAATCGTACCTGCCCCCCATATCTGCTCTATGAAATCCAACATACCCCCCATCTGCTCCATGAAATCCAACATGCCACCCTATCTGCTCCATGAAATCCAACATGCCCCCCTATCTGCGCCATGAAATCCAACATGCCCCTCTATCTGCTCCATGAAATCCAGCATACCCCCACATCTGCTCCATGAAATCCAACATGCCCCACTATCTGCTCCATGAAATCCAGCATGCACCCCCACCTGCTCCATGAAATACAATATGCCCCCCCATCTGCTCCATGAAATCCAACATGGCCCCCATCTGCTCCATGAAATCCAACATGCCCCCGCCATCTGCTCCATGAAATCCAACATACCCCCCATCTGCTCCATGAAATCCAACATACCCCCCTTATCTGCTCCATGAAATCCAACATGCCCCCCTATCTGCGCCATGAAATCCAACATGCCCCTCTATCTGCTCCATGAAATCCAGCATACCCCCCCATCTGCTCCATGAAATCCAACAGACCCCCTATCTGTGCCATGAAATGCAGCACGCCCCCCATCTGCTCCATGAAATCCAACATGCCGCCCCTTATCTGCTCCATGAAATCCAAAATGCCCCCCGTTTGCTCCATGAAATCCAGCTTACCCCCCTTATCTGCTCCATGAAATCCAGCTTACCCCCCTTATATGCTCCATGAAATCCAACATGCCCCCCCTATCTGCTCCATGAAACCCAACATGCCCCCCTATCTGCTCCATGAAGTCCAACACACCCCTCTTATCTGCCCCATGAAATCGTACCTGCCCCCCATATCTGCTCGATGAAATCCAACATACCCCCCATCTGCTCCATGAAATCCAACATGCCACCCTATCTGCTCCATGAAATCCAACATGCCCCCCTATCTGCGCCATGAAATCCAACATGCCCCTCTATCTGCTCCATGAAATCCAGCATACCCCCACATCTGCTCCATGAAATCCAACATGCCCCACTATCTGCTCCATGAAATCCAGCATGCACCTCCACCTGCTCCATGAAATACAATATGCCCCCCCATCTGCTCCATGAAATCCAACATGCCCCCCATCTGCTCCATGAAATCCAACATGCCCCCGCCATCTGCTCCATGAAATCCAACATACCCCCCATCTGCTCCATGAAATCCAACATACCCCCCTTATCTGCTCCATGAAATCCAACATGCCCCCCTATCTGCGCCATGAAATCCAACATGCCCCTCTATCTGCTCCATGAAATCCAGCATACCTCCCCATCTGCTCCATGAAATCCAACAGACCCCCCATCTGCTCCATGAAATCCAACATACCCCCCTTATCTGCTCCATGAAATCCAACATGCCCCCTATCTGCTCCATGAAATCCAACAGACCCCCC
The DNA here is from genome assembly GCF_047496885.1 of Scyliorhinus torazame. Taxonomy (NCBI): domain Eukaryota; kingdom Metazoa; phylum Chordata; class Chondrichthyes; order Carcharhiniformes; family Scyliorhinidae; genus Scyliorhinus; species Scyliorhinus torazame. Next base: position 60,499,504 of record NC_092707.1, read on the forward strand.
CATCTGCTCCATGAAATCCAACATGCCCCACTATCTGCTCCATGAAATCCAACATGCCCCCTTATCTGCTCCATGCAATCCAACATTCCCCCCTTTTCTGCTCCATGAAATCCAACATGCCCCCCTATCTGCTCCATGAAGTCCAACACACCCCTCTTATCTGCCCCATGAAATCGTACCTGCCCCCCATATCTGCTCGATGAAATCCAACATACCCCCCATCTGCTCCATGAAATCCAACATGCCACCCTATCTGCTCCATGAAATCCAACATGCCCCCCTATCTGCGCCATGAAATCCAACATGCCCCTCTATCTGCTCCATGAAATCCAGCATACCCCCACATCTGCTCCATGAAATCCAACATGCCCCACTATCTGCTCCATGAAATCCAGCATGCACCCCCACCTGCTCCATGAAATACAATATGCCCCCCCATCTGCTCCATGAAATCCAACATGCCCCCCATCTGCTCCATGAAATCCAACATGCCCCCGCCATCTGCTCCATGAAATCCAACATACCCCCCATCTGCTCCATGAAATCCAACATACCCCCCTTATCTGCTCCATGAAATCCAACATGCCCCCCTATCTGCGCCATGAAATCCAACATGCCCCTCTATCTGCTCCATGAAATCCAGCATACCCCCCCATCTGCTCCATGAAATCCAACAGACCCCCTTATCTGCTCCATGAAACCCAATATGCCACCCCGATCTGGTCCATGAAATCAAACATACCCCGCTTATATGATCCATGAAATCCAACATGCCCCCTTATCTACTCCATGAAATCCAACATCCCCCCTTATCTGCTCCATGAAATCCAACATGCCCCCCTATCTGCTCCATGAAATCCAACCTGCCCCATTCTCTGCTCCATGAAATCCAACATACCCCCCTTATCTGCTCCATGAAATCCAACATGCCCCACCATCTGCTGCATGAAATCCAACATGCCCCACTATCTGCTCCATGAAATCCAACCTGCCCCCTTATCTGCTCCATGCAATCCAACATTCCCCCCTTTTCTGCTCCATGAAATCCAACATGCCCCCCTATCTGCTCCATGAAGTCCAACACACCCCTCTTATCTGCCCCATGAAATCGTACCTGCCCCCCATATCTGCTCGATGAAATCCAACATACCCCCCATCTGCTCCATGAAATCCAACATGCCACCCTATCTGCTCCATGAAATCCAACATGCCCCCCTATCTGCGCCATGAAATCCAACATGCCCCTCTATCTGCTCCATGAAATCCAGCATACCCCCACATCTGCTCCATGAAATCCAACATGCCCCACTATCGGCTCCATGAAATCCAGCATGCACCCCCACCTGCTCCATGAAATACAATATGCCCCCCCATCTGCTCCATGAAATCCAACATGGCCCCCATCTGCTCCATGAAATCCAACATGCCCCCGCCATCTGCTCCATGAAATCCAACATACCCCCCATCTGCTCCATGAAATCCAACATACCCCCCTTATCTGCTCCATGAAATCCAACATGCCCCCCTATCTGCGCCATGAAATCCAACATGCCCCTCTATCTGCTCCATGAAATCCAGCATACCCCCCCATCTGCTCCATGAAATCCAACAGACCCCCCATCTGCTCCATGAAATCCAACATACCCCCCTTATCTGCTCCATGAAATCCAACATGCCCCCCTATCTGTGCCATGAAATGCAGCACGCCCCCCATCTGCTCCATGAAATCCAACATGCCGCCCCTTATCTGCTCCATGAAATCCAAAATGCCCCCCGTTTGCTCCATGAAATCCAGCTTACCCCCCTTATCTGCTCCATGAAATCCAGCTTACCCCCCTTATATGCTCCATGAAATCCAACATGCCCCCCCTATCTGCTCCATGAAATCCAACATGCCCCCCTATCTGCTCCATGAAGTCCAACACACCCCTCTTATCTGCCCCATGAAATCGTACCTGCCCCCCATATCTGCTCGATGAAATCCAACATACCCCCCATCTGCTCCATGAAATCCAACATGCCACCCTATCTGCTCCATGAAATCCAACATGCCCCCCCATCTGCTCCATGAAATCCAGCATACCCCATCTGCTCCATGAAATCCTACATGCCCCCTATCTGCTCCATGAAATCCAACACACCCGCCTTATTTGATCCATGAAATCCAATATGCCCCCCTATCTGCTCCATGAAATCTAGCATACCCCCCCATCTGCTCCATGAAATTCAACATGCCCCCTATCTGCTCCATGAAATCCAACAGACCCCCCCATCTGCTCCATGAAATCCAACATACGCCCCTATCTGCTCAATGAAATCCAAAATACCCACCTTATCTGCTCCATGAAATCCAACATGCCCTCCCATCTGCTCCATGAAATCCAACAGACCCCCCTCATCTGCTCCATGAAATCATACATGCTCCCCTATCTGCTCCATGAAATCCAGCATACCCCCCATCAGCTCCATGAAATCCAACATGCCCCCCCATCTGCTCCATGAAATTCAGCATACCCCATCTGCTCCATGAAATCCAACATTCCCCCTTATCTGCTCCATGAAACCCAACATGCCCCCCCATCTGCTCCATGAAATCCAACATACCCCCCTTATCTGATCCATGAAATCCAACATGCCCCCCATCTGCTCCATTAAATCCAACAGACCCCCCCATCTGCTCCATGAAATCCAACATACCCCCCCTATCTGCTCCATGAAATCCAGCATACACCCCCACCTGCTCCATGAAATCCAACATACCCTCCATCTGCTCCATGAAATCCAACATGCCCCCCTGTCTGCTCAATGAAATGCAATATGCCCCCCCACCTGCTCCATGAAATCCAACATGCCCATCTGCTCCATGAAATCCAACATACCCCAATTAGCTGCTCCATGAAATCCAACATACCCCCTTATCTGCTCCATGAAATCCAACGTCCCACAATTATCTGCTCCATGAAATCCAACATGCCCTCCCATCTGCTCCATGAGATCCAACATACCCCCCTTATCTGCTCCATGAAATCCAACAGACACCCCCTTATCTGCTCCATGAAATACTACATGCTCCCCTATCTGCTCCATGAAATCCAGCATACCCCCCATCTGCTCCATGAAATCCAACATACCCCCTTATCTGCTCAATGAAATCCAACATGCCCCCCCATCTGCTCCATGAAATCCAACATAACCCCCTTATCTGCTCCATGAAATCCAACATCCCCCCCCATCTGCTCCATGAAATCCAGCATACCCCCCCCATCTGCTCCATGAAATCCAACATTCCCCCTTATCTGCTCCATGAAACCCAACATGCCCCCCCGATCTGCTCCATGAAATCAAACATACCCCGCTTATATGATCCATGAAATCCAACATGCCCCCCTATCTACTCCATGAAATCCAACATCCCCCCTTATCTGCTCCATGAAATCCAACATGCCCCCCTATCTGCTCCATGAAATCCAACCTGCCCCATTCTCTGCTCCATGAAATCCAACATACCCCCCTTATCTGCTCCATGAAATCCAACATGCCCCACCATCTGCTGCATGAAATCCAACATGCCCCACTATCTGCTCCATGAAATCGAACCTGCCCCCTTATCTGCTCCATGCAATCCAACATTCCCCCCTTTTCTGCTCCATGAAATCCAACATGCCCCCTTATCTGCTCCATGAAATCCACCATGCCCCCCCGATCTGATCCATGAAATCCAACATGCCCCCCCTCTCTGCTCCATGAAATCAAACATGCACCCCCTATCTGCTCCATGAAATCCAACATACCCACCTTATCTGCTCCATGAAATCCAATATGCCCCCCATCTGCTCCATGAAATCCAGCTTACCCCCCCTTATTTGCTCCATGAAATCCAGCTTTCCCCCCTTATGTGCTCCATGAAATCCAACATGCCCCCCTATCTGCTCCATGAAATCCAGCATACCCCCACATCTGCTGCATGAAATCCAACATGCCCCCCTATCTGCTCCATGAAATCCAGCATGCACCCCCACCTGCTCCATGAAATACAATATGCCCCCCCATCTGCTCCATGAAATCCAACATGCCCCCCATCTGCTCCATGAAATCCAACATGCCCCCGCCATCTGCTCCATGAAATCCAACATACCCCCCATCTGCTCCATGAAATCCAACATACCCCCCTTATCTGCTCCATGAAATCCAACATGCCCCCCTATCTGCGCCATGAAATCCAACATGCCCCTCTATCTGCTCCATGAAATCCAGCATAGCCCCCCCATCTGCTCCATGAAATCCAGCATACCCCCCCCATCTGCTCCATGAAATCCAACAGACCCCCCATCTGCTCCATGAAATCCAACATACCCCCCTTATCTGCTCCATGAAATCCAACATGCCCCCTATCTGTGCCATGAAATCCAGCACACCCCCCATCTGCTCCATGAAATCCAACATGCCGCCCCTTATCTGCTCCATGAAATCCAAAATGCCCCCCATTTGCTCCATGAAATCCAGCTTACCCCCCTTATCTGCTCCATGAAATCCAGCTTACCCCCCTTATATGCTCCATGAAATCCAACATGCCCCCCCTATCTGCTCCATGAAATCCAACATGCACTCCCTATCTGCTCCATGAAATCCAACATGCCCCCCTATCTGCTCCATGAAGTCCAACACACCCCTCTTATCTGCCCCATGAAATCGTACCTGCCCCCCATATCTGCTCGATGAAATCCAACATACCCCCCATTGGCTCCATTAAATCCAACATGCCACCCTATCTGCTCCATGAAATCCAACATGCCCCCCCATCTGCTCCATGAAATCCAGCATACCCCATCTGCTCCATGAAATCCTAAATGCCCCCTATCTGCTCCATGAAATCCAAAACATCCGCCTAATTTGATCCATGAAATCCAATATGCCCCCCTATCTGCTCCATGAAATCTAGCATACCCACCCATCTGCTCCATGAAATTCAACATGCCCCCTATCTGCTCCATGAAATCCAACAGACCCCCCCATCTGCTCCATGAAATCCAACATACGCCCCTATCTGCTCAATGAAATCCAAAATACCCACCTTATCTGCTCCATGAAATCCAACATGCCCTCCCATCTGCTCCATGAAATCCAACAGACCCCCCTCATCTGCTCCATGAAATCATACATGCTCCCCTATCTGCTCCATGAAATCCAGCATACCCCCCATCAGCTCCATGAAATCCAACATGCCCCCCATCTGCTCCATGAAATTCAGCATACCCCATCTGCTCCATGAAATCCAACATTCCCCCTTATCTGCTCCATGAAACCCAACATGCCCCCCCATCTGCTCCATGAAATCCAACATACCCCCCTTATCTGATCCATGAAATCCAACATGCCCCCCATCTGCTCCATTAAATCCAACAGACCCCCCCATCTGCTCCATGAAATCCAACATACCCCCCTATCTGCTCCATGAAATCCAGCATACACCCCCACCTGCTCCATGAAATCCAACATACCCCCCATCTGCTCCATGAAATCCAACATGCCCCCCTGTCTGCTCAATGAAATGCAATATGCCCCCCCACCTGCTCCATTAAATCCAACATGCCCATCTGCTCCATGAAATCCAACATGCCCCCGCCATCTGCTCCATGAAATCCAACATACCCCAATTAGCTGCTCCATGAAATCCAACGTCCCACAATTATCTGCTCCATGAAATCCAACATGCCCTCCCATCTGCTCCATGAGATCCAACATACCCCCCTTATCTGCTCCATGAAATCCTACATGCTCCCCTATCTGCTCCATGAAATCCAGCATACCCCCCATCTGCTCCATGAAATCCAACATACCCCCTTATCTGCTCAATGAAATCCAACATGCCCCCCCATCTGCTCCATGAAATCCAACATAACCCCCTTATCTGCTCCATGAAATCCAACATCCCCCCCAACTGCTCCATGAAATCCAACATACCCCCTTATCTGCTCCATGAAACCCAACATGCCCCCCCCATCTGCTCCATGAAATCAAACATACCCCGCTTATATGATCCATGAAATCCAACATGCCCCCCTATCTACTCCATGAAATCCAACATGCCCCACCATCTGCTGCATGAAATCTAACATGCCCCACTATCTGCTCCATGAAATCCAACCTGCCCCCTTATCTGCTCCATGCAATCCAACATTCCCCCCTTTTCTGCTCCATGAAATCCAACATGCCCCCTTATCTGCTCCATGAAATCAAACATGCACCCCCTATCTGCTCCATGAAATCCAACACACCCCTCTTATCAGCCCCATGAAATCGTACCTGCCCCCCATATCTGCTCGATGAAATCCAACATACCCCCCATCTGCTCCATGAAATCCAACATGCCACCCTATCTGCTCCATGAAATCCAACATGCCCCCCCATCTGCTCCATGAAATCCAGCATACCCCATCTGCTCCATGAAATCCTACATGCCCCCTATCTGCTCCATGAAATCCAACTCACCGGCCTTATTTGATCCATGAAATCCAATATGCCCCCCTATCTGCTCCATGAAATCTAGCATACCCCCCGATCTGCTCCATAAAATTCAACATGCCCCCTATCTGCTCCATGAAATCCAACAGACCCCCCCATCTGCTCCATGAAATCCAACATACGCCCCTATCTGCTCAATGAAATCCAAAATACCCACCTTATCTGCTCCATGAAATCCAACATGCCCCCCCATCTGCTCCATGAAATCCAACAGACCGCCCTCATCTGCTCCATGAAATCCTACATGCTCCCCTATCTGCTATATGAAATCCAGCATACCCCCCATCAGCTCCATGAAATCCAACATGCCCCCCCATCTGCTCCATGAAATCCAGCATACCCCATCTGCTCCATGAAATCCAACATTCCCCCTTATCTGCTGCATGAAACCCAACATGCCCCCCCATCTGCTCCATGAAATCCAACATACCCCCCTTATCTGATCCATGAAATCCAACATGCCCCCCATCTGCTCCATGAAATCCAACATACACCCCCACCTGCTCCATGAAATCCAACATACCCCCCATCAGCTCCATGAAATCCAACATGCCCCCCCATCTGCTCCATGAAATCCAGCATACCCCATCTGCTCCATGAAATCCAACATTCCCCCTTATCTGCTCCATGAAACCCAACATGCCCCCCCATCTGCTCCATGAAATCCAACATACCCCCCTTATCTGATCCATGAAATCCAACATGCCCCCCATCTGCTCCATGAAATCCAACATACACCCCCACCTGCTCCATGAAATCCAACATACCCCCCATCTGCTCCATGAAATCCAACATGCCCCCCTGTCTGCTCAATGAAATGCAATATGCCCCCCCACCTGCTCCATGAAATCCAACATGCCCCCCATCTGCTCCATGAAATCCAACATGCCCCCGCCATCTGCTCCATGAAATCCAACATACCCCAATTAGCTGCTCCATGAAATCCAACATACCCCCTTATCTGCTCCATGAAATCCAACGTCCAACAATTATCTGCTCCATGAAATCCAACATGCCCTCCCATCTGCTCCATGAGATCCAACATACCCCCCTTATCTGCTCCATGAAATCCAACAGACACCCCCTTATCTGCTCCATGAAATCCTACATGCTCCCCTATCTGCTCCATGAAATCCAGCATACCCCCCATCTGCTCCATGAAATCCAACATACCCCCTTATCTGCTCAATGAAATCCAACATGCCCCCCCATCTGCTCCATGAAATCCAACATAACCCCCTTATCTGCTCCATGAAATCCAACATGCCCCCCCATCTGCTCCATGAAATCCAGCATACCCCCCCATCTGCTCCATGAAATCCAACATACCCCCTTATCTGCTCCATGAAACCCAACACGCCCCCCCCCAGCTGCTCCATGAAATCCAACATGCCCCCCTATCTGCTCCATGAAATCCAACCTGCCCCATTCTCTGCTCCATGAAATCCAACATACCCCCCTTATCTGCTCCATGAAATCCAACATGCCCCACCATCTGCTGCATGAAATCCAACATGCCCCACTATCTGCTCCATGCAATCCAACATTCCCCCCTTTTCTGCTCCATGAAATCCAACATGCCCCCTTATCTGCTCCATGAAATCCACCATGCCCCCCCGATCTGATCCATGAAATCCAACATGCCCCCCCTCTCTGCTCCATGAAATCAAACATGCACCCCCTATCTGCTCCATGAAATCCAACATACCCCCCTTATCTGCTCCATGAAATCCAATATGCCCCCCGTCTGCTCCATGAAATCCAGCTTACCCCCCCTTATTTGCTCCATGAAATCCAGCTTTCCCCCCTTATGTGCTCCATGAAATCCAACATGCCCCCCTATCTGCTCCATGAAATCCAGCATACCCCACCATCTGCTCCATGAAATCCAACATACCCCACTTATCTGCTCCATGAAATCCAACATACCCCAATTATCTGCTCAATGAAATCCAACATACCCCCCCATCTGCTCCATGAAATCCAACATACCCCCCTGACCTGCTCCATGAAATCCAACACGCACCCCTATCTGCTCCATGAAATCCAACAGACCTCCCCATCAGCTCCATGAAATCCAACATGCCCCCGCCATCTGCTCCATGAAATCCAACATACCCCCCATCTGCTCCATGAAATCCAACATACGCCCCTATCTGCTCAATGAAATCCAAAATACCCACCTTATCTGCTCCATGAAATCCAACATCCCCCCCATCTGCTCCATGAAATCCAACATGCCCCCCCATCTGCTCCATGAAATCCAGCATACCCCATCTGCTCCATGAAATCCAACATTCCCCCTTATCTCCTCCATGAAACCCAACATGCCCCCCCATCTGCTCCATGAAATCCAACATACCCCCCTTATCTGATCCATGAAATCCAACATGCCCCCCTATCTGCTCCATGAAATCCAACAGACCCCCCCATGTGCTCCATGAAATCCAACATACCCCCCCTATCTGCTCCATGAAATCCAGTATACACCCCCACCTGCTCCATGAAATCCAACATACCCCCCATCTGCTCCATGAAATCCAACATGCCCCCCTGTCTGCTCAATGACATGCAATATGCCCCCCCACCTGCTCCATGAAATCCAACATGCCCCCTATCTGCTCCATGAAATCCAACATGCCCCCGCCATCTGCTCCATGAAATCCAACATACTCCCCTTATCTGCTCCATGAAATCCAACATACCCCAATTAGCTGCTCCATGAAATCCAACATACCCCCTTATCTGCTCCATGAAATCCAACGTCCCACAATTATCTGCTCCATGAAATCCAACATGCCCTCCCATCTGCTCCATGAGATCCAACATACCCCCCTTATCTGCTCCATGAAATCCAACAGACACCCCCTTATCTGCTCCATGAAATCCTACATGCTCCCCTATCTGCTCCATGAAATCCAGCATACCCCCCATCTGCTCCATGAAATCCAACATACCCCCTTAACAGCTCAATGAAATCCAACATGCCCCCCCATCTGATCCATGAAATCCAACATGACCCCCTTATCTGCTCCATGAAATCCAGCATACCCCCCCATCTGCTCCATGAAATCCAACAGACCCATTTGCTCCATGAAATCCAACATGCCCCCCTATCTGTGCCATGAAATCCAGCACACCCCCACATCTGCTCCATGAAATCCAATATACCCCCCCTTATCTGCTCCATGAAATCCAACATGCCGCCCCTTATCTGCTCCATGAAATCCAAAAAGCCCCCCATTTGCTCCATGAAATCCAGCTTAACCCCTTATCTGCTCCATGAAATCCAGGTTACCCCCCTTATATGCTCCATGAAATCCAACATGCCCCCCCTTTCTGCTCCATGAAATCCAACATGCACTCCCTATCTGCTCCATGATATCCAACATGCCCCCCTATCTGCTCCATGAAGTCCAACATACCCCCCTTATCTGCTCCATGAAATCCAACATGCCCCCCTATCTGTGCCATGAAATCCAGCACACCCCCACATCTGCTCCATGAAATCCAATATACCCCCCCTTATCTGCTCCATGAAATCCAACATGCCGCCCCTTATCTGCTCCATGAAATCCAAAAAGCCCCCCATTTGCTCCATGAAATCCAGCTTAACCCCTTATCTGCTCCATGAAATCCAGGTTACCCCCCTTATATGCTCCATGAAATCCAACATGCCCCCCCTTTCTGCTCCATGAAATCCAACATGCACTCCCTATCTGCTCCATGATATCCAACATGCCCCCCTATCTGCTCCATGAAGTCCAACATACCCCCCTTATCTGCTCCATGAAATCCAACATGCCCCCTATCTGCTCGATGAAATCCAACAGACCCCCCCCATCAGCTCCATGAAATCCAACATGCCCCCGCCATCTGCTCCATGAAATCCAACATACCCCCGATCTGCTCCATGAAATCCAACATACCCCCCTTATCTGCTCCATGAAATCCAACATGCCCCCCTATCTGCGCCATGAAATCCAACATGCCCCTCTATCTGCTCCATGAAATACAGCATACCCCCACATCTGCTCCATGAAATCCAACATGCCCCCTATCTGCTCCATGAAATCCAGCATGCACCCCCACCTGCTCCATGAAATACAATATGCCCCCCCATCTGCTCCATGAAATCCAACATGCCCCCCACCTGCTCCATGAAATCCAACATGCCCCCCTATCTGTGCCATGAAATCCAGCACACCCCCCATCTGCTCCATGAAATCCAACATGCCGCCCCTTATCTGCTCCATGAAATCCAAAATGCCCCCCATTTGCTCCATGAAATCCAGCTTACACCCCTTATCTGCAACATGAAATCCAGCTTACCCCCCTTATATGCTCCATGAAATCCAACATGCCCCCCCATCTGCTCCATGAAATCCAACATGCAATCCCTATCTGCTCCATGAAATCCAACATGCCCCCCTATCTGCTCCATGAAGTCCAACACACCCCTCTTATCTGCCCCATGAAATCGTACCTGCCCCCCATATCTGCTCGATGAAATCCAACATACCCCCCATCTACTCCATGAAATCCAACATGCCACCCTATCTGCTCCATGAAATCCAACATGCCCCCCCATCTGCTCCATGAAATCCAGCATACCCCATCTGCTCCATGAAATCCTGCATGCCCCCTATCTGCTCCATGAAATCCAACAGACCCCCCCATCTGCTCCATGAAATCCAACACACGCCCCTATCTGCTCAATGAAATCCAAAATACCCACCTTATCTGCTCCATGAAATCCAACATGCCCCCCCATCTGCTCCATGAAATCCAACAGACCCCCCTCATCTGCTCCATGAAATCCTACATGCTCCCCTATCTGCTCCATGAAATCCAACATACCCCCCTATCTGTGCCATGAAATCCAGCACACCCCCACATCTGCTCCATGAAATCCAACATACCCCCCCCTTATCTGCTCCATGAAATCCAACATGCCGCCCCTTATCTGCTCCATGAAATCCAAAATGCCCCCCATTTGCTCCATGAAATCCAACAGACCCCAATTATCTGCTCCATGAAATCGAACATGCACCCCCTATCTGCTCCATGAAATCCAACATGCCCCCCCATCTGCTCCATGAAATCCAACATACCCCCCTTATCTGCTCCATGAAATCCAACATGCCCCCCTATCTGCTCCATGAAATCCTGCATACCCGGCATCTGCTCCATGAAATCCAACATACCCCCCTTATCTGGTCCATGAAATCCAACATACCCCAATGATCTGCTCCAGGAAATCCAACAGACCCCCCTTATCTGCTCCATGAAATCTTACATGCCACCCCTATCTGCTCGATGAAATCCAACATACTCGCCTTATTTGATCCATGAAATCCAACATACCCACCTTATCTGCTCCATGAAATCCAACATGCCCCCCCATCTGCTTCATTAAATCCAACAGACCCCACTTATCTGCTCCATGAAATCCTACATGCTCCCCTATCTGCTCCATGAAATCCAGCATACCCCCCCATCTGCTCCAAGAAATCCAACATACCCCCCTGATCTGCTCCATGAAATCCAACATGCCCCCGCCATCTGCTCCATGAAATCCAACATACCCCCCTATCTGTTCAATGAAATCCAACATACCCACCTTATCTGCTCCATGAAATCCAACATGCCCCCCCATCTGCTCCATGAAATCCAACAGACCCCCCTTATCTGCTCCATGAAATCCTACATGCTCCCCTATCTGCTCCATGAAATCCAACAGACCCCAATTATCTGCTCCATGAAATCGAACATGCACCCCTTATCTGCTCCATGAAATCCAACATGCCCCCCCCATCTGCTCCATGAAATCCAACATACCCCCCCCATCTGCTCCAAGAAATCCAACATACCCCCCTGATCTGCTCCATGAAATCCAACATGCCCGCGCCATCTGCTCCATGAAATCCAACATACCCCCCTATCTGCTCAATGAAATCCAACATACCCACCTTATCTGCTCCATGAAATCCAACATGCCCCCCCATCTGCTCCATGAAATCCAACAGACCCCCATCTGCTCCATGAAATCCAGCAGACCCCCCATCTGCTCCATGAAATCCAACATACCCCCCTGATCTGCTCCATGAAATCCAACATGCCCCCCTATCTGCTCCATGAAATCCAACATACCCCCCTTATCTGCTCCATGAAATCCAACATGCCCCCCTATCTGCTCCATGAAATCCAGCATACCCCCACATCTGCTACATGAAATCCAACATGCCCCCCTATCTGCTCCATGAAATCCAGCATACACCCCCACCTGCTCCATGAAATCCAACATACCCCCTTATCGGCTCCATGAAATCCAACATGCCCCCCATCTGCTCCATGAAATCCAACATTTCCCCGTCTGCTCAATGAAATCCAACATGCCCCCCATCTGCTCCATAAAATCCAACATGCCCCCGCCATCTGCTCCATGAAATCCAACATACCCCCCTCATCTGCTCCATGAAATCCAACATACCCCAATTAGCTGCTCCATGAAATCCAACATGCCCCCCTATCTGCTCCATGAAATCCAACATGCCCCCCCATCTGTTCCATGAAATCCAACAGACCCCCCTTATCTGCTCCATGAAATCCTACAGACCCCCCTTATCTGCTCCATGAAATCCTACATGATCCCCTATCTGCTCCATGAAATCCAACATGCCCCCTTATCTGCTCCATGAAATCCTACATGACCCCCATCTGCTCCATGAAATCCAACATACCCCCCTTATCTGATCCATGAAATCCAACATGCCCCCCTATCTGCTCCATTAAATCCAACAGACCCCCCATCTGCTCCGTGAAATCCAACATACCCCCCTATCTGCTCCATGAAATCCAGCATACACCCCCACCTGCTCAATGAAATCCAATATGCCCCCCCACCTGCTCCATGAAATCCAACATGCCCCCCATCTGCTCCATGAAATCCAACATGCCCCCCATCTGCTCCATGAAATCCAACATGCCCCCGCCATCTGCTCCATGAAATCCAACATACCCCCCTTATCTGCTCCATGAAATCCAACATACCCCCCATCTGCTCCATGAAATCCAACATGCCCCCCTGTCTGCTCAATGAAATCCAATATGCCCCCCCTCCTGCTCCATGAAATCCAACATGCCCCCCATCTGCTCCATGAAATCCAACATGCCCCCCATCTGCTCCATGAAATCCAACATGCCCCCGCCATCTGCTCCATGAAATCCAACATACCCCCCTTATCTGCTCCGTGAAATCCAACGTCCCACAATTATCTGCTCCATGAAATCCAACATGCCCTCCCATCTGCTCCATGAGATCCAACATATCCCCCTTATCTGCTCCATGAAATCCAACATGCCCCCCTATCTACTCCATGAAATCCAACATCCCCCCTTATCTGCTCCATGAGATCCAACATACCCCCCTTATATGATCCATGAAATCCAACATCCCCCCTTATCTGCTCCATGAAATCCAACATGCCCCCCTATCTGCTCCATGAAATCCAACCTGCCCCATTCTCTGCTCCATGAAATCCAACATACCCCCCTTATCTGCTCCATGAAATCCAACGTGCCCCCCTATCTGCTCCATGAAATCCAACATACCCACCCATCTGCTCCATGAAATCCAACATACCCCCTTGACCTGCTCCATGAAATCCAACATGCCCCCCTATCTGCTCCATGAAATCCAACATGCCCCCCTATCTGCTCCATGAAATCCAACATGCCCCCGCCATCAGCTTCATGAAATCCAACATGCCCCGCCATCAGCTCCATGAAATCCAACAGACCCCCCCCATCAGCTCCATGAAATCCAACATGCCCCCGCCATCTGCTCCATGAAATCCAACATGCCCCCCTATCTGCTCCATGAAATCCAACAGATCCCCCTTATCTGCTCCATGAAATCCTACATGCCCCCCTATCTGCTCGATGAAATCCAACATACCCGTCTTATCTGCTCCATGAAATCCAACATGCCACCCTATCTGCTCCATGAAATCCAATATGCCCCCCTATCTGCTCCATGAAAACAAACATGCCCCCCATCAACTCCATGAAATCCAACATGCCCCCGCCATCTGCTCCATGAAATCCCCTTATCTGCTCCATGAAATCCAACAGACCCCAATTATCTGCTCCATGAAATCGAACATGCACCCCTTATCTGCTCCATGAAATCCAACATGCCCCCCCCATCTGCTCCATGAAATCCAACATACCCCCCCCCCATCTGCTCCAAGAAATCCAACATACCCCCCTGATCTGCTCCATGAAATCCAACATGCCCGCGCCATCTGCTCCATGAAATCCAACATACCCCCCTATCTGCTCAATGAAATCCAACATACCCACCTTATCTGCTCCATGAAATCCAACATGCCCCCCCATCTGCTCCATGAAATCCAACAGACCCCCATCTGCTCCATGAAATCCAGCAGACCCCCCATCTGCTCCATGAAATCCAACATACCCCCCTGATCTGCTCCATGAAATCCAACATGCCCCCCTATCTGCTCCATGAAATCCAACATACCCCCCTTATCTGCTCCATGAAATCCAACATGCCCCCCTATCTGCTCCATGAAATCCAGCATACCCCCACATCTGCTACATGAAATCCAACATGCCCCCCTATCTGCTCCATGAAATCCAGCATACACCCCCACCTGCTCCATGAAATCCAACATACCCCCTTATCGGCTCCATGAAATCCAACATGCCCCCCATCTGCTCCATGAAATCCAACATTTCCCCGTCTGCTCAATGAAATCCAACATGCCCCCCATCTGCTCCATGAAATCCAACATGCCCCCCCATCTGTTCCATGAAATCCAACAGACCCCCTTATCTGCTCCATGAAATCCTACAGACCCCCCTTATCTGCTCCATGAAATCCTACATGATCCCCTATCTGCTCCATGAAATCCAACATGCCCCCTTATCTGCTCCATGAAATCCTACATGACCCCCATCTGCTCCATGAAATCCAACATACCCCCCTTATCTGATCCATGAAATCCAACATGCCCCCCTATCTGCTCCATTAAATCCAACAGACCCCCCATCTGCTCCGTGAAATCCAACATACCCCCCTATCTGCTCCATGAAATCCAGCATACACCCCCACCTGCTCAATGAAATCCAATATGCCCCCCCACCTGCTCCATGAAATCCAACATGCCCCCCATCTGCTCCATGAAATCCAACATGCCCCCCATCTGCTCCATGAAATCCAACATGCCCCCGCCATCTGCTCCATGAAATCCAACATACCCCCCTTATCTGCTCCGTGAAATCCAACATACCCCCCTTATCTGCTCCATGAAATCCAACATGCAACCCTATCTACTCAATGAAATCCAACATCCCCCCTTATCTGCTCCATGAAATCCAACATGCCCCCCTATCTGCTCCATGAAATCCAACCTGCCCCATTCTCTGCTCCATGAAATCCAACATACCCCCCTTATCTGCTCCATGAAATCCAACATGCCCCCCTATCTGCTCCATGAAATCCAGCATACCCCACCATCTGCTCCATGAAATCCAACATACCCCACTTATCTGCTGCATGAAATCCAACATACCCCAATTATCTGCTCCATGAAATCCAACATACCCACCCATCTGCTCCATGAAATCCAACATACCCCCTTGACCTGCTCCATGAAATCCAACATGCCCCCCTATCTGCTCCATGAAATCCAACATGCCCCCCTATCTGCTCCATGAAATCCAACATGCCCCCGCCATCAGCTTCATGAAATCCAACATGCCCCGCCATCAGCTCCATGAAATCCAACAGACCCCCCCCATCAGCTCCATGAAATCCAACATGCCCCCGCCATCTGCTCCATGAAATCCAACATGCCCCCCTATCTGCTCCATGAAATCCAACAGATCCCCCTTATCTGCTCCATGAAATCCTACATGCCCCCCTATCTGCTCGATGAAATCCAACATACCCGTCTTATCTGCTCCATGAAATCCAACAGACCCCCATCTGCTCCATGAAATCCAGCAGACCCCCCATCTGCTCCATGAAATCCAACATACCCCCCTGATCTGCTCCATGAAATCCAACATGCCCCCCTATCTGCTCCATGAAATCCAACATACCCCCCTTATCTGCTCCATGAAATCCAACATGCCCCCCTATCTGCTCCATGAAATCCAGCATACCCCCACATCTGCTACATGAAATCCAACATGCCCCCCTATCTGCTCCATGAAATCCAGCATACACCCCCACCTGCTCCATGAAATCCAACATACCCCCTTATCGGCTCCATGAAATCCAACATGCCCCCCATCTGCTCCATGAAATCCAACATTTCCCCGTCTGCTCAATGAAATCCAACATGCCCCCCATCTGCTCCATAAAATCCAACATGCCCCCGCCATCTGCTCCATGAAATCCAACATACCCCCCTCATCTGCTCCATGAAATCCAACATACCCCAATTAGCTGCTCCATGAAATCCAACATGCCCCCCTATCTGCTCCATGAAATCCAACATGCCCCCCTTATCTGATCCATGAAATCCAACATGCCCCCCTATCTGCTCCATTAAATCCAACAGACCCCCCATCTGCTCTGTGAAATCCAACATACCCCCCTATCTGCTCCATGAAATCCAGCATACACCCCCACCTGCTCCATGAAATCCAACAAACCCCCCATCTGCTCCATGAAATCCAACATGCCCCCCTGTCTGCTCAATGAAATCCAATATGCCCCCCCTCCTGCTCCATGAAATCCAACATGCCCCCCATCTGCTCCATGAAATCCAACATGCCCCCCATCTGCTCCATGAAATCCAACATGCCCCCGCCATCTGCTCCATGAAATCCAACATACCCCCCTTATCTGCTCCGTGAAATCCAACGTCCCACAATTATCTGCTCCATGAAATCCAACATGCCCTCCCATCTGCTCCATGAGATCCAACATACCCCCCTTATCTGCTCCATGAAATCCAACATGCCCCCCTATCTACTCCATGAAATCCAACATCCCCCCTTATCTGCTCCATGAGATCCAACATACCCCCCTTATATGATCCATGAAATCCAACATCCCCCCTTATCTGCTCCATGAAATCCAACATGCCCCCCTATCTGCTCCATGAAATCCAACCTGCCCCATTCTCTGCTCCATGAAATCCAACATACCCCCCTTATCTGCTCCATGAAATCCAACATGCCCCCCTATCTGCTCCATGAAATCCAGCATACCCCACCATCTGCTCCATGAAATCCAACATACCCCACTTATCTGCTGCATGAAATCCAACATACCCCAATTATCTGCTCCATGAAATCCAACATACCCCCCTTATCTGCTCCATGAAATCCAACATGCCCCCCTATCTGCTCCATGAAATCCAGCATACCCCCACATCTGCTACATGAAATCCAACATGCCCCCCTATCTGCTCCATGAAATCCAGCATACACCCCCACCTGCTCCATGAAATCCAACATACCCCCTTATCGGCTCCATGAAATCCAACATGCCCCCCATCTGCTCCATGAAATCCAACATTTCCCCGTCTGCTCAATGAAATCCAACATGCCCCCCATCTGCTCCATAAAATCCAACATGCCCCCGCCATCTGCTCCATGAAATCCAACATACCCCCCTCATCTGCTCCATGAAATCCAACATACCCCAATTAGCTGCTCCATGAAATCCAACATGCCCCCCTATCTGCTCCATGAAATCCAACATGCCCCCCTTATCTGATCCATGAAATCCAACATGCCCCCCTATCTGCTCCATTAAATCCAACAGACCCCCATCTGCTCTGTGAAATCCAACATACCCCCCTATCTGCTCCATGAAATCCAGCATACACCCCCACCTGCTCCATGAAATCCAACATACCCCCCATCTGCTCCATGAAATCCAACATGCCCCCCTGTCTGCTCAATGAAATCCAATATGCCCCCCCTCCTGCTCCATGAAATCCAACATGCCCCCCATCTGCTCCATGAAATCCAACATGCCCCCCATCTGCTCCATGAAATCCAACATGCCCCCGCCATCTGCTCCATGAAATCCAACATACCCCCCTTATCTGCTCCGTGAAATCCAACGTCCCACAATTATCTGCTCCATGAAATCCAACATGCCCTCCCATCTGCTCCATGAGATCCAACATACCCCCCTTATCTGCTCCATGAAATCCAACATGCCCCCCTATCTACTCCATGAAATCCAACATCCCCCCTTATCTGCTCCATGAGATCCAACATACCCCCCTTATATGATCCATGAAATCCAACATCCCCCCTTATCTGCTCCATGAAATCCAACATGCCCCCCTATCTGCTCCATGAAATCCAACCTGCCCCATTCTCTGCTCCATGAAATCCAACATACCCCCCTTATCTGCTCCATGAAATCCAACATGCCCCCCTATCTGCTCCATGAAATCCAGCATACCCCACCATCTGCTCCATGAAATCCAGCATACCCCACCATCTGCTCCATGAAATCCAACATACCCCACCCATCTGCTCCATGAAATCCAACATACCCCCTTGACCTGCTCCATGAAATCCAACATGCCCCCCTATCTGCTCCATGAAATCCAACATGCCCCCCTATCTGCTCCATGAAATCCAACATGCCCCCGCCATCAGCTTCATGAAATCCAACATGCCCCGCCATCAGCTCCATGAAATCCAACAGACCCCCCCCATCAGCTCCATGAAATCCAACATGCCCCCGCCATCTGCTCCATGAAATCCAACATGCCCCCCTATCTGCTCCATGAAATCCAACAGATCCCCCTTATCTGCTCCATGAAATCCTACATGCCCCCCTATCTGCTCGATGAAATCCAACATACCCGTCTTATCTGCTCCATGAAATCCAACATGCCACCCTATCTGCTCCATGAAATCCAATATGCCCCCCTATCTGCTCCATGAAAACAAACATGCCCCCCATCAACTCCATGAAATCCAACATGCCCCCGCCATCTGCTCCATGAAATCCCCTTATCTGCTCCATGAAATCCAACAGACCCCAATTATCTGCTCCATGAAATCGAACATGCACCCCTTATCTGCTCCATGAAATCCAACATGCCCCCCTCATCTGCTCCATGAAATCCAACATACCCCCCTTATCTGCTCCATGAAATCCAGCATACCCCCCCCATCTGCTCCAAGAAATCCAACATACCCCCCTGATCTGCTCCATGAAATCCAACATGCCCGCGCCATCTGCTCCATGAAATCCAACATACCCCCCTATCTGCTCAATGAAATCCAACATACCCACCTTATCTGCTCCATGAAATCTAACATGCCCCCCCATCTGCTCCATGAAATCCAACAGACCCCCATCTGCTCCATGAAATCCAGCAGACCCCCCATCTGCTCCATGAAATCCAACATACCCCCCTGATCTGCTCCATGAAATCCAACATGCCCCCCTATCTGCTCCATGAAATCCAACATACCCCCCTTATCTGCTCCATGAAATCCAACATGCCCCCCTATCTGCTCCATGAAATCCAGCATACCCCCACATCTGCTACATGAAATCCAACATGCCCCCCTATCTGCTCCATGAAATCCAGCATACACCCCCACCTGCTCCATGAAATCCAACATACCCCCTTATCGGCTCCATGAAATCCAACATGCCCCCCATCTGCTCCATGAAATCCAACATTTCCCCGTCTGCTCAATGAAATCCAACATGCCCCCCATCTGCTCCATAAAATCCAACATGCCCCCGCCATCTGCTCCATGAAATCCAACATACCCCCCTCATCTGCTCCATGAAATCCAACATACCCCAATTAGCTGCTCCATGAAATCCAACATGCCCCCCTATCTGCTCCATGAAATCCAACATGCCCCCCCATCTGTTCCATGAAATCCAACAGACCCCCCTTATCTGCTCCATGAAATCCTACAGACCCCCCTTATCTGCTCCATGAAATCCTACATGATCCCCTATCTGCTCCGTGAAATCCAACATGCCCCCTTATCTGCTCCATGAAATCCTACATGACCCCCATCTGCTCCATGAAATCCAACATACCCCCCTTATCTGATCCATGAAATCCAACATGCCCCCCTATCTGCTCCATTAAATCCAACAGACCCCCCATATGCTCCGTGAAATCCAACATACCCCCCTATCTGCTCCATGAAATCCAGCATACACCCCCACCTGCTCAATGAAATCCAATATGCCCCCCCACCTGCTCCATGAAATCCAACATGCCCCCCATCTGCTCCATGAAATCCAACATGCCCCCCATCTGCTCCATGAAATCCAACATGCCCCCGCCATCTGCTCCATGAAATCCAACATACCCCCCTTATCTGCTCCGTGAAATCCAACATACCCCCCTTATCTGCTCCATGAAATCCAACATGCCCCCCTATCTACTCCATGAAATCCAACATCCCCCCTTATCTGCTCCATGAAATCCAACATGCCCCCCTATCTGCTCCATGAAATCCAACCTGCCCCATTCTCTGCTCCATGAAATCCAACATACCCCCCTTATCTGCTCCATGAAATCCAACATGCCCCCCTATCTGCTCCATGAAATCCAGCATACCCCACCATCTGCTCCATGAAATCCAACATACCCCACTTATCTGCTGCATGAAATCCAACATACCCCAATTATCTGCTCCATGAAATCCAACAGACCCCCCCATCAGCTCCATGAAATCCAACATGCCCCCGCCATCTGCTCCATGAAATCCAACATGCCCCCCTATCTGCTCCATGAAATCCAACAGATCCCCCTTATCTGCTCCATGAAATCCTACATGCCCCCCTATCTGCTCGATAAAATCCAACATACCCGTCTTATCTGCTCCATGAAATCCAACATGCCACCCTATCTGCTCCATGAAATCCAATATGCCCCCCTATCTGCTCCATGAAAACAAACATGCCCCCCATCAACTCCATGAAATCCAACATGCCCCCGCCATCTGCTCCATGAAATCCAACATGCCCCCCTTATCTGCTCCATGAAATCCAACAGACCCCAGTTATCTGCTCCATGAAATCCAACAAACCCCCCTCATCTGCTCCATGAAATCCAACATACCCCCCTATCTGCTCCATGAAATCCAAACTATCCCCCTCATCTGCTCCATGAAATCCAACATGCCCCCCATATCTGCTCCATGAAATCCATCAGATCCCCCTTATCTGCTCCATGAAATCCTACATGCCCCCCTATCTGCTCGATGAAATCCAACATACCCATCTTATCTGCTCCATGACATCCAACATGCCACCCTATCTGCTCCATGAAATCCAACATGCCACCCCATCTGCTCCATTAAATCCAGCATACCCCCCATTATCTGCTCCATGAAATCCAACATGCCTCCCACCTGCTCCATGAAATCCAACATACCCCCCATTATCTGCTCCATGAAATCCAACATGCCCCCCATCTGCTCCATGAAATCCAACATGCCCCCTTATCTGCTCCATGAAATCCAATATGCCCCCCTATCTGCTCCATGAAATCCACCTTACCCCCCATCTGCTCCATGAAATCCAACATACCCGTCATATCTGCTCCATGAAATCCACCATGCCCCCCTATCAGCTCCATGAAATCCAACATACCCCCTATCTGCTCCATGAAATCCAACATACCCCCCTTATCTACTCCATGAAATCCAACATGCCCCCCATCTGCTCCATGAAATCCAACAGACCCCCCTTATCTGCTCCATGAAATCCAATATACCCCCCTGATCTGCTCCATGAAATGCAAAATACCCCCCTATCTGCTCAATGAAATCCAACAGACCCCCCTTATCTGCTCCCTGAAATCCTACATGCCCCCCTATCTGCTCCATGAAATCCAGCATACCCCCCATCTGCTCCATGAAATCCAACATTCCCCCACATCTGCTCCATGAAATCCAACATGCCCCCCTATCTGCTCCAGGAAATCCAGCATACACCCCCACCTGCTCCATGAAATCCAACATACCCCCTTATCTGCTCCATGAAATCCGACATGCCCCCCATCTGCTCCATGAAATCCAACATGCCCCCCATCTGCTCCATGAAATCCAACATGCCCCCGCCATCTGCTCCGTGAAATCCAACATACCCCCCTTATCTGCTCCATGAAATCCAACATACCCCAATTAGCTGCTCCATGAAATCCAACATGCCCCCCCATCTGCTCCATGAAATCCAACATACCCACCTTATCTGCTCCATGAAATCCAACATGCCCCCCATCTGCTCCACGAAATCCAACAGACCCCCCTTATCTGCTCCATGAAATCCAACATGCCCCCCCTATCTGCTCCATGAAATCCAACATGCACCCCCTATCTGCTCCATGAAATCCAACATGCCCCCCCTATCTGCTCCATGAAGTCCAACTTACCCCCCTTATCTGCTCCTTGAAATCCAACATGCCCCCCTATCTGCTCCATGAAATCCAACATGCCCCCTATCTGCTCCATGAAATCCAACATACCCCAATTATCTGCTCCATGAAATCCAGCTTACCCCCCTTATCTGCTCCATGAGATCCAACATACCCCCCTATCTGCTCCACGAAATCCAATATACCCCCCTTATCTGCTCCATGAAATCCTACATGCCCCCCCCTATCTGCTCGATGAAATCCAACATACCCGCCTTATTTGATCCATGAAATCCTTCATGCCCCCCCTATCTGCTCCATGAAATCCAGCATACCCCCCCATCTGCTCCATGAAATCCAACATACCCCCCTGATCTGCTCCATGAAATCCAACATACCCCCCTATCTGCTCAATTAAATCCAACATACCCACCTTATCTGCTCCATGAAATCCAACATGCCCCCCCATCTGCTCCATGAAATCCAACAGACCCCCCTTATCTGCTCCCTGAAATCCTCCATGCCCCCCTATCTGCTCCATGAAATCCAGCATACCCCCATCTGCTCCATGAAATCCAACATTCCCCCACATCTGCTCCATGAAATCCAACATGCCCCCGCCATCTGCTCCATGAAATCCAACATACCCCAATTAGCTGCTCCATGAAATCCAACATGCCCCCCATCTGCTCCATGAAATCCAACATACCCACCTTATTTGCTCCATGAAATCCAACATGCCCCCCATCTGCTCCATGAAATCCAACAGACCCCCCTTATCTGCTCCATGAAATCCTACATGCCCCCCTATCTGCTCCATGAAATCCAGCATACCCCCCATCTGCTCCATGAAATCCAACATACCCCCTTATCTGCTCCATGGAATCCAACCTGCCCCCTTCTCTGCTCCATGAAATCCAACATACCCCCCTTATCTGCTCCACGAAATCCAACATGCCCCACCATCTGCTGCATGAAATCCAACATGCCCCCATCTGCTCCATGAAATCCAACCTGCCCCCTTCTCTGCTCCATGAAATCCAACATGCCCCCCTATCTGCTCCATGAAATCCATCCTGCCCCCTTCTCTGCTCCATGAAATCCAACATACCCCCCCTTATCTGCTCCATGAAATCCAATATGCCCCCCCATCTGCTCCATGAAATCAAGCATGCACCCTCTATCTGCTGCATGAAATCCAACATGCCCCCCGATCTGCTCCATGAAATCCAACCTGCCCCCTTCTCTGCTCCATGAAATCCAACATACCCCCCTTATCTGCTCCATGAAATCCAACATGCCCCCCTATCTGCTCCATGAAATCCAACCTGCCCCCTTATCTGCTCCATGAAATCCAACATTCCCCCCTTTTCTGCTCCATGAAATCCAACATGCCCCCTTATCTGCTCCATGAAATCCACCATGCCCCCCTATCTGATCCATGAAATCCAACATGTCCCCCCATCTGATCCATGAAATCCAACATGCCTTTGTCACCCCTGATGGGAGTTAGAGATTTGGGCAATGAAACAATCCATTCTGGGATCCAGTACACAGTTTAAGCCACCCCCGAGATTAACTGATGTGAATCTAAATCAGGGATGGATTGTCCCAGTTCGGTGCATACACATTAACCAGGACCACCAAGGTACCCATCAAAGTCCCACAAACAATAACATGGATAACACCAGGTTAAAATCCAACAGAATTTAAATGAAAATTGCTTATCGTCACAAGTAGGCTTCAAATGAAGTTACTGTGAAAAGCCCCTAGTTGCCACATTCCGGCGCCTGTTCGGGGAGGCTGGTACGGGAATTGAACCGTGCTGCTGGCCTGCCTTGGTCTGCTTTATAGGCAGCGATTTAGCCCTGTGCTAAACCATAGCTCCTTCATCAGGCTTATCTCGTCTTGTAAGACTTCTTACTGTGCCCACCCCAGTCCAACGCCTGCATTTCCACATCATGAATAACCATTGAAGTCACTGAGATCTTAGCGGCAGAATATTGAACCCTTTTATTGATTAAGGTTGCCGTGCCCTGGGTCCTACCACCAAATCCCGAATGAAAATCTTGTCTCCCACACACCCCCCTTCCCAACTTTGTCTGGTCTCTGACCTGCAAAGGAATCTCCTGCAGAAACACCACATCACTATTTAATTTTTTTAAGGTGAGCAAATACCCTCAACCTTTTCACTGGGCTATTCAACCCCCTGACATTCCGGGTGACCAAACGAATTAGGGGTCTTTCATCTTCCCCTCTATTTGGAGTCAGCCATTTCCACCAAAAGGGATTATCCACCAGTTACATAGAAAGTACTGCAACCAGGCCCACCAAGATGGCTGCCAAACTCACTAACATGACTAACAAATCAAAATTTGCAATAACCATCAGAAAACTACCCTTGACCCACCTTCCCCCTCAAACAATACCACACCCAAATCTACATACAAAAAACAGTAAGGCGAACAAAAAACACCAAAAAGCTACTTCTTATAAACCTAACCCCAGACAAAACAAAAACACTAAGCTTATTATCTGAAGCAAAACTAAGATAATGAGCCCCCACCACACCGCTTCCATTTGCTAACTCTTTGGCTAGCAGGGCGGCTCCTGCCCACAGTGAAGAAAAATGCCAACTGAAAAAGGACTCAAAAGCATAAAAACTCCTTAAAAAATATTACTCTAACAGGGAGCAATATATCTTCACAACAGTTATGGTAAAGTCGACATAGTCCTAGATGACCATAGGCTGCTTTCCCCTTTGAGGGGCTGAGCTGGCTGGAGAGGATCACGACACCTAGGCGAAGGGCAAGGTTGAGAAGGCAGGGCCTTCATGAATAATCTCAGCCGGTACGGGAATTGAACCCACGCTGCCGGCCTTGCTCTGCATCACAAACCAGCAGTCTAGCCCACTGAGCTAAACCTGCACCTAACCTATGTTTTTTAACCAAAGAAACCGCCTCGTCCGGCACATTAAAAAAAGTCTTTCCCCTCAAAAGTCACTCTTAACCGTGCAAGATACACTGCCTCAAATCAGACTCCACTTTTATACAAGGCAACTTTGGACTTGTTGAACGCTATATGCTTCTGAGCTAACTCAGCTCCCACATCCTGGTAGAACCTGATAGTGTGGCCTTCCCATCTGTAATCACGTTGCTCTTTTGCTCATTTCAGAACCCTGAAAACTGTGGGATTTCGCAATAACTGTTCTCGGTGGTTCATTACGATGGCTTTCCGCCGGAGTGGCCGGCGGGCACGATCCAGCTCGGAAGGGGACGCAAGGCGCACCCTCCCCATCATCTTGGCAAAATACCCCGTGGGAGTTGGGCCGTTGATCCTTTCTGGCAATCCCACAACACTGAACGTTTCTCCAGTTCATTCAATTTGACCTTCAGCATTTTATTCGCTTCAGCCGTCAGTGATAGCTCTGCTTCCAGGGAGGCAATCTGGCGGCTGTGCCTTGAAAGGGATGCCTCATGACTTGCATTGCAGCACCATTCGCTTTTACCGTCCTCTCGGTCTTCTCCAACACCAACTGACTTGCGGAGGTCCCCCGGCCCTTCCCACCTTTGCTCCACAAATTCTGCCGCCAAGATGTCGGGAGGTGTCTTGGCCGTTACCGGAGTGTCCGGAGTCACAGAAGTTGCCTCCGCTATTTGCTCCATCCACGAGCCCTGAGAAGCCTCCGATTCTGTATTATCGCTGTCAGGCTTCTTCCCCTGGTCTTCCTGGGCATATCCCTGATGTAGGCACATTATAGCCTTTAGCAAGTGGGTTTTTGAATAGAAATATTCCAAGAAAAGACGAGAAGGGCTAAAAATTACAGGACCCTAGCGGCAACCACCTCATGCACGTCTTCCTTCAACAAATTGCCATCGGAAGTCACTGTAACCCTCTCTAAGCACAATAGAGACAGAGTTGGAACTGAAATTCCAAAACGTTATGGCACCGGCAGAGGGGAAGGAAACAGAGGTGGTTGTGGCATTGGGTGCCGAGAAAGCATTTGACCAGGTAGAATGGGGGTACTTGACGGCAGTTCCGGAGCGGTTTGGGGTTGGTCCACGATTTGTGGACTGGGTAAAGCTACCGTATAAGGAGCAGAGGGCGAATGTCCACACAAATAACATCAGCTCGGGATACTTTTCTCTCCACCGTGGGTGTAGGCAGGGATGTCCTATGTCCCCTCTGCTGTTTGCACTCGCGATTGAGCTGTTGGCCATCGCATTAAGATGTGCGGCGGTATGGAAAGGGATAGTGCAGGGGGGGGGATAGAGCATAGGATGTCCTTAAATGCCGATGAATTGTTATTAAACGTGCCGGAACCGAGTGTGTCAATAGGGGGAATATTGGTGCTGCTTCGGGTGTTTGGGTCTTTCTTGGGGTACAAATTTAATCTAGGCAAGAGTGAGTATTTTGTAACGTCTCGGCCGGGGGTGGGAGAACTGGGACATTCATCCCATAGGGAAGGGACTCACTTTAGATACCTGGGGGTGCAGGTTGCTCGGGATTAGGGATGGGGGGGGGGGGGGGGGGGCTCCGTATGTATAACGTTTCTAGTTTGGTGGGGAGGGTGATAGCTGATCTGGCAAGGTGGGATGGTCTCCCTCTGTGACTGGTGGGTCGGGTACAGGCGGTTAAAATGAATGTGTTACCGCGATTTCAATTTATTTTCTAATGCCTGATGATTTTCCTGCCAAAGGCATTTTTTAGAGAGATTGAAGGAATGATTACCTTGTTCATATGGAGAGGGAAGGTGGCCAGAGTGAGATAGATGCTGCTGCAGAAAGGAAGGCTAGCAGGGGGCTTGGGTCTTCCGGACCTGATGATTACTGGCGGCGAATGTGGAGAAGGTGCAGAGCTGGGTCAGAGGGGTTGATTCCCAGTGGGTCAGAATTGAGGAGAGTTTGTGTAGGGGGTCAGGAGGGAAAGCATTAGCAACAGCGCCGCTCTCGATGGCCCCGGGAAATACTCAAGGGAGTCTGGTAATAATAACTTCATTGAGAATTTGGAGGCAGTTTCGCCAACACCGGGGGAAGGGTCAAGGGAAATGCCGATTCAGGGGAACCACAGATTTGAGCCAGGGAAATGGGACGGAAATTTTCGGAAATGGGAGGAGAAGGGGATTAAAACACTAAAAGATTTGTTTCTTGGGGGTCGGTTTGCAGGATTGAAGGAGCTGGGAGCGAAGTATGGGCTGGAGTAGGGGGAAATGTTTAGATACATGCAGGTTCGAGATTTTGCCAGGAAGGAGATACAGAGCTTCCCGGTGGAGCCGGTCTCCACATTGCTGGAGGTAGTGCTGACGACAGGGGGCCTGGAGAAGGGGGTAGTGTCAGCGGTTTACGGGGCTATTTTGGAAGAGGAAAAGGCACCACTGGAAGGGATCAAAGCAAAGTGGGAGGAAGAGTTGGGAGAGGGTATGGAGCAGGGGTTCTGATGTGAGGTGATCCGGAGAGTGAATGCCTCCACCTCGTGCACGAGTTTGGGGCTGATACAGCTGAAGGTGGTATATAGAGCACACCTCACAAGGGCGAGGATCAGCCGGTTCTCTGAGGGAGTAGAAGATGTGAGTGAACGTTCATATGTTTTGGTCCAAAGCTGGAGGATTATTGGAAGGAGGTTTTTAGGGTAATCTCTAAAGTGGTGCACCTGAAACTGGACCCGGGCCCTCGGGAGGCCATATTCTGGGTGTCGGACCAGCCGGAGTTGGAAAGGGGTACGGAGGCAGATGTTGTAGCCTTTGCCTCGTTGAAGGCGTATCCTGTTGGGATGGAGAGCAACCTCTCCACCCTGTGCCCTGGCGTGGCGGGGGGACCTGTTGGAATTCTTGACTCTTGAGAAGGTTAAGTTTAAACTGAGGTGAAAGTTGGAGGGGTTCTACAATTCATGGCCATTATTCATTATGCAGTTTCAAGAATTGGATAACATTGAACATTAATGGGGGGGGGGGGGGGGAAACTGTATGTTAATGGTGACTATGGGTAATTCCTGATTCCTTTGTTATTTGTTTATGTTAACATGCGGGCAGATGTTTGGGGGTTGGTGGGAGGATGGGATCGTTGTTATTGATATGGGGATTAACATTATATTTGTTACTGCTTATTGTTTATTGTTGGTGGGTGTAAATTTGGGAGAAATTGTGAAAAAGGAGAATAAAAATATTTAAAAAAAAAAAAGAAATTCCAAAATGTGGCAGATGGAGTTTAATGTAGAAAGTGTGAGCTTAACCATTTTGGCCGAAAAAATAGAAAGTCAAATTATCTGAATGGAGAGGAGATTCAAGATGCGTTTGGGCAGCGGGATCTGGGTTTCTTTGTTCATGAATCGCAGAAAGTCAGTATGCAGGTACAACATGTAATAAAAAAGGCAAATGGAATTTTAGTATTTATTGCAAAAGGACTGGAGTATAAGAGTAGAGAAGTGTTGTTGCAATTGTATCGAGTGTTGGTGAGACCACATCTGGAGTATCGTGCCCAGTTTTGGTCCCCTTATTTGAAGGATATGGTGGAATTGGAGGCAGTTCAGAGGAGGTTTAACAGATTGATTCCGCGGATGAAAGTGTTGACGTATGAGGAAAGATGAAAATGTTTGGGCTTATAGTCACTGGGGATATGATCGAGGTGTATAAAATATAAAAGGGATTGATATAGTAAATGTAGACCAAATGTTCCCCCTTGTGCGGCAATCTAGAATGAGAGGTCACAAATATAGGTTGCGAAGCGGTACTGAGTCATTAAATGGTTTCAAGGCGAAGATAGATATATTTCAGATAAATAACAGGTTAAAGGGATATGTGCAACAGATAGGGAGGTGGATTTGAGACCAGGAAGAGATCAGCCATGATCTGACTGAATGGTGGCAGGCATGAACCAACCCCCACACATACAGCACAAATCTAACTATAGGTTTTACAATTACAGGCATCGAAACATTAAATTAAAACCACTTAAAAATTATACCTTATTTTCTAATATTTACCAATACAAATATAAATCCCTTAAAACTTCCTTTATTTTCCTAACAGTACTTTTGCTGGAATATTGTCAGGACCGATAGCCGTTGCAGATTCCAGTGCGTTCTGCTGTTTCTAAATATCATTTGGAGTGAATTAAATTGGCTGAAGGCAGACATCGATGATACCAGGACCTCGTGAGGAGGTCAAGATGGATCATTCACTTGGCACCTCTATCTTTTGCACTGATTTGTTGGGCTCCTCCGTCATTGATGGGGATATATGTGGAGCTTTTTCCTTCAGTGAATTGTTTAATTGTCCACTGCCATTCATGACTGGATGCAGTAGGACTACAGGGCTTAGATCTGATCCATTGGTTGTGGAATCACTTAGCTCCATTACTTGCTGTTTATGCTGTTTTGCATGCAAGCAGTCCTGTGTTGTAACTTCACCAGATTGACACCTCATTTTGACACTGTACCCGGTGTTGCTCCTGGAATGCACTCCTGCACTTTTCATTGAACTAGGGTTGTTCTTCTGGGTTGGCGGCAATGGCAGAGTGGGAAAATTCTGGGCCATAGGTTACATATTGTGGTGGAGTACGATTCTGCTGCTGTGCTGTTGATGGTCCAAAGCACCTCCTAGGTGCCCAGTCTTGGAGTTGCTAGAACTGTTCAAAATCTATCCCATTTATCACAATGGTAGTGCCACACAGCTCAATGGAGGATATCCACAATGTGAAGATGAGACTTTGTCTCCACAAGGACGGTACGGTGGTCACTCCTACCGATACATCATGGACAGATGCATTTGCGGCAGGCATTTGGTGAGGATCTGATCAAGTATGTTTTTTCCTCTTGTTGGTTCCTTCATCAACTGCCGCAGTCCTAGTCCAGCACTTGGTCTCGGCCTTCAGGACTTGGCCAGCTGGGCCTAAGGTGATGCCAGGAGACTTCATTAGGTCCAGAGTTGATGTTGAGGACACCCAGGACAATTCGTTCTTGACAATGTACCAACGTACCACCACCTCTGCTGAGTCTGTCCAGCTGGTGGGATAGGGCATACACATGAATGGTGATGATGGTGTTTGGGACACACGGTATAATTCCATGAGTATGATTATGTCAGGCTGTTGCTTGACTAGTCTGTGTGACAGCTCTCCTTAATTTGGGACAATCCCCAGATGTCAGGAAAAAAAACTTTGCGGTCCAAGCTTGCGTTTTGAAAAAAATCTCTTTCCGCCAACCACCTCATCACTTGACCTTCTAAAGATGCAGAAAATCCATCAGATCACTCAGCCATGCCAAGGCATTGGGTGGTACCGGGGACCCCCATCCGAGTAGAACTCGCCTCTGGGCTATAACGAGGCGAAGGCAAGGACGTCCACCTTCACCCCTGCCTGCAGCACTGGCGATTCCTATACACCAAAAATAGTCACCAACGGCGCAGCTCCATCTGGATACCCAGACTCACGGCATGGTGCTTAAAAAGGAGACCCAGAAGCTTACAAGTTTAGGACAAGACCAAAACATACGTGCAAGTCTGGAATTGAAAGAGAGTCTCAGTAATGGTGACCATGAAACTACCAACCATTGTCGTAAATACCTAACTGGTTAACGATTGTCTTTTAGGGAAGGAATCCAGCAGAGGGCAGTAGATTGGAGCTGCTGATTGGCTGTGCGGAGGAAATTTGCATACGTCCGTGTGCTCACCCTAACTTGAAGGTGTACCTGAGCAAGAGACCTTAGCTGTTCAAGTGAAGACAAGCATCCAGCAGAGGGCAGTAGAGCGGAGCTGCTGATTGGCTGTTGCGGGGGAAATGTGCATACGTCCGTGTGCTCACCGTAACTTGAAGGTGGTTTGTGGAGGAGCTGTTGTCAAGTGATACTTATAGATCAAGAGGAAGGCTCGAGGGCAGGTAGAAGTCAAAAGAAGTTGAACCGTGACGTCACAGCCTGTAGGTAAGGGACTGGCTGGTGACTGGTAAGTAGTTTTATTTTATTTTATTTTCCCTCAGGTGTTATCGTGCGGGGCGCAAAGGTTGCTGAGTGAGTGCTTGCTGAGAAGGGGAGTGAATAATAGGTAAGCTCTTTCTTTCTTTTTTTATCCAGAGGGGATGGCAGGGAAGGTAGTGCAATGCTCCTCCTGCAGAATGTTTGAGGTGAGGGACGCCGTCAGTGTCCCTGCTGATTTCATCTGTGGGAAGTGCACCCATCTCCAGCTCCTCAGAAACCACGTTAGGGAAGTGGAGTTGGAGCTGGCTGAACTTCGGATCATTCGGGAGGCAGAGGTGGTCATAGATAGAAGCTTCAGGGATGTAGTTACTCCGAAGAATAAAGATAGATGGGTGACGGTAAGAGGGGCTGGGAGGAAGCAGTCAGTACAGGGATCCCCTGTGGTTGTTCCCCTTAGTAACAAGTATATCGCTTTGGATACTGTTGGGGGGGGGTGGGGGCTGGGAAAATTTACCAGGGGTAAGCCATGGGGTACAGGTCTCTGGCACAGAGTCTGTCCCTGTTGCTCAGAAGGGAAGGGGGGAGAGGAGTAGAGTATTAGTCATTGGAGACTCCATTGTTAGGGAGATAGATAGGAGATTCTGTGGGAACGAGAGAGACTCGCGGTTGGTGTGTTGCCTCCCAGGTGCCAGGGTGCGTGATGTCTCGGATCGTGTTTTGGGGATCCTTAAGGGGGAGGGGGAGCAGCCCCAAGTCGCGGTCCACATAGGTACCAACGACATAGGTAGGAAAAGGGATAGGGATGTAAGGCAGGAATTCAGGGAGCTAGGGTGGAAACTTAGATCTAAGACAAACAGAGTTATTATCTCTAGGTTGTTACCCGTGCCACATGATAGCGAGACGAGGAATAGGGAGAGAGAGAGGAGTTGAACACGTGGCTACAGGGATGGTGCAGGAGGGAGAGTTTCAGATTTCTGGATAATTGGGGCTCATTCTGGGGTCGGTGGGATGGTCTACACCTGGACCAGAGGGGTACCAATATCCTGGGGGGGGGGGGGTGGGGGGGGGGGGGGGGGAATTTGCTAATGCTCTTCAGGAGGGTTTAAACTAGTTCAGCAGAGGCTTGGGAACATGAATTGTAGCTCCAGTATACAGGAGGTTGAGAGTAGTGAGGTCATGAGTAAGGTTTCAAAGTTGCAGGAGTGTACCGCCAGGCAGGAAGGTGGTTTAAAGTGTGTCTTCTTCAATGCCAGGAACATCCGGAATAAGGTGGGTGAACTTGCGGCATGGGTTGGTACCTGGGACTTCGATGTTGTGGCCATTTCGGAGACATGGATAGAGCAGGGACAGGAATGGTTGTTGCAGGTGCCGGGGTTTAGATATTTCAGTAAACTCAGGGAAGGTGGTAAAAGAGGGGGAGGGGTGGATTGTTAGTCAAGGACAGTATTACGGTGGCAGAAAGGACGTTTGATGAGGACCCGTCTACTGAAGTAGTATGGGCTGAGGTTAGAAACAGGAAAGGAGAGGTCACTCTGTTAGGGGTTTTCGATAGGCCTCCGAAAAGTTCCAGAGATGTAGAGGAAAGGATTGCAAAGATGATTCTGGATAGGAGCGAAAGCAACAGGGTAATTGTTATGGGAGACTTTAACTTTCCAAATATTGACTGGAAACCCTATAGTTCGAGTACTTTAGATGGGTCTGGTTTTGTCCAATGTGTGCAGGAGGGTTTCCTGACACAGTATGTAGATAGGCCAACGCGAGGCGAGGCCATATTGGATTTGGTACTGATTAATGAACCAGGACAGATGTAGATTTGGATGGAAGTGAGCACTTTGGTGATAGTGACCACAATTCCATTCCGTTTACTTTAGTGATGGAAAGGGATAGGTATATACCGCAGGGCAAGAGTTATATCTGGAGGAAAGGCAATTATGATGCGATGAGGCAAGACTTAAGATGCCTCGAATGGAGAGGAAAACTGCAGGGGATGGACACAATGGAAATGTGGAGCTTGTTCAAGGAACAGCTACTGCGTGTCCTTGATAAGTATGTACCCGTCAGGCATGGAGGAAGTGGTCGAGCAAGGGAACCGTGGTTTACTAAAACAGCCGAAACACTTGTCAAGAGAAAGAAGGAGGCTTATGTAAAGATGAGACATGAAGGTTCATTTAGGGTGCTCAAGAGATACAAGTTAGCTAGGAAGGCCCTAAAGAGAGAGCTAAGAAGAGCCAGGAGGGGACATGAGAAGTCTTTGGCAGGTAGGATCAAGGATAACCCTAAAGCTTTCTATAGATATGTCAGGAATAAACAAATGACTCGGGTAAGAGTAGGGCCAGTCAAGGACAGTAGTGGGAAGTTGTGCTTGGAGTCCGAGGAGATAGGAGGTGCTAAATGAATATTTCATGGTATTCACACAGGAAAAAGACAATGTTGTCGAGGAGAATACTGAGATTCAGGTTACTAAACTAGAAGGGCTTGAGGTTCATAAGGAGGAGGTGTTAGCAATTCTGGAAAGTGTGAAAATAAAAAGTCCTCATGGCCGGATGGGATTTATCCTAGGATTCTCTGGGAAGCTAGGGAGGGGATTGCTGAGCCTTTGGCTTTGATCTTGAAGTCATCTTTGTCTACAGGAATAGTGCCAGAAGACTGGAGGATAGCAAATGTTGTCCCCTTGTTCAAGAAAGGGAGTAGAGACAACCCAGGTAACTATAGACCAGTGAGCCTTACTTCTGTTGTGGGCAAAATCTTGGAAAGGTTTATAAGAGATGGGATGTAAAATCATCTGGAAAGGAATAATTTGATTAGAGATAGTCAATACAGTTTTGTGAATGGTAGGTCGTGCCTCACAAACCTTATTGAGTTCTTTGAGAAGGTGACCAAACAGGTGGATGAGGGCAAAGCAGTTGATGTGGTGTATATGGATTTCAGTAAAGCGTTTGATAAGGTTCCCCACGGTAGGCTACTGCAGAAAATACAGAGGCGTGGGATTCAGGATGATTTAGCAGTTTGGATCAGAAATTGGCTAGCTGGAAGAAGACAAAGGGTGGTGGTTGATGGGAAATGTTCAGACTGGAGTCCAGTTACTAGTGGTGTACCACAAGGATCAGTTTTGGGGCCACTGCTGTTTGTCATTTTTGTAAATAACCTGGCGGAGGGCGCAGAAGGATGGGCGAGTAAATTTGCAGATGACACTAAAGTCGGTGGAGTTGTGGACAGTGCGGAAGGATGTTACAAGTTACAGAGGGACATAGATAAGCTGCGGCGCTGGGCTGAGAGGTGGCAAATGCAGTTTAATGCAGAAAAGTGTGAGGTGATTCATTTTGGAAGGAATAACAGGAAGACAGAGTACTGGGCTAATGGTAAGATTCTTGGCAGTGTGAATGAGTAGAGAGATCTCGGTGTCCATGTACATAGATCCCTGAAAGTTGCCACCCAGGTTGAGAGGGTTGTTAAGAAGGCGTACGGTGTGTTAGCTTTTATTGGTAGAGGGATTGAGTTTCGGAGCCATGAGGTCATGTTGCAGCTGTACAAAACTCTGGTGCGGCCGCATTTGGAGTATTGCGTGCAATTCTGGTCGCCGCATTATAGGAAGGATGTGGAAGCATTAGAAAGGGTGCAGAGGAGATTTACCAGAATGTTGCCTGGTATGGAGGGAAGATCTTATGAGGAAAGGCTGAGGGACTTGAGGCTGTTTTCGTTAGAGAGAAGAAGGTTAAGAGATGACTTAATTGAGGCATACAAGATGATCAGAGGATTGGATAGGGTGGACGGTGGATAGATTATAGGACAGATGTCAGAGGTAGGATCTTTACTCAGAGTAGTAAGGGTGTGGAATGCCCTGCCTGCAACAGTAGTGGACTCGCCAACACTAAGGGCATTCAAATGGTCATTGGATAGACATATGGACGATAAGGGAATAATGTAGATGGGCTTTAGAGTGGTTTCACAGGTCGGCGCAACATCGAGGGCCGAAGGGCCTGTACTGCGCTGTAATGTTCTATGAAATATGCCATCCTATGCGTGACTGCTGACCCACAGCAACTACCCTCTGAACTAGTCTTGCCAAGCCACTTAGTTCAATGGCAATCACGATTGGCAACAAATTCTGGCCTCATTCAGTGACACCAACATCCCATGAAAGAATAAAGGAAAAGAAAGTTGAGCTTCACAATATGCAAAGGATGTTCTTGCAATTTGCATGAACTAGTTGGGAAATATCCTGTGTACACACTCTAATTTCTATGCAACCCGTGTGGTTGATCTGTGATGAACATCCTATATATGTGCCTATATTTTGGGCACTAATACTGATAAAATTAATATTCAGATAAAACAGAACAATCAAATCAAGAACTGGTGATGTTTGTTATGATGGAGTTAGACATCATTTATGAGGCTAAATATTACACATTGTCGCGACAAAACATACACCAGCAGAGATCCTATCTCATAGCCGTATTAAAGATAATAAGTCACAGTTTCTGTTAGCAAATAACGCATGAATAAGCTTTCCCTGGCTTCACTTGTTAAAGTGACCAGCTATTTTCTGACCAGTCAATAGCATATTTCCTTTTACCCAGAGAACGATACCAGAAGTGCAATGTTCTCCGTAAGTTAAACATCCCCTGTTGAATTGCACAATTCTATATTCGTGATTTCATTTAAGATAGCATTTATATCATGTTACTTTTGTAACAAAAAGTTAAAGCAAATGTGACTGGTGATGGTTAGGTTCAGAGCCAAATGTATTAAAACTGCACTAGTGCTGTAATATTAACACTTTTTACTGTATGCATCATATGCACCATCAATGAGAAGGTAAGAAATGATGATCTGGTACAAATTACAGCATAAATGTAATTACACATCTTGCCAGGAGACTCAGCAATTACATCCTAAGGCATAGACCAAAAAATATTATACAAGAAATGTTTGTTGTTACCTATACTGAGTTTTGCAAATTCTTCTGGGCAATTTTTTTCCAGCCATTGTCTGCATTTGGTATACTGGGGCATGTACTCACAATACTGTAAGAAAGCACATATATGAAATATTTCAAAGAACATAATTGAGTTAATGAATGTTCCCCTTTCGGAGAGTCTTTTCTTCTGTCTGCTATTGCAAGTCTTGATGAAAGAATTTAGTACATCAGGGTTTTTCAAACTTTTCTTCCCAGGACCCACTTTCACCAAGCGCTCACCTTCAGTACCCACGCTGGCCGACCTTCGCAACCCATACCAGCCAACCTTTGTAACCCACCATTTTCGCTTACTTTTAATGCGACAGGTGAGCCTGCTTGGTCTTCACGCCCTTACTCCAATCAGGTTCACAGGAGGGGATAATGACCATGGTATCATGGTCATCATCAGGTGCAAAGTTCAGCGAGTTCCTTTGCGCTATCGTCATCTTTGGGAGGACAGAAATTCCACCCTCACACCTGAAGGTCATTGTGAAGGGCAATAGCAACAAAATGCTTGTTTTAATCAGCACTGGATACTCCTTGGAGATGTTATTCCAGAATGCTGACAGCCTCATGGACTTGTGGCGTGTTTTTAATGTGCTGTCATAGGTGAGGCGCAGAAGTTCAGTCTCTTCATTTGGAGTCAGCTATAAGTTAATAATTGACACTGGAGACTTCCGGGTGCGGCGATGACCAGCTGAGTCGCACATTTCGGCAGCTCCCTGTGAA
This sequence comes from Scyliorhinus torazame, assembly GCF_047496885.1. Taxonomy (NCBI): domain Eukaryota; kingdom Metazoa; phylum Chordata; class Chondrichthyes; order Carcharhiniformes; family Scyliorhinidae; genus Scyliorhinus; species Scyliorhinus torazame. Next base: position 60,537,034 of record NC_092707.1, read on the forward strand.
ACGGACTTTTGGGCTCTTGATAGGAGCCCCAACGGCAATTTTGACGGCTAAAAACACTGTGCGGTAAACCAGAAGGGAATCCCCCCTGGATATGGATGGAAAAAGGAGAGGGAAGTGGCCAGATTGCAGTGAATCCTTTGGAACAACGGCAAGGAAGGCAAGCAAAAACCAAGACGGCGTCGGAAGGTGGCAGTTTAACATGGGGCCCTGAACAACAAGAGTTCTTGAAATGCTGTGTGGAAGAGATCAAAAAGGAAATGAAGAAAGAGCTGTTGGCCCCGATACTACAGACGATCGAAGGGCTAAAGGAGGAACAAAAGACCCAGGAGCGGGAGCTTCGGGTCGTGAAGGCAAAGGCAGCCGAGAATGAGGACGATATACAGGGCCTGGTGGTGAAGACGGAGACGCAGGAGGCACATCAGAAACGATGTGTGGAAAGGTTGGAGGCACTGGAAAACAATGCAAGGAGGAACAACCTGAGGATTCTTGGTCTTCCTGAAGGTGTGGAGGGAGCGGACGTCGGGGCATATGTGAGCACGATGCTGCACTCGTTAATGGGAGCGGCGGCCCCGGCAGGTCCGTTGGAGGTGGAGGGAGCATACCGAGTGATGGCGCGAGGACCGAGTGCAGGAGAAATTCCCAGAGCCATAGTGGTGAGATTCCTCCGTTTTAAGGATAGAGAAATGGTCCTTAGATGGGCGAAGAAAACTCGGAGTAGTAAATGGGAGAACGCGGTGATCCGCGTTTATCAAGACTGGAGTGCGGAGGTGGCGAGAAGGAGGGCGAGCTTTAATCGGGCCAAGGCGGTGCTTCATAAAAAGAAGATAAAATTTGGAATGCTGCAACCGGCAAGACTGTGGGTCACATATCGAGAGAGGCAGCACTACTTTGAGACGGCGGATGAAGCGTGGACTTTTATTGTGGAAGAAAAACTGGAATGAGTGGGTTATTAAAAAGAACGTTACAAAGTGGTGGGGCGAATGTGGGGGGCAAAGAGGGGTTTTATGTACTAATCCTGCGATGCGGTAACTTTTCTCTCTCCCACAGGTGGTGATGGGGGGAGGAGGGGAGGTGGAGGAGATGGGGCGTTGGCCATTGGGGGCGGGGCCAAGGGAGAAGCGCGGGCTTGGTTCCGCGCTATGATAATCATGGCGGGAATAGAGAAGCAGGAAGGAGGGGGCGTCGCACGGTGCGAGCCGAGGTCACGGGGGGAAGCCGAGGTCAGCCAGAGTTTGCTGACTTCTGGGAGCAACATGGGGGGAGTAATTACGCTAGCGGGGGATCTAGCGGGGGGGGTGGGAGGGGGGAATTACTGGGTTGCTGCTGCTGGGGAGAGGGGGGAGCTGGTATGGGAGAGGATGGGCGGGGGGGCACCGCCTGGGGGAGATACAGCTGCGTGGGAACCGGGTGAGGAGCTGGAAAAAGGTGATGGCTAATCGACAAGGGGGGGGGTAGGAAGCCCCCCAACTCGGCTGATCACGTGGAACGTGAGAGGGCTGAACGGGCCGATAAAGAGGGCACGGGTACTCGCACACCTTAAGAAACTTAAGGCAGATGTGGTTATGTTACAGGAAACGCACCTGAAACTGATAGACCAGGTTAGGCTACGCAAAGGATGGGTGGGGCAGGTGTTCCATTCGGGGCTAGATGCGAAAAACAGGGGGGTGGCTATATTAGTGGGGAAGCGGGTAATGTTCGAGGCAAAGACTATAGTGGCGGATAACGGGGGCAGATACGTGATGGTGAGTGGCAAACTACAGGGGGAGACGGTGGTTTTGGTAAACGTATATGCCCCGAACTGGGATGATGCCAATTTTATGAGGCGGATGCTAGGACGCATTCCGGACCTAGAGATGGGAAAGCTGATAATGGGGGGAGATTTTAATACGGTGTTGGAACCAGGGCTGGATAGGTCGAAGTCCAGGACTGGAAGGAGGCCGGCAGCAGCCAAGGTACTTAAAGATTTTATGGAGCAGATGGGAGGTGTAGACCCGTGGAGATTTAGCAGACCTAGGAGTAAGGAGTTCTCGTTTTTCTCCTATGTCCATAAAGTCTACTCGCGAATAGACTTTTTTGTGCTGGGTAGGGCATTGATCCCGAAGGTGAGGGGAACGGAGTATACGGCTATAGCCATTTCGGATCACGCTCCACACTGGGTGGACTTGGAGATAGGGGAGGAAACAGGAGGGCGCCCACCCTGGAGAATGGACATGGGACTAATGGCAGATGAGGGGGTGTGTCTAAGGGTGAGGGGGTGCATTGAAAAGTACTTGGAACTCAATGATAATGGGGAGGTCCAGGTGGGAGTGGTCTGGGAGGCGTTGAAGGCGTTGGTTAGAAGGGAGCTGATATCAATAAGGGCACATAAAGGGAAGCAGGAGAGTAAGGAACGGGAGCGGTTGCTGCAAGAACTTTTGAGGGTGGACAGACAATATGCGGAAGCACCGGAGGAGGGACTGTACAGGGAAAGGCAAAGGCTACATGTAGAATTTGACTTGCTGACTACAGGCACTGCAGAGGCACAATGGAGGAAGGCACAGGGTGTACAGTACAAATATGGGGAGAAGGCGAGCAGGTTGCTGGCACACCAATTGAGGAAAAGGGGAGCAGCGAGGGAAATAGGAGGAGTGAGGGATGAGGAAGGAGAGATGGAGCGGGGAGCGGAGAGAGTGAATGGAGTGTTCAAGACATTTTATAAAAAATTATATGAAGCTCAACCCCCGGATGGGAGGGAGAGAATGATGGGCTTCTTGGATCGGCTGGAATTTCCCAAGGTGGAAGAGCAGGAAAGGGTGGGACTGGGAGCACAGATCGAGGTAGAAGAAGTGGTGAAAGGAATTAGGAGCATGCAGGCGGGAAAGGCCCCGGGACCGGATGGATTCCCAGTCGAATTCTATAGAAAATATGTGGACTTGCTCGCCCCGGTACTGACGAGGACCTTTAATGAGGCAAAGGAAAGGGGACAACTGCCCCCGACTATGTCTGAAGCAACGATATCGCTTCTCTTAAAGAAGGAAAAGGACCCGCTACAATGCGGGTCCTATAGACCTATTTCCCTCCCAAATGTAGATGCCAAGGTCCTGGCCAAGGTAATGGCAATGAGAATAGAGGAATGTGTCCCGGGGGTGGTCCACGAGGACCAAACTGGGTTTGTGAAGGGGAGACAGCTGAACACGAATATACGGAGGTTGTTAGGGGTAATGATGATGGCCCCACCAGAGGGAGAAACGGAGATAGTAGTGGCGATGGATGCCGAGAAAGCATTTGATAGAGTGGAGTGGGATTATTTGTGGGAGGTGTTGAGGAGATTTGGTTTTGGAGAGGGGTATGTTAGATGGGTGCAGCTGTTGTATAGGGCCCCAGTGGCGAGCGTGGTCACGAATGGACGGGGATCTGCATATTTTCGGCTCCATAGAGGGACAAGGCAGGGATGCCCTCTGTCCCCATTATTGTTTGCACTGGCGATTGAGCCCCTGGCGATAGCGTTGAGGGGTTCCAAGAAGTGGAGGGGAGTACTTAGGGGAGGAGAAGAGCACCGGGTATCTTTGTATGCGGACGATTTGCTACTATACGTGGCGGACCTGGCGGAGGGGATGCCAGAAATAATGCGGATACTTGGGGAGTTTGGGGATTTTTCAGGGTATAAATTGAACATGGGGAAAAGTGAGTTGTTTGTGGTGCATCCAGGGGAGCAGAGTAGAGAAATAGAGGACCTACCGTTGAGGAAGGTAACAAGGGACTTTCGTTACCTGGGGATCCAGATAGCTAAGAATTGGGGCACATTGCATAGGTTAAATTTAACGCGGTTGGTGGAACAGATGGAGGAGGATTTCAAGAGATGGGATATGGTATCCCTGTCAATGGCAGGGAGGGTGCAGGCGGTTAAGATGGTGGTCCTCCCGAGATTCCTCTTTGTATTTCAGTGCCTCCCGGTGGTGATTACGAAGGCTTTTTTTAAAAGGATTGAAAAGAGCATCATGGGTTTTGTGTGGGCCGGGAAGACCCCGAGAGTGAGGAAGGGATTCTTACAGCGTAGCAGGGATAGGGGGGGGCTGGCACTACCGAGCCTAAGTGAGTATTATTGGGCCGCTAATATTTCAATGGTGAGTAAGTGGATGGGAGAGGAGGAGGGAGCGGCGTGGAAGAGATTAGAGAGGGCGTCCTGTAGGGGGACTAGCCTACAGGCTATGGTGACAGCCCCATTGCCGTTCTCACCGAGGAACTACACCACAAGCCCGGTGGTGGTGGCTACACTGAAGATTTGGGGACAGTGGAGACGGCATAGGGGAAAGACTGGAGCCTTGGGGGGGTCCCCGATAAGAAACAACCATAGGTTTGCCCCGGGGGGAATGGATGGGGGATATGGAATGTGGCAAAGAGCAGGAATAACGCAACTGAAAGATCTGTTTGTGGATGGGAAGTTCGCGAGTCTGGGAGCGCTGACCGAGAAATATGGGTTGCCCCAAGGGAATGCATTCAGGTATATGCAACTGAGGGCTTTTGCGAGGCAACAGGTGAGGGAATTCCCGCAGCTCCCGACACAAGAGGTGCAGGACAGAGTGATCTCAAAGACATGGGTGAGGGATGGTAAGGTGTCAGATATATATAGGGAAATGAGGGACGAAGGGGAGACTATGGTAGATGAACTAAAAGGGAAATGGGAAGAAGAGCTGGGGGAGGAGATCGAGGAGGGGCTGTGGGCAGATGTCCTAAGCAGGGTAAACTCGTCGTCCTCGTGCGCCAGGCTAAGCCTGATTCAGTTTAAGGTATTACACAGGGCACATATGACTGGAGCACGGCTCAGTAAATTTTTTGGGGTGGAGGATAGGTGTGCGAGGTGCTCGAGAAGCCCAGCGAATCATACCCATATGTTTTGGTCATGCCCGGCACTACAGGGGTTTTGGATGGGGGTGACAAAGGTGCTTTCAAAAGTAGTAGGAGTCCGGGTCGAACCAAGCTGGGGTTGGCTATATTTGGGGTTGCACAAGAGCCGGGAGTGCAGGAGGCGAGAGAGGCCGATGTTTTGGCCTTTGCGTCCCTAGGAGCCCGGCGCAGGATATTGCTAATGTGGAAAGAAGCCAAGCCCCCGGGGATGGAGACCTGGATAAATGACATGGCGGGGTTTATAAAGCTAGAGCGGATTAAGTTCGTCCTAAGGGGGTCGGCTCAAGGGTTCACCAGGCGGTGGCAACCGTTCGTCGAATACCTCGCAGAAAGATAGACGGAATGGGAAAAAGAAGGCAGCAGCAGCAGCCCAGGATCGGGGGGGGGGGGGGGGGGGGGGGGGGGGGGAAAGAGGAACCAGAAGGACTCTCAGGGTTGTTAATATATACTGTATAGTATGTATAGGTCGTTGCTACAGATAATTATATATTGGACTGTTAAATTATATTTTTGGAGAGTGTTACTTGTGACAAGGCAGTTGCCAATTAGGGCTAGTTTTTATTTTTGTTATTTATTATTTATTCATTTTTTTGTTTATAAAATAGGTCATTGTTATTTGTGTTATAATATTGTGTAAAGGATGCACAATGTACTGTGTTGGTTGACCAAAAATTTTCAATAAAATATTTAATTAAAAAAAAAAATAATTGACACTGGGGTCTCAAACTCAAAAGGAGTTTTCACTAACCTCATCTCGTTCAAAATCTGAAACTTCGCCTCTGGAAAATAGCGACAAAAAATGTTGATCAGAGCAGCCAGATGTGACTAAGGTTTGCCAGCGCATTGACAATTCCCTTACTAACATTGTTTTCTTTGATGTGTCGTAGCAGTGTGGGGAACATGTATTATTTTTGGCTTTGTACTCGCACTTGCAAAACTTTCAGTGACTTCACAGTGCCAAAAGCAATCATCTTTTCCTTGCAATTTGAGGTTCAGTTCTTTTAGAATTGAAAAGATGTCTGCAAGGTAAGATATAGTTAGCATCCAACTCTCATTTGCCAGTTCTTCTCAGCATAGAACACACATGGACTTTGCATCCTGGTTTGCGTTGGCACAATTAACAAAGACATACCTCAAAAAATCACTGTTCCCAATATCAGTTTCTTCTTAATGGGTTGTTCACCAGAGGCCCTGAAGTTCTGAATACACCTCATCCCAGCACCGCTTTGTCCTGCTGTGGACTCTCCTGAGCAGCTATTTTCAGATTCATTTGTGACATCCTGGCCTGTTTGGGTCTCTATCCTCTCTTCCTTATTACAAAATGACCCATCTTCAGCACTTCACAGTCCTGTTGCTTGTTTGCTGGCAACTACAAAATGGAGGAGGAATCTTGCATCCATGGTTTTGCGCCCAACGCACGTGACATCAATGCACATACTGGGCGTGTGAACTGCTCTCTGCCACAGCTTCTGGCGGGAAGACTCCATCGTTCGTATTTAAAGGCTGGTTGTGGCCAGCATTTCAACTTAAGAACTGGTCGGAGACGTTGGGCGCTTCTCCCGCGATTGGGAACGCAGCGACCGCTTACTCTGTTCCTCCCGACCGCGACCCACCTGCGGGTCGCAACCCCCAGTTTGAAAAACCCTGATGAACATAATGTACGTATAACCAAGTGTCACATAACTCCAGGGAAATGCAATACATACAACAATTCATCATGAAGACCAGAGTAGCAAATTATGCCAATTCTCAAATATGTCACAAATTAGGTCCTTGGGCTAATACGTTTCTACAGCATCGACAATTTAGCTCAAGTGTGTAAAGAGAGTCAGAGTGCATTGCACTTAATACCAGTGTACCACTTAAACTCAGCTGATTTTCATTTTTAATTATATTAAGTTTTGCATAGGATTCTTTGCAACATTTCTTATTTGTCAGCAGGGGGCTGTTCTCTGGTTCCCAGGACTTGGTGTCAGGCAGCTCCCTGCAGTGCCTCTTCCAGCCTAAAGGCACTGGAGAGCTGCCGGCGAATCTCCATTAAGCCAAATCAGAAGTTGTGATGTAAAAAGAAAGAGAGCAGCAGCTGATTCATGGGATGTGGGCTTCAGAGGCTGCCCAGCATTCATTACGAATCCATAATTGCCCTGAGTGCTAGGTCATTTCCGCAGCATTCCAGAGTCAACCACATTGCTGTGGATCTGGACTCACATGTGGGCCAGATCAGACCAAGGTGGCAGATTTCCTTAGTGAACCAGATGGGCTTTTATGACAATCAACAATGGTTTCATGGTCATCATTAGACTTTTAATTCCAGATCTTTATTGAATTCAAATTTCACCATCTGCCATGGTGGGGTTCAAACCTGGGTCTCTATCTTGGGTCCCGGAATTACTAGTCAAGTGACAATACCACTACACCATGGTCTGATGTCAGAGTTTAGGGCCTCAGTGTTAGGGCCTTTAATTGCTGTTTCCTACACAGCCTCAATCTTTATAGAACCAAAGAACCCCTACAGTGCAGAAGGAGGCTATTCAGCCCATCGAGTCTGCACCGACCCTCAAAAGTACCCTAACCTTGGCCAACTACATCGCCCTATCCCTGTAACCCCACCGAACTGTTGGGCGTTCAGGGGCAATTTAGCTTGGCCAATCCACCTAACCTGCACATCTTTGGACTGTGGGAGGAAACCCCACATAGACACGGGAAGAACATGCAAACTCCACAGTCACCCGAGGCCGGAACTTAACCCAGGACCCTTGCGCTGTGAGGCAGCAGTGCTAACCAGTGCCACCGGGCTGCACATAATACCTCCAGGTGTTCCTTACCCTCCTTGCCCTGGGACCTCTGCCACATAGCTTGTCCTCTGGGCCAAAGGACCTAGTGCTAGACAGTTCCCTCAAGTGCCTCTTCCAGCCACTGCAGCTTTGTGCCCAGAGATACTGGAGGGCTGCTGGCGAATCGAATTGCCCGGCAGCTCTCAATGGTGGGACTTCCTTCCGAGTGAGGGGCAGAAGTCACCTAATGCCAATTGATCCTAATTGGACCGTAATATGTCATCGGACCTGCTGTCAGTGTTCCATGCCATGCATCCTGAAAATTCAGATCTGTGTCTTAAATAAATATCTGCCATCTCAAATTCGGTAGAGCAGAGGTTCCCATGTTTTTAGGAGTTAAGATCCCACATCACTTGCTTATTACTCAATGATGTAAGATTTAAAAAGACATATTGCTGACCTCTAGTGGCGTAGGCAACATAGCTATTTGAAGAAGTGGTCACAAGAAATAAAATATGCAAAGTAAACTGACTTTGTAACAATATGGTGTTAATAAATGAAAACATACTTGGAAAATACAGTTACAATTCATGTTTGCTATATGAATACATAAATTTGTCCTAACCAAATGGATAACAAAACAGAAGAGAAAGAACAAAATAAAGAAAGTAAAATGCTCTGAATGACTGAGAAGTCGAGACTCAGACAGACTTTACCCACAAGTGAAAGTAAATTTAGTAAATATGAATGTATAGCTAATGAATGGTTTTATCTAAAACCAAAGAAATTTCCTAAATTTTTTTTTAACCAACATTTTATTAAGGCATTTATGGCTTTATAACAACAAAAGATACAAATACAAATGTAAACATAATTCAGTGCGTAACACACCCCTCCATCTCCCAATGTTCCCTCCTAAGCTAGACAAAAATAACCTAACTCCCCCTGTCCCCCACTTATTGAATCTGCTGAGTTTCGTTTTCCCCGAAGTCGATAAACGGTTTCCACCTCTGAACTAACCCGAACGTTGATCCTCTCAGGGCGAACTTAATTTTCTCAAGCCTGAGAAACCCAGCCATGTCGCTAACCCACACCCCTGATTTTATGGGGTTCCAGGCAATCCACGCTAGTAAGATCCGTCTCCGGGTTACCAAGGAGGCAAAGGCCAAAATGTCGGCCTCTCTCGCCCCCTGGATTCCCGGGTCTTCCGACACTCCAAAAATTGCCACCTCTGGACTCGGCGCCACCCTTGTTTTTAGTACCGTTGACATGACACCCGCAAATCCCTGTCAGAATCCCCTGAGCTTCGGTTATGCCCAAAACATGTGGACATGATTTGTGGGCCCTCCTGCACACCTCACACACCCGCCTTCCACCCTAAAATACCTGCTCATCTGGGCCACGTCATGTGTTCCCGGTGAACGACCTTGAATTGTATCAGGCTGAGCGTGGCATCATATGATAGAACATAAGAACTATAGAAGTAGGCCATCTGGCCCCTCGAGCCTGCTCCACCATTCAAGGAGATCATGGCTGATCTTTTGTGGACTCAGCTCCACTTTCCGGTCCGAACACCATAACCCTTAATCCCTTTATTCTTCAAAAAACTATCTATCTTTATCTTAAAAACATTTAATGAAGGAGCCTCTACTGCTTCACTGGGCAAGGAATTCCATAGATTCACAACCCTTTGAGTGAAGAAGTTCCTCCTAAACTCAGTCCTAAATCTACTTCCCCTTATTTTGAAGCTATGCCCCCTAGTTCTGCTTTCACCCGCCAGTGGAAACAACCTGCCCGCATCTATCCTATCTATTCCCTTCATAATCTTATATGTTTCTATAAGATCCCCCCTCATCCTTCTAAATTCCAACGAGTACAGTCCCAGTCTACTCAACCTCTCCTCGTAATCCAACCCCTTCAGCTCTGGGATTAACCTAGTGAATCTCCTCTGCACACCCTCCAGTGCCAGTACGTCCTTTCTCAAGTAAGGAGACCAAAACTGAACACAATACTCCAGGTGTGGCCTCACTAACAACTTATACAATTGCAGCATAACCTCCCTAGTCTTAAACTCCATCCCTCTAGCAATGAAGGACAAAATTCCATTTGCCTTCTTAATCACCTGTTGCACCTGAAAACCAACTTTCTGCGACTCATGCGCTAGCACACCCAGATCTCTCTGCACAGCAGCATGTTTTAATTTTTTATCATTTAAATAATAATCCCTTTTGCCGTTATTCTTACCAAAATGGATAACCTCACATTTGTCAACGTTGTATTCCATCTGCCAGACCCGAGCCCATTCACTTAGCCTGTCCAAATCCCTCTGCAGACTTCCAGTATCCTCTGCACTTTTTGCTTTACCACTTATCTTAGTGTCGTCTGCAAACTTGGACACATTGCCCTTGGTCCCCAACTCCAAATCATCTATGTAAATTGTGAACAGTTGTGGGCCCAACACTGATCCCAACACTAGCTACTGATTGCCAACCAGAGAAACACCCATTAATCCCCACTCTTTGCTTTCTATTAATTAACCAATCCTCTATCCATGCTCCTACTTTCCCCTTAATGCCATGCATCTTTATCTTATGCAACAACCTTTTGTGTGGCACCTTGTCAAAGGCTTTCTGGAAATCCAGATATACCACATCCATTGGCTCCCCGTTATCTACCGTACTGTTAATGTCCTCAAAAAATTCCACTAAATTAGTTAGGCACGACCTGCCCTTTATGAACCCATGCTGCGTCTGTCCAATGGGACAATTTCCATCCAGATGCCTCGCTAGTTCTTCCTTGATGATAGATTCCAGCATCTTCCCCACTACCAAAGTTAAGCTCACTGGCCTATAATTACCCACTTTCTGCCTACCTCCTTTTTTAAACAGTGGTGTCACGTTTGCTAATTTCCAATCCGCCGGGACCACCCCAGCGTCTAGTGAATTTTGGTAAATTATCACTAGAGCATTTGCAATTTCCCTAGCCATCTCTTTTAGCACTCTGGGATGCATTCCATCAGGGCCAGGAGACTTGTCTACCTTTAGCCCCATTAGCTTGCCCATCACTACCTCCTTGGTGATATCAATCCTCTCAAGGTCCTCACCTGTCATGGCCTCATTTCCATCAGTCACTGGCATGTTATTTGTGTCTTCCACTGTGAAGACTGACCCAAAAAACCTGTTCAGTTCCTCAGCCATTTCCTCATCTCCCATTATTAAATCTCCCTTCTCATCCTCTAAAGGACCAATATTTACCTTAGCCACTCTTTTTTGTTTTATGTATTTGTAGAAACTTTTACTATGTTTTTATATTCTGAGCAAGTTTACTCTCATAATCTATCTTACTCTTCTTTATAGCTTTCTGTTGCCCCCTAAATGATGAGGCCGCGTTGACTCTGTTCAGAGCATCCTCCCACAGGCCCACCTCTAACTCCTTTCCCAACTCAACTTCCCATTTACGCTATAGCTCACCTATCTGGGTTTCCTCCCACTACATAAATTCTTTTTGATTTCCTATACCTTCCCCTCCCCCACTCCCATTTTAGAGACTACCTAGTGCTGTATCCCCTGCGGCGGTAGAAGCGGAAAGGTCGAAACTTGCTTCGCCCAAAATTCCTCACCTGCAGATAACGAAATCCATTCCCTCCCGGCAATTTAAACTCCTCTCCCAGATCCTCCAAACCGGGAAAGCTCCCATCGATAACCAGATCCCCCAGCTTCTCAATCCCTGCTCTCTGCCACCTCCGAAACCCCCCCCATCCATCCTCCCTGGTTCAAACCGGTGATTACCACAAATTGGAGCCCACACCGACGTTCCCTCCACTCCCATATGCGTCCGCCACTGCCCCAAAACTCTCAGGGCTGCCACTACCACCGGGCTAGTGGAGTACCGGGCCGGCGAGAACGGCAGAGGAGCCGTTACCAACGCCTCCAAACTTGCGCTCTTACATGAGGCTGCCTCCACCCGCTCCCACACCGACACCTCCCCCACTTCCCAATCATTAAAAAAAAAGTAAAGTATTCAATTATTTATTTATTTTTCCAATTAAGGGGCAATTTAGCGTGCCAATCCACTGTCTCCACTGGAAAGAGGCAGATCATGTGTGTGGTATCCTTTATATGAAATGAAAATCGCTTATTGTCACAAGTGGGCTTCAAATAAAGTTACTGTGAAAAGCCCCTAGTCGCCACATTCCGGCGCCAGTTCGAGGAGGCTGGTACGGGAATTGAACCGTGCTGCTGGCCTGCCTTGGTCTGCTTTAAAAGCCAGCGATTTAGCCCTGTGCTAAACAGCTCCTATGGGTTATATATGGATGGTGTAATGCCCTCCTGTGGTGGTGTCACCTCTGTGTGTATTGTGAATGTCCATTGGTCGTGTCCTATCTAACTGATCTATTGGTTGAGCGTGTGTGTGTGATGTTTCTGGTGCTCCCTCTAGTGTTTAGCTAGCCTACATGCATTTACATTGATGCACATCACCACATGTCCCACCGCCGAAAGTCCTCCTTCATTTGCTCAACTAACAGGACCAAATTAAATTTATGTAGCTGCTCCCTTCCCCGTGCCATCTGAATACCCAAGTAACAAAAACCCCCTCCTACAACTTTAAAGGCAACTCCCCCAGTCTCTCCTCCTGCCCCCTCGTCTGGAACACAAAAACCTTGTTTATAACCATATTTAATTTGCACCCTGAGAACCATTCAAATTCTCCTAATAGTCGCGTAATCTCTCCCATCCCCCCAACGGGTCAGAAAGATACAGGAGTAGATCATCTGCATATAACGAGACCCGTGTCCACCCCCCCCCCCCACCTCAGCTAGCCCCTTGCTGTCCCTTGATGCTCCCAGCGTCATCGGCTCTATAGCCAAGGCAAACAACAGTGGGGAGAGGGGATATCCCTGCCTTGTCCCCTGGTGCTGCGTAAGGTAGTCCAAACTGACCGGTTCGTTTGCACACTCGCCACCGGTGTCTGGTACAGCAACCGAACCCGGTCAGCAAAGTCCTGCCCAAACCCAAACCGTCCCAGGACCTCCCACAGATAATTCCATTCCACCCGGTCATAGGTCTTCTCTGCATCCATAGCGCCCACCACCTCCGCCTCCCTCCCCTCGGAGGTCAATAAGATTACATTCAAGAGCCTTGTAACATTGGCCGTTAGCTGCCTGTCTTTGAAAACCCCGTCTGGTCTTCCCCTATCACCCCCGGAACTCAATCCTTTATCCTAGAGGCCAGAAATGTGGCCAGCAATTTGGCGGCGACATTCAGTGGGCAGATTGGTCTGTATGACCCACATTGCTATGGGTCCTTCTCCCGCTTCAGGATCAATGAGATCGAAGCCGGTGACATTGTTGGGGGAAGAACACCCCGCTCCCTTGCCTCATTAAATGCCCTCACCAGCAGCGGGCCCAGTATCCCAGAAAACCTCTTGTAAAATCCCACTGGCTAGTCGTCCGGTCCCAGAGCCTTGCCCGACTGTATGGCCTCCAATCCCTCTACAACTTCTACAATCCCGATCGGGGCTCCCAACCACTCAGCCAACCCTTCTTCCACCTTCAGAAACTTCAACCCTTCCAAAAACTGCCTCATCCCCTCCACCCCAGCTGGGGGCTCCGATTCATACAGCCGACTGTAAAACTCCTTGAACACCCCGTTCACCCCCGCTGGGTCCAAGACCGTGATCCCCCCTCTGTCCTTCACTTTTCCTATCTCCCTGGCCGCCTCCCTTTTCCTGAGCTAGTGTGCTAGCATCCTACTGGCCTTCTCACCGTACTCATATATCGTCACTCTCGCCTTCCTCAACTGCCCCACCCCCTTCCCTGTGGATATCAGACCAAACTCCACCTGCAGCTTCTGCTGCTCCTTCAACAACCCCACCTGCGGGGCTTCCGAATACCTTCTGTCCACCTGGAGAATCTCCCTAACCAGCCTATCCATTTCTGCCTGCTCCACCGTCTCCACATGAGCCCGTATCGAAATTAGCTCCCCACTAACCACTGCCTCTGCGCTTCCCAAACCATTGCTGCTGAAATCTCTCCTGCGTCATTTACCTCCAAATAATTCTAGGTGGCCTCCCTCACCCGCCCCCACTCATACGCTAACAGTCCTACATCCAATCTCCATTGCAGGCGCTGACCCCCCTCCTTGCTCACCCGTAAATCCACCCAGTGTGGGGCATGGTCCGACGCAACAATCGCCGAATACTCGGCATCTACCACTCCCGCCAGCAAAGCCCTGTTCAAAATGGAAAAATCAATCTGGGAGTACATTTTGCGAACATGGGAGAAAAAAGAAAATTCCTTCGCTCTTGGCCGAACCTCCACGGATCTATCCCTCCCACTGCTCCATAAACCCCTTTAGTTCATTCACCGCTCCCTGTCCTTGAACTTGACCAATCCAACCTCGGATCAATGACCGGATTAAAGTCCCCCCCTCATGATCAAACTATGCGAGTCCAGGTCCGGATTTTTCCCCAACACCCGCCTCATAAACTCCGTGTCGTCTCAGTTCGGTGCGTAAGTATTCACTAATACCACTGGCATTCCCTCCGGCTTCCCACTCACCATGACATAACTACCCCCCCCGATTCCGCCACTATATTCCCTACCTCAAATGACACCTACTTATTGATCAAGATCGCACCCCCCTAGTTTTAGAGTCTAGTCCTGAATGAAATACCTGCCCAAGCTACCCCTTCATCAGCCTAGTCTGATCTACTACCCTCAGGTGGGTCTCCTGTGGCATTGCCACGTCCGCCTTCAAACTTTTCAAATGCATGAACACGGGAGCCCTCTTGACCAGCCCATTCAGCCCTCTCATGATCCATGCGATCAGCCTGGTCACCCCCCCCCCCGGATGTCCACCGTCATCGACCTCCAATTTGTCTCCAAGCGCCAGTCCCTCCTCCGTCAGAACCATTCGCCCCTTCCCTCCCACTCCCCCCCCCCCCCATAACAAAATAACAATCCCAACCCCCCACAACAACCCTATCACCTGCTCGCCCCCCACTGTGCTTCCGTGAGCTAGCCCGCCTAGCTAGCCTGGTGGTCCCCGCCCATGGCGCTAAGCAACCTACGCCCCACTGATCTCCCTCCCCTCCGTTTGAACATACATATGCAAAACATAACAATCCCCAACAAACACAAAGAAAATTCCACCAACCATCCCCCATTTAGAATAAAGTTCGCCCGTATACAAAACTGAGCAACGGCCCAAATATTGGTACAAAAACAACACACACACAACCCAAAAATTTAGCAGCATAGGTACAGAATTACTCGCCCCCAAGTTCAATGTCCCCCATCACCTGCCGGTCCCCTGTCCTTAACAAAGTTCATCACCTCATCCAGCGATCCAAAATAAAGTTCTTGACCCTCGTAAGTGACCCACAAATGGGATGGGTACAACATGCTGAACTTCATCCCCTTTTTGAAGAGGGCCGATTTAACTTTATTGAAGCTTGCCCTTCTTTTGGCCAGTTCTGCACCCAAGTCCTGGTAAATGTGCAGCTCGTTATCTTCCCATTTGCAGCTCCTCATCTGCCTGGCCCACCTCAAGGACTATTCCTTGTCCAGTAACCAGTGCATTCCCACCACCATCGCTCTCGGCGGCTCATTCATCCGCGGCTTCCACATACGCGCTCTGTGCGCCCTGTCCACCTCCAAGGGCCGAGCAAATGCACCTTTCCCCAGCAGCTTCTCGAACATACACACCACATATGCCCCTGCGTCCGATCCCTCGGTGCCCTCCGGGAGGCCAACAATCCTCAGGTTCTGCCTGCGCGACCTGTTATCCAGATCCTCCACCTTCTCTTGCAGCCTTTTCTGGTCGTCCCTCATCAGCCCCATCTCCACCACCATCGCAGTTATCTGGTCCTTATGCTCAGGCACCGCCTCTTCCATCTTCTGTATCACCTGGCCCTGGGCTTCCAATCTTTGCTCCACCCGGTCAATCCCCATCTTAATCGGGTTCAGGTACTCTTGTCTTTGCTTAGCAAAGCTCCCCTGAAGGAATTCCACCAGCTGCTCCGTTGACCACTGGGCCAGCAATCCCAGTCCTTGAGCCTCCACCATGTTTTTCTGTGCTGCAGACTCCACTCCGTTCTTTGACCAACGATCTCTCCTTTTCATACCACTTCTGGTCCTCAAATCCATACACTGGTGGGGAATTCTTCTCCTCTACCTCACCGATCTCCTATTTTGCCAATCAAACCCCCATAAGTCAGGGAAAAAGGTCTCAAAGGTCCACCACAAGTGGGAGCAACCAAATAAGCGACCATTCATTCCATGGTCTGCACCGGAAGTGCTTCATAAATGATTTTAACTGTTGTAAGAACAGTGAAAGGCCAGTAAGCCCTACAGACCTAGCTCTTGTAAGAGATCAAGCCCAGCTGCTCCTCTTCACACCACGTTCACCAATTCCTTCTGTCCAGAAAAATATCTAGTTGCCTCTTTAATCGATTTGTTTCTACATGTGACAATGGCCTTCCCGGGTAATTTACGGCACAAACCTATCCCCACACCCTCAGGGATGCCACTACTACCGGGCGGCACAAACCAATCGGCTTTTTAGTCAAAAGGTTCTTACTTCTGATGTCCTCTAGATATTTTTTAAACTTGTATTCCTCGAAATCACCAAGATACTCACAGGTTGGAGTGTTTGGAAATACTGGGATTCAACACTAGTACCGTTAAAACAAATAAAGTAAATGAATGAATAACCCATCGCTCTGCAACCTGTTCTTTTAGGGTACTCATCATATGTTTTACTATGTAGCTTGAATAACCTGATCACATGTAGAATTTGTAAAGCCAGGGGCGCCTACAGCATGTTAATGAGAAAGCACAAGTAATTTGTTAATGTTACAGGTATTGGTGCTTCACTGAAGTAAAATCTTGGCAAATAAAAAATAGAAATATTTGAAATGCAGGATATGTCCTTCTTCTGCTGGGACTCAATGCTTCAAGTTCCCTACACACAGCATGATGCTGTTAAATATATTTAATATCTGACTCATACAAGTGCAACATCAATAAGTATTTTTATCTCCTGGTCTTGAAGACTAGTCTTGAAATGTCCCAGCCTGCATGCTTCCCGAGTACATTGTGGTACCCAGCTGGCATCAAATCTTCTTGGCAAGTTTACCTTCGGACCCATGTTCAAGATTTAGAGTTATTAGCGCCCAAATTATTCACTGATGAGTCTTATAACTGGCACTAGTTGAATGATTTCCGAATGAACACAAGACTGAAAAACAAATAATTTCTATAAAGAAGTTAATTACATTAAATATCCCAAAGGTAATGTTTGCTTTAAATTGAAATTCGTTAAGGTGGGCGTGAAGTACTTCTTCTTACATTTCCCTTCCTCACTCCTACCATCTCCCTGCCCCCAAGTGCTACAGCTGTACAGTACATGAATTGTGGAGTCCCATGTACAGGCACCACTTAAATTGCTCAAACATGTCTCTGTAGAAGGTAAGTAAAATAGAAGCGAGATGGGTTAAATTAAAAAGGGAAAAACTAAAAGGGAAGAAAGTAAGCAGAAGGTATCAATATATTTGATGGAATTAATTTCACTCACCTCTGTTGGCAATGAACAGACTAGAAAAGGGGAAAAAATATTATTGTAACTATTCAGAACAAATCGACAAAAATAAGCAAATTTTTCAGTCAAATCCTTCATTTCATAATATTTCAGAAAAGTTAAATATAAAGAGGTAAAAGTCCTTGTGTTTGATTAAATTGATGAACTAAATAACTTATTTAAAAAGATTAAAGAGCAGCATATAATAAATAAAACTATATAATGCTATACTGAAGCACCATCAGCATTTAAAAGGAAAAGGCCCTCAACTCATAGAATCCCTACAGTGCAGGAATCCATCCGACTGTCACGTCTCCAAGAGAACTCGATTCAGTCCCACTCCCCTGCCCTATCCCCGTAACCTCACACATTGATCCATCTAACCTGCACATCTTTGGACTGTGTGTGTGTGTGTGGGGGGGGGGGGGGGGGGGGGGGGAAGAGAAACCGGAGCACCCGGTGGAAACCCACGTAGGCACGGGAAGAATGTGCAAAATCCACACAGTCAACCAAGGCTGGAATTGAACCCGGGTCCCTGGTGCTGTGAGGCAGCAGTGATAATCAATGTGTCATCGTGCCGCCCTCAAGGTTTAATTCAGAGTTGGAACATGCAAACTAGTATGCCAATTTCCTGGATATTTACATTTTCATAAAATGATAGCTTTTAAATTTATTTTCAATACTGGTGCAAAGCGAAGCTGTGAAGAGTTTGTGTCTAACAATGAGAACAATAGTTCTGTGATCCCAATGGATATTTTTTTAACTCTTGATTATAAACGTGCAGATAATCAAACTCATATTGTTAACAAACTAATGTAACTTCACTGATCAACTGTGTACATTTTGTTGACTCAAGTTGTTGCTGGCATTAATTATTTTTTTTAAACATCACATAAAAAACGTTAACTCCTTACTTACAGCATCATCATATTCAATTCAACTGCTGGTATTTGATTCGCCGTTAAACCGTTGCATATAAATTGTTACTTCTGTAACTTAGCTTTAGGTTTTGGTCAAGATATTCAATATATTTTCTATTTTGCTTCTCTTCCCAGATCTATGATCTTCCTCCAGCCAAAATGGCGAAATAGTATGAGCTATATACTCCATCATGAATCCTGCTGTGAGCAACTCAAGTGATGCAAACTACACAATGAGATGAAAATTGGAACTAGGTCACATTTTCATCTTCTGCCTTCTGAAATGCACTTGCACATTTATCCAACATGCTGACTAAATTCAGTGACAAAAACACTTCCACAACAAACTGAAATCATCCAACCACCTGCCATGTCGGACTGGCTTTTTGAAAGGGAACAAAGTTCAGTGATTGAATAGTTCATATCGTCATCCATCTACACAACCAAACCAAATACTTCTTTCTATCTAGGAGGTGGATGTCTGGGATATTTCTTTTGGCATGTGGAATAAGAGGTAAATTTAAGGCACAAGCCTGCGATCTTGAAGGTTGCTGACAGGCTATTGAACCATGTAGGACACCAGTTCCCATCAGATATATAGAATAATGAGAGTAACATATTAACAGAAGTGTAATTATTTAAAGAAGACTGCGATAATATTTAGGGAACCTAGAATAGCTTATCCTGTGGTAACCTGCTACATCAAAATAATAAGGTTTCTCTAACTATATTTG
Source organism: Scyliorhinus torazame (assembly GCF_047496885.1). NCBI lineage: Eukaryota > Metazoa > Chordata > Chondrichthyes > Carcharhiniformes > Scyliorhinidae > Scyliorhinus > Scyliorhinus torazame. The sequence goes on from NC_092707.1 coordinate 60,555,927, forward strand.
TTCTATACAGCATGCAGAATTTGTTTTTTGTTCCAGCAAACTTACTTCCACAGTAAAGTACTTTTAAAGGACATTGTGTCTTATTGCTGGTTGGTTTTGCTTCTCCTTTGATTTCTGAGTCTGTATTTTCAGTAGTAGCCATCTCGTAAACCTAAACACCAGGTGCAAGCAAATAACACGATTAACAATGTTCCTTGATTTTAATCAAATATATTTTGAAGGGCAAGATTCATTAAGAGAAGATCCCCAAAAATATAGTGTGTGAATTGTTCCAGAATCTCATGTGCCAGTTCTAATAATTAAACATTGACCCCGCAAAAGGCTGTGGACGCTGGGTCAATTGAAATTTTCAAGCAGATCGATAAGGAACCAAGGACACAGAGAAAAGGTGGAGTTGAGGTACAGATAAACTGTAATCTGACTTGACTGGCGGGATAGGCTCAAGGGGCTGAATGGCCTATTCAAAATCCCAGGACTGGAAACCTGATGGGAGGTACATAAAATGTGGGCATCAAATATTGTTGCCTTTGAGATAGATCTCTGGAATTTTCCAGTTTTCTGTGTCATTTGCAGTATTCCTTAAATGCTACAGGATCCAAAAACAAGAGGGCAATGCAAAGTGTGACAAGAGAAGAGGACACTGAAGCTAAAGATGAAGAATTTAGGTTTCAGACACACAACAAATTAATACAAAACCAAAATACTGCAGATGTCTGGAATCTGAAACTGAAAGAAAAAATGCAGCAAACACTCAGGTCAGGCAGCATCTATGGAGGGTTAACATTTCAGCACAATGACAAAAGGTCATTAACTTGAACCATTAACTCTGTTTCGCTCTCCAAGGATGCTGACCTGCCTGACCTGCTGAGAATGTCCAGCATGTTCGGTTTTTATTTTACAATACATTACATTTAAAACTGAAAAGGTATCCAAGTCAAGGAAAACGTAGGACACGGGCACACAATGACTGGAATCGAACTAGCACAAAGAGACATGGTTAAGAACTTGGGAATGCAGTTACAATAGACATGTTACTTACAATTCCCATACGATGTGGGATCTTTCAAGTTCACCTGAACAGTTTACCTTAAGTTGTCCTTAACATCTGTAATGTATGGTAGTTACTGTACTTAAGCAGCAACCTATATTCTGTTCACAAATCCACTCTAGGAATTTAATCTACAACCTTTAACCTCACAGTGAGTGAGATGATTGAAATAGTTGGCATCATAAGTGTGTACAGATAGGCAAGGAACAGAGAGCGAGTGCAGTGAACACGTGGCTACAGGGCTGGTGCGGGAGGGAAGGCTTCAGATGTGTGGATCATTGGGATACCTTCTGGGGAAGGTGGGGCCTGTACATGAAGGACGGATTGCACCTAAACTGGAGGGGCACCAATATCCTGGGTGGGAGGTTTGCTAGAGCTCATCGGGAGGGTTTAAACTAGTTTGGCAGGGGGATGGGAACCAGAGCTATGGATCAGAGGATAGTGTAGCTGTTGAACTGGCAGAAATAGTATGCAACGAGTCTGTGAGGAAGGATAGACAGTTGATAGGGCAACGTTGCACTCAAGTGGAATGGCTAAAAGTGTGTCTGTTTCAATGTCAGGAATAAGGGAGATGAGCATGGATCAGTACTTGGAATGACGATGTTGTGGCCATTACGGAGACATGGATTTCACAGGGGCAGGAATGGTTGTTAGATTTTCCGGGTTTTAGATGTTTTAAGAAGAATAGGGAGGGAGGTAAAAGAGGAGGGGGAGTCACACTGTTAATTAGGGAATACATCACAGCTGCAGAAAAGGAGGTAGTCGAGGAGGGTTTGTCTACTGAATCAGTATGGGTGGAAGTCAGAAACAAAAAAGGAGCAGTCACTTTATTGGGAGTTTTCTATAGGCCCCCAATAGCAGCAGAGAGATGGAGGGATAGATTGGGTGGCAGATCTTGGAAAGGTGCAGAAGTAACAGAGTTGTTGTCATGGGTGACTTCAACTTCCCATAAAGTGGGAACAGTTGTTCTTGGGGAAATGTACAACAGTAATGTGGGGGTTGTTTAAGGAGCACTTGCTGCAAGTTTTGGATAGTTTTGCCCCACTGAGACGAGGAAGGAATGGTAAGGTGAAGGAGCCTTGGATGACAAGAGAAGTGGAGCTTCTAGTCAAGAGGAAGAAGGAAGCTTACGTAAGGTTGAGGAAGCAAGGATCTGGTACGCCTCTTAGCCAGGAAGGAACCCCAAAAAGGACTTAGGTGAACGAGAAGAGGGCATGAAAAAAGCCCTGGTGGGAAGGATTAGGGAAAACCCCAAGGCATTCTACACTTGTGAGAAATAAGAGGATGATCAGAGTGAGAGTAGGGCTGATCAGGGATAGTGGAGGGAACTTGTGCCTAGAGTCTGAGGAGATAGGTGAGGCCCTAAATTAATAGTTTGCTTCAATATTCACCAGAGAGAGGGACCTTGTTGCTCATGAGAACTGAGTGAACCAGATTAATAGACTCTGAACAGGTTGATATTAAGAAGGAGGATGTGCTGGAAATTTTGAAAAGCATCAGGATAGATAAGTCCCTTGGGCCTGACGGGATATACCCAAGGTTACAATGGGAAGCGAGGGAGGAGATTGCTGCACCGTTGGCGATGATCTTTGCGTCCTTACTCTCCACTGGAATAGTACCGGATGATTGGAGAGAGGCGAATGTTGTTCCCCTGTTCAAGAAAGGGAATAGGGAAATCCCTGGGAATTACTGACCAGTCATATGTCTGTGGTGAGCAAAATATTGGAAAGGATTCTGAGATAGGATTTATGATTATTTAGAAAAACATAGTTTGATTAAAGATAGTCAGCATGGCTTTGTGAGGGGCAGGTCATGCCTCACAAGCCTCACTGACTTCTTTGAGGATGTGACGAGACACATTGATGAAAGTCGGGCAGTGGATGTGGTGTATATGGATTTCAGTAAGGCATTTGATAAGATTCCCCATGGTAGGCTTATTTAGAAAGTTAGGGGGCATGGGATACAGGGAAATTTGTCTGTCTGGATACAGAAATGGTCGGCCGAAAGAAGACAGCGAGTGGTAGTGGATGGAAAGTATTCCGCCTGGAGGTTGGTGACCAGTGGTGTCCCACAGGGATCTGTTCTGGGACCTCTGCCCTTTGTGGTTTTTATAAATAACTTGGATGAGGAAGTGGAAGGGTGGGTTCGTAAGTTTGCCGATGACACAAAGTTTGGTGGAGTTGTAGATAGTGTCTAGGGCTGTTGCAGGTTACAACAGGACATTGACAGGATGCAGAGCTGGGCTGAGAAGTGGCAGATGGAGTTCAACCTAGATAAATGTGAAATGATTCATTTTGGAAGGTTGAATTTGAATGCTGAATACAGGGTTAAAGGCAGGATTCTTGGAAGTGTGGAGGAACAGAGGGATCTTGAGGTCCACATACATAGATCCCTCAAAGTTGCCACCCAGGTTGATAGGGTTGTTCAGAAGGCGTATGGTGTGTTGGCTTTCATTAACAGGGGGATTGAGTTTAAGAGCCGCGAAGGTTTTGCTGCAGCTTTATAAAACCCTGGTTCGACCACACTTGGAATAGTGTGTCCAATTCTGGATGCCTCATTAGAGGACGGATGTGGATGCTTTGGAGAGGGTGCAGAGGAGATTTACCAGGATGCTGCCTAGACTGGAGGGCGTGTCTTATGAAGAAAGGTTGAGGGAGCTAGGGGTTTTTCACTGGAGCGAAGAAGGAAGAGAAGTGACTTGATAGAGGTGTACAAGGTGAGAGAGGCATGGATAGAGTGGATAGCCAGATACTTTTCCCCAGGGCGGAAATGGCTGTCACGAGGGAACATAATTTTAAGGTGATTGGAGGAAGGTATAGGGGAGATGTCAGAGGTAGGTTCTTTACACAGAGAGTGGTGGGTGCGAGGAATGCACTGCCAGCGGAGGTGGTGAAGTCAGAGTCATGAGGGACATTTAAGCAACTCTTGAACAGGCACATGGACAGCAGTAAATTGAAAGGATGTAGGTTAGGTTGATCTTAGATTAGGATAAACGGTCGGCACAACATCGTTGCCTCAGATTCTTAAAGTCACATGTTTAAGCCTCATTATGAAAACTTCAGATTTCAACACAAAATCTGGGCAAAGAATGCTGCATTGTCAGATGTTAAAGCAAGGTTCCATCAGTTTGTTCATGTAAAAGATTCCGTGGTAGTTCTTGAAGAAAAAAATCTAGGGAGTTCTCCCAGTGTCTCAAGGAAGATTTTTCGTTCTACACCAGCATAAAGAGATTATCTGGACAGTCATTATTTGTGGAAGTTCTGTGAAGTTGAGTAGTATTTGGTTGTTATATTTTCCTACATAAGTGACTAAACAAGATAATTAATTGGTTTTAAACCCCGTTCAGACAGCCTGAGGATGTGATATGGTGCGAAAAAAATGCAAACGCTTTATTTCCTACTTGTGCAGATTACGATGTCTTACAACCCAGGTTAAAGTACAACAGGTTTGTTTCGAATCACTAGCTTTCGGAGCTAGTGGAGCCTCCCGGTTGAGCCCGCACTCATGCGTGCGGAACTTGGCGGCCTTCAGGACATGTGACAACGCAGAATCACCGAGCAGAAACTGATAGCCAAGTTCCGCATGCATGAGTACGGCCTCAGCTGGGACTTTGGGTTCATGTCTCATTACATTCACCCCCCACCATCTGGCCTGAGCTTGCAAAATTTTACCAACTATCCTGGTTTGAGACAATTCACACCTCTTTAACCTATGATTATCCCTCTCTCCAGTCGCTCTGTCTGGACCGGTAAAGACTTAATTACCTGCAAATACTCGCATTCAAAGTATCGTCATGCATCATTGACTTTGTCTATATATGCGGTTGTGTAACCCACCTCTTCACTCACCTGATGAAGGAGCTATGCTCCGAAAGCTAGTGATTTGAAACAAACCTGTTGGACTTTAACCTGGTGTTGTAAGACTTCTTACTGTGCCCACCCCAGTCCAACGCCGGCATCTCCACATCCTGTGCAGATAGTCCACATTTCAAATATGAGCCCTCCGTTTCCCCAAGTAAAAAGGATATAACCTATCTGCATATAAACCCAGATTAAACTAATGATATTTTAAAAATAAAGTACAGCTTGCATACAAGTTAATATAGCACCCCTGGCCAGCTGTTTTGGTGTCGCAGATGTTTGTTAAGTTGCTGCCTGTAGATCACAGAGAACACATTATGTGATGAAGGCCATGAAACATAGGAGCATAATTAGGCCACTCGGCCCATTGAGTCTGCTTTGCAGTGGAATTCCCAAATTCCCTTGTGCAGTGTAATTCCCAACTGACCTGACATCTATGTGGTGGTGGTCCGACATGATTTCCACCCCTTACCACTAGCTCTTCACTGTCAGGAACCTCTAATACATGGCTCTGGCCTTCAGGTTGGGCCTGCAAGTCTGTGTAGATCTTGACCCAGCCTTTGGATTAGATTTATCAGCATTCCCCAGTTCCTAGCTCAGTCTTGCCAAGTTGACCAAGTCCCCAGTTTGACTTCTCCCAGTCTGAGTGCATCCACACTCGCAAATCTTCCAGCAGTCCTCACTATATTGTGATCAGAAGCAGGAATTCTGGCTGATTTCCATTCCTGCCAGAGATCTATCTGCTGATTCAACACATAGCAGGTGTCAAGCACCGGATTCCCAGGTCTGTACATCATAGCACAACATGGGTATTAGAAACAATCATTACGATTTCAAGTAAGAGTTATCAGGAGAAGCATCAGAACTCCAGTCATGATCTTCGACCTCTGCACTACCTTGTTCAACTGAGCAAAAGATGGCAAAAGCTTAGTTAGGGTGAAGTGTGCTGACATAATTACAAATCGGAATGCATCACACTTTATGGGTTAAAGTCTAATTTTACATATAGGAAAGGTTTATTTAACATTTGATTACTGCACACTCCAATCTGTCTACATATAATATATATAAATAAATAATATATAATATACATATATAGGTTGATCTGAACACAGATGGTATTATAGAGCCACTATACTGCCAAATGGAAGCAAGCAAAACCTAAAGTGAACAATGTCCAACAGCATATTAACAAATTACAGGTTTTTCAGGCGGAGAGAAGAACTAAAATGAAATCATTCCAGGAATTTATGGCCTTATTAGCACCTGGGAACAACCTTTATCCCCCAGAGTTTTTCAATTCACCCCGGACAGTCCTTCCCTTCTTCACAGGAAACTACACAAACTGCAAACCTTATCGACAGCCGCCAGTTTCCAGTGTAAGCATCTACCGCCGAGAATAAACCCGCTCCGAGAGAGAAGCCAATCCGCCTGAATGAAGCTCGCGACCCCAGCACGTCTCCGGGGGGTCCTCTATTCTAACTGTCGCTCGAACAATACCGAATGGACAGCCCACCGTGGCGCCGTCCAATTTCGAGCTCACCCTACATCAAACCCTGCTTTATCCGCGAGGCCGCCTTCGTTCTCCCCTCGGGTAAGGTTTCAGGATAAATGGAGAATGGTCGACAGCGCCTTTCGTCGGCGTTCCCGTTGCACGCGCGACTTTTGTGCAGGCACTGATGGCGGCGGGTCCTTCCTTGGTTGCGTCGCTTTCACCATGGCGGCTGGAGAGAGAACGAGAGGCTGAACCGGGGCCGGAGACGGCGGCCAACGGACCGGAGGCCGATGAAGCCGGGCCAGCGATACAGGGTGTGGGATCCTACTGGTTTATCAAAGATGCCGAACTCACCAAACTGTATGTTGGATTATACATTTTGATAACTATATTGTGTTGTTAGTGGGATCCTTTAAATATCCCACTATAGTCTGACACAGCAATAATGTAAAGGGCAGAGACGGGAAAGAGGTTTTGGCTGTTCAGAATTATTTTCTCCATCAGTCTACTTGTGTCCTATTGAAGAAAGGGGCAGTAGCGGGATTTGGTTCTGAAGAATGAGGTGGATCAAGTGCAGGTTGGGAAACACAGTGGTCGTAGTATCATACATTTTAGGGTAGCAATGGAAAAGGACAAGGAGCAATCGAGAGTAAAAATACTTAATTGGAGGTAGACCAATTTCATTGATTTAGGTGAACTGGAATTAAAGGTTAGTAGGCAAAACTGCAGCAGGACAGAGCCTGTCTTTAAAGATATGAGAATTTGGTTATAGGAAGTACAGTACATTCCCTGGAGGGGGAAGGTAGGACACAACAAAGCCAGAGGTCCCTGGATGGTGGGAGAACGTTAAGATGAAACAGAGAAAGGGGACATGTAACTCTCCAGTTACCTGTGCATCATCTGCAAGGCACAAGGAGTGAGAACTATGGGGCTGGGCTCCTTCATCTGGATGAGAGGAAGAGCTCACTCCCCCAAACAAAGCAGGTATTGCTTGAAGTTGTGGAGGCTGTGAACACCTGATGTGGAGAGCCTAGTATCTGGATGCAGTATTCCGAAAGGTTTAATGGCCTCATTACTGAAGTTTAGTGGCCATTATTGAAACATGGTTAAAGGATGGTCACGACTGGGAGTTAAATATCCACGGGTATCAAACTATTTGGAAGGACAAAGTGGATAGTAAGGGTTGTGGTGTAGCTCTGTTATTTAAGGATGACATCTGGACAATAATGAGGGATGACATCGGCGTTATGGAGGATAAGGTTGAATCCATTTGGGTGGAAATCAGGAATAGTAAGGTGAAAAAGTCACTGATAGGAGTAGTCTATAGGCCACCAAATAATAACTTTACGGTGGGGCGGGCAATAAACAAAGAAATAACTTGTGCATGTAGAAGTGGTACAGCAGTTATCAGGGGGGATTTTAACCTATATGCCGATTAATGAGGATTAATGATCTCCCTCACCAAGTGCAATGTGTCCAAATTTGCAGACGATGCTAAAATGAGCGGTAAAGCAAAAAGTGCAGAGGATACTGGAAGTCTGCAGAGGGATTTGGATAGTTTAACTGAATGGGCTAGGGTCTGGCAGATAGAATACAATGTTGACAAATGTGAGGTTAATTATTTTGATACGAATAACAGCAAAAGAGATTATTATTTAAATGCTAAAATATTAAAACATGCTGCTGTGCAGAGGGACCTGGGTGTCCTCGTGCATGAGACGCCAAAAGTTGGTTTACAGGTGCAACAGGTGATTAAGAAGGCGAATGGTGTTTTGTCCTTCATTGCTAGAGGGATGGAGTTTAAGACTAGGGAGGTTCTGCTGCAACTGTATAAGGTGTTTGTGAGGCCACACCTGGAGTATTGTGTTCAGTTTTGGTCTCCTTACATGAGAAAAGACATACTGGCGTTGGAGGAGATTCACTAGGTTAATCCCAGAGTTGAGGGGGTTGGATTACGAGGAACGGTTGAGTAGACTGGGACTGTACTCGTTGGAATTTAGAAGGATGTGGGGGGATCTTATAGAAACATAAAATTATGAAAGGAATAGATAGGATGGATGCGGGGAGGTTGTTTCCACTGGCGGGTGAAAGCAGAAATAGCATCAAAATAAAGGGAAGTAGATTTAGGACTGAATTTAGGAGGAACTTCTTCACCCAAAGGGTTGTGAATCTATGGAATTCCTTTCCCAGTGAAGCAGTTGAGGCTCCTTCATTAAATGTTTTCAAAATAAAGATAGTTTTTTGAAGAATAAAGGGGTATGGGTGTTCGGGCAGGAAAGTGGCGCTGAGTCCACAATAGATCAGCCATGATCTCATTGAATGGCGGAGCAGGCTCGAAGGGCCAGGTGGCCTACTCCTGCTCCTAGTTCTTATATTCTCATTACGTAAGGAAAAGTAAGTGGCATACCACTTACAAGTGAAAGCCACCACTCTTGACTTCCGAAGCATTTCTCTGACAAAGCATTTGTTCGACCAACACACCTTGAAATTACCATAGATTTCTTTTTCTCCACGCACCTCCTTAGATCTACATCTGAATGGAACACACTCTCCCTTACCCTCTCCCTCATTGTGTTGCCACCTCACAGCAATATCCCATAGTCATTCTCCACAACTGTTCTCATTCCTCCTGCAATACGCATTCCACTTCTCACGCCCATAATGATCAGGGCTCCCAAAGGAGGATTGGTTAAGCACCTGAAGCGAAAAGATTGAGGGCTACAGGGAAAAGAGCAGGGAGTGGGATTAGTTGAGTTGCCCTTGTAGAGAGCCAGCACCACTCGATGGACTGAATGGCCTCCTTCTCTGCTAGAACCATTGTATGATTCTGGAATGGCTTCTTCAGCGAACTCTGCTTTGCTGTATTTAAAGGCAAGAGAGGGATCACAACAGCACACTCTCTTGGATGGTTGAAGGCCATTTGGCTCATCTTAATTTGCCAATTCAAGATATCCCTGCACTTTCCCATTGCTATACATTCTCGTTTCTTAAACAGTCCAGGGTTCTCACGTCCAACACCCAGCCTGCAAAGTCCATTCCAAATATTGACCATTCTCTACATGAAGAAGCTGGGGCGGGATTCTCCGACCCCCCCAACGGGTCGGAGAATTGCCGGGGGGCGGCGTGAATCCTGCCCCCGCTGGCTGCCGAATTCTCCGGCGCCGGAGATTTGGCGGGAGCAGGAATCACGCCGCGCCGGTCGGCGGGCTCCCCCCCCCCCCCGGCGATTCTCTGGCCCGCGATGGGCCCAAGTCCCGTCCGTTCTATGCAGGTCCCGCCGGCGTAAATTGGAGTTGGTCCCTTACCGGTGGGATCTGCCGGTGCGGGCGGGCTCCGGGGTCCTCGGGGGGGGGGGGGGGGGGGATCTGGCCCCGGGGGGGTGCCCCATGGTGGCCGCCCCATGGTGGCCTGGCCCGCAATCGGGGCCCACCGATCCGCGGGCCGGCCTGTGCCATGGGGGCACTCTATTCCTACGCGCCGGCCATGTAAGCCTCCGCGATGGCCGGCGCGAAGGTGAACCCCCCCCTGCGCATGCGCGGGGATGACGTCAGCAGCTGCTGACGCTGCCGCGCATGCACGGACCTGCGCCGGCCGGCGGAGTCCTTTTGGCCCCGGCTGGCACGGCGCCAAAGGCCTTCCACGCCGGCCGGCAGGGTGCAAACCACTTCGGCGCCAGCCTAGCACCTCAAGGTGCGCGGAGGATTCCGCACCTTTGGGGCGGCCCGACACCGGAATGGTTCCCGCCACTCCACTGCGCCGTTTCTGCCCGCCCCGCCGATTCCCGGTGAATCTCGCCCCTGATATCAGTCCGATTGCTGCCATTCAATTATTTTGAACCTGTGTCCCATTGTTCTCTTGTTTGGAATAGTATTGAGGATCAATCTTTTCCATTTAATTTCCTAGTTATGTACTGGGATCAGCTGGTGGACTCTTCGTCTCTTGGCCTTTTGTAACTCCTGCCATTAGAAATCAGTATTTACTTTCCAATATGAATTATACTTTTCAATTCTGACTAAATATTTCAATGTTCTGTTCGTTAAATTAATCCTCTGACCTCTGACTTTTTGTGCTGTTCAAATGAATATCCTGTTGCATGATATGAAGTCAGTGGCCATTATTTTGCTCCTGTATCTTCTGTTTGCTCAGCCAAAGCTTTAAATTCCACATTTTGCTGGAAATTATAATCTTTATTATCACCAGTAGATTTACATTAACACTGCAATGAAGTTACTGTGAAAAGCCCCAAGTCGCCACATTCCGCCTCCTGTTCGGGTACACAGAGGGAGTATTCAGAATGTCCAAATTACCTCATCGCACGTCTTTTGGGACTTGTGGGAGGAAACCGGAGCACCTGGAAGAAACCCACGCAGACACAGTGAGAATGTGCAGACTCTGCACAGACAGTGATCCAAACCGGGAATCGAACCTGGGACCCTGACACTGTGAAGTTACAGTGCTAACCACTGAGCTACTGTGCCGCCCAACCAGGATTAGAATAAATTCAATTATTTATAAATTCTTTATTACACAGGACGATATTTACCAACAAGGGATCTAATTTGGGGGCTGCAGTCTGGTAGGGACACATTGAGAACTAATGTCGGGCAGATACACTGATCCCTGAGTTTGATATTTAATGTTTGAGAGAATGCTATGTAACTATTATGATGAGTAGTACTGCTTCAGTTTTACCAGTGGTTATTTAATTTATCTTGTTGCGATGGTGGTATCGATGGTTGGTATTGGTAGTTAATTCTGTCAGAAAAGTTAGTGACAATTTGTTGCTGTTTAATGGCAGCCTGAACCCAACATGAGAGCTGTGAGCTGATTGGCTGGCATGTACTACTGTGGCATCATAACTGAAGTCATAACACATCACTTTATCATTATTTGTAAAATGTCCCTATATTATCCAGCCTAAATAAGCTCCTCACTGCTGTTCAAACTATATTGCATGCTTACAGGAAATTTATTGGATAAGACTGCCCAGTTTTTAACTTTTGGGAATTTACTTCTAAATTCCAACTTGTGTACGATGGTAAGTAAGTGTGCATTAATTACCTTTTTTGTTTACGGACAATATACTTCTGCACACTGAAACTCGTCATCATCAAGACCCATTTGCTCTGTTAACTGCTTTGTCAAATGTAACTTCCTGTACCCACCCCCAGCTTCAGATTTTGAGGTTACTCCAATGATGCACTGGAGAATCCCTCTCGGAGGTTCGCAGGTAAGGGTTTAAGTAACAATTGTCCAGAAGAGCAAATATCTCCTGGACAATTGCATTGCGCTGGGAACCATCTGACAAAGACATTTAAATTGCGAACTTCAGATGGTTCTGCAGTGCTAGATGAGTAGTTATTCTGAAAGAGTTAGGAGAAATAAAACAACTTTTAACTTCAGCGTAGTTATTTTAAAGATTGGAAAGAGCACCCTATCCAAGGTCAACACCTCCACCCTATCCCCATAACCCAGTAACCCCACCCAACACTAAGGGCAATTTGGGACACTAAGGGCAATTTATCATGGCCAATCCACCTAAACCTGCACATCTTTGGACTGTGGGAGGAAACCGGAGCACCGGAGGAAACCCACGCACACACTGGGAGGATGTGCAGACTCCGCACAGACAGTGACCCAAGCCGGAATCGAACCTGGGACCCTGGAGCTGTGAAGCAATTGTGCTATCCACAATGCTACCGTGCTGCCCCAACAATGCTACCGTGCTGCCAAGTGTGAAGTTAATAGAAAAAAAAGAAAGGCAGAATATTTCCCAAATTGTGAAGTTGGGAACGGTGGGTGTCCAAAGGGACTTACTTGCATGTTCTCGTTTACGAGTCGCTAAAAGTTAGCATGTAGGTGTAGCAAGCAATTAGAAAGGCAAATTGTATGTTGGCCTTCATTGCAAGAGGCTTTGAGTTGACGAGTAAGGATGTCTTGCTGCAGTTGTATGGAATCTTGGGACCGCACCTGGAGTACTGTGTACAGTTTTGGCCCTCTTATCTAAGGAGGGATACACATGCAATAGAGGTTGTGCAATGGGGGAAATTAATCTCTGGGAAGGAGCAGCGGTGTGGTGCAGTGGTTAGCACTGATGCCTCGGTGCAAGGAGCCGGGTTCAATCCCGGTCCCGGGTCGCTGTCAGCGTGAAGTTTGCACATCCTCCCCCTGTCTGTGTGGGTCTCACTCCACAACCCAAACCAATGTGCAGGGTAGGTGAATTGACCACGCTAAATTGCCCCTTAATTGGAAAACAAATTGGGTACTCTAAATACATTTTTAAAAAAAGATTAATCCCTGGGGATAGTAGGGTTTTTTTTCAGAGGAGAAATCAAGGGCATTGAGTCTGTGTTCCCTGAGTTTCGAAAAATGAAGGGTGCCCTCGTTGAAACTTACAAAATTCCTACAGAGTGTGACAGGATGGGTGTAGATGAGATATTTCCCCTGGGTGGAGAGTCTAAAACTACATTGTCTCAGGGGAAGGGGTTGACCTTTCAAGATGGAGATAACAGCCTAGACGAGTTGCTAGAGAAGTTCCAGCTCCCGAGAGGGAATGTGTTCCGGTACTTTCAGGTGCGCAATCTTTTACGCAAGGAGGTTCCTTCATTTCTCCTGGTACTGTCACCTTCGCTTAGGGACAGGGTCCTGTCTTTGGCCGGGTTAGGTGAGGGTAGGATTTCGGAGGTCTATGGGCAGATGTTGGGATGGAACAGGCAGCCTTGGAGGAAGTGGGAGGGTGAGCTGGGTTTGGTCTTTGATGGGGGGAGTGTGGAGTGAGGCTCTTCATAGGGTCAACTTCACCTCCCCATGTGCAAGGCCTGATCTTGTTCAAGGTGATGCACGGGGCACACCTGACTAGGGTGCGTATGAATGGGTTCTTCTTGGGCTGGAGGATAGGTGTGAGGGGTGCTTTAGGGGGCTGGCAGATCACACGCACATGTTTTGGTCTTGCCCCAAGCTTGGTAGTTTTTGGGTCTTTTTGATATAATGTCAGGGATTTTGGGCAAGTGCCCATTGGCGGCCATTTTTGGAGTATCGCATTCACCAGTGCTGCAGACGGGGGTGAGGGCAGATGTCCTACCCCTCGCCTCTCTAATAGCCGGACATGAGTTCTGCTTGGATGGAGGACCCAGTGCCACCTAAGGCCTCGGCTTGGTTGGGGGACCTGATGGAATTTTTGCACCATGAGAAGATCAAGTATTCCATGAGGTTGTCGGTTTTAGTTGAGGTGGCAATTCTTCATCTTTTTCTGGGAGCTGGTCACTGTCAGCTCTTGGGGTGAGGGGTTATCTTTTTATTTTTGATTAAGGTCAGGCGGCACAGCAGCACAGTGGTTAGCACTGTTGCTTCACAGCGCCTGGGTCCCAGGTTCGATTCCCACTTGGTTCACTGTCTTTTCAGAGTTTGCATTTTCTCCCCATGTCTGCGTGGGTTTCCTCCGGGTGCTCCAGTTTCCTCCCTCTGTGTACCTGAACAGTTGCCGGAGTGTAGCGACTAGGGGATCTTCACAGTAACTTCATTGCAGTGTTAATGTAAGCCTACTTGTGACAATAATAAAGATTATTGTAAGATTATTATTATTTTCTTTATGGGGGGGACAGGGGGGACTGTGTGGGTGTATGTTTGGTATAGTACGGGTTTGGGATTTGTTTTTTTTTTGTTAGAATGAAAATCTTGATTGAATAAAAATATATCATTTTTTAATTCACGATGGAGATGAGGAGGAATTTCTTCACTCAAGAGGGTGCTGAATGTCTGGAATTCTCCACCCCAGAGGGTTGTGGAGGCTCAATCATTGAGCATGTTCAAGACAAAAATCCATAGATTTCTGGAAACTAATGACATCAAAGATATGTAGATAGCACGGGGAAATGGTATTGAGATAGATGATCAGCCATAATTTAATTGAATGGTACAGCAGGCTCAATGGGTGGAATGGCCTACTCCTGTTCCTATATTCCTGCGCTTGGAGGGAGCGAATGTTGAAGGTAGTGGATAGGATTCTAATTAAGCGGTTGTTTTTTCCTAGATGGTGTCGAGCTTCTTGTGTGTGTTGGAGCTGCACTCATTCAGGCAAATGGAGAGTGTCCCATCACACTGTCTTGTAGATTGTGGACAGGCTTTGGGGAGTCAGGATGTGAGTTGCTTATTGCAGAATTCCCAGCCTTTGATCTGCTCTTGTAGCCACTGTATTTATATGGCTGGTCCAGTTCAGTTTCTGTGCAATGCTAACCCCTAGGATGTTGGTAGTGAAGGATTCTGCAATGGCATTGAATGTCAAGGAGAGACGGTTAGATTCTCTCTTGTTAGAGACGCTCATTGCCTGGTACTTGTGCAGTGTGAATGTTATTTGTCACTTATCAGGCCAAGTCTGAATATTGTCCAGGTCTTGCTGCATTTGGGCATGGATTGCTTCAGTTTCTGGCAAGTCATGAATAGTGCAAAACATTGCGCAATCATCAGTGAACATCCCCACTTCTGACCTTATGATGGAAGGAAGGTCATTGATGAAACAGATGAAGATGGTTGGGCCTCGGACACTTCTCTGATAACTCCTGCAGTGATATTCCAGGGCTGAGATGAGTGATCTCCAACAACCACAACCATTTTCCTTCCTTTATGCTAGGCATGACTCCAATCGGCAGAGAATTTCCCCCTTGATTCTCATTGAGTCCAGTTTGCTGTGGCTCCTTGATGTCACACTCGATCCAGTGCTGCCTTTGATGTCCAGGGCTGTCACTCTCATTTCACCTATAGAGTTCTGCTGTTTTGTCTCTGAATCCATGCTGTAATGATGTCTCCAGGTGCGTTTCCCTTGCGGAACCGAAACTGAGCAGCGGTTAACAGGTTATTTAGTGTAAATGCCGCTTGATAGCACTGTTGATAATACCTTCCATCGCTTGAATGATGATCAATTCTAGGCTGATGGGGTGGTAATTGACCAGGTTAGATTTGTCCTGCTTTTTGTGGATAGGACATACCTGAGCATTTTTTCACATTGCCGGGTAGATGCCAGTGTTGTAGCTGTACTGGGTCAGCTTGGCTGGGTATGCAGCAAGTTCTGAAACACAGTTGCTCAGTCCTACTGCTGGAATGTTGTCAGGGCCCATAGTCTTTGCAACATCCATTGCGTTCAGCCCTGTCTGGATATCGCATGGAGTGAATTGAATTGGCTGAAGACTGACTGGCATCTATAATACTGGGGCCCTCCAGAGGAGGATGGATCATACACTTGGTACTTCTGGCCAAAGATGTTTGCAAATACTTCAGCCTTATCTTATGCACTAGTGTGCTGGGCTCCTCCATCATTGGGGGTGGGGATATTTGTGGAGCCCCCTCTTGTAGTCCGTTGTTTAATTGTCTTTATTGTCAATCAGCATAACCTTGTTATATTTAAAGAAAAATGCATGTGATTTTACAGATATTTTGTTTCACTTGAAATGTAGATACCAGGGGTTGAAATGGAAGGGAACCAACCTTCGGGAGACTCGTCTTTTAATAACTCCAAAAATCCAGTAAATGCATCAGGTTCTGCCTCAGGTATTGTGCAAGCTTTTTATGATGGGTCCTTAACCCGAGGAGTCATGTATACTTGTTTCCGTAGCATTGAGTGGATTTTACTGAGCATTGATTCCTGCAGGTATTAATGGCTTCCATTTTAAACTCTCTTTTAGAAAATCACCTTGAACAGTGGCAAAGTACTCCAAAATCTAAAGTAAGGAAGAAAGTATTATTAGTGTACCAATTACGTGTTTATACTTTTGTGACAGACCATTCCTTTTTGAGGATGTCATGAGATTGAAAAGCCAACTGATCACCTACCAAAGTGTTCTCTGAAACAGCTGACGGCCCAAGGTGACATTACCTGTACTTTCCCTACATCCCTCAGTGGTTTCCATGCGTTGGCTTTGCTTTAAACCCATTTCCCAGCTAATGTGGTGAGTGGGAGGGGCCAGAATTAGACCAAGTTGACTAACTAACCTGCAGCCACTTTTTCTTTCCAACCCCAGTTCATCATCGCCGACTTTCTAGGCATCCAAGGTTCCCTCTATAGGTAGGTGTTGCCTACTTCAAATGCAAAGCTCTAGTTTGATGATGTTATCCGTGCCCTGACACATAGGGGGAGTAACTGTTGTGCAACCTCATAGTGGAGCATGGCTAAAATAGGTCAAGATGTGTGTTGAAAAATGACATTTATGAGAACAGGAACCCTTCTATCTCCGCAGCCCCACCTTCCCTGGATCACCGTGGAACCTGCACATCTTGAGATCGTGGAAGGAAACCGTGTTGAGACCCAGACAGACCTGCCTCCGCATCCCGCCTCCCCTCCACGCCTGAAGTTCTGCCTGGCATCTTCCCTAGAGTGGCATCCCACCCAACCCATCACCTTCAAACCTTTACCCACTAACGTCTAGGAACAACCCCCACGAGCTCTCAGCCCTGACTTTCTGTTGCCAAATTCCCAGTCCCGTCTACAGGCTGGACCCGCGCTTGAGATTGGCTGGGCTTCTACGTGCTTGAATTTTCCTGGCTGTCAGCTTTAGGATTTGTACAAGTATTTCCAACCAGCTGCACAGCTGAGATTAGAAGTTGATTATGTGCAAATCTTAGATGAAAAATCTTACATTGAAATGCTGAATTTTTTTTGGTCGATGTTTAAATGTTTCATTTACATTAATACCATGAATCTCGTAAATAATATGCCCATAATAATCATTTTTCTTGCCCTGTCCGCACTCTGAAGAGAAAGCTTAATGGCCATTAATTCCTTGGTGACTTCTACCATTAACCTTTAGAGCCCAACATATGTTGCATTAGGTAAATTTTAAATAAAGGGGAATTTTGATGCTATATGTAACTTTTGTAAAAGTAACATTTGATTTTTGATTATCTTCTCAGCCTTCCCTGGAGAATGTTAGCTGTTCAAAATCTATAGGGGATTCAAAGATGAACTTTGGGAAAATACAAGATTTTGCCGCAACAAATGCGGGAAGGTTTAAAAGCTGTCCCACAAAAACTATTCAGCCGGTTCCCATAATGAATGGCTCAACAAAAAATGTGAGTAGTATCTATCGAATTTGTTGCTTTTTATCCATCAGAGCATGTGCTTGTTTGTGAGCAGGCCATTAACCTGACTTACAGCTCACTACCTGCCGAATAGGTGAGGTGAAATCTGAGAGTTGCCACTCTGCTCCTATGAAATGTGACTGCCTTGCTAGATATCGACTCAATGTTTAGAGCAGGCCTCCCAAACTGACTAAATTTTGGGGTTGCGAGCTCTGAGGCAGCAATGGTTGTTGTGGCGCTCTGACCGAGGGTTAACAGCTGTGAGGCCCCTTTAAAACCTTGCATTTTTCATGGGCGTGGCCTAACAGACTGATCTCTGAGGCCTAATCTCTGTTCCAAAAAAGCCACTGCAAAGGTAGGTGCTTTTTATTTTAAAATCCTGCAGTTCAAACAGCCCCTGCTTTCACAGCTCTGCATCCCATCCCCTCCCCACTCCCAGTTTGCACAGCTCTTTCTGCCCCTTCAAGATCTCTGATCCCCTGGACACAAGATAAATTTAATGAATGGAAATGAACTCAAATACTGAAATGGTAAACTACCAAGAACAATCTTTGTCCACCTCTAGGGCTTGTCCTTAATATGTTCTAGAGTAATAGTGTAATGTAAAGTAATAGTTTAATTCTACTGGAAATCTGAAATGACATGAAAGACATTGAGTACTTTGTCCCCTTCTTGTTGTCTTTAACTGGCTGGGAATCAGGTCACTAAGGTGACCCTTAGTGATAATTTTGTGAGGGTGCTCTTTTGGAGGACGGTGCAGATTTGATGGGCTGAATAGCCTCCTTCTGCACTGTAGAGATTCTAAGTATATATTGGACAGAGAGTCCTATTGGACTCTGTTTAGGGTGTGGTAGGAACTTGGAAACTACTTGGTCTTGCAGAATGGAACATAATCTGTCACCACCGTTTAGAATTATTAGCAGGAAAATCAGATGTCACTTTTTCTTCGAACAAACCCCATTATTGGATTGTGTTTCCCATCCATCCCCTTGTACTTACCAAAATGATAAATAGCCAACAGGTGAGACGCAATATTAGCAAGAAAGAACTACATTTGTTTAAGAAAAAATGCTCATCTCAGTTTTTCTGGTGCATGTAAAGAAACTTTCAAAATACCAGGCCATGTGTTTGAGTCAGAATAACAGTCGGAATGACGCATTTTGTTATGAATGCACAAATTAGCCATCAACATCTGGCACGGAAGAGATACCTTGTGAATTGCAAATTGCTACATATTGATGGCTGATTTTCACCGCACCCCTCTTTGCTTCATGAAAATGGCATTTTGTACTTAACCTAACTGTGATTTTTATTTCTGCATTAATTGTTCACTAAAATTGCCATTAAGACCATAAGACAAAGGAGCAGAATTAGGCCACTTGGCCCATCGGGCCTGTTCCGCCATTCAATCATGGCTGATATTTTTCATCCCCATTCTCCTGCCTTCTCCCCATAACCCCTGATACCCTTATTAATCAAGAACCTATCTATCTCTGTCTTAAAGACACTCAGTGGTTTGGCCTCCACAGCCTTCTGCACCAAAGAGTTCCATGAATTCACCACTTCTGGCTGAAGAAATTCCTCCTCATCTCTGTCACAAAGGAACGTCCCTTTAGTCTGAGATGGTGTCCTCTGGTTCTAGTTTTTCCTACAAGTGGAAACTTCCTCTCCACGTCCACTCTATCCAGGCCTCGCAGTATCCTGCAAGTTTCAATAAGATCCCCCCTCATCCTTCTAAACTCCAACGAGTACAGACCCAGAGTCCTCAACGGTTTCTCATACGACAAGTTCTTCATTCCAGGGATCATTCTTGTGAACCTCCCCTGGACCCTTTCCTAGGCCAGCACATCCTTCCTTAGATACGGGCCCAAAACTGCTCACAATACTCCAAATGGGGTCTGACCAGAGCCTTATACAGCCCCAGAAGTACATCCCTGGTCTTGTATTCTAGCCCTCTTGACATGAATGCTAACATTGCATTTGCCTTCCTAACTACCGACTGAACCTGCACGTTAACCTTAAGAGAATCGTGAACAAGGACTCCAAGTCCCTTTGTGCTTCTGATATCCTAAGCATTTCCCCATTTAGAAAATAGTCCATACCTAAATTCCTCCTTCCAAAGTGCATAACCTCATACTTTTCCACATTGTATTTCATTTGCCACTTCAATGCCCACTCTCCTAGCTTGTCCAAACCCTTCTGCAGCCCCCTTGCTTCCTCAATACTACCTGTCCCTCTGCAGATCTTTGTATCATCTGCAAACTTAACAACAGTGCCTTCAGTCCCTTCTTCCAGATCATTAATGTATATTGTGAAACGTTGTGGTCCCAGCACAGACCCCTGAGGCACACCACTAGTCACCGGCTACCATCCTGAAAAAGACCCTTTTATCCCCATTCTCTGCCTTCTGCCAGTCAGCCAAACCTCTATCCATGCCAGGATTCTACTCTTAACACCATGGGCTTTTAACTTATTTAACAGTCTCCTATGCAGCACCTTGTCAAAGGCCTTTTGGAAATCTAAATAAATCACGTCCACTGGTTCTCCTTTGTATACTTCTTTGTTACCTCCTCAAAGAACTCTTAACAGATTTGTCAGACATGACCTCCCTTTGACAAAGCCGTGCTGACTCAGTCCTATTTTACCATGCACTTCCAAGTACTCCGCAATTTCATCTTTAATAACAGACTCTAAAATCTTACCAATGACCGAAGTCAGGCTAACCGGCCTAAAATTTACCGCCTTCTGCCTCCATCCCTTTTTAAACAGCGGTGTTACATTAGCCACTTTCCAGTCTTCTGGGACCCTTCCTGCCTCCAGTGATTCCTGAAAGATCATCACCAATGCCTCCACAATTTCCTCAGCTATCTCTTTTGGAACCCTGGAGTGTAATCCATCCTGTACAGGTGACCTATCCACCTTCAGACCTTTCAGTTTCCCCAGAACCTTCTCCTTAGTGATGGTCGCTGCACTCACCTCTACCCCCTGATTCTCCTGGAGCTCTGGCATCCCACTGGTGTCATCCACCGCGAAGACTGGTGCAAAGTAACCATTCAGTTCGTCTGCCATTTCTTTGTTTCCTGTTATTACTTCTCCAACCACATTTTCCAGTGGTCCAATGTCTATTTTTGCCTCTCTCTTACCTTTGATATATAGAAAGAAACTCTTCCTATCTTCTTTTATATTACTAGCTAGCTTGCACTCATATTTCATCTTCTCTCCTCTTATTGCTTTTTTCGTTGTCCTCTGCACGCTTTTAAAGGCTTCCCAATCCTCTGGCATCCCACTAATCCTTGTCACTTTGTCTACTTTTTCTTTTGCTTTAATGCTGTCCTTGACTTCCCTCGTCAACCATGCTTTTTCTATCTCCTGATTTATTTTCTGCCCCACATCCTGACTACTGCTAGGGGGCCTGTACATAACTCCCATCAGGGTCTTTTTACATTTGCGATTCCTCAACTCTACCCACAGAGATTCTATGCCTTCTGATTCTATATCGCTTCTTTTTAAAAAAAATATATTTAAGTTTTTTTCAACAAAACACAACAATTTTTCCCCCTTACAAACAATAAACCCCCCCCTCCCCCGTTACAAAATAACGCAAAATCGCCCTGAGCAAGATATATACATGGTAAGATGATATATTTACAGAGCTTCATACACTGGCTCTCGCCCGTTCGTACCAGTTTCCCCCACCCTCCATGTTATCCCCCGCTCATCCGTCCCCTCAGACAATCTCTCGTCCCCCCCCCCCAGGGTTGCTGCTGCTGCTGACCGACCTTCCTCTAACGCTCCGCGAGGTAGTCTAGGAACGGTTGCCACCGCCTGTAGAACCCCTGCGCAGACCCCCTTAAGGCAAACTTAATCCTTTCCAACTTTATGAACCCAGCCATGTCGTTTGTCCAGGCCTCCACGCTAGGGGGCTTCGCCTCCTTCCACATTAGCAAGATCCTTCGCCGGGCTACTAGGGACGCAAAGGCCAGAATGCCGGCCTCTTTCGCCTCCTGCACTCCTGGCTCGTCCACTACTCCAAATATTGCTAGCCCCCAGCTTGGCTTGACCCGGACTTTCACCACCTGAGATATTGGTCCCGCCACTCCTCTCCAGAACCCCATCAGTGCCGGGCATGACCAAAACATATGGACATGGCTCGCCGGACTCCCTGAACACCTTCCACATCTGTCCTCCACCTCAAAGAACCTACTCAACCTCGCACCCGTCAAGTGCGCTCTGTGAACCACCTTAAATTGTATCAGGCTGAGCCTGGCACATGAGGACGAGGAATTGACCCTACCCAGGGCATCAGCCCACAAACCTTCCTCGATCTCCTCCCCCAACTCCTCCTCCCATTTACCCTTCAACTCTTCTGCTAGCGCTTCCCCCTCTTCTTTCACCTCTTGGTGTATTGCCAAAACCTTGCCCTCCCCGACCCATACACCCGAGATCACCCTGTCTTGAATTTCCTGTGTCGGGAGCAGCGGGAATTTCCTGACCTGTTGCCTCACAAAAGCCCTCACCTGCATATATCTGAATGCATTTCCCGGGGGTAACTCGAACTTCTCCTCCAGTGCCCCTAGGCTCGCAAATGTCCCGTCGATGAACAGGTCCCCCATTCTTCTAATCCCCGCCCGGTGCCAGCCCTGGAACCCCCCGTCCATCTTCCCCGGGACAAACTGGTGGTTACCCCTTATCGGGGACCACAGCGAGGCTCCCACTGCACCCCTATGCCGTCTCCACTGGCCCCAGATCCTTAACGTTGCCGCCACCACCGGGCCTCGTGGTGTACTTTGATGGCGGGAGCGGCAACGGCGCCGTCATCAGCGCCCCCAAGCTCGTTCCTTTGCAGGACGCCATCTCCATCCTCTTCCATGCCGAAAACTCCCCTCCGCCCTCCTCAGCGGTAGGTCCCCTCTCCCTCTTTCTTGGTCCCCTGCCTGTAGTACAAAAAGCTCGCTCTTCCCTACATTGAGCTAAGAGCCCGAGAACTCCCCAAACTCCCTCAAAGTCTGCATGATCTCCACCATCCCCTCCATTGGGTCCGCCACATACAGCAGCAGGTCGTCCGCGTATAGCGACACCCGATGCTCCCCCGTCCCCCCCCGCGGACCACCCCCCTCCATTTATTAGCCTCCCTCAGTGAAATGGCCAAGGGTTCGATCGCCAATGCAAACAACAGGGGGGACAAAGGGCACCCCTGCCTCGTTCCTCGGTACAGCCGAAAGTACTCCGACCTCCGCCGGTTCGTCACCACACTCGCCACCTGGGCACTGTAAAGGAGCTTAACCCAGCTAATAAACCCTCCCCCGAACCCAAACCTATGCAACACCTCCCAGAGGTGCTCCCACTCAACTCGGTCAAAGGCGTTTTCCGCGTCCATGGCTGCCACTATCTCCGCCTCTCCCTCTTCCGATGGCATCATTATCACGTTTAAGAGCTGCCGCACATTCGTATTTAATTGCCTGCCCTTTACAAATCCCGTCTGGTCCTCGTGTATCACCCCCGGGACACAGTCCTCAATCCTCGTGGCCAGCACTTTTGCCAATAGCTTAGCGTCCACATTTAGGAGCGAAATCGGCCTGTACGATCCACATTGCAGTGGGTCCCTGTCTCGCTTCAGGATCAGGGAAATTGTCGCCTCCGACATTGTCGGGGGCAGGGAACCCTCCTCTCTTGCCTCATTAAAGGTCCTCACTAGTAACGGGGCCAACAGGTCCGCATACTTTCTATAGAACTCCACCGGGAACCCGTCTGGCCCCGGGGCCTTCCCCGCCTGCATGCTCCCCAAACCCTTACTCAGCTCCTCCAACCCGATTGGTGCCCCCAAACCAGCCACCTCTTGCTCCTCCACCCTCGGGAACCGCAGTTGGTCCGGGAATCTTCCCATCCCCTCTTCTCCCCTTGGGGGCTGGGATCTGTACAGCTCTTCGTAGAAGGCCTTAAATAGCTTATTTATTTCCGTTGCACTCTGGACCATAGCTCCCCCACCATCTTTGACTCCCCCTATTTCCCTCGCCGCCGCCCTCTTACGGAGCTGGTGTGCCAGCATCCGACTGGCCTTTTCCCCGTACTCGTAGGTCGCCCCCTGCGCCTTTCTCCACTGTGCCTCCGCCTTACCCGTGGTCAACAGGTCAAACTCTGTCTGGAGCCGTCGCCTTTCCCCAGTTAATCTTTCCTCCGGGGCCTCTGCGTATCTCCTGTCCACTCGCAAAATCTCCCCCACTAACCTCTCCCTTTCCATGCCCTCTGTCTCCTCCCTATGAGCCCTAATGGAGATTAGCTCTCCCCTGATCACCGCCTTCAACGCCTCCCATACCACCCCCACTTGCACCTCCCCGTTGTCGTTGGCCTCCAAGTACCTTTCAATACACCCCCTTACCTTACCACACACCACCTCATCTGCCAACAGTCCCACATCCTACCGCCACAGCGGGCGTTGGTCCCTCTCCTCTCCCAGCCCCACTTCCACCCAGTGCGGGGCGTGGTCCGAAACAGCTATGGCCGAATACTCCATCCCCTCCACCCTCGGGATGAGGGCCCTGCCCAGCACAAAGAAGTCTATCCGGGAGTATGCCTTGTGCACGTGGGAGAAGAAAGCAAATTCCCTGGCCTGCGGTCTGGCAAACCTCCATGGGTCCACTCCCCCCATCTGGTCCATAAACCCCCTGAGCACCCTGGCTGCCGCCGGCCTCTTTCCCGTCCTTGATCTGGAGCGGTCTAGTGCTGGGTCCAGCACTGTGTTGAAGTCCCCTCCCATTATCAGTCCTCCTACCTCCAGGTCCGGGTTGCGCCCCAACATGCGCTTCATAAATCCAGCATCCGTGGGGGCAGCACGGTAGCATTGTGGATAGCACAATTGCTTCACAGCTCCACGGTCCCATGTTCGATTCCGGCTTGGGTCACTGTCTGTGTGGAGTCTGCACATCCTCCCCGTGTGTGCGTGGGTTTCCTCCGGGTGCTCCGGTTTCTTCCCACAGTCCAAAGATGTGCAGGTTAGGTGGATTGGCCATGATAAATTGCCCTTAGTGTCCAAAGTTGCCCTTAGTGTTGGGTGGGGTTACTGGGTTATGGGGATAGGGTGGAGGTGTTGACCTTGGGTAGGGTGCTCTTTCCAAGAGCCGGTGCAGACTCGATGGGCCGAATGGCCTCCTTCTGCACGTAAATTCTATGATAATCATCCCAGTTCGGGGCGTATACATTTACCAACACCACCCACGCCCCTTGCAACCTACCACTCACCATCACGTATCTCCCTCCATTGTCCGCTACGATAGTCTTGGCCTCAAATGACACATGTTTTCCCACCAGAATTGCCACCCCTCTGTTTTTCGCGTCCAGTCCCGAGGGAAATACCTGTCCTACCCATCCCCTTCTTAACCGGACCTGGTCCGCCACCTTCAGGCGTGTCTCTTGGAGCATAGCTACGTCTACCTTCAGTCCCTTCAAGTGCGCGAACACTCGAGCCCTCTTCACCGGTCCGTTCAGGCCCCTCACGTTCCACGTTATCAGCCGGATTGGAGGGGCTCTTCCCCCCCTCCTGCCGACTAGCCATCTCCTTTTCTGGGCCAGTCCCGTGTCCGCGTCTCCCTCACCTCTGTCCCGGCCACCTCTTCTGTGTCCCCTTCCCTTTCGGCCAGTGCAGCAGCAACCCTGTTTTTCCCCCCCTTCCCTCTGACCCCTGTCTAGCTTTTTTGCTCCCCCCATATCACTCCCGTAAGTCACCTGACGCCTGCTGACCCCGGCTTCCCCCGCCATCCCTTTGACCCCCCCCCCCCCCCCCCCCCCCCCCCGTGTGGGAATCTCCCCATCAGTAGACGTTCCTACGTTCCCCCTCCCACCTTCCCGAGCGCGGGAGAAAACCCCCGCCCTTTCCAGAGCCTGCCCCGCCCCCCCGACGCAGCTTCTGTTGCGGCCTTGTCTCTCGTCCCCAGCCCATATAACATTCCCTGCGCGTGCTTGCCCCCCTATATACAACCGCCATCATACTTCAACCCTCAAATATCCCCCACCCTCACAAACCCTCCATTAGAGTCCAACTTTTCAGTTAGTATAAAGGTCCACGCCTCTTCGGGCATTTCGAAGTAGTGGTGTTGGCCGTTATATGTGACCCACAGTCGCGCTGGCTGCAACATTCCAAATTTCACTCCTTTCCGCTGCAGCACCGCTTTGGCCCGGTTGAAACCCGCTCTCCGCTTAGCGACCTCCGTGCTCCAGTCCTGGTATATTCTAATCTCAGCATTGTCCCACTTGCTGCTCCGCTCATTCTTGGCCCATTTCAGGACCCTCTCTCTATCTGTGAACCGTTCGAATCTCACCACCATCGCCCTTGGCGGCTCGTTTGCTTTGGGCTTCCTCGCCAGCACCCGGTGCGCTCCTTCCAGCTCCAGCAACCCCGAGGGGGCCTCCGCGCCCATCAGCGCCCCGATCATCGTGCCCGCATATGCCGCGGCGTCGGCCCCCTCCACTCCTTCTGGGAGACCCAGGATCCTCAAATTGTTTCTCCTCGACCTGTTCTCCAGGTCTTCGAGTCTTCCCGCCCACGTCTTGTGTAGCGCCTCGTGCCGCTCCACTTTCGCCGCCAGGCCCAAGAGCTCGTCCTCATTCTCACTCACTTTGTCCTGGATCTCCTGGATCTTTACCTCGTGGGCTTTCTGGGTTGCCCCAAGTCCTTCAATTATTGCCAGCATCGGCGCCACCATCTCCTTGCGCAGCTCCTCAAAGCAGCGCTTAATGAACTCTTGCATCTCTTCTTTGTCTTCGGCCGCCGCCATTTTGTTTATTTTACCCTTCTTCTCCCGCTGCTCCAGTGCCGTTTTTTTGGCCGTTTCGCTGCGGGTCCGGTCCATACAGGTTAGTGGGGGACCTCTCTCCTCTCTTCCCCACGGGTTGGCTGTGTAAAAAATCCCGTTGGGGCTCTTCTATCGAGCCCGAAAGTCTGTCTTCACGGGAGCTGCCGATTCGTGCGGCTTAGCTCCGCATAGCCGCAACCGGAAGTCTCTATATCGCTTCTTGCTATCGATTCAACTTCATTCCTTACTAACAATGCAATCCCGCCCCCTTTGCCCATCTGCCTGTCCTTTCGATAGGACACATATCCTTGTATATTTAGATCCCAACCCTGATCCCCTTGCAGCCACGTCTCTGTGAAGCCCACAACATCGTAACGGCCAATTTCAATGTGCGCAACAAGCTCATTTACCTTGTCACATATACTGCGTGCATTAAGGTACAATACCCTCAGTCCTGCATTGACCACCTCCCTTCTTACACTTATCACCTTTTTTGCTCTGCCTGAGGGTGATGTTCTGTTATTTTTGTTCTCTATTTCCCCTTCAGTTATTACACCTTCTAAGCTAACACTCTTGTTCCCATCCCCCTGCCATATTAGTTTAAATCCCCCCGAGTGACTCTATCAAACCTCCCAGCCAGGATATTGGTGCCCCTTGAGTTTAGATGCAACTAGTCCTTCTTGTACAGGCCGCACCTGCCCTGGAAGAAAGTTAAGTCTAGTAATTAACAACACCAGTACCCTCAATGATGTGGTGATTGTTATTGATTGCAGATCAACCTCTCTTGCCGAGAAAATGAAATGATGCAGCGAGTCTCATTCCTTCGGGTTATGAATTTCTTTAAATGCTAAAAATGTCAAATTCCCTTTCTTTCATTGCTATCGTCCTCTCCCTTTCTTTATTTCTGTTCCTGGACCTGATTTGACGTTGATTTAACCAACCTCTCTCCGTGCTATCTCTGTATATTTCACCAGGTAAAGTGATACACTCTTTGTCCTGTTGGTCAGCAAAATCCTAGATGCTAGGAAAGAGGACCTGTTTGGGGATTATCAAACACTAGGGACTAAATTAAAGAACAGGTCCTCCAGGGTTATAATCTCTGGATTACTACCCGAGCCACGTGCCAATTGGCATAGGGTTGAGAAAATTAGGGAAGTTAACACGTGGCTAAAGGAGTGGTGCGGGAAAGAGGGATTCCATTTCATAGGGCATTGGCATCAGTACTGGGGCAGGAGGGACCTGTACTGTTGGGACGTTCTTCACCTGAACCATTCTGGGACCAGTGTTCTAGCGAATAGGATAAATAGGTTGGTCACAAGGACTTTAAACTAGCAAGTTGGGGGGAAGGGAAGTGTAAAGCTATGGACAGTATAATGGTTAATGGAGATCAAGGCAGCAGGTTACGTGACAGGTTATTATGTAGAGATATGGATCCAAAGACAAGGAAAATTAGGAGAAAGGGTAAGAGGAAAAATAATTTGTGAAAAGTTACTGATCAAGGTGTTAGGATTCATAACAAAGACTTAAAAAACAGCATAAGTGTACTTTACCTGAATGCTCGTAGTATACGAAATAAGGTAAATGAGTTGATGGCGCAAATCATTGTGAATGACTATGATTTAGTGGCCATTACTGAAACATGGTTAAAAGATGGTCACGACTGGGAGTTAAATATCCACGGGTATCAGACTATATGAA
The DNA here is from genome assembly GCF_047496885.1 of Scyliorhinus torazame. Lineage (NCBI taxonomy): Eukaryota > Metazoa > Chordata > Chondrichthyes > Carcharhiniformes > Scyliorhinidae > Scyliorhinus > Scyliorhinus torazame. The sequence goes on from NC_092707.1 coordinate 60,583,881, forward strand.
AGGATAGAATGGACGGTAAGGGCGGTGGTGTAGCTTTGTTGTTTAAGGATGGCATCCGGGCAATAGTAAGGGATGACATTGGTGCTATGGAGGACAAGGTTGGATCAATTTGGGTGGAAATCAGGAATAGTAAGGCGAAAAGGTCACTGATAGGAGGAGTCTATAGGCCACCAAATAGTAACAGGATGGTAGGGCAGGCAATAAGCAAAGAAATAACGGATGCATGTCGAAATGGTGCAGCAGTTATCATGGGAGATTTTAATCTGCATATCGATTGGTTTAACCAGGTTGGTAAAGGCAGCCTTGAGGAGGAGTTTATAGAATGTGCCTGGGAAATTTCCTGGAACAGTATGTAATGGAACCTACAAGGGAACAAGCGGTCCTAGATCTGGTCCTGTGTAATGAGGCAGGATTGATTAATGATCCCATAGTTCGGGGTCCTCTTGGAAGGAGCGACCACAATATGGTGGAATTTAAAATACAGTTGGAGGATGACAAGGTAAAATCAAACACTAGTGTTTTGTGCTTAAACAAAGGCGATTACAATGGGATGAGAGAAGAACTAGCTAAGGTAGACTGGGAGCATAGACTTCATGGTGAAGCAGTTGAGGAACAGCGGAGAACCTTCCGAGCGATCTTTCACAGTGTTCAGAAAAGGTTCATACCGACAAAAAAGAAAGACGGTAGAAAGGGGAAAAATTAACCGTGGATATCTAAGGAGGTGAGGGAGAGTATCAAATTGAAGGAAAAAACATACAAAGTGGCAAAAATTAGTGGGAGACTAGAGGACTGGGAAGTCTTTAGGGGACAACAGAAAGCTACTAAAAAAGCCATAAAGAAGAGTAAGGTAGACTATGAAAGTAAACTGGCTCAGAACATAAAAGCAGATAGTAAAAGCTTCTACAAATATATAAACAAAAAAGAGTGGCTAAGGTAAATATTGGTCCTTTGGAAGATGAGAAGGGAGATTTAATAATACGAGACGGGGAAATGGCTGAGGAGCTGAACAGGTTTTTTGGGTCAGTCTTCACAGTGGAGGACACAAATAACATGCCAGTGACTGATGGAAATAAAGATATGATAGGTGAGGACCTTGAGATGATTGTAATCACTAAGGAGGCAGTATTGGGCAAGCTAATGGGGCTAAAGGTAGACAAGTCTCCTGGCCTTGATGGGATGCATCCCAGAGTGTTAAAAGAGATGGCTAGGGAAATTGTAAACGCACTAGTGATAATTTATCAAAATTCATTAGACTCTGGGGTGGTCCCAGAGGATTGGAAAGTAGCGAACGTGACACCACTGTTTAAAAAAGGAGGTCGGCAGAAAGCGGGTAATTATAGGCCGGTAAGCTTAACTTCGGTTGTAGGGAAAATGCTGGAATCTATCATTAAGCAGGAAATAGAGGGGCACCTGGCGGGAAATTGTCCCATTGGGCAGACGCAGCATGGGTTCACAAAGGGTAGGTCGTGTCTGACTAATTTGGTAGAATTTTTTGAGGACGTTACCAGTGCAGTAGATAACGGGAAGCCAATGGATGTGGTATATCTGGATTTCCAGAAAGCTTTTGACAAGGTGCCACACAAAAGGTTGCTGCATAAACTAAAGATGCATGGCATTGAGGGTAAAGTGGTAGCATGGGTAGAGGATTGGTTAACTAGCAGAGAGTGGGGATAAATGGGTGTTTCTCTGGTTGGCAACCTGTAACTAGTGGGGTTCCTCAAGGATCAGTGTTGGGCCCGCAGTTGTTCACAATTTACATAGATGATTTGGAGTTGGGGACCAAGTGCAATGTGTCAAAGTTTGCAGACGATACTAAGATAAGTGGTAAAGCAAAAAGTGCAGAGGATACCGGAAGTCTGCAGAAGGACTTGGATAGGTTAGGTGAATGGGCTAGGGTCTGGCAGATGGAATTCAATGTTGCCAAGTGGGAGGAATAACAGCAGAATGGATTATTATTTAAACGGTAAGATGTTAAAACATGCTGCTGTGCAGAGGGACCTGGGTGTGCTGGTGCACGAGTCGCAAAAAGTTGGTGTGCAGGTGCAACAGGTGATTAAGAAGGCTAATCGAGTTTTGTCTTTCATTGCTCGAGGAATGGAGTTCAAGACTAGTGAGGTTATGCTGCAATTGTATAGGGTGTTGGTGAGGCCGCATCTGGAGTATTGTGTTCAGTTTTGGTCTCCTTACCTGAGAAAGGACATATTGGCACTGGAGGGAGTGCAGAGGAGATTCACTAGGTTGATCCCAGAGTTGGGGGGATTAGATTATGACGAGAGGTTGAGTAGACTGGGACTGTACTCATTGGAGTTTAGAAGGATGCGGGGGGATCTTATTGAAACATATAAAATTATGAAGGGAATAGATAGGATAGATGCGGGCAGGTTGTTTCCACTGGTCGGGGAAAGCAGAACTAGGGGGCATAGCCTCAAAATAAGGGGAAGTATATTTAGGACGGAGTATAGGAGGAACCTCTTCACCCAAAGGGTTGTGAATCTCGGGAATTCCTTGCCCAGTGAAGCAGTTGAGGCTCCTTCTTTAAACGTTTTTAAGAAAAAGATAGATACCTTTCTAAAGAATAAAGGGATTCGGGGATATGGTGTACGGGCCGGAGAGTGGAGCTGAGTCCACAAAGATCAGCCATGATCTCATTAAATGGCGGAGCAGGCTCGAGGGGCCTGATGGCCTACTCCTGTTCCTAGTTCTTATGTTCTTATGCTGTGTTGCTTTCACTGTGTCAATTATCAGCCCACAATTCCACCAGCTTTGTGAGGAAATAATTTTAAACCCAAAACGTGCACAAACAAGCCAAACTGGCAGCACACCTGTAAAGTTGGACATGTTAAGTAAAAATGATAAGTGTGTTAGAAATAATTCAATAAGCAAAATATACTTGAGCTATATTTTTTAACAGATAAATAGGTAATAAAAGTAAAACATTGGAATTTGTTTCCAGAAGTGTCTGCTTATTTCAATTAGGTCTGGCAGCATTTGTGGCAAGAGAAACAGTTAACATTTCAGCTGTCAAAACTCGAAGAAGTTAAAGATGTACTAGGTTATTAGCAAGGGCAGATGTACCAGGTTATCAGCAAGGAAAGCTACAGGGGAAGAGGTGGGGGATATAACAGAAGAGAAGATCTGTGCTACGGTGGAAGGCAGGAATAATTAAATGACAAAAAAATGATGCTGACCTTTGGGAGGGGAGGGAGTTTTTTGGAGGAGACATTGATCTCTCCACAAGTCGAGAAACAGGTAGGGGAGATTGGGTGACTATCAGCAGCCAGGGCAGAAGGTGACAGGTAAAGGTAGAGAGCAGATTGTCTGTAGAACTTGGTTTCTCTATGAGCTACTTAGACACCAGGGATGTGGGCAGAAATGAGATGTAGAGAAGGATAATCATGAACGATTGACAACAAGGTACTGGATAGGTAATTGTTACCTTACTGGGAATAGTACATACAGGTGGTGTAAATAGGCGAGTGTTGAATGTGGATGATAAATTTGCTGTTTTTAACTAATGACCGTGTGATGATATATTATATTGGAGGTGAAGCAAAAGAAAAATTTCCACTTTTGCGTGGACAATAAAGCTCTATTGTATTCTGTAATCGAGGGTGGATAGACTTGTTGCAGTTTGCAGCTTAAGTAGGGTGTTCTTTACAAGGGCCAGTGTAGACTCGATGGGCCAAATGGGCCTCCCTCTGCACTAAATTATATGATTCTATGCACAACGGGACTTCATTTAAGAAGCTAAATTCTAGATTAAGAAGCAGGACCTTGAGAGTAGTAATCTCTAGATTACTCCCTACGCCCACATGCTGGATCAGACAGGAATAGAACAAATGGTATTGTCACTGTGTGGCTGAGAGGATGGTTTTAAAAAGTTTTAGGTTCTAACTGAAATACTGAATACTGGAGCCTCCTTTTGGGCTAAATGCAGCAATGCAGATGGAATAGCCTTCACCTAACCTGGAAAGGTACCCACCCTCTTGTGGAAAACAGGTAGCCAGTAAGTAAAAAGATTTAAATGAGTCGGAGGGTGAAAATCCATATTTCAACAGCATTTATTTAATGGCTTTAACATAATAACAACATCCTAGGGTGCTCCACTGGAGCAGTTATCAAACACAATTTGACACTGAACTACATGAATTAGATGTGCAAATCCATCTTAAGAGATACGGTATCGTACCCATTACAGACAGCTGGCTATCACCCGAACTCGACTGGGAACTAAGCATTCCAGGCCACAGTATCATGAGAAAGGACAGGGAAATTAGGAAAGAAGGTTGAGGAACAATATTGATAAAAATCCACAGTACTGCAGTGGAATGAAAGGATTTTAGAAAGGGTGATGGTACAATGGGTAAATTTGAGAATTGATAAAGCATGCAATAATCTGATTGTTAATGTCCATAATCTTTTGATTATGATATTGTGAGATTAAAGCATCATGAAGCTAAAACAATACAGGGATAGGGTTTATACAGAACTATTTCCTCTGGTGGCGACTCTTAATTGAAGGAAAGCTGTTTAAAAGAGTGAAATTGGGAAGCAATTTTTCACATGACTTTTAGTGGAAATCTGGAACTTGAAATATTTTAGACTGAGGTCGAAAGATCTTTTATTAGGTAAGTGTATGAAGGGATAAGCATCAAAGATAGATAAATGGAGTTGAGGTACAGATCAACCTTGATATGAATAAATGACAGAATTGACTCGAGGGGCTGAATAACCTACTCCTGTTCCTATGTTAACAGAATTAAAGCTGGGAGTATTAATTAAAGAATCCCATTTTGGAACTGCGCCACTTCATCTTATCCAGATAGAATTGTTACAACCCCCTGGGCTAGCGCGCAGTCAATTTCAGTCCCACTTGACCCGGAGTCGCAACACAATTGAAATTAACAAATAATTTTTGGAAACACCCAAAGTCTTTGGCCCTTAGCTGTCGAATAACTACAGTCACCAGGTTTGTAAATTTAAACACAATTAATTTTATTAACAATAACTATATATATTTATACAACAGACAAATAAACATGGGAAAAGAGGGGTGTAAAATAATGATGAAAGTAAAAGGATAAGAGTCTTTGTTTCAGATGATTGTTTCATTCTAGACTTACAGTTCGAGGTTTCTGCTTTCAGTCTGTCATGGTTTTCACTGTAGATTCATCCAGGTTCTCAGTAATACAGCGGCTATGCAACTTTTCCAGAGAAAGAGAAAGACTCGCAGCTCCTTCTCAGAGGGTCCAGGATCCGAATGTCTTTTCCTTGGTTCTCTGAAAACCATCTAACTTGTGTAGAACCCAATCACTGCCTGTTGCCGGGCAGAATATAACCTTTTGACCAATTAAAGAATCCCACCAGCCAACCAGTTGATCAGAGTTCCTCCGATTTATCGGGCGCCACAGAGTCTGAGTTCTGCTGCCCAAAAGCTAGCACAGTGTACTATACTGTAACCTTTGAGTTCCTTGACTTAAAGGTATGTTCATTAAACATCCATGGATCAAAAATGATAACGGCAAAACAAAATAAATGGGAAATAGGGGAAACAACAGGAAGGCGCCTTACATACCTCTCTCCCTAAAAGGGATGAAACCTCAAGGCATGGGCGTTTCGTTATGAGATATGCAAGACATAAATCACGAACAAACTACGACATCTTCTTCACAGCCTTCAACGTGTCATCGATGAAGATGAACATCTTGCCAAGGTCATACCCACACCCCCACTACTTGCCTTCAAACAACCGCGCAACCTCAAACAAACCATTGTTTGCAGCAAACTACCCAGCCTTCAGGACAGTGACCACGACACCACACAACCCTGCCATGGCAATCTCTGCAAGACGTGCCAGATCATCGACATGGATACCACCATTATACGTGAGAACACCACCCATCAGGTACGCGGTACATACTCGTGCGACTCGGCCAACGTTGTCTACCTCATACGCTGCAGGAAAGGATGTCCCGAAGCGTGGTACGTTGACGAGACAATGCAGACGCTGCGACAACGAATGAACGGACATCACGCGACAATCACCAGGCAGGAATGTTCCCTTCCAGTCGGGGAACACTTCAGCAGTCAAGGGCATTCAGCCTCTAATCTCCGGGTAAGCGTTCTCCAAGGCGGCCTTCAGGACGCGCGACAACGCAGAATCGCCGAGCCAAAGCTTATAGCCAAGTTCCGCACACATGAGTGCGGCCTCAACCGGGACCTGGGATTCATGTTGCATTACATTCATCCCCCACCATCTGGCCTGCGAAATCCTACAAACTGTCCTGGCTTGACACAATTCGCACCTCTTTAACCTGGGGTTACCCCATCTCTGGGTCTGTAAAGATTTAATCACCTGCTAATGCTCGCATTCCAAGCATTGTCTGGCATCTTTGAATCTGTCTATATATATGTTTCTGGAACATACCTCTTCATTCACCTGAGGAAGGAGCAGCGCTCCGAAAGCTAGTGACATCGAAACAAACCTGTTGGACTTTAACCTGGTGTTGTAAGACTTCTTACTATCTATCCATTCATCCATCCTCATTATGGAAGTTCCCTTTCCAGTCTCAATAATGGTAACTAGTCAGCCTTTAAACCCGTGACAACTGTCATGTTATCCTTTCTGGGGAAATGTTCAACTTTAACATCAAACTGTTGTAATAACAAACTCCAATGGAATAATCTTGTATTCCGGGTTTTAAACTTTTCTATAAACTAAGCTTTGTTTATTGTCATGCCAGACATGTACTTCAAAGTGCTGAAGGGCTAGTAGCAATGCTAACTAAGGCTTCCTTTTCAATGGCGAGATACTTTCTTTGGCATGGACATAGTTTTTTTGAAAAATATCCCACTGGCCTCTCTATTCCTGCATCGTCATCTTGTAGTAGCACTACCTCGCCCCCCCCGGGTCACTGGCATCCATGGTCATTTTAAATTATGTGGAAACGTCCGGAGAGGCCAGCACTAACATGGTCCTCAATCTCCCAAACTTTCCCTGGTGTTCTGTGGACCACGTTGTTTTCGCTTGTTTCCGCAACATATCCAAGATGCACAGCTTTCAGTTTCGAACTGAGCCAGTCTCTGAGTTTGGTCTAGATGGATGTGGCTTTAAAGGCTCAGAATTTCCTACATCATGATTAGTTAACATAGTGTATCCTGGTGTGACCCTACAAATCTGTCTTATACTTTTTGAGTATCTATTAGATCTTTCCTCTGTTCTTCTAATTGTCCCAAGATGTCTGTAGTTGTTAGTCTTACTACCGGAGGGTCATTCTATGTACTGTTTACCTCTTCTCCTACCTACTCTTCCCATTACTTGTACCACCTGACACACTTGGCCCTTTCCATCCTCCTCCCTACAAAATTATTTCTTTAACATTTTAATAAGGCACAACTGGTCCTTCTTCCTACAGTCTGGAATAGTGATTAAGTGAGCCACATTACTCACTCTCCTAACCACCTGAATTTCGCTTTCAGAGGTTCACCCTGCAATGACAGCCATAGTAATACCTCCTCTCCAGCCTAGGTTTCTGGACCTAACTTGTTTGACTGCCCATTGTTTCATTCTTGCTCCAGAAACCTTTCAATGCTCTCAGGCTACCTGACAACCTCCTGTGAGTCTTTCCAGAAACGTGGACACGTAACCTAACATTGAGGATTTGTCGTGTGGTTTTAGAAACTTCTCTTTCATCAATTTTAATGGACGCCGTATTTCATGGCCACAAACTAATTCAAATGGGCTAAACCCAGTAGATTCGTTCAGAAAATCTCTGGTGGCAAATAGCAAAAAATCCAATCCCCTGTCCCAATCTCTTGCCTATTCATGCAATAGGTCCTAATCACAGTTTTGATTGATGATTTATTTCCAATGCTCCCTGAGTTTGTGGATGATAAGCCGTCGATTTTAGCTGTTTGATACCCAAACTACAAATTGTGCCCTGGCAAACTTTAGGCATGAAATTAGAACCCTGGTCAGATTGTACCTCTTAACGGTAGGCCATAGTGTGTGGAGAAACTGCGTCAGCTTTTCCACTATTACCTTGGCTGTAATTGTTCTGAAGGCTATAGTTTCCGGATATTGAGTAGTCATATCCATCACTGTAAGAACGTACTGATGCCTTGCATCAGTCCTACCCAATGGTCCTACCCAATCAACTAATAGCCGACTAAACAATTCTTCAAACACTGGTATCGGTATTGAAGTGCGGGTTTGATCACATGTTGTGGTTTACCTGTTACCTGACAGGATCTACAGAGTTACATTACATCCTTGTGCAGTCCTGGCCAGGAAAATGCCTTTTGACTGATGCCTGAGTTTTCCGAATTCCCACGTGTCCTGCCATTGGTATGTGGTACCTGCAGTAATTGCCCATAATATTTGGGCAGTACCACTGTCTGATGAACAGCTGTCCATTCTTCGTCCACAGGTCGATGAGGATGTCTCCACTTCCTTATCAGATCTCTAATCTTAATGCAATAGCTCTCTGGAACCCCCTCAGCCTCAACGTCTGTGAAAGCTGACTGTGTTAATTATGTATTTCTGGATCTGCCTCTTGGGCCTCAATGAAGCTCTGCCAAACGCTTCCTCAGAATTATCATCATTCTCAAGGATAGTTTTGGCTACTCTACCATCTAATTGGGGTGAGACTTTAATCTCTGGTTAGCCATTGCCCTGGTCACCACACACGATGGAAAAATATCAGGAAGTTGCTCCTGTAACTGTTTTGTCTCCTTATCTTCGCTCAAACCCTCTGTAATCATGGGTGAAGCTGCATCCTTCACTCCTGCCAAATCAATCCCCCAAAGTAAGTCTACTCTATTCAGTGGTAATTTCTTAACCACTCTGATGACTACTGGACCTGACAATAAATCACACTCCAATTGAACAGGGATATAATCTCTGGAGGGAAAACCAAATCCCTCTTCAGTAAGAAAGTTGGCGTAGCACCTGTGCCCCTTAAAATAGTTATGGGTTTGGCTACATCAGCTGATGAAAATACGGTTATCTTCCCCTTAGACAAAAACCCTGGATATCTCTCATCTGCCTCACTCCTCCTACTTGTTCCCACAGGTGTGTTTATCTCATGTCTCCTAAGTCCAGTTAGAGATACAGCCTGCCCTAGTATTCTCCACTTTTGTTCCCTTTTCAGAATCCTCCTTCTGAATCCCAACAAGTCCAACGGGCTTTCTTCGCAACTTCCCACATGCTGAACGAATGTGTCCCACTTCATTACAATGAGAACACCTAGGCCTTCGGGTCTCACCTTCACCCTCCGTACTTTCTTTCCTGGTCTGAGAGGGGGTGGGGATCTGGGAACATTCCCAGCTGTCCATTCCTTACTGTGGCTACCTGCAACTTCTCACTCTTCTACCTCCTGTCCTTTTCAAAATTATGGAAGTGACGGAACACTGGTTTTAATTTGTTGATCAGTTCACAATCTTCAGCCATTTTGCTGCTTGTCTAGCGGTCTTCACCATGTGTTCTTATGGGCTTCACCATGTGTTCTTATGGGCTGTAGTTAACACTGCTGCCTCATCGCGCCAGGGATCCAGGTTCAATTCCAGCCTTGGGTGACTGTGGAGTTTGCACCTTCTTCCCATGCCTGTGTGGGTTTCCTCCGGGTGTGGTGCCCCGGTTTCCTCCCACAGTCCAAAGATGTGCGAGTTAGTTGGAGTAGCCATTATAAATTGCCCCCAGGTGGGATTACAGGGATAGGGTGGGGGTTTGGGTCTGGGTGGGGTGCTCTTTCAGAGGGTCGGTGCAGACTTGTTGGGCCGAATGATCTTCTTGTGCACTGTTGGGATTCTGAGAAGGTAGGGAATTCTTAATTATAAGAGAATGACCTCTCTCAGAGCCTCATAGGTAGTCTCAACTCCCAATGCTCGTACCAATCTGTTCAAACTGTTCTGCTTGACCCTTTCAAATATGGCAAACACCTTTCCCAGTTGTCTCCTTAAATTCCGAAACTTTTGCCTATATGCCTTGGGAACCAATTCATATGCACCCAGAATAGTATTTTTTTACCTCATCATAATCCTTAGCCATCCCCTCTGACAGGGAAGCATAAACTTCCTGTGCCCGCCCCAGTCATGAGTACTTTGCATGAGTAATGTCCACTTCTTTTTCAGCCACTCCATTTAGGTTGCTATTTTCTCAAATGCCCTAGAAAAGGTTTCTACTTCCTTCAAATTTTGGGTGGGCCTGTATAAGCTCGTCACTGGGTTCTGTTCCCCTCTAGCTCCTGGCAGCTCCCTTTTAATTTCCAATGCCGTAAGCTGGAATTCTCTCTCTTTTGCTTTTTCCTCTCTCTCTGATTTCAACCTCCTCATTTTTTGCTGCATTTGCAATAGTTTCATTTGTAATAGGATTTTAGCAATTCCTACCGATTGTTGTCATGTCCCAGGCTGTGTTTCTGGCACTTCTTTCAAATTAAGTGTTGAGCAATTGCTTCAATTATCTCTACCTTCCTAGCTTCAGTTGGCACCTCTATTTTTAATGCACCTGCCAATTCGATTAGTTTGTCTTTTTGAAGCCCTTTTAAATAAACCAAAGACAAGTCATCCACGTTAAGAAAAACCTGAGCAGCTTCCCCTGTTATATTGCGACAAACTGGTGTCACTTTTAAATTTATGCTGTAACCCAAATGTTGCTGCCTACCGTTCCAAAGATCCTTCACCCGAGCCCCCAAATTATGTTACGACCCCCTGGGATAGTGCACGGTCAATTCCAGCCCCACTTGACACGGAGCCTCAACACAATTGAAATTAACAAACAATTCTTAGAAAAACGCCCAAAGTCTTTGACCCTTGGCGGCCCAATAACTACAGTTAAATACAACTGGTTAACTGTTATCTAATTCCTACCCCCCCCCCCTCTTGACTTGTCCCACCCTCTATATCTATTATATATATTGTTTACTATATATCCTGGGTCACTGTCTGTGTGGAGTTTGCACACGGGTAAAAATAATGATGAAAGTAAATGGGGTAAGAGTCTTTGCTTCAGATGGTTGTCTTCTAGCACTCCTTCCTTCAGTCCCGGCTTTCAGTTCAAAGTTTTGGCTTTCAGTCTTTAATGGTTTTCACTGTAGATTTATCCAGGTTGTCTAGGTTCAAGATTACAGCAGCTATGCAGCTTCCCTGGAGGAGAGAGAGAGACTCACAGCTTCTTCTCTGAGTGTCCGAGACCTGACTATCTTTTCCTTGGTTCTCTGAAAACCATCCAACTTGGGTAGGACTCAATCACCACCTGTTGCTGGGCAGAATACGGCCTTTTGGCCGATTCATTGGCCACCATGGCTACCAACCAACCAATCAAATTGAGTGCTTCCGATCTCTTGGAAAGCAAAACTTCTGGGTTCTGCTGTCCAAAAGCTAGCACAGTGTACTACTATATTGTAACTTCTGAGTTCCTGACTTCCTGTGCTCGACTTTAAGGTATATGTCCATTAAACATCCATGGATAAAAATGATAATGGCATAATAAAAGAAATGGGACATAAGGGAATCAATAGGAAGGAGCCTTAGAGAATGAAGACCTATGTGAATATGCACACTTTCCTGTGACATATGAATTTGTCTCCTTTCAAATTTTTGCTGCTGGTTTACTAGTGGATTAATTTGGAATGAAAACTGGTTGAGAAATAATAGGAGGAAAAACTGATTTAAGTTTTAGAAGTGAATTAAATCTTTGTCTTGTGGATGCAAATTATCAATAATTTCATCAGTTTTCTCTTGAGAACCATGTACAATAAGACCATAAGACATAGGAGCAGAATTAGGCCATTTGGCCCATCGAGCCTGCTCCACCATTCAATCATGGCTGGCGTGTTTCTCATCCCCATTCTCCTGGGTTCTCATGATCCCCTTATTAATCAATAATTTAGATTAATCAGAGTAATCATTCTTGAACCAAGACGGATAAAGTAAATGATTCATATTTCGTATATTCTTTGCAGATTGGTGATTAGAGCCCTGATTGGTGGTAGAAATTATGCAGACTGCTGCTATTATTAAAACTCAACTTTCTTATCAAATTAGAGGTTTACAGTTGTTGATAACTAACAATACTGTTTCAAATACAACATTTCTTATGACATTACCTTTTAATCCCAGAATGCAAATGTAGATCTGGAGAATGGCACTATTCAGAAACAACGCAATGAGTTACAGCTGCTTGTTGCAGAACTGAAAGATCGGGACAAAGAGTTAAATGAAATGGTGGCAGCACACCAGAAACAGCTTCTAGCATGGGAGGAGGATCGCCTGCGCATACTCAGCCTGGAAGAGAGATGTGCTAAACTGGAACGTTAGTATTGTTTCAAACAACATTGTAACAAATCTAGGTGGCTTAACCGCAAAAGCAAAGTGCCAATAGTTAATGTAGCCTTGGAACACCTGTGCGACTGTCTGCTCTTCTGGAAAAATTAGCAGAATTCTTTTCTTGGAATCGCAGTTTTTTGCCAATGTGAATGTTGTTAGTCACAATTTTATTTCATAAACAATAGCAGGATTTATTGTCATAGAATCACTACAGTGCAGAAGGAGAGGCCATTCGGCCCATTGAGTCTGCTCCGACCCTCTGAAAGAACACCCTACTTAGGCCTACTCCCCTGCACTAACTCCGTAACCCCACGTAACCTGCACATCTTTGGACACCAAGGGGCAATTTAGCGTGGCCAGTCCACCTAACCTGCACATCTTTGGACTGTGGGAGTAAACCGGAGCACCCGGAGGAAATCCATGTTGATAAGGGAAGAAAGTACAAAAACTCCACACAGATAGTCACAGTAGGATTCGTCTTATCTCTCACTCAGAAATAAGTCAGTCCGGTTGGATGAATGCAAAGCAAAGTTTTATGTCTTAAGAACACATTTTGGTACATTCATACAAAATTAACTGGAAAATGCGTTTGCCCATGTCTCTCGAAATGTCCTTGAAGCACCAATAAGTGAAAGCAAAAACTTCAAGAGAAAAGTGACTTTTTACAAAATTAATAGTCATTTCAACAAAGGCCTTTAAAAGTAATGTTTATTCTCCGATGGCTATAATTTCTGCAAATCAGTTAGACAGATCACATTCTTAAGGGAATCCTTATCTGGGTTTAGCCCCTTACTTAGTTTCATTGGTTCTAATTCTCAGCTGAGACCCCCTTGATTCGTTCAGGAAAGTGTCAGTCACTTAACTGGCGATTGGCTAATTAGACATTAATCAATTACTCCAAATTAATGAACTGTCCCATGACTTTTGTCCCACGTTCAAACTCCCTACGTCAAGTCTGGTCTCAGCTACGATATTGTTTCAATCTTGTCGAATGTGCCTTTCATATCATATATCAGAACTTGTGGTACATTATTCGTAACGTTTGAGACAGTCATAGATCATAGAATTTACAGTGCAGCAGGAGGCCATTCGGCCCATCGTGTCTGCACCGGCCATTGGAAAGAGCACCCTACCAAAGCCCATACCTCCACCCTATCCCCACAACTCCCCCTATCCCCGTAACCCCACCTAACCTTTTCTGGACACTAACGGCAATTTAGCATAGCCAATCCACCTAACCTGCACATCTTTGGAGCGTGGGAGGAAACCGGAGCACCTGGAGGAAACCCACGCAAACACTGGGAGAACATGCGGACTCCGCACAGACAGTGACCCAAGCCGGGAATCGAATCTGGGACCCTGGAGCTGTGTAGCAACTGTGCTCACGACTATGCTACCATGCTGCCCAATAATCATACTGTCATGGACAGTATTCAAACAATTATAACTTACTCATATTTCTACAAATTCAGTAATTTATTACGGGCCAGGGTATAGAGAACCCCAAAGTATATCATGGAGTTCACCTGACCCCACAATTTTAATAGATTTTGGTTATGGGGAGCACAAGGGCCCACTTTACAGGTGTGATGCAACAGAGAACTAAAAGTATTTTTAAACAAAACAATGTTTATTCTATGAATCCAGTTAACATTTTATAAACGCACAGTAAACAGTTTAACAACTACCAACAATCGTAACTCCACAGATACACTACTCTATAGATAACCCTTAATAACTTCCCAAAAAACATCCATAAGTTAATACCTTTTTAAACAAAGACAGCAGGTTTAAATTCTCTACAGAAACAGGTATTACTTTGAAATCATCAAGTGATTTGGAGACATTCTTTAGATTGCAGAGAGAGAGATCATAACATCTTCTTGCTGTGAATGAAGCTCTCCAACTCTAAAACGAAAGTAAGACACACTGCAGCTGCCAGCTCAAAACGAAGTAAAAGACGGACAGCCCAGCTCCACCCACACACTGACATCACTGCAGCTATTTGATAAACGCCCATTTCTTAAAGGTACATCCACCTGACATTCTCAAGAATCATTTTAGCTAATATTTTAAAGGACCCCCCTCTCTAATTGTTGAATCCAACAGTCACCCAAGGCCAGAATTAAACCCGGGTCCCTGACGCTGTGAGAGCAGTGCTAACCACTGTGCCTCTCATTCAGCAACAAGCTGTATTTGTGTAGTGCTTTTAGTTTAGTAGGCCAAAACACTATGTTTTCAAGAAGCAGTTAGATAAAGTCATGGGGCGAAGAGGATCATAAGATAAGGGAGGAAGGTGGGATCAGGCTGTTGAGTTGGATGATTAGCCAAGATCATCTTGAATGGCAGGGCAGGCTCGAAGGGCTGAGTGGCCTCCTCCTGCTTCTATTTTTTTTACATAAAACATTCCAAGGTGCTTCACGAGAGCAGAATTTAAACACCAATCCTCATAAGGAGATATCAGGGAAACATGATCAGCGAGGTAGGTTTTCAGGAGTGTCTTAAAGGAGAAAAGAGAAGTGAAGGACTGGGAAATTCAGAAAGGTCATCCCAGAGTCTAGGGCTTTGACAACTGAAGGCATGTCTGCCAGCGGTGGAGCAATTAAAATTTGAGAATGTGTGAGAGATCAGAATTAAAGGAGCGCAAAGATTTTGAGAGTTGTAGGACTGTGAGGAGTTGCAGGGCTGGGACGATGCCATGGAAGGATTTGAAAATAAAGACGAGAATTTTAAGATCATGGGCTGCTGTGTGGACAGTGGTTGGTGCAAGATGGGGTACATAGATCCTAGTTTGGGATGAGCTTAAATTTATAGAAGGTTTTACATAGATTACATAGAATTTACATGCAGAAGGAGGCCATTCAGCCCATCGAGCCTGCACCGGCCCTTGGAAAGAGCACCCCCATTTTAAGCCCAGAACTCCGCCCCATACCCGTAACCCAGCAACCCCACCCAACCCCTTGGACACTAAGGGCAATTTAGCATGGCCAATCCACCTAACCTGCACGTCTTTGGACTGTGGGAGGAAACCGGAGCACCCGGAGGAAACCCACGCAGACACAGGGAGAACGTGCAGACTCTGCAAAGACAGTGACGCAAGCCGGAATCGAACCTGGGACCCTGGAGCTGTGAAGCGACAATGCTAACCACTGTGCTACCGTGCCGCCCACAGGTGGGAGGTGGGAGGCTAGCCAGGAGTGCATTGAGTGCATTGATGCAATCAAGTCCAGCGGGAACAAACATGGTTAAGCGTTTTCAGCCGCAAATACACTCCGGGATGGGTGGAGTCAGGCAGTGTTACCAAGGTGGGAGTAAGCAGTCTTGATGGTTGGCTGTGTTGTTGGAAGCTCCGCTCAAGGTCAGTCACAGCATCATTGTTGCGAATGGTCTGCGTCTGCTTTAAACTGTCAGGGAGAGGGATAGAGTTATTGGTTGGGGAATAAAGTTTGTGGTGAGCACGGATGTCAATGACTTTGGTACTCCCAGTATTTAATTGGAGGTAACTTCTCCTTCTCAAGTACTAGATGTCGGATGAGCTGGGCGATAAATCAAGAGTTAGTGATGTATTAGACAATATCTATGACACTTGTGAAATTATAGTCGAGCATTCGTTTCTGCCTTCACGAATGAGAAGAGGGAAACAAAGAAATTCTCAAAATTAAGGTCTTGCAGGGGCCAAAACCATAAGTTTTTGTCGGAAACAAGACTTTTTGTGTATATTCTGACGAACTAATCAGTTTTT
Organism: Scyliorhinus torazame; assembly: GCF_047496885.1. Taxonomy (NCBI): domain Eukaryota; kingdom Metazoa; phylum Chordata; class Chondrichthyes; order Carcharhiniformes; family Scyliorhinidae; genus Scyliorhinus; species Scyliorhinus torazame. Next base: position 60,599,947 of record NC_092707.1, read on the forward strand.
TTTTGTAAAACATTTTATTAAAGATTTTATAATAATAACAATAAACAGTACAAATACAAATGTAAACATAGTGCATAAAAACATCTCCATCCCTCGCTAATCCCACCTACCCTAAACAGCAAATAGCCTAACTTCCCCCCCCCCCCCCCTTCCACCTTATTGTCTCTACTGACAGTTTAATTTTCCCCCCAAAAAATCAACAAACGGCTGCCACCTCCGGACGAACCCTAGCATTGACCCTCTTAAGGCAAACTTAATTTTCTCAAGTCTGAGAAACCCAGCCATGTCGCTAACCCAGATCTCTGATTTTGGGGGCTACGAGTCCCTCCACGCTAGCAATATCCATCTCCGGGCTACCAAGGAGGCAAAGGCCAAGATGTCAGCCTCTCTCGCCCCCTGGACTCCCGGATCTTCCGACACTCCAAACATCACCACCTCTGGACTCGGCACCACCCATTTGTTTTAGCACTGTGGACATGACACCTGCAAAACCCTGCCAGAATCCCCTAAGTTTCGGACATGCCCAAAACATATGGACAAGGGTTGCTGGCCCTCCCACACACCTCGCACACCTGTCCTCTACCCCAAAGAACTTGATCATCCGGGCCACCGTCATGTGTGCCCGTTGAACACCTTGAATTGTATCAGGCTAAGCCTAGCACATGATGAGGACGTGTGGACCCTGCTCGGAGCCCACAGACCCACTTCTATCTCGCCCCACTCCGCCCCCCCCCCCAGCTCATCTTCCCATTTGGACTTTAGCTCCTCTATCTGAGTTATCTCCCACTCCATAAGTTCTTTATAGATATCCGAAACCTTCCCCTTCCCCACCCCCGTTCTAGAAACTAACTGTCCTGTATCCCCCGTGGCGGTAGGAACGAAAAGGTTGAAACCTGCCTTTGCAAAAATCCTGTGTCTGCAGATATCTAAACCCATTCCCTCTCGGCAATTCAAACTCCTCCTCCAAATACCCCAAACAGGGAAAGCTCTCATCAATAAATAAATCTCCCATCCTCTCGATCCCTGCTCTCTGCCACCCCCGAAATCCCCCATCCAGCCTCCATGGGACAAACCGGTGGTTATTACAAATTGGAGCCCACACTGATAGTCCCTCCACTCTCATCTGCTTCCTCCATTGCCCCCAGACTCTGAGGGCCGCCACTATCACCGGGCTTGTGGAGTACCGGGCCAGCGAGAAAGGCAGAGCTGCCGTCATCAATGCCCCAAAACTTGTGCCCTTACACGATGCCGCCTCTACTCGCTCCCACACTAAACCCCCATCCCCCCCACCCCCACCCCCACCATTACCCACTTCCTAAGCATGGCTATGCTTGCCGCCCAGTAATAGTTGCTAAAGTTCAGCAGTGCCAACCCCCCCTTCCCCCGACTACGCTCCAGCAGCACCTCTTTACTCGCGGGGTTTTACCCGCCCACACAAAACCAGAGATCACCCTATTTACCCGTTTTAAAAGGCCTTTGGGATAAAGATAAGGAGGCACTGGAAAACAAACCAGATTCTCGGGAGAACCGTCATTTTCACGGTCTGTACCCTCCCCGCCAGTGACAGCGGGAACATGTCCCATCTTCGAAAGTCCTCCTTCATTTGTTCCACTAGCCGGTTCAAATTTAGTTTACGTAACAGCTCCCATTCCCGTGCCACCTGGATTCCCAAATAGCGGAAACTCTCTCCCACTATCTGAACGGCAGCTCCCTCAGTCTCCTCTGTGGCCCCTTGCCTAGATCGCAAACATCTCACTTTTACCCATATTCAAATTGTACTCCGAAAACCAGCCAAATTCCTCTAAGATCCGCATAATCTTCCCCATCCCCGTCTAGCGGGTCGGAAATATACAGGAGCAGGTCATCTGCGTATAGCGAGACCCTGTGTTCCACCCCCCCGGACTATCCCCTTCCAGCCCTTTGATGCTCTTAGCGCCATCACCGGTGGCTCTATGGCCAAAGCAAATAACAATGGGGAGAGGGGGCATCCTTGCCTTGTCCCTCGGTGTAACTTAAAGTAGCCTGACGTCAGCCGATTCGTTCGCACACTCGCCACCGGTGCCTGGTACAACAACCGAACCCAATCAATGAAGCCCCGCCCAAACCTGAACCATCCCAACACTTCCCACAAATAATTCCACTCCACCCGGTCGAAGGCCTTTTCCGCGTCCTTAGCGACCACCACCTCTGCCTCCCTTCCCTCGGAAGGCATCATGATCACATTTAAGAGCCTTCTAACGCTGGCCGTATGCTGCCTGCCCTTAAGAAACCTCGTCTGGTCTTCCCCTAGCATCTCTGGGACACAGTCTTCTATCCTTGAGGCCAAGATTTTAGCCAACAGTTTGGCATCGACGTTCAATGGGGAGATTGGCCTGTATGACCCACATAGCTCTGGGTCCTTCTCCCGCTTCAGGATCAATGAGATCAGGGCCTGTGACATTGTTGGGGAAGAACACCCCGCTCCCTTGGCTCATTAAATGCCCTCACCAGCAGCGGGTCCATCATCCCAGAAATACGTCTTGTAAAATTCCACTGGGTAGCCGTCCGGTCCCGGGGCCTTACCCGACTGCATGGTCTCCAGTATCTCTACTATTTCTTCAATCCCAATCGGGGCTCCCAACCCCTCCACTAACCCTTCCTCCACCTTCGGAAACTCCAACCCTTCCAAAAATGCCTCATCCCCTCCACCCCAGCTGGGGGTTCCGACTCATACAGCTGACTGAAAAACTCCTTAAGCACCCCATTCACCCCTGCTGGGTCCAAGACCGTGTTCCCTCCTCTGTCCTTCACTCTTCCTATCTCCCTTTTCCTTAGCTGCTCTGCAAGTATCCTGCTGGCCTTTTCCTCATACTCCTATATCGCCCCCCTTGCTTTCCTCAATTGCTCCACCGCCTTCCCTGTAGATAACGGACCAAACTCCATCTGTAGCTTCTGCCGCTTGTAGTTTTTACCTCACCATTATTCTTAGAATTTCTCCCTATACCAGAAAAGGGTCAATATATTCTAACTGGTAAGCAGGGATTTGAACTCCCTGACTCCTGTGCAGACTTAAGCGGGTGCTATTCGGGTCAAACTAATGTTTCAAGTTATCTCCCGGCATAACCCGTATCTTCACAGAAGAATTTTATTTACTTACCACCTAGTAGCTTACCTACGGGTCCGGCTTGCTAAGTAAAGTAAAGTAAACTTTCAAAATGGTAATAATAACCACTCTTTCAGGTTATCAACTTGAACGTAACTTTATTTTCAAATTTAAAAAAGATTACATTTCTTTTTTAGAAAGGTAAAAAAAGATCTTGTCTTGTTGGGACCAGTTGTAGACTTTCAAGTCTTTCTTGACAATCAGATAACTGGATCTTCTGCTCATTTCTGCTGGGTTGCTCGGTCTTCCGATGTTGCTTTCCCATCACCGAGTAAGGTTCTCTCTCTCGCTGAGTTCTCTCTGAGTTCTGGTCCTGCTCTGGTCTCTGGGTTTATATTCTCTTTCTAACAGTTATTAAGTTTTTATGGCTTTATCATAAAGTAATCTTTATTTCACTGGGATTATAAAAAGTATCTTTGATCTAAACATTCTAATACAACTAAGTATTCATTCTAAGTTGACCTCACCTCTCAGGTCTGTTTATATTGTGTCCTCTGTGATGTTCAAAAATGCTTTGATTTCAATAGACGTGTGAATTTTGATCCCTGTCATTTCTATAGTTTTATTTTCCAATTGTGTCCCCAGCTCATAATTTTGACTTTGATTTTGGCTTTAAATTATGTTTCTCGTAAACTGATAGTCTCCAATTTTCTTTTAATTTACCTGATGTCAGCAGAGCTTCACATCTATATATTTGTCCCCCTAGTCATTCTTTTCTATCTGCTGATTTTACTTCAATGAAGGTGTGAATCATTGCTTTTAGCGTAATGCTAAAAATCCACTTGTTATAACTTGAAAGGTTTACATTTGTGACCTAACTCAACTGAAACCCTCATCCATGCTTTTCCAGATGCTTACTAAGATGGTTAATTTCAATGAAGGTGTGAGCCATTGGTTTTAGCTTCATACAAAAATCCTGTTTGTTTGCCAAGCCTTTTTGGAAGAAGGAATCTGCATTTTGTAATCCTGCTCTTTGCAGCTGCTGTTAACCCTTCGTGGGATCTTTCCCTGTATCCTCTCGTGTTTCTCTCAGACCAGATATTGCCAGACTTCCATGTTTCAAATGACACATCTATCCATATTTACAATTACATGCTCCTTCAATAACCCTGCCTCCGGGGCCTCTGAATATCTCCCATCCACCTGGTATTTCCCCAACCAACCTATCTATCTCTGCTCGCTCCACCTTCTCCTTATAGGCCCGTATCGCGATAAGCTCCCTCCTGACCACTGCTTTCAGCGCTTCCCAAACTGTTGTTGCTGAGACTTCCCCCATGTCATTTATTTCTAGATCATTCTGGATGGCCCCCCTCACACGCCCGCACATCCCCATATCCGCTAACAGTCCTACGTCCAATCTCCATTGCGGGCGCTGACCACCCTCCTTGCTCACCCGTAGATCCACCCAGTGTGGGGCATGGTCCGACACTGCAATTGCTGAATACTCTCTATCCACCACCCCTGCCAGTAAAGCCCTGTTCAAAAAATCGATACGGGAGTATACTTTGTGGACATGGGAAAAGAAAGAAAACTCCTTTGTTCTTAACCCTTTTAGTTCCTTCACACCCTCCCTGTCCTTGAACCTGACCGGTCCAACCTTGGATCAATGACCGTATTGAAGTAATCCCCCCCCCCCCCCCCCCCCCCCCCCCCCCGCAGGTCCGCAACTATGTTCCCTGACTCAAATGACACCCGCTTGTTGATCAGGATCGCAACCCCCCTAGTCTTAGAGTCCAACCCTGAGTGAAATACTTGCCTGACCCACCCCTTCCTCAGTCTAGGCTGATCCAATATCCTCAGGTGTATCTCCTGTAGCATTGCCACGTCCGCCTTCAACCTCCTCAAATGCACGAACATGCGAGCCCTCTTGACCGGCCCATTCAGCCCTCTGACGTTCCATGTGATTAGCCTTTGCCGATGAACCATCACCCTTCTTAGGCCAGCCTCCAGCCCGCGTCCCGTGCCTCCTCAGGCCCGCCCTCGGGCACCCACCGTCCTCGACCTTCAATTTGTCTCCCAGCAACAGTCCCTCCCCTGTCAGCAGAGCAATTTCCCCCCCATTAACAGAACAACAATCCAAAACCCCTCAACAAACTTATCATCTGCTCACGCCCACTGTGCTTCCGTGAGCTAGCCTGGTAGCACCCACCCATGGTGCCAAACATCCTACCCACTATTGTTCTCCCCACCCCACCCCCGCTCGAACATACATATTCAAAACAGCACAATCCCCAACAGACACACAGAAGAAAAAATCGACCCCCCCCATCCCCCCACAAGAACAAAAATAACTCGTATTCAAGACTGAGCAACGGCCCAAACGTTGATACAAGAAGCACTCTCATGTACAGTACAAATCGAAAATAACTTTTAACAGCACAAGCATAGCATTACCTGCCCCCAAAGTTCAGTATCTTCAGTCACCTGCCAGTCTTTTGTCCCTAACAAAGTCCATCCTTGTCCGGCGATCCAAAGTAATGTTCTTGACCCTCGTAGGGGACCCGCAAACCAGCTGGGTGTAACATTCCGAACTTCACCCCCTTCTTGAAGAGGGCCGATTTTACCCTATTAAATCCTGCTCTTTTGGCCAGTTCCGCACCCAGGTCCTGGTAGATGCGCAGTTCGCTGTTCTCCCACTTGCAGCTCTGTGTCTGCTTGGCCCACCGCAAAATTTCTTGCTTATCATAGAATTTACAGTGCAGAAGGAGGCCATTTGGCCCATCGAGTCTGCACCGGCTCTTAGAAAGAGCACCCTACCCAAGGTCAACACCTTGGGTCACTGTCTGTGCGGAGTCTGCACATCCTCCCCGTATGTGCGTGGGTTTCCTCCGGTACTCCGGTTTCCTCCCGCAATCCAAAGATGTGCAGGTTAGGTGGATTGACCATGATAAATTGCCCTTAGAGTTCAAAATTGCCCTTAGTGTTGGGTAGGGTTACTGGGTTATGGGGATAGGGTGGAGGTGTTGACCTTGGGTAGGGTGCTCCTTCCAAGAGCCGGTGCAGACTCGATGGGCCGAATGGCCTCCTTCTGCACTGTAAATTCTATGTGATACCTCCACCCTATCCCCATAACCCAGTAACCCCACCCAACACTAAGGGCAATTTTGGACACTAAGGGCAATTTATCATGGCCAATCCACCTAACCTGCACATCTTTGGACTGTGGGAGGAAACCGGAGCACCCGGAGGAAACCCACGCAGACACGGGGAGGATGTGCAGACTCCGCACAGACAGTGAGCCAAGGCGGAATCGAACCTGGGACCCTGGAGCAGTGAAGCAATTGTGCTATCCACAAAGCTACCGTGCTGCCAAGGAACCGGTGCATTCATACCACCATCGCCCTCGGCGGCTCATTCAAACGCGGCTTCCTCGCAAGCGCTCTATGCGCTCTGTCCACTTCCAAGGGTCGAGCAAACGCCCCATCACCCAGCAGCTTTTCAGGCATACTTGCCACGTACGCCCTTGCGTCCAATCCCTTGCTGCCTTCCGGGAGGCCGACAATCCTCAGGTTCTGTCTACGAGACCTGTTCTCCAAATCCTTCACCTTCTCCTGCATCCTTTTCTGGTGGTCCCTCATCAGTCCCACCTCCGCCTCCATCACGGTTAGCTGGTCCTCGTGCTCGGCCACCTTCTTTTCCACCCTCTGGATATCCAGTCAGTGGGATTCTAGTCTCTGTTCCACCCGATCGATCGATGCCTTAAATCGGGTCTAAACCTTCCTGCTTTTGCTTGGCGAAACTCTCCTGAATGAATTTCACCAGATGTACCATTGACCACTGGGCCGCCAATCCAGGATCCTGCACCTCCGCCATCTTCTTCTGTGCTGTAAGTTCTGCACGTGTCTTTTTTGCCCAGCTATGTCTTATAAGACCACTTCTGGTCCACGTCTCCATAAACTGGTGGGGGATTCCTCCTCTCTCTATCACCCGCCTCCGAATTTTCGGATCAAGTTCCATAAAGGTTCGGAGAAAAGGTCCAAAATGTCCACCATGAGCGGAAGCTGCCAAATACGCGACCTCCTACTCCATGGCCACCACCGGAAGTCGAATTAATCACCGTTTGCTCGACCATTTCTCAGGTGGGGTGCAGTGACGTTATTTATCACCAACCCAGCTTCTAAGGAAAAAGGGGGGTGAGGATGTACAATGTACTCATTATTTGTTCTAAAACGCAGCTGCATAGAAGTATTTTTTGCTGATTAGAAATGCGCAAAGGGTAGAAAGGATGAATGAGAATTCAGTTTTTAAAATAGTAGCAATGTAATCAGTTGACAACATTGTGTTTTACCAGATGAACTGCGAAACAGGAATGAGATCATTAGATCATTAGGTGCACAACTAAAGATTTTGGAATCGCAGCAGGGTGATTGTCTAAAAACACTCGGCAACACCCAGCAACGGCTGAAGGACATGTCTGAAAAAGCAGCAGAGGCAGCTAATAACTGTGATGAGTTGGAGGTAGGACGGCTGCTGATAAAACTTGTCCATATTAACATTTCTGCATCGTCAGTTACCCTTTTCATGATATTTTGGATTCTGTTTGTCTTAACCAGGACAGGAACAAAAGCCTGAACTCCTCCATGTTGGAACTTTCTGCCCAGGTGGGACAGTTACAGTCACGTGAACAGGAGCTCACTACAATGCTGGAATTAAAGGTATGGAAATTATGGTGAAGAAGATGAGCAAGTGCTTAGTGAATACTTGACAAATATTCTCTGAACTCTAGCTATAAGTGGATCTTAACTTTCCATTTATGATATAGTTCAGATGTATATGGGATAGTTGGTATGTCAGGGTTAGGTACTATTGAAGTCAGTAGTTTTTGAAGGTAAAATGTTGAGGTTTACTATGTCTGAGCCATTGGTTGGGATTCTCCTGTCGCCCCAAAACCGCAAATCCCCACCGATGTCAACAAACCTTTAAATGGTCTGTTCCACCCATGACGATTCCCACAGCGGACGGATTGGAAAACATTCCCCAATATGTTCGATAATTAACCTTTTTATTAACGTTATTAACGATAATTAATGTTTTTCAATGAACCTTTGTTTGCAGATAACTTGAGCAATACCATATTGACCACTTCTTATTTCTAATCTTACTAAATGAAATGTCTGGGTTTCGTTTGTTGCGTTAAAGGAACTACGAATGCATGCGTTGTCATCCAAGATGTGACTTGTAACTCTGGCCCTGGCATGTTTTATGTTCAATCTAAATTGCAGCCCTGTATTAGAGGATAGAAACAGCTTTATGAAGACGTGCCTTGGTTTCGATTTTTGAGAATCACTTTGTACGACACAATAACCGTGGGTTTTGTTACTTTACATCTAGGATAAAGATATGGTTGAAGCTACCAATCATATCATGGATCTTACAGCTCGATTTAAAGCCTTAGAAGGTGCACTACGAGAAGCCAGGCTAAATGAAACAAACACCAGAAAAGATGTGCATGACTGCAAACAACATTCAAAGAAACTAAGACATGAAATCTGCAAGCTTAAAGGTAGCTGTGGGTTACCATTGTTGAAATGTTTGAGTGTTTAAAAATATATATATATTTCCTGTAGACAGAATAACACAATGTGTAATCACAAGCCAATCACGATGCAATAATGTACATCGTTGCTCAGTCCTGTCACTTGTGTGGAATAGACCGATATGGTACCGCCATGAAAACATTGCGGCAAATGGTTGTCTTTCTGTGTCTGGTAAAATAGCAGATGCACGCAAATCAAGGGGAGAGGAGCGGACATCCACGACAACCTAAATCTTTTTAAATTAAAGGGTGGAAAGTTGTGAGTGTTCATTAGGAGCTTGTGCTCCTCTGCTACGGGTAAGAAAAATCTACCCCATAGAATAGACAACTGCTCCCTCGATGTTTAGGAGTTAAACACAAAACAAATCTACTAAAGAAAAAGAACGTGAATGCGCTTTATATATTAAATTGGAAATCAGATACAGTCTTGTAATAATTAATGCCTTAAACAAAATACGCCATGTTTGACAATGGAACACTCCCTCCGTGCTGACATTGTACTTTGGTCCTGCAGTGCAGCTGACAGCCATAAAGACTTTTGACTGAAGAGATGAGAACATGATTACTAAGCTGCACTGACACCCAAATTAAAGCAATTATGCACAACCCAAAGATATGCAGGGCAGATGAATTGGCCACGCTAAATTGCTCTTTAATTAGAAAAAAAGAATTGGTTACTTCAAATTTATATATTTTTTAAATTAAAGCAGTAACGCTTTGGTACCAAAAGCATGTCTAAATTTATTCCCTTTGAATAAATGGGGAGAACTCTTCCAATATTTCTCATGAACTAGTCACCACTGAATGTGCTGAAATGACATGTGTCAGTTTACTTTTCAATTTCCTTTCCCTAAGGGGATGTATCAGGATTTAGAATTTACAGTGCAGAAGGAGGCCCATCGGGTCCGCACCAGCCCTTGGAAAGAGCACCTGACTTAAGCCCACGCCTCCACCCTATCTCTGCAACCTAGTAACCCTACCAAACCGTTTGGACACTCGGGGACAATTTGAGGAGGAAACCGGAGCACCCGGAGGAAACCCACGCAGACACGGGGAGAAAGTGCAAACTCCACACAGTCACCCGAGGCCGGAATTGAACCCGGGTCCCTGAGGCAGCAGTGCTAACCACTGCCATTGTGCTGCCCGTAAATACTTTGACTAATACTTTCTTTGGTATCAGATGTTCTGTGCTCTATGGAATTCTCTCTCCCCCCCCCCCCCCCCCCCCCACCCTCTCTTCTTAACCATGGACATACGGTTCTTAACCATGGACATAAGGGCAGCACGGTAGCATAGTGGTTAGCACAATTGCTTCACAGCTCCTGGGTCCCAGGTTCGATTCCCGGCTTGGGTCACTGTCTGTGCGGAGTCTGCACGTTCTCCCCGTGTGTGCTCGGGTTTCCTCCGGGTGCTCCGGTTTCCTCCCACAGTCCAAAGATGTGCAGGTTAGGTGGATTGACCATGCTAAATTGCCCTTAGTGTCCAAAATTGCCCTTAGTGTTGGGTGGTGTTACTGGGTTATGGGGATGGGTTGGGGTTACTGGATTATGGGCTTAGGTGGAGGTGTGGGCTTGGGTAGGGTGCTCTTTCAAAGAGCCGGTACAGACTCGATGGGCTGAATGGCCTCCTTCTGCACTGTAAATTCTATGAAATACTGGCTCCTATCTGAAGTGGCTATTTTTCCAGTATGATCTTAGATAGCAACTGAGCCTTGTTCAATATCCATACGTACGTGTAGCACGTCCTCACTCTCAATTTTGGTTGGGTTCCTGAAAACTGCAAGTTTAAGGGAAAAAACTATGTGAATGATGAAACCCCAAAGGAATCCGTGTTCGAGCTGGAGTTAGGTTCCTTCGAACATTTCTTACCCGAAAAAACAAAGGTACAAGGTGAACTACTAGACCGTACGTGTGCAGCACAGTGTGTTCCTAGTTGGAATAATTTGCAAAATAAAATAAGTCATTGAATATAACAGACTATATACACTGAAATTATCATAGAATTTACAGTGCAGAAGGAGGCCAACCGGCCCATCGAGTCTGCACCGGCTCTTGGAAAGAGCTCCCTACCCAAGGTCAACACCTCCACCCTATCCACACAACCCAGTAACCCCACCCAACACTAAGGGCAATTTTGGACACTAAGGGCAATTTATCACGGCCAATCCACCTAACCTGCACATCTTTGGACTGTGGGAGGAAACCGGAGAACCTGGAGGAAGCCCACGCACACACAGGGAGGACGTACAGACTCCGCACAGACAATGACCCAAGCCGGAATCGAACCTGGAACCCTGGAGCTGTGAAGCAATTGTGCTATCCACAATGCTACCGTGCTGCCCCAAATTAGATGACACTAAATCACACAAACAAACCCCAAGTAGCTCAGCTTCTGTGTCTGACCCACAGTACTCCTGAAACTGACCTTAACCTTTTGCTTGCTTTCCTCTCCTGCCCGCGCTGCCTCCTCTCCTGCCCGCGCTGCCTCCTCTCCTGCCCATGCTGCCTCTTCTCCTGTCCAGACTCCCTGTCTCTGTCTCCAGAGCCTGGACCTCTTGCTGTTGTGGTAGGACTGGGAAAGTGCCTGTGGGTGGAGGTGTTGCTAACTTTTGGTTCGTTCAATTGGCTCTGTTGTATAACCTTTGCTCTAGAGTCGCCAGGTATCTTTATGATACCGCCACGAGGTTCAAGTAATGATAAATAATCAACACACCAATTAGTAAGATTCAAATCAAAGCACTTTTATTATGCACAGTAAATCGCTACTCATGCATAAACTCTACTTTCTAGGCTATTTCTATAACTAACAGGCCTATACTTAGCTTCGGACTGACCCACCAGGTAAGGGGAACAAATGGCCTTTCGTTCAGGTCCCGAGTCTGCGGGATTCAAAAGCTGGCATGGACTTGTAGCTAGGAGCGCCTATCTCGTAGCGAGCGTTGGCTTGAGACTTACTTTCTTGGAGGCCGCCGGACAGTTCACTCTCAGGGGTTGCTTTGCGTTGCTGAGTGACCCTTGGGGGCTTTACTTTATAGTCCCCAGGGTCTTCCCGCCCTTCGGGGCGGACCCCGTACCTGGTTCCAAGTGATTGGACTTCGTTCCAATCGCTTGGTTCGATTTCTTCAATACTGGAGCTGTTCCCTGATCGTTGGCCGGTCTTTAAGTGTCTGTTAACCTCTTTTGTGTTGGCTCCTGCTGGCGCCGAGGAGTCTGGCTTGGTCTTGTTTACCTCAAAATGTTTCGATTGTTCCTGGGGATCGCTCATTACTATGTAGATGGCTGCTACATTACTATGCAGATGGCTGCTTGTATCGATGCTGTCTGGGTTTCTGCAGAGTCTAATACACAGTAAACTTGCACCTGCTAGTTTTTGCCTATGTTGGCTGAATTTCTCTTCAGCCTTTGCGGTTCTCCATTTTAAGTCGGGAAGTGGCCAACTCAGGTGGCTACAGAGGCCACAAAAGGAGACTGATGGAGCAGGGAGAGTCACAAAAAGGCAGCATGGGGGAAGGTCATGGAATAACCTGTGGGATAGGGGTGGGAGGGGGTACAAAAGAATCCACAAAACAAGCCATGGCTTGGGGTGGGGATAACCACGGAAGAAGCTGGTGGGGAAGAGTTGAAGGCCATGAAAGGAGCCTTGGGGAACACAAATGGAGCCATAGGGGGTCCATGAATGGAGCTGTGGGGTGTGGCACTCTACACATGCATTCCTGCTTCGGGGATCTTGAATCTTGAGCCCCGCTCTATTCCTGCAGTCTTACCCCCTGACAGTGGCTCCAGCAACGGAAAATGGTGACACTAGCCCAAAGGTCAGCGTGGGGAAGGTGGGATCAGAATGCATGAATAACATTTTTTTAAATTGGTCCTAAAGAATAAACAACGTTATAGCAAAATGACTGGGAGTGGGGCGACTTAACGTGAGCACTTACTGTACTTATTGGCAGGAGTCATTTTATACTGCGGCTGTGGGAGATAGCTGCTTTGGGAAGAGAGAGAAATTCAGAGAGGGGGGGCGCTAAGATGAAGTTTAGGATCAAGAATGAAATCGGGTGCAGTGCCAAGTTCTCGGCTATATCTAGTTTGTTTTTCTTCTGGGGACCATGAATTGGATTCCGTTTGAATTTGAATTGGTTTTTGGAGCGAGGTGGACTTGGGACTTGCCCCGTCCACTCTGCGCATTGGCTTTGTAACTCTGAGAAAGGAATAACATTTTTAAATTTGAGCTTAATGGAATATAAAATTAGAAGGCTCAATGAAGACTTCCGGTGACGGTGGGCGGGAGGCAGCCGCGCGTTGAAGGGCTCCCGTTCGGGAACGGCATTGTCGGGGATTAACACCCGGTCCTAGGGCCAGTGAAGGCAGTAAAAGTCGGGAGACCGCACAGAAGAGAAGAATGTCGAAGAACAGCAAAAAAGCGGCCGTGAAAAAAGCGGCTGAAAGTCCGTTGGGGAGTGGAAAGGCCACCGCGGGGTCAGCAAAGAAAATGTAGGCTGGAGCACCAGGGGAGGCCGCAGTGTTTACGGCTGAAGGAATAACTACGGTGATGGCTGCGGAATTCGAAAAGCAGTTGGCGCAGATTGCGAAATGCATGGAGACGGTGAGGAAGGAGATGAAGGAGGTTTTGAGTGCGCTGGTGGAGGAGGCGATTTCCCCGGTGATGACGGCGGTGGCGAGCGCAGTGGCGGAGGTGCGAAAGCAAGGGGAGGCGCTGAAGGAAGTGGAGGAGACGTTATTGCAGCATGGTGATCAACTTGCCTCGATGGGGAAGGAGATGCGGAAGGTGATGGACACTAACAAGGATCTGCGAGGAAAAATGGAAGACCTGGAAAACAGATCCAGGCGACAGAATTTGAGGATTGTGGGGCTGCCCGAAGGAGTTGAAGGACCGAAGCCGACGGAGTATTTTGCCGCAATGCTGACAAAACTATTGGGGGAGGGGGAGGATCCCTCCCGATATGAACTGGATCGGGCTCATCGGTCGTGGAGGCCTGTACCAAAGGCGAGTGAGCTGCCAAGGGCAGTGACTCTGTGCTTCCGTAGGTACAGGGTGAAGGAGAATGGCCTGAGCTGGGCAAAGCAGAAGCGGGTGGTGCAGTGGGCTGGAGCTGGTATACGTGTATACCAGGACTTTACGGTGGAGCTGGCAAGGAGGCGGGCTGCCTTCAACCGGGTGAAGAGGGCACTGTACATTAGCAAGGTGCGGTGCGGCATTGTATATCCAGCGAAGCTGAGGGTGACTTATAAGCTCGGGGACTTTTATTTTGGACAGCGGAAGCAGCGGAGGAGTTTGCGAAGGCAGAAGGACTGTGGCAGTACTGACAAATTGAGGAATGGCCATGTGCCGATGTAACCTCATGACTGTATTTTCTTCATTTTTGTATCACTGCGTGTGGGTGTAGGGGCTAAAGGAGCCAATGTTGTATATATTTGGACAAGGGAAGGGATGGGACTTTCACTCGAAATGAGGGCTCTTTGGGGTGTAGGTGGATATGCGGGGTGTGTGTGCTAAAAGGGGATCTTTGGGCTTTCCTAGGGCCGGGCAAGGGGGAAAGGGACCCGGCCAGGTGCCTCCACACTGGCCGGTTTAAGCCGGCCAGTGAACGGGAGTGAGGTGGGGGGAGGGGCTGCGGCCATCGGAGCCTGGCAGAACAGGGTCCGAGTGGTCTAGCCGGGGTGGAAAGTTGGGGGGAAGGAACCGAGGTTGGGAGGAGGGGTTTTACAAAGGCAGTGGACGGGAGGAGCTGGAAACTTTGGGGGGGGGGGGGGTACAACTCTGGTGTATCATGTACGGTACTCTTTCAGAGACTGGATGGGGCGTTGGTTGGGGGGGGGTGGGGAGCTGTGTAAGATTAAGGGTGACTACGGGTAATCCCTGATTCCTTTTTGTCATTTGTTTATGTAAACATGCGGGTTGAGGTTTGGGGGTTGGTGGGCGGATGGGATCGTTGTTGTTATGGGGATTGACATATCTTGCTGATTATTGTTTATTGTTGATGGTTGCAAATGTGGGAGAAAATGTGAAAAAGGAGGAGAATAAAAAAAAAAAAATTTTTTTTAAAAAGAAGGCTCAATGAAATTATAATGGCAATTCAGTACTTAGAATTAAAGTTACACGTTTAAAAATTGACTCCATATATAAAAAAACTTTTCATGGTAAGTACTGATTGGCATGGTCTCAGAAGACTCCCAGTGGTCACAAACCAACATTACATCAGCATTTAACAGCAGCACAGGCAAAGGCAATTTTAAAGAATTATTTTTTTACGTCCTATTTTTGTTTTTACGTTATTCTCAATTCGAAACAGCTTTCTGTCACTTTTTATATCAACCCTGTATATCGTTGTAATTGTTTGTCCAAGTTTTTCCCATATCAATGGGAATAAGCAAAGGACATAAGTTATATTCATCAAAACAGTCCATAATAATTGAATAATAAAATACATTTTTCAGAGATTGTGCTGAACCAACCTCCCTATCCAACACCCTGTGGTCTAGCAGTCTTTCTTTGTACTCCTTTGGAACATCAAATCGGAAATAAACAAATGATAAACCCCTTTTAAAGGGATACTTAAACATTATTAATGAAAGAGGAACTTTGCATTTATACAGTGAAAGAGGGGTAGAGAAAATAGGTATTAGGCCATAACCTCGGAGCTCCACAGCGTCAATTGGGGGGGGGGGGGGGATACTGGGGAATCCCTCTTTAAACCTAACTGGTTAGGGTTTGCACGGCAATTGCCCAGAAGTGTCCAATGAGGTATTGCTTCATGGTGGTCGCTCAGTTTTTCAAAAATTCATTCATGGGACGTGGCTTTGCTGGCTCGGCCAGCGTTTTATTGCCCGTCCCTAATTGCCATTGAGAAGGTGGTGAGCTGCTTTCTGAACAGCTGCAGTCCATCTGGTGTAGGTACAACCACAGTGCTGCTGGGAGGGAGTTCCAAATCTGCCCTTGTCCTTCTGAAAGGTAGTGGTCGTAGATTTGGAAGATGCCTTGGTGGGTTCCTGCAGTGCATCGTGTAGATGGTACACACTGCTGCTAATTGACATCAGTCAGGGTGATTGTTTGTGGAAGGGAATCTAGTGGGCTGCTGTGTCCTGAATGATGCCGAGCATCGTGAGTGCTTTTGGAGCTGCACTCATCCAGGCAAGCAGAGAATATTTCATAACATTCCTGACTTGTGCCTAGTAGATGGTGGACTGGCTGTGGGCAGTCAGGACGTAAGTTCCCTGCCGCAGGATTCCTAGCCTTTGACCTGCTACACCCACAGGAGTTATATGGCTAGTAGGGCGGAGGTTTTCTTGCCCATGTTTGATCTGATGCCATGAGACTTCATGAGTTCTGGAGTTGATGTTGAGGACTCCCAGGGCAACTTTTTAAAAAATATTTTATTCGGGCATTTATATAAACAAACAAAATAAGAGCAGACGTCAATGAACGGCTTCCACCTCTGGGCGAACCCATCGACCGACCCCCTCAAGACGTACTTGATCCTCTCCAACCTTGGGAATTCCGCCAGGTCACTCACCCACACCCCCGCTCTCGACGTCTCCGAGTCCCTCCACCCGAGCAAAACCTGTCCAGGCTATCAGGGAGGCAACGGCCAAGACATCGGCCTCTCTCGCCCCCTGGTCTTCCCCAAATATTGCTACCTCTGGACCCGGGGCCACCTTCACCCCCAATACCTCTGGCGGCACGGTACCACAGTGGCACTATTGCTTCACAGCTCCAGGGTCCCAGATTTGATTCCCGGCTTGGGTCACTGTCTGTGCGGAGTCTGCACGTTCTTCCCATGTCTGCGTGGGATTCCGCCGGGTACTCCGGAGTTTCCTCCTACAAGTCCCGAAAGACGTGCTGTTAGGTGAATTGGATATTCTAAATTCTCCCTCAGTGTACCCGAACAGATGGCGGAATGTGGCGACTGGGGACTTTTCACGGTAACTTCATTGCAGTGTTAATGTCAGCCTAAATGTGGCAATAAGATTATTATTAAGTCCGCAAACACCTGCCAGAACCCTTTCAGATTCGGACGCGCCCAAAACATGTGGACATAGTTCGCGGGCCTCTACGTGCACCGCTCACACTTATCCTCTAGTGCGTCAAAGAACCTACTCATCCTAGCCACCATCATATGCGCCCTGTGGACCACTTTAAACTGGATAAGACTGAGCGTTGCACACGGCGAGGACACATTCACCCTCCGCAGGGACTCCTCCCTCAATCCCGCCTGCCGCCACGCCTGAAACCTCGCATCCAGCACCATGCCCCCGGTGCAAACCTATGATTATCACAAATCTGTGCCCACACCAAGGCACCCTCCAGTCTCAAATGCTGCCTCCAGTGCCGCCATACCCTCAAGGCCGACACCACCACCTCTACTCGTGGATTACCTGGCCGGCGGGAACGGCACAGGCGCTGTTAACAATGCCCCTAAACTCGTTCCCCTGCAAGAAGTTGCCTCCATCCACCCACATACCGACACCGCCCCACTACCCATTTCCTGACCATAGCGATGTTAGCTGCCCAGAAGTAATTCATTATATTCGACTACGCCAACCTCCTCCCTCCCTAGGGGGAAAACCTTCTTTACCGCGGCGCCTTCCCTGCCCACACAAATCCCGAAATCAAGCACTGACCTTTTTAAAGAATGGCTTCGGGACAAAGATCAGGGGGTTCTGAAATATTAACAAAAACCTTGGCAGCACCGCCATCTTCACTGTCCGCACCTGTCCCGCCAACGACCAGTGGCAGCACATCCCACCTCTTAAAATTCCCCTTTGTCTGCTCCAGCAACCAAATCAAATTCAACTTGTGCAGCTGCCCCCAACACCTCGCCACCAGATGTCCAAGTACCTGAAACTCGCCCTCACCACCTTCAACGGCAGCTCTCCAACCCCCTCTCCTGCCCTCTGGTCTCAATCGGGAACACCTCGGAGAACTGACCAAAGTCTTTCAAAATTCCCATTATACTGCCAATGCCCCAGTGGGTCCGAAATATATGTCGTCCACATACAGCAAAACCCTGTACTTAACCCCTCACCCCCACAATCCCTTTCCAATCGCTCGACGCTTTAAGCGCCACAGCCAGTGGCTCTAACCAAGGCAAAAAGCAATAGGAAGAGCGGAAGCCCCTGCCTTGTCCCACGGTGCAAAATATCCCAAACTCACCCGATTCGTCCGAACACTTGCGACCGGCGCCCTATACAGCAACCAGACCAAGTCCACAAACCCCTGCCCAAACCATCCCAACACCTCCCACAGATATTCCCACTCGACCCGGTCAAAGGCCTTCTCCGCATCCATCGTCACTTCCACTTCCTGCCCTCCTCACACTTGCCTCCCTTTGACAAACCCCGCTTGGTCCTCACCTATCACCCCTGTGACACAGTGATCAATCTGCGAAGCCAACACCTTTGCATCCACATTTAACAACGATATCGGACGGTAGGATCCACACTGCTCTGGATCCTTATCTTTCTTCAGTAAAGGGAGATGGACGCCTGCAATAGTGTAGGGGGAGTATGCCCTCACCAGCAACGGCCCCAGGTACCGCCAAACCTTTTATAAAACTCCACCGGGAACTAATCCGGACCCAGGGCCTTCCTTGTCTGCATCACCCCCATGCTCTCCATCATCTCCCTCAACCCAATGGGTCCCCACCCCTGGCCGGGGCTCCAATTCATATAACGTCCTATAATACTCCTCGAATACCCCATTCACCCCCACCGGGTCTCGCACCATACTTCCCATCCCGCCCTTCCCTCTGCCAATCTCCCTTGCCTTCTCCCCATACTTGTATATTGCCTCCCTGTCCCTTCGCAACTGCCCTATCACCTTCCCCATGGACACCAATCCAAACTCCACCTGGAGCCTCTGCCTCTCCCTCAACAACCCTGCCTTCGGAACTTCCAACTACCTCCTGTCCACCCTCAAAATCTCTTCCAGCAGCCTTGCCATCTCTGCCCGTCCACCTTTTCCCTGTGGGCCCGAATCAAAATAACCTCCCCCTGAACAATTGCCTTGAGTGCCTTCCACAGTGTGGCGGCCGTGACCTCCCCCGTGTCGTTCAGCTCCATGTACCCCTGAATGGCGGACCTCACCCGCTCGCACACCTCATCCACCAACAGCCCCACATCCAACCTCCACAGCTGCTGCTGCCCCCTCCCCCATCGGACCACTTGCAAATACAGAGGAGCAGAAAGGATTCTTCCCGCAGTTTACAACAGGCACAGATCGAGCATCAGTTGGTGGCCTTGGAAAACCCAAGATGATTATTGCAAAGAACGGACCAGATTCTGACAGGTAATGTCTCCTAGGCAGTTAGCCATAGGCATTTCTCTCCATCAGAGAGAAACAATTAGTTATTTAGCTCAAGGGTCACTACTCCACCTTAAACATGGGGCAAATCAAAGAGACAGGCCTCCATGAATAGCACAGCCAGCCGCTACACAAATTGAACTGTGGTGATGGTGTCATTCGGCACCACACTCCAACCCCACATTATTTTTTTTTTGTTCATGGGATGTGGGTGTCGCAGGCTGTGCCAGCATTCATTGCCCATCCCTAATTGCCCTTGAGGGGGCAGTTTAGAGTCAACCACATTGCTGTGGTCTGGAGTCACCAGGTAAGGACGACAAATTTCCTTCCCTAAAGGACATTAGTGAACCAGATGGGTTTTTACAACAATTGACAATGGTTTCATGGTCAGCATTAGACTTTTAATTCCAGAGTTTTATTGAATTTAAATTTCACCATCTGCTGTGGTGGGATTTGAACTTGGGTCCCCAGAGTATTACTCTAGGTCTCTGGTTTACGAGTCCAGTGACAATGCCACTGCCTCCCCATTATAAATGCCATCTATCTGCTTTCGCTCCACAATGCATTTGTATTCCAAAAAACATCCTTGCAGAACTTCTGCCTTCGTGGATAACATTTTTGAACAGCAATGGATTAAGCTTTCATGTTGACAGCTATTGGGGAATTTAGCATCATTCTGACACCTTTGTTCATTTGAGGCAATTGAAAACATTTCTGATGGGGCACTGCAGGTGTCTACATTAAATGCATTTGACTCACCACTGCATACGACTCACCACTGCATACACATTATGTCTTGCTATGTAAAATGTATACCAAGAAGGTCTGCTGTAAAGTTGACTGAATGTGTAAATTCAATTCTTGAGGTGGTATTGAACCATGAAGGTGATGAGATTCTTGAGTTGATTCTCGAATTGTAGAATTTTACAACACAGGAGAAATCTATTCTGCTTCTCACATTTGTGCTGACACTCGAGAACCATTTACTCCATTCCTGTAATAAATCTTTAATTATTTTGCTCTCATTGTGATTTCTTATAGGACATTCCATGCCCTGATAAACATATACATTAAATACAAATTCCTGTCTCTTCCATCATCCTGCCGTCAATGAACCTGTATCCTCTCGTTGCCAAATCACTGAGCAGTAAACAAGAGTTTTTTCCTGACTTGCCTTACCAAGCCCTTTATAGTTTTGAACACCTCCATCAGGTATCTCTTATTTAAATAGAGCACCAGTTGCTTCAGTCTTCAACTTCGCCGCCTCCTCTCTTTTATCACAGTGAATTGCTTCAGTACTCTGTATAATCTGAAGGGCAGCACGATAGCACAGTGGTTAGCACAGTTGCTTCACAGCTCCAGGGTCCCAGGTTTGATTTCCCCGCTTGGATCGCTGTCTGTGCGGAGTCTCCACGTTCTCCCCGTGTGTGCGTGGGTTTCCTCCGGGTGCTCCGGTTTCCTCCCACAGTCCAAAGATGTGCAGGTTAGGTGGATTGGCCATGATAAATTGTCCTTGGTGTCCAAAAAGGTTAGGTGGGGTTACGGGGTTGGAATGGAGGCCTGGGCTTAAGTGGGGTGCTCTTTCCAAGAGCCGGTGCAGACGCAATGGGCCGAATGGCCTCCTTCTGCACTGTAAGTTCTATGATTCTATGACGTCCACCCAATGCGGTGCATATTCTGAAACCACCAACGCCGAATACTGCGAGTCAACCACCATCGCCAAAAATGCCTTGTCCATCACAAAAAAGTAAATCCGGGAGTAGACCCTCTGTACATGGGAAAATACGAAAATTCTTTTGCCCTCGACCTCCTAATCCTCCACAGGTCCGACCCCCCATCTCCCCCTCTTATGCTTCATAAACCCCTTCAGCCCCTTCGCCACTGCCGACACCTTCCCCGACCTCTGGCTCAACCGGTCCAAACTTGGTTCGATGACTGTGTTAAAATCCCCCCATGGTCAACTAGTGCAAGCCCAGGTCAGGAATCATCCCCAGCACCCACCTCAACTCCACATCGTCCCAGTTTGGGGCAAAAAACATTTACCAGGACCACCGGCATCCCCTCCAGCCTCCCACTAACCATTACAAACCTGCCACCCCGAATCTGCTACCATGTTCCCCACCTCGATCGCCGCCCGCTTGCTCACCAGCACCGCCACCCCTCTCGTCTTCATGTCCAGTCACGAATGAACACCTGCTCTCCCCATCCTTTCTTCAGTTTTCTCTGATCCTATCTTTAAATGCGTCTCTTGTTGAAAAACCACGTCTGCCTGCAGTCTCTTCACATGTGCGAACACGCTTGACCGGCACGTTCAGCCCTCTCGCGTTCCAAATGATCAGCCTGGTTGGGGGGACTCTTTCCCTCTTCCTCCCCCCATCTCCTGCCGATCAACCATATCCCTTTTTGTGCCAGTCTCCGGCCAGTTTCATGCAACCCTTCAGGCCTACCCTCGGATGTCTGCCGTCATCACTCCTTTTCCAGCTGCGCACACCAACCGCACCCTTGTCAGCACCCGCCTCCCCCAAACCAAACAACCACCTCATCCCATCGAGGAGCTCTACCACCTTGGCAAGCTCCTCCAGGGCTTCTCTTCTCTGTTGGCTGAACTACTCATTTAAGAAGTCCACCAGCTGCTGCGATGACCACTGGGCAGGCCGAACAGGCACTTTGCCCTCTGTCATCTTGACCTGTGATGCACGAAGATTCTCCTGATCCACCAGCACGCTTCTTCTCGACCCACTCCTAGTCCATGGATCCATGCACCAGCCACACCAGAGGAGTTACACTTTCTCCTGGCACTCCATCCAAACTTCCACCCCTCAAACTGGGAAAGGAGAAAAAAAATCCACCTTGAGCGGGAGCTACCAAATGTGTGACCACTCACTACATGGCCGCCATTGGAAGTCCCGCTCCTAGGGCAACTAATACCTGACTGTTTACCTCTGTGCCGCTCTTGTGTCTGTCCTGCAGTGGTGGTGGCACAGTGGTATGCAGTCGGGAGGGAGCTGGCCTTAGAGTCCTCAGCATTAACTTGGATCACAGGCCAGGTAGCTTCTTTTGTTCAGGGTTACAGACAGATGTAGATTGAGCCAATTTAGGTCTTTCTCCAGTTTGACATTTTTAGAGATAGCAATGAGCACATCTATCTATATATATTTTTTTTTTTTAAAGGAGAAAAGTAGTCCCATACAGTATCTTTAGCCTGGATAATACAATATATTATATTGGGGTAGTTCCAGGGAAATATGAAGAAACTCCATGATAACTTTCTTTGTATCTGATTGTTACTTTCCCATGTGTGTATTAATGTGTGTTTGGACCAGCAGTTCTGTGGTTTCCTTGCTAGACATCGAACACCGGGCCCAACTCTGGTTCAATTTCTGGCTTGGGTCACTGTCTGCACATTCTCCCCGTGTCTGTGTGGGTTTCCTCCGGGTGCTCTGCTTTCCTCCCACAAGTCCCGAAAGACGTGTATTAGGTAATTTGGACATTCTGAATTGTCCCTCTGTGTACCCCAACAGGCGCCGGAATGTGGCGACTAGGGGCTTTTCACAGTAACTTCATTGCAGTGTTAATGAAAGCCTACTTGTGACAATAAAGATTATTATTAAAATATATACAGCCTTGGTAATAAAAGTTCCAGTTTTGATCCTGGGTGCAGGCTGAGTTAGCTGAATTCCAGCCAGGGTGATCAAAATGTTATCCAACACACTAGGTTAAAAAGAATGAAAATCAGCCAGGGTTCCTGTCTCTCTTTGCATGTTGTACAGTGGTTTTACGTTAAGTTGTGAGGCCCGCCAATCAAATATAACTTGCCAACATTCACTGTCTTTTAACACATGAAGAACTTGATGTTTTCGTTCAAGGACGCAAGTTGCAAGCACAGCAAGCAATTAGGAAGATTGACATTTATTGCAATGGAATTAGAGGTCGGGAATAAAGAGGTCTTGCCATAATTGCACAGGGTGTTAGTGAGACCACATATGAGGTATGGTGTGCAGTTTTGGCCTCTACATTGTAAAAGGAATATACTTGCATTGGAGATGGTACAACAAAGGCTCGCTAACTTGGTCCCTGAGACAAGGGGGTCAAATGATGCGAGGTTGAGTAAATTTGCTCTATTTGGAGTTGAAAAGAATGAGATCTCATTGGTGGAAACGGTAAAGTGTACGGCAGCTTCTGGTGTTAGTTGAACTAGATACAGTGATGTCTAGAAAGGAGAGACAAAATGGAAGAAATTGGAAATTGTTTTTTTGAACAACATGCTCTTGAGTCGCTTATCCAATGTGTTCATAGAATCCTTACCATGCAGAAGAAGGCCATTCGGCCCATAGAGTCTGCGCCGGTGGTCTGAAAGAGCACCATACCTCGAGGCAATTTATCATGCTAATCCACCTAACCACAACTTTGGACTGTTGGAGGAAACCGGAGCACTCGGAGGAAACCCATGCAGACACAGGAGAAATGTGCAAGCTCCACACAGACAGTCATCGAGGTCAGAATCGAACCCTGGTCCCTGGCGCTGAGAGGCAGCAGTGCTAAACAGTGTAAAACACACCAGGCTGAATCCTCCATTTGGGAGACTATGGGTTGTATTCTCCAATTTTCAGGCTATGTCCGGAGGAAGTGTTTTGCAATGAAAAGGTCGGTGGCTCCCCCGCAACGATGCTCCTCCCGGTGGGGGGCGAGCAGCCAAGCCACGTAAAACCTCTGGCGTTCCCGACATAAACGGCCGGAGAATTGCCAGGTCCTTGGCCGTACATGCGCAGGGCGACGGCCTGCAACAGTCCCGCCGTACAACATGGCGGCCAGCCAAATAGTTTCCCCGGACACCCCTCAGCCTTCGCTGAAGCCCCCGGCCAGCAGCACGGCTCCCACCCGACTGTAGCGGCGCTGGACACAGTCTGCAGCTGCCACGCCAGATTTATGAAAACTCAGACCACACGCGGAGTTCGGGAATTCAGCCCATTGGGGCGGAGCATCACGTGAGGAAGTTAAAGCGATGCGCTGACGCAGATTTGGCGGGGGCGGAGCATCCAAAAAACGGTGCCGGCCCCGATTCGGTCGCAAATGGGGATTCTCCGCCCAATCGCCGAATAAGATTTCGGCGTCGGGCAACGGAGAATCCCACCCTATGTTTTTCCACCGGAGATGAATTGACTCTGATTTACGCTAGTGCTGAGAGCAAGCATCCAGAGGAGATTCACTATCCCTTGTCGCGCAATGTATGGTGGGGATTGCGAGGGATTCTGCTGCGAATCCCATTATCGGGCCATTTTGAGCAGGAGGTCTCCTAACGAGGTCCAGCTGCTGATCTCCTGCCCGCAATGCAATTCTGCCTCCTCCCCCCGCCACCAGTGAACCCCCCATAAGAGTAAAGTGCTCTCATATTTTTCTCTGCAGAAAGCAGTTTGCTGCTTTTGATGTGGTCAAGAGCTGTCAATTGTAGCCAGATGTTTAGAGACTTTGGGGTGCAATTCTCCATTTCAGAGTCCAAGTGTTGACGCCGGGATTGAATTGTATGGGGTTCGAGTTCCTGTTGGGGGTTGGATTGGATTGGATTTGTTTATTGTCACGTGTACCGAGGTACAGTGAAAAGTATTTTTCTGCGAGCAGCTCAACAGATCATTAAGTACATGAGAAGAAAAGGGAATAAAAGAAAATACATAGTAGGGCAACACAACATATACAACGTAACTACATAAGCACTGGCATCGGATGAAGCATACAGGGTGTAGTGTTAATGAGGTCAGTCCATAAGAGGGTCATTTAGGAGTCTGGTAACAGTGGGGAAGAAGCTGTTTTTGAGTCTGTTCGTGCGTGGTCTCAGACTTCTGTATCGCCTGCCCGATGGAAGAAGTTGGAAGAGTGAGTAAGCCGGGTGGGAGGGATCTTTTGATTATACTGTGCCAGTTACGCAGCAATTCAGGACATGCTAATGAACCAATACTCTGTCCACATGAATCTAGAGCAATTCTCATTGCAGGATCAAGATTCGCTGGTGGAGATCTAGGCTGGGTGGGCAGGAGGTTGCCACCCACCAAAGTCAACCGGGCATGGGCAGAGGCGGCGAGTGCTGTGGGCCTCACCAGGCAGACCGGCATGCAGTCCCGCAAAAAGATGAATGGCCACCTCTGTGCCCCTGGCCTCACTTGCGTCCCACACCATGCAACCCCCCCAATTCCCTCAAAGCCTCTCAAAACCTACCTGCTTCATGTCACACCCTGCACCTAACCCCAATTCCTGTATTGTCCTCTTGGGCAGGTGTTTTGTACGCTTGCCACTGGCTACAGACCCCCTCGTGTAACTTGCTTTCATGAGTCTCACCATGACCTTTGTGTCCCCTCGGAGAAGACGGAAGATAACAGAAGGGGGTGGGGGGAGAAGACCAGAGGGGGAAAGCCGAACCTCAGGCTCTCACCTCCGCTGAGCAGAGGGTGAAGGAACTAGCCTGGATGATGGAACCAGCCGGGGAGGTGGAGGAGGGGACTACCTCCCAGTGGAGGTCAGAATGGGATGACCAAGTGAGCCCCTAGTGCAAAGTGATGTCCCTACAGCAAGTGAATCAACCTATCCCCCAGACCACTCCTCCCCAAGGTCTCGCCATGTGTCTTGACTTTTGTCTTGCCTTTTGTCTTGCCGGGTCACCATCAGACCAGGCCATCCCCTCTGGGCTGGTCTCGCTTGCTGAGGGACATGTCCCAGTGCTCCATGGCTGACGGCATTGAGACTGTTTAGATGAGAGCAGGCCTTCAGGACTGGCAGCACCAGACGACGAGGAAGCCTCTGGAGCTCACTCCGGTCTCACCTCCGTCCCTTGGAGTAGCCCAGGGGCCATTGTGCACCCTCAGGGAGGGAGAGAGATGGGGCCCATGCCGGTCCCTCCCACAGGGGAGGTGCTGGACCACCTCGGTGCTCTGAATCCTCCCCACCTGACACTGGCGCATCTGATGGACAGCTGGCAGAAAAGGGTGGCATCCTGTCACCTTCGACACCTGGAAGTCGGTCGAACCCGTCCAGGCCCTCCAAAGGATCGCCGCCAACGGCACCTCCAGTCATAAGGCGGGATACACAGCAGGCTGCCTCTCCATCTGATGGGCTGTCTGAGGGAACATCTCGAAGGAGCAGTAGGCCATGGAAGACGAGAAAGTTAGACAGCAGTTGAGTTGGCAAGGGTACAGCGCATAGGTTAGAGGTCGGGGTCAGGGCACAATCCTGTAAAAAATCACTATTAAACATATTTGCACCAAAACTGCAAACTGCCTCAATCCTCTGTCGAAGGGTGGGAGGAATGGGCTGGGTGTATAGGGTGTGCCGGGTAGCTTACCAGTAAATAACATCACCGCTCGCCCTCTCCATACCCCCCCCCCCCCCCACACACACACACACCCACCCAAGGATATCGGGGCCTGTAAGATGGAATGACCAGTTGTGCGGTGGAGAGAGTCACCGTGTGTCTCAATCGCCTCCATGCTTAGAGGCTTGTGTGTAGGCTGGTCATACAGATGGGCAGGGACGTGTGTGTCACCTGGGAGGTGAACTACAGTGTGGTGTGGGTCCTGGTGTGACACATGTTGTGACAACCTGTCCGGGGGAAGGATGGATGGGAGCAAGTGGGCAGGCAGGGCTTGGAGACAGCTGGTGGTCCTGCGGAGTGGGCTAGCTGATAATGTGACTGGTGAGGCCTCTGCCCTGAGAGTGGCAGTGTGCCAGGGAGGCTGCCTTAGGCCATGGTGCATGAGTCCTTTGTTTGGGGTGAGCTCTGCTATTGCCCTGCATTGGGACTCAGCTTTTTATGAGGGCACTGAGGGGTGCCAGCAACTGGTGGGCCATTGATTGAGTTTGGCCGCACCCACCCTGTTGACTCCAGACCCACAGCAATGTGGTTCACTCTTAAGTGCTCCTTCAAGGGTAATTAGGGGTGGGCAATAAACGCTGGGCCAGCCGGTGACACCCACATCCCTTGAACAAATTTTTTTTTTAAAAGCTGGGGTATGAGGGGTGGCCTGGATGGACTCCCAAATGACCAGAGGTTCTGTGAGCATTTACAGGGCACAGAGAGCAGCCAGAGGCCTGTAACTTGTTCCAAATGGGTGTGTTTAAAACAAATACAGTAGTAATAGCTGCCTGAGCCAAGCCAATTCGATTCCGAGGGAGCACCCCTAATCCACGGAGCTATCACCAAGTCGCTCCCTGCTACTCCCCCCAGCCTCCAAGGTGAGTGAGTCACCAAGTCACACCCCACTACTCCCCCAGCCTCCAAGGTGAGTGAGTCACCAGGTCGCTCCCAGTTACTCCTCCCAGCCTCCAAGGTGAGTGAGTCACCAAGTCGCTGCCCGCTACTCCCCATCCCCTCCCAGTCTCCAAGGTGAGTAAGTCACCAAGTCGCACCCTGCCACTCCCCCCAGCCTCCAAGGTGAGTGAGTCACCAAGTCGCTCCCCGCTGCTCCCTCCAGGTAAGTGAGTCACCAAGTCGCTCCCCGCTACTCCCCGAGCCTCCAAGGTGAGTGAGTCACCAAGTCGCTCCCTGCTACTCTCCCCAGCCTCCAAGGTGAGTGAGTCATCAAGTCGCTCCCTGCTACTCTCCCCGAGCCTCCAAGGTGAGTGAGTCACCAAGTCGCTCCCTGCTACTCTCCCCAGCCTCCAAGGTGAGTCATCAAGTCGCTCCCTGCTACTCTCCCCGAGCCTCCAAGGTGAGTGAGTCATCAAGTCGCTCCCCGCTACTCCCCGAGCCTCCAAGGTGAGTGAGTCACCAAGTCGCTCCCTGCTACTCTCCCCAGCCTCCAAGTGAGTGAGTCACCAAGTCGCACCCTGCCACTCCCCCCAGCCTCCAAGGTGAGTGAGTCACCAAGTCACTCCCTGCTACTCTCCCAGCCTCCAAGTGAGTGAGTCATCAAGTCACTCCCTGCTCCTCCCCAGCCTCCAAGGTGAGTGAGTCACCAAGTCGCTCCCTGCTACTCTGCCCCGCCTCCAAGTAAGTGAGTCACCAAGTCACTCGCCGCTACTCCCCCAGCCTCCAAGTGAGTGAGTCACCAAGTCGCTCCCTGCTCCTCCCCCAGCCTCCAAGTGAGTGAGTCACCAAGTCGCTCCCTGCTACTCCCCCAGCCTCCAAGGTGAGTGAGTCACCAAGTCGCTCCCTGCTACTCTGCCCAGCCTCCAAGTAAGTGAGTCACCAAGTCACTCGCCGCTACTCCCCCAGCCTCCAAGTGAGTGAGTCACCAGGTCACTCCCTGCTACTCCCCCAGCCTCCAAGTGAGTGAGTCACCAAGTCGTACCCTGCCACTCCCCCCAGCCTCCAAGGTGAGTGAGTCACCAAGTCACTCCCCGCTGCTCCCTCCAGGTAAGTGAGTCACCAAGTCGCTCCCTGCTACTCTCCCAGCCTCCAGGTAAGTGAGTCACCAAGTCGCTCCCTGCTCCTCCCCCAGCCTCCAAGGTGAGTGAGTCACCAAGTCGCTCCCTGCTACTCTGCCCAGCCTCCAAGTAAGTGAGTCACCAAGTCACTCCCCGCTACTCCCCCCAGCCTCCAAGGTGAGTGAGTCACCAAGTCGCTCCCCGCTACTCCCCCAGCCTCCAAGTGAGTGAGTCACCAAGTCGCTCCCTGCTACTCTCCCAGCCTCCAGGTAAGTGAGTCACCAAGTCGCTCCCTGCTACTCTCCCAGCCTCCAAGTGAGGAGTCAGCAAGTCGCTCCCCGTTACTCCCCCCAGCCTCCAAGGTGAGTGAGTCACCAAGTCGCTCCCTGCTACTCTGCCCAGCCTCCAAGTAAGTAAGTCACTCGCCGCTACTCCCCCAGCCTCCAAGTGAGTGAGTCACCAAGTCGCTCCCCGCTACTCCCCCAGCCTCCAAGGTGAGTGAGTCACCAAGTCGCTCCCTGCTACTCTGCCCAGCCTCCAAGTGAGTGAGTCACCAAGTCGCTCCCCGCTACTCCCCCCAGCCTCCAAGTGAGGAGTCAGCAAGTCGCTCCCCGTTACTCCCCCCAGCCTCCAAGCTGAGTGAGTCACCAAGTTGCTCCCTGCTACTCCCCCAGCCTCCAATTGAGTGAGTCGCTCCCTGCTCCTCCCCAGCCTCCAAGGTGAGTGAGTCACCAAGTCGCTCCCCGCTACTCTCCCCAGCCTCCAAGTAAGTGAGTCACCAAGTCACTCGCTGCTACTCCCCCCAGCCTCCAAGTGAGTGAGTCACCAAGTCGCTCCCTGCTACTCCCCCAGCCTCCAATTGAGTGAGTCATCAAGTCGCTCCCTGCTCCTCCCCAGCCTCCAAGGTGAGTGAATCACCAAGACGCTCCCCGCTACTCTCCCCAGCCTCCAAGTAAGTGAGTCACCAAGTCACTCGCCGCTACTCCCCCCAGCCTCCAAGTGAGTGAGTCACCAAGTCGCTCCCTGCTACTCCCCCAGCCTCCAAGGTGAGTGAGTCACCAAGTCGCTCCCCGCTACTCTCCCCAGCCTCCAAGTAAGTGAGTCACCAAGTCACTCGCCGCTACTCCCCCCAGCCTCCAATTGAGTGAGTCATCAAGTCGCTCCCTGCTCCTCCCCAGCCTCCAAGGTGAGTGAGTCACCAAGTCGCTCCCCGCTACTCTCCCCAGCCTCCAAGTAAGTGGGTCACCAAGTCACTCGCCGCTACTCCCCCCAGCCTCCAAGTGAGTGAGTCACCAAGTCGCTCCCTGCTACTCCCCCAGCCTCCAAGTGAGTGAGTCACCAAGTCGCTCCCCGTAACAGCCCCCCCCCCCCCCCCCCCCCCAGCAAACGCTAGTTTTCAAACTTTTCTTCCCTTCTCTCTCTCTCCCTCAGCAGCCATGGAGCCCAGTCCCTGCTTGTATATACCTGTTTTGGACAGTGCTCACATCACTTCCGCCTGAGAGGGATGGAGGATCGCAGAGGCCAGGAGCATACCGGATCCAATCCGCTAATGCGATGCAAATGTATTTAAATGCCGCCGCAAATGATAACGCCACCAGCTGGACCATGGCTTTCAGTTCGGCGCCAAGCTCAAACCTCAATTTTGACCGGAAACCCGATTCTCTCCCTTATGGGGGCTGTCTCTGTTTTGGGGGGGTCTGTTGGGGTGGGATGATAAGGATTCGCATTGTGGAGGGTGGGGTGGGGGGGGTTGGAGGGGTGTAGAGGTGCGATCCCTTGATTAACTTAAGGGTCACCCAGTTTGAAGACCTACCCCTTGGCCCACTGTGCCATGGCCATGCTAGGAAATACCAGTGAGAATCCCAGCCCAGAGGGACTGAGAATCATTGAGGTGCAGAGAATCCAGTGCCCAGCCCCTTAATAGGATGCAAATAGGTTAATTTGACCTATTTGCAACCTCCCACTACCGTGGGGTGTGAACCTTGATGCCCCTGCCAGCAGGGGACTATAGCATTGGAAACGGCGCCAATCCCATTCCCCCCCCCCCCCCCCCCCGGACACTTGATTCTCCCTCATCGGGAAATCCACTACCGAGGGCGTGCGGCACAGAATCCAGCCCAAAAAATGTCCAAAATTCAATGCTAATTGGCAATATCTCCAGTGAGTTGAAAATGTTGTGAATATATTTCTCTCGGGACATGTGCAGCTTTGAGAAATCCAACATGTTAAAAAGCTGAATCATGTTGTAGACATCGCACTCAACAATTCTTTACCATTTTGTAGTCGTGAAAACGTCTTTCTGCACGGAGTAGAATTATGTAGTCTCAGCAGGGAAGAGCCATCAACGTTCTACCAACTGAGATTTTCCTCCTTTTGTTTATTCAGATGAGTTAGATGAGAGGACAGTGGAAAGTAATGAACAAAGGGAAGAAATTATTCGCCTTAAACAAGAGAGGCACTATCTAGGAAATGAGCTCACTTTAGCAGGTAAGTGAATGAACTCTGAAGAAACACACCAGGGTGTTGCGTGAGCAGGGATTCCAGGTCAGCCTCCGGCCTCTACTAAGTTAGCTGATCCTTGCCGGAGTGGATGTAATCCAGTACAAATGGCCTTGTATTCTGGGACTGTGGAAGAGAAAAGTGCAGTATCCTGTGCTTTTTTAAATCCAGCAACTATTGACTTTTCACTGCACCCCGGTACATGTGACAATAAAAAAATCCATCCAACTAAAGTATGATGTCTCTCTCTCCAACAGTTAGCACAAATTACGTAGGCTCATTCATGAAGAATGATATTTTACAGGAGATATTGCAGGGTTCTTGTCCGTGGATGGATCTATGCTCCACTGTGTGTCACTGGTTTCACGATCAGAAATTAATGGAAGAAAACATAGTTAAGATCCTCCTGTGTCCTCTTTGAGCAGATATTTCTTTCCTACTGAATGACCTTGAAGTATTTTCCATTTAACTTCATGTCATGTGATTTTTCATTTATTTTGTTAATGGCTGCTCCAGATACTCTAATAAATTTATCTTTTGACGTATTTGGGTATAATTCAAGTATTTGTGTTTTTGGTTTATTTTCCTGTTTTGTTTTTCTGCCCAGTAATGCTGCAACCTATTTATAGAAAAGCCAAACAAAGATTCTGATTTTCGCAGCCAGAAGTGCTAGGTCTGCTATATACAAAATGGCGGGTTTGGGTTAAAGAGAAAATTTAGTCTCTTGTTCTGTGTTTCCACTTCAGTTGAACGGGAGAAGAGGAAAGATCAGATACTAGATCTGGCAAGATCAAAACAGGAACGAGCAGACACTGAACTGCATGGTCTTCGGCAGGTCAGACCATTTGAGATTTGTTACTGTAATCATTAATTAAATATTGAAGGACATTAAATATTGTAGGACAAAGTTGCTTTGAAGCAATCAGATGTACACAAACCAGAAGAAAGTTATATTTGGTCATTGTGTACATAAAAATAAATGATTTCCAAGGTCAGTGGAATATTCAGTAATTTGATTTGATATTTAAATAAATTAATCATCACTTTGGTTGAACCAAACAAACCTGGATGCTTCCAAAATGAATCACCGATCTATGATAACATCGCCAAAAAAAGTCAGCTGTTCAGCCCTCATGCCCATTCCAAGCCTCAATTAGATCAATTCTGAATTGTATCTCAAATCCATTCACTCGTCTTTAACCCATATCTTTTGATATGGGTACTGACCTGCCTTGAAAATTTCAATTAACCCAGGATCCAGATTTTTGGGGGAGGAAATTTGTAGATTTCCAATATCCTTTACGTAAAACATTGTTTTACTATTTCACTCTTATGGCCTATCTCCTTAATTTTAACATTGTGTCCCCACCAAAGGTAAGTTTCCCTTTTTGGATATTTCCATTAGATCACGCTCCTCAATGCAACATGTCCTTACAACCCTCAAGCATCGTTTCGACTGATGTTAAACTGACCGGCCTGTAATTTCCAGGTTTCTCCCTCTCTCCTTTGTTTAAGAAAAGCATTTTTGGCACTGATTAGTTCTTCATGGTTCACTTGTATGCAGAAATGTGTTTTGTTGCACAAGAGCACATGTTCTTTTTTTGAAAAATATTATTGAGGCATTTGTATTATAAATTTTAAATTTTTCCCAAAGAAGTCAATAAACGGCGCCACCTCCGAGCAAACCCTTCCACCGAGCCCTTCAAGGCAAACTTTATTTTCTCTAGCTTGAGAAACCCGCCAGGTCACTCATCCACACCCCCGACTTTGGGGGGGTTCCGACTCCCTCCATTCTAACAAGCTCCATCTCTGGATTACCAGGGAGGCAAAGGCCAAGACATCAGCCTCTCTCGCCCCCTGGACTCCCGGATCTTCTGACACACCAAAATCGCCACCTCTTGGAATCGGGGCCACCCTCACTTTCAGAACCTCTGACATAACATCGGCAAGCCCCTGCCAAAATCCCCCAAGCTTTGGACACGCTCAGAACACGTGGACACGGTTCGCGGGCCAACTCGTGCACCACCCACGTCTATCGTGCACCCCCTCAAAAAAACTGCTTATCCGGGCCAAAGTCATATGTGCCCTGTGGACCACATTAAAGTGAATAAGGCTAAGCCTGGTGCACAACGAGGATGCATAAACTCCTCAAGGCACCCTCCCACAGCACAGCCTCCAGCTCCCTACCCAACTCTTCCTCCCACGTACGCTTCACCTCCCCTATCGGGGGTCCCTCCCAGTTTCAGCTCCTTCCCAG
Source organism: Scyliorhinus torazame (assembly GCF_047496885.1). NCBI lineage: Eukaryota > Metazoa > Chordata > Chondrichthyes > Carcharhiniformes > Scyliorhinidae > Scyliorhinus > Scyliorhinus torazame. The sequence continues at coordinate 60,633,049 of NC_092707.1, forward strand.
TTTCAGCTCTTTATATATTTCCGACACCTTCCCTCCCCGCTCCTGGCTTTGACACCACCTTATCTTGTAGTCCCTGGGGCGGAGGTGCGGAAAGGTCGATACCTGCCTCCGTAAAAAGTCCCTGACCTGCAAATACCGGAGCCCATTTCCACCGGCCAGCTCAAATTCTTCCTCCATCTCTTCCAAGCACGGATAAACAAATCCCCAAACTGCTCCAACCTCCCCCGGGTAACAAATGATGATTGCCACAGACCGGCACCCAAACCGAAGCCGGCAGAGGTGCCGTTAACAGTGCCCCAAACTCGTATCCTTACATGAGCCTGCCCCAAGAGCACATTTTCATGAAAAGAAATACCTTTTAAAGTAATTAATTGTACGTCTGAAATATTTTCACATCTTTGAGGTATGTTCATCGCAATGCATACAAATGCAAGTCTAAGCTTCCCGAGGCATTACTCAATCTTCCAGCTGAAGCTATGGCATCACCTCTTGTGTGCAATGACAGTTTATAAAAGAGTTGAAAATTTACCCAAGTGCCTCCTTTAGGAAAGGAAATCCCAGAGAGGCAAAAATAGACATTGGACCACTGGAAAATGTGGTTGGAGAAGTAATAATAGGAAACAAAGAAATGGCAGAGGAACTGAATAGTCACTTTACATCAGTCTTCACGGTGGAAGACACCAGTGGGATGCCAGAGCTTCAAGAGAATCAGGGGGCAGAGGTGAGTGCAGCGACCATCACTAAGGAGAAGGTTCTGGGGAAACTGAAAGGTCTGAAGGTGGATAAATCACCTGGACCGGACGGACTACACCCTAGGGTTCTAAAAGAGATAGCTGAGGAGATTATGGAGGCATTGGTGATGATCTTTCAGGAATCACTGGAGGCAGGAAGGTCCCAGAGGACTGGAAAGTGGCTAATGTAACACAGCTGTTCAAGAAGGGAGGGAGGCAGAAGACGGGAAATTATAGGCCGGTTAGCCTGACTTCGGTCATTGGTAAGATTTTAGAGTCCATTATTAAAGATGAAATTGCGGAGTACTTGGAAGTGCATGGTAAAATAGGACTGAGTCAGCACGGCTGTGTCAAAGGAGGTCATGTCTGACAAATCTGTTAAGAGTTTTTTGAGGAAGTAACAAGGAAGTTAGACAAAGGAGAACCAGTGGACGTGGTTTATTTAGATTTTCAGAAGGCCTGTGAGTGACAAGGTGCCGCATAGGAGACTGTTAAATAAGTTAAGAGCTCATGGTGTTCAGGGTAAGATCCTGGCATGGATAGAGGATTGGCTGACTGGCAGAAGGCAGAGAGTGGGAATAAAGGTGTCTTTTTCAGGATGGCAGCCGGTGACTAGTGGTGTACCTCAGGGGTCTGTGCTGGGACCACAACTTTTCACAACATGCATTAATGATCTGGAAGAAGGAACTGAAGGCACTGTTGCTAAGTTTGGAGATGATACTAAGATCTGCAGAGGGACAGGTAGTATTGAGGAAGCAGGCGGGCTGCAGAACCGGCTAGGATAGTGGGCAAAGAAGTGGCAGATGGAATACAATGTGGAAAAGTGTGATGTTATGCACTTTGGAAGGAGGAATGGAGGCATAGACTATTTTCTAAATGGGGAAATACTTAGGAAATCAGAAGCACAAAGGGACTTGGAGTCCTTGTTCACGATTCTCTTGAGGTTAACGTGCAGGTTCAGTCGGCAGTTAGGACGACAAGTGCAATGTTAGTATTCATGTCGAGAGGGCTAGAATACAAGACCAGGGATGTACTTCTGAGGCTATCTAAGGCTCTGGTCGGACCCCATATTGTGAGCAGTTTTGGGCCCCGTATCCAAGGAAGGATGTGCTGGCTTTGGAAAGGGCCCAGAGGAGGTTCATAAGAATGATCCCTGGAATGAAAAGCTTGTATGAGGAATGGTTGAGGGCTCTGGGTCTGTACTCGTTGGAGTTTCGAAGGATATGGGGGGATCTTATTGAAACTTACAGGATACTGTGAGGCCTGGATAGAGTGGACGTGGATAGGATGTTTCCACTTGTAGGAAAAACTAGAAGCAGAGGACACCATCTCAGACTAAAGGGACGATCCTTTAAAACAGAGATGAGGAATTTCTTCAGCCGAGGGTGGTGAATCTGTGGAACTCTTTGCCGCAGAAGGCTGTGGAGGCCAAATCATTGAGTGTCTTTAAGACAGAGATAGATAGGTTCTTGATTAATAAGGGGATCACGGGTTATGGGGAGAAGGAAGGAGAATGGGGATGAGAAAAATATCAGCCATGATTAAATGGCGGAGCAGACTCAGTGGGCCGAGTGGCCTAATTCTGCTCCTATGTCTTATGGTCTTATGGATGGTTGCAGCTCCAACGACACTCATGAAGCACAGCATCATCCAGGACAAAGCAGCTCGCTTGATTGCTCCCCCTTCGACAAACATTCAAACCCTTGTTGCTCGGTTTCTCTGGTTATGAATATGGCGGTCAGTATAGTCGCCTTCCTTAATTCTAATTATGTTTGCTTTAGAGTCGCCAGGTATCTCTCGATACCGCCACAAGGTTCAAACCCGAATACTGATCAAAGAGCCGATACACCAGTTAGTTAGTTCAAAGTCAATACTATTTATTTACACACACAGTAAGATCTACACATGCACAAAGTACTACAAACTAAACTATCTCTAATGCTAACGCCTATACTTAGCTTTGGGTGCCCACTCAGTCAGAGGAACAATGGCCGTTGTTCGGATCTGAAGTTGTTGGGTTCGAAGTGGTACAGTAGAACAGCTAAGGTCGTCTGTTTGGTAGCGAGCGTTGACCTTGGATTTACTTGCTTCTGGTGCAGCTGGTGGATGGTTCTTTCCGCTTTGAGGGCCAAATCCAAAAGAGCAGTTCTCTCTCGAGGTTTTTTTCTTATACCCTGAGGGGCTTCGCGTGCTTTTGGGCGGGCCTTAAACTTGGCCCCAATTAATTGGGCCGCATCTTGATCACTGGTATTGAACTTGACCAATAAAGGAGTGGGTGCCCTGATGGCTGGGCGTGTCTTTGGTGGCCGTTGGCCTTGCTTTGTTTGCGCTTTCGGTTTGGGGAACTGGCGCCGGGGTGTCTGGAGCTGTATCGGTTGCTTGAGTCTTTCCTTTGTTCCCGGAGATGGGCCATCAATATGTTAATTCACCTACAGTTTCAGTCTCGTCTGGGAGCTGCCGTCCCAATATGCATGCAGGCTCTGGGCCTGCTTGCTTTCCTAACATTGTCCATAGTTCCCTATATTCATTGCGAGCATCCATTTTGTATTCTGGAAGTGGCCATCCCAGATGCTACACCCTCCACCACCAATGATTAGTCGCAGCCATGTGTATCATCGACAAGATGCAGTGCAGTAACTCATCAAGGTTCCTTCGACAACACCTTCCAAACCCATGACCACCACCATCTAGAAAGACAAGAGCAGCAGATACCTGGGAACCCCAACACCTGGAGGTTCCCCTCCAAGTCACACATCACCCTGATTTGGAAATATATCGAGGTTCCTTCAGTGTCGCTGAGGCAACATCTTGGAACTTCCTCTCTACCAGCACATTGGGTGTACCTACACATCAAGGACTGCAGCGGTACAAGAAGGCAACTCACCACCACCTTCTGAAGGACAACTAGGGATGGGCAATAAATGTTGGTCTGACGGGCGATGCCCACATCCTGTAAATGAATTTTTTTAAATCATAAAAAAGTTGTTATTGTTGGCCTCTGCAAAAATGTTGCTGTGGATTTTTGGAGTTCAGCAAGATGAAACAAGTGACTGATATACCAATGTGCGATGCTACAAACCTTGAGTGTGGTTGGTACGTAATGTGACTGGCTATGGGGTGGAGAGACCAAGTTGGAAAGAGGAAGTATTTTCCACTTTTAGACCCTACTTTTTGTTGCAGCCTTTGAGTGTAATTTGAATAGATCTTAGAGTCGGTTATCTGTATTGCCATTACATTTTTACAAATAATATTGGGCCAGAAATTGCTCTGATATTTCATTGGAATTATGCATTAGCTATACTTGCTTGCCATTATTAATTGTTTTTTAAAAGAATATCAATTTGTAGAGTAAAAGAAATAAGGCATGAGTTCCAGTTCTCCTCAAATTGCTCTGTTGTTAGCCTTCCCAAAGCCTATCAAAATCGGTTCTCGCTGTGAGGCTCCCCATTGAACTTAATGATTATGACATTGCAGAAATTACATTCCCACCTCTGCCTTTTGGGAAAGTGATTAATATGGTGAAGGACATATAAATTGTGATTTATGATCCTCACGTGGTATTCAATCTTGGAGGCCCATAAAGGGACCTGTGAAGCTTTGGGAGCTTGCACCAGCAGGTAGCAAAGTGCTCTTAGCGGCTTATTAATTTTCTTTTCTCTGCCTTGGCAGTTTTGCCGTTTAAAAGTGGGTCAGTAAGGGCGACACTATGGCGAGGATCTGTGTTTTATTCCGGCCCTGGGTCACTATCCGTGTGGAGCTAGCACATTCTCCCCGTGTTTGCGTGGGTCTGACCAAAGATGTGCAGGGTAGGTGAATTGGCCACACTAAACTGCCCCTTAATTTAAAAAAAAGTGGGTCAATCATTCAAATACAAATTAGATAACGTTTTCAGAAAATCACATTCTGGGACACGGTCTATGTGGATAATTTGAGAGGTGATAAGTGCAGCATGTTTGGAAGGAAAGTTATGACTTTGAACCTATAATTTCCAAAGCTTTCCACTCTGGGGTTCTTATCGTGTTAGCTCTGGGTCTGTATTAGACAAACTGATAGAGATTAATTGCTGTGATTGGTCAACAACTCTATTACCATTATTTCAGGGCACTACCAAGATGGTAGAAGGCAAACTAGATCGACCTTGATCTTTTTTCTAGCAGTTGCTGTTTTCACATGAAAGCACTGCACTGGTATACCCATTGGAATTTCACTGCTCCTGATCATGATGGATAGGACTGCTAGCTTTTGAGTTGATGGATCAAGAATGTTTGTGCATTTTTGACACCTACGCTCCCAATTACTCATTAACCTCTCCAAGACTAATACAACATTTCCCAAACACAACTAGATTATAATGCCCACTCTTTTTGCTCAGTTTTTTAAAATGTTCTTTTATTTTTGTCTGTTTTCTCTGTTTCTTAATTCACACTCTCTTACTCTTGTATTCCTGTTTCTATATTTTGCTTGACTCTAAATCTAACTATTTCCTTCTCTGTCTATCATTGTTTTTCTTTCCGTGCATTCATTGGGGAGATATTTCATTGGTGTAAGCCCCCGGATACAACATTACATCGCTGTGCCATTATCTGGTTAGCATTCTCTCTCTTTGCAGCACCAATGTGATGAGCAAAGAGTCCCACTTGATGTTCGGTGTCAAACCTGCCATTGCAACAATTTGCTGCCCATTGTATTTTTGACACATTAATCTGGAATTCTAAGGAGGTTAAATGACCACGATGTTCTGGTGTAATTTAAACTTGTGGCCCATGAGATTCTTTTCCCTCACGGTTTAGAACTTCCAAATATGTAACCGAAGAGGTCCCTCTGCCGTTACTGTGATGCAAGCAGCCAAGTTGTCCAGTGAATTTGTAGTGAGAAGGAAAAACAAACTTAATCACTGCCTCTTTGTCAAAGACCCTCCCATAAGGACCTGGATTTAAATTGTTTATGATGGTACGTGGCACTCAACTTGGATATCTATTACATCAAATTGCCCTGTGTGGGTCCTTCCATTATACTGAAGGCAGATTTCCTTTTAGGTGAGAGGAGACTCTGACACTTGCTGCTGCTAGTAGGTGTTACCCAAAGGCTAGTTTTTTAAAAGTTTCACTGGCTAGGCCAGCGTTTATTGCCATTCCTTGTTGCCCTTGAGAAGTTGATGGTGAGCTGCCTTCTTGAACCCTCCAGTCTCTGAGATGTAGATAACCCAGTGTTGTTGTGGCAACATGCAGTTTATTCAGATGTACCATGATTCTGATGTCAGCAGTTAAACAACACTTCCTAAGCTCTGCACATCACATTAATGATTCTATTGAGTATGGTGTTTTTTGATGTTCCGATCAGGAGGATGACGTCAATGTAATTCCACATTTTAGGGTGTGTTGTGCTGCTGGTGAGAAGATCCAGATACCTGCGAGTGATGACTTAAATCTGTGTTTGTTATTTGTTAACCAACAAGTGACTATTCTTTTGTGAGGGAAGGGAGATAGATAGGCAAGCTAGATCTCTTTGGAATTTAACGGGTTCTGAGGTGGCGTGCCCTTTGACGGCTGTGTAAGCAGACAGGTCAGCAGTATTCCATGCTGCTGTTAATGGATTGACCAGCCAGGCCAGTCCACTAGTTCATCCTGGAGGAGCAGATCAGTTACTGGGAGCTGGGATTCTTTCAACTCCATTCCAGGCAAAACCAGTGCATTTGCAGGTAGGTTATACTTTATCTGAATAAGTAACAAGAAGCTTACCAGTGCTTTGTTGTGCAGTTTTAACTGTTTACTGTCCAGCAGTACCTTTGTGTACAATTTACGATCCACAAACTTTGGCTCTACCAACCTGTAGCTAAGATTTCTTAACTTTGGTAACGAGTGTCTCCCTATGGGTGAAGAAAGATGCGCTTTGTGTTGGGCAAATAACGATTCTGCAGTTACTAATTTCTCAGATCAACTGTACCATTTAAAACATGATTTTGCATTTGCTCTTGGATACAATGTAGTTAGTCATACATCATTGGCATAGTGTATAGAAAGCATGGTTCATTGTATAAATCCGTAATTTTATAGAATAAACTTAATAGTTAAGATAAAATTAACCACAGTTACTTTCACAATTCATTCTTAACGTGTACTGTTGTCCTAGTCTTCACAGATATTTGTTTGGAACATTAAATGTTTGTATCTAATCTTTACTATGTGTCTCTTCTACATCTTGTGATCAGGTTAATGAAAAGCAACAACATGACTTGCAGCTTCTGCACCTGAATCTTGAAAGTTCTCAGGAGTTGATCCAAAAGCAGGAGGAGAAAATACTAGAACTTAGGTAAGCAGGAAGATGTGATCGTACTGTTTAAATGTTGCTGTCCTTTCACACGGCCCTTTCCAATTTTTATTTTGGCACAGTGTTGTAAATCCACACATCATGATCGTGCCTCTGTTGAAACCAGCACACCCGTAGAGACTGAAAGTAGACAATACAACTGTGTCATATTACATAATGCATTCATTTACTCATTGATATATAAATATAAATCGAAACTTCTCCAGCAGCAATTCTGCAATCAACAGATAAATAGTTATTTATTCTAAGATATGGTGGCACAGTGGATAGCCCTGCTGCCTACGGCACTGAGGACCCGGGTTCAATCCCGGCCATAGGTCACTGTCCATGTGGAGTTTTTTTTTTAAACAAACATTTTATGAAGGCATTTATGGTTTTATAACAACAAAAGACACAAATACAAATGTAAACATAATTCAGTGCGTAACACCTCCCTCCATCGCTCACTGTTCTCGCCTAAGCTATACAAAACAAACCGTATAGCGACACCCGATGCTCTTCCCCCCCCCCCCCCCCGGGCTTATTGAATCAGTTTTGGGATATGGGTTAGCGACATGGCTGGGTTTCTCAGGCTTGAGAAAATTACATTTAAATTTGCCCTGAGAGGATCAATGTTAAGGTTCATTCGGAGGTGGCAGCCGTTTATCTTCTTCGGGGAAAACTAAACTGTCCGTGTAGAGTTTGCACATTCTTCCCGTGTCTGCGTGGGTTTCACCTCCACAATCCAAAGATGTGCAGGGTAGGTGGATTGGCCACGCTAAATTGCCCCTTAATTGAAAAAAAAATAATTGGGTACTCTAAATTTATTTTAAATTATTCTAAGATGTTTAACTAGCATCTCTCCATGAGGCAACCATTTTAGGTGATGAAACCTGATATTAGACTTATGAAAACACTGTTTTCATAAGGTTTGTAAAAGTGGACTAGTATGACAAATATTTTCCTTCCACACTGGGGAAAGGCACCCCGTATCCCATATGCATTTGTCGTCTTAATAAGTCTCCCATGTGAGACTTATGGGCCAGAGTTTAGAGAACACCAAGCATATCATGGAGTTCACCTGACCTACAACTTTTAATAGTTTTTGGTTATGAGGAGCACAAGGGCCCATTTTCCAGGTGTTATGCAACAGAGATCTTAAGTATTTTTAAACAAAACAATATTCTATGAATCCAGTTAACATTTTATAAACATAGAGTAAACATCTTTTCAACTACCAACACAAATATCCTCCAAAGATACAGTACTCTATAGGTAACCCTTATTAACTTTCCTTTCGCCAAACACCCTTTTTCTACAAAACAGTAGGCTTGAATTCCTTACTGAAAACAGGTATTCCTTTGAAGTTATCAAGTGGTCTGGAGATATTCTTTAGCATGCAGAGAGCGAGGCCAAAAATACACCTTTGTCCGTAATGGGCCCTACTCTTTCCCTGGTTATCTTCTTCCCATTGATATACTTGTAGAACATCTTGGGATTGTCCCTACTTTTACTAGCCAGAACTTTCTCATATCCCCTCTTTGCTCTCCTAATTGATTTCTTAAGTTCCATCCTGCACTTTCTGTACTCCATTAATGCCTCTGCAAACTTGTTCCCCTTATATTTGATAAAAGCCTCTCTTTTCCTTCTCATGTATCCTGAATGTCTCCGGTCAACCATGGTTCTCTGGGTTTGTTATACCTTCTTATTTTCCGAGAAGGAACATATTGGGCCTGTACTCTTCCCATTTCATCTTTGAACACCCCCCACTGCTTGTATGTAGATTTCCCCACAAGTAACTCTTTCCAGTCTACCTTGTCCCGATCAAGCCTCATTTTGTTAAAATCTACTCTTTCCCCAATCCAAAACTTTTTTTTGCAACTTGTCTATTTCTTTGTCCATAACAAATTTAAATTGAACTGTGTTGTGGTCGCTATCACTAAATTGCTTCCCCCACCAACACATCAACCACCTGTCTGGCTTCTTCCCCAGAATTAGGTCCAGCACTGCACCGTCCATTGTTGGACCCTCTACATATTGAGCAAAGACGTTCTCCTGTATACATTTTAAGAACTCTACTTCATCTAAGCCCTTAACATGATGGCTATCCCAATTAATTTTGGGAAAGTTAAAATAACCTAATTTAATTACCGTCTTATTATCTTTACACCCCTCCATGAGTTACGCACATAATAAGTGTTAGTAATAAGTGACACATTATTAGTGTCACAAGTAGGCTTACATTAACACTGAACAAAGAACAAAGAAAAGTACAGCACAGGAACAGGCCCTTCGGCCCTCCAAGCCCGTGCCGACCATGCTGCCCGACTAAATAAAATCTTCTACACTTCCTGGGTCCGCATCCCTCTATTCCCATCCTATTCATGTATTTGTCAAGATGCCCCTTAAATGTCACTATCGTCCCTGCTTCCACCACCTCCTCCGGCAGCGAGTTCCAGGCACCCACTACCCTCTGTGTAAAAAAACTTGCCTTGTACACCTCCTCTAAACCTTGCTCCTCGCACTTTAAACCTATGCCCCCTAGTAATTGACCCCTCTACCCTGGGGAAAAGCCTCTGACTATCCACTCTGTCTATGCCCCTCATAATTTTGTAGACCTCTATCAGGTCGCCCCTCAACCTCCGTTGTTCCAGTGAGAACAAACCGGGTTTATTCAACCGCTCCGCATAGCTAATGCCCTCCATACCAGGCAACATCCTGGTAAATCTCTTCTGCACCCTCTCTAAAGCCTCCACATCCTTCTGGTAGTGTGGCGACCAGAATTGAACACTATACTCCAAGTGTGGCCTAACTAAGGTTCTATACTGCTGCAACATGACTTGCCAATTCTTATACTCAATGCCCCGGCCAATGAAGGCAAGCATGACGTATGCCTTCTTGACTACCTTCTCCACCTGTGTTGCCCCTTTCAGTGGCCTGTGGACCTGTACACCTCGATCTCTCTGACTTTCAATACTCTTGAGGGTTCTACCATTCACTGTATATTCCCTACCTGCATTAGCCCTTCTAAAATGCATTACCTCACATTTGTCCGGATTGAACTCCATCTGCCATCTCTCCGCCCAAGTCTCCAAACGATCTAAATCCTGCTGTATCCTCTGACAGTCCTCATCGCTATCCGCAATTCCACCAACCTTTGTGTCATCTGCAAACTTACTAATCAGACCAGTTACATTTTCCTCCAAATCATATATATATACTACGGATAGCAAAGGTCCCAGCATTAATCCCTGCGGAACACCTCTAGTCACAGCCCTCCACTTAGAAAAGCACCCTTCCATTGCTACTCTCTGCCTTCTATGACCTAGCCAGTTCTGTATCCACCTTGCCAGCTCACCCCTGATCCCGTGTGACTTCACCTTTTGTACCATTCTACCATGAGGGACCTTGTCAAAGGCCTTACTGAAGTCCATATAGACAACATCCACTGCCCTACCTGCATCAATCATCTTTGTGACCTCTTCAAAAAACTCTATCAAGTTAGTGAGACACGACCTCCCCTTCACAAAAAAAATGAAATGAAAATTGCTTATTGTCACAAGTAGGCTTCAAATGAAGTTACTGTGAAAAGCCCCTAGTTGCCACATTCCGGCGCCTGTTCGGGGAGGCTGGTACAGGAATTGAACCGTGCTGCTGGCCTGCCTTGGTCTGCTTTAAAAGCCAGCGATTTAGCCCAGTGTGCTAAACCATGGTAGAACCATGCTGCCTCTCACTAACACGTCCATTTGCTTCCAAATGGGAGTAGATCCTGTCTCGAAGAATTCTCTCCAGTAATTTCCCTACCACTGACGTAAGGCTCACCGGCCTGTAGTTCCCTGGATTATCCTTGCTACCCTTCTTTAACAAAGGAACAACATTGGCTATTCTCCAGTCCTCTGGGACATCACCTGAAGACAGTGAGGATCCAAAGATTTCTGTCAAGGCCTCAGCAATTTCCTCTCTAGCCTCCTTCAGTATTCTGGGGTAGATCCCATCAGGCCCTGGGGACTTATCAACCTTAATATTTTTCAAGACGCCCAATACCTCGTCTTTTTGGATCTCAATGTGACCCAGGCTACACACCCTTCTCCAGACTCAACATCGACCAATTCCTTCTCTTTGGTGAATACTGATGCAAAGTATTCATTTAGTACCTCGCCCATTTCCGCTGGCTCGACACATAGATTCCCTTGCCTATCCTTCAGTGGGCCAACCCTTTCCCTCTTGCTTTTTATGTACGTGTAAAAAGCCTTGGGATTTTCCGTAACCCGATTTACCAATGACTTTTCGTGACCCCTTCTAGCCCTCCTGATTCCTTGCTTAAGTTCCTTCCTACTTTCGTTATATTCCACACAGGCTTCATCTGTTCCCAGCCTTCTAGCCCTGACAAATGCCTCCCTTTTTCTTTTTGACGAGGCCTACAATATCTCTCGTTATCCAAGGTTCCCGAAATTTGCCGTATTTATCCTTCTTCCGCACAGGAACATGCCGGCCCTGAATTCCTTTCAACTGACATTTGAAAGCCTCCCACATGTCAGATGTTGATTTACCCTCAAACATCTGCCCCAATCGAGGTTCTTCCGTTCCCGCCTAATATTGTTATAATTAGCCTTCCCCCAATTTAGCACATTCACCCTAGGACCACTCTTATCCTTGTCCACCAGCACTTTAAAACTTACTGAATTGTGGTCACTGTTCTCGAAATGCTCCCCTACTGAAACTTCTACCACCTGGCCGGGAAGTTGCTGTGAAAATCCCCGGTACACTGAGGGAAAATTCAGAATGTCCAATTCACCTAACAAGCACATCTTTCGGGACTTGTGGGAGGAAACCGGAGCCCCCGGAGGAAACCCAGGCAGACACGGGGAGAACGTGCTGACTCCGCACAGACAGTGATCGAAGCCGGGAATCGAACCCGGGTCCCTGTGGCTGTGAAGCAATTGTGCTACCGTGTATTTGCTCCTCCATTTCCTGCTGACTATCTGGGCATCTATAATAAACACCTAGCAATGTAGCTGTTCCTTTTTTATTCCTGGACTCTACCCACAAAGCTTCATTTGATGCCCCCTACAAGATATCATCTCTCCTTACTGCAGTAACTGACTCCTTAACTAATAATGCAATGCCTCCTCCTCTTTTACCCCCTCCTCTGCCTTGCCTGAATATTCTATATCCCAGGATCTTGAGCTGCCAATCCTGCCCCCCTCACTCGACCGTGGCTCTGTGATAGCTATTATAGCATAAGTACACGTGCCAATCATCGCCCTTAATTCATCTGTTGTACCTTTATTACTCCTGGCTTTAAAGTAGAGGCCATCCAGCCTCGCTTTGTTCCCTTGAAACTTATTACTGCTGTATTCCCTCTGACCTGATTGCTTTTCTATGTTATACTGTGTCCCTATTCTGCTATCTGTCTGTGTCCCCTCCCCCTGCCAAACTAGTTTAAACTCTTTCCAACGGCACTAGCAAACCTGCCAGAAAGGATGTTTTGGTGGTAGTGACTAGATTCAGAGAGTTATCACCTTTTTAGTTGTGATAATGTCAATTCTTGTAAACCGTTTTTTATTGGTCATCCTGTTGAATGGTTCTTAATGCCATATTAGAGCAGAAGTGAAGTATGAGTTTCAATTTGTTTCAGATTAGCTCCAGTGTTGTGGTTTGGAGGGGAAATTGAAACCACAAGCCAATTGCTCCTTTATACATCTGTGAAGGATTTGCTAGTTCCAGAATACCCAAGATGTTTATCTAATTAGCCATGCCATGTTAATCAGGGATATCCCAAGTAAAAGGTAAAGTTGCCATAGTCCCAGATGACCATGGGCTGCTTTCGCCTTTGAGGGGGAGAGCTGACAGGTGGTGATTTAACCTGAGAATCACCACACCTCAGGTGCAAGCGGCAAGGTTGAGAAGGCAGGCCTTCATGAATAACCTCCAAGTAGAGCAGCACTTAGGTTGGGCAATTTGACATTGCTAATGTATTAGAGAGCAGAGAAATGCCAGAATTTCTTTGGAGTGGTTTTTCTCTCTTAAGCCTAAACAATGATTTATAGCATTATAATTGACCGACTGGATGGACATCACAACTTGGGTGGACTGTCTACATGGGAATTTGGAGATTTCCTGTCTGCTTCTATGTATGGTTCCATGCTCAACAAGTTGAAAGGTGATCTAATCAAGTTGTTTAAAATGATACAGGGATAAGGGTACATAATATCAATTATTTACTCTGATGTGTGAATACAGAACAAAGAGACATAGCCTTAAAATTGGAGCTAGGCCAGTTAGGAGTAAAATTTAGAATCATTTTCTCATACAAAATAGTATCTGGAATTTTCTCTCAAGAGGCTGTGGTCGATGCTGAGTTAATTGAAATTTTCAAGACAAAGAACAATAGATTTTTATTTGGTAAGGTTAGAGGGATATGGCAAAAAGTATAAATGGAATTGAGTTACAGATCAACGTAATTGAGTGGCTGAAAAGGCTCGTGGGGCTTACTGGCCTACTCTTAGAATAGAACTTACAGCGCAGAAGGAGGCCATTCAGCCCATCATTTCACCACTGGCTCCCAAAAGAGCTCTCCAGTTAGACCCATTCCCCAGCCCAATCTCTGTAGCCCTCTTAATTAATCCCTTTAAAATATATATCCATCTCTTTTGAAACCTGCCAAGGAATTCGCCTTTCCCACTCTCCCAGGCAGTGCATTCCAAATCCCAACAACTCTGAGTAAAGAATTTTCTCCTCCTCTCACTCCCAGCTCTCTTGCTGACCATCTTAAAATTGTGACCCTTAGTCACTGACATACAAACTAGTGGAAACAGAATATCCTTCTTTACTCTGTCAAAATTGTTCAGAATTTTGAGCACCTCAATATAATCTTCTCTGCTCCAGGGGATCAAGCTCAATTTCTCCAATCTGTCCTTGTATCTAAAATTCCTCATTACTGCTGTCATTCTAGTGAATCTCTGCACCTTCTCAAGGGCTTTAACATCCTTTAATAAGGGACTTAAAACTGAACACAATACTCCAAATGTGGTCTGACCAATGATTTGTAGAGGTGTAGCATCACTTCCTTGCTTTTATACTCTATGCCTCTATTTATAAACCCAAGAATCCTATAAGCCTTCTTAACAACTGTTCCAACTTGCCTGGCAACCTTCAGAGAATTATGCACTTGAACTCCAAGGTACCTCTGCTCCTTTACTCCCCTCAAAGTTGTACCATTGAGCCTATATTATCTCCCCATGTTTCTTCTATCAAAATTCATTACCTCACATTTCACTGTTTTAAAATTCATCTGCCAGGTGTCTGCCATTTGACCAACTTGTCAATGTCCCTCTGAAGTCGCTCAACATCATCCTCACAATTAACTATTTCCCCCAGCTTAGTATCATCTGTAAATTTAAAGATTTTGCCCTCAATACCCACCTCTTTTAAGAACAATTAAAAAATTTTTTAGAGTACCCAATTCTTTTTTTCCAATTGAAGGGCAATTTAGTATGGCCAATCCATCTACCCTGCATATCTTTGGGTTGTGGGGCTGAAACCCACGCAAACATGGGGAGAATGTGCAAACTCCACACGGACAATGGCCCAGAGCCGGAATTGAACCTGGGACCTCGGTGCCGTGAGGCAGTAGTGCTAACCACTGCACCACCGTGCTGCAAACACCCATCTCTAAATGATTTATTTAAATAAGGAAAAGCAACACTTGAGCCCTGGGGATCTCCACTTTCAACTCGGCTCCAGTCTGAGAAATGCCATCTATACCGACCCTATGTTTCCTATCTCTTAGCCAACTTGCTGCCAAGGACCCATCAAACCCAAACATTTTTAACTCACTAACCATCCTGCCTTGTGACACCGTATCAAATGCTTTCTGAAAGTTTAAATATACAACATCCCCGACACTACCCTCATGCTTCTATGTGTGCTAACTTAACAACAGCCCCCCCCCCCCACTTCATTTTTCATATGTCTATGTTCATAAGAGCATAGGATTTAGGAGCAGGATTAAGCCATTTGTTCCTTCGAGCCTGCTCAGCCAGTTAATTTGATCATGGCTGATCCGGTTGTGGTCTCAGCTCTACCTTCTTGTCGGCCCTCCTATAACCCCTGTGTATCAAATATCTGTGTAACTCGGCCTTGAATAGGTTTACAGACCCAGCCATCACTACTTTCTGGAGAAGAGAATTTCACAGACTAAGGACCCACTTGAGAGAAAATATCCTCATTGCTGTCTTTTTAAAAAACTATATCCCCTAGATTTAGTCTCTTCCACAAAAGGAAACCCCTCTGGGTATCCACCCTATCAAGTCCCCTCAAGATCTTGCATGTTTCAATAAGATCACCTCTTGTTCTTATAAACTCCAATGATTATTGTCTCAACCTGTTCAACCTTCCTTCAGGAGCACCATTCTGTCCTCAATTGCTATCCACACTTACACTTTCTAGCAGTGATCTCTGGACAGCAACTGGGAAAGGGAACCTGCTTTGATATTTTTCTTCCTGGATCCTGAAGCCAATTGTCCATTAAATGATTATATATTTATCAATTATAATTAAGACGTAACTAGTTTTTGTAATTTCAACTATCTACATAAGATTGTAGAAAATGTCTTTCATGAGACAGCACAGTGGCGCAGTGGTTAGCGCTGCTGCCTCACGGCACCGAGGACCCGGGTTCGATCCCCGCCCCGGGTCACTATCCATGTGGAGTTTGCACATTCTCCCCGTGTCTGTGTGGGTCTCACCCTCACAACCCAAAAGGATGTGCAGGATAGGTGGATTGCCCATTAATTGGAAAAAAAAAATTGGGTACTGTAAATAAAAAAGGAAGAAAATGTCTTTCAAACAATAAATGGGGAATGATTCTGGTTTACTTATTATGATGTATATTAGAACTTCCTGTCATGCAAGTGGGAAAACTGGTTTAATATTAGCATGTAATAGACATTGAATGTCGGTGCAAATTGAAAACTTGAGATCAAGATACTACCAAATCTACGTGCTTCTGTCCTGATTTGACAATTCCAATTTGTATGTTCTGTGTAATGTTCCTGAAACAAAAATCAAGCTGAAAACCCGCCCCAGAATTGACAATATAATGACAAATGCAGATGTTCTAATTTGCCTTTCAGCACCAATTGACTTTTTGAAGAATTGTGCAATATTAACACTTGAAAAATTCAATAAAAGGACTGTGAAAAGTTAATCACAAGGTCTTGCCATTGTTTCTGTTTGAAGTACATTTTTTTCTTTCTTATCTAAGTTCTAGTAGACTTCTCTCAGATTCCAACTCTATGACACAGAGCAGGGATGGACAGAATGAGATAGAGGGACAGGAACGCAAAACTGATGTGGTCATTAGAAAATGGAAAAAGGAAGCCAGCAAAGATATCATGACCAACAGGCAGAAAGAAGAAACCATGAAGTCAATGCAGAACTTCAATGATGAATTAGTTTCAAATAATACCAAAGAGCACGGCTATTTATTGGCCACAGAAGTGGGCAACACTCTCAGAAATTATACCTCGTCTGAATGTGCAAATGCTCAAACTTTCTTTCCCACTGACTTTGATCAGACTTCTAATGGAAATCTGGCATTCAAGAGCTATACTCTACAGACTAATGTTAATGATTCTAATAAAAAACCTACAAAATATGTTATACCAAAGCAAAGCTCCAAATATACAACCGCAAACAATTGCTTCTCACCTCAGGCAAGAGATGACAATTTGCAGCAAATGTCAAGGAAGCAGAGGTGGAGATTTGAAGGACCTTCTGATATCAATACCACAGAATGTATGGAATCATATAATAATATGGCTTATGCAAACATTGATCATCACAGTCCTTCCTGTAGCAGTTCTTGCAAAGGCAACTTAACCACAGTGGACAATCATTACACTCTTTGTTCAAAGTCAAGTGTAACTTCTATAATGTCATCAAAAGAAGCAACAAAGACTTCAGATAATCATAAAATGGAGGATAAATACAGTAATGAACTAAGTGATTGCAGAATTCGTGAAGACATGTCTCGACCTCATACCAAGAATGAAACTGACCAGGAGCCCACAAGCTCTGAACAAGATTGGATGAAGATTTATCAGCCAGCTGTAGATGTAAAGGACTTGTGGTGGCTGTACCTAAATGATGGTTCAGGATCATCCCATGGGTTAGACAGTCCTACTAGTGTAGGAAAAAAGAGGTGCGGGAATGTCAGTTTTTTTTTTTTAAAGTCTTAAGAATTAAAAGGGCAATTATCAATTGCAGAGAAATGGGGGATTAGTTTTGTTTTGAATCTTGAACCCCAGTAGGATTCTGAAACGCATCAGAAGTAGAAGTTTGCAGACCAAATGTTTTGCATGTATTTGGGTTCTGTTCGATACGTACCACTTTTCTGTATTTTGCTGATGCACTGTTTCATTCTCTATACATTAATTGGGTGGGAGAATGCTACAATTTGGAGTTTTTTGATTGCTCACTTTTTTAAAGATCAAACTAAGCTCATACTTTTAGAAGGTTATGAGCCCAAGCTGCACTGTAGAATCTTAAGCACATAATGACTTTTGCGAAGTACATTTGGGAAGCATTGGGTGAGGAAAAGATTGGGGTTGAAAGCCATTTCGCTCTATGTTTGAATAGCCTATTGATGGTGTCTAGGCTCGTACATAATCAGCGAGTATTAGGTATTCGAATAGTAGGTTCCTGTGCGGAGTTATACTCTATAATTTGTCACCGCCTTTTCACAGATAATAAGGGAAAATTGGAGACCAAAAAATTGAAGCCAGTGCTTTTTAAAAAAAAGTTAGCTAGGGGAACCTGACCAAGCATTGTTTTGCAGTTACAAATTTTTCCAGCTGGTTTTCAAGCTGCATTATTTCCCATTTTTTGATTTGTGAGTTGATATATGAGAAATAGATAAAACTCAATAGCTTTGAAACATTAACATCCTTTGCGTGTTATTCTTCCTATACCATCTATAGTGAGGAAAGGGTGGAATTGAACACCTTTAGTCTGGAGTCACCACTACGTTCCATGAATTCCTCACCAATCCGAGAAAGGTCACGGGCAAAGAGCAGCCTCCACGGTGACTCAGTTTCACCAATGAGGCTGAGCGCTAATGAGGACAGTGAAAGAGTGTCTGCTAATAATGTAAGTTGAAGATTTATCCAAGAAGAGGAAACAATTATAATCAGTGAGTTTTTGCCATCACTGGTATCCATAACCATTACGATGCAAATAAATTATTATTTAAAAGTATACTGTTGGTTAGCCATAGCAATCCAATGGAATGGCAACCTTAAAAGGTCTATATGGAAATCTGCAAAACAGTACTTCCTGAATGATTCATTATTATACAACAATGAGTCCGCCCAACAAGGATCGGTTAATAAGCAAAAAAGAAAAGCATCTGGTAAAAAGGTGAAATGCTGGAAATGCTCATGAAAGTTGAGCAAAAGCAATGGACAGAAAAGTGGGGTAATGCTTCAAGCGTAGACGCTTTGTCAGAATACATGGCTGTGAATATCCTACTTTTTGCATCTGAAAAGGCCTTGCACTCTGTTGAATTTGACCTACATGTGTACGTACTACATGCTAATCATAGGTAATCATAGAATTTACAGTGCAGAAGGAGGCCATTCGGCCCATCGAGTCTGCACCGGCTCTTGGAAAGAGCACCCCACCCAAGCCCACACCACCCTATCCCCATAACCCAGTAACCCCACTCAACCAACGCTAAGGGCAATTTTGGACACTAAGGGCAATTTATCACGGCCAATCCACCTAACCTGCACATCTTTGGACTGTGGGAGGAAACCGGAGCACCCGGAGGAAACCCACGCACACACGGGGAGAACGTGCAGACTCCGCACAGACAGTGACCCAGCTGGGAATCGAACCTGGGACCCTGGAGCTGTGAAGCAATTGCGCTAACCGCTATGCTACCGTGCTGCCCTATGCTAAAAGTAACTACTGAAAACATGGCTTCTGGAGGCATTTTTCATACTTTGTTAAACAGGAGGGTGGCATGAGGGGATGCCCCAGATAATTATTTTTACTTTGTCAAACGTTTCAGTGATCATTTATAGTAGCTAAGTTTTTATTGGAATCCTTGTATTTCAGAAACATGCCAGTTATCCTTGCCAAGCTAGCAAGCTATTTATTCTCACGTGTTGTGCACTTTATTTTTGTTAGAGCAAACCGTATCGATTATTGCAAATTAATTTGCATTTGTTGTGCTCAATATCTTCTAAGAGCTACTGGATAATATGCCTTTGTGTTAATGCAAATTAATGAGGCTTGTCAAATTCTCTAAAGAGTTATCGAGACGGCTGTTCACCAACGACTAAACTGCAACGTCTTCTGGCTGAATCCCGACAGATGGTCGCGAGCCTGGAGCGTAGCACTCAGCTTCCTCTTGGCTTATCATCCGGTGCTAACAGCAATAGCACTGCAAGGGTAAGTGGGGTTGCACAAAATTATTTCTTATATTCAAAGATAAATGGAGAAACCAACCTCTGACGCGGTACTTCTTGAGCAAAAAAGAGCCATCGATAAATTAGCATCTACACTGCAGAAATGATAAACAACTTCATGATTTGAAGTATAAGAATTAGCGTGTTGTATGATGTATGTGTGTGTGTGTGTGTCTATACACGTATAAAATGGTGTCCATCCCCCTTTCGTGGATGATTTTTGCCTTAAATTGGACCATAAGTGTATTTTACTCCTGTGGAATTGCAAGATCATTCAGATGTCACAGTGTGCACAGATAATGATGAGTTACTTTACATCAGCCTGTCAAGCTCTCGCCACGTCAGTTTCCCTTGTCAGGGATCAGACCTGTTCCAGAGAGAGTGAAAATTTGCAGGGCGTCATTTTCCAGATTAGCCACCAAGCCATGTGTCAAATCGTGGAGAAACTGTTGCTGATGAACATTTCAATTTACTGCCATGGTTTCATAGAATTTACAGTGCAGAAGGAGGCCATTCGGCCCATCGAGTCTGCACCGGCTCTTGGAAAGAGCACCCTACCCAAGGTCAACACCTCCACCCTATCCCCATAACCCAGTAACCCCACCCAACACTAAGGGCAATTTTGGACACTAAGGGCAATTTATCATGGCCAATCCACCTAACCTGCACATCTTTGGACTGTGGGAGGAAACCGGAGCACCCGGAGGAAACCCACGCACACACGGAGAGGATGTGTAGACTCCGCACAGACAGTGACCCAGTGGGGAATCGAACCTGGGACCCTGGAGCTGTGAAGCAATTGTGCTATCCACAATGCTACCGTGCTGCCAGCCAGGTTGAAAAGGAAAACAATCTGAAAGTGAGTATTTAAGCCCTCAGCCACCTGACATGCTTGGAAGGACCTCCTCCCCCAACACTGCTGCAATAATGTACCCAAATATAACCGGATATGGACCTCAAATGTCTCAAACCTGCATGTTTTATGCAGTCTTCAACATAGAAGTACCGTTGTGCCTTCAGAAAGATTGTGTAAGTCTTTTGTACAAAATAAAAAGGAAATTTGATGTAAAATCAAATGTTAAATTACCTGTACATTTTATTTTTTCATTTTAAAAGATGAGAAATGCAGCATTGTGAAAACATTGACTAAATGATTTAGCCGTGACAATTTGACTGTCTTGTCTTGGTAGAAGAAGGATTCCTTACAAAACTGGTGGGAGGGGAGGTAAAGAGAGGGGGGTGGGGAGGGGAAGAGATGGGGGAAGGGGGATGTTCACAGGTTCGAGAATCCTGAACCCTTGACCCAGGAGTTTATTTTGAAGGAGAAATTACAGACTTGAACCGTGATGTGGTAAATACTGAACTGCTCAAATATGAACAATTTATCTAACTATTTGAGTTTTACTTGTTTGTACATTGCTGAAAAGAGAAACATGTACGCCAAACAACTCTGTGATTGGCTGATCAAATCAATCAGCGTGTTCCTTTGTTGGTTCACAATAGGCAGACTGCAGGCTGCACTCAACCAGACCACACTTGCAAAACCCAAAATATCTACAGTTAGATGTGACTCCCCAATTGGACAGCACTTGCTGAACATAAGAACATAAGAACTAGGAGCAGGAGTAGGCCATCTGGCCCCTCGAGCCTGCTCCACCATTCAATGAGATCATGGCTGATCTTTTGTGGACTCAGCTCCACTTTCCGGCCCGAACACCATAACCCTTAATCCCTTTATTCTTCAAAAAACTATCTATCTTTATCTTAAAAACATTTAATGAAGGAGCCTCTACTGCTTCACTGGGCAAGGAATTCCATAGATTCACAACCCTTTGGGTGAAGATGTTCCTCCTAAACTCAGTCCTAAATCTACTTCCCCTTATTTTGAGGCTATGCCCCCTAGTTCTGCTTTCACCCGCCAGTGAAAACAACCTGCCCGCATCTATCCTATCTATTCCCTTCATAATCTTATGTTTCTATAAGATCCCCCCTCATCCTTCTAAATTCCAACGAGTACAGTCCCAATCTACTCAACCTCTCCTCGTAATCCAACCCCTTCAGCTCTGGGATTAACCTAGTGAATCTCCTCTGCACACCCTCCAGTGCCAGTACGTCCTTTCTCAAGTAAGGAGACCAAAACTGAACACAATACTCCAGGTGTGGCCTCACTAACACCTTATACAATTGCAGCATAACCTCCCTAGTCTTAAACTCCATCCCTCTAGCAATGAAGGACAAAATTCCATTTGCCTTCTGAATCACCTGTTGCACCTGAAAACCAACTTTCTGCGACTCATGCACTAGCACACCCAGATCTCTCTGCACAGCAGCATGTTTTAATTTTTTATCATTTAAATAATAATCCCTTTTGCCGTTCTTACCAAAATGGATAACCTCACATTTGTCAACACTGTATTCCATCTGCCAGACCCTAGCCCATTCACTTAGCCTGTCCAAATCCCTCTGCAGACTTCCAGTATTCTCTGCACTTTTTGCTTTACCACTTATCTTAGTGTCGTCTGCAAACCTGGACACATTGCCCTTGGTCCCCAACTCCAAATCATCTATGTAAATTGTGAACAGTTGTGGGCCCAACACTGATCCCTGAGGGACACCACTAGCTACTGATTGCCAACCAGAGAAACACCCATTAATCCCCACTCTTTGCTTTCTATTAATTAACCAATCCTCTATCCATGCTCCTACTTTCCCCTTAATGCCATGCATCTTTATCTTATGCAACAACCTTTTGTGTGGCACCTTGTCAAAGGCTTTCTGGAAATCCAGATATACCACATCCATTGGCTCCCCGTTATCTACCGCACTGTTAATGTCCTCAAAAAATTCCACTAAATTAGTTAGGCACGACCTGCCCTTTATGAACCCATGCTGCGTCTGTCCAATGGGACAATTTCCATCCAGATGCCTCGCTAGTTCTTCCTTGATGATAGATTCCAGCATCTTCCCCACTACCAAAGTTAAGCTCACTGGCCTATAATTACCCACTTTCTGCCTACCTCCTTTTTTAAACAGTGGTGTCACGTTTGCTAATTTCCAATCCGCCGGGACCACCCCAGAGTCTAGTGAATTTTGGTAAATTATCGCTAGTGCATTTGCAATTTCCCTAGCCATCTCTTTTAGCACTCTGGGATGCATTCTATCAGGGCCAGGAGACTTGTCTACCTTTAGCCCCATTAGCTTGCCCATCACTACCTCCTTGGTGATATCAATCCTCTCAAGGTCCTCACCTGTCATAGCCTCATTTCCATCAGTCACTGGCATGTTATTTGTGTCTTCCACTGTGAAGACCGACCCAAAAAACCTGTTCAGTTCCTCAGCCATTTCCTCATCTCCCATTATTAAATCTCCCTTCTCATCCTCTAAAGGACCAATATTTACCTTAGCCACTCTTTTTTGTTTTATGTATTTGTAGAAACATTTACTATCTGTTTTTATATTCTGAGCAAGTTTACTCTCATAATCTATCTTACTCTTTATAGCTTTTTTAGTAGCTTTCTGTTGCCCCCTAAAGATTTCCCAGTCCTCTAGTCTCCCACTGATCTTTGAACAATCCTGAGTGCGCTCATAACTAAACTAACAACCAATCTGACAATCAGTCAAGCTCGTAACATGGCTTTCTGGAAGTGACGTACATTCATACACAGGGACCCATTCTCTGAAAACAAAAGGAATATGTTCAAGCCTTGCGCCTTTTTGGGGAGCTTGGGGAGTCTTTAGTTCCCTATTGATTTCTCCGTGTCAACACTGCAGCTCGTCAGAGTTGACTTGCCAGCCTATCAGCACCCTTTTCTCCTGTTGTATAAATTTTTTTGATCATTTAAATTTGGCATTCTTGTGTTTGTTCTGATGTGTATAAGATGAAAAGCTTTGGCAACAAGTCTCTTTTCAGTAATATTCAAGGTGTGTATCACTAAATTCTTTGAAGAGATAACAAATAGGTTAGACCAAGGAGAGCCAATGGATGTTATCTATCTTGACTTCCAAAAGGCCTTTGATAAGGTGCCTCACGGGTGACTGCTGAGTAAAATAAGGGCCCATGGTATTCGAGACAAGGTACTAACATGGATTGACGATTGGCTGTCAGGCAGAAGGCAGAGAGTTAGGATAAAAGGTTCTTTTTCGGAATGGCAACCGGTGACGAGTGGTGTCCCGCAGGCTTCAGTGTTGGGGCCACAGCTGTTCTCTTTATATATTAACAATCTAGATGACGGGACTGGGGGCATTCTGGCTAAGTTTGCCGATGATACAAAGATAGGTGGAGGGGCAGGTAGTATTGAGGAGGTGGGGAGGCTGCAGAAAGATTTAGACAGTTTAGGAGAATGGTCCAAGAAATGGCTGATGAAATTCAACGTGGGCAAGTGCGAGGTCTTGCACTTTGGAAAAAAGAATAGAGGCATGGACTATTTTCTAAACGGTGACAAAATTCATAATGCTGAAGTGCAAAGGGACTTGGGAGTCCTAGTCCAGGATTCTCTAAAGGTAAACTTGCAGATTGAGTCCGTAATTAAGAAAGCAAATGCAATGTTGTCATTCATCTCAAGAGGCTTGGAATATAAAAGCAGGGATGTACTTCTGAAGCTTTATAAAGCACTAGTTAGGCCCCATTTAGAATACTGTGAGCGATTTTGGGCCCCACGCCTCAGGAAGGACATACTGGCACTGGAGCGGGTCCAGCGGAGATTCACACGGATGATCCCAGGAATGGTAGGCCTAACATACGATGAACGTCTGAGGATCCTGGGATTATATTCATTGGAGTTTAGGAGGTTGAGGGGAGATCTAATAGAAACTTACAAGATAATGAATGGCTCAGATAGGGTGGACGTAGGGAAGTTGTTTCCATTAGCAGGGGAGACTAGTACCTGGGGCACAGCCTTAGAATAAAAGGGAGTCACTTTAGAACAGAGATGAGGAGAAATTTCTTCAGCCAGAGAGTGGTGGGTCTGTGGAATTCATTGCCACAGAGGGCGGTGGAGGCCGGGACGTTGAGTGTCTTTAAGACAGAAGTTGATACATGCTTGATTTCTCGAGGAATTAAGGGCTATGGAGAGAGCGCGGGTAAATGGAGTTGAAATCAGCCATGATTGAATGGTGGAGTGTACGCGATGGGCCGAATGGCTTTACTTCCGCTCCTATGTCTTATGGTCTTAAATTACTATCTTATTTATTTATACAACAATTGTAATTACATTGGACAGTTTCAAGAAAGGAAATGGGAACCTAAACCAATTTGACCTACATTACTTACTGTAACCTCTCGTCACTTTCTAAACAAAATCAGAGAGGTAAATCTTTGTAAGCTGCTTTTAGTGGGCGGCACGGTAGCACAGTTCAGTGTCACAGGTTCGATTCCCAGCTTGGGTCACTGTCTGTGTGGAGTCTGCACATTCTCCCTGTGTCTGCGTAGGTTTCCTCCGTGTGCTCCGGTTTCCTCCCACAAGTCCCAAAAGACGTGCTTGTTAGGTGAATTGGACATTCTGAATATTTTACCCATGGGATTTAAAGTGACATGTGGTTTAAAATGTCTTGATTCTGAAGCTTTAGCTAAATGAGGACTTAATAATAATATAATAATCTTTATTAGTGTCACAAGTAGGCTTACATTAACACTTCAATGAAGTTACTGTGAAAATTCCCTAGTCGCCACAGTCCGGTGCCTATTCGGATGCACTGAGGGCGAATTCAAAATGTCCAATTCACCTAACAAGCTCGTCTTTCGGGATTTGTGGGAGGAAACCGGGGCACCCGGAGGAAACCCACGCAGACACTGGGAGAACGTGCAGACGCCACACAGACAGTGACCCAGGCCGGGAATCGAACCCGAGTCCCTGGTGCTGTAAAGCAACAGTGCTACCCACTGTGCCACCGGATAGGACTTATTGAAGTGGTAAACTGTTTGCAAAGGTTGAATGGAAAACAGTTAATTGCTAAATAATGGAACCTGAAATCAGCAATTTTATTTATAAATGAATGAATTCCACTGTACTGCCCACCTCTAAACTGTGTAATTCTTGTGTGAACTCCGAGGGAAAAATATTGTAAATTTATAGCAAGGTCAATGTGATATCCGTTTCCCATCTGCCATCACAAGAAAAGGATTGAGGTTATATTGTGAAGAACAGTAAGTAACCGTTAAGGGGCTGTTCAGTGTTCAAATTCCACTGGAACCTCTATTTCTGTGATTTGTAATTATTACATTTGGCTTGAAGAAAAATTCTTTGTTCTCACAAAATAGATAACACCATCAAGGTGACATTTATTGTTTATTCCTAGTTGCCTCGCCAACTGAATGGCTTGTGAGGTAACTCCAGAAAGCATTCAGAATCAAACATTTGTCGCGATTTTACGGAAATGAAACCGAGTCCCGTGTCAGGCGTGTTTAGCCGGGTGTTTCCCGGCTGAAGGCACCGAGAAAGACCCCACTAAACATGCCCAAAATGGGATTTTTTTTTGTGTGTGGGGGGGGGGGGAGGGGGGCTTTAATCGTGCCCCACCTTTCCAGTTATATTTATTCCATGCCTTTCAATTAACTGTGACATTGAAGATACGTTTTGATGCCTCTAGTTTTGGAAAGGGAATTGTTCAATAAATAATACAATTTATTTTTGAGAAAATATCACCACCACATTTAAAATTATTTAGCACAAATTTAGTCTAAAATCACCAGCAGCTGTTGGTATATTGTTGTTAATTGCTAAATGGCATTGAGCTTTTTATTTAGCGGAATAGGTAGTTTGGGTGATTTTATCAGTGCTGATTTAATTAGCTCAGATTCCAGTTTTTTGGTCAGTATTGGCTTAGAAGTCACCTGTCGCACTTCACAAATCTTTTAGAATTTTTTGTTAATTATGAGCGGGACCTGGGCGGCACGGTTAGCACTGCTGCCTCACGTGGCCAAGGACCCGGGTTCGATCCTGCCTCCGGGTCACTGTCCGTGTGGAGTTTGCACATTCTCCCCATGTCTGCGTGGGTCTCGCCCCCACAACATAAAGATGTGCAGGGTAGGTAGATCAGCCATGCTAAAATGCCCCTTAATTGGAAACATTTTTTAAAAATTAAGCACCATCTACCGACTGTACACACCAGTGGGATATTCCGGTCCCATGCTAGTGCACATGTTTCCGGGCGATGAAGGGTGCAGTCACCGTGAAATCCAGTTGACGATGGTGGGGTTGGTAGATCCCGCTGGCGGGCCACATCCGCCGCTGAGAAACACGCAGCTGGTTGGTCGGTAAATCCTGCCCTATATTGGTAGATGAGCAATCCAATAGCTTAGCTTTGAATTCGTAAAAAAAACATTTGCTAAGTTCCTTACGTGAGACTTGTAAAGAAGAATGAAGGCCACCTCAATTCATGTAGTGAAATCCAACCTTCACTCCACTGTTAATACAGCACAATAGCTTGAGATGGGACACTTTCTTGAGTGGGGAGTAAAACCTATTACCCGACACTTGTGACTGTTTAATACTATTTCATTACATTTATTTTTTTTAATTGTCAGAATCACAAGATTATGGGAAAATAACTATCTGGTTAAGGGCATATTTCAGGTCAGGTTGCACCATTCAATGTAAATTTGGATCCAAATTTAAAACTTTTTATTATTTTTAAAAATAAATTTAGAGTACCCAATTTTTTTTTTCCAATTTTAGGGGCAATTTAGCATGGCCAATCTTCCTAACCTGCACATCTTTGGGTTGTGGGGGTGAAACCTATGCAAACGTGGGGAGAATGTGCAAACTCCACACTGATTTAAAACTTTTCTGACTAAATAATAATGATACAATAATTTTTTGCAGGATGGTTCTTCGCTC
The DNA here is from genome assembly GCF_047496885.1 of Scyliorhinus torazame. NCBI lineage: Eukaryota > Metazoa > Chordata > Chondrichthyes > Carcharhiniformes > Scyliorhinidae > Scyliorhinus > Scyliorhinus torazame. The sequence continues at coordinate 60,660,400 of NC_092707.1, forward strand.
TAATATTGGAGAAAATCAATTCACTAAATTGTACTCCTGCGTGACAAGGTAAAATGACAGACATTTGCAAAGTGGAATGAATGCTGTGACAAGACCCTTAGACTGCAATGGATGGAACATTAAATTGCCAGTATCTGTGACGATTACACTTAATATTTACCAATGGACCAGATTCTGATGTGTTTTAGGTGCAGATATGAAAATTGCAAATAAATACATGGAAACAATTGTTATTTGTGTGCAGTGATAACTATAGTAATGCCATTTGTAGACATTTAATTTTAATGTAAAAATCCCAGTGCTGATCAGGTTAACAGCATTTGTACTGAAACTAGACACGGGGGGGGGGGGTGTCATGTTTGAAATAGTGTTTTAGAGTAGAATCATATTGCTATAAACTGAGGTTGCTCTTTACAATCTAGCAAATAAATTTTTGTTAATGTTTGCGTAATCTGCTTCAATAATTACTTGATTGTAAAAAGATTTGGAGGACTAGAAAAATGCCTGAATGAAGGACTGACGTACTATGGACTTGTTGCCTGAGGGAGTCCCTGCTTTTTAAAATAATTGCATCCATATTTGACTGCAGGTTCAATAAGAAGTCAGTAGGAAGTTGCTAGAGCCATTCTAGTCAGCCACCATCCTTACTAGTGAGTGAATATCAAAGTAAATGAAAGTGCAGGGGCAGCACGGTGGCGCAATGGTTAGCGCTGCTGCCTCAGCGTTGAGGACACGGGTTGATCCTGGCCCTGGGTTACTGTCTGTGTGGCGTTTGTACGTTTCCCCCGTGTTTGCGTGGGTCTCACCCCCACAACTCAAAGATGCGCAGTCTAGGTGATTGGCAACACTAAATTGCCCCATAATGGAAAAAGAAATTGGGTACTGTAAATTTATTTCTTAAAAAATAAATAAAAGTGAATAAATAATGGTTTTAAATCTGAATGACGGAATGATTCCACAAGAGCAATTTGTGGCAAATGCACCCCCCCCCCCCCCCACAATTCCAGTCCAATTTACCAGACTCTGAATTTATAAATATGAAATTTGTCCCAATACCTATAACTACATTTCCAGTTAAGTGATTCAACGATTTGCAATTTTATGTATACATTCCATTTGTTGTGCCAACTTATCTCAGTGTTCACAGTGATGAATGGGAGAGGAAATACTATTGCTTTCCTTCCTCCTAGATCTAACATGGCTAGGACTCATTAATTGCAGGCATAATTCCAATAAAATTAAAGGCTGAAAATCCACTAGGAGGAAATCTATCTTCACCATTGGCCTGAACAAATCAGCTGGTTAAACTGCTCTTTCAACATTTTCAGTGTCAACCTTCCCCAAGGAGCATGTGCGATTGCAATCACTGCAACAGCAAAACACTCCAGCAGTGAAATATCAACATGTAGAGGACATGGGTGTCACAGCTCCAGGGTCCCAGGCTCGATTCCCACCTTGGGTCACGGTCTGTCCGGAGTCTGCAAGTTCTCCCCGTGTCTGCGTGGGTTTCCTCCGGGTGCTCCGGTTTCCTCCCACAGTCCAAAAAAGGGGTGCAGGTCAGGTAGATCGGCCATACTAAATTGCCCTTGGTGTCCAAAAAGGGTTAGGTGGGGATAGGGTGGAGGGGTGGGCTTATGTAGGGTGCTCTTTCCAAGGGCCGGTGCAGACTCAATGCGCTGAATAGTCTCTTTCTGAACTGTATACTCTACGATTCTCCTGCTCTGTTATGTTGCTGAGATTGCCCCAGTAGATGAGTCTTACTGCAGTGTAGGTGATGCCTTTAAAAAGTGCTGTCCCTGATTTTCTAGATCTGCTGTTCCTGATTTTCTAGATCTGTTGGTTTTGCATACTGCAGTTAATCTACAAACCTGGGTAGAGTGTGAATTTATACTTCTAGGTGTAAGCGCCAGTCTTGTTCCCTCAACAGCTTTTATAAGTTCTTCTCTTAAACCTATAGATCAAAAAGGCTCATTCCTGAACATTATCTTTTCAAGCCTCTGGCTTTTATTATTGCAGCATGAACATGAATCCTTTTCTGATGCATAACTTACTGAAAGGATATCAAGGATGGAATGATTCAGAAAGACAGTACATTTGGGCCATTGGGTACATTGATCATGTCAACTAATGAAAATCATTATTGCATAGCACTAAACATTTTGTATGCAAAAGGCTATATTGGATGTTTGCTGTTAACAATCTATTGAAAATGTAAATGATCCATAGGTAAGATTTACTCCATGCTGTAATTACCTCACCCCCCTCCCACCCTTTATTTCTGTTGATCCTGAAAGTGAGCTCACTCGAGGGCAATTAAGGATGAGCAATAAAAGCTGTTTTTGTTTTTTTTTGCCAGGGGGTGCCCATATCTCAAAAAGCAATAAAAGAAAAATAACTTGTATTGAGAGAGAGAGAGTTTTGCAGGAACAGTTTTGCATGAGAAAGTAAGAGCAAAGAATGACCTTGAGCCTGCTCTGCCATTCAGTTAGATGGCTGATCTTCTACCTGAATTCCACTTACCACCCTATCCCCGCATCCCTTGATTCTCTTTAAAAATCCGTCTATCTCTGTCTTGAATATACCTGACAACAGCCCTCCAGGGGTTGGGATATCCAAAGATTCACAGCAGGAACATTCCTCTATCTGCACCCTAAATGGCCGACTCCGTATCCTGAGACTTTGACCTAGACTCTCCAGCCTGGCTGGCAGGCCTCTCAATACCCCATCCAGGTAGCTGAGAAAATGAGAAGGCAGGTCTGTGAAGGGTAAAGCCCGACTCTCTCATTACAACGTGTTCATCTGTATACACATTCCAGCAGGACTCCTGGTTAGTGATCAGCAGTGGCGTTCGAGCCAGTTATTGTTCTTTTTCTTCTTCCCTCGCTCTTGCATCAAGGTCACTTGTACTGATCGGCTCCTGACACTGTTCTGGCTGAGATCAGAAATTGAACACATGCTAGGGGATTGATGGGGTTCATTCCTGGTCCATATATCTCAGAACCAAACCGAACTATCAACAGCTTTAATTTCTCTTTTGTCTGAGATTTTTAAAGGATGCTTCAAAATATGTGTGCTTTATTTTTCATTTCATCTACATGCGAATAACATTGTTAAATTTGTTGTATAAATTATAAGAATATTTGTGTTTATTTTTGACGTGAAGATATTACTGTAGTTCCATGATGGAATGACTAAAGCACACCATTAGTTTTTTATTAATTCAGGAGTTGTGGGTGTCATTGGCTAAGCCGCCATTCATTGCCATCCCTAATTGCCCTTGAGAAGGTGCTGATGAGTTGCAGCCTTAAACCCCTGCAGTCGATGGGGAGTTGCATGACTGCATAGCTAAATTGCTTCTATTTACTACTGATAATGATTTATGTAAATCTGTTTAAAGATATATGTGGTTCTCAAACAGTAAAGGTTTCTTAGCTCATGCAATTATGATGAGATGGACCATTTAATTCTGAGACAGTAGTGTCATTAACTAATGCAGAGAGTTGACATTCTTTTGAAGGAACAGGAGCCCTGATGATGGTATATTCCAGTTTAAATCCCAGCATCAACTAACATTCGTGCTCTGCATCCCTTGTATAAACAAGTGCTATTGATTCTCTGCTAGAATGCTATCTGGTCCGTCTTGAGATGGTGAAGCACTTCACCATATGAGAGGGGTTAACTGCAAAGAGATCTGCACTTCAACCAGCCTCACTCGACTAATTGTGCCTCCTTTTAGATTGATGCTGCGAACTGTAACTTGGACTACCCAGAAGGCACTTGAAGTGAGAGGGTAATAGTGGGGATGCAATGTGAAGACACGTATAGAACAACAGAACAAGTATTATTAATGGTTCTTAATATTTATAAACATAATTCAGATTTTGTAATTTTGTATCTTTTTTATTGGGACTTCGCCATTAAATGCAAGTGAAATGTAAATACCAGTGAAATAAATTTTGATATTTATTTATAATTTTATTATAAACCTTACTGCTTTTCCACTGTCATAACACTAGATCAACCAGTTGAATTAGTTGGCTGAAAGGCTTCTGAAATCTATGTTTGTATATTGAACTGGCTCATTTGGAGCACTAATAGTAGTTTTGTACATGCATTTTTTTTACATTAAAATTCATATAAGTACCAAAAAGGTTTGCAGTTGTCCATTTTGTTGTTCATGTCAACTAGATCCATACTAAGGTGTAAATGAGTCTGTGTGGTGTATTTGCCTGTTTAGAAGCGCTGCTGTTCAAATCTATTAGTGACGGAGATAGGATAAAAAGGGCTGAGCAACATTTTCATTGTGATCGTGGAATACTTTGATAGTCTTGAAAAAATAAAACTTGATTTCAGCGTTTCCTTTCGCTTTTGAGAAACTGAATGTGTATTCGTAAATATTAGCATCATTTGTTTTCAAACCCCTGACGTAATCTTTCTGTGATCCGATTTGTAGAATTAACTGCCCCCTAACACTAGACCGTCACTTTCCCAGCAGAAATAGTTCACACATCTTTTGTGTTCAGCATTATCCTTAATTAAAGTTAGCAATGGCATTTTAATAACAATGTGACAGTATCAGTTTCTGTTAAATTTCCGTGTTGCTCTAATGGATTAAAATGTTACTATGGGGTTAAAATACTTTTGTGCATGGACAGGGTGGATAGGGAGCAGCTGTTCCCCTTAGTTGAAGGACAAGTGGATACAAGTTCAAGGTAAGGGCAGGAGGTTTAGGGGGGACTTGAGGAAAAACTTTTTTATCCAGAGGGTCTGGAATGCACTGCCTGGGAGGGTGGTAGAGGTGGGTTGCGTCACATCCTTTAAAAAGTACCTGGATGAGCACTTGGTACGTCTTAACATTCAAGGTGATGGGCCAAGTGCTGGCAAGTGAGATTAGGTAGGCAGGTCAGGTGTTTTTCACGTGTCAGTGCAGACTCAATGGGCCAAAGGACTGTATTTCTGAGATATTGTGACCAGGTTTTTCCATCACTTAATGGGTTAACTTCCCTTTTCCACCGAGTACCCCGCTGTCTCCTGGAGAACATGTAGCTCTAAAGCCTCAAAACACTGTTCCCCCAGTTCCGGCCTCTTGTGCATCCCTGATTTCCATTGGCTGCTGTGCCTTCTACCATGGCATGAAGTTCTGCAATTCCCTCCTAAACCTGCTCCAAGCTCCTTAAAATCTCCTTCTTTGACCAAAGTTTGGGTTACCTATGGAACTGGGTGTTAATTCTTTTCATAATGCTTTGAAGCACTTTGGAATATTTTTACTTCAGTGAAGCTGTATCATAAATGCAAGTTGTTAATATTACATCATTTTAGGTACAAGTACTCGATTTATTAACCAAATTATTCTGCTGAAATACCGCCAGGGTAATGGAATTAAGCCCTATGACTTGACAGCCCTTCTTTCAGTCTCTGTCCCAAGGCTGTGTTAACAGCAAGGGGCTCTGGCACATGCCATACTGGAAGAAGCAGCCTCAATGGCATCGAATAGCCCTTTCTCACCTTGATCTGTACCTTGGGTTTCAGACAACACCTTTGTGAAGATTCATTACCTGTCAACCACAGTTAGTTGTGACAGTCCAGTTCTGTTGTCTCTGACACACTGACTGCGAGATCTTACACGCACCTACTCAAAATGTCGATATAACAAAATGGCTTTTGAGACAAATTAGCTGGCTAGTGAGGGAACTCCCCACATTATGTGCAGCATTCAGCAAACCTTCTATTTCAGAGACATGAAATACAAAGTAGAATTGATTTGGTTCATTGTTCAAATAATCACTTTCACTCCTTAATCTGAGAAATCCCAGGGTCTTTATTCACTTCATTCTTAAACCAAGCTCCCTCAGAATTGATTTGGTAGATATTTCAGTAGATGCAAACGGTCCTACAACCAGCAATTAGATCCCTTGTTGGGTCTTTAAAATAATTATGCATCTTTGGAGCCAGAAATGCAACCCTCAGGTTTCCCATTTCCAAAACAGACTTGCAACAGTCTTAATGCATTGCCTAAAGTTCTTGCATGTTAACAATAGGATGGATGAGGGAAGACCATCAGGTGTAACAATGCTCAGATTGTCCACTAGATGGTGCAATCTCACGCACTATTGTCCCCAATTTAAGTTATTAAGAAAGGCAAAAAAGCAACAAAAACCTTAAAAGAAAAATTGGAAAATTATTTCCTGACGACCTACCCAAATTCCAAGAATTCATGGATTCAATAGGGTAAAACAGTCAGCCTAATCATTGTTACGTAATGGGCCTGCAATCCAGATATAGTGTTCCCACAACCATATGCAGCAAAACCTGGACAATATTCAGGCTTGGGCTGACAAAAGGCAAGTAACATTTGAGCCACACCAGTGCCAGGAAATTACCATCTTCAACGAAAGAAAAGCCAACCATCTTCCCTTGATAGTCAACGGCATTACCATTGCTGAATTCCCCACTATTAATATCCTGGGAGTTACCATTGTCCAGCCATATAAATGGAGCAGCCATATAAATATTGTGACTTCAAGAGCAGGTTAGAGGCTGGGAATTGTGCCAAGGAAAGCTCACATCCTAACCCCCCGCCCAGCATGTCCATCATCTTACAAGGCACAAGTCATGTGTGGTGGAATACTCTGCTTGCCTGAATGAGTGCCATCAACAAGCAAGAAGCTCAACAAATCAGGGACTAAATGGCCCACTTGATTGGCACTCACTCCACAACTCTAAACATTCACTCCCTCCACCACTGAAACACCGTGACCGCAGTGGGCAAAATCTGCAAGATGCACTGCGGCAGCAACTCACCAAGGCTCCTTCGACAGCACCTTCCAAACCCGTGACCTCTGCTACCTAGGAGAACAAGGGCAGCAAATGCATGGGAACACCACCATCTGCAAGTACCCCATCAAGCCATTCACCATCCTGACTTGGATATATATCACCGTTCCTTCACTTGCCGGGTCAAAATCCTTGAACATGGGTGTTCCACCAGCCTCACCAAACAGGCGCCAGAATGTGGCGATTAGGGGCTTTTCACAGTAACTTCATTTGAAGCCTACTTGTGACAATAAGCAATTTTCATTTCATTTCATTTCATCTTCATTACGTGGATTGCATGGTTCAAGAATGTAGCTCCCACCAGTCTTCTCAAGGGCAACTAGGGGTGGGTAATAAAGTTACTGGCCAGGCTAACGAGGCCCAGGTCCTGTGAAAATAAGAAGGAACTCCCCAGTGGTAGAATTGTAAGATTGAACTGAATGTATCCGATAATCAGGGCGGCATGGTAGCACAGTGGTCAGCACTGGTGCTTCACAGCTCCAGGATCCCAGGTACGATTCCTGGCTTGGGTCTCTGTCCATGCGGAGTCTGCACGTTCTCCCCGTGTGTGCGTGGGTTTCCTCCGGGTGCTCCGGTTTCCTCCCACAGTCCAAAGATGTGCAGGTTAGGTGGATTGGCCATGCTAAATTGCCCTTAGTGTCTAAAATTATTAGATGGATTACTAAGTTATGGAGATAGGGTGGAGGTATGGGCTTAAGTAGGGTGCTCCTTCCAAGGGCTGGTGCAGACTTGATAGGCCGAATGGCCTCCTTCTGCACTGTACATTCTATAAATAAATCAGAAATAAAAATAATGATTAAATCTGTCAGTAAAAACCCAAATTAATGTACTTCAGGAAAGGTAATAATCCTGCGTTGGTCTCACCCCCACAACCCAAAAAGATGTGCAGGGTAGGTGAATTGGCCACACTAAATTGTGCCTTAATTGGAAAAAAAAAGAATTGGGTACTCTAAATATATTTTTTTTAAAAGGAAGGATAATAATCTTTATTAGTGTCACAAATAGGCTTACATTAACACTGCAATGAAGTTACTGTGAAAATCCCCTGCTACACGTAACTTCAGTCCTATAATATTGTCGGCAGGTTTCTTTGAAGTAACCTAGCAAGCCACTCAGTATTTTGTAATGCTGCCATATCACTACGTTAGCCGATAACCAAATAGTTAATGGGAGAAGGTGGCTGCCTAAACATTCCGATTATCACCTGTGACCGTGCCTACATGTGTGCGTGTGTCACAGAATCAAAGCTGAAATATTTTTGTGTTGTGGTGCCAAATGGCCAATCCCAGCTGGCCTTTTTCCAAGGTCCCCATCATCATAAAGGAAATTGTGTTTAGACAATTCTGTTTAATTCATTGAGAAAGTGTTGTGTGCAGTGGTTATACCAGTCCACCTGTGCACCAGAACTAGCAGGCCACCTAACCAAACTATTCCAATACAACTCCGATACTACCCAATAATGTGGAACGTTGCCTAGGTATGTCCTGACCACAAAAAGCAGAACAGACTTAAACCGGCCTATTACTGTTGTACCAGCTCTCTGAATATCTTCATTATGATGGAAAGAATCATCAGTAGGACTATCAAGTGAGCCCCATCTACCAATAACCCACTCACTGGCATCTAGTTTGAGTTCCACCAGAACTTTTGGCTTGAAATATTATTACAGCCTCAATTCAGACAGACATGAGGACTTAATGTGAGAGGAAAGATAATTATTGCTGAATACCCCTTCATCAACATCCTTGCAGTCACCACTGAGTACATGCTTAACTGGGCCAGCAGTATTAACAATGGGACTATGAGTGGGATAGAGGCTAGTACTCTGCGACACGGCTCACCTCCTGACTTCTCAAACCCTTTCCATCATTTACAATGTTCAAGTAAAGAATGCAATGGAATACTCGTTACACAGTTGGATCCAATCCAGGATAAAGCAGTCTGCTTGATCAGCACCCCGCCATTGACTATCCACTCTTTCCATCATTGGCACACTGGAGCTGCAGTGTGTACCATCTATAAGACGCACTGCAGCAACCTCACCCTTTCAACAGCAACACTCAGCATCATGACCTCTACTGTCAAGTAGGCTAGAAGACCAATATCTTGGGAACATCATCAGGTTCCCCTCTGTGGTATGTGGCCCTTTTAAGGGGGTGACTCTACTGACCACATGATTGGCTCAGGGCCTATCGCAAAGGAACATGCAACCCCCAGCCAATGGGGAATTTGCACAAGGCGTTGGGGTAGAACCCCAGGCAGTGTGAACCAGAGAGCGGAAGAGTAAAGTGTATAGTGTTCTGTGCCTCTTATCTACCTGTCTTTGCCTTTCATCAATAAACCCCTCTTGTTTATGACTGGAAGCCTCCAGTACATGTCTTGAGCTACCACATTGGTGAACACATTTTTTGATCGCAGCTGGCAGTCGTCATCAATGGTTGGTGGTGGTGGTGGTTGGGGGGCGGGGGGCGGGGGGGGGGGGGGGGGGGGGGGAATGGTTGAGAAAACAGAAACTCTAGCAAGAGTCAGAATCATTAAACCGTGGGTGGAAATAACTCATTGGAAAACGACCCATTTGAACAAGAGCTTGAGCCAAGGAGCCAGTACATTGAACGGTCCATTCTTTTACCGTGAATGAGATCACAGGTGACGACAAGCAGAAGGTGGATACTTCTGACAGCTTGCGAGCCCCAGACCTACAATTTGATTAGGAACCTCACCTCCCCGGTGGCATCCTACTCGAAGGTCTTTGACCAGCTAGTGAATTTGGTTAATGGTCCTCAATTATCCTCCAATGTTATATGTTTAACTCTGCAGTGGGGGGCCATGAAGAGTCTGACTTAGCCTTTAAAGTCAGAATTTGCCAGCTTGCTAAGCACTGAAACTTTGGGATCGTGCTCAGTGACATGTTGTGCAATTGGCTGGTTTGCGGGATCGATAACTATCATAGAATTTACAGTGCAGAAGGAGGCCATTCGGCCCATTGAGTCTGCACCGGCTGTTGGAAAAAGCATCAGTAACCCCACCAACCTTTTGGACACGAAAGGACAATTTAACATGGCCAATCCACCTAACCTGCACATCTTTGTACTGTAGGAGGAAACCGGAGCACCCGGAGGAAACACACACAGACACGGGGAGAACGTGCAAACTCCACCCAGGCAGTCACCCGAGATCGGAATTGAACCCGGAACCCTGAAGCTGTGAGGCAGCGGAGCTAACCACTGTGCCACCCCTATCTCAATAGCCAGAAGAAGTTTCTTCAGAGGGGCTGGTTTAGCACAGTGGGCTAAACAGCTGACTTGTAAAGCAGAACAAGGCCAGCAGAGCAGGTTCAATTCCCGTACCAGCCTCCCCGAACAGGTGCTGGAATGTGGCGACTAGGGGCTTTTCACAGTAACTTCATTTGAAGCCTACATGTGACAATAAGCGATTTTCATTTCATTTTTTTCATTTTCATTCTGGCAGAGATCACAATTAATATTGGAAAAGGTGATTGAGATAGCTCAGGTGACAGAGTGTGCCAAAGAAAGCGCCACTAAGCTTCAAAGTGTGGCTGAAGGAGAGGTTAATCAAGTATGGGGAAATACAGCTACGAGGTCTGTGGCGGGAACAACAGGCACAGTTCAGAGTCAGATACGGTCATTGGGACAGGACCGGAACCCAAGGAGCGGGAAGGAATTGGCGTGGGGAGGGGGGGCTCAAAGCAAATCCAAAGTGAACTGCTATTGTTGCGGAGAGGACCATCCCCAGGAGAGCTATCATGTTTGGACGTTTGTGTGCTTCTATTGCAACTTAAAGGAGCACATTCAAGCGTATTGCCATGCGAGGCAGAGCAGGCCATTGCAAAACAAAAAGTACACAGCGCCACTGAACATATTGGAGAAGAATTCTGGAAAAGAGTATTTGATTTGGTTGAATGCAGTCCAATGGAATAAAATGGCTCTGATTGAAATTGTCTTAAGACAAGGAGTAAACCCCTTAAAATGGAAGTCAACACAGGGGCTTCGGTGTAGTGGGTGAACAGATCTTCCAGTATCTGTATGCAGGAACACAGTCTTTAAGCTTAAAGAATACTGTAGCCTAACTTTAGACATTTTTTGAAGAATTTGAATCTCCTCAGAGCAGCCCAATCCACCAGGTGGTGTACAATCTGCCTGATCGTTGTCCAGTCTGTTGCGAAGAGACTAGTTGCAGAAGATTAGGCACAACTGGCTGGAGATCTTCAAAATATCTGATGGTGTCTTCCAAGATGTCTTGAGGAATTATGAAGGTGTCTTCCATGAAGAATTGAGCCGAATTAAGGGTGTAAAAATGTAAATCCAAATTCAATATCTTAGTTCTTTAGAGCCAGGCAAGTTCCATATGCATTGCATCAAAAGGCGAAGCAGAGCAAAAGAGATTGGTAGAGCTAGGGATAATCAAGCAGGTTCAGATTTCAGAGTGGGCGGCGACGACAGTCCCTGTTCTAAAACCTGATCGGCTGATAAGGATTTGTCGGGACAATAAAATGATCATAAACCAGGCTGCCCAGGTCAATCGGTATCCAATTCCCCTAAGTGAAGACCTCTCCGCCAAGCTGGCGGGGGTCCTCATCTATTCAAAGTTGGACCTCAGTCTTGCCTACCTGCATCTAGAGCTGGATGAGGAGTTTGCAACAATAAATACACACAAAGGCCTCTTCCTGTATACCAGACTGACTTTCGGCCTCTCTTCAGCCTGCGCTATCTTCCAGTGCACGATGGAAAATCTCCTCCAGGGAATTCCCACAGTGTTGGTTGACCGTGATTATGTGCTAGACACCGGCACTGCACCAGATGAACACATGGCCAGCCTAAAGGAAATACTAAAGAGGTTTTGTGATGCTGGGTTCTGCCTAAAATGTGAAAAATGTACCTGCGAGGCCTCTGAAGTGACTTACCGAGGATTTTGTGTTGATGCAACAGAGTTGCCCCCTTTGAAAGAAAAGGTTAAGGCCATATGAGATGTCCCTGCACCCAGAAATATCAGCGAGCTTCAGTCCTTTCTCGGTACGGTCAATTATTATAGGATTATTTCAAATCCATCCACAACATTGGTACCATTGCACCTACTTTTAAGGAAGAATCAGCGGTGGCAACGGAAGGAGCCTCAAAAAGCTTTCCGAGTTGTGAAGCATAAATTGCAATATTCAAACCTCTTGATGCATTTTGAACCAGGGAGCCAATTGTGCTGCCATCTGACGTCCCCTTTCGGTATAGGGGCTGTTTTATCCCACAAAATGGGAGATAGTACAGAACGCCATCAAGGGCCGTTTCTGAAGCAGAACAAAATTACAAAACTACCAAACTATGCCCAGATTGAGAAGGAGGGCTTAGCAGTTATATTCGCTGTGAAAGAATTCCACCAGTATGTGGACGGCGGGCGGTTCGACATAGTGACTGACCACAAGTCATTGCTGGGCTTGTTAAGGGAAGATAAGCCCATAGCCTCGGTGAGGGTGCAGCATGGGGCCCTGCTGTTGGCAGCTTACAACTATGTTTTTCAGCACCGGCCTGGGACACAAATTGCTAATGTGGATGTGTTAAATTGCCTGCCCCTGCCTAAGAGCATTCCGCCACCACCAGTACCCCAGGAGATCATTCTAGCCCTAAATGTCCTAGACATCCTGCCAGTATCCACAGGGCACATCCACAACTGGACTCAAAGAGACCCTATTCTCTCAGAGGTCAAACGAATGATACAGTCTGGCTGGTGTTAAGAGAAGTCCGAACTGCTGAGGACAGGATGTGTTGACGTGTGAAGATGGCATGATTCTTTGGGGATCATGGGTGGTCATCCTGCCTCAGGCTCGGGGGTCCCTCCTTCAAGAGCTACACAGCAGCCACCCAGGGCAAAGATGAAGATGCTGGCACGCAGTTAGGTCTGGTGGCCAGGAATAGACAAGACCATTGAAGGGCTTTTACAAAACAGTCCTACCCTTGCCAAATGCAGCAATCTTTGCTGCCTTCTGCCATACTTCACCCTTGTGAATGGCCAGGTCGCCTTGGGACCAGGGTTCACATGGATTATGTGGGCCCGTTTTGAGCAAGATGTTTTTAGTGCTGGTAGATGTCTACTTGAAGTCACTATTGGTCCAGGAGATGGGGACCACTACCTTGGCGGCCCGGTAGAGGTTCCGCACCAAGTAATTGTCATTCATGGGTTTTCCGAGGCAATCATTTCGGACAATAGCATCCCCTTCGCCAGCGATGATTTCCAGCATTTTGTGAGAGCAAATGGTATATGACATACAAGAATGACCTCCTACCACCCAACGTTGAACTGTCTGGCTGAGCGGGCCATTCAAACTTTCAAGAACGCCATGAAAAAGCAGTCAGTGAACCACTTTGCCTGAGGTTGGCTCATATTTTTGCTGTTGTACCACTCGACCCCTCATTCAAACACAGAGGCCACTCCAGCTGAGTTGCTCATGGGCCGTCGGTTCAGAACCTAATTTAACCTTGCATTTCCTAATTTGGCGGGGAGGGTGGAGGCACGTCAGGCCTCCCAGGAGAGTCAGCGATCAGAGCAGACAGAGGACAGGTCGTTCCAGGTGGGAGACCAGGTTTTGGCCTGTAATTTCGCAGAAGGTTCGCTGTGGTTAGGACAGGTTGTTGCCTGGTCGGGGGGTTGTCTTATGTGGTCGATGTTAACGGGAAGTCCATTAAAAGCATGTCAACCACCTGAGGAGTCGAGGGTTCATGACTCCCAGGGTGGAGTCGACGCGTTCCTGGAGTACTGTGAATACTCCTGTAGCTTGTTCCAACCAACAGGGTCACCTCCCACTTCTGTTCAACCAACTGTGTCTGTCAAGGGAGGTGGGGCTAGTTCTCCCATTGTGGAAGTGGTCCTGCCTGAGGGTGGCATTGACTGTGGACCATCCGATCACCCAAAGGAGTGCCGAGTCTGTGGCTGGACTTCCGAGGTCCAGGCAGACCAGGAGGTCTCCGGATCAATTGACTTTTTGATTGAGTATTTTTCCTCGGTTGTCCCTGATAACAATTATGACTTTAGTACATATTTATGGGGAAGTGTACTAAGGGACTTAAGGGGGAGGGACGTGGTAGCATGGCCCCTAAGTTGGTGAGCTCCATTGACCACACGACCTGCTTAGGGTCAATTGCGTGTCTGTGTGTGAACCCTGACCAATGGGAAGTTTGCAGGGGTCCCTGGGAGAAGGACCCCAGGCAGAGTGAACCAGGGAGCTGAAGACCTGTTGTATAATGTCCTGTGGTTCTCATCTATCTGCCTTTGTCTTTCATCAATAAACCTCTTTTCTTTATTACTGGAAGACTGCAGCGTATGTTTCAAGCCACCACACCTTCTAACGCAGACTTTTTCAAAGTGGGGGTCGCAATCGGTGGGTGCGACGCAGTTAGGTGGACAAAGAGTTGCAGCGCACCCTAAAGTTAACATAGGTATCCCATCTACTGGGTAAGATCAGCAGGATGGCAAACAGAAAGACTGCCATGAAAATGACTTTTGTGAGGGGAGATACGAGCGAAATGAGCGAATGCATAGCCCAGGAGTGAGAAGCAGAGTGGACTGGCCGACTGACAGATATCCCAACTGCAAACCAGACAGTTAGCTGTAATTTGGAACCATCACATGGACAAGACAAGCCAAGTAAAGGGACATCCGATCGTCATCCATCAATCCGACTCTTCACTGAACCGAACTGAAGTCTTTCAATCAACTAAACTTAAAGTGAGGATCAGCCACCAAGAGACTCAGTTCCCATTTCTGTAGAGAAGCCTGCACAGACCCCCACCCTGTGAGCCCTCCGCTTACACACTCCCTCCCTCGGTCCTCTCGTTGGAAGGAGCTTTTAGGAAGCCAAACACCAGGTTGGAGAGTTTACGCATCCATTCAAAATGTATTGAGGGACATTAGGGTTTGGAGAAAGCTGCCTTCTTTCTTTCTGGGTTTGGGTGTTGATCCTCACCCACATCAAAACTCACTGCATTTACTATTGTCAATTTAAATTGTAACCTGCTGTCGCCCAGACTACCAAAAATATATCACTCGCTTTGCTCTACAGGGCAGGCTATTCCACATAGCAACAATATTTTGCTGGAATTGCAGCTGACTTTGGTAGATCTAGCAAAACCACTTGGTAAGTATACACGTTGAAATGCGTTGTTATGATTTTCAGATATACAACCATATGTGCTCCCCAAGATGGACAAAACTTCCAGCTTTCCTAATGTGCCAGTTCTCTTTCCTAGCTGAAGATTCATTGCTTCTTGTGTCAGTCCTATAATGCCAAATTCTCCAGCCTTGCTACAGCAGTAAGTTAAATTGGTCAGACATTAGAACAGAAAATTGTCGTTCCGGGTGTGGCGATGACCAGCTAAGTCGCACGTTTCGGCAGCTCCCGGTGGAACGGACTTTTGGGCTCTTGATAGGAGCCCCAACGGCAATTTTAACGGCTAAAAACACCGTGCGGTAAACCAGAAGGGTGTTCCCCTGGACACGGATGGAAAAAGGAGAGGAAAGTGGCCGGATTGCAGCGGATCCTTTGGAACAACGGCAAGGAAGGCAAGCAGAAACCAAGATGGCGTCGGAAGGTGGCAGTTTCATATGGGGCCCTGAACAACAAGAGTTTTTGAAACGCTGCGTGGAGGAGATAAAAAAGGAAATGAAGAAAAAGTTGTTGGCCCCGATATTACAGGCGATTGAAGGGCTGAAAGAGGAACAAAAGACCCAGGAGCAGGAGCTTCGGGTCGTGAAGGCGAAAGCAGCAGAGAATGAAAACGATATACAGGGCCTGGTGGTGAAGTCGGAGATACAGGAGGCACACCAGAAACGATCTGTGGAGAGGTTGGAGGCACTGGAGAACAACGCAAGGAGGAACAACTTGAGGATTCTTGGCCTTCCTGAAGGTGTGGAGGGGGCGGACGTCGGGGCATATGTGAGCACGATGCTGCACTCGTTAATGGGAGTGGAGGCCCCGACGGGTCCGTTGGAGGTGGAGGGAGCATACCGAGTTATGGTGCGAGGATCGAGAGCAGGAGAAGCGCCCAGAGCCATAGTGGTGAGATTTCTCCGTTTTAAGGATAGAGAAATGGTCCTTAGATGGGCGAAGAAAACTCGGTGTAGGAAATGGGAGAACGCGGTGATCCGCGTCTATCAAGATTGGAGTGCGGAGGTGGCGAGAAGGAGGGCGAGCTTTAATCGGGCCAAAGCGGTACTTCACAAAAAGAAGATAAAATTTGGAATGCTGCAACCGGCAAGACTGTGGGTCACATATCAAGGGAGGCACCACTACTTTGAGACGGCGGATGAAGCGTGGACTTTTATTGTAGAAGAAAAATTGGAATGATTGGACTACGAAAATGAACGTTTGGACAAAGTGGTGGGACGAGTGGGGGGGGGGCGAAGAGGGATTGTATGATTAATCCTGCGGTATGGTAACTTTTCTTTCTCCCACAGGTGGTGATGGGGGGAGGTGGGGAGGGAGAGGAGATGGGGCGTTGGCCATGGGAGGCGGGGCCGAGGGAGAGGCGCGGGCTTGGTTCCCGCGCTATGATAATTATGGCGGGAATAGAGAAGCAGGAAGGAGGGGGCGCCGCACGGGGCGAGCCGTGATCACGGGGGGAAGCCGAGGTCAGCCAGAGTTTGCTGACTTCTGGGAGCAACATGGGGGGAGTAATTACGCTAGCGGGGGGTCTAGCGGGGGGGGGGGGAGGGGGGAATTACTGGGTTGCTGCTGCTGGGGAAAGGGGGGAGTGGGTACGGGAAAGGATGGGCGGGGGGGCACCGTCTGGGAGAAATACAGCTGCGTGGGAACTGGGTGAGAAGCTGGAAAAAGATGATGGCTAACCAGCAAGGGGGGGAGGGTGGGAAGCCCCCCAACTCGGCTGATCACGTGGAACGTGAGGGGGCTTAACGGGCCGATAAAGAGGGCACGAGCACTCGCACACCTTAAGAAACTTAAAGCAGATGTGGTTATGTTACAGGAAACGCACCTGAAACTGATAGACCAGGTTAGGTTGCGCAAAGGATGGGTGGCAGGTGTTCCATTCGGGGCTGGATGCGAAAAACAGGGGGGTGGCTATATTGGTGGGGAAGCGGGTAATGTTCGAGGCAAAGACTATAGTGGCGGATAACGGGGGCAGATACGTGATGGTGAGTGGCAAATTACAGGGAGAGATGGTGGTGTTGGTAAACGTGTATGCCCCGAATTGGGACGATGCCAATTTTATGAGGCGAATGCTAGGACGCATCCCAGACCTAGAGACCGGAAAGCTGATAATGGGGGGAGACTTCAGCACGGTGTTGGAACCAAGGCTGGATAGGTCGAAGTCCAGGACTGGTAGGAGGCCGGCAGCAGCCAAGGTGCTTAAGGATTTTATGGAGCAGATGGGAGGGGTGGACCCGTGGAGATTCAGCAGACCTAGGAGTAAGGAGTTCTCGTTTTTCTCCTATGTCCATAAAGTCTATTCACGCATAGACTTTTTTGTGTTGGGTAGGGCATTGATCCCGAGGGTGAGGGGAACGGAATATACGGCTATAGCCATTTTGGATCATGCCCCACACTGGGTAGACTTGGAGATAGGGGAGGAAACAAGAGGGCGTCCACCCTGGAGAATGGACATGGGACTAATGGCGGATGAGGGGGTGTGCCTAAGGGTGAGGGGATGCATTGAAAAGTACTTGGAACTCAATGACAATGGGGAGGTTCAGGTGGGAGTGGTCTGGGAGGCGTTGAAGGCGGTGGTTAGGGGGGAGCTGATATCAATAAGGACACATAAAGGGAAGCAGGAGAGTAAGGAACGGGAGCGGTTGCTGCAAGAACTTTTGAGGGTGGACAGACAATATGCGGAAGCACCGGAGGAGGGACTGTATAGGGAAAGGCAAAGGCTGCATGTGGAATTTGACTTGCTGACCACAGGCACTGCAGAGGCACAATGGAGGAAGGCGCACGGTGTACAGTATGAATATGGAGAGAAGGCGAGCAGATTGCTGGCACACCAATTGAGGAAAAGGGGAGCAGCGAGGGAAATAGGGGGGGTGAGAGACGAAGATGGAGAGACGGAGTGGGGAGCGGAGAGAGTGAATGAAGTGTTCAAGACATTTTATAAAAAATTGTATGAAGCTCAACCCCCGGATGGGAGGGAGAGAATGATGGATTTTTTGGATCGGCTGGAAATTCCCAAGGTGGAAGAGCAGGAAAGGGTGGGATTAGGAGCACAGATCACGGTAGAAGAAGTGGTGAAAGGAATTAGGAACATGCAGACGGGAAAGGCCCCGGGACTGGACGGATTCCCAGTTGAATTTTACAGAAAATATTTGGACTTGCTCGCCCCGCTACTGACGAGGACCTTTAACGAGGCAAAGGAAAGGGGACAACTGCCCCCGACTATGTCAGAAGCAACGATATCGCTTCTTTTAAAGAAGGAAAAGGATCCGCTACAATGCGGGTCCTACAGACCAATTTCCCTCCTCAATGTGGATGCCAAGGTCCTGGCCAAGGTAATGGCAATGAGAATAGAGGAATGTGTCCCGGGGGTGGTTCATGAGGACCAAACTGGGTTTGTGAAGGGGAGACAGCTGAACACGAACATACGGAGGTTGTTAGGGGTAATGATGATGGCCCCACCAGAGGGTGAAACGGAGATAGTAGTGGCGATGGATGCCGAGAAAGCATTTGATAGAGTGGAGTGGGATTATCTGTGGGAGGTGTTGAGGAGATTTGGGTTCGGAGAGGGGTATGTTAGATGGGTGCAGCTGTTGTATAGGGCCCCAGGGGCGAGTGTGGTCACGAATGGACGGGGATCGGCATATTTTCGGCTCCATAGAGGGACAAGGCAGGGATGTCCTCTGTCCCCATTACTGTTTGCACTGGCGATTGAGCCCCTGGCGATAGCGCTGAGAGGTTCCAAGAGATGGAGGGGAATACTTAGGGGAGGAGAAGAACACCGGGTATCTTTATATGCGGATGATCTGCTACTATATGTGGCGGATCCAGCGGAGGGGATGCCAGAAATAATGCGGATACTTGGGGAGTTTGGGGATTTTTCAGGGTATAAATTGAACATGGGGAAGAGTGAGCTGTTTGTGGTGCATCCAGGGGAGCAGAGTAGAGAAATAGAAGACCTACCGTTGAGGAAGGTAACAAGAGACTTTCGTTACCTGGGGATCCAGATAGCTAAGAATTGGGGCACATTGCACAGGCTAAATTTGACGCGGTTGGTGGAACAGATGGAGGAAGATTTCAAGAGATGGGATATGGTAGCATTGTCAATGGCAGGGAGGGTGCAGGCGGTTAAGATGGTGGTCCTCCCGAGATTCCTCTTTGTGTTTCAGTGCCTCCCGGTGGTGATCACGAAGGCTTTTTTCAAAAGGATAGAAAAGAGTATCATGGGTTTTGTTTGGGCCGGGAAGACTCCGAGAGTGAGGAAGGGATTCTTACAGCGTAGTAGGGATAGGGGGGGGCTGGCACTACCGAGCCTAAGTGAGTATTATTGGGCCGCTAATATTTCAATGGTGAGTAAGTGGATGGGAGAGGAGGAAGGAGCGGCGTGGAAGAGATTAGAGAGGGCGTCCTGTAGGGGGACCAGCCTGCAGGCTATGGTGACAGCCCCATTGCCGTTCTCACCAAGGAACTATACCACGAGTCCGGTGGTGGTAGCTACACTGAAGATTTGGGGACAGTGGAGACGACATAGGGGAAAGACCGGAGCACTGGGGGGGTCCCCGATAAGAAACAACCATAGGTTTGCCCCGGGGGGAATGGATGGGGGATATGGAATGTGGCAAAGAGCAGGTATAACGCAATTGAAAGATCTATTTGTGGATGGGAAGTTTGCGAGTCTGGGAGCGCTGACCGAGAAATATGGGTTGCCCCAAGGGAATGCATTCAGGTACATGCAATTGAGGGCTTTTGCGAGGCAACAGGTGAGGGAATTCCCGCAGCTCCCGACACAAGAGGTGCAGGACAGAGTCATCTCAAAGAAATGGGTGGGGGACGGTAAGGTGTCGGATATATATAGGGAAATGAGAGACGAAGGGGAGACTATGATGGACGAACTAAAAGGGAAATGGGAAGAAGAGCTAGGGGAGGAGATCGAGGAGGGGATGTGGGCAGATGCCCTAAACAGGGTAAACTCGTCGTCCTCGTGCGCCAGGCTAAGCCTGATTCAGTTTAAGGTATTACACAGGGCACATATGACTGGAACACGGCTCAGTAAATTTTTTGGGGTGGAGGATAGGTGTGCGAGGTGCTCGAGAAGCCCAGCGAATCATACCCATATGTTTTGGTCATGCCCGGCACTACAGGGGTTCTGGATGGGGGTGACAAAGGTGCTTTCGAAAGTAGTAGGAGTCCGGGTCGAACCAAGTTGGGGGTTGGCTATATTTGGGGTTGCACAAGAGCCGGGAGTGCAGGAGGCGAAAGAGGCCGATGTTTTGGCCTTTGCGTCCCTAGTAGCCCGGCGCAGAATATTGCTAATGTGGAAAGAAGCCAAGCCCCCGGGGGTGGAGACCTGGATAAACGATATGGCGGGGTTCATAAAGTTAGAGCGGATTAAGTTCGTCCTAAGGGGGTCGGCTCAAGGGTTTACTAGGCGGTGGCAACCGTTCGTCGAATATCTTGCGGAAAGATAGATGGGGGAAAACAAAGAAGGCAGCAGCAGCGGCCCAGGATTTGGGGGGTGGGGGTGGGGGAGGGATGGGGGGGGGATGGGGGGGGGGGCTGGCCTGAGACAAGGCAGTTGCCAATTAGGGCTAGTTTTTATTTTTTGTTATTTAATATTTATTTATTTGTTGTTGTTTTCGTTTAAATAAAAAAGGTCATTATTATCTGTATTGTTACAATGTTGTGTAAAGGATGCACAATGTACTGTGTTGGTTGACCAAAAATTTTCAATAAAATATTATTTAAAAAAAAAAACAGAAAATTTTACCTCAACCTGAACCCTGGGCAGTAGCACGGTTTTAAAAAGAATATTGTGCAGAGCCACTGGCCGGCAGAATGTGGCTGTCTATAGTTTGGGAGTGAAGCCCACGGTAGGTCCACAGGCTCTCACAAGAGTGCAGTGTGCTGCCACCAACCCCTCACTGCCAGCAACACTGCCCTCTTCCAGTCCAAACTCACATTGTTGTTGATTCCTGAGCCAACAGTACTGTCTTTCATTCATGTCAGTCAGTGCCACGTATTTGTTGACACTGCCTACCCGCAGTGCCATCGCGTTTTAATGTGCTAGGCTCCAAATGTGTGAGGAATACACACTATTTGAAAGGTGAAGGCCTTACCAGATTGGAAACCAATCTTTAGCAGTTCTGATCAAGGGTATTGTGATCATGAAGTGGCAACTTACCTGATCGTACCTAACCTGAACGATGGCTTCGAAGGTTAATAATAATGACCTGGACAATGCCATGGATTTAAATTAGCTCACTCAAAACAATGCGGGAATTAAACCTAGTTCTTTGGGGCTTGTGTGACTTAGTGCAACATCTTTATTCACTCCCAAGGTCAATCTTTCCTGTGTCAGGAACTTCAACTAGTTTCACACCATTTACAAAGAAATAACTTACATTTGATCATTTATAAATTATTAAAACATGCTGCTGTGCAGAGAAACCTGGGTGTGCTTGTGCATGAGTCGCAAAACGTTGGTTTACAGGTGCAACAGGTGATTAAGGCAGCAAATGGAATTTTGTCCTTCATCGCTAGAGGGATGGAGTTTAAGACTAGGGAGGTTATGCTGCAATTGTATAAGGTGTTAGTGAGGCCACACCTGGAGTATTGTGTTCAGTTTTGGTCTCCTTACCTGAGAAAGGACGTACTGGCGCTGGAGAGTGTGCAGAGGAGATTCACTAGGTTAATCCCAGAGCTGAAGGGGTTGGATTACGAGGAGAGGTTGAGTAGATTGGGACTGTACTCGTTGGAATTTAGAAGGATGAGGGGGGATCTTATAGAAACATATAAAATTATGAAGGGAACAGATAGGATAGATGCGGGCAGGTTGTTTCCACTGGCGGGTGAAAGCAGAACTAGGGGGCATAGCCTCAAAATAAGGGGAAGTAGATTTAGGACTGAGTTTAGGAGGAACGTCTTCACCCAAAGGGTTGTGAATCTATGGAATTCCTTGCCCAGTGAATCAGTAGAGGCTCCTTCATTAAATGTTTTTAAGATAAAGATAGATCGTTTTTTGAAGAATGAAGGGATTAAGCGTTATGGTGTTCGGGCCGGAAAGTGGAGCTGAGTCCACAAAAGATCAGCCATGATCTCCTTGAATGGCAGAGCAGGCTCAAGGGGCCAGATTGCCTACTTGAGGCACGATCAATTTGGCTGGAGACGAAGTTGAATTCAAACTGAGGCTTTATTAGTATCTGAAGTGTGGCCTCCTACAGCAGCTGGTGAAATGGCTGCTAGCTGAAGGCCACGCATATTTATAACCCGGCTCCTGGGCGGAGCTAGCATGCAGGGGCCCAGGTGAATCTGTAGTGCAGGTTCTACCGTACAACTCTTAATATAGGAACACAGTGGTTTACCACATTCACCCCCTGTTAAAATTGAGTCGGCGGGGGTGGTGGATAACTATATACAATTCGCAATCTTTAATATTTACAGAACAGTGGGAAAACAAATGTCTCTGGTCATCCAGTGGGCTGGTCAGAGGTTCAGCCGGTCCGGCGTCTTGATCGTCCTCTGGGATCGACGAAGTGGAGCCGGCGATGTTGGTGCTGTCGTGGTCGAAGTTGACTCCGGGAGTGTGCTGAAATCCTCTTCATCAACGGGGGTGGGCAGGGGGAGGACGGACGCTCCTAGGGGGGGGGTGATGGGGGCGGCAGGGGAGGGGAGGGTGGCGCCGGGAGCGACGGGGGTGGTGTGGGTGCGGAACCTGCTGGTGCCAGGTCCCTGAGGGAGACGGTATCCTGGTGGCCATCGGGGACCGCCACGTAGGTGTACTGTGGGTTTGCGTGGAGCAGGTGCACCCTTTCCACCAATGGGTCCGCCTTGTGGAGCCGCACATGTTTATGGAGAAGCACGGTTCCCGGAGCTGTGAGCCAAGATGGGAGCGATACCCCGGATGTGGACTTCCTGGGGAAGGCAAAAAGGCGTTCATGCGGTGTACTGTTAGTAGCAGTGCAAAGTAATGATCGAATGGAATGTAGTGCATCAGGGAGGACCTCTTGCCAGCCGGAGGCCGGGAGATTTCTGGACTGTAGGGCCAGCTGGACGGCCCTTCATACCGTCCCATTCTCCTTTTCTACCTGTCCGTTTCCCGGGGGTTGTAGCTCGTTGTTCTGCTGGAGGCGCTACCCCTGCTGAGCAGGAACTGGCGTAGCTCATCACTCATGAATGAGGATCCCCTGTCACTGTGGATGTAGGCGGGGAAGGCGAACAGAGTGAAGATAGAATTAAGGGCTTTAATGACGGTGGCAGACGTCATGTCGGGGCATGGGATGGCGAAGGGAAAACGGGAGCATTCATCAATCACACTGAGGAAATACGTGTGTCGGTCGGAGGAGGGGAGGGGGGGCTTTGAAATCCACTCTGAGGCGTTCAAAGGGGCGGTAGGCCTTCACCTGATATGCGTGGTTCGGCCGGTAGAAGTGCGGTTTGCACTCTGCACAGACCTGGCAGTCCTTGGTGATCGTCCTTACTTCCTCGACGGAGTAG
This sequence comes from Scyliorhinus torazame, assembly GCF_047496885.1. Classification (NCBI taxonomy): domain Eukaryota; kingdom Metazoa; phylum Chordata; class Chondrichthyes; order Carcharhiniformes; family Scyliorhinidae; genus Scyliorhinus; species Scyliorhinus torazame. The sequence continues at coordinate 60,683,891 of NC_092707.1, forward strand.
GGGAAATTTTGTGCCTTAATGAAGTGGTACAACCGAGTGACCCCTGGGTGACAAAGGTTGTCATGCAGGGTCCGGAGTCGGTCTACCTGTGCGCTGGCACATGCACCTCGGGATAGGGCGTCTGGGGACTCGTTGAGTTTGCCAGGGCGATACATAATCTTGTAGTTATAGGTGGAGAGCTCAATTTTCCACCGCAAAATGTTGTCATTTTTGATCTTTCCCCGCTGCGTGTTGTTGAGCATGAAGGCTACCGAACAGTGGTCAGTGAGGAGAGCGAATCTTCTGCCGGCCAGGTAATGCCTCCAATGTCGCACAGCCTCAATGATAGCCTGGCCTCCTTTTCGATGGATGAGTGCCGAATTTCGGAGGTATGGAGGGTGCGGAAAAAGAATGCCACGGGCCTGCCTGCCTGGTTGAGGGTGGCGGCAAGGGCGAAGTCCGATGCGTCGCTTTCTACTTGGAAAGGAAGTGTTTCGTCTACAGAGTGCATTCCAGCTTTGGCAAAATCATCTCTGATCCGGGCGAAGGCATGTTGGGCCTCTGCCGTCAGGGGGAAATGAGTGGACTGTATGAGTGGGCGGGCCTTGTCCGCATAGTTTGGGACCCACTGAGCGTAATACGAGAAGAACCCCAGGCAGTGTTTGAGGGTCTTGGGGCAGTGGGGGAGGGGAAGTTCCATGAGGAGGCGCATGCGGTCGGGATCGGGCCCCAGAACTCCGTTCTGGACTACGTAGCCGAGGATGGCTAAGCGGTTTGTATGGAACACACACTTCTTGTTATACGTGAGGTTGAGGAGAGTGGCGGTGCGGAGAAATTTAGCGAGGTTGGCGTTGTGGTCCTGCTGATCATGGCCGCAGATGGCCACATTGTCTAGGTATGGAAATGTGGCCTGCAAGCCGTACCGGTCGACCATTTGGACCATCTCCCTTTGGAAGACCGAAACCCCATTGGTGACGCCGAAGGGGACCCTAAGGAAGTGATATAGCCGGCCGTCTGCCTCGAAGGCGGTGTATGGCCAGTCCGATTTACGGATAGGGAGCTGGTGGTAAGCGGATTTCAGGTCCACCGTTGAGAAGACCCGGTACTGTGCAATCTGGTTAACCATGTCAGATATGCGTGGGAGGGGTTACGCGTCGAGCTGCGTGTACCTGTTGATGGTCTGGCTGTAGTCCACGACCATTCGATTTTTCTCCCCAGACTTAACCACTACCACTTGAGCTCTCCAGGGGCTGTTGCTGACCTCGATGACTCCCTCCTGAAACAGCCGCTGGACCTCGGACCTGATGAAGGCCTTATCCTGGGTGCTGTACCGTCTGCCCCTGATGGCGACGGGTTTGCAATCTGGAGTTAGATTGGCAAAGAGGGAAGGAGGATCGACCTTTAGGGTCGCGACGCCGCACACAGTGAGGGGTGGTAAGGGTCCGCCGAATTTAAGGGTCAGGCTCTGGAGGTTGCACTGAAAATCCAGGCCAAGGATAAGTGCAGCGCAGAGGTTAGGGAGGACGTAGAGGCTGCCGCTGAGCGGGCCTGGTGCGGGGGAGAAGATGGCGGCGCCCATTGCTCGCACATGGCCTGGGGAGGACGGGAGGTTAGCTGCGCCCATTGTCTGTGACGGGGGGCGGGGGGGGGGGGGGGGGGGGACCGCTGCCGCTGAGTGGGCCTGGCACACCACTGCATAGTGGCCGCAAAAATAGCATCGGGGCCCCCCGGAGATCACTGGCTGGCACGTAGCGCAGGTGTACTGGGTGGGCAGCGCCCCCGCTGGGGCGGCTGCCTGTGGGGCCCTTGAAGGAGGAGTGAGCCGCGCGGTTGGGGGCTTTGGACTGTACATTGCGCAGGGCGACCGTCATGGAAAACGCTAGTGTTTTAGTCTCTGCGAGGTCCCTTCTAGGAGCCGCTGCCTGATAACATCGGACCCAATCCCAGTTACAAAAGCGTCCCTCATAAGGAGATCTGAGTGCTCCTTAGCTGTAACGTCCTGGCAGTCACTGTCCCAAACTAGTGGGATCAGGGCCCTCCCGAAGTCCTCGATTGACTCACCAGCTAGTTGAGTACGCGTTGCGAGTGCGTGTCTGGCGTTCGTCTTATACTCATAACTCTCTTTGTAATTGGGCGCATCCTGGATCAGCGGGACGATTTTAGAGTTGAGTCTGGAGTACAAGATTTGAATCTTCTGAGCCTCTGGAACAGGGGTCGGCGCCGCGTTGATATACTCTTCAAAACAAGTTAGCCAGTGCTGAAAGTCCTTTCTGGCATCGCTTGCGTGTGGATCCAGCTGCAGGCGATCTGGTTTAATCCGGAGGTCCATCTTCTGAATCAGATACTAATAAATTGAGGCACGATCAATTTGGCTGGAGACGAAGTTGAATTCAAACTGAGGCTTTATTAGTATCTAAAGTGTGGCCTCCTACAGCAGCTGGCGAAATGGCTGCTAGCTGAAGGCCACGCATATTTATAACCCGGCTCCTGGGTGGAGCTAGCATGCAGGGGCCCAGGTGAATCTGTAGTGCAGGTTCTACCGTACTACCCTCAATATAGGGACACAGTGGTTTACCACACTACTCCTGCTCCTAGTTCTTATGTTTGTACTCTTGCACTTTATTCTCGATTTTGCTATTGTGTTGTCTGACATCAATCAAATCTTAAGCTTTCGATCATTATTCTTTGTGGTGAAAGCAGTCTTTCCCTTCCTTTCAGAAGATTGCCCTGTCAAAGAGAAGCTCTGAAGATTGATGTGAGAATTGGAAAGGATTACATGGGTTTTAGGGAGTTACTGCAAGCAATTTTATTACAGACAGCATTTTTTTTTGCCGTGTTGAGACAACAAAGATTTGCTCCTATCCAATTGTATGTTTGTCTGACATCTCCCCGCCTCAGCTCTATGGCTGCTGAATTCCTCACCCATGCCTCTTGTTACCTCTAGACATGACTATTCCACTCCTGACTCGCATCCCACATTCTACCCTGTGTAAACTTGAGGTCATCCAAAGATCACCTGCCTGTGTCTTTGACTCACACCACATCCTGTTCCCCGATCACCAATGTCCATTGACTTACATTGATTTCGAGTCAAGCAAGCAACAATTCAATTTTTAAAATCTCATATTTGTTTTAAAATCCATCATTTCCTCCTTGCTCCTCCAGCCCCGTGACCCTCCGAGATATCTGTGCTCATATAATGCTGGCCTCTTTGAGTCTCGTAGATTTGAATTGCACTACCATTGGGGGCCATGCCTTCAGTTGCCTAGCCCCTACTAAGTCCTCGAATTCCCTCCCTAACCCTCTCCAAATTTCTAACTCTCTTTCCTCCTTTAAGATGTTCCTTCAAACTGTTTTCTTTCATTCAGTTTGTGGCCATCTGCCCTAATATGGTCTTATGTGGCTCAGTGTCCATTTTTGCTTCATAGGATCCTCTGAGCATCTTGAGATGTTTATTATGTCAACAATGTAAATTGTTGTTGCTAACTCTGTCCCCTCAGACAGTACTTGATGGGAATTTAGCAGGCTCTGTGTGTTACGTGAGCTGATTTCGAAGGAGGCTGGGTGACCTTGTTTAGATCTATGGCAAACTAGTAAAACATTCAATTTTTAAAATGGCATCATCTTCAAATGCATGGGCGAGTTCATTTTTACAATGTTTCCTATGTACATATTAATTTTCTAGCATTTTAAAATTAGCAGTTAAGTACTAACTGGGAGAGAATCATCGATTGTTGTAAAAACCCAACTGGTTCACTAATGTCCTTCAGGGAAGGAAATCTGCCATCCTTACCCAGTCTGGCCTACCCATGACTCCAGACCCACAGCTATGTGGTCGACTCAACTGCCCTCTGTAACGGCCTAGCACGCCACTCATTTCAAGGGGCAATTATTGATGAGCAACAAATGCTGGCCCAGCTAGCGATGCCCACATCCCATGAAATATATTTTTTAAAGAATGGAAATTTTGGCTCTTTGATATTAGAGATGCAGGTGCTAAAACTGTGTAAATAAACCCTTAAGTATAAACAATGAGTTGTAATAAAAATCAAAAGGTCTGATTTCATAGAATCATGGAATTTACAGTGCAGAAGGAGGCCACTCGGCCCATCGAGTCTACACCGGCTCCTGGAAAGAGCATCCCACCTAAGCCCACGCCCCCACCCCATCCCAGTAACCCCATCTAACCTAAGGGCAATTTAGCATGGCCAATCCACCTAACATCTTTGGACTGTGGGAGGAAACCCACGCAGACATGGGAAGGACATGCAGACTCTGCACAGACAGTGACCCAAGCCGGGAATCAAATCTGGGACCCTAGATCTGTGAAACAACGGTGCTAACCACTGTGCTATCAATCCGCCCCCAACCTTCTTTGGAGGTTTAAAACCTTCTCTGGAGGATTGAACTGAAGTTGACTTCTTACAAAGAACAAAGAAAAGTACAGCACAGGATCAGGCCCTTCGGCCCTCCAAGCCTGCTCCGACCATGCTGCCCATCTAAACTAAAATCTTCTACACTTCCGGCGTCCGTATCCCTCTATTCCCATCCTATTCATGTATTTGTCAAGACAGCCCTTAAACGTCACTATGGTCTCTGCTTTCACCACCTCCTCCGGCAGCGAGTTCCAGGCACCCACTACCCTCTGTGTAAAAAAGCTTGCCTCGTACATCTCCTCTAAACCTTGCCCCTCACACCTTAAACCTACGCCCCCTAGTAATTGACCCCTCTACCCTGGGAAAAAGCCTCTGACTATCCACTCTGTCTATGCCCCTTATTATTTTGTAGACCTCTATCAAGTCGCCCCTCAACCTCCGACGTTCCAGTGAGAACAAACCGAGTTTATTCAACCTCTCCTCATAACTAACTTGTCACTTTTTCTCACTTTCTCGCATAAAGATAATGACTCCTTATTGAAGCACAGCATCCACTGGCTTCTGCTTGTATCTTTCCAAAGTAATCATTATTCATTATGGTCATTTGCTTTCATTCTCCACAGATGCTGCCAGACTGGCTGAGTATTTCCAGCACCCTCCAGTATAACTTTCACATTTCTAGCATCTGTAATATTTGTTTTTTTTTGTATTGGTCATTATTCAAAACCCACAACCTCTACCATCTAGAAGGACAAGGACAGCAAATGCTCAGGAACACCACCGCCTGAAAGAAAGTTGGACTGGGTAAGGTGCTCTTTCAGAGGGTGGGTGCAGGCTCGATGGGTCGAATGGCCTCCTTTCTCTGTGGGCTTCTCCAATTTCTCATGTTATCAATATGGGGATCAGGGTGGCATGGTAGCACAGTGGTTAGCACTGCTGCCTCCTAGTGCCGAGGACCCGGGTCACTGTCTGTGTGGAGTTTGCACATTCTCCCCGTGTCTGGGTGGGTCTCGCCCCCACAACGGGAGAAGACGAGCAGGGTGGGCGGGTTGCCCACGCTAAAATTGCCCCTTAATTGGGAAAATAAATTAAATCAAATATGGGGATCGAACAGAAAAATGGGGTATAGTTCAAGAGTGGCCTGGTGATATTTAACCATAAAAGAGAGAGTGGGTTGAATGCATTTCAGGGCGATAACAGCGGCCCCCATAATTTGCATCCAGTTTGTGGGTGGGTTGTTTGAAAAGCCAGAGGCACACACACACACACAGAGGGTGTGTGCTGTGTGCCACTCGGCAGGCAGGCAGCAGACTGGGTGTACTTGTCAGAGCTGGGCTGGCAGTCCGTCAGCAGCTCTCGCTTTCCCATCATGCTGCTGGCTGTGAGTTGTTGCTGAGTGCGGACACCATCAGGATCAGACTGTCTATATTCAAACACTCCGGATCAGCGCCCCGCTCTCTGGCATCGCGGAAGCCTCCCCTTCCCCCTCAGCAGCAGCCCCCTGTGTGGGACGGTTCAGCATGAACACCATCAGACAGGTCCCCGCCAAAGTGCTGCACCGCCGCTCCGTGCACAGTCTGGAGGCAGAGAGGGAGCAGTTTGACAGGCAGCAGGTAAAAAAACAAACGTCTGCACACACATTACTCGCTGCCTGGAACCCTGAAGCCGGCATTCATTCTACACAGTCAGCTTTGTGGCGTGCTGTTGTTGCTGCTGTTTATTATACTTTCCTGTTTTGCACCCCCTCTTTTGTCCTTTTTTCCCTTCAAATTATGATTTTGCTTTGAGAATTTTTGGTTTAATCTCAGAGCAGGAAGTCCGGGATCTTGTTTGTCACCCAGGTGGCCACTGATTTTATTTTCTCCCGAGCTGGCTTTAAGGGGACACTCCAAACGTCGAGTCGAGCTGTCCGATTTCACCGCTGACTGTTGTCCTGTCGATGGGCAATGGGAGCAATCCGGTTTAAAAGGGGACACTGGACCAGATCCCGCGACCTGTTTATTCTGACCGGTTTCCGTAAAGCTTCGAACATATGGCGAGGCAGGTACCCCCCCCCCCCCCCCCCGGAGAGACTTACACCTTATCAGCTGCAAATATTGACCTGTACCAATCTCCCAGAATCTTTTTTTGCTTGTTTAAATGTTTTTAACCTGGATTCGAGCCACCTTTTTTAATGAAGGTGACACGACCGAAGCTGAAAGCGGCCCTTTTCAAGGTATTTTTACCCCCCCCCCCCCCCCCCGCGTATATCTGTACACACAATGGTCAGGTGAAGGCAGAGAAAGAGGGCAACCGGCTGGGGAAGTTTAACTCCAAAACCGGCTGGGGAGGTTTAACTCGAAAACCCTGCCCTTCCCTTCCATCTCCACAGCCTCACCCACCACCTGCCTTCATTCAATGTAACCTGGCGTTTAATTGGGACGGAATTAATTTTCAACCATCACCAATTTCCAGAGAGTATCTCGATTTGCCTCCCAGGCATCCTGTTTGCTTTATTAAATAAAATAAAAGCTTTATCTACTAGTCCTGTAAAAGTAACATTACCAATGCTAGCATGTGTCTGCATAAAAATAGGGTAAAATTAGCAGCTGGCATATAGGGTGGTATACTGCTGATGTATTTTTAAAATGAGGACAGGAATGACAGCCAAATGCCCAAGAACTTAGACTGACGAACTGAAAATGTTACTTGGACTTGAACTAGTATTGATTTGATATTCAAGCTGTAAAGAACACTAGGGCATGAGGAGGTTTAAAGAACATTTTTAACTGTTACAACACTCTTAAATGTCAAGGGCAAACTACTCAGTGTAATACAAAAGGGTATTTTAAAGAGAAACACAAATATTTCTGTAGCTCCTGTTGCCCTAAAAGAGATAGCGGGAAGGAATCTGGGGAAACATGTTGGATGAACTGCTGGAACAATCTGAATATCCCTAAAATGCCCGTGCTGTAATCCAAGTAAAACCACCAGAAATCAAGACAGATTGACACATGTCTTTATTCACATGCCCCCTGACCTCTAGCGTGTTGGGTATTATTTTTGCCAATTTTCTGCACTTTTCCTGAAGCTACTAGTTGATGCCGATCTGGGGGTACCTACAGCACCTGTTCAACAGCCTGTTTTTTTTACATTGGCGCCTAGACTGTAGGAATTAGTAACTGTTCAACTGCGGACAGCGCAGTTGAGCTGTAACTGTTCTTTCAGATCATGCCTGTACCTGCACTCATCCCAGCAGAGTCACTGGATGCCTATCAGGAGTAGATCCCGGATGTCTGATGTGCACTGATGCCATTGCATTGCCCTAACTGAGGCTTTGTAAGGCAGAAGACCTGTAAGAGATGGGATTAATTAGTAGAGATTGGGAATCAAAGTGAGGGGGGCACGGTGGCGCAGTGGTTAGCACTGCTGCCTCACTGCGACGAGGACCCGGCTTCGATCCCGGCCCCGGGTCATTATCTGTGTGGAGTTTGCACATTCTCCCCGTGTCTGCATAGGTCTCACTCCCAAAACCCAAAAGATGTGTAGGGAGGTGGATTGGCCACGCTAAATTTCTCCTTAATTGGAAAAAAATAATTGAGTACTCTAAATTTATTTTTTAAAAGATTGGCAATCAGTATCACTAAATGCTCCTTCTTTGCCCACTAGACGTACAATGTCCAACTTTTGTGGTTTATCCTATCTGAATTTCCTGTATTGTACGTTTAAAAATGACTGTTGTTTCCGAATTGGTGGAAATTTCCAAAATCTCTTAGTATCTGTAACTTGAGATATATGCAGGCTAATGTCACATAAACTTCTATACGTAGCCCTTTGGGCTCCATAACACGTAGGAAGTCCATGAAGATTAAAAGCATGATACTTGTGCATTAGGCCATCAGGGAAGCACTAATCTGAAGCACAAAATAAGACAACGAGTGACTGAGAAAGATATCTCTTATTATGACATCTAGAATTATATAAAAATATATAGTATATGATGAAGCAGGAGAACATGCATTACCTTTTATAATGTCTATTTTCTCCAGTGGACTTGGGGAAGGTGCAAAGGCTGGGACGTGACACTAATCATTGGTCTGGTAATATAGAATGTAAACCATGTTTTGTCACATCATCCACCATCATTTCTCTGTTACTTTCTCCATGCATTAATCTTGGATTCAACATTTGAACCTGTTCAATACTCATCATTTTAGTCCTCAAACAAGTGAAAATGAAGCCACTCTTTTTTAAATCTCTCTTTTAAATTTTCGAGTGCCCAATTAATTTTTTCCAATTAAGGGTCAATTTAACATGGCCAATCCACCTACCCTGCACATCTTCAGGTTGTGGAAACCCACGTAAACACGGGAAGAACATGCAAACTTGACACGGGCAGTGACCCAGAGCCGGGATCGAACCTCGGACCTCGGTGCTGTGAGGCAGCAGTGCTAACCATTGTGCCACTGTGTTGCACAGCTTAATGAAGCCACTCTTAAGCAAGTGTTCCCTTGGTGTTCCCCAGTGTTAATTCTTGGACAACAGATAAGTCATATTTAACAAATTTTACTTTTTATGGTGCACATACTATGATTTTATAAGCACCGAAAAGAATAGATTTGAACATTGCAGGGAACAGACTATACTGAATTTGGTGCTGCATAACAAATCAGAGTTAGTTAACAATGTGACCATAGGGAAGCATCTACCAATAAGTGACCAAAATTGAATTTGATATTGGGTTTGATGGGAGAATCACAAAACCAAAGGTTTAAATTTAAGTAAGGCAAATTTTGAAATAATGACAAATAAGTTGACCGCTGTGGTAAATTGGGCTGAACTGTTATGATAAATCTATGGACAATATTCAGAAAAATATTTAATATAATGCAAAACCAATGCATGCCTTTAAAAGTATGTAGTTATACAGCCATAGTCAATAAATGAGGTAAGATACACAAGCTAAAAGACCCCCACACACACACACACACACACACACAAGGAAAAACAGAAATCCAGCAGAAAGTTAGAAAAGGCAACAAAGGAATACAAAGAAAGAAATAGGCCATCAAAAAGGGGATACGAAGAAATTGGCGAGAGATATCGAAGCTAACAGCAAAGACTTTTACATATATTAACTGGAAGAGAGTAGTGAAGGGAATTGTGTGCCCATTAAAGGAAGATGCAAGTGTGACTGCAATCGATAATAAGAAAATAGCAAACTTGTAAATTAGTACATTTATCCATTTTCATAGTGGCAGAAGAAAATAAAATACCAGCGGTACAAGGAAATCTAAAAATAATTTAGGGTGAATGCCTATTGGACTTGGTATAAGTAAGAAAAGTGTAATGAAGAAAATAATGGGACTTAAGATAAATAAATCTCCAGCACCTGATATCTTCCATTACAAAATATAACTATATTATATATATATATTGTTAAAGAAATTGCAGGTGCAGTAGTCAAGAGTTTTCCAAACCTCTTTAGATTCAGGATTTGTGTCTTAGCATTGGAACCAGTCAGTTTAAGGTAATTTGTGGAGAAGTTTTTTCTTTTACTCATTCAAGGGATGTTTTTTTGGCTAGGCCAGCATTTTTTGCCTAATTACCCGAGAAGTTGGTGGTGAGCTACCTTCTTGAACCGCTGCAGTCATGTGGTGAAGGTACACCCACAGTGCTGTTAGGGACGGAGCCCCAAGATTTTGAACCAGCGACAATGAAGGAATGGCAATATATTTCCAAGTCAGGATGCTTAGTGGTTTGGAGGGGAACTTCCAGGTGGTACTGTTCCCAGGTATCTTCTGCTCTTGTCTTTCTAGATGGTAGTGGTTGTGGGTTTGGAAGGTGCTGCCTAAGGAACCTTTGTGAATTCCTGCAGTGCACCATGCAGATGGTACACAATGCTGCCACTGTGCAACGGTGGCAGAGGAAGTGAATGTTAGTGGATGGGGTGCCAAACAAGTGGGCTGCTTTGTCTTGGATGGTGTCAAGCTTCTTGAGTGTTGTTGGAGCCGCACTCATCCAGGCAAGTGGAGAGTATTCCACCACACATCTGACTTGCGACTTGTAGATTGTGGACAAGCTTTGGGGAGTTGGTAGGTAAGTTGCTCACCACATGATTCGTAGCCTTCTGACCTGCTCACGTAGCCACAGTATTTATATGGTTCGTTACTGGCTTGTACCATTGGACATGAGAATGGCAAAGCACGTCAAGTATATGTGGGAAGAGTCAGCACTAATTGATGAAGGTGGCAATCATGCCTGAATAATGTAGTTTTTTTCCTGAGAAAGTGGCTGGGGAATGTCTCAGAAAATTGTCTAAATTGACTTTGTGAAGGCACTTGTTGCTCTACACACAATATTGGGAGTAGAAACAAGAACATGTGAAATTGGAGGAAACATTGTGGTGTGAGTTGGTAGTTGATTGCGATGGGGAACAGAGAGTAGGGATAAAGTGTTTGTCCTTTGATCGATGAGATGTGACAAGTGGTGTTCCCCATGGTTGTGTAGTTTAGTCTGGGTTTTTTTAACCATGATACTAATGACTTGGATGAAGGAATATAGAATTCTACATACAAATATACAGATGACACCAAGTAGGAAGACAAAATTGTTGTATAATTGGGAACAGGAAATGGCAAAGGAACATTACAGCCAAAGTAAGTGGATAACATTATGGCAGATGGAGTTCAATGTTGGGAAGTCTGAGATTTTCCATTTCGGATTTCAGAAGGGAAAATTTTTTTTTCCTTAATGTGAGAGACCAGGAGATGGGGAGGCACAAAGCAATTCAGTTCTTCATGTCCACAGATTACTAAAAGCTAGTGCACAAGTACAAAGTTTCATCAACATAGCCAATGGAGTGTTGATATTGATCTTGGGGATTAGAATTCAAAAATTATGTTGTTCAGTTTTGGGCACCATAAATCAGGGGACAATATAATGACTTAGGAAGGGGTACAAATCAGATTCAGCAGAACAATGTCAGGGCTTAAAGAGTTAATTTATTAAGGCAGGAAGACAGCATTATTTTGTCTTATATTCCCTTGGGGTTAAGAAGGTTGAGGGATAGTCCGGGTAAAATATTTCAAATGATGAAAGGTTTTGATAGTATAGATACAGAGAAACCTTTTCCTCTGGTGTTGGAGCAAAGCCATTTAAGAGGGAAATTGGAAAACAATTTTTCACAAGAAGGGTATTGGAAATCTGGACCTGTCTCATTGGTTGTGGTGGGCCAGTTGAAATTTGAAAGCATGTTGAGTCAGATATCAAGTAACACAAAACAAACACAGGAGCTAAAGTACAGATCAGTTATGACCTAATTAAATGTGGAATAGGCTGAATGGGCTTCTCTTGTTCCCATATGCCTATCAGCCCTCCCAAATAAGTAGAAGGTTTTGAATTTGCTTTCATATAATGTATTGCAGTACTTACTATTCCCTGTAACCCTCAGTATTATCTATAGCCTAGATGTAGGCGATACATTTCAGGACCAATCTCACCATCATTTCCTTTTCTTGTTTACAGTGTACATTTCAGGGTTAGACTCACCCTTGTTTTCTACATACTTGAAATAAATGGGGCTTGTGAGTAAAGGCAAGAACAAAAGTAATCGCAGGATCTGAATCCTGCAAATTGTGCAACCCAACCCTTGTAAACTACGCTTTGCTCATGATACTTGATGAGAGAATTATTTAATGGTATGCAATATAGACTGACATACTTATCTCCAGTTAAGGACATTAATATTCCATCAATAGGTTAATTACACTAAGGAAACAATATTCTTTCCTTCTGGGTCTGCCCTGAGGCATCCAGCTCTTAAGACATTAAGATAATTTGTGGGCAATAGTGTGATCTAATAAACCTTGTTGCTGATGAAACTTGTGAGTGGGGCTTGTATGAGCGGAAGAGTTTATCATTTTTCCACAAAACATTGTCGGTTGCAACACTCGTATGTTTTCACCTGATTAGAAATTAATTTTCGTGACTGCTTTCTCTGGTGCAGAGGAAATCTGTTGCAATGTCTTTGCACTGATGGAATTATCTAATTTCCATAATATCTGTATGAGGAAATGCCAGGATAGTCCTGTGAATATCACAAAGCAGCTGCAAATTCTTTTGGACCAAGAGTATTTATTTAAATCCCTTGTTTGAGTTGAAAATCTAGTGTGAAAAACACTATGCCGTGTATTACTGTGGCAAGTGTTTGAAACCATGTCCATACACCGTGAGAGAAAAAGCTGGACATTTTATCATTGTCCTCAGTCGTATATTAAGAGAAATATATCACATTTCTTGCCTCGTTCAGATGGTTGGCTTCTGTGTGATTAAGTCAGAAGTAAAAATGTACCAAGGAAGTAGTCAAAAAGGATGTAGAAACGCAATTTACTGGATGGTTCAGAGAAACACTAACTGCTGTATATTATTAGCATTATAAACCAAATATGCCATGGTTAGTTCACCCACAAAGTTAGCTTCCCAGCTTCTATTGTTTATGCATGTATCAAATGCTGTTTGGAGAACCAAAACATCCTTTATTAATAGGAAACATTATCAATAGAGAACATGTTTAGATGTACAGGTATCTCAACTACTGCATAAACGTCCTATGGTATCATCACGTGACATTTATTAAAATGCACGCTTGCCCATATATTATTCTCGCCACTACTTGTAGTGAATTATTAATTTAAATTGATTTGTATATATATTTCAAGTCATTTCATGTGATAATAATTTAAATGCAAGCCTGACCATTTCTGCTTTTGTGTGTCCGACATGCCTGTGGCTCTCACTCGATCACGTACCCCGGCTGAGCGCTCGGGGCTGAGTCTGGTGTGGGACAGAGTCAGCATTCCCCTGCACTGAGATGACCTTTTTTGTTTGTGCTTCACATCTGGTCTGTTGTCATACTCCATTCTTATACTGCAAGAGCATTGCTAATCCAAGTTTCTGCTTCCCTCCCCAAACCAATGTTGAACCCCTAATTGTGACTTTCATCACTTCAAAAGTGTTTTTTCTGAAATGTTGTTCTTTGTCAGAATTGGTACCTCCGTCCGTCCATCCATCCATCCTACACAACCTTCAGCGAATCCTGACTTGGTGCCCTGGCTTCTCTTCCACACAGGAGTTCTGCGAACCCCTCCCTATGACTCAGCAAATCAGCCTCTAAATCCTTCAGTTTGCTCACCCCATTGCAGCCTATCTGAGAAAACCTCTCCAACCACACACCTACTCTTCTCTGCCAGCATCAAAGGATGATCTTTTAATCACTAATCTCCTTTCCAGAAATATTGTTGTCTTCTTCTATTCTCTTCCTGTACCTAGTGGTGCATCAAGGCAGTCTGCTTCCATAACTAGTAATTCCCGGAACAGGTCGCTAGTCTGTCACCAGGGGCTTATTCCTTGAGGGGCATCACTCCACATAAAGCGTGGCTGACCAGGAGTCTCTTGGCTCTTATCACCAGCCATTGGTGCTTTTGGAAGGATTTGCAGGTTGACACTCAACCTGTTTGGCTACATTCTGAATGTACCTTCTTTGGCCATCAAGTCCTGGGGTGGGACTTGGAACTGAAGCTTCTAGCTCAGAGGCAGGGACACTACCCATTGAACCACAAGACCTCTCAGAAATATTTTACCATCCTCAAACATGCGTACTGTTACGGTAATGAGAATTGTGTATCGTGTGTGAAATCCAGTAGGACCATGTTGAATCTAAGCTGTTTATGTAACATACCTTCCTTGATTGTGGATAATAATGCGGTTGAAAACTGTGTCATTTGTTTATTAAAGAACTGCCTTTTGTCGGCTAGAAGTCTGCCGATGTTCCTGTAAAAATGAATCCACTTTGATGCAAATAATTAATGTTCCTCTTTGATCAGTCCTCGTATGTATACAATGAAATGGTTTATGGTTATAGAGTGGGTGGATGACGTTTCATTCTTTCACATCCTGTGAGAATTGCGTAGAAAGTGAAAGTAGATGGAAGGTGACAATTTTATGCTTATGTTATCTTTGAGGTTTAGAACATTAATTCAGAAGCAAAACTTAAAGTACTTGAATTTGCTTTTACTTATAAGCATGTTCTTTGGCTTGTTTTAATGACTTCGGTTTTTTTTTATGACTCACCACTTAAAAATGTTATCTCCCTCTATCCTAAACATGCTGATTCTTCATTGTGATGCAGTCCCGTGGGTGATATATGCCTTCAATATTTCACCCGAGTAACCTTTCTTTGCGTGAAGTGACCTGAAGATGCCAGACTATATTTCCTTCATGGGTATCAGCTTGATCCTCTGCTCACCCTGACCCATTCATTGCCTTATTTTTTCTCTGGCTGGATTAGAATGGGAAGAGGCAATGAGACCAGCCATGGTGATCCCATAATTGCCCCGGGAGGGATGTAATTAAACACCCACCATTTTGGACCTCCTTGATCTGAAACAAACCCCAAATCAGCAATGTCAACTCAGAAAACACAGAACGACAGACCGTTAATGCTTCAGATATAATTCCTTCTTAGAGCTGAATGGCTCTAAGTCCTAACCAGTACTACAGTTCTTTCTATTGAGCATTTTCCCAGACGTTCAAAATATATATATGTTGAAAGCTGAACAAAGTAAGAATTAAAATGGTTATTTTAGAATAATTGTCATTGTTGCGTTGATAGCTCAAGTCTAAGATGCTGTGCTTCAGAAGTTCAAAAGCAACTTATATTCATATAGGCACTTCACAAGAGCATTATAAAGCAATGTATGACCCCAAGCCACATGAGGAGACATAAGGGCAGATAATTAAATGCTGAGTCAAAGAGGACACTTAAAGGAGGAAAGTGAGGTGGAGAAGGGTATTGAGGTATAAGGAGAATTTTCCAGAGCTTGCGACCTAGGCAGCTGAAGGTATGACCTACAATGGTGAAGAGATTTATGATTGGGGATACATGAGAGGCCAGAATTAGAGGAATGAAGATATCTCAGAGGGTTGAGGGCTTGGAGAAGATTGCAGAGATGGCAAGGATCGAGGTCATAGAGGGATTTGAAAACAAGGATGAGTATTTTAAAATTGAAATGCCACTTCACATGGAGCTAGTCTAGATCAGTGAATGCAGGAGTGGTAATGGAATGGGATTTGCTGCAAGTTCAGACACAGGCAGCAGAGTTTTGGATAAGTTTAAGTTTATGGAGGGTAGAGTGTGGGAGTCTAGCTAGGAGTGCATTGGAATAATCAGGTCCAGAGATACAAAGGCATGGATGAGGATTTCAGCAGCAGATGAGCTGAGGCAGGGCGAAGTTTGACGATGTTATGGATGTGGAAATAGGCAGTCTTGGTGACAGTGTGAATATGAGGTCGGAAGGGCATCTCAGGACCAAATATGACACCAAGGATGGGAACAAACTGGTTGAATCTCAGACTGTTGCCTTACCTTCTGGGAGTGGAGAGAGCCCGACCTGCGAGGGACAACTTTATGCGGGCAGAAAGGCTCCGGGCCTTCACTTACCTTCCGGGAGCAGAGACAGCCCAACCTGCGAGGGACACTTCTACTCGGGCAGAGAGGCTCGGGGCCTTCACTTACCTTCCGGGAGCAGAGACAGCCTGACCTGCGAAGGACACCTCTACCCGGGCAGAGGATAAATACAGCACGAAGCTGGGAGCCTTCACTTACCTTCCAGGAGCAGAGACAGCCCAACCTGCGAGGGCCACCTTTACATGGGCAGCAAGCTGAGTTTGAAAAACAATATAGGATGATGACACAGGAAAGTGGTAAATTCATTTGTTGGTAAGTAACTGCTCCGCGGCAATAGTATAGTTAGGGACATTGACACTGTTCTCCGTGACCAGAATCAAGAGTCCTGAAGGTTGCGTTGCCTACCTGGTGCCAGGGTTTGGGCTATCTCATCTGGACTGCAGAGGAACTTGAAGTGGGATGAGAAAGGTCTAGTTGTCGTGGTCCACATAGGTGCCAATTACATAAGTAGAACAAAGGTAGAGATTCTGCTGAGGGAATATGAGCAGCTGGGGGCTAAATTAAAAAGTAGAACCAAAAGGTAATAATCTCAAGATTCCTACCTTAGCCACAAACTAATTGGAACAGGGTCAATCAGATTAAAGAGGTAAATGCGTGACTCAAAGGTTGGTGTCGGAAAAATGGGTTTGAATTCATGGCACATTGTCACCAGTACTGGGGATGGAGGGAGCTGTTCCGATGGGACGGTCATCACCTGAATCATGCTGAGACCAGAGTCCTGGTGAATTGCATAACCAGGGCTGTAAATAGGGCTTTAAAATAAATAGTGGGGGGTGAGTTCAGTTGCATGGAAAATTAGAAAATCAAAGTTAACGGAGAAGTTTGGTTCGGATTATTACCAGAAAATAAAAGGAAGGGGCAGAACATATGGGGTGACCTGATGGAGGTGCACAAGATCATGAGGGGCATGGACAGGGTGGATAGGGAGCAGCTGTTTCCCTTAGTTGAAGGGTTAGTTACGAGGGGACACCGGTTCAAAGTGAGGGGTGGGAGGATTAGGGGGGATTTGAGAAGAAAACGTTTTGCCCAGAGAGTGGTGACGGTCTGGAATCCACTGCCTGGGAGGTGGGATGCCTCATATCCATTAAAAAGTACCTGGATGAGCACTGGATGAGGCATGTCATAACATTCAAGGCCAAGTGCTAGCAAGTGGGATTAGGTGGGAAGGTCAGGGCCTTTCATGCGTTGGTGTAGACTGGATGGGCCAAAGGGCCTCTTCTGCACTGTACTATTCTGTGTGAACATCACATTGCACCAACGTCTCATACAAGAGTAGGGATACTTGATAATAGAACAAACTTAAAGACTTTGGGTGGGATTCTTCGACCACCCACCGGGCTGGAGAATCGCCGGGGGGGGGGGGGGGGGGGGGGGGGGCGTGAATCCCGCCCCGGCGCCGGCTGCCGGATTCCCCGGCGCCGGTTTTTTGGCGGGGGCGGGAATCGCGTTGCGCCAGTCGGGGACCGTTGGCAGTGGGCCCCCCGGCGATCCTCCGCTCCGTGATGGGCCGAGTGGCCGCCCGTTTTCGGCCAGTCCCGCCAATGTAAAACAAACAAGGTCCTTACCGGGACATGGCTCTGCTGGCAGCCTGCAGAGTCCTCAGGGGGGCGCGGGGGGATCTGGCCTCGGAGGGGGCCCCCACGGAGGCCTGGCCCGCGATCAGGGCCCACCGATCCGCGGGCGGGCCTGTGCCGTGGGGGCACTCTTTCCCTCCGCGCCGGCCGCTGTAAGGGTCCGCCATGGCCGGCGCGGAGAAGAACCCCCCTGCGCATGTGCTGGGATCATGCAAGCACACGCTGGCGCTCCCGCGCATGCGCCAACTCGCGCCGGATGGTGGAGGCCCTTCGGCACCGGCTGGCGCGGCGCCACTCCTCGCCGCCGGTATGGCCCGCCCGCCGGTTAATGGAGAATCCCGGCCTTTGTGTCTGATTGCACAAAGCATTGGGAACAGAATTAATGAGTTAAAAGCACAAATAGAGACAAAGGAGATCAAGACATGGAATCAGTCTGGGTAGAAATAAAAAATACCAAAGGAAAGAAGTCCCGGGTGGGAATAATCTGTAGGTCCACAAACAGGAGTTCTGCAGTGGAGCACAGTATAAAGCAGGAAATACTGGGGGCTTGTAAGATAAGTACGGTAATAATCAAGGGTGAGTTTAATATGCGTATCGACTGGATTAATTAAATTGGCAAGGGTAGCCTCGAGGGAGAGAGGGAGTGATTGTTTTTTGGAGCAATATGTTTTGCAACCAACCAGGAAGCAGGCTATTCTGGATTTGGTATTGTGTAATGAGGAGGAATTAATTAAATACTTCATAATTAAGTATCCTCTAATGATCATAGCATGTTAGAATTTCAAATTCAGTTTGAGGGTGAGAAACTGGAGTCCCAAACTAGCATTCGGGAGTTAAACAAAGGTAATTACATAGGCATGAGGACTGATTTGGCCCTCGTGGACTGGGCAGGAAGACTAAAAGGTAGGACAGTTAATGATCAGTGGCAGTTGTTTCAGGAGATATTCAATTCTTCCCAACTAAGATATATTCTAAAATATATTCCAGAGCGGAAGAAAGATTGTTCGAGGGGAAAAAAAGCATCCATGGCTCCGTAAGGAAGTTAAAGATAACAAATAGATAAAAGCTAAGGCACACCGTATTGCAAAGGCCTGTGGCAGGCTGGAATATAGGAGAACTTTTAAAGATCAACACAGGGTTATTTAAAAGTTTGTAAAATAGCAAAGGTAAATTACGAAAGAAGACAAGTGCAAAATATTTAAAAAAACAAAAGCTTCTCTAAGTATGTGAAAAGGAAGAGAAGTGAATGTTGGTCCTTTGGAGGATCAGACCCAGGAGTTAATAGTGGGGAACACAGATGGCGGAGACACAAAATCAATATTTTGCCTCAGTTTTCACGGTGGAGGACAATAGTACCATCCCAATAGTACAGGTAATACAGAGGTAATAGAAAGGGAGGAACTTAGAACAATCAGCATCAATAGTGAAGAAGTACTGAACAAACTTTTGGGATTGACGGCAGACAAGTCCCAGGGGCCTGATGGCCTACATCCCAGGGTCTTAAAGGAAGTGACAATGGAGATAGTGGATCCATTGATTATAACATTCCAAAATTCCCTGGATACGAGAAAGGTTCCAGTCGTTTGGAAAAATGCTAATGTAACGCACATATTCAAAAAGGGAGGGAGACAGAAAGCAGGAAACTCTCGATCAATTTGTTTAACATCTGTCGTTGGGAAATTGTTAGAATCCATTATTAAGGAAGTAACAGGACATTTGGAAAGTCAAAATGCAATCTATCAGAGTCAGCATGTTTTTATGAAGGATAAATTGCGTTTGACTGATTTACTAGAGTTCTTTGAAGGCGTAAAAAGCCAAGTGGATAATGGAGATCCTGTAGATGTACTATATCTGGACTTCCAGAAGGCATTTGATTAAAAGGTTAATACACCAGGTAAGATCACATGGGATTAGCGGTAATTTATTAGATTGAATAGAACATTGGCTAACCGAGAGAAGGCTAAGAGTTGGGATAAATGGGTCTTTTTCTGGATGGCAAGATGTAACTAGGGTGCCACAGGGTACGGTCCTCTAGCCCCGGCTATTTACAATATATATTAATGACTTGGAGGCAGGGACAGAAGATACTATAGCCAAATTTTCAGATGTCACTAAAATAGGTGGGAAAGTAAGTTGCAATGAGGAAATAACTAATTTATTAATAGATATAGGTAGATTTGATAAGTGGACCAAAATTTGGTAGATGGAGTTTAATGCGAGTAAGTGTGAGGTTATCCATTTTGGTCGGAGAAATGGAAAGGCAACTTATTATCTAAATGGAGAGAAACTTCAGAGTGCTTTGGTGCAGAGGCATCTGGGTATCCTCGTGCATTTCCTTTTCTTTTTATTAATTTACGGGATGTAGGTGTCGCTAATTAGGCCAGCATTTATTGCCCATCCCTAGTTACCCTTCAGAAGGTGATGGGGAGTTGCCTTCTTGAACCACTGCAGACCTTGAGGTGTAGGTACACCCACTGTATTGTTAGGGAGGGAGTTCCAGGATGTTGCCCCAGCGACAGTGAAGGAATGTCGATGTATTTCCAAGTCAAGGTGGTGAGTGACTTTGGAAAACTCCAGGTGGTGGGGTTCCCAGTTATCTGCTGCTCTTGTCCTTCTAGAAGCTAGTGGTCGTGGGTTTGGATAGTGCTGTCGAAGGAACCTTGGTGAGTTACTGCAGTGCATCTTGTAGGTGGTACACACGGCTGCCACTGTTCGCCAGTGGTGGAGGGTTTGAATGTGTGTGGAAGGGGGAGCAATCAAGCGGGCTGCTTTGTCCTGGATGGTGTTGAGTTTCTTGAGTGTCGTTGGAGCTGTACTCATCCAGTCAAGTGGAGAGTATTCCATTACACTCCTGACTTGTGCCTTGTAGATGGTGGACAGGCTTTGGAGAGGTCAGGAGATGAATTACTCGCTGTAGGATCCCTAGCCTTTGACCTGCCCTGGTAGCCACAGTATTAATATGGCTAGTCCATAGTCAGTTTTTGATCAATGGTAACCCCCAGGATGATTAATGTGGGGGATTCAGAGATGGTAATGCCATTGAATGTCAAGGGTGGTGATTAAATCCTATCTTGTAGGTGATGGTCATTGTCTGGCACTTGTGTGGCACGAATGTAACTTGCCACTTCTCATCCCAAGCCTGGATATTGTTCAGATCTTGCTTCATTTGGACATGGACTGCTTTGTTATCTGAGGAGTGGCGAATGGTGCTGAACATTGTGCAGTCATTCGCAAACATTGCCACTTCTGACCTTATGATGGAAAGGAGGTCATTGATGAAGCAGCTGAAGTTGGGCCGAGGACACTGTCCTGAGGAACTCCTGCAGTGATGTTCTGGAGCTGAGGTGATTGACCTCCAACCACCACAACCATCTTTCTTTGTGCCAGGTATGACTCCAACAAGCGGGGAGATTTTCCCCTGATTCCCATTGACACCTGTTTAGCTAGGGCTTCTCGATGCCATACTCGGTCAAATGCTGCCTTGATGCCAAGGGCAGTCACTCTCTAATTTTATAAATTTAGAGTACCCAATTATTTTTTTCCAATTAAGTGGCAATTTAGCGTGGCCAATCAACCTAACCTGCACATCTTTGGGTTGTGGGGGGTGAGACCCATGCAGACACGGGGAGTATTTGCAAACTCCACACAGACAGTAACCCAGGGTCGGAATCGAACCCGGGTCCTCAGTGTCATAGGCAGCAGTGCTAATAACTGAGCAACGTGCCGCCCTAAGGGCAGTCACTCTCACCTCACCTCTGACATTCCATTCTTTTGTCCATGTTTGAACCAAGGCTGTAATGAGATTAGGAGCTGAGTGACTCTGGAGGATCCAAACTGAGCATCCGTGAGCAAGTTATTGCTGAGTAAGTGCCGTTTTATAGCTCTATTGATGTCTCCTTCCATCACTTGCTGATGATGGAGAGTAGACTGATAGGGTGGTAATTGGCTGGGGTAGGATTTGTCCTGTTTGTTGTGTACAGGACACACCTGGGCAATTTTCCACATGGCCAGGTAGATGCCAGTGTTATAGCTGTACTGGAACAGCTTGGCTGGGGTGTGGCAAATTCTGGAGCACAAGTCTTCCATATTATTGTTAGAATATTGTCAGGGCCCATAGCCTTTGCAGTATCCAGTGCCTTCAGCCATTTCTTGATGTCACCTGAAGTGAATCGTATTGGCTGAATATTGACATCTGTGATGCTGGAGGAGACAGAGATGGATCATCCACTCGGCACTTCTGGCTGAAGATTGTTGCGAATGCCTCAGCCTTGTCTTTTGTACATAGGTGCTGGGCTCCTCTATCATTGAGACTGAGGATATTTGTGGAGCCTCCTCCTCCAGTGAGTTGTTTAATTGTCCTTCACCATTCATGGCTGGATGTGGCAGGACTGCAGAGCTTAGATCTGATGCATTCGCTGTGGAATTGCTTAGCTCTGTCTATTACTTGCTGTTTTTGCTGTTTGGCACACAAGTAGTCCTGTGTTGTAGCTTCACCAGACTGACAACTTTTTTGGTATGCCTGATGTTGTTGCTCTCCTGCACTCTTCATTGAACCAGGGTTGATCCCCTGAGTTGGTGGTAATGATAGATTGGGGGATATTCCAGCCCATGAGGTTGCAGATTGTGGGTGAATACAATTCTGTTGCTGCTGCTGATGGCCCACAGCACCTCATGGATGCCCAGTCTTGAGTTGCTAGATCTGCTCGAAGTCCATCACATTTATTATTTTAAAAATGTTTTGAAATAAATTTGGTATTTGACCAGCGGGAAACTCCCTGAAAAGCCCGCCACAAATTAACTTAGACAGGTTTGGGGAGAATTGCGCCCAAAGTCCCATCCTCACTTTGAGGATACCCTCCATCGTGTTGTGTGGCACTACCACTGTGCCATGTGGGATAGACAAGGGCAGCACGGTCGCGCATTGTTTAGTACTGCTGCCTCACGGCACTGAGGACCCAGGTTCGATCCCGGCCCTAGGTCACTGTCTGTGTGGAGTTTGCACATTCTCCCCGTATCTGCATGGGTTTCACCCCCACAACCCAAAGATGTGCAGGTTAGATGGGTTGGCCTTGCTAAAATTACCATTAATTGGACTTTCTTTTTAAAAAGTCACAGTATAGCACATCTAACTTCAGAACAGAAAACTGTGTGAATCACATCCTGAGCACAGCTACTTTTATACCAGATTTGAATACAGTAAATGGAACCATCTCACGATAAACCGCTTAATGTTTAATGGAGGAGTTTCATGGAGTCGTTTGTGTGTGATTTCCTCATTTATGAGTTTGTACAAAGTTGGGAAAAGACAGAGATTTAAAAGGTTTCCAGGAAAATAATCTAACTGTATCTTCCTGTCTCGCACTCATTCAGGTTCTTAAAGATCCCAGAAATGGATAATCAATGATTATCTCAGCCAGAGAGGCCTGCAATCACTGTAAGACACAGGAGCAGAGGTAGGCCATTTGGCCCATCGTGACTGCTCCGCCCTTCAGTGAGATCATGGCTGATCTGATGTGCTACTCCTCAACTCCACTTTCCTGCCCTATCTCCATAACCCTCGATTCCCTTACTAATGAAAAATTTGTCTACCTCAGCTTTGAACATACTTAACGACTCAGCCTGTACAGCCCAGAGTGGCAAAGAATTCTACAGATTCACTATCCTCAGGGAAGAAATTCCCCCACATCTCGGTCTTAAATGGGTGACCCCTTATTCTGAGAATATGTCCTCTGGTCTCACAAGGGGAAACAACCCCTCAACATCTGCCTTGTGAAGCTCTCTGAGAGTCCTATATGTCTCAAGAAGGTCACCTATCATTCCTCTAAATTTCAGTGAGTACAGGCCCAGACTTCAACTGCTCCTCCTAAAATTCCTCCGTACCCAGGATCAACCTCGGCATCCTCTGCACTGCCTCCAATGCCAGTTTATATTTCATTAGTTAAGGAGACCAAAACTGTTCACAGTATTCCAGGAGTAGTCTGATGAGTGCCTTGTATAGTTTTAACAAGATTTCCCCATTTTTAAAGGCCATTCACTTTGAAATAAAGGCCAACATTCCATTGGCCTTCTCAATTACTTGCCAAACGTTTTGTGATTTATGCATGAGGATCCCTAAATGTCTCTGTGCTGCAGCTTTCTGCAGTGTTTCTCCATTTAAATAATATTCAACTCCTTTATTCTTCCTACCAAAGTGCATAACTTCACATTTTCCTACATTACATCTGCCATGTTTTTGCCCACTCACTTAACCTGTCTATATCCCTCTGTAGACTCTGTTATCCAGACCACTTGCCTTTCTACCTTCTTTTGTGTCGTCCGCAAACTTGGCAATAGAACATTCACGTCCCTCATCCAAGTCATTAATATATATTGTAAATAATTGTGGCCCTAGCATTGAATCCTGTGGCACTCCACTAATTACAGGTTGCCATCCTGAAAATGTCCCTCTTATCCAAACTCTCTGTCTTCTATCAGTTAGCCAATCCTCTATCCATGCTAATATACCACCCCAACACCATGGGATCTCATTTTCTTAAGTAGCCTTTTGTGTGTAGCCTTTTATAGCCTTTCAATGCAGGAAAGGAACTCACTGTCCTTTGGCCCAAAAGCAACGGGTTCCTGGAGATTGAGTACAGACCTGACGGTAAGAGTTGACCAGAATATCCGGAGCTCGCGGTGTGGCTGCGAATCCGGAGCCTGAGGAGGTTAAGAGGTGGAGGAGAGAAGGCCGAGTCAAGGATACAGGGCCTCATAGCAGCAACAGCAGTAATCCTCCTGTGCAGCGCCCTTAGTGTGAAATAAATCCGGACCGTACAACTCCCTGCACACAGCTTTCTCATAAACAGGTATTTCTGGGTCTTTGAAGCTCAAGGTTCCCAGGATCTAAAGTAGCATCAATATGCCTGAACACCCTGCTGTGTTTGCCTAGTGAGCATTCATTTCTTGGCTGTGGTGGCCCGAGGATGTGAAACACTTACATCCTGAGGCTGAACCAGCATTTTATGAAGGCTCATAACTTACTTGCTTTTGTACTCTTCCCTATTTATAAAATGCGAGGTTCAGTATAATTTATAACTGCTTTCTCAACCTGCTCTGCCATCTTCAGTGATTTATACACAAGGATACCAATGTACCTCTGCCCCTGCACTTCCTTAAGAATTGTCCCTTTTAATTTTATGTCACCTCCTCCTCATTCTTCAGACCAAGTGCTTCACTTCACAATCCTCTACATTGGATTTCATCAGCCATGTGTCTGCCTCTTCTCCCAGCCTGTCCATATCCTCTTGAAGTCTATCATTGTCCTCGTCACAGTTCACAGTACAAGTCTTGCATCATCTTCAAACTTTAAAACTGCTATGTATGCTCAGATATAGGTTGATAACATACATCAAGAAAAGTGATTGTCCCTCCATATACCATCCCCTAGTCAGAAGTAAGTAAAGATTACTGTAATTTGTGCTTTTAATAGGCTTGAATTAAATAATTAAACAGTTATGTAATGACATTTTGGATATGCTACAGACTATAAGGAAATATAATTTAAGGAAAACAGCATCGTAATAGATTCAGAAATGATATGGCCAACATCTTTTCTTGGAGCTCTGGTACCTCAAAATCTGGCACCATGCTCCTGTTGCTTGGGATAGGGATGAAGCCAATAGTTAGGGAGTGGACACGGAAGAATGTGCAAACTCTACACAGACAGTGACCTGGGGCCGGGATCAAACCCGGGTCCTCGGCACGTGAGGCAGCTGTGCTAACCATGCAGACCGTGCTGCCCTCATCTTCCCGAGATTTAGTTGGAGGACATTTCTGCACAATCAGCATTGGATATTAGATAATTTAGCAACAGTGGGGAGGAACTCAGAGGTGCTGGTGAGGCAAGAGGGGTGTGGTCTTCGTATATATGGAAACTAACACTGTGCCTTCAAATGATGTCACCATAGGGCAGTATGTTGATGAGAAATGGGAAAGAGCCAAGGAAAGATCCTTGAGCGATACCAGAGATGGCGGGCCAGAGGCAGGAGAAGAAGCCATTGTAAGTGAATCCCTGGCTGTAACTAGAGAGGTAGAACTGGCAGTGTGTGAGTGATCTGACCCAGCTGGATAATACTGGCGAGGCATTGGAGGAGGATGATGTGGTCAGTCATGCCAAAGACTGCAGACAGGTTGAGAAGGATGAGGGATGAAGTTTACCTTGAAGGGTCATGTTGGATGTCATTTGTGATGGAGTTCTGGAAAGCTTGGAATTAATTTGAGAAGCAACAACATATTCAAGGGCTTTTGAGAGGAAAGGGAAGTTGGAGATGGAACAAAAGTTGGCATGTACAGTGGGGTCAAAGATTAATTCATTTGCTGAGATGGGTGATGACGGCAGATTTAAAGGAGAGGTGTTCACAATATCAGCTAACATGGGGGAAGAGGACAGTTGGGCAAGCGAACAGGAAGTGGGTCTCATGGACAAAATTTGCTCAGAGAGGCCATGAAGGGAAATTGAAGAGAAACCCGAGAAAAAGGAGAGTTCAGGACTCGGGCAAGGTGAGCATTGAAGGATGTTTGGCCTGGTGGTCTGGTGGAAGGGAGGGACACAGCAGAGGCAAGCTGGTCAGATTGTCTCATTCTTGGTGACAAAGAAATCCATGAACTCCTCGCACTTGTTTTCGGAAGGGACAAGGGAGAGTCCCAGGTAGAAGCATAAAATCCCCTTACAGTGCAGAAGGAGGCCATTTGGCCCATTGAGTCTACACTGACCCTCTGAAGGGCCACCCTACCTAGGCCCACTCTCCCTTCCTATCTCTGTAACCCCACATAACCTCACATCTTTTGACACTAAGGGGCAATTTAGCATGGCCAATCCACCTAACCTGCACATCTTTGGTAGATAAACGATACTGTAAATTGAAGTATCAAATTGAATTCCCTTTTGAAGAAATAGGCTAATTCTTATCTATGGGAGTTGGTACAGATGAGACCGTTGAGCTCAGTAAGGCTTAGTTGACAAACAGGCTTGTGCCCAAACCCGGTCATTGAGAGCAGGCAGGTGCTTCATGGAGTTCCAATTATTATTCAAAAATGGTACACACACCCTTATGTTGTGACGAGGAACACTCCATGGCCTGTTTTGTGATGCACCTTATGCTGCAGAATCCCCACTTGCATCTGTGCAAATTTATGTTTGCACTGTAAGTGTAAGACATAAAGGGAACCCATTGATATTACGCACATGAATAGGATCCTGTGTGCTCCTCAATTGTGAAGTGGCAAAAGGAAAATAAATGAGTTTGTCCTGGATAGAAAAGAATCATTGATTCTCAGGAGCTGCAGCTAATGGATACTGTACACAGAAATGTCTTTTTAATTAACACTCAAGTGTAAGATTCCTTTGTTTGACGGGTGAACTGTGTTGCTGAATCAGTGGTAGACCTGATATTTTTGAAAACTACACTTACAGAATGCTATTTTCTCCATATTGGAAGAACTAAAATAGGTGGTATTGTAGACAGTGAGGAAGGTTATCAAAAATTGCAACAGAATCTTGATCAGCTGGGGAAGTGGGCTGAGCAATGGCAAATGGAGTTTAATACAGATAAGTGTAAGGTGTTGCATTTTGGATAGTCAAATCAAGATAGGGGCGCTATTCTCCCCCCCCCCCCCCCCCCCCCCCCCCCCGCCGGGTGGGAGAATCGCCGGGGCGCTGCGCGAAACGCGCCACACCGCCCCGACCCCCGCATGCGATTCTCCTACCCCCCCGGAAACCAGCGGCGCGCAATTCGCATCGGGCCGCTCGGAGAACCGGCGAGCGGCAATTCTCCGGCCGGATGGGCCGAGCGGCCGCTACGATACGACCAGGTTCCCGCCGGTGCCGTCCACCCCTGGTCGCTGCCGGCGGGAATTCTGCGGGAAGGCTGGGGGGGCGGCCTGTGGACTCCTTCACCGGTGTGGACCCTGATGGGGTATGGCCCGCGATCGGGGCCCACCGATCGGCGGGCCGGCCTCTCTCCCCTGGGCCTACCTCCTTCCACGCTCGGCCCCAGAACACCGGCCCCATGTTGGTGAGGGGTCTGCACGCGTAAGAAGTTCCCCGCGCACGAGCAGGATGGCGCGGCCCAACTGCGCATGCGCAGGATTGGGCTGCCCCAACTGCGCATGCGCGGGTTGGCGCGGCACCATTTGGCACCGCGTAAGGATGCTGGAGCGGCGTCAACCGCTCCAGCGCTGTGCTGGTCCCCTGTGGGGGCCAGAATAGGTCGTGCCCGGGCCCTGTTCGCGCCGTTGTGAAACGCGACGGCGTTCAAGACGGCGCAAACACTTGGCCTCCATATCAGAGAATCGCCCCCTGGATTTTCATGGTGAATGGTTGGACCTTAGGGAGTATTGTGGGACAGAGAGGGACCTTGGAGTTCAGGTGCACGGTTCTCTAAAGATGGAGTCACAGGTAGATAGGGCAGTGAAGAAGGCCTTTGGCATGTTGGCTTTCATCAGTCAGGGCATTGTGTATAGAAGTTGCAATTATACAGGAAATTGGTGCGGCCGCACCTGAAGTATTGTGTTCAGTTTTGGTCGCCTTGCTATAGGAAAGATGTTATTAAACTGGAGAAAGTATACAAGAGATTTACAAGACTGTTGGCAGCACGGTAGCATTGTGGATAGCACAATTGCTTCACAGCTCCAGGGTCCCAGGTTCGATTCCGGCTTGGGTCACTGTCTGTGCGGAGTCTGCACATCCTCCCCGTGTGTGCGTGGGTTTCCTCCGGGTGCTCCGGTTTCCTCCCACAGTCCAAAGATGTGCAGGTTAGGTGGATTGGCCATGATAAATTGCCCTTAGTGTCCAAAATTGTCCTTAGTGTTGGGTGGGGCTACTGGGTTATGGGGATAGGGTGGAGGTGTTGACATTGGGTAGGCTGCTCTTTCCAAGAGCCAGTGCAGACTCGATGGGCTGAATGGCCTCCTTCTGCACTGTAAATTCTATGATAATCTATGACTCAAGGGACTGAGTTATAGGGAGAGATTGGACAGGCCAGGACTTTTTTCTTTGGAGCCTAGGAGACTGAGGGGTGATCTTATAGAGGTGTATAAGGTCATGGGAGGCATGGATAGGGTGAATGCATTCTATCTTTTCCCCAAGGGTGGAGAATCGAGAACTAGAGGGCATAGGTTTAAGTTAAGAGGGGAAAGAATTAATGGGACACTGAGGAGCAACCTTTTTACACAGAGGGTGGTATGTATGTGGAATGAGCTGCCGGAGGAAGTGGTTGAGGCAGGGACATTGACAACATTTAAAAGGCATTTGGACAGATACATGGGAAGGAAAGGTTTAGAGGGATATGGGCCAAATGCAGGCAAATGGGGCTAGCTTAGATGAGCTTTTTGGTTGGCATAGGCCAGTTTGGGCCGAAGGGCCTGTCTCCTTGCCGTAGATTCTATGAAATGTAATTAATTTTCCTCAGAGTTGTGACCAGTTATTGAGTTAGTGGGAATGGGACGTCCCTTGATGAAGTTTGATTTAACCAACTGAACCACCCTTGGTGCCTGGTTTGATTCTTGAGTTAGCTGTTCTCCGACGGGACGATGGTGTTGTGATCACAGTATTCCCTGGTTGATGGGTTGTGGGGAGAGAAAAAAAATTAGCCAGTATTCCCACTTAGCTCATTATCCAGTCCGAGCCACTGTCTCAGGAAGATGAATAGAAAATAAGACAAAATGGGAAGGTAAAATTGGAAAAGGATTTGCCCCGTACAAATTTGTTTAAAGAACAATTCACATTTTTCCAAACTGAAATGGTTATGAAGAATTTTGGTTTGGGATTTTATTTTGGTTGTTCTTCCTGCCCATTTCAGTTTTTTTTGTTGTTGTTGTGATGCATGTGAATAGCTTTGTTTTAACAATGAGTGTTTTAAGCCTCATGGGGATTGGGCATGTCAGACCTACTGAGCTAGACAGTGTGAGGAAGCTGAATCAACAACAGAAGATGCAGTCGTCAACACGGGATGCTTCAGTGATTTTTGTCTTTTTAAATCAATGTTAATTCAGCTACCTTGCTTTGTTGGGCGATGACGTCCCACAGCTAGTTTCCTGATGATATTTGCAATACCCTCTATCATAATTTAGGGAAAAAAAATTAAAGTACCCACATTTTTTTTTCTCCAATTATGGGCAATTTAGCATAGCCAATCCACCTACCTGCACACCTTTGGGTTGTGGGGGTGAAGCCCATGCAGACACGGAAGAATGTGCAAACTCCACACGGACAGTGACCCGTGGCCGGGATCGAACCAGGGTCTTCAGCGCTGTGAAGCAGCAGTGCTAACTACTGCGCCACCGCGCTGCTCATCAAACTACATTTTTAAAAATCAGCTTTAAATCTTCAATACAAATCTGTAGTCCCTCACGGCACCGAGGACCCCCACATCCCAAAAGGATGTGCAGGGCCATGCTAAATTGACCCCTAATTGGAAAAAATGAATTGGCTACTCTAAATTTAATTTATTTTAAAACCGTAGTAAATTTGTTGGGCTTCTCCCGGAAGAAAGCTTATCGAGATGTAGGCAATGAACGGAAGCTTTAATGGGCTTCCAATGTAGGATTAATAAAACTGCAGATTCAATCTTCCACATTGAAGAAGGGCCATTCATGCGGCCCACTCACTAGTCTAGGTTGCCCATCACTGCTTTACAGCCTTGCCCTTTGCTATCTCTATAGCTTCCTTCAGTTCTAAAAGTTAATCCTCATTTTCTATTTCTCTTATCCTGGCTTATTATGCATCCTCCATACTCCTCCACCCCACATTTGGCCGTCATACCCATCTAGGGTAAGCTCTGGAATTCCCACTCTAAACCCATCCGTCTTCACCTTCCTCTTCTGCTTCAAGACCCTCCTTAAAATATGTCTGTTTGACCAAGCTTTTCACTACTCTTCCTAATATTTGCCTCTTTGTCCAGACATTCATTTTTGTCTTATTACACATCGATAAAATTATTGAGTATCAGGGTCTATTTACTCTTCCCCTGACCACACATATAACCAACATTAAAATTGCTTTCATTCAAGCCCGTTTAACGCATTAAAACCTCTTTAAAATGCTGCACGGGACGATCAGTCAAAATTTTGACATCGAGCTGCTTAAGGATAGGCAACCAACAACCTGGTCAAAAAGGTAAAAATTTTTTTAGGAGCATCTTAAAGGAGGTGAGGGAGTTGAAGAAATGTGGGTAGGGATTTGAGCTTGTGGGACTAGATGGCTGAAGACATAGAACATAGAAAATACAGCACAGAACAGCCCCTTCGGCCCACGATGTTGTGCCGAAGCTTTGTCCTAGATCAATCATAGATTATCATTGAATTTACAGTGCAGAAGGAGGCCATTCGGCCCTTTGAGTCTGCACCGGCTCTTGGAAAGAGCACCCTACCCAAACTCAACACCTCCACCCAACACCAAGGGCAATTTGGACATTAAGGGCAATTTATCATTGGTCAATTCACCTAACCCGCACATCTTTGGACTGTGGGAGGAAACCGGAGCACCCGGAGGAAACCCACACAGACACGGGGAGGACGTGCAGACTCCGCACAGACAGTGACCCAAGCCGGAATCGAACCTAGGACCCTGGAGCTGTGAAGCAATTGTGCTATCCACAATGCTACCGTGCTGCCCTTGAGAACAAATAAATCTACACTATATCATTTTACCGTAATCCATGTACCTATCCAATAGCTGCTTGAAGGTCCCTAATGTTTCCGACTCAACTACTTCCACAGGCAGTGCATTCCATGCCCCCACTACTCTCTGGGTAAAGAACCTACCTCTGATATCCCTCCTATATCTTCCACCTTTCACCTTAAATTTATGTCCCCTTGTAATGGTTAGTTCCACCCGGGGAAAAAGTCTCTGACTGTCTACTCTATCTATTCCCCTGATCATCTTATAAACCTCTATCAAGTCGCCCCTCATCCTTCTCCGTTCTAATGAGAAAAGGCCTAGCACCCTCAACCTTTCCTCGTAAGACCTACTCTCCATTCCAGGCAACTTCCTGGTAAATCTTCTTTGCACCTTTTCCAAAGCTTCCACATCCTTCCTAAAATGAGGCGACCAGAACTGTACACAGTACTCCAAATGTGGCCTTACCAAAGTTTTGTACAGCTGCATCATCACCTCACGGCTCTTAAATTCAATCCCTCTGTTAATGAACGCAAGCACACCATAGGCCTTCTTCACAGCTCTATCCACTTGAGTGGCAACTTTCAAAGATGTATGAACATAGACCCCAAGATCTCTCTGCTCCTCCACATTGCCAAGAACTCTACCGTTAACCCTGTATTCCGCATTCATATTTGTCCTTCCAAAATGGACAACCTCACACTTTTCAGGGTTAAACTCCATCTGCCACTTCTCAGCCCATCTCTGCATCCTATCTATGTCTCTTTGCAGCCGACAACAGCCCTCCTTACTATCCACAACTCCACCAATCTTCGTATCGTCTGGAAATTTACTGACCCACCCTTCAACTCCCTCATTCAAGTCATTAATGAAAATCACAAACAGCAGAGGACCCAGAACTGATCCCTGCGGTACGCCACTGGTAACTGGGATCCAGGCTGAATATTTGCCATCCACCACCACTCTCTGACTTCTATCGGTTAGCCAGTTCGTTATCCAACTGGCCAAATTTCCCACTATCCCATGCCTCCTTACTTTCTGCATAAGCCTACCATGGGGAACTTTATCAAATGCCTTACTAAAATCCATGTACACTACATCCACTGCTTTACCTTCATCCACATGCTTGGTCACCTCCTCAAAGAATTCAATAAGATTTGTAAGGCAAGACCTACCCCTCACAAATCCGTGCTGACTATCCCTAATCAAGCAGTGTCTTTCCAGATGCTCAGAAATCCTATCCTTCAGTACCCTTTCCATTACTTTGCCTACCACCGAAGTGAGACTAACTGGCCTGTAATTCCCAGGGTTATCCCTAGTCCCTTTTTTGAACAGGGGCATGACATTCGCCACTCTCCAATCCCCTGGTACCACCCCTGTTGACAGTGAGGACGAAAAGATCATTGCCAACGGCTCTGCAATTTCATCTCTTGCTTCCCATAGAATCCTTGGATATATCCCGTCAGGCCCGGGGGACTTGTCTATCCTCAAGTTTTTCAAAATGCCCAACACATCTTCCTTCCTAACAAGTATTTCCTCGAGCTTACCAATCTGTTTCACACTGTCCTCTCCAACAATATCGCCCCTCTCATTTGTAAATACAGAAGAAAAGTACTCGTTCAAGACCTCTCCTATCTCTTCAGACTCAATACACAATCTCCCGCTACTGTCCTTGATCGGACCTACCCTCGCTCTAGTCAGTCTCATATTTCTCACATATGTGTAAAAGGCCTTGGGGTTTTCCTTGATCCTACCCGCCAAAGATTGTTCATGCCCTCTCTTAGCTCTCCTAATCCCTTTCTTCAGTTCCCTCCTGGCTATCTTGTATCCCTCCAATTCCCTGTCTGAACCTTGTTTCCTCAGCCTTACATAAGTCACCTTTTTCCTCTTAGCAAGACATTCAACCTCTCTTGTCAACCATGGTTCCCTCACTCGACCATCTCTTCCCTGCCTGGAAGACATGAGGAGCAAGACTAAGAATCATTGTTAATAATCTTTTCCCCTGCCCCCTATAGCCCAACATTGCCAAGGAAAACTCCAGCACCCAATATACAGTCCTGCTAAGTGATTGGTTCTAAGTGGGAAATGGTCACCTCTGTCAAAGAGGCATGTTGTATTTCATATGCGGAATTCCTAGATAGATCATAACGCACCACCTTGTGCATTAGTAGCAAGTCCCTAGATTGGATTCAAACACATTTTCATTTTGGCTGTGATTAATGTGTGAATTATTTTTGTTTTTTGTTTCTTTTCCTGTGATAAGCAGAATAATTTCAGTCTATTGATTTGAGATTAATCTACATTTTGTGCACTTTTTAAAGTGCAATTATTCTTCCTAGAAAATGAAAATATAGAAAAGTGCTGTGATCTTTTATGGCCATAAGGTTATTTGATAAATGAAGGACATTAAGAAGCACTTT
This sequence comes from Scyliorhinus torazame, assembly GCF_047496885.1. Taxonomy (NCBI): domain Eukaryota; kingdom Metazoa; phylum Chordata; class Chondrichthyes; order Carcharhiniformes; family Scyliorhinidae; genus Scyliorhinus; species Scyliorhinus torazame. Next base: position 60,717,400 of record NC_092707.1, read on the forward strand.
GTTTCACTTACCTCCTTCTCTTTAGAATCTCCCTCTATGTGTTACGCTCCTCTGCAAAAGCTTCTCCCACATCTCCAAAAGTGTTGCTTCCCAGCCATCTGTGTAAGAGTAATTGGACTATTTTTATTTTGCAGAAACACTTGGCTTCCACTCGACATCTGGCAGGAGCTGATGTATAACTGAGTTCAGAAACTCAATATTAATGGCAAGAGCCATGAAAGCCAATTGATTTGCTCACTACCTCAGTCAACTAAACTTCATTTACAGAACGGCAAATATCATAGTTGTGTTAAAATTTTGCAGTGAAGGATAAACCCCATTCGATCTGAATGAAAACTGACTCCGAGTCCACATTTGCTGCTGTGACAATCCATTTAGAAATAATGATCATTGGCCAGTCAGAGATCAGAGGCCTGTTATCACTGCTTGTGTAGAGTTGTAAATGGAATCTGGAACAAAGGTGGCCCCTGGCAATTATGATGCCATAGGCATCACAATGATGAGGCTAACCCAAGATGCTGGGAATGGACAGAACCTGGAAACGCATAGCTCATCCAGTGTGGACAGGAAAGCTAAAATGATTACATTACACTTAAGTGACACCTGGGAGCCCACGGCACAAAAGAGGTTGCAGCGTCAAATTCTCTGGCTGAATAAAGACCCAGAAAAGATTCTGGGTTTGAATAATATTATGGATCAGGGTTTAGAGAACACCAAAGTATATCATGGAGTTCACCACCTTGGAAATTACCCTAAAAACCTCCTTCCAGTACTCCCCTAGCTTTGGACAGGACCAAAACATATGAACGTGATTAGCGCGCGCGCCCCCCCCCCCGGCAACGCTCACACACATCTTCTACTCCTTCAAAAAATCGGCTCATCCTCGCCCTCGTGAGGTGCGCTCTATATACCACCTTCAGCTGTATCAGCCCCAACATCGAACATGAGGTGGAGGCATTCACTCTCCAGAGAACCTCACACCAGACCTACTCCTCTATAACCTCTCCCAGCTCTTCCTCCCACTTGGCTTTGATCCCTTCCAGTGGTGCCTTATCCTCTTTGCGAATAGCTCCATACACCGCTGACACTGCCCCCTTCTCCAGCCCCCTTGTCGTCAGCACCTCCTCCAGCAATGTGGAGGCCAGTTCCTCCGGGAACCTCTGTATCTCCTTCCTGGCAAAATCCAGTATCTAAACACTTCTCCCTGCTCCAGCCCATACTTCGCTTCCAGCTCCCTCAATCCTGCAAGCCCTCTATTTTTAGTGATGTTTATTGACACTCCCAATTTGATTGCACATATCTTTGCCAAACAGGAATGTGAGAAAAGCAGCCAATTACAATACAATTACAATGGCAAAGAGGCAGAAGGGATATGATGAGGTGAAAGGCTTTATTCGGTGCTATGAACCTCCACAGTTCTCTGGTTGTTTCCTTCACAAGCAGATAAATCAGCACATAATCAACATAAGATATGAATATTTCTAGATCTTTTTAATGGGTACTGCTGGTGTGATGTCTGCCATCTTATTTTTCAATTTCTTTCACTCATTCTAACCTGGCTCTGAACTTGTAGCACTCTGAACCCTCTGGTCCGACCCTCACATTATCATTAGGCCTGCTGACAAGGTCGGGGATCCTGTTATTTTGGTGAATTGACCTCTACTGTGTAAATATAAAAACAGAAAATGCTGAAAATACAGGTTGGCAGCCTCTGTGGAGGGAGAATTTGAGTTAATGTTTTGATTCCATATGGGGCCAGTTTAGCTCAGTTGGCTGGACAGCTGGTGATGCAGAGCGAGGCCAGCCAGCAGGGTGGGTTAAATTCCAGTACCAGCTGTGGTTATTCATGATTGCTTCGTCTTCTCAACCTTGCCCCTCGCCTGAGGAATAGTGATCCTCAGGTTAAATCACCACCAGTCAGTTCTCCCCCTCAAAGGGTAAAGCAGCCTCTGGTCATCTGGGACTATGGTGACTTTACTTACTTACTAGTTCTATTGAACAGCAGTGCCACGGAGGAGGTGGTGGCTATTGCTGGTACTACACCCACCCAAGGTCTTGTATTATTGTTGGCTCCTCGGGCACAGATGAATGATGGTGGAAGGGGAGTCATGGGATAGGGTCGTGGTGAGGGAGTCAGCAGCAAGGCCATGGGGGTAGCTGTCAATGGTACCTCCGCTTCCTGATACCAGGTCCGCCGATCAGGCATTGAGTGTTGATGGATCTGTACTTTGTTAATATATTTATGTGTCGCCGCACTATATATTAATCAACAGAACTTGAGACTGAGTTTCTTGGGTGAAGTAAAGTATATCTCCCGGTCTCATAAGGAAATCATAATCTTTAAGGTTCTGTCCCCTTTCTGACTGTGATTGAGTTAAAATAATTATAATTTATCTAATTTGACCAAAATGTCTATCTGTCAAGTTTTAAGAGATAATGTGGCATGAGAGAATTTCTATATGTTTCCATAATATGGTGTGATCAAACCACCTGTTTCCCACCATGTTTTCTAGAACTGGGATTTTTGCCCAGTCATGATAACAATGCGTTTACTCTGCAACGTGGCCTTGCAGTGTATAGTCAGTTTTAATACTGACTTCCTTATCTGATCTTTTCCCATGTTCTCAGCCTTTTCTGCTGTCGTGGCTAATATATAATTTTTAATAGTATAATGTCACTAAATCATTTCTTCCTTTAAACTTTTATTACCTATGAGAAAAGTAGATTTCCTATCAAGTGTCTTTGAACAAGGGAGCAAGATGCACGTTTATTTTTAGTTCTGTTCCCTGCAAGTGGAGTCCACTGCCTGCTCCTGGGTCAATGCCAGCTGTAGTGGATGAGGTCCTTAAGTGAGCATTAATCCCCATTTAAGGGCCTCAATTGGTGGTGGTGTGGGAAGGGTGACCATGGACCTATTCAGGGTGGAGGCGGGAAGATGGTGGGATGACACCTGCCTCCCATTAAATGCCCCCCCACGCCACCATCACACTTACTATCTTGGAGAGCAATAAATCCTGTCCATGCACTCAAGTAAACACTGCTGACATGTCTGCATTCTGCAACCTGGGGGTGGAAGAGCAAGCACATTGGGTAAAGTTGTTAGGACGATATCTGTAAGGATGTAAATTAAATACATGAGGCAACTGGTGCATTCAGGTTGGCCAGTGAGAGTTGGGTTGGTTGGGGCTCTCAGTGGGAGTTGGGTTGGTTGGAGCTCCCAGTGAGAGTTGGGTTTGTTGGGGCTCCCAGTGGGAGTTGGGTTGGTTGGAGCTCTCAGTGGGAGTTGAGTTGGTTGGAGCTCCCAGTGAGAGTTGGGTTTGTTGGGGCGCTCAGTGGGAGTTGGGTTGGTTGGGGCTCTCAGTGGGAGTTGGGTTGGTTGGAGCTCCCAGTGAGAGTTGGGTTGGTTGGAGCTCCCAGTGAAAGTTGGGTTGGTTGGAGCTCTCAGTGAGAGTTGGATTGGTTGGAGCTCTCAGTGGGAGTTGGGTTGGTTGGAGCTCTCAGTGGGAGTTGGGTTGGTTGGAGCTCTCAGCGGGAGTTGGGTTGGTTGGAGCTCTCAGTGGGAGTTGGGTTGGTTGGAGCTCTCAGTGGGAGTTGGGTTGGTTGGAGCTCTCAGTGGGAGTTGGGTTGGTTGGAGCTCTCAGCGGGAGTTGGGTTGGTTGGAGCTCTCAGTGGGAGTTGGTTTGGTTGGAGCTCTCAGTGGGAGTTGGGTTGGTTGGAGCTCTCAGTGGGAGTTGAGTTGGTTGGAGCTCTCAGTGGGAGTTGGGTTGGTTGGAGCTCTCAGTGGGAGTTGAGTTGGTTGGAGCTCTCAGTGGGAGTTGGGTTGGTTGGAGCTCTCAGTGGGAGTTGGGTTGGTTGGAGCTCTCAGTGGGAGTTGAGTTGGTTGGAGCTCTCAGTGGGAGTTGGGTTGGTTGGAGCTCTCAGTGGGAGTTGGTTTGGTTGGGGCTCTCAGTGGGAGTTGGGTTGGTTGGAGCTCTCAGTGGGAGTTGGGTTGGTTGGAGCTCTCAGTGGGAGTTGAGTTGGTTGGAGCTCTCAGTGGGAGTTGAGTTGGTTGGAGCTCTCAGCGAGAGTTGGTTTGGTTGGAGCTCTCAGCGAGAGTTGGGTTGGTTGGAGCTCCCAGTGAGAGTTGGGTTGGTTGGAGCTCCCAGTGAGAGTTGGGTTGGTTGGAGCTCCCAGTGAAAGTTGGGTTGGTTGGAGCTCTCAGTGAGAGTTGGATTGGTGGGGGCTCTCAGTTGGGTTGGTTGGAGCTCTCAGTGAGAGTTGGGTTGGTTGGAGCTCTCAGTGGGAGTTGGGTTGGTTGGAGCTCTCAGTGGGAGTTGGGTTGGTTGGAGCTCTCAGTGGGAGTTGGGTTGGTTGGAGCTCTCAGTGGGAGTTGAGTTGGTTGGAGCTCTCAGCGAGAGTTGGGTTGGTTGGAGCTCTCAGCGAGAGTTGGGTTGGTTGGGGCTCTCAGTGAGAGTTGGGTTGGTTGGAGCTCTCAGCGAGAGTTGGGTTGGTTGGAGCTCTCAGCGAGAGTTGGGTTGATTGGAGCTCTCTGTGGAAGTTGGGTTGGTTGGAGCTCTGTGGAAGTTGGGTTGGTTGGGTTTCCCAGTGAGAGTTGATTTGGTGGGGGCTCTCAGTTATGTTGGGTTGGTGGGGGCTCAGTGGAGTTGGGTTGGTGGGAGCTCAGTGGAGTTGGGTTGGTGGGGGCTCTCAGTGGAGTTGGGTTGGTGGGGGCTCTTAGTGAGAATTGGGTTGATTGGAGCTCTCAGTGAGAGTTGGGTTGGTTGGGGCTGCCAGTGACAGTTTGTTGTGGCTCCCAGTGATAGTTTGGTTGGTTGGGGCTCCTAGTGAGAGTTGGGTTGGTTGGAGCTCTCCGTGAGAGTTGAGTTGGTTGGAGCTCTCAGTGGGAGTTGGGTTGGTTGGGGCTCTCAGTCGGAGTTGGGTTGGTTGGAGCTCCCAGTGAGAGTTGGGTTGGTTGGAGCACTCAGTGAGAGTTGGGTTGGTTGGAGCTCCCAGTGAAAGTTGAGTTGGTTGGAGCTCTCAGTGGGGTGAATTGGTTGGAGCTCCCAGTGAGAGTGGAGTTGGTTGGAGCTCTCCGTGAGAGTTGGGTTGGTTGGAGCACTCAGTGAGAGTTGGGTTGGTTGGCACCCAGTGAGAGTTGGGTTGGTTGGAGCTCCCAGTGAGAGTTGAGTTGGTTGGAGCACCCAGTGGGGTTGAATTGGTTGGAGCTCCCAGTGAGAGTTGAGTTGGTCGGGCTCCCAGTGAAAGTTGGGTTGGTTGGGGCTCTCAGTGAAAGTTGGGTTGGTTGGGGCTCTCAGTGAAAGTTGGGTTGGTTGGGGCTCTCAGTGAGAGTTGGGTTGGTTGGAGCTCTCAGTGGGAGTTGGGTTGGTTGGAGCTCTCAGTGGGAGTTGAGTTGGTTGGAGCTCTCAGTGGGAGTTGAGTTGGTTGGAGCTCCCAGTGAGAGTTGGGTTTGTTGGGGCTCCCAGTGAGAGTTGGGTTGGTTCGGGCTCTCAGTGGGAGTTGGGTTGGTTGGAGCTCTCAGTGGGAGTTGGGTTGGTTGGAGCTCTCAGTGGGAGTTTGGTTGGTTGGAGCTCAGTCAGAGTTGGGTTGGTTGGAGCTCTCAGTGGGAGTTGAGTTGGTTGGAGCTCCCAGTGAGAGTTGGGTTTGTTGGGGCTCCCAGTGAGAGTTGGGTTGGTTCGGGCTCTCAGTGGGAGTTGGGTTGGTTGGAGCTCTCAGTGGGAGTTGGGTTGGTTGGAGCTCTCAGTGGGAGTTTGGTTGGTTGGAGCTCAGTCAGAGTTGGGTTGGTTGGGGCTCCCAGTGAGAGTTGGGTTGGTTCGGGCTCTCAGTGGGAGTTGGGTTGGTTGGAGCTCTCAGTGGGAGTTGGGTTGGTTGGAGCTCTCAGTGGGAGTTGGGTTGGTTGGAGCTCTCAGTGGGAGTTGGGTTGGTTGGAGCTCTCAGTGGGAGTTGGGTTGGTTGGAGCTCTCAGTGGGAGTTGGGTTGGTTGGAGCTCTCAGTGGGAGTTGGGTTGGTTGGAGCTCTCAGTGGGAGTTGGGTTGGTTGGAGCTCTCAGTGGGAGTTGAGTTGGTTGGAGCTCCCAGTGAGAGTTGGGTTTGTTGGGGCTCCCAGTGAGAGTCGGGTTGGTTGGGGCTCTCAGTGAGAGTTGGTTTGGTTCGAGCTCTCAGTGGGAGTTTGGTTGGTTGGAGCTCAGTCAGAGTTGGGTTGGTTGGGGCTCCCAGTGAGAGTTGGTTTGGTTCGGGCTCTCAGTGGGAGTTGGGTTGGTTGGGGCTCTCAGTGGGAGTTGAGTTGGTTGGAGCTCCCAGTGAGAGTTGGGTTTGTTGGGGCTCCCAGTGAGAGTTGGGTTGGTTGGAGCTCAGTCAGAGTTGGGTTGGTTGGGGCTCCCAGTGAGTTTTGAGTCGTTTGGGGCTCCCAGAGGGAGTTGAGTTGGTTGGAGCTCTCAGTCGGAGTTGAGTTGGTTGGGGCACCCAGTGAGAGGTGGGTTGATTGGAGCTCCCAGTGGAAGTTGGGTTGGTTGGGGTTCCCAGTGAGAATTGGTTTGGTGGGGGCTCTCAGTTGGGTTGGATGGGGATCTCAGTGAGAGTTGGGTTGGTTGGAGCTCCCAGTGGACGTTCGGTTGGTTGGAGATCTCCGTGAGAGTTGGGTTGGTTGGGCCTCTCAGTCGGAGTTGGCTTGGATGTGGATCTCAGTGAGAGTTGGGTTGGTTGGAGCTCTCAGTCGGAGTTGGCTTGGATGGGGATCTCAGTGAGAGTTGGGTTGGTTGGAGCTCCCAGTGGACGTTCGGTTGGTTGGGGCTCCCAGTGAGTTTTGAGTTGGTTGGAGCTCTCAGTCAGAGTCGAGTTGGTTGGGGCTCCCAGTGAGAGTTGAGTTGATTGGAGCTCTGAGTTTTGAGTTGGTTGGGGCTCCCAGAGGGAGTCAAGTTGGTTGGAGCTCTCAGTCGGAGTTGAGTTGGTTGGGGCTCTCAGTGGGAGTTGAGATGGTTGGAGCTCCCAGTGAGAGTTGGGTTGATTGGAGCTCCCAGTGGACGTTCGGTTGGTTGGTGCTCCCAGTGGGAGTTGGGTTGGTTGGGGCTCTCAGTGAGAGTTGGATTGGTTGGGGCTCTCAGTGGGAGTTGGGTTTGTTGGGGCACTCAGTGAGAGTTGGGTTGGTTGGGGCTCTCAGTGAGAGTTGGGTTGGTTGGGGCTCCCAGTGAGGTTTGAGTTGGCTGGGGCTCCCAGTGGGAGTTTGGTAATTAGGGGGTTCACCATTACCAAATATTTTTGAACATTAAGTATCGGGCAAACTGATGCAGCCATAAATATGTATTACAACTGACACTTGTTCTGAGTTGTAGTTCAAAACATATATTCACCTCTGCTGATGACAATGAGATTTGTATACAATACCTTCAATTAAACCATTTTTTAAATAACTCAATACACCAATAAGTAAGATTCAAATTAAAGCACATTTATTTACACAGTCAAATCTACTCATGCATAAACGCTACTTTCTAAGCTGCTTCTATAACTAACAGGCCTATACTTAGCTTTGGACTGGCCCACCAGGTCAGGGGAACAAATGGGGCACGATTCTCCACTACCACGCTGGTTGGGAGAATCGCCTGGGTCGCCAACATTTTCGGGGACACCGGTCCAATGCCCTCCCGCGATTCTCCCAAGCGGCAGGAACGGCCCGGTCGAGTTTTGCGGGCCGCAGGCCGGAGAATCGCCGGAGACACCCAAAATGACGATTCTCCAGCACCCCCGCTATTCTGAGGCCCAGGTGCGCCGAGCGGCCAGGCCAAAACGGCGGGTTCTCCTCGGCGCCGTCCACACCTGGGCGCTGCAGTCGTGGGCGGTGTGTGAACGCTGGGGGGCGGCCTGTGGGAGGGCGAGGGGGGGATCCTGCACCGGGCTTCACCTGGAATGTGGGGTGGCCCGCGATCGGTGCCCACCGATCGTCGGGCCATCCTCTCTGAAGGAGAACCTCCTTCCTTCCGCGGCCCCGCAAGATCCGTCCCCCATCTTCTTGCGGGGCGGACTTAGAGAGGACGGCAACCACGCATGCGCGGATGACGTCCATTATGCGGCGCCAGCCGCATCATCTATGCGGCGCCGCTTTTACGCGGGCGACAAGGCCTGGCGCATGTAGATGATTCGACCCTGATACTGGCCCATTGTCAGGGCCTGAATCGGTCGGGACAGGGGCCGTTCCGCGCCGTCGTGAACCTCAACGGCGTTCACGACGGCGCGGCCACTTCGGCGTGGGAGTTGAGAATCCCGCCCATGGCCTTTCGTTCGGGTTCTGAGTCTGCGGGATTTAAAAGCTGGAATGGACTGGTAGCTAGGAGCACCTATCTCGTAGCGAGCGTTGACTTGAGACTTATGGTCTTTTGGCGGCAGCTGTCAAGGGTTGGTTCGCGTTGCTGAGTGACCCTGTCAAGAAGGACGATTTGAACTTGGGAGCTTTACTTTATAGTCCCCAGGGGCTTCGCGCCTTTCGGGGCGCACCCCGTACCTGGTTTCAAGTGATTGGACTTCGTTCCAATCACTTGGTTCGATTTCTCCAATACTGGAGCGGTTCCCTGATCGATGGAGGTGTCCGTTAACCTCTTTTGTGTTGGCTCCTGCTGGTGTCGAGGAGTCTGGCTTGGCCTTGTTTATCTCAAATGTTTCGATTGTTCCCGGGGATCGCTCATTAGTACGTAGAAGGCTGCTACATTATTATGCAGATGGCTGCTTGTATCGATGCTGTCTGGGCTTTTGCAGAGTATAATACACAGTAAACCTGCACCTGCTAGTTTCTGCCTGTGTTGGCTGAATTTACCTTCAGCCTTTGCTGTTCACCATTTTACTTCGGAAGTTGGCCAACCCAGGTGGCTACAGACTTTAACTTTCCAAATATTGACTGGAAACGCTATAGTTTGAGTACTTTAGATGGGTCTGGTTTTGTCCAATGTGTGCAGGAGTGTTTCCTGACACAGTATGTAGATAGGCCAATGAGAGGCGAGGCCATATCGGATTTGGTACTGGGTAATGAACCAGGACAGGTGTTAGATTTGGAAGTAGGTGAGCACTTTGGTGATAGTGACCACAATTCCATTACGTTTACTTTAGTGATGGAAAGGGATAGGTATATACCGCAGGGCAAGCGTTATATCTGGGGGAAAGGCAATTATGATGCGACGAGGCAAGACTTAGGATGCATCGGATGGAGAGGAAAACTGCAGGGGATGAGCACAATGGAAATGTGGAGCTTGTTCAAGGAACAGCTACTGCGTGTCCTTGATAAGTATGTACCTGTCTGGCAGGGAGGAAATGGTCGAGCAAGGGAACCGTGGTTTACTAAAGCAGTCGAAACACTTGTCACGAGGAAGAAGGAGGCTTATGTAATGATGAGACATGAAGGTTCAGTTAGGGCGCTCGAGAGTTACAAGTTAGCTAGGAAGGACCTAAAGAGAGAGCTAAGAAGAGCCAGGAGGGGACATGAGAAGTCTTTGGCAGGTAGGATCAAGGATAACCCAAAAGCTTTCTTTAGCTATGTCAGGAATAAACAAATGACTAGGGTAAGAGTAGGGCCAGTCAAGGACAGTAGCGGGAAGTTGTGCTTGGAGTCCGAGGAGATAGGAGAGGTGCTAAATGAATATTTTTCATCAGTATTCACACAGGAAAAAGACAATGTTGTCAAGAATACTGAGATCCAGGGTACTAGACTAGAAGGGCATGAGGTTCATAAGGAGGAGATGTTAGCAATTCTGGAAAGTGTGAAAATAGATAAGTCCCCTGGGCCGGATGGGATTTATCCTAGGATTCTCTGGGAAGCTAGGGAGGAAATTGCTGAGCCTTTGGCTTTGATCTTGAAGTCATCTTTGTCTACAGGAATAGTGCCAGAAGACTGAAGGATAGCAAATGTTGTCCCCTTGTTCAAGAAGGGGAGTAGAGACAACCCCGGTAACTATAGACCAGTGAGCCTTACTTCTGTTGTGGGCAAAATCTTGGAAAGGTTTCTAAGAGATAGGATGTATAATCATCTGGAAAGGACTAATTTGATTAGAGATAGTCAACACGGTTTTGTGAATGGTAGGTCGTGCCTCACAAACCTTATTGAGTTCTTTGAGAAGGTGACCAAACAGGTGGATCAGGGTAAAGCAGTTGATGTGGTGTATATGGATTTCAGTAAAGCGTTTGATAAGGTTCCCCACGGTAGGCTACTGCAGAAAATAGGGAGACATGGGATTCAGGGTGATTTAGCAGTTTGGATCAGAAATTGGCTAACTGGAAGACAAAGGGTGGTGGTTGATGGGAAATGTTCAGACTGGAGTCCAGTTACTAGTGGTGTACCACAAGGATCTGTTTTGGGGCCACTGCTGTTTGTCATTTTTATAAATGACCTGGAGGAGGGCGTAGAAGGATGGGTGAGTAAATTTGCAGATGACATTAAAGTCGGTGGAGTTGTGGACAGTGCGGAAAGATGTTACAAGTTACAGAGGGACATAGATAAGCTGCAGCGCTGGGCTGAGAGGTGGCAAATGGAGTTTAATGCAGAAAAGTGTGAGATGATTCATTTTGGAAGGAATAACAGGAAGACAGAGTACTGGGCTAATGGTAAGATTCTTGGCAGTGTGGATGAGCAGAGAGATCTCGGTGTCCATGTACATAGATCCCTGAAAGTTGCCACCCAGGTTGAGAGGGTTGTTAAGAAGGCACACGGTGTGTTAGCTTTTATTGGTAGAGGGATTGAGTTTCGGAACCATGAGGTCATGTTGCAGCTGTACAAAACTCTGGTGCGGCCGCATTTGGAGTATTGCGTGCAATTCTGGTCGCCGCATTATAGAAAGGATGTGGAAGCATTGGAAAGGGTGCAGAGGAGATTTACCAGAATGTTGCCTGGTATGGAGGGAAGATCTTATGAGGAAAGGCTGAGGGACTTGAGGCTGATTTCGTTAGCGAGAAGAAGGTTAAGAAGTGACTTAATTTAGGCATACAAGATGATCAGAGGATTTGATAGGGTGGACAGTGAGAGCCTTCTTCCTCAGATGGTGATGTCTATCATGAGGGGACATACCTTTAAATTGAGGGGAGATAGATATAAGACAGATGTCAGAGGTAGGTTCTTTACTCAGAGAGTAGTAAGGGCGTGGAATGCCCTGCCTGCAACAGTAGTGGACTCGCCAACACTAAGGGCATTCAAATGGTCATTGGATAGACATATGGATGATAAGGGAATAGTGTAGATGGGTTTTAGAGTGGTTTCACAGGTCGGCGCAACATCGAGGGCCGAAGGACCTGCACTGCGCTGTAATGTTCTATGTTCTATGAGAGAAGCGGCTAGGGAGATAGGAAGGATAGCGGATGGGGAGGGATATCTGGTGGGGGACCCGGCAGGGCTGAACAAGGTGTTTAGGGACTTTTATAGTAAGCTGTACACTTCGGAACCCCCCCAGGGGACCGGAGGGGATGAGACGATTCCTGGATGGACTGACCTCCCCAAGAGTGGGTAGGGGGGTGGTAGACGGACTGGAGGCCCTGGTCAGGATCGAAGAGGTATTGGGGGGGCTGAAGGTCATGCAGTCGGGTAAAGCCCCGGGGCCGGATGGGTATCCGGTGGAGTTTTATAAAAAGTTAGTGGGGCCGGTGCTGGTCAGGGTTTTTAACGAGGCAAGAGACAGAGGGGTTCTACCCCCGACGATGTCGCAGGCCACTATTTCGCTTATTCTGAAACGAGATAAAGACCCGGAGGCTTGTAGGTCTTACAGGCCGATCTCTTTGATCAATGTAGACACTAAATTACTGGCCAAGATCTTGGCTACTGGAATTGAGGACTGTGTACCGGATGTAATTGCGGAAGACCAAACCGGGTTCGTAAAGGGTAGACAACTGGTGGCCAATCGAAGAAGGCTGCTTAATGTGATTATGATGCCCCCGGAGAGCAGGGAGGCAGAGATAGTGGTAGCTGGGCTGTTTATCACACTGGGCTAAATCGCTGGCTTTGAAAGCAGACCAAGGCAGGCCAGCAGCATGGTTCAATTCCTGTACCAGCCTCCCCGAACAGGCGCCGGAATGTGGCAACTAGGGGCTTTTCACAGTAACTTCATTGAAGCCTACTTGTGACAATAAGTGATTTTCATATTTTCATATGGATGCGGAAAAGGCTTTTGACCGGGAAGAGTGGGACAATCTGTGGGAGGTGCTGGGACGGTTTGGGTTCGGGGAGGGGTTCATTGACTGGGTTAGGCTGTTATATCAGGCCCCAGAGGCTAGTGTAAGGACGAACAGGACGACATCAGATTATTTCAGACTGCACCGTGGGACAAGACAGGGTTGCCCTCTCTCCCCACTGCTGTTCACGCTGGCCACAGAGCCCCTGGCAATTGCTCGGAGAGCTTCAAGGGACTGGAAAGGGCTGGTCCGGGGGTCAGTGGAACATAGAAAGTCTCGTTATACGCGGATGACCTGCTGTTATACGTATCGGACCCAATGGCGGGGATGGACGGTATCATGGAAACCCTGAGGGAATTTGGCCGGTTTTCAGTTTATAAACTGAACGTGGCTAAGAGCGAGTTGTTCATAATTCAGGTGAGGGGGCAGGAGATTATGCTGAAGGGGTTGCAGTTCAGGTTGGTAGGAGAAAGCTTCAGATACTTGGGGATACAGGTGGCACGGGACTGGGCAAGTTGCACAAGCTCAACCTGTCCCGACTGGTGGAACGACTGAGGGAGGAGGTTTAGAGTTGGGATGCACTCCCGCTGTCACTAGCGGGGAGGGTGCAGACTGTTAAGATGACGATTCTCCCGAGATTCTTGTTCATATTTCAGTATTGCCCTGTTTTCAGCAACTACTACTGGGCGGCCAACATAGCGATGATAAGGAAATGGATGGTGGGTACCGAGTCGGTTTGACAGCGGATGGAGGCTGCTTCGTGTAGGGGCACCAGTTTGGCAGCCCTCGTTACGGCGCCTATGCCACCCCTGCGGTACTCCACCAGCCCTATAGTGGTAGCGGCTCTTCGGATCTGGGGCCAGTGGAGGAGGCATATAGAGGAAGTGAGAGCATCGGTGTGGACCCCAATCTGCGGCAATCACCGATTTGCCCCGGGGAACATGGACGGTGGGTATCGACTGTGGCAGAGGGCGGGGATTGCGAGGGTGGGTGATCTGTTCTTGGAAGGGAGCTTCCCGAGCACGAGGGTGTTGGAGGAGAAGTTTGGGCTGGCTGGAGGGAATGACTTTAGATACTTGCAGGTGCAGGATTTTGTGCGCAGGCTGTGCCATCCTTCCCACGCCTCCCGCCAAAGGGGAGGCAGGACAGGGTAGTATCGAGGGGAGGTAGGTGAGGGTAGAGTCTCAGATATTTACAAAGAACTAATGGGAGCAGAGGATACACAGACTGAGGACCTGAAGCTTAAGTGGGAGGAGGGGCGCAGGGGGGAGATGGAGGACGGTATGTGGGCAGAAGCTCTGAGCAGAGTAAACACGACCGCAACATGCGGCAGGCTCAGTCTGATCCAGTTTAAGGTCGTGCACCGGACCCACATGACGGTGGCCCGGATGAGTACATTCTTCGGGCTGGAGGACAAGTGTGCCAGATGCGCCGGTGGCCCGGCTAATCACATGCACATGTTCTGGTCGTGCCCTAAACTCCGGGGGTACTGGCAGGGTTTGGTGGACATCATGTCCCGGGTTTTGAAAACTGGGGTGGTAATGAGTCCTGAGGTGGCAATCTTTGGGGTGTCGGAGGACCCGGGAGTCCAGGAGGAGAAGGAGGCCGATGTCTTGGCCTTTGCTTCCCTGGTAGCCCGGCGACGTATACTGCTGGCATGGAGGGACTAAAGGCCCCTGAAGACCATAGTATGGCTATCGGGCACGGCGAGCTTTCTCGGTCTAGAGGAAGTTAAGTTCGCCTTGAGAGGTTCACTATCGGGGTTCGCCCGGAGGTGGCAGCCATTCATTGACTTCTTCGCGGAGAATTAACCGTCAGCAAGGGGGGGTTTCTAGGGTAGAGTAGAGTAGGGGGTGGTTTTGGCAGGTCATTGCGAGAATGGAGTTGTGGTTTGTACTATGCGTTATTTGTTTTTCTTTTTTTGTACAGTAGTCTACAATGTCATTGTTTTATATGCCAAAAATACCTCAATAAAATTGTTTATTAAAACAAAAATAACATTACCACCACACCACCATCTCCCCTGCTATGGTCATACATCTCAGCTTCTGTACCCACACATATCGTAATAATATCTGTTTTGTAAAACTGAGGAGAAACCTAGCCAAAGGAAGAGGAAAAGTGCAGACACAAAGGAACAAAAGACCATGATTGAAGGCAATGCTGCACCAGCAAAACGGCATTGCTTCAGCTTAGTCCATTTGAACAGATGCCATTTAGATTAATGGTAGGAAGTCTGCTGCTAATAAACTCAACCCGTGTCTTCACACTTAACTTTAAAAATAAATAAGTCACGCAAAGCTGCTGGATGTTAGAATAAGCTTGGCGTTGTCCTATTTGAATTAGTGGTCTGTGACGTGTTGCTGTGTTTACATTAAGATGAAGCTGGAATAAAGCAAATCCTATCTGTGCAAACCATGTTGTGTAAAAGAGGAATGTAGCCTGCAGAAAGAGGTTAGTGTTTCCACGTTGCACCGAATCAGGCAGTACTGACAGCATGTTGTTAGTGACGTAAGTAGCAACAGGGTGTGTGGGTGTCTGTGGACTGCAAGCAAGGTGTGTACATAACAATTTTTTTGTCCACATTTACTTGTTTTTCAAATTCTGCTGGTGCTGAATGCTTCGTCAGAGTAAACTTTCTTAAAAAGTCCCAAGATATACCAGAATTATGAGAGTCCGATAGGAATAGCATTGCTTTTTTCCACCGACTGGCGTTAATGCAAATTGGCCTGGAAGTTTATTAATTGTGTCTTCAATAATTTCTTTGAATAATGTAAATAAGGCAGAGGAGGCCAGAACTTTGCCAGGTGGCAGTATTTTGAATTAATTGGGTCAGTACTCCCCATTTTGCATGTCAGAAGCTAGAAACAAAATACTGCAGGTGCAGGAGATCTGAAAGAAAAACATAGAACGCTGGGAAAGCTCAGCAATCTGGCAGCGTCAGTGAGAGAAAATCAGAGTTAATGTTTCAAGTCCAATTTGTCTCTTCTTCAGAGCTGAAGAGAGGGAGAAATGTGATGGGTTTTATGCTGTTGAAAAAAGGGGGAGGAGCTGGTGGAGCAAAATGAAAGGTCAAGAGTAGGTTGGAGGGCAGGGGAGATTAAATGACAAAGATGTTATGGAACGCAGGATTGTGGTAATGATAGTACAGTGCTCCAGAAGTAGACGTGTCCCGCCAAACTGTTCAAGTACAATACTTACATCTAACTGGCATTGGGGAAATTTGTCCCGTCTATAAAAAGCAGGATAAATCCAACCTGACAAATTGCCACCCCATCCGTCTACTCTCGATCGTCAGCAAAATTATGGCAGGTGTCCACAATCGGATGCAGATGAAGGCCAGAGTGAAACTTTTCCCTCCAATCTCAATTCTCCACTACGCCGGCCAGAAAAGACCCCAGTCTAAGATGTATCTGAAACCACATGGCATGCAGAAGTCAGGATTCCTCTAGACAATGCCTGGGTCTGCCTCTGAAGGTCAGGTTGGTGGTCGCCCGCAAGCCTGGACTTCGCAGCGCCACAGCAATGGGTGTGGGAGGATCTCCAGGTACATCTTCCAGATTCAGAGTCATCGAGGAGATCCATCTTTCAGCCTCAGTGTTCCAAGAGATTTATCTTCTTTCTTCAGGAAGTCCATCTTCGTTCTTTGACGTTGGGTCAGTGATGTTAGGCGCCTTTTCAATAGGGCACCTGGGTATGATGGTGAAAATCGAAAGGGCGGCACGGTGGTGTAGTGGTTAGCACTGCTGCCTCATGGCGCCAAGGACCGGGGTTTGATCACGCCTCCGGGTCACTGTCCGTGTGGAGTTTGCACATTCCACCCGTGTCTGCGTGGGTCTCATCCCCACAACCCAAAGATGTGTCAGGTAGGGGGATTGGTCATGCTAAATTGCCCCTTAATGGAAAACAAAATAATTGGGTACTCTAAATTTATTTTTAAAGTTTAAAAAATGTAATAAAATGATGGCGAGAATTGGGCCGTCATGCCTGCCCCACCACTGAATATGGCGCAAAACCCTCATGTGACTAGTTAATGTGGTTGGAGATGGAAGATATGGCGTGGTATCCCACCGATCTCCACAGCTGGATACGCTTTGCGTTCCCTCCTCTGCCACGGCACTTAGACTGCGATGGGAGATTTCCTCTAGGACAGTGCTGGAAAAAGTCAACAGATCGGGCAGCATCTGTGGAGAGAGGAAAAGGTAACGTTTTAAGTCTGATACAAGTTTTCTTTGGAACTGAAGGGAGGTAGAAATGTGACGGCTTTTATGGTGTTAAAAAGGGTGGCGAAGGTCAGGGATAGATTGGAGGGTGGAGGTGATTAAATTACTAAGATGTTATGCAACAAAAGGCTAAGGGAGTGGTAATAATCAGAGTATTGTGACATTCGCAACCCAAACTTTATTTCTAACAATTAAGATCCCTATTTTTAATATGCTCAGTGTAAAGAACAATAAATGATACATAGTGGCTTGGAACTCTAAGTTTGTACCACTACCTCCACGGCATTGCCTCTTGTTTAACCAACCTTAATGTCTATTTGAGAGATTGTAAATGCCAAGCTGTAAGACTATATATTATATAGTCATTAAAATAGTTCAGCAAAATAAACGGGAATTGCTGGCAATGCTCAGCATGGTAGCGGATTCTGTGGAAAATCAGACAAATTGATATTTCCAGTCTAGACTCTTCACCAGAACCAGGATCGTCTTCTGTAAACCTTTCCATTGATTGTTAATTTCTAATGTAGATTACACCTAAAAAAAGAGAGGCTTGCTGTATAATGCTTCATGACCACTGGGCGTCTCAAAGCATTTTACAGTCAGTGAAGTACCTATTGAAACAAAATCTAGGAGATGTTGCAGCCAATTTGCGCTCAGCAAACCCGCACAAATAGCAATATGATGATTAAAAAAAATAAATTTAGAGTACCCAATTCTTTTTTTCCAATAAAGGGGCAATTTAGTGTGGCCAATTCACGTACCCTGTACATCATTTTGGGTTGTGGGGGGTGAGACCCACGCAGACACAGGGAGAATGTGCAAACTCCACACGGACAGTGACCCAGGGCTGGGATCGAACCGGGGTCCTCGGTGCCATGAGGCAGTGGTGCTAACCACTGTGCCGCCGAGCCGCCCAGCAATATGATGATGATCAGATAATCTGTTTTGGTGATTTTGATGGATAAATATTAGCCTGGACACCAGGATAATTCCCCTGTTCTTCAGAAGTGTGTCATTGAATCTTTTACAACCACCTGTGGAAGCAGATCGGGCCTTGGCTTAATGTCTCATCTAAGAGGCAGCATTTGACAGTGCAGCACTTCCTCAGTAGTGTACTGGAGTGGCACTTGACTTTTGCAATGAAGTCCTGGGACTTGAGCTAGAACTTCATGATTTGGAGGTGAGAGTCAATCAACTGAAGCACGGCTTACACATAACTGAGCTTGGTTGCCTGAAAGGAGAATTTAGGCAGTTGACCGGGACAGGGGAGCCTGAATCAGTTCAGCAATGGTTCTGATGAAGAACCATATGGGGTTGAAATGTTGACTTTGTTGCTCTCTCATAGATGCTGCCAGACCTGCAGGGTTTTCCAGTATTTGCTGTTTTCATTTCAATATTGGTACTGACAGCTTTGCTGTTCTTCAGTGAGAAATCGGAGCTGGTCACATAACTTGTTTGGTTACTTCTACACAGTCTAACAACTCAGGAACATTAAACCCTGAATTGGACTTAGCAGTTGTAGAAAACCCAAGTTTAAAAAGTGACACTAATTACTATTTTCATCAACCGCTTTAAAATAACATCATCCTTCTATATTAGATGATGTGAACAGGATAATTGGTCACGTCTTCTGTAATCCACCTTAATTATCCTTATGACAAGCTTTCTGTACTGTAATACAGCCTGGCATTTAAAGTCTCAAATATTGCCCAGAGTTTGTTCATTAATAAAACAGTGTGGTGTTATAAACCAAAGTGTATTTGGAGGCTATAAAATAAAGAGCATATGTTCTCCTTTGGAAAAGTACACCATTCCTTTCCGATAGAAAAATTGTTGGAACCAAAATTAAGGTTAGTCCCAAATAAGTTTATTTCGTATAGATGTCAAAAGTTCTGTAATATTATTGTGTAAGTTTAATGTAACCAAGCAAAGCTAAATAATATTTCATTGCAAGCTTCTGATTAAAAAACAAAACTTACATGTTTTAGGGTTCCTTTATGTCATTCCGCCCACCCCGCACTCCTACTTTCACCTAATTTTTCTTTTCTTGTCTGTCCCAGTCATGATCATGCCAACTCTTGCAGGCTAAGGTTCCACAGGTTCTGGACGTAATGTTAGTGCATACATTTACTCTATTAATTCCACTGAACAACAAGGCATTTTAGCAATTTCAGGCTTGCTTTATATATTATCATTGCAGATTACATACAAACATATAAATTAGGAGCAGGAGTAGACCATTCGGCACCTCTAGCCTGTTCTGCCACTGATTGATTATGGCTGATCTGATCTTGCCTACCTCCAATAATCTTTCACCCCCTTGTTAATCAAGAGTCTTAACCAGCTTGGCCTTAAAAATATTCAAAGACTCTTCTTCAAAAAGGTAGTAGAAGCAGTGAGTTTCAGATACTCACGAGGCAGTGGAAGCAGAGAGTTCCAGGGACTCAAGAGGCAGTGGAAGCAGTGAGTTCCAGATACTCACGAGGCAGTGGAAGCAGTGAGTTCCAGATACTCACGAGGCAGTGGAAGCAGTGAGTTTCAGATACTCACGAGGCAGTGGAAGCAGTGAGTTTCAGATACTCACGAGGCAGTGGAAGCAGTGAGTTTCAGATACTCACGAGGCAGTGGAAGCAGTGAGTTTCAGATACTCACGAGGCAGTGGAAGCAGTGAGTTTCAGATACTCACGAGGCAGTGGAAGCAGTGAGTTCCAGGGACTCACGAGGCAGTGGAAGCAGTGAGTTCCAGGGACTCACGAGGCAGTGGAAGCAGTGAGTTCCAGATACTTCTCAGGCAGTGGAAGCAGTGAGTTCCAGATACTCGAGGCAGTGGAAGCAGTGAGTTCCAGGGACTCACGAGGCAGTGGAAGCAGTGAGTTCCAGGGACTCACGAGGCAGTGGAAGCAGTGAGTTCCAGATACTCGAGGCAGTGGAAGCAGTGAGTTCCAGGGACTCACGAGGCAGTGGAAGCAGTGAGTTCCAGATACTCGAGGCAGTGGAAGCAGTGAGGTTCAGGGACTCACGAGGCAGTGGAAGCAGTGAATTCCAGATACTTCTCAGGCAGTGGAAGCAGTGCGTTTCAGGGACTCACGAGGCAGTGGAAGCAGTGAGTTCCGGAGACTCATGAGGCAGTGGAAGCAGTGAGTTCCAGGGACTCACGAGGCAGTGGAAGCAGTGAGTTCCGGAGACCCATGAGGCAGTGGAAGCAGTGAGTTCCAGGGACTCATGACGCAGTGAGTTCCAGAGACTCACGAGGCAGTGGCAACTGTGACTTCCAGGGACTCGTGACCCTCTATTGGGAAAACATTTTTCCTCATCACCGTTATAAATGGGCAGTCCCTATTTTTAAACAATGGCCCCTAGTTCTAGATTCTCCAACAAGAGGAGGGATCCTCTCTGATGTGTTGGGTAGGCTGGGTCGCGATGAACTGCACTTGATGCAGTGTAGCGAGAGACAGACCTCCAACACTTGATAAAATTCAACACGATTTTATTCAACATCCAAACTATTATACATGTTCAACTGTGGGTTGACACTATGCTGGACTTGACTGGAGACCTGACACTAGCCTGGCCAGACTAACCTAGCTACCACATGGTGTAGGCACTGGCTAGCTCACAAGCTCTGACTGTCTCAGAGGCTGGATCCCGAGAGAGAGCGGGAAAACTGGTGCCCTCTGGCTTTACAGTGGTTGTGTCCTGTCTGGTGATTGGCTGCTCTGTTCTGTGTGCTAACTGGTCATCCTGTGTGTCAATCACTGCCTGTCTACATTCCATTGTATACATAGATGTATATTATGACATCTCCCCCCCTTTTTTTTGCTATATTGTGTGTGTTGAGATAATAAATATTAAGGTGCATGTGCGTGTGGATGTGTATATGTGCGTGACTATATACAGAATGTGCTAAAATGACCTTATGTACACAGGAAGGTGTCGCTAGTGCAGATATAGGGCAGATGAAACGATAACAATGATATTTGCAGAGGTCAAAACAATAAGGTAACAGTTGTGCAAGAGTTCAGTCTATAAGTTTAGTCTCTGCGGTGGGTGACGAATTCTGGTTGACCGCCTCAAGGGTGGATCAGGAGCCGCCAATGCGGTGGTCACAAAGGTCGGCAGAATTGCTGGTAGATCGTTGGCCTCGTGGTAGGGCACGTCCGGAAGAAGCATTGTGAGGCGGGACATCATGGTGAGGTGGCGGGCGTGGAACTCTGCGCAGCGTCCGTCTGTTGCGTTGTAGGAAGGAGCCAACAGCTATGCGGACGAGGAACGATCTCGGGGCCACTTGCTTGACCACCACAGCTGTGGCGGGCCAGCCGCTGCCAGGCAACTGCACACGAACACGATCAGTTGGGACCAGCTCGGGGAGATCCGTGGCATGAGCGTCCTATGCTGATTTCTGTTGGGCCCCGAGACTGCTGCATCTTTTGTATGACCTTGAGGTGGTCATGGTCTGGAACATGGATGTCTGGAACCGTGGTTCGCAGAGTGTGATTCATGAGCATCTGCGCGGGAGACAACCCAATGGACAGCGGGGATGCTCTGTATGCCAGCAGCGCCAGGTTGAAGTCGGAGCCTGAGTCTGCAGCCTTGCATTGTAATCTCTTGACGCTATGAACCCCTTTTTCGGCCTTCCCGTTTGACTGCGGGTAGTGGGGGCTGGAGGTTACGTGACGAAAGTTGTATAGGCGGGCAAAATCAGACCATTCCTGGTTGTAAAAACAGGGACCGTTGTCACTCATCACCGTGAGCGGTATCCCATGCCTGGCAAACGTTTCTTTGCATGCTTTAATCACCGCCTTCGACGCGATGTCGGACTGTTTCACCACTTCAGGCTAATTGGAGAAGTAGTCGACCAGGAGGACATAGTCACGCCCCTGGGCGTGGAAAAGGTCGACACCGACTTTGGACCATGGGGAGGTCACTATCTCATGTTGCTGCAGAGTTTCTTTGGGTTGAGCTGGCTGAAATATCTGACATGTGGGGCAGTTGAGGACCGTGTTGGCAACGTCCTGGCTGATGCCCGGCCAATAGACTGCCTCTCGAGCTCTGCGTCGACATTTCTCGACCCCCAAGTGCCCTCATGGAGTTGGCCGAGCACCATAGCTCGCATGCTCTGCGGAAATACAATCCTATCGAGCTTCATGAGGATGCCGTCCACCACCGTCAGGTCGTCCCTGACGTTGTAAAACTGGGGACACGGTCCCTTCTGCCAGCCATTCTTGAGGTGCTGCATCACACGCTGTGGCAGAGGATCCTTGGCAGTTTCCTCACAAATTTGGATGACCCTTGTTGCTAACTTTGCCTTAGTTTAATTGCTCTGTTTTATTACCTTTGCTCTTGAGTCGCCAGGTATTTTTATGATACCGCCACGTGGTTCAAGTCCGAGTAATGATCAATAATCCAATACACCGATTAGTAAGGTTTAAATCAAAACACATTATACACAGTAATCGCTACTCATGCATTGCGGGGGCTCTTGCGGATTTTGCCATCTTCCAGACACACTGGTTGACTGGATCGAATGAAAGATTATGGGAATTCATGAAATCGATTCCCAGAATGTGTTCCTGTGTGGGGCAGGTCAACTAAAACCACGGGGTGCTTGGTGGTGATGTTACCAATTTGAATGGGGACAGGGGCTGTGATGTGTCCCTGCTGTGAGTGGCCTGTAAAGCCGCTGAGGGTGATGGTGGCTGTAGTGGGCCACGTGTCTTTTTGAAACAGGGTGGAGGAATTTATTGTGGTGCGGGACCCTCCTGTGTCCCAGAGAAATTAGATGGGCTGTCCCCGAATTTTTGCTGCAACTACCGGTCGTCCGGACCTATCCCAAAGGGTGTCGCAGACCCAACTGGGGGAGCCCGTACACCGTCAGTCCATTCTGGGCAAGTCCGTCTGATCTGAACGGGCGCTAACGCTATGAATGGGCTCTGTCTTCTTCTTACTCAGAGTGCCCGTCTGCTGGGCTCTGTGGCTTTTTAGGGGCATTGCACTCTCTTGCGAAGTGTCCCTACTGTCCGCAGTTATAACACTCCTGTGACTTGGGTGGGGGGCTGTTCTTTCCCTCATTCACCCATGCGGGGTTCTGGTGTGTTTTTACTGCCTGCATATCTGCTCCGGCCTGCTTTTCCTCGGGATTCTTGACTGCGGGTTTACTTTGTATAGATTGCTCCCAAGCGCGGGACAATCTTTTCACTACCCACTTCTCGTTATGGGTCCCCTCTGAGGGATCATAACTCGTGCAGGCTTTCTGTCCTGTTTCTGTGGCATGGGAGAAAAGGGTGCGGGTCCATTTGGCCATGGTGTCTGGGGACAAATGGGCACGGTCTAAGTCTCCAAAGACTGCTGCAAAGTGGATCCACAGGCGTCCAGCAAACGCTGTGGGATGCTCGGATTTCTTTTGCCTACATTTGTTGAGGCCATCTACGGGGTCACCCCGGTTATACCCAATCGCATCCAGGATCGCGGTATACATTTCTGCAAGGATGCCTCTTTCTACATTCTGTGGGTCGGGAAGGGCTGCTGCAACTGAAGGGTCTAAACTTAAAACTGTGAGCTTTACATGCTCTCGCTCATCCAGGTCGTACATGGTCGCCTGATGTTGAACTGTGGCAAAGAAATGTGGGGGTCTGAGGTGGGGAGGAACGGTGTGATCTTATCGCACGCATCCCGTAATTGGGTCACTGTTAAGGGGTGGAGTATAGAAATTCCGCATCGTCCGATGTGGCTGTGCGGTGGGTGGTTACAGGGTTCATTGGAGCTTGAACTATCTGCTGTGTCGGGGGTTGGGGCGCTTTCCTTTTTTCTGGCTTTCCCTGCGCACATGTTCCCTGAACATATCTCTGCGCTGTTTCATTCAATTCTTCCCATTTAGGGCCGTCTTCCTGATCTACTTTTTCTCCGAAGGTTTCCTGGAAACCTTTCTGAACTGAAAGCAGCGATTGCAGCTCTGCAATCTGCTTCCGGCACTTTGCGTGATCTAGCGTGCTTTGTCTTTGTTCTGTGGTAGCAGCATGGAGTGCTCTTAATGCTGCCTTTAGATCGCTACACTGTCTCTGTAACGCTTCTACCTGCTTTTCTGTTTCTTCACGTACCAGGACTGCACGTTGCGTGTCCTGATAGGCCTTTTCATATTGAGACTGGAAGCTGCTCAAGTGCGCCAGACAAGACTGGTGTGTCCTTTTAGCATCCTCCACCTCTCCATCTTTTGCTGCCAACTTCCTTCTCAATTCCAAATTCTCCTTTTCTACCTCGCTTACATCGACCTTATTCATTCGATGTATGCCCTCTACTTCTTTCCAGAGCGTCATAACGACCTCCTCTGTGTCTCGCAATTGTGCCAAGCAGGACACGATTGCCATCAGCTTGCGAGCTTTCCCTAAGCTCTTTTTGTGGATCTCGCTCAGGTTCTCCCACCAAGTATGTCCTATACTCCCGGGACCTGATTCCTCGTTGTCACAGAATTCATTCCAAAGGGACCATCCTTTCCCTTTGAGATATTTCCTGATCTCTTCCTCCAAAATGGGACATTGTCCCACTCTACTGCTGCTGGTCGCTGCGACCGCAAATTCCTCTGGGTTCATGAGGCGCTGCATTGCCTGCATTGCCATCTTTCCTATCCGAATGCTGCTCTTCAAATTTGGGCCCGGGGTATTAATCAGAATGCTGCTCTTCAAATTTGGGACAGGGGTATTAAGGCGGTGCTGTAAATACGGGTACGGCTTTTGCTACTTTCCGATATACAAACTTCCGACAGTTTTGTCGCAACAAAAAATCTATCAGTTTTACCTTATCGCCCTTCATGCATACACACACTTCCGAATTATGAGTATTGATCAGAACTGCTTGAACACGTGGTTTTCTGTTTCCAATTGGACCTCTAATTCAAATTCTGGCTTCTCCCGGAGTGGTTTTCCACTTCTAGGTCGGGTCCCGTCAGGATGTCGCCAAATGATGTTGCTAATTTTGCCTTAGTTCAATTGCTCTGTTTTATTACCTTTGCTCTTGAGTCGCCAGGTATCTTTATGATACCGCCACGTGGTTCAAGTCCGAGTAATGATCAATAATCCAATACACCGATTAGTAAGGTTTAAATCAAAACACATTTATTACACACAGTAATCGCTACTCATGCACAAATTCTACGTGATGTGCGGGTTAGGTGAATTGGCCAATGATAAATTGCCCTTAATGTCCAAATTGCCCTTGGTGTTGGGTGGAAGTGTTGAGTTTGGGTAGGGTGCTCTTTCCAAGAGCCGGTGCAGACTCAAAGGGCCGAATGGCCTCCTTCTGCACTGTAAATTCAATGATAATCTATGATTAATCTAGGACAAAGGTTCGGCACAACATCGTGGGCCGAAGGGCCTGTTCTGTGCTGTATTTTTCTATGTTCTATGTTCTATGTAAGCTACTTCTACAACTAACAGGCCTATACTTAACTTGGAGCTGGCCCACCAGGTCAGGGAAACAAATGGCCTTTCGTTCGGGTTCTGAGCCTGCGGGATTCGAAGTTGGTACAGATTGGTAGCTAGGAGCGCCTATCTCGTAGCGAGCGTTGAATTAAACTTACGAGTTCGATCTTCACTGCTCCGGTCACAGTCAATGTTGGTTCGTTGTTGCTGGGTGACCTGGGCAGGACGAAGAGGTGGAGAGGAAGAGACGAGATCGATTTGAACTTATAGTCCCCAGGGGCTTCCCGCCTTTCGGGGCGGACACTGTACCTGGTCCCAAGTGATTGGACTTTGTCCCAATCGCTTGGTTCGGGTTTCTCCAATGCTGAAACGGTTCCCTGATCGATGGGCGGTCTTGAGGTTCTCGTTCACCTCCTTTTGTGTAGGTTTCTGCTGGCTCCGAAGAGTCTGGTTTTGCTTTGTGTGTCTAAATGTTGCTTATTGTTCCCGGGGATTGCTCATTAGTATGCAGATGGCTGTTGTTTTGTTATGCTGATGGTTGCTGGTATCGATATGGTCTGGCCTTTCCAGAGGTAAATACACAGCCAACCTGCAGCTGCTGGCTTTTGCCTTGTTGGCTGACTTTCCCATCAGCCTTTGTCGTTTTGAATCGCGAGTTGGCCATTTTAAGTGGCTACACCCTCTCATCAGTGGCCGGAAGGTTGGAGGCACACAATTGCACCTGCGCATCGATTTGGCAGACAAAGTCAGTTTGTTCACACGGTGTGGTGATAGACCTGGAAAGGGCATCTGCAACAATGAGTTCTTTGCCTGGCGTGTAGACAAGTTCAAAATCTCTCTGCTCCTCCACATTGCCAAGAACTCTACCGTTAACCCTGTATTCCGCATTCATATTTGTCCTTCCAAAATGGACAACCTCACACTTTTCAGGGTTAAACTCCATCTGCCACTTCTCAGCCCAGCTCTGCATCCTATCTATGTCTCTTTGCAGCCGACAACAGCCCTCCTTACTATCCACACCTCCACCAATCTTCGTATCGTCTGCAAATTTACTGACCCACCCTTCAACTCCCTCATCCAAGTCATTAATGAAAATCACAAACAGCAGAGGACCCAGAACTGATCCCTGCGGTACGCCACTGGTAACTGGGATCCAGGCTGAATATTTGCCATCCACCACCACTCTCTGACTTCTATCGGTTAGCCAGTTTGTTATCCAACTGGCCAAATTTCCCACTATCCTATGCCTCCTTACTTTCTGCATAAGCCTACCATGGGGAACCTTATCAAATGCCTTACTAAAATCCATGTACACTACATCCACTGCTTTACCTACATCCACATGCTGGGTGGTCGCCTCAAATAATTCAATAAGACTTGTAAGGCAAGACCTACCCCTCACAAATCCGTGCTGACTATTCCTAATCAAGCAGTGTCTTTCCAGATGCTCAGAAATCCTATCCTTCAGTACCCTTTCCATTACTTTGCCTACCACCGAAGTAAGACTAACTGGCCTGTAATTCCCAGGGTTATCCCTAGTCCCTTTTTTGAACAGGGGCACGACATTCGCCACTCTCCAATCCCCTGGTACCACCCCTGTTGACAGTGAGGACGAAAAGATCATTGCCAACGGCTCTGCAATTTCATCTCTTGCTTCCCATAGAATCCTTGGATATATCCCGTCAGGCCCGGGGGACTTGTCTATCCTCAAGTTTTTCAAAATGCCCAACACATCTTCCCTCCTAACAAGCATTTCCTCGAGCTTACCAGTCTGTTTCACACTGTCCTCTCCAACAATATGGCCCGTCTCATTTGTAAATACAGAAGAAAAGTACTCGTTCAAGACCTCTCCTATCTCTTCAGACTCAATACACAATCTCCCGCTACTGTCCTTGATCGGACGCTACTGTCCTTGATCGCGCTCTAGTCATTCTCATATTTCTCACATGTGTAAAAGGCCTTGGGGTTTTCCTTGATCCTACCCGCCAAAGATTGTTCATGCCCTCTCTTAGCTCTCCTAATCCCTTTCTTCAGTTCTCTCCTGGCTATCTTGTATCCCTCCAACGCCCTGTCTGAACCTTGTTTCCTCAGCCTTACATAAGTCTCCTTTTTCCTCTTAACAAGACATTCAACCTCTCTTGTCAACCATGGTTCCCTCACTCGACCATCTCTTCCCTGCCTGACAGGGACATACATATCAAGGACATGTAGTACCTGTTCCTTGAACAAGTTCCACATTTCACTTATGTCCTTCCCTGACAGCCTATGTTCCCAACTTATGCACTTCAATTGTCTGACAACATCGTATTTACCCTTCCCCCAATTGTAAATCTTGCCCTGTTGCACGCACCTATCCCTCTCCATTACTAAAGTGAAAGTCACAGAATTGTGGTCACTATCTCCAAAATGCTCCCACACTAACAAATCTATCACTTGCCCTGGTTCATTACCAAGTACTAAATCCAATATTGCCCCTCCTCTGGTCGGACAATCTACATACTGTGTTCGAAAAGCTTCCTGGACACACTGCACAAACACCACCCCATCCAAACAATTTGATCTAAAGAGTTTCCACTCAATATTTGGGAAGTCAAAGTCACCCATGTGACTTCTGCACCTTTCCAAAATCTGTTCCCCAATCTGTTCCTCCACATCTCTGCTACTATTGGGGGGCCTATAGAAAACTCCTAACAAGGTGACTGCTCCTTTCCTATTTCTGACTTCAACCCATACTACCTCAGTAGGCTGATACTCCTCGAACTGCCTTTCTGCAGCTGTTATACTATCTAATTAACAATGCCACCCCCCCACCTCTTTTACCACCCTCCCTAATCTTATTGAAACATCTATAACCAGGGACCTCCAACAACCATTTCTGCCCCTCTTCTATCCAAGTTTCCGTGATGGCCACCACATCGTAGTCCCAAGTACCGATCCATGCCTTAAGTTCACCCACCTTATTCCTGATGCTTCTTGCGTTGAAGTATACACACTTCAACCCATCTCCGTGCCTGCAAGTACTCTCCTTTGTCAGTGTTCCCTTCCCCACTGCCTCATTACACGCTTTGGCATCCTGAATATTGGCTACCTTAGTTGCTGGACTACAAATCCGGTTCCCATTCCCCTGCCAAATTAGTTTAAACCCTCCCGAAGAGTACTAGAAAACCTCCCTCCCAGGATATTGGTGCCCCTCTGGTTCAGATGCAACCCGTCCTGCTTGTACAGGTCCCACCTTCCCCAGAATGCGCTCCAATTATCCAAATACCTGAAGCCCTCCCTCCTACACCATTCCTGCAGCCACATGTTCAGCTGCACTCTCTCCCTATTCCTAGCCTCGCTATCACGTGGCACCGGCAACAAACCAGAGATGACAACTCTGTCTGTCCTGGCTTTTAACTTCCAGCCTAACTCCCTAAACTTGTTTATTACCTCCACACCCCTTTTCCTACCTATGTCGTTGGTACCAATGTGCACCACAACTTCTGGATGCTCCCTTAAGGATCCTGAAGACACGATCCGAGACATCCCTGGCCCTGGCACCCGGGAGGCAACATACCTTCCGGGAGTCTCGTTTGCGACCACAGAATCTCCTATCTATTCCCCTAACCATTGAATCTCCTACAACTATTGCTTTTCTATTCTCCCCCTTCCCTTCTGAGCCCCAGAGCCAGACTCAGTGCCAGAGACCTGGTCGCTAGGGCCTTCCCCGGTAGGTCATCCCCCCCCAACAGCATCCAAAACGGTATACTTGTTTTGAAGGGGAACAGCCACGAGGGATCTGTGCACTGTCTGCCGGTTTGTTTTTTTCCCCCTGACTGTAACCCAGCTATTCTTGTCCTGTACCTTGGGTGTGGTTACCTCCCTGTAACTCTTCTCAATCATCCCCTCTGCCTCCTGGATGATCCGAAGTTCTTCCAGCTTCAGCTCCAGTTCCCTAACACGGTCTTTGAGGAGATGAAGTTGGGTGCACTTCCCGCAGGTATAGTCAGCGGGGACACCGGTGGTATCCCTCACCACCCACATCCTACAGGAGGAGCATGCAACTGGCCTAGCCTCCATCCCCTCTTACCTGACAGAATATAGCTGCCCTGTGGACCAACTAGATCTCCGCCCTCCGACTCTGCTCCCAGTGAGCTACACTTTCTGTAAACTCCTGGCTCTCTTCTCACTCTTTGCGGAAATGTGGGAAACAAAATGAAAGGAGCACCTTACTCCTCCTCACCTAACTCCCTCGGTCACCAAACTCTTACTTATAGCACTCAAATGCACCAAATTCAGCCCTCTGTGCAAACAAAGACTGCACTGTAGGGGATCACTTTTATACTGTGAATCTGGCCTCTGAAAACTGGCCTAATCCAATTAACTAATTAACAAGCTCCAGCTGCAAGTGCCTAGAAGTAGAAGCTTTGTTTACAGCTGATTGAAAATTCACCTTCTTCTAAACCAAACAGCAACTTTTAAGTTAATTAACTAAATAAAAGAAAGACTAAACTTTAGATAAAAATACTATAGCACTCAAATGCACCAAATTCAGCACTCTGTACAAAACAACCCTGTGTCTGTACTCACTGAGAGTCTCCACTGGAAGTTCTCATCAGGTGAGGCCGTCGCTTGTGAGGATGACATAGTGTGGACTCGCTGAACCAAGTTCAGGAGTTTGCAGGCCCGAGCACCGAGCAGGGATGCTCTGTCAGGTCGGTGGACCTCAAATTGCAGTGTCGCTTTAAATGACTTATTGGAAACTCCAAGTTGGCATGAGCCATTGCCATTGTAGTCAAGGAGCTGGCAGGGCGGTGGAAGAACGCTTGGTCTGATGTCGATGGTGTCGAGATCGGATTTGGAAATGAGGTTCGCCAATGCGCCGGTGCCCAGTTTGAACCGGATACGAGCCTTGTTGACTGTGAGGACAGCACACCACTCGTCGTCGGGAGCCATGCTGAGGATCGGGAGCTGCTTAGCTGTCTTGGAGAAAGGCAGAGCATGCTTCGTAATGATGCCCACCCAATATGGAGATTTGAGGCACGCAGCATCAGGATCTGTTGGGCTGTCGGGGTTGGAGTCTGGCATGGCCTGCTGTATTGAACGGACTCTTCTGCGCCGCGGTTGGGATCGCTGGATGCTGGGCAGTGGAGCAGAGCTGCAAAGGGCTGCGTAGTGGCCAAGCTTGCCACATTGTAGACACCGTCGTGATTCTGCCGGACATTGCCGCTTTAAATGGGCGGAGCCACAATTCGGACACATCATGACGTCAACGTCAGCGGGTTCCGTGCGCCATCGTGCATGCGCAGTGCGGTCGAACGACGTACGCACCTGCGCAGTCTGGTCGTCGGTCTCGCCGTCCCCTCGGTCGTGGCGCGCATGCGCAGGAACCCGGGAAAAGCACGCGGAATGGCCACTCTCGTTGATACCTAGGCCCTGCATTTGTGCGATGGCCTGCACCCGTTCCGCCTCGTGGGAGGTTAGCTTTTCTGTTTCTGCCGTGCCGATGTGGGAGTACCGATTGTTAGCATGTTCGTGGAGAACGCACGTTTTGATGGCGATGGTGAGGGTGAGCTGGTTGACTTTCAGGAGCTGCTGGTGAAGGGAATCGGAGTTGTCCCCGAAAACGATCTGATCCCGGATCATGGAATCAGTGGTCGAGTCATAGTTACATGACTGAGCGAGGATGCGGAGATGGATTAGAAAGGATTGAAAAGGTTCGTCCTTACCCTGAAGCCTCTGCTGGGAAACGTACCGTTCAAAGCTCTCATTCACCTCAATGTCGCAGTGGCTGTCAAACTTCAGTCGGACTGTTTTAAATTTCGTCTTGTCTTTGCCTTCAGCGAATGTAAGAGAGTTGTAGATGTGGATGGCGTGGTCCCCGGCTGTGGATAGGAATAGTGCGATTTTCCTGGTGTCCGATGCGGCCTCAAGATCGGTGGCTTCGAGATAGAGTTGGAACTTTTATTTGAAGATCCTCCAATTTGCACCGAGGTTGCCGGCGATGCGGAGCTGCGGAGGAGGGCGGACCTTTTCCATGTCACCGGATGGCTGTTTGCTGGTCAGCGCTGATTCACTCAAGGTAGGTCCGTCAAATTTACAGCATCACTCAGCTGGTACCATGATGTGTTGGGTAGGCTGGGTCGCGATGAACTGCACTTGATGCAGTGTAGCAAGAGACAGACCTCCAACACTTGATAAAATGCAACACGGTTTTATTCAACATCCAAACTATTATACATGTTCAACTGTGGGTTGACACTATGCTGACTTGACTGGAGACCTGACACTAGCCTGGCCAGACTAACCTAGCTACCACATGGTGTAGGCACTGGCTAGCTCACGAGCTCTGACTGTCTCAGAGGCTGGATCCCGAGAGAGAGCGGGAAAACTGGTGCCCTCTGGCTTTACAGTGGTTGTGTCCTGTCTGGTGATTGGCTGCTCTGTTCTGTGTGTTTACTGGTCATCCTGTGTGTCAATCACTGCCTGTCTGCACTCCATTGTATACATAGATGTATATTATGACACTCTCCACATCCACCCTGGCAATACCTTTTCGGATCTTAATGGTTTTGGTCGCCTCTTGCTCTTCTAAACTCTACTGGATATCAACCTAACTTCTCTAAACTTTCCTTATATGACAACCTGCCCATTCCTGGTATTAGTCTAGTAAACCTTCCCTGAACTGCTTCTAACGCATTTACATCTTTTCTTAAATATAGAGACCCATACTGTACGCATTCGGATGCAACATAGAATCATAGAATGTACAGTGCAGAAGGAGGCCATTTGGCCAATCGAGTCTGCACCAGCCCTTAGGAAAGAGCACCCCACCCAAGCTCACACCTCCACCCTATCCCCGAAACCCAGCAACCCATCTAACCTTTTTGAACACTAAGGGCAATTTATCATGGCCAATCCACCTAACCTGCACATCTTTGGACTGTGGGAGGAAACCGGAACACCCGGAGGAAACCCACGCACACACGGGGAGAAGGTGCAGACTCCGCACAGACAGTGCCCCAAGCCGGGAATCAAACCTGGGACCCTGGAGCAACTGTGCTAACCATTGTGCTACCCTGCTGCCCAAAGAGTCCCGCAGCTGGTTTATTTCACTTTCTAACTGGATGCGTACGTAGGTTCTTTCACTCGTTTAAAACCAATTCAGAATGATGTTGTTCTTGTGTTACATTGGTCACTTTCACAATCGCAACATTTCTATTGGAGTGCGCTCATTTTAAAATGTGCTCCAGGAATAGTTTATTTAAGCATATCTTCACACACACACCTTTTTCCCTTTTGGGAATAATGGTGGAAGGGTTCCGAGCTGAGAATCAGCCAGTTGTACTGCATTGTGAAAATGCTCCTTCAGTGGCCAACAAGTCCTGAAGTTGGACGTGCTCCCAAAGCTTCTGGTCCAGAGGTGGGAACACTACCACTGCTCCACAATACCTCCTAGAATAGTTTAGTTTGAGTAATAACACCAAATTCATTATAGAAGTTTGTTCTTGCAAACTGTTTAAAATTCTGCACCCACTGAAGTGATTTTCGCTGGATGTTCAGACGTAGAATCTTGACACACTGTAAAGACGAGAGGCTGACTAGCCTTGTAATGAAACAGGACATTTAATCAGCTCTTGGTAGAGGCAAAGACAATAACTGAAAACTCATGAAGCCTGCTGTTTCTTTGAACTTTCTCTCCAGAATAAGGGAACAGGCTCTTATAGTCATGTATCTAATTACGTGTTTGTGCTCATCTTTTGTGCCTGTTATCTCATGGGAGACATGAATAAAAGCGTACGGTCATAAGGGAGAAAGTGAGAGAGACTCTTATGTAACATCAATCATTTTTTAAAGTTTAAAAATCTATTCAGTTAATAAAATGCGTTGCTTTAAACAACGTCTCCAATTTGCTGGTAAGCAGTTCTATTACTAGTTTGAAAATAGTGCTAGATAGCTATTAAACTCTGAATTTAGCTTATTGTTTGTTTTAATGTTGAATAGATCCAAATGCATTTCTCTTTCTGCTGAATTTTGTAATCTCAGATGACAGCTATTTGACCTTATTTCAAATTGCATAAAGAGCAACGTGTATCCTTGTATTAGCAACTTGAGGTAGAAGACACGTATAACTTGCACAGTGACCTTGCTGAATGCAGTTTCTTTACCAGCTCTGGTCTCATGACTGGAGCAATGAGATTTCTTTCGAGTACTTCTTTAATGACTGGCGGGCAAGGCTGTGTGTGTGTGTGTGTGTGTGTGTGCACGCCGGGGGGAGAGAGATTGTTTCATTTTGTGTACTTAAGATTGTCATGCAATTTGAACTGTAACACCGACTTTGTCACAATGTCATCCCTTGTTTCAGTAATTGGCTTTGGTTGGTGTTCTGGAGCGTAGAAGGAGCACTTTTTAAACAACCACTCACTCAGAATGAAAAGAAAACATGGGCGCAATCTCCCCAAAAATTTCCAAGTGTAGTGTTGTTAACTTTGCCTTAGTTCAATTGCTCTGTTTTATTACCTTTGCTCTTGAGTCGCCAGGGATACCGCCACGTGGTTCAAGTCCGAGTAATGATCAATAATCCAATGCACTGATTAGTAAGGTTTAAATCAAAGCACATTTATTATACACAGTAATCGCTACTCATGCATAAATTCTACGTCTAAGCTACTTCTACAACTAACAGGCCTATATTTCACATGGAACTGGCCCACCAGGTCAGGGAAACAAATGGCCTTTCGTTCGGGTTCTGAGCCTGCGGGATTTGAAGTTGGTACAGATTGGTAGCTAGGAGCGCCTATCTCGTAGCGAGCGTTGAATTAAACTTACGATTCGATCTTCACTGCTCCGGTCACGGTCAATGTTGGTTCGTTGTTGCTGGGTGACCCGGGCAGGATGAAGAGCTCGAAGAGGTGGAGAGGAAGAGAAGAGAGCGATTTGAACTTGGGGCTCAATTCTTATAGTCCCCAGGGGCTTCCCGCCTTTCGGGGCGGCCCCTGTACCTGGTCCCAAGTCAATTGGTTCGATTTTCTCCAATGCTGGAGCAGTTCCCTGATCGATGGGCAGTCTTGAGGTGCTCGTTCACCTCCTTTTGTGTAGGCTTCTGCTGGCGCGAAGAGTCTGGTTTTGCTTTGTGTGTCTGAATGTTGCTTATTGTTCCCGGGGATTGCTCATTAGTATGCAGATGGCTGTTGTTTTGTTATGCTGATGGTTGCTGGTATCGATATTGTCTGGCCTTTCCAGAGGTGAATACACAGCCAACCTGCAGCTGCTGGTTTTTGTCTTGTTGGCTGACTTTCCCATCAGCCTTTGTGTTCACCATTCTGAATCTGGAGTTGGCCATTTTAAGTGGCTACATTCCCTCCTTGTGATCCTAACGCGAAGCGTGAAGGATCACATAACTATGTTGCTTTCCATTCCCTGACCTGGGGGGGGGGGGGCACTTCCTTCATGGCCTCTGCACTGCCCATAGCTATGCAAAAATGTTTTAACTGACAATTCTAAGGGCACTATGTCAAACAGGGACATGCATTACAAAACAATAAACTGGGAACCTCTAACTATTCTTAATACACTACACTCACTTAAACATTTCATTATTCTAACTTCCTCAACCATACAACAAAATCATAGCAGTTTATACATATTTTTCCTGGCTTGGCAGTCAAGCTCAGGATCGTACAATTGCTCATGAACAGTTCTTTACATTTCTTTATTTACCATAAAACGCAAATGGATGCTCTTTATTATAGATCGCGGGGGTTGAGGGTCTGGTCGTATCCGAAGATAGGGGATCTGATCCTATATACCGGGGTGCGAGCGCGGTAGGCTCTCCTTCTCCATTTCCGTAGACGCATAGTCTGCATGATGCAGCAGAGTAGCACTAATACTAGTAAGGTTTCTGTTACATAGAACAGGGAGTTCCAGGTTATAAACCTGGCACACCAAGATGATGTGGTGTCGCTGATGACTGGGCTCTGGGTACTGCGGGGAAGTGAAACATTAATGGCTGGGGAGCTTGAAGTCATGGGGTTTGCGTTCATTCGCAACCAAATGTCCATAAAGATGATGATCCATGTGGAGGAAGTCCTCATGGCTCTTCTCTTTCCTTTTCTTTTCTTCTCTTCTCAGGTCCTGGAGCTTCTGGAGTTCTGTGGAAACAAGCATAGTGTCTGTAACTATCTTTGTTTAACATCCCGTACGATAGTCTGTCTGTCCTTTAGTGCCAATTACTCCCTTTATAATTGGTCACTGTGTGACTCCTTCATTTTTTTTCCAAAAACCGAATTTTAGGACAAGACACACTTCCAAATAATGAACCAGTGCGAGCCGTCTCGCAGACTGCGCAATTTACCATCCAAATGTTTCAGGGTGTAAATAGCATGTCGTTGGCAACCTAAGGGTTACCTGAAACAAACAAAACTTTTTGAACAAAACATTTCCAAAATGAGGTGCGTCTGGGCCGCGACGGGTAAGAGTTAGATGGAGTCCTCGGGTAGGACGGCTACCAATGCCGTGTCTCTCCTACCCAAGTGTAGTTGACCAGAGGGGGGGTTGCCAGGCAAGGCGGGTCCCAAGCCGTTTCTCCACTGCCTGAGCAACCGACAAGAACGGGCAAGAAATGTAGTCATCGTGGTGGGGCTGCCGTAGTGGGTCTACCTTTGAACCAGAAGGGCAGTTACGAACGGGCATCTGGTACCTTAACCAGTCTCTGCAGACAAGCTAGTTCCGCTGAACTAGTGTCTGGCAAAAGTGAGTCTCTGTAGGCAAGTCCTCAGAGGTTTTGACCGAATAGGCGTGGGGCCGTGAAAAAAAAAATTCTCCTGTCGGACATACAACATTTAACAAACTTACAAACAACATAAAACATGCTGCAGGTTCCATCAGAAAGGACACCACTTCTCCCAAGCAGTTTCTTTTAAAACATCATTTGGACACCTCAGTTCTCGGTTGTGAATAGGGTCGCAAAGGGGTTCTCGGTTTGGGAGTCAGACCGAAGGTCGTCATCTTCTCCCAGGTGCCAAACCCTTGAGTGTATCAGGGCTGAAAGGGCTGCATGGTGTGAGGTGGGGTCGCTCTCGTCGTTGCGGACGAGTCGGAACGAGTTATCTCGGTGCCAATTGTTGGTGTCTAGCTGTGTGAGGACAGAATCTGGGTCGTCAGTGTAGTTTGGTGGTCGGTGGTGGGGTTTATTTAGGAAAGTGATCATGAAGGGATCACTTGGATCGGAATCGGAATCGCTGGGTGTGGGTCCTGTTGCATGGGGGTAGTAGGGAGGCGTGCTGTGGCTATCGTCCGAGTCACAGTCGCTGTCTCTGCTGCTGCAGTCTGTGGGCGCTCCGGGGCGGAGTCTGTAGTTTGGGGGTGGAGTCGAGGTCGAGTCCGTGGCTGGGCTGGACGTGTTGGGGGATGGTAGTGTTATGTTGGCTGTGGGCGGGATGTGGTGTGCTGCGTCGAGCATGACGTGGTGTGCGTGGTTAGACTGTGTTCCATATGCCTTAAGCTGGTTGATATGGAACCGCGCAGTCTTACCGTTGGGGTACTTTATTTTATATACGGAAGGGCTTACTTTATCCACAATGGAGTACGGACCCGAGTATTTTGGGGACAGGAATGTGTTGGGGTTATATACAGAGAGCATAACTTGCTGTCCTATACTGTACTCAGTCGCATGCACTGCCTTGTCGAAACAAGCCTTGCTCTGTTTCTTTCTGGTGCCCAATTTTACTGCGGCTGCTAGCTGAGCCGTTTTAACATTTTGAACTAATTGCTCTACTGCTTTCTCGTGTGTGAGGGCCGTCACTTCGGGGCTGGTCAAGTCTAAACCTAATAAATATTCTGTGCCTTTCATGGGGCGGCCGGTCATGAGAGTGTGTGGGGTGTAACCTGTGGAAGTTGAAACTGTATTTCGCAAAAACATCAGTGCAAAAGGGAGGACTGAGTCCCAAGTGGTGTTCTTCTGCTGGACCATTTTTCTGAGGGTGGATTTTAGGGTCCAATTCATGCGCTTCACGATACCACTCGACTGTGGGTGGTATGCTATGTGGAAATTTTGGGTGATGCCAAATATCGTGAGGACGTTCTGCATGACACGTCCCATAAAATGGGAGCCTTGGTCGGATTCAATGCTGCGGGGGAGTCCCCATCTTGTAAAGATGTGGTGGATCAAAATCTTGGCTGTGGTTTTTGCAGTGTTTGTGTGGGCTGGGAATGCTTCCACCCATTTCGTAAAGGTGTCAATTACCACAAGTACATATTTATAGCCATTCCTGCAAGGGGGCAATGGTCCTATAAAATCGATTTGGAGGTTAGTCCAGGGGCCATTAACGGGTCGGGTGTGGCTAAGTTGAGCCTTTTTGGCATATCTGTCCGGATTACTCTGGGCACAGATAAGACAATTCTCGATGTAATGGTTTACATCTTCCTTTAAATTCGGCCACCAACAAAGCTGTTTGAGATGGGCTGTAGTGGGATCGATTCCCTGATGTCCATGACCGTCATGGAACAAGCAAATCAGTTGATTCCTGTCCTGTTCAGGAACCACATAAAGGGTGTCTTTTAACACCACACCGTCATGTGTGGTCAGTGCATTTTTGAACCTCTCATAGGGTGCTGGATAGTTTCCTTTTACAATCTCCCTGAGATTGCTGTCCTGCTTCTGGGCCTCCACTAGATCCTCGGCCTTTGTCTGTGAGACCTGAACTGCGCTCACTGGTGCGCTTTCAGGGGGTGTCCAAAAATATCCATGTCTGGAACCTGCTTTAGCCAGTGCGTCGGCTTTCACATTTCCAGGGGGGAAGGAACGATGGTGACGACGAACCTTGATTATCCCAAAAGTCCTGTTCTGGGCTCTCTATAAAATATGACGGAGCAATAGGGCTGAGGGGAGTGGTTTCCCGTCTGCTGAAACAAATCCTCTTGCTTTCCTCAGGGGCAGAAATTCCGTGAGGCTGTTGCAGACATAGAGGCTGTCCGAGTATATGTCTGCTGGGCTGGGGAAGGAATCTGGGTGGTCCACTATATACGCGATGGTCGCGAGCTCTGATGCCTCCGCGCTGAAGTGGCCTGGAAGTTTTAACGATATTTCCTTAAGGGCGCGTCCCCGCGCGTCCTCAACATATATACCGCAACCTGTTATGCGCTTCCCATCCAAGACTGTGGAAGATCCATCCACATAGATCTTTATGGGCTCACACGTGGCCGTGTGCTGGGGGTTCTGGGTTGAACTACCTATCTTTCTGGGGGGGTGTTTTAGTGATAAAGGGGCCTGTGATTTGGTGTGGAGAGATAATTTCGCATTCATGGGGGGTTCCGGGGTATTGTAAGTTGTCGGCTAAATAGGTGTGCGTCTTTGTCCGTTTAACAGTGATGTCCCTTCCCTGCAAAAGAAAAATCCATCTCGCTGCTCTAACCTGACTAACTGTACCGTCCTTGAGTCGTCCCTCCAGTAAACGTTGGGTGGGGGTGTGTTCGGTGAGAATTGTGATGGGGTTCAGTCCGGTAATACATGAAAAATACTGGACTGCCCAAAATACTGCGAGCAGGTGCCTCTCACAGGCTGAAAATCCCTGCTCCACAGCATCTAAAAGTCTGGAGGCGTAAGCCACGGGCCTTAACTGTTCGTGCCGTTCCTGAAGGAGCACGGCTGAAAGGGTGAGGTCTGTGGTCGCTACCTCTATGGCGTAAGGGGAAAGCGGGTCTGGAACTTGTAGTGCGGGGGTTGCTATGAGTGCCTGTTTTAAAGAGTCCACAGCATCCGTATGCTGCGGAAGCCGTTCCCAGGGGGCTCCCTTCTTTAGGAGGTCTGAGAGGGGTGCTGCCTTGCTGGCGAAACCGTCAATGTGGTTTCGGCAGTAGCCAACCAGTCCTAAAAATGATTGGAGGGCTGAAACGTTCTGGGGAAGGGACAATTTAGCAATCGAGTCAATCGTTTTATGCTCGATCTCGTGTTTACCATGTGTGATAATTGTTCCCAAATATATCACTTTATCTTCCAAAATTTGGGCCTTTTTGAGGTTGACTTTACAACCGATTGAGTGTAAGAGCTCCAGGAGTTCGGACAGAAGCTCAATGTGCTCTTCCTTGGTGTCTGTCTGCAGTAGTAGGTCATCTGCGTACTGAACCAGACATTCGGGGCGAGAAAATTTGGCTGAACCATTTGTCAGCTGTCGGTGGAAAATGGAGGGGGAGTTGTGGAAGCCTTGTGGAAGGCATGTCCACGTGTACTGCTGTGCTTTAAAAGTGAAGGCAAAGTTGTACTGGCACGCCTTTGCCAATGGAATGGACCAGAATCCATTACTGACATCCAAAACCGTAAAGAATCGGGAATTGAGTCCCTGCTTGATCATGGTCTTGGGACTTGTTGCTACTGTGGGGGCTGCTGCGGGGGTGACTTTGTTGATTTCCCGGTAATAGATGGTCAGTCGCCATGATCCATCGGGCTTTCTCACTGGCCAAATCGGGGCATTATTAGTGGAGGCTACTGATCTAAGTACGCCCTGCTCTAATAAGCTTTCTATTACCTTGGAGATTTCTCCCTCTGCCTTTTGGGTAAATCCATACTTTTTTTGGTGTCTAGGGTCAGGTCCTGTTATTTGTATGGAGCCAGTCATCCGTCCACAGTCGGGCTTGTGGGTCGCAAATGCTGCCCTGTTCTTTTGCAGAACTGCCCTAACCTGCTTGTCCGTACTAAGCGTGGTCGGGTTGAACCAAAATTCGCCTACTGCGCTAATTTTGTTCACGTACTCTCCTATGTTGAGCGTTGCGGGGGCTCTTGCGGATTTTGCCATCTTCCAGACACACTGGTTGACTGGATCAAATGAAAGATTATGGGAATTCATGAAATCGATTCCCAGAATGTGTTTTGCAGTGTGGGGCAGGTCAACTAAAACTACGAGGTGCTTGGTGGTGATGGTACCGATTTGAATGGGTACAGGGGCTGTGATGTGTCCCTGCTGTGAGTGGCCTGTAAAGCAGCTGCGGGTGATGGTGGCTGTAGTGGGCCACGTGTCTTTTTGAAACAGGGTG
The DNA here is from genome assembly GCF_047496885.1 of Scyliorhinus torazame. Lineage (NCBI taxonomy): Eukaryota > Metazoa > Chordata > Chondrichthyes > Carcharhiniformes > Scyliorhinidae > Scyliorhinus > Scyliorhinus torazame. The sequence goes on from NC_092707.1 coordinate 60,757,171, forward strand.
GAGGAATTTATCGTGGTGCGGGACCCTCCTGTGTCCCAGAGAGATTCGATGGGCTGTCCCCAAATTTTCGCTGCAACTACTGGTTGTCTGGACCTATCCCAAAGGGTGTCGCAGACCCAACTGGGGGAGCCCGTACACCGTCAGTCCGTCCAGTCAAGTCCGTCTGATCTGAACGGGCGCTAACGCTATGAATGGGCTCTGTCTTTTTCTTACTCAGAGTGCCCGTCTGCTGGCCTCTCTGTGGCTTTTTAGGGGCATTGCACTCTCTTGCGAAGTGTCCCAACTGTCCGCAGTTGTAACACTCCTGTGACTTGGGTGGCGGGCTGTTCTTTCCCTCATTCACCCATGCGGGGTTCTGGTGTGTTTTTACTGCCTGCATATCTGCTCCGGCCTGCTTTTCTTAACAGCGGGTTTGCTCTGTATAGATTGCTCCCAAGCGCGGGACATCTTTTCACTACCCACTTCTCGTTATGTGCCTCCTCTGAGGGATCATAACTCTTGCAAGCTTTCTGTCCTGTTTCTGTGGCATGGGAGATAAGGGTGCGGGTCCATTTGGCCATGTTGTCTGCGGACAAATGGGCACGGTCTAAGTCTCCAAAGACTGCTGCAAAGTGGATCCACAGGCGTCCAGCAAACGCTGTGGGGTGCTCGGATTTCTTTTGCCTACATTTGTTGAGGCCATCTACGGGGTCACCCCGGTTATACCCGATCGCATCCAGGATCGCGGTATGCATTTCTGAAAGAGTGCCGTCTCCTACATTCTGTGGGTCGGGAAGGGCTGCTGCTACTGAAGGGTCTAAACTTAAAACGGTGGGCTTTACATGCTCTCGCTCAACCAGGCCGTACATGGTCGTCTGATGCTTAACTGTGGCAAAGAAATGGTGGGGGTCTTAGGTGGGGAGGAACGGTGTGATCTTATTGCACGCGTCCCGTATTTGGGTCACTGTTAAGGGGGTGGAGTATAGAAATTCCGCATCGTCCGATGTGGCTATGCGGTGGGTGGTTACTGGGTTCATTGGAGCTTGAACTATCTGCTGTGTGGGGGGTTGGGGCGCTTTCCTTTTCTGTGGCTTTCCCTGCGCACATGTTCCCTGAACATATCTCTGCGCTGTTTTGTTCAATTCTTCCCAATCAGGGCCGTCTTCCTGATCTACTTTTTCTCCGAAGGTTTCCTGGAAACCTTTCTGAACTGAAAGCAGTGATTGCAGCTCTGCAATCTGCTTCCGGCACTTTGCGTGATCTAGCGTGCTTTGTTTTTGTTCTGTGATGGCAGCATGGAGTACTCTTAATGCTGCCTTGAGGTCACTACACTGTCTGTAATGTTTCTACCTGTTTTTCTGTTTCTTCTCGTACCAGGACTGCACGTTACGTGTCCTGATAGGCCTTTTCGTATTGAGACTGGAAGCTGCTTAAGTGCGCCAGACAAGACTAGTGTGGCCTTTTGGCATTCTCCACCTCTCCACCTTTTGCTGCCAACTTCCTTCTCAATTCCAAATTCTCCTTTTCTACCTCGCTTACATCGATCTTATTCATTCGATGTATGCCCTCTACTTCTTTCCGGAGCGTCATAACGACCTCCTCTGTGCCTCGCAATTGTGCCAAGCAGGACACGATTGCCATCAGCTTGCGAGCTTTCCCTAAGCTATTTTTGTGGATCTCGCTCAGGTTCTCCCACCAAGTATGTCCTATGCTCCCGGGGCCTGATTCCTCGTTGTCACAGAATTCATTCCAAAGGGACCATCCTTTCCCTTTGAGATATTTCCTGATCTTTTCCTCCCAAATGGGACATTGTCCCACTCTACTGCTGCTGGTCGCTGCGACCGCAAATTCCTCTGGGTTCATGAGGCGCTGCATTGCCTGCATTGCCATCTTTCCTATCCGAATGCTGCTCTTCAAATTTGGGCCCGGGGTATTAATCAGAATGCTGCTCTTCAAATTTGGGACAGGGGTATTAAGGCGGTGCTGTAAATACGGGTACGGCTTTCGCTACTTTCCGATATACAAACTTCCGACAGTTTTGTTGCAGCAAAAAATCTATCAGTTTTACTTTATCGCCCTGTTCATTACGCATGCATACACACACTTCCGAATTATGAGTATTGATCAGAACTGCTTGAACACTTGTGGTTTTCTGTTTCCAATTGGATCTCTAATTCAAATTCTGGCTTCTCCCGGAGTGGTTTTCCACTTCTAGATCGGCTCCCGTCAGGATATCGCCAAATAATGTTGCTAACTTTGCCTTAGATCAATGGCTCTGTTTTATTACCTTAGCTCTTGATTCGCCAGGTATCTTTATGATACCGCCACGTGGTTCAAGTCCAAGTAATGATCAATAATCCAATACACCACTTAGTAAGGTTTAAATCAAAGCACATTTATTATACACAGTAATCGCTACTCATGCATAACTTCTACGTCTAAACTACTTCTACAACTAACAGGCCTATACTTAACTTGGAACTGGTCCACCAGGTCAGGGAAACAAATGGCCTTTCGTTCGGGTTCTGAGCCTGCGGGATTCGAAGTTGGTACAGATTGGTAGCTAGGAGCGCCTATCTCGCAGCGAGCGTTGAATTAAACTTACGATTCGATCTTCACTGCTCCGGTCATGGTCAATGTTGGTTCGTTGTTGCTGGGTGACCCGGGCAGGACGAAGAGCTCAAAGAGGTGGAGAGGAAGAGAAGAGAGCGATTTGAACTTGGGGCTCAATTCTTATAGTCCCCAGGGGCTTCCCGCCTTTCGGGGCGGCCCCTGTACCTGGTCCCAAGTGATTGGACTTTGTCCCAATCACTTGGTTCGATTTTCTCCAATGCTGGAGCGGTTCCCTGATCGATGGGCGGTCTTGAGGTGCTCGTTCACCTCCTTTTGTGTTGGCTTCTGCTGGCGCCGAAGAGTCTGGCTTTGCTTTGTGTGTCTAAATGTTGCTTATTGTTCCCGGGGATTGCTCATTAGTATGCAGATGGCTGTTGTTTTGTTATGCTGATGGTTGCTGGTATCGATATTGTCTGGCCTTTCCAGAGGTGAATACACAGCCAACCTGCAGCTGCTGGTTTTTGTCTTGTTGGCTGAATTTCCCATCAGCCTTTACCGTTTGCCATTTTGAATCGGGAGTTGGCCATTTTAAGTGGCTACAGTAGGCTCTGGTAGGAAACAAGGTGCGATTCCCATTGGATGGTTGGGCGAGATCCAGATCACAGTCCACCTACATTTGAAAATTATTTTAGAGGCGGGCAAATTTTACACTGGGATACTGCGAGGGGCAGGGCCTAAACACACCAGCAAGCTTGACTTTACAGAGATTGGGGCGCCCTTTCGAAGTGACAGTAAAGGCACTGTCGGGGCTTCAGTGCCCCACCACCATCCTCGCTGGCATCAACGGAATCTTCCCCCACCAAGGATCGCTGGCATCAGGGCCTTCCCAATGGATCTGTGTTCTGGGCCCCACAGGCAATCAACACCACGCTATGGGGTCGCTGAATGCCGCCCTTTCAGGCCTCTCCCCTAGGCAGTGCGAACCTGGCACTGCCCTGCCACAGGTGCTACAATATCCTCAGAGGCCCCCTGGTGTAATCATCATGTCTGGCCTCCAGTGGGAGAGACCAGTACAACAAAGAACAAAGAAATGTACAGCACAGGAACAGGTCCTTCGGCCCTCCAAGCCCGTGCCGACCATGCTGCCCGACTAAACTACAATCTTCTACACTTCCTGGGTCCGTATCCTTCTATTCCCATCCTATTCATATATTTGTCAAGATGCCCCTTAAATGTCCCTATCGTCCCTGCTTCCACTACCTCCTCCGGTAGCGAGTTCCAGGTACCCACTACCCTCTGCGTAAAAAACTTGCCTCGTAGTGATCCCCGCCAGCTCCATGTTGTGCCGGTGGGTGGGAGAATACCAGGAGCCTGGAGAACTGGCTTCAAACAGACCAGCATACTTGAATTAGGATTTAAATATGCTAAGGGCATGAATCAGCTTACGTCAGCTGCAGCAGGCCGGGAGCTTCGGGCACTGTTTGGCACCTGACGCAGAACCTGTTTTCAGGCCTCTCTCGCTGTTCTCCTGACATTGCGAAATTTGCACTGTGCACAACCCAGGTGAAAACACACCTTGAAATGTTGTACCTCCATTCCCGATGGTATGTTTTAATCCTTTAAAAGTCTTTTTTTTAACTAATAGTGGCATCAGAAGCAGAAAATAAACATTGTATAAGAACATGAATTTCAGAAAGTGGACTTTCATTTGGATATAGAGACACCACGATGAAATAGAGAACTTGATACAACCTAGCGTAAAATGATGACCATAGAGCAAAGAGAACTTTATGAAAGAATTAAAGACTAATTAGCAATTAACATTGTGTCACAGCTATTAACATGTCACCATGGCAACTTGGCACAATGTACCGTCCTATTGAGTAGTGAAGTGACATGACACACACTTTGAGAGATATGCCTGCTGTTGGTTGAGGGCGTACCATAGCTCATTGTTGAAATAAAAACCAAACATGCTGGAAACACTCAGCAGGTCAGGCAGCAGCTGTGGAGAGGGAAGCCGAGCTAACTGGGTGTATTTAGTCAGGCTGGCTGGTTTGTGGGGGGGGGAGGTGGGGGGGTCTCTGTTTAAAGTGCTATATAAAAGATCTGGATTAGTCACTGCCAGCTGCAAGTGGCAATGCCAGCTAAAACCAGACCCAGCTGGCAATGATTTGAGTTGGCTCGTTACCTTCACATTGGGGAAGGAGAGAATCTCAGTTTTATAGAATCATCTGAAAATTGCCTTCTGTTTGACTTGCTACTTTATTTGTAAAATGTAACACCTTCTGTGTCTTTCTCATTATTTTTTTGCAGAATTTCTAAAACTGTATTGGGACTCCTCGCCTCCCTCAGTATTCTTTACACCTGCGATCTTGAGGCATCGAATGATTTCAGGCAAGCTTTCAGGGAGCTAGGATGGAAGCTCAGAACTAGAACAAACAGAGTTGTTATCTCTGGGTTGTTGCCCGTGCCACGTGATAATGAGATGAGGAATAGGGAGAGAGAGCAATTAAACACGTGGCTACAGGGATGGTGCAGGTGGGAGGGATTCAGATTTCTGGATAACTGGGGCTCTTTCTGGGGAAGGTGGGACCTCTACAGACAGGATGGTCTACATCTGAACCTGAGGGGCACAAATATCCTGGGGGGGAGATTTGTTAGTGCTCTTTGGGGGGGTTTAAACTAATGCAGCAGGGGCATGGGAACCTGGATTGTAGTTTTAGGGTACGGGAGAATGAGAGTATAGAGGTCAGGCGCACAGATTTGATGTCGCAGGAGGGGGCCAGTGTTCAGGTAGGTGGTTTGAAGTGTGTCTACTTCAATGCCAGGAGTATACGAAACAAGGTAGGGGAACTGGCAGCATGGGTTGGTACCTGGGACTTCGATGTTGTGGCCATTTCGGAGACATGGATAGAGCAGGGACAGGAATGGATGTTGCAGGTTCCGGGGTTTAGGTGTTTCAGTATGCTCAGAGAAGGAGGCAAAAGAGGGGGAGGTGTGGCGCTGCTAGTCAAGAGCAGTATTACAGTGGCGGAGAGGATGCTAGATGGGCACTCATCTTCCAAGGTAGTATGGGCTGAGGTTAGAAACAGGAAAGGAGAGGTCACCCTGTTGGGAGTTTTCTATAGGCCTCCAAATAGTTCTAGGGATGTAGAGGAAAGGATGGCGAGGATGATCCTGGATAAGAGCGAAGGTAACAGGGTAGTTATTATGGGAGACTTTAACTTTCCAAATATTGACTGGAAAAGATATAGTTCGAGTACATTAGATGGGTCGTTTTTTGTACAGTGTGTGCAGGAGGGTTTCCTGACACAATATGTTGACAGGCCAACAAGAGGCGAGGCCACGTTGGATTTGGTTTTGGGTAATGAACCAGGCCAGGTGTTGGATTTGGAGGTAGGAGAGCAGTTTGGGGACAGTGACCACAATTCGGTGACGTTTACGTTAGTGATGGAAAGGGATAAGTATACACCGCAGGGCAAGAGTTATAGCTGGGGGAAGGGCAATTATGATGCCATTAGACGTGACTTGGGGGGGATAGGTTGGAGAAGTAGGCTGCAAATGTTGGGCACACTGGATAAGTGGAGTTTGTTCAAGGATCAGCTACTGCGTGTTCTTGATAAGTACGTACCGGTCAGGCAGGGAGGAAGGCGTAGAGCGAGGGAACCGTGGTTTAACAAAGAAGTGGAATCTCTTGTTAAGAGGAAGAAGGAGGCCTATGTAAAGATGAGGTGTGAAGTTTCAGTTGGGGCGATGGATAGTTACAAGGTAGCGAGGAAGGATCTAAAGAGAGAGCTAAGACGAGCAAGGAGGGGACATGAGAAGCATTTGGCAGGTAGGATCAAGGAAAACCCAAAAGCTTTCTATAGGTATGTCAGGAATAAGTGAATGACTAGGGTAAGAGTAGGACCAGTCAAGGACAGGGATGGGAAGTTGTGTGTGGAGTCTGAAGAGATAGGCGAGATACTAAATGAATATTTTTTGTCAGTATTCACTCAGGAAAAAGATAATGTTGTGGAGGAGAATGCTGAGACCCAGGCTATTAGAATAGATGGCATTGAGGTACATAGGGAAGAGGTGTTGGCAATTCTGGACAGGCTGAAAATAGATAAGTCCCCGGGGCCTGATGGGATTTATCCTAGGATTCTCTGGGAGGCCAGGGAAGAGATTGCTGGACCTTTGGCTTTGATTTTTATGTCATCATTGGCTACAGGAATAGTGCCAGAGGACTGGAGGATAGCAAATGTGGTCCCTTTGTTCAAAAAGGGGAGCAGAGACAACCCCGGCAACTATAGACCGGTGAGCCTCACGTCTGTAGTGGGTAAAGTCTTGGAGGGGATTATAAGAGACAAGATTTATAATCATCTAGATAGGAATAATGTGATCAGGGATAGTCAGCATGGCTTTGTGAAGGGTAGGTCATGCCTCACAAACCTTATCGAGTTCTTTGAGAAGGTGACTGAACAGGTAGACGAGGGTAGAGCAGTTGATGTGGTGTATATGGATTTCAGTAAAGCGTTTGATAAGGTTCCCCACGGTAGGCTATTGCAGAAAATACGGAGGCTGGGGATTGAGGGTGATTTAGAGATGTGGATCAGAAATTGGCTAGCTGAAAGAAGACAGAGGGTGGTGGTTGATGGGAAATGTTCAGAATGGAGTTCAGTTACAAGTGGCGTACCACAAGGATCTGTTATGGGGCCGTTGCTGTTTGTCATTTTTATCAATGACCTAGAAGAAGGCGCAGAAGGGTGGGTGAGTAAATTTGCAGACGACACTAAAGTCGGTGGTGTTGTCGACAGTGTGGAAGGATGTAGCAGGTTACAGAGGGACATAGATAAGCTGCAGAGCTGGGCTGAGAGGTGGCAAATGGAGTTTAATGTAGAGAAGTGTGAGGTGATTCACTTTGGAAGGAATAACAGGAATGCAGAATATTTGGCTAATGGTAAAGTTCTTGGAAGTGTGGATGAGCAGAGGGATCTAGGTGTCCACGTACATAGATCCCTAAAAGTTGCCACCCAGCTTGATAGGGTTGTGAAGAAGGCCTATGGAGTGTTGGCCTTTATTGGTAGAGGGATTGAGTTCCGGAGTCAGGAGGTCATGTACAAAACTCTGCTACGGCCGCATTTGGAGTATTGCGTACAGTTCTGGTCACCGCATTATAGGAAGGATGTGGAGGCTTTGGAGCGGGTGCAGAGGAGATTTACCTGGATGTTGCCTGGTATGGAGGGAAAATCTTATGAGGAAAGGTTGATGGACTTGAGGTTGTTTTCATTGGAGAGAAGAAGGTTCAGAGGAGACTTAATAGAGGCATACAAAATGATCAGGGGGTTAGATAGGGTGGACAGTGAGAGCCTTCTCCCGCGGATGGAAATGGCTGGCACGAGGGGACATAGCTTTAAACTGAGGGGTAATAGATATAGAACAGAGGTCAGAGGTAGGTTCTTTACGCAAAGAGTGGTGAGGCCGTGGAATGCCCTACCTGCAACAGTAGTGAACTCACCAACATTGAGGGCATTTAAAAGTTTATTGGATAAGCATATGGATGATAATGGCATAGTGTAGGGTAGATGGCTTTTGTTTCGGTGCAACATCGTGGGCCGAAGGGCCTGTACTGCGCTCTATCATTCTATGTTCTATGTTCTATGATTGCCTCTTTTACCATGTCATTTATAAATTGCTGATGGCCCTAATTCCCCACTTTAATTTGTTAAAGAAAACCTGGGATGCATTGTTAGATTAAAACCTTGTTAATTGGAAAACAAATGCCTCCCAGACTCTTTGCGCAAAAGGTTGGTGTTGAACACCAATCTTCCAGGGCAGGAGCTTGCGGAAGATGAAGGGATGGACAACAGGAATGTCACGCTTCTATTTTCTGTTAGTATACCTTCAGGATTGCACTGCCTCTTTTTGGGTCTAAAGTCAGAAACATTTTATTAATGTAAATATTTTCTGCTGTGTTCAGCTAGAACTTCCTGCATGATTTGAGAATAAGCTGTTAGCTTGCTATCTCTCTCCTATTTGGCTTCCATATCTTTTTCAATCTGTGGTGAATGTAAATACAGTTAATTCACCAGTTATGTTCTATGTTATTAACCCTGTGGGTTTTATCTGTGGGTCATTGTATGGCTTCACCCACAGGGGGAGATGTTGGAGGAGTTTGGAGCATGTACGGGCTCAGCCCATGGCTCTGCCCCTGTGAAGGAGTATAAGAGTAGCTGGCCTGTGGGACTGTCCTCAGTGTGTACCAATAGCAGGCAGGCAAAGTTGATAGTTAATTAAAACCACTGTTTTACTGCGACACAAGTCCTTGAGTGAATTGATGGTCGCATCAATTTAATTAACTAACTGAACAAAAACGATTATGGAGTCAGCCCTCAAACCTGACAGACTGGAGCTCGTTCCACAGGCCGCGGAGGTGAAGGAAATTTTTTCACACTGGCTGCGGTGTTTCAAGGACTACCTTGCCGTGTCTCGACGCCATCTGTCATGGACGAACAAAAATTGAGTCTCCTCCACGCAAGGGTGAGTCACCGCATTTCTGTGCAACTCGAAGAGGCTACCTCATATACCGCCGCTCTCGCAATCCTCGAGCGCATCTACGTGCGGCCTGTGAACGAGGTCTATGCGCGACATATTCTCACTAAGCCAAGCCTAAGCACGCGAACTCTCAGACCCGGACTACCGACTCTCAGGCCCGCAGACCTCACAATGTGGCAGCGTGCCTGCCGACTCTGACTCCGCACAGCACGTGCAACTCACAGGGACCGCCATTTTGGCCATCCTCCCCCACACGGCCGGCCACGTGCGATCCATGGGGGCCACCATCTTGGACGCCATCTTCCTCGACGCCCGCCACCCTTGATCAACGGGGGCCACCATCTTGGACACCATCTGCTACGCCGCTCCACGTGTACAACCTGCTCGGACAGTCACTGGGGGGGCTGCCGCAGCACAGCCGACTACGCCGCCGGTTACACTCAACTCAGCGCAGTCACCTTGGACCAGTCGCGACCCAAGCACCTCAAGAGCTCAAGGATGGCCGTCCGGGTTAACGGGTACGAGACACCTTGCCTGTTCGACTCCGGGAGCTCCGAGAGTTTCATCCACCCTGATCTGGTAAGCCGCTGCTCGCTCCCGATATTCCCGGCGCAACAAACAATTTCCCTCACCTCCGGGTCGCACTCAGTACAAATCCGAGGGTGCACTACGGTAACCTTAGCGGTACAGGGCGCTGAGTACACTAATTTCCATCTGTACGTGTTCCCAGACCTCTGCGCCCCCCTCCTTTTAGGATTCGATTTTCAATGTAATCTCAAGAGCCTGACGCTTAGCTTTGGCGGACCCCTGCCCCCACTCACTGTGTGCAGCCTAGCCACTCTGAAAGTCGACCCTCCTTCCCTCTTCGCTAATCTCACCGCTGATTGCAAGCCAGTAGCCACTCGCAGCAGGCGAGAGAGCATGCAGGACAGAATATTTATTAGGTCTGAGGTCCTGCGTCTCTTGCGGGAAGGATTCATAGAGGCCAGCAATAGCCCCTGGAGAGCTCAGGTGATGGTCGTCAAGACCGGGAAAAAGTTCCGGATGGTGGTTGGCCAGACCATTAACCGGTTTACGCAACTCGATGCGTACCCCCTTCCCCAGATTGCAGAAATGGTCAACCAGATCGCGCATTACCGCGTGTTCTCCATGGTGGATCTGAAGTCTGCATACCACCAGCTCCTAATCCGCCCGGAGGGCCGCCACTACACGGCGTTTGAGGCAGACGGCCGCATTTTTCATTTCCTCCGAGTCCTTTTTGGCGTCACGAACAGGGTTTCGGTGTTCCAACGAGCAATGGACCGAATGGTGGACCAGTACGGGCTGCGGGCCACGTTTCAGTACTTGGACAATGTCACTATCTGCGGCCATGATCAGCAGGACCACGACCCCAACCTCCACCGATTTCTCCAAACCGCCCAAAAACTTAATCTCACCTATAATAAGGAGAAATGCGTTTTCCGCACCACCAGGCTAGCCATCCTCAGCTACGTTGTGGAAAACGGGGCCCGACCCTGACCGTCTGCGCCCCCTCCTGAAACTCCCTCTTCCTCACTGCCCCTCTCCTCAAAGGGTGCCTTGGACTTTTTTCCTACTACGCCCAGTGGGTCCTAGGGCCCGACCCTGACCGTCTGCGCCCCCTCCTGAAACTCCCTCTTCCTCACTGCCCCTCTCCTCAAAAGGTGCCTTGGATTTTTTTCCTACTACGCCCAGTGGGTCCCCCAGTATGCGGACAAAGCCCGCCCACTATTTAAGGCCATCCATTTCCCTCTGGCAGCCGAGGCCTGCCAGGCCTTCAACTGCATCAAGGTGGACATCGCCAAAACCGCGATGTGCGCGGTGGACGAGGCCGTCCCCTTTCAGGTGGAGAGCGACGCATCAGAGGTCGCTCTCACCGCCACTCTCAATCAAGCAGGCAGACTGGTTGCGTTTTTTTCATGCACCCCCCCCCCCCCGCCTCTGAACTTCGACACTCCTCGGTCGAAAAAGAGGCTCAAGTCATCGTGGAAGCCGTGCGGCACTGGAGGCAATACCTCGCTGGTAGGAGGTTTACCCTCGTCACCGACCAACGATCGGTTGCCTTCATGTTCGACAATACGCAGCGGGGCTAAATCAAGAACGATAAGATCGTGAGGTGGAGAATCAAACTCTCCACCTATAATTACGATATAGTATATTGTCCTGGGAAGCTCAATGAGCCCCCAGATGCCCTGTCCCACTGCACATGCGCCAGTGCGCAAGAGGACCGACTACAGGCTCTCCATGACGACCTCTGCCACCCAGGGGTCACCCGGCTCGCCCATTATATCAAGGCCCTACTCCACCGAGGAGGTCAAAGCTGTAACCAGGGACTGCCAAATCTGTGCGGAGTGTAAACTGCACTTCTATCGACCAGATAAGGCCCACCTGGTGAAGGCGTCCCGGCCCTTTGAACACCTCAGTATCGATTTCAAAGGGCCCCTCCCCTCGAATAATCGCAATACCTCCTTTCTCAATATTATTGATGAGTTCTCCCGTTTCCCGTTTGCCATCACGTGCCCCGACATGTCCACCCCCACTGTTATCAGAGCCCTGCACAGTGTCTTCACCCTGTTTGGTTTCCCCAACTACGTCCACAGTGACCGGGGCTCATTGTTCATGAGCGACGAACTGCGTCAGTACCTGCTCATTAAAAGCATTGCCTCGAGCAGGACTGCCAGTTACAACCCCCGGGGAAACGGACAGGTGGAGAGGGAGAACGCGACGGTCTGGAAGACCGTCCTACTGGCCCAGCGGTCCAGGAATCTCCCGGTTTCCCACTGGCAGGAAGTCCTCCCCGATGCGCTCCATGCTATTATGTCCCTCCTTTGCACGGCCACAAACCAGACTCCTCATGACCGCTTGTTTGTTTTCCCTAGGGGGACTACCTCAGGGGCCTCGCTCCCACCCTGGCTGATGACACCGGGTCCGGTTCTCCTCCGGAAACGCGTTCGGACCCATAAGACCGAATCCCCTGGTAGAGAGGGTCCAGCTCCTGCACTCAAACCCGCACTACGCATATGTTGAGCACCCCGATGGTCGACAGGATACTGTCTCCCTCCGAGACCTTGCGCCCGCAGGCTCTGCCACCACTACATCCACAGTACCCCCCCCCCCCCCCCCCCGCACTGTACCCCGCTCTTTCTTTCATGCCCCCGCGCCCATTTGGCTCCCGCGTTCCCTTCCACCCGGCACACCAGTCCGCAGGAATGAAGCTCAGGAAGAGCCGCTCCCGGAGTCCACCCCTGGGGCTGCACCGGACACACTTCCCCAGCTACCTGAAGCGGCTACAACACCAGTGCTTCGGCGGTCGCAGCGTACGATCCGGGCTCCGGACCGGCTGAACTTGTGACCCATCACCCCCGTCAGAATTTATGTTTTTTACAGGGGGCGAATGTGGTGAATGTAAATACAGTTAATTCACCAGATATGTTCTGTGTTATAACCCTGTGGGTTTTATCTGTGCGCCATTGTTTGGCTTCATCCACAGGGGGAGATGTTGGAGGAGGTTGGATCATGTACGGGCTCAGCCCATGGCTCCACCCCTTTGAAGGAGTATAAGAGTAGCTGGCCTGTGGGACTGTCCTCAGTATGTACTAGTCACAGGCAGGCAAAGTTGATAGTTAATTAAAACTACTGTTTTACTCCGACACAAATCCTTGAGTGAATTGATGGTCGCATCACTATCCAGTGCCAAAAAGTCTCAAAGTGGTATGATATAAATATACCTTTCTTCTTCCCTAACGCACAGAAATATGTAAAATCATTCAGTGTCAGCATTGTAGTTAGTCTATTTGTAGGCTGAGTATTGAGTATCAGGAACATACTACCTTTTAGTTTCTGAATTGGGGTCTCTCTGCCTAGGCTTCGTGTGATTCTGCTTTGACTCTTGCTCTCACTTATTCACTCAAATTCTCTCTTCCCCCTTACCCTTTGTCAAACTGCCAGTCACTTACCATTCACCTTAAACAGTCTCTTGCAGTTTACAGAGACTAATTCCTTTTTATACACCTCACCCGTGATAGGTTTGTGTTTTGCCTTGGGGTGCTCAAGTTTTCCTTTTCAAAGCTGTGACCAAACCATTCTTTAATGGTAACTGTAAGGAAATCTGTTGTGCATTTTATTGTCTGATGTTGGTTGCGATATCATCTATCACAAATTTAATTTTTAAAATTCCTTTTTCGGACTTGAGCATTGTTGGCAAAGGTAACATTTATTGCCCATCCTAATTGCCCTTGCTTCATGTGACATATATCTGCGCTAAACCTGAGGATAATAAAGCATAAGTAATAAAGCGTGAATCTAGGTTTGTTCCATTTGGGTGGCTCATTTCCTTTCACTTGTGGATTACCGAAAGATGTAATAAATGAAGTTCACCTAATATGTGTTCTGTCGGAGCCCTTGTGGCCACGGACCCAAAAGCTCTAGGCTAGGGTCCTGTCCTGAAACTTGATGGCCAAGAAAGTGCAATTATAATGCAGCCAAACAGCTCAAGTATTGACCAGTAAGTCCTTCCAACACACACCAATGGCAGATGGTGAGAACTAGTCAACCATGTGTTGGAATGTAAATTGGAGGGGAGGCAGTGGCGTAGTGGTACTGTCGAACGACTGGTAATCCAGAGACTCAGAGACATTCTCTGGGGACCCAGGTTCGAATCCCACCATGGCAGATGGTGAAATTTGAATTCAATTTAAAAAAAAATTGGAATTAAAAGTCTAAAGGTGAACATGAAACCATTGCCGATTGCTGTAAAAAGAAAATCCATCTGGTTCACTAATGTCCTTTAGGGAAGGAAATCTGTCATCCATACCTGGTCTACATGTGACTCCAGATTCACAACAATGTAATTGACTCTTTAATGCCCTCCGGGATGGGCAATAAATGGTCCAGCCAGCGGTGCCCACATCCCATAGACAAAAAAAAAATAACAGCTGTATTTCCAGATTACAAATGTGCATGTAAAAATGTAGGTTGCCATAGCAACTCGGCTCCTCTCAACTGTAACATCACCACCACCAACATGGGATCAAAACTGGAGTAATTATAACTTTTTCCACATGTAAGACAGTGTGACACAAAACCAAGCCAACATGTTACCATACCAACAAGACCGTCCAATGGGACTCCCTATCAACTGCAGCATTCTCTAGAGTGACCAATAAACCCAACCTGGAAACCTTCCAGCACAACATCCACCCTCACGTTACAAGGTAAGTCGTGTAAAGAAAGTCAGGTGGCCACTTTAAGTACCCCTAACGTTCTGGTGCAAAGTCAGTGCAGGCTTCCAGATGAAGCAGAGTCACCACTGGATCTTTGTTATGGAATTGAAAAAGTCTCCGTTTCGTGGCTCCTTACTGTCACATGGTGTGATACATAGCTTGTATGTTTAATGATTAACCCTGTTATAATTTTCTCTTCCAGTAATCCACAAAAACGTCTTCCAAAGGTTGGCAAGGTGACAGCCAGTCATAAAAATTAATTAGTATGATATATCAGAGCAGCTGCATTGGTATACTGCTCTATTTGCTTCCCAAGTTTAGAGATTCCAATTTTCTTTTCCATCACACATTTATTGAGTTGTGTGGCTGTAGTCCCTGCTTAGTGCTGTTGAGAGTTGATCTGCACCTTATAAAAGGCTGTACTTCAATCAATGTTACAACAAACCTTTTGCACATGCAAGTTTGCTTTAGCTCAGAATAGTTCACCATGAGGACCTGTTCAGCAGATTACAGGTTTGAAAAAAATTAATTTTGCCAAGGATTTTAGGGCGGCACGGGAGCACAGTGGTTAGCACCGTTGCTTCACAGCACCAGGGACCCGAGTTCGAATCCCGGCTTGGGTCACTGTCTGTCCGGAGTCTGCACGTTTGCCCCTTGTCTGTGTGGGTTTCCTCTGGGTGCTCCGGTTTCCTCCCACAAGTACCGAAAGACGTGCTTGTTAGATGAATTGGACATTCTGAATTCTCCCTCAGTGTACCCGAACAGGCGCCGTAGTGTGTTGACTTGGGGCTTTTCACAGTAACTTCATTGTAGTGTTAATGTAAGCCCACTTGTGAAACTAATGAAAGATTATTATTAGATAATTGTTATTTCCTGACAGATTTCATTTTGTTCTGCATTCCTTGAGTGTCATCACAATTTACGTTTGGTTGCACCATTGACATGCATTATGTTGGTGGTATACAATGAGAAGCGTGTAGATAGTAGCTGTGACTGACCTTAATTGAGTGTTGAGATATGGATGCCTTTGGAGAGTGTATCCAGGCAGTGCCAGTGACACCACTGCCTACAGCTGATCTTGTACACTGTATCAATGCCTGATTGGTTTTGACTGTATCAGTAGGGCATTAATAGCTAACCTGTACAGTGCACTCTTGATCTTTTGCATACACCTATTGACTGTGATGTACTATACCTCAGGGGGTATATAACATTTTCAGACTAGTCTACCTTCCATTGAACCTCAATGTCCCTTGTTCATTCTTCTCCAAAAAGCCACTCTACCTGATGCCTCATGGTGGTTGCTTTAGAGTCAGATAATCAGTGTTTGTGCGTGAGGGTTATCATATCAGATCAGTCATGATCCCATTGAATGGCGAAGCAGACTCCACGGGCTGAATGACCTGCTTCTGCTCCTACGTCTTATGGTCTTTGTGCCACAAGCTGAACAGAATGAAATAAAGTAATTGATCTGAAGTCTCCACAATGCAAGATTCCACAGAACGAACGCTCCTCACTTTTAGATTATTAAACCTTTAGACTTTTTTTTTAATGAACCTTTGAAAAGACGAAGAGCTGAAATTGTTGAGTTCATCAACGCCGACTGTATCTACTAGATTACAGGACTTCCCAACCGGCAGGATCTGCAAGAAAGGGGGGCTTCATAAGCAAAATGCTTAGATGCCGTAACCTTTGGGCTGCCCTCTTCAAACTCTAGTAATAATTCCTGGGGGTGATATGAAAAAAAGCTATATCAAATTTCCAGTAGAATTGTTTAGAATTTCTTCTCTGACTATAGTTCAAGGAAGATCCAGGAAGCTTGCACCATAGGTACCCATAATAGCCAATTAGGTGTGGGGGTAACGTCCGAATGTGCACATGGATACTGCACAGATAACCAGCTAAAACCACACTGCCAATCAGATGAGATTGCTGATCAGCTTCTCAGTATTTGTGCAGTCAGCAGCAGGCTAATGTAATATGAACATTGCACAGATATTTATATGGAGCTACATATAAGGGGCTGGTTAACACAGTGGGCCAAACAACTGGCTTGTAAAACAGACCAAGGCCAGTAGCACAGGTTCAATTCCCGTACCAGCCTCCCCGAACAGGTGCCGGAATGTGGCGACTAGGGGCTTTTCATTTGAAGCCTACTTGTGACAATAAGCGATTTTCATTTCACATACTTCTTATAGCACTGAAATGTAGGTGTTTTCATGTTCCAGTGTTCTTTAGAGCTGTTGGAGCAAGTAATATGCTTGGAGAAGGAGGCAGAGATTAATATTTAGATTCCTCTGACATCAGGGATGTCACTGCTTTTAGATTTTTTCTGTGGTTGGCTCGATGTCTGGTGCGCTTATAGGTCATCACAGATCTCAGCATGTTTTGAATCTCCTATTCTGTTGCTGAGAGAACTAGGGCTGAATTTAATAGGCCCTCACTGGCGGGTGGGGCGGGGGGGGCTGAAATATTTAGGAGGCCTTGCCGCTGCCTACCTGCACAGCAGCACCAGACCTATCTGAAATGTTATGGGAGGCCGGCGAGCGAAGCCTAGGCCCACCTGCCCTGACCTCAATGGAAACTTTAAGAGGCCAATTATTGAGCCTCTGCTTCCTGCGGGTCTGCAATTTTGAGGCAGATTCTTGCTCAAGGCATTTCCCCAAATGTCTTCACCTGCCGCACATCCCCTCATAACCCCTGCCCCATTTTAGTTCTCCCCCCACCACACTCCCCTCCCACACCCCATGACCTTTCCAACACTGGCCCCAGTCTCTTTGTCACCACCCTGGGGCCTCCCCACTTGTCCAATGATCTCCCAATATGAGCTACTCATAGTTACCTTTCTCCTGGGCTCCCAGTACTTACACTCATGAGACGAGGCGTACTGCAAGCAGGAGCTTCCACGCCCAGTAATATAGACAGCTTGGACTAGAGAGCTGCTGGCCAATCATTCCGAGGTTCCTGAGTGAGTAGTGACCTTCCCATCTCCAGCCAATTAACGCTTCACTAAGTGTTTAGTGGCTTTGGGACAGCTGACGCCCGCCAAACGTTTTGGCGACAGGGCAGGAAACCCCACCATCTGAAAACTCCTGCTCCATTCTTGCCTGTAGACCTTCTGTTAACTCAATATGGAGGAGACATGCTCCAATCATTTGGATGCATCCAACGTTCCTAAATCCAGGCAGCTTGGATGGAGGTTAGGAGAACAAAGGGTTAGGAACCTCCAAGTGTGCACATGGATTCTGCATAGATAACCACAAAGTCAACCAGAGCGGATCATGATAAGTCTCTCGTTGTTTGTGCAGATACTGGCAGCCTACCTGTCGCATTATGTGGTGGGAGTGAGATGAATCCCAGCCCATAGTGATAGATTTACCTCTCCAGGTCCCAATCAATTGGCAAGACTGGCTGACTGATCACCAACAGTATTGCCAAATATCCGCCTTCAGCCTGTCGAATAACTTACATGGAACAGCTTGTACAATTCCAGCTGGATTTATTTTCCAGACATCCCAGTCTAATGCTACACTGTCAGGTTTTCTCATAACCTGCTAATTATTCCAAGTTCTCTCCAGAAACTTTGTGGCTGATTGAGCTCCAGAGTACGAGGCGACCTTATTGTAAAGACCTCCTTCACAGCAATGCCTTTCCCTTTTTTGTACAACCTACCATGTACCCTGATTTTGAGAAAGGCTGAAGGAATCCATTCAGTTTTATGCTTGGGAGTTGATCAGTGATTGAGAACTGTTTGTAATTCCTGTGTTTGTGACCTGCATTAAGGTTTCCCCAGTTCTGGAAAAGGCAAGGAAACTGAATTGGAAAGCTGTGGGAATCCCTTCCCATATGACTCCAGATGATTGTAGGATGCCTGAAGAGGATCATTGTCTGTGGTCTGAAAATTGTGTACGACCCAGAATCAGACCAAAGAGAACGCTTTAGGAAAGGGAGTGACATTTTGTCAAATAGATTGAAAAAAAAATAATTTTTCGGGAATCAGAACCAGATTTATTTTTAGACTTTAATGAGCAAGTCATCTAATCTTCAGGATCTTGGAGGATTCACTCTTAATGTAAAACTCATTCTGAAGAACAGGCCAATAGTGACCTTCTATTACAACTAAAGAAAAAAAGCTAGTTTATTTTCTTAATAATGAAATTAATTATTTAGTGGTCATTATTGTACCTCCAAATAGGAATCAACTTGTTTTTTGGATTGTAAGTGCACACAGTATAAGCTGCCATTTCTATAGTGCCCATTACAAACAAATTTCCAGGAATACTTTTACAGGATAGTGCATTGTGTGGTGGAGAGGAAGATTTTGGGGGAAAAAAGCTATCAGATAAATCACCGACTGTCTGGTTGACTTTAGTATTAGACAGCTCATGCGCGCTGAGAAAATTGAAGCATTTCTATCCTGTTCACTGTTTGGATTCCCACTGCAGTTCCTGGCCTTGAGATTGGGTCAGATTGAGCTCTGGTTACCCCCATTCCACCCCTCTCCCCCATTTATCATTGCTGTGTACAGTGGATCTGTGCTGTCTCTGGTAGCATTACAGTGACTATGTAGGAGTTAGATGAGGTAATTCAGCTCAAATTTCTTCTCAAAAGCAGCCTTCATCCAGTTCTTATAGCTTCAAACTATCTGAATGTTGCTGATGCCAGTATTTCAATCTGGCTGACAGTTGTTTTTTTTTTCTCTTTCAGGCTGCCAGCATCAGCAAAGCTATTAACAGCCAGGAGGTACCGGTCAAAGAAAAGCATGCACGCAGTATCCTTTCTATTGTAAAAGAAAAAGTTCCTTCCTGGATTCCAATCAATAGCTGAAGGTGAAGTTCATTTTATCACTTTGCTTGGCAAAGTTTCAATTGACTTACCATGGTCACCTTGCTCATTGGTCAGCCTCTGCGCTCATCAAATGTGGAATATGCCAGCTTGGGAATTGAAACTTTTTTTCCCCCCTTTTGCTAACTTTCAGCATATCAGGTATAGGTAGGAGATGAGGAATGAATCTCCCTCCCATTATGCATCAGCTATATGCCTGGTGCCTCTCTCCACTGCACCAATGTGATATTTCCATTTCCCATATCAGACAATTCCCGTTAGCATTCTGATTAATGCCAATAATGGTGTACTGTGGACCACTGACCATTAGTCACTGGGCGGGAACTGCCATAAAGCTGGCAAGGGAGCGAGTCTTTCATCTTATCTTTCAAACTTGGGTTTGAACACAGTTCCTTGAAGTGAAAGGGAATGTGCAATAAACTGTATCTTGTATCTTGTACTCCCAATTTGTGACCAAACTTGCATGGGGATTTGTCTTTAGATACCAAAGTACTCTGTCTCTATTTTTCTACTTGCTGACATACGATTGCTTCGATATAAATTTGCATGTTTTATCTGTAATTCTGTATTCACTTGTAACTGTGCACATAATGTCATGCATGTGAAGCTGGGGAGGGATTGCAAAGGAAAGGAAAATTATCAAGGAATGATTAGATATGTATGGCTCCTAAATGCTTCCTTAACAGTACTTGCAAAATATATTTTTATTAAAATATTTGAAATTTTTTATAAAAGTAACATAGACAATGACATCAACATGGTATAATAAACATTTCCCCCCCCATTTCAATCTTCACACACCCAACCATACAACAACAATCCGGCCCTCTCCCCCCGCCCCCCTTGGAATGATGCATCCGCTGACATTTTAATTTTCCCCGAGAAAGTCGACGAACGGCTGCCACCTCCGGGTGAACCCGACCAGTGACCCTCTTAAGGCGACCTTTATTTTCCCGAGACTGAGAAACCCAGCCATGTCACTAACCCAGGTCTCTACACTCGGGGGCTTCGAGTCCCTCCACATTAACAAGATCCGTCTCCGGGCTACCAGGGAGGCAAAAGCCAAGACGTCGACCTCTTTCGCCCCCTGAACTCCCGGCTCTTCTGACACTCCAAAGATCGCTACCTCCGGACTCGGCACCACCCGTGTTTTTAGCACCGTGGACATTGCCTTAGCAAAACCCTGCCAAAACCCTCTAAGCTTCGGCCATGCCCAAAACATGTGGACATAATTTGCTGGGCTTCCCGTGCACCTCGCACACCTATCCTCAACCCCGAAAAACCTGCTCATCCTAGCCGCTGTCAGGTGGACTAGTGAGGCTGAGCCTGGCACATGATGAGGAGGTATTAACCCTGCTTAGGGCATCTGCCCATAGACCCGCCTCTATCTCTCCCCCTAGCTCATCCTCCCACTTGCCCTTAAGCCCCTCCACTGGAGTTTCCTCTGTTTCCGAAAGCTCCTGGTAAATATCTGAAACCTTCCCCTCTCCCACCCAGGTACCGGAGACTCTCTATCCTGTAACCCCCGTGGCGGCAGCAGCGGAAAGGCCGGCACCTGTTTTCTCAGGAAGTCTTACACCTGCAAATACCTAAACCCGTTCCCTGCTGGCAATTCAAATTTATCCTCCAGCGCCTTCAAGCTGGGAAAGCTCCCATCTATAAATAGATTTCCCATCCTTCTAATTCCTGCCCTCTGCCAACTCCGGAACCCACCAGCTAGTCTATCCAGTATTAACCTATGATTATTATAAATCAGGGTGCAAACCGATGCTCCTTCCACTCTCTTATATCTCCTCCATTGCCTCCAGATTCGCAAGAGCCGCCACCACCACTGGACTTGTGGGGTATTGGGCCGGCGAGAACAGAAGAGGTGCTGTTATCAGTGCCCCCAAACTGGTGTCTTTGCATGACGCCGCCTCCATCCGCTCCCATGCCGACCCCTCCCATCTAATCATGGCTATATTAGCTGCCCAGTAGTAATTGCAGAAGTTCGGCAGCGCCAACCCACCCTCCTCCCGACTACGCTCCAGCAATACTTTCTTCACTCGCGGGGTTTTACCCGCCCACACAAAGCCCGAAATAACCTTATTCACCCGCTTGAAAAAGGCCTTTGGGATGAAGATGGGGAGGCACTGAAAGACAAACAGAAATCTGGGGAGGACCGTCATTTTCACGGTCTGTACCCTCCCTGCCAGTGATAGCGGAAGCATGTCCCATCTCTTAAAGTCCCCTTCCATTTGTTCTACCAACCGGGATAGGTTTAACTTGTGCAGTGCCTCCCATTCCCGGGCCACTTGGATTCCTAGATATCGAAAGCTCGTCCCTACCATTCTAAGCGGCAGCTCTCCCAGTCTCTTCTCCTGTCCTCTTGCCTGGATCGCGAACATCTCGCTTTTCCCCATGTTCAATTTATACCCCGAAAAATTGCCAAATTCCCCTAGGATTCACATAACTTCCCCCATCCCATCCAACGGGTCTGAAATATTCAAGAGCAGGTCATCTGCGTAAAGTGAGACCCGGAGCTCCACCCCATCCCCCGAACCAGCCTTTCCAGTTCCTGGAGGCTCTTAACGCCATGGCCAATGGCTCTATGGCCAGAGCAAACAGTAACGGGGAGAGGGGGCACGCTTGCCTCATCCCTCAGTGTAGTTTAAAATACCCCGACCTCAGCCGGTTCGTACGCACACTCGCTACTGGTGCCTGATAGAACAACCGCACCCAGTCAATAAAGCCCTCACCAAACCCAAACCTCCCCAGCGCCTCCCACACGTAATTTCACTCCACCTGATCAAAAGCCTTCTCCACATCCATCGCTACCACCACCTCCACCTCCTCTCCTTCTGAGGGCATCGTAATAACATTTAAAAGCCCTGTACTTGCAAAATTAAGCACCAACTTTGACGACATGATTGTCATTAATTGTTTTCTTTCTCTCTCGCTAAACCACAATTATGATAATTGATAAGGAAGTGAGGTTATAGCCCAAGTATTTTTTCCTTTATTCTTTCATGGGATGCGGGCGTCGCGGAGAAGGCCAACATTTATTGCCCATCGCTAATTGCCCTTGCTGGGGTTATTATAGAGGGCAGTAAGGAGTCAAACACATTGCTGTGGATCTGGAGTCACATGTAGGCCAGACCAGGTAAAGATGGCAGATTTTTGACAAGGTGCCACACAAAAGGTTGCTGCATAAACTAAAGATGCATGGCATTGAGGGTAAAGTGGTAGCATGGGTAGAGGATTGGTTAACTAACAGAAAGCAGAGAGTGGGGATAAATGGGTGTTTCTCTGGTTGGCAACCTGTAACTAGTGGGGTCCCTCAAGGATCAGTGTTGGGCCCGCAGTTGTTCACAATTTACATAGACGATTTGGAGTTGGGGGACCAAGTGCAATGTGTCAAAGTTTGCAGACGACACTAAGATGAGTGGTAAAACAAAAAGTGCAGAGGATACCGGAAGTCTGCAGAAGGATTTGGATAGGTTAGGTGAATGGGCTAGGGTCTGGCAGATGGAATTCAATGTTGCCAAGTGTGAGGCTATCCATTTTGGGAGGAATAACAGCAGAATGGATTATTATTTAAACGGTAAGATGTTAAAACATGCTGCTGTGCAGAGGGACCTGGGTGTGCTGGTGCACGAGTCGCAAAAAGTTGGTGTGCAAGTGCAACAGGTGATTAAGAAGGCTAATCGAGTTTTGTCTTTCATTGCTAGAAGGATGGAGTTCAAGACTAGGGAGGTTATGCTGCAATTGTATAGGGTGTTGGTGAGGCCGCATCTGGAGTATTGTGTTCAGTTTTGGTCTCCTTACCTGAGAAAGGACATATTGGCAATGGAGGGAGTGCAGAGGAGATTCACTAGGTTGATCCCAGAGTTGAGGGGATTAGATCATGACGAGAGGTTGAGTAGACTGGGACTGTACTCATTGGAGTTTAGAAGGATGCGGGGGGATCTTACTGAAACATATAAAATTATGAAGGGAATAGATAGGATAGATGCGGGCAGGTTGTTTCCACTGGTCGGGGAAAGCAGAACTAGGGGGCATAGCCTCAAAATAAGGAGAAGTAGATTTAGGACTGAGTGTAGGAGGAACTTCTTCACCCAAAGGGCTGTGAATCTCTGGAATTCCTTGCCCAGTGAAGCAGTTGAGGCTCCTTCTTTTAACGTTTTTAAGAAAAAGATAGATGCCTTTCTAAAAAATAAAGGGATTCGGGGATATGGTGTACGGGCCGGAGAGTGGAGCTGAGTCCACAAAGATCAGCCATGATCTCATTAAATGGCAGAGCAGGCTCGAGGGGCCAGATGGCCTACTCCTGTTCCTAGTTCTTATGTTCTTATGTTCTTATGTTCTTATTCCCTTCTCTAAAGGACATGAGTGAACCAGATGAGTTTAGAAAAAAAAAAATCCAATTAAGGAGCAGTTTAGCACGGCCAATCCACATACCCTGTACATCTTTGGGCTGTGGGGATGAGACACCGGGAGAATGTGCAAACTCCACATGGTCAGTGACCAGACCAAAACCTGGTCTTTGGCACCATGAGGCAGCAGTGCTAACCACTGCGCCACCATGCCACCATAAGCAGATGGGTTTTTACAACAATCGACGATAGTTCCATGGTCACCATTACTGCAGCTAGCTTTATAATTGTAGATTTCATAGAATTTAAATTCCACCATCTGTTGTTGGAGGATTTGCACCATCTCTTCAGAGCTTTAACCAGGGCCTCTGGACTTGAGTGACATTGCTACTAGGCCAATGTTTTCCCCCATATCTACCCAAATAAGATTGTTTCCTGCAAAACAAAAAAGGAACATTCTATTTTCTAAATGCTGAGTTTGGATGAGGTATGATACAATTTTAACAGTAATCGATGCTCAAGGCTGCAAATAAATCAAGCGATGGTAAAGTTTTGTTAAACAGGGAGCTGGTTCTAATTGTGTCTCTTCCTTGAATGTTCCCATCACAAACCTCTGTAAATGACTGATGAATAAATGGGTTGCAAATTCCCAGCTTTGTGGAAATGAAATAATTTTACTCTCCGAAGGGGATCTTATTTTAACCATAATTTCTTTCCAAATCAACATACTGCTCAATCTTTTTGAATGCTCTTTTTTTGTCCCACTGAAACACTTGGAGATTAAAACCGAATTGGCGATTTATTCCCATCATTGGGAACTTGTAATATGGACAAATGCATATTGATTTTAAATAGTTGAGATGTCTCATTTTGTTTTGCTACTGTATCTAAGTTTCTTGACTTCTTTGAATGAATTATATTGGGAACACACCACGAGAAAGGAGCTTTTACCTTCTGGTCCTACGCCATTGGCCTTCCATTATCCAGCAGCTCCATCGTGAGCTGGAAGTTCTGTCATGTCCTACACAAGGTCCTCCGAGATGGACATCCAAATGTAAGTCACTTTTTGTCTAATTCTAAAAGTTCTTCTGTAAAAGATCAGTCAAAATCATGTACTGTTGGATTATTCATTTTAACAGTACTTTTTAATATTTTGACACAAACGTTATGTTGTGTACATTAAACGTACTATTGATAAATGGAGCAAGTTTTGTTTTCAATTTACTGATCTTGTGAGTGTAATTTTAAGACCTAATACGCAATTAGGATTACATAAAACAATGATGTGGTGGATGGGATTCTCTATCCTAGTCCTGCCTTAAAGTGAAGTGGAGGCAGATGTTGACCAGTTATCATTGCGGGGGAAAGTACGCTGGCTAGCATATTACTGGATGGGGGTGTTTTTTATAGACCAGATGGTCAAGTTTGCAGTGTTGTTATAGTCCTTCGGAATGCTGCCCTAAACTGGCCAGCCAAGCTTGTTTAAAAAAGGCATTGGTGATCAAAGGTTTGAAAGTCCATCTTGTGGTGACTTTAAAACTAATGGTGTGTTCGTACTTCACAAGATTAGCATTTAGTACAAAACTGAAGGGACTTCGAAAGATTGCAGAGGGATCATTTTCCTCTCTGGGATACTCTCTTTGATTTATTCTGGTTCAAGGTTGAACCCTGACCTCTGTTCATAGAATCCTACAGAGCAGAAGGAGCCATGCGGCCCATCGAGTCTGCACCAACCCTCCGAAAGAGCACCCCACCCAGGCCCAATTCCCCACCCTGTCCCCATACCCCACCTAGGGGCAATATTAGCATAGCCAATCCACCTAACCTGCACATCTTTGGACTGTGGAAGGAAATCGGAGCACCCAGAGGAAACCCACGCAGACACGGGAAGATCGTGCAGACTCCACACAGATAGCTACCTGAGATCGGAATTGAAACCAGGTCTCTTGCGCTGTGAGGCAGCAATGCTAACTAGCCACTGTGCCTCCCGCACTGTGCCATCGTGCCGCCCGTGTTGTTCTTAGGAAAGAACAACACGGGCTTCCATCAGAGGCCAGAGATTTCCCCTCATTCTAGTGTGCTGGCAACAGCAGAAGAACCATGCCACATGAGGCTTCTCATGTTCATTTGCTGTAACGTTGCCATGAGGTTGACATAAAGTTGTTGGAATTGGAGTCAAGGATTGTTTGCACCGATTCTCTGGAGTATCTGCTGAAGTTACACCACATGGGCAGGAAAAGCCCCCTCTTAGCTGCACCTGTTCTGTTGCAGCAGCATTATTGTGCAGTTAGGCTGGTTTTCAACAACACTACAGCATGAATTACTTTGAGAGAAGGTTTGTTTGGCTGCCAGCAGTATGTAGCTTGAGGAGAGGAGGGATTCTTGGGGAGGCATTTCACAGGGTGGGCATGGATTGAAATTAGGCAATTGGTGGTATTTCCATTACTGTTGATCCATGTGCCTCATTCTTAACATGGAAGCAGCTGAAAACAATCAAACAAGCACTGATGTATGGTTTGTAAACATCAAAGGAAAAGGTTAGCATGATGTTCAGAGGTTGAAGCTTCTTTTTGAAATTCCTTTCTTGGAGCTCCGTTGCTATAATAAAAACAATCTATATTGCTACAAAAAGGAGATTATTGGATTATTTTATTTTCAGATTGTATCTTTAATTTAGGATAAAATGAAGGGGGTCATTTGACCTGTTCTGAGGTCTGTCTGATAATGCCAGGGCAGCATGGCTGTTAAACACACAAAAGGGAGTCCCAAGTTGTTTGCTGGAAAGAAGGTATAAGGTTTTCACACTTGGAGACATTGGCAGCACCATCTGTGTTTACAGTCAATAGACTGCTAGCCTGCCAAGTCCCAGGAAGGTGCTGAGAATGTTAAGTTGCAAACAGTTATGATTTAAACTGTCCATTTACTTCTAAGATAGAAAAGTATTGGGGGTCTCAAAGATAGATAATCACCATTTCTACCTGGTTACAAAGCCTATATGATTCACCTTGGCATGGAGATGGGCTTTGAAAGAAGAAGGATTTCTAAGATATCCCTGCAACTCCCAGATACAGGCAGTCTGCCAGGATCTGCGAGAAAGCGAGCAACTAGAGGAGAAAAGTCTCAATGGTTTATTGCACAAGAATGTGGGCAGGAGCTCATGCTCAGATTGAAAAGACCAAATTCATGAGTATTTGAAACAAGGCTGATTTGTCTAGCTTTTGCTAGATTCTCCCCCCAGGAAAGACACTCATCATGAAATAAAAGTTATCTCACTGGGAAAAGAAAATGACAGAAGTAAACCCTTGGTAGCTAAGAATCACTTTGCAATAGGTCCGGGACAATTGAAAATGACTTAATGGACAATGAAAGGTAGTATACCTATGAGGTGAGTTTTTCAGGTTTGATAAAAGTAAAGAGGAGATTGAGCTGTTCTGTAGTTTAAAGTATAAGTTGCCTGCAAAAATGGTGTTTAGTCATTGGTGCTTTTGGTCTGTTTATTACAGTAAAAGTCTTAAAATGTGCAATCTTGTGCCATTCTTTTTTACTGGAAGTCCAAATATATTTTTAAGGGTTATTGATCTGTACGGAGTTTGTAACAATATGCCCTTGAATAAGTTAGGGAAACAATCTAGTTCCTGCACTTTCGATGTGTTAATAGTGGAAACATGCGAGGGTCACTTTAAAAAAAAAAGCTCCAGCATACCCACCTGTGTGGTTAGTCTAGGCAAGCGGATATCCGCTTAAGTAGAGTTTTTTTAAAATCTAATTTACAAAATTGAGTGTTTTGAACACAATAAGGGCATTCTTTGTAAAATGTTTATTCAAAATATTTAAAGGAGACGCCTGAATTACCTACTCATTTGGTTGTTTGGTTATTACAAGCCTTGTCTAGTTTTTAAAAAATAAATTTAGAGTGCCCATTTCTTTTTTCCAATTAAGGGGCAATTTAGCATGGACAATCCACCTATCCTGTACATCTTTTTGGGTTGTGGGGTTGAGACCCACGCAGACACAAGGAGAATGTTCAAACTTCACCTAGACAGTGACCCAGGAAGGGAATGGAACTCGGGTCCTCGGCGGCGTGAGGCAGCAGTGCTAACCACTGTGCTACCGTGCTACCCTGGCCGTGCCTAGTTTCAAGGTTGATAAACTTTCGCAGCGGGTGTGAGGCTGGTGTTGTGGGTCCTGTGCGGGTGTCCCATGTGAGGCTGGGTCTGGGTTTCTTTTTTTGAATAGTTACTCTGAAGATGGAAGGTTTTTTTCTCTTCTAACTCTTTCAGACTAACTATCGGGGTAAAACTGCCAGAACCACTCGAAGTTAACGATTTAAATCACTTTTGCCGAATGGTTCCCAGCGAGCGCAATTGTCCCGAGGAAGTTAGCACTTCTGGGCAATTGGCGGGTAAACCCTTACATGGGAACTTCCTGAGGGATTCCTCAGCGCATCATAAGGGTCTTCACTAAATGCGATGCTGGGGAACCTGGAAGTTATGGGAAAATATTTGTATTCTGCCCAGAAGTGCTGACACTGATTGTGAAGACTGTGTGTAATTAGGAACTCTCTTACTGGAAAGGTGGTGGAAGCAGAATGTTTAAATATTTTTAAGGCAGATAGATTCTTGGTAAGAAATAAGTAATAGGTTATTGGGGATAGACGTGATGCAGATCTGAAATTACTATTAGAGCAGCCATGGCACTATTAAATGGTGGAGCAGG
Source organism: Scyliorhinus torazame (assembly GCF_047496885.1). Classification (NCBI taxonomy): domain Eukaryota; kingdom Metazoa; phylum Chordata; class Chondrichthyes; order Carcharhiniformes; family Scyliorhinidae; genus Scyliorhinus; species Scyliorhinus torazame. Next base: position 60,785,399 of record NC_092707.1, read on the forward strand.
CTCAAGGGATTGATTTGGCCTCCGCCAAATTCATTCAAGAAACTATAGGCCTGTAACCCGGGGCCCTGGAAATCAAAATGGAGACTGAAGTAACCGTAATTTGTAAATATATATTGATTACTGACTAGAGCAGTTAAATTCTGTGCATGGCAACAGTGCCTTAGAGATTTGCTTTGCCTGATATTCTTACTGTTTCAAGTCTTTGAGAGAAATTATGCCTTGTGTCTCAAAAACCTGTTTCTACTTCTATCTAGGTTCTTCACGACTTCACCAGGCATAAAAGTAACATCCGTGAAATAGGAAATTTATGGGTAGGTTGAGTTGTGAAAATTGTGAAATTATAATTAAGAAGGATGAGGTCTGAAATTGTTTTTAGAAATATATTAATATTTATTTTTCTCCTTTAGCTTTTCTGCAGTTTCCAGGGTATATCGGAATTTCTAATGAAGAAAGTTGACATGCAAGTTTGAATGAATGTGCTAGTACATTGAGTAGAGGGAAAGTGCATGCAGATATTAGATTGTTAAAATATATTATTTGTGGATCCCCTGAGGCACTATGTATGTAACATGAAGCGTGGTCTTCAAATGAAGTAAGGCTGCTGGGAGATAATTGGACCCGATGGCTCAGGTGTAATTCAGTCTTCATTTTGAAGTGTTATGTTCCGGCCTTATTTTTCTATTTCCATTGTATTTTCCTCTGTCTACATTTATAATGGAAATTGAGTATGTAAACACTCCATGCTGTTAGTACATTTACTCCCAGAGGTAGCAATGGAATGAGGTAGCAGCACATTACAGCAAGATAGGCTTGGCACAGGCAGTTTCCATTGGGAGGAGTGTGTAATTATAGCCTGACAAGTTTTTGTGTGGACATTTTCCGTTCTGAGAGAACATAGGAATTTATAGTGACAACAGTTAACAGGAAGTCTGAATGGAAGTCCATTTTTTATATACATGTTACCATAGATCATAAGTGACCCTGGACGCTTCGAAAAGCTCTTCCAAAAACGGGGTTCGACTTATACACTGATTGTAAAAGTGACCCATTGGTGATGGTGCAGGAAGACCTATTCTATTTATCAATAGCCATGCACGGTCTGGTCCCTGTGGAATTGCCTTAAATTCCTGCACATCTTCTTGCCTGCTTGCCATGCGCTGACTTATAAGACGAATATGACACTACACATTCCACTCTGAGCTGCAAAATTGAGGCCGACTCCTAATGCAAGTAATAGCCCTTAACATGCATTTTGGCACCAAAGAAATGGGATTCATTTCTACATCGGATTAACTGATACACTGCATTCCATGGCAAGTGGAAGCAATGATATGAGATTGACTTCCTGAGGTTGGAAGTGTACATTGAGCTATTTGACACAATTTGAATTCATAATAGATGTTAAGTCTTTTCATCCACATCTATAATGAAGCACATTTCAACAGCTTTTTCTTATCAAAGCTAACAGCTTTCTTCCCTCAGAGTTTTCTGATGGGGCTTCCCGAAAAGGTTCTTGTACATTATCACTTGTTAATGTCTTGATTCAAGATTGCTCTGCCACTCAATAAGAAAATGGCCGACCTTCGACCTTAACACTATTTTCGCGCTTGATCCCCATATTCCTTGATTCACTAGTTGTCCACAAATTTCATCTTTGATTATACTCAGTGACTGAGCATCCACTGATCTCTGGGGCAGGGAATTCCAAAGATTTACAGCTCTCTGAGTGAAGACATTTCAAGCGCAATCTACCGGCCTTATTGCGCCCGACTCAGGATGCCATTAAATCTCGCAAGAGGCATTTTGTGACATTTAATAGCCTTGTTATGCCTCGCAATATCTAACGGGATCTCACGCAATCTTGCGAGGTGTTTCTATTTGGACCACAATGAGCAGGATCCAGATTTGCATATTCAAGTACGCAGCCAGGCTCACGTGAATATGTCCACGCCGGAGTTACTCAAGGCACAGGATCTAACGGCCTCACCTTGGACCCCAAACAAGTGCCATTTAGCACTGGTCTCCACCAACATGGAATAGACGTAATGACACTTGGGGGGGGGGGTCTCCTAGGGGATCAGGGGTCTGTGGGTAGAGGGCTTGGGGCAGGGTGGCACCCTGGCAGTGCCACCTAGGAACCCTGGCAGTGTCACCAGGGCACTTATGAGGTGGGGTGCGGGGGGCGGGGGGGGGGGGGGGTGGTGGAGGCTCAAAGACCCCCTCATTGGTAAATTGAGGCGTAAGGGGGCCGGAGTCCTTGGCAGGCGGCTCAGAGATTGGGGCACCATTTAAAAATGGCGTACCGATCTCTTCCTGCACTGGCGAGTGGAGCTCATTAGTGCAGGAAATGGAGCGAAGTTCGGCCTCGGCAGGGAGTTCCTCGCAAAGGCCCAGAAATTAAGCAATGTCCCATTTAATAGTGGGGTTGTTTTTGACGCTGCCAGCACTGGGATACACCTGACTAAAGTCGCCCGACATGGAACTCTATTTCATTTCCATTCACGCCCTTCTTCTCATCTCCATTCTAACTGCCTGACCTCTTATCCTGAGACTGTGACACCTAATTCTAGATTTTCCAGCCAGGAGAAACAGCCTCTTAATATCTATCCTGTTAGACACCTCTCAGATTCCTATACATTTCAATGAGATCCCTTCCTATGGTTCTAATCTCCAGAGAATATATGAAAATGAAATGAAAATCGCTTATTGTCACAAGTAGGCTTCAAATGAAGTTACTGTGAAAAGCCCCTAGTCGCCACATTCCGGCACCTGTTCGGGGAGGCTGGTACGGGAATTGAACCGTGCTGCTGGCCTGCCTTGGTCTGCTTTCAAAGCCAGCGATTTAGCCCTGTGCTAAACAGCCCCTGCTATATAGGGCCATTCTACTCATTTATTCCTCACAGGACAAACCCTTCATCCTAGGAATCAGTGCAGTCTCCCAAGTCTCTCTGCTTAGATTCCTATTCCTGGCATTGTACTGGTGAATCTTTTCAGAATGCTCCAACTAAATCGGGGCATTCAAAACTGTGACATGACCAACATTCTGTATAAATTAGTTGCTGCTTTATTCTTTTGCTCTTTCCCTGGCCATGTAATCCAAGACGTTGTTAGTCATTTTATTTATTTATCTATTTATTTATTTATTAATTATAAATATAGAGTACCAATTCCTTTTTTTTTCAATTATGGAGCAATTTAGCTTGGCCGAATCACCTACCCTGCACATCGTTTTGGGTTGTGGGGGTGAGACCCACGCAGACATGGGGGGAATGTACAAACTCCACAAATTTCTTGTGATGAAAAAATGATTAGAACGGCCATGATTGATCCCGGGTCCTCAGCGCCGTGAGGCAGCAGTGCTAACCACTGTGCCACAGTGCTGCCCAGCCATTCTATTTATGGCTGTATCTCGCCTGCACTTATAGTTTCAGGGAATTTTGTGTGCAATCTACCTTTACTGAGGTACAGCCCCACAGCTGCTGGGTGACCACCTCCTCTCTGAACCTTGTTAAAGTGGGTATTATTCTTATTGGATTGATTTTTAATAGTGAAGGTTGCCGGGTTAACCAACGTTGGAGTGTGAGATCCAAGCCCAATATGCTCGTTTCCAATGCCCAGTTCCAGGAAAGGTCCCAGGCCTATGTCACCAAATCCTCTCCTGCTAATCTAGAGTTGTTCAGGTCAAAGGTCGCATCTCCAATAACACCCAACTGAGGTCAGGCAGCTTAACACTCCTTGCAAACCAGAATCATCTTGCTTAGTCTGATTCAGCTGTTCACGGGATCAATTCAGAACCAGGGGTGAAATTCTCCGGTATCGGCGCGATGTCCGCCGACTGGCGCCCAAAACAACGCAAATAAGTCGGGCATCGCGCCGCCCCAAAGGTGCGGAATGCTCCGCATCTTGGGGGGCCGAGCCCCAACCTTAAGGGGCTAGGCCCGCGTCATACGAATTTCCGCCCCGCCAGCTGGCGGAAAAGGCCTTTGGTGCCCCGCCAGCTGGCGCGGAAATGACATCTCCGGGCGGCGCATGCGCGGGAGCGTTAGCGGCCGCTGACGGCATTCCCGCGTATGCGCAGTGGAGGGAGTCTCTTCCACCTCCACCATGGTGGAGACCATGGCGAAGGCGGAAGGAAAAGAGTGCCCCCACGGCACAGGCTCGCCCGCGGATCGGTGGGCCCCGATCGCGGGCCAGGCCACCGTGGGGTCCCGGGGTGTATGCCACTTCTGTGTTGAACATTGTCTGTTTGGCTGTAGAGGTCATGACTAGCAGCTTCTTCCGCAGCTGGCACAGTCAAGGCCTTGGATCGATAGTAATAAAGATTGCCCCGCGCCCCCCCCCAGGACCCCGGAGCCCGCCCGCGCCGCCTTGTCCCGCCGGTAAGGTAGGTGGTTTACACCGGCGGGACAGGCATTTAGCAGCGGGACTTCGGCCCATTCGGGCCAGAGAACCACGGGGGGGGTGCCCGCCAACCGGCGCGGCGCGATTCCCGCCCCCGCCGAATATCCGGTGCCGGAGAATTCGGCAACCGGCGGGGGCGGGATTCACGCCAGCCCCCGGCGATTCTGCGACCCGGCGGGGGGGTCGGAGAATCTCGCCCCAGCTATTCAATTTTACAACAGCCCTCAGAATCCAATTTGAGAGCTTCCTTTCAACATAGGAATTTACTAAAGTGAAAGATATCTTGCTCTGCTTGGCCCTGCGATGGGAGATGATGGACAGGGCCCGGGGTGTATGCCACTTCTGTGTTGAACATTGTCTGTTTGGCTGTAGAGGTCATGACTGGCAGCTCCTTCCGCAGCTGGCACAGTCAAGGCCTTGGATCGATAGTAATAAAGAAAATATAGTTGTAGGTGTGCAAGATTAAAAATTAGTTAATTTATAATATCAATGTGCTGCAATCTTTAAATTCAATATGAAAGCAGCTACATGAAGTGATTTTTGGACCAACTCATTTTAAATGGATTGTCTGATTTCCAACTCTCCAATTTTCTCCCATGATCTTCTGAAGGTACTGAGTCATTAATGAGGTGCGGTTACACAGTAACGCGATCCTGTAGCGTAGTGGTCCACTTCAGGACTTGATGGCCACAGCAGGTGCATTCATAATGTAGCCAACTAGGTTGACTATCAGCCTGTAAATCTTTCCAGTCGCCTGATGGCAGGTTGGTAAGAGGAGGAGACCTTCCTGGTTAGCCACACAGCATTAGGCAACAACAACCCACCGCAGTACTTTGCCAAGCATAATCATGGGTCAATCCAATGACGTCTATGGTAACCTATACCCTCATCGGGCATGGTACCTGGAGGCGGCGTTCACCAGTAAGTCGCTAGAGTGGTCATTCCCATATCTGATATTCAGCCTTGTGGCCTCCAGTTCCAACCCAACGCTGCTCTTCAGTGAACAGTAACAGATCCTCCTCCCTTTACAATCAAATCCATTGGATATCAATAAGGTAGGGAACTCTGAATTTTTCCCTGGCTAGCTCAGGTCAATTGTTGCACCGTGACAGCAATCCAGATTGAAACCAACTACCAAAACAAACTGTGGATCAACGTTGGGGCTTGAGTGGCCTGCCTGGCTGTACTCCACATGATGCAACTAATTTTCCAACGTATCCATGCATTCTCAGACTTGATTTGCAGTTCAGTTGCAGAAACGTAAAAGCATGGACTACCACTGCTTCAATAATGTAGAGAATTATTTAATAACCAGAGAAAAGTACAGGGGCGGGAATCTCCCCTACCCAGTGGGGCAGGGGGTCCTGGCGGGATGGAGTGGCGTGAACCACTCCGAGGTTGGGCCGCTCCAAAAGGTGCGGAGAAATCCGCACCTTTAGGGGCCAAGCCCTCACCTTTAGGGGCCAGGCCCGTGTCGGAGTGGTTGCCGTCCCACCTACTGGCGTGGACGGCCTTTGGCGCCACGCCAGCCGGGGCCGAAGGGACTCCGCCGGCCGGCTGAAGTCCGCGCATCCGCAGGAGCGTCAGCGCTGCTGACGTCATCCCCACGCATGCACGGGGAGGTTCACCTCCGCGTCGGCCATCGCGGAGGCTATGGCTGACGCGGAGGGGAAAGAGTGCCCCCATGGCACAGGCCCGCCCGCGGATCGGTGGGCCCTGATCGCGGGCCATGCCATCGTGGGGGCAACCCCAGGGCCCCGCGCCCCCCCCAGGACCCCGGAGCCTGCTCGCGCCGCCTGGTCCCACCGGTAAGGGAGGTGGTTTAATTCACGGCGGTGGGACCGGCATTACAGCAGCGGGACTTTGGCCCATCGCGGGGGCCGCCGACCGGCGAGGTGCGATTCCCGCCCCCGGAGAATTCGGCGGCCTTCGGGGGCAGGATTCACGCCGCCCCCCCCCTGACAATTCTCTGACCCGGGGGGGGGTCGGAGAATCCCACCCCAGATTACAGCAGTAATATCATTGAAAAATAAGGCCATTGTAGAATTTGCGAAAGTAGCACGCATGACCTAGTAGGGAGAAAAGAATAACTAGGTTTATTCGGTATACAGTAAGTCTCCACTCCCCGAAGGGTCTTCCTCCCCAACGTGCTCCCAGGCCATAGTTAGTATAATAGTGAGGGTTCCCCTAGTTAAGGGGAAGTTCATATTCTGTGGAGGTCACGGGGAATCGGATTTTCCTTATACTGTGACCTCCGTGGGGGTTATAACAGCCTTAAAACTTACATTAATCTCAATTCCTTGTGGGAGAATTTCAAACAAATACAGCAAGATTATGTGTTTATCCTCAATACGCAAACATTTGAAAACTCCCATCCCTATTAAACTGCTACTGATGCTGCTTTCAATTATCTAATGATTCAGAGTTTAGAGTTCTCGCTATGAATTCTCTCAGAATATTATTACCACTAGGCTGGAATTCTCTGGTTGTTGGGATTCTCTGGCCCTGCTGGCAGTGACACCCACTATAATCAAACCAGCTATGAAGCAGGAAACATGGAGAAAAAAAATTAAAAGACTTCCTGCAATTAAAACTCTCAGCGGGAAACACATCCATAGCTCCTCTGCAGTCTTGGGCCCTGTTATTTACAGTACTGTTTGCTTGGAATCAATGTGGAGGGTGGGCGGGGTTGTGGGACAGGGTAAAGGAGCTATGGATGTGTTTCCCGCTGAGGTTTTTAATTGCAAGAAATCTTTTCATTTTTATCTCCATGTTTCCTGCTTCATAGCTGCCTTGATTACAGTGGGTGGGGTTGGGGGATTTGGTAGGGGAAAGAAATCGCGGCAGAATAATTTTTGTGGTGACTTCAAACTTACCCAATGACCAACTCGTCTCCTGTGAGTGAATCAGTTGCTTGCCCCTTATCCAGATTCCGGTAAAATGAAAAGTGGGTAAGTTTGAAATGGGTTGGGTTCCTGATTCAGATTTTACATTTTTTGAATCTCCCACCGGACCTCGAAGCACCCCAAAATGTTATACAGCTAATCGAAACATAGCGGGCGATTTTGCGCCTGTGTCCACCGTCAACAAGAACCGTGATACAGGCGCAAAATCCCGTGAGGATCGGGAAACGAGATTCTCGCCTGCGAGAGGAGGCAAGAAGGGCTGAATCCACAAGTGAGTGGCTTTGCAGCACTGCTTGTGGGTCAGGAGCGGCGCCCAACTGGCCATCCAGTAAATGCCACCCCCTCCTCTCCCACTCCCCAAAATCTCACTTTCCCGCCTCTGTCTCTCCCCAACCCACACAGAAAACTTTAATTCTCTGGGATTTCACCCCCTCCCAACCCCACCCACGATAATCAAACCAGCTATGAAGCAGGAAACAGGGAGAAAAAAAGTTAAAAGACTTCCTGCAAATAGAAACCGCAGTGGGAAACATGTTCATAGCTCCTCTACCCCGTCCCACATCCCCTCTCGTCCTCCACATTCACTCCAAACAAGCAGCCCAGTGAATATCAGGGGCAAAGAATGCCTGTAAAACTGATTCAGAATTGTTTTACTGGAATCAAGAACACTGGTAACCACGCCCTGCAGTTTGAGACAAATTTTGCTTCATATAGTATCAACCACAATTATGAATTCATTAATGAGATGTTTTACAGTGTAGATTTGAATTAATCTACCAAATTGTGGTATAGTGAGACTAGTGGTAATGGTATTCTCAGAGAATTCACAGTGGGAGTTCTAAACTCCTGGGCGCAATTTAACGGCTGTTCACGCCGGCAGGATTTTCCAGTCCCACTGACGGCGCACGGGTTTCCCGGTGACGAGGGGTGCAGTCACCAGGAAATCCCATTGGCAACGGCGGGCCCAGAAAATCCCGCTGGTGGGCCGCCTCCGCCGCTGGTTGGTCGTTAAATGATTGAAAGCAACATCAGTCGCAGTTTAATAGGGATGGGAGTGAGAGTCCTCGATGCTTGTGAGGGGCAGTGGTGTCCCCCATGTTTGTGGGGAGTGCGGGGGGGTATTTTCTGTGCTGATCGGGGTGCCATTTTTCTATGGAGCCAGCCTCCTCGCCAGCTCTCTCAGGACCCTCCTACCATAGTGTTGGTGCAAACCACGCCCCCAAATGTGTTTTTTCAGAGTGGATCAAAATCTGGTCTAAAAATACAAATGTGTAGCTAGAGAGCTACACATCTAGGGCGTCATTCTCCGATCCCCCGCCGGGTCGGAGAATCGCCGGGGGCTGCCGTGAATCCCGCCCCCGCTGGTTGCCGAAGTCTCCGGTACCGGATATTCGGCGGGGGCGGGAATCGGGCCGCGCCGGTTGGCGGGGCCCCCCCGCTCGATTCTCCGGCCCGGGAGGGCCGAAGTCCCGCCAATAAATTGCCTGTCCCGCCGGCGTGGATTAAACCACCTTTTGAACGGCGGGACAAGGCGGCGTGGGCGGGCTCCGGGGTCCTGGGGGGGGGCGCGGGGCGATCTGGCCCCGGGGGGTGCCCCCACGGTGGCCTGGCCCGCGATAGGGGCCCACCGATCCGCGGGCGGGCCTGTGCCGTGGGGGCACTCTTTCCCTTCCGCCTCTGCCACGGTCTCCACCATGGCAGAGGCGGAAGAGACTCCCTCCACTGCGCATGCGTGGGAAATTGTCAGCGGCCGCTGACGCTCCCGCGCATGCGCCGCCCCGAGATGTCATTTCCGCGCCAGCTGGCGGGGCAACAAAGGCCATTTCCACCAGCTGGCGGGGCGGAAATACCTCCGGCGTCGGCCTAGCCCCTCAATGTTGGGGCTCGGCCCCCAAAGATGCAGAGCATTCCGCACCTTTGGGGCGGCGCGATGCCCATCTGATTGGCGCCGTTTTGGGCGCCAGTCAGCGGACATCGCGCCGTTTCGGGAGAATTTCGCCCCGGGTTCCAGTCAGACAGTCTGAAAAAATATGGGAAAATTCCACCCAGGGAAAATAGGAGCAGGAATAGACCATTCGGCCCTTCGAGCCTGCATCATCATTCAACATAATCATGGCTCATCCTCTATCTCAACACCATACCCCAGTGCTCTCCACATACCTCTTGACACCTTTAGAGTCTATAAATCTAATTCCTTCTGAAGTATATTCAGTGATTTGACCTCAACAATGTTCTGTGGTGGAGAATTCCAGAGGTAGAATTTGGGGCAGCACGGTAGCACAAGTGGCTAGCTCTGTGGCTTCACAGCGCCAGGGTCCCAGGTTCGATTCCCAGCTTGGGTCACTGTGAGGAGTCTGCACGTTCCCCCCGTGTCTGCATGGGTTTCCTCCGGGTGCTCCGGAGTTTCCTCCCACAGTCCAAGACGTGCCGGTTAGGTGGATTGGACACGCTAAATTGCCCTTAGTGTCCAAAAAGGTTATATGGGGTTATTGGGTTACGGGGATAGAGTGGAAGTGAGGGCTTAAGTGGGTCGGTGCAGACTCAATGGGCCGAATGGCTTCCTTCTGCAGTGTATGTTCTATGGTACACCACCCTCTGAGTGAATAAGTTTCTCCACTTTTCGTACACCCTACATCCTGAGACAGTCCCCCTGTTCTCGACCCCCAGCCAGAGGAAACAACATTGTTACATCCAGCCTGTCCAGCCCTGTCAGAATTTTATACGTTTCAAGTAGATCCCCTCTTATTCTTCCAAATACCTGTGAATACAGGCCCTGTCGACCCAATCTCTCCTCGTATGACAATCCTGCCATCCCAGGATCCAGCCTGGTGAACCTTTGCTGCCCTCCTTCTGTGACAAGTATATCCTTTCTTGGGTAAGGAGGCCAAAACTGTACACAATACTCCAGCTGTGGTCTCACCAAGGCCATGTACAGCTGCAGTAAGGCATCCCTGCTCCTGTACTTTTGAAAGTGTAGGAAATGCAGCAGCTCATTTTCACACAACCGCGTCCCACAGACAGCGCAAGGTAAATGGTCAGACTTTGAGGCATAAAATCAAACTGGGACACTGGGGGAACTCTTTGAATTAGTGCCATGGGATCTTCAACTTGAGAGACAGGCGTAGCCTCAACTTGAACCTTTCATTTGAAAGGCGGTATGGTATCTCTGACAGTGCAGCCATCTCTTAGTATTGCAGGTCCGAAGCTGCTCCACTGAGCCCTGACTAACATGTCTGTAGCTTCTCATTGCTTCTGGATTTGTGTATGAACTTCCATTGTTCACATAGTGGCTAAACTCTATTTCAGGGCCAAATAGACCCAGCAATACTCTCGACCATCTGTTTGTCTAGATATAGAAATTGAGTCTCAAATGAAGCAGCCACCAAGGAATAAATATCTATGGGTGACGCCCATGAGGGTGCACATCAGGAATGCTGTAACATTCTGCTCACCCTCCCATCAGCTGAAATTACACTGAGTCAGCCAGCACTCATGATGACTTATGTAGCAAAGCTAGTGTCAATAACAACAGTAAGCTCTCCAGAGGAAACCCTGAGTAGAATAGTTTTTAATTGTGTTCATAGCTGAGTTAAAGTATGCCCTTTGTACCGTGAAGTCCAGAGTAAACTGTATGAAGTTTAGAAATGTGGCAATGTGCACAGTTTACATATAGGCCCTGCATTTCAACATTATCAACATAATGGCAAGGAATCGATCATCAGATCATGAACATCATGCTGTTGATGCCAAAGGTGCTTCTAATTGTGTAAATTAGGGAACATTTTTATCTATCGATAATTATCGAAACACTTGTGCATGTTTTCACTTCCTGTCAACTCCAACATCCACATTTACAATGGAAATGACTATAATTCAGGCAGCCAACACAAACTGATCAGCCACGATCTTAATCAATGGCACGGAGCAGGCACAAGGGGCCGAATGGCCTACTTCTGCTCTTATTTCATATGTTTGTATATTCGCATGTAACCTGCCAATAGAGATGCTAAAGCGCCATCACTGGTTGGAGGGCATGATTACATCTGTATTGTTTTTTAAAATAAATTTAGAGTAACTAATTATTTCTTTTTCCAACGAAGGGGCAATTTAGCATGGCCAATCCACCTCACCTGCACATATTTGGGTTGTGCGGGTGAAACCCTCGCAGACACGGGGAGAATGTGCAAACTCCACATGGACAGTGAACCCGGGCCGGGATTCGAAATCGGGTCCTCAGTGCCGTCGGCAGCAGTGCTAACCACTTTGCCGCTTGCTGCCCCTACATGTGTATTGTTGAAAATAGAGACAGGTTGCTGAAGCTTTTCATCTTGCGCTCATCAGGACTGATACAGAATGGTAAATTTCAGACAATAACAATTTATGCCACAGGAGACGATTACAACGTAACAAGTTTACATAAGCACTTTCCTTATTATTAGAGCCATGGAAATTCTAAATGCAAAACATGAAATTGAGGCTCAAATGTATTATTTTAAAATGAGGTTAAACTGCATCTGTATACCCTGGTTCAAAAATCTCCCATCCTTTAACCACGATCACCATGGACAATCGACTAATAAATGATAGGAACTGTTAGATAAAGGTGATTGGCTGAACAATAATAAAAGACCAGCAGATATCAGAGCAAATGAATGACGGATATAGAAAAGCAAATATGTACATCAACAGATTGATTTGTCTTGCCATGGAGCATAGGTATGAGTTACGTTCAGGCAGGAGTTAGATAAACTTCTTTGACTTGTTTTGCTAACTCTTGAAATCTGCCCCCAGAATTTTGGGGTGTTTTGCAATGGTGTTGATCTCATCTGTGTAGTTGGCGTCTGTAAATAATTCCACTTGTGAATTAACTCATTCAATGGTTATGGAACAAAAGCATTGTATGGTTGATATTATCCATCTTCTGTAGTGAAATGAGATGCAGTACAACCCAACATGTTATGCAGCAGCAACTTTATAATAGGAAAGAGGACTCTTTGTCCAGTAGCACACCTTACCACACAATATCCACGTAAAACTAAGTCTCGGGTCATAAACAGTGTTGGCCTCTCACTGATAACTGTTCATTTAATTTGCACAGAAGGCATATAGTGTGAATCTTACTTCCAAAATCACACCCCTTATTTATTTTTTATTTTTTAAATTTAGAGTACCCAATTATTTTTTCCAATGAAGGGACAATTTAGCTTGGCCATTCCACCTAATCGGCATATCTTCTGGGCTGTGGAGGTGAAACCCATTCAGACATGGGGAGAATGTGCAAACTCCACACAGACAGTGACCCGGGGCCGGGATCGAACCCGGATCCTCGGCGCCGTAGGCAGCAGTGCTAACCACTGTGCCACCGTTCCGCCCTAAAATCACACCCTTTATTATTTATTTTTGAAGTACTATTGTACATCTCTTCATTTAGTGATTACAATTTTGTTTAAAAAATTCCTCTAGGGCCATTTGCATGATCGGTATGGACAGCTGGCAAGTGTCTATGTCAAACTTCTCAGTACCAAGATGGATTTTCATCAAAAGGTATTTACTTCATTGTATTATTTAAATGGCGTGCCTTGTTTGGATGTTTTTCTGAAGAGATATAGGGTTGGATTCTTCTGCCCCTCCCGCTGCAAGATCGCCACGGGCGAGACGTGGACAATGGAGAAGTCCATTGACCTCGGACGAAAGTCTCTGGTCGCCAGGCGGGCGCGGCTAGAGAATTGTGCCCATGCAGATTGACTCTTTGTGTTAAACCTAATGCCATAAGACTTGTGCGTGCCTCTTGAGTTGATGTTAATCTGTCTAAATTATGCTTCATTGATCACAAAACAGGGTATTAACAAGATTAAATAGTTAATATGAAACAAATTGCATTTCTATAGTGCCTTGCTCACTCTGTAGCCAACAGATGACCTTTGAAGCTTAATCATTGTTGGTATGTAGGCAATTGACATGAAAGATTTGTTTCCAGTAGTGCTCTCTGGAATGTAGACAACTCATTATCCATTCTATGAAGTCTGTGCATTCCATGTTTAGGATCATTTAACAAAATTTGACCATAAAGAATAATTAACATAAAATAAATTGTACTTAGTTCAGCATTGCAAAACATATTGGGAAGAAGAGAAGTGCTTTTATTAATTAAAAACTATTTGTATCGCAACGTGCATCAGTTTCTAGTCATAAAATGCAAATTACTGCAGATGCCGGAATCTGAAACAAAAACAGAAAATACTGGACAATCTCAGTAGGTCTGACAGCATCTGTGAAGAGAGAATGGAGTTAATGTTTCGAGTCTGGGTAACTGATGTGCCACCAATTAACACAAGACAAGTAGTGAACGAAACTGTGGCTTTAATAAGCTAAACAGAAAGCCTCCTGGCCACTGATCCCAAACTGGGGCAGGGCCGGAGGTCAGCCACCTTTATACCGAGCCCAAGGGGAAGAGCCACAGGCGCAGCCATCAGGCAGTGGTTTACCACAATACATGTAGTACAGTAACAGTTTTACACAATACATATAATACACTAACAGTGGTTTACCACATTCACCCCCTGTTAAAAAAGAGTCCAGCGGGGGTGAAGTGGACTTAAAGGCTGAGTCTGTCGGGGCTTTGACCTTCCACCGTGATCGCCTCAGTCCCGGCTGTGGTGTGTGCACTGGTGTCGAGACCTGCGCATCCTGTCTTCTTCTTCGCCCAGTAGTTGAGTCGGTGGAGGGGTGGGCGGTGTAGGGGCAGGGGTGGTGGTGATGGTCGCCGGTGGGCCTGCGGGTGCCAAATCTCGAAGTAGCCGGGTAGTGGTGGAGGGAGACGGTGTAGGGTCGGGGGTAGTGGTGATGGTCGCTGGGGAACCTGCAGGTGCCAAATCCCGGAGAGAGACTGTGTCCTGCTGCCCGCCATGATGTGCCACGTAGGCATATTGTGGGTTGGCATGGAGGAGCAGGACCTTCTCGACGAGGGGATCCGATTTATGACTCCTCGCATGCTTCTGGAGGAGGACGAGTCCTGGGACTGTCAGTCAGGACGGGAGCAAGACCCCTGAGGTGGACTTCCTAGGGAAGGCAAACATACGTTCGTGAGGGGTCTCATTGGTGGCAGTGCACAGGAGCGACCGGATGGAGTGGAGTGCATCGGGAAGGACCTCCTGCCAGCGGGAGACTGGGAGAAGTCTAGACCATAGGGCCAGGAGGATGGCCTTTCAGACCGTCGCATTCTTCCTCTCAACCTGTCCGTTTCCCCGGAGGTTGTAGCTGGTAGTCCTGCTTGAGGCGATGGCCTTGCTAAGCAGGAACTGACGCAACTCGTCGCTCATGAAGGAGGAACCCCGATCGCTATGGATGTAGGTGGGGAAAACGAACAAGGTGAAGAGACTGTGCAGGGCCTTGATAATGATGGCAGAGGTCATGTCAGGGCACGGGATGGCAAAGGGGAATCGTGCATATTCGTCAACAATGCTGTTGGCTGAGGCTGAGGCGCTCAAAGGGGCGGGAGGCCTTTACCGGGTGCGCTCTGTCTGGACGATAGAAGTGCGGTTTGCACTCCGCGCAGACCTGGCAGTCCCTGGTCATGGTCCTGACCTCCTCGATGGAGTACGGCAGGTTGCGAGCCTTGATAAAGTGAAAAAAAACAGATGACCCCCGGGTGACAAGAGGTCATTGTGGAGGGCCCGAAGTCGGTCTACTTGTGCGCTGGCACATGTACCACGGGATACGGCATCTGGAGGCTCATTGAGCTTCCCAGGTCGGTACAAAATATCGTAGTTGTAGGTGGAGAGTTCAATCCTCCGCTTCAGAATCTTGTCGTTCTTGATCTTGCCCCGCTGTGTATTATTAAACATGAAGGAAACCGACCTCGTCTTGTGTTAATTAATGGTACATCAATTTAATAAGCTAAACAGAAAGCCTCCTGGCCACTGATCCCGAACTGGGGCAGTGCCGGAGGTCAGCCACCTTTATACCGAGCCAGAGGGGAGGAGCCACAGGCAGAGCCATCAGGCAGTGGTTTACCACAATACATGTAGTACAGTAACAGTTTACCACAATACATATAATACACTAACAGTGGTTTACCACAGTAACTCTTTGTCAAAGCTTTGTTTTAGTCTCCAGTCATATTTTCTCTATCATGGCCTCCTGTCCAGTTTAAAACTTGGGTATTTATTATGCTTCTTTTTGTAAGGGCCACGAAGAATCCAGCACGAGTTTTAAGGATACAAAGTAATAACATTTATTTACAATAACATATATATATATATATATATATATATATATAACAGCAGCAGCAACTTCCCTTGCTGCACACTCCTTCCTCCTGGTTCCAAACTGGCCAGCTTTATTTATACATGGAGTTTACTAATGGTTTCTCCGCCCCCCTCATTGGGGAAGCTCATACTCCCACAGGATTGTGGGATTGTCATTAGTCCCCAGCCAATGGTAAGCAGGCAGGTTATAACATCCCTCCCCCCCAAAGTCCAAGGAATCCATCGAAGACCCTGGCGAAGGAGGGCGTCGGACTCGTTTTGCCGCAGGCCGGACGCCATTTGCACGCGGCGCTGGATCAGGCAGCGTGTAACGAGACGGAGACCGGCGCTTCCGTGACGAACGGCGTAACGGTTGTACATCCACGGCCCGTGGACCCGAGGATTCCCCCTCTGATGCATCCTGTGTCTCCATCTCGGAGTCAGAGTCTGCTGCCTCCGTCATGTCAGCGTCTCTATCTCCATTCGGTTCTGTAACTACCAGCACAGGCTTTGAGTGAGGCACCAGGGGAAGATTGTGAGGACTACCTTCCATTGTCTCTGGTCTCTGCGGCTGTAGAAATGAGCTCCGGGGGCGGGGAATCTTTGGAGGGGATAGTCCTCTGGACCGAACGTGGTCTACATGTTTGCGCTGGAGACGACCCTGGGCTTGCACCTGGTAAGATATAGGGCCCGTTTGGCGAAAGATTACGCCAGGAACCCACTGGGCACCATCAGCAAAATTCCGAACGAACACTGGGTCATCGGGCGCAAACTGCCGAATCGGCCGATGCCGAGAAAATCCCTGTCCCTGCCGTTCTTGTGTGCGGCGTACTTTTGCGCCAATGTCCGGGAAAACCATACTAAGGCGGGTGCGAAGTCTCCGGCCCATTAGGAGATCTGCGGGAGCTACCCCAGTCACCGCATGGGGGGTGGTCCTATACGTAAACAAAAAGCGAGCCAGTCTTGTGTCCATTGATCCGGAAGACTGCTTCTTTAGGCCTCTTTTGAATGTCTGCACTGCGCGCTCTGCCAACCCATTTGATGCCGGGTAAGGGGCAGTGCGAATATGGCGTATGCCGTTCATCTTCGTGAACCTCGCAAACTCCTCACTCGTGAATGGAGTGCCGTTATCCATGACCAGCACCTCGGGGAGGCCATGCGTACTAAACGACAAACGCATCTTTTCAATTGTTGCGCAGGATGTTGTCCCCTGCATCTTATGTACCTCTACCCATTTAGACTGGGAGTCGATTAGTAGAAGGAACATGGATCCTTGAAAAGGGCCTGCGAAATCTGCATGCAAGCGCGCCCAAGGCCGCCCTGGCCATTCTCAGTGATGTAGGGGCACGGCCGGCGGAAGCTTCTGATGCTAATGGCAAATGGAGCAGTTTGGGGCCACCTTCTCAATGTCGGTGTCAAGGCCTGGCCACCAGACATAACTCCCGGCCAACATTTTCATTTTGGTCACACCTGGATGCCCATTGTGCAAGTCTCTCAGTAACAGCTCCTGGCCTTTTTCTGGGACAATCACACGCGTCCCCCACAAGAGGATGCCGTCTTCCACGCTGAAACCTGACAGCTTGGAGGAAAATGCCCGCATCTCGCCTAGGAGCTGTCTATGCTGCCCACCATACAGGACTATGTGCCGAACCTTTGACAGGACTGGCTCCGTCTGGGTCCACTCACGGATCTGTGATGCCGTGACAGGCAAGGTGTCCATAAAATTTAGGGTTGCAACCACCTCACCGGTCGTGGGGGTCGACATGGGGCCGGTCGATAAAGGCAATCGGCTCACTGCGTCGGCACTGGCTATCTGCGTTCCTGGTTTGTGCTCCAGAGAGTACTCGTATGCAGCAAGCAACAAAGCCCAGCGCTGGATCCGTGCGGAAGCAATGGGCGGTATTGGCTTATCCGCTCTGAAACGTCCCAACAGAGGCTTATGATCAGTCACAACAGTGAAATGGCGGCCATACACGTACTGGTGGAAGCGTTTCACCGCAAAAACCACTGCCAGGCCCTCTTTCTCGAGCTGCGCGTACTTTTTCTCCGCTGCAGTCAATGTGCGGGAAAGCTATCGGTTGCTCGGCCCCGTTCTCCATCTTGTGGGAGAGGACGGCCCCAATACCATACGGGGATGCATCACATGTGACGAGCAAAGGCTTTCCAGGATCATAGTGGGTTAGTAACCCAGACGACGACAAGTGTTGCTTTACCCGTCGGAAAGCGGTTTCTTGCGGCTGACCCCAAACCCAGGTGTGATTTTTCTTTAGCAGAAGGTGCAACGGGGCCAGCGTAGTTGCCAGATTGGGGAGGAACTTCCTGTAATAGTTTACGAGGCCGAGAAAAGAACAAAGATGCGAAGTATCAGTCGGGGCGGGGGCCTGTTGAATTGCACGCACCTTCTCTGCGATGGGGTGCAAACCTTCGCGGTCCACCCGATAACCTAGGTAGACTACTTCCTTTGCCAGAAATACGCACTTTGTGCGACGTAAACGGACTCCAGCCTCCGAAAAGCATCTAAGGACAGCCTCCAGATTTTCCAAATGTTCCTGCTCCGATGTCCCTGTAATCAAAACGTCATCTAGGTAGACAGCCACACGTGGTAAACCTCTCAAAATGCCCTCCATAACACGTTGAAAAATAGCACAGGCAGAGGATACTCCAAAGGGCAACCGTGTATATTCATACAGGCCCCGGTGTGTATTAATCGTTACATATGGTCGGGAGGCAAGGTCCAGCTCCAACTGTAGGTAGGCGTGATTCATATCTAATTTTGTGAACGAGAGTCCTCCTGCAACCTTCGCGTAGAGATCCTCTATGCGAGGCATTGGATATCGGTCGAGTCGGGAAGCCGTATTCACTGTAAGTTTATAGTCGCCACACAAGCGAACTGTGGCATCTGGCTTCATTACAGGTACAATTGGTGCTGCCCAGTCAGCACGGTAGCATTGTGGGTAGCACAATTGCTTCACAGCTCCAGGGTCCCAGGTTCGATTCCGGCTTGGGTCACTGTCTGTGCGGAGTTTGCACATCCTCCCCGTGTGTGCGTGGGTTTCCTCCGGGTGCTCCGGTTTCCTCCCACAGTCCAAAGATGTGCAGGTTAGGTGGATTGGCCATGATAAATTGCCCTTAGTGTCCAAAATTGCCCTTAGTGTTGGGTGGGGTTACTGGGTTATGGGGATAGGGTGGAGGTGTTAACCTTGGGTAGGGTGCCTCCTTCTGCACTGTAAATTCTATGAAAACAGACGGGCCTGATAATACCCAAACCCTCCAAACGAGTTAGCTCCCCTTCTACCTTCTCGAGCAAGGCGTAAGGCACCGGGCGCGCCCGGAAATAGCACGGCGTGGCTCCTGGTTCGACTTGGATACGGGCTACGGCCCCTTTTCTTTTCCCCAAACCAGGCTGGAATACACCTGGGTATCGTCCTAGCACCTCAGTCAACCCTCCAGAAACTGTTTGGAGGATGTGCTTCCATTGCAACCGCAATTGGTGCAACCAGTCCCGACCCAACAGGCTGGGCCCCTGGCCGCGCACCACGATAAGTTCCTGGCGTCCATAAACAACAGGGGTCATTGTAGTCACTGCAATGTCCAGTGGTTCCCCCGTGTAGGTGGCCAACCTGGCCTTTGAGTCGGTTAATGTAAGGGTCTGTATACCCAGCCAGCGGGTCGGAGAATGGCCGTTGGCCGCCGTGAATTCCGCCCGGCGAAGTCTCCGAAGGGAGAAAAGTCGGCGGGGCGTCAATGGCGCCGCAGACCTCGGAGAATGGCACGGGTGTGCGCAAGGCAGCCGATTTTGGGCCTGTCGATATTCTCCCGTCCGGATGGGCCGAAGTCCCGTCAACGTGATGACGGGTCACGTCGGCGTAAATCAAACCCCCTTTCAATCGGCGTCAACCTGTGCTCAAGGTTTACGCCGACCAGCGTGGAGGTGGGTGACGGCCTGGGGGGTTGGCTCTGGGCAGGCGATGGCGTGGCCGCAGTCTGAATGTGTGGGGGAGAGGTGTGTGTAGGGTTTTGTGTGTGTGTGTGCAGCGGTGGGGGGGGTTAGAGTGGGCTGGGCTCCGGGGCCGTGCCGGGGAGGAGGATGGGGTCTGTGCCGGGGAGGAGGATGGGGTCCGTGCCGGGGAGGGGGGATGTGGGGGTCCGTGCCGGGGAGCAGGATGGGGTCCGTGCCAGGGAGGAGGGATGGGGGTGTCCGTGCCGGGGAGGAGGATGGGGACCGTGCCGGGGAGGGGGGATGGGGGGGTCCGTGCCGGGGAGGAGGATGGGGGGAGTCCGTGCCGGGGAGGAGGATGGGGGGTCCGTGCCGGGGAGGAGGATGGGGTCCATGCCGGGGAGGAGGATGGGGGGGGGGGGTCCGTGCCGGGGAGGAGGGATGGGGGTCGGTGCCGGGGAGGAGGATGGGGTCCGTGCCGGGGAGGAGGATGGGGGGGTCCGTGCCGGGGAGGAGGGATGGGGGGGTCCGTGCCGGGGAGGAGGATGGGGTCCGTGCCGGGGAGGGGGGATGGGGGGGTCCGTGCCGGGGAGGAGGATGGGGTCCGTGCCGGGGAGGAGGATGGGAGGGTCCGTGCCGGGGAGGAGGATGGGGGGGGGTCCGTGCCTGGGAGGGGTGATGGGGGGGTCCGTGCCGGGGAGGAGGATGGGGTCCGTGCCGGGGAGGGGGGATTGGGGGGTCCGTGCCGGGGAGGAGGATGGGGTCCGTGCCGGGGAGGAGGATGGGGTCCGTGCCGGGGAGGTGGGGGTGCGAGGGCAAGTGAGTTGGTCCACCTGGCCAGGTGCCAGCCTCCAACAGTTGGACCCATGCGGTCCATGCCACCTGGCTGGGGGGAGGAGGGGGTATGGGCAATGATGACATGTCGTTGTTCCCCCCCCCCCCCCCCCCCCCCCCCCCACACCAGGCCATCATGTTTTCCGATCAGCCAGCGATGTTGGCCGCCGTGGTGGCAGCCGCTAATGTCTATGTTGCCCTGGATGTGGAGGAGGAGCGTGCCAGAGAGGCGGCGCAGGCTGCCGCAGAGGGGCAGGCGGCAGCCGCCCAGGCTGGAGGGACACTTGTCCGACAGGACGAGGAGGGGGAGGAGGACGTCGCGGCCCCACGGCAACGGAGGCACCTGAGGGCGCCCCGTGTGTACCGGCCCCGGCAGTCATACCAGGACCTCACGGACCGGGAATGCAGGAGGAGTCTCCGGATGAGGCTGGAAACCGTGGCACACATCTGCCACCTGCTGGCACACCTGTCACCGCATGGCACTGGCGGGGGACACCCTCTCCCCGTGTCCGTCAAGGTTACGGTGGCCCTGAACTTTTATGCAACGGGGTCATTCCAGGCACCGAGTGGGACCTGTCCGGCATATCGCAGACATCGGTGCATCGGTGCATCCGGGCAGTGACAGACGCCCTATATGCCATGGCGCACCGCTACATCCGCTTCCCTGTGGACCGGGCCAGCCAAGATGCCCGGGCCGTGGGCTTCTCTGCCGTGGCCGGGTTCCCCATGGTCCAGGGCGCGATTGATGGGATGCACGTCGCCGTGTGGCCACCTGGAGATAACAGGGCCGTGTTCACCAATAAGAAGGGGACCTATTCGATGAACATACAGGTGGTCTGCGACCACCGCATGATGATCCTGCACGTCTGCGCCCGTTACCCAGGCAGTGTACACGACTCATATGTGTTGTCGCGGTCATCCATCACCGGCATGTACGAGGGACGCCATCCCCGGCTGAGGGGCTGGTTGCTGGGCGACAGGGGCTACCCATTGCGATCGTGGCTGATGACGCCTGTACGGAGGCCACGCAATGAGGCGGAGAACCGCTACAATGATGCCCATGTAGCGACAAGGGGAGTGATAGAGAGGTGCTTTGGCGTGCTGAAGATGCGTTTCAGGTGCCTGTACCTCTCTGGGGGCGCCCTCCAGTATCGGTCAGATAGGGTCGGCCGCATCATTGTGGTGTGCTGCGTCCTGCACAATATAGCCCAGCAGAGGGGCGATGTGCCGCAGGCAGAGGAGGGCGGAGTGGAGGAGCAGCAGGAAGAGGCGCAGTCCTCCCCAGATGAGGGGGATGGGGGCAATGGTCAGGGCAGACGGGCTAGACACGGGCGGGTGGCTGTCCACCGTTACCGGCTGGGCACGGGACAGGCTGATAGACGCCCGCTTCACTGACTAGATGGGCGTGGGAATCGGGTAGTATGGCCAAAGACCGCACACCATGGCAACAGCCGACCACCCACACCCCCCACCCATCCACCCACCCAGCACCCTCACCCCCCCCTCCCCAACCCCACCCACCCCACCCGCATGCACACCACCCCCCCATTGCCGATCCACCTGCGGCACAACGGCCGGGCTCACACAGTTGCCGGTGGACGCGTGTCTATTGCAGGCCATGGAGGATGATGACAACCCGCCCTGCGATGAGCTCCTGGCTCCACATCGTTGGACTATGTCTGACCCATGGCCACAGTACCACCATCCACCCGGACCATCCCTGCATGCGGCTGTGACACTGCAGCGCACGGTCCCGTCCTCTGCCCGGGGGGATGTTGATGGCGGCCCAGGGGGAAGGGGGCAGACTCACCTGGGGTTGAGGTAAGACCACCCCTCACACACACACACTTGCGCTCAACGTACATGACACCCCCGCACGCTTTGGACAGAGCACAAAGGCAGCTTCTGTAGGTGTAACATTGACTTTAATAAGCAAATGAATTCATGCACGTGCCCTAGCCCCTAAAACTCATCTGTGCCCTGCACCCGTGCCAACTTACTTAGTGTCTAATTGTTTGGCCTTACGGGCCCTTTGACTACGTCTACGTGGTTCCCCAGACGGCACAGCAGAACTGGAGGTGGACTCCTGTGATTCCTGCCCTCTGACACGGGATCCCTTTGGCGGCCGTTTCCTGGGGCGTCCTGGCCTAGATGGGCCAGGCTGCGGCCCGGGCGACTGGGATGGCGAGCAGCCAGCCAGTCCTGCCCGTTGCCCACCCGATGCACCTGGGACGGAAGGGGGGGAGTCCGAGGTGTCGCGGTGTTCCGGGACCTCCCCTACAGGGGGACCCGGGACGGACCACAGCACCTCCTCCTCCCTCTGGGTGCCCGATGTCCCCCAGGCCTCTACATGGGTGGGGGATGCGAACGGACTGGCCACCCGACGCCCCCCCCGACATCTGGCGCTGCCAGTCCTGAGGCCCGTGCTGGTATCGACAGGGGTCTGCAGGTTTGCAGC
Source organism: Scyliorhinus torazame (assembly GCF_047496885.1). Classification (NCBI taxonomy): domain Eukaryota; kingdom Metazoa; phylum Chordata; class Chondrichthyes; order Carcharhiniformes; family Scyliorhinidae; genus Scyliorhinus; species Scyliorhinus torazame. Next base: position 60,808,181 of record NC_092707.1, read on the forward strand.
CATGGAGCTCAGGGGATTGTCAATCCCTGTCTGTGACTGTGCGACGCCGGCTCGCGCATGGCCAATGGCGCCGATGCCCTCAGCGATGGCCTGCAGAGACTGGGCCATGGCCTGCTGAGACTGGGCCATGGCCTACTGAGACTGGGCCATGGCGTTGAGCGCCTCTGCCATCTGGCGCTGGCACTGGCTCATGGCCTCCTGTGAGAGGGCAGCCATGTCCTGGGCCACAGACGCCGCCTGCACGGAAAGCCCCAGGCCTCGCAAACCGTTCCCCATGTCTGACACCGTCGCACCCATTGCCTCCACCGCGGACGCCACCCGTGCGGTGTCGGCCTGGGTGGCACGCATGACCGGCACCACTCCCAGCTCCTGGACGCGGGTGGACTCCTCCACCTGCGACTGCAGCCGCCGCAAGCCGGCCGTCACCCTCTTCGCTCGTCTCCGGTTCGGTGGTTGCATCGGATCTATGGGTGGGTGTGGTAACTCCAGGAACCCGGGATCCATCTGGGCGGCAGATGTTCGCTTGGGCTGGGCTGCCCTCTGACCGCCCGGCCCCTCTGCTGCTCCTACCTCCACCTGCTGTACCGGGACGGGTGTGTTGTGCGCACCAGTGAGTGTACCAGATGCCTCATCACTAAAGTGCCCAACCGAGGTGAGTGTTTCTGCGATGGTGGAGGGTGTTGGTGACAGCAGTGGCGTTGTGTCGTGCTCTTCGTCCCACTGAGTCCATGGCACTTTGGGGTGGGGGTTCGTCTCCACCCATCCACTCTGTGTCACTGTCCGGTATTTCGTTTTCCTGGGTAGTTCTGTCCCGGGTAGGGGTGTCCTGGGTAGTGGTGTCATGGGGAGTGGTGGCCTGGGGACTGGTGTCCTGGGGAGTGGTGTCCTGACTCGGCTGTGACGGGGGCCTGTGGCTGCCCCTCTCGTCGCTGGGTGGCACACGCCTGCGTCGTCGCACCCGCACGAGACGGAGGCGTCGTCTCCCTGTTGCTCCAGGTCTCTCCGTCTCCAGTGGTCTCCAAGGGACATCCTGCGGGTGTCGCATGCCAGAGGGTCCGGGTCTCTCCGTCTCCCGTGGTGTGCGAGGGGCATCCTGCGGGCGTCGCATGCCGGAGGGTCCGGGTCACTCCGTCTCCCGTGGCCTCCGAGGGGCATCATGCGGGTGTCGCATGCCGGAGGGTCCGGGTCCCTCCGTCTCCCGTGGCCTCCGAGGGGCATCATGCGGGCGTCGCATGCCGGAGGGTCCGGGTCTCTCCGTCTCCCGTGGCCTCCGAGGGGCATCATGCGGGCGGTCTGCATCTGCGGGGATGGGTGCCTCGACGTTTGCTCCTGCGATACACAATGAAGCATGCATGGTTAGACACGCAGGCAGTAATCAGGTGATATGGGGGAGGGGGATATAGGGGAGGGGGGATATGGGGACGGGCTGTCGGTGGCTCATTTGCTAGTATGCCCCCGACCTCTGCATCAGCAACCTCCCGGTCCTCAGGTCCGCCAGCCAGTTCCAGGGCCCTTTCCTCGTATTCGGTCAGTGGCCTCTCATCAGCAGGGCCTCCTCCAGTCCTCACATGCTCCCTGGTGTTGTGTGCGCGCTTCTCCTGTGGGGGGTGGTGGCAGGGGTAAAAGGCAACAGTGATAGACAGGTATATGAATGCACGCCATCGGTTGCGCGTGTGTTGCAGAGGTTAAGGTTAGGGCTGGATTCACTTGGGGAAATGGGGGAAGGCGGATATGGGGGAGGGGGAATATGGGGGATATGGGGGAGGGGGGATATGGGAGATATGGGGGAGGGGGGATATGGGGAGGGGGGATATGGGGGAGGGGGGATATGGGGGAGGCGGGATATGGGGGATATGGGGATGGGGGATATGGGGAGGGGGGATATGGGGGATATGGGGAGCGGGGATATGGGGGAGGGGGGATATGAGGGATATGGGGAGGGGGAAATGGGGGAGGGGGGATATGGGGGAGGGCGGATATGGGGGAGGGGGGATATGGGGTGTTATAACCTGCCTACTTACCATTGGCTGGGGACTAATGACTATCCCACAATCCTGTGGGAGTATGAGCTTCCCCAATGAGGGGGGGCGGAGAAACCACTAGTAAACTCCTAGTATAAATAAAGCTGGCCAGTTCCGGAACCAGCAGGAGGAAGTATGTAGCAAGGGAAGTTACTGCTACTGTTATGTATATATGTTATAGTAAATAAATGTTATTACTTTGTATCCTTAAAACTCGTGCTGGATTCTTCGTGGCCCTTACAAAACTGGCGACGAAGGTTAAAGTGAATAGCCGTCTACACTGCTGAAGCCACCTCCCTGGATTTTTGATGGATACAGGTTGGAAGTTGTTTTCTATTACACCATGCCTCTGTACGGACGTTTGGATGTTTTTGATGCTGCGCTGGAAAGCTGGAACCAGTACACACAACGGATGCGTTACTATTTCCGGGCAAACAATATCACCGAAAACGAGCGCCAGGTGGTCATATTGCTCACTGCCTGCGGCCCGCATACGTTTGGGGTGATTAGGAGCCTTACGTACCCAGCTGCGCCGGACACCAAAACGTTTGATGAACTTGTGAATATAGTGGGGCAACATTTTAACCCAACCCTGTCCACAATAGTCCAGCGTTACCGGTTTAATACCGCTGAGAGGACCCCTGGAGAATTCCTTGCCGATTTTCTATCCAGGCTACGCAGGATTGCGGAGTACTGTGACTATGGTGAGACCTTGTCAGAAATGTTACGCGACCGTTTGGTTTGCGGGATGAACAATGTGGCCACCCAGAGAAAGTTGTTAGCGGAGCCAACATTGACTTTTCAACAGGCCATTCAAATAGTATTGTCCCGAGAGAGCGCAGAGCGAGGAGTACAGGAACTACAGGGAATGGAAGTGCATGCCTTGGGGCGCAACCCCCTCCGTCCGAAAACGTCCCCCCGCACTCCTGCGGTACCTTGGGAGAGGCAATGTCCGGACCGACGCCAGTGGCCGTCGGACATTCCTCCCCGAAGGGAGCCTTCTCCAGAGCCAATGGATGAGGAGCCATGTCCGTGTCAGACTTGTAGGCGCCGACCCCGTCGCGGACGGCGGTCCTGGGGGCGGCCGTTGTTCCGACCGAAACTGGGACCAGCCCAGGGGCCGTAACTGGGACCAGCCCAGAGGCCGTATCCTCCATGTGGATGAACCTGCGGCGACTGCTCCTGAGGACGTGGAGACGGAGGACGACTGCCTGCAGCTGCATTGTGTGGCAGCTCCCCGTGTGGCCCCCATTAAGGTGACAGTACGGGTCAATGGCCACCCGCTTGAGATGGAGTTGGATACTGGCGCGACGGTCTCCGTGATCGCCCAGAGGACATTCGAACGCATCAAGCAGGATATACAGACCCTTACATTAACCGACTCACAGGCCAGGTTGGCCACCTACATGGGGGAACCACTGGACATTGCAGGAACTACAATGACCCCTGTTGTCTATGGACGCCAGGAGGGGCGTTCCCCACTTATCGTGGTGCGCGGCCATGGGCCCAGCCTGTTGGGTCGGGATTGGTTGCGCCATTTGCGGTTGCAATGGCAGCACATCCTCCAAACAGTTTCTGAAGGGTTGACTGAGGTGCTAGGACGATACCCAGATGAATTCCAGCCTGGTTTGGGGAAAATAAAAGGGGCCGTAGCCCGTATCCAAGTTGAACTAGGAGCCACGCCGTGCTATTTCCGGGCGCGCCCAGTGCCTTATGCCTTGCTCGAGAAGGTAGAAGGGGAGCTCACTCGTTTGGAGAGTTCGGGTATTATCAGGCCTGTCCGTTTTGCTGACTGGGCAGCACCAATTGTACCTGTAATGAAGCCAGATGCCACAGTTCGCTTGTGTGGCGACTATAAACTTACAGTGAATACGGTTTCCCGACTCGACCGATATCCAATGCCTCGCATAGAGGATCTCTACGCGAAACTTGCAGGTGGACTCTCGTTCACAAAATTAGATATGAGTCACGCCTACCTGCAGTTGGAGCTGGACCCTGCCTCCCGACCATATGTAACGATTGATACACACCGGGGCCTGTATGAATATACACAGTTGCCCTTTGGAGTATCCTCTGCCAGCGCAATTTTTCAACGTGTTATGGAGGGCATTTTGAGAGGTTTACCACGTGTGGCTGTCTACCTAGATGACGTTTTGATTACAGGGACGTCGGAGCAGGAACATTTGGAAAATCTGGAGGCTGTCCTTAGACGCCTTTCGGAGGCTGGAGTCCGTTTACGTCGCACAAAGTGCGTATTTCAGGCAAAGGAAGTAGTCTACCTAGGTTATCGGGTGGACCGCGAAGGTCTGCACCCCATCGCAGAGAAGGTGCGTGCAATTCAACATGCCCCCGCCCCGACTGACACTTCGCATCTTCGTTCTTTTCTCGGTCTCGTAAACTATTACGGGAAGTTCCTCCCCAATCTGGCAACTACGCTGGCCCCTTTGCACCTTCTGCTAAAGAAAAATCACACCTGGGTTTGGGGTCAGCCGCAAGAAACCGCTTTCCGGCGTGTAAAGCAACAATTGTCGTCGTCTGGGTTACTAACCCACTATGATCCTGAAAAGCCTTTGCTCGTCACATGTGATGCATCCCCATACAGTATTGGGGCCATCCTGTCCCACAAGATGGAGAACGGGGCCGAACGACCGATAGCTTTCGCCTCCCGCACATTGACTGCAGCGGAGAAAAAGTACGCGCAGATCGAGAAGGAGGGCCTGGCAGTGGTTTTTGCGGTGAAACGCTTCCACCAGTACGTGTACGGCCGCCATTTCACTATCGTGACTGATCATAAGCCCCTGCTGGGACTTTTCAGAGAGGATAAGCCAATACCGCCCATTGCTTCTGCACGGATCCAGCGCTGGGCTTTGTTGCTTGCTGCATACGAGTATTCTCTGGAGCACAAACCAGGTACGCAGATAGCAAATGCCGACGCACTGAGCCGATTGCCTTTATCGACCGGCCCCATGTCGACCCCCACGACCGGTGAGGTAGTTGCAACCCTAAATTTTATGGACACCTTGCCTGTCACGGCATCACAGATCCGTGAGTGGACCCAGACGGAGCCGGTCCTGTCAAAGGTTTGGCACATAGTCCTGTATGGTGGGCAGCATAGACAACTCCCAGGCGAGTTGCGGGTATTTTCCTCCAAGCTGTCAGAATTCAGCGTGGAAGACGGCATCCTCTTGTGGGGGACGCGTGTGATTGTCCCGGAAAAAGGCCAGGAGCTGATACTATCAGACTTGCACAATGGGCATCCAGGCGTGACCAAAATGAAAATGTTGGCCCGGAGTTATGTCTGATGGCCAGGCCTCGACACCGACATTGAGAAGGTGGCCCAAAACTGCTCCATTTGCCAGGAGCATCAGAAGCTTCCGCCGGCCGCGCCCCTACATCACTGGGAATGGCCAGGGCGGCCTTGGGCACGCCTGCTTGCAGATTTCGCAGGCCCTTTTCAAGGATCCATGTTCCTTCTACTAATTGACGCCCAGTCCAAATGGCTGGAGGTGCATAAGATGCAGGGGACAACGTCCTGCGCAACAATTGAAAAGATGCGTTTATCATTTAGTACGCATGGCCTCCCCGAGGTGCTGGTCACGGATAATGGCACTCCATTCACGAGTGAGGAGTTTGATAGGTTCACAAAGATGAACGGCATCCGCCATATCCGCACTGCCCCTTACCACCCGGCTTCAAATGGGTTGGCAGAGCGCGCAGTGCAGACATTCAAAAGAGGCCTAAAGAAGCAGTCTTCCGGATCAATGGACACGAGACTGGCTCGCTTTTTGTTTACGTACAGGACCACCCCCCATGCAGTGACTGGGGTAGCTCCCGCAGAACTCCTAATGGGCCGGAGACTTCGCACCCGCCTTAGTATGGTTTTCCCGGACATTGGCGCAAAAGTACGCCGCACACAAGAACGGCAGGGACAGGGATTTTCTCGGCATCGGCCGATTTGGCAGTTTGCGCCCGGTGACCCAGTATTCGTTCGGAATTTTGCTGGTGGTGCCCAATGGGTTCCTGGTGCAATCGTTCGCCAAACGGGCCCTATATCTTACCAAGTGCAAGCCCAGGGTCGTCTCCAGCGAAAACATGTAGACCACGTTCGGTCCAGAAGATCATCCCCTGAAAAGATTCCCCGCCCCCGGAGCTCATTTCTACAGCCGCAGAGACCAGAGACAAGGGAAGGTAGTCCTCACAATCTTCCACTGGTGCCTCACTCGAAGCCTGCGCAGGTCGTTACGGGACCGAATAGAGATAGAGACGCTGACATGACGGAGGCAGCAGACTCTGACTCCGAGATGGAGACACAGGATGCATCAGAGGGGGAATCCTTGGGTCCACGGGCCGTGGATGTACAACTGCGCCGTTCATCACGGAAGCGCCGGTCTCCGTCTCGTTACACGCCGCCTGATCCAGCGCTGCGTGCAAATGATGTCTGGCCTGCGGCCAAACGAGTCCGACGCCCTCCTTCGCCAGGGTCTTCAGTGGATTCCTTGGACTTTGGGGGGGAGGGATGTTATAACCTGCCTACTTACCATTGGCTGGGGACTAATGACTATCCCACAATCCTGTGGGAGTATGAGCTTCCCCAATGAGGGGGGCGGAGAAACCACTAGTAAACTCCTAGTATAAATAAGCTGGCCAGTTCAGGAACCAGGAGGAAGGAGTATGTAGCAAGGGAAGTTACTGCTACTGTTATGTATATATGTTATAGTAAATAAATGTTATTACTTTGTATCCTTAAAACTCGTGCTGGATTCTTCGTGGCCCTTACAAAATGGGGGATATGGGGAAGGGGGGATATGGGGGAGGGGGGGATATGGGGGAGGGGGGATATGGGGGATATGGATATCGGGCAGGGGGGGAGGCTCACCCTGGCTGCTCCGTGGTGTCAGGGCCACAGCGGTGACGGCCTCTGCCACCTCCCTCCACAGATGCCGGCTGTGGCGTGGGGCAACTCTGCGGCCGTGTCTGGGATACAGGGCCTCCCTCCTCTGCTCCACTGCGTCCAGGAGCGCCTCCACATCCCGTGACTGGAACCTCGGGGTTGAGCGGCGGGCGGCCATCCGGTCGGGTGTTCCAGTCGGGTGTTCCGGTCGGTGGGGGGGAGCAGCGCGTCCTGATGAGCCGTCACGCCGTGCGGCGTGTATGGCGCCGCACGGTGTGAAGCACGTGAGCAAGCGCGGATCCCGTCACGTCGCTGCTAGCCCATTCCGGGCCGCAGACTTTGCGACGTTTGGGGCGGCGTGATGAAGGTCGGATTTGCGCCGTTTTTGGCGCTGATCGGCGGACTTTGCGCCGATAATGGAGAATTTCGCCCCAGATGTGTAGTGGAGTAAGTGCCACACAGTGATACAGGTGCACAATGGTGCAGTTTAGGATGACTTAAAAATGTTGTATGCACTTGCATCTCAGCTTTGCAAGATTAACTGTCAGCAGCTAGAGCTGGAGATAGCACAATAGCCGTATGTTATTTCCTTCCATATGCTTCTTGTTTCCTCATGTCCTAGTGGCAGTGCATTTGTGTTTTCCATTGCAATCTGTGCCTGGTCCCATTAACTACAGTGGTGGCTATGCTCCTGATACAGTTGGGGAGATTCTCCATGTTCCTTGACTATCTGAGGAACTTTGTGTACTGGCCTTTGTGATTTCAATTAATGAAAATCCCAAGCTAAAAGTTAAAGCTTGAATTCTTGAGTTACTCTTCCAGCTATTCCCATGTGCATAATGGGATGTATGTGTAGCCAATATTTCTGTCTTTGGTCAGGCACATCTAGCTTTAGTACAGTCAAAAACATGCGGATAAAATCGTGCATCTAGTATTTCCCAATATGAATATTTTAAAAGGTACCCAAGAAAGATTCAGTGATTTGAGCTTTATCTGAAACGTTTGGAGTAATGCACTCAAATAAACTGCTACAGTGATGACCGTTCGTGTGATAAATTGTGAAAGCAGAGATGGTGTACATATATCTGCAACTTTAATAACATTAATCAAGAAAAATCTTAAAAGATATTGCTTAATTCTCACTGAAATCCAGTCTACTACACTTGGCCAAGAAATTTGACCATGTAGTGCCCTCTCTTTTAGCTTCATAGCCTTCAATGGTTGGAGTCATACCTGGCACAAAGGACGTTGGTTGTGGTGGTTGGAGATCAATCATCTCAACTCCAGGACATCACTGCAGGGGTTCCTCAGGGTAGTGTCCTAGGCCCAACCATCTTCAGCTGCTTCATCAATGACCTCCCTTCCATCATAAGGTCAGATGTGGAGATGTTTGTGGATCCGCAAACATGTTCAGCACCATTCGTGACTCCTCAGATAATGAAGCAGTCCATGTCCAAATGCAGCACGACCTGGACAATATCCAGGCTTGGGCTTACAAGTGGCAAGTTACTTTTGCGCCACACAAATGCCAGGCAATGACCATCTCCTACAAGAGAGGATCTAACCACCGCCCTTTGACATTCAATGGAATTACCATCGCTGAATCCCCCACAATCAACATCGTGGGGGGATACCATTGATCCGAAACTGACTATGGACTAGCCACATTAATACTGTGGCCACCAGGGCAGGTCAAAGACTAGGAATTCTACAGTGAGTAATTCATCTCCTGACCCCCCCAAAGCCTGTCCACCATCTACAAGGCACAAGTGAGGAGTGTAATGGAATACTCTCCGCTTGCCTGGGTGAGTGCAGCTCCAACAACACTCAAGAAGCTCAACACCATCCAGGACAAAGCAGCCCATTTGATTGCTCCCCTTCCACAAACATTCAAACCCTTCACCACCGACAAACAGTGGCAGCCGTGTGTACCATCTACAAATTGCACTGCAGTAATTCACCAAGGTTCCTTAGACAGCACCTTCGAAACTCACGACCACTAGCATCTTGAAGGACAAGAGCAGCAGATACCTGGGAACCCCACCACCAGGAGGTTCCTCTCCAAGTCACTCATCAGGCTGACTTGGAAATATATCGCCGTTCCTTCACTGTTGCTGGGGCAACATCCTGGATCTCCCTCCCTAACAGCACAGTGGGTGTACCTACACCTCAAGGACTGCAGTGGTTTAAGAAGGCAACTCACCACCATCTTCTGAAGGGCAACTAGAGATGGGCAATAAATGCTGGCCTAACTAGCAATGCTTACATCCCATAAACGAATAAAACAAATATGGTGGGCAGGAAATGGATGCTAATTAATAACTGGAAGTATGGCAACCAATTGATGCGTGTGTGTGTGTGTGTGGGGGGGGGGTTAATTGGGGGAAAGAATTGCTGTCCAGGGCTCCTGCCTATGGCTGGTGTTAACCCGTGGTAAATTCAAAGAAGGGATCTAATACCTGTTTGAAGCCCCTTCGACAATATTGGTTTGTCCCAATATAGCCAGTACTGGGCTTCCATATAGGAAAGCTACATCAATGTACAGGCCTAAGGGTTTGCTGTAGACAGGAAGGTAAATGTTTAAAATATACTTGAATTAGTGTGGAACTGAGAGGAACGTGATTTTCTCTCCCGAACCACAGTCAAATCAGAATAGTGGCGGAGTCATGAAATGATAACAGCTCGAGGGACTAAGAAATATAGTAGGCAGAGGTGATAAGGCAATCGAGTTATTGCTAAATTTGTTTCAAAAATTATAAGGAAGTAGGCTTCTATTTTTTCAAATTCTAACTAACCTGACCAGGAACTTGAACAGGGAAGGATTCTATCTGATGTACGTCGGCACCAGAATCAGGGCATTTTCTGATCCTCTTTTTCTTTTCTACTTTGGCTTTGTACAGCATCCAGAGTTCCCCCCTAACCTGGAGGTGACTGACGAAACATTGGATAAAGCTTCTGGCACAGATGTAAACAACATGTAAGTCTGACCAAGACGCATGATGCCAACCTTCTGCTAATGCTGCTCTGAATTGGTCTGTAGGGACTTGCGTGTTTCAAGGATAACTCCATCCCCGCAGGATTTGTAAGTTTGTTCCAATTCCAGAGATTCCTTACTTTTCTGAAAGGGGAGTGGGGGGGTGGGGGGTGGGGGGGGGGGGGGGGGGGTGACCAGAGGCATATGCGAATCTTCATCAGCCATGAATAATTGACCCAGATGAGCTTGAAGGAGTATTTTTGTAAATTTGTAACATGACTGATTTGTTATTTTTAACTCCAACCTAGTTAATCTGTTCTCCTAATTCTCAAAATTAATTATATGGTTGAAATCTCGTTAAGTAGTTTTAGTAATATCCTGAACTGTGAGCAGATCTCGGATGATTTATGAATGTTTTATAAATCCTGAGATTAATTTTTTTTCTTCTTTTTTAAAAGTAAATTTAGAGTACCCAATTATTTTTTTCCAATTAAGGAACAATTTACACCTACTTTTTACAAAATACACCTACTTTGCACATCTTTTGGGTTGTGGGGGTGAAACCCACGCAGACACGGGGAGAATGTGCAAACTCCACACGGACAGTGACCCAAGGCTGAGATCGACCCCGGGTCCTCGGTGCCGTGAGGTAGCAGTGCCGAAGATTAGTTTCTGACCTTGTAGTCATACTCATTGGGTGCGATTCTCTGAAATGGAGACAGAGTGTTCACGCCATCGAGGTTCACGATGGCGCGAAACGGCCCCTATCCCGACCGATTCAGGACCCGAAAATGGGCTAGGAGCGGCGCCGCGTCATTTTCGCGCGCCAGGCCTTGGCGCCGCGTAATGGCGGCGCCACATACATGACGCGGCCGGTGCCGCATAACTGTCGTAACCCGCGCATGCGTGGTTGCCGTCCTCCCCGAGTCCGCCCCGCAAGAAGATGTCCGATGGATCTTACGGGGCTGCGGAAGAAAGGAGGTCTTGTTTCAGAGAGGCCGGCCCGACGATCGGTGGGCACCGATCACAGGCCAGACCCCATTTGAGCCCCCCCCCCCCCCCCCCCCCGGTGCAGGATCCCCCTCCCCCCCCCCGCAGGCCACCCCCTCCCCAGCGTTCCCGCGCTGTTCCCGCTGGCAGCGACCAGGTGTGGACGGCGCCGGGGGGAACCCCCCGTTTTGGCCAGGACGCTCGGCCCATCCGGCACTGAGAATTGCGGGGGTACCGGTGAATTGCCATTTTGGCTGTCTCGGGCGATTTACTGGACCGCGCCGCGCAAAATGCGATTGTGCCGATCTGGCCGCTTCCGTGAATCGTGGGAAGGCATCGGACCGGCGTCGTGGGAAAATTTGGCGACCCAGGCGATTCTCTGAAACGGCGCGGGAGCAGAGAATCGCGCCCATTATTTTTCAAAAGATAATCTAAATTGTCAGTATGTATATGTGTGTTCTCCCAGTTATCTGCCCCATAACCTATTGCTAGGAAATATGGAAGAGCTGCATGGGATGCCTCTTTCTCTTAAGTCCAACTCTTTTTCTGTTCTGCATTGTTTACAATGCTGTTCCATTTTGTAGTTTTCTTCAATTACATCCCTAAGGTTTCTCTTGAAGGAAATAGCTGGAACAGCACAGGATTAGAAGACACGTTCCATAAAAGGAGCTTACGTTTTAAGGAATTGTTGCTGGAGAATAAAAGTATCTATTAGCCTCCATTATCCATTCTGTTATCTTATCAATTGACATCTAGGCCGGGATTCTCCGACCCCCTGGGTCGGAGGATCCCCGGGGCGACATGAGAATCGTGCCTCGCCGCCCCGACGCCGGGTTCCTGATTCTCCCCCGCCGATTCTCGGGCGCCCACGGGATTCCCACCGCACCGGTCGTGGGCCGTTGAAAGCGGCCCCCCGGCGATTCTCCGGGCCCCGATGAGCCGAGTGGCCGGCGAGTTCGGCCGAGTCCCGCCGGCGGGACCTGGAAGGCGAGTCTGTGGGGACCGTCCTGGAGGGGGGGGGGCGGGGGGATCCAACCCTGGGGGGGGCCCCCATGGTGGCCTGGCCCGCGATCGGGGCCTCCCGATCGGCGGGCGGGCTGGTTCCTGGGGGTCTATGTTCCTTCGCGCCGGGCCCCTGTAGGCCTCCGCCATATTGCCCAGGCGCCGGCGCGGAGAAGGAAACCCCCGTACATGCGCGTAATCACGCCAGTCGTTCCGCACATGCGCAGAAATACGCCAGCCGTAGCGCGCATGTGCGAACTTGGCTGGAGCTGTGGGGCCCACTCCGGCGCCGACCTAGTCACCTAGGAAGGGGAGCATTCCCCATTATCGGGGACCGTTGACGCCGGAGTGGTTGGCGCCGCTTTTCACGCCGGCGTGGGGACATAGCCCCATTATTGGAGAATCCCGCGCAGCAGCTTCCTCAACATTGCCGTAATGATATTTGACAACTGCTCAAAGCTGGGGGTTGCCAATATGAAGTTTAAAAATTGTTATATTTTGGTATTTCTCTTTAATTTGAAGTAAAATGGAGGAATGATAGGGGTCATGTGATCTGCTCTGACTTCTATGGCAAGCCTGGGTTGCTTGACTGCTATGTGGGCAAGAGGATCCCAAGCCAAGGCACTGGCTGAGAAGGTGCAATATGTTCACACTGTGGACAGTGGCAATTGAATGCAAATATGTGAATTGGGAGCAGGAATAGACCACTCAGCCCCTTGAAGGATTTGGTTGATCTGATTGTAACAACTATATTTCCTTGCATCCCCTTGCTTATCAAGAATATAGCTACCTCTGCAAGAATATATCTACCTCTGCCAGAAACATATTCAAAGACTCTGCTTCGACTGCCTTTTGAGGAAGAGCGTTCTAAAGACTCCCGACTCTCTGAGAGAAAAAAATTCTCTTCTCTATCTTAAATAAACAACCCCTTATTTTTAAACATTGAGCCCCAGTTCTAGATTCTCCCACAAGAGGAAACATCCTCTCCAAATGTCAAAACCCCTCAGGATCTTTATACTGTGCAATAAGAGGTGGCTTGGATGCCAAGTATACATTGGTAAAAGTAGAGAGCGCAAGTTGATTATTCTATCATCACATGTGCCTATTACCTCCTGCCAGTTTCTAATGCAAGTTTAATAAAGATAATGCATGCATAAAATCAGGAAACCTATTCGTGCGCATTAGTGACCAAAGAAAAATGTACTCGGTGAAGGATTTTTGAGCCCCTGGATCATCCTTTTTGTGATTTTTGTACTTTCTGTAGAGCATTGTTCTCTTTTTGGAGGTAAGCTAAAAAGAACTGGATGCAATTTTCTTCCTGGGTGAGCTGACAAATCATTCTATTAACATCAGCTGCTTGAACCTACCCTCTGTGCGTCTCTTGATGTGTCCTAATACTCGGTTGATTAGTATTATGCTGTGAATTGATATTTTCGAGAGCCAGTTTATAATACTTCAGGTAGTTTCCCTACTGCACAATAATTACCCTTTGTTGACATTGTGACTATTGGAACTAAATGAAATACTTGTCATTGTATTTGATAAACGTGGTTACTCATTAAAGGCACGTTGACATGGAAATTCTACAGTGCGCATCGTTCTAAGATAAAGAATGTAACATTCAGAAATCTGATGGCATCGGAAAGCCACATTCTTGTGAGCTGTTGCCAAGTCCTTCTTAAAACAAATGCCGTTCGCTGGCAGTGGGATTCTCTCCTCCTGCCGCTTCCCAGTGGGATTTCCCATTAAAGCCACCCCACGTCGCTGGAAAACCCGTTGGCGGCGGTATGCTGCCGGAGGGAAAAGAGAATCTCAACAGCCAGAGATATCCGGCCTGAAGCTCTGTTTCACTGGGATCCTCTCGGTGTTGCAGTTGTGCCTTTTGGTATTGAGCTTTGTGGCTTTTGCTAAGTTTGTTTTTGGGTATTAATGAACTCTGCTCCACTTAGTATAATTAGTGTAAAATATATAAATATTTATTTATCTTTGCCATTCAGTACAAAGCACATAGGCGTAGTATTAAAAGCAACAACATCAGACAACATATATATACACACAGAAATCACACTACATTTTTAGCAAGTCCTTTACAAGTCGCTACATTTTCAGCATTCAGAACAAAATCACGCAAAGCCAGGTATCAACTATTCTATGTGAAAAAAAATTACAAATATCAAGACGTGAACCAAATTTCTGTAGTTTATAATGATGAACATGCAAAAGACTGTAATTGTGAGTAAAGAACTTTTCAGGCTTAAATCAATTTATAAGCTTCAACTAAATCAAAAATCAATCTTCTCTTCCCTAAAGATTGTAATCCAAGAATCAAACACTCCTCATAAGGTATTCCCCAATGCCTTCTATTTTCCTGGTAACAGGCCTTTGTACTCTCGCCATAAGCTGTATACCTCTCTGAAAGTGTGGATTCCAAACTGTGGATGTATTCTCCAGATGTGGATGTACCAGCTACTTACAGTGTTTAAGATAAACACTAACATCCCTACTCAATTAGGATGCATTCAGCACTCATAAAACATGTGCTGCTGACTGTACTGCCTAAGCCCCATGATTCGTAAACTTCAAATTACTGGTATCAATCACACCCAATTCCTTTTTAATGGTTGAATATGTGAAAAGCTGGCCATTGATCTGAAACTGTGAATTAGGATTATTGTGATCAAAATGGAAAACTGAACTCTTTGCCACATTATAGGTAAGTTGCCACTCCTTGAACCACTGTACGATAGTGGAGAGTTCACTCTGGAGAAGTGCGTTTGAGAGTCCTGGATTATTTTTCTTAACTTCCAAATAAATGTTAACGTCATGCGCATATTTCAAAACAGTATTATGCTGAATCCGGCCATCAATATCATTAATATAAGCCACAAATAAAAGGGGGCCAAGGACACTTCCTTGAGGGACTTCAGAAATCAAATTAAAAACAAAGAAGAATGCAGCACAGGAACAGGCTCTTTGGCCCTCCAAGCCTGTACCAGTCATGATACTAACCTTGGCCAAAACCCTTAAGAACAAAGAACAAAATTAATGTTGATTTTTTTTTCTAGATTATTAATAAAGGTGGTGAATAGCACAAAATCATGTATAGGCGAGTCGTTATTCCCCACAACTATCTCTGGCCATTTATCACCGCCTTGGTTTCCTTCTGGATGCTAACTGGACAATTAATTGGTTCTATATTTATTTCATGGGCTTTTACTGTCATGGAAAGTGGGTCGTGAGCTTCAAATCTGAAACCAAAGCACTTTTACATTGACTGCAGCTGATGGGGGAGGGTAAAGCTTTGTGGTAACTGTACAAAACAATGGAAACCAGCGTGGCTGCTTGTTCCTGATGATGCCATGGAACCATGAATATGTGGCCTTGTGATCCTGCCACTGGAATAAGGGAGCTGGTATTAGCAACATAAAAGCATCATTGGGGCTTCCCCATGGAATAGCAGTGCAGAGATATTGCACACTCATGTTCCAGACTTGAGGCCCAAATATTAAACTCTCCACAGCATTAATTGACTATCACCTAACTCAACAGACACTTCAGAATAAAGCCATGTCTTCAGTGAATCCCAAAACTCTTGTAAGATGTGAAAGATCCCTTGTTGCTAAAGGCATGCTGCCTGCTTTTGGCCTGCGTTTTGATTTCTTTGTGTGCAAAATTTGTGAATGTAATTTGTAATCTGTTTGACGACTTCCATATAGATGTGACTGTCGTGGTTGACTGCGTTGTTCAGCCTGCCTTCATTTCAAGTTACCTTCATTGCACTGACTGCCTGACATTAACACTGATTCGGCCAGGCACATACAACTGTGTTTAATAGAGTGAAACATATATCTCAGTGAGGTACTTCTGTTGAGTTCTTGGTCCTGGCTGAATAAGTTGATCTCAGCAGTAGGGATAACAGGATGATCCCTTAGTGGCTGGGATGGAGGAGAGATGGGGCAGCTAAGATTACTGCACTTGATTACCATCAAGTGATCCCTGCATGTAACTGCATGTGCAACGTCTGGGTGAGGATAGGGCAATGCCTTTGCTGCAGTAGTCTCCTTTTCTTTCCCCACCTTGAATTGTGATCAAACAACTTGACTATCAACAGTCACTGCCTAGGACCATGAATAAAGTATGACAACTTGGCGAGCAGGAGCAACCCTGCAATTGGTTGCATATCATCCTCATGCCTGGAAATCTTTATACAGGATTAGGTCTTATAGCAGCTAGCCCCTTTAAGAGTGCGCGTGCATCGGGGAGGTCATGTGACTTGACCGCCTAATGAGGAACAAGTGCTTGGATCTCGGTGCTGCACGTGGCCTTTTGCAACCAATTGTGATCCTAGTGCTGAGAATGAAGATATCTGTGTGTAGTTTGTATTTAAAATAAACAAATCGTTGGTTAACTGGTGGTCGCCAATTATTGCATTTACTACAGGTCTGAACCATTAAATTAAGATTGTTAATGTTTGATCTCGGGTGGCCTTTGAGCGAGGCTCCTTTGAGCTGAAAGCTTAACAAATGTAGTGAGTTGGTTTTGCTGGGTGTTAGCCATCGAATACTGTAGATTTAAATTACATTTTTTGAAGTAATTGCTCTCATGCAAGGTAAGGTCCTTCTAGGGTAGCATACACAGGCCGTGTCTCCCCTCCATTGAAGAAAAGTGCAGTGGTAGACTTTCCTGCCTCTGTGGGTCAGCCTAAATGATGCCCACTAAATAACTTCTGCATGGCTTCAGTTAACAATGCTGAATTTTACATTATCGAGGATCGGCTGCTTTATGTTGGTTACAATTACTAAAAGTGACCATGGATAGGTGAGCCCCAGGGTATGGACATGGGTGTGTCCTGGGCGAGTGTGGATGGAGACTTGCATTGTGTGAGTGCAGGGAAAGTGGACGTGTGGGAGGGTTTGTGTGGGTGGGCCACAGGAGGGTGTGGAGGGATGGGGATTGTAGTGTGATTGTGGGAGGGAGTTTGGGTATAGGTGAGCCATGGATGGGAGTGTATGTGTGTGTGAGGTTTGCACTAACCCCTCAGCCATCTTGTTTCTGTTATAGCTACCAGCATTATGCTCAGATTTTGGTTATAAATAGTAATTAGCTGCCTCACAGCGCTGAGGTCCCAGGTTCGATCCCAGCTCTGGGTCACTGTCCGTGAGGAGTTTGCACATTCTCCCCGTGCTTGCATGGGTTCCGCCCCCACAACCCAAAGATGTGCAGGGTAGGTGGATTGGCCGCACTAAATTGCCCCTTAAATGGGAAAAATGAATTGGGTACTCTAAATTTATAAAAACATAAAAATAAAAAAAATAGTAACTAGATGCACATTGACTTTTGTTCTGTTGTTCACTCAAAATTAAAATAAAAACATTTTGTTACAGCTTCCAGCTTACAGTGGAGATGTTTGATTATATGGACTGCGAGCTGAAGGTTGCTGAAAGTGGTGAGTTCTTTAATCAGTGGGACACTTTTAGTCCATCCCTTGACCGAAATGTTAATGTAGAAAATTCAGTCTAAAAATGATGAATAAATAGGTTTTTAGAAAACTTTGTGAAAAAAATACCAGTAGTTTGAGCTTTCAGACAGAAATAAAACAAAGCGATTTAATGCTGCATATGTCGAATTTGAACTCAGAACCTCAGAGCATTACCCTGGGTCTCAGGATTACTAGTCCAGTGAAAATACCACAATGCCACCTCCCCCAGAGAGATTTGGCTTGTCTTTAAACTGGTGGGCGACATGGCGGCACAGTGCTTAGCATTGCTATATCACAGTGCTCGGGATCCGAGTTCAATTCCAGCCTTGGGTGACTGTGTGGAGTTTGCACTTTCTCCCCGTGTCTGCGTGGGATTCCTGCAGGTGCTCCGATTTCCTCCCGCAGTCCAAAGTTGTGCAGGTTAGGTGGGATAGGGCGGGGGAATGAGCATAGATGTAGGGTGTTCTTTCAGAGGGTTGGTGCAGACTCGATGGGCCGAATGGTTTCCTTCTGCACTATAAGAATTCTATGGATATCGGTCTTCTGTGCTATGTGTTCAATTTCATTAGGAAAATGCAAGTTCTATTGAGGTGTGACTGTAAGAAGTTGACAGAATCAATGGGTAAATTTACTTTCCGCTTCACCCACCTCTGAACTCCTCCAGCCCTACAATCCTACAGACTAAATTGGCTGGTCCTCTGACTCTGCCCTTCTGTGTAGCATTCTCCTTCCTTCGTCTTGCCATTGGCGATGATTTGCTTTCAACTATTTTGGCCCTTTTGCTTTAGAGTTCCGTCTCTAAAATCCTCTGCCCCATCCGCCTCCTTCTTCTCCTTTGAGACGTCCTCAAAACTCACTTCTTTGACTAAGCTTTTCGTCATCTTTCCGTATTTACCCTTCTCTGATTCAGCGTTCACTTTTGTCTAATTATGCTACTGTGAAGCACCTTGGAATGTTTCTCTATTTTAAAGGTGCTATACAAATGCAAGTTGTTGATATTGCAGTGCAGACTCAGATTTGACCATCATTTGGTGTTGTGATTGGCCTCAATGTCACTTCGGGAAGCACAAAGACCTTGCTGAGAAATATACATCAGATGAGGACATGATTGAGTAAGGTACTACAGGCTGCCCTTGTATCAATTACTGACTTTCTTCAGAAAATTGATAAATGTGCTTTAATCGCCACGTGCTCCACAGCTTCTAACTTCATTCATCAGTCTTTTTCAAGAAAGGGGTCTCTGATCTTTTAAAGGGTCTACTTAATGCACTGTACAATATTTTAGTCCCAGAGACATCTTGCTTTTATTTATTTAAAATAAATTTAGAGTACCCAATTCTTTTTTCCCAATTCATGGGTAATTTAGCGTGGCCAATCTACCGACTGTGCAGATTTTTGGGTTGTGGGGGTGAGACCCACACAAACACGGGGAGAATATGGAAACACGGAAAGTGACCCGGGGCCGGGATTGAACTCGAGTCCTCGGCACCATGAGGCAGCAATGCATAATCACTGTGCCACCGTGACGCCCTAGACATCTTGCTTTTAAACATATCCTCATTACCTGAATGCCTTGGTGGAGATTCTTGGAGTCTAATTGTGGTATCCTATTTATATTCTAATATTCCCATCAGTATTTTTAAAACTTGCAATTTAAAGTAGCAATTTTGAAAGAAAAAGTTACTTTTAGGGAATTGGTCGAATATATTTGTTGAACCTGACACTTAAAAATCCACAATGACTCATTAATATCTATATAGTGTGCTTGTGTTAGAACATAGAACATACAGTGCAGAAGGAGGCCATTCGGCCCATCGAGTCTGCACCGACCCACTTAAGACCTCACTTCACCCTATCCCCATAACCCAATAACCCCTCCTAACATCTTTGGTCACAAACGGCAATTTAGACTTCCGCCGCATCGCCGCATATTTCGGCGGCTCCCGCTAGAACGGACTTTTGGGCTCTCCAGAGGAACCCCAACGGAAATGTTTCGACGACTTTTCGTGTGGGAAGGTGAGAGCAAGCTTCCCCTTCCATAGTATATGGAGTGGACCAGAAGTGGAGCGGTAAAAAAAAGCGGCTTTGGAGCAGCGAAAGAAATGAGAGAGGAAAAACAAGATGGCGGAGGGCGGAGATCGAGCAGCAGGGGGCCGGAGCAGCAGGAGTTTCTCAGGCGCTGCGTGGAGGAGCTGAAGAAAGAGGTGCTGGCGCCAATGCTGACGGCGATCGAGGGGTTAGTGGAGACCCAGAAGGCCCAAGGGGTAGAGATCCGAGAGGTGCGGGAAAAAGCCACCGAGAACGAGGACGAAATCTTGGGCCTGGCGGTGAAGATGGAGGCGCACGAGGCGCTGCACAAGAGGTGGGCCGAAAGATTCGAGGACCTGGAGAACAGGTCGAGGAGGAAGAATCTTCGGATTCTGGGTCTCCCTGAAGGGGTGCAGGGGGCCGATGCCGGGGCGTATGTGAGCACGATGCTCCATTCGCTGATGGGTGCGGAGGCCTCTCCGAGTCCCCTGGAGCTAGATGGGGCTCATCGGGTCCTGGCGAGGAGACCCAAGGCCAACGAGCCGCCAAGGGCAGTAGTGGTGAGGTTTCATCGTTTCGTGGACAGAGAGTGTGTCCTGAGATGGGCCAAGAAGGAGCGGAGCAATAGATAGGAGAATGCGGTGATCCGAATCTACCAGGACTGGAGCGCGGAGGTGGCAAAGAAGAGAGCTGGTTTTAATCGGGCCAAGGCGGTGCTGCATAGGAAGGGGGTGAGATTCGGAATGCTGCAGCCAACGCGACTGTGGGTCACATTTCAGGATCGACACCACTACTTTGAAACGCCTGAAGAGGCTTGGACCTTTATCCAAACTGAAAGATTGGACTCAAACTGAGGGCCTGTGGTTGCGGGGGGGGGAAGTTGGTTGTATACAGGGTTTTAACTATGCGTAAGGAATGTTCCACGGGTGGGGCGATGGATCGGGATGGGGGAAGAGATTTGATGGGGAGACTGTGGGGAATGTGGGCGCCGGTGCTGGAGGGAAAGGAGGCCCGGGGATGGGGGAATTGGGATAAGGCCGCAACAGAAGCTGCGCCACGGGGTGGGGCTGGCTCAGGAAAGCGCGGGCTTTTTCCCGGAGGGCGGAAGGGGGGGGGGGGGTTGGGGGGATGGAGGAGCGCACACCGATTGCTGGCGAGGAGGAGGATGGGGGATTTCCACACGAGGGGGGTGGTCAATGGGAAGGCGGGGGAAGCCGGGGTCAGCAGATGTCAGCTGACTTATGGGGGGAGCAAAAGAGCTAGACATGGATCTAGCGGGGGGCGGAGGGTGGGGGGGGGGGGTGGAGAGTGGGGAAAAATAGGGTTGTTGCTGCATTGGCCGAGGGGGAACTGAAAACAGAAGAGGTGGTCGGGGCGGGGGTTCCCCGTCTGGGGGACTGGAGGGTGCGGGAGGCGCGGGCTCGGGACTGGCCTAAAACAGGTGATGGCTAGTCGGCAGGGAGGGGGGGGGGGGGGGGCGGGGTCAGGTTAAGAAAGGGATGGGTAGGACAGGTATTCCATTCTGGGCTGGATGCGAAGAACAGAGGGGTGGCAATACTGGTGGGGAAGCGGGTGTCGTTTGAGGCCAAGAACATAGTAGTGGACAATGGTGGTCGATACGTGATGGTGAGCGGTAGGTTGCAGGGGATGGGGGTGGTATTGATAAATGTATACGCCCCGAACTGGGACGATGCTGGATTTATGAAGCGTATGTTGGGGCGCATTCCGGACCTGGAGGTAGGAAGCTTGATAATGGGGGGGGGGGATTTTAACACGGTGTTGGACCCAGCATTAGATCGTTCCAGATCTAGGACCGGGAAGAGGCCGGCTGCGGCCAAGGTGCTTAGGGGGTTTATGGACCAGATGGGGGGAGTGGATCCATGGAGATTTGCCAGGCCCCTGGCCAGGGAATTTTCTTCTTTCTCCCACGTACACAAAGCCTACTCCCGGATAGATTTTTTTGTTCTGAGCAGGGCGCTGATCCCGAAAGTGGAGGGAACGGAGTATTCGGCCATAGCCATCTCAGATCACGCCCCGCACTGGGTGGAACTGGGGTTGGGAGAGGAGAAGGACCAACGCCCGTTGTGGCGTTTGGATGTGGGATTACTGGCAGATGAGGAGGTGTGCGGGAGGGTACGGGGGTGCACTGAAAAGTATTTGGAGGCCAACGACAACGGGGAGGTGCAGGTGGGGGTAGTATGGGAGGCGCTGAAGGCGGTGGTCAGGGGAGAGTTCATCTCCATCAGGGCTCACAGGGAGAAGAGAGAGGGCAGGGAAAGGGAGAGGTTAGTGGGGGAGATTTTAAGCATGGACAGGAGATATGCAGAGGCCCCTGAAGAGGGACTACTTAGGGAGAGGCAAAGTCGCCAGATGGAATTCGACTTGTTGACCACAGGGAAGGCAGAGGTACAGTGGAGGAAAGCACAGGGGGCGACGTATGAGTATGGGGAGAAGGCGAGCCGGATGCTGGCACATCAGCTCCGTAAGAGGATGGCAGCTAGGGAGATAGGTGGACTCAAGGATGGAAGAGGAACTACGGTGCGGAGTGCGGTGAAAATAAATGAGGCATTTAAGGCCTTCTGTGAGGAGCTGTACAGATCCCAGCCCCCAGCGGGGGAAGAGGGGATGCGATGATTTTTGGACCAACTGAGGTTCCCGAGGGTGGAGGAGCAGGAGGTGGCTGGTTTGGGGGCGCCAATTGGGTTGGAGGAGCTGATTAAAGGACTGGGGAGCATGCAGGCGGGGAAGGCCCCGGGTCCAGGTGGGTTCCCGGTTGAGTTCTACAGGAAGTACGTAGACCTGTTAGCCCCGTTGCTGGTGAGGACTTTCAATGAGGCAAGGGAGACCCTGCCCCCGACAATGTCTGAGGCGATGATCTCTTTGATCCTGAAGTGGGATAAGGATCCAATGCAATGTGGGTCGTATAGGCCGATTTCGCTCCTTAACGTGGATGCTAAGTTGCTGGCAAAAGTGCTGGCTACGAGGATTGAGGACTGTGTCCCGGGGGTGATTCACGAGGACCAGGCGGGATTTGTAAAGGGCAGGCAGCTAAGCACCAATGTGCGGAGGCTCCTAAACGTGATAATGATGCCATTGGTGGAGGGAGAGGCGGAGATGGTGGCAGCTATGGACGCGGAGAAGGCCTTTGACCGAGTAGAGTGGGAGTATCTCTGGGAAGTGTTGCGGAGGTTTGGGTTCGGGGAGGGGTTTATCAGTTGGGTTAAGCTCCTATATAGAGCCCCGGTGGCGAGTGTGGTTACGAATCGGCGGAGGTCGGAGTATTTTCGGCTGTATCGAGGGACGAGGCAGGGGTGCCCCCTGTCCCCCCTGTTGTTTGCATTAGCAATTGAACCTTTGGCCATGGTATTAAGGGAGTCAAGGAAATGGAGGGGGGTGGTCCGAGGGGGAGAGGAGCATCGAGTGTTGCTGTATGCAGACGACCTGTTGCTGTATGTGGCGGATCCAGTCGAGGGGATGGTGGAGGTCATGCAGATCCTAAGGGAGTTTGGGGACTTCTCGGGCTATAAGCTCAATGTAGGGAAAAGTGAGCTCTTCGTGGTGCATCCAGGGGACCAGGGAAGAGGGATAGACGACCTACCGTTGAGGAGGGCGGAAAGGAGCTTTCGGTACTTGGGGATCCAAATAGCTAGGAGTTGGGGGGCCCTGCATAAACTTAATATGATGGGGGTGGGTGGGGGGGGGTGGAGGGGGGGGTGGAGGGGGGGTGGTGGGGGGGGGGGGTGGGGGGTGGAGGGGGGGGGTGGAGGGGGGGTGGGGGCGTGGGGGTGGTGGGGGGGTGGGGTGGTGGTGGTGGGGTGGGGTGGTGGTGTGGGGGTGGGTGGGGGGGGCATTTCTTTCGGGGGGGTGTAGAAGGGAGGGCGGGGAAAGGGGTTTTTCCTAGGGGCACTTGAGAAAGGAAAAACATAAGCATATGGGAAAGTCAATATGTGCGGGAGGAACCCATTGTACAAAGCTCTGTCTTATGTTGGATTGATATGTTTATGTCTTGCTCTGTGACTTTTCTTTTCTTTTTTGTTACGGGGGGGGGGGTTTGAATGGTTGAAAATTTTTGTTGAAAAAACAAAAACAAAGGGCAATTTAGAATGTCCAATCCACCTAACCCGCACACCTTTGGACTGTGGGAGGAAACCAGAGCACCCGGAGGAAACCCACACAGACACGGGGAGAACATGCAGACTCCGCACAGACAGTGACCCAGCGGGAATCGAACCTGGAATCCTGGCGCTGTGAAACCACAGTGCTATCCACTTGTGCTACTATGCTACCGTGTTGTTGCTAAATGTTGAATGGTATAGAAGACTGAAAGTAATTTGGGCTGTCAGCTTGGATCAATTTGTAATTTACTGATGGTTCCGACTGATGCCCCGTAAGGTGTGCCTCTTCCCCCTTTATTTAAAACTTCATGTTCAGTTTCTTTCTTGTATTTCATTTTCTCCTCCTGAATGAACCCCGATCTGATTGGAAGCAGCCAGTCACAGGAGTGTGTTTCCCAAGAAGAACCAGGAAAGTAGGCTGACTCCAGCACCTTTCCTAACATGGGAATGTGAATTATTACAAACACACAGAACCTTTTACTTTTTTTATATAGCGTGTGTAGTAACCACCAAGTGTCTGTAGCGGCTAAATGGAGCTCTCTGGGCCCACCACTGAGCTTTGTCAGGGGGCAGTCTTCAATGATGTGAGCCATTGATTGGGGTGCAGCGCAGCTACAATTCTGGTTCCTGCAAGGCCTCACTTATTGCACAGTTTGCTGTACAAAGGCCTTGGGCAGTGTGGGAACAGTTGAGGAGTGCCCATTGTTGGTGTGGCAGGTTGAAGCCGGGTGGGCGGGCTGTGGGATCTGTGATGAGTAAGTGCTTTTCAATGGTAGCGTGTTGGCTCCATTGCTGCTGCCACAGGGCCTCTGCTGTAGTTCTTTGGCCCAGTGGTCTGAGCCATACAGGCTTCCCTGATGAGAGGCGAGCATCAGGTGGATTGATAAAGTCCTTGTATAGCGGCAGGTTTGGGTTGATGTAAACCTTCCCCAGGAACTTTCTTGTCGCAATCTCCCTCCTTATCTGAGCGGGTAGGACCTTGTTGAGGACTGGGAGCCAGGGGAGTTGGGTTGATTGAGAGGTACTTTATGCAATGGAACATTGAAAACACAATGTGCCAAACCATTTCAAGTACATAAGATCAGTGTCTAGCTAAAACTGGTGAACTAAAAAGGCTTGTGTGCCTTTTATGTTAAATATAACATTTTTAGTGATTTGATCGGTTCCAGGGAAAGGTGTTTAAAAAGTTTGCAATGGCTGTCCACTGGGTGGTAATTTCACAAATAACCAGAGTTGCATGCTTGATTGATCACTCACAACTGCTGTGTTCAGCCCTCTCTGTCAACTCCATATCTCAACATATTTTGTCGTCACAACTCAACAAAAGATCAGCACTTGATTCATAGGAGTAAAGTGGTTTTCCACAGATGGAATAATGAAGTGGATGCTAATAAACCAGCAGAGACTTGCAAAATATTTGTGGTCAAATTGATATCTTTATTGCAACAGTACTTCTTTAAGTAGAAGATTTATAGTTATCCTTTTACCAAAGACTTTAATAGAATCAAAACTTCTCACTCTGGAAAGAACTACATCAAGCTGTCCATGTGTATAAATAGGCCCAGGAATATAAATACATATTTTGTCAAGGGTCTGGCCTTGTGACTTGTTTATGGCCATAGAATATGAAAGTTTAATTGGGAACATTTTTTTCCTGAGTTGAAATGGCAGGTTTACATCTGATGGGCTCAATATTATTCCAGGAATAAAAGCTCTGTTTCCTTGAAATCTACCTGTTATTATTTCAGCATCCATCATCGAAGCAAACAGCCTTCTAGCGACCAATCTTGTTCCATTACAAAGTCCTTGTTTGGGATCGATTTTTCACGGCAACATTATAAGTGCTCCTGACTTGAGTCTAGAGTTTAGGGGCGTCATTCTCCGACCCCCCGCCGGGTCGGAGAATGGCCGTTGGCCGCCGTGAATCCCGCCCCCGCCCCCGCCGAAGTCTCCGCTCCCGGAGATTGGGCGGGGGCGGGAATCCAGCCGCGCCGGTTGGCGGGACCCCCCGCTGGATTCTCCGGCCCGGATGGGCCGAAGTCCCGCCCAGGAATTGCCTGTCCCGCCGACGTAAATCAAACCTGGTATTTACCGGCGGGACCAGGCAGCGTGGGCGGGCTCCGGGGTCCTGGGGGGGGGCGCGGGGCGATCTGACCCCGGGGGGTGCCCCCACGGTGGCCTGGCCCGCGATCGGGGCCCACCGATCCGCGGGCGGGCCTGTGCCGTGGGGGCACTCTTTCCCTTCCGCCTCCGCTACGGCCTCCACCATGGCGGAGGCAGAAGAGACTCTCCCCACTGCGCATGCGCGGGAAACTTTCGGCGGCCGCTGACGCTCCCGCGCATGCGCGGGGAAACTGACAGCGGCCGCTGACGCTCCCGCGCATGCGCCGCATTTCCGCGCCAGCTGGCGGGGCAACAAACGCCATTTCCGCCAGCTGGCGGGGCGGAAATCCCTCCAGCGTCGGCCTAGCCCCTCAATGTTGGGGCTAGGCCGCCAAAGATGCGGAGACTTCCGCACCTTTTTGCCGGCGCGATGCCCGTCTGATTTGCGCCGGCTTTGGCGCCAGTCGGCGGGCATCCCGCCGTTGGGGGAGAATTTCGCCCCTTATTCTTGCACAATGGAGAGCCTTGCCGTTGTTGGAAAATGGTGTATGGGCCGGGAAATCAAAAGTCCTGCCTTTAACAGAGCACCTACCATTTTTGCGGGGACGGGAATGGGGTCAGGTCACGTTTCACGCATGCAAGTTTTGCGGAGGCAGTTGCCCACAGAAATCAGCAGCTGCCTCCATTCGTGTGTGATCTGAGATGTGTCTGAAATCTGACATTAGACTTAGTAAGAGCAGGTCTGAATTTTGTGGATTTGTTTGGATAGCCAGGGTACCTTTTGAAAGATAATCATCTTCGGATGTTGCACTGGTGCACTTCTGGGGAGGTCAGGAGCCATTTTGGGGGAGGTCAGCTGCTCTTTGGAACCTAATGGTAGACATTGATGTACGTAAGAAGTGCAAAACCTTAATGGAACTATGAAGATCATTGGAGCTGTCAAAAACAGCTTTCAAATGTGTCTACATGAACTGCCAAAGGGAGCTTTCAAACTGCTACCGTATTTAAAACGCCTGCCCTTTAACTCTTTGAAAAGATTGTCTGGAGTGTTTAACAAAACAATTGCTTGCTATTTCACCTGCTGCTGACATAAATCTCTAAATATCTGTTGTTATAAGGCATAATGTAGTTGAAGGAATGTGAATGTAGTGAATGGATTTTTCTGAATGAGTGTGTTTTTAAAAGAGTCCATAACAGGCACTTCAAATTTTATTTTATGCAATCTCAGCTTGGATCCTGAAGTCTGCCCGTTGTGGATACGGGGTGAGTTAACATGGTAGGAAGTGTAAGGGTGAAGAATGAAGGGTGGGGGGGGGGGGGGGTCATGAGTTGGCATAGGGGCTGCAAAGAGTCTTGCAGGTGGATGGGGGCATAGATTAGCATGGAGCTTTGAGGGTTCATGGGGGCTCGATGGAGAGCATGGATTAGTGTGGAGGGCATGAGGTGGCGTGGGTTGGCACAGTTGGGGCATTGGAGTTGGTGAGGGCTGTTGGATTGTTCTGTTGTTTTTAAGACTTCAACATAGGGAGAGAAAACCCAGGCCTCAGTTTATGTAGTGGCATGTCCATTGGAGTCCATTGGAGTTGGACAATGTAGACACTCTGGAGGGTACAGACTATCATCCTCATCATCTATAGAATCAGCACCAATGTGTTATTTGAGTTTACTTGAAAGCTTTTCTAAAACTTGCTTTCAAATTTAGCACATGGAATAGCTTTGGAATAATAACTTGTATTGAATAATTATCCCTGCCAGTTTGCTACATTTAACCAATTCCATCGTCTTATCTCCCCTCCCATTTCATCCCCCCATCCCATGTCAATTCATCATTCCCTTGCATTTTCTCATGCATCCACACCCATTCTTTCCATTCCTCCCATGTTATGCCCATCCTGATCTTGCCATCCTCATCCCTCCCATCAATCCCATCTCACCCTCACATCTTTTTTTTCTTTAATTTAGAGTACCCAATTCATTTTTTCTAATTAAGGGACAATTTAGTGTGGCCAATCCACCTAGCCTGCACATCTTTGGATTGTGGGGGTGAAACCCACGCAAACACGGGGAGAATGTGCAAACTCTCCATGGACAGTGACCCAGAGCCGGGATCGAACCTGGGACCTCGGCGCCGTGAGGCAGCAGTGCTAATCCACTGAGCCACCGTGCTGCCCTCTCACCCTCACATCTGTCCAGCCAAGGCAACTTTGTTGCTCTGCTCCCCTTACCCTCTGGCCATTTGGTTCTCCTCCAAAATGCTCCTCCCCCACGTCACCTCCCCAAACCACCTTGCTGTTGCCAGCTCCAACCAGAGGTCACTCGCTCCACTCCTCTGCACACCCCGTGCCTTTGCGTGTACAGAACACCACCCACCAACAAAAGCACCCATTAAGCTGATCACTCAAAGTAGTCTGGAAGACAATCAGTGTTCAGTGTTTTATGGATTTCTGAGCACTTAATTTAATTGAACTAGTTTGAAATTCAGTATCCATTGGCTAGGTGCATGGTCATTCCGACACTGAAAGGATGATACATATTTTCCATAATTCTGAAGAAATAACATAAAACGTAAACCTCAGAATAAATACTCCCCTAAAAAGATGCTTTTCAAGTGACCAAAGTGACTAAACCTGTAAAAATATAAATGTCGAACTCCACAAGCAAAAATCATGTGATAAAACTTGAATGGAAAATGCACTCACAGCAGCTCTGTGATCAAAGCTCATATTTACAGTACCGACCCTTGATCTCTCACTACTCTGGGCTTAATCTCAGTACTGTACTGTCTATTGCTGGTTGCAACGAGGAGTGACCCTGTGTTCCCTTCACAATGCAGTCAAACCAGGCTGCAGCTCAGCCTCTGTGCTCCCATACCAATGCATTCAGATCCGGCTGTGTGTCATCATCATCCTCTCCACGATGGAAAGGAGCCATCTTCAGCCTCTGTGATTTCTGTGTTTCAAATGGGCCATTTTGTTTGATACTACGGGCTGTAATAAAGGGTGCAGCAAAAGCTCATATCACGCAAACCAGAAATACATAATAAAAATGTAAGCTGAGCCGTTATCTATTTTCAATTTGCTGACTCTTCTTGTAGAGGCGCTGCGGTCACTAGCACATCAGCTACTGAGCATCTGGGAATGGAAGTTTGAAATGTTTGAGATGAAGATCAGGGTTGGGAGGACTCATGAATGTCAGAATTGTAAATCACATGTAGTTCTAACATTAATTGACAGTAATTGGGTGGCACAGTGGCATAGTGATTAACACAGCACCAGGGACCTGGGTTCAATTCCGGCTTTAGGTGACTGTGTGGAGTTTGCATGTTCTCCCTGTATCTGCGTGAGTTTCCTCCGGGTGCTCAGGTTTCCTCCCACCATCCAAAGATGTGCAGGTTAGGTGGGGTTATGGGGATAGGACGGGGAGGGGGGGGGGGCGGGGGGTGAGCCTAGGTAGGGTGCTCTTTTGAAGGGTCGGTGCAGACTCATTGGGCCGAATGGCCTCCTGCTCTGTAGGGATTCTACGGATATTAAATTGATATTAGTTATGATCTGGTTTATAAATCATCTTGGAGTTGTCCTCACAGGCTGTATATCAAAGTGAAATGGTACTAGGAGTGTTTGAAATTGCTTTTAATATTATCACCAGAATATTAATTCTGTGAATTACTGGGTTTGTCATATGAAGAGAGATTGAACAGTTTAGGCCCATATGCTCTAGAGTTTAGAAGAAGGAGGGGAGGGTGGCACGGTGGCGCAGTGGTTAGCACTGCTACCTCATGGCGCCGAGGACCCGGGTTCGATCCCGGTCACTGTCCATGTGGGGTTTGTACATTCTCCCCGTGTCTGTGTGCGTCTCACCCCCACAACCCAAAAATGTGTAGGGAAGGTGGATTGGCCACGCTAAATTGCCCCTTAATTAGAAAAATAGAACTGGGTACTCTAAAAAAAATTTTAATTGAGGGGAGATCAAATTGAGGTATACAAGATGATAAAAGGTATGGATAAAGTGGACGTGGAGTGAATGCTTCCTCTAATGGGGCATTCTAGAACAAGAGGTTGTAGCCTTAGGATAAGAGGTAGCAAATTTAAAACGGAGTTGAGGAGAAACCAAAGGGTTGTGAATCTGTGGAATTGGCTACCCAAGAGTGTAGTGGATGCTGGGACAGTGAGTAAATTTAAGGAGGAGTTAGACAGATTTTTAATTGGTAATGAGTTCAAGGGTTATGGAGAACAGGCAGGATGGTGGAGTTAAGGCCAGGATGAGATCAGCCATGATCAAATAGTGACCTAATTCTGCTCCTATATCTTGTTATGGGTCAGGGTTTAGAGAATCCCAAAGTGTATCATGGAGTTCACCTGACCCACAACTTTTAATAGATTATGGTATGGGGGAGCACACGGCCCACTCTACAGGTGTGGTACAGCAGAAATGGAAAAGTATTTTTTAAAGCAAAACAATGTTTATTCTATGAACTCAAGTTAACCTTTTTAAAACAAACAGTGAAAATTTTAGCAACCAGTAAATCAAATACAACCCCCAAAGAATACAACACAAAGTAACCTGTATGCTGTCCTTTTACACCCAAAAGACTTAACAAACCTTCAAACAGGAACACATTAGGTTTACATTTAATACTGAGACCTTTTTACAATTCTGAGTTTGCCAAATGATCCATAGTCTTTGGATGGTAGAGATCAACAGCAGAGCAGCTCACTGAAAAAACACAGACACACCCAAGCCCTTCTCAAACTGAAACTAAAAAGCAGAAGTGGAGCTCAGCTCCACCCACACTCTGACATCACTCCAGTAACATGAGCAGCTCCATTTCTTAAAGTACATGTCTTAAACACCCATTTCTTAAAGGGTACTCTCACGTGACAATATTATGAGCTTATATATACTTTACCCACAAATGGCACCTTGCCCTGAGCTTCCCTCTTATTTTTAAATATCTTGCTGGATTTGCTCATTAAACTCATCACAGAATGCTACATTTGGTAGTTAAAAGGGTACTTGCGCAATTAGTGAAATGATAATAGATAATGCAATGCCAATTAACATATTTCCCTAACAGAAGCTAAGCAGTTTGAATTGTGGAATCTCATTCCTTCAGGTGGTAACTTGTTCTTGGAGATTTTGAAAATGTCAAATTTAAATTTTACTACTTTACCTTTCTGTCTTTTTTCGTTTCTCTTTCTCGGCACAGTCTTTCTTTTGCTCTTTATTTCTCTTTCTGTATCTGATTTGACTCAAGTTCATCCACCTTCTCTGCCATTCCTTGGTTCTTTGTTAATCCTTGAATCTCATTGGATGAAGAGGTACACTGAGAGTCCAACAAACTCCCAGATACCCCATTGCCCTCGGCTCAGAATTGTCAGCTCACAATTCCAACAAAACATGACAGAATGGAAAGATGCACATAACAGTCCAACTACGGCAAGATGCCTTGTTTCATTGTTCCATAAGGCCCAAGCTGCTGCTACCAGCTTTGGTGAATCTTAAAAATTGTCATAGTTATGCAAGACCCGGGGCGGGGAAGCAGAAATTCTTGCCCAAAGTCAACGGGCCTTTTGCTGGCTTGTTAAATTTTCCATCTCACCTGTGATAATTCCTGTGGTGGGCAGGGCTGGAAAGTCCCACAGTCCCGCCCTATGTGTGGTGGCAACAATGTGGTATTTACACAATATGGAACAAGCTGGTGACACACCACTGCAGATTCTAACTACAATCCGGAAAAAGCACCAAAAGGAATTATTTCTAAAACAATGACCATTTTGACCTATGTACCACAACCACATGCACCTGAAAGAGTTAATCTCGGCTGTTTCCTCATTTTTTTTCTTGCATAATAGCATAAAGTGTAAGAACAAGAAGAAGAACCTGATCTATATTTTCTTTTTTTTTAAATATCTTATTCAGGCATTTTCATTAAAAACAAACTGAAGCAGAAGCAAAATTTACAACATTATAAATAACCTACACCCATCCCCCCTCCCGCTCCCTACTCTCACCCCCTCCTCCCGTCCAGCCTTCCCCATTTTAACCCCTTTCATCGCCCCCCACTTCCCCCCCCCCCCCCCCCTCCCCTTTTGCTGGCTCCTCAATCCTCCTTATCAATGAAAGGCTTCTACCTCCGAGTGAACCCATCAGCTGACCCCCTCAGGACGAACTTGATCTTCTCCAGCCTCAGGTATTCCACACCCCTTTTGGCAGCTCCGAGTCCCTTCATCCAAGTAAGATCCGTCTCCGGGCTATCAGCAAGGCAAAGGCCAAAACGTCGGCCTCTCTCATCCCCTGGACTCCCGGGTCTTCCGACACCCCAAATATCACTACGTCTGGACTCGGGACCACCTTTACCCCCAACACCTTGGACATTACATCCACAAACCCCTGCCAGAACCCCTTTAGCTTCAGACATGTCCAAAACATGTGGGCGTGATTCTCGGTCTTCCCTGCGCACCGCCTACACCTATCCTCTACCCCCTCAAAAAACCTCATATGTGCCCTGTGAATTACTTTAAACTGAATGAGGCTTAGGCTCGCACACGACAAGGATGC
Source organism: Scyliorhinus torazame (assembly GCF_047496885.1). Classification (NCBI taxonomy): domain Eukaryota; kingdom Metazoa; phylum Chordata; class Chondrichthyes; order Carcharhiniformes; family Scyliorhinidae; genus Scyliorhinus; species Scyliorhinus torazame. Next base: position 60,840,342 of record NC_092707.1, read on the forward strand.
ATTCACCTTCCACAGGGCCTCAGCCCACATCCTGGCCAGCACCACCCCACCCAGCTCCTCCTCCCACTCCCACCTTATATCCCCCACTGGGGCCCCCTCCCAATCCATCAGCTCCTTATAGACCTCAGACCCACCCCCCACCCTCATTCCCCCCACCCCCTATCTCCCCCTTCAACAGTACCTTGTCTTGCAACCCCAAGGGCGGTAACCCGGGAAAGGACGGCACCTCTTTCGTCACAAAATCCTGAACCTGCAGGCACCTGAAACCATTCCCCCTGGGCATCTCATACTCTTCCTCCAGGTCTTCTCATTTAGCAAAACTGCCCCCTACAAACAGGTCACCGAATCACTCAATCGCTGCTGGCGCCACCCCCAAAACCTCGCATTCAGCCCCCTGCCCCCCTCCAGTCCCAAATGCTGCCTCCACTGCCCATACCCTCAAGACTGACACCATCACTGGGTTCCCGGAGTACCTGGTCGCCGGCAACGGCAGAGGCACTGTTAACAATGCCCTTAAGCTCGTTCCCCTACAAGAAGCCGCTTCCATCCGCCCCCGTGTCGAACCCTCCCCCACTACCCAATTTCTAATCATGCCGATGTTCACTGCCCCGTAGTAGTTCATTATATTTGGCAGCGCCAGAACCCACCACCCCTTGCCCCCTCTCCAAATGAAAGCCCAAGTACCTAAAATCCACCCCCACTACCTTAAACGGCAACTCCCCTAACCTCTTCTCCTGCCCTCTGATCTCAACCGGGAACACCTCACTCTTTCCCATGTTCAACTTGTAAACGGAGAACCGGCCAAATTTCTCCAAAATCCCCACAATGCCCCCAATGCCACCCAGTGGATCCGAAATATATAACACCAGGTTGTCTGTGTACAGTGAAACCCTAATTGTTAACTTGACATGTCAGAACTCCCATGTTCGTGAAATTATTAGTGATTAGTATTAACCTACTTGGAGTAATATGTTCTTAAATTCCACTAATCCATGTTTGCAGATGAAAGTGATTGTAAATTGGACTAGTCTCTCTAAATTCTTCTGGTACGCCATCAAACTGCTTTGGACTGATCTATTACAAATGTGTGCTTGTTTGGGTCATTGATCCATCAGCACAGTACTTTGCATTTTACTGAGCTATAATTTACTAAAATAATTTATTTGTTGGAAAACCGTCTTAGCAAGGAAGGGCGAAAGGTTTAAAAAAGTCTAAAATTATCAATGAAACTAGGGCATTTGGTCACCATGCCTGTCTCAGCTCTTCAATAGGGCTATCTAATTAATCCTGCTCTCCTCTTTCCACGGAACCCTGTAAATCTTGTATTTCTTCAGTTCCCTTTGAAAGTTTTGATTAAATCTGCTTTCACCGTCCTTGCAGGCAATGCACTTGCTGATCATAACACCAAAGTGGGGGAAAATTGTTTCTTCATCCCTTGAGTCTGGTTCTTTTGCCACGACCTTCAATCTGGTTACCAACCTCTCCACCAATGGAACAATCCCTTCTCATTTACTCTATCAAACAGTTTGTGATTATGGACACTGTTGTTACATCTGCTCTTAACTTCCTCTGCTCTAAGGAGAACAATCTCAGGTTTTCCAGTAAAAGAAAAAAAAAAGACTTGCATTTGTATAGCACCCTCCATGACCACCAGATGTCTCAATGCGCTTTACAGCCAATGAAGCACAGGTGTACTCATTGTTGTGATGTGAGAAACACAGCAGCCAGTTTGCAAAGAACAAGCTCCCTCAAGTAACAATCTGATCTTGACCAGACAATCTGTTGTTTGTGATATTTGATTGAGGGATAAATGTTAACCAGGGATAACCCCCTTGTTCTTCTTCAAACTACAGCCATGGGATTGTTTATGTCCACCTTAGAGGGTAGAAGCAACCTCGGTTCAATGCTTTGGTCAAAAGACAGCATCTTTGACAGTGCAGGACTCTCTCAGTATTGCACTGGAGTGTCAGCCCTGGAGCGGGACTCGAACCCAGAACCTTCTGATGTAGAAGGGAGAATGGTCACAACTGAGCTACATTGATACACAATGCCCACATTACCAAAGCTGCTCATCCCTGGTACCATTCTGGTAAATCTCTTCTACATTCTTTCTAAGCCCCTGGGGTCCTTTCTGAATTATCCCAGATTGAGCACAGTACTCCAGATGAGGCTAAGTGATGTTCCATGAAAGTTCTGTACTCTATTAATAAAGCCAAGGATCCTATATGCTTTTTTAACCGCCTATTTCACTTGTCTTGCCACCTTCAAAGATTTGTGTACATACACGACCATGTATTTCTGTTCTTGCATCTTTTCCAGCATTGTACCATTTAATAGCTTATAAAGCCTCTCCTCATTCTTCACGCCAAAACACATCACTTCACACTTCCTTGCATTAAATGTTATCTGTCTGCCCATTTCACGACTCTGTCTATGTGCTTCAGATGTCTGTTGCTATCCTTCTCATCCTTTCCTATATTTAGAATTTGACGGAGCTTGAGTGGGCACACAGCAGACCCGAACATGCGTGACATTGCACGAGAAGACATTGTGCACGGGTCCTGATGTCAAAGAACAAAGAAAGGTACAGCACAGGAACAGGCCCTTTGGCCCTCCAACCCTGCGCTGACCATGCTGCCCATCTAACCTAAAACCTTTTAAACGTCCGGGGCCTGTATCCCTCTATTCCCATCCTATTCATGTATTTTTCAAGATGCTCCCTAAACATCACTATCATACCTGCTTCCATCATCTCCTCTGGTAGCGAGTTCAGAGCACCCACTACCCTCTGTGTAAAAAATCTTCCCTAGCACATCTCCTCTAAACATTGCCCCTCGCACCTTAAACCTATGTCCCCTAGTAATTGACTCCTTCACCCTGGGAAAAAGTTTCTGACTATCCCCTCATAATTTTATAGACTTCTATCAGGTCACCCCTTAACCTCCATCGTTCCAGTGTGAACAAACCGGGTTTATCCAACCTCTACTCGTAGCTAATGCCCTTCATACCAGACAACATCCTGGTAAACCTCTTCTGTACCCTCTCGAAAGCCTCCACATCTTCTGGTAGTGTGGCGAACAGAATTGAACACTGTACTCCAAGTGTGGCCTAACTAAGGTTCTATAGAGCTGCAGCATGACTTGCCAATTTTTATACTCAAGCACTCTTGGTGTTTTTACATGATATTTCAGTTGGCGAGTTCACACGTGAGTCGGAGGTACACCCACCGAAAATTGAAAGGGCGATTAAACCCATTAAGCATGCAATTGACCCTAATTCTAAGTGGCCTCCACGCCAGGTGGTATTCACATTTTTTCACCATTCCTGATCCAGGGCTGGATAAAATATCTGGATGAAAGAAAATAAAATGGTTGAGTTGCTATATGTGTTATGCTGCCAGTTGCTTGATTCTGAATGATAGAGAAGAGAGTTTGCAAGATTTCTTTGGTGCCAATGGAACAATACTGTAGCTCCCTGAGGCAGCAGACAGCCTTCAGGGAACTTGTTGGAAAGCCTGCCTCCTTCCCAGCCTCCCAGCAGCGCTCAGCCTCTCGGAGCACGTGATTCACCCTGGCTGGCTGTTAATTGGTCAGCCAGCACGAAATCGCGCACCAGGGCGGACCACGGGCCAGATGTGAATTGCACACCTGCTTCCGACCCCACTGAGTGCCCATGCCTGACTTGCAAATATTCAGACCTATATTTCAGAGTTTCATGACATCTTCACAACTTTGGAAATTACGCAGTGCATAGTTCATTAAATATATATACTGAGGGATTTAGCTCCAGTCTGAAAAATAACTTTGTCGTCCCTCTTTGATTTCTGACCCTTAGAGAATTTTATATCCACGTTCCTACCTGTTACAACCACTCATAGGTGGAGCTCCCCTATTCTGTTGATCCGGGCGAGACCCCTCAATTTGTCATGGTCTGATTGGGATACCCCCAAATTGTTACAAACCCAGGTGAGGAGGGATGACTATCTCTGCCTTTACTAACCCTCTCTGCTGGGAGCAACAAGGTTTAATCTAACAAGGTTCCCTTTCCCATGGCTGGGTACCTTTTCCAGACTCAATAGTTATTTTTGAAAAGGAGCCACATTAAACAGTCTTTCTTCAATTAAAGACCGAATAAATTTACTACTATAAAAGTAAGGAGAAAAATGGTAAAACACATGCATCTACATTCATTCAGATTAGAGTTAAAAAATTTAGTCCAGTAGTAAGTAAATATAAATAAAAGGTTATACAGAACAGTGCTTGACTCACCGAAGAGTGGATGATGATGGAGTGTGGCTGTTACAATTTGATTTCAGTCGAGTTGACTTTGGTCGTTTGGCAAATAACTTTCAGTTCCTTTTCTGGCTGTGATACTTCCTGAGTGAGAATTATACACCTGCAAAAAAATGGCTATTTTGCAGGGGCACTGCCAGCGGCTTCTGTTACTGTATCACACACCTTCAGTGTGAAACAACATACAGTTGCTTATCTTCAAGAAACACACAATGACCGAAAAGACACTGGGGTAGCACTCTCCGCTATCTTGTAACCCCTCCTTTGTAGAATTTACAGTACAGAAGGAGGCCATTCGGCCCATCGTGTCTGCACCAGCCCTTGGAAAGAGCACCCTACCCAAGCTCACACCTCCTCCCTATCCCCGTAACCCAGTAACTTCACTCAACCTTTTTGGACACGTAAGCATATTGCACTTTTAGGAAACGGAATCCACTAGTCCATTACACACAGGGGGCGGGATTCTCCGGTTGGCGAAGCTGAAATCTGGGGAAGTGCCACTTTGCAATGCTCCGCCCCCTTGAAAACGGCGTACTTGCAGAGTACATCGCACACCGTCGGGACGGCCTTAGGACGTCATCTGATGCCCTCCCCCGATCCTCCGCCCCGGATGGGTCGAGTTCCCGATGGCGTGGAACGCTTGTCCTTTTTATCTTCGTGAACCCAGCGTGGCAGCTGCGGACTGAGTCCAGCGCCGCCACAGTTGGGGGGCCGTTCCGCAGGCATGGGTGTCCTTGTCGGGGGCTGGGGGCACTGGTGGGGTGTCTTTCGGGAGTGGCGAGGCTGATGGCAGGAGGGCAATTTTTGGCAGGCTGGGTCAGTGCGCGACCGGCGCCATTTTGCGTGGCCGCTGCAGGCCGCCTCCATGCACTTGGGCGGCCACGGACCCGGCAATTCTCCGGCCGTATCCGCAGATAAAGCTGGGAGCTTTACGCTGCATGCCTATTAGCCCCCCACCAGGTGGAGGATCGGTGCAGCTTTTGCGCTGTTCTTTCGGGCGTAAAACAACATTGTTCCCACGCCCCGGATCAGCACTTAGTCTTCAAATCGGAGAATCCAGCCCAGGATCTTTTGAGATGAGATGGCCATTATGTTTCTTTGCTTTGACTGGAGATGGTAATGAGTCTCTGGATGCTTCTAGAAGCCTTGTTTGGATACAGGAAGGGGTTCCATTGTCCGTTAGTTAAATAGCCTGAAGCTATACATATCACTAACTGACTGTACATTTGCAGCTATATTTGGGATTTGTGTCATTTTAAAGTTCAATATTTTGTGCATAATTCCGTGGTTTCTTTTTCTCCATCTTCATGACACTGCGATTAATTTAATCCCATGACCGTTACTTTTGCTGAGCCGTCTGCTTACAACTGTAAGTGGAATGTTTTGGACGGAAATCCAATTTTTAGTAAGGATTTCGCCAGTTGTCTCCAAAGCTCAATGGAGGAGCTAAGGCACATTCAAATAAACCTATCCTGCGCGATTAGTACAGTTCTGTGTATAACTGGCAATTATTTCTTCTGAAGACCCAGGAGGCTGAGTAGTTGAGTAAACACTAGTTTATTCACAGTCAAAGGAAAGGGCAGCTATGATGGCAAGTGCACACAGTATCAGACCCAGTTGGGACTGCCAACTTGCGGGCCCCTATCTGGGCCGGCCTTTGTACAAGTTAATCATGAGCCCCAGCTGGGTGAGCCTTTACTCGCGAGCAGGGAAGCTCGTATTCCACACGTCCCACGGGGAGATCAGTTAGCGTATCCTCATGTGCCTCGTGGGGGTTATTATACTTTTTTTAAAATTTAGAGTACTCAATTATTATTTTTTTTCCAATAAAGGGGCAATTTAGCGTGGCCATCCACCTAACCTGCACATCTTTTGGGTTGTGGGGGTGAAACCCACGCAGAAACGGGGAGAATGTGCGAACTCCTCACGGACAGTGACCCAGGGCCGGGATTCGAACCTGGGTCCTCAGCGCCGTAGTCCCAGTGCAGGAGGTTATTATACTTCTGACTGTCGATGACAGATGTTCAAATGTTTTTGAAGCTATCCGTGTTCAATCCTTTGATTTATTTGAGCCGTTTGTATAGGCCAGTCCGCTTTATCTCCTAAAGTTGGAAGGGCTACAGGTAGACCGACAGCAATGTATTTGAAGGCTACCTTCAAAATAAGAACACAGCTTATTATCATATTTATGTATAATTATTTAAATACACATGCTTGCATAATATATATATACCCTACACACATATAAACATAACTAAATGCTGTATGTGAATTTGCTTTTTATTTATTCCAAGGTTGAAATGAGATTTGACGTTAGGGTACCCTGCTGCTGTAAGATGTGAGAGAGGGTTTGTGGGGGCACTGGACAGATCCAGTAGCTAGAGCAATTTACAGGAAAGTCTTCTGTTCAATATCCTGGGTTTGCTTCTGAAACCATAACTAGATCTGGGCCAGTGAAAATGCCCCTGAGATTGTAAGGAGCCGTGATCCATCTATGAGTGTAATCAGAGAAGGTAATTATCCAAAAACATGACCTGACTTGTGAAAGGTGGTTGCCTCTGGGTGACGCGAAGAGCAGGCAGCATGGAGTTTGTGCTGGAAGGGAAATGTATGTAGGTTTGTTTTCTGCTGTTCTTCCTCTACTTTTTCATTTTCCCGTGGTTCTAGGGGTCCTGGCATTGCCTCAACTCCTTGCCCACCTGGGTTATTCCTGGGTGTGAGCCTAAACATTGGGCATCGGCAGGTTATTTCATCATCGCGGAGTGAATCCTAACTGAGTCCATTGGTCTTCTCACCAGATACCTGCGTACACATAACCTGTTGCTGGGATGTAACCAGGAGCTGGAACTCCAGCTGTACTTTTTCTTGGAGGCCAATATTCTGAACTCACCAATGACACCTTTTTTGACGCCATGGCCCCAATCAGTGCCATTCCCTCCACTAACCTCTCTGTGCCGTTCTCTCTTGCTCCTCAATACTTACCTCATTGGCCAAACTTTTGGCTATCTACCCTCATAGAACATAGAACAATACAGCGCAGTACAGGCCCTTCGGCCCACGATGTTGCACCGAAACAAAAGCCATCTAACCTACGCTATGCCATTATCATCCATATGTTTATCCAATAAACTTTTAAATGCCCTCAATGTTGGCGAGTTCACTACTGTAGCAGGTAGGGCATTCCACGGCCTCACTACTCTTTGTGTAAAGAACCTACCTCTGACCTCTGTCCTATATCTATTTCCCCTCAGTTTAAAGTTATGTCCCCTCGTGCCAGCCATATCCATCCGCGGGAGAAGGCTCTCACTGTCCACCCTATCCAACCCCCTGATCATCTTCCTATTACCTTTAGTGAGGCAAAACCTGGAACCTTACTGTCCAGCAAGGTTGAGCAGCATGTCATGTGGTGTATTTATTCACGATTTTCAGTAAAGTTCCCTGTTTTGTTTTAGAAATCTATTGTAACCAGTTTGAGTCACTGGTAAGAAAGAAAAATGGTTTTAAATTCATTGAAGACTTTTTGCTTCGCTTTTGTAAGCATTTTTCTAAGCTGAGGCTGTGAAGTTAAAGGGAATTTGAAAAATGACAGGGAAAAAGTTCAGAAAGCTAAGCACAACTATAGGACTTAGTGATGAGGTCAGTGGTGTGGGTTATTGTTAGCATTCAGCTGTACTTTGCCCTAAAGTGGATTTGATTTGTCACACCCTGAACAAAAGCACAGACAAGTTTGCTACTGAGTCAATGTCTCACTATGCTGATTGTAAATCATAAGAATGTCCATTGTGAAATAGCATTATTGGTGTGTCCCATTGTGACAGTTTTCTGAGTCAGCTTGGTTTTCTTACAGAAAAATACAAATAATTGTAATTTTTAAAAATAAAACTTAACCAACAAATGTCACAGGAAAGCAAGTAGTTAAATGTGAGAATGGCTTGAACTGCAGTGTGCAAGTTTGTGAGTTATACAAACTCCTTCTGAATCTCATACAATCTGTTCATGCAATGCATCTTCACCCTGGCCTCTTTCTATTTTGGACAGAAGGGCCTTTTTCTATCACGCTGACTGTAACCTGTTCACTTCACCAACACCCCTACTCACCCCAAAAAAACTATTCAACAAATAAAAAGTCATAAAGGGCTCTTTTTAATATATGATTTTGTTCCCATCGTATGTTCAGTATTCAGATCACTGGATACCTCCTATGCAGTATCACAGACGCCCTCTGGTCAGTGCCGACTAGCTCCTCTCATTCAGGTGATCCAGGACTGCAGCCATCTCTACCACTACACTGTAACGCTAATGTTCAAACTCCATTCCTGTAAGTATCCTGAATTTCTGTAGCTTTGTTTTCTATGTCTGACAAAGAAGAAGATACAAATAAAACAAACGTCGAGGAATATTAAGCATAGCTAAGTCATCTTTAGCCCACCTGAGCAGAGATTTCAATTGGATGTTGTTTTCATGGCGATAATGTTGCGGACACCGGGTGGGATTTTCCATCCCCAGGACGCCCAGAATGCATTCCCCGATGAGACAGAAAATCGGGTGCAGGGAAAAATTGTAAAATCGGGATCGGCGCCAGTTACCGACCTGAACACGATGCTCTGACCTCTCACCGGCAGCCTGAACGAGTTCCACACTGCACGCTAGCGGGAGCATGGAAATAAATGCAAATGTGTCGTAATGCTCCATTTCATCTGTTTACCGGCCCGCACAGTCCCCACTGTCCACATCAAAGAGAGGTAAGTGCTTGAGAGATTGGAATGCACTTAGTGAACTTTGGTGCGGTCAGTGTTTACAAACATTGGGGTTTCATCACTTAAGCCATTGAAGGGATATGAATGGATCAAAGCTACAGATGGTTCTTATGAGTTGTCAATCACAAACTACTACTTGAATGCCATGAATGGATTGCAGACAGTGGATCTGTGAGAACCAGACGCAGGCACAGTTGTGCTCCTTCGAGGAATGGACATGTGGAGCTGCAAGATAAGTATTACAGCTATAATGCTTCGCACAGCCCCTGTCTGGACTGCACTCTGACTTCCAGACAGGAGTCCCTTTTCTGGGTGGGGGGGAAGGGAGGGGTTGGGTCTGTGTCGGGGGCATGGGGAGGTGGTGTCTGTGTGTGGGCGGTGCCTGTGGAGGGGGTTCCTTTAGGCAGGGGGGTCCCCCTATTATTAGGTGGGGGCACCCGGCAATCCTGGTGGTGGGGGGGGGGGGGGCCGATTTCCGGGGATGGCCTGCCGTAGTGGCCGGCCGCGGGACTCTGCAGGTGGGGGTCTAATATCGGGAATTCCTCGTATTCCACACCGTGCATAACTTTGCATGGCATGGAACACTGAATTGCATCCTGTGTTACGACCGCAAGGGGATCGTAAAGCTAATGCAATTCAGCTCTGGCGGCAGAACATAGGATGGGATTCTCCGTTGCCCGACGCTGATATCGTAATCGCCGATTGGGCGCAGAGTCGACCCCGGTGCCCAAATCAGAGCCAGCGCCAGTTTGACGGTGGTCAATTACACACCGCCCTCTTGGAAATGGCGTTGCGCACCATTGCAATGGTGTTGACGCATCATCGGCCGGCCCTCCTGTGACGCTCCGCCCCCGATGAGCCGAGTTCCCGACCATGCGAGACACGTGTGAGCTCAGAAGTCGGGAACCCAGCATGGCGGCTGTGGACTGTGTCCAGCAACACATGCCCAGGGTCCATGCTACTGGCCGGGGTGGCGTCCGCGAGGGCAGGGGGACTGGTGGGGGGTGGCTTGTGGGGTCGCTGATGGCGGGTCGATCCGCGCATGGCCGGCGCCATGTTGAACGGCATGAGCGCTGCAGGTCGTCAGCCGTGCTCATGCGTAGCCCAGGACCCGGCCATTCTCCAGCCATTTTCAGTGCGGGAGCCGGGAGTTTCACCTGAAGCCGCTGCTAGCCCCTCACCGATGCCGGAATCGCTAAGGGGTCGGCGCTGGTTTTTTCATCTTAAACCTCCCGCAGATTTTCCGTTCGAGCCGGCACTAAGCCGCTGAAATGAGACTCCAACCCACAGTCTCCCAAATGGAGAATCTTCTCCTTTTTGAGTAACTCATATTGTTCCATCCCTCTCACTCTAACTTTTAAATTTCTCATCTATAACCCTGCTAAACATCACCTCACTTCTACAAGAAATTATCCTCTCTCCTTTTCTCCTCCAAGCTTTGCCCTGAATGACTTTGCATCCTAGGTCATTGCCGTCTTTGTCTTGGCTCCCCTTGCTACCTGTCTTCTGAATTTTGCACACCTCTTCTCATACCTCTCCCTCTTTCTGTATTCCCCTACCCACAACCATCGGCATCACAAAAACTCTCCAATTTCCTTACCCTAGATCATTTCTGAACACTTGTGGTCTCCCTCATTACCCATATCTTGCTATCTACTTCCAACTACACTTGTTTTCGCATCTTTTGCTGGCACTGATGGGTGTCACTTCCTCTCTGCCATCCTCCACTCCATTCTCCCTTATATTCTTGTTTAGCCTCACCCTTTAAATGTATCTATTCACTTGATCCACTTCCACATTCTCATCAGACTTTGGGTAAAGAAGTTTCTTCTGAATTCCCAAATGGATTTCTTGGTGACCATCTTATATCGATGGCCTCTGGTTGTGCACTATCCCCACAACATTCTGTCTGTCTGCACGCTATCAAAGCCTTTCAGAATTTTAAAGATCGCTATTGGGTCTGCCTTCACGTTTATTTGAGAGATAGGGGGCGGGATTCTCTCAGCTCTTCGGAGAATCATGTCCCGGCGTCGGGGCGGCATGGCGCGATTCGCACTGGTCACAGCGATTCTCCGCTCTACGGGGTCCCCCAGGTGATTCTCGGCCCGGGATGGGCCGAGCGGCCGTGAGAAAAAATCCGAGTCCCGCCGGTGCCGTTCTAACCTGCTCATAGCCATCGGGACCTCGGCGTGGAAGGGTCCGGGGGCGGCCTGTGGGGGGGGAGAGGGGGTCCGACCCTGGGGGGGGCCTCAGGATCAGCAATTCTGGCCCCTACACGGGGCCAGCACGGCACTGGAGCGACCATCGCTGCTCCAGCTGCTGATCCTGGCATTATCTGGACGCCGCGGGGTCCGCATGCGCAGTGGCTCCCTTCTCCGCGCCGGCCCCGACTTAACATGGCGTAGGGCTACAGGGGCTGGTGCGGAGAAGGGAGCCATTGTGCATGCGAACCCCGCGGTGCCCAGTTGATGCGAGGATCAGCAGCTGGAGCGGTGAGGCTCACTCCAGTGACGTGCTGGCCCCTTGTAGGGGTCAGAATTGCTGATCTTGAGGCCATGTTGATGCCGTCGGGAAACGGGATGGCGTTTCTGATGGCGTCAGCACTTAACCTCAGGATCAGAGAATCCCGGCCAAGAGACCTAGCCTGTTCATCCCCTCCTAATATGTACACCCATGCATTATTAGTATAATTGTGGTAAATGTTCTCTCACTCATTCTCCCCCACCTTGTCCTTTTAATAAGATGACAGCTAGGACTGGACAAAATATGCTAGGTGTGGTCTAACTAAGTTTTGATACAGGCTTAGTGTGACTTCCCTACTTTTCAGTTCTATCCCTCCAGAAAGAAACCCTGGTGCTTGGTTTCGCTACTTTCAAGGCAAGGTTAGCAACTTTTAGTGACTGACATGTTTGTACTCCAGGACCCCTTTATTCTCCTCTAATCCCTCCAGGCATGTACCTTCCGAGTAATAGGTGACTGCCCTATTCATCTGCCTTGAACTTTTGTCATTGAGTTACCCATTCAACAAGTTTGTTGATATCCTTCTTTAATTTGTTGCGGTTCTCCTCAGCATTGACTACACCCCTGGTTTGTGTCATCTGCAAATTTAGAAATTGTGGGCAGGATTTACCGGCTGTTCACATCTGCGAGAAATTCCAGTTCGACGCCGGCGCACGGGTTTCCTGGCGATGAGGGGTGCTGTCAACGGCCCGTTGACAACGGTCCGACGGGTAAATTCGCTGGTGGGCTGCCTCTGACGTGGAATAACACATGGCGGGGTGGTCGATAAATCTCACCGTGTATTTTTGATTCTAAAGTCCAAATCATCATCATAGATCATCATCATAGATAACATAAATTGGTCCTTGTGGAATACCACTACCCACTGTGAGTAGATACCCTTTAATTCCATTTTCTACTATGTCTTGAAACCAGCTAGCAATCTATTCTGCCACTTGTCCCCTGACATTCTTTATTAGTCTAATATGGAGCACCTTATTAAAGGTCTATTGAAAATCCAGATCTCGCGCTGAACCATACTGTTCGCCCCCTCAACATCTTATAATAATAATCTTTATTATTGTCACAAGCAGACTTACATTAACACTGCAATGAAGTTACTGTGAAAGTCCCCTAGTCTCCACACTCCGGAGCCTGTTCAGGTACACTGAGGGAGAATCAGAATGTCCAAATTACTGAACAAGCATGTCTTTCAGGACTTTGTGGGAGGAAACTGGAGCACCTGGAGGAAACCCAAGCAGGTACGAGGAAAACGTGCAGACTCCACACAGACAGTGACCCAAGTGGGAATCGAACCTGGGACCCCGGCACATGAAGCAACAGTGCTAACCACTGTGCTACCGTGCCGCCCTGTATTCTACCTTGAATTGAGTTTCCAAACGCATATCCCACCTCTCCTTTAAGAGTCTCCATGAAATCCACCTCTTGGATCACATTTTCTGTCTTCCATCCTCATATTGAACCTTTGGGACAGCCACGTGAGGTACCTTAGAATGCGTTTTCTACATTGAAAGGTTGATGAGGACTCCTCAATAGCTGGAATTGTTTTGTTGAAAGTAAATCAGTAATTAGAGTTGTGATGCAGATAGGCCTAATAAAATTACACAACGCAACACTTTATGAGAAAAGCATTTCCACATTTTTAATTTACACATTAAGTTCACAGCAAACATGTCATTAATTTTGCAGCTTTTATAACAGGCTATTAATGAGTGTTTTCGTGCTGGCATAGGAAACAGAACTTATTATGGGAAAAGCAACTCTTCAGTGCCTTAATAAATTCAAGCTCCCTTAAGTCACTTTTATATTGGGGGCTGTTTCAGTTGGATTGTGTGACACTGGTGTTCATGGAGAGGTTCCATAGTTGGGAATGCACCTAATGGATAGACTATTTGAACCGTATAGGTTATGGAGAATCATGAGTCATTTATGTGTTTGTGAGGGAATGTGTGTATGTGCACACATGTATACTTGTACGTGTGCATACTTGTACGCGTGTGCGTGCATGCGTGTGTATATATGCACACATGGGCAGGTGCACATGCATGCACACATACATGTGTATGCGTGTTTACATATGTGCCTGTGTACTTGTGCATGCTGCACATGTGTGCATGCCGCATGTGTGCGCACACATGCATGTGGGTGTGCACACATGCGTGTGTGCATGTATCTAAATGTTATATGCAAGAATGTACTAGTTGTTGACATATGCAGCGAGTACAAGCATGTAGAAAAGCACTGAAACTGGACGATGTACCTACGCCCAAAAGGAGATGGATCATCAGGTGCTGTCAGCGGCCACCATCGACCTTGACTGTGATTGGAAGTTGGAGAAGAAATTCCTCAATTGGCCTAAGGCTTTATTCCACTGTTTCTGCTTTTCCTAGGATATTGTTTGAGGAAATGAGAGTGATGATGGGCAAAAAATCATACCATTCTGAAATGGATGTGCTTGATGGAGCAGCTAATCTTTACCTGTCCCTCTTTATTGTATGTTCATATACATATACCGTTTCATTGGCTCCCTAATCCTGTCTAGATTTGTAAATCCAGGGAAATATGTACCTATGGTTCTATCCCCAAGGCAGGCAGCATATTTAATGGTTTAAATTCCAGCAGCTAGTTAGCCGACAAGATTCTTCGAATCCAAGCGGAGAAGGGGAATGTTTAAATTGCACATCAAGGCTTTTGATTTACATTCAGCAACTGTTGATGCACAACTTCACCTAAGTGCATTAGCACAAAGGTCGTGACTATAGTTCTGGCAAGATATTGTTTGCGAAAGGAACTTTGGGGAAAAATGCTGGTGCAGTCAGATCAAAATGGAGCAGACAACAAAAATGGTACCGGCTTTTCATCTGCCAATCCATTGGAAACAGACCTGCATCTTAAGCTCCTCTGGAAGAATGTATTTTCTTGTTTATGTCGGGGCAGTGTTATATAACACAAACAACGTCGTATATTTTAGTTTTCTATACACGAGTACTCACTGTAATGAGCAATAGCTACAGCCAGCTCAATTCAGATCAATTCTCCTAAAGCAGTGGTGCATGGGCCAGTTTAGACATCACATGAGGTACTGCAAGGGTGTATTTTAGGAATGTGAATCTTTTCCAAATGACATTGCTTTTGCTCTCAGCCACGTGACATTAGTTAATCATTGCTGATAACTACTGGTACTCCACAAAATAGAAAGAGTTTCAGTGCTGTACTATTCCCATTTCAATGGAGATGCCTGCAAGCTTATCTGGTCCCTTTGCCGAGACCTGTGCCGTTTTATTGAAAGTTGAGTGGGGAGCTGTCTGGAAAATCTGGTTTTACAAGTTCATTATCCCACGTTATTGTGCACTGACACATCCATGTCATGTGCGATGATGAACATATTCTTTCAAGTCAAGTTAATGAGGGCAGTTAGTAACTGGCTCAGGCTGGTTCCTGAAACAGGAGAGTCTGAGTGTATGAAAACAGACCATCTGGACATTCAGGGAGTGAAACCCCTTCCTGTTAAAAAAAGGGGACTCCCTGATGCCATGGGGCGCGTAGAGCCACGTAAGTGACATCAATGACCCCCTGCACCTGTGGCAGACCAGCTATGGTGACAAATCCTGCAGCATCTTGTCCTGATGAGCCTGGTCAGGTTTGAAAGTAAAGTAGTCCGATGCACTGGCATAGACTGCATCTGTGACCTCATGGATGCATTCGTGGGGGAATGATTGTGAAATGCCACACAGGTCACGAGTTGAGCCCTGGAACGATCCCTCCTTTTCCACTTGGTGCCATGTGGTGCCTTGTTGGCAAGAATGCTGCACAGGTGCCGCACTGTCTCCCTATTGAGGCGGAGTCCCCTGTGGCACATTTGTCCGGCAGCCCCAAGAAGGACACCTGAGCCGGTCTCCTTCGCCGTCAAGCCCCCTGTTCAGCTTCTGTTTCGTCCGGTCCTTGAGCCTGCCCTGAGGCTCCCTGACCTCTTGCCGCTGTGTGTTCCCTGGGTACAGCCACTCATTGCTGCTGGAGTCTATGCTCCTCCAGCGCTGTTATTTATTTAAAAAAATTTAAGTACCCAATTCTTTTTCTTTCCAATTAAGGGCCAATTTAGCGTGGCCAATCCACCTACCCTGAACATCTTTTGACTTGTGAGAGTGAGACCCACGCAGACATGGGGAGAATGTGCAGACTCCACATGGAGAGTCCCAGGTGGCGCGAGGTTGCAGTGCTAAGCACTGCACCACCATGCCACCCTCAAACCCCAGTGCTGTTATAAGCAGAATTGCGAGCTCCACTGACTCCTTCCCGCGATCTCTCAGAAAGCTGTGAGGGATGAGAGACGGAGAGAGAGAGAGAGAGGCAGTCATGTTGGTCTCCCAGCTGGTTACCTTCAGAACCTCCCCCCACTCTTTGTCCTCCCGGTCCTGGAAGCAACCATTCCTATGCCTTATCGGGAAGCTAACGCTCACTCACACGTCTGGTGCCCTTTCCACTTCATCGCTTGAACGGCCCCGGTCAATACCCTCGCCCCTTCAGACTCGCCTGTGACCTCCCGTCTGGTAATCCCTCCCTTGATAGAAACATCAATGGGGGTTCTGACAGGCTGTTACATTAGTCGCCCATCCCTCATGGGAAGGGTCAACTGGGCTCTTACATATACCTTGAGGGCTAATGGATTCTTTATGGCAGGCCTTGGGTCCGGTAATTATGCTTACGCAATCCCTCTTGATCCCCTGCACCCAACCTTTTATCATTGAAAAAAGTTTTCACCCATATCGTTGACTTTGAGAATGTGGGCAGCTGATATTGTGACGGGTTAACTCCTGATGGCCAATTAGTTTGATGAGCATGAGTTTTAGAAATATTAGAGGGCACATCATTGCTGTCAGGCCTTTACACTTAAGACTCCTGGATATGCACCCATGAATTTTAAATACTTACCCACCTCCTTCCTCCCTTTTGGAGGTCATGGCTCCTGGTTCCTGTTTACAAAAAAACAGTAGTAATTTACTCCCGTGTGGTTGGGATGATTCAATGCGGTCTGAAGATTCAATGTTAAACTCGCTGATTAGATTTAAATGCATTCAAATTCATTCAAATCAGGTTCTCGGGCTTCCTGGGCGTGAACCTGATCGTGTCATCGGGAAAGGCCAGGGAAGATCACGATCGGAAATCTCACCAGTGCAAATCTCTTTTTTGGCGCCATGCGGTATTTTGCAGCCATTATGGGATTTGCATCCACGTCCAACCGGACCGCAAAATCATGCCCATTGTCAATTTAGAGGTACATGTTGGCAGATTCAAGAAGGTGAAATTATTTATTTAGGATTGTATTTAGTAGGAACACTATTTTGTCACTAATTATATTCAGATGTGAAGATTAATAAAAAATAATGCCTCTGCAATGTGCAAATTCTGCCTTAGGCATTGGGTTTAAACTTTTCTTTTGCATAAAAAACAAATGGCCGGCATGCATGGAAAGCTCCGCTTTAATCGACATAGTCAGTGCTTTCTTGTGCACATCATTAGAGTACCACCAATGACATAAGAAGTAGGAGTAGGCAATTCAGCTCCTCAAGCCTACTCCGTCATTCAATATGATCATGGCTGATCCCATCATGGCCTCAACTCCACTTTGCTGCCTATTCTCCGTAACCCTTCAATCCATTCATAATTAAAAATCTGTCTAACTCCTCCTTAACTTTACTCAGTGTCCCAGCATCCACCACACTCTGGAGAAGTTCACAACCATTTGAGAGAAGTAATTCATCCTCATCTGTGTTTTAAATCTGCTACCTCATCCTAAAACTATGACCTCTCATCCCCACAAGAGGAAGCATCCGCTCTATGTCTACTTTGTCAGTACCTTTTTATCATCTTTATACCTCAATTAGATCTATTCTCATTCTTTTAAACTCGAGAGAGAGTGTAGGCCTAAATTGTTCAACCTCTCTTCATGAGACAAATCCCTCACCTCTGGAATCAACCTAGTGAACCTCCTCTGAACTGCCTCTAATGCAACTACATCCCTCCTCAAATGTGCGGTCTCAGTTCATTCCCTCAATGTCCATAGAAGCAACATTGCTCCTCTTGGATGGAAGTATGATGACGATGCACATGTTTTATTGCAGGATTTTGAAATATCGATGTTCCTCTAATCCACATGAGTGGACATGTAGAAATTGTGGCTTTGGTTGGAGTGACTTTGGCTGCAGCATTGACACAAATCAGATCAGCAAACTAGTGAGTTTTCAGTTGGGGGCTTGTGCTAGATAAAAATCTTTTGTTTGGTTGTAAAAAAGGGCCATTTGAATTTTCAGCAGAGAATTCTTACTGTTGTATTGTGCTGGGATAGGTTGGGTGGGCCTGGTTAAACATTTGCCTAGACTGGACTATCAGGTCTCTCAGGTTCTTTTATTGGCACGAAGCTGCAACTTTGTTATCGGGGCGGGGAAGGGAGGGAGTTATCGAGGGTGTGGCACAATCTCAATCTTGATGATTTTACCATCAGTAATAACTCATTGAAAGTTATTTTTTCAGGTGATTCGTTTATGGGATGTGGCTAGGCCAGCATTTTTTGCCCATCCCTATTGTCCTTGAGAAATTGTGATGAGCTGCTGTCTATGAATACAACTGAGTGGTTTATTGGGCCATTTCAGAGGGCTTTTAAGAGTCAACCACATTGCTGTAGGGTTAGAGTCACATACAGGCCAAATTGGATGAGAACAGAAGGCTTTTTCCACCAAAGGACACTATTGGTCAGGTAGGTCTTTTGAAACAATCACTAGTTTCATGGTCATCGGCCTGATGCTAGCTTTTACCATAGATCACGGCATGTAAGTTGACATGGCATATGTTACGTTATATACTTGGTATGTAAGTTGACCTCCCTTTTCAGCCATGACCTGCTGTACTTGCTTGAGTAGTCAGCCTCAATGTTTCACCCCCAAAATAGATGTTTTACTTATCAGTATCTTATAGCTGGGTATAAAGAATCAAGCGGACAATATGGGCTGTGTTGTGAAGATGCGCAGGAGTTTAAGATATACCCACACAGAGCAGATTCCCCATGGCGAATGACAAAGATGGCAACCTCCACATGCACACCGGCAGTTCACTTTTATACGCAATGTATAAATCAAGTCCATTTTTTTGGAGGGTTGTTATGAGGCTACAAATGTACCTTAAACACTCACATCTATGGTATTCTGGATTTACTTAATTGAGAATTATGAAACAGCTCATTAAATTTAAATTCCCCAGCTGTTATGGTGGGATTTGAACTCGCATTTCTAGGTCATTAGTCTGGGGCGTCATTCTCCGACCCCCCGCCGGGTCGAAGAATGGCTGTAGGCCGCCGTGAATCCCGCCCCCGCCGAAGTCTCCGGTACCGGAGATTGGGCGGGGGCGGGAATCGGGCCGCGCCGGTTGGCGGGACCCCCTGCTGGATTCTCCGGCCCGGATGGGCTGAAGTCCCGCCCAGAAATTGCCTGTCCCCTAGAGACCAGGGGCGTAAATCAAACCTGGTATTTACTGGCGGGACCAGGCGGCGTGGGCGGGCTCCGGGGTCCTGGGAGGAGGGGGGGGGGGGGTGCGGGGCGATCTGACCCCGGGGGGGCACTCTTTCCCTTCCGCCTCCGCCACGGTCTCCACCATGGCGGAGGCGGAAGAGACTCTCCCCACTGCGCATGCGCGGGAAACTGACAGCTGACGCTCTCGTGCATGCGCCGGGAAACTGTCAGCGGCCGCTGACGCTCCCGCGCATGCGCCGCATTTCCGCGCCAGCTGGCGGGGCAACAAACGCCATTTCCGCCAGCTGGCGGGGCGGAAATCCCTCCGGCGTCGGCCTAGCCCCTCAATGTTGGGGCTAGGCCGCCAAAGATGCGGAGCATTCCGCACCTTTGGGCCGGCGCGATGCCCGTCTGATTGGCGCCGTGTTTGGCGGACATCGCGCCGTTGGGGGAGAATTTCGCCCCTGGTCTCTAGTTTACTAGCCCAAGAGTCTAGCATAGTTTCCCCACTAATCCCGGTTAAATGCTCTTTTTTAAAGTAGTCTGATGCTGTCATTACTCCAATGGATGCTTTGATCTGTGACCCACATTTACAAGACTGCTTTGTTCAGATGACATTTACAGTGTGCACGTTTTCAGATAAGTGGTGTCTGTAGCTGTACAGTTTGGAGTCTGATATCTCTGTAATGCTGCGCTCTGGAAGTAATTAACGCAGTGTTTCAAACAGATATGTTTCAGACCCACGGCACAATTTGGAAAGGAAGGCAAGCCCGATCACACTTCAATTTATGACATGTTGTGTGGCTTGACGTGCTTTTATTCAAAGTACATTCTGAGCTGACCAATCTGGAATGGCTTTGTTCATACTTAGTAGTTCAATAGCTATCTTCCTGCTTCAAGATTTAAAATTCAAAAGCTGAATGGCAATCAGTAAACTCAATCGGCTAAATTCTCTCAAACTTTCCTTCCTTGCCTCATTTCCAACATGCGAATGATGGGGTCAGTCTTCCAGATTTCACATCAGGGGCGTCATTCTCCGACCCCCCAGAATTAAACCTCCTTTTCATCGGCGTGACCCGGTGCTCCAGGCTCACGCCGACCAGTGTGGAGGTGAGTGACGGCCTGGGGGGTTGGCTCTGGGCAGGCGATGGCGTGGCTGCAGTCTGAATGCGTGAGGAGAGGTGTGTCTCGGGGTGTGTGTGTGTGTGCGCGGCGGGGGGGGAGGTGGTTAGAGTAGGCTGGGCTCCGGGGGAGTGCCGGGAGGGGGTCCGTGCCGGGGAGGGGGATGGGGGGGTCCGTGCCGGGGAGGGGGATGGGGGGTCCGTGCCGGGTTGGAGGTTGGGGGGGGGGGGGTCCATGCCGGGGTGGAGGTTGGGGGGGGGGGGTCCGTGCCGGGGTGGAGGTTGGGGGGGTCCGTGCCGGGGAGGGGGATGGGGGGTCCGTGCCGGGGTGGAGGTTGGGGGGGGGTCCGTGCCGGGGAGGGGGATGGGGGGTCCGTGCCGGGGTGGAGGTTGGGGGGGGGGGGTCCGTGCCGGGGAGGGGGATGGGGGGTCCGTGCCGAGGTGGAGGTTGGGGGGGGGTCCGTGCCGGGGAGGGGGATGGGGGGAGGGTCCGTGCCGGGGAGGGGAATGGGGGGTCCATGCTGGGGTGGAGGTTGGGGGGAGTCCGTGCCGGGGCGGGGGATGGGGGTCCGTGCCGGGTTGGAGGTTGGGGGAGGTCCGTGCCAGGGTGGAGGTTGGGGGTGGTCCGTGTCGGGCAGGGGGATGGGGGGTCTGTGCCGGGGTGGAGGTTGGGGGGGGGTCCGTGCCGGGGAGGGGGATGGGGGGTCCGTGCCGGGGTGGAGGTTGAGGGGGGGTCCGTGCCGGGGAGGGGGATGGGGGGTCCGTGCCGGGGTGGAGGTTGGGGGGGGGTCCGTGCCGGGGAGGGGGATGGGGGGGGCCGTGCCGTGGAGGGGGATGTGGGGGGGTCCGTGCCGGGGAGGGGGATGGGTGGTCCGTGCCGGGGTGGAGGTTGGGGGGGGTCCGAGACGGGGAGGGGGATGGGGGGTCCGTGCCGGGGATGGGGATGCGAGGGCAAGTGAGTTGGTCCACCTGGCCAGGTGCCAGCCTCCAACAGTTGGACCCATGCGGTCCATGCCACCTGGCTGGGGGGAGGAGGAGATATGGGCAATGATGACATGTCGTCGTTCCCCTCCCCCCCCACCAGGCCGTCATGTTTTCCGATTATCCAGCGATGTTGGCCGCCGTGGCGGCAGCCGCTCATGTCTATGTTGCCCTGGATGAGGAGGAGGAGGAGGAGCGTGCCAGAGAGGCGGCGCAGGCTGCCGCAGAGGGACAGGCGGCAGCCGCCCAGGCTGGAGGGACACCTGACCGACAGGACGAGGAGGGGAGGAGGACGTCGCGGCCCCACGGCAACGGAGGCACCCGAGGGCGCCCCGTGTGTACCGGCCCCGGCAGTCATACCAGGACCTCACGGACCGGGAATGCAGGAGGAGACTCCGGATGAGGCGGGAAACCGTGGCACACATCTGCCACCTGGTGGCACACCTGTCACCGCGGGGCACTGGCGGGGGACACCCTCTCCCCGTGTCCGTCAAGGTTACGGTGGCCCTGAACTTTTATGCAACGGGGTCATTCCAGGCACCGAGTGGGGTCCTGTCCGGCATATCGCAGACATCGGTGCATCGGTGCATCCGGGCAGTGACAGATGCCCTATATGCCATGGCGCACCGCTACATCCGCTTCCCCGTGGACCGGGCCAGCCAAGATGCCCGGGCCGTGGGCTTCTCTGCCGTGGCCGGGTTTCACATGGTCCAGGGCGCGATCGATGGGATGCACGTCGCCGTGCGGCCACCTGCAGATAACAGGGCCGTGTTCACCAATAGGAAGGGGACCTATTCGATGAACATACAGGTGGTCTGCGACCACCGCATGATGATACTGCACGTCTGCGCCCGTTACCCAGGCAGTGTACACGACTCATACGTGTTGTCGCGGTCATCCATCCCCGGCATGCACGAGGGACGCCATCCCCGGCTGAGGGGCTGGTTGCTGGGCGACAGGGGCTACCCATTGCGATCGTGGCTGATGACGCCTATACGCAGGCCACGCAATGAGGCGGAGAACCGCTACAATGATGCCCATGTAGCGACAAGGGGAGTGATAGAGAGGTGCTTTGGCGTGCTGAAGATGCGTTTCAGGTGCCTGGACCTCTCTGGGGGCGCCCTCCAGTATCGGTCAGATAGGGTCGGCCGCATCATTGTGGTGTGCTGCGTCCTGCACAACATCGCCCAGCAGAGGGGCGATATGCCGCAGGCAGAGGAGGGCGGAGTGGAGGAGCAGCAGGAAGAGGCACAGTCCTCCCCAGATGAGGGGTATGGGGGTAATGGTCAGGGCAGACGGGGTACACACAGGCGGGTGGCTGTCCACCGTTACCGGCTGGCCCAGCGGGCACGGGACAGACTGATAGACGCCCGCTTCACTGACTAGATGGGCGTGGGAATCGGGTAGTATGGCCACAGACCGCACACCATGGCAACAGCCGACCACCCACCCAGGACCCTCACCCCCCCACCCACCCCACCCGCATGCACACCACCCCCCTCCCATTGCCGATCCACCTGCGGCACAACGGGCCGGGCTCACACAGTTGCGGGTGGACGCGTGTCTATTGCAGGCCATGGAGGATGATGACAACCCGCCCTGCGGTGAGCTCCTGGCTCTACATCGTTGGAGTATGTCTGACACATGGCCACAGTACCACCATCCACCCGGACCATCCCTGCACGCGGCTGTGACACTGCAGCGCACAGTCCCATCCTCTGCCCGGGGGATGTTGATGGCGGCCCAGGGGGAAGGGGGCAGACTCACCTGGGGCTGAGGTAAGACCACCCCTCACACACACACTTGCGCTCAACGTACATGACACCCCCGCACGCTTTGGACAGAGCACAAAGGCAGCTTCTGTAGGTGTAACATTGACTTTAATAACCAAAGGAGTTCATGCACGTGCCCTAGCCCCTAAAACTCATCTGTGCCCTGCACCCGTGCCAACTTACTCAGTGTCTAATTGTTTGGCCTTACGGGCCCTTTGACTACGTCTACGTGGTTCCCCAGATGGTACAGCAGAACTGGAGGTGGACTCCTGTGATTCCTGCCCTCTGACACTGGATCCCTTTGGCGGCCGTTTCCTGGGGCGTCCTGGCCTAGATGGGCCAGGCTGCGGCCCGGGCGACTGGGATGGCGAGCTGCCAGCCTGTCCTGCCCGTTGCCCACCCAATGCACCTGGGACGGAAGGGGGGGGAGACCGAGGTGTCGCGGTGTACCGGGACCTCCCCTACAGAGGGAGCCGGGACGGACCACACCACCTCCTCCTCCCTCGGGGTGCCCGATGGCCCCCAGGCCTCTACATGGGTGGGGGATGCGAACGGACTGGCCTTCCGACGCCCCCCCGACATCTGGCGCTGCCAGTCCTGGAGGCCCGTGCTGGTATCGACAGGGTTTGCAGCCATGGAGCCCAGGGGGTTGGCAAACCCTGTCTGTGACAGTGCGACGCCAGCTCGCACATGGCCACTGGCACCGATGCCCTCAGCGATGGCCTGCAGAGACTGGGCCATGGCCTGCAGAGACTGGGCCATGGCCTGCTGAGACTGGGCCATGGCCTGCAGAGACTGGGCTATGGCGTTGAGCGCCTCTGCCATCTGGCGCTGGCACTGGCATATGGCCTCCTGTGAGAGGGCAGCCATTTCCTGGGCCACAGACGCCGCCTGCACGGAAAGCCCCAGGCCTCGCAAACCGTTCCCCATGTCTGACACCGTCGCACCCATTGCCTCCACCGCGGACGCCACCCGTGCGGTGTCAGCTTGGGTGGCACGCATGACCGGCACCACTCCCAGCTCCTGGACGCGGGTGGACTCCTCCACCTGCGACTGCAGCCGCCGCAAGCCGCCCGTCACCCTCTTCGCTCGTCTCCGGGTCGGTGGTTGCATCGGATCTATGTGTGGGTGTGGTAACTCCAGGAACCCGGGATCCATCTGGGCGGCAGATGTTCGCTTGGGCTGGGCTGCCCTCCGACCGCCCGGCCCCTCTGCTGCTCCTACCTCCACCTGCTGTACCGGGACGGCTGTGTTGTGCGCACCAGTGAGTGTACCAGACGCCTCATCACTAAAGTGCCCAACCGAGGTGAGTGTTTCTGCGATGGTGGAGGGTGTTGGTGACAGCAGTGGCGTTGTGTCGTGCTCTTCGTCCCACTCTGAGTCCATGGCACTTTGGGGTGGGGGTTCGTCTCCACCCATCCACTCTGAGTCACTGTCCGGTATTTCGCCTTCCTGGGTAGTGCTGTCCCGGGTAGGGGTGTCCTGGGCAGTGCTGTCCCGGGTAGTGGTGTCCCGGGTAGTGGTGTCCCGGGTAGTGGTGTCCCGGGTAGTGGTGTCCCGGGTAGTGGTGTCCCGGGTAGTGGTGTCCCGGGTAGTGGTGTCCCGGGTAGTGGTGTTCCGGGTAGTGGTGTCCCGGGTAGTGGTGTCCCGGGTAGTGGTGTCCCGGGTAGTGGTGTCCCGGGTAGTGGTGTCCTGGGCAGTGCTGTCCCGGGTAGTGGTGTCCTGGGTAGTGGTGTCCCGGGTAGTGGTGTCCTGGGTAGTGGTGTCCTGGCTTGGATGTGACGGGGGCCTGTGGCTGCCCCGCTTGTCGCTGGGTGGTCGCTCCCGCACGTGACGGGGGTGTCGTCTCCCTGTTGCTCCAGGTCTCTCCGTCTCCCGTGGCATCCGAGGGGCATCCTGCGGGCGTCGCATGCTGGAGGGTGCGGGTCTCTCCGTCTCCCGTGGTGTGCGAGGGGCATCCTGCGGGCGTCGCATGCTGGAGGGTGCGGGTCTCTCCGTCTCCCGTCGTATGCGAGGGGCATCCTGCGGGCGTCGCATGCTGGAGGGTCCGGGTCTCTCCGTCTCCCGTGGCCTCCGAGGGGCATCCTGCGGGCGGTCTGCATCTGCGGGGTTGGGTGCCTGGACGTTTGGTCCTGTGATACACAATGAAGCATGCATGGTTAGACATCAGGCAGTGATCAGGTGATATGGGGGAGGGGGATATAGGGGAGGGGGGATATGGGGACGGGCTGTCGGTGGCTCACTTGCTACTACGCCCCCGACCTCTGCATCAGCAACCTCCCGGTCGTCAGGTCCGCCAGCCAGTTCCAGGGCCCTTTCCTCGTGTTCGGTCAGTGGCCTCTCATCAGCGGGGCCTCCTCCAGTCCTCACATGCTCCATATTGTTGTGTGCGCGCTTATCCTGTGGTGGGGGGTGGTGGCAGGGGTAAAAGGCAACACTGTTAGGCAGGTATATGAATGCACACCATCGGTTGCGCGTGCATTGCAGAGGTTAAGGTTAGGGCTGGATTCACTTGGGGATATGGGGGAGGGGGGATATGGGGGAGGGGGATATGGGGGATATGGGGGAGGGGGATATGGGGGAGGGGGGATATGGGGGATATGGGGGAGGGGGGATATGGGGAGGGGGGATATGGGGAATATGGGGGAGGGGGGATATGGGGGAGGGGGGATATGGGGGAGGGGGATATGGGGAGGGGTAGGGGGATATGGGAGAGGGGGGTTATGGGGGAGGGGGGATATGGGGGAGGGGGGATATGGGGAGGGGGGATATGGGGGAGGCTCACCCTGCCTGCTCTGACGAGGTTGTTCACCTTCTTGTGGCACTGGGTGCCTGTCCGTGGTGTCAGGGCCGCAGCGGTGACGGCCTCTGCCACTTCCCTCCACAGACACCGGCTGTGGTGTGGGGCACCTCTGCGGCCGTGCCCGGGATACAGGGCGTCCCTCCTCTGCTCCACCGCGTCCAGGAGCGCCTCCACATCCCGTGACTCGAACCTCGGGGCTGAGCGGCGGCCAGCCATCCAGTCGGGTGTTGCGGTCGGGTGTTCCGGTCGGGTGGGGGGGAGCAGCGCGGCCTTATGAGCCGTCACGCCGTGCGGCGCGTATGACGCTGCACGGCGTGAACCACTGCGCAAGCGCGGATCCCGTTACGCCGCTGCTAGCCCATTTCGGGCCGGAGACATTCGACCCATTTTTCCGACGTGACGCAAGTCGGATTTGCGCCGTTTTTTGCGCCGATCGGCGGACTTTCCGCCGATAACGGAGAATTTTGCCCCAGATATGGAACTGTTAGCAAGGCAGCTGGTCAGAGGGGGATAATATAGGCAGGAATGCTATGGAAATCTCTGTCATTACTGGCACGCCATTTGTGGGCTGAGCCTAAACACACCTCCCCCTACCCCGATCACAACGCGCGAAAGCCATGCATGTGCACCTGACGACCTGGGCAGGAATTCTCTGGCTGTTCGCTGGCCGGGATTCTCTGGACCTGCCGGCAGCACATCCCCGCCTGCGGGTTTCCCGGAGGTGTAGGGTGGTTTCAATGGGAATTCCCATAGTCAGCGGGAGGAGGGAATCCCGAATGGCACGCTGCCTCTGGCTGTCGGGATTGGAGAATCCAGCCCCTGATGTTCCCATTGCCACCAAATTATCTAGCAAATCCAAAAGCTAGGATACGGCAGCAACTGTCTAGGACTGGAGTCAGTATTGAGAAGCTATTTAACATTTTGGATTGTGAACAGCCAATTATGTTGAACTGCAACGTGGAGTCATGCTGTTTAGGCCAACCTGTCAATCATGATGTTTATTCTTAATACAAGCAGTGGTCCTATTCCCAAGTGTCACCATGTTTCCAAAGCCTTTTCCTTCAACCACCCATTTAATTTGTTCTTAAATATTGAACATAGAACATAGACAATACAGCACAGAACAGGCCCTTCGGCCCACGATGTTGTGCCGAACCTTTGTCCTAGATTATCATTGAATTTACAGTGCAGAAGGAGGCCATTCGGCCCTTTGAGTCTGCACCGGCTCTTGGAAAGAGCACCCTACCCAAACTCAACACCTCCACCCAACACCAAGGGCAATTTTGGACACGAAGGGCAATTTATCATGGCCAATCCACCTAACCTGCACATCTTTGGACTGTGGGAGGAAACCGGAGCACCCGGAGGAAACCCACGCAGACACGGGGAGAATGTGCAGACTCCGCACAGACAGTGATTCAAGCCGGAATCGAATCTGGGACCCTGGAGCTGTGAAGCAATTGTGCTATCCACAATGCTACCGTGCTGCCCTTAAGAACAAATAACTCTACACTATATCATTTTACCGTAATCCATGCACCTATCCAATAGCTGCTTGAAGGTCCCTAATGTTTCCGACTCAACTACTTCCACAGGCAGTGCATTCCATGCCCCCACTACTCTCTAGGTAAAGAATCTACCTCTGATATCCCTCCTATATCTTCCACCTTTCACCTTAAATTTATGTCCCCTTGTAATGGTTTGTTCCACCCGGGGAAAAAGTCTCTGACTGACTACTCTATCTATTCCCCTGATCATCTTATAAACCTCTATCAAGTCACCCCTCATCCTTCTCCGTTCTAATGAGAAAAGGCCTAGCACCCTCAAACTTTCCTCGTAAGACCTACTCTCCATTCCAGGTAACACCCTGGTAAATCTCCTTTGCACCTTTTCCAAAGCTTCCACATCCTTCCTAAAATGAGGCGACGTGGAGTCATGCTGTTTAGGCCAACCTGTCAATCATTGACGTGGCCTCTTGTTCAATCACTACCTCCAGTAGTCCATTCCAACGTCACAGTTCAATATAATCAAAGGTTTCTCCTGCCTCGCCTCTGTATCACTTACATTTAATTTCCTGTTCTTTCCAACCAGTTTAGAATCCAGTTTGCTAAATCCCATTCAATTCTGTACCCCTTAATTTTTTCCGATAATCCTTTATACGCTATCTTGTCAAAGGTTTTCTGTGAGTCCATATAAACCATATCCATTGCATTTCCATGTTCACCATTTGTGACCTATTCAAAAAATTCCATCAGATTTGCCAAGCAGTATCTTCATTTATGAATTCTGAGTTTGCTGCTTCTAATTATTTCTTTATCTGAACAAGCTCACTGTGGCTTTCATTTGATGCAGTCGCTGCTGGTAAATGGTTGATATTTCAAAGTATGAGTTGTGGGTGTCTCTGTTTGAATTAGAACTTCACTGGTTCAGTGACACCATCCAGCACATTTATCAACTTCAGATCATCCATGAGAAAACAAAATGCTGCAGATGCTAGAAATCTGAAATAAATTAAAAAATGCTGGAAAAACCCAGCAGGTCCTGCAGCATCTGTGGAGAGGGAAAGGAGTTAACGTTTTGAGTCCATATGGATGACTCTTCCTTTGAGTTAAAGAGAGGGAGAAATGACTTTTTACTGTTTCAGAGGGTTGGAGCAGGTGAAGTAGAATAGACAGTCAGGGATAGGTGAGAGCTCAGGAGCGATTTGACAAAAATGTCATGGACACACGACAAAGGGATTGTGCTATTCTGCTACCTTGACTTTATGTCCCCATTAGCACCTTCTTTAGTCTTTAACACTACCATTAACACTCCTTTGTCTTGTGCCCATGACATCTTTGTCCGATGTCTCCTGAGCTCCCACCTCTCCTTGACCTTCCCCGCTTAAACAGTAGAACATTTATCACGTTTCTCCATATCTTTGGCTCAGAGGAAGACCCATGCAGACTCAAAACGTTAACTCGGTTTTTCTCTCCACAGATCCTGCCAGTCTTGTTGAGGTTTTCCAGTATTTTCTGGGGGGGTTTCCTCAGCCAGTCCATATCTGATATTGGCTTTTAGACTGGGTTTATGTCCATAACAGAGGCTTCATTACCATAATGCTTCCTATTTATTGGTGTTAATGATGACATTTCTGTACTATTCCTTCCTGTTCAGAAGGTTCAGTTTGGTGCCTTTTAAAAACTCACCATGCAGCTTTCAATGCAAAATGTGAACAAATGAATGTACTCTTTGTGGAGCGAAATTTATTTATTCTGTACCTTTTTGAACAGGTCTGCCAACAGACACTTTGCAAGGACACAGGGACCGATTCTATGATGAGTTTCACAGGTAACAATGAATAGCTCGTCCGCATTGATGACCAGTATAATGAATCAGGAGACTGTAATGGAGAGTTCCTCCAGAAACCGTGGTTCACAACAGACCATTAATTGGCCACGGTTTTCACAGCTGGCTGGATAAGTGTGGCAATAGTAAATGGCCTTCAATTTGCAGCGTTTATATTTCACAGATACTAGGCTTTTATAAATATGACCGAATAAGCAGCAGAGAGGGAAAGGATGTGCAGGATCTTCAAACATGTGCATGTGTTGAAATATATTAAAGATTATGAGTACCTATTATTTACAATGCAGACATAGTGGTATGAAGGCTATACTCAAAAGCTTTGAATATTTTACATTGCCCTAGTATTGTGCGAAGTGATGACTACCAAGATCAGCAACTTGATACTTGATTGTCATCTTATGGTGTAGCCGGGTCCACCTTTATTCCATATAAATGATGTGGACTTGAGTGTAAACGAACACAGTCCTGAAATTTGGAAAATGGTGTGGAGAAGGGCCCTCAGGCGGATCTAGGACAGCAAAATGGGCAAACAGATGGAAAATAGATTTTATTGTGGATATGTGTGAGGTATTACATTATGTGGAGATGCCGGTGTTGGACTGGGATAGGCACAGTAAGAAGTCTTACAACACCAGGTTAAAGTCCAACAGTGAGTTCTCCCAGTGAGCCAGAGAAGACACAGCCAGGGTGAGACAGGACCAAGAGTGAGTTTGGGAATTTGAATCTAGGTGGGAATTCGAAGTTGGGTGGGGAGGCTTTTTATCCCTGGTAAGTGACTGATAAGTAGTGTTTCTGTTTTCTTTTTCTTTTCGTTGGTATATTTATTATTTTTTTTCTTCGTTGTTTATTTATTTATTTATTTTTTGGGGAAATTGTAATTGTTGAAGTTAACCGAAGGTTTAAGACATAGCAGGAGATCGCAGACCATGTCATGCTCCTCGTGTGCGATGTGGGAGCTCAGGGACACATCCACTGTCCCTGGCTCCTTCACGGGCAAGAAGTGTGTCCAGTTGCAGCTCCTGTTAGACCGCTTGACGGCTCTGGAGCTGCGGATGGACTCACTTTGGAGCATCCGCGATGCTGAGGACGTCGTGGATAGCACGTTTAGCGAGTTGGTCACACCGCAGGTGAAAGGTACTGAGGGAGATAGAAAATGGGTGACCAAAAGACAGAGCAAGAGTAGGAAGGCAGTGCAGGTGTCCTCTGCGGTCATCTCCCTGCAAAACAGTTATACCGCTTTGGATACTGATGAGGGAGATGGCTCACCAGGGGAAGGCAGCAGCCGCCAGGTTCATGGCACTGTGGCTGGCTCTGCTGCGCAGCTGGGCAGGAAGAAGAATGGCAGGGCTATAGTGATAGGGGACTCAATTGTAAGGGGAATAGACAGGCGGTTCTGCGGGCGCAATCGAGACTCCAGGATGGTATGTTGCCTCCCTGGTGCAAGGGTCAAGGATGTCTCGGAGCGGCTGCAGGACATTCTGGGGGGGGAGGGTGAACAGCCAGCTGTCGTGGTGCACATAGGCACCAACGATATAGGTAAAAAACGGGACGAGGTCCTACAAGCTGAATTCAGGGAGTTAGGAGTTAAACTAAAAAGTAGGACCTCAAAGGTAGTAATCTCAGGATTGCTACCAGTGCCCCGAGCTAGTCAGAGTAGGAATGTCAGGATAGATAGGATGAATGCGTGGCTCGAGAGATGGTGCAAGAGGGTGGGATTTAAATTCCTGGGGCATGGGAACCAGTTCTGGGGGAGATGGGACCAGTACAAATCAGACGGTCTGCACCTGGGTACGACTGGAACCGATGTCCTGGGGGGGGGGGGTTTGCTAGAGCTGTTGGGGAGAGTTTAAACTAATGTGGCAGGGGGATGGGAACCGATGCTGGAAGTTGGAAGGTACTGAAACAGGGACAGAAACAAAAGGCAGTAAGTGGGAAAGTGTAAGGCAGAGAAGCCATAGTCAAAAATCAAAAAGGTGACAGTACAAGGTACAGTGGCTGAGGGGAGCTCAGTGAATAGGCCCAGTAATACTAAAAGGAATAAAACGGGAAGTGAAAACATTAATGGTAAGCGACGCGGCAGGTTGTTACATGGAGATTATCGGTTCAACAACAAGGAAAATTAGGAGAAAGGTTAAGAGGAAATATAACTGAGGAGAGGTTACTGATCGAGGTGTTAAGATTCAGAACAGAGTTATAAAAGCCAACATAAGTGTACTTGACCTGATGCTCGTAGTATTCGGAATAAGGTAAATGAGTTGATGGCGCAAAGCATTGTGAATGACTATGATTTAGTGGCCATTACTGAAACATGGTTAAAGGATGGTCACGACTGGGAGTTAAATATCCAAGGGTATCAAACTATTCGGAAGGACAGAGTGGATGGTAAGGGAGGTGGTGTAGCTCTGTTATTTAAGGGTGACATCCGGGCAACAGTAAGGGATGACATCGGTGCTATGGAGGATAAGGTTGAATCCATTTGGGTGGAAATCAGGAATAGTAAGGCGAAAAAGTCACTGATAGGAGTAGTCTATCGCCCACCAAATAGTAACATTATGGTGGGGCAGGCAATAAACAAAGAAATAACTGATGCATGTAGAAATGGTACAGCAGTTATCATGGGGGATTTTAATCTACATGTCGATTGGTTTAACCAGGTCGGTCAAGGCAGCCTTGAGGAGGAGTTTATAGAATGTATCCGCGATAGTTTCCTTGGAACAGTATGTAATGGAACCTACAAGGGAACAAGCGGTCCTAGATCTGGTCCTGTGTAATGAGACAGGATTGATTAATGATCTCCTAGTTAGGGATCCTCTCGGAAGGAGCGATCAGAATATGGTGGAATTTAAAATACAGATCAAGGGTGAGAAGGTAAAATCAAACACTAGTGTTTTGTGCTTAAACAAAGGAGATTACAATGGGATGAGAGAAGAACTAGCTAAGGTAGACTGGGAGCAAAGACTTTATGGCGAAACAGTTGAGGAACAGTGGAGAACCTTCCAAGCGATTTTTCACAGTGCTCAGCAAAGGTTTATACCAACAAAAAGGAAGGACGGTAGAAAGAGGGAAAATCGACCGTGGCTATCTAAGGAAATAAGGGAGATTATCAAGTTGAAGGAAAAAGAATACAAAGTAGCAAAGATTAGTGGGAGACTAGAGGACTGGGAAATCTTTATGGGGCAACAGAAAGCTACTAAAAAAGCAATAAAGAAGAGTAAGATAGATTATGAGAGTAAACTTGCTCAGAATATAAAAACAGATAGTAAAAGTCTCTACAAATACATAAAACAAAAAAGAGTGGCTAAGGTAAATATTGGTCCTTTAGAGGATGAGAAGGGAGATTTAATAATGGGAGATGAGGAAATGGCTGAGGAACTGAACAGGTTTTTTGGGTCGGTCTTCACAGTGGAAGACACAAATAACATGCCAGTGACTGATGGAAATGAGGCTATGACAGGTGAGGACCTTGAGAGGATTGTTATCAACAAGGAGGTAGTGATGGGCAAGCTAATGGGGCTAAAGGTAGACAAGTCTCCTGGCCCTGATGGAATGCATACCAGAGTGCTAAAAGAGATGGCTAGGGAAATTGCAAATGCACTAGTGATAATTTACCAAAATTCACTCGACTCTGGGGTGGTCCCGGCGGATTGGAAATTAGCAAACATGACACCACTGTTTAAAAAAGGAGGTAGGCAGAAAGTGGGTAATTATAGGCCAGTGAGCTTAACTGCAGTAGTAGGGAAAATGCTGGAATCTATCATCAAGGAAGAAATAGCGAGGCATCTGGATAGAAATTGTCCCATTGGGCAGACGCAGCATGGGTTCATAAAGGGAAGGTCGTGCTTAACTAATTTAGTGGAATTTTTTGAGAACATTACCAGTGCCATAGATAACGGGGAGCCAATGGATGTGGTATATCTGGATTTCCATAAAGCCTTTGACAAGGTGCCACACAAAAGGTTGCTGCATAAGATAAAGATGCATGGCATTAAGGGGAAAGTAGTAGCATGGATAGAGGATTGATTAATTAATAGAAAGCAAAGAGTGGGGATTAATGGGTGTTTCTCTGGTTGGCAATCAGTAGCTAGTGGTGTCACTCAGGGATCAGTGTTGGGCCCACAATTGTTCACAATTTACATAGATGATTTGGAGTTGGGGACCAAGGGCAATGTGTCCAAGTTTGCAGACGACACTAAGATAAGTGGTAAAGCAAAAAGTGCAGAGGATACTGGAAGTCTGCAGAGGGATTTGGATAGGCTAAGTGAATGGGCTACGGTCTGGCAGATGGAATACAATGTTGACAAATGTGAGGTTATCCATTTTGGTAGGAATAACAGCAAAAGGGATTATTATTTCAATGATAAAATATTAAAACATGCTGCTGTGCAGAGAGACCTGGGTGTGCTAGTGCATGAGTCACAAAAAGTTGGTTTACAGGTGATTAAGAAGGCAAATGGAATTTTGCCCTTCATTGCTAGAGGAATGGAGTTTAAGACTAGGGAGGTTATGCTGCAATTGTATAAGGTGTTAGTGAGGCCACACCTGGAGTAATGTTGACAAATGTGAGGTTATCCATTTTGGTAAGAACAACGGCAAAAGGGATTATTATTTAAATGATAAAAAATTAAAACATGCTGCTGTGCAGAGAGATCTGGGTGTGCTAGTGCATGAGTCGCAGAAAGTTGGTTTTCAGGTGCAACAGGTGATTAAGAAGGCAAATGGAATTTTGTCCTTCATTGCTAGAGGGATGGAGTTTAAGACTAGGGAGGTTATGCTGCAATTGTATAAGGTGTTAGTGAGGCCACACCTGGAGTATTGTGTTCAGTTTTGGTCTCCTTACTTGAGAAAGGACGTACTGGCACTGGAGGGTGTGCAGAGGAGATTCACTAGGTTAATCCCAGAGCTGAAGGGGTTGGATTACGAGGAGTGGTTGAGTAGACTGGGACTGTACTCATTGGAATTTAGAAGGATGAGGGGGGATCTTATAGAAACATATAAAATTATGAAGGGAATAGATAGGATAGATGTGGGCAGGTTGTTTCCACTGGCGGGTTAAAGCAGAACTAGGGGGCATAGTCTCAAAATAAGGGGAAGTAGATTTAGGACTGAGTTTAGGAGGAACATCTTCACCCAAAGGGTTGTGAATCTATGGAATTCCTTGCCCAGTGAAGCAGTAGAGGCTCCTTTATTAAATATTTTTAAGATAAAGATAGATAGTTTTTTGAAGAATAAAGGGGTTAAGGGTTATGGTGTTCGGGCCGGAAAGTGGAGCTGAGTCCACAAAAGATCAGCCATGATCTCATTGAATGGTGGAGCAGGCTCGAGGGGCCAGATGGCCTACTCCTGCTCCTAGTTCTTATGTTCTTATGTTAACAGGTTTATTTGGAATCACTAGATTTTGGAGCTCAGCTCCTTTGAAGGCATTAAATTATAATGCACCAAATAAAGTAATACATTTTCTGTATTTATTATCATATCACAGAATGCCTCTTTTTTTAATTGAGCCTGTTTTTTAAAAATTTTGTTACAGCCTAAAGAGTTTCTTTAGCCGATCCCGTGACATGTTATATTTCAAGCGGTTAATCCAGATTCCAAAATTGCCCGAGGTATGGAACCTTCTTGTAAAGATAGAAGGATAATGAGGTCTTAATTTGTTTAGTTTGGCTTCTTGTAAGCTACTGACTTATGTTATACTTGCTAAAAGACGACTGCAATTCTCTCCATTTACAACTTACTACTTGCAATAACTTTTGATCCACTTAAATCCTAAAGATGGTGAAATCTACTCGCACCCTTTTAATCACAGGATAAATGTGTGAACAGATCTCTTCATCCTCATGTTTAATTTTTTTTCATTTTCTCCTGCACAAACTACAGTTTATCAGATGAGACCTTAAATTGATTGAGCCTCCACCTGTCCCCTCCGGTGATGTAAAAGACCCCCTGACACAAGTTTGAAAAAGAGCAGGGGAGTCTTCTCAGTCTCCTGGCCAATATTATCCCACAATCACCATCACAGATCATCTGGCCCTTATATTACTGTTTATGGAAACTTGTTGTGTGCAAATTGAGTCCCATGTTCCATATATTGTAACGATGACTACATTTCAAAAGTGCTTAATTGACTGTGTGGGATGTCATGAGGTTGTGAAAGGCGTTATAGAAATGCAAGTCTTTATTTTTATAGTCGGTTTAGGATCCTCGGTCTGAATTTTAGACTTGCCCATCTAGGCCCCCCACCCCATTTTGATGAGGCAGTCAACTGTGCAGTGGTTCCTACCATTTAAAGGAACAAGGCACCATTTAAATAACATTTCACGGCACCGCAAAACATTTTTGAACCGTATGTTTCACCCTTTACAGAGTCCCCCAAATTTTTTGCGAGCCTCTGCTCTGGCAGAGCATGTGAAACCAGTGGTGATTATTCCTGATGAGGCCCCAGCTGATGATATTGAGGAACCAGAAAGTCTCATAGAGGTTTCCGCAGCTCCAGTGACTGAATCTCCGGTAAGTGGTAGTTTTTCCTGATGGGGTTCTTTGTGCTGTCTAGTAAGCTGGGAGTTGTTTACAGTAAATTTAAGTTGAATGTAAAATTAAATGAAAATCCCAGCAAGAGAGTGGTTTTAAAATAGGGCGGATGAGGCAGGAGCAGAAGAGACTTGGCTGGAAGATGTCTTCAGACATGAAGATAGTGATTAAGATGGTTTTAGCTCAATAGTGAAGGGATACCAATCAGATAAGAACTCCAGGTACGAGGAATTCCTCCCCTTTCCAATGTAAACAGTTTTATATTGTTTGGAGCAACATAATTTTAAAGTTGTTACGACAGGGGATTTGAAGTAACCCATTAGAGGTATATTCTGCCAGAGCTGGGTGGTATTGGAGTCATGGTATTCACCTTGCCAATACAGCATTTGTGCTGCACACCATTGTAACTGGCACCATTGTGAACAACATAGGAGGTTGCCGTTTGGCTTGATAAGGGGCCCCCATTAAAATGTGGAAGTCAGTATTGTCGTGACATGATTTTAACTGTAGGCAGCACATGTTGCACACATTATTGACTGTGCCTACAGACTCTGCTGCAACATGGGTTCAGGGCGGAACAGGCCCAGCAATGTCAAAAATGTGCCTTTTTGCAGGTTTTTGTCACCTCACTGCCTCAGCTTATCAGCTGCTGAAATTCTCATCCCTGACCATGTTAACTCTCGGCCCGATTATTCCATCGTGACATACATTGGGCACCGTCTGACAGTGATCAGCTTTGAAGTCCATTTCCTTGTTTTCAAATCCCTCCATGGCCTCGTCCGTCCTATCTTTGTAACTTCTCCCAGCTTTAAAACTCTCTGAAATAGCTATGCCCCCCCCCCCCCCCCCCAGAATTCTGGTTTCTTGTGCATTCCTGATTTTAATCACTCCACTATTGATGGCCATGCTTTCAACTGGCAAGGTCCTAATCTTTGGAATCCCCTTCCTTTCCCCTTTTAGGCGCCCCTTTAAACCCAAGTCTTTGACAAAACTTCTGGTGAGATTCCAAAGTGAAAAATTAGGTTTCGTGGTTAAAATGGCCCCAACCTCTCGCCCTCGCTGCCCAGTGAGCCCATTGCCACACCCCATATGCTGCCCTCTTGCCACAGGTTAGTATAGGGCTCTTGTTTCTAAGCTGTTGCTTATTTGTTGATGAGCTTTACAAGCAAAGAGGCAGCTTTTAAGAATGTGAGAAATCTCTTGTGTTTTGAAATACTTTAACCACACGATTCATTGATTAATTTATTTTCTTCTAGAACTTGGTGGATGTGGACATATTCGATGCGACCTTTGGTCCCCCAACTAACAATGGCTTTGTGAAAGACGATAGGTAAGGCAGCTGAGCTTTGAAAATTACTGATTTATTGAACAATGTTGTTGGGGTTAAATTTTAGGGAATTATTTGTGCATTCTTCATGCAGAGATCTTCAGATTGATAACCTGAAGAAAGAGGTGGAGCTGCTGAAAGCTGAGATAGAAAGAGTGAAGTCTGAGGTAAGCTTTAATCCTGAACCAAAGAAACTATTAATAAAAAGGAAGCCTGCAGGAGATTGCCATTCCAGTTTTTTGTGCTTCTATGCTAGGTTGTCATTTTATTAGCCTTTGCACCATGTCCAGTTAATACCACCATTTTAATACGTTTACTTTTAGACTAAACTTTCATTGCAAGATGTCACAGTTGGTCAAATGCTGCCTGGACGTCAAGGACAGTCGCCCTCGCCTCACATCACCTCACTTCTAGCATTCAGCTTTTTTTGTCTATATATGGACCAAGGCTGTCATTTTTGTAAATATAAATTTAGAGTACCAATTTATTTTTCCCAATTATAGGGCAATTTAGCGTGGCCAATCCACCTTCCCTGCGCATCTTTGGGTTGTGGGGGTGAGATGCACACAAACATGGGGAGAATGTGCAAAGTCCACACGGACAGAAACCCGGGACTGAGATCGAACCTGGGTCCTCAGCTACCCACTGCGCCACCGCGCCATGCCGGACCAAGGCTGTAATGAGGTTACAAGCTGAGTGACCCTGGCGGAACCCAAACTGAGCATCAGTGAGAAATTTATTGCTGAGTAAGTGCTGCTTAATAGCTCTGTCAACCATACCTTCTGTCACCCCAATGTGGCTTATCAGATAACACAAAACCTGTAGACCCAGGCTGAACGGGAAACTGCCTGATAGATTGCAGTGGTGCAATTAGGTAGTCATTGTAAAGAAAGGAATGTCAAGCACTTTGTTTTTTAATACCGATTAGACAGCCAAAAGAGATTAATCTCTTTGTTTAAGTTTTGATATTTTCAACAACTACATTTTCCATTAGTCTTCCAATATCTTTTTGCCAGGCTCAGAAATACATTGCACAACTGAAATCCCAGATTAATACCTTAGAGACGGAGCTGGAGGAAACACGTAAACTGAAGCAGAAGGCGCTACTCGACAATGAAGAACTGCGGGATGAGCTGGAGAATCTGCGGAAACAGAAGGGCGATACAGATAAAACACAGTTTTTGTTGATTGAGGCCGAGAGTGAGTTATATTCTTGCCATATTCATTACAGTATGGTCTCTGATTGCTCTAGAAAGATGCTGATTCAAAGGGTGTAACATTCAGCTCGGTGCCAGTTTCTGGAAAACCCCTTGCTTTATTGTCCTATGTAGTGACAACCCAGCTCCCACCTCCAGCCTGTTCCAAGGTCTAACTTTTCCCTACATTTTGTTTTCTGCTGTCCATAGCTAGCCTGAATTCTCTCACGGCTTGGAGGTTGTTGCAGTTCTAATTTAAGGACCAGGCAGCATGGTGGCGCAGTGGGTTAGCACTGCGGCCTCATGGCGCTGAGGTCCCAGGTTCGATCCCGGCTCTGGGTCACTGTCCGTGTGGAGTTTGCACGTTCTTCCCGTGTTTGCGTGGGTTTCACCCCCACAACCCAAATGTGTGCAGAATAGGTGGATTGGCCACGCCCAAATTGCCCCTTAATTGGAAAAAATGAATTGGGTACTCTAAATTTTTTTTTTTTAATGAGGTTCAGGCGGAATCGGTGGACAATCTTGAGTTTATTAAAAAATTTATTTTAGTTGGAAGGTTTTGGTAGCCTTTTCTAACCTAATCTTGTTGAGGCCTTCCTTGCCCCTGTTCTTCAGTTCAAGAGTGGTACTGAGTAAATGCATAGACAAATGCCAGCCACTATCTAAAACGGGAATCTCCAGACCAGATTTATTGATGATTGTATGTGTTTCTGTTTGTCAATCACTCCTCTTGTTCTTATCAGTGCTGCCAGCAGCAAAGCTGGACAAATAGCGCTCATTCCAGTCCTTTTGTACCTGGTAAGGATGGACGGAGATTGGACAGTTCCACCATTGCCCCTGGTTAATGTATTCAAAGTGTATGCAAAGAATTTCTTGGTTTGTTTATTGAGACAAGCTATAGCACTGGAATTGATTGGGGGATTGTTTTTTTTTTGTAATCTATTCCATACTCAGCCAATGTACATATCACTAAAATCTCACACATGAACTGGAGCTATTTCAGAGTTCAGTTTTCACCCCATGAACATAAACAATCAAGAGGTTCTTCTGAAAAATCACTTAAAAGCTAACTTAAATAAAAATGACCAAACCCCTTTGACTCCAACCATTAGCTGTTCTGAAGCTGAGTTCCAGTTTCATTCTAATGTCACTTGAATTACATTTACAGAGAAGGTCCAAGCGAATGAGCAGCGCTACAATAAGCTGAAAGAAAAGCACAGTGACCTCGTCAACACCCATGCGGAGCTCCTCAGGAAGGTAAGCAAAGCCTTTCCCTGGGACCTGATATTGTTCATTTCGAAGTGAGCAAGGTTATTTTTGTGTTTGCTTGAAAGTGAACTGATGTTCGCTCCAACAGTAATTAACCTCTTATATTTCATAGGTATAAGGTGTCTGTCTGGTTTCCTGTCAGAGAAAATTGAATGGAAATGTATTTACTTATTTATTTTCTTGCTGCGCACTGCATTGAGTTTTTATTGTGCCCAGCTGTAAAATTGAAATGATGTGCAGATGTTTGTAACTGTGCTTGAGGTTAAAGCTTGGGTTCTGTGACTCTAATGTCCGTGGCAACCAACTCAAAATAGATGGATTTCGGTCAGTGTTATAACCGAAACCTGGTCATTTATGGGACTGGGTTCCTTACTTTTAGGCAGTTTACTGTAGACTGGAGTTTACCAATGTTGAAACCATTTTAGGCAGAGCTTGGAGGCCTTTTTTCAGAAGGTGTTGGCTAACTGACGGCCGTCCAGAAGCTGTTGTGGAAGGTGGAGTCTGTATGTCTGTCTGAACCATGTTGTATGGAACGTGTGCGATATGATGTTTGGATATGAACAGATAATAGGAAAAGTCAGTAGAAACATTTGTCTGGTTTTAAATGGGTTATGGGAAACTAATGTACTGGTACACAGTATATTACTTTCTGATAGGGCTTCCCTCGAAATGAAAAGGAATTTATTCTTTCCAACTTCTGTGTCGAGAACAGAAAGTGGATGTTTGCTGTGTCTGTCATTGATCAGTCCAGTGGTCGCTGGAAACCACTGGCCTGAAGTGTCTGACTCTAAAAGGTTATCCAGATAATCTGAGTTGCGGGTGATCAGAATCATGGAAGATGGTGGAGTTTCCAACTGTGCCGTCTGACCCCGAGAACTGGGTTTTGACCCTTTGAGACTCCAAGGAGGAATTAAATGTCATCAATCCCGTACAACTTCAAAGAAAAACTGGCAATGCTGGAAACGCTCAGAAAGCTGGGCAGCATCAGTAATCTAGGAGGACGGCTCAGCCTGTCTCACGCACAGGCACCACATGCTGATAAAGGGTTGAATCTCCTTTTTATTTGTCTGTCATTTGCAGAGTGCTGAGACAACCAAACAGCTGACGGTCACCCAGCAGACCCGGGAAGAAGTGGCCCGTACAAAACAAGAGCTTGAATTTGCCATGGAAGAAGCGAAAAGAGAAGCAGAGACAAAGGTAAGGTAATAAAAGGGAGTCACTTTAGAACAGAGATGAGGAGAAATTAGGGTAAATGTAGAGATCCTGGGAACCTCTGCAGCATCATGTGCACGATAAAGTACAATCTTCAGTACACCTTCAGTACAATCTTATCAGATCAAGGTTCAAACTATAAACCAGAAGACAAATGCGTTTATTATTAAACAGATAAATAGCCTGCACTCAGGACAAACAGTGTATCTACAGTCATTGTGACCACCCTCCTCAATGCA
Source organism: Scyliorhinus torazame (assembly GCF_047496885.1). Taxonomy (NCBI): domain Eukaryota; kingdom Metazoa; phylum Chordata; class Chondrichthyes; order Carcharhiniformes; family Scyliorhinidae; genus Scyliorhinus; species Scyliorhinus torazame. Next base: position 60,881,203 of record NC_092707.1, read on the forward strand.
ATTAAAAGATGCCTCTTAATGACTTTCAGTATAACTCTGATCCTTGAAAACCATTCACTCATTTCTTGCATTTCAAACAGCAACCATGAAGCCAGCTTGGTTTCTCTGGTTTTAACATTTCCTAACTAACCATCTGACTCCTGGTCACACAGATCTCTACCAAAGAGTCTGCAAAGAATAACTGGCTTCCCCTCCTTACATAGAGAGCCCATTGTGTTAGCCCAGAAACACGTATAAACCAAAATCACTGTCAGTCAGTTTGTCATCGACCAGATTCTCACCTACCCTCCATCACTAGTCACTGTTGCTAGCATGTTTGGAATGGAATGTTCCATCGATCTGTGCCAGAACACTGAATTACTTGCTAAATAACCCCTTTCCGGGTACCAATCGTCAGCATTTCTGTACCTAACCAATTGCCAAATTGAATATGATGATAAGGAATGAAAAAGGTGTCATGAATACTTCTAAAGAATAGTGCATCTGAAATAACCCCTTTTGTATCTCCATACCATAGAATCCATAGAATCCCTACAGTGCAGAAGGGCATTCAGCCCATCACACCCACCTTCCAAAAGAGCATCCTACCTAGACCCACTCCCCTGCCCTATCCCCGCAACCCTACCTAACCTGCACATACACGAGGTCGGAATTGAACCTGGGTTCCTGGAGCTGTGAGGCAGCAGTGCTAACTACTGTGCCCCCGTGCCACCCCAGAATGGAAACAGTAGAATGAATGAAAGATTAATATTACACTTACATTAGTTTTAAATGAATGTACCTCCTAAAGATGAAGGCAGATTTAACAGAATTGATGACACCTTCGGATGAGAGAGGGCTGTTTTCTGAGGTAAAGATTTTATTACTCTGACCTTCTAAACGTGAAGTTAATCAGCGCTGTCTGCAAATGAAAAGGCTATCACTGTATCGCTAGAACCAAAAGGAAAGATTTACATATATGTGGCGCATTTCCGTGACCTCAGGTTGACGGAAGGCATCTTTTGGTCACACTTTTGAGTGTTGTCACTGTAATGTAAGTAACCGGATCGGGAGTTGCTAATGACAACTTTTAAATGCTCATTGTCAATTAAATGCGAATGTTTCAGCAATTGTAGAATCCGCTGCAAAGCTTTCCCAACTTTATGAAGTTAAAACAAAATCCAATTAAGGGGCAATTTAGCGTGGCCAATCCACCTACCCTGCACATCTTTGAGTTGTGGGGGTGAGACCCATGCAGACACTGGAAGAGTGTGCAAAGTCCACACGGACAGTGACCCGGGGCCGTGATTGAACCCAGGTCCGCGGCCATGAGGCACCAGTGCTAACCACTGCGTCACCATGCCGCCTCAACTTTATGAAGTTAACAATAAATCTTTATGCAACTTGTCAGTGGTATAGTGATGGCTGGTAAAGCTGTAGGGCTGGAAATTCTGTGGGAACTCTTCTGACTTCCCGTTGTAACGTAAAGTGGGAGAGAATGGACTTTTTACACTGATTCTCTGTGGGTCCGGCTGGGGTTTTAGCAGGAAATCAGGAGATTGTGGGATTTCATTTTAATGATTAAATAATGTGTCCAAAGAAGCTTTCAGTACCAGATTAAAATCCAACCAGATTCAATTTTTTTTCACTGCAGGACTTTCAATCCTCCAATTAACTTAGAGAACAATTTCTCAGACTCTATTCAGATCAATTCCTTTCTAACCTGATATGTTTGCTGTAACCCACTTTATGTAGATCAATAGCCATTTACACGAAGGACACTGAGTCAAATTGTAATGATTCCATTATATGTCCTGACTAATGTCAAATAATAGCACAACCACAGTATACTGGTCCATACCAACCTTGTATAAGTGCATTTATCCTTCCCCAGTTCATCGGGGAACTGTGATTAAGAAGTTTGAAAAAGTCTGCATCGTAATGTTATTTTCTGCACTGATATTGTCATATTCTGTTGGTGATGTGTTTTTCCGTTGATATTGATTCTGTTCTGTCTAAAGGTTTTTCATCAGAAAGTGACATTTGCCAACATCACACACTTAAGCATGCAGTGAAACTTCCTCATTATAATTTTTATAAACTGGTCTAAATGAAGAAAATTCTATTGTGTGGTGCATCACATGATTTTGCTGCCCTTTTAAAGTTACATTTTTTATGAACCGGTTATTGCATCAACCAGCCAGTGCCATTGTATTGCAAAAGGCCATTAAACCTGCCTTTAACTACTTTCGTTCTTTACCATATGATGATGCCGACCTTGCACAGGTAATGTCACTGTATTTGTGTAATGGAAACGTTCCTTTTCTCTCTGCAGCCCTTCCTGGATGATGTCAGTTGCTCATCCTTGACACAACCCCATGCTCAAGGTGTTTTTGGTGTTCGATAGTGCCCTCTAGTGTCAAGATGCAGTTTAGCTGCCAGCTAGCTTCCTGATCCAAAGTTTCATTTCATTGACAATCCAATGGTTCGGTCAAGAAATGAATTATTACTTACTTGCACAGCACACTCTGAAAATGAACTTTAACAGCATTTACGGTAGCACAGTGGTTAGCACTGTTGTTTCACAGCACCAGGGTCCCGGGTTCGATTCCCATTTGGGTCACTTTCTGTGCAGAGTCTGCACGTTCTCCCCATGTCTGCATGGGTTTCCTCCAGGTGCTCCGGTTTCCTCTCATAAGTCCCAAAAGATGTGCTTGTTAGGCGAATTGGACATTCTGAATTCTCCCTCTGTGTACCCGAACAGGCGCCGGAATGTGGTGACTAGGGGATTTTCGCAGTAACTTAATTACAGTGTTAATGTAAGCCTACGTGTGACAATAATAAAGATTATTATTATTTAACAATTATTGAGAGAAGAAGGTTATTCTTCTGAATTAGCCCATGATCCTTAAATATTTTATAAAATATTTTAATTCTGTTTTGTTTATTACTTTATCAAAGTTACAAAACCAGAGCTCAGAGTGTGGACAGGGGCAAACCCCTAATCCAGCTCCTTGCAAGCTCCAAAAACCAATTCAAATTGAATCCAATTCATGGTCCCCATAAGAGAGACATACCAGATCCAGGACACACCAGACCTCACGCTGTTTCTCCGTTGCTCCCTGCTGATGTGAGGGTTTGGCTTTAATGTTCCATTGATCACACATGTGTAGAGCTGCTTCTGATGGGATTGTGTGAAGTTCAACACTGGTCACATTGTTATTGTTGCTCGTTGACCTCATCCGGGACTTTGGTTCGGTTGCAATGTCCTTATGAACTGTATTACTTTATCTGATATCATTACTTACAGCTGGACGATCAAAGCTTTATAATGGAGCAACTGAAAAGGGAATTGACTGCAAACAAAGAAGAACTATCCATCATCCAGAGTTCGCTGCAGAGCTCTGAACAGGTACAGGCCAGAATGTCGCCAGGAGCAAGAGTGCTCATTGGAAATGTTGCAATTCTTTTCCGTCCATTTTTTCCCCAGCACTCCGGAAGATGCTGACTCATTAACCTACTCAAGAGTCAAGAATTCCAACAAATCCCTCCCGCCACGCCAGGGCACAGGGTGGAGAGGTAGCTCTCCAACCCATCAGGATCCGCCTTCGGGCGATCAATGAGGCGAAGGCTACAACATCTGCCTCCGCACCCGTTTCCAACCCTGGCTGGTCCGACATCCTGAATATGGCCTCCCGGGGGCCCGCGTCCAGTTTCACGTGCACCACTTTAGAAATTACCCTAAAAACTTCCTTCCAGTAATCCTCCAGCTTTGGACAGGACCCAAACATATGAATGTGATTAGCGGGCCCCCCCCACAACCTTCACACACATCTTCTACTCCTTCAAAGAATCGGCTCATCCTCGCCCTCTTGAGGTGTGCTTTATATACCACCTTCAGCTGTATCAGCCCCAACCTCGCGCACGAGGTGGAGGCATTCACTCTCCGGATTGGTTCACCGGGAGTCTTCCCATTGATACCTATCTTCTGACTTCCTTCTGGAGCGTTGATGTGTGTGACCTTTCACAGGGGTTTACATACAGAATGCAGTTTTTGAAAGAGCTCATGCACAATCCTCTTCTGGATGCAGATTGGATAGTTGGATTCATGATCGGTTGTTGGTTGGTTAGCGTATTCCCACATTCTCTTCCATTGGCTTAACCATAGAAAGACTTCTTCCAGTCTGGCTGCTTTGAGTTTGCTGTGATTAACTGTTCGACTTCAATGCAAATTGTCCTGTTCAGTTTAGCAGTATAACTGCAATTAACAAGTGTCAATGTAATTAGCAAATATTGCATCCATCCAGCTTCCACATAACAAACACTGGTCTGAACTTGTAGTCCAGTCCATTGACCTCCTCCTTACAAATCTGCTTGGTCTACATTTCTCAGTTTCATACAGAATGGTGTATTGGTCTCCTGAGTGACTGATGAGATCTACCATGCGGAATTAGTTAGGTCTTGCGACACTAAAACTCAGTAAAAATTTGAGTTAAACTTCTCGGATGCAAACCCTAAGAATCTTTATTGTCTCTATTAGATTACAATTAGGAGAAACTTAAATCTATTCTCAATAAAGTCCGGCTAACAAAAGGACTGAAAGAGAAGTAACTTGTACACAATTTAACTTTCAAAATAATACAGAAATGGTTTCTTGCTTATGGCAAAACAGCTTGCATTTACTTCACGAATTAGAGTGGAAAAATGAAAATATGAAAAATAGAGATAGCGAATAGTTTAGATCAAAGTATAGAATGATCCTGAATAAAGATGGCCGTTTGGACCATCATGTTTATAGGAAATCTTATCTGTCTTGAGCCATCTATCAACACCTCTATGTTGTCCTAATTGGTTTGGGTTGGAATCAAATGTATTTGATTCGACGGTTAGCTGTCAATCCTTAATGTGCAACATAGGTTCTGAATGTTTCATGTTTGAATATTTGTGTATGCTATGGAATGCGATTCTGTGCTATTATCAAGACTAGTTTCTACTGGTTTTCTGCTGACTTCGCTTTATCCACATTTGGGGCAGCACGGTAGCCTTGTGGATAGCACAATTGCTTCACAGCTCCAGGGTCCCAGGTTCGATTCCGGCTTGGGTCACTGTCTGTGCGGAGTCTGCACATCCTCCCCGTGTGTGCGTGGGTTTCCTCCGGGTGCTCCGGTTTCCTCCCACAGTCCAAAGATGTGCAGGTTAGGTGGATTGGCCATGCTAAATTGCCCTTAGTGTCCAAAATTGCCCTTAGTGTTGGGTGGGGTTACTGCGTTATGGGGATAGGGGGGAGGGGTTAACCTTGGGTAGGGTGCTCTTTCCAAGAGCTGGTGCAGACTCGATGGGCCGAATGGCCTCCTTCTGCACTGTAAATTCTATGATTCTATGATGATGAACAATAGTGCCTTCATGTTGCTATGGTGCCTGCTTCGTCCTTGATCAGATTACTGGTACAGCTCATGTTTTAATGTCAAACTGTCTTTCAAAATATGTTTGTTAGAACAATGGCTTTTTCCACTTTGCTTAGTAAAAATGTTGTTTTAATCTCCAATGAGTTTATTCATGTGTCAGGCTTATTGTGTCCCTGTTGAAGCTATGTGTTTTATCATGACCTGAGGTTATGAGTGCTGAAATCCTCAATTTAAAATGGGTATTAATATTTACACTAAATAGCCTTCTTTTACCGATCAGATCTATCAGGAAATAGTCGATTTGTATCAGTGACTAATCAGCCATGATTGAATGGCGGAGCAGACTTGGTGGGCCGAATGGCCTAATTCTGCTTCTATTCTTATGGTCTTATGGTCTAAGAGGACTTCTGAAGTTGCCATTTCAAAAGGAATGCATCCGAGGAGGATTGTGGGACAATGCTGGCACAAGTGTAATAGTCCTTCACCATCAGAAGTAGCAGCATCAGCAACATTGAAATATAATTGGAAAAGGAAACATGTGCAAGTTTATGGAGAAAGAGCAGGGGAATATGGGGAGGCAGTGGCGTAGTGGGAAGACACTGGACTAGTAATAATGCTGCGGGGACCAGGGTTTAAATCTGACCACGGCAGATGGTGAAATTTTGTTTCAATGAAAAAAAAATCTGAAATTAAAAGTCTAGTGATGACCAGTGTCGATTGTCGTCAAAACCCATCTGGTTCACTAATGTCCTTTTGGGAAGGAAACCTGCCGTCTTTACCTGGTGTGGCCTACATGTGACTCCAGATCCACAGCAGTGTGGTTGACTCTTTTTAAATGTCCTCTGAAATGGCCCAGCAAGCCACTCAGTCCAAGAGCAAACAGGGATGGCCCAGGCAAAAACGCCCACATCCCATAAATGAATTTTTAAAAAGAGGATTGATTGGTCAGCTTTTTCAAAGCTGCTGTGGTCTCCTGTGTTGTATGAATCTGTGCAAGGGTGGAGTTTTGTTTTTGTCACCTGAAGCAGAAGCTGTTTAATTCTGGTAGAGACAGATTTTTTTTTTACAACTACAGTGTATAAACTGATTTTGGACTTCCATTTGCAAGGATTAATATACATAATAATCAGGATTTGGGACTTTGGTTGCAGGTAGGCTTTGAGACGAATTCTAGGCTGCAGGGCCTTGAGGCAGAGAAGGACAATCTGAGGAAAACTGTGGCTGCAAAGGACGCAGAAGTGTACTCCCTGAGGAACATGATTCAGGAGAAAGAAACGGCAATGCGCTCCGAGAAAGACAAGAGCTCGAGGGAGCTGGAAGAACTCCAGGACAAATTTATGAAGAAGGTCAGAATACATAGAAATAATTATTTCTGCATCCCATTTATTATCTAGGCAAAAGCTGTGGCCCACCCTTTGCCCCTGGGTTAAAAGGTCATGGTTTCAATCCTCACTCTAGAGACCTGAGTGCAAAATCCAGGCTAAGGCTTGGGTGCAGAGCTGAAGGAGTGCTGTTGTGGCTGAGATACCACTTTTCAGGTTCAAAGAATTCCATGGCGCTATTTGAAAAAGAACAGGGAGGTTCTCCCTGGTGAACTGGCCGATGTCAATCCCTCAACCAACATCACTAAAAACAGCTAAATTGATCATTTTCTTTATTCCTGTTTGTGGAACTTGCCATGCATAGATTGGCTGCTGTTTTTCCTAGGTTGAAACACTAATTGCACCTCAAAAGAAACTTTCAGTAACTGCGAGGTGCCTCATGACATCTTGAGGTTGTAAAATGTTCCCTATGTATGCAATTTCTTTTTTTCACTTTTTGATCAGTTTTGTGTCCAAAGTCTGGACTGGTTAATTATCAAGTATGTGATAATATAATAAACGGCAAAGGACTGAAACCAGATGCAAAACTGTAAATTGATCAGTATCGGTGGAAAGGAAAGACAAGCTAATATTTCAGATGTAGGCTGCTGAGAACTGAGAGGAATTATAGATGAACAGCCTTTAAAGTACATCTGTAAGAAAGGGGGGAAAATACATTCAGGTGGGAAGCTGAATGGGAAAGATCTGTGAAGTAGATAAGTGAAGTGTCAATCGCTGGGGAATGCGTACTGAGCAAACTGATGGAGCTGTGGGCTGACACGTCTCTGGGCCCTGGTGGACCCTATGATGTGGCTAATGAGGAAGTAGATGCGTGTTGCACATTTTCCAACATTCATCATATTAGCATGGATAAAAGATTGGCTGGCTGGCATAAAACAGAGAGTATGCATAAATGGGTCTTTTTCTGATTGGCAGGATTTGACATGTGACGCTCTAAAGTGGTCTGTGCCGTGCCTCAACTTTTTACAATTTTTATCAATGATTTAGATGAGGGGAGCGAAGGCATGGTTGCCAAATTTGCAGATTACAAAGATAGGTAGGAAAGTATGTTGTGAAGAGGGCATCAGGAGGTTGCAGGCGAATATAGATTGGTTGAGTGAGTAAGCGAAAATCAGGCAGATGGGGTATAATGTGGGAAAATGTGAAGTTGTTCACTTTGGCAGGAATAATATAAAAGCAGGGCATTACTTAAATGGAGAATGACTGCAGAATTACGAGGTGCAGAGGGATCAGGGTGTTCTTGGACGTAGTCAAAAAAAACTAATATGCAGGCATAGCAAGTAGTTAAGAAGGCTAATGGAATATTATCCTCTTTACGACAGGAATTTAACATGAAAGTAACGTTTTGCTTCAGTTATGCAGGGCATTGGTGAGACTGCATTTTGAATATTTTGTGCAGTTTTGGTCTCCTTATTTAAGGAAGGATGTAAATATGTTGGGGGCGGTTCAGAGGAGGGTTATTAGATTGGTACCTGGAATGAGGGCCTTATGAGAAACAGTTAGACAGACTGGGCTTGTTTACACCGGAGTTCAGAAGAGTGAAGGATAACTTGATTGAAGTACATAAGACCCTGAATGGTATTGACAAAGTGAACGTGGAAAGGATATTTCCTCTTGTGGGTGTGTCCAGAACTAAGGGGCACTGTTTTATATAATTAGGGGGCCACCATTTTAGGACAGAGATGCAAAGAATTTCTTTCTCTGAGGATTGTGTGACTTTGGAACTCAGAAGTCGGCAGAGGCGGGGCCATTGAATATTTTCAAGGGGTAGGTAGATAGATTCTTGTGAGGCAAGGGGATCAAAGGTTATCGGGGTAGATGGGAATTTGCAACAGAAACAGATCAACCATGATCCAGTTGAATGACAGAGCAGACTCGAGGGGCTGAATGACCTACTTCTGCTCCTATTTCATATGTTTGTATGTTAATATTAGACAATAGAAAGTACAGTGAAAGGAATTAGAAATTCAAAAAGCAGATAGTGGTGGGAATTAGGGCAAGTAGACACAGAGCTTATTTTTCTTTCTTCCATTTGTGCAGAAAATTCAACAGCTGTTCTCCGTATATTTTAGGCTAACCAGGAGCAGATGCTACAGCAGAAGCTTCTAGATGAACAGTTCAACCTGGTCCAGGGAACTGTAAGAGAAGCAGAGAACATCATTCAAGATGCAGTGGCAAAACTTGACGATCCATTGCACATTAGATGCACCAGTTCACCAGGTCTGAACCCTACTATCTGTTGATAAATACCCAGCCTTCATCACTCCTATTATGTGGGGCTTTGTCAGTCGATGTGCAAGAAATCAGTTTTAGGGAGAAGGAAATGGTTTCTAAGCCAGCAAAACAATTCTTTGTGGGAATGTAAGGGCATGTTTAATTTTAAAGGGATGCAGTTGTGAGTAGTAATTGTATATTAAATACTCGGTTACAAATGCATGACATAATTACAGAACTGATTTGAAATGCATCACTGTGCCACAGCCAAAATGACACAAAATGTTTCTGGCATATTTGGCATTATGATAAAGGTGGTGCAAAGCTTTTGCAAAGCTTTCCATTTCTTTTTTACCCCCCTATTATTTGTGTAATCCTTTATTCCATGCTCCAACATTACTGAGTCATGTTTATTGGATTAGAACAGGATTCTCTTGTCACCAGCCCCAGTCTCCTGAGCTGACATGGCTTTACAGTGCGTCCATAACACTGAAAATGTTTCCTCACATTGCATCTCCCCCTCATGTTCCTGACACAGAAGCTTAGCCAACTGCACTGGTTGCTTTTGGGATGTTTAACACTAGGGGGGGTTGTGTTTCAGAAGGGAGGACTGAGTAATAATACAGTGTGACATTGTTGGAGGACTGAGTAATAATACAGTGTGACATTATGGGAGGACTGAGTAATAATAGTGTGACGTTATGGGAGGACTGAGTAATAATAGTGTGACGTTATGGGAGGACTGAGTAATAATACAGTGTGACGTTATGGGAGGACTGAGTAATAATAGTGTGACGTTATGGGAGGACTGAGTAATAATACAGTGTGACATTATGGGAGGACTGAGTAATACAATGTGATGGTGTGGGAAGGATGACTTGCGCTGTCCGTGGCATCCGTCACTCATTCAAAACAAATCACATGAAGCTTTGATGAGATGTAGATGTCTGTCCATTGTTTTGGTGCTCCCTGTAAACACTGGTAATAAAAACAGAAAATGCTGGATAAACACAGCAGCTCTGGCAGCATGTGTGGAGAGAGAAACAGAGTTCAAGTTTTGAGTATACGGACTCAGAACATTGACTCTGTTTCTCTCTTCATAAATGCTGCCTGACAGGGCAGCACGGTGGCGCAGTGGTTAGCACTGCTGCCTCACTGCACCGAAGGCCCGGGTTCGACCCCAGCCCCGGGTCACTGTCCGTGTGGAGTTTGCACATTCTTCCTGAGTCTGCGTGGGTTTCACACCCAAAAAGATGTGTAGAGCAGGTGGATTGGCCATGCTAAATTGCCCCTTAATTGGAAAAATTTTAAAATAAATGAATTCTGCCTGTACTCATTTAATGTACTCATAGAGTCATACAGCACAGAAATGGTCCTTCAGCCCATCGATTCTGCGTCAGTCAAAAACAACCACCTAACAATTCTAATCCCATTTCCCAGCACTTGGCCCATGGCCTTGTCTACCTTGGGATTGCAAGTGCACATCTAAAAACTTCTTAAATGTGAGTGATAACTGTTTCCATATCACTCCCCCAGAGCTATATGACAAGACACCAGCTGCTAGGTGCTACTAGACCACTATTATCCCATAGTTAGTAAATGTCAAAACTCTTCCACGTTAACACTGAGTGACACCGAACCCAAGTCGTCACTTTTTCCATCATATTCCTTCCGCCTCATCAATGATGTTTCTGGAGCTAGCTCTGGAGTTTTAATCTCTTGGGAAATGTCCAGCTCACACCCTGAAATTCCTCATGGAATCAACTAGCCCACCGCTTTATTTTATCTTCCACACCATAAGTGACTAATTATAGAGCCTAATTTATTTTACACATTATTACTGCAGCCTGTTGGAATAAGCAGGTTGATTATAAATAACGATCCTTCGTGCAATATTTTATAGTTTACCTGATAATAAAAAGCAACTTATTTTCCAAATCGCCATAAGCAATGCCAACGGCGATCCAGTAGTAACAAAGTAAATAAAACTGACTTGGTGTCTGTTAGTTCCACTTCTCCCCCCCCCCCCCCCCCCCCCCCCCCAGTTTCCTTCTTCTCCTGGTGTTTCTCGCGTAGTGAGGTCCTAATTGCAGAGTGACACCTGTGGGACAGGCGAGTCCTGATTGGCCAATCCAAGCGCAACTGATGTCCACCAGACAACTCGGTCAACTAACATGAGAGGAGTTGATGGAGACAAGAGAAAAATGAAAATAGACATGCACAAATGGAACCTGAGACATTTTGGAGCTTCGTGGTAGTTTCAAGCAGACCAGCAGTTTACACAGTGTTATGTGGGAGTGCTCCTCACCTGTCCTATTCTTGATTGTATGCATTTGATCCAGGTCTGGGGCAAGTCAAAACTAAAGGGATCTGATCTCTTCCATTACTTGCAGATTACCTCATTAACAGGGCAGAAGCTGCCCTCGAATCAGTGAACCTGATGCAACAAGGGCACTCTGAGTATATGAAGAACATGGCAGGTATGGATACCTCAATCTCCGAGACACCACATCCCATATTCAATAAGGTTACATGTAATCATTTGACAAGTTAAGATTCTGCCTGACTGGTTGTATTCTGATTATTTTGAAGGCAAATAACTTCCTTGCTTTTCTCCCCTTTCCCTTGGGTGCTGCTGTGCTGTACCCTCCTGGCTGAGAGGGTGGACCACATGCCTACTCCCAATGGCCCATTCTGACGACTCCACCTTAAAACAAAGATCTACCACAGATGGTTTATTTAGTGCCCTTTCCCTAATTACGTCCTGCTGTGATAAGATTCAGTGGATGCTCGTGCTCCAGCTGTGCTTTGGCCATGTTGTCATAACGCGAGCCTCCAGATTATCAGACTATCCCACTATGGCAGACATTACAACCGGGCTGGATCCTCTCCAGTTCATCTACCTGTGCACTTTTCAGCATGGGTTACTGGACCAGGGAGCTTGGCTGTTTTGTCTCCTCCCTTGGTCTGTCGATCTTGGGAGATGTAATAACTGAGAATCCTATTTCAGTTCCTCACACAGAGAATTAACCGGAAGCAGGTATGTGGTTGAGGCTGGGCCCTCTCTGCAGTCTCAGTCTCAGTCCATGCAGCGATTTACACACATGGGAGCCCAGGTTTATTAAAACCTGCTGCATTTTCACATAAATCTAAAGGAAGTCTCACAAATACTTTCTGAATATAAATGGAAGGTTGATCTGAGGGTAAATTAGAAGCACGAAAGAAGTCCCTCATTGTTAATTTTGAACAAATATCATCTCTGAGCTGTATACAAGTGTCTGGTCCAAACCTGTAATTCTGTGTATAGCAATACAAAGAACAATGCAGCACAGGAACAGGCCCTTCGGCCCTCCAAGCCTGCGCCGATCAAGTGTCCTATCTAGACCAATTGCCTGTATCCTTCTATACCCCGTCTGTTCATGTGCCTATCCAGACAAGTCTTAAAGGTCGTAAACGTATCTGCCTCAACCACCTCACTTGGCAGTGCATTCCAGACCACCACCCTCTGTGTAAAAAACCTGCCCCGCACATCTCCACTGAACTTTGCCCCCTTGTAATTGTCATTTCCGTCCTGGGAAAAAGCCTCTAACTTTTCACTCTATCTCTCCCCCTAATAATTATATAAACTTCTATCATGTCGGCCCACAGTCTCCGTCTCTCTAGGGAGAACAGTCCCAGTTTATTCAATCTCTCCTCATAGCTAATACCTCCATACCAGGCAACTTCCTGGTAAACCTTTTCTGTACTCTCTCCAAAGCCTCCACGTCCTTCTGGTAGTGCGGTGACCAGAATTGGACACGGTATTCCAAATGTGGCCTAACTAACATAATTTTCAAGCTTTAATACTCGATACCCCATCCTATGAAGGCAAGCATGCCATTTGCTTTCTTTACCACCCTTTCCACCTGTGCTGCCACTTTTAAGGATCTGTGGATCTGTACGCCCAGATCTCTCTGTGTCTCTACGCTCCTGATGGTTCTGCCATTTATTTTATAGCTCCCACCTGAATTGGATCTATCAAAATGCATCATCTTGCATTTGTGCGGGCTAAATTGCATCTGCCATTTCTCTGCCCACTTTTGCATCCGATCTATATCCTGTTGTATTCTCTGACAATCTTCATCACTATCCGCAACTCCTGCAATCTTAGTATCATCCGCAAACTTGCTAATCCGACCCGCTTCGTTTTTTTTACAGTGAGAAACCAATCTGATTTGAGACACTCAAACTATAATGTTTACTTCGACTTTCCCCTTCTGTGACTGATTAAACCTCCTTCCTTTTTGTTCCTATAGATGCCAGTAGCCTCCTGCAAGCACTGACCAGGTTTGCACACCTGACTGCAGACACCATAGTAAATGGCAGTGCCACATCACACCTGGCTCCGACTGATCACGCAGATAGTGAGTACTGAATGCATTAGCTCCTGGAGTTTATGATTGCAATTGTCAGGAGGGGGTGCTGATTTTACTGACCACTTTCTCCACTGCCAATGTTGTCTTTTGATCCACTTTAAGTCATGATGATGTCCGCTGAGTGGATCACAGGATAAATGAGGTGAGGAAAACCATGAAAAGAACCAAGGTGAAACCGCAAATGGATAAATCTAAAGGCAGATGATAACAAAAGCAGACTACTGCGAATGGGGGAAATCTGAAACAAAAACAGAAATTGCTGGAAAAACTCAGCAGGCAGTATCCGTGGAGAGAGGAACAAAATTAGCATTTTATCAGTTCTGGTGCAATGCCGTCGACCTGGAATGTTAACTGCACGTGTTAAATGTGCAGTATTTTCCTGCGTGAGTGCGGCTCCAAGATGCTTGTCATCATCTAGGACAAATCAGCTCCCTTGATTGGCACCATCTACCACCTTCAACATTCACTTTCTCCACCAGCCAAGCACAGTGGCAGCCATGTGTACCATCTACAAGATGCACTTCAGCAGCTCATCAAGCCTCCTTCGACATCACCGTCCAAACCCACAACCTCTGACATCTGGAAGGGCAAGGGCAGCAGACACATGGGAACACCACCGCCTGCAAGTTCCCCACCAAGCCACTGGTCATCCTGACTTGGAAATGTATCGCCGTTCTTTCACTGTCACTGGGTCAAAATCCTCGAACTCCCTCCGTCACAGCACAGTTAGTGTACCTACACCACATGGACTGCAGCGGTTCAAGAAGGCACTCCACCACTCCTTTATTCCCAAATATTTTTATTCGGGTTTTAACATTTCATCACATACTTTACACAACCAGACAAGATCAAGACATGTATTTACAAAAATTTTACATCCATTGTAGTTTTAACTATTATACATCGGGTGTATCATCCCGACCTGCCATACAAGGCACAAACGTTGAGGTCACAAGATGATCAAGACAGATACAGAAAGAGATGGCTTTCACAAAATGAAGAATTGTCGTTGACTGGCTGGGACAGGTCATGGCCCAGAGTGCTTCCCCTCGGCCTCCATGCAGCTACTTGTTTGGGACCCCCCGGTGGTCAGCCGTGGCCGCTGCGCGCCTTGCACCCCGTCCTTGTTGCCTTCTGGCATTTACCTGTGTTGGGGGACTGTGTGTTTTTTAAAAATTAATTTACGGGATGTGGACATCGCTGGTTAGGCCAGCATTTATTGCCCATCCCTAGTTGCCCTTCAGAAAGTGGTGGTGAGTTGACTTTTTGAACCACTGCAGTCCTTAAGATGTATGTACACCCACTGTGCTGTTCGGGAAAGAGTTCTAGGATGTTGCCCCAATGACAGTGAAGGATCGTGAAACATTTCCAAGTCAGGGTGGTGAGTGACTTGGAGGGGAACCTCCAGGTGGTGGGGTTCCCAGGTATCTGTTACTCTTGTCCTTCTAGATGGTAGTGGTGGTGTGTTTGGAAGGTGCTGTCTGGGGAACCTTGGTGAGTTGTTGCAGTGCATCTTGTAGATGGTACACACGGCTGCCACTGTTCGTCGATGGTGGAGGGTTTGAATGTTTGTGGAAGAAACATTCTTGAGTGTTGAGCTTCTTGAGTGTTGTTGGAGCTGCACTCATCCAGGCAAGTGTAGAGTATTCCATTACACTCCTGACTTGTGCCTTGTAGATGGTTGGCAGGCTTTGGGGTCAGGAGGTGAGTTACTCGCCGTAGGATTCCTGGCCTTTGACCTACCCTGGTAGCCACAATATTAATATGGCTAGTCCAGTTCAGTTTCGGATCAATGGTAACCCCCAGGATTTTGATTGTGGGGGATTCAGCGATGGTAATGCCATTGAATGTCAAGGGGCGGTGGTTAGATCCTCTCTTGTAGGAGTTGGTCATTGCCTGGCACTTGTGTGGCGCGAATGTAACTTGCCACTTGTCAGCCTTATCATGGAAGGGAGGTCATTGATGAAGCAGCTGAAGATGGTTGGGCCTAGGACACTACCCTGAGGAACTCCTGCTGTGATGTCCTGGAGCTGAGATAATTACCTCCAACCACCACAACCATCTTCCATTGTGCCAGGTATGACTCCAACCAGCAGAGAGTTTTCCCCCGATTCCCATTGACTCCAGTTTAGCTAGGGCTCCTTGATGCCATACTCAGTCAAATGCTGAGTTGAAGTCTAGGGCAGTCATTCTCACTCACCTCTGGCATTCAGCTCTTTTGTTCATGTTTGAACCAAGGCTGCAATGAGGCCAGGAACTGAGTGACGCTGGCGGAACCCAAACTGAGCATCCGTGAGCAGGTTATTGCTGAATAAATGCTGTTTGATAGCACTGTTGATGACTCCTTCCATCACTTTGCTGATGGAGAGTAGACTGATAGGGCGGTAATTGGCTAGGTTGGATTTGTCCTGTTTCATGTGTACAGGACACACCTGGACAATTTTCCACATTGCCGGGTAGATGCCAGTGTTATAGCTGTACTGGAACAGCTTGGCTAGGGGTGCAGCAAGTTCTGGAGCACGTCTTCAGTAATATTGCCGGGATACTGTCAGGGCCCTTAGCCATTGCAGTATCCAGTGTTTTAAGCCATTTCTTGATATCACGTGGAGTGAATCGTATTGGCTGAAGATTAACATCTGTGATTCTGTGGACCTCCGGAGGAGACCGAGATAGATCATCCACTCGGCACTTCTGTCTAAAGATTATTGTGAATGCCTCAGCCTTGTCTTTTGCACATACATGCTGGGCTCCTCCATCATTGAAGATGGGGATATTTGTGGAGCCTCCTCCTACAGTGAGTTGTTTAATTGTCCACCACCATTCACGGCTGGATGTGGAAGGACTACAGAGCTTAGATCTGATGCGTTTGTTGTGGAATTGCGTAGCTCTGTATTACTTGCTGCTTATGCTGTTTGGCACACAAGTAGTCTGTGTTGAATCTTCACCAGGTTGACACCTCATTTTTCGGTATGTCTGATGTTGCTCCTGGCATGCTCTCCTGCACTCTTCATTGAACCAGGGTTGATCCTCTGGCTTGGTGGTAATGGTAGAGTGGGGGCTATGCTGGGCCATGAGGTTGCAGATTGTGGTGAATACAATTCTGCTGCTGCCAGTGGTCCACAGCGCCTCATGGTTGCCCAGTCTTGAGTTGCTAGATCTGTTCAAAGTCTATCCCATTTAGCACGGTGGTAGAGCCACACAACACGATAGAGGGTATCCTCAATGTGAAGATGGGACTTTGTCTTCACAAAGACTGTGCAGTGGTCACTTCTACCGATACTGTCATGGACAGATGCATCTGCAGCAAGCAGATTGGTGAGGATGAGGTCAAGTATGTTTTTCCCTCTTGGTTCCCTCACCTGCTGCAGTCCCAGTCTAGCAGCTATATCCTTTACATCCGGCCAGCTCGGTCTGTGGTGGTACTACCGAATCATTCTTGGTGATAGACATTGAAGTCCCCCACCCAACATATTCTGCAACCTTGCCACTCTCAGTGCTTCCTCCAAGTGGTGTTCAACATGGAGGAGTACATAGAACATAGAACATAGAAAATACAGCACAGAACAGGCCCTTCGGCCCACGATGTTGTGCCGAACCTTTGTCCTAGATTAATCATAGATTATCATTGAATTTACAGTGCAGAAGGAGGCCATCCGGCCCTCCGAGTCTGCACCGGCCCCTGGAAAGAGCACCCCACCCAAACTCAACACCTTCACCCAACACCAAGGGCAATTTGGACATTAAGGGCAATTTATCATTGGCCAATTCACCTAACCTGCACATCTTTGGATTGTGGGAGGAAACCGGAGCACCCGGAGGAAACCCACGCAGACACGGGGAGGACGTGCAGACTCCGCACAGTCAGTGACCCAAGCCGGAATCGAACCTGGGACCCTGGAGCTGTGAAGCAATTGTGCTATCCACAATGCTACCGTGCTGCCCTTGAGAACAAATAAATCTACACTATATCATTTAACCGTAATCCATGTACCTATCCAATAGCTGCTTGAAGGTCCCTAATGTTTCCGACTCAACTACTTCCACAGGCAGTGCATTCCATGCCCCCACTACTCTCTGGGTAAAGAACCTACCTCTGATATCCCTCCTATATCTTCCACCTTTCACCTTAAATTTATGTCCCCTTGTAATGGTTTGTTCCACCCGGGGAAAAAGTCTCTGACTGTCTACTCTATCTATTCCCCTGATCATCTTATAAACCTCTATCAAGTCGCCCCTCATCCTTCTCCGTTCTAATGAGAAAAGGCCTAGCACCCTCAACCTTTCCTCGTAAGACCTACTCTCCATTCCAGGCAACATCCTGGTAAATCTTCTTTGCACCTTTTCCAAAGCTTCCACATCCTTCCTAAAATGAGGCGACCAGAACTGTACACAGTACTCCAAATGTGGCCTTACCAAAGTTTTGTACAGCTGCATCATCACCTCACGGCTCTTAAATTCAATCCCTCTGTTAATGAACGCGAGCACACCATAGGCCTTCTTCACAGCTCTATCCACTTGAGTGGCAACTTTCAAAGATGTATGAACATAGACCCCAAGATCTCTCTGCTCCTCCACATTGCCAAGAACTCTACCGTTAACCCTGTATTCCGCATTCATATTTGTCCTTCCAAAATGGACAACCTCACACTTTTCAGGGTTAAACTCCATCTGCCACTTCTCAGCCCAGCTCTGCATCCTATCTATGTCTCTTTGCAGCCGACAACAGCCCTCCTTACTATCCACAACTCCACCAATCTTCGTATCATCTGCAAATTTACTGACCCACCCTTCAACTCCCTCATCCAAGTCATTAATGAAAATCACAAACAGCAGAGGACCCAGAACTGATCCCTGCGGTACGCCACTGGTAACTGGGATCCAGGCTGAATATTTGCCATCCACCACCACTCTCTGACTTCTATCGGTTAGCCAGTTCGTTATCCAACTGGCCAAATTTCCCACTATCCCATGCCTCCTTACTTTCTGCATAAGCCTACCATGGGGAACTTTATCAAATGCCTTACTAAAATCCATGTACACTACATCCACTGCTTTACCTTCATCCACATGCTTGGTCACCTCCTCAAAGAATTCAATAAGATTTGTAAGGCAAGACCTACCCCTCACAAATCCGTGCTGACTATCCCTAATCAAGCAGTGTCTTTCCAGATGCTCAGAAATCCTATCCTTCAGTACCCTTTCCATTACTTTGCCTACCACCGAAGTAAGACTAACTGGCCTGTAATTCCCAGGGTTATCCCTAGTCCCTTTTTTGAACAGGGGCACGACATTCGCCACTCTCCAATCCCCTGGTACCACCCCTGTTGACAGTGAGGACGAAAAGATCATTGCCAACGGCTCTGCAATTTCATCTCTTGCTTCCCATAGAATCCTTGGATATATCCCGTCAGGCCCGGGTACTGATTCATCAGCTGATGGTGGCCGGTACATGGTAATCAGCAGGACGGTTCCTTGTCCGAAGGTTCCTTGTCCATGTTTAACCTGAAGGATGAGACTTCATGGGGTCCAGAGTCAATGTTGAGGACTCCCAGGGCAGCTCCCTCCTGACTGTGTACCAATGTGCAGCCACCACTGCTGGGTCTGTCCTGCCGCTGAGATAGGACATACCCAGGAATGGTGATAGTGGTGTCTGGGACATTCTGTGAGTATGATTCTGCGAGTATGACTGTGTCAGGCTGTTGCTTGACTAGTCTGTGAGACAGCTCTCGCAATTTTGGCACAAGCCCCCAGATGTTAGTAAGGAGGACTTTGCTGGGTCGGCAGGGCTGCGTTTACTATTGTCATTTCCGGTGTCTGGGTCAATGCCGGGTGGTCTGTCCGGTTTCATTACTTTTTTGTGTTTTCGTAGCGGTTGAATACGACTGAGTGGCTTGCTAGGCCATTTCAGAGGGCATCTTAGAGTCAACCACATTGCTGTGGGTCTGGTGTCACATGTAGGCCAGAGCAGGTAAGGATGGCAGATTTCTTTACCTGAAGGACATTAGTGAACCAGATGGGATTTTATGACAATCGACAATGGTTTCATGGTCATTAGACATTTAATTCCAGATTTTATTGAGTTTAAATTCCATCACCTGCCATGGTGGGATTCAAACCTGGGTCCCAGATCATTATCCTGGGTCTCTAGACTACTAGTTCAGCGACAATAGCACTAGTCCACCGCCTCCTCCTCCTCCTCGCTGCAGTTTTGCTTGACACCAACTTTCAATCAGGACAGATCAATATTACACGCGGGCTCCCCGGTGCCGAAGGTGTACTTGATGCCATCGCCATAGAAAAATGTTTAATAGTCACCAGAAACAGCCTCATGTGGAAAAATGAAACCTGTTGAAAGCACCACAAAATTAGTTTCTCAGGATGAATTAATACTAGTATTTTTGTTTAATCCTTCAGGACTGACTGATCACTGCAGAGAGTGTGGAGACAAGAGCCTGCACTATTTGACTGACCTGAAGGATAAGCAGTCAATTGGCCATGCAGATCCCGAAGCTGTGAGGAGAGCAATGCAGAGGATTCTTGACCTTGGACAGGTACTATCAAACTGGAATGTTCCACTAGGAAGGTGACATCCTCATGGGGCTATGAAAAGCCTGATAACATGGTAACCCAGAACCTCGAACAAATGTGTGACAAAGTTCTATGTGAAAAGCTAATACGATGGAGATTTAGGGTACATTTCGGGGATATCAGATTGGCTGTAAGGTGATGATCCATCTCACTGGGAAGTTGATAATTGTGTTTAGTGTGCTGTCATGTGTCAACAGTTGCTATGGGTTTCCAGGAAGTAAGATCAATCTCCAGGACAATACTGTGCGCAATCCTGCAGAAAAAAGAATGCCGTTTTTTTGGCTGACAGTCAAACACCATCCAAATTAGGTATCGAGTCGTTTTGCTTTCCAATTACCATAGGAAGGCCGTGTGTCACAAGAGTGGATGTGTTGGTTGACTAATGGTTGGTGTGGGAGGGCAAGCCATGTGATGAAATCTCCAGGAATACATTTTATTGCAGTTGGCAACTCCAACAGTCACCATTACTTTATATTTTGTAATATTCCACAATTGAGGTACACAATTGCTCCAATCCCGTACCACAGTGTCTGAACAGGTTGAATATGTTCCCCTAACACTGGGCGTCAGTGCTGTCCACTGCAGAGTGCAGATTGCAGCTGACAATGTTGGACTCTGGCTGCCCTGGAGAGAATGCTGTGAAACAACAATTGGTCCACCATGGAATTAGATCACCTGAACTCTATATGCTCACCTTGGTTCCATAGCTTGCATGTTTCCACGCTGGCACAGAGCTCTATTCCCAGCACTGAAACCCTGCAGGCCAAGAGAGTGATTGTACATGCCTGCTTTCCGAAATAACAGAGTTCATAAAAGATCCAGGGACTGGAACAAATTGCCCATGTACTTTTTTAAAATGGCTTGTCACTGCATTCCATTGCATTTTAGACCATTTCCCCCTCAAATGGGACGAGGCAAGGTTTATCTGACTGGAGTGTCTGAATCAGATTGGATTCTGACTCCGCGTTGCACTTTTCTGAAATGAGACTGGTTTCCCAGCAGTGAGAAAGTGGCAGAATAACTGCACCCTTATAATAATAATCTTAGTGTCACAAGCAGGTTTACATTAACACTGCAATGAGGTTACTGCGAAAATCCCCAAGTCGCCACACTCTGGTGGCTGTTCGGGTACACAGAGGGAGAATTCAGAATGTCCAATTCACCTAACAGCACGTCTTTTGGGACTTGTGGGAGGAAACCTGAGCACCCGGAGGAAACCCACGCAGACACGGGGAGAACATGCAGACTCCACACAGACAGTGATCAAGCCGGGAATCGAAGCTGAGACCCTGGCGCTGTGAAGCATAAGTCCTAACTACTGTGTTACCGTGCCGCCCAAAAAGGGGGTACGATATTTGATGACATCTTATGACATCTTAACAAATTGAATTCCATCTTTTTATTGTGAGTCTATTTATATTCCAACAAATATCTTCATTTTAGAGCATCTTTTTCATTCTTGCATTCATTGCCCATCCCTAATTGCCCCTGAGAAGGTCATGGCGAGCTGCCTTCTGAGACCACTGAAGTCCACATGGGTTTGAGACTTTGACGCGGTGACAGTGAAGGGAGTTACTGCAGTGCATCTTGAGGATGGTACATCTGCAAAATTAAAGCACATGGGATTGGGGAAATATATTGAGGTGGATAGAAAACTGGTTGGCAGAGAGGAAACAAAGAGTCGGGATTAATGGGTCCTTTTCAAATTGGCAGGCAGTAACTAGTGGGGTGCCACAGGGATCGATGCTGGGATCCCAGCTATTCACAATATATATTAATGATTTGGATGAGAGAACAAAATGCAACATCTCAAAGTTTTCAGATGATACCAAGTTGGGTGGGAGGGTGAACTGTGACGAGAATGCAGGGATCCTACAGCAAGATCTGGACAGATTGGGCGAGTGGGCAAATCAATGGCAGATGCAGTATAATTTGGATAAGTGTGAGGTTATTCACTTTGGAAGCAAAAACAGGAAGGCAGATTACTACCTGAATGGTTGTAAATTGGGAGAGGGGGTGTGAGCAGCGGGACTTGGGTGTCTTTGTGCACCAGTCACTAAAGGTAAGCATACAGGTGCGGCAGGCGGTAAAGACGGTTAATGGTATGCTGGCCTTCATTGCGAGAGGTTTCGAGTATAGAAGCAGGAATGTATTGCTGCAGTTGTACAGGGCCTTGGTGAGGCCACACCTAGAATATTGTGTGCAGTTTTGGTCTCCTTTTCTGAGGAAGGATGTTCTTGCTCTCGAGGGAGTGCAGCGAAGGTTTACCAGACTGATTCCAGGGATGGCGGGACTGTCATATGAGGAGAGATTGACTAGGTTAGGTTGTTCTTGCTGGAGTTCAGAAGAATGAGGGAGGGGATCTCATAGAGATTTATAAAATTCTAACAGGACTAGACAGGGTAGATGCAGGGAAGATGTTCCCAATGGTGGGTGTGTCCAGTACCAGGGGTCACAGTCTGAGGATTCAGGGTAAACCATTTAGGACAGAGATGAGGAGATATTTCTTCACCCGAAGAGTGGTGAGCTTGTGGAATTTATTACCACAGGACGGAGTTGATGCTAAAACATTAAATATATTCAAGAGGCGGCTGGATATAGCACTTGGGGAGAATGGGATCAAAGGCTATGGGAAGAAAGGAGGATTAGGCTATTGAGTTGGATGATCAGCCATGATCGTGATGAATGGTGGAGCAGGCTCGAAGTGCCAAAGGGCCTCCCCCTGCTCGTATCTTCTTTGTATCCATGTAACCTGAGGAGTCTCTGCAGTGACGTCATGGAACTGAGTGGATTGACCTCCAGCCACCACAACCATGATCCTTTGTGCCAGATGTGACTCAAACCAGTGGAGAGTTTTCCTCCTGATTTCCATTTACTCCAGTTTTGCTCAGGCTCCTCGATGCCATACTCTATCGAATGCTACCTTGATGTCAAGGGCAGTCACTCTCACCCCACCTCCTGAGTTCAGTTCAGGGGCGAGATTCTCCGACCTCCGCCAGGTCGGAGAATCGCCGTGGGCTGGCGTGAATCCCGCCCCCGCCGGTTGCCGAATTCTCCGGCACCGGAGATTCGGCGGGGGCAGGAATCGCGCCACGCCGGTTGGCAGGCCCCCCCCCTGCGATTCTCCGGCCCGGATGGGCCGAAGTCCCGCTGCTAGAATCCCTGTCCCGCCGGCGTAGATTAAACCACCTCTCTTACCGGCGGGACAAGGCGGCGCGGGCGGGCTCCGGGGTCCTGGGGGGGGCACGGGGCGATCTGGCCCCGGGGGGTGCCCCCGGGGGGGTGCCCCCGCGGTGACCTGGCCTGCGATCGGGGCCCAATGATCCGCGGGCGGGCCTGTGCGGTGGGGGCACTCTTTTCCTTCCGCCTTTGCCACGGTCTCCACCATGGCGGAGGCGGAAGAGGCTCCCTCCACAGCGCATGCGCGGGGATGCCATGAGCGGCCGCTAACACTCCCGCGCATGCGCCCCCCGGCAATGTCATTTCCGCACCAGCTGGCGGGGCACTTCTGCCAGCTGGCGGGGCGGAAATCAGTCCGGCGCGGGCCTAGCCCCTCAAGGTTAGGGCTAGGCCCCCCAAGATGCAGAGGATTCCGCACCTTTGGGGTGGCGCGATGCCCGACTGATTTGCGCCGTTTTTTGCGCCAGTCGGCGGACATCGCGCCGATACCGGAGAATTTCGCCCCTTTTGTCCATGTTTGAAACAAGCTGGGAATGAGTTCAGGAGCTGAGTGACATTGCGGAACCCAAACTGAGCGTCAGTGAACAGGTTATTGCTAAACTGATCGTACTGTTGATGACTCCTTCCATCACTTCGCTGATGATTGAGAGTAGACTGATGGGGCGATAATTGACCGGGTTGCATCTGTCCTGCTTTTTGTGTACAATATTTTGCAATGCAAGGTGGATGTCAGTGTTCCAGCTGTATTAGAACAGCACGACTACGGGTGCAGAAAGTTCTGGAGGACAAATTGTCAGAGCCCATTGTCTTTCTGGTATCCAGTGCCTTTAGCCGTTTCTTGATATCACGTGGGGTGAATCAAATTGGTTTAAGACTGATGTCTGTGATGCTGGGGACCTCTAGAGGAAGCTGAGATATCCCAAGATTTGCAGGTTAGCCAACAGGGTTGGCCAATAGGCAGAGTTACGTGGATAGGGTGGGTGAGAGGGCCTAGGTAGAGTGCTCTTTTGGAGGCTTGGTGCAGATTCGATGGGACAAATTGCATCCTTCTGCACTAAAGGGATTTGATGAATTCCATGGATTCTATTGTATGGAGTTGGATCATCCACTCGGCACTTTCGGCTGACAAATGCTTCAACCTTATCTTTTGCACTGATGTGCTGGGCTTCTCCATCATTGAGGATGGGGATATTTGTGGAGCCTCCTCCTCCAGTGAGTTGTTTAATTGTCCACCACCATTCACAACTGTATGTGGCAGGACTTTGGAGCTTAGATTGTGGAATCGCTTAGCTCTGTCTATCACTTGCTGCTTAAATGAGGCTTGGCACGCAAGTAGTCCTGTGTTGTAGCTTCACCAGGTTGACACCTCATTTTTAGGTTTGCTTGGTGTTGCTCCTGGCATATGCTCCTATACTCTTCATTGAACTAGAATTGATCCCCTGGCTTGGTGGTAATGGTAGAATGGGGGATATGCCGGACCAAGAGGTTACAGATTGTGAGTGGGTACAATTCTGCTGCTGCTGATGGCTCACAGTGCCTCATGGATGCCCAGACTTGTGTTGTTCGATCTGTTCAAAATCTATCCCATTTATCACTGTGATAGTGCCACACAACACGATGGAGGGTGTCCTCAATGTGAAGACACAACTTACTCTCCACAATTTGGTCACTCCGACCGATACTGCCATAGATAGCTAGCTGTATCTGTGGCAAGCAAGTTGGCGCTGATAAGGTCAAGTCTGTTTTTCCCTCGGGCAGCACAGTGGCGCAGTGATTAGCACTGCTGCCTATGGCGCTGAGGACCCGGATTTGATCCCGGCCCCGGGTCATATCTGTGTGGAGTTTGCACATTCTCTCTGTGTCTGTGTGGGTTTCACCCCACAACACAAAGATGAGCAAGTTAGGTGGATTGGCTATGCTTAATTGCCCCTTAATTGGAAAGAAATAATTGGGTACTCTAAATTCATTTATTAAAAAGTTTGTTTTTCCATCTTGTTTGTCCCCTCACCATCTGCCGTTGTCCTAGTCTCGCAGCTATGTCCTTTAGAACTTGGCCAGCTCGCTCTGTCATGGTGCTGCCAAGCCACTTTTGCTGATGGACATTTAAATTCCCCACCCAGAGCACGTTCTGTCTCCTTGTCAATGCTTCCAGCATGGAAGGATACTGATTCATCAATGTTGTGGGGGTACATGGTAATCAGCAGGAGGTTCCCTTGCCCATGAGACTTCATGGGGTCCAGAGTCAGCTTCCAGCATGGAAGGATACTGATTCATCAATGTTGTGGGGGTACATGGTAATCAGCAGGAAGTTCCCTTGCCCATGAGACTTCATGGGGTCCAGAGTCAATGTTGAGGACTCCCAGAGCAACTCCCTATCCACTATACACCACCGTGCCAACACGCCTGCTGGATCTGTCTGCCAATGAGTATGACTATGTCAAGCAAGACTAATCTGTGAGGCAGCTCTTCCTTGGCATAGTGAGGAGGACTTTACCAGGTCAACAGGGCTGTGTTTGCTGTTATCGATGATGGGTGGTCCGTCCAGTTACCTTCCTTTTCGGCTTTTTCGCGGTTTGATGCAATTGAATGGCTTGCTGGGCAATTTCAGAGAGCATTAAGAGTCAACCATATTTCTGTGGATCTGGAGTCACATTAACACTACACCTCGGTACACATGACAATAAACAAATCCAATCCAATCCAGCAGAGACCAGATCAGGTAAGGATGGCAGGATTTCCTTCCTTAAAGGACACTAGTGAATCAGATGGGTTTTTACGACAATTGACAATAGTTTTATGGTAATTTTATGGTCATCTTTAGACTTTCATTCTAGATTTTTATTGAATTCAAATTTCACCATCTGCCTTGGGAGGGGCGGGGGTGGGGGTGGGGGTGGGGGGGGGGGGGGGGTGGGGGGGGGGGGGCGGTGGTCGAACCTGGGTCCACAGAACATTATCCTGGGTCTCCAGTCCAGTGACAATGTCACTACTCCTCCACCCCCAGATAAGGAATCTTCGAATATAAAACTTGAAATAAAATGCTAAATTTTTTAAGATGTCGGGTTTTAGTTCTGAATAATCAATGTTCCCTTGTATAGAACCTTAGTTAGGCCACACTTGGAGTATAGTGTTCAATTCTGGTCGCCACACTACCAGAAGGATGTGGAGGCTTTAGAGAGGGTGCAGAAGAGATTTACCAGAATGTTGCTTGGTATGGAGGGCATTAGCTATGAGGAGCGGTTGAATAAACTCGGTTTGTTCTCACTGGAACGAAGGAGGTTGAGGGGAGACCTGATAGAGGTCTACAAAATTATGAGGGGCATAGACAGAGTGGATAGTCAGAGGCTTTTCCCCAGGGTAGAGGGGTCAATTACTAGGGGGCATAGGTTTAAGGTGAGAGGGGCAAGGTTTAGAGTAGATGTACGAGGCAAGTTTTTACGCAGAGGGTAGTGGGTGCCTGGAACTCGCTACCGGAGGAGGTGGTGGAAGCAGGGACGATAGTGACATTTAAGGGGCATCTTGACAAATACATGAATAGGATGGGAATAGAGGGATACGGACCCAGGAAGTGTAGAAGATTGTAGTTTAGTCGGGCAGCATGGTCGGCACGGGCTTGGAGGGCCGAAGGGCCTGTTCCTGTGCTGTACATTTCTTTGTTCTTTGTTCTAATCATCAGTAGATATTTTTGTATTGAGAATTGATTATATTTCAGAAGAACTTGATAATGAGAGTTGTTTGTTTCAATCTTTCACTCAGGAATTGAGACCTAAGAGCATCGATATCAGACAGGATGAACTTGGGGATATGGTGGATAAAGAGATGGCGCAAACATCTGCAGCTATTGAAAATGCGGTGAAGAGAATTGAGGTAGGTTGGGATCAGCCTTGAATGAAACCAGAGTCCTCTCTTAATGAAATGAAAAATTGAAAATGCTGGCGGGTAGACAGTATCTATGGGGAGACAAACAGCGTTTTCAGGTCAATAACCTTTGATCGGAGTTATCCTTTTTAATGGTTTTGAATAATTTCCCTAATTTCTTGTAGTGCCCAATAATTAGCTTTTCGCTCAGTTCATGTCTTTAGATGTGTTTCTGGTCAACGTCCTGTAGATTGTTGCTTTTAGCTCACTGTGGTATGATCTCAGGCAGTGATCCCCCTGAATACTAGAAAACAATCATCATAATGTTATTATTGACAATATATTCTTTGGGCAAACCTGATAAACCTATTATACTCATCAAATGCCATTGGCTGAATTTGACTTTTTGTACTTAAATAGCTTTAATTGACATGTTTTAGAAATTTATTGTAATGAATAGATTGTCTGTTGTGTTGATCATGGTGGCTTGGACGGTAGTTTGAGAGACTGTGATATGTGATGAGAGGTATTGTAACGGACTGTAATGTCTATATTTTTGACTGGCTACAGTTTCTGAGGAATCAGATAGAACTGGGCAACAATTTATTTATCCTATAGACATTTACAATGGTGCTAGTTTTATTTCCAAGAGTTTTAACACACAATTCACATTCTAATCACAGTGTTTTCTGTGATTATTTCTGGTGTATTTCTGTGGCGGATTTTCCCCAATCCCTTGGTGTATTAATGCATCATATCCTGAAGCACCAGTTGGCAGGAGGTGTGTATCATGGCATGAATTCTCACATGGTGAAATTCCTCAACTGTGTTGTTATGGAGAGGGCTCAGGGAAAATAAATTGTAAATGGTTGTGTCAGATATTGCTCTTGTGAACTACCCTCTGGGTTGTTTGTGAACAGCAGAGGGCAATAATGCATGGCTCGTGAGAGCTGAATACTTTGCATTGTGAACAAGCATTCACAAAGATGTACTTTACAACAATGAATCACTGGATGGTGGTCAATAATGGTAACCTCTTTCTCTGTAACCCCTTCCCACCTCTCCGTTCACTGGCCTGAGAGTGTTTCTACTCTGTTTGTATCTTTGACCACACTCAGAATTGAGAGCAATTATAAATATTTGAGGTTTTCCACCTAATTTCTATCTTTACCTTGAAGATATTCTTAACAATCTATTTAGCTTTTCTAAAGCTATATTAGAAATATTCCATCATCCTGCCCTTTAATTTTGCAATAGGAGTTAATCTGCTCGTTTGGTGAGCAGGTGCAGACATGATGGGCCGAATGGCCTAAATTCGGTGATTGTGTCAGTCATGAGAAATCATTAACAGGCATCCTTCTTTTTAAAAAAGATATTTTATTCCAAACATACACAATATCAACAAATACAGTCCAACAAAACATAGTAGTTAACAGATTGTACAGTCTTTCCACTTTTAATCACTCCACTCCAATGCCCCCCCCCCCCCCCCCCCCCCCAAGGTGACGAAAAGGCCCCCTCAGAGCGAACCTGTTCTTCTCCAGCCGGAGAAAGTCATACCAATCCCCCAACCAGGCCTGCACCCCTGGCAGCGTATCCAACCTCCAATTCAGCAGGATCCTTCACCAGGCAATCAGAGCGGCGAAGGCCACGACATTGGCACCCTTCCCCTCCAGCAGCCTGGCATCTCCGAAACCCCAAAGATCGCCACCATAGGGTCTGGACTGGCCTCGACCTACACTATCCTAGATAATATCCCGAACGCTGCCTCCCAAAAACTCTCCAGCTTCTTGCAGCCCCAAAACATGTCAGCATGATTCACCTGCCCCCGCCCACACTTCTCACACTCATCAGTTACCCCCTGGAAGAACTCACTCATCCTTGCCCGAGTCATGTGTACCCTGTGCACCACCTTGAACTAACTCAAGCTCATCTTCACGCAGGAGGAGGTTGAGTTCACCCACTGCATTGCTTCACACCAGAGTCCCCAACCTATTTCCCTCCCCAACTCCTCCCACTTACGCTATTAACTGACATCCTTAATGATTTAAAACGTGCAGAGAATGGTCCTAACACACCTAGCATTAGCAAATCTTGCAGTTCAAATTGTTCACTGGACAGAAGAGCTGCCCAATATATTCTGAAACTGGCTGAAGGCCTTTTCAGTTCTTACTTTGTCATTTAATCTACAGGAAATGATGAAACAGGCCAGACAAGGAAGCTCTGGGATTAAACTCGAAGTCAATGAAAGGTTAGTTAGAAATTCACCACTCAATTAAAACAAATGTAATCTGATTTTAAAGTTTTGCTAATGTGCGTTGAAGCTATTTAATCCTCCTTTCTCTCTTTCCCTTGCAGAATCTTAAACTCTTGCACGGATCTGATGAAGGTAAGACATAGTGGCTATGAAATGAGGAATGGAGCCAATCTCCGTTACCAGACAATGGAAATGTTGGAACTCATAATCAATGTTTTTTGCTTTTATTTTTTTAAATATAACGTTTACTTCATGTAAAAGGGAGTTCAGTGCATTTCATTGTTGAGCAATGTTGAAATAACACGATGGTCTGAAGATGAGTAGTTTTGCATTAACGTTGGTTGTCTTGAACAAACGTTCTGATGAAGAAGAGACAAAGAAGTTTTGACAAGATTAGTGCCTCCTGAGGATGTGCTTCCAGAATTCTAGCTTGGCTCAGTCACAGAAGTCTAATACCACATCCCTAACTTAATATTGCATTCTCTCGCACTTCAGGCAATAAGACAACTGGTGGTGGCGTCAACAAGTTTGCAGAAGGAGATTGTGGAAAGTGGACGGGTAAGGATAGCTCTGTGTCCATATTAGACTTCTGGCTCATGGTCTCCCTAATGATCTCCCTAACAACAAACTCCAGCACCCACCCTAATGCTCAAATGGACACGACTCATTAGAGGTGTTGATCCATTAGGTTGAAGATCGCTCAGAATGAGGAGAAAGGGAAATGTAATGACATTCATTGTGGTAAATTAATACCAACCCCATGCAGATTATATTTATCATAGAATCATAGAATTTACAGTGCAGAAGGAGGCCTTTCGGCCCATCGAGTCTGCCCCAGCCCTTAGAAAGAGCACCCTAAGCCCACACCTCCAGCCTATCCTCATAATCCCATTTAACCTTTTTGGACACTAAGGGCAATTTAGCATGGCCAGTCCCCCTACCCTGCACATCTTTGAACTGTGGGAGGAAACCGGAGCACCCGGAGGAAACCCACGCAGACACGGGGAGAAAGTGCAAACTCCGCACAGACAGTGACCCAAGCCGGGAGTCGAACCTGGGACCCTGGAGCTGTGAAACAACTGTGCTACCGTGCCCCCCCTTATTGCATGTGCTTTCATAGAATCCCTACAGTGCTGGAGGCCATTTGGCCCACGAGTCTGCACCAACTCTCCGAAAGAGCACCCAAACTAGGTCCACTCCCCTGTCCACCCCACCCTATCCCCATAACCCCGTCTTTTTTTAAGCATCATCTTTTGTACCCTGCCCATAAATAGGTGCACCAAAGTGGAACTTTTTTTGAGGCATGCAGAAAGTTCTTTCAGCCCACCTTGAAGAGGGCCACTTCCCTGTCACATGCTCAGATTAAATCTCTGGAGTTTAGCAGTTTGACAGGGTATATGAGAAAGGACAGGAATTAGACCAAGCATTTGAACAAACTGGCCCCACCCAACTTGCACCAACCACCCATCCTGGACTCAGTCACTCAATCTCCAGATAGGGATTGTTAAAAATTGCAACAAAAAAAAAAAGAGGACAAATAAGAAAAAGTTCTGTGAACTTCCTCTCTCACCCTGGCCATTTCAAATAATCCTATAAAGCAGAGCATCCTTTTGACACACATGAAAAATATTGAATTCAGTTAGTGAAGTAATATTTGCATTTACAGGGGGCAGCAACACCGAAGGAATTCTATGCAAAGAATTCTCGTTGGACGGAAGGACTGATCTCAGCCTCCAAAGCTGTGGGATGGGGTGCAACCCAGCTGGTGTAAGTACCTATTCCATTACTCACTGGGGAAATCACTCTCACGCTGTGGTGAATGTATTCACCATAATGCATGCATAATACCATAACCTGTGACCTATGACCTGGAAGGGGTGATATGAACTGCTTCCAGATACTGTACTGTAACCCCGGTATGGCTCCGCCTCTGGCTCCGCCCACACCGGGGCATATATAGGCTGGCCTCTTGTGGGCGGCATTCATCTGTACTAGTGACTCTGGCTAGGCAAGTTCATGACTAATAAAGCCGCATGTTCACTCGCTCTCGCTGCCTCTCTGTGGATTGAAGGTACATCACACGCTTTCTCCTTTGATCCTGATGAGAGGTTTATCACTGTGGCATTACTATAATGGGCAGGGCACTTTGCACCTGCATGGAGAAGATATCCGTATCCAACAATCGTGCAACGAGTGCGTGTCCTCAAATCAGTCAGTCAAATCTGCCCGGTATACAAAGAACAAAGAACAAAGAAATGTACAGCACAGGAACAGGCCCTTCGGCCCTCCAAGCCCGTGCCGACCATACTGCCCGACTAAACTACAATCTTCTACACTTCCTGGGTCCGTATCCTTCTATTCCCATCCTATTCATATATTTGTCAAGATGCCCCTTAAATGTCCCTATCGTCCCTGCCTCCACTACCTCCTCCGGTAGTGAGTTCCAGGCACCCACTACCCTCTGCGTAAAAAACTTGCCTCGTACATCTACTCTAAACTTTGCCCCTCTCACCTTAAACCTATGCCCCCTAGTAATTGACCCCTCTACCCTGGGGAAAAGCCTCTGACTATCCACTCTGTCTATGCCCCTCATAATTTTGTATACCTCTATCAGGTCGCCCCTCAACCTCCTTCGTTCCAGTGAGAACAAACCGAGTTTATTCAATCGCTCCTCATAGCTTATGCCCTCCATACCAGGCAACATTCTGGTAAATCTCTTCTGCACCCTCTCTAAAGCCTCCACATCCTTCTGGTAGTGTGGCGACCAGAATTGAACACTATACTCCAAGTGTGGCCTAACTAAGGTTCTATACAGCTGCAACATGACTTGCCAATTCTTATACTCAATGCCCCGGCCAATGAAGGCAAGCATGCCGTATGCCTTCTTGACTACCTTCTCCACCTGTGTAGCCCCTTTCAGTGATCTGTGGACCTGTACTCCTAGATCTCTTTGACTTTCAATACTCTTGAGGGTTCTACCATTCACTGTATATTCCCTACCTGCATTAGCCCTTCCAAAATGCATTACCTCACATTTGTCCAGGTTAAACTCCATCTGCCATCTCTCCGCCCAAGTCTCCAGACAGTCTAAATCCTGCTGTATCCTCAGACAGTCCTCATCGCTATCCGCAATTCCACCAACCTTTGTGTCGTCTGCAAACTTACTAATCAGACCAGTTACATTTTCCTCCAAATCATTTATATATACTACAAAGAGCAAAGGTCCCAGCACTGATCCCTGTGGAACACCACTGGTCACAGCCCTCCAATTAGAAAAGCATCCCTCCATTGCTACCCTCTGCCTTCTATGGCCTAGCCAGTTCTGTATCCACCTTGCCAGTTCACCCCTGATCCCGTGTGACTTCACCTTTTGTACCAGTCTACCATGAGGGACCTTGTCAAAGGCCTTACTGAAGTCCATATAGACAACATCTACTGCCCTACCTGCATCAATCATCTTAGTGACCTCCTCGAAAAACTCTATCAAGTTAGTGAGACACGACCTCCCCTTCACAAAACCGTGCTGCCTCTCACTAATACGTCCATTTGCTTCCAAATGGGAGTAGATCCTGTCTCGAAGAATTCTCTCCAGTAATTTCCCTACCACTGAAGTAAGGCTCACCGGCCTGTAGTTCCCGGGATTATCCCTGCCACCCTTCTTAAACAGAGGAACAACATTGGCTATTCTCCAGTCCTCCGGGACATCCCCTGAAGACAGCGAGGATCCAAAGATTTCTGTCAAGGCCTCAGCAATTTCCTCTCCAGCCTCCTTCAGTATTCTGGGGTAGATCCCATCCGGCCCTGGGGACTTATCTACCTTAATATTTTTTAAGACACCCAACACCTCGTCTTTTTGGATCACAATGTGACCCAGGCTATCTACACCCCCTTCTCCAGACTCAACATCTACCAATTCCTTCTCTTTGGTGAATACTGATGCAAAGTATTCATTTAGTACCTCGCCCATTTCCTCTGGCTCCACACATAGATTCCCTTGCCTATCCTTCAGTGGGCCAACCCTTTCCCTGGCTACCCTCTTACTTTTTATGTAAGTGTAAAAAGCCTTGGGATTTTCCTTAACCCTATTTGCCAATGCCTTTTCATGACCCCTTCTAGCCCTCCTGACTCCTTGCTTAAGTTCCTTCCTACTTTCCTTATATGCCACACAGGCTTCGTCTGTTCCCAGCCTTTTAGCCCTGACAAATGCCTCCTTTTTCTTTTTGACGAGGCCTACAATATCACTCGTCATCCAAGGTTCCCGAAAATTGCCGTATTTTATGGCATTTTATGGTATGGCAGAGCAGCATATGAGTGCCAGCACAGCGGAGTGAGAGGAAGATGAGCCAAGCTTTTTATGTTTCAGACAAGCGTGGGAGGAATGGAAACTTTCTCCAATTCACCAACTCGGGCAGGTTCCTTCTCAGAAGTCATTTTTCTATTGTTAGGATTCAGTTTGGACATTCTGTACACTTCTGAGCTTGTATCCTCGTGCCCAGCGTGCCCCTGGTTACATTACACAAGAATGACAACACAAAGAGGCTGTAATTAGTCCATGCTGGTGTTTATCCTGCATGTAAACTATAATCCGAATCCTATTTACTTGGCTTGTTCCCACATCCTATTGTTCCTTTTTCCTACAAACCAGCTGTCTCTCACCTATGTTGACCTGGTTTCTGCTTCAATTATCAACTCTGGAATTGTTTCCCAAACCTTCAAACCTTTTTCTGAAAACAAGCTGAGTATGGGCTGGGCTGGTCAAATTTGGTCTCTGTTAATATTGATTCCATCACTTTGAAACATGGTGTGGCACAAGGACAGTATTTATTTGAGGCGGCGCGGTGACGCAGTGGTTAGCACTGCTACCTCACAGTTCCAGGGACCTGGGTTCAATTCCGGCTTGGGTCACTGTCTGTGCGGAGTCTGCACATTCTCCCCATGTCTGTGTGGGTTTCCTCCGGGTGCTCCAGTTTCCTGCCACAGTCCAAAGATGTGCAGGTTAGGTAGATTGTCCAAATGCTAGGTGCGGTTATGGGGAAAGGGTGGCGGAGTTGGCCTAGGTAGGGGTCTCTTTCGGAGGGTCAGCGCAGATTCGAAGGGATGAAGCCTCCTTCTGCACTGTAGTGATTCTATGATTCTTCTGATATGCTGTGAATTTCCTTAATTGGCTTTACTGTGAACTAACAACATGGATGCTTCAATGATTTGATCGTCAGTCCTTTTACTCTTGTTACAAAGAAGTTTAAAGATCATTTTTATGGGTTGTCTGGATTTTACCAATTAATGTAGACATAATTAAAGGCTTAATTATTCCTAGTTTGTTATCAGCATTGGTCAGAGTGAATAAGGATTCCTGTTCACAGTCCTGATATGCAAGAAGTTTGCAACATATTTAAATCTGAGTAACATCCACAATATCATACAGATGCTAAGAATGGCTGTGTCTACACAGATTTTATATTGCTAATGTTCATGAACACTTTCTGCATTAAAATAATGAACTGCTGGATCTTGACTCACGGATTATCTTTAGCAGCACAAAATGGAAGTAATTGCACCTTTCCACTCTTGCACCCGCCTTACTCTGCGCTTTTCTTATCCAAGTGACAGCTAATGCTGTTCAGTAAGTGTCCACTGGGTGCCAGGTGAGAGCAAATTCTGTTTAATTTCCCCTTCCTTTCAGATTATTTTCATTGACACTAACTCACTGAACTCCCCTGCCCCAGGCTCCAGACCTGCGGAAACACAGGTGTCCGTCAACATTCTCTTGCAAAGGAGCTTGGAGCTCTAGCATGAAGAGATCATGTTCATTCTGCTTCAGGTGACTCTTCACAACCTCTCTTCCCCCAAGAACCATGAAAGGTTTCTGATAATTATGAACTGGAACATTGCCAGAATCCCGAGCACTGAACTTAAACGCACACTCAGTGTTTCACTAGGTGGTCTTGTTTTTGAGTGAACTGACCAGAAATGCTTAAAATCTAAACCAGACACTTGAGTTCATTCAACAAAAAAATAACTAAAAGGCCTGCTGCGCCATTCAGCGTATCCCACAGTCACGATGCTTTATCTGTCACAGTACAAACAGGCCACCACCTGGGGTAATAACTAGAGTGTAAAGAAAGTCAAAGCCCAGGCCGTTTAGGAAGGGGGGGGGGAGCACTGGGAAATTTCACTTTGATTCTCATATATATGATCAGATAACCACCACCGCTTGCATGAGATGAGATTTCTGTGAATGAATGTTCACTGCGTAGTCAGGAGACCTGGACCACCAGCTGACTGCTGTGCAGGAAGAGAACCACCATGTAAATTCAGAGCTAGTTCTTCCTGGTTCTCTCTAACCTGCCCCATTGCAATATTTGGTCAACATATACACCCAACCTAGGGCCTTCAATTGCAAAAGCTTGCCCCCAAGTCCACACTTCTAAATTGTGTACAGACTCAGCCAGTCGAGCCTACCTGGGTAACAATGGTGTGTTAATCTGGAAATCAATCAAGTAGCCCTCCTCTGGACTTCAGTTCCCCCCCCCCCCACTGTGAGTGGGCACAGTATTCTGACTCGTGGTCCTGTACAAGGACAGAATGATGCATTCCATTTCATATAGAACCCGAGTACGCTACATTTTAGCTATAGCCCGAAAGCATCGGTTCAGGACCTTTAGAGAATGATGCAGCGAAAACTCTTTCTTTCACCACTGGTATTACTACTTTTGAATGTAAGCCTATGTTACGTTTAGCCTGGTTTGTTGCTGTGCTTTAAAATGGCAAAACATTTCTGACAAAAGTTACTAAAGTTTTCATTGAATTTGCAGCGCAGTGAACCAATGACTAAGTGTAAATGTCCCTATTACTGGCACTATTAGACATCGGCAAGCATCAGTGGGTGTGGAGGACACACCCAGAAGGGAGCAGGCCTGATTTCACTTCTCTTACATGAATTGGCTGAAGGATTCATTTTGCACCCCTCCCTTTTCACCAAGCCTGTGCCAGGCTCTCATTTCTTCCGATCCCCATCCAATTTTGGGTTGATAATGGTGGTGGCTCCCCGCACTTGGAGCTGGTGGTACCCAGGAGGATGAAGTGTCAAGTCACATTTGTTTTTCTTTCTGGATTCAGAGATTCGGCCGATAAAGTTGTCCTGAAGACTGGGAAATACGAAGAATTGATTGTCTGTTCGCGTGAGGTCGCAGCCAGCACAGCGCAGCTTGTCGCTGCATCAAAGGTGAGAGGATTAGGAAAATCAGGTCTTAAACATACAGGGAAAAGGAGGGGGAGGGGTGGGGGGAGAGAGGAGGGGGAGGGAATAGGTGAGGAGAAATCATTAAGTTGAAATAAGGAAAGGTGTGCCACATTAACAAGCTGCGAGGGTTTACTTTCCATCTTTCCTCACCGCGACTCACTTGCTTGTCAGGATTGAGAGGGCCTGGTGGGAGAGGTTTAGAAACAGACTTCATATTGGCTAAAGTAAAGGCCACCAATGAGGGATGGAGCAGGAGATAGGAGTGACCCAGTGTGTCCCATAAATTGATTGCAAATTATTTCAAATCCTTTCCACTCCTGGCGCATTCTTACTCCTGGTTTCCCTCTGCTCCATCATTGATGCATTTGGTCTTTCATCCCTTTTTCTCAATCCCTGTGCCTCAGTGGGCTAGACAGCTGGTTTGTGATGCAGAACAAGGCCAGCAGCGCGTGTTCAATTCCGGTACCAGCCTCCTCGAACAGGTGCCGGAGTGTGGCGACTACAGGCTTTTCACAGTAACTTCATACTTGAGACAATAAACGGTTATTATTATTACTACTTCGCTTTACTTATCCAGAATCCTGAAAAGCTTTTCTTTTGCTGTTGACAATCTCCACGCTTTACTTTTTGCTGTCTTTACCCAGTTTGCTGTCCGTCCTCTTTATGGTCCAGTGAAGGCGACTGGCGCATCTAACTTTATACGAGGCACTCGATGGACATGCAAGTTACCTACTCTCGAATAATGAGCATGTTGCCTTGATTTTAGGTGAAAGCAGCCAGGAGCAGCAGAAACCTGTCCAGATTGCAGCAGGCCTCCAGGCATGTAAATGAAATGACGGCTAACGTAGTGGCTTCAACACAATCGGGACAGGAACAAATTGAAGATAAAGGTATAGAGATCACATTAGACTTGCTGCTTCACAAGGTTTCGGTGAATTTGACACTTCTGTACATCTGGGTTCAGGTACTGATGTCCCTCTCTTTCTACCTTCTTTAGATACAATGGATTTTTCGGGCATGTCAAGGATTAAACTTAAAAAAGAGGAGATCGAAACGCAGGTAATTTTTTATTGGTTTTGGCGTTGCGCTAGCTGTGGAATATCAGAATCATTGAATTGCTGCAGTCCAGAAGGAGGCTATTCGGCCCGTCGAGTCCGCACTGACCCTCTGAACGAGCACCCTACACAGGCAGTCCCCCGCCCTATCCCCGTAACTCCACCTAGCCTTTTGTAAGGCTGTGTGCTGTGCTGCATCAGGGACGACAACGCACAAATGCAAGTTGAAATGCTTCACTCCTGAAAAGACTATTTTTTTAAACTAGCTTCTGTCATTTAGAATTTGCATTCTTTTCCTCCATTGAGCAAACTCTCTGGGCAGGATATTAACTCCGAAGCAGGGAGAGTGGGGAAGCTGCTGTGCGTTGGGGAAGTTGGAAGAATGGGTTTACTGCAGGTCTTGCCAAATTTATTGGGAGGACTGGATTCGGATTTTTCTTTGTCGTAGCCCATTTTTCATTTGCAGCCAGGCAGATTGATGGATCGACAGGTTGTTGGATGGGTGGCCCTTCTGCAGCAGGCTTAAGACGGAACACAAAGAAGAGGGAGAGAGGAAAGGGATATGCTGAAGGGGTGGGGATGGTGTTCAAGGTGATTGGTGACGAGAGGGAAGATTGTGGTGCAGGACAATGAGGGAGGTTCGAGGCCAGAAGGCAAATCGGAAGCCAAGGGTTGGAGAGATCAGAGACCCCAGGAAGGAGATTGGAAAGTTCGAGGGGGGCGCGCTCAGAAGCGATGGGGTGGCGATTGAAAGGGTCGGGCGGTGCCCGGCTAGTGAGGGATTGGTGAAGCAGGTAAACTGGATCCAACAGGATAGGTGGAAGGGCATTAACCCCCTGAATTCAATAGTCCTCACTTCCCTTTAGTTGCTGGATTTGCTGAGGCTCGGGCGAATTGGCACACCTAGATTAAATGTAAAATGGTGGCTGAATATGAGGCAGGCATCCTCATTCTAATGAAACGGTCTGCCTGCCACCTGGGAGTGGGGTGGTTGCCCAACTCCCTGTACCCCCTTCCTTAAAACTAGAAGTGAGCTGGAGTAAGGATTGGGGTAGCCACAAGTAGAGGCCAGAAATACTGGACACAATCACCAACCCCCAGCCTGTCCACTCCTGCAAATGTGTATTAGTAAAAGTGACCTCAAAGTAAGTTAAGGCCTGGCTGACCTGCCAATTTATAATGAATAAAATTCACTAAACATGTTGTCCAGTGATACCCATATCCACGGAATGTTGGATATGCTTTCCTCAAGAAATGTTTACAAAATCTGCACAGGTAGTTCGCCTCTGGTACATTATCACAAATACTTGGTGGAAAGCCAGCAGCTGGTTCATTGTCATTGCGTAATGAAGACGGATGCTGCCTACAAATCCATTGGGCTCTTGGTGTCATTTGTGCGTAAATCTGAGCGGCACGGTGGTACAGCCGAGGACCCGGGTTCGATTCTGGCCCCGGGTCACTGTCCGCGTGGGGTTTGCACATTCTCCCCTTGTCAGCGTGGGTCTCACCCCCACAACCCAAAAGATGTACAGGGTAGTTGGATTGGCCACGCTAAATTGCCCCTTGATTGGAAAGAAATTGGGCACTTTAAATTTATATAAAAGTAAAGTGTGTAAATCCAGGCTTCCGATGAAAAACGTACCAAGTTTTCTTTTACTGTGGACATCCAACGCAAAGAGTCACAGAATCATAGAACTTACAGTGCAGAAGGAGGCCATTTGGCCCATTGAGTATGCACCAGCCCTTACAAAGAGCACCCCACTCAAGCCCACGTATCTACCCTATCCCCGTAACCCAGTAACCCCCACTAACCGTTTTTGGACACAAAGGGCAATTTAGCATGACCAATCCACCTAACCCGCACATCTTTGGACTCACAGAGCAGAATAACAGTCAAGTCTTTATGTTCTTTGAAGGATGAAATACAGGTTTACACCCAGCAGCAAACATACATTCCGCTCTGGAATTAAAACAAATATGTTCAAGGTGAAAATTTGGAAATTCTTAACAATCTGCAGTATGCTCACACCTCTGGTAACCAGGGACAGAGTTACTGTAAATGTTTGATTCTGATTCTGTCACAAAGTAGACTCATTTCTATTTCAATTTAATCAGGATGAATAAGAAAATGAATGTACATTGAACCCTTCCATCAACACTGTGGTCAGTGGAATAACTAAGAGCACATTTGCATCCTAGATCTTATCATGACACTGCTGGAGTTAGTTTTTTTGTTTCATGGAATAATCTTCCAGTCTCCAGATCATTGGAGACCGGCCGCATGACTGAGATAGATGTCAGGACCCTGTGGGAGTCATCTGACCTGCGGGGAAATTTCCCAGGACGTTCCAATAGGCAATACCCCTACTTCCAGGACCCTATGAGTCTGTCTCTGATTTGGAGTTAGAACTGGAGACATGCGAGAGATCCACAACATTTGCCTCTGTAGTTACTAAGGAAATGTTAGACGTCTGACTACCCATTTACCCACCTCACCCACTTATTCCCCCCTCCCTACCCTCACCTACTTCCCTCCCCATCAATCTTCCTCCTACCCACCTCCCTCCCTACCCACTTACGAACCTCATCCATTTATCCATGTCCCCTCCTTACACACCTAGCCATCTCACCCACAACCCTACTTCACTCGCTCATTCATCCACTCGCACTAACATTCAAACTGGGCCTTTCCTCTTACTGTAAAGCAGTTAGTGCCATAAGCAAGGGATGTGTCTCCTGCGCTCATCGTCTTCACAGGTCACTATAACCAGGTAAAAGAGTCGTTTGCTGACTGACCCATATTCAGACACAACGGTTCTGACTAGAGACCATTTCTAGCACCCTTGCATATCAAGAGGTAAACCGGAAAAGGTTTTACACGTAGGTGTTGGTATTCTCAGTGTCATGTGGCAGTGAGCTGTGGTAATAGTAATGTTATCATCTCCACTTCTGAAATTCCAGATGGAAGGCTGTCCAACACCAGCACGGACTCCAATGCAGTAAAATCCAGACTGTCGGCTACAAAACCTATGGTTACTTTAGTTCGACTTCATTTGACATTTTAACATTCTACCTGACCCAAACCCATCCTTTGTTGAGGGGTTCTAGTTCTGTATAATTGACTCCAACAGCACCAGGGAGATGCAGTTTGCAATTATGGAAAGCAAGACTTTTACTTTATTAGTAATAGGTAAAGCTTAAATGGTACCTGGTTTGTTTGTGTGTGGGTGGGGGTGGGGGGTCGGTGTGGACCGTCTCCATATTAGACAGTAATGGTTTTTGCAAAACATTTGGGTTGGAGCTTTGCAAAGGCGATGGATGAACCCAGTTTTCAACAGGTGCTTTTTAGTTCTGTTGCATTTAAATTTGGAAATTATTGAAAATTATATAATAATCTTTATTAGTGTCACAAGTAGGCTTACATTAACACTCCAAATGAAGTGACTGTGAAAATCCCCTAGTCGCACACTCCATCCAGCGCCTGTGCGGGTACACAGAGGGAGAATTCAGACTGTCCAATTCACCTGACATGTGCGTCTTTCAGGGCTGATGGGAGGAAACCGGAGCACCCGGAGGAAACCCACATAGACACGGGGAGAACATGCATACTCCACACAGACAGTGACCCAAGCAGGAAGTGAATCGGGGCCCTGGCGCTGTGAAGCAACAGTGCTAACCACTGTGCTACCGTGCCGCTCATATAGTGAATGCAAACATTGGACTGAGATTGAATCTGAAACTCCAAGGCCTCCCTTCCCCAGACTAACAGACCTCAATAGTATTTGATGCATGCCAAGCATTTTGAGTAATATTAGATTTTGTGTTAGCGAGGTAAAGGACTTTACGTTACACAGCCTTCAATAACAGGAAAAATCAATGACTATTCCTAAAAAATAGACTTCCATTGTGTTCTGTCGGAGGAACGGTGAGTCGATTCTGCTGCGATATTAGCAGAGAGGATGATTGAGGATTCACGCTTACTCTTAGGGCGGCACAGTGGTTAGCACTGCTGCCTCACAACGCTAGGGTCTTGGATTCAATTCTGGCCTTGGGTGACTTTGTGGAGTTTGCACATTCTCCCCGTGTGGGTTTCCTCCCACAGTCCAAAGATGTGCAGGTTAGGTGGACTGGCCAGGCTAAATTGCCCCTTAGTGTCCAGGGATATGTAGATTAGACAATGGGTTACAGGGATAGGGTGAGTGGGCATGGCCAGAGTACCCTTGAAGGGCTGGTGCAGACTCAGTGGGCCAAATGGCCTCCCTCTGAACTGTAGGGATTCTATGATTAACCTGGTGGACATCGCGCAAAGACAGCTACACCCCTGGCACTATATATAGTGTAAGTGCCTGCTCATCAATTTAGAGGTCATCAACATCAGAAAGAAGAGAGTTGTGAATATTTAAGAGACGTTGTCATTCAGAACATCCACAGGTGGCAGAGTTCACTCGCAGAAAATCATTTTCTGGCCTGTCATGTACATTATTATTAGCAAGCCGGCAGCAAAGCCTCATTAATTACATGGTTTTAATTTCACTTCCCCCACCCATCGTGTTTGCATTAT
Source organism: Scyliorhinus torazame (assembly GCF_047496885.1). Classification (NCBI taxonomy): domain Eukaryota; kingdom Metazoa; phylum Chordata; class Chondrichthyes; order Carcharhiniformes; family Scyliorhinidae; genus Scyliorhinus; species Scyliorhinus torazame. The sequence goes on from NC_092707.1 coordinate 60,923,337, forward strand.
CAAAATGGTCACCTTGATCTTACTCTGCCCTTGTGCAACTTGTCTATTGCTTCATTAAAGAAACCGGATTGGTTTGAAAATATGTTGAACTACCCGATTCACATCACTTGCCTGTGATATCATCGTGAGGCATCAGTAATCCTCTTCCACAAACAAATTCTACTTTGCCAACCCTTTTTCTAATTGAGCTTTTGGGCCAGTTTGAAATGGTTTCCAAACAGCCAGGGAAAATGAAGTCATGGTACATGAAGGACCAAGATCTAACTGCTTTCCTTATCCTTCATCCAGGTGAAAGTGTTGGAGCTAGAAAATAAACTGCAGCAGGAAAGAATGAAACTGGGAGATATAAGGAAGAAACACTATGACCTGGGTGGAATATGTGATGATATGTTGGAGGATGTGAAGCCACCATCCAAACCAGAGATTTCAAAGAAGCCACCCCTTTCCCAAAAACCAAACATCCCACCAAAAAAAGATGGTCAGGTAAGTTTGACCTCTCACATTTAATGATAATGTATTTTTCTCTGCAAGCAATTCCAGAGAATTAGTGAATGTTTGTATCCAAGGTTCTCATTCTGAGGATTCTTAAGCTGTTAAGCCTGGAGTTGCTTCAGGATGTTGCGGGGGGCGGTGACATTGGCAGGATAGATTTGTATTTGTCCAGCACTTTTCATGACCTTTGGACATCCCAAAGTGCTTTACAGCTAATTAAATATTTCTTTTGAATGTCGTCACTGTTGTAAAGTAGGAAATACTGCAGCCAATGTGCTCAAAGCAAGCATTTGTTGCCCGTGAAGGTGAAATATGTTGATTGTTCCATGTTATTTTGCAGCTAAACGCACCTAATCCGGCTTACGTTTCTCACTTACGGAGTTCTCAATAAAGAAATTTGCAGAGATGACTGTGGCGGTGGTGTTTTTGGAACAGGGAAGAAGAATCTCCTCTATGCTGCTCACACACATCAAGCTCATCAGATGGCAGTGTGACATTCCACAGCATTAACTTGCTCATTTGATCAAATTACTTGTTTTTAAGCTAATCGCTCAATCAGATTAAAATTATTTATTTGGAAAGTAAAGGATAGATGTTAACATCACAGAATAATCACATTGTTATCAACACCTATATTAATTTTCAAATTGGTCGTGTGGAATAGAATCGGAAGAGATACAGTAAGCCGACTCTTCTCCAACATTCTCCTGCATTGCAATCTCTGTAAATCGAAATCCGGCATGTCGGACTGTTATTGATCACACTGAAATGTCTTTTTTCTATAAAAGGTTATTAAAGTGTTCTGTACACTTTTGCATTTGCTGCTGGGTCAGGATGTTTGAAGATTTGCTGGAAAGTACCAGTAATACTATCTATGAAATAGGAGTTAAATAGTTTGTACATACATTACATACAGAACATACAGAAATTATACATTTTTAGATTAAATCCATAGAGCAAAAAGTCTTTTTTTGTATGTATGTGGACATTTTAATGGATGTGGCATATTTATTTGCAATAGTAAAGACAAAGAATTTGCCATATGTCTGCTGCTGTGTCGCTGAATTTTATGTGAAAATATGAATTTTAAATGTGATATTTGAAATAAATAGTTATTAACATTTAGTTGTACTTTTTTATTGTACATCTGACATAACTAACAGGTTGGAAAATCCTAAGGATCTACCTGGACAATCAGAAAGATCACTGTTGCCTCATACGGTTAATACAGATTTATATTAATTCTGCCTCACCTTAAAATGTTGGACTCAACATGAATAAGTATCTAACCATCTTAATATGGGTCGAAGTATATAAGGTCAGTTTTCATGACTATGTTACTGAAACCACCTTTAACTCCAATACGCTATATACGCTGCACTATATAGGACTACCTGTTGGACAAAGAAGTCTTGAATGAACTAGCTACAGTTCAACATTGACAAAACTATATTATCTTTTTTGGTCCTCGCCCGTATTTATTTGTCATTGGTTCAAGTTCCACAAACCCATGACTGCCCATCCCTCTGGCTTGCAACCTGCATATCCTGCTCAACTCACAACTACCCCATATTGAGTCAGTTGCTGTGAACATGCATTGTAATCCACAGGACCACTCATCTCCTGTTGAATGGTGTAACATTCTAAGTAGTAACAATTACCCATTTAAGTTAGAGACCACATTTAGGATGTCCATTGCTCTTCTGATCACTTTGTTGGATGGAAAAAATCACCATGAGTATTAAAACAAATGATAAGTTATTTATAAGAATTAAATTTGTACAAAAGCAAATAAATCTGAAAAGCAATATAGTTAACCTTCAATGATACTTTGAATCAAAATAACAAATGAGTCCCTAAACTGAGCATGCAAAGCAGTCCTCACTCAAATACAAACAATGTAAAGTTTTGCAATAGATTGATTGTAATTTAACGTGACTACAGACATAGTTGCCATATCTCTCCCAAGATCCCACAATCTTGTCAATACCCAAGGTTTCATTATTTTATGTCTGGAAATTTGTTCACTTGTGAACTTTTCTCTTCCTCTGCTCTCAATCCTAACGTATACATTTATCATCTACAAATTTGATTTAACAATCAGAAACCTAAACCCTTCCCAACGTAATGAATTCAGAACAGCATAGCTTGCTTTCTCTATCATTCATACCCTTGCCAAGTGTCGTTGGCTTCCCACTTCACAAGAGTACAAGACGTTTTTTCAGAACCAGGTCATTTTGGTTTCCTTACCAAAGTGATTATTGGTTGTAGTCCTCAGGCTACACCCTCTCATTCCCACTAAGCATTGCTTGACACTCTAGGATGTGGAGGCTGAGACAATCCCAGCAGTAGGCTAAAAAACATAATCATTTGTGTGTTGTGCAAATGAATTGGCTCAGTGTTCTGGCAGATAGCCGAGGTGGCTTGCAGCAACTTTAATACCACATGTAGGAAAAGGTGAGGGAACAGTGTGGTTTAGCAATATCATTCTTCAGAAAGCAGTTATCTGAAAATTTAGTAACTTCAACATTCGGTCTCTACTCTTTTACATGTGAATTTCCATTGGGAATTCTCTGAAGTCAGTGAAAGTGAAGGCAGTGAGACACTGGTTGGGCTATAGAATTGACAGTGAAGGTATTAGGAAAACTGACTATGGGCAGCACTGTGGCACAGTGGGTTAGCCCTGTTGCCTCACGGCGCTGAGGTCCCAGGTTAGATCGGCTCTGGGTCACTGGCCATGTGGAGTTTGCATATTCTCCCCGTGTTTGCGTGGGTTTCGCCCCCACTACCCAAAAAAGTGCAGGCTAGGTAGATTGGCCACGCTAAATTGCCCCTTAATTGAAAAAAATGAATTGGGTACTCTAAATTTATAAAAAAAAGAAAAGCTGACTATGCTTGAAAAAGTGATACATCACCAGGACCGGATGAGTAACCTCTGCAATTTCTACCCTTACTTGCCTCTATATCCTCAGAGGCCTGTGGGTATTTCTATTGCTTGCAGCTAGTCATGCCAGGAGATCTGCTGTCATGATACGTCACACTACTCTGTCTTGCACCATCCTCACACGCTCCTCTAGCTCATCTGTAACCATTCTGTGACATTCATCATCCAACTACATTCTAGCTCGATTCTGGTTTCTGCTGCCTCCACTTTGCCCTCTCTCTAGTTTTTCAACTCTCCTCAAATGGCCATTTTGAGAATGTTCTGCACTCTTGCGATTTCAAGCTCCTCTTCCAGTCTGTAGATGGAATGTTAAGCATACGTCTTAGCATCCATTTCCGCAGTCTGCATTTCCCAGACTTTTGCTTCAAATGTATTGCTTCTTTCCACTAGGATTGAAGATCACTTTAATGAAATGACTCATTATGCTTACAGTTTAAAAATGATGCTACTCCATAGCTTTAGCTTTCTTGGGTAATTTGTGAATAATAAATGACAAGTTTGGAATGCATCCGTTTGTATATATTGGATCACAAATTTCTGTTACCACTTCTAACTTAATTTCTCAAAATGAATTGTTGCTGTTCTGTTCTTTCATCGATCCCTGGAGCTTTTCCTGAACTCCATTTCAAAGCATTCTTTATCTCTGAAAAAATAATCTTTGGTCCTTCATTTGCCTCCATCGAGGACTTCCTCAATTTGGATCTCCATACAGTTTGCTTATGCATTATGTCCATCTCTTTGCTCCAGCATCCCTTTCAAACAATATTTGAGCATCTTTGTCTTTTATGCAACCACTAACTGTTGTTATCCCTTTCTTCCTATCAAAGAATTCTCCTTCTGGTACATAACTCTGATTCCAACTCCATTACTTCATCACACATCGCATACCATTTCTCTTCAACCTGCCTCTGTTCAGTCCTCCTCATCTTTTCAATTTCATCATAGTCAGGTGTTTATTTTCTTTCCCTTTTCTGTCAACATTGCTAGTATCTCATCTTTCTTGTTGTCTTTCTTTTCCATTTTGATATACCCTGACATTTTTCTATTTGATTTCTGTTTCTTGTTCCGAGATCTTGTTTCCTCAATCTGGAGATATGCAATATGTTTTTTTATAAACTTTGACAACACCTCTGATGTTCTCATCCTTCATAGAGGAACATCTAATCCACAGGCGCAGCAGAGGTCTATCCACACTCAACACAGCAGGACCAGAAGAAACTGCTCAGCTCAAGGACTTTACATTTGCTAAATAAAGAAACAAACATACAGTCCAAATGGTCACCCACCTTTTCCTTTTTTAGACTTTGTCTTAATGTTTGCCTCAAGGAGACAATGTTGTTTATCTGCACCAGGAAAGTTATATTTTTTATATTATTTTTGAAACATTGGCTCGCTATTACAATCCATCTGATTTCTATACCCCAGCTGGACTTCTCACTGTCACAATCCAACTGATTCTCAAAGTGCACGTTTTTTAGTTGCTTAGGTGCTTGCCTCCATAAAATAATTTTTTGGCAAATTGTTTTGGCAAAAATGTATGTCTCTTTCATTTTTTAATTCAAGGCCATTTTGACTGATGTGTTCATGATGTTCCTTCACCGATTTTCGTGCCAACTCTCCCATTATAATTACCGCATCATAACACATCAGTATTCCACCATACCCCAACACAAGATCACAGAGTAGGATATGATCTTATGTTGGGGCAAAGTCTTTCCTTCACTTTTAATCATGATCACTTTTCCTGAGATTGGCCTGTAATCATGAACTGATCTCATGTATCTTTCGTTTCCTACAATTCGTGCTTCACTCCTGTTTCACTCAAACCAAGAAGCACAATTATAGATAGAATTTACAGTGCAGAAGGAGGCCATTCGGCCCATCGAGTCTCAGCCCTTGGAAAGAGCACCCTACTTAAGCCCACACCTCCACCCTATCCCAGTAATCCCACCTAACCTTTTTGGAGACGAAGGGCAATTTAGCATAGCCAATCCACCTAACCTGCACATTTTTAGATTGTGGGAGGCAACCGGAGAAAACCCACGCACTCAGGGAGAACGTGCAGATTCCCACAGACAGTGACCCAAGCCGGGAATCGAACCTGGGACCCTGGAGCTGTGAAGCAACAGTGCTAACTCCTGTGCCACCCCATAGTAAGGGAATTTTGCAGCAAATATTCTGAATACTTACTTGTGTAAAGAGTGATATGAGCCACATACCAACTAAAGATCACACAAGCAAAATCAATTGTTTCAATGCAAATGCCCTAGAGAAGCTAGAAAGCACAGTGGCACAGTGGTTAGCCCTGCATCACAGCGCCAGGGATCCAGGTTCAATTCTGGCCTTTGTGACTGTGTGGGGGAGTTTGCATGTTCTCCCCATGTCTGCGTGGGTTTCCTCTGCATGTTCCGGTTTCCTCGCACAGTCCAAAGATGTGCAGGTTAGGTGGATTGGCCATGCTAAATTGCCCTTAGTGCCCAAAGCTTAGGTGGGGTTACCGGGATAGGGTGGGGAGTGGGCCTCAGGTAGGGTGCTCTTTCAAAGGGTGGGTGCAGACTCAAAAGGGCCGAATGGCCTCTTCTACACTGTAGGGATTCTATGACTCAAATCTGTAGGAATAGGTGGTATGTAGCCCAGAGGGTGGAGAAAAACCAGTCACTCCCAATTATTATGACGTAGTCACAGGACACTGGTCAAATGCCCACAAGTTAGAAACAGGCTAAAGGAATACTCAATCAAAAATAGTTATAAAATGAGAAGCATTGGACCACAGGAAAGAATTACCACTTAAATGACAAATACCACATTCAGATCCTGGACAATGACTAGCCGTTCAGAGACCTGAGACATTTATAAACCTTGTTTGTTTGCTATCTCTGATCCTTTCTGCACCATGTTCTCTGTCTGTCCAGTGTGCTATGTCCCACTTATTTGAAGAGCTTCTTCCCCCCTCCACCCGGAATGGGCAATGGTCATCCTCCTGTATTCCACAAAGACAACTGTCAGCCTTCGTGAAAACCAAGAAATCTTGGTTTGTGCTGATAATTTAATACCAAGAGAAATTTTACCCACCTTCGTCCCTTGTGTCCAGAATGTAGCAGGGAGATCAGCAAGTAGAGTGTGATTTTGTCCTCTCATGCACTGAATATCGATCAGAAGTAGGAACCCTGGTCACTTTTCTCTCCCTAGCCCTAAGCTCCTGAAGCTAATTGTTGCACTTCTAAAACCTACCGAAGCCAAGATCAGTAACACAGCAAAGACCAAGCATCAAAATTTTGTTTCAAGAAAAATCCCACTCCTTGCATCGGCAGAGAGGGTCATGAAATTGAGGTGGGAGTGTGAAGCACACTTTACCTCTCACCCCAAGTGGGAATTATGAAACGACTGAAATCCGCAGATTTCTTTGCATGCTTAACCCCATACTAAACGAGATATAATTTTTCCAAAAAGGTGATTGAAATTTCTTCATCTTCTGTACTATTGTAATCTGCTGAATGGCTCCACAATATGCATTAATTCATTAACCCACCAGGGAAACTATTTTTCTCATTTATGTAACACTTAATAACACTAATTGGCCCGGATCCTCAGAGGAGCGGCATACCGCTCAAACTCTTTCCATCTCTTCCACGCACCCCTGCATCCCCCCCCACCCCGGACTTTGACACTGCCCTGCATTTCTTGCCAGGTCTTTAGAACCCAGCTTTTTCCAGAAATGTGCAGCACAGCTGTAGCCACCTGAATTGGCCAAGTCCCGATTTAAAATGGCGAATGGCAAAGGCTGACGGGAAATTCAGCCAACACAGACAGAAACCAGCAGGTGCAGGTTTGCTGTGTATTTAACTCTGCAAAAGGCCAGACAGCATCGATACCAGCGACCATCAGCATAATAATGTAGCAGCCATCTACACACTGATGAGCAATCCCCAGGAACAATAGCAACATTTGGGACACTCAAAACTAAGCCAGACTCCCCGGCGCCAGCAGGAGCCAACACAAAAGAAGTTAACGAACACCTCAAGACCGCCCATCGATAAGGGAACCGCTCCAGTATTGGAGAAATCGAACAAAGCGATTGGAACGAAGTCCAATCACCTAGAACCAGGTACAGGGTCCACCCAGAAAGGCGGGAAGCCCCTGGGGACTATAAGAGTTAAGCCCCAAGTTCAAATCGCTCTCTTTGTCCTGCCCGGGTCACCCAGCAACGTGAACCAACCTTGACCGTGACCGGTGCAGTGACCACCGAAAGAAGTCTTAATTCAACGCTCGCTACGAGATAGGCAGTCCTAGCTACCAATCCGTACCAACTTTGAATCCCGCAGACTCAGAACCCGAACGAAAGGCCATTTGTTCCCCTGACCTGGTGGGCCAGACCGAAGTTAAGTATAGGCCTGTTAGTTGTAGAAGTAGCTTAGACGTAGAATTTGTGCATGAGTGGCGATTACTGTGTATAATAAATGTGCTTTGATTTGAATCTTACTAATCAGTGTATTGAGTTATTGATCATTACTTGGACTTGAAGCTCGTGGCGGTATCATAAAGATACCTGGCGACTCGAGAGCAAAGGTAATAAAACAGAGCAATTGAACCAACCGGAAACTTAGCAACACAGCACCCGAGGGAGGATCGGGGGTGGGGGTTGAGTGGGATGGTGGGCAGCTAGGAGTTTCAATGTAATTGTAATGCCAGTTCTGGAGGTACCCGGGAGTTAAGGTTTTCTTTGTTTCATTTTCTGAATGAGTCAGATAAGTAAATCCAAACTGTCGGAAGTCTGTGACTCTAGCTCAGGGTCAGTGGCATTTCCAAGGATCCCACGAAACAGTGGAATTTCCTATCGGAAGTTGAAACTTTATACACAATTCCCACGTAGATCAGCATATCAGAAACTTTGCAGGGTCCTGATGTACATTTCCAATCATACATCTGGTCTCGGATGATCCACAGATCAGATGACCAAGATTTATAATATACAGGATAGGGTTATGTCATATTGGATTACATAAATGTCACACTAGTCAGTCTTAACAGGGTAATTGGGCTAATTCTGCCCAGTGGGCATCTCCTATGGCTGATGTTCCAAGTTCAAATCCAGGTCAGTGCGGTTAGCAGCAGAACTAATAATTAGCCCAAGTGCCCCTTAGCAGAGTCAAAAGTGCTCAAGACCTCAGCAAATGTTCGTAGTTTCCATCAGGGATCACTGGAAAGCAATTAGGAACAGGATCTCTTTTTTTTCCTGCTGTTCATGGAAACAGCCCAACGAATTGTAATGCCCACTTAAACCAGAGCTGATATCATAGGAACGCAAGGATGACCTGGAGGCCGTCAAGCCTGCCATTTAATACGATCATGGATGATTAGACACTTCAATGCCTTATACACCCACTATCCCCATAACCCTTTGTATTATTGTTAAGCAGTAATCTATCAATCTCAGTTTAAATTTACATAATGACTGAGCTTCCATAGCCTTCTAACTCCATATGGATTTGAACATGGAAATGATCTGATCATAGGGGTCATACCTAGTTATTGGGACAACAGGGGCGCGATTCTCCGCTCCTGCGCCGGTTGGGAGAATCGCCTGGGTCGCCAAATTTTCCCGCGACGCCGGTCCGACGCCCTCCCGTGATTCACGGAAGGGGCCAGATCGGCACAATCGCGTTTTGCGCGGCACGGTCCAGTGAATCGCCCGAGACAGCCAAAATGGCGATTCACTGGTAACCCCGCGATTCTCAGTGCCGGATGGGCTGAGCGGCCTGCCCAAAACGGCGGGTTCCCCCCCGGCGCCGTCCACACCTGGTCGCTGCCGGCGGGAACAGCGCGGGTTCGCTGGGGGATCCTGCACCGGTGGGGGGGCCTCAAATGGGGTCTGGCCCGCGATTGGCGCCCACCGATCGTCGGGCCAGCCTCTCTGAAGGAGGACCTCCTTTCTTCCGCAGCCCCGCAAGATCCGTCAGACATCTTCTTGCGGGGCGGACTCGGAGAGGACGGCAACCACGCATGCCAGTTATGCGGTGCCGGCCGCGTCATGTATGCGGTGCCGCCTTTACACAGCGCCAAGGCCTGGCGCACATAAATGACGCGGCGCTGCTCCGAGCCCATTATCGGGCCCTGAATCGGTCGGGATAGGGGCCGTTCCGCACCATCGTGAACCTCGACGGCGTTCACGACGGCGCAAACACTCTGACTCCATCTCGGAGAATCCTGCCCCAGAATTCTAACTTTGTCCTGAACCCTATCGTGGAAGTACTGCCTCATGACCTGATACACTTCCGCCCTCCCGCCCTCCTCGGGTTCCGTTCATATCTGTCATGACCGAGTTAGGTAATCTTCAATACCGTTGCAGATTGTTTGGTTTTCCCAGGTTATTCATCAATATGCTTCCTCAAATTATATGATTCACCAAGATGGGTTAGCACTCAAATATATGTAACTATTTACTTCAGTCTCTGGAACATCACCCACCTAGGCTACTAATGTTTATAATTCCATCATAGGATATAAGCATCATTGGTAAGACCAGCATTTGTTCTTCATCACTCACGATCCCTGAGAAGGTGGAGGTAAGCCACCTTCTTGAATTGAGCTGCTTGCTAAATAATTTCAGAGGGCAGTTAAGAGTCTAGCTCATTGCTGTGGGTCTGATGTCACATTTAGGCCTGATTTTCTTCCTTAAATTCAGATGGAATTTTAAATTACATTAAATTACAATCTAGAACAGATGTTCAAAATGCGGGTCAAGACCCGCCCAAGCGATGGGTTGTGCCCTGCCCACATGGACCCAACTGCAGGAGAAGCACCCAATTGCCGCTGCCACCTTTTAAATGAAACAAAATGAGGCTGTGTGGAGTGTTTCAGCCAGAAGCGGCAGCAGAGAGCAGGTCACACACCCTGTACTACACTTGACGTCAAGTGCCCTCCACGTACGTGCTTTTGGCGCCAAATCACACAGCAGTTGCTTCCATTTTCTAGCTACTGGCAAGTGGACTGTGAAGATGGCTTGTTTCCTCAAGGGAAGGCCAGAGACTCAAATAGGCAGTGTACCTACTGGACAGGATCTCACAACATAATCTGGAGGAGAGCGCTGCTCAGGACAGCCCAGGGCAGACAGAGCAGTGCTTGTGTTAGCTCTATACAGACCTCCAGGAAACAGCCTACATAGAAAATAATTTCTTTAGGTATGGCTGTGTCAATTGTGCCAATGCAAATAAGGATGCAGAGCCCATGTGTTACATGCAGGGAAATACTAGCAAATGAGAAGCTTTAGATTTAGAAAAAGTGGATGAAAAATTTCTTTAGACATTGAGACCCTAGTCAGTTATTAACTTACATCTCACTCCAAATAAGACTACGCTGCTGTAACCGACTTGTGATAACACACCAAAAGTTCATGAGGCTATCAGCATTCTGGAGTATCATCTCCCAGGAGTATCCAGTGCTGAGTAAAACAAGCATTTTGTTGCTATTGCCCATTATGATGACCTACCATTCGCTGCTATTCAATTTTGTGGGCGGCACGGTGTCAGTGGTTATCACTGTTGCTTCACAGCACCAGGGTCCCGGCTTGGGTCACTGTCTATGCGGAGTCTGCACATTCTCCTCATACCTGCGTGGGTACTCCAGTTTCTTCCCACAAGTGCCGAAAGGCATGATGTTAGGTAATCTGGACATTCTGAATTCTCTGTGTAGTCGAACAGGCGAATGTGGCTTTAATGTAAGTCTACTTGTGACAATAAAGATTATAAAAATATACATGTGCGAGGTTGGATTTTCTGTTTTCATAAAGATGAAGACAGCACAAAGGAACTGGCTGAAGTCTGCACCTGATATGCACATTGCCCTCTTCTACTTTGAACCAGGTTGAAGTGAGATCGTGAGGATCAAGCATGCTCCCCATGCGCATTAAAGGTAAGTGAATGTGACATGTGCCATGTCAGTCGGCGTGGGCCCCAAGGTCAGCTGGCTGCCAAAAGTGGGTCATGGGAAAAAAGTTTGAAAAACACTGATGTAGAAGCTTCATGGTCACCAAAACACAGCTTTACTGCCCCACGCTTATGTCCTCATAAGATTGAAACGGATATTCTTTCGTAATTCACTGGTCTAGTGACCTACTTCCGTCCAACACCATACAACTTTTAATGCGCTATCCTTTCCTGCACACCCACTCTTCCACTGCACGCTGTGCTTTAGTGCATCTTTATATTCACCCATTAGCCCTGTCACTGCAATCTTCTCCAGCACTACATCTCAGCACATATCCTTGGTCTACTCTGTCCACCACAATCTGACGAGGTCTTCACTGATGACTGATACTTGAATTTAGTTTCTAAATATGTCCTCTCCCCGCCCCAAAAGAAAGTGTGTCCAATTATTTTTTCAAAATTAAGGGGCTATTTAGTATGGCCAATCTACCTACCCTGCACATCTTTTTGGGGTTTGTGGGGGTGAGACCCACACAGACACAGGGAGAATGCATAAATTCCACATGGACAGTGACCCGGCGCTGGGATCGAACCTGGGTCCTCAGCGCTGTGAGGCAGAGCTAACCACTGAGCCATGCTGCTCTTGTTTCTAAACATTTCTGCCTCATTATTCCACCGTCAAAATCAAAAACACTAAATCTTTTAATCAGTCACCTCCCCTATTGTCTGAAGAGTGTCCATCAAAGTTCCTCAGGTTATTTTGTTCTGTGAAAGGACTGCAGAAATACCAGATAGTTACTGAAATCATAAACCACTAATTTATGGAGTCCGAGAACAAGAGGAAATAAAAGTTTATGTAAATGCAGATATACACATGTAAGCCAATACAAAGTAACAATTCATCCACATTGAGTCAACAAGCTTCACAATAGACTAGATATCAGTTATCACAAATTACAGCAACAAGCAGTGTTTTAGTTGCATGTCGTTCTATGCACTCTTCATACCACCCCAATGTGAGTCATCGCCTTTATAAATAATCCTATTTGACTAATCTCTTGCATGCCAACCACAACGGATACAACCCAGAATTTCAACATCCCATCCATAGCCACGATTAAGCAAAGATAAATGATTCAAGCCTTTCAGACCTCGTCCAAGTCAACAATACTTGGTTGTACTGAGGCAGCACATTCAGAGGGGTTTCGAAAATAATTTCCAGTGACTCTGTAGAAATTGTACATAGATCAATTTAATTAAGTTGATATAACCTTTAGCACAAAAATGGGGGTAAGCATATACAAATTACAATAAATTTGAATTATTGATATTGCATATTATATATCCCTGTTGTGATTCTGCAGCGATTCTACAACTTGACAGTGAGATGTTAAGGTGTTAAATAATGCAAAAGAGTGAATTTATTATTAGATCCTCAAATATGATTACTGGTTAAATAAAAATTAAAGATCTTAAAAGACCAGATGATGGAATTTGAGCACTTAGCTGTGTGACATTTAACAATTCCTATTTTCGTACTTTGTATCATTATCAAACAATAAAGGCAAGGTTTTCAAAAATGATTGTAAAGAAATCAAAATTTTGGATGAAAAATCCAGAATCGAACATCCATTACCACTGAAAAAGCAAAGAAACAGGTGGCATGCTGTTAATTTCTATTTTAGACCTACTCACTTGCAAAATTGACCTCTGAATGGAGTACTAAAACGGGAGATCAAACTCAAATCATGACTCACTACGTTTTACGGATAATGTAGAAGAATTGAAACTGGAGCCATAGGAAAACAGGTATAGTACATTGGATTTTATTAATAGAATGATTAAAATATTCTGAGGTAACTTTCTGTAGCTCACCACTACAACAATCATTAGTAACAGCAGTTCTGAACAATAAACTGTATTGTCAAATATTTTACTTTTAAAAAAACAATCTGAAATTGAATTGCTGAGTTTTTCCAATGATAGGCACAGTCACCAGCTATTATAAAAACAGTTTCCCATTATTGGTGAACAGAAATTTGTAGATGTAGCTAATCTTTGAAGCCAATTCAAGCAATTTGCCAAGTTGTCCTACAAACTATACTCAAACAATTTACTCATTTGTTAGATTTAAAATGTTGCAACGTCACTTGACTGAGTTGCAAATTACAAGTATGCAAGAGTTTTTGCACTCAACATGCAACTTCAGAATCATAAAACAAAGATTGGACTGTCAGTCACTCGCAATAGCACATTTTTAGCACACAAGGAGTCGTCTTAACACAAAATAATTTGCTCAATTTTAATATCAGCATTAGGAGATTACAGTCATTTAACTCTATTTCAATGTACTGCACACTACCAATTTAAATAGTTATAATCGGATTACCTGAAACTCTCCCCTTCCACACCCCCTCCAATCCCCAAAAAACATACATAAAAGTTAAGTGCTGCTCACATGAGCATCACAAGCTTATAAAGTCCCATTGTCCCTTATAACGAATATTGCTAAGGCACATAACAAACATATGTTTGAGGCTCAATATTCAGCTATATGATACCTTGAGCTCATGAGTTTACAAATAAATGAAGTATCCCATCTGACTTTAGCCCTGAATGGAACTGCTTAACGTGTGTCATTGATCAGATACATTGGATAAAATGTGCAACACAGCTTATTCATTTAAAGAAAAATCTGAATTATAATTTTCCTAACACATTGGAGTGAAACAGGGTTATCTAGCACTCTTCCTATAACTTTAATTTACTCTATACATTTTCACAATTTTAATGCCGTTTTGTCACAAGGTAACACAGTTAACGAAATAGAATCCAGCTCCAGCATTTCACAGTAGAAAAACTAAGAGTAGTTGTTGTAGAATACAATGTTTTAAAAAGAGGTAGAAATTAGTCTTTGGTGGTAGTGCATCAACGGGCTGGTGTACGGCCTTCCTGATATTCAGATCCACTGACTTCAAAAGCAGAACGTGCAATAGGCAGTTGAGGCAATACCTCCCTTTTCACCCTAGCACCCAAGACAAGTTTCTACCACGCTTTTTAATTAAAGCTAAAAGTCAAAAGTGGCAAAATGAAAGATGCTTTTGTAGTCATAAGGTTTGTAATTGTAAGATTTGTAGAGTTTTAAAGTGGTTTATACAAGCAACAGCAAGACAAATCAACATTTCAGCTTTTTTGGCCAAACCGGTTTGACTGATCGCAGCTAATTTTAAGGAGGAACTTTAGAATAACATTTTAAGTGAAAGATAACTAAGATTCAATTAATCTGCTCCATTAATGTTGAAATAAATTAAACACAATGAAGCCCCCGCCCCTTCAAAAGCATGGTAAAATTCAGCAGAAAGTTTAAGAAAACTATACCCAATCATACAATCACATAGGCATAATCTTCATAGAGCCTTCGACATTCAAACAAACATCACCCTATCCTTTCTGCCATGGTTATGGGGCCTGCAAGTATTATACATTCCATCTGTGCCAATCATTGCATAAAAGCAGAAAATTGTGGGCGGGATTCTCCATCGGCGTGATCCTCCGTTTTGCCGGCAGCCAGCGGATTTCCCGACGGTGTGGGGGTGCCCACTTGGGAAACTCATTGGCCAACTGGCAGGATGGAGGATCCAACTGCCGACAGGGGCACGCCGCACCAAAGGATGGGTGTGGTGGGACAGAGAATCCCGCCCTGCATTTTTTCAGGAACAAATCAACTTGGTTTTAAACGTGAATCAGCAAATAAATTTCCATCAACTATGTGCTACTGGACTACTCTGAAATTTTAATGAACATAGTGTATCTGCATTTTGCAGTTTTTTTGCATCAGTTGAATCTAATGAAATTCCACTTAAAAGTCTATTGAAAAAGTGCAATGGATTCAAAAGATTTATAAAATTGAAAGATTAGGGTAAAAGGCCCATTACAGCTTCAAAACACCTTATCCCAAAAAGTGTTCACACAAAATAGAAATTTGCGGCTGTACAGTTTTCTGAAATTCTTAAGAAAAGACACCATGTAGGAGGAAACGTCTAACTTGTGGTCTCCTAACAAATGCAGTAATTCCCCCTCAAAATATAGATCACGTATGCTTTAATCAGACACTGAACATTTCAGTAGAATTTAAAAGTAACAATGCAAAGAGTAGAATGGGCCCCACTTCTTAAGATTATTGCAAAATAAAGCCTGGTTGAGGAGGACGCTGTCCAGCTTTCTGAGCAACTGGTGGAGGACAAGATGGCCTGTACTGTAGTGGATATCCTAACTGAGATGTGGAAATTGGAGCAACATTTCCCGATCTTGGCGGGATAGGAGGGAAAGAAGCAACTGGATAAGGAGGTACGGATTCTGTTCCCAGGGCTGCACTTGCAAATGGAGTGGGGATGGCTCCTGTTTGAGTGGGTGGGAGTGGTGGATTCCTCCGAGGCACAACAGTGGGAGTGTTGGATTCCATTAAATTGGAATTCTGATTTGTCTGTATTGGCTCAGGTTGCTTCTGTAGCTGTGGTAGCCATGCCGGAGTTGGCCCTGGTCCTTTCAAGACAATCTCTTGCAGCTTCTCAATTTTCACCCGCCGCTGATGAGCAAGTTTTCTTTTATTCTGATACTGCTCAATGAAAACGTCCAAGGGTACTTCACCATCCAGAAACTCCTGAGCCATGATCTGAAAATTGAGATTAAAGCCGCCAAGAGTTGGTTCAATTACTACTTTTCTTTTTAAAACGGAGGAAAATAAAACATTATATTTTATAATTACAAAATTATAGAACTAAACCTTCAACGGATTTTTTTCAAAGATTTTCAAGCTGGGTTTGAATTACATCAGACCTTCTAATTTAGCTTCGAAAATTTATACCACCAAACACAAAATTCATAAAAACTGATTAATGCATAACTAAATAGGCGAGCAAAATCTTGTTTTAAACCATGCTGGTGTTGATTGCTTCAGCCCATATGCAGATCATTTGTTTGGCAAGTGGCCCAGAACTTCAAGAGTCATAAGAGATCTACAGTACAGAAAAGGCCCTCTGGCCCATCACACCTGTGCCAGTCACAAACAACCTAACTATTCTAATCGCTTATTCCAGTACTTGGTCCAAAGCCTTGTATGCCTTGGTGCGCATCTGAATACTTCTTAAATGTGATGATGGATTCTGTCTTCACCACCCTGTCAGGCAATGAGTTCCAGCTCCCACCACCCTCTGGGTGAAAAGGGTTTTTCCTCACATCCCCTCCAAACCTCCTGTCCCTCACCTTAAATCTATGCCCCGTATCATTTTATACATCTCAGTCGGCATGTCCCCCCCTCGGTGTCCTCTGCTCCAAGGAAAACAACCCCAGTCAATCCAATCTCTCTTCATAGCTAATACTCTCCAGAACAGGCAACATTCCGGTAAATCTTCTCTGCACCCTTTCCAGTGCTATCACATCCCTCCTATAACGTGGGTTCCAGAAGGCCTTCAGTGCAGTGCAGAATTGTCAGGGGAAGTGAAGCCATGTCCCTTTTTTACAGATGCTCTAAACCAAAGTTCAAAGTTCCCAGCCACTTTGACAGGCGAGAAGGAGAGTGTGTAAGGCGAGTGAGTGGATGGGTTGGAGTCTCCAATTTAGAATAATTTCAGTTCCAGATGCAATGTAATTTCCCAACAGAAGTTGAAACTTCCTGGGCTATCCTTTCCTGGGACTTATGGGAGGGAGAGGGTCCCAAGCACATCTTTGGGGTACAACCATTTCAGATGAAGTGTCAACAGGTCATGTGATAAAGTTGCGAACTGCAGTTTAACCAAATCTTACCCTCCACAACATTTCACACACTGCCACCCAGACTTGATTATGAACAGGAGTGGCAAGACAGGGTGAATAAGTTCCTCCTCCTTAGCCCAGGGACATCAAAACTGTGAGGCTTAATTAAATAAGCAAAGAATAGATTCAGCTTGGGACATCCTAGTTCCCAGTGACAACGTGTGGTGCAGTTACTCACTAAGCAAACACCTTTGCTTTGCAATTAAAATTTTGAATGATGAGAAACACTAACCTCCGTCTCTTCTTCAATTTTTGCTCCTTCTGTTTGGAGCAGTGCAAGTAGTATGTCTAGTGAAGAACCACTGGATTGACTATCTGTGGAGAGGAGAAGAATAGTTTTTAATGTCAGAAATGTTTTGTATTTTGACAAGCAGATTAAACATATCTTTTTCATTTAAAGCAATGACAGTTTAAAAGACAGAATTGTGAAATAATTTAAAACAGGATTAATCTTATTACCATTTAGAATTAAACTGATTGGTGGTGATTTAACCCAAGGATCACCACACCTCAGGAGAGGGGCAAGGTTGGGAATTAAACTGCTCTGGCTTGGGTGAAGTGTACAATGTAGTAAAAGGTAGCCTCACATGACCTCAAAGTTCCCAGCCACTTTGACAGGCGAGAAGGAGAGTGTGTAAGGCGAGTGAGTGGATGGGTTGGAGTCTACAATTTAGAATAATTTCCCCTTTGAGAGGGAGAGCTGATTGGTAGTGATTTAACCTGAGGATCACCACACCTCAGGAGAGGGGCAAGGTTGGGAAGTCGGGACCACCATGAATAACCTCAGTCAGTGCAAGAATTAAACCCACGCTGCTGGCCTTGCTTGGCATTAAGACCCAACTGTCTAGCCAAGAGAGCTAAACCAGGCAGGGGAAAGAGCCAGCCTCAATCTTGCATGTTCAATGAGATCACTCCTCATTCTTTCATGCCAGAATATGGACCCATTCTGCTTAACCTTTCCTCAAAGGACAGCACTTTCATCCCAGGAATCAATTTAGTAATTCTTTGTTGTAACATCTTTTTACTAAAATAACAATCTTTATTGTCACAAGTAAGCTTACATTAACACTGCAATGAAGTTAGTGAAAATCCCCTAGTCGCCACACTCCGGCGCCTGTTCGGGTACACCGAGGGAGAATTCAGAATGTCCAAATCACCCAACAAGCACACCTTTTGGGACTTGGGAGGAAACCGGAGAGCCTGGAGGAAGCCCATGCAGACACGGGAGAACTGTGACAGAATAGAATCCAACTCTATACTTGCATAAAAATACATCTGATATTACTACTTCTTCATTGTAAACTGGGCCTTTTGGCTGAACAAAGACCATTAAGATAGCTGACCTGCCGGGAATGACACACTTCATTGTGTCTTAAGAGCTTCTACCAGACCACCTGGGGACTGCACAGCGCAACTTCAAAGTGGTCTACACCACTTACTGGCCATTGCATTTTATAAGCCACACTTGCCAACAAAGTCAATGAGTATGAAATTAAAAAATGAAAATCGCTTATTGTCACAAGTAGGCTTCAAATGAAGTTACTGTGAAAAGCCCCTAGTCGCCACATTCCGGCGCCTGTTCGGGGAGGCTGGTACGGGAATTGAACCAGTGCTGCTGGCCTGCTTTAAAAGCCAGCTAAACCAGCCCGGTATACAGAGACAATAGTCTCTGAAAAAAAATGGACTGTAGAAGGGGTGGAGATGGGAAGGAAAGGGAAAGAGGTTTTAGGAATGGGAGGCAGGTGGAAGAGGAAGAAAGGAATGAAAGAGGGCAGGTTAAGAGGCAATGGGAAGAGGGACTCCCTCCCTGACTAAGAGATTATTGTTTACATCCACAGCAACTGATGGAATTTAAATAACTTTAGGGCGGTATGGTGGCACAGTGGTTAGCACTGCTGCTTCACAGCACCAGGGACACTGGTTTGATGGGTGACTGTGTGGAGTCTGTACGTTCTCCTTGTCTGTGTGGGTTTCCTCGGGATGCTCCGGTTTCCTCCCACAGTCCAAAGATGTGCAGGCTAAGTGGATTGACCATGCCAAATTGCCCCTTAGTGTCCAAAAGGTTAGACGGGGTCACAAGGACAGGGCAAGCACGGGCCTAGGTAGGGTGCTCTTTCGGAGGGCCGGTGCAAACTCGATGGGCCGGATGGCCTCCTTCTGCACTGTAGGGATTCTGTGATTCTATCTATTTCAACTCTGCCTAATTCTACGGTAAACTCCACCTAATTATATGTTTGAAGTGCTTTGTCCATTTCCTTAATAACGGATTCCAGCAATTCCCCAGCGATGGATGCCAGAATAACTGGACTGTGGGTCCTAGTTTTCTTTCACAACAACCCCCCTCTCCCCCAGCCCCCAAACCCCTTTCCCTTTCCCGAGTAGTGGTGTTACATTTGCTACCTTCCAATCTACAGGGACCATTCCAACATCTCGGGAATTTTAGAACCATCTGGTGTAGGCCATCAGGCCCTGGGGTAGTGTCAACTTTTCCATTAATTTCTACAGTTACGTTTCTTTACTGTAACTACATTAAGTTCCTCTTTCTGCCATTTTTGGTTCCCTGCTAATTCCAGTATTATGGGGTCTTATTTGTTTAGCATCTCAGCCATTTCCTCATTCTCCATTATAACTTCTCCTGTCTCAGCCTTTTAATCACATTTACTTCTGCTACTTCTTCTTTTAACATACTTGTAGAAGCTCGTGTTTTATTTAGTCATTTCACTGGATGTGGAGGTCATTGGCTTCTTGCCAGTTGACTTATTTTATTTCCTCCATCTTTTATTATTAACCTTTAGGTCATTCTTTACTGGTTTCCAAAACTACTTCAGTCCTCAAGCTTACTACTTACTACTCTTGGCAATGTTAAGCCCTCCTTTTTAAGCTAACACTATCCATAGTTAGCAACAACGAATCACTTCTCCTCTGGAGCATTTATTTTGCAACTGAATCTATTTGTGAAGTGTGAGTAATACTTTTCAAATATTCATCATTGCTCATTTACCATCATTTTTTAAAAAT
Organism: Scyliorhinus torazame; assembly: GCF_047496885.1. Taxonomy (NCBI): domain Eukaryota; kingdom Metazoa; phylum Chordata; class Chondrichthyes; order Carcharhiniformes; family Scyliorhinidae; genus Scyliorhinus; species Scyliorhinus torazame. The sequence goes on from NC_092707.1 coordinate 60,943,524, forward strand.
AAATTTAGAGTACCCAATTATTTTTTCCAATTAAGGATGGCCAAGTCACATAACCTGCACATCTTTGGGTTGTGGGGGTGAAACCCACGCAGACACGGGAATGTGCAAACTCCACAAGGGGTGACCCATGGCTGGGATCGAACTCGGGTCCTCAGTGCCGTGAGGCAGCAGTGCTAACCACTGCACCACCATGCCGCCCAGCCCACCGACCATCATTTATAGGATCAGTACAAAACTAATCAGCCAATATTAGTGCTGGCTCTCTTTATTAGAACAATTCAAAATGATTCACCTTTCTCTGAAAAGTCGTAACAGAGTCTGCCTCAACTACCTGGATCAAAGCACTTCAAGGTCCAACAACTCTGCATAAAGTCATTTTCCTACCAGAGAAAATTTTACATTAATGCGCTTTGGCACTAAAGTCCTAGTCAAAGGAAATAATTCTTGCATTATTCACCCCATCAAATCCCCAAATAAATTTTTTAAACCACTACAAAGCGTCTGCTTGGTTTTCTCTGTTCGAATTGAAGCAATGCCTGTATCTCAACTCCAGTGTGGTTCTTATTCTGAGAACTGTGATGAACCAGTATTAGATGCTCTTTTCAATGTTTTGAACAGCCTTTTAGTTCAAAACATTGTGCCTTGGAAACTTGGTTTAACCACTATCTTGCGCAAATTCTGCCCTTACTGGTCAATTTCCCATGACACTTAACAGTAAATTGATACCAAATATAGCCTTTATAATAATTTCATATTGGAATGTTGCAGATGAAACTATGGATCAAATTCTTGCTGGAAATAACATGTTTTTAAAGAGGTGGATGTATTTACCGGATTTCAGCAGTAACGGTGTTGGATTTGTCATGAGAATGTCACTTTAAGAAATGTTTGGCTGCTCATATTACTGCAGTGATGTCAGAGTGTGGGTGGAGCTGGGATGTCTGTCAGCTTTTTACTTTCGTTTTAGGCTGTTTGCTGCAGGGTGTGTTTTAGTTTCGTTCTCAGAGCTGGATAGCTGCAGTCACAGCCAGAAGGTGTATTAGAGTCTCTCTCTGTAACCTAAAGACTGTAAATCGATCCTGGTGATTTAAAACTAATAACAGTAGTGACTTTAACCTGATGTGCTTCTGGTAATAGATGTTTTAAGTCTTATGGATGTTAAAAGGAAAGCTTAAAGGATTACTTAGTGTTGTATTTGAATTAATGGTAGCTACGATGTTCACTGTATGTTTTAAAGTTCATAGAATAAACATTGTTTTGCTTTTAAAATACTTTTCCATTTATGCTGTACCACACCTGTAGAGTGGGCTGTGTGCTCCCCATGCCACAATCTAGTAAAAGTTGTGGGTCAGGCAAACTCCATGATACACTTTGGGGTTCTCTAAACCCTGGCCCATAACAGATTTGAAACATAGAATTCCCAGAGGGAGGGAGGGGTGGGCCACAGAAGAACCACAGACACAAATGAAAAGGGGGGGGGAAAAACAAAGGCATAGAACCCAACCATACCCAATTTATAACAATACACATAGCACCATGCCACCCCAACAGTTTTAGGTTGGAACACCCGCCGAACGAAGATGGCACACCAGATGACATTTGGGGGGGGGGGGGGGGAGAGCACCATGCCACCCCAACAGTTTTAGGTTGGAACACCCGCCGAACGAAGATGGCACACCAGATGACATTTGGGGGGGGGGGGGGGGGGGGGAAGAGGGGGGCAGGAAATCTAGCTAAAATTAAGCACCTGCTGAAGAACAAGAAATTGTAACTGATGTATATAATGAACGTTGAACCGATATATATATTTTCTGTCTATGTTCATGCTCATCTTACTTTGTATAAAAAAACCCTAATAAAAACATTTCATAAAACCATAGAATTCTTACAGTGCAAGGGGACCCATTGAGCCTGCAGCGACCCTCAGAAAGAGCACTCTAACCTTGGCCCACTCTCCCGCCCTATCCTCGTAACCACACCTAACCTTCAAATCTTTAAACACCAAGGAGCAATTGATCATGGCCAATCCACCTAACCTGCACATCTTTGGTTGTGTCAGGAAACCGGAGGACCGGGAGGAAACCCACGCAGACACGGGGAGAAAGTGCGAACTCCACACAGTCACCCAAGGCTGGAATTGAACCCAGGTCCGTGGCGCTGTGATGCAGCAGTGTTAAACACTGTCCCACCATGCCACCCTAAGTTCCAAGTTTCTTTGCAATGATTTCAAAATTAAACATCACAAAAATGAAACAGTCACATGGTTCAGGAGGGATGTTTGTTTCATTGTACTTGCAGCTTCAGTTTTTATTGTTGAAAATTGTGTAGCCAGTTGAGGGTCAAATAAATTAACAGATTAAAAATAATTTTCAACTGCTTAGCAAGAAGGTTCAACAGTAATAATTAACTCCTGGATTATCTTTACCTGGTTAGCACAAGTTTAATCTAAACGAGATACACTATACACCATTTTCCTCCAGCTGGAAACTAAATAAAATGCTGACTGATAATTGTTGGGAAATAACTTTGTATCACATGTATTAGACATGCAGACAACAAAGGGCAGCATGGAGCACAGTGGTTAGCACGGTTGCTTCACAGCAGCAGGGTCGAAGGTTTGAAGCCTGGAATGGGTCACTGTGTGCGGAGTCTGCACACTCTCCTCGTGTCTGCATGGGTTTCACCGGGTGCTCCAGTTTCCTCCCACAAGTCCCAAAAGACTTGCTGTTAGGTAATTTGGACATTCTGAATTCTCCCGCCGTGTATCCAAACATGCGCCAAATGTGGCAACTAGGGGCTTTTCACAGTAACTTCATCGCAGTGTTAATGTAAACCTATTTGTGACAATAAAGATTAAAAATATACATGTGCAAGGTTGGATTTTCCATTTTCATAAAGATGAAGACAGCAAAGGAACTGGCTGAAGTCTGCACCTGATATGCACATTGCCCTCTTCTCCTTTGAACCAGATTGGGTGAGATCGTGAGGATCAAGCAGGCTCCCCTTGTGCATTAACGGTAAGCGAATGTGGCATGAATGTCGGCTGGCGTGGGCCCCAAGGTCAGCTGGCTGCCAAAAGTGGGTCCCGGGGGAAAAAGTTTGAAAAACACTAATGTAGAAGCTTCATGGTCACCAAAAAAAACACAGCTTCACTGCCCCACGCTTTATGTCCTCATAAGATTGAAACAGATATTCTCTGGTAATTCCCTGCTCTATTGACCTACTTCCGTCCAACACCATACAACTTTTAATGCGCTATCCTTTCCTGCACACCCACTCTTCCATTGCATGCTGTGCTTTAGTGCATCTTTATATCCACCCATTAGCCCTGTCACTGCAATCTTCTCCAGCACTACATCTCAGCACATATCCTTGCTCTAACAAGTACTGTTAGGTGAATTGGACCTTATTAATTCTCCCTCAGTATACCCGAACAGGTGCTTAGGGGATTTTCACAGTAACTTCATTGCAGTATTAATGTAAGCCTACTTGTGACACTAATAAGGATTATTAGATTACTTGGAAAAATTAAGACTTTTACAATCTGCACACATTGGAACATCAAACTATTTTTAAAAACTTTGAATGGAGTGGGCTTGTGCCAAAGTTTCCCCAAAGAAATTCCAACTTTGCTTATCCTATTGAGAGGAGGGTATAGCAGACATCAGCATAACTCAAAATGGATGGTAGCTGGTGGGACGGCACAGACATTATTGGAAGCAAATTACCCTCCATGCACCAAGTGGTGGTGAACTGATGTCCAGAAAAAAAATGGAAGAATAATTTTCCACATTGTTTATTTGGGGGGGGGAAAAAAGCAAGCAGAACAGATTAATTGCAAAACATCTGCTACCTCATGGAATGATTCACAGGAGTCCGAACATTGTAAAAAGATGAAGCCTCATCTTTCAATTGTATCTCACTTCAACTGATTCCTATTAAACTAATCTAGGTCTACTTAATTGAACTGAAAACCAAAGTACATTTAGTTACATTGCAGCAAGTTAAGTTTCCCTTCAGACGTCATTTTTACAGTTTAGACCATACACTCGTCATCAACCTAGCCATTAATAATCGCTTCTCAGCCTTTTGGCTAAGGTAAGCGTGAGGTCAGGTGTAATGCCTGGATCTGGTATGTCTCTCTTGTGGGGAACATAAACTGGATTAAAGTTAAATTAGTTTTTGGAGCAGGCAAGCAGCTGGATTAGGGGTTTGCCCCTGTCTGCACAGATCTGGCTTTGTAACTCTGATAAAGGAATAAAAAGCTTAGCCATTAATAAAAACAAGCAATAGTTTCACAAACTTTTTCCCCCTCTAACAACAGTCACCTCTGTCAGCTGACGTGCAATATTCCAGAAGTTGTTCATCAGCACTGATTAATGTAAAGTTGCCATAATCCCTTATGATCATAGGCTGCTTCTCCCTTGGAGGGGGGGGGGGGGGGAAGAGTTGACTGGTGGTGACCGTGGCGGCACGGTAGCGGTGGTTAGCACGGTTGCTTCACAGCTCCAGGGTCCCAGGTTTGACTCCCGGCTTGGGTCACTGTCTCTGCAAAGTCTACACATTTTCCCCGTGTCTGCGTGGGTTTCCTCCGGGTGCTCCAGTTTCCTCCCACAAGTCCAAAGATGTGCAGGTTAGGTGGATTGGCCATGCTAAATTGCCCTTAGTGTCCAAAATGGTTAGGTGGGGTTACTAGGATAGGGTGGAGGTTTGAGCTTAAGTAGGGTGTTCTTACAAGGGATAGTGCAGACTCGATGGGCCGAATGGCCTCCTTCTGCACTGTAAATTCCTTGATTTACCCTGAGGATCATCACAAGGGCAAAGTTGAGACGGCGGGTCTTGATGAATAACCCGAGCCGTTACGGAACTTGAAGCCACTGTTGGCCTTGCTCTGCATCACAAACCAACTGTCCAGGCAACTGAGCTAAATCGGCCCCAGTTAATCAGCACGGACTCGGGCTATGAACTATCACAACTAATCAAATTAAAAAGCAAATTGCTGTGGATACTGGAATATGAAACAAAAACAGAAAATGCTGGACAATCTCAGCAGAAACCCACGCAAGGGCTGTTTAGCATTGGGCTAAATCACTGGCTTTGAAAGCAGACCAAGGCAGGCCAGCAGCACGGTTCAATTCCCGTAACAGCCTCCCCGAACAGGCACCGGAATGTGGCGACTAGGGGCTTTTCACTAACTTCATTTGAAGCCTACTTGTGACAAAAAGCGATTTATTTCATTTCATTTCAGGTCTGACAGCATCAGAGGAGAGAGAACAGAGCGAATGTTGTGTCTGGATGACTCTGGCCAAAGCTAGAGAGAACTGAAAATAGGATGATCTTTATACTTGTGTGTGCATGCGTGTGCGTGGGGAAGGAGGAGGAGGAGAACCGAGGTGTGTGCCATGAGGCGGTGGGGTTATAGGTGGAGATTGACAAAGATGTCTTGGATAAAAAGTCAAAGGGAATGTAAATTGTGGTGATAATGACCAAGAAGGGTGCGGATAAGAGTTCAAAACATGTTAATAGCAGAACAGAGGAAAGCAGTGCGTCGAAGGACAACTTAGAACAGGGAACAAATGGTCATAGTGAGGGGGGGGTAGACAATGGTGAGGGGAAAACTGATCGATGGAATAAATGAAAATAAATTGGAAGAAATAAAAAGGGGGTGGAGATGAGAGTTCACTGTCTGAAGTTATTGACCTCAATGTTAAGTCCAGAAGGCTATATGGTGCCACAACTAATTAATACTGTTCCTGTATCAAAACAGGAAATGCTGGAACTCAGCAGATCTCCCGTTTTGATTTGATTTTACTGTGCCTATGTCAAATATAATCTTGGTAATATTTTTCTCCAGGATTTGGACTATTACCTCTGGACTTTCTCCACGTTTTAAAACAATTCATGAACGAGTGCAAGAAATGTGTACTCAAAATAATCTCTATTTTCCTAGAATTTGTTGACCATTCCTACTTCTTTTCTCACTCCAGACCACATCTAACTTTGGTTACATTTAAAAAAATATAATTCTCTTCATCCATATCTTTCCACTGTCTACCAAGCAGTTAAATTTCTGTTTTCACCCTAAACATTCATAAATTCCAGATGCTGCACAAGCCCAGATAAATCTCTCCATACCAGACTTTAAGTAGCAGATGTGACTCCAAAAACAGTCAGAAATCAACAATTAGAAATGCTGTGATCTTAATTTGAGTAGCCAGCAAAACACTTTTACTGAAGCATAAGATGTTGCAGTTTTCCCCGATATAAATAATAGTGATAATGATGAATTACAAATAACTGCATTATTAAACAATATGACTGTATCAAAAACATATATACAGCTCTGCAAATAATGTTATGAACATTCGAATTAGGAGCAGTTAGGCATTTCAGTTCCTCAAATATCTTCGACTATTCAATAAAATTGTGGTTGATCTGTTTCGAATTCCACATTCCCATCAGTTTGAGATTTACCCCATCTTTGAGATGCATCTCAACTGTCCCTTTAAGATTTGCACTGCCTCTTTAAGAATTACTGTTGTGCCCATGTTCTTTGAGTTATATCTGAAAAAAAAGGGTGGCACGGTGGCAGTGGTTAGCACTGCTGCCTCAGCGTCAGAGACCTGGGTTCAATTCCAGCCTTGGGCGACTGTGTGGAGTTTGCGCGTTCTGCCCATGTCTGTGTGGGTTTCCTCTGGGTGCACCGGTTTCCTCCCACAGTCCAAAGATGTGCAGGATAGGTGGATTTGCCATGATAAATTTCCCCTTAGTGTCCAAAAAGATGTGTAGGTTAGATAAAAGGGGTTAATGGGTGAGCTTGTGATGTACTCTTTCAGAGGGTCGATGCAGACTCAATGGGCCGAATGGCCTCCTTCTGCATTGTAGGGATTCTATGATTTCTCTTCAAGACTCAATCAGCTCCTTTAAAATTTACTGTCACTTTTAATACTTCTCACTTCATTGCATTAGAAGCCACAAGATCTACCCAAGTTTGTATCATTACAAAAAGATTATTCACTTTGATAGCAGTGAAAAAGGTCACAGCTTTTTCAGTGGCAATGGAAATTCCACTCAGACCCTGATCGAGTTCAGCTAACTCAGCAGAGATTGGCAACTACATTCTATTGCTCCATGCCATGCAATCTTTACCAATGGGGGCAGTGAGATGAATTAAGTTATTTTTCTTTGAGAGGATGTTTACAGTGCCAAAGAGACCATTAGATCAACACCAGGATAAAGTATATATTTTCCATACCAAATGCTAAACACTTGGGAAATCTGAGAATTTTGTTATTTTATTGCACTTGCTCAAAAACTGATTACGGCTGGTTTAGTTTTCCCAAGCCGCCTGTTTTTGATCCCTGATGCGCTGTCATCTTGGGCCACTGCCAGTCACTGCTTAACAGATTCAAAGCAACATCAGCACAGTGCTCCGAGCACAACATTTCTCTTTGCTCACCACAGGCTCGAATGCAGCAATACCATCCAGAAGTGAACTGAAACAAATTAGGTTTTCATTCAACGGGACAAACAACTGATGCCACAAAACAAGTTTTAAAAAAATAAACAAAATGCTCGAAATGCACGGGTCAAGAGCATCTGTGGAGAGGAAAGAGTTTAATGTTCCAACGTTGATGACCTTACACCCAGCCTTTTCTGTTTTTATTTCAGATTTCCAGCATCCGCACAATTTTTCTCAAATTTTTACATAAAAAAGAAAACTCCATTAATTTTTCTTGGCCTAATTACTATAGTTAATCAGACACAATCTTAATCTCACACAATTAAGGTCCCATAGACACTTGAGAACAACGGCAATCAACTCTGACATTCTTTCCCTGCCAAACTCCAAACTTCACTACGTGTGACCCGCAGGCAGATCATTGCGGCCATCAACCATGGAACGCAAACAACTAACTGAATCCAGATGTAAAAAGGACATGATTTAACAATGGTCCATTGACTGTTAAAATTTGAATCTAAAACGAATGGTCAGTTGGTTATTCAACGTTTTGTATGTTTATATTTTACTTGGATTATAACACATTTATTAATTTTGCCTTTGGCCACGATAGAAGTTAACTTTTGATAATAAAAATACACATTCCAGGACCCCTAACACTACCCCTATTTTCTTTTCAGCCAGGTTTCTCTCTTACCTGACAGTGACTTGTTGTTGGGGTACTCTTCTGCAGCCACCTGTTGCCCCAGTAGCAATCTTGTATTGTTTATGGAGTGGCAAGGTATTTGACTGCAGCTGGCATCATAGCCAAGCTTAAACCTGTGAATGAGCACGCACCCTGGCTAATTTTAACCCAAGTACACCAATTGGGGTTACCGTACTACTGCCCTGGCAGAAACAATACATGGGAGATTAAACCTTTCCTAACCCCTTCGCCATACACTGCCTTAACTCGTTGAGGCATTACAATGGGTTACATTTAAGTGTTTACATGAATGTTGTGCTTCATGGGTAGAAAATCAGCTGATGTTTTAAAATTCCAGAAACCTGCCCATTGCATAGTTTTCCTTTCTTTCAGAGCAATGGTGATAAAAGAAACTATAAATTTTGGCTACTCTGTAGTAAATATACTCTGCAGTGTTTAAAACATTTTCCTTATATAAAATACTTGCAAGAGTGAATGACAAATCCCAACAACACTGACATTAACTACTGCCTATAATATTAGAAGCGCTCAATAGTCCAATTGTTATGGTGGGGAATTGGGTCAGATTCCGAGCAGGGACTACTAATTTGTGTCTAGTTCAACTGAACCATTATTTGATCTGATTCTGCTAAATTCAATATGACAGATGCACTGCTTTGGCACCAAAATCTTCTTTGACCAACGAGCTGCTTGCATGAGATTTCAAAACAGACCATAAGTGGAATGGAAAAATATCTCCACATACTATAGAAAAACATAACATATTCATGGAAACAATAGGAGAGCTTGCAAAACTGCAGCAACGAAGCAGGCATCAATTAGGCACATATCCATTTTGAATAGTGAAATACCCGCTGGCTGCTAAACAATAGTCTCAAGTCCCATTATGGAGACTGCTATCACGCATCACCAAGTCTCATGCCATACATTGATTTGGATGCTAATTATTTACAATGTCCTCTACTGTATAGTAGCTGGAAAATGCAAAGTTTAAAATGTTGAGGAGGTCGGTGTCAATGCAGATTAGCAGCTCTGATAAACAGCTTGTGCACAGTGTTCCATCTTTCCAACTTTCACTTTGCAATCAATGAACTAATTTGTTGGCAGCCCAGTTGATGTACCATAAATTCACTACAAGACGATGAGAGTGAGTGAACATAGGCTTTATTATCCAAGAACTTGCCTGCCTGTGACTGCTGTAACAACTGAGCGCCACCCACAGGCGGCCGGTCTATATACCGTCTGGGGGGGGGGGGCCCACCAGGGCTCTAGTACAATACATGGAAGGAGATCATATAACCATTCCCTGACCATAGGCCACAGTACTATACAGACCTATATTATGGTGAATACATTCACCACATTCACCCCCTATTAAAAAATGAAATCCAGCGAGGGTGAAGTGGGGTCATCATATGTTCAGTCTGTCTGGAGGCTGGGTTGTTCTTTTGGACCTTCTCAGCTCTGGCGGTGCGGCGGGTGCGGGCATTGTTGACTCTTAGAGCGTGTTGTCTGGAGCTTCGGTCCGGCGTGTCGGCGACGGTTGAGGAGTAGGGATAGGCAGGGGGTTGGTGGGTGGCGGCAGGGGGGTGGTGGATAGTGGCAGGGGGGTGGTGGATGGCGGAAGTGTAGGCCCGGGACAGTACAGGAGCCCGGGGGGGGGGGGGGGGGGGGGGGGAAGGGGCGCGTTGACATGGGAACCAGCGAAGGCCAGGTCCCGGAAGGGAGACCGTATCTTGCCGCCCGTCTTGGTGTGTGACGTAGGCATATTGGGGGGTTGGTGGGCAGCAGCTGGACCCTCCCGACCAGGGGGTCGGTCTTATGGCTCCTCGTATGCTTCCGGAGAAGGACAGGTCCCGGAGTTGTCTGCCAGGATGGAAGCGAGACCCCGGAGATGGACCTCCTAGGGAAGACAAACAAACGGTCGTGAGGGGTCTTGTTCGTGGCTGTGCAGAGTGATCTAATGGAGTGGAGCACGTCGGGGAGGACCTCCTGCCAGCGGGGAATCTGGAGACTTCTAGACCGAAGGGCAAGAAGAACGGCCTTCCATACCATCGAGTTCTCCCTCTCCACCTCCACCTCCCCGTTTCCCTGCGGGTTGTAGCTCGTAGTCCTGCTCGAGGCGATGCCCGTACTGAGCAGGTACTGACGCAGCTCATCACGCATGAAAGAGGTGGCCCGGTCACTGTGGACGTATGCGGGGAAACCGAACAGGGTGAAAATGATGTGCAGTGCCTTTATAACAGTGGCCGAGGTCATGACGGGACATAGGATAGCGAAGGGGAGTATTCGTCAATGACGGTCAGGAAGTTTATATTACGGTTGGTGGAAGGGAGGGGCCCTTTCAAGTCAATGCTGTTGCACTCAAAGGGCCGGGAGGCCTTTACCAGGTGGGCCTTGTCTGGCCGGTAGAAGTGCGGTTTGCACTCCGCGCAGACTTGGCAATCCCTGATCATGGCCCTGACCTCCTCGGTGGAGTAGGGCAGGTTGCGGGCCTTAATAATGTGGATAAGCCGAGTGGACCCCCGGGTGACAGAGGTCATTGTGATTAGCCCAAAGTCGGTCATCTTGTGCGCTGGCACATGTGCCGCGGGACAGGGCATCTGAGGGCTCGTTGAGCTCCCCAGGACGATACTTGATATCGTAAGTATAAGTGGAGAGTTTGATTCTCCACCTCAAGATTTTGTCATTTCTAATTTTGCCCCGTTATGCGTTGTCGAACACAAGGGCTACCGACCGTTAGCCGGTAGGAGGTTCACCCTCGTCACCGACCAGGTAGTGCCTCCAATGCTGCACAGCTTCCACAATGGCTTGCACTTCCTTCTCGACAGCGGAGTGTCGAATCTTGGAGGCGTGGAGCGTTCTGGAAAAGAAGGCTACTGGCCTGCCCGCTTGGTTGATGGTGGCGGCCAGGGCGACGTCTGACGCATCACTCTCTACCTGGAAGGGGATGGACTCGTCCACCGCGTGCATCGCGGTTTTGGCAATATCTGCCTTGATGTGGCTGAAGGCCGCGCGGGCCTCAGCCGTCAGGCGGAATATAGTGGCTTTGATAAGTGGGCGGGCTTTGTCCGCATAGTTGGGGACCCACTGGACATAGTAGGAGAATAGCCCCAGGCAGCGTTTGAGGGCCTTGAGGCTGTGGGGAAGGGGAAATTCCGTGAGGGGGTGCATGCAGTCGAGGTCGGGCCCTAGGACTCAGTTTTCCACGACATAGCCGAGGATGGCTAGCCGGGTTGTGCGGAAAATGCACTTCTTTGTTATATGAGAGGTTGAGGGATTGGGCAGCCTGGAGGAACCTCTGGAGGTTGGCGTCGTGGTCCTGCTGATCATGGCCGCAGATGGTAACATGGGTACGGGTATGTAGCCCGCAGCCCGTACTGGTCCACCATTCGGTCCATCGTTCTCTGGAAAACAGAGACCCCATTAGTGACGCCGAAAGGGACCCTGAGGAAGTGGAAGAGTCGGCCGGCTGTTTCAAAAGCAGTGTAGTGGCGCACTTCCGGGCGGATCGGGAGCTGGTGGTCGGCAGACTTCAGATATACCGTTGAGAACACCCGGTACTGTGTGATCTGGTTGCCCATCTCTGCTATGCGGGGGAGGGGGTACGCATCAAGTTGCATGAACCGGTTAATGGTCTGGCTGTAGTCCACAACCATCCGATTCTTTTCCCCGGTCCTGACAACCACCACTTGTGCTCTCCAGGGGCTGTTGCTGGCCTCGATGACCCCCTCCCTCAAGAGTTGCTGGACCTCCGACTTGATAAAAGCCATGTCTTGTGCACTGTACCACCTGCTCCTGGTGGCGACGGGCTTACAGTCAGGGGTGAGATTCGCAAAGAGGGAAGGGGGGGGGTGACCTTAAGGGCCGTGAGGCTACAAACAGTGAGGGGGTAGGGTTCCACTGAATTTAAGGGTCAGGCTTCGGTGACTGCATTGGAAGACGAGTCTAAGCATTAAAGGGGCGCAGAGGTGAGGGAGGACATAGTTTAAAATGGGCGTACTCAGCGCCTTGTATCGCGAGCTTCACAACACAGTACCCCCGGATCTGTACCGAATGGGATCCGGAGGCAAGGGAGATTGTCTGGGACGCGGGGTAGATGTGGAAGGAGCAGCGGCTTACCATGTCGGGGTGGACCAGGCTTTCTGTGCTCCTGGAGCCGAAACGACAGGGGATCTCGTACCCATTGACACGGACGGCCATCATCAATTCTTCAGATGTTTTGTCCGCGACTGGTCGAGGGTGACTGCGACGAGCTGCAGGTAGTCTGCGTGGTCGGAGGTATCGGGGTCTCAAGATGGCAACCCCCACGGGTCGCATGTGTCGGGCTGGGTTGAGGGTGGCGACCAAGATGGCCGCCCCCATCGGTCGCACCAGTCGGTTGGTGCTGAAGATGGCGTCCAATATGGCCGCCCCCATGGGTTGCACATGTCAGGTTGAGTTAAAGATGGCGGCCCCCATAAGCTGCACGAGGCGGATGACGCATCTGAAGGGAGCGGTGCCGGCAGGCACGCAGCCACATTGTGGGGTCTGCGGGCCTGTGAGTCCGTGGATCGGGCCTGATAGGCTTTTGACTTCGGGGCTTTGGATCGGGCCAGACAGACTGACAAAATGTCCCTTTTTGCCGCAGTCGCTGCTTGGCGCGGTGCAGGCTGGGCAAGGCTGCCGGGGGTGTTGGCCCTGCCCGCAGAAGTAGCAAGATGGTTCGCCGGGCTGCACGGCAGCCGCGCGGCACAGGCCTGGGACGTAGTCGGGTCTGGTGAAGGCAGTGTCTGTGGTGCCCACGAGAGGTTCGCTGGGTCTACCGGGACGCGCCGAGGCTCTGGTAGACCACCTCCAACGAGGTGGCTAGCTTTACCGTGTCCTGTAGATCAGTGGCCCCGTTTTCCAGCAGTCGCTGCCGAATGTAGTTAGACCGGATCCCAGCCACGTGGGTGTCCCGGATCATCAGGTTCATGTGCTCATCGGCCTTCACACCCCTATAGTTGCAGTTGCGGGCGAGTAGTCAGGTTCTCTAGATACTCGTCCAGCGATTCCCCGGCGCGTTGTCGGCGGGTACTGAGGAGGTGCCGTGCGAACACTTTGTTCACGGGCTTCACGAACTGTTTCTTTAGAATCGCAATCGCCGCTTCGCACGTGGCTGCGTCCTCAATCGTACCAAGATTCGGTGGCTCACTCGGGCGTGGAGGAGGCGCAGCTTGATGGCATCGGAGGGAGGAGTCTCAAAGGAGTCGAGGTAGGCCTCAAAACAGCGGAGCCAGTGGGAGAAGATTTCCTTAGCTTCGGCTGCTCGTGCGTTGAGCTCTAGTTTATCAGGCTTCAGAGCGGCTTCCATAGTGATGTCTTTGGATTATAAATTGATGTACCATCAATTCACTACAAGACGATGAGAGCAAGTGAACATAGGCTTTATTATCCAAGAACTTGCCTGCCTGTGACTACTGTAACAACAGAGCACCGCCCACAGGCGGCAGGTCTATATATCATTCGGGGGGGCGGAGCCAGAGGCGGAGCCCACCAGGGTTCCAGTACAATACATGGAAGGAGATCATATTACCATTCCCTGGCCATAGGCCACAGTATTATACAGACAACTTGTATTATGGTGAATACATTCACCATACCAGTATAATGGACCAGAAAGATGCAACTATCTTAAGTGTAAAAGTACTCAAAATGAAAACAATTAAACAAATTTAAATCATGGTATAACAGCCTTTTCTTTCAAAAACAGATCACAAGAAGTATTTTGATGCGGTCTTTAACTTGGCAAATGGCCAAGATGCTCAACAAATCATCAATATGCCCCTTCTGACACTGATCCACAGGAGATATTAATTAGGCAGATGACAAAGCTTGGTCAAAGTTGTTGTTTTTTTAGGAACATTTTAAAAAGTGTCTTGAGGTGGAGGAATGTACAAAGGGAATTCTTGAGCTTGGGCCAGTTTAAAGCACAGCAGCCAATGGTGCCACAATTAAAATTAGGGATGTGCAAGAGACCTGAATTGGAGGAATGCAAATCTCAAACACTTGCAGGGCTTGGATGTAACAGAGATAGGGAGGGGTGAGGCAATGGAGGGATTTCAAAACAGAGACAAGTGTTTTAAAATTGAGGAATTGTCTGACTTGGAGCCATGTTGGTCCACAAGCACAGTTTAGGGGTCAATGAGATTTGGAGTAAGATACATACAGCGCAGTTTTGGATGTGTAATTGACTATGTAGGGTGGAAGGTGGGAGATCGTCCAGAAGAATATGAAAATGATGAAGTCGAGTTAACAAAGACATGGATGAGGGTTTCAGCAGCAGATGTGCTGAGGAAAGGTCGGAGACGGATGATGTGACGGAGATGAAAGTAGACAGTCTTAATGATAAAGTAGATGTGTGGTCAGAAGTTCACTAGTGGGTCAAATGCAACAAAGTTGCAAGGTCTGGCTCAGATTCAGACAATTTCCAGGGATGTAGATGTTGCCTAGGGAACAGAGCTTGTGGCAGAGACGAAAGATAGCTTCAGTATTTCCAATACAGCAAGTCATTGTTTAACATTGGCCTATTTAAATTCTGCTTTGCTTTAACGTCAGTAAGTTAATGGGGCCTGTAATCTCATTGAGTATCGAAGAGATTCATTTTAACATAAAATAAGCCTCTCCCACCCTACGCCACAAGTCACAGCCCTTCCCTGACCCACCCTCTCGCCAAACCTCCCATTTCACCGTACTGTGCATCTGCATTCTCATTGAAGACTCTGCTCTGGTCAAAAGCTGGAGCTCCGATGTTGTGGTCGCGTGAATCCCAATTATGCAAAAGTGTCAAGCAGGGCCTGCTATAATCCATGTTTTTTTGTTTTAAATACTCCTGCCTTGCTGTTCTTCTCCCAAGTCTTCACAGGCAGAAGCATTTAAAACAAAAACAAGGATTACAGCAGCCTTCGTTTGACACTCCTGCACTTCCACAATATCAGAGTCCCAGTTTTGGATCACATCAGGAACATAGGTCCAAGAGAGGGGAGAAGTAAGGGGTTGAGGCAAGGAATGGGAGGTTCTGCCAGAGGATTTGGGGGGGGGGGGGGGGGGGGGGGGAAAGAGGGGGGCATCCACAACTCGGAGTGGGGAATGGAGATGCCTCAACTTGGAGGTCAGGGGGTGGGATTATCTGCACAACCAAGAGAATCAAGAGCGTTGTGAAGCAGGATCCGCAACAAGCAAGAGGCACTGCAAGTAGAAAACTATATTTTTATTTTATATTTTTAAACATTTTGTTTTATTATAAATTTAGAGTACCCAATTCATTTTTTCCAATTAAGGGACAATTTAGCATGGCCAATACACCTAGTCTGCACATCTTTGGGTTGTGGGAGCGAAACCCACGCAAACCCGGGAGAATGTGCGAACTCCACACGCATAAATGAGTAGTTCTAACCATTGCGCCACCGTATTGCCCAAAACATTTTATTTTAAAAGGTTATTTCATTTAAATTAAAATCAAACAGGCTGACTCAAGTCAAAACATAACCATGGCGGGAGAACTAGGGAATGGCTGAACCCCAAAGTTTTTTATTTGAAAAAGGGTAATGCATGGACATGCTTGGTTTGCAAAGGACAAGGCCCTGTGTGTGAATATATGTAGCTTCTATCACGCATAAATGAGCCATACTGTATGTAAGCCAGAGTGATAATCTTCAAATGGTTCAGTTAATTCTTAGCACAACCAGAATTGTTCAGCAAGTGCTGTCCAATTGCGGAATCACATCCAATGTTGGACAATATGTTCTGAGTTTTGCAAGTACAGGCTGCGCGCGTATGGTCAGTATTTTGCCTCCACCAATTGGGATTAATGGCTTACATGGCTGGCACTGAAAATTTGAGTAAAGCGGTGAAGTTAGCCATTTCATAGTAGCAAGAGGAGTGTTATTCTCTTCTAACAGGATGCTGCCGTCAAACCAAAAAGATTTCCTGCCTATCACACAAATTAATAATGTGGTGTATGAATTTGTGCCGGTGTAATGGCAGTATGTGGTGCATTCTCCATTCTGCCTCTTGCCAATCAATCAGCATCCTCTTCACGCGTAGCATGAATTGTTATTTCCTTAGATATGGTATTCTTGTAATTTGTCCTGATGGGAGCAAGACAAAAACTTTGACACCGTGTCTCTTTTTTTCAGCATTACTCAAGTTCTCTATTGCCAAAAATGATTTGTTTTCATTTGTTTTGTTTTTTTAAATATAAGAAAGGTGCTGCAGAACCCAACTACAGTTTTAACATTCCTTCCTGAGAGCCACTGCTTCATTAAAGTTGCGATTTTCAGGAACACACAACTTTGTGAAGACTTAGTATACACTCGAGAGAAGATTTCTGTTTTCTGACAAGAGTGACAAATCATAAAGGGAAGAGAACCAAAGAGATGGAGAGAGGTAGAGCGAAATGTTGTCTGCATACATCAGCAACCTGATGTCAGGTTTTCAGATGATATTGCAAAGAGTTAGGTAGCATGTACAGGTACACGAGAAACAAAATTGCCCCAAGGATAGATCCTTGGGGACACCAGAAGTAATAGTGCAGTAGTAGGAAGGGAATAAAGGGTTATGGTCGATGGGCAGGAAATCAGATCAGCCATGATCTTATCAAATGATGGGGCAGCTCATGGGGCCAAATAGCCTACCCCTGCACTTAATTGCTGCGCTCATGTTATGTGAAGGCATTGTTGCCAATGCACAGTGGTTGGCATTGTTGCTTCACAGCACCAGGGACCCGGGTTAGATTCCCGGCTTGGGTCACTGTCTGTGCGAAGTCTGCACATTCTCCCAATGTTTGCGTGGGTTTCCTCCGGGTGCTCCGGTATCCTCCACAAGTCCCGAAAGAAGTGGTTAGGTGAATTGGACATTCTGAATTAGTGTAGCCGAACAGGCGCCAGAGTGTGGCGACTAGGGGATTTTCACAGTAACTTCATTGCAGTGCTAATGTAAGCCTACTTGTGACAATAATTAAGATTATCTATATGATTCAATAGTCAATAATGGAACCAAACAGCAGCAGCTTATCCAGCTAATGCCAGATAAGAAACATTAGAGCAGGATAGTATGGTCAACTATAGTGAAGGCTGCAGCTAGGGAGAATGATTTTAACATAAATTTAAAGTACTCCATTCATTTTTTTCCCCCAATTAAGGGGCGATTTAGTGTGGCCAATTCACCTACCCTGCACATCTTTTAGGTTGTGGGGGTGAGATCCACGCAGACACAGGGAGAACCTACAAATTTCACACGGATAATGACCTGGGGGCTGGGATCGAACCTGGTTACTCGCCGCTGGTAGGGCATGATGAGGGAGAATTGATCACTTGGAGTCATTCCAGACTGCCATTTTCTGACATACGTACTGGCAATTTCAGACCAGAAATCAGATTGGAGAAATACAAACATGGAATTTCAGGAAAGATGGACACTAATTTGGGAGATAATAGCATGCTCATGGGCTTTAGAGAGGAAATGGTGATTGGAGATGGGTGGTGGTTAGTGGGCTTAACGGAAGAAATTGTACCAAAGGAGAGGGAACCATTAACAATATGAACTAACATAGGTCCAGGTTGGGACGTTTGGTGGTCAGCAGCCGGGTCAGATTATGATCAAGGGGGCAGGAGCTGGGTCTCGTAGACAGAATGAACTCTCAGAAATCAAGGCAGGTGATGGGACAGTATGTAGAGACAGACAGGTTCAGGGCTAGGGCAGCAAGGAACGATTAGGGGAAATTTGGTCCATTGGGCCAGATAATACCCACAGCAGTTAACACAGCTGTAGGAGCTAAAACATCAACAACCATTTGAGACATATCAAATAGGAAGATAGGAAGGGAAACACCAGTATATTCTACCGATCAAAATAATTGCCACTAAAAATACAAATGTATCAAAGATAATCATATTCAGCAGCCACGTACAGTTTGCAAAATTACACCTCAACTATTTAAATATTAAAGGCATTCAAAACAAGATGGTTCCATCTGCTCAACTTGGAGCAATCTGCTATACCAAGAACCAGCTACACCCTGAATATTTGAATTTACAAGAAACACATTGCAGCTATAATTGGTACCTACACCCTTTAAAACAGGGATTTTTACTGGATTAAATCTGTGGCTATTATTAAACACATTATTGCCTGAGAAATTCAGCCCCACCCCATTAAAACCAAATCAGCTCAAATCAAGAGACTACAAGGTTAATTTCTCATAAATTTCAGACTGCTGGCCGAAAGTTAATGAAAATTAATATCACAATTTTTATTTCAAAGCAGAAATAATAGAGAATGCTGTACTTAAATAAATAGTTTCAAAACCTGAACTTCATGATCTGTCATGTTGATGGAACACGGTGCAGCTGTACTATCACCAGTGCATATCCCCAAGGCAATATTCACATGGTGTCAATGATATTCTAGATATTTTGAGTACAGTTTCAAGCTTCAAATCACAGGAAATGCCCAAGGGAACGGTCTTTTGCTTTCAGCTGGGACAAAAGATATGGAGAAGATGACCCAAAAGCATTTTTTTCCTGCTAATCTTTTTCTAATTTGAAGTGATTGGCACTTCGAAGCAAGTGCACAAAGTGTGTAATGCAAAAGCAAATATCAACGTTAGAAATTTACAGTTTTCTAGTAAACATGGTCTCCGAGTTAGATAGGTTTTAAGTTGGGGACCCCAAACCTGTTAATCCACAATGACACCGGGTGGCTTCATATGTGGCACTTTATGGCAAAACCTGCCTCGCAAGGATTGGCCTCTTTAGCCTACAACAAAGGAGCATGTTATGGAGTCACCCAATTGTAAATGAATTATTTGCTGCATGTCCACTACCTTCCACAGATGGAAGGTTCCCAGATGACTCATGTACGTGAAAATCAACTGGAGAACATTTTTGCTGCTCAATAGGTTGATCCAGTGCTGCTAACAGAAAGACTGCTTGATGTATGCACTGGGTAATTTTCTCTTATATGCAGTCTCCCTTTTCAAAAGGTAGATAAGAAGCATTCAAGTGAGACAAGGTCAAGTGTAAATCAACAATCTGGTTTATCTTGCATGAAACATATCAATGAAATGAACACATTCCCCAACAAAGATCTCTATCTCAGTTCTCATACTACGAGTAGTAAATTGCACCTCTATGATAGAATGATTAGATGAGACGGAATGGGAGTGGGCTCAGAAGAGAGAAAGATAGAGCACTCCAGGTCTCCCCTCAGCTATCCAGAAAGGGTTGGCTGCAAGTTACTGCCTTGTATGTGAAACCATCCCTCACATGATGTGGAAGCTAGAACAACCTTATTTTCTGCTCATCCAAATTCCCTTACTGGATGTATTGAATGAAATGCCAATCTAGAATTCAAAGTACAAAAAGGAATATGATCTTCAATGACTTGTATTTTACCTTACTGCTTCGGAGTGCTGTGCTTTTTTAAATAATTATTTTTCTGCACAAATATTTTTAGTTATTGGTTTAGTTATTTCTACTGTGGAATTAGTACATTATAGGTACGGTTTCTGGCATTTGAAAAATTGCAGGAATTCATGGCATAATTGGACTTATTTCCTGCTACCAGACCTTATGATTCTAAGTGACTTATACCACAACAAACTTTCTTAGGAATTCTCTATTTCCCCATCGTTGTGAAAATCCAGGGACAGTCATCATAATCAATGGTGATAGTGAATATTTTCTGATTTGATGCATTAGAAAAATTGCTTTAAAAATATAAAATCAGAAAATGTTTTTTTTTTTTTAAATCACTCTTGCAGTGCTTTGGAACCAGCTTATTCAAGATTCTCAAACTTATCACAGGTAGGGTTACTTCACTATTACACCACTAATTGCCATCAGTAGCTCAATAAAATGTTCAATGCCTCTTTGAACATTGACCCACTTTTGATTCTTTCAGCCCAAGCCTGTTGTACATTCAATCTAATCGTAAACTGCCCTGTACCTTAGGTTCATATCCTTTTATATCCATATTTTGCAAAAGTCTTAGATTTTTAAACAAATTGAACTAGCACCCACTGCTTGAGAAAGTATTCTACACAAACACCCTTTTCATGAAGCACTTTTTAAACCTCTGTCAGGAACAATCTGCCACAGGTTTTAAATGTTCCCCTGTCCTAGACTGTTCCTCACCCCACCAAACAGGTACCCTATCTCAGCCCACCCCTCCCACCTACCTCTCCACTAGTTCCCCTGCCCTGTGGGAGTCTATCTCCCACTCAGTTCTCTCCACCGCCTTACAGCTTTTCTCTTATGTCTTATCCATTCTTTGCAAAATCTTAACCTCACCAAAATAACCTTAATCTCCGATATGGTCATGGAATAGAAAATGCTGGAAGTACTCGGCAGGTCAGGTAGGATTTATAGAAAGAGAAAAGACAAAAACAAGTTATTGTAGCAGGACATAACAAGTCTAATTTATGTAATAACTCCTTAATATAATCGTTGGGAGTCCATCTGGTGAATCTGGATTCAATGCACTATTTTTTAAGGGCAACATGTCATAAGGTGCAATGAAAACAGAAAATGCTGGAAAAACTCAGGTCTGGCAGCATCTGTGGAGAGAGAAAAACAGTTGAGTTTGTGTGACTCTTCTTCAGATCTGCTGAGCTTTCCCATCATTTGCTGTTTTTATTTCAGATTTCCAGTATCTGCAGCAATTTGCTTTTATCCCAAGAAGTGGTGCCCCGAACAGTACACCCAACTCTATATGGTGGTCTGAGCAATATTAGCATACCAGCAGCATGCCTGCCTTTGAGACAACTTAGCTCCTGTGTTTCTGCCACAGATCAACTCAGCACCATTGTCCAATTCATTTTGAGGTTAGACACATAGCACTCTGAATGAAGAAAATATCAAACATTTCCCTTGGAACATTACCAGAGACACCGGCTGACTGGTTTGATTGCCAATCGTGCACACATGTATCGTGGCCACTTGGGAAGTTTGCGATTATCACATGTTATTTGCTCTTTTACAAAGTATATAATACACTTTGATTTATATTATACTTCATTTGATTTACATGAAGCAACGGAGGCTTATATTTCTAAACCACGCCAGATAATTGTGGAAAATTCCAGCCATCAAGCTTAAAGCAATGCAGATTTATCAGCTATTCGGTTTCGTTAAATCTCACGTTAGTGTAGAGCTAACCTGTGTTAGCTCGCCCATTACATAAAGTATTTTCTTTCACTGCGATATATTGAAGTGAACCGATTTGGGAGAAAATATTTAATGCTTTTCATTTTTCCTGTTGCTGCAGGGAAATATATTGGCTAAACTGCTGATCTTTAGTGTCGAAGACGGGAATGGGGGAGGGAAAGGTCTTGGAAATTTATAAAGAGCTCATGGAATGGGAGGGAACCCCGATTGGGGAGGTAAAGCGAAAAAAGGAGGAAGAGTTGGTCAAGGAGTTGGAGGAAGAACTGTGGGAGGATGCCTTGAGCAGGGTTAATGCGACCCCGTCGTGTGCCAGGCTTCGCCTTATACAATTCAAGGTGGTCCACAGGGTGCATTTGACTGTGGCCCATATGAGCAGGTTCTTTGAAGGGGTGGCAGATAGGTATGGGCTGCGTGGGGGAGGGCCTGCGAATCATGTCCACATGTTTTGGGCATGTCCCAAGCTTAGGGGACTCTGGCAAGGATTTGCCAATGTCATGTCCACGGTATTAAAGGTACGGGTGGGTCTGAGTCCAGAGGTGGCGATTTTTGACGTGTGGAAGATCCGGGTGTCCAGGGGGCGAGAGAGGCTGATGTGTTGGCCTGTGCCTCCCTGGTAGCCTGGAGAAGATCTTATTGGAGTGGAGGGACTTGGAACCCCTGAAATCGGGGGTATGGGTCAGTGAGATGGCAGATTTCTCAGGCTTGAGAAGATCAAGTTCGCCCCGAGACGATCAATGCTAGAGTTTGTCCGGAGGTGTAGCCGTTTATTGACTTTTTGGGATGGAAATTAAGCTGTCAGCAGATACAAAGGGGGGGGGGGGGGGGGGGGAGGAGGAGAAATATGGACAGGAATTCAGTACTGGAGGATCAGAGAGCACAGCTATTTAAGTTATGATGTTAATGCCCCATATGCCATTTCAAAGAATTCTGGACACATTCCCGAGAAAAAATAATGACAGCATAACTAGGAAAGTTCAAACTAAAACAATGTAATTTCATAAAGCATACAATTCTCAAAGTGCATTGGGATTAAGCTACGTATAAAGACAAGATTGTGAAGAGAAACAAATTAGTACAAAGATTTGAGCGTGCCTGCGGAGTATCTATTAGATGTAACTAAGTTTTTGATATATTGTGCTCTGGAACTGGTTCATTGTACTGGAATGCCAATGTAACCGAGAAGAAAAAGATAAAATAATATTCAAATAACAGATTGGACGGGAACAATGAAAATAAGAGTTGGATACAGTGTCCAAGTCACTGAAATACAACACGACAAATGTATATTTTCAAATACAATTCACCACGGTATAAAAAGTGTCTTCCTGAAAAATTAAAGGGTTATTTTAAAAAAGAAAACAAAAAGAAAAATGAAGTTACCGATAGAGGAAAAAGCTAAAGTATAATGTAGCCCTGGAAGCAGGACTGTAAAACCACAGCAATTCAGTTCAAATTCAGGACTTGCACATCAAACTAATCTATCAATATTTGGGCCTATGATAATTTTATGTAAATTAGAAAAGGAGGAGGATTCAAGTTAATTACATTTTCCTCTGTAAATAAATCTTCATTTCTTTAAAATTCGCTTTTGATATGAAATGCAAGTCACTGTTTAGTATACTTAAAAACATATTTCAAGCAATAATGCACAAAATTTCTTTGGCAATGCTCAAGGCAAGCCAGAAGACGTTGCTCAATGGCATTTAACATATTAGGGTCAATGACTTATGGTGATTGAAATAATGCTCATTAGCGTGTACTACATATGAAAGGAGATAGAGTAAGTTACCTAATTTTGACTTCCTCATCTGATATGCTTCAAATAGTGTCTGCAGTTCTTCATATTTTCTAGTTAATTGGAGTTTCCGACTATCCAGTTTGGGGTGATACTGCAGATTCTGTTCTGCTAGACTACGATTACTAGCAAGACTCACGTCTTTATTTGGCTGTACAGTCTGGACCTGAAAAACAAGAATAAGTTCTTCAACTTCATATTACAACTGGTGTATTAGCCTAACCTTGGCAAGTACTAATTTTGTAAGTTTGTAGCATTTTGAATTTTCATTTCAGCCACGCATTGCCCACTGCGCCCACATTACGATTCAGTGCCGCAACACTATAGCGATAGTATAATTGTGTTTGCAAACGCATCAGCTGCCAAAAATAGGTCCATGAAATTATTTTCGCAAGTTCAGAATTTGAGCATGATGTTATACAAATAAAGCCTAGATAGAAATTTTGAAACTTTAGATACAAAAATGTATTTACTCTTTCCTAACCCTGCCCAACAAACAATCAACATCACCATCATTTGTGGAAGCTCAATCAGTAGAATGACAGAAATCATAGATTTCCAGATAATAGTGATATCAGGGCAATGGGATAGTGGGGGAAAATAACATGGAGAAAGATGTCCAGCCATGATCCGTTTGAATGGCAAAGCAGGCTTGATAAGCTAAATGGCCTACACCTATGTTCACCACCCGAGATGAAGCATAAACCCAATGGGTTGCACTGCTCCACCTCACGTTTCATGGCATTTAACACAGCTGCAGATTCAGTTATCTCTAGTTTTACCTTTCCATTATAATTCTCCTACTGGGGTTGAAGGGCTCTGCCTCATCTCTGCCCATAGCAACAGTAAAAACTTGGAAAGGTGTCACCAAATGGCATACTACCCAAGAAAAGAAGGGATTGTATGGACATCCAAGTCACACTTTTTTTTTTAATGTGAAGATGTATAGCAATGAGTTAGAAACTTTGCAGTTTCTCTTCTGTTAAATATGTAAATTTTAAGCTTACTCAGAACCCTATGGTGGTACATTATGGGACACATGTTAAAAGATGTCGGAATTCTATCCAGTGGTTCACATTTCACCACATTGGCATTTTATTTCAAATATCTTTTGGCTGCATTACATAGAACATAGAAAATACAGCACAGAACAGGCCCTTCGGCCCACGATGTTGTGCCGAACCTTTGTCCTAGATTAATCATAGATTATCATTGAATTTACAGTGC
Organism: Scyliorhinus torazame; assembly: GCF_047496885.1. Lineage (NCBI taxonomy): Eukaryota > Metazoa > Chordata > Chondrichthyes > Carcharhiniformes > Scyliorhinidae > Scyliorhinus > Scyliorhinus torazame. Next base: position 60,967,904 of record NC_092707.1, read on the forward strand.
AGAAGGAGGCCATTCGGCCCCCTGAGTCTGCACCGGCTCTTGGAAAGAGCACCCCACCCGAACTCAACACCTCCACCCAACACCAAGGGCAACTTTGGACACTAAGGGCAATTTATCATGGCCAATCCACCTACCCTGCACATCTTTGGACTGTGGGAGGAAACCGGAGCACCCGGAGGAAACCCACGCAGACACGGGGAGGACGTGCAGACTCCGCACAGACAGTGACCCAAGCCGGAATCGAACCTGGGACCCTGGAGCTGTGAGGCAATTGTGCTATCCACAATGCTACCGTGCTGCCCTTAAAAACAAATAAATCTACACTATATTATTTTACCGTAATCCATGTACCTATCCAATAGCTGCTTGAAGGTCCCTAATGTTTCCGATTCAACTACTTCCACAGGCAGTGCATTCCATGCCCCCACTACTCTCTGGGTAAAGAACCTACCTCTGATATCCCTCCTATATCTTTTATCTTAAATTTATGTCCCCTTGTAATGGTTAGTTCCACCCGGGGAAAAAGTCTCTGACTGTCTACTCTATCTATTCCCCTGATCATCTTATAAACCTCTATCAAGTCGCCCCTCGTCCTTCTCCGTTCTAATGAGAAAAGGCCTAGCACCCTCAACCTTTCCTCTTAAGACCTACTCTCCATTCCAGGTAACATCCTGGTAAATCTTCTTTGCACCTTTTCCAAAGCTTCCACATCCATCCTAAAATGAGGTGACCAGAACTGTACACAGTACTCCAAATGTGGCCTTACCAAAGTTTTGTACAGCTGCATCTCCACCTCACGGCTCTTAAATTCAATCCCTCTGCTAATGAACGTGAGCACCCCATAGGCCTTCTTCACAGCTCTATCCACATGAGTGGCAACTTTCAAAGATGTATGAACATAGACCCCAAGATCTCTCTGCTCCTCCACATTGCCAAGAACTCTACCGTTAACCCTGTATTCCGCATTCATATTTGTCCTTCCAAAATGGACAACCTCACACTTTTCAGGGTTAAACTCCATCTGCCACTTCTCAGCCCAGCTCTGCATCCTATCTATGTCTCTTTGCAGCCGACAACAGCCCTCCTTACTATCCACAACTCCACCAATCTTCGTATCGTCTGCAAATTTACTGACCCACCCTTCAACTCCCTCATCCAAGTCATTAATGAAAATCACAAACAGCAGAGGACCCAGAACTGATCCCTGCGGTACGCCACTGGTAACCGGGATCCAGGCTGAATATTTGCCATCCACCACCACTCTCTGACTTCTATTGGTTAGCCAGTTCGTTATCCAACTGGCCAAATTTCCCACTATCTCATGCCTCCTTACTTTCTGCAGAAGCCTACCATGGGGAACCTTATCAAATGCCTTACTAAAATCCATGTACACTACATCCACTGCTTTACCTTCATCCACATGCTTGGTCACCTCCTCAAAGAATTCAATAAGATTTGTAAGGCAAGACCTACCCCTCACAAATCCGTGCTGACTATCCCTAATCAAGCAGTGTCTTTCCAGATGCTCAGAAATCCTATCCTTCAGTACCCTTTCCATTACTTTGCCTACCACCGAAGTAAGACTAACTGGACTAAATTCCCAGGGTTATCCCTAGTCCCTTTTTTGAACAGGGGCACGACATTCGCCACTCTCCAATACCCTGGTACCACCCCTGTTGACAGTGAGGACGAAAAGATCATTGTGTGTCAAATCTTTTTCTACTCATTCCTCGGCAAGAAAAACAGAATTAATCTGTATTTAAGATGTTTGCGCTTTTAAATAATTAAATATGGCCAAAGCTCACAGAAAGTCTGTGTCCATAATGAAACATTTGGCCATTCGGATACAGTTTTCAGAGCTTGATGTGCGCCAAGTTTAACTCCTCTAGTTCCAATAAGCATGTAACTTAAATGTAGAGCAGGCTACAAAGTAATAATTTAGATACATCTGGTGTCAACTAAGCATTTTGAATTCATAAAATGCTTATTCTATTTGTGACATAAATTAGGATGGTCAATTAATGATAAGTTAACTTCCATGATTAACATGTGTTAAAAAATTAATCTCTAAAGAATTAACATGTTAATCATGGAAGTTAATGACAACTAATCAAAATAAAAAAATTAATCTCCAAAGAATTAACATGTTAATCATGGAAGTTAATGACAACTAATCAAAATTCCACTTGATTTTTATTATTCTACTGAAACATCAGCGGCCAGTCTTAAGATTATTTTCAATTCCACTGTTAATCAACTATATACTTGGGACTATAAAACAGGTTTACCCCCTAATCTTGTTTTCGACACTCATCTCAAATTCACATTAAGGGCACAACTATCTATGACCAATCTAATGATATATATGGCATGGCAAAATGAGTAATTTAATTACCACCCAGTTGACTCCATCATTAAACTAATGGGAAGTGGGCAGCACGGTGGCGCAGTGGTTAGCACTACTGCCTCATGGCATCGAGGTCCCAGGTTAGATCCCGGCACTGGGTCACTGCCCATGTGGAGTTTGCACATTCTCCTCGTGTTTGCCTGGGTTTCACCCCCATAACCCAAAGATGTGCAGGGTAGGTGGATCGGCTAAGCAAAATTGCCCCTTAATTGGAAAAAATGAATTGGGTACTCTTAAATTTATTTTAAAAAATAAAAGTAAAAAATAAATAACGGGAGGTGTTGTTGACAATAACGTCAAGTGGCATTTACTCAGCAATCTGCACACCAATGTTCCGTTTGAGTTCTACCAGGGTCACTCAGCTCGAGGGCACATTACAATCGTGGTCCAACGATGGACAAATGAGCTGAGGGCGAGGTGAGAGCGAGTGCCCTGGATGTCAAGGCACATTGGACCAAGTGAGATATTAAGGGTAGCAAAGTCGAAATCAATAGGAATCGGGGTTAAAAACTCTACAGTGGTCAATTTCCTAAACTGCCTCCCTGCACAGCACCGGCGTACCTCCACCACATAGACTACATCACCATCTTGGCACGGTTAATTACGGGAAAGCAACACATGTTGGCCTGGCCAGACGTTCACACACCAAGAACAAATGAATCATGAAAGATTAAGGTAGGGGGATTGAGTTTCATAGAATTTACAGTGCAGAAGGAGGCCATTCAGCCCATCGAGTCTGCACCGGCTCTTGGAAAGAGCACCCCACCCAAGGTCAACACCTCCACCCCATCCCCACAACCCAGTAACCCTACCCAACACTAAGGGCAATTTTGGACACTAAGGGCAATTTATCATGGCCAATCCACCTAACCTGCACATCTTTGGACTGTGGGAGGAAACCGGAGCACCCGGGAGGAAACCCACGCACACACGGGGAGGACGTGCAGACTCCGCACAGACAGTGACCCAAGCCGGAATCGAACCTGGGACCCTGGAGCTGTGAAGCAGTTGCGCTATCCACAATGCTACCGTGCTGCCATGACAACATGTTGAAGCTGTACAAAACTCTGGTGCAGCCGCATTTGGAGTATTGCGTGCAGTTCTGGTCGCTGCATTATAGGATGTGGAAGCATTGGAAAGGGTGCAGAGGAGATTTACCAGGATGTTGCCTCGAGGGAATATCTTATGAGGAAAGGCGGAGGGACTTGAGGCTGTTTTCGCCAGAGTGAAGAAGGTTAAGAGGTGACTTAATAAAGGCATACAAGATGATCAGAGGATTAGATAGGGTGGACAGTGAGAGCCTTTTTCCTCGGATGGTGATGGCTAGCACGAGGGGACATAGCTTTAAATTGAGGGCAGATAGATCTCGGACAGATGTCAGAGGTAGGTTCTTTACTCAGAGTTGTAAGGGCATGGAATGCCTTGCCTGCAATAGTAGTGGACTCCCCAACATTAAGGGCATTTAAATGGTCATTGGAAAAACATATGGATGATAATGGAATAGTGTAGATGGGCTTTAGATTGGTCGGCGCAACAGAGGGCCGAAGGGCCTGTAATGTTCTATGTTCTAAGCACTACCTCTTGTTACTATCCTTGGTCAGACCCCAGGACATGGAGATTTGGAGATTGTTGGGGGCGGGATCCAATTAGGGACCAATAACATTTTGTTTAAAGTGGATAAAGGTTCAAAATTCAAGGCACCTGCTTTTGGAATAAAGCCATAAGATTCTACGGGGTTTGAACAAACAAAAACAAACTTTATCGTACAAGTAAAAAGCTCGCTTCAGGTCACTTCGTAAGTATGATGGGGAGGAAAAATCCCCTTATACGATTAGTGTCCTGATGAGTGCAAAATGAAAAATTTCAACTACTCTTTTTAAGCATGTTCTATATACTCCAAACAACAATTTACTGTTGAAGTTCAGAAAGACAAGGCTATTTACAATACTCTCATTCAGTACAACTTTGAGGTACGTACAAGTTAGATGAATACACCATACTACAGAGTAAATGGCAAATGCAACCAAAATAGAGTTGATGGGTTTCTCAAGAACCCACCAAGATGTCAGTGAACACCAAATCAAAAAATCTTGTTGAAACTCTGTCTCAAAACATTCCCAGATTCACCTTTGAAGATCTCTCCTGGGAAATTCTCTCCAAATTTCACTCCTACTTGGATGGCTTTAACAATAGCCCACCTCAAAGGGTTTCAATCTTACCTTCCAAGATCCTTTTCCCTGATTTCCAAGTACACTCAAACATTAGCTTGCAAGCACACTTTCAGATCTATCACCCTACGAAGCAGAACACTTCTGCTCCAATGGGGTACCTTCACACCCATGGTCTGCTCCTTAGTTTTCTAAAAGTTCATTGGAACCTATTTCTGTACCTTTTGTCTTTGTGACCCTTGTTGGTTGCCAGACTACCCATTCTGGTGATCTTCCAGCCTTCTGCATTGAGTTCCACAGATTCACAACCTCTGGCTGAAGAAATTCCTCTTCATCGGTTTTAAAAGATCCTCCCTTCAATCGGAGGCTGTGCCCTCGGGTTCTAGTATCTCCGACTAGTGGAAACACCCTCTCCATGTTCGTTCTATCTAGGCCTCTCAGTATTCTGTAGGTTTCAATGAGATTGCCCTCATCCTCACCCAGAGTCCTCAACCGCTCCTCACATGACAAGTCCTTCATTCTGGGAACCTCCTCTGGACGCTCTCTAAGACCAGCACATCCTTCCTTAGATATGGGGCGCAAAACTGCTCACAATATTCCAAAGAAGTGTGATGGAACACTCCACTTGCCTGGACAAATGCAACTCCAACAACAGAAGAAGCCTGACACCATCCAGGGCAAAGCAGCCCAATTGATTATCATTCACTCCCAGCACCACTGACACAGTAGCATCCGTGTGTACCATCTACAAGATGCACTGCAGGAACTCACCAAGGCTCCTTAGGCAGCACCTTATATAATTGCTGCCATCTGACACATGGGAACACCTCCATCAGAGGTTCTTCTCCAAGCCACTCATTACCCTGACTTGGGAATATATCACCGTTACTTGACTGTTGCTGGGTCAAAATCCTGCAACTCCCTCCCGAAAAGCACAGTGGGTGCACTGACAGTGGTTCAAGAAAGAAGCTCATCACCTCCTTCTCAAGGGCAATTAGGGATGAACAATAAATGCTGCCTTGCCAGTAGCACCCACACCTTGTAAATGAAAAAACGTGGAGACAGAACAAATTAGAAATGCACCACCAGTCAGCAAACATCTATTAGTATACTTCACTACAGCTGAATGGTCTCACAATTATATACATTGCACATATTGAAAAGAAAAGGACCTTCACATAATCCCCCAATTTGCCCTTGCTTTTTACTGAAAGGAGAAAGATTAGATTCTGGATTCTCTCATTCCTATCTGTGCAAACTAATTTTGTGTAAATGCTGTCAACATGCAATAAGATTAGAATGCTACTCCACAGATTGTAAATGATTTTATATTTTGTATGTTGCAATTGGAAGGTTATAGAATTATTCTAGATTTAGTATTAGGCTGGAGTGGCTCTGACTCCTAGTCATTTTTAAACATGACTGTGGGTGGCCTTTTAATGTACTTACCATTGCACATTTCCCTCTAAACCACTTTAGTGCACCCCAGATGCATTCTCATAATGAGGAATGAGTTTCGCTCATAACATTTTTACAGAAAATATTTCACCCAGGTGTTATTTCAGTGGCTGCAGTTTTTGAGACACCTGTTAATTATTTAGCCATTGAAAGAGGGTGGCACAGCAGCAGTGGTTAGCACAGTTGCTTCACAGCATCAGGGTCCCAGGTTTGATTCCCGACTTGGGTGACTGGCCATGCAGACTCCGCACAGTCTCCCAGTGTTTCCTCCGGGTACTCCAGTTTCCTCCCACAAGTTTGTAAGACATGCGGTTAGGTAATTTGGACATTCTAAATTCTCCCTCCGTGTACCATTATTAACTATTGCCAAATATCCACACGCTGCCAACAACCTAAATTAAATACACCATAGCGGCTATTCCAAGCTTAACTGCAGTCTAAAGGGAGTCATAAAACTCAGGAGTCTAAAATGAGAACTCGAAATGACACCTCAGATAAGTATAGTCACCATAGTCCCAGGTAACCATAGGCTGCTTTCCCCTTTGGAGGGGAAGAGCTGACTGGTGATGATTTAACCAGAGGATCACCAAACCTCAAGCAAGGGGCAAGGATGAGAAGGTGGACGCTCATGAATAACCTCAGCCAGTAACCTCAGTGATTAGATAGGAGAAAACCCTCCGAAAACTAGAGCTTACTTGCTCCTTTATTCTCTACTTCCTTCTGTGCGGCAAGATTTTATGATGCTTCAAAATATTTATATCTGTAAGAGATAAAACTTTAGCCTATTGAGGATGCCAGTCTACAGATTCAGCTTCAGGATTTGCTGGTCATATGTTGATCGTGTACAAAGGGGAAGAAAACTTTGAAGATAGAGTAGGAGCAAATTGATTTTAAAATTGAGGCACAAATATAAACGTACACGAGTGAGGGAGCTTCAGGAATATAGTACCAATGCATAAAATGGTAGCTCCTTGATTAGCTACTCCAGACAGTAATTACTGCCTTTTTAACCAGTCGGTTAATCCTGTAACCCATTAAAGAAATGATGAGCTCGGTTCACCTGCCCACAGTAAGGTTTCAAAATGATTGTTCCCTCAAGATCACCATCCATCTATCTCTACAGCGTGTATATAAACATTCCACCAGATCTAGTGTTATTGTTTGACAAATCTGAAATTTATTGCTCTAACATCGGACTTGGGCCCTTCTGCTTGACTGAGTTAACAGTATGGTGTACGATTTCATTGGCTGAATTTCCTAACCATGTGCCTCAAATCAAAGTTCAACTCAATTCACCACTCTTCTGCTCCCACGTAGCATTGTCCAGCCATTCCCAATTAATCAAATGTGTCAGATTGCTATCAACCCAAGTTTAGACCTGCAAAATCCTATTCTTCCCATTTCCAAAGCATTGCGTAACTTTGCTCTCTAAAGCCATAAAAGTGAAGAGGCCATGTGTAGCTAAGTGAACAGAAGGATTCACCTGGAATTTTCTCCATCTGACTTACAACAAAACTCCACTAAAATATATGCTGATCTTGCCGCCAGCAGCTTCAGCCAAAATCTCTTGATCAAGCATACAACCAGCACAAGTTCAGCAGAACTACTGAGGCGCAAAGACTCAAAGAAACATGCAGATCATATGCCAACATCCTTTTTATCTTATTGATTTTGTGAAAATTAGATTGAAATCATGAAACCATAATGTACAGAGTTATATGGTGTCTAGTGTAGACGTAGGCCAGCCAGCACAACTGGTCTATGCCAGTGTTTATGTCCCACACAAGCCTCCTCCCATCCCTCTTCATTTAGCCCCATCGGCAAATCCCCCCTGTTCCTTTCTGAGTGTTTATTCGTTTCCCCTTAAATGAATTTATGCTACTCCCGCAACCAGCCCTTATTGCTGGGCAGCACAAGTGGATAGCACTGTGGCTTCACAGCGCCAGGGTCCCAGGTTCGATTCCCCGCTGGGTTACTGTCTGTGCGGAGTCTGCACGTTCTCCCAGTGTCTGTGTGGGTTTCCTCAGGGTGCTCCGGTTTCCTCCCACAGTTCAAAGACGTGCAGGTTAGGTGGATTGGCCATGATAAATTGCCCTTAGTGACTGGGTTACGGCGATAGGCTGGAAGTGAGGGCTTAAGTGGGTCGGTGCAGACTCGATGGGCCGAATGGCCTCCTTCTGCACTGTATGTTCTATGTAATTCTATGTAATTGCAGTGTCTCACATTCTCACCACTCCTTGAATGAAATAAGTTTCCCCTGAATTCCCCGTGTCTGCATGGGTTTCCTCCGGATGCTCTGGTTTCCTCCCACAGTCCAAAGATGTGCAGGTTAGGTGAATTGGCCAATGATAAATTGCCCTGAATGTCCAAAATTGCCCTTGGTGTTGGGTGGAGGTGTTGAGTTTGGGTAGGGTGCTCGTTCCAGGAGCTGGTGCGGACTCAGGGGGCCGAATGGCCTCCTTCTGCACTGTAAATTCAATGATAATCTATGATTAATCTAGGACAAAGGTTCGGCACAACATCGTGGGCCGAAGGGCCTGTTCTGTGCTGTATTTTCTATGTTCTATGTATTCGGTATTGGATATTTGTGACTATCTCTAGTTTTGGACTTCCCACAAGTGGAAACACTTACTCTACATCTACTCGAACCACCTCCTCATAAATGTTTAAAGCTCTCTTAGACATACCTGAAAAGTAAATTATCTCAATATCAGCTTCATGCTGGCGAATTGTTTTTTGGTACCTTCTCTGGTGCCTCTGTACTTTTGATTATGCAGAGACCAGCAACACAGTATTCCAACTGTGGACTAATCAAGGTGCTATACAAGTTTAAAGAAAGTTTCCAGCTTTTAAATTCTATCCTCTAGAAACAAGCACCAATGCATAGGCAAGGACAAGTTGTGATAAGTACAAGAAATCATTATAAATTATATTTATATTTGTTGCAGCAATGTTATCTACGCCTGGGGTGTAGATAATTTATGAGGGATGGTTGTTAGTCCTGGATAAACAGATCATGAGACACCTTAATGGGAGGAGACTGAAGAATACCTTATGATGTAATTAAAGGTGGAGCCATATCTGTCTCTGATTTGGGGTTTGCCGTCATATTTTAGTCTGACAAGACAAGTCTTCAGCTGGCTCCTGAAAGGTCCTCCCCATGCTCTTCACAGAGGAACGCGAGTAAACCTGATTATCAACTTTATTTCTAATTGGTCTTTGAACTATATTGGTTTGTTTAGTTGAAATATACAGTTACAGGTGTACCAAGTACATTAAAGTTTTTCTTTTATTTAAAAAAACATTCAACTGTTAACTGTAAAGCTGTTACTTTGTTGCTAATTTTATTTATTCTGTGCTTAAATTAAAGTTTGTTTTAACATAAAAGATACCTATTGGGTGTTATTACTCCTGTGGCAAAGTAGGTTTTCCTCAGTTTTACAAATTGCAACTTGTTGGGTTCTCATCCGGGATCCTAACAATGAAAGCCCTGAATATTTTTACTGGCACAGATTCTATTGCCGTGAGAAATATTCAAAAAGGTATACAAGTCAACAAAAGGTCCCCAAAAATGTAAAATAAAATTGCCAAGAAAAAAAAACACCAGAAAGAAAACCTGGGGCTTGTTCCAAGACAGAAACTTCTCAGCAATAGTGATCTCAGTGTTTGGTGGGCACTGAAGTCTGAACATGCATTTATACCCATTCAGAACTGACATTACTGTAGGAAACTATTTTCCAGTATTTTGCATGATTAAATAAAACTACGTTAATTTAAGATTTTGATAGTTGCAACAGGGGGCAGTGCAAATAACAGAGTAATTCTGTCTTGCAAGATTCCGGCAGAAAACCAAGGCAGGTGCAAAATCTTCTCAAACATGTAATGCTGTTCTTAAAGAGATTTCTAACCATGAGCCTTTAAATCTGCGTTTTTCAGACACAAACTCTGGGTGGATCGAGGAGCGATCAGTTGCAGCTTCCCCATGGTAATCCCGATCGTGGGAGAAGTGCCCAAAGGCCGCTACCAGCATTTATGAGAATGGCAGCCGCTGCCACCTTTTAAATGAGAACTAAAGGAGGCCACATGCAGCCTTACGGCCATAAGCAGCAGCAGTTAGCATGTCACGTGCCCTGCATGTACACTTAACATCAAGTACCCTGTATGTACTTGCATTTGGTGCCAAATCTTGGAGCAGAGTGGATTACATTACCAGCTGCTAGCAAGCAAGGCAAGAGGACTGTGAAGATGAACCGTTTTGTTACAAGAGATGGCCGGAGACACAAATTTCACATCTGAATCTGGAGAGACCTGCTCAAGAAAGTCCAGGGAAGGACAGAGCAGTGCTAGTGTTAGCTCTGTTCAGAGCTCCCAAGGCCTTTGGGTAATATCCTACAGAAGAAGAAACTTAACTCGGAAACAAAGCAATACAAAGATGATTTCTTGAGGTATGGCTTTGTCAATTGTGCCAATGCAAATAAGGATGCAAAACCCATGTGTATTACATGCAGAGGAATACTGGCAAATGAGAGGCGAGTGAAAAATTCTTTGAGGTTTGGATCCTAGAGTCAGTTATTATATCACAGCTGACTCCAAATGAAAAGATTATGCTGCTGTACCTGACCTGTGGCAGCACATTAAAAACACGTCAAAAGCTCACGATGCGGTCAGCATCTTGAAGTAGCATCTCCCAGAGGTATCCAGTACGGAGTAAAACGAGCATTTTGTTGCAAATCCCCTTCACGGCGACCTACATGTGCGAGGTTGGATTTTTAATTCTCACAAAGATGAAGACGACACAAAGGGACTGGCTGAACTTTGCACCTGAAATGCGTATCGCCTCGCGTCCTGTGAACCTGATTGGCGTGAAATCGCAAGGACCAAGCAGGCTCCCGTTTCACATTAAAGGTAAGTGAACATGGCATGTGTCACGAAGGTTGGTTGACGTGGGTCGCAAAGGTTGGCCGATGGCAAAAGTGGGTCCCAGGGAAAAAACGTTTGAAAAACATCACTTTAAAGTTTAAGCAACACTTGTCGGCTCATTTCAACCACAAACACTTAAGGGCAGCCTTACTGAATCTGCTGGCCTTCTCCTGCCTGTTGTGTGGAAATGCAAACAAAAAAAATACCACAATGTTAAATTATGGAGTAAACATGGATTTATCCAGCCCAATGGACTTTTAAAGTACTTTGTAAGTACCATGGCATCAATAATCTGAAATGGCAGTCGACATCAAATCATATTCCAAATCTATTGGCTAATTATTCTTCAAGCAGCAAAACTCCAATGCATCTGAATTGTGAAAAACGACTCCCGAAAGTGGAAAGTAAGCACAAGTGTATTTACCCATAACCTTACTCTTTTTAAAGACACTCCTTAAAACTACCCTACTTACATGGCTTGGTGTCAAATTTTGTGATAACGCTCCTATAAAGCATTGAGCATTTTAGTGTTACAGGTGCTGTACAAATATAACATGTTCTTGTGTAAACACATTTATACTGTGAATTTACAAGTTAGCAAACTGAGTGACTGGCTCACATTCCATTATTCAGCCCCTACAATTCTACTGATGAAGTCTGACCAAACAGTTTCCAAGAAAGGAGTGATGCCAACTACTTTTGTCGTTATAGGCATTGCATCCATAATACATAGGCGGCACAATAGCACAGTGGTTAGCACTGTTGCTTCACAGCATCAGGGACCCCGGTTTGATTCCCAGTTTGGGCCACTGTCTGTGCGGAGTCTGCACGTTCTCCCCATGTCTGCATGGGTTTCCTCTGGGCACTCCGGTTTCCTCCCACAGGTACAAAAGACATGCTCATTAGGTGGATTGGACATTCTGAATTCTCCCTCAGTGTACCCAAACAGAAGCTGGAGTGTGACAATTGAAATGAAACGAAAATCGCTTATCGTCACAAGTAGGCTTCAAATGAAGTTACTGTGAAAAGCCCCTAGTCGCCACATTCCGGCACCTGTTCGGGGAGGCTGGTACGGGAATTGAACCATGCTGCTGGCTTGCCTTGGTCTGCATTCAAAGCCAGAGATTTAGCCCTGTGCTAAATCAGCCCCTAGGCTTTTCACAGTAACTTCACTGCATTGTTAATGTAAGCCTACTTGCGACCCTATTAAAGATTATTATGGCAATTTGTTTTTAAATTACCAAAGTCAATTTGCCTTATTAATGGTTTAAACAGAAATCTTAAGCTTGAAAGCAGCTGCCATATCTTGTAGAAGTTATGTAATCTGGAATATTACAAATATAAGTTCGGTCCATGAATATGGATCAGACGATATTGCTTCTACTTCCATAAAAAACACCATTTTAACATTGTATATTATTGCATGGCTTTCATTCAAAATATAAATACAACTGGAATATTACAAATATAAGTTCGGTCCATGAATATGGATCAGACGATATTGCTTCTACTTCCATAAAAAACACCATTTTAACATTGTATATTATTGCATGGCTTTCATTCAAAATATAAATACAACTGCAATATTAATAGTTTATTCAACGGAATCTGCAGTTAGATTTGGCTCAATAATACTCCAACAGGAGGGAGGACAGGTTATTACAAAGTATTACTACAAAACCAGGCCGGTGAGCCAAACAAGTCTTTGCCAGTGCTTATGGTCCACAGGGGCCACCTTCCACACCCCGAATATCAAGGCTATCAATTACCTCTCTTTTTGATTTGAAAAATAAAATGAACACTCAAATTTCACAAAACTAGTTTTTTTTGTTTAAAAAAAGTACAAATCCAACAGGACATTTCAGCACATTTCCTATATTCCTTTTGGAAAGGAGATTGACATTCAATATTTAAGGTGGCCAAGCTGCAGGCACTGCAGCACATCAGGGAGGAAAGTTACCTGGACACTTTATTTCAGGTGGAGGAGGTCGCACCCCTTAGAAAGGGCTTACTGATTTAGTCGCTGGTCAGGAATAGTGACTGCAACTGAGGCAGGTAAAGGTGCCCAGAGGATAGGAGCATTGGCCCTTGCCAATTGACCAACAGGTCTGAGGTTTTTTGGAAAAGTGTGGGGGCTGCAGGATGGCTGAGCTAACTGACCATGAAACCATGAGGTTTAGGGGGTTTTGAGGAAAAACCTTTTTACCCAGAGAGTGAGGACGGTCTGGGAGGGTGGTAGAGGCGGGATGTCTCACATCCTTTAAAACCTGGATGAGTACTTGGCCCATAACATTCGAGCTATGGGCCAAGTGCTGGCAAGTGGGATTAGGTGGGCAGTTCAGGGCCTTTCATGCACTCTCGATGGACCAAAGAGCCTCTTCTGTACTGCAGTATTCTGTGATTCTGTTTGTGGGTGCAAAGTTTGTGAAACTAAGTTACACAAAGCATTAGTGAGACAACATCTGAAGTGCTGGGTACAGTATTGCTCAACTTATTTAAAGAAGGTTTGTCAGACTAATACCTAGATTGGATGGGTTACCTTGAGGAAATGTTGGCAGGCCAGGCTAGTACTCGCTGGAGGTTAGAAGAGTAAAAGGGGACTTGACTGATTGAAACATACAAGATCCTCAGGGATCTTGACATGGTGCATGTGGAAAGGATGTTTCCAACTTGTGGGAGGATCTAGAAATAAGGGGTTAAAAATAAGGGGTTTCTCATTTAAAATGGAGGTGATGTAGGCATTCTCTCTCGGGGCGGGGGCGAACTGGGGTTCATGAGACTCTGGAACTCTTCCTGAAAAGGTAGTGGAAGCAGAGTGATTATTTTTAAGGCAGCGGTGGATAGATTCTTGATAATCATGGGGTCGAGGGGTTATGAAGAGTATCAGATCAACCATGCTGACAAGTGCAGGCTTCAGGGGCCAAATGGCCTACATCTGCTCCTTCTTCCTATGGCATTACAATTCCTTCTGCCATTTTCCCTCTTGACCTACATGCCTTTTCGTCTCTCACCATTCAACTATGAGCCAGAGATCAGAACAGCACAGAACAGGCCCTTCGGCCCTCGATGTTGTGCCGAGCATTGTCCAAAACCAAGATCAAGCTATCCCACTCCCTGTCATTCTGGTGTGCTCCATGTGCCTATCCAATAACCGCTTGAAAGTTCCTAAAGTGTCCGACTCCACTATCACAGCAGGCAGTCCATTCCACACCCTAACCACTCTCTGAGTAAAGAACCTACCTCGGACATCCCTCCTATATCTCCCACCCTGAATCTTATAGTTATGCCCCCTTGTAACAGCTACAGCCACCCAAGGAAATAGTCTCTGACCGTCCACTCTATCTATCCCCCTCATTATCTTATAAACCTCTATTAAGTCGCCTCTCATCCTCCTCCGCTCCAAAGAGAAAAGCCCAAGCTCCCTCAACCTTTCCTGTTAAGACCTATCCTGCAAACCAGGCAGCATCCTGGTAAATCTCCTTTGCGCCCTTTCCAATGCTCCCACAACCTTCCTATAATGAGGTGACCAGAACTGCACACAATACTCCAAATGTGGTCTCACCAGGGTCATGTATAGTTGCAGCATAACCCCGCAGCTCTTAAACTCAAGCCCCGTTAATAAACATTAACACACTATAAGCCTTCTTCATGGCTCTATCCACTTGAGTGGCAACTTTCAGAGATCTGTGGACATGAACCCCAAGATCTCTCTGTTCCTCCACATTCCTCAGAACCCTGTAATCCGCATTCACATTTTTTCTACCAAAATGAATCACCTCACACTTATCAGGGTTAAACTCCATCTGCCATTTTTCAGCCCAGCTCTGCATCCTATCAATGTCTCTTTGCAGCCGACAACAGCCCTCCACCTCATCCACTACTCCACCAATCTTGGTGTCATCAGCAAATTTACTGACCCACCCTTCAGCCCCCTCCTCCAAGTCATTGATAAAAATCACAAATAGCAGAGGACCCAGCACTGATCCCTGTGGTACACCGCTGGTAACTGGTCTACAGTCTGAAAATTTTCCATCCACCACCACCCTCTGTCTTCTATGTGATAGCCAGTTACTTATCCAATTGGCCAAATTTCCCTCTATCCCACACCTCCTTACTTTCTTCATGAGCCGACCATGGGGAACCTTATCAAACGCCTTACTGAAATCCATGTATACGCCATCAATTGCTCTACCTTCATCTACACACTTAGTTACCCCCTCAAAGAATCCAATCAAATTTGTGAGGCATGACCTACCCTTCACGAATCCGTGTTGACTATCCCGGATTAAGCTGCATCTTTCCAAATGGTCATAAATCCTATCCTTCAGGACCTTTTCCATTATCTTCCTGACCACCGAAGTAAGACCAACTGGTCTATAATTACCAGGGTCATTCCTATTCCCTTTCTTGAACAGAGGAACAACATTCACCACTCTCCAGTCCTCTGGCATTATCCCAGTGGACAGCGAGGACCCAAATATCAAAGCCAAAGGCTCTGCAATCTTATCCCTTGCCTCCCAAAGAATCCTTGGGTATATCCCATCTGGCCCAGGGGGCTTGTCGACCCTCAGGTTTTTCAAAATTGCTAATACATTCTTCCTCAGAACATCTACTCCCTCCAGCCTACCTGCCTGAATCACACTCTCATCCTCAAAAACATGGCCCCTCTCCTTTGTGAACACTGAAGAAAAGTATTCATTCAACGTCTCAGCAATGGTAATGCTACTGAATGTCAACAGGCAATGGTTAGATTCTCTCTTGTTGGAGATATCATTGCTGGCACTTGTGTGACAGGACTGTTACTTGTCATTTGTCAGTCCAAGCCTGGATATTGTCCAGGTCTTGCCAGGTCTGATAATACCCAAAATACCACCCCCACAAAGAAAAACAAGTGGAGAAATACTGTAAATTTCAATATCCTGAAGGCTATTTTCCATTAATCATTCAATAACAATGTATATAACTAATTGGAGTTTCACACTACATTGGATTTTTTAAACAATAGAAAACAGCTTATTACAAATACAAGCCAGTTTTCTGATGGTTACAATCTACAGCACATTAAAGAAAAACCTCAGCAACAGCTCAGAAAACTAAGTAGTGTAGTTCTCACTCAATCCTCTTGCAAAGTTCTCACTGAATCCTCATTTAATTTCCAGGACTACTGCCCACTTGTGAATGCCATTTTTCCATTAGCAACAGCTGAACAAACCTGTAACGACGCTGCAGCCATGCATTTTTGATCTCTCAGAACGTCACAAAGAAACCTTTGTTAAAAAAAATGTGTACACAAAATGTAAAATATGACCTTGGGTAGGGTGCTCTTTCCAAGAGCCGGTGCAGACTCGATGGGCCGAATGGCCTCCTTCTGCACTGTAAATTCTATGAATCTATGATTATGAATGAGCGAGCTCCCAAAAGCATTGGAGTTATTTTTTTTAGGTCTGGTGGGAGAGGAAGAGGCGAAGGAAATGAAACCTTAAAGGATTTTTGTACAATAATGTACCATTTGATTTGAAACTGAGCTATCAAAACGATCTTGAACTTGATCCTGAACTGTACCTTTTGCTAATTTCAGAGATGCTATTGTAACTGACGCAGAGTGAAAACTCTCCCTCCAGGAATCTGCTGGAAAGTGCACACAATCAGTGAGGGCAAGACTGGTTAAACCAGTGCCTTTAATTGGCAGGCCTTTTGCATATATTGACACACACCAAAAAGTGCCCATCCTTGGTTCCAGAAGACCGCACAAGTAAAAACACAGCAATAACAATATACATTAATAATGCAGTCATGGGGTAACAAATACTTGCGCATCTAAGAGAAAGATGTTGGTAGTCATGGAAACAGAATTTCGGTACAAGTCAACATCCTCAGGTTCAGAAATGGAAGATTTTAAATCAGTATACACACATGTATCACTCACTAGTTCAAAATCATGCATTGTCTTTTTATACATTAGAATCCGGAGTGAAATACTCAAATGTGCTGTAAATTAGTAAACAGGCAAATAAGAGTTGGTTTCAGAGAATTTTCCCTGCAGTAGTCTGAAAATCATGGCATTATAAGCACTGCCACACTTACAACATGACAGACGATTCCAGGGCAGCACGGTGGCACAGTGGTTAGCACTGCTGCCTACAGCACAGAGGACCTGGGTTCGATCCCGGCCCTGGGTCACTGTCCGTGTGGAGTTTGCACATGTTCCCCATGGCTGCGTGAGTTTCACCCAGCCAACCCCAAAGATGTGCAGGGCAGATGAATTGCCCCTTAATTGGAAAAAATAATAATTGGGTACTCCAAATATATTTTAAAAAAACGTTTAGAGAGTTCCATTATTAAGGTGGACATTAGAATTTTCTAATGCAAATAAAAAAAGGTAAAATTGACTTGAAACTTAGTACTAAAATTACATCTGCACAACCCAATACAATTATCATTTACCCTCAGTTTCACCTACAACTCTCCACATGAACAAAGAAACTCGGACATTAATTTAAAATCTGTTTCATTTCCTATTACATACATGATCCCACTAGAGAAACAATGTTTTCGTCTCAGCCTTTTGGCATTCATCTGGCAAGTTTAGCATTTTCTCTTTACATAGTTAGGTTTAGGATGGACAGGTAGTTTTTTGGGCTGAACGGTCAGTTAGCACCATAACATTTGTTTCTATGGATTGTTTTATTCATCCATGAGATGTGGGTGTCAATAACAAGGCAGGCATTTGCCATCCATGAGAAGGTGGTGGAGCTGCCTTCTTGAATTGCTACAGTTCATGTGGTGTCATGTGCATCTAGAATGCTGAACACCCAGAGGAGAAATTGCATGTGATGGTGTTTACAAGTACCTACAGCACTTCTCCATCTTAGCAATTCACAGGCTTGGAGCATTTTGTTCATTATAGCAAGCATTTTTGAATAAGAAAAATCTTTAAAGATAATTACATTTGTTGTTTCATCAAGTTTGGTAAAAGGGTTCAAAATCATGAGGGTTGAATAGATGGGGGACACGATTTCCATTGGCAGAAGGATCAAGAATCAGAGAAAACAAATTTAAAACGATTGTTAAAATAAGCATAAGAAAAGCTTTATTTCATTTTACACAAGGGCTTAGGATCTGGAACACATGGCCTTATGCCACGGTGGAGACAAATTCAATGGTAGTTTTCAAAATTCAATTGGATAAGCACCCCGAAAGGAGGAAAACATTGCAGGGAAAAGACAGAGCGGAGGGACTGCCTCCTCTATGCTATAACCATTCCATGATTGTCAGAACAGTCACATTATAAGCAGGAAGACAGAGAAGGGAGTGGACCTGGGGCACGTTCAGGTGAAAACTCACCTGCACCATCCTGGCTCTCTCACTCTGCTGCCCAGTTACTCAACCGTGGAGTATTTTGAGAATCACACAGTAAACGAGCAACCCACCCTCAACCAAGCCCCCCACCCACCCGGCCAGCCCTCAACGGCTGATTCTATCCCTGTGGCAGCCGCCGGGAGAACATTGCAGCGCCCCAGCCCTTTCCATGTTTATACACAGGATCCTCAGCCAGGCGTTAAACTGAGGCTCCCAGGCGGGAGGCCCCTGTGGGTGAGGACCTGCCCACGGTCACAGCTGCTCACCCCACCCCTCTCCTGCCTTCCCTCCATTGTTTCTCTCACACGGACAACTTTTCCAACGACCCTCCCCGGGGCCTAACCCGCTCTCCGGGGCAGTTACTCCCCACTTTTCCTCTTTGCAGGAAGGCTCACCTCCTCCATCTCCTCCGCCATTGTATTCAACTTCTCCTCATCCTCCAGCAGCTCATTCAGCTCCTGCAGACTCAGGGAGCTGAGGTTGGGCAGCGACATTTTCGTTCCCACACAGCTGTCGCCCCCTCCCAGGCAGCCCAGCCCAGAGCGGAAATCCCCGCCCACTCTGATTGACACGGCCTCTCCACCAATCAGCTGCGGCCTCCCAGTCCCAGCCCCCTCCCCTCGACCGCGGGAATTCCCCGCCCACTCTGATTGACACGGCCTCTCCACCAATCAGCTGCGGCCGCCCAGTCCCAGCCCCCTCCCCTCGACCGCGGGAATTCCCCGCCCACTCTGATTGACACGGCCTCTCGACCACTCGTCTCCGGCTGCTGAAGGCAGCTCCGCCCCCTGAGGTCGCGCCGCCACGCCCCCAGCACTGGAAACCGCCGGCCACTCTGATTGACAAGGTCCCTCGACCAATCGGCGCTGACCCCTGAGGCACTCGAGTCCCGCCCCCCGCACCAACCACCACCGGAAATGGCCGTCAAGATGCGGCCCCGCCCATATCTCTATGATTGACATACATCACAACCAATGACACGCTTGGTGAAGTCATCCACCTCTACCTGCCCCAAGGACGCACTGCCGCGCCCCAGCTGTGCAACAACAAAGCCCGTGTTCCAGGTGTGGGTTACGGCCTCCCTCGGGGCTGAAGGACTTCCTTGTAAGTCTGCTCCTGGCCATGGACAGATCCAGACAGAGCATAGTCGGTGGTGGCCTTCGTCCCAGCTGCCTGAAACTCATTCCCAGGCTGCAGCCGTGCCTGGGTTTCTTCCCTGGACTGGCGGGGAGGGGGGGGGGCAACGTGGAGTCGGCAAGCGGGCTTGAAACTTAGCAATGGTCAGGGGGGGTGGTGATGTGCATCAATGTAAATGCATGTAGGCTAGCTAGACACTAGAGGGACCACCAAAGACATCACACACACACACACTCAACCAATAGATCAGTTAGATAGGATACGACCAATGGACATTCACGATTCACACACCACCACAGGAGGGCATTACACCAATCCATATATAAAGGACACCACACACATGATCTGCATCTTTCCAGTGGAGACAGTCAGTGAGTAGAGACACAGGGTTGATTCAATATTACACCCACCACGTGGATTGCAGCAGCTGGTTAGTCAGTCTGGGTAGCTGTAGTAGGATTAGCAGTAGTGTCGAACCCGAGTAATAGAAGTGTAAATAGTTTAATAAACGTGTTGAAGTTATCTCCGCGTCTGAACCCTCCTTTGTCAAGTGCACCACAAGGAAGCCGCTTATGTTACACCGGACAAATTCGGCAAATACTGTGAGGAAATCACACTCCAACCAGCAAGAAAAGGTAAGAGAACCGCCAGTACTCACCACGAGGCCGAGATCCCGGAGCAGAGAATAGTTTTGATCGGCGGCCATCTTTCTAACGGGACTGCACTTGCGCAATCACGAAAACGGCCCCCCGGTACAGGAACAGCGATTTGCGCAAACGCTTCCTACATATGATGTCACATGCGTCATGACGTCAGAGGCCCCGGACCACTCCCATTTAAAGGGGAAACATCCCAAATCAAAGAAAAAATCTTTTAAAGCTGTAAAACAACCTTCCTTAACCTGGAATGACAGCACAGTGCCTCAAATTGAACCAGGAAATGAAATTAACCTCCAAAGAACCCTGCAACAAGCAGTTACCTACGCCCAAACCGATGATTCTGACCTTGAATACTTTGACGCCGACCGTTACATTTTCTCTGGACCTCGCGAGCCCAATGCCAGCTCTGACGCAAACAGTGATGATATGGTCCTAGAACACTATGACTCGGACGAACCTTTCACCTTGGGAGGCTACCCCAACCGCAACTAGACGTGTTGCACATTGGCGACCCCCGATGCAGACGCGGATTCATTCTTCAGCCCAGCAGATATGACATCCCGACTCGTGAGTGCAGGATTATGCTACGGCCTGAAACCAAGAGACAGAGAGCGGTACAAGCCCACAGAGAGCGGCCTGCTGCCACACAGAGCATGGTCCACGCACCGCTCAGGGTTCCTGACTCTACGAAAGAAGACACGCAAGACTCCACACCGCAGTCCTTGCATGAACAAGAAGTGACTCCAGTGTCACAAGCCTCCACAGCGAGCTCATGGACAGACTCCACAATTGCAGAAACGATAGATTCCAGAGCGCAGTCCTTGCACGAACAAGAAGTGACTCCAGTGTCACAGCCTCCACAGCGAGCTCGTGGACAGACTCCACGATAGAAGAAACGCAAGACTCCGGAGCGCAGTTTTATAGAATTTATAGAATTTACAGTGCAGAAGGAGGCCATTCAGCCCATCGAGTCTGCACCGGCTCTTGGAAAGAGTACCCTACACAAGGTCAACACCGACCCACTTCCACCCTATCCCCCTGACCCAATAACCCCTCCCAACCTTTTTGGCACTAAGGGCAATTTATCATGGCCAATCCACCTAACCTGCACATCTTTGGACTGTGGGAGGAAACCGGAGCACCCGGAGGAAACCCACGCACACACGGGGAGGATGTGCAGACTCCGCACAGACAGTGACCCAAGCCGGAATCGAACCTGGGACCCTGGAGCTGTGAAGCAATTGTGCTAACCACTGTGCTACCGTGCTGCCCCAGTTCTTGCACACACAAGACGTGACTCCAGTGTCACAAGCCTCCGCAGCGAGCTTCTGGACAGCCTCCACGATAGAAGCAATGGCAGTCCTTGCAGGAACAAGACCATGAAGGTCTAGCAACCTCCACTGACCAACTAGGGGCAGATGATGCAAGTCTGCCATGCTAAAGTAAATAGCAAGAAGACTATGACAGTTTACCACGCTCCAGCGCACAGCAGGACGACCATGACGGTCTATCATGCTATAGTGAAGAACAAAGCGACGATGACAGTCCAAGCCCAAATGAAGGACAACAGCAAGACAATGACAATCCTCCCACATTGTTTGCGCCACCAGATGAAGACTCTGACAATTTACCCAACCCAAGTAAACAACAAGCAGCTACTGAGGATCTACCTACGGTATGTGAGATGAGTGACGACAGCATCCCACTCCCCATGCAAGATGTGCAAAGTGACAGACCTCAGCGAGTGTGTACAGAGGCACTCGACGATCACTGTGAGACCACTGGTGACTCCGGTGACACCATGATACTTCCACCCTCATTCGCTCGAACCCCTCCACAAGTCAATGCATTCCTGCATGATCCGACTCCAGAAATCTCAGCTGACTCCAGTGAACCTGCTAAGACTCCGGACGGGGAGCATCAACAAACCAACACTGACTCAGTTAAAACAGACCAGACTCCAGATGGGGAGCAACCAAATGCCGACTCTGATTCACGTAAGCCGGACTTTACTCCAGACAGGGAGTGCCGCAACCACAGTGATGACAGCAGATGCCACAACGACAGGCGATGGATCACTTAACAATTACACTGGGTCAGTAATAACAAGTAGTGGCTACAGTCCAAGAGGAATACTCCAATATTCACCACAGCTATATCCACACATTCTTTCCACACCAGCAGTGCAGCCAATGACAGCTCATGATGGACAAACCCAGTATTCCGGCATGCAGCAGCCAGCAGTCTAGGCAGCATATTCTCAAACAGGCCAGCACTACAGATTGCCCACTAATGGAATCAAGACCGAAGGAGGACTACCGCAAGCGCAATCTGCACTACAGACTGGATGCCTTAGTTACAGCCCAGGGTTTGCTGCACTCCAGCCTGGCCAGACGGCATGTTCCTATCAGATGCAAGGTTCTAGTTTCACACCATCACCAGGTATTTATGCGAGCAGCAATTCTGTTTCCAATTCGACAAGCTTCAACGGTTCTCAGCAGGATCACCCTTCCAGCCCAGCACATGGCCAGAACCAGTATGTACAGTCTTATCCAACTTCAACATATGGCACATCCATGACCTCGAATGATACTGTTGATGGTACCTCTTCAATGTCAACACCTTATCAGCTACAAAATGCCATCCGACAGCATCATCACAAACATTGAAAAAGAAAGGGACTCCAAATCAGACAGCGAAGTGATTTGACCACTTCTTGGTTCCTGTGGCACAGGGACGTTGATGGCGTTCATAACCAAGAGAGACATTTGACCATGATGATTGATGGTTTTTGGATTCACACAAATGATTTGGACTTATTATTTAATCACTGTTCTCATGACTTGTATACACCTTAACCTATCTACCTGTTTTTTGTTCAATTTTCTCAAAGTGTACAGAAAATATAAAAAAGGGGGATGTGGTGATGTGCATCAATGTAAATGCATGTAGGCTAGCTAGACACTAGAGGAAGCACCAAAGATATCACACACACACACACACACACACACACTCAACCAATAGATCAGTTAGATAGGATACGGCCAATGGACATTCACGATACACACAGAGGTGACACCACCACAGGAGGACATTACACCAACCCATATATAAAGGACACCACACACATGATCTGCCTCTTTCCAGTGGAGACGGTCAGTGAGTAGAGACACAGGGTTGATTCAATATTACACCCTCCATGTGGATTGCAGCAACTGGTTAGTCAGTCTGGGTGGCTATAGTAGGATTAGCAGTAGTATCGAACCCGAGTAATAGAAGTGTAAATAGTTTAATAAACGTGTTGAAGTTATCTCCACGTCTGAACTTTCCTTTGTCAAGTGCACCACAAGGAAGCCGCTTATGTTACACCGAGAACATAACAAATCAGGGGGGACTGGAGTATATATTGTTATTGTAATTTTAGAAATATTTAATTGCAAATGCGAAACGCTGGAAATCTGAAATAAAAACAGAAAATGCTAAAAACAGAAAATGCTGAAAACAGCAGCAGGTCCGGTGGCATCTGTGGGGAAATAGCCAGCTAATATTTCAAGTAAAGGACCTTTAATCAGAGCGAGAGTGTGAAGATATTGAATCTGAAGACTTATACCTGGTGTTCTAAGTTTCTATTTAACTGGCTTTCATTGTAATAAAGTTACAGACTCCATTCAGTTAGGCTACAATGCACAGCATCTCATAGAATAGAATCACTACAGTGCAGAAGGAGGCCATTTGGCCCATCTGCACCCACTCTATCCCCATAACCCAGTAACCCCACCTAACCTTTTGGACACTAGGGGAAATTTAGCATAGCCAATCCACCTTACCTGCACATCTTTGGACTACTGGAGGAAACCCATGCAAACACAGGGAGAAAGTGCAAACTCCACACAGTAAGAAGTCTTGCAACACCAGGTTAAAGTCCAACAGGTTTGTTTGGAGTCACTAGCTTTTGGAGTGCAGCTCCTTCATCAGCTCCTTCACCACACAGACAGTGAGCCAAGGCTGGAATTGAACCCGGGTACCTGGTGCGGTGAGGGCGCTGTGCCACTGTGCTGCCCTTATTGCATCTCATTGAATCTTTTAAATTCGTTCTCCGCATAACTGCCCATAAAAGATGGCATTTTAAATATTCCGGGGTGATAATATCACAAATTTCAGTACTTGCATTTATTGATCAGACTTTTCCCAGAGATCATATTTTTAATACTTTCCTGTATACATGGAACACAAAAGCTGCAAAATGGAGAATTCTTTCAATCTGAACCTGTTTTTACCAATGCAATTTTAAAAATGTAAGCTACGTGTTAATATTTAAAATGTATTGTTATGTTGTGTCTGTTTTCTAATTTGTTTATTTCTTCTGCTACTTTGAATCATTCATAACCTCGTTCATCAGAGGAGATCTTGTCCTGAACAGGAAGTTCATGGTAACCTAGACCCTTTGATCCATTCAAAGAGGCTGTGCTGGAGATTTTTGGAAGGGGGATATAGAGAGATTGAAGCTGCGAAACTGAAGGCCCATATCCCATGATATGCATCAACTTAGAAAATTAGTAAAATTTGACTCAGAACTTCAGCAAAGCTGACACAGCATATAAAAAGCTGACAACTCAAGAATTGTTATGGTTAAACAGCTATGACACAAAAAGGAATTACAGGTACTTTTTAAATTAAGCTGTAGGTGTTCACAACATTCGTTTTGATTGGAACAAACAAGAAATACCGAGCTTGCATTTATAACATAAATATTTGACAGTGTGAAGAAGGAATAAAAAATGTGAAGGCACAAGTGTACATTTCTAGGCCATGTCTGGGGCATGCTCTCCTCGGAGTGACCTCACACTACCTCCATGGCAAACCTAATCTGCCACAATATGTTTCCACTAACTTAATCAAGTAATGTCCCTCTGCAATTTTCTACTCCTAACAATTATTATGCCATCAAACAATGTCATCAGCAAAGTTGGATATATGGCTGTCTATTCCTTTATTTAAGCAATTGATGAATATGATGAAAAGCTAAGCTCCTGTAAAGATTCCAGAGAGATATCATATACTTCCAATTGGAATTCATACCCATTACTTTTTCCTCCCACCTCCTACCCAATTCCCTACTAATGTCAAACGGTTGTCTTCAATTGCATGCACCTTCATTTTTGGTGACAGTCTCTTGTGTGGATCCTCATCAAAAGCCTTCTGGAAGTCCATATAAATAACATCCACAGACACTCCCTCATCTACCTTGCAATGTACTTCAGGTATCACTACCTGGAACTGTACACCCACATTGTTCATTGCTGCCAGGGCAGTGCTTGCATACCTTGTGTAGAACATGGTATCATGGTCTATTCTATCTTTTTCCTGCTGTCTCTTCCATTGAATGCAATGTATAAAGGTACACTGAACCTGATTCCCGTGCTAAGCTGGAAGATGGAATAATCTCCAACCTTCCACTACAGGCCTCTAGCCAGCCACACATTTAAGCATTTTGCACCCATTGCTGCAACATGCATTACACATAGCAGTTCCCAGTATCGTGCACATGAGAAATGGGGATGCTGCTAAATAGATTGAACAACTACAAGCCACATCTTTAATCCCTTTAATTGGTATAGTGCAAGATTTATGTGTTACAAAGCATAGGAAGTGCTTCTTTCCAGGGGTAATTTGGCTGTGTCTGCAACAAAGGAGTTAATTATACACTGTAACACACTCAATGCTGTCCATTCCCACTCGTACATCACTGATCTCAATTCTAACACATAGTCATTTGTATCCTAGGGATCCTGGTAAGATTTGGAATATTGCAAATGAGAACAGATGGCACTGTGAAAAATTATTTTAGTGACATCATTTGAACTGTCTGGGCATAAACTTAATTCCTGTTAAAAATAAAACTTACAGATACATTTTACCATAATCATTTAATTACTTACCTAACATGGCATAAATAGGAGATGTATTGAGGGGCAAAAAAACTCTACCAGCTGTAGCACTGAGCATAATTGTAATTATCTTCGTTCAATGTCTAACATTTTACTAATTAGTTGTATTGAGTCATGCTGTATATTATGGGGTGCTAGCATATAAAATTCCTTTCTCCATTCTTTTAATGGGACAGTTAACCTTTTATTTCCTTTAAAATAAAGATGAAATAATTTCATAAAATTGCACTCAGCTAGCATTACAAGACCCAACTTCACCCATAAGTCTTTGTCCCATTGAGCACTGTGTTCTTCATCACTTCACACCCTTCCTTTGTAAACATAAGCTAGTGACATCTCATGAATTTATGATTATATTTTTGCGGGCAGTCTTACATTCAATGAAAAACTATATTACCCCTTGAGAAGTGAAGCAGCCTCAATCCATCAAGAAAATGTTCTGATTAGAGTGGCACAGTGGTTAGCACTGCTGCCTTACAGTGCAAGGACCCGAGTTCAATTCCAACCTTGGGTGACTGTCTGTGTCGAGCCTGCACATTCTTTCTGTGTCTGCGTGGGTTTCCTCCGAGCGCTCTGGTTTCCTCCCACAGTCCATAGATGTGCAGGTTAGGTGGATTGGCTATGCTAAATTGCCCCTTAGTGCCCAAAGGTTGTCTAAATTGCCCAAAGGTTAGGTGGAGTTATGGAGTTACAGAGATAGGGCTGGGGAGTGGGCCTAAGTAGGGTGCTCTTTCAGAGGGTCAGTGTAGACTTGATGAACTGAATGGCTTCCTTCTGCACTGTAGGTATTCTAAGATTCTAACTCATTAAAAAATCTCAAGTCCATATAGCTAGAGATAAGTTTTAATACAAACATTGAACTATTTCTCCCCACGTGCAGCTAACAGTTTGCGAAAACAACTTTTGAAACATTTTGTGTCTTGTGGATACTCAAGTTCTTGCAATGAATGAGGGCGGATTTCAGGAATGTGAATTCTGATTGAGAACTCCATTATAACAATTTAACTATCTTCCAGAAATATATTTTTTAAACAATAGGGTTAACCCCCACTTGTACACCAGAGTTTTATTTGGAATAGTAGTTTATTTAGCTTTAATGAGTTACATAGTCTTTCCTCCATTATCAACACAATTTGCACTCAAAAGAGCAGCAGGTTTGATTGATGGTTGTCATAGGAGCTGCATTTTCAACAGTGTTGTCTTTGTTTTAATTTTGCTGTTTATCAGTAGTTTGGCTTAAAATAAATATATGTGCTGGCTTCAATTTGTTTCCTAGTGTTCAGTTGCCCTGCTAATGCGATCCATATGACTGTTAGGTTTGAATATGCTGAAGTCCATAAAAAGGGGAAAATATGGCAATTTGCCTTGCTTCACAGGAGGCTTTTATTAGTTTGAGCTTTTGGAACATACATGTTAATTGAGTCCTGAAATATTGCTCAAAAACATTATATGGAATATTCTTAGTTTGTAGTCAAGCAATCCACGTGCCCAAGTTACTGGTTTTAATTTTTAACGTTTATTGTAGCAGAAAGGTGCGATTTGCTATGGACACCATAGTAAACCATACAAACGCCAATGCTTTGAGCTCAAAATCAGTTGATGTAAAGATACATGTTCCTTTCCTGTTAATAATAATAATAATCTTTATTAGCGTCACAAGTAGGCTTACATTAACGCTACAATCAAGTTACTGTGAAAAGCCCCTCGTTGCTACATTCCGGCGCCTGTTCAGGTTTACTGAGGGAGAATTCAGAATGTCCAATTCACCTGACAAGAACGTCTTTCGGGACTTGTGGGAGGAAACCGGAGCAGACACGGGAGGAACGTGCAGGCCCCGCACAGACAGTGACCCACGCCGGGGATTGAACCCGGGTCCCTGGTGCTGTGAAGCAACAGTGCTAACCACTGCGCTACTAGCACATTTGGTATGGGGAAAGTGGTCTGGAGTGTGCCCATGCTGCATTGTGTGCTCAAGAGATTGATATTGAAGATGTGATGTGGACCCCATTATGGGTGTGAAACCAAGGCTAATTAAAAATTCCTTACCTGTATTTTGCATGCTCGACTCTTTACACGGTATCATGTTGAAGGCCTGTTTTACTTAATGGGCGAGATTTAACAGAAACATTTCAAACTGTCATTTTAAATGCATTTGGCGGGGTGTTTCTCGAAAGCTGCATTGACGAGATCGTGGTGTGTATTCAACGGCACTTAGTGCCAAAAATGAGCCTCTCACCATTATTAGCTCCCTCGTCATCTGATTCACCTGAATCACGGGTCAACCTCTCTCCACTAACAAGAGGTAGCTGTGTTGCTCTCTTTGGTTGGCTCTGAATATGGCGGTCAATATGGTCACCTTCCTTAATTCTAATTACGTTTGCTCTAGAGTCGCCAGGTATCTTTCGATACCGCCACAAGGTTCATAACCGAATACTGATCAAAGACTCGAAACACCAGTTAGTTAGTTCAAAGTCAATGCTTATTTATTTACACACACAGTTAATATCTACTCATGCACGAAATGCTACAGACTAAACTATCACTACTGCTAAAGCCTATACTTAGCTTCGGGCGCCCACTCAGTCAGAGGAACAATGTTCGGTTCTGAGGCTGCTGGGGTCGAAGTGGTGAAGGGGAACAGCTAAGGTCGTCTGTGTGGTAGCGTGCGTTGACCTTGGACTTACTTACTTCTGGTGCAGCTGGTGGACGAGTCTCTCCGCTGTGAGAGCCAAGTCCAAGAGAGCGATCCTCTCTTGGGGGCTCCTTCTTATACCCAAAGGGGCTTCGCGCTCTTTTGGGCAGGCCTTGAACTTGGCCCCAATCAATTGGGCCATTTCTTGATCATTCCTATCAATTTCATCCAATAAAGGGGTGGGTGCCCTGATGGCTGGGCATGTCCTAGGTGGCCGTTGGCCTGCTTAGTTTCAGTCTCCTCTGGCGCCGTGGTGTCTGCCTTAGTATCGGTTACTCAAATGTTACTCTTTTGTTCCCGGAGATGGGCCATTAGTATGCTAATGGGCCGACAGTTTTGGTCTTGTCTGGAAGCTGCGGCTCCAATGTACAGACAAGCTCTGAACCTGCTTGTTTTCTCAGCATTGTCCATTTTCCCTGCAATCTTTGCAAAGTGTCCATTTTGTAATCGGGAAGTGGCCATCCCAGATGGCTACACTCTCTCCTTGTGATCCTCAACACGAAGGGTGAAGGATCACATTACCGTGTTGCCTTCGTTCTCAGACCAAGCTGGGCACCCGTAAGCACTTCACAGGCTCTACACTGCTCTGTCCTATGAATTGCAACTTTACCTAAGTTATTTTATATACATACATCATTATAAAATTCTACGGGGCGCTATGACATGCATTGCAAAATTTAAAAACTGGAATCTCTAGCTATCCTAAATAAACTATCCTCACTTAAACAATCAAAAATAATCTACAATATTTTAACTGTACAAATAGCAGCAACACATGTCTCTCTGGCTTGGCAGTCAAGCACAGAGGTTTACATTTCTTTATTAAACGAACAAAACACACACAATAAAACGGATGCACTTTAATTCACTTAAAGGGGTTGGGGGGTTTGTTGGAGTCCCAAGATAGGGGATCTAAATGTGTATACTGGAGTGCGGTTGTGGGAGGCTCTCCTCTGCCATTTTCTGAGTTTAAGTGTCTGCATGACACTGCAGAGTATCGCCAGTACTAAGAGTGCTTCTACGATGTAAGATAGTGAATACCAGGTGATAAACTTGTCACACCAGGTCGGGGTGTCAGTAACTGTCTCGGGGTTAACTACCTCGGCGTACAGTGTATGGCAGGGGTGGGAATCATTCACGGCCTGTGTGGTAGGGGTCAGGGGGGTAGCGTCCACGTGCAACTGAAGGGATCCTGCTAAGATCCAGGTGAAAAACGTGATGGTTGTCTTCATCTTTCCTTTTGTCGGTCTTCTTCTTTTTCTTCCTCTGGGGTTCCTGAGGTTCTGGAGTTCTGTGGACACAAGCATAATATCTGTTATTATCTTGCTTAAGATCTCTTAAGATTGCTTAAGACAGACAGTATGTCTGTCTGTCTGACCTTTGTTGCCAATTACCCATTATAATTGGTCACCATCTGTGACTCCCTCATTTTTTTTTAAACCAAATATTTTGGACAAGACATCCGAAATAAAATACTGACACAGTGCGTGCCGTCTCGCAGCCTGTGCGATCTACCATCCTAGTGTTTGAGGATGTAAATAGCATACGGAAGCAACCTAAGGGTCGCCAGAAACAAACAAAAAAGTTTTGAACTAAAAGTGCAAAAATGGGGTGCGTATGGGCCGCGACAGGTAAGAATGGGTGGAAACCCGGGTTAGGACAGTGACCAGTGCCGTTTGTGCTCTACCCGAGCGTAGCTGACCAGAGGGGGTCCTCAGGCAGGGCGGGGACCAGTGCCGTTTCTCCACTGTCTGAGCGACCGGCAAGAACGTGTAAGAATGTGGTCGTCGTGGGGGCTGCCTCTCCTGATTACCTTCAAATCAGGAGAGTAGCTATAATTGGTTGTCTGCTGACAAACTAGTTCCTCTGAACAGTTGTCTGTCGACAAACTTGTTCCATTAACTGCCAGTGGGTGTTAAAAGAGTGGTGGCGTGGGGGTCATGAAAACTTTTAAATTCACAAACAACATTTAACATATACATTAAACGAACAAACATACGACAAACATGGTGCAGGTTCCATCAAAAAGGACACTGTATCACTGAACGAATTGTCTCGGTGCCAGAATCGTGTGTCGAGGTTGGAGCTACTAGGTTTTAATCCGTAATCGTCGGGCGGTGGGTCTGGGTCAGGGGCCTTGATGTACGTGATTTCGAAGGGGTCACTGGAATCATGCTCGGATTCGCTGGGAGTGGGGCCTGGTGCAGGGGTGTAATCATAATGTGGTGTGTTGTAGCTGTCATCATTGCTATCGCTATCACTGTCGCTGTCGCTGTCGCTGCTGGTTGAAGAAAGGGAGAGGCGGTGTCGTGCCTCTGGGGGTGGAGTTGAAGATGTGTCTGAGGACGGGCTGGACTGGCTGGGGGAGGGTAGGAATGCGTCATCTGTGGGCGGGGCGTGATCATCTGCTGCTGCGCGCGAGATGTGGTGTGTGTGGTTGTTCTGCGAGCCATAAGCCTTAAGCTGGTTTATGTGAAACCACGCAGACTTGCCGTTGGGTTATGTGATCTTGTATACCGAGGGGCTGACTTTGTCCGAAATGGAGTACGGTCTGGAAAATTTGGGAGAAAGGAATGAACTGGGGTTGTATAGGGAAAGCATCACTTGCTGCCCTACTACAAACTCGGTGGCGTGTACCGTTTTATCGAAACAAGCTTTGCTTTGTTTCCTCCTGGTCCCAAGTCTCACAGCTGCTGCGAGCTGGGCTGCATTTATATTCTCAATAAGCTGCTGTACAGCATTTTTATGCGCGAGGGCGGTGACTGTGGGGCTGGCCAAATCCAGTCCTAATAAACACTCTGTCCCTTTCATGGGGAGTCCGGTCATGAGAGTGTGGGGGGCGTATCCTGTGGATGTGGATACCATGTTTCGTAAGAACATTAAAGCAAATGAGAGAACTGAGTCCCAGGTGCTGTTGTTCTGTTGCACCATTTTCCTGAGAGTGGCTTTTAAAGTCCTGGTCATCCTCTCTACAATGCCGCTTGACTGGGGGTGGTATGCTATGTGAAACTTCTGCGAAATTCCGAAAATTGTGAAGACGTTTTTCATTACTCGTCCTGTAAAATGGGAGCCTTGGTCGGACTCTATACTGCGTGGGAGGCCCCATCTTGTGAAGATGTGCTAGGTTAGGATTTTAGCTGTTGTTTTGACTGTATTCGTTCTGGATGGAAAAGCTTCCACCCATTTTGTGAAGGTGTCGATGACCACCAACACATACTTAAAACCATTTCTGCAGGGGGGTAGGGGTCCGATGTAATCTATCTGCAAATTCGTCCAGGGGCCATTAATGGGGCGGGTGTGACTAAACTGAGCCATTCTTGCATATCTGTCCGGATTGTTCTGGGCACAGATCAAGCCATTTTCAATGTAATGGGTTACATCGGTTTTAAATCAGGCCACCAGCAGAGAGGTCTGAGGTGGGTTAGGATGGGTTCAATGCCTTGGTGTCCTTGATTGTCATGGAATTGACAAATAATCTGGTTCCTGTCCTGGCTGGAAACTACATAAATACCGTCTTTCAAAATCACACCGTCAAGTGTGGTTATTGCATTCTTAAACTTATCATACGGGGCTGGGAAAGTTCCTTTTAAAACTTCCCTGAGCTTTTCATCTTCCTTTTGGGCTTTCACTAGATCTTGAATGTTGGTCTGTGAGACCTGAACCGCGTGTACTGGGGTGCTCTCGGGGGGGGGGGGGGGGGGGGGGGGGGGGTGTGTTCCAAAAGTAACCATGGCTGGAACCTGCCTTCGCTAGGGCGTCAGCTTTAACGTTACCAGGGGGGGAAGAACGGTAATGACTGCGAATCTTAATGATACCATATTTCCTATCTTTAGCTGTCTCTAGGATATGCCGGAGTAATGGGGCTGAGGGTAGGGGCTTTCCGCCTGCGGAAATGAATCCTCTAGTTTCCCACGGGGGTAGGAATTCTGTTAAACTATTGCAGACACATAAATTGTCCGAATATATGTCGGCTGGGATCGGAAACAAGTCAGGGTGATCAACAATGTAAGCTATGGCCGCCAGTTCTGCTGCCTGCGAGCCTAAGTGTCCTGGCAACTTTAATGAAATCTCTTCAAGGGCGCGTCCCTGCGCGTCCTTTTACATAAATGCCGCAACCGGTGATTCTCTTTCCATTCAAAACTGTGGAGGAGCCATCCACATAAATTTCAGGGGTGTGCACGTGACTGTGGGCTGGGGTCTCTGGGATGTATTACCTGCTTTCCTGGGATTTGACATAGGTATAAATGGGCCTGAATTATGGTTTGTGGTGATGATCTCACACTGCATATTGCAAATTGTCGGCTAGGAAAGTGTGTCTTGGTTCTTTTAACTGTAATGTCCCGTCCCTGCAAAAGAAGGGTCCAACTGGCTGCGCGGATTTGGCTGACTGTGCCATCTTTAAGTCGGCCGTCTAATAATAGCTGTCTCGGGGTGTGTTCAGTGAGAATGGTGATGGGGTTGAGTCCTGTAATGTAGGCGAAGTGTTGTACTGCCCAAAAAACTGTGAGCAGGTGCCTTTCACAGGCAGAAAATCCTTGCTCGACAGGATCTAACACGCGCGAGGCGTATGCCACAGGGCGTAATT
Source organism: Scyliorhinus torazame (assembly GCF_047496885.1). NCBI lineage: Eukaryota > Metazoa > Chordata > Chondrichthyes > Carcharhiniformes > Scyliorhinidae > Scyliorhinus > Scyliorhinus torazame. The sequence continues at coordinate 61,001,237 of NC_092707.1, forward strand.
CGTCATGGCGTTCCTGGAGGAGTGCGGCCGAAAGGGTTCGGTCGGTGCTTGCTACTTCGATTGCGTACGGGGAAAGTGGATCTGGGACCTGTAATGCGGGGGCTGTGCTGAGGGCTCTTTTTAAAGCATCCACGGCATCCGTGTGCTGTGGAAGCCATTCCCAAGGTGCTTGTTTCTTGAGAAGGTCGGATAGGGGCGCTGCTTTTATGGCGAAACTGTCAATATGGTTTCGGCAGTAGCCAACCAGTCCTAGAAATGACCGGAGGACTGAGACATTATGGGGAAGGGGCAATTTGACGATCGAGTCAATTCTCTTTTGCTCGATCTCGCGTTTGCCATGAGTGATTACTGTACCCAAGTAAATCACTTTTTCCTGCAAAATCTGAGCCTTCTTGGGGTTGACTTTACATCCAATCTGTTTTAGGAGTCCTAGGAGTTCGGCGAGAAGCAAAATGTGCTCTCCCTTTGTGTCTGTCTGTCGTAGCAAGTCGTCCACATACTGGACCAGACAATCGGGTCGGGAAAATTTTGCTCGTCCATTTGCCAGCTGTCGGTGGAAAATGGAGGGGGAGTTGTGGAAGCCTTGTGGAAGGCACGTACAAGTGTATTGTTGTCCCTGGAATGTCAAGGCGAATTTGTATTGGCATGCTTTATCCAATGGAATGGACCAAAAGCCGTTGCTAATGTCCAAAACCAAAAATTTTTTTACTGGAATCCCTGTTTGAGCATGGTCTCGGGACTCGAGGCTATGGTGGGGACTACTACTGGGGTTACTTTGTTCAGTTCCCGGTAATCAATGGTCAGTCACCATGGTCCATCGGGTTTCCTGACGGGCCAAATTGGTGCGTTATTTGTGGAGGCTACTGATCTGAGTGCGCCTTGATCAAGCAGACTCTGTATTACTTTGGAGATTTCTCCCTCTGCTTCTTGGGGAAAACCGTACTGCTTTTGGGGTCTGGGGTCGGGACCTGGAATGTTCACTAAGCCAGCGATCTTGCCACAGTCGTGCTTGTGCTGTGCAAATGCTGCTTTGTGTTGCTGCAGGACTTCCCTAACTTATTTATTCTGACTAATGGCTCGGGGGTGTAGCCACCTAAAATGGCTGATTCCCTATTAATTCGGCCAAAACCCGATTTAAAACGGCTAACCGAAAAGGCTGATGGGAAAAGCAGCCAACAGGACACAAACGGACAGCTGCAGACAGAATAGCGTATTCGGCTCTGGGGAAGTCGGCCCAGATCGATACTCAAGACTATTAACAGCACATCAACCCAGACATCTGCAGTTTAATCGGCTATCCCCGGGAACAATTGCAACATATTAGCAATTGAATGCTGGGCCACACCTGTCGGCGCCGGCAGTGGCCGAAACAAAGACAGGTGAACGACCACCCCCCGATCGAGGAATCGCCCCATTATTGGAGCATATCGAACCCAGTGATTGGGGACAAGTCCAATCACTTGGGACTCAGGGTCAAGGGCCGCCCCGAAAAGGCGGGAAGCCCCTGGGCCCTATAAAGTGAGGGGCCAAGTTCAGATCTCTCTCTCTCTCCCTTCTTCACCTGCTCGCAACCTTCGCAAGAACATCGACCAGAAACAGTAAGTCTGACTCCAGCGATCGCTACCCGATAGAGATTCCTAGCCATCGACCCGTATCAGCCTTTTGAATCCCGCGGGCCAGATCCAATTCGATAAACCATTTGTTTCCCTGACCTGGTGGGCCATCTCCTAAAGTTAAGTATTGGCCAGTAGTGGTAGGTTTTGATATAGATAGTAGGATTATTGTGTAAGTATTGATTGCTGTACATAATAAATGACCGTTGATTTCAATCTTACTAAGCGGTTTGCTGACTTATTAATCATAACCCGAGCTTGAACCACGTGGCGGTATCAGAAAGATACCTGGCGACTCCTGAGCAAAGGTGACATAATCAGAGCTAATAAACTAAGGCTAATAAGAGCAACATAATTGGCGACTCCGCCGGGACCCGACATAGAAGTGGAAAACCACTCCAGGAGAACCCCAGAAATTTGAATAGAATCCAATTGGAAGCAAAAACAAAAAAAACCACAAGTGTTCAAGCGGTTCTGATTAATAATTCACAATTCGGAAGTGTGTGTATGCATGCATAACAGGGTTATAAGGTAAAACTGATAGATTTTGTTGCATCAAAACTGTTGGAAGTCTGTATTTTCGGAAATTAGCGCAAGCCTACGACACCACCTTAGCCCCCTGTTCCAAATTTGAACGTAGCGAGCAGATAAGAGAGATGGCTATGCAGGCAATGCAGGCAATGCAACGCCTCATGAACCCCGAAGAATTTGCGGTCGCACCGATCAGCAGCATTAAAGTGGGACAGTGTCCCATTTGGGAAGTGAAAATTCAGAAATTTCTGCAGGGCAAAGGATGACCCGTGTGGAGCGGTTTCTGTAATAATGACGACTCAGGTCCCGGAAGTATAGGGCATACTTGGTGGGAGAACATGAGTGAAATTCATAAGAAAAGCTTTGCGAAAGCGCGCAAGCCGATGGCAATCGTGTCCTGTATGGCACAATTGCGAGGCACAGAGGAGGTCGTCAGGACGCTCCGAAAAGAAATAGAAGGCATACATCGAATGAGTAAAATCGATGTATGCGAGATGGAAAAAGAGAATCTGGAACTGAAAAGGCAGTTAGAAGCCAAGGACAAAGAGGTGGCTGAAGCCAAACGGGGTCACCAGTCTTGTCTGGCGCATTTAAGCAGTTTTCAATCCCAGTATGAGAAGGCTTATCAGGACATGCAGTGTGCAGTCCTGGTTAAGAAAGAGACAGAGAAGCAGGTGGAGACGCTACAAAAGCAATGTAGTGATCTCAAGGCAGCCTTGAGAGCGCTCCACGCTGCAACCACGGAACAAAGGCAGAGTACCTTAGACCACGCGAAGTGCCGAAAGCAAATTGCAGACCTGCAATCAATGCTTTCTGTCCAAAAGGGATTCCAAGAAACCTTTGGGGAAAGTTTAGAACAGGAAGACGGCCCTGATTGGGAAGAATTGCAGGAGACAGCGCAGAGATATATTCAGGGAACATGTGCGCAAGGAAAGCCCCAAAGGAGGAAAGCACCCCCACCCCCCACAGGCTCCCATGAACCCTGTAACAACCCACCGCACAGCCACAGCAGACGAGGGGGAAGTCCTATATTCAACCCCCCTCACAGTGACCCAATTACGGGATGTGTGTGCTAAAATCACACCGTTCCTCCCCGCTTCAGACCCCCACCATTTCTTTGCCACCGTCAAACACCAGGCGACCTTGTACGGCCTGGATGAGAAAGAGCAGGTAAAGCTCACGGTCCTCAGCTTAGACCCATCGGTCGCAGCAGCCCTTCCCGACCCACAGAATGTAGGAGGAACCACCCTTGCAGAAATGCATACCGCGATCCTGGATGCGATCGGATATAACCGGGGCGACCCCGTAGATGGCCTAAATAAGTGCAGACAGAAAAGGTCTGAACACCCCACAGCGTTTGCAGGACGCTTGTGGATTCACTTTGAAGCCGTTTTCGGAAACGTAGACCGTGCCCATTTGTCCGCAGACAATATGGCCAAATGGACCCGCACCCTTATCTCCCATGCCACGGAAGCAGGACAGAATGCCTGTAGTAATTATGACCCCTCGGAGGAGGCTCATAATGAGAAGTGGGTGGTCAAAAGATTGTCCCGCGTTTGGGAACAGTCTGCTCACAGTAAACCCGCAGCTAGAACCCCTGAGGAAAAACAAGCTGCCGCAGACATGCAGATAGTGAGAACCATTCTTCACAACCCTGCCTGGGTAAACGAGGGAAAGAGCAGCCCCCCAGCAAAACCGCAAGAGTGCTACAATTGCGGACAGTTGGGACATTTTGCCAAAGAATGCAATGGCCCTAAAAAGCCACAGAGAGCCCAACAGACAGGCACTATCAATAAGAAAAAGGCAGAACCCATACATAGCGTTAGCGCCCAGTCGGATCAGACAGACTTGACCGGAACGGACTGACGGTGTACAGGCTCCCCCAGTTGGGTCTGCGATACCCTTTGGGATAGGTCAGGATGACCCGTAGTTGCAGCGAAAGTTAGGGGACAGCCGATCGAGCTTCTCTGGGACACAGGAGGGTCCCGCACCACCTTAAATTCCTCCACCCTTGGTAAGGACACGTGGCCCACCACAGCCACTATCACCCTCAGCGGCTTTACAGGCCACTCACAGCAGGGACACATCACAACCCCTGTACCCATCCAACTCGGAACCATTAACACAAAACACCCCGTTGTTTTAGTCGACCTGCCCCCAACAGCAGAGCACATTTTAGGGATCGACTTCATGAATTCCCACCACCTATCTTTCGACCCAGTCAACCAGTGTGTCTGGAATATGGCGAAGTCCGCTAGAGCCCCCGCAACGCTCACCATAGGGGATTATATGAACAAAATTAGTGCAGTGGGCGAGTTTTGGTTCAACCCCACCACACTCAGCACGGACCGACAGGTTAGGGCAGTCCTGCAAAAGAACAGGGCAGCATTCGTGACCCACAAACACGACTGTGGACGGATGACTGGCTCCGTACAAATAACAGGACCGGACCCTAGACCCCAAAAACAGTATGGATTTCCCCAAGAGGCAGAGGGAGAAATCCTAAAGGTTATAGAACGTTTATTAGAGTAGGGCGTCCTAAGATCTACGGTAGCCTCAACTAATAATGCCCCGATTTGGCCAGTAAGGAAGCCCGATGGATCATGGCGCTTGACCATTGATTATCGGGAACTCAGTAAAGTCACCCCCGTAGCAGCCCCCACTGTTGCAACAAGTCCCGAGACCATGCTCAAACAGGGTCTCCATGCCCGATATTTCACGGTTTTGGACGTCAGTAATGGGTTCTGGTCCATTCCATTGGCAAAGGCGTGCCAGTATAAATTTGCCTTCACTTTCAGAGCGCAGCAATACACGTGGACATGCCTGCCACAAGGCTTCCACAACTCCCCCTCCATTTTCCACCGACAGCTGGCAAATGGACTAGCGAAATTATCTCGCCCCGAATGTCTGGTACAGTATGTAGACGATCCACTACTGCAGACAGACAAGGAAGAGCACATTGAGCTTCTGTCCGAACTCCTGGAATTACTACATTCCATTGGCTGTAAAATAAACCCCAAAAAGGCCCAGATATTGGAAGAGAAAGTGGTATATTTGGGTACTATTATCACACACGGCAAACGCGAGATTGAGCACAAAAGAATTGCCTCGATCGCTAAATTGCCCCTGCCCCAACACGTTTCAGCCCTCCGGTCATTTTTAGGACTTGTTGGCTACTGCCGAAACCACATTGACGGTTTCGCCAGCAAGGCAGCGCCCCTCTCAGACCTCCTAAAGAAAGGAGCCCCCTGGGAATGGCGTCCGCAGCATACGGATGCTGTGGAATCATTAAAACAGGCGCTCATAGCCGCCCCCGCACTACAAGTTCCCGACCCGCTTTCCCCTTACGCGATAGAGGTAGCGACCACAGACCGCACCCTTTCAGCCGTGCTCCTGCAGGAACGGCATGACCAGCTAAGACCCGTGGCTTATGCCTCCCGAATTTTAGATGCTGTGGAGCAGGGATTCTCAGCCTGTGAGAGACACCTGCTCGCAGTTTTCTGGGCAGTCCAGTACTTCTCATACATTACCGGACTGAACCCCATCACCATTTTGACCGAGCACACCCCCACCCAACTTTTACTAGACGGACGACTTAAAGACGGTACCGTCAGCCAAATCCGCGCTGCTAGGTGGACCCTTCTCTTACAAGGACGGGACATCACAGTCAAACGGACCAAAACACACACATACTTAGCGGACAATCTACAGTACCCCGGAACCCCCCATGAGTGTGAAATCATCTCGCCCCACCATAATACAGGCCCCTTTATCGCGAAAACACCCCCCAGGAAACTAGTCACTCCATCTCAAAGCCCCCCTCACCCGGACACGTGTGACCCCATTAGGATCTAGTGGATGGATCTTCCACAGTCCTGGATGGGCAACGCATAACAGGTTGTGGGATTTATGTGGAGGACGCGCAGGGACGCGCCCTCGAGGAAATCGCATTAAAATTACCTGGGCACTTAGGCGCGCAGGCAGCAGAGCTCGCGGCCTTCGTTTACATTGTAGAGCACCCAGATTCCTTCCCCAGCCCAGCAGACATATATTCAGACAGTCTATACGTGTGCAACAGCCTCACTGAATTTCTGCCCCTCTGGGAAACAAGAGGGTTTGTTTCCGCGGATGGGAAACCCCTCCCCTCAGCCCCATTACTCCGCCATATTCTGGAAAAAGCCAAGGACAGGACTTTTGGCATTATAAAAGTCCGCAGCCACCATCGTTCCCTGGAAATGTAAAAGCCGACGCACTGGCTAAGGCAGGATCCAGGCATTGGTACTTTTGGAAGCCCCCCGAAAGCGCCCCAGTGAGCGCGCCAGTGAGTGCAGTTCAGGTCGCGCAGACTAGGATCGAAGATCTAGTAGAGGCCCAGAAGCAGGATAGCGCTCTCACTGAAATCGTGAAAGGGAAGTTTCCAGCCTCATGCGAGAGGTACAGAAATGCAATAACCACAGCTGACGGTGTGCTGCTAAAGGACACCCTTTATGTAGATCCTGAACAGGATAGGAACCAAATAATCTGTTTATTCCATGATGGCCATGGACACCAGGGAATCGAACCCACCGCAGCCCACCTCAAACAGCTTTGTTGGTGGTCAAATCTCAAAGAAGATGCATCCCATTACATTGAGAATTGCCTCATCTGCGCTCAGAACAACCCAGATAGATATGCCAAAAAGGCACATCTCAGCCACACCCGACCCGTTAACGGCCCCTGGACTAACCTCCAGATCGATTTTATAGGTCCATTGCCCCCCTGCAGGAATGGCTACAAATATGTTCTGGTGGTCATAGACACTTTTACAAAGTGGGTGGAAGCATTTCCAGCCCGCACCAACACCGCGAAAACCACAGCCAAAATCCTAACCCACCACATCTTTACAAGATGGGGACTCCCCCGCAGTATTGAGTCGGACCAAGGTTCTCACTTTACGGGACGGGTCATGCAGAACGTCCTCACGATATTTGCCATAACCCAAAAATTTCACATTGCGTACCACCCACAATCGAGTGGTATAGTGGAGCGCATGAATCGGACCCTAAAAACCACCCTTAGAAAGATGGTCCAGCAGAACAACACCACTTGGGATTCGGTCCTCCCCTTTGCGCTGATGCTTTTGCGTAACACTGTTTCCACCTCCACAGGTTACACCCCACACACTCCCATGACCGGACGCCCCATGAAAGGGACAGAGTACTTGTTGGGTTTAGACCTGACCAGCCCTGAAGTTAGGGCCCTCACCCATGAGAAAGCCGTCGAGCAATTACTTGCGAATGTAAAAACGGCTCAGTTAGCAGCCGCTGTTAAACTGGGCACTAAAAGGAAACAGAGCAAGGCCTGTTTTGACAAGGCAGCACATGCAACGGAATATAACATAGGACAACAAGTAATGTTGTCTGTGTATAACCCCAGCACGTTTCTGTCTCTGAAATACTCGGGTCCGTACTCCATTACGGATAAAGTAAGCCCATCGGTATATAAAATCAAATACCCAAATGGTAAGACTGCCTGGTTTCATATTAACCAGTTGAAGGTTTATGGAGCTCAGTCAAACCACGCCCACCACGTCATGCTTGATGCAGCAGACCACACCCCGCCCACAGCCAACGTGACCACACCAACCCCCACCACGTCCAGCCCAGGCACGGACCCGCCCCCAACCCCACCCTCAAAATTTACACTCGGCCCCGGAACGCCCACAGACTGCAGCAGCAGAGACAGCGACTGTGACTCCAACGACAGCCACAGCACGCCTCCCTACTATCCCCATACAACAGGACCCACACCCAGCGACTCCGATTTCGACTCCAGTGATCCCTTCATGATCACCTTTCTAAATAAACCACACCACCGACCACCGAACCACATGGACGACCCCGACTTTGTCCCCACCCAACTCGACAATACGCATTGGCACCGCGACAACTCCTACAGACTCGTCCGCAACGACGAGAGCGACCCCAACTCACACCAAGCCGCCCTTTCCGCCCTACTTCACTCCAGAGTCTGGCACCCGGGAGAAGGGGACGATCTCAAGTCAGACCCCCAATCCGCCAACCCCTTTGCGACCCTGTTTGCAACAGAGAACTGAGGTGTCCACATGATGATTTAAAGGAGACACTTGGTGAAAAGTGTTGTCCTTCCTGATGGAACCTGCAGAATGTTTTATGTTGTTAGTAAGTTCGTTTAATGTTGTTTGTCCGACAGGAGAATTTTTCTCACACGCCCGTTCTGCCGAAACCTCTGAGGACTTGCCTCAGAGACCCACCGCGGCCAGACGCTTGTTCAGAGGAACTAGCTTTTCAGCTGATATTTGTTCGGGTATCAGACGCCCGATCATAACTGCTCTTCTGATTTGACGGGAGAATCACAGCAGCAACCTCACCATGATGACTACATTTTTGCCCGTTCTTGTTGGTTGCTCAGGCAGTGGAGAAACGGCGTGAGACCCGCCCTGCCTGGCGACCCCCCCCCCCACCCCCCCGTTGGTCAAAAACACTTGGGTTAGGGGAGATACGGTATTGGTAGCCGTCCTACCCGGGGACTCCACCCAAATCTTACCCGTTGCGGCGCATACGCACCTCATTCGACCTTTTCCTTTCAAAAACAGTTTTATTTTATTTAGGCAACCTTTGGGTTGCTGCCACATGCTATTTACATCCTAGAGCATTTGGATGATAAACTTAGCACTGGTCCACCATTGGGAAGTGTGCCGTGTCCTAACATTTGTTTTGAAAAAAAAAACGAGGGCGTCACATAGGGGAATAATTGGCCCCAAAGGACAGACACACTAACATACTGGATATTATACCAAGGTAGTTACAGATACTATGCTTGTTTTACAGAACTCCAGAAGCTCCAGGACCGGAGAAAACAGAGAACATAAAGAAAGAAAAAAAAGGAGGACAGCCATGAGGACTTCTTTCATCGTACTCAACATCTTTTATTTGGACATTTGGTTGCGCGGGAACGCGGACCCCATTACTCAAAACCCCCCCTGCCGTTAATGTTTCACTGCCCCGCAGTACCGAGGGCCCAGTCACCAGCCACGCTGCATTATCCTGGTGTGCCAAGTTCATAACTTGGTACTCCCTGTCGTACGATATTGAAGCACTATTAGCGTTGGCAATACTCTGCTGTGCAGTGCAGATTATGCGCCTCCGCAAGTGGAGAAGGAGAGCGTACCGCGCTCGAACCCCGGTATATCGGATCCAATCCCCTATGTTCGGGTATGACCAGACCCCAGACCCCCGCGACCTATAATACAAAAATAAAGAACAAGCACTTGCGTTTTTCTGTAAATAAAAGATGTACAAAACTGCCAGTAACATGTATGATCCTGAGCTTGACTGCCAAGCCAGGAAAGAATATATGGAATGTTATGATTGTTTTAGAGAGATAGGACGATGCAATGCTTGATGAGTGTATTTAGGTAAAATTAGAGGTTCCAAGTTTTTATTTTTTAGATACATGCCCCTGCCTGACATTGCACCCTCAAGAATTGTTTAGGTAAATTTTTGTGCATAGCTAGGGTCAGAGTAGTGGCCATGTAGGAGGTGTCCCCCCCCCCCCCCCGGTTAGGGAACGGAAAGGACATAATTTATGTGATCCTTCACGCTTCGCGTTAGGATCACAAGGAGGGACTGTAGCCACCTAAAATGGCTGATTCCCTATTAATTTGGCCAAAACCCGATTTAAAACGGCTAACCGAAAAGGCTGATGGGAAAAGCAGCCAACAGGACACAAACGGACAGCTGCAGACAGAATAGCGTATTCGGCTCTGGGGAAGTCGGCCCAGATCGATACTCAAGACTATTAGCAGCACATCAACCCAGACATCTGCAGTTTAATCGGCTATCCCCGGGAACAATTGCAACATATTAGCAATTGAATGCCGGGCCAGACCTGTCGGCGCCGGCAGTGGCCGAAACAAAGACAGGTGAACGACCACCCCCCGATCGCGGAATCGCCCCATTATTGGAGCATATCGAACCCAGTGATTGGGGACAAGTCCAATCACTTGGGACTCAGGGTCAAGGGCCGCCCCGAAAAGGCGGGAAGCCCCTGGGCCCTATAAAGTGAGGGGCCAAGTTCAGATCTCTCTCTCTCTCCCTTCTTCACCTGCTCGCAACCTTCGCAAGAACATCGACCAGAAACAGTAAATCTGACTCCAGCGATCGCTACCCGATAGAGATTCCTAGCCATCGACCCGTATCAGCCTTTTGAATCCCGCAGGCCAGATCCAATTCGATAAACCATTCGTTTCCCTGACCTGGTGGGCCATCTCCTAAAGTTAAGTATTGGCCAGTAGTGGTAGGTTTTGATATAGATAGTAGGATTATTGTGTAAGTATTGATTGCTGTACATAATAAATGACCGTTGATTTCAATCTTACTAAGCGGTGTGCTGACTTATTAATCATAACTCGAGCTTGAACCGTGTGGCGGTATCAGAAAGATACCTGGCGACTCGTGAGCAAAGGTGACATAATCAGAGCTAATAAACTAAGGCTAATAAGAGCAACAGGGGTCGAACCAGAAGTCTCCTACTGCGCTGATTCTGTTTGCATACTCTCCAACTATGAGCGTGGCGGGGGCTCGTGCTGCCTTTGCCATTCTCCATGCACATTTATTTACCGGATCAAATGAGAGGTTGTGGGAGCTCATAAAGTCGATTCCTAGGATGTGTTCAGCTGTCTGGAGTAGATCGACCAAAACTACGGGGTGTTTAGTTCTAATGTTCCCTATTTGTATCGCTACAGTGGCTGTGATGTGTCCTTGTTGTAAATGATCTGTAAAGCCGCTGAGTGTGATGGTGTCTGTTGTGGACCACGTGTCTCATTGAAACATCGTGGAAGAATTGAGCGTGGTGCGGGACCCTCCTGTGTCCCAAACAAATTCTACAGGGTGTCCCCGGACTTTGCCTGTTACTACCGGTCTACCGGACTTGTCCAAAAGGGTGTCGCAGACCCAAGTTGGGGAGCCCAAACACCGTCAGTCGATGCCGTTCATGTCTGCGTTCTCTGAACGGGCACTAACTCTATGGATTGGCTGTGCCCTATTTTATTTAGGGTGCCTGTCTGTTGGTTTCTCTGCTGCTTTTGGGGCGCGTTGCACTCTCGTGCATAGTGACCTAATTGTCCACAATTGTAGCATTCCTGGGATTTAGGCTGCGGTGGGCTGTTGCTGCCCTCATTTACCCATGCGGGGTTCTGGTGCGTCCTAACTGGATGCATGCCTGCCTGCTCTTCCTCTGGTTTTGCTAATGCGGTTTTGCCTTGGACGGATTATTCCCAAGTGCGGGACAATCTTTTTAAAACCCATTTCTTGTTGTGGGCCTCGTCTGAGGGGTCGTAATTTGCGTAAGCTCTTTGTCCTGCCTCTGTCGCATGTGAGACTTGGATTCAAGTCCATTTGGCCATATTATCCGCAGACAAATGGGCGCGGGCTAACTCTCCAAATATTGCTGTGAAATGTATTCACAAGCATCCAGCAAATGCTGTGGGGTGCTCTGTTTTCTTTTGCCTATACTTGTTTAGGTCTTTTACGGGGTCTCCTCTGTTACAGCCGATCGCATCCAGGGTCGCTGTGTGCATTTCTTGGAGTGTGCCTCCTCCTACATTCTGTGGGTCAGGAAGGGCTGCCATGACTGAAGGGTCGAGGCTTAAAATTGTGAGCTTCACTTGCTCCTTTTCGTCCAGGCCGTACATGGTAGCCTGCTGTTTAACTCTAGCGAAAAACTGGTGGGGGTCTGATGTGGGAAGGAACGGTGTAATTGGGTCACGGTTAACGGGGTTGTATATAGGAAATCTGCGTTTCCTTCTGCTGCGGCCCTGCGGTGTGTGGTTACAGGGTTCATGGGGGGGTGTTCTGCCTGTTCAGCCGGGGGTTTGGGTGCTTTCCTTTTCTGGGGTTTTTCTTGCGTACATGTCCCATGTACATATCTGTGGGCAGTTTCATTAAACTCCTGCCAATCGGGGCAGTTTTCCTGGTCTAACGGGGGTCCAAACATACTTTGAAACCCATTCTGGACAGAAAGCAGAGATTGCAATTCTGCAATTTGCTTCCGGCACTTTGCGTGATCTACGGAGATCTGCCTTTGTTCCATCGTGGAAGTGTGGAGCTCTCATAGGGCTGCTTTTAAATCATTGCGCTGTTTCTGCAATTGCTCTACCTGTCGCTCGGTTTCTTGTCTTCCCAAGACCGCGCGTTACGTGTCCTAGTAGGCCTTAGCGTACTGGGTCTGAAAACAACTCAAATGGGCGAGACAAGACTTGTGTGCCCACTTGGCATCATCCACCTCTCTATCCCTTGCTGCTAACTGTTCTCTTCACTCTTTATTCTCCTTCTCAAATTCGCTCACATCTCCCTCACTATTTCTGTCTCTCTCCTCAATCTCTCTATGGAGCGTCCTAACGACCTCCTCTGTGCCTCGCAATTGTGCCAAGCAGAACACGATTGCCATCGGCTTGCGAGCTTTCCCTAAGCTCTTCTTATGAATCTCTGACAGTTTCTCCCACCAAGTATGTCCTATACTCCCGGGACCTGTTTCATCATACGCGCAGAATTCACTCCAAAGGGGCCATCCTTTCCCTTTGAGATATTTTCTGATCTCTTCTTCCCATACGGGACATTGTCCTACTCTACTGGTCACTGCGACCTCGAATTCTTGGGGGTTCATAAGGCGTTCCATTGCCTTCATTGCCATTTTCTCTCTATCACTGGGTTCTCTACTGATTCTGGAACAGGGGGTGATAAAGTGGTGATGTAAACACGGGTACGGCTTACATTATTGTCCGGCCTACAAAACTCCCGACAGTTTTATGCAACAAAATCTCTCAGGTTTACCTTATACTCCTGTTTGTACGCATGCATGAACACATTTCCGAATCTCGGAGGTTTGATCAGTATTGTTCTCACACTTGTGGTTTTTCTGTTTCCAATTGGATTCCAATTCAAATTTGGGTTCTCTCGGAGTGACTAGGCCACTTCTAGGTCAAGTCCCACCAGAGTCGCCAGTAAATGTTGCTCTCTTTGGTTGGCTCTGAATATGGTGGTCAATATGGTCACCTTCCTTAATTCTAATTACGTTTGCTCTAGAGTCGGCAGGTATCGTTCGATACCGCCACAAGGTTCAAAACCGAATACTGATCAAAGACTCAATACACCAGTTAGTTAGTTCAAAGTCAATGCTTATTTATTTACACACACAGTTAAATATACTCATGCACGAAACTCTACAGACTAAACTATCACTACTGCTAAAGCCTATACTTAGCTTCGGGCGTCCACTCAGTCAGTGGAACAATAGCCGTTGTTCGGTTCTGAGGCTGCTGGGGTCGAACTGGTACAGGGGAACAGCTAAGATCATCTGTCTGGTAGCGTGCGTTGACCTTGGACTTACTTGCTTCTGGTGCAGCTGGTGGACGGGTCTCTCCTCAGTGTGAGCCAAGTCCAAGAGAGCGATTCTCTCTTGGGGGCTCCTTCTTATACCCAAAGGAGCTTCGCGTCCTTTTGGGCGGGCCTTGAACTTGGCCCCAATCAATTGGGCCATTTCTTGATCATTCCTATCAATTTCATCCAATAAAGGGGTGGGTGCCCTGATGGCTGGGCGTGTCGTAGGTGGCCGTTGGCCTGCTTTGTTTTGGTCTCCTCTGGCGCCGTGGGTATCTGCCTTAATATCAGTTACTCAAATGTTACTCTTTTGTTCCCGGAGATGAGCCATTACTATGCTAATGGGCCTACAGTTTTGGTCTTGTCTGGGAGCTGCGGCTCCAATGTACAGACAAACCCTGAACCTGCTTGTTTTCTCAGCATTGTCCATTTTCCCTAATCTTTGCAAAGTGTCCATTTTGTAATCGGGAAGTGGCAATCCCAGATGGCTACAGCTGCTTTTAAACATCCCTCACCACTCACTCCCAGTCAACAGACAAGCATGGTGTATGCAGTCCTGCTCTGTACTTTGGCGATGCCATCCTGGCCATACTTCTTGGTGATGTGGATGAGAGGCAGCTCCCCCTGCTCCCCCAAGGGGGTCGGAGGACCAGCAGCAGGGTCAGCCACCATCCAATGTCAGAAGAAGAGCAGCGATTTCCAATGAGCTGTAAGCATAAGTTACCACCTCTCTCCTGGCATCAGTTTCACCTTCCACCCCTCAGATTCCTAAACCCCATCCCCCCACAAATCACAGGCTGACATCTCGCACCTTCCCCATATCCGATTTTGATGCTTGTTCGTGTTCCTTAGCGCACACTGGCACCCAACATACAACCCCTTCATGTCCAGATGTGATGCCTTGTGTGAGGCAGAAGATGTAATTCTCAGTCTGTGCTAAGATGGTTAAACTAGGATAGTAATTGAGGCAGTATAACTGACCTGAGTATTTCTAGGATTCACACTTAACGTTACTGCTAAGTGAATTCTAGCAGGGTGGGGTCAGACTGGACTCTGATGCCACACATGGTTGTAAAGCTCGCCGGAATTCCCTATCTGAGTTGAGACATAAAGTAAGTTGTCCAGAGTGAGCATGCAGAGGACTGATGGCATCCATCAATCTTTTGGCATCCATCAACCACTGCTGCTGAAGGGACACTGACGAAGGGACACAGACCTGATGAAATCCTGCTATCCTCATGAATGAAAATCTCTCACGTGTCTGCTGTAAGGGTCCTATGTGAGATAAGCAGTCTCAACCCTGCTTCTAGCACTGCTGGCACAATGCCATCTAACTACCTAGATCTTGATGTTGCAGTGGAATAAGGGGAATATAGATAAATGTGGGAGGGAGAAGGAAAGGTTCTGCTAGTAAGGTGTGTTAAAGACAGATGGGAAGGGGCCCACGGGGATTGTAATCATTGACATAGACCAATGGGGTCAAATAGCCTGCTTCTGTGCTATAAATCCGACCCGAATAATCTTATTGAATGTTATTATCAGTGCAAATGAACTGCACTATTTTATTACCTTTAAGCTCCACCTTGTGATAATAAACTGCATTACACCTAATCTGCTCATTAATATAAATTAACTGCATAGTATTGCTGCAGAGTCCATTAAATCGTTAGTGTTTTTATTGAAACAAAATGAAAATTACACTTAAAATGAGATGACAAAACCTGTTAAAGTTAAATAGAACCACAGAATAGAATCCCCACAGTGCAGAAGGCCATGTTACCAAGGCCCACTCCCCCCGCCACCAAACCTACACATCCCTGGACACCAAGGGGAAATTTAGTATTGTCAATCCACCTAACCTGCACCTATTTGGACTGTGGGAGAAAACCGGAGCACCCGGAGGAAACCCACGTCAACATGGGGAGAGAAAATGGAAACTCCACACAACAGTCACCTGGAATTGAACCTGGGTCCCTGACACCGTGAGGCAGCAGGTCTAAGCACTGTGCCACCATGCTGCCACTTAGTCGAAAGCATGAATAATGAGAAAGTGAAGTTATAAAAACCTACAACAAAGAACTGTGTACTAAATTCCTTCTTTCACACTACCTTGTTAAGCAGACTGTCGATACATCCATTTGAATGTAATAATAATCTTTATTGTCACAAGTAGGCTTACATTTTAAAAATAAATTTAGATTACCCAATTATTTTTTCCAATTAAGGGCAATTTAGCGTGGTCAATCCACCTACTCTGCACATTTTTGGGTTGTGGGGGCGAAACCCACGCAGCCACAGGGAGAATGTGCAAACTCCACACGGACAGTGACCCAGAGCCGGGATCGTACCTGGGACCTCAGTGCCGTGAGGCAGCTGTGGTAACCACTAGGCCACCGTGCTGCCCTACAAGTAGGCTTACATTCACACTACAATGAAGTTACTGTGAAAATCCCCCAGTCGCCACATTCCGGTGCCTGTCCGGGTACACTGAGGGCGAATTCAGAATGTGCTAATCACCTATAAAAAAGCACGCTTTGTCCATTATGGTTCACCGATCACAGTTTGGGTGCCACACTTTTCTGTGTGCTAATTGTGCATGACTCTGGCATCTGACTGCTCAAATTTTATATTTGTAACATTACAAATCTTGGCTGTAAATGAAGCCATGCATGAACCGCACCTGGGGGAAACTGGTAGACATGGTTCCAATAAAAAAAACTTAGTGAATGAAAACAACCAATCCAGAAAAAGAAATTACAGCCCCCCCCCCACCATCTGGAGATGGATGGAAGACATTCCTTATGAAGGAGCTGACTGCCATGAAAGAGGCGATAAGGGTCGAAATCCAGGTGGCGATCAAAGAGGTGATGGCATAAAACGATCAACGAGTTGGGAAAGAAGGTGGTAGCACAGGAGTTTGCACATTGTCCCTGCTGGGCCTTCTACTAGTGAGGACTTTCAATGAGGCGAGGGAGGGGGGGGGGGGGGGCCTACCCCCGACGATGTCCAGGGCGCTGATCTCGTTGATCTTGAAGCGGGAAAAGGACCCATTACAGTGTGGGTCGTATAGGCCAATCTCGCTCCTCGACATGGATGCGAAGCTGTTAGCGAAGGTGTTGGCTCCAGAATTGAGGACTGTGTCCCGGGTGTGATTCATGAGGACCCGACGGGTTTTGTGAAGGGAAGGCAGCTGAATACCAATGTGCTAGGCTCCTTAACGTAATCATGATGCCTGCGGTGGAGGGGGAAGCAGAGATAGTGGCGGCGATGGACGCGGAGAAGGCCTTCGATAGGGTGGAGTGGGGGTACCTTTGGGAAATGTTGAGGAGGTTTGGGTTCGGGGAAGGGTTCATTAGTTGGGTTAGGCTACTTTACGAAGCCTCGGTGGCGAGTGTGGCCACGAATCAGAGGAGGTCGGAATACTTTTGGCTGTACCGGGGACGAGGCAGGGGTGCCCCCTATCCCCCTTGCTATTTGCATTGGCAATTGAGCCTTTGGCTATGGCTTTAAGGGAATCCAGGAACTGGAGGGGGCTGGTCCGGGGTGGGGAGGAACACCGGGTATCGTTGTATGCCGATGACCTGTTACTGTATGTGGCGGACCCAGTGGGAGGGATGCCGGAGGTGATGCGGATCCTCAATGAGTTTGGGGACTTTTCCGGGTATAAGCTCAACATGGGGAAGAGTGAGCTCTTCATGGTACACCCAGGGGACCAGAGAAGGGGGATAGACGCGCTTCCATTGAAGAGGGCGGAAAGGCGTTTTCGGTACCTGGGGATCCAGGTGGCCAGGAGCTGGGGGGGCCCTACACAAGCTCAACTAGACGCGACTGGTGGAGCAGATGGAGGAGGAGTTTAAAAGGTGGGATATGCTGCCACTCTCCCTGGCGGGTAGGGTGCAGTCGGTGAAAATGACGGTGCTCCCGAGGTTCCTTTTTGTATTCCAGTGCCTCCCCATCCTGATCCCTAAGGCTTTTTTTAAACGGGTCAGCAGGAGCATCATGGGATTCGTGTGGGCGATAAAGACCCCGAGGGTGAGAAGGGTGTTTCTGGAACAGAGTAGGGACAGAGGAGGGTTAGCGTTGCCTAATCTGTGTGGGTACTACTGGGCTGCCAATGTGGCGATGATATGCAAGTGGGAAATGGAGGGGGAGGGGGCGGCGTGGAAGTGGCTGGAGATGGCGTCCTGTGTGGCACGAGTCTGAGAGCACTGGTGACAGCACCGCTGCCGCTCCCGCCGACTAGGTACACCACAAATCCGGTGGAGGCGGCAACTTTGAAAATTTGGGGGTAGTGGAGACGCCACAGGAGTGAGATAGAGGCTTTGGTTTGGTCCCCGATCCGAGAGAACCATCGGTTCATCCCGGGGAGAATGAATGGAGGGTTCCTGAGCTGGCACAGGGCAGGAATTAGAAGGATGGGGGACCTGTTTTTAGATGGGACGTTTGCGAGCCTTGGGGCGCTGGAGGAAAAATTTGGGCTTCCCCCCAGAAATGCCTTCAGGTACATGCAGGTAAGGGCGTTTGTAAGACGGCAGGTGAGGGAGTTCCCGCTGCTTCCAGCACGTAGGATCCAGGGTAGGGTTCTCTCGGGGGTGTGGGTTGGAGAAGGCAAGGTCTCGGCTACCAGGAGATGCAGGAGGAGGAGGAGACCTCGGTGGAGGAGCTAAAGGGTAAATGGGAGGAGAAGCTTGGGGAGGAGATAGACAAGGGTACGTGGGCAGACGCTCTGGGTAGGGTTAATTCTTCCTCCTCTTACGCCAGGCTTAGCCTGATACAATTTAAGGTTCTTCACAGAGCGCATATGACAGGGGCGAGGCTGAGCAGGTTCTTTGGGGTGGAAGTCAGATGTGTGAGGTGCTCGGGGAGCCCAGCAAATCACACCCACATGTTCTGGGCGTGCCCGGCGCTGGATGGGTTCTGGAGGGGCGTTGCGAGGACGGTGACTAAGGTGGTGAACACCCGGGTTAAGCCGAGCTGGGGGTTAGCACTATTTGGGGTATCGGACGAGCCGGGAGTGCAGGAGGCGAAAGAGGCCGGTATTCTGGCCTTTGCATCCCTGGTAGCCTGGCGGAGGATTCTGCGACAGTGGAAAGATGTAAACTTAAATTAAACTAATTAATTAATTAGAGATGGCTGGTCAGGTGATGTGCTTGAGCTGCTTGATATGGGAGCTGGCAGATCCCATTGCGAGCTGCAGCGACCACATCTGCAGTAAGTGTTGGCTGCTCGAAGAGCTCCGGCTCAGATTTGATGAGCTGGAGTCTGAGCTTCAAACACTGAGGCACATCCGGGAGGGGGAGACTTACCTGGACACTGTGTTTCAGGAGGCAGTCACACCTGTCAGAGTAAGTAGTTTAAGTCCTGCCAGTGGCCAGGGACAGCAAGTCAGGCAGGTAAAGGTAACCAGCAGTCAGGAACTCAGGAGCCTCAGCGCTTGACCCTGTCCAACGGGTATGAGGCACTGTGTTGACCTCTTCATTCACCTGAGGAAGGAGCAGCGCTCCGAAAGCTAGTGACATCGAAATAAACCTGTTGGACTTTAACCTGGTGTTGTAAGACTTCGTACTGTGCTCACCCCAGTCCAACGCCGGCATCTCCACATCATGGTCCCCTGTGTGGATGGCAAACAGGGCTGCAGGAAGGATGAGTCAGCTGACCAAGGCACCATGGTTAAGCAGGCCATTCAAGGGGAGGGAGTAAATAGGCAAGCTATAGTTGTAGGGGATTCTACTATCAGGGGGATAGATAGTATCCTTTGTGAGCAGGATAAAGAGTCCCGGTGCTAGGGTGCGGGACATCTCTGACCGGCTTGAAAGGATACTGGAGAGTGAGGGGGAGGATCCAGTTGTTGTGGTCCATGTCGGTACCAATAACATAGGCAAGTCTAGGAAAGAGGACCTGTTTAGAGATTATAAAGAGCTAGGATTCAAATTAAAAAACAGGTCCTCAAGGGTAATAATCTCCGGATTACGGCCCGAACCACGTGCAAATTGGCATAGGGAGGCAAGAATAAGGGAAGTTAACATGTGGTTGAAAGAGTGGTGTGGGAAAGAGGGGTTCCTTTTCATGGGACACTGGCATCAGTTTTGGGACAGGGGGGACCTATACCGTTGGGATGGTCTCCACCTGAACCGAGCTGGGACCAGTGTTCTGGTGAAAAGAGTAAATAGGGTGGTCAATAGGACTTTAAACTAAAGATTGGGGGGGAAGGGAAAATCAGGGAACCAAGAGGTGAAGTAATCAGTGGGAAGCGTAGCTGCTTAGGAATACAAAAAAGCACGAAAAGACAGAACTCAGGAGAGGTTACGATAGTCCCCATCTCACAAAATATGACACAGTGTATGGAAACGCTCAATAAACCAAGGTCCACCACACTAAGAAAGCAAAAAGGGACGGTCAATAGAGAATTAAAGGTGCTATATTTAAATGCGGCAGTGTACGGAACAAGGTAGATGAGCTTGTGGCCCAGATTGTGACTGGCAGGTATGATGTGGTAGGCATCACAGAGACGTGGTTGCAGGGGGTTCAGGACTGGCATTTAAACATCCAGGGATTCACAACCTATCGAAAAGACAGAGAGGTGGGCAGAGGGGGTGGGGTTGCCTTGTTAATTAGGAATGAAATTAAATCAATAGCACTAAACGACATAGGATCAGATGATGTGGAGTCTGTGTGGGTAGAGTTGAGGAACCACAAAGGCAACAAAACCATAATGGGAGTTATGTACAGGCCTCCTAACAGTGGTCAGGACCAGGGGCACAAAATGCACCACAAAATAGAAATTGCATGTCAGAATGGCAAGGTCACAGTGATTCAATATGCAGGTGGACTGGGTAAATAATGCTGCCAGTGGACCCAAGGAAAGGGAATTCATTGAATGTTTACAGGAGGGCTTTTTTGAACAGCTTGTGATGGAGCCACGAGGGAACAGGCCAGTCTGGACTTAGTGGTATGTAATGAGCCAGACTTGATTAAATATCTTAAAGTGAGGGAACACTTAGGAGGCAGTGATCATAATATGGTAGAATTCAATCTGCAATTTGAAATAAAGAAGGTAGAATCAGATGTAAAGGTGTTACAGTTAAATAAAAGTAACGGCAGGGGCATGAGGGAGGAACTGACGAAAATCGACTGGGAGCAGAGCCTAGTGGGAAAGACAGTAGAACAGCAATGGCAGGAGTTTCTGGGAGTAATTGAGGACACAGTACAGAGGTTCATCCCAAAGAAAAGAAAGGTTATCAGAGGGGGGATTAGGCAGCCATGGTTGACAAAGGAAGTTAGGGAATGCATCAAAGCAAAAGAGAAAGCCTATAATGTGGCAAAGAATAGTGGGAAGTCAGAAGATTGGGAAGTCTACAAAAACAAACAGAGGATAACAAAGAGAGAAATAAGGAAAGAGAGGTTCAAATATGAAGGTAGGCTAGCCAGTAACATTAGGAATGATTGTAAAAGTTTATTTAAATACATTAAAAACAAACGGGAGGCAAAAGTAGACATTGGGCCGCTCCAAAATGACACTGGTAATCTAGTGATGGGAGACAAGGAAATAGCTGAGGAACTAAATAAGTACTTTGCGTCAGTCTTCACAGTAGAAGACATGAGTAATATCCCAACAATTCAGGAGAGTCAGGGGGCAGAATTGAATATGGTAGCCATCACAAAGGAGAAAGTGCTAGAGAAACTAAGAGGTCTAAAAATTGATAAATCTCTGGGCCCAGATGGGCTACATCCTAGAGTTCTAAAGGAGATAGCTGAAGAAATAGTGGAGGCATTAGTTATGATCTTTCAAAAGTCACTGAAGTCAGGGAAAGCCCCAGAGGATTGGAAAATCGCTGTTGTAACCCCCCTGTTCAAGAAGGGAACAAGGAAAAAGATGGAAAATTATAGGCCAATTAGCCTAACCTCGGTTGTTGGCAAGATTCTAGAATCCATTGTTAAGGATGAGATTTCTAAATTCTTGGAAGTGCAGGGTCGGATTAGGACAAGTCAGCATGGATTTAGTAAGGCGGGGCCGTGCCTGACAAACCTGTTAGAGTTCTTTGAAGAGATAACAAATAGGTTAGACCAAGGAGAGCCAATGGATGTTATCTATCTTGACTTCCAAAAGGCCTTTGATAAGGTGCCTCACGGGACACTGCTGAGTAAAATAAGGGCCCATGGTATTCGAGGCAAGGTACGAACATGGGTTGACGATTGGCTGTCAGGCAGAAGGCAGAGAGTTGGGATAAATGGTTCTTTTTCGGAATGGCAACCGGTGACGAGTGGTGTCCCGCAGGGTTCAGTGTTGGGGCCACAGCTGTTCTCTTTTCTATTAATGATTTAGATGATGGGACTGGGGGCATTCTGGCTAAGTTTGCTGATGATACAAAGATAGGTGGAGGGGCAGGTAGTATTGAGGAGGTGGGGAGGCTGCAGAAAGATTTAGACAGTTTAGGAGAGTGGTCCAAGAAATGGCTGATGAAATTCAACGTGGGCAAGTGCGAGGTCTTGCACTTTGGAAAAAAGAATAGAGGCATGGACTATTTTCTAAACGGTGACAAAATTCATAATGCTGAGTGCAAAGGGACTTGGGAGTCCTAGTCCAGGATTCTCTAAAGGTAAACTTGCAGGTTGAGTCCGTAATTAAGAAAGCAAATGCAATGTTGTCATTTATCTCAAGAGGCTTGGAATATATAAGCAGGGATGTACTTCTGAAGCTTTATAAAGCATTAGTTAGGCCCCATTTAGAATACTGTGAGCAATTTTGGGCCCCACACCTCAGGAAGGACATACTGGCACTGGAGCGGGTCCAGCGGAGATTCACACGGATGATCCCAGGAATGGTAGGCCTAACATACGATGAACGTCTGAGGATCTTGGGATTATATTCATTGGAGTTCAGGAGGTTGAGGGGAGATCTAATAGAAACTTACAAGATAATGAATGGCTTAGATAGGGTGGACGTAGGGAACTTGTTTCCATTAGCAGGGGGGACTAGGACCCGGGGGCACAGCCTTAGAATAAAAGGGAGTCACTTTAGAACAGAGATGAGGAGAAATTTCTTCAGCCAGAGAGTGGTGGGTCTGTGGAATTCATTGCCACAGAGGGCGGTGGAGGCCGGGATGTTGAGTGTCTTTAAGACAGAAGTTGATAAATTCTTGATTTCTCGAGGAATTCAGGGCTATGGCGAGAGATCGGGTAAATGGAGTTGAAATCAGCCATGATTGAATGGTGGAGTGGACTCGATCGGCCGAATGGCCTTACTTCCGCTCCTATGTCTTATGGTCTTATGGCCTTATTTGAAATTAATATTCTGGCCACCTCGGTATGACCTCTCCAATAACAATTGGTTCACATAGCAAATACATTGATGCCTTAATTCTGCAATGGGTTCTCTCTTAAGCGCTAATTGTTGTTAAGGACTTAATCTTAACCCTATCTTAACTTTCTTAGTCTGGGAAAATGGATAATAAGTAAGTATTATATTACAGTCCTGATGTTTCTACATAAGAACAAAAGCTTTATAGCATCATCAGTTTCTAGGTGTAGGTCCTTGGAAACTTTATTATTAGATTTAATCTGTCTGATGTTCCATGTCTCAGAGCTCAATCCTCCCATATCATCATTATGTCACAGCAGCATGTTCCTTTAGGTGTGTGATATTCTGGATATAATAGTGAACTGAGAAAATATGGCATTATTAAAGCAGCATACAATATATTTTTTACTTTGAACATTTGCATGGATGATTAATCAGTTAGGTTTGTGTCTCATAAAATTGAAAATGCTTCATCTGTAGCCTTCTTATTTCTTTCCTGTTCTAATACAGAAATGTTTACCAGGTGAACCTGTCTAACACAATTCTATGGAGTTCCTGTAGTAATTATAAACCTGACTGGTAATTGGAATTTACAGCCAGGGCGTAGCTGGAGACTGTCATTAGCAGCTTTGAATATCACCGCACAAACTCAAGGGCTGATTAATGGGCCCTTGGCTTTTCCTGATGTCGCTGCTTATCCTGTCTTGTGGGTGCCTGGCTAGCAGTATGATGAAAAGTTATGTATAGATTAGGGAAAACAAAGGCTACTCAACATAATACCTTTATATTTGATCTCAGACTTTTGAGGTAAAATACATTGATTATTTATGGCCGACACAGAAATTGGGAAAGGGAATTGGACGGAGAATCATTTTTGATGCTGAAATCGTGTGGACGACGGGATCACGCCAAATCAAAATTCTTCTAGTGTCTCGACAGCAGCGTCAATGCGTTCTACTCCACACGTACAGTAAATGCTGATTGCATATCATTAGCTGGCCTGGTCTGGTCATCTCCAGGGCCTCTGCGATTCGCTACCTCCACTGTGGTGTATTCCCGACGGAGAGGTTCATTTGTGCTTTTAGAAATCGAGAAACAGGCACCATGGCTGATGAGGGAGAGAGAAGATGTGGGACACGGAGAGGAGTCTGTGGGCTGCCGGTCCTGACACTGTCCGGGCTGGCTGGGGGTGGGTGACCTGCCAGGACCATGGGGGGGGGGTCAGTGACGGGGACGGGCTGTGGGGCCGGGACTGGGGCGATGTCCAGCCATGGACCGCCATTGCCGTGGCCTGCGAAGCAGCCATCTTGCTGCACATCCCGCTGACCACCACCTTGGCTCCTGGTTCTGCAGAGTGACACCGGCCGTTTGGGTACCCCCACCTCATCACCCCTGCATCCCAGCCCCCTCCCTCCACCCCACCCCCCTCCGCACCCCACCCTCTGCCATACCAATCTCACCAACTGGCCACCACCTGCCGACGAGGCATCATGTGACCCGCCCAAGGGCAATGCCCAGAGGGGCTGGTTTAGCACAGTGGGCTAAATAGCTGGCTTGTAATGCAAAACAAGGCCAGCAGCGCGGGTTCAATTCCCGTACCGGCCTCCCCAAAGAGGCGCCGGAATGTGGCGACTAGGGGCTTTTCACAGTAACTTCATTGAAGCCTACTTGTGACAATAAGCGATTATTATTATTATATCAGCCCCTACAGGATGGCACCGGATGGGAGCTGGGGAGCGTACCGCTGGCAAGGACAGCGCCAGCCGACCGTCCACCTTGCAGCAGGAATGGGCACCAGAGCCAGAGGCGCCCATGCTGCCGGGCACCGAAGGGGCCAAGGATGTGGGGATGGGGGGGGGGGAGGGGGGGGGGGACCCCGGGGACCCCCTGTAGGCAATAGATATTGGAATACATCCAGCAATGATGACCTTCCTCGTAGTCGCTGCAACCCTGGGGGATGCACTGCAGCTGTCCGAGCTGGAGCTGCTCGAGGAGGAGGAAGCTGCAGCAACAGAGCCTGCTCCAGAGGAACAGGAGGCAGTCGGTGAGGGTGGAGAGCCAGCCGCCCAACAGGCTGGGGAGGAGGTGGAAAGGAGGTGCTGCATGAGGCCTCACATGTACTGGTACGCCTGTCTTTTGAGGACCTGCAGGACAAGGCTTGTTGTTGAAGACTCCGACTGAACAGGGTGCCAGTTACGACATATCTGCTGGATCATGGTGCAACTGGCACTATGGGGAATGAGGCAGGACACCCGCTCCCGGTGGTCATCAAGGTGGTGGTTGCCCTGAACTTTGACATCACGGGCCCCTTCCAGGTGCTGATTGGGGACCTGTTCGGGATCTCACAGAGCTCGGTGCACATGTGCATCGCTGCCGTCATGGAGGCCCTATATGCCCAGATGACACAAAACATAAGAATAATCTTTATTGTCACAAGTAGGCTTACCTTAACACTGCAATGAAGTTACTGTGAAAAGCCCCTAATCGCCACATTCCGGCGCCTGTTCGGGTACACCGAGGGGGAATTCAGAATGTCGAATTCACCTAACAGCATGTCTTTCGGAACTTGTGGGAGGAAACTGGAGCATTCGGTGGAAATCCACACAGACACGGGGAGAGTGTGCAGACTCCACACAGACAGTGACCCAAGTGGGAATCGAACCCGGGACCCTGTGAAGTAGAAGTGATAACCACTGTGCTACCGTGCTGCCTGTACATCCATTTCAATGTGGACCGAGCCCACCAGGGATGCTGAGGCAGTGCTGTTCGCCACCATCACCGAGATGCCCTGGGTCCAGGGGGTGATCGACAGGATGCATGTCACTCTACGAGCATCTGCAGATGACAGGCCGCTCTACACAAACCGAAAGAGGTTCCACTCGATGAGTGCCAGCTGGTGTGTGACCATCAGATGAGCATCATGCACGTCTGCATGCAGGGCACCTTTATCTTGGCACACTCAATGGTTCTTGGCCTCTTCGAGGCCCCATCCCGCCGTCTGGGTGGTTGGCTCCTGGGCTCCAGAGGCCACAGACCGAGGTGGGGAACTGCTACAACGATGTCCATGGAGTGACCAGGGGCATGATTGAGCAGTGCTTCGGCATCCTGAAGATGCGGTTGAGGTTCCTGGACCACTCTGGAGGGGCTCTCCAGTATAGCACAGGGAGGGCCACTCACATCGTGGCGGACTGCTGCTTCCTCCACAACATCGTGCAGCAGAGGGCCAATATGCTGGAGGAGGATGAGTGTCAGTCCTCGTCCGATGAGGAGGATGTAGGCGGGGCGGGGGGCAAGGATGGTCAGGATTTGGTACCCGGGCAGGCATGGGAGGCCACACAGTGTGTGCACCTGGGCTACGTGCATGGGATGCTCTGATTGCCTCCAGGTTCACCGACTGGGTGGGAGAGGGGTGGACTGGCCAGGAGCATGGACACTGCCAATGACTGCGCCATCTCCCTCTGGGACTGGGCCACCACCCTCTGTCTGTACAACGTCAGCCAGTCCCTGGGCAAGGCCACCGACGCTCCAAGCCATGGCCCGCTGTGATTGGGCCACGCTCAGGAGCATCACTTTAATATACAGATATCTCTGGCATATGGCTGCCTATGAGAGGACAGCCCTGTCCTGGGCCTCAGCCACTGCCTGCACAGATTGCCCCAGGCCTTGGACATGCTGATCCATGGCTGAAACCTCATCCCCAAGACCTCCACCGTGGGCCCCACCCGTGCAGTGTTGATCATGATGGCACACGTGGTCGGCATCAACTCCTGCTCCTGCACACGGTTGAACTCCTCCAACAACCTCTCATGTGGTCCCTGGCTCTGTGACTACCCTCTGATCATCCGCCCCCTCGGGAGTTCCTACCTCCACTTGCTGTACCGGAGCATGTGTGGGGTGCGCATTAGATAGTATCCAAGGAACTTCTTCACTTAAGTGCCCAGCCGCAGTGAGTGTCTCTGGGCTGGTGAAGGGGCCGCAGGTCCGGCTGTCCCCCTCCAGTGTTCTCCTGGCAGTTTTGGCCGGCCTTCTCTTTGGAGGGGCATGTGCAGTGAGAGCTGTGGCCAATGTTTCCAACAGACCTTAACTGGAATGCAGGGGCCTGCTACTGGAAAGGTAAATATGAACTGTTTTACTTGTCATATTGTGGAGCTGGAAAAAGCAAGAAAGATCTTCCTGCCACCTCATCAAATCCAAAAGCCACTGCCAGCCACTGTTACTGCTCTCCTCCACTCCACAAAGCTCATTCCAACTGGTTCCCCCCAAGACTACCTGACATTCCTAATCAACTTGGCTGGCATCTGAATATCCACTCTTGGGATTCCCTGAGTGATGTATATCTGGGGTCTATTCAGATCAAGCAAATGGGATTGGTCAATTTGCCGTGTTCTAATCTCAGGGCCATTGATTCTCTTTAAAAAGACAACTCCAGGAGCAGAGGGGTTAGCGGCAGAGGCAGCTGAAGAGATGTCGTCAGTCCTAGTTACAAATATCTGTGAGATCCACTCCCTTGTTGTTGGAGGTGAGAGGGAGCACATGAACTCATCACTTGCTCATACCTACTGGGCACATTGCCCTAGAAAGACATGACATTCATTGTCCATATCAAACATGCTGCGGATACTTAGGGTAAAAAAACTTGTTATAACCTGACAGGAGGCCCAACATCAGAGTCCCTGTGGCCTCACCTGAATACGATTTACCCAGGTGAGAGGGCGGGGCTACCCCCGTTTTTCTAGGACTGCTGGGATATAAATACCCCGGCCCGGGTGTGGGACAGGGTGCAGGAGACCCTTCTGGGAGTAGGAGTGTATAATAAGGAGAATAAAAGCAAACTTTTTTACAGTCATCGCTTCCGAGTGGTCGCTTGCCGGAGACTTTACAAAACTCTTTAAAAAAATAACAGCTCGACTTTCCCTTTACCAGTTGTCCAGGACAATTTCAGATATGTTAAATCTTAACATGTATTATTTTCAGTACAGTGACATTTCTCCATTGGTTTGAAGTATGAGGTTTCTACAGTAGATCCCCACCAAATGCAGTTAACTCAATAGCAATTAACCACTTTCAAAGGAGCTCGATAAATATCTTAAGAATACCCTAAAGATCAACGACACAGGTGATCAAACACTCTATGGAACTGTTGGTTTCCAGTCCTGTTCAGACCATGAGTTTTGGATGTGGAAAGCAATTATTCAGGGTCATAGAGTGTAGATTGTAATGCTAAACTGACATTCTGGCATTCCTCCATTTTACCTCGGAGCAATGGAAAGGCATTTCAAAGAACCTTTTTATCTTCATGTTTCGTTGGAAAGAGTTTATAGCAGTACAGATTGTGCATGGGTTTACTTACATTCAATGCGTGCAACTACTTTTTCTTGTCACTTATCTTTGGATATGATTAAGATAAGGCATCATTCTGGAATAAATTAAATTAAAGGTCTTTCACTGGTGAAAGTGGTGCTCTGTGGTGTATAGTAGAATATTAATGCTTTTGCATTTAAACTGCAGATTGGGTGACAGCAAGAATTAGCCAAGTGATTCGAATATTTTTCAAATCCACTTGAAAAGCAGAATTTTCACTGCAACGGAGGGAGACTTCCATGTAAATTACAGTACCTGTGCAACAAATCATATTGGAAACAATGAATTCATCCCAGTCAAACATTAAAGTTGGCTATTTTACCAGGCCAATAACTATTTAAGAACAAATTTAATCTATTTTGCACTTTACATTATTAACTACTTTTATGACACTGAATTATCCTTAAGGCAAGCTGTTGTATTTTGAAATTATTCCTGTATTTTACCTTTGTGCATTTTAATGACCATGTGCATTTTTATCCTTTGTCTATATTACTGTGAGCAACGGTTACTTTCACACACAGGCAACAAGCTCAAAAGTGTTGAGTAAAGGAAGTAACCAGTGTGTCAAGTCAGGGTATTCTGGGAAGTGTACAACCATAGATGCCATGCTTTTGGAAACAAGGTGACAAAATTATGTTTTACCACCTGCAGAAGTAACAGAATGGGCTACAGCTGCTACCTCGAGTTAATATCACCAGCAAAGCAGCTTGCGTAAATTATGTTCTTTGTCTTAACTGGCACTTTTATGCTGTTGGCAATTCTATTCTATGGTATAATAAAGGCCATATAAGAAAGTCTGACAATTTCAGGTCATAACCCTCAAAACTCTAGCTTTCATGTTCAGACTGTATTCTCAACAACATCTATACTCCTGGCTCTCTCCCCTGCAAACAAGAAGGACAAGAGTAGCACTACTACGATAATACCATTACCTCCAAGCTTCCCCTCAAGTTACATACCATCCTGACTGGAACATTTACTGCTGGATATATATTGTTTTATAATGTGAAATAGATGACATTTGTTCTTAGCTATTTCATCCGCAATGTGTCAATTTCCAGGATTTTCTATCTATCACCAATATGGCTGACCACTGTTACAATTCAATTAGAGACCAGTAACGTTTTGTTTAAAGTAGACCAAGTTTGAAATCCAGGCCCTCCCCAATAGGCGAATAAAGCCATAAAATTACTCCGTTTTAAACAAACAAAATAGATTTTACTATACAAAGTCAGAAAAATAAAACAATTTACAGAATATATCTTATACGCTTAACATTGAACATTAACATGAGGTAAATATGAATTGACAGACAAATGGTGGGCAAACACATTACAGTGCACAATAAATGGCAGATGTGACCAAGACAGGTCCCATGGATTTCTCAGCAAGCCACCCAGATGTCAGTGACTACTTTGAGTCACAAAATCATGTTAAAACTCTGTGTCCCTCATGAGGGATTTCAATTCTTCACTTCAAAGATTGAGCCTCTTAATTTCCTCAAAGACTGCTCTGACTTGGAATGTCTCAACAATTGTCCACCTTCTCCTGAGGCTGCATTTCATAGGGTTCACAAAGCTGAATTCCCACCTCTAATTAACAGTGTACTTCCAACTTTTTCACAGATGACTTGCATCACTAAGCTGACGCTGCCCCTAAACCGGTCGTCTGGCTGCACTGAGCTTTCAATGGTACCCAAGTCTATTTTGAGCCCACACTGCCTGGCCCAGATACAGTAACCTTCCACCACCACCACCTTCTCAGTTCCCCAGGACTTCAATCATGGGTCTGAGCATGGAGGGTGGATGCGAGTTTTCGGGGATGGGAAGAAAGGGGGATTAAGGAAATGAAGGATCTGTTCCTGAGAGGACGATTTGCGAGTTTGGGGGAGTTGGATGAGAAGATTAGATTGGCGCGGGGTGAAGTTTCAGGTAATGCAGGTACGGGACTTTGCGACAAAGTTCTTTCCGACCTTCCCGATACCAATTGGCTCTCGTTGTTGGAAGCAGTGGGGGGGGGGGGGGGGGGGGGGGGGGGGGCGTTGGAGAGGGGGTTCACCTCAGTAATTTACAGGAGGAATTTGGAGGAGGCGGAAGTGTCCTTGGGGGATCGGTTAAGGCAAAGTGGGAGGAAGAGATGGGGGTAGTGCAGGAGGAGGGTCTGTGGTGTGAGGTGTTGCAGAGGGTAAATCTTCGACTTTGTATGT
This sequence comes from Scyliorhinus torazame, assembly GCF_047496885.1. Classification (NCBI taxonomy): domain Eukaryota; kingdom Metazoa; phylum Chordata; class Chondrichthyes; order Carcharhiniformes; family Scyliorhinidae; genus Scyliorhinus; species Scyliorhinus torazame. The sequence continues at coordinate 61,031,645 of NC_092707.1, forward strand.
GAGGCTGGGACTAATACAGCTGAAGGTAGTGTCTCGGGTGTATATTACAAAATCAAGGATGAGCCGGTTGTTTGACGGGGTGGAGGATGTCTGTGAGTGGCGTGGGAGGGGCCCAGCGAACCATGTACATATGTTTTGGTCCTGCCTGAAACTGGAAAGGTTTTGGAGGACTGTGTTCAGCACCATAGAATTTCATAGAATTTACAATGCAGAAGGAGGCCATTCGGCCCATTGAGTCTGCACCGGCTCTTGGAAAGAGCACCCTACCCAAGGTCCACACCTCCACCCTATCCCCATAACCCAGTAACCCCACCCAACACTAAGGGCAATTTTGGACACTTAAGGGCAATTTAGCATGGCCAATCCACCTTCCCTGCACATCTTTGGACTTCCAGGACTCTAACAGTATTAAAGGGGTTCAGGAAACAATTACTGGAGAAAGAATAGGTTTGAGGGAGATGGTGCAAAAATAGGGCTCAGAAGGACAAAGGTTTAGTGGGGTCAAATTATCACTGAATTTCCTTCCCCCTCTTTCTCTTCTGAAACTGTTAGGGTTCCATAAGTGCTCAAAGCCCTGCAGGAAACCCATTACTCCTTAAAGAGAGAAGATTAGCTGGCGACTGGACTACAGAAGGCCACCGTGTCTCCACCCAACATCAACCAAAACAAAAATCTCGGGGGGTTTTTACATGTGAACATGGAGCCCGGTCGTCTAGAAGCCATATTCAGGGTACCGGACGGGCCGCAGCAACAGGCGGGTGCGTGAGCAGATGTTTTAGCCTTTGCCTCACTGATTGTTTGTAGGCGGGACCTGTTAGGGTGGAGGTCAGCTTCTCCACCCTGTGCCTTGGCTTGGCGGGGGGACCTGTTGGAGTTTCTGACCCTGGGAAAGGTGAAGTTTGTCCTGAGGGGGACGAGGGATGGGTTCTACAATTGTTGGGGTTTGTTCATCATGCAGTTTGGGGAGTTGGTTTCCGTTGACTGTTAGGGGGCTGGGGGGTTTTGTTTCTGGTTGTTTAGCTCCAACTCCCAAAACAAACATCTCTCTGGACTGCAATTCTATGCAAGCAGTGGGCTGGATTCTCCGTTCCTGGCTCGAAGTGCTGGCGCCAATGGAGGATCCGTGGACTTCCACGTCAGAAAAATCGGCGCCACACCTGCACCGATTCTGCTACCAGTGAGGGGCTAGCACCGGCACCACATGGAATACCCGCAGAACACACAAAAAATGGTTTGGGAATCGCTGGGTCCATGGTGGACACGGGCAGGTCTGGCAAGCTGCAGCTGCATGAACACTATACACCCCCCACACACACACCGATCGTGCCTGCAAAGATGGCACCGGTTGTGCTGGACTGCGTACCCGTCCACCCCGAACCCAAAGCCCACCTCCTGGCTGTAGTGATCTCTCTATGTGCATGTACATTAGGGGTTAATGTGTAATCAGTAGCACCACATGATCACTAGAGGGCCGGACCAACCGTGGTATAAAAAGCAACCACATTGTGTCTCCCCCTCTCTCTTGGGCGCACTATGACCAGGGTAGTAACAGATTAGTTCAGATGGCTAGTGGAGTTACGTATAGTTACTGTAGTTAGTTCTTGTTAACCTTATCACTCATATTAAAGTTAAAGAAAAGAACTCATGCAATTATTGTTATAGTTACTCAATAAACCTTTTGTTACTACTGGACAAGTTTGAGTCTTCTTCATCGAGATTCAGAAGACCTCATCATTAACCAAGGATTGAGTAGCACATGTTGCCTACCACACAGGTAACAAAACATGGTACCAGGCGTGTTGGCTTTAACAGAACTAGTTAGATTTGGTTAGACAAAAAAAGAGAAGAAAATTCAGACCGGATATTCGACTGAGGAAGACTTCGCAGCTGATGTATCCTCAACAACTAAACGATTCGATGGGCCACGTTCAAGTATCAATGTAGTTGAAAACTGACGGCAACTTAAGTAATAACTGGAAAATGTTAATACAAAAATTACAAGTATATATGGCAGCTAATAATTTAAACATGGTCTCTGAAGAAAGGAAAATAGCAATACTACTCGGAAAAGCAGGACATGAAGCTATAAAGAGCTATAACTCCTTTCATTTCTTGGAAGGTGAAGACAAAACTAAATTTAAAGTGATTATCGCAAAATCTGAAGAACACTGTAAAAGTCAGTCTGGTGAGATGCTGGAAAGATTTATCTTTTGGCATAGATGCCAGAGGAACGGTGAACCCATTTTATTACAGACCTCCAGGTACTAGCACAAGGCTGTAATTATGCTGATTTCAGAGAAGCGAGGATATAATTTATGGACTATCTGAAAACAATTTGAGGGAAGAACTTTCACAAAAAAAGTATTTAACATTAGAAATCACTGTACAAAAATGCCTTGCTTATGAACAAAAACAAAATCAATCCTTTGAGTCTTTACAAAGACAAAATCATTATCTAGAAAACAAAATCCGTAAAAATGGCGTGAATATTCACCACGAGGCAGAGGCAGAATCTCACTCGATGCTACAGCACTTTTTGATTGGCAGCCATCTTGAGCGAGAGCGTTCCGGCCAGTACGCACATGTGCACTACCCTAAAAGACGCAAACCGGTGAAACCGTGTTCTGCGCACGCACAAGAAGCCATGCATGCGCAGTTGTGAAAACAGCGCACAGTAAAGGAAACTCGGATTGCGCATGCGCAATTGAGCCCTGCGCATGACATCACACGCGGCATGACGTCAGAGGACCCGGACCACATCCACATAAAAAGGAAATGCACGAAAATTGAAAAAATAAATTTAAAGCTGCAAAACCCAATTGTCTTACCTCAAAAGACAGAACAATGCCTGAACTTAGACCAGCAGTTGAAAATAACTTGCACAACACCCTGGGACAAGCAGTCTGCACCACCCAATGTGAAGAGCACAATGACAACTCTGAAACAAAAAGAGATGATTTGTCTATCGAACAATACACACAATACTACCCAGATATGGCTGAGTTATTTGGATCTGCTGATCACAGCATCAGCAACATGGTTGCACAGCTCAACACGACTGTACTCACGGTAGATGTATCCAATACCATGATGCCATGGCAGATCGTCGATACGTTGGATGACAGCAATCTGTCAAATACCCAAGAAGAAGACGACGCCACACAGAGAGCGATGATAGATTCCACAGCGAGACCACTGCACGACTCCACACAGGGAACGATGATAGATTCCACAGCGAGACCATTGCACGACTCCACACAGGGAACGATGAAAGATTCCACAGCGAGACCATTGCACGACTCCACACAGGGAACGATGATAGATTCCACAGCGAGACCATTGCACGACTCCACACAGAGAGCGATGAAAGACTCCACAGCGAGACCATTGCACGACTCCACACAGAGAGCGATGAAAGATTCCACAGCGAGACCACTGCGTGACTCCACACAGGGAACGATGATAGATTCCACAGCGAGACCACTGCGTGACTCCACACAGGGAACGATGAAAGACTCCACAGCGAGACCACTGCACGACTCCACACAGAGAGCGATGATAGATTCCACAGCGAGACCATTGCACGACTCCACACAGAGAGCGATGAAAGACTCCACAGCGAGACCATTGCACGACTCCACACAGGGAACGATGAAAGATTCCACAGCGAGACCACTGCAAGACTCCACACAGGGAACGATGAAAGACTCCACAGCGAGACCACTGCACGACTCCACACAGGGAACGATGAAAGACTCCACAGCGAGACCATTGCACGACTCCACACAGAGAGCGATGAAAGAATCCACAGCGAGACCATTGCACGACTCCACACAGAGAGCGATGAAAGAATCCACAGCGAGACCATTGCACGACTCCACACAGAGAGCGATGAAAGATCCCATGAAAGATGGCAGCACGGTAGCATTGTGGATAGCACAATTGCTTCACAGCTCCAGGGTCCCAGGTTCGATTCTGGTTTGGGTCATTGTCTGTGCGGAGTCTGCATATTCTCCCCGTGTGTGCGTGGGTTTTCTCCGGGTGCTCCGGTTTCCTCCCACAGTCCAAAGATGTGCAGGTTAGGTGGATTGGCCATGATAAATTGCCCTTAGTGTCCAAAATTGTCCTTAGTGTTGGGTGGGGTTACTGGGTTATGGGGATAGGGTGGAGGCGTTGACCTTGGGTAGGATGCTCTTTCCAAGAGCCGGTGCAGACTCGATGGGCCGAATGGCCTCCTTCTGCACTGTAAATTCTAAAAACATCTAAAAATTCCACAGCGAGACCACTGCACGACTCCACACAGAGAGCGATGAAAGATTCCACAGCGAGACCATTGCGTGACTCCACACAGGGAACGATGAAAGATTACACAGTGAGACCATTGCACGACTCTACACAGAGAGCGATGAAAGACTCCACAGCGAGACCACTACACGACTCCACACAGAGAGCGATGAAAGACTCCACAGTGAGACCATTGCACGACTTTACACAGAGAACGATGAAAGACTCCACAGGGAGACCACTGCACGACTCTACACAGAGAGCGATGAAAGACTCCACAGCGAGACCACTGCACGACTCTACACAGAGAGCGATGAAAGATTCCACAGCGAGACGACTGCGTGACTCCACACAGGGAACGATGAAAGACTCCACAGTGAGACCACTGCACGACTCCACACAGAGAGCGATGACAGATTCCACAGCGAGACCACTGCGTGACTCCACACAGGGAACGATGAAAGACTCCACAGCGAGACCACTGCGCGACTCCACACAGAGAGCGATGAAAGATTCCACAGCGAGACCACTGCGTGACTCCACACAGAGAGCGATGAAAGACTCCACAGCGAGACCGTTGCACGACTCTACACAGAGAGCGATGAAAGTTTCCACAGCGAGACCATTGCACGACTCCACACAGAGAGCGATGAAAGAATCCACAGTGAGACCACTGCGCGACTCCACACAGAGAGCGATGAAAGATTCCACAGCGAGACCACTGCACGACTCCACACAGAGAGCGATGAAAGATTCCACAGCGAGACCACTGCGCGACTCCACACAGAGAGCGATGAAAGATTCCACAGCGAGACCACTGCACGACTCCACACAGAGAGCGATGAAAGACTCCACAGCGAGACCACTGCACAACTCCACACAGAGAGCGATGAAAGACTCCACAGCGAGACCACTGCGTGACTCCACACAGAGAGCGATGAAAGACTCCACAGCGAGACCACTGCACAACTCCACACAGAGAGCGATGAAAGACTCCACAGTGAGACCACTGCACGACTCCACACAGAGAGCGATGAAAGACTCCACAGAGAGACCACTGCACGACTCCACACAGAGAGCGATGAAAGACTCCACAGTGAGACCACTGCACGACTCCACACAGAGAGCGATGAAAGACTCCACAGTGAGCCCATTGCACGACACTACACAGAGAGCGATGAAAGACTCCACAGCGAGACCACTGCGTGACTCCACACAGAGAGCGATGAAAGACTCCACAGCGAGACCATTGTGCGGCTCCACACAGAGAGCGATGAAAGACTCCACAGCGAGACCACTGCACGACTCCACACAGAGAGCGATGAAAGACTCCACAGCGAGACCACTGCACGACTCCACACAGAGAGCGATGAAAGACTCCACAGCGAGACCACTGCACGACTCCACACAGAGAGCGATGAAAGACTCCACAGCGAGACCATTGTGCGACTCCACACAGAGAGCGATGAAAGACTCCACAGTGAGACCATTGCACAACTCTACACAGAGAGCGATGAAAGACTCCACAGCGAGACCACTGCGTGACACCACACAGAGAGCGATGAAAGACTCCACAGCGAGACCACTGCACGACTCCACACAGAGAGCGATGAAAGACTCCACAGTGAGACCATTGCACGACTCTACACAGAGAGCAATGAAAGACTCCACAGCGAGACCACTGCACGACTCCACACAGAGAGCGATGAAAGACTCCACAGTGAGACCATTGCACGACTCTACACAGAGAGCAATGAAAGACTCCACAGCGAGACCATTGCATGACTCCACACAGAGAGCGATGAAAGACTCCACAGCGAGACCACTGCGTGACTCCACACAGAGAGCGATGAAAGACTCCACAGCGAGACCACTGCACGACTCCACACAGAGAGTGATGAAAGACTCCACAGTGAGACCACTGCACGACTCCACACAGAGAGCGATGAAAGACTCCACAGAGAGACCACTGCACGACTCCACACAGAGAGCGATGAAAGACTCCACAGCGAGACCATTGCACGACTCCACACAGAGAGCGATGAAAGACTCCACAGAGAGACCACTGCACGACTCCACACAGAGAGCGATGAAAGACTCCACAGCGAGACCACTGCACGACTGCACACAGAGAGCGATGAAAGACTCCACAGCGAGACCATTGCACAACTCTACACAGAGAGCGATGAAAGATTCCACAGCGAGACCACTGCACAACTCCACACAGAGAGCGATGAAAGACTCCACAGCGAGACCATTGCACGACACTACACAGAGAGCGATGAAAGACTCCACAGCGAGACCACTGCACGACTCCACACAGAGAGCGATGAAAGACTCCACAGCGAGACCATTGTGCGGCTCCACACAGAGAGCGATGAAAGACTCCACAGCGAGACCACTGCACGACTCCACACAGAGAGCGATGAAAGACTCCACAGCGAGACCACTGCACGACTCCACACAGAGAGCGATGAAAGACTCCACAGCGAGACCACTGCACGACTCCACACAGAGAGCGATGAAAGACTCCACAGCGAGACCATTGTGCGACTCCACACAGAGAGCGATGAAAGACTCCACAGTGAGACCATTGCACAACTCTACACAGAGAGCGATGAAAGACTCCACAGCGAGACCACTGCGTGACACCACACAGAGAGCGATGAAAGACTCCACAGCGAGACCACTGCACGACTCCACACAGAGAGCGATGAAAGACTCCACAGTGAGACCATTGCACGACTCTACACAGAGAGCAATGAAAGACTCCACAGCGAGACCACTGCACGACTCCACACAGAGAGCGATGAAAGACTCCACAGTGAGACCATTGCACGACTCTACACAGAGAGCAATGAAAGACTCCACAGCGAGACCATTGCATGACTCCACACAGAGAGCGATGAAAGACTCCACAGCGAGACCACTGCGTGACTCCACACAGAGAGCGATGAAAGACTCCACAGCGAGACCACTGCACGACTCCACACAGAGAGTGATGAAAGACTCCACAGTGAGACCACTGCACGACTCCACACAGAGAGCGATGAAAGACTCCACAGAGAGACCACTGCACGACTCCACACAGAGAGCGATGAAAGACTCCACAGCGAGACCATTGCACGACTCCACACAGAGAGCGATGAAAGACTCCACAGAGAGACCACTGCACGACTCCACACAGAGAGCGATGAAAGACTCCACAGCGAGACCACTGCACGACTGCACACAGAGAGCGATGAAAGACTCCACAGCGAGACCATTGCACAACTCTACACAGAGAGCGATGAAAGATTCCACAGCGAGACCACTGCACAACTCCACACAGAGAGCGATGAAAGACTCCACAGCGAGACCATTGCACGACTCCACACAGAGAGCGATGAAAGACTCCACAGTGAGACCACTGCACGACTCCACACAGAGAGCAATGAAAGATTCCACAGCGAGACCATTGCACAACTCTACACAGAGAGCGATGAAAGATTCCACAGCGAGACCACTGCACGACTCCACACAGAGAGCGATGAAAGACTCCACAGCGAGACCATTGCGTGACTCCACACAGGGAACGATGAAAGATTACACAGTGAGACCATTGCACGACTCTACACAGAGAGCGATGAAAGACTCCACAGCGAGACCACTACACGACTCCACACAGAGAGCGATGAAAGACTCCACAGTGAGACCATTGCACGACTCTACACAGAGAACGATGAAAGACTCCACAGGGAGACCACTGCACGGCTCTACACAGAGAGCGATGAAAGACTCCACAGCGAGACCACTGCACGACTCTACACAGAGAGCGATGAAAGATTCCACAGCGAGACGACTGCGTGACTCCACACAGGGAACGATGAAAGACTCCACAGCGAGACCACTGCACGACTCCACACAGAGAGCGATGACAGATTCCACAGCGAGACCACTGCGTGACTCCACACAGGGAACGATGAAAGACTCCACAGCGAGACCACTGCGCGACTCCACACAGAGAGCGATGAAAGATTCCACAGCGAGACCACTGCGTGACTCCACACAGAGAGCGATGAAAGACTCAACAGCGAGACCATTGCACGACTCTACACAGAGAGCGATGAAAGTTTCCACAGCGAGACCATTGCACGACTCCACACAGAGAGCGATGAAAGAATCCACAGTGAGACCACTGCGCGACTCCACACAGAGAGCGATGAAAGATTCCACAGCGAGACCACTGCACGACTCCACACAGAGAGCGATGAAAGATTCCACAGCGAGACCACTGCGCGACTCCACACAGAGAGCGATGAAAGATTCCACAGCGAGACCACTGCACGACTCCACACGGAGAGCGATGAAAGATTCCACAGCGAGACCATTGCACGACTCTACACAGAGAGCGATGAAAGACTCCACAGCGAGACCACTGCATGACTCCACACAGAGAGCGATGAAAGACTCCACAGCGAGACCACTGCACAACTCCACACAGAGAGCGATGAAAGACTCCACAGTGAGACAACTGCACGACTCCACACAGAGAGCGATGAAAGACTCCACAGAGAGACCACTGCACGACTCCACACAGAGAGCGATGAAAGACTCCACAGTGAGACCACTGCACGACTCCACACAGAGAGCGATGAAAGACTCCACAGTGAGCCCATTGCACGACACTACACAGAGAGCGATGAAAGACTCCACAGCGAGACCACTGCGTGACTCCACACAGAGAGCGATGAAAGACTCCACAGCGAGACCATTGCACGACTCCACACAGAGAGCGATGAAAGACTCCACAGAGAGACCACTGCACGACTCCACACAGAGAGCGATGAAAGATTCCACAGCGAGACCACTGCGCGACTCCACACAGAGAGCGATGAAAGATTCCACAGCGAGACCACTGCACGACTCCACACAGAGAGCGATGAAAGATTCCACAGCGAGACCATTGCACGACTCTACACAGAGAGCGATGAAAGACTCCACAGCGAGACCACTGCATGACTCCACACAGAGAGCGATGAAAGACTCCACAGTGAGACCATTGCACGACTCTACACAGAGAGCAATGAAAGACTCCAGAGCGAGACCATTGCATGACTCCACACAGAGAGCGATGAAAGACTCCACAGCGAGACCACTGCGTGACTCCACACAGAGAGCGATGAAAGACTCCACAGCGAGACCACTGCACGACTCCACACAGAGAGTGATGAAAGACTCCACAGTGAGACCACTGCACGACTCCACACAGAGAGCGATGAAAGACTCCACAGAGAGACCACTGCACGACTCCACACAGAGAGCGATGAAAGACTCCACAGCGAGACCATTGCACGACTCCACACAGAGAGCGATGAAAGACTCCACAGAGAGACCACTGCACGACTCCACACAGAGAGCGATGAAAGACTCCACAGCGAGACCACTGCACGACTGCACACAGAGAGCGATGAAAGACTCCACAGCGAGACCATTGCACAACTCTACACAGAGAGCGATGAAAGATTCCACAGCGAGACCACTGCACAACTCCACACAGAGAGCGATGAAAGACTCCACAGCGAGACCATTGCACGACTCCACACAGAGAGCGATGAAAGACTCCACAGTGAGACCACTGCACGACTCCACACAGAGAGCGATGAAAGATTCCACAGCGAGACCATTGCACAACTCTACACAGAGAGCGATGAAAGATTCCACAGCGAGACCACTGCACGACTCCACACAGAGAGCGATGAAAGACTCCACAGCGAGACCATTGCGTGACTCCACACAGGGAACGATGAAAGATTACACAGTGAGACCATTGCACGACTCTACACAGAGAGCGATGAAAGACTCCACAGCGAGACCACTACACGACTCCACACAGAGAGCGATGAAAGACTCCACAGTGAGACCATTGCACGACTCTACACAGAGAACGATGAAAGACTCCACAGGGAGACCACTGCACGGCTCTACACAGAGAGCGATGAAAGACTCCACAGCGAGACCACTGCACGACTCTACACAGAGAGCGATGAAAGATTCCACAGCGAGACGACTGCGTGACTCCACACAGGGAACGATGAAAGACTCCACAGCGAGACCACTGCACGACTCCACACAGAGAGCGATGACAGATTCCACAGCGAGACCACTGCGTGACTCCACACAGGGAACGATGAAAGACGCCACAGCGAGACCACTGCGCGACTCCACACAGAGAGCGATGAAAGATTCCACAGCGAGACCACTGCGTGACTCCACACAGAGAGCGATGAAAGACTCAACAGCGAGACCATTGCACGACTCTACACAGAGAGCGATGAAAGTTTCCACAGCGAGACCATTGCACGACTCCACACAGAGAGCGATGAAAGAATCCACAGTGAGACCACTGCGCGACTCCACACAGAGAGCGATGAAAGATTCCACAGCGAGACCACTGCACGACTCCACACAGAGAGCGATGAAAGATTCCACAGCGAGACCACTGCGCGACTCCACACAGAGAGCGATGAAAGATTCCACAGCGAGACCACTGCACGACTCCACACAGAGAGCGATGAAAGATTCCACAGCGAGACCATTGCACGACTCTACACAGAGAGCGATGAAAGACTCCACAGCGAGACCACTGCATGACTCCACACAGAGAGCGATGAAAGACTCCACAGCGAGACCACTGCACGACTCCACACAGAGAGCGATGAAAGACTCCAAAGTGAGACAACTGCACGACTCCACACAGAGAGCGATGAAAGACTCCACAGAGAGACCACTGCACGACTCCACACAGAGAGCGATGAAAGACTCCACAGTGAGACCACTGCACGACTCCACACAGAGAGCGATGAAAGACTCCACAGTGAGCCCATTGCACGACACTACACAGAGAGCGATGAAAGACTCCACAGCGAGACCACTGCGTGACTCCACACAGAGAGCGATGAAAGACTCCACAGCGAGACCACTGCACGACTCCACACAGAGAGCGATGAAAGACTCCACAGCGAGACCATTGTGCGGCTCCACACAGAGAGCGATGAAAGACTCCACAGCGAGACCACTGCACGACTCCACACAGAGAGCGATGAAAGACTCCACAGCGAGACCACTGCACGACTCCACACAGAGAGCGATGAAAGACTCCACAGCGAGACCATTGTGCGACTCCACACAGAGAGCGATGAAAGACTCCACAGTGAGACCATTGCACAACTCTACACAGAGAGCGATGAAAGACTCCACAGCGAGACCACTGCGTGACTCCACACAGAGAGCGATGAAAGACTCCACAGCGAGACCACTGCACGACTCCACACAGAGAGCGATGAAAGACTCCACAGTGAGACCACTGCGTGACTCCACACAGAGAGCGATGAAAGATTCCACAGCGAGACCACTGCGCGACTCCACACAGAGAGCGATGAAAGATTCCACAGCGAGACCACTGCACGACTCCACACAGAGAGCGATGAAAGATTCCACAGCGAGACCATTGCACGACTCTACACAGAGAGCGATGAAAGACTCCACAGCGAGACCACTGCATGACTCCACACAGAGAGCGATGAAAGACTCCACAGCGAGACCACTGCACGACTCCACACAGAGAGCGATGAAAGACTCCACAGTGAGACAACTGCACGACTCCACACAGAGAGCGATGAAAGACTCCACAGAGAGACCACTGCACGACTCCACACAGAGAGCGATGAAAGACTCCACAGTGAGACCACTGCACGACTCCACACAGAGAGCGATGAAAGACTCCACAGTGAGCCCATTGCACGACACTACACAGAGAGCGATGAAAGACTCCACAGCGAGACCACTGCGTGACTCCACACAGAGAGCGATGAAAGACTCCACAGCGAGACCACTGCACGACTCCACACAGAGAGCGATGAAAGACTCCACAGCGAGACCATTGTGCGGCTCCACACAGAGAGCGATGAAAGACTCCACAGCGAGACCACTGCACGACTCCACACAGAGAGCGATGAAAGACTCCACAGCGAGACCACTGCACGACTCCACACAGAGAGCGATGAAAGACTCCACAGCGAGACCATTGTGCGACTCCACACAGAGAGCGATGAAAGACTCCACAGTGAGACCATTGCACAACTCTACACAGAGAGCGATGAAAGACTCCACAGCGAGACCACTGCGTGACTCCACACAGAGAGCGATGAAAGACTCCACAGCGAGACCACTGCACGACTCCACACAGAGAGCGATGAAAGACTCCACAGTGAGACCACTGCGTGACTCCACACAGAGAGCGATGAAAGACTCCACAGCGAGACCACTGCACGACTCCACACAGAGAGCGATGAAAGACTCCACAGCGAGACCATTGTGCGGCTCCACACAGAGAGCGATGAAAGACTCCACAGCGAGACCACTGCACGACTCCACACAGAGAGCGATGAAAGACTCCACAGCGAGACCACTGCACGACTCCACACAGAGAGCGATGAAAGACTCCACAGCGAGACCACTGCACGACTCCACACAGAGAGCGATGAAAGACTCCACAGCGAGACCATTGTGCGACTCCACACAGAGAGCGATGAAAGACTCCACAGTGAGACCATTGCACAACTCTACACAGAGAGCGATGAAAGACTCCACAGCGAGACCACTGCGTGACACCACACAGAGAGCGATGAAAGACTCCACAGCGAGACCACTGCACGACTCCACACAGAGAGCGATGAAAGACTCCACAGTGAGACCATTGCACGACTCTACACAGAGAGCAATGAAAGACTCCACAGCGAGACCACTGCACGACTCCACACATAGAGCGATGAAAGACTCCACAGTGAGACCATTGCACGACTCTACACAGAGAGCAATGAAATACTCCACAGCGAGACCATTGCATGACTCCACACAGAGAGCGATGAAAGACTCCACAGCGAGACCACTGCGTGACTCCACACAGAGAGCGATGAAAGACTCCACAGCGAGACCACTGCACGACTCCACACAGAGAGTGATGAAAGACTCCACAGTGAGACCACTGCACGACTCCACACAGAGAGCGATGAAAGACTCCACAGAGAGACCACTGCACGACTCCACACAGAGAGCGATGAAAGACTCCACAGCGAGACCATTGCACGACTCCACACAGAGAGCGATGAAAGACTCCACAGAGAGACCACTGCACGACTCCATACAGAGAGCGATGAAAGACTCCACAGCGAGACCACTGCACGACTGCACACAGAGAGCGATGAAAGACTCCACAGCGAGACCATTGCACAACTCTACACAGAGAGCGATGAAAGATTCCACAGCGAGACCACTGCACAACTCCACACAGAGAGCGATGAAAGACTCCACAGCGAGACCATTGCACGACTCCACACAGAGAGCGATGAAAGACTCCACAGTGAGACCACTGCACGACTCCACACAGAGAGCGATGAAAGATTCCACAGCGAGACCATTGCACAACTCTACACAGAGAGCGATGAAAGATTCCACAGCGAGACCACTGCACGACTCCACACAGAGAGCGATGAAAGACTCCACAGCGAGACCATTGCGTGACTCCACACAGGGAACGATGAAAGATTACACAGTGAGACCATTGCACGACTCTACACAGAGAGCGATGAAAGAGTCCACAGCGAGACCACTACACGACTCCACACAGAGAGCGATGAAAGACTCCACAGTGAGACCATTGCACGACTCTACACAGAGAACGATGAAAGACTCCACAGGGAGACCACTGCACGGCTCTACACAGAGAGCGATGAAAGACTCCACAGCGAGACCACTGCACGACTCTACACAGAGAGCGATGAAAGATTCCACAGCGAGACGACTGCGTGACTCCACACAGGGAACGATGAAAGACTCCACAGCGAGACCACTGCACGACTCCACACAGAGAGCGATGACAGATTCCACAGCGAGACCACTGCGTGACTCCACACAGGGAACGATGAAAGACTCCACAGCGAGACCACTGCGCGACTCCACACAGAGAGCGATGAAAGATTCCACAGCGTGACCACTGCGTGACTCCACACAGAGAGCGATGAAAGACTCCACAGCGAGACCATTGCACGACTCTACACAGAGAGCGATGAAAGTTTCCACAGCGAGACCATTGCACGACTCCACACAGAGAGCGATGAAAGAATCCACAGTGAGACCACTGCGCGACTCCACACAGAGAGCGATGAAAGATTCCACAGCGAGACCACTGCACGACTCCACACAGAGAGCGATGAAAGATTCCACAGCGAGACCACTGCGCGACTCCACACAGAGAGCGATGAAAGATTCCACAGCGAGACCACTGCACGACTCCACACGGAGAGCGATGAAAGATTCCACAGCGAGACCATTGCACGACTCTACACAGAGAGCGATGAAAGACTCCACAGCGAGACCACTGCATGACTCCACACAGAGAGCGATGAAAGACTCCACAGCGAGACCACTGCACGACTCCACACAGAGAGCGATGAAAGACTCCACAGTGAGACAACTGCACGACTCCACACAGAGAGCGATGAAAGACTCCACAGAGAGACCACTGCACGACTCCACACAGAGAGCGATGAAAGACTCCACAGTGAGACCACTGCACGACTCCACACAGAGAGCGATGAAAGACTCCACAGTGAGCCCATTGCACGACACTACACAGAGAGCGATGAAAGACTCCACAGCGAGACCACTGCGTGACTCCACACAGAGAGCGATGAAAGACTCCACAGCGAGACCATTGCACGACTCCACACAGAGAGCGATGAAAGACTCCACAGAGAGACCACTGCACGACTCCACACAGAGAGCGATGAAAGATTCCACAGCGAGACCACTGCGCGACTCCACACAGAGAGCGATGAAAGATTCCACAGCGAGACCACTGCACGACTCCACACAGAGAGCGATGAAAGATTCCACAGCGAGACCATTGCACGACTCTACACAGAGAGCGATGAAAGACTCCACAGCGAGACCACTGCATGACTCCACACAGAGAGCGATGAAAGACTCCACAGTGAGACCATTGCACGACTCTACACAGAGAGCAATGAAAGACTCCACAGCGAGACCATTGCATGACTCCACACAGAGAGCGATGAAAGACTCCACAGCGAGACCACTGCGTGACTCCACACAGAGAGCGATGAAAGACTCCACAGCGAGACCACTGCACGACTCCACACAGAGAGTGATGAAAGACTCCACAGTGAGACCACTGCACGACTCCACACAGAGAGCGATGAAAGACTCCACAGAGAGACCACTGCACGACTCCACACAGAGAGCGATGAAAGACTCCACAGCGAGACCATTGCACGACTCCACACAGAGAGCGATGAAAGACTCCACAGAGAGACCACTGCACGACTCCACACAGAGAGCGATGAAAGACTCCACAGCGAGACCACTGCACGACTGCACACAGAGAGCGATGAAAGACTCCACAGCGAGACCATTGCACAACTCTACACAGAGAGCGATGAAAGATTCCACAGCGAGACCACTGCACAACTCCACACAGAGAGCGATGAAAGACTCCACAGCGAGACCATTGCACGACTCCACACAGAGAGCGATGAAAGACTCCACAGTGAGACCACTGCACGACTCCACACAGAGAGCGATGAAAGATTCCACAGCGAGACCATTGCACAACTCTACACAGAGAGCGATGAAAGATTCCACAGCGAGACCACTGCACGACTCCACACAGAGAGCGATGAAAGACTCCACAGCGATACCATTGCGTGACTCCACACAGGGAACGATGAAAGATTACACAGTGAGACCATTGCACGACTCTACACAGAGAGCGATGAAAGACTCCACAGCGAGACCACTACACGACTCCACACAGAGAGCGATGAAAGACTCCACAGTGAGACCATTGCACGACTCTACACAGAGAACGATGAAAGACTCCACAGGGAGACCACTGCACGGCTCTACACAGAGAGCGATGAAAGACTCCACAGCGAGACCACTGCACGAATCTACACAGAGAGCGATGAAAGATTCCACAGCGAGACGACTGCGTGACTCCACACAGGGAACGATGAAAGACTCCACAGCGAGACCACTGCACGACTCCACACAGAGAGCGATGACAGATTCCACAGCGAGACCACTGCGTGACTCCACACAGGGAACGATGAAAGACGCCACAGCGAGACCACTGCGCGACTCCACACAGAGAGCGATGAAAGATTCCACAGCGAGACCACTGCGTGACTCCACACAGAGAGCGATGAAAGATTCCACAGCGAGACCACTGCACGACTCCACACAGAGAGCGATGAAAGATTCCACAGCGAGACCACTGCGCGACTCCACACAGAGAGCGATGAAAGATTCCACAGCGAGACCACTGCACGACTCCACACAGAGAGCGATGAAAGATTCCACAGCGAGACCATTGCACGACTCTACACAGAGAGCGATGAAAGACTCCACAGCGAGACCACTGCATGACTCCACACAGAGAGCGATGAAAGACTCCACAGCGAGACCACTGCACGACTCCACACAGAGAGCGATGAAAGACTCCACAGTGAGACAACTGCACGACTCCACACAGAGAGCGATGAAAGACTCCACAGAGAGACCACTGCACGACTCCACACAGAGAGCGATGAAAGACTCCACAGTGAGACCACTGCACGACTCCACACAGAGAGCGATGAAAGACTCCACAGTGAGCCCATTGCACGACACTACACAGAGAGCGATGAAAGACTCCACAGCGAGACCACTGCGTGACTCCACACAGAGAGCGATGAAAGACTCCACAGCGAGACCACTGCACGACTCCACACAGAGAGCGATGAAAGACTCCACAGCGAGACCATTGTGCGGCTCCACACAGAGAGCGATGAAAGACTCCACAGCGAGACCACTGCACGACTCCACACAGAGAGCGATGAAAGACTCCACAGCGAGACCACTGCACGACTCCACACAGAGAGCGATGAAAGACTCCACAGCGAGACCATTGTGCGACTCCACACAGAGAGCGATGAAAGACTCCACAGTGAGACCATTGCACAACTCTACACAGAGAGCGATGAAAGACTCCACAGCGAGACCACTGCGTGACTCCACACAGAGAGCGATGAAAGACTCCACAGCGAGACCACTGCACGACTCCACACAGAGAGCGATGAAAGACTCCACAGTGAGACCACTGCGTGACTCCACACAGAGAGCGATGAAAGATTCCACAGCGAGACCACTGCGCGACTCCACACAGAGAGCGATGAAAGATTCCACAGCGAGACCACTGCACGACTCCACACAGAGAGCGATGAAAGATTCCACAGCGAGACCATTGCACGACTCTACACAGAGAGCGATGAAAGACTCCACAGCGAGACCACTGCATGACTCCACACAGAGAGCGATGAAAGACTCCACAGCGAGACCACTGCACGACTCCACACAGAGAGCGATGAAAGACTCCACAGTGAGACAACTGCACGACTCCACACAGAGAGCGATGAAAGACTCCACAGAGAGACCACTGCACGACTCCACACAGAGAGCGATGAAAGACTCCACAGTGAGACCACTGCACGACTCCACACAGAGAGCGATGAAAGACTCCACAGTGAGCCCATTGCACGACACTACACAGAGAGCGATGAAAGACTCCACAGCGAGACCACTGCGTGACTCCACACAGAGAGCGATGAAAGACTCCACAGCGAGACCACTGCACGACTCCACACAGAGAGCGATGAAAGACTCCACAGCGAGACCATTGTGCGGCTCCACACAGAGAGCGATGAAAGACTCCACAGCGAGACCACTGCACGACTCCACACAGAGAGCGATGAAAGACTCCACAGCGAGACCACTGCACGACTCCACACAGAGAGCGATGAAAGACTCCACAGCGAGACCATTGTGCGACTCCACACAGAGAGCGATGAAAGACTCCACAGTGAGACCATTGCACAACTCTACACAGAGAGCGATGAAAGACTCCACAGCGAGACCACTGCGTGACTCCACACAGAGAGCGATGAAAGACTCCACAGCGAGACCACTGCACGACTCCACACAGAGAGCGATGAAAGACTCCACAGTGAGACCACTGCGTGACTCCACACAGAGAGCGATGAAAGACTCCACAGCGAGACCACTGCACGACTCCACACAGAGAGCGATGAAAGACTCCACAGCGAGACCATTGTGCGGCTCCACACAGAGAGCGATGAAAGACTCCACAGCGAGACCACTGCACGACTCCACACAGAGAGCGATGAAAGACTCCACAGCGAGACCACTGCACGACTCCACACAGAGAGCGATGAAAGACTCCACAGCGAGACCACTGCACGACTCCACACAGAGAGCGATGAAAGACTCCACAGCGAGACCATTGTGCGACTCCACACAGAGAGCGATGAAAGACTCCACAGTGAGACCATTGCACAACTCTACACAGAGAGCGATGAAAGACTCCACAGCGAGACCACTGCGTGACACCACACAGAGAGCGATGAAAGACTCCACAGCGAGACCACTGCACGACTCCACACAGAGAGCGATGAAAGACTCCACAGCGAGACCACTGCACGACTCCACACAGAGAGCGATGAAAGACTCCACAGTGAGACCATTGCACGACTCTACACAGAGAGCAATGAAATACTCCACAGCGAGACCATTGCATGACTCCACACAGAGAGCGATGAAAGACTCCACAGCGAGACCACTGCGTGACTCCACACAGAGAGCGATGAAAGACTCCACAGCGAGACCACAGCACGACTCCACACAGAGAGTGATGAAAGACTCCACAGTGAGACCACTGCACGACTCCACACAGAGAGCGATGAAAGACTCCACAGAGAGACCACTGCACGACTCCACACAGAGAGCGATGAAAGACTCCACAGCGAGACCATTGCACGACTCCACACAGAGAGCGATGAAAGACTCCACAGAGAGACCACTGCACGACTCCATACAGAGAGCGATGAAAGACTCCACAGCGAGACCACTGCACGACTGCACACAGAGGGCGATGAAAGACTCCACAGCGAGACCATTGCACAACTCTACACAGAGAGCGATGAAAGATTCCACAGCGAGACCACTGCACAACTCCACACAGAGAGCGATGAAAGACTCCACAGCGAGACCATTGCACGACTCCACACAGAGAGCGATGAAAGACTCCACAGTGAGACCACTGCACGACTCCACACAGAGAGCGATGAAAGATTACCCAGCGAGACCATTGCACAACTCTACACAGAGAGCGATGAAAGATTCCACAGCGAGACCACTGCACGACTCCACACAGAGAGCGATGAAAGACTCCACAGCGAGACCATTGCGTGACTCCACACAGGGAACGATGAAAGATTACACAGTGAGACCATTGCACGACTCTACACAGAGAGCGATGAAAGAGTCCACAGCGAGACCACTACACGACTCCACACAGAGAGCGATGAAAGACTCCACAGTGAGACCATTGCACGACTCTACACTGAGAACGATGAAAGACTCCACAGGGAGACCACTGCACGGCTCTACACAGAGAGCGATGAAAGACTCCACAGCGAGACCACTGCACGACTCTACACAGAGAGCGATGAAAGATTCCACAGCGAGACGACTGCGTGACTCCACACAGGGAACGATGAAAGACTCCACAGCGAGACCACTGCACGACTCCACACAGAGAGCGATGACAGATTCCACAGCGAGACCACTGCGTGACTCCACACAGGGAACGATGAAAGACTCCACAGCGAGACCACTGCGCGACTCCACACAGAGAGCGATGAAAGATTCCACAGCGAGACCACTGCGTGACTCCACACAGAGAGCGATGAAAGACTCCACAGCGAGACCATTGCACGACTCTACACAGAGAGCGATGAAAGTTTCCACAGCGAGACCATTGCACGACTCCACACAGAGAGCGATGAAAGAATCCACAGTGAGACCACTGCGCGACTCCACACAGAGAGCGATGAAAGATTCCACAGCGAGACCACTGCACGACTCCACACAGAGAGCGATGAAAGATTCCACAGCGAGACCACTGCGCGACTCCACACAGAGAGCGATGAAAGATTCCACAGCGAGACCACTGCACGACTCCACACAGAGAGCGATGAAAGATTCCACAGCGAGACCATTGCACGACTCTACACAGAGAGCGATGAAAGACTCCACAGCGAGACCACTGCATGACTCCACACAGAGAGCGATGAAAGACTCCACAGCGAGACCACTGCACGACTCCACACAGAGAGCGATGAAAGACTCCACAGTGAGACCACTGCACGACTCCACACAGAGAGCGATGAAAGACTCCACAGAGAGACCACTGCACGACTCCACACAGAGAGCGATGAAAGACTCCACAGTGAGACCACTGCACGACTCCACACAGAGAGCGATGAAAGACTCCACAGTGAGCCCATTGCACGACACTACACAGAGAGCGATGAAGGACTCCACAGCGAGACCACTGCGTGACTCCACACAGAGAGCGATGAAAGACTCCACAGCGAGACCACTGCACGACTCCACACAGAGAGCGATGAAAGACTCCACAGCGAGACCATTGTGCGACTCCACACAGAGAGCGATGAAAGACTCCACAGTGAGACCATTGCACAACTCTACACAGAGAGCGATGAAAGACTCCACAGCGAGACCACTGCGTGACTCCACACAGAGAGCGATGAAAGACTCCACAGCGAGACCACTGCACGACTCCACACAGAGAGCGATGAAAGACTCCACAGTGAGACCATTGCACGACTCTACACAGAGAGCAATGAAACACTCCACAGCGAGACCATTGCATGACTCCACACAGAGAGCGATGAAAGACTCCACAGCGAGACCACTGCGTGACTCCACACAGAGAGCGTTGAAAGACTCCACAGCGAGATCACTGCACGACTCCACACAGAGAGTGATGAAAGACTCCACAGTGAGACCACTGCACGACTCCACACAGAGAGCGATGAAAGACTCCACAGAGAGACCACTGCACGACTCCACACAGAGAGCGATGAAAGACTCCACAGCGAGACCATTGCACGACTCCACATAGAGAGCGATAAAAGACTCCACAGCGAGACCACTGCACGACTGCACACAGAGAGCGATGAAAGACTCCACAGCGAGACCATTGCACAACTCTACACAGAGAGCGATGAAAGATTCCACAGCGAGACCACTGCACAACTCCACACAGAGAGCGATGAAAGACTCCACAGCGAGACCATTGCACGACTCCACACAGAGAGCGATGAAAGACTCCACAGTGAGACCACTGCACGACTCCACACAGAGAGTGATGAAAGACTCCACAGCGAGACCACTGCGTGACTCCACACAGAGAGCGATGAAAGATTCCACAGCGTGACCACTGCACGACTCCACACAGAGAGCGATGAAAGATTCCACAGCGAGACCATTGCACAACTCTACACAGAGAGCGATGAAAGATTCCACAGCGAGACCACTGCACGACTCCACACAGAGAGCGATGAAAGACTCCACAGCGAGACCACTACACGACTCCACACAGAGAGCGATGAAAGACTCCACAGTGAGACCATTACACGACTCTACACAGAGAACGATGAAAGACTCCACAGGGAGACCACTGCACGACTCTACACAGAGAGCGATGAAAGATTCCATAGCGAGACAACTGCACGACTCCACACAGAGAGCGATGACAGATTCCACAGCGAGACCACTGCGTGACTCCACACAGGGAACGATGAAAGACTCCACAGCGAGACCACTGCACGACTCTACACAGAGAACGATGAAAGACTCCACAGCGAGACCACTGCACGACTCTACACAGAGAGCGATGAAAGATTCCACAGCGAGACAACTGCACGACTCCACACAGAGAGCGATGACAGATTCCACAGCGAGACCACTGCGTGACTCCACACTGGGAACGATGAAAGACTCCACAGCGAGACCACTGCGTGACTCCACACAGAGAGCGATGAAAGACTCCACAGCGAGACCACTGCACGACTCCACACAGAGAGCGATGAAAGATTCCACAGCGAGACCACTGCGTGACTCCACACAGAGAGCGATGAAAGACTCCACAGCGAGACCATTGCACGACTCCACACAGAGAGCGATGTAAGATTCCACAGCGAGACCACTGCGCGACTCCACACAGAGAGCGATGAAAGATTCCACAGCGAGACCACTGCACGACTCCACACAGAGAGCGATGAAAGATTCCACAGCGAGACAATTGCACGACTCTACACAGAGAGCGATGAAAGACTCCACAGCGAGACCACTGCGTGACTCCACACAGAGAGCGATGAAAGACCCCACAGCGAGACCACTGCACGACTCCACACAGAGAGCGATGAAAGACTCCACAGTGAGACCACTGCACGACTCCACACAGAGAGCGATGAAAGACTCCACAGAGAGACCACTGCACGACTCCACACAGAGAGCGATGAAAGACTCCACAGTGAGACCACTGCACGACTCCACACAGAGAGCGATGAAAGACTCCACAGTGAGCCCATTGCACGACACTACACAGAGAGCGATGAAAGACTCCACAGCGAGACCACTGCGTGACTCCACACAGAGAGCGATGAAAGACTCCAAAGCGAGACCACTGCACGACTCCACACAGAGAGCGATGAAAGACTCCACAGCGAGACCATTGTGCGGCTCCACACAGAGAGCGATGAAAGACTCCACAGCGAGACCACTGCACGACTCCACACAGAGAGCGATGAAAGACTCCACTGCGAGACCACTGCACGACTCCACACAGAGAGCGATGAAAGACTCCACAGCGAGACCACTGCACGACTCCACACAGAGAGCGATGAAAGACTCCACAGCGAGACCTTTGCACAACTCTACACAGAGAGCGATGAAAGACTCCACAGCGAGACCACTGCGTGACTCCACACAGAGAGCGATGAAAGACTCCACAGCGAGACCACTGCACGACTCCACACAGAGAGCGATGAAAGACTCCACAGCGAGACCACTGCGTGACTCCACACAGAGAGCGATGAAAGACTCCACAGCGAGACCACTGCACGACTCCACACAGAGAGCGATGAAAGACTCCACAGCGAGACCACTGCACGACTCCACACAGAGAGCGATGAAAGACTCCACAGCGAGACCACTGCGCGACTCCACACAGAGAGCGATGAAAGACTCCACAGTGAGACCATTGCACGACTCTACACAGAGAACGATGAAAGACTCCACAGGGAGACCACTGCACGACTCTACACAGAGAGCGATGAAAGATTCCACAGCGAGCCAACTGCACGACTCCACACAGAGAGCGATGACAGATTCCACAGCGAGACCACTGCGTGACTCCACACAGGGAACGATGAAAGACTCCACAGCGAGACCACTGCACGACTCTACACAGAGAACGATGAAAGACTCCACAGCGAGACCACTGCACGACTCTACACAGAGAGCGATGAAAGATTCCACAGCGAGACAACTGCACGACTCCACACAGAGAGCGATGACAGATTCCACAGCGAGACCACTGCGTGACTCCACACAGGGAACGATGAAAGACTCCACAGCGAGACCACTGCGTGACTCCACACAGAGAGCGATGAAAGACTCCACAGCGAGACCACTGCACGACTCCACACAGAGAGCGATGAAAGATTCCACAGCGAGACCACTGCGTGACTCCACACAGAGAGCGATGAAAGACTCCACAGCGAGACCATTGCACGACTCCACACAGAGAGCGATGTAAGATTCCACAGCGAGACCACTGCGTGACTCCACACAGAGAGCGATGAAAGACTCCACAGCGAGACCATTGCACGACTCTACACAGAGAGCGATGAAAGTTTCCACAGCGAGACCATTGCACGACTCCACACAGAGAGCGATGAAAGAATCCACAGTGAGACCACTGCGCGACTCCACACAGAGAGCGATGAAAGATTCCACAGCGAGACCACTGCGCGACTCCACACAGAGAGCGATGAAAGATTCCACAGCGAGACCACTGCGCGACTCCACACAGAGAGCGATGAAAGATTCCACAGCGAGACCACTGCACGACTCCACACAGAGAGCGATGAAAGATTCCACAGCGAGACCATTGCACGACTCTACACAGAGAGCGATGAAAGACTCCACAGCGAGACCACTGCGTGACTCCACACAGAGAGCGATGAAAGACCCCACAGCGAGACCACTGCACGACTCCACACAGAGAGCGATGAAAGACTCCACAGTGAGACCACTGCACGACTCCACACAGAGAGCGATGAAAGACTCCACAGAGAGACCACTGCACGACTCCACACAGAGAGCGATGAAAGACTCCACAGTGAGACCACTGCACGACTCCACACAGAGAGCGATGGAAGACTCCACAGTGAGCCCATTGCACGACACTACACAGAGAGCGATGAAAGACTCCACAGCGAGACCACTGCGTGACTCCACACAGAGAGCGATGAAAGACTCCAAAGCGAGACCACTGCACGACTCCACACAGAGAGCGATGAAAGACTCCACAGCGAGACCATTGTGCGGCTCCACACAGAGAGCGATGAAAGACTCCACAGCGAGACCACTGCACGACTCCACACAGAGAGCGATGAAAGACTCCACAGCGAGACCACTGCACGACTCCACACAGAGAGCGATGAAAGACTCCACAGCGAGACCACTGCACGACTCCACACAGAGAGCGATGAAAGACTCCACAGCGAGACCATTGCACAACTCTACACAGAGAGCGATGAAAGACTCCACAGCGAGACCACTGCGTGACTCCACACAGAGAGCGATGAAAGACTCCACAGCGAGACCACTGCACGACTCCACACAGAGAGCGATGAAAGACTCCACAGCGAGACCACTGCGTGACTCCACACAGAGAGCGATGAAAGACTCCACAGCGAGACCACTGCACGACTCCACACAGAGAGCGATGAAAGACTCCACAGTGAGACCATTGCACGACTCTACACAGAGAGCAATGAAAGACTCCACAGCGAGACCATTGCATGACTCCACACAGAGAGCGATGAAAGACTCCACAGCGAGACCATTGTGCGGCTCCACACAGAGAGCGATGAAAGACTCCACAGCGAGACCACTGCACGACTCCACACAGAGAGCGATGAAAGACTCCACAGCGAGACCACTGCACGACTCCACACAGAGAGCGATGAAAGACTCCACAGCGAGACCACTGCGTGACTCCACACAGAGAGCGATGAAAGACTCCACAGCGAGACCACTGCACGACTCCACACAGAGAGCGATGAAAGACTCCACAGTGAGACAATTGCACGACTCTACACAGAGAGCAATGAAAGACTCCACAGCGAGACCATTGCATGACTCCACACAGAGAGCGATGAAAGACTCCACAGCGAGACCACTGCGTGACTCCACACAGAGAGCGATGAAAGACTCCACAGCGAGACCACTGCACGACTCCACACAGAGAGAGATGAAAGACTCCACAGTGAGACCACTGCACGACTCCACACAGAGAGCGATGAAAGACTCCACAGAGAGACCACTGCGTGACTCCACACAGAGAGCGATGAAAGATTCCAATGCGAGACCACTGCGTGACTCCACACAGAGAGCGATGAAAGACTCCACAGCGAGACCATTGCACGACTCTACACAGAGAGCGATGAAAGTTTCCACAGCGAGACCATTGCACGACTCCACACAGAGAGCGATGAAAGAATCCACAGTGAGACCACTGCGCGACTCCACACAGAGAGCGATGAAAGATTCCACAGCGAGACCACTGCACGACTCCACACAAGAGCGATGAAAGATTCCACAGCGAGACCACTGCGCGACTCCACACAGAGAGCGATGAAAGATTCCACAGCGAGACCACTGCACGACTCCACACAGAGAGCGATGAAAGATTCCACAGCGAGACCATTGCACGACTCTACACAGAGAGCGATGAAAGACTCCACAGCGAGACCACTGCGTGACTCCACACAGAGAGCGATGAAAGACTCCACAGCGAGACCACTGCACGACTCCACACAGAGAGCGATGAAAGACTCCACAGTGAGACCACTGCACGACTCCACACAGAGAGCGATGAAAGACTCCACAGAGAGACCACTGCACGACTCCACACAGAGAGCGATGAAAGATTCCACAGCGAGACCACTGCGCGACTCCACACAGAGAGCGATGAAAGATTCCACAGCGAGACCACTGCACGACTCCACACAGAGAGCGATGAAAGATTCCACAGCGAGACCATTGCACGACTCTACACAGAGAGCGATGAAAGACTCCACAGCGAGACCACTGCGTGACTCCACACAGAGATCGATGAAAGACTCCACAGCGAGACCACTGCACGACTCCACACAGAGAGCGATGAAAGACTCCACAGTGAGACCACTGCACGACTCCACACAGAGAGCGATGAAAGACTCCACAGAGAGACCACTGCACGACTCCACACAGAGAGCGATGAAAGACTCCACAGCGAGATCACTGCGCGACTCCACACAGAGAGCGATGAAAGACTCCACAGCGAGACCATTGCACGACTTCACACAGAGAGCGATGAAAGACTCCACAGTGAGACCACTGCACGACTCCACACAGAGAGCGATGAAAGACTCCACAGCGAGACCACTGCACGACTCCACACAGAGAGCGATGAAAGACTCCACAGCGAGACCATTGCACGACTCCACACAGAGAGCGATGAAAGACTCCACAGCGAGACCATTGCACGACTCCACACAGAGAGCGATGAAAGACTCCACAGCGAGACCACTGCGTGACTCCTCACAGAGAGCGATGAAAGACTCCACAGCGAGACCACTGCGTGACTCCACACAGAGAGCGATGAAAGACTCCACAGCGAGACCATTGCACGACTCTACACAGAGAGCGATGAAAGTTTCCACAGCGAGACCATTGCACGACTCCACACAGAGAGCGATGAAAGAATCCACAGTGAGACCACTGCGCGACTCCACACAGAGAGCGATGAAAGATTCCACAGCGAGACCACTGCACGACTCCACACAAGAGCGATGAAAGATTCCACAGCGAGACCACTGCGCGACTCCACACAGAGAGCGATGAAAGATTCCACAGCGAGACCACTGCACGACTCCACACAGAGAGCGATGAAAGATTCCACAGCGAGACCATTGCACGACTCTACACAGAGAGCGATGAAAGACTCCACAGCGAGACCACTGCGTGACTCCACACAGAGAGCGATGAAAGACTCCACAGCGAGACCACTGCACGACTCCACACAGAGAGCGATGAAAGACTCCACAGTGAGACCACTGCACGACTCCACACAGAGAGCGATGAAAGACTCCACAGAGAGACCACTGCACGACTCCACACAGAGAGCGATGAAAGACTCCACAGTGAGACCACTGCACGACTCCACACAGAGAGCGATGAAAGATTCCACAGCGAGACAACTGCGCGACTCCACACAGAGAGCGATGAAAGATTCCACAGCGAGACCACTGCGCGACTCCACACAGAGAGCGATGAAAGATTCCACAGCGAGACCACTGCACGACTCCACACAGAGAGCGATGAAAGATTCCACAGCGAGACCACTGCACGACTCCACACAGAGAGCGATGAAAGACTCCACAGCGAGACCACTGCGCGACTCCACACAGAGAGCGATGAAAGACTCCACAGCGAGACCATTGCACGACTTCACACAGAGAGCGATGAAAGACTCCACAGTGAGACCACTGCACGACTCCACACAGAGAGCGATGAAAGACTCCACAGCGATGCCTGACTCCACAGAGAGCGATACAAGCCTCCACAGAGAGCTCGTTGACAGACTCCAAACTGGAAGCAACTCAAGACTCTATAGCGAAGTCCATGCATGAACAAGACCATGAAGGTCTATCAAGCTTATTTGAGCCACCAGAAGAGGACTATGACAGTCTACCCAGATTATTTGAGCCACCAGAAGGAGACTATGAAAGTCGACCCAGCTCATTGAACCAACAAGAAGACGCTGAATGTCTACCCACTGTATGTGTGACAAGTGACGAAGAAATCACAATTCCCATACAGCATGTGCAGGATCACAGCGAGACTGTCAGAGCTCAGCTTGTCTGCACAGAAGCACTCAACAATCAGAGGAGGGCTACCCATGAGTCCAGAGGGACCACGTCAAATGAAATCGTGAAGATTTCAACTCCAGAAGAGGAGCACCAAGAGTCCAGAGAGACCACGTCAATAGAAATCTTGAAGATTTTGACTCCAGAAGAGGAGCACCAAGAAACCACAGGTGATTCAAATAAACCAGAAATAACTCCAGAAGAGGAGCATAAAGAAATCAATGATGATTCAATTGAACCTGAAATGACTCCAAAAGAGGAGCACCACGAAATCAATGATGATTCAAGTGAACCTGAAATGACTCCAAAAGTGGAAGTACCAAGGAAGCAAAGAAGACGAATCAAATCCACCACAAATGACTGATGTCACCAACATCAATGCAACATCAGATCATTCTCACAATTCTCAAGAAGAAACGCTCAATGCAACAGATACCACAACGGGCACTGAAACCAATAACTGTGACAATGACAATGACTCAAATCATCCACACGGAACACTCATTGAGCACAACAAGAACAACAAACACCGCAAGACGTACAACAGAAACAACAACAACAACAAAGACAACAAGAAGCATAACAGAAACAACAAGCACGACAAGAAAAACAACAAGAACAGTGACGAAAACAACAAAAACAGAAACAACACGCATGACAAGAAAAACAACAAGAACAACAGTGAAAGCAACAAAAACAGAAACAACAAACACGACAAACACAACAACAAGAACGGCAACAACAAGAACGATACCGAAAACAACAAAGACAGAAACGACAGAAACAACATCAATGAAACAACGACCTGTACAACATGGTACAACTCTGCACATGAAGGACAATGCCACAACACACTGCAAAACAATAACAAGACTACAAACATGCCATGGCATGACACAAAATCTCACAAATTCACATCTGCTCCAGAACAAGCAAGCACACCAGCTTTCAAGGCAGATGAGGCACACTAGATCAATACTGCAAGCACAGGAAAAAGTCCAGATCAGACAACAAAGATGACATACAGAATCAATACCGCAAGCACAGGAAAAAGTCCAAGTCAGACAACAAGCATAGAGAAAAAAAAGAAAGTCTAAATCAGACAACAAAGTGATTCGACCATTCGGATACCTCATGATGACTTGTTGGTCACTCAAACGCAAGAACACTGACGGCGCTCATAAAGAAATTACGACTTCAACATCACCACTTCGACAACAGAAGAAGAAAGCAACTCAACCGAACAAATTCATAAAGTTTGGACTCACAAATGTTTTATTAAGATTGGACTCATAAATATTAATTGGCTTTGTATAATCATCAATATCATCACAACTTGTACATAACAACATTTGTCTACCTGCTTCAAGCAAACGAGAAGAAAAACCTGAGAGACTAAATGTATCAACATTTGACTGATTAACTCATTGATTTTACGTAATGCAGTTGCAAACTGCATCCATTATGTTTGTTCAATTTTCTTTACCACACGCAGAAAATATGTAACACAAGAAAAAAAAGGGGGATGTAGTGACCTCTGTATGTACATGTACATAAGAGGTTAATGTGTAATCAGTAGCACCACATGATTACTAGAGGGCCGGACCAACAGTGGTTTAAAAAGCAACCACATTGTGCCTCTCCCTCTCTCTTGGGTGCACTATGACCAGGGTAGTATCAGATTAGTTCAGATGGCTAGTGCCATTACGTATAGTTACTGTAGTTAGATCTTGTTAACCTTATCACTAGTATCAAAGTTAAAGTAAAGAACTCATGCAATTATTGTGATAGTTACTCAATAAACCTTTTGTTACTACTGGACGAGTTCGAGTCTACTTCATCGAGATTCAGAAGACCTTGGGCGAGATTCTCCGACCCCCCGCCGCGTGAATCCCGCCCCCGCCGGTTGCCGAATTCTCCGGCACCGGGTATTCGGCGGGGGCGGAAATCGCGCCACGCCGGTTGGCGGGCCCCCCCCCCCCGCGATTCTCCGGCCCGGATGGGCTGAAGTCCCGCCGCTAAAATGCCTGTCCCGCCGGCGTAGATTAAACCACCTACCTTACCGGTGGGACAAGGCGGCGCGGGCAGGCTCCGGGGTCCTGGGGGGGGGGGGGGCGGCGGGGCGATCTGGCCCCGGGTGGAGGGTGCCTGGCCCGCGATCGGGGCCCACCGATCCGCGGGCGGGCCTGTGCCGTGGGGGCACTCTTTCCCTTCTGCCTTCGCCACGGTCTCCACCATGGCGGAGACGGAAGAGACTCTCCCCACTGCGCATGCACGGGAATGCCGTCAGCGGCCGCAATGCTCCCACGCATGCGCCGCCCGGAGATGTCATTTCCGCGCCAGCTGGCGGGGCACCAAAGGCCTTTTCCGCCAGCTGGTGGGGCGGAAATTCGTCCGGCGCTGGCCTAGCCCCTTAAGGTTGGGGCTCGGCCCCCAAAGATGCGGAGCATTCTGCACCTTTGGGGCGGCGCGATGCCCGACTGATTTGTGTCATTTTGGGCACCATCGGCGGACATCGCGCCGATACCGGAGAATTTCGCCCCTTATCCTTAACCAAGGATTGAGTAGCACATGTTACCTACCACACAGGTAACAAAACACTGGCCACCTCCCACTACTCCACCCAGTCCTGGCAGAAGCACCCCAGCCAGCGGCAAGACTGTCGGCGAAGTATGGGGGTGCTGGACACTGTCCGTATGCCCTCTCTCTCTCCGCAGCCACCACGCCAGATTCAAGACTGTTGAGAGCACACGTGGACCGCGCCGTCGGGGACTCGGCCCATTGGAGGCGGAGCATCGCGGGTGGGCCTGATAATAAGTTGCGAACGCGGTTGCAACTATGCGCAGCGCAATGATGTCATTTTGGAGGGGGCGGAGCTTCGCGATTCGGTGCCAAATTTGTGCCTGCTGCGATTTCAGTGTCGGGAGCTATTCTCTGCCTGATCGCCGTTCCCAATTTCGCCGTCAACCAATGGAGAATCCCGCCCCAGGTCTACAGTTCCCTAGTTAAGTCAGCCAATGTGATATTTTATGGCTCCATCCCTTCTATTCTGACTCTATGACACAAGCTGTGAGGAGGATGCAGAGATCTTCAGTATGATTTGGACAAGCTGAGTGATTGGGCAAATGCAGTATAATGTGGATAAATGTGAAGTTATCCACTTTGGTGAGAAAAAAAGGAAGGCAGATTATTACCTGAACAGCTATAAATTGAGAGAGTGGAATGTGCAACGAGACCTGGGGGTATTTATACACCGGTCACTGAAGGTAAGCATGCAGGTGCAGCAAGCAGTAAAGAAGGCAAATGGTATTTTGACCTTCATAGCGAGAGGATTTGAGTACAGGAGCAGGGATGTGTTGCTGCAATTATACAGGGCCTCGGTGAGGCCCCACCTGAAATATTGTGTGCAGTTTTGGTCTCCCTATTTGAGGAAGGATGTTCTTGCTCTACATGGAGTGGAGAGAAGGTTTACCAGAGACATTCCTGGGATGGCATCACTGACATATCAGGAGAGATAAGTCGGTTAGGATTATATTCACTGGAATTCAGAAGATTAAAAGGGGGTATCTCATAGAAACCTATAAAATTCAAACAGAACTAGACAGGGTAAATGCAGGGAGGATGTTCCCGATGATTGGGGTGTCCAGACCAGGGATACGGGGTAGACCATTTAGGGCAGGGATGAGGAGAACTTGCTTTTTTTTTTAAGTTTCTATTTTAAAAAAAATTTGAGTACCCAATGCTTTTTATTCCAATTATGGGGTAATTTAGTGTGGTCAATCCACCTACCCTGCACATCTTTGGGTTGTGAGAATGAGACCCACGCATACACGGGGAGAATGTGCAAACTCCACCTGGACAGTGACCTGGGACTGGGATCGAACCCGGGTCCTCAGCGGCGTGAGGCACCAGTGCTAACCACAGCTCCACCGTGCCACCCAGGAGAACTTCCTTACACAGCAAGTAGTAAGCCTGTGGAATTCGCTACCACATTAACAGGTGAGGCTAAAATATCATATGATTTCAAACAGGAGTTAGATACAGGTCTGGGGGCGAAGGGGATCAAAGAATATGGGGGGAAGGCGGGTTCAGACTATTGAGTTTGATGATCAGCCATGATCATAATGAATGGCTGAGCAGGCTCAAAGTTTGAATGGCCTCATCCTGCTCCTATTTTCTATGTTTCTATTAAACAACATGTGTAACCTTCTGATGCACGATCAATGACCACTAAAAGCGAGGTTGTAGTCCAACTGAAGGCTTTAATAAGCTAGATGTTTCCCCCAGCAGCTCAGGTACAGAATGAAGGCTGCTGGGGCGACACGGCTCTTATACCCCGCCTAGCAGGGCGGAGCTACCATACAGCTTGACCAATAGAAAGCATACAGTTTCCACCAATGGTGCTCCAGCATACCAGCTACCATAATAACTCTACTACCACATTCACCCCCTGTTAAAAAAGAGTCCGGCGGGGGTGTGGCCTGATACTACAAACATGGCAACGTGGTAGAATTAGTTATGGAGGTACCGTAATACCTCCGTACAGCGTTTTGTAACTATTTACAATTCTAATAACTATTTACAATTTAAAATGAAGCAATTAGTCGATCGGGGGCCCTGGTCATCCTCTGTGATTGTCGGAGCTTCGGTGGTGACTCCGGTGGAGGCTCGGGCGTCTGTGATTCCGGGAGCGTGGCTTTGATCTCCATGGCCGCTTCGACACTCCTAGACGGTGCTGGTGGGGAAAACGGTTGACCTGGGAAGGGAGTGCCTGCGGGGAATGTCGGTGGGTGGGGGGGCCTAGACGGGGCCGGCGGAAAGACCGATCCTCCTGTAAAGTGCCCTGGTGGAGGGGATTGTGGGACTGGTGGCTGGGGTGTGCGTGGGGCTCCGGCGGGTGCCAGGTCTCGTAGGGAGACCATATCTTGTCGGCCGTCGGGGTACGCCACATAGGCGTACTGGGGGTTGGCGTGGAGAAGATGGACACTCTCGACCAACGGGTCTGACTAGTGTGCCCGCAAGTGTCTTCGGAGCAGGATGGGTCCGGGAGCTGCCAGCCAGGTCGGGAGCGAGGTCCCAGAGGAGGACTTCCTGGGGAAGACAAGGAGACGTTCGTGAGGTGTCTGGTTGGTGGTGGTACTAAGCAGTGACCGGATGGAGTGGAGGGCATCCGGGAGGACTTCCTGCCAGCAGGAGACTGGGCGATTCCTGGACCGTAGGGCCAGTAGGATGGTCTTCCAGACCGTTCCATTCTCCCTCTCTACCTGTCCATTACCCCGGGGGTTGTAACTGGTCGTCCTGCTCGAGGCGATGCCCTTGCTGAGCAGGAATTGACGCAGTTCGTCGCTCATAAAGGAGGACCCCCTATCACGATGTATGTAGGCGGGGAACCCGAACAGCGTAAAGATATTATGGAGGGCCTTGATGACAGTGGTTGCGATCATGTCAGGGCAGGGGATGGCGAATGGAAACCGGGTGTACTCGGTACGAGGGGAGGGGGCCTTTGAGGTCCAGACTGAGGCGTTCAAAGGGACGGAAAGCCTTTATCAGATGCGCTTTCTCTGGCCAGTAGAAGTGCGGTTTGCACTCCGCGCAGATTTGGCAGTCCCTGGTGGCTGTCCTGACTTCCTCGATGGAGTAGGGCAGGTTGCGGGTCTTGATAAAATGGAAAAAGCGAGTGACCCCCGGGTGGTAGAGGTCCTCGTGGAGGGCTCGGAGGCGGTCCAGTTGTGCGGTGGCACATGTGCCGCGGGACAGGGCGTCAGGAGGCTCATTTAGCTTCCTGGGACGATACAAGATCTCGTAGTTGTAGGTGGAGAGTTCTATTCTCCACCTCAGGATCTTGTCGTTTTTTATCTTGCCCCGCTGTGCACTATCGAACATGAAAGCAACTGACCATTGGTCAGTGAGGAGAGTGAATCTCCTGCCGGCCAGGTAATGCCTCCAATGTCGCACAGCTTCTACTATGGCCTGGGCCTCCTTTTCGACTGAGGAGTGGCGGATTTCGGAAGCATGGAGGGTACGTGAGAAGAAGGCCATGGGTCTGCCCGCTTGGGTGAGGGTGGCCGCCAGAGCTACGTCAGACGCGTCGCTCTCGACCTGGAAGGGGAGGGCCTCATCGATGGCGTGCATCGTGGCCTTTGCAATGTCTGCTTTGATGCGGCTGAAGGCCTGGCGGGCCTCAATCGACAGGGGAAATGCTGTGGATTGGATCAGGGGACGGGTCTTGTCCGCAAAATTGGGGACCCACTGGGCGTAGTAACTGAAAACCCTAGGCAGCGCTTCAGGGCCTTGGAGCAGTGAGGGAGGGGGAACTCCATAAGGGGTTCAGGGTTGGGGCCTATAACTCCATTTCGCACTACGTAGCCGAGGATGGCTAGGCGGTCGGTGCTAAACACGCATTTATCCTTGTTGTATGTAAGGTTAAGGATTTTTGCGGTCTGGAGGAATTTTTGGAGGTTGGTGTCATGGTCCTGCTGGTATTGGCCGCAGATGGTGGCATTATCGAGATACGGGAATGTTGCCCGTAAACCGTACCGGTCAACCATTCGGTCCATCTTGCGCTGGAAGACCGAAACCCCGTTGGTGACAACGAAGGGAACCCTTAAGAAGTGGTAGAGCCGCCCATCTGCCTCGAAGGCAGTGTATTTGCGGTCACTAGTGCGGATGGGGAGCTAGTGGTAGGCGGACGTGAGATCCACCGTGGAGAAGACCTTGTAATGCGCGATCCTGTTTACCAGGTCAGATATGCGGGGGAGAGGGTACACGTCCAACTGCGTAAACCTGTTGATGGTCTGACTGCAGTCGATGACCATCCTATGCTTCTCCCCGGTCTTTACCACCACTACTTGAGCTCTCCAGGGACTGTTGCTGGCTTCAATGACTCCTTCCCTCAGTAGCCTTTGGACCTCTGACATAATAAAGATCCGGTCCTGGGCACTGTACCGTCTGCTCCTGGTGGCGACGGGTTTGCAATCCGGTGTGAGGTTCGCAAACAGGGAAGGCGGGTCGACCTTAAGGGTCGCGAGGCTGCAGACAGTGAGGGGGGGTATAGGGCCGCCGAATTTGAAGGTTAGACTTTGGAGGTTACACTGGAAGTCTAACCCGAGGAGTGTGGCCGCGCAGAGGTGGGGAAGGATGTAGAGACAATAATTTTTGAACTCCCTTCCCTGGACTGTGAGGTTTGCTACACAAAACCCCTTTATCTCCACTGAGTGGGAACCGGAGGCCAGGGAGATTTTTTGATTAACGGGGTGGACGAGGAGAGAACCTTACCGTGTCGGGGTGTATGAAGTTCTCCATGCTCCCAGAGTCAATTAGACAGGACGTCTCTTGCCCCTTGATAAATACAGTCGTTGTAGCAGTTGAGAGTGTTCGAGGCCGGGACTGATCCAGAGTCACCGAGGCTAATCGCAGCAGTTGAGTGTTCTCTTCGGACAGTGTGTGGTCAGCCGAGCTGGGGTCCATCCAAGATGGCGGCTCCCATTGGTCGCACATGGTTGGGGGTACACAAAATGGCGGCGCCCATCCCTCTAACGTGGTGTCCATGGGACAAGATGGCGGCGCCTGGGGGCCGCATGTGGCCCTGGAGTAGGAAGATGGCGGCGACCGCTGGCCGCACGGGGACCGTGGAGAGGTTTGTGGTGGCGGTCCGCATTCACCGCCGGAGACCTCGGCAATCACACGGGCCTGGCATTCCACCACAAAATGGCCCTTTTTACCGCATCCCTTGCAGGTGGATGCGCTGGCCGGGCAGCGCTGGCGGGGGTGCTAGGCCTGCCCGCAAAAGTAGCAGCGGGGCCCCCAGGGTTGCCAGGCCGCCTTGCTGCACAGGCTTGTGGGGGGATGGGGGATGTCTCAGGGTCGGCTGCGGGGGAGTTCCACGCTGCCCAGGGGACTGCCGCGTGGTCGGGAAAGTAAGCACGGGCGTTTCTGGAGGCCACATCCAGGAAGCCTGCAAGGGCCCGTGC
This sequence comes from Scyliorhinus torazame, assembly GCF_047496885.1. Classification (NCBI taxonomy): domain Eukaryota; kingdom Metazoa; phylum Chordata; class Chondrichthyes; order Carcharhiniformes; family Scyliorhinidae; genus Scyliorhinus; species Scyliorhinus torazame. The sequence goes on from NC_092707.1 coordinate 61,068,087, forward strand.
CTCCTTGATACCTAGAGTGACTTTTTCTTGCAGTCGCTGACGGATTTGTGAGGATAGCATACCTGCCACGAAAGCGTCCCGGACCAAGAGTACAGTGTGTTCCTTCGCCGAAACTTATAGGCAGCTGCAGTTTCTCCCCAACACCAGGCGTGCACGGTAGAATTCTTCCAGCGATTCCCCAGGGGTTTGTCGCCTCGTTGCTAGCAGGTGCCGGGCGTAGACCTGGTTTACTGGGCGAATATAATGTTATTTTAGCAGCTCTAGTGCTGCATCAAAGTCTTCCGCTTCCTCAATGAGGGTGTAAATCTCTGGGTTCACCCTTGTGTGCAGGACTTGCATTTTCTGTTCTCCCATGGGTGTGTTTTCGGCCGTCCTGAGATACCCTTTAAAGCACGGCAGCCAGTGCTTGAAGATTGCCGCTGAGTTTGCCGCATGGGGGCTGAGTTGCAGAGACTCCGGCTTGATTCGGAGCTCCATCCTTTTTTAAAAACTAGCTTATTAAATTGATGCACGATCAATGACCACTAAAGCAAGATTCTAGAATCTCGCCAACAACCGAGGTTAGGCTAATTGGCCTATAATTTTCCATCTTTTTCCTTGTTCCTTTCTTGAACTACCTCTACTACCACACCTTCTGAATAGCTATTTAAAAAAATGTATTCTGGCAATCTCTAAAACCCAGCATTTTACTTACCTAACCTTCACGATAACAATCTTCCTGACTCCCCAAAGCTTGTCCACCATCTAAAAGGCACATGTCAGGAGTGTAATGGAATACTCTCCACTTGCCTGGATGAGTGCAGCTCCAACAACACTCAAGAGGCTCAACACCATCTAGGAAAAAGCAGCCCACTTGATTGGCATCCCACCCGTAAACATTCACTCTCTCCACTGCTGATACACAGCAGTAGTTGTGTGTACCATCGACAAGATGCACTGCAGGAACTCACAAAATCTCCTCAGACAGCACCTTCCAAACACATGACCACTGCCATCGAGAAGGACAAGGGCAGCAGGTACATGGGAACAACACTACATACAAGATCACCTCCAAGTCACTCTCCATCCTGACTTGGAAATATATCGCTGTCCCTTCACTGTCGCTGGGTCAAAAATCCGAAGAAAAGCCCCTAACAGCACTGTGGGTGTTTCTACAGCACACAGACTGCAGCTGTTCAAGGTGGCAGCTTGTCACGGCCTTCTCATGTAAATTAGGGATGGGCAACAGATGCTGGTCTAGCCAGCTGTCATGAGGACCACGAAGGCCATGGGGGATCATCAATAGATCTCTCCGTGGGATTCGTGGAATATGAGTTACCCTATTGAGTGGGCGGAAACTCATCCAATAGGAACTATTTGGCGGGAATTTAAAACCTGCGGCCCGGATCTGGACAGCATTCACGATGGTCCCCGAGCTGGGACACAAGGATTGTATGTCACGGCTGCGGTTTTGCACCAGGTTAAGCTTGTTATTTCCGAATTTGGCGGGGAGGGTGGAGAATCAACAGGAAAATCAAAAAAGAAATCCCAGTGCCATAAGACCTGAGAGAGTGTTTTAAGACCTAGACGCAGTCTAGGTATGGAATTTCGGAGATGGGTCCCTGAAGCCAAATTGGAAAACACGGGGCCTGTATCCTAAAAGGTGAAGGTTCAAGACAAACTTCTGAGGAAGCACCTGGATTACTTCAGAGGTAGGGAGCCTGCCCTTGTTGGGGCCTCACCTCCGACCCCAGTGGCGGCCATTGTTGGCACAGGGCTACCACCTTAGAGGATCCCATGCCCATTTCTCCTGATTGTGATGACTCAGGTTCAGATATAGGGGTCGAGAAATTAGGAGTTCCCCTGATAGCCAATACCAAAGACGAATAGACGTCGGTGACCCTTAGGCAGTCCCCGTGGAAGCAATGATCGCCGATCCACTTCATACATCCTGATCCAGCTCCGTTTGTCACAAAATCAAGCCCGAGGTTGGAGAGGCGGAGCAGGCATCCTCGCGTGGAAGCATTGACGGGGGAGGGATGTTATGTTGACCTCGAAGGCTAGGGCAATCTTCGATAGATCTCTCTGTGGGGTTCCTCTGTTGAGCGGGCGAATAGAAACTATTCGGCATGAGTTTAAAACCTACCACCTGGATCGGGACCAGCATATCCGATGGCCCGCGGCTGGGATGCAATCATTGTACACTGTGGCTATTTTCGTTGTCTAAATAAATTAGAGTTTTTATGAAGCCTGGCCTTGACAGAGTTATTACACCAGCAAAGCCCACATCCCTGAATGAATAAATAAACAAAATATCACCTCTAAAGTACGAACATGAACCACGAACTAGATATTCGTCACACCATCAGGATCCACAAGAGCTCAGCAATTAAAGAAGAAATCCCACCACCATTTTTTTCCTCTTTGTCCTTGAGATGTGTGTATGATTGACAAGGTCAACATTTATTGGCCATCCCTAATTTCCTTTGAACCAAGGGCATTACTGTGGGTCTGGAGTCACATGTGGGCCAGAAGTGGTGAAGATAGCAGGTTTCGTTCCACGGAGGACATCAGTGAACCAGATGGGTTTTTACAGCAAAATGGTAGCTTCATAATTGTGAATGACAAGAGCATTTAATCCAGATTTATTAGCTAACTAAAGTAAAATAAAGGAATTTATTTTCAGTCTGTCTTAGAGTAGCCGTAATCTTCATAGGTGGGAAGAAGTCAAGGCGAGTTTAAAACCTGCAACCTGGATAGGGACCGGCATTCCCAATGGTCCGCGGGCTGGGATGCAATCATTATAAAATTCAGATTTCCACAATTATGTGGTTACAATTAAGCATCGACAGCAAATGGTTCACCAGTCTTGAAGAAACTGTTGTTTGTTGAAACCCATCACAACAATATTGACAGAATATACTGAGGAGCTCTTTGGAATGTAACTTTTTAATTTTTTAACTTTTAAAAAAAAAATTTTGAGGACCCAATTCATTTTTTTTCCAATTAAGGGGCAATTTAGCGTGACCAATCCATCTACCCTGCACAATATTTTGGGTTGTGAGGGTGCGACCCACCCAGACACGGGGAGAACGTGCAAACTCCACACTGACAGTGACCCGGGGCTTGGATCGAACCTGGGTCTTTGGTCTGTGAGACAGCAGTGCTAACCATTGTGCCACCCTGATTTCTATTCATTATGATCCAACGTTGCCACTTTATTTGCAGAGGAAGGAATGGACACATGACCTCCATGAAATATGGTTTGAAATAAAATAATAAGCCCTCTTTTTATATGAACTGACAGCACTGCTGAACTGCAGCACAGTGGTTAGCACTGTTGCTTCATTGCGCTGGGGACCCGTATTCGATTCCTGGCTTGGGTCACTGTCTGTGTGGAGTCTGCACATTCTCCCGTGTCTGTGTGGGTTTCCTCCGGGTGCTCCGGTTTCCTCCCACAAAGTCCCGAAAGACGTGCTCGTTAGGTGAATTGGACATTCTGAATTTTCCCTCAGTGTACCTGAACAGGCGCCGGAGTGTGGCGACTAGGGGATTTTCACAGTAACTTAATTGCAGTGTTAATGTAAGCCTACTTGTGAAACTAATAAAGATCAATATTATTACAGTTAATGCGCAACACAATTTGAGCAACAGGGCAGTCAAGCTCACTGAGATGATCATTTGTGTCTGTTCAGGAATGTAATACCAAATATCTTCATGTCATTGCTACTCCCTGAGGCTACACAGTGTGGCAGTCACACCTGCCTGCAGTGTTTGTTGAGTGATTTGTCAGCAGAACATAGATAAACAGGACACAAGAGTCTTGGGATCACAGGATGAATTTAGTGAGTGCTATAAATTATCAAAAGAAATCTTCACAGACCAGCCTCAAAAACTGACATTGCAACGGCATGGGATTTCCCCGTCAAAACATCACTTGAAAACAAAATTACTGATTTATAACCCAAGATACGTAAACTGCCCTGAAGTGAATGACTGCAAAAGTTTATTTCTGAAATATATAATTTTAATAAACTTTAAAGACTAGCTGAAGGACCTTTTCTCCAAGGGCTCATAAATCACTAATAGAAAAATATTTGATCATTTTCATCCATCTTGAGTGATGGATGTGGTGATATGCCTGTGATATACCTGTGCCCAGTTCTGCATATAGTTAGTAATGTGACCTCCAAAAAGCTGGTGGACAGGCTTTGTATGGGCGAATAAAACTCTGAGGGTGAAGGAAATGTGGTTGGAGCGTAGTTGGGGGGAGGGTGGGTTGGCGCTGCCGAACTTCTGCAACTACTACTGGGTGGCTAACATAGCCATGATTAGGAAGTGGGTAATGGGGGAGGGGTCGGCATGTAAAGGCACCAGTCTGGGAGCATTGGTAATGGCACCTCTGCCGTTCTCGCTGGCCAGATACTCCACAAGTCCGGTAGTAGTGGCGGCACTGAGGATCTGGGGGCAATGGAGGAAGTATAAGAAGGTGGAGGGTGCGTCGGTCTGGACCCCGATTTGCATCAACCACAGGTTTGCACCGGGCTGGATAGTGGGTTCCAGAGCTGGCAGAGGGCAGAAATTAGAAGGATGGGGGGATCTGTTTATAGATGGGAGCTTTCCCAGCTTGAAGGCGCTGGAGGATAAATTTAAACTGCCGCCAGGGAATGGTTTTAGATATTTGCAAGTGTGAGACTTCCTGAGAAAGCAGGTGCCGGCCTTTCCGCTGCTGCCGCCGCGGGGGATACAGGATAGAGTAGTTTCCGGTACCTGGGTGGGGGAAGGGAAGGTGTTGGATATCTACCAGGAGCTGTTGGAGGCAGAGGAAACCCCGGTGGAGAGGCTTAAGTGCAAGTGGGAGGACGAGCTCGGTGGAGAGTTAGAGGCGGGTCTATGGGCGGATGCCCTAAGCAGGGTCAATTCCCCCTCTTCATGTGACAGGCTTAGCCTAATACAATTTAAGGTGGTCCACCGGGTACACATGATGGCGGCGAGGAAAAGCAAGTTTTTCGGGTTAGAAGATAGATGTGTGAAGTCGCAGGAAGCCCAGCAAACCATGTCCACATGTTCTGGGCATGCCCGAAGCTCAGGGGGTTTTGGCAGTGGTTTGCCAAGGCAATGTCCACGGTGCTAGGATCTCGGGTGGGGCCGAGACCAGAGGTAGCGATCTTTGGAGTGTCAGAAGATCCGGGAGTTCAGGGAGTGAAAGAGGCCGATGTCCTGGCCTTTGCCTCCCTGGTTGCCCGGAGACGGATCTTGTTAATGTGGAGGGACTCGAAGCCCCCGAGTGTAGAGACCTGGGTTAGTGACATGGCTGGGTTTCTCAGTCTCGAGAAAATAAAATTTGCCTTAAGAGGGTCAATGTTGGGGTTCTCTCGGAGGTCGACTTTCTCGGGGAAAATTAAAATGTCGGCAGAAACAGCATTTTGAAGGTGGGGGAGAAAGGCAGACGGATAGGTGTTAGATGGTTGCGGTGTGTGACGATTGGGTCGGGTAGGGAAATGTTTATTTTACCATGTCAATGGTATTGTTTTTGTTATTGCCATAAGAATTTTGCAAATACCTTAATAAAAATATTTTTTTAAAAAGCTGGTGGCGATAGAGATCCATCACATGACTCAATACACCCGGCAGTTGGTAGGAAGACTTACAAGCAGACAGTCACACACAGAAATCCCTCAGTTCTCTTTGAAAAGTGAGTCTGGCTTTAAGTTCGTCTAGCTTGTTTTCTAGAGATTGGACATTAACTCGGAGTAAACTAGGCAGAGGGGCTTTGGGGCCGTGTTGTTTCACTCTCGCCTGCAGGTTCTCCACGCTTCCGGGAGTGACTCCTTCTTTTCGAGCCTGGGAGATGGTGAGAGTGTGCGGTGTTAAGGGTATGGTTTTGTCCAATGAGGTTCTTTACTCTGGTTGGTGTGAGAATGGAGGATTTGTTGCCTTGCTTGCGGATACTGCGTCGGTAGGTGGGTCTGCGCGGTCGAGTGTGCCGGACCGCTGTCGGGCTGCGGTTTGGCTTCACAGATCGGTGGATGTCCAGACCACACTCTGGCGTGGATGGGTCGAAGACCAGTAAGTGGATGACGTCTCTGGGGTCGCGGATGAGGCGATGGCCGGGTCCGTGTGTTCGGGTCCGCAGGGTCCTTTCCAGATGGCGGTCTTCCTTCAGAGGTCAGAGGATCTCGAGACCTGCAAGTAAATTTAAAAGAGCAGTATTAGTGATTGTTAGGCTGTGGGATTTGATTTTTAGGAGTGTGGGGCGACTGTAGAGGGGGTGAGTGGAGGGAGTGCTTGGGCCTGCAGGAGGTCGCAGCTCTCCGGCTCAAGGGGGTTGGGGGGGGGGGGGGGGTTGCGGGGGCGGGGGGGGGGGGGGCGGCGGAGAGGGCTCCAGGCACTGGGATGCTGGTCTGGTCATTGGAGAGTAGCAGAGTGAAGGTCCCAGCTTTGGCGGTGTTTTCCAGGTCTCTCTGCTGATCTCTGTAGCAACCTCCTCCCAGGCTACCTGTCTTATAGATAGTGGTCTCCTCTTCCTGCCTGCTGGTATACATAGCTCAGGTCGCTGGGCACAATGTGGAGAAGGGCATGCAGAGAGTCCTCCTCAAATCTGAAACAAGAAACAATTCCTGCAGTGCAGAAGGAAGCTATTTGGCCCATCGAGCCTGCACTGACCCTTTGAAAGAGGAACCTATCCAGGCCCACTCCCCTACCCTATCCCCGCAACCCCACCTAACCTACACATCTTTGGACACTAAGGGACAATTTAGCATGACCAATCCACCTTACCTGTACACCTTTGGACAGTGGGAGTAAACCGGAGCACCCGGAGGAAATCCACGCAGACATGGGCAGAAAATGCAAACTCCACACAGACACCCAAGGCCGGAATCCGACCCAGGTTTCTGATGCTGTGAGGCAGCAGCACTAACCACTGTGCCACCGTGCCGCCCCTCGGGACTGCTTTGACCCTTCCTGCCTGCCCCTCCCGTAATTCCCTTGCCTTGGACATCTTTGGAGAGAAACATGCAATAACGAGATAATCATCTGTACTAAGATCAGGAAAACTTGTTACTGTCCAAGATGATAGCCACCCATGATCAGTGACAAATCATGGACATTTCAGAAAAGCTTAAGCAGATGCCCAATCACCGTAAAATCCTGAAAATATCACCAGGTCACAAATGCTGAAGTCCTGTCCTTTGCTTGGTCACCCGGCGCTGTCCAGTGCCAGGTGGTCCTTTAATAACTGTCTGTGATCTTGTTCTGGGTTGCGACCTACGACCTCTGACACTGGACATTCCGCCGTTCCAGACTAATTGGGTGGAATCCTCACTTCCATTAGCTCGCAGAGTGCCCTCCGCTCACCACCGGCCTATTTGACACTTTATGCTCCGCGTTAGGACACCAGGCCCAGAAGTCAAAAGGTTGTCCACTTCCAGCTCCGTCTCCCACCACTGTGCCAAAACATGTTGTCCAGCCCAGTGAGCTGGAGGCCCAATGTTAAAGAAATTAATTCCAGCAGTGACCTTGATTAGATTTCGAGCCACCTGCAGCAGTTGGCCTGCTCACGATGTTATTTTAAGTGAGATAAAGTTTTTCTGTGTTTTTTTAAACCTCCCCACTATCCAATCCCCCTTCCAGTCTGCTCTCTGATATCTTGCTCAAGTGACTATTCTTTACGGTGAGCTCAGGTAGTGAGCATTCCTTATTTATTTATTCCAAGGGCAATTGGGGTACATCCCACAGTGCCTGAATTTAGCTCACCCAGTAATCCGATATCAAATTAAGGACCGTTTACGTCCGTGCAGCTCAGCCCCTCATGACCTTAGCTAATCGAGCCCTCAGGCAAACACACTTTTCTAAGTAGCCTATTCGGGCGGCAGGGTAGCTCAGTGGCTAGCACTGTGGCTTCGCATCGCCAGGGTCCCAGGTTCTATTCCCGGCTTGGATTACTGTCTGTGTGGAGTCTGCAGGTTCTCCCCGTGTCTGCGTGGGTTTCCCCCGGGTGTTCCGGTTTCCTCCCACAAGTCCCGAAAGACGCGCTGTTAGGTAATTTGGATATTCTGAATTCTTCCTCTGTGTAACCGAACAGGCGCCAGAATGTGCCAACTTGGGGCTTTTCACAGTAACTTCATTGCGGTGTTAATGTAAGCCTACTTGTTACAATCAAGATTATTAAAAACAAAATTAAAAAATTACCGAAGAAGGACCTACGGAGCGTGGGTCGTATGATCCATCTTACTTTTGAATGCAGACGCTAAACTACTCGCTGGCACGGTGGTTGGAGCCCTGCCTCCCTACTTGTGACAATAAAGATTATTATTGTTATTATGTGTGAGCTGTACCGAAAGTGCTTGTTTAACCATTACATTCCCAGACTCAGCTAGAAATCGTTAGATTTTAACATAAACTTTAGGTGCAATGAAATTAATTGTTACAATTCGGATATTGATTCATTTGTTTGGAAAACGTTGCCACAAAATTGCTTAATGCGTAGTTTATTAGATCTAATTTTGTTTTTGTGGATTCAGTAATTTTGGGACCAAAGATGACCAAAGTCGCAGATCAGTGCAGACCCTTGGTCGGGATGATCTTGTAGATTTGTGGTGGATTTAAAGCCATAGATGCACGTTTAACAATCAAACTGTTACTTCTGCTGTTCTATCCTTTTTCATCCACTTGAGGCCAGCATTACCTTTTCCAACACCCTGGCCTGTTAACAATATCAATAACAAAGAACTTGCAGGAAACCCCAAAGCACTTTACCAGCAATGAAGATTCTTCTGAATTAGAGTCGCTATTATAAAGCAGGAAATGCACGGTAGCACAGTGGCTAGCACTGCTGCCTCACAGCTCCAGAGCCCTGGGTTCAATTCCAGCCTTGGGTGACTGTGTCTGCGGTGGGTTTCCCCTGGGTGCTCCGGTTTCCTCCCACAGTTCAAAGGTGTGCAGGTTAGGTGAATGGACTATGCTAAATTAATGTCCAAAAGGTTAGGTGGGCTTACGTGGATGGAGTGGGGGAGTGCGCCTGGGTAGGGTGCTCTTTCAGAGGGTGGGTGCAGACTCGATGGGCCAAATGGCCTCTTTCTGCACTGCAGGAACTCTATGGAGACATGACAGCCAATTTCCACATAGCATGGCCCCACAAGCACCATTGCGAAATTGAGCACATATCCTTTATTTTCAGCGATTGTTTGAGGGGACAGACCTGTTTGGTTGAGGGGAGAGACAAAGTGTTGTTCAGGTCACTGGGATAACTCCTCCCCTGCTCTCCATTGGATTAGTTTTACATCCATCTGAGGAGATACTTGGAGTCCTGGTTTAACATCTTATCTGAAAGAAGTTTGAAGAATAGCCTCAAATTCACCATCAAATTATGTAATGTGACTGTAACCGTAATTTATAAAGTACAGCTGAACTGCCATATCTGAACATTAAGAAAAAAACTCAAGAAGCCTAAATGTAGGACAACTATTGAAGTGTGTGGTGGGTTAAATAATTTAAAAAAAATCTTATTTCCGGTGGTGACATGTAGGTGGAGGTCGCATATCGGGTGGCTCCCGCTACAGTTTTCGGTATTTGGTCCTTTTCATCCATTTTGTGAAGGGAACTTTCATGTGAACTTTCTCCAATAAAGTCATTGGTATCCGAGGGTGTCGAAATTCCAATGAAAGAATCCAGCAAGGAAAGGGACGAGCACTAGACCGCCAGCAGGCTTGAACACGGTGGGTGGAAAGATGGCGGGAGCAAGCTCGCAGGGTGGGGCTGTGCTCATGAGCAGCAGTTGACAAGCGTTTTGAGCGGCAGGGGAAGGAGATGATGGGAACTCTCAGTCAGTGGAAGATGCGCTGGTCCCAATAGAAGAGGCTCATGGATAGATGTCGGAGATGGTGCATGGTGAGGTGTGTAAATGGGTGGAGGAGGCACTGTCACGGCACAGCGACCACCTCGCGTCACTGGAAGTGGAGCGGTTGAAGGTGGAGGACAGTAATAAAGGACTGAGAGCCAAGGTGGAGAACCTGGAGAACAGGTCACGGTCGGGCTACCTGCGGGGTTGGAGGGCCCGAGGTCGACAGAGTACTTTTCGGGGATGTTTGCGAAGCTGCTGAGGGCGAAGGATAATGCCCCCCCCCCCCCGCCACCATTGAGCTGGATAGGGCTCATCGGTCGCTTCGGCTGAAGCCAAGGACGAATGATCCACCAAGAGCTGTGATAGTCTGCTTTCACAGCTATCAGACGAAGGAGAAGGTCTTCATGGGGGCCAAGTAGAACCGGGAGGTGAGGTGGGAAGGCAGTGGTATCGCATATACCAGGACGTCACGATAGAACTGGCAAGAAAGCGGGCGTCCTTCAACAGAGTGAAGGCAGCGCTTTACAAGAGTGTTGTGTGATTTGGGGTGGTCTATCCGGTGAGGCTGAGGGTTATGCATAACTCCAAGGAACATTTCTTCGAAATGGCAGAGGAGGCAGAGACGTTTGTGAAGGCTTAAGCACTGGGACTGAACTGAGTTGGGAATATGGTTTCCGATGTTATAGCTGGGATGGGGTGATTTGGGGACAATGGGGTTATGTATTGGGTTTTCCCCTTTTGGTCTGTGTTTAACACGTTCAGTTGTTTCGATGGTTTGGATGTGGGGGGTTTTTCTGTGGGTTTTTGTGCTAAATGTGTGGGGGGAAAGGGGACTTTAGCAGAGGCCACCTCACCGGCAAACTTGAGTTGGTTAGTGAACAGAAGCGAGGTGGGGGAGTGGCTGCCAAGCCTGGGTGGGCAGGTTTCGACTGGCCTAGGAGGTGTGAATGGTGGGAGGGGATGGGGAGCACGAAGATAGGAGCCATTTTGAGTGGAAGTGATGGGGGGGGGGTTTGGGATGAAGGGTAGGGATAATTGGCTGGCAGTGACTGGGGTCAGGCCTTGATTCGACCAAGAAGACACAACCGCACCTATACTTCCTCAGGGAACTAAGGAAATTCGGCATATCCATATGGACTCTCACCAACTTTTACAGATGCACCATAGAAAGCATCCTATTTGGCTGTATCACAGCCTGGTATGGCAAATGCTCAGCACAAGGCCGTAAGAAACTACAGAGAGTCGTGAACACAGCCCAGTCCATCACTCAAACACATCTCTCATCCATTGACTTTATCTACACCTCCCGCTGCCTGGGGAAAGCGGGTAGCATAATCAAAGATCCCTCCCACCCGGGTTATACACTCTTCCAACTTCTTCCATCGGGCAGGAGATACAAAAGTCTGAGAACACGCACAAACAGACTCAAAAACAGCTTCTTCCCTGCTGTTACCAGACTCCTGAATGACCCTCTTATGGACTGAACTGATTTCTCCACGCAACTTCTCGACTGAGTTGCATATGTATTTATGTCATGTATCTATCCTATGTCCTATGTTTTTCATGTATGGAACAATCGGTCTGGACTGTACGCAGAACAATACTTTTCCCTGTACTTGGTACACGTAACAATAAATCCAAATCCGTTTGTGGGGCTGGGCCAGGGGTCACCTTGAGTGGTTGGTGGGCCTCAGAGATTGGTGGAGGGGCAGGCATGCCCCAGAGGGTAGTCATGGCTGATAGGAGGGTCCGAATGATCATGTGGAATGTGCAGGGCTGAGTGGACAGGTGAAGCGGAGAAGAGTCTTTTCCCATTTGAAGAGCTTGAGAGCCGATGTGGTGGTGCTGCAGGCGAGACGTTTGAGATTGAAGGACCCGGAAGGCTCCGGAAGGGTTGGGTGAGTCAGCTCTTTCACTTGGACTTTGACAGCAGGGTCTGGGAGGTATAAATATTGGTCGGTAAGAGTTCCAGGTGGAGAAGATGGTGGCAGATGGGGGGACAGATACGTTATAGTTACAGGCTGTTTGGATGGGAGGTTGGTGGTGTTGGTTAGCCTGTATGCCCCGAATTGGGACGATGTGGCGTTCATGATGAAGATGTCAGAGGCCAATCTGGACCTGGACACGCACCAGATAATTTTGGGTAGGGACTTAAACATAATGTTGAATCTGAAAGTGGATCGATTTAAGCCGCGCTCGTTTACCCCTTCGGTGGCGGCGAAGGCATTGGCGGCGTTTATGAAGGAGATGAGTGAGGGGTGAGATTATCTCACATAAAGTGCAGGTTGACAAGGAGATAAGAGATGAGCATCAGCGGCTGGTGGACGAAATTCCGGAAGTTGATGTGCGCAGAGGGTCCCACTCCAGAACTGTTGGCCAGTAGAAAGGAACTGCAGACATAGTTTGACCTTTTGTCCATAGGGAAAGCGATACGCTAGTTGAGGCAGGCAATGGGTGCAGTGTATGAGTATGGGGAGAAGGCCAGCCACTTGTTGGCAGGCTAGCTCAGTCAGCAGGTAGCCGCCCGGGAGATTGTTCAGGTTTGGGGGGGGTGAGGGGGCCAATGACAGCGCTGGAGCAGGTGAATCGAGCATTTACGGAATGTTTTAAGACATTGTACAGGTCAGAGCCCCCGGGGGATGAGTCAGATAGGAGGGAGGGGTTGGAGTGTCTCACAGTGGAAGAGGAGGATAGGGCACGGTTGGAGGAGCCAGTAGAGTCGAGGAGGTTCGGACGGTGACAGGAAAAATGCAAATAGGTAAGGCACCGGGGTCGGATGGGTTCCCCGTGGAATTTTATAAGAGGTTTATGGACAGGTTGGTACCTCTGTTGGTGGAGATGTTTGAGGACGTGGTAGCAAGAGGGCTGCTTCTGGAGACAATGGGGCAGGCATCTACTTCGCTTTTGGTGAAGAAAGATAAGGACCCAGTGGAGTGTGGGTCTTATCGGCCAATATCCCTGATAAACGTAGATGCCATGATCCTTGCCAATGTGTTGGCGCTTAGGCTCGAGGAGTGTCTACCGTAGGTGGTTTGGGAGGACCAGACAGGGTTGAATGTGTGGTGCTTGCTAAACGTGGTACATTCCCCATCAGAAGGGGGGAGCGCATGAGGTGGTGGTGGCATTGGACATGGAGATGACCTTTAAATAGAGTTATTTGTTTGCGGTGTTGGTGCAGTTTGGTATTGGGCCCAAGTTTGTGGTGTTGGTCAAATTGTTATATAAGGAACCGAAGGCGAGTGTTTGTAGGAATGAGGTGAATTCGGGATACCTTCAGCTACACAGGGGCACAAGACAAGGGGTATCTCATGTCCTTTCTCTTTTTTGCGCTGGTGATAGAGACCTTGGCCATTGTGTTGAGGAGCTCGGATAAGTGGAGAGGATAGTGAGGGGCGGGGCGGGTGGAGCATAGGGTGCCCTTGTATGCCAACAACCTTGTTTTGTATATTTTGGACTCAGGCCCCATGGTGGGGGACATAATGGGGCTGCTTAAGTGATTTGGGACGTTTTCTGATACAAACTGTTCTTAGAAAACAGCAAGTGTTATTTGGTCTACCCGCCGGGGAAGGAAGCTAGTTTGGAGGGATTGTGTTTCGTGTGGCGACCACTCACTTTACGTATCTGGGGTGCAGGTGGCTCGAGATTGGGCCAGGCTCCGTAAATTGAAATTTACTAGCCTGGTAGGTCGGGTCAAGGAGGATCTGTAGAGGTGGGGCAGCCTCCCTCTATCATTGGCAGGTCGGTAAGGTTGAATATTTTGCTGCGGTTTTTATTTTTATTCCAATGTTAAACTCCATCCCTCTAGCAATGCAGGACAACATTCCATTTGCCTTCTTAATCACCTGTTGCACCTGTAAACCAACTTTTTGCGGCTCATGCACGAGCACACCCAGGTCTCTCTGCACAGCAGCATGTTTTAATATTTTATCATTTGAATAATAATCACTTTTGCTGTTATCCTACCAAAATGGATAACCTCACATTTGTCAACATTGTATTCCATCTGCCAGAACCTAGCCCATTCACTTAGCCTATCCAAATCCCTCTGCAGACTTCCAGTATTTTCTGCACTTTTTGCTTTACCACTCATCTTAATGTCATCTGCAAACTTGGACACATTGCCCTTGGTCCCCGACTTCAAATCATCTCTGTAAATTGTGAACAATTGTGGGCCCAACACTGATCCCTGAGGGACACCACTAGCTACTGATTGGCAACCAGAGAAACACCCATTAATCCCCACTCTTTGCTTTCTATTAATTAACCAATCCTCTATCCATGCTTTATCCTTAATGCTATGCATCTTTATCTTATGCAGCAACCTTTTGTGTGGCACCTTGTCAAAGGCTTTCTGGAAATCCAGATATACCACATCCATTGGCTCCCCGTTATCTACCGCACTGTTAATGTCCTCAAAACATTCCACTAAATTAGTTAGGCATGACCTGCCCTTTATGAACCCATGGTGCGTCTGCCCAATGGGACAATTTCCATCCAGATGCCTCACTATTTCTTCCCTGATGATAGATTCCAGCATCTTCCCCACTACCAAAGTTAAGCTCACTGGCCTATAATTATCCGCTTTCTGCCTACCTCCTTTTTTAAACAGTGGTGTCACGTTTGCTAATTTCCGATCCGCCGGGACCACCCCAGAGTCTAGTGAATTTTGGTAAATTCTCACTAGTGCATTTGCAATTTCCCTAGCCAGCTCTTTTAGCACTCTGGGATGCATTCCATCAGGGCCAGGAGACATGTCTATCTTTAGCTCCATTAGCTTGCCCATCACTACCTCCTTAGTGATAACAATCATCTCAAGGTCCTCACCTGTCATTACCTCATTTCTATCAGTCACAGGCATGTTATTTGTGTCTTCCACTGTGAAGACCGACCCAAAAAACCTGTTCAGTTCCTCAGCCATTTCCTCATCTCCCATTTTTAAATCTCCCTTCTCATCCTCTAAAGGATCAATATTTACCTTAGCCACTCTTTTTTGTTTTATATATTTGTAGAAACTTTTACTACCTGTTTTTATATTCTGAGCAAGTTTACTCTCATAATCTATCTTACTCTTCTTTATAGCTATTTTAGTAGCTTTCTGTTGCCCCCTAAAGATTTTCCAGTCCTCTCGTCTCCCACTAATTTTGCCACTTTGTATGTTTTTTCCTTCAATTTGATACTCTCCCTTATTTCCTTAGATATCCACGGTCGATTTTCCCTCTTTCTACCGTCCTTTCTTTTTGTTGGTATAAACCTTTGCTGGGCACTGTGAAAGATCGCTTGGAAGGTTCTCCACTGTTCCTCAATTGTTTCACCATAAAGTCTTTGCTCCCAGTCTACCTTAGCTAGTTCTTCTCTCATCCCATTGTAATCTCCTTTGTTTAAGCACAAAACACTAGTGTTTGATTTTACCTTCTCACCCTCCAGCTGTATTTTAAATTCCAACACATTGTGATCACTCCTTCCGAGAGGATCCCTAACTATGAGATCATTAATCAATCCTGTCTCATTACACAGGACCAGATCTAGGACCGCTTGTTCCCTCGTAGGTTCCATTACATACTGTTCTAGGAAACTATCGCGGATACATTCTATAAACTCCTCCTCAAGGCTGCCTTGACCGACCTGGTTAAACCAATCGACAAGTAGATTAAAATCCCCCATGATGACTGCTGTACCATTTCTACATGCATCTGTTATTTCTTTGTTTATTGCCTGCCCCACCATAATGTTACTATTTGGTGGCCTATAGACTACTCCTATCAGTGAGTTTTTGCCTCACTATTCCTGATTTCCACCCAAATGGATTCAACCTTATCCTCCATAGCACCAATGTCATCCCTTACTATTGCCCGGATGTCATCCTTAAATAACAGAGCTACATCACCTCCTTTACCATCCACTCTGTCCTTCCGAATAGTTTGATACCCTCGGATATTTAACTCCCAGTCTTGACCATCCTGTAACCATGTTTCAGTAATGGCCACTAAATCATAGTCATTCACAATGGCGCCATCAACTCATTTACCTTATTCCGAATACTACGAGCATTCAGGTAAAGTACACTTATGTTGGCTTTTATAACTCTGTTTTGAATCTTAACACCACGATCAGTAACCTCTCCTAAGTTATATTTCCTCTTAACGTTTCTCCTAATTTTCTTTGTCGTTGAACCCATATCTTCATGTAACAGCCTGCTGCGTAGCTTACCATTTATGTTTTTACTTCCCGTTTTATTCCTTTTAGTATTCCTGGTCCTATTCACTGAGCTCCCCTCAGTCACTGTACCTTGTACTGTCACCCTTTTTGATTTTTGACTATGGCTACTCTGCCTTACACTTTCCCCCTTACTGCCTTTTGTTTCTGTCCCTGTTTTACTACCTTCCAACTTCCTGCATCGGTTCCCATCCCCTTGCAACATAAGTTTAAACCCTCCCCAACAGCTCTAGCAAACACCCCCCCAGGACATCGGTTCCAGTCCTGCCCGGGTGCAGACCGTCCGGTTTGTACTGGTCCCACCTCCCCCAGACCGTCCGGTTTGTATCAAGGGATATGGGGAAAGGTCGGATCAAGGTATTGAACTTGATGATCAGGAAACCATCAGTGACCAAAGCCGGGAATCGAACCTGGGACCCTGGCGCTGTGATGGAAGGGGTCATTAACAGTGCTATCAAGCAAAAGTTCTAACCACTGTGCTACTATGCCATCCAGATCCTCCCATCCTCAATGGTGGAGGAGCCAAGCACATCAGTGCAAAAGACAAGGCTGGAGCATTTGCACTAATCTTCAGCCAGAAATGCCGAATGGCTGATCCATCTCTGTCTCGTACAGATGCAAAGTCTTCAGCCAATTTGATTCACCCCATGTGATATCAAGAAATGGCTGAAGGTACTAGATACTGCAAAGGTTATGGGCCCTGACAATATTCCAACACTAGTACTGAAGACATGTGCTCTAGAACTTGCTGTACCCTTAACCAAGCTGTTCCAGTACAGCTACAACACTGGCATCTACCCAGCAGTGTAGAAACTTCCCAGGTAAGACCTGTACAGAAAAGGCAGGACAAATCCAACGCTGCCAATTACCACCCTATCAGTCCACTCTCAATCATCAGCAAAGTGATGGAAGGAGTAATCAATAGTGCTATCAAGCAGCACTTCTTTAGTAACAACCTGTTCACGGTCGCTCAATTTGGATTCTGTCAGGGTCACTCAGCTGCCGACCTCATTACAGCCTTGGTTCAAATATGGAAAAATGCTGAATACCAGAAGTGAGATGAGAGTGACTACCCTTGACATCAAGGCAGCATTTGATCGAATATAGCATCAAGGAGCCCCAGCAAAACTGGAGTCGATGGGAATCGGAGGGGGGGTAAACTCTCCACCGGTTGTAGTCATACCTAGTACAAAGTAAGAAGGATGTGGTGGTTGGAGGTCAATCATCTCAGCTCCAGGATATCACTACAGGAGTTCCTCAGGGTAGTGTCCTAGGCCCAAATATCTTCAGCTGCTTCATCGATGACCTTCCTTCTAACAGAAGTCAGATGTGTGGATGTTCGCAGATGACTGCACAATGTTCAGCACCAATCGTGACTCCTCAGACACTGAAGCAGTCCACCTGCAAATGCAGCAAGACCTGGACAATATCCAAGCTTGGGCTGTCAAGTGACAACTAACATTCGCACCTTCCAAACCCACAACCACTAGCATCTAGAAGAACATAGGCAGCAAATACCTGGGAACAACACCATCTCGAAGTTCCCTTCCAATCATTCATCATCCTGACTTGAAAATATATCACCGTCACTGGGTCAAATTCCTGGTTCACCTTTCCAAAAAGCATTGTGGGTGTATCGACATGGACTGCAGTGATTCAAGAAGGCAGCTCACCACCACCTTCTCAAGGATAATTAGGGATGGGCAACAAATGCTGGCCTAGCCAACAAAGCCCACACCCCGTAAAAGTGAATTAAAAAAAGATAATCTTTAAGCTGTTCGCATTCACATGAATCTGCCAGCTGAATTGCTGCTATCACATATTTTAAATGTTCTTGTTTTCATTCTGAACTTTAGTGTTGAATGTTTAACATTCATATCTCACATTTACCCAGGGTTCAAAGTGTGCATTCAAAACCTCTTGTCATTTTTTATCTTTGTTCATCGGTTAGATTTAGATTGGCAGGCATTTTGTAGCACTTCGGCCCAGCAGTTTTAAAAGTGTGGCTACTTCTAATGTTTCAGGCTTGTTCATTAGATCATTGCAATCTCATAGTTTTGCCATTGTGAGTGTGAAACTGCTAGTAACGTAACCTATCGCCATTCATTGTTACAGGAGATGGGATTGGAAAATTTACTGCAGTCACTTTTACTCAGTCAGTAACTTTCTTTTTTTATTCACTCAGTAATTTCCTTTTGTTTTGTCCTTTTGTGTCTGCTTTTCCTTTGTCCTTTTCCTGCAGCCATTAATTTCACTTGCAGCCCACATCTGCCTTTTTTGTTCTTTTTTCAGCAGTTCTTTGTAGATTTTTACCTTACTGTGCACCTTTCTGAGCTGTGTCCTACTTGCAGCCTGTGGCTGTTTGGTTTGTACTTTTCAACAACCTTTTTTGTTGTTGCAGATTTGGATCCTGTTCTGTGTCCCTGGCTTCTCAATGTCTTTTCTGCATCTTAGCCAAGGTTCAAAAAGCTGTTTTTCCTCCCCTTCTGTGTACCATATTTCATGCATGAGGACAGTTGTACTTCTTCAGTATGTGCTCACTGTCTTTAAGATGTCTGCCTCCAGTGGCAGCCCCAGAGCATAGTCACATGTCCACAGAAAGTTGGATTTGTCAATAAAACTGGTTATATTTCACAACTCAGCTCGGTTGGCTGGACAGCTGGTTCCTGATGCAGAGAGAGACCGGCAGCGTGGGTTCAATTCCCGCTCCAGCTGAGTTTATTCATGATAGCTTTACCTTCCTGACCTTGTCCTTCGCCTGAGGTTTGGTGATCCTCAGGTTAAATCACCACCAGTCAGATCTCCCCTTCAAAGGAGAAAGCAGCCTATGGTCATCTGGGACTATGGCGACTTTACATTTTTACATTACATTTCAAAACCCAAACACTCTGCGGCATCCCTGAGTTAAGAAAGGATACAGGTCCCTGAATTGCATCCGGTGGCTCTGGTGTGGATGTGCTGTGAGGATGAGGATGCCATTGGGCTTATCTGTGATCTTCTACAAAGTCATATCTTGCTGATATGACCAGTGAAGGCTCACACATGAAAATAATGACTTGGGATTGATTGTAAAAGGCAACGAAGGAGTCCACACCAAGTAGTTCAAAGAAACTTAGTTAATTTACAATAACCATTATATACATCGCACAGTAGATCCCAACTGGGTCTGCCTTGCCAGTGCCTAACAGGCCGCTTTTATATATCTCACAGCTATATATTGTTTAGAGGTCTCCTGCCTCCTTAACGGAGGAGCTCGTATGCTGCAAGGTTCACAGGGAATTTAATTGTTCCCACCCCGTAAGACCCTTGCAGATCTTAACAGGTGAGTTACTGCTGCTTTCAGGGTGAACCCGAACAAGGGAGCCAGCGATGTTAGGAAAAGAAGCAAAGCTTATCCCACAGAATAAATAAGTAATATTGATCACCCGCTTATGATGTGTTGGCTTGGGACTTCCGATTGCGGCTATGCCTAGGTAGGTCGCACGGTCGGCAGCTCCCGCTGATAACGGACTTGTAGGCCCTTTTAAGGAGCTTCAGCGGCATTTGGACGATGATTCCCGGTGTGGAAAGGAAACAGTGAGGGTCCTCCAGCGCTGTATGGAGTGGACCAGGAGTGGAGCGGTCAAAAAAGTGGCTTTAGAGAAGAGAGGAGAACGGGTGTGAAAAAACAAGATGGCGGCGGGCAGGGATCAGGCAGGGTGGGCCCAGTGGTCCCGGGAGCAGCAGGAGTTTTTAAGAAGCTGCTTTGCTGACTTGAAGGCGGAGATGTTGGCTGGTGGAGACCCAGAAGATGCAGGGGACGGCGATCAAGGAGGTGCAGCAGAAGGACTCTGATATGAGGACGAGATTCTGGGCCTGGCGGTCAGAGTGGAAGCCCACGAGGCGCTGCACAAGAAATGGCAGGAGAAGCTGGAGAACCTGGAGAATAGGTCGAGGAGGCAGAACCTGCGGATTCTGGGTCTCCCTTAAGGCGTGGAGGGGTCGGATGCTGGGGCGTATGTGACCACGATGCTGAGTACGCTGATGGGTGCAGTGGCCTGCCCGAGGCCCCTGGAGCAGGTCCTGGCCAGGAGGCCGAGGGTGAACGAGCCGCCGAGGGCTATGGTGGTAAGGTTCCACCGCTTCACCGACAGGGAGTGTGTCCTGCGATGGGCGAAGAAGGAGCGGAGCAGCAGGTGGGAGAACACCGAGATCCGGATTTATCAGGACTGGAGTGCAGAGTTGGCCAATAAGCTTGCAGGATTCAATCGGGCCAAGGCGGTCCTCCACGGGAAGGGGGTGAAGTTCGGGCTGCTACAGCCGGCGAGGCTGTGGGTCACATACCAGGACCGACACCATTATTTTGATACGCCGGATGAGGCGTGGACTTTCATCAAGAATGAGAAGTTGGACTCGAGTTAATGGATTGCAGTATGTTATGGGGGTTGTTGGTGAGGGGGATGGGGCAGTGTTTGGGTTGGGTTTTCCCCGCGTTTTCTTGCGTCTTTCTGGCCCCGTGGCCCTCGGCCCTCGGGGATTTGGGTGAGGTTGCAGTTGAGAGGAGCTGCGTCACAGGGGGTGAGGTCGGCCCAGGCAGGGAGCGCGGTTTTTCCCACGAAATGGTGGGGGCGGTACCTGAAGCGGGGGGCGGTACCTGAAGCGGGGGACGGTACTGTGTTCGATGTCCGCATTGGTTCATACGGGGTGTGGGGGGGAACTTTCTCTACCCCACTTAGGTGGGGGGGGGGGGTGCTGGAGATTTGGATGGGGAATCCACAGGGGGTTTGGAGGTAGAGGCAGGAGCGACTGGGGTCAGCAGGAGTCAGCTGACTTACGGGAGTGCAATGGGTGGGCGCAGGGGGGTTAAGCAGTTGCTTGGCCGGGGAGGGGTGGGTTTGGGAGGGGGGGGAGGGAACTGGGTTGCTGCTGTGCTGACCGAGGTGGAATTGATGGTAAGAGTGAGAGTCGGGGGGGGGGCCTCCACCTGGGGGGCTGGAGGGTGCGGGAGGCGCGAGCACGTGGCTGGCCTAAAAAAGGAGATGGCTAGTTGGCAGGGGGGGTGGTGGGAGCCCCCCGATCCGCCTGATCACGTGGAACGTGAGAGGCCTGAATGGGCCGGTCAAGAGGGCGCGGGTGTTTTCGCACTTAAAGGGGCTAAAGGCAGACGTAGCCGTGTTACAGGGAACACACCTGAAGATTGCGGATCAAACCAGGCTGAGGAAGGGATGGGTGGGACAGGTTTTTCACTCAGGGTTGGATGCGAAGAACAGGGGGTTCGCAATCTTGGTGAGTAAGCGGGTGGCATTTGAGGCGGTGGGTATTGTGGCAGATAAGGGGGTCGTTATGTTATGGTGAGTGGCAGGCTGCAGGGGGCCCGGGTGGTGCTAGTGAATGTGTATGCTCCGAACTGGGATGATGCAGGGTTCATGAAGCGGATGCTGAGCCGGATTCCGGATCTGCAGTCATGTAGTTTGGTAATGGGGGGGGGACTTTAACATGGTACTGGACCCGGCACTGGATCGGTCTAGGTCGAGGTCGGGTAAGAGGCCGGCTGCGGCCAAGGTCCTGAGGGGGCTCATGGACCAGATGGGGAGAGTGGATCCGTGGAGATTTGCCAGGCCAAGGGCGAAGGAGTTTTCCTTCTTCTCCCATGTACACAAGGCTTACTCGCGGATCGATTTTTCCGTGGTAAGCAGGGCGCTAATTCCAAGAGTGGAGGGGGCGGAGTACTCGGTCATTGCGATCTCGGACCATGCCCCGCACTGGGTGGAGTTGGGGGTGGGGGAGGAGAGAGGCCAACGCCCGCTGTGGCGAATGGATGTGGGACTACTGGCGGACGAGGAGGTCTGTGGGCGGGTCCGGAGGTGTAACCAAAGATATGTGGAGGCCAATGATAATGGGGAGATTTCGGTGAGTGTGGTCTGGGAGGCGCTGAAGGCAGTGGTCAGGGGGGAGCTAATCTCAATCAGGGCTCACAGGGAGAAGAGGGAGAGGATGGAGGGAGAGGTTGGTGGGGGAGATACTGAGGGTGGATAGGAGGTATGCGGAATCCCCCGAGGAGGGGCTGCTGAAGGAGCTCCGGAGCCTTCAAACGGAGTTTGACTTGCTAACCACGGGGAAGGCTGAGGCCCAGTTGAGGAAGGTACAGGGAGCAGTGTATGAGTATGGGGAGAAGGCAAGTCGGATGCTGGCGCATCAGCTGCGGAAGAGGGAGGCGGCTAGGGAGATTGGGGGAATTAGAGATGGGGGGGTAACACGGTGCTGAGCTCAGCTAAGATAAACGAGGTCTTTAAGGACTTTTATGGTAAATTATACGAGTCAGAACCCCCGGAGGGAGAGGAGGAGATGAGGCAGTTCATGGACCAACTGAGGTTTCCAAAGGTGGAGGAAGGGCAGGTAGAGGGATTGGGGGCCCCGATTGAGATGGAGGAACTAATTAAGGGGTTGGGGAGTATGCAGGCGGTCAAGGCCCCAGGGCCGGATGGGTTTCCCGTAAAGTTCTATAGGAAATTCTCGGAGCTGCTGGGCCGGTTGCTGTTGAGAACGTTTAACGAGGCTAAGGAAAAGTGAATCCTCCCCCCGACGATGTCGCAGGCTCTGATCTCGCTTATCCTCAAGCGTGATGAGGACCCGCTGCAATGCGGCTCCTATAGGCCGATTTTGCTCCTTAATGTGGATGCCAAGCTGCTGGCCAAGATCTTGTCGCTAGAAGTGAGGACTGTGTCCTGGGAGTGATTCATGAGGATCAGACGGGGTTTGTGAGGGGCAGGCAGCTGAATACAAATGTGCGGAGGATTCTGAATGTGATCATGATGCCCTCGGAGGGCGGGGACGCAGAAGTGGTAGCGGCAATGGACGCGGAGAAAGCCTTTGACCGGGTGGAGTGGGAGTACCTGTGGGAGGTGTTAGGTAGATTTGGGTTTGGGGAGGAATTCATAGGGTGGGTCAAATTGTTGTATCAGGACACGGCAGCGAGTGTTTTGACGAACCGGCGGCGGTCAGGGTACTTTAGACTATATCGTGGAATGAGGCAAGGGTGCCACTTGTCCCCCCTGCTGTTTGCCCTGGCGATTGAGCCGCTGGCCATGGCGTTGAGGGAGTCCAGAAACTGGAGGGGGTTGGTTCCGGGGGTGGGGGGGGGGGGGAGCACCGTGTTTCACTGTATGCGGATGACCTGCTTCTGTATATTGCAGATCCGGTGGAGGGGATGGGGGAGGTCATGCGGATACTTAGGGATTTTGGAGACTTCTCGGGATACAAGCTAAATGTGGGAAAAAGCGAGCTTTTTGTGGTGCATGCGAGGGGCCAAGAAAAGAGGTTGGGAGAGCTACCGCTCAAGATGGTGGAGAGAAGCTTTCGGTATTTGGGCATCTAGGTGGCCAAGAGCTGGGGGGTCTTGCTCAAGCTCAATTTAGCGCGGCTGGGGGATCAGATGGAGGAGGAGTTTAGGAGGTGGGACATGCTGCCACTCTCCCTGGTGGGCAGGGTGCAGTCCGTAAAGATGACGGTCCTCCCTAGGTTCTTGTTCGTCTTCCAGTGCCTGCCCATTCTTATCCCCAAGTCCTTTTTCAAGCGGGTAAATAGGAGTATTGCGGGATTTGTGTGGGCAAATAAGACCCCGCGGGTTAAGAGATGGTTTTTGGAGTGCAGTTTGGGGGGGGGAGGGCGACACTGAGGATTTGGGGGCAGTGGAGACGGCATAGGGGGGAGGTAGGGGCCTCAGTCTGGACCCCGATATGGAACAACCACAGGTTTGTTCCAGGTAGGATAGATGGCGGGTTCCTAAGCTGGCACAGGGCGGGAATCAAAAGGATGGGGGACTTGTTTATTGATGGGACTTTTGCCAGTCTGAGGGCGCTAGAGGAGAAATTTGGGTTGCCCCCAGGGAACACTTTTAGGTACATGCAGTGAAAAAGCAGGTGGAGGAATTCCCGCTGCTACCTGCCTGAAGGATACAGGATAGGGTGGTCTCGGGCGTGTGGGTGGGGGATGGCAAAGTATCGGACATATACCAGGAGCTGGAGGAGGCCTCGGTGGAAGAGATGAAGGGCAAGTGGGAGGAGGAGCTGGGTGATTAGCTGGATGAGGGCCTGTGGGCTGATGCCCTGGGCAGGGCCAATTCCTCATCTTGCGCCAGGCTGAGCCTGATTCAGTTTAAAGTGGTGCACTGGGCGCATATGACAGGGGCGAGAATGAGTAAGTTCTTTGGGGTAGAGGACAGGTGTGTGAGGTATTCAGGGAGCCCAGCGATCCATGCCCATATGTTCTCGGCATGCCCGGCACTTACAGGATTTTGGAAAGGCTTCGCGAAGGCAATGTCCAAGGCCTTGGACACTCGGGTAAAACCGAGCTGGGGGATAGCGATATTTCGGGTATCGGATGATCCGGGAGTGCAGGAGTCGAAAGAGGCCGGAGTTCTGGCCTTTGCTTCCTTGGTAGCCCGGAGAAGGCTCTTGTTAATGTGGAGGGACGCGAAGCCCCCAAGCGTAGAGGCTTGGGTCAACGACATGGCGGGGTTCCTCAGGTTGGAGAAGATGAAGTTTGCCTTGCGAGGGTCCTTGCAGGGGTTCTCCAGGCGGTGGCAACCGTTCCTTGACATTCTCGCGGAACGTTAGATGGAGGTCAGCAGCAGCAGCAATCCGGGGGCGGGGGGTGGGGGGGGGGGGTGGAGAGGGGGGGTAAACCATTGTGTTCCTATATTATGGGTTGTACGGTAGAACCTGCACTACAGGTTCACCTGGGCCCCTACATGCTAGCTCCGCCCGGGTTATGTGTGGCCTTCAGCTAGCAGCCATTTTGTCAGCTACTCCCATTGGCAAGAGCTCCTCCCTGATGCACTACATTCCATTCGCTCATTACTCTGCACTGCTACTAACAGTACACCGCATGAACGACTTTTTGCCTTCCCCAGGAAGTCCACATCCGGGGTATCACTCCCAACTTGGCTCACAGCTCCGGGAACCGTGCTTCTCCATAAACATGTGCGGCTCCACAAGGCGGATTAGTTGGTGGAAAGGGTACACCTGCTCCATGCAAACCCACAGTACACCTACGTGGCGTTCCCCGACGGCCGCCAGGATCCCATCTCCCTCAGGGACCTGGCACCAGCAGGTTCTGCTCCCACACCACCCCCGTCGCCCCCGGCGCCACCCTCCCCTCCCCCGCCACCCCCATCACCCCCCCAGGACCGTCCGTCCTCCCCCTGCCCAACCCCGTTGATGAAGAGGATTTTGGCACGCTCCCGGAGTCAACTTCGACCATGACAGCACCAACATCGCCGGCTCCACTTCGTCGATCCCAGAGGACGATCAAGGCGCCGGACCGGCTGAACCTCTGACTGGCCCACCGGATGACCAGAGACATTTTTTTTTCACTGTTCTGTAAATATTAAAGATTGCGAATTGTATATAGTTATCCACCACCCCCGCCGACTCAATTTTAACAGGGGGTGAAATGTGGTAAACCACTGTGTTCCTATATTAAGGGTTGTACGGTAGAACCTGCACTACAGGTTCACCTGGGCCCCTGCATGCTAGCTCCGCCCAGGAGCCGGGTTATAAATATGCGTGGCCTTCAGCTCGCAGCCATTTCACCAGCTGCTGTAGGAGGCCACACTTCAGATACTAATAAAGCCTCAGTTTGAATTCAACTTCGTCTCCAGCCAAATTGATCGTGCCTCATTTTATTTGTAAGGGGCAAATGTCCCACCTTGTTTTGTTTTGTTTGTTAAATTGTTAATTTGTTAGAGGGTTAAGTTGTTTTTGTTGGCATATTGATTTGTTCCCTTTGCATTATATTTTCTTTTGGAGTGATTCGTAAAAATTATTGAAAAATTTTGAACAAAAACTTTTTAAAAAATGATGCGTTGGGTTGCAATCTCATACCAAAATGAAATTATGAGCAAAGAGATGTTTTCAAAGAAAGAAAGACATCCATTTTTATAATTTCATAAATTCAGGTCAAACAAGGGTATTTTACAGCCAATGAAGTAATTTGAAGTGTAGTCAGTTTTGAGACAATTATTAATTATTTAAACTGTAATTTTGTCCCTGAGTGACTGTCTTACAAGAGTTGCATCTCTAACATCTAACCAATATAATTGTGTAAATTGCATGATAGTTTGTTATTGCTGAGAGTCACATCTTAACTCTGTTGAATTATGCAATGCTCAGAATCTACATATTGACCACAAAAATGGATGATTAGATTTGTGATAAACAACAGATTGAACAGAAATTTTATTCAAAGGGAATCAGAGAAGATGGAGGGTGGATTTTCAGCCAGAGTTAATGTGTGACACTGACCCTGAAGGTCTTACGGTGGCGCAATGTGATGGAAAGATGTACACAAGGTGGCTCCCGCTGGAAACCTGACTTTTTTACACTTTTTCCTGGTGCCACAGGTCTTTAGCTTCTCGGGAAAATCCTGAAATTTGGCGTTCTCCCTTATCTGAGATGTCTAAAAGAATTGGTACAAAATTCATCGACTGAACCTGAAGCCCCTCAGAGATCTACTGGAGGTAAGATGGCGGAGTCTTCTCCAACCACACCACTAACGGCCGAAGCTCTCACCAAACTTTTGGCGATCGAGCTCAGTAAACACTGACAAAACTTGCCGATGGATCTTAAAAGATCAATTGAAGAGGCCCTGGGCCCCCATTCTTTAGTTCTTGAAAGCACCAATCGGATCCTCGAGGCTCATGGGCCCCATGGAGGCCACATTATCGGATCATAGTGACAGGATCACCTCCCTGGAGTCCGACCTTGCTCCTGTGGTCGAGGTTAACAGAACTTCAACAACTAAGCTGAATGATCTGGAAAACAGCTCCAGGGGGCAGAATATGCGTATTCTGGGGTTACCAGTAGGGATAGAGTTCCGCAGAACTACTTAATATTTCTCAAACCTGTTCCACAAGATGGTGGGTGAGTGTTTAAGTCAATGTTTTCTTTTTTGCTGTTTGTAATTTTTGCAATCTTGTGTTTGCTTGTTATTATGTAAAACTTTAATAAACATACTTTTTTGAAAAAGGCACACGCCCAGAAATGTTTCTGCTTTCTTTACCGGCCCTTCGGCTGCTTCCATCCTCGAAGAGAGCTCCCACTGGGTAGTTCGGCTCAGAGAGTAGCTTTTTTAGTGTGCATATTGGGGTGCTATTGGACACTGATTATAATTTTCAGATAACCGAGCGTGTCTGCAAGTTCTGTTCAGTTTCAGCGGACAATGCAACCGATAAGGCACCATAAAGCTAAAATGATTGTTTGCGGGGCTCGCAGCGTTGATGTTGCAAACGCTGTGACAATTGAGCGTATGTTCTTGTTGTGATTAAGATATTAATTGGAGGAAAAGTTGGGGCACATATATAAGATTTGGGTTTGTGGAAGTGAAAAGTGTCTGCACTTTATTATACAGATTTTTGTGAATAAACCCAGGTTGGCTTCAGCTTCTTCCTTAGCGGGGTGGATGTTCACCAGACTAACAAGGAAGACCAGGACTGTCCCTCTGCCCTCCACAGAATAATGTAGTCCATCTTCAACCCAGGCTCCTGCCCTGTACTGGCCTCCCATCATGTGGGCCTCTGTTATTCCGTTGGCTCAATGCAAATGCACCCCATGTGACTATTTTGTGCGTCCAGCTCAAGGGTGACATGGTAATAAGGCCGAGCCCTGAATAGGCTTCTCACCGAAAAGATTGAGCAATCTGCCTGATGGCAGACACTGTCGATCGACTTCCCATTAGTTAAAATCTTCCCCCTAGGTGCATTCATGATATACATCTTGTGGAGCGTAAACAACTGCATACATCAACAAATAGCTTCTATTCAAGCTGAAAATGTTACGTACTTCAGTTAAATCCATATTTTACCAGAAAGTCTTTTGCTCAAAA
Source organism: Scyliorhinus torazame (assembly GCF_047496885.1). Classification (NCBI taxonomy): domain Eukaryota; kingdom Metazoa; phylum Chordata; class Chondrichthyes; order Carcharhiniformes; family Scyliorhinidae; genus Scyliorhinus; species Scyliorhinus torazame. Next base: position 61,095,985 of record NC_092707.1, read on the forward strand.
GTTCTTTGTGACCCGAGACACAGAAAAATCTCTGGAGTGTTGGCTAACAGGGTAACACAGTGCTTGTGCTGCTTGGAGAGTGGTGATGCCCCCTGGCAATTACAAAAGACTGCACATTCTCAAAAACCTCAGAGCCACGAGAGACTTGAAAGGATATCCACAACTGGGAGTTGACGTGCTGATGGATGGCCTTCTCCTGCGGTAAAACCCATTTCCTCTGAGGCTTCCTTCGCTCCTCTGGTATTTAGTGCAGTTGTGACAAGCTCCGTTTGTTCCATCCACGGTTCTAATTGATCTCCATGCTGGCACAGCTTAATCCTGCAATTAGTCCACAAGCTCCACATCAGGCCATGCTCTGCACAAAGGTGCTACTGGCCGCTGCTGAGCTGGAATAAACAAGACCGAATATTAAAGGTCGGAAATGATTTTTGTCGCAACCAGACTTGGGGCGAAATTCTCCATTATCGGCGGAAAGTCCGCCGATCGGCGCAAAAAACGGCGCAAATCCCACTTGCGTCACGTCATAAAAATGGGCCGATAGTCTCCGGCCCGAAATGGGCTAGCTGCGACGTGACGGGATCCGCGCTTGCGCAATGGTTCACGCCGTGCAGCGTCATACGCACCGCACGGCGTGACGGCTCATAAGGCCGCGCAGCTCCCCCCCCACCCGACCGGAACACCCGACCGCAACCCCCGACTGGATGGCTAGCCGTCGCTCAGCCCCGAGGTTCGAGTCACGCGATGTGGACGCGCTCCTGGATGCGGTGGAGCAGAGGAGGGACGCCCTGTATCCCGGGCACGGCCGCAGAGTTGCCCCACGCCACAGCCGGCGTCTGTGGAGGGAAGTGGCAGAGGCCGTCACCGCTGTGGCCCTAACACCACGGACAGGCACCCAGTGCCACAAGAAGGTGAACGACCTCGTCAGAGCAGGCAGGGTGAGCCTCCCCCATATCCCCCCTCCCCATATCTCCCCTCCCCCATATCCCCCATATCCCCCGTCCCCCATATCCCCCCTCCCCCATATCCCCCATATCTCCCCCTCCCCATATCCCCCCTCCCCCATATCCCCCTCCCCATATCCCCCCTCCCCATATCCCCCCTCCCCCATATCCCCCCTCCCCCATATCCCCCCTCCCCCATATCCCCCTCCCCCATACCCCCCTCCCCATATCCCCCCTCCCCCATATCCCCCCCTCCCCCATATCCCCCATATCCCCCCTCCCCATATCCCCCCTCCCCATATCCCCCCTCCCCCATATCCCCCATATCCCCCCTCCCCCATATCCCCCCTCCCCCATATCCCCCCTCCCCATACCCCTCTCCCCCATATCCCCCCTCCCCCATATCCCCCCTCCCCCATATCCCCCATATCCCCCCTCCCCATATCCCCCTCCCCATATCCCCCCTCCCCCATATCCCCCCTCCCCCATATCCCCCCTCCCCCATATCCCCCCTCCCCCATATCCCCCATATCCCCCCCTCCCCCATATCCCCCCTCCCCCATATCCCCCCCTCCTCCATATCCCCCATATCCCCAAGTGAATCCAGCCCTAACGTTAACCTCTGCAATGCACGCGCAAACCGATGGCGTGCATTCATATACCTGCCTAACACTGTTGCCTTTTACCCCTGCCACCACCCCCCCCCCCCCACAGGAGAAGCGCGCACACAACAATAGGGAGCATGTGAGGACTGGAGGAGGGCCTGCTGATGAGAGGCCACTGACCGTACACGAGGAAAGGGCCCTGGAACTGGCTGGCGGACCTGAGGACCGGGAGGTTGCTGATGCAGAGGTCGGGGCCCCACGAGCAAGTGAGCCACCAACAGCCCGCCCCCCATATCCCCCCTCCCCTATATCCCCCTCCCCCGTATCACCTGATCACTGCCTGATGTCTAACCATGCATGCTTCATTGTGTATCGCAGGACCAAACGTCCAGGCACCCATCCCCACAGATGCACACCGCCCGCAGGATGCCCCTCGGAGACCACAGGAGACGGAGAGACCCGGACCCTCCAGCATGCGATGCCCGCAGGATGCCCCTCGGAGATCACGGCAGACGGAGAGACCCGGACCCTCCAGCATGCGACGCCCGCAGGATGCCCCTCGCACACCACGGGAGACGGAGAGACCTGGAGCAACAGGGAGACGACACCCCCCGTCACGTGCGGGAGCGACCACCCAGCGATGAGGGGGGCAGCCACAGGCCCCCGTCACATCCGAGCCAGGACACCACTACCCAGGACACCACTATCCAGGACACCCCTACCCGGGAAGACGAAATACCGGACAGTGACTCAGAGTGGATGGGTGGAGACGAACCCCCATCCCAAAGTGCCATGGACTCAGAGTGGGACGAAGAGCACGACACAACGCCACTGCTGTCACCAACACCCTCCACCATCGCAGAAACACTCACCACGGTTGGGCACTTTAGTGATGAGGCGTCTGGTACACTCACTGGTGCGCACAACACAGCCGTCCCGGTACAGCAGGTGGAGATAGGAGCAGCAGAGGGACCGGGCGGTCGGAGGGCAGCCCAGGCCAAGCGAACATCTGCCGCCCAGATGGATCCCGGGTTCCTGCAGTTACCACACCCACACATAGATCCGATGCAACCACCGACACGGAGACGAGCGAATAGGGTGACGGGTGGCTTGCGGCGGCTGCGGTCGCAGGTGGAGGAGTCCACCCGCGTCCAGGAGCTGGGAGTGGTCCCGGTCATGCGTGCCACCCAGGCTGACACCGCACGGGTGGCGTCCGCGGTGGAGGCAATGGGTGCGACGGTGTCAGACATGGGGAACGGTTTGCGAGGCCTGAGGCCTTCCGTGCAGGCGGCGTCTGTGGCCCAGGAAATGGCTGCCCTCTCACAGGAGGCCATGAGCCAGTGCCAGCGCCAGATGGCAGAGGCGCTCAACGCCATAGCCCAGTCTCAGCAGGCCATGGCCCAATCTCAGCAGGCCATGGCCCAGTCTCAGCAGGCCATGGCCCAGTCTCAGCAGGTCATAGCCCAGTCTCAGCAGGCCATAGCCCAGTCTCTGCAGGCCATGGCCCAGTCTCTGCAGGCCATGGCCCAGTCTCAGCAGGCCATCGCTGAGGGCATCGGCGCCAGTGGCCATGTGCGAGCTGGCGTCGCACTGTCACAGACAGGGTTCGACAACCCCCTGGGCTCCATGGCTGCAAACCTGCAGACCCCTGTCGATACCAGCACGGGCCTCCAGGACTGGCAGCGCCAGATGTCGGGGGCGCGTCGGATGGCCAGTCCGTTCGCATCCCCCACCCATGTAGAGGCCTGGGGGCCATCGGGCACCCCGAGAGAGGAGGAGGTGGTGTGGTCCGTCCCGGCTCCCTCTGTAGGGGAGGTCCCGGTACACCGCGACACCTCGGACTCCCCCCCTTCCGTCCCAGGTGCATCGGGTGGGCAACGGGCAGGACAGGCTGGCAGCTCGCCATCCCAGTCGCCCGGGCCGCAGCCTGGCCCATCTAGGCCAGGACGCCCCAGGAAACGGCCGCCAAAGGGATCCAGTGTCAGAGGGCAGGAATCACAGGAGTCCACCTCCAGTTCTGCTGTACCGTCTGGGGAACCACGTAGACGTAGTCAAAGGGCCCGTAAGGCCAAACAATTAGACACTGAGTAAGTTGGCACGGGTGCAGGGCACAGATGAGTTTTAGGGGCTAGGGCACGTGCATGAACTCCTTTGGTTAATAAAGTCAATGTTACACCTACCGAAGCTGCCTTTGTGCTCTGTCCAAAGTGTGCGGGCGTGTCATGTACGTTGAGCGCAAGTGTGTGTGTGACGGGTGGTCTTACCTCAGCCCCAGGTGAGTCTGCCCCCTTCCCCCTGGGCCGCCATCAACATCCCCCGGGCAGAGGACGGGACCGTGCGCTGCAGTGTCACAGCCGCATGCAGGGATGGTCCGGGTGGATGGTGGCACTGTGGCCATGGGTCAGACATAGTCCAACGATGTAGAGCCAGGAGCTCATCGGAGGCGGGTTGTCATCATCCTCCATGGCCTGCGATAGACACGCGTCCACCCGCAACTGGGTGAGCCCGGCCCGTTGTGCCGCCGGTGGATCGGCAATTGGGGGGGGGGTGGTGTGCATGCGGGTGGGGTGTGTGGGGTTAGGGAGGGGGGTGAGGGTGCTGGGTGGGTGGATGGGTGGGGGGTGTGGGTGGTCGGCTGTTGTCATGGTGTGCGGTCTGTGGCCATACTACCCGATTCCCACGCCCATCTAGTCAGTGAAGCGGGCGTCTATCAGTCTGTCCCGTGCCCGCTGGGCCAGCCGGTAACGGTGGACAGCCACCCGCCTGTGTCTACCCCGTCTGCCCTGACCATTGCCCCCATCCCCCTCATCTGGGGAGGACTGGGCCTCTTCCTGCTGCTCCTCCACTCCGCCCTCCTCTGCCTGCGGCACATCGCCCCTCTGCTGGGCTATGTTGTGCAGGACGCAGCACACCACAATGATGCGGCCGACCCTATCTGACCGATACTGGAGGGCGCCCCCAGAGAGGTCCAGGCACCTGAAACGCATCTTCAGCACGCCAAAGCACCTCTCGATCACTCCCCTTGTCGCTACATGGGCATCATTGTAGCGGTTCTCCGCCTCATTGCGTGGCCTCCGTATAGGCGTCATCAGCCACGATCGCAATGGGTAGCCCCTGTCGCCCAGCAACCAGCCCCTCAGCCGGGGATGGCGTCCCTCGTACATGCCGGGGATGGATGACCGCGACAACACGAATGAGTCGTGTACACTGCCTGGGGGACGGGCGCAGACGTGCAGGATCATCATGCGGTGGTCGCAGACCACCTGTACGTTCATTGAATAGGTCCCCTTCCTATTAGTGAACACGGCCCTGTCCTCTGCAGGTGGCCGCACGGCGACGTGCATCCCATCGATCGCGCCCTGGACCATGGGGAACCCGGCAACGGCAGAGAAGCCCACGGCCCGGGCATCTTGGCTGGCCCGGTCCACGGGGAAGCGGATGTAGCGGTGCGCCATGGCATAAAGGGCATCTGTCACTGCCCGGATGCACCGATGCACCGATGTCTGCGATATGCCGGACAGGTCCCCACTCGGTGCCTGGAATGACCCCGTTGCATAAAAGCTCAGGGCCACCGTAACCTTGATGGACACGGGGAGAGGGTGTCCCCCGCCAGTGCCACGCGGTGACAGGTGTGCCAGCAGGTGGCAGATGTGTGCCACGGTTTCCCGGCTCATCTGGAGTCTCCTCCTGCATTCCCGGTCCGTGAGGTCCTGGTATGACTGCCGGGGCCGGTACACACGGGGCGCCCTCGGGTGCCTCCGTTGCCGTGGGGCCGCGACGTCCTCCTCCCCCTCCTCATCCTGTCGGTCAGGTGTCCCTCCAGCCTGGGCGGCTGCCGCCTGCCCCTCTGCGGCAGCCTGCGCCGCCTCTCTGGCACCCTCCTCCTCCTCCTCCTCATCCAGGGCAACATAGACATGAGCGGCTGCCACCACGGCGGCCAACATCGCTGGATGGTCTGAAAACATGACGGCCTGGTGGGGGGGAGGGGAACGACGACATGTCATCATTGCCCATATCCCCTCCTCCCCCAGCCAGGTGGCATGGACCGCATGGGTCCAACTGTTGGAGGCTGGCACCTGGCCAGGTGGACCAACTCATTTGCCCTCCCATCACCCACCCCGGCACGGACCCCCTCCCCAACCTCCACCCCAGCACGGACCCCCCCAACCCCCAACCTCCACCCCGGCACGGACCCCCCCCCCCAACCTCCACCCCAGCACGGACCCCCTCCCCAACCTCCACCCCAGCACGGACGCCCTCCCCAACCTCCACCCCGGCACGGACCCCCTCCCCAACCTCCACCCCAGCACGGACTCCCCCAACCCCCAACCTCCACCCCAGCACGGACCCCCCCCCTAACCTCCACCCCGGCACGGACCCCCTCCCCAACCCCCAACCTCCACCCCAGCACGGACCCCCCCCCAACCTCCACCCCGGCACGGACCCCCTCCCCAACCCCCAACCTCCACCCCAGCACGGACCCCCCCCCCAACCTCCACCCCAGCACGGACCCCCTCCCCAACCTCCACCCCAGCACGGACCCCCTCCCCAACCCCCAACCTCCACCCCAGCACGGACCCCCCCCAAACTCCACCCCGGCACGGACCCCCTCCCCAACCCCCAACCTCCACCCCAGCACGGACCCCCCCCCCAACCTCCACCCCAGCACGGACCCCCCCCAACCCCCAACCTCCACCCCAGCACAGACCCCCCCCCCAACCTCCACCCCGGCACGGACCCCCTCCCCAACCCCCAACCTCCACCCCAGCACGGACCCCCCCCCAACCTCCACCCCAGCACGGACCCCCTCCCCAACCTCCACCCCAGCACGGACCCCCTCCCCAACCTCCACCCCAGCACGGACCCCCCCCCCAACCTCCACCCCGGCACGGACCCCCTCCCCAACCCCCAACCTCCACCCCGGCACGGACCCCCCCCCAACCTCCACCCCAGCACGGACCCCCTCCCGGCACTCCCCCGGAGCCCAGCCTACTCTAACCACCCCCCCCCCCCCCCCCCCCCCGCCGCACACACACACACACAAGCCGAGACACACCTCTCCTCACGCAATCAGTCTGCGGCCACGCCATTTCCTGCCCAGAGCCAACCCCCCAGGCCGTCACTCACCTCCTCGCTGGTCGGCGTGAGCCTGGAGCACCGGGTCACGCCGATGAAAAGGAGGTTTGATTCACGTCGACGTGAACGGTCAACACGTCGACGGGACTTCGGCCCATCCGGAAGGGAGAATATCGGCAGGCTGAAAATCGGCTGCCTTGCGCAGACCCGTGACATTCTCCGCGGCAGCGGTGCCATTAACGCCCCGCCGACTTTTCTCCCTTCGGAGACTTCGGCGGGGGCGGGGGCGGGATTCACGGCGGCCAACGGCCATTCTCCGACCCGGCGGGGGGGTCGGAGAATGACGCCCTTGATCTCTGACAGAATTAAGACTTTGAGGTATTTTTTAGACTTGTTTCAAAACTTAATTCTGTGCAGTAATAAGGTCCTGAAGGTCCAGTTCCGATTGTCACTGCATACAGGACACATTAAGTATTCTTGGGGTCGTGGGCGTCAAGAACATTCTGAGCCCCTCTGCTACCCCTGGCAATCTCCCTCAAGCCCCATTCATCAAATATAAAGAAGAAATGCTTGTGGAATGCTTACCCACACTGTGTTCACCATAAAACAAATTGTACCACAATACACCATGCTTAAAGGAAACTTTAATTTTGCCAAAAACACAATATAAAATGAAAATACCACCTCATTCTGTATTGCTATAAAATTCTGTAATTTCAACATTGAATCATAATCAAACCAGTGACTGCCTCAACTGCAATATTTTTTCAGTGGGAAGGAGGCAAGTTATAAACACGTTCTTGAAATAATTGAATCTGCCTGTTACCAAATCATTTTACAGGAAAACATTTTTTGGGGGAAATAATGTCAGGAAACAAATATAAGGCATTTTTCAGCCGTGCTTCAGTGGTAGAATTGTTGCTTTGAGTCACAAAATTATGGGTGGGATTCTCTGATGACTGAATTGGGAAATACGATTAGGCGGAGAATCGGTTTTGATGGCGAAATTGTGGCGGACGCCGGTTTCATGCCAAATTCCAATTCTCCGGTGCCTCGACAGCGGTGTCAATGCATTCCACTCCGCACGTACAGCAAACGCCATTGGCACATCATTAGCGGGTGCTGACTCGATATCCTCCGGGGCCTCTGCGATTCTCCGCCTCCACCGGGGCAAATTCCCGGCGGTGAGGTTCACTTGTGCTTTTAAAAATCGAGAAACAGGCGCCGTGGCCGCTGAGGGAGAGATGAGGGAGAGAGAGGAGGTAGGACCAGGAGAGGTGCGACCGTGGTACTGGTGATGGCCCCGGGGTGAACCCCCATGGGACTGGGGCAGTGTCCAGGAATGGATCGCCATTGTTGCAACCTGCAAGGCAGCCATCTTGCTGCACACCCCACTGGCCCTGGTTCTGCAGAGTGCCACCGGCTATATGGGTGTTCTCACCCCCCTGCCCCCACCGTCCATCCCACCACCCCGCACCTCACCCTCAGCCATACCCCCTCCCCAACTGGCCACCACCCATTGTCGTGTTGGGTGTTCCGATGCACAAATGATCCATCACGGCTGTAGATGGTACAACTCTGTTTTATTGTCTAAACAACGGTAACAACTAACTACTGGCTTGGGTACGTGCTTCACCAGCTAACCTGTGGACCCAGCCCTAGCACTATCTTTGTGAGGCACTCAGCACATGGTCTATGTCTGAGTGGCGCGCTGTGAGCTCTGTGCTCCGAGCTATCTCCTGGTAGAATGAGCGGGAACAGTGGTGTTCCCTGTTTTATAGTGCGTGTGCTCTCACTGGTGATTGGCTGCAATGTTATGTGTGTGCTGGTTGGTCCAACTGCCTGTCCATCAGTGTGTGTGTGATTGCACCATGATATGCTGATGTGGATATCATGACATCCCCCCTTTCACAAAGGATATGTGCCTACATGCTAATAAATAGAAATGTGTACCGAGTGCATCTGAGTCTGTGTGAGCAATATTTACAACATGTACAAGAGGCTGAACTATATACAGAGGAAGGTGGCAGGTGCAACAGAACAACGGGGTTGTACCAATAACAGAACAAATGCAATCAACAAACGACGAGAGAAAACCTCTGGAACAATGAATGACAAGAAAATAAACTTGTTAACAGTACTGTAGAACAATTCAGTGAGTCCAATATGCTAACAGGCTCATAAGTCAAGTCTCTCAGGTGGGGGATGAATTCGGGTTGACCGCCTCAAGGGTGGGTCAAGATCCACTGGCTGAGGAAAGGGCCTGGCCACGGACGAGAGAGGAAGAGGCAGAGTGGCAGGAAGCTCAACAAAGTTGACATCAGGGACAAAAGGAGGGCGTGGCACCGGTGCATGATCTCGTAGCGAGCGCGGAACCAGACGAAGAGCCCGCCGATTACGGCGGCGAATGGAGCCATCAGGCATATGAACCAGGAATGAGCGGGGAGCCACGCGGCGGAGAACCTCGGCAGTTGCCGACCAACCACCCTCTGGTAGGTGTATGCGGACGTTGTCTCCAGGCACCAGGGCAGGAAGATCAGTCGCCTGAGCGTCATGTGTCACCTTCTGCTGAGCACGCTGTTGTTGCATCCTTCGCAGTACTGGAGCATGGTCGAGGTCAGGAACATGAATGGACAGCACAGTGGTCCTGAGGGTGCAACCCATCAACAGCTGGGCTGGCGAGAGGCCTGTGGACAGTGGGGCTGAGCGATAGGCCAGCAGGGCTAAACAGAAGTCAGATCCGGCATCAGCAGCCTTGCAGAGGAGCCGCTTCACAATGTGGACGCCCTTTTCCGCCTTGCCATTCGACTGAGGATGCAAGGGACTGGACGTCACGTGTGTGAAGTTGTATGAAGTGGCAAAGGAAGACCATTCTTGGCTCACAAAGCAAGGTCCGTTTTCAGACATGACGGTGAGCGGAATTCCATGGGGAGCAAAGGTTTCTTTGCATGCCCGGATGACAGCTGATGACGTCGTGTCATGCAGGCGTATGACCTCCGGATAACTTGAGAAGTAGTCAATAAGAATAATGTAGTCCCTGCCGAGCGCATGAAAGAGATCCACGCCCACCTTCGCCCAGGGGGACGTGACCAACTCATGGGGCTGAAGCGTCTCAGGGGGTTGCGCCGGCTGAAACCTTTGGCAGGTGGGGCAGTTGAGCACCATGTTGGCGATGTCGTCTCTGATGCCCGACCAGTACACAGCCTCTCGGGCCCTCCGCCTGCACTTTTCAACTCCAAGATGGCCTTCATGCAGTTGCTCAAGGACAAACGGTGTATGCTGTGTGGGATTACGATCCGGTCCAACTTCAAGAGGACACCATCAATGACGGCCAAGTCGTCCCGGACGTTGTAAATTGTGGGCACTGCCCCTTGAGCCACCCTTCCGTCATGTGGCGCTTCACACGCTGTAGAAGGGGGTCAGCCGCAGTCTCAGGGCGAATGTGGGCCAGACGTGCATCAGTGGCCAGCAGATTGGCCGATGTGAAGGCTACTTGTGCGTCGACCTGACAAACGAACCCCTCCGAGTTGGGCGGTGTGTTGACCGCCCTGGACAGAGCATCTGCGATGATGAGATCCTTCCCCGGGGTGTAGACGAGTTGGAAGTCGTACCTCCGGAGCTTGAGCAGAATGCGCTGGAGGCGAGGGGTCATATCATTGAGGTCCTTCTGAATGATGCCGACCAGGGGGCGATGGTCGGTCTCCACAGTGAACTGCGGAAGACCATATACATAGTCGTGAAACTTGTCGATGCCAGTCAACAGGCCGAGGCACTCCTTCTCAAACTGCGCATAGCGCTGTTCTGTGGGGGTCATGGCCCGCGACGCATAGGCGACCGGGGCCCATGATGCGGTGGCGTCCCGTTGCAGGAGTACCGCCCAAATGCCGGATTGGCTGGCGTCAGTTGAGATCTTTGTTTCCCGTGTAGTATCGAAAAACGGCAGTACCGGGACGGTGGTGAGCTTGACCTTGAGCTCCTCCCATTCACTCTGGTGTGCGGGCAGCCACTGGAATTCCGTTGTCTTTTTGACCAGGTGGCGAAGAGCAGTCGTGTGCGAAGCAAGGTTATGAATGAACTTCCCCAGGAAGTTGACCATCCCGAGAAAGCGCAGCGCTGCCTTCTTGCCTGACGGCTGCTGCATGGCTGCGATGGCTGCGATGGCTGCCACTTTGTCGGCATCCGGCCGCACACCCGACTGGGAGATGTGGTCCCCCAAAAACTTTAGCTCAGTCTGGCCAAAAGAGCACTTGGCTCGGTTAAGGCGCAGGCCCTGATCCCATATCCGTGCAAAGACACGCTGGAGATGACTGATGTGCTCCTGTGGTGTTGTGGACCAGATCATAACGTCGCCTACGTAGACGCGTAGCCCTTCGATGCCCTCTACCATCTGTTTCATGATGCGATGGAACACCTCGGAGGCCGAGATGATGCCGAATGGCAACCTATTGTAGCAGTATCTGCCAAATGGAGTGTTGAAAGTGCACAGCTTCCTGCTGGACTGATCCAATTGAATCTGCCAAAAACCCTTTGAGGCATCAAGCTTGGTGAATATTTTTGCCCGAGCCATTTCGCTCGTGATTCCTTCATGGTTGGGTATGGGGTAGTGTTCCCTCATAATGTTGTGATTCAAATCTTTTGGGTCGATACGGATCCGGAGCTCGCTGGAGGGCTTCTTGACGCACACCATGGAGCTGACCCATGGCGTTGGCTCCGTGACCCGGGAAAGCACCCCTTGGTCCTGCAGGTCCTGCAGCAGCTGCTTGAGGCGGTTCTTGAGTGGTGCTGGGACCCTACGAGGTGCGTGAATGACCGGGGTGGCGTCCGGTTTGAGCCGTATTCTGTAAGTGTAGGGCAGTGTGCCCATGCCCTCGAAAACCTCCTGGTTGTGGGCGAGGAGTGAGTGGAGCTGCGCCCTAAAGTCTGCATCCGGGAAATCGGACGTGCCTTCTGGAGACAGAGTGTGTACCCGCTGAACGAGGTGGAGGATCTTGCATGCCTATGCGCCTAACAGAGAGTCCTTCGAGGATCCTATGATTTCAAATGATAATGTTTCTTTGTGTGAGTTGTGTGTAACTTCGAGCTGGCAGGACCCCGTGGCCGGGATGACGTTTCCATTGTCGTCAACCAGCTGACAGTGGGATGGCAGAATCGGTTTAAACTTCAAGGTCTGGAAGGCTGACCATACGAGGAGATTGGCGGAGGCACCAGTGTCCAGGCGAAATGTGATCTGGGATCGTTAGGGTGGCACACCACTCATCGCCCGGAACAATGCTGTGCACTCGCAGCGGCTGGTGGTTCCGACTTGGGGACATCCGGTTCTTGTGGATTACCGCAACGCGGAAGGGCTCCCTGTCTTCGGTATCGCTGGTCTGCATACTATCTGGATATGACTCAGTGTAAGGGGGCTGAATCGCCCGCACGTCCCTGCGAGGCTGGCAGAATTGTTGGGAGTTGGCAGGTTGAGCTGCTCGACAGCAGGCAGCATAGTGGCCCATCCTACCACAGCGGAGGCATTGTCGCGCTTTGGCCGGACATTGCCGCTTTAAGTTGACGGAGCCACAGTTGCCGCAAGTCGTGACATCATGAAGTTCGTTGCATTCATTGTGCCACCGCGCATGCACGGTGCACGTCCCTCTGCGTCAACGTCCCCTCTTTTGGCGCGTACAAGCGCGGGAGGCCTCGGAAACCGCGCAAAATGGCCACCCTCGTCCGGGCCGTGGGCCGGGAGGAACTCGATCGACTGGACCCGCTCCGCCTCATGGGGCCCGTGCCGTGCCGTTTCGGCCGCCTGGATTTGGGAGTACCGGCTGGTCGCGTTCTCGTGGAGGATGCAGGTCTCGATGGCAGTCGCTAGTGTGAGGCACTTTATTTTAAGGAGCTGCTGGCGTAGGGTGTCCGAGGTGACCCCAAAAACTATCTGATCCCGTATCATAGAGTCGGAGGTGGCCTCATAGCCGCAGGACTGCGCGAGGATACGGAGGTGTGTCAAGTAAGATTGAAAAGGCTCATCCTTACCCTGCAGGCGCTGCTGGAATAGGTACCTCTCGAAGCTCTCATTGACTTCCATGCTGAAGTGCTCCTCAAACTTCAGAAACACCGTCTTATATTTTGTTTTGTCCTCGCCTTCCGCGAATTGCAGGGAGTTATGGATGTGGATGGCGTGTTGCCCCGCCGTGGAGAGGAGGAGGGCTATCTTCCTGGTGTCCTATGCATTCTCCCTGTCTGTGGCTTCTAGGAAGAGCTGGAAGCGCTGTTTAAACAGCTTCCAGTTGACGCCAAGATTACCAGCGATTCGGAGCGGCTGCGGCGGGCTGATGGTTTCCATGGAGCAGGATGGCGGATTTCTGAAAGGTGCAGGTAGGTCTCACAGTCGCTGGTCCACTACTGGTATCATGTCGTGTTGGGTGTTCTGATGCACAAATGATCCAACACGGCTGTAGATGGTACAACTCTGTTTTATTGTCTAAACAATGGTAACAACTAACTGCTGGCTTGGGTACGTGCTTCACCAGCTAACCGGTGGACCCAGCCCTTGCACTATCTTAGTGAGGCACTCAGCACATGGTCTATGTCTGAGTGGCACGCTGTGAGCTCTGTGCTCTGAGCTATCTCCTGGTAGAATGAGTGGGAACTGTGGTGTTCCCTGTTTTATAGTGCGTGTGCTCTCACTGGTGATTGGCTGCGATGTTATGTGTGTGCTGGTTGGTCCAACTGCCTGTGCATCAGTGTGTGTGTGATTGCACCATGATATGCTGATGTGGATATCATGACACCCATCACATGGCCCGCCCAAGGGCAACGGCCACAGTAGCCCCTACAGGTGTGCACCAGACGGGGGCCACAGAGCATACCGCTGGCATGGGCAGCACCAGCTGACGGTAACCCTGGCAGCAGGGATGGGCACCAGGGCCAGAGGCCCCCATGGTGCTGGGCACTGATGGGGTCAGGGAGTGTGGATGGTGGAGAGAGGGGAGGAGTAACATGCGGGGACAGATAAGCTGTGCCAACTGGGGCATCATGTAGCCCATTGGACCTGGTTGGGCACGGGGGTATGCACCATGTTAAAATGTCTGCCTTTCACCCCCTGCAGACAATGGATATTGGAATTCAACCAGCAATAGTGGCCTTTCTGCTGGTCGCTGTAGCCTGGGAGATGAACCGTGGCTGTATGAGTTGGAGTTGCTTGAGGAGGAGGAAGCTGCAGCAGCGGAGCGTGGCCTCAGAGGAACAGAAGGCAGCCGCTGAGGATGGAGAGCCGCCCGCCCAACAGGCCGACGAGGAGGAGGATGTGGAAAGGAGGTGCCACATGAAGTCTCGCATTTTAGGAAGGATGTGGAAGCTTTGGAAAAGGTGCAAAGGAGATTTACCAGGATGTTGCCTGGAATGGAGAGTAGGTCTTACGAGGAAAGGTTGAGGGTGCTAGGCCTTTTCTCATTAGAACGGAGAAGGATGAGGGGTGACTTGATAGAGGTTTATAAGATGATCAGGGGAATAGATAGAGTAGACAGTCAGAGACCTTTTCCCCGGGTGGAACAAACCATTACAAGGGGACATAAATTTAAGGTGAAAGGTGGAAGATATAGGGGGGATGTCAGAGGTAGGTTCTTTACCCAGAGAGTAGTGGGTGCATGGAATGCACTGCCTGTGGAAGTAGTTGAATCGGAAACATTAGGGACCTTCAAGCAACTATTGGATAGGTACATGGATTACGGTAGAATGATATAGTGTAAATTAATTTGTTCTTAAGGGCAGAACGGTAGCATTGTGGATAGCACAATTGCTTCACAGCTCCAGGGCCCCAAGTTCGATTCCGGCTTGGGTCACTGTCTGTGCGGAGTCTGCACATCCTCCCCGTGTGTGCGTGGGTTTCCTCCCACAGTCCAAAGATGTGCAGGTTAGGTGGATTGGCCGTGATAAATTGCCCTTAGTGTCCAAAATTGCCCTTAGTGTTGGGTGGGGTTACTGGGTTATGGGGATGGGGTGGAGGTGTTGACCTTGGGTACAGTGCTCTTTCCAAGAGCCGGTGCAGACTCAAAGGGCCGAATGGCCTCCTTCTGCACTGTAAATTCAATGATAATCTATGATTAATCTAGGACAAAGGTTCGGCACAACATTGTGGGCCGAAGGGCCTGTTCTGTGCTGTACTTTCTATGTTCTATGTTCTATGTACTGGCACGCCGGTCATTCGAGAACCTGCCGGACCGGGCATGCCGTCGAAGACTCGTGCTGAGCATGGGGACAGTGCGACATATCTGCCAGATCATGGCGCATCTGGCACTGCGGGGAATGGGGAGGACACCTGCTCCAGGTGACCATCAGGGTGATGGTTATCCTGAACCTCTACGCCATGGAGTCCTTCCAGGTGCCGAGTGGGGACCTGCCCGGAATCTCACAGGGATAGGTGCACAGGTGTATCCTTGCCATCACCGAGGCTCTATCTGCCCAGTCTGCACAATACATCACTTTCAAAGTGGTCTGAGCCCACCAGGCCCTGGTGTTCGGTGCCATCACCAAGATGCCCCAAGGGGATGACCGACGGGATGCATGTCGCCCTACGGGCACCTGCAGATGATAGACTGCTCTACACAAACCGAAAGATATTCCATTGAGTGAACATGCAGCTGGTGTGTGACCATCAGATGTCCATCATGCGCGTCTGTGCCCGATACCCGGGCAGTGTGCACGGTGGCTTCATCCTGGCATATTCGATTATTCCTGCCCTCTGTGAGGCACACCTCCAGATGGGGGGTTGGATCCTGGGCAACAGGGGTTATCCACTGCGGTCCTGGCTGATAATGCCTATCCAGAGGCCACAGACTGACGTGGAGACCAGCTGCAATGATGCCCATGCCGCGAACAGGGATCGAGCGGTGCTTCGGCATCCTTAAGATGCGTTCCAGGTGCCAGACAAAAGCCGCGAAAAAAATTACCATCGTAAATCTCACCTGGGCATACACCTCCTGGCTCAGAAGGAGCAATGAACTATAAGAATAATTTGTTAGCCACTGATATTTCAATCCTAATCTCTGCCAGCTCAGGAAACATCATTAGAGTTACAGCCACAAATGGCATTTGCTAAAATAATATTAGGTTGTTTTTTTAATGAAAAATACACAATGGGAATTGTGAGGAATGTAAGAAATTGATGTGTATTTTATTTTATATTCTGTTGAGCAATGTTATTAAGGAACCCTGGTTTAAAAGACATACAGGCATATGTCTGCTAAAGCTGTAATTAAAGAGTCGTAAAAGGTGAAGTAATCATTCATTCCAACCACTTAACTGGTTACAGATAAAGGGCTAATGGAATCATGTTTTGGAGATTCCCTGGAGCATAGATAATTTATGGGAGACTGCATTTGGTCCTAGCTAAGCAGGTCATGGAACTTAATGGGATACAGATGATGTAATTAATATGTGATGAATGTAGCAATTTCAGGTGCATTGTATTATACGTATTTGGTGCAGTAAGGGTTAAAAACCTGGGTTAATATGTGTGTCTGCTGCAATCATGTTTGAAAAGAATACCAAGTTTCAAAGGCAAGTATATTTTGGGAGCGAGGGTGCAATTAAAGCATTGTAAAAGGCATGGGATAATGCAATTCTGTTTGGATTAAGGGAGCTCCCTGTGGAGTTAATTATATTTTAGCTTGGTAAGATGATGTCATTACTGGGTGGAGCCAAGGTAGCAGGCATTTTGCAGGAAAAGCAGGTTCAGTTGTGAGCTGGATGAAGCTATGACCACAAGCCAAGCAGTTTGCTCTCTGCACCTCAGTTAAAAAATATGTCCGCAGACAGAAGAGCAGTATGTTTGCAAAGGTGAATAAACCAGCTGAAACAGCGTCTGAAGAAATAAGCCAGCATTTCTGCATGAGTCTGGCAAGAGCCAGATCTTTATCTTTAAAGCAGTGTCAAACGATTTCTCTTTCTCAACGAACACCTCTGTAAAGCAAGCATTCCTATGTGCCACAGATATTTAATAGTGGATAGAGAGCTGGGATGGTGTTTCTTGTTGTTAAGTGGTAATAAAGGGTATTCTATTCACTGTATTGAGTAGCAATGTTTAAGGGGTAATTTTAAGTTATGTTTTGGTATGATGTTAAAGATATTTTAACACTGTGTTGATAATAAAGTTTGTTTTAATGTACCATATCCCTATTTCTTTGTGAAATCACTTCTGGAGCCAGGTATCCTTTCCTCACTGCCTTACAAAATTAAATAAAATATTTGGGTTTCTGTCCAGTATCCTAGCCACTGTTGGGGTCTAATCTGGGATCGTAATAAAACGGGAGGAGCCAGGTCTGTCTGTAGTTTTGCAGTCTGCTATAGTATTTTATGTTGAACAGCAGTTTTTCTAAATGCTGTTAGGTTGACCAGTAATGGTTGGATCTGCTCTTGAAAGAGTCTCTCACCAAAGGTCTCTACGCAGGTAATAAAGCAACCTGTTTTGTTAACTTTATTTACAAGTGGCTTTTGAACCACATTGGGTTGTTTAATTGGAATTTGTTGCAGGTGTAGGAAGTAGGTTCCAAGCTTTTCCTTTCATTTAAGAATTGTTTAACTGTTGATTGTAAATCTGTTTCTTTGATGTTAATGTGGTTAATTCTGTTTTTAAATTGAAGTTTTTTTAATATAAAAGATTCAGATTGGTCAGAGTCATCACTCCTTTGATGAAGTATCCTTTGCTCACAGTTTTACAAATTAAAATAAAAATTGTTTGGGGTTCTCGTTCAGCATCCTATGGACGGTCTGGCCCTTAATCCTAATAGAATCTTTACTGAGCCTTCCATTGGTATAATGAGCAAATCCACCACTGTCACATTCACACACAATAGGGAAATTTTCAGGTGGGGCAATAAATGGATGCAGTATCAGGGATGATATGACCACAGCATGCACCCAACCCATTGGGAAGATGGTGGTGTAGAGGCAATGCCCCTGTGCTCATAATCTAGAGGCCTAGGCGAATGGGGACATGGGTTCAAATCCCACCACAGCAGCTGGTGGAAGTTAAATTTAATGAATAATCTGAATGTAAAGCTGTTTTCTGTGACCATGAAAAATTATTTTTTTCATGGTCACTGCAGTTTGAGAGGGAAAAGCTGGGGTCAGATGTAATGGTATTACAATTAAATAAGGGTAACTACAAAGACATGAGGGAGGAGCTGGCCAGAGTTGATTGGAAAAGGAGACTAGCAGGGAAGACAGTGGAACAGCAGTGGCAGGAGTTTTGGGGGTTTATTCGGGAGGCACAGCAGAAATTCATCACAAGGAGGTGGAAACATGCTAAGGGCAGGACAAGGCATCCATGGCTGACGAGGGAAGGCAACAACAGCATAAAAGAAAAAGAAAAAGCATACAAAGTGGCAAGGACTAGTGGGAAGCCAGAGGATTGGGAATCCTTTAAAAGCGAGCAGAGGACAACTAAAAAAGCAATAAGGGGAGAGAAAATGAAATATTAGTGCAAGCTAGCTAGTAATATAAAAGAAGATAGGAAGAGTTTCTTTCAATATATAAAAGGTAAGGGAGAGGCAAAAATAGACATTGGACCACTGGAAAATGTGGCTGGTGAAGTAATAATAGGAAACAAAGAAATGGCAGACAAACTGAATAGTTACTTTGCATCAGTCTTCACGGTGGATGTCACCAGTGGGATGTCAGAGCTCCAGGAGAATCAAGGGGCAGAGGTCAGTGCAGTGACCATCATTAAGGAGAAGGTTCTGGGGAAACTAACTGAAAGGTCTGAAGGTGGATAAGTCATCTGGACCAGATGGAATACACCCCAGGGTCCTAAGAGAGATAGCTGAGGAGATTGTGGAGGCATTGGTGGTGATCTTTCAGGAATCACTGGAGGCAGGAAGGGTCCCAGAGGACTGGAAAGTGGCTAATGTAACATCGCTGTTTAAGAAGGGAGGGAGGCAGAAGACGGGAAATTATAGGCCAGTTAGCTTGACTTCGGTCATTGGTAAGATTTTAGAGTTATCAAAGATGAGATCGCGGAGTACTTGGAAGTGCATGGTAAAATAGGACTGAGTCAGCATGGCTTTATCAAAGGGAGGACACGCCTGACAAATCTGTTATAGTTCTTTGAGGAGGTAACAAGGAAGTTAGACAAAGGAGAACCAGTGGCCGTGATTTATTCAGATTTTCAGAAGGCCTTTAACAAGGTGCCGCATAGGAGATTATTAAATAGGTTAAGAGCTCATGGTGTTAAGGGTAAGATCCTGGCATGGATAGAGGATTGGCTGACTGGCAGAAGGCAGAGAGTGTGGATAAAGGGGTCTTTTTCAGGATGGCAGGCGGTAATAGTGGTGTGCCTCAGGGGTCTGTGCTGGGACCATAACGTTTCACAATATACATTAATGATCTGGAAGAAGGTACTGAAGGCACTGTTGCTAAGTTTGCAGATGATACGAAGATCTGCAGATGGACAGGTAGTATTGAGTATTGAGTAAGCAAGGGGCTGCAGAAGGATTTGGACAGGCTAGGAGAGTGGGCAATGAAGTAGCAAATGAAATATAATGTGGAAAAGTGTGAGGTTATGCACTTTGGAAGGAGGAATTTAGGCATAGACTATTTTCTAAATGGGAAAATGCTTAGGAAATCAGTAGCACAAAGGGACTTGGGAGTCCTTGTTCACGACTTTCTTAAGGTTAATGTGCAGGTTCAGTCGGCAGTTAAGAACGCAAATGCAATGTTAGCATTCATGTCAATAGGGCTAGAATACAAGACGAGGGATATACTTCTGAGGCTGTATAAGGCGCTGGTCAGACCCCATTTGGTGTATTGTGAGCAGTTTTGGGCCCCGTATCTAAGGAAAGATGTGCTGGCCTTGGAAAGGGTCCAGGGGAGTTTCACAAGAATGATCCCTGGAATGAACAGCTTGTCGTATGAGGAACGGTTGAGGGCCCTGGGTCTGCACTTGTTGGAGTTTAGAAGGATGAGGGGGGATCTTATTGAAACTTACAGGATACTGCGAGGCCTGGGTAGAGTGGACATGGAGAGGAAGTTTCCACTTGTAGGAAAAACTAGAAGCAGAGGACACCACCTCAGACTGAAGGGACGATCCTTTAAAACAGAGATGAGGAGGAATTTCTTCAGCCAGAGGGTGGTGAATCTGTGGAACTCTTTGCTGCAGAAGGCTATAGAGGCCAAATCACTGAGTGTCTTTAAAACAGAGATAGATAGGTTCTTGATTCATAAGAGGATCAGGGATTATGGAGGGAAGGCAGGCGAATGGGGATGAGAAAAATATCAGCCATGATTGAATGGCGGAGCAGACTCGATGGGCCGAGTGGCTGAATTCTGCTCCTATGTCTTATGGCCTTATTGTTGCAGGAAACACATCTGGATCACTGACGTCTGTGAAGGAAGGAAATCTGCCATCCTTTCCTGGTCTGGCCTACGTGAGATACAAGATGCACAGCAATGTAGTTGACTCTTTATTGCCCTCTGAAATGGTACGGCAAGCCACTCATTTCAAGGAAAATTAGGGATGCGTTACACAGGCTGGCCTTGTGCCCACATCCCATGAAAAACTAAATGCGGAATAAAATTTGTGATTAGGAGGTTTGAAAACTGTCAGCATTTAGGCCTTGTTACCATTACTTCATTAGTCTGTGGGTACCACACAATCACTATCCTGTAGCGTCAGCAATTTTCTACAGCCAAAGATCAGCTTGGTTGCTCCATTCAAGTGGCCACAGGTAATGACTTGTGATGTGGGAGATGTAGGCAGGGGAGACAGATTCTGTGCGGGTCAGATTTCAGGGAAGGGTGAACGATTACAGGGGGAAAGATTCCTGGAGGAACAGACGCCAGTGGATGGGTTGGCAGTTTGAAGGTGGGAAAAGAGCATTTACTGAGGTTGGGTGGGGAGGCGGGCAGATTCCAGGAGGTCAGGCTGGGAGGGAAGAAAAGGGGGGATAACATCTTGAGATGCTCTGCCCCCAATGCGCAAAAGGCACCCCTTCCCCCTCCAAATGCTGTGCAACCCCCTCCTTCCTTACCATCTTCACAAAATATTTTTTCAAAAGCTCTGCATGCCCACCTGCTAGTCCATGCCAACCATTGTATGGCATGGGCAGCATGACAGATGGGTCAACTGGGCTTGGTAACAAGCTCAATTGCCCAGTAATTCTGATCTTTTTAATTGGCAGGCTGGTTGGCAATGTCAGTGCCTGCCCAGCCACTGTATTATGGTGATGGTATCGGGGTGGGCAGCAGGAAAGCAGGAAGGCCAGCCACCCCTGATATTTCATGCCCGCCTCTGAAAACACACTCGGGGGGAGTGTGTGTGTGTGTGTGTGGGGGGGGGGGGGGGCGGCTGCGGTGCTGTATAATCCAACCCATGTTCTTCCGGGAACGATGGGATGCATTTGGGAGGCGACAACACATTCAATAACTTTGGAGAGAGAGAGCGTTTAGAGGTTGAGGGGTGTATGCAATGATGATGGGGGTCAAGTGCTGGATTTTTGAGGAGAGGTGTATTGATGGTAGCTAGAGAGACAACACCTGAAGAGCGAGGTCCATTAACAATATACATTGGGCCCAGGAGGAAAAGATGAGGGGCCAGCAGTTTAGTGGAAATAGAATCGAAGATACAGGAGTTGGGTCTTAAGGACAAACTGAGTTTGAAGAAGGCATGAGGGAAGATGTGAATTGAGGGCTAGGGCGGTGAGGAGCCTGGTGGGCTCGTGGAAGACAGGGGTGTGGTAGACCAGCTGATTGGATGGCCTCATTCTTAGTGGCAAAGAAGTCTATGGAGCCCCTTTTGCATATTGTTGTTGGTGAGTGTAGAGGAGCCGGAGAAAGGGGTGGAAGCAGATGGTCTACAGTAGAGGGGAAAAAAAACAGGGGTTAGCTTTGCATTTAACACCTTGTCTGCTATTCTATATTGCCAATGTGGTTCAGTGTCCAGTTTTCCTTCATAACTGTCCTGTAAAACACTTTGGGACATTGTGTTACATTAAAGGTGCTATATGAATTTTAAAAATTGCTTTCATTATATTTTATCGGTAGTATTTATTCATCTGTTTAAAATGCCAAAGCATAATTTCAAGGCTTTGCTTTCGGTTTGCTTAGTTCAATAGATCTGTTCTACACACCGGAAATATGCATATTAAGGGAAGTAAATGCAAAGTCACTTTAGATCCATTGAATGTCGGTTTAAAAACAGCTGCTTTCATTCGCTCGCTTTGGTCTGGCACAGCCTTTTATTATTCAGTTTATAGATTCTAATTTCAAACTGAATGAGTGAGTTAGAGTGGGTGAAGGTTAATGAAAGGTTTTCTATGGAACATCGGTGATTTGCAGATGTGCATGCCGTCTTGTGTTGATCTTAGGTCAACAGATAGAGAGGCAATCCAGTTATGAGAGCTACCATTCCAAACCCTGTGGGGGCACTGTGCTGCGTTACAGATCACTCAAGGTGTCTGAGTTGCTGTGGCAACATGCGCGTTTACTTGCACAATGTCGTCAGGAGCTCTGGATAGTGATAGTAGAGGCTCCATCTTTCCTTTCTTCAAACAGCTGACCAGGAATCGCTCTTGCTTTTGACAGCTACCGCAAGCATGTGTTGGAAGGATTTTGCAGGTTGATACTCAACCTGTTTGGCTGCATTGTGAATGAACCTTCCTTGGCCATCAAGCTCTGGGATGGAACACAAACCCGGAGCTTTGGGCTCAGAGGCAAGGATGCTATCCACTGCGTCACACAACCTCCTCAGGGGACAATGTGCAAGTCTGTAATTGATTCTTGTCGATCTAAATTGATCTTTCTGAATATGTTACTGTAAATTAATTTGTCCAATTGAGGATAGTTGTGATGAATATTTCGTACGAGATGGGAGATGGGTGAAGGAGTAATAACATCTGATATTACAGTTGCACAATTATGAGAGAGAAATTCATCCATAGACTAAGTTCATGCGGAGCTAGAAAAGCCCCATCGATTGCCAACTTTAAGAAGGTGTTCCTTATTAGAATTGCTACAGAGCAGAAGGGGGCCATTGAACCCATCAATCCTGCACCGACTCTCCGAAATTTGTAGCAATTGTGCTATAATGGATTGACATTCTGGACCACTTGAGAGAACGTCAAGAGTCAACCATAGGCCAAAATTGTCCAGCTCTTCATGCCATCGGGATCTCCTAGTCCTGCTGACGCCATCTCCAAGCTGCAGGCTCCCCAGCAGTGATGGGTGCGAACAATGGGAAATCCCGTTGACAGCAGTGGGGCGGAAGGTCCCACCACTGGCCAATGGCGGCTTCCTCTGCCACCACGAAACCCACCGCGGGGGTGGGGGCAGAAAATCCCCCCATCGTGTGAGTTATGGTGGCCACAAAGGACATGGGGGATCATTAATAGATCTTCCTGTGGGCTTTGTGGAATATGAATTCCCCTATTAAGCGGGCAGTGGCTTGCACAAAAAGGAATGTATGGCAGGAGCTAAAAACCCGCTGTTCCAACCCGGGGTCCCGGGCAGGCCAGGGGAAGGAGCAATGATGGAAAAAACAGTAAAACCTGGAAACGACTGGCACTGGTTCGAACTGGAGTTCCATTTTAAGGTATACATGACCAATTTGGACCAGTGCCAGACAATTCCATACTTGACCGGCTTTTCCATCTGGAAGTTTCCCTCCCTCAGGAACATGTTGCTCTTTCTAGCTTTAGTCTATTTGCTCTGTTTAGGTCACCTTTGCTCATGAGTCGCCAGGTATCTTTATGATACCGCCACGTGGTTCAAGTTCAGGTTATGATTAATAACACAGCACACAGCTTAGTAAGGATTAAAACAGCGGTCATTTATTATATACAACAAGCAATATTAATACCCTAATACTACTATTTATATAATAAACCTATCACTACTGGCCAATACTTAACTTAGGAAGAGCCCACCAGGTCAGGGAAACAAATGGCTTGTCCAATCAAATCTGGCCCGCGGGATTCAAAAGGCTGCTACAGGTCGGTGGCTAGGTGTCTCTACCGGATAGCGATCGTTGGATTCAAACTTACGATACACGGTGGCTGGTCTTGCGAAGGTCTCGAGCAGGCAAAGAGGAGAGAGAGAGAGATCTGAACTTGGACCTTCACTTTTATAGGGCCCAGGGGCTTCCCGCCTCCCGGGGCGGCCCTTGACCCTGAGTCCCAATTGATTGGATTCTGTCCCCAGTCTCTGGGGTCGATGTGTCCAATGGTGAGGCGATTCCTCGAGCGGGGGGTGGTCGCTCACCTGTCTTTGTTTCGGCCACTGCAGGCGCCGACAGGTCTGGCCCGGTATTCAATTGCTAATATGTTGCAATTGTTCCCGGGGATAGCCGATTTAACTGTGGATGTCTGAGTAGATTAGGTGTAAACAGTCCTGAATGCAACTGCGGATACCTGGGTTGATGGGCTGTTGATAGCCCTGAGTATCGATCTGGGCTACGTTCCCAGAGCTGAATATGCAAACCTGTCTGCAGCTGCCTGCCTGTGTCTTCTTGGCTGCTTTTCCCAGCAGTCTTTCGGGTTAGCCATTTTAAACTGGGTTTTGGCCAGATTAATCGGAACGCAGCCATTTTACATGGCTACAAACATTAGTGACCAATTTGGTCATGTGACGAAGCAGAAGCTTTCGTTGTCCTTTTCTGCTGCAAGGTCACAAATGACAAGATTCTTCCAATTCCGTTTCACATTTTGTGATGGTGGGATGTGAACTCATTTGATTTTAATGCTGGTTGGCTAAGCGTACACCCAAAGTGAACCCAGGAGATGCCAAAGAAACTAAAAATGTTTTAAATGTATCTTGTTGGGTTTTTTTTCTGGCCTTCTCTACTCCACTGAACAAGATACTGGTTAAAATGACACGGTCACAGTCGGCCCTGAAGATTGGCACAGTAAGAAGTCTCACAACACCAGGTTAAAGTTCAACAGGTTTATTCACTCACCTGAGGAAGGAGCTGCGCTCCGAAAGCTAGTGATTCCAAATAAACCTGTTGGACTTTAACCTGGTGTTGTAAGATTTCTTACTGTGCCCACCCCAGTCCAAAGCCAGCATCTCCACATCATGGCTCTGAAGATGTAAGTGAAGACTGATTTGCCTATTTAAAGAGGATTTTTTTTTTTGTTACCTGCTATTTAAAATTGCAGTTGACCAGGCTGGGGGTGGGAAAGGAATGGGTAAGTCCCCCTGCTTCATTTTATCTACCCCCCCCCCCCCCCCAACCACCACCACCAAACCCACCTTTGCCTTCTGATTTCCATATTAAAATCAGCCATAACATCTGGATTCGTTTTTTCTTTTTACTCATGGGATGTGGGGGTCTCTGGCACGGCCATCATTTATTGCCCATCCATAATTGCCCTTGAGAAGGTGGTGGTGGGCTGCCTTCTTGTACTGTTGCAGTCCATGTGGTGTAGGTATACCCACAATGCTGTTAAGGAGGGGGTTCAAGGATTTTGACAGTGAAGGAATGGCAATGTGGTTTCAAGTCAGGATGGTGAGTGACTTGGAGGGAACTTCCAAGTGGTCGTATTCCCAGGTATCTGCTGCCCTTGACCTTCTAGAAGGTAGTGGCTGCAGATTTGGAAGGTGCTGCCTAAGGAGCCTTGGTGAGTTCCTGCAGTGCATCTGGTAGAAGGTGCACACATCTGCTACTGTGCTTCAGTGGTGATGGGAGTGAATATTTGTGGATGGGATGCCAATCAAGTGATTTATCCTAGTCAAACTCGTGAGTATTGTTGGAACTGCACTCATCCAGGCAAGTGAGGAATATTCCATCACACTCCTTACTTGTAGGTGGTGGACAGGCTTTGGGGAGTCACGAGGTGCGTTACTCGCTGCAGTATTCCTAGCTTGTGACTTAGTCTTGTAGCCACAATATTTACATGGCTAGTCTAGTTCAATTTCTGGTCAATAATAACCCCAGAATGTTGATCGCGGGTGATTCAGCAATGATAATGCCATTGAATGCCAAAGAATGATGGTTAGATTCTCTCTAGTTGATGATGGTCATTGCCTGGCACTTGTGTGGTATTAATGTTACTTACCACTTGTCAGGCCAAGTCTGGATATTGTCCAGGTCTTGCTGCATTTGGACATACACTGATTCTGTATCTGAAGATACCAATGTCCATAGCTATTTGGCTTCCACTGTTACTCATGGAAAGTACAGGGGTCAGTATACCTTCTAACCATCTGAAGGAAAATATACCCAAGACACATTATAGAAATGTATTTTCCAGAAATCAAAACACAATCGCGTTCCTACTGAAATATTGTGACTATTTTAACCTCAGCTTGGGGATTGTCACAATAATCCATCTTCAAAACAACAGTTATGCTAAACATATTGTCAAAAAATGTTTTCTAGCTCTGCATATTACTCAAATTCTACATTATAATAGTCAACATTAAAGATTTACACCACATAATTTCTGCAGACTCTATGTGATGTGAAACATGTGCATATTATAAAAGCCGCCAAGAACATTCAGTACTCAAGACACACATTTAGACTGGAAAGGTACAGATGTAAATAACTTTATCGAACACAATTATTTTTTAATATAATCTTAGAGTACCCAATAATTTTTTCCAATTAAGGGGCAATTTAGCATGGCCAATTCATCTACCCTGTACATCTTTGGGTCGTGAGGGTGAAACCCACGCAGACAGGAGGAGAATGTGCAAACTCCACACGGACAGTGAGCCAGGACCGGGATCGAGCCCGGGTCCTCAGCACCATAGGAGGCAGTGCTAACCACTGAGCCACCATGTTGCCCTTATCGAATACAATTAAACTTATTCTAATCTCTGCCTTATCACGATTTGCTTGCATGCAAAGAAGAGATTCATATGGGTGAATTGCTTGTACAGCACAATCTAATAGCTTTTTACATTAAATTGAGTTCATCACAGACTCACTGCTTTTCTCTTTAGTGCAAGAGGATAATGTTTTACCTGTGCATAACATACTTATGTCTGCGCTGTGTGAGGGAGATTTACTGTGTGGTGTTCTTTGTGTTTCTAATACTCAGGATGGATGTCGTAGTGTTCACAAAGACCTCACAAGCTAAGTTCAATAACAAAGCTAACATTTATTACACTACTTAACATACAGCTTGACTACTTACTCCTATAGCTAGCAATAATCTGTTGAACTACAATCTACACTATACTAATAGTAGTCCCATGAACTCTGTCTTAAACTGAACTCTACCCTCTCCTACACTCTCTCCACTCTCTCCCCAGAAGCCTGAGAGTCAGTCATTTTTATAGGTCTGTTCCCACCTCCGTCTAGTAGTCAATTATGATATTGCATTAACCCTTTATCTACTACATAATGCCACATCCCCCTTTCTGTGGAAAATGTTTGAAACACTTTCAAACATTTAATACATACAAGTACGGGTATTAGTTTATACATATCATGTACAATGTCATGTCAAATATCATAATGTCACAATTACAGAGTAATAGGTTATTATTTGTTACAAGTTCAGACACTTAGGTTGTTTCCTTATCCTCTTGGACCTTCTTAATACACTCTGGATATTATTAGGATTGTCCTTTGTCTGTTCATGAGTTCTGTTTGACAATAAAGCTGTCGGAAATTCAATATTGCAAAACATGGAGTCCGGCTGCGTTAGAGTTGGTTCTGGAACGTGAATTGGATTCTTGACTTTTAATAAAGCTCGTCGATTCCTTCAATACATCACTCCAGATTTGATTTGTAACACATATGAGCGTGGTGCAACTTCACTCATCACCTTTGCAGTTTCCGACCAACCACCATTCGGTTTTGTATCCTAACGATGCCTCCTTGGTTAAGTGGAGGTAGTTCCTTTGCATGTCTATCGTAGTTGGAACTTTGTTTGCTTTTTTGTTGTCGCATTTTGTCATGTATCATCTGTTCATCCAGATTCAGAACGGTTATGCCTGGTGGCGGAGTACGTAGCTTTCTTCACATCAACATTCCTGATGCCAAAGGAGTAACTCTGCAGCTTAACAGTGCAAAAGAAAAATCCTTTTGATCATCATACGCCTGTTCCCACACCTTTCTCAGCTTTCCCATTTGACTGCGGGCATAACGGACTTGATGTGATGTGTTGGAAGTTGTAGCATTTGGCAAACGACAACCATTCCCAATCACTAAAACATTACCTGTCATGACCTTTAGAGGTATGCCGTGTCAAAAAATACAAACTTCGCAGCTCTTATGACTGAGCAGTCGAACCTGTTAGTGTTATGACTTCTGGATAATTGGAATAGTAATCTATGATTATCAGGTAATCATTTCCTTTAAAATAGAATCAGTTCCTCCCAACCTTTAACCATGGGTTAGTGATAAGTTCACTCGATGCAAATGTTTCTTTGCACTGGGTCAGTTAATATGTTTGGCAGACACTACAATCTTGAACATAGTTGTCAATATCTTTATTGATGCCTGGCCAATATACTGGTTGCCTAGCATGTCTTTTGCATTTCTCTATTCCTTGATGCCCTTCATGTATCCTTGCTGGGATACGTTTTCGGAGGCAGGATGGTATGACAATTCGTCACCTTTCAGCAAAAAACCAATGACAATGGTCAGGTCATCGTTGATACTTCTAAAACTGCTGCAGCCGCCATTGGGCCATCCTTCCAACAGATGTTTTATCACACACTGAAGGATTGCATCTTTTGCTGTCTCTTCTCGAATTAAGCTTAGTTGTGCGTCAGACACTGGTAACATGCCTGCTATGAATATGGCTTGTGCTTCCACATTTAAGATTACCTCTGATGTTATCTCATCAGTGTAACTAGTTGCATGTAATAGAGCATCTGCCACAACAAGATCTTTGCCTGGAGTATACGATAACGTAAAATCATATCTACGCAGCGTCATCATTATCCATTACCTTGGTGATATATCATTGAGATCTTTTAAAATTATGTTGACTAATTTGGCCGGTTCTCAGGCTACAAACTAAACATGAGCAAGAGCGAGGTCTTCGTGATCCAGGCAAGGGGGCAGGAGAGGAGACTGAGGGAGATGCCGTTCAAAGTGGTGGGAAGGAGTTTTAGGTATCTGGGGATTCAGGTGGCAAGGGACTGGGGTCAGCTTCATAAACTAAATTTGGGCAGGGTGATTGAGCAAATGAAAGGGGACTTCCACAGGTAGGACGTGCTCCCGCTGTCATTGGCAGGGAGGGTACAGACTGAAAATGACAGTCCTCCTGAGATTGCCGTTTGTGTTTCAGTGTTTCCCAATCTTTATCCCCAAGACATTTTTTAGGAAAATGAACGCGGCGATCTCGGGTTTTATTCGGGCTGGGAAAGCCCCGAGGGTGAAGAAGGTCCTTCTTGAACGGGGGCGCAGGAAGAGAGGCTTGGCCCTTGCGAACTTTATTAATTACTACTGGGCGGCTAATATTTTGATGGTTAGGAAATGGGTTGTGGGGAAGGGGTCAGTGTGTGAGCGGGGAGAGGTGGCATGGTGTAAGGGCACAAGTCTGGAGGATCTGTTGACGGCACCTCTGCCATTCTCGCCGGCTCGGTAGTCCACAAGTGCAGTGGTAGTGGCAGCCCTGAGAGTGTGGAGGCAATGGAGGCAGCATATGAGACTGGAGGGGGGGTCAGTGTGGTCACCGATTTGTGACAATCACCGGTTTGATCCAGGGGGGCTGGATGGGGGTTTTAGGAGGTGGCAGCGGGCAGGGATTGAGAAATTTGGGGATCTTTTCATTGAGGAGCGTATCTCTTGCCATGACTTTCAGAAGTCTCTCACAGTGTTCTTCAGGAGTATTTGACCATATAATCACATCATCAACATAGACTCGAACACCAGGTATCCCTTCAGTTATTGTCTCCTATCGTTCGGGGGAAGATTTCCGAAGCTGATATTATGCAAAAAGTATTAAATGTACACATGTTTCTCCTTGTACTATCTAACCGTAGTTGCCAAAATCCTTTTGCGGCGTCCAGTTTCGTGATGTGAAGTATTTGGCATGAGCCACTTCTTCTGTGATTTCTTCTTTTCGGGATCAGGTAGTGTTCTCGTTTGTTGTTATTATTTAAATCTTTTGGATCTATGCATATAGTTAAGTCACCATTTGGTTTGCGAACACACATCATTCAGCTTACCCAGTCAGTTGGTTCAGTCACCTTTGATATGATTTTGCTCTGCAGCATTCTATCTAGCTCATACTTTAGACGGTCTCTGAAAGGTACTGGCACTCTTCGAGGTGAATGTATCACTGGCTTGGCACCACTCTTGACCTTAATGCTGAATGTGAATGGTAAGGTACCCATTCCATTAAATAAGGGGAATAGATAGAGTAGACAGTCAGAGACTTTTTCCCCGGGTGGAACAAACCATTACAAGGGGACATAAATTTAAGGTGAAAGGTGGAAGATATAGGAGGGATATCAGAGGTAGGTTCTTTACCCAGAGAGTAGTGGGGGCATGGAATGCACTGCCTGTGGAAGTAGTTGAGTCGGAAACATTAGGGACCTTCAAGCAGCTATTGGATAGGTACATGGATTACGGTTAAATGATATAGTGTAGATTTATTTGTTCTCAAGGGCAGCACGGTAGCATTGTGGATAGCACAATTGCTTCACAGCTCCAGGGTCCCAGGTTCGATTCCGGCTTGGGTCACTGACTGTGCGGAGTCTGCACGTCCTCCCCGTGTCTGCGTGGGTTTCCTCCGGGTGCTCCGGTTTCCTCCCACAATCCAAAGATGTGCAGGTTAGGTGAATTGGCCAATGATAAATTGCCCTTAATGTCCAAATTGCCCTTGGTGTTGGGTGAAGGTGTTGAGTTTGGGTAGGGTGCTCTTTCCAAGAGCCGGTGCAGACTCAAAGGGCCGAATGGCCTCCTTCTGCACTGTAAATTCAATGATAATCTATGATTAATCTAGGACAAAGGTTCGGCACAACATCGTGGGCCGAAGGGCCTGTTCTGTGCTGTATTTTCTATGTCTATGTTTTCTATACATGCAGAAATTTGCTCAGGATCTGATCCCCTCTATTCCACCACTGAGGGAACCATTGAATGTGTTGGCAATATGAATTCTTTGCACCAAATTTAATTGTATGCATGCATCCACACCTATTAATGATGATTTCATAGAGTCAACTATCTCAAACTCTAATGATATGCACATGTCACAGTTCTTTACTGTGAGGCAGCAGGAACCTCTTGTTGCAATTGCGTTTCCATTGTAGTCTGTCAGATGACATTTGGACTTTTTAATCTTTGTAAACTTATTGACTAGTTTCAGATCTGCATCTGTTATCAAGTTTGCACGCACACCTGTATCAAGCTTAAATGCTACATTTGAACCATTAACGTTCAGTGTGACAGTCCAATTGTTGTTTAGATCTGTCAGTTGAAATATTTTCTTTGCATCAGTGTCCAATTTATTTACCCTTGTAATCGCATCAACCATGAAAGTGTCTTGCATTGTATATTTAGATGATTTTGGATTTGAAGTAAAATAATTTTCTTTACTACCTTTGTTATTATGTACTTTCTAATATAAGTTGAAGGTTTCGCTGATTTCGCTGATGTAGAACGACATGGGGGAGGCAAAATCATAGAATCATAGAATTTACAGTGCAGAAGGAGGCCATTCGGCCCATCGACTCTGCACCGGCCCTTGGAAAGAGCACCCTACCCAAGCCCACACCTCCACACTATCCCCGTAACCCAGTAACCTCACCCAACCATTTTGGACCTAAGGACAATTTAGCATGGCCAATCCACCTAACTTGCACATCTTTCGACTATGGGAGGAAACCGGAGAACCCGGAAGAAACCTACGCAACTGCGGGAAGAACGTGCAGACTCCGCACAGACAGTGACCCAAGCCGGGAATCAAACCTGCGACCCTGGAGCTGTGAAGCAACTGTGCTCACCACTGTGCTACCGTGCTGCCCTTTAGTTTACCGCATTGCGAGCATTTATTTTCTTTTGCAGGGCAATTTTTTTCTAAAATTGGCGTGTCCACAGCACGTACACATCATCACACTGCTTGCGTTAGCTTCAATATGGCCGCTTTCAGTGGCGCGCTGTCTTCTAAACTGCGTCACTAAGTTAATGGCGTCAGCCACATTTCCCGAATTCCCATCCTTTTCTTGAGCCCAAACTCTGCATATTGATTTGTGGATTGTTTGCTAGCCTTGCAGAGATTAATTGCTTCATCTATAGGCAGAATTGGTCGTCAAAGTAAACGTTCATGCAACCGCTCATTATATACATCAAAAACGATCTGATTAGTGAACCCGTTCCGGACGAAAAATTGCAAGACTGAGCTCCTGAGTCTGAGATTAGTAACAAATGAATCAATCCATTCTCCTTGTAGCTACAGCTTTTTTTTAAACAAGTAGCGCTCATAAGTTTCATTCAGTTGTGCTTTACAATGAATGTCGGATTTATTGATGAATAACTCATTTTTTAAATTCTCACTTTCTTCAAACCTGAACGAATTATATAATTCAAATGCCTGTGGTCCAGCTACATTTAGGAGAAGCGCAATTTTATAATGATCAGGAACTGATTCTAACACAGAGGCAGATAAAAAAACTTCAAACTGTTGTTTGAAATTTTTCCAATTTAGACTTAGTTTACCGATCGTCTTGAAGTGTTCTGGCTTTTGTAGACATTCCATCTTACGATCTGTAACATGGTGCTGACTTCGAGATCTGTTCAGTAACGTGATTGTTCTTTTCTTCTTTGAAGCTAATCTGACTTTCTAAACTAACTGCTATGCTTTTAGGAACACACATCTGGTACCATGTGGTGTTCTTTGTGTTTCTCATACTCACGATGGACACCATAGTGTTCACAAAGACCACACAAGCTAAGTTCAATAACAAAACTAACATTTATTACTTAATACACAGCTCGATCACTCACTCCTATAGCAAGCAATAATCTATTAAACTACAATCTACACTATACTAATACTTGTCTCATGCACTCTGTCTTAAACTATACTCTGTTCTGTTCTACACTCTCTCCTATACTCTCCCTAGAAGCATGAGTCAGTCCTTTTTATTGGTCTGTGCCCAGCTCCATCTAGTGATCAATTATGATATTACATTAACCCTTTACATACTAGGCATTCTACATAATGTCACATACTGAGCAGTCATATGGTACAAAAAAGCCATTGTGTAAAAGGTTAGCATGTTAACTGGACAGCTCGAGATTGAAGAAAATGTGTAAAATAGATAAAAATGAAATCAAAGAGAAATTGCTAACTAAAAGTGGAGAAGAACTGGATAAACTCAATTGACAGTCCTTGGGAAGTGGGCAGAAATGGAAGTTAAAGTAAAACTGGTAAATGATTCGAAAAGGAAACTGAATGGAAATCGCTTATTGTCACAAGTAGGCTTCAAATGAAGTTACTGTGAAAAGCCCCTAGTCGCCACATTCCAGCGCCTGTTCGGGGAGGCTGGTACGGGAATTGAACTGTGCTGCTGGCCTGCCTTGGTCTGCTTTAAAAGCCAGCTATTTAGCCCTGTGCTATGTTCAACTCACTGGGCGAAATTCTCCCCCAACGCCGCGGTGTCCGCCGACTGGTGCCAAAAACGGCGCCAATCAGACGGGCATCGCGCCGGCCCAAAGGTGCGGAATGCTCCGCATCTTTGGCGGCCTAGCCCCAACATTGAGGGGCTAGGCCGACGCCGGAGGGATTTCCGCCCCGCCAGCTGGTGGAAATGGCGTTTGTTGCCCCGCCAGCTGGCGCGGAAATGCGGCGCATGCGCGGGAGCGTCAGCGGCTGCTGACAGTTTCCCGGCGCATGCGCAGGAGCGTCAGCGGCCGCTCAAAGTTTCCCGCGCATGCGCAGTGGGGTGAGTCTCTTCCGCCTCCGCCATGGTGGAGGCCGTGGCGGAGGCGGAAGGGAAAGAGTGCCCCCACGGCACAGGCCCGCCCGCGGATCGGTGGGCCCCGATCGCGGGCCAGGCCACCGTGGGGGCACCCCCCGGGGTCAGATCGCCCCGCGCCCCCCCCCCAGGACCCCGGAGCCCGCCCACGCCGCCTGGTCCCGCCGGTAAATACCAGGTTTGATTTACGCCGGCGGGACAGGCAATTTCTGGGCGGGACTTCGGCCCATCCGGGCCGGAGAATTGAGCGGGGGGTCCCGCCAACCGGCGCGGCCCGATTCCCGCCCCCGCCCAATCTCTGGTACCGGACTTCGGCGGGGGCGGGATTCACGGCGGCCAAAGGCCATTCTCCGACCCGGCGGGGGGTCGGAGAATGACGCCCAATATTCCTTACAATACAATGGTGACTATCTCAGGATATTTACAAAACTGGGTTGTAAACGTCTTGTGGAAGATGTTTTACTTCCTGAATTCTTTTCTCATTTATAGCCATTCTTCTGACCTGTAGCCATTTTCATAGGTTCCCCATTTCTTCTGGTTTCTCACTCCTCAGAGGCCTCAATAATCCTTTTCTTGGTGCCACTGGCAGCAGACACCTGGGAACACCACCGGCTGGAGTATTCCTTCCGGGTCACTCACCATCCTGACTTGGAAATATGGTGCCGTTCCTGCACTGTCATTGAGTCAAAGTCCTGGAACTCCCTCCCTAACAGCACTGTGGGTGTACCTGCCAGGTCCTGCAGCGGTTCAAGAAGACAGCCCACCACTACCTTTTTGAAGGGCAACTAGGGATGGGCAATGAACGCTGGCCTAACTAGCAATGCCCAAAACCTGTAAATAAGTTTTTAAACCCCCCCCCCAATCAAGACAATCTTCCTTCGTCTTCCCTTCTTGTCAAATATAGCTTTTCAATACCTCAAATTGATTCTAAGCTAAGGATCAATGGTTAGTTATTTATTTAGTTGGTTAGGTAAGTACTTAATTTACTTATGGCTGACCTCTGTATACAGTACTCAGATTCTGGTGAACACATCAAGTATACCCGTCAATAAGAGGAAGGCAATGGTGATTCTCTCTGGCCAGTCTGATTAGGTGAAGACTCTCCTTCTCATTGAGAAGAGACTAGCCCCCTTGAGTAATGTCCACTAAATGAGCTACACTTTGGCTGAAGTATGGGATAAACACACCCTTAATTAAGACTGAGATATTCAAAAGGGAAAGTATGATTGCACAGACAACAACAACTTAAATTTATGTAGCGCCTTTATTGTAACGCAACTCTCAAGGGGCTTCAGGGAGCATTATCAAACAAAATATGACACTGAACCACATGAGGAGATATTGGGCTGAATTTTACTGAACCCCAGTAGGTGGGAACAAGGCATGGTGGGGGGCTGGTGTGGTAAAACTGCGTGGAGGACTGTTGCCGTGTCGGATCAGCTTCTCCTCCAGCTTCCCCTCCAGCTGGTGGCTAAACAGCTGACTTATAATGCAGAACAAGGCCAGCAGCGCGGGTTCAATTCCTGTATCGGCTTCCCCAAACAGGTGCCGGAATGTAGTGGCTAGGGGCTTTTCACAGTTCATTGAAGCCTACTGTGACAATAAGCTATTATTATTATTATTATCTGTAGCATTTTTATGTGTTTTTTGAAAGTATCCTCTGCCTGTAGGCTGCGGGACTCCCGTCTTCCTCAGCAGTTACCACTGTCCCTGGTGGCGCTGCTGAGGCTTCTAAGCTGCTGGCTCTCTGATTGGGCCACTTCCGTCCTGAACAGGACAGTAAACCCAGGCAACAGCTACTCAATTAGTTTCCGGCTATAAAACCGAGTGGAAAGTCTCGCCGACTGCCCCTGTGTGTTGCCCACATGCATTTCTAGTAGTTGTCAGGACATCGATGCTTTGGGTAAAATCATGGCCTTGAGATCAGGTGGCTGAAAGCTTGGTGAAAGAGGTCTACTTTGTGGAATGTTTTAAAGGAGGAAAGTGGGGTAGAGAGAGGGGAGGAATTCCAGCGCTTGGGGCCTAGGCAATTGAAGGCCTTCAAATGGAGCAATTAAAATCACAGGATCCTAGGACATAGGAGTGGCCATTTCGCCCTTCCAGCCTGCCCTGCCTATCAATAAGATCCTGGCTGATCTGGTTGTTGTCTCCACCCTACTTTGCCATCGCCCCCCCCCCCCATAACCCTCCACTCCCTTGCAAATCTGCCCAATTCTGCCTTGAATAAATTACAATGACCCAGCCTCCACTGGACTCTGGGAAAGAGAATTCCACAGACTAATGGCCCTTTGCTGGAAAACAATTTCTCCTCATCTCCGTTTTAAAATCAGGATTGCTGAAGACGCTAGAATTAGTCAGAGACATTGTCCCCATCCGTAGAAATCACAAGTGATGGGACTAGCGAAAACCATTTCTACACCATCTGCCGGGATGGATAAACCGGTACCATAGAAACTGTTCTTGGTTCCAGCACTTTGAATGGTGAGAGAAGGCATAAAAAGGATTGGGTTGGGTCAGACCAGTGAAACACAGCCGATGCTGGGCTCTTAAATAGTTTGTTCTGCTGGCTTTTTTTTTTGATAAACAATTTTATTAAGACATTTTGGCACAATAAACAACAATAATATAAAACAGTGTGCAAAAAACAATCGTTATAGTGCAAGAAACCCAGCTCCCCTCCCACAAGGACCAACCTAACTACCCTCCTAACCTACGTTACCCTAACCCCCACCCCCACACACCCCCTGCTGACGATTAATTTTCCACGAAGAAGTCAATAATTGGTTGCCACCTCCGGGCGAACCCATACAGTGACCCACTCAAAGCGAACTTAATTTTCTCCAGACCGAGAAAGCTCGCCATATCTGATAGCCAGGCCTCCAACTTCGGGGGCTTTGAGTCCCTCCATGCCAGCAGAATTGGTCGCCGGGCTACCAGGGAAGCAAAGGCCAAAACGTCAGCCTCTCTCTCCCCCTGGACTCCCGGGTCCTCCCAAACCCCCAAAAATAGCCGCCTCTGGACTCATCACCACCCCTGTTTTCAGTACCCGGGACGTAACATCTGCGATCCCCTGCCTGTGCCCCCTGAGTTTTGGGCATGCCCAAAACATGTGGACATGGTTCGCCGGCCCTCCCGAATATCTGTCCTCCGATCCGAAAAATGTACTCATCCGGGCCACTGTCATGTGAGCCCGGTGGACGGCCTTAAATTCAATCAGGCTGAGCCTGGCTCATGTGTGGTCACGTTTACCCTGTGTCGTGTTGGGTGTTCTGATGCACAAATGATCCATCACGGCTGTAGATGGTCCAACTCTGTTTTATTGTCTAATCAACGGTAACAACTAACTACTGGCTTGGGTACGTGCTTCACCAGCTAACCTGTGGACCCAGCCCTATCACTATCTTAGTGAGGCACTCAGCACATGGTCTATGTCTGAGTGACACGCTGTGAGCTCTGTGCTCTGAGCTATCTCCTGGTAGAATGAGCGGGAACTGTGGTGTTCCCTGTTTTATAGTGCGTGTGCTCTCACTGGTGATTGGCTGCGATGTTATGTGTGTGCTGGTTGGTCCAACAGCCTGTCCATCAGTGTGTGTGTGATTGCACTATGATATGCTGATCTGGATATCATGACACCCTGCTCAATGCCTCTGCCCTCAAGCCCTCTTCTATCTCACCTAGGAGCTCCATTTCCCACTTAAGCTTCAGCTCCTTGGTCTGAGACTCCTCCGCTCCCATAAGTTCTTTATATATAGCCGAGACCCTCCCCTCCCCCACCCATCCACTGGATACTACCTTGTCTGGATCCCCCTCAGTGGCAGGTGTGGGAAGGACGGAATCTGTCTGCGTAAAAAGTCCCGCACCTGCAGGTACCTGAACTCATTCCCTCTCGCCAGCCCAAATTTCTCCTCTAACGCCCTCATGCTCGGGAAGCTCCCTTCCAAGAACAAATCC
This sequence comes from Scyliorhinus torazame, assembly GCF_047496885.1. Classification (NCBI taxonomy): domain Eukaryota; kingdom Metazoa; phylum Chordata; class Chondrichthyes; order Carcharhiniformes; family Scyliorhinidae; genus Scyliorhinus; species Scyliorhinus torazame. The sequence goes on from NC_092707.1 coordinate 61,133,420, forward strand.
CCCATCCTCTCAATCCCCGCCCTCCGCCATGCTCGGAACCCACCATCCATATTCCCAGGGGCAAACCTGTGATTGATGCTCCCATTCCCCCCACGTGCCTTCTCCATTGGCTACAGATCCACAAAGTCGTCACCACTATGGGGCTGATGGAGTACCGTGACGGCGGGAGCGGCAGGGGCGCCGTAACCCGGGCCGCCAAACTGGTCCCCCTACACGAAGCGGCCTCCATTCGCCCCCAAACCGACCCCACAGCGCCTGCCCCCCTTCCCCTCAGTTCCTCTCGAGCATCACCCTCTTCACCCTCGGGGACTTTCCCGCCCACACAAATCCCATAATCATTTTATTAACCATCTTGAAAAAAGACTGTGGAATGAGAATGGGGAGACACTGGAAAACGAACAGGAATCTCGGGAGGATCGTCGTTTTAACCGTCTGCACTCTCCCCGCTAGTGTCAGTGGGAGCACGTCCCACCTCGGGAACTCGACCCTCATTTGCTCCACCAACTGAGACAAGTTCAACTTGTGCAGACAGCCCCAGTCTCGTGCCACCTGTATCCCTGAGTATCTAAAACTGTCCCCCACTAACCTGAACGTCAGCCACCTCAACCTACCCTCCTGGCCCCTCGCCTGGACTACAAACAACTCACTCTTTGTCATGTTCAGCTTGTACCCCGAGAACTGGCGAAATTCCCTCAGGATTCCCATGATTTCATCCATCCCAGCCACTGGATCCATGATGTATAAGAGCAGGTTGTCGGCGTACAATGAAACTCTGTCCACCCCCCCACCTCCGCCACCCCCCCCCCCCCCCCCACCTTCCCCCCCCCCCCCCCCCCTGTACCAGCCCCTCCCAGCCCCTAGAAGCTTTTAGGGCAATTGCCAGTGGCTCTATTGCTGACGCAAACAGCAGTGGGGAGAGGGGACACCCCTGCCTTGTCCCACGGTACAGTCTGAAATAGTCAGATGTTGTCCTGTTCGTCCTTACACTAGCCTCCGGAGCCTGGTACAGCAGCCTAACCCAGTCAATAAAGCCCTCCCCGAACCCAAATCGTCCCAGCACCTCCTATAAATAGTCCCACTCAACCCGGTCGAAAGCCTTCTCGGCATCCATTGCCACAACTACCTCTACCTCCCTACTCTCCGGGGGCATCATGATCACATTCAGCAACCTTCTTAGGTTGGCCACCAGCTGCCTGCCCTTGATGAACCCGATTTGATCTTCCATAATAACGTCCGGCACACAGTCCTCAATCCTCGCCGCCAAGAGCTTGGCCAGAATTTTAGCATCTACATTGAGCAGAGAGATCGGCCTGTAGGACCCACATGCCTCCGGGTCTTTGTCCCGTTTCAATATCAGGGAGATGGTGGCCTGTGACATCGTCGGGGGTAAAACCCCTCTGTCTCTTGCCTCATTAAAAACCCTAACCAGCACCGGCCCCACTATTTCGGAGAACTTTTTGTAAAACTCCACCGGATACCCATCCAGCCCCGGGGCTTTACCCGATTGCATGGTCCTCAAGCCCACCAATATTTCTTCAGTCCTGATCGAGGCACCCAACCCGTCTACCAAACTCCTGCCCACTTTTGGGAAGGTCAGTTCATCCAGAAAGTGTCTCATCCCAAGTCCAGGTCAGGTATCTCCCCCAGCAGTCTCTTGATAAACTCCACATCATCCCAATTTGGGGCATATACATTGACCAAGACTACCCTCATCCCCTCAAGCTTGCCACTCATCATAACAAATTTGCCTCCCCCATCTGAGATCGTGCTGCCCACCTCAAATTGCACCCGTTTGTTGACCAAAATCGCGACCCTCGTGGTTTTAGTGTCCAGCCACGATTGGAAGACCTAGCTAATCCAGCACTTCCTTAATCTGACCTGGTCAGCTACTTTCAGATGAGTCTCCTGAAGCATTATCACGTCCGCTTTCAGCGCCCTCAGATGCGCGAACACACACGCCCTCTTTACCGGCCCGTTTAACCCTCCAACGTTCCAAGTGACCAGCCTGGTTGAGGGGCACCGTGCCCCCCTCCCTGCCGATCAGCCATCCCCTTTCTTGGGGCCGCCCCCAGCCCCTGTGTCCTGGCAGCCCCCACTTCCGACCTCCTCCATGATCCCGCACCTAAGTCCTTCCCTCGTCAGCAGAACATCTACCCCCCTCCCCCCACGGCATTTGTTTGACATTTCCCGGTGTGGGAAGAAGACTGCACCATTCCCCTGACAGCGTCCCCCAGGAATGTTATGTCTTTTGGATACCAGACCCGGCACAAACAGTAAAAGATTTGGCTGTAACTGCAGGTTAAACAGAGCCTCTTCCAGCATGCAGGCGGGGGAAGGGCAAGCTTAAAGCTGCAATCTGACTTGACTCTATCAAAGGTGAATTCTAGCAGCAGAGGGAACAACTGTGAAAAGATCTACCAGGGCCATTGAAGAAGCAGGGACGAGGCTTCCGGTGGCGGCCATGGAGGAGTAGGTCGCGCATTCGGCAGCTCCCGTCTGGAACGGACTCTCAGACCTTTTTCAGGAGTTTCCATAGACTTTTTGGGGCAGACTGGTGAAGCGAACACTGCCAAAAGGATTCCCTCTCGACTTCCGGTTGCGGCTATGCGGAGCTAAGCCGCACGATTCGGCAGCTCCTGCTACCACGGACTTTCGGGCTCGTTAGAGGAGCCCCAACGGAACTTTTTTTTTTGACGCAGGCCGTGGGGAAGGAAAGAGAGAGGTCCCCCTCCAACTTCTATGAAACGGACCAGAAGTGTAACGGCCAAAGGAGCGGCACTGGAGCAACGGGAGAAGCGAGGGAAAGAAAACAAAATGGCGGCAGCCAGGGACAAAGGGGAGCTGCAGGAGTTCATCAAGCCCTGCTTCGAGGAGCAGCGCGAGGAGATGCGCAAGGAGATGTTGGCGCCTATGGTTTCGGCAATTGAAGGACTCGGGATCACCCAGAAGGCCCACAAAGCTAAGATCCAGGAGGTACAGAAAAGAGTCAGTCAGAACGAGGATGAGCTCATGGGCCTGGCGGTGAGAGTGGAGCAGAATGAGGCGCTACACAAGAGGTGTGGGGGAAGACTCGAAGACCTGGAGAACAGGTCAAGGAGAAAGAATCTGCGAATCCTGGATCTCCCTGAGGGAGTGGAGGGGGCTGATGCCGGGGCATACGCGAGCACGATGCTCGAGGCGATGATGGACACAAAGGCCCCTTCGAGGCCGCTGGAGTTGGACGGGGCACATCGGGTGCTGGCGAAGAAGCCCCAGGCAAATGAGCCGCCAAGGGCGATGGTGGTGAGGTTCCACCGGTTCACGGACAGAGAGTGGGTCCTGAGATGGGCCAAGAAGGAGCGGAGCAGTAAGTGGGACAATGCAGAGATCCGAATATACCCGGACTGGAGCACGGAGGTTGCAAAGCGGAGAGCGGGTTTCAACCGGGCCAAAGCGGCGTTGTACCGGAAAGAAGTGAAATTCGGAATGCTGCAGCCAGCGCGACTGTGGGTCACATACAAGGGCCAACACTATTACTTTGAAACGCCTGAAGAGGCGTGGACCTTTGTACAAGCCGAAAAGTTGGACTCTAACTGAGGGTTTGTGAGGGTAGGGGGGATGTTTGAGGTTTGATGTGTGATGGTTGTTGTATATAGGGGGTCAATCACACGCAGGAAATGTTACATGGGCTGGGGGAGAGAGACCAGGCCGCGACAGGAGCTGCACCAGAGGGGGCGGAGCGGGCTTTGGAGAGCGCGGGGTGTTTTCCCGCGCGCGGGAAGAAAGGCGGGAAGGGGAACGAAGGAATGCATATGGATTGGGAGACTCCCACACGGGGAGGTCAATGGGACAGCGGGGGAAGCTGGGGTCAGCAGGCGTCAGCTGACTTACGGGAGTGACATGGGGGGAGCAAAAAAGCTAGACAGGGGTCTAGCGGGGGGGGAGGGGAGGGGGGGGAAGGGGGGGGGGGGAAAGGGTTGCTGCTGCACTGGCCGAAAGGGAATGGGACACTGAAGAGGTGGTCGGGACGGGGATCCCCCCTCTGGGGGACTGGAGGGTGAGGGAGGCGTGGACACGGGACTGGCCCAGAAAAGGAGATGGCTAGTCGGCGGGGCGTGGGAGGGGTGAGAGCCCCTCCAATCCGGCTGATAACATGGAATGTGAGGGGCCTGAATGGGCCGGTGAAGCGGGCTCGAGTGTTCGCGCACTTAAAGGGACTGAAGGCGGACGTGGCCATGCTCCAAGAGACACACCTGAAGGTGGCGGACCAGGTCAGGCTAAGAAAGGGATGGGTAGGACAGGTATTCCACTCGGGACTGGACGCGAAGAATAGAGGGGTGGCAATATTGGTGGGAAAGCGGGTGTCATTTGAGGCCAAGACTATTGTAGCGGACAATGGAGGGCGATATGTAATGGTGAGCGGTAGGCTGCAAGGGATGTGGGTGGTGTTGGTAAACGTATACGCCCCGAACTGGGATGATGCAGGATTCATGAAGCGCATGTTGGGGCGCATTCCGGACCTGGAGAAAGGAGGGGACTTCAATACAGTGTTGGATCCAGCACTAGACCGCTCCAGATCAAGGACTGGAAAGAGGCCGGTGGCGGCCAAGGTACTTAGGGGGTTTATGGATCAGATGGGGGGAGTGGACCCATGGCGGTTTGCAAGGCCACAGGCCAGGGAATTTTCTTTCTTCTCCCACGTGCACAAAGCCTACTCCCGGATAGATTTTTTTGTTCTGGGCAGGGCGCTCATCCCGAGGGTGGAGGGGACGGAGTATTCGGCTATAGCCGTTTCGGACCATGCCCCGCACTGGGTGGAACTGGAGCTGGGAGAGGAGAGGGACCAACGCCCGCTGTTGCGGCTGGATGTGGGACTACTGACGGACGAGGTGGTGTGTGGGAAGGTGAGGGGGTGTATCGAAAGGTACTTGGAGGCCAACGACAACGGGGAGGTGCGGGTGGGGGTGGTATGGGAGGCATTGAAGGCGGTGATCAGGGGAGAGCTAATTTCCATTAGGGCTCATAGGGAAAAGACAGAGGGTATGGAAAGGGAGAGGTTAGTGGGGGAGATTTTGAGAGTGGACAGGAGATACGCAGAGGCCCCGGAGGAAAGAATACTTGGGGAAAGACGACGGCTCCAGACGGAGTTTGACCTGTTGACCACAGGGAAGGCGGAGGCACAGTGGAGGAAAGCGCAGGGGGCGACCTACGAGTATGGGGAAAAGGCTAGTCGGATGCTGACACACCAGCTCCGTAAGAGGATGGCAGCGAGGGAAATAGGGGGAGTCAAAGATGGAAGGGGAGCCACGGATTGGAGTGCGACGAAAATAAACGAGGTATTCAAGGCCTTTTATGAAGAGCTGTACAGATCCCAGGCCCCAGCGGGGGAAGAGGGGATGAGACGATTCCTAGATCAGCTGAGATTCCCGGGGGTGGAGAAGCAAGTGGTGGCTGGTTTGGGGGCACCACTTGGGTTGGAGGAGCTGAGCAAGGGTTTGGGGAGCATGCAGGCGGGGAAGGCCCCGGGACCGGAGGATTCCCGGTGGAGTTCTACAGGAAGTACGCAGACCTGTTGGCCCCGCTACTGGTGAGGACCTTTAATGAGGCAAGAGAGGAGGGGACCCTGCCCCCGACAATGTCAGAAGCGACAATTTCTTTGATCCTAAAGCGGGACAAGGACCCACTGCAATGTGGATCGTACAGGCCGATCTCGCTCCTCAATGTGGATGCAAAGTTGCTGGCAAAAGTGCTGGCCACGAGGATCGAGGACTGTGTCCCGGGGGTGATCCATGAAGACCAGACGGGATTTGTAAAAGGCAGGCAACTAAACACCAATGTGCGGCGGCTCTTAAACGTGATAATGATGCCATCGGAGGAGGGAGAGGCGGAGATAGTGGCAGCTATGGACGCGGAGAAGGCCTTTAACCGAGTAGAGTGGGAGTACCTCTGGGAGGTGCTGCGCAGGTTTGAGTTCGGGGTAGGGTTTATCAATTGGGTTAAGCTCCTTTACAGAGCCCCGATGGCAAGTGTAGTGACGAACCGGCGGAGGTCGGAGTACTTTCGACTGTACCGAGGGACGAGGCAGGGGTGCCCCCTGTCCTCCCTGTTGTTCGCATTGGCGATCGAACCATTGGCCATGTCATTGAGGGAGTCTAATAAATGGAGGGGGATGGTCCGGGGGGGAGAAGAGCATCGGGTGTCGCTATAAGCGGATGACCTGTTGCTGTACGTGGCGGATCCAATGGAGGGGATGGTGGAGGTCATGCAGACTCTAAGGGAGTTTGGGGAGTTTTCGGGCTATAAGCTCAATGTAGGGAAGAGTGAGCTCTTTGTATTACAGGCGGGGGACCAAGAAAGAACATAGAACATAGAACATAGAACAATACAGCGCAGTACAGGCCCTTCGGCCCACGATGTTGCACCGAAACAAAAGCCATCCAACCTACACTATGCCATTATCATCCATATGTTTATCCAATAAACTTTTAAATGCCCTCAATGTTGGCGAGTTCACTACTGTAGCAGGTAGGGCATTCCACGGCCTCACTACTCTTTGCGTAAAGAACCTACCTCTGACCTCTGTCCTATATCTATTACCCCTCAGTTTAAAGTTATGTCCCCTCGTGCCAGCCATATCCATCCGCGGGAGAAGGCTCTCACTGTCCACCCTATCCAACCCCCTGATCATTTTGTATGCCTCTATTAAGTCTCCTCTTAACCTTCTTCTCTCCAACGAAAACAACCTCAAGTCCATCAGCCTTTCCTCGTAAGATTTTCCCTCCATACCAGGCAACATCCTGGTAAATCTCCTCTGCACCCGCTCCAAAGCCTCCACGTCCTTCCTATAATGCGGTGACCAGAACTGTACGCAATACTCCAAATGCGGCCGTACCAGAGTTCTGTACAGCTGCAACATGACCTCCCGACTCCGGAACTCAATCCCTCTACCAATAAAGGCCAACACCCCATAGGCCTTCTTCACAACCCTATCAACCTGGGTGGCAACTTTCAGGGATCTATGTACATGGACACCTAGATCCCTCTGCTCATCCACACTTTCAAGAACTTTACCATTAGCCAAATATTCCGCATTCCTGTTATTCCTTCCAAAGTGAATCACCTCACACTTCTCTACATTAAACTCCATTTGCCACCTCTCGGCCCAGCTCTGCAGCTTATCTATATCCCTCTGTAATCTGCTACATCCTTCCACACTATCGACAACACCACCGACTTTAGTATCGTCTGCAAATTTACTCACCCACCCTTCTGCGCCTTCCTCTAGGTCATTGATAAAAATGACAAACAGCAACGGCCCCAGAACAGATCCTTGTGGTACTCCACTTGTGACTGTACTCCATTCTGAACATTTCCCATCAACCACCACCCTCTGTCTTCTTTCAGCTAGCCAATTTCTGATCCACATCTCTAAATCACCCTCAATCCCCAGCCTCCGTATTTTTTGCAATAGCCTACCGTGGGGAACCTTATCAAACGCTTTGCTGAAATCCATATACACCATATCAACTGCTCTACCCTCGTCTACCTGTTCAGTCACCTTCTCAAAGAACTCAATAAGGTTTGTGAGGCATGACCTACCCTTCACAAAGCCATGCTGACTATCCCTGATCATATTATTCCTATCTAGATGATTATAAATCTTGTCTCTTATAATCCCCTCCAAGACTTTACCCACTACAGACGTGAGGCTCACCGGCCTATAGTTGCCGGGGTTGTCTCTGCTCCCCTTTTTGAACAAAGGGACCACATTTGCTGTCCTCCAGTCCTCTGGCACTATTCCTGTAGCCAATGATGACATAAAAATCAAAGCCAAAGGTCCAGCAATCTCTTCCCTGGCCTCCCATAGAATCCTAGGATAAATCCCATCAGGTCCCGGGGACTTATCTATTTTCAGCCTGTCCAGAATTGCCAACACCTCTTCCCTACGTACCTCAATGCCATCTATTCTATTAGCCTGGGGCTCAGCATTCACATCCACAACATTATCTTTTTCCTGAGTGAATACTGACGAAAAATATTCATTTAGTATCTCGCCTATCTCTTCAGACTCCACACACAATTTCCCATCCCTGTCCTTGACTGGTCCTACTCTTTCCCTAGTCATTTGCTTATTCCTGACATACCTATAGAAAGCTTTTGGGTTTTCCTTGATCCTTCCTGCCAAATACTTCTCATGTCCCCTCCTTGCTCGTCTTAGCTCTCTCTTTAGATCCTTCCTCGCTACCTTGTAACTATCCATCGCCCCAACCGAAACTTCACACTTCATCTTCACATAGGCCTCCTTCTTCCTCTTAACAAGAGATTCCACTTCCTTGGTAAACCACGGTTCCCTCGCTCGACGCCTTCCTCCCTGTCTGACCGGTACATACTTATCAAGAACACGCAGTAGCTGATCCTTGAACAAGCCCCACTTATCCAGTGTGCCCAACACTTGCAGCCTACCTCTCCACCTTATCCCCCGCCCAAGTCACGTCTAATGGCATCATAATTGCCCTTCCCCCAGCTATAACTCTTGCCCTGCGGTGTATACTTATCCCTTTCCATCATTAACGTAAACGTCACCGAATTGTGGTCACTGTCCCCAAAGTGCTCTCCTACCTCCAAATCCAACACCTGGCCTGTTTCATTACCCAAAACCAAATCCAACGTGGCCTCGCCTCTTGTTGGCCTGTCAACATATTGTTTCAGGAAACCCTCCTGCACACACTGTACAAAAACGACCCATCTATTGTACTCGAACTATATCTTTTCCAGTCAATATTTGGAAAGTTAAAGTCTCCCATAATAACTACCCTGTTACTTTCGCTCATATCCAGAATCATCTTCGCCATCCTTTCCTCTACATCCCTAGAACTATTAGGAGGCCTATAAAAAACTCCCAACAGGGTGACCTCTCCTTTCCTGTTTCTAACTTCAGCCCATACTACCTCGGAAGAAGAGTCCCCATCTAGCATCCTCTCCGCCACCGTAATACTGCTCTTGACTAGCAGCGCCACACCTCCCCCTCTTTTGCCTCCTTCTCTGAGCTTACTAAAACACCTAAACACCGGAACCTGCAACATCCATTCCTGTCCCTGCTCTATCCATGTCTCCGAAATGGCCACAACATCGAAGTCCCAGGTACCAACCCACGCTGCCAGTTCCCCTACCTTGTTTCGTATACTCCTGGCATTGAAGTAGACACACTTCAAACCACCTACCTGAACACTGGCCCCCTCCTGCGATGTCAAATCTGTGCTCCTGACCTCTATACTCTCATTCTCCCTTACCCTAAAACTACAATCCAGGTTCCCATGCCCCTGCTGCATTAGTTTAAACCCCCCCAAAGAGCACTAACAAATCTCCCCCCCAGGATATTTGTGCCCCTCAGGTTCAGATGTAGACCATCCTGTCTGTAGAGGTCCCACCTTCCCCAGAAAGAGCCCCAGTTATCCAAAAATCTGAATCCCTCCCGCCTGCACCATCCTGTCATGATATTCAAACACACACATCATGATGGACACACTAACAGGCAAATCAGAGTACACAACACCACAACCAATCACAGACAAGAACACCAACCATATAAAAAGCACGAGCACGACACCTGGTGTTCAGTAGGTCTGGGGAGAAGGGAACAAGAAAGAGCTGTTAAAACACCACAAGCAGGGAACCCCCCACGTGCAGAGTACAAAGACCAAACTGTAAATAGTAAGTTTAAATAAAGAAGCGTTGTACCATATGCAACTGTGTTGGCTCATCTGTGTGTCAGAACACCCAACACCACATGGTACAGGAGTGGATCGATACCTGCCTACTAACCTGCCATTCTGGACATGGACCACACCGGCAAACCGCAGCCGATGCAAGTCACGGGGAACCTAGGTACCAACTGGAAGCTCTACAGGCAGCGATTTGACCTGTACATCCGTGCCACCGAAAAACAGAATGTCTCGGATGACTCGAAGATTGCAATGCTCCTCTTCTACGCAGGTCCGCACGCAACCGACGTCTTCAACTCACTGGTGTTCGAAGAAGGCGAAAGCCAAGCCAAATATGACACGGTCATCCTCAAACTGGACCAGCACTTTCAAGTTGAAGTAAATGAAAGTTTTGAAAGATACCTCTTTCAGCAACGCCTGCAAGGTAAGGAGGAGCTTTTTCAACCCTTTTTGACGCACCTCCGGATTCTAGCGCAGTCCTGCGGTTACGGCACCACCACAGAGTCCATGATCAGGGACCAGATTGTTTTTGGCGTTGCCTCTAGTGGCCTACGCCAGCAGCTTCTTAAAATGAAAAGCCTCACCTTAGCGTCTGCTGTGGAAGCCTGTGTCCTCCACGAAAATGCTACCTGCCGTTTTGCCCGATTTCAGGCGTCCGAGTTGGCACGGAGGGGGTCCCCAGCCGTCGAATCGGCAAGCCAGGCCGCCCACGACGTCGAACGCATCCAGGCCGTCGATTACTTCCCGACCCACGGCCCGGACGACAGCGGCCGCTTCCCGCGCTTTTCGCGGTCTCCCGCGCAGGTGCGCGCCAAAAATAACGGCCACAACGAGGGACGCACTGCGCAGGCGCGCCCACCGCAAGATCGCACTGCGCATGCGCAGTGGCGCAACGAACGCCGTGACGTCATGACGTGCGGCAATTGTGGAGCTCTACATTTAAAAGGGCAATGTCCTGCAAAAAACCGACAGTGCCACAGATGTGCCACGATGGGCCACTACGCAGCCCACTGTCGTTCGGCTCAACCCATGGATCCCGCGCATCCTCGACAACCTCGCAGACGAGTCAGGACCGTCCAGCCCACGCATCAAGACTTCCAGTTAAGTGATGCAGATGACCAGGATGCCTTCCGAGTTTCCGTCATTGATGTCAACAAGGTCAATGCCATCAATCCAGCCGATGAGTGGTGTGCCACCCTGACGGTCAACCCGAACTCGTCGCAAGCCCATTAGACTGGACTTATAATACCGTTCATATGTTTAACAAGTTGCACAATTTTACATGATAACCTGTTGTTGTTTATCGTTCCAGAGGTCGTCTGACTGGACAACTGTTCAAGTTTTTTTTTTCTCTTCTTCTCTCGTTCGCATTTATGTTATGTTATGGTACAACTTGGCTCATGTGACGCACCCGACATCGCCCCATGTACATAGTTCCGTCATATGCACATGATGCACTCACGACACGATCATATTTATCACCACGTAGGCACATATCTTTGTAAAAAGGGGGGATGTCATGATATTCAAACACACACATCATGATGGACACACTAACAGGCAAATCAGAGTACACAACACCACAAGCAATCACAGACAAGAACACCAACCATATAAAAAGCACGAGCACGACACCTGGTGTTCAGTAGGTCTGGGGAGAAGGGAACAAGAAAGAGCTGTTAAAACACCACAAGCAGGGAACCCCCCACGTGCAGAGTGCAAAGACCAAACTGTAAATAGTAAGTTTAAATAAAGAAGCGTTGTACCATATGCAACTGTGTTGGCTCATCTGTGTGTCAGAACACCCAACACCACACATCCCTGTAGCCACGTGTTTAAATGCTCTCTCTCCTTATTCCTCATCTCACTATCACGTGGCACGGGCAACAACCCAGAGATAACAACTCTGTTTGTTCTAGTTCTGAGCTTCCATCCTAGCTCCCTGAAAGCCTGCCTGACATCCTTGTCCCCTTTCCTACCTATGTCGTTGGTGCCAATGTGGACCACGACTTGGGGCTAGGGGACCTACCGCTGAGGAGGGCGGAGGGGAGCTTTCGGTATCTGGGGATCCAGACAGCCAGGATTTGGGGGACCCTACATAAACTGATTCTGACGAGGTTGGTGGAGCAAATGGAGGAGGATTTCAAAAGATGGGACATGTTACCGCTCTCGCTGGCGGGTAGAGTGCAGTCGGTCAAAATGGTGGTCCTTCCGAGGTTTCTGTTTGTGTTTCAGTGCCTTCCCATCGTGATCACTAAGGCCTTTTTTAAGAGAGTAGGCAGGAGTATTATGGGGTTTGTGTGGGCGAATAAGACCCCGAGAGTAAGGAGAGAGTTCCTGGAACGCAGTAGGGACGGAGGTGGGTTGGCGCTGCTAAACCTGGGGAGTTACTACTGGGCAGCAAATGTGGCGATGATCCGCAAGTGGGTTATGGAGGGAGAGGGGGCGGCATGGAAGCGGATGGAGATGGCGTCCTGTAAAGGAACGAGCCTGGGGGCGTTGGTGACGGCACCGCTGCCGCTCTCGCCGACAAAGTATACCACGGGCCCGGTGGTGGCCGCAACGCTAAGGATCTGGGGCCAGTGGAGACGGCACCGGGGTGCAATGGGAGCATCGGTGTGGTCCCCGATCAGGGGTAACCACCGGTTTGTCCCGGGGAAGATGGACAGGGGGTTCCAGAGCTGGCATCGGGCGGGGATTGGAAGAATGGGGGACCTGTTCATCGACTGGACGTTTGTGAGCCTAGGGGCACTGGAGGAGAAGTTCGAGTTACCCCCGGGAAATGCCTTTAGATATATGCAGGTGAGGGCTTTTGTGAGGCGACTGGTGAGGGAATTCCCGTTGCTCCCGGCACAAGAAGTTCAAGATCGGGTGATCTCGGGTGTATGGGTCGGGGAGGGCAAGGTGTCGGAAATACACCAGGAGTTGAAAGAAGAGGGGGGAAGCGCTGGTAGAAGAGTTGAAGGGTAAATGGGAGGAGTAGATGGCGGAGGAGATCGAGGAAGGTCTGTGGGCTGATGCCCTAGGTAGGGTTAATTCCTCCTCCTCGTGTGTCAGGCTCAGCCTGATACAATTTAAGGTGGTCCACAGAGCGCACTTGACGGGGGCCAGGTTGAGTAGGTTCTTTGGGGTAGTGGACAGATGTGGAAGGTGCTCAGGGAGCCCGGCGAACCATGTCCATATGTTTTGGTCATGCCCGGCACTGGAGGGGTTCTGGAGAGGAGTGGCGGGAGCAATATCTCAGGTGGTGAAAGTCCGGGTCAAGCCAAGCTGGGGGCTAGCAATATTTGGAGTAGTGGACGAACCGGGAGTGCAGGAGGCGAAAGAGGCCGGCATTCTGGCCTTTGCGTCCCTAGTAGCCCGGCGAAGGATCTTGCTAATGTGGAAGGAGGCGAAGCCCCCCAGCCTGGAGGCCTGGATAAATGATATGGCTGGGTTCATAAAGTTGGAGAGGATTAAGTTCACCTTGAGAGGGTCTGCGCAGGGGTTTTACAGGCGGTGGCAACCGTTCCTAGACTATCTCATGGAGCGTTAGAGGAAGGCCGGTCAGCAGCAGCAGCAACCTTGGGGGGGGGGGGGGAATGTCCTGGGAGGGGGGGGGGAGAGGGGGGACTGCCTGGGAGGGTGGATGAGCAAAGATAACATGAAGGGTTAACATTGGGGAAACTGGCACGTATGGGTGAGGGCCAGTGTACAAAGCTGTGTAAATATATCATTTTGCCATGTATATATCTTGCTCTGCGCGGTTTCTCGTTTTTTTTTATTACGGGGGGGGGGTTATTGTTTGTAAGGGAGAAAAATTGTGTTAAAAAACTTTAATAAATATATTTTTTTTAAAAAGAAAACAACCGGTAATTTAAGTTAGATGGAAAATCTTTAAACAAACGTTCGAACTGTATATCATTGCTAATGAGTTGAGCGTGGCTTCAGAAGAAATTAAAATAGCACTTCTCCTAGCAGGACATGAAGCGAGAGAAATCTATAACTGCTTTAATTACTGGAAAGGTGAAGACAACACCAAATTAGAAGTAATACTTAAAAAAATTTGAAGATTACTGTAACACCAGCAACAATGCTGCCTTAAGACATTCAATGCTCAAATTGACAGGGAATGAGTCTTGCAAAACTCAAACAATCATCAGAACAGAAAGGGCTCACGCTGGAAATCGCGATTGACAAGGGCAGATCGCAAGAAAAAAATAACTTTAAGTTTTTAACAAGAAAAAACAGCAAAAAAGTTCTTTTCCACAGGTCTGAAGAAGTTAAAATGGCATCTGAGCACGGGGAACAAAAGACGCAAATCTGGTCTGCGCATTGCAGGAAACGGCAGCCGCGCATGCGCAATTGAAAAATGACGTTTAGCCGCAAATCGCAACCCGCGCATGCACAGTTTATGAAAAAGCGCACAGTAAAGGAAAATTGATTTGCACATTCGCAATCGATTCCTACGCTTTACATCATGAGCTTCATAACGTCACAGGCCCTGGACCATGCCCGCTTAAAGGGGAAAATGTTCGAAAATTGAAAAAAAGAGACAATTTTTTCACCTCAAAAGACAGAACAATGCCTGAACTTCTACCAGATTGAAAATAACGTCTGCAGCACCCTGTAACAAGCAGTTTGCACTACCCAAGTGAAGAGCACAATGACAAATCCAAAACCAAAGAAGATGATTTGTTCATTGAACATGAAGAGCACGGTGATTAATCTGAAACAAAAGAAGATGATTTGTCATCGAAGAATACTACTCAGACATGGCTGAGTTATTCGGATATGATGATCATAAAAGCATCAGCGCCACGGTTGAAAAGCTCAACACGACTCCACTCATGGTAGATGAATCCAATACCATGATGCAATGGCAAAATCGTCGATACATTGGATGACAGCAACCTGTCAAATACCCAAGAAGAAAACGATGCCACACAGCGAGTACTGAACGACTCCGCTGGGAGAGCACAGATCGATTCCACAGCGAGACCACTGCACGACTCCACACAGAGAGCGATGAAAGACTCCACAGAGAGAGCGATACAAGCGTCCACAGAGAGCTCTTTGACAGACTCCACAATGGAAGCAACTCAAGACTCCAGAGCGAAGTCCATGCATGAACAAGACCATGAAGGTCTGTCAACCTTATCTGAGCAACCAGCAGCAGACTATGAAAGTCTACCAAGCTCACGTGAACAACAAAAAGACTATGAAAATCTATCCATCTTATTTGAGCCACCAGAAGAAGGCTATGAAAGTCTACCCAGCTCATTTAACCAACAAGAAGACACTGAATGTCTACCCACTGTATGTGAGACAAGTGACGAAGAAATCACGATTCACATACAAGATGTGCGGGATCACAGCGAGACTGACAGATCTCAGCTCGTATGTCCAGAAGCACTCAACAATCAAAGTGAAACTATTCTTGAGTCCAGTGAGACCACATCAATTAAAACCTCATCTACTCTAACCTATCCACAAGAAAATGAAATCTTGAAGATTTTGACTCCAGAAGAGGAGCATCAAGAATCCAAAGATGAGTCAAGTGAACCTAAAATGACTCCAAAAAAGGAGCACCAAGAAATCAATGATGATTCAAGAGAACCAGAAATGACTCCAGAAGAGGAGCACCATGGAATAAAAGAGGAATCACATCAACCACAAATGACTGATGTCGCCAAGATCAATGCAACATCAGATCATTCACACAATCCTCAAGAAGAAACGCTCAATGAAACATCAGATACCACAAAGGACACTGACACAAATAACAGAATGACTCGAATTATCCACACGGAACAGGCATTGAGCACACCAAGAACAACAAAAACCACAAGAAGCATAACAGAAACAAGAAGAACAACAGCAACAACAAAAACACCAAGAAGCACAACAAGAACAACAACAAAAACTACAAGCAAAACAACAAAAACTACAAGCACGACAACAAAAACTACAAGCACGACAACAAAAACTACAAGAACAACAACAAAAACAACAACAAGAAGCATAACAAAGGCAACAACAGCAACAACAAGCACGACAAAAACAACAAGAACAACAACAGAAACAACAAAGACAGAAACAACAAAAACAACAACAATGAAACAACAACCTGTACGACATGGTACAACTCTGCACATGAAGGACAATGTAACAGCACAGCTCAAAACAATGGCAAGAGTACAAACATACCGTGGCATGACAACGAATCTCACAAATTCACATTTGCTCCACTACAAACAAGCAAACCAGCTTTCAAGGCAGATGACATACAGAATCAATACCGCAAACACAGAATAAAGTCCAGGCCAGATAACAAAGATGACATACAGAATCAATACCGCAAACACAGAAAAAAGTCCAGGTCAGACAACAAACATGACATACAGAATCGCTTCCACAAGCATAGAAAAAAAAAGTCCAAATCAGACAACCAAGTGATTCGACCATTCGAACACCTCATGATGACTTCTTGGTTACTTAAACACAAGAACACTGACGGCGTTCACAAAGAAATGACAATATCAACATCACCACTTCAACAACAGAAGAAGAAAGCAACTCAACCGTACAAATTCATAAAGTTTGGACTCATAAATTCTTTTTGTTAGGATTGGATTGGATAGGATTAATTGGCTTTGTAGAATCATCAATATCATCACAACTTGTACATATCATCATTTATCTACCTGATTTGTACAATTTTCTTCAACAAAGTACAGAAAATATGTAAAAAGAAAAAAGGGGGGATGTAGTGATGTGCATCACTGTATATACACAAGGGGTTACGGTAAGTACACTATAACTAAGTAACCACTAGAGGGAGCACCATATATGTGTATATATACATAGACAAACAGGAAGTAGTCTCTCTTTCTTCACAGGAACGGCAGCTGGTGAGCAGGATACAGACAGGCAGCACAGATGTAACATAGTATAAGCGCTGGAGTGAGAACAAACACATAGAAATAAAGCATCTTCTTCAACTGTAAGACTACGAGCTTTATTCAGACACAAGGAATAATACATAGGAGAGCATTCTCGGAGCAGTATCAGGTGTACCTAAATAATGAGGTACAAGCATGGTAAAGTTACATGACAAGACATATGCTCGACAGCAGAAGCAGCATGTTGTAGACAGAGCAAAGTGGTTCTGCGACAAATGGAATTGGCTGGACAGGTAGTTTGTGACACAGAGCAAAGGCCAGCAGTGTGGGTTCAATCCTGTACCGGCTGAGGTTATTCAACCTTGCCCCTCGCCTGAGGTGTGGTGACCCCCAGGTCAAATCACCACCAGTCAGCTCTGCTACTCAAAGTGGAAGGCAGCCTATGGTCAACTGGGACTATAGCAACTTTATTTACAACCAACAGATAAGATCAAAGTTTTGTAGTCCTGCCACATCCAGTTGTGAATGGCAGTGGACAATCAAGCAACTAATAAGAGGCAGGTGGCTACATGAACCCCATCCTCAGACATGATGTAGTCCGGCCTGTAACTGCAAAAGACAAGGCTGAAGCATTTTTAACCATCTTCAGCCAGAGATTCCTGGTCGAAACAGTGTTTCTGTTTCACAGTGAAAAAGAGGGACCCACTGCTCCTGTAAACATGGCCTTAACTATTTGATTGATGCAGTTGTGACTGGCTAATGGCCTGACTTGCATGTGTTTTCTCTTGGGTCGTGGAATGACTTGATGCACAAAACATTCCTGAAGCGAGGAACATCATAGCCATGCGAAGAGCCAACTATTTGGTGAAGTTGTCCACAGTTTGGACTCAATGAGGTTTCCCTCTCTCAGCTCAGTGACAACTTCCTTTGTGATGCTGAGGTTTAAAAACATAGATAGTTTCCACGGCATAGCCAGGCCTGAGTTTAGTAGACGAGGACCTGAGCTTAGCATGGGTACCGATATACAATTTGAATTGGAGTCAGACTTGCCTTTCTTGCCCCTTTCTAAACTCACAAACCTTCTCCAAATCCTTGGGAGCCTAGAGGAATTCCTATCTCGAGTATGCTGTAAGTTAAACTACAGCTGCAGGCAACACAGTTATCGAACAAAGAATTATAAATAAATGTCTAACAATGTAAAACAAAAATCACGCAACAGGGGATAATACGCCAATAAAAATGCAGATGAAACTTGCGAGTAGCTGGGAAAAGATGTTTGCAGCCAGCAATGGAGATTCCACCACATCTTAAAAGCAGCTGTTTTTCAAAGCCTAGGCCAGCCATTTGCTTGCCTTTTATGGTAAAGATGTGTGAAGGCTGGACACTGGAAAACACATGAAATCCAGCATGGGATCAATTTGTGGAAGAGTCAAAGATTAAGTGAGAGTTTTGCCGGTTGGCAGAAAGGTCTTCAAAAACATAACAATGCTTTCTTTGCGCAATACTTTGGGTGAGGCATTGATCTCTGTACCTAACTTAATGACCAATGTTGCCAAGTGGAGCATTAGAAAATTGACATAGAACATAGAATTTACAGTGCAGAAGGAGGCCATTCGGCCCATCGAGTCTGCACCAGCCCTTGGAAAGAGCACCCCACTTAAGCCCCACCCTATCCCCGTTACCCCACCTAACCTTTTTGGACACTAAGGACAATTTATGATGGTCAATCCACCTAACCTGCATATCTTTGGACTGTGGGAGGAAACCGGAGCATCCGGAGGAAACCCATGCAGACACGGGGAGAACATGCAGACTCCGCACAGACAGTGACCCAAGCCGGGAATCGAACCTGGGACCCTGGAGCTGTGAAGCAACCGTGTCAACCACTGTGCTACCGTGCTGCCCCCAATGACAAGACAGAGTACAGGAATGAGATAGAGAATCTGGTAAACTGGTGCGACGACAATAATCTCTCCCTCTAAGTAAACAAAATGAAGGAGATTGTCATCGACGTCAGGCGGCGCAGTGGAGAACATGCCCCTGTCTACATCAATGGGAACAAAGTAGAAAGGGTTAAGTTTTTAGGTGTCCAGATCATCAACAACCTGTCCTGGTCCCCCCCCATGCTGACACTATAGTTAACAAAGCCGACCAACGACTCTACTTTCTCAGAAGACTAAGGAAATTTGGCATGAGACCTACGACTCTCACCAAAGGTCGAGAATGTAGCCCAATCCATCACGTAAACCAGCCTCCCATCCATTGACTCTGTCTACAATTCCCACTGCCTCAGAAAGGCAGCCAGCATAATTAAGGACCCCACGCACCTCGGACCTTCTTCCGTCAGGAAAAAGATACCAAAGTTTGAAGTCACATACTAACCGACTCAAGAACAGCTTCTTCTCTACTGCCATCAGACTTTTGAATGGACCTACCTCGTATTAAGTTGATCTTTTCTCGACACCTTGCTATAACTGTCCCTCCTTCCTTCCCTATGTACGGTATGCATTGCTTGTACAGCATGCAAGAAACAAGACTTTTCATGTATACTAATACATGTGACAATAATAAATCAAATCAAAATGCATTTATTACAGAGGGACACGTTGGTGCACCAATGGTGATGGGGAAGTTGAACGACTGACCCTATTTTGAGACCATGGGCGCCCATTTAAGTTCAAGCGCACGTAATGAAAATTGACCTTTGAGAAGTCTTTACCTTTAGAATTGTGATTGTCCAAAAAGAAAAGAACTTTGTGACCTCTACACAAATGTGTCCCTCTGTAATAAATGTATCACAGGCAGACTTTGCAATTTTTGTATTTCGAAAAACGGCATCAAATACCTTTGATAGAACACAGATTTTGGAATTCTATCAGTTACTTACTGATAAGGGGGCAGGTTGGAAAAGAGGATGAGTGGGTTAGGCAAGTCTACTGATTCAGCAGTTTACTCCTCAGGAAAGCCCTGCTGGTTTTCTTCAACAGTGCAGTACATTTGCTACTTCAAACATCTTTAGTGGGCAAGTTGCCGGAAATACTTTTACTCGGAAGATCGGCAAAAGTATTCTTGGTGGTTTGCTGATTCTTGGGATGATTGGAATCTTGAGCTCTAAGACCAGATAGTTCTAAGATGCCTTTATGTCCTCCAGAAGTAACATCTTGACTCAAACAGCAGTGTGGGATAACT
Organism: Scyliorhinus torazame; assembly: GCF_047496885.1. Classification (NCBI taxonomy): domain Eukaryota; kingdom Metazoa; phylum Chordata; class Chondrichthyes; order Carcharhiniformes; family Scyliorhinidae; genus Scyliorhinus; species Scyliorhinus torazame. The sequence continues at coordinate 61,153,194 of NC_092707.1, forward strand.
TCAAATAGTCACTTCAAGATCAAGATTTGTATCACTATTTTAATTATTACCAAATTTACTGTGCAGCATTTTTCTTTGGGCCACTCATGATTTCATGTAAGTACAGTAAATGTTCTTTCTTGGCAGGCTTCCAAAGGCATTTTTGCAATGTAATTCAATGTGACTTGAGGTTCTGGCTGCTTTTTGAGCGTTATGTGAAAAGTTCAGGATGCTAAGAAAGGTTATGCAGAAAATCAATTAATTTAGTAAATAAAACTTAAAACGCTGAAACTGAGCGGTGACAAATTTTTTTTTAAGCTAATACTCCTCTGACCTTTGCAATAGGAAGGAAAGACCAGAGAACAAGAAAGTCATTAAGTTCCTCATTCTTTTTAACTCCATGGAAGCTGAATGTAAGAATGATCTCAACAGAGACAGAGAGAACGAACCAGAGGCGGCACGATGGCACAGTAGTTAGCACTGATGCCTCAAAGCGCCAGGGACCAGGGTTCAATTCCGACTTTGGGTCACTGGCGCTGTGTGGAGTTTGCACATTCTCCCCGTGTCTGTGTGGGTTTCTTCTGGGCGTTCCAGTTTCCTGCCACAGTCCAAAGATGTGCGGGCTAGATGAATTGACCATGCTAAATTGTCCCTTAGTGTCCAAAATGGTTTGGTGGGGTTATGGGGATAGGGTGAGGATGTGCACTTGGGTGGGGAGCTCCTTTGGAGGGTCGGTGCCGACTCGATGGCCAGATTGGCTGGCTTCTGCACTATAGGGATTTTACACTGGCTGTGGAATTTGGTCCATCTTATCATGAACCTTACCGCCTACACTCACCAGTCTAGGTAGGTCAGGTTCGGGTGAGGCCGATTCTCTGGATCAAAACTTGACATGAGCGGCTGAATTTTGCAAAGGTAGTGAAGCAAAGGTGTTTGCCAGCAACCACAAGAAAATCTGCCCTTAAAGATCTCGCAATCTCTGCGTGTGGATTTTTCTTTTCTCGAGGGCAGTTAAAACCACCGCCAAGGCAACGGTGGTCACCAGGCATTCAATTGTAATGATATCAGCAAGCAGGGTAAGTGGCCAATTATATTGAAGTATTTTCACAGACAGCAAACCAAGAAGATAAAAGCACCACATTCTTCTAATATTTTTCATTTTAACATACATATTTCAGATAGCAAAATTATTGACTAGATTCTGGTAAAAGCAACAAATTTTGAATAAAATTAAAAAAAAGATTATTTTAAAGGTCTGAGAATTTCTTATCAAAATGGAGAAATTTGACATTCTTCAAATATTTTCAGGGCCAGCGAACATGTTAGAACACCATTAAAATGGTGTTACACCTCATTAAACAATCTGTAATATTTTCAAGGGATTTTCCAGTGCATGGGATTATCTGGTCCCATCCACCCAGGGCTGGAAATTCCCACCCAAAGTCAACGGATCTTTCAATTGTCTGTCAAATTGTCCATCCCACCTGTGACAATTTCTGTGGTGGCTGGCACCAGAAAATTTACACCAGAGGGGCTAATGTTGTAAAAGCGAAAGATTTCATCAATGTTAAACTGAGGGACCTCAGCGGTTCACCCTTCTGAGGAGAATTGGTGGGCAGCATGGTAGCATTGTGGATAGCACAATTGCTTCACAGCTCCAGGGTCCCAGGTTCGATTCCCGGCTTGGGTCACTGTCTGTGCGGAGTCTGCACATCCTCCCCGTGTGTGCGTGGGTTTCCTCCGGGTGCTCCGGTTTCCTCCCACAGTCCAAAGATGTGCAGGTTAGGTGGATTGGCCATGAAAAATTGCCCTCAGTGTCCAAAATGTCCTTAGTGTTGGTTACTGGGTTCTGGGGATAGGGTGGAGGTGTTGACCTTGGTTAGGGTGCTCTTTCCAAAGGCCGGAGCAGACTCAATGGGCCGAATGGCCTCCTTCTGCACTGTAAATTCTCTGAATAGAATCACTGACGTCAGCTTCTGGAATTCCACGTTAAACTGCGCATGTGCAGACTCCCAACAAATGCTATCAGTTTCCTTGGATCAATGATGCTGAGCCCTGACACTTTCACCACAATTTCCACTGTGGAACCCGGGCTAGGATGATTCACATCTCATCAGGAAGTCAGAGAATGAAATATTGGAGGCAGAGCGTGATGCCCCCAAGTGGAGGATCAGGAAATTGCAGAACCTGGCCGTTAAACAGCGAGATGTTAAGTCAAAATTACAGAGCACCAAATCCGATTGGAGGGCCTGCAAAGACTTCAAATATGTGGTTTCTGAATGGAGAAAGAGTGCAAAGCATCCTTCGTGACACCTCAACCTCTCTAATGCAGTGCACCCTGCTGTGATTGATTTCCTACCAAAGTTGCAATGAAACACTGACAGAAACCAAGGGGAATTTGGTGACCAAGGTTTTCCATATTAATAGCTGTTCAGCATTCTCTTGAAAGAATGTGTTGGACAGACTGAACTCCTGGATTTCAAACTCTGCAAGTACACAATAGGTCAATCAGAGAGAAAAGGCAGCTTTTGTTTGGGTCTACATTCTTTGTCAAAATCAGAAAATCTTTTGTACTTCAGAATTAACACACATCGTTAACATCCATTCCAAATCTCTTCCAACAGAACATTAAACCCATCCAAATCTGGCAGCTTTCATTCTAGTTTAATTCTAATCATTGATGAATATTCCGAAACCTGTATTTTGACGGTTTTACCTGCTTATACTATGTTCTTTTCCGACCTCAACAAAAATACCTGCAGCTGTTTGCTTTGACCTAATGTTGAACTGCATGGTGCTAATCTGTACTTTTCAGCTTGTTTTGTTTCAGAAAGTATTGGGTTGAAGGTCAAACAGTGAGGAATTTAATATTCAAATCTTGAATGTCCATATTAAAATATCATTCAATTGCACCAAGTGCATTATTGCAAGTACAGTCTCCACCGCACACCATCTGAACTTATCAGGGGTATGTACCCAACTGTATCAGACCAATGACATGGGCTGTTTGCCAATAACCTTGAAGTTAATTGCAAAAACACGACTTAAAATGTATTTCCCATGCTGATTATTTCAGGCAGACCTTGCCACTCAATCCTTTTTCTATATTTGCAGGTTTACTTCCAACCTTATTTCTAATCTACTGGCAGGGCGGCACGGTGGCTCGGTGGTTAGCACTGCTGCCTCACGGCGCCAAGGACATGGGTTCGATCCCGGGCCCGCGTCACTGTCCGTGCGGAGTTTTCACATTCTCCCCGTGTTTGTGTGGGTCTCATCCCTAAAACACAAAAAGATGTGCAAGGCCTGTGGATTGGCCATGCTAAATTTCCCCTTAATTGGAAAAAAATAATTGGGTACTCTAATTTTATTTTTAATAAAATCCTAATGTACTGCCATATTATTGAGAGTTTACTTTGGCCGGTATCTTCTGCTCTCAGAGGAGGAGAGGAAGGAGGCGGGCAGGCCTGAATCATAGAATTTACAGTGCAGAAGGAGGCCACTCAGCCCACTGAGTCTGCACCAGCCCTTGGAAAGAGCACCCTACTTAAGCCCCCCCCCCCCCCCGCCCACCCCCCCGGGTCCCCTGTGTTTTCAGACAGTACTCTTGTTCGGGCACCCTGCTGCCTGCTACTTGTTTCACTGTCCACCATCTAAAGCAAACATTAATGCCAATGCGTCTATTAGGAGCAGTGGGATGATATCATTAATAGTGATTTCCATACAATGGGGCTTGTGCTGAAAGGATAATTACCAGATAGGGAATTACTTTCCATACCACAATGACCTTACTCGTTTTAACCATCAACATCTTGGGGTTTACTAGTTTTTTAAAATTTAGAGTACCCAATTGATGGATGAGTGAAGCTTCAGTAACGCTCAGGAAGCTTGACACTATCCAGGGCAGAGCAGCCCATTTCATTGGCACTGTATCTACCACCTTAAATATTCAGTCCCTCCACCATTGATGCACAGTGGCAACAGGTTAGGCCAGCATTTATTGCCCATCCCTAATTGCACTTCAGAAGGTGCTGATGAGCTGCCTTCTTAAATTGTCGCAGTCCATGTGTTGTGGGGGCACCCACAGTGCTGTTAGGGAGGGAGATCCAGGACTTTGACACCGACAGTGAAGGAATGGCAGCGTGGTTCCAGGTTAGGATGGTGGGGAACTTGCAGGTGATTGTGCCCCATTCCATACCACCTATTAATGGTACGTATGTGAATGGACTGGGTGAATTAATTGTCCAGATCCCCTTCCCCAAGTTTTGAATACTGAGCTGGTCTGAAATTGAACCAGTACAGCCAGTCAATTTAACCAGTACAACTGGTCACAACTGGAGCGAATATAATATTTTATTGGAGCTGGGTTAACTCATCAACTGGGAATGGCACATCTGGAATAGTGATCCCAAATTTCATTCAAAAACTAGCTCAGCAGGACAATTTAACAACCGGTTTGGATTGAGAACGGGGTGGGTGGGGGGGAGCTCGTGGGGGGGGGGGGGGGAGAGCACGTGCAAGGTTAGACAGGTGCCATGATCAATTAATAGTTGCAGGTGGACTCTCAAAGCTGAAGGCCGATCGGAGGTATTATGGACCAGGGTTTAGAGAGCCCCAAAGTATATCATGGAGTTCACCTGACCCACAACTTCAAATAGATTTTGGTTATGGGGAGCACAAGGGCCCACTTTACAGGTGTGAAGCAACAGAGAGCTAAAGTATGTTTAAAACAAAACAACATTTATTCTATGAATCCAGTTAACATTTTATAAACATACAGTAAACAGTTTATCAACTACTAATCCTGACCACCCCCCAAAAGGATACAGTACTCTATAGATAACCTTTGATAACTTTCCAAACAACTTCCACAAGTTAAACCCTTTTTAAATAAAGACAGCAGATTTAAATTCTCTACAGAAACAGGAATTGCTTTGCAATTATCAAGTGATCTTTAGATTGCAGAGAGAGATCATAACTGTGAATGCAGCTCTTCACCTCTGAAAGCGCAACCAAAAACACACTCTAGCTGCCAGCTCAAAACGAAAGTGAAAGACAGGCAGCCCAGCTCCACCCACACACTGACATCACTGCAGCTATTTGATAAACACCCATTTCTTAAAGGTACATCCACCTGACAGAGGCCTTCCAGCTTGAGGGGAGTAGCAGGCTGTGATGGCAGGCAGAAAGAGCACTTGCATGGAATCAACCTTACCAACGTTGGGAAATCCTCAGGCGCGAGTGTGCTGCCGGTGGAACGGTGGATCACGCCGACGGAGAATCCAGCAAAATGAGTTGGGAACCGGCATTCCCAACCCTCTCGTCTGTTTTCTGACTGCTGCATGCTAGTACATTTGGGAGTGCATGCAGAAAAAAATGGGACTTAGGCATTGCCCCAAGCCTGGCTCAGATTGGAGGATCTGAATCGCTCTGGCCAGTATCTGATGTAGCCAGCTGCCAGAATATAAATTCTGCATGTTCCATGCTACTGAGGAGGACTGTTGGGCCTGGTGCTCAATTAATATTTATCTTTAAACAGCAGCCAGATGACCAGCCAATGGGCTAAGCCATTGGTGCAGCCACTCAGGCCTGCAACAGCAGCTACAATCTGCTCCTAATTCTGGGCACAGGTTCCTGCAAGAGGTAGGGCTGCAGGCCGGGGTGGGAGCGTTTAAAATCTGGCCCGCTCTTGGAGTGTATTTTAATTGTTGTTTCACACTGGCCAAAAGCAATTCCTCCATCAAATTTATTATGGTGTTTTGGTAAAATGGAAACCAATTATTATTTCTCCTAAGATTGTGAAAGGACAGTTACATATTATTTTGTTGAAACATTTTGACAGATAGAACAGCAGCAGGAAATTACATTTCCTTGGATGGTAATTGCTGATGGCTTCAGTAATGGTTATTGCCAGAGTCAAGAAAATCCAATTAAACCAATCGCTGTAATCCAGAATTGTGGGAATGCTGCCCAAAAAGATTTTTCATCACAAATTAACCATTGGCAGTGTTAAAGCAGATTTCAAATGAGACTTAGCAATGCCAGAGCACTGTGGAACAGCTGACAGGAGCATATCCAGATCGCTACTGCAATGTTAGCTTCACTGGGGGGGGGGGGGGTGCGAAGCTTGCACCACTTAAGTCGGGCCTACACGGTAGGCAGCACGGTTGCATAGTGGGTCACAGATAGGCACTTCTATGGACGTGAAAGAGACTCCAGGATGGTATGTTGCCTCCCTGGTGCCAGGGTCCAGGATGTCTCCGAATGGGTAGCGGGCATCCTAAAGGGGGAGGGCAAACAGGCAGAGGTTGTTGTACATATTGGTACTAACGACATAGGCAGGAAGGGGCATGAGGTTCTGCAGCAGGAGTTCAGGGAGCTAGGCAGAAAGTTAAAAGACAGGACCTCTAGGGTTGCAATCTCGGGATTACTCCCTGTGCCACGTGCCAGTGAGGCTAGAAATAGGGCGATAGAGCAGCTAAACACGTGGCTAAACAGCTGGTGTAGGAGGGAGGGTTTCTGTTATCTGGACCACTGGGAGCTCTTCCGGAGCAGGTGTGACCTGTATAAGAAGGACGGGTTGAATCTAAACTGGAGAGGTATAAATATCCTGGCCGCGAGGTTTGCTAATGTCACACGGGAGCCTTTAAACTAGTATGGCAGGGGGATGGGTACCGGAGCAATAGGTCAGAAGGTGAAAAGATTGAGGGAGAACTAGGGAATAGGCCCAGTATGGCTCTGAGGAAGAGCAGACAGGGAGATGTTGCTGAAAACAGCGGGACTGGTGGCCTGAAGTGCATATGTTTTAATTCAAGAAGTATAACAGGTAAGGCAGATGAACTTAGAGCTTGGATTAGTGCTTGGAACTATGATGTTGTTCCCATTACAGAGACCTGGTTGAGGGAAGGACAGGATTGGCAGCTAAACGTTCCAGGATTTAGATGTTTCAGGCGGGTTAGAGGGGGATGTAAAAGGGGCGGAGGAGCTGCGCTAAAGGTTAGGGAGAATATCACTGCGCTGTTAGGGAGCTGTACTGCGGGAGGACACCTCAGAGGGCAGTGAGGCTATATGGGTAGAGATCAGGAATAAGAAGGGTGCAGTCACAATGTTGGGGGGTTTACTACAGGCCTCCCAACAGCCAGCGGGAGACAGAGGAGCAGATAGGTAGACAGATTTTGGAAAGGAGTAAAAGCAACAGGGTTATTGTGATGGGAGACTTTAACTTCCCCAATATTAGAACATAGAACATAGAACAGTGCAGCACAGAACAGGCCCTTCGGCCCTCGATGTTGTGCCGAGCTTTGTCCGAAACCAAGATCAAGCTTTCCCACTCCCTGTCATTCTGGTGTGCTCCATGTGCCTATCCAATAACCGCTTGAAAGTTCCTAAAGTGTCCGACTCCACTATCACAGCAGGCAGTCCATTCCACACCCTAACCACTCTCTGAGTAAAGAACCTACCTCGGACATCCCTCCTATATCTCCCACCCTGAATCTTATAGTTATGCTCCCTTGTAACAGCTACATCCACCCGAGGAAATTGTCTCTGAACGTCCACTCTATCTATCCCCCTCATCATCTTATAAACCTCTATTAAGTCGCCTCTCATCCTTCTTCACTCCAGTGAGAAAAGCCCTAGCTCCCTCAAACTTTCCTCATAAGGCCTACCCTGCAAACCAGGCAGCATCCTGGTAAATCTCCTTTGCGCCCTTTCCAATGCTTCCACATCCTTCCTATAATGAGGTGGCCATAACTGCACACAATGCTCCAAATGTGGTCTCACCAGGGTCCTGTACAGTTGCAGCATAACCCCACGGCTCTTAAACTCAAGCCCCCTGTTAATAAACGCTAACACACTATAGACCTTCTTCACGGCTCTATCCACTTGAGTGGCAACCTTCAGAGATCTGTGGACATGAACCCCAAGATCGCTCTGTTCCTCCACATTCCTCAGAACCCTGCCGTTGACCCTGTAATCCTCATGCAAATTTGTCCTCCCGCTTATCAGGGTTAAACTCCATCTGCATTTTTCGGCCCTGCTCTGCATCCTATCAATGTCTCTTTGCAGCCTACAACAGCCCTCCACCTCATCCACTACTCCACCAATCTTGGTGTCATCAGCAAATTTACTGACCCACCCTTCAGCCCCCTCCTCCAAGTCATTGATAAAAATCACAAATAGCAGAGGACCCAGCACTGATCCCTGTGGTACACCGCTGGTAACTGATCTCCAGTCTGAAAATTTTCCATCCACCACCTCCCTCTGTCTTCTATGTGATAGCTAGTTACTTATCCAATTGGCCAAATTTCCCTCTATCCCACACCTCCTTACTTTCTTCATGAGCCGGTCGAGGGGAGGGGCCCTTTGACGTCCACGCTGCGGCGTTCAAAAGGGCAGGAGGCATTCACCAGGTGTGCTCGATCTGGCCGGTAGAAGTGCGGCTTGCACTCTGCGCAGACCTGGCAGTCTCTGGTGATGGTCCTGACCTCCTCAATGGAGTAGGACAGGTTGCAATCATTGACGAAATGGAATAACCGGGTGACCCCCGGGTAGCAGAGGTCATAGTGGAGAGCCGGGAGTCAGCCCACCTGTGCGCTGGCATATGCACCGCAGGATAGGGCATCGGGGGGCTCGTTGAGCTTCCCCGGGCGATACAAAATCTCGTAATTATAGGTGGAGAGCTCGATCCTCCACCTCAAGATCTTATCATTTTTGATCTTGCCCCGCTGTGTGTTATTGAACATGAAGGCAACCGACCGTTGGTCAGTAAGGAGAGTGAATCTCCTGCCGGCCAGGTAATGCCTCCAATGTTACACAGCTTTCACAATGGCTTGGGCCTCCTTTTCGACAGAGGAGTGCCGAAGTTTGGAGGTATGGAGGGTGCGGGAGAAGAAGGCCACGGGTCTGCCTGCCTGGTTGAGGGTGGCGGCCAGAGCTACGTCCGACGCATCGCTCTCGAGCTGAAAGGGGAGGGATTCGTCGACCGCATGCATCGTGGCCTCGGCGATGTTTGCCTTGATGCGGTTGAAGGCCTGGCGGGTCTCAGCCGTCAGGGGAAAAACTGCGGACTGAATGAGTGAACGGGCCTTGGCCGCATAATTCGGGACCCACTGGGCATAGTAGGAGAAAAACACCAGGCATCATTTCAGGGCCTTGGGGCAGTGGGAAAGTGGGAGCTCCATGAGGTGGCGCATGCGGTCGGGGTCGGGCCCTAGAACTCCATTTTCCACGACATAGCCAAGGATGGCTAAGCGGTTGGTGCGGAACACGCATTTCTCCTTATTGTACGTGAGATTAAGGAGTTTGGCAGTCTGGAGGAATTTTTGGAGGTTTGCTTCGTGGTCCTGCTGATCGTGGCCACAGATGGTGATGTTATCTAGGTACGGGAAGGTGGCCCGCAGTCCGTACCGGTCAACCATTCGGTCCATCTCTCGCTGGAAGACTGAGACCCCATTAATGATACCGAAGGGAACCCTAAGGAAGTGATAGAGATGGCCATCTGCTTCGAACGCAGTGTCTTGGCGGTCCTCCGGGTGGATGGGGAGCTGGTGGTAGGCGGACATCAGGTCCACTGTGGAAAAGACCCGATACTGCGCAATCTGATTAACCAAAGTGGGTACGCGTCGAGCTGCGTGTACCGATTGATGGTCTGACTGTAGTTAATGACCATCCTGTGCTTCTCCCCAGTCTTTACTACTACCACTTGAGCTCTCCAGGGGCTGTTGCTGGCCTCAATGACCCCTTCCCGCAGAAGTCGTTGGACCTCCGACCTGATGAAGGTCCTGTCCTTGGCACTGTACAGTCTGCTCTTGGTGGCGACGGGTTTGCAAATCGGGGTGAGGTTCGCAAACAGGGACGGTGGGTCGACCTTAAGGGTTGTGAGGCCGCACACGGTGAGGGGGGGTAGGGGTCCGCAGAATTTTAAGGTTAAGCTTTGGAGGTGGCACTGGAAGTCCAGGCCGAGTAACAGGGCAGCGCAGAGGTGGGGGAGGATGTAGAGCCGGAAGTTGCTAAACTCTACGCCTTGGACGGTGAAAGTCGCGATGCAGCACCCCCGGATTTCCATGGAATGGGATCCGGATCCAGGGAGATTTTCTGGGTGACTGGGTGTACCGGGAGGGAGCAGTGCCTTACCGTAGTGGGGTGGATGAAGCTCTCCGTGCTCCCGGAGCCTAAACGGCAGGTCGTCTTGTGCCCATCGATCTTCACCGTCGTTATTGCGGTCGTGAGGTTGCGGGGCCGGGACTGGTCCAGGGTGATCGAGGCGAGCTGCGGCAGATGCTGGGAGGCCCCGGGCTGGTAAGCGGTGGTGGAGGTAGCGGCAGGCGACGAACGACCAGACGAGCAGGGGTCCTGAGACGGCGTCCAAAATGGCACCGAAGATGGCGGCACCCACGGGCCGCACGTGGCTGGCAATGAGGAAGATGGCGGCGCCCCTGGGTCACATGTGGGGGGTGCAGGAACGCCGGGCCTGGAAACAGCGGCGACCGACCGGGCCTGTTAGCGAGCTGCCTAGTTCCCGCAAGATCAAGCGTAGCCCCTTCCAGTAGCCGCTGGCGGACGTACGCAGACCTCATGCCCATAACAAAAGCATCTCAAATTAAAGGTTCTGTGTGCTGGACTGGCGAAACTGCCTGGCCGTCACAGTTCCTACCTAGGATGTGCAGGGCATGCCAGAAATCGTCCAGAGACTCCCCGGGGAGTTGCTGTCTCGTGGCCAGGAGGTGCCTGGCGTATAGTTGATTGACTGGTCGAACGTAATGTCCCTTCAGGAGCTCCATCTCTTCGGAGTAAGTAGGCGCATCTCGGATGAGAGGAAAAATGTCAGGGCTCACCCGTGAATAAAGGACTTGGAGCTTCTGCAAGTCCCAGGGTTCCTCAGCGGATGTTCGGAGGTAACTTTCGAAGCAGGCTAGCCAGTGCTCAAAGGTGGACGTAGCGTTGGCTGCTTGAGGGCTCAGCTGCAGGCGATCAGGCTTGATGCGGAGATCCATCATTTAAAAAATTCTTTGCTCAATAAATTGATGCACTATCAATTACCACAAAGATGAGAGTAGTGGAATAATCGAGGCTTTATTGAGCAAAGATGTTGTGCCTCCTGTAGTTGGAACCAGAATGGCTGCAGCACCGGTGCGCACACACATTTATACGCCGCCTACTGGGTAGCCAGCAGGCAGGGATTTACCCATGTACCTCTACTATACGGCCTTACTGTAATACATGTAATACTACTTAGTGGTGACTACCACAGATACGGACCCCGGAAAAGCAGAAGATTTTAGTTTAGACGGGCAGCATGGTCAGCACATGCTTGGAGGGGCGAAGGGCCTGTTTCTGTGCTGTACTTTTCTTTGTTCTTTGTTCTTTGGTTAGCACTGTGGCTTCACACTGTGGCTTCACAGCGCCAGGGTCCCAGGTCCCAGGTTCGATTCCCTGCTGGGTCACTGCCTGTGCAGAGTCTGCACGTTCTCCCCGTGCCTGCGTGGGTTTCCTCCGGGTGCTCCGGTTTCCTCCTACAGTCCAAAGACGTGCAGGTTAGGTGGATTGGCCATGCTAAATTGCCCTTAGTGTCCAAAAAGGTTAGGATGGGTTATTGAGTTCAGGGGATAGGGTTGAAGTGAGGGCTTAAGTGGGTCAGTGCAGACTCGATGGACCAAATGGCCTCCTTCTGCTCTGTATGTTCTATGTTCTATGCACACCACCCAAAGCCAGCCTGCTCCTCTTTAAGGGGAAATCCATTCTGGCTGGAGGAGGTGGTAGAACTGTTTGCGCAAAAAGGGTGCAAATGGCGTAAGCAAGTCAGAGAGTGTGCTGGAGATTCTCTGATACAGCACTGGAGGTCTTGGTAAAGGAGGTGGAGAGGAGGAGGGTGTCTCTCTTTCCGAGGGGAGCCAGGAGCCCTCCAGACAGATGCTGTGGAGGCAGTAGCAGAAAATTGCCAGCATTCTTACTGGAAGCGCTGTAGATCCAGCTAACTGGATACAGTGCAGGAAGATGTTTAATGACCTCACATGACTGATCCACGCCAATAAATGCATCTAAAAATGCCATATCCTCATAAACTCGGCTCAAACATTGCACCGCACTCACTGACCCGTTTGTCCCTACAGACTTAAATAAGAACTTTGATTGGGTGATATTCAGAAAGGGAGGCTGATGGGTGTTTATAATGGTGTATTGGTGCATGTGCAGGTCTGCTGGAGTCAGCTGTCATGGTTAAGGAGCATGGAAGAGACCGGCACCAATTTGGCACAGAGCTCTGCACAGAGCTTGGAGCTTTTTTTCTCAGAGTGGAAGTGACGACCCCAGGACACTTGTGGACCTCACCATGGTGCAGCCTCCAATGGCCGATGTCTCAGCTTTGCTCACAGCTCAAGTAGAATCCATCCAACATCGGGGTGCTGCATTGGGAAGGTAAGACTGAGGTCATGAAATCTCAGCTTGTTGCTACGGAAGCTCAGACTGCAGCCAACATGATTTAGATATCAGTGCTCAAAGGGGCTGGCAGGTTCACAGAGTAACTCAACGTGCCCTCCAATTGCTGAGGTGCCATCTCGCAGGAGTAAAGTGGCTCCAGGTACCATGCAGCTCCCACCCTTACTCAGGATTACGGCATTTATGCTCCCACCCATGTTACTCTGTCAGTCCCCTTGTTGTTGTCGGACAGTCAGCCACTATTGTTGCCTCTGCTGAGATGGTGCAGGTTGAGGTTGGGCCTTTTAAGCCCAGAGGACATCCTGCAAGGTCAACGGTAGTTTCACCGGCTGAAACTCTGCAGCCTTCCACCAGCTATGCTACAGCCACTCGGTCGGAGAAACTGTGTGGGAGTTCGCGACCAGGCAAAAGCACTCTCAAGGTGGACACTGAGGGAATGCATAACAGTGATTGGTTGGCTTTCAATTGGAATCTTTGATGATCGTTCGATAAAGTTTTATAAAGTTAGTTTAGAATGGCTCTGTGGTGATGATTTTATTTCAGAATTATGACAAAGGGGATGCTGTGATGATGGTGATAGACAGCAGGGAATGTGTGTGCCTGGTTTAGAGATATAGGGGTTGTCTCCTTCCTTCTCCTCCACTTGTTCCTCAGCTACTTTCCATGATCCTGGTAGCAAGTGCTCTCATGTTGGTGAGATTGCGCAGGACACAACAGGTCATGGGTGGGATTTTCCACCCCCCCCGTGGCATCTTCCAGCCCTGCCACTGTCAGCGGAGTTTCCCATTGTTCATACCCTCTGCCAGGAGGAGGGGGAAGGGGGGTCACCATCTCAACGACTGGAAAATCCCACCACATGACAAATTACATCTCATGTTCTGGTGCGTTCGGCAGGGTTCCGCCACAGTGGTTCTGGAAGTGAAATCATTGCTTGAACACTTGAATGATTTGCTCTCATGTAGTCAGCATCACCCTAATTATGTGCAGATTTACCACGAGCGCTTGTGTTGTAACAAGATCGTACGATCATGAGAAATAGGAGTACGCCATTCAGCCCCTCGAGCCTGCTCCTCCTCTTAATAACGGGTGGGCTTCTCCGGCCTCCCAGTCCCGTCTTTCCAGGTGGCGGGAGGCAGCTCGCCATTCGCTGGTCGTGGGTTCTCTGCTCCCGCTGCTGTCAATGAGCAGGATCCAGACTTGCATAGTCAAGTGTACTTAACTGCTTGATTAACCATGCCTACGCCAGAATTAACCAGCTCCTCGGATCTATCGCCCGATCCGAGGGGACCCCACTACAAGTGGGGACCAGGCTGAACGGCACTTGGGGACGGGTTCCCAAGTGATCAGAAACCCCCAGGTGGTTGGCCTCTGGGCAGGATGGCAACTTTGTACCCTGATGCCACCCAGGCACCGGGACACTGCCAGTCTGGCACCCTGCCAGTGCCATCTGGGTATCCTGGCAGTGCAACCTGGGTGCCAGCGTGGCACTGCTAGGGCACCCATGTGGCACTGCCAGTCTGGGGCAGGGGCACTGCCAGGGTGCGAGGCTGGCAATGCCAAGGTGCCCATGGGGATCGGGCCTGCGGGTGCCCTGCCCGTATGAGACGTGGTGTGGGGAGTTCTTGAGGACCCCAGAACAGGAGAGTATGTGAACTGGGGCATTCGGGGGGGGGGGGGGGGGGGGGGGGGGGGGAGTGCCGGGGGGCAGCGTTGGGGAGTCGAGAGATCGGGGTGCCATTTAAAAATGGCAGCCTATTCTCTTCCCGCAGTGCACTGCTCAATGCAGGAAATGCAACTGAGTGCGGCTATGGTGGGCGGGGCGTTCCTTGCCGAGGCCCCCCAAAAATAACAGAGTCCTGTTCAATTGCGTGGTTCTTCCCGGCAGTACAAGTGCAGGGAATGACCCCGATAAACCCGCCCACAATGAGACTCAGGCTTTTGTTTCATTAAATCGTGCCCTAACAGTGGAGTTTTCCCAGGTGCCAGGTTCAGACTTGGAGCTGGTGTGTATCTCCACAGAAACATGGCCGAGTTTTCAATCCAGGTTCTCTGGCACTCTCTGGAAAGAGAATCTGGGGTGTGGTTTGCGCCGTCACTCTGGCAGGGCGTGGCCTGATAGAGCCACCAAAGCGGGCTCCACAGAGGTCAGAGTGCATTCTTTGAAAGGATCCCTGATCTGCGTTTAAAAATAAACTTCCCCCCCACCCCACATGGACACAGAGGGCCCTTCTACAAGCATCTGGGCACCTCTCTCCCCTCCATGTCCCTTAACGTCCTGAGACAATACATACCAGTGTGGTCATCCGACTAGTTTTCATTTATGAAACCAGGTGTGATTTGCGTTGGCATGGCATCATACCGGGTGGGTGGAACGATGTAGAGAGGGCAGAAGTAGTGGTGGTAAGCCCTCTAATTCAATTCAAATTTATTATAAAATATGCTAAGTAGTCCTGCGCCCTCTCTAGGTGTGAACCTGATCATGTCATGGATGGGGGGCATGGGAGGGGGGGGGGGGGCAGGGGGCAGGGGCGGAGAGATTACAAATCAAAATCTCGCTGACGCAAATCCTGTTTTGGACCTCTTGCAAGATTTAGTGGCTATTATGGGATTGACATCCAAGGCTGGCAAGGCCGCTAGGTAACGGCCTATGTGTACAATGCATGTGCAGAGAATAAGTAGTAGAACAAACAGTTTCTAATGGATGAGAAGAGTGGGAGTATAGTGGGGAACAGGATCGTGCATGCAAATGTGTCTTTTGTTTGCTAGGAAAAAAGGGATGTTTGCATCTTTTATTCAATATGAAAGCGGGGATGTTTGGGTTTTGAAATGTAACCAGTCTGATCGACACATCTAGCTTTCCATAATCATATGATTATGCCATGAGGCTGCCAATGGAGGCAGACATCTTAAGACTAGGTCAACAAAACCACTCACTGAGAACACACTGGTGCAGACTGCTCTCCTTAAACAATCCCACAGTCAGGAGGCTAGGCACGTGACCTGTTGATAGCAGCCATTAGGCATAATCTCTCTCTCTTTCGGCAGAATGCTTAGCGGACACATGTCTATCATTAGGCAGAGGTTAGGGGCAATGCAATAGAATGTCTGTTTCCTCTATAAGTAATAACTAGCTAGTGAAAACACATTCTCACCAATTGTACTTTTCAAAATGGTGCGTTCCCTGAATTTCATTACAAAGGCTGTTAATTACCAAACACAACAGACATTTTTCCATTTTTGTGAAAGGCAGAATTTAACTCCTGAGAGAGACAGAGACAGAACTTCTGGGTAGCAAGGCAGGCAGATACTTGAAACATGAAAGAGCAATAAAGGCTCCAACAAAATAATTTCAAGTTATCTGATGTTCTTAATCCCTTAAGCAATGCACAAGCTCCATTCTCCCGCTCCCACAGTCGCCTGACAGAGATCAGAGAGTAACTCTGCGGGGAACACAGCCATGAATCCGAATCCAATCATTGTAATACCACCTTACTAAAATGGACGGCAATGCTTTGATCAATACCTGGATCAGCAAAATGTACAAAATCTTCCTCACAATGTACATGTTTTGAAGTGCCTGGACTAATGAGACGCTGCCAGATCACACAACGATGTCATGGGTGTGGGATAGAATGAACACAGTGTGTGTTTCCAAACTACCCAAAGCTGCACTAAATGGATGCATGAAAATGTGATGGTTTGTGATATCTGATTAGTTTAAAGGATTGATATTTCACTATGGCAGGATAATTTTCACTATGGGATAGAGAGCCGCGCATCCCTTCCCTCACGGTGACATCAAGGGACACTATGATGCACGTCAGTGTTTAGAAACAAACAATGCTGAAATTACTTTCGGGACATGCTGCATTCTGGCCTGGAGATGGAATTCTAGAGGCACAGCAGGTCGGTGAGGCTACAATGGGGATTGCGTAATAATAATAATAATAATAGCTTATTGTCACAAGTAGGCTTCAATGAAGTTACTTGAAAAGCCCCTAGTCGCCACATTCCGGCGCTTGCTTGGGGAGGCCGGTACGGGAATTGAACCCGCGCTGCTGGCATTGTTCTGCATTATAAGCCAGCTGTTTCGCCCACTGTGCAAATGGATCAAGTTTGCCCAGAGACCCAGCATTACTGCTACCCGATATCCTAAAAATTATCTCCACGTGATCAAATCTGGCTCCTGGACCCATGATGAGAATGTGGATCCAGTAATGGCAAATGTTTGTGCCTCTCTTCTGACAAACTGGGTGGGGCTTTACTGAACTGAATCTATTCCTATCTATCCAGTTATTACCAGAGAATTAGCTGAAATGGATTCTCTTCTCATTCCCACATTACTACTTCTGGAGTCCACCAAGGATCTATCCTTGATCTACTCCTGTTTTATCATCCATATCCTGCTCCTTGGAGATATTATCCGACAACACGTGATGTTCTACCAATATGCCAATGACACCCAACCATACCTCATTGCCACCTCTCCTGAGCCTTCGGATAGCCAGGATTTGTCACTATACTCAATCAACATTCAGTATTGGATGAGCAGAAATTTCTTCCAATTAAATATGGGGAGGACCAAAACCATTGTCTTTAATCCCAAGCCCAAACTCAGTTTTTCAGCCACCAACCCCATCCCTTTCCCTGATCGCGATCTAAGGCACTCAACCAGGCTTTTTGTGACTTAGGCATCCTGCTTGTAACTGAGTTGAGCTTCTGAACATATACCTGCGACTTCACCATGACTGCCTACTTCCACCTTCATAACATCAGCTCTTACTACCACAGCTCACCTGCTACTGGAACCCTCATCCTTATTATCCCTCGACTTGACCCTTCTAATTCTCCATTGGTGACCTCCCATCTTGCAACCTATGTAGATTTGAGTCTATCCAAAAGGCTGAGAGGCATATTCTAACTCACACCCAGTCTTGTTCATCCATTACTCCTGTACTTACTGGCCAACAGTGTCTCCAGGTTCAGCAATTCATAGATTTTAAAATTCTCATCCTTGTTTTCAAAACCTTGCTTGATCTTGTCCCTCCCTATTTCTGAAATTGCCTCCAGCCTGAGGTAAATCATAGAATTTACAGTGCAGAAGGAGGTCATTCGGCCCATCGAGTCTACACCGGCTCTTGGAAAGAGCACCCTACCCAAGCCCACACCTCCACCCTATCCCCATAACCCAGTAACCCCACCCAATACCAAGGGCAATTTTGAACACTAAGGGCAATTTATCATGGCCAATCCACCTAACCTGCACATCTTTGGACTGTGGGAGGAAACCGGAGCACCCGGAGGAAACCCACGCACACACGGGGAGGATGTGCAGACTCCGCACAGACAGTGACCCAAGCCGGAATCGAACCTGGGACCCTGGAGCTGTGAAGCAATTGTGCTATCCACAATGCTACCGTGCTGCCCCGCAAATCTTCCATCTGTGGCCTGTAATGCAGAACAAGGCCAGCAGCACGGGTTCAATTCCCGTACCGGCCTCCCCGAACAGGCGCCGGAATGTGGTGACTAGGGGCTTTTCACAGTAACTTCACTGAAGCCTACTTGTGACGATAAGCGATTATTATTATGTGCATACCTAATTTTCTTCTCCATTCCTCTAAACCCCCCCCCCCTCTCTACCGTTTTCACCTTTAAGATGTTCCATTTAAATCTACCACTTTGGTCACATTTCCTAACATCTTTTTATGTGGGTCACCGTCAAATTTTGTTTAATAAATTGTCCCTGTGAAATACTTTGGAATATTTTACTATGTTAAAGATGCTATTTAAACACAAGCTCCAGTCCAGACCCTATTCATACAATCCTCACAGGTAGCGACTTGAGGATTCCTCAACTGGTCAATGTGACTCGAGACGCTGGGGAAGGTGACCCAGGAAAAATTCTTTGAAATATGATTCCATTCTTGGGCAACTGCCAATACTTTAACCACAACCTTCACATAAGTCACACACCTCGCACTGGGTAAAAGATCAACCTACACAAGTAGCACAGTGAACAAAGCCAGGCTCATCGGGAACAGTGGCAGTGCGGACTCTAATGTTACTCATTTCACCGCCACTTCACAGATTCTGTCCTCAGGGGTTGCCCACAACACTAGCCAGGCACAGGCAGAACCCCAGCAGCGTGTTTACATTTTTATTGTGGAGGAAATGCTCGGGGAACTCGATCATTCAGATGTCACTCAGTGCAGTTGACATTACGATGTGTTGTTACACCTCCTGTATTTTGGGTATAAAACAGACACAAGCCCAATCTCCCAGTCTACCTCACTGCCAAGTTCAGGTTTCTTTACGTGCTCGGCCTAGTTTCTGCCCCAAGAATTCTGTAAAGTCTCCAAAAATTCTCTATAGGGAACAAAGGGTGAGATCCACCCCCCCCCCCCCCCCCCCCTCACCGATTTTCTGGCGTTGCGTAGCTCGCCCATCCCGCCCGCGAGGGAACCCGTCGCACTTTGGCAGGAAGGACAGGAAAATCCCACCCAAAAATGTTTAGCCGGCTTCCACCGATCCTGATGATAAGCCAGCAGAGCAGAGTGTGTTCAAGTGTAAACCCGGCATTACACGATTAGTTAAGAAAAGAAACTGTCTACAAGGTGATACAGAACTGTAAGGTACAAGTTGGCAGCCGAAGGAGAAACAAACTTCAGTGGGAACTTTTGAACAGGAAAGCTCAGCAACATGATAAAAGGAAAACTGTATAGGTTATTAAAAAATAAATAACAGATGGCTGGGAATATGTTCAAGCATGTAACTCTGTCTGGATTCAGTTGACTGCACAAAGCAATTTGCCTTTAACCAGTATTACAACATTGGAATTGACTCCCAGTTCTGCTGTTATTTTCTATATAAACTAATTAATTGCGAGCATTGTCGTAAAGAAAGAAAGACTTGCATGTAAATATTGTCTTGCACAACCTCAGGACCTCAAAATACCTTCAAATTAATTAAGCCAAGCCACCACAGGAAACAGAGCCAATTTGCACACCACAAATTTCCACAAACAGCAATGAAATAAAGGAACATATTGGACGCATTGAGATTGAGATGGGTGAGACACAGCATTTGTTTATCCATTAGTCTGAATGATTTGATTGCAAGTTCCTGTAGCTCCAGCTCTGCTCTTCTCCTCTCGATGCTTCCAGTGAGCTCTGCAAACAGCAGGAGGCCCCAGCAGCATTGTTGTGGGTCATGTGGTACAGATAGCCTGCTCTATATTAAGTATATTAATGTAGGCTATCTCTTGGAGGAAACCTGCACAAAAAAGCTTGCTGGCATAGAAATTATTTGAAACTAAACAGCAGAGAAGACAGAGATGAATGGCGCCCTGGAGATATTCGTGCTGAAGGCGGGTAGGAGTAGGGATGCCATGGTGCTATGCGAGTCATGGGACAAGGACACCTGCATTCCCTGAGCCCTACAGAGGAGATGGTAATCTGGATCTTGGGCCCGCTGTGATAGGGTTCACAACATTCAACGTTTTGCTGAGAAAATCCTGCCTGCTGCTCCTTCTCAAATCCCAGCACATCCTCATCCTATCTAGCTGCTGCTGGTGTGATCATGAAATGAAAATTGAAATGAAAATCGCTTATTGTCACAAGTAGGCTTCAAATGAAGTTACTGTGAAAAGCCCCTAGTCGCCACATTCCGGCGCCTGTTCAGGGAGGCTGGTACAGGAATTGAACCGTGCTGCTGGCCTGCTTGGTCTGCTTTAAAAGCCAGTGATTTAGCCCAGTGTGCTAAACCAGCCCCAGTCCCAAACCATCCCCGTTTCCTTACCAGCAACTTTCTTTCTGACTTTCAGCTACTCAAGTACGGTTGCCTGCCCAGTCACAGGAGCCGCAGGAGGAGGAGGAAGGAGACCAACAGCACAGCACTGACGAAGAGGCGCTATCACTTAATGCGCTCGCAGCCACCAGCTCAGATTTTGGCACTGCACTCACCTTGGAGGCTGCTATACAGTTGGGATTGGCACATGGTGAGTCACTGGGCATGGTTGGCTTCAAGCCGATCAAGACGAGAGGATGGTTAATTTGTTAGCTGGTACCATGTGAACACTGCTGCGGAGGACTCAGGTGAGGATCCCATTGAATGGCATGTAGGAAAGTGTTGAACGGACCATGGTGCTGGGTACATTGGCTGGCCTGCTAGGCAGAGACTCCTGCCACAGTCAAGCTGCACAGCGGAGTCTGGCTTCAACTTGGCACAGAGAGCTTGCCCTCACTGCACTCTCTGCAGCACCTCCCTGTGTCTTACTGCAGACTCCTTGACAGTGCTGCCACTGCCCCTCAAAAACAGCTTCTTCCCCACTGTCACCAGACTCCTAAATGACCCTCTTATGGACTGACTTCTTTAACACTGCACCCTGTAAGCTTCATCCGATGCCGGTGCTTATGTAGTTACATTGTATATGTTGTGTTGCCCTATTATGTATTTTCTTTTCTTCCCTTTTCTTCTCATGTACTTAATGATCTGTTGAGCTGCTCGCAGAAAAATACTTTTCCCTGTACCTCGGTACACGTGACAATAAACAAATCCAATCCAATCCAATCCAATCCTTACCTGTTCCAGCCTTTGACTGGGCAGATCACCCATTCCTTAGCCACCCCTGTGAAGCACGACAACACTTTCAGGCATAAAATCCCTCCAAACAAATTTCCAGAGAATAGTCGAATAGGAAAAGTTCCAAATATTTAACTTACATGAAACGATTGCTGAAAAGAATAGGAACTTCTGTACAACATTCTGAAAAACCTTTGAATTTGTGAATGATATTTTAAATATGACAGTAAAAACACATCACTTTATAGATGCTGAGACAGTTGTTGCCATAAGGTTCTTTATGTGTCACAGGAAAGTCTTTCAAGAGGAACATTCTGTCCCAGCTACCTCTCAAAATGAGGCACAATGACAACTCCATTGAACCTGATTCAATGAAAAGGAGTTTGGAAGAACACAAGTGAATTTTGGACCCTGGATTCACTCCTGAATATAACTTTGTGGTGTCAGCAGTAAATGGTTCTGAAAGAATCACATCTTATTACAAATATTTCAAAAGACTTTACTTAAAATGCATTCCTTTGAAATGCAGCAACTGATGTTATGGAGGTAGACATTGCAACATTTTGCAAGTAGCAAGATCTCCAAACAGTAACAATATGGATGAAGAATATTGGTTAGGGTAGCAGTCCTGGCGAGACGTCACATTGTGAGGGAACATGCCTGTTTGAACAGAGTCATAGCATATTTCACACTCTCCTGGTCCAGCTGGATGGGGCCTCAATCCAGAAGCTTATCTGCAGAAAAGTATCTTCAACAGCGCCGCACTTCCTCAGTTCTTCAGCCCACATGTCAATTTGGATCATGAAACCTTAAAGTCCTATCGTGTTGACTGAAACCACAAACTTCTGGTCAGAATTAAATATGTCAGAAAGGAGGCAGGCTGAGTAATCTGCCTAAAATGTGGGTTGGATTTTACACCCCCTCCCTCCCTGCTCCCCCCATCCACCACTAGCCATGTTTTGAGGGTGGCATGTTGATCACCTTATTGCCCACCCCTCAGCTGTTCCCCATAATACAGGGGGGAGGGGGGTGGATGGTGGTAGCCGATGTTGACAGCCTGCCCATCCTATGTAAAAAAATAGCTAAGGGTCAATTGAGCTTGTTAACAAGCCAAATGACCCCAATATTATGCTGACGCACCATAATACAGCTGGCGTGGGCAGGCAGGCAGGCAGGACCGGGTAACCCGTTCATTCAAGAAGGTTTTAAAATGTTGGGAAGGAAGAGGGGGTTACTATCTTCTGGGTCGGGTGCCCTTTGTGCATCAGGGGTCACCTCGCCCTCCGAAGATAGTACCCCACTTTCCTTCTGCCCCGTCTACACTATAAAACCCGCAACTCTCAACCCCGCCCCCAAGGTACCCGATCACTCCTCACCCAATACCCCAGAATTACCTGAGTCCACAATCCATTGGCGTTGTCATCTTGGGCCTACTTACAATCCCTGCATTGGCCACTAATGAGCCTTGTCAGCAGATATTGTAGGCCAATCTGATTGGCTGGAAGCTCCCAAGGGTGGGACATCCACCCAGGGAGGGGCAGCAGTCCCACATTTCCCTTGTTATTGCTGCCTGCAACGTAGAGTGGAGTTTTCTACTTCAGTCGGTTTCTGACCAATGGTTTAGCCGGGTGTGGGATACAATCCCCCAGTAAAAATCCAGCACAGTGACTCCGGAATTACTATGCAATCGATTCCTGGAGATTCTTTGGGTCAGGCATTTATCTGTATTGAGCATTGAGCATTTACTGGGCAGGTGCAAAGAGGCATTTTGCACTCCCATGACAGAACCCATCGAATTTGCTTTGGTTCTGTGAAGAGTGTACAATCCTCGCTACCTCTGTGCTTCACCACTCACTGCCCACGGTAACTCTACCCCTTTATATACGAAGGCCAATTTGGGTAAATATGATGAAAGTATACAACATTGATAACGATATGGAATGATTAATGTTGCAAAGATTGGGAGCCATACGGCCAAGATTTCTGTGATTTACCTTGAGTTTGGCTCTAGATTTCAATTCAAAAAACGGCAGCACTGAACAAGGTTATAAACACGATGGATGGTACACCCCAGTTACAGCAGCAACCTTTGTTTTTTTTCTCTCACTTGCAACAAGTAAACAATGCAGTTCCAGCCACACACAAATCATTGAGGTCACATCACCCTGCTTTACTCAAAGAAACAGAAATATGGCAGGTAGTCCTGCTCGTTAGAAACAACAGTGATGTTTACCCTGGAAATGAGCAAAACAATTCTGATTTGGTAATTATGTTTGCTCGTTTTTACTTTTCCTGTAATCAATCAAACAAGAATGAATTTACCCACACCACGAGAGCAAGACAGAGCAGATGGAGGTTCGATCATTTCAAACTACTGTACTTCCTTACCTCATGGTCCAGAATGATCTGATTACATCAAATTTATGCCACTCTGCAATTTCCACCATGTGGCACCATCGATAACACACGAGACGAGACGTAGAGAACTCAATCGAGGCTTTATTGAGCAGACTTGTTCCCCAGCAGCTCAGTTACAGAATGCGGCTGCGGGGAGTAAACCGGGTTCTTATACCCCGCCTTTCTGGGTGGAGCCCAGTAGGCAGCAGATCCAATCAGGACCCAGTATCTGTCCACCAATAGCCCCTCGGCATGATGGTGTACCGTATTACCCCTAATACATACCACCACATTCACCCCTTGTTAAAAAGGAACCCGGCGGGGTGGAGGATGGTATGGTGGTAGGGGTTTACAGGGTCGGTAAGGTGCCTTAACCATTAACTATATACAACAATGCCGCTTTTACTGGGCCGCTGAATTATTTACATCTTAAACCGATTCGATGAGTCGAGAGGGTGCCCTGGTCGCCCTTTCCTATCGTCTCAGCCCGGCTGGTGGTGGTGGTGCTGGCTCGGGTCCGGTTGACTCTGGGAGCATCGCGCTGTTCATCCCTGTTTCCTTACTCCTGGGCAGGCCTGGGAGGATAACCGATCCCCCCGGGAAGGGCGTGGCTGTGGGGTGCACCGGCGGGAGTGAGGGGGTGGTGATTGGTGTTGGGGGGTGTGGAGAGCTCCGGCGGGCGCCAGGTCCCGCAGAGAGACCGTGTCCTGTCGGCCGTCTGGGTACGCCACGTAGGCGTACTGCGGATTTGCGTGGAGGAGATGTACCTTTTCCACCAGCAGGTCTGATTTGTGCGCCCGCACATGTTTCCGAAGTAGGATGGGTCCCGGAGCTGCCAGCCAGGTCGGAAGTTCCAGAGGTGGACTTCCTAGGGAAGACAAGGAGGCGCTCGTGAGGCGTTTGGTTAGTGGTGGTGCACAGCAGGGACCGGATAGAGTGAAGGGCATCCAGGAGGACTTTCTGCCAGGGGGAAGTTGGGAGACTCCTAGACCGTAGGGCCAGTAGGATGGTCTTCCAGACCGTTCCGTTCTCCCTCTCTACCTGCCCGTTCCCCCGGGGGTTGTAGCTGGTCATCCTGCTCGAGGCTATGCCCTTGCTGAGCAGGAATTGACGCAGTTCGTCACTCATGAAGGAAGACCCCCTATCGCTATGGATGTAGGCGGGGAAACCGAACAGGGTAAAGATGGTGCAGAGGGCTTTAATGACCGTGGCCGCGGTCATGTCGGGACAGGGGATGGCGAAGGGGAAACGGGAGTATTCGTCAACGACGTTAAGAAAGTACGTGTTGCGATCGCTGGAGGGAAGGGGGCCTTTGAAATCCAAACGTTCAAAGGGACGGGAAGCCTTTATCAGGTGCGCTCTATCTGGCCTGAAAAATGCGGTTTGCATTCTGCGCAGATTTGGCAGTTCCTGGTGACTGTTCGGACCTCTTCGATGGAGTACGGGAGGTTGCGGGCCTTTATGAAGTGGTAGAAACGAGTGACCCCCGGGTAGCAGAGGTCCTCGTGGAGGGCTTGGAGATGGTCCACTTGTGTGTTGGCACATGTGCCGCGAGATAAGGCATCGGATGGCTCGTTCAGCTTTCCGGGACGGTACAAGATCTCATAATTGTAGGTGGAGAGTTCGATCCTCCACCGCAAGATCTTGTCGTTTTTCATCTTGCTCCGCTGTGCATTATCAAACATGAAGGCTACCGACCGTTGGTCAGTGAGGAGAGTGAATCTCCTACCGGCCAGGTAATGCCTCCAATGTCGCACAGCTTCCACTATGGCTTGGGCCTCCTTTTCAACTGAGGAGTGGCGAATTTCTGAAGCGTGGAGGGTCCGGGAGAAAAAGGCCACGGGTCTGCCCGCTTGGTTGAGAGTGGCCGCCAGAGCTACGTCAGATGCGTCGCTCTCGGAAGGGGAGGGACTCGTCGATGGCGTGCATCGTGGCCTTTGCGATATCCGCTTTGATGCGGCTGAAGGCCTGGCGGGCCTCTGTCGACAGGGGAAAAGTAGTGGACTGGATTAGTGGGCGGGCCTCGTCTGCGTATTGGGGAACCCACTGGGCGTAATAAGAAAAGAAGCCCAGGCAGCGTTTCAGGGCTTTGGCACAGTGGGGGAGAGGGAACTCCATGAGGGGGCGCATGCGTTCAGGGTCGGGGCCTATCACTCCATTACGCACTACGTAGCCCAAGATGGCGAGACGGTCGGTGCTAAACACGCATTTTTCCTCGTTGTAGGTGAGGTTGAGGGCGTTAGCGGTCTGGAGGAATTTTCGGAGGTTGGTGTCGTGGTCCTGCTGGTCGTGGCCGCAGGTGGTGATGTTGTCGAGGTACGGGAACGTGGCCCGTAAACCGTGCTGGTCAACCATTCGGTTCATCTCCCGTTGGAAGACCGAGACTCCGTTCGTGACGCCGAATGGAACCCTTAAAAAGTGGTATAGCCGCCCGTCTGCTTCGAAGGCAGTGTACTTGCGGTCACCGGGGCGAATGGGGAGCTGGTGGTAGGCGGACTTAAGGTCCACGGTGGAGAAGACCTTGTACTGTGCAATCTGATTGACCATGTCGGATATGCGGGGAAGAGGGTACGCATCTAGCTGTGTGTACCTGTTGATGGTCTGACTGTAGTCTACGACCATCCTCTGCTTCTCCCCGGTCTTCACAACCCGCTTACAAGGCTGTCCCGGAGCATCTCGGGTAGGGATGAGCCATCGTCACAAAACTCAGTAATGGACTCCACTGGTGGTCTCTCAGCCATGTTAAATGGGCACCTCTGTATGATGGCTTGGGGTCGGAGTGGTTTTCTACCAATGTCACTGACGCTTTGAATGATTTGGAGTCTGGGGTCGGAGGGTACGTCATGCTCTTAATGATGTTCAAAGTGGGCGCCCCAGAGGTGGTCAGTAGAATCACCATTTGTCGTTCATCCCCAATGAAAGAGTTGCCCTAAAAAAAATAACATCCATTCTGAATACGAGCAGGAGACCTCCATCCAAGCAGAAGCGGCTTCCAGGCTATTAACAAGGCAAAGACGAGGACATCTGCCTTCCCCCCGTTCCATAGTACTGGCGAGTCCGACACCCTGAAAATGGCCACCAATGGACAAGGTTCCAGTTCAACATTAAGAATCTCAGACATAGTGTTGAAGAAGGGGGTCCAAAGCTTAATAACTTGGGACACAGCCAGAGTATATGAGTATGGCTAGCCGGCCCCGAGAACACCACTCAAACTTTTACAGGTGCACCACAGAAAGCATCCTATCTGGCTGCATCACAGCCTGGAATGGCAACTGCTTGGCCCAAGACCGCAAGAAACTTCAGTGAGTCGTGAACACAGCCCAGTCCATCGCACGAACCTGCCTCCCATCCATTGACTCTATTTGCAGCTCCCGCTGCCTGGGGAAAGGGGGCAGCATAATCAAAGCCCCCTCCCACCCGGCTTACTCACTCTTCCAACTTTTTCCCTCGGGCAGGAGACACAAAAGTCTGAGAACACGCACAAACAGATTCAAAACAGCCTCTTCCCCACTATTACCAGACTCCTAAACTACCCTCTTATGGACTGATCTGACTAATACTACACTCCTATATGCTTCACCCGATGCCGGTGTCTATGTATTAACATTATGTACCTTGTGTTGCCCTATTACGTATTTTCATGTACTAAATGATCTGTTTGAGCTGCACGCAGAAAAATACTTTTCACTGTACCTCGGTACACGTGACAATAAAGAAATCCAAATTAATCCAACCTGCCGTCCACCCCTGAAATAAAACACTCAGCTTCGCCTTGGTCAGATGAGTCCTGAACACCACCTTGAATTGGATCAAACTAAGCTGAGCAGAGGAGGACCTGGAGTTGACTCTGCGAAGAGCCTCACTTCATACCTCCTCATGCAGAATAGGACCCAAAGACCTGACCAAAGATAAAACCCTCTCCAAGAGGGAGGACGGCGGGGCCAAGGGAAATGAAGGAAAAGCCTTCTGCAAAAAAAATGTGAATCTCTATATATCTAAACAAACTTGCCCCAGGGAGTTGAATTTTTTCCCAACAGCTCCTCACAGCTGGCAAATCTTCCCGCCACGAACAGTGTCAAGATAGATAATAATAATCTTTATTGTCACAAGTAGGCTTACATTAACACTGCAATGAAGTTACTGCGAAAGGTCCCGAGTCGCCACATTCCAGCGCCTGTTCGGGTACACAGAGGGAGAATTCAGAATGTCCAAATTACCTAACAGCACGTCTTTCAGGACTTGTGGGAGGAAACCGGAGCACCCGGAGGAAACCCACGCAGACACGGGGAGAACGTGCAGACTCCGCACAGACAGTAACCCAAGCTGGGAATCGAACCTGGGACCCTGGCGCTGTGAAGCAACAGTGCTAACCACGGTGCTTCTGTGCCACCCAAGAGAGCGATATTAGGAACCTGATTGCAGAAATGGGGTCCAAGATGTAACAGGCAATTCAGGGGTTAAAGAGTGCAAAGGAAAAGACTGCTAGCTAGCTGAGAGTTAGCGGGATACACCCACAGCCTGAGTTACCTTGTCTCATTAAAACTTAACTTGGTTAGTGGGAATATTCTGGATGTCCCAGTTCAGCCAGATATCCACCCAAGATCGATTGTCATTGGGGACAACCTTGGTTGAACAGCCATCATTCCATTCCAGAGTCTGACGACCTATTTGTCCATCAATGAAAGGTTAGTTTCATATAAATGGCATAGCTCTGTTCATTTGCATAAACATGAGTGGGCAATCAGCCAAGGTAACGATAAGGGATTCAGGTCTAGCCACCCCAAGGGAGAACATTTGTTTGAGGGGTGGGCAGAGCTTGGAGAGAGAGAGAAAAAATGTTTTTTTTGAATAGTTACAGCAGAAGGCTGGGAAGGTCACCCAGAGAGGTCATGAAGGAAGCTGTTTGGGATTACAGACTTTCAAAAATGGTTGTAAAGGAACTTGACTACCAGCAGAGAATTGCTCTGTAAGTATAAGTATCACCGATGTAAGTGGAATAAGAGCTGTATGTTTATCGGACATGTGGTTTAATGGGAACTAATGTGTTGAGATGAAGAAACTGCATGCAATCTCATAGTGTTAGAATTGAAGCAAAAGTTAAAATATTGTTTTCTTTTCTTCTGTTTTAATAAAGATTGTCTGTAAAATAACCAAACCTGGGGCGAGATTCTCCGACCTCCCGCCGGGTCGGAGAATCGCCGGGGGCTGGTGTGAATCCCGCCCCCGCCGGTTGACGAATTCTCCACCACCGGATATTCGGCAGGGGCGGGAATCGCGCCGCGCCGGTTGGTGGGCCTCCCCCCCCCGCGATTCTCCGGCCCGGATGGGCCTAAGTCCCGCTGCTAAAATGCCTGTCCCGCCGGCGTAGATTAAACCACCTACCTTACCGGCGGGACAAGGCGGCGCGGGCGGGCTCCGGGGTCCTGGGGGGGGGGGGCGCAGGGCGATCTGGCCCCGGGTGGTGCCCCCACGGTGGCCTGGCCCGCGATCGGGGCCCACCGATCTGTGGGCGGGCCTGTGCCGTGGGGGCACTCTTTCCCTTCCGCCTTCGCCACGGTCTCCACCATGGCGGAGGTGGAAGAGACTCCCTCCACTGCGCATGGGCGGGAATGCCGTCAGCGGCCGCTAACGCTCCCGCGCATGCGCCGCCCGGAGATGTCATTTCCCCGTCAGCTGGCGGGGCACCAAAGGCCTTTTCCGCCAGCTGGCGGGGCGGAAATTCGTCCGGCACCGGCCTAGCCCCTCAAGGTTGGGGCTCGGCCCCCAAAGATGCGGAGCATTCCGCACCTTTGGGGCGGCACGATGCCTGACTGATTTGCGCCATTTTGGGCGCCAGTCGGCGGACATCGCGCCGATACCGGAGAATTGTGCCCCTGATTTCTTATATTATCTTTCCTGGAACAAATAGATCTTTCCGCACCACATTGAAACTTAAAAAAACTATGGCATCTGGTCCAGCCTCTTCGCGATTGTTGAGAGCTGACAATGCGTCTGTAACAGCAGGTTCCCAACCCTTTCCAAACCTTTCCCATCCCCATGACCTAAACATCGAGTCTAGGCCCGCTGGCACAAAGAGATGGTTACTGGAGATAGGGGTCAACAACAACATGGAGCTAAAATGTTATCTGAACTGCTTCCAGATTCTCAGGATCCGACGGAAATCTTTCAAGAGAGAACGGGAGTGAGGCCATTACTAAAGAACCCCAACTAGAGCCCCTACAAAAACCAGCAGGGTCTCTCGCACACCACACAGGACCAGGATTCCGATACAGAATGCCCAGCAATGTGGTTTCATCAACGTGTGCACAAGCGCCCTGGGCGTCATTCTCCGCCGGCGGGAGTCTCCGTTTTGCCGGCGCCCGGGGGTTTCCCGACGGCGTGGGGCTGCCCCACAATGGGAAACCCCATTGACCGGCCGGTGTAACAGAGACTCCCGCCGGCGGTTCGGGGCAGAAATGTGGCGGGGCGGGTAGGAGAATTTCGCTCCCAGTGTCCACAGTATACAACCCGCCAAATAAAACAGAACACCAATTTGTTAACTCTGACAAGGAAGAATTTTCGCTGAAAAAGAAATAAAAACCTTGAGAGGATAATCATTTTAGTAGTCTGAACCCGGCCTGCCAAGGACAGGGGGAAGTTATCCTACTTCTGCAAGTCAGATTTGGCTCCATTCACCAGACTAGCATAATTTAAATTGTGGAGCGAAGCTCAATGATGGGCCACCCAGATTCCCAGATAACAAAAGCTAGATATGGCCAGGCGAAAAGGCAACATCCCCAGATCGACACACCTCTCCCTGGGGGATTTACCGGAAAGTATTCGCTCTTGTCCAAATTCAACATATAGCCAGAGAAGGAGCCAAAACTCCTAAGTAGCTTCATTTTCTCATCCATAGAGGAAACTGGATCCATAATATAAAAAACAATGAACAAAGAAAAGTACAGCACAGGAACAGGCCCTTCGGCCCTCCAAGCCTGTGCCGATCATGATGCCCTAACTAAAAAAAAATTTCTACCCTAACTCGGTCCGTATCCCTCTATTTCCTCCCGATTCATAAGACCATAAGACATAGGAGCGGAAGTAAGGCCATTCGGCCCATCGAGTCCACTCCACCATTCAATCATGGCTGATTTCAACTCCATTTACCCGCTCTCTCTCCATAGCCCTTAATTCCTCGAGAAATCAAGAATGTATCAACTTCTGTCTTAAAGACACTCAACGTCCTGGCCTCCACCGCCCTCTGTGGCAATGAATTCCACAGACCCACCACTCTCTGGCTGAAGAAATGTCTCCTCATCTCTGTTCTAAAGTGACTCCCTTTTATTCTAAGGCTGTGCCCCCGGGTCCTAGTCTCCCCTGCTAATGGAAACAACTTCCCTACGTCCACCCTATCTAAGCCATTCATTATCTTGTAAGATTCTATTAGATCTCCCCTCAACCACCTAAACTCCAATGAATATAATCCCAGGATCCTCAGACGTCCATCGTATGTTAGGCCTACCATTCCTGGGATCATCCGTGTGAATCTCCGCTGGACCCGCTCCAGTGCCAGTATGTCCTTCCTGAGGTGTGGGGCCTTGCTCACAGTATTCTAAATGGGGCCTAACTAGTGCTTTATAAAGCTTCAGCTGAACTACAAACAGCTCGCTCTTCCCCATATTGAGCTTGTACCCCGAAAAGTCCCCGAATTCCCTAAGGATCCTCATTACCTCTGGCATTCCTCCCACCGGGTCCGCCACATACAGCAGCAGGTCGTCCGCATAAAGCGACACCCTATGCTCCTCCCCACCCCGCACCAACCCCCTCCAGTTCCTTGACTCCCTCAGTGCCATCGCCAGGGGTTCAATCGCCAGTGCGAAGAGCAGGGGGGACAGGGGACACCCCTGTCTCGTCCCTTGGTGCAACCGAAAGTACTCGGACCTCCTCCTATTTGTGGCCACACTTGCCATCGGGACCTCATACAACAGCCTAACCCACCTGACAAACCCCTGCCCAAACCAGAACTTCTTCAGCACCTCCCACAGGTACCCCCACTCTACCCTATCGAAGGCTTTCTCAGCGTCCATCGCCACCACTATCTCCGCCTCCCCCTCCCTCACCGGCATCATGATAACATTCAAAAGCCTCCGCACATTCACGTTCAACTGCCTCCCCTTCACAAACCCCGTCTGGTCTTCATGGATGCTCTGCGGCACACAATCCTCAATTCTAGTGGCTAAGACCTTCGCCAGCACCTTGGCATCTACGTTTAGCAAGGAAATCGGTCTGTAAGACCCACACTGCAGGGGATCCTTGTCCCGCTTCAGCATCAAGGAGATCAGTGCCCGGGGCATCGTCGGGGGCAAAGCCCCCCCCCCGCCTCCCTTGCCTCATTCAAGGTCCTAACTAACAGTGGGCCCAACAGGTCCATATATTTTTTATAGAATTCGACCGGGAAACCATCCGGCCCCGGTGCCTTCCCCGCCTGGATGCTTCCTATCCCTTTGATCAGCTCCTCCAGCCCAATCGGGGCCCCCAGTCCCGCCACCAGTCCCTCTTCCACCTTTGGAAACCTCAATTGGTCCAAGAAACGGCCATCCCTCCCTCCTCCCGTGGGGGCTCGGATCGGTACAATTCCTCGTAGATGTCCCTGAAGACCCCATTGATACCAACCCCACTCCGCACCACACTCCCTCCCCTGTCCTTAACTCCCCTGATCTCCCTAGCTGCGACCCGCTTCCGAAGCTGATGCGCCAGCATCCGGCTTGCCTTTTCCCCATACTCGTAGACCGCCCCCTGGGTCTTCCTCCACTGCACCGCCGCCTTCCTGGTGGTCACCAGGTCGAATTCGGCCTGGAGGCTGCGCCTCTTCCTCAACAAACCTTCCTCAGGCTCTTCCACATACCTCCTGTCTACCTCCACCATCTCCCCCACCAGCCTCTCCCTCTCCCCCCGCTCCCTCCGCTCCTTGTGGGCCCTATTGGAGATCAGCTCTCCCCTCACCACTGCCTTCAGTGCCTCCCATACCATCCCCACTCGGATCTCCCCGTTGTCGTTGGTCACCAAGTACGTCTCTATACTTCCTCGGACCCGCTCGCTCACCTCCTCGTCCGCCAACAGCCCCATCTCCAAGCGCCACAGCGGGCGCTGGTCCCTCTCCTCCCCCATCTCCAAGTCCACCCAATGCGGGGCGTGGTCCGAAATGGCTATTGCCGAATACTCGGTATCCTCTACTCTCGCTATCAGCGCCCTACTCAAAATGAAAAAGTCGATTCGAGAATAAGCCTTATGGACATGTGAGAAGAATGAAAATTCCCGAGCCATCGGCCTTGCAAATCTCCAAGGGTCCACCCCTCCCATTTGGTCCATAAATCCCCTCAACACTCTAGCCGCTGCCGGCTTCCTACCCGTCCTAGACCTGGAGCGATCCAGTGCCGGATCCAACACCATGTTAAAGTCTCCCCCCATTATCAGGCCCCCCACTTCCAAGTCTGGGATCCGACCCAACATACGCCGCATAAAACCCGCATCGTCCCAGTTCGGAGCATACACATTGACCAGTACCACCCTCTCTCCCTGCAACTTACCACTTACCATTATGTACCTACCGCCATTATCTGCCACAATGCTCAACGCCTCGAATGACACCTTCTTTCCCACCAAGATCGCCACCCCTCGATTTTTGGCATCTAGCCCCGAGTGAAACACCTGACCTACCCACCCTTTCCTCAGTCTTACCTGGTCTGCCACTTTCAGGTGTGTCTCCTGGAGCATAACCACATCCGCCTTAAGCCCCTTCAGGTGCGCGAACACGCGGGCCCGCTTAACCAGCCCATTCAGTCCCCTTACATTCCAGGTTATCAGCCGGATCAGGGGGCTACCCACCCCCCTCCCCCGCCGACGAGCCATGACCCCTCCTCGGCCAGCCACGCGCCCGCACCCCACACCCGGCCCGTTCCCCACAGCGGCATATCCCCGTCTCGACCCCCCCCCCCCCACTCGCTCCAGCTCCTCCTTGACCTTAGCAGCAGCAACTCGATTCCCCTCCACCCCCCACCCCCCCCACCCCCCCCACCCCCACCCCGGGCTAGGAACCATCCTTGCTGGTTTACTCCCCCCATTGCACTTCCGCAAGTCAGCTGACTCCTGCTGACCCCGGCCACTCCCGCCTCCCCTTCGACTCCTCCCATTGTATGGCACACCCTCCTCTCCCGCTCCCCATCGACAGGCTCTCCCCCTCCCCCCTCCGTTCTAAGCGCAGGAACCAATCCTCGCTTCCCGCCCCGGCCCCGCCCCCCCAGTCTTTGGAGCGGGAAAAAAGCCCGCGCTCTCCACCTACCAGGCCCCGCCACCAACCAAAACAGTGCCCAACCCGCCCCATCCACCCTCCCCAACCCGAAAGAGAAAAACACAGAGAAAAAGAAACCCAAAACAATGCAAAGGCCCCCCCCCCCCCCCCCCCCACCCCCCCCCACCCCGGCGAACCAAAAATAGGCATAACATATCCACCGCAGTCCCCAATCGCCCATCCCGACCCTCAGTCTGTGTCCAGCTTCTCGGCCTGAACAAAGGCCCACGCCTCCTCCGGAGACTCAAAATAATGGTGCCGGTCCTTATAGGTAACCCACAATTGCGCCGGCTGCAACATGCCAAACTTCACCCCCTTCCTGTGCAGCAGCGCCTTCGCTCGATTGTACCCGGCCCTCCTCTTCGCCACCTCCGCACTCCAGTCCTGATATATCCGAACCTCCGCGTTCTCCCATCTGCTGCTCCTCTCCTTCTTGGCCCACTTGAGCACACACTCCCGATCGACGAACCGATGGAACCGCACCAGCACCGCCCGCGGAGGCTCGTTAGCCTTGGGCCTCCTCGCCAACACTCTATGGGCCCCTTCCAGCTCCAGGGGCCCCTGGAAGGACCCCGCTCCCATCAGCGAGTTTAACATGGTGACCACATAGGCCCCCACGTCCGGCCCCTCCAGCCCCTCCGGGAGGCCCAGAATCCGCAGATTCTTCCGCCTCGACCGATTCTCCATCTCCTCGAACCGCTCCTGCCATTTCTTGTGGAGTGCCTCGTGTGCCTCCACCTTTACCGCCAGGCCTAAGATCTCGTCCTCATTGTCAGAGATCTTTTGTCGAGCCTCTCGGATCGCCACCCCCTGGGCCGTCTGTGTCTCCAGCAGCTTATCAATAGAAGCCTTCATCGGCTCTAGCAGGTCCGTTTTAATCTCTCTGAGGCAGCGCTGGGTACCCTCCTGTTGCTCCTCCGCCCACTGCCTCAACACTGCCTGGTCTCCGCCCACCGCCATTTTGTCCTTTTTCCCTCCCTTCTTCTGGTCCACCACCACCTTTTTTGTCGCCCCGCTCCTAGTTAAAGCCATATACTAACGGGGAGCTTTTATTGACTCCTTACCACACCGGGAAACGTTGAAAAAGTGCCCTTGGGGGCGCTGAAAATAGCCCAAAAGTCAGTTTTTGCGGGAGCCGCCGAATGTGCGACTTAGCTCCGCATAGCCGCAACCGGAAGTTTCAAGAGGGAATCCTTTTGGCAGTGTTCGCTTCACCAATCTGCCCCAAAAAGTCTGTGAAAACTCCTGAAAAAGGTCTGAGAGTAAGTTCCAGATGGGAGGTGCGAATGCACGACCTACACCTCCATGGCCGCCACGGGAAGCCTCGTCCCCGCTTCTTCAAAGACCTTGGTAGATCTCGTCACAGTTGTTCCCTCTGCTGCTAGAATTCACCTTTATTAGAGGCCCTCAAGTCAGGTTGCAACTTTAAGCATGCCCTTCCCCCATCTGCATGCTGGAAGAGGCTCCTCTCTCCCCTGCAGTTACAGCCAAATATTTTACTGTTTCTGCCGGGTCTGGTCACCAAAAGACATAACAGTCCTGGGGGACACTGTCAGGGGAATGTTACAGTCTTCTTCCCACACCGGGAAATGTCAAACAAATGCCGTGGGGGCCCTGTAAAAGACCCCAAAAGTCCATTCCAAGCGGGAGCTACCGAATATGCGACCTAGCTCTGCATAGCCGCACCCGGAAGTCTTTATAAAGCTTCAGAAGTGCATCCCTGCTTTTATATTCCAAGCCACTTGAGATAAATGACAACATTGCATTTGCTTTTTAATTACGAACTCAACCTGCAAGTTTAGCTTGAGAGAATCCTGAACTAGGACTCCCAAGTCCCTTTGCACTTCAGCATTATGAATTTTGTCACCGTTTAGAAAATAGTCCATGCCTCTATTCTTTTTTCCAAAGTGCAAAACCTCGCACTTGCCCGCGTTGAATTTCATCAGCCATTTTTTGGACCACTCTCCTAAACTGTCTAAATCTTTCTGAAGCCTCCCCACCTCCTCAATACTACCTGCCCCTCCACCTATCTTTGTATCATCGGCAAACGTAGCCAGAATGCCCCCAGTCCTGTCATCTAGATTGTTAATATATAAAGAGAACAGCTGTGGCCCCAACACTGAACCCTGCGGGACACCACTCGTCACCGGTTGCCATTCCGAAAAAGAACCTTTTATCCCAACTCTCTGCCTTCTGCCTGACAGCCAATCGTCAATCCATGTTAGTACCTTGCCTCGAATACCATGGGCCCTTATTTTACTCAGCAGTCTCCCGTGAGGCACCTTATCAAAGGCCTTTTGCAAGTCAAGATAGATAACATCCATTGGCTCTCCTTGGTCTAACCTATTTGTTATCTCTTCAAAGAACTCTACCAGGTTTGTCAGGCACGACCTCCCCTTACTAAATCCATGCTGACTTGTCTTAATCTGACCCTGCACTTCCAAGAATTTAGAAATCTCATCCTTAATGATGGATTCGAGAATCTTGCCAACAACCGAGGTTAGGCTAATTGGCCTATAATTTTCCATCTTTTTTCTTGTTCCCCTCTTGAACAGGCGTTTTCCAATCCTCTAGGACTTTCCCTGACTCCAGTGATTTTTGAAAGATCATAACTAACTCCGCCACTATTTCTTCAGCTATCTCCTTTAGAACTCTAGGATGTAGCCCATCTGGGCCCAGAGATTTATCAATTTTTAGACCTCTTAGTTTCTCTAGCACTTTCTCCTTTGTGATGGCTACCATATTCAACTCTGCCCCCTGACTCTCCTGAATTGTTGGGATATTACTCATGTCTTCTACTGTGAAGACTGACGCAAAGTACTTATTTAGTTCCTCAGCTATTTCCTTGTCTCCCATCACTAGATTACCAGCGTCATTTTGGAGCGGCCCAATGTCTACTTTTGCCTCCCGTTTGTTTTTAATGTATTTGAAGAAACTTTTACTATCATTCCTAATGTTACTGGCTAGCCTACCTTCATATTTGATCCTCTCTTTCCTTATTTCTCTCTTTGTTATCCTCTGTTTGTTTTTGTAGCCTTCCCAATCTTCTGACTTCCCACTACTCTTTACCACATTATAGGCTTTCTCGTTTGCTTTGATGCATTCCCTGACTTCCTTTGTCTGTCAGCCATGGCTGCCTAATCCCCCCTCTGATAACCTTTCTTTTCTTTGGGATGAACCTCTGTACTGCGTCCTCAATTACTCCCAGAAACTCCTGCCATTGCTGTTCTACTGTCTTTCCCACTAGGCTCTGCTCCCAGTCGATTTTCGTCAGTTCCTCCCTCATGCCCCTGTAGTTACCTTTATTTAACTGTAACATCTTTACACCTGATGCTACCTTCTTTCTTTCAAATTGCAGACTGAATTCTACCATATTATGATCACTGCCTCCTAAGTGTTCCCTTACTTTAAGATCTTTTATCAAGTCTGGCTCATTACATAACACTAAGTCCAGAATGGCCTGTTCCCTCGTGGGCTCCATCACAAGCTGTTCCAAAAATCCCTCCTGTAAACATTCAATGAATTCCCTTTCCTTGGGTCCACTGACAACATTATTTACCCAGTCCACCTGCATATTGAAGTCCCCCATGATCACTGTGGCCTTGCCTTTCTGACATGCACTTTCTATTTCGTGGTGCATTTTGTGCCCCCGGTCCTGACCACTGTTAGGAGGCCTGTACATAACTCCCATTATGGTTTTTTGCCTTTGTTGTTCCTCAACTCTACCCACACAGACTCCACATCATCTGACCCTATGTCATTCAGTGCTATTGATTTAATTTCATTCCTAATTAACAAGGCAACCCCGCCCCCTCTGTCCACCTCTCTGTCTTTTCGATGGGTTGTGAATCCCTGGATGTTTAAATGCCAGTCCTGAACCCCCTGCAACCACGTCTCTGTGATGCCTACCACATCATACCTGCCAGTCATAATCTGGGCCATTAGCTCATCTACCTTGTTCCGTACACTGCGCGCATTTAAATACAGCACCTTTAATTCTCTATTGACCGTCCCTTTTTGTTTTCTTAGTGTGGTGGACCTTGGTTTACTGAGCCTTTCCATACACTGTGTCATATTTTGTGAGATGGGGACTATCGTAACCTCTCCTGAGTTCTGTCTTTTCGTGCTTTTTTGTATTCCTATTCCTATTCCTATTCATGTACCCATCCAGATGCCTCTTAAATGTTGCTAATGTGCCTGCTTCCACCACATCCTCCGGCTGTGGGTTCCAGGCACCCACCACAATCTGCGTGAAAAACGTACCCGCACACCTCCCTTAAAGAAGACGATCTCCTGCGTACAAGAACACCCTATGATC
This sequence comes from Scyliorhinus torazame, assembly GCF_047496885.1. NCBI lineage: Eukaryota > Metazoa > Chordata > Chondrichthyes > Carcharhiniformes > Scyliorhinidae > Scyliorhinus > Scyliorhinus torazame. Next base: position 61,191,227 of record NC_092707.1, read on the forward strand.
TCTCCCTCCCTGATTTATCCCCTTCCACTTACTGGAAGATCTTAACGCTGTGGCCAGCGGTTCAATTGCTAAAGCAAATAGAAGCGGAGACAATGGAAAAGCCTGCTTTATACCCGTATTCCACAGAAAATAACCCGAGCTCAAAGCACTTGTGGGAACAATAGCCGTGGGGCCCTATACTGTAAACAAATCCAGGATATGGAATTTTGCCCAATACCAAACCTCCTGAGAATCTCAAAGAAGTATCCCACTCCACCCTACTATACGCTTTTTCGGCATCCATAGAAACAAGTATTTCCGGTTTGGACATTTGGGAGGGGGAATAGGACAATATTTAATAGCTAGCGTACATTGGCCGATAATTGCTGACCCTTGACAAAGCCTGTCTAGTCTTTCAAGATCACCTCTGGGAGGCAATGCTCTAACCACTGTGCCAGCGAATAGTTTAGCGTCTCAAAAATAAGATGGGTCAAAACGACCCACGCTCCATAGGTCCTTTTCCTTCTTCAGTAATTTTTAAAATTTGTTTTTAATAATCTTTATTGTCACAAGTAGGCTTACATTAACACTGCAATGAAGTTACTGTGAATATCCCCAAGTCGCCACATTCCGGTGCCTGTTCGGGTACACTGAGGGAGAATTCAGAATGTCCAATTCACCTAACAGCACGTCTTTCGGGACTTGTGGGAGGAAACTGGAGCACCCGGAGGAAACCCACGCAGACACGGGGAGAACGTGCAGACTCCGCACAGACAGTGACCCAAGCCGGGAATCGAATCCAGGTCCCTGGCGCTGTGAAGCAACAGTGCTATCCAGTATCAGGGATATAAAGGCCTGCGGAAATGTAATGGGAAACAAACCCGGGGATAAGGAGTCATTGAATATATCTAATATTAAAGAGATCAGCTTTCCTGCATACTTCTTATAAAACCTAATTGGATATCCAGGGAACGAAGTCGGCAGCAGCTGAACCTGGGGACGTTGCACAACACAGCATCTGACCCATCAACCCAAGGCCCAATCGGCACGGTGGTCCTTATAGCCACAGAGGAACCAGGTGGGGGGTGGCAACAGGCAACATCCAACTTTACAATCCATAGCACCTGAACATCCTGCACAGCACCAGCGCAGACCAAGTGGACTTACAGCGCTTTCCAAAATGCCAGGGGAGTTGTCACCCCAAGTTTCTTCCTGTGTATGTTACATTAAACCACAGTTAAAAAAAAACAGCAGGGTCCCTCGCGCAGCACAACAGGACCAACATTCCCATACTGAATGCCCAGCAACGGGGGTTTCATCAACGTGCGCACCCACACCTGTGTCTACAGCATACAACCCACCAATGTCTCTAGTCATCAACTATCAGGCGCAGGCAACCGTCAGCTCTCAGGTTGACTCACTGTAGCACAACCCTCCAACCAACTGATCACAAGGGGCAGCATGGTGGTGCAGTGGTTAGCACTGCTGCCTCATGGCGCCGAAGCCCCAGGTTCGATCCCGGCCCTGGATCACTGTCCGTGCGGAGTTTGCACATTCTCCCGTGTTTGCGTGGATTTCACCCCCAGAACAAAAAGATCTGCAGGGTAGGTGTATTGGACACGCTAAATTGCCCCTTAATTGGAAAAATGAATTAGGTACTCTAAATATTTTTTTAAAAACAATCACGGAGCATATCAGAAGTCAGCTCCTCTCTTTCTCAAAACTTCTCCAAACTCACTTCCCACCTGCCTTTCTGAGCTCCACCCAGCAATGAGCTCATCTCCCCAAGCTGAAAAACATCTCTGTAGGCTACAAAATCACATTACCTCCCCAAGGACCTCCCCAGTCAATCCACTGTGCATTAGCCCAGACAGATAAACACATGGCTTCATCAATTTCACCTCCTGGCAGCTATAAACACCCAGGCTCTGCAAAGTGAATTATTATTTTTTTTTAATTACAACTGCAGTCAAACACACACTAACCTCCAGGCTTTTAACCCTTAAATTGTCCACTACATTTCTAATGAAATTTATCTGAAATCTTCCAATTGTCATAGCCCTCATCTATTAAGATACTGAAAAATTCATCAAATTAATATCCAACTAAGTTAAGTACCCTTTACATTGTTAAATGACCCATTTGGTCTTTTCAAAGTCTACAGCAATGATACCATTACTATATACTATTGCAGCCAAACAACCCCCAAAAATCTATCATCAATTTCATTACAGGACATAAAAGTACAATCAAAAGAGCTTAAAGGACTAAAATTAGTGCTGTTGTCATTCTTCAGTCATTTTCCTATTTATGCAATACAGCTCTTGCCCTTTAAACACAATGGGCACTTTGATTATTGCTCGGGAGCAAAAACCTTGTGGGAAGAATAAAAGCTCTAAATATTGACTGAAAGAAATTATTGTTTTGCTGTCCTGTTGCTGTGCAGCCTTGGCTCAGTGGTAGCACTCCTGTCGTATGCATTAGAAGGTTGTTGGTTCATGTCACACTCCAGGAACTGAAACTCATAATCAGAGTTGACGTTCCATTGCAGCCCTGAGGGAGAGATGCACTATGGGAGGTACTGTCTTTCCGGTGAAACATTAGCCAGAGTCCTGTCTGCCCTCTTGGACAAGTGGCAAAGAACATGGGAATTTTCCTCAGAGTTCAAAGTTAACTCACATCCAGCATCAATAAAACAGACTATCTAATCATTTATCTCATTGCTGTTGGTGTGACTTCGATATGTGAAAACTGACTACCAGGGGAGGTGGTGGCAGAGTTGAATTGTTACTGGGCTAGCAACCTAGAGGCCCAGACTAAAGCTCTTGGGACGCAGATTCAAATCCCACCACAGCAGCTGGTGCAATTTAAATTCAGCGAATAGCCTGGAATTAAAAGCTGGTCTCAGTAATAGTGACCACATTGCCAGAAACCATTTGGTTCACTAATGCCCTTTAGGGAGGAAAATCTGCTGATCTACATGTGACTCTTAATGAGTAAACCAATCAGTTTAAGGGCAATTAGGGATGGGCAACAAATGCTGGTTCTATTATTGACACACACATTCCATGAAATAATTTTAAAAGACGCAACAAAATTATTGGGCGCGATTCGCCAGAAATATTTTTAAGTCCGCGAGCACATTTGGCGGAGTGTTTCTCGGCAGCTACAGTGCTGAGGACGACACCGCTATTCAACGGCAATTAGGTATTTTTTTAGGCCCTGGGGAGTTTCTCCCCAGTGAAGCCACACTTAGGAAGATTTCCTGCACTGGGGAGCTGAGCTCACCAGCAGGACCGGTTCCTTAGAGATGGGGCGCCATTTTGAAAGGCTGCCCTGATCACTACAGCCCTCCCTTTCAGGACCCCTACCCCCCTTCACCTCCCCCCTCAACATTTCTTTGGCCCCCTCAGATTCCCTCGCACCCCCCTTTCATAGGCATTGCCCCCCAGGCCCCTACCCTTGGCAGTGTCAACCTGGTGCCTGTTTTTACCTACTGTTTATGCTTCACTTTGTCCCTTATCCTCCTGACTCTCTTTCCTGGCTTTTTTTATTTCTGATGTGCTTTATTTTTGTCTTTAGTTTGTTCCTCCACATTTCATTCTAATTTTTATCTGTACGGGGTATTATATGAAGTTATTCATACTATTAAAAAAACAATAAACTAAACAGATGCAAGTAGATCACCTTTGTGATAATAATTTGTTTTTTTTAAAATTTAGTGTACCCAATTCATTTTTCCAATTAAGGGGCAATTTAGCATAGCCAATTCATCTACCCTGCACATCTTTGTGTTGTGGGGGCGAAACCCATGCAAACACAGGGAGAATGTGCAAACTCCACACGGTCAGTGACCCAGAGCTGGGACCTCATGCTGTGAGGCAGCAATGCTAACCACTGCGCCACCGTGCTGCCCTTCCTTTGTGATAATGTCAAACAATGTTGCATGTTTGAGGCTACCACTGGCCCACCAGTTGCGTAAACCCGTACGTGACTCATTGCAACAGAGATATCTGCCCGTACATTTCTACTTCAGAGACGCTTTGAAGTGGGTCCTACATATTTCAGAGCTGGCAAGCAATCTGCTAAATGCTAGTTTATTAATCTTTAGCAAGTTGTATCTCATTTAAAATTCCACAGATGTTTGACTGAAGGATTGACTGCCAGAATTGTACATCTGCTGACAAATAATAGCTACTTTTTCTTAAAGATCGAGTGCTGGAAAACAGCAGAAAGATCTTGTCTTGGCACCAGAATAGTTCTAAGACATTACTTTTCTCGTTTGTTGTGATTTGAATGAGCAGAACTGGAAGAGATTGTGAGGAAAATTGCTGTCACAATTCATGATTTGATATTCCAAGTATCAAATGGCCAAAATAAATGTGAGGAAACTACTGTTGGTTCTTAATTTATATTAAATAAAAATGCTATATTTCTATGTGAGAAGATGCCCTGCACCCAAATGCCAATACGGCACTTCAGTTGGCTGTAGATGCTAGAAGTGGAGCGACATGTATCTATTTTCCTTCTGCATAGCTAAACATTTGGGGCCCAATTTAACTGAAAAATTTCTAAGCATTACTTTGGGCGCGATTGGCAGGGTGCTCCTCAACGGCCACGTTGGCGAAATCGCAGCTTGTATTTAACGTCACAGTGCCAAAAATGAGCCCCATTGAGCTCCTCACCACTATTGTCTCAACGTCTGATACACCACAGTGCGCGCAGTGTCTCACCACTAACCAGGGGGAGCTGCTTTTAAACGCTCCCTCATGACTCACTCCCAGTCAACACACTAGCATGGCAGCGCGTAGATCTGCTCCTCACATTTCCGATGCCAACCTTGCCAAGCTTCTCTGTGAATGAGAGGCAAGACATCCTGTTTCCCCAAAGGGACCGGAGGATCAACAGTAGGGTGAGCAATGCCACCTGGGAGGCAGTGGCAGCGGCTGTCAATTTGGGCAGCTTGGCAGGGAGGGCCGCCATCCAATTTCGGAAGAAGACCAATGACATCCACCGAGCTGCAAGGGTAAGTTACCATCTCTCTCCTGGCATCAGTTCTATCTGCCACCCCTCAAGTTCCCAGACCACGCCCCCCCCCCCCCCCACCCTACAAATCACTGACTGACACTTCGCACCCTCCCCACATCCAATCCTCACGCTTGTTTCACAGAATCCACTGGCATCCACCAACATAACCCCTTCATGTCCAGGTGCAGTGTCCACATATGCCACCTCCTATGGACATCTCTAATCCAGCAAGGATGTGGTTCACAATGCCCTCGCTTTGTCCCTGCAGGAGACGATAGACCATAATAAGCAGGAACGGGTCAAGAGGGATGCAGAGTCCCAGAGATCTGAATCCTCATCCTCAATGAGAAACGGGCCCTGAAAATCATGGGGTTGACTGAGGAGAGCAGTCACCAGCAGCAAGGTTAGCCTGTGCCAGAGAGGTGAGGACCCACTGTCCCTTCACCCAGATGACTTGTCTCAAGTCAGTAGCTCATGTCAGGCAAAATAATCCTTCCCTTTCACTGAACACATTTCTATTGTCTCGATGGACCTCCACCTGATGAGGCTGGGCCATCTGGGGTTGGCCCACCCTCGTCACCCAAGAGAACATCTCAGAGGAGAGCTCCGAGGAGACCACCATCAAGGTTTCACAGCTATCACCCCCACCTTCCATCAGCACAGAGACAAACCTCGGTGGATGGCATCAGTGGACAGCCATCTGGGACCCAAGCTAATGAGCACCACACAGTTGCTGATGCACATCAGGTGGAGGGAGGAACATCCAGCGGAGACAGCAGTCGGGTGTCTGCTGGATCCCAGGACTCATCTGGCTTCTCCTCCCAGAACTGATGCAGAAGGTAGGACACAGCAGTGACATTCAGGAGGGGATGTCAGCGGCATTCCAGCAAGTGCGTAGCCGGTTGGAGGGGTCCCAAAGGCTGTGAGTGGTGGTGATGTAGACAATAATGCACAGCACCGAGGCCAACACTGCTAGGGTGGAGACGCAGTGCGATGCCTGGAGCACAACGTCTGCATCTTGAGTAGTGGTACCCAAGGCATGGCTCAGTCTATGACGACCATGGCTGAGGGTCTTGACATCAGTCACTGAGGGGCATGTGCTAGATGGAGGTGGACATTGCCAAGGCACTGCAGAGCATGGCCCAGTCATTGAGGGCCATTATTGAGGGCGTTGACACCATGGTGCAGACAATGGGGAGACGCCAGAACTGGCAGCATGGTAGCCCAGTGGTTAGCACAGTTGCTTCACAACCCCAGGGTGTCAGGTTCGATTCCCGGCTTGTGTCACTGTCTGTGCGGTGTCTGCACATTCTCCCAGTGTCTGTGTGGGTTTCCTCCGGGTGCTCCGGTTTCCTCCCACAGTCCAAAGATGTGCAGGTTAGGTGGATTGGCCATGCTAAATTGCCCTTAATGTCCAAAAAGGTTAAGTGGGGTTGCTGGGATAGGGTGGAGGCGTGGACATACGTAGGGTGCTCTTTCCAAGGACTCAATGGGCCGAATGGCCTCCTTCTGCACTGAAAATTCTATGATTCTATGACTCAGAGGCCTCTGGAGCTCACTCCAGCTGCACCTCCATACCATAGAGACCCCAGGGTGGCACGGCAATGCCTGTGACTCCGGCAAGTCGGCCGGGGCTCTCCAGCTCCTGGCTCTCTCCAGGACATCCAGCAAGGGCATCAAATGCCACAGGGGATGGAAAGTAACAGATAGCCTCCACCTCTGATGTGCATCCTAGGGACACACCAAGATGTAGTAGTACACCATGAAAGATCAAGAAGATAGAGGAGCACTGAGTGGGCACTGGCAGGGTGGGTCACTATCTGTAGCTGGGGGGAATGGAAATGCCAAATGTTCACCATTGAAACATGTAGGGTGGCACGGTGGCACTGTAGTTAGCACTGCTGCCTCACGGTGCAAAGGACACGGGTTCGATCCCGGCCCCAAATCACTCTGTGAGGAGTTCGCACATTCTCCTTGTGTCTGCGTGAGTCTCACCCCCCCCACAACCCAAAGATGTGCAGGGTAGGTGGATTGGCCATGCTAAGTTGCCCCTTAATTGAAAAGAAAAAGAATTGGGCACAATTGAAACATATCACACATGTGAAGCTTCTGTCACGTTAATCTTCACAGTGGGCCTGCCTGCACCCCCACCCCCTGTTGTCCTGTGCTCCACCCCCCTCCCCCTCCACTGCAGTGAACTAAGATCAAACGCACATGATGCAGACCCCATTCAGAGGACGGGGGGGTGCACGTTGTCAGCAGAAAGACAGGAATCAGACTTCGGCATAAATGGAGGAGCACCAGAGCTAACCTCACAGTGAATTATGTCCCTTGTCCTCCTCCTTCAGCATGTCACCCTGCTGCTGTGCCAGATTGTGGAGGGTACAGCAGACCACCACAAAGCGGGACACCCTCTTGGGGGTGTTCTACAGTGTGGTGTTGGGTGTTCTGACACACAGAAGAGCCAACACAGTTGCATATGGTACAACACTTCTTTATTTAAACTCACTATTTACAACTTGGTCTTTGCACTCTGCACGTGGGGGGCTCCCTGCTTGTGGTGTTTCAACAGCTCTTTCTTGTTTCCTTCTCCCCAGACCTACTGCCCTCCAGGTGTCGTGCTCGTGCTTTTTATGTGGTTGGTGTTCTTGTCTGTGATTGGTTGTGGTGTTGTGTACTCTGATTTGCCTGTTAGTGTGTCCATCATGATGTGTGTGTTTGAATATCATGACATCCCCCCTTTTTACAAAGATATGTGCCTACGTGGTAATAAATATGATCGTGACGTGAGTGCATCTAAGAGTGTGTGTGTGTCGTGTGCAGCATGTGTCTATGACGGAACTATGTACATGGGGCGATGTCGAGTGCGTCACATGAATCCAGTTGTACCATAACATAACAGAAATGCGAACGAGAGAAGAAGAAAAAAAAATTTGAACAGTTGTCCAGTCAGACGACATCTGGAACGATAAACAACAACAGGTTATCATGTAAAATTGTCCAACTTATTAAACATATGAACTGTATTATAAGTCCATTCTAATGGGTTTGCGACGAATTCGGGTTGACCGCCTTAAGGGTGGATCAAGAACCACCGGCTGCTGTGCAGGCATGGCCATGGGTGGCGATGGAAAGGGCGTGATGTGCGGCAGCTCCACAAAGTCATCCTCGGAAGCCTGTTGAGGATCTGGCGTGTTGTGTGGCTGTGAGCGTGGAAGTCGGCGAAGGGCGCGCCGATTGCGGCGACGCACGGAACCATCCGGCATGCGAACCAGGAACGAGCGGGGAGCCACTTGTCGGAGGACTTCGGCCGGTGCTGACCAGCCACCATACGGTTGATGGACGCGTACTTTGTCTCCGGAGGACAGGGGGGGCAGGTCCGTCGCTCGTGTGTCGTACCGACCTTTCTGGCGATCACGCTGCAGTTGCATGGTCCGAAGAACCGCCTCATGGTCTGTTGTCGGTGCCAGGACGGAAGGTACCGTCGTCCTGAGGGAGCGACCCATTAGTAGCTGCGCTGGCGAGAGGCCCGTGGATAACGGGGCCGATCGATAGGCCAGCAAGGCAAGGTTAAAGTCCGATCCGTCATCAGCCGCCTTGCACAGGAGCCGCTTTGCGATGTGGACACCCTTTTCAGCCTTCCCGTTCGATTGTGGATGCAGAGGGCTGGATGTCACATGAGTGAAACCATATGCTGCGGCAAAGGACGACCATTCACGGCTGGCAAAACAAGGTCCATTGTCTGACATGACAGTCCTTGGAATGCCGTGGCGAGCAAACGTTTCCTTGCAGGCCCCAATGACTGCGGACGACGTCAGATCATGGAGAGGCATGACTTCCGGGTAGTTTGAGAAGTAGTCTATAATAACAATGTAATCTCTGCCGAGCGCGTGAAATAGGTCAACACCCACCTTCGCCCAGGGGGACGTCACCATCTCGTGTGGTAGAAGTGTTTCCGGAGGTTGCGCTGGCTGAAACCTCTGACAGGTTGTGCAGTTGAGCACCATGTTGGCTATGTCTTCATTAATACCCGGCCAATATACCGCCTCCCGGGCCCTTCGTCTGCATTTTTCGACGCCCAAGTGGCCTTCGTGTAGTTGACGAAGAATCATCTGGCGCACACTGTGTGGAATGACGATCCTATGCGATTTCATAAGGACCCCGTCTATATTGGTGAGATCATCTCGCACATTATAAAACTGGGGGCACTGCCCTTTTAGCCACCCTTCCGTCATGTGGCGAATCACTCGCTGCAGCAGAGGGTCAGTCGCCGTCTCTGCGCGTATGTGGGCCAGACAAGGATCATCAGCTGGCATATTTGCTGCTGTCAGAGTCACGTGTGCCTCAATTTGACGCACGAACCCCTCCGCATCTGGTGGTGTGCTCACTGCTCGGGAAAGAGTGTCCGCCACTATGAGTTCCTTCCCCGGAGTGTAGATCAGTTCAAAATCGTACCTCCTGAGTTTAAGTAAGATGCGCTGGAGGCGAGGAGTCATGTCGTTCAGGTCTTTGTTAATGATGTTGACCAGGGGGCGGTGGTCAGTTTCGACCGTGAATCGTGGCAGGCCATACACATAGTCGTGGAACTTGTCCAGTCCAGTTAACAAGCCCAGGCATTCTTTTTCGATTTGCGCGTAGCGCTGTTCGGTAGGGGTCATGGCTCGTGAGGCATACGCAACCGGGGCCCATGATGACGTGCTGTCTTTTTGCAGGAGTACCGCTCCAATACCAGATTGGCTGGCGTCTGTTGAGATCTTTGTAGGGCGAGTCGTGTCAAAGAAGGCCAGCACTGGTGCCGTGACCAGTTTGTGCTTGAGCTCCTCCCATTCCCGCTGATGCGACTGGTGCCAGTTGAATTCCGTCGATTTTTTTACGAGATGGCGCATGTTTGTTGTATGAGAAGCCAGGTTGGGAATGAACTTCCCAAGGAAGTTGACCATGCCCAGGAATCTTAAGACAGCCTTCTTGTCAGCCGGTCGTGGCATGGCTGTGATGGCGCTAACCTTGTCTGCATCGGGACGGACCCCGGACCTTGAGATGTGGTCCGCGAGGAATTTCAGCTCCGTCTGGCCGAAAGCACACTTCGCACGGTTGAGACGCAGGCCATTTTGCCGTATGCGGGTGAAGACACGTCGAAGACGATGCATGTGTTCCTGCGGAGTGGTGGACCAAATGATGATATCGTCCACATATACACGTACCCCTTCGATGCCTTCCATCATCTGCTCCATAATGCGGTGGAATACTTCAGATGCCGAAATGATGCCGAATGGCATCCGGTTGTAGCAGAATCTGCCAAAAGGGGTGTTGAATGTGCATAGTCTTCGGCTGGCCGGGTCCAGTTTGATCTGCCAGAATCCTTTGGACGCATCCAATTTAGTGAATATGTTGGCTCGCGCCATCTCGCTGGTGAGGTCTTCTCGTTTCGGGATGGGATAGTGTTCCCGCATGATGTTGTTGTTCAGATCTTTTGGATCTATACATATACGGAGCTCGCCAGAGGGCTTCTTTACACAGACCATGGAGCTGACCCATGGCGTGGGCTCCGTGACCTTGGATAGGACCCCTTGGTCCTGAAGAATCTGCAGTTGTGCCTTGAGGCGGTCTTTGAGAGGCGCAGGAACCCTGCGAGGTGCGTGAACGACAGGGATGGCGTCCGGTCTGAGTCGAATCTTGTACGTGTGTGGCAATGTCCCCATGCCTTCAAAAACCTCCTGGTTGTGAGCGAGGAGGGAATGGAGATTCGCGTGGAACTCAGCATCCGGGAAGTCGGATATCTCATCTGGAGAGAGAGACATGATGCGCTGTACCAGGTGAAGGACCTTACACGCTTGTGCGCCCAGTAACGAGTCCTTTGATGAGCCCACAACTTCGAAGGGGAGTGTGGCCGTGTACCTCTTGTGAGTCACCTGTAGCTGGCAAGATCCTACGGACGGGATAACGTTCCCGTTATAGTCAACCATCTTAAGCCGGGATGGTGTGATGGGTGGTTTGACCTTCATGGCCTGGACTGCAGAGTAAGCAATCAGGTTGGCGGATGCGCCGGTGTCCAGACGGAAGGCGACGCGCGATCGGTTGACCGTCAGGGTGGCACACCACTCATCGTCTGGATTGATGGCATTGACCTTGTTGACATCAATGACGGCAACTCGGAAGTCATCCTGGTCATCTGCATCACTTAACTGGAAGTCGTGATGCGTGGGCTGGACGGTCCTGACTCGTGTGCGAGGTTGTCGAGGATGCGCCGGATCCATGGGTTGAGCCGCACGACAGCGGGCTGCGTAGTGGCCTATCATGGCACATCTGTTGCACTGTCGGTATTTTGCAGGACATTGCCCTTTTAAGTGTAGACCTCCACACTTGCTGCACGTCATGACGTCACGACGTTCGTTGCGCCACTGCGCATGCGCAGTGCGATCTTGCGGTGGGCGCGCCTGCGCAGTGCGTCCCTCGTTGTGGCCGTTATTCTTGGCGCGCACCTGCGCGGGAGACCGCGAAAAGCGCGGGAAGCGGCCGCTGTCGTCCGGGCCGTGGGGCGGGAAGAAATCGACGGCCTGGATGCGTTCAACGTCGTGGGCGGCCTGGCTTGCCGATTCGACGGCTGGGGACCCCCTCCGTGCCAACTCGGACGCCTGAAATCGGGCAAAACGGCAGGCAGCATTTTCATGGAGGACACAGGCTTCCACAGCAGACGCTAAGGTGAGGCTCTTTATTTTAAGAAGCTGCTGGCGTAGGCCACTAGAGGCAACGCCAAAAACAATCTGGTCCCTGATCATGGACTCTGTGGTGGTGCCGTAACCGCAGGACTGCGCTAGAATCCGGAGGTGCGTCAAAAAGGGTTGAAAAAGCTCCTCCTTACCTTGCAGGCGTTGCTGAAAGATGTATCTTTCGAAAGTTTCGTTTACTTCAGTTTGAAAGTGCTGGTCCATTTTGAGGATGACCGTGTCATATTTGGCCTGGTTTTCGCCTTCCTCGAACACCAGTGAATTAAAGACATCGTTTGGGTGGGGGCCTGCGTAGAAGAGGAGCATTGCAATCTTCGAATCATCCGAGACATTCTGTTTTTCGGTGGCACGGATGTACAGGTCAAATCGCTGCCTGTAGAGCTTCCAGTTGGTGCCTAGGTTCCCCGTGACTTGCATCGGCTGCGGTTTGCCGGTGTGGTCCATGTCCAGAATGGCAGGTTGGTAGGCAGGTATCGATCCACTCCTGTACCATGTGGTGTTGGGTGTTCTGACACACAGAAGAGCCAACACAGTTGCATATGGTACAACACTTCTTTATTTAAACTCACTATTTACAACTTGGTCTTTGCACTCTGCACGTGGGGGGCTCCCTGCTTGTGGTGTTTTAACAGCTCTTTCTTGTTTCCTTCTCCCCAGACCTACTGCCCTCCAGGTGTCGTGCTCGTGCTTTTTATGTGGTTGGTGTTCTTGTCTGTGATTGGTTGTGGTGTTGTGTACTCTGATTTGCCTGTTAGTGTGTCCATCATGATGTGTGTGTTTGAATATCATGACATACAGGGCACCACCAGAGCGGTCTAGGCATCGGAACCACATCTTGTGCAGTCTGATGCACTGTTCAATGCAGCACGGGTGGCAACATGGGCCTTGTTATATTGGGTCTCCTGTCAGCCTGGGGTGGTCCTCAAAGATGCCGGGGATCTCCGAGTGCTCCAGGATGTAACTGTCATGTATGTTCCATGGATAGCGTGCACACACGCACATGATACAGAGGCGCTGGCTGCACACAATCTGAACATTCAAGGAGTGGAACCCCTTCCTGTTAATAAAGGGTGCTCTCTGATGCCCAGTTGAGCGCAAGGCGACATGCGTGCCATTGATCGCCCCCTGGACCTGGGGCATCACGGCGATGGTGAAGAATCCTGCTGCCCGGGCATCTTGGTGGGCCTGGCCCAGGTTGAAGGTGTTGCAGTTGGATGCCCGGGCATACAGGGTATCCGTGACCTCTCACATACGCCTGTGGGCTATAGCTTGTGAATTGGCGCACACGTCCCCGCTCGAGCCCCGGAATGAGCCAGTTGCATAAATGCTGAGGGCTGCGCTGAACTTCACAGCCACTGGGAGTTGGTGTCCTCCTCCACGGCGTGCCAAGTCCACAAGGACGTGACACAGGTGTCGCACTGTTGCTTTGTTAAGACGGAGTCTCCGGCGGCACGTACTGTCTGTCATCTCCTTAAAAGACCTGTACACCTTGGGGCCATCGCTAACCCCCCCCCCCCCACCCACCCTGGGCTCCTCTCGGCCTGATGGGTGGCCGGGTCTTCAGGGTGTGCGGTGGCCGCCTGCACTTGGGGTACTGGTTCCAGCCTACGTCTCTGCTGCCTTCTCTGGCGACTAGCAACCTGGGCTTCCACCAGCAGCCGCTGCAGGACCTACACCACCATCCCTTTTGATATCTGTAATGAATTGGAGAAGAAGATAGACTAACAATCCATTCGGGTTCCGCCCCAGAACCCTTACATCCCCCAAACCTCCCCCCACCCTCACGTCTCCCACCTTCTCTCAGAGTGCCATTCACAAAGCCAGTTCTGCACAAAACCATGATCTGCATACTCACCCCGGCCACATCAGGAGCCCCTAGAGCCCAGACCTCTGCCGGGAACATTATAACACATTCCCAGGCTTATCCTCCATTTCTGTTGAGGAACCTGCGAGGGGTGACACCGTGTGTTTGTTTTGGGAGGGGGGAGACCATACTCAGGTGCCCTTCCCTGATCCACACACTTACACACACCTTTGGTCTTGAGAAGAAACCCATTGCTGAAATCCTGCTCTTTAGTGTTTGCTGCCTAGGTGCTGATGCTCCGAGAGTTCAGGCACACTGTTCAGGCATCAAAGCTTGATTGAAATGCTGTGCACCAATCATCCTCTGAGACATGGCACGTGTGCCCTCGAGAAGTATTTGTGAGTTGAGAATATTTTGTTTTTGAAACAGTCAACAGTAACAAAGATTTGAAAATCAACTACGTAACATTCCACACAGCACACTAACCATTAAACAACACGGAAACATCACCGTTCCATATTGGTACCAATACAAAGCTATAGCAGATCATTTTCACACAAAAAAAACACACGGTGTCACCCCTCACAGGTTCCCCAACAGAAATGGAGCATAAGCCTGAGAATGTGTTATAATGTCCACACCTGTGTCGTAGAAATGATCTGTCCATCAATGTGTTACTTGTTCCACGTATCAGAGCCATTCTCCGTCCAGGAGCCACAGCTGTGCAGGCTCTCCCACACGGCCCAATCTCACTGGAACCAAATCCTGACATCGACATATTCCACTCAAGGTGTAGTTGAACATCCTTGTCTTCCAGTGTGTTTAAACCATGGTGATCTGCAAGTTACATGCAGCACTTACCACACCATAATAATAATAATCTTTATTAGTGTCACAAGTAGGCTAACATTAACACTGCAATGAAGTTACTGTGAAAAGCCCCGAGTCGCCACATTCTGGCGCCTGTTCGGGTACACGGCGGGAGAATTCAGAATGTCCAATTCACCTAACAGCAAGTCTTTCAGGACTTGTGGGAGGAAACCGGAGCACCCGGCGGAAACCCACGCAGAGAACGTGCAGACTCAGCACAGACAGTGACCCAAGCCGGGAATCGAACCTGGGACCCTGGAGATGTGAAGCCATAGTGCTAACCACTGTGCTACTATACTTCCCAGAGCAACAAAAGCATCAGCAATCTGTGAAGGCATTTCTTCAAAGGCGTCATCAGGTGGCCCATTTGGATCAACGTTGTGCACTAGGTTGCGCACTGTCTTCTTACGACAAAGCAGATTGCCTTCTGGACTCATACCTCCCCCTGAGCCTGGCGTTCCAGGACCCAGGTAACTATGAAAAAATTGTCCTTTCTTCTGGCTACAGAAAAGGAATAAAACAGCAACCTCCAGGCATTTGCAGCCACCAGCAGGAGCAAGCAGCAAGCACAACTCACAAGGCCAGTTCCTCATTTGCAATAGCCTTCAGCTGTGAAGCTAGTGGCTGCTCACAATCAAAGGGAGTGAAATTGACTTTCAGCATGAAACCAAGAGCAGGGCTCTGTCCTGGAGGTGTTTGGTAGGCCAGACAGGCTGCAGCTGTAGTTGCCCCTGTTATGGGTTTCCACAATACTTAAAGATGGCTTGAAGGCCTGACAGACACAAAACCGTTCATATCCCAAGCTCCAGGGGCGATCCCTGACCCAGAATGCTTCAGCTCCCCGACCAAGCCCAAGCCCCAAGCAGGGTGTCCCCGCCCAAGCCCCCAGCGGGGTGCATTTTCTGAGGGCCACAAAGAATCCAGCATGAGTTGAAGGATAGAAAGAAATAATATTTATTTACAATAACATATATACACAACAGCAGCAGTAACTCCCTTGCTGCTCACTCCTCTCTAGCTGGTTCCAAACTGGCCAGCTGTATTTATGCAGGGAATCTGCTAATGATTTCTCCGCCCCCCTCATTGGGGAAGCTCCAGCAGAAGCTTATGATTAGTCACGATAGTGAAGTGGCGGCCATACACATACTGGTGGAAGCGTTTCACCGCAAAGACCACCGCCAGGCCCTCCTTCTCGATCTGTGCGCACTTCTTTTCCGCTGCAGTCAATGCGCGGGAGGCAAAAGCTATCGGCCACTCGGCCCCGTACTCCATCTTGTGGGACAGGATGGCCCCGATACCATACGGGGATGCATCACACGTGATGAGTAAAGGCTTTCCAGGATCATAGTGGGTTAGCAACCCAGATGATGACAATTGTTGTTTTACCCGCCGGAAAGCGGTTTCTTGCAGCTGACCCCAAACCCAGGTGTGATTCATCTTTAGCACAAGGTGCAACAGGGCCAGCGTAGTTGCCAGATTGGGGAGGAACTTCCCGTAATAGTTTACGAGGCCGAGAAAAGAACGAAGATGCGAAGTGTCAGTCGGGGCGGGGACCTGTTGAATTGCGTGCACCTTCGCTGCAATGGGGTGCAAACCTTCGCGGTCCACCCGATAACCCAGGTAGACTACTTACTTCGCCTGAAAGACGCACTTCGTGCTACGTAAACGGACTCCAGCCTCTGAAAAGCGTCTAAGGACAGCCTCCAAATTTTCCAAATGTTCCTGCTCCGACGTCCCTGTAATCAAAACGTCGTCTAAGTAGACAGCAAAATGCAGTAAACCTCTCAATATGCCCTCCATGACGCGTTGAAAAATAGCGCAGGCAGAGGATACCCCAAAGGGCAACCGTGTATATTATCATGTGAGAGTACCTTTAGGAAATGGGTGTTTATAAATGGGTGTGTATATAAATATCCGTAGTGAGAGTACCTTTAAGAAATGGGTGTTTACTAATGCAGTGATGTCTGAGTGTGGGTGGAGCTGGGTTGTCGGTCAGCTTTTTACTTTCATTTTAGGCTGTTTGCTCCAGGGTGTGTTTTAGTTTCATTTTCAGAGCTGGATAGCTGCAGTCACAGCCAGAAGGGGTATTAGTCTCTCTCTCGCTGCAATCTAAAAACTGTAAATCGATCCTTTGGTGATTTAAAACTAATAACTGCTCTCAGTAGTGACTTTAACCTGATGTGCTTCTGATAAAAGTTATTTTTTTAAGTCTTATGGATGTTAAAAGGATAGCTTAAGGATTACTCAGTGTTGTATTCTTTGGGGGTTGTATTTGAATTAATGGTTGCTAAGATGTTCACTGTATGTTTTAAAAAGGTTAACTTGAGATCATTGAATAAACATTGTTTTGCTTTAAAAATTACTTTTCCATTTCTGCTGTACCACACCTGTAGAGTGGGCCGCGTGCTCCCCATACCACAATCTATTAAAAGTTGTGGGCCAGGTGAACTCCATGATACACTCTGAGGTTCTCTAAACCCTGGTCCATAACAAATTGGGGCTCGTCCGGGATAAATGTCTATCTATTGGATTGTCTTAGTGAACTTAAAGACAGTGAGGGGTGAGCATATTGTGGTAGCTTTTCAGGTGTGGTATGTTAGTTTAAGTAGGGAGTGTGTTGTGGACAATGGCTCTTTCAGAGGCTCTGAAGTTTTTGGGGGTGGAGACGGTCACACGCAGTACCTTATGGACAGAGACTAAAAACAGACGTTTAGATTTGGCAAAAATATTGCAGTTAACATGACCTGACAAAATGCGAAAAGATGAGGTAACTATGGCAGTGGCTAAGTATTTAAAGTTGCCTGAGATACAGTCTGACTCACTAGAAATGGCAAAGATCCAGTTTCAGGTTAAGCAACTTGAAGATGAAAAAGAATTAAAGCAGCTTGAATGTGCAATGAGAGAAAAAGAAAGAGAAAAGGAGATACAGATCAGGGAAAAAGAAAAGGAGAGAGAAGAAAGAAACAAAGAAAGAATAGCCCGAGCAGAACAAAAGGAAAGAGATAGAGAGGAAAGGGAAAAAGAGAGAGAGTTTGAGCTTCAGAAAATGGCTATGAAACATAACAGTCAGTTAAAATTGGGGAAAGTAAAGGGAAACGTACAGTTGGAGGATAGTGATGAGGATAGTGAGAAAGAGGGTCATAGTCGAAGGCTTGGTGGAGATCTATTTAATATGTCCAAGCATTGCCAAGGTTTGATGAGAATGAAGTAGAAGCCTTTTTCATTTCATTTGAGAAGGTAGCTAAACAAATGAAATGGCCACAGGACATGTGGGTATTACTGATTCAAACAAAGCTGGTAGGTAGGGCTAGTGAAGTGTTTGCATCACTAACGGAGGACGTATCTGGGACGTATGAGTAGGTGAAAAAAATCCATCTTAGATGCATCTGAACTAGCGCCTGAAGCCTACAGACAAAGGTTTAGAAATTTAAGGAAAGAATTTGGTTAAACATACATGGAGTTTGAAAGGCTCAAACAGAGTAATTTGGATAGGTGGATAAGGGCTTTGAAAATAGACCAAACGTATGAAGCTCTCAGAGAAATTATACTTTTGGAGGAGTTTAAAAGTTCAATTCCTGATGTAGTGACAACTCATGTGGAAGAGCAGAGGGTTAAAACTGCGAGATTAGCAACAGAAATGGCAGCCGATTATGAAATAGTTCATAAATCAAAGATTGGTTTCCGACATCAGTTTCAGCCTGTGAGGGATAGAAACTGGGGACATGAGAAATACTCAAGTAGTAAAGGTAAAGGTGATCTGATGGGAGATAATAAGGAGAGTGTACCTCAGATTAAAAAAGAAATCCAGGAGGGTGGAAAAGAAATGAAAAATTTCAAAAGTTTTCACTGTAATAAACTAGGCCATGTAAAGTCACCGTGTTGATGGTTTAAGAAAAGCACTGGGAAGGCTGATGTGGTAAAACAGGATAAGACAGTGGGGTTTGTTAAAGTGGTAAAGAAAAGCCTAAGTGAAGCGAAGGAGGTGCAAAAGATTGTGAAGCCTGATCAAGAGGTGATTGATAAGAAGGTGCCAGATCTCTTTAAATAATTTACTTGTGTGGGTAAAGTTTACTCATGTGTATCAGGAGGAGCAGGTAAAGAAGTCATCATTTTAAGAGATACAGGAGCTAGTCAATCTTTAATGGTAAGAGATGAGGAGTTATGTAGTTTGGGAAGAATGTTGCCAGGAATGGTGGTAATATGTGGAATTCAGGGTGAGAGGAGTAGTGTTCAATTATATAAGGTAAGGTTGGAAAGTCCAGTGAAGAGTGGTGAAGTGGTAGTAGGATTATTAGAGAAACTATCTTGTCCAGGACTCCAGTTTACCTTGGGTAATGATATAGCTGGATCGCAGGTGGGAGTGATGCCTACTGTGGTTGATAAGCCAGTGGAAAATCAGACAACTGAAGTGTTGAAGGACGAATATCCTGGGATTTTTCTGGATTGTGTAGTAACAAGGTCGCAAAGTCACAGGTTAAGACAAGAAGAGAAATCAAAGAGTGAAGATAAAGTTGAAGTGCAAATATCAGAAACGATTTTTGATCAGATGGTTGAAAAAGAACAAGACCACGTGGAGGATGAGGCGGATATTTTTAGTTCTGGAAAATTGACGGAGTTACAAAAAAAAGATATAGAAATAAAACAGATGTATCAGAAAGCATACACGGAAGAGGAATCTGCGTGTATACCAGAGTGTTATTGCCGTAAAAGTGATGTCTTGATGAGAAAATGGAGACCTTTACAAATGCAGGCGGATGAAAAGTGGGCAGAAGTTCATCAAGTAGTATTGCCGGTAGGGTATAGAAAGATGTTGCTAGTTGCACATGAGGTGCCAGTGGGAGGGCATTTGGGAATAAGGAAAACTCAAGCTAAAATACAAAAACATTTTTATTGGCCTGGACTACATAAAGATGTAGTTAAATTTTGTCAATCATGTCACACATGTCAAGTGATAGGGAAACCTCAAGCAATGATAAAACCAGCGCCCTAAATATCCATTCCAGCATTTGAGGAACCTTTTACAAGGGTCCTAATTGATTGCGTAGGACTGCTTCCTCAAATGAAAAGTGGGAATCAATATCTTTTAACGATAATGGATGTGTCTACTAGGTTTCCAGAGGCCATTCCAGTACGTAATAGTACAGCTAAAACGATTGTGGAGGAGTTACTTAAATTCTTTACTTGATATGGACTACCCACAGAAATACAATTGGATCAAGGATCAAATTTAAACTCAAGGTTATTCAAAGAAGTTATGGATAGCTTAGGAATAAAACAATTTAAATCAACTGCAGAATCAACTACCATCCAGAATCGCAGGGAGCGTTAGAAAGGTGGCATCAGACATTGAAGACAATGTTGAGGGTTTTAGTGTGACGATTATCCAGAGGATTGGGATAAAGGAATTCCAAGCGTACTGTTTGCAATTAGGGATGCACCTAATGAGTCAACCAAATTCAGTCCTTTTGAACTAATATTTGGTCATGAGGTAAGAGGACCACTTAAATTGATCAAGGAAAAATTGGTGAGTGAGAAATCGGAAATTACATTATTGGATTACGTGTCAAATTTTAGGGAACAATTAAATAGAGCAGGTGAATTGGCTAGACAACATTTAAAAGTTGCACAAAATGTGATGAAACGGGTAGCGGACAAGAAATCCAAAGTTCGTAGTTTTGCCAGTGGAGATAAAGTTTTAGTGTTGTTACCAGTGGTAGGTGAACCTTTAAAAGCTAGGTTTTGTGGACCGTATCAGATTGAAAGGAAATTAAGTGAGATGAATTATGTGGTAAAAACACCAGATAGAAGGAAGACTCACCGAGTGTGTCATGTGCATATGCTTAAAAGGTACTTTGAAAGGGAAGGAGAGAGAAAGGAGGTTTTAATGATTCTAACTCAAAGTGACGAACCAAATCCAGATGACTGTGAATTTGACATACCTCAAATTAAAATGGAAAATGAGGATGTTCTTAAAAATTGGGATAAATTGTTGAGTTACCTTCCAGAGGAAAAACGGACTGACCTGAAAGAGTTATTGATATCACGTGGGCAAGTTTGTAGAGATAAATTGGGAAGTACTGTTGCTAACTTTGCCTTAGTTTAATTGCTCTGTTTTATCACCTTTGCTCTTGAGTCGCCAGGTATCTTTATGATACCGCCACGTGGTTCAAGTCCGAGTAATGCTCAATAATCCAATACACCGATTAGTAAGATTTACATCAAAGCACATCTATTATACACAGTAATCACTACTCATGCATAAATTCTACGTCTAAGCTACTTCTTGCAACTAACAGGCCTATACTTAACTTGGAACTGGCCCACCAGGTCAGGGAAATGAATGGCCTTTCGTTCGGGTTCTGAGCCTGCGGGATTCGAAGTTGGTACAGATTGGTAGCTAGGAGCGCCTATCTCGTTGCGAGCGTTGAATTAAACTTACGATTCGATCTATACTGCTCCGGTCATGGTCAATGTTGGTCCGTTGTTGCTGGGTGACCCGGGCAGGACGAAGCGCTCGAAGAGGTGGAGAGGAAGAGAAGAGAGCGATTTGAACTTGGAGCTCAATTCTTATAGTCCCCAGGGGCTTCCCGCCTTTCAGGGCGGCCCCTGTGCCTGGTCCCAAGTGATTGGACTTTGTCCCAATCACTTGGTTCGATTTTCTCCAATGCTGGAGCGGTTCCCTGATCGATGGGCAGTCTTGAGGTGCTCGTTCACCTCCTTTTGTGTAGGCTTCTGCTGGCGCCGAAGAGTCTGGTTTTGCTTTGTGTGTCTAAATGTTGCTTATTGTTCCCGGGGATTGCTCATTAGTATGCAGGTGGCTGTTGTTTTGTTACGCTGATGGTTGCTGGTATCGATAGTGTCTGGCCTTTCCAGAGGTAAATACACAGCCAACCTGCAGCTGCTCGTTTGTGTCTTGTTGGCTGACTTTCCCATCAGCCTTTGCCGTTCGCCATTTTGAATCAAGAGTTGGCCATTTTAAGTGGTTACAGTACTAAAATGGTTATACATGATGTAGATGTGGGAAATGCTGTTCCAATCAAACAACATCCATATAGACTTAACCCTTTAAAATTGACACAGGTTAACAAAGAGATGAGAGTATGCTTAAAAATGGCATAATTGAAGTGGGTTGCAACCAATGGAGCTCACCCATAGTGATGGTACCTAAACCAGACGGTACCCAAATGTTGAGTGTGGACTATAGAAAGGTTAATGCAGTTACCAGAACGGACTCTTATCCTGTCCCACGTTTGGAGGATTGCATTGAGAAAGTGGGACAATCAGCTTTTATTTCCAAATTGGATTTACTTAAAGGTTACTGGCAGGTACCTTTGTCCAACAGGGCAAAGGAAATTTCAGCTTTTGTGACTCCATATGGTATATACCAATTCAAAGATATGCCATTTGGCATGAAAAACGCCCCAGCCACATTTCAACGGTAAACTAACAAAGTTGTTTCCGGATTACCCAATTGTGCGGTATACATCAACGATCTGGTAATTTTCAGCCAGACATGGACAGAACATTAAAAACATCTGATGGATTTATTCGATCGACTTCAGGAGGCGGGTTTGGTGATAAACCTAGCCAATAGTGAATCTGGAAAAGCCCAAGTCACTTTCCTTGGCCATACAATCGGACAGGGTTGGATGGTCACACGGGATGTGGAACCAACAGTTATTGAGGAGTTTCGGATACCCTCAAGATGAAGGGAAATAATGCGATTTCTTGGCATGACTGGACGTGATCGAAAATTTGTGCAAAAGTTTTGTAACATGATTGCTCGACTGATGGACTTGCTGAAGAAACGTCGAAAATTTCAGTGGACAGCAGACTTTCAACAGGCATTTGGCTGCCTGTAGCTGTGATAACCAATGCTCCTGTGTTGGAGAATTACAAGGTACTCTGTGATCAGATTCAACTAAAGTATCTGACTTTAAAGAGAAATGCCGAGGCGTAGAGAAATGGACGGATCGTACAAGACCTTCTTGATCAAAGAGACTGTCAATCGAGAAGGATTCCAGTTGGAGGAAGAAGAACAAAAAAAAATGAACTATGTTATTATACCTGTTTGCGTGTGTTGTTTTTTGAAACGTAAAAGTATATTTACTGTGTGCATTTCTTAAAGGATAGTGAAAAGGTGAAAAATGAAACCATCTTGAAGTTGATGGGTTTTTTTTTTCTTGGGGGGAGGCGTCATGTGAGAGTACCATTAAGAAATGGGTGTTAATAAATGGGTATGTGTATAAGTATCTGTAGTGAGAGTACCTTTAAGAAATGGGTGTTTACTACTGCAGTGATGTCAGAGTGTGGGTGGAGCTGGGCTGTCTGTCAGCTTTTTACCTTTGTTTTAGGCTGTTTGCTGTAGGGTGTGTTTTAGTTTCGTTTTCAGAGCTGGATAGCTACAGTCACAGTCAGAAGGGATATTAGTCTCTCTCTTTGTAATCTAAAAACTGTAAATCGATCCTTTGGTGATTTAAAACTAATAACTGCTCTCAGTAGTGACTTTAACCTGATATGCTTCTGTTAAAAGTTATTTTTTAAAGTCTTATGGATGTTAAAAGGACAGCTTAAGGATTACTTAAGTATTGTATTCTTTGGGGATGTATTTGAATTAATGGTTGCTATGATGTTCACTATGTTTTAAACTTGAGTTCATAGAATAAACATTGTTTTGCTTTAATAAATACTTTTCCATTTCTGCTGTACCACACCTGTAGAGTGGGCCGTGTGCTCCCCATACCACAATCTATTAAAAGTTGTGGTTCAGGTGAACTCCATGATACACTTTGGGGTTCTCTAAACCCTGGCCCATAACAATATTCATACAAGCCCCGGTGTGTATTGATAGTTACATATGGCCGGGAGGCAGGGTCCAGCTCCAACTGTAGGTAGGCGTGACTCATATCTAATTTCGTGAACGAGAGTCCGCCTGCAAGCTTCGCGCAGAGATCCTCTATGCGAGGCATTGGATATTGGTTGAGCTGGGAAGCCGTATTCACTGTAAGTTTATAGTCGCCGCTGGAGCCACCTAAAATGGCTGATTCCCGATTAGAATGGTCAAACCCCGATCTAAAGTGGCGAACACAAGAGGCTGATGGGAAAATCAGCCAACAGGACTCAAACGGACAGCTGCAGGTAAAACAATGTATTCGGCTCTGGGGAAGTCGGCCCAGACCGATACCTGCAGCCATTAACATCACAACAACCCAGCCATCTGCATACTAAGCAGCCATCCCCGGGAACAATTGCTACACATTAGCAACATAAAGCCAATCCAGAACTTTCGGCGCCAGCAGTGGCTGTGACAAAGGAAGGTAGACGACCACCCCCCGATCAAAGAATCACCCCATTATTGGAGCATATCGAACCAAGTGATTGGGCCCAAGTCCAATCACTTGGAACCAGGTACGGAGTCCACCCCGAGAGGCGGGAAGCCCCTAGGGACTATAAAAATAGGGGCCAAGTTCAGATCGACCCTTCTTCTCCTGCTCGCAACCTTCGAGACCCTTCGACAAAGAAACAAGTAAGTCTTACTCCAGCGATCGCTACCAGATAGGTGCTCCAGACTATCGACTCGTACCAGCCTTTTGAATCCCGCAGACCAGACCCAATTCGATAGACCATTCGTTTCCCTGACCTGGTGGGCCATCTCCAAAGTTAAGTATTGGCCTTTAGTGGTAGGTAGTAGTCTAGAAGTAGGATTATTGTATAAGTATTTATTGCTGTATATCATAAATGATCGTTGATTTAACTTTTACTAAGCAGTGTGCTGCATTATTAATCATTACTTGAGCTTGAACCACGTGGCGGTATCAGAAAGATACCTGGCGACTCGTGAGCAAAGGTGACAGAATTAGAGCTAATAAAACTAAGGCTAATAAGAGCAACACCACACAGGCGAACTGTGGCATCTGGCTTCATTACAGGTACAATTGCTGCTGTCCAGTCAGCGAAACGGACGAGCCTGATTATACCAAGGACTCCAAACGAGTTAGCTCCCCTTCTACCTTCGCGAGCAAGGCGTAAGGCAACGGGTGCGCCCGGAAATAGCGCGGCGTGGCTCCTGGTTCGACTTGGATACGGGCTACAGCCCCTTTTATTTTCCCCAAACCGGGCTGGAATACATCTGGGTATCGTCCTAGTACCTCTGTCAACCCTCCAGAACCTGTTTGGAGGATGTGCTGCCATTGCAGCCACAAATAGCGCAACCAGTCCCGACCCAACAGGCTGGGCCCGTGACCACACACCACAATAATTGGGAAACGCCCCTCCTGGCGTCCATAAACAACAGGGGTCATCGTAGTTCCTGCAATGTCCAATGGTTCCCCCATGTAGGTGGCCAACCTGGCCTGTGTGTCGGTTAATGTAAGGGTCTGTATACCCTGCTTGATGTGGTCGAATGTCCTCTGGGCAATCACGGAGACCGCTGCGCCAGTGTCCAACTCCATCTCAAGAAGGTGACCATTGACCCATACTGTCACCTTAATGGGGGCCACAAGGGGAGCTGCCACACAATGCAGCTGCAGGCAGTCATCCTCCACATCCTCGGGAGTAGTCGATGCAAGTTCATCCAAATGGAAGGTACAGCCCCTGGGCTGGCCCCAGTTTCTGTCGGAACGACGGCGCCTCCGGCACCCCCAGGACCGGCGTCTGCGACGGGGTCGGCACCCACAAGACTGACACGGTCATGGCTCCTATCCATTGGTTCTGGAGAAGGCTCCCTTCGGGGAGGAATGTCCGACGGCCACTGGCGCCGATCCAGCCGCCACCCCACCCAAGGTACCGCAGGAGTGCGTGGAGACGCTTTTGGACGGAAGGGGTTGCGCCCCAAGGTGTGTACCTCCATTCCCTACATCTCCTGTACTCCCCGTTCTGCGCTCTCTCGGAACAATACTATTTGAATGGCCTGTTGGGTGGTCGCATTGTTAATACCGCAAACCAAACGGTCGCGTAACATTTCTGAAAAGGTCTCACCATAGTCACAGTACTCTGCAATTCTGCGTAGCCTGGATAGAAACTCTGCAAGGGATTCTCCTGGGGTCCTCTCAGCGGTATTAAATGGGTACTGCTGGCCTATCGTGGACGGAGTTGGGTTAAAATGTTGCCCCACTAAGTTCACAAGTTCATCAAACGTTTTGGTGTCCGGCGCAGCTGGGTACGTAAGGCTCCTAATCACCCCAAACGTATGCGGGCCGCAGGTGGTGAGCAAAATGACCACCTGCCGCTTGTTTTCGGTGATGTTGTTTGCCCGGAAATAGTAACGCATCCGTTGTGCGTACTGGTTCCAACTTTCCAGCGCAGCATCAAAAACATCCAAACGTCCATCCAGAGGCATGGGGCGGGATTCTGCGGGAATCGGTGGGGTGGGCAACTCCGGCGCGAAGGAGTGGCGTGAACCATCCGGCGGCGGGTCACCCCGAAGGTGCAGAATCCTCCGCACCTTCAGGGGCTAGGCCGGCGGCGGCGTGGTTTGCCCCGCGCCGGCTGGCGCGGAAGGGTCTTGGCGCCACGCCAATCGACGCCGAAGGGCCTCCGCCGGGTGGCGCGAGTTGGCGCGTGCACGGGAGCGCCAGCGTGTGCTGGCGTCATCCCAGCGCATGCGCAGGGGGGTTCATCTCTGCATCGGCCATCGCGGAGGTCCACAGCAGCCGACGCGGAGGAATAGTGTGCCCCCACAGCACAGACCCGCCCGCGGATCGGTGGGCCCCGATCGCGGGCCAGGCCACCATGGGGGCACCTCCCGGGGCCAGATCCACCCACTCCCCCCTGAGGACCCCGGAGGCCGCCCGCGCAGCAAGGTCCCGCCAGTAAGTACCTGTTGTAATTTATGCCGGCGGGATCGGTAGCATTGTGGATAGCATAATTGCTTCGCAGCTCCAGGGTCTCAGGTTCGATTCCCGGCTTGGGTCACTGTCTGTGCGGAGTCTGCATATTCTCCCCGTGTGTGCGTGGGTTTCCTCCAGGTGCTCTGGTTTCCTCCCACAGTCCAAAGATGTGCAGGTTAGGTGGATTGGCCATGCTAACTTACCCATAGTGTCCAAAATTGCCCTTAGTGTTGGGTTGGGTTACTGGGTTATGGGGATAGGGTGGAGGTGTGGACCTTGGGTAGGGTGCTCTTTCCAAGGGCTGGTGCAGACTCGATGGGCCGAATGGCCTCCTTCTGCACTGTAAATTCTATAAATTCTAAAAAAAAAACGGGCGGCCACTCAGCCCATCGCGGGCCTGAGAATCGCCGGGGGGGCTGCTGCTAGCGGCCGTCGACCGGCGTGGCACGATTCCCGCCCCCGCCAAATTCCTGGTGCCGGAGAATTTGGCAGCTGGCGGGCACGGGATTCGCGCCGCCCCCCGACGATTCTCCGACCCAGTGGGGGGGTCGGAAAATCCCGCCCATGGTGTAACAGAAAAAAAACTTCCAACCTGTATCCAACAAAAATCCAGGGAGGTGGCTTCAGCACCGTAGACAGCTATCCACTTTAACCCTCGTCGCCAGTTTTGGGAGGGCCTCGAAGAATCCAGCACGAGTTGAAGGATAGAAAGGAATAACATTTATTTACAATAACATATATACACATAAGCAGCAGTAACTCCCTTGCTGCTCACTCCTCTCTAGCTGGTTCCAAACTGGCCAGCTCTATTTTTGCAGGGAATCTGCTAATGATTTCTCCGTCCCCCTGATTGGGGAAGCTCATACTCCCTAAGGATTGTGGGATTGCCATTAGTCCCCAGCCAGTGGTAAGCAGGCAGGTTAGAATAGTGCCCCTCACCCTTTCCTGGGGTAGCAGCTCCCTTACCTTTGAGCTGCGTGCTGGAAAATGGAAATGGCTACTCACTTCCTCACTTTGCCTCAGTTGCCATTGCGCCAGCTTCACATTTTTAAATATGAGTACTAAACAACACCCGCGTGATTTCTCACTGGGGAGTCGATCAATTCCCAGGAGGCCGCTGCATTCGACTTAAATCTGGTTAATGAGATTTAAATGAATGGCAATTAGTGTTAATGATATGAACATATAACATAGAACATAGAACATTACAGCACAGTACAGGCCCTTCGGCCCACGATATTGTCCCAAATGACTCTACACCACCTCTGCTGGCAGTGCATTCCACGTACCCACCACTCTCTGTGTAAAGAACCTACCTCTGACATCTCCCCTATACCTTCCTCAAATCACCTTAAAATTATGTCCCCTCGTGACAACCATTTCCACCCTGGGGAACGGTCTCTGGCTATCCACTCTATCCATGCCTCTCATCACCTTGGACACCTCTATCAAGTCACCTCTCTTCCTTCTTTGCTCCAGTGAGAAAAGCCCTAGCTCCCTCAACCTTTCTTCATAAGACATGCCCTCCAGTCCAGGCAGCATGCTGGTAAATCTCCTCTGCACCCTCTCCAAAGCATCCACATCCTTCCTTTAATGAGGCGACCAGAACTGGACACAATATTCCAAGTGTGGTCTAACCAGGGTTTTATAAAGCTGCAGCAAAACCTTGCCGATCTTAAACTCAATCCCCCGTTAATGAAAGGCAACACACCATACACCTTTTTAACAACCCTTTCAACCTGGGTAGCAACTTTGAGGGATCTATGTTTGTGGACCCCAAGATCCCTCAGTTCCTCTACACTTCCAAGAATCCTCCTTTCATCCTGTATTCAGCATTCAAATTCGACCTTCCAAAATGAATCACTTCACATTTATCTACGTTGAACTCCACCTGCCATTTCTCAGCCCAGCCCTGCTTCCTGTCAATGTCCTGTTGTAACCTGCAACAGCCCTCAACACTATCTACAACTCCACCAACCTTTGTGTCATTGGCAAACTTACTAACCCACCCTTCCCACTTCCTCATCCAAGTCATTTATAAAAACTACAAAGAGCAGAGGTCCCAGAACAGATCCCTGCGGGCCACCACTGGTCACCGACCTCCAGATGGAATACATTCCATCCACTACCACGCGCTGTCTTCTTTCGGCCAGCCAATTCTGTATCCAGACAGCCAAATTTCCCTGTATCCCAGGCCCCCTAACTTTCTGAATGAGCCTGCCATGTGGAACCTTATCAAATGTCTTACTGAAATCCATATACACCACATCCACTGCCCGACCTTCATCAATGTGTCTCGAAACATCCTCAAAGTATTCAACCAGGCTTGTGAGGCATGACCTGCCCCTCACAATGCCATGCTGACTATCTTTAATCAAACTATGTTTTTCTGAATAATCATAAATCCTGGGGGCGATTCTCCGATATGGAGGCCAAGTGTTCGCGCCGTTGTGAAAGCCGTCGCATTTCATGACGGCACGAACAGGGCCCGGGCACAACCTATTCTGGCCCCCACAGGGGGCCAGCACGGCGCTGGAGCAGTTCACGGCGCTCCAGCCTCCTTACGCGGCGCCAAGTGGGCGTCGCGCCAACCCGCGCATGCGCAGTCGGGGCAGCCCAGTCCTGCGCATGCGCAGTTGGGACGCGCCATCCTGCACATGCGTGGGGAATGTCTTACGCATGCCGTCCCCTCACCAACATGGCGGCGGTGTTCTGGGGCCGCGCGCGGAAGGAGGTAGGACCGGGGAGGGGGAGAGGCTGGCCCGCCGATTGGTGGGCCCCGATCGCGGGCCAGACCCCATCGGAGGCCACCCTGGTGAAGGAACCCCCCCTCTCTCCCCCACAGGCCGCCCCCCAGCGTTCCCGCAGAGTTCCCGCCGGCAGCGACCAGGGGTGGCGGCTCCGTCGGGAACCTGTCGGGTCGTAGCGGCCGCTCGGCCCATCCGGGCCGAAGAATCGGCGCTCGCCGGTTCTCCAAGCGGCCCGGTGCGAATCGCATGCCACTGGTTTCCGGGGGGTGGGAGAATCACGTGCGAGGGTCGGGGCGGCGTGGCGCGATTCGCACGGTGCCCCAGCGATTCTCCCACCTGGGGGGCGGGGGGGGGAATAGCGCCCCCAATCTCTCAGAATCCTTTCCAATATTTTGCTCACCACAGATGTAAGACTGACTGGTCTGTTTTTCCCAGGGATTTCCCAATTCCCTTTCTTGAACAGGAGAACAACATTCACCTCCCTCCAATCATCCAGTACTACTCCAGTGGAGAGTGGGGACGCAAAGATCATCGCCAACGGCGCAGCAATCTCCTCCCTCGCTTCCCGTAGTAACCTTGGGCATATCCCGTCAGGCCCAGGGGACTTATCTATCCTGATGCTTTTCAAAATTTCCAGCACATCCTCTTTCTTAATATTAACCTGGTTCACGCTATTCCCACAAGCAACAGGGCCCCTCTCTCTAGTGAATACTGAAGCAAAATATTAATTTAAAGCCTCCCCTACCTCCTCAGACTCTTGGCACAAGTTCCCTCCACTATCCCTGATCGGCCCGACTCTCACTCTGATCATCCTCTTAATTCTCACATAAGTGTAGAACGCCTTGTGGTTCCCCCTAATCCTTCCCACCAGGGCTTTTTCATGCCCCCTTCTAGCTCTCTTAAATCCATTTTTGAGTTCCTTCCTGGCTACCTTGTAACCCTCTAGAGCCGAGTCAGATCCTTGCTTCCTCAACCTTACATAAGCTTACTTCTTCCTCTTGGCTAGAAGCTCCACTCAACTTCTCTTGTCATCCAAGGCTCCTTCACCTTATCATTCTTTCCTTGTCTCAGTGGGACAAATCTATCCAGCACTCGCAGCAAGTGCTCCTTAAACAACCCCCACATTACTGTTGTGCATCTCCCCGAGAACAACTGTTCCCAATTTGTGCTCCTCGGCTCCTGTCTAATAGCAGTATAATTTCCCCTCCCGCAATTAAATACCTTCCCATACTGTGTGTTCCTATCCCTCTCCATGACTATGGTAAAGGTCAAGGAGTTGCGGTCACTGTCACCGAAATTCTCTCCAACCGAGACATCTGGCACCTGGCCTGGTTCGTTGCCAAGCACCAAATCCAATATGGCCTGCCGCCTAGTCGGCCGATCTACATATTGTGTCAGGAATCCTTCCTGGACACACCTGGCAAAATCTGCTCCATCCAAACGATTTGTACTAAGGAGGTTCCAGTCAATATTAGGGAAGATGAAGTCACTCATGCCAACAACTCTGTTACTTCTGCACCTTTCCAAGATCTGCCACCCAATCTGTTCCTCCATCTCTCTGCTGCTATTTTGGGGTCTGTAAAAAACTCCCAATAAAATGACTGCTCCTTTCTTGTTTCTGACTTCCACCCACACTGACTTAATAGACAAACCCTCCTCAACTACCTCCTTTTCTGCAGCTGTGATGAACTTCCTAATTAACAGTGCCACTCCCCCTCCTCTTTTACCTCCCTCCCTATTCTTCTTAAAACATCTAAACCCCAGAACACCTAACAACCATTCCTGCCCCAATGAAATCCATGTCTCCGTAATGGCCGCAACATCGTAGTTCTAAGTACTGATCCATGCTCTACGTTCATCTCCTTTATTCCTGACACTCCTTGCATTGAAACAGACACACCTTAATCCATTCCACGGAGTGCACCTTTGCCCTATCAACTGTCATTCCTTCCTCACAGACTCACTGCGTACTATTTCTGCCTGCTCTACCCCATCCTCTGATCCATAGCTCTGGTTCCCACCCCCCTGCCAAACTAGTTTAAACCCTCCCGAAGAGCTCTAGCAAACCTCCCACCCAGGATATTGGTGCCCCACCAGTTTAAGTGCAATCTGTCTTTCATGTACAGGTCCCACCTTCCCCAGAAGGTATCCCAATGATCCACATATCTGAAGTCTTTCTTCCTGCACCAGCCCTGTAGCCACGCGTTCAGCTGCACTCGCTCTCTGTTCCTTGCCCCCCTTTCACGTGGCACCGGTAGCAATATGCTCACCATTGTTGGGTGATGTCCGGAACTTGCCATCTGAAGCAGGCCGAGCAAATTGAAAACTGGTCCGCGTCTGGTGCGAATCTCGATTTTGGTCTTTCCCGCTATTACCCGGCTGCCCAGATCCGTGCTGGGCGCAGTGCAGTGGTTAAATCGCGTCCTTGATCTACACTCAGGAACTATCATATGAAGAAGCACTCATACAAACACATGTTTTACCATTTCAGTGTGTTATGCCAATGCATTGCATTAACCAATGCCTACCATTCCTAAACGTAAAATGTACTTTGGATCTATAATTTTCAGTCATATTGCAGTATTACTACCTGACCAAGCTGTCACATGACTGACTATACTGTCACATGACTGGCTATGCTATCACATGAGTGTTCTCTTCAACTTCAACTTCAAATTCAATGAATTTGCATGTATTCCTTTGGGAATATTCCTGAATTTGCATAATTGAGTTCTCCAAAACCATGAAAAATAACCTTAAGGGGTTTCCTTTTGTCAGAATATATTAAAGTTGCAACATTAAAAAATGCATATTTTTGTTGAGAAAGTTATATTTTATTTAGAAAGCGAGTGTGTAGAATCTAATGAAGCGACCACATGGGAACGCACTGTTGGATACAAAACAAATACAGGTTTATTTCTCATACAGCAATCTCTCCACTCCCTGAAAGGTCGCCCTCCCTTACCTGCACCCAGGTCGGGTTTTTATACTGAGAGGCTCCCCTTGTTAAGGGGGAAGTCCTGCCTGTTTACCGGGGAGGTTTGTATTCCGAGATGGTCATGGGGAACTGGATGGTGCACACCCTGAGACTTCTGTGGGGGTTATAACACCGAACTGTTGGCATTTTGAAGCTTGTTCCACAGTGCTAGCATTTGGACATTCACATTAGTGAGCATCTGAATGAACCTCACTTGTATCTCATTGAAACCTACAAAATACTGAAAAGGATGGGCAGGGTAAATGCGGGTAAGATCGCTTCTCAGCCTTCTGGCAAAGTTCAAACGTAGGACCAAGCCCAGGGTCAGGTGTAATGCCTGTCCTTGTCAGCTTGGATCTAGTATGTGTGTGTTGTGTGCGTGGTGTGTTATGTACTGGATGGGTTGCACGGTGGCACAGTGGTTAGCACTGCCGCCTCATAGCTCCAGGGATCAGGGTTCAATTCCGGCCTCGGGTGACTGTGCGGAGTTTGCACGTTCTCCCCGTGTCTGCGTGGGTTTCCTCCAGACACTCTGGTTTCCTCTCACAGTCCAAAGATGTGCAGGTTAAGTGGATTGGCCATGCTAAATTGCCGCTTGGTATCCAAAAGATGTGCAGGTTAGGTGGGGTTACGAGGATAGGATGGGGTACTGGGCCTAGACCGGGACTCGTGCTCTTTCAGAGGATTGGTGCAAACTCGATGGACTGCATGGCCTCCTTCTTCCCTGTAGGAATTCTATGAAATATGTCTCTGAGAGGCTTCAATCTGACTCATTCACCTGGTAGTGCATAGACAACATGAGTATTATGCTGCTTGAACAGGCTGCGGGCCAGATTTTCTGACCCCACCCCCCCCAACCACCATGACCAGTTCCCTTCCCCCCACCCCATGGCGTGTTTTCCGGCACCGGAGGCAGCTCTCACCATTGGCGCCAGTGGGATCTTCCGATCCCGTTGATGTCGCCGGTCTTCTGCGTGGCTCACTTGTCCTAATACCGGGGAACCCCGCTGCGTGGTGGTGGTGGTGGTGGTGGGGGTCACCTTCAACTAGAAGGTCCTGGGCTGGAAAGTCCCACCCTGCATGTATGTGATCTATGCTTATTAGTGCCTCACATGTGGAAGGTCGAGGCTTCTTTAAAAACTTTAACTCAAAAGGAATACTGATCAAGAGAACAGGTATTTAGACAAAATAACTCAAAATAAGACAAATGTCCTCAATGTGGTGACCAAATGAGCAGTCTAACCTCTTCATTTTATCAACATATCCCCAAATGAACAATTTATATGCGGCGAAGCTGATATACTAATAAAGGTTTCTTTAAAAGTCAGTGAACGTTCAGTAATTGTACCGTAACTTTATCCAATCACTTGAACTGCAGGCAATTCTAGACAGTGAACTACTGGGCAATTGTTGGTACCACATAGTGCAGGCAGGCAGATCTACCAGATAATGTCAATTTCAAATAATGCCCAACACACACAAACTCATAAAATGCAATGTCTTAATAAAATTATTTTTACTTTCCCAGTAAATCCACAGGGGGTTTCTGTGAGTCATCCCTTTGAAATCCGAGACTAACAACACCCAGTCAGCAGTGTCAATCACTGCGTGTTGAACAAAATAATTTATTAAAAAAGAAAAGAAAAGAAACTCCTGGAATCCAATCCGTAGCCACACCACTGCTGCACAGCTGTTCCCAATATTGCTTTCAATTCTGTGGATGTAAATTCTCTGAATTCATCTGTCCTATCTACAGTAGCAGCTTAGGGGAGTCTACTCCTCAGCGGGGCTATTTCGCAAACACCAAAATCCTCCTGGCCACGGAGATTTTTAAAGACATTGGAGGTGGATCTTGCCTTTGTGGGCTAGTGTAAAACGGGCGACAGCGAGTCTACAGCCTTTTTATTTCTCTTCTGATATTGAAGACAATGGAAATCAAAATTGGAAAAGGTGTAAAATGGACACTTATTCCCCACTACCACACAAAGTAAAGGCCATTGAACCAAGCTGGCACAACAGGAGTCAAATTCCGCCTGCTGATAATGAAGAGGAGAAAAAAGGTCATTTCTTATTTCAAACCTGGGTCCCTTTTTTCACTAATATCACAAGAAGAATTTCACAGTGACCAAAGGGTTAAACTATGAACATTCGAACAGGAGCAGGAGTCGGCCATTCAGCCCCTCAAGCCTATTTAATAAGGTCAGGGGTGATCTGATAGTAATTTCAAATCTGCATTTGAAAATGAAATTTCGCCTGCCCCCGATAGCCTATCACCACCCTGTTGCTTATCAAGAATCTAGCCACCTCTGCGCTGAAAATATTCAAAGGCTCTGCTTCCTCCGCCTTTTCAGGAAGAGTGTTCCAGAGTCTCATGACCCTCTGAGAGGAAAAGGTTCGCCTCATCTCCGTTTTAATTGTGCAAAGCCTTATTTCAAAATAGTGACCTATAGTTCCAGATTCTCCCACAAGAGGAAACATCCTCTCCACACCTACGCTGTATGTTGCAATCAAGTCGCCTCTTACTCTACTAAATTCAGCGGAATCAGAAACTGCAGTTGACAACATCCAGAGGTTTAAGGCATTCAGAAAACAACTTTGTGGTTCATCTCTGCTGCCATTTACCTACACTTAAAAGGGATATTGGTCATAAAATCCAGAGTCCATCCAATGCAGTCCCAGTTGCCTTCTGCGCTGTAAATTCTATGAAATTCTATGAATTGTAACTTTGGTGGGAGTAAACTGGAAGGGCCATAAATTAGGCTGGGACCATGTTTTCTTTTAATAAATTCAGAGTACCCAATTCATTTTTTTCCAATTAAGGGACAATTTAGCGTGGCCAATTCGCCTACCCTGCACATCTCTGGGTTGTGGGGGCAGACACGGGGGGAGTGTGTAAACTCCACACGGACAGTGACTCAGGGCCGGGATCGAACCCAGGTCCTCAGTGCTGCGAGGCAGCAGTGCTAACCACTGCACCACCACGCTGCTCAAGACTGGAACCATGTTATACCCAGTCATTTGCTACCATATCCAAGGTGCCCTTGTGGAAGTGGCGTCTTTGCTCAATCCCCCCAAAAAGGTGGCTGGGGCTGGGCCTGGGAATCATATGCCAGAAATTCTTCCTTTTCCAGCCTTGAGAGAGTTGATGGAGTAAATCTGTTGATCCAGATACATCAGAAGGACAGGTGGGGCCCACCAGAACAGTGTCTAGCGGGCCTTCGGCAGGAATCTTGGCTGGGGCGCCTAAGTAGAATGTAAATAAAATAAATTTTAGAGTGGATCCCCTTCAAAAGAGAATTATGGGGGCTGAGGGGGTACCTATAGGCACATGGTGGGGAGTGGGGAAGATGGAAAATCGACAACACAATAGTTTCCATGTTCCGGCCTAATTACTGTCAGGCTCTGATGACATTGTTGTTTCCAACACTTTCTGTCTCACCTGTTTAGACAATAGGTTATGAATACAGCCCAGGAGAAGATGGTGTGATCCGTGAGGCACGTATCACAAGCTATTTTAACTGGTTGTGCAGCTTTTCTGAAGCGTAGGCACATCTAAATTCGGCCCTGGTGTGCAGTTCCTCATTCCAAACAGATAGGAAGAAGACAGGGAAGTCCATTGACAGGCTCAAACCAAGAAGGCCAATTGCTCTTGGGAAGGAATGGGGAGGAGTGAATGGAAAGTTAAGACAAGGTGAGTGATAGCAGAATGAAGTGAATGGGACGATACAGTGCTCAGAGGATAGTTCAAAGAGGAAGTGCTGAGGCAGTGATGGGAATGGTAAGAATGGAAGAAGGGGAGAGATAGTGGGATGGTGAAAGGGTAGGGGGATATGGTGGGAGCAGGAGTGGAGTCCGGAAATCACTGATGGATGGGGTGGAAAAGGAAGCCATGACAATCACATTGCTCCTGTGCTGCACCCCAAAAGCAGCCTGCAACTGTAAATGGTCACTTTCCCCACCACGCTATCCAACATCTCTCACTAAACACAAAAGAAAAAGAGAGGAGATAAAGACAGAGAAACAAGCAAAGAGAAAACGAAAGGGTAAAGAAGAAGAGAGAGGCGACAGAGAGAGATAGAAACAAAAGATAGAGGAAGAGAGGCAGCACTATAATAAACTCAGGGACAGGAGTGAGCATATTCTTCAATTACCTGATACAATTCAGCAGGAAATCACTGCATTTATTTAAAAAGAAAACCAGTGCTCCTGCACAATTGGTATCAAATGCTGATCTGACAATGCCATTGACACATTGAGCAATCTTTCATGGATTTATTTTTAGCACAGGATGATAAATGCTAATTTCTTCTCTTCCCAAATCCCTTTACACTAGCGACAACTTCAATATGTTAAGTCTAGCGGACTCTATTTTACGAAGACTTTCAGCAATTGGCACTGTGAAGGTCACCAGCAGAGTATTCTGTGGCTTTAAGTGACTTCAAAGGTGTTTCAAAAGCTGATGATTCTTAAATCTGACATAAATGGGAGAATCTTACATGTAGCAGTTACTGTAAATTCAAAATTTCTACAAACATTCCACGTATTTCCGACTTACTCCTTCATGCAGAAAATGCATCATGTGGAGCCTTTTTTTTACATTAGACGTTTGATTTGCATAGCTTTAAAGGAGCACTTTAAGCTGAAGAATTTCACTTTTCCCAAACTGCTCAAAGTAATTAATGTAATGCACCATCAAAATAAATAATAAATAATGGCCCAAGGCCTGTATCCTTGTTGTTCCTTTGGCTCTGCATTTCAAAGTTTTGGCCTCAGTGGGTGGGGTGAGTGAAAGGCAGGCCCTCCTGAGGGGAAATATTCTTTGGTCTTTTGGTGAAACTTTCCTAAGCTCCACAGGCCTGTCATTCTTTTCTTTCTGGAGTTGCCTGATTTGTGGCCTTGCTGTTACTTTCAACACTTTTCCCGTTTGCATATTTTGTAGCTCGCTCCTACTGCCGTTGAAAAGTTGGGAACCACGTACCCGGGTCTCCCTAACCCCGTAATGCGCCGCTTTGTTAAACTCCCCCTTTGTCTTCAGTTATTAGGCCATAAATATCTGAGTGGTAACAAATGATGCCACCGTGCACCATTACACATGACCTAATCACCTCCAAAAGGATTAAGACGGGTTATTTATCACTTCATACGCACAGCACCATGTACCCCAGCACTGGAGGGAGTGATATCTCTATTACGGCCTGGATGAAAGAATTCCCTCGCTGCCAAATTTTTTTCTTGACAGACTGAAACAAAATGGAATTAGCTGCTGGGAATAAAAGCTTGACTTTCACTGGCACTGCCATTAAAATGTTACCAGCCCAGAACCATGTAAAACAAACTAAGGCAACATCTGTAAAAGTGGCACAAGTCAAACTGTCCTGCGGAGAGAGCAAAGGTTCATTGGGGAGACTGACCATGCCTTGCGGGGGGGGGGGGGGGGGGGGGGGGGGGGGGGATGTACTGGGCTCGACCAAGGTCCTCGAGTGGTTTATTCAGCGCAAGACCTAAAGGGGGATTTTCCGTTTTTCTTTTGTCGTAAAACTTTAATTTTTCAGCATTCATTTTCTGGATTAAAGCACTCTGCAGAATTTAGTTGCAAAAAGGAAAAGCTCCAGGGAAGTTATGAAGAGAGTGCAGGGATTTTCAGATGATCGGAACATGCCAGTTGTGTTTAATTCTTGCTTTTATTAAAACAGCCCCTGAGGACATACTCCATTTGTGTGATAAACCCCACTTACTGTTTTGTAGTGCTTCAACATTTGGATGCTCCTTTGCTAAGCAAGCTGAAGGCTTTGTTCAATGGAGCCACTATAAATTCTCTCAGAATTGGTAATAATTATGTGCACTTTTCCTCGTGGAGTTTCTATTGCTAAAACTGCTAAAAATTAGACACCACGATGAAGGAACTCTCCAGCAAATTGTTTTTCCTCACCTGACGCAGCTGCTTCAGTTGGTTGGGTGGTTTGCTTCATTTTGTCACAGTTTGGGCTCAGAGCTCGATTTTAATAAATCACCTGGCCAGCTGCTAAATTTGGGCAGCAGGAGGCTGCCAGTGAGGATCCATGGGAATGGTCACCAGCACAGCATAAGTTATCCAATGGGGGAAGCCCAGGGGAT
Source organism: Scyliorhinus torazame (assembly GCF_047496885.1). NCBI lineage: Eukaryota > Metazoa > Chordata > Chondrichthyes > Carcharhiniformes > Scyliorhinidae > Scyliorhinus > Scyliorhinus torazame. The sequence goes on from NC_092707.1 coordinate 61,229,302, forward strand.
GAGAGGTCCTCGGTTTCCTTGTGGGATCCTCGAGGAGCAACCTTCTCCTCCTTCTGGCACGTAATCAAAACCTGTAAATACATGTTAAACACTTATCTCAATGAGTCGCTTCTGCGGCTGCTGTATCCCACCGGTTTGGCTTGACAGTCACTGCCACTCGTTCAGGCTTCAGGTTAAAATAGCAGATTCTATTGCAATGGTGTCATCAGAGCCCCATCTGTTTATTTTGAGAGGATCCTGCCAGCTGGGGACAGGTATATCCAAGTCAACTACAATTTTAAAATGCAGAAGGCCCAATTGGGCCGGAAAGGAAGTGGGGAAGTCGCAATCCATTTTGACTTCCTCTTCCCCCCTCCAGCCTGGTATCTGGCCGGCTGGGTCAGATAAAATTGACACCATAACATTTGGGAGAAGGTAAGGTGAACACTATAATTCTATAGTGTTGGGCTGGATTCTCCGCACCCTCGCGCCGAAATTGCGGCCAGAGACCCAGAGTAATGCTCTGGGGACCCAGGTACAAATCCAGCCGCAGCAGATGCTGAAATTTGAATTCAATAAAAATCTGGAATGAAATGACCATGAAACCATTGTCGATTGTCATAAAAAACCATCAGGTTCACTGATGTCCTTTCGGGAAGGAAATCTGCCATCCTTACCTGGTCTGGCCTACATGTGACTCCAGACCCACAGCAATGTGGTTGACTCTTAACTACCCCCTCAAGGGCAATTAAGTATGGGCAATAAATGCTGGCACAGCCTGCGACGGCCACATCTCATAAACAAATTATAAATAAATCCCCTATCACAGAGCTACCAACAACCACTATCAATCACCACTCATAGGAAGCAGTGGTGTTGTGGCATTGTCACTGGACTAGAAACCAGAAATCCAGGGAAATGCTCTGGGGAACTGGGTTCGAACCCCACCACTGCAGATGGCGAAATTTGAATTCAATAAAAATCTGCAATTAAAAGTCGAATGATGACCATGAAACCTTCTCCCGGATAAGGTAGCAAACAACTGGAGACAGCCACACCTAGCTGGCATGGACAGGCACGGCCGCATGAGGTGAAGGTATCCGCCATCATTGGAATGATCATTGACTGAGGCTGTGATCAATGATGGGGTAGAAACTTTCAAAGATCTTCATATCTGACCCTCCTCATCACATCCCAATTGCCCCTCATTCCACAATGTCCTTTGAGTGACAAGCTGCAGATGAAGTAAGTGTGTACCTATTGTTCCCCCCCCCCCCCCACACACACACACACACCCAACCTCAACCTTTCTCATTCCAGGTAGTGTTGGGAGAGCTAGAGCTGGAAGAGCAGGAAGACAGTGATCAGGGGTCTCGGGCATGGAGTGGCCTACAGCAGGAGGCTGCTTAGTACATACACTGAAGTGCTTGGTGCAATGGCAGGCTGACTAGAATGCTTGTAGTCAAGGAGTATGAAGGAGTCCGGCACTAACTTGGCACAGAGCTTGGAGCACACCCTTTCCAGTCTGGAATGGATGCAAGCTTATCGTTCCGCCATGAAGGCTCCGGCTGCCACCCTTGCAACTGCAGATACCATTCAAAGGGGCATGGACAGCAGTCCCGCAATCTGTCACATAGCTAGGCACTGACCCAGGGAAACGGCAGTGGAACCACGGAGCTCAAATCTGGCACCTTCTCTTAGGATTACCGTCTTCATCCTCCCACCCCTGCCACGCTGCTGGTGCCCTTGCTGCCGTCCAGTCGCCAACCAGTTCAGACCCATGTTGAGATGGTGCAGCCCAAAGCTGGGTGTCCCAGGGCCAGAGTTGTTCAAGCTCATCCTGCAAGGCCATATACAGTGTTCCCCATTCAAGGTCAGCAGCCTGCCACCAGCAGACGGCACCACTGCTTAGGAACACTAGCACAGGCGGCAGGCACTAAACGAGCACACAAGGACGATTAGTACTTTTATACTCAATATTGGATGGTTTGGTTTATACATTTGGTGAGGAATCTTTGTTTTGTGCCAGCTTTTATTTTAATATCATGGCCAAGAGGATGCTGTGGTAGTCAGCAACAGTGGGAAGATAAGGTATAGAATTGTTGGTGACTATGGAATTGGGGTTGCATTCACTGACACCTCACATGGACGGGTCTGTCATGGGCAGCCTGTCCAGAAGAGGGATGTGACGCTTATCTCCTCCCATTGTTCTTCTCCTCAGCTAATCGTCCTATAGTTGGTGTCAAAGGCTGTGCACTCATAAAGCCAAGGCTGAGCAGCCTGAAGTAGACCACCACCAATTGTGACACGAGTACTGCAGAACTCCTCCAGGGTGACCTTGGCAACAGATCACTCCTTAGCCAAACCGATGATCTGATGAAAAGCATTTTGTGCGGCGGCATAGATTTCGTCACATGCATGCTGCCCACGTGTGTGTGGGCTGTGCACCGGCATCTTAGCTTCCTTGATGGTCTTTGCTCAGTTGTCATCCTTTGGTTTGCTGAGCTGGCCAGAGTACAGCTGACATTGTGACCTTGTACAGAATGATGGTATCCGGCCTTCTGCCAGGATACCAGGCATTGGCCTACATGATGCACTGTGTATGGCCACCCAGCAGCTGAACAGTGAGGGGGAGGTTCTTTCTGGTTGCACCATGCATCTGACCTGACGTGTGATGCCCATAAGCGATGTGCATACAGTCAATGTGCCCTGTACCGTGGGGAAACCTGTAATTCCTGTGAAGCTGCAAGCTTGTGCCTGCATCTCTCTGGCAGGAGCGCATGAAATGTTTTCAGCTCTTTTTGTAAACAGAGTAACTTCACTGATGCAACAGTGACGAGTGAATTGGGAGGCTAGAGAATTGGGTAGAGTTGCTCCCTGAGGACTCTAAGTGGATATGGTCTCCTGCTGACAACCCTTCCCCTGCTCTCCCGCCTCCCTTTTCCAGCAGCTTATCCTCCTCTGTGTTGCCTCTGCTTGTACTCCTGATCTGCCACAGGCTAAGTTGGATACAAACTATTGTTCCCATGTTTGGGAACCGGTGATCTGAACAGAACAGCAGTTTTGGTCTCCTTATCTGAGAAAAGATGTTCTTGCTATAGCGGGAGTGCAGAGAAGGTTTACCAAACTGTGGCGGAATTCTCCCAACAGGCGTCTAAGTGCCGACGCCGGTGTAAAAATGGGAGTGCTTTACTCTGGCGTCGGCGCCCATTCTGGGACCCCATTATGCAGCCCACAGGGGGCTAGGACGGCGCTGGAGCGCCCTCCGCCGCCCCAGCTGCCGGTCCCGGCCTGAACCCGGCGCCGTGGGGTCCGCACATGCGCAGTTGAGCCGGTACCAACTAGCGCATGCGCAGTGGCCTTCTTCCCCACCGCGGCTCCGACGCCAAATGGCACAGGCTATAGGAGCCGGCGGGGAGGAAAGGAGGACGGGGGGCATAGAGGACAGCCCGCTGATCGGTGGGCCCCGATCGCGGGCCAGGCCACTACGGAGGCCCTCCCAGTGGTCGGACCCCCCCTCCCTCCCCACAGGCCGCACCCGGACCCTTCAACGCCGAGACCCCGCCGGCTGAGAGGATGTTAGAACGGCGGCAGCGGGACTCGGCTTTTTGTTGACGGCTGCTCGGCCCATCCGGCCCGGAGAATCGGCGCGCCGGCCCGGGCTGGAGAGTCGGTGCATACCCCGACCGGCACCGTGCCGACCACGCTGGCGCCAAAGGTGCCGATTCTCTGCATTGCAGAAAATTGCGTCCCGGTGTCGGGGCGGCGTGGCTCGATTCGCGCGGCACTGCGCCGATTCTCTGACCCTGATTCCTGGGATGGCGGGACTGATGTATCAGGAGAGATTGGATCGGTGAGCATTGTGTTCCTGGACTTCAGAACAATGCGTGGGGATCTCATAGAAACCTATAAAATTCATTTTATATTAATTTTAGATTAACCAATTACAGTGGTTAGCACTGTTGCTTCATAGCTCCAGGGTCCCATGTTCGATTTCCGGCTTGGGTCACTGTCTGTGCGGAGTCTGCACGTTCTCCCCATGTCAGCGTGGGTTTCCTCCGGGTGCTCCGGTTTCCTCCCACAAGTCTGGAAAGACGTACTTGTTAGGTGAATTGGACATTCTGAATTCTCCCTCAGTGTATCTGATCAGGTGCCGGAATGTGGCGACTCAGGGATTTTCACAATAACTTCATTGCAGTGTTAATGTAAGCCTACTTGTGTGAATAATAAAGATTATTATTATTTCCAATTAAGGGGCAATTTAGTGTGGCCAATCCACCTACCCTGCGCATCGTTTGTGGTGTGGAGGTGAGACCCACACAGACAGGGGAGAATGTGCAAACTCCACATGGACAGTGAACCGGAGCTCGTTTCGAACCCGGGTCCTCGGCGCCGGGAGACAGCAGTGCTTACCATTGCGCCACCGTGCTTCCCCAAAACCTTAAAATTCTAACAGGACTAGACAGGGTAGATGCAGGAAGGATGTTCCAGATGGTGGGTGTGTCTAGAATCAGGGGTCACAATCTGAGGATACGGGTAGACCATTTGGGACAGAGAGGAGAAATTTCTTCACCCAGAGAGCGTCCGGCCTGTAGAATTCATTACCACACCAAGTAGTTGAGGCCAAAACATTGTATGTTTTCAAGAAGCAGGTAGATATAGCACTTAGGCAAAGGGGATCAAAGGATATGGGGGGGAAAGTGGGATTAGGCAATTGAGTTGGATGATCAGCCATGATCATAATGAATGGCGGAGCGGGCTCGAAGGGCCGAATGGCCTTCTCCTGCTCCCATTTTCTATGTTTCTATGTAACACTTGATGTCAGGATGAAATTCTTCAGCACCAGCCACACCACTCCCAGTAAACTTCAATAGCGTCAAATAACAGTACGAGCCGCCAAACGTTGCGACAAACTCTGCAACTGCTGGTAGAAATCAATTAGCAGCTTACCTGGAAGTAGTTAATGATTCCTTTAACCAACATTGAGGTTTTTTCCTGCCAATGAACACATGTTAAGCTGATGCCGTTAATGGGTCCCCGAGCTCCATGATGCCAACACTGGCATCAAATCAGTGTCACACACTGATTGAAGTCACGATCTGCTACCCATGCTCCCTGCGTCTGTGCTAACACCCTATCCAAGATGAAGTGCAGTGCATCTGGCACTAACAATCTACATGTGGGTAATGGATGCCATTTTGGAATCAAGGCCACACCCATAGTGTTGAAGGTATGAACATAGGAAATTGGAGCAGAATTAGGCCTTTCAGCCCCTTGAGCCTGCTCCACCATTCACTAAGATCATGGCAGATCTGTTTGTGTTGAGTTCCCGTCTACCCCCAATAACCTTTGATTCCCTTGCCCAACATGAATCTACCTAGCTCTGCCTTAAAACTATTCAGGACCCCCACGTTCACCGCCTACTGACGCAGAGAGTTCCAAGTCGCACAACCCTCAGAGAAATCATTTCTCATCTCTGTCCTAAAAGGGTTCTACGCAACTGAATTTTACTGTCAAATATTCCGGGAGACAACATGGCAGAAAATTATTTTGGAGGGTTGTGGAATATATCTTTCAACAACCAGCCCCTGGCCAGCTTTGTTCCACACAGCTGTGCCTTGTCACCTGGTATTGAGATAGTGAAAGGCAGCTCCAAGATAGCAAAGAGTTGGAGAAATGTTAGTAGATTCTGTGGCACCAACTTTCAGTTTTAAATACAGGTGGAATGCTGGAGGCAGAAAGAAATTGGGCACGAGGATGCAAGATATTTTGTAGATCGGCAAAGATTGTTCTGTAAGGTGTAGTTACCTGGGTTTGGGGAAATATTCCTCAAGGATCCTGGTTCAAGGATATGTGTAATCCCGCTAGTTTGATTAATTGGGGGGGAGGTTGTAACGGAACCAAATGCAGTTTAAAAAAAAAAAATGTTCTTAAATCATAAACGATGCACAATGCCAGTGGACAGAGGAAATTATTGTCCACTCTTTTGTCAAAGACTGAATCTAAACACTGGGAAAGGAATTGACCATATAAATAGGCACAATAAAGGACCAATTTCAGTGTCAGGTTACGAGTGCTGCCACACTGCTACAAGCACTGCCACACTGGTATGGGCAATGCCACACAGGTTTGGGCACTGCCACACTGTTTTTGGCACTCCCACACTGGTAAGGGCGCTCCACACTGGTAAGGGCACTGGCACACTGGTTTGGGCACTGCCACACTGATTTGGGCACTGCCACACTGGTTTGGGCACTGCCACACTAGTTTGGGCACTGCCACACTAGTTTGGGCACTGCCACACTGGTAAGGACACTGCCACACTGGTGTGGGTGCTGTCACATTGCTACAAGCACTGTCACACTGGTACAGGTCCTGCCATTTGGTACAAATAGTTGCCCAGGAGCCTGCGGCACTTGCCTAAGACTTACCATAGGTCACCTACATAGTGAATAAGGGGCCGGATACCCGTTTCACCTTCACTAAACTGCTGAGCACTGTCAATTCCTCTTTTGGCCAATGTTACATAGCAGCATTCTGTTAGTATAGAGAGTCACACTGTGCATTGTTAGTGTATGAACACTCAACTCATCGGTATATAGCTCCTCTTCTTGAACATATTGATCAAGTAAATGCCTCTGTTAGAATAGTAGGTGCAGGAATTGGGTGTAAGCATAATGCCGGGCTCAATGTCTGAATGTTTATGCCCAGTAGGGATTCACGGTTGGGATTCTCGATGCTCTTGGCCAGTGGGCGCGGCTCCTGCCTGACACACAGATTTGGGGAATGGTCCTTGAATGTGTTTGAGGCCCACACTGCACAGTGTAAATCAACAACTACCATGTTTCCAGGAGCAGCAGCGTAATCAGTTGTATAATGAGATGGAAGGATTTTCAAAAAGTATTTAAGCGTGGCTGCTGTCAATCAACTCAGTGTCCCCAGTTCTCAGCAGGATCACTAAATGAAGCTAGTTGCAGAAAGGGCTGTCCATTATGACCGTCAAAGCTTGTTATTTAGATGTGTTCGATGTGGAAGTGGGGGGGGGGGGGGGGGGGGAGAAGGGGGGGGGGGTTGCTAGGGAAGGGTTCCAAAAACAAAATTCTTTTGAACAAAGCAATTCATTTCCACTCTTTCAGGATAGCAATGTAATTTCAGCACCCGGTTAAATCAAGGATTTGATTTTTTTCAGATGGTCCTGTAAGTATAAACATATGTCAAATAGCTGTAGTTTGTGTCCCATTGAGCCTGGTGCTATTTAGCAGCATGCCTACTTCAGGATGTCATTTAAAGATATATAATAGAAAACATTTGTATCCCTAAAGCCGAACGGTCCCCAGTCCCTAATATAGTTTCATTTCCTGCCTTTCCCTAATGTCCAGAGTTTACATTGCTGCTGATTCAAGACCTCAGGATCCAGCTTTACTGCTGCCCCCCAGAGCATTGGCTGTACAGTGATGATGAGTGACTGCACTGGCATCCCGGTTGCCCGGGTGCACATTAAAGGTAGTCTCTGATATCACTCTGGGCCACTGTTTGCGCTACATGAATACTGGTACCATGCTGGTGAGAAGCCCACGGGCACGATCTAACTGAATTCGTTCTAAATATGGTAGCGAGCGGTAAATGCCGGATATTTCCCGACAGCCAGCCCGGCGAGGCCGTCACCGGTATCTAACGTTAATCAGGCCACTGAATGGTGCCCTATGGGCTTCACGCCGCAAATGACTGTCTTGCCTGCTGATTTGCCGTGGCCGCACCTAGCTGCTCCCCACTAACGAGAGCAGCACTTAAACCGACCCCAGACAGCATGCAGCCATGCCACCACACAGACCCCAGACAGCATGCAGCCATGCCACCACACAGACCCCAGACAGCATGCAGCCATGCCACCACACAGACCCCAGACAGCATGCAGCCATGCCACCACACAGACCCCAGACAGCATGCAGCCATGCCACCACACAGACCCCAGACAGCATGCAGCCATGCCACCACACAGACCCCAGACAGCATGCAGCCATGCCACCACACAGACCCCAGACAGCAGGCAGCCATGCAATCACACAGACCCCAGACAGCATGCAGCCATGCCACCACACAGACCCCAGACAGCATGCAGCCATGCCACCACACAGACCCCAGACAGCATGCAGCCATGCAATCACACAGACCCCAGACAGCATGCAGCCATGCCACCACACAGACCCCAGACAGCAGGCAGCCATGCAATCACACAGACCCCAGACAGCATGCAGCCATGCCACCACACAGACCCCAGACAGCATGCAGCCATGCCACCACACAGACCCCAGACAGCATGCAGCCATGCAATCACACAGACCCCAGACAGCATGCAGCCATGCCACCACACAGACCCCAGACAGCAGGCAGCCATGCAATCACACAGACCCCAGACAGCATGCAGCCATGCCACCACACAGACCCCAGACAGCATGCAGCCATGCCACCACACAGACCCCAGACAGCATGCAGCCATGCCACCACACAGACCCCAGACAGCATGCAGCCATGCCACCACACAGACCCCAGACAGCATGCAGCCATGCCACCACACAGACCCCAGACAGCATGCAGCCATGCCACCACACAGACCCCAGACAGCATGCAGCCATGCCACCACACAGACCCCAGACAGCATGCAGCCATGCCACCACACAGACCCCAGACAGCATGCAGCCATGCCACCACACAGACCCCAGACAGCATGCAGCCATGCCACCACACAGACCCCAGACAGCATGCAGCCATGCCACCACACAGACCCCAGACAGCAGGCAGCCATGCCACCACACAGACCCCAGACAGCATGCAGCCATGCCACCACACAGACCCCAGACAGCATGCAGCCATGCCACCACATAGACCCCAGACAGCATGCAGCCATGCAATCACACAGACCAGCTCCATGATTCGGGGATGCTGACCTGGCCCGACTGATGGGCATGGTCGAGTCCAGGTGGGATACCATGGGGGCGGGATTCTCCGAGCCCACGGCAGGTCGGAGAAACGGCTGGGGGCATAGGAGAATCCCCCCTCGCTGCCCCGACGCCTGGCCGTGATTCTCCGGCGACCGGAGAATCGGCGGCAATCGCGCCCGCGCGGTGCCGGTCTGGGGCCGCTGAAATAGGCCCCCGCGGCGATCCGCCGCGGGTGACCGGCCGAACTCCTGCCGAGTCCCGCCGGCGTGGTTCCAATCTGGTACCACCTGGCGGGAGGACGGACCCTCGGCCACGGTGGACCTCCTGGTGGGTGGGGGGGGGGGGGATCTGACTCCGGGGGGGGTGCCTTCACTGGGTCCAGGCCCACGATCGGGGGCTTCCGATCGGCGGGCAGCCGCAATCTGGAGGGTGCCTACCTCCTTCCGCGCAGCCCGCTGTAAGGTCCCCGACATGTTGCTCCGCGCCGGCGCGAAGATGGCAACCACGCGCATGCGCGGACCTGCGGCGGCAGTGCAGGGCCGTGTATCGGTGCCGGAGCAGCATGCAGCACTCAGGCGCCGTGCTCGCCCCCTGAAGACCGTTGAATCGCTGGGCCAGGGCGCCAGTTGACGCCGGCGTACACCACTCCGGTGTCTACGCCAGCGTCAACACTTGGCCGGGATTTCGGAGAATCCCAGCCCATATTCCTCCGATGGGGTCGGAGGGTCAGCCATAGTTCAGCCAGTGCCGCCTGTTTGGCAGCAGCCGTCAGCTTGGGAGTGCCACCAGGAGGACCCCAACCAGTGCCTTAAGAAGCTCAAATACCTCGAAGGGCCGCATGGCTGAGTTGGCATTGAGCCTCTGGCACAGTTCACGCCTACACCCCCAACAACCCTGCACCTGGCGCCAACCCCCCAACACAATGCCATGCCTGTGCCAACACACCGTGGCACTCACCAGCACATCCCACCAATGCCCAGCAGTGGTGTCCATGCACCCCCTCAACCCCCATATTACCACAGACGGGGCTCTGTCACGGGGGTGTTCGGTGAGATGGACAGGCAGTAGCCCCTGTTATGGGTATACATGACTGGGGGGATGGCATGTCGGACCCATGCCCCCTGTCCAAGGTTGACCCCCCCAAAACCGACGGCTCCAGCCCCCGAGCACTGGGGCAGCAGCCCTGGTGCCCCTGGGTTGACTGCCCGATTTCCAAGATGGCTACTCACCTCCTTGGAACCCCAAAGCAGCCACTGTGCTAGCTTCACGTTTTTAAATAGGTGTACTGAACAGTGCCTGCATCACCACTCGCTGGGGAGGCGCTTCAATCACGAGAGGCCGTTCGATAGGGGGTCCTTCCTGTTAATGGGATGGAGATTGGTCTTAATTGGTGATTATTGGTTTCTCGCGATGCCTCGGTGGGATCCTGATCTCGCCAACGGGAGAGGGCTGGTTAGATCAGAAACCTATCGGCACCCTGTGTGGTTCCCAATCAGCCTCGCCCGCTCGCTTTCGCACCCAGCTCATTGTGGCCGATAGATCTCGCACCGTCCCTTGGGCGCCGGCTGGTGTGGCGCCAACCCCTCTGGCGTCCACGTATCCCCCAAAAGTAAGGAGAATGCCTTATTTTTTGGGGGCTGTTGACGCTGGAGTGGTTGCCGCCGGTTTTCCCACCGGCGTGGGGCCTTAGTCCCCAGAAGGGAGAATCCCGGCCCCAGCCTTCACTGCCTTCTGGGGAAGAGAATTCCACACTCTAATATCCCTCTGAGAGGAAAGATATTCTACTCAACCCTGTCTTGAAAGGAAGACATTTTATTCTTAAACAATGTCCTCCACATGAGAAACATCCTCCCAGCATGCACTTTATGCAGACCCCTCAGGATCATATGTATTTCAATAAGATCCCCTCTCATTCTTCGAAACGAGTATAGGCGAAACCGGTTCAACCTTTCTTCATAAGATAAGCTTTTCATCCCAGGAATGAATTAACCTTCGAACCTTTACAATGAATTATGTCAAATATGCAGGACAGAAACAGACATAGAACATAGAACATTACAGCGCAGTACAGGCCCTTCGGTCCTCGATGTTGCGCCGACTGTGAAACCACTCTAAAGCCCACTGGCCTAACTAGACCAGTGAATATGTGCCAGTCAAGCGTCCTCCTGCTCCACTTCAACTAACCTGCCAGCATAACCTTCTCTTTCTTTATGCTCCATGTGTTTATCTAACTTTTCCTAAAACACATCAATGCTCCTGGCCTCACTTACTCCAATGGCATTGAGTTCCATATTCTAACCAGCCTCTGGATGAAGAAGGTTCACCTGAATTCCCAACCATATCCTTCCAGCTTCAACCATGTCAAGTCCCCTCAGGATCTCATGTGTTTCAATAAGATGTCCTCTCATTCTTCTCAACTCCAATGACTACAGGCCCAGCCTGACCAATCTCCCCTCACTAGATAACACCCACCTCATCCCAGGTATCAGTCGAGGGAACCTTCTCTGAACTGCTTCTAATGCATTGATATCCTTTCTTAAATAAGTAGTATCTCATAGTATTTGGCAATCTAGGGCTTGGAAAACATAGCCATATGAGCCTGGAGGCTGGTAAAACATCACAATGATAAAATACCAGTACTGAGGCTTACATATCGAGGCATCGGAACCACATCTTGAGGAGTACGATGCGCCGCTTAATGACAGTCCGGATGGCTGCATGGGCCTCGTTGTAGCGGATTCCCGCTTCATTCTCCGGTCTCCGTACTGGCATCATGAGCCAAGTCCTCAGCGGATATCCCTTATCCCCCAAGAGCCAGCCGCCCAGCCTGGGGTGCTGCTCGAAGAGGGCAAGGAAGACCGACTGCCCCAGGATGTAGCTGTTGTGCACACTTTCCAAGAAGCGGACACACATGTGCATTATCTTCATCTGCTGGTGCAGACCAGTTGAATGTTGAAGGAATGGATCCCCTTTTGGTTAACATAGTCACCCCCAGATGGCCCGGGGAGTGCTGGGCAACATGCATGGCATCTATGTCTCCCTGGACCTGGGGCATCCCAGCGATGATGGTGAAACTCGCTGCCTGGGCATCCTGTTGGGCCTGGTCCATGTCAAAAATGATGTTGTCTTCTGCCCAGGCATACAGGGCATTTGTGACCTGCCCAATGTTACCCGTGGGCTGTGGCCTGTGAAATACCACACAGGTCCCCACTCGAGTCCTGGAATGATTCTGGGGCATAAAAGTTCACGACTGTAGTGACCTTGACGGCCACCGGGAGCGGGTGTCCTCCTCCTCCACGTGGTGCCATGTCCGCGAGGATATGGCACAGGTGTCACACCATCTCCTTGTTGAGACGGAGCCTCCTGCGGCACATGCCTGTCCGTCATTTGTTCAAATGACCAGTGACACTGCACACCTTAGGCCATCGTGGGACTCCCCCTCTGGGTCCTGCATTAGCTGTGAGGAGCGATTGAATAAACTCGGTTTGTTCTCACTGGAACGACGGAGGTTGAGGGGAGACCTGATGGAGGTCTACAAAATTATGAGGGGCATAGAAAGAGTGGATAGTCAGAGGCTTTTTCCCAACGTAGAGGGGTCAATTATTAGGAGGCATAGGTTTAAGGTGCGAGGGGCAAGGTTTAGAGTAGATGTACGAGGCAAGTTTTTTACACAGAGGGAGGTGGGTGCCTGGAACTCGCTACCGGAGGAGGTGGTGGAAGCAGGGCCAATAGTGACATTTAAGGGGCATCTTGACAAATACATGAATAGGATGGGAATAGAGGGATACGGACCCAGGAAGTGTAGAAGATTGTAGTTTAGTCGGGCAGCATGGTCGGCACAGGCTTGGAGGGCCGAAGGGCCTGTTCCTGTGCTGTAATTATCTTTGTTCTTTGTTCTTTTGTTCTTTGTCCCTCCCTAGCTTGATGGGTGGCCGGGTCAGGGTGTGGAGCGGGGTCCAGCACATGTGCTGCTGCCTCGAGCATCTGCAGACGCTGCTGCTGCCGCCGCCTACTCCGGCGTCTGGCCGCAGCGCGTAGCACCAGCATCACGTGGGCAATCCTGCCATAGCATCTGTAAAGAATTGGGAGATAGTGTTCAACTGAGAAACAGTGGTGGCTCCCACCCTGGGACCCTCCATTCCCCCACTGATCCCTCCACACGCCCGCGGAAAGCCCCGCCCACGCACACCCGGCCGTAGCGGGTCCCCCTCACTGGGCCCCAGACCCTGTACCCCGGACACCAGCTCACAACATCAACTGGACCGGGTGATGGCCCCCTCCCCATGGCACTCACCCACCCTCGGAACCGTGTCCCACCCCCTGGGTGTTCAGATGTTGGCTGCAGCGTGTGTGGTGTTTGGCGCCTGGCGCGGTTCCCGGTTTTCGCCTCTCCCGCTACTCACTGAATTAAGTTTTGCTGGAGCACATGTGTAACAAGGCCGGAAGATCGCGCCTTTACTTTCAGAATATTTTTTGTGTGGTGTTGTAAATTGTACTTCGCTGCTAGGAAATTAATCTGGCCATACAAAGGACTGAGCATTCATTTTCAGGGATGTGATTGGTTCCTTTTATTTTGAGCGGGTTTTTTCTCATAGGCGGTGACCTTTAGCGTGTGAGCTGAACGAGATAACCACCCTAAACACTCCTCACGGGTGGTGACATGCAATTGTAAGTGTTTTTGATAGGTAACCTCTTGGTCAATTTGAAATGTGAACCTTGCAGCCCTGCTTCATGCCCACCAGGCATGTCTGACATATGAGCAAATGGAATGCTCTCATTATATCAATGTGTAAGAGTGTTAGAAATTTAAACTTTCTCTCTCTGTCAGTTGTGACATCTTTCATATACGAGTGCTCAGCATGAGTGTGGTAGTATGTATTGGGGGTCATGTGGGACTGGAACCCTAATGTCATTGGCTGACAGATCCCGGGTCCTGGTTGGCTGTTGACCTCAAGCTCCGCCCTGAAGGCGGAGTATAAGAAGCCGGAGTCTTCCCCCGCAGGCCAGTTTACTATCGAGCTGCTGGGGAACAGACACGCTTAATAAAGCCTCATCGACTTCACTCTATTCGTCTCATGGAGTCTTTGTGCGCTACAATTTATTAAGCGTGCCTAAAAAGGACTATGGAGCTCAGGATCATTCCAGAATGCCTGAGGATCAGCCCCCACGCAGTGAACGCGGCAGCAGCCTTCAAAAACTGGCAGACTTCCTTCGAGGCCTACCTCAGAACGACCACCGGCCGAGTCTCAGAAGACCAAAAACTGCAGGTCCTGCACTCGAGGGTGAGCACGGAGATTTTCACCCTCATTGAAGACACCGACGATTTCCAGACGGCGTTCACAGCACTCAGAAGTCTCTACGTTCGCCCAGTTAACCAAATCTACGCTCGCTACCAGCTCGCGACGAGACGGCAAGCTCCCGGAGAATCGATGGACGAATTCTACGCCGCGCTGCTGATTTTGGGACGAGCCTGCAGCTGCCCGTCGGTGAATGCAAACGAACACACGGACATGTTAATGCGCGATGCTTTTGTGGCAGGTATGCAATCCTCCCAAATCCACCAAAGACTTCTAGAAAAAGAGTCGCTAGGACTCTCAGAGGCACGGGCCCTAGCAGCCTCCCTAGACGTGGCCGCGCGTAATACCCGCGCCTACGGCCCCGACCGCGCGGCAGGCCATTGGGCCCCGTATGTACCCGTCGCGGCAAACCCCCTACCCCCCCCCGGACACCCCACAGGCTTGCGCGGTCCAAACGCCGAGTCGCACCGGGGGCGCCCGCTGTTATTTCTGCGGCCAGGCGAAACACCCCCGACAGCGCTGTCCGGCCCGCGCAGCCATCTGCAAAAGCTGCGGGAAAAAGGGCCATTATGCGGTTGTGTGCCGGTCCCGCAATGTCGCCGCCGTCCCGGGAGCACAGGGAGCCCTGCAAGCAGTCTATGCGCCCCAACCCCCCCAGCATGCCATGTACGACCCGCAGGCGCAGCCGCTCTGGGTCCCGACCACCGCGGCCCCAGGAGAACTGGGAGCCCTGCACGCCGCCTACGCTCCCCAACCCCCCTCCCCGCAGCCCATGTATGACCCGCCGCCGGCGCTACCGCTTTGGGTCCCGGCCAACACTCTCCACGGAGAGGAGGGAGTTTTTCGCGTCCCAAACGCCACCCTAACCCCCGTCCCGCGCCCCACGCCTGACCCGCCGGTGCCACCTCCTTGGACCCCGACCACCGCTGTCCCCGGTGAGGGAGCTCTGCGCGGTCCTTGCGCTCGCGGCCTCACGCCTGACCCGCCGGCGCCGCCGACTTGGGCCCCGACCACCGCTGTCCCCGGTGAGGGAGCTCCGCGCGGTCCTAGCGCCTGCGGTCCTAGCGCTCGAGGTGAGGGAGCTCCGCGCGGTCCTAGCGTTCGTGGTCCTAGCGCTCCCCAGCCCCCCCAGCACACCATGTGCGACCCGCAGACGCCGCCATTTTGGGTCCCGACCACCACGAGGGGAGGAGGGGCGCCGATGTGCGACCCGCAGACGCCGCCATTTTGGGTCCCGACCACCACGAGGGGAGGAGGGGCGCCGCCATCTTGGACCGCCCCAGACCTGTACGACGCATGGGGGCGGCCATTTTGTCCACCCCCGCCGCCATCTTGTGACCCCCCAGCCACGTGCGATGTATGGGGGCGGCCATTTTGTTCATCCCCGACACCATCTTGGACGGCAACAACGGACCCCACTCCACTACTACAACCACGGCTCGCTTTGATTACACTCGATCAGGCTTGGCCCCGGACACTCCAGACGACGACGACAACGGTCCTAATTAACGGCCACGAGACGCCATGCCTAGTCGACTCCGGGAGCACGGAAAGCTTTATACACCCCGACACGGTAAGACGCTGTTCCTTGACCACCTATCCCAGCGCACAAAAGATTTGCCTAGCTGCAGGATCCCACTCCGTACAGATCCAAGGATTCTGCATAGTTACCCTTACGGTGCAGGGGAGGGAGTTCAAAAACTACAAACTTAACGTCCTTCCCCAACTCTGTGCCCCCACCTTGCTGGGATTAGATTTCCAATGTAATCTACAGAGCCTTACGTTCAAATTCGGCGGCCCCATACCCCCACTCACTATCTGCGGCCTCGCTACCCTCAAGGTGCAACCCCCGTCCTTGTTTGCGAACCTCACCCCGGATTTCAAACCCGTCGCCACTAGGAGCAGACAGTGCAGCGCCCAGGACCGGACCTTCATTCGGTCCGAAGTCCAGCGGCTACTAAAGGAGGGCATAATCCAGGCCAGCAATAGTCCCTGGAGAGCGCAGGTGGTAGTAGTGAAGACAGGGGAGAAACAAAGGATGGTCATTGACTATAGCCAGACCATCAACAGGTACACACAACTAGACGCGTACCCTCTCCCCCGCATATCCGACATGGTCAATCGGATTGCCCAATATAAAGTCTTCTCCACCGTGGACCTCAAGTCCGCCTACCATCAGCTCCCCATCCGCCCAAGTGACCGCAAGTACACAGGCTTCGAGGCAGACGGGCGATTATACCATTTCCTACGGGTCCCTTTTGGCGTCACAAACGGGGTCTCGGTCTTCCAACGGGAGATGGACCGAATGGTTGATCAACATGGGTTGCGGGCCACGTTTCCGTATCTCGACAATGTAACCATCTGCGGCCACGATCAGCAGGACCACGACGCCAACCTCCAGAAATTCCTCCAGACCGCCAAAGCCTTGAACCTCACGTACAACGAGGACAAGTGCGTTTTTAGCACCGACCGGCTAGCCATCCTGGGCTATGTAGTGCGCAATGGGATAATAGGCCCCGACCCCGAACGTATGCGCGCACTCATGGAATTTCCCCTCCCGCACTGCCCAAAAGCCCTGAAACGCTGCTTGGGGTTCTTTTCGTACTACGCCCAGTGGGTCCCCCAGTACGCAGACAAGGCCCGCCCCCTAATACAGACCACGACCTTCCCTCTGTCGACAGAGGCTTGCCAGGCCTTCAGTCGCATCAAAGCGGATATCACAAAGGCCACGATGCGAGCCATCGACGAGTTCCTCCCCTTCCAGGTCGAGAGCGACGCCTCCGACGTAGCTCTAGCGGCCACCCTTAACCAAGCGGGCAGACCCGTGGCCTTTTTCTCCCGAACCCTCCACGCCTCAGAAATCCGCCACTCCTCAGTGGAAAAGGAAGCCCAAGCCATAGTGGAAGCTGTGCGACATTGGAGGCATTACCTGGCCGGCAGGAGATTCACTCTCCTCACTGACCAACGGTCGGTAGCTTTCATGTTCGATAATGCACAGCGGGGCAAAATTTAAAATGACAAGATCTTAAGGTGGAGGATCGAGCTCTCCACCTTCAACTATGAGATCTTGTACCGTCCCGGAAAGCTGAACGAGCCGTCCGATGCCCTACCCCGCGGCACATGTGCCAACGCACAAATTAACCGCCTCCAAACCCTCCACGAGGACCTCTGCCACCCGGGGGTCACTCGGTTTTACCACTTCATCAAGTCCCGCAATCTCCCATACTCTTTAGAGGAGGTCCGTACAGTCACAAGGGACTGCCACATCTGCGCGGAATGCAAGCCGCATTTTTTCAGGCCAGATGGAGCGCACCTGATTAAGGCTTCCCGCCCCTTTGAACGCCTCAGTCTCGATTTCAAAGGGCCCCTCCCCTCCACCGACCGCAACGCATATTTTCTTAATGTAGTGGACGAATACTCCCGCTTCCCTTTTGCCATTCCCAGCTCTGACATGACCGCGGCCACAGTCATTAAAGCCCTGAACAGCATCTTCACAATGTTCGGTTACCCCGCATACGTCCACAGCGACAGGGGGTCCTCTTTCATGAGTGACGAGCTGCGCCAGTTCCTGCTCAGCAAGGGCATAGCCTCAAGCAGGACGACCAGCTACAACCCCCGGGGGAACGGGCAAGTAGAAAGGGAGAACGGCACGGTCTGGAAGGCCGTCCTACTGGCCCTATGGTCCAGGGATCTCCCAGTTTCACGGTGGCAGGAGGTCCTCCCGGATGCTCTCCATTCCATCCGGTCGTTATTATGTACGAGCACTAATCAAATGCCTCACGAGCGTCTCCTTGTCTTCCCTAGGAGGTCCTCCTCTGGAACGTCGCTGCCGACCTGGCTGGTGGCCCCAGGACCCATCCTGCTCCGAAAGCATGTGCGGGCACATAAGGCGGACCCGTTGGTCGAAAGGGTTCACCTCCTCCACGCAAACCCCCAGTACGCCTACGTGGAGTACCCCGACGGCCGACAGGACACGGTCTCCCTGCGGGATCTGGCGCCCGCCGGCAACACGCACACCCCCCCGACACCATCAACCCAACCCCCCTCCTTCCTGCCACTGCCGCACCCCGCGACCGCCCCCTTCCCAGGAGGATCGGTCCCCCTCCCTTTTGCACCGACAGCTGAAACCGTACGGCTCCTGGAGGCGACAACACTGGTACAAGCACCACCACCACCGCCGGGGCCGAGGCGATCGACACGGACGACCAGACCGCCCGACCGACTCGTGGCGTCGATGTAACACAAATATGGACTGTTCACAAGAACATTTTGCTTTTCTTCCTATACCCTCTGTAAATAGTTGCAACAGGACGAAATTGTCCAATACTGTATTGCCATGTGAATGTTTTATCCTCCCAGGACCAGCCCTGTAAACCCTTACCACCATACGAAGCATCACCCCGCCGGGTTCATTTTTGACAAGGGGTGAATGTGGTAGTATGTATTGGGGGTCATGTGGGACTGGAAGCCCTAATGTCATTGGCTGGCAGATCCCGGGTCTTGGTTGGCGGTTGACCTCAAGCTCCGCCCTGAAGGCGGAGTATAAGAAGCCGGAGTCTTCCCCCGCAGGCCAGTTTACTATCGAGCTGCTGGGGAACAGACACGCTTAATAAAGCCTCATCGACTTCACTCTATTCGTCTCATGGAGTCTTTGTGCGCTACAATGAGCACCACTTGTTATAAGTTTCTTCTCAACTTGAGGGCTGTTGCAGAGTGTGGTGTGGTGTGTCAAAGAGATGGGTCGGAGTAAAAAGTGTCTTGGGGATTTTGCTCTTAACTTGCATGCAAATGTTTTGACTATGTTATAGAAATAGAAACATAGAAACATAAAAAATAGGAGCAGGAGGCCATTCGGTCCCACGAGCCTGCCCCACCAATCATTCTGATCATGGCTAATCTTCCAACAGAATAGTCCAAACAGGCTTCCTACCCGCCCCCCCCCCCCGCCCTATCCTTTGACCCCTGTCACCCCTAGTGCTATTTCTTGATGCTTTATGATGCTGATGCAGGATGACCAGCACGTAGGCACAGTGGTTAGCACTGCTGCCTCACAGTGCCAGAGACCCGGGTCCAATTCCGGTCTCGGGTGACTGTCTGTGTGGAGTCTGTCCGTGTTTGCGTGTGTTTCCTCCGGGTGCTCCGGTTTCCTCCCACAGTCCAAAGGTATGGACGTTAGGTGGATTGGCCATGCAAAAATTGCCCCTCAGGGTCCAGGGATGTGCAGGTTAAGTGGGGATAGGGTGGGGCTGTGGGCCTAAGTGGGGTGCTCTTTCAGAGGGTCGGTGCAGACGTGATAGGCCAACTGGCGTCTTTCTGCACTTCAGGGATTCTATGACTTCTATGACCCTGCTTAATGAAGACAGCATTCTCTCATCAGAGGAGAGAGCAACGTGGCCAGGTAGCAGTGGGGGGGGGGGGGGGGGGGGTGCAGTTGTCAAGAATTACAGCTATGTAAAGGCTTTAGAATAGTTATATCCTTTGTTACGGCTATAGTTAAGGACTTCAAGTTGCAACATTTTTTGATCCTGGACTCAAGTCTTTCTAAGGGATACAAAGAATAAAAGGTTTCCGTTCCTGGGAGGCTTTCCTGCAGTTTTGCTATATTCAAAATTTCAGTTTGTTTTCTGTCAGTCCCAGCCTTAAAATCACAAAATAATATAGAATAGCACACATAGCACCATAGTCTCCATCGAGCCTTCAGGGGCTCTTAGGAAGAGCAATCCAGTTAGTTCCACTCCCCTGCTCGTCCCCCTTTAACCTCCATCTAAAAGGACAGGCAAAGCAAGAGATCAAACTTCCTTTCATCAAGAATGAGAGAGAGAGAGGAAAAACAGACTTGATTTGACATTTGTAGACCGATTAGAAGTCTAATTCATATGTAGTTACTTCTAAAACAAAGATCTGAAGGGCTGTGTGAGAATTTTGACCAAATAATAAGCTGGAGCTGACCACAGTCCAGGAAAGTGTGTTTTCACATTATCTTCCACTGGTTCCAATTCTTTTGGGTCTTCACACAGGGGGTGTGTGCCAACATTTTACATCCCGATGCGTCGGTCTGACAATCAAAATGGCTGTCAAAGGAGCAGCACTTTATATCTGACTCAGGAGCAGTGCTGTGAAAATTCTACATTTCTCCACTGTCTGAGATCTCTTCATAAAATGAAGACAGAGGACCTTAAATGCCACGGGTGCTCTTTCAGTTTTCCACCCTTTCATCCACCTTCTGTTGATTACACCATTTCTCTAATGTTCAAACTGTGAACTACATCGAGCGCGCAATTTGTGCTTGGGTGTTGAACACTGGGGATGATTGCCATGAACCCCAATGAATGATCGGATTAGATTAAAGTGCAGGAATACAATAAAAATGTAATGATTGATATGTAGGATCTTTCCTTGCTCACCTGAAACTCAATAAATGCAAAGCAACCAAAAACTGGTAATGCAGCAAATGTGACTAAACTTACAGCTGACAAGTCCTCAGCGTAACTAGATGATGGAGGCATTATTCATTTTTTTCTGGTAAAAATTAACAACCAATAGCAAAAGAAAACAACTCAGCTCACAGAAGAGCAGCCTGTTCATTATGTACCAGTGGTTTCTGTTTAACATAGCCAATAAAATGTGTCGTAACAAAGGACAGTAGCACAGTGGGTAGTACTGTTGCTTCACAGCTCCAGGGTCCCACGTTCAATTCCCGGCTTGGGTCACTGTCTGTGTGGAGTCTGCATGTTCTCCCTGTGTCTGCGTGGGTTTCCCTCCGGGTGCTCCGCTTTCCTCCCACAAGTCCCGAAAGACGTGCTTGTAGGTCATTTGGACATTCTGAATTCTCCCTCTGTGTACCCGAACAGGCGCCGGAATGTGGCTACTAGGGGCTTTTCACAGTAACTTCATTGCAGTGTTAATGTAAGCCTACTTGTGACAATAAAGCCTATATTAAAAAAAGGATGTATATCTGCATCTATATAACCTACTAATATAGAATAAAATCAACACTAGCTAATGTTGATATTGCAAATGTGTTAGCACCCACATAGTGAACTGTAGCACAGAATTCATCTCATGAATGAACTGTGCACCACGTTTTACCTCATCCACCTAGTGCAGAGAGGAGAGACGGGTTCACGATGTGTTTAACTTGCAGTTATGTAGATACCCAGCTCTACACAACAATGCACATCATCTTGGTACCTTTTTCTTGGGCTGGTTTAGCACACTGGGTTAAATCGCTGGCTTTTAAAGCAGACCAAGGCAGGCCAGCAGCACGGTTCAATTCCCGTACCAGCCTCCCCGAACAGGTGCCGGAATGTGGCGACTAGGGGCTTTTCACAGTAACTTCATTGAAGCCTACTTGTGACAATAAGCGATTTTCATTTTCATTTTTTTTCAAATAAATTTCGAGTACCCAATTATTTTTTCCAATTAAGGGGCAATTTAGCACGGCCAATCCACCTACCCTGCACATCTTTGGCTTGTAGGTGTGAGACCTACTCAGACACGGGGAGAATGTACAAACTCCACACGGACAGAGACCCGCGTCCTTGGTGCCCTGAGACAGCAGTGGTAACCACTGTGCCACCGTGCTGCCCCATCTTGGGTACCTTCCGATCAACTAAACTCCCTTGCTTCCCAGCCCTGAGCAACATCCTGCCCCCTCACATAAGGAGGGAGATTATAACAAGAAAGCTCCTGAGGAAGGTTTACATCAACCCAAGCCTGCCGCTACACAAGGACCTTATCAATCCACTTGATGCTCACCACCCATCAGGGCAGCCTAAATGGCTAAGACCACCATGCTATAGAATTACAGCAGAGGCCCTGTGGCAACAGCAATACTACTACTACTAATAATAATAATAATAATCGCTTATTGTCACAAGTAGGCTTCAATGAAGGGACTGTGAAAAGCCCCTGGTCGCCATATTCCGGCCCTGTTCGGGGAGGCCGGTACGGGAATTGAACCCATGCTGCTGGTCTTGTTCTGCATTACAAGCCAGCTGTTTAGCCCACTGTGCTAAACCAGCCCCATTGGCCCCAATGGAACCAACACACCACCATTGAAAACCACTTACACATCACAGATTCCACAGCCCGCCCACCCGGCTTCAACCCGCCACACCAACAATGGACACTCCTCAACCGTTTCCACACTGCCCAAGGCCTTTGTGCAGCAAATGATGCAACAAGTGAGGCCTTGCAGGACCCTGAATTGTAGCTGTGCCGCACCCCAATCAATGACTCACATCATTGAAGACTGCCCCCTGACAAAGTTCAGCGGTGGGCCCAGAGAGCTCCATTTAACTGCTGCGGGAGCTATTGACTGGCTTGCTGCACTCGCTATATAAAAGTCACATTGGAGATTCTCTTCCATCAGAATCCAATTTCTACCTCTGTGAATTCATTCACCACGAACAGCGAATGCCCCTTTGCTGTGTGTCAATCACCTTCAAACTCCCACATTCATAACATGCTATAAAATGGTTCACTGACATCTCTTGCACTTGTGCATATACACTCCCTGAGGTTATCTTTGCACTTTTTTAGCTTTGCAAATCTTTTGAATGCATGGGACTTTAAAAAAATTGCAAGTGGAAGATTTAACAAAGACATATGCAATATTTTTGAAACTCAGACCTTACTCTTTGGTGGCTCTTGGGCAGGAAGCGATTAAAACTTTGATTCATACTCTTAGAAATGTCATTTCTGGGCAGCACGGTGGTGCAGTGATTAGCACTGCTGCCTCATGCCACCGAGGATCCGGGTTCACCCCCGGCCCCGGGTCACTGGCTGTGTGGAGTTTGCACATTCACCCTGTGTCTGCGTTGGTCTCACCCGCACAGCCCAAAAAGATGTGCAGGGTAGGTGGATTGGCCACGTTAAATTGGCCCTTAATTGGAAAGAAATGGGATGCCACAGTGGCACAGTGGTTAGTGCTGCTGCCTCACAGCACTGAGGACTCGGGTTCGATCCCAGCTCCGGGTCACTGCCCGTGTGGAATTTGCACATTCTCCCCGTGTTTACGTGGGTCTCGCTCCCTACAACCCAAAGATGTGCAGGTTAGGTGGATTGGCCACACTAAATTGCCCCTTAAGTGGAAATAAAATAATTGGGCACTTTAACTATTTCTGGGGGGGAAAAAAAATTGGGCACTCTAAATTTAAATACAAAGGAATGGAATTTCTTCATATGTTTGCTTTTAATCGAAGATGTAACAAACATTTTGACTGAAGAGGCAAATAAATGAAGCTCGAAACAAATGGCCAATTTTGTATGCTAAAGAAAGAATCTGCATCAATCTCAAAGGTATATTTGGCACAACAAACACACCTTTTCATTGAAGACTGCAAAGACAAAACTCCTCTGTGTCAGGTCTGAGGAAATGAAGTACTCCCCGAGAATCTCTGCCCTGTCTGTGACCCATTTGAAGAACGAGAAGGCGCTTCTGTGAATGGAATATGAGCTTGTGTACATTCAAGTGACCTCTTGAAAAGTTTCTGAAAAGCCGAGAGCTTTGCAGTGAGTGAGAGTGAGAGACAAACTCCTGCCGAGGGAGTTGATGAATAATCTGCAGGCCACAAGCTGAGCCCTGAGCTCAAGAGCTGCTGGTGTACAGCACTTACACTAATCAAACAGTGTGAAACATCCATCTTAATCGCAAAGGAGGGGGGGTTTCTCAGAGAGGAACCAAAGGGAGAGAAGCAGTTCAAAGCCTAAATTACTTTCTTTATATTAAGCCAGAAATAAGGATTATTATTTGTGGTAACTCATATCACAAGGAGTTCTGATATTAGAAGGGAAAGCAACATAATTAAAGAAATGCAATAGTCTTTCATCAAAGACAAACAGTTATGTTGACTAATTTCAATGATTTGAGGAAATATTAATGCATGTTATCATGCCTGAAAGACTAGCTACTTCATGCCATAATTCTAGTTCCTGGGAGTCAAATCTCTTTTGCACTTTTCTCATTTTCCGACTGAAAATTAACCCCTTCTCAAGGATAAATGTGGAACTGAAGACCAAGGACAAGGCAGTTTAAATGAGACAATTCCTTTAAGAAAATGTTTGGACCAGCTTAGTTTTAAGATGCATCAAGAAGTGTTTCATTGTGTGGAACTCTATACTGAGCTTCAAACACTGTTGATTGATCTGTGCTAACTTATTGACTCCCTTCAGCAAATTACATTATTGCGAGACACGGCGGCACGGTGGGTTAGCACTGCTGCCTCACCGCGCCCAGGACCCGGGTTCGATCCCAGCCCTGGGTCACTATCCGTGTGGAGTTTGCACATTCTCCCCGTGTCTGCGTGGGTCTTACCCCCACAACACAGGGTAGAGTAGGCCACGCTAAATTGCCCCTTAGTTGGGAAAAAAAAATTGGGTACTCTAAATTTATTAAAAAAAAGATTATTTCTGGAAAAATGTGTTGACTTGTTTTTAGTCACCATGATAATTTCCCCTTCACCCCTCTGTTGGGCTGTGTACCAAGGCTGGCAATGTATTTGTGGTGCTGCTTTGTGGCCCTGGGTTGGGGCGGGGGTGGGGGGGAGGGAGAATTGGTACATAGATTCAGTGCCACTTCCCTCCAGACAGTTCAAGTTATATTCCTGGCACGTTTGGTGGCACCCAGCAGTTTCTACCTCAATGTTCCTCAGAAGTCTCTTTGTCCCTCTTTGGTTTAAGTGTAGCACGTCTCCTGGACCAGTCCTTTTCATTCTGGATGTACTCCCAGTTATTTATACTGGTGACATTGTTGCATTCAAATCATGCTGTCAGTTGCTCATTTATCTCCTTTGGGAGAACTCTCAACATTTCCCAAATACTGGAGGCGTAACCAGAGACCTTTATATCCTCCACCTTTGCATTTTGAGCCAATATTCATCAGAGGATTTTAAGACCAGTAGTGTCTTATTTCTTCCTATTTCATTTACCCCTACGTGGACTGCTGATACTTGTTCACTGTCGGGTTTCTTTTTGCAAAAATAAACTTTATTGGTAACATAAGAACATAAGAACTAGCAGCAGGAGTAGGCCATCTGGCCCCTCGAGCCTGCTCCACCATTCAATGAGATCATGGCTGATCTTTTGTGGACTCAGCTCCACTTTCCGGCCCGAACACCATAACCCTTAATCCCTTTACTCTTCAAAAAACTATCTATCTTTATCTTAAAAACATTTAATGAAGGAGCCTCTACTGCTTCACTGGGCAAGGAATTCCATAGATTCACAACCCTTTGGGTGAAGAAGTTCCTCCTAAACTCAGTCCTAAATCTACTTCCCCTTATTTTGAGGCTATGCCCCCTAGTTCTGCTTTCACCCACCAGTGGAAACAACCTGCCCGCATCTATCCTATCTATTCCCTTCATAATCTTATATGTTTCTATAAGATCCCCCCTCATCCTTCTAAATTCCAACGAGTACAGTCCCAGTCTACTCAACCTCTCCTTGTAATCCAACCCCTTCAGCTCTGGGATTAACCGAGTGAATCTCCTCTGCGCACCCTCCAGCGCCAGTACATCCTTTCTCAAGTAAGGAGACCAAAACTGAACACAATACTCCAGGAGTGGCCTCACTAACACCTTATACAATTGCAGCATAACCTCCCTAGTCTTAAACTCCATCCCTCTAGCAATGAAGGACAAAATTCCATTTGCCTTCTTAATCACCTGTTGCACCTGAAAACCAACCTTTTGCGACTCAAGCACTAGCACACCCATGTCTCTCTGCACAGCAGCATGTTTTAATATTTTATCATTTAAATAATAATCCCTTTTGCTGTTATTCCTACCAAAATGGATAACCTCACATTTGTCAACATTGTATTCCATCTGCCAGACCCTAGCCCATTCACTTAGCCTATCCAAATCCCTCTGCAGACTTCCAGTATCCTCTGCACTTTTTGCTTTACCACTTATCTTAGTGTCGTCTGCAAACTTGGACACATTGTCCTTGGTCCCCAACTCCAAATCGTCGATGTAAATTGTGAACAGTTGTGGGCCCAACACTGATCCCTGAGGGACACCACTAGCTACTGATTGCCAACCAGAGAAACACCCATTAATCCCCACTCTTTGCTTTCTATTAATTAACCAATCCTCTATCCATGCTTTATCCTTAATGCTATGCATCTTTATCTTATGCAGCAACCTTTTGTGTGGCACCTTGTCAAAGGCTTTCTGGAAATCCAGATATACCACATCCATTGGCTCCCCCTTTTCTACCGCACTGTTAATGTCCTCAAAAAATTCCACTAAATTAGTTAGGCACGACCTGCCCTTTATGAACCCATGCTGCGTTTGTCCAATGGGACAATTTCCATCCAGGTGCCTCGCTATTTCTTCCTTGATGATAGATTCCAGCATCTTCCCTACTACCAGCAGGGGCATGGGAACCTGGATTGTAGTTTTAGGGTAAGGGAGAATGAGAGTATAGAGGTCAGGAGCACAGATTTGACGTCGCAGGAGGGGGCCAGTGTTCAGGTAGGTGGTTTGAAGTGTGTCTACTTCAATGCCAGGAGTATACGAAACAAGGTAGGGGAACTGGCAGCATGGGTTGGTACCTGGGACTTCGATGTTGTGGCCATTTCGGAGACATGGATAGAGCAGGGACAGGAATGGATGTTGCAGGTTCCGGGGTTTAGGTGTTTTAGTAAGCTCAGAGAAGGAGGCAAAAGAGGGGGAGGTGTGGCGCTGCTAGTCAAGAGCAGTATTACGGTGGTGGAGAGGATGCTAGATGGGGACTCTTCTTCCTGGGTAGTATGGGCTGAAGTTAGAAACAGGAAAGGAGAGGTCACCCTGTTGGGAGTTTTTTATAGGCCTCCTAATAGTCCTAGGGATGTAGAGGAAAGGATGGCGAAGATGATTCTGGATATGAGCGAAAGTAACAGGGTAGTTATTATGGGAGACTTTAACTTTCCAAATATTGACTGGAAAAGATATAGTTCGAGTACAATAGATGGGTCGTTTTTTGTACAGTGTGTGCAGGAGGGTTTCCTGAAACAATATGTTGACAGGCCAACAAGAGGCGAGGCCACGTTGGATTTGGTTTTGGGTAATGAACCAGGCCAGGTGTTGGATTTGGAGGTAGGAGAGCACTTTGGGGACAGTGACCACAATTCAGTGACGTTTACGTTAATGATGGAAAGGGATAAGTATACACCGCAGGGCAAGAGTTTTAGCTGGGGGAAGGGCAATTATGATGCCATTAGACGTGACTTGGGGGGGATAAGGTGGAGAAGTAGGCTGCAAGTGTTGGGCACACTGGATAAGTGGGGCTTGTTCAAGGATCAGCTACTGCATGTTCTTGATAAGTATGTACCGGTCAGACAGGGAGGAAGGCGTCGAGCGAGGGAACCGTGGTTTACCAAGGAAGTGGAATCTCTTGTTAAGAGGAAGAAGGAGGCCTATGTGAAGATGAAGTGTGAAGTTTCGGTTGGGGCGATGGATAGTTACAAGGTAGCGAGGAAGGATCTAAAGAGAGAGCTAAGACGAGCAAGGAGGGGACATGAGAAGTATTTGGCAGGAAGGATCAAGGAAAACCCAAAAGCTTTCTATAGGTATGTCAGGAATAAGCGAATGACTAGGGAAAGAGTAGGACCAGTCAAGGACAGGGATGGGAAATTGTGTGTGGAGTCTGAAGAGATAAGCGAGATACTAAATGAATATTTTTCGTCAGTATTCACTCAGGAAAAAGATAATGTTGTGGAGGAGAATGCTGAGCCCCAGGCTAATAGAATAGATGGCATTGAGGTACGTAGGGAAGAGGTGTTGGCAATTCTGGACAGGCTGAAAATAGATAAGTCCCCGGGACCTGATGGGATTTATCCTAGGATTCTCTGGGAGGCCAGGAAAGAGATTGCTGGACCTTTGGCTTTGATTTTTATGTCATCATTGGCTACAGGAATAGTGCCAGAGGACTGGAGGACAGCAAATGTGGTCCCTTTGTTCAAAAAGGGGAGCAGAGACAACCCCGGCAACTATAGACCGGTGAGCCTCACGTCTGTAGTGGGTAAAGTCTTGGAGGGGATTATAAGAGACAAGATTTATAATCATCTAGATAGGAATAATATGATCAGGGAAAGTCAGCATGGCTTTGTGAAGGGTAGGTCATGCCTCACAAACCTTATCGAGTTCTTTGAGAAGGTGACTGAACAGGTAGACGAGGGTAGAGCAGTTGATGTGGTGTGTATGGATTTCAGCAAAGCGTTTGATAAGGTTCCCCACGGTAGGCTATTGCAAAAAATACGGAGGCTGGGGATTGAGGGTGATTTAGAGATGTGGATCAGAAATTGGCTAGCTGAAAGAAGACAGAGGGTGGTGGTTGATGGGAAATGTTCAGAATGGAGTAGAGTCACAAGTGGAGTACCACAAGGATCTGTTCTGGGGCAGTTGCTGTTTGTCATTTTTATCAATGACCTAGAGGAAGGCGCAGAAGGGTGGGTGAGTAAATTTGCAGACGATACTAAAGTCGGTGGTGTTGTCGATAGTGTGGAAGGATGTAGCAGGTTACAGAGGGATATAGATAAGCTGCAGAGCTGGGCTGAGAGGTGGCAAATGGAGTTTAATGTAGAGAAGTGTGAGGTGATTCACTTTGGAAGGAATAACAGGAATGCGGAATATTTGGCTAATGGTAAAGTTCTTGAAAGTGTGGATGAGCAGAGGGATCTAGGTGTCCATGTACATAGATCCCTGAAAGTTGCCACCCAGGTTGATAGGGTTGTGAAGAAGGCCTATGGAGTGTTGGCCTTTATTGGTAGAGGGATTGAGTTCCGGTGTCGGGAGGTCATGTTGCAGCTGTACAGAACTCTGGTACGGCCGCATTTGGAGTATTGCGTACAGTTCTGGTCACCGCATTATAGGAAGGACGTGGAGGCTTTGGAGCGGGTGCAGAGGAGATTTACCAGGATGTTGCCTGGTATGGAGGGAAAATCTTATGAGGAAAGGCTGATGGACTTGAGGTTGTTTTCGTTGGAGAGAAGAAGGTTAAGGGGAGACTTAATAGAGGCATACAAAATGATCAGGGGGTTGGATAGGGTGGACAGTGAGAGCCTTCTCCCGCGGATGGATATGGCTGGCACGAGGGGACATAACTTTAAACTGAGGGGTAATAGATATAGGACAGAGGTCAGAGGTAGGTTCTTTACGCAAAGAGTAGTGAGGCCGTGGAATGCCCTACCTGCTACAGTAGTGAACTCGCCAACATTGAGGGCATTTAAAAGTTTATTGGATAAACATATGGATGATAATGGCATAGTGTAGGTTAGATGGCTTTTGTTTCGGTGCAACATCGTAGGCCGAAGGGCCTGTACTGCGCTGTATTGTTCTATGTTCTATGTTCTATGTACCGAAGTTAAGCTCACTGGCCTATAATTACCCGCTTTCTGCCTACCTCCTTTTTTAAACAGTGGTGTCACGTTCGCTAATTTCCAATCCGCCGGGACCACCCCAGAGTCTAGTGAATTTTGGTAAATTATCACTAGTGCATTTGCAATTTCCCTAGCCATCTCTTTTAGCACTCTGGGATGCATTCCATCAGGTCCAGGAGACTTGTCTACCTTTAGCCCCATTAGCTTGCCCATCACTATCTCCTTGGTGATAACAATCCTCTCAAGGTCCTCACCTGTCATAGCCTCATTTCCATCAGTCATTGGCATGTTATTTGTGTCTTCCACTGTAAAGACTGACCCAAAAAACCTGTTCAGTTCCTCAGCCATTCCCCCATTATTAAATCTCCCTTCTCATCCTCTAAAGGACCAATATTTACCTTAGCCACTCTTTTTTGTTTTATGTATTTGTAGCAACTTTTACTATCTGTTTTTATATTCTGAGCAAGTTTACTCTCATAATCTATCTTACTCTTCTTTATACCTATTTTATTAGCTTTCTGTTGCCCCCTATAGATTTCCCAGTCCTCTAGCCTCCCACTAACCTTTGCTACTTTGTATGTTTTTTCCTTCAATTTGATACTCTCCCTTATTTCCTTAGATATCCACGGTCGATTTTCCCTCTTTTTACCGTCCTTCCTTTTTGTTGGTATAAACCTTTGCTGAGCACTGTGAAAAATCACTTGGAAGGTTCTCCACGGTTCCTCAACTGTTTCACCATAAAGTCTTTGCTCCCAGTCTACCTTAGCTAGTTCTTCTCTCATCCCATTGTAATCTCCTTTGTTTAAGCACAAAACACTAGTGCTTGATTTTACCTTCTCACCCTCCATCTGTATTTTAAATTCCACCATATTGTGATCGCTCCTTCCGAGAGGATCCCTAACTATGAGATCCTGAATCAATCCTGTCTGATTACACAGGACCAGATCTAGGACCGCTTGTTCCCTCGTAGGTTCCATTACATACTGTTCAAGGAAACTATCGCGGATACATTCTATAAACTCCTCCTCAAGGCTGCCTTGACCAACCTGGTTAAACCAATCAACATGTAGATTAAAATCCCCCATGATAACTGCTGTACCATTTCTACATGCATCTGTTATTTCTTTGTTTATTGCCTGCCCCACCATAATGTTACTATTTGGTGGCCTATAGATTACTCCTATCAGTGACTTTTTCGCCTTACTATTCCTGATTTCCACCCAAATGGATTCAACCTTATCTTCCATAGCACCGATGTCATCCCTTACTGTTGCCCGGATGTCATCCTTAAATAACAGAGCTACACCACCTGCCTTACTATCCACCCTGTCCTTCCAAAAAGTTTGATACCCTCGGATATTTAACTCCCAGTCGTGACCATCCTTTAACCATGTTTCAGTAATGGCCACTAAATCATAGTCATTCACGATGATTTGTGCCATCAACTCATTTACCTTATTCCGAATGCTACGAGCATTCAGGTAAAGTACACTTATGTTGGCTTTTTTACCTCTGTTCCTAATCTTAACACCTCGATCAGTAACCTCTCCAAAGTTATATTTCCTCTTAACCTTTCTCCTAATTTTCCATGTCGTCGAACCCATATCTTCCTGTAACAACCTGCCGCGTCGCTTACTATTAATGTTTTCACTTCCCGTTTTATTCCTTTTAGTATTCCTGGTCCTATTCACTGAGCTCCCCTCAGTCACTGTACCTTGTACTGTCGCCCTTTTTGATTTTTGACTATGGCTTCTCTGCCTTACACTTTCCCCCTTACTGCCTTTTATTTCTGTTCCTGTTTTACTACCTTCCAACTTCCTGCATCGGTTCCCACCCCCCTGCCACATTAGTTTAAGCTCTCCCCAACAGCTCTAGCAAACACCCCCCCCTAGGACATCGGTTCCAGTCCTGCCCAGGTGCAGACCGTCTGGTTTGTACTGGTCCCACCTCCCCCAGAACCGGTTCCAATGTCCCAGGAACTTGAATTCCTCCCTCTTACACCATCTCTCAAGCCACGTATTCATCCTCTCTATCCTGACATTCCAACTCTGACTAGGTCGTGGCACTGGTAGCAATCCTGAGATTACTACCTTTGAGGTCCTACTTTTTAGTTTAACTCCTAGCTCTGTAAATTCAGCTTGTAGGACCT
Source organism: Scyliorhinus torazame (assembly GCF_047496885.1). Classification (NCBI taxonomy): domain Eukaryota; kingdom Metazoa; phylum Chordata; class Chondrichthyes; order Carcharhiniformes; family Scyliorhinidae; genus Scyliorhinus; species Scyliorhinus torazame. Next base: position 61,261,030 of record NC_092707.1, read on the forward strand.
CGTCCCGTTTTTTACCTATATCATTGGTGCCTATGTGCACCACGACAGCTGTCTGTTCACCCTCCCCCCCCAGAATGTCCTGCAGCCGCTCCGAGACATCCTTGACCCTTGCACCAGGGAGGCAACATACCATCCTGGAGTTTCGATTGCGTCCGCAGAACCGCCTGTCTATTCCCCTTACAATTGAGTCCCCTATCACTATAGCCCTGCCATTCTTCTTCCTGCCCAGCTGCGCAGCAGAGCCAGCCACGGTGCCATGAACCTGGCTGCTGCTGCCTTCCCCTGGTGAGCCATCTCCCTCAACAGTATCCAAAGCGGTATATCTGTCTTGCAGGGAGATGACCGCAGAGGACACCTGCACTGCCTTCCTACTCTTGCTCTGTCTTTTGGTCACCCATTTTCTATCTCCCTCAGTACCTTTCACCTGCGGTGTGACCAACTCGCTAAACGTGCTATCCACGACGTCCTCCGCCGCGGATGCTCCAAAGTGAGTCCATCCGCAGCTCCAGAGCCATCAAGCGGTCTAACAGGAGCTGCAACTGGACACACTTCTTGCACGTGAAGGAGCCAGGGACAGTGGGCGTGTCCCTGAGCTCCCACATCGCACACGAGGTGCATGACACGGGTCTGAGATCTCCTGCCATATCTAAAACCTTTGGTTAACTTCAACAATTTCAATTTCCCCCCCCAAAAATGTAAATAAATAAATAAACAACGAAGAAAAAAATAAATAAATATACCAATGAAAAGAAACAGAAAAACAGAAACACTATTTACCAGGGATAAAAAGCACTTCCTCCCCACCCAGCTTTGAATTCCCACCTCGATTCAAATTCCCAAACTCACTCTTTGTTGTCTCACTCCTGGCTGTCTTCCCTCTGGCTCACTGGGAGAACTGAGTAGGAGTTATCTGAAAGAACATTACAAACATTTCAGAATGGCCATGATATTCAGGTTTTCTACATCGATCAGGTTATACTCTGAGGTGCTTAAATAGTCAAAAGAAATTACAGACTAGATCGGGCCCACAGGTAGCACCGGCAACGGCCCAAATCAGGAGGACCACCACGTGCGATCATAGCGAAGCTCCATCGGCTCCAAGATAAAGAGAAGGTGCTGAACTGGGCGAGGAGCACATGGTCATGTAGATGGGAGGGACATACAATCCGCACCTATCAGGACATTGGAGTCTAACTGGCCCAGCGCTGGGAGGAGTTTAATGGGGCCAAAGCAGCTTTATTTAAAAACAAGGTACGGTTTGTCATGCTGTACTCAGCGAGACTTTGAGTAACCTACGGCAACAAAGAACATTACTTTAACACACCAGAGGACGAGAATTAGTTCATCCAGGAAAACGGGCTGAGAAGACAGCAATAATGGACAACTAGTAACTCTTAAACAAAGCTTCTTATTCTGAGCTGAACACTTATACGACCTGGCCGGTGTGATGGTGGTGGTGGTGGTGGGGGGGGGGGGGGGGGGGGGGGGGGGCGTGGAGAAGACAGAGGTACACTAAAACAAGAAAGTGAGAACAGCATGGTGGGGCAGTGGCTAGCAGTGTTGCCTCACGCCGTTGAGGTCCCAGGTTCGATCCCGGCCCTGGGTCACTGTCCATGTGGAGTTTGCACATTCTCCCCGTGTTTGCGTGGGTTTCATCCCACAGCCCAAAGATGTGCAGCGTAGGTGGATTGGCCACGCTAAATTGCCCCTTAATTGGAAAAAATGAATTAGGTACTCTAAATTTATTTATCTTTAAAAAATAAAGCGAGAAAGTGGGGGGGGGGGGGACAAAACAGGCTGAGGGCAGAGGGAGCTGGTGAGTATGCTACTGCAAGGAGGTAAAAAGGGCGGGTGGGGGGGCATCCGCAATGCAATTCCTGAAAGGGAGGGAGCAGAAGGGTGAGACAAAACAATGAACTGGGGAGAGGGGGGAAATGAAGGGACATGGGGAGGGGAAGTAGGAGGGGGAGGTAACAGGGTTACAGGAAAAAGGAAGAGGGGACTGCAAGGGTAGACGGGCTCGGGGGGTATCGGGGACTTGGTGGGGGGAGGGGGCAGGGTGGAACACTGGTCACAACAGGTCGCACGAGTGGATGGCTGGAACAAAGACGAAAGTGGCAGCCATCTTGGGTGGCCCTCAGAGAAAGGGAAACCCCGGCATGCTGGGGCACGCCCACGTGGCAAGTATGCTGACCCCGCATGAGGCGGGAACAGAAACCCCCCATCAGAATAGTCACCTAGTGTGGTAGTCTGTGTTAGGAGGATTATGGTACCTAGTAATGCCGGAATACTATTGGTGGAGAATGTACTTGTTCCCATTGGATGAGCTTGTATGTTAGCTCCGCCCTGCAAGGCGGGGTATAAGATCCCGTGCTGCCCCAGCAGCTTTCTTCTGTACCTGCGCTGCTGGGGAAACATCTAGCGTATTAAAGTCTTCAATTGTCTCCAATCTTGTTTCTGAAGTTATTGATTGTGCATCAATTTAATACGCTAGATTTAAAAGGATGGAGCTCCGAATCAAGCCGGAGTGTCTGCAACTCAGCCCCCACGCGGAAAACTCAGCGGCAACCTTCAAGCACTGGCTGGCGTGTTTTAACGGATACTTCGGAACGGCCGAAAACACATCACGGGAGAACAGAAACATCAAGTCCTGCACTCGAGGGTGAGCCCAGAAATTTACACCCTCTTCGAGGACGCGGACGACTTCGATGCAGCAATGGTGCTGCTGAAATGACATTATATTTGCCCGGTAAACCGGGTCTACACCCGACATCTGCGAGCGTCGAGGCGACAAATCCCTGGGGAATCGCTGGAAGAATTCTACCGTGCACTCCTGGTGTTGGGGAGAAACTGCAGCTGCCCACAAGTTTCGGTGAGCGACCACACAGAACGTTTGATCCGGGAGGCTTTCGTTGCAGGTATGCTGTCCTCCCAAATCCGCCAGCGATTGCTGGAGAAAGACACCCTAGGCCTCAAGGAGGCACGACCGTTACCGGCTCCCTGGATGTGGCCTCCTGGAACGCCCGTGTTTACGTCCCCGACCGCGCGGCAGCCCCCTGGGCAGCGTGGAACCCCACTGTGGCTGACCTTGAGCCATCTCCCATCCCCCCACAAGCTTGTGCTGCAAGACGGCCTGGCAAACCTGGGGGGCCCCGCTGCTATTTTTGCGGGCACCCCCGGCAGCGCTGTCCGGCCCGTGCATCAACCTGTAAGGGATGCGGTAAAAATGGTCACTTTGTGGCAGGATGCCAGGCCCTTGCGGTCGCCGCGGTCTCCGGCGGCGACTGCGAACTGCCACCACAATCCTCTCCACGGTCCCCGTGCGGCCAACGGGCACTGCCATCTTCCTCCTCCAGGGCCACGTGCGGCCTCAGGGCGCCGCCATCTTGTCCCGCAGACACCACGTGCGATGGATGGGCGCCGCCAATTTGTGCAACCACAGCCATGTGCGACCAATGGGCGCCACCATCTTGGATGGACTCTCAAGACCCCAGCTCGGCTGTCCACACACCGCCCGAAGAGAACATTCAATTGCTGCCACGAGTAGCCTCGGTGACCCTGGACCAGTCTCGGCCCCGAACACTATCGACTGCTACGACGACGGTGCTTATCAATGGGCATGAAACATCCTGCCTAATCGACTCTGGGAGCACGGAGTGCTTCATACACCCCGACACGGTAAGACGCTGTTCTCTCCCCATCCACCCCGTTAATCAAAACATTTCCCTGGCCTCCGGATCTCACTCAGTAGAGATCAAGGGTTTTTGTTTAGCTAACCTCATAGTCCAAGGAAGGAAGTTCAAAAACTACTGACTCTACGTCCTTCCCCACCTCTGCGCAGCCACACTCCCAGGATTGGATTTTCAGTGTAACCTCCAAAGTCTAACGTTCAAATTTGGCGGCCCTATACCCCCCTTCACTGTCTGCAGCCTCGCGACCCTCAAGGTCGATCCGCCCTCTCTGTTTGCGAACCTCACCCCGGATTGCAAACCCCTCGCCACCAGGAGCAGACGGTACAGTGCCCAGGACCGGATTTTTATTAGGTCAGAGGTCCAACGGTTACTGAAGGAAGGTGTCATTGAGGCTAGCAACAACCCCTGGAGAGCTCAAGTAGTGGTGGTAAAGACCGGGGAGAAGCATAGGATGGTCATCGAATACAGTCAGACCATCAACAGGTTTACGCAGCTCGATGCGTACCCTCTCCCCCGCATATCTGAACTGGTCAACTAGATCGCGCATTACAAGGTCTTCTCCACGGTGGATCTCAGGTCCGCCTACCACCAGCTCCCCATCCGCACTAGTGACTGAAAATACACTGCCTTCGAAGCAGATGGGCGGCTCTACCACTTCTTAAGGGTTCCCTTCGGTGTCACTAACGGGGTCTCGGTCTTCCAGCGAGAGATGGACCGAATGGTTGACCAGTAAGGTTTACGGGCCACTTTTCCGTACCTCGATAACGTCATCATCTGCAGCCACGACCAGCAGGACCACGACACCAACCTCCGAAAATTCCTCCAAACCGCAAAAATCCTTAATCTAACGTATAACAAGGATAAATGCGTGTTTAGCACCGATCGGCTAGCCATCCTCGGACATGTAGTGCGTAATGGAGTGATAGGCCCCGATCCTGAACGCATGCGCCCCCTTATGGAGTTCCCGCTCCCGCACTGCTCCAAGGCCCTGAAGCGCTGCCTAGGCTTTTTTTCTTACTACGGCCAGTGAATCCCCAACTATGCGGACAAGGCCCGTCCACTGATCCAATCCACAGTTTTTCTCCTGTCGATAGAGGCCTGCCAGGCCTTCAGCCGCATCAAAGCAGACATTGCAAAGGCCACGATGCACGCCATCGACAAGTCCCTCCCCTTCCAAGTCGAGAGCGACGCGTCCGACGTAGCTCTGACGGCCACCCTCAACCAAATGGGCAGATCTGTGGCCTTCTTCTCACGCACCCTCCACGCCTCCGGAATCCGCCATTCCTCAGTCGAAAAGGAGGCCCAGGCCATAGTAGAAGCTGTGCGACATTGGAGGCATTACCTGGCCGGCAGGAGATTCACTTTCCTCACTGACCAACGGTCGGTTGCTTTCATGTTCGATAATGCACAGCGGGACAAGATAAAAAACGACAAGATCTTACGGTGGATGATCAAACTCTCCACCTACAACTATGAGATCTTGTATCGTCCAGGGAAGCTAAACGAGCCTCCTGATGCCCTATCCCGCGGCACATGTGCCAACGCACAAGTGGACCGCCTCCGAGCCCTCCACGAGGACCTCTGCCACTCCGGGGGTCACTCGATTTTTCCACTTCATCAAGACCCGCAACCTGCCCTACTCCATCGACGAGGTCAGGACAGCCACCAGGAATTGCCAAATCTGCGCGGAGTGCAAGCCGCACTTCTACAGGCCAGAGAAAGCGCACCTGATAAAGGCTTCCCGTCACTTTGAACACCTCAGTATGGATTTCAAAGGCCCCCTCCCCTCCACCGACCGCAACACGTACTTCCTGAACGTGATTGACGAATACTCCCGGTGCCCTTTCGCCATCCCCTGCCCCGACATGACCGCAACCACCGTCATAAAAGCCCTCCATGGTATCTTTACACTGTTCGGTTTCCCCGCCTACATAAACAGTAATAGGGGGTCCTCCTTTATGAGCGACGAACTGCGTCAATTCCTGCTCAGCAAGGACATCGCCTCGAGCAGGATGACCAGTTACAACCCCCGGGGAAATCGACAGGGAGAGAGGGAGAACGGAACAGTCTGGAAGACCGTCCTACTGGCCCTGCGGTCCAGGAATCTCCCAGTCTCCCGCTGGCAGGAAGTCCTCCCGGATGCCCTCCACTCTATCCGGTCACTGCTGTGTACCACGACCAACCAAACACCTCACGAACATCTCCTTGTCTTCCCCAGGAAGTCCTCCTCTGGGACCTCGCTCCCGACCTGGCTGGCAGCTCCCAGACCCGTCCTGCTCCGAAAACATGTGCGGGCGCACAAATCGGACCCATTGGCCGAGAGGGTCCATTTCCTCCATGCTAACCCACAGTACGCCTACGTGGAGTACCCCGATGGCCGACAGGATACGATCTCCATACGGGACCAGGCGCCCGCTGGATCCCCACACACACCCCCGCCACCGGTCCCACCCTCCCTCCCACTGGCGCACCCCACAGCCGCCCCCTTCCCAGGTGGATCGGTTCTTCCACCGGCCCTGTCTAGGTCCTGCCCACCGGCGCACCCCACAGCTGCCCCCTTCCCAGGCCAGTCGGCCATTCCACCAGCCACGTCTAGGGGTGATGAAGCCGCCGCAGAAGCCGAAACCACGCTCCCGGGCTCACAGACGCCTGAACCTCCACCGACATCACCACCAAAGCTACGATGATCGCAGAGGGCGACCAGGGACCCCGATCGACTAATTGCTTCCTTTTGAAATGTACATTACTGTTGTAAATAGTTAAGAGTTGTAATGAGGCAAAACGCTGTACGGAGGCATTACGGTACCTTCATAACTATAACTTATACCACGTTGTAATACCAAGCCACCACCCCCGCCAGACTCTTTTTTAACAGGGGGTGAATGTGGTAGTCTGTGTTAGGAGGATTACGGGACCTAGGAATGCCAGAATACCATTGGTGGAGAATGTACTTGTTCTCATTGGATAAGCTTGCATGTTAGCTCCGCCTTGCAAGGTGGGGTATAAGAGCCCGTGCTGCCCCAGCAGCTTTCTTCTGTACCTGCGCTGCTGGGGAAACATCTAGCGTATTAAAGTCTTCAATTGTCTCCAATCTCGTTTCTGAGGTTATTGATTGTGCATCACCTAGAATGTCAGGGGACTCAATGGCCCGGTGAAAAGTTCCAGAGTCTGAGGAAGAAGAACAGGCTGAGGTGAGGAAGAGCTGGATAGGACAGACGTACCCAGCGTGCTATGGTACCAGGGTGAGTGGGGTGGCCATACTGTTTAGCAAAAGGATTAACTTCACAGCGACGGGTCGGAGAATCGCCGGGGGCTGCCGTGAATCCCGCCCCCGCCGGTTGCCGAAGTCTCTGGCACCGGATATTCGGCGGGGGCGGGAATCGCGCTGCGCCGGTTGGCAGGCCCCCCCCCCGCTCGATTCTCCGGCCCGGATGGGCCGCAGTCCCGCCAATAAATTGCCTGTCCCGCCGGCGTAAATTAAATCACCTACCTTACCGGCGGGACAAGGCGGCGCGGGCGGGCTCCAGGATCCTGAGGGGGGCGCGGGGCGATCTGGCCCCGGAGGGTGCCCCCACGGTGGCCTGGCCCGCGATCGGGGCCCACCGATCCGCGGGCGGACCTGTGCCAGCTGGCGGGGCGGAAATTCCTCCGGCGTCGGCCTAGCCTCTCAATGTTGGGGCTCGGCCCCCAAAGATGCGGAGCATTCCGCACTTTTGGGGCGGCGCGATGCCCGTCTGATTGGCGCCGTTTTGGGCGCCAGTCGGTGGACATCGCGCCGTTTCGGGAGAATGTCGCCCATGGTAACTGATAGAGTCTAGTTTTATTCATGGTTTTATTCATATAGGCGCTAGTTGAATGCGTATAGCTAAAGAGTGCTAAATATTAAAAGTGCCTTTAATGTGGGAACTCAGTCAGTGAATCATATAATGAAATAACCATTGCATTCCAGTGTACTGGGTGACACAGTATCACAGTGATTAGCATTGTTGCTTCACAGCGCCAGGGTCCCAGGTTTGATTCCCGCTAGGGTCACTGTCGGTGTGGAGTCTCCATATTCTCCCCGTGTCTGCGTGGGTTTCCTTCAGGTGCTCCGGTTTCCTCCCAAAAGTCCTGAAAGATGTGCTTGTTAGGTGAATTCTCCCTCTGTGTACCCGAACAGGCGCCGGGGTGTGGCAACTAGGGGATTTTCACAGTAACCTCATTGCAGTGTTAATGTAAGCCTACTTGTGACAATATAAAGATTATTGTTGAGTAATGTGGTGGTTACCAGTGTCTTGGAAGGGGGAATGGTGGTGTTTGTAATACACCCCCAACTGGGACCCGTGGAGGTTCAACCATCCGAGGGAGAAGGAGTTCTGTTTCTTCTCCCATGTCTACAAAGTATATCCCCGTATTGACTTCTTTGTAGTCGGTAAATCAGTGCTTTCAGGGGTATTAGAAGTGGAATATTCCGTAATAATAATCTTGGACCATGCACTACACTACGTGGATATGAGGCTGGAGATAGGCCGGGCCCAGCACCCTCCATAGAGGATGGACAGAGCCCTCCTCGCTGACAAGGTGTTCTATGAAAAATGTCACAAGCATCGATGGATGTGTAATCTGCAACCAAAATGCGGAGGTCTCACCCTCCACATTATGGGAGGCACTGAAGGCTGTGACAAGGGGGGGTAATAATGGCAGATTGCTTAGAGAAAGAAAGGAGTGGTCAGCTAGGCAACAGCTGATCGATTGATATTGGATGTGGATCGACGGTACTCCACAACCCCCGCCGTGGAACTACTGGCGGAGAGGAAAAAGCTACAAATGGAATTTGAAGTGCTCTCCACTGGGAAAGCAATGAACGAACTCTGCCAGACAAGGGGGTCCTTTTATGAACATAGAGACGAGGCCAGCCACCTGCTGGCTCACGAAATGATAAAGCAGGCAGCCAGGTGGGAGATAGCACAGGTGAAGGGCAGGAATGGCAAACTAATAGAAGGTCGCAAAGGCCTCATTGATTTTGTCTGACGCCGTGGCTAGTTTGCCATTCCTGTCCCTCACCTGCGCTATCTCTGGTAGAAGAGGTTAAGAGGGATCTGCGGAGCTGGGACTCACTCCCACTCTCCTTGGCGGGGAGAGTGCAGACAATCAAAAAGAACGTGCTGCCAAGATCCCTCTCGATCTTCATCCCCAAGGTATTTTTCACCAAAGTAGACAAACTAATCATGGAGTTTGAGTGGTGGGGGGAAAAAACCCAGAATACGGAACAGTGTCCTGGAAAGGAGGAGGATCATGAGGTGTTTGGCTCTTTCAAACCTCCTATTCTACCACTTTGCAGCTAATGCAGAAAAGGTATGGGGGTGGATCAAGGAGCCTGAAATGGAATGGATGAGAACAGAGGAGGCTTCCTGCATGGGAACATCCCCCCCCGAGCACTGGCCATGGCCCCACTCCCATTTCCCCCAGCCAAGTACTCAAGAAGCCTGGTGGTAGTGCCCACTCTGAGGACATGGAATCAACTTGGGTACCATTTCCATCTGGATGCATTGTCCACTATGGTCCCCGTCTGCAGAAACCATAAATTCACCCCTGCGACAATAGACACCTCCTTTAAATGGCGGAGACATGAGGAAAGGTTACTGACTGTGGAGGGCCTATACGTTGACGGCAGAGTAGCGACCCTGGGGGAACTAACGGGCAAGCTCCAGTTCCAATGTATGCAACTGAGGAACTTCCTCCACAAGGAGACCGCAACCATCCCCCAGCAACCCTACACACCCTACTGGACAGACGTCTAACATTGGACAAACTAAAGGATCGCAGCTACACTGACATGTGCGGACGACTGCTGGAGGAGGTAAGGGCACCGCTGGATGAGACACAGGAACAATTGGAGGAAGATCTAGGCACGGAAATAGGGGGAGGACTCTGGATTAAAGCACTGCATAGGGTGAACTCCACCTCCAAACGCAGCTAAAGGTACTGCACAGGGCGCACTTGACCAGAATACATATGAGCTGGTCCTTCTCGGAGTTGGAGGGCAAATGTGAATGTTGCCAGGCAGGCCTTGCCACCCACACCCACATGTTCCGGTCTTGCCCCAGGCTTGTTGGGTACTGGACCGCCTTTTTTGAGGCCATGTCTAAGATTGTGGGAGTGAGGGTAGAGCTGTGCCCACTAGTGACGGTCTTTGGGGTATCAGAACAGCCAGAGCTCTTTACAGGGAGAGCAGCAGGCGCCCTCATTATCATCTTCCTGATCGCCCAGCGGAGACTCTTGCTCGGCTGGAGATCAGCAGTACTATCCAAGGCCTCAGACTGTCTGTCCAACTTAGCGGAATTCCTCGAATTGGAAAAGATAAAATCGACCGTCAGAGGATCGGAGGAAGACTTCTGCAAAATTGGGAACAATTCACCTACCTGAGAAAGGACCTGTTCGTGACCAGCAACCAATAAGGGAAGTGAGGGGTGCGGGGAGCAGGGAGGGGGAAAGGGGGAAGGCACTACCCAGAGTACAGGGAAAGCAGGGTACAGGAACCAAAGGGCACCGAAGGAAGGAGAGCCCATGGGTGCGGCCACAGCAACAACAACGGATACTTCTGGGTGGCCGCAAAAACTCCGCTGGTGTATTTTAATACAATGGGGCCACATGCAAACAGTGAAACTATTTGGGGACCCAAAGTTAACAGGCCTCGGAGCTGTATATATGTTTCATGTGTATTCACACCTGAGTGATCCGTTTTCCCTTTTTTCGTTTTATTTTTCTATTTGTATTTTTATTCTTTTGTCTTTCGTTTTGCATTATTGTCACAAGTAAATACAAAAACCAATAAAAAATGTTTTTAAAAAAATACAGACATTTCAAAATGGTTATTACAAATGATACAATTGTATTTAAGTTGCCTATATAGATCAAGTTGCACTTTGAGGTGCTTCAATACAGTTGTGACACATGTAATATTCACTGTGTACATTCAATGTGAGCCATACAGCCCGAGGGGTTCTTCCAATTCCCCTCCCCCTCGGTGCACTGTGGCTGAAAGGTCTTAGACGGTGACCTTCACTTGGTCGCTATCTGTCACCTATAATACTATTTCTAACCTTTCTTCAATATGTACTGCTCTATCCCTCGCAACCCGCTTGCAAACCCCGCCCCCCACCACCCCCCCCACACCCCCACCCTCCGGTGCCCTCTCAGTGATCCTCAACATGTTTGGCCCTCCTAACTTTACTGCTACGTCCAGGTGTATTCCAGGATCCACATCAGAGGTGGAGGCAGTCAGCTGCTTTCTATGTCCAGTGGCCTTCGATGTGCCTGCCGGTCGTCTTCTGAGGACTCTGGGGCTGGAGGGCTCCGGCACACTTGACGGTGGCACATGCACAGCCGTGCCGCCCTGTTCTGGGTGCTGACTGCGAGACACAGCCCTGTCAGAGGAGTGGAGCTTGGGAGTGTTGGTGCCCACCGTCGCCACTCCATAGGATGGGTCCAGGCTGCTACACTGCACCCCGTCCTCCCGGTCGGTGCCCATAGGGTTCACCTTGGAATGGAGGGGCAGCTGGTTCGAGCCCCAGCTGCCACTGCATCATCTGACTCTGCCAGCCTTGTTGGCTCCCCGATGTCTGCACCATGGTGTCGATACCCTCAGTGATGCTCCTCAGTGATTCGGCCATGCTCTGCAGCGTCTCGGCAATGCCCACCTGCGTCTGAGACAAGCCTCGGGCATTTTATTTTTAGAGTGTGACAAGTCCCCGAGCGCCTCAAGTTCCGCCCGGTACTGCGTCATGTCCCCCAGCAAGTCAGACAGTCTGCCGAGGCCCTCAGCCATGGCCGTCACCAACTGCGCCATGCCTTGGGCACCTACACTAATGCTGCCAATAACGTGCACCAGGTTCTCCAGTGCAGTCGCCAGCCTAGCAGTGTTGACCTCAGTACCATGCATTGCCACTGACATCTCCTGCACCCATAGTCTCTGGGACTCCTCCAATCAGCTATGGACCTGCTGTGGGGTCGCGGACATCTCCCTCTCAATGTGCCAGCCAAACCATAACGTCCGCACCAGCTCTGGGTAAACCTGGTCCCAGCACCCGACTGGGACCCAGCTGGGTCCTGGGATCCATCAGACCTCCGACTGCTGTCTTGCCTGGGTGTTCCTGCCTCCACCTGATTTGCATCAGCAACTGAGTGGTGCTCACCAGAATGTGCCCCAGTAGCCTGTCCACTAAAGTCTCAGCGCTGTTCGGGGCTGGGATGACAGCTGTGAGGTATCAATGGTGGCAACTTCGGAACTCTCCTCCAAGATTTTCTCCTGGGAGGCAGGGACAACCACGAATGGGCTAGCGCCGGCGGCTGGAGTCCTGTGGGAGAAAGGACATGCAGTCAGTGGGAGCGATACGTCAGTCAGTATGGCAATAATAACTCACGTTTGACAGGTCCTCTGGGTGGGGCCCGTAGATCCTCAGCTCTGAGGCATGTGCCGACCTCCGCATTGGTGACCGCTCTGTCCTTAGCGACACCCGCCACCTCCAGGGCCCGTTCCTCGAAGGTCGTGAGGATTCTTATGTCCTGCACCCCACCGCCAGTCAGGGCCCTGTCCCGACAATTGTGGGACAGCCCCTCCTGTGGAGACACAGAGAGGGCATCATTAGCCGCACGTGTGGGTCACAGTGGTTGGGGCGAGTGTGAAGAAAGGGTTGAGAAGAGTGAAGGGAGGTGGGTGGGGCGAAGGGAGGAGTTAAGGGAGGGGTGAAAGGAGGGGGGTGAAGGGAGGAGGGTAAAGGGACGGGCGTGAAGGGAGGGGGGTGAAGGAGGGTTTGGGGGTGCAGTTCGCGTGGAGCTGTGAAGGTTTTTGGGGGGTTATCTACTCACACGTGTGGCCCAGTATAGGTGTTGACTTTCTTGCGGCATTGGAGGCCAGTCCTGCTGGTCACGCTGCCTGAACTGTCACTTCATCCCAGGCAGCACTGGGTGCCCTGCGGCTCACCCCCCGGGTCCCTCAGAGGAACAGGATATCCATCCTGGCCTCGATCACATCCAGGGGCCTCCCAAAGTCCTCATCTCCAAATCTTGGGGCCGGTCGTCTCGGCGCCATGGCTGCAAGCTGAGTTAGGTTGGCTGCACAAGTGCAGCTTAAATGCTTCTTGACCTTGTTAGCGGGGGGCTGGCAAGCGCTGCCATGGCGAATCGCCTTCATTTGCAGCATGAAGCCTGTGGAGCCTCATTAAGTGGACCAATTAACATTGTATTGCGTTGCCAACCTCGTCAGGCTGAGTGCCGGGAAGCTCTCGGCCATTCCCGCTCGCTAGCACCCTGAGAAATCTTTCCGGAGAATCGCGCCCATTAGCTCTAAAACACTTTGAGATATCCTGTGGTCAGGACAGGAGCTATGCAAATATAAGTGGGGCGGGCATGGTGGAACAGTGGTTAGCACGGCTATCTCACGGTGCCAAGGCCGGTTCGATTCCGGCCTTGGGTCACTGTCTGTGTGGAGTTTGCACATCCTCCCCGTGTGTGCGTGGGTTTCCTCCGGGTGCTTCGGTTTCCTCCCACAGTCCAAAGATGTGCAGGTTAGATGGATTGGCCAAGATAAATTGTCCCTTAGTATCCAGGGATGTGCAGGTTAGGTGGGGTCACTGGGATAGGGTGTGGGAGTGGGCCGAGGTAGGGTGCTCTTTCAGAGGGTCGGTGCGAGCTCGATGGACCGAATGGGATTCACTGTAGGGATTCCATGGAGTGTACAATTTTTATCCCTGGTGGCACTGGGGCAACTCAGGATTTCCTTAGAGATTTGATGAGGAAAAGTGTGGGCTGGAAATTGATCTCTGCATGCATGGATGCCCGAGCTGAAATAGCAGTCAATTAGGATGCTTCCAACCACTGGGGCCTGTGCAGAGAGACTGAGACTCCAGTTCTCCACAGATGCCATCCCAACTTCACAGTTACTCCAATATTCCCCAGCGTTCAATCTGTCTGCTGAGTACCATCACAGCATCTGTCTGGGCACAATCCTGAAATAAAAGTCACAACCAAAAACCAATCCGTGAAAACTGTCATGATATTCAAACACACACATCATGATGGACACACCAACAGGCAAATCAGAGCACACAACACCACAACCAATCACAGACAAGAACACCAACCACATAAAAAGCACGAGCACGACACCTGGTGGTCAGTAGGTCTGGGGACAAAGAAACAGGGAAGAGCTGTTAAAACATCACAAGCAGGGAACCCCCACGTGCAGAGTGCAAAGACAAAACTGTACATAGTAAGTTTGAATAAAATAGCGTTGTACCATATACAACCGTGTTGGCTCATCTGTGTGTCAGAACACCCAACACCACATGGTACAGGAGTGGATCGATACCTGCCTACTAACCTGCCATTCTGGACATGGACCACACCGACGGACCGCAGCCGTTGCAGGTCGCGGGGAACCTAGGTACCAATTGGAAGCTCTTCAGGCAGCGATTTGACCTGTACATCCGTGCCACCGAAAAACAGAGTGCCTCGGATGAAACGAAGATTGCAATGCTCCTCTTCTACGCAAGTCAGCACGCCACCGACGTCTTCAACTCACTGGTGTTCGAAGAGGGCGAAAACCAGTCCAAATATGACACGGTCATCCTCAAGCTGGACCAGCACTTTCAAGTTGAAGTAAATGAAAGTTTTGAAAGATACCTCTTTCAGCAACGCCTGCAAGGTAAGGAGGAGCTTTTTCAACCCTTCTTGACGCACCTCCGGATTCTAGCGCAGTCCTGCGGTTACGGCACCATCACAGAGTCCATGATCAGGGACCAGATTGTTTTTGGCGTTGCCTCTAGTGGCCTACGCCAGCAGCTTCTTAAAATAAAAAGCCTCACCTTAGCGTCTGCTGTGGAAGCCTGTGTCCTCCACGAAAATGCTACCTGCCGTTTTGCCCGATTTCAGGCGTCCGAGTTGGCACGGAGGGGGTCCCCAGCCGTCGAATCGGCAAGCCAGGCCGCCCACGACGTCGAACGCATCCAGGCCGTCGATTACTTCCCGACCCACGGCCCGGACGACAGCGGCCGCTTCCCGCGCTTTTCGCGGTCTCCCGCGCAGGTGCGCGCCAAAAATAACGGCCACAACGAGGGACGCACTGCGCAGGCGCGCCCACCGCAAGATCGCACTGCGCATGCGCAGTGGCGCAACGAACGCCGTGACGTCATGACGTGCGGCAATTGTGGAGCTCTACATTTAAAAGGGCAATGTCCTGCAAAAAACCGACAGTGCCTCAGATGTGGCAAGATGGGCCACTACGCAGCCCACTGTCGTTCGGCTCAACCCATGGATCCGGCGCATCCTCGACAATCTCGCAGACAAGTCAGGACCGTCCAGCCCACGCATCAAGACTTCCAGTTAAGTGATGCAGATGACCAGGATGCCTTCCGCGTTTCCGTCATCGATGTCAACAAGGTCAATGCCATCAATCCAGCCGATGAGTGGTGTGCCACCCTGACGGTCAACCGATCGCGCGTCGCCTTCCGTCTGGACACCGGCGCATCCGCCAACCTGATTGCATATTCTGCAGTCCAGGCCATGAAGGTCAAACCACCCATCACGCCATCCCGGCTCAAGATGGTTGACTATAACGGGAACGTCATCCCGTCCATAGGATCTTGCCAGCTACAGGTAACTCACAAGATGCACACGGCCACACTCCCCTTCGAAGTTGTCGGCTCATCAAAGGACTCGTTACTGGGCGCACAGGCGTGTAAGGTCCTTCACCTGGTACAGCGCATTATGTCTCTCTCTCCAGATGAGATATCCGACTTCCCGGATGCTGAGTTCCACGCAAATCTCCATTCCCTCCTTGCTCACAACCAGGAGGTTTTTGAAGGCATGGGGACATTGCCATACACGTACAAGATTCGACTCAGACCAGACGCCATCCCTGTCGTTCACGCACCTCGCAGGGTTCCTGCGCCACTCAAAGACCGCCTCAAGGTACAACTGCAGGTTCTTCAGGACCAAGGGGTCCTATCCAGGGTCACGGAGCCCACGCCATGGGTCAGCTCCATGGTCTGTGTAAAGAAGCCCTCTGGCGAGCTCCGTATATGTATAGATCCTAAAGATCTGAATAACAACATCATGCGGGAACACTATCCCATCCCGAAACGAGAGGACCTCACCAGCGAGATGGCGCGAGCCAAAATATTCACCAAATTGGATGCGTCCAAAGGATTTTGGCAGATCCAACTGGACCCGGCCAGCCGAAGACTATGCACATTCAACACCCCTTTTGGCAGATTCTGCTACAACCGGATGCCATTCGGCATCATTTCAGCATCTGAAGTTTTCCACCGCATTATGGAGCAGATGATGGAAGGCATCGAAGGGGTACGTGTATATGTGGACGATATCATCATTTGGTCCACCACTCCGCAGGAACACATGCATCGTCTACGACGTGTCTTCACCCGCATACGACAAAATGGCCTGCGTCTCAACCGTGCGAAGTGTGCCTTCGGCCAGACGGAGCTGAAATTCCTCGGGGACCACATCTCAAGGTCAGGGGTCCGTCCCGATGCAGACAAGGTTAGCGCCATCACAGCCATGCCACGACCGGCTGACAAGAAGGCTGTCCTAAGATTCCTGGGCATGGTCAACTTCCTTGGGAAGTTCATTCCCAACCTGGCTTCTCATACAACAAATATGCGCCATCTCGTAAAAAAATCGACAGAATTCAACTGGCACCAATCGCATCAGCGGGAATGGGAGGAGCTCAAGCACAAACTGGTCACGGCACCAGTGCTGGCCTTCTTTGACACGACTCGCCCTACAAAGATCTCAACAGACGCCAGCCAATCTGGTATTGGAGCGGTACTCCTGCAAAAAGACAGCACGTCGTCATGGGCCCCGGTTGCATATGCCTCACGAGCCATGACCCCTACTGAACAGCGCTACGCGCAAATCGAAAAAGAATGCCTGGGCTTGTTAACTGGACTGGACAAGTTCCACGACTATGTGTATGGCCTGCCACGATTTACGGTCGAAACTGACCACCGCCCCCTGGTCAACATCATTAACAAAGACCTGAACGACATGACTCCTCGCCTCCAGCGCATCTTACTTAAACTCAGGAGGTACGATTTCGAACTGATCTACACTCCGGGGAAGGATCTCATCGTGGCGGACACTCTTTCCCGAGCAGTGAGCACACCACCAGATGCGGAGGGGTTCGTGCGTCAAATTGAGGCACACGTAACTCTGACAGCAGCAAATCTGCCAGCTGATGATCCTAGTCTGGCCCACATACGCGCAGAGACGGCGACTGACCCCCTTCTGCAGCGAGTGATGCGCCACATGACGGAAGGGTGGCTCAAAGGGCAGTGCCCCCAGTTTTATAATGTGCGAGATGATCTTACCAACATAGACGGGGTCCTTATGAAATCAGACAGGATCGTTATTCCGCACAGCGTGCGCCAGATGATTCTTCATCAACTACACGAAGGCCACTTGGGCGTCGAAAAATGCAGACGAAGGGCCCGGGAGGCGGTATATTGGCCGGGTATTAATGAAGACTAGCCAACATGGTGCTCAACTGCACAACCTGTCAGAGGTTTCAGCCGGCGCAACCTCCGGAAACACTTCTACCACACGAGATGGTGACGTCCCCCTGGGCGAAGGTGGGTGTTGACCTATTTCACGCGCTCGGCAGAGATTACATCGTTATTATAGACTACTTCTCAAACTACCCGGAAGTCATGCCTCTCCATGATCTGACGTCGTCCGCAGTCATTGGGGCCTGCAAGGAAACATTTGCTCGCTATGGCATTCCAAGGACTGTCATGTCAGACAATGGACCCTGCTTCGCCAGCCGTGAATGGTCGTCCATGCCTCTACATCCACAATCGAACGGGAAGGCTGAAAAGGGTGTCCACATCGCCAAGCGGCTCCTGTGCAAGGCGGCTGCTGCCGGATCGGACTTTAACCTTGCCTTGCTGGCCTATCGATCAGCCCCGCTATCCACGGGTCTCTCGCCAGCGCAGCTACTAATGGGTCGCTCCCTCAGGACGATGGTACCTTCCATCCTGGCACCAACAACAGACCATGAGGCGGTTCTTTGGAACATGCAAATGCAGCGTGATCGCCAGAAAAGTCGGTACGACACACGAGCGACGGACCTGCCCCCCCTGTCCTCCGGAGACAAAGTACGCGTCCATCAACCGTATGGTGGCTGGTCAGCACCGGCCGAAGTCCTCCGACAAGTGGCTCCCCGCTCGTTCCTGGTTCGCATGCCGGATGGTTCAGTGCGTCGCCGCAATCGGCGCGCCCTTCGCCGACTTCCACGCTCACAGCCACACAGTACGCACATGCCAGATCCTCAACAGGCTTCCGAGGATGACTTTGTGGAGCTGCCGCACATCACGCCCTTTCCATCGCCACCCATGGCCATGCCTGCACAGCAGCCGGTGGTTCTTGATCCACCCTTGAGGCGATCAACCCGAACTCGTCGCAAGCCCATTAGACTGGACTTATAATACCGTTCATATGTTTAACAAGTTGCACAATTTTACATGATAACCTGTTGTTGTTTATCGTTCCAGATGTCGTCTGACTGGACAACTGTTCAAGTTTTTTTTTTCTTCTTCTCTCGTTCGCATTTATGTTATGTTATGGTACAACTTGGTTCATGTGACGCACCCGACATCGCCCCATGTACATAGTTCCGTCATATGCACATGCTGCACACGACACACACACACTCTTAGATGCACTCACGACACGATCATATTTATTACCACGTAGGCACATATCTTTGTAAAAAGGGGGGATGTCATGATATTCAAACACACACATCATGATGGACACACCAACAGGCAAATCAGAGCACACAACACCACAACCAATCACAGACAAGAACACCAACCACATAAAAAGCACGAGCACGACACCTAGTGGTCAGTAGGTCTGGGGACAAAGAAACAGGGAAGAGCTGTTACAACATCACAAGCAGGGAACCCCCACGTGCAGAGTGCAAAGACAAAACTGTACATAGTAAGTTTGAATAAAATAGCGTTGTACCATATACAACCGTGTTGGCTCATCTGTGTGTCAGAACACCCAACACCACAAAAACCTTACCCAGAACACTTCCAATAATAGATAGGAGTTGTTCACCCTGTGCCATCCCTCAGTGCTTGTCGTATTGATGTGTCTGTTCATGTGCTGCTCCAATGCCTGCAGTACGCACTGACGTGGTGGGTGGTCTTTACCTGAGCTGCACTCTAACATTACAGAGATGTTCCTGTAGTGATATCTGTATTTGTTAATACATGATTAGTTAATGTGCAGTTAGTACAGTCAGATGATCACTAGATGGCAACACTAACAGGAACTATAAGGAGATTCCCGCTCTTTCTTAGTGTTAGTGTGTGTGTATTGCAGCTAGAGCATAGAGGTGACCAGCTCAGAGTGTAGCGTATTATATTCGTTGTTCATTTAATCTAATCTTAGTTAATTCTATTACTAGTCAAAGTATTAAAGTAAAAGAACTCACAAGTATATTATTTTGTTACTCAATAAATAATTTGTCATCAACTGGAAGACTTCGACTGTTTATCATCAAGTTAAATACAACTCGGCAAGACAAATGAGTAATATATTAATTACATCCCTGTATTATAACATGGTACCAGGTAGAAAAAAGCTGTTGTCAAGGAGTTGGTCATCACGTTCGAGCTCTGTGGAGTTGGAGTTGGATTCCTTCATGCTCCATGACAGTGACTACAGGCTTTGTAGTTGGCCTGTCAATGCACCAAGCATACCGGTGTGCATGATCAACTGTATTCTGCCTGTATGCTATCACATTAATGTCCACACTCTGAAGCGGAACTTGTCTGTGGCCTTGCTATCTGATGAACAGGCATACAAAATATTCTTTTGCTTTGGCCTTGGTGCAGCTCACTCGTGGCCAGTGTCTCGCAACATGCAGTTCCTCGAAGGTACATGCAGTTCCAAGATCTGATCCAGCGGCTGTTCATGTCAGATTAAGTGACAGTGCTTCTTCATCAGAGGTCAAGTGTAGCTGTTGACCTTACTTGTGAGTCTGCAGTGGCTGGTGATGAGGCTGTTGCGTAAGGGTGTCAGGCGGGTGAGGGATGGGAGGTGGGTGGAACACAGAAGGTCAATGGCCACACCATCTGCAGCTTACCCATCATGCCAGGCAGCAGGATGAGATTGAGGTGGCATTTGAGAATGGGCATAAGGCAGGAACATGCTGTCATGCTGGGTGTTCTTAGCGACGTCACGTGCAATGGCCTTGGTTACCACTGGCCACATGTTGCGGATCCCTGTATCCTCCAGAGCATTCAGATGATAGAGACGTGCCTGTCTCCTGCAAGTTTGGCCCTGCTCCCTCCTGCTATGGGCCACCTGGTCCTGCAAGAAAGCTGAAAGAGTGTTAGTGACTGTGTTGCAATGTGTTTGGGTGATGTGCCTTCCATAGTTGAATAGTTGGAGGCAATGTGGAAGCAGCGAGAGATGGATATGAGGATGGCAACATTGGGAGGTGTTCTCGAGAATGGAGTAACTGAATGTTCGACATGGGAACTGATTGCTAGAGATTGTTTCTGGATGAGAGATGCATCAGGAGGGGTGCATTGAACAGTGTGAGGTGTTGCGGGTGAGGATTTCCTTTGCAGATTGTTCACTGACATTGAACACCCAGGTGTGGCCAATGAACATCTTCCAGCACTGCTGCCAGGCCCTCGGTACCAAACCCCTTGTACTCACCTCTCTGGCAACCTGCCCCCTTTCACTTCGCAGGGTGTGCCTACGGGGCCTTCAAGCCTCCGATGAAAATGCATCATCTCTCATCCTTTCCCACCTCCGGGACTAATGCCTCCAGTGATTCATCGGAAAACCTGGGATCCATTTTCTGTGCGTTTGCGTCTATCCATGTCTTCTGAAGATAATCTGCAACAAATTCCCTTTTAGAGGTGCAGGCGAGTGATGCGTCATGCTAACCATACACTCCACTGGTCCCCCTGCTGAGCAGCAGCAAGTTAGCAGCATGTTTCTCACAGGGCGGCATGCTGAGATCATTTAGACGAGGAAGCAGTACAAAGTTTGTGTGCTGCCTGCCTCAACAAGACCAAGTGTGGGGTGATCGCGCAGCGTGACACCAATGTCTGAAAATAATCCTTGATGAGTATTTCCCTCATGATCTCAGATCTATCATACTTAATTCCACTAGTTGCATTTCTTGTTACAATTCTCCTGGTATCTACTTTTGGGTTACCTTTTAATCCTGAGTGTTTTCTTGTGATTTTACTTCTATCGGGGGAAATCACATTTTTATTTCCCTTGGGCATTTTGTTTTACTTTATCCTTTCCTTGAATGTCCTGTTTATTTTGACTTATTTTTGGTGGTCTTCTCTGTTAGCTAATCCATGCAGGTGCTCTCTTCCACCTAAGTTCCTCTCCACTGCATCCCTTTAATGTGAACTGGCCACGCAATCTCCCTTTAAGTCTACTTCTGACTGTCCAGCCCTTCAAATAAATACCTGGTTATTGATCTGTTTTTTTCTTTCTTGCTCTCCTTACTTCTTTCTCATTGCTGAGACCTCCTGCTGCCACCCCCAGGAGGCTTTGAAAAATCAGCTTTTGCTGCAGTGGAACATTTATTATTTATTCAGCAAATGCAAAGTCCCTAAGACAAGCAGATTCTTCCAGTCCTGCTGTGTTGAGTGTGGATAGGCCTCCGCTAAGTCTGCAGATTGGACATTCTCCTATGATGTGGTGCACAGTTTGTTCTCCCACAGGCACAAAGGGGCTGACACTAATGCCCCATCTGTGGAGGTTGGCCAAGCAAGGACCGTGGCCGGTACTGAACATGTTAAGGGTAGACCACTCTTCCCTTGGAACGTTAAAGCTAAGTAGTTGTTGGGTTGGGATTGTGGTGTTCTTTGTGTTGCTTATTTCAGGATGGTTGGCGTAGTGTTCACAAAGACCACAAAATAGCTTGAACTTAAACAAAGCTATACATTTATTAACTTGGATTCGACACGTGTTCCTAAAGAGTACACAGTTGATTGATAACTACACTCTAAAGTACAGTCATCAACGCTAATCTCACTACTGGTTTAAACTATGGTATGTACTCACACTATCTGTACTTCTGACTCTCACTAGCGAACTCCTGCACATACTCTCCCACAAGGCATAGCATCACTGCCTTCTATAGTTGTAACTGTAGCTCCCTCTAGTGGCTACTCTCGACACTTCATTAACCCTTGCAGTACTGACAGTTATGATAATACCACAGGGGTTAAGACCAGGTGCTTGTTTGTCATGGCCAATGATTCCCATTCATTTGGCCAGGTGGAATTTGCGTTGAACTCCTGGGTGGGAGGCTTTTTCCAGATCGGCCTACTTGATGGGGTTCGTACCTTGGGTGGGCTGAATAGATCAACATGGAGTGGCAGGTGGAGGGAATTGCAAACTTTTCCTGTTGTTTTGTATGTTGGATGCTGGCAGACATGTGGAGGAGTGACATTTATCAGGACAGGGAGCCAAGGGACTGATGTTGAGCGTAGTGTTTCAGTAGTGATACACATAGTAGCATTCAACCGGGTGTCATCTCTGCCCTGTTATAAATCAGCATGTTCTGAAGTGTGAGGTAATAATGATTAGCATATTAGCATTCACTGTTTTAAATTGTATATCAGACAGCAGCTTTCAGCAATTGTACAAGTGTAATTAAACAAATGGTAGATCCCCACTAAACATGCCAGAAAAAAATAGGGCTTGTCCATTCCTGTATAATGGTAAATGTAATGGTTGGCATGGTAGCACAGTTGTGAGCACTGTTGCTTCACAGCGCCAGGGTCCCAGGTTCGATTCCCACTTGAGTCACTGTCTTTGCGGAGTCTGCACGTTCTCCCTGTGTCTGCGTGGGTTTCCTCTGGGTGCTCCGGTTTCCTCCCACAGTCCCGAAAGACGTGCTTCTAGGTTAATTGGACATTCTGAATTCTCCCTCTGTGTACCCAAACAGGCGCCAGAGTATGGCGACTAGGGGATTTTCACAGTAACTTAATTGCAGTGTTAATGTGAGCCTACTAGTGACAATAATAAAGATTATTGTTGAGTCTAAACAACCTCCCTGGTACTGAAAACTAACCTTTAAAAGTGGCTTTATTCCTTTGAATTCTAATTACTTTTGGGGAGTTAAAATAATCATTTTTAAAAATTGTTTTGTATTGATTGTTTAATCTTTCTCTCCCTCAGTGTCATCTCTCCTCCTTTAATTTTGCTTTCTCTCCATGGGTTTGGCGTTGAATAAATATTCTGATTGATACTTCCTGGTTCAGATTCGGTGGGTGGGACATTGTGGCCGTTCCCCAGAGGCGGAAGTTGCGAACAACGGGAAACGCCATTCACAACAGCGGGACTGGAAGATCCCATCGCTGGACAATGTGGCGGAGGAGCTGCCTCCACCGCCACAAAGGGGGGCGGGGTACGGGAGTGGAAAATACCCCCCTGTATGGTTCATTAAGGGGAGGCATAGTGGTATTATCACTGGACGAGTAATCCAGAGATCCAGGGTGATGCTCTGTGGACCCAGGTTCGAATCCCACCAAACTGTGAAATTTGAATTCCACAAAAATCTGGGATTCAAGGGGCAGGATTCTGTGGGAATCGGCGGGGCGGGCAACTCCAGCGCGAAGGGGTGTCGTGAACCACTCCGCCGTCAGGCTGCCCCAAAGGTGCAGAATCCTCCGCACCTTCAGGGGCTAAGCCGGTGCCGGAGTGGTTTGAGCCACGGCGGCCGGCGGGGAAGGGGCTTGGCGCTGAAGGGCCTCCGGCAGCTGCCGTGAGTTGGCGCATGCGCGGGAGCGCCATCGTGTGCTAGCATCATCCCAGCGCATGCGGGGGTTCATCTCCGCGTTGCGGAAGACCACAGCGGCCGACGTGGGAGAATAGAGTGCCCCCACAGGACAGGCCCGCACGCGGATCGGTGGGCCCAATCGCGGGCCAGGCCCCCGTGGGGCACCTCCAGGGGCCAGATCCCCCCGCGCCCCCCCCCCCCCCCCGAGGACCCCGGAGGCCACCCGCGCAGCCAGGTCCCGCCAGCAAATATCTGGTGTAATAGACGCTGGCGGGACTGGCCAAAAACGGGCGGCCACTCGGCCCATCGCGGCCGGAGAATCGCCGGGGGGGGGGGGGGGGGGGGGCCACTGCCAGCGGCCGCCGACCGGCACAGCACAATTCCCGCCCCCGCCAAATCCCTGGCGCCAGAGAATTCGGCAGCCGGCGGGGGCGGTATTCAGGCGGGGGGTCGGAGAATCCCGCCCAAGAAGTCTAATGATGACCATGAAACCATTGTTGATTGTTGTAAAAGCCCACCTGGTTCACTAATGTCCTTTAGGGAAGGAAAACTACCATCCTTACCTGGTCTGGCCTACCTGTGACTCCAGACCCACAGCAATGTGGTTGACTCTTATTTGCCCTCTGAAGTGGCAGAGCAAGCCACTCAGCTCAAGGGCAATTAGGGATTGGCAATAAATGCTGGCCAGCCGGAAATGCCCACATTTCCGGGAATGAATAAAAAAAAATGAACCATTCTTCATCGCTAATTACCCTTGAACTGAGTGGCTTGCTAGGCCATCTCAGAGGGCAGTTAAGAGTCAACCACATTGCTGAGGGCCAAACCCAGTTAGGATGACAGATTTGTTCCCTGAAGGGCATTAGTGAACCAGATGGGTTATTATGATCATCTCATTCTCTCATCTGATTAGTTAAGCAAATTTACAGAAGCTTTCTCTGGTCACATAGGTCCTTGATCCCCTGTATAGGGTGCTGTGCCAAAATGACACTTGAATCCTTAAAGTTTCTCGTATAAAAAAGCCCATTGAAAGTCCATGGATAAGTGTGTGAGTAATGAATGGCTGGCATTGTTTGTTCACTCTGATAACAACTGATGTAATCTCTCATTCACTGTGCTGTTTTACTGTATTGATTAGACCCCAGCTTCAGTGTTTGTCTCCCTATCATGACAACGCTGTAACTGACAATGCCCATAGTATATGGATTCTCCTTTATGGATTGAAGTTTTTTCTCCTATTCCACTTTGTCCTTAATCTCTCTGTTAGTTTGCTTCACCTGTCCCAATATTTTATAAACATTGGATAATGACCTCCTTGAAATCCATCTGATACCGCTAAAACTCTTTTGCTTATTGGATGACATTGAACATTGGTGGGTGGGGGGGGGGGCATTCTTTTTCTTTGGTGTTTATATTTAAAATGTTGGGGGTTGTTTGGGGGTGGGTTGGATAGGGATTGTTGGTCAGGGGATTGCCATTGTATTTGTTACTGTTGATTAGTTGTTGGTGGGTGTAAATCTGATGAAAATGTGACAAAGGAGGAAAATAACAATATTTTTTTAAAATAAAACTCTTTTGCTTTACTGGTTGGATTGAACAAATTCTTCTGGAGTCAGGCTGTGCATCCATGGCCTACTTGTTAAAAAATTGTAGCTTCTTGTTTATTTATTCATGGTATGTGGGCGTCGCTGGTTGGCCAGCATTTATTGTCCATCCCCAAATGCCCTTGAGCTGAGTGGCTTGCTAGACCGTTTCAGAGGGCATTTAAGAATTACCCATATTGCTGTGGGTCTGGAGTCACATGTAGGCCAGACCAGGTAAGGACGACAGATTTCCTTCCCTAAAGGACATTAGTGAACCAGATGGGTCTTCACAACAATCTACGATGGTTTCATGGTCATCATTTTAATTCCACATTTTTTTATTGAATTCAAATGTCACCATCTGCCATGGCGGGATTTGAACCCTGGTCCCCAGAACATTACCCTGGGTCCTTGGATTACTAGTTCAGTGACAAAAGAACTACTCCACTGCCCTTTTGATGTTCTCCTTCCACTACGTAAATTCTGTGAGCCCCAATGTTTACTGGCAGTTCTGAGGAGTCACAGCCATCCAATGATGCAGCCACCATGGGCAGGATTTTCTGGTCTCACCTGCCTGAGACCGGAAATTATCATCTGAGGTCAACGGACCTTTAAATGGTCTGTCTAATAGTCTGCGGTGATTCCTGTGGCGGGCGGGGCTGGAAGATTTACCCCCATATTGATGGAGGTTTTTGCTTTGAGAAAAGGGGTTGATTTTAACTGCCTATCTGAAACTGGTTGAGGAGGCAGTTAAAATTGTCGGGTCCAGTTACCCATCTATGTCCTGCTTGGATCATCAGCTTCATTTTTCACCTGCTGCTCTGAATAGGAAACAAAGGCACCCACCGGACGCTGGCAGGGTCTTTCTCTAAATATATAGGTCCGGGTCTTATGACGTCCTTGGATTCTGACCGTGAGTTTAGCTCCAACCTGAGTGGGAAAGCTGCCATAGTTTTCCCGTTGCCTGAAGTCAGCTGAGAAGAGGCTCGGAAGAAAAAACATTCAGAGGGAATGTTCAGAGGAGCATAACAATGAGCGAGTCATCAAGGAATCCACTAGGGAATTCAGAGGAAACCTCTTCACCCAAAGAGTGCTGGCAATGTGGAACTGTGGTTTAGCTCAGTGGGCTAGACAGCTGGTTTGTAACGCAGAACAAGGCCAGCAGCGTGGGTTCAATTCCCGTACCAGCTTACCCGAACAGGCGCCGGAATATGGCGACTAGAGGCTTTTCACAGTAACTTCATACTTGTGACAATAAAAGATTATTATTATTATTACTTGCTGTGGTAGAAGTGAATAGCATGGATGTATTTAAAGGGAAATTAGATAAGCATATGAGGGAGAAGGGTATGGCGTTATGAAGCTGAACTTTACAAGACAGTTGAATTTTAAAATGTCTCCTTTAACTTAGGGTAAAGTTGAGAATTCTGGAAGTTCCCCAGCTTGGAGGAATGCCAATATGATCAGATTGCCATTGCGGAGAAGTTCAACCTGAAACCTATTAAAGTATCGAGTGACAGTTTTCAAGCATTTACACAGTACAGTCAACTCCCAGCATTTGCAACGCTCTCTATTGTGAATTTGTTTTTCGGGTGA
The DNA here is from genome assembly GCF_047496885.1 of Scyliorhinus torazame. Taxonomy (NCBI): domain Eukaryota; kingdom Metazoa; phylum Chordata; class Chondrichthyes; order Carcharhiniformes; family Scyliorhinidae; genus Scyliorhinus; species Scyliorhinus torazame. Next base: position 61,287,735 of record NC_092707.1, read on the forward strand.
ATGCATTTGTCGACCAAACTGCAGTATGTGGCCCCAAAACATTGCTTATCTGGAATTTAGATGCCCCTCTTAGACTGTTAGAATGTTAAACCCTCATCTTTTCCACATCTAACCCATGTAGGAAGCATGCAGGTGAACCGTTTCCGTGCATGTGCATGCAGGGCAGCATGGTAGCACAGTGGTTAACACAGTTGCTTCACAGCTCCAAGGTTCCAGGTTCGATTCCTGGCTTGGGTCACTGTTTGTGCACTAAGGGCAATTTGGGCACTAAGGGCAATTTATCATGGCTAATCCACCTAACCTGCACATCTTTGGACACTGGGGGAGGAAACCGGACCACCCGGAGGAAACCCACGCAGACATGAGGAGAACGTGCAGACTCCGCACAGACAGTGACTCAGCGGGGAATTGAACCTGGGACTCTGGCGCTGTGAAGCCACAGTGCTATCCACTTGTGTTACCGTGCTGCCCTCATGTGCATGCCTGCGTTCAAGAGGCCACAGGAAATGGGAGATCCCCTTCATGTCCGAGAGACAAATCTTGGTCATGTGGTCACCAACTGAACTGATTAGAGGTCAGGGAGGGAAGTGCTTCACCGTATCCTGGTGGATCTGGAGCTACGACAGTGAATGACCATTGTAATTAGTTTGTCCGCTGAGCTAAGTTGTTCCATTAATGTTTATAAATATTTGATGCCAATGGAATAAAAAAACTGTTTTATATCCTATTTGCAGTTTGTATGCTTGAACCTTATGTTTCATCTGTTTTCTGTTATAAAGAAAGGGCAATATACCAATGGGACTTCTGGAAACTTTAGAAACAAGGAGTTGCCGAGTAGGACCTGGAGGGCACAGGCTGATTGGAACAATTTTCAAAGAACACTGGAAGTTTTGACCTATGTGACCAGGAGAAGTGGGGCTGGATTCTCCGTTTCAGGGACTATGTCCCCACGTCGTCGTGGAAAACTGGCGTCAAAAGGCCACATATTCACACTGGATAAAAGCAAATTACTGCAGATGCTGGAATCTGGAACCAAAGAGAAAATGCTGGAAAATCTCAGCAGGTCTGGCAGCATCTGTCGGGAGAGTAAAGAGCTAACGTTTCGAGTCCAGATAACCCTTTGTCAAAGTTTTTTATATTCACAGCCCTGCAGGGGGCTAGCAGAGAGCCATCGTGAAACTCGCAGCTCCAGCTGCAAATACGGCCCCCCCGCACTTCCGGGCCAGAAGCCGCGCACGCGCACGGCGGTGGCCTTCAGTGGCCGCGCCGTGCTTCATGGCGGACTCAGACCGCAGAGCTGGACCGTGCAAATAGTGCTCCCGATCGGCCGCACGCCCGACCCGGACCGCCCACTCAAAAATACCCCAGTCCCGTATGAGGCCACCCCCCCCGTCCTCCAATTGACCCGCCCCCGACCATGGTGACCGTGGACTGAGTCCGCAACTATCCTTAATGGCAGGACCAGATTAGATCCATGCCATCGGGACTTCGGCCGGTCGGGGGCGGAGAATAGCGAGGTGGGCCTCTGGCAATGACCGCAGGTGGGGGATACACGGCGCAGCGTACTCCCTGAGTACACCGCTTTTCAGGGGCCGGAGAACCGAGAGACCGGCGGCGGTTCTGATTACATGCGTGGAACTGGATTCTCCGCCCTGGCGCTGGACACGATTTTGGCGTCGGGGTGCAGAGAATCCAGCCCGTGAGCTGGGAGTTGTTTTGGACTTGCGCTTGCAATGTTGCACAACTGCCAGAAGTCTGCCGCAGAAAGAGTCTGTAAGATATATCTTAATTGAGTTGGCTAGTTATTGTGAAAGTACCGTAGTAAGCTGCCCTGCTAAGTAATTTTTGATCTATGTTGATTTCAGTTTGTTTGCTACAGTAAAATACTTAAAATGTTAAACGGTGTTCTCCATTTTCTTCCATCAGTCGTTGGACAATACATCTCTTTTAAAATGTTATCATTCTCTACGGGGATCATAAGAAATGTTACGATGGTAGATTTAGATGCGAAAAGCCTGAACAAGGCTCAAGTGGAGAATAATAACCAGCACTGTCCATTCGGGCCGAATGGTAATTTTCTACACTATATATCCTATGTAATCCTATGTAATATTTTGAAAGAAGAGCTCATTTGAAGTAAGTCATTTATTTTGCTTTGTGAAGGCAGTAGAAGCAGGCTCCACAAGGGCAGCTGAGGCGGTTAAAATCACACCTATCCCCCTGATGCCCTTCTCCTGCTGCGCCAATAACCCCCAGGCTGCTAATACCCTGTCTAAAAATCAAACAATAATCCACAACCATGTCTCCAAAACCTACTTGCATCACTGTTGGAGCAGCCATATTATGGGCAGGATTTCCAACTCTCTGTTCAAGTCGACGCTTTGTCAGATATAATTTAAATAGTTTAGGACACTTTTCGGGCTTGGAAGGAAAAAACAAAATGTAATACATTTCTTTTACCATCCAATTAAAGTGGACCAACTGTAGAACAACAATACAGCTACATAAATATACAACTGTACCAACAATTCTACAACAAAACAACGACAACACAATAATTAGAACCTTTTATTGTCACAAGTATGAAGTTACTGTGAAAGTCCCCGAGTCGTCACATTGCGGCACCTGCTTGGGAAAGCTGGTACGGGAATTGAACCCGCGCTGCTGGCCTTGTTCTGCATCACAAACCAGCTGTCTAGCCCACTGAGCTAAACCAGCCCCATGCACTACAACAATATAACTATACTATAAAAGTACAACTGTCCTAACACTACAAAAACATTACAACAAAGTACAACTACACTACGATAATACTGGAATACTATTGGAACAAATTATGAGTACAACATAACGACAAATCAACACAATACAACTAGATCGGGGTCCTGAAAGGGGGAGACTGAAAGTGGGGATGGGTAGGTCTGAAAAGAGGGGGGCCTCAGCGACCCCATAGCAGGGTGTCCTCACTTGGGGGAGGGGTGTGGGGTAATTGTGTGTGGGGGTGACATTGTTGGAGGTGTGGGAGACCCTCAAGCTCACATAGAGATCGGGGCATTCTTTCAAACTGGCGGCCCGAGCTCTGAGGAACCAGCCTCACCAGCGAGTTCAGCTCCCCATTGCTGAAAAACTTCCTAAATGTGGGTTAGGCCGGGGAACAACTCCTCAAGGCCCAAGATGTGCGGTTGAATACCGGTGTGTGGATCTCACCCAAAATGCCAATGAGAAACACCCTGCCAAACCTGGGCAAAATAACACATAGAAATGTTTTGATTGAGTTCCACCATGTACGCGTACCTCAGCATCTCACAGTGCCAATGCAGAAATTGAACTGTATTGAACTGACTTTATGCAATATCAAATTTGAACTGTACACATTTTATGAAAAAAGCGCTCAAAAAAATAATCAGTAACTGAATTCTGTTTTGTTGGCTGCCTTTTTATGGAGAAGACCTCTTTATCTTTAGTGTTCAATCGCTTTTGCTAACTAGTTCCAACACTTACAGGAAGAAGTTCAGACTTCAAACAACTTAATTTAATATGCGGAGGTCTTCTCCAGTATTTAGTTGCCTGCACTAATTCATTTTTGTCACTTCATCTACATGATAGAACAAGCTGTAAAATGATGGTTCGCAGTTACCTGATAGTATTTAGCAGCCTTTGAAAGATCATGAGTAGGCGGGGAGACTTTATTCATTCAAATGACAGTGCCACTGTGCCGGCTGCAATGCATTGAAGTCGAGGAACACTCTCTCCTTAAAATATGCATTTTTCTTTCAATTGACTGCATGATAACCAGTAAGATACATGTACTGCCTCTTTCCTCATTGATCCCTCGCCAACAATAATCCTTTTATTACGAAACAAAAGCTCACTAAATTATCGCCTCTGAGAAACTGTTGTCTTTTTTGTGGCAAACACTTAACTCCCTCCTCAAGAAGCACAAGTCCAACCAAGATTGAATACTGTTGCATCCTCCACCCTAACCATCCAGCATTTCTCCACAGGATACATGAAAATACTTGTTACTTCGTAGGCAATGAAACTCTCCCCATTTGCCTCTAACCTCTTCCTGCAACAGCCTTTGTTGCCTTTCTCTATTTATTGATGCTACCATGCTCAATGCCTGCTAGTGCACTCGAAGTAGGCATCCCTCCCATTGGCCCCACAAGTAGGGTCAACACAAGGTGGCACCTTCAGAACAATCCCGGAATCATAGCCCACAGATTTTCTTTGGGATCCCGATCTCCTGCCCTCCCTCAACTTTGTTGTCCTCTTGAACTCTTCTGACATCTAAACGCCACGCTCGACAACAGCCGATCTCTGCTTCACATGTCTTCTTTGTAATGCAGCCTTTGGGCTTTCTCCTCCCACAAAAGCAACGATGGAGAAACAAATATAATGAAATAATGAAAATAATGAAAATGATATAATGAAAAAAGAGTCTTGCTTTGGGCGGGTTTAGCGTGGTGTTTCCCAGCGCCTGTAGTGCCGGGAACAATGTTGCCATCGAACGGGATTGGGCCGTGGTGGCAAAGGCCCCGCCGAGGCCGCACTTACCTTAGAACATAGAACAAAGAACATATGGTTGACAAGAGAGGTTGAATGTCTTGTTACGAGGAAAAAGGTGACTTATGTAAGGCTGAGGAAACAAGGTTCAGACAGGGCATTGGAGGGATACAAGATAGCCAGGAGGGAACTGAAGAAAGGGATTAGGAGAGCTAAGAGAGGGCATGAACAATCTTTGGCGGGTAGGATCAAGGAAAACCCCAAGGCCTTTTACACATATGTGAGAAATATGAGAATGACTAGAGCGAGGGTAGGTCCGATCAAGGACAGTAGCGGGAGATTGTGTATTGAGTCTGAAGAGATAGGAGAGGTCTTGAACGAGTACTTTTCTTCTGTATTTACAAATGAGAGGGGCGATATTGTTGGAGAGGACAGTGTGAAACAGATTGGTAAGCTCGAGGAAATACTTGTTAGGAAGGAAGATGTGTTGGGCATTTTGAAAAACTTGAGGATAGACAAGTCCCCCGGGCCTGACGGGATATATCCAAGGATTCTATGGGAAGCAAGAGATGAAATTGCAGAGCCGTTGGCAATGATCTTTTCGTCCTCACTGTCAACAGGGGTGGTACCAGGGGATTGGAGAGTGGCGAATGTCGTGCCCCTGTTCAAAAAAGGGACTAGGGATAACCCTGGGAATTACAGGCCAGTTAGTCTTACTTCGGTGGTAGGCAAAGTAATGGAAAGGGTACTGAAGGATAGGATTTCTGAGCATCTGGAAAGACACTGCTTGATTAGGGATAGTCAGCACGGATTTGTGAGGGGTAGGTCTTGCCTTACAAATCATATTGAATTCTTTGAGGAGGTGACCAAGCATGTGGATGAAGGTAAAGCAGTGGATGTAGTGTACATGGATTTTAGTAAGGCATTTGATAAAGTTCCCCATGATAGGCTTATGCAGAAAGTAAGGAGGCATGGGATAGTGGGGAATTTGGCCAGTTGGATAACGAACTGGCTAACCGATAGAAGTCAGAGAGTGGTGGTGGATGGCAATTATTCAGCCTGGATCCCAGTTACCAGTGGCGTACCGCAGGGATCAGTTCTGGGTCCTCTGCTGTTTGTGATTTTCATTAATGACTTGGATGAGGGAGTTGAAGGGTGGGTCAGTAAATTTCCAGACGATACGAAGATTGGTGGAGTTGTGGATAGTAAGGAGGGCTGTTGTCGGCTGCAAAGAGACATAGATAGGATGCAGAGCTGGGCTGAGAAGTGGCAGATGGAGTTTAACCCTGAAAAGTGTGAGGTTGTCCATTTTGGAAGGACAAATATGAATGCGGAATACAGGGTTAACGGTAGAGTTCTTGGCAATGTGGAGGAGCAGAGAGATCTTGGGGTCTATGTTCATACATCTTTGAAAGTTGCCACTCAAGTGGATAGAGCTGTGAAGAAGGCCTATGGTGTGCTCACGTTCATTAACAGAGGGATTGAATTTAAGAGCCGTGAGGTGATGATGCAGCTGTACAAAACTTTGGTAAGGCCACATTTGGAGTACTGTGTACAGTTCTGGTCGCCTCATTTTAGGAAGGATGTGGAAGCTTTGGAAAAGGTGCAAAGAAGATTTACCAGGATGTTGCCTGGAATGGAGAGTAGGTCTTACGAGGAAAGGTTGAGGGTGCTAGGCCTTTTCTCATTAGAACGGAGAAGGATGAGGGGCGACTTGATAGAGGTTTATAAGATGATCAGGGGAATAGATAGAGTAGACAGTCAGAGACTTTTTCCCCGGGTGGAAAAAACCATTACAAGGGGACATAAATTTAAGGTGAAAGGTGGAAGATATAGGAGGGATATCAGAGGTAGGTTCTTTACCCAGAGAGTAGTGGGGGCATGGAATGCACTGCCTGTGGAAGTAGTTGAGTCGGAAACATTAGGGACCTTCAAGCAGCTATTGGATAGGTACATGGATTACGGTTAAATGATTTAGTGTAGATTTATTTGTTCTCAAGGGCAGCACGGTAGCATTGTGGATAGCACAATTGCTTCACAGCTCCAGGGTCCCAGGTTCGATTCCGGCTTGGGTCACTGACTGTGCGGAGTCTGCATGTCCTCCCCGTGTCTGCGTGGGTTTCCTCCGGGTGCTTCGGTTTCCTCCCACAATCCAAAGATGTGCGGGTTAGGTGAATTGGCCAATGATAAATTGCCCTTAATGTCCAAATTGCCCTTGGTGTTGGGTGAAGGTGTTGAGTTTGGGTGGGGTGCTCTTTCCGAGGGCCGGTGCAGACTCGAAGGGCCGAATGGCCTCCTTCTGCCCTGTAAATTCAATGATAATCTATGATTAATCTAGGACAAAGGTTCGGCACAACATCGTGGGCCGAAGGGCCTGTTCTGTGCTGTATTTTCTATGTTCTATGTATGTTCTAAATGAAGCATTTTTGTCTAACATTTAACTCTGTATTGTCTGTTTTAATTCTGTCCCCCGAGTTAGTCCCTCAACTTCGTTCCCCCAAATTATATCCCAACTAATCGTGATCTGATGATGTAACAAATAGTCAGCTTGTACCCTGATCTAGTTTAACTCAGTAGCAAGAACTGTAACGTCACGATCTTTCCAAAGTGTTTGACTGACTGCTGGAAAATAGGGACGGGCGGAATGTGGGCAAGAAACAAAAAATCACGCTAAGTTTTGTGTGATGTTAAAGTAAATTCTCAGGATCCCATTGATCATGTTAAATGTGGCTTTAACTTTAATAATTGCTCTACCAGCATTAAAATATTACAGTACTTGTATTAACTTTTTGTGAATAGATTTTCTCCTTCATGGCTGTGTCAGTATGTAGATCTTCAATGTAATTTCTCCATAATCACAATAATTTCTTATTCTCCTCACATTAGGCTCTATTTAGAATGGCACCTTCAAATTATATGAGACTGAAATATGGGCGCGATATAATGAAAAAAGAGTCTTGCTTTGGGTGGGTTTAGCGTGGTGTTTCCCAGCGCCCGTAGTGCCGGGAACAATGTTGCCATCGAACGGGATTGGGCCGAGGTGGCAAAGGCCCCGCCGAGGCCGCACTTACCTTCATTTCCTGCAAAGAGGACCTCTGCTCGCCAGTGCAGGAAGCGGTTGGAGCACCATTTACTCGACCCCCAAAGCGATCCCCACACCTCTCAATGCCTGAACTTACCTATTGGGGGGTCATTGAGCCCCCCCACCTCATAAGGGCAGGTAACCCCCGACGTAGGCAAAATATCACCTTGGCACACCAGCCTGGCCTGCCAAGATGCCCGGGTGACATTGTTTGTGCGCTGGTGATCGTGCCGGTGGTACCTTGGGGGATGCCATTTTTAAATGACGTCCTGATCTCTCACTGCACTGAGGAGTCCCGGTGAGTGGAGCTCTTCACTGCACAAAACGGGGCCCTGTGTGGCCTTGACCAGGCATTCCCCGCTTGGGCCCTGATCTAACGTGGCTGCTCGCTGTGGGACTTTGTTCCCTTTTAGTTGAATCGCCCAATAATTCCAGAGATCCAACTTAATCCACTACCAAAGTTTCTCACATATACGTCTTTATTTACCATAAATGATTGTACTGTACAATGTGAATTGTGACTTGTTTTCTGATTACATTGGCTGGCCTCTACTCTTCCTGGCTAATTTGAAAACACAACGTTCTTGTTCTGAGAACATGCTTCATTAGCAGCTCTGCTGGTGGAACTCCCATTGTTGCGTAATAATAATCTTTATTGTCACAAGTAGGCTTACATTAACACTGTAATGAAGTTACTGTGAAAATCCCAAAGTCACCATATTCCAGCGTCTGTTCGGTTACACAGAGGGAGAATTCAGAATGTCCAAATGACTGAACAACATGTCTTTCGGGACTTGTGGGAGGAATCCGGAGCACCCGGAGGAAACCCACGCAGACACAACGAGAATGTGCAGACTCCGCGCGGACAGTGACTCAAGCGGGAATCAAACCTGGGACCCTGGAGCTGTGAAGCAACTGTGCTACTGCCCACATGAAATAGTGTGAAAGCTGAGGAGGAAACGTGAGCATTTGGTTTCCAAGGGTTCTCCTGACAGTTTCTTTAGCCGGGCTTGAAAGTTTGGCCAGCTCTCTCGGCTAGCCCATTTGATGCTGGGTGGTAAGGCGCAGTTCTGATGTGTTTAATGCCATTGAGAGCAGTGACGTTATGAAATTCAGCACCTGCAAATACGGTTCCATTGTCTGATACATAACTTCAGGCAATCTGTGAGTTGAAAAACATTGGCATAAACTTCTTATGGTAACATGCAAAGTTGGTGACTTCACCTAAAAAATGTCCATCCATTTAGAGTGTGCATCAATCATGAGCAAAAACATTGTGTCCAGAAATGGACCAACATAATCAATATGGATTCATACCCATGGCCATCCTCGCCATTCCCAAGGGCTCAGTGAGGCTGCACAGGCAACTTTAGGTGCATTTGGCACTGTTGACAGTGCTTGACTACCTTCTCACTATCAGTATAAATACCAGGCCACCGCACATAACTCCTGACAAACATCTTCATCTTATTAATTTAAGGATGTGCACTGTGTAACTCAGTTAGGAGCAGCTCTCTGCCAGATACAGGAATGACTGCTCTAGCTCCCCCAAAGTATGATGCCATCCTGCCAACTCAATTCATTCTTGTGGATAAAGAATGGCTCCATTTCCTTGGAAACTGGATCATTCTGGAAGTATTTCGGGCTGGATCCTCCGATTTTGAGGCTATGTTCGGAGGAAGTGTCTAGTTTTACAATGAAAAAGTCGGCGGCGCCTCCGCACCGATGGTCCGTCTGGTGGGGGTCTAGCAGCCGTGCCACGTAAAACTCCCGCCGTTCCCGACATAAACAGCTGGAGAATTGCCGGGTCCATGGCCGCGTATGCGCACGGTGACGACCTGCAGCGGTCGCCCCGTACAACATGGTGTCACCCGCACGCGCACCCGGCTGGCTAAGTTGTGTCCTCCTGGACAGCCCCATGACACCCCACTCCCCAGCCCCCCCAGCTCTCGCCGAAGCCCCCCCTGCCATCAGCATAGCTCCTGCCCGACTGTGGCGGCACTGGACACAGTCCGCAGCCGCCATGCCGGGTTTATGAAAACACAGATCACACGCAACCTGCGCAGTCGGGAACTTAGTCCATCAGGGGCGGAGGATTGGGGGAGATCCTCAAAGCAGCACATTAACGCTGTCGCAATGGTGTGTGGCGTGCGCCTCGATAACGGCAATTGGGGGTGGAGGGAGACGGAGCATCCAAAAACGGCGCCGACCCCGATTCGGTTGCAAATGGGAATTCGCCGCCTGGTCGGCGAATACGATTTCACCGTCGGGCAATGGAGAATCCCGCCCATTGTCTTTCACTTTGGACCGATCCTGATCTGCTTCTTACAGATTGACAGTGTGTCTAAAAAACTGAATGCCATGATGGTTTCTTGTGGGACTGGAGTACAGGTGATATTTTTTTCAAGGTAAGGCGGCTAAGGACATATGTATTGAATTTGTATATTCCAGCTCAGTGATTGGAAGTATATCGGGAGGCGGACAGAATTAATGCCCATCACTGAATTCGTGCTGAACTGATCAGTGGGATAGCTCTGATTTCGTTGAAGAGGCCCAAATGCAGTTTATGGTGAGAAAAGATGGTAAAGTGCTTACCATGTAAGTACTGGTCGAATTTCTTGATGCCAAAGGCTACTGGTAGTCCTTCCTTCTCGGTTTGTGAGTAGCCTTTCTTGGCCACTGAGAGGGTTCTTTACACATACGCTATTGGCCATTTCATTGACAACACCACACAAACACCATAACACCACACTGACACCATAACACCACACTGACACCATAACACCACACTAACACCATAACACCACACTAACACCATAACACCACACTAACACCATAACACCACACAAACACCATAACACCACACTGACACCATAACACCACACTAACACCATAACACCACACTAACACCATAACACCACGCTAACACCATAACACTACACTAATAACCTAACACCACACTGACACCAGAACACCACACTGACACCATAACACCACACTGACACCATAACACCACACTGACACAATAACACCACACTGACACCATAACACCACACTGACACAATAACACCACACTAACACCATAACACCACACTGACACCATAACACCACACTAACACCATAACACCACACTAACACCATAACACCACACTGACACGATAACACCACACTAACACCATTACACCACACTAACACCATAACACCACACTAACACCATAACACCACACTGACACCATAACACTACACTAACACCATAACACCACACTAATACCATAACACCACACTGACACCATAACACCACACTAACACCATAACACCACACTAACACCATAACACCACACTAACAGCATAACACCACACTGACACCATAACACTACACTAACACCATAACACCACACTAACACCATAACACCACACTGACACCATAACACCACACTAACACCATAACACCACACTGACACCATAACACCACACTGACACCATAACACCACACTAACACCATAACACCATACTAATAACCTAACACCACACTGATACCATAACACCACACTAACACCAGAACACCACACTAACACCATGACACCACACTGACACCATAACACCACACTGACACCATAACACCACACTGACACCATAACACCACACTAACACCATAACACTACACTAACACCGTAACACCACACTGACACCATAACACCACACTAACACCATAACACCACACTGACACGATAACACCACACTGACACCATAACACCACACTAACACCATAACACCACACTGACACCATAATACCAGACTGACACCATAACACCACAGTGACACCATAACACCAGACTAACACCTTAACACCACACTAACACCATAACACCACACTGACACCATAACACCACACTGACACCATAACACCACACTGACACCATAACACCACACTAACACCATAACACCACACTAACACCATAACACTACACTAATAACCTAACACCACACTGACACCATAACACCACACTAACAACATAACACCACACTGACACCATAACACCACACTGACACCATAACACCACACTGACACCATAACACCACACTGACACCATAACATCACACTGACACCATAACACCACACTAACACCATAACACCACACTAACACCATAACACTACACTAACACCATAACACCACACTGACACCATAACACCACACTAACACCATAACACCACAGTAACACCATAACACCACACTAACACCATAACACCACACTGACACCATAACACCACACTAATAACCTAACACCACACTAACACCATAACACCACACTAACACCATAACACCACGCTAACACCATAACACTACACTAATAACCTAACACCACACTGACACCAGAACACCACACTGACACCATAACACCACACTGACACCATAACACCACACTGACACAATAACACCACACTAACACCATAACACCTCGCTAACACCATAACACCACGCTAACACCATAACACCACACTAACACCATAACACCACACTGAAACCATAACACTACACTAACACCATAACACCACGCTAACACCATAACACCACACTAACACCATAACACCACACTAACACCATAACACCACACTAACACCATAACACCACACTAACACCATAACACCACACTGACACCATAACACCACACTAACACCATAACACCACACTGACACCATAACACCACAGTGACACCATAACATCACACTGACACCATAACACCACACTGACACCATAACACTACACTAACACCATAACACCACGCTAACACCATAACACCACACTAACACCATAACACCACACTAACACCATAACACCACACTGACACCATAACACTACACTAACACCGTAACACCACACTAACACCATAACACCACACGAACACCATAACACCACACTAAGACCATAACACCACACTAATAACCTAACACCACACTGACACCATAACACTACACTAACACCATAACACCACACTAACACCATAACACCACACTAACACCATAACACCACACTAACACCATAACACCACACTTACACCATAACACCACACTAACACCATAAAACCACACTAACACCATAACACCACACTAACACCCTAAACACCACGCTAACACCATAAGACTACACTAATAACCTAACACCACACTAACACCATAACGCCACACTGACACCATAACACCACACTAACACCATAACACCACACTAACACCATAACACCACACTGACACCATAACACTACACTGACACCATAACACCACACCAACACCATAACACCACACTAAGACCATAACACCACACTAATAACCTAACACCACACTAACACCATAACGCCACACTGACACCATAACACCACACTAACACCATAACACCACACTAACACCTTAACACCACACTGACACCATAACACTACACTGACACCATAACACCACACTAACACCATAACACCACACTGACACCATAACACTACATTAATAACCTAACAACACACTGACACCATAACACCACACTGACACCATAACACCACACTGACACCATAACACCACACTAACACCATAACACCACGCTAACACCATAACACCACACTAACACATTAACACCACGCTAACACCATAACACTACACTAATAACCTAACAACACACTGACACCATAACACCACACTGACACCATAACACCACACTAATACCATAACACCACACTGACAACATAACACCACACTGACACCATAACACCACACTAACACCATAACACCACACTGACACCATAACACCACACTGACACAATAACACCACACTAACACCATAACACCACACTGACACCATAACACTACACTAACACCATAACACCACGCTAACACCAAAACACCACACTAAAACCATAACACCACGCTAACACCATAACACCACACTGACACCATAACACTACACTAACACCATAACACCACGCTAACACCATAACACCACACTAACACCATAACACCACACTAACACCATAACACCACACTAACACCATAACACCACACTAACACCATAACACCACACTGACACCATAACACCACACTGACACCATAACACCACACTAACACCATAACACCATACTAATAACCTAACACCACACTGATACCATAACACCACACTAACACCAGAACACCACACTAACACCATGACACCACACTGACACCATAACACCACACTGACACCATAACACCACACTGACACCATAACACCACACTAACACCATAACACTACACTAACACCGTAACACCACACTGACACCATAACACCACACTAACACCATAACACCACACTGACACGATAACACCACACTGACACCATAACACCACACTAACACCATAACACCACACTGACACCATAATACCAGACTGACACCATAACACCACAGTGACACCATAACACCAGACTAACACCTTAACACCACACTAACACCATAACACCACACTGACACCATAACACCACACTGACACCATAACACCACACTGACACCATAACACCACACTAACACCATAACACCACACTAACACCATAACACTACACTAATAACCTAACACCACACTGACACCATAACACCACACTAACAACATAACACCACACTGACACCATAACACCACACTGACACCATAACACCACACTGACACCATAACATCACACTGACACCATAACACCACACTAACACCATAACACCACACAAACACCATAACACTACACTAACACCATAACACCACACTGACACCATAACACCACACTAACACCATAACACCACAGTAACACCATAACACCACACTAACACCATAACACCACACTGACACCATAACACCACACTAATAACCTAACACCACACTAACACCATAACACCACACTAACACCATAACACCACGCTAACACCATAACACTACACTAATAACCTAACACCACACTGACACCAGAACACCACACTGACACCATAACACCACACTGACACCATAACACCACACTGACACAATAACACCACACTAACACCATAACACCTCGCTAACACCATAACACCACGCTAACACCATAACACCACACTAACACCATAACACCACACTGAAACCATAACACTACACTAACACCATAACACCACACTAACACCATAACACCACACTAACACCATAACACCACACTAACACCATAACACCACACTAACACCATAACACCACACTAACACCATAACACCACACTGACACCATAACACCACACTAACACCATAACACCACACTGACACCATAACACCACAGTGACACCATAACATCACACTGACACCATAACACCACACTGACACCATAACACTACACTAACACCATAACACCACGCTAACACCATAACACCACACTAACACCATAACACCACACTAACACCATAACACCACACTAACACCATAACACTACACTAACACCGTAACACCACACTAACACCATAACACCACACGAACACCATAACACCACACTAAGACCATAACACCACACTAATAACCTAACACCACACTGACACCATAACACTACACTAACACCATAACACCACACTAACACCATAACACCACACTAACACCATAACACCACACTAACACCATAACACCACACTTACACCATAACACCACACTAACACCATAAAACCACACTAACACCATAACACCACACTAACACCCTAAACACCACGCTAACACCATAAGACTACACTAATAACCTAACACCACACTAACACCATAACGCCACACTGACACCATAACACCACACTAACACCATAACACCACACTAACACCATAACACCACACTGACACCATAACACTACACTGACACCATAACACCACACCAACACCATAACACCACACTAAGACCATAACACCACACTAATAACCTAACACCACACTAACACCATAACGCCACACTGACACCATAACACCACACTAACACCATAACACCACACTAACACCTTAACACCACACTGACACCATAACACTACACTGACACCATAACACCACACTAACACCATAACACCACACTGACACCATAACACTACATTAATAACCTAACAACACACTGACACCATAACACCACACTGACACCATAACACCACACTGACACCATAACACCACACTAACACCATAACACCACGCTAACACCATAACACCACACTAACACATTAACACCACGCTAACACCATAACACTACACTAATAACCTAACAACACACTGACACCATAACACCACACTGACACCATAACACCACACTAATACCATAACACCACACTGACAACATAACACCACACTGACACCATAACACCACACTAACACCATAACACCACACTGACACCATAACACCACACTGACACAATAACACCACACTAACACCATAACACCACACTGACACCATAACACTACACTAACACCATAACACCACGCTAACACCAAAACACCACACTAAAACCATAACACCACGCTAACACCATAACACCACACTGACACCATAACACTACACTAACACCATAACACCACGCTAACACCATAACACCACACTAACACCATAACACCACACTAACACCATAACACCACACTAACACCATAACACCACACTAACACCATAACACCACACTGATACCATAACACCACACTGACACCATAACACCACGCTATCACCATAACACCACACTAACACCATAACACCACACTGACACCATAACACCACACTGACACCATAACACCACACTGACACCATAACACCACACTGACACCATAACACTACACTAACACCATAACACCACACTGACACCATAACACCACACTGACACCATCACACCACACTAACACCATATCACCACACTAACACCATAACACTACACTAACACCGTAACACCACACTAACACCATAACACCACACTAACACCATAACACCACACTAACACCATAACACCACACTAATAACCTAACACCACACTGACACCATAACACTACACTAACACCACACTAACACCATAACACCACACTAACACCATAACACCACACTGACACCATAACACCACACTTACACCATAACACCACACTAACACCATAACACCACAATAACACCCTAAACATCACGCTAACACCATAACACTACACTAATAACCTAACACCACACTAACACCATAACACCACACTGACACCATAACACCACACTAACACCATAACACCACACTAACACCATAACACCACACTGACACCATAACACCACACTAACCCCATAACAGCACACTAACACCATAACACCACACTGACACCATAACACCACACTAACACCATAACACCACACTGACACCATAACACTACACTAACACCATAACACCACACTAACCCCATAACACCACACTGACACCATAACACCACACTGACACCATAACACTACACTAATAACCTAACAACACACTGACACCATAACACCACACTGACACCATAACACCGCACTGACACCATAACACCACATTAAATCCATAACACCACACTAACACCATAACAACACACTGACACCATAACATCACACTGACACCATAACACCACACTAACACCATAACACCACACAAACACCATAACACTACACTAACACCATAACACCACACTGACACCATAACACCACACTAACACCATAACACCACAGTAACACCATAACACCACACTAACACCATAACACCACACTGACACCATAACACCACACTAATAACCTAACACCACACTAACACCATAACACCACACTAACACCATAACACCACGCTAACACCATAACACTACACTAATAACCTAACACCACACTGACACCAGAACACCACACTGACACCATAACACCACACTGACACCATAACACCACACTGACACAATAACACCACACTAACACCATAACACCTCGCTAACACCATAACACCACGCTAACACCATAACACCACACTAACACCATAACACCACACTGAAACCATAACACTACACTAACACCATAACACCACACTAACACCATAACACCACACTAACACCATAACACCACACTAACACCATAACACCACACTAACACCATAACACCACACTAACACCATAACACCACACTGACACCATAACACCACACTAACACCATAACACCACACTGACACCATAACACCACAGTGACACCATAACATCACACTGACACCATAACACCACACTGACACCATAACACTACACTAACACCATAACACCACGCTAACACCATAACACCACACTAACACCATAACACCACACTAACACCATAACACCACACTAACACCATAACACTACACTAACACCGTAACACCACACTAACACCATAACACCACACGAACACCATAACACCACACTAAGACCATAACACCACACTAATAACCTAACACCACACTGACACCATAACACTACACTAACACCATAACACCACACTAACACCATAACACCACACTAACACCATAACACCACACTAACACCATAACACCACACTTACACCATAACACCACACTAACACCATAAAACCACACTAACACCATAACACCACACTAACACCCTAAACACCACGCTAACACCATAAGACTACACTAATAACCTAACACCACACTAACACCATAACGCCACACTGACACCATAACACCACACTAACACCATAACACCACACTAACACCATAACACCACACTGACACCATAACACTACACTGACACCATAACACCACACCAACACCATAACACCACACTAAGACCATAACACCACACTAATAACCTAACACCACACTAACACCATAACGCCACACTGACACCATAACACCACACTAACACCATAACACCACACTAACACCTTAACACCACACTGACACCATAACACTACACTGACACCATAACACCACACTAACACCATAACACCACACTGACACCATAACACTACATTAATAACCTAACAACACACTGACACCATAACACCACACTGACACCATAACACCACACTGACACCATAACACCACACTAACACCATAACACCACGCTAACACCATAACACCACACTAACACATTAACACCACGCTAACACCATAACACTACACTAATAACCTAACAACACACTGACACCATAACACCACACTGACACCATAACACCACACTAATACCATAACACCACACTGACAACATAACACCACACTGACACCATAACACCACACTAACACCATAACACCACACTGACACCATAACACCACACTGACACAATAACACCACACTAACACCATAACACCACACTGACACCATAACACTACACTAACACCATAACACCACGCTAACACCAAAACACCACACTAAAACCATAACACCACGCTAACACCATAACACCACACTGACACCATAACACTACACTAACACCATAACACCACGCTAACACCATAACACCACACTAACACCATAACACCACACTAACACCATAACACCACACTAACACCATAACACCACACTAACACCATAACACCACACTGATACCATAACACCACACTGACACCATAACACCACGCTATCACCATAACACCACACTAACACCATAACACCACACTGACACCATAACACCACACTGACACCATAACACCACACTGACACCATAACACCACACTGACACCATAACACTACACTAACACCATAACACCACACTGACACCATAACACCACACTGACACCATCACACCACACTAACACCATATCACCACACTAACACCATAACACTACACTAACACCGTAACACCACACTAACACCATAACACCACACTAACACCATAACACCACACTAACACCATAACACCACACTAATAACCTAACACCACACTGACACCATAACACTACACTAACACCACACTAACACCATAACACCACACTAACACCATAACACCACACTGACACCATAACACCACACTTACACCATAACACCACACTAACACCATAACACCACAATAACACCCTAAACATCACGCTAACACCATAACACTACACTAATAACCTAACACCACACTAACACCATAACACCACACTAACACCATAACACCACGCTAACACCATAACACCACACTAACACATTAACACCACGCTAACACCATAACACTACACTAATAACCTAACAACACACTGACACCATAACACCACACTGACACCATAACACCACACTAATACCATAACACCACACTGACAACATAACACCACACTGACACCATAACACCACACTAACACCATAACACCACACTAACACCATAACACCACACTAACACCATAACACCACACTGACACCATAACACCACACTAACCCCATAACAGCACACTAACACCATAACACCACACTGACACCATAACACCACACTAACACCATAACACCACACTGACACCATAACACTACACTAACACCATAACACCACACTAACCCCATAACACCACACTGACACCATAACACCACACTGACACCATAACACTACACTAATAACCTAACAACACACTGACACCATAACACCACACTGACACCATAACACCGCACTGACACCATAACACCACATTAAATCCATAACACCACACTAACACCATAACAACACACTAACACCATAACACTACAGTAATAACCTAACACCACACTAACACCATAACACCACACTAACAACATAACACCACGCTAACACCATAACACCACACTAACACCATAACACCACGCTAACACCATAACACTACACTAATAACCTAACAACACACTGACACCATAACACCACACTGACACCATAACACCACACTGACACCATAACACCACTAACACCATAACACCACACTAACACCATAACACCACACTAACACCATAACACCACATTGACACCATAACACCACACTAACACCATAACACCACACTGACACCATAACACTATACTAACACCATAACACTACACTAATAACCTAACACCACACTAACACCATAACACCACACTAACACCATAACACCACGCTAACACCATAACACCACACTAACACCATAACACCACGCTAACACTATAACACCACACTAACACCATAACAACACGCTAACACCATAACACTACACTAATAACCTAACAACACACTGACACCATAACACCACACTGACACCATAACACCACACTGACACCATAACACCACACTGACACCATAACACCACACTAACACCATAACACCACACTGACACCATAACACTACACTAACACCATAACACCTCGCTAAAACCATAACACCACACTAATACCATAACACCACACTAACACCATAACACCACACTAACACCATAACACCACACTGATACCATAACACCACACTAACACCATAACACCACACTAACACCATAACACCACGCTAACACCATAACACCACACTAACACAATAACACCACGCTAACACCATAACACTACACTAATAACCTAACAACACACTGACACCATAACACCACACTGACACCATAACACCACACTGACACCATAACACCACTAACACCATAACACCACACTAACACCATAACACCACACTAACACCATAACACCACACTGACACCATAACACCACACTAACACCATAACACCACACTGACACCATAACACTATACTAACACCATAACACTACACTAATAACCAAACACCACACTAACACCATAACACCACACTAACACCATAACACCACGCTAACACCATAACACCACACTAACACCATAACACCACGCTAACACCATAACACTACACTAATAACCTAACAACACACTGACACCATAACACCACACTGACACCATAACACCACACTGACACCATAACACCACACTAACACCATAACACCACACTGACACCATAACACCACACTGACACCATAACACCACACTAACCACCATAACACCACACTGACACCATAACACTACACTAACACCATAACACCTCGCTAACACCATAACACCACACTAACACCATAACACCACACTAACACCATAACACCACACTAACACCATAACACCACACTGACACCATAACACCACACTGACACCATAACACCACGCTAACACCATAACACCACACTAACACCATAAAACCACACTGATACCATAACACCACACTAACACCATAACACCACACTAACACCATAACACCACACTGACACCATAACACTACACTAACACCGTAACACCACACTAACACCATAACACCACACTAACCCCATAACAGCACACTGACACCATAACACTACATTAATAACCTAACACCACACTAACACCATAACAACACACTGACACCATAATACCACACTGACACCATAACACCACACTGACACCATAACACCACACTAACACCATAACAACACGCTAACACCATAACACTACAGTAATAACCTAACACCACACTAACACCATAACACCACACTAACACCATAACACCACGCTAACACCATACCACCACACTAACACCATAACACCACGCTAACACCATAACACTACACTAATAACCTAACAACACACTGACACCATAACACCACACTGACACCATAACACCACACTAACACCATAACACCACACTGACACCATAACACCACACTGACACCATAACACCACACTAACACCATAACACCACACTGACAACATAACACCACACTGACACCATAACACCACACTAACACCATAACACCACACTGATACCATAACACCACACTGACACAATAACACCACACTAACACCATAACACCACACTGACACCATAACACTACACTAACACCATAACACCACACTGACACCATAACACTACACTAACACCATAACACCACGCTAACACCATAACACCACACTAACACCATAACACCACACTAACACCATAACACCACACTAACACCATAACACCACACTAACACCATAACATCACACTGACACCATAACACCACACTGACACCATAACACCACGCTATCACCATAACACCACACTAACACCATAACACCACACTGACACCATAACACCACACTGACACCATAACACCACACTGACACCATAACACTACACTAACACCATAACACCACGCTAACACCATAACACCACACCAACACCATAACACCACACTAACACCATAACACCACACTAACACCATAACACTACACTAACACCGTAACACCACACTAACACCATAACACCACACTAACACGATAACACCACACTAACACCATAACACCACACTAATAACCTAACACCACACTGACACCATAACACCACACTAATAACCTAACACCACACTTACACCATAACACTACACTAACACCATAACACAACACTAACACCCTAAACACCACGCTAACACCATAACACTACACTAATAACCTAACACCACACTAACACCATAACACCACACTAACACCATAACACCACACTGACACCATAACACTACACTAACACCATAACACCACACTGACACCATAACACCACACTAACACCATAACACCACACTAACACCATAACACCACACTAACACCATAACACCACACTGACACCATAACACTACACTGACACCATAACACCACACTAACACCATAACACTACACTAACACCATAACACCACACTGACACCATAACACCACACTGACACCATAACACCACACTAACACCATAACACTACACTAACACCATAACACCACACTAACACCATAACACCACACTAACACCATAACACTACACTAACACCATAACACCACACTGACACCATAACACCACACTAACACCATAACACTACACTTACACCATAACACCACACTGACACCATAACACCACACTGACACCATAACACCACACTAACACCATAACACCACACTGACACCATAACACCACACTAACACCATAACACCACACTAACACCATAACACCACACTAACACCATAACACTACACTGACACCATAACACCACACTGACACCATAACACCACACTGACACCATATGGAGAGATGTCGCAGGCTAATATCAGTTCTTTAGATGGGTCAAAGTGCACTAGCAAGTTTAAAAGATGCAACAATCATTCACTCTGTTGAAAGCTTCCTCCGAGGTGCCTTCCAAGACCAACGACGATGTTTCTTTGACAGAATATGTAAGAGGGGCAGTACCATCGATATGTTTGATGATAAAGCTCCATAGTAATTTACCATCCTGTTGTAGCATGGCCCCTTTAAGGGGACGAGTTTGTCAGACTACGCGACCAGCTCAGGGACAATCACGTGGGAGCACGGGAACCCCGGCCAATGGGGAGTTTACACAGGGACCTGGCAGCAGGACTCCAGACAGTGAGCACCCCGCAGCCAAAGTGATCAGATCTGTTATATTGAGTTCTGTAACTGTATTGTTACCTGCCTTTGTCTTTCATAATAAACTCTTGTTAACTACTGGAAGCTTCCAGTGTGTAACCCGAGCCATCACATTGGCGACGAGGTAAAACATTTGATCACCGTCTGCAGTACTTGGTGATTTGAGGGGGGGAAGGAAGAAGCACTTGAAAAGCAGAAGAAGGATCAACGAGTGTTGGGAATCATTAAAACATGAGTGAAAATGCCTAACAATGGTAAACTGGACCCATCTGACCAGGAGGTTGAAGATTGGAGCCAGTACATCGAATGGCTCTGCTATTATTTTTGCCAGAAATGGGATCACAGTGGGGGCACCATCCCCAAGGGGCCTGCTTTGTTTGGGACTTTGTGTGTTTCCGATGCAATTGCAGGCGTCTCATTCAAGCTCATTGCTGCACTAGGCAAGGCGCGCCAATGCAAAATAAACCAACGGCAGCAGCAGTCCACAGCAACACTGTGTAATTCATAACTGGACCCACAGAGACCCCATATAACCAAACGTGAAGAGACTGATGCAGACGGAGCGGCATGATGGGAAATCTGATTGGTTAAGGTCCTATTTTACCCTCCCGAATGAGTTGACCTGCGAAGATGGTGTGATTTTGTGGGGATCATGAGTGGTTGTTCCGCCCCCAGCCAGTGGAACCTCTTACAGGAGCTACATATTGCAGACAAGGGCAGACAAAGAGGAAGATGCGTCACGCTACTATGTCTGGTGGCCAGGCATTGATAAATCCATTGAAGAATTGGTACAACAGTGCCACCCTTGACAAATGCAGCAGCTCCTGCCCCCACCGTAGGGAATGGTCAGGTCGCCTGTGGACCCAGTCCATGCTGATTACGTGGGCTCTTTCATGGGCAGGATTTTTTTAAGTTTTGGTGGCTATCCACTCTAAGTGTTTGTCTACACAGGAAATGGGGGCCACGACCTCGGCAGCCATGTGGATGTCTTGCACCAAGTGTTCGCTATTCATGGACTTCTGGAGTCCATCATGTCTGACAATGGCACCCTTTTTACAGGCAACGACTTGCAGGTTTCATTCAAGTATCACCCTGCGCTTAACAGTCTGGCCAAGAGAGTCATTCACACCTTCAGAAACGCAATGCAGAAAGAGTCTGACAAACCACCATGCCAACAACTACCCAATTTCTTGTTGTTGTACAATTCAAGCCTCCCATCCCATCAGGGCCACACCTGCTGAGTTGCTCATGGACCATCACCTCAGAACCCGTTTGGATCTTGCGTTCCCTAATTTGGCAGGGAGGGTGGAGGTTCACCGGGCCTTCCCGGTGAAGTCAAGGGGCTGCGCAGAGGAACAACTAGTTCTGGGTGGGGGCCCCGGTTTTGGTTTGTAACTTCCTCTCGGGATCGCCTTGGCTCACTTCACGGACTGTGGGCCAATTGGGGCCGGTATCATATGTGGTCAATGTAAACGGAAGGACTGTCAAAAAGCACATCGACCACTTAAGGTGTCAGGGGGGAGGGGGGTGACGACTCCAAATTTGGAGCAAATGAGTTCCACTGGTGTTGTCGACACTCCTGTAAATGTTTCTAACCAGGAGGGAGTTGTGAATTCCTGAATCCATTCAGCTAGCTGTGCCAGTGGAAGCCGGCAAGACCAGTTCCCCTGTCGTTGAGGTGGTGCCCTCAGAAGTATCACTGGCGACTGACTGCTACGAAGGATGCCGGGCCTGAGGGTGGACTGCGGAGGTCCCGGAAGACTTGGAGGTTTCCTGACCAATTGATTCCTGGATGGACTATCGTCACCCTGTTGTCTTTTGCCATATAAATGGGGTGGGATTCTCCAGTGCCCCAGCTGCATTTTGCGGCACGGCATGCCCCCTGCCAGCAGTGGGATTCTCCATTCCCGTAGCTGACCAATAGGGTTCCCCATTTTGGCCACCCCGTGGTGTTGGGAATCCCGCGGGCGTGGGTGAGCTGCCGGTGGACCGGAGGATCCCACTGACGGAGAGTTCCGCTGATGGTCTCTGTAAATAGTTTTTGTGTAGAATGTTATAAGGGACTTAAGGGGGAGGGATGTGGCAGTGCGGCCTCTTTAAGGGAGCAGACTTGTCAGACCACATGGCCAGCTCAGGGGCAATCCCGTGGAGGCATGCAAACCCTAGCCAATAGGGAGTTTGCGAGGGTCCCTGGGAGCGGGACCCAAGACAGTATGGACCCTGGAGCTGATGTGATCACAACTGTTTTATTGTGTCCTGTACGGTATTCGTACCTGCTTGCCTTTCATCAATAAACCCTTGTTAATTACTGGAAGCCTCTCGTGTGTGTCTCAAGCCAACAAACATCCCCCAAAACAATTTATGTTCAGTTGTATTTGTGTGGGCAGGTGCCTCCTTTATCACCTTGACATTGTCTTCCACGGGTATAATCCTTCTGTGTCCACATGATGCCCCATTTGCGAAACCCACGCAAACACGGGGCGAATATGCAAATTCCACATGGACAGTGACCCAGAGCCGGGATCAAACCTGGGACCTCAGCGCCGTGAGGCAGCAGTGCTAATCACTGTGCCACCGTATTGCCTTCATATTTTCTTAACAATTCTGGCAGTCCCCCTTTCCCACTTGAAAATTATTTGTCCAATTCAACTTGATTCCTTTAAGTCAAACAAGGCCGAGAAGGCTTGGTTCTTAATCTGTCACTATTATCACTGGGAGCTGGGTAGACTGTTGTCCATAGCTTGCACTTACCATTGTGGTGCCTTTTCTTTTTATTGCTTCTCCCCAAGTTTTCACCTTGACAGAAGTGTTCCCCAAGTTCAATGGTTGGACTCCTTCTCTTAGGTACTAAGTTATATGTTCGCTCATCATAGAGGATAATGTCCCTGTATCCACTTCCATATTAAGAGGCTTCCCATTTACCCAGAGCATGACAGCAATAGGGTCTGACTTGTCTGTTTTTAGATTAAAAAGAGAGTGGATACGCGAATCACTGATGCTAGGCTGTTCCACACGGTACACGTGTAACATCTTGGTTGATCGATTACTCAGTTTAAAAAAAACAAATTTAGCGTACCCAATTCGTTTTTTCCAATCAAGGGGCAATTTTGCAGGGCAAATCCACCTAGCCTGCACATTATTAGGTTGTGAAACCCACCCACACATGGGGAGAATGTGCAAACTCCACATGGACAGTGACCCAGAGCCGGGATCGAACCTGCGACCTCGGCACCGTGAGGCAGCAATGCTAACCACTGTGCCACCGTGCTGCCCTGATTACTTAGTTATATTGACATAGCTCTGCATTGCTTTATCAGATGTCCTATTGGGTGACAATAACATCACTCAGCCTCCGTAAACCTGCATGATTCAGGAGTGCGGTTATCTCCACATTGGTAACATTCCACCTTAAGCATTTGGGTAAGAATACAGTACAGGACACAATAAAACAGTTGTGATCACATCGGCTCCAGGGTCAATACTGCTTGCCTCTACTGTACTTTTTATTCTGTTGGTGGCTGAAATTGCTTCCCGCTTTGCAGCTGCTTCAGCAGTTTTGGCATTAAGGCTGGCTGTAGGTTCCCACCCTAACTGGTAAGAGGCATCATTTTGTGCGCTCTGCAGATCTTGTGCACCTTTTTCAGCACTTTCCATGGCCAGCGCTATCTCCATTGCTTGTTTAAATTTTATGTCAACCTCTGCGAGAAAACTGCGCTGAATAACGCTGTTGTTCATGCCACAGACTAACCTATCCCATAACATGTTGTTTAGAGTCGCCCCCAAATTACAATACTCCGGTAATTGCTTTAGTTGATCAATGTGGGCCGCGATTGATTCACCTGGGGCTGTCATCCTCAAATAAAATTTGGATCACTGGAGTATGACTGATGGATGAGGTTGCAATTGAGCCTTCACTAAATCCATGAGTTCACTCCATGATTTGGAGTCATGCACGCTTGGGGCTTTAAGACTGCGAATCGGGTCTGTCTTGCACAGACACTCAGGAGACTTGCTTTGCATTTTGCTTTCTCCCTTATTTTGTTTGCTTGGAAATAATACCCGACGCACTCCACATTTGTGTCCAGTCCTCTGTGGTAGAGTCACATGGGTCTACTTGTTCAAAAAGAGGCATTCTGGCGAGCTTTTTCTTCTTTTTCTCAGGCTTCGAATAAAATGGATATTCACAGGTGTTGGGCCAAAGGCAGTGCCAGGATAATTTATCCTCGTTGCCAGATGTAATGATGCACTTTCGGAGATTTCATTCGTAGAACAAAGAAAGAGATTTATTTACAAGTCATCAACAGGAGCTGCATATGTACAGCTAATTCCAAAATACTTCTGCACTAGACGTCCTCCCCCTGTGCCTATTCCCCACTCTGAGTCCCGATTAGTCACCCAGAGCAGCGGGCCCTTATTCTGCTGTGATGCCCTTAAAGGGACAGTCACCACAGCTGCTGAATCTCACCCCTGTCTTTATGCTTCTAGACTTGACTACTTCAACGAACTCCTGGCTAGCTTTCCATCTTTCACCCTCCATAAACCTGAACTCATCCAAAATCCTGCTGCCCATATCCCAGCTTGCACTAAGCCCTGATGAGGCATCACCTTTATGTTCATTGACCAACTTGGCTCCCAGTTTGGCAATGCCTCAATTTTAACATTTTCACCCTTGTATTCTTATGGCCTTGCTCCTATCTTGTCCTCCAGCCCTTAGAACACTCCATGATTTCTGTGTTTATCCAATTCTAACCTTTTGCATATCCCCAACTTTAATTACTCCACCATTGATGGCTGTGCCCTCAGCTGCCTAGGTCTAAGCTCCAGAATTCCCTCTCTAAACCTCCCTGATCTACCAACACTCCCTTCGACCTTAAGATGCTCCAAAAGACCTATTCCTTTCAACTAAGCTTGTGATTACTTGTCCTGACCCTTTATGTGACTCACTGCCTGATTTTGTTTGATAACGCTCCTGCAAATTGCCTTGGGACATTTACTAAAGGCGGTATGTAAACGAACATTGCTTCTGTGGTTTGGGCAAAGTCAAACAAAGAGATTACCTTGGAGAAAGTTCACTTCTTATCATTGGTATCATCAAGATTAAAATATCTTTCAATCTTGGTGAGTATATATATGCTGCCTGATTTTTCAATGATTTTTACTGTGTGATGGTCTGCATGGGTACATCATTTTGTTGCTAACATTGTTTTCTGTGACTAAACCTCCTTTCCTGACCTCATGTTAACTAACATTGTTAATTGTTCCTGCTCCTCAGGCACTATCTCCCTATTTCAAAACTTGATCCTCTAATAAACCACCCTTGACACAAATGTTTCACCAGCTACCACTCCATATCCAACCTCCCTTTACTCAATAACATTCATGAAAGCTTTGCTGCCTGGTTCGATGCTCACCTTGCCTGTAACTCCCGGTTTGAATCCATCTATTCTGGCTCTTGCCTTTCTCACAATGCTGAACAGATGAAAACAGAATCCTGTGTCACAGCCATGTTTCGTCCCACTCATAGTCCTTGAACCTTCTGCAGCCTTCGACAAGGTCAATGACGCCATTCCTCTGCAATGCACATCTTCCACTATCCAACCCCATGCAACCGTCCTTGCATGGTTTCAGTCCTGTCTATCACAAAATAGACTGAGCACTGGCCATAATACTTTTCCCTCCTCCCACTATCCCTCCCCAGCATCATCTGCAGGTAAGAGGTCAGTTTCCATATCTACACGGATGGAACCCATCTCCACCTTACTACCACCTGTGACTACATCTGTACTGCAAAATTGTTTGGTGGGAATAGGATCATAGAATCATAGAAAGTTTATTGCACATAAAGAGGCCTCTTGGCTCATCATGTCTGTGCCAGCTAAGAAACAAGCCACCCAGCCTAATCCTACCTTTTAGTATTCGATCTGTAGCCCTGCAAGTTATGGCACTAGAGTTGCTTGTAATTGAATTCAGGGTTTCTGCCTCTGCAATTCCTTTGGGCAGTGAGTTCCAGATCTCCACATTCCTCTGGGTGAAAAGCCTTTTCCTCATTCCCCCCTCTAATCTTTCTGCCAATAATTTTCAATCAATGCTCCTTAGTCATTGGCCTCTCTGCTAAAGTAAATAGGACCTTCCCATCCAGGCCCATCGCAACTGTGTACATCTCAATCAAAGTGGATGTTTTGAATGGTAGGGTTTCCCTTCCAACCATCCGATGAGTCGGTGGGGGACATGTCCTTGCTGACTCGACCTGCCCGGCAACCATTTCACGCTTGAATGAGCATCAGTTGCCTGCAGGGGTGACTTCGCTCCTTCACTCGGGAGGAAGTCCCACATTAAGACAGCTGCTAGCCAACCTGATTGGTCGTCAGCTCTCTACTCCCTGACATGACATGAGCTGCAGTGAACAGAAAAGCAAGTGCATGATAATAATAATTTATTATTATAATCTTCTAGGCTTAGTTGACTTACTACATCTCATTTAAATCTCCTTTGTGCCTTCTGTAGTTTGATCACATCCTTCCTGTAATGTGGTTATCAGATCTGTATGCAGTACTCTAGCTGTGACTTAATTAGTGTCTTATATAGTTCTAACAACCTCCCTGAACTATACTCTATACATCAGCCAATAAAAGAAAGTATTCATATAATTCTTGCCCACTTTACCTACCCTTCCAACCACCTTCAGGATCTGTGGACTCGAAGGTCCCTCTGTTCCTCAACACTTTTTAGTATCCCACCATTTTTTGTGTCATCCCCTTGCCTTATCTGCTTTTCGCAATGCATTACCTCATTACTTTTCTGGATTGAATTCCTTTTGCCACTCTTCTGTCTACCTGACCAGCCCATTGATATCATCCTACAGTCGACAGCTGTCTCACTACAATAGCATTGGCAAACCCTGTATCTTCAACCAAACTTTTGCCACTCCTTTGAATCACTCTTTTCCTGGTTCAGTGTATCTTTTCCATAAGTCTATCTGTGGAGCATTATAACTTTGTTATGTGCATGCAAGTTGCTCTTGCGTTTTGTGTTCAATCAATTGCAAACATTGGACTCTGATTGGACTCTAGGGCAGCACAGTGGTACAGTGGTTAGCAGGGGGGGGGCTAGGTAGGGTGCTCTTTCAGAGGGTTGGTGCAGACTCGATGGTCCAAATGGCCTCCTTTTGCACTTGTTGGGATTCGATGATTGAACAGTGTGAGCTACTAAAATTTCAAAAGCAGTATTACAGAAGAAGAAATATGAAAGAAATGGAGGACTTTACTTCATATTTTAAAATCCTCATCCTTGTTTTCGCATCCCTTCATAATTTTGCCCTCCATTTCAATGTAAATTTCTCAAGCCCAACCAGCAATGGAGATCTCTGCACTCCTCCAATTCCAATCTCGGACCTGTCTCCCATTTTAGTCAATCCACCATTGGCCACCATGCTTTCAACAGCCTTGGGCCTAAATTCTAGGATTACACCCCTGTAACCCTCTGCCTCCTCTATCATCGCTACAGACTACAATATGCATGAAAAAGTGCACGTCACCACAGCAACTCAGACTCAGGAGATGGGGACACAATGCTAACTAGACTTGTGGACTAGTAATCCAGACACCCAGGATAATGTTTGGGACGTGGGTTCAAATCCCACTATGGCAGCTTCAATTCAATTAATAAAAACAACAATCTGGAATTGAAAGCTAGTTTCAGTGATGGTGATCTTGAAACTATAATTGATTGTAGAAAAAACCCAACTGATTCACTAATGTCCCTGCTGCAATGTTCCATCTCACCCTCAGCAAGCCCTCTGCTGAAGTGGGCTACATTACAGAACGGAAAACTGTTCAACTTCCGCCGCCAGCAGGCCAGATCCAAGGTCACCCCAGTGTCTGTCATCGAACTACAGTGTGCAGATGATGCTTGAATATGCGCACCCTCGGAAGTTGAGTTCCAGCCCATCATCAACACCTTCACCGAGGTGTACAAGAGCATGGGCTTTACACTAAATATCTGTAAGACAAAGGTCCTCGACCAACCTGCCCCCCGCCAGACAGCGCTGCTCCTCGCTTGGACAATGTGGACCACTTTCCATACTTTGGAGTCTACTGTCAACAAGGGAAGACATCGGTGACGAGGTTCAACACTGCCATCACTCTGACAGCATATCTTTCGGTCACCTAATCAAGAGAGTGTTTGAAGATCAGGACCTCAGATCCGGCGCCAGGCTTATGGTCTACAGGGCAGTAGTGATATCCGCCCTCCTATTTGGCTCAGAGATGAGGACTGCGTACAACAGGAACCTAAAAACATGAGTGAATTACCACCAGTGCTCCCTCGCATGGTCCATTAGTAGGATAGTGCACACCAACATCAGTGTTCTTGTTCAAGCTAGCATCGAAGCATTGACCACACTTGATCAGCTCCGCTGGGTGGGCCACATGTCTGTATGCCTGACACGAGACCCCCGAGACGATCTCTCTACTCCGAGCTGTGACACGTCAAGCAAGCCGCAGGAAGTCAGAGGAGACGCCTCAAGGGCACTCTCAGAGCATTCTTGAAAAGGGCAACATCCCCACCAACACCTGGGAATCCCTGGCCCAAGATCGAAGTGGAGGAAAAGCACCCGGGAATGAGCTGAGCACCTCGAGTTTCATCGGTGAGAGCATGCTGAAGTCAAGTGTCGACAGAAAACATAACTCGCGGCAACCCGGGAAGCCACCCACCTGCTCCTCCAACCACCTTCTGCCCCACCTGTGACAGAGATTGTAGGTCACTCACTGGACTCCTCAGTCACCTGAGAACTCACTTTTAGTGTGAAGTAAGTCATCCTTGATTTCAAAGGACTATGTAAGAAAGAAGAAGAAGGAAGAAAGGAAATCTGCAAGAGGGTAGCACGGTATCACAGTGGTTAGCACCGTTGCTTCACACTCCAGGGTCCCAGGTTCGATTCTCGGCTTGGGTAACTGGCTGTGCGGAGTCTGCATGTTCTCCATGTGTCTGCGTGGGTTTCCTCCGGGTGCTCCGGTTTCCTCCCATAGCCCAAAGATGTGCAGGTTAGGTGGATTGGCCATGCTAAATTGCCATTCGTGTCCAAAATGGGTGGGGTTACTGGGTTACGGAGATAGGGTGGAGGTGTGGACTTGGGTAGGGTGCTCTTTCCAAGGGCCGGTGCAGACCCGATGGGCCGAGGTTTTTGATCCTTTTTATGAGCAGGAAGTTTCTCTCCATTTACTCTGTCCAGCCGCCTCATGATTTTGCACATCTCTCTCAAATCTCCTCTTAGCCTTCTTCTCTCCTGAGAGAAAACTCCCAACCTCTCCAATCTCCCCTTACAAATGAAACTTTTCATCCTCGGAACCATTCTTGTAAACCTCTTTGCACCCTCTCCAATGTGTTCATGTCATTCCTCTCGCATGGCACGCAGGACTGTACACAATATTCCAGTTGAGGTCTAATTAGTGTCTTTTATAACCATCAGCATAACCTCCTTCCTCTTGTACTTTGTGCCCCTATTAATAAAACACAGAATACTAAATGCTTTGACAACTGCTCTCTCCAACTGTCCCACCATCTTTAATGACCTAAGCATGTATACAGCCAGGTCCCTCTGCTCCTCCACCGCTTTAAGAATTTTACCCCTTATTTTCTGTAGTCTCCCCTTGTTCTTCCTCCCAAAATGCATCACCTCACACTTCTTCACATTGAACTTCATCTGCCGCCTATCTGCCCACTCCACAGACTTGTCTATGGTCGGAATTCTCCAGCCATTGGGATTCTCTATTCCTGCCAGCAGTGGGTTTCCCAGTGGCATGGGGTGGCTTTGATGGGAAATCCCATTGACAAGCGACGGGAGTAGAGAATCCCGTCATCAGCGAACGACGCGCCACTGAGAAACATGCGGCCGGGGGACCGGAGAATCCAGCCCAATGTCCTTTTGGAGGTGATGCCGCATATGATCATTGTTTGAAAAAATTTCAGTTATGAGGATAGATTGGAGAGCTTGGAACTATTCTCCTTGGATAGAAGGAGATTTGATAGAGATGTCCTCCTCACAGTTTACAATACAATTTACAATTGAAACCGCAAAGTTTGAAACTGTCCCTTGCACACCAAGATCCAGGTCATTAATATACATCAGTTTTCCCAATAGTTTCTGTTTCTATTTCAGATTTCCAGCATCTGCAGTATTTTGCTTTTTATCTTTATAATTGTATCCTTGTGGAGTGTAAATGGTGAATGATTTGTGGAGAAGTGCTCATTTCTGTGTCATGGGAGTGTCCCTTTAAGAAATGTTTTTGTCTTATCACATGGCTTCAGTGATGTCATTGTGTGGGTGGAGCTGGGCTCTGGCTCTGAGTTTTACTTTCGTTTTGGTTTGGGCTTGTTTTGGTGGCTCTGAGTTTTTTGCTTTGGAGTTCACATTTGGCTGCTGTAATCAAACAGACAAGTATCTTGGAGTGTCTCTCTACCTTCATTTTAAAAGCTGCTTCCAGACTGCTTGATAACTTGAAAATAAATAATTGTTTTCTGCAAGAAATTCAAACCTGCTGTTTTGGAAAGGACACAAGAGCATCCAAACCAGGTCTTGAGTGCTGTGTGCTGGGTTACACCTTGGAAAAGGGTTTTCTGGTTTATGCGATCTTGTTATTAAATTGGAACAGCTAAAGAGGGAAATGTATTAAGGGTTATACATAGAATACTGTAGCTGTGTGGGGTATTTATGTTTGTAGTTGATAAAAATGCTGACTCTGTGTGTTTATAAAAATGTTAACTAAATTCGTAGAATAAACTTTGTTTTTGATTAAAAGTGCTTAAGGTTGAATGACACCTGAACGGCAGGCCCTTGTGCTCATCGTGACCAAAATCAATAATGGATGGAGTGTTAGCACCAATTAAATTTAACGTCAAGCCGGGCACTTTACAATCAAAGTTCCATTGAATAGTGATGTCATGTTCCTCCAGAGGTCACTGTGGTTACATCCATTGTGTAAAGTGATGTACAATTTGCTCCCTATATGAAGCAATATAACATTTGCTCCATTTGCCCACTTTTGGAGCTGTCAGGCAACCATGGGGGGGATAAATTCCAGTCACACCTACAGGGCACCTGACATCAAAAGCAGCAAAACAAATGCATCAAACTTCAAACTGCACTGGCTTGGGAACAGAGAATTGGGAGCTGTTCTTTTCCGGTGAATCAAATATGCAACATGCGGTCATTGTTCAACAGTACTGGTACTTCTTGAGTATTCATTATAGAATAATGTTTGTGAAGTGTGTTATTAATAATTATTAGTAAAAACTACACCTTTTCTCCCCTTATATCTGGTGGTGTTTTTTTTATTGACACAGGTATCTCAAGTTGTTTAAATTGTTTAGTCAGGATGGCACAGTGGCACAGTGGTTAGCACTGCTGCCTCATAGCACCAGGGGCCCAGGTTCGATTCCGGCCTTGGGTGACTGTGTGCAGTTTGCACTGTCCTCCCCGTGTCTGCGTGGGTTTCCTCCGGGTGCTCCGGTTTCGTCCCAGAGTGCAGGTTAGGTGGTTTAGCCATGCTAAACTGCCCCTTAGTGTCCAAAAGGTTGGGTGGGGTCACAGGGTAGGGTGGGGGGTGGGCCTCGGTAGGGTGTGGTGGGTCGGTGCACACTCAATGGGTTGAATGGCCTCCTTCTGCACTGTAGGTTTTATGTGATTATATGACTGCCATAATCTAAACAGCAAATCCAGGTGTGCGACTAATAACAACAAATATTATTCTTTATGTTATCTTAGAGTAAGGAACACTCATCATCATTTATCCTTTTTGCATCCTGAAGGAGGGGAAACTGGTCTGATGTCATAGCAATCGGCCAAATCATTGTTAGAAATGCGTCCTTCGAGGGTACAACCCTGATTTTACTTTCAAATTTGAATAGACTCCGAATTTAGCCCTACATTTGGCTGTTTAGCAGAATATTCTGCATGCAGCACATAAGGGGCTTCTTTGTTCCAACAAAACAGGATTAAAGAAAGAAAAAAACAGCAGGGGTAGATCTCTGTGCACCCCCCGCCGCGCCTCCCCCGCAGTATGAGTCCTGAATCAGTGCCTACCATTGCGTGGCTGGCACCTACAGAACTGTATATACCTCAGTGAGGAAACACTGATTGCAGGGCGGAGGTAGAAATTGCTGAGCATTTTTGTGTAATATTTGAAAACTTGCATTAACAGTGGGGAGGGGGCGATCGAAGGGCTTGGCGGAACAGCAATTGTTTTTTCGCACCTTGAAGCCTCTTTCATTATGGTGCGTTTACCAAGGTCAGTTGTGGCACTTGCTGTTCTGTGACCCCGCTGGCCCCGACAGTACTGCTCCAAGGCAGGCAGCTACTGCAGCAACAAAAAAAAAACCAAGACAATCACTGCAAACCTCTCAGGATCCTTGCTCATATATAAAAAAAAACCAATACGCTGGGGGAAGTGAGATGAGCTATCATCAAAGGCAGAGACACACAGCATGACTGTCATGAGCCAAAAGTTACAATCACACACTGGCTGAAATTTCACTTCAAGCGTAAGCATTGCAGAGTAATTAAAAATGTGATTCCTGCTGATTTACCATCCAATTAGCAGCAAGAGAACCTTGCTTTCATCCTCGCTTCTCAGAGATAACCCCAACTTGAAAGTAAAGCCTGTCAATTTTTATTACACTGTTCTATTTATTTGTATATTTACTCTGCTTAACGTGGGAACGTAAAACCATTTTTGCTGAGGAGAATTTTTGCTACACTGCAGGTGGGTAACAAGAAGCAAGAACAAAAAAGGATACAGTTGAAAGGGAAACGAGCTGTGTTCAGATTTCTATCTTCCCAAAAGTAATTTTGAGAATAGCATGTGAGTGAACACATGAAGTATATAGATTGAATAGAAATATTGTCCAAATAGGTACCACTCTTTTTGTTTTTGCTGCCTTGGTTGTAGTGGCTGTTTCCTTCGATCTTTAAGTTCTTCCAGTTCCTTTATTCATATAAGTGGGTATATTTCACACTTTCTTGTTCCTGCACTAATATATGCAGTTCAGCAGCATTCTCCAACTGAAAGAAGAGACTTAAGGATCCAGTGCCGTCCGCGGTGTAAAACTTCAATAAGACACAGTGTAAAAATTCAAGCTGAGAAAAATACATTGGCTCAAATCTTACAGTCAAGGCATTAGCTGCACAATTATTATCTCCACGAACAGACCATTGTCCATTGTCCTCTTCCTGCTGTAATAGTCAAAGCCTATTATTCATACTTAGTAATTTCATAACCCAGCTAAATATGTATGCATTGCAGCAGTTTCTGTTACCATGGAAAACATCCGTTTTAATTACATGGCATAGCATATTTTTTGTTATGCGAATAAACCTTGGCCTTCCCCAAAACAATTTACAAAGTTACACCGCGTGAAATCAAATAAAGCCTTAAAGCGGGCTGCATCGGCTGAAATTCTTGCAATAGGACCCAAACTAAATGCGTTTATCGAGTACACAACTCAATATATGCATCTTTAATTATTGTTCCAAAATTCCCGGCTCTCCTGCGGTGTTGCTTACGGGTGGTCCGGGACCCGCAGTGTGCTTTGTTTTTGATGTGCATCCCAATTCTATTGAAGTTGGAGCGCAAACAACAGTTTACCTGCTGCAGCAATACAGCAAATCGACTGATGCAAAATGCCATAACTGACACAAGGCAAAAATATCAGGTACATACTATTGAAAGGTAGAAGTCTTTGGGATATAACATTCGTTGATGCTCACCACTTTAGAAACACTTGCTAAACATGGATATACTTGTCCCTCCTAAAAACACTCATATAACTTTACATACCATCCAGTATTTTTGACCAAACCACACCCCCACCCCCCCCCCCCCCCCCACCCCCGCCCTCGCCGTGCATTTGTGGTATTTGAGAGGAATGTTGTTTGTTTCTTTATTAATAATAATATTTATTAGTGTCACAAGTAGGCTGCAATGAAATTACTGTGAAAATCCCCTCGTCGCCACACTGTTCGGGACACAGAGAGAATTCAGAATGTCCAATTCACCTGGAGCACCCGGAAGAAACCTACACAGACACGGGGAGAGTGAATAGACTCTGCGCAGGCAGTGACCCAAGCCGGGAATCGAACCCAGGTCCCTGGGGCTTTGAAGCAACAGTGCTAACCACTATGCTACCGTGTCGCCCATTCCTCCAACTTTTCTTTTTAGCTATTTATTTTAATCGAAGATATATTCTTCTGCTATGGAATATTATGCTCCTACCCTGTCACGAGGAAGATTTATTCCACTGGAAAGGAAAACTAGTACAGATGCTGGAGACCACCCTAAATAAAAACAAATTACTCAGCAGGTCAGGCAGCATCCGTGGGGAGAGAAACAAGAGTTAGCGTTTTAGGTTAGTGACCTTTTACGACTGGCCTATTTCAACCAATGGGTTATTTCAGCTAAAACATTATCATATCAATATCCACAAGAATTGATACCAGATAGAAGGAATAAAAGGGGTGGGGGTGCGATATAGTTCATACTGAGGAAAACCGCACCACAATACAAGAAGATACAAATTTTTTTAGAATGGGTGTGAAAATGTCAATCGAATTTCCATATAAATAAGTGGGAGAAATTGACACCACAGCCTCACTAGTGTTGTATGAGTGTTAATAGTCAAAGGAGCAGGTGGCACGGTGGTGCAGCTGCCTCACAGTGCCAAGGACCCGGGTTCAACCCCGGTCCCGGGTCACTATCCGTGTGGAGTTCGTTTATCCTCCCCTATGTGCGTGGTTTTACCCCCACAACCCAAAAGATGTGCAGAGTAGGTGAATTGGCCACGCTATATTGCCTCTTAATTGGGAAAAAAAAAATTATATTTAAAGCATACACCCAGGGTTGGTGATTCGCAAATCAAGGCAAATAGCAAAACAAGTTAACAAGCTCATAAAAATGCAAAACACTTTAGAATCACAGAATCCCTGCAGTGCAGAAGGAGTCAATTCAGCCCATCGAGTCTGCACTGACATTCTGAAAGCTCACTCCCCGACTCTATCCCCGTAACCCCACCTAACCTTTTGGACGCAAAGGGACAATTTAGCATGACCAATTCACCTAACCTGCACATGTTTGGACTGTGGGAGGAAACCAGAGCACCCGGAGGGAACTCATGCAGACACTGGGAGAACGTGCAGACTCCACACAGTCACCCGAGGAGGGAATTGAAATTGGGTCCCTGGCACTGTGAGGCAGCAGTGCTAACCACTGTGCCGCCCCATGGGAGGAATTGAATTGAAAAATAGAGACGTTATGGTAAATATGTATTCATATTACCAAAATCGTATAGAGGCACTGAAAAAAAGCACAAAAGGAGGAGTCCAGAGCTGAGAAATTATAATTCGCAGGAAATGCTGGATGGGACTCTTCTCTAGAAAAGAGAAGGTTAAGGAATTATCTAATAAAGCTCACTAAAATTATACAGGAGCTTGTTATGGTAGGCATAGAGAAAACCTTCCCACATTTGGGTCAGTCCAAAATTAGGGATCATTATAAGACAGTCACTAATAAATCACTAATAAGAAAATGAAGACTTGCATTTATATCATGATTTTAAGGACCACTGGATGTATCAAAGCTCATTACAGCCAATCGAGTACTTTTTGAATTGTAGCCAATGTAGATAATTTGCGCTCAGCAAACTCCCACAGACAGCAATGTGATAATAAGCAGATCATCTGTTTCCTATGATGCTGCTTGATGGATGAATATTGGCCAAAATACCAGGGATAACTTCCCCACTCGTCGTCAAATTAGTGCAATGGGATCTTTTACAGCAACTCGAGCAGGGGCCTCTGTTTAACATCACATCTGAAAGATGGCACCACCAACAGTGCAGCACTCTCTTCCTACCGCATTGGTTTGTCAGCCTTGACTTTTGTGCTCAGGCAACGAGAGCAAGGAATTTAGGAAAATGAAAAAAATGAAAATCACTTATTGTCATAAGTTGGCTTCAAATGAAGTTACTGTGAAAAGCCCCTAGTTGCCACATTCCGGCGCCTGTTTGGGGAGGCTGGTACGGGAAGATAATTCTTCACTCAGAGAGTGGTTCAAATGTGCAACTTGCTACCACAAGGAATTGTTGAGGTGAAAAGCAAAGTGCAGTTAAGGGGAAGTCTGAAAAGCAGATAAGGTGGAAATGAATATGAGATTATGTTGACGGGGTTAGATGAAGTAAGGTGGGAGGAAGCTCTTGTGAAGCATAATCGCAGGAACAGAGTGATGTAATTTCTATATAATTCTTTGAAATTAATTTTAAAATGTTGGCTATTTCAACCATTTACTACTTTTTGCCCAATTTGTCCTTTGACTTGTGTTGGAAACGTTGAATTATAGCACTCT
Source organism: Scyliorhinus torazame (assembly GCF_047496885.1). Taxonomy (NCBI): domain Eukaryota; kingdom Metazoa; phylum Chordata; class Chondrichthyes; order Carcharhiniformes; family Scyliorhinidae; genus Scyliorhinus; species Scyliorhinus torazame. Next base: position 61,328,067 of record NC_092707.1, read on the forward strand.
AAAGGTGTGCTACATACAAGGCTTTTGTACATTCGTCAAAGGGGAGTCTTTCCTGGGCCTCCACTCAAGAATATTGGAAAATGAAGAGGCTTACTTTACAAATATGCAGTTTGATCCGCGCAATTTTCTCTGCCCCCAGACCATCCAATGAACCTTAGCACAGATACAGGTAAATCTCTTATTATTCCTTTCTTTTTGCAATCTCACCACCAAGAAAGCACAGCAGCGCCTATACTTCCTCAGGAGAGACTGGGAAATATTGGTATTAAGAAGGTTCTGGGTGTCCTTGTACATGAAACACAGAAAGTTAACATGTAAAATAATTTTTATTGTCACAAGTAGGCTTACATTAACACTGCAATGAAGTTACTGTGAAAAGCCCCGAGTCGCCACATTCGGGCACCTGTTCGGGTACACTGAGGGAGAATTCAGAATTCACAGCTGGTACGGGAATTGAGCCCGTGCTGCTGGCCTTGTTCTGCATCACAAACCAGCTGTCTAGCCTAATGAGCTAAGCCAGCCCTGTGCAGATATAGCAAGTAATTAGGAAAGCAAATGCTGGGTTAGCCCTTTTAACAAAGACACTGGAACATAAATATGAAGAGGACAAAGGGTGGCTCTAGTGGGTTGTTTATCAAACTGGAGTCCTATGACCAGTGGTGTGCCTCAGGGATCAGTTCTGGGTCCACTGTTATTTGTTATTTATATTAATGATTTGGATGATAATTTAGGAGGCATGGTTAGTATGTTTGCAGATGACTGTGGCTGCGTGGGTTTCACCTGCAGGACCCAAAGTTGTGCAGGTTAGCTGGATTGGCCATGCTAAATCGCCCCTTAATTAGATTTTAAAAATTTGGTGCTCTAACTTTTTTAAAGTTTGCAGATGACACCAAGACAGTGGCATAGTGGTCAGTGAAGAAGGCTATCTAGGATTGCAATGGAATCTTGATCAATTGAGCCAGTGGGCCGATGAATGGCAGATGCAGTTTAATTGCGATAAATGTGAGGTGATGCATTTTGGTACATTAATTTGTGGCAGGACCTACACAGTTAATGGTAGAGTGTTGGCGAGAGTTATAGAACAAAGAGATCTAGGAGTACAGGTTCATAGCTCCTTGAAAGTGGAGTTGCAAGTGGACAGGGTGGTGAAGATGGCATTTGGCATGCTTGGTTTAATTGGTCAGAATATTGAATACAGGAGTTGGGACGTCTTGTTGAGGTTGTACAAGACATTGGTAAGGTCACACTTGGAATACTGTTCACAGTTGTGGTCATCCTATTATAGAAAGGATGTTATTAAACTAGAGAGAGTGCAGAAAAGATTTACTAGGATGCTATCGGGACTTGATGGTTTGAGTTATAAGGAGAGGTTGGATAGACTGGGACTTTTTTCCCTAGAGCGTAGGAGGCTTAGGGGTGATCATATAGAGGTCTATAAAATAATGAGGAGCATAGATATGGTAGATAGTCAACATGTTTTCCCAAAGGAAGGGGAGTCTAGAACTAGAGGGCACAGGTTTAAGGTGAGAGGGGAGAGATACAAAAGGGTCCAGAAGGGCAGTTGTTCCACACAGAGGGTGATGTGTGTCTGGAATGAGCTGCCAGAGGCAGTAATAGAGGGGGGTACAATTTTGTCTTTTAAAAAGCATTTAGGCACTTGTACGGGAAAGCTGGGTATAGAGGGATATGGGCCAAATGTGGGCAATTGGGACTAATGTTGTGATAAAAACTGGGCAACATGGACAAGTTGGGCCTAGGGCCTGTTTCCATGCTGTAAACCTCGATAACTCTGAGGATATATTCGTCCTGGAGAGTGCAATAAAGATTCACCAGACTGCTTTCCATGATAAGGGGACTGTTCTATAAGTGGGGATTGTGTAGTCCAAGCCTCTATTCCTGTAGGTCAGAAGAATGAGAGGTGACTTTTTTTGAAACATATAAAATTCTTAATGGAATTGGTAGGGTAGATGCTGGGTGGAGGTTTTCCCAGGCAGGTGAAGTAGAACTAAGATTCACGGGATGGGGATTTTAACTCCACTCCCCCCCCCGCCCCTCCCACTCCACCCCCGCAACGGCAGCTGAGGCAGACCGCCATTGGCTGGCAGCAGGATCTTCCAGTCCCACTGTGGTTGACGGATTTTTCCAGTGATGGGATCTTCTGGTCCCGCCGTTGTCAATCGGATTTCTCGTTGAATGCACCCCTTATCGCCGGGAAACCCATGCTGGGGTGCGCAGTCCGCCTGACCAGAAAATCCCACCGGTGGGAATGGCCAGATAAGTCCGGCCAGTGTTTTCCCATTAAGACATTTTATGTTATTCTATTGGAATCTTTGGCCTGGATTCTCCGCCACCGGTACTGGGGTCCCCGATGCAGTAGAGAATCAAAGAAACGGGATCGCCGCCAGGTATCGGCGGGCGCCAATCCAATTGCGATGCTCCGACTCCCCCGCTGGTGGTGGGATCGGGTTTCATGGCCACGCGCCAGCGGGAGGATGGAAATGAATGTAAATAGGTCTTAATGACCCAATTGCATCCATTCAGCGGGCCGGGCACCCCATTCACTGGCCCTCTGTGATTCTCCACTCCCCTGGGTCGGGAATCACTTTGACGGGAATCACGGGCGAAATTCTCCCCCAACGGCGGGATGTCCGCCGACTGGCGCCAAAGCCGGCGCCAATCAGACGGGCATCGCGCCGGCCCAAAGGTGCGGAAGGCTCCGCATCTTTGGCGGCCTAGCCCCAACATTGAGGGGCTAGGCCGACGCCGGAGGGATTTCCGCCCCGCCAGCTGGCGGAAATGGCGTTTGTTTCCCCGCCAGCTGGCGCGGAAATGCGGCGCATGCGCGGGAGCGTCAGCGGCCGCTGTCAGTTTCCCAGCGCATGCGCGGGAGCGTCAGCGGCCGCTGTCAGTTTCCCGCGCATGCGCAGTGGGGAGAGTCTCTTCCGCCTCCGCCATGGTGGAGGCCGTAGCGGAGGCGGAACGGAAAGAGTGCCCCCACGGCACAGGCCCGCCCGCGGATCGGTGGGCCCTGATCGCGGGCCAGGCCACCGTGGGGGCACCCCCCGGGGTCAGATCGCCCCGCGCCCCCCCCCCCCCCAGGACCCCGGAGCCCGCCCACGCCGCCTGGTCCCGCCGGTAAATACCAGGTTTGATTTACGTCGGCGGGACAGGCAATTCCTGGGCGGGACTTCGGCCCATCCGGGCCGGAGAATCCAGCGGGGAGTCCCGCCAACCGGCGCGGCCAGATTCCCGCCCCTGCCCAATCTCCGGGAGCGGAGACTTCGGCGGGGGCGGGGGCGGGATTCACGGCGGCCAACGGCCATTCTCCGACCCGGCGGGGGGGGTCGGAGAATGATGCCCCACAAGTCTCACCAAACGTGAACCTGACGTGGTGGTCTTTGCCATGGGCCAAGGTGGTACTTCTTTACGCAAATTGCTGTCAAAGTCCATCTGAGGGGTACCTCCCCCCCCCCACCGGCTACAATGCAGATTTGCCCACCCCTCGTCTGCCAGACCCCCCCCCCTCCAGAGAGCCCCTAAAATGGGCAACCCACCCAAGAGACCCCCTTAATAGGGAGAGCCCCCTGGGACTTCCTTAATAGAGACCTCCCGAGGGACTCCCTGAATAAGGGACCCCCAGAGACCACCTACTTAAAGTAACCCACCACAGAGACATCTTAACTAGAGGGACTCCTTATAGGGTCTCCCTAACTAGAAGAACCGCCCCCCCCCCAGAGACCCAGGAACTAGATGGACCTCCCACAGACAGCTAGAGAGTAATCCAGACAGGGGTAGTGAACAAAATTATTTGTAATACTTACTTGGAAGCACCACATGCCCATTTCTGGAAAGAGAACCGCTGTGACCTGTGTCTAAACCTCTCAAATCGTGTAGCTGCAACTCATTCATTCATTTCTAGTAGTGGGACACCAGCACAGTGTCACTTTTATTTCTGGCCCAACTTAGGATGTGAGGAACTGGAAATTGCTGCTTGGCCCCAGAGGCTGATGGTCATTCATTCAACAACTTGTCAAGGAGATGGCATGCAGCCTCAATGGCGCACTCTCCTCGTTTTGTTAGCAAGAGACAAAAGGAGAGCTTGTACGGTTGTTCACCTTCAGTCTTATCAACACTCTGATATTTAGTGACACATCGCTAACTTCCGTGACCAGCAACTAACTTCACTACAACAGACAGTCTAATCACTTCAGGCCAACTCTACCAACCTCAGTGACTGTTTACTAGCCTGTGACCGTTCACTCATTAACCATCTACTAACTGCAGAATAACTGTACCAAACCTGGCAAAGGGGGGAGGGGGGGGGGGGGGGGGGGGTTGTAAGCAATTTCTCTAACATACAAAGAGGACTCCAAAGCAAAAAGATCAGGAACCCCTGGTTTCGGTAATCAAAACTTTAATAAAATTAGAAGCTGCTCTCGATGTGTCGCTACATGACAGAACACAACTCTAATTAAAGATGCTCTACCCTGGTAAACATTTGCAATCAAGATTCAATTTAATTGAAGTTATCTCTTGACAGCCATCGAACTTTAGTCTGTAAAGTGAGAAGAACCCTTATAGCTCAATGCATGTCAAAACGCCAACCCTTTCCTTCAAGGCATCAGCAAGTACAATAGTTTTATATGACATATTTATTTATAGATTATCTCTGTTAGTGACAGAAAGTTATGCTTAAGTATTTGGTAAAGTAACAAGTGTATGACACTGAAGCATTTTTGCTATTATCTTCTACCTGGGACGTTTTTGCTTGGAGGGTAGTAAAACAACAGGTAAAAACAGCTCCATGACTCTACGAACGAGCCAGCACAGGATTGATAGAACATAGAACATTACAGCGCAGTACAGGCCCTTCGGCCCCCGATATTGCGCCGACCTGTGAAACCACTCTAAAGCCCATCTACACTATTCCCTTATCACCCATATGTCTATCCAATGACCATTTGAATGCCCTTAGTGTTGGCGAGTCCACTACTGCTGCAGGCAGGGCATTCCACAACCTTACTACTCTCTGAGTAAAGAACCTACCTCTGACATCTGTCTTATATCTATCTCCCCTCAATTTACAGCTATGCCCCTCGTGCTAGACATCACCATCCGAGGAAAAAGGCTCTCACTGTCCACCCTATCCAACCCTCTGATCATCTTGTATGCCTCAATTAAGTCACCTCTTAACCTTCTTCTCTCTAACGAAAACAGCCTTAGGTCCCTCAGCCTTTCCTCATAAGATCTTCCCTCCATACCAGGCAACATTCTGGTAAATCTCCTCTGCACCCTTTCCAATGCTACCACATCTTTCCTATAATGCGGCGACCAAAATTGCACGCAATACTCCAAATGCGGCCGCACCCGACATTTGTACAGCTGCAACATGGCCTCATGGCTCCGAAACTCCATCCCTCCACCAATAAAAGCGAACACACCGTACGCCTTCTTAACAACCCTCTCAACCTGGGGGCAACTTTCACGGATTTATGTACATGGACACCGAGATCTCTCTGCTCATCCACACTGCCAAGAATCTTACCATTAGCCCAGTACTCTGTCTTCCTGTTATTCCTTCCAAAATGAATCACCTCACACTTTTCTGCATTAAACTCCATTTGCCACCTCTCAGCCCAGTGCTGCAGCTTATCTATGTCCCTCTGTAACTTGTAACATCCTTCCGCACTGTCCACAACTCCACCGACTTTAGTGTCATCTGCAAATTTACTCACTCATCCTTCTACGCCCTCCTCCAGGTCATTTATAAAAATTACAAACAGCAGTGGCCCCAAAACAGATCCTTGTGGTACACCACTAGTAACTGGACTCAATTCTGAACATTTCCCATCAACCACCACCTTTTGTCTTCTTCCAGCTAGCCAATTTCTGATCCAAACTGCTAAATCACCCTGAATCCCATGCCTCTGTATTTTCTGCTGTAGCCTACCGTGGGGAACCTTATCAAACGCTTTACTGAAATCCATATACACCACATCAACTGCTTTACCCTCATCCACCTGTTTGGTCACCTTCTCAAAGAACTCACTAAGGATTGCGAGGCATGACCTACCCTTCACAAAACCGTGTTGACTATCTCTAATCAAATTATTCCTTTCCAGATGATTATACATCCTACCTCTTATAAACCTTTCCAAGATTTTGCCCACAACAGAAGTAAGGCTCACTGGTCTATAGTTACCGGGGTTGTCTCTACTCCCCTTCTTGAACAAGGAGACAACATTTGCTATCCTCCAGTCTTCTGGCACTATTCCTGTAGACAAAGATGACTTAAAGATCAAAGCCAAAGGCTCAGCTATCTCCTCCCTAGCTTCCCAGAGAATCCTAGGATAAATCCCATCCGGCCCAGGGGACTTATCTATTTTCACACTTTCCAGAATTGCTAACACCTCCTCCTTATGGACCTCAAGCCCTTCTAGTCTAGTAGCCTGAATCCCAGTATTCTCCTCGAGAAACATTGTCTTTTTCCTGTGTGAATACTGATGAAAAATATTCATTTAACACCTCTCCTATCTCCTCGGACTCCAAGCACAACTTCCCACTACTGTCCTTGACTGGCCCTACTCTTACCCTAGTCATTCTTTTATTCCTGACGTATCAATAGAAAGCTTTAGTGTTATCCTTGATCCTACCTGCCAAAGACTTCTCATGTCCCCTCCTGGCTCTTCGTAGCTCTCTCTTTAGGTCCTTCCTAGCTAACTTGTAACTCTTGAGCACCCTAACTGAACCTTCATGTCTCATCTTTACATAAGCCTCCTTCGTCCTCTTGACAAGTGTTTCGACTGGTTTAGTAAACCACAGTTCCCTTGCTCGACCACTTGCTCCCTGCCTGACAGGTACATACTTATCAAGGACATTCAGTAGCTGTTACTTGAAAAAGCTCCACATTTCCATTGTGCCCATCCCCTGCAGTTTTCCTCTCCATCCGATGCATCATAAGTCATGCCTCATCGCATCATAATTGCCTTTCCCCCAGATATAACTCTTGCCCTGCGGTATATACCTATCCCTTTCCAGCACTAAAGTAAACGTAATCGAATTGTGGTCACTATCACCAAAGTGCTCACCTACCTCCAAATCTATCATCTGTCCTGGTTCATTACACAGTACCAAATCCAATATGGCCTTGCCTTTCGTTGGCCTATCTACATACTGTGTCAGGAAACCCTCCTGCACATATTGGACAAAAACGGACCCATCTAAAGTACTCGAACTATAGCATTTCCAGTCAATATTTGGAAAGTTAAAGTCCCCCATAACAACTACCCTGTTGATTTCGCTCCTATCCAGAATCATCTTTGCAATCCTTTCCTCTACATCTCTGGAACTTTTCGGAGGCCTATAGAAAACCCCTAACAGGGTGTCCTCTCCTTTCCTGTTTCTAACCTCAGTAGACAAGTCCTCATCAAACATCCTTTCTGCCACCCTAATACTGTCCTTGACTAACAATGCTACCCCTCCCCCTCTTTTACCACCTTCCCTGAGCTTACTGAAATATCTGAACTCCGGCACCTGCAACAACCATTCCTGTCCCTGCTCTATCCATGTCTCCAAAATGGCCACAACATCGAAGTCCCAGGTACCAACCCATGCCGCAAATTCACCCACCTTATTCCGGATGCCCCTGGCATTGAAGAAGACACACTTTAAACCACCTTCCTGCCTGCCGGTACACTCCTGCAACTTTGAAACCTTACTCATGACCTCACTACTCTCAACCTCCTGTATACTGGAGCTACAATTCAGGTTCCCAAGCCCCTGCTAAACTAGTTTAAACCCTCCCGAAAATCATTAGCAAATTTCCCCCCCAGGATATTGGTACCCCTCTGGTCCAGGTGTAGGCCTCCCGTTTGTAGAGGTCTCACCGACCCCAGAATGAGCCCCAATTATCCATAAATCTGAAACCCTCCCTCCTGCACCATCCCTGTAGCCATGTGTTCAACTCCTCTCTCTCCCTATTCCTCGTCTTGCTATCACGTGGCACGGGTAACAACCCAGAGATAATAACTCTGTTTGTCTTAGATCTAAGTTTCCACCCCAGCTCCCTTAATTCCTGCCTTACATCCCTATCCCTTTTCCTACCTATGTCGTTGGTACCTATGTGGACCACGACTTGGGGCTGCTACCCCTCCCCTTAAGGATCCCGAAAACACGATCCGAGACATCACGCACCCTGGCACCTGGGAGGCAACACATCAACCACGAGTCTCTCTCGTTCCCACAGAATCTCCTATCTAATCCCCCTAACTATGGAGTCTCCAATGACTAATGCTCTACTCCTCTCCCCCCTTCCCTTCTGAGCAACAGGGACAGACTCTGCGCCAGAGACCTGTACCCCATGGCTTACCCCTGGTAAGTCCCCCCCCAACAGTATCCAAAGCGGTATACTTGTTACTAAGGGGAACGACCATAGGGGATCCCTGTACTGACTGCTTCCTCCCAGCCCCTCTCACCGTCATCCATCTATCTTTATTCTTCGGAGTAACTACATCCCTCAAACATCTATCTATGACCACCTCTGCCTTCCGAATGATCTGAAGTTCATCCAGCTCCAGCTCCAGTTCCCCAATGTGGTTTCTGAGGAGCTGGAGATGGGTGCACTTCCCACAGATGAAATCAGCAGGGACACTGACGGCGTCCCTCACCTCAAACCTTCTGCAGGAGGAACATTGTACTACGTTCCCTGCCATCCCCTCTAGATAAAAAAAGAAAAAGAAAGAGCTTACCTGTTATTCACTCCCGATCTCAGCAAGCACTCACTCAGCAACCTCTGCGCCCCGCACGATAACACCTGAGGGAAAATAAAAGAAAAACTACTTACCAGTCACCAGCCAGTCCATTACCTGCAGGCTGTGACGTCACGGTTCAACTGCTTTCTACTTCTACCTGCCCTCAAGCCTTCCTCTTGATCTTTACAGCGGTTGGGTTTTTTTTGGTTTGAGGAGGGGGTAGGGAGGGAAACACTGAAGAAGTGTTTCGGGTTTAAGTGTCACTTGACAACAGCTCCTCCACAAACCACCTTCAAGTTAGGGTGAGCACACGGACGTATGCAAATTTCCCCTGCAACAGCCAGTCAGCAACTCCGCTCTACTGCCCTCTGCTAGATGCTTGTCTTCACTTGAACAGCTAGGGTCTCTTGCTCAGGTACACCTTCAAGTTAGGGTGAGCATATGGGCGTATGCAAATTTCCCCCGCAACAGCCAGTCAGCAGCTCTGCTCTATTGCCTTCTGCTGGATGCTTGTCTTCACTTGAACAGCTAGGGCCTCTTGCTCACGTACACCTTCAAGTTAGGGTGAGCACATGGACGTATGTAAATTTCCCCCGCAACAGCCAGTCAGTAGCTGCGCTCTAATGCCCTCTGCTGCACCAAATGGCCTCCTTCTGTGCTGTACTGGTCTGTGCTTTTAAGACTCCCTGTTTCAATGTCTGTTTTGCTCCTTTTACAAATGGAAAGCGTGAATACTACAGAAGAAGGAAGATAAAATATGAATGATTTATTGATGGTAAAAGTGGCCAATGCACCACATTGATGGTCCTCTGAAATTGAGCGACAATGCACTGACCGATCTGGGTTTAAGTTACCGATGAGACTCAAAATTTTCACTCAAATATCCGTGGATGATATTGAAAAGGTATTTTAGTTTTAAAATTTATCTTGTGTCTTAGAGACAGCTAAATGAAGGCAAACCTTGGATACATGTTTACACAACATAACTGTGTAAAGTTGCTTCTTTATTACGTCAGGCAAGTAATACCCTTACGAACTGAGTTATCCTGGATGAATCCAACTGAATTGACGTAATAATACAGATTATTAAATGAGAAAAAAAGTTACCTGGATGAATCTTAACACATTCTTACCTCAGTGTGTCAATGTTGTGGTTACAGAAAGCCCCAAATCAAAGTGGAAGGCATTTGCCCATGCACATTCCAAACAGCCTAAACAAGGAATGATTAATTAGATCACTGTGGGTTCATGTGTCATCTAAGCTACTCCCCTCATTTTCTTGTGGTTATGGATTCACGTCCCGTCAATGCCTGTTATAACTGATTCTGCCAACTCCAAGAGTTGCTACAGTGATTTCTTTTGTCGCAGTTTTCCTGCCAAAGGAGGAACAATAAAACTAAGAGGAATGATCACAAGGTTTTACACCAATGTCCTGTAGCTTGCTGCTGCCAGAATCATTCTTCAATAGAACCAGAGTTTTTACAGTAACTGCGACTGGAAAGCGCGACCGGCTTTGATTCAATTACATTGGCCAGATAGAAGGAGCTCAGACAGTTCTACACGACCAGTGTGACAATAAAGTTTTTAATGTTAATACATTACAACATTTGCTTGGGGCAAGGTGGGGTGGGGGGGGGGGGTGGGAGGGGGGTGCGGGGGGAGGTGGATGTGGTGAGTAAGAGAGGGGGAGGGTTCTCTCTTCCATGTTCTTCCGTTGTGTAACATATACCCCTCTGGTCGTGAGAGCTGACTGCACTCAGACCTTCCTCAATACAATTGCAAAACAAGGTGAGTCTTGCATGGATTTGTGTTCTGCCTCACTGTGGAGGCACCAGTGATTCACTTAGTTCCTTCCTGCATCGGGATAATTCAAATCAATTAGCGTTTGGTTGATCCTAAGGGTGAACCATGTCTCATATACAACAGCAAGCTGGTACATGGTGGTTGATAAAAGAATGCTCAGGGCTATTGGGAAAGGGTAGGGTAGTGGCATTAGACAAAGTGCCCCTTCAGACAGCCAGTACAGACAGAATGGATCGAATGGCCTCCTGCCTTCTCAACCTTGCCCCTTGCCTGAGGTGTGGTGATCCTCAGGTTAAATCTCCACCAGTCAGCTCTCCCCCTCAAAGGGGAACGCAGCCTATGGTCATCTAGGACTGTGGCAACTTTACCTTTTAATCCTTCCAAAATTCAATGATTTCTATGATCCTAGGTTTTAGAAATAAAGGCAGTAAATACAAAGCAGTTATGTGATGTTAAACATATACAAAGCATTGGGTATGGTGCAGTTTAATTACTGTGTACAGTTTTGGGAGTTTCCTTTAATAAGAGCATCAAAGTGATGTGAAGGGTTCATTTAGAGAATTCAAGGGGTGAGCAGAGAAAGAGGAAAAGACCATTCAACACATTTCTGCTTACTCTGTCATTCAGTTAGGTGATGATTGATCTACTCCTCGACTCCATTTATCCAAGTTTGTTCCAGACCCCTTCACACTTTTACCGAACATAAATCTGTTGATATGTTGTGGGAACAAGTCCAGATTTGCATTACCCTTTGTGTGAAAACATGTTTCCTAATTTCATTGCTCAATAGCCAAACACTTATTCATCACCAGAGGAAACAGTTTCGTTATATCTGCAATAATGAATCCTTTTATCATTTTAAGCGCTTCAATTAGACCACCTCCTCAACCTTGAATACTTAAGGGAATAATATACAATCTATCCTCATAATTTAACCCTTGAAGTCAGGGTATAACTCTAGTGAATCTGAGTTGCAACGCTTCCAAGACTATATATCTTCAATGTCCAATGCTAAATAGGAGCAAAGGAGCAGGAGTAGGCCATTTGGCCCATCAAGCCTGCTCTGCCATTGAAACAGATCGTGGCTGATCATCTATCACTATGCCATTTTTTCCAACTAGCCCCGTAATCGATTTCTGTCTTGAACATACTCAATGACAGAGATTCCACAGCCATCTGAGGTAAGGAATTCCAAAGAATTACTACCCTCTGATTTAAGAAATTCCTCCTCATCTCACTCTTAAATGGCCTGCCCCTTATTCTGAGACTGTGTCCCCTGGTTCAGGATGCACCAACCAGGAGAAGCAACCTAACCATATCCACCATGTCTCTAAATGTAATAATAATAATCTTTATTATTGTCACAGGTAGGCTTACATTAACACTGCAATGAAGTTACTGTGAAAATCCCCTAGTTGCCACACTTCGGCGCCTTTTTGGGTACACAGAGAGAGAATTCAGGACGCCCAATTCATCTAAAAGCATGTCTTTCGGGACTCGTGGGAGGAAACCGGAGCATCCGGAGGAAACCCACGCAGACATGGGGAGAACGTGCAGACTCCACACAGACAGTGACTCAAGCGGAAATCGAACCTGGGGCCCTGCCACTGTGAAGTACCAGTTCTAACCACGGTTAGAATACCATAATACTCTAGGTGGGGTCTGATCAAGTTTGTACATTAGAAATATCACATTCTCATTATTGAATTTCAACCCCTTTGAGTTAAACACGTTTTTTTTAAAAATCTTTTTTTTTTCAATTAAGGGGGCAACTTAGTGTGACCAATGCACCTACCCTGCACAGCTTTGGGTTGTGGGGGTGAGACCCATGCAGATACGAGAAGAATGTACAATCTCCACATGGACAGTGACCCGGAGCCAGGATCTAACCCGGGTCCTCGGCGCTGTGAGGCAACGGTGCTAACCACTGCACCACCGGCACGGCCGCCCAATCCATTAGCTTTTTAAATACATTTGTTCCTCTGTTTCAGAGATTTGTCTATGTGGATATCTAACCGCACAGCTCCTGGTATCACGATTAAGAAAATTACACTTTAGGTGTCAATGTTAGTTTAGCCATAACATGCACACCTCTTAGTCAGAAGCATATAATCTAGGTTGACTTTTTAAAAATAAATGTAGAGTACCCAATCCTTTTTTCCAATTAAGGGGCAATTTAGCATGGCCAATCCACCTATCCTGCACACCTTTTTTGGATTGTGGGGGCGAAACCCCCACGCAGACACGGGGAGAATGTGCAAACTCCACACGGACAGTGACCTGGGGCTGGATTCAAACCCGGGTCCTTGGTGCCGTGACGCAGCAGTGCTAACCATTGCGCATTCATGCTGCCCTTAGGCTGACATTTTAGTGCAGTGTCAGAAGTGTTGCTATTTTTAAAAAATAAATTTAGAGTAACCAATTATTATTTTTTTTCCCCAATTAAGGGGCAATTTAACATGGCCAATCTACCTAACATGCACATCTTTGGGTTGTGGGGGTGAAACACACGCAGATGTGGGGAGACTGTGCAAACTCCACACGGACTGAAGTGTTACTATTTAGGCGTGTTGTTAAATCAAGACACAGGGCGTGGACAGCACGGTGGCGCAGTGGTTAGCATTGCTGCCCCACGGCGCTGAGGTCCCAGGTTCGATCTCAGCTCTGGGTCACAGTCCGTGAGGAGTTTGCACATTCTCCCCGTGTTTGCGAGGGTTTCGCCCCCACATCCCCCAAAAAGACGTGCTGTGTAGGCCACGCTAAATTGGCCCTTAATTGGAAAAAAAATGAATTGGGTACTCTAAATTTTTTTTTTAAAAGACTCAGGGCCCGATTCTTTGGCCGTGCCCGCCCGACGTTTGGAAATTCCCACTCGAGGTCAATGGACCTTTACATGGTCCATGTCCCGCCTGTGGCGACCTTGCTGCAGGAGGTGGGGAAGAATCCAGCCCTCAATCCTTCCTCTCGGTTTGGTGTAACACATCCCATTGTACAGTTTGAGGAAGATAAGGAGATCCTCCTGTTCAACACTCATCCCTCAACCCGCGACCCAAAAAACAAATGAGCACCCAGCCCAGAGTCCCTCCAGAATGGCTCTTGCTTTCCTCGATAATAAAGCATGGGCATGTCAGTTGTGATTCATTTAAACAGTTCCCAAAACGTCCAAAACAAATTGTCACTCTTATTCCCTGATGACTAACCATTCAAAGGCTAGTTTCCCCAACAATTGCCTTTCATCTTGTCCATGAGAACAAAATCCACCCATCTGACATTCATTATGCAGCCTTTGTACTCAATATTTGACGAGGCAAAAAAAACTTTCTCAAAGGCAGAAAACATCCCACTTATATTTCACAATATAGAAAAATGACATAATCCGTGTGGGTGGGAGATGGTTATTGTTAAGTGAAACCATGAATGTCATTGCAGAGGCATTCCCACTTGCTTTTTGGATATATCTGAGATGTTTGATTCAAAATGGGTTCAGTTCCAAAGGTTATCAGTACCTCACCCTTCATTCTAAAAGCTCCCTTAGAGTTCCCGGGTTTGAAATTTCCTGACAAACTTACAATATGCTGATCAATTGAATCTGAAATCAGTGGGGGAATTAAGGGTTACGGAGATAAGACAGGAAAATGGATGAGGTGAGTGTTAAATCAGCTACGATCTTATTTAATGGCAGTGCAAGCTTGGTGCAGCACGGTAGCCTTGTGGTTAGCACAACTGCTTCACAGCTCCAGGATCCCAGGTTCGATTCCCGGCTTGGGTCACTGTCTGTGCGGAGTTTGCACATTCTCCCCGTGTGTGCGTGGGTTTCCTCCGGGTGCTCCGGTTTCCTCCCACAGTCCAAAGATGTGCAGGTTAGGTGGATTGGCCATGCTAAATTGCCCTTAGTGTCAAAATTGCACTTAGTGTTGGGTGGGGTTACTGGGCTATGGGGATAGGGTGGAGGTGTAGACCTTGGGTGGGGTGCTCTTTCCAGGAGCTGGTGCAGACTCGATGGGCCGAATGTCCTCCTTCTGCACTGTAAATTCTATAATTCTATGTTACTATTTCTTATGGACTCTGTTAGAGTCACATAATGCACAAGTGAGAGTATGGGACTAAGAGCCTCTTTAATATGGCAGAGGCTCCGACCAGCTCTATCCTAAAATGGATTCCGTGAATGTCATTGGACCCCAATTTGCATGCTAAAAATGCACTGTTGCTTCTACCCCACTCTTTTTGTTGTTGATTCTATTAAAATGCTTACATTTCAGTTTTCAATTCTGACTAAAGGTTACACCTGAATGATAAATATCCTCACACATACAGGCTAACCTTGCTAACTTTGTTTTTCGACTTCTAGCATTCATTGCATTTTTAGGGGTGGCACGGTGGCACAGTGGTTAGCACTGCAGCCTCACAGCGCTCACAGGGACCTGGGTTCAATTCTGGTCACTGTCTGTGCGGAGTCTGCACGTTCTCCCCATGTCTGCATGGGTTTCCTCTGGGTGCTCCGGTTTCCTTCCGCAGTCCAGAGATGTGCAGGTTAGGTGAATTGGCTATGCTAAATTGCCTTCAAGCTTCCAAGGATGTGCAGATTAGGTTCTGGGTTATGGGGATAGGATGGAGTGGACGGAGAGTGTAAATGGATAGAGTGCTCATTTGAAGTGTCAGTGCAGACTCGATAGGTCGAATGGCCTCCTTCTACACTGTAGGCATTCTACGATTTTTTTCCTCTGTATAACTCTGCTACACACTGATTTTGCAAACCAAGCCACTGGAAATCTCATAGCATCTTAACAAAATACGATGTGGATCTTTATGCTGGAGTGTTGTATGTGAGTTCCTTTCAAGTTCTGAAATCATTCTGCGAGGTTAAGTAAGAGCAAAATGTGCAGGACATGTGCGCATTGTGGTCGAATATATTATTCTTTCCCATGGATGTCATTTGAGTTTGGCATGTGGTTATTTCCTTTGAAGACCTGGTTGCAATTTTAAATGCTCTTCATTGCCTGTTTTTTTTCAGAACTGAGCAACAATGGTTATCACTTTGATGAAAAATTGAAACTAAGCATGAGCTTTATTTTTTGTATGGATGTTTCACCTAATTTCTATTCAATTTTCCTAATCATTTTATTCATGTAGAATAGATCTGGGGCAGTGTTTTCTCCATTTTTTAATAAGTATCCAATTCATTTTTTCCCCCCAATTAAGGGGCAATTTAACATGGCCAATCCACCCACCCTGCACATCTTTGGGTTTGCAGGGGTTAGACCCTCGCAGACACGGGGAGAATGTGTAAACTCCACAAGGAATGTGACCTGGGGCTGGGATCGAACCCGGGTCCTCGGGGCCACCGCGCCACCATGCTGCCCTCCTTAATTGGCTTCAGTCACACAGAAAAGATTGGCAAGGAATTTTCTATATTATTTCTCCCTCATTGGCCTGGGTTTTTTAAAATTCATTCACGGGGTGAGGGCGTCACTAGCAAGCCAGCATTTCACATTAATAACGTTAAGAACCCCGCTGATGTTACCTGCGAGAGTGTCTCAAAACTCTGAAGGATAACTTGAAACACTGGTTCTAGGTGGTGTATTTTTGTTTGGAATATTGCGAGGAAACAATGTGCAATCCAGTGAGGAACCAGTCCAGTCGTTGTGTAAACAATTAATAAAGAATATTCATTAAAGAAAAAAAAGCACACCAAAAAAATCAATGTACACTATGTCTCTTAATATATGAATAACTAAACATCACCATTTTATCTGTGGTTACCTCTTGTTGCCAAAATATATCCAGTTAATAGTTATCACATAATACTGCTTTGTTGACCACGTCTGGGAAACCTTCTCCTCCTGATCCAGCGAAGGCACGGAACTACATCTTTTGGAGGAGAATCCCTGCAATCTGACATGGCTCTAAATGTTAGATGGAATGGGCCTCTGTGACTCGGATCGTAGATAGAACTGGCCTGTCTGACTATTGGATGGAAACTAGCCTGACTCCTCAATGGGTGTGCTGGTAATTATACTATTTTGTCGCTTTGATTTTCCCCTCTGTGGATTCTGCTGTCTACCTCTCTCAAATTCCTTGCCTTCAGAAGTTATCATTTGTAAAGCCCCACTGACCTCTGGTAAAAATAAATGTCTTAGATACGGCATTTGCGCTTCAATGTCCCTAGATCCTGCTAATCTTGTTGCTGGGCAAGTCATATTTCATTATTCTGCTGGATGTGTGCTGGTCTTTTTATTTGGCTGTTATGTATTTTCATCTCAAATTCATCGATAATCTTGTTAACTTCTCACATTCCCTTGAGAAGGTGGTGGTGAGCAGTTTTGTTCAACTGCTGCAGTGCATGGGATGTAGGTACACCCACAGTGCTGTTAGGCAGGGAGTTCCAGGATTTTGACCCAGTGACAGTTTTTTCAAGTCAGGATGGTGTGTGGCTTGGAGGGAATTTGCAGGTGGTGGTGTTTCCATGCATCTGCTGTCCTTGTCCTACTAGGTGGTTGCGGGCATGGGGTTGGAAGGTGCTGTTAAAACAGCCTTAATGGGGCAGCACGGTGGGGCAGTGATTAGGACTACGGCCTCACGGCGGCGAGGTCCCAGGTTCGATCCTGGCTCTGGGTCACTGTCCATGTGGAGTTTGCACATTCTCCCCGTGTTTGTGTGGGTTTCGCCCCCCACAACCCAAAAGATGTGCAGGGTAGGTGGATTGGCCACGCTAAAATTGCCCCTTAATTGGAAAAATTCTAAATTCTAAAAAAAAGAAACAGCCTTGATAAGTTTCTGCAGTGCATCTTGTAGATGCTACCACTGTGCATTTGTCATGGAGAGAGTGAATGTGTAAGGTGGTGAATGGGTTGTCAATCTAATAATAATAATTTTTATTATAGTCACAAGTAGGCTTACATTAACAGTGTGAAAATCCCCTAGTCTGCACCTATTCGAGTACACTGAAGGAGAATTCAGAATGTCCAATTCATTTAACAAGCATGTCTTTCGGGACTTGTAGTAGGAAACCAGAGCATCCGGAGGAAACCTACGCAAACACAGCGAGAATGTGCACGTTCATTGTGTCAGTCTGCATTACATGGCTGTGGGCGGTAGGGAGAGTCAGCATCATGATGCATAAGGTATCACAAGTATATGAGAGATACTGGATGGGCTAGTTTGTCACTTCCCACCCAACATCCATTGGATTTGTTTTTTGTCACGTACACCGAGGTATAGTGAAAAGTATTTTTCTGTGAGTAGCTCAACAGATCATTAAGGACATGAAAAGGAAAGTAAACAAAAGAAAATACATAATAGGGCAACACAAGGTACACAATGTAACTACATAGACACCGGCATCGGGTGAAGCATACAGGGTGTAGTGTTAATGAGGTCTGTCCATGAGAGGGTCGTTTAGGAGTCTGGTAACAGCCGGGAAGAAGCTGTTTTTGAGTCTGTTCGTGCGTGTTCTCAGACTTTTGTATCTCCTGCCCAATGGAAGAAGTTGGAAGAGTGAGTAAGCCAGGTGGGAGGGGTCTTTGATTATGCTGCCCGCTTTCCCCAGGCAGCGGGAGGTGTAGATGGAGTCAATGGATGGGAGACAGGTTTGTGTGATGGACTGGGCTGTGTTCACAACTCTCTGAACTTTCTTGCGGTCTTGGGCCGAGCAGTTGCCATACCAGGCTGTGATGCAGCCAGATAGGATGCTTTCTATGGTGCATCTGTAAAAGTTGTTAAGAGTTAATGTGGACATGCCGAATTTCCTTAATTTCCTGAGGAAGTATAGGTGCTGTTGTGCTTTCTTGGTGGTAGCGTCTACGTGGGTGGACCAGGACAGATTTTTGGAGATATGTACCCCTAGGAATTTGAAGTTGTTAACCATCTCCACCTCGTCCCCATTGATGCTGACAGGGGTGTGCACAGTACTTTGCTTCCTGAATTCAATGATCCTTGCACATTTGAATGTGTCAATAGCATATTTTTATGTATTTTCATAATTTACAACTATTAAAGTCATTCTGGTTTGGCTCAGATGTAGCACTAGTAATCCAGGCCGATACTTCATTGCAATACTGAAGAAATGTTAAATTGTTGGACTTGTCTTTTGGGTGAAATATTAAACTGTGATCTTGTCTGATTTCTCAGCAGGATGTGAAGAGTTACATGGCATTTCATGAAGAATATGTTTTCTCCTTGTCCTGGCTAACATTTCTTACTCAAGATAGATCATGAGAATCCGGCCATTTAGCTCATTGTTGTTTCTGTGGTCTTGGCTGGCACATTCTCCTTCAGTACAAAAAAGACTATACGTCAACATTACTGCATTGTCTGCAAAATGCTTTCAACTGTCCTCGGGCTTTGACAGGTTGTTTTCTTCAAAAAAAGATACTTTATTCATAAAAACTATACTAAACATTACAGAACATTTCGAATTGTCTTGACTGTACATTTCCATCAGAGTTACACATTCCCTTGACTTTCTTCCATTCAATTTTAATAACCTTACACACATATCGCTCTTTACGTTACAATTCCTTCTTAAACATTTACATTGTCATGTTTCTTTTATACATTGGAGTGTTAATGACCCAGACCAAGGGGGGGTTTACACTGTTACCTACCCCTCGGTGTACATTTGCTGGTAAGACCTTACACAGTGGTCTTTCCCCATTGTGCCTTGGTGGCAGCTGCCCCAAGCTTGAGTGCGTCCCTCAGCACGTAGTCCTGGACCTTGGAATGTGCCAGTTTGCAACACTTGGTCGAGGACAGCTCTTTGCACTGGAAAATCAGCAAGTTCCGGGCAGACCAAAGAGCGTCTTTCACCGAGTTGATGACCTTCCAGCAGCAGTTGATGTTTGTCTCAGTGTGTGTCCCTGGAAACAGTCCGTAGAGCACAGATTCCTGTGTCACAGATCTGTTCGGGATAAACCTTGACAAATACCACTGCATCTCTCTCCAGACCTCCTTCGCAAAGGCACATTCCACAAGGAGGTGGGTGACCGTCTCATTCCCCCCACAGTCACTCCGAGGGCAGCGTGCAACGGCGCTGAGCGTTCGGGTGTACATGAAGAATCTGACAGGGAGGGCCCTTCTCACCACCAGCCAAGCTAGGTCTTGGTGCTTGTTTGTAAGTTCTGGTGATGAGACGTTCTGCCAGATGACTCTGACAGTCTGCTCAGGGAACCGGCCAACGTCCTCCACAGTCTGCTTTTCCCTGAGGGCCTCAAGGACATTACGTGCTGACCACTGCTTCATTGCCTTGTGGTCAAAGGTGTTTTTCTTCAAAAACTTTTCCACGAGGGACAGGTGGTACGGCACGGTCCAACTACTTGGAGCGTTCCGCGGCAAAGAGGCCAGGCCCATCCTTCATAACACCGGGGACAGGTAGAACCTCAGTATGTAGTGACACTTGGTGTTTGCATACCGGGGGTCCACACACAGCTTGATGCAGCTGCACACAAAGGTGGCCATCAGGATGAGGGAGACGTTGGGTACGTTTTTCCCTCCCTTACCCAGAGGTTTGTACATGGTGCTATACAAATGCATGCCTTTTTCTTTACACTATCCAGAATGACAGGATTCTTCAGCAGATGACTTGCTTTGCATTTCTTAGTGTGAGTAATCAGAAAGGTGCAGAATCTGTCACCACATTTCGTGTGATAAGATTCATTTTCTGTTCATCATTGATGTTTATTTCAAAGCAATAGCTCTCGTTGTCTCTAACACAATGCTCCAATGCAGCCATCATCGGTTGAGAGTAATATGAGTTTCTTTGTTGTAAAGATCTTTCTTATTGTTTGGAGGAGTGGGAATTAGAGAAAGCCCCCCTTTTGCACGCAAAAGAGCTCATGTGTTTGAGACATGAGTTGACTAATATGGTACATTGTCAGTAAGCGTTAGAGTTTAGTGGAATCATCTGCTTATTAACAACACAATCATACAGAATCACAGAATTATTACGCCCCAGAAGATGGCCATTTGGCCCATCGCATCTGCGCCAGCTTTCCAAACGAGCATGAAACTTAGTGCCATTCTTCTGCTTTTTCCCTGTACCCCTGCACATTGTTTCTATTCAATTAATCATAATGCCTTCTTGATGCTTGCTTTGAACCTGCCTCCCCCACACTGCCAGGCACTGCATTCCAGACTTGAACCACATGTGTGTGATAAAGATTTTTCTCACATCACATTTGCTACTTTTGCAAATCACTTTTACTATGTGCCGTCTCGTTTCTGATCCTTTTATGAGTGGGAACAGTTTCTCCCCATTATCCCTGTCCAGCACCCTCATGATTTTGAACATCTCCATTAAATGTCCCACTAGCCTTCTTCTCTCCAAGGAGAACAGTCCCATCCTCTCCAATTTATCCTCATAATTGAAATTTCTCATCTCTGGAACCATTCCTGTAAACCTTATCTGCACTCTCTGCAATGTGCTCACAATCTTCCGAATGTGTGACACCCAGAACTGTACACAATGGGCACGATTCTCCGGAAAAACTGGTAGCGAGCGAGAACTGCCGCGAGCTTCCCGGCGCTCGGTGCAGTGAGGCGTTAATCTATCCAACGTTAATCGGTCCACTTAGCGAGGCCTCATGGGCTTCTCGCTGTAAATGAAGGCTTGCCGGCTGATTCGGCAGGATTGTGTTTGCCAGCCCCCCGCTAACAAGGCCGAGCAGCACTTAAGCAGCACTTGCTCAGCCAACCCCAGCCAGCTCGCAACAATGGTGGAGAGGAGACCAGTCCAAGATTCGGGGACGCTGATCTGGGGAGGCTGCTAGAAGCTGTGGAGGCCAGGAGGGATGTCCAGATGGGTTTTTCTGACAATTGACAATGGTTTCATGGTCATCATTAGACTTTCTTTAATTCCAGATTTTTATTGAATTCAAATTTCACCATCACCTCACACTTCTCCGGATTGAACTTCCCCAGCCGCCTATCTTCCCAGTCCACCAATTTGTCTATGTCCTTCTGAGGTTCTACACAGTCTTCTTCACAGTTAACAATACTTTGAAGTTTTGCATCATCAGCAAATTTTGTCATTTTCCCCTGCGCACCAAGAGCTAGCTCATTAATACATATCAGTAAAAGCAAGGCTCCAAATATCAATCCCTGGGGAACTCCACTACAAACCATCTCCAGCCTGAAAAATATCCATCAATCGTTACTCTCTGCTTCCTTTTATTCAGCCAACTTGATATCCATGTTGCTACTGTCCCTTTTAGTCCATGAACAATAGCTTTCCTCACAGGTCTGTGTGTGGCTCTGTATTGAAAGCCTTTTGAAAATCCACGTACACCACACCAACAGCATTACCTTCATCAACCTTTTCTGTTACCTCCTCAAAAACCTCCAGTGAGTTAGTTAAACACAATTTCCCCTTTAGAAATCCATGCTGATTCTTCCTAATCAACTCACATTTTTCCATGGGACTGCTAATTCTATCCCGAATAATTTTTTCCAGAAGCTTGCCCACGACTGATGTCAAACTGACTGTTCTGTAATTGCTGGGGCTAGCTATCCTTACAAAGTTTAAAAAAAAAAAATTTTAAGTACCCAATTCATTTTTTCCAATTACGGGGCAATTTAGTGTGGCCAATCCACCTACCCTGCACATCTTTTGGGTTGTGGGGGCGAAACCCACGCAAACACTGGGAGAATGTGCGAACTCCACACGGACAGTGACCCAGAGCCGGGATCGAACCTGGGACCTCGGCGCCGTGAGGCAGCAATGCTAACCACTGTGCCACCGTGTTGCCCTTATAATGTTTTTTGAACAAGGGCGTAACATTTTGCAATTCTCCAATCCTATGGCATCTCCCCAGAGTCTAGAGAAGACTGGAAGATTATGGCCATCGCCCCTGCAATTTCCATTCTCAACTGCTTCAATATCCTTGGTTGCACCATATCTGGTCCTGGTGCCTTGTCAACTTTAAGTTCCAACAGTCTATTCCAGCGTTTTTCAAACTTTTTTGCCTGGGACCCATTTTTACCAACCGGCCTTCCTTCAGGACCCACACCAGCTGACATTTGCGACCCGCACTGGCCGACCTTCGCAATCCAGGCCGGCGAACGTTCGCAACTCACATTGGCCGACCTTCACGACCCACGTGGCCTGAACTTCGTGACCCACCATTTTAACTTACCTTTAATGTGACAGGTGAACCTGCTTGGCCCTCACGATCTCACCTGTTTTGTCATTCAATGTTACATTTCTGCTGAGGACTTCAGCTGATGAGTTAAGATCTCACTGCATCCATTGAAAAAAATCAAGAGATTTGTCTTCGAACTCGCCATGCTTAATCTTATAATGCCTTTGAAGTTTTGAGCGTTTTAATCTTTCATTTGCCAATGCTTCCCTGCATACAGCACACATGAACTTTGAATCCTGATTTGCAGAGGCACAATTAATAAACCCACACCTCAAGTAATCATCTTTATGCTGCTTTGTTCCTCTTTTCCGCTTAGTCTTCATGGGTGTTCACCAGATGCCCTGGAGTTCATACCAGCATTGCTAGCAGCTGCAAAATGGAGGAATCTGTCTCACGCCCATAACACGTGATATCAGCGTGACCTGCTCTCTGCCGCCGCTACAGGCAGGAAAATTCCAGCGACTGAAAATAAATCTGTGTCAGCGCGCTGACGTCAGGAGGAGGCGTTCTACACCGCTGTGCTGTGTGTTCCCTTTAGGAAGCTTTATGGTTTACTCTGCTGTTGCAATGATCACCACAATTGTACCAAGAACATTCCTTCATTTTATTCCAGTTTCTGCTGCAGTCCACAATGTAAAATGATACTGTAAACGGCAAGCATTTTTAAAGTATTGTGTAACCTTTGTAAAGGCAAGGCAGCTACAGTGCAGGACATCGACATATTGAAAATACTAAAAGAAACTGAAGGGAGTCAAGCTTCAGCGGTTAGATAAGATCCGACACTAGTTTTGCTCAGTTGATGCTGCCTAATCACTTGTGTTGAACAAACATTAAGGAGAAAGGGCCATAGTAAAACAAATAAGTGATCAACCTATATAATACACTCGTGTGAGAACATCAAATAATAATCTTTTTTTATAATAATAATCTTCATTGGCACAAGTAGGCTGACATTAACACTGCAATGAAGTGACTGTGAAAAGCCCCTAGTTGCCACATTCTGGCACCTGTTAGGATACACAGAGGGAGAATTCAGAATGTCCAAATTACGTAGCAACACATCTTTCGGGACTTGTGGAAGGAAACCGGAGCATCCGGAGGAAACCCACGCAGACACGGGGAGAACGTGCAGAGTCCGCACAGACAGTGACCCAAGCCGGGAATCGAACCTGGGACTCTGGCGCTGTGAAGCAACAGTGCTACCATGCTGCCCACATATATAAATGTTTGTTGTTTTTCACCTGCTATTAATTACTGTAAGGGTTTTATCCCTTAAGAGGCAGAATTAATAATTTTGACTTGACATTAAAGTGCGGAATGAAACACTGCTCCTCTTGATATCCCTTTCACATCGCTAATTGACCATAATTGTAGGTTTTAGACGATGATGGTTGAAGTGATTTCAATAGCTAAAATCCAGTTCAGAAGAAAAAGTAAGGGACCTGAGGGTGGGTTGCGGCTGGGTGTCGAGAGGGTCGCGGAGCCGTCCGTCGCACGTTCCCGATCGCGCACAAATCTGCGTGCAACAGCCAGCTGTTAATAACGCCTTCTGCAAGCAGCCTTCAAAATGGCCGTGAGCATGTTAACAAAATGCAGCCGCACTGATCATGCATGCCCGATCATCGGCGCGCATGTGCATAGTTTTGCACATGGCGCCGATGATCGGATACGCATGCGCAGTGCGGCCACTTTTTTGATAAAATTTTACAGGAAAAAAATGCAGAACTTTGGACAGATGGAGACTCCATACTATCCGACACCGGAAGGCTTCACCTTCATCCAACAGGTTCCATTGGAGGAGCGTGTACGAGGGCCAAAGGGACATAAAACCATTTCCTCCATTTTTGTCAGCAGCAAACAAGGTAAGAGAAAATGGTGGGTCGCGCAGGTCGGCCGGCGTGGGTCGCGAAGGTCGGCCGGGTTGGGTGCCGAAGGTTGGCCGGTTGGTAAAAATGGGTACCCGGAAAAAAAGTTTGAAGAACACTGCTCTACAAAGTCTCTCTGAGACCCAGAGCATGAAAAACTATGGCATGCCTGCCACACTTAACCAAACACATTTATTTTCAGTGCCTTTCCACAAATGGCATTTGTATTGCCCAGGCAACGCACATACCATTGTGATCCCGACTGTCCATAATCATTTTATTCTTTTATTCCCTTTTCTTCCCATGTACTTAATGATCTGTTGAGCTGCTCGCAGAAATATACTTTTCACTGTACCTCGGTACACGTGACAATAAAAAAATCCAATCCAATCCAATTCTGCCTGTACTTGGCGATATGACCTTTGATCTGGTCCGGCTCAGAGTTGATGAGCTGGAGTCTGAGCTTCAAACACTGAGGCACATCCGGGAGGGGGAGACTTACCTGGACACTGTGTTTCAGGAGGCAGTCACACCTGTCAGAGTAAGTAGTTTAAATCCTGCTAGTGGCCAGGGACAGCAGGGTGTGACTGCAAGTCAGGCAGGTAAAGGGAACCAGCAGTCAGGAACTCAGGAGCCTCAGCCCTTGACTCTGTCCAACAGGTATGAGGCACTTGCTCCCTGCGTGGATGGCGAACAGGGCTGCAGGAAGGATGAGTCAGCTGACCAAGGCACCATGGTTCAGCAGGCCATTCAAGGGGAGGGAGTAAATAGGCAAGTTGTAGTTGTAGGGGATTCTATTATCAGGGGGATAGATTGTATAATTTGTGAGCAGGATAAAGAGTCCCGCGTGGTATGTTGCCTGCCCGGTGCTAGGGTGCGGGACATCTCTGACCGGCTTGAAAGGATACTGGAGAGGGAGGGGGAGGATCCAGTTGTTGTGGTCCATGTCGGTACCAACAACATATGCAAGTCTAGGAAAGAGGACCTGTTTAGAGATTATAAAGAGCTAGGATTCAAATTAAAAAACAGGTCCTCAAGGGTCATAATCTCCGGATTACTGCCCGAGCCACGTGCAAATTGGCATAGGGGGGCAAGAATAAGGGAAGTTAACACGTGGCTGAAAGAGTGGTGTGGGAATGAGGGGTTCCTTTTCATGGGACACTGGCATCAGTTTTGGGACAGGGGGGACCTATACCGTTGGGATGGTCTCCACCTGAACCGAGCTGGGACCAGTGTTCTGGCGAAAAGAGTAAATAGGGTGGTCAAATGGACTTTAAACTAAAGATGGGGGGGGAAGGGAAAGTCAGGGAACCAAGAGGTGAAGTAATCAGTGGGAAGCATAGCTGCTTAGGAATACAAAAAAGCACGAAAAGACAGAACTCAGGAGAGGTTACAATAGTCCCCATCCCACAAAATATGACACAGTGGATGGAAAGGCTCAGTAAACCAAGGTCCACCACACTAAGAAAACAAAAAGGGACGGTCAATAGAGAATTAAAGATGCTATATTTAAATGCGCGCAGTGTACGGAAAAAGGTAGATGAGCTTGTGGCCTAGATTGTGACTGGCAGGTATGATGTGGTAGGCATCACAGAGACATGGTTGCAGGGGGTTCAGGACTGGCATTTAAACATCCAGGGATTCACAACCCATCGAAAAGACAGAGAGGTGGGCAGAGGGGGCGGGGTTGCCTTGTTAATTAGGAATGAAATTAAATCAAAAGCACTAAACGACATGGGGTCGGATGATGTGGAGTCTGTGTGGGTAGAGTTGAGGAACCACAAAGGCAAAAAAACCATAATGGGAGTTATGTACAGGCCTCCTAACAGTGGTCAGGACCGGGGGCACAAGATGCACCACGAACTAGAAAGTGCATGTCAGAAAGGCAAGGTCACAGTGATCATGGGGGACTTTAATATGCAGGTGGACTGAGTAAATAATACTGCCAGTGGACCCAAGGAAAGGGAATTCATTGAATGTTTACAGGAGGGCTTTTTGGAACAGCTTGTGATGGAGCCCACGAGGGAACAGGCCATTCTGGACTTAGTGTTATGTAATGAGCCAGACTTGATTAAAGATCTTAAAGTAAGGGAGCACTTAGGAGGCAGTGATCATAATATGGTAGAATTCAATCTCCAATTTGAAAGAAAGAAGGTAGAATCAGATGTAAAGGTGTTACAGTTAAATAAAGGTAACTACAGGGGCATGAGGGAGGAACTGACGAAAATCGACTGGGAGCAGACCCTAGTGGGAAAGACAGTAGAACAGCAATGGCAGGAGTTTCTGGGAGTAATTGAGGACACAGTACAGAGGTTCATCCCAAAGAAAAGAAAGGTTATCAGAGAGTGGATTAGGCAGCCATGGCTGACAAAGGAAGTTAGGGAATGCATCAAAGCAAAAGAGAAAGCCTATAATGTGGCAAAGAGTAGTGGGAAGTCAGAAGATTGGGAAGGCTACAAAAACAGAGGATAACAAAGAGAGAGATAAGGAAAGAGAGGATCAAATTTGAAGGTAGGTTAGCTAGTAATATTAGGAATGATAGTAAAAGTTTCTTTAAATACATTAAAAACAAACGGGAGGCAAAAGTTGACATTGGGCCGCTCCAAAATGACGCTGGTAATTTTGTGATGGGAGACAAGGAAATAGCCGAGGAACTGAATAAGTACTTTGCGTCAGTCTTCACAGTAGAAGACATGAGTAATATCCCAGCAATTCCGGAGAGTCAGGGGACAGAGTTGAATATGGTAGCCATCACAAAGGAGAAAGTGCTAGAGAAACTAAGAGGTCTAAAAATTGACAAATCTCCAGGCCCAGATGGGCTACATCCTAGAGTTCTAAAGGAGATAGCTGAAGAAATAGTGGAGGCGTTGGTGATGATGTTTCAACCGTCACTGGAGTCAGGGAAAGTACCAGAGGATTGGAAAATCGCTGTTGTAACCCCCCTGTTCAAGAAGGGAACAAGGAAAAAGATGGAAAATTATAGGCCAATTAGCCTAACCTCGGTTGTTGGCAATATTCTAGAATCCATTGTTAAGGATGAGATTTCTAAATTCTTGGAAGTGCAGGGTCGGATTCGGACAAGTCAGCATGGATTTAGTAAGGGGAGGTCGTGCCTGACAAACCTGTTAGAGTTCTTTGAAGAGATAACAAATAGGTTAGACCAAGGAGAGCCAATGGATGTTATCTATCTTGACTTCCAAAAGGCCTTTGATAAGGTGCCTCACGGGAGACTGCTGAGTAAAATAAGGGCCCATGGTATTCGAGGCAAGGTACTAACATGGATTGACGATTGGCTGTCAGGCAGAAGGCAGAGAGTTGGGATAAAAGGTTCTTTTTCGGAATGGCAACCGGTGACGAGTCGTGTCCCGCAGGGTTCAGTGTTGGGGCCACAGCTGTTCTCTTTTTATATTAACGATCTAGATGACGGGACTGAGGGCATTCTGGCTAAGTTTGCCGATGATACGAAGATAGGTGGAGGGGCAGGTAGTATGGAGGAGGTGGGGAGGCTTCAGAAAGATTTAGACAGTTTAGGAGAGTGGTCCGAGAAATGGCTGATGAAATTCAACGTGGGCAAGTGCGAGGTCTTGCACTTTGGAAAAAAGAATAGAGGCGTGGACTATTTTCTAAACGGTGACAAAATTCATAATGCTGAAGTGCAAAGGGACTTGGGAGTCCTAGTCCAGGATTCTCTAAAGGTAAACTTGCAGGTTGAGTCCGTAATTAAGAAAGCAAATGCAATGTTGTCATTCATCTCAAGAGGCTTGGAATATAAAAGCAGGGATGTACTTCTGAAGCTTTATAAAGCATTAGTTAGGCCCCATTTAGAATACTGTGAGCAATTTTGGGCCCCACACCTCAGGAAGGACTGGCACTGGAGCGGGTCCAGCGGAGATTCACACGGATGATCCCAGAAATGGTAGGCCTAACATACGATGAACGTCTGAGGATCCTGGGATTATATTCATTGGAGTTTAGGAGGTTGAGGGGAGATCTAATAGAAACTTACAAGATAATGAATGGCTTAGATAGGGTGGATGTAGGGAAGTTGTTTCCATTAACAGGGGAGACTAGGACCCGGGGGCACGGCCTTAGAATAAAAGGGAGTCACTTTAGAACCGAGATGAGGAGAAATGTCTTCAGCCAGAGAGTGGTGGGTCTGTGGAATTCATTGCCACAGAGGGCGGTGGAGGCCGGGACGTTGAGTGTCTTTAAGACAGAAGTTGATAAATTCTTGATTTCTCGAGGAATTAAGGGCTATGGAGAGAGAGCGGGTAAATGGAGTTGAAATCAGCCATGATTGAATGGTGGAGTGGACTCGATGGGCCGAATGGCCTTACTTCCACTCCTATGTCTTATGGTCTTATGGTCTTATCTCATTCCTGATCAGATATTTACTCAATACTTTTTTTTTCAGACATTAATCAACATTAACTAATAATTTCGTCATCGGACATTCTGTCTTACACATTTACTGCTCTTTGAAAAAGTGTTTACTAATCTCATCTTGCTTGAGGCTTATTAGTGTTATGTTTGTTTTCTCTGGGTAGGAACTCAAGAGTCTAAATTTAAAAAACCTGTTTATCATTAAATTATTCATGTAATTCAGTATTTTAAAGACTTGGATTACATTCCATCTTTAGCCTTCTTTTCCCTGAAGAAATGAAACGCAGTGTTGTTCTCATCTCTTTTTTAAAAAAAATATATTTATTCAAATTTTTCAACAGGTTTTCAACAAACGCCCCCCCCCCCCCAACAAAAGGAAAGAAACAAGAACACAACAATCAGAAGTCGTACATTGGATTTCCCCCATTTACAATAACCCCCCCATACAACATTTAAGAACACAAATAGGGAAAATAAAAAAACACCTTCACCCAAACGCCACCCCAAAAGAAACCCCCCGCCCCTGTGCTGCTGCTGCTGACCTCCTCCTAACGCTCCGCGAGATAGTCTAGGAACGGTTGCCACCGCATGGAGAACCCTTGCACAGACCCTCGCAAGGCAAATTTTATCCTCTCCAGCTTGATGAACCCTGCCATGTCATTTATCCAGGCTTCCACAGTAGGGGGCTTCGCATCTTTCCATAGTAGCAAAATCCTCCGCCGGGCTACCAGGGACGCAAAGGCCAGAATATCGGCCTCTTTCGCCTCCTGCACTCCCGGCTCGTCCGATACCCCAAATAATGCCAAACCCCAGCTCGGCTTGACCCGGGCGTTCATAAGTTAAAGTACTAATTATTACCATTATGCTTCTCTGAACTCACTCCTACTCAGTAAGGTCACAAGAGAGTCCCGAACCTACCCATAATATATTAACACTGGTGCCAGTAGTGATCTATATAGGGTTAGAATCATAGAATCCCTACAATGCAGAAGGAGGCCTTTCGGCACATCGAGTCTGCACCAGCCCTCTGAAAGAGCCCCCCACATAGGCCCACTCCCTGCATCCCTAACCCCACCTAACCTTTGGACACCAAAGGGCAATTTAGCTTGGCAAATCCACCTAACCAGCACAACTTTGGACTGTGGGAGGAAAGTGGAGTACCCGGAGGAAGTCCACGCAGACACGGGAGAATGTGCAAACTCCACACAGACAGCCACCCAAAGTCAGAATCGAACCTGGGTCCCTGCCCTGTGAGGCTGCCCTATGAGGCAGCAGTGCAAACCACTACAACAATGCCGCCCATAACTTATGATAACTTGCTTTAATATATAATCAAATGCTTTGCGATGCATTTGATTAGCTCTGTTGGTAATAAATTCACATCAGTCGAAAATGTTTCCCTAGACGATATTAACATTCCTCTCATTTCTCACCTTCAGCTGCATTCTCCGTTTCTGTGACTAAGTGTTGACGCCAACGGAAAATCCACGGACTTCTACGACAGGAAAAATCGTTGCCGCACCTGCACCAATTCCGCTACTGGTAAGGGGCTAGCACCAGTGCCACATGGAACACCATCTATCTCCATAGAAAACGGTGCGGGATTTGCCGGGTCCATGATCGACACTCGCAGGGCTGACAAGCTGCAGCCACGCATAAACATACACTCCCCCCACACACAGTTCCCAAAGCTAAAAAGGTGGGACAGATTGTGCTGGAGCACCTATACAGCTGATGGGTTGGCTGGGGCCAGAGGGTACCCAAGGGGGTGCCCTGGGGGGTCACCTACATGATCCAGAGCACTAGGTTTAAAGCGGGCTGTCAGCGGCATGCGCAGCCAGGTTCAAGATTTGTGAGAGCACACGTGGACCGCGCTGTCGGGATCTCGACCCATCGGAGGTGGAGAATTGTGGGTGGGCCCACTAATGATATGCAAACGGTGTTTAATGTACGTGCGCTGCATCGCATTGATGCCGTTTACGAGGTGACGGAGCATCCTGGTTTGGCATCAAACTGGCGCCTGCCACGATTTTGGCATCAGGAGTTATTCTCCGCCCGATCGAATGTCCGGATTTCGGTGTCGGCTAACGGAGAATCCCGCCCCTTATTTTCATGTGCCTGTTTATCGCAAAATGTGGCCTTTTTAACATGTACTGATTGTATGTTTCTTTCTGAATGTGAATAACCACACAGTTATCTGCATTCAAATCTATCGCCAGCTCTAGACTATTTGTTTAATCCTCCAAGATCTTCTTGAATCTTTGCATACCACTTGGGTCCAAACCAAGAGAAACAAGTAGCAAATTTAAAAGCTTAATGCAAAACTAGCGAGGACAGATTTTCAATTGTTGCAACAATCATTGAACTACCTTCTGACAATCCTATCGGATTACCCATATTTAGACATCTCAACTTGTCTACTAAGAAGAAAATATATTGTAAGAATGTTTTATTGTATTGTCAAAATGATTAATATCTGTGATGATTAAATATTACCGGTGTCAACTTCGCTTCAGTAAGCAATATTCCTTAATCATCATCATTGCTGCGGCCAACAAAAAACTGCATTGTAATTTATCAACTGATGTCAAATGACAATAATGCTACTTATTTGTTGGAAACTTGTCCCCCCTATTCAGGGGAGTCAGTGCAAATGTTTACATTATGTGAACCAGAATATAGGTCATATGATTGTTCTCAGATATTTAGATTATTTTCCTCTAGTTTCATCTCCTTCAATGAAATGAACTGAAACCCGAACTTGCTGTATCAAAACAAATCTCTAAGCCAGGTACATAGGAATTTATATTCCCTTATTATTTTTGCATCATCTTTCATGTTATTTCCACTTTCTTTTAACTCTGTGTAACTCAGTCAGACAATTCTCCTCAACTGAGGTGGTCAAGAGCTTCTCTTTGTGACACTGTCATGCTTAGACTGAGTTTGGTCCAAGCCAGCTAAGCTTCAGATACCCAAGGTTTCAGGTATTATAAAATTAATTCCAAATGTCCAACCTCAACCCCACCACCTCATGCCAGCGAAGATAGCAGCTCGCATGGCAAGAGATATTTCGAGCTCTCAATTCTTCATTATTTTTTTAAGAAGCAGGCTATTCCTAACCTGCCAAAATCCAAATGAGCAGGATAGAAATCCTGGCCGTGCATTACAGGTCATGGGCTGGTTTAGCTCAGTGGGCTAGACAGCTGGTTTGTGATGCAGAACAAGGCCAACAGCTCGGGGTTCAATTCCCGTACCAGCTGAGAATTCTGAATTTTCCCTCTGTGTACCCGAACAGACAGCGGAATGTGGTGATTAGGGGCTTTTCACAGTAACTTCATTGCAGTGTAAGCCTACTTGTGACAATATAAAGATTATTATTATTATTATTATTATCCAGTACCACTGGCTTCAATTAAACTAACCATTAGATACTGGACTTTAACAGGCCGACTAAACAATACGGTTTGTTTTGTGCTGCTGCAAAGATCAATGTGCACATACTCCCAACAAGCCAGGATGTTTGCAGTTAAACTCATCATTATTAAATTCATATCAACTTGTGTTCAAATTTCACTTCAGATTTGAACTCCGGCATGATCCGCAGTATTCCTATTAATTGTCCCCTTCTTTTGTCCTGGCACCACCATCTTGCCTGAGAGGGATTTTAGTGGAAACTGGGATCCCCAAATTCTGTAAAACCAGGATACACCTCTACTCAGCAGAAGCGTCAACATATTCCGGGGGGAGGCGGGGGGGGGTGGAATGATACCATGCGGATCGCTAAACACTGAAACCAAAACGAAAACTCCTTTTTATCTCTGATAATTGTTATTTAGTGGCATGATAACACATTAATACTCATCTCAAAGCAATCTCTTCTTTTATGCAAGAGTTAAAATTGAAAGCAGGAAGTTGACTGTTGGTAGCAACTGTTTCTAAGGAAACGAGCAGTAAGCAAAAGATGGTTAATGTTTGGTTGTAAACTTGACCACACAAAGATTTTGGACAGAATACAGAGCAGCTCCTTCAAACAGTGACAAGGTGCTTGGCTAAATTTCCAAAATTAAGATAAAACAATATAAGTGGATTGAGGGCCCAGCTAATAGCCCCGTTCTTAGTGTCTCAGACTGAAACTTCAAATGGCTCAGCCTTCCAGTATCCTTCTATGACTCATTGAAATCAGGCAAACCACAAGCTGGTGCATAGCCAACAGTATAAGTGCTTTCTGTGCCGTGCCTTTGAAGTGAATGGGGGTGTGCATGCTTGTGGTGATAGCAAAGAACGATACTGAAAGAAAGTCTTTTTATCCCAGTAAGTTAAAGATTGATGGTTTTGTTATTTTTGTTTATAATTTCTAAAGCAATAGGCTCTGGCTCTTGTTAAAAGCCACATTTAAATTACTAATGATTTTTTATGGGTCACTGAAGCCAAATGTGAGTTTCAGTGCATGCTTGCTCATAACTATGGCATGTGCAAATAAACAATGTGTTTAAAATACAATAGAGTGAGGAAGGTGTTGGTAATGGGCTGCTGAAACCCACTTGACCGAAATCACTTCCAGCGCCGCTATTATTAAGACATCTTTGTGTGGATAATACCAATGTCATAGCATGGACAGTCATAGATTAGTCAATTCTATTAAGGAACACCCTACAGTATTGTATCACCCCTATCACTTTTTTCAGTCCAGCACTGTGGTCCTGTAAATTGCAGCCGGATATCTGCCCTTGCTCATTTGAATCTGTGTATGATGTTGCATTAGATGCTTCCTTCATCATTTGGGGAAATCGGGCTGAAGACAGGATGGAGGGATGCATTCCAGAGTTAAGTTTTTCTATGGCTAGGTTTACCGTAATGTGGAGATGTCGGCGTTGGACTGGGCTGGGCACAGTAAGAAGTCTTACAACACCAGGTTAAAGTCCAACAGGTTTGTTTGGAGCGTAGCTCCTTCATCAGGTTTATCAGCCACTGGTCAGACAGTAGATAGCCACTTTATATTTCCCTATAGTAACTTCATTGCATCTCAGTTCCGTTAATCTTGTGGTAGGTGAACAGCATTTGTACAACTGAATGTTTGGAACGGAGAAGTTAATCATGAAACCACACAGCAATACATGAACCTAGTAGTGAACTATACTGACAGATCTAATC
The DNA here is from genome assembly GCF_047496885.1 of Scyliorhinus torazame. Lineage (NCBI taxonomy): Eukaryota > Metazoa > Chordata > Chondrichthyes > Carcharhiniformes > Scyliorhinidae > Scyliorhinus > Scyliorhinus torazame. The sequence continues at coordinate 61,362,153 of NC_092707.1, forward strand.
AGCAGAGATCAATGGCAATGCTGGTTGCATGAGGGCCATGTTTACACTATGCCAATATGGGATTGTTATTAGCATGACATTAGCTGATGTTTGGCATGTTTCTGACTTTAGTTGAATTCCTACCAAACTGGCTGAGCCTACAGTGTAACACCAATACAGCCTAGGCTCGGAGAAGCTGAGTTGTTTTGCAAGATGCCGAAAGTTTAGTATTTCAACATTTTAACTGTGGCAATTAACAATCTTTCTCACAGACGCACCTTCATTTCACAATGCTTTGTACTGATACCTGCAGCTCCGTGGAGTGGGCAGCAGGATTCCATTAGAAGCTTGTGCAGCAAATTGACTTTTCAGTTTAGACAGTCTTTAATGCGATTGAGTTTCCTTCTGCCTGTTCACAAGTATTGCTATTTGGCCAGAAATCTGGAAACATAAAAGCATGAAGAGCAAAGTGCAGAAAAGATGAAAGCTTCTCTGAAGAACATGGGCGTATTGCTTTTCAACGACATCCCGCCAGCATAATATAATATCCAGCTTATAGTTTCATACCTGTTGCGGATCCACTGCTCTTTAAGTGAACCCTTTTAAACAAACATTCTCTTTCTACTGCTCAATCTAATTTTATGCATTTAATTTCAAGCCAATTAATGATTTGTGTATGTGCAAGCTGAGGTTAAATCAGTCCTCCAGCTCACACATTGCCATAATACATGCAGCAGTTACCTCCCCCAAACATTGGTCAGAATTAAAAACGAAGCAATTCAAAGAGAGAGAAATCGTTTTATCTATCACACATTATTACACATTTATAAAACACTCAGTGGGACCTTTGTAGATAGAATATATGTGTCACAGTGTCAATCATAAACTAGTGTTAAAGGAAGTGTTCACCAAATTAGGAATTTGTCATTTTAAGTAAAGTGATAGGAGAAAACTTAAGAAGTTTTCTGTGGATTGATTCATTACAAAATGAAAATGAAAAATTCAGGGGCTGGTTTAGCACAGGGCTAAATCGCTGGCTTTGAAAGCAGACCAAGGCAGGCCAGCAGCACGGTTCAATTCCTGTACCAGCCTCCCCAAACAGGCGCCAGAATGTGGTGACTAGGGGCTTTTCACAGTAACTTCATTTGAAGCCTACTTGTGACAATAAATGATTTTCATTTCATTTCATTTCAAAACAGTGATTTACGACTGCCCAAATATCGGATCCCCACAGTATGCGAAATTCTAACTCTTCGTATCTACCTGTTGTTAAACAAGAATGTGAATAGAAGCCCGAAAGAGCACTTACTACGAGAAAAGATACTGTCAGAAGGAAAGATTCTCGAACGGTTGGCAGGGTGCCATATGTTTTAACCCATAGATGTCAGCTGCTGCTGTGGTAACAGTCCACACCCCTCAACAAGGACAAAAAGTTGGTAATTGACAAGAGTCCAGGCAAAATTGGCAAAGGATTGCTTTCCATCACTTATGCACAAAGATGTGACGTGCAGCTGCGTTAACCTTAATGTTTGGGCCATTGTTGAGAGGTCAAAGCACTGAATATAAAGTGACTTTCCTCCATTCAGCCTCCGTCCCTATCTAGGCAGAAGGTGAACTCCTCGAGTCAATTTTCACACACGAGGAGTCAATGGGATGGAGCATTACAAACTCAGTAACACACATTTCCGTGATTAATCTGGGCTGATTGAATAATCCAAATTATACTCTAGTCATGGTCTCTGAGTAACATGCACTGATTACAACTGATAACATTTTGCTTTTTGAAAGCACCAGCACATGTTTGACTATTAACAAACTGCGCTATAAACTGAAACCTTCAGGAATGACTGCAGAACAAATATATGCCCCCACAATCACTTTACTCTGCGTACTTCATGCATTTTTACACTTTGTTTAAGAGAATAGAATTATAGAGATTGCACCCAACACATTGAATGACTTTGTCAGAGTCAAGGGCTAAAGGCAACATTAGTGTATTAATGGGTTTATAGAATAAAAGCAAATTACTGTGGATGCTGGAATCTGAAACAAAAACAGAAAATGCTGGACAATCTCAGCAGGTCTGACAGCATCTGAGGATCATAGAATCATGGAATGTACAGTACAGAAGGAGGCCATTCAGCCCATTGAATCTGCACCGGCTCTTAGAAAGATCACCTTACTTAAGCTCACGCCTCCACCCTATCCCCGCAACCCCAACTCACCTTTATGGACACTAAGGGCAATTTATCATGGCTAATCCACCTAGCCTCGCCCCCTCCACTCCCTCCCAGAACAAGGATAGAGTCCCCCTCGTTCTCACATTTCATCCCACCAGCCTCCGTATGCAAAGCATAATCCTCCGCCATTTTTGCCAACTCCAGTGTGATGCCACCACCAAACACATCTTCCCTTCACTCCCTCTGTCAGCATTCCGCAGAGACCGTTCCCTCCGAGACAATCTAGTCCACTCCTCCACCATACCCAGTACCTCTCCCATCACCCATGGCACCTTCCCATGCAATTGCAGAAGTTGTAACACCTGCCCCTTTACCTCGTCCATGCTTAACATCCCAGGCCCAAAACAGTCATTCCAGGTTCAGCAGCGTTTCACTTGTATCTCTTCCAATTTGGTCTACTGCATTCGCTGCTCCCAATGTGGTCTCCTCTATATCAGAGAGACCAAACGCAGACTGGGTGATCGCTTTGCTGAGCATCTTCGGTCTGTGCGCATTCAGGACCCTGACCTTCCTGTTACTTGCCATTTTACCAAAAGACCCTGCTCCCATGCCCACATGTCTGTTCTTGGCCTGCTGCAATGTTCCAGTGAAGCTCAAAGCAAACTGGAGGAACAACATCTCATCTCCCGGTTAGGCACGCTGCAGCCTTCCAGCCTGAACATCGAATTTAACAACTTCAGATGATCAGCTCTACCCCACCTCGACCCAGTTGTTTTCATCCCATTTCACTTTAACTGTCTTTTACCATTTCTTTCTTTCTTAATAAATATTTAATTCTCCCCCCCCCCCCCGAATCTTATCCACCTTTCCTTCACCTTTCCCCTCCTTGCTTCCCCCTTCCCCTCCCCCCACATTTACAGTTCATCCTCCGATGTTAGTTTCCCTGCTGTTTGGCCTTTCACATCTTTTGTCCTCTCTGGGGACTGCCATTAGCACTCTTTCCCCTTGGTTTCTGTGGCCATTCGCACCCGGTTTCCCTGGGTTTCTGTGGCTACGACTCATCTTTCATTCTCACTCCACAGTATAAATATTTCCCACTTCCTCTGTCTGTTAGCTTTGACAAAGAGTCATCGGACTCGAAACGTTAGCTCTTTTCTCTCCCTACAGATGCTGCCAGACCTGCTGAGATTTTCCAGCATTTTCTCTTTCGTTTCAGATTCCAGCATCCGCTGTAATTTGCTTTTATCCAGTGCATATCTTTGGACTATGGGAGGAAACCGGAGCACCCGGAGGAAACCCACGCAGACATGGGGAGAACGTGCAGACTCCTCGCACAGATAGTGACCCAAGCCGGGAATTGAACTTGGGTCCCTGGAGCTTTGAAGCAACTGTGCTAACCACTGTGCTATCGAGAGAAATGGAGCGAAGGTTTTGAGTCTGGATGACTCTTTGTCAAAGTTAATGGAATAAGTGATGTAGACTATGATATAACAGTGAAATCCGCAGGCATGTGTTCGAAATTGTGTGCAACAGACTGCACTCAGGAGAGATGTGCCTACTTAGTAGCTCATCATATATACAGTGTGAATGAACCAGTTTCAAGCAACAGCCTGAGTCATACTATAGTCTCTAGATAAGGGGGATCTCAAAGAAACGTCTAAAATTCTAACAAGATTAGACAGGGTCATAATCTCCGGACTACTGCCCGAGCCACGTGCAAATTGGCATAGGGAGGCAAGAATAAGGAAGTTAACACGTGGCTGAAAGAGTGGTGTGGGAAAGAGGGGTTCCTTTTCATGGGGCACTGGCAACAGTTTTGGGACAGGGGGCACCTATACTGTTGGGATGGTCTCCACCTGAACCGAACTGGGACCAGTGTTCTGGCGAAAAGAGTGAATAGGGTGGTCAATAGGACTTTAAACTAGAGATTGGGGGGGGAAGGGAAAGTCAGGGAACCAAGAGGTGAAGTAATCAGTGGGAAGCGTAGCTGCTTAGGAATACAAAAAAGCACGAAAAGACAGAACTCAGGAGAGGTTACAATAGTCCCCATCCCACAAAATATGACACAGTGTATGGAAAGGCTCAGTAAACCAAGGTCCACCACACTAAGAAAACAAAAAAGGGACGGTCAATAGAGAATTAAAGGTGCTATATTTAAATGCACGCAGTGTACGGAACAAGGTAGATGAGCTTGTGGCCCAGATTGTGACTGGCAGGTATGATGTGGTAGGCATCACAGAGACGTGGTTGCAGGGGGTTCAGGACTGGCATTTAAACATCCAGGGATTCACAACCTATCGAAAAGACAGAGAGGCGGGTAGAGGGGCGGCGTTGCCTTATTAATTAGGAATGAAATTAAATCAATAGCACTAAACGACATAGCGTCAGATGATGTGGAGTCTGTGTGGGTAGAGTTGAGGAACCACAAAGGCAAAAAAACCATAATGGGAGTTATGTACAGGCCTCCTAACAGTGGTCAGGACCAGGGGCACAAAATGCACCACAAAATAGAAAGTGAATGTCAGAAAGGCAAGGTCACAGTGATCATGGGGGCTTCAATATGCAGGTGGACTGGGTAAATAATGCTGCCAGTGGACCCAAGGAAAGGGAATTAATTGAATGTTTACAGGAGGGCTTTTTGGAACAGCTTGTGATGGAGCCCACGAGGTAACAGGCCATTCTGGACTTAGTGTTATGTAATGAGCCAGAATTGATTAAAGATCTTAAAGTAAGGGAACACTTAGGAGGCAGTGATCATAATATGGTTGAGTTCAATCTGCAATTTGAAAGAAAGAAGGTAGAATCAGATGTAAAGGTGTTACAGTTAAATAAAGGTAACTACAGGGGCATGAGGGAAGAACTGACGAAAATCGACTGGGAGCAGAGCCTAGTGGGAAAGACAGTAGAGGGGAGATGGTCTTATGGTCTTATAGGGTAGATTCAGAAAGAATGTTTCCATAAGACCTTAAGACCATAAAACATAGGAGTGGAAGTAAGGCCATTCGGCCCATCGAGTCCACTCCACCATTCAATCATGGCTGATTTCAACTCCATTTACCCGCTCTCTCTCCATAGCCCTTAATTCCTCGAGAAATCAAGAATTTATCAACTTCTGTCTTAAAGACACTCAACGTCCCTGCCTCCACCGCCCTCTGTGGCAATGAATTCCACAGACCCACCACTCTCTGGCTGAAGAAATTTCTCCTCATCTCGGTTCTAAAGTGACTCCCTTTTATTCTAAGGCTGTGCCCCCGGGTCCTAGTCTCCCCTGCTAATGGAAACAACTTCCCTACGTCCACCCTATCTAAGCCATTTATTATCTTGTAAGTTTCTATTAGATCTCCCCTCAACCTCCTAAACTCCATTGAATATAATCCAAGGATCCTCAGACGTTCATTATATGTTAGGCCTACCATTCTTGGGATCATCCGTGTGAATCTCCGCTGAAACCGCTCCAGTGCCAGTATGTCCTTCCTGAGGTGTGGGGCCCAAAATTGCTCACAGTATTCTAAATGGGGCCTAACTAATGCTTTATAAAGCTTCAGAAGTACATCTCTGCTTTTATATTCCAAGCCTCTTGAGATAAGTGACAACATTGCATTTGCTTTCTTAATTACGGACTCAACCTGCAAGTTTACCTTTAGAGACTCCTGGACTAGGACTCCCAAGTCCCTTTGCACTTCAGCATTATGAATTTTGTCACCGTTTAGAAAATAGTCCATGCCTCTATTCTTTTTTCCAAAGTGCACGACCTCGCACTTGCCCACGTTGAATTTCATCAGCCATTTCTTGGACCACTCTCCTAAACTGTCTAAATCTTTCTGCAGTCTCCTCACCTCCTCCATACTACCTGCCCCTCCACCTATCTTTGTATCATCGGCAAACTTAGCCAGAATGCCACCAGTCCCGTCATCTAGATCGTTACTATATAAAGAGAACAGCTGTGGCCCCAACACTGAACCCTGCGGGACCCCACTCGTCACCGGTTGCCATTCCGAAAAGGAACCTTTTATCCCAACTCTCTGCCTTCTGCCTGACAGCCAATCGCCAATCCATGTTAGTAGCTTGCCTCGAATACCATGGGCCCTTATTTTACTCAGCAGTCTCCCGTGAGGCACCTTATCAAAGGCCTTTTGGAAGTCAATATAGAAAACATCCATTGGCTCTCCTTGGTCTAACCTATTTGTTATCTCTTCAAAGAACTCTAACAGGTTTGTCAGGCACGACCTCCCCTTACTAAATCCATGCTGACTTTCCTAATCCGACCCTGCACTTCCAAGAATTTAGAAATCTCATCCTTAACAATGGATTCTAGGATCTTGCCAACAACCGAGGTTAGGCTAATTGGCCTATAATTTTCCATCTTTTTCCTTGTTCCCTTCTTGAACAGTGGGGTTACAACAGCGATTTTCCAATCCTCTGAGACTTTCCCTGACTCCAGTGACTTTTGAAAGATCATAACTAACGCCCCCACTATTTCTTCAGCTATCTCCTTTAGAACTCTGGGATGTAGCTCATCTGGGCACGGAGATTTATCAATTTTTAGACCTCTTATTTTCTCTAGCACTTTCTCCTTTGTGATGGCTACCATATTCAACTCTGCCCACTGACTCTCCTGAATTGTTGGGATATTACTCATGTCTTCTACTGTGAAGACTGACGCAAAGTACTTATTCAGTTCCTCAGCTATTTCCTTGTCTCCCATCACTAGATTACCAGCGTCATTTTGGAGCGGCCCAATGTGTACATTTGCCTCCCGTTTGTTTTTAATGTATTTAAAGAAACTTTTACTATCATTCCTAATGTTACTGGCTAGCCTACCTTCATATTTGATCCTATCTTTCCTTATTTCTCTCTTTGTTAGCCTCTGTTTGTTTTTGTAGCCTTCCCAATCTTCTGACTTCCCACTACTCTTTGCCACATTATAGGCTTTCTCTTTTGCTTTGACGCATTCCCTAACTTCCTTTGTCAGCCATGGCTGCCTAATCCCCCCTCTGATAACCTTTCTTTTCTTTGGGATGAACATCTGTACTGTGTCCTCAATTACTCCCAGAAACTCCTGCCATTGCTGTTCTACTGTCTTTCCCACTAGGCTCTGCTCCCAGTCGATTTTCGTCAGTTCCTCCCTCATGCCCCTGTAGTTACCTTTATTTAACTGTAACACCTTTACATCTGATTCTACCTTCTTTCTTTCAAATTGCAGATCGAATTCGACCATATTATGATCACTGCCTCCTAAGTGTTCCCTTACTTTAAGATCTTTAATCAAGTCTGGCTCATTACATAACACTAAGTCCAGAATGGCCTGTTCCCTCGTGGGCTCCATCACAAGCTGTTCCAAAAAGCCCTCCTGTAAACATTCAATGAATTCCCTTTCCTTGGGTCCACTGGCAGCATTATTTACCCAGTCCACCTGCATATTGAAGTCCCCCATGATCACTGTGACCTTGCCTTTCTGACATTCACTTTCTATTTCGTGGTGCATTTTGTGCCCTTGGTCCTGACCACTGTTAGGAGGCCTGTACATAACTCCCATTATGGTTTTTTTGCCTTTGTGGTTCCTCACCTCTACCCACACAGACTCCACATCATCTGACCCTTTGGCGTTTTGTGCTATTGATTTAAATTCATTCCTAATTAACAAGGCAACCCTGCCCCCTCTGCCCACCTCTCTGTCTTTTCGATGGGTTGTGAATCCCTGGATGTTTAAATGCCAGTCCTGAACCCCCTGCAACCACGTCTCAGTGATGCCTACCACATCATACCTGCCAGTCACAATCTGGGCCACAAGCTCATCTACCTTGCTCCGTACACTGCGCGCAGTTAAATATAGCACCTTTAATTCTCTATTGACCGTCCCTTTTTGTTTTCCGATGTGGGGGAGTCCGGAACTAGTTTGAGGATAAGGGGTAAATCTTTTAGGACTGAGGTGAGGAGAAATTTCTTCACCCAGAGAGTGGTGAAACTGTGGAATTTGCTCCATCTGCCCAACCCTTCAAGCACCATCTTTCCTGTATGTGGCAGAGCTTACAGATTAACATCGGATTTATCACCCATTTCAGAACCAATGGAACTGGAGTGGAAGCAAATCATCCTTAATTCCAATGGACTGCCGAAGAACAAGAAAGGTGTGGAATGGAACATTAGTTTCCGCCCCTTTTTGTTGTTGCCATTTTAGAATTTAGCAAAAAAATGCATTCATGAATTTTCAGAATACGCTCACCAAAAATGTCTTTATAACTTTTGATAGCCCAATTAGATAACAGAGGAATCTTATTGCCATTAATCCTTATCCTCCAGATGTGCCCACAGTTTCAATGATTTGTTATGTTTAATTGGCTCATAAATGTTTCATTTGGTGCTGGAGAATTCCAGATAATACTGAACTACATTCTTAACGTAACTGTGTCCCAATAATGTTTGTCTTCGGTACATCTCTGGGGATAAGTACACTCTCTGATCATTTGAAAAGCCAAGTTACAAGACAAAGATTAACACAAGTCAGGAGCATGATGTAATTCTGTGCAGTTGCCTGGATGAGTGCAGCTCCAACAACATTGAAGAAGCTCTACACCATCCTGGACAAAGCAGCTCACTTGATTGGTAGCCTTTCCACAAACATCCACTCCCTGCACTACCGGCGAACAGTGGCAGCCATGTGTACCTTCTACAAGGTGCTCTGCAGGCACTCACCAAGGTTTCTTAGGCAACCCTTTCAAACCACTGCTACCATTTGAAAGGACATGAGCAGCAGATACCTGGGAACACAACACCAGGAGATTCCCCTCCAAGTCACCCGCCATCTTAACTTGGAAATACATTGCTGTTCCTTCACTGTTGCCGGGTCAAAATCCTAGAACTCCCTTCAAAATAACACTGTGGGTGTACCTACGCCACAGGGACTGCAGTGGTTCAAGAAGGCAACTCACCACCACCAAGGGGCAATTAGGGATGTGCAATAAATGCTGGCCAAACCAGCGACACCCACATCCCATAAACAAATTTTTTTTTAAAAAATGGCATTTGATCTGCAGAATCATGTGCTACTTGATGGAGACCCACATACTCTGACTGGTGTCAGTTTAGCATCTAAAAGTACATCAACATTCTCAACAGGATTTTCTGCAGTCATTAACCAGATTGTGAGAGGCTTCTGCAGGGGTTAGCAGTTTACCTCCGACTTCAGTTATTCACTGGGAAAATTGATTCTTTTGAATCCCTAATATTCCTTGTCGTAAATCTGTAAATAAGAGATGAATAATGAAGCTGTTGGTAAATCTAAGAGACTGTAAAGTTCAGGTATTTGCAGGTAATCCTTTGCTGCAATTAATGATGTTTCCAGTGGTTGGCAGTATCAGACTGGCAGCATCTGCACAAATAAACCAAAGCCCCTGAACAAAGTGACATGTTTCCAGGGAAACTGTTTCCGTATTCTGGTAATCCTTTAAGTACTGAAGGTCCATTTTAACTTTTAAACATGAGAGTTTTCAGCTCGCGATTGCAGAACTGATTTTGCTGAACGTTTCTACGGCTATTTAATTATTGAGGTGAGGGCGACACAGTGGCGCAGTGGTTAGCACTGCTGCCTCATGGCGCCGGGAACCTGGGTTCGATCCTGGCCCCAGGTCACTGTCCTTGTGGAGTTTGCACATTCTCCTTGTGTCTGCGTGGGTTTCTCCCCCACAACTCAAAGATGTGCAGGGTAGGTGGATTGGCCACACTAAATTGCCTCTTAATTGGAAAAACGTTCTTAAAAATTTAATTCTTGAGGTGTATGAACGTTGAATGTTTTCTCGTTTACTTGTTCTATGTTGGATCCTCAGTGCAACAGCGGGCTCCAGAAGGGTCATATTGTATATTTAAAATTGACTGATGAAGTTTCATTTACCTTGGCCTTGCCAATGGACAAGTAGGACACGAGCATGACTGACCTCGGAAGTAGCAGTAAGTGAAGGCCAGATGCTTCCTGAAGAGAAAAGATGGAAAATTAGAGGATGAGTCATTAGAACAGTTGTGCACCGCCCTTCTGGGTCATATCAGCTTTAATAGACAAATGAAAGCAAGCTCCTAATTACACTCTCAGACATTTGCATGGACCTGGGGAGGGGAACCTACAAAAGATTTGGACAAGAAATAATGTGGGAAAATTCAATATTTTTAGTTATTGTTGCTTTAATTACAAAATGTTAGAACCCCTAATTCAGAAAAAAGCACGGATTTAGTGCTGTGGAATATTTCTCAAAAATGCGTCCTTTTGTTTATGATTACATGAACTTCTTTGTGCAGTAAAAATGAAATTGAATGCAGTAAAAGATGATTCTGCTAGGGCAGCGCGGTGGCGCAGTGGTTAGCACTGGGACTACGGCGCTGAGGACCCGGGTTTGAATCCTGGCCCTGGATCACTGTCCGTGTGGAGTTTGCACATTCTCCCTGTGTCTGCGTGGGTTTCACCCCCACAACCCAAAGATGTGCGGGTTAGGTGGATTGGCCACGCTAAATTGCCCCTTAATTGGAAAAAAAATTAATTGAGTACTCTAAATTAATAAAAAATAAAAAGATGATTATGCTTATAACGCATAACCAATTGCTTCACTTTACTTTCTTTTCCATTTCTCAGATGCGCAGGGCAAATAAACAGCTCAATTCAGAAGAGGTTTGTCCTGCAGCCTTGTCATCGAGTTAAGTGAAGTTAGCACTACTTACATGGCTTGAATTTAACTGAGCTCCCTTAAGAATGAACAATGCATTCCGGGGGGAAATGGTTTGATCTGAAGGTGATAGATTTTGTAGCTTTCATTGAGATGTTGCTCAATTTCCCATTCTGCATTGCCCAAAGCTACCCCCCAACTGCCTTACTCAACCAGTGGGTGAGATGCTGGCCCTGATATTAATGTAAAGATAGAGTCTGAGCCAGGGATGGGTTACGAAGATGGATTGCACACGCAAAATAATGTCAACGGGTCGAATTTTCAAATTTCAGAGATCATGGTGAAAGACGATTCTCACCATTTGACCCCTACTGAGCCACTACCCAACATTGTACCTTATCTCCCAATGGCTAAGTCTGCTGTTGGACAGGCGCAGGTCGAGTAGCTGTGGTGGGGCCCTCAGGACCTCCATGGTCAAAAAACATCTCAACAGGGCAGCAAGGTGGCCCAGTGGTCAGCACTGCTACCTACAGCGCTGAGGACCCGGGGTTCGATCCCAGCCCTGGGTCACTGTCTGTGTGGAGTTTGCACTTTCTCCCTGTGTCTGCGTGGGTTTCACCCCCACAACCCAAAGATGTGCACAGTAGATGGATTGGCTACACTTAATTGGAAAAAAATAATTGGGTACTCTAAATTTATTTTTAAAAAGAAAAAAACATCTCAACAGTCAGGACAGGGCTCTGAGCAACCATCCTCTAACTATGCTGATGGCACAGGTGATACACCATGGAAAAGTGGTGGAAGCCGATGTTAAAGCAATTATAATTCACCTAGGGTGTGCGTAGGAGTGTTTGACAAAATGTTGCGCTATTAAGTTTATTTTTTTAATAACGTCACATAAAATTTACTGATTGGCACCACCTCCAGGTCTTTGCCCCTTACTGTCTCCTGAGTGTCAGCTCAGCCTTTCACTTGTTTCAAGAAGATTGTCAGTGCAAAATGTGATCTATCGGGCAGATGAGTGGATTTTCACTTGTCTTCCAGCCCCAACTGGAACTTCAACACCTGGCTCCTACCAGTAACTACATCACCTCCCTAAACTGAACACAAAGTTTCTAATTAACTACTCCACAGGAAACCCTCCTTATATTAAAAAAGAAATCCGTTAGTCCAAACTTTTATGATGCTTTAATTGCTCCTCTGGCTCCCCAAAAGCCTTACTGGCTTGCAAACCAGGATTTTTAAAAATACTACTGCAGCAGTCATACACACACTAATCCAGACTTTCAACCCTTACCGCACCAAAATACATATAATACAATATAGCTGAAATTCCTACATTCACCACAGGATATGCGGTTGAAGGTCATTTCTATGCAAAACAAATGGAGTGGGGGTGAGTTAGTAGTGATTATCCTTTGTTATCTGTTCCAGTTGGAATAATTAATTGCCCCGAACAGGTGCCGGAATGTGGCGACTAGGGACTTTTCACAGTAACTTCATTGAAGCCTACTTGTGACAATAAGCGATTTTCATTTCATTTCATTTCAATCTTCATTGTACGAGGGCATCTCTGGTATTTTGGGCTGGAGTATGTGCGGCTAGCCTGGCGATGGATGCTCCATCTTCATTTTCCTCATCCTCATTTTCTTCTTCAATGCTCTCCTCATCATAAAAGATGTCTCTGAGCATTTTGGTTGCCTTTGTCTCTAACCTTCTCAGCTATGCAATGTTGTGCAGGACACATCACGTTGCTACAGGTATTACTTTGGATGTAATCACTGGAGGATACTGAAAGATACCTTCACCCCTGTCTAGGCACCTGCAGCACATCCTCTTGCTCAACACATACTGGGTGGTCATGTGGCTCTCCATGAAGCACTGCTGTACCTCATTGGTGGGAATCCTGACAGTTGTCATGAGTCAGGTTTGAAGGGACGAACCATTTGCTTCCCATGAGCCAGTCCTTACGTCTCTCCTTGCTGCACACTCATGATGGAATTCAGTTCCCTGTGGTTGATAAAAACTCTTGGGGCTGAATTTTACAGGGCACTGTGGTCCTAGCCCCCTGGCTAACAAATTGAGTGGGAGACTGCCCTCAATTTGCATGGTAGCCCTGCAGTAATTCAACACTGGGAGCAGCATTAACCATTTCAAGGCAAACCTTCCACCTTTATCTCTAGAGGAAGCTCTTCCTTAGAGAGCTACTGACGAATCAGAAGGCCGGCAGCTCTGTCGTCCCAACATAACCATCAAGTGTAATGGTTTGACCCCAGGGGTCCCAAAAGGATGTCCCACTTCCTTGTCTGGAACCAGCCCACACAGCTAAAGCTGCTGGTTTTCCTGCCTGATGTGGGCTTCCCCCACTGTGGGTCATACATTGCATTAGTGGGGTGAGACTCTTAAGTGGCCATTCATTTGCCATGCAAGGGCCTCAATTGGCCCAAGGGCGGGTGTGCTGCCAATGCCTTCCCTCCTCCTGTAAAATTTCAGAGAGGGTTGGGTGGCTAGGTGGCAGGAATTGTACCCGTGGCTGGGGAGTGTAAAATCCAGCCTCTAGGTGCCATGATGGCTCTCAGATCGCAGAGCCCGAGCTCCCAATGACACGCCATAGTTGTGAGAAGCTGACCCGTAATGCAAATCCCACTCACACATTGTTGTTGCAGGTGGCTGAAATAAGGCAGCCCCTTAGCAAACAGCTTCCTGTCTGTGGTATATACATTGATGGCCACTCACAGTGAGAGCTTGGTCCTGGCTCCAATGGTGCACTGGAAGGAGCCAAAGAGAACCACATTGAAGACATTGATGACCTTGACAGCGGCAGGTAATGCCCAGTCTCCATGTCCAGCAAGGAGCATCTCTTTTGCGGGAGGCTACCAACAGGTAATTGGAATCTGTAGAAGCACTGTTCATCCGGCGGATCAAGAATGCTGAACCTCTGTCTGTATACCCACTCTTGTGGGTAGCACCTCCTGTGAGATTAGCCCCTCCTGGTTTTCTCTTTCCCAGGTACCTCCCTCCTATGCACCTCTCCCCGCACACCTTCCTCTTATGCGCCTCTCCCCGTGTTGTTGCTGTGGATGGTGGTTGACTTCCTCGTGCAGTGTAGTGTCAAAGAAAACATTCACGTTGCCTCCCATCCTGCTACTGTTTATTTGAAAGACTCCAAGCTTCGCAAAAAACATCTATACTGCCAAGCATTCTTAGATAAATGTTCACCAGAGGGATTTGACAATGGAGTAGTAAGTACCGAGCCTTTATCGAGCAGGGCAATCTGAACTTTTAAAAACCCTGGGAACTGCACCTGAATCTTATCTCCTTCTCACAGGTGAGAATGTGTTGGGAGACTGACCACAATCCAAACGGTAGCCCTGCAGTAATTTAGTGCCGGGCCCCTGGAAACCAGTGTTGAATGTTTTTGGCTGCCGCCCTGGCCCGTAATTCCACTACGCTTTGGCATCTAGCCTTTTACTTGTATAGTCTTCTGGCTCGATGAGGTCCTCTTACTCAATGAGTGATCTGGAGACAGTCAGCATTTGGTTTTTATAGAATCATAGAATCCCTACGGTGCAGAAGGAGGCCAGTGAGTCTGCGCCAACTCTCTGAAAGAGCACCCCACTCCCCACCCTATCCCCATAAACCTGTAACCCCACCTAACAGTTGGACACGAGGGAGCAATTGATCATGGCCGATCCACTGAACCTGCACATTTTTAGACTGTGGGAGCAAATCGGAGCACCCGGAGGAAACCCACGTAGACACGGGGAGAACGTGCAAACTCCACACAGTCACCCAAGGCCAGAATTGAACCCGGGTCCCTGGTGCTGTGAGGCAGCAGGGCTAACCACTTGAAACTATTTATTCAGAACTATTTACATCCAAGACCTCATGGTAAGTACATTGTTCTCTGGACACAGACTGTTCTGTGTCTTGCTCCCTTGGAGCCTCTTGGTCATCTGACCCTGATGTCATGGTTACATCATCATTATCATCATTGTCTAATTAACATAACAATTCACCCTTTAGACTGGAGGCATTCGACTCAAAACACTGTTCAATCAATTGAGACCAGCCTCATATCCACATCATCATGATGCTAAACAATTGCATCTGTAACGATGGTGTTTTTGAGTCCTACCCCAGGACTTGATGTGCAAGGAAGGTGCGTTCATAATGTGGCCAAACAGGTTGAGTATCAACCTGCAAAATCCTGCCAGCACGTCACTAACAGTCAGTAAGAGCAGGCGAGACTCCTGATCAGACATGCTTGATTTGGAATGGCGCCCCTCCAGCAATAAGCCTCTGGGTGACAGGCTAGCGACCTGTTCCAGGAAAATCCTTGCTGTGGGAACAGACTAAAATCTGCCTTTTGCACCACTATGTACAAGAAGAGAAACCAGCATAGGTGCTGATTCAGGTGAGCTGGTCAGTTGCAGGCAGCAGTTAAATCTGGAGGTTGGTGTGTTGGACCCACTGCTTTTGCACATGAAATCTCTTCAACTCTTACTTCCTATCTGATCCCAACCCACCTGCTAATGGGTATTAAAACTCTCCCCAATATTACTGGGGACTTGTTCATTACTGGTGTCAATTCCTCCCGGTTGGTAAGCTAATGGAAAATGGAGTGACACTATACTCACGAGAGCAACTCCGTTGCCTTCTACTGACTCACGCCCACAGATTTCCCAACGGAGTGGGGGTGCCCACAATGGGAAACCCCATTGGCCGGCTGCTGGGATGGAGGATCCCGCTCTCTATTCTTGAACAGATAAAACAAAACATGCATTTGCACTTCAGGACTTGAGCACAAAAATCAAAGCTGACACTGAGGGAGTGCTACACTGTTGGAGGCGTCTCCTCTCAATGAAAAGTTAAACTGGTGACTCCTTTGTCACTCTGATGGACATATAAGATCCAATAGCATTATTTCAAGGAAGGAGTTATCCTTGGTGTCCTGAACAATATTTATGCCTCAATCAACATCGGGAAAAAACAGATTATCTGGTCATGATCAGAGGAAAGTGAGAACAGCGCGGAAGAAGAGAGAGACAGCCGGGAGAGTGAAAACAGCGTGGGAGGAGAGAGAGACAGCCGGGAGAGTGAAAACAGCGCGGGAGAAGAGAGAGACAGCCGGGAGAGTGGAAACGGCGCGGGAGAAGAAAGAGACAGCCGGGAGAGTGAAAACAGTGCGGGAGGAGAGAGAGAGTCAGCCGGGATATTGAAAACAGTGCGAGAGGAGAGACAGCTGGGATAGTGAAAACAGCGCGAGAGGAGAGACAGCCGGGACATTGAAAACAGTGCGAGAGGAGAGACAGCTGGGAGAGTGAAAACAGCGCGAGAGGAGAGACAGCTGGGATAGTGAAAACAGCGTGAGAGGAGAGACAGCCGGGACATTGAAAACAGTGCGAGAGGAGAGACAGCTGGGATAGTGAAAACAGCGCGAGAGGAGAGACAGCCGGGACATTGAAAACAGTGCGAGAGGAGAGACAGCCGGGACATTGAAAACAGTGCGAGAGGAGAGACAGCTGGGAGAGTGAAAACAGCGCGAGTGGAGAGACAGCTGGGAGAGTGAAAACAGCGCGAGAGGTGAGAGAGAGACAGCCGGGACATTGAAAACAGCGCGAGAGGAGCCGGTGATTTAAAAGCACGGGACAGGAGCCAGTGATTTAAAAGGGGGAGAGGAGCCAGAGAGTTAAAATCGCGGGAGAGGAGCCGGAGATTTAAAAGCGGGAGAGGAACCAGAAAGTTAAAAGCGGGAGAGGAGTCGGAGATTTAAAAGCTGGCGAGGAGCCGGAGATTTAAAAGCGGGAGAGGAGCCGGAGATTTAAAAGCTGGCGAGGAGCCGGAGATTTCAAAGCGGGAGAGGAGCCGGAGATTTAAAAGCTGGCGAGGAGACGGAGATTTAAAAGCGGGAGAGGAGCTGGAGATTTAAAAGTAGGAGAGGAGCCGGAGATTTAAAAGCGCGGGAGAGGAGCTGGAGATTTAAAAGCGGGAGAGGAGCCGGAGATTTAAAAGTGGGAGAGGAGCCGGAGATTTAAAAGCGGGAGAGGAGCCGGAGATTTAAAAGCGGGAGAGGAGCCGGAGATTTAAAAGCGGGAGAGGAGCCGGAGATTTAAAAGTGGGAGAGGAGCCGGAGATTTAAAAGCGCGGGAGAGGAGCCACCTCCTCTAACCTAAGGGGTTGAGTGAATATCAGGTAAGCTCTTTCTTTCTTTCTTTTTCTTGTTTTATCTGCAAGTTATCCAGAGGGGATGGCGGGGAAGGCAGTGCAATGTTCCTCCTGCAGAATGTTTGAGGTGAGGTACACTGTCAGTGTCCCTGCTGATTTCACCTGTGGGAAGTGCACCCATCTCCAGATCCTCAAAAACCGTGTAGGGAACTGGAGCTGGAGCTGGATGAACTTCGGATCATTCAGGAGGCAGAGGTGTTCATAGATAGAAGCTTCAGGAATGTACATACTCCGAAGAATGAAGATCGATGGGTGACGGTGAGAGGGGCTGGGAGGAAGCAGTATAGGGATCCACTGTGGTCATTCCCCTTAGTAACAAGTATATCGCTTTGGATACTGGTGGTGGTGGTGGTGGGGGGGGAACTTACCAGGGGTAAGCCATGGGGTACAGGTCTCTGGCACAGAGTCTGTCCCTGTTGCTCAGAAGGGAAGGGGGGAGAGGAGTAGAGCATTAGTCATTGGGGACTCCATAGTTAGGGGGACAGATGGGAGATTCTGTGGGAACAAGAGAGACTCGTGGTTGCTGTGTGCCTCCCAGGGGCCAGGGTCCGTGATATCTCGGATCGTGTTTTCGGGATCCTTAAAGGGGAAGGGGAGCAGCCCCAAGTCGTGGTCCACATAGGCACCAACGGCATAGATAGGAAAAGTGATGGGATGTAAGGCAGGTATTCAGGGAACTAGGGTGAAATCTTAGAGCTAGAACAAACAGGGTTATTATCTCTGGGTTGTTACCCGTGCCACATGCTAGCGAGACGAGGAATAGGGAGCGAGAACAGTTGAACACATGGCTACAGGGATGGTGCAGGAGGGAGGGATTCAGATACCTGGATAATTGAGGCTCATTCTGGGGTAGGTGGGACCCCTACAAATGGGATGGTCTGCACCAGAATCAGAGGGGTACCAATATCCTGGGGGGGAAATTTGCTCATGCTCTTCAGGAGGGTTTAAATTGGTTCAGCAGGGGCTTGGGAACCTGAATTGTAGCTCCAGTATACAGGAGGTTGAGAGTAGTGAGGTCATGAGTAAGGTTTCAAGGTCGCAGGAGTGTATCGGGCAGGCAGGAAGGTGGTTTAAAGTGTGTCTACTTCAACGCCAGGAGCATCCGGAATAAGGTGGCTGAACCTGCAGCATGGGTTGGTACCTGGGACTTCGATGTTGTGGCCATTTCAGAGTCATGGATAGAGCAGGGACAGGAATGGTTGTTGCAGGTTCCGGGGTTTAGATGTTTCAGTAAGCTCAAGGAGGTGGTAAAAGAGGGGGTGGTGTGGCATTGTTAGTCAAGGACAGTATTATGGTGGCAGAAAGAACGTTTGATGAGGACTCATCTACTGAGGTAGTATGGACTGAGGTTAGAGGAGAGGTCACTCTGTTAGGAGTTTTCTATAGGCCTCTGAAAAGTTCCAGAGATATAGAGGAAAGGATTGCAAAGATGACTCTGGATAGGAGCGAAAGCAACAGGGTAGTTTATGGGGGACTTTAACTTTCCAAATATTGACTGGAAACGCTATAGTTCGAGTACTTTAGATGGGTCAGGTTTTGTCCAATGCATGCAGGAAGGTTTCCTGACACAGTATGTAGATAGGCCAACAACAGGCGAGGCCACATTTAATTTGGTACTGGGTAATGAACCAGGCCAGGTGTTAGATTTAGAGGTAGGTGATAGTGACCACAATTCGGTTACATTTACTTTAGCAATGGAAAGGGATAGTTATATGCCGCAGGGCAAGAGTTATAGCTGGGGGAAAGGCAATTATGATGCGATTAGGCAAGACGTAGGATGCATAGGATGGGAAAGGAAACTGCAGGGGATGGGCACAATTGAAATGTGGAGCATAGTTCAAGGAACAGTTACTGCGTGTCCTTGATAAGTATGTACCTGTCAGGCAGGGAGGAAGTGGTCGAGCGAGGGAACCGTGGTTTACTAAAGTAGTTGAATCACTTGTCAAGAGGAAGAAGGAGGCTTTTGTAAAGATGAAACGTGAGGGTTCAGTTAGGGTGCTTGAGAGTTACAAGTTAGCCAAGAAGGAACTAAAGAGAGAGCTAAGAAAAGCCAGGAGGGGACATGAGAAGTCCTTGGCAGGTAGGATCAAGGAAAACCCAAAAGCTTTCTATCGTTATGTCAGGAATAAAAGAATGACTAGGGTAAGAGCAGGGCCAGTCAAGGACAGTAGTGGGAATTTGTGCGTGGAGTCCGAGGAGATAGGAGAGGTGCGAAATGAATATTTTTCGTCAGTATTCACACAGGAAAAAGACAATGTTATTGAGGAGAATACTGAGATACAGACTCCTGGACTAGCCGGGATTGAGGTTCATAAGGAGGAGGTGTTAGCAATTCTGGAAAGTGTGAAAATAGGTAAGGCCACTGGGCCGGTTGGGATTTATCCTAGGATTCTCTGGGAAGCTAGGGAAGAGATTGCAGAGCCATTGGCTTTGATGTTTATGTCGTCATTGTCTACAGGAATAGTGCCAGAAGACTGAAGGATAGCAAATGTTGTCCCCTTGTTCAAGAAGGGGAGTAGAGACAACCCCGGTAACTATAGACCAGTGAGCCTTACTTCTGTTGTGGGCAAAGTCTTGGAAAGGATAATAAGAGATAGGATTTATAATCATCTCGAAAGGAATAATTTGATTAGGGATAGTCATCACGGTTTTGTGAAGGGTAGGTCGTGCCTCACAAACCTTATTGAGTTCTTTGAGAAGATGACCAAATAGGTGGACGAGGGTAAAGCAGTTGATGTGGTGTATATGGATTTCAGTAAAGCGTTTGATAAGGTTCCCCACGGTAGGCTATTGCAGAAAATACGGAGGCATGGGATTGAGGGTGATTTAGCGGTTTGGATCAGAAATTGGCTAGCTGTAAGAAGACAGAGGTGGTGGTTGATGGGAAATGTTCAGCCTGGAGTTCAGTTACTAGTGGTGTACCACAAGGATCTGTTTTGGGGCCACTGCTGTTTGTTATTTTTATAAGGAGGAGGGCGTAGAAGGATGGGTGAGTAAATTTGCGGATGACACTAAAGTTGGTGGAGTTGTGGACAGTGCGGAAGGATGTTGCAGGTTACAGAGGTACATAGATAAGCTGCAGCGCTGGGCTGAGAGGTGGCAAATGGAGTTTAATGCAGAAAAGTGTGAGGTGATTCATTTTGGAAGGAGTAACAAGAATACAGAGTACTGGGCTAATGTTAAGATTCTTGGTAGTGTGGATGAGCAGAGATCTCTGTGTCCATGTACATAGATCCCTGAAAGTTGCCACCCAGGTTGAGAGGGTTGTTAAGAAGGTGTACGGTGTGTTAGCTTTTATTGGTAGAGGGATTGGGTTTCGGTGCCATGAGGTCATGTTGCAGCTGTACAAAACTCTGGTGCGGCTGCATTTGGAGTATTGCGTGCAGTACTAGTCGGCACATTATAGGAAGGATGTGGAAGCATTGGAAAGGGTGCAGAGGATATTTACCAGGATGTTGCCTGGTATGGAGAGAAGGTCTTATGAGGAAAGGCTGAGGGACTTGAGGCTGTTTTCGTTAGAGAGAAGAAGGTTAAGAGGTGACTTAATAGAGGCATACAAGATGATCAGAGGATTAGATAGGGTGGACAGTGAGAGCCTTTTTCTTCGGATGGTGATGTCTCGCACGAGGGGACATAGCTTTAAATTGAGGGGAGATAGATATAGGACAGATGTCAGAGGTGGGTTCTTTACTCAGAGAGTAGTAAGGGCGTGGAATGCCCTGCCTGCAACAGTAGTGGACTCGCCAACATTAAGAGCATTTAAATGGTCATTGGATAAACATATGGATGATAATGGAATAGTGTAGATGGGCTTTAGATTGGTTTCACAGGTCGGCGCAACATCGAGGGCTGAAGGGCCTATACTGCGCTGTAATGTTCTATTCTATTCTATTCTATTCAGAGTGCTATTTACAGATTTTGCATAAATTGGTTGCTCCCTTTCCCTCATTACAACAATAACTACACTTTAATGAAAGTATTTCATTGGCTGTGAAGCACTTTAGGACATAATGTATTCGTGAAAGGTTCTATGTAAATGCAAACCTCACTTTCTTTATATAGCGCCTTTCCCAACCTCAGGACATTCTGAAGCACTTGACAGTCAATTAAGTACTTTTGAAGTGCAGTCACTGTTGTAATGTAAATGATTGTTAAAGAAGCAGCAACACTTGCCTGGAAGCAGGATCTGATTGCCATGGCAATTCAGCTGGCGTTCAGCCTTGGGCCCAACCAGTGGTGCAGCCCATGCGACATTCCTGTGCTATTGGACCTGCCCTACCATATGAACAGAATGTGTTCCACAGCATTGAAGCCTCGGGCTAAAAGAAGCAGAACTGCGTAAAGAAGAACTATGGTGGGATTTTTGCACCGTTCTGCGGCATGCTTCTCGGCGGAGTAGGGGGTGCGCCGTTGGCCGCCAGATGGATCTTCTGGTCCCGCTGCTGTCAACTGAGTTTCCCGTTCTATCCACCCGCTCCGCTGCCAGGTCCCGGTGATAGGGGTTCGCCATCGGAGCACTGGAAGATACCGTCGGTGAGATTGGCTGGACAATTCCGTTCAGGAGGTATACATCCAACATAACTGGGCTATATAGAAATCCAGCAACAAATAACTCGGCTTTTTAAAACTGAGAGTATTATGGCAGACTTTCTTTTGGATCGCATCATCTCCAAAACGGAATAAATCAATTCAGAGGAACAGAAAAAGTCAATTAGCATCAGGATTTTATTGAGGTTTTATCAAGCTATCTGAACCAGAGCTATTCCTAAGTGCATTGATCTCCTGACTTTCATTATTTAACTATATACATTAACCAAGGAGATTAGATCTTGAAAAATGGTAATGGATTTTTAAAAAGTCTCTTTCCTCATCATTAATTAATTAAAAATGAAATCTACCAGTCATTTACCCACATATCGATGATTCCAATTGTTACTTTCCCCCTTGAAAGAGCAAAATTCATGGTATCATTGAACAGAGATGGGATAGAAAACAGGCGACTATTTACATAATCTAGTGTAGGTTGCGTGCTCTGATTTACAGCTTTTCAAGGAAACAAAATCCACAGTAATTCTGAAGTGTTTTATAAGCCAGATAAAAGCACTTGACTCATAAGTATTGAATTTAAAATGTACTCTGTAACATTTTAAACAACAAATAAATCACCGTCACAGCACATCTAGCATTCAAATCTAGTTCGAGGCCTTTCAACTACCATCAATGTCTTCTGAAATATTACCAGCCCTCAACACTAACCTTTCTGAGTACATGGGGTAAAGAAAGTTGGGTGTCTGGTCTATTGTGCGTCGAATGATTTAGAAGATCCCATTATGGCTTAACAAATTACACCATTGCCTGGTGGATTGTTAAAAGATAGAGACCAGAGATTGCGGCTTTGATTCCAAGATTGTTCTGAATGAACTGTTCTGTTCTTGAGCAGGTATTGGAGTTTTAAAATTGAATTTGATGCCGTTGAAATAGGGAGGGGAAAAACCCAGACAATTGTTCTTGTCACACAAAGAGTAGTAAAAATCTGGGGTTCTGTCGCCTAAAAGGTGCCAGGGCAATTGGAGCTCTCAAGACTAGGATCGATAGATTTTTGTTAGATAAGGCTATCGAGGGTGCGGTGGCTTGAGGCAATACCAGATAGTAATGAAGGACAAAGTGGTTATTAGCAACTAACAAGAGTTACTAATGTACAGGAACAGAGTCTCGAACATGGGAGTTAACACTTTTCCACCTGGGTTTACTCTGACTAGAACCCCGCTACTCAGGCCCCACGGTATTCCCTCATTCGTTGGGGTTCACGCACACCAGCATGATAGGCCTCAATTATGGGAAAATGGAGTTGAGGTGCCAATCAACAATGACGTAATTGAATGGCAAAGCAGGCTCAAAGTATTGAATGGCCTCCTCTTAGCTGCTCTTGACTGATACCCAATGATTTCTTCTTCATCTTACTGGCTTTCAAAATCACTCTATTGGAATAAACTCTGACATATCACGATGCGCAAGGTAACACAAGGTCACTCCAGGCTTCTTAGTGGAGAAAACACTCAAAGCAATTTCTCTGTGTGCCCCTCAGTACTCTCGTTGACAAAAATAGTATCCTAAAGAAGTTCTGTGAAATTGTAAACATTACACCTGGAAGCCAGACCCAGAGTGAACTCAGTCAAGATGACCAGCTTTCATTGACTACATGCTATAGGTTGCAGTGCATCATATCCCAAGCTCAGAAAAGTTGGAATGCCTATAGCTCCAGCTTCACTATTCACTGAATGTATTAACATGTTGAACATGGTAAAAATGCTTATAGTTAGGTTCAAATCAATACTTGCAGTGTTAATTTCTATTAATCAAAGACAGGGGGCAAGATTCTCCATTTGGGAGATTAAGTCCCCATGCCGGCATGAAAACGGTGGTGTTTTACGCCAGGAAAACCGGTGCAAAACGGCCACCGATTCCCTGTTTTGCTGGGAGCTAGCAGGGAGGCAGTGTAGAGCTCGCAGCTCTAGCTGCCGATACGACCCTGAGCATTTCCGGTTCCGTGGCCGCGCATACGCACGGCGGCGGCCTGCAGCGGTCGCGCCGTGCATGATGGCGGACTCAACCCGCGGACCCGGACCGCGAAAATAGTAGCCCCCTTTGGCCGCTCGCATGCCCCGGACTGCCCACCCACAGTGCCCTCAGCTCCAAATAAAGCCCCCCCCCCCCCTCGCCGCCCACGGATTGGCCGTCCCCCGACTGTGGCGGCGCTGAGTCCGCAGACACCACGCTGAGTTCACGACGAGTGAGACTATGAGAGTCCCACACCGTCGGGAACTCGACCGGTCGGAGACGGAGCATCGCGGGGCAGGCCTCAGGCAATGGCCTGAGGCTGTAGATACTTGGTGCGAGTAGGCCGCTTTTCCGGGGGCGGAGAATACGAAAAACTATGCCGCTCCCGATATTTGCACGATTTCGGCATTGGGGAGCGGACAATCCAGCCCACTTCCTTTGAATTACTGGATAATTAGATTTTTTTTGACAAAAGCAAATTAATACAAGTGCACTTAGCTCAGTTGCAGAAAACATTTGATTTCCTTTTTTGTTCAAATTTTGAATTTGTGTGTAATCAATATTGGATTTGACTGATTTTGATCGTTATCTGGATAACTGTCACATTAACTACATTATTTTTTATTTATTTGTTTTTTCCGATTAAGGGGTGATTTAGTGTGGCCAATCCGCCTACCCTGTATATCTTTGGGTTGTGGGGGTGAAATCATGCAGACAATGTGCTAACTCCACACAGATAGTGACCCTGGGCCGGGTTTGAACCCGGGTCCTCGGCGCCGTGAGGCAGCAGTCCAACTACATACTAAATAAGCGGTGTTTATACAACTTGGTAATATGCACAGCACCACTCTTATTATCTGCACCAGATATTTAGCTCGACCAATATAAAGTCAAGGCGCCATAATCCCAGATGACCACAGGCTGCGTTCCCCTTTGAGGGGGAGAGCTGACTGGTGGTGTTTAACCTGAGGGTTACCACACCTCAGGCGACGGGCAAGGCTGGAAAGGTGGGGCCTTCATGAATAGCTTCAGCTGATGTGGGAATTGAACTGTTACTGAGATTCTCTTTACATTCTGCATGTATTGAAAATAGATTTATTTTTGCTGCATGAATATGGGGCGAAATTCTCCGTTATCGGCGGAAACTCCGCCGATCGGCGCAAAAAACGGCGCAAATCCCACTTGCGTCACGTCATAAAAATGAGCCGATAGTCTGCGGCCCGAAATGGGCTAGCAGCGACGTAACGGGATCCGCGCTTGCGCAGTGGTTCACGCCGTGCAGCGTCATACGCGCTGCACGGCGTGACGGCTCATAAGGCCGCGCAGCTCCCCCCCACCCGACCGGAACAGCCGACTGCAACACCCGACTTGATGGCTGGCCGTCGCTCAGCCCCAAGATGTGGAGGTGCTCCTGGATGCGGTGGAGCAGAGGATGGACGCCCTGTATCCCGGGCACGGCCGCAGAGTTGCCCCACGCCACAGCCGGCGTCTGTGGAGGGAGGTGGCAGAGGCCGTCACCGCTGTGGCCCTAACACCACGGACAGGCACCCAGTGCCACAAGAAGGTGAACGACCTCGTCAGAGCAGGCAAGGTGAGCGTCCCCCATATCCCCCATATCCCCTCTCCCCCAAATCCCCCCCTCCCCCATATCCCCCCCTCCCCCATATCCCCCATATCCCCCCTCCCCCATATCCCCCCTCCCCCATATCCCCCCTCCCCCATATCCCCCCTCCCCATATCCCCCCTCCCCCATATCCCCCCTCCCCCATATCCCCCATATCCCCCCTCCCCCATATCCCCCATATTCCCCCCTCCCCCATATCCCCCCTCCCCCATATCCCCCCTCCCCCATATCCCCCCTCCCCCATATCCCCCATATTCCCCCCTCCCCCATATCCCCCCTCCCCCATATCCCCCCTCCCCCATATCCCCCATATCCCCCCTCCCCCATATCCCCCATATCCCCCATATCCCCCCTCCCCCATATCCCCCCCTCCCCCATATCCCCCCTCCCCCATATCCCCCCTCCCCCATATCCCCCCTCCCCCATATCCCCCATATCCCCCCTCCCCCATATCCCCCCTCCCCCATATCCCCCATATCCCCCTCCCCATATCCCCCATATTCCCCCCTCCCCCATATCCCCCCTCCCCCATATCCCCCCTCCCCCATATCCCCCATATTCCCCACTCCCCCATATCCCCCCCTCCCCCATATCCCCCCTCCCCATATCCCCCATATCCCCCCCTCCCCCATATCCCCCATATTCCCCCCTCCCCCATATCCCCCCTCCCCCATATCCCCCATATCCCCCCTCCCCCATATCCCCCCTCCCCCATATCCCCCCTCCCCCATATCACCCATATCCCCAAGTGAATCCAGCCCTAACCTTAACCTCTGCAATGCACGCGCAACCGATGGCGTGCATTCATATACCTGCCTAACACTGTTGCCTTTTACCCCAGCCACCACCCCCCCCCCCCCCCCCCAGGAGAAGCGCGCACACAACAATAGGGAGCATGTGAGGACTGGAGGAGGGCCCGCTGATGAGAGGCCACTGACCGTACACGAGGAAAGGGCCCTGGAACTGGCTGGCGGACCTGAGGACCGGGAGGTTGCTGATGCAGAGGTCGGGGCTCCACGAGCAAGTGAGCCACCAACAGCCCGTCCCCATATCCCCCCTCCCCTATATCCCCCTCTCCCGTATCACCTGATCACTGCCTGATGTCTAACCATGCATGCTTCATTGTGTATCGCAGGACCAAACGTCCAGGCACCCATCCCCGCAGATGCAGACCGCCCGCAGGATGCCCCTCGGAGACCACGGGAGACGGAGAGACCCGCACCCTCCAGCATGCGACGCCCGCAGGATGCCCCTCCGAGACCACGGGAGACGGAGAGACCCGCACCCTCCAGCATGCGACGCCCGCAGGATGCCCCTCGGAGACCACGGGAGACGGAGAGACCCGCACCCTCCAGCATGCGACGCCCGCAGGATGCCCCTCGGAGACCACGGGAGACGGAGAGACCCGAACCCTCCAGCATGCGACGCCCGCAGGATGCCCCTCGGAGACCACGGGAGACGGAGAGACCTGGAGCAACAGGGAGACGACACCCCCGTCACGTGCGGGAGCGACCAGCCAGCGACGAGGGGGGCAGCCACAGGCCCCCGTCACATCCGAGCCAGGACACCACTACCCAGGACACCACTATCCAGGACACCCCTACCCGGGACACCACTACCCAGGACACCCCTACCCGGGACACCACTACCCGGGACAGCACTACCCGGGACACCCCTACCCGGGACAGCACTACCCGGGACAGCACTACCCAGGACACCCCTACCCGGGAAGACGAAATACCGGACAGTGACTCAGAGTGGATGGGTGGAGACGAACCCCCACCCCAAAGTGCCATGGACTCAGAGTGGGACGAAGAGCACGACACAACGCCACTGCTGTCACCAACACCCTCCACCATCGCAGAAACACTCACCACGGTTGGGCACTTTAGTGATGAGGCGTCTGGTACACTCACTGGTGCGCACAACACAGCCGTCCCGGTACAGCAGGTGGAGGTAGGAGCAGCAGAGGGACCGGGCGGTCGGAGGGCAGCCCTGGCCAAGCGAACATCTGCCGCCCAGATGGATCCCGGGTTCCTGCAGTTACCACACCCACACATAGATCCGATGCAACCACCGACACGGAGACGAGCGAATAGGGTGACGGGTGGCTTGCGGCGGCTGCGGTCGCAGGTGGAGGAGTCCACCCGCGTCCAGGAGCTGGGAGTGGTCCCGGTCATGCGTGCCACCCAGGCTGACACCGCACGGGTGGCGTCTGCGGTGGAGGCAATGGGTGCGACGGTGTCAGACATGGGGAACGGTTTGCGAGGCCTGGGGCCTTCCGTGCAGGCGGCGTCTGTGGCCCAGGAAATGGCTGCCCTCTCACAGGAGGCCATGAGCCAGTGCCAGCGCCAGATGGCAGAGGCGCTCAACGCCATAGCCCAGTCTCAGCAGGCCATGGCCCAGTCTCAGCAGGCCATAGACCAGTCTCTGCAGGCCATAGCCCAGTCTCTGCAGGCCATGGCCCAGTCTCAGCAGGCCATCGCTGAGGGCATCGGCGCCAGTGGCCATGTGCGAGCTGGCGTCGCACTGTCGCAGACAGGGTTCGACAACCCCCTGGGCTCCATGGCTGCAAACCTGCAGACCCCTGTCGATACCAGCACGGGCCTCCAGGACTGGCAGCGCCAGATGTCGGGGGCGCGTCGGATGGCCAGTCCGTTCGCATCCCCCACCCATGTAGAGGCCTGGGGGCCATCGGGCACCCCGAGGGAGGAGGAGGTGGTGTGGTCCGTCCCGGCTCCCTCTGTAGGGGAGGTCCCGGTACACCGCGACACCTCGGACTCCCCCCCTTCCGTCCCAGGAGCATCGGGTGGGCAACGGGCAGGACAGGCTGGCAGCTCGCCATCTCAGTCGCCCGGGCCGCAGCCTGGCCCATCTAGGCCAGGACGCCCCAGGAAACGGCCGCCAAAGGGATCCAGTGTCAGAGGGCAGGAATCACAGGAGTCCACCTCCAGTTCTGCTGTACCGTCTGGGGAACCACGTAGACGTAGTCAAAGGGCCCGTAAGGCCAAACAATTAGACACTGAGTAAGTTGGCACGGGTGCAGGGCACAGATGAGTTTTAGGCGCTAGGGCACGTGCATGAACTCCTTTGGTTATTAAAGTCAATGTTACACCTACTGAAGCTGCCTTTGTGCTCTGTCCAAAGTGTGCGGGGGTGTCATGTACGTTGAGCGCAAGTGTGTGTGTGAGGGGTGGTCTTACCTCAGCCCCAGGTGAGTCTGCCCCCTTCCCCCTGGGCCGCCATCAACATCCCCCGGGCAGAGGACGGGACCGTGCGCTGCAGTGTCACAGCCGCTTGCAGGGATGGTCCGGGTGGATGGTGGTACTGTGGCCATGGGTCAGACATAGTCCAACGATGTAGAGCCAGGAGCTCATCGGAGGCGGGTTGTCATCATTCTCCATGGCCTGCGATAGACACGCGTCCACCCGCAACTGGGTGAGCCCGGCCCGTTGTGCCGCCGGTGGATCGGCAATTGGGAGTGGGGGGGTGGTGTGCATGCGGGTGGGGTGTGTGGGGTTGGGGAGGGGGGTGAGGGTGCTGGGTGGGTGGATGGGTGGGGGGTGTGGGTGGTCGGCTGTTGTCATGGTGTGCGGTCTGTGGCCATACTACCCGATTCCCACGCCCATCTAGTCAGTGAAGCGGGCGTCTATCAGTCTGTCCCGTGCCCGCTGGGCCAGCCGGTAACGGTGGACAGCC
This sequence comes from Scyliorhinus torazame, assembly GCF_047496885.1. NCBI lineage: Eukaryota > Metazoa > Chordata > Chondrichthyes > Carcharhiniformes > Scyliorhinidae > Scyliorhinus > Scyliorhinus torazame. Next base: position 61,391,069 of record NC_092707.1, read on the forward strand.
ACCCGTCTGTGTCTACCCCGTCTGCCCTGACCATTGCCCCCATCCCCCTCATCTGGGGAGGACTGGGCCTCTTCCTGCTGCTCCTCCACTCCGCCCTCCTCTGCCTGCGGCACATCGCCCCTCTGCTGGGCTATGTTGTGCAGGACGCAGCACACCACAATGATGCGGCCGACCCTATCTGACCGATACTGGAGGGCGCCCCCAGAGAGGTCCAGGCACCTGAAACGCATCTTCAGCACGCCAAAGCACCTCTCGATCACTCCCCTTGTCGCTACATGGGCATCATTGTAGCGGTTCTCCGCCTCATTGCGTGGCCTCCGTATAGGCGTCATCAGCCACGATCGCAATGGGTAGCCCCTGTCGCCCAGCAACCAGCCCCTCAGCCGGGGATGGCGTCCCTCGTACATGCCGGGGATGGATGACCGCGACAACACGAATGAGTCGTGTACACTGCCTGGGTAACGGGCGCAGACGTGCAGGATCATCATGCGGTGGTCGCAGACCACCTGTACGTTCATCGAATAGGTCCCCTTCCTATTAGTGAACACGGCCTTGTTATCTGCAGGTGGCCGCACGGCGACGTGCATCCCATCGATCGCGCCCTGGACCATGGGGAACCCGGCAATGGCAGAGAAGCCCACGGCCCGGGCATCTTGGCTGGCCCGGTCCACGGGGAAGCGGATGTAGCGGTGCGCCATGGCATAAAGGGCATCTGTCACTGCCCGGATGCACCGATGCACCGATGTCTGCGATATGCCGGACAGGTCCCCACTCGGTGCCTGGAATGACCCCGTTGCATAAAAGTTCAGGGCCACCGTAACCTTGACGGACACGGGGAGAGGGTGTCCCCCGCCAGTGCCACGCGGTGACAGGTGTGCCAGCAGGTGGCAGATGTGTGCCACGGTTTCCCGGCTCATCCGGAGTCTCCTCCTGCATTCCCGGTCCGTGAGGTCCTGGTATGACTGCCGGGGCCGGTACACACGGGGCGCCCTCGGGTGCCTCCGTTGCCGTGGGGCCGCGACGTCCTCCTCCCCCTCCTCGTCCTGTCGGTCAGGTGTCCCTCCAGCCTGGGCGGCTGCCGCCTGCCCCTCTGCGGCAGCCTGCGCCGCCTCTCTGGCACGCTCCTCCTCCTCCTCCTCATCCAGGGCAACATAGACATGAGCGGCTGCCACCACGGCGGCCAACATCGCTGGATGATCTGAAAACATGACGACCTGGTGGGGGGGAGGGGAACGACGACATGTCATCATTGCCCATATCCCCTCCTCCCCCCAGCCAGGTGGCATGGACCGCATGGGTCCAACTGTTGGAGGCTGGCACCTGGCCAGGTGGACCAACTCATTTGCCCTCCCATCACCCACCCCGGCACGGACCCCCCCCCCCCCAACCTCCACCCCGGCACGGACCCCCTCCCCAACCTCCACTCCGGCACGGACCCCCTCCACAACCCCCAACCTCCACCCCGGCACGGACCCCCCCCCCAACCTCCACCCCGGCACGGACCCCCTCCCCAACCCGCAACCTCCACCCCGGCACGGACCCCCTCCCCAACCCCCAACCTCCACCCCAGCACGGACCCCGCCCCCCCAACCTCCACCCCGGCACGGACCCCCTCCACAACTCCTAACCTCCACCCCGGCACGGACCCCCCCCAACCTCCACCCCGGCACGGACCCCCTCCCCAACCCCCAACCTCCACCCCGGCACGGACCCCCTCCCCAACCCCCAACCTCCACCCCAGCACGGACCCCGCCCCCCCAACCTCCACCCCGGCACGGACCCCCTCCACAACCCCCAACCTCCACCCCGGCACTGACCCCCTCCCGGCACTCCCCCGGAGCCCAGCCTACTCTAACCACCCCCCCCCCCACCCCCCGCCGCACACACACACAAGCCGAGACACACCTCTCCTCAGGCAATCAGTCTGCGGCCACGCCATTTCCTGCCCAGAGCCAACCCCCCAGGCCGTCACTCACCTCCTCACTGGTCGGCGTGGGCCTGGAGCACCGGGTCACGCCGATGAAAAGGAGGTTTGATTGACGTCGACGTGAACGGTCATCACGTCGACGGGACTTCGGCCCATCCGGAAGGGAGAATATCGGCAGGCCGAAAATCGGCTGCCTTGCGCAGACCCGTGACATTCTCCGCGGCAGCGGCGCCATTAACGCCCCGCCGACTTTTCTCCCTTCGGAGACTTCGGCGGGGGCGGGGGCGGGATTCACGGCGGCCAACGGCCATTCTCCGACCCGGCGGGGGGTCGGAGAATGACGCCCATGATACCGAAAAGATAATGGGCTGGATTCTCCGGTCCTGAGGCTAAGTGCCAACGGAGGATCCGTGGTGTTTCATGTCAGGAAAAACGGCGCAAAACCCTCACCGATTCTGCGAAACCCTCACCGGTGAGGGGCTATCATCGGCGCCACGTGAAACATCCGCGGAACATGTGGAAAACCCCATTTGGAGTATTGTGAGCAGTTTGGGGCCCCGTATCTAAGGAAGGATGTGCTGGCCTTGGAAAGGGTCCAGAGGAGGTGCCCAAGAATGATCCCTGGAATGAAGAGCTTGTCGTATGAGGAACGGTTGAGGATTCTGTGTCTGTACTCAGAGTTTAAAAGGGTGAGGGGGGCTCTTATTGAAACTTACAGGATACTGCGAGGCCTGGATAGAGTGGATGTGGAGAGGATGTTTCCACTTGTAGGAAAAACTAGAAGCAGAGGACACCATATCAGACTAAACGGACGATCCTTTAAAACAGAGATGAGGAGGAATTTCTTCAGCCAGAGGGTGGTGAAACTGTGGAACTCTTTGCCGCAGAAGGCTGTGGAGGCCAAATCACTGAGTGTCTTTAATTCAGAGATAGATAGGTTTTTGATCAATAAGGGGATCAGGGGTTATGGGGAGAAGGCAGTAGAATGGGGATGAGAAAAATATCAGCCATGATTGAATGGCGGAGCAGACTTGATGGGCCGAGTGGCTGTCATGATATTCAGATAAACATCATGGTGCAAACACACATACACACTGATGGACAGATCGACGGACCAATCAATACACACACAACATCACAGCCAATCACAGGCAGGAGCACACGCACTATAAAACAGGGAACACGACAATTCCCGCTCATTCCAGCAGGAGACAGCTCAGGGCACAGAGCTCACAGCGTGCCACTCAGACATTCATCCTGTGCTGAGTGCTTCTCCAAGATAGTGTAGGGCTGGGTCCACAGATTAGAGGGTAATGAACAAACCACAGTATCCAGTTTACAGATGTTGTTATTGTTAGTAATAAAACTGAGTTGTACCATCCGCAACCGTGTTGGTTCGTCTATGTAGCAGAGCACCTAACACGACAGTGGCCTAATTCTGCTCCTATGTCTTATGGTCTTATGGTTTAAAACAGGCGGTGAATTGCCGGATCCGTGCTGCACATGCACAGGGCTGAGAAGCTGCAGCCGTGCATGCCTACAACCACCACACATGCACCGAACGCGCCGTAAAACAAGGCGCTGGCTGTGGACCACCCAGCTGCCCACCCCGACCCCACACCCCATCACCTGGCCACCCCCCACAACTCCCCCCAGCCCTGGCAGATGCCTTCCGGCCAGCGGCACGGATCTCGGCTGAGTGTGGCGGCGCTGGACACTGTTCGCATGCTGGCACGTGACTGCTGGGACCACACGTTGCCCGCACCATCGGGAACTTGGCCAATTGGAGGAGGAGCATCATGGGTGGGCCAGCTGATGACGTACCAACGGCGTTGTGACTGCGTGCGGCGCGCATCCCAATGATGTCAAACTGCCGCCTGCCCCGATTCCAGCATTGGGAGCCATTCTCCACCTGTTCGCCTGAGATACCCTCAATTACGACTCGAGAGAACATTTAATTTGCAGAGAACCAGACAGCTGCCGAGAAGTGTGCTCACTGCACGCTGCCCACTGGACACTACCTTATATACAGTTCCTTGGGGGGGCGGAGCTGGAGGCGGAGCCCCCAGGGTTCCAAACCTGGTCTTAAAGGGATCATCACATTAAAGGTACAGTTATACAGTTATCATTCATCACATTCACCCGCTGTTTAAAAAAAATGCATAGTCCATCAGGGGTGAAGTGGAATTACATGTTCAGTCTTTTGGGTGGTCTGATTGTCCGTGTTGACCTTCTGAGCTCTGGCAGTGGTGCGGCGGATACGGTCGTCCTCGGTGGGGGTATATCCGGGATCACGGTTGTCTGAGCCTTTGCCCGTGTTGGAGCACGGGGGTATCCGGGGTGACTAGGGAGATTGGTGCCGGTGCTGGCTGGGGGGGTGGGCGGGCGCTATCGGGGAGGGCGGCGCTGTCAGAGTCGGCAGCCAGTGCGGGGAGGGGAGTGTCGGTAGAAGGGGGGGCGTCGGTGGGAGAGCCAGAGGGTGCCAGGTCTCGCAGGGAAACGGTGTCTTGCCTGCCGTCGAGGTGCTTGACGTAGGCGTATTGAGGGTTTGCGCGTAGCAGTTGGACCCTCTCGACTAGTGGGTCTGCCTTATGGCTCCTCACGTGCCTCCGGAGTAGAACTGGTCCCGGAGTCGTCAGCCAACGTGGAAGCGAGACCCCAGAGGTGGACTTCCTGCGGAAGACAAACAAACGGTTGTGAGGGATCTCGTTCGTGGCCGTACAGAGGAGCAACCTAATGGAGTGTAGGGCATTGGGTAGGACCTCCTGCCAGCGGGCGGTTGGGAGTCTTCTTGACCATAGGGCTAGAAGGACAGCCTTCCAAACTGTCGTGTTCTCCCTCTCCACCTGCCCTTTTTCCTGTGGGTTATAGCTGGTTGTTCTGCTTGAGACGATGCCCTTGTTGAGCAGATATCGACGCAGCTCTTCGCTCATGAATTATGTACCCCGGTCGCTGTGGATATAAGCGGGGAAACCAAACAGGGTGAAGATGCTGTGCAGTGCCTTGATTACGGAGGCCGAGGTCATATTGGGGCAGGGGAGAGCGAATGGGAAGCGGGAGAATTCATCAATGACAGTGAGGAAATAAACATTGCGGTTGGTGGATGGGCGGGGCCCTTTGAAGTCCACGCTAAGTCGCTTAAAGGGCCCAGAGGCCTTTACCAGGCGAGCCTTGGCTGGTCAGTAGATGTGCGGTTTGTACTCCGCATAGATCTGGCAAGCCTTGGTCATGGCCTTGACCTCCTCGGTGGAGTAAGGTAGGTTTCGGGACTTGATGAAGTGAGCAAGCCGCGTGACCCCTGGGTGACAAAGGTCATCGTTGATGGCCCTCAGGCGGTCTTTCTGCACGTTGGCGCACGGGACAGGGCATCTGGGGACTCGTTGAACTTCCCCGGATGATATGTAATATCGTACGTATAGGTGGAGAGTTCTATCCTCCACCTCAGAATGTTATCGTTCTTTATTTTGCCCCGTTGTGCGTTATCGAACATAAAGGCCACCGATCGTTGGTCGGTGACGAGGGCGAACCTGCTACCAGCTAGGTAGTGCCTCCAGTGCCGCACGGCCTCCACTATGGCTTGTGCCTCCTTCTCGACTGCAGAGTGCCGGATTTCCGAGGCGGTGAGGGTTCGGGAGAAAAACGCTACTGGTCTGCCCGCCTGGTTGAGGGTAGCAGCCAGGGCGACGTCTGATGTGTCGCTTTCTACTTGGAAGGGGATGGTTTCATCCACCATGTGCATGGCGGCCTTGATGATATCGCACTTGATACGACTGAAGGCAGACTGAGCCTCAACCGTCAGGGGAAAAACCGTGGTTTTACTGAGTGGTCGGGCTTTGTCCGCATATCTGTGGACCCACTGGGTGTAATAGGAAAAGAGCCCCAGGCACCGTTTGAGTGCCTTGAGGCTACGGGGGAGGGGAAGTTCCTTATGCGGCGCATGCGGTCGGGGTCTGGGCCTAGGACCCCGTTTTCCACGACGTAGCCGAGGATGGCTAGTCGGGTTGTGTGGAACACGCATTTCTCTTTGTTGTATGTCAGATTGAGGGCCCGGGCAGTCTGGAGGAACTTCCTCAGGTTTGTGTTGTGTTTCTGTTGGTCATGGCCGCAGATGGTGACGTTGTCCAAGTACGGGTATGTAGCCCGTAAGCAGTACTGGTCCACCATTTGATCCATCGCCCTTTGAAAAACAGAGACTCCGTTTGTGACGCCAAAAGGGACCGTGAGGAAGTGAAAAAGCCGACCGGCTGCTTCGAAGGCCGTGTAGGGGCGGTCCTCCGGGCGGATAAGGAGCTGATGATAGGCGGATTTTAGATCGACCGTGGAGAATACCCGATACTGGGCGATTTGGTTCACCATTTCTGCTATGTGGGAAAGTGGGTACGCATCGAGTTGCGTGAAACGGTTTATGGTCTGACTATAGTCCACTACCATTCGTTGCTTTTCCCCAGACCAGACTACCAACACTTGTGCTCTCCAAGGGCTGTTGCTAGCCTCTAGGACCCCTTCTTTTAGTAGCTGCTGAACCTCTGACTTGATGAAAGTCATGTCTTGGGCACTGTACCGCCGACTCCTGGTGGCGACGGGCTTACAGCCGGGAGTGAGGTTCGCGAAGAGGGGGGGGGGTGCAACTTTAAGTGTTGCCATGCTACATACCGTGAGTGGGGGCAGGGGTCTGCCGAACTTCAGTGTCAGGCTTCAGTGGCTGCACTGAAAGTCCAGATCGAGCAGCAGGGGGGCGCAGAGTTGAGGGAGGATATAAAGTTTAAAACAGGCATATTCGGCGCCTTGAATAGCGACGTTCGCGACACAACACCCCGTGATTTGGACCAAATGAGACCCAGATGCGAGGGCGATAGTTTGGGAGGCGGGATAGGTGCGCAAGGAGCAGCGTCTTACCGTGTCTGGGTGAACAAAGCTCTCCGTGCTCCTGGAGTCAAATAGGCAGGGGGTGTCGCGACCGTTGATTTGGACCTGCACCATTGAGTTCCGCAGTTGCTTCGGGCATGATTGATCGAGAGTGATCGCTCCCAGTTGCGGGTAGTCAGAGTCCTCGGTTCAGTCGGACTCACAAAATGGCCGCCGGGAGTCACAAAATGGCCGCCGCCGTCGGGCGCACGTGTCGGATTTTGAAGGTGGCCGCAACCAAGATGGCTGCCCCATGACTCGCACGAGGCCGATGACGCGCCAGAAGTGGACGTGTCCGGCCGGCGCGCAGCCGCGTTGCAGGGCCTGTGGGCCCGGGAGTTCGATTTCTGGGCCTGATGAGACTTTTGTTTCTGGCTTTTGGGCCCTGCCAGGCGGACCTTTGCGAAGTGCCCCTTCTTTCCGCAGTCGTTGCAATAGTGGAGCGGGCAGGGCAACGCAGGCGTGGGTGTTGGCCTTGTCCACAGAAATAGCACGGTGTGCCCTCGGTGTCAGCGGGTCGCCGCGCGGCGCAGGCCTGTAGCGTGGCCGTGTCTGGAGGGGGTTGAGAGGGGTTCGCAAGATCCGTGGAGTACGTGCGAAGATTATGGTGGGCCGCTTCCAGAGAAGAGGCGACGTTACCGTGCCTTGGAGATCCTTTGTCCCGTCTTCTAGGAGCCGCTGCCTGATGTACGTGGATCGGATACCGGACACAAACGCATCACGAATATATAAGTTCATGTGGACTTCTGCCGTCGCCTCTTTATGATCGCAGTACCTGGCGAGCGCGGTGAGTCTCTCCAAATATTCGTCTAGCGTTTCCCTGGAGCACTGCCGGCAGGTCAAGAGCAAATGTCGGGCGTGTACCTTGTTTATCGGCTTAACGAAGCGCTTCTGTAGGATTTCAACCGCTGTTTCGTACGGTCGTAGCCTTCTCGATCACGGAGGAGAGTCTGTGGCCCACCCGAGCATGTAGTAAGCTCAGCTTGCGAGGTCCGTCTGCTGCCGTCTCTGAGGAATTCAGATAGGCCTCAAAGCACCGGAGCCAGTATTTAAAAATTTCAGTGGCCTCCGGCGACCGAGCCTCCAGATTGAGCTTCTCCAGCTTTAGTCCGCTGTCCATCTCGAAGTATTCTGCTAATTAAATTGAGATACCCTCAATTACGACTCGAGAGAGAAGATTGATAATTCAAAGGCTTTAATTAGCAGAGAACCAGACAGCTGCCAAGAAGTGTGCTCACTGCACGCTGCCCACTGAACATTACCTTATATACAGTTCCCTGGGAGGCAGAGCCAGAGGCGGAGTCCCCCAGGGTTCCAAACCCGGTCTTAAAGGAATCATCACATTAAAGGTACAGTTATACAGTTATTCATCACATCGCCGTTCCCGATTTCGGTGTCGGGCTACGGAGAATCCCACCCAATCTTTCTACGATTGGCGTCCCTGGGGACTAATATTTATATTTTAGTTTTAGTTTTATTCCCCTGCTTCTGTTTTCTTTCTGACACTTTGAGCTTACCTGCTGCGGATCCGCCTTTATTTTACTGATATGGCGAACATGGGAACAAGAGTAGGCCATTCAGCCACTTATGATTTTCTCCCAGAGATTTTACATCCCCGTTCCAGAGCTACCCTATCAAAAGACAGGTTTCATTCCGCTACCCTCCTTCTCAATGGAACAATGGCCGATATTTTGTCTTCTGGAACCTAAGTGCTCTCTTCAGCGGAGGATCGGAACTGGTCACGTTTGGGGGGGAGCTCAGGCTTCAAGCCCATTGATTGCGTGCATGTGCATGCTTAACATTGACATATATACTTCCATGTTCCCGCTGGCGGGTAGCATGCCGCCGCTACTGGCAGGCATAGAGCATAGCAACGGGTTTAACACATTTTCCACCCGTAGCTTTGCCGAGTGTTTCTCACCGGGGTTGACGGAGGTGAACAACTCAACAAATAGAGAGCTGTTAGCACGATGTGGTATCTTGCCATTAGCAACCCATATCATCAAGCTTTTCGGTATTATCCTGCATTACCATCGATTATTTGACTAGGCTTGAGCCAGCTGAGTTTTAATATTGGAAATGATAAGTGGGCCCTGCCAAACTATGAAAATGCAGCCATTCAGGTCTTTAATGAGCATTTTCATCTCACCCCCAACTGTTTCACATGTTTATTCATATACTACATGAAGGCGAAGATTCTTTGATTATATAATGAAAGGAAATAACAATGCAAACTAAAATTTACATCAGCCCTTTGAGTTCTTTGCAACTTTGAAAGACTACACATGCTTTCTGTCATATAAGATCCACGGAAACTTTATTCTATAAATGTTTTGTTGGCCGAAAACTCAAGTGGATTAATATTTGATGCTCAAACAGAAGGTGGCAAGGGAGCAATCTGACACTTGCATTTACATTCTGACTGGATGAGTTTTGTTGTAACACTGTGCAGATGTGAAGTCTTCCAGTTCAGGAGAAGGGAACATCGACAGTGTTCAACCCTTGCTGCTCAATAACGCCTCCTCTTAATTAATGCAGAAAGTGCTGGTGGTCATTGGGAGGACTGTATTTTAATCAATCTCTTCACCTTTCAACTTCCAGACAAACACAGCTTTGGTAAAGATGGGGGTGTGGGGGGGTGTAAAAATTGTGTTTGATTGCAAAGCAGCCCAATCACACAGGTATTAATAAATGACCAGGATACCACAATCAGATCTTGAACATCCAGTGCAGTGACTTCACTAAGTAGCTTCTCAACTTGAGGTCAAAAACAATTTGAGTGATTGCCTTATGATTTGAAAGGGCGGCTCACTGACGCAGCGGTTAGCACTGCTGCCTCACGGCACCGAGGACCGGGTTCGATCTCGGACCGGGGTCACTGTCCGTGTGGAGTTTGCACATTCTCTCTGTGTCTGCGTGGGTCTCATCCCCACAACCCAATGGGTAGGTGGATTGGCCATGCAAAAATGATAAATTGCCCCTTAATTGGTAAAAAAAATAGTTGGGTACTCTAAATTTATTTTTAAAAATGAATATGATTTCACAGAATCACAGAATAGTGCAGTACAGAAGAGGCATTTCAGCCCTTCAAGTCTGCACCACTGCATGAAAGCCCCTGACATGCCCACCTAACCCCACTTGCCAGCACTTTACCCATAGTCTTGAATGTTAATGGTCGCCAAATACTCATCCAGGTACTTTTTAAATGAAAGGTGGTAGAGGTAGATACACTTAAGAGCATTCAGATGGTGGAAAGCATAGATAGGAGTTATAGAAACTCAGTTGTTATATTAACTTTGATGGTAATATGTTGTTGTTCTTCGCCTTTTGATCCAGAATGGTCCGATGAGTTGATGACAAAGAAACCGCCAATCTTTAGATTTAATCCAAACTAATTTATTGGATAACGATTAATTAAATGAAGTTCGCACATGCTACTGAGCTAAAACTAGTAATAAAGTAATTTTGAATCTGTCTAGCAGTAATCTATAATCTAGTCGTCACTAATGATATCCTCGTGTTAACTCTCTCTAATCGACTCCTCGTGCTGTGATCAGTCTTTCTCCTTTGCTAGCTACCCAGCATTCCCTGAGGTATGATATTTATACTGAGGTGGTGCCTCTAGTATTTGAATTGCACTGAGATGTGATAATTAACCCTTCACTAGCATGCCTATGTACATATCATTACAGCAGTCACACCACAGGCAGCATGGTGGTGCAATGGTTAGCATTGCTGCCTCACGGCGCCGAGGTCCCAGGTTCAATCCCGGCTCTGGGTCACTGTCCGTGTGGAGTTTGCACATTCTCCCCGTGTTTGTGTGGGTTTCGCCCCCACAACCCAAAGATGTGCAGATTATGTGGATTGGGCACCCTAAATTGCCCTTAATTGGGGAGAAAATGAATTGGGTACTCTACATTTATAAAAAAACAAATTACAGCAGCCACACCCAAGGTGCAAGCAGACAGATGGGTGACTGGTGTTAGTGCAGGAGTCCCCTGTGGTCATCCCCCTCTCTAACAAGTATGCTGTTTTGGACTCTTTAGACATTTTTGAAAAAGTCATTGTTGAAAACAGATTACTGGTGTAACAAAGCGAAATAAGGGCTTCTAATCCAGTTCCATTGATGAATTGCTGGACAATAAGGTGACCTAATTCATTACAGGTTTGTTCAGGTTGCATTCGATCTCTTCTGTGTAACCTCAGCTGAGACAGAAATTCAGCTGCTACATTTGGTCTCATCACTCCTAAGCTAAGCGGGAAGCTCAGTAATAGGTTCCTGTTTGTTATTTACTGACTGCTGGTTGAACTGAGCATTAAAAGGGAGCACAGTCACATGCTTGACTCTGATGCTTTACGAGGTTTCATAACTTATTGAAACGGGGTGGCACAGTGGTTAGCACTGCTGCCTCACGGCACCAGGGACCCGGGTGCTCTGGTTTCCTCCAACAGTCCAAAGATGTGCAGGTGAGATGGATTGGTCATGCTAAATTGCCCCATAGTGACCAAATATGTACAGGTTAGATGGGTTTACGGGATAGTGTGGGGGAGTGGGCCTAAATAGGGTGCTCCTTCAGAGGGTTGGTGCAGAATTGATGGGCCAAATGGCCTCCTTCTGCACTGTAGAAATTCTATGGTTCACGGGCGGCACGGTGGCGCAGTGGTTAGCACTGCTGCCTCACGACAGTAAGGACCCGGGTTCGATCCCAGCTCCAGGTCACTGTCAGTGTGGAGTTTGCACATTCTCCCTGTGTCTGCATGGGTCTCACCCCCACAATCCAAAGATGTGCCTGGAAGAAAAGAATTGGGTACTCTAAATTTATTTTTTAAAAGAAACTCTATGGTTCAATGTTGTCAGTGGGCAGATGTGGCCTCTTGTGCAAAGTACGGGAGAGTTCTGGAGAAGAGTCATACGGACTCAAAAAGCTTGGGCGGAATTCTCCGCCGTCGGGATTCTCCATTTTGACAGCAGCCCAGGGGTTTCCCAACGACGTGGGACTGCCCCACAATGGGAAACCCCATTGACCAGCCGGACAAGCGGAGAATCCCGATGGCGCGGGACGGAGAAACCTGCCGCTTAACCCTCCTTCTCCTTCCAGATGCTGCCTAACCAGCTGAGAGTATCCAGGATCTTCTATTTTTATTTCATTTCCAACATCTGCAGTAATTTGCTTTTCCTGGAGGGTTGCTGGAGCTTTTGGGACTGTCAATGCCATCAATTAAGAAAGGGAAGAAATGAAAACAAGATTCCATGCAAAAACCAACTCACAAAGATAGAATACCAGGAGATGGTATGAAGTGCTTTTTGAAGGAGGTTGCAAGAGGCACAGTGGAATGGCTGAGAGAAAACCTCTCATTAGAGAAAAAAAAAGACTTGCATTTATACAACAATGTTCTGACCTCAGTCTGACTGGGGCACTTTACAGCCATTTGAAATGGGGTCACTGTTGCAGTGGAGGAAAGGGGTAGGCAATTTGCCTGAGCAGTAATTCAGAGAGGGAGAAGCGGATTTGCAAATAGGCTGAAGTGAGGTTATGGAGGGATTGGAAAATGAAGGGTGAGGATCTGGCATTCGATTAACCGGGATTCTGGGAGCTGGTGGAGCAATGTGATAACACAGGAGGGCTCTGTGCGGGGGAAGGACTTGGCTCTGACAGTTTTAGATTAGCCAAGTATGGTGAGGCACAAGGCCAGAGAGAAAGTCATTTAAGAAACTGATCAATGAGATTTGGTGAAGGTCATGGTGACGGTTTCAGCAGGGAAGTGGGAAGTTTGGGCAGGGGGGTGACGGGCAGTGTTGTGCAAGTGGAGGAAAACAGATCTTTTCACTACCGAGTCTCCAAAAGTTTGAATATTTCACAATATTTACCAACAAATTTGATTTTCTTCTGATAATTCTGTTCCTTTGATCTGGAAAAGAAGTGCAAAATTATCGAAAAAATAGAATTAATGTAATCTTCAATTCGCTGCCGTTTTTACTCATTTCTTCCAATTTAATTCTGAATAGTTTTCATACGCAAAGTTGTTAACTGGGACTTTGCACTGATTTTCTTTAATCAGAATCACAAATGGAAGGTTCCAGATCACTCTTCCACGGCGGCACAGTGGTTAGCACTGCTGCCTCACAGCACCAGGGATCATTCGATTCCGGCCTTGGGTCACTGTCTGTGTGAGTTTGCACGTTCTCCCCATATCTGTGTGGGTTTGATCCTGGTTTCCTCCCACAGTCCAAAGATTTGCAGGTTAGCTGGATTGGCCACGCTAAGTTGACCCTTAGTATCCAAAAATGTGCAGGTTAGATGGGGTTACGGGGATAGGGTGGGCCTAGGTAGTGTACTCGTTCAGAGGGTTGGTGCAGACTCGATGGGCTGAATGGCCTCTTTCTGCACTGTAGGGATTCTGTGGAACTCAGTGGCTTTAATATTTAGTTCAGCTGCTGAATAATTTAGGTGCAGGGTAACATATGGTATCCACTTGGCTACTAGCTTGGAAAAGGAATTCCTCATCATGTTCGTCCCCAGAAACACAAGGAAAATAATTTCACAAACTTTCCTTCAGTGTGCCTACCTTACTAATAATAACCCTCATGCAGTCTTTTGCTTTCGTCCTCATCTTCCTTTCCGAGAATAATCTTTTAAAGTTTGCCTCTTCAGTCTGTTTTTCATATCGTTTTGATCTCTGTACACCTGTCTCTTGACGATCTCCCCCTCTCTTTGCTCAGCATGCGACTCGCCTTTCTAGATGTGTAAGCTCCGTCACTTCAACAATCTGTGCCTTTTTGGCATTCAGTTTGAAGGCAAAGTTGAAGTCCTTGAAAGCCATTATCCTGGTACAGCTCAGTAAGGTGACTCCCAGGGGTGCCGGCCGACCCACAGGGGTCGCACAGGGTTTTTAACCGACTGACAGGGAGAACTGTTCAAGTCTGGTCTGTTCAAGTCTGGTGAGCAGAGGATTTGAAAAATCGCTGCTCCGGGTTACGGTTAGAGTTTGGATAAGGGGGAGGGAGAAGGAGGGATCATGTTGTGGAATTCTGGATGAAAACACACACACGCTCACACACATGCTCACACACACGCTCGCACACACGCTCACACACACGCTCACACACACGCTCACACACACGCTCACACACACGCTCACACACACGCGCACACACACGCGCACACACACGCTCACACACACGCTCACACACACGCTCGCAAACACGCGCACACACACGCGCGCACACACGCGCACACACACGCGCACACACGCTCACACACACGCGCACACACACGCTCACACACACGCGCACACACATGCTCACACACACGCGCACACACACACGCACACACGCGCACACACGCTCACACACACGCTCACACACACGCTCACACACACGCGCACACACACGCGCACACACACGCGCACACACACGCTCACACACACGCTCACACACACGCGCACACACGCGAGCACACACGCGCACACACCCGCTCACACACACGCTCACACACACGCTCACACACACGCTCACATACACGCTCACACACACGCTCACACACATGCACACACACATGCTCACACACTCGCTCACACACACGCTCACATACACGCTCACACACATGCAAGAATTGCTAACTGACTGGATGTGGCTAAGGTGAGCACAGGCCTGACCAGAATGCCAAAGCTGACATCCTAGACATTCGGAGACAGCCCGAGTGGGCTGGTGCTGCTGTGGGAGCACTGAGGTGCTCGCGTGGACCAAGGCTGTGTCAGAACTGGTGTCAGTCGCTCATCACTCTTCAATATTTACAGAATGCACATAGCAAGCAGTTCATATTTTTTTCCTAAGCGGCTCACAACTTTGAATTTTAATTATTTATTCATCAAATAAGCCCCCCCCTTCCCCCCCCCCCCATCAAATAAGCCCCCCCCCCCCCGGGCCCCCCCACCCACCCCCGCTTCCCCGGCCCCCATTTAATAACAGTGTAAAAAACGGCTGATTTCCTGCTCGTTCAGTTGCCTCCTAAGTTGTCAATTGGGAAAAGGACGGTTTTTCACAGCTGCCATTCTTTCAGTCACATTCCAGTGGCTTTGCATGAGAAAGGTGACAAACAGTCAGGCATGACAGACCGAGGTAGGCAGAAGGTGACTGATGCTAATGATCATCTTTCAGTGTTTGAAAGTCATTACAAACAAGCTGCGCGATGAAGGAATAAAGGATGCCACCTACAGTTACTTCAATGAGGAATAGTGTTCGGTCCCAGGTGATGACTGATGCGTTACGTACTCTGGGATAACACAGGCTGCAACTGGATGCAGCTTTAAACAAAAGATACTCCAGACCTTGAAGTTAGTTCAATCTGATTTATTGAACCAGTAACACAGTTAGCACAGTTCTCTATGAGTTTGACTCGCTGCTAACCTAAGTGTGGTTACTCTGTCTGACTGAACCAGACTAGCTCTTAGCCACCTCTATGATACTATACATACATCCTGACTCACACTGTAGATGTTCATCAGTGGAAAGAGGCGGAGTGTGAGTGCCTCGTGCCTTTTACAGTGAGATACCACCCCTGAGTGTCCTGCCTGCTCATTGGTCATGTCCTGTTCTCTGTGTTCATTAGCTGCCTGTCTGTGCCTGTCTGTACATCATTATCTGCATGTCTGCATATCATGACATCTCCCCTTTTTTTTATGTTTTGTTGGCACATGGGAACGTACTTACATGTGGTGGCATGTATTAACATATTTACAAGCGGGGCATATGTGAACGTATTTACATGTGAAGACAGCTGTCTAATGTGAGAAAACAGAACATAGCAAACAAAACAAATGTTCATAAGTCCAGTCTCTGGTGCTTGCGTCGACCACCGGAGAGGTGGTGGTGGGGACGACAGGGCTTTGACAGGCGGGATGGAAGCCTGACTGGTGGCCTCGTAGTTCGAGGTATCAGGAGGTGGCAAACCAACGGACGGAAATGGGGAAGAAAGCGGTTGTGGGCAGGCAACTTTGCGCAGTGCCCGTCTGTTTCATCGCACAACAGAACCAACAGCCATACGTACAACATACGAGCAGGGCGCAGCCTGTCGAACAACGATGGCTGGAGCAGACCAGCCAACATCTGGTATCTTGATCCTGACAGTGTCTCCCGGGGATAACACGGGCAAATCGGTGGCATGAGCATCATAGCCCTGCTTTTGCTGGTTTCGGAGCTGCTGCACCTTCTGCAGCACCGGGAGGTGATCCAGGTTGGGCAAGTGTATGGCTGGAAGTGTCGGTCGCAGGTCCCTGTTCATCAGGAGTTGAGCCGGTGACATGCCAGTGGACAGTGAGGTCGCCCTGTACGCAAGCAGCGCGAGGTAGATGTCAGAAGCAGAATCCGCGGCCTGGCAGATGAGCTGTTTCACAATGTGCACCCCTTTTTCAACCTTCCCATTGGACTGCGGATAGTGTGGGCTGGAAGTGACATGTTTGTAATGGTATGACTTGACAAACATAGACCACTCGTGGCTGTTGAAGCACGGGCCAGTCACTCATGACAGTGAGTGGGATACCATGCCTGGAGAACATCTCCTTACAGGCCTTACTGACGGTCCGAGATGTGAGGTCTGAGAGCTTCACAACTTCAGGGTAATTGGAGAAATAGTCAATAATCAACACGTAGTCACGACCATTCGCACGAAAGAGGTCGATGCCAACCTTGGACCACGGGGAGGTCTCAATTTCATGGTGCTGGAGCGTCTCCTTGCTCTGCGCTGGCTGGAAGCGTTGACAGGTCGCACAGTTGAGGACCATGTTCGAGATGTCCTGGCTAATACCGGGCCAGTAGACAGCCTGCCGGGCTCTGCGTCTGCACTTCTCGACGCCCAGGTGTCCCTCATGGATTTGGCGGAGCACCAAGCTCTGGAGACTGAGTGGAATGACAATCCGGTCCAGCTTGAGGAGGATCCCATCAATCACCGTCACGGTCAAACAAAGAACAAACAAAGAAAAGTACAGCACAGGAACAGGCCCTTCGGCCCTCCAAGCCCGTGCCGACAATGCTGCCCGACTAAACTACAATCTTCTACACTTCCTGGGTCCATATCCCTCTATTCCCATCCTATTCATGTATTTGTCAAGATGCCCCTTAAATGTCATTATCGTCCCTGCTTCCACACCTCCTCCGGTAGCGAGTTCCAGGCACCCACTACCCTCTGTGTAAAAAACTTGCCTCGTACATCTACTCTAAACCTTGCCCCTCGCACCTTAAACCTATGCCCCCTAGTAATTGACCCCTCTACCCTGGGGAAAAGCCTCTGACTATCCACTCTGTCTATGCCCCTCATACTTTTGTAGACCTCTATCAGGTCACCCCTCAACCTCCATCGTTCCAGTGAGAACAAACCAAGTTTATTCAACCGCTCCTCATAGCTAATCCCTTCATACCAGGCAATGTTCTGGTAAATCTCTTCTGCACCCTCTCTAAAGCCTCCACATCCTTCTGGTAGTGTGGCGCCTAACTAAGGTTCTATACAGCTGCAACATGACTTGCCAATTCTTATACTCAATGCCCCGGCCAATGAAGGCAAGCATGCCGTATGCCTTCTTGACTACCTTCGCCACCTGTGTTGCCCCTTTCAGTGACCTGTGGACCTGTACACCTAGATCTCTCTGACTTTCAATACTCTTGAGGGTTCTACCATTCACTGTATATTCCCTACCTGCATTAGACCTTCCAAAATGCATTACCTCACATTTGTCTGGATTAAACTCCATCTGACATCTCTCCGCCCAAGTCTCCAAACAATCTAAATCCTGCTGTATCCTCTGACAGTCCTCATCGCTCTCCGCAATTCCACCAACCTTTGTGTCGTCTGCAAACTTACTAATCAGACCAGTTACATTTTCCTCCAAATCATTTATATATACTACAAACAGCAAAGGTCCCAGCACTGATCCCTGCGGAACACCACTAGTCACAGCCCTCCAATTAGGAAAGCATCCTTCCATTGCTACTCTCTGCCTTCTATGACCTAGCCAGTTCTGTATCCACCTTGCCAGCTCACCCCTGATCCCGTGTGACTTCAACTTTTGTACTAGTCTACCATGAGGGACCTTGTCAAAGGCCTTACTGAAGTCCATATGGACAACATCCACTGCCCTACCTGCATCAATCATCTTTGTGACCTCCTCGAAAAACTCTATCAAGTTAGTGAGACACGACCTCCCCTTCACAAAACCATGCTGCCTCTCACTAATACGTCCATTTGCTTCCAAATGGGAGTAGATCCTGTCTCGAAGAATTCTCTCCAGTAATTTCCCTACCACTGAAGTAAGGCTCACCGGCCTGTAGTTCCCTGGATTATCCTTGCTACCCTTCTTAAACAGAGGGACAACATTGGCTATTCTACAGTCCTCCGGGACATAACCTGAAGACAGTGAGGATCCAAAGATTTCTGTCAAGGCCTCAGCAATTTCCTCTCTAGCCTCCTTCAGTATTATGGGGTAGATCCCATCAGGCCCTGGGGACTTATCTACCTTAATATTTTTCAAGACGCCCAACACCTCGTCTTTTTGGATCTCAATGTGGCCCAGGATTTCTACACACCCTTCTCCAGACTCAACATCTACCAATTCCTTCTCTTTGATGAATACTGATGCAAAGTATTCATTTAGTACCTCGCCCATTTCCTCTGGCTCCACACATAGATTCCATTGCCTATCCTTCAGTGGGCCAACCCTTTCCGTGGCTACTCTCTTGCTTTTTATGTACATGTAAAAAGCCTTGGGATTTTCCTTAACCCTATTTGCCAATGACTTTTCATGACCCCTTCTAGCCCTCCTGACTCCTTGCATAAGTTCCTTCCTACTTTCCTTATATTCCACACAGGCTTCGTCTGTTCCCAGCCTTTTAGCCCTGACAAATGCCTCCTTTTTCTTTTTGACGAGGCCTGCACTGTCTCTCGTTATCCAAGGTTCCCAAAAATTGCCGTATTTATCCTTCTTCCTCACAGGAACATGCCGGTCCTGAATTACTTTCAACTGACATTTGAAAGCCTCCCACATGTCAGATGTTGATTTACCCTCAAACATCCGCCCCCAATCTAGGTTCTTCAGTTCCCGCCTAATATTGTTATAATTAGCCTTCCCCCAATTTAGCACATTCACCCTAAGACCACTCTTATCCTTGTCCACCAGCACTTTAAAACTTACTGAATTGTGGTCACTGTTCCCGAAATGCTCCCCTACTGAAACTTCTACCACCTGGCCGGGCTTATTTCCCAATACCAGGTCCAGTACAGCCCCTTCCCTAGGTCGTCCTTTACATTGTAAAATTGAGGGCACTGCCCTTTCTGCCAGCCATTGGCGAGGTGGTGCATGACACGCTGCAAGAGGGGGTCTTTGGCTGTCTCCTCGCGGATACGAACCATCTTCTCATCAGATGCCGGGAGGGTGCTAGCACACAGTTGCACCTGTGATTCAATCTGCCGGATGATTTCCAGCGGTTCACTAGGCAATGTGATGGAGCGGGACAATCCATCAGCGATGATGAGCTCTTTGCCAGGCGTGTACACTACATCAAAGTCGTACCTTCTGAGTTTGAGGAGGATGCGCTGCAACCGAGGCGTCATGTCGTTCAGGTCCTTGAGGTTAATATGAACCAGAGGCCTATGATCCGTCTCAACAGTGAATGTCGGCAGGCCGTAGACATAGTCGTGAAACTTGAGAATGCCAGTGAGAAGACCCAGGCATTCCTTCTCTGTTTGCGCATACCTTGTTTCGGTGGGCGTCATGGCCCTCGATGCGTTGGCTACCGGTGCCCAGGATGAAGTGTCATCGTGTTGAAGCAGCACCGCACCGATGCCACCTTGGCTCGCATCTGTCGAGATCTTCGTCTCCCTGTCTGGGTCGAAAAATGCCAAGACGGGTGCAGTGGTGAGCTTGGCTTTCAGCTCCAACCACTCTGCCTGATGTGCTGCCTTCCACTCAAAGGCAGTAGATTCTTTCACCAGGTTTCGTAGGGTCGTGGTGTGTGAGGCCAGGTTTGGGGTGAACTTGCCCAGAAAATTGACCATGCCCAGGAAGCACAACACCGCCTTCTTGTCTTCAGGGACCGTCATGGCTTCGATGGCCTTGACCTTGTCTGTGTCCGGGCGCACGCCCTGCTGAGAGATCTGGTCACCTAGGAACTTGAGTGTCGACATGCCAAAGCAACATTTGAACTTGTTCAGCTTCAGGCCATTGGCATGGACACGGAGGAATACCTGTTGGAGACGGGAAACATGCTCTTCAGGGGTCATGGACCATATGATGATGTCGTCCACGTACACATGAACCCCTTCAATGCCCTCCATCATCTGCTCCATGATGCGATGGAAGATCTCCATTGCTGAGACAATGCCAAACGGCATGCGATTATAGCAGTATCTGCCAAACGGTGTGTTGAAGGTGCGGAACCTTTTCCTGGACTCATCCAGCTGGATTTGCCAAATCCATGTGACGTATCTAACTTGGTGAAAATACGTGCGTGTGCCATCTCACTGGTGAGTTCCTCCCGCTTCGGGATGGGGTAGTGTTCACGCATTATATTCTTATTGAGGTCCTTGGGATCAATGCAGATGCGCAGGTCTCCCGAAGGCTTTCTAACACATACCATCGAGCTGACCCAGTCAGTCGGTTCGGTTACCTTGAAAATGATGCCCTGTTGCTGAAGATCCTTGAGCTGTGCCTTCAGGCGCTCCCTCAGTGGAGCCGGAACCCGGTTACACACACAGACATACACACATACTGTCATGTGAGAGTACCTTTAAGAAATGGGTGTTTATAAATGGGTGTGTATATAAATATCTGTAGTGAGAGTACCTTTAAGAAATGGGTGTTTACTACTGCAGTGATGTCAGAGAGCGGGTGGAGCTGGGCTGTCTGTCAGCTTTTTACTTTTGTTGTAGGCTGTTTGCTGCAGGGTGTGTTTTAGTTTCGTTTTCAAAGCCGGATAGCTGCAGTCACAGCCAGAAGGTGTATGAATCTCTCTCTCTAATCTAAAGACTGTAAATCGATCCTGGTGATTTAAAACAAATAACAGAAATGACTTTAACCCAATGTGCTTCTGGTAAAAGGTGTTTTCAGTCGTATGGATGTTAAAAAGGAAAGCTTAAAGATTTACGTAGTGTTGTAGTCTTTGGGGGTTGTATTTGAATTAATGGTTGCTAAGATGTCCACTGTATGTTTTAAAAAGGTTAACTTGAGTTCATAGAATAAGCATTGTTTTGCTTTAAAAAATACTTTTCCATTTCTGCTGTACCACACCTGTAGAGTGGGCCGTGTGCTCCCCATACCACAATCTATTAAAAGTTGTGGGTCAGGTGAACTCCATGATACACTTTGGGGTTCTCTAAACACTGGCCCATAATAATACAGGCAGACAGACATATGCAGACACACATGCATACATAGAGGCAAGCACACAGACACACAACACACACAGACAAACACAAACAACACGCACAGGCAAACACACACAAACAAATGCACACAGATAGACATATGCACACATACACAAACACACACGCACATTTACAAACATACATATACAGAAAATTATACACATTTTCCTGCATGGATCACCTGACAGTGAACAGTAGCAAGGTTTTACCTTCTCTTATCCAAGAATAATCTGATTCCTGCTTTGGATCAAATTACTCAGCACTGAGCAATGAAGCAATGGGATCTATCATGGGAAAATTTCTGATTATAGTGGCTCAACATTACATCAAGCAGTACTCTGCGACCAGCCTGAACGAGTACGCCACTACAGTAACTGACTTCATTAGTCAGTGTGTAGAAGACTGTGTGCCAAAGAAGCAAATCCGCGTGTTTCCCAACCGGAAACCCTGGATGAACAGGGATATCCACTGCTTGCTGAAGTCTAGGTCTGAAGGGTTCCAAGTCAGGCGACCCTGACCTATACAAGAAAGCCAGATATGATCTAAGGAGATCAATCAAAGATGCCAAAAGACAGTACCGGACCAAGCTCGAGTCCCAGGCTAGCCACACGGACTCCCGCCGACTATGGCAAGGTCTGCAAGACATAACGGGCTACAAGATGAAGGCATGTAAAATCGCCGGCTCCAAAGTACCCCTCCCTGATGAGCTCAACGCATTCTATGCCCGCTTTGAGCAAGAGGTCAGCGAGCGTAAGCCCTCCACCCCAGAAGCCTCGGATGAACTTGTATCTGAAATCACCATTGCAGACGTCAGAGCAGCCTTCTCGAAGGTCAACCCTCGGAAAGCCACTGGCCCGGATGGGGTACCCGGAGGGGCACTCAAGGCTTGCGTGGATCAACTGGCGGGGGTATTCGCAGACATCTTCAACCTCTCTTTACAACAATCTGAGGTCCCAATCTGCTTCAAGAAGATGACCATCATCCCTGTACCAAAACAAAGTCAAGCAGCGTGCCTTAATGACGATCGTCCAGTGGCTCTGACATCCATCATCATGAAGTACTTCAAAAGGTTAGTCACGGTACGAATCAACTCCAGCCTCCCGGATTGCCTTGATCCATTACAGTTCGCCTACTGCTGCAACAAGTCCACAGCAGATGCCATCTCCATGGCCCTACACTCTACCCTGGAGCACCTAGATAACAAAGACATCTATGTCAGACTCCTATTTATCGACTACAGCTCAGCCTTCAACACCATCATTCCTACGAAACTCATCTCCAAGCTCCGTGGCCTTGGCCTCGGTTCCTCCCTCTGCGACTGGATCCTGAACTTTCTTATCCACAGGCCACAATCAGTAAAGAAAGGCAACACCTCCTCCACGATCATCCTCAACACCAGTGCCCCACAAGACTGTGTCCTCAGCCCCCTACTATACTCCTTATACACCTATGACTGTGTGGCCAAACTCCCTTCCAACTCGATTTTCAAATTTGCTGATGACACCACAGTAGTGGGTCAGATTTCAAACAATGACGAGCCAGAGTACAGGAATGAGATAGAGAATCTGGTGAACTGGTGCGACAACAATAATCTCTCCCTCAATGTCAACAAAACGAAGGAGATTTTTATCGATTTTAGGAAGCGTAGTGGAGAACATGCCCCTGTCTACATCAATGGGAACGAAGTAGAAAGGGTCGAGAGCTTCAGGTTTTTAGGTGTACAGATCACCAACAGCCTATCCTGGTCCCCCCATGCCGACACTATAGTTAAGACAGCCCACCAACGACTCTACTTTCACAGAAGACTAAGGAAATTTGGCATGCCAGCTACGACCCTCACCAACTTCTACAGTTGCACCATAGAAAGCATTCTCTCTGGTTGTATCACAGCTTGGTATGGAGCCTGCTCTACCCAAGACCGCAGGAAACTACAAAAGGTCATGAATGTAGCCCAGTCCATCACGCAAACCAGCCTCCCATCCATTGACTCTGTCTACAATTCCCGCTGCCTCAGAAAGGCAGCCAGCATAATTAAGGACCCCATGCATCCCAGACATACTCTCTTCCACCTTCTTCCGTCAGGAAAAAGATACCAAAGTTTGAGGTCACGTACCAACTGACTCAAGAACAGCTTCTTCCCTACTGCCATCAGACTTTTGAATGGACCTACCTCGTATTAAGTTGATCTTTTCTCTACACCTTGCTCTCACTGTAACATTATATTCTGCAGTCCCTCCTTCCTTCCCTATGTACAGTATGCATTGTTTGTACAGCATGCAAGAAACAATACTTTTGACTGTATACTAATACATGTGACAATAATAAATCAAATAAAATTAAATCAGTACATTTATTAATGATCCAACTCCCCAATTATATCATTAAGCTCCCATCAACCACCACTACCCACACCCCCATCCCCACAATCACCAACCCCGTTGAAATCCCAGTTTACCTCTGGTGCCGTTCCCCTGCTCTACCCTCTCGCCGGCAATGATTGCCCCGACTCCCCCAAACCCCCTGCCACATTATGATCTCTGCCGCAGGAGGAGATTTACTCCTGGGTTCCAGTTTTTGCTGCAGTATTCCCCACACAATAGGGAGCCAAGCCCACCAATCCACTGGCTTCTGGGCAGGGACCACGCTTAAACAAAACACAAACCCAAGCTGTGGAATTATAACACTCCCAAGTTGTTCACGGAAACCTGACCCGAGCTCCTCCCCCGAGCTGGGAAAACCACTTCTCCTTCCCCACTGCAGCAGAAATAGTAGCCTAAAAGCATGGCTGTTTATCTGTTAATGTTGTGCACATTTTCCAAGTTTTTCCAAGCAGTTTAAACTCTACCATGTTACATTGTAATCTCCAATGGAGTAGTAAAAAGGCAAGTAATTCTTGGGGTTCTGCTACGACTGCAGAACTACTGAACTAAACATAACCAGACCATTGCAAACACACTTGGCCTTGGATTCTGCCTTCAAACACCTCCTGGAGTGAGTCAGGTGGGTGGAGAAGTGCTGGAGGGAGCTCATGATTTACGTATGAGTAACATGGTGGATGTGAGCACAGATGTTCTGCCTCAGCTACTGCGCTGCGTCAACTAAGTTTTTGTTTTAAGCCTCAAGCTGGTGACAAGAACAGAACATGGGCATCAAGCCAGGCAAAGCGTACCCAGCAGCGATTTAAAAACCTGTCTTACATTTCTTTCCTGCAATCAGAATATATTTATTCTGTTCCAATCTCTCATGCCAACTGACACAAGAGAAGCATAAGGAGCCCAGGAGTAAGCCATTCAGCCCCTCGAGCCCACCCTGCCATTCAATAGAATCATGATGTGGAGATGCCGGCGTTGGACTGGGGTGAGCACAGTAAGAAGTCTTACAACACCAGGTTAAAGTCCAACAGGTTTGTTTCAAATCACTAGCTTTCGGAGCACTGCTCCTTCCTCAGGTGAATGAAGAGGTGCTTTTCTTTGTTCTTTGTTCTTCTTTGATAAACTATCACTGAGAAAGGCACGGAATGATCAGGCAGAGTCAGCATAGAACATAGAACATAGAACATTACAGCGCAGTACGGGCCCTTCGGCCCACGATGTTGCGCCGACCTGTGAAACCACTCTAAAGCCCATCTACACTATTCCCTTATCGTCCATATGTCTATCCAATAACCATTTGAATGCCCTTAGTGTTGGCGAGTCCACTACTGTTGCAGGCAGGGCATTCCACGCCCTTACTACTCTCTGAGTAAAGAACCTACCGCTGACATCTGTCCTATATCTATCTCCCCTCAATTTAAAGCTATGTCCCCTCGTGCTAGACATCACCATCCGAGGAAAAAGGCTCTCACTGTCCGCCCTATCCAATCCTCTGATCATCTTATACGCCTCAATTAAGTCACCTCTTAACCTTTTTCTCTCTAACGAAAACAGCCTCTAGTCCCTCAGCCTTTCCTCATAAGATCTTTCCTCCATACCAGGCAACATTCTGGTAAATCTCCTCTGCACCCTTTCCAATGCTTCCACATCCTTCCTATAATGCAGCGACCAGAATTGCATGCAATACTCCAAATGCGGCCGCACCAGAGTTTTGTACAGATGCAACATGACCTAATGGCTCCGAAACTCAATCCCTCTACCAATAAAAGCTAACACACCGTACGCCTTCTTAACAACCCTCTCAACCTGGGTGGCAACTTTCAGGGATCTATGTACATGGACACCGAGATCTCTCTGCTCATCCACACTGCCAAGAATCTTACCATTAGCCCAGTACTCGGTCTTCCTGTTATTCCTTCCAAAATGAATCACCTCACACTTTTCTGCATTAAACTCCATTTGCCACCTCTCAGCCCAGCGCCGCAGCTTATCTATGTCCCTCTGTTTTGTAAGGGCCCCGAAGAATCCAGCACGAGTTTTAAGGATACAAAATAATAAAGTTTATTTACTATAACAATATATACATAGCAGTAGCAGTAACTTCCCTTGCTACCTTCTCCTTCCTCCTGGTTCCTGGACTGGCCAGCTTATTTATAGTAGGAGTTTCTCCGCCCCCCTCATTGGGGAAGTTCATACTCCCATAGGATTGTGGGATAATCATTAGTCCCCACCCAATCGTCAGTAGGCAGGTTATAACATCCCTCCCCCCCAAAGTCCAAGGAATCCACCGTAGGCCCTGGCGAAGGGAGGCGTCGAACTCGTTTGGCCGCAGGCCGGACGCCATTTGCACGTGGCGCTGGATCAGGCGGCGTATAACGAGGCGGAGACCGGCGCTTCCGTGATGAACGGCGCGGTTGTACATCCACGGCCTGTGGACCCGAGGATTCCCCCTCTGATTCATCCTGTGTCTCCATCTCGGAGTCAGAGTCTGCTGTCTCCGTCATGTCAGCGTCTCTGTCCCCATTCGGTCCCGTCATGACCTGCGCAGGCTTTGAGTGAGGCACCAGTGGAAGATTTGGAGGACTACCTTCCCTTGTTTCTGGTCTTTGCCGCTGTTGAACTGAGCTCCGGGGGCGGGGAATCTTTTGCGGGGATGATCTTCTGGACCGGACGTGGTCTACATGTTTTCGCTGGAGATGACCCTGGGCTTGCACTTGGTACGATATAGGGCCCGTTTGGCGAAAGATTACCCCAGGAACCCATTGGGCACCACCAGCAAAATTCCGCACGTATACTGGGTCACCGGGCGCAAACTGCCGAATCGGACGATGCTGAGACAATCCCGGTCCCTGCCGTTCTTGTGTGCGGCGTACTTTTGCGCCAATGTCCGGGAAGACCATACTAAGGCGGGTGCGAAGTCTCCGGCCCATTAGGAGTTCTGCAGGAGCTACCCCAGTCACTGTATGGGGGGTGGTCCTGTACGTAAACAAAAACCGAGTCAGTCTCGTGTCCATTGATCCGGAAGACTGCTTCTTTAGGCCTCTTTTGAATGTTTGCACTGCACGCTCTGCCAACCCATTTGAAGCCGGGTGGTAAGGGGCAGTGCGGATATGGCGGATGCCGTTCATCTTTGTAAACCTAGCAAACTCCTCACTCGTGAATGGAGTGCCATTATCCGTGACCAGCACCTCGGAGAGGCCATGCGTGCTAAATGATAAACGCATTTTTTCAATTGTTGCGCAGGACGTTGTCCCCTGCATCTTATGCACCTCCAGCCATTTGGACTGGGCGTCAATTAGTAGAAGGAACATGGATCCCTGAAAAGGGCCTGCGAAATCTGCATGTAAGCGTGCCCAAGGCAGCTCTGGCCATTCCCAGTGATGTAGGGGCGCGGCCGGCGGAAGCTTCTGATGCTCCTGGCAAATGGAGCAGTTTTGGGCCACCTTCTCAATGTCGGTGTCGAGGCCTGGCCACCAGACATAACTCCGGGCCAACATTTTCATCTTGGTCACGCCCGGATGCCCATTGTGCAAGTCTGATAATATCAGCTCCTGGCCTTTTTCCGGGACAACCACACGCGTCCCCCACAAGAGGATGCCGTCTTCCACGCTGAACTCTGACAGCTTGGAGGAAAATGCCCGTAACTCGCCTGGGAGCTGTCTATGCTGCCCACCATACAGGACTATGTGTCGAACCTTTGACAGGACTGGCTCCGTCTGGGTCCACTCACGGATCTGTGATGCCATGACAGGCAAGCTGTCCATAAAATTTAGGGTTGCGACCACCTCACCGGTCGTGGGGGTCGACATGGGGCCGGTCGATAAAGGCAATCGGCTCAGTGCGTCGGCATTTGCTATCTGCGTACCTGGTTTGTGCTCCAGAGAATACTCATATGCAGCAAGCAACAAAGCCCAGCGCTGGATCCGTGCAGAAGCAATGGGCGGTATCGGCTTATCCTCTCTGAAGAGTCCCAGCAGGGGCTTATGATCAGTCACGATAGTGAAATGGCGGCCGTACACATACTGGTGGAAGCGTTTCACCGCGCAAACCACTGCCAGGCCCTCCTTCTCGATCTGCGCGTACTTCTTCTCCGCTGCAGTCAATGTGCGGGAGGCGAAAGCTATCGGTCGCTCGGCCCCGTTCTCCATCTTGTGGGACAGGACAGCCCCAATACCATACGGGGATGCATCACATGTGACGAGCAAAGGCTTTCCCGGATCATAGTGGGTTAGTAACCCAGACGACGACAATTGTTGCTTTACCCGCCGGAAAGCGGTTTCTTGCGGCTGACCCCAAACCCAGGTGTGATTTTTCTTTAGCAGCAGGTGTAAGGGGGCCAGCGTAGTTACCAGATTGGGGAGGAACTTCCCGTAATAGTTTACGAGACCGAGAAAAGAACGAAGATGCGAAGTGTCAGTCGGGGTGGGGGCATGTTGAATTGCACGCACCTTCTCTGCGACGTGGTGCAGACCCTCGCGGTCCACCCGATAACCTAGGTAGACTACTTCTTTTGCCTGAAATATGCACTTTGTGTGACGTAAACGGACTCCAGCCTCCGAAAGGCGTTTAAGGACAGCCTCCAGATTTTCCAAATGCTCTTGCTCCGACGTCCCTGTAATCAACACGTCATCTAGGTAGACAGCCACACGTGGTAAACCTCTCAAAATTCCCTCCATAACACGTTGAAAAATTGCGCAGGCAGAGGATACTCCAAAGGGCAACCGTGTATATTCATACAGGCCCCGGTGTGTGTTAATTGTTACATATGGTTGGGAGGCAGGGTCCAGCTCCAACTGCAGGTAGGCGTGACTCATATCTAATTTTGTGAATGAGAGTCCGCCTGCAAGTTTCGCGTAGAGATCCTCTATGCGAGGCATTGGGTATCGGTCGAGTCGGGAAACTGTATTCACTGTAAGTTTATAGTCGCCACACAAGCGAACTGTGGCATCTGGCTTCATTACTGGCACAATTGGTGCTGCCCAGTCAGTAAAACGGACAGGCCTGATAATACCCAAACTCTCCAAACGAGTGAGCTCCCCTTCTACCTTCTCGAGCAAAGCGTAAGGCACTGGGCGCGCCCGTAAATAGCGCGGTGTGGCTCCTGGTTCAACTTGGATACGGGCTACGGCCCCTTTTATTTTCCCCAGACCAGGCTGGAATACCTCTGGGTATCGTCCTAGCACCTCAGTCAACCCTCCAGAAACTGTTTGGAGGATGTGCTGCCATTGCAACCGCAAATGGCGCAACCAGTCCCGACCCAAAAGGCTGGGCCCATGGCCACGCACTACGATAAGTGGGAAACGCCCCTCCTGGCGTCCATAGACAACAGGGGTCATTGTAGTCCCTGCAATGTCCAGTGGTTCCCCCGTGTAGGTGGCCAACCTGGCCTGTGAGTCAGTTAGTGCAAGGGTCTGTATACCCTGCTTGATGCGGTCGAATGTCCTCTGGGCGATCACGGAGAGCGCTGCGCCAGTATCCAACTCCATCTCCAGCGGATGGCCATTGACCCGTACTGTCACCTTAATGGGGGCCACACGGGGAGCTGCCACACAATGCAGCTGCAGGCAGTCGTCCTCTGTCTCCACGTCCTCAGGAGTGGTCGCCGCAGGTTCATCCACATGGAAGGTACGGCCTCTGGGCTGGTCCCAGTTACGGCCCCTGGGCTGGTCCCAGTTTCGGTTGGAACGACAGTGCCTCTGGCGTCCCCAGGACCGCCGTCCGCGACGGGGTCGGCGCCTACAAGTCTGACACGGACATGGCTCCTCATCCATTGGCTCTGGAGAAGGCTCCCTTCGGGGAGGAATGTCCGATGGCCACTGGCGTCGGTCTGGTCGTTGCCTCGCCCAAGGTACCGCAGGAGTGCGGGGGGATGTTTTTGGGCGGAAAGGGTTTCGCCCCAAGGCATGCACTTCCATTCCCTGTAGCTCCTGTACTCCTCGCTCTGCGCTCTCTCGGGACAAGACTATTTGTATTGCCTGTTGAAAAGTCAATGTTGGCTCCGCTAACAACTTTCTCTGGGTGGCCGCATTGTTAATACCGCAAACCAAATGGTCGCGTAACATTTCTGACAAGGTCTCACCATAGTCACAGTATTCCGCAATCCCGCGTAGTCTGGATAAAAAATCGGCAAGGGATTCTCCAGGGGTCCTCTCAGCGGTATTAAACCGGTAACGCTGGACTATCGTGGACGGGGTTGGGTTAAAGTGTTGCCCCACTATATTCACAAGTTCGTCAAACGTTTTGGTGTCCGGCGCAGCTGGGTACGTAAGGCTCCTAATCACCCCAAACGTATGCGGTCCGCAGGCGGTGAGCAATATGACCACCTGGCGCTCGTTTTCAGTGATATTGTTTGCCCGGAAATAGTAACGCATCCGTTGCGTGTACTGGTTCCAGCTTTCCAGCGCAGCATCAAAAACATCCAAACGTCCATACAGAGGCATGGTATAATAGAAAACAACTTCCAACCTGTATCCAACAAAAATCCAGGGAGGTGGCTTCAGCAGTGTAGACAGCTATTCACTTTTACCTTCGTCGCCAGTTTTGTAAGGGCCCCGAAGAATCCAGCACGAGTTTTAAGGATACAAAATAATAAAGTTTATTTACTATAACAATATATACATAGCAGTAGCAGTAACTTCCCTTGCTACCTTCTCCTTCCTCCTGGTTCCTGGACTGGCCAGCTTATTTATAGTAGGAGTTTCTCCGCCCCCCTCATTGGGGAAGTTCATACTCCCATAGGATTGTGGGATGATCATTAGTCCCCAGCCAATCGTCAGTAGGCAGGTTATAACACTCTGTAACTTGTAACATCCTTCCGCACTGTCCACAACTCCACCGGCTTTTGTGTCATCCGCAAATTTACTCACCCGTTCTTCTACGCCCTCCTCCAGGTCATTTATAAAAATGACAAACAGCAGTGGCCCCAAAACAGATCCTTGTGGTACACCACTAGTAACTGGACTCCAGTCTGGCTCCCCTCCTGGCTCTTCTTAACTCTCTCTTTAGGTCCTTCCTAGCTAACATGGGTTTGTTCATTGTGTCTCACAAACTCCATAGAATATTTTGAGGAAGTAACAAGGAGGATTGATGAGAGTAATGCGGTGGATATTGTCTACATGGATTTCAGTGAGGAATCTGACTAGGTCCCACGCAGCAGACTGGTCAGAAAAGTGAGTTCACATGGGATACAGGGGAAGCTGATAGGTTGGATCCAAAATTGGTTCAATGGCAGGAAACAAAGGTCGACAGATGTTTTTGTGAATGGACATAGGTTTCCAGTGATGTTTCACAGGCTCAGTGTTGGGGCTGCTGAGTAGGAAAGATGGCCAACATTGTGACATGAGGCATGCAGACTAACCAGTCAGCGTGAGAGCGGTCACCCGCGGGTTACACTAGTCAAGCTGGTTGGCGGAGGCCTCTATTAACCCGCAAACAAAGAAGTACCTCTTCATTCTACCTACCTCTTCATTCACCTAAGGAAGGAGCAGTGCTCCGAAAGCTAGTGATTTGAAACAAACCTGTTGGACTTTAACCTGGTGTTGTAAAACTTATTACAATAGAATCATGGCAGACCTTCAACCTCAAATCCACTTTGCTGTCTGACCCCCATTTCTCTTGATTCCCATAGAGTTCCAAAATCTATCGGCTTGGATTGGATTGGATTTTGTTTATTGTCACGTGTGTCGAGGTACAGAAAAAAGTATTTTTCTGCATGCAGCTCAAACAGATCATTTAGTACATGAAAAGAAAAGAAAATACATAATAGGGCAACACAAGGTACACAATGTAAATACATAGACACCGGCATCGGGTGAAGCATACAGGAGTGTAGTATTAACCAGGTCAGTCCATAGGAGGGTCATTCAGGGGTCTGGTAACAATGGGGAAGAAGCTGTTTTTGAATTTGTTTGTGTGTGTTCTCAGACTTTTGTATCTCCTGCCCAATGGAAGAAGTTGGAAGAGTGAGTAAGCCAGCAGGAGGTGTAGATAGAGTCAATGGATGGGAGGCAGGTTCGTGTGATAGACTGGGCGGTGTTCACAACTCTCTGAAGTACCTTGCGGTCCTGGGCCGAGCAGTTGCCATACTAGGCTGTGATGCAGCCAGATAGGATGCTTTCTATGGTGCACCTATAAAAGTTGGCAAGAGTCGATGTGGACATGCTGAATTTCTTTAGTTTCCTGAGGAAGTACAGGCGCTGTTGTGCTTTCTTGGTGGTAGCGTCGACGTGGGTGGACCAGGAGAGATTTTTGGTGATGTGCACACTTAGGAATTTGAAGTTGTTAACCATCTACACCTCGGCCCCGTTGATGCTGACAGGGGTGTGTACAGTACTTTGCTTCCTGAAATCAATGGCCAGCTCTTCAGTTTTGCTGGCATTGAGGGATAGAATGTTGTCGTTACACCACTCCACTAGGTTCTCTATCTCCCTCCTGTATTCTAACTCATCATTGTTTGAGATCCGATCCACTATGATCGTGTCTTCAGCAAACTTGGAGATGGAGTTGGAACCAAATTTTGCCACATAGTCATTTGTGTACAGGGAGTATAATAGGGGGAAGGCCAGAGAATCTCGTCCAATATTGTAACACACTCACTGACACTCTTGCCCCTCACTCGCAGGAGAAAGTGGTAAACAGAGGCAGCAGCAATGAGCTGGGGGGGGGGGGGGGGGGGGGAAACAGGCGCAGCTGTATGTCTTCACCCCCTTGTAGGAGTGGGCAATTAGCATTTTTAGTGTGGCCATCACTGAAGCTGTGGCAGCCAGTGTCACTGAAGGTGTCCAGAATGCTCCTGTCTTATGCACTGTCTCCAATCCCAGTTCATTCTCATCACGCAGTCTGGTATGATGGACAAACTGCAGACGGTACTAGTATGAACCTCTTGTTCACAGGGAAAACATTGCAAAATGCTTGGTGTGTAGGCTTCCTGCAGAGTCTCGTGCCCCACTCAAAAGCTCCAACTTGACAAAGGGCTTTGCACAAGAGTTTAAGGCCCATCCTCTGGAGCGTGGCAGTGGCAGCCAGCTCCATGAGAACTCGTGGACCCAACCGTGATGCAGCAACTGATGACCAAGGCCTCAGCTTCCCTTGCGACACAAACAGAAACCATCTGAGTAGCATCTGAGGGGAAATTCAGGATGAGACTGTGGAATTGCTGCTTGCCCCCATGCAGGCCCCGCCTGGTGCCATGCTGCCATCATAGCTGCACAAACAACAAGCTCAATATTCGATCATACCCAGAGGAACAGATATTGGCCGTAAGGCAATATCTTCAGGGTAGGTTTCTTCCCTCACTTCAACAGTAGAAATATGTTGCAGTTCGATTGCCATTTCAGATTCTACTTCTTGTTCAACTTTTTCAGGCAATTTTATTTCTCCGGAAATTGGCAAGTCAAAGTCATCAGATAATTCACCCATTCTTTTGGTGGATGAGGACGAATGTGCAATTTGTGGACTGTTCAATACTTCAAATTTTTTTAAGTGAAATGGCGAACTGTCTTTTTGTCCAGCTTCGTCCTCTTGCCTCGCCTTCAATTTTCTGCATTTTTGACAGCCAGATTGATAGTGTCGCTTCATATTAGTGGGCGGCACAGTAGCATAGTGGTTAGCACTGTCCCTTCACAGCTCCAGGGTCCCAGGTTCGATTTCTGGCTTAGGTCACTGTCTGTGCGGAGTCTGCATGTTCTCCCTGTGTCTGCATGTGTTTCCTCTGGGTGCTCCGGTTTCCTCCCACAAGTCCCGAAAGATGTGCTGTTAGGTAATTTGGACATTCTGAATTCTCCCTCTGTGTACCCGAACAAGCGCCGGAATGTGATGATTAGGGGTTTTTCACAGTAACATCATTGCAGTGTAAATCTACGGAAACTAAAGAAATTTGGCATGTCTGCATTGACTCTCACAAACTTCTACAGATGTGTGATAGAGAAAGGCAGACAGCATTACCAGAGACCCCTCCCATCCAGGCATTGCCTTCTTCCAGACCCTTCCATCAGGCAGAAGGTACAGAAGTCTGAAGACCCACAGAGAACAACTTCTTCCCCACAGCTACAGACTCCTCAACAACTCCCCCTCGGTCTGATCTGTTCCCTGTAAGAACACTATTCACGACGCCCTATGCTCATGTATTTGCTTTGTTTGGCCCCTTGTTCCGCACTGTAACCAATCACTGTTTGTCGATGTACCATTTGTCAATGTTCTCTGTCGATTATTTTTTTGTCTACTATGTACATACTGTGTACGTTCCCTCGGCCGCAGAAAAATACTTTTCACTGTACTTCGGTACATGTGACAATAAATCAAATCAATCAATCAATCAATCAATCAATAAATGCAAGCCTACTTGTCACAATAAAGATTATTATTATTATTAACTGATCGTTCTTGATTTCAATGAATATGAATTTTAAAAAAGAGCAGGCTTTTTGTCTCCTCTTTAGCCCTGGGGCGAGTTGCCCCTGCTCCCCTCATTGCTTGATGATGGCTACCTCGAGTCCCGACCAGCTGATTGGCTCACTCACTACCTCCCTGGTGGCTTTTCTCGCCAATTTGCCCGGCCCTGGCCACACCTCGCAGCTCACCTCGACGACCTCACCTCGCGGCTTGCTGCCTAGCTATGGCTTGTCCAGCCCGGCCCTCCTCAGACCTGG
Source organism: Scyliorhinus torazame (assembly GCF_047496885.1). Classification (NCBI taxonomy): domain Eukaryota; kingdom Metazoa; phylum Chordata; class Chondrichthyes; order Carcharhiniformes; family Scyliorhinidae; genus Scyliorhinus; species Scyliorhinus torazame. The sequence continues at coordinate 61,425,330 of NC_092707.1, forward strand.
CCTGGGGGTCAAGTCACCCCTGCTCCACTCAACGACAACTTGCTTCCGAGTCCCCACTGGCTGGCTGGCTCACCATCTCCCTCCCTCCCTCGTAGATCTTTTCACCAACTCGAAAAAGGTTAGTTAAGCAAATACAGGACATCCTCACCTTGACTGAAACCACTCTTTCTCCCAGTCACCTCAACATCCACTGGTGTTTTCCCACTCTAATGGGACCTGACTAATCAGAGTCTAATTTTGCTTTGCATTGCTCTGTACTTGTTGAGCCTATCAGCAAATGCAGAGCTATAAGGCTCTGAATGGTCTCCATAGATACCGGCCAGCATAGGGTCCCTAGGCATGGTGTGCTTCATTGTAACTTCACCTCTGACCATCTCACTTTCCTCCCAAGGTTGCTAACCCTCTTTGGTTGGTTCGGAGAATCTCCGCGAATTGAAGATCAATCTCCAGGACATTGCTGTGTGCAAGCCTGGAGACAAATCACAGGGACATTAAAATGGATTATCTTGTAAATTTTCGATATAAAATGTTGAAAATGGGAGAAAAACATCTGTTTGGCTGACAGTCCAGCATCATCCAATTGGGCAATGAGTCTATTTACTTTCCAATTAGTGTAGGAAGGCAGTACATCACAGAGAAGGCTGTTTTGGCCGGTTAATGGCTGGTGTGTGGGGGCAAGGCATGGGGTAAAACAACCAGGAATACAGTTAATCCCAGTTGGCAACCCTATTTCCTCTTTTAACATGCTCCTTTGAACCTATCTCTTTGATGTAGCTATGGTCATCTGACCTAACATCTCCCACTGTGGCTCGGTGTTGCATTTTGTTTTATTACGCTCCTGTGAAGCACCTTGGGATGTTTTATTACTTTAAAGGCACTATATAAACTCAAGTTGTTGTTGTTACCTCAAAGGCCTCACATCTGAAAGTTTTCACAACTTTATGCATCATCTTTGACAATCTGCACAAACCAAACTGTTTGGAATCAATCAGCTCTGGCTTTCATTGTGTGAACGTTTGATGCCATTTGCCTTTAAAATCTTCGCAACCCTGATGTGGCTCAAACTTTGCAAGATGTACAGTGCTCAGAATTCCTGCTCAACTTGAACTTCAAAGCAACTTTAAGCTCCGAAGATGTCCGTTAAATGTCTGAACTCGTTAGAACACTGTAGGGAGGCTGTGTAAAGTACAGGGGAGGTTTTCTGTCGATATTATTTTGACCATTTAAAACTCAGCAGTATCCTTTTCCTTAATCTGCAGACAGCATTTCGTATCCAAACAACTTTATCTTACCAAGAACATTGTAAGGAATTTGCAGCCTTGGAGCAAAGACCTTGGTGTTAAGGCTTCTTTTATTACCCACAGACTGAACTAAACAAATCTGCAACCCTGCCCCCATTCCTTCTTTAAGGTTCTGGCAGACATTTGTACAACATTTGTCCATGGTGTAGGGTGATTCAAAAAGCATTTGAATACATTAATAAATGTTTAATTGCCATGGAAGCATTCGCCACTGTGGTCGATATGAATAGAGAACTTAAAAGATAAAATGGGTTGCCAAAGAAGAGAGGTGTGCAGACAAAAAAGTAAAGAATTTAATATTGGTAACGCACAGTTCTCCAGCGTCGGGGATCATTTTACCTCTGAAACAATAAGCTTCACCCTCAGAAGCTAATGTGGTGCTAGGGTGTGCCTCACCATTTTCCCATCAACCTATTTTTTGTTCTTAAGTGCAGGAAGCGCTGGTTTGAAAGGATATGGCACACAACTGGATTGGCTGTCCATTGCCACATCTGGCTGAACCATTTAAAAGAATACCAGGTCCTCGTCTTGCTAAAACTGTTCACAATTTCAGGATCATCTCGCAATGCCCACCAGCCTCAGAAGTATAATTCTGACCTCTTGTACCTTCCCAGTTATAATTGCTACACCACTGGTGGCTGTGTTTTTTTTTCGACTGCAAGCCATATTCTTAAACCCCTTTCCTTGTCCCCTCCCACTCCCACCTCCAACAACAAGTTTGGGAATCTCATGGATGTCTTTGTCATTAACAGTTTGATCAGCTGCCTCTGCCTTCCCTTCCACCTAGTCAAACTTCCTTTAATGCTCCTCCTTGCTGTTGCCCTGAACTCGCACCTTTCTCTTGTTTCACACCTACCTCCTCTTATGCCCTCTCTGAGCTCATCCTGTCCTCTGCAAGCTATGGCCCCCATCGCCAATCTCCCTTCCTTCTCCAAAGTCCCTGAATGTGTTTCAGCCTCCGAAATCTTTTCCCATAATAATAATCTTTATTGTCACAAGTAGGCTTACATTAACTCTGCAATGAAGTTACTGTGAAAAGACCCTCGTCGCCACATTCCGCCGCCTGTTCGGGTACACAGAGGGAAAATTCAGAATGTCCAAATTACCTAACAAGCACGTCTTCCATGTATGAATCAATCCTTCAGTCAGGTTTCCACCCCTGCCACAGTATCAAAATGGCTCTTACCAAAGTCACAAATGACATTCTATGTGGCTGTGACAAAGGTAAACTTTCCCTCCTCATCCTTCTCAACCTGTGTGCAGCTTTTGCACAGTTGCCACACCATCCTCCTTCAACACCAGGCAGCATGGTAGCATTGTGGATAGCACAATTGCTTCACAGCTCCAGGGTCCCAGGTTCGATTCCGGCTTGGGCCACTGTCTGTGCGGAGTCTGCACATCCTCCCCGTGTGTGCGTGGGTTTCCTCCGGGTGCTCCGGTTTCCTCCCACAGTCCAAAGATGTGCAGGTTAGGTGGATTGGCCATGATAAATTGCCCTTAGTGTCCCAAATTGCCCTTAGTGTTGGGTGGGGTTGTATGGGGATAGGGTGGAGGTGTTGACCTTGGGTCGGGTGCTCTTTCCAAGAGCCGGTGCAGACTCGATGGGCCGAATGGCCTCCTTCTGCACTGTAAATTCTATGAAACACCTCTCGGCTGTCATCCAGCTGGGTGGGACACTAAATTGCCCCTTAATTGGAAAAAGTTAATCGGGTACTTCAAATTTATTTTAAAAAATAATATCTCCCTATGTAGTTCGATGTCACATTTTATTTTATAATGCTCCTGTGAATTTCCTTTGGATATTCCATTATTTTAAATGAATAAATTGTTGTTCTGTTGGGTCTCTCTCTGTACTGTTCTATTTCAGTGTTCTTACTACTCTTTGCAAACTGATACAAGCTGTCATTATGCAGATAGGCACAACTTAAATCAGATGCTAGTCTGTAGTCTTCAACTGTAATTGAAATAATACCATTCTTCATGACTTCTATTTCACAATAATATGATGTGGAGATGCTGCCGTTGGACTGGGGTGCGCACAGTAAGAAGTCTTACAACACCAGGTTAGACTCACTGTGACTCACTGACTATGACAGGATGGTTTCCTGGACCAATCTGTTGAGGAACCAACAAGGGAACAGACCATCTTGTTCTGTGTGTTATGCAGTGAGAAAGGATTAGTTGGCAATCTAGATGTGAGACAACACTTGGGGATGAGTGACCATGATATGATGGAATTCATAATCAAGGTGGATAGTCAGTTAGTTGATTCTGAGACCAGGGTACGGAACCTCAATAAAGGTAGCTATGATGGTATGAGGCATGAGTTGGCTATGATGGACTGGGAAATATTACTGAAAGGAAGGACAGTGGACAGGCAATGACAGGCATTCAAGGAGCGAATAGGTGAACTCCAAAAGTTGTTTATTCCTATTTGGCACAAGAGTAGAAAGGGAACTGTGGTCAAGCCATGGCTTACCAGGGAAATTAGAGATAGTATTAGATTCAAAGACGAATCATACAAATTAGCAAGAAAAAGCAATAGACCAGAGAACTCGGAACAGTTTAAAATTCAGCAAAGGTGGATCAAGGGATTGATTAAGAAGGGGAAATACAATTTGAAAGCATGCTAGCGGGGAACATAAAAACTGACTGTCAAAGTTTCTATAGCTATGTAAAGAGAAAAAGATTGAAAGAAACGAATGCAAGCCCCTTACAGTCAGAAACGGGGAAATTTATAACCAGGAACAAAGAAATGGATGAGGAACTAAATTCGTACTTTGTTTCTGTCTTCACAAAGGAAGACATAAATAATGTACCGAACGTTCTGAGAAGCACACGTTTGTGAGGCGTTGAAGGACATTGGTATTAGTAAAAGAAATGGTTTGGGGGAAATTAATGGGATCGAAGGCAGACAAATATCCAGGGCCTGATAATCTCCATCCCAGAATACTTAAGATAGTGGCCCTAGGAATAGGAGATCCATTGGTGGTCATTTTCCAAACTTTTTTGGACTCTGGAATGGTTCCATCAGATTGGAGGGTAGCGAATGTAACCCTACTATTCAAAAAGGGAGGTAGAAAGAAAACAGAAAACTATAGATAAGTAAGCCTAACGTCGGTAGTAGGGAAGTTGTTTGAGTCCATTATCAAGAATTTCATAGCACAGCATTTGGAAAGGAGTGGTGTTATCAGACAAAGTCAGCATGGATTTACGAAAGGAAAATCATGCCAGACAAATCTACTAGAATTCTTTGAAGATGTAACTTGTCGAGTTGACCAGAGAGAGCCAGTGGATGTGGTTTATTTAGACTTTCAGAAGGCTTTCGACAAGGTCTCACATGGCTGACTACAATGTAAATTTAAAGCACATGGGATTATGGCCTTGAGATGGATAGAAAACTAGTTAGCAAACAGGAAGCAAAAAGTTGTAATAATGGGTCTTTTTCTGATTGGCGGGCAGTGACCAGTGAGGTACCGCAGGGATCTGCGCTAGAACCCTAATTGTTCACATTATATATTTATGATTTGATGAGGGAACTAAATGTATTATCTCTAAATTTGTAGATGATCCAAAGTTGGGTGGAAGGGTGAACTGAGAGGAGGATGCAGAGATGCTTCAGCAGGATTTGGACAGGCTAGGGCGGCATGGTGGTGCAGTGTTTAGCACTGCTGTCTCACGCAGCTGAGGACCCATGTTCGATCCCGGCCCTGCATCACTGTCCGTGTGGAATTTGCACATTCTCCCCGTGTTTGTGTGGGTCTCATCCCCACAACCCAAAAGTGTGCAGGGTAGGTGAATTGGCCACGCTAAATTGCCCCTTAATTGGACAAAATAATTGGGTACTCTACATTTTTTAAAAAAGGATTTGGACAGTCTGAGTGAGTGGATACATGCATGGCAGATGCAGTATAATGTGGATGAATGTGAGGTTATCCGCTTAGGAAGCAAAATTAGGAAGGCAGATTATTATTTGAATGGGTGTAAATTGAAAGAAGTGGATACTCAGCAAGACCTTAGTGTCCTTGTGCATCTGCCGCTGAAAGTAAGCTTGCAGGTACAGCAGACAGTAAAGAAGGCAAATGGCTTTCATAGTGAGAGGTTTTGAGTATAGGAATAGAGATGTTTTACTGCAATTGTACAGGGTCTTGGTGAGGCCACACCTGGAGTATTGTGTGCAGTTTTGGTGTCCTTATCGAAGGAAGGATATTCTTGCTATGGAGGGAGTGCAGCTAAGGTTTACCAGGCTGATTCTTGGGATGGCAGGACTGCCATATGAGGAGAGACTAAATTGGTAGGATTATATTCACAAAAGAGTGAGAGGGGATCTCACAGAAACTTACAGAATTCTAACAGGACTAGACAGGGTACACGAAGAAAGAATGTTCCCGATGGTGGGAAAGTCCAGAACTACGGTTCAACGTTTGAGGATAAGGGATGACCCTTTTAGGACTGAGGTGAGGGGAAATTTCTTCACCCAGAGAGTGGTGAATCTATGGAATTCACTACCACAGAAAGTAGTTGATCCCAAAACATTGTGTAATTTCAAGAAGGAATTAGATATAGCAATTAGGGCTAAAGGGATCAAGGGATATGGAGGAAGGTGGGATCAGGGATCAGCCATGATCATAATGAATGGCGGAGCAGGTTCAAAGCCTCCGACTGCTTCTATTTTCGATGTATCTACTTGAGCACATTTCATTCCAATCACACCCCTTCACACTTGAGTGATTTTGTGGTGCTTAGCTGGAAATTGACATCACTTAACTCTCTTTGAAGTGGTTGATGTTTGTAATCATTGTGATTAGAGCACTTCTGAATTAATCAACTATGAAAGAAGATGAATGAAGCAAGACTGGCAGCTTTGAGTGTGTGGAAGGTATCAATCACACCCCAGTGAGGGAAATTAATGACTGGCTTGTAGCTCAAGGATCTGAGGATTTAAAACACAGGTCACTGCTTTCACTTTCCAGGAATTGACACGTGGTGCCTCCTCTGTCTGAGCCAGCAGGAGTATGCCCAGGTGAGTGTTACAGAGTAATTCTTTTCACTGCCTCTGCCTGGACTGCTCTCTAGCTTCCTGACAGGGATCACTTTTCTGGCCGTGTCCAATGAGAGGGATAGAAGAGGTAGGAAGGACGCACAACAGTGGGCTGCTGAACCTGCCACTGGCAGGGCAGGCTGGTGGGGGAGATGACATATCCCAGACCGAGGGAGGGGCAACGGAGGGTGATGGGTGTGATCAGGTGGTAGGCTGTCGGGTCGGGGTGACCCCACATGGGACCAGTGTGCTCAGGTATGGACTCTCTTTACCGTGGCCTGCAAGGCAGCCATCTTGCTGCTGTTGCGCGTTTCTTTTACTTGTCTTTTCTGTGGCTGTGTTTCAATTATGGCAATCAGTGAGTTTGACCTTCTTTCTGTGTTATCTATGTCTTAATGCTTAGAGTCGCCAGGTATCAAGTGATACCACTACAAGTTTCAACCGGCTATTGATCAAAGAGCCAAACACCAGTTAGTTAGTTCAAGGTCAAGGGTACTTTATTTACACACACAATTAGTCATGCAACATAGACACTACTAGTTAACTACACCTATCAACGAAGACAACCTGTACTTAACTTCGGGCACCCAGCTTAGGTCAGAAAACAGTGGACGCTGTTCGCTTCTGGATCTATTGGGTTTGAAGAAGTAACTGCTGCTCAGCTGGGCTCATCCGTCTGGTAGCGAGCGTTGAGCTTGGACTTGCTTCTGGTGTTGCTGCAATTGGTGATGGCCGTGACCGGGGTACCAAGGCCAAGAGAGAGCGAACATATGGCAAACTCTTCTTCTTATACTCGGGGGGTTTTTGCGCTCTTTTGGGCGGTCCTTCGATTTGGGCCTTACTAATTGGGTGATCCCTGATCACTCCGTTCGATTCCTGAGCCAATAAGTGGGCGGGGATCTGGATGGCTGGGCATGTCCCAAGCGGTCACTGGCCCTGTTTTTTGCGCTTCCCTAGAACAGGGAGTGGCGCCGAAATGTCTGGGACTGTCCCGGTTGCTTGAGTACCAGTCCTTTGTTTTGGTGAAGATGGGCCACCACATGCTAATCGGCCCCATTAAGATGCTAATTCGACAGAGTTTCGATACCGTCTGGACTTCTGGCTTACGAATATGCATTTCAGGCTCTGAGCCTGCCTGAGTCTTTGCTTGCCCATTTTACCCACCAGGCTTTGCGAGTTTCTCTGTACCTTGTTGGAAGTGGCCATCCCAGATGGCTACACTGCACATCCCACTGACTGCCCACCGTGGCCCATGGTTGTGCAGCGTGACACCAGCTGTATGGGTGCACCCACCCCATCACCAACCGCACCCCATCCCTCACCCTCCACCCCACCACCCCTGCACACCAGCCCCCCTCTCCACCCCACATTTCATTCCCCACCCTTCATCGCACCAACCCTCCCCATCCCCCCAATTGGTCGGTATCCACTGGCTGGGCAGCACATGGCCCACCCAAGGGCAATGTTCACTGTAGCCCCTACAGGAGTGTGCCGGACGGGGACTACAGAGTGTACCTCTGGCACAAGTAGCGCCAGCCAATGGTACCCTTGGCAGCAGGGGCAGGCCCCAGAGCCAGAGGCCCCCATGATGCTGGGCACCGAGGGATGCAGAGGGCAAAATGCCAGGGGGAATGGCTGGGTGTGTGTGTGGGTACGGCTGGGGGGGGTCATGAGGAGGCAGGGCCTGCAGTGCAGACCGGGGCCACCGCGTAGCCCAGTGAACCTGTTTGGGCACGGAGGTAGGCACTAACATGCCTGACTTTCACCCCCTTTAGACAATGGACTTTGGAATCCAACCAGGAATGGTGGCATTCAACCTAGTGGCCGCAGCCCTGGGGGATGCACTGAGGCTGTACAAGCTGGAGCTGCTCAGGGAAGACCACGCAGCAGTGGAGCCTGCCTCAGAGGAACAGGAGCCAGCCAGTGAGGATGGGGAGCCGACCACCCAACAGACCGAGGGGGAGGTGGGAAGAAGGCATCAGGCCTCTTGTGTACCGGCAGCGCCTGTCACTCGAGGACCTGCCGGACTGGGCATGCCATCGAAGAGTCCAGAACAGACTGCGGAACAGGGGAACAGTGTGATATATCTGCCAGGTCATGATGCAGGTGACACCTCAGAGGTATGGGGAGGGCACCGGCTCCTGGTGGCCGTCAAGGTGCAGGTCACCCTGAATGTCCACGCCACGGGTCCTTCCAGACGCTGAGTCGGGACGTGTCCGGAATCTCACAGAGTTCACCTGCAGATGCCCTATATGCCTGGTCGGCACAATATATCAAATTCAATGTGGACCGAGCCCACCGGGATGTCCGGGCAGCGGGGTTAGTCGCCATCGTTGAGATGCCCCAGGTCCAGGGGGTGATCAACGGGATGCATGTCACCCTACGAGCACCGACACTCGATGGGCCAGACTTCACAAACCAAAAGGGGTTCCACTCAATCAACGTACAGCTGGTGCGTGACCATGAGAGGCACATCATGCATGCCTGAGCCCACTTGGTTCCTGACCTCTTCGAGGCACACCCCCCCGGCTGAGGGGTTGGCTCCTGGGTGACAGGCGTTATCCATTGTGGGCATGGTGATGATGTCTATCCGGGGGTGACAAACCGAAGCGGAGACGTGCTATAATGACGTCCATGGGGCGCGATCGAGCGGTGTTTCGGCATCCTGAATGCGGTACAGATGCGGACCGTTCTGCAGGGCCCTCCTGTATAGCACTAGGAGGGTTTCCCACATGGTGGTGGCCGGCTGCATCCTCCGCAAAATCACACAGCAGAGGGGGGAACACACTGGAGGAGGATGAACATCAGACGAGGAGGATGCGGAGGAGGCGAGGATGGGCAGGGACTTGCGGCCCAGGCAGACACCGGAGGCCACACAACTTGTGCGCCTGGGCCGGTGTGCAAGGAACACTCTAATCGCCTCAGGGTTCACCGCTTTGCCAGCAGCACGGACAACCTGTCCACCCACTCACCTCCCCTGGCCGACCACCCTCTCCCATGGCACCTTCCTGTGCCACCCCCCCCACCCCCTTGCAACTCCTTCTGTAATACATATCTGCCACACTATGGGGCCCTAGGTTGGCAATAACAGCGGGTATGATCCATGGGATGAAGGATGACGACAATCCGCACCGTTTGACAACGCCTGACTCCTGCCCAAGGTGGCACTTTCCACCGTCCACCTGAGTGATCCCTGCATGCAAGCTGCCCATTCCATCACACGGTTCCACCACAGAACCCTTGGTGTGCGGAGGTGGGGAAGGTGATGGGGAAGAGGAGGTGGGGTATGGGGTGGGGAGGGATGGGGGTGGGGCACCAGAGAGTGAGCGCTGACTGAACTAAAGTCTTCAACTGAGGTGAGTGTCTCTGAAATGGTGGAGGGTGTTGGAGACAGTTGTGTTGGGAAGTCCAGTGTCGTCCCTGGACTGTTGCTCCAGGGTGTGACTCCTGACACTATCCATGCCCTCTTCCTCGCTGCTATCCGCTTGGGGTTGGGGTTGGGGTTGGGGTGAGGGGACACCAGAAGGGCCTTCTTCATTGTCAGGAGATCCTGTAAGACACAAGACATGACGCATGATTGGATCAGGGGTTGTGTTGGTGATGGAGTGGGTGTGGGTGGGGGTATGTGGGGATGGTTTGAGGGGTGTTTGGTGACACACGTGCCATGGAGAACCGCAACTCAGTCGGGTCCCACTTGCTTGCCTGATACTGACCTCTGCCTCGGCAACTGCCCTCTCTGTGGGCCCACCAACCAGGTATAATGCCCGCTGCTCCACTGCAGTGAGAGGCCGCAGGTCCAGTGGTCCCCCTCTAGTCTTTTCCCTCTGCCGGCAGTCGGGAGCCGGTTTCTCATGGGTGTGTGTGTGGGGGGATAGAAAGTGCACAGTGTTAGACAGTTGTACGCATGCAGCGCATGGGGTGGGTAGGTGACGGTCTTCGTGGCCAGGGTATCCGGCCGTGGCGACCGTTATGGGTGTGGCATGTGGTGGAGGGTGGGGTTTCAGTCACCCTCCGGGTCTCCAGCTCCACCTCCGCAAACCAGGATGCCGCTCTCCATGCTGCCATCTTGTTGGCTGGGATGAGTGGGTGTGGGGAGCGGAGTGCTGGTATGCGCTGCAGCTTGTCAGCCTCCCGAGTGTCAATCCCGACTCTGGCGTATCAGACACCTTTTCTCACTGGAATCGCTTGTGTTCCACGTGGCGCCAGTGCTAGCCCATTAATGGTTGATGAATTGCTTTGGGGGCAGCACCAATTTTGCTGTCGTAGAAGTCCACCGATTCGGTCCTGGCATCAGCACTTGAGTCTCTGAAACAGAAAATCACGCCCACAGTCTCCATAATAGAGGATCACACCCAATGTCTTGGATGCACAGGAACTTCATCCACCTGATTATTGGAAAGAGGAAAGCCTTTTCTCTCTCCACTGCAAGTTCTGCTCTCTAATCATCAACTCTAAACCTTTCCCTGGCAACTGCCTGAAGTTGACACATACAGTCTGCAACCTATCAGTCCTATCTGACCCTGAGATGTGCTTCCAACCACATACTCACTCCGTCGCCAAGACCCCCGGACACCCCTCTGTAAAAGTGCCCATCTCCGTCACCAAGACCCCCGGACACCCCTCTGTAAAAGTGCCCATCTCCGTCACCAAGCCCCCGGACACCCCTCTGTAAAAGTGACCATCTCCATCACCAAGCCCCCGGACACCCCTCTGTAAAAGTGCCCATCTCCATCACCAATTCCCCCGGACACCCCTCTGTAAAAGTGCCCATCTCCGTCACCAAGACCCCGGACACCTCTCTGTAAAAGTGCCCATCTCCGTCACCAAGACCCCGGACACCCCTCTGTAAAAGTGACCATCTCCGTCACCAAGAGCCGGACACCCCTCTGTAAAAGTGACCATCTCCGTCACCAAGACCCCGGACACCCCTCTGTAAAAGTGCCCATCTCCGTCACCAAGCCCCCGACACCCCTCTGTAAAAGTGCCCATCTCCATCACCAAGCCCCCGGACACCTCTCTGTAAAAGTGCCCATCTCCATCACCAAGACCCCCGGACACCTCTCTGTAAAAGTGCCCATCTCCGTCACCAAAACCCCCGGACACCCCTCTGTAAAAGTGTCCACCTCCATCTTGCTTCAGCTCATCTCCTGCTAAAAGCTTCATCCACGCCTTTGTTACCTCCAGACTCGACTACTTTAATGCCCTCCTGGATGGCCTTGCATTTCTCATTCTCATAAACATGAACTCATCAAAACCCCTGCTATCCTTTGGGTACCTTGCACCCAGGCCTGTTCACACGAACCCCCAGTCATCGCTGACCTAGGTTGGCTCCTGGACTGACGATGCCCTGTTTTCGTGCCCTTCATGGCCACACCCTTCCCTCCCTCTGCAACCACCTCCTGATATCCAACTTTCAGAAATCTTTGTGCTCCAGCGCAGACAGGATAGGCCGAGGGGCCTCTTTCTGCGGTGTAAAACTCTAAAACTCCAGGACTCCTCCAATTCTAGTCGAATTGCCTATTTCTGCCACTCCACCATCGGTGGTCAGGCCTTCAGCTGCCTCAAGCCAGCACTCTCTTGAATTCCCTCCCAAAGTCTCGCTGCCTCTCTACTTCTTAAAAGTTATGTTAGTGATACCCATCACTACTAATATTTGGGATCAGACTTTGTTTGATAAGGCCCCTGTGAATCAACTTAGAACGCTCGACTATCTTATAGTTCTGTTGTTAATAATCGCAGCACGGTAGCATAGTGATTAGCACAAATGCTTCACAGCTCCAGGGTCCCAGGTTCGATTCCGGCTTGGGTCACTGTCTGCGCGGAGTCTGCACATCCTCCCCGTGTGTGCGTGGGTTTCCTCCGGGTTCTCCGGTTTCCTCCCACAGTCCAAAGATGTGCGGGTTAGGTGGATTGGCCATGCTAAACTGCCCATAGTGTCCAAAATTGCCCTTAGTGTAGGGTGGGGTTACTGGGTTATGGGGATAGGGTGGAGGTGTGGACCTTGGGTAGGGTGCTCTTTCCAAGAGCCGGTGCAGACTCGATGGGCCGAATGGCCTCCTTCTGCACTGTAAATTCTGTAATCGTGTGTAAATAAAATACTGTGCAATCTGAAAGTCAGAGTTTTACGGCTTTTATTAACACAGATAATCGTGGAAACAAAACCACTGCAGATGCTGGAAATTTGAAATAAAGGGTGAGATGTTCTGGCAGAACATGCCAGTGGGATTTTCCGGTCCCGCCGACGGCACACCCCTGGTGGCAAAGGGGTGGATTCAATGGAAAATCCCACTGGCCAATGGCGTGCTGCCTTCCGCCACCAAGAAACACCCCGGGAAGGCCAGAGAATCTCTCCATTATCTCCACTGGCTGACCAATTGCTGTTTGTGGGAGATGTTCGAATATCTACAGCACTCTACAGCCAGAGGTGGTGGCCCCACCCATCACCCGGAATGTAGAGGTGAGCCCGCCTCCATCGGTTTGGGAAACCAGGACGGTACTTTATGGTCGTTAGGCAGTTAATTGCCTGTAGGTGGTGGCTCCTGCCCCCATGAGCGAGGATGCCCCACCTCCAAGAGTTACAGGCCAATCAGGTGACAGGTACTCTACAGTCCCAGATGTGCCAATGGGAATGGTGGCCACCGCTGGGACTGCAGCCTGTCCCCAACGCAGCGCCATGGAGGATGCTAGATAATGAGTTGAGTCAGGGATGCTTCACTGAGCCCAGTCAGACAGGCCCTGGCGAGGGGGTCAGGGCTGGATCAGGAGGTAGGGGTTGGGGTAACAAGCCGGGGTGGCCATTTCTGTTGGCGCAGGGGCTCCATTGGGAACAGGAGGGTCACCCACCAGCCCAAAACCAGGCTGCCAGGATGTACCCAGAGGCCTTGCCACAGGACGTGGCACTCTTCACTGCTGGGAAAATACCAGTGGCACTGAGTGGAGTCTGTTGGGTGACCACTAATTGACCATTCAAGGGTTTCACTTGGCCCAAAGGCAAGCCACCCAACACCAACCCTGCCATCGGTGAAAGTATTAGCGGAGGTGGATAGGTGACGGGCGAGGTGCGCTCTGCTATGCCACCCAAATTTGCACCGCTTCCAACTGTCCAGCCCATTCCCATGTAGGTGGGTGGGGGAGGGGGAGGGCGGAATTCTGCCCTCTGTGTGTTGAAGAGTTTCCTGATTTCACTCCTGAAAGGTTTGGTCCATTTTGACTAGCCTCCTTCATTCCAGACTCCCCAACAAATGGAAATCATCTTCACCTATCTTATTAATTCCCCTTAATATCTTGAAAACTTGATACAATCAGCCCTTCTAAATTCCAGAAAATACAACTGTGGCGATTGTCCTTTCAAGGGCAACACAGCAGAAAAGGGTTACCTGGCTTGGGTGACCAATTGGGACTCGGAGTGTGTAATCACCCCAAAGGGGTGGAGTCCCCTCTTGGACAGAGAGACATGTTGGGTCCTAGGCGCAGTCATGCAGCTGCTGTAGGCTGCTGAACAATTCTTATTGACAAATCCTCTTTGTTTTCACTATTGAAGCCTCAGAAAGTGCATTGTTACAACAACCCTAGTTTGTGTAATTTCTCTTTGCAATTCCCTTTGGGATCCCCTGAGGTGGTGAAGGGCGCTCCATGAATGCAAACCTTTGGCTTTAGAGTTTCAGACCAATAAACTTCTGTCTAACTGCAAGTTGTTAGCGGTGGACTACTTTAAAAGGTGAAAAGCTAGGGTGGCACGGCAGCACAGTGGTTAGCACTGCTGCCTCACGGTGCTGACGACCCGGGTTTGATCCCAGCGCCGGGTCACTGTCAGTGTGGAGTTTGCACATTCTCCCTGTGTCTGCGTGGGTTTCATCCCCACCACCCAAAGATGTGCAGGGTAGGTGAATTGGCCACGCTAAATTGCCCCTTAACTGGGAAAAGAAATTAATAGGGTGGAAAGCCGAGGGAAATGGTGGAACAGGAAGAAAAAGTGAGCAATGATTAGACGGTGGACAGCAGGCATGATAGTACAAAAGAAAAAGGCAGTCAGGAGAGAAATTAGAGAAATAAAGCTGATCACAACAAAACAACAGAGGATGGACACCGATTGCAATGGGGAGACCCAATAAATGCGCACCTTGTAAAACATGTTGGTGGAAAATGAGAGGGCAAATCTGAATGATACGTAATAAAAACTTATTGTTTCATGGTGTGATTCTTTGAGATATGTTTATTTGAACAATAAAACTGGCGATGACAAGAAGCACCACTTTAAACCAATAATATATTGTAACGAATATGTTTCAATATATTAAAAATGAAACATATGTGAAAGTTTAGATTTTAAAGCAGCAACCAGCGATACACTTAAATGAAAACAGAAAATGCTGGAAGTACTCAGCAGCTCAGGCACCTGTGTGGATCGCTGGTGTACTTAATCCCAAGAGGAGCTATCGACTGTGATTCTGCAGCCACCAGACCAGGTACTTCCACCTCTGTGACATCACCCAATTCTACCTCTGTCTCGATTCATCTGCTGATGAAGTCCTCATCCATGTCTTTGTTACTTGTAGGCTTGACTATTCCAATACTTTCCTGGATGACATCCTACATTCCATCGCACATAAACATAAGCTCATCCGAAACACGGCTGTCTGTGTCCTAATTCACAGAGCCCAGTTCACCCATCACTCCTTGTGCTTGCTGACCTAGATTGGTAATGCTTAACATTTTAAAATTCTCATCCTCATTTGCAAAACACTGCATGGCCTCACCTATCCCGATCTATATAGTCTCCAACCCTCTGAGATCTCTACTCTCCTCCAAATCTTGCCCTCTTGAGCATTCCTGACTTCAATTGCTCCACCATTGGTGGCCTGGCCTTCAGCTGCCTTATCCCAGGTTCTGGAATGCCCTCCCTATACCTCTCTGCCTTTCTACCTCCTTGAAGGTGCTCCTCAAAACCTAACTGTCGGTCCTGGTATCTCTTTTATGTGACTTGTGTCGAAGGTGTCCTGTGAAACGACTTGGGACAGTCTGCTGTGTTAAAGGTGCTATATGACGGCAAGTCATTGGACTTGTTGTCACATAGCAAAATATCACATTCAAAATCCTCGACTTCATCTTTAAATCCTTCGATGGCTTTATTCAGCTTATCTCTGGCAACTGTCTCCAGCCAAACCTCCCGGCTAAGCTTGCCAACTCTGGGTGCAGGTTTAATCACTGGCTGTTCACATTTTGTTATATTTGTTCATGTCATCTGTGGTCACATGGGGTTTGCCGATGTTCTTGCATTTTCCTTCTATAAATAATAGTGGGGAGATAGTGGTGTAGTGGTAATGTCACTGGATTACTAATCCAGGCTCAGGGCATGGGTGCAAATCCCACCATGGCAGCTAGTAGAAATGAATAAACTGAAAGCTAGTCTCAGCTATGGTGCCGTGGAACTATAATTGATTGTCAGAAGAAAACCCAAGCGGTTCACCAGTGGGGAGGAAGTCTGTCCTTACTTGTAACTCTAGACCCAGATTAATGTGGTGATTCTGTGAACTGCCCGCTGAAATGATCTAGCAAGCCACTCTGTTGGGAATGGGCAATGAATGGTGTGGAATGGGCCACTCTGTTGGGAATGGACAATGAATGGTGTGGAATGGGCCACTCTGTTGGGAATGGGCAATGAATGGTGTGGAATGGGCCACTCTGTTGGGAATGGGCCTTGCTGGTATGACCACATCTTAATGAAGAATATAAAATATTAGCCCTCCATATCTTTTTTTCTGGGATGTCCATCCATCTATCAACTCCAGGCCTTTCCTGCCTCGGCCCCTTTGCCTGTCTCTGGACCTGCTACACCTCGAATACCTTCCAATTCTGACGAACGATCATCGACCTGAGGTATTAAATCTGTTTCTCTCTTCACAGACACTGCCTGAGCATTTCTAGAATTTTCTGTTTTAACTTCAGTCCTCATAGAAGCATTGAATTTGTTTACGACGATGGAGAAAAGGCGGGTCAGCTCCGGAGGGAGGCTGCAGCAAGGGAAATTGTCCAGGTGCGGGACAGGGCAGGGAAGTTGGTGGTAGCTCCAGATCAGATTAACAAGGTCTTTAAGGAATTCTATGAGAGGTTGTACAGGTCTGAGCCATCTGGGGGAGGCCGGGAGATGCAGGAATTTCTAGATGGGTTGGAGTACCCGAGGTTAGGGGAGGGGGACAGGGCGACATTAGAAGGGGCGATAGTGGAGCAGGAGATAAAGGATGCGATTGGGAGGATGCAGTCGGGGAAGGTGGCAGGGCCGGATGGGTTTCCGGTGGAATATTATAAAAAATTCAAAGATAAGCTGGTACCGCTGATGGTGGGGATGTTTGACGGGGCGACAGGGAAGGGGGTGTTACCACAAACTTTGGGGCAGGCATCGATTTCCCTGTTGCTTAATAGAGATAAGGATCTGATGGAGTGTGGGTCGTATAGGCCCATATCACGATTAAAAGTGGACGCAAAGATATTGGCGAAGATACTGGTAGTTAGAGGAGTGCCTCCCGAAGGTGATAGGTGAAGATCAGACGAGGTTTGTGAAAGGGAGGCAGCTCTTTTCGAACATTAGGAGGGTATTGAACGTGGTTATGGCACTGGCAGAGGGGAAGGAAACAGAGGTGGTTGTGGCATTGGACGCCGAGAAATCGTTTGACCGGGTGAACCACTCCGGCGTCGGGCCACCCCAAAGGTGCGGAATACTTTGCACCTTCAGGGGCTAGGTCGGCGCCAGAGTGGTTTGCGCCGCGCCGGCGGGCGGGGAAGGGGCTTGGCACTACGCCAACCAGCGCCGAAGGGCCTCCACCGGCTGGCGTGAGTTGGCGCATGCGCGGGAGCGCCAATGTGTGCTGGCGTCATCCCAGCGCATGTGCAGGGGGATTCATTTCCGCGTCGGCCATCGCGAAGGACCACAGCGGCCGACGCGGAAGAATAGAGTGCCCCCACGGCACATGCCAGCCCGCGGCTCGGTGGGCCCCGATCGCGGGCCAGGCCACCGTGGGGATACCCCCCCCCCCCCCAGGGCTTGAGCCCCCGCACCCCCCCGAGGACCCCGGAAGCCTCCTGCGCAGCCAGGTCCCGCCGGCAAATACCTGGTGTAATATACGCTGGCGGGACTGGTCGAAAACGGGCGGCCACTCGGCCCATTGCGGGCCGGAGAATCGCCGGGGGCGGATGGACCGGCAGGGCGCGATTCCCACCCCTGCCAAATCCCCGGCGCCGGAGAATTCGGCAGCCGGTGGGGACAGAATTCACACCGCGCCCTGGCGATTCTCCGACCTGGCGGGGGGGGTCGGAGAATCCCGCCCAGGGTGTCCTTATATGCCGTGACTTGTTGTTATACGTGTCGGAACCGAGTGTGTCAATAGGGGGAGTACTAGAGCTGCTTCAGGTGTTTGGGTCTTTCTCAGGGTACAAATTAAATCTAGACAAGAGTGAATATTTTGTGCTGTCTTGGCCGGGGGTGGGGGCAGGGTTGGGGGGGTAGACATTCCGTAGGGCAGGGACTCACTTTAGATACCTGGGGGTGCAGGTTGCTCGGGATTTGGGGGGGCTCTGCAGGTACAACATTTCTAGTTTGGTGGGGAGGGTGAAAGCTGATCTGGCAAGGTGGGATGGCCTCCCCCTGTCACTGGCGGGTCGGGTACAGGCGATTAAAATTAACATGTTGCCGCGATTTCTGTTTAATTTCCAATGCCTGCCGATTTTCCTGCCAAAGGCAGTTTTTTAGAGCAATTGAGGAATGATTACCTCGTTCATATGGGGAGGGAAGGTGGCCAGAGATAGAAAGGTGCTGCTACAGAGAGGAAGGCAAGCAGGGGGTCTGGGTCTTCCGAACCTGATTATTATTACTGGGCGGCGAATGTGGCGAAGGTACGGAGCTGGGTCAGAGGGGTTGATTCCCAGTGGGTCAGAATGGAGGAGAGTTTGTGCAGGGGGTCGGGATTGAAGGCGCTAGCAACAGCGCCGCTCCCGAAGGCCCCGGGGAAATACTCAGGGAGTCCGGTAGTAATAGCTTCATTGAGAATTTGGAGGCAGTTTCACCAGCACTTCGGGCTGGGGGCAGGGTCAAGGGAAATGCCGATTCGGGAGAACCATAGATTTGAGCCAGGGAGGTGGGATGAAAATTTTCAGAGATGGGAGAAGAAAGGAATTACGACACTAAAAGATTTGTTCTTGGGGGTCGGTTTGCAGGATTGAAGGAGCTGGGAGCGAAGTATGGGCTGGAGCAAGGGGAAATATTTAGATACATGCAGGTTCAAGACTGCCAGAAAGGAGATACAGAGCTTCCCAGTAGAGCCGACTTCCACATTGCTGGAGGAGGTGCTGACGACAGGGGGACTGGAGAAGGAGGCAGTGTCGGCGATTTACGGGGCTATTTTGGAAGAGAAGGCACCGCTGGAAGGTATCAAGGCAAAGTGGGAGGAAGAGTTGGGAGAGGATATGGAGGAGGGGTTCTGGTGGGAGGTGCTCCGGAGAGTGAACACTTCCACCTTGTGCGCGAGGTTGGGGCTGATACAGCTGAAGGTGGTATATAGAGCACACCTTACAAGGGCAAGGATGAGCCGGCTCTTTGAGGGGGTAGAAGGTGTGTGTGAACGTTGCGGGGGGGGGGCCCCCGCAAACCACATTCATATGTTTTGAAGACTGGAGGATTACTGGAAGGAGGTTTTTAGGGGAATCTCTAAAGTGGTGCACGTGAAACTGGACCCGGCCCTTGGGAGGCCATATTCGGGGAATCGGACCAGCCGGGGATGAAAACGGGTGCGGAGGCAGATGTTGTAGCCTTCATCTCGTTGATCGCCCGAAGGCGGATCCTGCTGGGATGGAGAGCAGCCTCTCCACCCTGTGCCCTGGCGTGGCAGGGGGACCTGTTGGAATTCTTGACTCTTGAGAGGGTCAATTTTGAACTGAGGGGAAGGATGGAGGTGTTCTACAATTCATGGAGTTCTACAATTCATTATGCACTTTCGAGAATTGGATTACATCGAACATTAGGCGGGGGGGGGGGGGGGGGGGGGAGGCTAGGAGAGATGGGGGGTACTTTATGTGTTAATGGTGACTATGGGTGATTTCAGATTCCTTTTTGTTATTTGTTTATGTTAACATGCGGGCTAATGTTTGGGGGTTTGGTGGGAGGATGGGATCGTTGTTACTGATATGGGGATTGACATTACATTCGTTACTGATTATTGTTTATTGTTGGGTGTAAATTTGGGAGAAAATGCGAAAAAGGAGGAGAATAAAAATATTTTTTTTAAAAAGAATCATAGAATTTACAGTGCAGAAGGAGGCCATTCGGCCCATCGAGTCTGCACCAGCCCTTGGAAAGAGCTCCCTACCTAAGCCCACACCTCTACTCTGTCCCCGGAGCCCAGTAACCCCCACCGACCATTTTTGGATACAAAGGGCAATTTAGCATGGCCAATCACCTAACCTGCACATCTTTGGACTGTGGGAGGAAACTCCGCGGAGCACCCGGAGGAAACCCACGCAGACATGGGGAGAAAGTGCAAACCCCGCATAGTGACCCAAGCTGGGAATCGAACCTGGGTCCCTGGAGCTGTGAAGCAATTGTGCTAACCACTGTCCTAATATTATTCAACGTGATTAGGGTGCAGACTTTCCCCAGTAACGACTGCCCTTGTGACAGTACTGTATGTTTTAAAGAAAGCCTGCACACACTCATGGGTGGATCAGTAGTGCCCCAATTCTTTATGCGAATTGTTGAATGGTGCAGCAAAGTAGGTGACCCATCCCTTTGACAAAAGGCACATGGCTTGCCCGTAAATCAGGATTGTTCTCAAGTAGCATTGACCTATTTCTCACCACAACTGTGCACTTCAAAGTTGGATTGTTGAACGCTTTAATGTTTTGACTAGTAACTGTTGGAAGAGCATTAGAGGACGGTTATTGAAAGTGTGGTGTGATTGACTGCTGTTTTTCATCATCAGTAATGAAATGACACTTTCAGAAATCTCACGTATTGAAATTCCACATTCCTCGACTGTAATAAAAACATGAGACATTTCATGCATTTTTCAAGAATAGAGCAAAATATACTCCTGATCTGCTGCAAAAGCATTGAACATTTGAATGAATAAAGCTCTGTGAATTGTAATTTAATTGTATTCTGCAAACATTTCACCAGAAACTTTAAAGGGAAGCTTGCTGAAACTCAACACCCTAAAACCGATGTATACATTCCACCATGGTTAAATGATACACACACCAGTCTTAGGACGGGCAGCAAGCTTGCAGAGGTGTGACGTTTTCAAGAAAATTGTACTGCACAGGATCCAATATCTTCACAAAGGAGTTGTTTATTCTCGTCCGTCCTGGCTGTCTTTAATCACTTCCTGAACACAACGCCTCAGAAGGCCCAGTACACAAAGGAATAATCCCTTATCATTGTACTGGTGCAAGTGATCACTTCACTGCCAGTACCACTTGTAAAATCAAAAGCAGAAAGTCAACAGATATTAATAAGTTCCAGCAAATTCAGCCTCAAGAGGAAGGTGTAATAAGCATTTAGCTCATTTTGTTTTCTGTCCGTTACAAGTTTTTCACTTCACCTGTTTGCTGCTTTGTTGCAGTTATTATTTTTTTTACTGCTTCCCAGTGGATTCTGGAATCACAGCCAGATGGAAGGGTGACTCATTTGGAATGTCACAAGCCAGTATGGTCAGAACTAGTCTCAACTATGAAGCCATTGTCATTACATGACCTGCTCCAAGTCACCGTTAACGCTGATGTATGAACCAATGCAGCACGGTAGCATAGTGGGGTAGCATGGTAGCATAGTGGGGTAGCATGGTAGCATAGTGGGGCAGCATGGTAGCATAGTGGGTAGCATGGTAGCATAGTGGGGTAGCATGGTAGCATAGTGGGGCAGCATGGTAGCATAGTGGGGCAGCACGGTAGCATAGTGGGGTAGCATGGTAGCATAGTGGGGTAGCATGGTAGCATAGTGGGGCAGCATGGTAGCATAGTGGGGCAGCATGGTAGCATAGTGGGGCAGCATGGCAGCATAGTGGGGCAGCATGGTAGCATAGTGGGGTAGCATGGTAGCATAGTGGGGTAGCACGGTAGCATAGTGGGGTAGCATGGTAGCATAGTGGGGTAGCATGGTAGCATAGTGGGGCAGCATGGTAGCATAGTGGGTAGCATGGTAGCATAGTGGGGTAGCATGGTAGCATAGTGGGGCAGCATGGTAGCATAGTGGGGCAGCATGGTAGCATAGTGGGGTAGCATGGTAGCATAGTGGGTAGCATGGTAGCATAGTGGGGTAGCATGGTAGCATAGTGGGGCAGCATGGTAGCATAGTGGGGCAGCATGGTAGCATAGTGGGGTAGCATGGTAGCATAGTGGGGCAGCATGGCAGCATAGTGGGGCAGCATGGTAGCATAGTGGGGCAGCACGGTAGCATAGTGGGGTAGCACGGTAGCATAGTGGGGTAGCATGGTAGCATAGTGGGGCAGCACGGTAGCATATTGGGCAGCACGGTAGCATAGTGGGGTAGCATGGTAGCATAGTGGGGCAGCACGGTAGCATAGTGGGGCAGCACGGTAGCATAGTGGGGCAGCACGGTAGCATAGTGGGGTAGCATGGTAGCATAGTGGGGTAGCATGGTAGCATAGTGGGGCAGCATGGTAGCATAGTGGGGCAGCATGGTAGCATAGTGGGGTAGCATGGTAGCATAGTGGGGCAGCACGGTAGCATAGTGGGGCAGCACGGTAGCATAGTGGGGTAGCATGGTGGCATAGTGGGGTAGCATGGTAGCATAGTGGGGCAGCACGGTAGCATAGTGGGGCAGCACGGTAGCATAGTGGGGCAGCACGGTAGCATAGTGGGGTAGCATGGTAGCATAGTGGGGTAGCATGGTAGCATAGTGGGGCAGCACGGTAACATAGTGGGGCAGCACGGTAGCATAGTGGGGCAGCACGGTAGCATAGTGGGGCAGCACGGTAGCATAGTGGGGTAGCATGGTAGCATAGTGGGGTAGCATGGTAGCATAGTGGGGCAGCATGGTAGCATAGTGGGGCAGCATGGTAGCATAGTGGGGTAGCATGGTAGCATAGTGGGGCAGCACGGTAGCATAGTGGGGCAGCACGGTAGCATAGTGGGGTAGCATGGTAGCATAGTGGGGTAGCATGGTAGCATAGTGGGGCAGCACGGTAGCATAGTGGGGCAGCACGGTAGCATAGTGGGGCAGCATGGTAGCATAGTGGGGTAGCATGGTAGCATAGTGGGGCAGCACGGTAGCATAGTGGGGCAGCACGGTAGCATAGTGGGGTAGCCTGGTAGCATAGTGGGGCAGCATGGAAGCATAGTGGGGCAGCATGGTAGCATAGTGGGGCAGCACGGTAGCATAGTGGGGCAGCACGATAGCATAGTGGGGCAGCACGATAGCATAGTGGGACAGCATAGTGGTTAGCACCGTGGCTTCACAGCACCAGGTTCCCAGGTTCAATTCCCTGCTGGGTCACTGTCTGTGCAGAGTCTGCATGTTCTCCCCGTGTGTGCGTGGGTTTCCTCCGGGTGCTCCGGTTTCCTCCCACAGTCCAAAGACATGCAGGTTAGGTGGATTGGCCATGCTAAATTACCCTTCGTGTCCAAAAGAATTAGGAGGGTTTATTGGGTTAGGGGGATAGGGTGGAAGTGAAGGCTTAAGTGGGTCGGTGCAGACTTGATGGGCCGAATGGCCTCCTTCTGCACTATATGTTCTATGTTCTAATGACAACCATGGAAGAACGGTCACAGAATTAGGTAGAATTCATGGTACAGAAACAGGCTTTGCAGCCCAACAGGTCTAGGCTATAATTTATGCTCCACACAGGCCTGATCCACCCTATAAGCATAACCTTCTATTCCTTTCTCCCTCATACGTTTATCCACTTTCCGCTCAAATTCATCAACCGCCACATTAACAACCGTACCCTGCCAATGAGTTACCATCCTCAGGCGAGAAGGGGAGAAAATTAGTGAGGTGAACGGATTATGAAATAAATAAATGCTTTTCTTGAATTTTCAAAGAATATACATAGGAACCAAGTGGCCTCAGCGTTTTCCTGATCTCACCCTAAATTATTAGGAAAGGGTTTGTAATGCTGCTTGAAAGCCCAGGCCAGTTTTCTGCTTGGGGATTATTATGTTTGTACTCTCTGTGGAATCCCCGTCAAAGCAAAGCAAAGAAACTCCAGAAAACCTAAAATACTGCAGCAGGACAACTGCCGACAATAAGACATCTAATCCCACTTTCCAGATCTTGGTCCATAGCTTTGTAGGTTATGCAAGTGCATATCTAATCTCTTTTTAAAACCTATGGGACGGGATTCCCCGCGCCCATGCCGGGTCAGAGAATCGCCCGGGGCGCGCAAAATTCCCGCCATGCCGACGCCAGGACGCGATTCTCCGGCGGCCAGAGAATCGGCTCCAATCGTGCCTGCGTGGTCGCCGCGGCACCAGTCGGGGGCTGCTGAAATGAGCCCCCGCGGCAATTCTCCGTGGGCAATGGTCCGAACTCCCGCTGACTCCAGCCGCCGTGTTTCCAACCTGAACCACCCAGCAGAAGCTCGGACCCGCGGCCGCGGTGGACATCCTGGTGGGGGGGGGGGGGGGGGGGCGGGGGGGATCTGACTCCGGGGCCCTCCACGGGGTCCAGTCCCGCGATTGGGGGCAACCTGGAGGGGGCCTACCTCCTTCCGCGCGGCCCGCTGTGAGGTCCCCGACATGTTGTTCCGCGCCGGCGCGGAGACGGCAACCACGCGCATGCGCGGGCGCAGTGATGGCCGTCGCGTGCATGGGCGGACCCGCGCTGGCCGTGCAGGGCCGCCTTTCGGCGCCAGAGCAGCGCGCAGCCCTCCAGCGCTGTGCTAGCCCCCTGAAGACCAATGATTTGCTGGGCCAGGACACCTGTTGACACCGGCGTACACCACTCCGGTGTTTACGCCGGTGTCAACACTTGGCCGGGATTTCTGAGAATCCCGGCCATGCGCTTTTCTGTCTCCACCTTTCTTTCAGGCAGTGAATTCCGGGTGAAAAAGTTCTCTTCAACTTCTGTCTAACCTCCAAAATCGATGCCTCCTGGTTATGGGCCACTCAACCAAAGGAAATAGGACTTTCCTATACACTCTGTCGCGAACCCTCATAATTTTATACACTTCAATTAGGAGACTCCTCTGTACACTCTCCTGTGTAATCACATCATTCCTAAGGTGCAGTAAACTGTAGTGTAGAACTGCCCAAAGTACTCCAGCTGTGGCCTAACCAGTGTTTTATACAGTTCCAGCATAACCTCCCAGTTGTTATATCCTAAGCCTCGGCTATTAAAGAGTTGACAGCCTTTTGGCCACCTTATTGCCATCTTCAGGGATCAGGGAAGCCGGGCCCTATTTTTTCCAGTATTTTCAAGTAACTGGTGGGAAAGAAAAGAGTCAAAGTCCTGTCAGGGGCAGGGATGGGGAAAGGGATAGCGCGGACCATCAGGTTACTGATTGTGGTTGGATACAATGCCGCCACTGCTGAAAGTCCACAGCGCCTTCTACATTTGAAATGCCTGTTATTTTATGGTCCAATCATCTTACAAAAGGATTGACATCCGGTTGCGGCTATGCTGAGCTAAGTCGCACGTCCGGCAGCTCCCGCCAGAAAAGGACTTTTTGGGCTCTTTTTAGGGGCCCCAGCGGCATTTGTTCGATGGTTCCCAGTGTGGGAAGGTGACAGTACGATTTCCCCGGCACTGTATGGATTGGACCAGGAGTGGAGCGGTGAAAAAAGTGATTTTGTTGCAGCGAAAGGTGCAAGGGAGGAAAACCAAGATGGCGGCGGGTGGAGACCAGGCAGCGTGGTCGCAAGAGCAGCAGGAGTTTCTCAAGCTCTGCTCCACGGAATTGAAAGCAGAGCTGCTGGAGCCGATGAAGGCTTCGATCGACAAGCTGGTCGAGACCCAGAAGGCCCAAGGGGCGGCGATCCGGGAGGTGCGGCAGAAGGCCTTGGAGAATGAGGATATTGGGCCTGGCGGTGACTGTAGAGGCGCACAAGGCGCTGCATAAGAAATGGCAGGAGAAGTTCGAGGACATGGAGAATCGGTCGAGGAGGAAGAACCTGCGGATTCTGGTTCTCCCGGAAGGAGTGGAGGGGTCGGATGCTGGAGCATACTTGGTCACGATGCTGAACACGTTGATGGGCGCGGGTGCCTTCCCGAGGCCCCTAGAGCTGGATGGGGCGCACCGAGTCCTGGCGAGGAGGCCCAAGTCGCTGCGGGTGGTATTGGTGCGGCTCCACCGCTTGGTGGACAGGGAGTGTGTCCTAAGATGGGCAAAAAAGGAGCGGAGCAGCAGGTGGGAGAATGCAGAGGTCCGTATATACCAGGACTGGAGCGCGGAGGTGGCCAAGAAGAGGGCTGGGTACAATCGGGCTTAGGCGGTTCTGCATCGGAAGGGGGTGAAATTCGGGATGCTGCAGCCGGCGCAACTGTGGGTCACATTTAAGGACCGGCACCATTACTTTGAGACTCCGGAGGAGTCGTGGACTTTTATCCAGGCCGAAAAGTTGGACACGGACTGAGGGTCGGTTGTGAGGGAAGGTCGCGAGGGGCTACTGTGGTTACTGTGCTTTGGGGGATGTTCTGTTCTGTTCTGTATTGTTTCCTTGGGTGCTGGGTGGGGTAGGGTGAAATGGTTCGAAGTGGGGGTTTTGTGAGAGTGTGGGCGTTGGTGGTCGGAAAGACGGGGCCCCGTTGGGGGGGGGAGGGGAGATGGGAGTCCCGAGGTGGGGGAGCTGGGAAGGGCCGCAAAAGGGGACTGCGCCAGAGAGGGCGGGGCCGGTTGGATGGAAAGCGCGGGCTTTTTCCCGCGATAGGGAAGAAAGAGGGCGGGGCCAGGGGGAAGGGCGGTGTTGGAGAGGACTGTCCGCTGATGGACAGGAGGGGGGGGGGGGGAGACTACCACACTGGGGGGTCAATGGAGTGGCGGGAGTGGCCGGGGTCAGCAGGAGTCAGCTGACTTACGGGAGTGCTATGGGGGGAGCAATGCAGCTAGGGGGCGACCTAGCTGGGGTGGTGGGGTGGGGGGGGGGGGGGGGACTGGGTTGCTGCTGCATTGGCCAAAGGGGAGCTGGAGCTCGGAGAGAGCGTCGGGGTGGGGGGCGGCCGCTGGGGGGAATGGAGAGGGCGGGAGGCGCGGGCACATGGCTGGCCTAGAAAAGGGGATGGTTAATCGGCGGGGGGGGGGGGGGGGGGGGGGGGCGGGAAGCCCCCTGATCCGGCTGATAACTTGGAATGTGAGAGGCCTGAACGGGCCGGTCAAGAGGGCCCGTGTGTTCGCGCACCTGAAGGGACTGAAGGCAGGTGTGGGTATGCTCCAGGCGGCGCATTTGAGCATGGCAGATCAGGTTAGGCTGAGAAAGGTGTGGGTAGGGCAGGTTTTCCACTCGGGGTTGGACGCAAAGAATCGAGGGGTGGCGATTTTGGTGGGGATGCAGGTGTCGTTCGAGGCGCTGAACATCGTGGCAGACAATGGAGGTAGGTATGTGATGGTGAGTGGTAAGCTGCAGGGGGTGCGGGTGGTATTAGTGAATGTATATGCCCCGAATTGGGACGATGCCGGATTTATGCGGCGCATGTTGGGCCGGATTCCGGACCTGGAGGCAGGGAGCTTGATAATGGGGGGAGGGGACTTCAACACGGTACTGGATCCAGCACTGGACCGCTCCAGGTCCAGGACGGGTAAGAGGCCGGCGGCAGCCAAGGTGCTGAGGGGGTTTATGGACCAGGTGGGAGGAGTGGACCCAGGGAGGTTTGTCAGGCCGGTGGCCAGGGAATTTTCTTTTTTTCCCCACGTCCATAAAGCCTACTCCCAGATAGATTTCTTCGTTATGAGTAGGGCACTAATCCCGAGGGTGGAGGACACGGAGTATTCGGCCATAGCCATCTCAGGCCTTGCCCCGCATTGGGTGGAGCTGGAGCAAGGGGAGGAGAGGGACCAGCGCCCGCAGTGGCGCCTGGATGTGGGCTTGCTGGCGGATGAGGAGGTGAGCGGGCGGATCCGGGGGTGCATTGAAAGCTATCTAGAGACTAACGATAATGGGGAGGTGCAGGTGGGGGTGGTCTGGGAGGCGCTGAAGGCGGTGATTAGGGGAGAGCTAATCTCCACTAGGGCCCACAAGGAGAAGAAGGAGAGGAGCGAGAAGGAGAGATTGGTGGGGGCGATTTTAAGGGGCTGGGGAGTATGCAGGCGGGGAAGGCACCGGGGCCAGATGGGATCCCGGTGTAATTTTACCGGAAGTACTTGGACCTTCTGGGCCCTCTACCAGTGAGGACCTTCAATGAGGCGAGGGAGGGGGGCCCTACCCCCGACGATGTCCAGGGCGCTGATCTTGCTGATCTTGAAGCGGGACAAGTACCCATTACAGTGTGGGACGTACAGGCCAATCACGCTCCTCAATGTGGACGCGAAGCTGTTAGCGAAGGTGTTGGCTACCAGAATTGAGGACTGTGTCCCAGGGATGATTCACGAGGACCAGACGGGTTTTGTGAAGGGAAGGCAGCTAAATACCAATGTGCGGAGGCTCCTTAACGTAATCATGATGCCTACAGTGGAGGGGGAGGCGGAGATAGTGGCGGCGATGGACACCGAGAAGGCCTTCGATAGGGTGGAGTGGGGGTACCTTTGTGAAGTGTTGAGGAGGTTTGGGTTCAGGGAGGGGTTCATTAGTTGGGTTAGGTTACTTTACGAAGCCCTGGTGGTGAATGTGGCCACGAATCAGGGGAGGTCGGAATACTTTCGGCTGTACCGGGGGACGAGGCAGGGTGCCCCCTATCCCCCTTGCTATTTGCATTGGCAAGTGAGCCTTTGGTTATGGCTCTAAGGGAGTCCAGGAACTGGAGGGGGCTGGTCCGGTGGGGGGGGGGAGGAACACCGGGTATCGTTGTATGCCGATGACCTGTTACTGTATGTGGCGGACCCAGTGGGGGGGATGCCGGAGGTGATGCGGATCCTCAGGGAGTTTGGGGACTTTTCCGGGTATAAGCTCAATGTGGGGAAGAGTGAGCTCTTCGTGGTACACCCAGGGGACCAGGGAAGGGGGATAGACGAGCTTCCACTGAAGAGGGCGGAAAGGAGTTTTTCGGTATCTGGGGATCCAGGTGGCCAGGAGCTGGGGGGCCCTACACAAGCTCAACTTGATGCGACTGGTGGAGCAGATGGAGGAGGCGTTTAAAAGGTGGGATATGCTGCCACTCTCCCTGGCGGGTAGGGTGCATTCGGTGAAAATGACGGTGCTCTCGAGGTTCCTTTTTGTGTTCCAGTGCCTCCCCATCCTGATCCCTAAGGCCTTTTTTAAGTGGGTCAGCAGGAGCATCATGGGATTTGTGTTGGTGAAAAAGACCCCGAGGGTGAGAAGGGTGTTTCTGGAATGGAGCAGGGACAGAGGAGGGTTAGCGTTGCCTAATCTGTGTGGGTACTACTGGGCTGCCAATGTGGCGATGATACATAAGTGGGTAATGGAGGGGGAGGGGGTGGTGTGGAAGAGGCTGGAGATGGCGTCCTGTGTGGGCACAAGCCTGAGAGCGCTGTGACAGCATCGCTGCCGCTCCCGCCGACAAGGTACACCACGGGTCCGGTGGTGGCTGCGACTTTGAAAATTTGGGGGCAGTGGAGACGCCACAGGGGTGAGGTAGAGGCTTCGGTTTGGTCCCCGATCCGAGAGAACCATCGGTTCGTCCCGGGGAGAATGGATGGAGGGTTCCTGAGCTGGCACAGGTCAGGAATTAGAAGGATGGGAGACCTGTTTTTAGATGGGACGTTTGCGAGCCTTGGGGCGCTGGATGAAAAATTTGGGCTTCCCTCCCGGAAATGCCTTCAGGTACATGCAGGTAAGGGCGTTTGTAAGACGGCAGGTGTGGGAGTTCCCGCTGTGTCCAGTACGTAGGATCCAGAATAGGGTGCTCTCGGGGGTGTGGGTTGGAGAAGGCAAGGTCTCGGTGATCTACCAGGAGATGCAGGAGGAGGAGGAGACCTCGGTGGAGGAGCTAAAGGGTAAATGGGAGGAGGAGCTTGGGGAGGAGATAGACGAGGGTACGTGGGCGGAAGCCCTGGGTAGGGTTAATTCTTCCTCCTCTTGCGCCAGGCTTAGCCTGATGCAATTTAGGGGCGCAATTCTCCCACCGGGAGACTAAGTCTTGACGCCGGAGTGAAAACCGGAGTGTTTCACTCCGGCGTCGGATGCCGCTCCTAGCCTCCCGGGGGCAGGAGACTAGGCCGCGTCATTTACGCGCGCCGGGTCTGGGCGCCACGTAAAAGTGGCGCCGCGTAGAATCGGCGCCGTGTAAATGACATCACCCGCGCATGCACGGTTGCCGTCCTCCCCGCGGCCGCCCCGCAAGAAGATGTCACATGGATCTTGTGGGCCGGCAGAGGAAAGGAGGTCCTCCTTCAGAGAGGCTGGCCCGCCGATCGGTGGGCACCGATCGCGGGTCAGACCCTTTTTGAGGCCCCCCCCCGGTGTAGGAAACCTCCTCCCCCCCCTCACACGGCGCACCCCCAGCGTTCCCGTGCTGTTCCCGTCGGCAGCGACCAGGTGTGGATGGCGCCGGCGGGAACCTGTCGTGTTGGGCAGGCCGGTCAGCCCAACCGGGCCGGAGAATCGCCGCTTGCTCGTTACCAACGGCAAGCGGCGATTCTCCCAGCGGCCAGCCGTGATTCGCGCCGCGCCGGTTTGGGGGGGTGGGAGAATCGTGTGCGGGCATCGGGGCAGCGTGGCGGGACTCGCGCGGCGCCCGGGCGATTCGCCCACACGGCGTGGGGGGGGGGAGAGAATTCCACCCAAGGTTCTTCACAGAGCGCAAATGACAGGGGCGAGGCTGAGCAGGTTCTTTGGGGTGGAAGGCTCGGGGAGCCCAGCAAATCACACCCATATGTTCTGGGCATGCCCGGCGCTGGATGGGTTCTGGAGGGGCATTGCGAGGACGGTGTCTAAGGTGGTGAACACCCGGGTTAAGCCGAGCTGGGGGTTAGCACTATTTGGGGTTTAGGACGAGCCGGGAGTGCAGGAGGCGAAAGAGGCCGGTATTCTGGCCTTTGCGTCCCTGGTAGCCCGGCGGAGGATTCTGCTACAGTGGAAGGATGCGAGGCCCCCGAGCGTGGAAGCCTGGATCAGTGACATGGCAGGGTTCATTACATTGGAGAGGATAACATTTGCCTTGAGAGGGTCTGTGCAAGGGTTCTTCAGGAGGTGGCAACCGTTCCTAGACTTTCTAGCGGAGCGTTAGGAGGTGGTCAGCAGCAGCAGCCCGGCGGGGGAGGGGGGGGGGGCGCGGCTGGGGGGGAAGAGGAGGGGGGGGGGTGTACTTTGTGTTTACTACTGTGTTTATTATTGCTTAATGGGGGGTTTGTATATTGGGGGAATTTGTGATGTAAGATGTTTATTTATGTGTTCTTTGTTTTTCTTTTTTCTGTAAGGGGGGGTTTTGTTGAAAATATGTTAAAAATTTGAATAAAAATATATATTTTTAAAAAATCATCTTACAAAAGATTATGTTTGGAAATCAATAGATGTTAAGTAGCAGCTCTGTATGAATTGATAACTGTTTAAATATTTTAATAGCTACTAAAAAAATTTTTATTAAAAAGCCACACTGATTTTGGTTCACAAATAGCTGTTGGTAAAGATTAGTGAAAGAAAATCCTGAGAAAAGTGCAGAAAAACATGCAGCCCAATGACTGCTGGGTAAACTATATATTATTCCCTGATTTAAGCCTTGGGCTAGATTTACAGTGGAGTAGCTAAACTACACTAACATTTATCGTGACCTCCAATTAGTGACCTTCTGTCATGGGTTGTTAGTGACGTACATTCAGCAGTTCTACAAGGCTGTCTATAATCTTCATTAAACCATTAATGTTTAAGGTGACTTGCTTAACGTTAAGAAGAAGACACAATACCAGGTAAATAAAACAGATGATCTCCTTAGCACTGCATCATCGGTTGTGGCAAATTTACTTTATGCTGATTTGCTGGGAAGATCACAGAATCATAGAATTTACTGTGCAGAAGGAGGCCATTCGGCCCATCGAGTCTGCACCAGACCTTGGAAAGAGCATCCTACTTAAGCCCTAGCCCCGTAACTCAGTAACCCCACCTAACCTTTTTGGACACTAAGGGCAATTTAACATGGCCAATCTACCTAACCTGCACATCTTTGGACTGTGGGAGGAAACCTGAGCACCCGGAGGAAACCCACGTAGACACGGGGAGAACGTGCAGACTCCGCACAGACAGTGACCCAAGATGCAGTGCCATTTTCAACAGGACGCTACTCTCATCCGCTCACCATTTTCTCTCCTCCTCCCTTGGGAAGGAGTGATTCGGGCAACGACATTGTTCCGTACCCGTTGAGATCCGACCCATTCAATCTTTATGCGGGAATGAAATGATACAGTCACCGTGAACAGCCTATTCAACTGTGGAGTCCATCTCCGGGAAGCATAATCCTGTCTTAATGCAATATTCGTACAAGCGTACTTTTTACCAGGAGGTCGCTGGGGTGGGGGTTTGGGAGATTTGCTCTCTCTCTTTGACCCTGAAGTGTGTTACAGCTAACTGTGTCATACACACTGCTGCTCCAGGTGAGTTAGCTCAATTCTGACTTGGGGTTGAACCTAGGATATTGGCTTTGCAACTCTAAATAAATAAAACTTCCTCCTCCATATATTTCAACACTATGCTTTCACTGTTCACACGATCCACCACAGAAGCTGCAAGATGCTTTTATGTTCCTGAACATTCCTAGAATCATGCCAGCTTTCCTCTGTTGCTGATTCAGTCTGTTCATTCCGTCCATGGATTTGGCAGCAGGGTCAGAGCAGCCCATGTGTCAGATGTGCACCTTTACATATACTGTAGTTCAAAGTCACACGTGTGGTTTTACAGCCTTGGCCAAGGAATGAGGATGGTCCATACAGCTCAAACATACTGCACTGGATAACCTCTGTCAAGGCCAGAGCCAAAATCCAAAGCAAATTCAAATAGCACTGACAGGGACTGTTTATTTTTTTGTCATCACCAACATTTTTGGTTGGAAGGAAGGAGTGAAACCTTCACCCCATAAAAGTTTGACTTCATTCCAATGGAAGGAGAATCAAGCCATTCAATCTGAGGCAGTCCAGATGAAGCACATAAAAAAATATAGCATGGGTTTACCTATATAGAAAGGGGCCATCCAGGGCTGGATAAACTAGAGACTTAAGTGAAACTCGTCAGTGTTTTACATAATCTGTGATACATTAAATTACTTATTACTTTAATCTATGAGGTGACCCCATTGCAATGTTCAACATGTGTCTTATCTTTCCATCATTTTCATGTGCAAGTATTTATTCTAATGAAGATTGCCTTTATATTGCAGATTACACTGATAAATCCTTTCAATTGTTTTCTTACCAATTGAAAATGTTTTACTAATCTTAAATTTATATTGTTCCTGAACACAAACTGAAATTCCTAAATTTAATTCCAATAGTATGGAAAAGTCTAGATTATTAGGGATGACGTCAGCACCATTATTCCGCCAGCAGTACATGCGTGGCATATAGTAAACAGATGATCAATGCCTTCTTTGGGAAAGCAAACAGATCTAGCACTTTCAGGAGTAGCAGGATTGGGCTTTGGGTTTACTCAGATTGCAGGATCCACTCAAACCTATGGGGGTTATTGAGTGAATCCCTGTCACGCTGGGACCTCTTTTACACAGCACAATCACTTCCATGAGTTAGAAAGGTCACCAGTTCATTAACGTGTAGCTGGCATGTCATATGTGACATTTCATGAACGATTGTGCTTACTTTGCTGGCTGCC
The DNA here is from genome assembly GCF_047496885.1 of Scyliorhinus torazame. Lineage (NCBI taxonomy): Eukaryota > Metazoa > Chordata > Chondrichthyes > Carcharhiniformes > Scyliorhinidae > Scyliorhinus > Scyliorhinus torazame. Next base: position 61,458,540 of record NC_092707.1, read on the forward strand.
GTCATGAAACTTTTGGATTATGCCAGTCAACCACCGTATGTTCCTGCAAAGCAAGTTAATGATAGTTACCTAGAAAAAATGGGTGACTTCCTTCACATCTGGCTCAGGATATTAGGAAGTCACGGTCAGCGACAGACCTCCACTAAAATTATGCTTCAATTAAAACCCTCATCAAGCAAACAATAGGAACCCTGAGACAACCATTCAAATATCTGGATAGGACTGATGGCTTTCTTGGGCACACCGCAGAGTTTACAGTCTGATCATCATATCCTTAATGCTGCATACCTTTGTGTAACACAGTCCACTATTTGAGGAATGTCAACATTATAATGAAGGGACGCCTGTAGCATGGAAGAGGGTGAGGAGTGGGACACGTCCAACTGTTAACTGCGATGAGAGCTGGGCTGTGAGAAGACCCACTTGTTAGCTCTTATGTCACCTCTATTTCTCCCTGTTCCCCCAATGAATCCTCCCTGTGCACTGCCCTCAACCACACAAAGTCTTGCAGGATATCTATTTTGTACTCGTGCTTGGCATGATAAGTGTGAGGATGCCCCAAAGTGTCTCAAAGCCAATTAATTATTTTTCCAAAGTGTAGTCGCTGTGGAAAAACACCAATTTTCAATGGCAAGGTCCCAGGAACAGGTGCAGGAAGAATAAGTAATTATTCTGTTTCATTGATATTGGTTGAGGAGTAGATGTTAGCTCGGAGTGCGGTCCTTCTTCAAATAGTTCCATTGTTTATGTCCACCTGATAGGCCAGATAGTCTCAGGTTAATGTGAAAGACAGCGCCTGCGGCAGTGCAGCACCTACTCAGTATTTTACTGAAATGTGAGGCTAGGTTGTTGCTCAGCCGATTGACCTTCAAATTCACAAGTGTGAGGCATACCAACACTGGAATCAGATAGCTGTGAGAGGAGTAGCAGCTTTTGAGGGAGTGAGTGGAACATAAAGATGGTGCAATAAAGGGCGGGATTCTCCGGCCACGTTCGCCCGGTGACCGGAAAATCCCGCCCGAGGTCAATCGATTTTCCCATTGTCAGCGTCTTGTCCGTGGCGTTCTTGCGGCGGGCGGGGCGGAAGAATCCAGCCCAAAGTCTGCTCGACTGACTAATGGGCAACCATAAGAGTGGGAAAGGAAAAGGTTGATGGTGCAGAGGTAAATATGAGGTCCTGCAAAGTGGTGCTGAAGGAATGAGAGCAGGGAAGGGGAGTCTTGCTCCTGTTTAAATCATTACATTTCTCTCTTCACTGCAGCCAGTACCTGGAGTCAATGCTGATTACAGCCACAGCTGTGTCACCCTTCACTATACCCGTTCCTCAATCCACCCTGATATATACTGACCATCTGAGGGCAAGAGCAATCGCCCTCCTCTCATGAACCAGCCCCATGTGCATTTCCACGGAAATATTCAAGAACCTCGGGGCCCTTCTTGTTCCCAAACATCTTCCTCCAGATTTCCATTGTCTCGTTTCTGTCTGATCCTTTTTTTAATCCATTTATGGCTAGCGGGCATCGCTGGTTATGCCAGCATTTATTGCTCATCCCTAGATGCCCTTCAGAAGGTGGTGGTGAGTTGCCTTCTTGAACTGCTGCAGTCCTTGAGGCGTAGGTACACCCACTGTGCTGTTAGGGAGGGAGTTCCAGGATGTTGGTCCAGCGCCAGTGAAGGAACAGCGATATATTTCCAAATCAGGGTGGTGAGTGACTTGGAGGGGAACCTCCAGGTGGTGGGCTTCCCAGGTATCTGCTGCTCTTGCCCTTCTAGATGGTAGCGGTCGTGGGTTTGGAAGGTGCTGGCTAAGGAACCTTGGTGAGTTACTGCAGTGCATCTTGCAGATAGTACACACAGCTGCCACTGTTTGACGGTGGTGGAGGGTTTGAATGTGGAAGGGGGAGCAATCAAGTGGGCTGCTTAGTCCTGGATGGTGTTGAGCTTCTTGAGTTGTTGGAGCTACACCTATCCAGGCAAGTGGAGAGTATTCCATTACACTCCTGACTTGTGCCTTGTAGATGGTGGTCAGGCTTTGGCGGGGTCAGGAGCTGAGTTACCCACTGTAGAACTCCTAGTCTTTGATTTGCCCTGGTAGCCACAGTGTTAATATGGCCAAATCACAATAAAACTGCTCCTTTCAGTTTGTTGGAACCTTCAACAGCAGCAGATCTCCCACCTCGTCACCAGTGAGCTACCTAAGGGAAACGTATTTCACACTGGCAGGTTGTCAACTGCATGCTAATGAGTGAGTTACCTGGAAATTGGGGTAGTAACTACCTCTCCTCTCTCCCTCACAGTGGCTCTTTTTGTCCTTCGGCTTACCTTTTGCCAGTTTCTGCTGGGCCGCCAAAACTGACCATCAAGTGTACCAAAAATAGTACAGTGATTGAAATCTAATCTCAACATGTGGGCCATATCAAGTGGTTGCTGTGCAATAGCATTGGGATTTGATTGTGGGATTGAATAGGGCTTAACTATCCAGCACGTCAATCTTTTTCCATCCAACACTTTAGTGCTGTAATTTCCAATCAAATAGGGTGGATCGCATAACAGGAGTGCAGAAGAATTTGAATCAGGGTCCTTTACCCGATATAAGTCCAGATATTTTAATGCCACATTTCCACTGACGATCAGAGGTCAGAGTGAGCTGCTCTGTCCTGTGTCCGTTTCCTTCTGCCTCCTTCATTCAACTCGCCATCTGTTCTGTCTACCATGTGCAACAAGAGGGGGAGGGGAAAGGGCCAGATACACACAGAGCTCCTCTGCTGCACTCACTCACACACACACACACATCTGTCATACACCACCGCCGCTATATTCAGATGAAAACGTTGCAGTGGTCCCGCTGAGAGGCATCTGTGAGAACCAGGCAGCTCCGCTCCCTCAACATTCCTCCACAGCCATGCAAACTGAGTCCAGCCAAGTCACTTCTAAAGGCAGTGTCAGGAAAAGGAAGTTTAGGCTCAGATCAAACACAAGTGTAAACGATAACAGTTTGTTTTATTTATATTCTGTGAACACACTTGAGTCAAATCTTAATATTCTGCTGTTGAAGGTTTGTGCGCTTACAGTGATTCTGGTTCGGGCTGAGTTGACAGCATTTACACGACTGCCTGCCAATATTGGAAATCCCATTACACAGCTGTGGAGGAAGAATCTCAGTACAGCGGTATCAAATCAACACACGGTGTCTCCTGTTGCTTGGAGATACACAAAGCAGGATTTAGAGGCTGTTTCAGGAGCTTACTCCAGAATCAAGCCAGGTCCTTATATGCATTACACCTGATGCAGGTTATGGCACAACAATGGAGAACGGCGTTTTATGCACTTGACAGGAATGGAGTTGGATTTCTTCCCTTAAGACCTTACAAATAGCCAATCAGAATATGTGTAAGCAGCTTTTAATCAAACAGCCATTTAAGTACTTTTGGTGCAAGGCATCAGTTTTAATGGGCTTCAGTTCCATCGACTGTTTCAAACGTTGCCATTAAATTGAAATACAACATGCACTTTGCAGATTTATATCGAGTCAGATAAGACATGAATATTCCACAAAGGAAGATGGCTTCCTTGTTCACGGAGCAAAGGGGCAGGTAGGGGAAGGAAATCTCTACCTTCTTTGACTGCTATCACAGTCTTATCCTCTTGTGCAGCAAATGTTCCATAGCTTCCACTTGAATGATGGACACAATCTGTCATGAAAGGAAACAAATTCATGAAGCTACGTTTGTTTTTTTAAATAAATTCAGAGTGCCCAATTCTAATTTTTTTCCAAGTAAGGGGCAATTTAGCATGGCCCAATCCACCTACCGGCACATCTTTGGCTTGTGGGGGTGACATGGGGAGAATGTGCAAACTCCACGCAGACAGTTACCCGGGGCCCGGATCGAACCAAGGCCCTCAGCATCTTAATCACTGCACCACCGTGCTGCCCCATGAAACCACATTTGTATGTTTGAAGAAACAAGTATTCTTCCTGGTTTTTTTTATATTAGTTTTCTTTCAAGCCATTCGTAAGTAAGGCGGTTGTGGGGTGTTGGAGGGCAAACTACTGAACTTGGAGCAAGGTAGCAGGAAGTGGCAGCCATCTTGCCAACTGAATGCCCACTTGAGGTGCAACATGAATGGAATTTCCGAGGAGTGCGTTCCAGGAGAGCAGCTTGAGCCAAACATTCACTTCTTCCTCCATTCGCTGCATACCAGAGCAAAAATACCCGAATGTTCAGAGGCCAATGACATCAAACTGTCACAAAGAACTAGGTTAAAAGAGTCATCTTCAGTAACACAAGCACAATGATATCCGGCGTTACTGTGAACAACAGCCAGGTTTCCATATTACACAATGGAGCCGGGTGTCACCAGTACCTGAATGAAATGTTAAAGCAATACAGGCTTACTCACCAAGACAGTGGGAATAAAACAAGCAATTCGATCTTTACTGTCCAGGATTCCAAATTGTCTTATGCTACTGATGAAGATCTTTAACAGATGTGGGCCAACATGGAGCTTGAAAGTCAGTGAACATTAGTGGTGCTTTAGGAAACAAATGAAATGCTCATTTGGAAAATTCAGCAATGCACCAGGCTGGCAAACAACAATCGTCGGATTTCGTTTAATAACTCATCTTTGTGCCTGACTCTTGTTTCAAATGTTGATTTAAAGAAGGAAACTGGCATAAAAGGGGGGAAAATGTTGGAATGCGTATCACCTCCAGCACCATCTGCACAGCCAGGAGACAAATTAACGCTATGACGACTGGCCGTACTGGCATGAACTTTTTTCTCCACAAGACAGCTTTCAGAAAGAAAGTGCAGTAAATGGGAAAGTCTCAGATGTTTGGAGACGGTTTACAAACATTGCCAAGGACATAGCCCACCAACAACATTGGATAAGTTATTGTTTAGCCCTTTGAGCACTGCAGAAGCAATTTTGCTACAGACCACAAATAGTGCACTGCATGACATAGATTCCCATTTTCTTCCAGGTGCACTATTTATAGAATCTGTTACGGGGCTTTTCTGCCTGAAATTCAATATCCAATTTTTACATATTGTTACCACATGCAAAAAATGGCAGTTCATTAGTCTTCAAAGAGGTGAAATGGAAGACCTCCGCTGGTCAGAACGACCCTGCCAGTAAAAGCCTTGCACAAGATTCATGGTCATTGCTTCGTATTTTAAGAGCGTCATTGTAAAGAACTGCACCAATCTGCAAACAGACCTCTGACTTTATTATGTCATTAAAATTATTTCTTGAAAACACAGAAAATTATTCTTCTGTAGTGTTTGAAAAGCTAATAGAGATTCAGGGTGTTAAGTGCTGGAGAGGTCCCCTTTAAACACTTTTCTTCATTGAAGATTTTCTGTATTTAAAAAAAATCTTATTCCCAACTTCATATTTGCTAAATATAACTGTAAACATTATATAAGACACCATTGTTGTTATTGAATAGCATATTATTATCATATTACAGTAGTGCCTCAAATCCAATGGTTCAAGAACCAGAATTGTCTGGTGTGGAGATGCTGGCGTTGGACTGGGGTGGGCACAGTAAGAAGTCTTACAACACCAGGTTAAAGTCCAACAGTTTTGTTTCGAATCACTACCTTTCGGAGTGAAGCTCCTCCCTCAGGCGAATGAAGAGGTGGGTTCCACAACCACATATATAGAAAAAGTCAATGATACAATACGATACTTTGAATGCGAGTCTTTGCAGGTAATTAAGTCTTTACAGATCCAGATGGAGCGACGGATTCTTTACGTCATTTATGATTACTTTCATTTGCTGGGATGGATGTCCTGTTCCCCCCTTGAGTTCTCAGGGAGGTTAGGATGGTCCACTTCCCCGGTTTGACCCATGTGGGAGAGATCCGTGGCCCCTCCTGTGAGTAGCTTTCCTCACCGTTTCTTCTCTGCTATATGTAAGCTCCCTTTCATCAAGGCGGTGCTCCCTTCCACCACCCCCTTCTTACCCCTCCCACCCCCCCCCCTGGCTTTCCCTTCCTATCTGCTCGCGCTCCCCCCGCCCCCCACCCCCCCTCCCCCCCCCCCCACCCTCCACCCCCTTCCCTCCCTGTCTACAGCTCTGGATGCTCTGACACCATGAAGACGGCCACAGAAAGGCACGGCTCCATTCCAAACACACAAGCCTAGACAAGGCTTTGAAAAAGGCCGTCCAGAACTCACTGAATCTGGGTAGGACCATAAGACCATAAGACATAGAAGCAGAATTAGGCTACTCAGCCCATCGAGTCTGCTCCGCCATTCAATCATGGCTGATATTTTCTCACCCCCATTCTCCTGCCTTCTCCCCATAACCCCTGATCCCTTTATTGATCAAGAACCTATCTATCTCTGTCTTAAAGACACTCAGTGATTTGGCCTCCACAGCCTTCTGCGGCAAAGAGTTCCACAGATTCACCTCCCTCTGGCTGAAGAAATTCCTCCTCATCTCTGTTTTAAAGGATTGTCCCTTTGTGGCGACTAGGGGCTTTTCACAGTAACTTCATTGAAGCCTACTTGTGACAATAAGCGATTTTCATTCATATCTTATCTATAGCTAACCACAAAATCTGATTTCTATCAACCACCAATGCCTCCACAATCTCCTCAGCTTCTCTGCTATATGCAGAACATATGGGTGTGGTTGGCCGGGGCCCCCGATACCGTATGCACCTATGCTCCACCTTCGGGAAGAACCCGCTCATGTGTGTCTTAGTAAGGTGCTCTCTGTGCACCACCTTGAGATGCATCAGTCTTAGCCTGGTGCATGAGGAGGTGGAGTTAATCCTGTGCAGCGCTTCGATCCAGAGTTCTCCCCCTATCTCCGCCCAGCTCCTCCTCCCATTTCTGTCTGGTCTCGTCCAGTGGGGTCCTGAACTTTTCTGTGAGTCATCCGTAGATGTCGCCACATTTGTCATCCCCTAACCAGTCCAGTCTTACCATGGTGTCCAGAAATGTGTGTCTGGGTCTTTGGGGGAATGTTTTTGCCTCCTTGCGGAGAAAGTGGCGCAGCTGCAGGTACCTGAGCTTGTTCCCTTTCGGGAGTTTGAGCCTCTGAGAGTTCCCCCAAGGTCACCAGTCTATCGTCCACATACATGTCCTTCACTCTCAATGTCCCTCTGTCCTCCCTCCACGTCCCAAATATGGCGTCTATCCTCACTGTGTGAACCTGTGGTTGTTGCAGGTGGGGGCCTCTATGGACATTTCACCAAGCTGAAATGGCGCCTGAACTGGTTCCATGTCATTACTGTCGCCACTACCACTGGGCTCCTGGACTGTGTGCGTTGCGGGGCTGGGAGTGGGACTGTGGCCAAAGCTCGGAGAGACATCCCCATGCAGGAGGTCTCCTCCATATGGACACAGTCCACCTCCGGCTCCCTTAATAAACACCTCACCCTCTCTGCGTTTGTCGCCCAATTGTAAAATAGGAAATTCGGTAGGGTCAGGCCTCCCTCGCTGTAAGATGGCCAGGCATACCCTAGGAACTTTTCTCCCCGAGACGAAGGCTATGATTAACTTGTCGACCCTGGTGAAGTAGGATTTGGGATGAAGACTGGGAATGATCTGAATACGAAGAGGAACCTAGGCAGCATGTTCATTTTCACCATCTGTACCATTCCTGCTGGTGAAAGAGGGAATGAGTTCCATCTTTGCAGATTCTTCTGCATCTCCTGCACCAGGCTGGAGAGGTCCCATTTGTGGAGCCTCTTCCAGGTGTTGGCCACTTGGATCGGCAGGTACCTGAACTTGTTTTGAGGAACTCTAAATGGTAGTTCGTCTAGCTCCACTCTTCCCGGATTCACCGGTAAGAGTTTGCTCTTTCCCAGGTTGGGTTTGTGACAAACTCCCTAAGGAGTTTCCCGTGCTGGCTAGGGGGTTTGACACATGGAGGAGCAGGTCACCCGCATAGAGCGATACTCTGTGCTCTCTGGCTCCTCGCCGAATGCCCGTCCACCACTCTGCCGATCTAACGACGATGGTCAGCGGTTCGATTGCCAGTGTGAACAGGAGAGTGGATAACGCGCACCCCTGCCTCGTTTCCCTGAGCAGCCAAAATATTTGGAGCTGCTGACGTTTGTCCGCACGCTTACCGTAGGAGCGCTGTACAGGAGCTTCGCCCACGTGGTGATCCCTGCTCCAAAGCTAAAACGTTCAAGTACCTCCATGGGATACCTCCATGAGGTACCTCCATTCTACTCGATTGAAGGCTCTCTCAGCGTCCAGGGAGACGATCACCTTTGGTGTCCTCTCCCCGGCTGGGGTCATTATTACATTCAGCAGGCTGTTAGTTGTCTGCCCTTGACAAACCCTGTCTGATCTTCAGCGATCACGTTTGGCAGGCAACTCTCCAGGCGCCTCGCCATTGCTCTCGATAGGATTTTCGCGTCAGTGTTTAAGAGAGACTGTCGGGTCTTTGTCCTTTTTTGGGGATCAATGAAATCATGGCCTGTGCCAGTGTGGGCGGCAGGGCCCCCTTCAACAGTGAATCGTTGAACATTTCCCACAAGTGCAGGGCCAGCGCTGCTGCAAATCATTTGTGAAAGTCTACCGGGAACCCATCCGGTCCCGATTCTACGATTTCACCCAGCCCCAGCGGTGGTTCCAGCCCTTGTTTCCTGCCCTCTCCCATCAACGGTATGTCCAGTCTGTTGAGCAACTGTTCCATCACCGAGACCCCCTCCAGGGGTTGGGAAGTGTATAGCCCTTGGTAAAAGTTTGCAAAGACTTTGTTAACCGAGTTTGTATCTGCTACCATCCTACCGTTTCTGGCCCTAACTTCCACTATCTCTTTTGTGGCTGCTTGCTTTCTTAGCTGGTGTGCCAGCATGCGGCTGGCCTTGTCTCCATGTTCGTAGAAGGCCCCCCGTGCCTGGCAGACCTGGCGCACTGCCTTCCTGTGGAGAGCAGATAAAATTCCATCTGCAGCTTTTTCCTCTCCGCCAACAGTTCTACAGTTGGGGCTGTGGAGTACCATCGATCCACCCCCAGTATCTTCTGCTGCTTGGTTGCCCTTTCTTTCCTGTTCCTAAGGGCCCTATTGGGTATGATTTCACCCCTGACCCCACCTTCGGTCTCTCAGAACGTGGAGGGTGAGACATCCCATTCTGCTTGCCGGTTACATAACCGTCAATGCTGAGGGATATTTTTGTACAGAATTCTTTATCGGCGAGTTGAGCTGAGTCCAGCTTCTATGGGAAACGTTGGGCCCGGCCTTTCTCCAAGCTCATGTCCATGCAATGTGGTGGGTGGGGGTCAGAGATTACCATTGCAGAGCATTCCGCCTTTGTTACCCCTGGAAGCATCCTTTTCCCTACGACAGAGAAGTCTATACGCGGGTGGGCCTTGTGCATGTGGGGTTTTGGGTGGCACAGTAGCACGGTGGGTCGCACTGTTGCTTCACAGCGCCAGGCTCCAAGGTTCGATTCCCGGATTGGGTCACTGTCTGTGTGGAGTCTGCACGTTCTCCCCGTGTCTGCGTGGGTTTCCTCCGGGTGCTCCAGTTTCCTCCCACAAGTCCCGAAAGACGTGCTGTTAGGTAATTTGGACATTCTGAATTCTTCCTCCGTGTACCCGAACAGGCGCCGGAATGTGGCGACTAGGGGCTTTTCACAGTAACTTCATTGCGATGTTAATGTCAGCCTACTTGTGACAATAAAGATTATTATATCACATATTATATTAGGAGAAGCAGGATTCTTTTTCTCTCGGGTGATTGAACCTCCACGGGTCTACCATGCACCCCCCATCTGCTCCTTAAAGGCGTTCAATTCTTGTGCCACCGGCTGGGTGGCCTGGGCTCCCCACCGTCCTCCCTGAACGTCCCCATCATCCCAGGGATCAGATGGGCCAATGTGATTGAATGGCCAGTTTAAATGCAGGGATCACCTAAATGGATTGTGGAAAATGCTGCCATGGCAGGAGTCAGACGTCATCATACGATGCAAAGCACAGAGCTCATCGCAGTGGGTTGTCATCATCCTCCATCCCATGGACCATACCCGGTATTACTGCCAACCAGGTATGTATCATGGAGGGGGTTGCAGGTGGGGCGGTGGCCAGAAGGGAAGGGGTAGGGGTGGGATGCGATGTCCATGCCCCTGGCCAGTTTCCCCTATCCCCCAAGTTGGTGAACCTGGAGGCGATCAGACTGTCCAGTGCATATTTGCCCTAGCGCACAGGTCGCGCACCCTCACATGCTTGCCTGGGCTCCAAGTCCTGCCCATACTCCCCTTCCCCTGCATTCTCCTCATTGGACGAGGACCATTTTTCATCCTCCTCCTCCAGCACGCCACCCCTCTGCATGCACAATGTTGTGATGTCTACAGTGAGCGTTGTCCTGGGTGCGGCGCCTGATGCCCCACCGGCGAGTGGCGGCCGGTTGGGTGGTAGGGGGTATGGCAGAGGGTGTGGTGGAGGGTGGGGTGTGGGGTGGTTTGGGGTCACCCATATGGCCTGTGTCACTCTGCAGAACCAGGGACCAAGGTGGATGGTAAGTGGGGTGCACAACAAGATGGCTGCCTTGCACACCACGGCAATGGCGTTCCATGTCTGGGCACTGCCCCAGTACTGAAGGAGGTCACCCCAGACACACGGCCCATTCCCCTGTCCCAACCCTCGCTTTCTCCGGCCCGGGCGGGGCCTACCCCACCCCAGCCAACTTGGCCAGTGTCCAGCCCGGCAGCCCCTGGTTGTGTCTCTCCATGTCCTATCTCCTCTCTCTCCCTCATCAGCCATGACACTGGTTCCACGATTTTTAAAGGCACAAGTGACCCTCGCCATCGGGAATTTGGCCTATCGGAGGCGGAGAATTGCAGAGGCCCCGGAGAATACCAGTTCGGGCCCGCTAATGATATGCAAACGGGGTTTACTGTACGTGCGTCCCAGAACGCACCGCCGCTGTTGCCGAGGGGATGGAGCATTGTGATTTGGTGTGAAATTGGCACTCGTTGCAATTTCGTCATCAGAACCGATTCTCCGCTCAGTCGCATTTCCAGATTTTGGCGGCGGCCAATGGAGAACTCCGTTGAATGAATTTTCTATAACTATGCAGGCTGTGGTGAGATCGTACCTGGAGAATTACATACATTTTTGGACTCCTTAAAAATGATATAAGTGCATTGGAGTTAGTTCAGAGAGGGTTCACTGGGTTGATTGCTGGGATGAAGGGTTTATTTTATGATAAAAGGCTGAGCAGATTGGGCCTCATTAGCATTTTGATGAAAGGGGGTGGTTTTATTGAAATACATGGAGCTGGATTCTCTGTTGGCGGTTCCTCCATTTCGCCGGCAGTGCACTCAACGCCTGCGGATTTCCCAACGCCATGGGGATGCCCACAATTGGAAACCCCATTGGCCGGCTGCCGGGACGGAGAATCCCGCTGCGGGCGGGACGGAGAATCCTGCCCTTATTATCTTAAGGAGGCTTGACAGGGTAGATGCTGAGAGGATATTCCATCTTGTGGGGGAATATAGGACATTTAAGATGGAGATGAGGAGGAATTTATTCTCTCAGAGTGTCATTAATCTTTGAAATTCTCTTCCCCAGAACATTGTGGATGTTGGCTCATTGAATATATTCAAGGCTGAGTTAGATAGATTTTTGATTGACAAGGAAGTGAAGGGTTATATTGGGGGGCAGGCAGGAAAGTGGAGTTGAGGCCTTGATCAGATCAAGGTTGAATCGTATCAACTAATATGATTAATGCTGATCTTAGTGACAGATTAAGCTTCAATTATTATCAAGCAACAATTAGTGTCAATGAGCAGAGTGGGAAAATCAGCCAGAGTTCCCAAACCTGACTGCTATCTAGCAACCTGGCGGAAAGTGTGTGTGCGTGTGTGGATATGAGGTGAAGTCAGAATTGGGCTCGACTTTCATGGTCTGCCAAGAGTGAATTAATCTACCGATGTTCATCGTCAGCACTCATAGATGAATAATAGGTGAAGTACTGAAAGATGCAATTGAATCTCAGCAAGACGTCATCACTTCTAGAAAATATTCTCACTCGTCACCTGGAACCAAAAGGTTTTAATGTGAAGTTAACTGAACGTATATTTGGTGACTTCCCAAAGGCACACCTGCACAATGTACTTCTGCGATAACAGCAGTCACACAGTGAAGATTATGAGACATTAACCTCCTATTAATGCCTTCCAAATATACTTTTAAAAAGGTTGAAATTTAAAACTAGCTGCAACATTTGTACTACTGTATTATGCATACAGAAGGTAATTTAATGCTCATAGTCATGTAAACTAGATTTCCCTTCTCAGTATTGCTTGGGCATCGTTGGAAAACATTCCTGAAGAAGGACTTAGTTAAAATAATTAAAGCCCAAAATAGATGATCAGTGTAAGCTGATAACAGCTACTGAAAAATATTACCTCAGTGAGTGAACTCTGCTTCAAAACAAAATGACAAATCGTTAATTACAAACAGCTCCAAGCTGTACTCTATAATACAGAAAAGGTAAGTAGTACTTTATGAAACCAAGGCTGTGTCTGCATTTTGGAATGGAGTGCTTCCCCTGTAAATACAGGCCCTGATTTAAGGAATGTCACTGAGATCGTATACATTCCATCGTGAGCTGGTATACCTTAGGATCACGAAACTTGATTTTTCATAGATTTGTCTTTATCAATCCCCTTGCATTAGTCTGGAAAACACGCTGCTTAGCACAGAGCTAAATCACTGGCTTTGAAAGCAGACCAAAGCAGGCCAGCAACACGGTTCAATTCCCGTACCAGCCTCCACGAACAGGCGCCGGAATGTGGCGACTAGGGGCTTTTCACAGTAACTTCATTTGAAGCCTACTTGTGACAATAAGCGATTTTCATTTCATTTCATTCATGACTCAAAATCATGCCAGAGGAATGGGATACTCAGCCTATAAAGAGGAATGTAACTGTTGTACATAACCTCCACTGTATTTAGAATGATTTCAAATAATCTTCATTGAAGACTGAAACTATTCATCCTTTCTGCGAGTTTAAATAGTGATACAGTCTTGATAGTTCAAATAAGGGACATTGTTTCATCGAAATCCCCACTTGTGAGACAGGAGGGGAAGAATAGAATATTTTGCGACTTTTTCTATAGTTCGTCTGCGTACATTTAGGATAATGAAATACGGATAATAACTTGTCTGGTGAAAATTGAAGGATCTTGGGCAGCACAGTGGCACAGTGGTTAGCACTGCTGCCTTATGGCGCTGAGGTCCCAAGTTCGATCTCGGCTCTGGGTCACTGTCCGTGTGGAGTTTGCACATTCTCCCCATGTTTGCGGGGGTTTTGCCCCCACAACCCAAAGATTTGCAGGGTAGGTGGATTGGCCACGCTAAATTGTCCCTTAATTGTTAAAAATGAATTGGGTACTCTTAAGTTTATTTTTAAAAAAAGAAAATCGAAGGATCTCAATTATGTCATCAACTTTAAGAAGAAACTCAGCCGCTTATGAAGGTTAAGAAAGTCGGACAGTGAATTATTCTGACCTTTTGCCCACTGCTTGCTGTTCTTTTTTTTTAAATTTAGAGTACCCAATTCATTTTTCCAATTAAGGGACAATTTAGCGTGTTCAATCCACCTACCTTGCACATCTTTGGGTTGTGGGGGCGAAACCCACAAAACCCCGGCTCTGGGTCACTGTCCGTGTGGAGTTTGCACATTCTCCCTGTGTTTGCGTGGGTTCTGTTCCCACAACCCTAAAGCTGAGCATGGAAGGTGGATTGGCCACGCTAAATTGCCCCTTAATTAGAAAAAATGAATTGGGTATCTAAATTTTTTTTAAAAAAGTTGTTGAAAATATGAATTGTATGGCTCCAGCCCCACAACGCTCTGACACATTTGCACTCATCTAATTCTGGACCCTTGTGCATCCTCGATTATAGTTGCGCCATCATTGATGACCGTGCCTTCAGTTACCTTCAACCTGACTTCAGAATTATCCCCAAACCTCTCTACCTCTTTCCTCCTTCAAGACGATGCTTAAAATCTACCTCTTTGACCAAACCTTTGGCCACTGACCGACTATCAACTTATGTGGCTCAATTTCAAACTTTCTTTTATAATGCTCCTGTGAAGCATTTTGGGGGGGTTTGGACCTGGGTTCGATTCCCGGCTTGGATCACTGTCTGCACGTTCTCCCCGTGTCTGAATGGGTTTCCTCCGGGTGCTCCGACAAGTCCCAAAAGACGTGATTCTTAGATGAATTGGACATTCTGAATTCTCCCTCAGTGTACCTGAACAGGTGCCGGAGTGTGGCGACTAAGGGATTTTCACAGTAACTTCATTGCTGTGTGACAATAATAAAGATTATTATGCTAAAGATGCTGTAAGAACAGTTGCTGTCGTGGACTGGTACTAGTGGTACCCCCTGTACCATGGTGGGCTCAAGCTCCACTCCAGAGACTGGAGTACAAAATATAGGCTGACGCTCCAGTTCAGTCCAGGAGGGGTGGCATATTGTTGGAGGGCTTGTTTTTCAGATGAGGCATTGAACCAAGTTCACATATACCTTCTCAGGTGGATGAAAATATCTCATGTTACTATTTTGAAAAGGATCAGAGGAATTATCCCTTTCACCTTAGCCAATGGTTATCCCTTTGCCAACATCACCTCTCTGGAAGCCCGCTTCAGAAAATGGAGACATAGGCCAAGCTCGGCCAGGACTGTGGTTTCAGCCTCCCGTCCAATCCTAACAACCTGAAGGCCAGGGAAGACCTTCACGTCCAGTTCCAAGGGGCTGATTAGCACAGGGCTAAATCGCTGGCTTTGAAAGCAGACCAAGGCAGGCCAGCAGCACGGTTCAATTCCCGTAACAGCCTCCCCGAACAGGCGCCGGAATGTGGCGACTAGGGGCTTTTCACAGTAACTTCATTTGAAGCCTACTTGTGACAATAAGCGATTTTCATTTCATTTCATTTTCATGTCTGACTACTCACCCACGACCCAACGCCAAAATACTTTTCCGTTACTCTTGACCATACAGTGACCACCCGGCAGCATTTGCAGAACACCAGAGCTAAGGTCAAGATGAGAATTAATCTCATACAGAAACTGATGGGCATCACCTGGGCTGCCAGAGCCGACACACAGCTTCATTTTCCCCAGTCTACCCAACAGTAAAGTGCTGCTGCTCGGGAGCCGCCACACGAATATGGTAGATATCCGCCTCTAGGAAGTCATGAGGATTATTTCTGGGACGTTGAGACCAACATAGTTTGAGAGGCTTACTGTGTCAGCACACTTTGAACTTCCTGATGTCCGCAGGGGAAGCATCCTCCTCAAAGAACACCCATCGGCTGACAATAAACAACCCACTCCCACTGACACAGAACCTGAAAAAAAATAACACATATTCTTCTGAATTCCCATAGCCCCTAATGGGACACACTCTACAGTCTACACACTGACAACAGCTTCCACCTCTCGATGGCACACCTCCTGGTTCACTGTGAACTGCAGCCAGGTAACTGGCCCGAGTGGTGAAGTCCCAGGTTCTACCTTCCACAGGATCTCTTGACAACAACCCTCAACTGCTTGACGGCGGGTCAGGGAAGATGTGGCCACGTGCTCCACAAGTGGAACGTGAGGAACAATTCAAATTGTGATTGTGGTCATCGAATCAGACCATCGGCCACACACTGAACTCCCGCCCTGACAGCTCCTAGCAGCACCTTTCACACTGCGTCAGCAGAAGCCGTTGAAAGGATTGATGAGCTCAAAATGAAATCATGCCTGTTTTTCCTGCCATACAAGTTTTAGAAAACTATGAGATTATTTGGCTATTTTCATTTTTTTTTGTGCTACCCTGTTATGTGCACTTTACTGTTGCATTTCCTAAATTACAACACTGATTACACTTCAAAAATACTTCATTAACTGTAAAATAGCCTTAGAGATCTTCTGAGGTCATGAAAGATGCCCTGTAAATAGTCCCATCTTTCTTATTTCCTTTTTACTCATTTTTTGCGGCAGCATTATGAAAGATGCTCTTTTCCAGGCCATTAGAGTGAAGCAAGCAGTGTTCTGTGAATCTTTTGTCGGTACTTCATTTGGTCTTCATAGGATAACATTGACCCGATACTTGCTTGTTCGTTAAATACGTTTGTTAACCCATCATTCACAGATTATAAACTGTAATTAAAAACACATGTAAATGCTTAACACCAGTGGCAATAATTATAATCTGATGTGATTAAATGCTTAGCAATAGATTTTTAAAAAATCAAAAATTAAAATAAATTAGAACAATCTTACAGTAACTTTATTGTGTGGCAGTTCAGTATCTGTGCTGTCACTGCCCATGGTTCAAAGTTGAAAACTGAACTAGTATTGTTTTATAATAAAGTTTCAAGCTTCTGGAAAATTGCACAATATTTGTAAGCACCAATCCCATCAGAATAAGCGATTAAGTCGCCTGAGAACAGGAACACATTTGTTGCTGTAACAAGGAAGCAAAATATCATGGATGCTTGAAATCTGAAGAAACAGAAAATGCTGCAAATACTCAGCAGGTCGGATGGTGTCTGTGAAGAGAGAAATTGGGTTAAGCGATGCAAGGACATTGATCTGTTGCTGATCACTGCGAATCCAATAATGCATCCCTGTCCATTTCTCCATTATGATTGACCAAGTGCAATATACTAACTGCTACTTGCAGAGTTAGAAAGATATTCATTATTGTGTTTTCAGCTTTCATGTGTTGTTTTATGTCACACTAGAATCATAGAATTTACAGTGCAGAAGGAGGCCATTCGGCCCATCGAGTCTGCACCGGCTCTTGGAAAGAGCACCCTACCCAAGCCCACACCTCCACCCTATCCCCATAACCCAGTAACGCCACCCAACACAAAGGGCAATTTAGCATGGCCAATCCACCTAACCTGCACATCTTTGGACTGTGGGAGGAAACCGGAGCCCCCGGAGGAAACCCACACACACACACAGGGAGAACGTGCAGACTCCACACAGACAGTGACCCAAGCCGGGAATCGAACCTGGGACCCTGGAGCTGTGAAGCAATTGTGTTAACCACTATGCTACCGTGCTGCCCTCGAACTAGTGTTCTTAAAAAAAAAATTCTCCCATCTCTATTGGTGAAGGGGATTAATGCAACAGGGCAATACCCTGAATGCCAATTTCCTTGCATCATATCAGCTAATTGGACATTGCACGTGTAAATCTAGGTAGCGAATGTCAGCAGATAATTTAGCCTTGCAGACTCTTGTTTAACTCAAACCAGCAAAGCCCCATGGTCAGTAGCAGAGTGAAAGAAGTTCTTTACAGTCCCTGAACTAGGCAGGGTAGAAGATGATGGTGGCGGTGGTGCAGAGGATGGCGGGGAGAAATCAACTGTGGCTTGCATTCCAGGTCATCCCTGAAGAAAACTGTGTATATGGACATTAAGGAAGTTAGAGTTTGGGGGTGGTGAATCCTGTGGAACTTTTTGCCGCAGAAGGCTGTGGAGGCCAAATCACTGAATGTCTTTAAGACAGAGATAGATAGGTTCTTGATTAACATGGGAATCAGGGGTTATGAGGAGAAGGCAGGAGAATGGGGATGAGAAAAATATCAGCCATGATTGAATGGCGGAGCAGACCCGATGGGCCGAGTGGCCTAATTCTGCTCCTATGTCTTATAGTCTCAAAACAAGACCTCACAAGGCCAAATTGTCGTGACATTCACTACCTAGATTCACACATGGGTAACATCCAATTAGCTGATATAATGGGAGGACATTGGCATTCAGCGTAATGCACCGTTGCATTAATCACTTTCACCAACAGAGATGGAGAACAAGGAACACATGGGAGCTGAAAAGACAATGAAACTCGGCAATATTTATTCTCCGCTTGGTAGCATATTACTTACAGTACTGGAGTAGAAACCCAGAGGTTATGAGTTCAAAACGGTTATAAACTGAGTTTACTAAATCGAGTAATTTCTGGATTGGCAGCAGAAAAGCATAATAAGTCCAACTGGTGCACTATTGTCCTTCAGGGATGGGAACTGTACAATTCTATTTGATATGGCCTGGGTGATTCTAGCCCCATTTTGTGCAGTTAATTCTTGGTGCCTGCTAATGTGGCTTAAAGAATTGCCATATTTTCAAGGCATCCTAAGCTAGGCAATAAACATCCACTGTTCACACTGGAGTCAAATGAAAATATTAACTAGTTCTGTCATGAAGGAACATCAAATCAGAGAGTGAACTGAAATTTGATCTCACTTTTACTTTATTTTAATTATATTTAATCTTCTATGAGGCTTAATTAAACCTATCCCAGCAGTATGATATAGCAGTAAAGGATAAAATTCTATTTGAAAAGTAACACAGAACTATTGCGTTTAAGTATACATATGTTACTGGCTTGGTTTGTGCCGATATTCTACTTTTTAAACCTATTTGCGTGATGAAAGCTGTCTCATTTTTCAATGTTGAAGGCACTTGTACCAGTGAAGTTAAAAACAACCAAAAGGACCCAGGTACAAGTGGAAAAGCCGGCACTTTTTGATCCAAGTGTTGGAATTGCAGTTTTTACAAAAAATATATAAAAATTAATTTGTTTACAACCAGCTTTCTTTATGTGCAAAAATCGTTGCCAGTTGTCACAAAATATTGGACTTCAACGAGATTAGTCCATAAAATAACCATGCAGTTGTGGTCTGCTATTGTCTTAAAGGGGTATGGTCTTCGTAGCGATAGCAAACGTTTTGGGGGAAGGACAAAGATTGTCTGCAATTATATCGCCCTCAAGACACTTACAGCTGATGCACTGATCTGTTTCATTATCATTTATCTCATGAGGACTCGGGCATTTGTATGCAAGTAAAATAACTTGCCACTTATTTGCATGTGTGACGGTCCTTTAAAGTTTGAACTTATTTTCTTTGGAATTTTCTTACAAGGCAAAGCTGGAACAAATGAATTCTGCTCAGAATGGCCACCTCCCTTTCGTGCTGTCAGACCAATTGTTTACAATTAAATTTTCATCCAGCTCGCGATTCTGGTTTCGGAATTGGGGTCTGAACGGAATGGTAAATCAGCAAACTGCCTTAACACGGAGCGAGCAGCTTCTCGAGGTAATGAAAACCTGCTTGAAGTTGCACCAAAAAAGTTTTTTTTTTCAGACAGGATCTGGCAGCGCTGGGAGGGAGGCAGCTGGCTTCTGGCAGATCTGTATTTCCAAACAGGTGTTGCTCAGAGCCTTCAGGCCACAGGGCTGGAGAGATCTGCAGAGCCTGTCACGTTTGATCAAAGGAACCAGAAATACTGTCTAATCACAATGATTGGCCTCCAAAAAAAAGCTGACTGTTTACAGCACGCAACATGGAACAGATTTTCGCCTCATTAAAACTCTGTACATAATTTGTTATCATTGAACGATAATTAATAAGACCGCAGGTTTCACTCGGGCTGCAGCAATACAAATGTATCCTGCAACGGTGAAGATAATTCATGTCCCTCCCGGTGCTGCGGCTAAAAATGAAACTTTTCTTGCGGACTAGTTGGAAGATTGGCCCAATTCGTTTTTTTATTGGTGTGCTCGCTACCTCAATTCAGAACCTGCTTCGACAAAAGAGTCCCTTCCCTCAATCGTCCATGTAAACAGTAACATTTTTGAAAGGGCATAGGTCAGAGTAGGATAAGTTGATTTGATCCAAACAAACTAGAAGGCAAAAAAGGACCCAAAACAAACTCAGACAACAGTCTCTTTCATTCAATTCAACTAGCTTGTCAAGTTCAATGTATATATTTACACAGGCTGGAAATATAAAGACACTGCTTTCGGGAAGAGCGGGGAGGAATTTGGTGAGAGATAAGGCCTCAGATTTGTCCTTAGCATGCTATCTATAACTCCATAAAACCTTCTGTTTGGGGGAAAATCTGACAATGCCAGTTCCTTTGCCCTCACATTTTATCTGAAGTTCCCATTTTTGATTTCCCTGCCATCAAGTGGCAAGTTTGACATTTTAAGCTTGACAAGTTTAAATCAAAGAGTCACCACCGATTGTTCCTAACATTCATCTGATAGCTTCTGCAACTCTTGTATTTTAAACCATTTTAGAATGATATGACAAGCCAGCTCTTTAATTACAAGGACTTCACAGAAGTTTGTGCTTTTTGAAGATTAAATCAAGATGTTTCTGGCCGACCATTCACCGTTCCCTTGTTGCAAATCCAATTATAATAATACATGTGAGTTTTGTTACTGTGTCATTGAGTGGAGCATTCCACCAGCCAAATTGCTTCAGTTAAAACACAGTAAGCCCTTCCAGAGGGTAAAACAATCACCAGTTCTCTCAAACTTTCAATATATATCAGAAAATGCCACCCTTACAAGAACAATTTTTAAAAGGTTGGTTATATGTTGATGTTTTAAGCTTTATGACAGAATATGTTAACAGGTTATTTGTTGGAGCTGGTCCTCACCCTAATATCTTTTTTTTTGAAGTGGAAGAACCTGCAGTTGGTGAGTGCTGGGCTAGCGAATCTTGCTCTAAGCAACCCGTTGAGAGTAGTAATATAAATCAACATTGATTAATTAACTTTAGAGCTGGGCTGACTGCGGTATTTAGTAAAACACTATCCCTTTTAAAGCATTTTAAAGTATGCATTATGTTATAGTTAATATAAAATGCGACATCACCGTGGCACCATTCACTTACAACTTTAATTAACTAAGGTCACACAAATTCTGTTCATAACAGGTCTGACCTGCACTTTCTTTAATATTCCGCCTTCGTGTAGCAGCAATAAATCAAGTTTAGCAGGCGGCAGCTTTGCATTTTATCCCGGGGCACTGCCGTTTTAAGAGTGTGCCATGAAACATGTGGCCTTTTTAGAATTGTCACATATTCAACAGATTTCTTGCCAAACTAAAGAAACATTTTATTTTATAAAATAGACAAACTTGACGACAATTATATTTTACAAGTATGTACAAAGGTCTCAATGTGCTTCACAAAGCACGTGAAGAGCTACAAGATCACAGGGGCTCCCTGTCCACACAAACTCTTTGTTTTATCTAGTGCTTGTTGATCTATTCATGGCTAGAATTAGCTTTACAATAAGACGAGTCGATAAGCTTCGTGGGTCTCTTTGAATCGCCCGTTTACAAATCAGTTCAACTTGTCTGACACTGGCCTAATTTCCATCAGAAAGCAAAATGTGTCATTAAAGAACTTCTGTCGCCCATACCTCTAAGTTCTTTTGTCAGAAGAAGATTCTTTGTAAGCCTTTTATCTGCAGCTGATTGTTGAAGAGAGAAAGAGAAAGAAACTATTGCACATTGTTAAAACTGCCCATCCTTTTGGCAGAATATTGCTTATCCACAAGATACTGAATCTTTTGAAGAGACCCTACTTATCCCTGAAGGCTTCAATTTAAAGGTAAATAGTTACTGAGACGGATGAAATATGACCATTGAACTGTTAGTCAATCCAGAATTACAGCAGAGTGCAGATTATGGGAGCACACACACATCTGGGATGATTTGGGGCTCCAAATGTTTGAGGTGTCACAGGTTCCTCTGATAGTTTAACCTTTTTTTGAACCTCCGCACCCAGCCCAAGTGAGCGGTGCTGCCAGAAATGGAAACTATTTCTCCTTAACGTTTTCACTTTAAGCGGGGGGTTAGTTGTTCATTGTCTGCGTGTTCCCCGTTTTTAGGCCATTTGACTTCCGGACCAGCCCTGCACATAGGGGAAGAGAGAGAGAGCGGGAAACAGCCTTACATTTGAGGCAACAATCATTTCAAACACAAGTTGGTGGGAGTGCGGGTTCGTATTTCCCGTGTGCTTTCAAGGGAGGGTGGGCTTTTCCATAGGAACCCCCGCCACTGCTGGTGATAACGCTGGCAGGTTTCCTGCGGACCCTTCTTCTGAATCTCCTACTGCAAATGTTCTGCCAAGACTGCAGAGTCTTGGAACTCCAAATCCACACGCCGCTGGTGATCCCCACCACCAGGAGCATGAATATCTTGACCATAAAAATCTCCACTGCTGGTATGGAGCTGTTCATGGTGCAGTCCAGAGCTTTGGAATGGTTGGCCGCTTTGCACTTCTCCCGAGTGGCCAAGAGCTTCCAATAATCCATGTTGAGGCGCTCGTAAAAATAACAAGCGATGACACAAGTAGCAGGGACGGTGTACAACACGGAGAAAACGCCGATCCTCACCATCAGCTTCTCCAGTTTATCCGTGTTCTCTCCGCCGGTCTTCATGACCCTCCTGATGTGGAAAAGCGCCACAAATCCAGACAGAATGAAGGAGGTGCCGATGATCAGGTAGCAAGCCAGCGGGATGAGCACAAACCCAGTCAACGCATTGACATCCATGCTTCCCACATAACAGATGCCGGTCAGTTCATCCCCGGCCACTCTCCTCATCACCAGGATGATGATGGTTTTGATGGCAGGGATGGCCCAGGCAGCCAGGTGGAAATAGCTGCTGTTGGCCTCAATGGCTTCGTGGCCCCATTTCTTCCCAGCCGCCAGGAACCAGGTGAGGGTCAGGATGACCCACCAGAGGGAACTGGCCATGCCGAAGTAGTAAAGGACCAGGAAGACGATGGTGCAGCCCGTGCTCTCCAGACCCTCCTGGATAACATAGAGGTGGCCACTGTCCCGGTCACAGGCGATGCTGTCCCCTCCAGCGAAGAGGCGGATGATGTAGCCCACCGAGTAGACACAGTAGCACATGGAGAGGAAGATGATGGGCCTCTCCGGGTACTTGAAGCGCTGGGGGTCGATGAGGAAGGTGAGGACGGTGAAGGTACTGGAGAAGAAGCAGACCACTGACCAGATGGCGATCCAGACGAAGGCGAACCTCTTGTCCTGTCTGGCCCAGTACACATCCACATTGGGGGAGCACAGCGGCGCGCACGAAGCGCTCTTCTCCACCCGGTGGAACTTCTCGTAGTTGTCGCAGGCCGCCTGGCCGGGGCTGTCCGGCGGGAAGGGGGGCAGCTCGGGGCTGCCGCTGCCGGCCCGCAGGTGAGGCCTGTAGACGGGGGGCGGCGCGCTGCCGGCTGCCCGCGGGCCGTCCTCCGAGCCGTTGCTAGGCGCCTCCATGCACAGGAAGTTGGGGTCGTTCTTGTTGGGCAGCTTGCTGCAGTCGAGCGAGTCGGGCCAGCGGAAGCTGAACTGCTCCATGATGGGCGAGCACTTGAGGCGAGCCTGCTCGCACATCACCCTGCAGGCGGGGATCGGCGTGGACACCTGCTCCGTGCACATCGGCGCGTACAGCGAGCACAGGAAGAACTTGAGGTGACTGTGGCAGCCGTACTCCACCAGGGGGGCGAACTCGTGCAGCTTGATGGCCGCTTCCCTTTGGTCCTCATGACCCATCAGGTTGGGCATGCGGGTCATGTTGTAGCCAATGTCCCGGCACATGGGGATGTCGATGGCCTGGCACCGGGCTTCCCTCTCCGAGCGCTCCGACTCCATCGAGCTGATGGCCAGGCTGCACAGGCTCAGCGACAGGCTCAGGGCGCACAGGCGATTGACTTCTTCCAACCGGCCCATCTTAAAGGCGTCCGAGTCTCCTTCTCCTGCCAGCCGCCCTCCCCGCCCATCCACACACACACTGCCCTCCTTGCAAACTTAACCCGCCACTGAATCCGGCGTGAAGGGCGGGGGAGGGCGAGGGTGAACTTTCTTCTACATCCAAACTTTGGCTGAGTGCTGGCTTGGAGGGGAGAGAGGCAGTTACCCCCTCTGCGCAGGCTGGGGGTAGTAGGAGGGGAGTGGTGCTCAGGATCGGCCACAAGTCTCCATCCGCCTCACCTCCCAATAAAACAAAACAGACCAGTCCCGAACAGCAGCCGATGGCAATGTATTTCCCCTCGCCTTAACTTCAAGGGCTTGTTTCCGAGCGCTGCTGTGTTCTCTGCAGTGGGACCCAGGTAGAAAGGAAGTAAACACACTCTCAGTGTGTACACACACACACACACAGGCAGCTCTCTGACTGGCAACTGCAAAGTGAGCTAATAGTGGGCGGACCGTCTGAAACTCCGGCACAAAAAAAAAGAGCAGTTCAACAATAAAAAAAAAGGCCAGGGGGAGGGGGAGGGAAGCTGTGGCTGGGTGATCATCAAAAAGATCGACCAAACAAGCACTTGGGCCATTGCCATTCATCTGATGCCGGGTGGATTTCCGCCACTTTTCTATTAGGGAAAGCAACGCAGAAAGGAATATTTCCACCCCCACCCCCTCTCTCCGGACCACGTTTATTATTTTCTGGTAACACTTGCTTTAGTGGAAAGTGCAGACCTCTTCACTGGATGTCAGCGGTTTAAACAGACGATGGGTAGACATAAATGGACCGAGAGGTAAACGGGAACGGCCAGAAGCTGTTAAATAATCCCCCCCACAAACTCCCCATTTTAACCAGAATCGGAATCTCTTTAACTTTCCAGAAGTTTAAAAACGCTGGAACTGATACCCCCCCCCCCCCCCCCCCCCCGCATTCACAGGAGCAAAAATACACTCAGTTTGCAAACTTGGGAACTTACTATTAAAGTTTATTAATCAAAGATCTTTTGCCCTGGTAAAAAAAAAATCTGGATTCTCACTGTTATGAAAAAGTTCCTGAACGAGAGCCTTTTGTTATTGTTCTTTAAAACAAAAACAACGGCATGTTTATTCAGGCAATGTTATATTTGTGAAGCTCCATATTCCCCCAGAGTATTTATCTTTTTTTTTAATAGCTTGCTATCTTAGCAAGTCAGTTGAACTGGAAAACAATCGGCTGCCTACCTACTGCAGCGAGAGAGAGAGAGAGAGAGAGAAGAATCAGTAAATGACTAAGATAATTCTGTTGCTAATAAATGAAAAGGCTCTTTGATGCCTGAAGCTGAAAAGAGATTTTTTTTCTCGGGTCGGATTTGAAACCTGTGCAAATAGCAGGATCCCCGCTGGATCGCTCCGACAGAGGCGGACCCCCGGCGGCTGGTGTTACGGAGAATTGCAGGAATTTTATGGCTGTCGTTCGCTGATCTTTTCTTCTTTTGTGTTCTTTGAAGAATGACTTTAGACATTTTATTTACATATTTAACCGTGAATGAAATTTAAAAAAGCACTTTGCATTTTATTTCTCGCAAGGGAGCAGTTTGAATGAGTGGAAATCTTATTAAATCTACGATGCTTTTTAAAAAAAAATTTGCAAAAAAAAATCGTATTTTGCGATTGGCTAGAATGTAACATTCTAAATATTTGCTTCAACTCAATTGATTAAAAGTTGCTTTCCACACGCACAGAATGTCGAGCCTAGAATTGGCCGAGGTGGGTTGGCGAAATTATCTTTTTTTTTAACCTCCAGATTTCAAAATGTCACCCCCACCTTGTTAAATCCCCCCAAAATGAGCCAGGAGTAAATGTCCTTCTGTTAGGAAAACAGCAGTGTGGCGGGGGAGGTGTAAATAGCCACCTCTCCTGCTTGTAACAGACCCACAGGTTACAATAGGAATCGATACATTGCTCCACTTGGGGCTGTGCAAATGTTGCAAAGTTGAAACAGATACACAGAGACTTTCACACAGAAAGAAGTAGCTGCCGTTTCGAACAAAAGAAATGTAGCCACACACACAAAAAAAAGTAGCAGAGGGCTCTGACACAATGAAGGAGCTCGACTTATTTTTCCTTCCCCCCCAAAAAAATAAAATCGGGGTTTGAAATATTACAGACGGTTCAACAGGGTGCATCTTCTGTGAATTGCAAATAAGAACATTTCTTAATCCCCTTTATATTCACTGGCTTCGGATCAGTGGCATCTAAGCGGCTCCCCACTGCTCCTGGCCCAGGAGGCAGCTTTCAGTCCTCCTGTCTCACTTCTATTCCCACACTCCACAGAGTGAGAGAGAGAGAGAGAAAAACCGAGGCACAGACATACTCTCTTAGATTAGATTAAACTCATTCCACAGTTCCTGGAGAAAGTGAGGAATTGAGCACTTTCTCCGTTGCTTGCCACTCCGTCACAATAAGAAATGACGAGGTTGCAAAAGTCCCACAACTTTCTTATTATGTCTCACAATTGGCAGGTAACTTGCACACAACCCGCCAGCAGCAACCCCACCCCCGCCACACACACAACCAACCACCAAATCTTTCGTGCCGGCTGCATTCAAATGCCAACTCCTTTGTTTGAAAGCATTGGAGTATCAACATTTAAGCATTGTGGATACATCTCGCTATAAATCGCGGGATAAATTGACAAAGAATACGGAAGCAACTTAATAACTTCAAAAAAAGTCAAGCACAATAGGCGGGTGCTGGAGACAAACGCCCAGGGGTCTGTAAATTTCCTCTGTGTTTATGCCCAGTGACAGGAACATCCAAGGTGCAAACTGAATAGGCATCCTTAAAAAAGAATGATGTGGAGATGCCGGCGTTGGACTGGGGTGGGCACAGTAAGAAGTCCAACAGATTTGTTTCGAATCACTAGCTTTCGGAGCGCAGCTCCTTCATTAGGTGAGTAATGAAAAAAGAATGGGCATAACCGAGATACGTGCCGAAGTACGATACGCCCACATTTCCTCATTCTTCCTCTGCAGTCTTTCATCGCTTTGCTGGAACGCATCTCCGCCCAGACACCTGCCCCCACCCTCATATTGCCCTGTACTCCAGGATGATACATTGTGCTTGAATCCTCATATTCCAACAAGATTTACAGACGGAGCAGCAAAGAGCCATTTTTTTTCTTGTGTTTTATTCCAATTTAAAAAAACATTAAAAATAATAATCCTCGCTGAGACTTGTTCTGTGTTTTCTGTTTGGTTAATAGCATGAGTACCAGCCATATTAAACATTTAAAGCTCTCCTGATTTTAGGTTCTGTGTTTGACATGCTCCAACTGATGGTTAAATGAGTTGAAACTCACATTTACCCTACTTAAAGGTGAAACACTTTCTTGTGACGCCCATTGTTCCAGTTGATTCACGCACCCGTTTTACACTTGGCCTTATACGAATGAGATTCGGGGCAAATTTGAGTACAATTTAAGATCATGGTGGCACAGTGGTTAGCACTTCTGCCTCACAGCTTCAGGGTCCCAGGTTCAATTCCGGCCTCGGGTGACTCTGTGTAGAGTTTACACTTTCTCCCCTTTTCTGCCTGGGTTGCTCCAGTTGCTCCAGTTTCCTCCCATTGTCCAAAGATGTGCAGATTAGGTGGATTGGCCATGCTAAATTGCCCCTTTGTGTCCAAAAGGTTAGATGGGGTTACTGGGTTATGGGGATAAGCTGCTCCTTCCAAGGGCTGGTGCAGAGTCGACGGGCCGAACGGCCTCCTTCTCCACTGTAAATTCTATGATCAAGGGGCGTTCTCATTCTAACTTCCGATTTGTGCCCATGGAAAAAAAGCAGGCCCCTACAACAACAACTTACATTTATATGGCACCTTTATAGTAAGAAACCCTCCCAAGGCACTAATAATAATAATCACTTATTGTGACAAGTAGGCTTCAATGAAGTTACTGTGAAAAGCCCCTAGTCACCACATTCTGGCACCTGTTCGGGGAGGCTGGCACAGGAATTGAACCCCCGCTGCTGGTTTTGTTCTGCATTACAAGCCAACTGTTTAGCCCACTGTGCTAAACCAGCCCCTTCCAGCTATTGTTGAGTGCCTGAAGAAAATGCACAAAGATTAAGTGCAGAGAAACCAACAACATAC
The DNA here is from genome assembly GCF_047496885.1 of Scyliorhinus torazame. Taxonomy (NCBI): domain Eukaryota; kingdom Metazoa; phylum Chordata; class Chondrichthyes; order Carcharhiniformes; family Scyliorhinidae; genus Scyliorhinus; species Scyliorhinus torazame. The sequence continues at coordinate 61,486,212 of NC_092707.1, forward strand.
CATCACGTGGCGATATCATAGCTCCTGCAGCAAACAAATCAGGTTGACATGTCAAGAACGTTTATAAGTTGTATTCCTTGACAATCCTTTAGATGAAGTTTTCAAAAAATGTTTAGTTAAATGACAATGCAGAACAGGATTCAACATTCACTAACATGCTATTATTATTTGTTGATTAAAAGAAAACAGTTGTTTTTTTAAAAGAATAATAACATGCAGTGAGTGACCAGACAACAATTTGTAATCCTGTCTGCACGCAATCACACTTGGAGTGCATTAGCTGCACAGAGAGCTACTGTCAGCAAGAAAATGGACCCCCAAATCAGATAAAAACAGCACACAAATATGACGACAACATTAATTGTTGCCGTTGTCTAATTTTCACTCATAAAAAGAATCTCTGGAATTTGATTTTGGGATTCAGGTAGGTTGTGGACAGTTTAACCCACACTGTTTAGATATGATCTGAGCCCCAGTTAGGGGGATTCCTGCTTTGCAATTCTCTCAGATATTTATTATTCACTATTCTGTTTTGATATGGGCACTTAGTATATCATCAGCCAACCAGTGTACATGGCACGTAACTGGTTACCTGCATACATCTGAAGCCAAGTATTGCGAGAATGTGAATCTATTTCTACTCCCAATAAATTACCCCATTGGAAAAAAAAGAAAATGTAGCATCAAATCTAATTATTTGGCTGAGGGATTTTACTAGCCCTTTGCCGCTATAATGAGGTCATGTATCTTGCTGCAGGGTAAGAAATTACAATCTTAAATTGCAGAAGTGAAGCTGGGATTTCCACTGCTCTAGAACCCACCCACCTAAATTACAGGGTTCACGGAAGGTCAGAAACAACCCCACATCGCAAGTTTGCACATGTACAATTGTCCAAAGGTTACAACTACCACTTTGACCTCTGGCTCTACACCCTCCCCAATGGCTTGCAAAGATCAGAATCAGCCAGCAATGAGGACATTACCAGCCCTGTTTGAGTGGGCAAGATTTACAGCGAACCCATGGGAGAATGCTCGTCAGGCGGTGCAACCAGAGGCATAGCTAAAGGACACAAGGGGCGGGATTCTCCGGTCTCCGACACCGAAATCACTTTCAGTGATCTGCCAGAGAATCCACGTTGGTACCGAAGTTGGGGGCGGCAATGCTTTTGCGATGCTCCGCCCCCTCCAAAACGGCTTTCTCCAAGCCGCTAGGACGGCCTGAGGACGTTACCTGAGGCCATCCCCATGATGCTCCGCCCCCGATGGGCCGAGTTCCCGACGCCGTTGATCACTCATGGTATTTATTTTCGGGAACTCGACGTGGCAGCTGCGGACTAATTCCATCACCACCACAGTCGGGCGGTGGGGAGCCGATCCGTGGGCAGGGGGGCTTTGGCGGAGGCTGCGGGCACTGGTGGGGGGTGGTCCAGGCGTGGCGGGCTTGGCCAAAGGCGGTCACTATTTGGCAGATCGTGTCTTCGAGCGGCCGGCGCCATGTTGCACGGCGCGACCGCTGCAGGCCACCCCCGTGCGCCTGTGTGGCCATGGACCTGGCAATTCTCCGGCCGTGTCCGCAGCTAGAGCTAGAGTTTGCGGCATTTTTTTGATTATAGAACGCCACCATTCCCACCCCGGCTTCAGCTCTTAGACTCAGAATCGTAGAATCCAGCCCAGGATATCCAGGCTAAACAACTCTGTGAAAGACTACCTCATTTACATTGCAGCATTACCCACAATGTAACCAATAGCAGTGCTGTGGCATAAGTCTCGCATGATCCCCTTTTCTTTTTTTTTAATCAGAAGCTCAAAGAAAAAATTTCTTTCCTCCCCTTCTCTGTAAGGCTTTGTTAGGCTGGAACATTGTTGTTTTCTGCTAAGGGAATGGAGAATAAAAGTAGAGACATTTTGTTCCAGCTGTACAGGGTTTTGGTAACACCACGCCTGGAATACTGTGAATAGTTTTGCTCTCATCAGATAACCCCTCTCCCCCCGCCCCCCAATCACAGGTATCAGTCGATCCTTATTTAAGAAAGGATAGAAATACATTAGAAGTGATTCAAAAAATGTTTTTTGAATCGACTGATACCTGTGATTGGGGGGCGGGAGGACAGGGGTTATCTTATGAGGAAAGGGTGGACAAGCTCAGCCTATATCCATTGGAGTTTAGAAGTATGATGTTATTGAAACATCGGGAGCGGGATTCTCTCATCCCGCGGCAGAGTGTTGACGCCGTCGTAAACGCCGTCGCGTTTTACGACTGCGGGAACAGGCCGCTTTGAGGAGCGATTCAGGGCCGCAAATGGGGCTAGCACGGGCACGGTGCGAAACGCGGGGGGCGCAGCGCCAGACCGCGTCGGATACGCGGTACACGTCAATGACGCAGCGCTGCGGCGCATAAAGGTGCGCGAGCGGCGCACAGTCCCCCGGAACCCACAAGATGGCAAAACCCCCCACCTGACCCACATGAGCTGCACCCACCCATGTGAGCGACCTTGGCCGGGTGCCCCATGTTCCCATGCCATCATCTAGCCAACAGCTGCGCCGCATGCGGCGGACTGCCTTACTCTGATGCATTCACCCCCCCAGGATAAGACCGTCCTCAAACACAGGGAGCGTGAGAGAACCAGAGGGGGTCCACCCGTGCTGCACCCCCTCACAGTCCACAAGCAGAGGGCACTGGACCTTGTTGGCAGAGCCGAGGACCGGGAGGTTGCCCCTTGCCAGATCGGAGGCGCACCAGCAAGTGAGACTCCCCTGCCTGGCTCTACCCCCTCACCCCATTCCACCGCCCACGTCACCTCCTCACCCCATTTCCCCCGCCACGCCACCCCTCAAACCTTTCCCCCCACTCCACCCTCTCACCCCATTCCCCCCCACTCCAACTCCTCACCCCATTCCGCCCACTCCACCCCCTCACCCCATTCTGCCCACTCCACCCCCTCACCCCATTCCCCCCACTCCACCCCCTCACCCCATTCCCCCACTCCACCCCCTCATCTCATTCCCACCACTCCAACCCCATTTCCCCCACTCCAACATCTCACCCCATTCCCCCCACTCCACCCTCTCACCCCATTCCCCCCACTCCACCCTTCACCCCATTCCACGCACTCCACTCCCTCACCCCACTCCACCCCCTCACCCCATTCCCCCCCAACTCCACCCCCTCACCCATTCCCCACACTCCACCCCCTCACCCCATTCCCCCCCACTCCACCATCTCACCCCATTCCCCCCCACTCCACCCCCTCAGCCCAATCCCCCCAGTCCACCCCTCACCCTATTCCCCCCACTCTACCCCCTCACACCATTCCCCCCACTACATCCCGCACCCCATTCCCCCCCACTCCACCCCCTCACCCCATACCCCCCATGCCACCCCCTCACCCCATTCCCCCCACTCCACCCCATTCCCCCCACTCCACCATCTCACCCCATTCCCCCCCACTCCACCCCCTCACCCCATTCCCCCACTCCACCCCCTCACCCCATTCCCCCCCAACTCCACCCCCTCTCCCCATTCCCCCCAAGCCACCCCCTCACCCCATTCCCCCACTCCACCATCTCACCCCATTCCCCCCACTCCACCCATCACCCCATTTCCCCCACTCCACACCCTCACCCCATTCCCCCCCACTCCACCCCTTCACCCCATTCCCCCCACTCCACCCCCTGACCCCATTCCCCCCACTCCACCCCCTCACCCCATTCCCCCACTCCACCCCATCACCCCATTCCCTCCCACTCCACCATCTCACCCCATTCCCCCCACACCACCCCCTCACCCCATTCCCCCCACTCCACCCCATTCCCCCCCACTCCACCATCTCACCCCATTACCCCCCACTCCACCCCCTCACCCCATTCCACCACTCCACCCCCTCACCCCATTCCCCCCCCACTCCACCCCCTCACCCCATTCCCCCCACTCCACCCCCTGACCCCATTCCCCCCAATCTACCCCCTCACCCCATTCCCCCCACTCCACTCCTCACTCCATTCCCCCCACCCCACACCATCCCGCACCCCATTCCCCCCCACTCCACCCTCGCACCTCATCCCCCCCTCGCCACCCCCCTCACCCCTTTCCACCCCACTCCACCCTCTCAACCGATTCCCCCCCACTCCAGCCCCTCACCCCATTCCACCCCCACGCCATCCCCTCACCCCATTCCCCCCACCCGACTCCCTCACCTCATTCCGCCCCCACTCCACCCCCTCACCCCATTCCCCCCAATCTACCCCCTCACCCCATTCCCCCCACTCCACTCCTCACCCCATTCCCCCCACCCCACACCATCCCGCACCCCATTCCCCCCCACTCCACCCTCGCACCTCATCCCCCCTCGCCACCCCCTCACCCCTTTCCACCCCACTCCACCCTCTCAACCGATTCCCCCCCACTCCAGCCCCTCACCCCATTCCACCCCCACGCCATCCCCTCACCCCATTCCCCCCACCCGACTCCCTCACCTCATTCCGCCCCCACTCCACCCCCTCACCCCATTCCCACCCCATTCCACCCCCTCACCCCATTCCCACCCCACTCCACCCCCTCACCCCATTGCCCCCCATTCCATCCCCTCACCCCATTCCCCCACCCCACTCCATCCCTCACCCCATTCCCCCCACCTCACCCCATTCCCCTCCCACTCCACCCCCTCACCCCATTACCCCCCCACTCCACCCCCTCACCCCATTCCCCCCACTCCACCCCCTCACCCCATTCCCCCCCACTTCACCCCCTCACCCCATTCCTCCTCACCCCACTTCACCATCCTCACCACATTCCCCCCCCACTCCACCCCATCACCCCATCTCCCCCACTTCACCCCCTTACCCCATTCCCCCCCACTTCACCCCCTCAGCCCATGCCCCCACCCCACTTCACCATCCTCACCCCATTCCCCCCCCACTTCACCCCCTCCCTCCATTCCCCCCCACTACACCCCCTCACCCCATTCCCCCCACTCCACCCCCTCACCCCAGTCCGCGTGTCTAACGATACATACTGTCCTGTGTAATCCAGAACCTGCCGCTGGTGGTCTCGGCCCGTCTGGCGTACCTCGCCCACGACCAGTGCCAGGTCCAGATGACCCCAGGGACGCACACCACAACGGGAAGGGCAGAAGGCAAGAAAGCCCTTCCACTGACACTGAGACCCAGGACAGTGACACACAGAGGACGGCGACCCAGGACAGTGACACACAGAGGACGGCGACCCAGGACAGTGACACACAGTGGACGGCGACCCAGGACAGTGACACACAGAGGACGGTGACCCTGGACAGTGACACACAGAGGGCGGCGACCCAGGAGAGTGACACACAGAGTACGGTGACCCAGGACAGTGACACACAGAGGACGGCGACCCAGGACAGTGACACACAGAGGACAGCGACCCAGGACAGTGACACACAGTGGACTCGACCCAGGACAGTGACACACGGTGGACGGCGACCCAGGACAGTGACACACAGAGGACGGCGACCAAGGACAGTGACACACAGAGGACGGCGACCCAGGACAATGACACACAGACGACGGTGACCCAGGACAGTGACACACAGAGGACGGCGACCCAGGAGAGTGACACACAGAAGACGGCGACACAGGACAGTGACACACAGAGGACGGCGACCCAGGACAATGACACACAGACGACGGTGACCCAGGACAGTGACACACAGAGGACGGCGACCCAGGAGAGTGACACACAGAAGACGGCGACACAGGACAGTGACACACAGAGGACGGCGACCCAGGACAATGACACACAGACGACGGTGACCCAGGACAGTGACACACAGAGGACGGTGACCGTGGACAGTGACACACAGAGGACGGCGACCCAGGACAGTGACACACAGAGGACGGTGACCCAGGACAGTGACACACAGAGGACGGTGACCGTGGACAGTGACACACAGAGGACGGCGACCCAGGACAGTGACACACAGAGGACGGTGACCCTGGACAGTGACACACAGAGGATGGCGACCCAGGACAGTGACACACAGAGGACGGCGACCCAGGACAGTGACACACAGAGGACGGACACCCAGGACAGTGGCACACAGAGGACGGACACCCAGGACACTGACACACAGAGGACGGCGACCAAGGAGAGTGACGCACAGAGGACGGTGACCCAGGACAGTGACACACAGAGGACGGCGACCGAGGAGAGTGACGCACAGAGGACGGCGACCCAGGACAGTGACACACAGTGGACAGCGACCCAGGACAGTGACACACAGTGGACAGCGACCCAGGACAGTGACACACAGAGGACGGTGACCCAGGACAATGACACACAGAGGACGGCGACCCAGGACCATGACATACAGTGGACGGCGACCCAGGACAGTGACACACAAAGGACGGGGACCCAGGACACCGACGCACAGACGACGGTGACCCAGGACAGTGACACACAGAGGGCGGCGACCCAGGAGAGTGACACACAGAGTACGGCGACCCAGGACAGTGACACACAGAGGACGGCGACCCAGGACAGTGACACACAGAGGACGGCGACCCAGGAGAGTGACACACAGAGTACGGCGACCCAGGACAGAGACACACAGAGGACGGCGACCCAGGACAGTGACACACAGAGGACGGCGACCCAGGACAGTGACACACAGAGGACGGCGACGCAGGACAGTGACACACAGAGGACGGCGACCCAGGACAGTGACACACAGTGGACGGCGACCCAGGACAGTGACACACAGAGGACGGTGACCCTGGACAGTGACACACAGAGGACGGCGACCCAGGACAGTGACACACAGAGTACGGCCACCCAGGACAGTGACACACAGAAGACGGTGACCCAGGACAGTGACACATAGAGGACGGACACCCAGGACACTGCCACACAGAGGACGGCGACCCAGGACAGTGACACACAGAGGACGGTGACCCAGGACAGTGACACACAGAGGAGGGCGACTCAGGACAGTGACACACAGAGGACGGCAACCCAGGACAGTGACACACAGAGGACGGTGACCCAGGACAGTGACACACAGAGGACGGCGACCCAGGACAATGACACACAGACGACGGTGACCCAGGTCAATGACACACAGACGACGGTGACCTAGGACAGTGACACACAGAGGACGGTGACCCAGGACAGTGACACACAGAGGACGGTGACCCAGGACACCGCATTGCGCAGGTCAAGGAGTCACAGCCTGAGTGAGAGAGATACAGACCGAGTGAGAATTTGGTAATTTGGTGCAGTGAGGTAATTCGGTGAAGAGTGGGAAAAGGTGCTTTTTCCCTCCTGTTTTGTTCTCTCTCTTTCTTCGGGCCTAATTTTGGGAGCCGTTCGGAGGAGGAGGAGCAGTCTCTGTGAGTATAAAAACCTAACGGAAACTTCCTGTTTTCCAGTTGTTGTTTTTTTCCAAAAGTGACGTCAGAGGGAAGCTGTGATCGGATTGGTTGATAGCAAATCTGCCCCAAATTAAAAAAAAACACAGCTAAACTCATAAACTTAAATTAAACTAATTAATTAATTAGTGATGGCTGGTCAGGTGATGTGCTTGAGCTGCTTGATGTGGGAGCTGGCAGATCCCATTGCGAGCTGCAGCGACCACATCTGCAGTAAGTGTTGGCTGCTCGAAGAGCTCCGGCTCAGAGTTGATGAGCTGGAGTCTGAGCTTCAAACACTGAGGCACATCCGGGAGGGGGAGACTTACCTGGACACTGTGTTTCAGGAGGCAGTCACACCTGTCAGAGTAAGTAGTTTAAATCCTGCCAGTGGCCAGGGACAGCAGGGTATGACTGCAAGTCAGGCAGGTAAAGGGAACCAGCAGTCAGGAACTCAGGAGTCTCAGCCCTTGACTCTGTCCAACAGGTATGAGGCACTTGCTCCCTGTGTGGATGGCGAACAGGGCTGCAGGAAGGATGAGTCAGCTGACCAAGGCACCATGGTTCAGCAGGCCATTCAAGGGGAGGGAGTAAATAGGCAAGTTGTAGTTGTAGGGGATTCTATTATCAGGGGGATAGATAGTATCCTTTGTGAGCAGGATAAAGAGTCCCGCATGGTATGTTGCCTGCCCGGTGCTAGGGTGCGGGACATCTCTGACCGGCTTGAAAGGATACTGGAGAGGGAGGGGGAGGATCCAGTTGTTGTGGTCCATGTCGGTACCAACAACATAGGCAAGTCTAGGAAAGAGGACCTGTTTAGAGATTATAAAGAGCTAGGATTCAAATTAAAAAACAGGTCCTCAAGGGTCATAATCTCTGGATTACTGCCCGAGCCACGTGCAAATTGGCATAGGGAGGCAAGAATAAGGGAAGTTAACATGTGGCTGAAAGAGTGGTGTGGGAAAGAGGGGTTCCTTTTCATGGGACACTGGCATCCGTTTTGGGACAGGGGGGACCTATACCGTTGGGATGGTCTCCACCTGAACCGAGCTGGGACCAGTGTTCTGGCGAAAAGAATAAATAGGGTGGTCAATAGGACTTTAAACTAAAGATTGGTGGGGAAGGGAAAGTCAGGGAACCAAGAGGTGAAGTAATCAGTGGGAAGCGTAGCTGCTTAGGAATACAAAAAAGCACGAAAAGACAAAACTCAGGAGAGGTTACGATAGTCCCCATCCCACAAAATATGACACAGTGTATGGAAAGGCTCAGTAAACCAAGGTCCACCACACTAAGAAAACAAAAAGGGACGGTCAATAGAGAATTAAAGGTGCTATATTTAACTGCGCGCAGTGTACGGAACAAGGTAGATGAGCTTGTGGCCCAGATTGTGACTGGCAGGTATGATGTGGTAGGCATCACAGAGACATGGTTGCAGGGGGTTCAGGACTGGCATTTAAACATCCAGGGATTCACAACCTATCGAAAAGACAGGGAGGTGGGCAGAGGGGGCGGGGTTGCCTTGTTAATTAGGAATGAAATTCAATCAATAGCACTGAATGACATAGGGTCAGATGATGTGGAGTCTGTGTGGGTAGAGTTGAGGAACCACAAAGGCAAAAAAAACATAATGGGAGTTATGTACAGGCCTCCTAACAGTGGCCAGGACCGGGGGCACAAAATGCACCACGAAATAGAAAGTGCATGTCAGAAAGGCAAGGTCACAGTAATCATGGGGGACTTCAATATGCAGGTGGACTGGGTAAATAATGCTGCCAGTGGACTCAAGGAAAGCGAATTCATTGAATGTTTACAGGAGGGCTTTTTGGAACAGCTTGTGATGGAGCCCACGAGGGAACAGGCCATTCTGGACTTAGTGTTATGTAATGAGCCAGACTTGATTAAAGATCTTAAAGTAAGGGAGCACTTCGGAGGCAGTGATCATAATATGGTAGAATTCAATCTCCAATTTGAAAGAAAGAAGGTAGAATCAGATGTAAAGGTGTTACAGTTAAATAAAGGTAACTACAGGGGCATGAGGGAGGAACTGACGAAAATCGACTGGGAGCAGAGCCTAGTGGGAAAGACAGTAGAACAGCAATGGCAGGAGTTTCTGGGAGTAATTGAGGACACAGTACAGAGGTTCATCCCAAAGAAAAGAAAGGTTATCAGAGGGGGGATTAGGCAGCCATGGCTGACAAAGGAAGTTAGGGAATGCATCAAAGCAAAAGAGAAAGCCTAAATGTAGCAAAGAGTAGTGGGAAGTCAGAAGATTGGGAAGGCTACAAAAACAGAGGATAATAAAGAGAGAAATAAGGAAAGAGAGGATCAAATATGAAGGTAGGCTAGCCAGTAACATTAGGAATGATAGTAAAAGTTTCTTTAAATACATTAAAAACAAACGGGAGGCAAAAGTAGACATTGGGCTGCTCCAAAATGACGCTGGTAATCTAGTGATGGGAGACAAGGAAATAGCTGAGGAACTAAATAAGTACTTTGCGTCAATCTTCACAGTAGAAGACATGAGTAATATCCCACCAATTCCGGAGAGTCAGGGGGCAGAGTTGAATATGGTAGCCATCACAAAGGAGAAAGTGCTAGAGAAATTAAGAGGTCTAAAAATTGATAAATCTCCAGGCCCAGATGGGCTACATCCTAGAGTTCTAAAGGAGATAGCTGAAGAAATAGTGGCGGCGTTAGTTATGATCTTTCAAAAGTCACTGGAGTCCGGGAAAGTCCCAGAGGATTGGAAAATCGCTGTTGTAACCCCCCTGTTCAAGAAGGGAACAAGGAAAAAGATGGAAAATTATAGGCCAATTAGCCTAACCTCGGTTGTTGGCAAGATTCTAGAATCCATTGTTAATAGAACATAGAACAATACAGCGCAGTACAGGTCCTTCGGCCGACGATGTTGCACCGAAACAAAAGCCATCTAACCTACACTATGCCATTATCATCCATATGTTTATCCAATAAACTTTTAAATGCCCTCAATGTTGGCGAGTTCACTACTGTAGCAGGTAGGGCATTCCACGGCCTCACTGCTCTTTGCGTAAAGAACCTACCTCTGACCTCTGTCCTATATCTATTACCCCTCAGTTTAAAGTTATGTCCCCTCGTACCAGCCATATCCATCCGCGGGAGAAGGCTCTCACTGTCCACCCTATCCAACCCCCTGATCATTTTGTATGCCTCTATTAAGTCTCCTCTTAACCTACTTCTCTCCAACGAAAACAACCTCAAGTCCATCAGCCTTTCCTCATAAGATTTTCCCTCCATACCAGGCAACATCCTGGTAAATCTCCTCTGCACCCGCTCCAAAGCCTCCACGTCCTTCCTATAATGCGGTGACCAGAACTGTACGCAATACTCCAAATGCGGCCGTACCAGAGTTCTGTACAGCTGCAACATGACCTCCCGACTCCGGAACTCAATCCCTCTACCAATAAAGGCCAACACTCCATAGGCCTTCTTCACAACCCTATCAACCTGGGTGGCAACTTTCAGGGATCTATGTACATGGACACCTAGATCCCTCTGCTCATCCACACTTTCAAGAACTTTACCATTAGCCAAATATTCCGCATTCCTGTTATTCCTTCCAAAGTGAATCACCTCACACTTCTCTACATTAAATTCCATTTGCCACCTCTCAGCCCAGCTCTGCAGCTTATCTATATCCCTCTGTAACCTGCTACATCCTTCCACACTATCGACAACACCACCGACTTTAGTATCGTCTGCAAATTTACTCACCCACCCTTCTGCGCCTTCCTCTAGGTCATTGATAAAAATGACAAACAGCAACGGCCCCAGAACAGATCCTTGTGGTACTCCACTTGTGACTGTACTCCATTCTGAACATTTCCCATCAACCACCACCCTCTGTCTTCTTTCAGCTAGCCAATTTCTGATCCACATCTCTAAATCACCCTCAATCCCCAGCCTCCGTATTTTTTGCAATCGCCTACCGTGGGGAACCTTATCAAACGCTTTGCTGAAATCCATATACACCACATCAACTGCTCTACCCTCGTCTACCTGTTCAGTCACCTTCTCAAAGAACTCAATAAGGTTTGTGAGGCATGACCTACCCTTCACAAAGCCATGCTGACTATCCCTGATCATATTATTCCTATCTAGATGATTATAAATCTTGTCTCTTATAATCCCCTCCAAGACTTTACCCACTACAGACGTGAGGCTCACCGGTCTATAGTTGCCGGGGTTGTCTCTGCTCCCCTTTTTGAACAAAGGGACCACATTTGCTGTCCTCCAGTCCTCTGGCACTATTCCTGTAGCCAATGATGACATAAAAATCATAGCCAAAGGTCCAGCAATCTCTTCCCTGGCCTCCCAGAGAATCCTAGGATAAATCCCATCAGGTCCCGGGGACTTATCTATTTTCAGCCTGTCCAGAATTGCCAACACCTCTTCCCTACGTACCTCAATGCCATCTATTCTATTAGCCTGGGGCTCAGCATTCTCCTCCACAACATTATCTTTTTCCTGAGTGAATACTGACGAAAAATATTCATTTAGTATCTCGCCTATCTCTTCAGACTCCACACACAATTTCCCATCCCTGTCCTTGACTGGTCTTACTCTTTCCCTAGTCATTCGCTTATTCCTGACATACCTATAGAAAGCTTTTGGGTTTTCCTTGATCCTTCCTGCCAAATACCTCTCATGTCCCCTCCTTGCTCGTCTTAGCTCTCTCTTTAGATCCTTCCTCGCTACCTTGTAACTATCCATCGCCCCAACCGAAACTTCACACTTCATCTTCACATAGGCCTCCTTCTTCCTCTTAACAAGAGATCCCACTTCCTTGGTAAACCACGGTTCCCTCGCTCGACGCCTTCCTCCCTGTCTGACCAGTACATACTTATCAAGAACACGCAGTAGCTGATCCTTGAACAAGCCCCACTTATCCAGTGTGCCCAACACTTGCAGCCTACTTCTCCACCTTATCCTCCCCAAGTCACGTCTAATGGCATCATAATTGCTCTTCCCCCAGCTATAACTCTTGCCCTGCGGTGTATACTTATCCCTTTCCATCATTAACGTAAACGTCACCGAATTGTGGTCACTGTCCCCAAAGTGCTCTCCTACCTCCAAATCCAGCACCTGGCCTGGTTCATTACCCAAAACCAAATCCAACGTGGCCTCGCCTCTTGTTGGCCTGTCAACATATTGTTTCAGGAAACCCTCCTGCACACACTGTACAAAAAACGACCCATCTATTGTACTCGAACTATATCTTTTCCAGTCGATATTTGGAAAGTTAAAGTCTCCCATAATAACTACCCTGTTACTTTCGCTCATATCCAGAATCATCTTCGCCATCCTTTCCTCTACATCCCTAGAACTATTAGGAGGCCTATAAAAAACTCCCAACAGGGTGACCTCTCCTTTCCTGTTTCTAACTTCAGCCCATACTACCTCGGAAGAAGAGTCCCCATCTAGCATCCTCTCCGCCACCGTAATACTGCTCTTGACGAGCAGCGCCACACCTCCCCCTCTTTTGCCTCCTTCTCTGAGCTTACTAAAACACCTAAACCCCGGAACCTGCAACATCCATTCCTGTCCCTGCTCTATCCATGTCTCCGAAATGGCCACAACATCGAAGTCCCAGGTACCAACCCACGCTGCCAGTTCCCCTACCTTGTTTCGTATACTCCTGGCATTGAAGTAGACACACTTCAAACCACCTACCTGAACACTGGCCCCCTCCTGCGACGTCAAATCTGTGCTCCTGACCTCTATACTCTCATTCTCCCTTACCCTAAAACTACAATCCAGGTTCCCATGCCCCTGCTGCATTAGTTTAAACCCCCCCAAAGAGCACTAACAAATCTCCCCCCCAGGATATTTGTGCCCCTCAGGTTCAGATGTAGACCATCCTGTCTGTAGAGGTCCCACCTTCCCCAGAAAGAGCCCCAGTTATCCAAAAATCTGAATCCCTCCCGCCTGCACCATCCCTGTAGCCACGTGTTTAAATGCTCTCTCTCCCTATTCCTCATCTCACTATCACGTGGCACGGGCAACAACCCAGAGATAACAACTCTGTTTGTTCTAGTTCTGAGCTTCCATCCTAGCTCCCTGAAAGCCTGCCTGACATCCTTGTCCCCTTTCCTACCTATGTCGTTGGTGCCAATGTGGACCACGACTTGGGGCTGCTCCCCCTCCCCCTAAGGACCCGGAAAACACGATCCGAGACATCACATACCCTTGCACCTGGGAGGCAACATACCAAACGTGTGTCTCTCACGCTCCCACAAAATCTCCTATCTGTGCCCCTGACTATAGAGTCCCCAATTACTAATGGTCTGCTCCTCTCCCCCCTTCCCTTCTGAGCAACAGGGACAGACTCCGTGCCAGAGGCCCGTACCCCATGGCTTACCTCTGGTAAGTCGTCCCCCCCACAAGTATCCAAAGCGGTATACTTGTTTCTCCGGCGAACGACCGCAGGGCATCCCTGCACTGACTGCTTTTTCACAGTCCCTCTTACAGTTACCCACCTATCTCCAATCTTTGGTGTAACTAATTCCCTGAAGCTGCTATCTATGACCCCTTCTGCCTCCCGAATGATCCGAAGTTCTTCCAACTCCAGCTCCAGTTCCCTAACTCGGTCTTGGAGGAGCTGGAGATGGCAGCACTTCCTGCAGGTAAAATCAGCAGGGACACTAACTGCATCCCTCACCTCAAACATCCTGCAGGAGGAACATTGCACTCCCTTCCCTGCCATTCCTCTAACTTTCTACCAAGATCTGGCTAACAACTAAATTAAATTTTTATAAAAAATAATAATAATATAATAAAATATGGTACTTACCTCAGACCAATGGGTTTTATTATTAGGTTAGAGGAGGAGGGCGGGTGGGAGACACTACACGTGTAGTGTCTCGGGTTTCCTCTCCACCAGAATTTATTGGTGAGGGTCTTCCCAGACGTCCGCGGGTCGGCTTCCTGTTCCCGCCTAAAAAACTAATTTAAAAAAAAAAGAAAAATTCTCAGCTCCTGCTGAAATTGACTAACCAGCCAGCTCCACTCCCGCCGAAATCGACTGGCCTGCCCCTGCAAAGACAAGTGCTTTTAAAGGACAGACTTACCTCCCAGCAACCTCCTTCCGCAATGCTCCCGCTGAAACTGACTCACCAGCTGTTCTCACGCCGAAATCGACTGGCCTGCCCCTGCAAAGACAAGTGCTTTTAAAGGTTGACTTACCTCCCAGCAACCTCCTTCCGCAATGCTCCCGCTGAAACTGACTCACCAGCTATTCTCACACCGCCGACATCGACAGTTAAGGATGAGATTTCTGAATTCTTGGAAGTGCAGGGTCAGATTAGGACAAGTCAGCATGGATTTAGTAAGGGGAGGTCGTGCCTGACAAACCTGTTAGAGTTCTTTGAAGAGATAACAAATAGGTTAGACCAAGGAGGGCCAATGGATGTTATCTATCTTGACTTCCAAAAGGCCTTTGATAAGGTGCCTCACAGGAGACTGCTGAGTAAAATAAGGGCCCATGGTATTCGAGGCAAGGTACTAACATGGATTGACGATTGGCTGTCAGGCAGAAGGCAGAGAGTTGGGATAAAAGGTTCTTTTTCGGAATGGCATCCGGTGACGAGTGGTGTCCCGCAGGATTCAGTGTTGGGGCCACAGCTGTTCTCTTTATATATTAACGATCTAGTTGACGGGACTGGGGGCATTCTGGCTAAGTTTGCCGATGATACAAAGATAGGTGGAGGGGCAGGTAGTATGGAGTAGGTGGGGAGGCTGCAGAAAGATTTAGACAGTTTAGGAGAATGGTCCAAGAAATGGCTGATGAAATTCAACGTGGGCAAGTGCGAGGTCTTGCACTTTGGAAAAAAGAATAGAGGCATGGACTATTTTCTAAATGGTGACAAAATTCATAATGCTGAAGTGCAAAGGGACTTGGGAGTCCTAGTCCAGGATTCTCTAAAGGTAAACTTGCAGGTTG
The DNA here is from genome assembly GCF_047496885.1 of Scyliorhinus torazame. NCBI lineage: Eukaryota > Metazoa > Chordata > Chondrichthyes > Carcharhiniformes > Scyliorhinidae > Scyliorhinus > Scyliorhinus torazame. The sequence continues at coordinate 61,501,579 of NC_092707.1, forward strand.
AGTCCGTAATTAAGAAAGCAAATGCAATGTTGTCATTCATCTCAACAGGCTTGGAATATAAAAGCAGGGATGTACTTCTGAAGCTTTATAAAGCATTAGTTAGGCCCCATTTAGAATACTGTGAGCAATTTTGGGCCCCACACCTCAGGAAGGACATACTGGCACTGGAGCGGGTCCAGCGGAGATTCACACGGATGATCCCAGGAATGGTAGGCCTAACATACGATGAACGTCTGAGGATCCTGGGATTATATTCATTGGAGTTTAGGAGGTTGAGGGGAGATCCAATAGAAACTTACAAGATAATGAATGGCTTAGATAGGGTGGACGTAGGGAAGTTGTTTCCATTAGCAGGGGAGACTAGGACCCGGGGGCACAGCCTTAGAATAAAAGGGAGTCACTTTAGAACAGAGATGAGGAGAAATTTCTTCAGCCAGAGAGTGGTGGGTCTGTGGAATTCATTGCCACAGAGGGCGGTGGAGGCCAGGACGTTGAGTGTCTTTAAGACAGAAGTTGATAAATTCTTGATTTCTCGAGGAATTAAGGGCTATGGAGAGAGAGCGGGTAAATGGAGTTGAAATCAGCCATGATTGAATGGTGGAGTGGACTCGATGGGCTGAATGGCCTTCCTTCCGCTCCTATGTCTTATGGTCTTATGGTCTTATGGACAGTGACACAAAGAGGACAGCGACACAGGACAGTGACACACAGAGGACGGCGACCCAGGACAGTGACACACAGTGGACGGTGACCCAGGACAGGAACACACAGAGGACGGCGACCCAGGACAGTGACACACAGTGGACGGTGACCCAGGACAGTGACACACAGACGACGGTGACCCAGGACAGTGACACACAGTGGACGGTGACCCAGGACAGGAACACACAGAGGACGGCGACCCAGGACAATGACACACAGACGACGGTGACCCAGGACAGTGACACACAGAGGACGGCGACCCAGGACAATGACACACAGACGACGGTGACCCAGGACAGTGACACACAGTGGACGGTGACCCAGGACAGTGACACACAGAGGACGGCGACCCAGGACAATGACACACAGACGACGGTGACCCAGGACAGTGACACACAGAGGACGGTGACCCTGGACAGTGACACACAGAGGACGGCGACCCAGGACAGTGACACACAGAGGACGGCGACCCAGGACAGTGACACACAGAGGACGGCGACCCAGGACAGCGACACACAGAGGACGGCGACCCAGGACAGTGACACACCGAGGACGGCGACCCAGGACAGTGACACACAGAGGACGACGACCCAGGACAGTGACACACAGAGGATGGCGACCCAGGACAGTGACACACAGAGGACGGTGACCCAGGACAGTGACATACAGAGGACGGCGACCCAGGGCACTGACACACAGAGGACGGCGACCCAGGGCACTGACACACAGAGGACGGCGACCCAGGACACTGACACACAGAGGACGGCGACCCAGGACAGTGACACACAGAGGACGGTGACCCAGGACAGTGACACACAGAGGGCGGCGACCCAGGACAGTGACACACAGAGGACGACGACCCAGGACAATGACACACAGAGGACGGCGACCCAGGACAATGACACACAAAGGACAGCGACCCAGGACAGTGACACACAGAGGACGACGACCCAGGACAATGACACACAGAGGACGGCGACCCAGGACAATGACACACAAAGGACAGCGACCCAGGACAGTGACACACAGAGGACGACGACCCAGGACAGTGACACACAGAGGACGACGACCCAGGACAGTGACACACAGAGGACGACGACCCAGGACAATGACACACAGAGGACGACGACCCAGGACAATGACACACAAAGGACAGCGACCCAGGACAGTGACACACAGAGGACGGGGACCCAGGACAGTGACACACAGAGGACGGCGACCCAGGAAAGTGACACACAGAGGACGGTGACCCAGGTCAGTGACACACAGAGGACGGTGACCCAGGACAGTGACACACAGAGGACGGCGACCCAGGACAATGACACACAAAGGACAGCGACCCAGGACAGTGACACACAGAGGACGGGGACCCAGGACAGTGACACACAGAGGACGGCGACCCAGGAAAGTGACACACAGAGGACGGTGACCCAGGGCACTGACACACAGAGGACGGCGACCCAGGACAATGACACACAAAGGACAGCGACCCAGGACAGTGACACACAGAGGACGGGGACCCAGGACAGTGACACACAGAGGACGGCGACCCAGGAAAGTGACACACAGAGGACGGTGACCCAGGTCAGTGACACACAGAGGACGGGAACACAGTTGACGGACAGTGACCCTCAGACGGGGGCGAGACAAGGGCCATCGGGCCAAGGGTCGATGCAGGAGACCCCTGACTCTGGCTCTGATGTGGAAATGGACTTCACGTCACTGCTATCTCCCACACCATCCACCATCGCAGAGACTATCACCTCGGTTGGGCACTTTAGTGATGAGGCTTCTGGGACACTCACTGGTGCGCACCGCACAGCCGTACCGGTACAGCATGTGGAGGTAGGAGCAGCCGAGGGGCCAGACCATCGTAGGGCAGCCCAGCCCCAGCAACCAGTTGCCGCCTAGAAGGTACCTGGGTTCCTGGAGTTTCCAGATCCACCCATGCACCCGATGCAGTTAGACACCCAGGGAGTAGACATGGGGATGACGGCCGGCTTCCAGCAGCTGCAGACGCAGGTGGAGGAGTCCATCCGCGTCCAGGAGCAGGGAGTGGTGCCGGTCATGGCTGCCTCCCAGGCCAACACCGCACGGGTGGCATCTGTGGTGGAGGCAATGGGGGCAACGGTTTCGGCCATGGGTCAGGTCATGCAAGGCGTGGGGCTTCATGTGCATGCGTCATCCGTGGCCCAGGACAGTGCTGCCCTCTCACAGGCAGCCATGTGCCAGAGCCAGCTGGACATTGCAGCCGCGCTCCGCAATCTGGCCCAGTCTCAGCAGGCATCGCTGAGAGCATCCGTGGCATTGGCCAGATGTTGGATGGCGTCGCACAAGCCCAGAGGGAGGTGGCGCAGTCCCAGACAGGGATGGCCCACTCCCTGGGCTCCATCGCAGCTGACATTAGGACCCTGGTCAATACCACAGCGGGCCTCCAGGACTGGCAGCGCCAGGTGTCAGTGGTGCTTCGGGGCTCTATGTCCCATAGAGAGGCCCGGGGGCCATCGGGCACCCCAAGGGAGGAGGAGGTTCTGGGGCACGTTCCAGTGTCTCCTGCAAGGGAGGGTCCGGAAAACCGCGGCACCTCGGACTCCCCCCCCGTTCCGTCCCTGGTGCACCTGGTGGGCAGCGGGCGGACCTGGGTGACAGCACGCCATCCAGCACGCCCGCGGAGCAGCCTGGTCCATTCAAGCTGGGCCGCCCCAGGAAATGAGCGCCAACAGGGAGCCAGGTCGCAGGGCAGGAGTCCCAGCCGTCCGCCTTCACTCCTGTACTGTCTGGGGAGGCACAGAGACGTAATGGTAGGGCCCGTAAGGTCAGGAAGTTTGACACCTAGCAAGTTGGCACGGGTGCAGGGCTAGTTATAGGAGCTAGGGCACGTGTATGTAATAATTCTAATTGAACTCACTGTTACACCAATGCAAGCTGCCCCTGTGCTATGTCCTATGCCTGCAGGGTCGGTTGGGGGACTGAGTGCCACTGTGGTCGAGTGGTGATGGAACGCTGAGCCCAGGTGGGTGTAATTCTCCCCCCACCCCGGATGTCCACGGCACCCTGCCACCACCGATTCGACAGGGCCATGTGGTGGGAGTGTCCAGCACGCAGACAAGGACCACCCAGGTGGAGGGCGTAAATGTGGCCATGAGTCAGACATTGTCTAACGATTCTGAGCTCACAGCTCATTGCAGAGCGGGCTGTCATCATCCTCCATTGCATCGAGCACGCCTGCTCCCACCAGCAACCGTGTGAGCCCAGCCCATTGTGCCGCAGGTGGATGTGTAGTGGAGGGGTGTCGTGCATGTGTTCGTGTGGGAGCTAAGGGTGGTGGTGGTGTTGTAGGTGCGGGGTGGTGAGGTGGTGCAGTACAGTGGTGCCAGTGCCCCTCCTCAGCGAGTCCCTACGCCCCTAATTGGTGAAACGTGCGGCGATCAACGCCTCGCGTGCTCGCTGGTCAAGCTGGTGGTGCTGTGCAGTCTCGCGTCCATATCCAGCCCCAATGTCGCGTAGATTGCCCCCCTCCTCTCCATCCTCCTCATCTGGAGAGGAGGCCCCATCCTCGGGCTCGCCTTCTGCCTCCTCCTCCTACTCCAGCACATCTCCCTCTGCTGGGCTATCTTGTGGAGGACACAGCAGACCTCCACGATGCGGCCGACCCTCTCCGACGGGTACTGGAGGGCCCCTCCAGAGCGGTCAAGGCACCTGAAGTGCATCTTCAGCAGCCCAAAGCACCTCTCCACCCCACCCCTGGTGCTGCATGGGCCTCATTGTGGCGGGTCTCTGCATCGGTCTGTGGCCTCCGTATAGGCATCATCAGCCACGACCACATGGGGTCACCCTTGCCGCCCAGCAACCAGCCCCTCAGCGGGGTGCAGGCGTCCCTCAAACATTGCGGGGTTGAACGATTGTGCCAGGATAAATGCGTCATGCACATGTCCAGGTACTGGGCGCAGACGTGCAGGATCTTCATCTTGTGGTGGCAGACCACCTGAATGTTCATGGAATGGGTCCCTTTCCTGTTCATGATCACGTCCCTGTTCTCCACGGGTGGCCGCATGGCGACGTGCACCCCGTCGATCGCCCCCTGTTCCAAGGATATCCTGGCCACAGCAGCGAATCCCGTGCCCAGGCATCCCGGTGGGCGCAGTCTACAGGGAACTGGATGTACCGGTCCACGATGTCATACAGGGCGTCAGTCACTGCACAGATGCACCGGTGCGCCGATGCCTGGGAGATGCCGGACAGGTCCCCACTTGGCGCCTGGAACGAGCCCGTGGCATAGAAGTTCAGGGCCATCGTAACTTTGAAGGCCACCGGGATAGCATGTCCTCCTCTCTGTTCCACGCGATGCCAGGTGTGCTATCAGGTAGCAGATGTGGGCGACTGTTTCCGGCTCATCCGGAACCTCCTCCTGCATGCCCTGTCCGGCAGGCCCTCGAAGGAAATGAGGCGACGGTAAACACGAGGCCTGATCGGACGCCTCCGGCACCTTGGCACCACCATGTCCTCCTGCTCCTCATCCACTTCGGTATCCTCATCCTGTGCCTTGCCCTCGGCGTTGTCCCCCTCCTCCTGTGCCCATCGGGTGGCCGGCCCTGCAGCTTGAGCGGGTGCCACCTGGCCCTCTGCAGCCCGTCCCTCTGCTGCGGCCGCCTCTCTGAGCCGCCTGCGCCGACGCTGCCACAGGGCTGCATGCAGGGCAGCGGCTCCCGCCACGGCGGCCAACATCGCTGGCTGGTGCCCCAAAATTATGATCTGCAGGGCGTGTGTGTGTGTGGGGGATGCAACATGTTTAGGGATGGCGCATGGCCCCCTCTACAGCCAGGAGCCATGGGCTACATGTCTGCCCCGGTTGGCTGATTGCGCCACATCCACGCATGCACCCAGATCCCTGCCCACACCGTCAGTGCTCCGACCACTATTGCCCGTCCCTCCTGCTAGCGCCACCATTGGATGGCAGTGCCCTCACGGGGGGCTGCCATGGGTGTGCCCTGGACTTACCCGTTGGTGGGTGCCGCCGGCTGGGAGGGCTGCCCCCGGGGGGGTTCGGCACCCATGCTCACGTCCGGCAACCTTGCGTTCAGCCAACGCTCGGGGTTGGTGCCCATCAGCCTGGCCGCCGTAATGCTGCCGTGGCTATGGCGCCACCTTGCCATGGCAGGCCATTCCAGGCCGGCAGCCCTGTCGTCCCCACGCCCCCCCCCACCCCACCCGAACATGGAGGCCCTACCCCCTCGCCCCCAGCCAGAGCTGTGCTCCTCCCGCCAGCCCTAGGTCTCCCCACGCCGACCCCCTCACCTCCTGCTCCCGCATCGTCAGCCAGCACGACTGTCTGCCGATTTTAAATAGCAAGTTCGAATGGCGCCGGCATGACCTGGGGGGACCCTCCGGGCCGCAGAGTCCCTGGGAGCCCGGAACATTGATGAACGGACCCCCTCGGGTGATTCTCCGGGCAGCGCGGCGCCGATCACGATCACACCGCTTTCGCCGGTTCTGAGAATCGTGAAACGCCGTCGGACTGGCGAGAGGGACTAGAACTAGGGGGACACAGTTTAAAAATAATGGGCTGGATTCTCTGCTTTTGCGGCTAAGTGCCGATGACGGCGTGGGAACTGTGGCGTTCTACGACGCCTAAATCGGCGCTGAACCCTCACAGATTCCGGGACTGATCGAGGATCAGTCAACATGGCTTTGTGAGAGGAAAATCATGGGCGTCATTCTCCGCCGGCGGGAGTCTCCGTTCTGCCGGCGCCCGGGGGTTTCCCGACGGCGTGGGGCTGCCCCACAATGGGAAACCCCATTGACTGGCCGGCGTTACGGAGACTCCCGCCGGCCGGTCGGGGCAGAAATGGCGGGGCGGGTAGGAGAATTTCGCCCCATGTCTTATGACTTTGATTAAGTCTTTTGAAGGAGCAACCAAGAAGGTAGATGAGGGCAGTGCAGTCGACATTGTCTACATGGACTTTAGCAAGGTTTTGACATGGTACCGCATGGTAGGTTGTTCCATAAGGTTAAATCTCACGGGATCCAGGATGAAGTAGCCAATTGGATACAAAATTGGCTTGACCAGAGAAGACAAAGGGTGGTTGTAGAGGGTTGTTTTTCAAAATAGAGGTCTATGTCCAGCGGTGTACCTCAGAGATCAGTGCTGGGTCCATTGTTATTTGTTATTTATATTAATGATTTTGATGAGAATTTAGGAGACATGGGGCGTCATCCTCCGACCCCCCGCCGGGTCGGAGAATGGCCGAAGGCCGCCGTGAATCCCGCCCCCGCCGAAGTCTCCGGTACCGGAGATTGGGCGGGGGCGGGAATCGGGCCGTGCCGGTTGGCGGGAACCCCCGCTGGATTCTCCGGCCCGGATGGGCCGAAGTCCCGCCCAGAAATTGCCTGTCCCGCCGGCGTAAATCAAACCTGGTGTTTATCGGCGGGACCAGGCGGCGTGGGCGGGCTCCGGGGTCCTGGGGGGGGGCGCGGGGCGATCTGACCCCGGGGGGTGCCCCCACGGTGGCCTGGCCTGCGATCGGGGCCCACCGATCCGCGGGCGGGCCTGTGCCGTGGGGGCACTCTTTCCCTTCCGCCTCCGCTACGGCCTCCACCATGGCAGAGGCGGAAGAGACTCTCCCCACTGCGCATGCACGGGAAACTGACAGCGGCCGCTGATGCTCCCGCGCATGCGCCGGGAAACTGTCATCGGCCGCTGACGCTCCCGCGCATGCGCCGCATTTCCGCGCCAGCTGGCGGGGCAACAAACGCCATTTCCGCCAGCTGGCGGGGCGGAAATCCCTCCGGCGTCGGCCTAGCCCCAACATTCCGCACCTTTGGGTCGGCGCGATGCCCGTCTGATTGGCGCCGTGTTTGGCGCCAGTCGGCGGACATCGCGCCGTTGGGGGAGAATTTCGCCCATGGTTAGTAAGTTTGCAGATGACATCAAGATTGGTGGCATAGTGGACAGTGAAGAATGTTATCTAGGATTGCAACGGGATTGCAACGGGATCGTGATCAACTGGGTCAGTGGGCCGATGAATGGCAGATGGAGTTTAATTTAGATAAATGTGAGGTGATGCATTTTTATAGATCGAATCGGGGCAGAACCTACTCAGTTAATGGTAGGCAATTGGAGAGAGTTATAAAACAAAGAGATCTAGGAGTACAGGTTCATAGCTCCTTGAAGGTGGAGTCACAGGTGGACAGGGTGGTGAAGATGGCATTCGGCATGCTTGGTTTCATTGGTCAGAACATTGAATACAGGAGTTGGGACATCTTGTTGAAGTTCTACAAGGTATTAGTAAGGTCACACTTGGAATACTGTGTACAGTTCTGGTCACCCTATTATAGTAAGGATATTATTAAACTAGAAAGAGTGCAGAAACAATTTACTAGAACGCTACCGGGACTTGATGGTTTGAGTTATAAGGGGAGGCTGGATAGACTGGGACTTTTTTCCTTGGAGCATAGGAGGCTTAAGCATGATCTTATAGAGATCTTTTAAGGTAGACGGGCATAGATAAGGTAGATCTTTTCCCAAAGGTAAGGGAGTCTAAAACTAGAGGGCATAGGTTTAAGGGGAGAGATACAAAACGGTCCAGAAGTGTAATCTAAAAAAAATAATTCTGGAACGAGCTGCCAGAGGCAGTACTAGAGGCGAGTACAATTTTGTCTTTTAAAAAGCATTTAGACAGTTATATGGGAAAGCTGAGTTTAGAGGGTTATGGGCCAAATGTGGACAATTGGGACTAGTTTAGTGGTAAAAACTGGGTGGCATGGACAAGTTGGGCCAAAGGGCCTGTTTCCAAGCTGTACACCTCTATGACTCTGTAACTGAATGCTGCCACCTGATGACTCCCTCTCCCCCATTTCATTGCTGGCTATATTTAATTTGCGTTGGATCATACTCACATTGAAACAGATGGATCTGACTTCCCTCAGTCCGATGTCTTAATGGAAGCAAATTGGGCTCCGAGCTTTCCATTTACAAGATATTGATTTCACTGAAAAAACTAACATTTTCCCATCTTTATTCTCATACCTTAAGTTAATGAACAGAGGAAAATAGTCAGTTGAGTGTGAAATAGGCATAGACTTCTATACTGTACTCTCTCGCTAGGAACAGCTCATACATAATTAATCCTGAACATAGTTTCTAAAGTCTTGACAATAGCATTGATATACTTTGTTATGTGATGTATGGAATATAGTGCTGATCTCTCTGTACTCGATTTTAATTTGCTTTCTCTTGTTAACATTTATGGTGGAGTTACTGGGTTTTATTTAACGTGTGACATTTTTCCCATTAGAAATAATAATTGACTGGGCAGCACGGTGGCGCAATGGTTAGCTCTGCTGCCTCACAACGCCGAGGTCCCAGGTTCGATTCTGGCTCTGGGTCACTGTCCGTGTGGAGTTTACACATTCTCCCTGTGTTTAAGACCATAAGACATAGGAGCGGAAGTAAGGCCATTTGGCCCATCGAGTCCACTCCACCATTCAATCATGGTTGATTTCAACTCCATTTACCCGCTCTCTCTCCATAGCCCTTAATTCCTCGAGAAATCAAGAATTTATCAACTTCTGTCTTAAAGACACTCAACGTCCCGGCCTCCACCGCCCTCTGTGGCAATGAATTCCACAGACCCACCACTCTCTGGCTGAAGAAATTTCTCCTCATCTCTGTTCTAAAGTGACTCCCTTTTTGGGTTGGGGGGGTTTCGCCCCCACAACCCAAAGATGTGCGGTCTAGGTGGATTGGCCACGCAAAATTGCCCCTTAATTGGAAAAAAAAATGAATTGGGTACTCTAAATTTTTTTAAAAAGAGAAATAATAATTGACATTCCCCCCCACCCCCCAAGTCCATTTATAAAATTTGCTCCCAAACCTGCAGGAATTTAAAAGATCAAGGACTGGATGATAGGTCATTATTATTTAATTCAAAATGAAATTATACTGAGGGCAGGATTCTCCGGAATCGGGAAACGCGATTGGGCAGAGAATAGGTTATGACACTGAAATTGTGGTGGTGCCGATTTGACGATGTTCCTAGCCATGGCCTGCTGTGACTGGGCCACGCTCAGAAGCACCACTGCGGTGTCCAGGTGGCTCTGGCACATGGCTGCCTGTGAGCTGGCCTCAGCCAGCGCTTGCACAGAATGCCCCAAGCCTTGGACATGCCGATCCATAATTGAAGCCGTTGCCCCCAATGCCTCCATGGCCGACGCCACCCATATTCTGACCATTTTGGAGAAACATGAACTTTGCGTTGGTCAAATAATTTCGACTTCATGCAGCAGCTGGGCACTCCTTCTTGCACCATAGATATGGGGAAGTACATACATGAAGGAAGATACTTGGGTGCTTGGACTTAGTCACACAGGATCTGCTTTAATGGAAAAACTCAATGTGACCATTTGTTGGAAGGCTGGCTAATTGGCTTGAGATGGATAACATGCGGTGCTGAGAGCTGCAAGCGGCTTTCTTTATTGTGTGTGAACCAGCGAATAAGAGAGAAGATCTCATGCCAACATTTAGGAAAAAATGGAGCAGAAGGTGGCAAGTCTAGTTCTTTTGAGAAGGGAGGGGTAAGATTTTGATGGCACTCCCCAGATCTTGGTGCTAACCAAGACTAGGTAACTGATATATATGTTCGTATATTTGTGGTTCCTTCAGTTCAGTCCCTTGCTCCTAATCATAGAATAGAATCATAGAATCCCTACTGAGCAGAAGGAGGCCATTCGGCCCATCTGCACCGACCTTTTGAATTAGCACTCTACGCATGTCCACCCTGCCCTATTCACATAACCCGTAACTTAACCTGCACATCCCTGGGCACTAAGGGGCAATTTAGCATGGCCAATCCACCTAACCTGCGCATCTTTGGAGGGACCGGAGCACCCGGAGGAAACCTACACAGACAGGGGGAGAAAGTGCAAACTCCACACAGACAGCCACCCGAGGCCGGAATTGAACCTGGGTCCATGGCGCTGTGAGGCACCAGTGCTAACCACTGTGCCACCGTGCCACCCGGTTCATTGAGATAGGAATGCTTAGAGATATTCCTTAAGATATCAAGGTATTTGATGTCTTGAGTTGAATTGTGTTTCATATATGTGCTGAGGGATGCTGTAGATTCATTTTTTTCTTACGTAGGATAATATTACTTACTGTTACAGGAACATTTAACAATTTTTTTTTCCATTTGTCCATGGGACGTGGGCGTCGCAGGCTGTGCCAGCATTTATTGTCCATCCCTAATTGCCCTTGAGGGGGCAGTTAAGAGTTAACCACATTGCTGTGGGTCTGGAGTCACATGTAGGCCAGACCAGGTAAGGATGGAAGATTTCCTTCCATAAAGGACATCAGTGAACCAGATGGGTTTTTACGACAATCGACAATGGCTTCATGGTCATCATTAGACTTTTAATTCCAGATTTTTATCAAACAATGTAGACAATTACTAGTCAGCTAATTTATCTGAAAATCTCATCGCCACAAAAAAGTGAATTATTTCTCCACACGTGCCTGCTCCTCATGGCTTAACTTTCAAAACTAATAATTAGAGTCAGGATACTACCAAAATAATAACAACATTAATCTTACAATAAAATCAACTGAGTGTCTCCGGCGAAGCAAGTGTTGTTTAAAAAAAAATACTGTGATTTGACTCCCCTGATTCGCTTCCAAAGTCCGCACAATATCTTTTAAAATTCATTCATGGGATGTGGGTGTCACTGACTAGGCCCACATTTATTGCCCATCACTAAGTTCTCTTGGTAAGGTGGTGGTGAGCTTCCTTCTTGAACCACTGCAGTTCATGTGGTGTAGGTACACTCACAGTGCTGTTAGGGAGGGAATTCCAGGATTTTGACCCAGTGACAATGAAGGAACGGCGATATATTTCCAATTCAGGATGGTAAGTGGCTTAGAGGCTGTAATAACCTTGCCAAGGCCAGTCTTACAACATCAAATCCTTTTATTGCAGTAACGAGAAAGTGCCACTTACGCAGCTGGCGTCCAAGCCCAGGAACCTACGGAGATTCGGTCTGGGGTGCAGCAGCAGGTTTCAAGCTCCCACTATACCTTTCCTATTGGGCAAACCACTGCCCACTTAATAGGCAAATTCATATTCCGCGAAGCCCACGGGGAGATATATTGATGATCTCCCGTGTCATTCGTGGCCACCATAACATACCTCCCCCTCAAGCCCATTTCTCCCTCAGTGCTCCCACTGACACGCAGTTCCTTCCTCTTTGCAATCGGTCTACGGCCCATCGAGGGTGGAACTGGATCTGGAGGTGTGAACCGAATTGGAGACCTTCGCATCCGGAGAGTGCGCCAAAGATTAACTGACGCAGGTTCCTCCTCAGTATCTTCTTCAGTCAGAACACCTGCTTCTTCAGCATCCAAAGAACAAAGAACAAAGAACAAAGAACAAAGAAATGTACAGCACAGGAACAGGCCCTTCGGCCCTCCAAGCCCGTGCCGACCATACTGCCCGACTAAACTACAATCTTCTACACTTCCTGGGTCCGTATCCTTCTATTCCCATCCTATTCATATATTTGTCAAGATGCCCCTTAAATGTCCCTATCGTCCCTGCTTCCACTACCTCCTCCGGTAGTGAGTTCCAGGCACCCACTACCCTCTGCGTAAAAAACTTGCCTCGTACATCTACTCTAAACTTTGCCCCTCTCACCTTAAACCTATGCCCCCTAGTAATTGACCCCTCTACCCTGGGGAAAAGCCTCTGACTATCCACTCTGTCTATGCCCCTCATAATTTTGTATACCTCTATCAGGTCGCCCCTCAACCTCCTTCGTTCCAGTGAGAACAAACCGAGTTTATTCAATCGCTCCTCATAGCTTATGCCCTCCATACCAGGCAACATTCTGGTAAATCTCTTCTGCACCCTCTCTAAAGCCTCCACATCCTTCTGGTAGTGTGGCGACCAGAATTGAACACTATACTCCAAGTGTGGCCTAACTAAGGTTCTATACAGCTGCAACATGACTTGCCAATTCTTATACTCAATGCCCCGGCCAATGAAGGCAAGCATGCCGTATGCCTTCTTGACTACCTTCTCCACCTGTGTTGCCCCTTTCAATGACCTGTGGACCTGTACTCCTAGATCTCTTTGACTTTCAATACTCTTGAGGGTTCTCCCATTCACTGTATATTCCCTACCTGCATTAGCCCTTCCAAAATGCATTACCTCACATTTGTCCGGATTAAACTCCATCTGCCATCTCTCCACCCAAGTCTCCAGACAATCTAAATCCTGCTGTATCCTCAGACAGTCCTCATCGCTATCCGCAATTCCACCAACCTTTGTGTCGTCTGCAAACTTACTAATCAGACCAGTTACATTTTCCTCCAAATCATTTATATATACTACAAAGAGCAAAGGTCCCAGCACTGATCCCTGTGGAACACCACTGGTCACAGCCCTCCAATTAGAAAAGCATCCCTCCATTGCTACCCTCTGCCTTCTATGGCCTAGCCAGTTCAGTATCCACCTTGCCAGTTCACCCCTGATCCCGTGTGACTTCACCTTTTGTACTAGTCTACCATGAGGGACCTTGTCAAAGGCCTTACTGAAGTCCATATAGACAACATCTACTGCCCTACCTGCATCAATCATCTTAGTGACCTCCTCGAAAAACTCTATCAAGTTAGTGAGACACGACCTCCCCTTCACAAAACCGTGCTGCCTCTCACTAATACGTCCATTTGCTTCCAAATGGGAGTAGATCCTGTCTCGAAGAATTCTCTCCAGTAATTTCCCTACCACTGAAGTAAGGCTCATCGGCCTGTAGTTCCCGGGATTATCCTTGCTACCCTTCTTAAACAGAGGAACAACATTGGCTATTCTCCAGTCCTCCGGGACATCCCCTGAAGACAGCGAGGATCCAAAGATTTCTGTCAAGGCCTCAGCAATTTCCTCTCCAGCCTCCTTCAGTATTCTGGGGTAGATCCCATCCGGCCCTGGGGACTTATCTACCTTAATATTTTTTAAGACACCCAACACCTCGTCTTTTTGGATCACAATGTGACCCAGGCTATCTACACCCCCTTCTCCAGACTCAACATCTACCAATTCCTTCTCTTTGGTGAATACTGATGCAAAGTATTCATTTAGTACCTCGCCCATTTCCTCTGGCTCCACACATAGATTCCCTTGCCTATCCTTCAGTGGGCCAACCCTTTCCCTGGCTACCCTCTTGCTTCTCGGACTCCGTGTTCTTGTTATCAGGGGAGACGGCCTGAGGCTGGTACGGGGTCTGATTGGCTGGTCTGTCCACAGCCAGATTGAAACTGAGCTCAAAAAACCAACACCTGACTGCTTCAACCCCTGGCTCCTCCCATTAACTACATCATCTTACTAAAGCTAAACACAAAATATCTCTAATGATCTACTCCCCAGAGTACGCTCTTAATACAAACAAAATTCCATTAGCGCAACGTTTGCAAATAATATCCATGGCTGGAATGAATTATAATCTTACTTTATGATGCTTTAATTACACCTCTGTCTCCAAAAAGCCTAGCTGCCTTGCAAACTAGGATTAAAAAAAAGAATGTACATAAATTTGGCCTAAGTGATGATAAATTATTTCTCGCCTCGCTATGGAGAGATCCCGGGGCGATGGCGAGCAGGGTCCCGGCAAATCGGCTGGCGAGCCTTCATTTGCAGCCTGAAGCTTGTGGGGCTCGTTAAGTGGACCAGTTAATGTTGCCAGCCTCGCCAGGCTGGGCGCCGGGAAGCTCACGGCAGTTCCCGCTCGCTACCACACTTAGAAATCTTTGCAGAGAATCATGCCTGTGGTGATATGCGCATAGGCCCATCTATGTCTAACTGTACATAGTTGCACCAATGTATATATAACAGCACCAGTGCACATAGCCACTGATCAATACATGTAGTGACAGTTATGACCTCCCGCCTGTAGGTGGAACCAGACACCCATACAGACATATATAACGAGGGATGGATGAGACAGGGCACTTGATAGTAGGACGGTCAATGGACAGTCACATCTCTCCTTAGCTTCATAGTAATGTAGACATTATTGTTTGTACATAGAATTGCATGGTTACCATTCTGCGTGTCAAGAATAAGTAATTTTTACAACTACATCTTCATGTTCTATGTGTGCCTTCATGATCAGGGGAACCTTAGAATACAACAGCACCCATGATCTATAAACATGGAGGAGATGTGATCGTCGATAAGCTTGCAGATGTGTTTACAGAGTGCTGGGAGAAAGGCACAGGGTCTCGGGACGTGCAAAATAGTTTTCCTTTACAAAAAGAAAGGAGAGAACTGTTCAAACTACAGAGGCATAACCTAACTCTCTATTGCAGGCAAAATCGTGGCCCGAGTGCTTCTAAGCAGGCATCTTCTGACAACAGCTGAAAAAACTTCCTGGAAGTCAGTGCTGATTCAGACACAACAGCGGAACTACATGACCTCTGAGCTGAGACAAATCCAGAAGAAGTGTAGCGATTAATAAATGGACCTGCAAGCTACTTTTTGCAAATCTCGCCAAAGGGTTTGATACAGTTTGAGACTCTCTAGATGGAGGTGCCCTCCAAGGTGCCTCATTATTTTACGTCAACAACATGAAGGCCAGAAAGGTTGGGTCAAGCAGAATGGAGTTCTCTCAGGCAGATTCCTGATCTCAAATGTTAAGCAAAGATGTGTTCTGTCACTGACTTTCTTTGCTTTCCTCAGAATGATGCTTCAAGGGGCAAAGGCATATTCATCCAATTCCAAATTGTCGGCATTCTCTTCAACCTGTGAGAATTACTGACCCATAAAAAACCACAGGTGAACTGATCATTAGTACTATTTTCATTAGAAAGATGGAGGTTGAGGGGTGACCTGATAGAGGTCTACAAGATTATGAGGGGCATGGACAGAGTGGATGGGCAGGCACTCTTTCCCAGGGTGGCAGGGTCAGTCACCAGGGGGTATAGGTTTAAGGTCCATGGGACAAAGTTTAGAAGAGATGTGCGAGGCAGATTTTTTACACAGAGGATGGTGAGTGCCTGGAACGCGTTGCCAGGGGAGGTTGTGGAAGCAGATACATTAACGGCATTCAAAAGGCATCTTGACAAACACATGGATAGGATGGGTATAGAGGGACACGGCACAAGGAAGTGCTGAGGGTCTTGGCAAAGGTTGGTATCATGACCGGTACAGGCTTGGAGGGCTGAAGGGCCTGTTCATGTGCTGAATTGTTCATTGTTCTTTCTTTGTTCTATCATGGAGCTTCAATTTGTAATGATTGTGCTTTTCTGGTGCACATGGAGAGGGAAAGACAGCTCATAGAAAATTGTTTCTGAAGCTAACTATTAGCTCTAACTATTAGCCTAAAGAGAATAGAAGTGCCATATCAACACATATGAACAATTTTGGCAGGGTAAAGAAGGCTGTTTCCACTAGTTGGTAAGTCAGTCACAATTTCAAGATGGTTAGCAAGAGAGCTCGGAAAGAAATGAGGAGACGCTTTGGAGCGAGATTCTCCTTTCTGGAAACCGGCGCAAACGACTCTGGCGTCAACAGCCTCCGAAAGTGCGGTTCTTTTCCGGGGGCCAGGTGGATGCCGGAGGGGTTGGTGCTGCGGCAGCCGGCGCTGAAGGGACTGCGTGAGTTTGCGCATGCGTGGAACCGCCGGCGTGTTTTGGCGCATACGCGGTGGATTCTCTTCTCCGCGCCGGCCATGGCGGAGCCCTACAGGGGCCGGCGAGAAAGGAAGGAGTGCCCCCATGGCACAGGCCCGCCCACAGATTGATGGGCCCCGATCGAGTGCCAGGCTACCATGGTGGCCACCCCCGGGGTCGGATGCCCCCGCGCCCCCCGCGAAGACCGCTCCCACCGACTTGCCTGCCAGGTCCCGCCGCGTGGGACCATGTCTAACCCACACTGGCGGGACTGGCCAGAAACGGGCAGCCGCTCAGCCCATCGGGGCCCGGAGAATTGCCGGGGGGGCGGCCGTTGCCAACGGCCACTGACTGGCGTGGCGTGAACCCCGACCCGCCCGAAAAACGGCGCCAGAGAATACAGCAGCCGGCGGCGGGGCGGCAGGTTGGGATTCACGCCGCCCCCTGGGGATTCTCCGACCCGGCGGGGGGTCGGAGACTCCCGCTGCATTACTCAGAGAATTGTTGGGATTTGGAATACGCTTCGTGGGAGAGTGATGAAGGTGAATTCCATTGTAGGTTTCAAAAGAGAGCTGGATATATATTTGAAAGTAATGATTTTAAAGCGCTATGGAGATAGGGCTGGGGAATGGGTCTAGCTAGGCAGCTCTTTCAGGAGCCAGTGCAGCCACTATGGGCCAAATGGTCTCCTTCTGTGCTGTAAAATTCTATGATTCTATCAAATGAAAAATGAAATGAATTGAAAATCGCTTAATGTCACAAGTAGGCTTCAATGAAGTTACTGTGAAAAGCCCCTAGTCGCTACATTCCAGCACCTGTTCGGGGAGGCAGTTACGGGAATTGAACCGTGCTGCTGGCCTGCCTTAGTCTGCTTTCAAAGCCAGCGATTTAGCCCTGTGCTAAACAGCCCCGGCCCAGAGGAAATTACAATATACCGCATATCAACAATCTCAATACAACAGAACAGTTTACCCATTTATCTCATTTTCCATTATCCATAGTATCCATATACCCATTATCATGAATGGTGCCACTGTCAACAAGGACATAGACTGTCCAAGCTAGCAGCTCCTCTGGCTGTTTCTTGAAGTGTGTCTGGCAAAACCAGTTGCTACGCATCTCTACCCAAACCCAAGAATCTAGAGTGGCTGTCATCATCACCCTTTTGTATCAGTCAGAGTATCATGGGTTCTGTTTAAAAGATACTGTGGCTGCTAAAGTGTCTCCATCTTGGATCTATAATGAGTAACAGATGGCAGATCTACATCAAAAACAATTAAGTCCTCAACAGTGCCAACATGCCCAACATTCAATGCATTCTTTTGCAACACTAATTGTACCAGGCAGGTATTCGAGGCAAGGTACTAACATGGATTGATGATTGGCTGTCAGGCAGAAGGCAGAGAGTTGGAATAAAAGGTTCTTTTTCGGAATGGCAACCGGTGACGAGTGGTGTCCCGCAGGGTTCAGTGTTGGGGCCACAGCTGTTCTCTTTATATATTAACGATCTAGATGACGGGACTGGGGGCATTCTGGCTAAGTTTGCCGATGATACAAAGATAGGTGGAGGGGCAGGTAGTATGGAGGAGGTGGGGAGGCTGCAGAAAGATTTAGACAGTTTAGGAGAGTGGTCCAGGAAATGGCTGATGAACTTCAACGTGGGCAAGTGCGAGGTCTTGCACTTTGGAAAAAAGAATAGAGGCATGGACTATTTCCTAAACGGTGACAAAATTCATAATGCTGAAGTGCAAAGGAGTCCTAGTCCAGGAGTCTCTAAAGGTAAACTTGCAGGTGGAGTCCGTAATTAAGAAAGCAAATGCAGTGTTGTCATTCATCTCAAGAGGCTTGGAATATAAAAGCAGGGATGTACTTCTGAAGCTTTATAAAGCATTAGTTAGGCCCCATTTAGAATACTGTGAGCAATTTTGGGCCCCACACCTCAGGAAGGACATACTGGCACTGGAGCGGGTCCAGCGGAGATTCACACGGATGATCCCAGGAATGGTAGGCCTAACATACGATGAACGTCTGAGGATCCTGGGATTATATTCATTGGAGTTTAGGAGGTTGAGGGGAGATCCAATAGAAACTTACAAGATAATGAATGGCTTAGATAGGGTGGATGTAGGAAAGTTGTTTCCATTAGCAGGGGAGACTAGGACCCGGGGGCACAGCCTTAGAATAAAAGGGAGTCACTTTAGAACAGAGATGAGGAGAAATTTCTTCAGCCAGAGAGTGGTGGGTCTGTGGAATTCATTGCCACAGAGGGCGGTGGAGGCCGGGACGTTGAGTGTCTTGAAGACAGAAGTTGATAAATTCTTGATTTCTCAAGGAATTAAGGGCTATGGAGAGAGAGGGGGTAAATGGAGTTGAAATCAGCCATGATTGAATGGTGGAGTGGACTCGATGGGCCGAATGGCCTTACTTCCACTCCTATGTCTTATGGTCTTATGGAAACATATCACATACGGAGGACTCCAGAATGCCAATAGCTGTGCTTCATGTTGAACTATGTCCCAATAAGCAAGACTGAGCTGCACTTTGCGAGTGCTTCAAAGAGCAGCTCAGAAGACAGTTCTCCTTTGCTGCCATTGCCCAATGTCTCTGGGAGCAGATGGCTGCTGACAGAGACAGCCAGCACACAAGTTGCTTACGAAAGCAACTGCCAAGTTCAAAACAAACAGAACCGGGGTTGCTGAAAAAAGGCGCGGACAACAGAAGGGGTCTGATTGTAGCAGAGCTCTTCAAAACCAGGGATTTCTGTACCCGAACTGCTCATGAGCCCACAGTTGAAAAATTAGCCTCATCAGTCACCAACAATCATGCCAAATATCAAGGAGACAAGCTTCCCGTGATCTTTATCTGTTAAGAATCTGCCATCCATGTCTCACAGCATGATGGAGAGTTTCTTCAGTGTGAAGATAAGACTCCTCCTCAACAAGGGCTGTGTGTTGATCATTCCTACTAATACTGACATGGATATATAGCATCTCTGACAGCTAGATGGGTGAGATCAAGGTCAAGTAGGATTTTTCCTCAGGTTGGTTCTCTTACCAGCTGACGTAAGCCCAGCCTGGCAGATATGTTCTTCAGCACTCAGCCAGCTCAGTCAAGTAGTGGTGCTGCCAACCCCATTCTTAATGCTGGACATTGGCGTTGCCACTCAGAATAGATTCTGTGTCCTTGGTGCCCTCAGTGTAAATTCCAAGTGCCGTTCAATGTGGAGAGGGATTGATTCATCAGCTGAGGGAGTGTTTCAGTGAGATGAAGAAAGCGCTAGCACATGTTTTTGCTTAGGAATTGCATCTGATTGAATAGAGAATGATGTTGCACAGAGAGATTGAGGCAGCTCATGCTGACGCCCCATAGTAATGGAAGAAGCCTCTCATTCTGTAATGTGGCACATTCACAATGTGTATTTTTCAAAGGATAATATTTTTTTTGTACAAATGACAAATGATATTGTCTGGTGAGCCATGCCGCAAGACTGAAATAAGTTGCAGCCAAAAAGAATGGAATATTTTGAATTGACCACTTTTGGATGCTATCTGAATTTAAAGATGCCAATTTGTTTGAGAAACAAATTTGTTTCAGTCTATGGTAAATTAATTCCAGCAACAATATGTGCCTGATTATAATTTGACTCATGGCATAATATCCAATTCGAATGCATCTTCTATATTTTGTTTCATACGCTTAAAGCACATTAAAGATCAGATCTGAAGTAGCTTAAATACATGTTTTCAATAATGCTTTTCCGAGACTTAAAGTTAGCATTTTGGTATGGAGTGCCTTCTGCAGTTGGTGGGGGTCATCCAATTCTAGTAAAAATAACATAATTTGAGTCAGCCTTGACTCAGTAGCCGCACTCTTCCCTCTAAAACAGAAGTTTAGGGATTCAAGCCCCACTAAAGAGACTTGAGCACGTAATCTCGCCCAGCACTTTTATCCAGAACTGATGGAGTGCTGCATTGTTGGAGGTCCTCTTTTGGATGGGACGTGAAGCCTATCTGCCATCTCAAGTAGCCATAGAGTGTCCGATGATGAACAGGGAGGTCTCCTGGTCAACCTTCATCCCTGAACCAACACTCAAAACTGATCATTTATTTCATCGCTGTTTGAGGGATCTTACTGTGCGCCAGTTGGTTAACCTTTTTCTTAACAATACAACAGTGACTACGGGTAAGATTCTCTGGCCTCCCCTAGGTGTGTTTCTTGGCCCAGGAGGCGGAACGTTGACCGCTGGCGGGACCAGAAGATCCCATTGGCGTGAACAGCCGGAAGATGGCGCCCCCTATTTCAAAAATACTTCATTGGCTATCAAACATTTAAGGATATCCTGAGGTTGTGAAAGGTATCATATTAATGCCAGTCTCTATTTTTGACTGTGACGAGTGAGGAAGCATAGGACGGAGATCTATCTCTGAATTCTCGGGATTTCAATAATTTCTGCAAGATCTTTGGCTGGAGAGAGCATGGATTTTGCTATTCTTGGCAGTTACTTTATTCCCATAGCCATGGAAGTTGTTAACCGCAACAACAAATTAACAGACATTCCTCTGGGTGGCAAATAAAATCGAATCACCATTTGCAAAATACCTGTAACACCATTTTGGGTCGGCAAAACGTAATGTGTTTTTCTCTCTTGTTGAAGATCTAAATGCACAACAATAAATCCCTATCATCATCATCATCTTTCATATAGATGGCAGCAAACGTACCTTGTGCTTCTTACTAGTAACATATTGATCACTTGAGTCACCACATGTTCCAGAACTGCTGAATAAGTTGGCTATACTGTCTCTATACTGTATGGGGCAGCACAGTAGCACAGCAGGTAGCACTGTTGCTTCACAGCTACAGGGTCTCAGGTTCGATTCCTGGTTTGGGTCACTGTCTGTGTGGAGTCTGCACGTTCTCCCCGTGTCTATGTTGGTTTCCTCCAGGTGCTCCGGTTTCCTCCCACATGTTCCAAAATAGGTGTTAGGTGAATTGGACATTCTGAATTGCCAAGAGCCAAGCAACAGGCTAACCAACAGCTTTTACATTCATTTGTTACGTTTTGGAGGGTCATAGGTGCATTGTACAGGCAGAAAATTAGCAGCAATTTGTTGTTCTGATGCTGTGAGTTGGGCTGAACTAGACTTGGAAATTTGACAAAAATTGAATAAATATAAGGACAAAATATTATTTGGAAACCGCAGCCCAGCAATACAATAGTCTGCATTGCGGCACAGTCACAATAGCAGCACAGTCTGAGTCGCATGAGCCACAGCAACGTGCTTGCCACTGCACGCTCTGTCAAACATCACAATTCATGTGCTTGTTTTTGCGTTTGGATTGGCAAATTCCCGAATGTTAGAACTTCTGAAGCTGAAGTAAATAAAACCAGAACGCCCGCTTGCTTTAGAAAACGCACAAATTCAAAGCATCCCTTTATGTTGGCAGCAAGGTCCAAACTATCTCATGTGCCGTATGGGTTACACAATGAAGAGAAATAAGTCTCGTGAAATTAAATTAGTAAAAGCCATAATATCACCGTTACGTATAAATGGAAATAAAAGACAGACTTCCATTTCGCCTCTCCAGCAGAGAGATCCCACTGATCTGACAAACCAAATCACAATAGTGGGAGACATTGAGAAATAGATCTACAAGATTTTTATTTTCAAAAGTTCTGCTTCTGAGCTTTGTGTTGCTATTTCTGCCCCGTATCAGGAAGACACAGCGTAAACAAAATCTGCATTTTTGAACCTTACTTGGCACAAGATGCAGCCTGGAGAAGCACAAGCCTTTGATGTTTCTAAAGCTCAGTCACACAATTCTCTGATTATTTCTTTCAGTGGTCCTACACGGTTTCCAGGAAGTGAGACGTAAATGCCAGCAGACACACAAGAAGATAAAGTATGCCAGTAATAGAAAACGATAACAAAAGTGCGAGTCTCCTTTGATTAATACATTTTTCTTTATTCCTATATTGTGTAGTGAGGTTGTGAGGAAATATGTGGTGAATGCAATTCTCAATGCAAAAGCACATCATTTCTTGTTTCGGCCTATATCACTGCAAAGCTATCCAACCTTGGTCAATGGACCTGATCCAGCCTCTGCCCCAGTTTCAACCGTTGGTGGAGTAGCTTCTCACTGTGTAAAAAAAAAAATGCCCTCCTCCTTCACTGTTAGACTTGGCTCAGTAGTGCTTTCTCTCTGAGTCAGCGGGCTGTGGATTGAACTCCCACGCCAGAGACATGGGCAGACACTTCAGTGCAGTACTTAGGGAGTGTTGCTGTCTTAAAATGAAATAATTCTTGTCCTCTCGGGCAGATGTAAAAGACCCATGGTACCATTTGGAAGAACCGCATGGGTGTTCGCTCAATATTTGTCCCCCAACCAACATCATTAAAAAGGATTGTCTGGGCAATTGTCACCTTGCTATTTGTGAGACCTTGCTATGCACAGACACGTCAGCAGGTTTCCTACATTACAACAGTGTGCAAAGCTGTGACACATGGATTTCAATGCAGTTGAGTGTGAGGCTATTTATTCTGGATTACGTACGGGAGACTTGGCACAGAAGCAGACCATTTGATCCCACCAGTTCAAGCTAGTGTTTAGGCTCCACTCAATCCCCTCCCATCTTTCATCAGCCACATCTATTGGGCGGGATTCTCCGTTAGCTGATGCCGAAATCGGTTGGGGGGAAGAATAGCTTCCGACGGCAAAATCGCAACAGGTGCCGATTTGACACCAAATCGCGATTCTCCGTCACTTCGAAAACGACGTCTATGCGTTTCACTCCGCACATACAGGAGGCACCATTTGTATATTAATAGCGGGCGTGACCTGGTACTCTCCAGGGCCTCTGCGATTCTCCGCCTCCAATGGGCCGGGTTTCCGACGACGCAGTTCACTTGTGCTTTTAAAAATCGTGAAACCGGCGTGGCGGCTGCTGAGGGAGAGAGAAGGCGTATATTAAGTGTCCAACATCGTCATAGTTTGCTGACAGTTGTGCTAAGGCCGGGGGGGGTGTAGTGGGGGGTGACCAGGAAATGGGCTGTGTGGTCAGGGTGGACGGTCAGGGAACACCATTGCCGCAGCCGGCAAGGCAGCCAAGCAGCTGCAAGCGCCACTGACAGCCTGCTTTGAACCTGGTGCCATGGGTCATATAGGTGTCCCATCAGGTCACCCCCTAGGTGCCCTCTGGTCCCAGATGACCAATCAGCTGTATGGTCACTCTCCAGCACAACCAGTGCCATCTTTTTGGCTGGGATAAGTGTGTGTGGCGATTGTAATGCGTATATGTGGCTGCGGCTTGTCGGCCTCCCGCGTGTCGATCATGGACCCGACGAATCCCGCACCGTTTTTCATTGGAATCAAGTGTGTTTCACGCAGCACCGGGCTAGCCCCTCAATGGTAGCAGAATCGGTCCAGGGGCAGCGCCGGTTTTTCTCTCGGAATTTCCATGGATTCTGCGATGGCGTCAACACTTACGTCTCAGAAACGGAGAATCCCAGCCATAATCTTTTGTATTCGTCTATGAGACTTGGGCATCGCCAGCTGGGCCACCATTTATTGGCCACCCTTAGTTACCCTTCAGAAGGTGGTGGTGAGCTGCCGTCTTGAACCGCTGCAGTCCCTGAGGTGTAGGTACGCCCACAGTGCTGTTAGGGAAAGAATTCCAGGATGTTGCCCCAGCGACAGTGAAGGAATGGCGATATATTTCCAAGTCAGGATGGTGAGTGACTTGGAGGGGAATCTCCAGGTGGTGGGGTCCCCAGGCATCTGCTGCTCTTGTCTTTCTAGATGTTAGTGATCGTGGGTTTGGAGGGTCAGCTTCAGGAACCATTGTGAGTTCCTGCAATGCATCTTGTAGATAGTACACAGTGTTTGTGGAAGGGGTAGCAATCAAGTGGGCTGCTTTGTCCTGGATGGGGTCGAGCTTCTTGAGTGTTGTTGGAGCTGCACTCATTCAGACAAGTGGAGAGTATTCCATTACACTGATGACTTGTGCCTTCTAGATGGTGGACCGGCTTTGGGGGGGTCAGGAGGAGAGTTACTTGCCGCAGGATTCCGAGACTTTGACCGACCCCTAGCCACAGTATTTAAATGGCTAGTCCAGTTCAGTTTCTGGTCAATGGTGCCCCCAAGAATATTGATAGTGGGAGAATCCAGCGATGGTAATGCCATTGAATGTCAAGGGGCGGTGGTTAGATTCTCTCTTATTGGAGATAGTCATTGCCTGGCACTTGTGAAATGTGAATGCTACTTGCCACTTGTCAGCCAAAGATATTGTCTGGGTCTTGCTTCACTTGGATATGAACTGTTTCAGTGACTAAGGAGTCGCGAATGGTGCTGAACATTGTGCAGTCATCTGCAAACATCCCTATTTCTGACCTTATGATGGAAGGGAGGTGAGTGATGAAGCTGCTGAAGATGTTTGGGCCTAGGACACTACCCTGAGGAACTCCTACAGTGATGTCCTGGGGCTGAGATGACTAACCTCCAACTACCACAACCATCTTCCTTTGTGCCAGATATGACTCCAACCAGTGGAGAGTTTTGATTCCCATTGACTCTAGTTTAGCTTGGGCTCCTTGGTGCCACACTCAGTCAAATCTGCCTTGATGTCAAGGGCAGTCACTCTCACCTCACCTCTGGCATCCAGCTCTTTTGTCCATGTTTGAACCCCGGCTGTAATGAGGTCAGGAGCTGAGTGACCCTGGCAGAACATAAACTGGGTGTCTGTGAGCAGGTTATTGCTAAGTAAGTGCTGCTTGAGAGTGCTGTTGGTGATCCCTTCTATCACTTTGCTGATGATGGAGAGTAGATTGATGGGGCGGTAATTGGCCGGGTAATCCTCTATTCTCTGCTCCCAATATACTTGCCTAATTTCCCCTTCAATACTGATGCGCAATCAATTACACTCAAGACAAAGTGATTTCATAACTGAAGGCTTTAATCTACTAGAACTTGTTCCCCAGCAGCTTCGGTACAGAAAGTGAAGGCTGCTGGGACAGCACCGTTTCTTATACACCGCCTGTCAGGGCGGAGCTACGTAACAACAGCCAATGGTAGACGCCTGGGTGTAACCAATGGTCATCAGCCTCTTAGATACCGCAATACCTGACACTACCACAAATACATCTATACCTTTCTCTGTGGTAACGAGTTCCACATTCTCACTACTTTTTGGGTAAAGAGGATTCCTTAGGATTTCTTGTTGACTATCTTATGCTGGAGGCCTCTAGTTGTGCTCTTCCACACAAGAGGAAACATCTACAGCGGGATTCTCTGTCGGCGGGATCCTCCGCTTTGCCGGCAATGTACTCATGCTCGCGGATTTCTCGACGGTGTGCGGGTGGCCACAATGGGAAATTCCATTGGCTGGCTGCCGGGATGGAGGATCCTGTGCCGGTGGGGTGCGCCATGCCAGAAAACGGGTCTGGCGGACAGAGAATCCCGCCTCCACTTTTTCAAAACCTTTCATCACTTTAAAGATCTCTCTTATTCACCTCTCAGCCTTGTTTTACCCAAGAGAAACGAGAGACCCAGCTCGTCAATCCTTTCCTGATATATATACCAATGTATTTCTGGTGTTATCCCTGTAAACCTGCTCTCCACCCTCTCCGGGCTTCTATATCCTTATGGTAATATGGCTACCAGAATTGCATGTAGTAATCTCATTATTTAGTATAACTTCTCTTCTTTTCAATTTTATCCTTGTAGAAATGAAGCCTAGTGCTTGGTTTGGTTTTTTTATACCCTTGTTAACCTGCACCGCAATCTTTCGGGATTAGTATATTTGTACCCCAGGATCCCTTTGCTCGTCTACCCCACTTGCACCTTCCAAGTATTAAGTGACCTCCCTATTCTTCATACCAAAATGTACAACTTTACATTAATCTTTGTTGAACTTCATTGTCAAATTTTTTGCCCATTCTGCAAGTTTACTAACATCTTCCTGTAAGTTGTTGGAGACCTCCTCAGTACTGGCTATACCTCCCCCCACTCCGCCCCCCCCCCCCCCCCCCCACCCCCGGCCTAAATTTGATGTCAACCGCAAATTGAGAAATTGAGGTTTGTATTCCAAAGTGATGAATTGTGAACAGCAGTGGTCCTGGTGCTAATCCTTGAGCAATACCACTTCCTAACTTCTGTCATTCCGAAAAGTTACCCCTCACTCCTACTTTCTGCGCTTGCAATCTATTTAGCCATTTGTTACCTAACTCCACATTGTCCGGCCTTATTCATGCATCTATTATGGGGTACCTTAGCGAATACCTTTGGAAAATCCAGATACATTACATCCACCGCATTATTCTTTACCTCCTGAAAGAATTCAGTAAGGTGGCTCGGCACGGTGGCACAGTGGTTCGCACTACTGCCTCACAGTGCCACACTCCCAGGTTCAACTCTGGCCTGGGATGACTGTCTGGATGGAGTTTGCATGTTGTCTGAGGGTTTCCTCTGGCTGCTCCGGTTTCCTCCCATAATCTAAAGATGTACAGGTTAGGTGGATTGGCCATGCTAAATTGTCCCTTAGTGTCCAAAGAGCGCCGGTTAGGTGGAGTTGTGGGGTTATGCAAATAGGGTGGCATGGTGCCACATGGGTAGCACTGTTACTTCACAGTTCCAGGGTCCCAGGTTCGATTCCCGGCTCGGGTCACTGTCTGTGCGGAGTCTGCACGTTCTCCCTGTGTCTGCGTGGGATTCCTCCGAGTGCGCCGGTTTCCTCCCACAAGTCCCGAAAGACGTGCTGATAGGTAATTTGGACATTCTGAACTCCCCCTGCGTATCCGAACAGGTGCCGGTATGTGGCAATTCGGGGCTTTTCACAGTAACTTCATTGCACTGTTAATGTAAGCCTACTTGTTATTTTATAGTGTGGGGAGTGGGCCCATGTGGGGTGCTCTTTCAGAGGATAGGTGCAGACCCAATGGGCCAAGTGGCCTCCTTCTGCACTGTCGGGATTCCATGGGTCAAGCAAGTTTTTCAGTTTTGAAATCCAGGCTGATAGTTCATTATTATATTTCTTTGTTTCCAGATGTCCTTCCAATCTCGCTATTAGTGGGAATTCTATTCTTTTTCCGAGTACTGATGTTGAAGCTGACTGATCTATGATTTCCTGGCATGTTCTCTCCCCCTTCTTAAATATAGGAATTACATTAGCTTTCTGCCAGTCTTCTGGTACTGCATCCTTTTCTAATTAATTATTAATTAGCAGCACGGTAGCACGGTAGCATTGTGGATAGCACAATTGCTTCACAGCTCCAGGGTCCCAGGTTCGATTCCAGCTTGGGCCACTGTCTGTGCGGAGTCTGCACATCCTCCCCGTGTGTGCGTGGGTTTCCTCCGGGTGCTCCAGTTTCTTCCCACAGTCCAAAGATGCAGGTTAGGTGGATTGGCCATGCTAAATTACCCTTAGTGTCCAAAATTGCCCTTAGTATCGGGTGGGGTTACTGGGTTATTGGGATAGGGTGGAGGTGTTGACCTTGAGTCGGGAGCTCTTTCCAAGAGCTGGTGCAGACTCGATGGGCCGA
Source organism: Scyliorhinus torazame (assembly GCF_047496885.1). Classification (NCBI taxonomy): domain Eukaryota; kingdom Metazoa; phylum Chordata; class Chondrichthyes; order Carcharhiniformes; family Scyliorhinidae; genus Scyliorhinus; species Scyliorhinus torazame. The sequence goes on from NC_092707.1 coordinate 61,529,476, forward strand.
ATGGCCTCCTTCTGCACTGTAAATTCTATCTATGATAAACATGTGTAGTAATGCCTCTGCTATTCTTTCCCTCGATTGATAAAAAAAACATGTGGATGCAATCCAGCTGGTCAAAGGATTTTGCCCTCTTTGAGTTTGTTTTGTCTATTAGACGCATCCCTCTTTCAAAATTCCAAATGAACTTCTTCATTGCTCATCCCATCGCCCATCGCCGTGTCCAGCTGTTCCATCTCCCAGGTAAATACTGATGCAAAACATCCCAAACTACCATTTTTAATCCAAAGAGAAAATGCTGGAAAATCTCAGCAGGTCTGGCAGCATCTGTCGGGAGAGAAAAGAGCTAAAGTTTTGAGTCCAGATGGCCCTTTGGGGAGCGGGGGGAGGGGGGGGGGGTGGTTAGGCAGAGCCCACCCCCTTACCCTTAAGCCAGGGGTCTCTGGGACATAAAACCTTGCCCCAAGTGTGGGCTGGGAGCAGGAGACCCTTTGTGGAGTAGGAGATGTAGTATAATAAGTTGGAGTTTTCTTTCAGTCATCACTTCCAAGTGGTCGCTTGTGTGGGACTTTAGAGTGGGAGAGGGTTGAGGATTCCGTAGGGGTGGTGTTTTGTGGAAGGGAAGAGGGTTCCATGGGGGAGAGGTGTTTAGGGGTTAGGGTTGTTTAGTGGGGGGAGGGCAGTGGGGGTTCTATTTTTGATTTTTTTCCTTGGGGCGCCATTTAAAAAAGATCTTTCAAAACCTAAATTGCTAGTGGAACGGGCTCAATCTGAGCTCCTTTTGCTCTGTGTTGCTCGCAATATGCCGGGGCCAGCAGCGCCATGCTGTTTTTCCTGCCTGCTGCCACGCTCTGCAAAAAAATGAGAAACTCCCGCCCTATATTTTACAAGTGTGATGGTCCCTTTAAGAACTAAGTTCCTCTGGGAGATGATTTCTAGGAAAGCTCGTTGCTTCCAGTAAATGATCCAAGTTGCCTGGGAGAAAAATAATAGATGTGGGGTCAAGAAGTTAATTATAGGGGGGGAGGAGATTGTAAGTGTGTGTGTGGCTCTGTTTCAAACAATTCAGTTTTAGTTTCGAACAATCTGGCAGCAGAGCAAGGGACATTTCTCTCCAGCAGAAATCAGCTGAAATTGTGCACTGGTTAAAAGTTTCTTGAAAACCTTGATAAATGAAGGACTTAACTGACCATGAGTTAGATTTCTGAGGAAAGCCAAGCTGAGTAAGAGGATAAGAGACAGAGATAAAGAATGTTAGAACCAGGGTATTTCTGACTCAAGATGGCTATGCTTAAGACACTAGCGACGCCTGTGTTGAACGAGGAGTCTACAGCTGTGGGATGGTTGGAGGAGATTTGAAGGGACAGCCTGACTGGAACTAAGGAGAAGACCCAAGAAATCTCAACCCTTGTACAAATCTTTGAAACAATACTCAATCCAATTCATTAAGCTTCCAATATCTGACTTGCATTTTGGGGAGGGGGCTGCAAGTCCAATGGGTGTAGATGGAAATTTGAGTTAAGAAGTTTAGTTTAGAGTATACATGACTGTATTTAATGTACCATAACAGTTTTTAATATCTTATAACCAACAAGTTAAGATAGAGTGCATTTATTAGTATTCAAGTTCTTTGCTTTCTGTGCAATAAAATAGTTTTGTTTTGAACGGTGAACTTAGTGTGTGTTCATCTTTTTTAGTAAAAACTTGGATTTTCGGATTTCCAAACAAATAATGAATAAATAAACATGCTACTGGTCTCTACCGAAATCATAACACTTGGGTAGAATTTTAAGGATGGCGTGGCTGCCAAATCTCAAACCCCCAGTGCCATTTCACACTCACTTTTTCCCCCCTAAAATTTAGAGTGCCCAATTCATTTTTTTTCCAATTAAAGAGCAATTTAGCATGGCCAATCCACCTATCTGCACATCTTTGGGTTGTGGGGTCAAAACCCATGCAAACACGGGGAGAATGTGCAAACTCCACATGGACAGTGACCCAGAGCCGGGATCGAACTTGGGATCTCGGCGCCGTGAGGCAGCAGGGTAACCACTGCGCCACCGTGCTGCCCATTTCACACTCACTTGCGCCCACTGATTGGCAGTGGGAAGGACTTCCACCCGCCCTTGGATTGGCCAAACAGCTCTTCAACACGACCAGACCCAGCCTGGCAGTGGCCAGAAGTGGTACTGCATTCCTCTGCTTGGAACTAAGTCCTGGGACAGTTGCAAAGGTAAGTCTCAGGTGTTCAGGGGGCAAAGAGTGGAAACTCAGTTAACAATTTAAAATTTGTGATTGATACATTTTATGAGCCAAGGGTATTAAGGGATTTGGAGCCAGAGTGGTTGGATGGAGTTAGAATACATATCAGCCATTATTCTATTGCATGGCAGAACAGGCTCAAGGGGCTGAATAGTCGCCTCCTGTCTCTATTTTTTAATAACTATACTTCAAAATATCAAAAATTAAAATGGCTGTATCACTTTTTGTGATGTATCTAGGTTGTGAAAGAAACTATTTAAATGATAGAAAATCTTTGTTCTTTCCAAACCAACAGGTAACAGAACTGAGCGCTAATTACAATAAACACTCACATTGTCCCCAACAACTCCACAAACTTACTGGCAAAGACAAGTTCGCCAATGAGAATGTGAGAGTTGAAGCTCAGTTTTGTTTTGAACTAAATGTTCAGGTTGTGTCCGGCCTCACCCTGCAGTCTTATGAATAGCCGGGGTAGGGTCAAGAACTAGCGGAGAGGATGTGGAAATAATGGCCTTAGTCTTCATGATTTATCTGGAAGAAATTCTCAGAGTAATGGGGCACGATCTAAGCTCAAAAACAATCCGTTCAGGATGGCATTAGCGCGGTCGTTCCCGGCGCTTACGATCCCGTTATATAACGTACTTTGTTCTTTTTTAGTGCCCCAACAGGGAAAGCCCCCCCCCCACAACTGAAGTGAACCCCCCTACAGGGACCCCCTGACTAAAAGGATCTCCCTCAGAAAATAGACCCCTGTGTGGGACGCTAGAGAACAGTCCAGACAGAGGCAGTGAAAAAATTACAGCTGTAACACTTACCTCCACGTGTCCATTCCTTTAAGGAGAAAGCTGTGAACTGTGTTTCAATCCCTCAGATCCATTAGTTACAGACCATTCATTCCTTTCTAGTAGTTGGCTGTGATTGACAGCTTCCACAAACCAGTTGCAGCCTTGATTCATTCATTCCCCTTCATGGATGGATGACTCTTAAGCGCTGAAACCCTAATGTTTACAAACATCAACCACATCAAAGAGCAGTAAGTGCATTGCAATCACACGCTTGAGTGATTGGAATGTATCTAGTGATTGGAACTACCAGAAATGATCAGCGCCAACATAATTCCAGGTCCAAGGGACAGGAGAATCATGGAGGGCCGGAGAATAGGGTGCCGGGCCCACTAAATGGGTGTGAAGGGGCCATTAAGACTGTGATCCTCAATTTCCGTGCCAGCGGGGGTCGGAGAATTGCATTTGTATCAGCGTCGGGGCGATTTTCTCCTGACATCCGATTCTCCATCCCATCGGGGAATGTGCCTCTGGCACCACGGGATGGAGAATCCAGCCCATTGGGTTTCAACTTGGTAAGATGATGTAACTAATGGGAGGAGCGGGAATACCAGATATTTTATCAGAGAAGCAGAGGTTATTCAGTTCGTTCCTTTCTGTCAAACCATGAAGACAGTTTCTGAAGACTTCAACTGGAGATGCTGCATTGTTCGGACAGGATTCAGGACTATCACTTAAAACAGTCTCAAAGAACATCTCTTAAGCAAGTATGCTTGGGTCTGCTAACTGTATTTAAAAGTGGATGTTGTCCTGAGCGGGTTTGTTGAAGTGGAAACAGAGACTGTATTTATTAGCAGTGTTTAAGGGGTAATTCTTGTGTGATGTTAAGGATATTTTAATACTGTGTGAGTAATAAAGTTTGTTTTAATATACCATGGGCGGGATTCTCCGTGAATCGGCGCGATGGGCTGAACCCAGAGCCAAAAACGGCACGAATCACTCAGGCATCGGGCCCCCGAAACGTCGCGAATTCTCCGGCCGGGAATGGGCTAGTAGCGGCGTGACGCCATTCGTGACGGCGTCACCCATCACGGACCCGCGCGCCGTCAGTGCACAAAGACCCCCCCCCCGGAGACCTGGCAAAATGTCCGCCTGCCGCGCAGCGCCAAGTGAAACCCCCCACTGCCTGCCCCCCTTCTCCCTATCCCCCGTTCCCCATATCCCCCTTCCTCCATATCCCCCTTCCCCCATATTCCCCCTTCCCTCATATCCCCCATCCCCATATCACCCTTCCCCCATATCCCCCTTCCCCATATCCCCCTTCCCCATATCACCCTTCCCCATATCCCCTTCCCCATAGCCCCTTCCCCTATATCCCCCTTCCCCCATATCCCCTTCCCCATATCCCCCTTCCCCCATATCCCCCTTCCCCATATCCCCCTTCCCCATATCCCCTTCACCCATGTCCCCTTCTCCCATATCCCCCCTTCCTCCTTCCCCCATATCCCCTTCCCCATATCCCCCGTCCCCCATATCCCCCATATCCCCTTCCCCATATGCCCCCTTCCCCCATATCCCCCTTCCCCCATATCACCCTTCCCCATGTCTCCTTCCCCATATCCCACTTTCCCCATCCCCCTTCCCACATATTCCCCTCCCCTTATGCCCCTTCCCCTATCCCCCTTCTCCCATATCCACCTTCCTCCATATCCCTCCTTCCCCATATCCCCCTTCCTCCATATCCCCCTTCCCCATATCCCCCAGATAGCCCCTTCCCCCATATCTCCGATCCCCCATATCTCCCCTTCCCCATATCCCCCTTCCCCTTATCCCCATTCCCCCAAATCCCCTTCCCCCATATCCCCCCTTCCCCCATATCCCCATTATCCCATATCCCCCTTCCCCATATCTCCCATATCCCCCTTCCCCCATATTCCCTCTCCCCCATATCCCCATACCCCCCTTCCCCCATATCCCCCTTCCCCATATCTCCCCTCCCCCATATCCCCCATATCCCCTTCCCCATATCCCCCCTCCCCATATCCTCCATATCCCCATTCCCCCATGTCTCCCCGTTCCCACATATCCCCCTTCCCCTATATCCCCCCTCCCCATATCCCTTTCCCCCATATTCCCCCTTCCCAATATCCCCTTCCCCTAAATCCCCCTCCCCTTATCCCCTTCCCCCATATCCCCCTTCCCCCATTTCCCCATTCCCCCTCCCCATATCCCCTTCTCCCATATCCCCTTTCCCCCATATCCCCTTCCCCTATCCCCCCTTCCCCATATCCCCATTCCCCATATCCCCTCCCCCCATTTCCCCCCTCCCCATATCACCCCATATACCCCATATCCCCTTCCCCCACATCCCCCTTCCCCCATATCCCCTTCCCCATATCCCCATGTCTCCCCCTTCCCACATATCCCCCTTCCCCCATATCCCCCTCCCCATGTCCCTTTCCCCATATTCCCCCTTCCCCATATCCCCCTTTCCCCCCATATCCCTTTCCCCTATCCCCTTCCCCATATCCTTTCCCCCATTTCCCCCTCCCCATATCACCCCATATACCCCATATCCCCTTCCCCCACATCCCCCCTTCCCCCATATCTCCCCTTCCCCGTATCCCCCTTCCCCCATATCCCCATTCCCCCATATTGCCTTCACCCATATCCCCCCTTCCCCATATCCCCTTCCCCATATCTTCTCTTCCCCCATATCCCCCGTTCTCCCATATCCCCCAAATCCCCCTTCCCCCATATTCCTCTCCCCCCCATATCCCCATATCACCTTCCCCATATCCCCCTCCCCATATTCCCCCATATCCCCCTTCCCCATATCCCCATTCCCATAAAAGTTTAATATTGTATTCATAATAAAGTTTTGTTTAAAATATACCCAAGGCCTATTTTTTTCACAAAATCATTCCTGGAGTGAATCATTCTTTCCGCGCAGCCTTACAAATAAACTATAATATTGGGGTTCTGGTCCAGTATCCTAGCCACTGTTGGGGTCTGGTCCAGTATCCTTGCCACTGTTGGGGTCTGGTCCAGTATCCTAGCCACTGTTGGGGTCTGGTCCAGTATCCTAGCCACTGTTGGGGTCTGGTCCAGTATCCTAGCCACTGTTGGGGTCTGGTCCAGTATCCTAGCCACTGTTGGGGTCTGGTCCAGTATCCTAGCCACTGTTGGGGTCTGGTCCAGTATCCTAGCCACTGTTGGGGTCTGGTCCAGTATCCTAGCCACTGTTGGGGTCTGGTCCAGTATCCTAGCCACTGTTGGGGTCTGGTCTGGGATCGTAATATTAGCTTCAGTTTCTTTTTAATTCTTTCATGGGATGTGGGTGTCACTGGCCACCCCCACCCTATCCCCCACCCTATCCCCATAACCCAATAACCCCACCTAACGTTTTGGACACTAAGAGGCAATTCATCATGGCCAATTCACGTAACCTACACATCTTTGGATTGTGGGAGAAAACGGAAGCATCCGGAAGAAAACCACGAGGACAGGGGAGAACGTGTAAATTCCACATAAGCAATCAAACCCAGCGGTGTGAGGCAGCAGTGATAACCACTGTGCCATCGCTGCTGAAAAATACAAATGAATACACAGGATTGCGAAGAAGTAATGAGGCATTTTACTTAATGTAATTTGTAAGTTTGTCTCTGCCAGTGTACTCCCTTGCTCCAGAGTTTGTCAGCATGGCAGCTGATAGAATAAGAGTTGAATCCTGTGCAATTTCATTTCATGATTTCATTTATAGCCCAATGCCCAATGTCTGGAGCTTTTTATTGTTTCAGTCATATTTAAATATTGTTAAGGACTATAGCTTTAAGAAAAGCACGAGCCCAAATCATAAAAGACTGGTTTGCAAGAAAGTATTTGTTGTTGGGTGTTCAACGTCGAAAGGGCGAATGTGAGCAACTGGGGAAACAATGCTGCCCACATGATGATGACCAAGAATTAAGAGAAAGGAGAAAGCTCACGGCTTAGACTAGGGCAGAATACTCCCATTTGGGAACTAAATCCCATGGTGGATGTGGGAACATGGAGTGCTTCTTGCTGCAGAGGCCGGCGTGAAAACTTGCCGAATCTTCCGACCCCAGCCTCATTAATCATGCAACCAGGTATTTTGCGCCATATTCTGTGATGGGGCAGGTCTCATGGTGCACAGTCTGCATTCCTATCCGGGCACCATGTTGAAAAGATGCCCAACATCACTGACCCACTATTGAAGAAAGATGGTGGATCTCCTGCAAATGTAGGTTTATTATCCAGAAGCACGCTGAGACCAGAATCTGGACCTCTTGAGAACGAAGCTGGATCTCCCGAGAGCATTCTATGACTGGAAAATGGACCCCTTCCAGGACACTGAATCCGGAAGGTCCACCTGTAGATGCTCCCCCACACCTATTGCTGTGGTGTTCCGGGGTCCATGGTTGCCGACGGCCTCTATCCTGAACTCTGGAGACAGCTCCAGGCATTGTTCAAGTGAGTCCTGACATCTGCATGCCACGTTGTTCCAGATGCAATTCACGCCGGCATATTTTCCCGCTGGCGCCACAGAGAATCAGGTGTCGGTGGTCAGACCTTCATCTGTATCCCTCTAACGGGGTGCAAATGAGGTTCATGCCGGTCTCCAGCGGGTTTCCCGATCAGTCATGGCGGGAAATTCACACCGCCGCAAAACTGATTTTCGGGCCTCCCACCAAAAGAGTGTTAAACCAGGTCAGCTGAAAGTTTCAAAACTGAGGGTGAAATATTTTTGTTAGGCAAAGGGTATATTCAGGGTTAAAGAAGCAAAGTGGACGAACAGAGTTGATATAAAGATCAACCATGCTCTTACTGCATTGCGGAGAAGGTTTGAGAGGCTGAATAGTCTGCTCCTGTTCCTATGTTCTACAAACACAGCAGTCATACATGGTTATGTAGTGCAGCTGGTGTCTGCCTCATGTTTTGATTTGTAAATATGATAAAAGATATATTTCCACTGTGCACAAAATAATTCAAATGATCATTTGAAGAACTCTTCAAAGCCTATACAGCTCAGTGCAACTGCTCAGTGAAGTTTCCCTACTGGGGCATGGTGTGCGTTCCTTGGTGTTTTATATTTACTTCTTACCTTTTCACCATGAGTTCAGGTGGTATTAGAAGGATGTATGCTCTGATTTGCAGATGATGAATCAGGAGGCTCAGTAAGTTGAATAGATGGGAACAGGAAGGTACAAGCTGACATAGACTGATTAAGTGAGCAGTCAGAACCTCAGGAGATGGAATTCAACGTGGGGGAAGTATGAAGTCATCCATTCTGATCTGAGAAAGACAAATTAAAATACTTCCTTAATGGTGAGGGATGTGGAGCAACGGAACGTAGGTGTCACATAACCAAATACTGAAATTTAAACTAAAAGAGTAATGAAATGTTGATGCTTAACTCAAGGAGGTTGGAATTGAAAAGAGAGGGAGTGATGTTTCAGCTATACAGAGCCTGGGCAGAATTTAAAAGGCAGAGGGGCGATTTAATGAAGATGCTTAAAATGAAATAGGTGTTCAATAAGATGGATACAGGGAAACTATTACCTCTGGTGGAGGAATCCAAATAACAAGGGCATCATCTGAAACTCAGAGCTAGGCTGTTTCGGAGTGAAATCAGGGAACACTTTTCCACATAAAGGAAAGTGGAAATCTGGAACTTACTCCCCAAAAAGACAATGGATGCTGAGTCAGTTGAAATGTTTGTCAGGTAAGGGTACCGAGGGTAATGTGTGAAGGTGAGCCCCTGGATTTGGGGGCTAGATCAGCCATGATTTAACTGTATATTTCGAAGTGTTGAATGGCCTGCTCCTGTTTTTATTCCTATTTAAGGATAAACACCAGGTGGTTGAATCCTTGTTGCAGATTGAAATATCACAAGGTACAGGTACGATAGAAAGACATAAAAAAGCAGAGTGTGTGACCTTGGCAAGGCAACAAACTTTATCAGATGATCTGATCCTATAACCAGCACATTTAGCTGTTGATTAACTCAGCACAGAGGAGCACCATTATTAGATGCTATAGTTGAGTTTTGTTGTTTGCTTCTTCTTCAACTGAAGGACAGGTATGAATGCATTCATCAAGTTAAGAGATGACCGTCTTGGGATTTGCTCTTTGAAACAGTCAACATAGCAGGAATTTCTAACCTCATTGCAATATGTATCAAATGTAGGACTGGTCCTTTTTAATGCTGGGTGTACATCTGATCATCTGAAGGAGGTTACCACTGGGCCGCTACCACATACCTATTCCTCATCACACCCAAAATTGACCGTAGCTTTACTGTTTTGTTCAGTCCTTTGGGAAAATTTAACTCGGTAGCTAACTTTACAATTTTTATTTAAATATCTGAGGAATCATATACAATTGTGGAATGTTATAATGGAGAAATGGTCCATTTGGTCCATTGAATCTATGCTTCCATAGATAAAGCTCAACATACAGATATAGTAAACAAGCTGTGCCAAGTTAAAACGTTCAAAAATTAATTGATCAAATGGAGATGAAAGGCTGACAAGGAATCAGGAACCAAAAAACAGTACAAATGAAATAGTACAAATTCAAAGAGAAATGGGCGTATCTGGGTTCCAAAATGAATCCCGATCATACTTTAATTGTCACACATTATAACTTAATTCTTCATGCCCCTGTAAGGGTGAGTACACTGTGTGGCATTGTCCTGAGCAGCAGTGATAGCTCATAACCTTTCCAACTTTTGAGGCACACTGTATATGCCTACCCAAGTTAAAATGTTAGCGTGGCCATGGGCCGTCACCGATGTTCAAGGCATTTCATTCTCTTGTTGACAGCGACCCTTCATTAGAAGAAAATGCAAGGTCAACGGAAAAAAGACCAGGAGATCTGACAAAGAAATGGCCGGCGGGGGGAGGAAACTGATTATCACTTTGGCAAAACCAACTCCTTTGTGAACTTCTTCTTCCCAATATTATCTTAAAGACAAAGGCCTGACAACTATAAAAGCCTTCAAAAGAGGTGCGAGTAGTTTATTATTAATGTAACTCAACAACAAATATTCTGATGCAAACATTTAACGTAGTTCATTGGATAAGTAGGAGATAATTTAATTACTGGCGTCATATAATTTATGAACTTTTAATCAAGACTTAAAAATTATTGAACACAGTCTATTAAAATGGGCACTGCAAAACATGTGAGCTTTCACTTCTGAGCTCCAGACTGTCCTGAATCTCAAGCAAATGTCTAATTAATTATGGAAATTCACAGCCATCTGGAGAATTCACACATCCATTTGTTTAAGGATGGACTGTCAACAAAAGGACTATCGCTTTCGAGCACGCTGAACTCTGTTGCATCGTGGACTAAAAAAACGTCAAAATTCAATGTGTGTTTGACAAAGTTGAATGAATTCCCATTGACCTTCCCTTGCATTATGGTGGTTTCACATCCAACGTAGACTGGGTGAATTTCAAAGTGTCAAACAACATCACAGAAGGTACAATCAATACATACCATCCATTTTTGGAAAACGGACTTTGAACTTGTAAAGTCACATGGCAAGAAAGCCATGTTGTGGTCTACTTTAAAATTTCAGCAAAAGCTGCTCAGGGATAGAATTCCATCAGATAACGAAAGAACCAGCTGCAAGTCAACTCAGCAACAAAAGTACTAACCAGTCATAGCTTGAAACTGGGAGAAGGACTTTCCACAACTTGAAGTTCACCTGAGAATCAACCTCCTGGAATTACAACTACATGAGGCTGTACAGCTTACTAAAAATCCTCTGCTTTACAGGACCTTCACTTTAACGAAAACATCAACTTATTTAAGAAACTACAGACCTGCTAAGAAAGAAACTGAGACAATCATAAATTGTAATTGCGATGTTTTTTCCTCATCACCTATATCTAATCGTTGTGTGGATGGGTCAAGCTAGTGAAATGTCACATTTTAAACCCTTGGGACAAGTATGTGCTGATAAATAATCTTTCTTAATTTTAAATTAACAAAAAGCTTACTGCTGGAATTATTTAAGTCAGGACAATCCCTCTGAGGGTAAGAAAGCCCCCATCCCCCTTCAACATACAAAACATACTGATCACGGTCAGTAACAAAACTCATAAATACTGCTTGTGATACTAGAATAGTGACACACAACCTCCACTGTTACATCTGTCCTAGGACTCACTACCCACACCAAACTGGGGCTGATTTAGCAAGTGGGCTAAACAGCTGGCTTGTAATGCAGAACAAAGCCAGCAGCGCAGGTTCAATTCCCGTACCGGCCTCCCTGAACAGGCGCCGGACTGTGGCAACTAGGGGCTTTTCACAGTAACTTCATTGAAGCCGACTTGTGACAATAAGCAATTATTATTATTATGCTGCTATGCCTATTGTAAAATTTGTTATGGATCAAGCAAAGGCGCCAGTTAGAATATAAATTTTATCTCCTTGTTGAATCCTTTTAAAGAAGGCAATATTGTAAAATCAACCCAATGAATGAAAAACAAGGCATAGCTTCCAATAAGAGTTTTCCAGTCATTTAGTCCCAGGATTCGCCAATTCTGGGGTAAAAGTGAGTCAAAAACTGCATTTATTTTCTAACTTGTTCTCTTGGTGTACATATAAAACTGAAAGACTGATTTAAAAAATGGCTACAGATTATGATTAATCTGTTCTTCAAGCATGAATATAGACAAGAACGGTATTTGACTATTTCTTCTTCCAGAATCACCATTGAAAACCAATATCAAAAATGAAGAATAAATAAACAGCCATTGATTGAGACCCAATAACAATTTCACATTCTGCCTGATAAAGCCCTTCCTGCCTCGGGGAAATGAGGCTGATTGTGATGTCCATAGGTGCTCCAAGGGTCATGATTATCAAACTCAGTGCCAATCAGGATTTAACATAAGACATTGAAGGAGCTGGATATGACTTCATTGTACAACTGAGAATCCAAAACAGGGTGTACAATCAGAAAATCAGACACATTTAAACATCACCATTATCAACTCATGACGGCAGATTTTCTGCTTCGATGTGAAGTTGGCAGGGTGAGCTTTGCACCCAGTCAACCTGACCACTGCCAAGGTAGTCTAAAGGTGGCACTATTTTTCTTTGGGGGAACATCAGAGACGTTTGGAAAAGTATCCATCGCTCTAGAGGCCCAATGTACTTGCAACGGTGGAAATACCTGCAGTAGTGGATAGATCTGTAGCAATGGATAGATCTGTAGCAATGGATAAACCAATAGCAATGGAGAGACCTGTAGCAATGGGTATACTTCTAGCAATGGATAAACCTATAGCAATGGGTATCATAGAATTTACAGTGCAGAAGGAGGCCATTCGGCCCATTGAGTCTGCACCAGCTCTTGGAAAGAGCACCCTACCCAAGGTCAACACCTCCACCCTATCCCCATAACCCAGTAACCCCACCCAACACTAAGGGCAATTTTGGACACAAAGGGCAATTTATCACGGCCAATCCAACTAACCTGCACATCTTTGGACTGTGGGAGGAAACCGGAGCACCCGGAGGAAACCCACGCACACACGGGGAGGATGTGCAGACTCCGCACAGACAGTGACCCAAGCCGGAATCGAACCTGGGACCCTGGAGCTGTGAAGCAATTGTGCTAACCACCATGCTACCGTGCTGCCCATACAGGTAGACCTGTAGCAATGGATATACCTGTAGAAATGGATAGAACTGTAGCAACGAATAGGCCTGTAGCAATGTATAGGCCTGTTGCAAAGGGTAGACTGTAGCATGGTTAGACTGCAGCAATGGATAGACTGTAGCAATGGATAGACCTGTAGCAATGGGTATATCTGTAACAAAGGGTAGACCTGTAGCAATGGGTAGACTGTACCAATGAATAGACCAGTCGCAATGGGTAGACTGTAGCAATGGATAGATCTGTAGCAATAGATAGATCTGCAGCAATTGATAGACCTGTAGCAATGGGTGGACTGTAGCAATGGTTAGACTGCAGTAATGGATAGATCTGTAACAATGGATAGATCGGTAGCAATGAATAGACCTGCAGCAATGGATAGACCTGTAACAATGGATAGACCTGTAACAATGGATAGACCTGTAGCAATGGGTATATCTCTAGCAAAAGATAGACCTGCAGCAATGGGTAGACTGCAACAATGGATAGACCTGTAGCAATGTATAGACCTACAGAAATGGATAGATCTGTAATAATGGATTGACCTGCAGCAATGAGTGACCTGTAGTAATGGATAAACGTGCAGCAATGGGTAGACCTGTAGCAATGGATAGATCTGCAGCAATGGATAGACCTGGAGCAATGGATAGACCTGGAGCAATGGACAGACCTGTAGCAATTATTACAGGCCAGAGTTTAGAGGACCCCAAAGTGTATCATGGAGTTCACCTGACCCACAACTTTTAATAGATTTTGGTTATGGGGAGCACAAGGGCCCACTCTACAGGTGTGATTCAACAGAGATCTAAAGTACTTTAAAAACAAAACAATGTGTATTATATGAATCCAGTAAACATTTTATAAACACACAGTAAACATCTTAGCAACTATCAACTCAAATAATTCCCCAAAGAATACAGTACTCTATAAGTAACCCTTAATCTTTCCTAGCACCATCCATAAGACAAATACCCTCTTTAACAAAGACATCAGGTTTAAATTCTCTACTGAGAGCAGTTATCACTTTTAAATCAGCAAGTGATCTGAAAACATTCTTTTCATGCAGAGAGAGATCAAAGTACATCTTGTTTGGCTGGATGCAGCTCCAACTCGGAAAACCAAACCAAACACACATTGCAGCTGCCAGCTCAAAAACGAAAGTAAAAACAGACAGATAGCCCAGCTCCATCCACACTCTGACATCACTGAAGCTGTTTGATAAACACCCATTTCTTAAAGGTACATCCACTACAGCTATTTGATAAACACCCATTTCTTAACGGTACTCTCAAATGACACAATGGATAGACCTGCAACAATGAATAGACCTGCAGCAATGGATAGGGCTGTAGCAATGGATAGGCCTGTAGCAATGGAGAGACCTGTAGCAATGGAGAGAGCTGTAGCAATGAACAAACTTGTAGCAATGGGTAGACCTGTAGCAATGAGTAGACCTGTAGCAATGGATAAACCTATAGTATTGTGCAGACCTGTAGCAATGGTAGACCTGTAGCAATGGATAGACCTGTAGCAAGGGGTAGACCTGTAGTAATGCATAGACCTGTAGCAATGGGTAGATCTGTAGCAATGGAGAGACCTATAGCAATGGATAAACCTGTAGCAATGGGTAGAACTGTAGTAATGGATAAACCTATAGTATTGTGTAGACCTGTAGCAATGGGTAGACCTGGAGCAATGGAGAGACCTGTAGCAATGGATAGACCTGTAGCAATGGATAGACCTGCAGCAATGAATAGACCTACAGCAATGAATAGACCTGCAGGAATGGATATGTCTGAAGCAATGTGTAGACCTGTACCAATGGATTAAACTGTAGCAATGGGGAGACCTGTAGCAATGGATACACCTGTAGCAATGGATAGACCTGTAGCAGTGGATAGACCTGTAGCAATGGATAGGCCTGCAGCAATGGATAGACTTGTAGCAGTGGATAGACCTGCAGCAATGGATAAACCTGTAACACTGGATAGACCTGCAGCAATGGATTGACCTGCAGCAATGGGGAGACCTGCAGCAATGGATAGACCTGTAACAATGGATAGGCCTGTAGCAATGGATAGACCTGCAGCAATGGGTAGACCTGCAGCAATGGATAGACCTGTAACAATGGATAGACCTGTAGCAGTGGATAGACCTGTAGCAATGGATAGACCTGCAGCAATGAATAGACCTGCAGCAATGAATAGACCTGTAGCAGTGGATAGACCTGCAGCAATGGATAGACCTGCAGCAATGAATAGACCTGCAGCAATGGGTAGACCTGCAGCAATGGATAGACCCGTAACAATGTCGATTTCGGCGGGAGAATCAGCTGGTGAGTCAGTTTCAGCGGGAGCAGTGTGGAAGTGGTTGCTGGGAGGTAAGTCTGTCCTTTAAAAGCACTTGTCTTTGCAGGGGCAGGCCAGTCGATTTCGGCGGGAGAATCAGCTGGTGAGTCAGTTTCAGCGGGAGCAGTGCGGAAGTGGTTGCTGGGAGGTAAGTGTGTCCTTTAAAAGCACTTGTCTTTGCAGGGGCAGGCCAGTCAATTTCGGCGGGAGAATCAGCTGGTGAGTCAGTTTCAGCGGGAGCAGTGCGGAAGTGGTTGCTGGGAGGTAAGTCTGTCCTTTAAAAGCACTTGTCTTTGCAGGGGCAGGCCAGTCGATTTCGGCGGGAGAATCAGCTGGTGAGTCCGTTTCAGCGGGAGCAGTGCGGAAGTGGTTGCTGGGAGGTAAGTGTGTCCTTTAAAAGCACTTGTCTTTGCAGGGGCAGGCCAGTCGATTTCAGCGGGAGAATCAGCTGGTGAGTCAGTTTCAGCGGGAGCAGTGCGGAAGTGGTTGCTGGGAGGTAAGTGTGTCCTTTAAAAGCACTTGTCTTTGCAGGGGCAGGCCAGTCGATTTCGGCGGGAGTGGAGCTGGCTGGTTAGTCAATTTCAGCAGGAGCTGAGAATTTTTTTTTTTTTTTTAAATTAGTGTTTTAGGCGGGAACAGGAAGTCGACCCGCGGACGTCTGGGAAGACCCTCACCAATAAATTCTGGTGGAGAGGAAACCCGAGACACTACATGTGTAGTGTCTCCCACCCGCCCTCCTCCTCTAACCTAATAATAAAACCCATTGGTCTGAGGTAAGTACCATATTTTATTATATTATTATTGTTTTTTATAAAAATTTTAATTTAGTTGTTAGCCAGATCTTGGTAGAAAGTTAGAGGAATGGCAGGGAAGGGAGTGCAATGTTCCTCCTGCAGGATGTTTGAGGTGAGGGATGCAGTTAGTGTCCCTGCTGATTTTACCTGCAGGAAGTGCTGCCATCTCCAGCTCCTCCAAGACCGAGTTAGGGAACTGGAGCTGGAGTTGGAAGAACTTCGGATCATTCGGGAGGCAGAAGGGGTCATAGATAGCAGCTTCAGGGAATTAGTTACACCAAAGATTGGAGATAGGTGGGTAACTGTAAGAGGGACTGGGAAAAAGCAGTCAGTGCAGGGATCCCCTGCGGCCGTTCCCCTGAGAACAAGTATACCGCTTTGGATACTTGTGGGGGGGGGACTTACCAGGGGTAAGCCATGGGGTACGGGCCTCTGGCACGGAGTCTGTCCCTGTTGCTCAGAAGGGAAGGGGGGAGAGGAGCAGAGCATTAGTAATTGGGGACTCTATAGTCAGGGGCACAGATAGGAGATTTTGTGGGAGCTTGAGAGACTCACGTTTGGTATGTTGCCTCCCAGGTGCAAGGGTACGTGATGTCTCGGATCGTGTTTTCCGGGTCCTTAGGGGGAGGGGGAGCAGCCCCAAGTCGTGGTCCACATTGGCACTAACGACATAGGTAGGAAAGGGGACAAGGGTGTCAGGCAGGCTTTCAGGGAGCTAGGATGGAAGCTCAGAACTAGAACAAACAGAGTTGTTATCTCTGGGTTGTTGCCCGTGCCACGTGATAGTGAGATGAGGAATAGGGAGAGAGAGCATTTAAACACGTGGCTACAGGGATGGTGCAGGCGGGAGGGATTCAGATTTCTGGATAACTGGGCTCTTTCTGGGGAAGGTGGGACCTCTACAGACAGGATGGTCTACATCTGAACCTGAGGGGCACAAATATCCTAGGGGGGAGATTTGTTAGTGCTCTTTGGGGGGGTTTAAACTAATGCAGCAGGGGCATGGGAACCTGGATTGTAGTTTTAGGGTAAGGGAGAATGAGAGTATAGAGGTCAGGAGCACAGATTTGACGTCGCAGGAGGGGGCCAGTGTTCAGGTAGGTGGTTTGAAGTGTGTCTACTTCAATGCCAGGAGTATACGAAACAAGGTAGGGGAACAGGCAGCATGGGTTGGTACCTGGGACTTCGATGTTGTGGCCATTTCGGAGACATGGATAGAGCAGGGACAGGAATGGATGTTGCAGGTTCCGGGGTTTAGGTGTTTTAGTAAGCTCAGAGAAGGAGGCAAAAGAGGGGGAGGTGTGGCGCTGCTAGTCAAGAGCAGTATTACGGTGGCAGAGAGGATGCTAGATGGGGACTCTTCTTCCGAGGTAGTATGGGCTGAAGTTAGAAACAGGAAAGGAGAGGTCACCCTGTTGGGAGTTTTTTATAGGCCTCCTAATAGTTCTAGGGATGTCGAGGAAAGGATGACGAAGATGATTCTGGATAAGAGCGAAAGTAACAGGGTAGTTATTATGGGAGACTTTAACTTTCCAAATATTGACTGGAAAAGATATAGTTCGAGTATAATAGATGGGTCGTTTTTTGTACAGTGTGTGCAGGAGGGTTTCCTGAAACAATATGTTGACAGGCCAACAAGAGGCGAGGCCACGTTGGATTTGGTTTTGGGTAATGAACCAGGCCAGGTGTTGGATTTGGAGGTAGGAGAGCACTTTGGGGACAGTGACCACAAGTCGGTGACGTTTACGTTAATGATGGAAAGGGATAAGTATACACCGCAGGGCAAGAGTTATAGCTGGGGGAAGGGCAATTTGATGCCATTAGACGTGACTTGGGGGGGATAAGGTGGAGAAGTAGGCTGCAAGTGTTGGGCACACTGGATAAGTGGGGCTTGTTCAAGGATCAGCTACTGCGTGTTCTTGATAAGTATGTACCGGTCAGGCAGGGAGGAAGGCGTCGAGCGAGGGAACCGTGGTTTACCAAGGAAGTGGAATCTCTTGTTAAGAGGAAGAAGGAGGCCTATGTGAAGATGAGGTGTGAAGTTTCAGTTGGGGCGATGGATAGTTACAAGGTAGCGAGGAAGTATCTAAAGAGAGAGCTAAGACGAGCAAGGAGGGGACATGAGAAGTATTTGGCAGGAAGGATCAAGGAAAACCCAAAAGCTTTCTATAGGTATGTCAGGAATAAGCGAATGACTAGGGAAAGAGTAGGACCAGTCAAGGACAGGGATGGGAAATTGTGTGTGGAGTCTGAAGAGATAGGCGAGATACTAAATGAATATTTTTCGTCAGTATTCACTCAGGAAAAAGATAATGTTGTGGAGGAGAATGCTGAGCCGCAGGCTAATAGAATAGATGGCATTGAGGTGCGTAGGGAAGAGGTGTTGGCAATTCTGGACAGGCTGAAAATAGATAAGTCCCCGGGACCTGATGGGATTTATCCTAGGATTCTCTGGGAGGCCAGGGAAGAGATTGCTGGACCTTTGGCTTTGATTTTTATGTCATCATTGGCTACAGGAATAGTGCCAGAGGACTGGAGGACAGCAAATGTGGTCCCTTTGTTCAAAAAGGGGAGCAGAGACAACCCCGGCAACTATAGACCGGTGAGCCTCACGTCTGTAGTGGGTAAAGTCTTGGAGGGGATTATAAGAGACAAGATTTATAATCATCTAGATAGGAATAATATGATCAGGGATAGTCAGCATGGCTTTGTGAAGGGTAGGTCATGCCTCACAAACCTTATTGAGTTCTTTGAGAAGGTGACTGAACAGGTAGATGAGGGTAGAGCAGTTGATGTGGTGTATATGGATTTCAGCAAAGCGTTTGATAAGGTTCCCCACGGTAGGCTATTGCAGAAAATACGGAGGCTGGGGATTGAGGGTGATTTAGAGATGTGGATCAAAAATTGGCTAGCTGAAAGAAGACAGAGGGTGGTGGTTGATGGGAAATGTTCAGAATGGAGTACAGTCACAAGTGGAGTACCACAAGGATCTGTTCTGGGGCCGTTGCTGTTTGTCATTTTTATCAATGACCTAGAGGAAGGCGCAGAAGGGTGGGTGAGTAAATTTGCAGACGATACTAAAGTCGGTGGTGTTGTCGATGGTGTGGAAGGATGTAGCAGGTTACAGAGGGATATAGATAAGCTGCAGAGCTGGGCTGAGAGGTGGCAAATGGAGTTTAATGTAGAGAAGTGTGAGGTGATTCACTTTGGAAGGAATAACAGGAATGCGGAATATTTGGCTAATGGTAAAGTTCTTGAAAGTGTGGATGAGCAGAGGGATCTAGGTGTCCATGTACATAGATCCCTGAAAGTTGCCACCCAGGTTGATAGGGTTGTGAAGAAGGCCTATGGAGTGTTGGCCTTTATTGGTAGAGGGATTGAGTTCCGGAGTCGTGAGGTCATGTTGCAGCTGTACAGAACTCTGGTTCGGCCGCATTTGGAGTATTGCGTACAGTTCTGGTCACCGCATTATAGGAAGGACGTGGAGGCTTTGGAGCGGGTGCAGAGGAGATTTACCAGGATGTTACCTGGTATGGAGGGAAAATCTTATGAGGAAAGGCTGATGGACTTGAGGTTGTTTTCGTTGGAGAGAAGAAGGTTAAGAGGAGACTTAATAGAGGCATACAAAATGATCAGGGGGTTAGATAGGGTGGACAGTGAGAGCCTTCTCCCGCGGATGGAAATGGCTGGCACGAGGGGACATAGCTTTAAACTGAGGGGTAATAGATATAGGACAGAGGTCAGAGGTAGGTTCTTTACGCAAAGAGTAGTGAGGCCATGGAATGCCCTACATGCTACAGTAGTGAACTCGCCAACATGGAGGGCATTTAAACGTTTATTGGATAAACATATGGATGATAATGGCATAGTGTAGGTTAGATGGCTTTTGTTTCGGTGCAACATCGTGGGCCGAAGGGCCTGTACTGCGCTGTATTGTTCTATGTTCTATGTTCTAATGGATAGACCTGCAGCAGTGGATAGACCTGCAGCAATGGATAGACCTGCAGCAATGGGTAGACCTGCAGCAATGGGTAGACCTGTAGCAGTGGATAGACCTGCAGCAATGGATAGACCTGCAGCAATGGATAGACCTGCAGCAATGGATAGACCTGCAGCAATGAATAGACCTGCAGCAATGGGTAGACCTGTAGCAGTGGATAGACCTGCAGCAATGGATAGACCTGTAGCAGTGGATAGACCTGTAGCAATGGATAGACCTGCAGCAATGGGTAGACCTGCAGCAATGGATAGACCTGCTGCAATGAATAGACCTGCAGCAATGGGTAGACCTGTAGCAGTGGATAGACCTGAAGCAATGGATAGACCTGCAGCAATGGATAGACCTGCAGCAATGAATAGACCTGCAGCAATGGGTAGACCTGTAGCAGTGGATGGACCTGTAGCAATGGAGAGACCTGCAGCAATGGATAGACCTGCAGCAATGGGTAGACCTGCAGCAATGGATAGACCTGTAGCAATGGAGAGACCTGCAGCAATGGATAGACCTGCAGCAATGGATAGACCTGTAGCAACGGATAGACCTGTAGCAATGGGTAGACCCGTAGCAATGGACAAACCTATAGTATTGTGTTGACCTGTAGCAATGGGTAGACCTGCAGCAATGGATAGACCTGCAGCAATGAATAGACCTGCAGCAATGGATAGAGCTGCAGCAATGGATAGACCTGCAGCAATGGGTAACCTGTAACAATGGATAGACCTGTAGCAGTGGATAGACCTGCAGCAATGGATAGACCTGCAGCAATGGGTAGACCTGTAGCAGTGGATAGACCTGCAGCAATGGATAGACCTGCAGCAATGGATAGACCTGCAGCAATGGATAGACCTGCAGCAATGGGTAGACCTGTAGCAGTGGATAGACCTGCAGCAATGGATAGACCTGTAGCAGTGGATAGACCTGCAGCAATGAATAGACCTGCAGCAATGGATAGACCTGCAGCAATGAATAGACCTGCAGCAATGGGTAGACCTGTAGCAGTGGATAGACCTGCAGCAATGGATAGACCTGTAGCAGTGGATAGACCTGCAGCAATGGATAGACCTGCAGCAATGGATATGTCTGAAGCAATGGGTAGACCTGTACCAATGGATTAAACTGTAGCAATGAATAGACCTGTAGCAATGGATACACCTGTAGCAATGGATGGACCTGCAGCAATGGATAGACCTGCAGCAATGAATAGACCTGCAGCAATGAATAGACCTGTAGCAATGGATAGACCTGCAGCAATGAATAGACCTGCAGCAATGGATAGACCTGCAGCAATGGATAGGCCTGCAGCAATGGATAGACCTGCAGCAATGAATAGACCTGCAGCAATGGGTAGACCTGCAGCAATGAATAGACCTGCAGCAATGGATAGACTTGCAGCACTGGATAGACCTGCAGCAATGGATAGACCTGCAGCAATGGATAGGCCTGCAGCAATGGATTAACCTGCAGCAATGGATAGGCCTGCAGCAATGGATGGAGCTGCAGCAATGGATAGACCTGCAGCAATGAATAGACCTGCAGCAATGGATAGGCCTGCAGCAATGAATCGACCTGCAGCAATGGATAGACCTGTAGCAGTGGATAGACCTGCAGCAATGGATGGATCTGCAGCAATGGATAGGCCTGCAGCAATGGATAGATCTGCAGCAATGAATAGACCTGCAGCAATGGGTAGACCTGCAACAGTGGATAGACCTGCAGCAATGGATAGACCTGCAGCAATGGATGGACTGTAGCAATGGATAGACCTGCAGCAATGGAGAGACCTGCAGCAATGAATAGACATTTAGCAATGGATTGACCTGCAGCAATGGATGGACTGTAGCAATGGATAGACCTGTAGCAATGGAGAGACCTGCAGCAATGAATAGACCTGTAGCAGTGGATTGAACTGTAGCAATGGATGGATCTGCAGCAATGGATAGGCCTGCAGCAATGGATAGACCTGCAGCAATGGATCGACTGTAGCAATGGATAGACCTGTAGCAATGGAGAGACCTGCAGCAATGAATAGACCTGCAGCAATGGATAGACCTGTAGCAATGAATCGACCTGCAGCAATGGATAGACCTGTAGCAGTGGGTAGACCTGCAGCAATGGATGGATCTGCAGCAATGGATAGGCCTGCAGCAATGGATAGATCTGCAGCAATGAATAGACCTGCAGCAATGGGTAGACCTGCAACAGTGGATAGACCTGCAGCAATGGATAGACCTGCAGCAATGGATGGACTGTAGCAATGGATAGACCTGCAGCAATGGAGAGACCTGCAGCAATGAATAGACATTTAGCAATGGATAGACCTGCAGCAATGGATGGACTGTAGCAATGGATAGACTTGTAGCAATGGAGAGACCTGCAGCAATGAATAGACCTGTAGCAGTGGATAGACCTGTAGCAATGGATAGACCTGCAGCAATGGATAGACCTGTAGCAATGGATAGACCTGTAGACATGGATATTTTCTCATTTTCTCAGTATTTGCAATCTTCATTTCTAATGCAGTGCAATGGCTAAACTATGACAAATCGATCTCTTTGTTGTCTGTGCCTTGGCCATTCTAGCCAAATCCCCCCCCCCCCCCCCCGTGTGAATCTGGAGGTGATCAGAGTGGCCCGTGCGTGATAGCCCTGGCGCAAACGCCGTGCAGCTTCCCCTGTCTGCCAGGGCCCCATGCCCTGCCCATCCTCGCCTTCTCCTGCTTCCTCCTCATCGGACGAGGCCTGGCGTTCATCCTCCTCCTGCACCAGCACATTGCCCCTCTGCTGCGCGATGTTGTGGAGGACGCAACAGGCTGCCACGGTGCGGGCAACCCTTTCAGCATCATACTGGAGGGCCCTCCAGAGCAGTCCAGGCACATGAATCGCATCTTTAGGATGCCAAAGCAGCGCTTGATCACTCTCCTTGTCCCTGCATGGGCGTCGTTGTAGTGGGTCCTGATGTCGGTCTGTGGTCTCCGGATAGGTGTCATCAGCCACGACCGCAGTGGAAAACCCCTGTCACCCAGGAGCCAACATTCCAGCTGCGGACAGGTCCCCGCTCGACGGCAGGAAGGACCTCGTGGTGTAAAGGTTGAGGGCAATCATCACCTTGACGGCCACCAGGAGAGTATGGCCTCCCCCCATTCCCCCGAGATGTCAGGTTCTCCATGATCTGGCAGATATGTCGCACTGTCTCCCTGCTCAGCTGGAGTCTTTGGCATGCCTGGACCTGAAGTTCCTCAAACGACAGGTGCTGCCGGTACATGTGGGGCCTCATATGCATGTCCTCCTCCTCGGCCTGTTGGCGGTTGGCTCTCCATCCTGAGTGGCTACCTCATGTTTCTCTGGGGCACCCTCCGTTGCTGCAGCTTCCTCCTCCTCCTCGAGCAGCTCCAGCTCTTACAGCCGCAGGGCATCTCCCAGGGCTGTGGCGACCAGCAGGAAGATCACCATTGCTGGCTGAATTCCAATATCCATTGTCTGCAGGCGGTGAAAGGCTGACATGTTAGCCTGGTCCGTACCCCCGTGCCCAACCAGGTCCACTGGGCTACACGGTGGCTCCGGTTGGCACTGCGGAGTCTGCCCCCGCACCTCTGGTCCTGTTGGTGCTTGTCACCACAGGGGCCTCTGTCCCTGGCACCTATCCCTGCTGCCAGCAGTACCATCGGCTGGTGCTACCCATGCCAGTGATACATACAGCGTCCCTCGCTCAGCGAGCCCATAGAAGCTACTGTGGTCGTTGTGCTTGGGTGGACCGCGTGATGCCCCGCCAGCAGGTGGTGTCCGGGGGGGGGTGGTGTCATGACAGAGGGTGAGGTGGAGGGTGGGGGCTGGGGTGTGGGGGTGGGAGCACCAATATGGCTGGTGTCGCTCTGCAGAACCAGGCGCCAAGTTCCGTGATCAGTGGGGTGCGCAGCAAGGTGGCTACCTTGCAGGCGGCGGCAATGGCGATCCATGCCTGGATATCACCCCAGTCCCGAGGGGGTGGTCACCCTGGCCACACAGCCTGTTCCACTGTCACCACCCCCCAGGCCCTAGCAGGGGCCCTCCCTACCCCCCTCAACCCCCCACCCCAGCCAGCCCGGCCAGTGTCTGGCCCGGCAGCCCACAGTTGTGCCTCTCCGTGTCCGACATCCTCTCGCTCCCTCATCAGCCACGGCGCCGGCTTCATGTTTAAAAGCACAAGTGAACTGTCTGGAATTCAGCCCATTGGTGGCGGAGATACTGGAGGCCCTGGAGAAGACCGGGTCAGGCCCGCTAATGATATGCCAACAGTGTTTACTGTATGTGCATTCTGGAACACATTTGTAAGCCTACTTGTGACAAGAACGATTATTATTATTGATGGCGCTGTCGAGGCGACAGAGAATTGTGATTTTGCGTAAAATCGGCGCCCGCCGCGATTTCAGCATCGGAACCAATTCGCTGCCCAATCGTATTTCCTGATTTTGCGTCGGCCAATGGAGAATCATGCCTCATATCTTCCTTATTGCTTGCTCCCTCCCACAGCACTTGGCCTTTTAACATATGCATTTTGCGTCACTTAACCTGCACCTCTTGACCCATCATGTCTCCACAAGTTAGGTTCCCCAATTTTCATTTTCAAGTAGGTCAATTTGATTGACTTCTTGGGCGAAATTCTCCGGAAACGGCGCGATGTCCGCCGACTGGCGCCCAAAACGGCGCAAATCAGACGGGCATCGCGCCGCCCCAAAGGTGCAGAATGCTCCGCATCTTTGGGGGCCGAGCCCCAACATTGAGGGGCTAGGCCGGCGGCAGACGGATTTCCGCCCCGCCAGCTGGCGGAAAAGGCCTTTGGTGCCCCGCCAGCTGGCGCGTAAATGACATCTCCGGGCGGCGCATGCGCGGGAGCGTCAGCGGCCGCTGACAGCTTCCTACGCATGCGCAGTGGAGGGAGTCTCTTCTGCCTCCGCCATGGTGGCCCACCCCGCGCCCCCCCCAGGACCCCGGAGCCCACCCACGCCACCTTGTCCCGCCGGTAAGGTAGGTGATTTAATTTACGCCGACAGGACAGGCATTTTAGCAGCGGGACTTTGGCCCATCCGGGCCGGAGAATCGAGCGGGGGGGCCCGCCAACCGGCGCGGCGCGATTCCCGCCCCCGCTGAATCTCCGGTGCCGGAGACTTCGGCAATCGGCGGGGGCGGGATTCACGCCAGCCCCCGGCGATTCTCCGACCCGGCGGGGGGGTCGGAGAATTTCGCCCCTGATTGCAGGATTTTACTGTACTGGAAGTTCCTGTAATAGCCCTCACACAGCCTACAGGGTGGGAATGATGATCTTCCCTGTGGCCCTTGCAGTGTATGAACTCCCTCGCTAGGGGCGGGGGATCTCTGTTCACCTCTGCATAAAAGGTCGGCAAGTAAGGCACTGACCAGAACAGGAACCGGTAGGTATCTACTGGGCTGTGTACGTATTGTGCTGTAAATAAAAACTTAGTTTCCTTTATTTTACTCAGTGTGGACTCCCCCCTGTCCTTATTAAAGATCCCTTCTGAGACATCTCTTTACAAAGCTGAAAAGGCTTGTCTTATCCTCATAATTGTTCCCTTATCAATGAGGGTAACGTCACCACCTTGGCAGCATTTTTAGTTGATCATATCACGGTGACTCCTGCAGTGCTCCAGGTGATGCTAATCTTTTACCCTTTGCAGACTTGGCGGTAAATTCCACTTTGGGCCTTGGCCGTTTCTCTTGGTGTTTTAAAAATTAAAAATAACATTGCTGCAACCACCTTCTTATCAAAATCAATGAAAATGCTTCCTGGTAGCAAATTTAATCCAGTTTTCCATATCACCTTTGTTATTCCTCAACATGCTCACCTGAAATTACATCCTCTGATCTTCCACCAAAACCTCAACAGAAATTCAGCTGAAACCCCAGAGAAATTACATGAACGGGCCAAGGATTTTATTTGAATACAGCAGTGATCGTCAACAGGATTATCCACCTCCGTGGAATAACCTGTCAAACCGATTTCATACAAAACAAATATGACTGCACTGATAAACTTTATTCAGGAAGATCCATGTCCATGAAAGTTGGACTGGGCCTACAAATCTGCTGTGGGCCTACAGAAATTGAATTTAACAGTCTAGATGCTGGGAGCAGGATTCTGAATGCTGGACCTCGGGAATTTGAATTAAAGAAAGATTAATATAAATGCACCGGGCGTTAAAAACTGGTCCTTAAATTGTATATAGAAGCATCTTCAATTTTCAGGTCATTTTGAAAGCTGAATCGCCGCTTTATGCTGCTCCAGGTGTGAACCTTCTGCCTGAAAGCAAATAGCCAATCACCCCGCGTGTCCTTCACCAACACCTAACATAACAAACAGTGTTGTTAAACTTAATCCCAAACAAATGCTTTTAACTTGAGGCAGTGTGAATCAGTACAAGAATTCATGTCACTGGCTAGGGCGATGATGTCCTTTTAAGTGCAAAGCAGGGAATTCAGGGAGAAATTTAACACCGTACTCACTCACACAGCAGTGAAATATTTTCGTCACCAGTCACTGCGCAACAACAGATACAACTCCCTCCTGTAAACTGATACTGAAACACTTGCAAAGCCAGACAACTGTTACCCTGCAGCATGTTCACTGTAGAGCGAGAAATGTTGTTTGCTGAGCTAGTTAACCAGCCTTTTTAATTAAATTACATGAAGTAAGCACGGTCCCTATCCACTGGACACGATCGAAGAAAACATTTGTGAAGGGCAGAAGTGTATTGCCACGCACATGAAAATATGCGACTGGACAAAGGAGTGACCTGGTTATACAGACCAAGCCCGAATCAATCGACAGTCACTTTTCTGGTGGTGCTATAACTGAGAGTGACATTCCTTTCTGTAATGAAAAGGGGAGAGAAAGCCTGCTTCTCTCCGTAACTAATGAATCACTAACATAATTGTATGCTCAGAGACCGCACATCATTAATTACTGAGTCAAACAGGCATTCTCCCGGTCTTTGTTAAAAAAAAAGATTTCATCGCCTTGAGATGAATGGGTGGGAGAATTGGTGTGTGGTATGAAACTCAAGTATGTCAAAATCTAGGCACAGAAAGTGGATGTACTGGGACAGTGGGAATCAAACAGGGGTATGTTTTAAGAAACAACACACAGGAAGGAGGACGCTGACCATGAACCTGGCTTTTTTGATACACGTGCAAGGAAATAAAATTCAAATATTTATGAACTGACTTGGAGGCTCACTTTGTGTTACGAATTCAGCTTTCACCAATATGTACACTGCCTCAAAAACTACAGTGATACATTCTGCTGGTGGTCAAGTCATAAAGCTTTAAAGCCCTCGGGCAAAAGCGAGAATGCGATGATTAGAAATCAAAATGCAGAGGGTTCCGATGTTGCAATCATACATTCCCTGCTTACTTTGCCAAACCCATGCCAGAGAGAACCCATAAATCATGGCAATCGAGCACAAAAGCTTGGTAGTTGAATTGTGTCCTTGAATGCTTTGCTGGAATGAAAAGCAGCTCCTTTAGGGATTGGCTTCACAAGTTTGGAGATACGGAGGCTCATACTCCAGAGGAATGCAAAGCTGGTTTTACTCTTTCAGAAACCCACCCTGATTGGCAGGCAGTGATATGATTTGAATGCATCAACCCTTTAAGGTCAGCTCAGGGGTGCCCTGTGAAACATTTGGAGCAATACACCATGGGATACCTGCATTCTGCATTAAAACATACTTCACTCAACCAGACTGCAATAAACCACCATCATATAATTCTGGTAACTATAATAGCAATAACACTGGCATCTACCCAACAGTGTGGAAAACTGCCCAAATATCTCCTGCCACAAAATGGATGACAAATCCAATCTGACCCATTACTATCAGCTGGCTCCCAATCCAAAGCAGTGGAGGGAATTGCCAACGGCACTGTCAATGGCATTTATTCACCAATAACCTACTCACTAATGCTCAGTTTGAGTTTAAAAAAAATCTGTTCCTGAGATGGTTCAGTGAAGACCATCTGGTTCCCGATGCCATTACAACATTGTCAGCATCCTGCCATCTATGAAAAATTATATTATTTTAAATTTTAAATAGAGTACCCAGTTCTTTTTATTTCCTAATCAAGGGCCAATTTAGCGTGGCCAATTCACCTACCTTGCACATCTTTGAGTTGTGGGGGGGAGACCCACGCCAACACAGGGAAAATGTGTAAACTCCACACGGTCAATGACTCGGAGTTGGGATCGAACCCGGGTCCTCAGCGATGTGAGGCAGCAGTGCTAACCACTGTGCCACCGTGCCGTCCGTTAATCTAAGGAAAATGATGGCCATGGTGCAAATCCTTTGGGATACTTCATATGGTGCACTTTTGCTGATCATAGAAGAATCATAGAAGTTTACAGCATGGAAACAGGCCCTTCGGCCCAACCAGTCCATGCCGCCCAGTTTTTACCATTAAGCTAGTCCCAGTTGCCCGCACTTGGCCCATAACTCTCTATACCCATCTTACCCATGTAACTATCTAAATGCTTTTTAAAAGACACAATTGTACCCGCCTCTACTACTACCTCTGGCAGCCCATTCCAGACACTCACTACCCTCTGAGTGAAGAAATTGCCCCTCTGGGCCCTTCTGAAACTCTCCCCTCTCACCTTAAACCTATGCCCTCTAGTTTTAGACTCCCCTACCTTTGGGAAAAGATGTTGACTATCTACCTTATCTATGCCCCTCATTATTTTATAGACCTCTATAAGATCACCCCTAAGCCTCCTACGCTCCAGGGAAAAAAGTCCCAGTCTATCCAGCCTCTCCTTATAACTCAAACCATCAAGTCCCGGCAACATCCTAGTAAATCTTTTCTGCACTCTTTCTAGTTTAATAATATCCTTTCTATAATAGGGTGACCAGAACTGCACACAGTATTCCAAGTGTGGCCGTACCAATGTCTTGTACAACTTCAACAAGACGTCCCAACTCCTGTATTCAATGTTCTGACCAATGAAACCAAGCATGTCGAATGCCTTCTTCACCACCCTGTCCACCTGCGACTCCACCTTCAAGGAGCTTTGAACCTGTACTCCTAGATCTTTTTGTTCTATAACTCTCCCCAACGCCATACCATTAACTGAGTAGGTCCTGGCCTGATTCGATCTGCCAAAATGCATCACCTCACATTTATCTAAATTAAACTCCATCTGCCATTCGTTGGCCCACTGGCCTAATTGATCAAGATCCCGTTGCAATCCTAGATAACCTTCTTCACTATCCACTGTGCCACCAATCTTGGTGTCATCTGCAAACTTACTAACCATGCCTCCTAAATTCTCATCCAAATCATTAATATAAATCACAAATAACAGTGGACCCAGCACCGATCTCTGAGGCACACCACTGGTCACAGGCCTCCAGTTTGAAAAACAACCCTTTACAACCACCCTCTGTCTTCTGTCGTCCAGCCAATTTTGAATCCAATTGGCAACCTCACCCTGGATCCCGTGAGCTTTAACCTTCTGCAACAACCTACCATGCGGTACCTTGTCAAAGGCTTTGCTAAAGTCCATGTAGACAACGTCTACTGCACTGCCCTCATCTACCTTCTTGGTCACCCCCTCAAAAAACTCAATCAAATTTGTGAGACATGATTTTCCACGCACAAAGCCATGCTGACTGCCCCGAATCAGTCATTGTCTCTCTAAATGCTTGTAGATCCTGTCTCTCAGAATACCTTCTAGAAACTTACCTACTACAGGCATTAGGCTCACCGGTCTGTAGTTCCCAGGCTTTTCCCTGCTGCCCTTCTTAAACAAGGGCACAACATTCGCCACTCTCCAATCTTCAGGCACCTCACCTGTGGCTGCCGATGATTCAAATATCTCTGTTAGGGGACCTGCAATTTCCTCCCTAGCCTCCCACAACATCCTGGGATACATTTCATCAGGTCCCGGGGATTTATCTACCTTGATGCGCTTTAAGACTTCTAGCACCTCCTCCTCTGTAATATGCACACTTCTCAAGACATCACTATTTATTTCCCTTAGTTTCCTAACATCCATGCCTTTCTCCACCGTGAATACCGATGAGAAATATTCATTCAGGATCTCACCCAACTCTTGTGGCTCTGCACATAGATGTCCTTGTTGATCCATAAGAGGCCCTACTCTGTCCCTAGTTGCTCTTTTCCCCTTTATGTATCTGTAGAATCTCTTTGGATTCTCCTTTGCATTATTTGCCAAAGCAATTTCGTGTCCCCTTTTTGCCCTCCTGATTTCCCTCTTAACTCTATTTCGACAATCTCTATACTCTTCAAGGGATCCACTTGATCCCAGTTGTTTATGTACGTCATATGCCTCCTTCTTCTTTTTGACCAGAGTCTCAATATCTCGAGTCATCCAGGGTTCCCTACTTCTACCAGCCTTGCCCTTCACTCTAAAGGGAATGTGCTTACCCTGCACCCTGGTTAACACATTTTTAAAAGCCTCCCATTTACCAGCCGTCCCTTTGCCTGCCAACAGTCTTCCCCAATCTACCTCTGAAAGTTCCTGTCTGATACCATCAAAATTGGCCTTGCCCCAATTAAGAATTTTAACTCTTGGGCCAGACCTATCATTCTCCATAGCGATCGTAAAACTAATGGAGTTATGGTCACTTGTCCCAAAGTGATCCCTCACTAACACTTCTGTCACTTGCCCTTCCTTATTTCCCAAGACGAGGTCAGGTTTTGCCCCCTCTCTAGTCGGTCCATCCACTTACTGAATGAGAAATTCCTCCTGAATACACTCAACAAATTTCCCTCCATCCAAGCCCCTAATGCTATGGCTGTCCCAGTCAATGTTGGGAAAGTTAAAGTCCCCTACTATTACCACCCTATTTTTCTTGCAGCTACCTGTAATCTCCTTACATATTTGCTCCTCAATTTCCCGCTGACTATTTGGGGGCCTGTAGTACAGTCCTATCAAGGTGATCTCTCCCTTCCCATTTTTTAGTTCCACCCATATAGACTCAGTGGGCGAACCCTCGGATATATCCCCTCTAAGTACTGCCGTAATGTTCTCCCTAATCAAAAACGCCACTCCCCCTCCTCTCTTACCTCCTGTTCTATCCTTTCTATAGCATCTGTACCCCGGAACATTGAGCTGCCAGTCCTGCCCCTCCCTTAGCCATGTTTCAGTCATAGCTATAATATCCCAGTCCCATGTGCCCATCCATGCCCTGAGTTCATCCGCTTTGCCCGTCAGGCCCCTTGCATTGAAATAAATGCGGTTTAATGTAGACTTTCCTTGCTCTCTGCCCTGCTTTCTCTGGTCATGCTTTACACACTCTCCCTTCCTGCCTTTTGTTTCCATCTCCACTGACTTCCTACATCGGTTCCCATCCCCCTGCCACATTAGTTTAAACCCTCCCCAACTGCACTAGCAAACACACCCCCGAGAACATTGGTTCCGGTCCCACCCAGATGCAGACCGTCCGATTTGTACAGGTCCCACCTCCTCCAGAACCGGTCCCAATGTCCCAGGAATTTGAAACCCTCCCTCTTGCACCATCTCTCAAGCCACGTATTCATCCTAGCTATCCTGTCAAATAATGATGGCTGAAGAGACCAACCCTGAGAGACATGTTCTACCACAAGGGCCACAGAAGAAGTGGATATCAGGTACCATTTGCGGGTTGTTTGGTCCAACTGTTGCCGCAACAGCTGAACACTAGTGGGGAAGTGGTCGTGTCAATCCTCATCCACATGGCAGCATCTGAGTGTGGCAACAAAGGACTCCAGTAAAACTGAAATCAGGGGAATCAGGGGAACTCGGTCATATCATTGTTGACACAAATAAAGTTAGCTGCGGTTGTTGGAAGCCAATCACAGAAGCTTTCAAACATGGCTGCAGGAGTTACTCATGACAATCTCCTATACCTACCAACCTTCAGCTGTTTCAGTGACCCTTTTCCCTTCATGATGCTGGAGGTGAGGCTGATGACTGCACAGTTCCTTTTGTCAATGCTGAGAAAATGGACCCAAATTTAGCTCTGTGAAAATGGGTGGGTTTTGAATGAGTTAACACTTTGACCTATGAACCAGTCAATGCCCACAATCAGCAAGACCTGGATAACATCCAACCTTGACCTGATAACTCACAAGTAACATACAAGTGTCAATCAATGACGGTCTTCACCAAGAGAGGATACAGTCGCCTTCCGTTGACATTCAATAGCATTACCATTGTCAAATGCCCCAGTATCAACATTATGGGGTCACCAGTGCTCAGAAACGTAACTGGACCAGCCACATGAACTATATTGTACTGTGGCTACAAGGGAAAGTCAGAGGTGTTTTGTAACAAGTGACTCACTTTCTGATTTCCCAGAGCCTTTCCACTTCTTACAGTGAGGAGTGCAATGGAATACCCTTCATTATCTAGGGCAAGTATAATTGCAACAATGTTCCAGAAGGTCAACACCTTCCAGACCAAAGCAGTTGGCTTGAATTCATTGCACCTATTAACTGGAACTTTCAATCTATCCACTACTGTCCTATTGTGGCTGTAGTGTGTACCATCTATATGATTCACTGCAACCTCTCCCAAACCTGTAACTGCCACCGCCCATTATGACAAGGGCAGCAGGTGAATGACACAATGTAAATGCAGTTCCTCCTTTTCTCTTACTATTTTGGTCGTCACAACAGATTCAACATTCAACAAAGGAACACCACCACCACCAGGTTGTCTTCCAATTCACACAACCTCCTGACTAAGGACGATAGTGTAACTCCTTCATTGTCGGTGGGGCACAGTCCAGAAACTCCCTAACAGTGGTGTGGTGGCAACACATTGTGGGAGTCCTCAAGGCCGGCAATGGTTCTAGAAGAAGGCCCACCATCATTTTTTTCAAGAGCATTGAGGGATGGACATTAAATGCCAACTGTGCCAATAATGCCAACATCCAAAGAACATCATGATCGGGTTGAGACTGTAGCGCAGTAATGAAGAAATGCTGCATTGTCGAGGTGTACTGTCTTTCAGGTGGGACGTTAAATTGTCTCCCTGCCTATTCCTGTGGATGTAAAAGATCCCACACTATCATTCAAAGAGCAGGGGCTTCTGCTGGCATCCAGGCCAGCATTTCTCTTTCAATCAACACCCCCAAAATTGATTAATTGACCGTTTAATTTCACTGCTCTTTGTAGAACTTTGCTGTGCACTATTTGGCTTCCACATTTACCCAAAATACACCAGTAACTGCATTTCAAAAGGAAACATTAAGCGTGATTTAATCACCGCGTTGCGCCCAGCATGGATCTGGGCACGCCTGGTAAATACCGGGAAAGGCCAATCGAGAGTTGCGCTGGGTGGAAACAGTCTACAATTTACCCGACCCGCTCCCAATGGTGAGTTCCGGATCTCACCCCAAAATGGCGAGAATAACATTAACCCTCATTTGCATTCATTTCAATCTCATTAGCGAGATTGAAGTCGAATGCAGCAGCCTTTCTGGAGCAGCTACCAGTGAGAAATCACAGGGCGTCGTTTAGTATTCCTTTTGAAAAACGTGAAGCTGGCACAATGGCAAGTGGGGAGATTATCGGCGAGGCCAAAACAAGGCAGAATGCTGTTGAATACAGGGGCGGCAGGCACTGAGGAACATCCCACTAAACCCCGCCGTTCAGCGAACCTCAACCAACGTCCACTGAATTGCGCCCGGAGTGTGGATGAATTGCAATGGGACTCGTGCTGGAAATGCTCATGGGATTCTCACAGGCTTTCTCACCCGAAATGACATGGGGCGCGATTCTCTGGAAAGATTTCTAAGTATTGTAGTGAGCAGGAATTGCTGCAGGTTTCCCGGCACCTGGCCCAGCGAGGCCGACAATGCTATTCATCATTAATTGGTTCACTTAACGAGACCCCACGGGCTTCTTGCCGCAAACCATAGAATCATAGAATTTGCAATGCAGAAGGAGGCCATTCGGCCCATCGAGTCTGCACTGGCACTTGGAAAGAGCACCCCACTTAAGCCCACACCTCCACGCTATCCCCGTAACCTAGTAAAACCACCTAATCTTTTGGACACTAAGGGTAATTTAGCATGGCCAATCCACCTAACCTGCACATCTTTGGACAGTGGGAGGAAACCGGAGCACCTGGAGGAAACCAACGGAGACGCGGGGAGAAAGTTCAAACTCCACACAGACAGTCACCCGAGGCCGGAATTGAACCAGGGGGACTGGAGCTGTGAGGCAGCAGTGCTAATCGCTGTGCCACCAAATGAAGGCTTGCCAGCTGATTCACCAGCACCGCGCCCGCCAGCCCCCCACTTACAAGGTCGAGCAGCACTTGCTCAGCCAACCCCAGCCGGCTCGCAACAATGGCGCCGAGGAGACCAGCCCCAAGTTTGGGGACGCTGACCGAGTGAGGCTCCTAGACGGCGTGGAGGCCAGGAGGGATGTCCTGTTGCCCCAAGGGTCCAGGAGGGATAGCCATGGGGAGCCAGTGCTGCCTGGGACAAGGTGGAAGCAGCTGTGTGTGCCGGGAGCGTGACCAGGAGGACTGGCCTCCAGTGCCGGGAATAAGTCATTGATGTACACCGGGCAGCAGAAGTGAGGAAACACCAAAGCCCCCAACAACTCCACCCCGAGACCTGTTCGCCCCGCGAGTGCACCCACTCTCCATGTGACCCCCAACCCTTCCTCCGCTCCCTCCCTCTTCAAAATCCCCCAACCCTCCACTCACACTCCCCTCCCACCACTGTGAACCACCCATGTGGCTAACAATGCCCTCTCTGTGTCTCCTCAGGAAAAGCTCCCCCATAATCGCCGGGAGAGGACCAAGACTGACGGTGGTGTGCCAGGCCTAAGAATCCTCACCACCTTCGAGAAGCCTGCTCTGGAGATTACCAGTGTTTCCGAGGACGGAGTGGTCAGCCACGCGGAGGTGAGGAAGCACTGGTCTCCACCCAGGGGACCTGTGAAACATGAGTTGTTATTCCCTTACTGACTGACTGGCTCATTCCTCCCACTGACCACATGTCCATTCTCCCACAGGTCCTCCAGCCGACGCGCCGGCCCATCCCGGGCAGCACCTTCTCCAGCCTCCCAGGAGACCACCTCAGAGGAGAGCTCCGAGGATGCCACCGTAATAGTCGTGTCACAGCTGTCATCCACCCGCCACCAGCGCAGATACACACACCTCGGGGGAAACACCAGTGGACAGGCTTCAGGGCACAATCTGGTGAGCACCACACTGCTGATAATGTACATTAGGTGGAGGCAGGAACCTCCAGGCGAGGGCTGCTGGGTCCCAGGACGCAGCTGGTTCCCAGCCTGATGCTGAGTCGCTGGTACCTGGTTACCCGGAGCTGATGGAGAAGTTAGGGAGCAGCCGGGACATTCAGAGAGAGATGTCAGTGTCACTTTGAGGAGTCCCAGAGGCTTGGGATGCAGGAGATTTTGCCGCCAATGTGTGACACTGAAGCCAACACTGCTAGGGTGGTGATTGCAGTGGAGAGCCTGGTGCACGATGTCGGCACCATTCGTGGAGGTGTCCAAGGCATCATGCAGTTGGTGACGGCCATGGCTGAGGGTCTCGGCAGAATGTCCAACTCGCTGGGGGATGTCATCCAGCACCAGGCTGACCTTGATGAGATGCTGTGGGACATGTCCTACTCTCAGATGAAAATGGCTGAGGCGATGCGGAGCTTGTCCCAGGCACTGAGGAGCTTCGCCGAGGGCATCGACACGATGGTGCCGACCATGGGAACCGCTAGGGCTGGAAGAGCCAGGTGATGCAGGGGCAGCCGGGACTCGAACCAGCTGTTCCTCTGTTCCAAGGCGAACCCCAGGGCCCTGTGGGCACCGAGCAGGCGGATGGGGCACTGCGTGCCAACCCGGACCCGTCCCATGGAGTGGCCACAGTGGCCACCAGCTCCCTCAACTTCCATTCTCTGATGAGGCTGCGTCTCACAACCAGCGCGCGGGACAGGGCGGCACGGTGGCACAGTAGTTAACACTGTTGCTTCACAGCTCCAGGGTCCCAGGTTCGATTCCCAGCTTGGATCACTGTCTGTGCGGAGTCTGCACGTTATCCCCGTGTCTGTGTGGGTTTCCTCCGGGTGCTCCGGTTTCCTCCCACAGTCCAAAGATGTGCAGATTAGGTGCATTGGCCATGATAAATTGCCCTTAGTGTCCAAAAGGTTAGGTGGGCTTACTGGGTTACGGGGATAGGGTGAAGGTGTGGGCTTAAGTGGGTGTTCTTTCCAAGGGCATGTACAGACTTGATGGGCCGAATGTCCTCCTTCTGCACTGTAAATTCTATGATTCTTTGATACGTGCGCTAAGGCCCTCCAGTCTCAGAGACCCCAGAGGATGCCCGCCAGGGGCATCGAAGGCCAGCGGATGAGGTAAGAATCCTGGGGACACACCGAGATGTAGTGGTCGAGCTAGGAAGGCCAAGCACATCGAGGATTACTGAGGGCACCAGGGGGAGGGGGTGTGGTGGTAGGTCGGGGTGTGGGGAGGGGGGTGGGGGAGGGAGTGGGGGGTAGGTAAGGATGTGGGAAGGTGGGTATGGGGAGGGATTTAGGGGATAGGTAGCTGGGGTGGGGAGGGGAGGGGTGGGGGTGGTTGGGAGGGTGACAGGAGGTCGTTGGATATGGGGTGATGCCGTTAATTGTATGGAAATAGGGTTTAATTGGTGATAATTGGTTTCTCGTCACGTTACGGCGAGATCCCTATTTCACCGACGGGACTGGGCCTGTTGAATTGCAAACTATTTGCAGCCTGGCGGGGTTCTCTTTCTTGGCCTCTCGCGCTACTCACCAGCCTCGCTTCACTTGATGAAAGCGTAACGAAGCTGGAGGATCGCGCCTACATAGTCCTTTTTGGGGAGAATTTCGCCCTTTGCATTATATTCATTGGGCAGGATATTCCGACTCTTCCTACTGGTGGGGTCTTCCGGTCCCGCCGAAGGTAACCCCCACCTCCCTCCATGGTGGGTTCCCTGGCGCCGGGATGGACAAGCATGCACAGCGCCATAGACATCAGCAAGACCGGAATGTCCTTCCAGTAGCCAATGGCCAGCCGTCTCCGCCAGCGGAAAACACGACGGGGAGGAGCCGGAAAAATCCCACCCATTGAACCTCTTTCAGAATAGTACTCACTATAGGTACCTTTATTCAATATGATTCTTTAAACATTGAACAAGCAGGGGAAATCAGTTCATTTGTGAACCTTTTAACTAATCCTCCTTCTGATAAGCAGCACAATTTGTATTTTTCTCTGTCTTTCACTCATTGCTTTCTCTGTGCTGCTTTCCGATCACCAGATCTTTTAGTCCACACATGTTTTTCACTGCGAGGACAGGAAAGTCAGCAACCAGGAGGAAACACCTTTTTTTAAAATTCCAATTCAACAACGCCACCTTTCAGTATTACCTGTGGCATGTTTTTCGTCCAACAAAATAACCTTGAAGAATTGGAGGAATTAGGAATCGCCAACTATTCTGTCCATTGGCAGGTTGACATGATGCAGTACCCACATGGAGCGTGATTCCTTCAGGCTCTGAAGCGATAAAAGAAGGGGCCCTGCTTGATTAAAAAGATAAGGGTATCAGAGGAAAACCTTCCAAAACAGTAAGCGGCGGAAGGAATTTCAGTACATTTCTTAAAGAAGCGGAGAGAAATGGAACACTAGAGACAGCACCATAGACATCATGACACACAGACACTACCACAGGAGGGCATTACACCAACCCACATAAAAGGACACAGCACACATGCTCTTCCTCTTTCCATAGGCGACACTCAAAGAGACAGGAGCAGATCAGGAAAGCACCACTCCCACCACATGGATTAGAGCAGACAGGTTAGTTAGTTATAGTTACTGTAGTTAGATTAGCAAGAGAGTCGAACTCAAGTAGGAGAATTGTTAACGGTTCAATAAGTGTGTTAAACCTATCTCCAAGTCTGAACCTTCCTTTGTCAGAGTGCACATCAAGGAAGCAGCTTATGCTACGTCAAGAAGCATAACACGATAGATCTCTTTATCACCTTTGCCACAGTAGAATATACCATCCTCCTTTCTTCCCACTCCTACACTCAGCAATTCCATGCAAGCATCCTTACATGGTTGCCCACCTGCTCTTGCTGGCTTGCAATGGGTCTTTACCTCACAACCACAACATTTAAAATCCTTGCCTTGCCTTTAAATTCTACCATGGTTTCACCTCACGCTGTCTCCCCATATCTTTCAGCCCTGTGTCTCCTCCCTCAAATTGATTTCCCCTCCGTATGTGACCTTGTGTGTATCTCTCCCTCCATTTGCTCCAAAGTGTGGTGATATACATCACTGTAAGTACACAAAGGGTAATGTACATACACTACACCTAGCTAGACACTAGAGGGAACACCAGAGACATGACACACAGACAGTCAACCAATAGGTCAGTAAGACATGACACGACCAATGGGCAGTCACGATACACCTGCCTGCAACAGTAGTAGACTCGCCAACACTAAGGGCATTCAAATGGTAATTGGATAGACATATGGACGATAAGGGAATAGTGTAGATGGGCTTTAGAGTGGTTTCACAGGTCGGTGCAACATCGAAGGCCGAAGGGCCTGTACTGCGCTGTAATGTTCTATATTGACACAGAGGTGACACTACCACAGGAGGGCATTACACCAACCCATATAAAAGGACACATCACACATGCTCAGTCTCTTTCCAGTGGAAATGCTCAGTGAGTACAGACACAGGATTGATTACACATCACACCCACCACGTGGATTGTCGCAGACTGGTTCGTCAGTCTGAGTAGCTATAGAAGGATTAACAGTAGCGTCGAATCCAAGTAGGAGAATTGTTGATAGTTTAATAAACATGTTAAAGCTATCTCCAAGTCTGAACCTTCCTTTCTCAGAGTGCACATCAAGAAAGCAGCTTATGTTACGTCAAGAGCATAACAAAACATGGTTCCAGGAGTGAACTATTTCAATCCATATAGTTAAAACTCAGCAAACAGTGACTACCAGCAACAGCAGCCAGGCAAGATGATGTTCGGGATTCCGGTTCCACAGCAGCTCAGGTACCAAGGCAATCTCAGTGAAAACTGGCGTTGGTTCAGGCAGAGATTCGAGATCTACCTGGTAGCATCCGACCTAGATGGCGTGGCGGATGCAGGGAAAATAAAGCTTCTACTTACCATCGCGGGTCCAGAAGCAACAGAAATCTTCCAGAC
The DNA here is from genome assembly GCF_047496885.1 of Scyliorhinus torazame. Classification (NCBI taxonomy): domain Eukaryota; kingdom Metazoa; phylum Chordata; class Chondrichthyes; order Carcharhiniformes; family Scyliorhinidae; genus Scyliorhinus; species Scyliorhinus torazame. The sequence goes on from NC_092707.1 coordinate 61,568,577, forward strand.
CTTCAAATACTCAAAGGGGCAAAACAAGAGCGATTTCCAGGCAGTCCTGGACAAATTCCAAGAATTCTGCGAGGAACATGCAAGAAGAAAAGGGAAAAGATGCACCAAAACTCACCGCAAGGTAGGCTTACAGCAACGAAGGGCAGTTTTGAATTGCAGCCATCTTGGAAAAGGTGCTGCACATGCGCAGTTGCGCGAAGAGAGCACAGAACGGGAAGGTCCGTTTGCGCATGCACAAGAAGCTGCGCATGCGCAATTAAGAACAAGGCCCCAAGTGAACGAACAGCGATCTGTGCATGCGCAATCGCTTCCTACGCACTACGTCACACGCTTCATGACGTCAGAGGCCCCGGACCACACCCACTTAAAGGGGAAATGTCCCAAAACACGGAAAAAAATTTTAAAGCCTCAAAACCAGATTCTTTCACCTGGAACGACAGCACAATGCCTGAAATTCGACTAGTAGCTGAAAGTAACCTCTGCAGAACCCTGCAACAAGCAGTTAGCACCACCCAAAGAGATGATACAGTCCTTGAAGACTATGACTCAGACCTTGAATTCTTCTTTGGACATCGAGAGACCAATGCTAGCTCTGACACAAAACGTGATGATATGGTCTTGGAAGACAACGACTCAGATGAAACTTTCACCTTGGGAGGCTACCCCAGTACCAAATCCGAACCGCAACTAGATGTGTTGTACATTGACGACCCCGACGACGAGTTCTTCGGATTGGGGAATCTTCAGCCCAGCACATATGACATCCCGACTCATGAGGGCAGGTTCAAATATGAAGGTAGGTGAGCCAGTAACATTAGGAATGATAGTAAAAGTTTCTTTAAATACATTAAAAACAAACGGGAGGCAAAAGTAGACATTGGGCCGCTCCAAAATGATGCTGGTAATCTAGTGATGGGAGACAAGGAAATAGCTGAGGAACTAAATAAGTACTTTGCGTCAGTCTTCACAGTAGAAGACATGAGTAATATCCCAACAACTCAGGAGAGTCAGGGGGCAGAGTTGAATATGGTAGCCATCACAAAGGAGAAAGTGTTAGAGAAACCAAGAGGTCTAAAAATTGATAAATCTCCGGGCCCAGATGGGCTACATCCTAGAGTTCTAAAGGAGATAGCTGAAGAAATAGTAGAGGCGTTAGTTATGATCTTTCAAAAGTCACTGGAGTCAGGGAAAGTCCCAGAGGATTGGAAAATCGCTGTTGTAACCCCCCTGTTCAAGAAGGGAACAAGGAAAAAGATGGAAAATTATAGGCCAATTAGCCTAACCTCGGTTGTTGGCAAGATTCTAGAATCCATTGTGAAGCATGAGATTTCTAAATTCTTGAAAGTGCAGGGTCAGATTAGGACAAGTCAGCATGGATTTTGTAAGGGGAGGTCATGCCTGACAAACCTGTTAGAGTTCTTTGAAGAGATAACAAATAGGTTAGAGCAAGGAGAGCCAATGGATGTTATCTATCTTGACTTCCTAAAGGCCTTTGATAAGGTGCCTCACGGGAGACTGCTGAATAAAATAAGGGCCCATGGTATTCGAGGCAAGGTACTAACATGGATTGATGATTGGCTGTCAGGCAGAAGGCAGAGAGTTGGGATAAAAGGTTCTTTTTCGGAATGGCAACCGGTGACGAGTGGTGTCCCGCAGGGTTCAGTGTTGGGGCCACAGCTGTTCTCTTTATATATTAACGATCTAGATGATGGGACTGGGGGCATTCTGGCTAAGTTTGCCGATGATACAAAGATAGGTGGAGGGGCAGGTAGTATGGAGGAGGTGGGGAGGCTGCAGAAAGATTTAGACAGTTTAGGAGAGCGGTCCAAGAAATGGCTGATGAAATTCAACGTGGGCAAGTGCGAGGTCTTGCACTTTGGAAAAAAGAATAGAGGCATGGACTATTTTCTAAACGGTGACAAAATTCATAATGCTGAAGTGCAAAGGGACTTGGGAGTCCTAGTCCAGGATTCTCTAAAGGTAAACTTGCAGGTTGAGTCCGTAATTAAGAAAGCAAATGCAATGTTGTCATTTATCTCAAGAGGCTTGGAATATAAAAGCAGGGATGTACTTCTGAAGCTTTATAAAGCATTAGTTAGGCCCCATTTAGAATACTGTGTGCAATTTTGGGCCCCACAGCTCAGGAAGGACATACTGGCACTGGAGCGGGTCCAGCGGAGATTCACACGGATGATCCCAGGAATGGTAGGCCTAACATACGATGAACGTCTGAGGATCCTGGGATTATATTCATTGGAGTTTAGGAGGTTGAGGGGAGATCTAATAGAAACTTACAAGATAATGAATGGCTTAGATAGGGTGGACGTAGGAAGTTGTTTCCATTAGCAGGGGAGAGTAGGACCAGGGGGCACAGCCTTAGGATAAAAGGGAGTCACTTTAGAACAGAGATGAGTAGGAATTTCTTCAGCCAGAGAGTGGTGGGTCTGTGGAATTCATTGCCACAGAGGGCGGTGGAGGCCGGGACGTTGAGTGTCTTTAAGACAGAAGTTGATAAATTCTTGATTTCTCAAGGAATTATGGGCTATGGAGAGAGAGCGGGTAAATGGAGTTGAAATCAGCCATGATTGAATGGTGGAGTGGACTCGATGGGCCGAATGGCCTTACTTCCGCTCCTATGTCTTGTGGTCATATGGTCTTATTGTGCTGCGGCCTGACGCCAAGAGACAGAGAGCAGTACAAGCCCACAGAGAGCGGCCTGCTGCCACACAGAAAGAACCGCGAAGCGTCCCCGACTCCAAACAGAAAGAGGACCACGCACCACAAAGGGTCCCAGCCTTCACACAGAAAGCGATGAAAGACTCCACAGCGAGACGACTGCACGTCTCCACACAAGAAGTGACTCCAGTGACACAAGCCTCCACAGCGAGCTCGTGGACAGACTCCACAATAGAAGCAACGCAAGACTCCAGAGCGCAGTCCTTGCATGAACAAGAAGTGATGACAGTTTCCACAGAGAGACCAATGCACGATTCCACACAAGGAACGCTGCAAGACTCCACAGAGGGAATGACACAAGCCTCCACAGCGAGTTCGTGGACAGCCTCCACGATAGAAGCAATGCAAGACTCCAAAGCACAGTCCTTGTATGAACAAGATCATGAGGGTCTAGCAACCTCCTCTGAGCAACCAGCAGCAGACGATGCAAGTCTGCCACGCTCAAGTGAACAACAGAAAGACTATGACAGTCTGCCATGCTCAAGTGTACAGCAAGCAGACTATGACAGTCCACCCAGATTATTTGAGCCACCAGAAGAAGACTCTGACGGTCTACCCAGCTCAAGTGAACGACAAGAACACACTGAGGACAGTGGAATACACCATACTCCTTTCTTCCCACTCCTCCACTCAGCAATGCCAGGCAAGCATCCTTACATGGTTGCCCATCTGCTCTTGCTGGCTTGCAATGGGTCTTTACCTCACAACCACAACATTTAAAATCCTTGCCTTGCCTTCAAATTCTATCATGGTTTCACCTCACTCTGCCTCCCCATATCTTTCAGCCCTGTGTCTCCTCCCTTAAATTGATCTCCTCTCCCTTTGTGACCTTGTGTGTATCTCTCCCTCCATTTGCTCCAAAGATGCTGGCAGAACGTTAGCAATGGAACAACATATATACACATACCTAGAAAAGCATCTCACAACTTAGCCTTTGAACTAAAGGTTCATCCTCCTGATTTCTCCCTTCCTGGGTCAATGTCAGTTTCCTTGTTCACCCTGTTACTTTGAAAATCTTGGTACGTTTACACTTTAAAGGCACTCTATGAATGCAAATTGTTTCTGGAGTGTACACAATTTTGGTTCAAAATACAAAACATAGTGCATGGCCTAACAAGCCCCCAAAAATCACTCAAAAGTCACTGGGTCAAAATCCTGGAACTCCCACCCCTGTGCAGTGTAGGCATACCTAGCCAAGAAGGCAGCTCACCACCACCTTTCAAGGACAATTAGGGATGGGCAATAAATGATGGCCTAGCCAGCGATGCTCATGTCTCGTGAATTAATAAAATAAATGTAAATGGTTGCCCTCATTATGAAGCAGTCACTCTGAAACTTATTCTCTCAAAGCAGATGAAGCAATAAAAATGAATCAAGATTAGGAACCAGCTTTAAGGGGAGAGCTCTGTGTTATTGCTGGAATTTCCCTTTTATAATGAACTGAGTCTACAGATACACACCCATCTAATAGGTGTCCATTATAGGAATCTCATTATTCATTGGTAATTGATCTGTAGAGAAATTTCACAAAGATTCCCCGTTACTGTCATTGCAGGAGTTTGAGTCCTAAGAGGATATCAAATAGAGATCTGGGGGTGTACACCTTCCCTTCCTGCCCTTCATATTTTGGCCACAGAAAGTTAGACATCCTAACCAAATTAGTTTGTAGGAATGATAGCCTTTTTGATATACTTATACAATAGTTTGTACTTCAATGTTTTGTGTAACTATTAAGTAAGGAATGACACCAGCAGTATCCCTCAAAAAATAAGGCTCCCCCATTGCTTATCCTACTGATGGCTCACTCAGTAAAAGAGCGACTGGACACTAAGGTCACAAGTTGAATGCCTGGTCTATGGTGAGCCAGCTCTTCTCAGACAGGGTGACAGTAGAATTGCCACAATTAGCATTGGTGATCTCTGGTTAGTCCCTGACCACTTTGAGGAACGAGCCCAGTGACTTCTGCTGGAAAGAATTCAGATGAGAACATCAAGTAAGACAAAGGTTTTTCCACTGCTGGCCAGAGTAGGAATGATAGAATAGACAGGATGAATGCGCGGCTTGAGAGATGGTGCAGGAGGGACGGATTCATATTTTTGGGACATTGGAACCAGTTCTGGGCGAAGTGGGACCAATACAAATCGGATGGTCTACACCTGGGCAGGACTGGAACCAATGTCCTAGCGGCATTGTTTGCTAGCGCTGTTGGGGAGAGTTTAAACTAATGTGGCAGGGGGATGGGAGGAATGCAGGAAGTCGGAGGGGAGTAAAGAGAGGATAGAAACAAAAGTCAGTCAGGAGAAAAGTGGAAGGCAGAGAAACAGATTGAACTGTGTTTATTTCAATGCAAGAGGCCTAACGGGCAAGGCAGATGAACTCAGGGCATGGATGGGTACATGGGACTGAGGTATTATAGCTATTTCTGAAACATGGCTAAAGGAGGGGCAGGATGGCAGCTCAATGTTCCGGGGTACAGATGCTGTAGGAAAGATCGAACAGGAGGTAAGAGAGGAGAGGGAGTTGTGTTTTTGATTAGGGAGAATATCACGGCAGTACAGAGAGAGGATATATCCGAGGATTTCGCCCACTGAGTCTAAATGGGTAGAACTGAAAAATGAGAAGGGTGAGCTCACTTTGGCAGGATTGTACTATAGACCCCCAAATAGTCAGCGGGATATCGAGGAGCAAATATGTAAGGAGATTACAGATAGCTGCCGGAAAAATAGGGTGGTAATAGTTGGGGACTTTAACTTTCCCAAAATCAACTGGGACAGCCATAGCACTAGGGGTTTGGATGGAGAGAAATTTGTCGAGTGTATTTAAGAAGAATTCCTCATTCAATGTGTGGTTGGCCCAACTAGAGAGGGGGAAAAACTTGACCTCCACTTGGGGAATAAAGAAGGGCAGGTGACGGAAGTGTTAGTGAGGGATCACTTTGGGACCAGTGACCATAATCCCATTAGTTTTAAGATAACTATGGAGAATGATAGTTCTGGCCCAAAAGTTAAAATTTTAAATTGGGGCAAGGCAAATTTCGAGGGTATTAGGCGGGAACTTTCAAAAGTTGATTGGGGGTGCCTATTTGCAGGCAAGGGTACAGCTGGTAAGTGGGAGTCTTTCAAAAAGGTGTTAATTAGGGTTCAGGATGGGTAGCATGGTGGAGCAGTGGGTTAGCCCTGTTGCCTCACCGCGCCTGATGCACGATCAATTGCACAAAGACTAAAGTTGGGTACAACTGTGGCTTTATTACCGTCAGATGCGTGGCCTCCTGCTGCAGCTGGCGAAATGGCAGGGCACTGGAGGTCATGCATATTGATACAGTTCTCCGTGGGCGGAGCCAGCCGGCAGGAGCTACCGGCGAACCTGTAGTGCAGGTCCTACCTTACATCTCCTATTATAGTGGTTCACCACAGCGCCGAGGTCCCAGGTTTGATCCCGGCTCTGGGTCACTGTCCATGTGGAGTTTGCACATTCTCCCCGTGTTTGCGTGGGTTTCGCCCCCACAACCCAAAGATATGCAGGCTAGGTGGATTGGCCATGCTAAATTGCCCCTTAATTGGAAAAAATGAATTGAGTACTCTAAATTTATAAAATAAAATAAAAAAACAAACAAACTAGGGTTCAGGTGAGCACATTCCTCTTAGAGTGAAGGGTAACGCTGGTAGAAGGAGGGAACTCTGGATGACTCAGGATATTGAGGCCCTGGTCAAAAGGCAGCTGGGATCAAGTGGACCCTTTGAAGAGTATAGGGCTTGTTGGAGTAGAGTTAAGAGAGAAATCGGAAGAGCAAAAAGGGGACATGAGATTGTCTTTGCAGAAAAGGGTAAAAGGGTGACTAGGGAGAGGGTAGGGCCTCTTAAGGATAAACAAAGTAAAGTGGGAAATGGTTCAAAAGGCACTTGGCACAGAAGATGGCTGCCTGACACACAAGATGGAGACACAGAGAATAAAGCAGACATAACTGATGCCTGGAGTCCAGCGGGGTGCCAGTAGGACAGATAGGAACAGATCCAGGACAAAGAAAGCCAGACAGGAAGATTAAGAAATACATAAATGCGGGACACCACTTGAATAAAGCTGATTTCAGCCAAGGTGTACACAATGATATGCTAATGCGAATGTCTTGGGCCATTTCCTAAAACAAAGGGACAATTGATACTACCTTCCTGCCGCTGCCTGTAACCTGTTAAACCTCTTTGACTGTGGCCATATGTAAATGGCAAAATGCTTACAAATAGCGATGTACAATCTATAAAATGTTTAAAGATAACAAAGTGATAGTTGTTTTGTATCTGGGCTCATTGTGAACCCGAAGTGGCTGTTTAAAGATAACAAGGTGATAATTGTTTTGTATCTGGGCTCCTTGTGAACCCAAAGTATAAAATGAATGACTGCCATTCAAACCCGGAGAAAGGCTGGCTACTGTACCGCGGGGTACATACGCTTTCTCCCGAAGCTTTGTGTAACAATAAAACTGCATTTATCTGATCACAGCAAGTCTGACTTTTGAAGTGGTTGATTTCTTCCACAACATATTGGCGTAGTCGGCAGGATCTTACTTCTGGTGAGTTCCGATCGAAGGCCTCAATCGGAAAGCCGGGGTAAAGATCGTTTTGAATCTGCAGGAGTCAGACAGGTCAAAAGGTGCAGTTTAAAATAAGGTACCTATAGTGATAAGCATAGTGATATAAGTCTTGACTGTATAGTGACATGATAATAGATCAGATTTGGTACTAACTGCTGATAGTATTAAGGATTTGTGGCTTGTGCTGATCAACAAACGGACAAGGTAGTGCTGCCCCAAATGCCCAGCCTTAGACTGGGTGTCAAGAGGAGGAATCTCTCACGCGAAGGTCAGGATTTGAAGTGGGTATTGAGGCACCAAAGGCACTAAGGATTGTGAAGCACAAGTGGCAGAAATCGGCTAACCCCGAACTCTGTAGTGGCGAACAAACGCAGAGTTCTTGTATGAAAGTAGAGCATAAGTTGGGTACTGGGCTGTCAAATGTCTTATTAGCGGTGCGGAAAAGGAGCTGATCAACTCTGACCTAGAGCCGAACTCCGGTGGAGAAGCACGTTGCCGAGGTGGTAATAGTGGACACCGTGAGTATCAGTCAAACCCTGAGAGATGTTAGTGATAGCGCGGCGCTGGAATAGTAATAGTGGCTGGGGGGGGTAATGGAGTCCCTTCAGTAGAGAGCACACTTTGCTAGGAGGCAGCTGCGGCCGTACAGACGGTGCTAGGGTAGTAATAGTGTCTGGTCCCTCCAGTAGAGTAGTAGTGAAGTCCCTCCAATAGAGAGCACACTTTACTCATCGTAACTGGGGGTATTGAAGTCTGCGAGATGGCAGGCAATGATATAAAAAGGGGATCTGCAGGTTCTCTTATCAAGACATATATGACAGGCAGACAAGCGTTGATAAAAAAGATGAAGAAGGACGGCTGGGACACTTCCCAGACCTTAGAACAACAGAGGGGTGGGATAGACAAAGAGAAGAGAAACAAGACTAAAAAGATAGGGATAATGTTAGTACATCAGTTAGCAGGACTAATTGAACAAGTAGGCACCTCTACTGAAAAGTGGAAGGAAGACAAAGAGAAGATCAGGGAATTAGAGTCTAGAGTAAGGGAAGAGGAGAAACACAACCACGTGTTGAGAGAACAACGAGGGGGGAAAACCGATCCCCTACCCCCTTACGAGCCCACTCAGCAGGGGCCAACCGCCCCTCCGGCAGGGTGGGGTACGTTAGAATACAATTTAGCACCAGTAACCCGAGGGGGAACAGATGCGCAGCCGAAAGCGAATTATAAACCCTGTACCCCAGGTGAGAGACAGCAGATAATGGCTTCCCTGGGCAAATTACAACCTAGAAGCGCAAACACCAAATTCTGGGAAGAATTAGACACGATCTGGGTAGGACACCAGTTACACCCAAGAGACGTACACCAGCTGGTCAGGGCAGCCTGTCCAGCAGATAAGTGGAGGCAGGTAGCTGGCGGACCCGCCACTCCTGCAGCCCAGGATGAGAACGGGGGACGGTGGACAAATGCCGTCGCTTTAACAGCAGAGATAGATGCACAGCAGGACCCCTTCGCCCAATTTAAAACGGAAATCCAGAGAGTGTTAGGGAACGCTCCCACTAACTGGAGCAAGATCACTACCACAAGACAACAGAAAGGGGAAGGAGCTTCTGAATACAGGAAACGATTGTTCCACGTGTACCAGGAGTGCTCAGGGCAAGGGAACCCATGCCGTGGGGATCGGGCACTCATCTAAGCTTTTAAAGATGGACTCTCTAGTGCCCACCAGACTATCCTAAAAATGGGGGTGATTATGTCCCAGGATTACGACGAGTTGGTAGAGTGGGCTAGCGGTGTACAGGTAAAGAAGACATCCCAGGTCAGAGCAAGACCAGAAAGAGTAGCAACCCCCAGTAACGGGAACTGGGCCAAGCCGAAACTGACCTGCCACAATTGTGGCCGGCAAGGGCATTATGCGAGGGATTGCGGGGCCCCACAGAAAGGAGACAGACCAGTAGACAGGGGGAAGCATTGCAGCCACTGTAATAAGTATGGACACTCAGAGGCAGTGTGTTGGGAGAAGCATGGAAGACCCCCGACCCGATCCAGGACCACCACAGAACCGGAGGGATCACGGAACCTCCGAGGTCAGCAGGGCTGGCGGTCTGCAGCCCCCACTCACAAGGGTAAAAAGGAGGGAAGAATTTATGTGTCTGCACTAGTAGGGGGCAGACAATGTGAGATGCTAGTGGACACAGGAGCATCCATATCTGTTACCAACCTACCCTTACCCCATACAAACAAAATGATTCGCCTAACCGGGATAGGAGGGAACAAAACACCCGCCTACCTGAGCGAAACACGTTAGCAGAAATAAATTATTTGTATATACCCATGAGATTCTATGTATGCCAAAATAACGAGGGTACAATAATGGGAAATGATTTAATGAAGGAGTATAAAGTTTTAATAGATTGTGGATAGGGAGAATTGATTTGGCCGAGACAGGACGGTCGGAAAACTAAAATAGGGAAACTTACAAATCACTTGGAAACCATTAAGGTGGCCACAGTCACCGCCAGAAATTGGGAATTAGAGACAGGGGGGTTCGGAGCCATCTGTACTTCCATCCCCAGAGTGTGGGCGGAGACAAAATTAGACACTGGACTGACTAAAACAGACCCGATAAAGGTACCAGGACCAGAGCATAAGCCCCACCGACAGTATCCAATTAAGCCAGAGGCAGAAAAGGCCGTAGCAGAAATAGTCAAAGGGTTAGTGGAGAGGGGAATCCTAAGGGAGACCACAAGCACCACTAACTCCCCAACCTGGCCAGTAATCAAGCCTGATGGGAGCTACAGGCTCACGATAGACTATACCGGACTTAATAAAGTCACGCCCAAATTGTACCCCATTGTAGCAAACCCCTCGACAATTCTGAACGGACTGTCACAGAAACATAAAAGATTCACAGTATTGGACATAGCCAACGGATTCTGGTCCCTACCATTGGATCCAGAATCCCAGGACAAATTCGCCTTTACAGTAGGGGACAGACAATACACGTGGACTCGCCTACCGCAGGGATTCCACAACAGCCCCGCTATCTTCCATCGGGTAATGAGTGACATCCTGAGTAGGGTAGAACGACCAGAGGGCAGCACGGCCCTACAATATGTAGACGATATTAAAGGTAAGCCCCAAGAAGGCACAAATCGGGAAGGCACAGGTCCTATATCTAGGACATCTTATATCCCAAGGACTTAAAGAAATACCAGCAGATCGGAAGCAGGCAATTCAACAAATGCCACGACCCGTCACCATAAGAGGGGTCAGGAAGGTGTTGGGTTATTCAACTATAGCCGAAGTTTTATCCCGGGGTTCGCAAAATTGGCCGAACCAATACAGGGCCTAGTCAAAGGGGGAAAACCAGCATTAGAGCCCGTAAAATGGGGACCGGAGCAGGAAGAGGCTTACAGTAAACTAAAAACAGAACTAATATCAGCCCCTGGACTAGGGTTACCAGATTCGAATAAAGACTTTCATATCCATTGTAGCAATGAGGGAGGATTCTATTCCGCAGTAGTGACACAGGACCATGGCGACAAGAGGAGACCCATAGGGTACTATTCGACTGCAGAGGGACCGACAGTCACCGGGTTGCCAAGATGTATAGCCGCTTTAGATTGTGCCACCTGGGCCGTAAGAATTAGCGAACCAGTAGTGATGGCAGGGAACATAATCCTTCACACCAAGCACACCTTGGTGCAAATGTTAAATACGGGGAAATTGAGGTCAGTCTCGAACATAAGGAGGGCCAAGTGGGAAGCTGTCCTCCTACCCCCAAGCAAGTCCGTAGTAATAGTAAGAGATATAGGGGAGAATCCAGCAGAAGGGATTTTAGATACAGGAGAGCCACACACCTGTGGAGATGTAGACAGAGATGAAGGAGAAGGTAGAATAAAAGACACATCATTAACAACAGCTGAGGAGACCCTCTTTGTAGATGGGTCACGAAAATATGTGGAAGGATCACCCTGGACAGGGTGGGCAGTAGTGAATGGTAAGTTAGAAACCATAAGGTCAGGAAGGATTGACGGAGGTCAATCTGCGCAAGTAGCGGAACTAGTGGCGCTCACACAGGCACGAGAGTTATCTGAGGGGAAAACCGTGAACATATACACGGATAGCCGATATGCATTTGGAATTATACATGATTACATGACAACATGGGGAAGGAGAGGGTTCATAACCACTGGTGGAACCCCTATCAAACATCAGCAAAGAATTAAGGTGCTATTAAAAGCCAGTGAGAAATCCCGAGAAGCCGCAGTAATCAATATTAAAGCGCACCAGAAGGAGCCAGGAAGAGACAACCTGGATTGGTTGAATTTCAAAGGAAACCAAGCAGCTGATGCAGCAGTACAACTGGCTCGAGAACAAAAAATGATTAGCGAGCTACCAATAGGAGCTACAGAACCAGTAGAAGAACATATAGATATTAGGGAATTACAGGAGAACACCCCAAGTGAGCAGAGAGACAGATGGGAAGCGCAGGGTGCAGCCAAAGGGGCTGATAGTGTTTGGAGATGAGAGGATAAGGTGATAGCACCGGAATGCATACAGAACACCCTATTGGAATTACATCATGGGCTCTCGCATGTGGGTAGAGAGGCCATGATAACCAGCTTAGGAAGAGAATGGTGATGGAAAGGGATGGGAAGGGACGGAGCCCGACACTGCCACCGATGCGAGATATGCGCACAACACAACCCTGGTAAACCCATCAAAATTAAAATGGGACACCAACCCAGACCCAAGGGACCCTGGGAACACCTGCACAGGGCCACTACCACAATCCCATGGAAAAACGTATTGTCTGGTCATCATAGACCAATTCACCCGGTGGGTAGAAGCATTCCCTACCAGAAATTGTACTGCTACCACAGTAGCCAGAATATTGGCAGAGGAAGTAATCCCTAGATGGGGAGCACCCCTACAAATTGATTTGGACCAGGGGACACTCTTCACTGGGAAAGTGATGAAAACAGTATGTAAGCTGATGGGGATAAAACAAAAATTCCATATCCCCTATCATCCACAGAGTTCTGGGATGGTGGAACGTATGAATAGAACACTTAAGAATACATTAGCTAAAGCCATGCAAACATCGGGAAAAATGTGGACTGAGGTGTTGCCCACTATACTAATGAGGCTAAGACCTACTACAAACCGGACAACCGGATTAACCCCTTATGAGCTAATGACAGGATGGGCGATGCAATTACCAGAAAGCATCATAACAGGTGGGACCGATGTAGCTCCGCTAAAAGGCAGAATCAGGAGATATGTTTCGGAACTGAGCACCCACCTAAAAGGGATGCGCAAATTCGTAAAAGACAATCAGGAACAAAAAGACGCACAAAGGGAGCTTGAAATATTCTCTGATGTCCCAGCAGCGGGAAGTCGCGTCCTAATAAAAACACGACCTGTTGAGCCAGGATTTGCCCCAAAATGGAATGGGTCATATGAAGTCATAATTAGTGGAGACACCTTTGCCTGTATTGACATAAGAGGGAAGGGAACATGGAAACACTGGACCCAGCTATAATTGTATAAACCTGAACATGAATGAACTAATCCGATTGCTTTCCCCCAAACACAGGAGGAGACCGCGAGCGAAGGACCAGTGTACTCGGAAAGTGTAGAACAGTTCTGCAACCAAGCATACAGACAGATTATAAACTATAGTGTTAGAATTGATACTTGCTCGTTGTAAAAATGTGTGCAACCACGGGTGTGATTATGATACTTTGCTTTGTCGCGACTGTAAATTTGACTGGGCTAGAGGATAATCTATTTTACAAAGCCCACATAAACTTACACGGGAATTGAACTGCTACCCATCAGCGCAGTCGGTAGAAGCCCCATTTGTAGCCACCCTTGGGTGGATCCCGAGCAATTTATATACAGTTGATACATCAGGTGCACCCTGTAAGGGAGAAATCGGAAAGTGTAAAAAGGGGATACAGGGGAGATGTGTGAAACTTATAAATCCCACCGACTCTGGGGGCGGGGAGCTCCAAAAGGAGGGAGGGAAAGCTGGTCAAGATACAGCAAGCTATCCGCTTTGTTTCACAGGGCAGGGATGGGGATGTGCCTATGCCCTGGTCCCCACAGATAATTCCTGCATACAGATGCAGTGCATCCGCCAGCATTGTTGGGTTAATAAAGGGCAGTTTACTTGCACCTGCAATGAACTAAAATGCATGAACATAACCGCAGGAAGACAGCACCTGTGTGGACAGTGCAATGGGAGTCACGTCAGCTCAGCCACATGGACATACCCGTTTGATACTTACCAGGTGGTGGAATCCAACGGGGAGTCAGGGGAACCGAAAAATTGGGAATACAGGCAGACTCATAATCAGGACACTACATGCTACCGGGCAAAGGAGGGATACGTCTTCCTCCTCAATGGAACGTACGCGACAGAAACACTACATCTCCCAGGCCTTTTTGCAGTGGGATCCATAGGACCACTCTCCATACCATGCCCTCAGAAGGGACATATGCGGAGAAGAATAGTGACCCGGGCTATCAGCAAGGAATTCTGCGCTGATTGGGAAACCCCAGGCACATTAGGATCATCCCTGGGGTACGGGTTCCTTGGGACTCTATCTCTGGGGGTGAGCAGCAGGAGTGATTAGTGCTAAGAACAGAAATGTAATTGTTTGTGGATTAACAATCTTGGGAAACAGCACCTCAAAAGCGCTAGAGGCTGTCAACTAAGCAATGGCTGAACTCAGATTATATGCACAACAGACACGGTATGCAATAGACTACCAGTTAGCCCAACAAGGGGGAGTGTGTACAATCATAGGAGATAAATGTATAACCCATGTCATAGACGAATCCTATAATATTACAGAGGCCATTCACAATATCAGGGAACAACTGGATAACTCCAGACAGGGACCCACCAAAAGGAAGTAGCTGGCTAGAGTGGCTAGTGGGAAATACCTGGGGGCCCTATTTAATACACGGACTGGTCATGTTCATATCGGTCGCACTGGTGTGCTGCCTTTAGCTTTGGGTGTCTAATAATCTGCTGTAGTACCGTAACAAAGGTCGTGTCAGGAGCCAGTGTCACCCTTAACGAAACCACGATATTCCCCGAAGACGCCAGGAGATGCGGAGAAAGACGGGAAGTTGTGGATCTGTACCTATGAGAGGTACCGTGGTGTTGGTCTACGGGGCTGTTGGGGCGACAACAGCCCGGACCAAAAGGAGGGGTTGAAGTGGGAAATGGTTCAGAAGGGCACTTGGCACAGACGATGGCTGCCTGACACAGAAGATGGAGACACAGAGAATAAAGCAGACATAACTGATGCCTGGAATTCAGCGGGGTGCCAGTAGGACAGATAGGAACAGATCCAGGACAAAGAAAGCCAGACAGGAAGATTAAGAAATACATAAATGTGGGACACCACTTGAATAAAGCTGACTTCAGCCAAGGTGTACACAATGATATGCTAATACGAATGTCCTGGGCCATTTCCTAAAACAAAGGGACAATCGATACTACCTTCCTGCCGCTGCCTGTAACCTGTTAAACCTCTTTGACTGTGGCCATGTGTAAATGGCAAAATACTTACAAATAGCGATGTACAATCTATAAAATGTTTAACGATAACAAGGTGATAATTGTTTTGTATCTGGGCTCACTGTGAACCCGAAGTGGCTGTTTAAAGATAACAAGGTGATAATTGTTTTGTAACTGGGCTCATTGTGAACCCAAAGTATAAAATGAATGACTGCCATTCAAACCGGGAGAAAGACTGGCTACTGTACCGCGGGGTACATACGCTTTCTCCCGAAGCTTCATGTAACAATAAAACTACATTTATCTGATCACAGCAAGTCTGACTCTTGAAGTGGTTGATTTTTCCCACAACAAAGGTCATCTATGTGCAGATGCACAAGAGATGGCAGAGGTCCGAAATTAATATTTTTTGTCAGTATTTACTGTTGAGAAAGGCACGAATGTTTGGGAAATAAAAAGTAATGTCTTGAGGAGTGTACATATTACAGAGAAGAAGTTGCTGGAGGTATTAAAGGGCATCAAGATAGATAAATCCCTGGGACCTGATGAAATGTATCCCAGGATCTTGTGGAAGGCTAGGGAGGAAATTGCCGGTCCCCTTGCTGAGATTTTTGAATCATCGACAGCTACAGGAGAGGTGCCTGAAGGTTGGAGGGTAGCAAATGTGCCCTTGTTTAAGAACATAAGAGCAGGAGTAGGCCATCTGGCCCCTCGAGTCTGCTCCGCCATTCAATGAGATCATGGCTGATCTTTTGTGGACTCAGCTCCACTTTACGGCCCGAACACCATAACCCTTAATCCCTTTTTTTCCAAAAAACTATCCATCTATATCTTAAAAACATTTAATGAAGGAGCCTCAACTGCTTCACTGGGCAAGGAATTCCATAGATTCACAACCCTTTGGGTGAAGAAGTTCCTCCTAAACTCAGTCCTAAATCTACTTCCCCTTATTTTGAGGTTATGCCCCCTAGTTCTGCTTTCACCCGCCAGTGGAAACAACCTGCCCGCATCTATCCTATCTATTCCCTTCATAATTTTATATGTTTCTATAAGATCCCCCTCATCCTTCTAAATTCCGAGTACAGTCCCAATCTACTCAACCTCTCCTCGTAATCCAACCCCTTCAGCTCTGGGATTAACCGAGTGAATCTCCTCTGCACATCCTCCAGCACCAGTATGTCCTTTCTCAGGTAAGGAGACCAAAACTGAACACAATACTCCAGGTGTAGCCTCACGAACACCTTATACAATTGCAGCATCCCTCTAGTAATGAAGGACAAAATTCCATTATGCCTTCTTAATCACCTGTTGCACCTGTAAACCAACATTTTGCGACTCATGCACTAGCACACCCAGGTCTCTCTGCACAGCAGCATATTTTAATATTTTATCATTTAAATAATAATCCCTTTTGCTGTTATTCCTTCCGAAATGGATAACCTCACATTTGTCAACATTGTATTCCATCTGCCAGACCCTCGCCCATTCACTTAACCTATCCAAATCCCTCTGCAGACTTCCGGTATCCTCTGCACATTTTGCTTCACCACTCATCTTAGTGTCATCTGCAAACTTGGACACATTGCCCTTGGTCCCCAACTCCAAATCATCTATGTAAATTGTGAACAATTGTGGGCCCAACACTGATCCCTGAGGGACACCACTAGCTACTGATTGCCAACCAGAGAAACACCCATTAATCCCCACTCTTTGCTTTCTACTAATTAACCAATCCTCTATGCATGCTACTACTTTACCTTTAATGCCATGCATCTTTATCTTATTCAGCAACCTTTTGTGTGGCATTGTTGCTCTCTTTGGTTGGCTCTGAATATGGCGGTCAATATGGTCGTCTTCCTTAATCCTAATTATGTTTGCTCTAGAGTCGCCAGGTATCTTTCGATAATGCCACAAGGTTCAGAACCGAATACTGATCAAAGACTCGATACACCAGTTAGTTAGTTCAAAGTCAATACTATTTATTTACACACACAGTAATATCTGCTCATGCACAAAATACTACAGACTAAACTATCACTGCTGCTAAAGCCTATACTTAGCTTCGGGCGTCCACTCAGTCAGAGGAACAATGGCCGTTGTTCGGATCTGAGGCTGCTGGGGTCGAAGTGGTGAAGGGGAAACAGCTAAGGTAATCTGTCTGGTAGTGAGCATTGACCTTGGACTTACTTGCTTCTGGTGCAGCTGGTGGACGGGTCTCTCCGCTGTGAGAGCCAAGTCCAAGAGAGCGATTCTTTCTTGGGGCCTTCTTCTTATACCCAAAGGGGGCTTCGCGTGCTTTTGGGCGGGCCTTGAACTTGGCCCCAATTAATTGGACCGCATCTTGATCATCCGCATTGATCCTGACCAATAAAGTGGTGGGTGCTCTGATGACTGGGCGTGTCTTCGGTGGCCGTTGGTCTGCCTTGTTTTCTGCTTTCGGTTTGGGGAACTGGCGCCGCGATGTCTGGAGCCAGATCGGTTACTTAAGTATCTCCCTTTGTTCCCGGAGATGGGGCATCCATATGCTAATGGGTCTACAGTTTCAGTCTTGTCTGGGAGCTGCGGCTCCAATATGCAGACAGGCTCTGTGCCTGCTTGCTTTCTTAATATTGTCCATTCTTCCCCGCAATCTTTGCAAATGTCCATTTTGTATTCTGGAAGCGGCCATCCCAGATGGCTGCAGATCCTCCTTGTGATCCTCAACGCGAAGCGTGAAGGTTCAAATAACCGCGTCGTCTTCGTTCTCCTCCCAAGTTGGGCACCCGTAAGCACTTCATAGGCTCTACACTGCTCTGTCCTATGAATTGCAACTTTTACCTTAATTATTTATGTACATACATCATTATAAAATTCTACGGGGTGCTATGACATTCAGGCATGCATTACCAAATAAGAAAACTGGAACCTCTAACTATCCTTAACTGAACTATCCTTACTCAAACAATCAAAAGAATTTATAACATTTTAAACTGTACCAATAGCAGCAACACAGGTCTCTCTGGCTTGGCAGTCAAGCACAGAGTTTTACATTTCTTTTTATTGGAACGAACAAAACACACACAAAAGAAACGGATGCACTTTAATTCACTTAAAGGGGTCGGGGGGTTTGTTGAAGTCCGAAAATAGGAGATCTGAGGGTGTATATCAGAGTACGAGTGCGGGAGGCTTTCCCCCGCCATTTCCTCAGTCTTAGAGTCTGAACGACACTGCAGAGTATCGCAAGTACTAATAGTGGTTCCACAACGTAGGATAGGGAATAGCAGGTGATGAACTAGTCCCACCAGATCGGTGTATTGGTCACTGTCTCGGGGTTTAGTGTATGGTAGGTGTGGGAAACATTCACGACCTGCGTGGAGGGGTCAGGGGGGTAGCGTCCATGCGCAACTGGAGGGATCCCGCTAAGATCCAACTGTAGAGCATGATGATTGTCTTAATCTTTCCTTCTTTCTGTCTTCTTCTTTTCTTCTTCTGAGGTTCCTGAGGTTCCGAAGTTCTATGAACACAAGCATACTATCTGTTATTATCTTGCTTAAGATCTCGTATGTCTGTCTGTCCTCTTATTGCCAATTACCCATTATAATTGGTCACCATCTGTGACTCCCTCAATTTTTAAAAACCAAATATTTTGGACAAGACATCCGAGAAAAACTGACACCGTACGAGCCGTCTCGCAGCCTGTGCGATCTACCATCCCAGTGTTCGAGGATGTAAATAGCATTTGGAAGCAACCTAAGGTTGTCATAAACAAACAAAAGGTTTTGAACTAAAAGCTCCAAATGGGGTGTATGTGGGCCGCGGTGGGGCAAGGATGGGTGGAATCCCTGGGTAGGACGGTGACCAGTGCCGTGTGTGCTCTACCCGAGCTTAGCTGACCAGAGGGGGTTCCTCAGGCAGGACGGGGACCAGTGCCGTTTCTCCACTGCCTGAGCCACCGGCAAGAATGGGAAGAATTTGTGGTCGTCATGGAGGCTGTCTCTTATGATTACCACCTAACTAGTTCCTCTGAATGGTTGTCTGTCAACAAACTTGTTCCATTAACTGCCAGTGGGCGTTAAAAGAGTGGTGGCGTGGGGCCATGAAAAAATGAACAAACAACATTTTACATTCACAATAACAACCAAACATACATGTTGCAGCTGTATAGAACCTTAGTTAGGCCACACTTGGAGTATAGTGTTCAATTCTGGTCGCCACACTACCAGAAGGATGTGGAGGCTTTAGAGAGGGTGCAGAAGAGATTTACCAGAATGTTGCCTGGTATGGAGGGCATTAGCTATGAGGAGCGGTTGAATAAATTTGGTTTGTTCTCACTGGAACGAGGGAGGTTGAGGGGCGACCTGATAGAGGTCTACAAAATTATGAGGGGCATAGACAGAGTGGATAGTCAGAGGCTTTTCCCCAGGGTAGAGGGGTCAATTACTAGGGGGCATAGGTTTAAGGTGAGAGGGGCAAGGTTTAGAGTAGATGTACGAGGCAAGTTTTTTACACAGAGGGTAGTGGGTGCCTGGAACTCGCTACCGGAGGAGGTGGTGGAAGCAGGGACGATAGTGACATTTAAGGGGCATCTTGACAAATACATGAATAGGGTGGGAATAGAGGAATACGGACCCAGGAAGTTAGAAGATTGTAGTTTAGTCGGGCAGCATGGTTGGCACAGGCTTGGAGGGCCGAAGGGCCTGTTCCTGTGCTGTACATTTCTTTGTTCTTTGTTCTTTGAATAACAAACATGGTGCAGGTTCCATCAGAAAGGACACCGTAACTCTCCATCGGTTCCTTTTTAACATCATCTGGACACATAGAACATACATAGAACATACAGTGCAGAAGGAGGCCATTTGGCCCATCGAGTCTGCACCAACCCACTTAAGCCCTCACTTCCACCCTATCCCCGTAACCCAATAACCCCTCCTAACCTTTTTTGGTCACTAAGGGCAATTTATCATGGCCAATCCACCTAACCTGTACATCTTTGGACTGCGGGAGGAAACCGGAGCACCCGGAGGAAACCCACGCAGACACGGGGAGAACGTGCAGACTCCACACAGACAGTGACCCAGCAGGTAATCGAACCTGGGACCCTGGCGCTGTGAAGCCACAGTGCTAATCACTTGTGCTACCATGCTGCCCTTTGCTCACCTCATTGCTCAGTAGCGAACAGAGTTGCAAAGGGATTCGTTTGGTGGGAGTCAGACTCTATGTCATCATCTTCTCCCGGCTGCCATACTCTTGACTGGAATAGGTTTGCTAAAGCTGCATGGGGCAAATTGGGGTCCATCTCATCATTCCGGATGAGCCTGAATGAATCGTCTCGGTGCCAGAATCTTGTGTCGAGGTTGGAGCTGCTAGGTTTTAATCCATAATCGTCGGGCGGTGGGTCTGGGTCGGGGGCTTTAATGTATGTTATCTCGAAGGGATTGCTGGAATCATGTTCGGAATCGCTGGGAGTGGGGCCTGGTGCAGGGGTGTAATCCTAGCTTGGTGTGCTGGGGCTGTCGCTATCGCTGTCGCTGCTGGTTGAAGGAAGGGAGAGGCGGAGTCGTGCCTCTGGGGGTGGAGTCGAAGTCACGTCTGAGGACGGGCTGGATGGGTTGGGGGAGGGTAAGAATACGTCATTCGTGGGCGGGGCATGCTCATCTGCTGCTGCAAGCGAGATGTGGTGTGAGTGGTTGTTCTGAGAGCCATAAGCCTTAAGCTGGTTTATGTGAAACCACGCAGACTTGCCGTTGGGATATGTGATCTTGTATACAGAGGCGCTGACTTTGTCAGAGATGGAGTACGGTCCGTAACATTTGGGGGAAAGGAATGAACTGGGGTTGTAGAGGGATAGCATTACTTGCTGCCCTACTGTAAACTCGGTGGCGTGTACCGTTTTATCAAAGCAAGCCTTACTTTCCGTGTGCCAAGCCTAACAGCTGCTGCGAGCTGGGCTGCCTTTACATTATCAATAATCTGTTGTACTGCTTTTTCATGCGTGAGGGCGGTGACTGTGGGGCTGGCCAAGTCCAGTCCTAATAAATACTCTGTCCCTTTCATGGGGCGTCCGGTCATGAGGGTGTGGGGGGTGTATCCTGTGGACGTGGATACTGTGTTTCGAATGAACATTAATGCAAATGGGAGAACGGTGTCCCTGATGCTATTGTGCTGGTGCACCATTTTTCTGAGTGTGGCTTTTAGATTTCTGTTCATCCTCTCTACAATGCTGCTTGATTGGGGCTGGTACGCAATATGACATTGTGCCGAAAATTGTGAGGACGTTTTTCATCACTCGTCCTGTAAAATGGGAGCCTTGATCGGACTCTATTCTACGTGGGAGTCCCCATCTTGTAAAGATGTGCTGTGTTAAGATTTTAGCTGTCGTTTTGGATGTGTTTGTTCTGGATAGAAAAGCTTCCACCCTTTTGTGAAGGTGTCGATGACCACCAACACGTACTTATAACCATTTCTGCAGGGGGGTAGGGGCCCTATATAATCTATTTGCAAATTCGGCCAGGGGCCATTAACGGGGCGGGTGTGACTTAGCTGAGCTATTCTTGCATATCTGTCTGGATTGTTCTGGGCACAGATTAAGCAATTCTCGATGTAATGAGTAACATCGGCTTTTAAATCAGGCCACCAGCAGAGAGGTCTGAGGTGGGCTAGGGTGGGTTCAATGCCCTGGTGTCCATGATTGTCATGGAACTGCCAAATAATTTGGTTCCTGTCCTGGCTGGGGACGACATAAATGCCGTCTTTTAAAATCACACCGTCATGTGTGGTTATCGCGTTTTTAAACTTATCATAAGGGGCTGGGAAGTTGCCTTTTAAAACTTCCCAGAGCTTCTCATCTTCTTTTTGAGCCTTTGCCAAATCTTGAATGTTGGTCTGTGAGACCTGAACCGCGTGTACTGGGGCGCTTTCGGGGGGGTTCCAAAAGTGACCATGCCTGGAGCCTGCCTTCGC
This sequence comes from Scyliorhinus torazame, assembly GCF_047496885.1. NCBI lineage: Eukaryota > Metazoa > Chordata > Chondrichthyes > Carcharhiniformes > Scyliorhinidae > Scyliorhinus > Scyliorhinus torazame. Next base: position 61,590,380 of record NC_092707.1, read on the forward strand.
TAGGGCGTCTGCCTTAACGTTACCAGGGGGGGAAGAACGATGATGACTACGAACTTTAATAATGCCATATTGCCTATCTTTAGCTGTCTCGAGGATATGGTGGAGTAATGGGGCTGAGGGTAGGGGCTTTCCGTCTGCGGAAAAGAATCATCTAATTTCCCCCAGGGGTAGGAATTTGGTTAAACTGTTGCAGACATATAAACTGTCCGAATATATGTCGGCTGGGATCAAAAACGAGTCGGGGTGATCTACAATGTACGCTATGGCTGCCAGTTCTGCTGCCTGCGAGCCTAGATGTCCTGGCAATTTTAACGAAATCTCTTCTAGGGCGCGTCCTTGCGCGTCCTCTACATAAATACCGCAACCAGTAATTCTTTTCCCATTTAAAACTGTGGAGGAGCCATCCACATAGATTCTAAGGGGTGTGCACGTGTCTGTGGGCTGGGGTCTCTGGGGTGTAGTACCTGCTTTCCTGGGTGCTGACTTAGGTATAAAGGGTCCTGGATTATGTCTAGTGGAGATGATCTCACACTCATGTGGGGCACCTGCATATTGTAAATTATCGGCTAGGAAAGTGTGGGTCTTGGTTCTCTTAACTGTGATGTCCTGTCCCTGTAAGAGAAGGATCCAACGGTCTGCGCGGATTTGGCTGACTGTGCCATCTTTAAGTCAACCATCTAGTAGTAGCTGTGTCGGTGTGTGTTCAGTGAGAATGGTGATGGGGTTGAGTCCTGTAATGTAGGCGAAGTATTGTACTGCTCAAAAAACTTTGAGCAGGTGCCTTTCGCAGGCAGAAAATCCTTGCTCGACAGGATCTAACACGCGTGAGGCGTATGCCACGGGGTCTAATCGATCATGGCGTTCCTGGAGGAGTATGGCCAAAGGGGTTCGGTTGGTACTTGCAACTTCGATTGCGTACGGGGAAAGTGGATCTGGGACCTATGATGCGGGGGCTGTGCTGAGGGCTCTTTTTAAAGCATCCACGGCATCCGTGTGCTGTGGAAGCCATTCCTAAACTCAAGCTTGTTTCTTGAGAAGTTCGGATAGGGGCGCTGCTTTTGTGGCGAAACCGTCGATATGGTTTCTACAGTAGCCAACCAGTCCTAGAAATGTCCGGAGGGCTGTTACGTTATGGGGAACGGGCAATTTGACGATCGAGTCAATTCTCTTTTGCTCGATCTCGCGTTTACCATGCGTGATTACTGTACCCAAGTAAATCCCTTTTTCCTGTAAAATATGGGGCTTCTTGGGGTTGACTTTACATCCAATCTGTTTTAGGAGTCCTAGGAGTTTGGCGAGAAGTGAAATGTGCTCATCCTTTGTGTCTGTCTGTAGTAGCAGATCATCTACATATTGGACCAGACAATCGGATCGGGAAAATTTTGCTAATCCATTTGCCAGCTGTCGTTGAAAAATGGAGGGGGAGTTGTGGAAGCCTTGTGGAAGGCATGACCACATATATTGTTGTCTCTGGAATGTGAATGTGAATTTACATTGGCACGCTTTATCCAATGGAATGGACCAAAAGCTGTTGCTAATGTCCAAAACCGGAATTATTTTTGACTGTTAGTCCCTGTTGAAGCATTGTCTCGGGACTCGTGGCTACGGTGGGGGCTGCTACTGGGGTTACTTTGTTCAGTTCCCGGTAATCAATGGTCAGTCGCCATGATCCATCGGGTTTCCTGACGGGCCAAATTACATAGAACATAGAACAATACAGCGCAGTACAGGCCCTTCGGCCCACGATGTTGCACCGAAACAAAAGCCATCTAACCTACACTATGCCATTATCATCCATATGTTTATCCAATAAACTTTTAAATGCCCTCAATGTTGGCGAGTTCACTACTGTAGCAGGTAGGGCATTCCACGGCCTCACTACTCTTTGCGTAAAGAACCTACCTCTGACCTCTGTCCTATATCTATTACCCCTCAGTTTAAAGTTATGTCCCCTCGTGCCAGCCATATCCATCCACGGGCGAAGGCTCTCACTGTCCACCCTATCCAACCCCCTGATCATTTTGTATGCCTCTATTAAGTCTCCTCTTAACCTTCTTCTCTCCAACGAAAACAACCTCAAGTCCATCAGCCTTTCCTCATAAGATTTTCCCTCCATACCAGGCAACATCCTGGTAAATCTCCTCTGCACCCGCTCCAAAGCCTCCACGTCCTTCCTATAATGCGGTGACCAGAGCTGTACGCAATACTCCAAATGCGGCCTTACCAGAGTTCTGTACAGCTGCAACATGACCTCCCGACTCCGGAACTCAATCCCTCTACCAATAAAGGCCAACACTCCATAGGCCTTCTTCACAACCCTATCAACCTGGGTGGCAACTTTCAGGGATCTATGTACATGGACACCTAGATCCCTCTGCTCATCCACACTTTCAAGAACTTTACCATTAGCCAAATATTCCGCATTCCTGTTATTCCTTCCAAAGTGAATCACCTCACACTTCTCTACATTGAACTCCATTTGCCACCTCTCAGCCCAGCTCTGCAGCTTATCTATATCCCTCTGTAACCTGCTACATCCTTCCACACTATCGACAACACCACCGACTTTAGTATCGTCTGCAAATTTACTCACCCACCCTTCTGCGCCTTCCTCTAGGTCATTGATAAAAATGACAAACAGCAACGGCCCCAGAACAGATCCTTGTGGTACTCCACTTGTGACTGTACTCCATTCTGAACATTTCCCATCAACCACCACCCTCTGTCTTCTTTCAGCTAGCCAATTTCTAATCCACATCTCTAAATCATCCTCAATCCCCAGCCTCCGTATTTTCTGCAATAGCCTACCGTGGGGAACCTTATCAAACGCTTTGCTGAAATCCATATACACCACATCAACTGCTCTACCCTCGTCTACCTGTTCAGTCACCTTCTCAAAGAACTCAATAAGGTTTGTGAGGCATGACCTACCCTTCACAAAGCCACGCTGACTATCCCTGATCATATTATTCCTATCTAGATGATTATAAATCTTGTCTCTTATAATCCCCTCCAAGACTTTACCCACTACAGACGTGAGGCTCACCGGTCTATAGTTGCCGGGGTTGTCTCTGCTCCCCTTTTTGAACAAAGGGACCACATTTGCTGTCCTCCAGTCCTCTGGCGCTATTCCTGTAGCCAATGATGACATAAAAATCAAAGCCAAAGGTCCAGCAATCTCTTTCCTGGCCTCCCAGAGAATCCTAGGATAAATCCCATCAGGTCCCGGGGACATATCTATTTTCAGCCTGTCCAGAATTGCCAACACCTCTTCCCTACGTACCTCAATGCCATCTATTCTATTAGCCTGGGGCTCAGCATTCTCCTCCACAACATTATCTTTTTCCTGAGTGAATACTGACGAAAAATATTCATTTAGTATCTCGCCTATCTCTTCAGACTCCACACACAATTTCCCATCCCTGTCCTTGACTGGTCCTACTCTTTCCCTAGTCATTCGCTTATTCCTGACATACCTATAGAAAGCTTTTGGGTTTTCCTTGATCCTTCCTGCCAAATACTTCTCATGTCCCCTCCTTGCTCGTCTTAGCTCTCTCTTTAGATCCTTCCTCGCTACCTTGTAACTATCCATCGCCCCAACCGAAACTTCACACCTCATCTTCACATAGGCCTCCTTCTTCCTCTTAACAAGAGATTCCACTTCCTTGGTAAACCACGGTTCCCTCGCTCGACGCCTTCCTCCCTGCCTGACCGGTACATACTTATCAAGAACACGCAGTAGCTGATCCTTGAACAAGCCCCACTTATCCAGTGTGCCCAACACTTGCAGCCTACTTCTCCACCTTATCCCCCCAAGTCACGTCTAATGGCATCATAATTGCCCTTCCCCCAGCTATAACTCTTGCCCTGTGGTGTATACTTATCCCTTTCCATCATTAATGTAAACGTCACCGAATTGTGGTCACTGTCCCCAAAGTGCTCTCCTACCTCCAAATCCAACACCTGGCCTGGTTCATTACCCAAAACCAAATCCAATGTGGCCTCGCCTCTTGTTGGCCTGTCAACATATTGTTTCAGGAAACCCTCCTGCACACACTGTACAAAAACCGACCCATCTATTGTACTCGAACTATATCTTTTCCAGTCAATATTTGGAAAGTTAAAGTCTCCCATAATAACTACCCTGTTACTTTCGCTCTTATCCAGAATCATCTTCGCCATCCTTTCCTCTACATCCCTAGAACTATTAGGAGGCCTATAAAAAACTCCCAACAGGGTGACCTCTCCTTTCCTGTTTCTAACTTCAGCCCATACTACCTCGGAAGAAGAGTCCCCTTCTAGCATCCTCTCCGCCACCGTAATACTGCTCTTGACTAGCAGCGCCACACCTCCCCCTCTTTTGCCTCCTTCTCTGAGCTTACTAAAACACCTAAACCCCAGAACCTGCAACATCCATTCCTGTCCCTGCTCTATCCATGTCTCTGAAATGGCCACAACATCGAAGTCCCAGGTACCAACCCATGCTGCCAGTTCCCCTACCTTGTTTCGTATACTCCTGGCATTGAAGTAGACACACTTCAAACCACCTACCTGAACACTGGCCCCCTCCTGCGACGTCAAATCTGTGCTCCTGACCTCTATACTTTCATTCTCCCTTACCCTAAAACTACAATCCAGGTTCCCATGCCCCTGCTGCATTAGTTTAAACCCCCCCAAAGAGCACTAACAAATCTCCCCCCCAGGATATTTGTGCCCCTCAGGTTCAGATGTAGACCATCCTGTCTGTAGAGGTCCCACCTTCCCCAGAAAGAGCCCCAGTTATCCAGAAATCTGAATCCCTCCCGCCTGCACCATCCCTGTAGCCACGTGTTTAAATGCTCTCTCTCCCTATTCCTCATCTCACTATCACGTGGCACGGGCAACAACCCAGAGATAACAACTCTGTTTGTTCTAGTTCTGAGCTTCCATCCTAGCTCCCTGAAAGCCTGCCTGACATCCTTGTCCCCTTTCCTACCTATGTCGTTAGTGCCAATGTGGACCACGACTTGGGGCTGCTCCCCCTCCCCCCTAAGGACCCGGAAAACACGATCCGAGACATCACGTACCCTAGCGCCTGGGAGGCAACATACCAAACGTGAGTCTCTCACGCTCCCACAAAATCTCCTATCTGTGCCCCTGACTATAGAGTCCCCAATTGGTGCGTTATTCGTGGAGCCTACTGATCGGAGTATGCCTTGATCAAGCAGACTCTGTATAACCTTTGAGATCTCTCCCTCTGCTTCTTGGGGAAAACCGTACTGCTTTTGGGGTCTGGGGTCGGGACCTGGAATGTTCACTAAGCCAGTGATCTTGCCACAGACGTGCTTGTGCTGTGCAAATGCTGCTTTGTGTTGCTGCAGGACTTCCCTAACTTGTTTGTCCTGACTAATGGCTTGAGGGTTGAACCAGAAGTCTCCTACTGCGCTGATTCTATTTTCGTACTCTCCAACTGTGAGCGTGGCGGGGGCTCGTGCTGCCTTTGCCATTCTCCATACACATTTATTTACCGGATCAAATGATAGATTGTGGGAGCTCATGAAGTCAACTCCTAAGATGTGTTCGGCTGTCTGGGGTAGATCGACCAGAACTACGGGATATTTAGTTTTAATGTTCCCTATCTGGATTGCTACAGGGGCTATGATATGTCCCTGCTGTAAATGACCTTTAAAATCGCTGAGTGTAATGGTGTCTGTCGTGGGCCACGTGTCTCGCTGAAACATCATGGAGGAATTGAGCGTGGTGCGGGACCCTCCTGTGTCTCAAAGGAATTCTACGGAGTGTCCCCGGACTGTGCCTGCCACTACCGGTCTACCGGACTTGTCCCAAAGGGTGACGCAGACCCAAATTAGGGAGCCCGAACACTGTCAGTCGGTGCCGTTCATATCTGCGTTCTCAGAACATGTGTTAATGCTGTGGATTGACTTTGCCCTATTCTTATTTAGAGTGTCTGTCTGTTTGTTTCTCTGCTGCTTCTGGGGCGCATTGCACTCTCGTGCGTAGTGTCTTAATTGTCCACAATTGTAACACTCCTGGGATTTGGGTTGCTGTGGGCTGTTCCTGCCCTCATTTACCCATGTGGGGTTCTGGTGCGTCCTAACTGGATGCATGTCTGCCTGTTCTTCCTCTGCTCTACCAAATGCTGTTTTGCCTTGGATGGACTGTTCCCAAGAGCGGGACAATCTTTTCAAAACCCATTTCTCGTTGTGGGCCTCGTCTGAGGGGTCATAATTTGGGCAAGCTCTCTGTCCTGCCTCTGTCGCATGAGAGACTAGGATGCGAGTCCATTTGGCCAGCCTATCTGGGGTCAAATGGGCACGGGCTTACTCTCCAAATACCGCAGTAAAATGAATCCACAAGCGTCCAGCAAACGCTGTGGGGTGCTCTGTCTTTTTCTGCCTACATTTGTTTAGGCCTTCCACGGTGTCTCCTTTGTTATAGCCGATCGCATCTAGGATCACTGTGTGCATTTCTTGGAGTGTGCCTCCTCCTACATTCTGTGGATCGGGAAGGGCTGCCACGACTGAAGGGTTGAGGCCTAAAACTGTGAGCTTCCCTTGCTCCTTTTCATCCAGGCCGTACATGGCCGCCTGCTGTTTTACTCTAGCAAAGAACTGGTGGGGGTCTGATGTGGGTAGGAACGGTGTATGCCCCATACTTCCGGGACCTGTTTCATCATTGGCTCACTCCAAAGGGGCCTTCCTTTCTCTTTGAGATATTTTCTGATCTCTTCGTCCCATACGGGTCACTGTCCTACTCTACTGGTCGCTGCGACCTCAAATTCCTGGGGGTTCATAAGGCGTTCCATTGCCTTCATTGCCATTTTTCTCTCTATCTCTGGGTTCTCTACTGAATTTGGAACAGGGGGTGATAAAGTGGTGATGTAAACACGGGTATGGCTTACGCTAATTTCCAGCCTATAAAACTCCCGACAGTTTTACGCAACAAAATCTCTCAGGTTTACCTTATATCCCTGTTAGTACGCATGCATTAACACACTTCCGAATCTTGGACGTTTGATCAGTATTGTTCTTACACTTGTGGTTTTCTGTTTCCAATTGGATTCCAATTCAAATTTGGGTTCTCTCGGAGTGACGAGGCAACTTCTAGGTCGGGTACCGTCTGAGGTCGCCAGTAAATGTTGTTCTCTTTGGTTGGCTCTGAATATGGCGGTCAATATGGTCACCTTCCTTAATCCTAATTATGTTTGCTCTAGAGTCGCCAGGTATCTTTCGATACCGCCACAAGGATCAAACCCGAATACTGATCAAAGAGCCGATACACCAGTTAGTTCAAAGTCAATACTATTTATTTACACACACAGTAATATCTACTCATGCACAAAATACTACAGACTAAACTATCACTACTGCTAAAGCCTATACTTAGCTTCGGGCGTCCACTCAGTCAGAGGAACAATGGCCGTTGTTCGGATCTGAGGCTGCTGGGGTCGAAGTGGTGAAGGGGAACAGCTGAGGTCGTCCGTCTGGTAGCGAGCGTTGACCTTGGACTTACTTGCTTCTGGTGCAGCTGGTGGACGGGTCTCTCCGCTGTGAGAGCCAAGTCCAAGAGAGCGATTCTCTCCTGGGGCCTTCTTCTTATACCCAAAGGGGGCTTCGCGCGCTTTTGGGCAGGCCTTGAACTTGGCCCCAATCAATTGGGCCGCATCATGATCACTCGTATTGATCTTGACCAATAAAGGGGTGGGTGCCCTGATGGCTGGGCGGGTTCTATGTGGCCGTTGGCCTGCTTTGTTTTCTGCTTTCGGTTTGGGGAACTGGCGCCGCGATGTCTGGAGCTAGATCGGTTACTTAAGTATCTCCCTTTGTTCCCGGAGATGGGACATCCATATGCTAATAAGCCTACAGTTTAAGTCTTGTCTGGGAGCTGCGGCTCCAATGTGCAGACAGGCTCTGTGCCTGCTTGCTTTCTGAACATTGTCCATTTTTCCCCGCAATCTTTGCAAATGTCCATTTTGTATTCTGGAAGTGGCCATCCCAGATGGCTACAGCACCTTGTCAAAGGCTTTCTGGAAATCCAGATATACCACATCCATTGGCTCCCCGTTATCAACCGCTCTGGTAATGTCCTCAAAAAATTCCACTCAATTAGTTAGGCACGACCTGCCCTTTATGAACCCATGCTGCGTTTGTCCAATGGGACAATTTCCATCCAGATGCCTCGTTATTTCTTCCTTGATGATAGATTCCAGCATCTTCCCTACTACCGAAGCTAAGCTCACTGGCCTATAATTACCCGCTTTCTGCCTACCTCTATAGGGCTATAGGGATAAGCCTAGGAGCTACAGGCCGGTTAGCCTTACTTCTGTAGTGGGTAAATTGTCAGAAGGTATTCTGAGGGATAGGATCTACAGGCATTTAGACAGGCAAGGGCTCACAAATTTGATTGAGTTTTTTGAAGGGGTAACCAAGAAGGTAGATGAGGGAAGTGCAATCGATGTTGTCTACATGTACTTTAGCAAAGCCTTTGACAAAGTACCGCTTGGTAGGTTATTGCAAAAGGTTAAATCTCACGGAATCCAGGGCGCGGTAGCCAATTGGATACAAAATTGTCCTTGGCGACCGAAGCCAAAGGGTGGTTGTGGAGGATTGTTTTTCAAACTGGAGGCCTGTGACCCGCGGTGTGCCTCAGGGATCGGTGCTGGGTCCACTGTTATTTGTTATATATATTAATCATTTGGATGAGAATGTAGGAGGCATGGTTAGTAAGTTTGCAGATGACAGCAAGATTGGTGGTATATGGAAAGTGAAGAAGGTTATATAAGATTACAACAAAATCTTGACCAATTGGGCCAGTGGCCGATGAATGGCAGATGGAGTTTAATTTGGATAAATGTGAGGTGATGTATTTTGGTAAATCAAATCAGGGCAGGACCTATTCAGTTCATGGTAGGGAGTTGGGGAGAGTTACAGAACAAAAAGATCCAGGGGTACAGGTCCATAGCTCCTTGAAGGTGGAGTCGCAGGTGGACAGGGTGGTGAAGAAGGCATTCAGCATGCCAGGATTTATTGGTCAGAATACTGAATACAGGAGTTGGGACGTTTTGTTGAAGTTGTACAAGACATTGATAAGACCGCACATGGAATACTGTGTTCAGTTCTGGTCACCCTATTACAGGAAGGATATTGTTAAATTAGAAAGAGTGCAGAAGAGATTTACGAGGATGCTACCAGAGGCTGTATAGGTTGGGACTTTTTCCCCTGGAGCGTTGGAGGCTTGGGGTGATCTTATAGAGGTCTATAAAATAATGAGGAGCATAGAAAAGGTAGATAGTCAACATCTTTTCCCAAAGGTAGAGGAGTATAGAACTAGAGAGCATAGGTTTAAGGTGAGAGGGGAGAGATGCAAAAGAGACCAGAGGGGAAATTTTTTCACACAGAGGGTGGTGAGCATCTGGAACGAGCTGCCAGAGGCAGTGGTAGAGAAGGGTTTACAATGTTTTCCTTGAAAAAACAGTTAGACAGTTATATGGGCACGGTGGGTTTATAAGGATATGGGCCAAATGTGGGCAGCTAGGACTAGCTTAGTGATAGAAACTGGGCGGCATTAGCAAGCTGGGCTGAAGGGCCTGTTTCCATGTTGTAAACATCTATGACTCTATGACTCTAAAATCGCTTGCGAACACTCACACTGTCGACTCACCCTATGAAATATGCATGCAAGGGTATAGTACTAGAGGACGTCAGGCAGGAGACATGCCCATTCCAGGGGCGTCATTCTCCGACCCCCCAGAGGGTCGGAGAATGGCCGTTGGCCGCCGTGAATCCCGCCCCCGCCGGTTGCCGAAGTCTCTGAAGGGAGAAAAGTCAGCGGGGCGTTAATGTCGCCGCTGCCGTCGGAGAATGTCACGGGTCTGCGCAAGGCAGCCGATTTTCGGCCTGCCGATAGTCTCCCTTCCGGATGGGCCGAAGTCCCGTCAACGTGATGACCGTTCACGTCGACGTAAATTAAACCTCCTTTTCATCGGCGTGACCCTGTGCTCCAGGTTCACGCCGACCAGCGTGGAGATGAGTGACGGCCTGGGGGGTTGGCTCTGGGCAGGCGATGGCGTGGCCGCAGTCTGAATGCGTGAGGAGAGGTGTGTCTCGGGTTGTGTGTGTGTTGTGTGTGTGTGTGTGCGGCGGGGGGGGGGGGGGGGGGGGTGGTTAGAGTAGGCTGGGCTCCGGGGGAGTGCCGGGAGGGGGGTCCGTGCCGGGGAGGGAGATGGGGGGGGGGGAGTCCGTGCCGGGGAGGGGGACGGGGGGGGTCCGTGCCGGGGAGGGGGATGGGGGGGGTCCGTGCCGGGGAGGGGGATGGGTGTCCGTGCCGGGGTGGAGGTTGGGGGTGGGTCCGTGCCGGGGTGGAGGTTGGGGGGGGGTCCGTGCCGGGGTGGAGTTTGGGGGGGGTCCGTGCCGGGGAGGGGGATGGGGGGGGGTCCGTGCCGGGGTGGAGGTTGGGGGGGTCCGTGCCGGGGTGGAGGTTGGGGGGGGTGTCCGTGCCGAGTGGAGGTTGGGGGGGGGTCCATGCCGGGGTGGAGGTTGGGGGGGGTCCGTGCCGGGGAGGGGGATGGGGGGTCCGTGTCGGGGTGGAGGTTGGGGGTGGTCCGTGCCGGGGTGGAGGTTGGGGGGGGGTCCGTGCCGGGGAGGGGGATGGGGGGTCCGTGCCGGGGTGGAGGTTGGGGGGGGGGGTCCGCGCTGGGGTGGAGGTTGGGGGGGGGGTCCGTGCCGGGGAGGGGAATAGGGGGTCCGTGCCGGGGTGGAGGTTGGGGGGGTCCATGCCGGGGAGGGGGATGGGGTCGTCCGTGCCGGGGAGGGGGATGGGGGGGGGTCCGTGCCGGGGAGGGGGATGGGGGGGGTCCGTGCCGGGGAGGGGGATGGGAGGGGTCCGTGCTGGGGAGGGGGATGGGGGATCCGTGCTGGGCTGGAGGTTGGGGGGGTCCGTGCCGGGGTGGAGGTTGGGGGGGGGTCCGTGCCGGGGTGGAGGTTGAGGGGGTTGGTCCGTGCTGGGGAGGGGGATGGGGGGTCCGTGCCGGGGAGGGGGATGGGGGGGGTCCGTGCCGGGGAGGGGGATGGTGGGGGGTCCGTGCCGGGGAGGGGGATTGGGGGGGGGTCCGTGCCGGGGAGGGGGATGGGGGGCGTCCGTGCCGGGGAGGGGGATGGGGGGGGGGTCCGTGCCGGGGAGGGGGTTGGGGGGGGGTCCGTGCCGGGGAGGGGGTTGGGGGGGTCCGTGCTGGGGAGGGGGATGGGGGATCCATGCTGGGGTAGATGTTGGGGGGGGTCCGTGCCGGGGTGCAGGTTGGGGGGGGTCTGTGCCGGGGTGGAGGTTGAGGAGGGTTGGTCCGTGCCGGGGAGGGGGATGGGGGGTCCGTGCCGGGGAGGGGGATGGGGGGGGGTCCGTGCTGGGGTGGGGGATGGGGGGGGTCCGTGCCGGGGAGGGGGATGGGGGGGGTCCGTGCCGGGGAGGGGGATGGGGGGGGTCCGTGCCGGGGAGGGGGATGGGGGGGGGTCCGTGCCGGGGAGGGGGATGGGGGGGGTCCGTGCCGGGGAGGGGGATGGGGGGGGGTCTGTGCCGGGGAGGGGGATGGGGGATCCGTGCTGGGGTGGAGGTTGGGGGGGGGGGGGGTTGGTGCCGGGGTGGAGGTTGGGGGGGGTCCGTGCCGCGGTGGAGGTTGGGGGGGGTCCGTGCCGGGAGGGGGATGCGAGGGCAAGTGAGTTGGTCCACCTGGCCAGGTGCCAGCCTCCAACAGTTGGACCCATGCGGTCCATGCCACCTGGCTGGGGGGAGGAGGGGATATGGGCAATGATGACATGTCGTCGTTCCCCTCCCCCCCACCAGGCCGTCATGTTTTCCGATCATCCAGCGATGTTGGCCGCCGTGGCGGCAGCCGCTCATGTCTATGTTGCCCTGGATGAGGAGGAGGAGGAGGAGGAGGAGCGTGCCAGAGAGGCGGCGCAGGCTGCCGCAGAGGGACAGGCGGCAGCCGCCCAGGCTGGAGGGACACCTGACCGACAGGACGAGGAGGGGGAGGAGGACGTCGCGGCCCCACGGCAACGGAGGCACCCGAGGGCGCCCCGTGTGTACCGGCCCCGGCAGTCATACCAGGACCTCACGGACCGGGAATGCAGGAGGAGACTCCGGATGAGGCGGGAAACCGTGGCACACATCTGCCACCTGCTGGCACACCTGTCACCGCGTGGCACTGGCGGGGGACATCCTCTCCCCGTGTCCGTCAAGGTTACGGTGGCCCTGAACCCTGCAACGGGGTCATTCCAGGCACCGAGTGGGGACCTGTCCGGCATATCGCAGACATTGGTGCATCGGTGCATCCGGGCAGTGACAGATGCCCTATATGCCATGGCGCACCGCGACATCCGCTTCCCCGTGGACCAGGCTAGCCAAGATGCCCGGGCCGTGGGCTTCTCTGCCGTGGCCGAGTTCCCCATGGTCCAGGGCGCGATCGTTGGGATGCACATCGCCGTGCGACCACCTGCAGATAACAGGGCCGTGTTCACCAATAGGAAGGGGACCTATTCGATGAACATACAGGTGGTCTGCGCCCACCGCATGATGATCCTGCATGTCTGCGCCCGTTACCCAGGCAGTGTACATGACTCATACGTGTTGTCGCGGTCATCCATCCCCTGCATGTACGAGGGACGCCATCCCCGGCTGAGGGGCTGGTTGCTGGGCGACAGGGGCTACCCATTGCGATCGTGGCTGATGATGCCTATACGGAGGCCACGCAATGAGGCGGAGAACCGCTACAATGATGCCCATGTAGCGACAAGGGGAGTGATAGAGAGGTGCTTTGGCGTGCTGAAGATGCGTTTCAGGTGCCTGGACCTCTCTGGGGGCGCCCTCCAGTATCGGTCAGATAGGGTCGGCCGCATCATTGTGGTGTGCTGCGTCCTGCACAACATAGCCCAGCAGAGGGGCGATGTGCCGCAGGCAGAGGAGGGCGGAGTGGAGGAGCAGAAGGAAGAGGCGTAGTCCTCCCCAGATGAGGGGGATGGGGGTAATGGTCAGGGCAGACGGGGTAGACACAGGCGGGTGGCTGTCCACCGTTACCGGCTGGCCCAGCGGGCACGGGACAGACTGATAGCCGCCCGCTTCACTGATTAGATGGGCGTGGGAATTGGGTAGTATGGCCACAGACCGCACACCATGGCAACAGCCGACCACCCACACCCCCCACCCATCCACCCACCCAGCACCCTCACCCCCTCCCCAACCCCACCCACCCCACCCGCATGCACACCACCCCCCCACCCCCAATTGCCGATCCACCGGCGGCACAACGGGCCGGGCTCACCCAGTTGCGGGTGGACGCGTGGCTATTACAGGCCATGCAGGATGATGACAACCCGCCCTGCGGTGAGCTCCTGGCTCTACATCGTTGGACTATGTCTGACCCATGGCCACAGTACCACCATCCACCCGGACCATCCCTGCATGCGGCTGTGACACTGCAGCGCATGGTCCCGTCCTCTGCCCAGGGGATGTTGATGGCGGCCCAGGGGGAAGGGGGCAGACTCACCTGGGGCTGAGGTAAGACCACCCCTCACACACACACTTGCGCTCAACGTACATGACACCCCCGCACGCTTTGGACAGAGCACAAAGGCAGCTTCTGTAGGTGTAACATTGACTTTAATAACCAAAGGAGTTCATGCACGTGCCCTAGCCCCTAAAACTCATCTGTGCCCTGCACCCGTGCCAACTTACTCAGTGTCTAATTGTTTGGCCTTACGGGCCCTTTGACTACGTCTACGTGGTTCCCCAGATGGTACAGCAGAACTGGAGGTGGACTCCTGTGATTCCTGCCCTCTGACACTGGATCCCTTTGGCGGCCGTTTCCTGGGGCGTCCTGGCCTAGATGGGCCAGGCTGCGGCCTGGGTGACTGGGATGGCGAGCTGCCAGCCTGTCCTGCCCGTTGCCCACCCGATGCACCTGGGACGGAAGGGGGGGAGTCTGAGGTGTCGTGGTGTACCGGGACCTCCCCTACAGGGGGAGCCGGGACGGACCACACCACCTCCTCCTCCCTCGGGGTGCCCGATGGCCCCCAGGCCTCTACATGGGTGGGGGATGCGAACGGACTGGCCATCCGACGCCCCCCCCGACATCTGGCGCTGCCAGTCCTGGAGGCCCGTGCTGGTATCGACAGGGGTCTGCAGGTTTGCAGCCATGGAGCCCAGGGGGTTGGCAAACCCTGTCTGTGACAGTGCGACGCCGGCTCGCACATGGCCACTGGCGCCGATGCCCTCAGCGATGGCCTGCAGAGACTGGGCCATGGCCTGCTGAGACTGGGCCGTGGCCTGCTGAGACTGGGCCATGGCCTGCAGAGACTGGGCTATGGCGTTGAGCGCCCCTGCCATCTGGCGCTGGCACTGGCTCATGGCCTCCTGTGAGAGGGCAGCCATTTCCTGGGCCACAGACGCCGCCTGCACGGAAAGCCCCAGGCCTTGCAAACCGTTCCCCATGTCTGACACCGTCGCACCCATTGCCTCCACCGCGGACGCCGCCCGTGCGGTGTCACCTTGGGTGGCACGCATGACCGGCACCACTCCCAGATCCTGGACGCGGGTGGACTCCTCCACCTGCGACTGCAGCCGCCGCAAGCCGGCCGTCACCCTCTTCGCTCGTCTCCGGGTCGGTGGTTGCATCGGATCTATGTGTGGGTGTGGTAACTCCAGGAACCCGGGATCCATCTGGGCGGCAGATGTTCGCTTGGGCTGGGCCGCCTTCCGACCGCCTGGCCCCTCTGCTGCTCCTACCTCCACCTGCTGTACCGGGACGGCTGTGTTGTGCGCACCAGTGAGTGTACCAGACGCCTCATCACTAAAGTGCCCAACCGAGGTGAGTGTTTCTGCGATGGTGGAGGGTGTTGGTGACAGCAGTGGCGTTGTGTCGTGCTCTTCGTCCCACTCTGAGTCCATGGCACTTTGGGGTGGGGGTTCGTCTCCACCCATCCACTCTGAGTCACTGTCCGGTATTTCGTCTTCCTGGGTAGTGCTGTCCCGGGTAGGGGTGTCCTGGGCAGTGCTGTCCCAGGTAGTGGTGTCCCGGGTAGTGGTGTCCTGGGTAGTGGTGTCCTGGGTAGTGGTGTCCTGGGTAGTGGTGTCCTGGCTCGGATGTGACGGGGGCCTGTGGCTGCCCCCCTCGTCGCTGGGTGGTCGCTCCCGCACGTGACGGGGGTGTCGTCTCCCTGTTGCTCCAGGTCTCTCCATCTCCCGTGGTGTGCGAGAGGCATCCTGCGGGTGTGGCATGCTGGAGGGTGCGGGTCTCTCCGTCTCCCGTGGCCTCCGAGGGGCATCCTGCGGGCGTCGCATGCTGGAGGGTCCGGGTCTCTCCGTCTCCCGTGGCCTCCGAGGGGCATCCTGCGGGCGTCGCATGCTGGAGGGTTCGTGTCTCTCCGTCTCCCGTGGCCTCCGAGGGGCATCCTGCGGGCGGTCTGCATCTGCGGGGATGGGTGCCTGGACGTTTGGTCCTGCGATACACAATGAAGCATGCATGGTTAGACATCAGGCAGTGATCAGGTGATATGGGGGAGGGGGATATAGGGGAGGGGGGATATGGGGACGGGCTGTCGGTGGCTCACTTGCTACTACGCCCCCGACCTCTGCATCAGCAACCTCCCGGTCGTCAGGTCCGCCAGCCAGTTCCAGGGTCCTTTCCTCGTGTTCGGTCAGTGGCCTCTCATCAGCGGGGCCTCCTCCAGTCCTCACATGCTCCCTATTGTTGTGTGCGCGCTTATCCTGTGGGGGGTGGGGGGGTGGGGGGGGGGGGTGGCAGGGGTAAAAGGCAACACTGTTAGGCAGGTATATGAATGCACGCCATCGGTTGCGCCTGCATTGCAGAGGTTAAGGTTCGGGCTGGATTCACTTGGGGATATGGGGGATATGGGGGAGGGGGGGATATGGGGGATATGGGGGAGGGGGGATATGGGGGAGGGGGGATATGGGGGAGGGGGGATATGGGGAGGGGGGATATGGGGGAGGGGGGATATGGGGGATATGGGGGAGGGGGGATATGGGGGATATGGGGAGGAGGGGAAATGGGGAGGGGGGATATGGGGGAGGGGGGGATATGGGGGAGGCTCACCCTGCCTGCACTGACGAGGTCGTTCACCTTCTTGTGGCACTGGGTGCCTGTCCGTGGTGTCAGGGCCACAGCGGTGACGGCCTCTGCCACTTCCCTCCACAGACGCCGGCTGTGGCGTGGGGCAACTCTGCGGCCGTGCCCGGGATACAGGGCGTCCCTCCTCTGCTCCATCGCGTCCAGTAGCGCCTCCACATCCAGTGACTCGAACCTCGGGGCTGAGCGATGGCTAGCCATCCAGTCGGGTGTTGCGGTCGGGTGTTCCGGTCGGGTGGGGGGGAGCAGCGCGGCCTTATGAGCCATCACGCCGTGCGGCGCGTATGACGCTGCACGGCGTGAACCACTGCGCAAGCGCGGATCCCGTTACGTCGCTGCTAGCCCATTTCGGGCCGGAGACTTTCGACCCATTTTTCTGACGTGACGCAAGTCGGATTTGCGCCGTTTTTTGCGCCGATCGGCAGACTTTCCGCCGATAACGGAGAATTTCGCCCCTGATTCTTCATCGGAGAAGGTGAGGAGGAATTGTGGCAAATAATTTAAAAGACAGATTACGAATTCTTACTAAGATCAACATGCTAATACTCTGTTGATACTCTAAATACGTTTGGTTTGACAAATAATGCTGACGACATTAACAATGTGCTTTCAGATGTTTCACTACATTCAGGCATTGTGTAAGAGCAAGATGTTATTGATGTTGGCCTGGAGGGTCACACAGTCCAATACTAGAGATTTATTTTCAGGAGGAACAAATAAGTCCAAGGTCACCCCAACACAGGCCTTCCCTTTTCTTCTTACCCTCCCCATTCCCCTTTCTATTTGCTCAAAACCCATTGGATTTTTAACTTTTTCCTGTTCTGATGAATGATCACAGACCTGAAACACTGGGTGGGATTCTCCGGTCCACCAGTCACGTGCTCCTTGGCGGAGCGCCCTCGCCAGCAACGGAATTCTCTATCCCACCATTTGCCAAGGGTATTTCCCATTGTGCCACTCCCCACGCTGCCGGGAAACCCATGGGCGTGAGTGCACTGCTGGCGCAATGGAGAATCCCGCCAGCGGAGAATCCCGCCCAATATTAACTCTGTTTCTCAGTTGCTGAGTTTTCCCATCATTTGCTGTTTTTAGTTCCAGAGTAGGTTCATTTGCGTGTGTTATTCATGTCACTGAATTCTCTCTCTGATGGAACCATCCACACCCACTGCTTAATACAAAAATAAGGGGCGGGATTCTCCCCTACCCGGCGGGGCGGGGGGTCCTGGCGCCGAGGCGTGGCATGAACCACTCCGGCGTCGGACCACCCCAAAGGTGCGGAATCCTTTGCACCTTCAGGGGCTAGGCCGGCCCCGGAGTGGTTTGCGCCCCGCCGGCCAGCGGGGAAGGGGCTTGGCGCCACGCCAACCGGCGCCGAAGGGCATCCGCCGGCCGGCGCGAGTTGGCGCATGCGCGGGAGCGCCAGCGTGTGCTGGCGTCATCCCGGCGCATGCGCGGGAGGGTTCATCTCCGCATCGGCCATCACGGAGGACCACAGCACAGCAGCCGATGCGGAGGAATAGAATGCCCCCACGGCACAGGCCCGCCCGTGCATCGGTGGGCCATGGTCGCGGGCCAGGCCACCGTGGGGGCACGTCCCGGGGCCAGATCCCCCCGCGCCCCCCTGAGAACCCCGGAGGCCACCCACGCCGCCAGGTCCTGCCGGTAAGGACCTACTCCAATTTACGCCAGTGGGACTGGCAACAAACGGGCGGGTCTTCGGCCCATGACGGGCCGGAGAATTCGGGCGGCAGCGGGGCCCATGGAGTCACGCCGGTCCCCGCCATGCCCCGAGGCGGGCGTCGCAATTCACGCCGGGGCGATTTTTGGGGGGCCAGAGAATTCGGAGGACAGCAGGGGTGGGATTCACACCGACCCCCGGCGATTCTCCAACCCGGCGGGGGGTCGGAGAATCCCGCCCAAGATTTTTATCAAATAGTCGAATGAGAAGGAACAATATTTGAAAATATATTTGCTGTTCATTGCAATGGTTTGATGTTTCACAACATAATTATTGTACTTTCCTCTTAAGTGTGAAGCTCCAAGTAAAGTGGTTTTGGTTTTTCAGCTAGATGGCTATTGAAAATATTGAGACAAACATGATCAACTTTTGATGGTTAAAACTTGATATCCTGTTGACGGACAGGCACAATGCCCTGGCTGATTCAAACAGACTCAAACTCAACTTGGCATGAGGTATTTGATTGACGAGACAGATATATAAGTGGAAACCTTGCACAGAAGTACACCCTGTCTTCAGCCAACTTCCTTATCTACGTACCAGGTAGATAATTACGCATTTTTCCATCAAATTTTTCCATCAAATGTGATTAATCGGACCATAACTAAAATATGATTAGGTTTTAAATTCTAAGCTCTTCAAAATAAAGCCACATTTGGCTCTTTTCCCAGCCTCACCAATGAGAGCATTTAATGTTTAAAAATATACACCAATTCATGAGACTTATCTTGATGGAGTTTACTGCCCACCTTAAACGTTGGCTCCTCTTTTTTCTAGTGCTCAAATACATCGTTAATATATCAAACACATATTTTAGCTGGGTGAGTTCCAGTTAAAGACTAATCTCTTGGATGGTTTGTATTCGGTGAATATAAAACCTGAATATGTTTAAATTTAATTTTGCATGCAGAGTCGAATGGACAGTGCCTTAGCTTTTATGATCTTTCCTACACTGTATGATACATACTGCAAGGAGCTACAGTGAGGTTTAATAAGCACCACCAGTGAAAAGGATCAATGGCACAGTTTTAGTAGAATAATAAATACACTGCTAATAGTCAACTCACATTCACAATGACTAATACTGGCCGGGATTCTCCCCTACCCGTCGGGAACCACTCCGGCGTCGGGCCGCCCCAAAGGTGAAAGGTGCGGAATTCTCCGCACCTTTAGGGGCCAAGCACTGACCTTGAGGGGCTAGGCCCACACCAGAGTGGTTGGTGCGCCGCCGGCCGCCGTGAAAGGCCTTTGGCGCCACCCCAGCCGGGGCCGAAAGGACTTTGCCAGCCGGGGGAAGTCCGCGCATGCGTGGGAGCGTCAGCGGCTGCTGACGTCATCCCGTGCATGTGCAGGGGGGGGTGTCTCTTACGCGTCGGCCATGGTGAAGGCTGCGGCCGAGGCGGAGGGAAAAGAGTGCCCCCATGGCACAGGCCCGCCCGCGGATCGGTGGGCCCCGATGGCTGGCCAGGCCACCGTGGGGGCACCCCCCGGGGCCAGATCGCCCCAGAAACCCGGAGCCTGCCCGCGCCGACTTGTCCCGCCGGTAAGAGAGGTGGTTTGATTCTCGCCGGCGGGACAGGCATTCCAGCAGCGGGACTTCGGCCCATCGCAGGCCGGAGAACCGGCGGGGGGGGGGCCCGCCGATCGGCGCGGCGCGGTTCCCACCCCCGCCGAATATCCGTTGCCGGAGAACTCAGCAACCAGCGGGGTTGGGATTCACGCCAGTCCCCGGCGATTCTCCGACCCGGCGGGGGGGGTAGGAGAGTCCCGGCCACTGTATCAGAGAATTCTACACTCTTGAGCAATGCGAACAGAATTGCTGATTAAATATACAAGCTTCTCATTCACACTTTGACTCTTCATTCTTTAGACATTATTGGTGCGGGGGCTTTGAGCGCATTTTCATAGATTTGTTTATTTTCTGCTCAGCCAAGGTGACCCAAGGCAAGATTCTCCGACCCCCCCACGCCGGGTCAGGGAATCGCCGGGGGGCGGCGTGAATACCACCCTGCCACTCCGACACCGTCTGCCGAATTCTCCAGTGCGGGTTTTCTGGCGGGGGCGGGGATGGCGTGGCGCCGGTCGGGGCTGTTGGCAATTCTCCGGGCCCGGATGGGCCGAGCGGCCACTCGTTTTCGGCCACTCCCGCTGGCGTGAAATAGATAAGGTCCATACCGGCGGGACATGGTTTGGAGGGCGGTTAGCGGGGTCCTCGGGGGAGCGCGGGGGGATCTGGCCCGGGAGGGGGGGGGGGGGGTGCCAAGGTGGCCTGGCCCACGATCGGGCCCACCGATCTGCAGGCAGGCCTGTGCCGTGGGGGCACTCCTTCCCTCCGCATCGGCCTGTGTAAGGCTCCGCGATGGCCGGCCGGCGCGGAGGAGAAACCCCCTGCGCATGTGGCAGAAAGCGCTGGCGGTCCTGCGCATTCACCAACTCGCGCTGGCTGGCGGAGGCCCTTCGGCGCCGGTTGACGGGGCGCCAACCACTTCAGCGCCGGCCTAGCCCCCAGAAGTGCGGAGGATTCCGAACCATCCGGGCGGCCCGACGCCGGAGTGGTTCACGCCACTCTTTGGCGCCGATTGCGGGAGAATCCCGGCCAAGTGGATGAGATCACATTGATGTTTAAGAAAAGGAGTTCAGACTGGTTCGCTGATTCATCTTTCTGTTTTCAAATCACTGGAAAGGTGGCTGAACGAAAGTTCAGGGATGTGGCCTGTTGGCGAATGCATTCTGTGTTGTTAACTGTGTCTGTGTGCCCTTTGCAGCATGTGATCTAATGGAATGAGGCGACTAGGGGATTTTCACAGTAACTTCATTGCAGTGTTAATGTAAGCCTACTTGTGACAATAAAGATTATTATTATTATCAGAGACCCCCCATCAGAACCCCCATCAGAGACCCCCTTCAGAGACCCCCAACAGAGACCCCCATTAGAGACTCTCAACAGAGACCCCACCTTCAGACCTCCCCATCAGGACCCCAACCGAGACCCCCTTTCAGAACCCCCCATCAGGACCCCACTCAGAGACCCCCCATCAGAACCCCACTCAGAGACCCCAACAGAGACCCCCCATCAGAGACCCCCAACAGAGACCCACCTTCAGACCCCCCCCATCAGGACACCACTCAGAGACCCCCCACTCAGAGACCCCCATCAGAGACCTCCAACAAAGACCCCCAACAGAGACCTCCACCAGAGACTCTCAACAGAGAACCTAACAGAGAACACCATCAGGGACCCCCATTAGAGATCCCCAACAGACACATCTATCAGAGACCCCTGTCTGAAAGTTGAGGAGCAGTCCAGACAGTACAGTGAATGATCACTGCATTTTCACTTGCATCTGCTGCCTCAGACAAAAATGTTTAAAGTAGCAGCTGTTACAGGTGTCAGAGGCTTCCGCAAAAGTCCAGTACACTTCAAAGGGCTTCAAATTCCTTGACAGCCTTTAAAATGCAAATCTTCCATTCAACCTCACACTAGAATATATTGCATTAGCCAGTGATTGACAGTTTTATTATGCCAGGGACTGGTGTTTGGTGGATTTGATGGGATCTCCATTGCTCGGCTTTGATGCTCACAACAATGTTTCTAAACACACTTGCTACGATTGACAGTTCCTCACCACATCAAAAGAAGCTAAGTCCTTTCACCCTCTTTTTCATGGCAGAAAGCACTTAACTTTTTCTCTGTTGGGGGTCTCCCTTATGGGTTTCTGATGGGGGCTCTCTGATGGGCGGGTCTGATGGGGGCTCAGGTGGGGGGGTCTGATGGCAGGGTCTGATGGAGGGGGCTGGTGGGGGGGAGAGGGTCTTCTGGTGGACTTTGAACGATACCTCAGTTATGCACAGAGCCCCTTGACCCACCGCGGGGTCCACTGCATCAGAGCCACGCTTGGGAAAACTTGCACCCATTCCCGCTGGGAGGATTTCCTGCTGTGATGATTGGTGCTTAACAGTCGGGGGTGGGAGGAACAGAGGAATTAGGAGCAGAAGTAGACAATTTAGCCCTTCGAGCCTGCTCTGCCATTCAATCAGATCATGGGGGTGGAAACTTTTGCTTCCAGCCTATTAATTGGATGTAAATGGGTGTAAATCCCCGATTTGCATACTCCCATCAGCACGGGGCATATGGCTCACTGCCGGCAGCGGCAGGGGACCGGAAAGTTGGAATAGGCGCCAATCCCGTTTTTCAGCCCTGTTCCATTCTCAGCTGGATCAGGAAACCCGCTCCCGGCATTGGGCAATGGAGAATCCAGACCCTTATGTCCCAAAATACCCAAGGAGGTTATTCCTATAGCAGCAACCCAAATAGTTCTGAACTCAAGTACTTAAAAAGGAACTTTAACATGGGTGGCACTGTGGCAGAGTGGTTAGCACTGCTGCCTCACAGCTCCAGGGTCCCGGGTTCGGGTGGCTGTCTGTGTGGAGTTTGCACTTTCTCCACGTGTCTGCGTGGGTTTCCTCCGGGTGCTCCAGTTTCCTCCCACAGTCCAAAGATGTGCAGGTTAGGTGGATTGGCCATGATAAATTGCCCCTTCATGTCCAAAAGGTTAGGTGGGGTTACTGGGTTACGGAGATAGGGTGGAGGCCTGGGCTTAAGTGGGGTGCTCTTTCAGTGGGTCGGCGAAGACTCGATGGGCCAAATGGCCTCCTTCTGCACTTTAAATTTTATGATTCTATATCTTCTATCTTGAATCCTAACCTTGAATCTTTTCCAAGAGTCAAATAGTTAATTCCTCTGTTGTTCAATTTTTAAAAATCGCTTTTCACCAAGGCCCACATTCACAAAGAAACGCTTACTTTGTGACGTGTTCAAGGATCAGACCAGGAATAGAATTCAGTCTTTGAAGCAATATCATTTAAAGTGTGAAAAGTAATTAGTCTGTTAGTGTGAAGCCATCAGAATCATTGCCAAATTTCAGCCTGCTAAAGCACCAACAGAACCAGAATGTCCTTCAGCCGCACTCAAGTAACTTCACTGAAAAAACAGCTCACCCTCGCTGGGATTTACAGCATTTTCCTTTTAACCAGAACCTTGAATAGAATAATCTTGTTGTACAAATTTATTTTCCCATAGGGAGATGGAAAATAAATGAAACAGTCTAGTTCTGTTGCTTTTTTGTTGTTGCGATGTCACAGCCCAGTTTGAAACTCAATCACACTAAAATGGTCACAGACTGTATCCTTAGATCTAGTCAATCTTCACACGTGTGCTTGGGAAACTTGAGTCCGCTTTGCTGAAGTGCTGGCTACATAGGCCTCTGACACCCAATCTTCTTCTCTTGGCTCGCAGTGGGAGAAGGTGATGACAGTCGATCGTGTGAAGCAGTTCTGGGTGTGTGACAGTGAAGACTCCTCTGGCTTCGAGCAGCTGGATCAGGTGTGACAAGACGTGAGGAAGTCTGCTTTCAGTGAGGCTCCTGCAGGCCACTTTGATCTTGCCTGGAAGGGAAGCAATGGGCCATTGAGCAAATTCTGACAGCTTAACTGGGAAGGGTGTGAGCAAGAAGGAGAGAGAGAGAGAGAGAGATAAGAAGAGTTTTTATTATATTTATTTGTACTGGGATTTTTCCATTTTTACAAATAACGCAACAAATCCTCAGGATTGGTACAGCAGAGCAGAAGGGCCTCAGCATTCATGAATACAGAAAAAGACAGGAGGACAACAACACAGTTGGTTCAGCTTAATCATTAAACTTGGTGCCTCTGTATGTACCAATTGTTAGCTGGGGAATGAGGGAGACGAGGATAAAGCCATGAAAACGTGGGAAAATGGCGCACCTTCACTCTCATACAGCCAACAAAATCATAGGATAAGATTTTTGCGTCATGTGCGAGTGCGCACCAGAACTTATCTCCCCCAATTCCAATCAAATCAGAGCCATCAATAAAACATTGTGACATCCTTTTCTCAGACTGTCTGTACCTTTGCAGGAACCAGTCAATAATTCTTTAACCCCAAAAGAACAAAAAATTTGCAAAGACTAATTCCGCGAGGATATTTTACATATAATCACATGACACAACAAATCCCCCAAATCCAGCACAGTGCAGAGTGAATACCATTGCACACATTTATACAGGGAAGACCTACAAATATTCATTCAGTTGGTTCAGATTATAATCATTGTGGTTGGCATTTCACCATCACACTGACAATGACAGGATAAAAAGATACTAGCAAGAGCAGGGGCTCTCACTATAACAGGATACCAGGTTATAGCCATGAGCATGTGGTCCTATGGTTCATGCGCCCCCCCCACCACCATCCCCCCCCCACCCCACCACCCCACTGTAAGACAAAAAAGGAAAATACTGTGCATTTGAAACCTAACTCCACCCCCCAGGACATCCAGGCACGAAGGAACATCCCAAGCAAAGGGGAACAACAGGATGCCACCCTCAATACAAGGCTTAGCTTGACATTGTACATTCCCGTATACAGGAGTCAGCAAACTAAGGATACATGCACCATACCAAGATTCGCTACACAACAGACCTCATTCCTCCCCAGTACATCAGAGACACTGCTCCGACCCCCTCAATACTGGAAGATTTGCACCACCCTACACCGAGGAAACCCCAACAACAAGGAGAAGAAGAATCGCCAAAATACCTACCAACTAAGGGTGGCATGGTGGGGCAGTGGTTATCACTGCTGCCTCACGGTGCCGAGGGCCCGGGTTCGATCCCGGCCCCAGGTCACTGTCCTTGTGAGGTTTGCACATTCTCTCCCGCCCTGCCGCTCCGACTCCGGCTGCCGAATTCTCTGGCGCCGTTTTTTTGGCGGGGGCGGGGATCACGTTGCGCCGGCCGGGGGCCATTGGCAGTGGTCCCCCCTGGCGATTCTCCGGGCCCCAATGGGCCGAGCCGCCGCCCGTTTTCGGCCCACCGATCTGCGGGTGGACCTGTGCCGTGGGGGCACTCTTTCCCTCTGCGCCAGCCTCTGTAAAGCTCCGCCATGGCCGGCGTGAAGAAGAAACCCCCTGCACATGTGTAGGGATCACGCCAGCGGTTCTGCGCATGCACCCAAACATGCTAGCGCTCCCGCACATGTGCCAACTCGCGCCGGCCTAGCCCCCGGATGTGCAGAGGATTCCGCAACTTCCGGGCGGCCCGATGCCAGAGTGGTTCACGCCACTCTTTGGCACCGGTACGGCCTGCCGGCCAGTTGGGGGAGAATCCCGGCCCCTGTGTTTGCTAATTTTATTGATATATAAGTGGCTTTTGATCTGTAATTGGCTTTGCTTAATTAGAAGCGTTTCCCTGTGGTTTTTTTTAGAACAGTTTAACTGTTAATTATCGAGCTATTTTTCCAGTGATGTTAATGTAGTTCATACTGTGTTAATAATAAAGTTTGTTTTAATGCAAAAGTTCCCTATTTGTCAGTGGCATCACTCCTGAAGCAAAGTGTAGTTTCCTCACAGTTTTACAAATTGGAAATCAGCCGGTTTTTAATATAAATTGAGATCTGGCCCGGTATCCGTAACACGATGAACAGCAAGATCTTATCAGCGCCAACGGAACCTGGAAAGGCCATAACCATGACAGGATGGGCGAGCAATATTCAGGATCCCTCCAGTGTTCCAATAAAGTCTCTGCACCTTTGCCACGTTGTCATCCCAAATGGCAGGTAGTGAGAAACCTAGGGCGTGGGCGAGGGTGCGAAGACCCATCACATCTAGCCGCATCACATGCCTTCAACCCTTCTTGACGCAGACTGAGGACAAGACAATGTACGAGCAGAGGACAGGGTCTCCAACCAACCCCAGGCCTCGAAGACCATATACAATATCCTCATCTTTAAAACCTGCCTGCTCCCTTTAAATTGTCCCTTTAAACCAACCCTTTATGGAAGCGAATGGGAGAGTGATTTATCTCCCTCCACTCGTTACTCCACAATAATCCTGCTGGGGGCGTGCTTCGCTGCTCCTCTCTCACACAGCCTGAAGGAGGAAGGTTGGGCGAGACAGGGGCTTCAGAATCCCCGCACAGGTAAGTCTGTCAAGAGTGGCAAGCTGACGGAGGTTGCTGCTCTGCAGAAGTTACCGGCCTTCACCTTGATGCTGACAGCATGACTGAACCATGGCTGCACTCACCAGCAAAACCACCTCTGAAAGTTGGGCCCCACCCTGGCCACCTCTGAAAGCTGGGCCCCACCCTGGCCACCTCTGAAAGCTGGGCCCCACCCTGGCCACCTCTGAAAGCTGGGCCCCACCCTGGCCACCTCTGACCGCCTCAATAAAACAAAGATTCCCTGACTTCACTCGGCTCCCCATCGCCAAAACCTAGCAAGGGTCGTCCAGGGAACACAACACAGGACATACACACCAGGAACAAATAATTATGGGTTGTACATCTGGGTAAAAAAAAGAATTAAAAGATGAGTGACGCCAAGAGCTGGCGAAAACGCAGCCGCCCCCGCACTCACATCACGTGACCCCCCCAAGACAGAAAGAGTTAAAAAAAGACTTGAAGAGATTAACTGGGTTAAAAAGGCAGTTTATTTTGCATGTGGGCTTTATGGTTTTCAATCTCAATGATCCGGACCATTTGACACTATGAATAATTCACTGTCAGGCTCTGAACATACATTTAACGTCTCAGAGACAATTATCAGATTAATTTCGGTTACAACAGAATTCTAATATTTTTGAAATGTTAAATTCTGGAAACTTGCTTTAACAGCACAATATAAACAAAACCGATAAATCCTAGAAGATAAAATACAGAACAGGGAAACTGTATTACACAGGCCTCAGTTAATTGGTGTCTGTAACTTGAGAATGTATCTATGGTTGTTTAGACTCCAGGGTAATAAGCTGCATACGTGTTATTAAATCTATGGCCCAGGTTTTTGCGACAACAGCTCCTGGAAATGACTGAAAATCTTTGGCTCCGCTGCCAAATAGGGCATTTCCAATTTTCGTGGGGACGGGTCTGGACTTGGGCCGAGTTTCGTGCGTGCACATTTTACAGGGGCGGCTGGCCATTTCAATCATCCAGATCAAGTCAGGCAGAGCCAGTTGGGTGATTCGCGATTGGCCCAGCACCTAGAACGGAGCATGATTTGGGGCCATCCTGGGCACAATGTGAAAGCTGAATCATGTCCATTATTTTATGTCAGCATTGCTTTGAAGTTTGACGATTGTGGATATGGGGTGAGTGGACAAGGAGGGACTAAGGGAAAAGTGTTGTGTGTGGAGACGTGTGTTGGCATCAGATGGCATTGAGTTGGCATGAGGGTTATAAGGTGCCATGCATAGAGGGGCATGTGTTGGCTTGGGTGCATGAGGTGCCATGGACAATGGGTAGATAGCATGCATTGGTATAGGAGGTACGAAGGGCTATTGGGGGTTGTCTGGGGGCATGAGATGGCATAGCTTGGCACTGTTGGGGCATGGGGATTGTGTGGTGGTGAGTATAGGAGTGTTTTCCAAGGCCTGATTATTGAGCCAGCCTTAACGTGGGGTTCGTCCCTCATTGTTAGGCCTTGGCTTAATAAACAGAGTAGACACACAACAATCTTGGATAAGACGGCTGTTTATTATCCAATGCTTGGTTTCGTGTACACGGGAGATGGATCTGGATAATGCCAAGATCGATCTGCTGAACACAGATAAAAACACATCAATTTTACAATTCCCAAAAATCAATAGCCCACCCCAGTTGGACTCGATCCAATTCCTGAAGCTGTCACGTTCAAACTTTATCCAATAAAATTACGATCAAACCATGATTAAGCTCATCCTGTCACCTGTTGTTTATCAAAATCTTTATGTCAATCTTAAGTTGTTTTCTCCATCCTAACTTCCTCCACACCCATTGTCCAGTTAGGGACAGGATGGCAGAACTGGCATCCTCTTCACTTCATGGAGTGTTTCAGAGGATATTGGGGGCCACTGATAAAACCTGTTTACCTCCAGTATGTAATCTGCTGACCACACATCTCCTGTGTCTCAAAAACATGGGCAAGTTAGCTAGCCTAAATCCCATCATGCATTGTGGCCACTGCTTGTAGGTAGAGTTTTCATGATTATCACCGCTATGTCCTAAAATACAGGATTAATGATTAATAATGATTACCCAGGGCACTTTCTATAATTAATCTCTACCCTTAATAAACTAACTTATGTAAAACTGCTCTAGTGGCATCCTAGCCATTCAGTTTTAAGAGGTCTCATCGCTGGACACCCCATTCAGTGAAGGCTGTCTTTTGTTTAAAAAATATAATTTTAACAAAGTGCTGAAGTTCAGTGACAGTACTTGTCCCCAGCCTCCCTCCATATCCAGCAACCTCTGCACTCCTTCTGGGAGCAGTGGACCTGACTTCCAATTCAACCCAGCTCCTTGGCAATGAAAATGGAAACTGTGGGCGGCCATTTTTAAAGCCTGCAATTCTCCCACCTCTGCTCACCTGACACGGGAGCAAAAATCTGGGCCAAAATCTCCCGTTCTGGAGATGCATTTATTCTAAAGGTAACCTGGAATCTATCTTATACTAATTTCTATTTTGTATCAGTCTTTACCTGCTGTGAATCAAGATACGTTTAATAGTTCAACAAGGTTTACAATTTTTTTTCGCCATGTTTTGATGGCTCTGCATGAAGTGACCATTAACAGTCAGTGTAAATATTCGCTGTTTCATTTAAGTTCTGCTGTCACCCAAGAAATTGGCAGGATAAAAGTAAGTTTTAAACGTACTTCATTTTAAGTGTTTTGCATTTCCCTAAACATTTTGCAGGCAGCATGCGAGAAGGAATCTTCGGAACTGTTGCAAGATCTTTCATGTTGAATGTTCTTAAATGATCTCCAATGACTGTCTCTGAAAACAAAATGCTTTCCATAGAATCCATAGTGTCCATTCGGCCCATCGAGTCTGCATTGACTCTCCAAAAGCACACTCTGCCTAGGCGCATTCTCCCACCCTAACGCCGAAAACCACATTGATCATGGCTAATCCACCTAACCTGGACATCTTTGGACTCTGGGAGGAAACCGGAGCAGTCGGAGGAAACCCACACAGACAAGGGAAGAATGTGTAAACTCCACACAGACAGTGACCCAAGGCTGCAATCGAACCTGGGTCCCTGGTTACCGTGCCGCCCACCATGCTGCTTTCAGTTGCTACTGATAAGACCATGAAAGTGGACAGGGCCCAAAAGCAGTACAGGGTTAATGAAGCGAGGTTAGCCTCGGCCTGTCGCTTCTGATAGAGTCAGCGCGTAACCTTTGTGCTGCCTGAGAATTCAAATGACTGTAGTGTGCAGTCAGTGCTGTTGAATGCTGTGTGTCTGAGCAGGGGATGGCAGAATTATGAGGATCTGTCATGACTTACAAGTCTCTACTACTTAAAGTCTGCCTGCGCTTCTTCAGGACGAGTTGTGATGTGGCTTGAGCAGGAGCTGCAGAACACTCAATAATGGCAAATGGCAGACAGCAGGTTCTAAGTGGTGCAGGAAGTGGAGAAGATGAGAAACGTCACCTCTCCACATGGCCTTCCAGACAAACTTTATTCAGGTAGTATGTGGGATCAGATAGCCATGGCAGTCAATGCCTGAGCACCTGGATACAATGCCACAAAAGGAATTGCGATATAGTAGCCATCACGGAGACGTGGTTGAAGGAAGGGCACAATTGGCAGCTCAGCATCCCGAGATTTGGAATCTTCAGGCGAGACAGAGGAGAGGGTAAAAGAGGGGGAGGCATTGCATTATTAGTTAAGGAGTCAGTTTCTGCGGTAAGGAGGGATGAAATCTTGGAGGGGGCATCAAATGAAGCTTTGTGGGTAGAGCTCAGGCACAAAAAAGGGACAGACACATTACTAGGTGTTTATTACTGACCCCAGATAGTCAGCGGGAAATTGAGGAGCAAATATGTGCGCAATTCGCAGAAGTGTGTAAAAATAACAATAGGGTAATTATATTAAATGATTTAAACTTTCCCAACAGCTTAGATAGAGTGGAGTTCTTAAAATGTGTACAGGAGAAAATATCTTTTCCTTCTCATCATATCCTGAATGGTTCTCTGGGCTTGTTACTCCTTCCTATTATGCTCGAGGGAACATGTCGGGCCTGTACCCTCCCCATTTCCTTTTTGAACACACCCCTACACACTTCTGTAGATTTCCCCACAGGTAACTCTTTCCAGTCTACCTTAGCCAGATCCTCCCTTATTTTACTAAAATCCGCTCTCCCCCAATCCAAAACCTTTTTTGCAATTGTCCATTTATTTGTCCATAACAAACTTAAACGGTACCATGGTGTGGTCCCTTTTAGCTCAATATGTAGAGGGTCCAACAATGGACGGTGCAGTGCTGGACCTAATCCTGGGGAATGAAGCCAGACAGGTGGTTGATGTGTTGGTGGTGGAGCATTTTTGAAAAATAGATTTAGAGTACCCAAATCATTTTTTTCCAATTAAGGGGCAATTTAGCGTGGCCAATCCACCTATTCTGCACATCTTTGGATTGTGAGGGTGTAACCCACGCAAACACAGGGAGAATGTGCAAACTCCACACGGACAATGACGCAGAATCAGGATCGAACCTGGAACCTCGGCGCCGTGAGGCTGCAGCGCTAACCACCGCCACTGTGCTGCCCACTGGTGGTGGAGCCTTTTGGTGATAGCGACCACAACATCTTTTTCCTGGTGATCACCAGTCTGCCCGGTGCAATTAGAATGTAAGCTGAACTCAAATGGCCATCAATAGAGATATTTGCTTCACACCATTTGGACTTATGAAAATGTCTTTATGGATGATGCCCAACATCTTCATCCTCTGAATATTTTTTTTAAACTTAGAGTGCCCAATTCATTTTTTTCCAATTAAGGGGCAATTTAGTGTGGCCAATCCACCTAGCCTGCACATCTTTGGGCTGTGAGGGTGAAATAAACGCAAACATGGGGAGAATGTGCAAACTCCACATGGATAGTGACCCATGACGGGATTGAACCTGGGACCTCGGCGCCGTGAAGCAACAGGGTTAACCCATTGCGCCACCATGCTGCCTCATCCTCTGAATATTAAGAACATCTTGGAAATCAACCTAGCATGCTACGTTTTATTGGTCAAAATATTGAATACAGGAGTTGCGACGTCTTGTTGAAGTTGTACAAGACATTAGTCAGACGACACATGGAATACTGTGTTCAGTTCTGGTCACCCTATTATAGGAAGGATACTATTAAATTAGAAAGAGTGCAGAAGAGAGTTACGAGGATGCTACCAAGACTTAATGGTTTGAGCTATAATGAGAGGCTGGATAGGCTGGGACTTTTCTCCCTGGAGCTTAGGAGGCTTAGAGGTGATCTTATAGAGGTTTATAAAATAATGAGGGGCATAGATAAGGTAGATAGTCAACATCTTTTCCCAAAGGTGGAGGAGTCTAGAACTAGAGGACATAGGTTTAAGGTGAGAGGGGAGAGATACAAAAGAGACCAGAGGGGAAATTTCTTCACACAGAGGGTGGTGAGCATCTGGAACGAGCTGCCAGAGACAATGGTAGAGGCGGGCACAATTTTCTCCTTTAAAAAACAGTTAGTTACATGGTCAGGGTGGGTACAGAGAGATATGGGCCAAATGCGGGCAAGTGGAGATGGTTAGCAGTTTCAAATTCCTAGGGGTACACATCTCCAAAATTCTGTCTGGTCCACCCACGTCAACACTACCACCAAGAAAGCACAACAGCACCTATACTTCCTCAGGAAACTAAGGAAATTCGGCATGTCCACAATAATTTTTACCAACTTTTACAGATGCACCATACAAAGTATCCTATCGGGCTGCATCACAGCCTGGTATGGCAACTGCTCAGCCCAAGACAGTAAGAAACTACAGAGAACATAGCCCAGTCCATCACACGAACCTGCCTCCCATCCATTGACTCCATCTAACCTCCCGCTGCCTGGGGAAAGCGGGCAGCATAATCAAAAACCCACCCACCTGGTTTACTCACTCTTCCAACTTCTTCCATCGGGCAGGAGATTTAAAAGTCTGAGAACACGCACGAACAAACTCAAAAACAGCTTCTTCCCCGCTGTTACCAGACTCCTAAATGACCCTCTTATGGACTGACCTCATTAACACTACACCCTGTATGCTTCATCCGATGCCGGTGTTATGTAGTTACATTGTGCACCTTGTGTTGCCCTATTATGTATTTTATTTTATTTCCTTTTCTTTTCATGCACTTAATGATCTGTTGAGCTATTCGCAGAAAAATACTTTTCACTGTACCTCGGTACACGTGACAATAAACAAAATCCAAATTCAAATCCAAATCCAAGTAGGATTATCTGAGTGATAGAAACTGGGCAGCATGGACAAGCTGGGCCGAAGGGCCTCTTTCCATGCCATAAACATCTACGAATCTATGACTCTATCAAGGGCATGGAATAATTCTGGCTTTGCATTCAATAATGTGCATAATATTTTAAGCATAACTTTATGTCACACTGTTATGAAAGATCAGTTGATTTTTAATGTTTAATGAACAAAACTAAGTCTGGTAAGGCACATGGCAGCTGACAGCTGTAGAGTTGTTTGTGGATGAATGCTGAATAAACTGAAAGGATCGGTATGCTGGATTTATCCTTACTTATGTTGTGTCACCAGGATCAGCCTTGTGTTTATATATTTACAAACCATATTTTCACACCACTCTGGGTTCTGGTGTAGCCACACCCTATTTCTTTAGGCTGAGTGGACATCTATCAAGTTCTACATCTCTGCACCGGCTTCAGTGGATTGCAGGCAGATAACCAGGTCCGAGGCCTAAGCTAACATTTATACTTAACAAGCTGTTAGGAGTGGGGCGCAAGAAGGCCAGGGTAATCTTTGCTTCCATTTCCTGTCTTCCTATCGAAGTAGGTCTTGGTGGCCCTCAGCACTCAGGGTTACTGCTATATGGAATGTCAGCAACTCTGTCACCCACACCTGCTGAGTTAAATGCAGAAATCTTCAGGTTGCTGTCAGTGATATCCTGCTCCTCCACGTGGTGCACTGCTGCAACCGCCATAGAGTCTGCACCAAATTAATGTCAAGGCACGAACTTGGGTTAATTGCCTACTTTTCTCACTCCAAAGGCAAATGGAAATGTTAGAGGGTGTAGAATCTGCTACACCTGTCTGCGTGGGTCTCACGCCCTACAATCCAAAGATGTGCAGGGTAGGTGAATTGCCCATGCTGAACTGCCCTTAATTGGAAAAAAAAAAGGGTACTCTAAATGTATTTTTTCAAAAGAATCGGCAGCAACTGAGTTTTTAATTTCATAAAGGTAAAAGTGTTGCTGAGCAACCTCTCTGGTCTTGAAAATTTAACTTTGCAAGTTTGTAGTCACATTCCGAAAAGAAAAGTAATATTGCAAATTTTTTTTAAAAAAAGAAAGTATTTTTTTTATGGTCTTTCTATTTGTTCTCTCTTCCTTAATCCCATGTGTGTGGCCCAATCTTTATTTTACTTTCTGCACAATGATTTAAACATAAATTATACTCAGCATTTTTGATTTACCATTTTAGATTCTGTGGCCTGGGTTTCATTCTGCCAGCAAGATACCTGGGGGTGGGGGGGGGGGGGGGTGGGGGGGGGGGGGGGGGGCGTTGCTACTCTGAGACCATGAACTTACACATCCTATAGAATGTAACTGCAGGGCTCCTTAGAGTGGGGCGACTGCCCAGATTGACAGGCAGTCCTTACATGGATCTAAAGCCTCGAAGAAAATTTAGGTTGGACAGTGAGAAGGGATCATTGAGGGATGTCCCGGATCATAAGGCCATGGGAGTAGCGGAACTGGTCCCAATCATAGGGAAGTGGATCTCATGGTGGTCCAGCAGGTCCCAATCATAGAAGGAAGGGTGCCATGCAGTGGAAAGGCCTGTTGATAGTCTCAGTTGAAGCAAGCAGATTGCAAGAGAGGGGGTGGGGATGGGGTGGGAGTGGGGGGTTCATTGAGTAGCTCGTAGGGTCTGGAGGAAGGATTTCCTACCCTCCCCCAAGACCTGCTGTAGAGGTACTTCGGTCAAAGTGTCAGCCTCTCTCACCATGTTTATGGTACTGGGTTTCTGAGATCCAGGTGACCTTGGTACCTGGGGTTAAAAATCAAATGACTGATAACATGAAGAGTCTAAGCCTCATTGCAATATTAAAATTATCAACCAGCCTATTGCAATTGAACCATAGAACCATAGAATGTACAGAGCAGAAGAAGGGCATTCAGCCCATCGAGTCTGCACCAACCATTGGAAAGAGCACCCTACTTATGGCCACACCTCCACCCTATCCCCATAATCCTGTACCCCTACCTAACCTTTTTTTGACAATTTAGCATGGCCAATCCATCTAATCTGCACATTTTGGACTGTGGGAGGAAACCGGTGCACCCGGAGGAAACCCACGCAGGCACGGGGAGAACGTGCAGACTCCGCATAGACAGTGACTGAAGACGGGTTACGAACCTGCGTGCCTAGCGCTGCGAAGCAACAGTGCTAACCACCATGCTACCATGTCGCCCATAAAGTTACCCACAACTAGTCCTGGCTCTTTCATAACCAGAAGTGGGGATACATACTCAGTGATCACCAATCCCTCAGTGACACATCCTCAATGATACATCCGCAGTGGTCACCAACCCCTCAGTGACACATCTTCAATGATCACCAATCCCTCAGTGACATATCCGCAGTGACACATCCTCAGTGATCACCAATCCATCAGTGACACATCCTCTATGATCACCAAACCCTCAGTGACACATCCTCAGTGATCACCAATCCCTCAGTGAGACATCTGCAGCGATCACCAATCCCTCAGTGACACATCCTCTGTGATCACCAATCCCTCAGTGACACAATCTCAGTGATCACCAATCCCTCAGTGACACATCCTCAGTGATCACCAATCCCTCAGTGTCATATTCTCAGTGACACATCCTCAGTGACACATCCTCAGTAATCGCCAATCCCTTTGTGACACATCCTCAGTGATCACCAATCCCTCAGTGACACAAATTCAGTGATCACCAATTCCTCAGTGACACAGCCTCAGTGATCACCAACCCCTCAGTGACACAAATTCAGTGATCACCAATCCCTCAGTGACACATCCTCAGTGACTCATCCTCAGTGATCACCAATCCCTCAGTGACATATCCTCAGTGATCACCAATCCCTCAGTGACACAAATTCAGTGATCACTAATCCCTCAGTGACACATCCTCAGTTATCACCAATCCCTCAGTGACAAAAATTCAGTGATCATCAAACCCTCAGTGACTCATCCTCAGTGACACATCCTCAGTGATCAGCAATCCCTCAGCGACACATCCTCAGTGATCACCAATCCCTCAGTGACACATTCTCAGTGATCACCAATCCCTCGGTGACACATCCTCAGTGATCACCAATCCCTCGGTGACACATCCTCAGTGATCACCAATCCCTCAGTGACACATCCTCAGTGACACATCCTCAGTGATCACCAATCCCTCAGTGACACTTCCTCAGTGATCACCAATCCCTCAGTGACACATCCTCAGTGATCACCAATCCCTCAGTGACACATCCTCAGTGATCACCAATCCCTCAGTGACACATCCTCAATGACACATCCTCAGTGATCACCAATCCCTCAGTGACACATCCTCAGTGATCACCAATCCCTCAGTGACACTTCCTCAGTGATCACCAGTCCCTTAGTGACACATCCTCAGGGATCCCCAATCCTCAGTGACACATCCTCAGTGATCACCAATCCCTCAGTAACAAATTCTCAGTGATCACCAATCCCTCAGTGACATATTCTCAGTGATCACCAATCCCTCGGTGACACATCCTCAGTCATCACCAATCCCTCAGTGACACATCCTCAGTGATCACCAGCCCCTCAGTGACACATCCTCAATGATCACCAGCCCCTCAGTGACACATCCTCAGTGATCACCAATCCCTCATAGCCACATCGTCAGTGATCACCAATTCCTCAGTGACACATCCTCAGTGACACATCCTCAGTGATCACCAATCCCTCAGTGACACATCCTCAGTGATCACCAATCCCTCATCGACACTTCCTCAGTGACACATCCTCAGTGATCCCCAATCCCTCATAGACACATCCTCAGTGACACATCCTCTGTGATCACCAATCCCTCAGTGACATATCCTCAGTGATCACCAATCCCTCAGTGACACATCCTCAGTGACTCATCCTCAGTGATCACCAATCCCTCAGTGACATATCCTCAGTGATCACCAATCCCTCAGTGACACAAATTCAGTGATCACTAATCCCTCAGTGACTCATCCTCAGTGATCACCAATCCCTCAGTGACACATCCTCAGTTATCACCAATCCCTCAGTGACAGATCCTCAGTGATCACCAGTCCCTCAGTGACAAAAATTCAGTGATCATCAAACCCTCAGTGACTCATCCTCAGTGACACATCCTCAGTGATCAGCAATCCCTCAGCGACACATCCTCAGTGATCACCAATCCCTCAGTGACACATTCTCAGTGATCACCAATCCCTCGGTGACACATCCTCAGTGATCACCAATCCCTCGGTGACACATCCTCAGTGATCACCAATCCCTCAGTGACACATCCTCAGTGACACATCCTCAGTGATCACCAATCCCTCAGTGACACTTCCTCAGTGATCACCAATCCCTCAGTGACACATCCTCAGTGATCACCAATCCCTCAGTGACACATCCTCAGTGATCACCAATCCCTCAGTGACACATCCTCAATGACACATCCTCAGTGATCACCAATCCCTCAGTGACACATCCTCAGTGATCACCAATCCCTCAGTGACACTTCCTCAGTGATCACCAATCCCTTAGTGACACATCCTCAGGGATCCCCAATCCTCAGTGACACATCCTCAGTGATCACCAATCCCTCAGTAACAAATTCTCAGTGATCACCAATCCCTCAGTGACATATTCTCAGTGATCACCAATCCCTCGGTGACACATCCTCAGTCATCACCAATCCCTCAGTGACACATCCTCAGTGATCACCAGCCCCTCAGTGACACATCCTCAATGATCACCAGCCCCTCAGTGACACATCCTCAGTGATCACCAATCCCTCATAGCCACATCGTCAGTGATCACCAATTCCTCAGTGACACATCCTCAGTGACACATCCTCAGTGATCACCAATCCCTCAGTGACACATCCTCAGTGATCACCAATCCCTCATCGACACATCCTCAGTGACACATCCTCAGTGATCCCCAATCCCTCATAGACACATCCTCAGTGACACATCCTCAGTGATCACCAATCCCTCAGTGACACATTCTCAGTGATCATCAATCCCTCAGTGACACATCATTCAAATGAAATTGGCACAGGCATCCCATGACGTGATCGTGGGGGTGTTTGTGTTTTTGCGAGCTCCTTTTAATCTGTTATTTTACCCTGCTGCACATTCAGTTTTGTCTTTTCTTGGGTTACATGGATTGTGCTATGTCCCCTGAAGTTCCCGATGGGTGTTTTTGTGAGAAAGTGTTGAGATAAAATGTTAATACCCTTGTTTGTTTGTGCCAGTCGGAGTAGTCTGGAAGGGGATAGCTTGCTGTGACTCAATTGCTACTGAACAGGCTCTCACCTTGGCAATGCAGTGTGCATCGGGATGATGGATGCCATCCAAAATGTCGTCTTGGCTGAGGATGTTGGCTCAGTGATGCCGGTCTTTAGATCTCACTTTGAGGAATTGCGGGGTTCCTTTAGGGGAGTGGTGGAGGTGCACGAGAAGGTTCTTGCACTCAAAAGAGCACTTTTCTTGGTATGGGGAAGTTGTGATCCTGCTGCATTATGTGTTGTCCATCCTGATGGATTCGGGAGATGGAGGCTGTCGTGTTAATCACCCTGGGGTAACACGGACTGCAACTGGATGCAGTTGTACTTGAAAGTAGACTCCAAACTTTGATGTTGGTTCAATATGTTTTATTGAACTTGTTAAGCAGTGCACACAGTTCGCTGTGGGTTTGACACTCTACTAATCTAAGCGTGCTTACTATAACTAACTAGACCAGACTAGTTCTGAGCCACGTGCGGAAAGTGCTAACTGATATATACACCCTGACTGTCACTACAGTTGTCACCAGTGGAAAGAGGCAGAGTGTTGGTGCCTCGTGTGTTTTGTAGTGGGAGACCACCTTCTCGTGTTCTGCCTGGTGATTGGTTGTGTTCTGTCCTGTGTGTTGATTGGCTGTACTGGGTGTCTGTCACTGCCTGTCTGTATCTCATTATGTGCATGACTGCATATCATAACATCTCCCCTTTTTAAAAAAATGTTGGTTGCTTGGAGCATATGCGACTATTTACATGTAGAACTATTTACATTAAATGGCGAGTGGATGAAAGCGAGTGGATGAATATATACATAAGAGGTATCGAGCGTGCTGATACAGAACACAATTTACAAGTTAAATGTCTATAAGTCCAATCTTTGGGGCTTGCGTCTGATCCTTGTCGACCGCCTGAGAGGTGGCGGTGGGGACGATGGCGCCTTGACAGGTGGGATTGCTGCCAGATTGGTGTCCTCGTGGTGCGAGGTGTCCGGAGGAGGCATAACAACATATGGAAAAGTAGGATCTGGTGGTGGGCAGGCAATTTTGCGCAGTGCCCTTCTGTTGCGCCTGACAATGGAGCTATCAGCCATACAAACGATCTGGGAGCAGCCTGTCGAACAACAACAGCAGGAGCTGACCAGCACCTTCCGGAGTTGGCACAGGCAAATCGGTACCATGAGCATCGTACATCAGCTTCTGCCGGTTCCTGAGTTGCTGCACCTTTTGCAGCACAGGGAGGTGATCCATGTCTGATAAGTGTATGGCCGGAACAGTCGTCCGCAGGTCTCTGTTCAGGAGGAGTTGAGCCAGAGACATACCGGTGGACAGAGGGGTTGCCCTGTACGCCAACAGTGCAAGGTTGAAGTCAGAAGCAGAGTCCGCAGCCTTGCAGAGCAGTTGCTTCACTATATGGACCCCTTTCTCAACCTTCCCGTTGGACTGCGGGTAATGTGGTTGAATTGTTACGACTTGGTGAAGTTGGACCACTCTTGGCTGTGGAAGCAGGGACCATTGTCACTCATGACAGTGAATGGAATACCGTGCCTGGCAAATGTCTCCTTGCAGGCCTTGATGACTGTCCTTGATGTGAGGTCTGACAGCTTCACAACTTCCGGGTAATTTGAGAAGTAATCTATGATGAACACATTGTCACGCCCATTGGCATGAAAAAGGTCGATTCCCACCTTGGACCACAGAGAGGTCACGATCTCGTGTTGCTGGAGTGTTTCTTTTGTTTGAGCAGGCTGGAAACGCTGGCAGGTCGCACAATTGAGGACCATGTTGGATATGTCCTGGCTGATTCCAGGCCAATAGACAGCCTGCCGGGCTCTGCGCCTACACTTTTTGACACCTAGGTGTCCCTCGTGGATTTGTTTGAGCACTAAGCTCTGCAGACTGTGAGGAATAACGATACGATCTAGCTTGAGGAGGATCCCCTCGACGACCGTCAGGTCGTCCTTCACATTGAAGA
Source organism: Scyliorhinus torazame (assembly GCF_047496885.1). Taxonomy (NCBI): domain Eukaryota; kingdom Metazoa; phylum Chordata; class Chondrichthyes; order Carcharhiniformes; family Scyliorhinidae; genus Scyliorhinus; species Scyliorhinus torazame. Next base: position 61,629,813 of record NC_092707.1, read on the forward strand.
ACTGAGGGCATTGCCCTTTTTGCCAGCCATTTGCGAGGTGATGCATTACACGCTGCAGAAGAGGGTCCTTGGCAGTCTCTTCACGAATGCTGATCACTTTTTCATCTGAGGCCGGGAGGTTGCTGGCACACAGCTGCACCTGTGCCGCAATCTGGTGGATGAAGTCAACCTGTTCACAGGGCGAGGTGATGGAGCGGGGCAGGGCATCCGCAATTATAAGCTCCTTTCCTGGTGTGTATACTAACTCAAAATCGTACCTTCGGAGTCGAAGGTGAATGCGCTGAAGCTTGGGCGTCATTCAAGTCCTTATGAATGATATGGACCAAGGGTCTGTGGTCAGTCTCCACTGTGAATGTTGGTAGACCGTAGACGTAGTCATGGAACTTTACAATGCCGGTTAGGAGGCCCAGGCATTCTTTTTCTATTTGGGCGTACCTCTGTTCAGTAGGAGTCATGGCTCTTGATGCATAAGCCACTGGAGCCCAGGACGAGGAGTCATCCCTCTGGAGGAGCACCGCACCAATGCTGTCCTAGCTTGTGTCTGTGGAGATTTTTGTCTCCCTGTCCGGGTCAAAAACGCTAGTACCGGAGCAGTGGCGAGCTTTGCTTTGAGTTCGAGCCACTCTGCTTGATGTGTGGGTAGCCACTGGAATGCAGTGGACTTCTTCACCAGATGCCTGAGAGCCGTGGTGTGTGAGGCCAGGTTGGGAATGAATTTTCCCAATAAGGTCACCATTCCGAGGAAGCGTAGTACCGCCTTCTTTGTCTTCCGGGGTCTTCATGGCGTTAATGGCCTTGACCTTGTCCGAATCTAGTCGCACACCCTGCTGGGATATCTGCTCGCCCAAGAACTTGATGGTTGACATGCCAAAGGAACACTTGGCCTTGTTCAGCTTAAGGCCGTTTGCATGGACACGTCGAAAGACTTGTTTGAGGCGAGATATGTGTTCCTCGGGCGTCGTGGACCATATGATTACATCATCTATGTAGACACGCACACCCTCAATGCCCTCCATCATCTGCTCCTTGATCCTGTGGAAGATTTCAGAGGCTGAGACAATGCCGAACGGCATCCGGTTATAACAGTACCTTCCAAATGGTGTGCATCATCTATGTAGACACGCACACCCTCAATGCCCTCCATCATCTGCTCCTTGATCCTGTGGAAGATTTCAGAGGCTGAGACAATGCCGAACGGCATCCGGTTATAACAGTACCTTCCAAATGGTGTGTTGAATGTGCAGAGCTTCCTGCTGGACTCGTCCAGTTGTATCTGCCAGAAACCATGCGATGCATCTAGCTTTGTGAAGAATTTGGCGTGTGCCATCTCACTGGTCAGTTCCTCCCGCTTCAGGATCGGGTAGTGTTCCCGCATTATGTTCTGGTTAAGATCTTTGGGATCTATGCATATCCGCAATTCTCCTGAGGGCTTCTTCACACAGACCATCGAGCTGACCCAGTCAGTCGGTTCCGTCACTTTGGAGATGATGTCCTGGTCTTGGAGCTCCTGTAGCTGTGCTGTTAAACGTTCCTTCAGAGGAGCCGGCACCCGGCGTGGTTCATGGATTACAGGCGTGGCTTCAGGCCTGAGTAGGATCTTGTAGAAGTATGGCAGAGTGCCCATTCCATCAAACACATCCGGATATTGAGCAAAGATGTCATCACTGTCAGCCTGAAGATCCACATTGGAAGAAGATATGGAATGGACTCGCTGTACGAGGTTGAGTAGCTTGCATGCATGGGCACCGAGCAGGGATGCCTTATCAGGCTTGACGATTTTGAATCGCAATTTGATATTGATGGTCTTGTTGGAGACGAGTAGATGACAAGATCCGAGTGCAGTTATGGCATTGCCATTATAATCGAGGAGCTGGCAGGATGGCGGAAGAATTTTGGGTTGCTTTTTAATGCGGTCAAAATCAGCTTGAGAGATGAGATTGGCAGAAGCACCAGTGTCCAGCTTGAACTGGATGCTGCATTGATTTACTTGCATGACAGCAGGCCATTCGTCTGCGGAATCCACATTGAGGATAGATAGGCGTCTTGCTGAATTTGAGGAGGCATACTCACATGTAGTGATGATGCCCACACGATAGGGGGACTCCAGGCAGTCGTCCTCTGGATCCGTAGTGCTACCAGGATCAGAATCCGGTAAACCTTGCTGTCCACATCGAACGCGCTTGTGTTGGAATTGGGATCGCTGGCCCTTGACTGGTGGTGCAGACCTGCACAAGGCTGCATAATGTCCAGGCTTCCCACAATTTAGACATCACCTGCCTTTTGCAGGGCATTGCCGCTTTAAGTGGGCGGTGCCGCAGTTCGGGCAAGTCATGACGTTGACGTCGTTACGCTCCATGCGTCGTCGCACATGCACAGTGCGGTCAGCCGATGTTCGCACCTGCGCAGTTTGGTTTCCGGCCGCTTCGTTCACCCGTTCGTATTCCGCATGCGTGGGGCCCCGGGAAAAGCGCGCAAAATGGCTGCTTTCATCGATACTGAGGCGCTGAATCCGGGCGATGGCCTGTACACTCTCTGCCTTGTGGGAGACAAGTTTTCCAGATTCTGCCGATTTGAAACGGGAGTACCGATTTCTCACGTGCTCATGCACTATACACGTCTCGATTGCGACTGGCAGAGTCATGTGCTTAATTTTGAGGAGTTGCTCCTGCAAGGAATCGGAGTGCACCCCAAACACAATCTGATCCCTGATCATGGAATCAGTGGTTGCACCATAATTGCAGGACTGCGCTAATATACGGAGATGAGTGAGAAAGGATTGGAAAGGTTCATCCTTACCTTGAAGGCGTTGCTGGAAGATATAGCGCTCAAAGCTCTTGTTTGTTTCGACTTCACAGTGACTGTCGAACTTCTCCAAAACGGTCTTGAATTTGGTCTTGTCCTGGCCGTCGGTAAAATTAAGCGAGTTGAAAATCTGGATGGCTTGGTCCCCCGCGGTTGATAGGAGCAGCGTGATTTTTGTGGCATCGGACGCATCCTCGAGGTCTGAGGTCTCAATGTAGAGAAGGAACCTTTGCTTGAAGACCAGCCAGTTGGCACCTAGATTGCCGGAGATCCGTAGCTGTGGACCTTCTCCACGCCGCTGGAAGGCACTTGCTGGTCGTCATGGAATCACTCGAGGTAAAACACTTAGAGATAGTAGACTACTGGTACCATGTTGTGTCAATCACCCTGGGGTAACACGGACTGCAACTGGATGCAGTTGTACTTGAAAGTAGACTCCAAACTTTGGTGTTGGTTCAATACGCTTTATTGAACTTGTTATGCAGTGCACACAGTTCGCTGTGGGTTTGACACTCTACTAATCTAAGCGTGCTTACTATAACTAACTAGACCAGACTAGTTCTGAGCCACGTGCGGAAAGTGCTAACTGATATATACACCCTGACTGTCACTACAGTTGTCACCAGTGGATTGGATTGGATTGGGTTGGATTTGTTTATTGTCACCTGTACCGAGGTACAGTGAAAAGTATTTTTCTGCGAGCAGCTCAACAGATCATTAAGTACATGGAAAGAAAAGGGAAGAAAAGAAAGATAAAAGAGAGAGGTTAGTAATAGTGGTAGTTTTAGAATTCATTTTTAAAAGATTAGAACGAGTATAAGTTAAGTAAAAAGTGGATCTGTTTGGGAGAGCTCGCAGAGAGTCGCCTCGCTCCGGCGCCATCTTGAGAAAATAGAGGCAGAGAAAGAGGCAGAGTGTTGATGCCTCGTGTGTTTTATAGTGGGGGACCACAACCTTCTAGTGTTCCGACTGGTGATTGGTTGTGTTCTGTCCTGTGTGTTGATTGGCTGTACTGGGTGTCTGTCCCTGCCTGTCTGTATCTCATGATGTGCATGAGTGCATATCATGACAGAGGCCATGCAAGGTGTGCCCTTGAGCCGGGTCCCTGGCGAGTTCCCAATTGAGTTTGAAAATTGGCTGTCATGCTTTTGGTAATCTTCCTTTGAAGGCTGGGTGCATCAGCATCATTGTGGAGCACAATGTATCCTGTCTTTGAGACTGGGGATTGGTTTGGCTCACCAATCACTGGCGCTATATTGTCCTGTTCTCGATGCTTGTCGTGAGGAGTTGGAGGGGGCCGGATGGGTCGAGTTATTCACAGCTCCAGGGTCGCAGGTTCAATTCCTGGCTTGGGTCACTGTTTTTGTGTGGAGTCTGCACGTTCTCCCCGTGTCTGCGTGGTGCACCGGTTTCCTCCCACAGTCCAAAGATGGGCGGGTTAGCTGGATTGGCCATGCTAAATTGCCCTTAGTGTCCAAAAAATGTTAATTGGGGGGTTACTGGGTTGCGGGGTTAGGGTAGATACGTGGGCTTCAGTAGTGTGCTCTTTTGCAAGGGCCGGTGCAGACTCGATGGGCCGAATGGCCTCCTTCTGCAATGTAAATTCTATGATTTCCCCCAGCCTGGGCTTAGGCTGTGGAATGCCTGGGCAGCAGAGAGACAGCATGGTGGGAGTAATGTTGTCTTGTGCTTCGATTGTTGGAATCCTTGGAGATCCTGAAGAATGCTCGTTGATCCTTCTTCATCCTTTGCCTTCTCCTGCAACATGGAAAATATCTTTTTTCTGCAGTTAGCTCTGTGGGTTTTCTGTTATCCTGGACGTTACTCCTGGTTGATTATGTTGTTGATTATTCATTGCTGTCTTTTTTCCCCCCCGGGAGGTGAGCTTTGACTATCCTGTTCCAGCAAAATCATATTGGGCAGGATTCCCGTTTGGGAGACTTCTCCCGCCAGTGATGAATCACCTCTGATTTGCGTTCATGCTGGCAGTGGGGATCCAGAGACGATTCTGGTGGTGGTGGGGGAGGGGGGTGGGAGAGCTCTGGTGGGGGTTGGTGGGCAAGATTTGCATTGTGGGGGAGAGGTGTCCTCTGATGGACTTTGAGGGTATCTCCCTTAAAGAGTTATCCACTTTGTCCATCGTGAGGTCCACCGTGCATGGGCCGCACTGGGAAATACCTGCACCAATTCTCGCCCACGTGAATCCCGGCCTAGAGGACCAGAGAATTATGTGGACTTGGAGAATCTGGTGCCCAGCCGGTTAACAGGGTGCATATGGGGCGAACTGATATGTGCGCAGTTCTACTCCTTTTTCGTATTGTCTCTTATAATCCCTGTGGTTGGGGAAGGGCTGTGTTTTTTCTAATGACCCCCTTGTCCAGTTTATAATGAAGATGAGTGGAGCAGGGACAGGCTGTGGGGTGGATGGTTCGGGTTGGTCGGGTTAGGTCAGACCACATTGAGATTGAGGAAGGCCCCCCCCCCCCCCCAGTTAGAGTTAATCCATTTCAGGTTTTTTAAAAAATTATTTATTTTGCTTTTTTTTATGATATCGAATTGAAGAATCCATGTCTTTATCCTCGATTGCCTGGGCAGATTTTCTTTTTATCCTGGAGAGGACTGAGTTCCCTCTGACTTTTCCTTGAGGTTGAGTTTTTTTCTCTCTCTCCACTTGGGTCTCCCTCTTTACTCCTGTCTTGAGCTATTTGAACGTGATGATGATTATTGGTGCAGGTGGAGGTAGCATCGGTAGTTGTGGTTGGGTTGTTGAAGGAGAGATTACGCTGAGTATCGTTCCTGCAACAGTGGTCACCTGGAGCTAGTCTGCGTTCCCTCCTTGTTTTTTTTTCTCTCTACTCTTTGGGGCGATTCTCCGATTGCGGGACTAAGTGCCCGCGCCGTCGTGAACGCCGTCGCGTTTCATGACGGCGCGAACAGGCCCCCGCCGCAACCGATTCGCAGCCAGAAAAGGGGCCAGCAGCGGCGCCACGAAAAACGCGGTGGGCGTTGCGCAGGACTGGCGTCATCATCGCGCACACACCGGGGCCCGACATGGAAGAGCCCATCGCGCCGCTGCCCGCTTCCGGAACAGCGATCTGGAGGCACTTCTGGAGGCAGTGGAGGAGCGCCGGCCCATCCTCTTCCCCATACGCGGACACCGGCAGCCATGCAGAACCGTGAGGCGTGGATGGCGAGAGGTGGGGGCGGCAGTCAGCGCTGTGGGGCACACACCCCCCACAGGAGACCAGTGCAGGGAGAAACTGCACGACCTCACGAGGGCAGCGAGGATAAGTACCCTGACACTCATGGATAGAATTTACAGTGCAGAAGGAGGCCATTTGGCCCATCAAGTCTGCACCGGCTGTTGGAAAGAGCCCCCTACCAAACCCACACCCCCACCCTATCCCCATAACCCAGTAACCCCACCCAACACTAAGGGCAATTTTCGACACGAAGGGCAATTTATCACGGCCAATCCACCTAACCTGCACATCTTTGGACCATGGGAGGAAACCGGAGCACCCGGAGAAAACCCACGTAGACACGGGGAGAACATGCAGACTCCGCACAAACAGTGACCCAAGCCGGGAATTGAACCTTGGACCCTGGAGCTGTGAAGCAACTGTGCTAACCACTGTGCTACCGTTCTTCCCCCGGGCAACGCCCTCCCCCTTGCCCACGCTGCGGGGCGGGGGCGGCTACGGCCCCACATTGCACCCGGGACACATGTGGAACCCCCCACCCCACCCAGTGGGCAGGTGCCATGGCGTGGGCCGTAGTGTCCCCAACCGTCTGACACTGCACCAGCCCCACAGTCCACACCCTCACACCCCACCGCCTGACACTGCACCAGCCCCACAGTCCACACCCTCACACCCTACCGCCTGACACTGCACCAGCCCCACAGTCCACACCCTCACACCCTACCGCCTGACACTGCACCAGCCCCACAGTCCACACCCTCACACGCCACTGCCTGACACTGCACCAGCCCCACAGTCCACACCCTCACACCCCACCGCCTGACACTGCACCACCCCCACAGTCCACACCCTCACACCCCACCACCTGACACTGCGCCATCGCCACAGTCCACACCCTCACACCCCACCACCTGACACTGCGCCATCGCCACAGTCCACACCCTCACACCCCACCACCTGACACTGCACCAGCCCCACAGTCCACACCCTCACACGCCACTGCCTGACACTGCACCAGCCCCACAGTCCACACCCTCACACCCCACCGCCTGACACTGCACCACCCCCACAGTCCACACCCTCACACCCCACCACCTGACACTGCGCCATCGCCACAGTCCACACCCTCACACCCCACCACCTGACACTGCGCCATCGCCACAGTCCACACCCTCACACCCCACCACCTGACACTGCACCAGCCCCACAGTCCACACCCTCACACCCCACCGCCTGACACTGCACCAGCCCCACAGTCCACACCCTCACACCCCACCGCCTGACACTGCACCACCCCCACAGTCCAAACCCTCACAACGCCCCTTCCACCCCCTCACATACGATCCCACGAGTCTAATGAAACGTGCATTACTGTGTTCTCCAGGGCCACACGAGCACCGCCGTGGAACTGCCCATTCACCCCGCCGCCGTACAGCCCCAACCTCTTCCGCCACAGGGACGCACGGAACAGAGGGGAACGACCACGGGCAGGAGGGCCATCCTCTGAGGCCGGGCCATCGAGGCGTGACGCACAGAGGACAGGCAGAGATGTCAGGACGGACAGTAATGATTCTTATGACAGTGAGTCGGACGAGGAGGGGACAGCGAGCCCGGACAGTGACGCACAGAGGACGTCACGACATTTGAGGCACAGGGGCACGGCACCTGGCATCGGCCGTGGTCTCAATGCACTGGGCCAAGGTTCCACACAGGAGACACCAGGGGCGGGATTCTCCGACCCCCCGCCGGGTCAGAGATTCGCCGGGGGCTGGCGTGAATCCCGCCCCCGCTGGTTGCCGAATTCTCTGGCACCGGATATTCGGTGAGCCCTCCCCGGCGATTCTCCAGCCCGCGATGGGTCAAAGTCCCGCTGCTGGAATGCCTGTCCCGCCGTCGATAATCAAACCACCTCTCTTACCGGCGGGACAAGGCAGCGCGGGCAGGCTCCGGGGTCCTTGGGGGGGGGGGGGGGGGTGCGGGGCGATCCGGCCCCGGGGGGTGCCCCCACAGTGGCCTGGCCCGCGATCGGAGCCCACCAATCCGCGGGCGGGCCTGTGCTGTGGGGGCACTCTTTTCTTTCCGCCTTCGCCATGGTCTCCACTATGGTGGAGGCGGAAGAGACCCCCTCCACTGCGCATGCGCGGGGATGCCGTGAGCGGCCGCTGATGCTCCCGCGCATGCGCCGCACGGCAAAGTCATTTCCGTGCCAGCTGGCGGGGCACCAAAGGCCTTTCCCGCCAGCTGGCGGGGTGGAAATCAGTCCGGCGCGGGCCTAGCCCCTCAAAGTGAGGGCTCGGCCCCCCAAGATGCAGAGAATTCCACACCTTTGGGGCGGCGAGATGCCGGACTGATTTGCGCCGTTTTTGGCGCCGGTCGGCGGACATCCTGCCGATTGCGAAGAATCCTGCCCCAGAGCTGGGGACAGACGAGGACCTAGGGGCCGTGGCACTGCTGTCACCCACACCCTCCAACATCGCAGATGCACTCACCTCGGTTGGGCAAGTAAGTGACGAGGCTTCTGGTTCACAGACTGGTGTGAACCACACAGCCAAACCGGTACAGCAGGTGGAGGTCGGAGCAGCCGAGGGGCTGGACGGTTGGAGGGCAACCCAGGCCCAGCACCCAGCTGCCGTCCAGACTGTCCCCGGGTTCCTGGGCATTCCAGGCCCACCCACAGACCCGATGCATTTGCTACCCCAGGGACCAGACGACGAGGTGACGGCTGTCTTCCAGCAACTGCAGACGCAGCTGGAGGAGTCCATCCGCGTCCATGAGCAGGGAGTGGTGCCGGTCATTGCTGACACCCAGGCCGACACCGCACGGGTGGCGTCCGCAATGGAGGCAATGGGGGAAACGGTTTCGGCCATGGGTCAGGTTCTTCAAGGCGTGGGGCTTAGTGCGCACCTGTCATCCGTGGCCCAGGACAGGGCTGCCCTCTCACAGGCAGTCATGCGCCAGAGCCAGCTGGACATTGACGCCGCGCTCCGGGGTCTGGCCCATGTCATGATATTCAGATAAACATCATAGCACAAACATACATACATATTGACGGACAGATCAACGGACCAATCAACACACACACAACACCACAGCCATTCACAGGCAAGAGCATACACAGTACAAAACAGGGAACACGACACTTCCCGCTCATTTCAGCAGGAGACAGCTCAGGGCACAGAGCTCATAGCAAGCCACTCAGACATCCACCATGTGCTGAGTGCCACTACAAGATAGTATTAGGAATAGGTCCACAGATTCTAGGGTTATGATCGAACCTCAGTAACCAGTTTACCACTGTAAATAAATGTTAGCAATAAAACTGAGTTGTACCATTCGCAACCGTGTTGGTTCGTCTGTGTAGCAGAGCACCCAACACATCATAGTACCAGGAGTAACTGTGGGACTTACCTACGAATCCTCCGGAATCTGCCATCCTGTGCCATGGACACCGTCAGCACACCGCAGCCGCTACAAGTCGCTGGAAACCTTGGCGTTAATTGGAAACTGTTCAAACAGCGCTTTCAGCTCTTCCTGGAAGCCAGGAGAGCACTTCGGACACCAGAAAGATCGCCATCTTCCTCTCCACGGCAGGTCAACACGCCATCCATGTCTACAACTCCCTGGTGTTCGCAGAAGGTGAGGACAAGACCAAGTACAAGACGGTCCTTCTCAAACTCGACCAACACTTCAACGTCGAGGTCAACGAGAGTTTCGAGAGGTATCTCTTCCAGCAGGGCCTGCAGGGTAAGGATGAGCCCTTTCCATCCTTCCTTAGCATCTCCGTATCCTCGCGCAGTCCTGCGGTTACGACACCACCTCCGATTCCATGATTCGGGACCAGATCGTTTTTGGGGTCACCTCGGGTACCCTACGCCAGCAGCTCTTAAAAATAAAAGGCCTCACCCTAGCCTCCGCAATCGAAGCCTGTGTCCTGCATGAAAACGCAACTAGCCGCTACTCACAATTTCAGGCGGCCGAATCGGCGCGGCAGGAGTCCTACGCGGCCGGATCGGTGAGGCAGGTGTCCTACGAGGCCGAACGGGTCCAGGCGATCGAGCTCCTCCCAGCCCGCGGCCCGGACGAGGGCGGCCATTTTGCACGCTTTTCGAGGCCTCCCCCGTTTGTGCGCGCCAAAAACGACATTGACACAGAGGGACGTGATGCGCAGGCGCGCTCGATGCAAGACCAAACTGTGCATGCGCGGTGGTGCAACGAACGCCATAACGTCACGACGTGCGGCAACTGCGGAGCCGCACATTTAAAGCAGCAATGTCCCGCAAGAAACCGACCCTGCCTCCGCTGTGGCAAGTTGGGCCACTACGCTGCCTGCTGTCGAGCAGCTCAACCTGCCAATGTTCCCCAATTCCGACAACCTCGCAGGGATGTGCGGACCATTCAGCCCCCTTACTACGAGTCGTGCCCAGACGATATACAGACCAGTGACAGACGACCGGGACGCCTTCCGTGTTGCGGTCATTGATGGGAACCGGATGTCTCCAGCCAGGACCCACCAGCCGTTACAAGTGAACACTGTCAATCCGGGTGATGAATGGTGTGCCACCCTAACGGTCAACCAATCACCGATAACATTCCGTCTGGACACTGGCGCCTCCGCCAACCTCACAGCATGGTCAGCCTTCTACGCCATGAAGGTCAGAACACCAATTCGGCCATCCCGTTGCAAGATGGTCGACTACAATGGGAACGTTATCCCGGCTATGGGATCCTGCCAGCTCCAGGTGACACACAACACACACACGCCCACACTCTCATTCGAGATAGTCGGGTCATCAAAGGACTCCCTGCTAGGCGCATAGACATGCAAGGTTCTCCACCTCGTACAACGAGTCCACACTCTGTCTCCAGAAGGCACATCTGACTTCCCGGATGCAGAATTCAGAGCACAGCTCCAATCGCTCCTCGCCCACAACCAGGAGGCAGTCAAGGGCATGAGAACACGGCCCTACACCTACAGAATTCGGCTCAAACCGGACGCCACCCCGGTCATTCACGCACCTCACAGGGTCCCAGCGCCACTCAAAGACCGCCTCAAGCAGCAGCTGCAGGATCTCCAGGACCAAGGGGTGCTATCCCGGGTCACGGAGCACACGCCATGGGTCAGCTCCAAGGTGTGTGTTAAGAAGCCCTCCGCTGAGCTCCGGATCTGCATTGATCCAAAAGACCTCAACAACAAGATAATGAGGGAACACTACCCCATACCCAAATGGGAAGAGATCACGAGCGAAATGGCCCGGGCTAAAATCTTCACAAAGCTTGATGCCTCAAAGGGTTTTTGGCAGATCCAACTGGATCAGTCCAGCCGAAAGCTGTGCACCTTCAACACCCCTTTCGGCAGGTTCTGCTATAACAGAATGCCATTTGGCATCATCTCGGCATCCGAGGTCTTTCACAGGATCATGGAGCAGATGATGGAGGGCATCGAAGGGGTGCGCGTCTACGTGGACGACGTCATCATCTGGTCCACCACACCACAGGAGCACATCAGTCGTCTCCAGCGCGTCTTTGCGCGCATACGGGAAAACGGCCTGCGCCTCAACCGAGCCAAGTGTTCTTTCGGCCAATCCGAGCTGAAGTTCCTGGGGGACCACATTTCCCGGTCAGGGGTCCGTCCGGATGCAGACAAGGTGAGCGCCATTACAGCCATGCCGCAGCTGGCAGACAAGAAAGCAGTACTACGCTTCCTAGGCATGGTCAACTTCCTGGGAAAGTTCATTCCCAACCTTGCCTCCCACACAACGGCTCTGCGCCACCTCGTCAAGAAGTCCACGGAGTTCCAGTGGCTGCCCACACACCAGAAGGAATGGGAGGAGCTCAAAATTGAGCTCACCACAGCCTCGGTATTGGCGTTCTTCGATACATCTCGTGACACTAATATTTCGACTGATGCCAGCCAGTCCGACATTGAGGCGGTACTCCTACAGCGGGATGACACTGCGTCATGGGCCCCGGTCGCCTATGCCTCGCGGCCATGACCCCCACAGAACAGCGCTACGTGCAAATCGAAAAAGAGTGCCCGGGTTTGCTGACCGGAATAGACAAGTTCCATGACTACGTGTATGGTCTCCGCATCATCCTCCTGTTCAGAGTCGCTGGCCTCTTCGGCCTCACCTGATTGTTCCTCCTCCATCACATTGCCACTCTGTTGGGCGATGTTGTGCAGCACGCAATGGGCGACGACGATCCTTCCGACCCTGTCGGGGTCGTACTGCAGAGCACCCCCTGAGCGGTCCAGGCACCGGAACCTCATTTTCAGGAGGCCGAAGCACCTCTCCACTACACCCCTGGTTGCTGCATGGGCCTCATTGTACCGGCTCTCCGCGTTGGTCTGTGGCCTCCGTATGGGCGTCATCAGCCACGGATAGCCCCTGTCGCCCAGCAACCAGCCCCTCATCCGGGGTGGGTGACCCTCGAAAATTGTGGGGATGTAGGACTGCGCCAATATAAAGGCGTCACACACGCTTGCCGGGTACTGGGCGCACACGTGCATTATTCTCATTCCCTGGTCGCACACCACCTGGACGTTCATCAAATATGTGCCCTTCCTGTTTAGGAAGACGTCCCTGTCCCGCGAGGTTGACGTGCACACCATCCACGATGTCCTGTACCATCGGGATGCCGGCCACTGAGGTGAATTGCGATGCCCTGGCAGCCTGGTGCGTGTGGTCCTCCGGGAAATTGATGTATCTTCCTCGACTGCATAAAGGCGATCGGTGACTGCCCAGATGCACCGGTGCACCGAGGCCTGACTGATACCGCAAAGGTCCCCGCTCGGCAACTGGAAGGAGCTGGTCGCGAAGAAATTCAGGGCGACCGTCACCTTCATCCTCACTGGGAGGGAATGTCCTCCCCCAGTTCCACGTGGTTCCAGGTGCGCCATCTGGTGGCATATATGGCCGACCGTCTCACGGCTCAATCGGAATCTCCTCCTGCATGCCACCTCCGTTAGGTCCTCGAACGAAACACGGTCCCTGTACACACCGTGACGCTTGGGATGCCTACCGACTTGGCACGACGACCAGCTCTTGCCCATCCCCTGGTGACCCTTCAGGATCGGTGTCGTCGCCCTCTTCTTGGCCGACGACGTGGAGGTGATCCGCACCCTTCACCTCCTCTTGGACTTGTCGGGCGTGATGGCCTGCAGCTGCAGCGGCTGGCAGGGGCCCTCTGCTGCACCCACCTCTGCAGCACCCTCCCTGAGCCGCCTTGCTCGCCCGCGACGGATGGCCGTCTGCATGGCTGCCCTGCCGCCGCCGCGGCGAACATCGATGGCTGCTGCGAAAACATCATCAACTTGAAGGGGGGGGGGAGCAGGTTGGTTTGGGAGGGAGAGGCAACAAAATTTGTTAGGAGGGCGCTTTGGCACGTAGGCAGCCAGGGCCCTTTAGATGAATGGGTGCCCAGGCTGCCTGGTCACTGTTCATTCAGGCACGCAGTGTGCCACCTGCCCACAGTATCCGTATCCCGCACAGTTCAACCCGTCCCTCCTCATCGCAGTGCCAGCAGACACAGCCCTTCACCATGCCCTCGATTTGGAAGAGTGTCTCCGCCACCTTCCTGCCACTGCACTCCAGCTGGGGCCACGGTCCCGTGGGCAACCGTGGAGGGCCCCCCACAACCTGCCAGGATGGCGGCATCATTTGCCCCTCCCCCTCCTCGTTCCCCCTTCACAATCCCCCACCGCCGCGCCCTTCTCCTACCCCATCCCCCCTTCCCTGTACTCCTTTACAAAACCCATCCTCCTTAGCCCTGACGTCACCCATCCCAAACCCCCCCTCCCCCTACCAAGTCCACCCTTCCCCCTCCCCCTCCCCTCAACCATGTCCACCCTCCTCCCCACCACGTCCACCCTTCACCACTCCCCCCTTCCCCCCCAACCACGTCCACCCTTCCCCACTCCCCTCTTCCCCCCCCAACCACATCCACCCTTCCCCCTCCCCCTCAACCATGTCCACCCTCCTCCCCACCACGTCCACCCTCCCCCTCTCCCCCTTCCCCCCCCAACCACGTCCACCCTTCCCCACTCCCCCCTCCCCCAACCACATCCACCCTTCCCCACTCCCCCCCAACCACGTCCACCCTTCCCCACTCCCCCCTCCCCCCAACCACGTCCACCTTTCCCCACTCCCCCCCAACCACATCCACCCTTCCCCCTCCCCCCAACCACATCCACCCTCCTCCCCACCACGCCCACCCTTCCCCTCTCCCCCCTTTCCCCCCAACCACGTCCACCCTTCCCCACTCCCCCCTTCCCCCAACCACGTCCACCCTTCCCCAATTCCCCCCCCATGGGGGATCGCGGCAAACGCTTCCTACAGCCCCCCCCCCACCTGCCATCACCGGCTGTGGACGCTACTTCCTGGTTGCTGGGATGGGCCTGACCTACTCACCTCCCTCATCCACTTGTGCTGGCTGACAAATTTATTTAGCAGGGGTGAACGGCGACGGCGTGACCTGGGGTGACCCACCCGGGCCGGGAATAGCGGGGGGCTGGGATAATCGGCTCTACTGCCTGCTCGGCGGATTCTCCAGCATGCGCGGTGCCGACCCCGATGAAGCTGTTCTCGCCGCTTGGGAGAATGGCGGAACGGCGTCGCGCGGAAAACCGGCGAGAACATCGATTCTCCCAGATGGCGCGGCATGGGAGGATCACCCCCATTGTCTGGGTAAGCATCATGCTGGTTATCCTGATCTGGCCCAGTGGTTCGGGGAATATTGCCCTGGTGCTGCCAGGGGGGAAGGAATCAGCCTTCCATCCCAGGGCACCCAATCATTGGGTGTCTTGACGGTTCTTTTTCTCAGGATGAAATCCCCCCTTGGCTAGGGCCAGAGCAATTGTCCTCTCTTTCTTACACTGAGTGGGAGAAGCATTGTCCTGGATGGGGTTGGAGGGGTGCGGGGATTGGCTGGGGTGCAAGCCGTTGAGGTGTGCTGGAGGTCCTGGGGGTATATTTTCTTGCATGTTGCGTGGTGCTGGTCCGGTGCCAAGGCTATTATTCTGTTGTCCCTTTTCGGGGGTACGTGCAGAGGACATCCTGGGAGGCTGGTGCACGGGCTCCGGGGATGGGCCGAGTTCTGTGCTTTGGTGGATACCTGCCTTCCCCACGGTGGGGGTGGGGTGGGGGGCGGGGGTGAAGGTGGGTACTTTCTTGCTGATTGAGCGATCTATTCTCTTCATTGTTGGGTGACTGGGAGGTTTGGGGTGTGGGTTGGATTCTGATCTTTTGTTATCCGATGCGTTAGTTCTGATAGTTCTAGATCTTTCTTCCTTGTTTTTCTATTTTGGGAGGCCCTGAGGGTTTGACCTTTCAATGTGGCTGACTCATTGCTTCTCTCTTGAGCTACGAGAAAGTGAAGATTAGTGTTGGCGCAGGTTGAAGTTGGATTGATACTGGTGGTTGTGTGTCGAGGAGAGGGGCTGCTCTGAGTAGTATCCTTTCTGTGACGCTGGTCACTTTTTGAGTTCATTCACCCTTCCTTGGGGTTTCTTCTCTTTTTCTCCCTGTCCAGGTGAGCGTGGTGCTGGTTCTTTTACTGATGTGGCCTGGTGGTTGTGGGGGGGGTTCCCCTGCAATGCTGGGGAGGAGGGAGTTGGTCTGCCTTCCCAGCATGCCCAATTGTCGGTGATTCTTTATTTCCTCGGGATGGGGTCCTCCCTCAGCTGGGGCCGCGGTAACTGTCCTCTTTTCCTTAGTATGAGTGGGAACATACATTTCCCCGGATGGGGTATGAGAGGTGCAGAGCTCGGTTGAGGTACAGGTTTTGGGGTGTGCTGAAGCCCTGGGCATATAGTTTCCTGTGTGTCGGGAGGTGTTGCTCTAGGCTAGGTCTGGTGCTGTGGCTAGTGTCTGTTGGCCCAGGGGCTTGGGATGTACTTCTTGAAGGCACTTATTCAGGACATCCTGAGAGGTTGGGTTTTGCTTCTTTGATGCATGGGAGCTTGGGGATGAGCTGAGTCCTGCACTTTGGTGAAATCCTGGCGTGGTGGAGATATGGAGCCTGGTTGTGTCCTGATTTTCTTGTTGTCTAGTGGGTTCGTTCTGGTTGCTCTAACTTTTCCTTCCTTTCTTTTCTCTTTTGGGAGGCCCTGAAAGTTTGATCATAATGCGAGCATGTTGTTGCTGATCCTCTCTCCACAATTATATGGAATGATTTTGGTTCTGCCCTGGATCCTGATTGGGATTAAGTTGTGTTGTGTGGCATGTATGATACCCCTTAGAACAGAGGATTTTGGATATTTTCTTTTCTTTTTGTAAGGGTGGGAATGATGAATCTTTTCTTGGCTCCAACATGGGTGTAGATGGTTCTGATATCCAAAGTGAGGAGGCTATGATGGGTCGTTGGTGCCTTTGGTGCTGTTGGAGATGAGGGGGATGTACGCTAGTGTGCACTCGATCATGGCGTGGGAAACCTATCCTGATTCCTCGTGATGATTGCAGGCCTGTGCGGTGTGGAAGAGCATGAACTGTATTATCATGTTGTTTCCATGACCTTATCCTGTTTCTCCCACGGTCTCTGGTGGGGCCATATGGGTATCTCGTTATGCCTAATGATTGTATCGAGCCAGTTATGAGGTTGATCTCCTGTTGCATTCTGTGCTCATGTACGTTAAGCCGTTTTCTTCTTGTTAATGCCGCTGGATTATTTTGTAACTATGTTACGTTGTTCCCTAAAATGCAAAACTTCAATAAATATACTTTAAAAGAAAATACAGAAGTGAACAGGTTCAGTTCCCGGTCCAGAGTTTTACACTTCACACTCTGTCAGGACCTCGATCTCACCATTTTTGGATGTCAAGATTTGGCCTCTGTGGAAATTCTGATCAGTTGACAGGCCTCCTGCTGCTCCTCTTGCTCATAAACACCACAGGTTCCCTGCAGAGACCAGTGAATTCAGACTCTGGATGATTGGAAATCTCGGCTGACAAGCCCACTGTGAGCGAATGTACACCGGGTAAGAGACGGAAGCTGCCCTTTCACCCCACACAGGCAAAATCTACACTCGCCTCTTTTTCTGAATATTTCAAGAAAACCAAATCAATTGATAGAAGTTATTCAGTTTCTCTCACCGAACGAGGCTGCATGGTGAAGATAGAAATCAAACAGAGGAAGGGCTCTTGCATTAATTTAAAAAAAAAAAAAATGTTTTTTATTGAGTGATGCGCAATCAATTACTCTCAAGACAAAGTGATTCATAACTAATAGGCTTTAATCTGCTAGAACTCTTCCCCAGCAGCTTCGATACAGAAAGCGAAGGCTGCTGGGACGGCACCGGTTCTTATACTCCGCCTCTCAGGGCAGAGCTATGTACAACAGCCAATGGTGGACTCCTGGGTCTAACCAATGGTCATCCACCTCTTAGGTACCGCAATTCCTGGTACCACCACATTGAGTTTTTGAACAAAGTATATTTGCCGTTATGTACACAGGATATGATATATATATATATATATATATAAGAAGAGAAGGGCACACACACACAAATCACAAAGAAAAAAAAAACAACACAAGAGAAATACAAAATCAATTATTTACAAACATAAGTAGGCATCTGTTTGTGGGGGGGGGGGGGGGGGGGCAGGGGAGACTGGGGGGGGGTGGGGGGCGATAGATATACATTTGGGTGCCGGAGAGACAATTCCGGAGGGCAATCCTCGAGTGGGTCTGGTGCCGCTGTTGCCCCTCGCTTCTCCCGGTCGGATTTTGTCGTCGTTGTCGGCTCGTGCACGCTGCCGCTTCAGCCGGCCCTCCCGTCTTCCGCCTGTATTCTCCTTTTTCTCTGTTCCTGTGGATGTCAAGTTTGTTAAGGTTTCCCTGCCTCCTCCTCCTCCCCCCCCCCCCCCCCCCCCACCCCCCACCTCCCTGGCTCTCCTCTATTGTTCCATGTCTCTTCCCTCGGGCTTGGAACAGGGTTCACCTCCTGGGTAAAACCCCTAAACAACGCTCCCATGGCGAGCATACAGACAAACAACACCAACTCCCGATACTTCCAGCTGTCTCGGGGCACCAGACAAGGACACCCACTGTCCCCGCTGCTGTTCGCTCTAGCGATCGAACCATTAGCAATTGTTCTCAGAGCGGCAAAAAGCTGGAGGGCGATCCGAAGGGGCGGCAGAGAGCACAGAGTCTCATTCTATGCAGATGACCTGCTCCTCTACATTCCGGACCCACAAAGCAGCTTGGACGGACTCATCGTGCTCCTGAAAGAGATTGGCGCCTTCTCGGGCTACAAATTCAACATGAGCAAAAGCGAGGTCTTCCCGGTACACCCACAAGTAGGTGGGGCAGCACTAACGGGACTGTCGTTTAAACAAGCCCGACACAAATTCCGCTACCTGGGGCTCCAAATGCCCACGACTGGAAAGGGATCCACAAATGGAACCTCACCAGACTGACAGAGGAAGTAAAAAAGGACCTGCAAATATGGAACACACTCTCACTCTCCCTCATGGGGAGAGTCCAGATGATCAAAATGAACGTACTGCCCAGGTACCTCTTCCTATTCAGAGCCATCCCGATCTACATCCCCAAGGCATTTTTCAAAGCACTGGACAAACTAATGGCGTTTGTATGGGGTGGGGGGGGTGGGGGTTGGGGGGGGGGGGGGGGGGGGAAGAATGCTAGGATCCCAAAGAAGGTCTTACAAAAAACAAAATCCAGGGGGGTGCTAGCCCTCCCAAACCTACAATTCTACCACTGGGCGGCGATCGCCGAGCGAATAAGGCGATGAATCAAGGAGCCAGAAGCCGAATGGGTGCACGCGAGGAGGCCATCTGCAGGGGGACCTCCCTTCACGCCCTCGCCACGGTGGCACTCCCATCCCCACCCACAAACACTCCAGCAGCCCAGTGGTGATAGCCACCCTCCAGTCCTGGAACCAACTACGGCAGCAATTTGGCCTGACCAAAATGTCAGACAAAGCTCCCATCTGCAACAACCATAGGTTCACCCCAGCGCTGACTGACGCCACCTTCAAAAGGTGGGGGACGGACGGAGGGACACTGACAGTCAGGACACTATACACGGACGGCAAGATCGCAACAATGGACGAACTGCCAGAGAAATTCCAGCTAGCCAGGGCGAACGAGCTAAGGTAGTTGCAACTCAAAAACTTCCTACGAAAGGAGACAAGGACATACCCACAACCGCCATGACAGACGTTACTGGAAGAGTTACTGGACGCAAGCATATTAGAGAGAGGAAACTGTAGCGACATGTATGACTGACTGGTAGAAGGGGCCGACACCGTACTGGACGCAACAAGAATGAAATGGGAGAAGGACCCTGGGGATCGAGATAGGGTGGGGACTCTGGAGCGAAGCACTGCATAGGGTCAACTCCACCTCCACGTGCGCAAGGCTCAACCTGACACAACTAAAAGTGGTACATAGAGCCCACTTAACAAGAACCCGTATGAGTAGGTTCTCCCCGGAGGTGGAGGATAGATGTGAACGGTGCCAAGGAGGCCCGGCCAACCACGCCCACATGTTCTGGTCTTGCCCCAGACTTGTGGAGTACTGGACAGCCTCCTTCGAGGCAATGTCAAAAGTGGTGGGGGTGAGGGTGGAGCCATACCCGAAAGTGACGGTCTTCGGGGTTTCAGACCAGCTCTTGCATTAATGACTGGAATACTTTCCTCCCATTACTGTTTTCTCCTTCCTTTGTTTACAGTCAATAACCAGTTAGCTTGGCTCAGCAGCCTATGCATCTCCGCATATCTTTTCTTGTTAATACTGTCCTGTACAGATATCTGGCAAGCAACAGTCACAATATAGAAGACACGTCATGTTTCTCTTTGGTCACATGGCTTGTTTTAGTAACTTGGCTGAGACTTTGCAAACCCCATCACAAGGGATTAGAGGAGAGGCTTGGTTCTGACATGTCTCTTTAAGGGGCATTGACTGTAGGCAGCTACTTTGATGTTTGCGCTGATTTCTCTGTACCTGGAGTGAGCTCTGTTCCATGGTGATTTTGATGTGAATTTTCAGCTCAGCACATGAAGGCGGATTGCCCACCTGCAAAGAAAATAAATAACTTCTGAAAATACTGTGAAGGGCCCCCCTGCCCATACCCCAGCTCTTTTACATTGATTGAGTGTATATAGAACCTATGCCTGTTAAAGAGAATTTAAAATTATGGAACAACAAAAGAAAAATCCCTTACGCTGGTTCTGACTTTAGTCTCACAAAACATTTTAGCTGCACTGTCCAATTTAATCACTGTCTTAATCACTGTCTTAATCACTGTCTTAAGTTGAACACGTCTTAAGTTGAAGTTGTCTTAAGCCAACTTTTCTTAAGTAGAACAAGTCTTAAGTAGAGGATGTCTTAAGTCAAACGTATCTTAAGTAGAGCATGTCATACATCAAACTTGTATAAAGTAGAGCATGTTGTAAGTAGAAAATGTCTTAAATAGAGGGTATCTTAAGTCAAACTCGTCTTAAGTAGAACACATTGGAAGTCAAACTTGTCTTAAGTAGAGCATGTCTTAAGTTGAACTTGTCTTCAGTCAAACATTAAAAAAAAAAATTTAGAGGACCCAATTCTTTTTTTCCAATTAAGGGGCAATTTAGCATTTCCAATCCACCTACCCTGCACATCTTTGGGTTGTGGGGGTGAAACCCACGCAAACACGGGGAGAATGTGCAAACTCCACATGGACAGTGACCCAGAGCAGGGATCGAACCTGGGACCTCAGCGCCGTGAGTCTTAAGTCAAACATGTGCTAAGTAGAGCATGTCTTAAGTAGAACATGTCTTAAATATGAACATGTGATAAGTAAAAGATGTCTTAAGTAGAGCATGCCTTAAGTTGACTTGTCTTAAGTCGAACTCGTGTTAAGTAGAGCATGTCTTAAACAGAACATATCTGAAGTAGAGAATGTCTTATTTTAGTAGAACATGCCTCTGAGGCCTCTGATGCTGGTTGTGCCTGTAAACGGTGAGCTCTGCATCAGATAAAAGTAAAAGGATCCAAAGCTTCCAAATTATAGGAAACTTGTGAAAACATGAATGCCGACATAAAGGCAAATTAAAAGATTAGATCGGTATTCATTTCCAACCAAAGTACCAGCAGTAATTTGCTTTGGAATCAGCTTTGCCTGCACTTACTCTTTATGTCTTGGGGTAAGTTTGAACCTTAAAACCACTAATGCACATTGTTTACTTCAGATTGGCAATGACACATGTTCCATAAATATTTTTTTTAAAAAGAAACATGTAGATTGAGCATGACCTTATCAGAGAGGCTAAGTATGCAATTCTCATAGAATGCATAATTCCAATATTGCATGAATTTTAATAAAATATCCAGCTGCCATTATACAACTGCCAGCAATGGTAGACATAACCAGCCAGTAACCCAAATATGGCTTCAATTTGCATGTTTCTAAAAGCTACGCCTAATTGGTATTTTAGCTCTGCCTTGCTGGTCCTGATTCTCAGTTATAATATATGACGTAAGACATGCTCCCAGCAGTTCAGTTGAACTTGTTATGTGGAGAGTATCAATACCTTCATTGGGTGTTTCTGAAGCAGTATCGACAATTAAACAAGACTGTATGGAATGAGAACATAAAAGGGAGCCTTAAGTAAGTGAGTAGACATTGACATTTCCTTCAACATTAGTTGCCTGAATATAATGATGGGCATTTAACTGAAAATATATAAGAGATTAAAGTGAGGAATATTATGTTTCAAAGAATATAGAAAGCCAAGCAAAAATATATTCCTGCTTTCTCAAGCAGACATAATTCAGAACAGGTAAGTAGGTAGGATTTTTGACTTGCTGCTCTCTTTTATCTCAATCACTTTGTTCTGTTGCTGCTTTATGAGCAAGATCTTGAAGCATTTCCAAAAAGTGTCAGCAAAATGCAATTTTTTTCAAGACACTGAGGCTTCTGTCTTTGGCAAAGGAACGGAGCCACAGTCTAAAAGGTATATTGACGGAGGCACTGACATAAGTCCAATGTACCAGCCCATGAATGGAAATGCAGGACAGTTTGGTTCAACCACTGCTGGTTCGGTTGGACACAATATGAGCCGCCCACTTGCGGCACGGTGGCACAATGGTTAGCACTGCTGCCTCACAGCTCCAGGGACCCAGATTCATTTCCGGCCTTGGGTCACTGTATGTGTGGAGTTTGCACTTTCTCCCCGTGTCTGCGTGGGTTTCCTCCGGGTGCTCCGGTTTCCTCCCACAATCCAAAGATGTGCAGGTTAGGTGGATTGGCCATGCTAAATTGTCCCTTAGTGTCCAAAAGGTTAGGCGGGGTAACTGGGTTACGGGGATATGGAGATGTGGCTTAAGTAGGATGCTCTTTCCAAGGGCCAGTGCAGACTCGATGGACCGAATGGCCTCCGTCTACACTGTAAATTTATGAAATGTAAACAAAATCTGCAACATGCATCAGCACATTTCTCACTGCATTTATTTACATCAGTGAAAATATTTCCAACCTTTTATACACTCAAGCGCACACACACATTAGGAGCAGGAGTTGGCCATTCGGCCCCTTGAGTCTGCTCCGCCATTTAATAAGATCATAGATCATAGTTGATCTGGTTGTGGTCTTAATTCTGCATTTTCACCTACCCCTCATAGCCTCTGATTCCCTTGTAAGTGAAAAATCTATCTACCTTTGCCTTGAAAATATTCATTGACCGGGCCTCATCTGCTCACTGGAGAGAGTTCCAAAGATTCATGACCCTCTGAAAGAAAATATTGCTCCTCATTTCCATCTTGAATGGGAGACCTCTTATTTCTAAACCATGTCCCCAGTTCTAGTCTCTCCCACAGTGGGAAACATTTCAGGATCCACCCTGTCAAGTTCCCTCAGAATGTTATATTTTTGAATAAAATCATCTCTCAATCTTCTAAATGCCAATAGCAATGGACCCAGACTGCCCCACTTTCCCTCGTAAGATAACCCCCCATCCAGATGTCAGTCAAGTGAGCTTTCAATCAACTGCTTCTAACGCATTTACATATTTTCTTAAATAACAACATTAAAACTGTGCGCTATTCCAGATGTGGTCTCACCAATCACTTGGAGCAAAACATTTCTACTTTAATATTCCATTCCCCTCATAATAAACAACAACATTCCATTTGCCTTCCTAATCACTTGTACAACGTGCATTCTAACGTTTTGTGATTCATGTATCTTGACGTGCAGATCCCGCTGTACCTCAGAGTTCAGCAACCTCTCCCTATTTAAGTAATAACCTGCCTTTCTAGTCTTCCTGCCAAAGTGGACAAGTTCACATTTTCCCACTTTAATATTATTTTTTAAATATATTTTATTCCTTTCTCAGAGTTACAACGCCAATGCATAGAGTGGACGGGACAAGTCCCTAATCCATCTCCTTGCTCTCTCCAAAGAACAATTTAAATTGAATCTGAATTCACAGTTCCCACAAAAGAGATAAACTAGATCCAAGCCATGGAAAAGAGGTGTTCCACCTGACCTCACACTTGATCCTACAATCTACTCCTTCGCCAAAACGTTTTCCCACTCGCTAAACCTATCTATATTCCTTTGCAGACTCCTCGTATCCTCTTTGTGATGTTCTCTGTTGAGTCCCTCAAGATGGCTAAAAGTCGTAGTGCTGACAAAGAACATTAAGCTACGTATTTCAAACAAAGCTAGTTTATTTACACTGTTTTAAAATGATTCGCACACCTTACGAAGTTAAGAGAATAACAGTATTTAATCTATGCTATTGAAATCTATAATATCTAATTATGCTGTCTAATCTCTCTCTAATACAATGAACAACCTATCTCAACCTGCCACTAACACATTCTTCTAGAATCCCAGGAGTCACAGTATATTTATATGACTACTCTGTGGTGCCATCTAGTGTTGAAATACATGAACATTATTTTGTTAACCCTTTACACTCCCCACATTATACATATCACTACACTCTTCACAACTAACTTTCCTACCTACCCTTGTGTCGTCAGCAAATTTAGCAAGAACACATTCGGTCTCTTCATCCAGGTCACTGATATAAATTGTAGAGTTGAGGCCCCCAGCACTAATCCGGTGGCACTCCACTCGTTACATCTTGCCAACCTGAAAATGATAAGTTTATGCCAACTCTCTGTTTCCTGTTAGCTAATCAATCCTCTATCAAAATTAATATATTAGCCCCCACACCATGAGCTCTTATTTTGCATAGTAATGGTGAAGATGTTTGAACAGATTTAATGGCATTGTTCATAACACTCACTGACTCCTTTCACACACTGCTGCCAATGTGTGCTGGTGGTGAAGGTGTTGTGGCTACAATGTCCTGGATAGTATTGAGCCTCTTGAGTGTTCATGCAGTCCACTCATCCAGACAAGTGGAGAGCATTCCATCTTGCACCTTTTAGATGGTGGACAGGCTTCAGAGAGTCAGGAGGTCAGTTACTCGCCACAGAATTCCCAGTCTTCGACCTGCCCTTGCAGCCACAGTATTTATATGGCTAGTCCAGTCGAGTTTCTGGATGTTGAAGCTAAGGATTCAGCAATGGTAATAGAAAAAAGGAGCAGGGATAGGCCATTCGGCTCTTCAAGCCTGGAACTGAGTCAGCTCAGAATCTCCCAAAATATCATTAGCAAAGGAATATAGGCCTGTAGCTCTGATGAAGGGGTACACCCAGAGGTGAATCTATTAGTCTATTCGTGAATACAAAATGACCTGTGCATTTTTGGCACATTTTGTTTTCAATTTGCAAATTTCTCGATATAGGCTCTCATTTGGCTCACCAATCCTAAAAGTACTAATATTCGGGGTTCAAAATCCAGGCAGCCGATGACAGGATGTGACCTCAAAATACTTAACCTGTAACTGGAAGCATGCAGGCAAATCCATTACTTAACTGTGAAATTAGACCGAAGCTAATACAGCAGTTTAAAATGTAGTGAGACACTTGACGAAGAGTCTTATCCAAAGGATCTTTAGTCCTGCATCGACTAGAAACGTGACAGAATAATGAGTAGAACTGCCTACAGGTAAAGTTGCCACACCTAATATCATGAACAGTACAGCATTCTCCTTGGCAATCTTCAGCAGATAACCCCCTCCTCCAGCCCTCACTTTACTCGCAGCTACTGCACTAAGCACAAAGCTGGCTCATGTGTTGCCATCTGTCCCCATGTCTTGCTCCCTTCCTTCCTAGCCCTACAACTGATGTTTGCCGTGTAATAAGTTTCATTATTCTCATTAATGGTGGCTTCCATATTTCCATAATACCATTTCCATACCTTTGAAAAGTGGGCAGCTATTCAATAACCTGATGCACGTTTTGGCTTCCAGGGTTTTGAATAACAGCTATAACATTTCCCAAGAGTCACCCATTGTTTATGGCGTTTACTGATAATACTGTGTGCATTAAGCATAAGCAGCTTATTGAAAATCAAAGTGAATGACCTGTACAAAGTGAGATGGGCTGGCAAACCTTTTACTCTGCAGCACTTAATCACTTGAAAGATTTATGATACTCTTTATGTTAAAAAAAAAATCAACATTATAGGGTTTTTTACTGCCAATTTTCTTCTTTGTGGAGGGGGTGGAGTCCTGATTTTCACTGAGAGACAGTTCCATTGATGCTACCTGCCCTGAAACATCTTGCCCCAGTTGTCATCCTTTATGCACGAGTGCCCACCACAGAGGGTAACAGTGGAACCCAACTCTCATCCAATCTCAGTCGATATGTGTTTTCCAGCAACCAGCAGGAGAAGCCCCAAATTGATTTTTGTTTTGTACTCCTTACCTAGTCCACTGCTGTAGGTTGTAGCAGCTCAACTGCGGGCCAAGGTGTGACACCCACTGCTGAGCAGGAATTGGACCTGTTTCTGGCCTGAATGTTCTCTGACTACAGCAGCTGCTGCCCATTCAGGCACATCACTGTTTGTAGTATGGGGTGATATTGCCTGGAAGCAATATTGTCGATGGCAGGTGGTGCAACCTCCAACCAGCAGGTGGCAGTGCAGACCCACCATGCGGTCTCGAGACAGTGGCACTCAGATATAAGTCTGGTACATTCGGTGATGGGCAGATGGTTGTAAGATGTACATGAGGACAGTCATGCTGGGTGTAGTTCCAGAGGAGCACAAAGAAACTCCATGAGAACTTGCTCTGTACTAGATTGCTATCTTACCACGTGTGATTGAATAAAGATCCTGGTTTGGACAAGTCACAAGTTGTTTGGTAGATTCCTTGCTCGACATCGAACACCGAACACAACATAGTATAACCTGTCTGTTACGTTTAAGGTATGTCTTGCTTATACTAAAACCTAAATCTCAAAACATTTACACTTTCAGAGCAATATATGCAATGATCGTTGTGAAGTTTTTACAGTCCCGTGTATTTACTATGGGTACAAAAGCTAAAAAGCCAATGAACCCAGCAATACCAACAACCCTGGCATCTTTACAGTCAAACCTCTCAAGGTGTTTAACCGGAGCAAAATGTGACACCAAGCCGTCATAGAGGGCTAATGACCAACAACGTTTCGAAGAGGTAGCTGTTAAGTAAGTGGAGATCTTTGTGAAGGGAATTCCAGGGTTTAGGACTGAGGCAGCTGAAAGCAAGTTTCACAAAAAGAGATTGCTGATGACAGATACATTGTTTGGGAATTTTCTTACCCAATGGCCTAAGGATCCTATGGGTCTCAGTAAATTTGCATATGTTTTGTTTCCATGGGCTCAGCTCTCAATCACTTCAAAAACACCAAATGCTGGGGTTTCAGCTGCAATTTGCTGATCTATTCCTTTTCGGTTAGACAAAGGGGTAATTTCTGATCCCGTTTTCTGTGGGCGGAAATTACAGAGAGTGTGGACAGTGGAGGGGGAGTCCAAAAATGGCTTCTACATAGAAAATAGAAGTAGGAGGAGCCGTTCGGCCCTTCGAGCCTGCTCCGCCATTCATTACGATCATGGCTGATCATCGAGTTCAATACCCTGATCCCACCTTCCCCCCCATATCCCTTAATCCATTTAGTCCCAAGAGTTATACCTACTTCCCTCTTGAAATTACGCAATGTTTTCGCCTCAACTACTTTTTGTGGCAGTAAATTCCACAGATAATTCTACGTCAGTGGAATTTCCCCACTTGATTGTCCCGCCCCCTGCCAGTGATGTAACTGGGTTCCTGTCATTGCATACCGGGAACCCCATTATAAATTTATTTCGTGAGCCTCCCCACCGTAAGAGAATTACCCCCACCCCCCACCAACCCCCAACCCCGGGGACATGACATCATGTCGACGGGGTTTACAACAGGCTTTTAAAAATAAACTAGTGAACAGATCCTGCCCGGGGGAGTAGGGGGGCAAAGGTGAGTACAGCCCCCAGGGAGGAGAGGGTCAAACCCAGGCAGTACCCAAGCAGTGCGCCCTGGCACTGTCCCCAGCACTACCTCCTCTGTAGGGGAGGTGCCAGGGGTTCCGCGTCCATGGTAGGAGAGGGGGATTTCCTTGGGGGCGATTCTCCCATGCCGCGCCATCTGGGAGAATCGCCGTGCACGCCACTTTTTCTCACGACGCCGGTCTGACGCCGTTCCGCCATTCTCCCAAACGGCGAGAACGGCGTCATCGAGGTCGGCTCCGCGCATGCCGGATAATCTGCCGAGCAAGCAACAGACGCAATTCTCCCTGCCCTCCGCTATTCTGCGGCCCGGATGGGTCACGCCAGGTCACGCCGTCGCCGTTCACCCCTACTATATAAATTTGTCAGCCAGTCGTGCATGGTGAAGGGGGAAGGGGGAGGGTGTGGGGGAGGGAGTCGAGGGAAGGGGGAGGGGGAAGGAGAAGGGGGAAGGGGAGGGGGTGGGGGAATGAGACGGGGGAATGAGGAGGGGGTGGTGCAAATGATGCCAGCATCCTGTCAGGTTGACCGGGGGGGATGTCCTCCACAGGTACCCGCGGGACCGAGACCCCAGCTGGAGTGCCATGGCAGGAAGGTGGCGAAGACACCCTTCCAATTCGAGGGCATGGTGAAGGGCTGTGGCTGCTGGCGATGCGATGAGGAGGGACGGGGTGAACAGGGCGGGAAACGGATACTGTGGGCAGGTTGGCACGGTGCGTGCCTGAATGAAACGTGACCAGGCAGCCGGGGCACCCATTCATCAAAGGGCCCTGGCTGCCTACGTGCCAAAGCGCCCTCCGAACAAATGTCGTTGTCTCTCCCTCCTAAACCTCCCTCCCCTTCAAGTTCCTGATGTTTGCACAACAGCCATCAATGTTTGCCGCCGTGGCGGCAGCGGCTGGCATGCTGATTGACATTCGGCGGGGGCGACCCAGGCGGCTCAGTGAGGATGCTGCAGAAGGAGTGGCTGCAGAGAGCCCCGTGCCAGGCGCTCCTGCTGCAGGCCACCACCGCCGACAGGTCCAAGAGGAGCCGGACTGTGAAAATGACCCCCACGTCGTCGGCCAGGAAGAGGTCGACAACTCAGATCCTGATGGGGCACCAAGGGAGGAGCACGAGCAGGTGGTCGTGCCAAGGCGGCGGAGGCGTCCCATGTGGCATTGTGTGTTCCGGGACCGCATTTCTTTCAAGGACCTTACGGAAGCGGCATGCAGGAGGAGACTCAGATTGAGCCGTGAGACGGTGGCACATATATGCCACCTAATGGCGCACCCGGCACCACGTGGAACGGGGGGAGGACATGCCATACCAGTGAGAGTGAAGGTCACAGTTGCCCTCAATTTTTTTGCGACGGGCTCCTTCCTGGCACCAAGCAGGGACCTATGTGGAATCTCTCAGACATCGGTGCACCGGTGCATCCGGGCCGTTACCGACGGCCTCTATGCAGTCGCGGGAAGATACATAGATTTCCCGGAGGACCACGCACACCAGGCTGCCAGGGCAGTGCAATTCGCCTCAGTGGCTGGGATCCCGATGGTCCAAGGCGTCGTTGATGGGGTGCATGTCAACCTGCGTGCACCCTCGCAGAACAGGGACATCTTCCTGAACAGGAAGGGGAACTACTCAATGAACGTCCAGGTGGTCTGCGACCATCGAATGCGAATAATGCACGTGTGCATCCAATACCCAGGCAGCGTGCATGACGCCTTCATACTGGCGCAGTCCTTCATACCCGCTATTTTCTAGGGTCGCCCCACCCGGATGAGGGTCTGGTTGCTGGGCGACAGGGGTTATCCATTGCGGCCGTGGCTGATGACGCCTATACGGAGGCCACAGACCAATGCGGAGACCCGCTATAATGAGGCCCATGCTGCAACCAGGGGTGTCGCGGAGAGGTGCTTCGGCCTCCTCAAAATGAGATTCCGGTGCCTGGACCGCTCAGGAGGCGCTCTGCAGTACGACCCCGACAGGGTCGGAGGTATCTTTGTCGCATGCTGCGTTTTGCACAACATTGCCCAACAGAGGGGCGATGTCATGGGGGAGGATGAAGCAGGTGAGCCCGATGTGGGCGACGCCTCTGAACATGAGGATGGGGAGGAGGAGGAGGAGGAGGAGGAGGAGGAGGGGGAGGATGGGTGGGTGGCGGGGCACAGACACTACTGGGGTGCGGGATATGGCCGGGAGGCCGCACAACGGCACCAGCTGGGACAGCGAGCATGCGAGGCGCTGGTCGCCGCACGTTTCGCACACTAGGGGGAGGGCATCATTGTGCAGGGCACTTGCACCGTCAATCGCGCACAATGGCACAACCCAGCAGCCCCCCCATCCCCCCCCCACCTCCTGCACCAGCGCACAACCCTACCACCCACAGCACCACTCTCACGCAACCCTACACCTGCGGCACTTCATTAATCTCGTAACACATTTACTTCCGTTAGCGGGTATGAACAGTGCCATGTTGGATGATGACAACCCGCTCTGCGATGAGCTGTGAGCTACGGATCGCTACTGAATGTCTGACTCATGGCCATATCTGAACACCACCACCTCGGTGTCCCGTTTATGCGTCACGGACACTCCATCACATGTCCATGTGGGGCAGCGGGCGTCGGAACGCTGAGGACGACAGCGTGCTTGGGGTTTGGGGGGGGGGGGCACACTCGGCCTCACCCTTGTAATGAATTTCGAACACCATCATCACCGGCCCCCTCACGTCCCCCCCAGGCACCGGACAAAGGACAGACGCATCTAGTTTTTGTGTAACAACTTTAATAGTGACATTGAACGACACGTGCCCTAGCTCCTATAACTAATCTGTGCCCTGCTCCCGTGCCAATTTACTACCTGTCTAACTTTTTGGCCTTACGGGCCCTACCACTACGTCTAGGTGTTTCCTCAGACGGTACAGCAGGAGTGGAGGCGGACTGCTGAGAATCCTGCCCATCGACGTGGCCCCCCGTCGGCGTGCGCTTCCTGGGGTGTTTGCAGTTGCCGGAAGACAGCCATCATCCCGTTGTCTGGTACCTGGGGTTGCAAATGCATCGGGTTTGTGGGTGGGCCTGGAAAGACCAGGAACCTGGGAACCGTCTGGACGGCAGCCCTCCGACCATCCAGCCCCTCGGCTGCTCCTACCTCCACCTGCTGTACCGGTTCGGCTGTGTGGTGCGCACCAGTCAGTGACCCAGATGCCTCAACACGAACTTGCCCAACCGAGGTGAGTGTATGTGCGATGGTTGATGTGGTGGGTGATAGCAGTGCCGCGTCCTCTAGATCCTCGTCTGTCCCCAGGTCCGGGGTATCCTGACTCGAACCGTGGCCCGGTGCATTCAGTCCACGGCCCATGCCAGGTGCCGTGCCCCTGTGCCTCGTCTGTCGCAATATCCTCTGTGCGTCACTGTCCGGGCTCACAGTCCCCTCCTCGTCCGTCTCACTGTCATACGTGTCATGACTGTCCGTCCTGACATCTCTGTCTGTCCTGTGTGCGCCCGGCCTCAGAGGAGGGCCCTCCTGCCCGTGATCCTTCCGCTCTGTCCCATGCATCCCTGTGGTGGAAGAGGTTGGAGCTGGACGGCGGCGGGGTGACCGAGCACTTCCACGGCGGTGCTCTTCTGGCCCTGGAGAACACAGTAAGGCACATTTCGTTAGACATGCGGGGTGGTATGTGAGGAGGTGGAGGGGGCAGTGTGAGGGTGTGGACTGTGGGGGTGGTGTAGTGTCAGGCGGTGGAGTGTGAGGGTGTGGACTGTGGGGGTGGTGCAGTGTCAGGCGGTGGGGTGTGAGGTTGTGGATTGTGGGGGTGGCGCAGTGTCAGGCAGTGGGGCGTGAAGGTGTGGACTGTGGGGGTGGTGCAGTGTCAGGCGGTGGGGTATGAGGGTGCGGACTGTGGGGCTGGTGCAGTGTCAGGCGGTGGGGTGTGAGAATGTGGACTGTGGGGGTGGTGCAGTGTCAGGCGGCGGGAGGTGAGGGTGTGGATTGTGGGGGGGGTGCAGTATCAGGCGGTGGGGTGTGAGGGTGTGGACTGTGGGGTGGTGCAGTGTCAGGTGGTGGGGTGTGAGGTTGTGGATTGTGGGGTTGGCGCAGTGTCAGGCGGTGGGGCGTGAAGGTGTGGACTGTGGGGGTGGTGCAGTGTCAGGCGGTGGGGTGTGAGGGTGTGGACTGTGGGGCTGGTGCAGTGTCAGGCAGTGGGGTGTGAGAGTGTGGACTGTGGGGGTGGTGCAGTGTCAGGCGGTGGGGTGTGAGAGTGTGGACTGTGGGGGTGGTGCCGTGTCAGGCAGTGGGGTGTGAGGGTGTGGACTGTGGGGCTGGTGCAGTGTCAGGCGGTGGGGTGTGAGAGTGTGGACTGTGGGGGTGGTGCAGTGTCAGGCGGTGGGGTGTGAGAGTGTGGACTGTGGGGGTGGTGCCGTGTCAGGCGGCGGGAGGTGAGGGTGTGGATTGTGGGGGTGGTGCAGTGTCTGGCGGTGGCGTGTGAGGGTGTGAACTGTGGGGCTGGTGCAGTGTCAGGCGGCGGGATGTGAGGGTGTGAACTGTGGGGGTGGTGCAGAGTCAGGCGGTGGGGTGTGAGAGTTGGACTGTGGGGGTGGTGCAGTGTCTGGCGGTGGCGTGTGAGGGTGTGAACTGTGGGGCTGGTGCAGTGTCAGGTGGTGGGGCGTGAGGGTGTTGACTGTGGGGTGGAGCAGTGTCAGGCAGTGGGGTGTGAGGGTGTGGACTTTGGGGGTGGTGCAGTGTCAGGCGGTGGGCTGTGAGGGTTTGGACTGTGGTGGGGTGCAGTGTCAGGCGGTCGGGTGTGAGGGTGTGGACTTTGGGGGTGGTGCAGTGTCAGGCGTTGGGGTGTGAGGGTGTGGACTGTGGGGGTGGTGCAGTATCAGGCGGTGGGGTGTGAGGGGGTGGACTGTGGGGGTGGTGCAGTGTCAGGCGGTGGGGTGTGAGGGTTTGGACTGTGGTGGGGTGCAGTGTCAGGCGGTCGGGTATGAGGGTGTGGACTTTGGGGGTGGTGCAGTGTCAGGCGTTGGGGTGTGAGGGTGTGGACTGTGGGGGTGGTGCAGTATCAGGCGGTGGGGTGTGAGGGGGTGGACTGTGGGGGTGGTGCTGTGTCAGGCGGTGGGGTGTGAGGGGGTGGACTGTGGGGGAGGTGCAGTATCAGGCGATGGGGTGTGAGGGGGTGGACTGTGGGGGTGGTGCAGTGTCAGGCGGTGAGGTGTGAGGGTGTGGACTGTGGGGGTGGTGCAGTGTCAGGCGGTGGGGTGTGAGGGTGTGGACTGTGGGGCTGGTGCAGTGTCAGCCGGTGGGGTGTGAGGGTGTGCACTGTGGGGGTGGTGCAATGACAGGCGGTGGGGTGTGAGGGTGTGGACTGTGGGGTGGTGCAGTGTCAGGCGGTGGGGTGTGAGGGGGTGGACTGTGGGGGTGGTGCAGTGTCAGGCGGTGGCATGTGAGGGTGTGGACTGTGGGGTGGTGCATTGTCAGGCGGTGGGGTGTGAGGGGGTGGACTGTGGGGGTGGTGCAGTGTCAGGCGGTGGCGTGTGAGGGTTTGGACTGTGGGGTGGTTCAGTGTCCCGCGGTGGGGTGTGAGGGGGTGGACTGTGGGGGTGGTGCAGTGTCAGGCGGTGGGGTGTGAGGGGGTGTATTGTGAGGGGGTGCTGTGTGAGGGGGTGGGTGTACTGATGGGCTGAGGGACTGCATGCAGACAATGGATTATCACTTGGAGCTTCGCCTCCGACCTGGCACGGTGCTACCTCCCGGCTGGCGGCTCTCCCAGTGAGGTCCAGTACCCTTTGCTCATAGACGGTCAGGAGGTGCAGCTCAGGTGATCCCCCTCCGGTTCTTGCACGCGCCCTGTAATTGTGAGCTGTCTTGCCCTGAGGGGGGGGGATGAAACTCAAGGTTAGGCGGTCATCAGCAGGACGCCCACGTGTAAGCACCATTATCACTAGGTGGGGACACTCGGACCCACGCCATGGCACCTACTCACGGGGTGTGGGGGAGGTTCCACATGTGTCTCGTGTGCAACGTGGGGCCCCAGCCCCCCCCCCCCACTCCCCGGGCTGGGCTGGTGGGGGGACCGGGTGGGGTGTTGCCCAGGTGGGGCGTTGCCCGGGGCAGTCTCAGGGTACTTACGCTCGCTCCCTCGTGAGGTCGTGCAGTTTCTTCCTGCACTGGTCTCCCGTGCGGGGGATGTGCCCCACAGCGCTGACTGCCGCCCCCACCTCTCACCACCCACGCCTTACGGGGTTGCACGGCTGCCGGTGGCCACGTCTGAGGAAAAGGATGGCCCTGCGCTCCTCCACTGCGTCTAGCGGTGTCTCTATGTTGCTGTCGCGGAAGCGGGGAGCGGCACGTCGGGGCTCATCCATCTCCCACTTCAGTGTCTGTGTGCCGATCGCGCACTTCCTATTACACGGTGCTGCGTCATCCTGGCGTCGCGCGATGACGCCATCGGTCCTGCACAATGCCCACCGCGTTTCTCACGGCGCAGCTGCTGGCCCCTTTTCTGCCCCTATTCAGGCATGGCGGGAGCCGTTTCGCACCCTTGTGAAACGCGACGGCGTTCACGACGGCGCGGGCACTTAGTCCAGCGATCGGAGTATCGCCCCCCCTTGTTGGGGGTGGGGGTGACAGATTCTGTCATGGTGGTGGTGGGGGGGTGGGGTGTTCCGTTTCCATGGGGTCATTATTTTTCTGTCTTTATTTTTTACATTGAGACCTGGTCTAAAAAAAGGCACCCCGATCTTTTGAAAGCTGAGGTTGCTGGCGGAGTTGCTCATTCAGAGCCTGTCACGCCAGCGTGATGTCATGGGATCCGCCTCCCGGATTTTTTTTCCCAAGTTTTCTAAAAGCAGAGTCTGCTGGCTAAACATGCCTTTTCCCACCCGAGTCGACAGTTTGAAAAACAAAATGAGAAAATTCTGCCCAAGGAATACCATAAGCGTGATGTACAGGTGGGATACATGTTCCCCTGTGCAGAAGGGAACCGAAATATTCTTCTACTAGCTTGTCATTATAAATCTATGGCTGTTTAAAACAAATTAGCTTGGCACACAAGAGAAAATGTATCCCATGGCTTTCTGTTTTATTGAATGGAAACATCTCCACAAGTGAAACATTCAAAAGCAGCACAAGTCTTTTGAGAACTTTAAGGTGTTAAGTTTAGCAAAAATGCTAAATACGGGTATTTGTTGAGTTTCGAGTGGCGTTTCTTCATTTCAAATGTCCAAAGTAATTCAGTTATTATTTATTGGGAAAGCCAATTGGGCAGGTTTCTGCCTGGAACTATTTTGTACTAAAACATTTCAAAAGAGGACGGCTCTGTGCATTAAACCTCAGGGATTATCAAAATAGCATGTTGGATCCTAAAACAAGTTGGGATCCAGTGTGATCAGTTTAATCATTGAGCTTTTTCTAAAGAAATGGGAAAGGAAGAGGAAGGGCCCTTGAGGCACCTTATGGACACTGACTGTAAAAGCCAGAGGTTAGGCAAGAGTTCATTGTTGCTGTTACTTGAGTATTTAAACTTTTTCAGGTTGCTGGGGGCTGATAATAGGATTTGGCCAATGTACAAATTAAGTAGGAATTGACATATCTCTCTTCGTCCACCCATGACAATCTTCATTGTTGTTTCTGTAATACATAATCATTACAAGATTTACCTATTCAACAGAACATTGTCTTATCAGCATGGACATCAAACTGTACCTTGCAGGGGGGCTGTACCCCAGAAATAAATAAAGAGGCTCTTTCAGACAAGCCATCGTTAAAATGTTCAACGTACTGAAGATCAGAATTTCATCAATAGTTTATTACACATTACCAACTCCTTGACTCCAGGGATGAATGGGAGAAATCTTTTTATGAAATACTTTTACAAGTCCTAATTAAGCAACATGCAAATTGTTGTGTTGTTATGAATAATTGACGGCCTTGATATCAGGACTCCAGCCTGAGTTGTTGTCCAACAGAAGCTTTTGGATTGGTAATGTTGCCAATTTAATGGAATACTATCCCACGAGCATCACCAATAATGTTGCTCTTTAGAGTCGCCAATATGATACTGAGGCTCTTTTTATGATATGATGTTATGTCCCAACAGCGTCGCCAATACTGTCTTCGCTCGGGAGAGGGAGGATATAGGTACAGAATTCGGGAAGAGGGACTGTGAGGTTCTTGAACAGTTTGACATAGGGAGTGAGGACGTATTGGAGATTTCAGCGGGTTTAAAAGAGGCCAAATTCCCAGGTCTGGATGAGTTGTATCCCATGCTACTGTGGGAGGCAAGAGAGGAAATTACAGAGGCTCTGACCAAAATTTTTAATCCCTCTCTGGCCACAGCTAATGTGGTTCTAGATTTCAAGAAGTGTGGTGGAGATAAACCAGGGAAATACAGACCAGTGCGTCTCACATCAGTGGTAGGGAAACTATTGAAGAAAATACTGAAGGGGAAAATTCATCTCTACTTGGAGAGGCAAGGTTTGATTAGGGCCAGTCAGCACAGCTTTGTCAGACAGAGATCATGCCTAACAAATTTGACTGAATTTTTTGAGGAGGTGACCAGGTGTGCAGATGAGGGTAATGCAGTTGATGTAGTTTATATGGATTTCACACATGAGAGGCAGATAAAGAAAGTAAAAGCACATGGGATCCAGGGTAACTTGGTAAGTGAGATCCAAAACTGGCTGAGTGATTGGAGTCATAGGGTGGTGATGGAAGACTGTCTGTGTGACTGGAGTCGGGTATCCAATAGCCTACCACAGGAATCAGGGCTATGATTGTTCATAATATAGAATAAACGATATAGATGAGAAAGATGGGGGAATGATAAGTAAGTTTGCAGATGACACAAAGATTGACAGATTGGTTAATAGTGTGGAGGAAGGTCTTAGGTGCAGGAAGATATAGACAGGTTGGTCAAATGGGCAGATCAGTGGCAGATGAAATTTAACCCTGAAAAGTGCAAGGCGATGCACTTTAGGAGAAGTAACAAGATAAGGAAGCACTCAATGAATGGTAGGACATGAGGAAGCTCAGAGGGACAGAGGGATCTTGGGGTTCTTAACCACAGATCTCTGAAGTTGGCAGGACAGGCGAATATGATAGTTGAGAAGGCATACGGGACACTTGCATTTTTCAGTCGTGGCATAGACTATAAGAACAGGGAGGCTATGTTGGAGCTGGACAGGATTTTGGTTAGGCCACAGTTGGAGTACCTGTGTGCAATTCTGGTCACCTCACTATAGGAAGGAGTGATTGCACAGGAGAGGGTGCACTTACAGGTTGCACTGCAGCAACACACTAAGTTTCCTTCCAAACTTATGACCTCCAAACTTATGACCTTCCAAACTGGCCTGGATTCTCCGACCTGGCGCCGGGTCAGAGAATCCCCGGGGGTGGGGCGAGAATCCCGCTCCGCCATCCCGACGCCGGCTTCCCCATTCTAGGGCGCCATTTTTCAGACGCTGCCAGGATCGCCGCCCCGCTGGTTGGGGGCCGTTGACAGCGCCCCCCCCCCCCCGGCGATTCTACGGGCCCTGATGGGCCGAGTGGCCGACGAGTTTGGCCGAGTCCCTCCGGCGTGGATTACTCACCTCGCACACGACGGGACCTGGAAGGTGAGTGTGCGGGGCCGTCCTGGAGGGGGGGGGGGCTGGGGGATCTGGCCCTGCGGGGGGGGCCCCACGGTGGCCTGGCCCGCGATCGGGGCCTACCGATCCGCAGGCGTGCTGGTTCCGTGGGGGCCTACTTTAGTCCGCGATGCGTCCCTGTAGGGCTCCGCCATATTGCCCCGGGGCCAGCGTGGAGAAGGGAACCCCCGCGCATGCGTGAAAATACGCCGGCCGTTCTGCGCATGCGCGGACTCGCGCGGGCCGTTCCGCGCCGGCTGGAGCTGAGGGGATGACTCCGGCGGCAATCTAGCCCCCTAGAAAGGTGAGAATTCCTCACTTTTGGGGGCCGTTGACGCCGGAGTTGTTGGTGCCGGTTTTCACGCTGGCATGGGAACGTAGCCCCATTATTAGAGAATCCCGCCCATGAACTCTGCCTAGAAGGCCACGGGTAACATACGCATGGGAATGCCAGCACCACCAACTTCCCCTTTCACAACATCCTGACTTGGAAATATATTGCTCTTCCTTTACTGTCGCCGGTTCAAAGACCTGGAAATCCCACCCGAACATCCCACCTTCTCAAGGGCAATTAAGGAATGGTGTCAAATGCTGGCCGAGCCAGTGATGCCCACATCCCATGAACAAATTAAAAAATAAACAAATCACTTCCAGACTCACGCTAATATTCTCTTTGCTGGCCTTCTATGCATATTTGTCCATAAATGGTAACTTGTATAACATTCTGCTGCTTGGGTCATATTCTGTACCACGTCTGATTGTCCTCTGTCACTTTATCTTCATAAACCTGCATCGATTTCCTGTTCATCAAAACCTTAAATCATAGTCTATAAATTCATCCTCGGATTCACTCTGCCCTCTGTCCGTGATATCCTAGCACTCTATATACCTCAACACCTCCTTCCTCTGACTCTGTTTCTGGTGAAACTCCTTCCTTTCACCAAACCAATGATGGCAGTATCCAGGCCCTTGGGTCCTACTGTCTCGATGTTACTTCCTGAACCTTATTGGGTGGGATTTATTAAAAGGACCATGGCTCCTGATAGTGGGACTGATGAAGCCCAACTTCTGCTCAAATGCTGGGAGCCGTAGCACACGCTGTAAGTTCTTGAAGCACGCAGGTACCACAAGCGTAATCACACAGCAGGAATGGACAGGAAGTACCCACTCCTGCCATCAGGTGGCTGAATTGGAAATCAGGACAGCCTATAAAAAGCCTGTCTCTGCAAGCATCCACTCTCTGTAGGCAGTGGGGTGCTTCAGCTAGTTTAAAAAATGGTCCTGCACATGCAGGCCCATTTAAAAGATTTATGTACAAATCACAGCCTTGATATCTGCTGAAACCTTTCAGCAATTGGCTCCCTTCAACTGGGGCTTCAACTTCTTGGGTGCCCATCACACTTCCTACCCTCAGTCCATCACCTCCCTCACCGCTACCCCCCTCACCTCGGCCTCCACTCCCCTCAACCCCACCCCCATTCATCACGATGTCTTCAGACCGATAATGAATGGCCCCATGGTTCAGCGATGCCTTCCTGCAAGTTCCCTCCAGGCAGTCCAGAAACAGCAGGAAGAGTTCGGCCTCAGGAGTGGCAGCAAGAGACCCTCACGCTTGGAAGAAGATCACAGAAGAGCTAAAGCACCTGTGGGGTCCAGACTGGGAGCAGTGTCTCAAAAGGATGGATGACTTCTTCTGATCAGCCAGGATAAGTGGCAATGTGGCATTACATCAAAGAGACACTTGTGAGGGTATCAGACAGAGAGGCTTTGCAAGTGTGGAGACAGATCAGGCTGGGAAATGCATGCTCATCATCAGTATCACATGGTAAAAGAGGTCACGCTGTAGAACAGTTATGTATGATAAAGCGATTGGGTACCAGTTAGAATATGTGGCCAGTTTGTGGTCAGTATGTGCCATGGAGATACATGGGGACATAAGAACATAAGAACATAAGAACTAGGAGCAGGAGTAGGCCATCTGGCCCCTCGAGCCTGCTCCACCATTCAATGAGATCATGGCTGATCTTTTGTGGACTCAGCTCCACTTTCCGGCCTGAACACCATAACCCTTAATCCCTTTATTCTTCAAAAAACTATCTATCTTTATCTTAAAATGTCCCTTGACACTATCATGTCGCCACTTGTCTTGCAGGATAAAGAGGCATTCAGGGAGGAGGAGGGGCCAAACTCAGAGTGGTAAAGCCATGTTAATTGGAGTGCAGGAGATTTTGAATGAACAGATGGGCCAATCCATTGTAGATGGTGTGGTTGGATTAGTCAGCCAGTAGAATGAGAACATCTCCAAACTTGAGGTTGGTTTAGAACAGTGGGCTAAACAGCTGGCTTGTAATGCCAGGAGAGAACAAGGCCAGCAGCGTGGGCTCAATTCCCGTACCAGCCTCCCCGAACAGGTGCCGGAATGTGGCGACTAGGGGCTTTTCACAGTAACTTCATTGAAGCCTACTTGTGACAATAAGCGATTATTATAATTGTGTTGAGACATCGGCACATTAGAGAGAAACTGTTTTTCTGATATACTGAGCTGCTCCTTAATGATTTTCCTGCTGCTGATGTCTGGATTGACCAAGATGCAATGTAGTGAGACATTAAGACATTATGGTTAGCTCTGCTGCCTCACAGTGCCAGGGACCTGGCTTCAATTCCAACCTTGGGTGACTGTCAGTGTGGAGTTTGCACGTTCTCCCCGTGTCTGTGTGGGTTTCCTCCGGGTGCTCCGGTTTCCTCCCACAATCCAAAGATGCGCAGCTTAGGTGGATTGGCCATGCTAAATTTCTCTTAGTGTTTAAAATTTCGATGGGGTTACAGGGTTCCAGGGATAGGGGAGGAAGTGGGCCTAGGTAGGATGGGTCAGTGCAGGCCTCCTGGGCCGAATGGCCTCCTTCCGCACGGTAGGAATTCCATGGTTCTTTGATGGCACATTGGAATAATGGATATTGGCACACTTCAAATTTATGCACATGTATTTGAAATTCAAGTTATAGTTTGTTCACTTAATCATTGTGTGCATCATGTGCATTTTTTGCGAAATTTCAGTCAGAGGTAGGAGGCCTTGTGGTGCAGTGGACAGCATCCTGCCTCTGAGCCAGAGGCTCCAGGTCTGAGTTGCATTCCAGGACGTTTTGGCCATGGAAGGTGTACTCGTAATGCTGACTGCGTGTCAACTTGTAAATCCTTCCAACTTACACTAATGGCACACAGTAAAAATAATCAGTATAAGGTCCTGATGTCATAAAACCTTTGAATATGTAAAACTGATTGAAAATAATCAAACACTTTTGGAATGAATAACAAGAATGTGTGCAGCTTAAATAGAATTACAGTAGAGCTGGGCCTATAGGCAGATGCCCATTGATCTGCAATACCATTTCTCCAAGGTCCTATCCCATATTGTGTTCTATCTTCCATGTTCTTGCCGAATCGCTTAACCAATCTATATCCTTTTCGGCTTTATACTTTCAATAATGTGTTTTTTATAACACTTCTACTGATGAGGAGGGATTCGGGAGACTGCAACTGTAGTTTTTAGATCCGAGGAGAATGAGAGATGACATCATCGAGACACATTTCCTGCAGGGCTCAACAGGTTAGTTCCAGGAAGGATGTTCCCCTGGTCGGAGGGTTTAGAATTAGGGGACACAGTTTCAGAATAAGCGGTGTGCCATTTAGAACAGAGATGAGGAGGAATATCATCATAGATAATCATAGAATTTACAGTGCAGAAGGAGGCCATTCGGCCCATCGAGTCTGCACCGGCTCTTGGAAAGAGCACCCTACCCAAAGTCAACACCTCCACCCTATCCCCATAACCCAGTAACCCCACCCAACACTAAGGGCAATTTTGGACACTAAGGGCAATTTATCATGGCCAATCCACCTAACCTGCACATCTTTGGACTGTGGGAGGAAACCGGAGCACCCGGAGGAAACCCACGCACACACGGGGAGGATGTGCAGACTCCACACAGTCAGTGACCCAAGCCGGAATCAAACCTGGGACCCTGGAGCTGTGAAGCAATTGTGCTATCCACAAGGCTACCGTGCTGTCCCTTCACTCACAAGATGGCGGATCTTTGCAATCACCCCTCTCTCTCCTACCTTTGTTTCAGGCAGTCTTCGTATTCAGTCAAAAACTTCCCGAGTTCATTTTTAAACACTTCAGTCCAGCCGACATTGATTGGATTTGATGACAGCCTGTTACATAAATGGCGGGCTTCTCCATTCCTGAGACTAAGAACATAGAACATCGAACATTGCAGCGCAGTACAGGCCCTTCGGCCCTCGATGTTGCGCCCACCTGTGAAACCACTCTAAAGCCCATCTGCACTATTCCCTTATTGTCC
The DNA here is from genome assembly GCF_047496885.1 of Scyliorhinus torazame. NCBI lineage: Eukaryota > Metazoa > Chordata > Chondrichthyes > Carcharhiniformes > Scyliorhinidae > Scyliorhinus > Scyliorhinus torazame. The sequence goes on from NC_092707.1 coordinate 61,671,167, forward strand.
ATATGTCTATCCAATGACCATTTGAATGCCCTTAGTGTTGGCGAGTCCACTACTGTTTCAGGCAGGGCATTCCACGCCCTTACTACTCTCTGAGTAAAGAACCTACCTCTGACATCTGTCTTATATCTATCTCCCCTCAATTTAAAGCTATGTCCCCTCGTGCTGGACATCACCATCCGAGGAAAAAGGCTCTCATTGTCCACCCTATCCAATCCTCTGATCATCTTGTATGCCTCAATTAAGTTGCCTCTTAACCTTCTTCTCTCTAACAAAAACAGCCTCAAGTCCCTCAGCCTTTCCTCATAAGATCTTCCCTCCATACCAGGCAACATTCTGGTAAATCTCCTCTGCACCCTTTCCAATGCTTCCACATCCTTCCTATGATGCGGCGACCAGAATTGCACGCAATACTCCAAATGCGGCTGCACCAGAGTTTTGTACAGCTGCAACATGACCTCATGGCTCCGAAACTCAATCCCTCTACCAATATAAGCTAACACACCGTATGCCTTCTTAACAACCCTCTCAACCTGAGTGGCAACTTTCAGGGATCTATGTAGATGGGCACCGAGATCTCACTGCTCATCCACACTGCCAAGAATCTTACCATTAGCCCAGTACTCTGTCTTCCTGTTATTCCTTCCAAAATGAATCACCTCACACTTTTCTGCATTAAACTCCATTTGCCACCTCTCAGCCCAGCCCTGCAGCTTATCTATGTCCCTCTGTAACTTGTAACATCCTTCCGCACTGTCCACAACTCCACCGACTTTAGTGTCATCTGCAAATTTACTCACCCATCCTTCTACACCCTCCTCCAGGTCATTTATAAAAATGACAAACAGCAGTGGCCCCAAAACAGATCCTTGTTGTACACCACCAGTAACTGGGCTCCAGTCTGAACACTTCCCATCAACCACCACCCTTTGTCTTCTTCCAGCTAGCCAATTTCTGATCCAAACTGCTAAATCTCCCTGAATCCCATGCTTCCGTATTTTTTTCTCCAGTAGCCGACGGTGGGGAACCTTATCAAACGCTTTACTGAAATCCATATACACCACATCAACTGCTTTACCCTCATCCACCTGTTTGGTCACCTTCACAAAGAACTCAATAAGGTTTGTGAGGCACGACCTACCCTTCACGAAACTTGTTGACTATGTCTAATCAAATTGTTCCTTTCCAGATGATTATACACCGTATCTCTTAAAAACTTTTCCAAGATTTTGCCCACAACAGAAGTAAGGCTCACTGGTCTATAGTTACCGGGGTTGCCTCTACTCCCCTTCTTGAACAAGGGGACAACATTTGCTATCCTCCAGTCTTCTGGCACTATTCCTGTTGACAAAGATGACTTAAAGATCCAAGCCAAGAACTTCCAGGTGCGGCGATGACCAGCTAAGTCGCACGTTTCGGCAGCTCCCGGTGGAACGGACTTTTGGGCTCTTAATAGGAGCCCCAACGGCAATTTTAACGGCTAAAAACACTGTGCGGTAAACCAGAAGGGAATCCCCCCTGGACACGGATGGAAAAAGGAGAGTAAAGTGGCCGGATTGCGGTGGATCCTTTAGAGCAGCGGCAAGGAAGGCAAGCACACACCAAGATGGCGTCGGAAGGTGGCAGTTTAATATGGGGCCCTGAACAGCACGAGTTCTTGAAGCGCTGCGTGGAAGAACTCAAAAAGGAGATGAAGAAGGAGCTGTTGGCCCCGATATTACAGGCGATTGAAGGGCTAAAGGATGAGCAAAAGACCCAGGAGCAGGAGCTTCGGGTCGTGAAGGCAAAGGCTGCCGAGAACGAGGACGATATACAAGGCCTGGTGGTGAAGATGGAGATGCACGAGGCACACCATAAAAGGTGTGTGGAAAGGCTGGAGGTGCTGGAGAATAATGCGAGGAGGAAGAATTTAAGGATTCTTGGTCTTCCCGAGGGTGCAGAGGGGGCGGACGTCGGGGCATATGTGAGCACGATGCTGCACTCGTTAATGGGATCGGAGGCCCCGACGGGTCCGTTGGAGGTGGAGGGAGCCTATCGAGTTATGGCGCGAAGACCGAGGGCTGGAGAAATTCCCCGAGCCATAGTGGTGAGATTTCTCCGATATAAGGACAGAGAGATGGCCTCAGATGGGCAAAGAAAGCCCGGAGCAGTAGGTGGGAGAACGCGGTGATCCGCGTATATCAGGATTGGAGTGCGGAGGTGGCGAGAAGGAGGGTGAGCTTTAATCGGGCCAAGGCGGTGCTTCATAAAAGGAAGGTCAAATTTGGAATGCTGCAGCCGGCAAGACTGTGGGTCACACATCAAGGGAAACACCACTACTTTGAAACGGCAGATGAGGCATGGACATTTATTGTCGAAGAGAAATTGGAATAAGTGGGTTATAAAAAAGAACGTTTGAGACAAAGTGGTGGGGCGAATATGGGGGGCGAAGAGGGGGGAAAAGGGGGGAGAGATGATTTTTAAGTTGTTAATCCTGCGACCCTGTAACTTTTCTCTCTTCCCCATGTTATGGGGGAGGGAGGGAGGGAGGTGGAGGAGCTGGGGGCGTCGGCCATTGGGGGCGGGGCCAAAAGGGAAGCGCGGGCTTTGTTCCCGCGCTATGATAATTATGGCGGGAACAGGGAAGCAGGAAGGAGGGGGCGTCGCACAGTGCGAGCCGAGGTCACGGGGGGAAGCCGATGTCGGCCAGAGTTTGCTGACTTCTGGGAGCAACATGGGGGGTGCAATTACGCTAGTGAGGGATCTAGCGGGGGGGGGGTGGGGGGGGGTTGACTGGGTTGCTGCTGCTGGGGAGAAGGGGGAGCTGGTATGGGGTGGGGTGGGCGGGGCGGGGGGGCGCCGCCTGGGGGGGACACAGCTACGTGGGAACCGGGTGAGGAGCTGGATAAAAAAAGGGGATGGCTAGTCGACAAGGGGGGGGGGGGTAAAGAGCCCCCCAACCCGGCTGATCACGTGGAATGTGAGAGGGCTGAACGGGCCGATAAAGAGGGCACGGGTACTCGCACACCTAAAGAAACTTAAGGCAGATGTGGTTATGCTGCAGGAGACGCATTTGAAACTGATAGACCAGGTCAGACTACGCAAAGGATGGGTGGGGCAGGTGTTTCATTCGGGGCTAGATGCAAAAAACAGGGGGGTGGCCATACTAATGGGGAAGCGGGTAATGTTTGAGGCAAAGACCATAGTGGCGGATAGTGGGGGCAGATACCTGATGGTGAGTGGCAAATTACAAGGGGAGGCGGTGGTCTTAGTGAACGTATATGCCCCGAACTGGGATGATGCCAACTTCATGAGGCGCATGCTAGGACGTATCCCGGACCTAGAGGCGGGGAAGCTGGTAATGGGTGGAGATTTTAACACGGTGCTGGAACCAGGGCTGGATAGGTCGAGGTCCAGGACCGGAAGGAGGCCGGCAGCAGCTAGGGTGCTTAAGGACTTTATGGAGCAGATGGGAGGAGTAGACCCCTGGAGATTTAGTAGACCTAGGAGTAAGGAGTTTTTGTTTTTCTCCTATGTCCACAAAGTTTATTCACGGATAGACTTTTTTGTTTTGGGAAGGGCGCTGATCCCAAAGGTGACGGGGACGGAATATACGGCTATAGCCATTTCGGATCATGCTCCACATTGAGTGGACTTGGAGATAGGGGAGGAAAAAGAACAGCGTCCACCCTGGGACTATTGGCGGACGAGGGTGTGTGCTTAAGGGTGAGGGGGTGTATTGAAAGGTACTTGGAACTCAATGATAATGGGGAGGTCCAGGTGGGAGTGGTCTGGGAGGCGCTGAAGGTAGTGGTAAGAGGGGAGCTGATATCAATCAGGGCACATAAAGGAAAGCAGGAGGGTAGGGAACGGGAGCGGTTGCTGAAAGAACTTCTGAGGGTGGACAGGCAATATGCGGAGGCACCGGAGGAGGGACTGTACAGGGAAAGGCAAAGGCTACATGTAGAATTTGATTTGCTGACTACGGGTAATGCGGAGGCACAGTGGAGGAAGGCACAGGGTGTACAGTACGAATATGGGGAGAAGGCGAGCAGGTTGCTGGCCCACCAACTGAGGAAAAGGGGAGCAGCGAGGGAGATAGGTGGAGTGAGAGATGAGGAGGGAGAGATGGAGAGGGGAGCGGAGAGGGTGAATGGAGTGTTCAAGGCATTCTATGAAAGATTATATGAAGCTCAGCCCCCGGATGGGAAGGAGAGAATGATGTGTTTTCTGGACCAGCTGGAATTTCCTAAGGTGGAGGAGCAGGAGAGGGTGGGACTGGGAGCACAGATTGAAACGGAGGAAGTAGTGAAAGGAATTCGGAGCATGCAGGCGGGGAAGGCCCCGGGACCAGACGGATTCCCAGTTGAATTTTATAGGAAATATGTGGACTTGCTGGCCCCGCTATTGATGAGAACCTTTAATGATGCGAGGGAAAGGGGGCAGCTGCCCCCGACTATGTCAGAGGCAACGATATCGCTCCTCCTAAAGAAGGAAAAAGACCCACTGCAATGCGGGTCCTATAGGCCTATTTCCCTCCTGAACGTGGACGCTAAGATTCTGGCCAAAGTAATGGCAATGAGGAGAGAGGATTGTGTCCCGGGGGTGGTCCATGAGGACCAAACTGGGTTTGTGAAGGGGAGACAGCTGAATACGAATATACGGAGGCTGCTAGGGGTAATGATGATGCCCCCACCAGAGGGGGAAGCGGAGATAGTGGTGGCGATGGATGCCGAGAAAGCATTTGATAGAGTGGAGTGGGATTATTTGTGGGAGGTGCTGAGGAGATTTGGCTTTGGAGACGGGTATATAAGATGGGTACAGCTGCTGTATAGGGCCCCGATGGCGAGCGTGGTCACGAATGGACGGGGGTCTGAATATTTTCGGCTCCATAGAGGGACGAGGCAGGGATGTCCTCATTATTGTTTGCACTGGCGATTGAGCCCCTGGCAATAGCATTGAGGGGTTCCAGGAAGTGGAGGGGAGTACTCAGGGGAGGAGAAGAACACCGGGTATCTCTGTATGCGGATGATTTGTTGTTATATGTGGCGGACCCGGCGGAGGGGATGCCAGAGATAATGCGGATACTTGGGGAGTTTGGAGATTTCTCAGGGTATAAATTGAACATGGTGAAAAGTGAGTTGTTTGTGGTGCATCCAGGGGAGCAGAGCAGAGAAATAGAGGACTTACCGTTGAGGAAGGTAACAAGGGACTTTCGGTACTTGGGGATCCAGATAGCCAAGAATTGGGGTACATTGCATTGGCTAAATTTAACGCGGTTGGTGGGACAGATGGAGGAGGACTTTAAGAGATGGGACATGGTGTCCCTGTCACTGGCAGGGAGGGTGCAGGCGGTTAAAATGGTGGTCCTCCCGAGATTCCTTTTTGTGTTTCAGTGCCTCCCGGTGGTGGTCACAAAGGCTTTTTTCAAAAGAATTGAGACGAGTATTATGAGTTTTGTGTGGGCCGGGAAGACCCTGAGAGTGAGGAGGGGATTTTTGCAGCGTAGTAGGGACAGGGGGGGCTGGCACTACCGAGCCTAAGTGAGTACTACTGGGCCGCCAATATCTCAATGGTGTGTAAGTGGATGGGAGAAGAGGAGGGAGTGGCGTGGAAGAGATTGGAGAGGGCGTCCTGCAGGGGGACTAGCCTACAAGCTATGGTGACGGCGCCGTTGCCGTTCTCACCAAAGAAATACACCACAAGCCCGGTGGTGGTGGCCACACTGAAAATATGGGGGCAGTGGAGACAGCACAGGGGAAAGACGGGAGCCTCAGTGCGGTCCCCGATAAGAAATAACCATAGGTTTGTTCCGGGGAGAATGGATGGGGGATTTGGAGCATGGCAAAGAGCAGGGGTAACACAATTGAGAGATCTGTTCGTAGATGGGGCGTTTCCGAGTCTGGGAGCGCTGACGGAAAAATATGGGTTGCCCCAAGGGAATGCATTTCGGTATATGCAACTGAGGGCTTTTGCGAGGCAACAGCTGAGGGAATTCCCGCAGCTCCCGACGCAGGAGGTGCAGGACAGAGTGATCTCAGAGACATGGGTGGGGGACGGTAAGGTGTCAGACATATATAGGGAAATTAGGGACGAGGGGGAGATCATGGTAGATGAGCTGAAAGGGAAATGGGAAGAAGAGCTGGGGGAGGAGATTGAGGAGGGGCTGTGGGCTGATGCCCAAAGTAGGGTAAACTCATCGTCCTCGTGTGCCAGGCTAAGCCTGATACAATTTAAGGTGTTACACAGGGCGCATATGACTGGAGCACGGCTCAGTAAATTTTTTGTAGTAGAGGATAGGTGTGCGAGATGCTCGAGAAGCCCAGCGAATCATACCCACATGTTCTGGTCATGCCCGGCACTACAGGGGTTTTGGGTGGGGGTGGCAAAGGTGCTTTCGAAGGTGGTGGGGGTCCAGGCCAAACCAAGCTGGGGGTTGGCTATATTCGGGGTTGCAGAAGAGCCGGGAGTGCAGGAGGCGAGAGAGGCTGATGTTTTGGCCTTTGCGTCCCTAGTAGCCCGGCACAGGATATTGTTAATGTGGAAGGAAGCCAAACCCCCGGGTGTGGAGTCCTGAATAAATGACATGGCAGGGTTTATAAAGTTGGAACGGATTAAGTTCGTTCTAAGGGGGTCGGCTCAAGGGTTCACCAGGCGGTGGCAACCGTTCGTCGAATACCTCACAGAAAGATAGAGGGAATGGAAAAGAAGAAGACAGCAGCAACAACCCAGAGTGCGGGGGGGGGGGGGGGGGGGCGGGGGGGGGAGGAATCAGAAGGACTCTCAGGGATGTTATTGTATATGTATAGGTATTTGGTATATGTAATTGTATATTGGATTGTTGGATTGTATTTTTGGAGAGTATTTATCTTGGATAAGGCAGTTGCCATTTAGTTTTATTTTTGATTTTGTTCATATATTATTTATTTACTTGTTTAAAACTGGCCATTGTTATTTATATTGTTTTATTGCTGTGTAAAGGAAACGCTATGTGCTGTTATGTTTGGCCAAAAAATCTTGAATAAAATATATTTTAAAAAAAAAGATCCAAGCCAAAGGCTCAGCAATCTCCTCCCTAGCTTCCCAGAGAATCCTAGGATAAATCCCATCCGGCCCAGGGGACTTATCTATTTTCACCCTTTCCAGAATTGTTAACACCTCCTCCTTATGAACCTCATGCCCTTCTAGTCTAGTAGCCTGAATCTCAGTATTCTCCTCGACAACATTGTCTTTTTCCTGTGTGAATACTGACGAAAAATATTCATTCAGCACCTCTCCTATCTCCTCGGACTCCAAGCACAACTTCCCACTACTGTCCTTGACTGGCCCTACTCTTACCCTAGTCATTCTTTTATTCCTGACATATCTATAGAAAGCTTTAGGGTTATCCTTGATCCTACCTGCCAAAGACTTCTCATGTCCCCTCCTGGCTCGTCTTAGCTCTCTCTTTAGGTCCTTCCTAGCTAACTTGTAACTCTCGAGCACACTTACTGAACCTTCATGTCTGATCTTTACATAAGCCTCCTTCTTCCTCTTGACAAGTGTTTCGATTGCCTTAGTAAACCACGGTTCCCTTGCTCGACCACTTCCTCCCTACCTGACAGGTACATACCTATCAAGGACACGCAGTAGCTGTTCCTTGAACAAGCTCCACATTTCCATTGTGCCCATCCCCTGCCGTTTTCCTCTCCATCTGATGCATCCTAAGTCTTGCCTCATCGCATCATAATTGCCTTTCCCCCAGATGTAACTCTTGCCCTGCGGTATATACCTATCCCTTTCCATCACTAAAGTAAACGTAATCGGAAGACTTCCGGGTGCAGCGACGACCAGCTAAGTCGCACGTTTCGGCAGCTCCCGGTGAAACGGACTTTTGGGCTCTTGATAGGAGCCCCAACGGCAATTTTAACGGCAAAAAACACTGTGCAGTAATCCAGAAGGGAATCCCCCCTGGACACGGATGGAAAAAAGAGAGGAAAGTGGCCAGATTGCGGTGGATCCTCTAGAGCAGCGGCCAGGAAGGCAGGCACAAAGCAAGATGGCGTCGGAAGGAGGCAGTTTAATATGGGGCCCTGACCAACAAGAGTTCCTGCGGCGTTGCGTGGAAGAACTCAAAAAGGAGATGAAGAAGGAGCTGTTGGCCCCGATATTACAAGCGATTGAGGGGCTAAAGGATGAGCAAAAGACCCAGGAACAGGAGCTTCGGGTCGTGAAGGCAAAGGCTGCTGAGAATGAGGACGACATACAGGGCCTGGTGGTGAAAACGGAGATGCACGAGGCACAACACAAAAGGTGTGTGGAAAGGCTGGAGGTGCTGGAGAATAATGCGAGGAGGAAGAATTTAAGGATTCTTGGTCTTCCCGAAGGTGTAGAAGGGGCAGACGTCAGGGCATATGTGAGCACGATGCTGCACTCGTTAATGGGATCGGAGGCCCCGACGGATCCGCTGGAGGTGGAGGGAGCCTATCGAGTTATGGCGCGAAGACCAAGGGCTGGAGAAATTCCTCGAGCCATAGTGGTGAGATTTCTCCGATATAAGGACAGAGAGATGGTCCTCAGATGGGCAAAGAAAACTCGGAGCAGTAGGTGGGAGAACGCGGTGATCCACGTATATCAAGATTGGAGTGCGGAGGTGGCGAGAAGGAGGGCAAGTTTTAATCGGGCCAAGGCGGTGCTGCACAAACGGAAGATTAAATTTGGAATGCTGCAACCGGCAAGACTGTGGGTCACACATCAAGGGAAACACCACTACTTCGAAACGGCAGATGAGGCGTGGACATTTATTGTCGAGGAGAAACTGGAGTGAGCGGGCCAGAAAAAGAACGTTTGGGACAAAGTGGGGGGGGTGAATATGTGGGATGAAGGGGGGGAAAAGAGGGAAGAGATGACTTCCCAAGTTGTTAATCCTGCGACCCTGTAACTTTTCTCTCTTCCCCATGTCGTGGGGGAGGGGGGGAGGGAGGATGAGGAGCTGAGGGTGCCGGCCATTGGGGTCGGGGCCAAAAGGGAAGCGCGGGCTTTGTTCCCGCGCTATGGTAATCACGGCGGGAACAGGGAAGCAGGAAGGAGGGGGCCTCGCACAGTGTGAGCCGAGGTCACGGGGGGAAGCCGAGGTCGGCCAGTTTGCTGACTTCTGGGAGCAACATGGGGGGTGCAATTACGCTAGCTTGGGATCTAGCGGGGGGGGGGTAGTTAACTGGGTTGCTGCTGCTGGGGAGAAGGGGGAGCTGGTATGAGGGGGGGGGTCGGGGCGGGGGGGCACCGCTTGGGGGAGATACGGCTACGTGGGAACCGGGTGAGGAGCTGGATTGAAAAAGGAGATGGCTAGTCGTCAAGGGTGGGGGGGGGGTAAAGAGCCCCCCAACCCGGTTGATCACGTGGAATGTGAGAGGGCTGAACGGGCCGATTAAGAGGGCACGGGTACTCGCACACCTAAAGAAACTTAAGGCAGATGTGGTTATGCTTCAGGAGACGCATCTGAAGCTGATGGACCAGGTCAGACTACGCAAAGGATGGGTGGGGCAGGTGTTTCAATCGGGGCTAGACGCAAAAAACACGGGGGTGGCCATACTAGTGGGGAAGCGGGTAATGTTTGAGGCAAAGACTATAGTGGCGGATAGTGGGGGCAGATACGTGATGGTGAGTGGCAAATTGCAAGGGGAGGCGGTGGTATTAGTGAACGTGTATGCCCCGAATTGGGATGATGCCAACTTTATGAGGCGTATGTTAGGACGAATCCCGGACCTAGAAGTGGGGAAGTTGGTAATGGGTGGAGATTTTAATACGGTGCTGGACCCAGGGCTGGACAGATCGAGGTCCAGGACCGGAAGGAGGCCGGCTGCAGCTAGGGTGCTTAAGGACTTTATGGAGCAGATGGGAGGAGTAGACCCCTGGAGATTTAGTAGACCTAGGAGTAAGGAGTTTTCATTTTTCTCCTGTGTCCACAAAGTTTATTCACGAATAGATTTTTTTGTTTTGGGAAGGGCACTGATCCCAAAGGTGACGGGGACGGAGTACACGGCTATAGCCATTTCGGATCATGCTCCACATTGGGTGGAGCTGGAGATAGGGGAAGAAAAACAACAGAGTCCACCCTGGAGAATGGACATGGGATTATTGGCAGATGAGGGGGTGTGTTTAGGGGTGAGGGGGTGTATTGAAAGGTACTTGGAACTCAATGATAATGGGGAGGTACAGGTGGGAGTGGTCTGGGAGGCGCTGAAGGCAGTGGTTAGAGAGGAGCTGATATCTATTAGGGCACATAAAGGAAAGCAGGTGGGTAGGGAAAGGGAGCGGTTGTTGAAAGAACTTCTGAGGGTGGACAGACAATATGCGGAGGCACCGGAGGGGGGACTGTACAGGGAAAGGCAAAGGCTACATGTAGAATTTGACTTGTTGACTACGGGTAATGCAGAGACACAATGGAGGAAGGCACAGGGTGTACAGTACGAATACGGGGAGAAGGCGAGCAGGTTGCTGGCCCACCAACTGAGGAAAAGGGGAGCAGCGAGGGAGATAGGGGGCGTGAGAGATGAGGAGGGAGAGATGGAGCGGGGAGCGGAGAGAGTGAATGGAGTGTTCAAGGCATTTTACGAAAGATTATATGAAGCTCAGCCACCGGATGGGAAGGAGAGAATGATGTGCTTTCTGGATCAGCTGGAATTTCCTAAGGTGGAGGAGCAGGAGAGGGTGGGACTGGGAGCACAGATTGAGACGGGGGAACTAGTGAAAGGGATTGGGAGCATGCAGGCGGGGAAGGCCCCGGGACCAGACGGATTCCCAGTTGAATTCTATAGGAAATACATGGGCTTGCTGGCCCCGCTACTGATGAGAACCTTTAATGAGGCGAGGGAAAGGGGGCAGCTGCCCCCGACTATGTCAGAGGCAACGATATCGCTCCTCCTAAAGAAGGAAAAAGACCCGCTGCAATGCGGGTCCTACAGACCCATTTCCCTCCTGAATGTGGACGCTAAGATTCTGGCCAAGGTAATGGCAATGAGGGTAGAGGATTGTATCCCGGGGGTGGTTCATGAGGACCAAACTGGTTTTGTGAAGGGGAGACAGCTGAATACAAATATATGGAGGCTGCTAGGCGTAATAATGATGCCCCCACCAGAGGGGTAAGCGGAGATAGTGGTGGCGATGGATGCCGAGAAAGCATTTGATAGAGTGGAGTGGGATTATTTGTGGGAGGTGCTGAGGAGATTTGGTTTTGGGGATGGGTATATCAGGTGGGTACAGTTGCTGTATAGGGCCCCGATGGCGAGCGTGGTCACGATTGGACGGGGGTCTGACTATTTTCGGCTCCATAGAGGGACGAGGCAGGGATGTTCTCTGTCCCCGTTATTGTTTGCACTGGCGATTGAACCCCTGGCCATAGCATTGAGGGGTTCCAGGAAGTGGAGGGGAGTACTCAGGGGGGGAGAAGAACACCGGGTATCTCTGTATGCGGATGATTTGTTGCTATAGATTTGTTGCTATATGTGGCGGACCCGGCGGAGGGGATGCCAGAGATAATGCGGATACTTGGGGAGTTTGGGGATTTTTCAGGGTATAAACTGAACATGGGGAAAAGTGACTTGTTTGTGGTGCATCCAGGGGAGCAGAGCAGAGAGATAGAGGACTTACCGTTGAGGAAGGTAACAAGGGACTTCCGGTACTTGGGGATCCAGATAGCCAAGAATTGGTACATTACACAGGCTTAATTTAACGCGGTTGGTGGAACAGATGGAGGAGGACTTTAAGAGGTGGGACATGGTGTCCCTGTCATTGGCAGGTAGGGTGCAGGCGGTTAAAATGGTGGTCCTCCCGAGATTCCTTTTTGTGTTTCAGTGCCTCCCGTTGGTGATCACGAAGGCTTTTTTCAAAAGAATCGAGAAGAGTATTATGGGTTTTGTGTGGGCTGGGAAGACCCCGAGAGTGAGGAGGGGATTCTTGCAGCGTAGTAGGGACAGGGGGGGGCTGGCACTACCGAGCCTAAGTGAGTACTACTGGGCCGCCAATGTTTCAATGGTGTGTAAGTGGATGGGAGAAGGGGAGGGAGCGGCGTGGAAGAGATTGGAGAGGGCGTCCTGCAGGAGGACTAGCCTACAAGCAATGGTGACGGCACCGTTGCCGTTCTCACCAAAGAAATACACCACAAGCCCAGTGGTGGTGGCTACATTGAAAATTTGGGGGCAGTGGAGACGGCATAGGGGAAGGACGGGAGCTTCGGTGCGGTCCCCGATAAGAAACAATCATAGGTTCGTTCCGGGGAGAATGGATGGGGGATTTGGAGCATGGCAAAAAGCTGGGGTAGTACAACTGAGAGATCTGTTTGTAGATGGGACGTTTGCGAGTCTGGGAGCGCTGACGGAAAAATATGGGTTGCCCCAAGGGAATGCATTTCGGTACATGCAATTGAGGGCTTTTGCGAGGCAACAGGTGAGGGAATTCCCGCAGCTCCCGACGCAGGAGGTGCAGGATAGAGTGATCTCAGAGACATGGGTGGGGGATGGTAAGGTGTCGGACATATACAGGGAAATGAGGGACGAGGGGGAGATCATGGTAGATGAGCTGAAAGGGAAATGGGAAGAAGAACTGGGGGAGGAGATTGAGGAGGGGCTGTGGGCTGATGCCCAAAGTAGGATAAACTCATCGTCCTCGTGTGCCAGGCTAAGCCTGATACAATTTAAGGTGTTACACAGGGCGCATATGACTGGAGCACGGCTTAGTAAATTTTTGGGGGTAGAGGATAGGTGTGCGGGATGCTCGAGAGGCCCAGCGAATCATACCCACATGTTCTGGTCATGCCCGGCACTACAGAGGTTCTGGGTGGGGGTGGCAAAGGTGCTTTCGAAGGTGGTGGGGGTCCGGGTCGAACCAAGCTGGGGGTTGGCTATATTTGGGGTTGCAGAAGAGCCGGGAGTGCAGGAGGCGAGAGAGGCTGACGTGTTGGCCTTTGCGTCCCTAGTAGCCCGGCGCAAGATATTGTTAATGTGGAAGGAAGCCAAACCCCCGGGTGTGGAGACCTGGATAAACGACATGGCAGGGTTTATAAAGTTAGAACGGATTAAGTTTGTGTTAAGGGGTTCGGCTCAGGGGTTCACCAGGCGGTGGCAACCGTTCGTCAATTACCTCACAGAAAGATAGAGGGAATGGAAAAGAAGTAGACAACAACAGCAGCAACCCAGGGGGGAGGGGGGGGGGGGAAGGGGGGGGGGGGGGGGAGGAATCAGACGGACTCTCAGAGATGTTATTGTATATGTATAATATGTATAGGTATTTGTTATAGGTAATTGTATATTGGATTGTTGGATTGTATTTTTGGAGAGTATTTATTTTGGACAAGGCAGTTGCCATTCAGTTTTGTTTTTGTTTTTGTTTATATATTATTTATTTATTTGTTTAAAACTGGCCACTGTTATTTGTATTGCTTTATTGTTGTGTAAAAGAAACACTACGTACTGTTATGTTTGGCCAAAAATCTTGAATAAAATATATATTTTTTTAAAAAGTAAAGGTAATCGAATTGTGGTCACTATTACCAAAGTGCTCATCTACCTCCAAATCTAACACCTGTCCTGGTTCATTACCCAGTACCAAATCCAATATGGCCTCGCGTCTCGTTGGCCTATCTACATACTGTGTCAGGAAACCCTCCTGCACACATTGGACAAAACCTGACCCATCTAAAGTACTCGAACTATAGCATTTCCAGTCAATATTTGGAAAGTTAAAGTCCCCCATAACAACTACCCTGTTGCTTTCGCTCCTATCCAGAATCATCTTTGCAATCCTTTCCTCTACATCTCTGGAACTTTTCGGAGGCCTATAGAAAACCCCTAACAGGGTGACCTCTCCTTTCCTGTTTCTAACCTCAGCCCATACTAGCTCAATCGACGAGTCCTCATCAAACGTCCTTTCTGCCACCGTAATACTGTCCTTGACTAACAATGCCACCCCTCCCCCTCTTTTACCACCTTCCATGAGCTTACTGAAATATCTAAACCCCGGCACCTGCAACAACCATTCCTGTCCCTGCTCTATCCATGTCTCCGAAATGGCCACAACATCGAAGTCCCAGGTACCGACCCACGCTGCAAGTTCACCCACCTTATTCCGGATGCTCCTGGCATTGAAGAAGACACACTTTAAACCACCTTCCTGCCTGCCGGTACACTCCTGCAACTTTAAAACCTTACTCATGACCTCACTACTCTCAACCTCCTGTATACTGGAGCTACAATTCAGGTTCCGAAGCCCCTGCTGAACTAGTTTAAACCCTCCCGAAGAGCATTAGCAAACTTCCCCCCCAGGATATTGGTACCCCTCTGGTCCAGGTGTAGACCATCCCGTTTGAAGAGGTCCCACCGACCCCAGAATGAGCCCCAATTATCCAGAAATCTGAAACCCTCCCTCCGGCACCATCCCTGTAGCCACGCGTTCAACTCCTCTCTTTCCCTATTCCTCGTCTCGCTATCACGTGGTCCTGGTGGTGAAATCATCCTCACCCTGATGGCCAACTTTGTTTGGGGACGTACCAAGCTGTATGTAGACCCTCGGTACGCAAACACCAATTGTCACTTATTGCTGAGAGCCTACCTGTCCCCAGTGTTACGAAGGATGGGTTTGGCTACGCTGCTGCAGACTGCTCCAAGTAATTGTACTGTGCTGTATCACCTATCTCCCGTGGGCAAGTTTATGCAGAGAAATGCCTCTGAGTACAAATCCATCAGACAGCGATCTGTACATAATGTCCTCGAGGCCCTTTGGGAAAAGAATGTGGTGGATCCTGCCGGATCGTTGTCTGAGCAGACTGTCAAAGTCATTTGGCAGAATGACTCACCGCCAGAACTTTCAAACAAGCACCAAGACGTAGCTTGGCTGGTGGTGAGAAAGGCCCTCCCCGTCAGATCTTTCCAATGCCCTTGAGATGGCTGTGGTATGAAAGAGACCATTGTCCACATCCTTACGGAATCTGTTTTTTTCAAGGGATGCTTTGGTCGAGGTTCATCCCAAGCAGCCCGTGCAACAGGGCTCTGTGCTCTATGGGCTGTTCCCAGGGACGCACACCAAGACAAACATCAACTGCTGCTGAAGGTTCATCAACTCAGTGAAAAACGCTCTTTGGGCTGCCCGAAACTTGTTGGTCTTCCAGTGCAGAGAGTTGTCCTCAAAGTACGTGGTAAGGGATGCACTAAAGCTTGAGGCATCTGCTGCAGAGGCACAATGGGGGAAGGCCTAAGGGGAAGGTCTAAGACCTTTCAGCCATAGTCCAAGGGGCTGAGAATTGTGTAGACCCCCTTGGGATGTATGACTCACATTGAATGTATACAGTAAATATTACATTTATCACAATTGTATTGAAGCATTCCAGAGTGTAACTTGACCCATGTAGAAAATTTGAATATCATTGCACTTTCTGTAAAGGCCATTTTGAAATGATTTGTAATAGAATTTACAGTACAGAATGAGGCCATGAGGCCCATCGGGTCTGCACCGGCTCTCCGAAAGAGCAACCTACACCCCATCCCTGCAACCCAGTAACCCCAGCCAATTTATTTTTTTTGGACACTAGGGGCAATTTATCATGGCCAATCCACCTAACCTGCACATCTTTGGACTGTGGGAGGAAACCGGAGCACGGGGAGGTAACCCAGGCAGACACGGGGAGAACATGCGGAGTCCACACAGACGTGACCCAAGCCGGGAATCGAACCTGGGACCCTGGCACTGTGAAGCAACTGTGCTAACTAGTGTGCTACCGTGCTGCCCGTAATATTCTTTTCGATACTTTATGAATCAAGTATATTTTATGGTGAAATTGATCTTGATTGAAATCAGCAGCTTGATTAATTTCACGCCTCATTTTCTTTCCCATTGAAGTCAGTGACTGGTGTGAAAACGGGCTGGTCACTCACTATGGCATGGTTCACACCTTCGCCAAGGAACAATCTCACCTGTATTGTACGTTCCCAACAACTGGTAATCTACCAAACACTGAGACATGGGGCCCTGGTTACAGCTGACTGCAGTCACTTCCTGCAATGTTTAAAAAAAGAACACACCTAGAGATGGAGCTGGAACAATCCTTGTCATAGGATTGAGTATTGCTTCAAATGGTAATTATTCTTCAAACAGGACTCATTCTTTGATAAACAGAAACTATTGCTAGGTGTAACTACTAAATCTTGCGCGTCCCATTTTGTGCTTTAGAAATACAGTATGCTCATTGTTTGGCAATCAACATTATATCACCATATAGAACACTTCAACTAACCACAAAATACAATATCATCTTTCATGCCCACAGGCACATTATAATTGTCTTACTAATATGCAAGTCGTTCAGCGAGATTTGCATTCGAATCATTCAGATCTAGAGTTAAAGCCAGCATCAAGTCTAGTGGAAGCTGTGCGCTCACCATGGACTTTTTATCTCTTTCAAGTATGCTGCTCGGATTACTGCAGGCACAGTATGACTGCATCTGCTAATACAACCACAAAGCACTAGTGCTGTCTCTACCCGTTATGGACAAGTCATTGAATTATCAGTCAATTATACTGTGCTCAGACTCAGCGAAATTTATATAATTCCCACTTGTGAAGTTTCTGAACACAAAGCACAGTGCTTCTAAGTAAAGCATTTTCCAGTAAAATCTCTAATTGCACTCTCTAGATTTGAAAATAAAGCAGTTGATAGTCGAATCTTTTTCAACTTTTAAATTATGTAAATTGTCCATATTTGTAGCACTTGTTCATTGTGCGAGGAGGCAATGGGCTGGTGATTTCAGAACTGGTATTAGACAGACGCTCATTGTTCATTGAAACATGAGTCACCATTCATACAAGTATATTAAAATAATTTATTCTGTGGATGGAATTTCTTGCCCTTCAATAATGAACCTGCAATAACGACATCATAACAATTGGGCTTGATGGATGAGCATCCTTCATGGAATGTGGTTCTATTTGCACTGACACCTACAGTTGCCATAAGAATCACTGTCCCAGGCTCAAGTGAACAGATTATATCAATAACACAGGAAGAATTCAGTGTGATTTTGAGGTAGCAATACGCGATGGTAGTTCAAAACTACTCAAGTCCCACTGGCACTGTATCTAGTGAAAATTGACTCTCTCAATAATGATTACTATTTTGAAACTATTGTTCAATATCCATGAATAAATGATAGATTGAAATAGCCGCCACTTGTTCTGCATTTATTTATTTTATTAGAAAATTATTTCCATAACACATTTTTTTTCTACTCCAATATTCACCTTCTGTGAAAGAGCTAATACATATGTGGCATGACAGTTTGTTTCTAAGTACTGATGTGACAGGATTGACAGTGTTTCAAACTAAGTTCATGTTCAATAAACTGTATTTTAGTTATAGCAACCTAGCCCTCCCTCTGTAGGACAATAGCGGTACTACAACTCAATGGCCTTCTCGACATTTCCCACTGTCATTGCGCGAAAAGCACAGGGAGTCGCACATGTGGTCTCCAGGCAGAGGACTGTGGATGGGGGGAAACAAAAAATCAAACAAAGTCCACAGAATGTCCCACCGTTCTGTTACAGCTTTCAACAATTACTTGAGTCACGAGAAGTAAAGTGCTGTATGAACCTTGGGGGAGGTTCAGTTTGATGCAAGGACAATGATGCAACACATATGGAAACACATTAGAAAGATATTTACATATATCAGATGTTTACAGAGATGATCGACACGCTATCCTTTTATCTAAAAGTACACTAGAGACATTAGTTAATGTTAAACAATTGTCATATATCGGGGTGTCAAAGCATTATCAATCTTATGAAGGGACAATGAAATCATTTTGGGGAAAGCATTAAACATTCCATCTTCACACTGTTCATCTGATCTGTCTCAGCTGGATTTGAACACCAGCTGCAGTGGTTAAAAAGAAAATCACTCCAGCACTAACTCTCTTGCTCAGTAAAAGGGTATATGGGATCTTACATCTTCTCTCCAAAAGCAATTAGCGGCTTAAATAGCCTGTGATGTCCGCCTCTGCAATGTTCTCTTCACGCCTTGTGTGCACTATCAACCTTGATTTTGCCCAAAGAAGAACTCTCCGTGCTGGGGAATAGAACAACTTTTGAGGTTTTCGTCCCTATATCAGCATTAAATGTTCTAAGAAGGGATCGGATGGTGGACAGTGGGGGAGTGGTGTTCTTTCAGAGGGTTGGTGCAGACATGTTGGGCAGAATGGCCTCCTTCTGCACTGCAGGGGTTCTATGAATTCATCGTTGTATCAGATCAATAAAGGCTTTCCATTTTGCAAAACAGATCTTTCTGACATTCCCCATGGCGCCGCCAACCACACTTTTGGAGAGGGTTCTTTCACTCGCAGAGTCGGAGGAAGGGAGCATTTCTGTTATCTAAGGACGGATTATGTCGGAGGACTGAGTTTCGGTGGAAGAGTTTAAGGCCAAGTGGGAGACGGAGTTGGTTCTTTGCAGGGGTGGAGGACAAGTGTAAGTGCTGTGCAGGGGGACTGGCCAATCATGTGTATATGTTTTTGTTGTGTGGGGTTCTGGGCCTCCTTCTTTAGCACCATGTTGGCAATTCTGAAAATTGAGCTGAAGCCCTACCCCTTAGTGGTCATATTTGGGATGTGAGACTCGTTGGAGCTGTGGACGGATGCGGGGTCTGATGTCTTGGCTTTCACCTTGCTGATTGCCTGAAGGCAAGTCCTGAGGGGATGGAGGTCAGCTTCCCCACCCAGTGCCTCAGTTTAGTTGGGAGATCCTATGTCTCGAGAAAGCCAAGTACACTGTGAGGGGAGTAAATGAGGGGTTTGACTGATCACTGTTAGTTGCTAAGTTGTTAATTGTTAAGGGGAAGGGGAGGCTCGGTGTTTTTGGAGGGGTGGGGCTAAGGTCTGGGAGGGTTGGTGAGAATGGGAGGATATTTATGCAGTTTGGTTGTGTTATTTTGTATTATGTATAAAATGAAAATAATTAAATAAAAATATTTTTAAAATATAAAGGGTTCCCATATTGACACAAAATAAATGTACTTTTTTCTGTGGCATTTTTAAAATAACTATTTGACCTCATCAGCAGCCAGACACGGACCAGTTGACGCACTGCTCCATGCAGGGGCTGTTTAGCACAGGGCTAAATCGCTGGCTTTGAAAGCAGACCAAGGCAGGCCAGCAGCACGGTTCAATTCCCGTAACAGCCGCCCCGAACAGGCGCCGGAATGTGGCGACTAGGGGCTTTTCACAGTAACTTCATTGAAGCCTACTTGTGACAATAAGCGATTTTCACAAGCCCAACTTAGTGATTTAGGCTTTCAAGGTTACACCCGAGTATAGTGACTTTGACTGCTGCTGGTGATTGACACTGTAAACATGGACACCCTGAGCATTGTTTCAGGACAACACTTCTGTGTATAAACAAAACAACTGTGGATGAAGCGAGTCCTACTCGCGTGGAATCATAGCATGGTTACAGTTCCAAAGAAGCTCATACGACCCGTCATGTCTGTGTAGGAAGATGTAACCAGCAGAATATTTGACTCAATCCTGTCTTGCATAAATTATAGATAAGAATCGTGGCATTAACAGAGAGTGGCAAAACCCTTGGGAACTTACAGTATGTATTCATACCACTGGCGGGACTTTCCAACCCTTCCTGCTGGCGGTGACCACCCAGTCCGCCAAAGTCAACCTCTCTCATGGATTCCCTGGCAGTGGGAAGGGCGAAAATCCACCAGTGGCCAATGATAAGCCACTTCCGCTGTGGGTAAACGCGTCATGTAAGGGGTGGGGGAGGGCAGGACAATTGCGGCCTACACGTTTTGTGTTGGTAAAATGCGAGTTCAGCTTCTCCCTGACACTGCTCAAATGGTTTGTAAATAGAGGGTGCGATTCTCTGGCCGCATTGTGTTCGAGCGAGAGTGCGACGAGGCCGGTGAATAGCGGGAGAGGCCAAAAAGGAGAACCGTGCTGGGTGCCAAACAGCTTGCGAAGCAACTGGCCCGCTCCTGTGGGCAAAATCAGGATTCTGCTGTAAGAAGCCAATAAACTCTATTTCCAAACAATTAACAGGAGTCACCCCACATCCAATGGCCTCCTGTGATTCAATGGCCGCTCCAGCAAGTGTTCGTGCTGGTGCCGATTAGTAATCCTTTTGAAAAATGTGAACCTGGCGGACGGGCGTCTGCGGAGAGCCGAGGAGGTGAGTATCCATCTTCGTTCATAGGCCAAGAGCCCGGGAGCACAGGGCTTGCTGCCCCAGCGATGGGTCCAGGTAACGTTATGTGTGGCTGTCAAGGGTACAGGGTCAGGGGTCCAGTGTGCAGGGAGGCCCCCACTGTGACCAGGTGCGTGTGTGGGCAGGGCGTTCCTGGCATGAGGGACAGGGGGAGAGGGGGGTTGGGGGATGACGGGGAAGATTAATGGAATGAAGAGTCCCAGGGTGGGTGCCACCTCTGTTTGTCAGTCCAACACCCTCTCACATTCCTTACAGATATTGAATTGTATGAACGGTATATTGGACCCCGCAGAACAGGCCCTAGTGGTGCTGCTGGAAGGCCGGACGGCCAGGCGCCAGAGATGGTGGCAACAGCACCGTCTACAGAAGCTCGAGGCACTGGCCCATGTGGAGGGCCTCGCCTCACAACTTGAGGACTTAGTCGCCCATCAGGCCAGGGTGAGACCCAGAGCAGGAGTCCCGCGATGACCCAAGGTGTACAATCGTCGCTGGTCGTTTGAACAGGTGATGGACAGCCCGTGCCGCAGGAAGCTCCGCTTCAACAAGCAGATGGTGCGGCACCGGTGTCATGTCCTCATGGACCTGGCATCACGTGCAGGAGGAGGACACCTGCTCTTGGTGGCACCGCAGCCTTGAGTTTTTACACCTCAGCATCCTTCCAGGGCTCGAGTGGGGATCTGTGTGGCATCTTGCAGGCCACAGCTCACAGGTGCATCCGACAGGTCACAGATCCCTGTCTGCCTGGGCAGAAAACTAAATCAAATTTGACATGGACCAAGCCCAACAAGATGCCCGGGCAGCCGGATTCTCCGCCATTGCTGGGATATCCCAGGTCCAGGGGCTGATAGACTGCACGCCTGTCTATCAACAGGAAGGGCTTCCACTCCCTGAACATACATGCTCGTGTGTGGCCATCACATGCAGATCATGCACGTGTGTGCACCCTTCCCAGGGAGTGTGCACGGCAGCTACATCCTGCGGCAGTCAGATATCCCCAGCCTCTTCGGGGAACACCCCCGGATGGCCAGTTGGCTCTTGGGGATAAGGCATACCCCCTGAGGACCTGGCTAATGAAGCCAGTAGGAAGGCTGGAGACCGATACAATGAGGCCCATTTGGCCAACCAGGCTGCCATTGAGCAGTGCATTAGACTGCTCAAAATGCACTTCCGATGCCTTGACCACTCTGATGGTGCCCTGCGGTACACCCCCAGAGGGTCACCTGCTTTGTGGTGGTCTGCTGTGTCCGCCACAACCTGACACAGCAGCAGGATAATGTGCTGGAGGTGGAGGATGCGGAACATGTGACCATCTCTGAAGAGAGGAGGAGGAGGATGAGGAGGAGGCGCCGGACGATCCCTGGGAGAAACCAGGAGACCAGCCAGAGGCTGCAGGACAGACAGCAGTGACGAGGGTCCGGCAAACCTGGAGGGTCAGGGAGGCCCTCAGACTCGCCCGCCTAGCATAGTGCATGGCCTGGTCTGTCAATGCTGCCTTCGCCACCGCCCCCCCCCTCCTCCCATCTCCCACCATTCCAGGGTCTGTGTAACATCAATCCAGGGTGCTGGGACTGAGTCGATACCGTCAGTAGGTCACTGTCGAGGGCAGGGGGCTGATGATAACCTACAGAGAGCTGGGTGCTGGTGCTCTGTCAATCTGTGCCAGAGTCTGACCCCTGCCTGTCTGCAGAGTGCTCGCTCACACCCATCACCCGCCTGTCATGTGACCGGGAGGGAGGGGCATGCCTGGAGAGATGGGCCCAGGGTTCATAGATCGGCCCACAGTGGAAGAAAGTGACAGAGGCGTCGGACTGGTTGTGGTGAAGGGTTTTTAATGTTTCACAAGTGTCCAACAATGCCACACTCTCCCAATGGTGCCACCCCACTCTCTCCACCTCCAGCACACCCATCCTGCTGCTGTGGAGGACACAGCAGACAACCGCAAAGCAGGCGACCTTCTGGGGGTGTACCTCTCCACCAAACCCTCACCCCTCCCTCACCCTCTACCTACCCCCTCGCCCCCTCCCCTAGTGCCCTCTCAGTGACCCTCGATGTGTTTTGCCATCCTTGCTCTACCGCTACGTCTAGCTGTATCCCCAGGATACACATCAGAAGTGCAGGCAGCCAGCTGCTCTCCACGTCCCATGGCCTACGATGCCCCTGGAGGGCATCCTCTGGAAGCTCTGGGATAGGAGGGCCATGGCACACTTGCAAGCGGCACATGCACAGCCGTGCCGCCCTGTCCCGTGTGTTGACTGCGAGACACAGCTTCGTCAGAGGGGTGGAACACGGGGGAGCTGGTGGCCACCATCCCCACTCCATGGGACGGGTCCGGGTTCGAGATCCAGCTGCCTCTGAGTCATCTGGCTCTGCCAGTCCTGGCGACGCCCCAATGTCTGCACCATTGTGTCAACGCCCTCGGTGATGCTCCTCACTGATTGGACCATTCTCTCCAGCGCCTCAGCAATACCCACCTGTGACTGGGGCAAGCTCTGCAGCGCCTTGGTGATTCCCATCTGAGAGCAGGATATCTCCTGCAGAACCTCATCAAGGTCAGCCTGGCACTGGGTCATGTCCCCCAGCGAGTGGGACATTCTCCACCATGGCAGTCATCAACTCTGCCACAGCTTGCACACCTCCAATAATGCTGTTGATGTCATGCACCAGGGTCGCCACTGCGATCGCCACCCCAGCAGTGATGGCCTCCTTGCCATGCATTGCCGGTGACATCTCTTGCGCCCATAGCCCCTGTGACTCCTCCAATCGGCTATGGACCTGCTGGAGTGTCGCTGACATCCCCCTCTGTGACCCAGAGCCAGGATCGAACCTGGGACCTCGGCGCCGTGAGGCAGCAGGGCTAACCCACTGCGCCACTGTGCTGCCACTCTTTGTTGCTCATGTGATTGATTTTCTGTTTAAATAAATGTTTCTTTGAACACAAACGACACCTATTGGTCAGTGTTAACACTCTTGTCGTGCAGTCACCTTTCCTCACAGTTTTGCAACTTGAAAATATTTGGGTTCTCCTCCAGGATTCTAACACAATCGAAGAACAGAGGTAATTTTACTCCCTTGTAAATCGCCCGCTGTCTTCATTTGCTCAGCCTTGATGCCTCTGCCACGAATAATGAAGACACTGCTCCCAGACAAGCACCTTTGCACAACCATGAGGAGGATCTGGTAACCATTCAGGTGAGATTGCAACCCTCCAGG
The DNA here is from genome assembly GCF_047496885.1 of Scyliorhinus torazame. Classification (NCBI taxonomy): domain Eukaryota; kingdom Metazoa; phylum Chordata; class Chondrichthyes; order Carcharhiniformes; family Scyliorhinidae; genus Scyliorhinus; species Scyliorhinus torazame. Next base: position 61,694,588 of record NC_092707.1, read on the forward strand.
TTTGCCTCCTGCTCTGTAACATCCGTTCAGCATCATCCCACCTTTAGCTTGAGAGCTGAGGGGAACAAGAGCCAAGTCGACCCCACTCTCTGGCATCCCGTCCTGCAGTGTAGCACCGCTCTCTGGCATTCCGTCCTGCAGTGTCGCACCACTCTCTGGCATCCCGTCCTGCAGTGTAGCACCACTCTCTGGCATTCCGTCCTGCAGTGTCGCACCACTCTCTGGCATCCCGTCCTGCAGTGTAGCACCGCTCTCTGGCATTCCGTCCTGCAGTGTAGCACCACTCTCTGGCATCCCGTCCTGCAGTGTCGCACCACTCTCTGGCATCCCATCCTGCAGTGTCGCACCACTCTCTGGCATTCCGTCCTGCAGTGTGACCCCACTCTCTGGCATTCCATCCTGCAGTGTGACCCCACTCTCTGGCATTCCGTCCTGCAGTGTGACCCCACTCTCTGGCATCCCATCCTGCAGTGTCGCACCACTCTCTGGCATCCCGTCCTGCAGTGTAGCACCGCTCTCTGGCATTCCATCCTGCAGTGTAGCACCACTCTCTGGCATTCCGTCCTGCAGTGTCGCACCACTCTCTGGCATTCCGTCCTGCAGTGTGACCCCACTCTCTGGCATTCCGTCCTGCAGTGTGACCCCACTCTCTGGCATTCCGTCCTGCAGTGTGACCCCACTCTCTGGCATTCCGTCCTGCAGTGTGACCCCACTCTCTGGCATTCCGTCCTGCAGTGTGACCCCACTCTCTGGCATCCCGTCCGGCAGTGTCGCACCACTCTCTGGCATCCCGTCCTGCAGTGTAGCACCACTCTCCGGCATTCCGTCCTGCAGTGTCGCACCACTCTCTGGCATTCCGTCCTGCAGTGTCGCACCACTCTCTGGCATTCCGTCCTGCAGTGTCGCACCACTCTCTGGCATCCCGTCCTGCAGTGTCGCACCGCTCTCTGGCATTCCGTCCTGCAGTGTAGCACCACTCTCTGGCATTCCGTCCTGCAGTGTCGCACCACTCTCTGGCATTCCGTCCTGCAGTGTCGCACCACTCTCTGGCATTCCGTCCTGCAGTGTAGCACCACTCTCTGGCATTCCGTCCTGCAGTGTGACCCCACTCTCTGGCATCCCGTCCTGCAGTGTCGCACCACTCTCTGGCATCCCGTCCTGCAGTGTCGCACCACTCTATGGCATTCCATCCTGCAGTGTAGCACCACTCTCTGGCATTCCGTCCTGCAGTGTAGCACCACTCTCTGGCATTCCGTCCTGCAGTGTAGCACCACTCTCTGGCATCCCGTCCTGCAGTGTCGCACCACTCTCTGGCATCCCGTCCTGCAGTGTCGCACCGCTCTCTGGCATTCCGTCCTGCAGTGTGACCGCACTCTCTGGCATCCCGTCCTGCAGTGTCGCACCGCTCTCTGGCATTCCGTCCTGCAGTGTCGCACCACTCTCTGGCATTCCGTCCTGCAGTGTCGCACCACTCTCTGGCATTCCGTCCTGCAGTGTCGCACCACTCTCTGGCATTCCGTCCTGCAGTGTCGCACCACTCTCTGGCATTCCGTCCTGCAGTGTCGCACCACTCTCTGGCATTCCGTCCTGCAGTGTAGCACCGCTCTCTGGCATTCCGTCCTGCAGTGTAGCACCACTCTCTGGCATCCTGTCCTGCAGTGTTGCACCACTCTCTGGCATTCCGTCCTGCAGTGTAGCACCACTCTCTGGCATTCCGTCCTGCAGTGTTGCACCACTCTCTGGCATTCCGTCCTGCAGTGTAGCACCACTCTCTGGCATTCCGTCCTGCAGTGTCGCACCACTCTCTGGCATTCCATCCTGCAGTGTAGCACCACTCTCTGGCATTCCGTCCTGCAGTGTCGCACCACTCTCTGGCATTCCGTCCTGCAGTGTGACCCCACTCTCTGGCATTCCGTCCTGCAGTGTGACCCCACTCTCTGGCATTCCGTCCTGCAGTGTGACCCCACTCTCTGGCATTCCGTCCTGCAGTGTGACCCCACTCTCTGGCATTCCGTCCTGCAGTGTGACCCCACTCTCTGGCATCCCGTCCGGCAGTGTCGCACCACTCTCTGGCATCCCGTCCTGCAGTGTAGCACCACTCTCCGGCATTCCGTCCTGCAGTGTCGCACCACTCTCTGGCATTCCGTCCTGCAGTGTCGCACCACTCTCTGGCATTCCGTCCTGCAGTGTCGCACCACTCTCTGGCATTCCGTCCTGCAGTGTCGCACCACTCTCTGGCATTCCGTCCTGCAGTGTAGCACCACTCTCTGGCATTCCGTCCTGCAGTGTGACCCCACTCTCTGGCATCCCGTCCTGCAGTGTCGCACCACTCTCTGGCATCCCGTCCTGCAGTGTCGCACCACTCTATGGCATTCCATCCTGCAGTGTAGCACCACTCTCTGGCATTCCGTCCTGCAGTGTAGCACCACTCTCTGGCATTCCGTCCTGCAGTGTAGCACCACTCTCTGGCATCCCGTCCTGCAGTGTCGCACCACTCTCTGGCATCCCGTCCTGCAGTGTCGCACCGCTCTCTGGCATTCCGTCCTGCAGTGTGACCGCACTCTCTGGCATCCCGTCCTGCAGTGTCGCACCGCTCTCTGGCATTCCGTCCTGCAGTGTCGCACCACTCTCTGGCATTCCGTCCTGCAGTGTCGCACCACTCTCTGGCATTCCGTCCTGCAGTGTCGCACCACTCTCTGGCATTCCGTCCTGCAGTGTCGCACCACTCTCTGGCATTCCGTCCTGCAGTGTCGCACCACTCTCTGGCATTCCGTCCTGCAGTGTAGCACCACTCTCTGGCATTCCGTCCTGCAGTGTAGCACCACTCTCTGGCATTCCGTCCTGCAGTGTGACCCCACTCTCTGGCATCCCGTCCTGCAGTGTCGCACCACTCTCTGGCATCCCGTCCTGCAGTGTCGCACCACTCTCTGGCATTCCGTCCTGCAGTGTCGCACCACTCTCTGGCATTCCGTCCTGCAGTGTCGCACCACTCTCTGGCATTCCGTCCTGCAGTGTCGCACCACTCTCTGGCATTCCGTCCTGCAGTGTAGCACCACTCTCTGGCATTCCGTCCTGCAGTGTAGCACCACTCTCTGGCATTCCGTCCTGCAGTGTGACCCCACTCTCTGGCATCCCGTCCTGCAGTGTCGCACCACTCTCTGGCATCCCGTCCTGCAGTGTCGCACCACTCTATGGCATTCCATCCTGCAGTGTAGCACCACTCTCTGGCATTCCGTCCTGCAGTGTAGCACCACTCTCTGGCATCCCGTCCTTCAGTGTCGCACCACTCTCTGGCATTCCGTCCTGCAGTGTAGCACCACTCTCTGGCATCCCGTCCTGCAGTGTCGCACCACTCTCTGGCATCCCGTCCTGCAGTGTCGCACCACTCTCTGGCATCCTGTCCTGCAGTGTCGCACCACTCTCTGGCATTCCGTCCTGCAGTGTAGCACCACTCTCTGGCATTCCGTCCTGCAGTGTAGCACCGCTCTCTGGCATCCCGTCCTGCAGTGTTGCACCACTCTCTGGCATCCCGTCCTGCAGTGTCGCACCACTCTCTGGCATCCCGTCCTGCAGTGTCGCACCACTCTCTGGCATTCCGTCCTGCAGTGTAGCACCACTCTCTGGCATCCCGTCCTGCAGTGTCGCACCACTCTCTGGCATCCCGTCCTGCAGTGTCGCACCACTCTCTGGCATTCCGTCCTGCAGTGTAGCACCACTCTCTGGCATTCCGTCCTGCAGTGTAGCACCACTCTCTGGCATCCCGTCCTGCAGTGTCGCACCACTCTCTGGCATCCCGTCCTGCAGTGTAGCACCACTCTCTGGCATCCCGTCCTGCAGTGTCGCACCACTCTCTGGCATCCCGTCCTGCAGTGTCGCACCACTCTCTGGCATTCCGTCCTGCAGTGTAGCACCACTCTCTGGCATTCCGTCCTGCAGTGTAGCACCACTCTCTGGCATTCCGTCCTGCAGTGTAGCACCACTCTCTGGCATTCCGTCCTGCAGTGTAGCACCACTCTCTGGCATTCCGTCCTGCAGTGTCGCACCACTCTCTGGCATTCCGTCCTGCAGTGTAGCACCACTCTCTGGCATTCCGTCCTGCAGTGTGACCCCACTCTCTGGCATTCCGTCCTGCAGTGTAGCACCACTCTCTGGCATTCCGTCCTGCAGTGTAGCACCGCTCTCTGGCATTCCGTCCTGCAGTGTAGCACCACTCTCTGGCATTCCGTCCTGCAGTGTAGCACCACTCTCTGGCATTCCGTCCTGCAGTGCAGCACCACTCTCTGGCATCCTGTCCTGCAGTGTTGCACCACTCTCTGGCATTCCGTCCTGCAGTGTGACCGCACTCTCTGGCATTCCGTCCTGCAGTGTCGCACCACTCTCTGGCATTCCGTCCTGCAGTGTGACCGCACTCTCTGGCATTCCGTCCTGTAGTGTCGCACCACTCTCTGGCATTCCGTCCTGCAGTGTGACCCCACTCTCTGGCATTCCGTCCTGCAGTGTAGCACCACTCTCTGGCATTCCGTCCTGCAGTGTGACCCCACTCTCTGGCATTCCGTCCTGCAGTGTAGCACCACTCTCTGGCATTCCGTCCTGCAGTGTAGCACCACTCTCTGGCATTCCGTCCTGCGGTGTGACCCCACTCTCTGGCATCCCGTCCTGCAATGTAGCACCGCTCTCTGGCATTCCGTCCTGCAGTGTAGCACCACTCTCTGGTATCCCGTCCTGCAGTGTCGCACCACTCTCTGGCATTCCGTCCTGCAGTGTAGCACCACTCTCTGGCATTCCGTCCTGCAGTGTCGCACCACTCTCTGGCATTCCGTCCTGCAGTGTAGCACCACTCTCTGGCATCCCGTCCTGCAATGTAGCACCGCTCTCTGGCATTCCGTCCTGCAGTGTAGCACCACTCTCTGGTATCCCGTCCTGCAGTGTCGCACCGCTCTCTGGCATTCTGTCCTGCAGTGTAGCACCACTCTCTGGCATTCCGTCCTGCAGTGTCGCACCACACTCTGGCATTCCGTCCTGCAGTGTAGCACCACTGTCAGACAGAAATATTTTTAATTTGCACTCCAAACACAAAAGACAAGCTCTCATTCAAAATATATAAACACTGAGTCCCAGTACGCAAAATGTGCAGATCCAGTTCCATGGGTTCTGTTTTCTCCTAAATAGAACATAGAACAAACAGTGCAGAAGGAGGTCATTCAGCCCATCGAGTCTGCAGCGACCCACTTAAGCCCGAGATGATCGCATTGGCCTGCATCAATTTACAGGGAAACACACTAGCTGATCAGAATAGCCTTATGAATTGGGGTAAATGTCACAGCAGACTTTTTTTAAAATTTAGAGTACCCAATTTTTTTTTTCCAATTAAGGGTCAATTTAGCGTGGCCAATCCACCTACCCTGCATATCTTTGGGTTGTGGGGGTGAAACTCACGCAGACATGGGGTGAATGTGCAAACACCACGTGGACAGTGCCCCAGGGCTGGGATTCAAACCCGGGTCCTCAGCGCCGCAGTCCCAGTGCTAACCACTGTGCACCGTGCTGCCCTTGTCAAAAAAGTTTTGATGTTAAAATGGATTTTAAAATTAAACGTGAAGTTTATCAATTTGTAAGTTGCATTAATTATCCTGGGTGGGATTCTCTGCCGGCGGGAGTCTCCGTTTTGCCGGTGCCCGGGGGTTCCCCGACGGCGTGGGGCTGCCCCACAATGGGAAACCCCATTGACCGGCCGGTGTAACAGAGAATCCCGCCGGCGGGTCGGGGCAGAAATGTGGCGGGGCGGGACGGAGAATCCTGCCCTCTGTTTTTGAACTGCGGATCCAAATTAGGTTGCCGGTAGCACAGTGGTTAGCACAATTGCTTCACAGCTCCAGGGAACCAGGTTTGATTCCTGGCTTGGGTCACTGTCTGTGTGGAGTCTGCATGTTCTCCCCGTGTGTGCGTGTGTTTTCTCCGGGTGCTCCGGTTTCCTCCCACAGTCCAAAGATTTTTGGGTTAGGTGGATTGGCCATGTGTGGTAAACCAGGTTATTGCATTACATGTACTGTATTGTATCGTGCATGCCTGGGCTTGTCCAGGCTGGCTCTGCCTGTGGCTCCTCCCCTCGGGCTTCTGTATAAGAGTGGCAAGTCTCCGCCTCCGAACCCAGTTCGGGTCCAGAGACAGGAGGCTTGCTGTTTAGTGTATTAAAGCCTCAGTCATGTTCATCACTCGTCATGTGTTATTGATGGTGTATCAATTTAATACACCAAACTCCTAAAGATGAACTCATCGCTCAAGCCTGATCGCTTGGAACTGGACCCACAAGCAGCCGACGCTACAGAAACGTTTGAACATTGGCTAAGCTGCTTCGAGGCGTACCTCGCATCCTTCAACGAAGACCTCACAGACCTCCAGAAGAAGCAGGTCCTCCATGCACGGGTGAGCCCAAGGGTCTTTCCCCTCATCAGGGACGGCCCCTCGTATGCGGAAGCGATAACGCTGCTAAAAGGACAATACGTGAAATCCGTAAACCAGGTATATGCTAGGCACCTCCTCGCCATGAGACGGCAACACCCTGGGGTATCACTCGCAGACTTCCTGCATGCCCTGCACATCCTCTGCCAGAACTGTGACTGCCGGGCGATATCGGCAACCCAGCATGCGGAGCTGCTGATCAGGGACGCTTATGTCGCAGGCATGAACTCTAACTATATCCGCCAGTGATTATTAGAAGAGGGGACACTCGGCCTCCCAGAGACAGTACAACTCTCCAACTCGCTGGAGGTGGCCTCCCAGAACATGGGGGTCCACACCTCCGACCGCACGGCACCCTCGTGGGCCTCGTGGGCGCAGCCATTAACCAACCCGGGTGCAACGCGTGCCTGCGCCACGCAGCGGCCCGCCAACGCCGAAGGCCCAAAGTGCTACTTCTGCGGCCAGAGTAATCGCCCCCGACAACGCTGCCCGACACGGAACGCAACTTGTAACAGCTGTGGGAAGAAGGGCCACTTTGCAAAAGCCTGCCAGGCCTGATCTCCCCCTAAACCTTCTAGGCCCAGCAGCACTGCCTGCTGCCTGTTGGGGCCACTCCCAGCTGCTCGCCACCCGCCATGGGCGGCCCGTGGGCGCCGCCATCTTTAATTTCGGCCGATACGTGCGACCCACGGGTGCCGCCATCTTGGACGCCTTCGCCGCTGACACCCGCCACGCACGACCCATGGGGGCCGCCATCTTGGACACATCGCAGATGCCACCCGCCACGTGCGACTCATGGGGGCCGCCATCTTGGGACCACTCCGCAGCCTCCCGGGAGCCCAGCTCACCCAACCGTACGCTGGCCGCTGCTACCTCCGACCGGCCAACCGACCGCCTTCCGACACTCACCTCCGACGCGCTCGACCAGTCCCAGCCGCACCACCTCGCGAAGTCCACGATGACCGTCCGGATCAATGGGCACGAGACGGCCTGCCTTTTCGACTCCGGGAGCACAGACAGCTTCATACACCCAAATATGGATGTCCACCTCCGGGGTCGCGCTTCCGTCCTGGCTGACAGTCCCGGGGCCCGTCCTTCTCCAGAAGCCATAATACCGACCCCCTCATCGAGAAGGTCCTGCTCCTCCATGCGAACCCCCAATATGCCTCCGTGGCACACCAGGAAGGGCGACAGGACATGGTCTCCCTTTGGGATTTGGCAACTGCAGGTTCCCCAGCGACCATCACCACCACCCCCACCCTACACCATCTTCCCCCATCTCTCTCACAAACTGACACCCGCAGGCCCACCGGCGACAAGCACCATCACCTCCGCCCATACACCGCCCCCCCCCCTCCCCCTCACCGACTCAACAACTGGGTGAAGAAGAAGAAGTAAACACGCTCCCGGATGCACAGGGCCCGACTCCGGCGCCCACACCACAGCCGGGACTGAGGCGGTCGCAACGGAAGGTCAAGGCTCCCGACAGACCTGACCTTTAAGACCATTTCACCCCTGCCGGAATCTTTTTTAAACAGGGGGTGGATGTGGTAAACCACGTTATTGCATTACATGTACTGTATTGTATCGTGCATGCCTGGGCTTGTCCAGGCTGGCTCCGCCTGTGGCTCCTCCCCTCAGGCTTCTGCATAAGAGTGGCAAGTCTCTGCCTCTGGACCCAGTTCAAGTCCAGAGGCCGGAGACTTGCTGTTTAGTGTATTAAAGCCTCAGTCACATTCATCACTCGTCATGTGTTCTTGATGGTGTATCACCATGCTAAATTGCTCTTAGTGTCCAAAAATGGTTGAGTTGGGTTACGGGGGTAGATCATCTTAGAATTTACAGCGCAGAAGGAGGCCATTCGGTTGATCGAGTCTGCAGCTGCACTTGGAAAGAGCACCTGCCACCGTATCCCCGTAACCCCACCTAACCTTTTTGGACACTAAGAGGCAATTTGGCATGACCAATCCACCTAACCTGCAGATCTTTAGACTGTGAGAGGAAACAGGAGCACCCGGAGGAAACCCACGTAGACACAGAGAGAACGTGCAGACTCCACACAGACAGTGACCCAAGCCGGGAATCGAACCTGGGACCCTGGAGCTGTGAAGCAACTGTGCTAACCACTGTGCTACCATGCTGCCCTAAGGAGGGTAGAGGTGCAGGCTTGAGTAGGGTGCCCTTTACAAGGGCCGGTGCAGATGGGCCGAATGGTCTCCTTCTGCACTGTAAGTTCTATGATAATTCTATGATTCCCTTGTATGCGCACATAAACCAAATCAAACACTGCCAGCGTTGACATTTTGAAGAGTTTATCTTATAGCGCCATCAAGTGGTGAGAGTATCCAGGTTCTGATCAGTCACTGAGGATCTGCTTGCTATAATCTCTGTTAGTGTCACAAGGAGGCTTTTATTAACACTGCAATGAAGTTACTGTGAAAGTCCCCTAGTCGCCACATTCTGGCGCCTGTTCGGGTGCACGGAGATAGAATTCAGAATGTCCAATTCACCTAACAAGCATGCCTTTCGGGACTCCTGGGAGGAAACTGGAGCACCCGGAGGAAACCCACGCAGACACGGGGCGAACGTTGAGATTCCGCACAGACAGTGACCCAAGCTTGAAATAGAACACGGGTCCCTGGTGCTGTAAAGCAACCATGCTAGCCACTGTGCTACCGTGCCGCACATGCAAGATGGCCTGGAATTAAAGATTCACACTTAATGGCCCGTAACTTCCTCAGAGTAGTGGATTGTCACTCTTGACAGACTACCCCTGCTGAAATTCCCAAGCCCCTGTCTCGCCCAACTATCCTCGCTCAGGCTGGGGGAGACAGGAACAGCAAAGGTGCTGAGGTCAAACCGGGAGGGGTGGGGTTGTACTGGAGGGGGGTTCGGACCAGGAAAGGGATGTGGGGTTGGTCCGGTGGGTGGGGGTTCAGGTGAGCGAGGTGGGGGGGTTAATCCGGTAGAGGGCAGAGCAGACTGGGATGAGTGGCCGAACTGGGAGGGTGGGATTTCGGACCGGAGAGGGAAGTGTCAGGTTGGATCGAGTTGGGTTGGACTGGGAGGGGTGAGAGTGGAGGGTGTCGGACGGGTTGCGGCGTGGTGCGATATATCCGCTGGGGGGTCAAGTGCGTCTGGGGTGTCCCGTCCGAGGCTCGGTCTGAGTTTTTTTAATAGTTACTCTGGACTTAGAAATTTCTTTTCCTCTCACTCTTTCAGAGTAACTATTAGGATAAAACTGGTAGAACTATCCGAAGTTAGCCATTTAAATCGCTTCTGTCGAATGGTTCCGTTCAATTGTCCAGGGGAAGTTAGCACTTCTGGGCAATTGCTGAGTAAACCCTTATGTGGACCTTCCTGGAGGGATTCCCCAGTGCATGATTGGGGTACCCCCCCTCCCCGCCCCCCCCTCCCCCTCCATAGGCAATGCGGGGGGACCAGTTAGTTATATTATTGTACAAACTTCAATTTATCACTGTGCATGTTGTTGAGAATTGGAAAAGTAATAAATATCATTAGTTGTATAAGAACATCAAAGGCACGTTGGTTCAGTGGTTAGCACTGCTGCCTCACGGGTTCAATCCCAGCCCCGGGTCACTGTCCGTGTGGAGTTTGCACATTCTCCCCGTGTCTGCATGGGTCTCGCCCCCACAACACAAAACATGTGCAGGGTAGGTGGGTTGGCCACGCCAAATTGCCCCATAATTGGGAAAGAGAATTGGTACTCTAAATTTATATTTGTTAAAAAACATCAAAGACCAGGTCAAACATATTTTCGGCAATGCTTCCCAATCCAGCGGCTTGGCTTTGACAGAGGTTTTATGGAAATCTCACAAAGCTCTGGAGACGGAACACAAACGGCTTTGGGGAAATTCTTGGCTTAGTTTGGCTTATTATCTGAAAAGAAAATTGCAGTGCTGCGGGGAACAGATTAGGGAGTGGGACTACATGAGTTGCTTTTACAGAGAGCCAACACAGACACGTTGGGCCAAATAGAAACATAGAACATAGCAGTAGGCTATTCAGCCCTTCAAATCTGCTCTGCCATTCAATATGATCATGGTTGACCCTCTATTTCAACACCATACTCATGCACTCTACTCATACCCTTTGACACCTTTAGAGTCTAAAAATCTATTCCTTCTTCAATATATTCAGTGTCTTGGCCTCCACAGCTTTCTGTGGCAGAGAATTCCACAGGTTCCCCACCCTCTGAGTGAAGAAATGTTTCCATATCTGAGTCCTAAATGGCCAACCCCATTTGCTCAGAATGCGACACCCTGTTCTAGACGCCCCCTAGCCAGGGGGAACATCATCCCTGCACCCAGCCTGTCCAGCCTCGCCAGAATTTCATGTGTTTCAATCAGATCCCCTCTCGTTCTTCTAACTTCCAGCGAACACAGGCCCACTCGACCCAATCACTTCTCATATCAATCCTGTCATCCCAGGAATCTGCCTGACAAACCGAGGATGCACTCCTGCTATGGCAATGATATCCTTTCTTAGGTAAAGGGACCAAAATTGTACACAATACTACAGCTGTGGCCTCACCAAGGGCCCTGCACAGCTGCAGTAATCCTTGCTTCTGTCTTCTTGCAACGAAGGCCAACATGTCATTTGCCCTCCTGACTGCTTGCTGTACCTGCATGCTTACTTTTAGTGACTGGTATACCAGGACACTGGGGTCCCTTTGTACATCAACATTTCCCAATCTATCACCATTTAAATAATAATCTGACATTCTCTTTCGCCATCCAAAGTGGATAACTTCACATTTGTCCACGTTATACTGCATCTGCCATGTATTTGCCCACTCACTCAACTTGTCTAAATCATCTTGAAGCCTCTTAACATCCTCCTCACTACTCACATTCCCACCAAGTTTTGTGGCGAACCTGGAAATTTTACTTTTATATCTCTTTTCCAAATCATTGATGTATATTCTGAATAGCTGGGCCCAAGCACTGAATCCTGCAAGACCCCACTTGTGACTGTCTGCCCCTTTGAAAAAGGTCCATTAATTTCCACTGTTTCCTGTCTGCTAACTAATTCTGAATCCATGCCAATATATTACCCCCATTTGCACGTGCTTTTAATTTTTCACACTAACCTCTTATGTGGATCTTCACCAAAATCCAAATGTGCCATATCCACCATTTTCCATTTTACTAGTTACCCCCTCAAAAATCTCCCCTTACGATCTAGGACCAGACCCCAACATTTGTGAAGATACCATGCAGGAACAATCACTTGTTAATTTGTAAAACTGTGAGAAAAGGATACTTGGCTTCAGAAGTGATGCCACGCACAAATAGGGATCTGGTATATTAAAACAAACTTTATTATTAACACAGTATTGAAATACCTTAACATCACGGGAGTATAGCTTACAATTATCAGTTAGACAATGCTTAACAATCAAATGAAACACTTTAACTCCTAACTGATATCCCTCTTATCTCCAATCAAGCAAAACCCATTACAGGTCAATATTTTGCAATCCAACTGTCCCGCCACCTAACTGACTCCCACATTGTGCCACATTAGTGGAAGAACAGCAGTTCCAGGTGCACATTCATGCAGAGTGGCAGCTCCGTTACAAGTCTGGAGTTACTTGTCAGTATTAAATGGGAAAATAGTGGGACTGCACAGTTGGTTCAGTAGCCTTGTTTTATGGTCTGATTGCTATCAATGACTGCTGCCAGAAGTGACAAGAGAATGTCAGATGACGCTAGGGCCAGTTTGATATAATTTGCTGATATTTACTACCGAATTGCTGAAAATCAAGGTTAAAAATAAAATTGGGATAAAATACAGTAAAGCAATGGGTCAAAAGAGGAACTGGTGAGTGCAGCTGCCTGAAGGGGTGTTTTGATATGCAAATTAGCATAGCAGTATGAAAACAAGTGCAGCCACGATAGGCCAAAGGGCCTTTTCCTGTGCTGTATGAACTCCGTGACTCTCTATTAGGGGAAAATAAAGGTTTATAGATGAGGTGACTTCAAAGTGGAGAGGTAAGCGAATAATTTGCACCTGCATGCTAAATGCCTAGTCCACGTGGCGAGTAACATCAAAGGGGGAAAAAATGAGAAGCTAGTAGAGGAGCAGCTACAATCATAGCCATGCCCAGCTGTAGAAAACAGGCTCTCCCGAAAGTACGTTGTTGCTAAAAGGCTGCTGCTTAAAACAAAACTCTAACAGAGAATATTCCAAAGCTGAACTGAAGAAGGCTTCCCCAAACTTGGAAAATAACCTGTGGGATTGTAACTATTTGCTGAATTTAGCTCATAGAGTTATATAATATTGGATGTTGTTTGGGAAAAAGGGCATTTCTCGGAGTCCATGAAACGTAGGTCGTGGGGAACAAGGAGTCACTTCATGAGCTACTGTGTGTGTATAGCCAATACAGTAGTTAAGTGCATTGTTGTAGTGTATTATAGTCCTTCTTGTCATTTGTTTTCTTTTAAGTTAATAAATATTGTTTATTAATTGGTTACAACGAGACTGGACTATTCCTCCCTGGTTTGCATCTCTTTTCTCACATTATACCAAATTGAAACTATACACCACTCAGAACCTGTGTTCCAAGTTACCCCTCTGGGATTTGAGATACCCTCGCATTTATCATCAGTGGGGGTCCTTAACATTACCCAAATTAAAACAAGACAAATGCCATTAGTTTAGGTTAATAAAGAGTAAAGTGCTGCCCACAGGCAATCTGAGCCACCATCTTCAGGACAGAAAGGGTAAGAATTTATTTGATTCGGCAATCGTCAAATCATCAGTACCTTTTTCCCATCAGTCAGGAAAATTGTTCTCCAATCCATTACACAGAGGGGGTGAAGATCAAAGCAAATTACTGCGGATGCTGGAATTTGAAACAAAAACAGAAAATACTGGAAAATGTCAGCAGGCCAGACAACATCTGCGTAGAGAAAAGGGAGCTAATGTTTCCAGTCTCGATGATTCTTTGTCAAAGATAGAGAGAACTGGAAATAGGGCGAGATTTATACTGCTGTGGGGAAGTGGGGAGCGGCGTGGGGTAGTGGGGCTGGATAGAGGGCCAGCATTGGTGGAGGTTGACAAAGATGTTGTGGACAAAACGCAAAGGGAATCTCTTTGTCTTTCTGTCCACGTCATCTTTGTCAATCTCCACCTATTGCTTACCCTCTAACCAGGCCCACTGCTCCATGCCACCCTCACCCCCTCCCACAACAGTATAAATCTCATCCTATTTTCGTCTCTCTCTAGCTTTGACAAAGAGTATATTAACAATGTTCTGTTGTGACACCAAGAAAATATCATCTGAAGATGGAGACACGATGGACGCTGACAATGTAAAAAGGTGGGCACTGGGTAAGCAATTGGACCTAAGCCTTGGCTTAATGGTAACATTCCCACCTCTGAGTCAGAGTGTTCAGATCCCATTCCAGAAACCTGCCAGCGCAATGCTGAGGGTATGCAAGTAGCACTGCAGTTATTTGAATGAAATGTTAAACTGAATCTCTGTTTATCTGCCCAGGTGTATGAAAAAGATCTCATGATACTGCAGCCATCTGGGATGGCCACTTACACAGGAAACATGGACACTTGCAAATACTCAAGGGAAATATGGCCAATACAGGATTCAGGCAAACTCAGAGTCTCAATGTATATTTGGTAACCGAGAACCAGACAGTATCGAAACCCCTAGCCAATTTACATTCTAATGGCCCATTTCCCAGGACAAAGGACTGGTACTCAGGTATCAGATACAATTCCAGACACATTGGCGCCACTCCTTTCACCCAGGAAGCCCAAACAGCCAAGGTCAATGACCGCTCAGGACACGCCCAGTCATCAAGGCACCCGCCCCTTTATTGGCTCAAATCGAAGGTAGTGATCGAAGTCTGCCGAATTATTGGGTCCAAAGCGAAGGACCGCCCAAAAGAGTGCGAAACCCCCAAAGGATAAAAGAGAGACACCGCCATGTGTTCGATCTCTTTTGGCCCTGGCACACCGGCACTCTTCGGCCCGGCCTATACCTGAAGCCAAATGCAGCACCACGACCAGAAGCAAGTTCAAGATCAACGACCGCTACCAAACGAATGAGCCCAGCAGATCCGAAGTTACTTCTCCAGACCCAGCCACTCCAAATCCGAACAAAGGCCTTGTTCCTCTGCCAAAGCCGGGTGCCTGAAGTGAAGTTGTAGTTGTTGTAGTGTTGGGTATAATTTAGCTTGTAGTGTTTTTATGTTGCATGTGTGAGTTAATCTTGTGTGTAAATAAACTATTATTGAACTTGAACTAACTGACTGGTTGTTGGGTCTTTGATCAATATCCGGTTGAACCTTGTGGTGGTATCATTTGGTACCTGGCGACTCTGAAAGCAATATCCTCCTTAATAACGTTCTATTAAGGGAATAGTGTAGATGGGCTTTAGAGTGGTTTCAAAGGTCGACGCAACATCGAGGGCCGAAGGGCCTGTACTGCGCTGTAATGTTCTATGTTCTATGTCCTTAATAACGGTCAGATTAATATCTGACTAAAGTAGATACCCCAGAATTGGCAACATTATTGGTGACGCTTGTGGGATAGTATTCCATTAAAAAGAGCAACATTATTGGCGTCTCCGGTGCGAATTGTTAACAATACTAATCGAAGAGGTGCTCTGACTAACATTCTTCAACCAATAACAACAAAACAGGCGAACTGGTCATCTGTTTCCTGACTGTTTGCATATACACTTTGAAAGTACTTTGTTAGCCCTGAAGCCCTTTGGGATGTTCCTAGCATTGACGTGTTGCTGTATATAAATTCAAGCTCTTTCTTTAGGTGCGAGTATTTTAATCTCGTTGTTCTATTAACGTTTTTCTTAACAGACATAGTTGTATATCTCATCTTTTGGCTTGCAGCAATTCCTTAGAAATTGTGTTTAGCCCATCTCTAGCTAGCCCGAGTGTTCTGTGAACCAGCTGCTAATAGGTTTGTCACATCTGGCTGTTCTTTCATCAATCACAATCAATAATGATAGGTAGTGTCAGAAACAAAGACCCAGATAAAGATTATCCACAAATGGGTTTTATAAAAGACCAGATTTTCTTACATGGAAAACCATGAATAGCATTACAGTGCAGGAGGTGACCATATAGGTCAGGTGCCTGTTGGCAATGTGACAATCTGATGAAAATTCCATTGACATTCTATAACTTTGGTCCCAAATTCTAGGAAATACATCTGTGCAGACTGATATAAAATACACTTAGCAACCCAGGATACAATCTGCAGAAAACACAAGGGTGAAATGTGTTATATCTATTTTGGAACAGTAGTGAGACCTTTGCTTTGCTCTTTTTGACAATCCCCTTAATCCTTTCTTCCTCCACACATACACCACACACTTTCATCTTAGGTGGTTTAAATCAAAGCCCTTCAATGCAATGAGAAGGTTACAAATAAAACTCCTCGATACGGCTGAATGGCTGAAATGCTCTGTGGCTTGCTGGCTCTATGACAAACAGCATCGTACAATGTTGCACCCAGTCATTCAGACAGGTTAGACCTCAGCTTAGAATGCTGTGACGCCATCCACTGCTGCCAAGTGAATCAAACTTAGAATGGTTCAGTTCTGGGGAATGTTCCTCTTATTCCACTCCATTGGTGTGCTTTCTCACCCAACCTCAGGACAGGAGACCACACAGGGTGGAATGGTGGCGCAGTGGTTAGCACTGCTGCCTCACGGTGCTGAGGACCCGGGTTCGATCCTGACCCTGGGTGGAGTGTGCACATTCTCCCCATGTCTGCGTGGATCTCACCCCTGTGACATTATACAAATGTACTGCATGTGAAGAGTTTATATTATGTTAAGCCTAGCCACTAGAGGGAGCTAAGGGACAGTACTATAAATTGCACTGGATCTTAAGCTAAGGGGAGGTGATTAGATTTGGAGCTGAAGAAGATAAGATTCATAGTGTATTGCAGAGTTAGTTAAGATATAACTTATAATTAGTAGATAGAGATAGTGTAGTTTAATTCTTACATGTATGTTTGCTATTCAGAATAAGTGTCGAACTCAAATTTGGTAGTGTTAATAAAATTAGTTTAGTTCTTCAAAAGAGCTTTGTGATTCTTTGTGATCACTACACCTTCCATCCTGGAAACCCCTCACAATGATCACCACAAACCAAACAGTGCAGGGTAGGTGGATTGGCCACGCTAAATTGCTCCTTAATTGGAAACAAAAGAGAATTGGGCACTTTAAATTTATAAATAGGGAAAAGAAAGGACAGGAGTCCACACTGCTCCAATGTTACATTTCCATTTATTGCAACATCCATTTTGGTGATTCTCTGAGAGAGATTGATAAGGTTATGCCAATTTGGGGCAAATTTCAAGCTGCTGATTTTTGCCCAGATCAGTGGAAAATAATTTCATTCCTTAAGACCCTTAGCACTCTCAAAGAGTGGAAATGCTTCATGTTTTTAGACAGGGTCTGGATTTAAACGCCAGTCCAGAGGTAAAAGGCCAGAGCTCTAACCCACTGCACCATTCAGTTCTCCAGTTTAAATTGAAGACGACTCTTAACCCTCATAGCTGCAGAGACTGTTCAAGAAACATTGATTCCAATCCCCACAAAGTGGGAATGCTACACAAAGATAACTTTGTTCCTCATCAAAATAGAATGTCCAAGTAACCAGAAAAAAATATTAAAATACTATTGATTAAGGTCAGGAAGTGTATGACTCAATATCGTAGATTTGAATATTTGCTCTGCACCTTTCTATAAAAACTCCAGATTAAGAGTCAATGCAAGCAATTTCTTACGTACAGTCATAATTAAACAGAAAAGTCTGAAAACTAATGAAAAATAAATGTGAATGATAGTTGCCTCAGACTGAACTACTGCAGATGATTTGGAGGTACCACAGAAGGCAACATGAAAGACTTGAACCGTGCTAACTCCTACAACCCGTTATGCTGTGTGACTGTGGAACTGCCAGTGGACAAGGATCACCATGGCTCTCAATTGGGAGCAGGTGACATTGCCAACAGTTCACCATCCATCGCTGCATCAGGCAGGTTTCAGAATACCCTGGATAGAAGGACAGGAGACTTCTGTCTAACCACAGAGAACCAAGAGGAGTGGGCACCTGGCTTTGTCAAGGTAGTGGGATTCACAATGGTGCAGGGTGCCACATTTCAACAGGAAAACGTATCAGAACCGCAAATGTTCTACTCCCTGAACATGCAGGTAGTGTGCAACTATGCACAAAGCATCATGTTGGTAAATGCCCACTATCCTGGCAGCAGCCACGATCCTTTCATCCTGCACCAGTCAGCCATTCTCACCATATTCAAGCCAACATGGTGAACTGGAGGCTGGCTGGTGACAAAGGCTCTCTACATGTGGTTCATAATTCCCCTTCACTCTCCGAAAATAAGTGGCCAGTTAAAATATGAGAACCACACTGCCACGCCAGGACCTTGGTAGAACAAACCATCATCATTCTAAAATATCAGTTCTGCTGCCTGGACAACTTGGGGAAGCTCAGAAATGTTCCAGATCTCTAAATTCATGGTGGTCTGGTGTGTTCTACACGACATGGACCTGGGAAGGAGTAAGAGAGGAGGGAACATCCAGGACCCCATTACTCTGGATGGACTGTCGATGAGCACTCACCCAGACTCCAATTCCCCCAAATATATCCCATATCACCACTGCTCCATAATTGCCCACCTTTCCATCCCTTTGCTATCAAACAGTCCATGTCCAAATGCAGCAGGACCTGCACAATATCCAAGCTTGAGCTGGCAAGTGGCAAGTAACAAAAGGTTAGGAACGGTTATTGGGTTATGGGGATACGAGGGCTTAAGTGGGTCAGTGCAGACTCGATGGGCCGAATGGCCTCCTTCTGCACTGTATGTTCTATGTTCTATGTATGTTCTATGTCATGTTGGGAGCTGTTGCAGGGGATTTGGCAATCCAGCCAAAACCCCATTGACTTTCAAACAGATTAGTCAATCCCAGTGATGGACAGGGCTGGAAAATCCCACCCACTGAATGGGCTAAAAATTGGGAAAGTGGTCCCAGAAAGGCCGGCTGTACTTAAAGTTGATAAGCCTGCAGGGCAGGATGGGATGCAGATGGAGCAGAGAATACTGAGGGATTTAAGGTGGAAATTGCTGGACACTGGCCTCAATCTTCCAATTCTCCTTACAGGAGAACTGTAAATGTTGCACCCTTGTTTAGAAAAGGGTGCAAGGATAAACCCAGCGACTAGAGGCCACTCCCTTCAGTAGTGGGAAAGCTATTTGAAACAAGAATTCAGGATGGATAAAATTAACAGAGTCTTGGAAAAGTGTAGATTTTTTAAGGAAAGCTCGTACAGATTTGTTCAAGGCCAATCATGTTAAGCTAACTTGATTGAGTTTTCTTAATGGGGTAACAAAGAGGGTTGGTGAGGATAATGCAGTTGATGTTTTGTGCATGAGCTCCAAAAGCAATATGAATAATGTGCCACATCTACAGCTGGATTCTCCATTTCTGAGGCTAAGTGTTGATGCCAACACAGAATTTGCCGACTTTCATGACAGAAAAACTGGCGCCGGACCTGGATCGAGCTGGTGGAGGGGCTAGTAGTGGCGCCATTTGGAACACAATCGATTCCAATGAAAAATGGTGTGGGATTCGTTGGTCCGTGATTGACACTCGGGAGGCTGACAAGCTGCAGCCGCACATACACATTACACACTCCACAGACACTCATCCCAGCCAACAAGATGGCACTGGTTGTGCTGGAGTACTCCCATGCAGCTTATGGGACGGCTGCGGCCAGAGCGCACCTAGTGGGGAGGCAGGTGGGATACCTATATTGTACGTGCATTCCTGACTCCATTGCCGCCGCTGTGGAGGTGACTGAGAATTGCAATTTAGCATCAAATCGGCACCTGCCACAATTTCAGCGCCGGAACCTATTCTCCGCCCAATCGCATTCCATGATTTCGCCGTCAACCAATGGTGAACCTGCCCTCAACCATTTATTATTGTCACAAGTAGGCTTACATTAACATTGCAATGAAGTTACTGTGAAAATCCCCTAGTTGCCACACTATGGCGCCTGTATGAGTACTCTGAGGGAGAATTCAAAATGTCCAATTCACCTAACCTGCACGTCTTTCGGGACTTGTTTGAGGAAACCGGAGCACCCGGAGGAAACCCATGCAGACACAGGGAGAACGTGCAGACTCCGCACAGACAGTGACCCAAGCCAGAATCGAACTCGGGTCCCTGGCGCTGTGAAGCAACTGTGCTGCACACTGCTGCAATGACAGGCTACCCAGAAAAATCAAAATCCATGGAATGAAACAGATGGTAGTAGCATGGATGCAAAGCTGCCTGAGTGACAGGAAACCGGGGGTAGAGGTGAACGGTTGTTTGGAGGAAGATCTATTGGGGTTTGCAGGGGATAGTACTAGAGCCATTGCTATTCTTGATCTATTTGGATGTGCAAGGCACAATTTCAGAATTCTGATGATGACACAAAGCTTGGAAGGATTGTGAACTGTGAGGCGAATCGTGACAAAGTTCAAGAGGACATGGACAGCTTGGTCGAATGGGCGGACACACGACAGAATAAATTTAATGCGGAGAAATGTGAAATGGTGCATTTTGGAAAGAGGAATGAGGAGTGTCTATATAAAATAAAGCATACAATTCTAGAGGAGGTGCAGGAACAGAGTTAGCTTGGGATTTATCTTCACAAAGCCTTATAAATGGCAGGGCAGGTTGGCAAAGTGGTTTAACAAATGTATGAGATCCTGTGCTTTATGAACAGAGGCATAGAGCACAGAAGCAAGGGAGCTAAGGTGAACCTTTTGATGCGACCATCAATTCACTCGAAGACACGTGGAGAAGTAAACCGTGTTTTTAATCAGCTTAGAACTGAGCCTGCCTGTGACCAGTACAACACTGAAGGCGGCCACGCAGGTCAGCAGCTCTTATACTTCCTGTAAAGGGGGTGGAGCCATGGACGGAGCCCGTACATGCCCAACATATCCCCTGTGGGTGAAGCCACACAATAGTCCATAGGTAGAGCCCACAGGGTTAATAACATAACACAGTGCACTGGTGAATTAGCAGTAATTATACATTCACCCCGTGTTTAAAAATAAAGTCCGGCGGGGGTGACGGCTCATAGATTCAGTCGGTCCGGTGCCCGGATCGTACGTTGCGACCGCCGAAACACTGGTGTTGCAGCCGCTTCGGGTGGCTGTGGAAGTGGGTCCGGAGCAGGCACAAGCGTGGACTCCGGGAGCGGCTCTTCCGGAGCTTCATTCCTGTGGACCGTTGCGGTGGGTGGGAGGGAGCACGGGGACCATATAGGGGTGGGGGTGCTGTACATGGGAGGTTGGATGGGACATAATGTGGGGGATGCAGTAGTGCGGGTGGTGTTGGAGCCTGTGGGCGCGAGGTCCTGGAGGGAGACGGTATCTTGCCGGCCATCGGGGTGTTCGACGTACGCATAGTGTGGGTTGGAGTGCAGGAGCTGGACCCTCTCTACCAGGGGGTCGGTCTTATGGCTACAAACATGTTTTCGGAGGAGGACTGGACCCGGTGTCATCAACCAGGGCGGAAGCGAGGCCCCTGAGGTAGCTCCCCTAGGGAAAACAAACAAACGGTCATGAGGAGTCTGGTTTGTGGCCGTGCAAAGGAGGGACCTAATAGAATGGAGCGCATCGGGGAGGACCTCCTGCCAGTGAGAAACTGGGAGATTCCTGGACCGCAGGGTCAGTAGGACGGTCTTCCAGACCGTCGCGTTCTCCCTCTCCACCTGCCCGTTTCCCCTGGGGTTATAACTGGTAGTCCTGCTCGAGGCGATGCCCTTACTGAGCAGGTACGGACGCAGTTCGTCGCTCATGAACGATGAGCCCCTGTCGCTGTGGACATAACTGGGGAAACCAAACAGGGTGAAGACACGATGCAGGGCTTTAATGACAGTGGGGGTGGTCATATCAGGGCAGGGGATGGCAAACGGGAAGCGGGAGAATTCATCTATGATGTTAAGGAAGTACGTGTTACGGTTATTGGAGGGGAGGGGCCCTTTGAAATCGATACTGAGGCGTTCAAAGGGCCAGGATGCCTTTACCAGGTGGGCCTTATCCGGTCGATAGAAGTGCGGTTTACATTCCGCACAGATTTGGCAGTCTCTGGTTACAGCTTTGACCTCCTCGGTGGAGTAGGGCCTTGATGTAATGGGCGAGCCGGGTGACCCCCGGGTGGCAGAGGTCATCGTGGATAGCCCGTAGTCGGTCACCTTGCGCGCTGGCGCATGTGCCGCGGGACAGGGCATCTGGGGGCTCGTTGAGCTTCCCAGGACGATATACTATATCGTAGTTATAGGTGGAGAGTTCGATTCTCCACCTCAAGATCTTATCATTCATGATCTTGCCCCGCTGCGTATTGTCAACATGAAGGCAACCGATCATTGGTCGGTGACGAGGGTAAACCTCCTACCAGCGAGGTAGTGCCTCCAGTGCCGTGCGGCTTCCATGATGGCTTGGGCTTCTTTTTCGACCGAGGAGTGTCGAATTTCAGAGGTGGTGAGGGTGCGTGAAAAAAGCGCTACCGGTCTGCCTGCTTGGTTGAGGGTGGCGGCGAGAGCGACCTCTGAGGCGTCGCTCTCCACCTGGAAGGGGACGGACTCGTCCACCGCGCGCATCGTAGCTTTGGCGATGTCCGCCTTGATGCAGTTGAAGACCTGGCGGGCCTCGGCTGCCAGTGGAAAGATGGTGGCCTTAAATAGTGGGCGGGCTTTGTCCGCATACTGGGGGACCAACTGGGCGTAATAGGAGAAAAATCCAAGGCACCTCTTCAGGGCCTTGGGACAGTGGGGGAGTGGTTGTTGTAGGAGGGTGCGCATATGGTCAGGATCGGGCCATAGGACCCCGTTATCCACGACGTAGCCGAGGATGGCTAGCCTGGTTGTGCGAAAACGCATTTCTCCTTGTTGTAGGTGAGGTTGAGTTTTTGGGCGGTTTGGAGAAATCGGTGGAGGTTGGCGTCGTCGTCCTGCTGATCATGGCCGCAGATGGTGACATTGTCCAAGTACGGAAACGTGGCCCGCAGCCCGTCCTGGTCCACCATTCGGTCCATCGCTCGTTGGAACACCGAAACCCCGTTCGTGACGCCAAAGGGGACCCGGAAGAAATGGAAAAGGCGGCCGTCTGCCTCAAACGTTGTGTAGTGGCGGCCCTCCGGGCGGATTGGGAGCTGGTGGTATGCAGACTTCAGATCCACCGTGGAGAACACGCGGTAGTGTACGATCTGATTTACCATCAGGGGTAGCACGGTAGCATTGTGGACAGCACAATTGCTTCACAGCTCCAGGGTCCCAGGTTCGATTCCGGCTTGGGTCACTGTCTGTGCGGAGTCTGCACATCCTCCCCGTGTGTGCGTGGGTTTCCTCCGGGTGCTCCGGTTTCCTCCCACAGTCCAAAGATGTGCAGGTTAGGTGGATTGACCATGATAAATTGCCCTTAGTGTCCACAATTGCCTTTAGTGTTTGGTGGGGTTACTGGGTTATAGGGATAGGGTGGAGGTATTGACCTTGGGTAGGGTGCTCTTTCCAAGAGCCGGTGCAGACTCGATGGGCCGAATGGCCTCCTTCTGCACTGTAAATTCTATGATCTATGTCTGCAATCCGGGGAAGGGGGTACGCATCGAGTTGCGTAAACCCGTTATTGGTCTGGCTGTAATCAACCACCATCCGGAACTTTTTCCCGGTCTTGACGACCACCACCTGAACTCTCCAGGGGCTATTGCTGGCCTCTATGACCCCCTCCCGCAAGAGACGCTGGACCTCGGACCTAATGAACGTCCTGTCCTGTATGCTATACCGCCTGCTTCTGGTGGCGACTGGCTTGCACTCGGCGATGAGGTTTGCGAAGAGGGGTGGGGGGTTGATTTTTAGGGTCGCGAGGCTGCATATGGTGAGCGGGGCAGGGCCCCCCCGAACTTAAGAGTTAGGCTCCTGAGGTTGCACTGGAAGTCAAGTCCCAAAAGGAGGGGCCGCAGAGGTCTGGGTGCACATATAATTTAAAATTAGCGTACTCAGCGCCCTGTATCGCTAGGGTTGCAGTAGTGCACCCTTGGATTTGCACCGAGTGCGACCCAGAGGCGAGGGATATGGTTTGTTGCATCGGGAATATTGGGAGCGAGCAGCGTCTTACCATGTCCGGGTGAATGAAGCTCTCTGTGCTCCTGGAAAAGCAAGGTGTCTCGTACCCGTTAACCCGGACGGCCATCATGGAGCTCCGGAGGTGCTTAGGTCGCGACTGGTCCAGGGTGACCGCGCTGAGGTGTGGGTAGACGGCGACGTGATCGGAGGTGCTGGGGCGGCCCAGCGATGGCTGTCCGTGTAAGTCGTACGCGTCGAGCGGCATAGCAGATGGCGGCCAAGATGGCAGCCCACGTTGGTCGAGTGTGGCGGGCGGAGAGGAAGATGGCATCCAAGATGGCGGCCCGCATGGATCGCGCGTGGCCGGCAGCGTGGGGGTGAATGGCCAAGATGGCAGCCCCCATGAGTCGCACATGTTATGCGGAGGCGGAGTCGGCAGACACGCTGCCACCTTGCGGGGTCTGCGGGCCTGTGAGTCTGTGGATCGGGTCTGTGAGTTTGAGTTCTTAGACCTGGCCAGGCAGACCTTGGTGAAATGTCCTTTTCGCCCACAGCTGCTGCAGTTCGTGTTGCGGGCCGGGCAGTGCAGTCGGGCGTCTTGGGACTGGCCGCAAAAGTAGCAGGGTAGCCCGTGACGGGCGGGCGGCTGCGCGGCACAGGTCTGGGGTAGTCTCGGGTCGGGGGCCCACGAGGGGGGTCATGTGATCGGCCGGGAACGGAGTAAGGCTCTGAAAAGCGGCCTCCAGAGAGGTAGCCAGTTTTACCGTGTCCTGGTCCTGGGCCCCTTTTTCGAGCAGGCGCTGTCTCACATAGTTCGATCGGACCCCCGCCACGTAGACGTCTCAGACGGCGAGCTCCATGTGCTGAGTGGCTGTAACGGCCTGGTAGTTACAGTTGCGCGCGAGGGCTTTGCGGTCGCGTAGGTAATCATCTAGCGACTCCCCGGGGCGCTGGCGGCGAGTGGTGAAGACGTGTCGCGCGTATACCTCGTTCACAGGCCGCACATAGAGGCGTTCGAGTAGAGCGAGGGCTTCTGTATAGGAAGCGGCTTTGTCGAGCTGGACAGAAATGCGATGGCTCACCCGTGCGTGGAGGAGGCTCAGCTTCTATTCGTCAGTGATGGATGGCGTAGACGACGCAGCGAGATAGGCCTTGAAGCATCGAAGCCAATGTGAAAAAATTTATTTCGCCTCCGCGGCCTGTGGATCGAGTTCCAGCCTGTCAGGTTTGAGGGCTGATTCCATAGTAGTATTTTAAGCTGATTAAATTGATGCGACCATCAATTCACTCGAAGACACGTGGAGAAGTAAACCGTGGTTTTAATCAGCTTAGAACTGAGCCTGCCTGTGACCGGTACAACACTGAAGGCGGCCCTGCAGGTCAGCAGCTCTTATACTTCCTGTAAAGGGGGTGGAGCCATGGGTGGAGCCCGTACATGCCCAACATATCCCCTGTGGGTGAAGCCACACAATGGCCCATAGGTAGAGCCCACAGGGTTAATAACATAACACAGTGCACTGGTGAATTACCAGTAATTATACATTCACCACACCTTTATTAAGCATTGGTCTAGCCTGAACTGGAGTATTATATCCAATTCTCGGCAGCACACCTGCGGAAGGTTGTAAAGACTTAAGACATGTGCAGAAAAAATTTAAGAGAATGATTCAAGTGATGAGCGACTTGGTAGCATGGATAGATTGGGTTGCCCTCTTAGAGAAGAGAAGGCTGAGAGGCGATCTGATAGAGATGTCACAAATCATGAGGGATTAAGAAAAAGTACATGGGGAGAAACTCTTCCAGCTGGCAGAAGACTCAAAAACAAGAAGACACTAATTTAAGGAATGGGAAAAGAATCAAAGGTGACATTAGAATAATCTCATTACATTTTATTATGATCCAGGACCAGACCCCAACAGTTGCTAAGATACTGGATAGAAACCTCAATATTTTATTTTCATTTTGTAAGACTGAGGAAAGGATACTTTGCCCCAGGAGTAGTTTCTTGCATAAATAGGGATATGGTATATTAAAACAAACTTTGTTACTAACACAGTATTACTACATTAACATCGTAAATACAATAGCTTTCAATTACCAGTTAAAAAATGCTTAACAAAACAATGAAATGATAACCCTTAACTGCTATCTTTATCTCTCCTCAAGCAAAACCCATCTCAGGTCACAATCCACTTTTAAATCCAGTTAGCAGACTCAGGGATGCTTGATGTAAAGAGATTTCTTGGAGACATCACTTTGACAGAGAGATCCTCCAGGAAACAGCCTACAGATTCTTGCCTGAGTCAAACCACTGGTTAATCTGTCAGTCTTACCAGAAAACTCTGTTCTGTTCTGTTCACAGGCAAGTATCTTCTCCAACTAGGCCGCTTGGAGAGCAGCTGCTACTCTGTTCACAGATAGATCGAAACTGAACTCAAACTCCAGAAAATGCTTCAGCCCCATGCTCCTCCCGTTAACTACATCATCTTCCTTAGCTGAACACATACCTCTAATTATCTACTCTCCAGATAACCTTCTTATATCAACAAAAGTCCATTAGCCCAACTTTAGCAAGCAATATCATGGCTGGAATGAATAATGATCTTACTGTTATGGTAATTTAATTGTACTTCTGTCTCCAAAACGTTTCAACACCCAATTCAAAAGGCTTAGCTGCCTTTCAAACCAGGATTTTTAAAAACATGACTACAGCAGTCACCCACTAACCCTTACTGCATCAAATACATAGTACAATATATCTGAAATTCCTACATTCATCACGACAGAGAATGGTTAGGTTTGGGAATGCCCTGCCTGAGAGTGAAGGGAGGGAGATCCAATTGTGGCTTTCAAAAGGGAATTTTCTAAGTACCTGAAGAGATGTGGGCATGATTCAGCCAGGTGCAATGAGTGAATTGCACGCGAGCCTCAATTTGAGCTTTGCTCAGGGCACCAGGCTGACCGTGTGTCACCCGACTCGCTCCGCCTGGGGCAATCTCGCCCTCGCTGGGCAAGATCCAAGCCTAATAGTTCATATAGACACCCAGATGCGGGTTCTCCCAGCGCCCGGAACACAACAACTCACCAGGGCATCATTTAGTACTTGTCCACACAGGCAACGGCACATGGTGCTCAGGTTCCAGGTTGGCACTGCCAGCGGGATGAGGGGGGTCTCCTAAGGGACTCCCCAAGGTTGGGGGGTGAGGGGGGTCAAAAAGATGGGGAATCCTGAAAGGGAAGGGGGAGATCGGGTCTGCTTTACAAAATGGGGCCCTGATCTGTGAGGCGTCTTTCCTGCTGCTGAGCTGAGAATCCCGAGGCCAAGGACAAAGTGCCATTGGATAACGGGATGTTTCACGACACTGCGTTTAGCGCACGTCAGCAGACTTTAACTTCAGTCTGCTGAATCATGGCCGAAACACCAGGGCTATGGTGAATGAGTGGGGGAGTAGGATTAACTGAGTTACTCTTGCAGATAGCAGGCAGAGGCTGAATAGCCTCCTTCGGTGCTCTATTCTCTGATGATGACATAACACACTGACATACAAATGTATAATATCCCAGAGCGGCTTGCAATTTCATTATAGTGAATGGCTAATGATAAACGAGGCACCTGATGCGTTGGGTATTGTAACATTTCGACATTGAGGGGGAAACATTTGAGGGGTACATGCTCAATGGAGCCGAACAGCAATTTGCGTCTATGCCACCAAATAAATATCTTCCAAACATCGTTCTTGAAAGTTCACATTGATAATGACTCTCCCATCATTCCTGCTGACAAAGTTATAACAGATTATCAGTCGGTCTGTTCTGCTGTAACACTCCAGTGATGGAGAGGTCAATTTATTGACTGTTAATGGGATCCAAGGGATACATCAAACATAAATAATCAGCTCACTACTTTCACTTACCAAATGCCTTGAGATAATCCATACCCTCATTGAGATACCCTCACTCCAATCAGCATAACAGCCTATCCCTTATATATTTTTTTGTGCTAAATGATTAAAGTAATGTTTTATGCAACAGCACATGAAAGTTTATGTTGAATGCTGGGACCAGATGACAGTCAGACCTAACCGTTTGCTCTTTGATTAAACACTGCTCTTACAATTATGAATGAGCAGTGAAAACCAGGACTGGATTCTTGCCAGACACCCATTTTTGGATGAGCTAAAATTTCTTCCAATTAAATGTTGGAAAGATTGAAGCCATTGCCTTTGGTCCTCATAAAAAACTCCATTTCGCTCCCCTGTCACTGTCTCGGGCTGAAGCAGACAGCTCACAACCGTTGGAGCTTCCAACCCCATGTCCTCTCTATCACAAAGACTGCCTAATTCCTTCTCCATAATATTGTTGCTCTCAGCTCATCTGTCACTAAAACCCTCATAAATGTTTTTGTTCACGGCGCCGAGGTCCCAGGTTCGATCCCGTCTCTGGGTCACTGTCCGTGTGGAGTTTGCACATTCTCCCCGTGTTTGCGTGGGTTTCGCCCCCACAACCCAAAGATGTGCAGGCTAGGTGGATTGGCCGCGCTAAATTGCCCCTTAATTGGCACAAATGAATTGGGTACTCTAAATTTATTTTTTTTAAATAAAAAAATGTTTTTGTTACCTTAAGACTCAACCATTCTAACATCGCCTGCTTGGACTCCCAACTTGTGCAGACTAGAAACTTGAGCTTGTGCAAAACTCACAAGAAGGTGGCTCACCACCACAAACCCGAGGGCAATTAGAGATGGGCAATAATTCCTGGCCTAGGCGGCAACCCAAAATCATCATAGAATCCCCATAGTGCAGAAAGAGGCCATTTGGCCCATTGGATCTGCACCGACCCTCTGAAACAGTACCCTCGGCCCACTCACCCGCCCTATTCCCTTAACTCCACCCAACCTGGTGGCTGTTTAGCACAGGGCTAAATCGCTGGCTTTGAAAGCAGACCAAGGCAGGCCAGCAGCACGGTTCAATTCCCGTAACAGCCTCCCCGAACAGGCGCTGGAATGTGGCGACTAGGGGCTTTTCACAGTAACTTCATTTGAAGCCTACTTGTGACAATAAGCGATTTTCATTTCATTTCACCTTTGGACACACTAAGAGGCAATTTAGCATGGCCAATCAACCTAACCTGCACATCTTTGGATTGTGGGAGGAAACTGGAGCACACGGAGGAAACCCACGCACACACGGGGAGAAAATGCAAACTTCACACCGACAATGGCCCAAAGTCAGAATTGAACCCAGGTCCCTGGCACTGCGAGGCAGCAGTGCTAACCACTGGGCCACCATGCCAAACAAATACATTTAAAAAAATTTCTGTCTTCCTCCAACTTTGGTCTCTTGCCCATTCATTCCTTACTTTCTTTACCCTACGCTGGTGGGTATGCTTTCTCCCATTTTGATTTTAAACACTGGGATTCACTCCCTAAATCTCTCCCACTCTCTATCTTGCTTGTCTCCATGGAGATGCACCTTAAAACCTATCTCTTTGAGCAAGTTTTTGCTCACTTGTCATAGTGTCTCCTTCCTTGACTCAATGGCAATTTTTGTCTGCTTGTGCTGCAGTGAAGCATTTTGGGACATTTTATGATGTTATAGGCACAATATAAATGCAATTTGTTATTATTTGTCTCTCATTTTAGCTAGACCTGAAAGAACTTATGACTACGATGCACTGTGATATCTCTGCTCTTACTAGGGTGAGGACGAATGATTATGAGCTCACAAAGCTTTGACTTACAGAGGGGCACGAGGCAGGGGTGCCCGCTGTCACCGCTGCTGTTTGTGCTGGGCATAGAGCCATTGGCGATGGCTCTCAGGGGGTCGACAGAGTGGCAGGGGATAATGGCGGGACAAAGGGAGCAGCGGGTGTCGCTCTATGACCTCTTGCTGTATGTTTCGGATCCGTTGGAGATTATGGGCCTGTTAGGGAGGTTTGGAGGGTTCTCGGGGTACAAGCTGAATGTAGGGAAAAGCGAGGTATTCCTGGTGAATGAGCTGGCACAGCGGGCTAATTTAGGGGGAATGCCATTTACGGTAGCGAGGGATAAGTTTAGGTATTTGGCCATTTGGGTAGCAAGGGAATAGACGGGGTTCCATAAGTGGAACTTAACGAAGCTGATGGAGGAGTCCAGGGAGGATCTTAAGAGGTGGGATACACTGCACTTAACGTTGGCGGGGAGGGTCCAAGTGGTGAAAATGAATATTCTGTCGAGGTTCTTGTTTATCTTTCAAGCTCGCCCGATCTTTATACCAAAGGCCTTTTTTTCGGAAAGTGGACACAATCATTTCTGAGCTTGTATGGGCGGGGAAGGTGCTGAGGGTGGGGAGGACCCTGCTACAGAGGCAGAGGCAGCAGGGGGGTTGGCATTGTCGAACTTGCTTCATTATTATTTGGCGGCGAATGTGGACAAGGTGCAGCAGTGGTGGGAAGGAGAAGGGGTAGAGTGTGTTAGGATGGAGGAGGAATCATCATAGAATTTGCAGCGCAGAAGGAGGCCATTCGGCCTATCAAGTCTGCACCGGCTCTTGGAAAGAGCACCCTACCCAAGGTCAACACCTCCACCCCATCCCCATAACCCAGTAACCCCACCCAACACTAAGGGAAATTTTGAACACTAAGGGCAATTTATCATGGCCAATCCACCTAACCTGCATGTCTTTGGACTGTGGGAGGAAACCGGAGCACCTGGAGGAAACCCACGCACACACAGGGAGAATGTGCAGACTCCACACAGACAGTGACCCAAGCCGGAATCGAACCTGGGACCCTGGAGCAGTGAAGCAATTGTGCTATCCACAATGCTACCGTGCTGCCCTTGTAAGGGGCCCTGTAATCTTGTAAGGGGTCTAGTTTGAGGGCTATGGTGACGGCAGCATTGCCAATGGCTCCGAGTAGATATTCAGGGAGCCCAGTGGTGCAGTCCACGGTGAAGATATGGAATCAGCTGAGGAGGCATTTTAGGGTGGAAGGGATGTCGGTGCTAACGCTGCTGTGCGAGAATCATGGATTTGAGCCGGGGGTGTTGGGTCATGTATACAGGAGGTGGAGGGAAGTGGGGCTGGTCAAGGTGAGGGATTTGTATTTGGAGGAAGGGTTCACCAGTCTGGAGGAGCTCAGGGAGAGGGTAGAACTGCCGAGAGGTAGTGAATTCAGGTATCTACAGGTTAGAGACTTTGCACGAAAGGTCTGGAAGAGGTTCCCTAGATTGCCAGGATACACCCTGCTGGAGCGACTGCTGCTTCCAGATGTGGAAGGGGAGGGAAGAATTTGGGATTTATATAAGTGGCTGGGGGGGGGGGGGGGGGGCAGGGAGGCGAGCGGGTGGTGAAGATCAAGGAGAAATGGGAAGTGGAGTTGGGAATGGATATCAATTGGGGAGCATGGAGTGAGGCACTGCGAAGGGTAAACGGGACCTCCTCTTGTGCAAGGATGAGCCTGATACAGTTTAAGGTGGTGCACAGAGTGCATATGACTCGGGCGAGAATGAGTAGGTTCTTTCAGGGGGTAGCGGATGAGTGTGAGAGGTGTGGGTGGGGCCCAGCGAATCACGCACACATGTTTTGGGGTTGCAAAAAATTGGGAAAATTCTGTGGGAGTGTTCGCGATCTTAGCCAGGATAGTGGAGGAGCAGGTGGACCCGGACCCTTTGGTGGCGATATTTGGGGTTTCAGAGAAGCCGGAGCTCATGGAGAGGAGAAAGGCCGATGTCTTGGCCTTCTCCTCTCTGATTGCACGGCGACGAATTTTGCTGCAGTGGCGGTCGGTATCGCCACCGGGGGTAGCAGCATGGTTGGGTGACCTGTATGACTTCCTACGGTTAGAGAAGATAAAGTATGAGGTAAGGGGCTCAGCAGGGGAGTTTGAGAAAAGGTGGGGGATGTTTGTGACCGTGTTTGAGGAGCTGCTTGTCACGCGCGCGGGGGGGGGGGCTTCATTTATTGCACTTTTGAAAGGCTCCACAGAATTTATCTTTTTACCTTTGCTTTGGTCACCTCTCTGTTCTCTGCTTGTGGTCTGAATTCTATCTGCTCCCCTTTGCTTCACAAATGTCTTCCAACTGTTCTAGTCCTTAAAGGAACTATTGAAGTGCAGGTTCGGACTGCAATGAAGTCTGATAACATCTGCTGTCTGATAACAATATCTCCCTTGTGTATAGAATTAGCCGAATTAATATATAAAGGGGATTTGAATTGCAAGCAAATCTGGTGACAGGATTCCTTGGAAATAAAACCTTACAATTACATTGATTTACTTACTTACTTTAGAATTACAGCTCTTTACCGTAGACATCATTGGGCGTGCTGGATCAAACAGTGGAATTAAAATGAACTTGTTTAATCCATTCAGCTACAGCTATCAGTACACTGCAAAAGAACACTTTACCATGACTACTGACTCAACAAATGTGGTCAATGGAGAAGGGCAGTGGGATTAGTAAATGACAGCACAAATGTATGAAGAGAGCATTTTATAAAGATGAGTTTATACTCGCAGATACTGTTCTGTTCTACAATAAATCATTTTGAGTTTAAGAAGATATTGAATAATGCATGAAAACCTGCCCGTGGAGATGGCCAGCACATTATTGGTACTTGCCAATCTCTATGTCAAATCTGGAAATTGTTCATGTTGCAAAAGCATGGAGGTTGCTATGCTGGAGGTTTCATAAGACCATCCTCATAATCGAACTCACACAGAGCCCATGGTCCTCAGTTATTTTATGAACGAAAATGAAGGAGAACAGGAACTATTATTATTCGAATCACTGAACTCTGCAGGTCTGCATGAGGCTTGCAGTGTAGGAACCATCTTTATTAACTGTCATTGTTGCAGGGGAAGAAGATGTTGGCCTCATTTAAATAAGTATTATGTCTTTAGAGATTTTGAGTACAATTGTATGTGGTCTAGATGGGCATTAAATGGACCATGAATCATGTCCTTTATGTGATGCAGGAATGATGTAACAAGTGGCGTGTTTGAGGACAGCATTTGTGGCAATGGGACGCGGGTGGTGAGAGTGTATTTTGAGGCTTATGGGGTGTGAAATGTACTTATAAAAAAACGGTGAAACCATTGACATGCAGTCTCAGCTTGCGAAGCAAATTAGGTTCAACCTACATGCATATCACAGTTTACCTGCATAAGGAGCAAAGAGCAATCACAAAGGAATGTTTGGAAGGCTGTGCACAGCTCCTGGGCTTGTCAGAGGAGCCAGCCTTGCTCAGAAAAGGTGCATGGCGTTAAAAAGAACTCAAGCACATTATCAAATCAGACCCAGCATACTGCGTCCTGGGCCACCCCATGTAGTCTACCTCTGGACCCAAGAACAATAATCCTGAACATCTCCTTGAGAACAGCCAGAGCTGGTGGTGGGGAAGGGTCTTCCACCAGGTCGGATATGAATAGAGCCACAATGGAAAATGGTCCGGTCTAAACATGGTCATGCCCTCACTCAGGCTGAACCAGGAAAAGAGTTTTAAAACCTCTTCCTAGTTCCTACCTGAGGTATCAACACCCTCCACAGAAAACTAGACAACAAGCACATTCCCTGCATGGCACGGCGGCACAGTGGTTAGCAGAGCTGCCTTACAGCGGCAGGAACCCACGATCGATTCAGGCCTTGGTTGACTGTGTGGAGTTTGCCTTTTCTCTCCGTGTCTGTGTGGGTCTCCTCCAGGTGCTCCGGTTTCCTCCCACTGCCTAACGATGTGCAGGTAAGGTGGAGTGGCCATGCTAAATTGCCCCTTAGTGCCCAAAGATGTACAGGCTAGTTGGAGTTACAAGGATAGGGTGGGGTGTGGGCATAGGTAAGGTGCTATTTCAGAGGGTCGATTCAGATTTGATTGGTTGATTGGCCTCCATTTGCATTATGGGATGTTTTATGATTCTCACCCCATCCATTAATTCACAAAGCGCAGCCAAAATCCATTGAAAAACAAAAATTCTCTTTAGGTGATCATCTTATATTTGTTCCTTCTGCTTTTCAACTCACTGACTAATGAATGCAATTCAACTTAACCTGCTTTATAAAAACATCTTAGAGTTTTGAGCACCTTTAATCAGATTTATTATATATTAAAAACCTATGCCTACATTCACATCTAGAAAACATTACTTCAGTTATCACGTCGTTGTGTCAACTTTTCCCGTTATAAACTTTTTGTCCATATTTATAATGGAAACTGCCTATGTAAGCCTGCCATGCTGCAATGGTGCCCAATTACCAGCGGGGATGGTGTAGTGCTTGTTTTCCTTATCCCAGCAACCAGCATTAAAGCAGAGAAACTCCTATCCTCAAGTCAACTCAACTTCTATGCATTCCAAACCACCATCATTTTACCATTTAGTTTTCAACAGTGTCAAAGTATTAAATAAAAATAAGGACAGAATGTATGACTTTAAAATGGGGGACGAAAGTAGGTAAGCATGCCTTAGTCCAATTGCCCCCATTATCCTCTAATTCCTCGCCACCTGAAGATTATACTTGTATATACTTCGATGGCAGTCTGGTGTCCACTCCATGGAGCAGGATGACACCTGCTTGCAATTCTTCTTCCAAAAGAGCATACAGAGAGAGCTCTGTGCTCAGCAACCTGAAGGAAGAAGATGGCTTTATAGCATCGTCACATTATAACATTTTGAGGATCAGAAAATCCTTTTATGCCAGATTGTCTGATCTGAAGCCCACACAAAGCACAGCCTCCCAGTCCACCTGTCCTCTACCACCGAGGTCTCAGACGACAGTACACAAGAGAGTCTGGACAAATCTCCAAAACTGGACGAGCTGACTAAGGCCCTCAAGTCTTGTGAGAAGAACAAAACTCCCAGAAGCGATGGCTTGCCGCCGGCATTGTATTCGACCTTTTGGGCCCAGACCTGCTTGGCCTTTATGAGAGTTTGCTTCTGGCCAGCAGTGCGTCAGGATGCATGAGGAAAAGTATCATCACCTTCATCTAGAAGTGGAAGGGGGAAAGGGAGGAAATTAGGAATTGGTGATCCATCTCACCGCTGAATGTGGACTCTAGGATTCTATAGTCCAAGGCCATTGCCAATTTGGTCAAGTCTGCTCTGGAGTTGATGATCCACTCTGATCAGACCTGAGGTGTACCCAGCAGGAAGGTTTCTGTTAGTCTTGCACTAGTCAGAGATATGTACAGGACAGGTGGGGTGGTCCCGTGCCTCATCAGCCTAGACTAGAAGGTGGCATTTGACAGAATATGGCACACCAAATGATGGATATGCTCTCCAAAATGGGATTGGAGTTGGGTGGAGGGGGGGGGGGGGGGGGGGGGGGGGGGGGTGGAACCTGCTGTACACAAAAATCAGTAATGCAGTTTCAATCCATGGGTTGGAATCAGATAGTTTTCCGACCAAATCTGGAGTCGGATAAGGCTGCCCTCTCCCTCCTGTCCTGTTTGTGTGTTGCATAGACCCTTTTGCCGAGTCCATCAGGAAGGATATGGGTATAAGAGGGGTGATGACCCCAGGCAGCGGAGGCATGCAGGGCAAAGGCACATGGACATAATCGCGATCTTCTGCTCGGATCCGCTGTTAGTGCACAGACTAATGAGCATCAGCGACCAATTTGAGTGGGCTTCAGGAGCCAAAATAAACCCTGGTAAGACCGAGGCTATGATCTTTAGGCACCAGGCTGACTGATCCTTTGTCCCCTTCACCGTCAGGTCAGATGATATGGTTGGGAGGTGCTGGAGCATGCTCTAAAAACTGGAAGGAGCGGGTAGTTATCATAAAACCAAAACTTGCATAGGAGAGTAATGCTCCCTCTCCATTGTGGGTAAGAGCCTGGTGTTCAGATGCAAGACACTCTCAATGTTGCTGTGCATGATGCAGGACTGGCCATTTTCCTCACTCCTGTGCTGTATTGATCACCAAAGTGTCTTCCTCTTTATCTGGAGGGCAAAAATAGACCATGTTTGCAGGGACACAGTGTACAAAGCTGTAGAAAAAGGGAGAAAAAACATGCCCCAAATCACCCTCATCCTTATGGCTAGTTTGTCTGTAGCTACATCAAGCTGTGCATAAGCCCTCGGTATGTAAACACCAAGTATCACTATGTGCTGAGGTACTACCTGTCCCCGGTGTTATGAAGGATGGGTCTTACCTCATTGTGGCAGAACACTCTAAGCTGGTAGATCATGCCATACCATCTATCCTTCATTGCAAAGTTTATGCAAAAAAGCACCTTTGACTGTATGTCCACCAGACAGTGATCTGCATGTAATGTTAGAGAGGCTGTGTGGAAAAAGAGCTGACGGATCCTATTGGATTGTTCCCTGAATCATTTGGCAGATTGCCTCTTTTCCACAACTTTCAAACATGCACCAAGATTGGCTGGTGGTAAAGGTGATTGACGATTATGTGGGGTTTAATAAGAATGGGGATGTCTCACCATTGGTGGTTTGGGAGGCACTGAAAGTGGCGGTAAGGGGCGAGATCATCTTGTATAAGGCGTAGGTGGATAGGGAGGCAAGAGAGACACGGCAGTAGTAGGTGGATGAAATCTTGGAGGTTGATAGGAAGTATGCAGAGCTTTTGGTCAGTAGAAAGGAACCACAAACGCAGTTCGATTATTTGTCTACAGGGAAAGCGGTACGCCAGCTGAGGTGGGCAAAGAATGCGGTGTGCAGGTGTGGGGAGAAGGCCCAACTGCTGACAGGACACCTCCACCAGCAGGTGGCCTCGAGAGAGATTGTTCACGTCCGGGATGGGGTAAAGGGGCTGGAGGCGGCGCCTGAGCAGGTGAACAAGGCTATTTGAGGAGTTTTAGAAGAGGTTGTATAGGTTGGAGCCTCCAGGGAATGATTCGGATACGAGGGAGTTTTTGGAGGGGCTGGAGCGTCCTAAAGTAGGAGAGGAGGAGAAGGCTGGGTTGGAGCAGCCAGTGGGGATGGAAGTGGTTCGGATGGCAATAGGGAAGATGCAAACGGGAGAGCACAGGGACCGGATGGGTTTCCCGTGGAATTCTAGAAGAAGTTTTTGGTTAGCCTAGCGCTGCTGTTGGTGGAGAGGTTTGAGGACGCGGTGGCTAAGGGGTGCTCCCTAAGACAATAGGACAGGCATATATTTTGCTGTTGTTAAAAAAAGAAAAGGTCTGGTGGAATGTGGGTCATATCAGCCAATATCTCTGTTGAATGCGGATACTTACAAAAGTGTTGCCACTTAGGTTGGAGGAGTTCCTTCCTCATGTGATTGGGGAGGATCAGACAGTGTTTGTAAAGGGTAGACAGTTGTCCTTGACTGTATGGCGCTTGTTAAGTGTGGTGCTCTACCCATCAGAAGGGGGGGAGCAGGAGGTGACGCTGGATGCAGAGAAGGCATTTGATCGAGTAGAGTGGAGCCATTTGTTTGCGATGTTCGAGCAGTTTGGGATTGGGCATAAGTTTGTGGCGTGGGTCAAATTGTTATGTAAGGAACCAAAGGTGAGTACAAATGAGGTGAATTCGGGATATTTTCAGCTGCAGAGGGGAACGAGACAGGGGTGACCCATGTCCGCTCTCTTGTTTGTGCTGGCGATGGAGCCCTTGGAGTTTAATAAGTAGAGGGGGGTAGTGAGGGGGGAGGGGGGGTGGAGCATATGGTGTCCCTGTATGCTGACAACCTTTTGTTGTATATTTCTAACGGGTCCCACGGTGAGCGATATAATGGGGCAGCTCAGGCGATTTGGGGCTTTTCGAGATTCAAATTGAATTTGGAGAAGAGCGGGTGCTTTGTGGCAGGAGCTGGCTTGGGGAAACCACTAATTTCAGGTCCCTGTGGGTGAAGGTGTCTCGAGATTAGGCCTAGCTCCTTAAATTGAATTTAATGAGCCTGGTGGGTAAGGTCAAGGCAGATTTGTTGAGATGGGACAGCCTCCCGCTATCAATGGCAGGCCGGGTGCAGGGAGTAAAGGTGAATATCTTGCCATGGTTTATATTTTTATTCCAGGCTTGCTGGTCTTTTTGCCGAAGGCATTTTTTTCTGGGGATGGAATGGTTGATTTTGTCGTTTGTATGGGCGGGTAAGGTGGCGAGGGATTGGAAGACGGTGCTTCACAGAGGGCGACAGGCAGGGTGGTTATCTTCCGAATCTGGGGCGAAATTCTCCCCCAACGGCGCGATGTCCGCCGACTGGCACCAAAAACGGCGCCAATCAGACGGGCATCGCGCCGGATCAAAGGTGCGGAATGCTCTGCATCTTTGGGGGCTGAGCCCCAACATTGAGGGGCTAGGCCGGCGCCGGAGGGATTTCCGCCCCGCCAGCTGGTGGAAATGGCGTTTGTTGCCCCGCCAGCTGGCACGGAAATGCAGCGCATGCGCGGGAGCGTCAGCGGCCGCTGACAGTTTCCCGGCGCATGCGCAGGAGCGTCAGCGGCCGCTGAAAGTTTCCCGCGCATGCGCAGTGGGGAGAGTCACTTCCGCCTCCGCCATGGTGGAGGCCGTGGCGGAGGCGGAAGGGAAAGAGTGCCCCCACGGCACAGGCCCGCCCGCGGATCGGTGGGCCCCGATCGCGGGCCAGGCCACCGTGGGGGCACCCCCCGGGGTCAGATCGCCCCGCGCCCCCCCCAGGACCCCGGAGCCCGCCCACGCCGCCTGGTCCCGCCGGTAAATACCAGATTTCATTTACGCCGGCGGGACAGGCAATTTCTGGGCGGGACTTCGGCCCATCCGGGCCGGAGAATTGAGCGGGAGGTCCCGCCAACCGGCGCGGCCCGATTCCCGCCCCCGCCCAATCTCCGGTACCGGAGACTTCGGCGGGGGCGGGATTCACGGCGGCCAACGGCCATTCTCCGACCCGGCGGGGGGTCGGAGAATGACGCCCCTGATGTATTACTATTGAGTGGTAAACGTCGAGAAGGTGCGGGTCTGGGTTAGGGAGTCAGAGGCAATGTGAATGAGGATGGAGGCAGGCTCTTGTATGGGGTCGGGGTTGGGGGCGCTGGAAATGGCCCTGCTCCTGTTTTCCCCTGGGAAATTCTTGGATAGTCCGGTGGTGGTAGCCACGCTAATGATTTCAAGTTAATTTCGGCAGCATTTTACGCCAGAGCTGATGCCGGTTCGAGAGAATCATGTGTTTGAGCCAGCGGGACTGGAAGCTAGGTTTCGGGGTTGGGAGGAGTGGGGGGGTTATGGAAATGAAGGACTTATTTTTGGAAGGGGGGTGCTGCGAGTTTGGAGTTGATGGAGGAGTTTGGGATTCCGCAGGGGTGGCCTTTAGGTATTTGCAGGTACGTGACTTTGCAAGGAAGGCTTTTTCAAGCATGTGCAGGTTGGGTGGATTGGCCACGCTAAATTGCCCCTGAGTGTCCAAAGGGTAGGTGGTGTGATGGGGTTACAGGGATAGGGCGGCGGTTTGGGCCTAGGTAGGGCGCTCTTTCAGAGGGCTGGTGTAGACTCAATGAGCCGAATGGCCTCCTTCTGCACTGCAGGGATTCTATGATCCTAACTCCACAGAGACACTGTTTAATTGTTTAATACACAATGCACTTTGAGAATATCAAGAGTATTCCGGGGTCCTTAATTATGCTGGCTGCCTTTCCGAGGCAGGGGTGTTGCCTTTTTGTCAAGGGTTTATTTTATTTATGGACGGTGGCGGGGGGGTGTAATGGGGTTCCATCAGGAAAAAGATACCAAAGTTTGAGGTCACGTACCAACCGACTCAAGAACAGCTTCTTCCCTGCTGCCATCAGACTTTTGAATGGACCTACCTTGTATTAAGTTGATCTTTTCTCTACACCTTGCTATAACTGTAACATTATATTCTACAGCCTCTCCTTCCTTCCCTATGTATGGTATGCATTGTTTGTACAGCATGCAAGAAACAATACTTTTCTCTGTATACTAATACATGTGACAAAAATAAATCAAATCAAAAGTATTGGAATTGTATTGAGGCACGTCAGGGTGGAACATGTTTTATGGAAAAAAATTGAATTTTATTGTGCCAGGTTTGAAGTTGAATCTTTTGTAAGGCACTTACACAAATATTTTTGAATAAAGTATATTTTTGGAAAAAAGTTGTGCTGGTTAGGGGAATTGGCCATGCTAAATTGTCCCTCAGCGTCCAAAGATGTGCAGGTTAGGTGGGGTTATGGGGATAGGGCAGGTGAGTGGGCCTAGGTAGGATGCTCTTTCAGAGAGTCGGTGCAGGCTCTATGGGCTGAATGGCCTCTTTTTGCACTGCAGGGTTTCTATGATGTATAGGGCACAAAATTGCTCCCATGTCTGTCATGAGCACAAACGGCGATGCGACACAAAATTCCGTGAGGTTTGGAAAACAAAATTCCCACCGGTGAGATCTCGTTTGCCAATTTTCCCTTCCCCTTGCTGGTGACCCACTGACATTCCCACCGTCATTTCAATATATTGTAATGTCAGTAGTACGCCTGCCCACCATATTGTTCGCCCACATTTACATCGGCGAGGTTTACGACCGCATTTCTAAAACATGAAGCAGCCGAGGGGAACCCGTTGGGGTGCACAGATAAGAGATTGTTCTGTTTCAAGATGCTCCCCCAACCGAGCGACATGTCCATTTGAGAGAAGAATGGCCTATGTGGTTGCCATGCTATGCGCAATCCACCAGGGAGCAGTAGAGCTGTTTCTGAGGGACAATGCAAAATGAATCTATTTTCCTCGCATTGCTGCTTTTTCATTTACACCAAAACAAATATGCTGACTAGCTAAAACACCATTTCACAGAGAAGGGTTGCTCTTTTAGTCAATACTAACATCCTGTAGCAGGGATGGATGATCCATAATTTAAATAGCATACGCACTCTCAATTTCTCACTTTGAGGCCCTTCCTCCAGTGCAACACACTTCACTTCAGAGGTAAATCCAATTCACCCCATCCTCTTTCAGCCTTCTTTCTCAAGCTCATTTCCACTCTCCAGTGCTTTTAAAAAGGGAAATAGCCCATAGTGGGGGAAAAAGAGGTTGCAGTTCATTCTTCATCTCCTTTCTAATGCAGGTATCTGTGCTGCTACACAGCAGCAGACAGCCCCATTTATCAAGCACTCCAGCCCAGCAGGCAAGGGGCCTCGGAGCGGCCTAATTCCTCAGGGATAAAGGCTCAGGTAAAATGAGCCTCTGTAGCTTTCAGCAAAGTGTAAAAATAAAGTCATCGGAGAGAAGTTACAGAGTGGGGTAGTGGGACAATCTTATAATAATAATAATCTTTATTGTCACAAGTAGGATTACATTAACACTGCAATGAAGTTACTGTGAAAATCCCCTAGTCGCCACATTCCGGCAACTGTGCGGGTACACTGAGGGAGAATTCAGAATGTCCAATTCACCTAACATGCATGTCTTTCGGGACTTGTGGGAGGAAACCGGAGTGCCCAGAAGAAACCCACGCAGACACGGGGAGATCGTGCAGACTCCGCACAGACAGTGACCCAAGCCGGGAATCGAACCTGGGACCCTGGCGCTGTGAAGCACCAGTGTTAACCACTGTGCTATTGTGCTGCCTTTTGTGCCTGGCTGACAGCTGGACCATGGATAAAGCAAGGACGTCAGAATAAATACATGGGTAAGAGGTACAGCAGATGCTGATGTTATTTTGTGCCAAACTTGGATTCATACGTACCCAGGTAACCTGAACTGAACCCTGTTTAGTATGTAGACATTGACTGTTAGGGTCAATATCAAATTCGCACATGCATGGCTCAGGAATATATCAGCAGATGATGAATCACTGCACAACACTGGATGTTTTAATTTGAATCGGTTCCAAATTGATTTTGAATTACTGTGGGTCTGGAGTGCAACAGGTTGTCTTGGCACTGGAAGGGTCAGCACTTGATTTACACTCAGACTGAGCTCATTTCACCCAAGTCATTGATCTGATGGTTTGGGATTCACCTTTGGTAGAAATTCCGATTCGTGCTGTGACTGAGTGCTCTTTCCAAGGGCCGGTGCAGACTCGATGGGCCGAATGGCCTCCTTCTGCACTGTAAATTCTATGATTCTTTAAATTGAGAATCAGAAGTGAAATCATTCAATGCCAGTGTCTATGATGCCACGTGAGGTGTTCAATGTTTCTGCAGCTAATCACCACTTTAACCCAATTGTGAAAAGACAGATTTAGTAAACTCAGGTCTGAACTATTGCAGCCAAGTGGGAGGAAAGCAACCGGGCAAACAGATCAATGGGGTGTTCGATATTAGAGCTGGCACACCTTGCCTGGGTCATTTGTTGTGTTACCTCATGTTTTTTTAAATAAATTTAGAGTATCCAATTCATTTTTTCCAATTAAGGGGCAATTTAGCGTGACCAATCCACCTACCTTGCACATCTCTGGGTTGTGGGGGTGAAACCCACGCAA
The DNA here is from genome assembly GCF_047496885.1 of Scyliorhinus torazame. Taxonomy (NCBI): domain Eukaryota; kingdom Metazoa; phylum Chordata; class Chondrichthyes; order Carcharhiniformes; family Scyliorhinidae; genus Scyliorhinus; species Scyliorhinus torazame. The sequence goes on from NC_092707.1 coordinate 61,736,536, forward strand.
ACACGGGGAGAATGTGCAAACTCCACACGGACAGTGACCCAGAGCCCGGTCAAACCTGGGACCTCGGCACCGTGAGGCAGCAGCGCTAACCACTGCGCCACCGTGCTGCCCTTTACCCGATGTTATAATCGGAACTCAAAGCAAGTATTACCCGTGGCCCGAGCAGTGGAAGTGCCTCAGTAAGAGTGCAAACTTCCTCTCAGAACTCTATTTCTATCCATGTCGGTTCAAAGAGACAGGACGTTATTCATGCTGTTTGACTTTTATGTGAAGGAAAGATACATCTGACCGGGGTAGAGGGGAAGGGTGTCAGGCGTGTGGAGGGCACGATTCACCAAAAAGGAAGACATAACACCAAGCTGACTAGGCAGCCCTTGTGAATGGATAACGTTAGGCCCAACGTAACGTTCAGCCCATCAGATCAGATCCGGACTGATTCTTGGAACATGCTGACTTTAGCTGATCTCAGCCAGGGTAGTTCTCGGGGTGCAAAAGTATACCTCAAACCCCTCAAGCTAACGGGAGGAAAGTCAGCCAGCTTCCTATTCCTGAAAGTCATCCAGTAATGCAATGGAAGAAAATGCATGCCTGCCTAATGTGCTGGAGCAAGAGTTCTTCAGCTGCGCTCCCACTCACAGTCACATAGCCAGTTGAAGCTCACTGTCCACTGACACGCACATGCAAAGAACAACCATTCTGGGTGAAGTAACAGAGAACAGCTGGCATCAGTAAACTAGACCCCCAAAAAGTCAGTCCCTTCAGGCAGGGGCAGAATTGGGAAAGAAAACTCCTGGTGGGATACATTGGCAACGCAAAGTGAGGAAACTTTTCTTTCCGCAGCAAGTGGTTGGGATCTGGGAATTGACTGTCTGACAGTATGGTGGTGATTCAATTATGACTCCCAAAAGGGAATTGGGTAAGCAACTTAAAAGACAACATTTGCAGGTCTACAGGCAAAGGGCAGGGGAATACGACTAGCAGAGCTGCTCTCTGAGAGAGCCGGCACAGACACAATGGGCAGAATGGTCTTCTTCTCTGCTGTAACCATTCTATAATTCTATTTGTGACCAATCCATGTAGTGCCATGGTTTAACCATCCACCATTCATGTAAATCATATTAAGACCATAATTGTATTGAAGCCAGAGTTTGAGCTGACCCATGCTTTTATAGAACCCCTACCGTGCAGAAGGAGGCCATTCGGCCCATCGAGTCTGCACCAACCCTCTGAAAGAGCACCCTACCTAGGCCCCTGCCTCTATCCTATCCCGTAACCCCATCTAACCTTTTGGATACGAAGGGGTAATTTCTTGGCCAATCCATTTACCTTGACCTCTCTGGATTGTAGGCGGAAACTCCCGGAGCACCCGGAAGAAACCCACTCAGATATGGGGAGACTCCGCACAGACAATCACACAAGGTAGGAATTGAATCCTAATGCTGTGAGACAGCAGTGCTAACCACTGTGCCACTCCCCCCCAACCCACCCCCCTCTGTTTGGTTATTTGTATTTGTTCAGTGCCTATTTCTATTTCAGACATTCAATCTGAGCAAGGTACATGTAAGAAAATGTTATATATTTTTCAGCATGGTGGCATGTGGCACAGTGGGTAACACTGCTGCCTCACAGCACCAAGGACCCGAGTTCAAATCTAGCCTTGGGCCACTGTCTGCGTGGAGTTTGCACTTTCTCCCTGTGTCTGCGTGGGTTTCCTCCAGTTTCCTCACACAGTCGAAAGATGTGCAGGTTGGGTGGATTGGCCATGCTAAATTGCTCTTTAGTGTCAAGGATGTGTAGGTTAGGTGGGGTTACAGGGATAGGGAAGGGCAGTGGGCATAGGTAGGGTGATATTTCTGAGGGTCGATGCAGACTTGAATGGCCTCTTCTACTCTGTAGAAATACTATGGTTCTAATACGATTGAAATTCACCTCACTACAGATTTTCCCACAGATTATCTGAAAATCTCCCGCTTTATTAGGTGAATAAACCAGAGAGTTGACGACGTGTTAAATCCATTAAACGTTAACTCAAGCCATGACGCGGGACAACTCAGAATCGCCGAGCAGAAACTGATAGCCAAGCTCTGCACGCATGAGTATGGCCTCAACCGGGACCTTGGATTCATGTCTCATTACATTCACCCCCCACCATCTGGCCTGAGCTTCCGAAATCCTACCAACTGTCCTGGTTTGGGGCAATTCACACCTGTTTAACCTGCGATTATCCCTCTCTCCAGTCACTGCATTTGGACCTGTAAAGACTTAATTACTTGCAAAGACTCACATTCAAAGTGTTGTCTTGCATCATTGACTTTGTCTGGAACCCACCTCTTCATTCACCTGAGGAAGGAGCAGCGCTCCGAAAGCTAGTGATTCGAAACAAACCTGTTGGACTTTAACCTGGTGTTGTAAACTTCTTACTGTTACAACACCAGGTTAAAGTCCAACAGGTTTGTTTGGATCACTAGCTTTCGGAGCGCAGCTCCTTCCCCAGGACAAACAAATCTGTTGGACTTTAACCTGGTGTTGGAAGACCTCTTATAGTTATTTAAGTCTCTAAGATGTGGATTAAGCTTATAATAAATCAATGTTTTAAATTATTGTGCAATAGACAAAGTAGAAACAGCTTAAACTGATTGCTACAGAACAGCATGCTGCGACCCAGCTAATGCTGATATACCTTGTCAGGATTACATGGTTGAGATGTGAACCAGTTTCTGAAATGTGTGGGTGCTTTGCAAGCAGAGTAGGGACCAACCATCGCATTGCAGCGTTTGATTAAAGTTAAAGGTCTTTCACAGTGAGTACAATGTTGCACTGCATCATGACATTGAAGTAGACTTGTCATCCTTGCTGTGAATTCCTTCAGCACTCATCAACAGCTTGCTCCTCCAACTCAATCTGGGACCTCCATATGGATTAATGCAAAGGTTTCCACAACAACAGATGGGGTTTGTGTCTTATGTATGAAGTGGTGTCAAAGGGAAGCATATTAAAAATCTCCTTTTTTCATCATACTGTGACGGAAAAGAATCACAAGCCACCTCCTAGCAGCGAAGATATCCTTGTCAATCAATACTCTGGGGCTTCCTTTATTGTGGCAACTGGTGGTGTAACCAATTGCGAATACCGCACCCGTTTGTCAATGTAAATGAAGCCATCTGCCCCAGCCTAAGACCCATTTTGAGGGCAGGTTACACGTCAATGGTGATGTGGTTACATTTCACATTTCCCCATGAAGAACAGGGTGATTCAGTCTCGCTGATACATCATCTTGTGTCTGCCCCTGCTCCAGCCATCTGTTGATACTGCGATTAGAAAAGAAGCAAATTGTTTGTAAAGTATTATTTTGCATGTACACATGCACTCTGCCTTGTGTATGTGTGACTGTGAACACTGCTACATAATGTGCTAAAAGGTCACAAATGTGCATATGTTGCTCAAAAGACAGTAAATGAGGTTTGTTCAGGGAGCTCAGTGGATCCATACTGAAAGATTTGACACTAATGCTGCATGTTTCACAGTCTCAACATAGATCTGGCTCAAGCACAAGGAGATTAGAGTGAATCTTGTCGTGCCCATTTAACTTTTGTGAGACAGGTTGCAACAAGGCCAGCCTCTTCTGGCCTATGCACCAGATGCACCAGCCAGCCTGGTCTAAAGGCACAAACCAGTTTATCCCACGGTATATCCAACCATATATTCCATTTGCACAGGCAATAGATTTTTAGGAGACATTTCAAGAGATGATAGCCATATACTTAACCTATAACCACAGAAGGATTGAATAAATTGACAAATACCAACCGTTTTTATATTAATTAAATTGTTAGTCCCTTAATTTCAATTAAGGGGGAGGGGGTCAGTTGGCTCAGATGGTGAGATGGTTAGTATGTGGGAAAGATTAGAGCCAACAGCGCAGGGTTAGATTACTGTTCCGCCTGAGGTAGATTTGAAGTTTTCCTCCCCACCCTGCCATGCAGTAAAAATCACAGCTCGCTACTCAGCTCAGTAAAGAATCGTCAAGGACCTGTCGTCAGGCAGAGAACTCCCAAAGAATTACAAACACACTCAATACCTTCGGCGAGATTCCCAAACTGTCAGGAATGTTCACCATCCAATAAGCATTTGCTCAGTTGCAACATGGTAACTATTTTCGGACGGGACATGGGAAAACGATCCATCAGTGCTCCCTGCATCCCCCTCAAATTCCCACAACTTGATCTTGGTTAACCTTCATCTTAACAACCCTAAATCTTACTTGCTGCTCTGTCATTCCCGAGCAAGAAGAGGAAGGGAAACCTAAGTACCCTCGGCCTCTGAATCCCCTTGCTGGACCCTTACCTGCATATCGGGGTCACGGGGGTAGATATTAAGATTGGGGCCATAGTATTCTGCCACCCCTGCTAACAAAAAACACGTTGCCTGAATTTGCCATTTTTCTTTGTCATCCTTGTTAACCATCCTTATTTTTTAATAAATTTCGAGTACCCAATTCATTTTTTCCAATTAAGGGGCAATTTAGCATGTTCAATCCACCTAACCTGCACATTTTTGGGTTGTGGGGGCGAAACCCACGTAAACACGGGGAGAATGTGCAAACTCCACACGGACAGTGACCCAGAGCCGGGATTCGAACCTGGGACCTCGGCGCCGTGAGGCTGCAGTGCTAACCACTGCACCACCGTGCTGCCCTCTTGTTAACCATCCTAAACACTTCAAGACGTTTTACAATGTGAAAAAAAGAATGAGAGGTGAGATAATTGAAAGAAACCAAATTCTTAAAGGGCTTTGACAGGGTAGATGCTGGGAAAGCCTTTTCCCTGTCTGGAGAATAAGGGACACGGGGTCACAGTCTCAGATTAAGGGGTTGGCCATTTAGGACCGAGATGAGTTTTCCACTAAAAGGGTTGTGAATCTTTAGAATTCTCCACCATGAATGAGTACATGAGTGTTTGAGGGATATGTTGATACAGTGAGCACGAGGGGCGGGATTCTCTCATCCCGGCAGAATGTCCACGCCGTCATAAACGCCGTCGCGTTATACGATGGCTAGAACGGGCCGCTGCCAGGAGTAATTCTGGCCCCTACAGCTCCAGCTGCCGATCCCGGCGCAAACTGTGCGCCGCGGGATCCGCGCATGCGCAGTGTCGCCTGCGCCAACGCACACATGCGCAATGGCGCCGGCACCAACACGCGCCTGCGGGGTGGCCTCCTTCAATGCGCCGGCCCCGACGCAACATGGCGCAGGGCTACAGGGGTGGGCGAGTCGGAAAAAAGGCCCCAAACCAGAGAGGCCGGCCCGCCGATCGGTAGGCCCTGATCGTGGGCCAGGCCACATCAGAGGCTCCCCCCGGCGTTGGACCCACCTTCCCCCCCACAGGCCGCCACCCGACCCTTCAGCGCTGAGGTCCCGCCGGCTCAGAGCAGGTTAGAACGGCGGCAGCGGGACTCGGTTTTTTTCTTACGGCCGCTTGGCCCATTCGGACCGGAGAATCGGCGGGCTGGCGGCGTACTGAGGCCCGTGACTGGCACCGTGCCAACCACGCCGGTGCCAATGGTGCCAATTCTCCGCAGAGCGGAGAATCGCGTGCCGGCATCGGGGCGGCGTGGCTCAGTCGCAGGGATTCTCCGGCGTTGCCCAGGGCTGGGAGAATCCCGCCTGAGGAGTTGAGGTAGAAGGTCATATCGAATGGCCGAGCAGGCGTGTTATGTCTGGAGGTTCCCAGAAGGTTGAAATAATGCCACTTCCAGACACAAACTTCCAGAGCTGACATTGAATGTGTTTCTCAGAACTCAGCATGTGCTGTGGAGCGATACACTTGGCCAGAGTGCAGTAGTGTGCGATCTGGCACCCCACATACCTATGAATACACACACACGCACCGGGATTCTCCGCTACCCGGCAGGGCGGGCCGTACCGTTGCCGAGGAGTGGAGTGAACCACTCCAGCATCGGGCCTCCTGGAAGCTGCGGAATCCTCCGCACCTTCAGAGGCTAGGCCAGCGCCGGCGGGGTTGGCGCCGCGCCAGCTGGCGTGGAAGGGTTGGCGCCGTGCCAACCGGTGCCGAAGGGCCTCTGCCGGCCGACACGAGTTGGCACATGCGCGGGAGCTGGAATCATCCCAGCGCATGCACAGGGGGGTTATTCTCTGCGCCGGCCGTGGCGGATGTTGACAGAAGCCGGCGCGGAGGGAAAGAGTGCCCCCACGGCACAGGCCCGCCCGCGGATCGGTGGGCCCCGATCGCAGGCCAGGCCACACTGGGGCACCCCCCCCCGGGGCCAGACCCCCTCCCGCTCCACCGAGGACTCTGCAGGCCACCCGCAGAGGCAGGCCCCGCCAGTACGGACCTGGTTTGATTTACGCCGGCGGGACCGGCCGAAAACGGGCGGCCACTCGGCCCATCGCGGGGCGGAGAATCGCCGGGGGGGGGCCACTGCCAACGGCCCCCGACCGGCGCGACGCGAATCTCGCCCCCGCCGAAAAACCGTCGCCGGAGAATTCGGCAGCCAGCATCAGAGCGGCAGGGCGGGATTCACGCGGCCCCCCAGTGATTCTCTGGGGGGGGGGGGGGGTGGCAGAATCCCGCCCTGGGCGGGTTTTTCGGCAGCAGCCGTTCCCTGGCAGCGGGATTCTCTATTCCTGCCTTTGTCAATGGGATTTCCCATTGAAGCCTCTCCACGCCGCTCGGAAACCCGTAGGCAGAGGTGCGCTGCGAGTCCCAACGGTCGGAGAATTCCGGCCAATGTCTCCAAGGAGCTATATAAATGAAATGAAATGAAAATCGCTTAATGTCACACGTACGCTTCAAATTAAGTTACTGTGAAAAGCCCCTAGTCGCCAGATTCCGGAGCCTGTTCGGGGAGGCTGTTACGGGAATTGAACCGTGCTTCTAGCCTGCCTTGGTCTGCTTTCAAAGCAAGCGATTCAGCCCTGTGCTAGATGCAATGTTCATTTGAAATCGGGAACCACCTAAAATGCAGGCAGCTTCCTGATGCTCGATCAATAACTCCTGAGACGAGATTGGAGACAATTGAAGGCTTTATTACACTAGATGTTTCCCCCAGCAGCGCAGGTACAGAATGCAGCTGCTAGGGAGACACAGGTTCTTATACTCCGCCTTACTGGGTGGAACCAGCAGGCAGACTTCACCAATGAAAATAGCAGTCTCACGTACCTCTCACACCAATGGTCTTACAGCATTATTCAGGGTACCGTAATACCCCTAATACCGACTACCGCATTCTTCCCCTGTTAAAAAAAGAGTCCGGCGGGGGTGGTGGTCTTGCGTTATACAGTGGTAGAGGTGTAGGTTATGGTTGTACCTGGTATACATTATCACAGTGTTTTGCCTCGTTACATGTCGCAACTATTTACAATAATTATTTACAGTCAGAATGAAGCAATTAGTCGATCGGGGGCCCTGGTCATCCTCTGCGATCATCGTAGCTTCGGCGGTGATGCAGACGCCTTCTCGGGCATCCGTGGTTCCGGGAGCGTGGCTTCAGATTCTTCGGCAGCTTCATCACCCCTAGATGGGACCAGTGGAATGACCGATCCACCTGGGAAGGGGCGGCTGTGGGGTGCGCCAGTGGGAGTGTGGATGGGGTCTGGTATTGGAGGTGTGGGTGGGGATCCAGCGGGCGCCAGGTCTCGTAGGGAGACCGTATCCTGTCGGCCGTCGGGGTACGCCACGTAGGCGTATTGAGGGTTAGCGTGCAGGAGGTGGACCCTCTCGACCAATGGGTCCGACTTGTGCACCCGCATGTGTTTGCGGAGCAGGATGGGTCCAGGAGCTGCCAGCCAGGTTGGGAGCGAGGTCCCGGAAGAGGACTTCCTAGGGAAGACAAGGAGTCATTCGTGAGGGGTTTGGTTGGTCGTGGTACACAGCAGTGATCGGATGGAGTGGAGAGCATCCGGGGGGACCTCCTCCCAGCGGGAGACTGGGAGATTCCTGGACCATAGGGCCAGTAGGATGGTCTTCCAGACCGTTCCGTTCTCCCTCTCTACATGCCCGTTTCCCCGGGGGTTGTAACTGGTCGTCCGGCTCGAGGCAATGCCCTTGCTGAGCAGGAATTGACGCAGTTCATCGCTCATGAAGGAGGACCCCCTATCGCTGTGTATGTTGGCAGGGAAACCAAACAGTGTGAAGATGCTATGGAGGGCCTTCATGACGGTGGTTGCGGTCATGTTGGGGCAGGGAATGGCGAATGGGAACTGGGAGTACTCGTCAATCACGTTCAGGAAGTACGTGTTGCGGTCGGTGGAGGGGAGGGGGCCTTTGAAGTCCATACTGAGACATTCAAAGGGATGGGAAGCCTTTATCAGGTCTGGCCTGTAGAAGTGCGGCTTCCACTCCGCGCAGATTTGGCAATTCCTGGTGGCTATCCTGACCTCCTCGATGGAGTAGGGCAGGTTGCAGGTCTTAATGAAATGGAAGAATCGAGTGACCCCCGGATGGCAGAGGTCCTCGTGGAGGGCCTGGAGGCGGTCCACTTGTGCGTTGGCACATGTGCCACGGAATAGGGCATCAGAAGGCTCGTTTAGCTTCCCAGGACGATACAAGATCTCATAGTTGTAGGTGGAGAACTCGATCCTCCACCATAAGATCTTATCGTTCTTTATCTTGCCCCGCTGCGCATTATCGAACATGAAAGCAACCAGCCATTGGTCAGTGAGGAGAGGGAATCTCCTGACGGCCAGGTAAAGCCTCCAGTGCCGCACAGCTTCTACTATGGCCTGGGCCTCCTTTTCAACTGATGAATGGCGGATTTCTGAAGCATGGAGGGTGCGTGAGAAGAAGGCCACGGGTCTGCCCACTTGGTTGAGGGTGGCTGCCAGAGCTACGTCGGACGCGTCGCTCTCGACTTGGAAGGGGAGGGATTCGTCGATTGTGTGCATCGTGGCCTTTGCGATGTCTGCTTTGATGCGGCTGAAGGCCTGGCGAGCCTCTGCCGACAGGGGAAAAACTGTGGATTGGATTAGTGGACGGTCCTTGTCCGCGTAGTTGGGGACCCACTAGGCATAATATGAAAAAAAGCCCAGGCAGCGTTTCAGGGCCTTGGAGCAGTGGTGGAGGGGGAACTCCATGAGGGTGCGCATGCATTCGGGATCTGGGCCTATCACTCCATCATGCACTACGTAGCCGAGGATGGTTAGACGGTTGGTGCTGAACACACATTTGTCCTTGTTATCTTTTAGGTTAAGGATTTTGCGGTATGGAGGAATCTTCGGAGGTTGGTGTCGTGGTCCTGCTGGTTGTGGCCGCAGATGGTGACGTTATTGAGGTACGGAAACGTGGCCCGCAAACCGTACCGGTCAACCATTCGGTCCATCTCCCGTTGGAAGACCGAGACTCCATTTGTGACACCGAAGGGAACCCTTAGGAAGTGGTAGAGCCACCCATCTGCTTCGAATGCAGTGTATTTGCGGTCGCTAGGGCAGATGGGGAGCTGGTGGTAGGCGGATTTTAGATCCACCGTGGAAAAGACCTTGTATTGTGCAATCTGATTGACCAGATCAGATATGCGGGTGGAGGGTACGCATCAAGCTGCATATACCTGTTGATGGTCTGACTATAATCGATAACCATCCTATGCTTCTCCCCGGTCTTTACAACCACTACTTGAGCTCTCCAGGGACTGTTGCTAGCCTCAATAATACCTTCCTTCAGTAACCGCTGGATCTAATGAAGGTCCAGTCCTGGGCAGTGTACCGTCTGCTCCTGGTGGCGACGGGATTGCAATCCGGGGTGAGGTTCGCAAACAGGGAAGGTGTATCGACTTTGAGGGTCGCGAGACTGCAGACAGTGAGGGGATAGGAATAGGACCGTCAAATTTAAAAGTTAAGCTCTGGAGGTTACATTGGAAGTCTAACCCTAGGAGCGTGGCAGCGTAGAGGTGAGGAAGGATGTAGAGCCGGTAATTTTTAAACTCCCTTCCCTGGACGGTGAGGTTCACTATGCAGAACCCTTTGATCTCTACCGAGTAAGACCCGGAGGCCAGGGAGAATTTTTGGTTGACTGGGTGGATGGGGAGAGAACAGCGCCTTACCGTATTGGGGTGTAAGAAGCTCTCTGTATTCCGGGAGTCGATCAGGCAGGATGTTTTATGCCCGTTGATGAGCACGGTCATCGTCGCAGTCGAGAGTGTTCGGGGCCGAGACTGGTCCAGGGTCACCGAGGCAAGTCGTGGCAAAATTTGGGTGTTTTCCTCGGCGGTGTTTAGTCACCCGAGTCGGGGTCCTGAGAGTCCAACCAAGATGGCGGCGCCCACTGGTTGCACATGGCTGGAGGTGTCCAAGATGACGGCGCCCATCCGTCGCACGTGGTCCCCGGGGAACAAGATGGCGGCACCCGGAGGCCGCACATGGCCCAGGAGAAGGAAGATGGCAGCTCCCGCTGGCCGCACGTGGCCCGTGGAGAGAGTTGTGGTGGCGGTCCCGGTTCGCCTCCGGAGACCGCGGCGACCACCCGGGCCTGGCATAATGCCACGAAATGGCCCTTTTTGCCGCACCCTTTGCAGATGGATGAGCAGGCAGGGCAGCGCTGCCGGAGGTGCTTGGCTTGCCCGCAAAAATAGCAGCAGGGCCCCCCGGGGTTGTCTGGCAATCTCGCAGCACAAGCTTGTGGGGAGATGGGGGATGCATCGGAGTCGGCCGCGAGGGGGAGTTCCACGCTGCCCAAGGGGCTGCCGCGCAGTCAGGGACATAAGCGCGGGCGTTTCGGGAGGCCACATCCAGGGAGCTTGCAAGGGCCCGTGCCTCCTTGAGGCCCAGTGTCTCTTTCTACAGCAATCTCTGGCGGATTTGGGAGGACAGCATACCTGCAACGAAAGCGTCCCGGATCAAAAGTTCTGTGTGGTCGCTGGCCGAAACCTGCAGGCAGTCACAGTTCCTCCCTAACACCAGGAGCGCATGGTAGAACTCCTCCAGCGATTCCCCGGGGATTTGTCGCCTCGTCGCTAGCTGATGTCAGGTGTAGACCTGGTTTACAGGGCGAATATAGTGTCCTTTCAGCAGGGTCATTGCGGCCTCGAAATCGTCCGCAGTTTCTGGTTCTCCATAGGTTCAGTCGTGGCCATCCGGAGGTACCCTTTGAAGCACACCAGCCAGTGTTTGAAGGTTGCCACTGAGTTTGCCGCGTGGGGGCCGAGTTGCAGACACTCCGGCTTGATTCGGAGCTCCATTCTTTAAAATCTAGTGCAATAAATTGATGCTCGATCAATAACTCCTGAGACGAGATTGGAGACAATTGAAGGCTTTATTGCACTAGGTGTTTCCCCCAGCAGCGCAGGTACAGAATGCAGCTGCTGGGGAGACACAGGCTCTTGTACTCCGCCTTACTGGGCGGAACCAGCAGGCAGACTTCACCAATGAAATAGCACTCTCAGGTACCTCCCACACCAATGGTCTTACAGCATTATTCAGGGTACAGTAATACCCCTAATACCGACTACCACACTTCCATTCGGAAAAATGAATGGAGATAATTATCCACCCTATTACAGTGAACTATTTGTCTTTCCTCTGTCCCATTTCCTAGATCACAGAGGTTCCTTCGAATGGTCCACAAACTTCACATTTTGAAAGGTTTCCATTATTACAATAGTAAAATGTATTTTTTGTTTGAACTACTGTTACACTTTCCCAGATACTCTGTAGCTTTTACACTGAAGCAGTGAATTCAAGTATAATTCTGGCAGTGATCAGGAGCATCGGGGAAGCTGCTGGAGAAAGATAATCCTAATGTTTGCTGAGGTTTGGAGTCTCTGTCCATCCAGTCAGTCTTATCCAATCATTGACCGTTTCAGCAGCCATGGGAGGGCACTTAGCAGAGCTTAGTGCAGCTGAAAAAGTAGCGACTGAACAATGATCTGGGTATAAACTCAATAACTTGTGGTGGTATGTATTAGGGGTAATACGGTACACCATGTGTCGACAGGTGGAGGGATGCCAGGTCCTGATAGGATCTGCCACCTACTGGACTCCACCCAGAAATGCCGGTATAAGAACCCAGTTTTTCCCTCCATTTCCCTCAGCAGCTGCATTCTGTAACCACGCTGCTGGGGATAAAGTTCTGCTTAATAAAGCCTTCAATTGACATTACCTCAACCTGCCTCGCGTCATATTGACAGTGCTACAATTTATTAAGCAGAATTTAAATTGAAGAAAACGACGTGGGAACATGGAGCTCCGAATCACCCCGGAGAGCCTGCGCATCGCACCCCAAGCAGCTAACTCGGCCTCTATCTTCAAGCACTGAATGGCATGCTTTGAGGGCTACCTCCGAACGGCCCCCGGCACACCGACTGACGAACAAAAGATGCAGGTCCTCTATTCCAGGGTGAGTCCTGACGTCTACTCCCTTATCGAGGACGAGGACGGTTTCACCGGTGCCATCGCCGCGCTGAAGGATACCTACATCCGGCCCGCCAACCAGGTTTTTGCTCGCTACCAGCTCGCCACATGACGGCAATTTCCGGGGGAATCGCTGGACGAGTTTTATAACGCCCTGCAGATCCTGGATCGAAACTGCAACTGCCCGGCGGTAACAGCGAGTGAACACACAGAGCTCCTGGTCCGCGATGCGTATGTGGCAGGTTTGGCCTCTTCCCAGATCCACCAGAGGCTTCTGGAGAAAGAATCTCTGGGACCTACAGAAGCTCGGGCCCTGGCGGCATCCCTCGATGTGGCCTCGCGTAACGCCCGCACCTACGCCCCCGACCGCACTACAGCCCCTTGGGCTCCATGGACCCCTGCTGCGGTCGACTCTCCGACAGCCCCCCCACCCCCGCAAACCTGCGCGGCCAAAACACCAGACCAACCGGGGGGCGGCCCCGCTGCTATTTCTGCGGCCAGCCGAAACACCCTCGGCAGCGATGCCCGGCCCGCGCGGCTACCTGCAAAAGCTGCGTAGAAGAAAGGCCACTACGCGACGGTGTGCAAGTCCTGCGGGGTCGCCGCTATCTCCGGGGAAGAAACGGGACCACAGACCCAGCCCCCCCAGCGATCCACGTGTGACCAACGGACGCCGCCATTTTGGACCCCGGACGCCACGAGGGAGAGATGGGCGCCGCCACCTTGTCCACCCCCGACCGCGCTCGATCTGTGGACGCCGCCACCTTGGCTGAAGGACCCCGACACAGACGGCCACATACTGCCTGATTACGATGCTCAACTGCAACAACCACGTCTGGCTTCGACGACCCTTGATCAGTCGCGACCCCGGACGCTCCAGACTGCAACCACTACAGTCCTAGTGAATGGCTACGAGACGCCGTGTCTTATCGACTCTGGGAGCACGGAGAGCTTCATTCATCCGGACACGGTAAGGCGCTGTTCCCTCGTAATTCGGCCAAGCACCCAGAAAATTTTCCTGGCGGCGGGATCCCACTCCGTTCAGATCACGGGGTTCTGCATCGCTAACCTAACGGTGCAGTGGAGGGAGTTCTGAAATTACCGGCTGTATGTCCTCCCCCATCTCTGTGCGCCCACACTCCTAGGGCTGGACTTCCAATGCAACCTCCAGAGTTTAACATTTAAATTTGGCGGCCCTATACCCCCACTGACTGTCTGCGGCCTCGCGACCCTCAAGGTTGAACCGCCTTCCTTGTTTGCGAACCTCACACCGGATTGCAAACCCGTCGCCACAAGGAGCAGACGGTACAGCGCCCAGGACCGAGCATTTATCTGGTCCGAAGTCCAGAGGCTGCTGAAGGAAGGCATCATCCAAGCTAGCAACAGTCCCTGGAGAGCCCAGGTGGTAGTTGTTAAGACCGGGGAGAAACAGAGGATGGTCATCGACTGTAGTCAGACCATCAACAGGTACACTCAGCTAGGTGCGTACCCTCTCCCCCGCATATCCGACATGGTCAATCGGATTGCACAGTACAAGGTCTTTTCCACCGTGTACCTCAAGTCCGCCTACCACCAGCTGCCCATTCGCCCCGGTGACCGCAAGTACACTGCCTTCGAAGCAGACGGGCGGTTATACCACTTTTTAAGGGTTCCATTCGGCATCACGAATGGAGTCTCGGTCTTCCAATGAGAGATGGACCGAATGGTTGACCAGCACGGTTTACGGGCCACGTTCCCGTATCTCGCCATCTGCGGCCATGACCAGCAGGACCACGACGCCAACCTCCAAAAATTCCTCCAGACCGCTCACGCCCTGAACCTCACTTACAACAAAGAAAAATGCGTGTTCCGCACTGATCGTCTAGCCATCCTGGGCTACGTAGTGCGTAATGGAGTGATAGGCCTCGACCCTGAACACATGCGCCCCCTCATGGAGTTCCCTCTCCCCCACTGTGCCAAAGCCCTGAAACGTTGCCTGGGCTTCTTTCCTTATTACGCCCAGTGGGTCCCCCAGTACGCAGACAAGGCCCGTGCACTAATCTAGTCCACTACTTTTCCCCTGACGACAGAGGCATGCCAGGCCTTTAGCCGCATCAAAACGGATATCGCAAAGGCCACGATGCGCGCCATCGACGAGTCCCTCCCCTTCCAGGTCGAGAGCGACGCATCGGATTTAGCTCTGGCGGCCACCCTCAACCAAGCGGGCAGACCCGTGGCCTTCTTCTCCCGAACCCTCCACGCTTCAGAAATCCGCCACTCCTCAGTGGAAAAGGAGGCACAAGCAATAGTGGATCGCTGGGGGGGCTGGGTCTGTGGTCCCGTTTCTTCCCCGGAGATAGCGGCGACCCCGCAGGACCCCGCGAGTGGAAGCGACACTGGAGGCATTACCTGACCGGTAGGAGATTCACTCTCCTCACTGACCAACGGTCGGTTGCCTTCATGTTCGATAATGCACAGCGGGGTAAGATCAAGAACGACAAGATCTTGCGGTGGAGGATCGAACTCTCCACCTTCAATTATGAGATCTTGTATCGTCCCGGAAAGCTGAACGAGCCATCCGATGCCCTATCTCGCGGCACATGTGCCAATGTACAAGTGGACCGTCTACAAGCCCTCCACGAGGACCTCTGCCACCCGGGGGGTCACTCGTTTCTACCACTTCGTTAAGGCCCGCAACCTCCCTTACTCCGTCGAGGACGTCCGAACAGTCACCAGAAACTGCCAGATCTGCGCTGAGTGCAAACCGCACTTTTACAGGCCAGATAGAGCGCACCTGGTTAAGGCCTCTCGACCCTTTGAACGCCTCAGTTTGGATTTCAAAGGCCCCCTCCCCTCCACCGATCGCAACGTGTACTTCCTGAACGTCGTTGACGAATACTCCCGTTTCCCTTTCGCCATCCCCTGCCCTGACATGACCGCGTCCATGGTCATTAAAGCCCTCGGTACCATTTTTACACTGTTCGGTTTCCCTGACTATATCCATAGCGACAGGGGGTCCTCCTTTATGAGTGACGAACTGCGTCAATTCCTGCTCAGCAGGGGCATAGCCTCGAGCAGGACGACCAGTTACAACCCCCGGGGGAACGGGCAGGTAGAAAGGGAGAATGGAACGGTCTGGAAGGCCGTCCTGCTGGCCCTCCGGTCTAGGAGCCTCCCAATTTCCCGCTGGCAGGAATTCCTCCCGGATGCCCTTCACTCTATCCAGTCCCTGCTGTGCACCACCACGAATCAAACGCCTCACGAGCGCTTCCTCCTCTTTCCTAGGAAGTCCTCCTCTGGAACACCACTTCCGACCTGGCTAGCAGCTCCGGGACCCATTCTGCTCTGGAAACATGTGCGGGCGCACAAGTCAGATCCGTTGGTGGAACGGGTGCACCTCCTTCACGCCAATCCGCAATACACCTATGTGGAGTACCCCGATGGGTGACAGGACACGGTCTCCCTGCGAGATCTGGCGCCCGCCGGAGCTACCCACACCCCCCCCAACGCCAATCACCACCTCCTCACTCCCGCCGGTTCATCCCACAGCCACCCCCTTCCCGGGGGGTTCGGTTCTCCTCCCAGACCCGCCCAGGAGTAAGGACACAGGGGACAGCACTACGCTCCCAGAGTCGACGGGACTCGAGCCAGCGCCATCACCACCACGCCCGAGACGATCGGAAAGGCCGACCAGGGCGTCCATCCGGCTCATCGAATCACTTTAACTCTCAACATTTTCAGTTATTGTGTCTTGTTATAGTTATGGCATCATGCCGACCCTGTTTGGCCCGTTGGCCCAGTTTTCAGTTATTGTGTCTTGTTATAGTTATGGCATCATGCCAACCCTGTTTGGCCCGTTGGCCCAGTTGAAGCGATAATTTTGTGTTTTGTTCAAAGTTACGGCACAGTACCGACTCTGTAAACCCCTACCACCATGCGAACCACCATCCCGCCGGGTTTATTTTCAACAAGGGGTGAATGTGGTGGTATGTATTAGGGGTAATATGGTACACCATGTGTCGACAGGCTATTGGTGGAGGGATGCCAGGTCCTGATAGGATCTGCCACCTACTGGACTCCACCCAGAAATGCCGATATAAGAACCCAGTTTTTCCCTCCATTTCCCTCAGCAGTTGTATTCTGTAACCACGCTGCTGGGGATAAAGTTCTGCTTAATAAAGCCTTCAGTTGACATTACCTCAACCTGCCTCGCGTCATATTGACGGTGCTACATAACTTCAACTTCCTATCGTGCAGCATTGTTAAAAACTCACCTCATACCGTCCTCAGTGCTGGAGTCTCGCCAGGGCACAATGAAAAAAATAGAGATGTTTTTAAGTCGAATGGAGTTCAGCTACCTGGGATCATAATTCTTTTTAGTAAGGCTGGGATAATAATTTGTTGTCCATTGGATTCTGACAACTAGAGGACAGTCCTCCACCAGAGCAGTGGGAAAATGCAGCACCAAAATACAATCTCTGTTTACACACTCCTGAGCTGACCAAGCATGGTACGCTTTGTCAAACTCGCTCCGCATTTCCTCTTGGCATTTGATGTGCGTACGGGATTACAAAGTTTAATATACTGCCTTGAGATAGTCTGGAGGCTGCAGGACTAAGAATCCATTTTCTTTGGACATTGTTGTTACCCACTTAATGGATGGAATTTATTGACCTCCTCAAATGGGAGGTTTGGTGGTGGGGACAGGGCAGGAGGGTGGCAGGTGCCTTCCCACCTCTTCCCCGATTAGGTCCATGGGCAGAAAGGTGATGGTATTCACCCAGCGACAGGCAGGAAACCTGCCATGAGGGGAACACGGCAAGCAAATCCTTCCAGGATTGCTTGGGGCTTCCAATAGGCGGTCCCTGATTCAATGGCACTCAGTCCCTAATCGAGGGACCCAGCATCAGGTAGGGGGCGGGTTGCCCGTTGAGAGTCACCCTACCCTTGCTGCCAAACTCCCTCCCCACACTGCGTAAACCTCCACCCGCCATCACTCACCTGTGGCTTAGGCCTATCAGTAATCTTGGACGGGATTCTCCCTCTTGGGGACCAAGTCCCTACACCAGCCGGAAAATGGGGGAGAATCACTCCGGACTTTTTCCTCGAAGGTCCGGGGTGATTCTCCGTTTTCCTGGGGGCTAGCAGAGCCCCCGGCGTGCATCCCGCAGCTCCGGCTGCCGGCGGGGCCCTGCTAGCCAGACCGCGCAGCTGCGCATGCGCACGGCGGCCACAAGCGGGTCCGCACATGTGCGCGGCGGCCCACCTCAGCGTGGGCGCCGCCGACATGGCGGACCCACACAGCGGGCCCACGCGGAAGAAGGTAGGTCCCTCCCAGATTGCGATGGCCCACCAATCGGTGGCCCCCGATCGCGGGCCTGGCCACCGCAGAGCCCCCCGCCCCGGAGCCAGATACCCCCGCCCCCCACCAGGACCGCCACCGCGGCTGCGGGTCCCAGCTCCTGCCGGGTGGTACCACATGTAAACCACGTCAGTGGAAGTTCGGCCGGTCGAGCGCGGAGAATCGCCGCGGGGGCCTGTTCCTACGACCCCCGACGGACGCCGCGTTGACTGCGCGCGCGGGACTGGCAGGTCCGCGGAGAATCTCGAAAGCACCGTCGCACCGGATTTCCGGGTGAATGGCTGTACTCCGTCCCCGCGCCGGGCGCGATTCTGGCGCGTAGGGTCGGAGAATCCCGCCCCCGGCGCCTCAGGTGCGTGCAGTACCGGCAGTAGCCATCCGCACTCTGATGCCGCTGCCAGGCAATAAAGAACTGCCAGCCTCCAGTTGGCCAGTAGCTCTCAACGGATGGGATTTCCATACCTGGTGTCCCTGATCCCAAGGAAGGCCAGAATCGTCCCCACTGTCCAGTTACACACCTGATAGGCCTGTCCGAACAGAGGCAACACAGGGCTCTCACTGGCTCTCCCGCTGGCGGGTGAGACACCCATCGTCTACATGCACCGTGGTTAGCACTGTTGCTTCACAGCACCAAGGACCTGGGTTCGATTCCCCGCTGGGTCACTGTCTGTGCATAATCTGCACCTTCTCCCGTGTCTGTGTGGGTTTCCTCCGGGTGCTCCGGTTCATCCCACAATGAAAGACGTGCTTGTTAGGTGAATTGGACATTCTGAATTCTGTCTCTGTACCCAAACAACCGTTGGAATGTGGCAACTAGGAGATTTTCACAGTAACTTCATTATAGTGTTAATGTAAGCCTACTTGTGACACTAATAAAGATTATTATAAATCCCGCCTACAATCTAGGCACGGCTGGAGATAAATACACTTGTAACAGACATGTCATAAATTTGACTTTGTTGGTTACTGAGGGAATAGAAAGATGAGAAGAATTTACAAATCACAGAACACTTGCATTTCGACTTTGAAAAACTACAGTTCATAAACCCACATGTTAACCAGAATATTTTGCTATTTTCATATCAGGCAAGACACATGCAGACTGTTAGTCAAACTACTGTATGACCTTGTAAAGTTGTTTCAACTACATAAAGAATAATGGAAAGGGCCAACACAATTATGGGTTGTCAGATGATGCACGAGTGCTGTGAAGCAGCCGATCATGCAGTTCTCTCGTCTACTAGCTATCTGACACCCTTTATCACTCTTGTCCCTAGACTATCCTGCAGATCAAATATATTCTCCACAAGGCCAAGATGCCATCGGGTAGCCACCAGCCAAAGACATAAAAGCAAAAATAAATCATCTACATTTGTTACTGTGTTTTGTCACATAACGAAACTAACAGCAGGATTGCGCAACTGAGGGCGCGATTCTCCGGCCAAGCGTAATGAGGCTGGTGAATAGCGGGTGAGGCCAAAAACGAGATCCGCACCAGGCGCCAAACAGTTTGCAATGCAACTGGCCTGCTACCATAGGCGAAATCGGGATCTCATCATAGCGAGACGAGAAATCAATTATCACCACTTAAGCCCCATTCCCATACAAATAACAAGAACGACCCTTTATCCAATAGCCTCCCGTCATTTAGCGGCCTCTCCAGCAAGTTCTGGCCCCGATTAGTACTTCTTGGTTTGTGTGAACTGCTCACTTAACCATGATTGCCAAATCCCTTGCAGCAGTGGCCTTCAGCCACGCAGCCAGAGGCCTCAGTAGTTAGTGGGGGTTATGGGTCTTCGTCGGGGCAGACGGGCAAGACAAGGTTTGTCCCCAGAACGGCACACCTGATCCAGGGTTGGCATGGTGGTGCCACGAGCAGTTGCCACCCAGCTGCCCCGCCCCCAGTGCCTCTCCCCCACCCCTGAGAGGGGTCCCCCCACCCCCAGCCCAGAGTCCCCTACTTCCCGCCGAGCACTGGGGTGGCAAGCCCAACGCCCCGTGCTTTTGCCTGTGAGCAAAGATGGTTAGTCACCTCCTCGGCTCCCCACAGGAGCCCTTCCGCCAGGTTCACGTTTTTCAAAAGGAATACTAATTGACCACTTGCTGGGAAGGCCGCTGAATGACGGGAAACATTGGATATGGGGTCGATCTCATGAATTGTATGGAAATGGGGGTTAAATGGTGATAATTAGTTTCTTGCTGCGGCGAGATCCTGAGTTTGTCTATGGAAGCGGGCTGGTTGCATCTCAAACTGTTTGTCGCCTGGCGCGGATCGCGTTTTTGGCCTCTCCCGCTATTCACGGGCTATATCGCTTGAGAAAGAGTATAATGAGGCTGGAGAATCGGACACTAAGTGTTGACGCCGAAGCAGAATTCGTGGAGGTCCACGACAGCAAAACTGGCACCGCATCTGGACCCATTCAGCTACTATTAAGCGGCTAGCACTGGAGCCACGTGGAACACAATCGATGTGTTTAGACGCATGCAAATAACTATTTTAGTATCTTAAGGCGATTCAGGCAATAGCTCTACAAGCAATGTATCACAATATAGACAGAATGTCTACAAATAGACCGCAGAAGAGGCATAATACACCCATCTCATATAAGCCTCACATTTTACAACCAACAATAGACCTACGGATTAAAAGGCCGAAATCTCACTTTTCGCACTGAGGAAACCAGTGGAATTTGAAAACATCAAACAATATTGTCCAAACAGGACAAGAAAGATTCACAAATTCAAAGATGGAGTCGCTTATGTCTTGCATCTCAGGCAAACATCTATTTTATTCTCAAAATAGAAAATCTACATTGGCAGCATAGATAATGATTTGAAAAGGAATGTTCCAATGGAAAGAAAGGAAAATAATAATGAAAATTTGAGATGAAGGAGTCAAATAAGTTAACTACAGCAATGGCTAAGGCAGACTGGCAGTAATTGTTATCCTGGTTATTAAACACATATTAGTCCGGATTTCTGGGTCAGGTGTGCAGGATCGAGAAATTTCTCAACTCGGCGAACCTGACTTCTAAGAATGTTCGTCCATGTTGAATTTTCAGTTGGGGAGGGTCGGCTGGCATAGTGGTCAGGGGCGGCCACTTCCAGAAGGAGAGAAGAGGTTGCCAGATAGGCCTGCCTCCATGCTCCATCACGTGTCTAATTAAATAAAATAAAAACAGCCCTCCCCCCACCCCGATACATTCCCTATGTCTCATGCATGACAACACATTCTCCCCACCCCCATGACCCCTCATACCTCCTATGCCAATCCATGCCCTCATCCACCCCCCATGGCTCCTCATATCTTCATGCCAATTTAGTGTTAACTCATGCCAACCCATGACTCTGCCATGATCACTATTTGACCTCCTCCCCTCCATGCCAACTTACCTAACATCTATGGACATTTGACAGTTTCAACACCTGTTCAGTTCTTTAACAGTTCTTTGACAGCTGGTCAGTTCTAGAGAGTGTGTTGAAAAGTTCATAAACATGTTCACTTTTAACAATCCCAAAGGGTGACTTATATCTCCAAAAGATGTTCCGGGAACCTATCCAAAGGCGTACCTTACCTCTCCAAAGGGGTAGCCTGGCTATCCAAATGAATCCACCAGGTTCAGACATCTGCTTACTGGTTCTAACCACTCTGGATTTCACTCTCCTGGCCTATCAAAATCCCACCTCAAGGTTACGGAGGGTGGAATGTGGGAAGTTAGCAGAACTGCATTGGAATAGTCAAGTCTCGAGGTAACAACATCACGGGTCAGGGTGTCAGCAACAACTGAGCTGAGGCGGGGGTGGAGTTGGGCGATGTTACAGAGGTGGAATTGGGTGGTCTTAGTGATGTCGTTAGTATGGGGTCGGACGTTCATCTCAGGTCAGATACAACACCAAGGTGGCGATCGATTGAACAGTTGTCAGGGAAAGGGGTGGAGTAAGTGGCCATGGGAACAGATTTTATGGCAACTTGCAAGGACCATGCCCTCAGACTTCCCAATATTTACCTGGAGAAAGTTTCTACTCATATGCACTGAATGCTGGACAAGCAATGTGATAATTTAGAGACAGTGGAAGGATGGAGAGTGGAGGTGGTGAAATAAAGCTGAGTGTCAGAAGTATCCATGTGTTTTTGGATGATTTTACCGAGGGGCAGCATGTAGGTGAGACACAGAAGGGAATTCAGGATAAATCCTTGCAAGAATACAAGAGGTAACATTACGGTAGCTTGGAGAGAGGCCATTGCAGACAGGGGGGAGGGGGGAGGGGGAGGGGGAGGGGGGAAACAGGGTTGCTGCTGCATTGGCCAAAAGGGAGCTGGAAGTAGGAGAGGTAGTCGGGGCGGGGGTCCGCGGCCTGGGGGACTGGAGGGTGCGGGAGGCGTGGGCATGTGGCTGGCCTAGAAAAGGAGATGGCTAGTCGGCAGGGGGGGTGGGGCGAGTAGCCCCCCAATCCGGCTGATAACTTGGAATGTGAGGGGCCTGAACAGGCCGTTCAAGAGGGTTCGGGTGTTCGCGCACTTAAAGGGACTGAAGGCAGACGTGGTTATGCTCCAGGAGACACATCTGAAGGTGGTAGATCAGGCTAGGCTGAGAAAGGGATGGGTAGGGCAGGTCTTTCATTCAGGGCTGGATGTGAAGAACAGAGGGGTTGCAATACTGGTGGGGAAGCGGGTGTCGTTTGAGGCAATGAATATTGTAGTGGATAATGGAGGTCGATATGTGATGGTGAGTGGTAGGTTGCAGGGGGTGCAGGTGGTACTGGTGAACGTATATGCCCCGAATTGGGATGATGCCGGATTTATGAAACGCATGCTGGGTCGGATTCCGGATCTGGAGGTAGGAAGTTTGATAATGGGGGGGGGGGGGACTTCAACACGGTTCTGGACCCAGAACTGGACCGGTCTAGGTCCAGGATGGGTAAGAGGCCGGCTGCGGCCAAGGTGCTCAGGGGGTTTATGGGGGGAGTGGATCCATGGAGGTTTGTCAGGCCGCTGGCCAGGGAATTTTCTTTCTTTTCCCACGTCCATAGAGCCTACTCCCGGATAGATTTTTTTCATTTTGAGTAGGGCGCTAATCCCGAAAGTGGAGGGAACGGAATATTCGGCCATAGCCATCTCGGACCACGCCCCGCATTGGGTGGAGCTGGAGTTGGGGGAGGAGAGGGACCAGCGCCCGCTGTGGCGCCTTGATGTGGGACTATTGGCGGATGAGGAGGTGTGCGGGCGGGTGCTGGGGTGCATTAAAAGATATTTGGAGGCCAACGACAATGGGGAGGTGCAGGTGGGGGTAGTCTGGGAGGCTCTGAAGGCGGTGATCAGGGGACAGATAATCTCCATTAGGGCCCACAGGGAGAAGAGAGAGGGGAGGGAGAGGGAGAGGTTGGTGTGGGTGATTTTAAGGGTGGACAGGAGGTATGCAGAGGCCCCCGAGGAGGGGCTACTCAGAGAGCAACGGAACCTCCATACGGAGTTTGACCTGTTGACCACAGGGAAAGCAGAGGCACAGTGAAGGAAAGCGCAGGGGGCGGTATATGAGTATGGGGAGAAGGCGAGTCGGATGCTGGCACACCAGCTTCGTAAGAGGGAGGCAGCGAGGGAGATTGGTGGAGTTAAGGATAGAGGGGGGAATACGGTGCGGAGTGCGGTGAGAATAAACGAGGTATTTAGGAACTTCTATGGGGATCTGTACAGATCTGAGCCCCCAGCGGGAGAGGGGGGGTTGCGACGATTCCTAGATCAGCTGAGGTTCCCGAGGGTGGAGGAGGAGGAGGTGGCTGGTTTGGGGGCACCGATTGGGCTGGAGGAGCTGGTTAAAGGATTGGGGAGCATGCATGCGGGGAAGGCCCCGGGCCGGATGGGTTCCCGGTTGAATTCTACAGGAAATACGTGGAACTACTGGGCCCGTTGCTAGTGAGGACTTTCAATAAGGCGAGGGAGTGGGGGGACCTTGCCCTCGACAATGTCTAGGGCTCTGATTTCTTTGATCTTGAAGCGGGACAAGGATCCAGTGCAATGTGGGTCGTATAGACCGATCTCGCTCCTCAATGTTGATGCTAAGTTGCTGGCAAAGGTGCTGGCTACGAGAATTGAGGACTGTGGCCCGGGGGTGATTCATGAGGACCAGATGGGATTTGTGAAGGGTAGGCAATTAAATACAAATGTGCGGAGGCTCCTCAATGTGATTATGATGCCCTCGGTGGAGGGGGAAGCGGAGGTAGTGGCAGCTATGGACGCGGAGAAGGCCTTTGACCAGGTGGAGTGGGAGTATCTTTGGGAAGTGTTGCGGAGGTTTGGGATCGGGGAGGGGTTCATCGGCTGGGTCATATTGCTATATAGAGCCCCGGTGGCGAGTGTGGCTACGAATCGGCGGAGGTCCAACTTCAAAGAACAACTGCTTCCAACACTGACATAATAAAACCACTGATTTCAACACATTCTCCAAAGCAAAGAATTTGCAAGTCAGGCACTACAAATGGCAATGAAGAATCAATTTGTCCCCCATTGTTTTATCCACAAAATGACTGTGACTATCAGAAATATCTACCAAATTCCTGCATGGCTGGCATACACAGGATCCTTTTGTCAAGATTTTAGATGGAAGATTTAGTTGACATGATTGACTATAACATAGAGCTTCCAATATGCTAATGCCCCCTCTTCTTCCTTTCAGTAGCATAACTGAATGCCATAAATTGTTCCCAAAATTAATCTGGGCGGTTAACCAGGTAACGTGTCAACATGTCCGTCATTTCTGTGTGCACAATCATAATAATGTGAAAGCTGATGGTCCCCGACAATTAATTACTTTACCGTGCAATAATAAACAATCAAGGAGTTAAGTGCCATGTCACACTGGGGCTGAGGAACTTTCAATCTCTGTCAGACTCTGACATTAATTCATACTGATTGCTCACACATATTTTTAGAACACCCATCGGCTAAATTTGAACATGTACTACTTAAGGGATATGGGCAATGATGAAACCGGCCTTACTTCCAACAACACAAATTCAAGTTTTTAGATGAGCCATCTTAAATGTAAGATGTAATTTTGTTAAAAATATATGGTTCTAACATTCAGAGAATGCTGTGGAACTCATTGATCGTGACCAGAAAGTCCACAGCCAACCTCCAGTACCTACTCTGAACCGGCTCCTCCACTTCCTCAGGGTCCCCTTTGGTGTCACAAATGGGGTCTCCGCCTTTCAAAAGGCGATGGACCAAATGGTGGACCAGTACAGTTTGCGGGCTACATACACATACTTGGACAATGTCACCATCTGCGGCCATGATCAGCAGGAACATGACGCTAACCTCAAAAAGTTCCTCCAGACCACCCGAGCCCTTAACCTGACCTATAACGAGGGCAAATGCGTTTTCCACACCACCCGGCTGGCTATCCTCGGCTATGTCGTGGAAGACGGGGTCCTAGGTCCCGACCCCGGCCGCATGCGCCCCCTTAAGGAACTCCCTCTCCCCCGCAGCCTCAAGGCCCTCAAACGGTGCTTGGGGCTTTTCTCCTATTACGCCCAGTGGGTCCCCAAGTAGACAAAGCCCGCCCACTCCTAAAGACCACCACTTTTCCCCTCTCGGCTGAGGCTCAATTGGCCTTCAACCGCATCAAGGCCGACATCATCAAGGCCGCCATGCATGCGGTGGACGAAACCATCCCTTTCCAGGTAGAGAGCGATGCATCAGACATCGCCCTGGCTGCTACCCTCAATCAAGGAGGCAGACCAGTAGCGTTCTTCTCCCGAACCCTCACCGCCTCTGAGGTTCGACACTCTGCAGTCGAAAAGGAGGCACAAGCCATTGTGGAGGCTGTATGGTGCTGGAGACACTACCTAGCCGGTAGGAGGTTTACCCTCGTCACCGACCAACGGTCGGTCACCTATATGTTCGATAAGACGCAACGGGGCAAAATAAAAAATGATAAAATTTTGAGGTGGAGGATCGAACTCTCCACCTACTCGTACGATATCAAGTATCGACCAGGGGAGCTCAACGAGCCCCCAGATGCCCTGTCCCGCGGCACATGCGCCAACGCGCAGGAGGACCGCCTGCAAGCCATCCACAATGACCTCTGCCACCCGGGGGCTACATAACCCGTCCATTTCATCAAGTCCCGCAACCTACCTTACTCAACCAAGGAGGTCAAGGCCATGGTCACAGCCTGCCAAGTCTGTGCGGAGTGCAAACCGCACTTCTATCGGCCAGACAAGGTTCGGCTCGTGAAGGCCTCGGGCCCCTTTGAGCGACTGAGCATGGACTTCAAGGGGCCCCTCCGGTCCACCAACCATTATGCCTATTTCCTCACAGTGATCGATGAGTTCTTCCATTTCCCATTCGCCATTCCCTGCCCCGACATGACCTCAGCCACGGTGATTAAGGCACTGCACAGCATTTTCACCCTGTTCGGTTTCCCGCTTATATCCACAGCGACCGGGGTACATCGTTCATGAGCGATGAACTGCGTCAGTATCTGCTCAGCAAAGGCATCGCCTCAAGCAGAACGACCAGTTATAACCCGCGGGAGACGGGCAGATGGAGAGGGAGAACGCGACAGTGTGGAAGGCTGTCCTTCTGGCCCTGCGGTCGAGAAATCTCCCAACCACCCTCTGGCAGGAGGTCCTACCCGATGCCCTACAGTCCATTAGGTCACTCCTCTGCACGGCCACGAATGAGACCCCTCACAACCGATTGTTTCTCTTCCCCAGGAAGTCTACCTCCGGTGTCTCGCTTCCACCTTGGCTGATGGCTCCGGGGCCTGTTCTTCTCCGGAGGCACGCGAGGAGCCATAAAACGGACTCCCTAGTTGAAAAGGTCCGACTGCTCCACGCCAACCCCAGTTACGCCTATGTGGAGTACTCCGACGGCAGGCAAGATACGGTTTCCCTCCGGGATCTGGCACCCGCTGGATCCTCCACCACAGACGCCCCTTCCCGCGCCGCTCCCCTGCAGGACCCGTCGCCCCGTACAACACACCCCCTTCCGGCCCTACCACCCGTTGGTGAGCCCCCCCCCGTGTGCCCCCCCTTTACACATCCCGCCGGCGCCGGCACCGCTACCCCCAGCCCTGCCTAGTTCCACTGCCCCGACCTGGACCGAAGCTCCGACCGCTGTGCTCCCGGATGTGCCCTCATCCGGGACGTCCGTGCCCGCCGCACCACCGCCCGAATTGAGGAGGACGATCCGGCCACCGAGACGGATGGACCTATGATGGCACTTCACCCCCGCCGGACTCTTTTTAAACAGGGGGTGAATGTGATGAACGGTTACTGCCTTTCATCATGTAAGGTGATGTCCCCTTTAAGACCGGGCTTGGAACCCTGGGGACTCCGCCTCTGGCTCCGCCCATCTGGGAGCCATACATAAAGGGCTGCCTCATGGTCTGTGTAACAGTCAGCTCTCGTCTCTAGCTCTAGCATAGTTATTAGTCTAATAAAGCCTTCTTTACAGTTTAATCTCTAAGCGTCATTATTGAGGGTACCTCAGAAACACATTAAGAAGTTTTGTGATGTTAAAGGCACTAAATAAGTACAACCTGTTGTTGGATAGTCAAAATTCTAATCTGCTTTTTTTATAGTGTAGATATCGCTGTGTAAGTCAACCATTAAAACTTTTTTAAAAAACCTTCAAAAATAGGAGTTGACTTGTAGGTTGAGTATAAAAGTGAACCTGCCGACGCACCTTTGCTACCATGGTCCATTTCAGCTGCTTGATCCCTTAAGCCCAGTTATAAGGCAATGGCAAAATAAACATGCAATTGTGGGGAAGGCAGTTGAGACTGGCTAAGAATGTGAGCATAGCCCGCTATAGCTGAAAACTTATAAACTGAGTATATGTAAAAATGTGATATTTGGGGCTGGAAAATGGATCATCTTATATGGCAGGTTGATTTACGTGCTGTGATTTATGGTAGATTAAAAGGCC
Organism: Scyliorhinus torazame; assembly: GCF_047496885.1. Classification (NCBI taxonomy): domain Eukaryota; kingdom Metazoa; phylum Chordata; class Chondrichthyes; order Carcharhiniformes; family Scyliorhinidae; genus Scyliorhinus; species Scyliorhinus torazame. Next base: position 61,764,169 of record NC_092707.1, read on the forward strand.
ATGCTCATTTAAACTGGGATACTTATTCATTAGTTTAGTGATATTTTTGTGTATCACTTTTTCAAACATTTCCAAACTCCCTTGTCACATCCCCCTTCCCCCTCACTGACTTGGCTTTTACTGGAGCCGTTGACTACCCTGCTGGGTTTCAGGTCATCGGTCACTATTACTTGCTATATGCACATGAGTCTTGACTCAAAGTGTTGGCAGGTGAATTGACCGTGACAATATTACAGATGGCCTGATCCCATCCTCACCCAATTTCCACATACTTGTGCCTCCAACAGGACCTATATGATGGGACAAAAGTTTTTAAATGTGCTGCGGTTAATTGTGATGCCTTTCTCCAATACACTGCCCCGCTGGTGCTAATTTAGAAAAGACCAAAGATAAAAGAGAGAAAAAGGAAAGACTCGCATTTATATAACATCTTTCATGATTTCCGGAGAAAACCCACGCAGACACGGGGAGAAAGTGCGAACTCTGCACAGACAGTGACCCAAGCCAGGAATCGAACCCGGGACCCTGGAGCTGTGAAGCAACTGTGCTAACCACTGCGCTACCGTGCCCCCCCATGATTTGACATAATCATTTGTGAACGTGTTTGCAGTCAAACAATATGCAGCAAAGTGTGACCTTGTAAGCAGAGTTTACTGTCTGCCATTTGAGGGTTATTGCTTTGACTGGCACTCCAACGAGAGAGTATTCTGTAAATCGCCTTCAGCTTTTCTAAAGCCTGCTGTATTCTAATGATCTTTAGTCACTGTCTTTGATATCACAAGCAGCGCAAATACATGTCCAGAAAGTGTGCCCTCTGCAGTTGTGGCAAGGCAGGAATGGTATTGCCTTACTGAAATGCTGCCCATTTAAAAACACCAATGAATATCTCGATGTTTAAATGCCCTTACTTACGAATGGTGCCACAGGATTTGCTGTCTGGCTGGTATAATGGGCTGAGTTGTCTGTTATTATTGAGTTAGATGACGGGACACTGGGACAGAGCTACGGCTCCCCTCTGCAACTTCCACTGAGTAACATCATTATGACGTAGCTCCTCACGCACGTGCTCAGTCGCTATTAGAGTAGAGATGCACTGGCGAGGCAGGTGAATCCTTTACTTTTCAAGCAATGACAATTTTGTTTCTGAGTCAAAATTAAATGAAGGAAGGACATCTTGCATATTTTGCGAGAAGAGGAAAATGTCTTGGGGTGGAGTTTTCATGATCAGCACTGGGCACAATATCCGCGTCAGTGAATCAGCTGCCCATGTTTAAACCCTGCTGGAGGTTTGATTCCATTTAAGTCAATAGGTGGGATGCAGTGGACTCAAGTTAGCGGGGTGTTTCTTGGGGCCTGTAGCACCGGGAAAGCCCCGCTATTCAACGGCACTTTACTGTTTTTTAAGGCCTCGGTGAGGAACTCCACATTGAGGCTACTCTTCAAGTCATTTTCTGCACTGACGAGCTCAGCTTGTCAGTGCAAGAAGAATACTTGTGGATCGGGGCGCCATTTTAAAGGCAGCCCAATCTTTCGACTCCCCTCTGTGCCCTCACCTCGACATCAGAACCCCCCCACATTACTTCTTCTGGGGGTCCTCATGCCTCCCCCCCCCCTCACCCCACCTGTTCTGGACAAGGCCACTGTGGGCCTGACCTGTAGCATGTGAAACCTGGCACCTGGGCACCCTGGCACTGCCAGCCTGGCACCCTGGTAGTACACTTGCCAGCCTGGCAGTGCCATCTGGCCTCTCTGGCAGTGGTGGCACTGCCAGGGTGCCAGGCTGATAGTGCTAAGGTGCCCACATGCCAGGGGAAATGCCAGGGTGCCACCCTGTCTAGTGCCCGACCACCAGGGGCCCCAATTCCCCAGCGAGACCCCCGGAGGTGCCATTACCAACTGTGAACCAGTACCAAATGACGCCTGGCTGAGGTTGCGGTGGTGAGGCCGGTGAATCCCCAGCCCCGGGTGAATTGGGCGAGCGCATATTTAAATGAGCCTTCAAATGCGTGTGCCTGGCTCTTGCCCAGTGAGAGCGACATCCAGATGGCAACCCGCCGCGAGATTACGTTGAATCTCATGAGACGGTTCAAGGGTCACGATTCTCGATGCTGGCCTCTCGCGAGATTCAACGGGGGAGGGGGGGGGAGAGGGGGGGAGAGGGGGAGGGGGGAGAGGGGGAGGGGGAGAGGGAGGGGGAGAGGGAGGGGGGCGGGGCAAGGGGGGGGAGAGGGGGAAGGGAAGCCCCCTGATCCGGCTGATAACTTGGAATGTGAGAGGCCGGTCAAGAGGGCCCGTGTGTTCGCGCACCTGAAGGGACTGAAGGCAGATGTGGTTATGCTCCAGGAGACGCATTTGAGTGTGGCAGATCAGGTTAGGCTGAGAAAGGTGTGGGTAGGGCAGGTTTTCCACTCGGGATTGGACGCAAAGAATCGAGGGGTGGCGATTTTGGTGGGGAAGCGGGTGTCGTTTGAGGCGCTGAACATCGTGGCAGACAATGGAGGTAGGTATGTGATGGTGAGTGGTAAGCTGCAGGGGGTGCGGGTGGTATTAGTGAATGTATATGCCCCGAATTGGGACGATGCCGGATTTATGCGGCGCATGTTGGGCCGGATTCCGAACCTGGAGGCAGGGAGCTTGATAATGGGGGGGGGACGTCAACACGGTACTGGATCCAGCATTGGACCGCTCCAGGTCCAGGACGGATAAGAGGCCGGCGGCGGCCAAGGTGCTGAGGGGGTTTATAGACCAGATGGGAGGAGTGGACCCATGGAGGTTTGTCAGGCCGGGGGCCAGGGAATTTTCTTTTTTTTCCCACGCCCATAAAGCCTACTCCCGGATAGATTTCTTCGTTATGAGCAGGGCACTAATTCCGAGGGTGGAGGGCACGGAGTATTCAGCCATAGCCATCTCAGACCTTGCCCCGCATTGGGTGGAGCTGGAGCAAGGGGAGGAGAGGGACCAGCGCCCGCAGTGGCGCCTGGATGTGGGTTTGCTGGCGAATGAGGAGGTGAGCGGGCAGATCCGGGGGTTCATTGAAAGCTATCTAGAGGCTAACGATAATGGGGAGGTGGGGGTGGGGGTGGTCTGGGAGGCGCTGAAGGCGGTGATTAGGGGAGAGATAATCTCCACTAGGGCCCACAAGGAGAAGAAGGAAAGGAGAGGAGAGAGGGAGAGATTGGTGGGGGAGATTTTAAGGGTGGATAGGAGGTATGCAGAGGTCCCCGAGGAGGGACTACTCAAGGAGCGACGAAGCCTCCAGGCCGAGTTCGACCTGTTGACCACCAAGAAGGCAGAGGTGCAGTGGAGGAAAGCGCTAGGGGCGGTGTATGAGTACGAGGAGAAGGCTAGCCGGATGTTGGCACACCAGCTTGGGAAGCGGGAAGCAGCGAGCGAGATTGGGGGAGCTAGGGATAAATTGGGGAACACGGTGCGGAGTACGGTGGGAATAAATGAGGTATTTAGAGACTTTTATGAGGGGCTGTATAGGTCTGAGCCCCCGACGGAGGAGGGGGCGATGTGTCGATTTTTGGATCGACTGAGGTTCCCGAGGGTGGAGGAGGAGCAGGTGGCTGGGCTTGGGGCACCGGTAGGGCTGGAGGAGCTGACTAAAGTTCTGGGGAGTATGCAGGCTGGGAAGGCACCGGGGCCAGATGGGTTCCCGGTGGAATTTTACCGGAAGTACATGGACCTGCTGGGCCCTCGATTAGTGAGGACTTTCAATGAGGCGAGGGAGGAGGGCCCTACCCCCGACGATGTCCAGGGCGCTGATCTCGCTGATCTTGAAGTGGGACAAGGACCCATTACAGTGTGGGTTGTATAGGCCAATCTCTCTCCTCAATGTGGACGCTAAGCTGTTAGCGAAGGTGTTGGCTACCAGAATTGAGGACTGTGTCCCGGGGGTGATTCACGAGGACCAGACGGGTTTTGTTATGGGAAGGCAGCTGAATACCAATGTGCGGCGGCTCCTTAACGTAATCATGATGCCTACAGTGGAGGGGGAGGCAGAGATAGTGGCGGCGATGGACGCGGAGAAGGCCTTCGAAAGGGTGGAGTGGGGGTACCTCTGGGAAGTGTTGAGGAGGTTTGGGTTCGGGGAGGGGTTCATTAGTTGGGTTAGGCTACTTTACGAAGCCCCGGTGGCGAGTGTGGCCACGAATCGGAGGAGGTCGGAATACTTTCGGCTGTACCGGGGGACGAGGCAGGGGTGCCCCCTATCCCCCTTGCTATTTGCATTGGCAATTGAGCCTTTGGCTATGGCTCTAAGGGAGTCCAGGAACTGGAGGGGGCTGGTCCGGGGAGGGGAGGAACACCGGGTATCGTTGTATGTCGATGACCTGTTACTGTATGTGGCGGACCCAGTGCCCCAAGGTGATGCCGGAGGTGATGCGGATCCTCAGGGAGTTTGGGGACTTTTCCGGGTATAAGCTCAATGTGGGGAAGAGTGAGCTCTTTGTGGTACACCCAGGGGACCAGGGAAGGGGGATAGACGAGCTTCCACTGAAGAGGGTGGAAAGGAGTTTTTCGGTATCTGGGGATCCAGGTGGCCAGGAGCTGGGGGGCCCTACACAAGCTCAACTTGACGAGGCTGGTGGAGCAGATGGAGGAGGAGTTTAAAAGGTGGGATATGCTGCCACTCTCCTTGGCGGGTAGGGTGCAGTCGGTGAAGATGATGGTGCTCCCGAGGTTCCTTTTTGTATTCCAGTGCCTCCCCATCCTGATCCCTAAGGCCTTTTTTAAGCAGGTCAGTAGGAGCATCATGGGATTTGTGTGGGCAAAAAAGACCCCGAGGGTGAGAAGGGTGTTTCTGGAGCGGAGTAGGGACAGAGGAGGGTTAGCGTTACCTAATCTGTGTGGGTACTACTGGGCTGCCAATGTGGCGATGATACATAAGTGGTTAATGTAGGGGGAGGGGGTGGCATGGAAGAGGCTGGAGATGGCGTCCTGTGTGAGCACGAGTCTGGGGGCACTGGTGACAGCACCGCTGCCGCTCCCGCCGACTGGGTACACCACAAGTCCGGTGGCGGCGGCGACTTTGAAAATGTGGGGGCAGTGAAGGCGCCACAGGGGTGAGGTAGAGGCTTCGGTTTGGTCCCCGATCCGGGAGAACCATCGGTTTGTCCCGGGGAGAATGGATGGAGGGTTCCTGAACTGGCACAGGGCAGGAATTAGAAGGATGGGGGACCTGTTTTTAGATGGGACGTTTGCATGCCTTGGGGCGCTGGAGGAAAAATTTGGGCTTCCCCCCGGAAATGCCTTCAGGTACATGCAGGTAAGGGCGTTGCAAGACGGCAGGTGAGGGAGTTCCCGCTTTGTGTTTTCTACTGTGTTTATTATTGCTTAATGGGGGGTTTGTATATTGGGGGAATTCGTGATGTAGATGTAAGATGTTTATTTATGTGTTCTTTGTTTTTCTTTTTTCTGTAAGGGGGTGGGTTTGTTGAAAATATGTAAAAATGTGAATAAAAATATTTCTAAAAAAAAAGAAAAATGTCAATTCTCAGTAGATGATCGTTTTTTCCCCTCTTTAACATTAAGGGGTGGATTTTAATTCGAACCTGTTTTTGGACTCACACTCAATGCTGTGTGATCAGAATCGATGCGAGTTTCTCCTCAGGGCTCTGCAGCATGAGTCTACCAGTGTTGGCCAGGCCTCGCAGGCACTAGGCCTGAGCAATAGTCAACATCAGACAGCCTGCATTCCCAGCAGTGGCCCTCTGGAAGGGTTAAGGTGTGGGCAATCATGGCTCGTGTGGTGACTTCAATGGAAACAAAAACATGTGTTTGTGGACGACCCGGCCGCTATCATACATTTTAAACTATTTTTATTTTTTAATTTTATTTTTTTAAATTTAGAGTACCCAATTCATTTTTTCCAATTAAGGAGCAATTTAGCGTGGCCAATTCACCTAGCCTGCACATCTTTGGGTTGTGGGGGCGAAACCCACGCAAACACAGGGAGAATGTGCAAACTCCACACAGACAGTGACCCGGGGCCGGGATCGAACCTGGGACCTCGGCGCCGTGAGGCAGCAATGCAAACCACTGCGCCACCGTGCTGCCCAATACATTTTAAACTATCATCAGGAAATTAGAATCATCCCTACTGTGTGAGGAGCAGGAAACAGATTCCTCCCTTGTCAAAAAATACTGCGAATGTTAAACTGCAATCAAGGAAATGCAAAATTTCTCAAGTATCGAAAGGTTAACCCAAACTACGCACTTTTGTAGAGCAGAGCGTCATCTTCCATTGCAAACACCAACATGCACCCACACAACACAGGGGACTGCACCTTCATTACAATTGTTGGCAGCTTTTCTATCGCTTATCTCAAAATAACTTCTTTAATTACATCATTGCATCAATTGAGGGTGTAGTTACATCTGGCCTAATATGCAGTACAAACAGAAGGATACTCACCAAACCCTTAATATTTATTTGGAGCTAAGTCTGGAATTTATGTTCTCAATCCTTTCAGCACACAAGCCTTCCAACTGAGCTGAATGTGTCCCTCGCTCCTTGGTAAATGTGCACACACCACAGATGGATAAAAGCACCTTACTGAGGTTGTTAAAAAGAAAGTTCAGTGAAGTAATATAGAGCAGGTCTATAAAGCCTCAATCTTATTTCTGCAATGGGATTTGTTGACCTTTGACCATCAGCTGATGAGGCCATTGGTGGCGCTGTACAAAATTATTTCTGCAATGAGATATGCCACCAGTGCCTATCATGCACTGTTAGGACTCCTGCACAAGGCTAGTCATATAGCTGTTAGGGCAGTTCCAGGGCAGTGTTATCTATCCTGATTCTTCTTAAAATGGATATTTTCATTAGTTAAAGAATACTTGGTATAAAATGCAGCAAATAAAGTGGCAAGCAAGCAATAGACGACTTGCTGATGAGGTTCAAGAAACAAAGTTGGCTCAGGAACTTCACGGTTAAGATATTCAGAGAGTCGTGGACGTTTACAGCACAGAAAAGGCCCTTCAGCCCATCGCATCTGCACCAGTCGAAAAACAACCACTGAAATATTCTAGTCCCAATTTACAGCACTTGGCCCATAGCCTTGTATGCCTATGTGCACATCTAAACACTTTAAACGTTATGAGGGTATAGTGCACAGGAGCCTCAGAGTGGGCATCAAAACCCGGGGAAATCTGGACCCATAGCAGCACGACCACTCTTGATGCCTGGACCTCATTCCAATAACTTTTCTCAGCCTCCCACCTGAGCCTGGCTCCATTCACTACCAGTCTGGTGGGCAAAGGAGGAAGCCCTAGCTAGAATCAATGGAATCAGTACCCAACAGGTAAATATGTGCTGGATTTTGATTTATTTTATTGTCACATGTACCGAAGTACAGTGAAAAGTATTTTTCGGTGGCCGAGGGAACGTACACAGTACATACATCGTAGACAAAAGAATAATCAACAGAGAACATTGATAAATGGTATATCGACAAACAGTAATTGGTTACAGTGCAGAACAAGGGGCCAAACAAAGCAAATACATGAGCAACAGCAGCGTAGGGTGTTGTGAATAGTGTTCCTACAGGGAACAGATCAGTCTGAGGGACAGTGGTTGAGGAGTCTTGTCGCTGTGGGGAAGAAGCTGTTCCTATGTCTTCAGACTTCTGTACCTTCTGCCTGATGGAAGGGTCTGGAAGAAGGCAATGCCTGGGTGGGAGGGGTCGCTGATAATGCTGTCTGCCTTCCTGAGGCAGTGAGGGGTGTATACAGAATCAATGTGAGGGTGGCAAGCTTCTGTGATGCGCTGGGCTGAGTTCACCACACTCTGGAGTTCCTTGCGATCTTGGACTGAGCAGTTGCCATATCAGGCTGTGATGCAGCTGGATAGGATGCTCTCTAATGCACAACTGTAGAAGTTTGTGAGAATCGATACAGACATGCCAAATTTCTTTATCTTCCGTAGGAAGTGGAGAAGTTGTTGGGCTTTCTTGACTGTTGCATCAATGTGAGTGGACCAGGATAGACTGTTGGTGATGGTGGCCCCCAGGAACTTAAAGCTATCGACCATCTCCACTTTGGAGCCATTGATGCAGACGGGAGTGTGTGTCGTGCTACGCTTCCTGAGTCGATGATCAGTTCCTTGGTCTTTCCAACATTTAGAGAGAGGTTATTTTTGGTGCACCGTGCAACCAAGTGATTTATCTCCCTCCTGTCTCGGACTGATCTGTTCCCTGTAGGAACACTATTCACAACGCCCTATGCTACGCTTGTTCATGTATTTGCTTTATTTGGTCCCTTGTTCTGCACCGTAGCCAATCACTATTTGTTGATGTACCATTTATCAATGTTCTCTGTTGATTATTCTTTTGTCTACGATGTATGGACTGTGTACATTCCCTGATTCATCGTTGTTTGAGATACAGCCCACCACAGTCTCATACGCAAATTTATAGATTGAGTTGGAGTTAAACCTTGCCACACAGTCATGTGTGTGTAGGGAGTACAGTAGAGGACTGAGCACACATCTTTGCGGGGCTCTGGTGTTGAGGACTATTGTGGAGAAGGTGCTGTTGCCTATCCTGACAGATTGCGGTCTGTTGGTGAGGAAGTCGAGGATCCAGCTGCACAGGGAGGGTCAAGTCCAAGATTGCAGACTTTGGTTATTAGTCTTGTCGGGATAATGGTGTTGAAGGCGGAGCTGTAGTCGATGAACAGCTGTCTTACATAGATGTCCTTGTTGTCGAGGTGTTCGAGTGTTGATTGCAGAGCCAGTGAGATAGCATCAGCTGTGGACCAGTAGCGGTGATAGGCAAACTGCAGTGGATCGAGACCGTCTGGGAGGCTGGCAGTGATCCGTCTCATGAGTAGCCGCTCAAAGCATTTCATGATAACTGACGCTAGGGCCAGGTGGGGACCTCAAAGCGGAGGAGTGAGGTGGTGAAGATATCTGCAAATACACTCGCCTGATGGTCTGTGCAGGCTCTGAGTGCTCGCCCAGGGACTCCGCCAGGGCCCGTCGCTTTCTGCGGATTCACTTTCAAGAAGGCAGCTCTCACCTCTGAGGCTGTAATAGTGGGTATGGGTGTGTCCAGGGCTGTTGGCGAGGGTGGCACTGATCCTTTCGCTGACTGCTCAAAGCGGGCATAGAACTTGTTCGGATCATCGGGTAGTGATGCTCCAGCCCAGATATTCCACCTGGCCTTGCTTTGTCGCCTGTGATCTTGTGTAGACCCTGCCATAGTCGTTGTGGGTTAGTGTCATTGGCCTGGGACTCTAGTTTGATGCGGTATTCTCTTTTTTCATCCCTGATGGCTTTCCGTACGTCGTACCTGGATTTCTTATATAGTGCAGGGTCGTCAGACTTGAGCGCCTCCGTCCTGAACTTCAGCAGGGAGTGAACCCTTTGGTTGAGCCAGGGTTTCCGATTGGGGAATACCCGTATTGCCTTCTTTGGTGCCATCTTGGAATTGGAGAGGGGGATATTCGGAATCTTCTCAAGATCCTGGGTGGGAGATGAGGGTGGTGCCTCTCTGTCCAATATCGGAATGGGATGGTGAAGGGAGTCTCTGGCCAAGATTGCAAGGGGGTCAGGTGAGGAACAAAGAACAAAGAACAAAGAAATGTACAGCACAGGAACAGGCCCTTCGGCCCTCCAAGCCCGTGCCGACCATACTGCCCGACTAAACTACAATCTTCTACACTTCCTGGGTCCGTATCCTTCTATTCCCATCCTATTCATATATTTGTCAAGATGCCCCTTAAATGTCCCTATCGTCCCTGCTTCCACTACCTCCTCCGGTAGTGAGTTCCAGGCACCCACTACCCTCTGCGTAAAAAACTTGCCTCGTACATCTACTCTAAACCTTGCCCCTCTCACCTTAAACCTATGCCCCCTAGTAATTGACCCCTCTACCCTGGGGAAAAGCCTCTGACTATCCACTCTGTCTATGCCCCTCATAATTTTGTATACCTCTATCAGGTCGCCCCTCAACCTCCTTCGTTCCAGTGAGAACAAACCGAGTTTATTCAATCGCTCCTCATAGCTTATGCCCTCCATACCAGGCAACATTCTGGTAAATCTCTTCTGCACCCTCTCTAAAGCCTCCACATCCTTCTGGTAGTGTGGTGACCAGAATTAAACACTATACTCCAAGTGTGGCCTAACTAAGGAGTAGGGCTTATCCCCTGATCAGAGACAGGATGGCGGGGCTATCTGGGTGTGATTGGCGGGCAGAGGGTGAAGAGGTTCGCTGGTCTTACAAGGGAACCTAATAATAATTTTATTTTAAAATTTAGAATACCCAACTATTTTTTTTTTCCAATTAAGGGGCAATTTAGTGTGGTCAATCCACCTAACCTGCACATCTTTGGGTTGTGGGGGTGAAACCCACGCAGACACGAGGAGAATGTGCAAACTCCATACAGACAGTGACCCAGGGCCGGGATTCGAATCCGGGTCCTCAGCACCGCAGTCCCAGTGCTAACCACTGCGCACATGCCACCCCGGGAAACTAATAAGAATAATTGCTTATTGTCAAAAGTAGATTTTGTCATGATATGCAAACATGCAACCAATGAACACTTAGTATATTACACAACCAATGGGCAGTCAGGACACTCAGAGGTGGCATCACCACAAGGGGGCATGACATACACACTATAAAAGGGATGAGGTACTCACACCCTGCCTCTTTCCACAGGCAGACATCTAGAGAGTTAGACAGGGTTGATCAGCAACATCACACCCCAGCACGTGGTTTAGAGCAAGCTGGTACAGTTAGACTGAGTTACTACAGTTAGATTAGCAGAGAGTCAAACTCATTTGAGAACTGTGTTAATAGTTCAATAAACACGCTGAACTCATTTCAGAATCTGGAGCATCTTTTAGTTAAGACTGCATCAAGTAGCAGCCTGTGTTATCCGAAGCAGCATAACACAACATGATACCAGGGAGTGACTGTTCAAGCTACTTAGTTGAACTCAGCAAGATCGGTGACAACCAGCTACTGAATACAGGCACAATGGACAAGATTCAGGCTCCTCATCAGCTCAGGACCACCGGCAATCTTAGTGTCAACTGGCGATCATTCAAGCAGGAATTTCAACTATACGTGGAAGCATCCAACCTCAATGGCGCGACTGATGCGTGGAAGATAGCTCTTCTACTCACCACTGCGGGTGACCATACGACAGAGATCTTCAACTCCTTTCACTTTTCCGAAGGGCAGGACAAAACAAAGTACCAAACCATCCTGGACAAATTTGACAGCCACTGCGAGGTGGACACCAAAGAAATCTTCGAGCGCTACATCTTCAAGCAGAGGATGCAAGGTAAAGACGGATCCTTCAACTCCTATCTAACAAACCTTAGACTGCTAGCGCAATCCTGCAACTTCGGTGATATCACTGACTCCATGATCAGAGCCGAAATCATTTTTGGAGTCCACTCTGATCCTCTACGAGAGCAATTGTTGAAAATCCAGCACATGACCCTGCCAGTTGCGATTGAAACGTGTACTGTGCATGAGCACTCTAAAAATCGCTATTCACAGTACAAAACGGCAGAAAGTGAAAAACATGCCTCCCACGAGTTGGAGAGTGTTCAGGCCATCTCCCCATCTCCCGGATGCAGCGCCTCACATTGACGAAAGCGGACATTTTGCACGCTCTTCCCGGGGCCCGACGCATGCGCAATGCGATCGGGAACACGAAACGGCCGAAAACTGCACTGCGCAGGTGCAGACGTCCGAGAACCGCACCGTGCATGTGCAACGACGCACTGAGTGGACGTTATGACGTGTGCGAACTGCGGCACCGCCCATTTTTTAAAAGACTGCCCTGCAAGAGGCAAACACTGTTTAAACTGTGGGAAACCAAACCACTAAGCAGCCCTGTGCAGATCTGCACCACCAGTCAGGAGCCAGCGCTCCAAATTCCGACAGCGGCGCATCAGAAGTGTGCAACACCGAATGCATGACTCCGATCCAGGCAGAGCGGCGGATCCAGATGATGACTAGCTGGACAAGACTTACCGAGTGGGCATTATTACAAAGTGCGAATACGCCACACCAGACACATCGCCAGTTAAATCAATCCCGGCCGTGGATTCCAAGGATGAAAGGCATGCAGTGATGAAGGTCAACCACTGCCCCATCCACTTCAAACTGGACACAGGTGCTTCCGCCAACCTGATTTCACAGGTGAACTTCAAGAGAATCAAGAATCCCCCCACAATCCTTCCAGCTGCCTGCAAACTCCTGGACCACAATGGAAACGCAATCAAGGCACTGGGGTCCTGCCATCTGCAGGTGTCCAGCGACACACACAAGCAAGCTTACGCTTCGAGATTGTTAAACCAGACAGGGCGTCCCTGCTGGGCCTGCAAGCAACTGAACCCCATTCAAAGGATCGACACCACGACGCCGTCCCATTCGGATCTTCAGGACAGCATCAACGACATCCTAACCCAGTACCCAGATGTATTTAGCGGGATGGGCACGCTGCCGTGCCAGTACAAGATTCTACTGCGGCCTGATGCCAAGCCAGTGGTCCACGCATAACGATGAGTCCCTGCTCCACTGACTGAGAGAGCGGCTGAAGGCAGAGCTCACGAGTCTACAACAAAAAGGCATCATCTATGGAATTCCTTGCCCAGTGAAGCAGTAGAGGCTCCTTCATTAAATGTTTTTAAGATAAAGAGAGATAGTTTTTTGAAGAATAAAGGGATTAAGGGTTATGGTGTTCGGGCCAGAAAGAGGAGCTGAGTCTACAAAAGATCAGCCATGATCTCATTGAATGGTGGAGCAGGCTCGAGGGGCCAGATGGCCTACTCCTGCTCCTAGTTCTTATGTTCTTATGTTCTTATCTCCAAGGTCACTGAACCAACCGACTGGGTCAGCTCGATGGTGTGCGTAAAGTAGCTTTCGGGGGGCCTACGCATCTGCATTGACCCCAAGGATCTGAACAAAAGCATTCTGCAGGAACATTACCCCATCCCGAAGAGGGAAGAAATCACGAGTGAGATGGCACACGCGCGCTTCTTCACCAAATTGGACGCGTCCCAAGGATTTTGGCAAATCCAACTTGAAGAATCCAGCAGAAGGCTCTGCACCTTCAACACCCCTTTTGGCAGCTTCTGCTACAACCGAATGCCATTTGGCATCATCTCGGCATCAGAGAATTTCCATCGCATCACGGAACAGATGATGGAGGGAATAGAAGGGGTTCGTGTCTACGTTGACGATATCATAATCTGGTCCACAACCCCAGAGGAACATGTGTCGCGACTCAAGAAAGTATTCCGACGCATACATGAACATGGCCTCAAGCTAAACAGGTCCAAGTGCTGTTTTGGGACATCCACGTTGACGTTCCTGGACGATCAGATTTCGAGACACGGTGTGCGCCCGGAAACAGACAAAATTAAAGCCATCAAGGCAATGAAAGTCCCCGAGGACAAGAAAGCAGTACTGCGCTTCCTGGGAATGGTCAATTTCCTTGGCAAGTTCATCCCGAATTTGGCCACATACACCACGGCCCTACGCATCCTGGTGAAAAAATCAACCGCCTTTGAATGGAAGGCGGAGCACCGAACAGAGTGGCTGGAGCTGAAAGCCAAGCTCATCACTGCACCTGTCCTTGCATTCTTTGACCCAGATCTGGAGACCAAGATATCCACAGATGTGAGTCAGGATGGCATTGGGGCGGTGTTGCTGCAAAGAGATGACACATCATCCTGGGTACCAGTAGCATACAGGTCACGGGCAATGACACCCACTGAGACCAGATATGCGCAGATTGAGAAGGAGTGTTTAGGTCTTCTCACCGGCATCCTCAAATCTCATGATTATGACTACGGCTTGCCAACATTTACTGTTGAGATCATCATCCAAAAGGACCTGAACGACATGACGCCTCGTTTGCAGAGAATTCTGCTCAAACTCCGCAGGTATGATTTCAATTTGGTGTACACACCTGGCAAGGAGCTCATCATCGCCGATGCATTGTCCTGCTCCGTCAACTCACCCAGTGAATCACTGGAGATCATCCAGCACATTGAATTGCAGGTACAACTGTGTGCAAGCACTCTCCCGGCAACAGATGAGAAGATTTTTCTCATCCGAGAAGAGACGGCTAAAGACTCCCTGTTGCAGCGAGTCATCCACAACTTCAGCAATGGCTGGCAGAAAGGGCAATTCCCTCAATTCTACAACGTCAAGGACGACCTGACGCTGATCGACGGCATCCTGCTCAAGCTGGACAGGATAGTCATTTCGCTACGTCTCCAGTGTACGGTGCTGAGACAGATTCAGGAGGGACAGCTGGGCGTAGAAAAGTGCAGACGCAGGGCCCGGCAAGCTGTCTACTGGCCCAGCATCAACCAGGACATCACGGACATGGTCCTGAACTGCGAAACCTGTCAGAGGTTCAAACCAGCGCAGAGCAAGGAGATGCTCCAACCACATGACCTAGAGACCTCTCCGTGGTCCAAGGTTGGCATTGACCTTTTCCATACGAATGGTCGCGACTATATCTTAATCATCGATTACTTTTCAAACTATCCTGAGGTGCTGAAGCTGCCATACGTCACCTCACGGACCGTCATCAAAGCGTGTAAAGAGACATTCTCACGGCATGGCATCCCGAACACCGTCATGAGCGACAATGGCCCGTGCTTCCGCAGTCGAGAATAGTCCACGTTTGCCAAGAGCTACAATTTCAGGCATGTCACCTCCAGTCCGCACTATCCGCAGTCCAATGGCAAAGTCGAAAAAGGGGTGCACATCATTAAGCAGCTCATCCGCAAGGCCTCGGACTCCGCTTCCGACATACATCTTGCACTACTTGCGTACCGGGCGACTCCCTTGTCCACTGGCATGTCGCCAGCTCAACTGCTGATGAACAGGGACCTGCGGACGACGCTTCCAGCCATACACCTGCCCAACCTTGATCACCTCCCGGTGCTGTAGACGATGCAGCAGCTTCTCGACAGCCAGAAGCAGGGCTATGATGCACATGCCACCGATCTGGATGTGCTATCCCCGGCAGACATGGTCAGGATCAAGTTACCGGATGGTGGGTGGTCTGCTCCGGCTGTCATTGTTCGACTGACCGCGCCCAGATCCTATGTCATACGTATGGCTGATGGCTCCATTGTGCAAAGGAATCGAAGGGCACTGCGAAAAGCTGCTTGCCCACAACCCCATTCCCCTCCATTTCCACATGTCGAATCGCCACCTCCAGACATCTCGAACCACGAGGCCACCAGTCATGCCTCCCACTCGCCTGTCAAGACACCGTCATCCCCTCCACCACCTCTCTGACGGTCAACAAGGATCAGACGCAAGCCTCAGAGACTGGACTTATGAGCATTTGTTTTGTTCTGTTCTGTATTCCTCAGTCAGTCACATTAGACAGAAACATTCACATGTATATACATCTAAAAAAAAAAGGGGAGGTTTCATGATATGCAAACATGCAACCAATGAACACTCAGACTAGGAACAACCAATGGGCAGTCAGGACTCTCAGAGGTGGCATCACCACAAGGGGGCATGGCATAAACACTATAAAAGGGATGAGGCACTCACACCCTGCCTCTTTCCACAGACGGACATCTAGAGAGTTAGACAGGGTTGATCAGCAGCATCACACCCCAGCACGTGGCTTAGAGCAAGCTGGTACAGTTAGACTGAGTTACTACAGTTAGATTAGCAGAGAGTCAAATTCATTTGAGAACTGTGTTAATAGTTCAATAAACATGTTGAACTCATTTCAGAGTCTGGAGCATCCTTTAGTTAAGACTGCATCAAGTAGCAGCCTGTGTTATCCAAAGCAGCATAACACATGACTTCCAGACTTCAATGAAGTTACTGTGAAAAGCCCCTAGTCGCCACATTCCGGCGCCTGTTCGGGGAGGCCGGTACGGGAATTGAACCCACGCTGCTGGCATTGTTCTGCATTATAAGCCAGCTGTTTAGCCCACTGTGCTAAACCAGTCCCTGCACCTGAAACATTTTCCACGCTGTAAATATTGGGATTTTTCTGGCCCACAACCCAGATCCCTGTAGGTGTGAGGTAAGGTAAAGTTGTCATAGTACTAGATGACCAGAGGCTGCTTTCCCTTTCGAGGGGGAGAGCTGACTGGTGGTGGTTTAACCTGAGGATCACCACAACTCAGGTGAGGGGCAGGTTTGAGAAGATGGGGCCGTCATGAATAACCACAGCCGGTACGGGAATTGAACCCACGCTGCAGGCTTTGTTCTGCATTACAAACCAGCTATCTAACCAAGTGAGCTAAACCAGCCCCCCGAACGTGAGCCCTGACGGAGAAACTGTGACAAATCTTAAGCCTCTTGAATGCAGATTAGGCCACTATTAGATAGACAAAATTCTCTACCCACCTGCAAAAATGTCCTGCCCATCTGCTCAAATGCATCAGTTAAGATTGGAATATGGTGGGAAGGCAGCGGGATCAGAGTGGTGGTCCAGTGGGGTGAAGGACTATGTGACGGGGCTCATTTCCAGCCCTTTCGCCCCACCCCTCACCTCAGCTTGGTTTCCACCAAGAGGGAACAGTCAGGAACTGACCCTAAAACTCATTCACCCAAAACTGATATGGAATCAAATCGGTATGTGGGTTGCAGGAAAAGAGGGAAAGACTCTGTTAAGCGTTGGTAGCAACAATTTAAATGAATGTACAGACACCAGATCATGTTACAAATAGCAAACAAAGGAAAGCCACCTCCAAAGGGACCTCTGCACAGGGGTTGGTTTTGTGAGGTAGGGTACATCAGGCAGTTCAAAATATATTACCTACTAAAACTCCACAAGGAAATTAATTTATCCTTTAACACCAATAATAGAAGACTTCAGAATAAGACTGGCCTGATGTAATCCGCCATTTAAAAAAAATCCACTTTCACATCACTAAGTGAACCTGTGAAAATCTTTGCCATCAAACTTTCATCACAATTTATTGAGCCATCCTCAACATATTTCCAAATATACTTCACAATTATCAGCATGGCATGGAGATGAGCAGACCAGCTTACACTGAAAGGCAAGCTGCGATTATCAGACTAAAAGAGAATCCCCCAAAATGGCAGAAGCTTAGCTTCTATTAACTTGCAGCTTTGTCTCCTCATCCATAACTCATTCGGATATACTAGACTCCATTTGTCACGGCTTGACTTTCCAGCTGAAAAATATAGCCTTCATTAAATAACATGGCCATAAAATAAATGGATGCCAAGTAATTTAGTAAGATTAAATGGGCAGGACTTTGGACACTTATCATGGGTGCTGCAATGCATCATGCCAGAAATACAGCAAAATTGCAAAGTTAAGAAATGTTAAGGTCATTTATCAATCCCTGGATGCAACCAGGTTGTAAAATAACACCAGAGGGAGATGAAGTATAGATTTTTATTTTGGTAAAACCATACTTGGAAAGAATATGTTTTTTTGGGAAGACAAAACAATAGAGGCACATTGCTACAATATATAACGGCATGCATAAGCACATTTTTACTTTAAAATCTATGGCAATATTAAGGCACATGACATTTCACAAGTATATTTGGTTATTCTCACAGTCATTCCAATAGGGCACACTTGCCCCTGTAAGCCTAGGTTTTGACTTGCCATGCGTGTGTCGCGTATAGAGACCGACTCGTGTAGCAACCAATCTGGTTCACGGTGGCTGAATTCTGGGAGCTTAAATGATTAAGTGACTCTCCTGCCTTAGAATTTGGGCATTAGGAGTCCACTGCTGAGCTGAGAAAACGGAGGGAGCAGCACCCACCCGTCAGCACCCCCCTCCCTCCCCTGCCTCCCCCCCCGCCCCCACCCCGCCCACCTCCCACTATGAGAAAACCTGTAAAATAAAATAACAAAAACTTAAACCTACCTGAGCCTCTTCTGGTGACATCCTACCTGCTTCAAGCTTTCATTACTTTGCCTGGGTGATGTCAGCGGAGAACCGTTTCTATGTTCATCTGGAGTAGACACTTGTCGCAAAGCAAGAAAATAAATCCCTGTTAATATGATAGCTGATGTAAACAGTTTGGGAACAGTGCAGTAAACTCCTAAACCTGATTTTAACCCCACCTGTACCAGGCAAGGTCAAAATTGTTTTTTTTTAAATTATTCAGTGCACTGAACTTAAATATGAGTGTTGCTCAATACTGAGTATCAACATTGCTTTGACAATAGATTGAAACTGTGCAAAATTGTCATAAACAAAGCAGACTTGCATTTCTGTAGGCCCTTTACAGCCTCAGAATATCCCAAAGTGCTTTGCCACCACGAAAATACTTTCGAACTGCAGAATAAGGGCCTGACGAATAAAGAGTTAATGTGGGACTTGGTACAGTGTCACCCACGCAGTGATGTAAGAGAACACATGACCCGCACCTAGGGGCAATGTAGTGTTGGACAGAGCAGTGTGTGGAAGCAAGCATGGAGGCAGCTTCAACTTGGATCTTTACTGTACATATATACATTTTCTAGTAGTTATTGAATACTTACTGTTGAACTACCTAAGACTACAAATACTTTAATGAGACCTACCGAACCATGCTCAACACCTTACATCATGGTAGCTGCAAATTGAACAACTCAAAATCTCACAGAGACTGCAGAAGAAAATGAACATCCTGGAAAACTGAAGGAAAAATCAAAGAAGCATTCTGATCTGAAGAAAAGCTGAAGAAACAAAGGCTCAGGAGGAAATTGCCAGGCAGAAGCTGCAAAGAAAGGCTTGGAAGCTGAAGGCAGAAAGTAAATTCCTCACTGCAGCAGAACACTGAAGTTCAGTTTCGTTATCCAGAGTGTGCAGAATCAGCAGACCTAACAGGGATGAGCTAAAAATTAAGAATTCTTGTACAACACAAGTCCTGAAAAATATTGAATACTGCAGTGGTCAGAAATTGCCAATTAAAATGTAGTCCAAGAATGCCAATTCCTGAGTCAGCATCTGAGTACATAGCTTCTCAGCTCACTCCGAACGAAGAGCACAAAAAAACTTAAAATTAACCATGACTGCACTCAGGGCATGCATGGATCAGTTGGCGGGGGTATTCGCAGACATCTTCAACCTCTCTTTACAACAATCTGAGGTCCCTATCTGCTTCAAGAAGACGACCATCATCCCAGTACCAAAAAAAAGCCAAGCAGCGTGCCTTAATGACGATCGTCCAGTGGTTCTGACATCCATCACCATGAAGTGCTTCGAAAGGTTAGTCATGGCACGAATCAACTCCAGCCTCCCGGATTGCCTTGATCCATTACAGTTCGCCTACCGCTGCAACAGGTCCACAGCAGATGCCATCTCCATGGCCCTGCACTCTACCCTGGAACACCTGGATAACAAAGACACCTGTGTCAGACTCCTATTTATCGACTGCAGCTCAGCTTTCAACACCATCATTCCTACGAAACTCATCTTCAAACTCCGTGGCCTTGGCCTCGGCTCCTCCCTCTGCGACTGGATCCTGAAGTTTCTAACCCACAGGCCACAATCAGTAAAGATAGGCAAGAACACCTCCGCCACGATCATCCTCACCACCAGTGAAATGAAATGAAATGAAATGAAAATGAAATGAAATGAAAATGAAAATCGCTTATTGTCACAAGTAGGCTTCAAATGAAGTTACTGTGAAAAGCCCCTATTCGCCACATTCCGGCACCTGTTCGGGGAGGCTGGAACGGGAGTGCCCCACAAGGCGGAGTCCTCAGCCCCCTATTATCGTCCTATGACTGTGTGGCCAAATTCCCCTCCAATTCGATTTTCAAATTTGCAGATGACACCACAGTAGTGGGTCGGATTTCAAACAATGACGAGACAGGGTACAGGAATGAGATAGAGAATCTGGTGAACTGGTGCGATGACAATAATCTCTCCCTCAATGTCAACAAAACTAAGGAGATTGTCATTGACTTCAGGAAGCGTAGTGGAGAACATACCCCTGTCTACATCAATGGGAACAAAGTAGAAAGGGTCGAGAGCTTCAAGTTTTTAGGTGTTCAGATCACCAACAACCTGTCCTAGTCCCCCCATGCTGACACTATAGTTAAGAAAGCCCATCAACGACTTCCGGGTGCGGCGATGACCAGCTGAGTCGCAGGTTTCGGCAGCTCCCGGTGAAACGGACTTTTGGGCTCTTGATAGGAGCCCCAACGGCAATTTTGACGGCTAAAAACACTGTGCGGTAAACCAGAAGGGAATCCCCTGGATACGGATGAAAAAAGGAGAAAGTGGCCGGATTGCAGTGGATCCTTTAGAACAGCGGCAAGGAAGGCAAGCAAAAACCAAGATGGCGTCAGAAGGTGGCAGTTTAACATGGGGCCCTGAACAACAAGAGTTCTTGAAATGCTGTGTGGAAGAGCTCAAAAAGGAAATGAAGAAAGGGCTGTTGGCCCCGATACTACAGGCGATCGAAGGGCTAAAGGAGGAACAAAAGACCCAGGAGCGGGAGCTTCGGGTCGTGAAGGCAAAGGCAGCCGAGAATGAGGACGACATACAGGGCCTGGTGGTGAAGACGGAGACGCATGAGGCACATCAGAAACGATGTGTGGAAAGGTTGGAGGCACTGGAGAACAACGCAAGGAGGAACAACCTGAGGATTCTTGGTCTTCCTGAAGGTGCGGAGGGAGCTGACGTCGGGGCATATGTGAGCACGATGCTGCACCCGTTAATGGGAGCGGAGGCCCTGGCGGGTCCGTTGGAGGTGGAGGGAGCATACCGAGTGATGGCGCGAGGACCGAGAGCAGGAGAAATTCCCAGAGCCATAGTGGTGAGATTCCTCCGTTTTAAGGATAGAGAAATGGTCCTTAGATGGGCAAAGAAAACTCGGAGCAGTAAATGGGAGAACGCGGTGATCCGCGTTTATCAAGACTGGAGTGCGGAGGTGGCGAGAAGGAGGGCGAGCTTTAATCGGGCCAAGGCGGTGCTTCATAAAAAGAAGATAAAATTTGGAATGCTGCAACCGGCAAGACTGTGGGTCACATATCGAGGGAGGCACCACTACTTTGAGACGGCGGATGAAGCGTGGACTTTTATTGTGGAAGAAAAACTGGAATGAGCGGGTTATTAAAAAGAACGTTTGAACAAAGTGGTGGGGCGAATGTGGGGGACGAAGAGGGGGGTTAAAAAGGGGGAAAAGAGGAGTTTTATGTACTAATCCTGCGATGTGGTAACTTTTCTCTCTTCCACAGGTGGTGATGGGGGGAGGAGGGGAGGTGGAGGAGATGGGGCGTTGGCCATTGGGGGCGGGGCCAAGGGAAAAGCGCGGGCTTGGTTCCCGCGCTATGATAATCATGGCGGGAATAGAGAAGCAGGAAGGAGGGGGCGTCGCATGGTGCGAGCCGAGGTCACGGGGGGAAGCCGAGGTCGGCCAGAGTTTGCTGACTTCTGGGAGCAACATGGGGGGAGTAATTACGCTAGCGGGGGATCTAGCGGGGGGGGCGGGAGGGGGGAACTACTGGGTTGCTGCTGCTGGGGAGAGGGGGGAGCTGGTATGGGAGGGGATGGGCCGGGGGGCACCGCCTGGGGGAGATACAGCTGCGTGGGAACCGGGTGAGGAGCTGGAAAAAGGGGATGGCTAATCGACAAGGGGGGGGGGGGTAGGAAGCCCCCCAACTCGGCTGATCACGTGGAACGTGAGAGGGCTGAACGGGCCGATAAAGAGGGCACGGGTACTCGCACACCTTAAGAAACTTAAGGCAGATGTGGTTATGTTACAGAAAACGCACCTGAAACTGATAGACCAGGTTAGGCTACGCAAAGGATGGGTGGGGCAGGTGTTCCATTCGGGGCTAGATGCGAAAAACAGGGGGGTGGCTATATTAGTGGGGAAGCGGGTAATGTTCGAGGCAAAGACTATAGTGGCGGATAACGGGGGCAGATACGTGATGGTGAGTGGCAAACTACAGGGGGAGACGGTGGTTTTGGTAAACGTATATGCCCCGAACTGGGATGATGCCAATTTTATGAGGCGGATGCTAGGACGCATTCCGGACCTAGAGATGGGAAAGCTGATAATGGGGGGAGATTTTAATACGGTGTTGGAACCAGGGCTGGATAGGTCGAAGTCCAGGACTGGAAAGAGGCCGGCAGCAGCCAAGGTACTTAAAGATTTTATGGAGCAGATGGGAGGTGTAGACCCGTGGAGATTTAGCAGACCTAGGAGTAAGGAGTTCTCGTTTTTCTCCTATGTCCATAAAGTCTACTCGCGAATAGACTTTTTTGTGCTGGGAAGGGCGTTGATCCCGAAGGTGAGGGGAACAGAGTATACGGCTATAGCCATTTCGGATCACGCTCCACACTGGGTCGACTTGGAGATAGGGGAGGAAACAGGAGGGCGCCCACCCTGGAGAATGGACATGGGACTAATGGCAGATGAGGGGGGGTGTCTAAGGGTGAGGGGGTGCATTGAAAAGTACTTGGAACTCAATGATAATGGGGATGTCCAGGTGGGAGTGGTCTGGGAGGCGCTGAAGGCGGTGGTTAGAGGGGAGCTGATATCAATAAGGGCACATAAAGGGAAGCAGGAGAGTAAGGAACGGGAGCGGTTGCTGCAAGAACTTTTGAGGGTGGACAGACAATATGCGGAAGCACCGGAGGAGGGACTGTACAGGGAAAGGCAAAGGCTACATGTAGAATTTGACTTGCTGACTACGGGCACTGCAGAGGCACAATGGAGGAAGGCACAGGGTGTACAGTACGAATATGGGGAGAAGGCGAGCAGGTTGCTGGCACACCAATTGAGGAAAAGGGGAGCAGCGAGGGAAATAGGGGGAGTGAGGGATGAGGAAGGAGAGATGGACCGGGGAGCGGAGAGAGTGAATGGAGTGTTCAAGACATTTTATAAAAAATTATATGAAGCTCAACCCCCGGATGGGAGGGAGAGAATGATGGGCTTCTTGGATCGGCTGGAATTTCCCA
The DNA here is from genome assembly GCF_047496885.1 of Scyliorhinus torazame. Taxonomy (NCBI): domain Eukaryota; kingdom Metazoa; phylum Chordata; class Chondrichthyes; order Carcharhiniformes; family Scyliorhinidae; genus Scyliorhinus; species Scyliorhinus torazame. The sequence continues at coordinate 61,787,084 of NC_092707.1, forward strand.
AGGTGGAAGAGCAGGAAAGGGTGGGACTGGGAGCACAGATCGAGGTAGAAGAAGTGGTGAAAGGAATTAGGAGCATGCAGGCGGGAAAGGCCCCGGGACCGGATGGATCCCCAGTCGAATTCTATAGAAAATATGTGGACTTGCTCACCCCGGTATTGACGAGGACCTTTAATGAGGCAAAGGAAAGGGGACAACTGCCCCCGACTATGTCTGAAGCAACAATATCACTTCTCTTAAAGAAGGAAAAGGACCCGCTACAATGCGGGTCCTATAGACCTATTTCCCTCCTAAATGTAGATGCCAAGATCCTGGCCAAGGTAATGGCAATGAGAATAGAGGAATGTGTCCCGGGGGTGGTCCACGAGGACCAAACTGGGTTTGTGAAGGGGAGACAGTTGAACACGAATATACGGAGGCTGTTAGGGGTAATGATGATGGCCCCACCAGAGGGGGAAACGGAGATAGTAGTGGCGATGGATGCCGAGAAAGCATTTGATAGAGTGGAGTGGGATTATTTGTGGGAGGTGTTGAGGAGATTTGGTTTTGGAGAGGGGTACGTTAGATGGGTGCAGCTGTTGTATAGGGCCCCGATGGCGAGCGTGGTCACAAATGGATGGGGATCTGCATATTTTCGGCTCCATAGAGGGACAAGGCAGGGATGCCCTCTGTCCCCATTATTGTTTGCACTGGCGATTGAGCCCCTGGCGATAGCGTTGAGGGGTTCCAAGAAGTGGAGGGGAGTACTTAGAGGAGGAGAAGAACACCGGGTATCTTTGTATGCGGACGATTTGCTACTATACGTGGCAGACCCGGCGGAGCGGATGCCAGAAATAATGCGGATACTTGGGGAGTTTGGGGATTTTTCAGGGTATAAATTGAACATGGGGAAAAGTGAGTTGTTTGTGGTGCATCCAGGGGAGCAGAGTAGAGAAATAGAGGACCTACCGTTGAGGAAGGTAACAAGGGGCTTTCGTTACCTGGGGATCCAGATAGCCAAGAATTGGGGCACATTGCATAGGTTAAATTTAACGCGGTTGGTGGAACAAATGGAGGAGGATTTCAAGAGATGGGATATGGTATCCCTGTCACTGGCAGGGAGGGTGCAGGCGGTTAAGATGGTGGTCCTCCCGAGATTCCTCTTTGTGTTTCAGTGCCTCCCGGTGGTGATCACAAAGGCTTTTTTTAAAAGGATTGAAAAGAGCATCATGGGTTTTGTGTGGGCCGGGAAGACCCCGAGAGTGAGGAAGGGATTCTTACAGCGTAGCAAGGATAGGGGGGGGGCTGGCACTACCGAGCCTAAGTGAGTATTATTGGGCCGTTAATATTTCAATGGTGAGTAAGTGGATGGGAGAGGAGGAGGGAGCGGCGTGGAAGAGATTAGAGAGGGCGTCCTGTAGGGGGACTAGCCTATAGTCTATGGTGACAGCCCCATTGCCGTTCTCACCGAGGAACTACACCACAAGCCCGGTGGTGGTGGCTACACTGAAGATTTGGGGACAGTGGAGACGGCATAGGGGAAAGACTGGAGCCTTGGGGGGGGTCCCCGATAAGAAACAACCATAGGTTTGCCCCGGGGGGGAATGGATGGGGGATATGGAATGTGGCAAAGAGCAGGAATAACGCAACTGAAAGATCTGTTTGTGGATGGGAAGTTCGCGAGTCTGGGAGCGCTGATCGAGAAATATGGGTTGCCCCAAGGGAATGCATTCAGGTATATGCAACTGAGGGCTTTTGCGAGGCAACAGGTGAGGGAATTCCCGCAGCTCCCGACACAAGAGGTGCAGGACAGAGTGATCTCAAAGACATGGGTGGGGGATGGTAAGGTGTCAGATATATATAGGGAAATGAGGGACGAGGGGGAGACTATGGTAGATGAACTAAAAGGGAAATGTGAAGAAGAGCTGGGGGAGGAGATCGAGGAGGGGCTGTGGGCAGATGCCCTAAGCAGGGTAAACTCGTCGTCCTCGTGTGCCAGGCTAAGCCTGATTCAGTTTAAGGTATTACACAGGGCGCATATGACTGGAGCACGGCTCAGTAAATTTTTTGGGGTGGAGGATAGGTGTGCGAGGTGCTCGAGAAGCCCAGCGAATCATACCCATATGTTTTGGTCATGCCCGGCACTACAGGGGTTTTGGATGGGGGTGACAAAGGTGCTTTCAAAAGTAGTGGGGGTCCGGGTCGAACAAAGCTGGGGGTTGGCTATATTTGGGGTTGCACAAGAGCCGGGAGTGCAGGAGGCGAGAGAGGCCGATGTTTTGGCCTTTGCGTCCCTAGTAGCCCGGCGCAGGATATTGCTAATGTGGAAAGAAGCCAAGCCCCCGGGGGTGGAGACCTGGATAAATGACATGGCAGGGTTTATAAAGCTAGAGTGGATTAAGTTCGTTCTAAGGGGGTCGGCTCAAGGGTTCACCAGGCGGTGGCAACCGTTCGTCGAATACCTCGCAGAAAGATAGATGGAATGGAAAAAAGAAGGCAGCAGCAGCCCAGGATCGGGGGGGGGGGGGGGGGGGTGGGGGGAGGAGGAACCAGAAGGACTCTCAGGGTTGTTAATATATACTGTATAATATGTATAGGTCGTTGCTACAGATAATTATATATTGGACTGTTAAATTATATTTTTGGAGAGTGTTACTTGTGACAAGGCAGTTGCCAATTAGGGTTAGTTTTCATTTTTGTTATTTATTATTTATTCATCTTTTGTTTATAAAATAGGTCATTGTTATTTGTGTTGTTATAATATTGTGTAAAGGATGCACAATGTACTGTGTTGGTTGACCAAAAATTTTCAATAAAATATTTATATAAAAAAAAAGAAAGCCCACCAACGACTCTACTTTCTCAGAAGACTAAGTAAATTTGGCATGTCACCTACGACTCTCACCAACTTCTACAGATACTCCATAGAAAGCATTGTTTCTGGTTGTATCACAGCTTGGTATGGATCCTGCTCTGCCCAAGAATGCAGGAAATTACAAAAGGTTGTGAATGTAGCCCAGTCCATCACGCAAACCAGCCTCCCATCCATTGACTTTGTCTACAATTCCCGCTGCCTCGGAAAGGCAGACAACATAATTAAGGACCCCATGCACCCCAGACATACTCTCTTCCACCTTCTTCCGTCAGGAAAAAGATACCAAAGTTTGAAGTCACGTACCAATCGACTCAAGAACAGCTTCTTCCCTACTGCCATCAGACTTTTGAATGGACCCACCTCGTATTAAGTTGATCTTTTCGCTACACCTTGCTATAACTGTAACATTATATTCTGCAGTCTCTTCTTCCTTCCCCATGTAGGGTGTGCATTGTTTGTACAGCATGCAAGGAGATATGCCATCAACAAGCACACGACGAGTGATGAATGTAACTGAGGCTTTATTACACTAAACCTGGCCTTTGGTCCCGAACTGGGGCGGAGGCGGAGACTAGCCACCTTTATACATGAGCCCGAGGGGAGGAGCCACAGGCGGAGCCAGCCGGGACAAGCCCGGGCATGTACAACACAACACAATGCAACACCATGGTTTACCACATTCACCCCCTGTTAAAAAAAAGATTCCGGTGGGGGTGAAGTGTTCTTTTTTTTAAAAATATTTTTTATTAAGGTTTTTTAACAACACAATTTTTCCCCTTACAAACAGTAACACCCCCCCCCCCCACCCCATAACAAAATAATGCAAAATCTCCCTGATATATACATGGCAAGATGGTATATTTACATAGCTTTATACACTGGCTCTTGGCCGCACATACCGTTTCCCCCCACCCTCCATGCCATCTCCCGCTCGTCCATCCCCTCAAACAACCTCTCATTCCCCCCCCCCCCCCCGGGTTGCTGCTGCTGCTGACCGACCTTCTTCTAACGCTCCGCGAGATATTCTAGGAACGGTTGCCACCGCCTGTAGAACCCCTGTGCAGACCCTCTCAAAGCAAACTTAATTCTCTCCAATATTATGAACCCCGCCATGTCGTTAATCCAGGCCTCCAGGCTAGGGGGCTTTGCCTCCTTCCACAATAGCAAGACCCTTCGCCGGGCTACTCGGGACGCGGGGTGAAGTGTTCTTAAAGGTCAAGTCTGTCGGGGGCCTTGACCTTCCGCCGTGATCGCCTCAGTCCCGACTGTGGTGTGGGTACCGGTGTCGAGACCTGCACATCCGGGAGCGTGTTGTCCTCTTCTTCACCCAGTTGTTGAGTCGGTGAAGGGGGGGGGGGTGTATGGGCGGAGGTGGTGGTGATGGTCGCCGGTGGGCCTGAGGGTGCTAGTTCGTGAGGTAGGTGGGCGGGGGTGGGGAAAGACGATGTAGGGTCGGGGGTGGTGGTGGTGATGGTCACTGGGGAGCCTGCTGGTGCCAAATCCCAAAGGGAGACTGTGTCCTGTCGCCCGTCCTGGTGTGCCACATAGGTATATTGTGGATTGGCGTGGAGGGGCAGGACCTTCTCGACGAGCGAGTTGGATTTATGGCTCCTCACATGCTTCCGGAGGAGGACGGGCCCTGGGACTGCCAGCCAGGATGGGAGCGAGACCCCGGAGGTGGATTACCTGGGGAAAGAAAACATACGCTCGTGAGGAGTCTCGTTGAACATAGAACATAGAACATAGAACAATACAGCGCAGTACAGGCCCTTCGGCCCACGATGTTGCACCGAAACAAAAGCCATCTAACCTACACTATGCCATTATCATCCATATGTTTATCCAATAAACTTTTAAATGCCCTTGGTGGCAGTACACAGGAGCGACCAGATGGAGTGGAGCGCGTTGGTGAGGACCTCCTGCCAACGGGAGACTGGGAGACTCCTAGACCGTAGGGCCAGGAGGACGGCCTTCCAGACCATCCTGTTCTCCCTCTCTACCTGTCCGTTTCCCCGTGGGTTATAGCTGGCCGTCCTGCTGGAGGCGATGCCCTTGCTGAGCAGGAACTGACGCAACTCGTCGCTCATGAAGGAGGATCCCCGATCACTATGGATGTAGGCAGAGAACCCGAACAGGGTGAAAAGACTTTACAGGGCCTTGATGACGGTGGCAGAGGTCATGTCAGGGCATGGGATGGCGAAGGGGAATCTTGAGTACTCGTCAACAACGTTGAGGAAGTACACATTCCGATCAGTGGAGGGGAGGGGCCCTTTGAAATCAATGCTGAGGCGCTCAAAGGGGCGAGAGGCCTTTACCAGGTGTGCTCTGTCTGGCTGATAAAAGTGCGGCTTGCACTCCGCGCAGACCTGACAGTCCCTGGTCACGGACATGACCTCCTCGATGGAGTAAGGCAGGTTGCGAGCCTTGATGAAGTGAAAAAAAACGGGTGACCCCTGGGTGACTGAGGTCATTGTGGAGGGCCCGAAGTCGGTCTACTTGTGCGCTGGCACATGTACCGCGGGATAGGTCATCTGGGGCTCATTGAGCTTCCCAGGTCGATACAAGATATTGTATCCTCCACCTCAGAATCTTGTCATTCTTGATCTTGCCCCGCTGTGTGTTATTAAACATGGAGGCAACCGACCGTTGGTCAGTGAGGAGAGTGAATCGCCTGCTGGCCAGGTAATGCCTCCAATGTCGCACAGCTTCTACGATGGCTTGGGCTTCCTTTTCGACGGAGGAGTGTCGCATTTCGGAGGCATGGAGGGTACGGGAGAAGAAAGCCACTGGCCTGCCCGCCTGGTAGAGTGCAGCGGCCAGAGCAAAGTCCGACGCATCGCTCTCCACCTGGAATGGAATGGACTCGTCCACAGCGTGCATCGCGGCTTTGGCAATATCTGCCTTGATGCGGTTGAAGGCCAGACGGGCCTCAGCCGTCAGGGGAAAAATGGTGGATTTAATGAGCGGACGGGTCTTGTCCGCATAATTGGGGACCCACTGGGCATAGTAGAAGAACCCCAGGCATCTCTTCAGGGCCTTGGGGCAGTGGGGGAGGGGGAGTTCCAGGAGCATCCGGTCGGGGTCGGGCCCTCGTACCCCTTGTTCCACAACGTAGCCGAGGATGGCTAGGCGGGTTGTGCGGAAAACGCATTTTCCTTTATTATCGGTGAGGTTCAGGAGTTTAGCGGTGTGGAGGAAGTGCCAGAGGTTCTCGTCGTGGTCCTGCTGGTCATGGCTGCAGATGGTGACATTATCTAGGTATGGGAACGTGGCCCGCAGCCCGTACTGGTCAACCATTCGGTCCATTTCTCTTTGGAAGACTGAGACCCCATTGGTGGCGCCAAAGGGGACCCTGAGGAAATGGTAGAGGTGGCTATCTGCCTCGAAGGCAGTGTATTGGCAGTCCTCCGGGCGGATAGGGAGCTGGTGGTACGCGGACATCAAGTCAACTGTGGAGAAGACTCGATACTGCGCAATCTGGTTGACCATGTCAGATATGCAGGGGAGGGGGTAGGCATCGAGCTGCATGTACCGGTTGATGGTCTGGCTGTAATCAATGACCATCCGATGCTTTTCCCCAGTCTTGGCGACCACCACTTGGGCTCTCCAGGGGCTGGTACTAGTCTCAATGATCCCCTCTCGCAGGAGTCGCTGGACCTCCGACCCGATAAAGGCCCTGTCCCGGGCACTGTATCGTCTGCTCCTAGTAGCGACGGGCTTACAGTCCGGGGTGAGGTTTGCGAAGAGCGAGGGTGGGTCGACCTTAAGGGTCGCGAGGCTACAGACGGTGAGGGGGGGCAGGGGTCGACCGAACTTTAAAGTAAGGCTTTGGTGTTGGCACTGGAAGTCGAGCCCCAGTAATAGGGCAGCGCAGAGATGGGGAAGGACATAGAGTTTGAAGTTCGCGTACTCTACGCCTTGTATAGTAAGGGTGTGACACAGTACCCCAGTAATTTCTACTGCATGGGATCTGGAAGCCAGGGAGATTTTCTGGGTCGCGGGTATGATTGGGAGGGAGCAGCGCCTTACTGTATCTGGATGAATGAAGCTGTCTGTGCTCCCGGAGTCGAAAAGACAGGCCGTCTCGTGCCCGTTGATCCGGACGGTCATCGGAGACTTCGCGAGGTGGTGCGGCCAGGACTGGTCAAGCGTGATGGAGGCAAGTGTCGGTAGGCTGGTCGGAGGTAGCGGCGGCCAGCGTACGGTCGGGTGAGCCAGGCTCCCGGGAGGCAGCGGAGTGGTCCCAAGATGGCAGCCCTCATGAGTCGCGCGTGGCGGGAGGCATCGGCGATGGCGTCCAAGATGGTGGCCGCATGGGTCACGCGTGGCGGGTGGCAGTGGCGGTGGCGTCCAAGATGGCGGCCCCTCTGGGTCGTGCATGGCGGTTGGAGGAAGCCGCCAAAGATGGCGGCCCCCATGGGTCGCACGTCGCTGCCGAAAGTGATGATAGCGGCAAAGATGGCGGCGCCCACGGATCGCACATGGCGGGTGGCACGGCAGCTGGGGGCGGCCCCAACAGGCAGCAGGCAGCGCTGCTGGGCCTAGAAGTTTGAGGGGGAGATCGGGCCTGGCAGGCTTTTGCACAGCCGTTGCAAGTTGCGTTCCATGCAGGGCAGCGTTGTCTGGGGTGGCTGCCCTGGCCGCAAAAGTAGCACCTCGGACCTCCGGCGTTGGCGGGCCACTGCGTGGCACAGGCCTGCGTCGCACCCGGGTCGGATGATGGCTGCGCCCATGAGATCCACGAGGGTGCCGCGCGGTCGGAGGTGTAGATCTCCAATTTCTGGGAGGCCACCTCCAGCGAGTTGGAAAGTTGCACAGTCTCTGGGAGGCCGAGTGTACCCCCTTCTAGTAATCACTGGCGGATATAGTTTGATTTCATGCCTCCGACATAAGCGCCCTGATCAGCAGCTCCGCGTGTTGGGTAGCCGATATCGCCCGGCAATCACAGTTCCGGCAGAGTACACGCAAGACACGCAGGAATTCTGCAAGTGATTCCCCAGGGCATTGTCGTCTCGTGGCAAGGAGGTGCCTAGCATACACCTCGTTAACGGATTTCACATATTGTCCCTTCAGCAGCATTATTGCCTCTGCATACGAGGGAGCGTCCCTGATGAGAAGAAAGACTCGCGGGCTCACCCATGCGTGGAGGATCTGCTTCTTCTGGAGGTCTGTGTAGTGTTCGGTGAAGGATCCGAGGTACGCTTCGAAGCAGCTTAGCCAGTGCTCGAATGTTTCCGTGGCGTCGGCTGCCTGTGGGTCCAGCTCCAGGCGATCAGGCTTGAGTGATGAGTTCATCTTAGGAGTTTAGTGTATTAAATTGATATGCCATCAATAAACATACGAGTGATGAACGTAACTGAGGCTTTAATACACTAAACAGCAAGCCTCCTGGCCTCTGGTCCCGAACTGGGGCGGAGGCAGAGACCAGCCATCTTTATACATGAGCCCGAGGGGAGGAGCCACAGGCGGAGCCAGCCGGGACAAGTCCAGGCCATGTACAGCAGAACACAATGCAACACAGTGGTTTACCACACAAGAAACAATACATTTCACTGTATACTAATGAATGTGACAATAATAAATCAAATCAAATCAAATCAAAGACTGAGTAGGCAGCTTAAAAAAAACAGTAATATCCAGGATTCAACACTTCCAAGAGCTGGGAAAATTGTGCTAAAATGGGGAATGCTCCAGCCAGTCGATCTAGGTCGCCATTGTTGAAAACTCTTCAACATCAGTTCTGCCTCATGCAAGGGAAAAACCTGACACAAAATTGAACTTCCTGGAGAAGAAAATGTTTAAATTACCAGAGTACATTAGGTCTAAGTAGAAAATCAGAATACCAGATTAATATGTTTTGATACTCATTTTGTGACTTTTCCGATGAAATAATCCTAATGCAATGCACCAATGAAGCCTGAGCCAGTTTCAATGAAATATTAACAGCCTTTGACAAGTACTTTAACCTACAAGTTTTTGAAGGCAGAGGGCTTAAAGATAGATGGAAAACTCCCAGTAAATCCACAAAAGGACGAAAGGCACTCCCCAAGCACACCTCACGAGGGTGCCAGAAATGCAGGGGAACTTATGGAAGTCTTAAAGATAAATCTTTTTGAAAATGCCAACACACATTTCCAAAACTGCAATGGCAGCGGCAGTGCTGAGCCGGCAAACTATAGTTGATGGAAAAGTTGTGAAACATTCCACAGTGGGAGGTGGTGGCATAGTGGTATTGTCATTATAATAATAAACCAGAGACCCAGAGTAATTTCTGGGGACCCAGGTTCAAATCCCTCCACGGTAGATGGCGAAATTTGGAATTAAAATTCTAATGATGACCATGCAACCATTGTCGATTGTTGTAAAAACCCATCTGGTTCACTAATGCCCTTTAAATAAGGAAATCTGCCATTTTTACCTGGTCTGACCTACATCAGGGGCGCGATTCTCCCCTACCCAGCGGGGCGGGGGGTTCCGGCATAATGGAGTGGCGGGAACCACTCTGGAGTCGGGTCGCCCCAAAGGTACGGAATTCCCCGCACCTTTAGGGGCCAAGCCCTCACCTTGAGGGGCTAGACCCGCGCCGGAGTGGTTTCCGCTCCGCCGGCTGGCGGGAAAGGCCTTTGGCGCCACGCCAGCCGCGCCTAAAGGTCTTCGCCGGGCAATGCATGTGCGGGAGCGTCAGCAGCTGCGCAGGGGAGGGGGTCTCTTCCGCCTCTGCCATAGTGAAGACCATGGCGAAGGCGGAAGAAAAAGAGTGCCCCCACGACACAGGCCCGCCCGCGATCGGTGGGCCCTGATCGCGGGCCAGGCCACCGTGGGGGCACCCCCCGGGGCCAGATCGCCCCGCGCCCCCCCCCCCCCCCCCAGGACCCCCGAGCCTGCCCGCACTGCCTTGTCCGGCTGTTCAAAAGGTGGTTTTATCCACGCCGGCGGGAGAGGGTTGACAGCGGCGGGACTTCGGCCCATCGTGGGCCGGAGAATCACCGGGGGTGGGCCCGCCGACCGGCGCGGTTCCCGCCCTCACCGACCGCCGCGATTCCCACCCCCACCGAATCTCTGGTGGCGGAGAATTCGGGACACGGCGGGGGCGGGATTCACGCCAGCCCCCGGCGATTCTCCGATCCGGTGGGGGGTCGGAGAATCGCGCCCATGATGCCAGATCCACAGCAACGTGGTTAACTCTCAAGGGCAATTAAGAAATGCTGGCCCAGTCTGCAACGCCCACATTCCATGAAGACATTTTTAAAAACCTATGAGTGGATAATGAAGGGACATGTAGCACCATCACAGAACTGAAACGTGTCAAGGCTTCACTGGAGGTAGACCTGACTGACACTGAATTGAACGACAAGGCCCAAAGATCTGCGGCAGGTGGAGATAGGAAGATCAGGCTGGGCGAGATTCTCTGACACCCCGCCGGGTCGGAGAATCGGCGGGGTCTGGCGTGAATCCCGCCCCCGCCGGTTGCCGAATTCTCCGGCACCGGATATTTGGCGTGGGCAGCGCGCCGCGCCGGTTGGCGGGCCCACCCCCGGCGATTCTCCGGCCCGGATGGGCCGAAGTCCCGCTGCTAGAATGCCTGTCCCGCCGGCGTGGATTAAACCACCTCGCTTATCGGCAGGACAAGGCGGCGCGGGCGGGCTCCAGGGCCTGTGGGGGTGTGGGGCGATCTGGCCCCGGGGGGTTGCCCCCACGGTGGCCAAGCCCGCGATCAGGGCCCACTGATCCGCGGGCGGGCCTGTGCCGTGGGGGCACTCTTTTCCTTCTGCCTTCGCCACGGTCTCCACCATGGCGGAGGCGAAAGAGACTCCACCCACTGCGCATGCGCGGGGATGCTGTGAGCGGCCGCTGATGCTCCCGCGCATGCGCCACACGGCAATGTCATTTCCGCGCCAGCTGGCGGGGCACCAAAGGCCTTTCCCGCCAGCTGGCGGGGCGGAAATCAGTCCGGCTCGGGCCTAGCCCCTCAAGGTTAGGGCTCGGCCGCACAAGGGGCGGAGGATTCCACACCTTTGGGGCGGCGCGATGCCGGACTGATTTGCGCCGTTTTTGGCGCCGGTCAGCGGACATCACGCCGATTACGGAGAATTTCGCCCCAGAATATATTTGTACCAAAGCTAAACTTGAAAATTTGAATTACAAGATTCAAGCTGAGGTCGTGCCTTTGGAAACCCATGGTAAATAAAGGTCTTTAATGACCTAACCATTCAAGACCTGAACAAACAAATCTCTGAGGTGCTGAGGTGTTTCAAGGAGGTTTTGAAAGAAATAGAAAGATCAAAGGTTGAGAAGGAATTGCTGAAGCATCGAAACAGTTGTCTGAAAACAGAATTAGCAACCAAAATTGATTAAATTCTTGAACTTCGATCCAATCAGAACAGCATGCAGGATAAGATCCACAGAATCCCGACAGTGCAGAAGGAGGTCATTCAGCCCATGAATTCTGCACTGACCCTCTGAAAGAGCATCCTATCTCAACCCACTCCCCCACCCCATCCCCGTAACCCCGATGAATCTGCACATCTTTGGACACTAAGGGGCAATTTATCACGGCCAATCCACCTAACCTGCACATCTTTGGACCTTGGGAGAAAACCGGAGCACCCGGAGGGAACCCACGCAGGCAGAGAGAATGTGCAAAAGCCAGACAGGCCGGAATTGAACCTGGGTCCCTGGCGCTGTGAGGCAGCAGGGCTAACCACTGTGCCGCCATGCCATCCGTACCTCTGGAGGAGTAAAGTGGAGCTCCTGGCACTTTCGAATGTTTTGAGGTAACAAATGGCCACCATTGTGGAGGGGGTAAACATTGGAAGTGATAAGGGTGGGGGGTTGCAGGTGTGGAGTATGCGGAGTGCCTCAAAGTCATGCCAAAGCATACTTCCCCACAACACCCCATCCCTTGCCACCCCATTGTGTACTGCTGGCACTTCCCCATTCCTCCCCTCCACCACCCCTCCCCTCCCCCATGCCACCTCACTCGTACACACTTGGAAGACAGCCTGCAGGCAACTGAAAAGTCCAGTCGGCCTGTAAATTGGTTTTATTTGCCCTTTATATTCCCTTAGGTGGCTACCTTGCACTTGTAATGGGTAACCATTCCACTCCTGGTGCAAGCTCCAGGAAAATGGCTTACGGCCATGATGGGGCCAGCCAGCACTGCAAACGTACACCCTTGCCTGCCTCTGTTCTTATCGCCCACCGGCCTGGGAAACTCCTACCTTATATCCAAACTGTATCGAACTCCAGTTCAGTCTGAGCAGCACATATCTCTGGATTTACCATTGGGCGGTTACCTTGCATTGCTCTTTTCATTAATCAAAGGGAGTTTTTCATCTGCTTTTCTAAAAAGCTGACATCTTGGCGAAAGCAATCTTACCTCTGCTTGATCACTTTTCAACTTTTCAGGCTTCCTTGACCACCTGAAGATGGACAAGAATGTTCACAGGAGATGTCCCCTGAGGTAATTTGAGGAACTGCTGGGTTACTTTATACCCAGGTAGTTAAGTGCAGTGACCTGGGTTTGGATGTTTCTCAGTCAATGTTGTTTTACTGATCATTCCTTTACTGCTGTAAAACCTGTCTTCCCTCCCTGAGACGTATTATTCCACTTCTCTGCGCATTTTCAGCTCATTTCAACCCAGTTCCTGCTGGATGCAGAGAGCAAAACTGCTCAAAGTCCCACATGGATTGCCATTCTTATTCAGAAAAGGAAACATTAGAATTCATAGTCGGTAATACTTCTGTGAGCTTAGTTTGTTTTTAGGTGTGTGCAGTAATCACCAAGTCAGGCAATAGTTTCCGCAGTGGCTAAATGGAGCTCTCTGAGCCCTCTGCTGAATTCTGTCACGGGGCAGTCTTCAATGACGTGATTGGGGTGTGGCACAGCTGCAGTCCGGGTTTGCTGCAAGGCCTCACAAAGGCCTTGATCAGAGCAGGAACGGGTGAGGAGTGCCCAGTGTTGGTGTGGCGGGTTGAAGCCGAGTGGGCGGACTGTGGGATCTGTGATGAGGAAGCGGTTTTCAATGGTGGCGTGTTGGTCCCATTCCAGCTGTCACAGGACCTCTGCTGTTATGACCCGCTTTGTTATGTTGAGCTGGGTATCTATAAAACTGGTATGGGATGAGTTGTACCATACTGGTGCACAGTACTTTGCAGTCAGGTGGACGATGGCAAGAGCTGATGTCGTTAAGGTGAGAACATCTCCATCCTTGCTGAGGCGGTAGTTTCGAGTTTTGATCGTTGCTGCTTTCTTGCTCAGAAGTTTTTTGTATGTCAGTATTTGGTCAAGGATAACACCAAGATGGAGGGTGTAGTCCTTGATTCAGTCTCTTGCCATTCAAGGATATGTTGAGTTGCCTCTTTGCACTGTCTTAAGGCACCTTGTCTTACAGTAGTTGGCCAGCTTTACAACATTGTTGTTTCGTGTTACCTCTAGTTTAGAGAATGTCCGAGCTTGAGAAGCGCAGCTGATATCGTCAGCACAGATGAACTTCTAAGACAGAGTTAGAGGCAGATGTTTGGTCATAGAATCATGGAATCCCTACAGTGCAGAAGGAGGCCATTCGGTCCATCGAGTCTGCAGCGACTCTCTGAAAGAGAACTCCACCCAAGCTTGGTCCCCTGCCCTATCCCAATAACCCCTTAACCTAACCTACACATCGTTTTTGGACACTAAGGGCAATTTAGCATGGCCAATCCACCTAACCTGCACATCTTTGGATTGTGGGAGGAAACCGGAGCACCCGGAGGAAACCCACATAGGCATGGGGAGAACATGCAAACTCCACACAGACAGTCACTCATGGCTAAAATTGAACCGGGTTCCTGGTGCTGTGAGGCAGCAGTGCTAACCACTATGCCACCATGCCACCCAAGAGTTAGAACATAGAACATAGAACAATACAGCGCAGTACAGGCCCTTCGGCCCACGATGTTGCACCGAAACAAAAGCCATCTAACCTACACTATACCATTATCATCCATATGTTTATCCAATAAACTTTTAAATGCCCTTAATGTTGGCGAGTTCACTACTGTAGCAGGTAGGGCATTCCACGGCCTCACTACTCTTTGCGTAAAGAACCTACCCCTGACCTCTGTCCTATATCTATTACCCCTCAGTTTAAGGCTATGTCCCCTCGTGCTAGCCATTTCCATCCGCGGGAGAAGGCTCTCACTGTCCACCCTATCTAACCCTCTGATCATTTTGTATGCCTCTATTAAGTCTCCTCTTAACCTTCTTCTCTCTAACGAAAACAACCTCAAGTCCATCAGCCTTTCCTCATAAGATTTTCCCTCCATACCAGGCAACATCCTGGTAAATCTCCTCTGCACCCGTTCCAAAGCCTCCACGTCCTTCCTATAATGCGGTGACCAGAACTGTACGCAATACTCCAAATGCGGCCGTACCAGAGTTCTGTACAGCTGCAACATGACCTCCTGACTCCGGAACTCAATCCCTCTACCAATAAAGGCCAACACTCCATAGGCCTTCTTCACCACCCTATCAACCTGGGTGGCAACTTTCAGGGATCTATGTACATGGACTCCTAGATCCCTCTGCTCATCCACACTTTCAAGAACTTTTCCATTAGCCACATATTCCACATTCCTGTTTTTCCTTCCAAAGTGAATCACCTCACACTTCTCTACATTAAACTCTACATTAAAGTTGATATGGAGATTCAAAAGGGTTGGGACTAGAGCAGATCCCTTGGGAAGCCTGTTGGGCTCTTTCCTCGAGGCGCTTGCCTCATCACCCATGTGCACCCTGAACCACCTATCTCAGAATAATAATTCGGTGACATCTGTAACTCACAGAGGGAGGACTCTTGAGATTTTTGACAAGGAGCCAGTGTGCCAGACCGTGTCAGAAGCTGCAATGAGGTGAGAAAGACACAGCCAGTTCCAATGAAGGTGGTTAGTGGAAGGACCCGGTCATGTGTGCTTTGCCCTCGCCGAAATCCAGCTTGTTCAGCTTTCAGCATGTTCTCTACCTCTGGCTCAGTCCGCTGTTTAGAGTGATCTCAAATTTAGGGACAAACTTGATCAGGGTGGGTTAATCCTGAAATTAGATGGTAAAGATTAAAAGAAAAGAAAAATCACTAATTTATCAACCCCACACCAGAAAAAGGAAGAAAATGGTGACCTGGGGCGAGATTCTCCGACCCCCCGCCGGGTTGGAGAATCGCCGGGGGCTGGCGTGAATCCCGCCCCCGCCGGTTGCCGAAGTCTCCGGCACCAGAGATTCGGCGGGGGCGGGAATCGCGCCGCGCCGGTTGGCGGGCCCCCCCCCCGCTCGATTCTCCGTCCCGGATGGGCTGAAGTCCCGCCGTTAAAATGCCTGTCCTGCCGGCGTAAATTAAACCACCTACCTTACCGGCGGGACAAGGCGGCGCGGGCGGGCTCCGGAGTCCTGGGGGGGGCGCGGGGCGATCTGGCCCCGAGGGGTGCCCCCACGGTGGCCTGGCCCGCGATCGGGGCCCACCGATCCGCGGGCGGGCCTGTGCCGTGGGGGCACTCTTTCCCTTCCGCCTCCACCACGATCTCCACCATGGCGGAGGCAGAAGAGACTCCCTCCACTGCGCATGGGCGGGAAGCTGTCAGCGGCCGCAGACGCTCCCGCGCATGCGTCGCCCGGAGATGTCATTTCCTCGCCAGCTGGCGGGGCACCAAATGCCTTTTCCGCCAGCTTGCGGGGCGGAAATTCGTCCGGCACCGACCTAGCCCCTTAATGTTGATGCTCGGCCCCCAAAGATGCGGAGCATTCCGCACCTTTGGGGCGGCGCGATGCCCGTCTGATTTGCGCCGTTTTGGGCGCCAGTCGGTGGACATCGCGCCGTTTCCGGAGAATTTCGCCCCTGATACCTACATCAGTAAAATGTCACATTCTTAAATAAGGAGCAAACCTGAATTGCAGTCTGATCCCAGTCTCAATGCACCTGTCCCAATTGGAAAATGCTTGACTGGGCTACCACCACAACAACTTGCATTTGTATGGCACCTTAAATGTAGCAAACAATCCCAAGGTGCTTAACAAACAATTGAGACACATCAGAAGATATTAGGACAGGAGGTGAAATGTTTGGCTAAAGGGAGAAGATTTATAAGGAGCGTCTTGATGGGGTGTGGGCGGCATGGTAGCATAGTGGTTAGCACTGTTGCTTCACAGCTCCAGGGTCTCAGGTTCGATTCCCGGCTTGGGCCACTGTCTGTGTGGAGTCTGCACGTTCTCCCTGTGTCTGTGTGGGCTTTCTCCGGGCGAACAAGAACAAAGAACAAAGAAATGTACAGCACAGGAACAGGCCCTTCGGCCCTCCAAGCCCATGCCGACCATGTTGCCCGACTAAACTACAAACTTCTACACTTCCTGGGTCCGTATCCCTTTATTCCCATCCTATTCATGTATTTGTCAAGATGCCCCATAAATGTCACTATCGTCCCTGCTTCCACCGCCTCCTCCGGTAGCGAGTTCCAGGCACCCACTACCCTCTGTGTAAAAAACTTGCCTCGTACATCTACTCTAAACCTTGCCCCTCTCACATTAAACCTATGCCCCCTAGTAATTGACCCCTCTACCTCGGGGAAAAGCCTCTGACTATCCACTCTGTCTATGCCCCTCATAATTTTGTAGACCTCTATCAGGTCGCCCCTCAACCTCCTTCGTTCCAGTGAGAACAAACCGAGTTTATTCAACCACTCCTCATAGCTAATGCCCTCCATACCAGGCAACATTCTGGTAAATCTCTTCTGCACCCTCTCTAAAGCCTCCACATCCTTCTGGTAGTGTGGCGACCAGAATTGAACACTATACTCCAAGTGTAGCCGAACTAAGGTTCTATACAGGTGCTCCGGTTTCCTCCCAGAGGTCCCGAAAGACGTGCTGTTAGGTAATTTGGACATTCTGTTCTGAATTCTCCCTCAGTGTACCCAAACAGGCGCCGGAATGTGGCGACTAGGGGCTTTTCACAGTAATTTCATTGCAGTGTTGATGTAAGCCTACTTGTGACAATAAAGACGATTAAAAAAAAATGATGGGAGAGGTGCTGATTGGAAGCATGTTGCCCGGAGATATGGTGGGGGAAAAAAAATCTGTCCAGGTCTACGGGACCACAATTCTAACCAGCCATGCATAGAGGTATTCATTGTAAATGTGGACAAACCCATTGTCCTGACCACCTCACCTTCCTTTACACTGAAACAGGAATTGTGGAGCGAGGTGCTGGCAAATAAAAATGAAAAACACTTGCATCGTTTCAAATAAAACGAAGGGCCGACTTCTAGCCAATTAGTACAGGAACAGACTGACACAGATCCTATCGCTCCACTGTGTGTTATAATAAATCTCCATGATCCCGCTCAGAGACATCCAGTTCATTTAGATCAATGTAGCTTAAATGAAACGTTTCCAGCTTTATCATTTTGAGCTTTATTATTTACTTTCATCCACACAGAACTCTGCAAAATTTCACCCAGATGTAAATTCAATTTAAATTTACAGCAAGGCTTGTAAACGTATGTGACCTTTAAAATTAATGTAATATTGTCCACTAGTGTTACTCCATGCATATTTAATAATACTTCACAACGGCCTTTTACAATTGCTCAGGTTTTGCTATTTTGATGATAGCAAAAAATCTTAAAGATGCGAATGATTCTGCTTCTTATCCGTAATGCAATCATCTTTGTATCACTGACGCTATCAAAATTATGCATTGTGTATATTTACTATCCTTAGTAATTAGGCTGAGATCTGTTTCAAAGCACCTCGAAAACATCCTTAATAATTGGAGTAAGTGCAGAAAGTTATTGTAGCTGGAACTGATTTTGAGCATACATAAATCTACCAACCACTCCAATATAGTTAAATATATTCACAAAGATTGTCTAAATAGATCAGCATAGACAGCCTGTCTACAGGAGCTGATTCAAATCTAGATCATTATTTATTGTTTAGATATTCACAAGTCTCTCTTTAAAACAACTTTATCCGACAGGCTTTTGTTTATAATGATTAGATTATGAGATCAGGTCACTGTGAAAATTGGTGCAGGGTGCAATACCGAACGCAGTGCTTCCAAATATTTGTAGAACAGAACTACATGTGCTCAGAAAACACATTAAGGCCCATTTATAAACGTGCTTTATTATTCAAAGCAAAGAGTACGGCCATTGATTTTATAATGTCTCTACAATTTTATTACACTGGAGATAAGGGTTCAGTGGGGAGGCTGTGGCATAATGGTATTGCCACTGGAGTAGTAATCCAGAGGGTAATTCTCTGGGGACCTGGGTTCAAATCCCACCACGGAGAAATTTGAATTCCATAAAAATCTGAAAATTGAAGGTCTAATGATGATCATTGTCAATTGTTGTGAAAAGCCATCTGGTTCACTAATGCCCTTTTAGGGAAAGATCTGCTACCTTACCTTGCCTGGTCTATATGTGACACAGGTCCACAGCAATGGCCATCCAGTTCAAGGGCAATTAGGGATGGGCAATAAATGATGTCTCAGCCAGCGATGTCCACATCCCGTGAACTAATAAAAAATAGGTTGAGCACATGAGCACACTATTGTGGTCACGGTAGTTTGGTGGGGTTTCACTGAGTCAGCGAGTGTTTGAGGATCTCGCCAACAGAGTGAGCTCCCCTCACAACATTGATTACTAATACAGGTTATTCAGGGCTGAATCAAATGGAAGGTTTGTAGCTGTGTTCCAAGTGAGTCTCTTCTAGAGTGTACGGGGAAAGCCCATTACGGTGTCAGTGCTTCTGGAGTAGAGACCAGGCCGAGATATTCCTTGTTCTGAATGGTGTATGTTCCCCTGTACACAGTCGGTTGTTATGAGGGTAGCTGCTCCTTGTTACCTGACAAGGGGCGGGGAGGGAGTGGCTATAGGGGCAGGGTGCTGGAGGGGAAATTCAATGATGATGTACTGTCTCCCCACTGAATATGTTTAATGGACACAGACCAGAGCCATCGGGGCTTGGGAATCTCACCATGTTCTCTGTAGCCTCCAAAACAATTACTAAGGAGACGCATCCACAAAAAGTGGTTTACAGTCAATGAATTACCATTGTAGTGAGGTCACTGTTCTTTACTGTGCAAATGCCTCAACCAACGTTTAGAGAAAGAGTAGGCACAATTTAATGGAACGAAAACAGAGACCCATTTTGGGCTTGTTTAGCGGGTGTTTCTGGGCACCTGCAGTGCCAAGAATGACACAGCTATTTAACGAGACTTTGGCCTTTATTTTTTGGCTTTGGCAAGGCCGGATTTATGTTAGAAAAGCCGCCCCGATCTTTCGATCCTCAGCAACCCCACCGAGGACTCTGGACCACCCCCCCCACTGCACCCAACTTACCTCTTCGGGAGCCTTGGGTTCCCCACCCTCAGCCCATCTCTTAAGGGCAAGGCACCCCGGGCCTGATCCCTGGTACAGGCAATCTGGCACCCCCTGCCGGCTCCTGGGTATCTTGGCACTACCAACCTGGCACCCTGGCACTGCCCTTGTCAGTCTAGCAGTATCTCACGGGCACCTTGGCAGTGCCAGGGTGACACCACAGGGTGCCCAGGTGGCAGTGCCAAGGTGCCAGGTTGGCAGTGCCAAGATACCCAGGAGCCGGCGGGGGGGTGCTAGGGTACCACTTTGCCCAGAGCTCGACCCTCCGGGGATCTCTAATAGCCTGGGAGACCCCCCATGCCTGGTCTATGTTTGTAGAAACCAGCACTAAACGCACCCTGGTGAGGTCTTCCAGGCGTGGGCATTAGTTCCCAGCTGCGATGAGGCCATTGAGTCGGGCCCAGTAACTTTTAAACTTACTTTACTGGGGAATGTGGGCGTCACTGGCTAGGTCAGCATTTATTTCCCATCTATAGGCGCCCTTGAGAAGGCGGTGAGCTGCGTTCTTGAACCACTGCTGTCCCTGAAGTGTAGGTACACCTGTGAGTGGCACGGTAGCACAGTGGTTAGCACTGTTGCTTCACAGCGCCAGGGTCCCAGGTTCAATTCCCAGCTTGGGTCACTGTCTGTGCCGAGTCTGCAGCTTCTCCCAGTGGCTGTGTGGGTTTCCTCCGGGTGCTCCGGTTTCCTCCCACAAAGTCCCGAAAGACGTGCTTGTTAGGTGAATTGGACATTCTGAATTCTCCCTCAGTGTATCCGAACGGGTGCCGGAGCGTGGCGACTAGGGGATTTTCACAGTGACTTCATTGCAGTGTTAATGTAAGCCTACTTGTGACAATAAAGTTATTATTATCATCACACCTACAGTGCTGTTAGGGAGGGAATTCTGTGATCTCCTGCTTGCTGTCCTCTAAGATCTCGATGATAGAGGACAGGAAGAACTGGGAGGTCATGCTGCCCATAGACTTCATGGTATACAATCCAGAATAAAAGGATTTGCGCATTCTCAGGATGTCGGTCTGCAATGACTTTACCAAACCATTTTCTTCCTCCAGGCTGCTGATCACAGAGCTCTCTCCGTCTACCTTTTGGAAGAAGAAACGCAAGCACGTTTCATCCTGCTCCATGGAGTGGACTCTGCACAGGAAGGTGATCTTGGAAGCCTCTGGGACAAAGAACAAGGCTTGCTGACCGTTCATCTCCTGAAGATCCTCCGTGACATTAACTCCCATCCACTGTAGCTGGAGCAGATTCTGCATGCTTTTCTGCAATTGGGATATCTCCCCCTCAGAATTTCTCGCACCTTCTGAACCTCTTTGGGGATGTAATTCCTTTTGTTGTTCTCCTTTGTTACCTCCCAGCACTGTGTCAGAGACTCAAGTGAGGTTTCGCGGTTCTCCAACCTTTGTAACCCCTTTTCAGTTCCTCAATCTTCTCTGGTATCAAAAGTTTCACATTCAGCTTCCATGTTTCCCTGTCAAACCTCTGGTTCTCCTTAATGTGACAGCCGGCCAGTAGGAGGCAGTAGTCAGAGAAGAACACCAGCTTGACGTCGGTGGATCTGACCGTAAAAGCTCGGATCACAGACAGGAAGTCTATCCTGGAACAGACTGACCTGGGCGCAGGTCAGGCCCATTCCTCACTCTTGCGCTGTGGCAATCACCCAAGCCATTTTGACAGGCAGGACGTAGTTATATGGGAGGACAGATGATGTTCACCTCTCTCTGTTAGGCCTGGATCATATTTCCCACCTCCCCACCTCCACTCCTGCAGCATCTTCTTCCTCCCCCAGCCCCCCAATCCCCCAGACCAGGACCAGACTACACTGTGGCTGGTAGGGAGTTGTGTTCTCAGAGAGCCTGGAGCAAGAGTGGCAAGTGGCATCATTGGACTGGCTGAAATCTGGAAATCATGACCCTGTCTCTACTCGCTTTGTAAAGCAGAAGGTGGCACCATCCCTCCTACCAACCCACTGCCCCGCCAACCAACTCCACATCGTTCCCACTCTGGAACTGCGACCACTGCCTCTATTCCCCCCCCCCCCCCTCCTCTGACATGTGAGACATTGGTGGGCAGGAGGATGGAACAGTGTTTAATTTCAGCAGTAGTTTCCCACCTGAGGGTCTCAATTAGTGACGGGATCAGAAGGCTGCCCTCAGGCCTCCCCTCCTCGGATTTAATCAATGTGGAAGGTGGGTAGGTGACATGGTCCCCACACACTGCTACCCCTCTTCCAGCCTGATTAAATACACCCCACTGCCAATCCCACCACAGGGAAGGGAATACCATCCCACAAAGCAGGAATTTGGGGTAGTAGCAGAGGAGGATGCAAGTTAAGGGCAATTAAAATAATGAAGGAAAATTGCTCAGCAGAGGGCTCCACCAATCACTGCAAATGTTAAGAGCATATTTCCCACACAAACCAAATCTTTCACTTCCATGTTGTTTTGCAACATAAGAATTCAAATATTAGCCAATCCGCAGCTATTTCAGAAGCAGCAGAAAAATGGGGCTGGTTAATTGTAAAATAATCTGCCTCTGCCATATAGGATTGTGAACAGGACGAGGGGATTATAACTCCTGGTCAATGAGGGCTGGTTTAGCACAGTGGGCTAAACAGCTGGCTTGTAATGCAGAACAGTGCCAGCAGCACGGGTTCAATTCCCGTACCGGCCTCCCCGAACAGGTGCCGGAATGTGGCGACTAGGGGCTTTTCACAGTAACTTCATTGACTTGTGACAATAAGCAATTATTATTATTATGATGGTTCTTCGCTGTAAATGGCCAAAGTTATCCATGGTGTTTACAGGGCTTATTTTTGGACTGTTTTATATGTATGCAAAAGTGAGATCACTTTCTTCCTGTCTGCCAGCAATGCTTTTACTGTTTCTATTCAATGTCTAACGTGCTCGTGTTGATCAATTTAAAATTGGCAGAATGCATGTTTTTAATGTGTTCTCCCTGTTAGCAACGAGAGATGTCAAAGTAGCTTTCAGCACAGAGTGGTTTAATGGCTCTGAAATTGAAAAGCATTCATCCATACCTCTTCCTTCCTCTTTCAATTGACTTGGTCCACCTTGGACCAGTTCTCCAACTGTCCACCAGATGGCACTTTTAAGTCACCTATCAGTGCCCAGATTTACACAACGAGGTTTTCCAGTTGTACAGTAAATCTGCAATCCATACAATTCATCAGCTAGTCAGGTCATGAAATAAGAACAATTTCTGGAATTTATTGATTGTAAATTAGCTGGTGTTGTGGCTAATTAAATGTTGACAGCTGTGCAGCACTGAGTCGAGCAAGTCTTTTAAAATAGTTTTAACATTACCATCACTTAAATTGTACAGCACCTCAAGAGTTAACTTACAGAAGTGGTAGGTCATAGATGCAGGCCACTTAGTTAACTTCAGCCTCGTTCCAAAATGAGAAGCTGGCACAAATTTTTTAAAAGCAGTTTATGGAAATACTAAATGGGGTGGAATTTATTACATATATTGCTGATAGCGCATTACACTAGCAGACATATTTTATCATGCTTCCAAAAATTGTGTTGGACATTTTGGAGTCCAAAAATATGACTTATATTGAAAGATGACCATTTAGTATTGCTTGTCAGTTAGATTGAGGGAGACTAAAAATGATAAGTGCATCAGTTCTTCATTCAGTTATTGTATATTCAAATTTCTGGCATCCAGTTCCTTCAGTTGAGCAGATATTTGATCTGCAAATCTGTTTCCTTACCAAAAATGATGCTGAATAGCAAGCACATGTTATAACTTTGCATTACGAACATTACACCTGACTCTTTCTGTCATTTGAATCTATAATACTTCCTCTCGCTGCCTATGAGGATATTACCCCTTCTGGCTGTAACGTGAGATTATTAGTACCCCTTTGCGGTTATCATTACCTTCTTACTGCAATGTGGTGCCTCCTTTTACAGTAATGTGTGGTTATTATAACCTCCCTTCCTGCAAGGTGAAGTTATTACATCTTGTTCATCACAGAAAGGGAAATCGTAAAAATGGACAGACACCGTGGATGGCGATGGAGGAAATCTCATCAGCATGAACTCTGTGTGTGTTCCAACAGCAATCTGCAAAAGGAGGACCCAGAAATAATGGGTGGGAAGAGAGGGGCAAGGCTGGAGTCGACATTTGTACCAGGCAAAGGAGTGCTTGCGATTGTCTTTAAACTGCTGTAAGGTAAGTTGCAGGAACTTCCTTATGCAGCAACTTCCAAATTCACGACCACTGCCATCTAGAAGGACAGGAGCAGCAGATACCTGGGAACTCCACCAGCTAGGGGTTCTCCTCCAAGCCACTCACCACCCTGACTTGCAAATACATCGCCGTTGGTTCACTGACACTGGGTCAAAATCCTGGGACTCCCTCTCTGACAGCACTGTGTGTGTAACTACACCACATGGACTGCTGCGGTTCAGGAAGGCAGCTCACCACCACCTTCTCAAGAACAATTAGGGATGGGCAATAAATTCTGGCCTAGCCAACAAAGCCCACATCCCATAAATTAAAGAAAAACTATGGTTGATGGGAATCACGTGCTCAAGGATAAGTAACCTGGGTGAGCCTAACTGCTCAACATCGCACCTTCTACTGGGCACTTTGGTTCAAAAATCATCTTCATAATAAAATGGGCAGGTCTGAAGTAAATGCAGAAAACATATGTATTCCCTACGAGTATTCCACTATTTGATTCAGCTACCCACACGCCTATTTAGCTCAGTTGGCTAGATAGCTGGTTTGTGATGCAAAACAAGACCAGAGGCCTGTACCGGCTGAGGTTATTCATGAAGGCCCTGCCTTCTCAACCTGAGGTGTGGTGATCCTCAGGTTAAATCGCTACTACTCAGCTCTCCCCTCAGAGGGGAAAGTAGCCTATGGCCATCTGGGACTATGGCTGCTTTACTTACAGGAGAGACTTCTGAATGGAGCGTGGGGGAGTGGGGTGTATGTTCATGAGACCTGTTCCAAAGATCAGCCAAATTTGCACATTGCGATGTTCCGGTACAAATCAAAATTCTGTTGAACTTCCTCTCATACTGAAACGTTTCCAGGAATTGTGTTAAGACTGTTTTGGAATGGTTCAAGTGCGTGCAACAATGTGATAGCATTGCTCTCATTAAAATCTCGCTCTCCTTCCCCCTCCCCGCCCCTGTCATTTCATCTCTTTCCACTTTTGTCACAGGGAAGTCACCAAGAGGCCCACATGCTGACTCCGGTTCTCCTGCAGGGGGCATCCTCTCGCCTGGCATCTCCGCAGGCGTGAGGGAAAAGCGTTCAAGTAGAGAAGGGCATCCATCCAGTTTGAGCATTTTCTGAAATGCTTCCAAAGAACAAGTCCAAATGATCGCCAGAGAGGAGAACATCACCAGGAAACGACAACCATTTGCACTACGTCGATAAGACCATTTAGCGTGAGTGATGACTGTGATGCCTTCAAGGTGAGTTCTCCTGCGGAGCTCATGATGAAAAATAAAGTCATTAGTGGAGCTTTGTTACGATTTAAGAGGATTTGCTCGTTCCATACACAGCAGCCTGCCTTCAAAAACCCCATGAATCAGCACCCAGGGGAAATAAAAATGATAAATATATATTCCGTCAGCCCTAGTAATGGACAGCGTAATCCTAGTCATCGGGATTTGGGGGAAAAGGGCGAAGATATAAACCAAATTATTTTGAGCAAACCTTCCTGAAGTGTTGGGTGCTCTGAGATACAGACGAACCAACACGGTTGCGATTGGTACAACGCAGTTTTATTCCTTTAAACTATTTATATTACAAACTTGGTACTCAGCACGTGGTGACTGTGTGAGTGTCTGGCTTTGAGGTCCTTGCCCTGTGCCATCTCCTGTTGGACTGCCCAGGAAGTGTCGTGTTTCTTGTTTTGTACTGTGTATGCTCTTGTCTGTGATTGGCTGTCGTGTTATGTGTGCTAATTGGTCCATTGCTCTGTCTATCATTATGTATGTGTGTATGTGCTGTGATGTTCACTTGAATATCATGACACTTCCAGCAGCGCAGGATTGGTCCACGACTGGGATGTGTCAAGATGTTGGGCCTGTTTCCCTTTCTCAATCCATTTCATTCGAACACGGAGAAAGTTTGGGGGAGCGATAGTCACCGCAGTTCGTCTCCACCCAAGTTTCTGTTTGGGGAAAAAGTAACGGATTATCACCCCAAAGCCAATGAAGTGAGCGCCCGGTCCACTGAGGGTTCCATCAATCTGGTTCAAATCGCAATGGTAAATAAAACCAGGAACTGCAATACATCCCCCTGCCCCGATCTAAGCGTCTCCGAGTGTTCAACACAGATGTGTGTGTTTTTTTTAAACCATTCTTACTAAATTGGAAACCATTTTCAGTTTTGTACAGCGGCAGGGTTGACCCCAGCACACAGCCCTTTACCAGCTCTCTCTGTTTCTGTCGGCAATTTACTTCGATCTCTTGTGTCTTTGGGGTGAAAAAGGGAGCGAAGAGACTGTCCCCAGGGTCACTGATGTGTTAGTCTGAAACACTTGGGGAGGGAGGGAAAGTGGGCATTAATAACAGGAAGTGCTGGGTGAAGAGAGAAACAAGGGTTAATGTTTCGGATCTAAATGGCCCTTCTACAGAACAGAGAAATTGTGGACAGCGCCGAGTTAGAAAACACCATGGAATGAAACCACTGGAAGATATTCTAGCACATTGTCAGAGTCACATAAACATTGATGCTCATTATGTCCCTAGCTCTGCCATGGATAATTTGTTTGCATTTAGAAATTTTACTTGACTTTGGGACCATTAAGCTACACTTTCAAATGGAAGGAACCCTCCCCATGATGGGGCACCAATAACAACAGGGGTCTGTATTAATTTAGCGCCTTTAATGTAATAAAAATGTCCTATTTCCCTTCACTAAGGCATTATAAAATCGAAATATTTTATTTATTTTCAAATAACTTTAGAGTCCCCAATTATTTATTTTCCAATTAAGGGGAAATTTAGCACCTGCACATCTTTGGGTTGTGGGGGCGAAACCCACGCAGACACGAGGAGAATGAGCAAACTCCACACAGACAGTGACCCAGGGCCGGGATTCGAACCCGGGTCCTCAGCGCCATAGGCAGCAATGCTAACCACTGTGCCACATGCCGTCCTCACCAAAATATGATACTGAACTACATCAGGTGGTATTCAGTCACATGACCAAACGCTTGATCGAAGAGGCAGGTTTCAAGGAATGTCTTAAAGGAGAAAAGCAGGCGAGGTTTAAGGGAGGGAATTCCAGAACTTGGGCCCAGGCAGCTCAAGACATGGCCCCCAGTGGTGGAGGGATTAAAATCAGGCATGCTCAAGAGTTCAGAGTTAGAGGAGTACAATTACTTTGGAGAGTTGTGGGGCTGAGAGGAGATCACAGAGGTAGGGAGGGGCCGAGGCTGTGGAAAACACAGATGAGAGTTTTCAAATGGAAGCCTTGCTGAAGCAGGAGCCAATCAGCAAGCACTGGGGTGAGGGCTGAACACTAGGTAGCACACGGGCAGCAGAGTATTGGATGACCTCAAGTTTACAGAGGGTAGGATGTGGGAATCCAGCCAGGGGTGCAGTAGAATAGCCAAGTCTGGAGAGAGCATGAGGGTTTCAGCAGCCGAGGAGCTGACGTAGATGATTATAGGTGATGTTGCAGAACCCAGTGCAGACCAGGAAGCCCTCTCATTATTCTATGTTATTTGTCACTGTTATGTAATATGTATTATTGCTGTTATGATCATTTGAAAGGAACTTGCAAACTCATTCACACAGTAATGTTGTGTCCCATGGTTCTACTTCTGGTCTTATGTTCATTTAGAATCACTTTCAGCTGGTTCACTCTGGGTCCTTCCATTTGTGTATAGACCACAGATGTGATCATCAGTAACTCGTTAGATGTTCACCTAACATTCCTCTGCCTAATTCATTTATCATTATGGCTGCATCTGAACAGAACAGAGTTAATGGACATCCATTGATTCATTTATTCCATTAATCCATCGCCTAGGAGTCAGAAATGAACGAAAACCCCAGAACGTGAGAACATCATTTAAGGTAACACTTCATTGAAGTATTTACTCAGTTACTCACACAACAAGAATTTGACCCTTAGTAGTTGTACAATCCTTCTCATCTACTGCACTGTTGATCTACATGGAGTGTTGCATTGCTACGGTTACCCCTCCTTTGCTGTCATGGAAATTCAAAGTCTCAGCTGCATTTTCTCTTAGCAAATCCAGCTGGACTGAAAGGATCCTCTGATGATTTTGGAAGAACAATGGGGATTTCTGCCAACATCTTTGCTCACCTCTTTCCTTTAACCAACAGCAAAACACAGTCAGGCCATCAATTCCGTTACTGGTTGTGTGACGTTGCTGTGTGCACAATAAATATGTTGTTCACCAACAATACAACAGCGACTGTACTTCAAAATAATACATTTTATATGGTGGACTTTGAGATCTTTCTCAGAGGTGTGATGAAGTGGTATATAAATGAGAGCCTTTGATTTCTTGAGATGTGTAACCATATTGAATAACAACAACCTGTATTTATGTGGTTTCCCCTATTGGAGTAAATGTTCCGAGTTGCTCCATAGGGAGAAACAAAAAAATGGACGCTAAAAAATGGACATGCATTTAACTAGTGCCTTTCACAACCTCAGGATGTCCCAAAGCGCTTTATAGTGGAAATGTTGGGAGATCACAAAAAGCATGGTTATGGATTTAGATCTTAAAGATGGGGAGAAATGTGGCAAAACAGAGAGGTTTAGTGACTGAATTTCACAGAGAATAGCGTTACTCAAAGAGCTAATCCATCTTCCTCCTTCAGCTGTATATTTTCAATATTTAATATCTTTTTTTTTAAGGGCAATTTATCATGGCCAATCCACCGAACCTGCACATCTTTGGACTGTGGGAGGAAACCAGAGCAACCGGAGGAAACCCACGCAGTCACGGGGAGAACGTGCAGACTCTACACAGCCAGTGACCCAAGCCGTGAATTGAACCAGGGACCCTGGAGCTGTGAGGTAACTGTGCTAACCACTGAGCTACTGCGCTGCCCAACATTTAATCTCTTTTATGTGTGCATATGTCAGTATTACAAATTTCTATTTTATCCAGGGTAATTTGGAATGACTTAAAATTGATAGATTAATGCTTGACTTTACATAGCATCAGATGATGTTAAAGCAGCCCAAAGTGAGTTAGTTTTGAAGTGCAGCACTGTGGTAAACATGTTAGCCATTCTGAGTCAGCCAACTCCACCAAACATCCATGAGGAAAGCGACAATTTCTGTTGGTGATATAGGTGAAGCGACTTGGACTAAGATGATAGGAGAAATACATGGACTCAGTATTGACTCTGCTGGTGACCAATTTCCAATTGTCTGCCACCAAAAGCCCAGTGATGATGTTTTAGTCAACTTATTTTTGTCTGCCTTCACCAACCTGCAAAGGATGAGGAACTCGTCACATTTTAAGTGACACCATCGCCCACAGATTATTTTTCTACTTACACATATGCTCCATTGGCTTCTTAGAATAAGGAGTTATTGTTTAAAAGCAGTATCTTCCTTTCATTACTTACAAGAAACTTTGTATGGAGAGTAAATAACTAGGTTCCCAAGACAGAGGAGATTTAGTACATTTCCAACAATGAGCAATTCACAGATCGGTCACTTGGAGCAATTCATGATGATTTCAATGCTCTGATGGATTTAGACTACAGTAGAAATGTAAGGACAACATTCAATTCATTTACCCCCTCAATAGGATTTGGTTTTTACAGGGCTTGTCCACGATGTTTATACTGATTGACTCTTTGAAAACCTTTCTCACTCGGCATCAGAAAATCTCAATTGTTTTCTGATGCTTAATTTGATCCATCTGAATGGGCTACAATGATTGAGACAATCTGGTGTTTGCACTTTGACCTCCTGCAGCAGCTGGACACCAAATTGCGGATTGCCATCAAAGACTGCGTGGAAAACAAATCTGGGGTGATGAACAACTTAATGGAAAATAGAATGACCAGGCTCTCGTTCAGGCATTAGAAGACTAATTTTTGCAAGGATGCATTGGCGTTAAGTGGCGAGTCAGAGGTGTAAAATGTTTCTGTGTGCCAAAAACTACTGATGACATTAGAACAAAAGGGCATGTCATGACCCTGGTCATCGCCAGACCTAGAAAATTGGGACAATCAAAGGTGGCCCTTCACCCCTAGGCCCATGGCGAATAAAGAAAGGAAGAAAAGAAAGGAAGAATGGTGCCAACCTTCCCCCCACCTGAAAATCATATGATTTTTGTCATTGATATAATCATTGACTTTGCCAAAAACATTGTCCAGTTAAAGAGATGTCCCTTCCATTTATTCAAAAATGATAAAACACATTACAGACCTCCACACATTCACTACATTCTATTTACAATCAAACATGCAGAAATTCTAAACTTTTGTCAATTTAACTGATGTGGAGAAAGCAGAAAAGCTTAATGGTTTTAGCTTAATATGAAAGTATGTTCCTCCCACAATTTTTTTAAAATTACCCCTAGGATGGAGAATCAATTGACAATGTTCATGGCTCCTGCATAACACCTTTTTGCTCTTGGTCTGTATAATATGTTTTTTCTTTTCTGTATAGTTTCAGTGGGGCTATGGAATGCACGTAATCTCTTCACTATGATGTACAATATTAACCTTCACACTGTCATAGTTAAAGAACAAGCTTCCAGCTGTTGATAACTTTTGGTTGGCTCTTAATTTGGTTCTGTTTAATCACGTTTGCTCAAGAGTCGCCAGGTATCTTTTGACACCGCCACAAGGTTCAGAACCGAATACTGATCAATGACTCGATACACCAGTTAGTAAGTTCAAAAGCAATGCTCATTTATTTACACACGATCAAATCTACTCATGCATAAACACTACAAACTAAACTACCACTATTACTAAAGCCTATACTTAGCTTCGGGCGCCCACTCAGTCAGAGGAACAATGGCCGTTGCTCGGTTCTGAGGCTGCTTGGTTGAGCTGTTTACAGGGTAGCAACTAGGAGCGTCTATCTCGTAGCGTGCGTTGACTTGGGACTTACTTGGTCTGATTCAGCTGCTAGACAGGTCTCTCTCTTCGGTGAGAGCCAAAGCCAAAGGAGGGTGTTTCTCCCTTGGGGATACCTTTTACACGGAAAAGAGCTTTGCACTCTTTTGGGCGGGCCTTGAACGTGGCCTCAACTAATTGGGTCTTTCCCAATCATCTGTATTGATTTTCCTCCAATAGAGGAGTGGTTCCCTGATCGCTGGGCGTGTCCTGGTGACTGTCAGTCTGCTTTGTCTTAGCTTCTTCTGGCACCGGGGAGTCTGCCTTAACATTGTGTATCTAAATGTTTCCCTTTTGTCCCCGGAGATGGCTTATTAGTATGTAGATTGCTTGCAGTTTCTGTCCTGTCTGAGCGTTTGAGGTTCTAATCAACAGACAGACCTTGCACCTGCTTGTTTCTTAGCATTGTCCAATTTTCCCTGCATTCTTTGCAAGTGTCCATTTTGTAATCGGGACGTGGCCATCCCAGATGGCTATAGAGCACAAAGGAAAACTTGCATTTATACACCACTATCAAAATGGTAAAATGGCCCAAGCATCTTCTCAGGAATAATTATCAGACTGAAATTCGACACCAAGTCACATAAGGAGATTTTAGGACAGATGATCAAAAAAGTTGGACAGAGTGCTCGTTTTTACAGAAGAGAGTGAGCTAGAGAGCTGGCGAGGCTTAGACAGGGAATTCCAGAGTTTGGGATCTATGTATCTGAAGGCCCAGCCATCACTGGTGGAACAATTAAAATTGGTGATGCAGAAAAGAACAGAATTGAAGGAGTGCAGAGACTGTGGTTACGTACACCCTAGTTATACAGCAATTGTCTTTAAGCTGCAAGGATACTTGCCCTGTAATAAGTTTTATTGTCGCCGGACTATATTTAAACTCCAGGAGATTTCAATTAAATAGGAAAAAAATAAAGGCACTCAGTATTCTTTGCTTGTCGAGGAAGTAGCAGAAAGTAATTCTGCGTGTACAATCTTAAACAAACTAAAATGAAAGTTATCAAATGCAAAAGCAGGAGAATTTCTGGCACCGTCAACAGTGCAAAAAAATATAAATCATAATGTCAGATCTTAAAGGTTAGCATCATCTGTCAATAAGGGAAAGGTGTAATTCATATGAAAGCAAAGTGAATATAATTAAACAGCACTGTCATTTTACTTTTCAAAATGTGAAAATTCTAATTCCTTTATGTTGTGACATTGAAAAATCCATACTAATCTGCACTAAAGTAAAATTGAGTTTATATTATAACAGCAAAATGATTCCACCCCAAAATAAATCTTTAAACAAGGAACTTTAAGTTGTTACAATCTCAGTTAATATTATAACTGGATGGGAAGGTTCCAGAATGAAAGCCTGCCTCAAAAGAT
This sequence comes from Scyliorhinus torazame, assembly GCF_047496885.1. Classification (NCBI taxonomy): domain Eukaryota; kingdom Metazoa; phylum Chordata; class Chondrichthyes; order Carcharhiniformes; family Scyliorhinidae; genus Scyliorhinus; species Scyliorhinus torazame. Next base: position 61,818,842 of record NC_092707.1, read on the forward strand.
CATGGGCGGGTTCCTGCATCTGCAGGCAGTGGGATCCACCATCGCTACAGCCGGCCAATGGGGTTTCCCATTGTGAGCACCCCCACGCCATTGGGAAATCAGCGGGCATGTGTGCGCTGCCAGCGAAGTGGAGGATCCTGCCGACGGAGAATCCCGCACCATAACTTTTACTTTTTTTTCAAAACACGGAGGAACAGAGTCACCAGGGGCTACCAATTAGCTTTTAACAACCAATTTTTAAAATTAAACATGGAAAGTTTGACTATAATACAATACTCCTTCACTCCCACTTATGTTTACAAGTGTTCACAGATTTTAAGGAAAACACAGGGTACAAAGTATGCCTTATGCCATAATGTTATCAGTAAACACACAGTTCCTGTAACCCAACAGGCTAACAGTGGTCCGACACAGCCAATCTGGAACCAAGTGGCAGATGCCACTGAGATTTCTCCTCAGAATCCCCCCCAGACGATTGTCACACAATTGTTTCCGCATTCCACTCTCAAAAGGACACATTTAAATTGTTCTCTCAAATCAATGCTTCCTGTTAGCTCTTTTCATCAAGGATCCACCTCCGGGTTTTGCAACTCACCTTTCAAACAAGGCATTCTCTCAGCTGTTTTAACAAGGATCTACCTCCAGGTTTTCCAACTCTCTTTTCATTATTTCTTTGTCTTGAATTGGAACATGCATCCAAACTTCTATACAAACGCTCAAATGCTCAGTCTCCAACATAATAATTTGTATTCAAAGGCTGGAAATAAGGACACCTAATTTCTGATTGCTTCAGATATGTAGCTTTTCTATAGCCATCCTCATCATCTCATCTCTTCTCTTCCCAGGTCTGACTTTAACTTCAATGAATCGCACCCTGTTTAATTGCAGTTCCCCTTTGTTTCTTTCAACTTCAATATTCCTGTAGTTTCTTTTCCATTCCCTGATTTCTAGAACCAACTGTCCTTCAGTTTAGCTCTTGTGTTCATTACTCCATTGTATGGCTTTCCTGCTACTAGCAGAGTTGAAAGCTGTTCCTTGTCTAGCTTGCTATACCAGCTGCCTGGATCCAGTTAAACACTAAAACTCAAAAGGGCTGAGGGCGGCATGGTGGCGCAGTGGTTAGCGCTGCCACCTATGGCGCTGAGGACCCGGGTTCGATACCGGGCCCGGGTCACTGTCTGTGTGGAGTTTGCACATTCTCCCCCGTGTCTGCGTGGGTTTCACCCCCACAACCCAAGGATGTGTAGGTTAGGTGGATTGGCCATGCTTAATTGGAAAAACTAATAATTGGGTATTCTAAATGAATTTATTTTTTAAACTCAAAAGGTCTTCTCCTTGCAGTGACCCCTGGTTGCTAAGCAACATCACGGGCGGGATTCTCTTATCCCGCGGCAGAGTGTCCACGCCATCATAAACACCGTCGCGTTTGACGACGGCGTGAACGGGCCGCTGCCAGGACTAATTCTGGCCCCTACGGGCAGCCAGCACGGCGCTGGAGCGGTTTGTGCCACTCCAGCTGCCGATCCCGGCGCGAACTGGGCGCCGCGGGATCCGCGCATGCGCAATGGTGCCGGCGCTATCGCGCACATGCGCAGTGGCCTCCTTCTACGTGCCGGCCCGATGCAACATGGCGCAGGACTACAGGGGCCGGCGCGTAGGAAGGGAGGCCCCCAGCCTGAGAGGCTGGCCCGCCGATCGGTGGGCCCCGATCGTGGGCCAGGGTGCATCGGAGGCCCCCCCCCCCCCCGAGTGGGCGCCCTCCTCCGCCCCCCCCCCACAGGCCGCCACCCGACCCTTCCACGCTGAGGGCCCGCTGGCTGAGAGCAGGTTAGAACGGTGCTGGCGGGACTCAGCGTTTCCACGACGGCCGCTCGGCCCATCCCGGCCCGAGAATCGGAGGGCCGGACGCGTAGAGCAGCCCACGACTGGCGCCCTGCCAAACACGGCGGCGCCAATGGCACCGATTCTCCGCTGTGTGGAGAATTGCGTGCACGCGTCGGGGCGGCGTGGCCCGGTCACGGGTATTTTCCGGCGGCCCCGGGCTGAGAGAATCCTGCCCCACATTCTTCCCTCCAGCTCCTGTTTACTTTTCTCGTTGCAAACTCTCCCAGCAGTGGTGTTACGGCACCTTGGCTAGTGTGCGGTTAATTCCAGCCCCATTTGATCCAGAGTTACAACATAATTGACATTAATAAATAATTCTGAGAAAAACATCCGAATTCTTGGCCCGTGGCTGCCCAATAACTATAGTCACTAGGTTTGTAAAATTAAACACAATTAATTTTCTTAATAACAGTAACTGTAATTAAATATGCAGCAAATGCAACAGGTTAACATTTATCTAATGCCTAACACCACTCTTTAACTCACCCTCCACACACAGACAAATCACTAACAGATTCAAAAACAGCTTCTTTCCTGCTGTTACCAGACTTCTAAATGACCCTCTTATGGATTGATCTGATTAATACTACACTTCTGTATGTTTCACCCGTTGCCTCCTGTGGCTATGTATTTACATTGTGTATCTTGTGCTGCCCTATTATGTATTTTCCTTTCATGTACAGGATTAAAGGCAGGATTCTTGGAAGTGTGGAGCAAACAGAGGGATCCTGGGGTCCACGTATATAGATCCCTCAAAGTTGCCACCCAGGTTGATAGGGTTAAGAAGGCATATGGTGTGTTGGCTTTCATTAACAGGGGGACTGAGTTTAAGAGCCGTGAGGCTTTGCTGCAGCTTTATAAAATCCTACTTAGACCACACTTGGAATATAGTGTCCAGTTCTGGTCGCCTCATTATAGGAAGGATGTGGATGGTTTGGAGAGGGTGCAGAGGAGATTTACCAGAATGCTGCTTGGACTGGAGGGCATGTTTTATGAAGAAAGGTTGAGGGAGCTAGGGCTTTTCTCTCTGGAGAGAAGAAGGCAGAGAGGTGACTTGATAGAGGTGTACAAGATGATCAGAGGCATGGATAGAGTGGGTAGCCAGAAACTTTTCCCCAGGGTGGAAATGGCTGTCACGAGGGGACATAATTTTAAGGTGATTGGAGGAAGGTATGGGGGAGATGTCAGAGGTAGGTTCTTTACACAGAGAGTGGTGGGTGCGTGGAACAAACTGCCAGCGGAGGTGGTGGAGTCAGAGTCATTAGGGACATTTAAGCAACTTTTGGACAGGCACATGGACAGCAGTAAATTGAAGGTGTGTAGGTTAGGTTGATCTTAGATTAGGGTAAATGGTCGGCACAACATCGTGGGCTGAAGGGCCTGTACTGTGCTGTACTGTTCTGTGTTCTATGTACTAAATGTTCTGTTTGAGCCGCAAGCAGAAATATACTTTTCACTGTGCCTCGGTACACGTAACAATAAACAAATCCATTCCAAACACACACACACAAGACTGACAAACAAACACAGAGGGGAAAAGAGGGATGTAAAAATAACAATGAAAGTAAAAATATACAAGGTCGATTTCGGCGGCGTGAGAGCAGCTGGTTAGTCAGTTTCAGCGGGAGCATTGCGGAAGGAGGTTGCTGGGAGGTAAGTCAACCTTTAAAAGCACTTCTCTTTGCAGGGGCAGGCCAGTCGATTTCGGCGGCGTGAGAGCAGCTGGTTAGTCAGTTTCAGCGGGAGCATTGCGGAAGGAGGTTGCTGGGAGGTAAGTCAACCTTTAAAAGCACTTCTCTTTGCAGGGGCAGGCCAGTCGATTTCGGCGGGAGTGGAGCTGGCTGGTTAGTCAATTTCAGCAGGAGCTGAGAATTTTTCTTTTTTTTTTAAATTAGTTTTTTAGGCGGGAACAGGAAGTCGACCCGCGGACGTCTGGGAAGACCCTCACCAATAAATTCTGGTGGAGAGGAAACCCGAGACACTACACGTGTAGTGTCTCCCACCCGCCCTCCTCCTCTAACCTAATAATAAAACCCTTTGGTCTGAGGTAAGTACCATATTTTTATTATATTATTATTATTTTTTATAAAAATTTAATTTAGTTGTTAGCCAGATCTTGGTAGAAGGTTAGAGGAATGGCAGGGAAGGGAGTGCAATGTTCCTCCTGCAGGATGTTTGAGGTGAGGGATGCAGTTAGTGTCCCTGCTGATTTTACCTGCAGGAAGTGCTGCCATCTCCAGCTCCTCCAAGACCGAGTTAGGGAACTGGAGCTGGAGTTGGAAGAACTTCGGATCATTCGGGAGGCAGAAGGGGTCATAGATAGCAGCTTCAGGGAATTAGTTACACCAAAGATTGGAGATAGGTGGGTAACTGTAAGAGGGACTGGGAAAAAACAGTCAGCGCAGGGATCCCCTGCGGTCGTTCCCCTGAGAAACAAGTATACCGCTTTGGATACTTGTGGGGGGGGGGACTTACCAGGGGTAAGCCATGGGGTACGGGCCTCTGGCACGGAGTCTGTCCCTGTTGCTCAGAAGGGAAGGGGGGAGAGGAGCAGAGCATTAGTAATTGGGGACTCTATAGTCAGGGGCACAGATAGGAGATTTTGTGGGAGCGTGAGAGACTCACGTTTGGTATGTTGCCTCCCAGGTGCAAGGGTACGTGATGTCTCGGATCGTGTTTTCCGGGTCCTTAGGGGGGAGGGGGAGCAGCCCCAAGTCGTGGTCCACATTGGCACCAACGACATAGGTAGGAAAGGGGACAAGGATGTCAGGCAGGCTTTCAGGGAGCTAGGATGGAAGCTCAGAACTAGAACAAACAGAGTTGTTATCTCTGGGTTGTTGCCCGTGCCACGTGATAGTGAGATGAGGAATAGGGAGAGAGAGCATTTAAACACGTGGCTACAGGGATGGTGCAGGCGGGAGGGTTTCAGATTTTTGGATAACTGGGGCTCTTTCTGGGGAAGGTGGGACCTCTACAGACAGGATGGTCTACATCTGAACCTGAGGGGCACAAATATCCTGGGGGGGAGATTTGTTAGTGCTCTTTGGGGGGGTTTAAACTAATGCAGCAGGGGCATGGGAACCTGGATTGTAGTTTTAGGGTAAGGGAGAATGAGAGTATAGAGGTCAGGAGCACAGATTTGACGTCGCAGGAGGGGGCCAGCGTTCAGGTAGGTGGTTTGAAGTGTGTCTACTTCAATGCCAGGAGTATACGAAACAAGGTAGGGGAACTGGCAGCGTGGGTTGGTACCTGGGACTTCGATGTTGTGGCCATTTCGGAGACATGGATAGAGCAGGGACAGGAATGGATGTTGCAGGTTCCGGGGTTTAGGTGTTTTAGTAAGCTCAGAGAAGGAGGCAAAAGAGGGGGAGGTGTGGCGCTGCTAGTCAAGAGCAGTATTACGGTGGCGGAGAGGATGCTAGATGGGGACTCTTCCGAGGTAGTATTGGCTGAAGTTAGAAACAGGAAAGGAGAGGTCACCCTGTTGGGAGTTTTTTATAGGCCTCCTAATAGTTCTAGGGATGTAGAGGAAAGGATGGCGAAGGTGATTCTGGATATGAGCGAAAGTAACAGGGTAGTTATTATGGGAGACTTTAACTTTCCAAATATTGACTGGAAAATATATAGTTCGAGTACAATAGATGGGTCGTTTTTTGTACAGTGTGTGCAGGAGGGTTTCCTGAAACAATATGTTGACAGGCCAACAAGAGGCGAGGCCACGTTGGATTTGGTTTTGGGTAATGAACCAGGCCAGGTGTTGGATTTGGAGGTAGGAGAGCACTTTGGGGACAGTGACCACAATTCGGTGACGTTTACGTTAATGATGGAAAGGGATAAGTATACACCGCAGGGCAAGAGTTATAGCTGGGGGAAGGGCAATTATGATGCCATTAGACGTGACTTGGGGGGGATAAGGTGGAGAAGTAGGCTGCAAGTGTTGGGCACACTGGATAAGTGGGGCTTGTTCAAGGATCAGCTACTGCGTGTTCTTGATAAGTATGTACCGGTCAGACAGGGAGGAAGGCGTCGAGCGAGGGAACCGTGGTTTACCAAGGAAGTGGAATCTCTTGTTAAGAGGAAGAAGAAGGCCTATGTGAAGATGAAGTGTGAAGTTTCGGTTGGGGCGATGGATAGTTACAAGGTAGCGAGGAAGGATCTAAAGAGAGAGCTAAGACGAGCAAGGAGGGGACATGAGAAGTATTTGGCAGGAAGGATCAAGGAAAACCCAAAAGCTTTCTATAGGTATGTCAGGAATAAGCGAATGACTAGGGAAAGAGTAGGACCAGTCAAGGACAGGGATGGGAAATTGTGTGTGGAGTCTGAAGAGATAGGCGAGATACTAAATGAATATTTTTCGTCAGTATTCACTCAGGAAAAAGATAATGTTGTGGAGGAGAATGCTGAGCCCCAGGCTAATAGAATAGATGGCATTGAGGTACGTAGGGAAGAGGTGTTGGCAATTCTGGACAGGCTGAAAATAGATAAGTCCCCGGGACCTGATGGGATTTATCCTAGGATTCTGTGGGAGGCCAGGGAAGAGATTGCTGGACCTTTGGCTTTGATTTTTATGTCATCATTGGCTACAGGAATAGTGCCAGAGGACTGGAGGACAGCAAATGTGGTCCCTTTGTTCAAAAAGGGGAGCAGAGACAACCCCGGCAACTATAGACCGGTGAGCCTCACGTCTGTAGTGGGTAAAGTCTTGGAGGGGATTATAAGGGACAAGATTTATAATCATCTAGATAGGAATAATATGATCAGGGATAGTCAGCATGGCTTTGTGAAGGGTAGGTCATGCCTCACAAACCTTATTGAGTTCTTTGAGAAGGTGACTGAACAGGTAGACGAGGGTAGAGCAGTTGATGTGGTGTATATGGATTTCAGCAAAGCGTTTGATAAGGTTCCCCACGGTAGGCTATTGCAAAAAATACGGAGGCTGGGGATTGAGGGTGATTTAGAGATGTGGATCAGAAATTGGCTAGCTGAAAGAAGACAGAGGGTGGTGGTTGATGGGAAATGTTCAGAATGGAGTACAGTCACAAGTGGAGTACCACAAGGATCTGTTCTGGGGCCGTTGCTGTTTGTCATTTTTATCAATGACCTAGAGGAAGGCGCAGAAGGGTGGGTGAGTAAATTTGCAGACGATACTAAAGACACCAGACGGTGGTGTTGTCGATAGTGTGGAAGGATGTAGCAGGTTACAGAGGGATATAGATAAGCTGCAGAGCTGGGCTGAGAGGTGGCAAATGGAGTTTAATGTAGAGAAGTGTGAGGTGATTCACTTTGGAAGGAATAACAGGAATGCGGAATATTTGGCTAATGGTAAAGTTCTTGAAAGTGTGGATGAGCAGAGGGATCTAGGTGTCCATGCACATAGATCCCTGAAAGTTGCCACCCAGGTTGATAGGGTTGTGAAGAAGGCCTATGGAGTGTTGGCCTTTATTGGTATAGGGATTGAGTTCCGGAGTCGGGAGGTCATGTTGCAGCTGTACAGAACTCTGGTACGGCCGCATTTGGAGTATTGCGTACAGTTCTGGTCACCGCATTATAGGAAGGACGTGGAGGCTTTGGAGCGGGTGCAGAGGAGATTTACCAGGATGTTGCCTGGTATGGAGGGAAAATCTTATGAGGAAAGGCTGACGGACTTGAGGTTGTTTTCGTTGGAGAGAAGAAGGTTAAGAGGAGACTTAATAGAGGCATACAAAATGATCAGGGGGTTGGATAGGGTGGACAGTGAGAGCCTTCTCCCGCGGATGGATATGGCTGGCACGAGGGGACATAACTTTAAACTGAGGGGTAATAGATATAGGACAGAGGTCAGAGGTAGGTTCTTTACGCAAAGAGTAGTGAGGCCGTGGAATGCCCTACCTGCTACAGTAGTGAACTCGCCAACATTGAGGGCATTTAAAAGTTTATTGGATAAACATATGGATGATAATGGCATAGTGTAGGTTAGATGGCTTTTGTTTCGGTGCAACATCGTGGGCCGAAGGGCCTGTACTGCGCTGTATTGTTCTATGTTCTATGTTCTAAGGCTTTGTTTCACATCTTTCTTCAATCTAGGCTTTCAATTCAAAATTTCGGCTTTCAGTCTGTAATGATTTTCACTGTAGATTAATTTAGGTCACTGCAGTTTGTTTTTGAAAACTCACCACTATTCTTAGAAATCCCCCTATACCAAAAAGGGCCGACAGTCTAAATGGTGAACAGGGATTCTCACTCCCTGACCGGAGTGGGTGCTATTCAGGTCAAACTATGTTTTCAAGTTATCCCCCAGTATAACCCATACCTTCACCGAAGATTTCATCTACTTACCACTTAGTACCATCAATCTTGGGTCCCGCATTGTTAAATAAGTAAAGTAGACTTTGGAATAACCACAGTTTCAGGTTAAATTAAGTTATTTTATTATTATTATTTTTCTTTTAAAAGCTGCAATTACTTTCTTTATAGAAAGGAAAAAGATCTTGCTTCTTGATCCTTCTGGTTGGTTGAAGGGACCTTCAGGCCCAACTTGACAATCAATCTTTTTAAAATCTGGTCTTCTTTAGATGTATTCGCTGATGAGCTCAGTTGCTGTGTCCTATCTTTCCCATGTACCGAGCTATGAGAGCTGACTCTGCTGGCTATCTCTGAGCTAACTCTGAGCTGACTCTTTAAATTCTGGTCTTCCTTAGATGTATCAGCTATTTTAGCTCGGCTGTTATGCCTTGTCTCTTTCCCATGGCCAAGCTGACTGTAATCTGACTCCGCTTCTCAGCCTCTCTCTGAGTTCTGGTTCTGTGTTGTTCCTGCTCTGGTCTCTAGGTTTATATATTTTTCTAACAGTTATTAAGTTTTTATGACTTTATTGTAAAGTAACATTTTTCACTTTGATTGTAAAAAGTATCTTTGATCTAAACATTCTAATCCAACTAAGTATTCATTTTGATATGACTTCACCTCATAGATCTTATTACATTGTGTCTTTTGTGATGTTCAAAATGCTTTGACTTCAAGAGGTGTTACTTTTAATTCCTGTGATTTCTATCGTTTTATTTTCCAATTGTGTCCTCAGCTCATAATTTTGACTTTGATTTTGGCTTTAAATTATGTTTCTCGTAGACTGATAGTCTCCAGTTTTCTTTAATTTACCTGGTATTAGCAAATTTTCACACCTAGAATTCTCACCAAATTCAACTAAACCTCATCCATGCTTTTCCAGATGCTTAATAAGATAGTTACTTTCAATGAAGGTGTGAGCCATTGTTTTTGGCTTCATTCAAAATCCTGTTTGTCTTATTTGCTAAGCCTGCTTGACCAAGGATATCTGCATTGTACAATCCTGCTCTTTGCAGCTGCTGTTAACCCTTTGTGGGATCTTGCCCTGTATTCTCTCATGTTTCTCTCAGACCAGATATTGCCAGACTTCCATGTTTCAAATGACACATTTTCCATATTTTCAATAACAAGTTTCAGTGGCTAGGCACCTTTTCTGGAGAAAACAAGAGAGAGAGAGAGAGAGTTCTGAGTGTTCAGGACCCCACTGTGCTTTCCTCTGTTCTCTGAAAAATCATTCCACTCATGTAGGATCCAATCCCCTGGGCAGTCACTGGGCAGAACACGGCCTTCTGGCCAATTCATTGCCTACAAGCCAACCAATCGAACCAAGTCCCTCTGATCTTTCTTGGGTGCCAAAAATGCTGATTTTTCAAAGCTCGCACAGTGTACTATTTTGCAATTTTTGAGCTCCTCACTTCCACTGCTCGACTTAAAGACACATGTCCATTAAACATCCATGGATCAAAAATGATAACGGCAAAATAAAAGAAATGGGAAATGAGGGAATCAACAGGAAGGAGCCTTTACTTTAAAAAAAATAAATTTGAAGTACCCAATTCTTTTTTTTTCCTATTAAGGGGCAATTTAGCGTGGTCAATTAATCTAGCCTGCATTTCTATTTGGGTTGTGAGGGTGAGACCCAAGCAGACACGAGGAGAATTTGCAAACTCCACACAGACAGTGACCTGTCCTTGGTGCCGTGAGGCAGCAGTACTAGGACGGGCCCTTACAATAGAAACACAGTTTGAACTGAAACCAAACACCTTTGTTTAAAATTAATCTAACCAGAGTTGTACCCTTTCTTACACAAACTCTAAAATTAAACCCACTTAAACCTATATACTTTTTCTAATATTTAACGATACAAATAGAGATTAATCTAAAGCTACCTCTGTTTCCTGACAAAGTATAAATATGAATATAACAAATAACTTTTAAAAATATGACTATAAAAATAAACGTAAGATTATCATAAAGTGCACAGTTGGAAAATTCCATTCGACGGGTATTTATTTTTCCATAACCCGATTCTTACCCCTCAGAAATGAGTAGCTGTATCTAGTCTTCGACATCTCTCTCTGCCTTTCTCTTGTATATGATCGTGTCAAGAGTCAGCGAAGGTCAGGCAGAAATCAGTGGCATGCAACATTATCTTAGGATCACAAATATTCAAAGCATTATTTTTGAAAGAGCACAGTTTTGTGCGATCTTTTCATTCTTCATCCACACTGTTCTACAGCTCCCCCTCCTCACTCTTCCACATTGCTGTACATATTTGTTACCTATAGTTTGGATTGTATGTTATTATATCTAATTATTATTCTCCAGTACACCGCACTGCACCATCTGCTGTACTCACAAACAAAATTACAATTTAGATGGAATTAAAATGATTTGTCCAAGGCAGATTTTTCAAGTTAAAATGTTTGGCTAAGGAGACAAAAAGCATCATACATCATCATTGTTTACTGACCAGATGTTCCACAAAAAAAACCCCCTGAACCATTCCAATTTGTCCCAGCTTCTTATTACTACGGACGGCATGATAGCACAGTGGTTAGCACTGTTGCTTTATAGCGCCAGTGTCCCAGATTTGATTCCTGTTTGGATCACTGTCTGTATGGAGCCTGCACGTTCTCCCCGTGTCTGCATGGGTTTCCTCCCACAAGTCCCGAAAGACGTGCTTGTTAGGTGAATTGGACATTCTGAATTCTCCCTCTGCGTACCCGAACAGGCGCCGGATTGTGGTGAACAGGGGATTTTCATAGTAATGCCATTGCATTGTTAATGTAGGCCTACTTGTGGCACGAATAAAGATTATTATTATTAGTTACTCATTTTGATACAAGTCTGAAGCCGGCAATGCCCTTTGATGTTGTATTGATCCCTGCCCTCGTGAAGAGAAAATATAAGAGGACTCTTCCTGGAGTCAAGGTGCCTCAATTTGAAATGCATGATGATGGAAGTCTGGAATCAACCCTTGCTGGCAAAATTGGTAATCTGTTAATTGGTAATCAGGTGGGTGTGCAATACCCCAGGTCCTGTAAGTCAATTAATAACTGGTCAACCTGGCTTCTTCATGGAATACAGAGAGGTTGGCCAGTGCCTGGGGCCAGGATTCTCCCTGCTCTGCTCTTGATAAACTTGTGAGCCAATGTCCTGACCAGTGAAAGGCCCTGGGTCGACAGTGTTCTGTGCTAGTAGACCACATGGTACTGTCTGGCTCAACTTCAGCCAGACTTTCTATATATACTTCGCTCCTTAAGCCTTGGCTCTGATAAACTGCCATGAAACTTTCTGGACTTAGGCAAGTGTACTCTATCTTGAAAGGCAAGAAGGCTTGAATTCTGCAAGTGTCAGCAAGTTTGTTGTCGATTCCGGCTTGGGTCACTGTCTGTGCGGAGTCTGCACATCCTCCCCGTGTGTGCGTGGGTTTCCTCCGGGTGCTTCGGTTTCCTCCCACAGTCCAAAGATGTGCAGGTTAGGTGGATTGGCCATGATAATTTGCCCTTAGTGTCCAAAATTGCCCTTAGTGTTGGGTGGGGTTACTGGGTTATGGGGATAGGGTGGCGGTGTTGACCTTGGGTAGGGTGCTCTTTCCAAGAGCCGGTGCAGACTCGATGGGCCGAATGGCCTCCTTCTGCACTGTAAATTCTATGAAATCTATGAAATAATAAACTGTATTTATGATACCTGAATTGAGTACAACATTAAACAAGTTCCCCTCCAAGGCACGCACCATCCTGACTTGGCACTATATTACCATTTCTTTATTGTCACTGGCTCAAAATCTTGGAACTCCCTTCCTTTTTTTCAGAAATGTTTTAATTATGTTTTTCACACTTCATGCAAAATTACCATACACACAAACAAATACCTTTAAAAGAAAACAAGAGAAACAGAACAAAAAAAAGATGAGACCCCCCCCCCCCCCACCCCCAGCAGCTAACTGCGACCCACTCTCATAAATACAATATAAATGGCCGCCATCCCCAATAGAACCCTTCAATCGACCCCCTCATGGTGTACTTAACCTCCTCGAGGTACAAAAACTCCATCCAGCCACGGCAAGGCATTCGGTGGCATTGCCAACCTCCAGCCCAACAGAATCCTCCTCTGCGCTACCAATGAGGTGATGGCCAAGACATCTGCCCCTGCACCCGTCTGCAGCTCCGGTACATCCAAAACCCCTAAAGTAGCTGCCAGGAGGCAGGGTCCTGGCTCCATATCTAGGATCACCGACATGGTATCTAAAACGGTCTTCCAAAATCCCACTAGCTTAGAACAGGACTGCACATGGTGTATGTCTGAGTGGCACATTGTGAGCTCTGTGCTCTGAGCTATCTCCTGGTAGAATGAGCGGGAACTGTGGTGTTCCCTGTTTTATAGTGCGTGTGCTCTCACTGGTGATTGGCTGTGATGTTGTGTGTGTGTTGGTTGGTCCAACTGCCTGTCCATCAGTGTGTGTGTGATTGCACCATGATATGTTAATGTGGGATATCATGACAAGTGTATTTAAGACAGATATAGATAGGTTCTTGATTAATAAGGGGATCAGGGGTTATGGGGAGAAGGCAGGAGAATGGGCCTGAGAAAATATGAGCCATGATTGAATGGCGGAGCAGACTCGATGGGCCGAGTGGGCTAATTCTGCTTCTATGTCTTATGGTCCGATGGTCTCACAGCTCCAGGGTCCCGGGTTCAATTCCGGCCTCGGGTGATTGTCTGCGTGGAATTTGCAATTTCTCCCCGTGTCTGCGTGGGTTTCTTCTGGGTGATCTGGTTTCCCCCCACTGTCCAAAGATATGCTGATTAGGTGGATCGGCCATGCTAAATGACCCCTCACTGTCCAAATGATTAGGTCGGGTTACGGGAATATGGTGGATTGCTCTTTCCGGTAGCCAGTGAAGACTTGCTGGGCTGAAAGGCCTCCTTCTGCACTGTAAATTTGAAATTAGGCAATGCTAAGCACCCTGCCTGTCTCTCCCTCTGAAGCATCCCCCCCCTCCCCGAATCCCTGCGGCCTTACCTGCCCAAATAAAACTGGAAATAAGCAGCTTGAGCTTATGGCAAAGCGACTTAAATAAAAATTAAAATCTCAGCAAGATGTTCATCTTAACCGATTGGACCCAGCCAGCCAACGATAGCAGGAGACTGTCCCATCTCTGCAAGTCCGTCTTAACTCTACCCATCAGGCTAGTATAATTCAACCTCCCAAGCTGTCCCCAACTCCCGCCACCTGGGCCTATATGGGTATCGAAAATTAGTCCCTGCCAACCGAAACGGTAACCACCCCCCCCAATCTGGCTCCCACCCTGAATCACCCACCACAAAATATTCATTCACTTGGATTGGATTTGTTTATTGTCGCGTGTACCGAGGTACAGTGAAAAGTATTTTTCTGCGAGCAGCTCGACAGATCATTAAGTACATGAGAAGAAAAGGGGATAAAAGAAAATACATAATAGGGCAACACAACACATACAATGTAACTACATAGCACTGGCATCGGATGAAGCATACAGGATGTAGTGTTGATGACGTCAGTCCATAAGAGGGTCATTTAGGAGTCTGGTGACAGTGGGGAAGAAGCTGTTTTTGAGTCTGTTCGTGCGTGTTCTCAGACTTCTGTATCTCCTGCCCGATGGAAGAAGTTGGAAGAGTGAGTAAGCCAGGTGGGAGGGATCTTTGATTATGCTGCTCGCTTTCCCCAGGCAACGGGAGGTGTAGATGGAGTCAATGGATGGGAGGCAGGTTTGTGTGATGGACTGGGCGGTGTTCATGACTCTCTGACGTTTCTTGCAGTCCTGGGCCGAGAAGTTGCCATACCAGGCTGTGATGCAGCCCGATAGGATGCTTTCTATGGTGCATCTGTAAAAGTTGGTAAGGGTTAATGTGGACATGCCAAATTTCCTTAGTTTCCTGAGGAAGTATAGGCGCTGTTGTGCTTTCTTGGTGGTAGCGTCGACGTGGGTGGACCAGGACAGATTTTTGGAGATGTGCACCCCTAGGAATTTGAAACTGCTAACCATCTCCACCTCGGCCCCATTGATGCTGACAGGGTTGTGTACAGTACTTTGCTTCCTGAAGTCAATTACCAGTTCTTTAGTTTTGCTGACACTGAGGGATAGATTGTTGTTGCTACACCACTCCACTAGGTTCTCTATCTCCCTCCTGTATTCGGACTCGTCGTTATTCGAGATCCGGCCCACTATGGTCGTATCGTCAGCAAACTTGTAGATGGAGTTGGAACCAAGTTTTGCCACGCAGTCGTGTGTGTACAGGGAGTAGAGTAGGGGGTTAAGTACGCAGCCTTGCGGGGCCCCGGTATTGAGGACTATTGTGGAGGAGGTGTTGTGTTCATTCTTACTGATTGTGATCTGTTGGTCAGAAAATCGAGGATCCAGTTGCAGAGAGGGGAGCCAAGTCCTAGGTTTTGGAGCTTTGATATGAGCTTGGCTGGGATTATGGTGTTGAAGGCGGAGCTGTAGTCAATAAATAGGAGTCTAATGTAGGAGTCCTTGTTTTCAAGATGCTCTCGGGATGAGTGTAGGGTCAGGGAAATGGTGTCTGATGTGGACCGGTTGCAGCGGTATGCGAATTGCAGTGGATCAGGGCGTTCTGGGAGTATGGAGGTGATGCGCTTCATGATCAACCTCTCAAAGCACTTCATTACGACTGAAGTCAGGGCCACTGGTCGGTAGTCATTGAGGCACGTTGCCTGGTTCTTCTTTGGTACCGATATGATGGTGGTCTTCTTGAAGCAGGTGGGGACCTCGGAGTGGAGTAGGGACAGGTTAAAGATGTCCGTGAATACCTCTGCCAGCTGGTCTGCGCAGGCTCTGAGTGCACGAACAGGGATCCCGTCCGGGCCCGTCGCCTTCCGAGGGTTAACTTTCAGGAAGGCCAATCTGACTTCGGAAGCTGTGATGGTGGGTATGGGTGAATTATGGGCTGCTGGGGCACTCGACAGCGGATTGTTGGTTACCTGCTCGAACCGAGCATAGAATGCATCGAGTTCATCGGGGAGGGGTGCGCTGCTGCCAGAGATACTGTTCGGCTTCGCTTTGTAACCCGTTATGTTGTTTAGTCCTTGCCACAACCGCCGAGAGTCTGTCTGTGACTCTAGCTTGGTTAGATATTCTCTCTTGGCATCTCTGATGGCTTTGCAGAGGTCGTACCTGGATTTCTCGTATAGGTCAGGGTCGTCTGCCTTGAACGCCTCAGATCTGTCCTTCAGTAGGGAGTCAATCTCGCGATTGAGCCATGGTTTCCGGTTGGGGAACGCACGTACTGCTTTCTTTGGCACGCAGTCGTCCACACATTTGCTGATGAAGTCTGTGACGGTGGTGGCATACTCATTTAAGTTGGTCGCTGAGTTCTTAAATATGGACCAATCTACTGTCTCTAAGCAGTCACGTAAGAGCTCATCTGTCACCTCGGACCAGCACTGCACAACCTTCTTAGCTGGATTCTCCCGCTTGAGTTTCTGCTTGTATGCCGGGAGAAGGAGCACTGTCTTATGGTCTGATTTCCCAAAGTGCGGTCGGGGGATGGAACGGTAGGCGCCCTTGATTTTTGAGTAGCAGTGGTCAAGAGTGTTGTCGCCCCTGGTGGGACAGGAGATGTGCTGGTGGAATTTTGGCAGTACACTCTTGAGGTTGGCCTTGTTGAAGTCTCTGGCCACGATGAACAAGGCCTCCGGGAGTTCTGTTTCGTAGTTGTTTATTACTGTGTATAGTTCGTCCAGCGCCTTCCTCATTTCTGCCTGGGGTGGGATGTAGACTGCTGTGATAATGGCTGAAGTGAACTCACGTGGAAGATAATATGGGCGGCACTTCACGGTCAGGTATTCCAGGTCTGGGAGCAGTAGGTCGCCAGATTCGCCACATCCAAGCACCAGGAGGAGTTGATGAGGAGGCAAACCCCTCCACCCTTCGCTTTGCCTGATGATGCCATGCGGTCCGCCCGGTGAATTGAGAAGCCTTCAGGTTGTATGGCACAGTCCGGTGAGGCGGGGGTGAGCCATGTCTCTGTGAAACAGAGCACACAGCAGTCTCTTACTTCCCTCTGGGAGGTAAGTCTGGCGTTAAGTTTATCCACTTGTTTTCAATCACTTGGACTTTGCCAGGAGTATGCTGGGTGTCATGATATTCAAACACACACATCATGATGGACACACTAACAGTCAAATCAGAGTACACAACACCACAACCAATCACAGACAAGAACACCAACCACATAAAAAGCACGAGCACGACACCTGGTGGTCAGTAGGTCTGGGGAGAAGGGAACAAGAAAGAGCTGTTAAAACATCACAAGCAGGGAACCCCCACGTGCAGAGTGCAAAGACCAAACTGTAAATAGTAAGTTTAAATAAAGTAGCGTTGTACCATATGCAACCGTGTTGGCTCATCTGTGTGTCAGAGCACCCAACACCACATGGTACAGGAGTGGATCGATACCTGCCTACTAACCTGCCATTCTGGACATGGACCACACCGACGGACCGCAGCCGATGCAAGTCGCGGGGAACCTAGGCACCAATTGGAAGCTCTACAGGCAGCGATTTGACCTGTACATCCGTGCCACCGAAAAACAGAATGTCTCGGATGACACGAAGATTGCAATGCTCCTCTTCTACGCAGGTCCGCACGCCACCGACGTCTTCAACTCACTGGTGTTCGAAGAAGGCGAAAACCAAGCCAAATATGACACGGTCATCCTCAAACTGGACCAGCACTTTCAAGTTGACGTAAATGAAAGTTTTGAAAGATACCTCTTTCAGCAACGCCTGCAAGGTAAGGAGGAGCTTTTTCAACCCTTTTTGACGCACCTCCGGATTCTAGCGCAGTCCTGTGGTTACGGCACCATCACAGAGTCCATGATCAGGGACCAGATTGTTTTTGGCGTTGCCTCTAGTGGCCTACGCCAGCAGCTTCTTAAAATGAAAAGCCTCACCTTAGCGTCTGCTGTGGAAGCCTGTGTCCTCCACGAAAATGCTACCTGCCGTTTTGCCCGATTTCAGGCGTCCGAGTTGGCACGGAGGGGGTCCCCAGCCGTCGAATCGGCAAGCCAGGCCGCCCACGACGTCGAACGCATCCAGGCCGTCGGTTACTTCCCGACCCACGGCCCGGACGACAGCGGCCGCTTCCCGCGCTTTTCGCGGTCTCCCGCGCAGGTGCGCGCCAAAAATAACGGCCACAACGAGGGACGCACTGCGCAGGCGCGCCCACCGCAAGATCGCACTGCGCATGCGCAGTGGCGCAACGAACGCCGTGACGTCATGACGTGCGGCAATTGTGGAGCTCTACATTTAAAAGGGCAATGTCCTGCAAAAAACCGACAGTGCCACAGATGTGGCAAGATGGGCCACTACGCAGCCCACTGTCGTTCGGCTCAACCCATGGATCCGGCGCATCCTCGACAATCTCGCAGACAAGTCAGGACCGTCCAGCCCACGCATCAAGACTTCCAGTTAAGTGATGCAGATGACCAGGATGCCTTCCGCGTTTCCGTCATTGATGTCAACAAGGTCAATGCCATCAATCCAGCCGATGAGTGGTGTGCCACCCTGACGGTCAACCGATCGCGCGTCGCCTTCCGTCTGGACACCGGCGCATCCGCCAACCTGATTGCTTACTCTGCAGTCCAGGCCATGAAGGTCAAACCACCCATCACGCCATCCCGGCTCAAGATGGTTGACTATAACGGGAACGTCATCCCGTCCATAGGATCTTGCCAGCTACAGGTGACTCACAAGATGTACACGGCCACACTCCCCTTCGAAGTTGTCGGCTCATCAAAGGACTCGTTACTGGGCGCACAGGCGTGTAAGGTCCTTCACCTGGTACAGCGCATTATGTCTCTCTCTCCAGATGAGATATCCGACTTCCCGGATGCTGAGTTCCACGCAAATCTCCATTCCCTCCTTGCTCACAACCAGGAGGTTTTTGAAGGCATGGGGACATTGCCATACACGTACAAGATTCGACTCAGACCGGACGCCATCCCTGTCGTTCACGCACCTCGCAGGGTTCCTGCGCCACTCAAAGACCGCCTCAAGGCACAACTGCAGATTCTTCAGGACCAAGGGGTCCTATCCAGGGTCACGGAGCCCACGCCATGGGTCAGCTCCATGGTCTGTGTAAAGAAGCCCTCTGGCGAGCTCCGTATATGTATAGATCCTAAAGATCTGAATACCAACATCATGCGGGAACACTATCCCATCCCGAAACGAGAAGACCTCACCAGCGAGATGGCGCGAGCCAAAATATTCACTAAATTGGATGCGTCCAAAGGATTCTGGCAGATCCAACTGGACCCGGCCAGCCGAAGACTATGCACATTCAACACCCCTTTTGGCAGATTCTGCTACAACCGGATGCCATTCGGCATCATTTCGGCATCTGAAGTTTTCCACCGCATTATGGAGCAGATGATGGAAGGCATCGAAGGGGTACGTGTATATGTGGACGATATCATCATTTGGTCCACCACTCCGCAGGAACACATGCATCGTCTACGACGTGTCTTTACCCGCATACGACAAAATGGCCTGCGTCTCAACCGTGCGAAGTGTGCCTTCGGCCAGACGGAGCTGAAATTCCTCGGGGACCACATCTCAAGGTCAGGGGTCCGTCCCGATGCAGACAAGGTTAGCGCCATCACAGCCATGCCACGACCGGCTGACAAGAAGGCTGTCTTAAGATTCCTGGGCATGGTCAACTTCCTTGGGAAGTTCATTCCCAACCTGGCTTCTCATACAACAAATATGCGCCATCTCGTAAAAAAATCGACAGAATTCAACTGGCACCAATCGCATCAGCGGGAATGGGAGGAGCTCAAGCACAAACTGGTCACGGCACCAGTGCTGGCCTTCTTTGACACGACTCGCCCTACAAAGATCTCAACAGACGCCAGCCAATCTGGTATTGGAGCGGTACTCCTGCAAAAAGACAGCACGTCGTCATGGGCCCCGGTTGCATATGCCTCACGAGCCATGACCCCTACCGAACAGCGCTACGCGCAAATCGAAAAAGAATGCCTGGGCTTGTTAACTGGACTGGACAAGTTCCACGACTATGTGTATGGCCTGCCACGATTTACGGTCGAAACTGACCACCGCCCCCTGGTCAACATCATTAACAAAGACCTGAACGACATGACTCCTCGCCTCCAGCGCATCTTACTTAAACTCAGGAGGTACGATTTTGAACTGATCTACACTCCGGGGAAGGAGCTCATCGTGGCGGACACTCTTTCCCGAGCAGTGAGCACACCACCAGATGCGGAGGGGTTCGTGCGTCAAATTGAGGCACACGTAACTCTGACAGCAGCAAATCTGCCAGCTGATGATCCTAGTCTGGCCCACATACGCGCAGAGACGGCGACTGACCCCCTTCTGCGGCGAGTGATGCGCCACATGACGGAAGGGTGGCTAAAAGGGCAGTGCCCCCAGTTTTATAATGTGCGAGATGATCTCACCAACATAGACGGGGTCCTTATGAAATCACACAGGATCGTTATTCCGCACAGCGTGCGCCAGATGATTCTTCATCAACTACACGAAGGCCACTTGGGCGTCGAAAAATGCAGACGAAGGGCCCGGGAGGCGGTATATTGGCCGGGTATTAATGAAGACATAGCCAACATGGTGCTCAACTGCACAACCTGTCAGAGGTTTCAGCCGGCGCAACCTCCGGAAACACTTCTCCCACACGAGATGGTGACGTCCCCCTGGGCGAAGGTGGGTGTTGACCTATTTCACGCGCTCGGCAGAGATTACATTGTTATTATAGACTACTTCTCAAACTACCCGGAAGTCATGCCTCTCCATGATCTGACGTCGTCCGCAGTCATTGGGGCCTGCAAGGAAACATTTGCTCGCTATGGCATTCCAAGGACTGTCATGTCAGACAATGGACCTTGTTTCGCCAGCCGTGAATGGTCGTCCTTTGCCGCAGCATATGGTTTCACTCATGTGACATCCAGCCCTCTGCATCCACAATCGAACGGGAAGGCTGAAAAGGGTGTCCACATCGCCAAGCGGCTCCTGTGCAAGGCGGCTGCTGCCGGATCGGACTTTAACCTTGCCTTGCTGGCCTATCGATCGGCCCCGCTATCCACGGGTCTCTCGCCAGCGCAGCTACTAATGGGTCGCTCCCTCAGGACGACGGTACCTTCCATCCTGGCACCAACAACAGACCATGAGGCGGTTCTTCGGAACATGCAACTGCAGCGTGATCGCCAGAAAAGTCGGTACGACACACGAGCGACGGACCTGCCCCCCCTGTCCTCCGGAGACAAAGTACGCGTTCATCAACCGTATGGTGGCTGGTCAGCACCGGCCAAAGTCCTCCGACAAGTGGCTCCCCGCTCGTTCCTGGTTCGCATGCCGGATGGTTCCGTGCGTCGCCGCAATCGGCGCGCCCTTCGCCGACTTCCACGCTCACAGCCACACAGCACGCACACGCCAGATCCTCAACAGGCTTCCGAGGATGACTTTGTGGAGCTGCCGCACATCACGCCCTTTCCATCGCCACCCATGGCCATGCCTGCACAGCAGCCGGTGGTTCTTGATCCACCCTTAAGGCGGTCAACCCGAACTCGTCGCGAGCCTATCAGACTAGACTTATAATACCGTTCATATGTTTAACAAGTTGCACAATTTTACATGATAACCTGTTGTTGTTTATCGTTCCAGATGTCGTCTGACTGGACAACTGTTCAAGTTTTTTTTTCTTCTTCTCTCGTTCGCATTTATGTTATGTTATGGTACAACTTGGTTCATGTGACGCACCCGACATCGCCCCATGCACATAGTTCCGTCATATGCACATGCTGCACACGACACACACACACTCTTAGATGCACTCACGACACGATCATATTTATTACCACGTAGGCACATATCTTTGTAAAAAGGGGGGATGTCATGATATTCAAACACACACATCATGATGGACACACTAACAGGCAAATCAGAGTACACAACACCACAACCAATCACAGACAAGAACACCAACCACATAAAAAGCACGAGCACGACACCTGGTGGTCAGTAGGTCTGGAGAGAAGGGAACAAGAAAGAGCTGTTAAAACATCACAAGCAGGGAACCCCCACGTGCAGAGTGCAAAGACCAAACTGTAAATAGTAAGTTTAAATAAAGTAGCGTTGTACCATATGCAACCGTGTTGGCTCATCTGTGTGTCAGAGCACCCAACACCACACTGGGGAGAGGGGTCTTGAAACCGCGTTGCTTCAGTCTAACCTGCAGACCGCCGCGTTTCCCTCGCTTCCTCGGTCGGCGGCTGCTGCTGGATGATCCTGGGATCCGATGGCAGATGTCAGCTCTTGTGAAAATGAAATGAAATGAAAATCACTTATTGTCACGAGTAGGCTTCAATGAAGTTACTGTGAAAAGCCCCTAGTCACCACATTCCGGCGCCTGTTCGGGAGTCCCTGTGGAAGGTAGGTGGTTGTGTCTGGCGGGCTCCAGGGCGTTGGTGGGGACCAGGGCGCTGTTTACATATCTGGGGTCATGTCTGGCAGGGTCCCGGGTGCTGGTTGAGGTAGAGGGGTTGCTAGGGCGGCATGTTTGCGATCCGGATGGGTCCCGGCGTTCTGCAGGCGCTGGAATACCTTGCAGCGCGTTTGGGTCCTCGCGCGGGGTCTCTGCCATTTTGGGGGTCCTGGGTCGTGGGCAGAGGCTTCCTGAGGCAGGTTGGGCTGAGTCCCGTGGTCTGTTCCCTCCCTGGGCGCTCCTGGGGTCGGATCTTGAAGTAGGCCCGGTCGGGCCTCCACGTGGATTTTTCTTTCTTCCATCACCAGGTAGGTCGGGTTGTTGGGCGGGCCTCTCCGGGTCGGGTCGCTGGGCGGGTCTCTGGGGGTCGCGTTGGGCCGGGTCTTGCCGTCGGGGGTCGGGTTGGGAGCTCCGGCGATCCGGGGGCTGGCGTCGGTAGTTGGGCCGGGTTGGGAGTTCCGAGGTCCAGGTCGGCTCCAAATCGAGGTTGGGGCTTCACATCCGGTTTGGGACTTGTAACCTGAGAAGGCACTGAAGTGATGAAAAATACCCATAATGTTTCCTATGGATGACCCCGGGTCCCTCAAGTACAGCAATAAATCGTCAGCGTATAATGACACCCGGTGCTCCATCCCACCTCCAATAATCCCACTCAACGCTATAGAGGCCCTCAGCGCAAAGGCCAACATCTCGATTTCCAATGCAAACAATAAGGGAGATATTGGACACTACTGCCTCGTACCCCGATTCAACCAAAAGGACCCGGGGCTCATGATTTTGGTACAAAGACAAGCGAACGGAGTTGCATACAGCAACCACACGCATGACACAAACCCAGGACTAGCCCCAAACTTCTCCAACATTGCAAAAAGGTACCTCCACTCCTGCTAGTCGAACGCCTTCTCCGCGTCCAATGAAACAATATCTTCAGTACCAGCCTGGCCACAGGAGTAAGCACCACATTCCCCAACCCATGTACATTTGACAACAACCTCCACCCCTTATCAAACCCTGTCTGCTCCTCCCCCACTACCTCCAGGAGGCAAGGTTCCAACTTCAAAACCATGGCCAACGACTTGGCATTCATGTTTAACAGGGAGATTGGATGATACAACTCACACTCTGTGGGGTCCTCGTCCTTCGTCAGGGGCAGCAAGATGGTGCCTGCCCCCTTGTCCCTGCAAGTGTGTCCACGCAAAAGAGTCCCTGAACATACCTATCAACAATGGACCCAACTGATCTGAAACCTTCTTACAAAATTCGATTGGAAACCCATCCGGTCCTGGTGTCTTCACTGCCTGCATCTGCTTCAATTCTGCCTGAATCTCCTCCAGGGACAATGGACACCTTCAGTTACTACCGCAGCTCCTCCGTGACCTGACAAAACTCCAGACTCCCCCCCCCCCCCCAACAACTCTGCCATCCCTCGTTCGTCCCCAGGCGAATCCAGTGAGGAGACCAACCTACCCTCCAGATCCCTGACCAGAATAATATCTCAATGGGCAGCACGGGGCACAGTGGGTTAGCACTTCAGCCTCACGGCGCCGAGGTCTCAGGTTCGATCCCAGCTCTAGGTGACTGTCCATGTGGAGTTTGCACATTCCCCCCCGTGTTTGCGTGGGTTTCGCCCCCACAACCCAAAAGATGTGCAGGGTAGGTGGATTGGCCACACTAAATTGCCCCTTAATTGGAAAAAATGAATTGGGTACACTAAATTTATAAAACAAAAACAAAAAAAGAATAATATCTCTATCTGTGTCCTGTCGCCTCAGCTGGAGAGCCAAAAGACGACCAGCCTTCTCCCCATTCTCATATACTGCCCTTTCGCCCACCTCAATTGCCGCACCGTCCTGTCCATGGGCTGCAAGTCAAACTGAATTTATAATTCTTTCCTACACAGCAAAAGTTCCAGAGTCGGGTCCCTCGCATATGGAACTCCCTCCCTACCAGCACTGTGGGTGTACCTGCACCACATGAACTGTAGCAGTTCAAGAAGGTGGCTCACCACAACCTTCTCAAGGGCAATTAGTGATGTGCATTAAAAGCTGGGGTTTTCAGCAACACTCATAGCCTGGGAATGAGGGAAAAAAACTGGATTGCTTGAATGGGGAGGGGAAAGGGTGATGGTTGGCGATTGGATTTGGCTCATGTTTGGTTCTTTTATTCCAACTCTACTGGGTACTTTATTGCTCTCATTCTTAATTGATATCATTTTATTCCATTTCAACACTATTTGTACTTTCCTTATCCACATTATTCATTCCCCATTCCATAATTTGTCCTTTATCTTCCTCTTTTCACTTTGTCTTTCATTTATTTATTATTCCCCAGCTCTATTTCTTAATGAAAGAAAGCAGTAAAGTTATTTCAGAGTCCCTACATTCATTTATATGTATACTTTTTAAAAAATCAATAAATCTGAGCTTAATGAATTAGCTTTGGAAATATCATAGAAACACAAATGATTCTATCAACTAGAGTTTATGCAGTCACTGAATATTTTACAAGTATTTTATTGCAGGCATATCTGTAGAATAAGAGCAATAAAACTTTAAATGCTTCACTAACTTTAGGCCATAGATCTTATATTTACTCACATAATACATTTGTAATGCATAGTCATAAAAAGTATCCTATAATCACAATTCTCATATGCAAGATTAATGCAGTTTAGGATAATTTACATTATTCCATGAATTCAGATGCTAACAAATCAAGCACTAGAATTATTGGATTCATCTTACATACTTCATTCGCTTTATTAATAATGGAATTTCCTATGTGCTTAACCGGAAGGACATATGTAGGATGGTAAAACTAGGAGAAGACCATTGCACATGTAAGTTTGGAGTACCTGAAGGTGACATATTTTGGTATTTCTTATATTCCAAATTACAGTCTTAGCTGCATTGGATCATTCTTGTGACCAAATTTGAACTCGCTCTCCTGGAAGAGCACAATGCAGAGATCATCTTTTTCACCAATAAGGGAAGTTTAAGTGTGCAAAAGCCTCAGAATTCATCAATTTCAGGTTGAAGATTATTGAATACATAATAGAAGTATCCGTCAAAACTGCCATGTTGACAAACTGACCTGCCTCTTCTTTACATTGGGAGTTGTGTGGCGGAGGCAGGAACTAACACTTGGGGTTTTCCCGTAACAGCCTCCCCGAACAGGCGCCTGAATGTGGTGACTAGGGGTTTTTCACAGTAACTTCATTGAAGCCTACTTGTGACAATAAGTGATTTTCATTTCATTTCATTTCATTTTCATACGCAAATGAAGGAACATATGGTGAAGGGAACAAGATGGATGAACATGATTTGAATGTTCTGCAGGGTGAATACAGAAGTGTATTGATTGGGACAAAAGAGCCATTTCCATATTGTAACTTTTACGCTTCCCTAGTTGGCAAAGGTTGGGGAATTTATCTTCAGAAATTTAGATGTGAAAAACAATCTTGGTTATTTTTAATGAATTATAAGCGTGTGGTACCCTCAATAACGACGCTTAGAGTGTAAACAGTAAAGAAGGCTTTAATAAACTAAGAACTAGACTAGTACAGAGACGTGTGCTAACTGCTGCACTGCCCACAAGGAGGCCCCTTATATACGGCTCCCAGATGGGCGGAGCCGGAGGCGGAGTTCCCCAGGGTTCCAAGCCCAGTCTTAAAGGGGACATCACCTTACATGATGACAAGGGTACAGTGTTACAATAACCGTTCATCACATTCACCCCCTGTTTAAAAAAGAGTCCGGCGGGGGTGAAGTGCCATCATAGGTCCATCCGTCTCGGTGGCCGGATCGTCCTCATCGACCTCCTCAGTTCGGGCGGTGGTGCGGCGGCCGGTGGTGCGGCGGACATGGACGTCTTGGATGAGGGTACGTCTGGGGAGCATGGCGGTTGGAGCTTCGGTCCGGGTCAGGGCAGGGGAACAGGGCGCAGGGAGAATAGGCGGGGCCAGGGGTAGCGGTGCTGGCGTCGGCGGGGTGTGTAAAGGGGGGGTGCTGGGGGGGCACGCAGTAGGTGCTCACCAACGGGGCGTGGGGCCGGGAGGGGGTGTGTTGTAGGGGGTGCCAGGTCCTGCAGGGGAGCGGCGTGGGAAGGGGCATCTGTAGTGGGGGATCCAGCGGGTGCCAGGTCCCGGAGGGAAACTGTATCTTGCCTGCCGTCGGGGTACTCGACGTAGGCGTAACTGGGGTTGGCGTGGAGCAATCGGACCTGCTTGACCAGGGGGTCCGTTTTATGGCTCCTCGTGTGCCTCCGGAGAAGAAAAGGTCCCGGAGCCGTCAGCCAAGGTGGAAGCGAGACCCCGGAGGTAGACTTCCTGGGGAAGACAAACAATCGGTTGTGGGTGGTCTCATTCGTGGCTCTGCAGAGGAGCGACCTAATGGAGTGTAAGGCATCGGGCAGGACCTCCTGACAGCGGGATGTTGGGAGATTTCTCAACCGTAGGGCCAGAAGGACAGCCTTCCACACGGTCGCGTTCTCCCTCTCCACCTGCCCGTTACCCCGCGGGTTATAACTGGTCGTTCTGCTTGAGGCGATGCCTTTGCTGAGCAGATACTGACGCAGTTCATCGCTCATGAACGATGTACCCCGGTCACTGTGGATATAAGCGGGGAAACCGAATAGAGCCTGTGTAGCTGTGCAGAGCCTTAATCACGGTGGCTGAGGTCATGTCAGGGCAGGGAATGGTGAATGGGAAACGGGAGAACTCATCGATAACGGTGATGAAATAGGCATTACGATTGGTGGACGGGAGGGGCCCCTTGAAGTCCACGCTCAGTCGCTCAAAGGGCCCCGAGGCCTTCACGAGCCGAACCTTGTCTGGCCGGTAGAAGTGCGGTTTGCACTCCGCACAGATCTGGGAGGCCCTAATCATGGCCTTATCCTCCTTGGTTGAGTAAGGTAGGTTGCGGGACTTGATAAAATGGACGAGCCGGGTAATTCCCAGGTGGCAGAGGTCATTGTGGATGGCTTGCAGGTGGTCGTCCTGCATGTTGGCGCATGTGCCATGGGACAGGGCATCTGGGGGCTCATTGAGCTCCCCTGGACGATACTTGATATCGTACGTGTAGGTGGAGAGTTCGATCCTCCACCTCAAAATGTTATCGTTTTTTATTTTGCCCCGTTGCGTTTTATCGAACATAAAGGCGACCGACCGTTGGTCGGTGACGAGGGTGAACCTCCTACCGGCGAGGTAGTGTCTCCAGCACCGCACAGCCTCCACAATGGCTTGTGCCTCCATCTCGACTGCAGAGTGTCGAACCTCGGAGGCGGTGAGGGTCCGGGAGAAGAACGCTACTGGTCTGCCTGCCTGATTGAGGGTAGCAGCCAGGGCGATATCTGATGCATCGCTCTCTACCTGGAAGAGGATAGTTTCATCCACAGCGCGCATAGCGGCCTTGACGATATCGGCCTTGATGCGGTTGAAGGCCAATGAGCCTCAGCCGAGAGGGGAAAAGTGGTGGTATTTATGAGTGGGCGGGCTTTGTCCGCATACTTGGGGACCCACTGGGTGTAGTAGGAGAAGAGACCCAAGCGCCGTTTGAGGGCCTTGAGGCTGCGGGGAAGGGGGAGTTCCTTAAGGGGGCGCATGCGGACGGGATCGGGACCTAGGACCCCGTCTTCCACGACATAGCCGAGGATTGCGAGCCGGATTGTGTGGAAAACGCGTTTTTCCTCATTATAGGTCAGGTTAAGGGCTCGGGCGGTCTGGAGGAACTTTTTGAGGTTAGTGTCATGGTCCTGCTGGTCATGGCCGCAGATGGTGACATTGTCCAAGTACGGATATGTAGTCCGCAAACCGTACTGGTCCACCATTTGGTCCATCGCCCTTTGAAAGACGGAGATCCCATTTGTGACGCCCAAGGGGACCCTGAGGAAGTGAAAGAGCCGACCGGCTGCTTCGAAGGCAGTATAGGGGCGGTCTTTCGGTCGGATGGGGAGCTGGTGGTAGGCGGATTTGAAGTCGACCGTGGAAAATACTCAGTATTGGGCCATCCGATTTACCATTTCCGCGATGCGAGGAAGGGGGTACGCATCAAGCTGCGTGAATCAGTTTATGGTCTGGCTATAATCCACGGCCATCCGTTTCTTATCCCCGGACCGGACTACCACCACTTGTGCTCTCCAAGGGCTGTTGCTAGCCTCGATGACCCCCTCTCCCAGTAATCACTGGACTTCTGACTTGATAAAAGTCATATCTTATGCACTGTAGTGCCGGCTCCTGGTGGCAACTGGCTTACAGTCGGGAGTGAGGTTCGCGAATAGCGAGGGGGAGTGCGACTTTCAGTGTCGCAAGGCTGCATACCGTGAGGGGGGGCAAGGGCCCGCCGAACTTCAGTGTCAGGCTTCGGTGGCTGCACTGGAAATCTAGTCCGAGCAGCAGGGGGGCACAGAGGTGGGGGAGGATATAACATTTGAAACGGGTGTACTTGGCGCCCTGGATCGAGAGATCCGCGATACAGTACCCCTTGATTTGTACCGAGTGGGACCCGGATGCGAGGGCTATGGTTTGGGACGTGGGATGGGTGCGCAAGGACCAGCGCCTTACCGTTTCAGGATGGATAAAGCTCTCCGTGCTCCCGGAGTCGAAGAGGCATGCAGTGTCCCGCCCGTTGACCTGGACCTGCATCATAGAGTTCTGCAGGTGTTTTGGCCGAGTTTGGTCGAGGGTGATCGCACCCACTCGCGGGTAGTCAGAGTCCTCAGCCGAATCGGACTCGTAAAATGGCCGCTAACAGGTGAGCGTGTCGGGTCGAGAAGATGGCCGCCGACAAGATGGCCGCTCCCATGATTCGCACGAGGCTGATGACGTGTCAGAAGGGGGCGTGTCGGGTCGGTGCACAGCAGCATTGCGAGGCCTGCGGGCCTGAGAGCCTGATTTTCAGGCCGGCTGTTCTTTGTTCTTGAGGCCCCTGGGTCTGGCCAGGCAGACTCTCGCAAAATGTCCCTTCTTCCCGCAGTCGCTGCAGATCGCAGAGCGGGCTGGGCAGCGTGGGCATGGGTGTTGGCTCTGCCCGCAGAAGTAGCACGGTGTGCCCCCATGATGAGCGGGTCGCCGCGTGGCGCAGGCCTGTAATATGGCTGAGTCTGAGGAAGTCCGGGGGGGGGCTCTGTATCCACCTGAGTTGGCCACTTCCCGACTTAAAATGGAGAACAGCAAAGGCTGAAGGGAAATTCAGCCAACACAGGCAGAAACTAGCAGGTGCAAGTTACTGTGTATTAGACTCTGCAAAAACCCAGACAGCATCGATACAATCAGCCATCTGCATAATAATGTAGCAGCCATCTACATAGTAATGAGCGATCCCCGGGTACAATCAAAACATTTAAGGTAAACAAAGCCAAGCCAGACTCCTCGGCGCCAGCAGGAGCCAACACAAAAGAGGTTAACGGACACTTAAAGACCGTCCAACGATCAGGGAACAGCTCCAGTATTGGAGAAATCGAACCAAGCGATTGGAATGAAGTCCAATCACTTGAAACCAGGTACGGGGTCCACCCCGAAAGGCAGGAAGCCCCTGGGGACTATAAAGTTAAGCCCCCAAGTTCAAATCGTCCTTCTTGACAGGGTCACTCAGCAACGCGAAGCAACCCTTGACAGTGACCTGTCCGGCGGCCTCCAAGAAAGTAAGTGTCAAGTCAACGCTCGCTATGAGATAGGCGCTCCTAGCTACCAGTCCATACCAGCTTTTGAATCCCGCAGACTCAGAACCCGAACGAAAGGCCATTTGTTCCCCTGACCTGGTGGGCCAGTCCGAAGCTAAGTATAGGCCTGTTAGTTATAGAAATAGCTTAGAAAGTAGAGTTTATGCATGAGTAGTGATTTACTGTGTATAATAAATGTGTATTGATTTGGATCTTACTAATTGGTGTGTTGAGTTATTGATCATTACTTGAACTTGAACCTCCTGGCGGTATCATAAAGATACCTGGCGACTCTAGAGCAAAGGTTATAAAACAGAGCCAATTGAACCAACCAAAAGTTAGCAACAGCTCGCAGAGTCCGCGGGGTATGTACCCAAGTTATGTCGGGCCACCTCCAGCGAGGAGGTGAGCATTAGCGTGTCCTAGCGGTCTTTTGCCCCGTTTTCGAGCAGCCGCTGCTGGATGTAGGTCGAGCGGATGCCGGACACGAAAGCGTCTCTGGTGTGCAGGTTCATATGGACTTCCCGTCACATCCTGGTGTACACAGTCCCTGGCAAGCGCGGTGAGTTTTTCGACAAATTCGTCTAGTAATTCCCCCGAGTGCTGCCGGCAGGTAGAGAGCAGATGCCTGGCGTGCACCTTGTTGATAGGCTTGACGAACCGCTTGCAGAGTAGCTCGACCGCCTCTTCATAAGTCGTCGCCTTTTCGAGCATGGCGGACATTCTGTGATTCACCCGGGCGTGGAGTAGACGCAGCTTGCGTGGCCCCAGGATGGGAGTCTCTGAGGAGTCCAGGTAAGCCTCGAAGCATCGGAGCCAGTATTAAAAAAATTCCTTTGCCTCCGGTGTCCGTGTTTCCAGATTGAGCTTCTCTGGTTTTAGGCCTGCGTCCATCCTGATGTAGTTTAATTTATTAAATTGTGGTACCCTCAATAATCACGCTTAGAATGTAAACAGTAAAGAAGGCTTTAATAAACTAAGAACTAGACTAGTGCAGCGACGTGTGCTAACTGCTGCACTGCCCACAAGGCGTCCCCTTATATATGGCGCCAAGATGGGCGGAGCCAGAGGCGGGGTTCCCCAGGGTTCCAAGCCAGGTCTTAAAGGGGACATCACCATACATGATGACAAGGGTACAGCAACCGTTCATCACAAAGCGCACTTTAGCAATGTGGAAATTGAAAGATTCATCAATCAGGGTTAATTAGTTTTAGGGTGCTTGGAATTGAATGTCTCTGAATATAAAAGCAAAATACTGCAGGTCCTGGCTATCTGGAGCAAAAACAGAAAATGCTCAGTAGGTCTGGCTTCATCGGTGAAGCACTGGGCAGGATTTTACCACAGGCTTTGGGACCACGATGCTAGGACTAATTGTGGGGTCCTGAACTCTCAGTGGCAGTGAGACCAGCTGTGCAATCTTCCAGGAGGCGGCCTCCTCATTGGCCACCTCTGCTCTTGCCGTCTTATTAACAGTGGGTGGACTCCCGATGCTGCTGGCCCAGTCAGATCTTCAATAGTTCTGGAGCCTCAGCGGCCCCAGATGGAGAGCTGGGAAATTCTGAGGCAGATCAGGAGGCCGCCTCAACATGGAGGGTATAGCTGAACCTATTCCTAGCCCTATTCATTTTCATTTAAAAAAGCACTGATGAAAGTAAAAGGAAACAAACAAATGTTACAATTTTCTGGGTGAAAGTTTGAAGAAAAACATTCTCTCCTATTGATTGCATAAATAGCTGTTATACATTAAGAAGTTATAGTGTTCTGAAATCCTCAGATCGAGGGGAACATGCACTTTAACTTCTCTTGAGACGCAACCTGCATGCTGGGAGGTTCTGCCAACCTTATACACAGAAAATACTCAAATCTGGTTGATAGCTCTCGTCAATTGTGGGATAAAAGCATTCAGTCAAAACCTAGACTTTTCAGACCATGGGTGGAAATCATGAAGCAAAGATTTTAATGATGATATTTAAACTTGCAAATCATAATTCAATGGGTAACTTTAATCACGTTAATGTGAATTGTCATCTTTGATTTTGGATATTACATGCTTTGACTACTGTGAATGAATTTATTTGAGAAGATATAATTTCTCCAATTATCACATTACCACAATTTTCTTCTGCTGCTTCTGTCAATCATTTTTGATTCATTTCTAATAGCCTGCTGATCTTGTACTCCATTATTTCTTTGCCGGTGGCTTCCAGCCTTGACTCTCCAGCAATTTGTTAGTAACCATTCATCCAGTGGCTCATCTTTGATCCAAATGGCCTGTTCACCTACGATATTCATATCATGCTCCCTCATATTGCAACCTGTTCCTCTGACTATCCCCCTAACATTTCCTTCCAGCTTCTTCCAAAACAGTTACCCTGTTTACCCTTCGAGTGATTCCTCTGTTAAGACATTTTTTGAATTGGTTTTCTACACAAAATAGGATACAAGGAAGTTGTTTTCAATGTTTTTAGAAACTTTGTTTTCAGACAGGACTTAAAAAATAAACTGCTGATTGTGAGATTGTAGCAGGTTGAAAATATAAGATCCCCAAATCTCTTAAACATACTTAGATTGTATGTTGCCCATATCCCTTTCCAATCTGTAATGAATTTTATTCCATACTGCCTGTCTGTCCATTTGCTGATTTATCTAGCTCATTGTTATGTGCTCGTGGCTGCATCGTTGGGTATTGTTTGCAAATTTGACAAGTTGGTATTATGCAGGTTGCGCAAGTTAAATTAGATCCCAATTCCAATCCCTGGGATACTCATTATAGAAACTGCTCAATTTTTGGTAAAGAGCCACCTGTCTGATTTCTGGAAAAATGCTCTTGGAGGAATAGGGGAGAGAGAGTTGCTGTCAGTATGCAAAAGGCAGCCCCAGAAAAGAGAGCAGGGAGAGTTCTCTCTTAGGCTATAGGCCAGCCACAGAAATTATTCTGTTTATAGTTATGATGGTGGAGTATGAGCATTCATTGCAAAGCCAAGTTTTATTAACTTAAGTGAAACCAAACATAACAATCATCTGCTGCATGTGCAACAGATGTGAAGAATACAGCTTCTTGATTCACCTCGAGCCTCAGTTGTTCACTGAGCTTGCAGCTGAAGAGATTGATGAAATCAATATGCAAAAGACACATATCTGGTTCATTTCATGTCTTATGTTATGCGATTGTGTAGGTAAATATTGGAAAGTTTGCATCAAGTCCCATCAAAGTCCAATTCATGGACCACTTACAAGATCATCCAAACCCAGGAGGAGATTTGCATCAGACCTAACTTTGTAACACGGGCCCAGCAGGACTTCTGAAGAGGTGTAGACTGTTGTATAGGTCGGTTATCTTAATAGTTTTCTGCAAGTATGCCACTGATTATATAAATTCAGTTATTTTACATGCTACAGATGATACTCCATTTCAGTCCTTTAATATCCTTTACATTGCTTCATATTTCTTTGACCTTCCACTTAGTATTATTCTCCTGGAAAAATGTGTTATTTTTTGAATCAATAGTAATGCTAATTGTCAGATCCACTTTGCCCCAAGTGCTACCACCTTTACCCTTTGCAGGCTTTGTTGAATTCACTCCTTTCCTGCCTCATCTTACTTTGAACAATTGGTTGTTGACATGCCACGGATGGCAGTATTTATATTTCACAATTAAGTTTCTCGATTAAAACATATTCATCAAGGCCTCAGTGAAAAAGTGCGCATTAACCAAAAATGTCAACATTTCCTGGCACTGTATGCTAATTCAGCAGTGCCAGCTTTGTCAGCTCTAATTAAGGTACCAGCTGTTCCAAGAGTACCAAGTCTGGCAGCTATGCAAAGAGTACCATTAGCTCCAGATGTGCCAAATCTGTTGAGGCAAAGTAAGCCTCGATTTAATCAGGCAATTTGTTTTCCTTCCGAGTTACTCCCCAAAGATTCAGGTCCTGTAGTGCATGGAAGAATGCTTCCCTGTGGGGTTCAGAAAGGTAAAAGCAAAAACACCCAACTTGGCTCGTGACTTTCAGCTACACAACCCAACTGGAAATATTGCAATAACACTGCTTAAAATTAATGTACTTTATTTAATTGTGTTAAGTTAATACAACCACCTCCACAATTTACAAAAAAGGTTGATTCGCTACATTGCTTTTCCTACAAAATCATATTTTTTTTCTCCATACAACAATGCATGTTTAGCAATTCACTCATGTCCTCCAGTTAGTTGTCCCTCTGAATAAAGTTCAATGGCAAATTCCATTCAGAATTATACATTTAGTCCACATTATTAGTTGTCTGTTTTAAAAAAAATAATTAATTACATTTAAAATAGTTTTCTTATCCAATGCCCCAAATTTCCATCTTGGCACCTGACCCATTTGCTTTTCTTAACCTCACTTAATATCTTGCTTCTTCCAGACATCACCAGCCGGTGTGCCTTTCTTTCCAGATTTGGAAGTGCTTATGATTGCAATCTCTCTCAGCTCTAACACATTCTCCCTCCCTTCAGTTCTGATGAATATCCAAAGGACTCAAAACATTAACTTTGCTTTCTCGCCTTACAGGTGCTGCCAGACCAACTGAGTTCTTCTGGCATCCTCTGTTCTTGCTGCACATTGTAAATGTTTTTTTGTTGAATAGTGCAGTAAAATATTCTAAATGGAGTGGATCTTGAATCACATCTGCTAAATTGACACCGTATGGTATTAATAACCAATATTTATTGGAATTTGTTGATTTATTCCTCTGATCCGTCAACCTATACAATTTGAATCCATTACACACAGGGAGCGGGATTCTCTCAGCGGGGCTGGGCCGGAGAATCTCCGCGACTGGCGCGAATCGCACCGTGTCGCCAGGACGCGATTCTCCACGAAGCGGAGAATCAGCGCCATTGGCACCGGCGTGGTTGGCGTGGCGCCAGTCGGGGGCCGCCGCTCTATGCGGCCACCGTGCTGATTCTTGGCCTGGGATGGGCCGAGCGGCCGTCGTAAAAAAAAACCCGTGTCCTGCCGCCGCTGTTCACACCTGCTCTCAGCCAGCGGGACCTCGGCCTGGAAGGGTCCAGGGGCGGTCTGTGGGGGGTGGGGTGGGTCCAACCCCAGGGGGGACCTCCGATGTGGCCTGGCCCGCGATCGGGGCTCACCGATCGGCGGGGCGGCCTCTCTGGCTGGAGGCCTCCTTTCTTCCGCGCCGGCCCCTGCAGCCCTACGCCATGTTGTGTCGGGGCTGGCGCAGAGAAGGGAGCCGTTGCGCTTGCGCACGTTGGCGGCGGTGCCACTGCGCATGCGCGGATCCTGCGGCGCCCAGTTGACGCCAGGATCAGCAGCTGGAACGGTGTGGGCCGCTCCAGTGCCGTGCCGGCCCCCTGTAGGGGCCAGAATTGCTAATCCTGAGGCCGTGTTGACATCGCCGAGAAACGCGACGGCTTTTCCGATGGCGTCAACACTTAGCCTCAGGATCACAGAATCCGGCTCAGGATTTCCTAAATATTACCGAAAGACAAAGATAAAACATAAAAGAGAGTAAAAGCTGTGACATGTCATCTCTATAGTGTGAAATCATGTGAATGGACATTTATGTATATACAATGAGAAAAATAGGCTTTTTGACATTTCAACAAAATGTTATCAAGTCCATTAGTGCTTTTGAGAACAGGCCAAAATAAATGTATTTGGTCTGTGATCATATTTAGGTTCAGGAGTTCAAAAATGGATTAAAATAAAACAAAATCTTTCTTGATGCGTTAAATTCTGAGCAACCCCCCCCCCCCCCCCCCCAAGCAAAATACTTCTTTGCCATTGTGTAATTGGTTTAGTGTGCACAATGTTGAGCACTGAAGAACCTGCACATGCCAATGGTGAAAATGATGGATCCTCGCTGTCTTCAGGGGATGTCCCGGAGGACTGGAGAATAGCCAATGTTGTTCCTCTGTTTAAGAAGGGTGGCAGGGATAATCCCGGGAACTACAGGCCGGTGAGCCTTACTTCAGTGGTAGGGAAATTACTGGAGAGAATTCTTCGAGACAGGATCTACTCCCATTTGGAAGCAAATGGACGTATTAGTGAGAGGCAGCACGGTTTTGTGAAGGGGAGGTCGTGTCTCACTAACTTGATAGAGTTTTTCGAGGAGGTCACTAAGATGATTGATGCAGGTAGGGCAGTAGATGTTGTCTATATGGACTTCAGTAAGGCCTTTGACAAGGTCCCTCATGGTAGACTAGTACAAAAGGTGAAGTCACACGGGATCAGGGGTGAACTGGCAAGGTGGATACAGAACTGGCTAGGCCATAGAAGGCAGAGGGTAGCAATGGAGGGATGCTTTTCTAATTGGAGGGCTGTGACCAGTGGTGTTCCACAGGGATCAGTGCTGGGACCTTTGCTCTTTGTAGTATATATAAATGATTTGGAGGAAAATGTAACTGGTCTGATTAGTAAGTTTGCAGACGACACAAAGGTTGGTGGAATTGCGGATAGCGATGAGGACTGTCTGAGGATACAGCAGGATTTAGATTGTCTGGAGACTTGGGCGGAGAGATGGCAGATGGAGTTTAACCTGGACAAATGTGAGGTAATGCATTTTGGAAGGGCTAATGCAGGTAGGGAATATACAGTGAATGGTAGAACCCTCAAGAGTATTGAAAGTCAAAGAGATCTAGGAGTACAGGTCCACAGATCACTGAAAGGGGCTACACAGGTGGAGAAGGTAGTCAAGAAGGCATACGGCATGCTTGCCTTCATTGGCCGGGGCATTGAGTATAAGAATTGGCAAGTCATGTTGCAGCTGTATAGAACCTTAGTTAGGCCACACTTGGAGTATAGTGTTCAATTCTGGTCGCCACACTACCAGAAGGATGTGGAGGCTTTAGAGAGGGTGCAGAAGAGATTTACCAGAATGTTGCCTGGTATGGAGGGCATAAGCTATGAGGAGCGATTGAATAAACTCGGTTTGTTCTCACTGGAACGAAGGAGGTTGAGGGGCGACCTGATAGAGGTCTACAAAATTATGAGGGGCATAGACAGAGTGGATAGTCAGAGGCTTTTCCCCAGGGTAGAGGGGTCAATTACTAGGGGGCATAGGTTTAAGGTGAGAGGGGCAAAGTTTAGAGTAGATGTACGAGGCAAGTTTTTTACGCAGAGGGTAGTGGGTGCCTGGAACTCACTACCGGAGGAGGTAGTGGAGGCAGGGACGATAGGGACATTTAAGGGGCATCTTGACAAATATATGAATAGGATGGGAATAGAAGGATACGGACCCAGGAAGTGTAGAAGATTGTAGTTTAGTCGGGCAGTATGGTCGGCACGGGCTTGGAGGGCCGAAGGGCCTGTTCCTGTGCTGTACATTTCTTTGTTCTTTGTTCTTTGTTCTTTGATGGTATGTCTAACTCGACTCTTATCACATATCTTAAGTTCAGAATGCAAACTTCGAAATTAATGGCTAAAAAATAAAACTTGAATATTGCTGAAAATTGAAGGTCACAGCAGAATGTCTCCAAAACTCAAACAATTTACAGCAAGTGATCAAGTTCAGTATAGAAAAAGGATTTAAAATTCAGAATGTTATAACTCCAGCCATGCCAATATTGATCTCTTAGGCAAGAAACATGAGTAGGAATAGAGCACAGGGCCCATTGATTAGTTCACTGATAAAGTTGGGTAAAGACTGCTCCATTCTGAATCGCCTGGTTCACCATTATAGAACATTACAGAGCAGTACAGGCCCTTCAGCCCTCGATGTTGCCCCGACCTGTGAAACCACTCTAAAGCCCATCTACACTATTCCCTTATCGTCCATATGTCTATCTAATGACCATTTGAATGTCCTTAGTGTTGGCGAGTCCACTACTGCTGCAGGCAGGGCATTCCACACCTTTACTACTCTCTGAGTAAAGGACCTACCTCTGACGTCTGTCTTATATCTATCTCCCCTCAATTTAAAGCTATGTCCCCTCATGCTAGACATCACCATCCGAGGAAAAAGGCTCTCACTGTCCACCCTATCCAATCCTCTGATCATCTTGTATGCCTCAATTAAGTCACCTCTTAACCTTCTTCTCTCTAACGAAAACAGCCTCAAGTCCCTCAGCCTTTCCTCATAAGATCTTCCCTCCATACCAGGCAACATTCTGGTAAATCTCCTCTGCACCCTTTCCAATGCTTCCACATCCTTCCTATAATGCGGCGACCAGAATTGCACGCAATACTCCAAATGCGGCCGCACCAGAGTTTTGTACAGCTGCAACATGACCTCATGGCTCCGAAACTCAATCCCTCTACCAATAAAAGCTAACACACCGTACGCCTTCTTAACAACCCTCTCAACCTGAGTGGCAACTTTCAGGGATCTATGTACATGGACACCGAGATCTCTCTGCTCATCCACACTGCCAAGAATCTTACCATTAGCCCAGTACTCTGTCTTCCTGTTATTCCTTCCAAAATGAATCACCTCACCATTATGGTCACAATATCAAATAACCTTTCCAGGAAATTTCAGCGTAAGTTTGAAACTTGAAGTTTGACATGATTTACAGCAAACATAACTGATCATGATATTCCAGGAAACAGGGTCACTAGTGTTACTATAACACATTGAAAAAGATACACCATATCGACTGGATTCAGGGAATAAATGGCAAGTTCTGAATTTCTCCAAGGAGCAGATAATTGATTGTGGTACCTTGTTTGAACTTGTTGATACAGCACTAAGAGTTCTTGTTCATATAAAGAGTAATAAACATTTCAAGTTCCAAAATATTTTTATTGAGTAATACTTCCACAATTTCCATTTTAAAACATGAAATGCACATATTTTTAAACCACAATTCCAATATAAAAATAAAGCGTATTATTTTGTCCTCAATTAAAAACTAGGTGGGTGCGAAAGCCACCCTTGTTCAGTTCACATTACATCTTTACTTCCCTCTTGATCCCATCATTAGCTAATTGCAATATAACACTACCTCATATTACGGTGCTTAATGTGAACATACTGTCCAGAGTGGTTGGTAGAATGTGTATCAGAGGATCCAAGCTTATTATGTTAATGTTTTCTGAGATTTACAGGCTGGATTATTGGTTTCTTCAACCAAGGCACACCAAGAAGAAAGTAACAGGACACTTATTCTACCAGTACACTATTTTATCAGAACTTTTCTGTGTTTAAAAAAAAAATTATAAAGATAATTTTATTGTAAGGATAATTTTATTATTCAAATGGAAGATGCAGTTAATTACTAATTTCTGAATGTTGATTTTCCAAGTTGAAGATAAAATAGAGATTACATCAAGTGAATTGTTCAGTAACCTACAGTTTACTAATCATAGAATCCCTACAGTGCAGAAGGAGGCCATTTGGCCCATCGAGTCTGCGCTGGCCCTTGGAAAGAGCAACTTACCTAAGTCAACGCCTCCAACCTATCCCCGTAATCCCGCCTAACCTTTTTGGATACCAGGGGGCAATTTAGCATGGCCAATCCGCCTAACCTGCACTTCTTTGGACTGTGGGAGGAAACCCACGCAGACACAGGGAGAAAGTGCAAGCTCCACACAGACAGTGACCTGAGGCTGGAATTAAACCTGGGTCCCTGGATCTGTGAGGCAGCAGTGCTCATCACTGTGCCACCGTGCTTCCCATAAATTATATAAAAATGATGCAAACCTCAAGTGCTACCATTCGAATTTCTATCATGCACAATGGCAATTCTGAGCTAGTGATGTTATAAACAAATTACTGGGACAGTCATTGTAATTCTTTTGATATTGAAGTCAACATTAAGACAAAAGCCCCTGATAAGAGGAGAATTAAAGTATGTCAAAGTATGTCCAATGCTATAAAGACCATCACCCACATGGTTTCATTTAATTTGGGTTACATTTGCTCAAACCAATCCTGATCTCCCAAGGTTTATATGGAAAGTGGACTTAGACTCCAATGTCTCTAAATTAACTTTGAAGATCTGTGTCAAAGCAATTCTAATTTCAGACTGAGCTGAAGTTTAGAGGTGTTTCTTCTGAGGTTTGGTAATGCAATATGGTAACCCCTGTTCATTGATTAATCAAATGTTTAGGAGCACATCTATTGCAAATCTCCAGCTAGATGATTGAAGACCAGTTAAATGGGTTACATTTCATGTGATTAACGTTTTTAAATCATTTTTTGACGGCTTGCTGTTGTTTTTAAAGAGATCAGATATTCTCAGAAACATGTATCGTGATATTTTCTTTTCTTTGGCAATGCTGACATGTGGAAAGTCAGATGTCTCGACTGAATGAAAGTCTGCTCATTTTGAATAACATCCATAGCGGAAACATGCTATTGAATTACAAGCCTAAGGAAACTACATCTGTGTGGATATTGGAATAAAAATGAGCTGTAAAGAAACTGCAAAGTGACAAGGTGGTGGGACCTTTCCCTCAAAGGGAGATGCAAACAGGAGGAGGATTAGAAGATCGACAGGTGTCAAAAAGAAAAGCCCTCGAGTGAACATTTTCAACACCAAACTATTGCAAACACTAGATCTGCACCAAAAATTAAATGTGCAGTGAACATCTGTCAAAAAAACACATTAGTATTTTGGGTAAAAGACCCAGTTCTTGCTTAGTGTTTATTTGCAGTACTCCCTGTTTTGATTCATGTCCCATTGCTATTTTCAAATGTCATAGTAGCTTTTGATAACAGTACTAAATCCACGTCTGTAAGCACAAAATAGAATGAGAGTTATTGAAAGTAAATAAAGAGTTCAAGGGATAAATTTAATTACCAGAAGACTGCTGACAAATAATGCACCACCATGATTAGAGGTGCAAACAATATTCAGCAGCTCACTAAATTAACACCCTGTATTAATCTTGATCTCATCAGTCGTGATGCAGGATTTCATACTGTGTTATCCTGGTGTGAGCATGCCCATCTTCATTAACACTGCACTGAAATGATTAACAATTGAATTTAAAAACAATGTTATTTCTCTCCTCCCTTCCCATTTGTATTGTTGAATAAGTGTCCGGTTACAGCTGGATTACCATTAATATTGACTTCAGGAAAACAAATAAGGTTGTGTTTGCTAGCTTAAGTAACCATGGTAGTGCAGATCTCAGGAAAAAATATCAGCTATTAAAGCAAGGGCTAGCCGGATGGAACTTTGATGCGAGCTGCATGCGCCAATATTCCAGTCACAGGGAATAATCTCAGGGATCATGGAAACAAACAAAAAAATACACTGGTAGAGAGTGACGTTTATCGCCAATAGGTCATGCAAGTTAAATCTCAATCAAGATCTGATCACTGGGAATACATTATCTATTGTCATAAAATATTACCTGATCAACAATTAAGGTACAGAAAATGATTTTAAGATTCCCTTTTAAAAGTCACTCTCATAACCCCCATAATATTCATTTAAAAAAACAGTTCCATAAGAAAGCTGCCTATTCTAAACAATTGTACCAAATTGTCAAATTTGGCTGATGCCATTTAAAGCAGCTTTGCAGTAAGCCTCCGATAAGTCTCCCTTTCTGTGTTCCAGGAATGGTGTTCCGCTACATATTTTTTGGCTTGAGTCACAATGCTTTCCTTCAAACAAGTGTCACTGATCAGTCTTTTGGAGAATTCAACAAACTCCTGAAAAGGAAATAAACACAGTGGAATCATAAATTCACTCTCGTAATGTCATTC
Organism: Scyliorhinus torazame; assembly: GCF_047496885.1. Classification (NCBI taxonomy): domain Eukaryota; kingdom Metazoa; phylum Chordata; class Chondrichthyes; order Carcharhiniformes; family Scyliorhinidae; genus Scyliorhinus; species Scyliorhinus torazame. The sequence continues at coordinate 61,859,888 of NC_092707.1, forward strand.
ACAAATAGATTTTTATTGAAGCTTACATGGTAACAACGGTTCCTTAGAGAAATTAAACTTGAGTGGTGAAGCAAATCTCACACCATTCAAATACATATGCCTGGTCTCCGCTTGACTGACTTGCTTAAGATTGTTGGGTTGGGTTGTTACTCCTCATTTCCTTGCATCGAAAATTGACTAAAATTATATAACTGATAATCCTTAGCTCCATGTGTGAAGGATTACATTCCCTGCTTCCCTTTCAACACCCACCAGCCGTGCCATTACTTAAATATGGTAAAGGGAGCACATCTTAGAGGAAAAGAAAACTGTAAGTTGAGGAAAGGTCTATGATTCTCAAACGAAAGCATCAAAGCAACCACCGAGAGTCAACTGAGTTTTTAAGTCTGCTATGTGAATAGAGAAATATTGATTGCAATTAAATAGAAAGAGTGAGTAATGTACTGTAAAAGAATAGTTTCTTTACTGGTATTTTCTTCTTAAAATTATTTTTTTCCTTTTTGAAGTGATGTACTTGCAGTTAATTCAATGCTGTACATGCAATACAATAGCATACTTTGAAATGCTATTGTATAGAGTACTCTATGAGGGATTGGGTGTACCACTTGGAGCATTGAATTCAGTGAACATAAAACTGGAAGCACATAGAAATTACACTAGGTATTTATGGGCACGTTAGTTAAAATACTGCTACCATACAGCATAAACAATGGAACATATTGACAAGACACAGCCAGTATCTGTAAAGAGGGGAAAAATAGATGATCTTTCCAGAGTGTACCCTTAATCAGGGTACACAATCCAGTCATTATAACCTGTCTTTTCTCTTTACAGATGCTGATGAGCTGCTGTGTATTTTCACCCTTTTGTTTTTCGTTCTCATTTGCAATTCCATTTGTCTGATACAAGGCACTCGGCATATCCAAATGTTTTTTAATAACACAGGCTAACATAGCTTTTACGCTGTAACAAGCATTTGCTATTTTAAATTGCAAAATACCTTCTCTAATTGCCTATGATTTCACAAGAAAAATAAACACATCTTATTGATAAAACAAATAGGTGGGCGTCTAATCAAATCTAATGGAACTCTCATATGTTACTGCTAAAAGTGAGTGTAATTGAATACAAGCTGTTTTTATTAAATCAATTTCACCCCCTCATATTGAAGGGATAATAATAATTACTTGGATAATCTTTCTTTCAAAACATTATATTCACTTGTCCAAGGTTTGTGTTTTCCTGTTTTATTACACTGAAGATTTAAAGAGGCTTCAATATTTTAGTTGTTTCAACAGTCCACAGCCTATAAAAAACATACCAGTACTGTACCCTGAGTGAGTTGCATTGCTCCTCAGAGAATATTTAAATAGTCAATAGGTGGCTCTGAATCTGCCCTTTTTATTTCATACCAATAGATTTCTCCACACGTATACTTATCAATATTTCCTAACATAGAATGTTTAACATTATAAAATGTTCAAGGGGCAGCAAGCATATGAGGAAAGAGAGGGGGAAAGGATATGACCTTGGAGAATTGCAAAAATACTGGTGCAGGACTGTGTTATTCGCATGTGATGGCGAATGTTACAGGATGCATGGAGGAATGGAGTGGTATAGGCAAGATTCTTGATACATTTCTAGTGGATACATGAATAGGATGGGAATAGAGGGATATGGACCCCGGAAGTGTAGAAGATTGTAGTTTAGTCGGGCAGCATAGTCGGCGCAGGCTTGGAGGGCCGAAGGGCCTGTTCCTGTGCTGTATTTTTCTTTGTTCTTTGGATTGCCCACTGCATTGTTGATAGGTTATTGGGGAAATATTGGGGGCGATTCTCCGAGCCCCGCGCCGGGCCAGAGAATCGCCGCAACCGCGCCACGACGCCGGCGTGCGATTCTGAGGTGCGGAGAATCGGCGCCATTTGTGCCGGCGTGTTTGGCGCGGCGCCGGCCGCTGGAATCGGCAGGGCTCCCGATTCTCCGGCCCAGATGGGCTTAGTGGCCGCGCCGATACGACAGCATCCCGCCGCCGCCATTCACCCATGGTCGCTGCCGGCAGGAACTCTGCGCGAACGGTCGGGGGGCGGCCTGTGGGAGGGGCTCCGATGGGGTCTGGCCCACGATCGGGGCCTACAGATCAGCCTCTCCCCCCCCCCCCCACCCGGGCCTACTTTCTGGCGCGGCCGGCCCCTGAACACCGACGCCATGTTGAGTTGGGGCCAGCGCGCTAAAGAAGTTGCCCGTTTTGCGCCGCGAAAGGAGGTTGGAGCGGCGTGCACCGCTCCAGCACCGTGCTGGCCCCTGGGGGCCAAAATCGGTCATACCCAGGCCTGGTTCACGCCGTCGTCAAATGTGACGGCGTTCACGATGGCGCGAACACTTGGGCTCCATAGTGCAGAATCGCCCCCTATAATTCTGAAAATGACAACTAACTGAAAGCAAGAGCTACTTGTAACTTTGCTATTCAATAATAGTGTCCATTTGAAGAAAAGAGGCATTGTAAGTTAATCTGCTGGGTTACACAAATTTATTAAACCCAGAAGCTTCCAGATTAAAGTTTCCCGCAAAATCCATTAACTATATCGCACCCAAAAACACAGCAAGGTTTCAGAGAAGAGCATTAAATAAATAAAAGCAAGTCCAACAGGCCTCTCACAAAGTGTTCAAAAATACTTCTGGCAATGTTCAAGATAAAAATAACAACAGTAGACCTAGATTTACAAATGATCATAATGGTTTTAATTTTTTAAATTTTATTTAGAAATAAATAAATTTAGAGTACCCAATTCATTTTTTTCCAATTAAAGGGTAACTTAGCGTGGCCAATCCACCTACCCTGTACATCTTTGGGCTGTGGGTGTGAAACCCACGCAAACACGGGGAGAATGTGCAAACTCCACACGGACAGTGACCCAGGGCCAGGATTGAACCTGGGACCTGGGAGCCATGAGGTAGCAGTGACCACTGCATCACCGTGCTGCCCTAAATGATCATAATTTAATCAGTTTGTGATTGCTGTTGATAAAGAATTTCTAAGACTATACTAATATCGTCACTAGATGGCATGGTTACTTAATGTTTGTGAATGAAATCCAAAAAGGTGTTAACCAAAAATAATTTGGGGCTTGGGCTGTACTTGATAACAAATCTCTTAACTACACTTGCAGTATGTTTGCGAATTTCCATCATTTTAGTGATATGAAACTTCCAGGAGTTGGAGAAGGAAAAAAAGTCCTGCAGCAGAAATGAAGTTTGTAACCTGAAATGAAGACTAAACCAAAGGCTTTGCTATTCCAATTAAGTAAAATTGAAAAATGGGTACAAAATAAACAAAAATACTACATGTGCTATTTTCAGTTATCAAATTTATCTTACAAAACATAAGCATCACTAGTATATGGAATACAAGTAACCAGCAAACAGTTATGAAGATACACATGATGAGTGTCCTGCAAGGGGCAAGAGGAATCGTACATTTTATGAATCTGAATTCTTTTCAGCTTTGTAATGTAGCCAACAGGTCACAAACGGACAGCTGCAGACAGAATAGCGTATTTGGCTCTGGGGAAGTCGGCCCAGATCGGTACTCAAGACTATTAGCAGCACATCAACCCAGACATCTGCAGTTTAATCGGCTATCCCCGGGACCAATTGCAACATATTAGCAATTGAATGCCGGACCAGACCTGTCGGCGCCTGCAGTGGCCGAAACAAAGGCAGGTGAACGACCACCCCCCGATCGGGGAATCGCCCCATTATTGGAGCATATCGAACCCAGTGATTGGGAACAAGTCCAATCACTTGGGACTCAGGGTCAAGGGCCGCCCCGAGAGGCGGGAAGCCCCTGGGCCCTATAAAGTGAGGGGCCAAGTTCAGATCTCTCTCCCTTCTTCACCTGCTCGCAACCTTCGCAAGAACCTTCGACAAAGAACCGTAAGTCTGACTCCAGCGATTGCTACCCGAGAGATTCCTAGCCATCGACCTGTATCAGCCTTTTGAATCCCGCGGGCCAGATCCGATTCGATAAGCCATTCGTTTCCCTGACCTGGTGGGCCCTTCCTAAAGTTAAGTATTGGCCTGTTAGTTATAGGTATTAGTCTAGAAGTAGCATTATTGTATAAGTATTAATTTCTGTATATAATAAATGACCGTTGATTTCAATCTTACTAAGCGGTGTGCTGACTTATTAATCATAACTTGAGCTTGAACCACGTGGCGGTATCAGAAATATACCTGGCGACTCGTGAGCAAAGGTGACATAATCAGAGCTAATAAAACTAAGGCTAAAAAGAGCAACAGTAAGCATAAGCTTTTTTGTGTGAAAAGTAGGCGAAGAAGTTTGTAAGTACGAAACGCCATTTAGCACACTGTATTTGCACTAGTTCTTTGTCGAATTAATCCAAAATAAATTCCACTGCCCCATTCTCTCCCCATACCACTGTATCTTTCACTGTTTTAAATATTTATCTACTTTTTCCATAAGGTGTAATGGTTTCTGCCTTAACTATTGCCTGTGACAAAACATTCTATCATCCAATAATCCTGCTTAAAGGATTTTCTCCCTACCTCTCACAACACTTGCTTTTTTTTGACAAGTCTATATTGAAGATCTATTGTTGCTAACACCCCAACCAGAAGAGGCTTTCTCTACGCACTCAATCAAGGCCCGCAATAATCCCAGCACTATATAACTATCCCTTGTCATCCTCAATGTCATCTTTAATTTTGGAAGCTTTCCACTACCAATACGCGCAGCAAAGAAAAGAAATAAAGGAGGCTTCAGGTTTGTAAGTATGCAAAGAATTACACACTCTGAAACCTAGCTCACATGGTTTATGATAATCGTCTCAACCTTTCAGTATTCTGCTGCCTTCAAAACAGACTAAGCTCCACATGGAAAATATACTTCCTCCCAGGGCTTTGCTACTTTTATGCAAATATTGCCTGTTCAAGCACATTGCATTTCTGGCGTAAAAGTCCCCTGAAAACCCATTCTCTTTAAATAAAAGCATTTAACACAGGGTAGCCAACTGCGATTAAATATATCCCTGGAGGTTTCATTGCATGACTTGTCCCCACACACCAGCCATTAGTCGGCCAACACATCCAGCCTTGTGACGCATGGCCTTCCGAATTGGTGCTTGACTCTCAGACAGATGTACCCCACCATTTTCAATATTTTAATATATGGCATAGAGAAATGTTCAAATAAAACGTTAAAAATATTCTTTAATGTCCCTATGATTTGTCTCCAGGGTTGCACACAGCAGGGTCCTGGAGATTGATCTTCAATTCCTGGAGACTCCAGGAGGGTTGGCAACCCTAGTAACACAGGTTATTACTCCCAGAAAATGTGGTACAATTTTATAACGGTAATAACATCTCGAAAGTTCATCTACAGTGAGAGTCCACTCTAACACAGCCAACATCTTGAGACTACGTTATAGGTGAGATTGTGTTATTTCATAGCTGGTGCTGAGCAATTGGGCTTTATCATGCCAGAATCCAGGGCCCAGGATGCCATTTTCTGCATTTGAGGAATGAAGACTTTGGTGTCCAAGATGGAGTTGCATCATACCAAGTTCCCACTGTAGCAGATGATCTTATAGAGGGGGGGGGGGGGGGGGGGCCTTGTCTATTGAGGGAGGCAGTGGTATTGTCACTGGATGAGTCATCCTCTGGGGAATCGGTTTGAATTAACACCATGGCAGATGTGAAATTTGACTTGATTAAAAATCTGTAATCAAAAGTCTAGTGATGACCAAGAAACCATTGTTAATTGCCTTAAGACTCATTTGGCTCACTAATGTCCTTTAGAAAGGGAATTAAAAAAAAAAATCTTTATTATCACAAGTAGGCTTACATTAACACGGCAATGAGGTTACCAGGAAAAAACCCTAGTCGCCACATTCTGGCGCCTGTTCGGGTACATGGAGGGAGAATTCAGAATGTCCAAATTATATAACAGCGCGTCTTTCGGGACTTATGGGAGGAAACCAGAGCACCCGGAGGAAACCCACACAGACACGTCGAGAACGTGCAAACTCCGCACAGACAGTGACCCAAGCCGGGAATTGAGCCTGGGACCCTGGCACTGTGAAGCAACAGTGCTAACCACTGTGCTTCCATGCCGCCCGCTGGTCTGGCCTACATGTGACTCCAGGTCCACTGCAAGGTGGTTGACTCTCAAAATGCCCTCTGAAATGGCCAAGCGAGCCACTCAGTTCAAAGGCAATTAGGGACAGACAATAAATGCTGGTTTAGACAGTGACTCCCACATCCCGTAAATTATTTGTTTTCCAAAACCATATTTGTGCGATCAGGGGAAACAAAAATAATGTGCCCAGATGTATTTTGAACAAAAATTGTGAAATACCAGTGGAACGAGCTCAGACCTCAACACTAATTCATCTGGAACATGTTGGGCGGGATTATCCAACCCCCTGCCGGGTTGGAGAATCGCCGGGGGGGGTGGGGGGGGGGGCGGCGTGAATCCTGCCCCCGCTGGCTGCCGAATTCTCTGGCGCCGGGGATTTGACAGGGGCGGGAATCGCGCCACGCCGGTCGGAGGCCGTTGGCTGCAGCACCCCCCCCCCCCCGGCGATTCTCCGGCCCGTTTTCGGCTGGTCTCGCCGGCGTATGTTACGACAGGTATTTACCGGCGGGACCTAGCTCTGCAGGCAGCCACCGGGGTCCTCGGGGGGGATCTGGCCCCGGGGGGGGGGGGGTGCGCCCCCAAGGTGGCCTGGTCCGCGATCGGAGCCCACCGATCCGCGGGCAGGCCTGTGTCGTGGGGGCACTCTATTCCTCCGCGTCGGCTGGTGTAACAGTCCGCGATGGCCGGCGCGGAGATGAACCCCCCCTTGCGCATGCGCTGGGATGACACCAGCACACGCTGGCGCTTCCGCGCATGTGCTAACTCACGCCGACTGGCAGAGGCCCTTCAGCGCCAGTTGGCGTGGCACAAACCACTCCGGCGCCGACCTATCCTCTGAATGGTTCACGCCACTCCTTCGCGTCGGAGTTGCCCGCCCCGCCGATTCGCGGAGAATCCCGCCCGCTATCTTTGCTGCTCGACAACGTCAATGTGTCAATAAAATTATTCACCTAATGATCTGATGGAAAAAAACGAAATTATTCTGATATAATTAATTTCCTCTGCCTGTAAACTACTAGGGGATAAAGAGCTGAGGGGCGAAATTCTCCGTAATCGGCGCGATGTTCGCCGACCGGCGCCAAAAACGGCGCAAATCGGTCCGGCATCGCGCCGCCCCAAAGGTGCGGAATCCTCCGCATCTTGAGGGGCCGAGCCCTCACCTTGAGGGGCTAGGCCCGCGCCGGACTGATTTCCGCCCCGCCAGCTGGCGGGAAAGGCCTTTGGTGCCCAGCCAGCTGGCGCGGAAATGATATTGCCGGGCGGCGCATGCGCGGGAGTGTCAGTGGCCGCTCACGGCATCCCCGCGCATGCGCAGTGGAGGGAGTCTCTTCCATCTCCGCCATGGTGGAGACCGTGGCGAAGGCGGAAGGAAAAGAGTGCCCCCACGGCACAGGCCCGCCCGCGGATCGGTGGGCCCCGATCACGGGCCAGGCCACCGTGGGGGCACCCCCCGGGGCCAGATCGCCCCGCGCCCCCCAGGACGCCGGAGCCCGCCCGCGCCGCCTTGTCCCGCCGGTAAGAGAGGTGGTTTAATCCACGCCGGCGGGACAGGCATTCCAGCAGCGGGACTTTGGCCCATCCGGGCCGGAGAATCGCCTGGGGGGCCCGCCAACCGGCATGGCGCGATTCCCGCCCCCGCCAAATCTCCGGTGCCGACCCGGCGGGGGGGTCGGAGAATCTCGCCCCTGATTCCTTATGAAAAGTCTGATCACTTAAAGTGCAACATCTGTCCATCATTCAATAAAGACATTTTGAAAAGGTACACATGCAAAAAATTTGAAACAAAAAGAAAACGCTGACGATGCACAACTGATCTGTCATTTTTTATAGGTGCACATCCATTTACCGAATTAGGTGGCAGAAGATATAGCTTTGCATAAACACTGATTTCTACTCTCCCTCCTGGATCCCCTCTCTGTTCTGAAGCCACCCGCACTGGTGAAAAACCCAGCTCTTAAATAGAAGCTTCAACTAGCATCACCTCCTCTCAATTCACTGTGAAGCTAGTCCTGATTTAGTCTTAAAGGCACCTAACTATAACATGTCACCAGAACATTTCACTGTAACCCCTTGGCAGAACTACCTTTTGTCTTTAAAATGCAGTTACTTAAAATTTACATTTTAGTTTCATGAAGGTATTATCGAAGATGGAAAGCAAGCTGTGAGGAAGATGCAAAGAGCCTAAAAAAAAGATATAGATAGGGTAAGTCAGTAGGCTAAAAATTGGCAGGTGTCTAATGTGGGGAACATGTGAGGAATAGAATAGCGGAATTTTATTTAAATAGAATGTTAAGGTGCAGAGGAATCTGCTTGCCTCCCTACATGAATCACAAGAGGTTAACGTGCAGGTACAGCAAGTAATTAGGAAGCCAAATGGATGTTGGCCTTTATTACAAGTAGGATCAAGTATAAAAGTAGGGAAGTCTTGTTACAACTGTACAGGACGTTGGTGAGACCACATTTTTGATCTTCTTAGTTAAGGAGGGATATATTTGCAGTGGAGGTAGTTCAGAGAAGATTCACAAGGTTGATTCTTGGGATGACGGGGTTATCATCTTGGAAAGATTTGAGTAGATTGAGCCAATACTCATTGGGGTTCAGAAAAATGAGAGATGATCATATTGAAACATAGAAGATTCTGAAGGGTGAGTCTCGACAGGGCAGATAGAACATACAGTGCAGAAGGAGGCCATTCAGCCCATCGAGTCTGCACCGACCCACTTAAGCCCTCACTTCCACCCTATCCCCCTAACCCAATAACCCCTCCTAACCTTTTTGGACACTAAGGTCAATTTAGGAGGAAACCGGAGCACCCGGAGGAAACCCACGCAGACAGTGACCCAGCAGGGAGTTGAACCTGGGACGCTGGCGCTGTGAAGCCACAGTGCTAATCACTATGCTACTGTGCTGCCCTTGATGCTGGAATGATGTTTCCCCTCATAGGGGAATCTGGAATTAGGGGGCACAATTTCAAAATAAGGGGTTTCCTATTTAAGGCAGAGAGGAGGAGGAATTTATTCTGTAAGAAACCTCCTGTTTTATCCCGATCGGTTCCTTTTTTTGCCCTGTAATTTCTGTTATTTTTCACTATTACCATAGTTTTTGTCCAGATGATTAATGCCTTTAAGACCAAGCAGCTTACCTGTAATTTAAGAACAGGAAATTCCAGCAGGATGTGCTGTTTGGTCCGACATCAGTGATCACACGGACTGACTGGCTTGGCTGATGGCCAATGAGCTGTCCCATAAGCCGGGTTCTTCTCAGGTACAGGCAGTGATTGGTTCTGCTGTCTCTGGAATGTTCCTTAGTGAGATCAGATGTTACTTTTGTTTTAAAGTCAGAAGCCTGGAGGGTCACAGCTCTGATTTCTCTCTCATCTAATGGATTCTTTCTAAAGATCCAAAGTAAAAACCTCTCTCTCTCTGCACAGCCAGATTGAACTCCAAGGAAACCAAAGTCAAGCCGCCAGCTGCACGGTGGCACAGTGGTTAACACTGCTGCCTCACGGCACCTGGGACCCGGCTTTGTTTCTGGCCTTGGGTGACTGTGGGGTTTGTACGGCCTGCCTGTGATTGCGTGGGTTTCCTGTGGGTGGTCTAGTTTCCTCCCAGTCAGGTTAGGTGGATTGGACATGCTAAATTGCCCATTAATGTCCAAATGGTTAGGTGGGATTACAGAGTTATGGGTATAGGGCGGGGGAGTGGGCCTAGATAGGGCGATCGGTTGGAAGGTCGATGCAGACTCGATGGGCCAAACGGCCTCCTTCTGTACTGTAGAGATTCTATGATTCGATACAGGCAGGTTTCATACGTTTAAAAACCTTGTGTGGGGAACTCTGTTGTTATTTGAGTAAATTGTTGGTTATTCTGGTGGAGTCGGAAACAAGTAAGAATTAAACAGTCCTGAGGCTGTTCCTTTGAATGAAGGCCCAGGTTAACAAAGGTTAAAGTGCCTGTCCAGAAGAAATCTAATTGTCACGGAGTACTGACTGAACACATCTGCTGGAGGACCACAATAACACACCGGTAGCTTCAATCACAAAGCACCCTGGAAGGCCAGCCTGCTGAAACGACTTCAATATCGGAAGCAAGGCCACTCTCATTTTATATTAATCCCCTTATTATTTTCACCATTTTCCCTCCCCAGTGTGTGTGCCTGTGATTCTGCGAATTTTATACGAATTATTGGTTAATTCACTTGTGTTGGGTGTCCAGGGTCTGTGGGACTGGAATCGACCATGCATTAACCCAGGGTGTCATAACAATTCTCTTAGAAGCCTGTTAATCTTCTCAACTCCAGAGAGGGGTGGAGGCTGGCTCATTGATTACATTTGGGGGGGGGGGGGGGGGGGGGGGAGAGAGAGAGAGAGAGAGGAGGAGACAGGAAAGTGGAGTTAAAAGTCAGTCAGACCAGCTGTTATCTTATTGAAATGCAGATGGGCTCAAAGGGCGAAATAGCTTAATCCTGCTCTTATCTTTCATATTAAGCTCTCAATGGTTAGATTGAAAGCAGAGTGAAATCACAATTCTTCAAGCTGGAAAGCAAAAAGCACACAATGTGCCTTAAAAACATGTACAACGGGTGGAATGTCAACATAGTAAATCAATATATGTATAATGTGAACAGGGTGAATATAACGCGACATTCCAACATGAGTTGTCACGCTGTACTATTAACAGCATAAGACATAGGAGCAGAATTAGGCCACTCGGCCCATCGAGTCTGCTCCACCATTCAATCATGGTTGCTATTTTTCTCATCCCCATTCTCCTGCCTTCTCCCCATAACCCCTGATCCGCTTATTGATCAAAAACCTATCTACCTCTGTCTTAAAGTCACTCAGTGATTTGGCCTTCACAGCCTTTTGCGGCGAAGAGTTCCACAGATTCACCACCCTCTGGCTGAAGAAATTCCTCCTCATCTCTGTTTTAAAGGACCGTCCCTTTTGTCTGAGATGGTGTCCTCTGCTTCTAGTTTTTCCTACAAGTGGAAACATCCTCTCCATGTCCACTCTATCCAGGCCTCGCAGTATCTTGTAAGTTTCAATAAGATCCCTTCTCATCCTTCTAAGCTCCAACGAGTACAGACCCAGAGTCCTCAACCGTTCCTCATACGACAAGCTCTTCATCCCAGGGATCTTTTGGGCAGCACGGATGCTCAGACAATTAGTTGTTTGATCGCCAACACAACTTACCTCACTTACAAACACTGACATCGGTCAAACAAACAATGATATGGGCGCTAAGATTTGCAATGCACAAATAATTTGTATTAATAGGCAACAGTTATTTTACATGCATTCGAATAAAGATGCCCTTACTGACATTAAAAAAAAAGTATTCCAAGATTCAGCATTAAAATGTTACCCAAAAGATCCATTTTGGAACTGTTACAAGAACAATAATGTATGTGCTTGTGTTAGATGAGTGTGATTTCTGCCAGCTTCTTTAGGTATTCACATGCCTCCCAGGTGGCAAAGATAGAGCCTTGAGCTGAAGTATCGGTTTGGCTCGTGTTCATGGTACACAAGGCCATTTTGATAAAGCATGCCAAGAGGATCATCAAGGAGCTGATTGCTACTTAAATTGCCTGATGACCTTCATTAACAAGGCCATGTTGCATTTTGGTGGAAAGCCCATGCCCAATACCCTCGCCTAACAACAACCAGCTGTCCAGGAGTAAACAAACTGTTGCTGAGGATAAGATTGCTACTTAAAGATATATCACTTTGCACTGTTCACTTGCTGCTCAATGTTTGAAAAGAGCTTTTGAAATACATTGGGATACTCTGTAAGTACAGTTTGTCAAGGCTTCAATACTTTCAACATTTATTCTGGGAATTCTCGGAGGACTTCACCTAAGAAGAGTAAGTGCTGTGCTACTTTATCTTATTAGACATGTTAAAAAAATCACTAGGAGAGAAGAAGTGCTAGGTTTGCATGAGAAATGGGAGAATAAGATGAGGCCAGGCAGCGCAGCACCAGTGATTGCAGGAGAGAGGGACAGTGGGCAAAGTGGACTTCTCAAACCTCGTGCTTACACATATCCATCCTCTATCAGGAACTCCAGTGTCTGGCCGTGAGAACCTTTGTGCCGACTCCATCAATTTCCTGAACCAGATTGAAACCTGCCACTATGTCAGCTAGCTCACTCTACACCTCAGGTGGAAGGGCATTCAAGAAGCCCACATATACTACTCCAAAGAAATTGCTTCTGAAGAGTGTTCGAGCGCTCAGCCTGCAGGTGACTGCTTCAGAACCTCCAGCCAAGTTCAAAATATGGTTATCAGTAACTAAGACTAAAATAGCATGCTAAAACTAGATGTGCTACCAGGCGTGTCTTAGCGCAGCATCAATTTTTCAACCTGTCACAAAATGACTCCCAATATTTAAAAAAAAAAGTGACCTGGGAATGACAGGAAAATAATTCGACTTCCTTGTGGCATTAGCTGCTTTTGTGTAGTATCTACTTAACTGTGAAGATACGGAAAGTTTTCAGAAATCCAAGATATATAACAAGTTATCAGAATCATTCGTGGCATGGGATTGAAAGGGTTTTTTTTTACATTGAAGAAGATTTTGCACAACAACATCATGATGTGAAGTATCTATTAAAATGGAACATACATTTCTGGTTTTCAAATACGTAGATCCCAGCATGAAAACATAATGAACCTCTGCAGATAACTGTCAGTTTACTAAGGGGTAATAAATTAGTGCATTCATTAGTCACAGAAAATTTTACAGCTTATAAAATACTTGTTATTCCTTTTACTACTCAGCGACAGCGAGTGGGCAGAAGATTCAATTTCCCTCCTCCACAAACCTGATTCGTGCAATTAAGGTGGAATGCAAGTTTATCTGTTTAGTGTTTGCGTTTCTCAACGCAAGCACTATTGTGCCCCATCTGCCTCTGCTGATAAAGACTCATCCATCAATCAGAGTTTCTTAATTTTATTTCATTTAATGCATCAAATCTAGTTATATGATATGCATTGGGTTAAAATTAAACAGATGCAATTAAATTATCACTTTACCAGCTACTGCAGATGAACTCCTTTGTGACAATGGCTGCTGTTAAAAATAAACCTTAAACAGTAGTGTTGCATTTTCCATCTTTCCACCAAAGATGTAGGGGACATTGCAACATTTGTACACTGACTGTGAAGTGCCAGTTAGCGGTGAGCGTAATCCCGGAAATTGAATCTGAGAAACACGCAACATAGTTTTACTTACATTTCAATGCCAAAAGAACCCAAAATCAAAATAGAATATTTTAACAAAGCCTAGTACACAGATTTTAAAAAATATATAAATTTAGAGTAACCAATAATTTTTTTCCAATTGAGGGGCAATTTAGCGTGGCCAATCCACCGACCCTGCACATTTTTGGACTTTGTGAGGAAACCGGATCACCCGGAGGAAACCCACGCAGACACTGGGAGAAAGTGCAGACTCCACACAGACAGTGACCCAAGCCAGGAATCGAACCCGGGTCCCTGGCACTGTGAAGCAACAGTGTGTACATTGAAATTGGCGGGTACGATGTTGTGGGCATTACAGAGACGTGGGTGCAAGGGGATCAGCATTGGGATCTAAATATCTCAGGATATGTGTCCTATCGAAAGAACAGGCAGATGGGCAGAGGGGGCAGGGTTGCAATGTTATTAAGAAATTAACTTAAATCGATAGCAAGAAGCGATATAGAGTCTGAAGACGTAGAACCCATGTGGGTAGAGTTGAGGAATCGCAAAGGAAAAGAGACCCTGATGACATTTATGTACAGGCCCCCTAACAGTAGTCAGGATGTGGGGCAGAAAATAAATAAGGAGATAGAAAGGCAATATTACAACAATCATGGGGGACTTCAATATGCACGTGGACTGGGAAAATCAGGTTGGCAGCGGATCCCAAGAAAAGGAATTTGTGGAATGTCTACGAGATGGTTTTTGGAGCAGCTTATGGTACAGCCCACTAGGGAACAGGCAATTTTGGATTTGCTGATGTGTAACGTGGCAGACTTGATTCGTGAACTTGAGGTGAAGGAACCCTTAGGAGGCAGTGACCACAATGATAGAATTAACCCTACAATTTGAGCGGGAGAAGCTGGAATCAGATGTAACGGTTTTACAATTGAACAAAGGTAGCTACAAAGACATGAGGGAGGAGTTGGCCAGAGTTGATTGGAAGGGGAGCCTAGCAGAGAAGACAGTGGAACAGCAGTGGCAGGTGATTTTGGGGGTTATTTGGGAGGCACAACAGAAGTTCATTCCAAGGACGAGGAAACATGCTAAGGGGAGGACAAGGCAACCATGGTTGAAAGAGAAGTCAAGGACAGCATAAAAGCAAAAGAAAAAAACATACAATGTGGCGAGGATTAATGGGAAGGCCGAGGATTAGGAAGTCTTTAAAAGCAAGCAGAGGACAACTAAAAAAGCAAGAGAGGAGAAGATGAAACAGTAGTGTAAGCTAGCTAGTAATATAAAATATGATTTTGATGTATAAAAGGTAAGAGGAGCAAGAATGGACATTGGACCACTGGAAAATGAGGCTGGAGAAGTGGTAATGGAAACAAAGAAATGGCAGAGGAACTAATAATTAATTAATTAATTGAATAATTACTTTGCATCATCTTCACAGTGGCATCCCAGAACTTCAAGAGAATCAGGGGGCAGATGTGAGTGAAATGGCCATCACTAAGGAAAAAGTGCTGGGGAAACTGAAAGGCCTGATGGTGGATAAATCACCTGCACCAGATAGACTACACCCACAGTTCTGAAGGAGATAGCTGAGGAGATTGTGGAGGCATTGGAGCGATGTTTCAGGAATCACTGGAGGCAGGGAGAGTCCCAGAGGACTGGAAAGTGGCTAATGTAACACCGCTGTTTAAGAAGGGAGAGAGGCAGAATACAGGAAATTTATAGGCTAGTTAGTCTGACTTCGGTTGTTGGTAAGATTTCAGAGTCCATTATTCAGGATGAAATTACGGAGTACTTAGAAGTGCATGGTAAAATAGGACTGAGTCAACATGGATTCGTCAAGGGGAGGTCATGCCTGACAAATCTGTTAGAATTCTTTGAGGAGGTAATGAGGAAATTAGACAAAGGAGAACCAATGAACATGATCTATTTGGATTTCCAGAAAGCCTTTGACAAGGTGCCGTAGAGGAAGCTGCTAAATAAGAAAAGAGTCAATGGTGTTAGGGGCAAGGTACTATTGCAAGGTACAATAGAGGATTGGCAGACTGGCAGAAGGCAGAGAGTGAGGATAAAGGGGTCCTTTTCAGGATGGCAGCTGGTGATTAGTGGTGTTCCGCAGGGGTCAGTATTGGGACCACAGCTATTCAAGATATACATTAGTGATCTGGAAGAAAGAACTGAGGGCATTGTTGCTAGATGACACAAAGATATGTAGAGGGACAAGTTGTGTTGAGGAAGTAGAGAGACTGCATAAGGACCTGGATAGGTTAGGAGAGTGGGCAAAGAAGTGGTAGATGGAGTGCAATGTAGAAAAGTGTGAGGTTGTCCACTTTGGCAGGAAGAAAAGAGGCAGAGACTATTTTCTAAATGAGGAAAGGCTTTGTAAATCTGAAGCACAAAGGAGCTTAGGAGTCCTAGTTCAGGATTCTCTTAAGATTAACATGAAGGTTCAGTTGGCAGTTAGGAAGGCAAATGCAATGTTGGCATTCAGTTCGAGAGGACTAGAGTACAAGAGCAGGGATGTGCTATTGAGGCTGCAAGAGGCTCTGGTCAGACCCCATTTGTAAGAGAGTGAACATTGTTTGGCCCTGTATCTAAGGAAGGATGTGCTGACCTTGGAGAGGGTCCAGAGGAGGTTCACAAGAATGATACCAAGGACTTCTCATATGAGGAGAGGTTGAGGACTCTGAGTCTGTACTTGACAGAGTTTAGAGGATGAGGATGGACCTCATTGAAACCTACAGCATGCTGAGAGACCTGGAGAGAGTGAACGTGGAGAGGATGTTTCCACAAGTAGGCGAAACTAGAACCTGTGGGCAGGATCTCAGACTGAAAGGACGATCCTTTAAAACGGAGATGAGGAGGGATTTTGTCAGCAGAGGGTGGTGAATCTGTGAATCTCATTGCCGCAGATGCTGTGGAGATCAAAGACTGAGTGTCTTTAAGACAGAGATAGGTAGGTTCTTGATTAATAAGGGGATCAGGGGTTATGGGGAGAGGGCAGGAGAATGGGGATGAGAAATATTTCAGCCATGATTGATTGGTGGAGCAGACTCTGGGCCGAATGGCCTAATTCTGCTCCTATATTTATGCTTATCTCAGTGAGGGAATGGAAAAAACCCTAATATTCTTTTCACAATATAATCTCAGCTCTTGTGAGCTGGATGCAGCAAATAATTCAAATAATTCTTCTTGTTCCAGTTTTACACCAAGCCTGTATCAGCAGAGATTAAAAGTGATTGGAGAGTTTGTGCTTTCACGAGTTATGGTGTGGTAATATAGATTCAACCATTATGCAATTCTAGGCAACGAGTATCAGATATATATTTATGCTGACATGGAAAACAGATATGCCTATACCAAGACATCCAAATGTACTGAAATATTTAACTTGTAGGGAGTAACTGGCCATGATAAAACATCTGGGAGCCAGTTACGGTTTTGAGGCATTATTGAAAAATAGGAAAATAATTTACTTTTAAAAATAGCAGTCATTAATCATGCCCATGATAGTCCGTGGGTGCAGGGAAGGGAATGGGAGTATTTGGGAAAATCTGGAAAGCTGGAGGTCCTGCTGATTTTAACACCAGCATCGTATTTGAATGTCTGTCTTTGTTTTATGCCAGGCAGTCAGCCAAATTGAGGGGCTAGTTGCTACAAGATGGGAAGGCCTGTTCTGTTCAAGGCCACAGGCTGAAGAGGAAAGAGATGGTGGGGCAAGAGGGAAAAATTAATTGGGTAACGGGATGGGGACAGGGCATCACATCATGGTCATAGGGAGGGAGGCAGATCGCAGTAGATTTATTTGTGGGACTGAGGGAGAACCAATCCTACTCCTCATGCCCACACATAACGCTGAAATACGCCTGGATGCTGCACCTCGTACTCAAGTTTAGCTGTCGGGTTTCCTGAGCCCCGGACAACCTGCCCCCGAGCCAGTGAATCCTAAAATCTGGGGCAGGCAACCTAATTATCACATTCTAATTGCAGATTCACCTCTCTGTTCAATACTGTTGCAGAGGGATCATTGCCATGAAGAAAACAGCAGCTGAGGAGAAAACCTCCGGTTACCTTCACTGGGTACCTGGGAGAGAGGCGATAAATCTGGCCTCGCCAGAGTCACCCTCACCCCATGAGCAAACAGATGGTAACATTGTCAATTATTGTGTTCCAAACCAAAAGATTCTATGCCAGATGCTAAATTGTAGACAGTTAAATGAGGCTTTAGATAATTAGCATGAAAAGATATTTAATATAACTAAATTTTTAATTTTATCAGACTTCTAATATTCTGAAGTTAAATTTTTAATGCTTAATTAGTATAATAATTATATGTCCCCTTAAATAATTTTTCACAAACTGGCTACTTTTGTATATAATGGACAACAGCAGTTCAGGAAGGCAGCTCACCACCATCCTCTGAAGGATAATTAGGGCTGGTCAATTATTGTTGGCCTTGCCAGCAGCAACAACTTCTTGGATATGACATTTTGCAGCTTTACACATCTAAGTCCAAGCTGGATGCCAATTCACAGCATTGCCTTGAATCCTGCAGCAAATTTAGCCCTTTCATTGATAATGTGCCAGAAATGGCCACATCCCATGAATGATTTAAAAAAAAGTTTTATCTCACATTCTCACGATAAACAAAATTACTGCTTGAATAAAAAGAATTTCAGAAATGACAATTAAGCAAATACTACCAATAGGTTTATCAGGAAGGGAATAACTTGCTGAGAAAGATTTCATATTGTCTTCCAAAAAGTCTCCAGTATGAATATATGGTAAGAAAAACTGGTGTTGCAAGATGCTGAGAATCTTAAGTATGTGCAACTATTTTAATAAAAATGTAGTAATAAAAACGTGTGCAAAACAGAAGAGTTCTGTCAGCCCAACATATCCAGTTGAGAATGGTGCTGGTCAACTAAGCAACCAATAGGCTTAATAAAAATCTTCATCCTTAATCATGCCGGAGGCCAGTATTTGTACCTGTCTTCAGCCAAAATTATTATGAGGTCACTCATCAAGAGGCTAAACACAGCAAAGGCAATGGGCCCTGACAATATTCCCAATCTGATGGTAAAGACTTGTGTGTAAGACTGAGTCTTTCCCCTAAAGTACATATATGTCTGCTAGATGACAGGGTCATTATGGAAGATTGCTCAGGCATTACCTATCAATTAACAGGACAAATGCAAATGGAACCATTCTGATATCAACCAGAAGAGACCAATCAACTCGATCAAAGCTCCAGCAATGGACTCAATCTCCACGCCTATCGTCACCACTATACCTGCAGTATATACAGTTTGGAAGAAAGGTCATCAACCTGAAACGTTAATTCAGTTCTGCTCTCCACAAAAGCTGCCTGACCTGCTGAGTATTCACAGCATTTTCTGTTTTTAAACCAAATATTCCACATCTACAGTATTTGCCTTTAATACTATTATCTCCAAATTCCCTTCCAGGGACCATTTCTTTTCCATATCGCAGGATAAATGTCTCCTCCACAGTTTTTCAAATATAACTCCAGCGAGAACAATAAACATTTTCATGCTGTCTTCACATTCTTGTTTTTTTGCTTTCCATTGAAAAATGCCTCGCTGCTGCTTGGCTTGGTGTCATTGTGGCAACTCCTACTTTTAGATTTCTTCCGTAGGATTTGGTATGGTTATTTATAAATCACCAAGCACATTTACTAATAGCAAATAAAGAGGAAAACAGCAGCAAAGGTACAGAAAATGTATACAGAAAGTAATAAATAGTCATGTACCATGGACTAATACAGGATTGCAAATGTCTCAGGGAGTTCGGGGATTTCTCAGGGTACAAGCTCAACATGGGGAAGAGCGAGTTGTTCGTGGTTCACCCAGGGGACCAGGAGAGGGGGATTGGCGAGCTCCCACTAAAAAGGGCGGAGAGGAGTTTCAGGTATTTGGGGGTCCAGGTGGCCAGGAGCTGGGGGGCCCTGCATAGACTTAATTTCACGAGGCTGGTGGAGCAAATGGAGGAGTTTAAGAGGTGGGATGCGTTGCCGCTGTCCCTGGCTGGTAGGGTGCAGTCAGTCAAGATGACGGTGCTCCCAAGGTTTTTGTTCCTGTTCCAGTGCCTCTCCATTCTTATCCCGAAGGCCTTCTTTAGGCGGGTCAACAAGAGCATAACGGGGTTTGTGTGGGCGCGAGGGACTCCGAGGGTGAGAAGGGTGTTCCTGGAGCGTAGTAGGGATGGGGAGGGGGGGCTGGCGCTGCCCAACCTCTGTGGATACTACTGGGCCGCCAATGCGGCGATGGTTCACAAGTGGGTGATGGAGGGGGAGGGGGCGGCATGGAAGAGGCTGGAGACGGCGTCTTGTGAGGGTATGAGTCTGGAGGGCTGGCAATGGCGCCGCTGCCGCTCCCTCCAATGAGGTATACCACGAGCCCAGTGGTGGCGGCTACCCTCAAAATTTGGGGGCAATGGAGGCGGCACAGGGGGGGAAGTGGGGGCCTCGGTGTGGACCCCGATACGGGGGAACCACCGGTTTGTCCCAGGGAGAATAGATGGAGGGTTTTCGGGGCGGTACAGGGCAGGGATAAGGTGGTTGGGGGACCTGTTTGTGGATGGGAAGTTCGCGAGCCTGGGTGAGCTGGAGGAGAAGTACGCCCCCCCCCCCCCCGCCAACGCCTTTAGGTATCTACAGATAAGGGGTTTGCCAGGCGGCAAGTGGTGGAATTCCCTTTGCTGCCGCCACGCACAGTACAGGACAGGGTGCTCTCGGGGGCGTGGGTTGGGGAGGGGAGGTTCTCGGCATCGTACCAGGTGATGCAGGAGGAGGAGGAGGCCTCGGTGGAGGTGCTGAAAGGTAAGTGGGAGGAGGAGTTGGGGGAGGAGATTGAGGAGGGGACGTGGGCAGATGCCCTAGGGAGGGTGAACTCTTCCTCTTCGTGCGCGAGGCTTGGCCTCATACAGTTTAAGGTGCTGCACAGGGCACACATGACCGGGACAAGGATGAGCCGGTTTTTTAGGGGTGAGTACAGGTGTGTTAGGTGCTCAGGGAGCCCAGTAAACCACACCCATATGTTCTGGGCATGCCCAGCGCTGGAGGAATTTTGGAATGGCATAGCAAGGACGGTGTCGAGGGTGGTAGGATCCAGGGTCAAACCGGGCTGGGGGCTCGCAATATTTGGGGTTGCAGAGGAGCTGGGAGTGCAGGAAGCAAAAGAGGCCGCTATTCTGGCCTTTACGTCCCCGGTAGCCCGGCGAAGGATCCTTCTTCAGTGGAAGAATGCGAAGCCCCCAAGCGTGGAATCCTGAATCAACGATATGGCGGGGTTTATTAAATTGGAGAGGGTGAAATTTACCTTAAGGGGATCGGTGCAAGGGTTCTTCAGGCGGTGGCAACTGTTCTTGGACTTCCTGGCAGAACAGTAGACAATGGTTAGCAGCAGTAGCATCCCGGGGGGGGGGGGGGGGGGGGGGGGGGGGAGAAGCGAGGGGGGGGGGGGTGGGAGCGAGGGGTGGGGGGGGGGGGGGGTTCTATTTTATTTATTTTATTTTATTTTTATTTATTTTTGTTTGTCTATACTGGGGGATCTGAGGGGGTGTATATGTTTGCTATGTGTTTCGGCGGGTGTTAATATATTATTTATGTATGGGGGGAGAGGGGCACTGGGTTGTTTTGTATTTAATTCTATTGGGTTCCTTTCACATTTTGTTGTTGATATTCTGTGAAAACTTTAATAAAAATTATTTTTAAAAAAACAGTTGCATTATTCAATGGCACCGATAATTCAACATTAATTGGGAATCTCAGACATAAGAATCTATAAGGACTCCAAAATATGGCGTAAAAACGTCCTGTTGATGTTTTTTTTCTGCAACTAATTCATTCTCCATGGACTGTGACTATGTGCTACTAAAAGTGGAGGAATGTACTATTTCCCAACAAACCTACACAGCAAAGACAATTGTGAGCACTTTACCATCCCGACATCTCCCCAAACTTCAGCAGTTATTTCAAGTCATGCTTCTATTATCATAATGATGTCAGTTGATTAAAATGTAAGATACTGATAAAAGAAATAAAGATCGTACATCCTTATGTTCTTACCATTACATTAATCTTGATGAAGATGTTAATCTTCAATTCCTCAGACCCATTAAACACTAGAATGATGCTGAGCTTTGATTTTAATCTTTTATTTCAAAGATTATTAGCATTATTCCTCCTAAAATGACATTTCATAACCTCATAACTAGATGTATTAGTATGTGAAGCACACAAAATCTGTCAGTATTTTCTACATAAAGAAATTCATATGTTTAATTCACAAATCATTTTCTGGACCATCACCATTAATTAAAATTTTAAAAATGTAGGTCAATGGAAAGAAAGATTATTTAAAGCAGTGATTTGGAAATTAATTTGCTGATTCATTAAATTCCACACTCATAACTTAAAATATTATCCATAAATAACACTTCACTCAATAGAGAGCTCAGCAAGCCCCCAATCAATGGATCAGATCTAAGCTCTGCAGCCCTGCCACATCCAGTCCTGAACAGTGGTGCACAATTAACCAACTAACTGGAGGAGGTGGCTCCACAAATATCTCCATCTGCGATGGTGGGGGTACCGAGCACATCAGTGCAGAAGACATGACTGAAGCATCTGTAGCTATCTTCAGTTGAAGTGTCAAATGGATGATTCATCTCGGCTTCGTCCTGAAGTACACAGCATCAGAGATATCAGTCCTCAGCCAATTCGATTCACTTTACATGGTAGGAGAAAATGGTTGAAGGCTTTGCACACTGCAAAGGCTATGGGCCCTGACAATATTCCGGAAATGGTACTGAAAATTTGTGCTCCAGAACTAGCCATGCCCCTACCCAAGCTGTTCCAATACAGGTACAAAACTGGCATCTATCCAACAATGTAGAAAATTGTCCAGATATGACTCATCCACAAAAAGAAAGTTAAATCCAACTCGGCCAATTACCACCCCATCAACCTCCTCTTGACCATCAGCAAAGTGTAGGAAGGTGTTGATGACAATCAAGCGGCACTTACACAGCAATAATCTGCTCACTAATGCTCAGTTTGGGTTCCATCAGGGCCACTTGGCCCGTCAGCGCAATGCTTGGTCCAAACATGGAACAGCTGAACTCGAGTGGATGACAGTGACTGCCCTTGGCGTCAAGGCAGCAATTGACCGAGAGAAAACTCTTCACTGGTTGGAGTCATACCAGGCACAAAGGAAAATGGAGGCCATCTCAATCCCAGGACATCATTGCAGGAGTACTTCAGGGTAGGATCCTAGGCCCAGCCATATTGAGCTGCAACATGAATGACCTTCCCGCACCATAAGGTCAGAGTGGGGTTATGACTGCACAATGTTCATTTCCATTTGTGACTCCTCAGATACTAAAGCAGTCCATGTCCATATGCAGCAAGACCTGGACAACATTTATGCCTTGGCTGATAAGCGGCAAGTTACATTTGCACCACACAAGTGCCAGACAATGACCATCTCCAGAAAAAGAGAATCTAACCATCTACCCTTGATATTCAATGGCATTTTAATTGCTGAATTCTTCTCTATCAGTCGCCTTCAGGTTACCATTGACCAGAAACTGAACTGGACTAGCCATATAGATACTGTGGCTACAAGAACAGGAATTCTGAGGTGAGTAACTCACCTCCTGACTCCACTGTCCACCATCTAAAAATTATAAGTCAGGAGTATGATGGAATACTCTCCATTTGCCTAGATAAGAGGATCTCCAACAACCCTCAAGAGCTAGACACCATCGGCACAATAATAATAATCTTTAGGGCAGCACGGTAGCACACATGACTTCACAGCGCCAGGGTCCCAGGTTCGATTCCCCGCTGGGTCACTGTCTCTACGGAGTCTGCACGTTCTCCCTGTGTCTGCGTGGGTTTCCTCCGGGTGCTCCGGTTTCCTCCCACAGTCAAAAGATGTGCTGGTTAGGTGGATTGGCCATGCTAAATTGCCCTTAGTGTCCAAAAAAAAAAAGGTTAGCAGGGTTTATTGGGTTATTGGACAGGCTGGAAGTGAAGGCTTAAGTGGGTCGGTGCAGACTCGATGGGCCGAATGGCCTCCTTCTGCACTGTATGTTCTACGTATCTATGTATTAGTGTCACAATTAGGCTTACATTACACTGCAATGAAATTACTGCAAAAATCCCCTAGTCATCACACAACGGCGCCTGTTCGGGTACACTGAGGGAGAATTCAGAATGTTCAATTCACCTAACAAGCACATCTTTCGGGACTTGTGGGAGGAAACAGAAGCACCCGGAGGAAACCCACGCAGACACGGGGAGAACGTGCAAACTCCGCACAGTGACCCAGCCAGGAATCGAACCCGGGTCCCTGGTGCTATGAAGCAACAGTGCTAACCACTGTGCTACCGTGCCGCAAGCAGGCAACTTGAATGGCACCCCATTTATCAACCTGAACATTTACTCCTTCCACAATTGATGCACACTGGAAGAAACCTGTACTGCATGCAAGATGCACTATAGGAACTCACCCAGGCTTCTTCAATAGTCCCTTCCAAACCTGCGACCTCTATCACATAGAAGGTCAAGGGCAACAGAGGCATGGGAATACCACCACCTGCAAGTTCCCTTCCAAGCCACACACCATCCTGACTTGGAACTATATTGCCATTCTTTCCTTCCAAACAGAATTGCAGAATTGTTACAGCACAGAAGGAAGCTACTTGGCGCACCATGGGCTGGATTCTCCTCTACCCAGCGGGGCAGGGGGTCCCGGCGGGATGGAGTGGCGGGAACCACTCCGGCGTCGGGCCGCCCCAAAGGTGCGGAATTCTCCGTACCTTTAGGGGCCAAGCCCTCACCTCGAGGGGCTAGGCCCGTGCTGGAGCGGTTTCCGCTCCACCGGCTGGCAGGAAAGGTCTTTGGCGCCACGCCAGCTGGGGCCGAAAGGTCTTCGCCGGGTGACGCGGGTCGGCGCATGCGCGGGAGCGTCAGCGGCTGCTGACGTCATCCCCGCGCATGCGCAGGGGAGGGGGTATCTTCCGCCTCTGCCATAGTGAAAACCATGGCGAAGGCGGAAGAAAAAGATTGCCCCCTCGGCACAGGCCCGCCCGCGGATCGGTGGGCCCCGATCGCGGGCCAGGCCACCGTGGGGGCACCCCCCGGGGCCAAATCGCCCCGCGCCTGCCCCAGGACCCCTGAGCCTGCCCGCGCCGCCTTGTCCCGCCGTTAAAAAAGTGGTTTAATCCACGTTGGCGAGACAGGCATTCCAGAAGCGGGACTTCGGCCCATCGCAGGCCGGAGAATCGGCGGGGGTGGGCCCGCCGACATGCGCGGTGCGATTCCTGTCCTGCCGACCGGCGCGGCGCGATTCCCGCCCCCGCCCCCACGATTCTCCGACCCGGCGGGGGGGGGGGGTCGGAGAATCCCGCCCCAGATCTGTGCGGCTCTCTGAATGAGCAATTCACCGAGGGCTATTCTCCACCTTCCCTCCCATAACCCTGCACATTCTTCCTTTTCAAATAACGGTTGAATTCCTTTTTCAATGCCTCAATTGAACATGCTTCCTCTACACTCTCAGGCCTTATTCACCTGCTGTGTGAAAAGTTTATTCTTAAGATTGTTTATTTGTTTCTTATGGCAAGTACCTTAACAGAAATTTCAGAAGTTTACTTCAGCACTGTGGGAGTGTCTACACTGCAGCGGTTCAAGAAGACACCTCACCACCACCTTCTCAATTAGGGATGGGCAACAAATGCTTGTCTTGCCAGCAATGCCCACATCCCATGAAAGAATAACAAAGGCTTAATGGAATAAAAAAGTGACATGGCGCAAAGACAAGAACAAAATTTAACTAATATTTTATACCCACTGTATTTTAACAAAATAAAACGCAGCTTGCAGTCAGATAAGAAGTTTACTCTTGACAAGAGTTTTCTTGTGGAGTAGATAAAACTCCTGGATTAGAAAACACAATTGAATGGAAATAGGTGATTGTATAGTATGTTCTTCTAATCCCCATCATAAATTTAGTTGGAGATTAGAGGAACCCTCATAGAATCTGTGTAGAAAACTGAAAATGACCTTATCCGGCCTTCCTCCAGAGATTCCGCCACAGCAGTTAGGGCAGGAAATGGGGCGAATCCCTGTGGAAATTCAGGGACTGTTTGTCAATCCAAATTCCTCATTGTAAAATCAATTTTACACACTGGAATGCACTGCCTGATGGCAGGTTGAATTGTGACTCTCAAAAGGGAGTTGGATAAGCATTTATACTTGTACAGCTACTTGGGGCTACAGGGATAGGGCAGTGGAGTGGAGTGGAACTACATAAATTGTTATTGCAAAGTGCTGGCATGGGCTTGATGGGGTGAATAATCTTCTTTTATGCTGTAACCATCTTGTGTTTCATTTTGTATATTAGCAAGATAGAGAAATAAAAAATATTCCCCAGCAAATTTGAACTGAGTAATTTCTTTCTGATAGTGTTCATAGACAGTTTCACACATTTTAACACGAAAGCCAAGGTTAACTGGGAAGACACTGAACTCTTGCCATCACTTTCTGCCGCACAGAAATTGGAAGCTGCCCAGAGTGTCGCTGTTAAAGGTTGACAGGAGAACTGTCTGATCTTTGCTTTATGAGCTTACAACAAAAAATCTGAACCTCTGCATTACAACCATTTTCTGACTCCAAAATACAGCTTGACAAAAAATGTAATTATCAATTGTACCAGGGAAGCTTGTATGAAAAAGGCATTCCACCCATTTGAAC
Source organism: Scyliorhinus torazame (assembly GCF_047496885.1). Lineage (NCBI taxonomy): Eukaryota > Metazoa > Chordata > Chondrichthyes > Carcharhiniformes > Scyliorhinidae > Scyliorhinus > Scyliorhinus torazame. The sequence continues at coordinate 61,886,024 of NC_092707.1, forward strand.
TTATCTTCCAGAATATCAACCCTCCTTGAATAAGGTCAATCCTATTGTCTTCTGAGGGTTTTGGCCAAGGGTGTATCATGTCCGGTACAGGCTTGGAGGGCCGAAGGGCTTGTGCCTGTGTTGTATTGTTCTTTATTCTCCTTAGTGTCTGGTTATTTCATAAATAAGACCAGTCTCCTGACCTCAGTCACTCCTTCTGGCAACTGATCTACCCTGTTGATCATCCCACATATAAATAAATACTTCCTGATGTCTGGCATCATTTTACCCTGATCCTTCCTGCCCTAATGTATCTTATTGCTCTGGACTTGCTTTCTCTATCCCATTCAGAATCTTTATCCATCTACAAGAACATCCCAAAGAATTTCTTTTCAAGGATGTAGAAAAAAGAATTATCAAGACTTCATTCTCCCATTTTCTTTATCATAGAAGTAAGAGCATCTTGACCGTCAGGTACTTTTCACAAATATAACGCGCACCAGATAAAAGTAGGTCAAAATAGAAGTACAAATTGATTCTTAAAATTTTAATTTGGAATTTGAGGGAGTGCAGTAAAACACTGCTCTTACACCTCTGGGACCAAAGGCCTTCTTCTGCATTGAAGAATACTGGTCTGAACTGTTTTTTCCTTAGAATTCTCCTCCAATGAATCTATCAAAAACAGATAACTGGTTTGTTACCCAATAACTGTGTGTGGAACTTTGCTCTGCACAAAATGGCTGCCACGTTTGCAGGAACATAATTAATTTGATGTAAAAATGCTTCAATTTTACTTGTACTCTTAGGTACCACACTGGGTCAAATGTTATGATGCCAAGGGAAGTCATTTTAATTTCACCAAGGAAGCACCTACTCAAAAATATTCAGTTGGATTAGAAAATAGCACCGGCACCAGCAAATTCTTGAGTACTTAAAACAGTACATTAACGAAATGACACCTCTGTGAAATGTAGAAATGAGAAGTGATTGTTCAAAATTCTGTACCAGCATTTCCAGACAAATAAGGAGCTTAGTTGCAGTATTGGACAAAAAGATGCTGACAACTGCCATATCCATATGCCAAGCAAAATATGCTTTGTTACTAACATTTGTAGTTCACTAACCCTTTGCACCGACATGAGAGCTAACAAGTCTTCACTAAAAGGAATTTAAGATCACAGTGACCCATTCAAAAAGTTTTGATATTAACTTGGCCAGAACCAAATCTTTCAAAGATTTGCCAGAGGCGTGAAATGCCCCGTTCCAGCTAAGATTTAGAAACCTGGACATAATAGGCCATGCCTGCACTGTTCTACCTGCAAGAATGGGTGTTAAGCAGAAATGGAGTTTTTGTTAAGTTTCTGATCTGCCACATCTGATACAATAACATTGTCAGCAGTGGAGTGAAGTGATGAGTGTAGCATCACTTGACAATTACTAGCAATCTAAGTACACTGCCAATGACAATCTGAAATTTACCTTTCAGAAGATTTCTCTGTCAAAAGCTGAGCTGATGGACACTGTGAACAGCTCATTTGAGTATCTTAAGAATACTCCAGTCAGCAGCCCTTGACCTTGGAAGCTTATAGTTTGCAACCTGGCCAACATTATCTACTATGAACTTTAATTGATTCCGAGCTACAGAACAATTCTGGGTACCACAAAAATCAAACTGTGTGCATCCAATGTAACTCGTGTCAGGCCAATCTGGTGCATTTCATGAGGATTGAAATCTCTTCACCCAATAGGTCTGTTACCCTCATATTTCTAGTTGTCTTAACATCTCTTTACAAGTAGGTCATCCCCAGTGAGCTGCAAGGATAGTCAAAAGGGGATAGATAACTTAATTGAAGAAGACTACACCTGACGGTGTACAATTAAAAAACAATATTTTAAGTGACTGTAGGAGAGGAATTTGACTGTTAAAAATGTTTTAAGTTTTCTCAACAGACAAAAAACTATTATCTCACAAATCAGATTTTGTTTTCTAGCCGTGCAGTTAGATATGCAGCCTATAATGGGACAGCACAACAAATGGGGTTGTAACTTTATACTTAGTGGTGTCCTTTCATAGAGACAGTTTTACAGCACAGAAAGAGGTCTTTCGGCCCATTGTGTCTGTGCCACCACCAAACACCAGTCTATTCCCTGTGGGATGACAATATTTTAGTATTGAGGTCGAAGGAATTAGGAACACATATCATTTTTCCAGGGTAAGGAATGGGAGGTTGGGTGGGAGGGAGGGAGGTTGGGAGGGAGGTTGGAAGGGGGAGGGAGGGAGGTTGGGAGGGAGGGAGGTTGGGAGGGAGAGGTTCGGAGGGAGAGGGTGGGAGGGAGAGGGAGGGAGGGAGGTTGGGAGGGACGGAGGGAGGTTGGGAGGGACGGAGGTAGGTAGGTAGGTAGGTAATCAATCCACCAGGTTCTCCATCACTTCAATGAACTGGATTTCTGTTCTATCTTCGCAAGCACTACTGTGCATAATAAATGACTTCAGAAAACAATGAATTTCTGAGAGTGCAATAGTGCTGAAACATTTAACGTTGTACTGTAAATTATCAAGTTTTAAATAGGCCTTTTCCAGTACTCCCTCAATAACCCCGGTTGACAAAAATTCTGTATTCTTTGATCTAATTTTTCAAATTGTAATGATACATTTCTGCAATTACACTAGAAAATGTTTGCAAGAAACCAGCATGTCTGTAAATAATTCATCCACTTAGAAAGACAATCATGACTGACTGTTCTTTGGAGGGGAAGGTAATGAAACTAGTTTGTCTACTCAAAATTAAACAGCCATGCAACTGAATTTCTGTAAACAAAAGGCTCTACATTGTAGAAATTGGCCTTTGAAGGAGTGCAACACAGATTCACCAGAATGTAAGAATATAAGTAGATTAGCAACAGTAGGTCATATGGTCCTTCAGCCTGCTCTGCCTGATCGTCGACCTCCCCAACTTGATTCCCCATATCCCTCGATTCCCTGGGAACCTAAAAATCTATTGATCTCAGCCTTCAATATACTCAGTGACTTAGCAATCACAGTCCTTTGGGGTGCAGATTCACAACACTGAGAAAGTAAACTTTTCTCAATGGTCCAACATGGTCAATCCCATACCCTTTTCTGAGCTCACAGCCAGGCAAAACAGCTCTCAACAGCTACTCTGCTATGCGCGCTCAGAAACTTATACTTTTCAAAGAGATCACCTCCCATTCTTCTAAATTCCAGAGACTACAATTACATTCTGCTCAATCCTCATAGAACAACCTTCTGATCCCCATAAACCAAACTAATGAATGTTCTTTGCGCTTCCTTCCAAGGCAGGTATATCCTTCCTTTGGCAAGGATACTGAAACTGTACACAGTACGGCAGATATGGTCTTTCCATACCCCTTGCAACAAAGACCGACATACCATTTTCTTTCCCAATTGCTTGCTGTATCTGCTGTTAAATGTCTGTGCCTCATATACAAGGAAGCCCAAATCCCTTTGAACATTTAACCATCCTTTAAATGTTGCTTACCATTTTTAAATATTCTGATTTTCTATTCTTTCCATCAATGTGAATCGCCTCACATTAGACTCCAGCTATCACCTTGTTTCCCACTCACTTACCTCATCCATTTCCCTTGGCAGACACTTTGGGCTGGATTTGATGCAGTCAGGCTGACTCCGGAGGCCTTTAAAAAAGGCAGGCGGGTCCCAGATGGGGAGATCCTGTCCCCAATTCTGGCAGATCCCATTTTTGCCAGCGTGAGGGGGTGATGGGATGGGAGGTGAATCACACAAGCCAGAATTCTGAACTCGGCAGGGTCATTTGAAATTAATGCACAGTTCAAACATATGCCATTTTCACTGCTCCAAGAGCCTTAACATGCAATGGGGGAACCACAATTGTATAGAGTATGCATAAATGGCAGATCTGAAGTGAAGTGGTTTAAACCCTGAGCCTTTTAAGAATGAAAAATAAAATAGGCTGCAGCTGTCAGAGTTATAAAAACAGGATCTCAAAAAAACAGGATCTCCAATGCATTGATTGACAGGCTGACTGGTGTTGCTAGAATATATTAGCTATATGTCCCTGCATTTTCAATAAACTTCACAAGTGCTGTTATTATAAGGGAATCTATTACAGATGCTTTGCTGAGTTTCAAAAGCTTCAAAGCCATTTATGTCACCAGTGGGCTCGATCCACATTTTGATTAAGGTTTATGTAGCTATTAAAGGATTAGCTGTCTTTGATGTGGTTAGTGAATAGAAGTTTGTTTTTATAACTGATTGGCTACTTGAGGGCAGAGGTTTTTAATATCAACTGTGTAGTGAGAGGACCCTTAGCACGTTAGAATTGTTTTAAAGTATTTATTAGAATTTACAAAACGTTTGCAACAAACAAACGAACAAACAAAAGCAGAACGATAGCTATAGGTGTCAATGTACAAAACAATAGTCATTACATAATTGGGAACAAACAAGACCAGATGATATAGGGACAGAATTCCCAACATGTTCCTTCCACGGATCAATGACCTGTCTGCACCCAAAATGGATACAGGCAACATGATGGGCCTACATATCACCCATACCTACAAAACATAGAATCATAGAAATATAGAATTTACAGTGCAGAAGGAGGCCATTCGGCCCATCGAGGCGAGAAAACAAAATGACAGTGGAAGAAAACAATACCCCCGAGAACCCCAGTGCTATGGGAAATAGACTAACTCTTACAGCACAACTTAGACTCTTCTCCAGATCCAGACAGGAACAGGCAGCCATCCTATACCATCGAGTTGGCAAAATGACAAAAGCAAAAACAAAGAGAGGAAGGGGCATAACTAACCCTTCATACTCATCCGAGAGTCTCCCATAAAAGAAGCAAAGAAAGAGCAAGAACCAAGATAAGAATTCGAACTTTCATAATCCCATCTCCCAACCCTAGATTCAAGGATAAAACAGATCATTGGACCACCGGCACCTGTACTGCCCCCAATAGGATGACAGGATATTGCGGGGCCAAGGACCAAAAGGAATATAAACTGGTCCCAATCGTAGTTTGGGGGGAAACCCACTCCAGGACGGGAGGGCCATCCGAGCAAACCCTAAACAAGGGTGCATCCTGGGAAGTAGTGCTGACCCGATCCATTCCACAAACCCCCCCCACCCCCCGGAATCACTCGAAAGAAGAAAGGATTAGGCCACCCAAAATCCAATGCAGATCCGAATCTGAATGTCCATGTCGCCAAGGTTCACCATCCACCAGTACAACAACCAGCCCTCATAGACACCAACACTAAGAGAGAAGTAGAAGCAACGCTCCCAAAACCTCTGAAAGTCAGAGGAAGAGTGAAGAAGAGTAAGGACTGTTAGAAGTAACCCCTTGGACCACAAACCATTGCCTAAGATATTACTAACCGGTCAACCAACCGCTAAGTGTGCCCCTTCCAACTCCCAAGATGAAAAGAATGAGGGTAATTACTGGATTCAGCCTTTAGACTCTTCCTCAATCTTCACCACTACGGATGGGGATCTACCCAGAGCAGGCTTCCCCACGGCATCAATAAGACAGGAACCCCCATTCAAGGAGTAAAAGATACTGATCGTGACGCCATGTCTGGCCAAGCCCAGCACCATCACAAAGAAAAAAGATTGGAGTACTGACTCCAAGGGCTCCCTTCACCCCAGTTCCTACACTGCTTCCAAGCCAAGCCAGTTCAGTCCCATAGAGGACACAACACCTCTCCTCCCCCACCAAACCATCCAATACATATAGCAGCAACAGAACCAATACCCCACGGCTCAACAGGAGAATAGGAAAAAAAACCTTCTCTGGAGGCATCCCTCCACTAAACACACCACCTACCACCAAATAATGGATATTCAGACCACCCTTACTCATAAGAGCTCTGACAGCAGTAAAATTAGTCCAAGAGGGAGATCCACATCAGGAGAAACAACTGACTCGCCCCTAAAGGGGAGTCGAACAAATGCCAGTCCTCGACAGGATACACATTCCGCCTGGGCCTGAGGCAGAAAAGAAAGCACAGTTCCAAAATAGAAAAAAAAACTCTGACTCTGGAGAACCTTCCTAGAATGTAGCGAGTACAAATCTAACCTTATCACCCACACCCTCCACTACTCCAGCTCTGCTCATCCTCCCCCCAAGGATATAAAGAAATGGTGCACAAATCTCAAACTCAATCTTCAGTTTAACGTGATACAACATTATTAAATCATGATAACCTACGGTGCAAGACATGGCACCCAAAATATTTATTTCCCTGCATATGAATGCATAAATAACATTAACTGACAACAACAAGATTATCAGGGAGTAAAGTCCAGGATAACAATTGAGAAGCGAGGCAGTTATCAGGATAAAGATCACTCCACTGGCACATGAAGAAAGTAGACATCCAGGATAGAGCAGGATCGGAAATGGTGAGCACTCTTGGATCTTCCAAGGATTCCAATGAACGGAGCATGAACCTCATCAGTTCTAACATGCCAACTTTCCAAGCCCAGATGGTCAACAACCTAGGCTCCAACAGGGGGAGACGAGCCCCAGCCGGCTCAGGCAACCCAACCCCTCTTGACCGACACCAAGAACAGAACCAGAGGTTGGTTGGCCAACCCAATCCCGGCATCTGAGACGGGATTAAATGTGCTCCTTCGAACACAAGCTGCACGGCCTCCAGATCGAGATTCCCAAGACATGGCAGCCAGTTCTCAAACTCTGCTTGGAGCACCTCTCCTACCTTCACCAGAGACCTTGCTCTCTCTACAACAATGAGCTTTTTGTGTGCTGCCACCACCTCTATTAAGATGCCTCAAAACCCTTGAAATTGGGTTTTAACCCTGCCTCGCAGAGCCAAAACTATCAGACAGATCACTTTCATCGCTAGCACCATCATTCGTCAGTATGTACTGTATCGTCAGGGCAGGAAACCTCTCATAGGCAGTTGCACCACCAAAGACTAGGCCCCACCCTAACTCCCCGAGCTGCCATGAATCAACGAGGATTAAAACATATTGTCTCCACTCAAAAGTGCTGAAACATTGACCAACAAATCTCGGTACAGAGTGAAAGCCATGCAAACCGATAAAAGACATGAAAGAGATGTGCACAAGGATACAAACAAAGATTGAAAGATGAGCAGAGTCGGAGCTCGCCACCCAGCTTGTTAGAATTTTAGTATTTTTCATCTCCACATGGCTCCTGAGGTACGCCCATAACGGATACTGGATGAGTAGCTATGGAGGGGGAGACATGAGGGTATGATGGGTCATACGGGGTGGGGGAGGAAACAAGGGATAAATGGCCTAACAACCTTTTATACAACCAGGCCAAAGTCTCAAAGAACTGTGTTGGGTCTTCTAACCAGCCTGCATTCACCCACCTGCATGGTCACCTTCAAATAGCCTCTGGAAGGGACATGCCTGATTCCATACTTCCCCCCCAACTTTCCAGAACAAATATATGATGGGTGGGGCCCTGTAAATTTACCGACTCGAGCTTCCCATCTCAATGTTGAAAATCCAGCCAGTGGTGTCCTCCTCACAGCTTAATTTCCTACCTAGATTTGTATACTCAGCAAACATGGATACATTGTTAAGTTTCTTCATGTAAGTCATTGGTATAGATTGCAAATAGACGAGTACAATCACTGATCCTTGTGGAATCCACTAGCAACAGCCTGCCAACCTGAAAATGGCCCATCTATTCTTACTCTTTTTCTTTCTTTTAATCAATGCTCAACAAAAGCGAATATATGAATTGTGTTTAATTGGATGCTGGCGATAAGCATTAGCTTTCGATTAACTTATTTTCCCACAGGCCGAAATTGTGCTTGTGGGCTTATGAAATGCACGATTATAATGTGTAACTCTACAAATAAATGTTTATAAAAAGGTGTGAAAAGATTGGCTCCAGTTTTGTCCTTCACTAATTGGATGTCTGAAATATATTACATTAACGCAACCCCATGATGCCATATTTTGTGCAACAACCTTTTGTGTGGTACATTATCAAATGTCTTTTGAAAATCCCAATGTACTATATCCAGAGCAAAGAGGAGTGTGATTATCTGAAAGAGCAAGTCTCATTCTTCTTCATTTCGGAGTTAATTCAGGCCTTGACACCTATTTACTGTACAAAGCCAAACTATTTTGCACCAACTAAATTTAGGATATCTGTGCCTGAAGATATAGCTTAATTGTGAAATGTAATTTGTGATAAACTACTACGAGAATGGCTTGGAAGTGGTGCAAAATGAATTAAAATCAGGAAATGTTCGTTTAAAACAACATTATCAGCAGTTTTGGCAGTATTCACTCATCTGTGTAGACATTAACCAGAACCTTTTAGCAAAATAATCTGATTCCTATTGCTGTGCACATCATCCAGCACTTAATACTGTATTACACTCAAATGTGCTATTAATTAATAGTGCAGATGTTGTGTTATGGTTCTGTTTAGCTGAAATTTGCTTTTGTTAATAAGCTGAATTGGAGCTCCTGAATCTCACAACTCTTCCCCAATAAAATATAACTGTCTACTTTGTGTGGATTAGCTAAACCACTAATATTGCAGCAATGTAGAGCAGGTGGCATAATCTGGATTCAGCACATGGAATATATAAATACAGAGTAGTGCAGGTGCCACTGTTTTACAATCACAAAGTCAATTTTTGGGGGAGAATGGCACGTCTTTTTTTATTTAAAAAAATGCAAACATGCAAAAGTACAGACTTCGAAAAGGGGTGCATCACCAAGTGCAGTGCTAGATTCTACAGCCCCAATCATACAGCACCAGTATGAATTAAAACTTTAATTTGATACTGATTTGGCTCGCATGACTGAGATGGATTGAATTAGAAGCTAAAGGTTGAACTGTGGATGTGTTCTAAGCCAATGTGACCCTGCTGTGGCACAATAATCAGAGCATAAGACTCCTCTTTTTCGAATTGAAATTGTTCATTACTCACTGACGGATCAAAGAAGAGAAGTCCTGTATTTTCGTGTTTTACTATCGCTCTGTTTCCAGGTATATTCCTTGCCAGCACTGGAACATTAAGGTCCATTGCCTAGAAGCAGCACCACCAGCAAAAAAAAAAAGGAAACTAGAGTTATTTACCTTAGCAAGCAAAATAAAGGGAAACAAAACTCGAGTATTGTTGAAAAATGAGACATGCAGTCAAAGGTTTTTATCTTATACTCATCAGGACAGATTCGCAAGATTACCAAAGTCTCAATGGAAACAACAATTTATACTGCGTGAGAAGAAGGTGCAGATTAGATAGCAAGTTGCCGAGGCATTGCCATGAAGAATGCACTCGGGAACAGTTAACTGCCAAGAAGGAATATATACTCATTTTGCACCCTTTTCAACTAAACAAAAGTTTGGGGGACAGCAAATTCCTGGTTCGTTCCCCAGGGTAAATGCCTTGACTACAGAATTGATCTGTCTGATTTGAATTCAAACAAAATCTTGGAAGTTAACCATTCCCTGGTGCATTCTCCACAGCAATGCCACTACCATTCAGTGTCCACTTGCCAACCAATCAGCACCTTCTTCTCAAGCAGCATAAAATGTTGCTGTCTTGAGATTTGGTATCTTTGTGAATCTGTCGTGATGAGTGCAAGACAAAACCTTTGACAGCATATCTCTTTTCTCAGCAATAAGCATGTTCTGTACCCACCATGTGACTATAAAACTAAATTGTTAATTTATCTTGAATTCTTCCAATTTTACCCCGTACAGATTACAAGTGCTAGCACACCATGTCGCTGTTGAGAAATTGGTCTATGAATTCCTTCACTATCGTTACTGGTGTTTCACCACAGCCTTGCATCTAAATGATCTAAATGTATGATTTGAGTTGGGACAGTCAGAATATTGAACTTCCCAGTTTATTTTATATAGCAAAGCCATTTAGCTCCACAAATGGAGCTGACATCCCCACAAGTTTCACATCACAGGTAACTCTACACTACACATCGGCTGACATTACAGCTGAAAGGTTAAAGGACAAAACCTTTGTGTTGGTAAAATTGCAACAAATTTTAAAAACAATTCTTTAAAAAAAAAAAATCGGATACTTTGAAAAGTATAGAACCTCTAAAATTGTAGAAGACATTCCTTCAGAGATAGAACTGTTCACGACAGCAAAGGAATCCCTCATGGCAGCATGTAATTCTTCCTGGGGTTTCTCTGAAACTAGATAGACTCCACGAGCACTGTAAAATAACAGAAAAATGCTCATGTAAAGTCTTCGTAAAATCATACACTAGATAAAAGCAAATGCTGAATGCGAGCAAAAAACATTTTAAAATCAATTAAAATTCAATTTTGTGGTTTCATTACTATGTTTTGTTCCCTTGAAATCTGGAATAAATTTTTCTGGCCTTTAATTCATTCGGGTGAGAAATGTCATTGCTGCAAAATAAAAGGTTATATCTATTTTGAACAACTCTTAAGTACTTTAGGTCAGGAATAGTATGGGCAAGAGTAAAACTCTTTCTATTCTACTCACCTGAACTCCTGCCTTGTAGTGAAATTTGCTGTAGCAAGTGCACATTTCTCAATTTAATGCCATTTTTGCCTATTAGGTCCAGGCTGCTGATACTCAACACACATAGGGTACAGTGTAGCCATCCCGATTACAAAATGGACACTTTGCAAAGAATGCAGGGAAAATTGGACAATACCGAAAAAGCAAGCAGGTGCAAGGTCTGTCTGTTGATTAGAGCCTTAGCTCTCAGACAGGACCGGTACTGCAGAACCATCTACATACTAATGAGCCATCCCCGGGAACAAAAGGCAACATTTAGGTAAACAATGCTAAGACAGACACCCCGGCGCCAGAGGAGACTAAAACAAAGCAAACCAACGACCACCTAGGACATGCCCAACAATCAGGGAACGCACCCCTCTATTGGAGGAAAATCGATAAGAACGATTGGGAAACGGCCCAATTAATTGGGGCCAAGTTCAAGGCCCGCATAAAGCGCGCAAAGCCCTTTTGGGGTATAAAAAGGACTCCTAAGAGAGATTCGCTCTCTTGGCCTTGGCTCTCAGTGAGGAGACCTGCCAAAGCTAGGCCAGACCAAGTAAGTTCCAAGTCAACGCACACTACTAGATAGACACCCCTAGTTGCTATCCTGTAAATAGCTCAACCCAGCAGCCTCAGAACCGAGCAACGGCCATTGTTCCTCTGATTGAGTGGGCACCCGAAGCTAAGTATAGGCCTTTAGTAATAGTGATAGTTTAGGTTGTAGAGTTTTATGGATGAGTAGATTTGACGGTGTGTAAATAAATGAGCATTGCTTTTGAACTTACTAATTGGTGTATCGAGTCTTTGATCAGTATTCGGTTTTGAACCTTGTGGCGGTATCGAAAGATACCTGCCGACTCTTAAGCAAACGTAATTAAACAGAGCCAAATTAAGAGACAACAGCAAGTTAGCAACAACAGAAAGCTAGCAGAGAGGCTTTTTAACTTAGTTAGACGTAGCTGGATTCAAACTAATTCCCAGAAGACAATACCAGTGACACACTATGGTTTTCATGGAAACTTTCAAGAATGTTACAAAAACAGAAGGAGCTGGACAATCTCAGCGGGTCTCACAGAATGTGAAGAGAGAATGGAGCTGACGTTTCGAGCCTGGATGGCTCTTTGTCAAAGTTCAAAATTGTTAGTTCAGCACATGAAAATATAGAATATATTCCCGTCTAAACTGCAAGAAGCATGAATCATTCCATAAATCAAAACAATGACAAATTCTGGTCTTATATTTTCAAAGAGAATGTTTAAAGAAAAATAAACTAAATACAAGTTTATGGTCAATATAAAAAAGACAGGGCAGTACGGTGGTGCAGTGGTTAGCACTGCCGCCTCACGGCGCCGAGGTCCCAGGTTCGATCCCGGCTCTGGGTCACTGTCCGTGTGGAGTTTGCACATTCTCCCCATGTTTGCGCGGGGTTTCGCCCCCACAACCCAAAGATGTGCAGGGTAGGTGGATTGGCCACGTTAAATTGACCCTTAATTGGAAAAAATGAATTGGATACTCTAAATTTATTTTTAAAAATAATAAAAAAGATCCCAAATATTTCAGGGAAGCAGAGGATTATAGAAATGAATATTTGTTCTTTCAATGATAAAAGAAGTTAAAACTAGCTTACCCTTTGACCTTAGCTTTTACTTGTTGTGTAAACGCTGTGTCAACCTGAGAAGAAAGACCAAACAGCAGATAAATTTGACATTTCTCTTCGGGAGCATCTGTTTTAAAAAAAAATCTGTACTTGTCTCTCAAATAATTAACATCCTTTGCGATTCTTAAAATAATAGATTTTGAAATGATATCATACTTGTCATAGCCAGCATTCTTCCCTCTACTGCTACCCGCAAAACCTGATTGACTGAATGTTATCTCAAGTGTCCTTTGGAAGTCAGATGCATTCCAAATTGGCTGCAATCTTTGTTTACATAGCACTTCAATTTTAAAGTAATTCAGTAGTTTGTAAAGTATGCTGGAATGACATGAGATATGATAATACAACAGTGTAAATCGAAGCCCTTCTTCCTTCCATAGAACATAATAACTACAATAAGTGGAAAAATGAACCAGTATATTATTTTTGCTTCCAATTTCCGTTCCTCCTCTCCTGATGGCGGTGATTCAAGCTAGGCTATGATGCTATGAGCAATGACAGCTCTAATGTATCTCAACCAAGCTCCCATTTACCATGAACTCAGACAATGACAGTTGGCAGTGTACTTCATCATGAGGGCAGCACCACTGAGCAAAATACTGTTTTTTCTCAATATCTACACAAATGCAAGCCTGAGGAAGCATGGTTCATATTTCCCTCCATTTTCCTTGGACAGCATGCCCACCTCTTGTGATCCTATCACTAGCCAGGCTAAGATGATTTAAAATACTGCATGGAGTCTAGGATCTTTCCTAATTTACTACAATATCTGAATAAACATACAAGGTTAGCTTTCCTCTGGGTTCCCTGTTGCGCACTCAACAGGCACAGTGAATTGGAGTTGAATACTCGCTGCAAAGGATGAAGTGCTCCTGATTTTTCAGTTTTGGGCGTCCCAGCTGCAGGCCTGAGGGGCCATCGGATCATCCAGAGGAAAAGGGTGGGTGATTTATGGGGTTGATATAAGGCATGCTTGCTGTACCATTGAGTTGCTTGCAAGGTCTGCAGAACCTTTGGTTGTGGGGTCCCCGGACAAGTCATGATGCATGATTGCTTTGTTCCTCTGCCAGTTGCCAGCATATCCTGCAGGTGATCAGGACACTGAGGCTGAAGGCCTCCTCATGCATCATGTTCACACTTTGGATGTTGACCCATTTAGACAGAATGTCAGCCAAATCCCATGATAGTTACAAAGGTGATGTTCCATAGATGCTGCAAAGCCAAAAATCTCCCTTATGTACTTAATACACATTCATCTAAATGCTATTGAAGGTTGCAAAATTTTAAAAGAATGAACCGTTTGCTGATTCACAGAATCCATAGGATCCCTACACTGCAGAAGGAGGCCATTCAGTCCATCAAGTCTGCACCAACCTCTGAAAGATCTACCTAGATTTAATCCCCCACCCTATCCCCTTAACCCCACGTAACCTACGCATCTCTGGATACCAAGGGACAATTTTAGCATGACCAATCCACCTAACCTGCACATCTTTGGACCATGGGAGGAAACCGGAGCACCCAGAGGAAACCCACGCAGACAGGGGTAATATGTGGAAAATTCACACCCAGGTCCCTGGCACTGAGAGGCAGCAGTGCAAACGACTGTGTCACCCTATCCACCGTACAATGCTGCAAATTTAAGAGGAAGTCTGTTTAAACTTAGAAGCTCACTCAAAAAACATGACAATGCAGTTTATGAAGCATGTTCTACACCCCACAATATGTTGAAGAAACAAAGAACTAGGGCACGATTTAGCAGCCTCATCGCACATCACTCGGTGTCAGGATGAGACTATTGAATCCTGCGAGAGGATTTGTGACGCTCAAAACGCCTCGCAGGATTTAACACAAACATGTGAGACATCGCAATCTGGATACTGTCCTAACTGGTTTCGTACTGGTTTCCATAGATGTGGACTAGTCGTAATTGCACCTGGGTTGTGGTGGTGGGAGGGGGGGGGGGGGGGGTCTCCAAGCCATTAGTGACCCCCTGGTGGTCGGGGACAGGACAGGGTGGCACCGTGACACTCCCTCCGACACCCGGGCACCTTGCTACTTCCAGGCTGGCAGGGGCCTTTCCAGGTGGTGGGAGGGTAAGGGGGTGTTCTCAGGGATCTTCCAGAGGTTGGGGGGAGGGGTCAAAAACAGCAGGAAATGACTCAAGTGCGGCCTCGGCGGAGAGAAACTCCCCAAGGCCAAAGAAAACCCGGCAAGTGCCATTGAATAGCGGGATGTTTCTCAGCACTGCCCCTGATCATTAGGCTGACGGTGAAATTACCAATGGTTTGCATTGCAATTTTCCCACTTTTGCATCTACAAATACATGTCTTGTAATGAATTCATAAACATAAAATTTGTAAGATATTTGTAAGTCTTCTGGGAAAACCGACGTTCTGTCCTCCTGTCCACTATTTGCAACTTTTGCATGTCTTCCACTCTGTACTCTTCTACTCATGTCTTTCACGTATTACCTTATTTTCAATCCTTTCTTGATGCCTTTCTCAGCTTTAACACTTAATTTCCCTAGCTTTCATTGATTTTTTTCCCACCTTCACTCCTTTGTGTTCTTTATTTTCTTTCTGCTTCACTTTCATTCTCACTCTTCATCCATTTTCCCCCCATCTCTTCTACTCTGGTTACATTTTACTTACTTTTTGCTGATTGCACAAGCATGAACCCAACACTAATGTACCCATGTATGGAGCATGAAAGAACACTGGAAGCAAAGAGCCAAGTGAAAGATCCAGACTCCAGTAAAGGAACAAAAGGTAAGGTAAGCCAAAGGCATTATGCAGAAAACGTACTCGTGAGTTTGATAACAAGGCTAAGTGTAACAACCTGAAACTAAAACAATGCACAGTTTATTCCCTTTTACCCATCTTGCATGTGCAACCACTGCTTTTGTAACTTTTTCCTTGGTAATAAATCACATTGTTATTCCATTTTAAATTGGTTCTAAAAGAAATCATCAATCCACTAAAAAGCTTTTCTGTTCACCCACTATAGGAATACTTCTCTTTACTGGGTCGACAAGATGATCTGACATGGGTCAGTCCCCGAATTGATTAATCACAGTCGAGTGACCCAATTTGTTTTAAATAGTCTGAGTACAGAGTGGCTTTGCAAATGCAGATTATAGCAACCAGTAACCTCATTGTGACTCCTGTAGATATATGGGTGTTATAAAAACACTTTCAAAGTGGAGTAATGTTAAAATCAACTTCATTAAAGTGTCACATTGCCTCTTATGACTGTTCATCGAAAAATGTTTCCAAAAAAAAAAATCAGAGCTAACTAGAGAATTAACAAAAAAAAAAAAAAAAAAAAAAAAATCACAAATCTGCAATGCAACCGCATACTCTTCTGCGTGGCAGACAGCCAGGCAGGCTCATTGGCAATATCAAAGTCATTAACAAAGAAAACACATTAAATTGTTTAGCAATGTGGAGAGACGGGCCCATCTGCTGACCTGAAATACTGTCCAACCTGCATATGTAAACCAGATTTAGTAAGGATTCATCCCTAAATATTGCCAACTCAAGCCAATATTCATTTCAGAAGTTAACGCCTTATTGAAAACCGTTATAGCCGAGTATTAGGACATCTTGAGTGTTACAGATAGGTGAGGAGAGATAAAATGAAACCCTTCACTGTCTGTAATTAGTGTGGTTTGGAAAGGGAGGTGCGTGTGCCCCCTTGGGTATGTGTCAATTCGAACAACAGCAGCCACCTTTTCTGGATTTAAATAAAGAGGATTATTTATTCGCGCATTCACCCAATAGTCTAAATGCCATGTCAGTCACTAAGCACTCATATACACACAGGAAAGGTTCAGTTAAAGAAAACATTATACTTTCTACAAGTCATAACCTAAAAGAATAGTTCATAGTTCACGTGTTGGGTTTGTAGAAGAACAGTCGCTGTGGGCCCAATAAAGAATGGAGTTTTTTTTCCACTCTTGAATTGTAGTCCAGATGGATTAAAATAGTTGAAGTCAGATTATCTGGATTGTTGCAGGATTTTCTCGAGGAGATGAATATTCAACACGTCACAAAGCTTGTGGTTTTCATATCAGGAGGTCAAATTTCTTTACAAATGGACTTTGGAATCAGGCTGGGAGGCCTCCAGGTTCTTAAAGGCAAAGATGGCACATCCTTTTGCTACAGCTGCTGTCTCTTTCTGCGTCTTCTGAAGACTGCACAAGTCATTCTGGGTCTTCAGATAAAAACGCGCTATTTCCACCTGGTTTCACTCACATGACCAATACTGATGTTGTCCGCCTGCAATGGCTGAGCTAAAAGCCACTACCATACAATGCAAATAATGGATAGGTTCTTCACACTTATTCAGGATAAACTGGTTTCTGTCCAGCCCTCACTGTTAAAGGTTCAACTGGACCACATGGAAGACTGGACTTGTGTTTTGGGTAAATCCCCAAACAATAGCAAGTGCGAAGCTCAGAGATAGTATTCCTCTTGATATGTCCATTGCAGTGGGAGACCCTGCCACCAGGGATGATGCAATTAGTAACTCCCTGGGAGCTTCAGATAGTTGCAACGGTCACTTAGCCGGTCATCAATGTCCATTTAAAATAAAAGACAGTTCCAGAAACTTCTAAATGAACACAGAGTCCATATTTAATGTTATGAATATAACACGCATTTTCTAGGCATAACATTAGGATTGATATTAGACCCCCCCCACCCTGCCACTCCCTTGGCAATCAGCGGCGGCATTCTCCTCTCCTCTTCTCCCACCCCCCACCCCCCACCAACCAATCATCATCAGCATTCTCCCCACCGCCGTGTAAGTATCACTGGCAATCCATCCCCTCCTCAGTGCCCGCTCCCTCCCCTTCCCCCCATGGGGCTCCCACCTAAGGCCCGCCCCTGGCACTGCCCCCTGGCACAGGTTGACACAGCTGTGTTTTGGGTAACTCCCCAAACAACCTGGGCGGGATTCTCCGACTCCCCGCCGGGTCGGAGAATCGCCAGGGGGCGGCGTGAATCCAGCCCCCACCGGCCACCGAATTCTCCAGCACTGGAGATTCGGCGGGGGCGGGAATCGCGCCGCACCGGTCGGCGGGCCCCCCCTCCGGCGATTCTCTGGCCCGCGGTGGACCCAGGTCCTGCTGCTGTAATGCCGGTCCCGCCGGCGTGAGTTAAACCACCTCCCTTACCGGCGGGACCAGATGGCCGAGCGGGCTCCGGGGTCCTGGGAGGGGGGGGGGGGGGGCGCGCGGGGCGATCTGGCTCCGGGGGGTGCCCCCACGGTGGCCTGGCCCGCGATCGTGGCCCACCGATCCGCAGGCGGGCCTGTGCCGTGGGGGCACTCCTTTACTACGCGTCGGCCGTGTAGATCTCCGCGATGGCCGACGCGTAGGTGACCCCCCCCGCCCCATCCGAGGGGATGACGTCAGCAGCCGCTGACGCTCCCGCGCATGCGTGGACTTCCGCCGGCTGGCGGAGTCCCTTCGGCCCCGGCTGGCATGGCGCCAAAGGCCGTCCACGCCAGCTGGCGGGGTGCCAACCACTCTGGCGTGGGCCTAGCCCCTAAAGGTGAGGGCTTGGCCCCTAAAGGTGCGGAGAAATCCGCACCTTTGGGGCGGCCCGATGCCGGAGTGGTTCCCGCCACTCCATCCCGCCGGGACCCCCCCGCCCCGCCGGGTAGGGGAGAATCCTGCCCCCTGTGTCAGTCAGCATGTATTAGTAATCCAGAGGCTTGGACCAACAATTCAAAGAAATGAGTCCTGACAGCTGGGGAATTTAAATTCAGTTAAATAAAGAGATCGAGAATAAAAACTAGTATCAGTAATGGTGACTATGAAGTTACCAAATGTGCCTAAAACCCCATTTGGTTCTCTGATGTCCTATGGGAAGGTAGACAGCCACCCGTACTGGCCTGTCCAATGCGTGATTCTAGGACCAGTCATCCAATTGACTCTTAACCATCCTCTAAAATGTCCAAGCAAGCCATTCAGTTGTATCAAACCATTAAAATATAGTACAAGAATAAAATTGAACAGATCATTTGGCTAGACACCTGGTGCCTTCCAAACTAGGGACCTCCACTACCTCAAAGAACAAAGGCATTAAGCACATGCGAACACCACCAGCTGCAAATTCACCTTCAAGCCACACATCATCCTGATTTGGAAATAGATCACCATTACGTCATCGCAACCAGCCAAAATCCTGGAACTCACTCCCTAACAGCACTGTGGGTGTACTTTCATTTCACAGACTGCAAAGGTTTAAGGTGGCAGCTCACCACCACCTTCAAGAGTAATTAGGGATGGGCAATAAATGCTGGCCTTCTCTGTGATACCTGCATTTGATGAATGAATAAAACCACAAAAAATAAAACTAAATCTTCCATTCTATTTTCATCAACTCACTTACTAGAGAGTGACTACACAACTTTAATGCCATAGCTATTTGTGCATTGGATTGGTATTAAACTCGCCTTGCTTGGCGTAACCTGTACTCTACTGAGACCCACTACATTGGTCAATAAAACACTTAAAAATTGAAGAATGATCGCTCACCTCTGGTCCAATAATAATTAAGTAAACCCGTGGTTCTTCATTACGCCAGGCTATAAAGCAAAAGAAAGGATTTTTTTTAAAACATCAGTTGAAACGCAACAAAGAACATTTATATTAGTGCAATGTATAATTTTACAAATTCAGCATTATGGTAAGATTGATCTGTCGGTTATGGATTTTGTCCATATTTTAGTTACATTTAATTAATTGCAATTAAACATTACCTCATTTATATATTCAACAGTCTTAAGGAAATAGATAAAACTGTACCCCAAAAGTATGTTTGAAGTTGTCATTAACTTTAGAACCCAGGATCATGGGTTGAATCTCAGAAGAGGGAAAAGTGAGCAGACAGCTTAAAATGTAATTACTTTCCCCAATAGATGGTGAACGCAAGGATTGGAATGCTGAGAAAAATATTGGTAGCAGATAGTATGAGAAAAAAAATCAAGCTGGAATTAGATAGATATTTGAGAGAATGGGTGATTTAAGAGTATTATATTTTGAGACTGCCAAGTCATTAATGTATTTATGTTCTGAACACTTTTTTAAAGCTGTAACATTTCACCTTGTAGCCTACCCTATTGACGGTTAATGGTCGCACAGCAAAAATCTCAGCCTGTACTGCTAACCCATGTAACTTGAATTACAGGTTGAGCATCCCTCATCCAAAATGCTTGGGACAGATTGTGTATTGAATTTCTGAATTTTTCGGATTTAGGAACATAATGTGCACCTGCAGCATGTTGTGGATGGCACATTTGCGGCACACATTGGGAATAGCGCATGCACACTTTGGAAATGGCGCCTGCGCAGCACGTTTTGGGAATGGCGCATGTGCGGCACGCTTTGTAATGGTGCATGTGCACTACGCGTTGGGAACGGCGCATGTGTGGCACATGTTGGGAACGGAGCATGTGCGACGCGTGTTGGGAACGGCGATTGTGTGCCGCACATTGGGAATGGCACATGTGCACCGCATGTTGCGAACTGTGCACGTGCAGTGTGCGTTGGGAACTGCACATTTGCGATGTGTTGAGACCTATACATCGCCCAGGAACCTTCCCAGAGCCTTGTGGATTTCCCCCTTGGGGCATCACGTTGATGCTTGAAAAAAGTGTGGATGTCAGAATTTTTCAGTTTTCGGGATAAGGGATGCTCAACCTGTAGCTGAATTATTTCCAATTTCTTGAGGTGAAAAGCTTTGGATAGTGAATCAAGTCACTCTAAAAATTGATACAGGGCTACATATAAATTTCTGAAATCCCCCATGTGTCCAAAACTCTGAGCCACAAATATAATGTAGTCACTAATAAATCTAATAGGGAACACAGGAGGGACCTCATAACCCAGACATTGTTTGAAATGTGGTGAGTTGCACAGATGTTCGAGAGGAAGTTAGATAAACCCACGAGGGTGGAAGGAGTAGAAGATAGTTGATAGGGTTAAGATGAGGGTTGGGTGGGAGGATGCTCCTATGGAACATAAAAACCAGCATAGACAAGTTGGTCAAAATGGCCTGTTTCTGTGTTGCACATTCTTTGTAAAAAGCCGATTCAAAGATAATATAAAGACAATATAAAGTTAGTGACTTTTTTAATAAGTGCTGTCGCGCCTTCAAGTTTCTTCTGTTTTTAACTTTAAATGAGGCTCATTAACAGAAAAGTTCTCAGCCATTAATTGCATACCTTACAAGTTCCTTCACAGAAGGAATGTCTAGTTGGAAAAGATAAAACGTTTTATCAAAAGTTATTAACGACGATGCATAGTTAATGTTTTGGCAGAAAAGTCTACATAATTCACAAGTTATTTGTCTCAAAATCTCATCAGTAATACATTAAAAACTGATTAAACTGCATTATATTTCAATAAATTATAACAATTAAGTGTCCAAAAACAGTATCCTTGGTCAAGCTAAATGTAGGCATAAATTATACTTGCAGAAAGTAATGGGCTTTCAATTAACAAACGTCTTTAATGAAAGGATCAACAATTCAATGCAGAACATACATGTCTAACTGGTAAATAGAATATAATTACAAACACCATCATATAGAGGTCAACTAATTTCAACACATTAGGTTAATAAGGTATATATTGAATACCTGAAAAAGCATCCACCAAAAAGAGGGGATCTTTGACTTGCCGAAGTCCACACACCAAAAGAAAGATATACGGGTCAATGTTCTTGCACTGAATCCCTGTAACCATTATATGGTAAAACAGACAAGTTATTTTTTTTGCATTTAAGTAGAAAATAATGCCAAGTAACCCTTTCAGTTTGGTATGGAGCCAGCCTTTATTAATATAATATTGCCATTACCACCTTTAGCAAATGATAAAGCTTTAAAATCTAAGCAATCTAGTTTTACGTTGTTATTCTGGTGGGCCAGAAAAGCAGAATTGGTATAGGAAATTAAATATTTTAGCTGCATTCTACATTTTATTTTGAGCCTCTGATTATTTTATTGTAAAGTATTAACTTAGAAATGTCACGATATTTCATTTTTGATA
Organism: Scyliorhinus torazame; assembly: GCF_047496885.1. Classification (NCBI taxonomy): domain Eukaryota; kingdom Metazoa; phylum Chordata; class Chondrichthyes; order Carcharhiniformes; family Scyliorhinidae; genus Scyliorhinus; species Scyliorhinus torazame. The sequence continues at coordinate 61,907,275 of NC_092707.1, forward strand.
TAGAAAGATTTTTTTCCAAAGTTTCAGCTTTCAGTAGGCTCGAGTAAATCAAATAGTTTTCTGGCAAAGAGGTTTCAAAGCTGGCATTGATTAAAGTTCTGTCCCTGGGCTTGCTCTCACCTAATGAGAGGTACTTCATGCATATGTTTTCTAAAGAGCAATTCACAAACATTTCATTTCACCATCTGCAATTTGAAATTGCAGGAACTATTCTCATTCTTGATCAATAAAACAACAGGGTCCCAGGTTTGATTCCCGGCTTGGGTCACTGTCTGTGCGGAGTCTGCACGTTCTCCCCGTGTGTGCGTGGGTTTTCTCCGGGTGCTCCGGTTTCCTCCCACAGTCCAAAGACGTGCAGGTTAGGTGGATTGGCCATGCTAAATTGCCCTTAGTGTCCAAAATTGGCCTTAGGGTTGGTTGAGTGGGGTTACTGGGTTATGGGGATAGGGTGGTGTGGGCCTCGGTAGGGTGCTCTTTCCAAGAGCCGGTGCAGACTCGATGGGCCGAATGGCCTCCTTCTGCACTGTAAATTCTATGAAATTCTATGAAATAACAGGTGAAAACAATCCTCTTTTCCACTGGCAAACTCCAAATCAGGAGAGTACAATGTTTTCAAACTGAAATGAACTAGAGAATGATATAGTAGGCTTGCCAGGGCATGATGAAGTGGTTCTGTAGGGGAGGGTTAAATTTAGAGCACCACAGCAGAATAATTGGCTATTATATGGAGCATCGCAAAATCCTATATAATTCACCATCAAAAAAGATAGGATAGCCTGCTAACTTCTACTAACTGGATATCTTAAGGTCCTGGATCACAGCTTATTTTCCTTACCCTAACAAGTTAGGCAGAATTTTTTAAAAATCCATTTGCAAAGTGACATTTTTGACTGGGTGACAGATGGTTCTCTTCAAGAACTCAATCTTAGGATTTAAATGAATAACAAACTATTTGAGCTTTGCTCTCAGTTTAAGATGATAGCTGAATATCAATGGGATGATTGTTTTCTAATCTCCTCTTATTGAATCGCTATAACACAATGGGACCCACAATGACAGGAATGGAGAAGCGAGTTCCTATGCAAGGTCCACAATCGAAGCAGTAACCTATGTTTTCTTCTGATAGGCACTAACAAGTTTGCCACATATTTTCACATTTTCTTGTTATTTCTAATCTCCTCCTATTGAATCGCTATAACACAATGGGATCCACAATGACAGGAATGAAGAAGCGAGTTTCGATGCAAGGTCCACAATCGAAGCAGTAACCCATATTTTCCTCTGTTAAGCACTAACCACGTATTTTCACATTTTCTTGTTATTTTTTCTATAACCATTGATTATGAAAAACGAAGAGGCTAAAATAATTACAAATTTGGACATTTAGTTAATTATTTCATTTACTTTTATTGGGATAAATATGCAGGTGGGGCCATTGAAATCCTCCTTACTCAGATGAATCTTGAGGGACAACACCAAATTACCCTGACCTCCACCCTCCTGTCCTCAGCCCGCCAAAATATGATTATTAACATGCTCAACTGCTCCAGCAGCATCCGAAATGAATCAATGTACTCTCCCAGGAGCACTGTGCAGCAGTATTGTAGGAACTTCACAAATTTAAGGATATATTTGATTATAAAATTGATTCCACAAACCACAGGGAAAAATAAAACAGTGGTTAGAATTCAGAATAAATTTGATTTCATGCAGCACTTCCAGTATATATGAAGCTGATGTAAGTCACTGATAATGATTACATTACCGTACCACTGGGGCAAAAGGAAAAACAACAGATTGGGTTTGATAACAAGACAAATGCGAACAGACATTTTGACCAAAAAAATCAATCTGCACTAAATAATTTGATGTCAATTGTCAGTTTAAAAATTAACAATAACATATTGTTGAACACGATGAGAAGTCCACACAAGGACTAGTTGACTAGTAGCGTCCTGTGTTGTTGCTCAAGACAGACATTTTTAAATATTTATTTTCTTGTTAACTATCTTTCTGTTGATTTATTCTTTGTCTATCGATCTTTCACTCTGCCTTTTGCATGCTTTTTCTGTTGGTATTGTCTTTGTATCAATCTATTTGCCTGAAGTGCTTTATCACGTTACCAGTCCGTCCGTATTTTTTCTTTAGTATATCTGACACTTGGTATATTGCTCATTAATTGTTCATTTAATCAGTTTATATTTTAAGACCAAGAAATGCAGTAAGGTGGCAGTTATGTCAAGTACTGGATGAAAGGGAAGAGGAGAGTCCTCTGGGAACTGCTACAGCATGCATAGATGAAAGCAACAGCTGGAATGTGTGTACTTGGCTAAGATAGAATGACAACGGGCGGCACAGAGGCACAGTGGCTAGCACTGCTGCCTACAGCGCTGAGGACCTGGGTTCAATCCCGGCACCGGGTCACCGTCCTTATGGAGTTTGCACATTCTCCCTGTGTCTTCGTGGGCTTCACTCCCACAACCCAAAGATGTGCCGGGTCGGTGGATTGGCCACGCTAAATTCCCCCTTAATTGGAAAAAATAATTAGGTACTCTAAATTTAAAATTAAATTTAAAAAAAAAAGATAGAATGGCAGGGGATGGAGAGAAAGAACCCCCAGCAAGGTGAGAACAGGGGCAGGGATACATCAACTATGAGTGCCTTGGTTTGTATTTGTGAAATTGAGCATCAGGATCTACTGGGATCGTGTTAAAATTGTGAGATTTATAAGATTATGTTTTAGGACTGTATCTTTTGCTTTATATTATTATTATATTTTGGGAGTTATGTACAGGCCTCCTAACAGTGGTCAGGACCAGGGGCACAAAATGCACCACGAAATAGAAAGGGCATGTCAGAAAGGTAAGGTCACAGTGATCATGGGGGATTTCAATATGCAGGTGGACTGTGTAAATAATGTTGCCACTGGACCCAAAGAAAGGGAATTCATTGAATGTTTACAGGAGGGCTTTTTGGAACAGCTTGTGATGGAGCCCACGAAGGAACAGGCCATTCTGGACTTAGTGTTATGTAATGAGCCAGACTTGATTAAAGAGCTTAAAGTAAGGGAACACTTAGGAGGCAGTGATCATAATATGGTAGAATTCAGTCTGCAATTTGAAAGGAAGAAGGTAGAATCAGATGTAAAGGTGTTACAGTTAAATAAAGGTAACTACAGGGGCATGAGGGAGGGACTGACGAAAATCGACTGGGAGCAGAGCCTAGTGGGAAAGACAGTAGAACAGCAATGGCAGGAGTTTCTGGGAGTAATTGAGGACACAGTACAGAGGTTCATCCCAAAGAAAAGAAAGGTTATCAGAGGGGGGATTAGGCAGCCATGGCTGACAAAGGAAATCAGGGAATGCATCAAAGCAAAAGAGAAAACCTATAATGTGGCAAAGAGTACATAGAACATAGAACATAGAAAATACAGCACAGAACAGGCCCTTCGGCCCACGATGTTGTGCCGAACCTTTGTCCTAGATTAATCATAGATTATCATTGAATCTACAGTGCAGAAGGAGGCCATTCGGCCCCCTGAGTCTGCACCAGCTCTTGGAAAGAGCACCCTACCCAAACTCAACACCTCCACCCAACACCAAGGGCAATTTTGGACATTAAGGGCAATTTATCATTGGCCAATTCACCTAACCTGCACATCTTTGGACTGTGGGAGGAAACCGGAGCACCCGGAGGAAACCCACGCAGACACGGGGAGGACGTGCAGACTCCGCACAGACAATGACCCAAGCCGAAATCGAACCTGGGACCATGGATCTGTGAAGCAATTGTGCTATCCACAATGCTACCGTGCTGCCCTTAAGAACAAATAAATCTACACTATATAATTTTCCCGTAATCCATGTACCTATCCAACAGCTGCTTGAAGGTCACTAATGTTTCCGACTCAACTACTTCCAATGGCAGTGCATTCCATGCCCCCACTACTCTCTGGGTAAAGAACCTACCTCTGATATCCCTCCTATATCTTCCACCTTTCACCTTAAATTTATGTCCCCTTGTAATGGTGTGTTCCACCTGGGGAAAAAGTCTCTGACTGTCTACTCTATCTATTCCCCTGATCATCTTATAAACCTCTATCAAGTCGCCCCTCATCCTTCTCCGCTCTAATGAGAAAAGGCCTAGCACCCTCAACCTTTCCTCGTAAGACCTACTCTCCATTCCAGGCAACATCCTGGTAAATCTTCTTTGCACCTTTTCCAGAGCTTCCACATCCTTCCTAAAATGAGGCGACCAGAACTGTACACAGTACTCCAAATGTGGCCTTACCAAAGTTTTGTACAGCTGCATCATCACCTCACGGCTCTTAAATTCAATCCCTCTGTTAATGAACGCGAGCACACCATAGGCCTTCTTCACAGCTCTATCCACTTGAGTGGCAACTTTCAAAGATGTATGAACATAGACCCCAAGGTCTCTCTGCTCCTCCACAATGCCAAGAACTCTACCGTTAACCCTGTATTCCGCATTCATATTTGTCCTTCCAAAATGGACAACCTCACACTTTTCAGGGTTAAACTCCATCTGCCACTTCTCAGCCCAGCTCTGCATCCTATCTATGTCTCTTTGCAGCCGACAACAGCCCTCCTTACTATCCACAACTCCACCAATCTTCGTATCGTCTGCAAATTTACTGACCCACCCTTCAACTCCCTCATCCAAGTCATTAATGAAAATCACAAACAGCAGAGGACCCAGAACTGATCCCTGCGGTACACCACTGGTAACTGGGATCCAGGCTGAATATTTGCCATCCACCACCACTCTCTGACTTCTATCGGTTAGCCAGTTCGTTATCCAACTGGCCAAATTTCCCACTATCCCATGCCTCCTTACTTTGTGCAGAAGCCTACCATGGGGAACTTTATCAAATGCCTTACTAAAATCCATGTACGCTACATCCACTGCTTTACCTTCATCCACATGCTTGGTCACCTCCTCAAAGAATTCAATAAGATTTGTAAGGCAAGACCTACCCCTCACAAATCCGTGCTGACTATCCCTAATCAAGCAGTGTCTTTCCAGATGCTCAGAAATCCTATCCTTCAGTACCCTTTCCATTACTTTGCCTACCACCGAAGTAAGACTAACTGGCCTGTAATTCCCAGGGTTATCCCTAGTTCCTTTTTTGAACAGGGGCACGACATTCGCCACTCTCCAATCCCCTGGTACCACCCCTGTTGACAGTGAGGACGAAAAGATAATTGCCAACGGCTCTGCAATTTCATCTCTTGCTTCCCATAGAATCCTTGGATATAACCCGTCAGGCCCGGGGGACTTGTCTATCCTCAAGTTTTTCAAAATGCCCAACACATCTTCCTTCCTAACAAGTATTTCCTCGAGCTTACCAATCTGTTTCACACTGTCCTCTCCAACAATATCGCCCCTCTCATTTGTAAATACAGAAGAAAAGTACTCATTCAAGACCTCGCCTATCTCTTCAGACTCAATACACAATCTCCCGCTACTGTCCTTGATCGGACCTACCCTCGCTCTAGTCATTCTCATATTTCTCACATATGTGTAAAAGGCCTTGGGGTTTTCCTTGATCCTACCCGCCAAAGATTGTTCATGCCCTCTCTTAGCTCTCCTAATCCCTTTCTTCAGTTCCCTCCTGGCTATCTTGTATCCCTCCAATGCCCTGTCTGAACCTTGTTTCCTCAGCCTTACATAAGTCACCTTTTTCCTCTTAACAAGACATTCAACCTCTCTTGTCAACCATGGTTCCCTCACTCGACCATCTCTTCCCTGCCTGACAGGGACATACATATCAAGGACACGTAGCACCTGTTCCTTGAACAAGTTCCACATTTCACTTGTGTCCTTCCCTGCCAGCCTATGTTCCCAACTTATGCACTTCAATTCTTGTCTGACAACATCGTATTTACCCTTCCCCCAATTGTAAACCTTGCCCTGTTGCACGTACCTATCCCTCTCCATTACTAAAGTGAAAGTCACAGAATTGTGGTCACTATCTCCAAAATGCTCCCCCACTAACAAATCTATCACTTGCCCTGGTTCATTACCCAGTACTAAATCCAATATTGCCCCTCCTCTGGTTGGACAATCTACATACTGTGTTAGAAAAGCTTCCTGGACACACTGCACAAACACCACCCCATCCAAACTATTTGATCTAAAGAGTTTCCACTCAATATTTGGGAAGTTAAAGTCGCCCATGACTACCACCCTATGACTTCTGCACCTTTCCAAAATCTGTTTCCCAATCTGTTCCTCCACATCTCTGCTACTATTGGGGGGCCTATAGAAAACTCCTAACAAGGTGACTGCTCCTTTCCTATTTCTGACTTCAACCCATACTACCTCAATAGGGTGATACTCCTCGAACTGCCTTTCTGCAGCTGTTATACTATCTCTAATTAATAATGCCACCCCCCCACCTCTTTTACCACCCTCCCTAATCTTATTGAAACATCTATAACCAGGGACCTCCAACAACCATTTCTGCCCCTCTTCTATCCAAGTTTCCGTGATGGCCACCACATCGTAGTCCCAAGTACCGATCCATGCCTTAAGTTCACCCACCTTATTCCTGATGCTTCTTGCGTTGAAGTATACACACTTCAACCCATCTCCGTGCCTGCAAATACTCTCCTTTGTCAGTGTTCCCTTCCCCACTGCCTCATTACATGCTTTGGCGTCCTGAATATCGGCTACCTTAGTTGCTGGACTACAAATCCGGTTCCCATTCCCCTGCCAAATTAGTTTAAACCCTCCCGAAGAGTACTAGCAAACCTCCCTCCCAGGATATTGGTGCCCCTCTGGTTCAGATGCAACCCGTCCTGCTTGTACAGGTCCCACCTTCCCCAGAATGCGCTCCAATTATCCAAATACCTGAAGCCCTCCCTCCTACACCATTCCTGCAGCCACGTGTTCAACTGCACTCTCTCCCTATTCCTAGCCTCACTATCACGTGGCACCGGCAACAAACCAGAGATGACAACTCTGTCTGTCCTGACTTTCAACTTCCAGCCTAACTCCCTAAACTTGTTTATTACCTCCACACCCCTTTTCCTACCTATGTCGTTGGTACCAATGTGCACCACGACTTCTGGCTGCTCCCCCTCCCCCTTAAGGATCCTGAAGACACGATCCGAGACATCCCTGGCCCTGGCACCCGGGAGGCAACATACCTTCCGGGAGTCTCGCTCGCGACCACAGAATCTCCTATCTATTCCCCTAACCATTGAATCTCCTACAACTATTGCTTTTCTATTCTCCCCCCTTCCCTTCTGAGCCCCAGAGCCAGACTCAGTGCCAGAGACCTGGCCGCTAGGGCCTTCCCCCGGTAGGTCATCCCCCCCAACAGCATCCAAAACGGTATACTTGTTTTGAAGGGGAACGGCCACGAGGGATCCCTGCACTGTCTGCCTGTTTGTTTTTTTCCCCCTGACTGTAACCCAGCTATTCTTGTCCTGTACCTTGGGTGTGGTTACCTCCCTGTAACTCTTCTCAATCACCCCCTCTGCCTCCCGGATGATCCGAAGTTCATCCAGCTTCAGCTCCAGTTCCCTAACACGGTCTTTGAGGAGCTGAAGTTGGGTGCACTTCCCGCAGGTATAGTCAGTGGGGATACCGGTGGTATCCCTCACCACCCACATCCTACAGGAGGAGCATGTAACTGGCCTAGCCTCCATCCCCTCTTACCTTAAAGAATATAGCTGCTGTGTGGACTAACTAGATCTCCGCCCTCCGACTCTGCTCCCAGTCAGCTACACTTCCTGTAAACACCTGGCTCTCTTTACACTCTTTGCGGAAATGTCGGAAACAAAATGAAAGGAGCACCTTACTCCCTCCTCACCTAACTCCCTCGGTCACCAAACTCTCACTATCGCACTCAAAAAGCACCAAATTCAGCACTCCCTCGGTCACCAAACTCTCACTATCGCACTCAAAAAGCACCAAATTCAGCACTCCCTCGGTCACCAAACAGTAGTGGGAAGTCAGAAGATTGGGAAGGCTACAAAAACAAACAGAGGATAACAAAGGGAGAAATAAGGAAAGAGAGGATCAAATATGAAGGTAGGCTAGCCAGTAACATTAGGAATGATAGTAGAAGTTTATTTAAATACATTAAAAACAAACGGGAGGCAAAAGTAGACATTGGGCCGCTCCAAAATGACACTGGTAATCTAGTGATGGGAGACAAGGAAATAGCTGAGGAACTAAATAAGTACTTTGCGTCAGTCTTCACGGTAGAAGACATGAGTAATATCCCAACAATTCAGGAGAGTCAGGGGGCAGAGTTGAATATGGTAGCCATCACAAAGGAGAAAGTGCTAGAGAAACTAAGAGGTCTAAAAATTGATAAATCTCCGGGCCCAGATGGGCTACATCCTAGAGTTCTAAAGGAGATAGCTGAAGAAATAGTGGAGGCGTTAGTTATGATCTTTCAAAAGTCACTGGAGTAAGGGAAAGTCCCAGAGGATTGGAAAATTGCTGTTGTAACCCCCCTGTTCAAGAAGGGAACAAGGAAAAAGATGGAAAATTATAGGCCAATTAGCCTAACCTCGGTTGTTGGCAAGATTCTAGAATCCATCGTTAAGGATGAGATTTCTAAATTCTTGGAAGTGCAGGGTCGGATTAGGACAAGTCAGCATGGATTTAGTAAGGGGAGGTCGTTCCTGACAAACCTGTTAGAGTTCTTTGAAGAGATAACAAATAGGTTAGACCAAGGAGAGCCAATGGATGTTATCTATCTTGACTTCCAAAAGGCCTTTGATAAGGTGCCTCACGGGAGACTGCTGAGTAAAATAAGGGTCCATGGTATTCGAGGCAAGGTACTAACATGGATTGACGATTGGCTGTCAGGCTGAAAGCAGAGAGTTGGGATAAAAGGTTCTTTTTCGGAATGGCAACCGGTGACGAGTGGTGTCCAGCAGGGTTCAGCGTTGGGGCCACAGCTGTTCTCTTTATATATTAACGATCTAGATGACGGGACTGGGGGCATTCTGGCTAAGTTTGCCGATGATACAAAGATAGGTGGAGGGGCAGGTAGTATGGAGGAGGTGGGGAGGCTGCAGAAAGATTTAGACAGTTTAGGAGAGTGGTCCAAGAAATGGCTGATGAAATTCAATGTGGGCAAGTGCGAGGTCTTGCACTTTGGAAAAAAGAATAGAGGCATGGACTATTTTCTAAAGTGACAAAATTCATAATGCTGAAATGCAAAGGGACTTGGGAGTCCTAGTCCAGGATTCTCTAAAGGTAAACTTGCAGGTTGAGTCCTTAATTAAGAAAGCAAATGCAATGTTGTCATTTATCTCAAGAGGCTTGGAATATAAAAGCAGGGATGTACTTCTGAAGCTTTATAAAGCACTAGTTAGGCCCCATTTAGAATACTGTGAGCAATTTTGGGCCCCACACCTCAGGAAGGACATACTGGTACTGGAGCGGGTCCAGCGGAGATTCACACGGATGATCCCAGGAATGGGAGGCCTAACATACGATGAATGTCTGAGGATCCTGGGATTATATTCATTGGAGTTTAAGAGGTTGAGGGGAGATCGAATAGAAACTTACAAGATAATGAATGGCTTAGATAGGGTGGACGTAGGGAAGTTGTTTCCATTAGCAGGGGAGACTAGGACTCAGGGGCACAGCCTTAGAATAAAAGGGAGTCACTTTAGAACAGAGATGAGGAGAAATTTCTTCAGCCAGAGAGTGGTGGGTCTGTGGAATTCATTGCCACAGAGGGCGGTGGAGGCCGGGATGTTGAGTGTCTTTAAGACAGAAGTTGATAAATTCTTGATTTCTCGAGGAAGTAAGGGCTATGGAGAGAGAGCGGGTAAATGGAGTTGAAATCAGCCATGATTAAATGGTGGAGTGGACTCGATGGGCTGAATGGCCTTACGTCCGCTCCTATGTCTTATAGTCTTAAGGACCGTAGCCAATCGAGTGACAATACCACTACATCACCGCCTCCCCAGATAGATAAATAGCTGGAACAAGAAAATACAATGGCCAAAATTTTCTGATCTCTGGATCATTGTACACTGGATGTATGACCCAAGATGCACATTCGGACCCCACAGAAGTCCTTACGTGGTGACTTCCATGGGAACTGCCCAGGAAGTTTCAACTTCTGATGGGCAATTTCTCTGCTTCCCGGAACCGTCCATGAATGTTGGCACGGTAGCATAGTGGTTCACAGCACCAGGATCCCAGGTTCGATTCACGATTGGGTCACTGTCTGTGCAGAGTCTGCACATTTTTCCCATGTCTGCGTGGGTTTCCGCCGGGTGCTCCAGTTTCCTCCCACAAGTTCCGAAAGATGTGCTTGTTAGGTGAATTGGACATTCTGAATTCTCCCTCTGTGTACCCGAACAGGCGCCGGAGTGTGGCAACTAGGGGCTTTTCACAGTAACATAATTCCAGTGTTAATGTAAGCCTATTTGTGACAATAATAAAGATTATTTTTATGCCTCTGTGTTAAGAGTCGGAGATGTTGGACAATTCCGTGGCACTGACCCGAAAATGTTAGACAGAAAAAAAAACTAATTTAAGTCCTGTGTAACAACACAACTGGTTCCCCTGACATCCCGCAACCACCCTCACAACCACACTACCCACCCAGCCGTCTGCCACCGTATCCACCTGACAGTCCACCTACCTATCTCATTCATTCCACTCACCCATGAACCCATTCACTAACATTTACCCATTCACACTGGACATGTAAACTTACCATATGGTAGTTTGTGCTGTAAAAAGAGGGTATCCCTGATCTTCCCTCTATTCTACAGCACTGCGATCAAGTTCTTGGGGGTACCCTCTGTTCCACTTTTCTGGGAAAGCCGGGCTTGGAAGACATGGCTAGAAATGCGGAGCACCATCGAGACGGGGGAATGTGCAAGTGGATCAGCAATCCGACAATCATTGCTGCTCCTTGGAAGATCCAGGCCAATGTAACCTGTTTAGCTGGTCACAGTTTCGAGGCACACAAAGGTTCAAGGGACCACACGGAACATTCTTAATTTTTCTGTCTTGGTTGCGAGTCTGCCATCCACCCCGTTCCAAATGTGGTTAAAACTTCATAATATTATTCATACTAAAAATCAGAACTTTTAGAACTATATTAGGTAACATGAAATTCCTACACTTTATATATTTCAGATATAAAAAACAGATCCTGACTAAAAGTACAATCAATAAATCATACCTGAATTTTGAAGAAATTCTATCCAGTCAAATTTTTCACAAGGCTTGGTCACAACCCCTACAGTCCGTTACAAGAAAAGAGAATAAAAAGAGCACAAGGACCATTAACTCAACATTCTAATTGTTCAGTGTCATGACTTTCCCACCACATCCCCTTTCTTAATTTGGATAATCTCTTTACACAAATCCAACAGATTATTTCTTTAATCATGAATGCCTTTATCACTACTCTGGGTGCTTTAGGAAGAAAACAGTTATATAATCTATGGGAAGAGAGGTGACAAATAAAAAAAATTAATTAATCTGGTAGTTCCAGCGGAGATGGTTTTCTAATTGCCGGGTTTGAAATGTGGATTTCCCCCTTTAATTACAAGCTGTCAGAACTGATATCATTGTACAGAAGCTCACCTTCTCAACGGACAATTATGGAGAGCTACGGTGGTTGGAATGGAATCAAAATTTAAGATTATTGTACCCTAATGATAGGAGCTGGAAGCACCACATGATGAGGGCAAAAAGGAAGAAACTGTGAGGTTAAGGCAAAAGAAAAATTATTTTTAGAAAAATGATAATGTTCTGCATGCTTTTTACGATGCATAAATCTATTTCCAAGAGGATAAACAGAACCTAAAGGGATAACTTTTAACTGGAATTGGATATTGAATATCCTGATGCACACTACACACAATTTGCCAAATGTTAAGTCACCTTGCTTTATGAATTTCCAATATGTGCTTCTGGTGGAGAAAGCTCCCCATTGGGAATGAAAAAGCGCATGCATTTATTCAAAAGTACCACAACAAAGAACACTGAAGGGAAGTCATTCCTTAGAGAGGGGAGGGTCATCAATTATTTTACAAGTGCTCCAGACTGGCCTGATTTCCGAGTCCAGTGAAATGATTTTCAATTCACGGTGGGCTGTAGATTATCTGTTCGTACAGATACAAGTTGCTGAAAACATACAAGATGCTCTGTGCAAGTTGATTTTATCTTTTATTCAGAAAATATTGTATTTCTTCTTGAAAACCTTAATAGTCAAAATCAATGTTGGAAATTACAGTTATGCACAATGGTAAACAAATTACTTTATGAACTGCTGATGGGAGTTAGTTTATTGAGTTTGGGACAGTTGTAATGGTTTGAAAATATAAAGAAATGTCATCAATGCAGCGATGAATACAAATGCCTAGAAAATGACTGAACATTATTGTGCAAATTGCTCAATTTATGTTTGTCTACCACAGGTTCAATCCAGTTTAAAATAAATACTTAACACCCCTAAGATAATTGAAAAAATTAATTTCAATTGAATTGAATCAGTGAGTATTTGTTTCTGTGATGGAAATCCCTTACTTCAATACCAACTAGCTCAGGGTATTTAAATGGCCCTATATCCAAATGTGGATGAATCATAACTTCCTCTAGCACTACACTGAACGACCCAAGTCACCATTTTCAGTCTGCCACAAACTCTGTTTCTTTGAACTGCTTTTGTTCTCTTTCCGGATGATGTAGAAGAGAGAACCAGATCATTCACGTGTTAAGATTCCATTTTCTTTCCATCAGAAAGTCCACTTACTTCTTTTGCCACTTGTGCTTTTCATTGCTACTTCAACTCCTTCGCAATTGAAAATCTTGTACATGCTTTTGTCACCTCCAGAACAACTACTCCAATGCTTCTTTCTGGACTTCACCAAGGGTAGCATGGTGGTACAGTGGTTAGCACTGCTGCCTCACAGCATCAAGGGCCTGGATTCAATTCTGACCTTGGGTGACTGTCTGTGTGGAGTTTGCACGTTCTCCACGTGGGTCTGGAGGTAGGGTTCAGGGGGTTTGTAACCTTCCTCCCATAGTCCAAAGACAATAAGCGATTATTACTAGGGCAGCACGGTAGCACAAGTGGATAGCACTGTGGCTTCACAGTGCCAGGGTCCCAGGTTCAATTCCCCGCTGGGTCACTGTCTGTGCGGCGTCTGCACGTTCTCCCCGTGTCTGCGTGGGTTTCCTCCGGGTGCTCCGGTTTCCTCCCACAGTCCAAAGATGTGCAGGTTAGGTGGATTGGCCATTATAAATTGCCCTTAGTGTCCAAAAAGGTTAGGAGGGGTTATTGGGTTATGGGGATAAGGTGAAAGTGAGGGCTTAAGTGGGTCGGTGCAGACTCCTTCTGCACTGTATGTTCTATGTTCTATGTGCAGGTTAGATGGATTGGCCATGCTGAATTGCACCATGGTGTTGAAAGGTTAGGTGGGGTCACAGGGATAGGGCAGTGAGTGGTCTGGGTGGGGTTTAGGGGGTTGGTGCAGACTCAACAGGCCAACTGGACTCCTGATGCACTGTAGGGATTCTATTAGTATTCAAATCCTTTAACTTGTCAAAAGTTGTGTCACATATTTTCTGTTCTGTTTTCAGTCAAATTAAGTTTAATGCTTTGGGAGATGGAGGACTAGGGTCCTTATAACTTTCTTCAAATGTCTCTATGGCCTAGTTGTTTATCCGAATTTCTCTTCAGCCTTATATTACACCCCCATAAACATTCCATTTCTTTAACTCCAGTCCTTTGTGCATTCCACCTCTTAATGTCCTACTCTTTGTGGTAAAGTCTGGTTTCCATGCTGTAAAGTGATTGTTTTATCTGACTGATAACTATTATGTTCATGTTTTCACATACATTCCAAAATGCATCGTTAGAAAATCCCCCCACCCCCAATATCAGTGACGAACTTTGCTGGCCCCAATCCGGTCCCTATCCATTTTTCTATTATCTGGTCCACAATTATTTTCTTTTCTCTACCACGTATAATCGTCGACTGGCTAAACCTAGTTGCCAAGTCTACAAATGTAAAATGAAAATATTATTTTCTTCATCCCACATTTTAAGATTCATTGCCGCAACTTAATTAAAATCTCTCACGGAGGGCATACTTAGTATGGGTCACGATATATCTCACATATATCGCTTATCTGTTCTATAAGTTTGGTACATTCTTCATCTCTAATACCCTCATCCATTTTTTGTTTATAAATTTAGAATACTCAATTCTTTTTTTCCCTAATTAATGGGCAATTTAGCATGGCCAATCCACCTACCCTGCACATCTTTTTGGATTGTGGGGGTGAGACCCACGCAGACACGGGGAGAATGTGCTGTAGCCACCTAAATTGGCCAACTCCCGATTTAAAATGGCGAACAGCAAAGGCTGATTGGAAAGTCAGCCAACAGAGACAGAAACCAGCAGCTGCAGGTTTGCTGTGTATTTACCTCTGCAAAGGCCAGACAACATCGATACCAGCAACCATCAGCATAACAAAGTAACAGCCATCTGCATACTGATGAGCAATCCCCGGGGACAATAAGTAACATTTTGGACACACAAAGCAAAGCCAGACTCCTCGGCGCCAGCAGGAGCCAACACAAAGGTGGTGAACGAGCACCACAAGACCGCCCATCGAACAGGGAACCGCTCCAGTATTGGAGTAATCGAACCAAGCGATTGGGACAAAGTCCAATCACTTGGGACCAGGTACAGGGTCCACCCCAAAAGGCGGGAAGCCCCTGGGGACTATAAGAGTTGAGCCCCAAGTTCAAATCGCTTTCTTCTTTCTGCCCGGGTCACCCAGCAACACAAACCAACATTGACCGTGACCGGTGCAGTGATCGTCGACTGAAGTAAGTCTTAATTCAACGCTCGCTACGGGATAGGCGCTCCTAGCTACCAATCCGTACCAACTTTGAATCCCGCAGACTCAGAACCCGAACGAAAGGCCATTTGTTCCCCTGACCTGGTGGGCCAGTCCCAACTTAAGTATAGGCCTGTTAGTTATAGAAGTAGCTTAGACGTAGAATTTGTGCATGAGTAGCGATTACTGTGTATAATAAATGTGCTTTGATTTAAATCTTACCAATCGGTGTATTGGGTTATTGATCATTACTCGGACTTGAACCTCGTGGCGGTATCATAAAGATACCTGGCGACTCGAGAGCAAAGGTAATAAAACAGAGCAATTGAACCAAGGAGAAAATCAGCAACAGTGCAAACTCCTGAGCAAAATGTTTAATCTTTGGGAAGACGGATGGACAAAATTGCCGCTGCAACTTTCACATAATAAACTTATTGTTTTCTAGACTCCTGTTCTCTGTTGCTAACAGTACTTCCTTAATTACTTTACAAAAAAATTAGGACTAATTAACGGAATACAATAATATTCTGACTGTAAATTGTAAAAAAAAAGTGCACAGTTTTTCCAAATACAATGGCCTTGTCGTTTTCTATGTCACGTTTCATATGTGCTTTCTTCATCAATAGCTGAATAGTAAAAGTATTTCACTGGATACGACATCCATGCTAATAAAATGACTCCTTCCATCGATTTTACAAGGAACCTCTACTCTTTTCAGTGATTCAAGGGTATTATTATCCCTAAATCTGAAACCCATGGCACCTCCAAATTCCTTAACCTTGTCCCAATCTTTGTCACTTAAAGGGATAACATCTCAGCTCGTTTATTTCACATACCGTAGCTCAGTTGGCTGGACAGCTGGTTCGTGATGCAGAGCGAGGCCAACAGGGTTCGATTCCCATACCGGCTGAGATTATTCATGAAGGCCCACCATCTAAATCTTGCCCTTTGCCTGAGGTATGGTGATCCTCAGGTTAAATCACCACTAGTCAGCTCTTCCCACAAAAGGGTCCCTATGGTCCCCTATGGTCACCTGGGACTATGGCACCAAATGACCACACCCTGGTCATTTTTGGGGTTAATTTGTCTGTTGCAATTTCCCAATTCATTCCTCCTGCCATAATTCTTATTTTTAATATAAATTTAGAGTACCCAATTCATTATTTTCCAATTAGGGGGCAATTTAGCGTGGCCAAACCACCTAACCTGCACATCTTTGGATTTTGGGGGCGAAAACCACGCAGACACGGGGAAAATGAGCAAACTACACATGGACAGTGACCCCGGAGTCGAACCCTGGTCCTCGGCGCCGTGAGGCAGCAGTGCTAACCACTCTGCCACCCCATCATAATTCTTTCAGGTATTTCTGACCTCATTTATTTTAGTTATAAATGTTCTTTTGTGTTGACATTTGTGCCTGTTTCTAGACCACCCCACCATCTCGTTAACATTATTGTCTTATTGTTGATCGGCCCATTTGCATCCTGAAAGCTGGCGGGAAGGAATGTTTCCCCAGGAACATTTTTAGAGCCTGACATTTGTTCTACCAGGGTGTCTTTCTACAAATTTAACCCCCTTCAAAACCAGAAGCCTATCTATATTTGTAACTGGAGCACAGTCCAATAACTTGACGGTCAGTTCTGACTGAGGAATTTCTAGTTGGAATTTTTGCAGCCATGTACACAGTCTGCTAAATTCTATTATGTACTCTTCCATGGAGGTATTCTCCTACTTCCTAAATTTGTCAAAATCTGACCAGGCCTCATAAGCACTCTGAGGTATCCTTTTTTTAATATTATCCATGAAAGTTAATAATGTACCCAAACCTTCATCTGAGTTTAAATGCTACGGTTCCAATTCAATAAATATGTCTTATTATGCTTTTGTATTGGTAATAAAAGTGCCAAGACCATTCGTTGTTTTTTCTTGGGCAAGGACGTAATTCATGTCGACATGGTAACTTCATTCTTCTGCTGGTCATAAGGTGGACACTCATCAAACAACAGTGGGTAGTCATACCAAATATTTTACACTTGGATTCAATCATTTGTTTTCTAAATTAATCTAAATTGCTTCTCAAGGTTCGAATTCAGAATAGTCCTTTATCTGAACAAATTTTAGTTTGCAATCCTTCTTTCTCTTTACTCACAAGCGCTAGGCATCCTCTGCTGCCATTGTTAGGTTCTGAAGGTAACACTGCAATAAGAACTAGAAAGCAAGTCTTTACTTCTTCAACTACATTGTGTCCAACAATCACTTCTCCATCAAGAGACTACAGTGCCACCAGTATCTCCTATATATAAATGTGCAGCCTATCAAACAATAAGCGTGGTCTATTAAACAATGCAAACTCCAATTCTAACTGAAGAACTGCGGAACATTAACTCTTTCCTACACCTCATAGTTAACTGCCATACCATAATATTGAACCTCAACATCAGTACATTATCAGCTTCCCACTGTCCTGTAAGAAAAGCGAACAGTGATTTCTTACTACTTCCAAATACATTCCAAACACAGTTCCTTCACTGTTGCTGGGTTAAACATCTGAAACTCCTTCCCTTCAAACCATCGAACCCCTACAGTGCAGAAGGAGGCCATTCAGCCCATCGACTCTGCATCAACCCTCTGAAACCAAACCCAGGCCCACTCCCCCATAACCCTACCTAACTTGCACATCTTTGGACTGTGGGAGGAAACTGGAGCACCTGGACGAAACCCACGTAGCTATGGAGAGACTATGCAAATTCCACACAGTCACCCAGGGCCGGAATTGAACCTGGATCCCTGGCGCTGTGAGGCAGCAGTGCTAACTACTATGTCACTGTGCCACCCCTCTACCACATGGACTGCAATTTCAAGAAGGCACCTTGCCATCTCTTTCTCAAGGACAATTAGGGATCGGCAACAAATTCTGGCCTAGCCTGCGATTTCCAAATCACAAATAGAAAAAATAAAATAAATTACCTATTTTATCACATAAAATTGTGACCCATTGTAAGCACTTTTCTTTGCCCTATTATAACTTCTAAATGCCACTGAGAGTCTATAATCAGATGTGTAGATAGCTGACATAAAATATTACCCTAGATGTCAGTATAAGTCAGTCTTTAAAGTATTGAAAAATCCTTTCAAAAACAGGGGTCGAGTTATATGCCGAGTATTGTGGTAGACCGTATTATATGTATTACGGTACCTGTGTTGGAGGTACTACTGTATTAGAGATACATGGGTAAATCCCTGTCTGCTGGCTCTGCCCAGTGGACGGTATAAAGAGGTGTTCATCCCCGGCTGCAGCCATTTTCTGTTACGAGCTGCTGGGGAACACATCTTGTCTAATAAAGCCTTTGATTATTCTCTAATTTCGCTTTCGCAAAGATATTGAAAGATGGAGCTCCGCATCAAGCCATCTGCAACTGAGCCCCCACGCGGCAAACGCTTCGACCACCTTTGATCACTGGCTGGTTTGCTTCCAGAGCTACATCAGGACGTCCACAGACCCACCCACAGAGGACCAAAAGTTACAGATCCTCTACTCGAGAGTGTGTCCCAAAATCTTTCCACTCATCAGGGACACGCCTAACTACGCTATGGCACTGCTGAGAGGGCATTATATTCGCCAGGTGAACCAAGCATATGCTAGATATCTTCTGGCCACCAGACGCCAAATCCCGGGGAATCCCTGGACGTCTTCTACCGCGCCCTGCTAGCCCTCGGTAGGAATTGCGACTGTCGGCAAGTTTCGGCTACCGAGCACACTGAACTTTTAATTCGGGACGCCTTCGTCACAGGCATGCTGTCCACACAGATCCGCCAGTGGCTGTTAGAAGGAGATACACTAGATCTTAAGGAGATTAGGAGACTCGCGAACTCTTTAGAGTTGGCCTCCCGTAACGCCCAGGCGTACGCCCCCGGCAGGGCGGCACCCCCATGGACAGCGTGGACCCCACCTGCTTCCGACCTGACCTCATCCTCCAATTCACCGCAAGCCTGCGCTGCGCGGCAGCTGGTCAGCCGCGAGGGGCCCAGATGCTACTTTTGTGGGCAGACCAAACACTCCAGGCAACGCCCCCCCGGCCCCATCAGCGACGTGCAAAGGATGCGGTAAGAAGGGCACTTTGTGGCGGTATGCCAAGCCCGGTCGGCCGCCGCCGTCTCCGCACACCCCACGGGCGACCCGGTCCCGCCGCCATCTCGGACTCCGCAGGCCGTGTGCAGCCCGTGGGCACCGCCATCTTGTCCACTGACTGCCATGTGCGACCCATGGGGGTGGCCATCTTGGACGGCGCCGCAGGACCCGACCCGACTGGCCGTTTATCGCCTGCTGCGACCTCCTTAACCGCTGTTCAACCCGGGACCTCCCAGCATCTGCCGCATCTCGTCTCCATTACTCTGGACCAGTCTCGGCCACAGAACCTCACGACCGCGACGACGACAGTGGAACTCAACGGGCACAAGACGTCCTTCCTTTTCGACTCCAGGAGCACGGAGAGCTTTGTTCACCCCACCACAGTAAGGCGCTGCTGCCTCACGATACACCCCGTTAAGCAGAAAGTCTCCCTGGCCTCCGGATCCCATTCTGTGGAAATCCGGGGGTGCGGCATTGCAAACCTCACTATCCAGGGAGCAGAGTTTAACAACTTCCGGCTCTACGTTCTCCCCCACCTCTGCGCTGCCGCATTCCTGAGCCTGGACTTGTAGTGCCACCTCCAGAGCCTGACTTTTAAATTTGGCAGACTCATACCCCCGCTCACCGTCTGCGGTCTCACACCCTCCCTGTTTGTGAACCTCACCCTGGATTGCAAACCCGTCACTACCAGGAGCAGCGGTACAGTATCCAGGATAGGAACTTCATTAGGTCGGAAGTCCAACGGCTGCTGAAGGAAGGCATCATCAAGGCCAGCAACAGCCCCTGGAGAGCCCAAGTGGTAGTTGTAAATTTCATAGAATTTACAGTGCAGAAGGAGGCCATTCGGCCCATTGAGTCTGCACCGGCTCTTGGAAAGAGCACCCTACCCAAGGTCCACACCTCCACCCTATCCCCATAACCCAGTAACCCCACCCAACACTAAGGGCAATTTTGGACACAAAGGGCAATTTATCATGGCCAATCCACCTAACCTGCACATCTTTGGACTGTGGGAGGAAACCGGAGCACCCGGAGGAAACCCAAGCACACACGGGGAGGATGTGCAGACTCCGCACAGACAGTGACCCAAGCCGGAATCGAACCTGGGACCCTGGAGCTGTGAAGCAATTGTGCTATCCGCAAGGCTACCGTGCTGCCCCACAGGATGGTCATTGACTACAGTCAGACCATCAACCGGTACACACAGCTCGACGCGTACCCCCTCCCACGGATATCTGATATGGTCAATCAGATTGCACAGTACCGGGTCTTCTCCACAGTGGACCTAAAGTCTGCTGACCACCAGCTCCCCATCCGCCCGGACGACTGCCAAAACTTCAAAGCAGATGACCGGCTCTTTCACTTCCTTAGGGTCCCCTTCGGCGTCACTAATGGGGTCTCGGTCTTCCAACGGGAGATGGAGCGAATGGTTAACCGCTACGGATTGCGGGCCACCTTCCCGTACCTAGATAACATCACCATCTGTGGCCACGGTCAGCAGGACCATGACGCCAACCTCCCCAAATTTCTCCATACCGCCAAACTCCTTAATCTCACTTATAACAAGGAGAAATGAGTGTTCAGCACCGATCGCCTAGCCATCCTTGGTTACGTAGTGCAGAATGGAGCAATAGGGCCCGACCCCGATCGCATGCGCCCCCTTATGGAGTTCCCTTTTCCCCACTGCCCCAAGGCTCTGAAACGATGCCTGGGGTTTTTCTCCTATTACGACCAGTGGGTCCCCAATTACGCGGACAAGGCCCGCCCACTAATCCAATACACAGTTTTTCCCCTGTCGGCTGAGGCCCGCCAGGCCTTCAACCGCATCAAGGTGGACATTGCAAAGGCTACGATGCACGCTGTCGATGAGTCCCTCCCCTTCCAGGTAGAGAGCGATGCATCGTATGTAGATCTGGCGGCCACCCTCAACCAGGAGGGCAGGCCGGTGGCCTTCTTTTCCCGCACCTTTCATGCCTCTGAAATCCGACACCCCTCTGTCGAAAAGGAGGCCCAGGCCATTGTAGAAGCTGTGTGGCATTGGAGGCATTACCTGGCCGGCAGGAGATTCACGCTCCTCACTGACCAACGGTCGGTTGCCTTCATGTTTAGTAACACGCAACGGGGCAAGATAAAAAATAAGATCTTGAGGTGGAGGATCGAGCTCTCCACCTACAATTATGAGATCTTGTATCATCCTGGGAAGCTCAACGAGCCTCCTGACGACCTATCCTGCGGTACATATGCCAGCGCACAAGTGGACCGACTCAGGACCCTACCCGATGACCTCTGCCACCTGGGGGTCACCCGGTTCTTCCACTTCATCAAAACCCTCAACCTGCCCTACTCCATAGAGGTCAGGACCGTCACCAGAAACTGCCACATCTGCGCAGAGTGCAAGCCACACTTCTACCGGCCAGATAAAGCACACCTGGTGAAGGCCTCCCGCCCCTTTGAGCACCTCAGTATGGACTACAAAGGGCCCCTCCCCTCCACCAACCGCAACACGTACTTTCTGAACTTGGTCGATGAGTTCTCCCGGTTCCCCTTCGCCATCCCCTGCCCCAACATGACTGCTGCCACCGTCATTAAAGCCCTCCACGGTATATTCACACTGTTCGTGTATAGAGGGAGAATTCAGAATGTCCAAATTACCTAATAGCACATCTTTCAGGACTTGCGGGAGGAAACATGAGCACACGGAGGAAACCCACGCAGACACGGGGAGAACGTGCAGACTCCGCACAGACAGTGACCCAAGCCGGGAATCGAACCTGGGACCCTGGCGCTGTGAAGCCATAGTGCAAATCATTATGCTACCATGCTGCCCACAGCACGGTGAAAGGAACAGGGCACGTCCTGAAATATTGCGGCAGGGCTTCCGGCTCAACCTGAATGTGTGATATGGTATTTTTTATCTTCCCCAAACCGGGCTGAAACACTTCTGGGTATCTTCCGAACACCTCAGCCAAACCAACAGAACCCATGTGGAAGATGTGCTGCCAATGCAGCCGCAAATGGTGCAACAGTCCCGACGCAACAGGCTGGGCGTTTGGCCTCGAACCACGATGAGCGGGAAGTGCACCGGCTGGATCCGTAAACGACAGGAATCATCGTAGTCCCAGAAATGTCTCAAGGTTCTCCCGTGTATGTGGCCAACCTGGCCTGTGTGTCTGTCAAAGCAAGGGTCTGAATTCCCCGCTTGATGCGGTCAATCGTTGCCTGTCCTACCATGGAGACCGCTACACCAGTGTCCAACTCCATTTCGAGCAGGTGCCCGTTCAACCATAGTGTTAATGGGGGGCTGCCACACCATGCAGCTTCCGGCAGTCGTCGTCCTCCTCTTCCACTGCAAGTTAATTCAAATGAAAAGTACCGGGCCCGGGCTGGCCCTTGCCTCTGCTGAAGGGCATGGCACTCTGACACGGCCGTTGGCACCCACAGGTCCTACAGCTAGCTGGCTCTTCATCCAAGGAGTCCGGGGAAGGCTCCCTTCGGGAAGGAACTTCCTTCAGCCACCGGCATGGGTCCCTTCGGAGCCCCGTCCATGGCTCAGAGGGGGTTCAGGGCTGGGCCCGCCCAAGATTATTCAACTCCATCCCCCGTAGCTCCTGTGCTTCCTGTTATGTGCTCTCTCAGGACAATGCTATCTGAATATCCTGTTGCAAAGTCAACCTCTGGGAGGTTGCATTGTTGATGCCACACCCCAACAGGTCACGTAACATCTCTGCCATTGCGGTGCCATATTCACAGTACTCCACAATCCTGCGTATCCAGAATGTGGCGACTGAGGGCTTTTCACAGTAACTTCATACTTGTGACAATAAAAGATTATCAATAACTCGGTAATGAACTCCCAGCGGTCCTTTCCATGGTGTTAAACTAGTAATCTTGGACTATCTCGGACGGGTTTGGGGTCAGGTTAAAACGTTGTCCAACCAAAGTCATAAACTCATCAAACATTTTAAAGTAAGGTACAGCTGTGTCCGTGAGGCTTATCACCCCAATGTATGCAAGCCACTGCCGGTCAGCAAAATAACTACCTTGCGGTCGTTTTCGGTGATATTATTCGCCCGGAAGAGTTAACACATTTGGGGAGGCGGTGGCACAGTGGTATTGTCACGGGACGAGTAAACCAAAGACCCAGAGTAGTGCTCTGGGGACCCAGATTCAAATCTCGCCATTGCAGATGTTGAAGTTTGAATTCAAAAATAAAATCTGGAATTAAAAGTCTAATGATGATCATCAAACCATTGCCGATTGTCGTAAAAACCCATCTGGTTCACTAATGTCCTTTAGGGAAGGAAATTTGTCATCCTTACCTCGTCTGACCTACATGTGACTCCAGACCCACAGCTGTGTGGTTGATTCTTAACTGCCCCTTCAAAGGCAATTAGGGATGGGCAATAAATGCTGGCACAGCCTGCGATGCCCACGACCGTGAACGAATGAAAACAAACCTTTATGTGTACTGGTTCCAATCCTCCAGCGCAGCAGCAAATACATCCAAACGTCCGAAGAGAGGCATGGTGCAACATAAAAATAAAAGATCAAACTTGTATCCGAAAAAAGTCTGGGGAGGTGGCTTCAGCAGTGTAGACAGCTATCTGATCTTAATCCTCATCGCCAGTTTTGGGAGGGCCACAAAGAGTACAACATGGTTTTTGTGAGGCAAACTAAATTTAACTTTATTTACACTAATATTTACACAGCTCCAGTGCTTTGCTACTGGTCTTTTCTCTCGCCAGTACCTAACTGGCCAGCTCTATTTATACAACAGAAAATGTCAACGATTGCCCCGTCCCTTTATCGGGGAAGCTGATATTACCCGAGATCCATGGGGTAACCAATTGTCCCTACCCAATAGGATCTGTGCCGGTTACAACAGTGGATAAAAGTTTTAAATTGAAAAAGCTTCAACAAGACACTACTGTACATTAATGCAAAACAAGAAAAAAAGGAATGAAGTCCACAGCATCCTGCTGAAAAAGCCACCAATCCTGGAAAGGAAGCAGTTTCCACACCTTACCTTGAGGCTGCACATGAATCTTGCTGCTCGCAAATGGCTTAAAAATAGGAAACAAAATGGAAGATGAGTAATATTTCCAAAAATATATCTGAAAAAGCTTGCAAAAATCAAACTTAACTTATAAAGAATAAATGTCCTGTTTATTTTTGTACATGGATACAATATCTTAAAGGAATTTTGACTTACCTTCCAATCCACAATAGCTCACAATGCATGCAAAAAATTACAGTAAGCTTGTTTAGAGTTTTGTTAGATACCATAACATAAATCAGGAATAAAAGACTATCCTCATCCTGGTAAATGACAGTCAAATAAATTAGCCTCAACTAATCATTTACAGTCTCAACTTTAAAAACCTCCAGATGCATTGAGTAATAATATTTCAAAAGTTCAATTTTAAAATGTATTTGTATCAAAATATACCTTTCACTATTGTAGCAGCCAAAAGACAGTAAGATAGTTTAAAATCTTAAGACTGAAGTTAACAATTTCTGAGAAAAGATGCTAACTGACCTGCTCTGAATAAACTTCGCTGAAACCCCTTTGGAAATAGATTACACTAAATGTCTGCCATCAACAGAAGATTTTTTTTGGTTCCAATTTTCCATTCTTTCCCCTCATTCCTGGTGGGATTCAGCTCCAGAGGAATCTTTGATGCCTCACCAAAGGGTTATTTTTCATCTGAGAACTGAGACAGCAAGTGACGGATGCCTATTTTACCACACAAGACATCACAACTAAACTCCATCTTCCCCTCAGAGAATAAGGGTCTTGGAAAACAGGAGCAAAAAAAAAAAAATTGATGGCTTTTTCTTTGTCTTAAAATAGGGTATTCAGGTCAATAGCCAGTAAAACCAAAGGAAAATACTGAGGATGCTGGAAATCTGAAATAAAAATAGAAAAATGTCGGAAATACTCAGCAGGTGTGGTAGCAGCTGTGGAGAGAGACAGGACCTTGCCCTGAAAATAACATTGTATCTTCCGCCACAGATGCTGCCAGAGATGCTGATTATTACCAGCATTTTCTATGCATATTTCTGGTCTACAGCTACCCTGGTCTAGATCAGTGAACTTTGCGGAAACTAGATTTCAAACCTGCATGCTTTAGTATCGCAAGATATGCTACATTTACCAACTAAGTTTTTGGAGAAGTTATGTAATATCTACATTTTGATTTCTCTAAGTTAATTTGTAACAATTAGAAATGGAATTGAAATAGAATAGAATACTTATGACTTTTAAAGTATAAGAGTGGCAGAAAAAAGTTAAGTGAAATATGATAGTTAACGAAACTGAAAATCAAAATTATTTGCTTTAGGATTCTCAGTAGAATATAGTTGGTGCAGATTCCAGCAATGTAATGGTTATGTTACTGGATTAGTTAATCCAGAGGCTTGAGATCATGCTGTGGGGAAATGAGTTGAATTCTCCAACACAGCAGTGAGGCAATTTAAATTCAGTTAATTAAGTAAATCTGGAATGAAGATAGTCTCAGTAATGCGGACCATCAAAATACTGGGTTGTTGTCAAAACCTATTTGATTTATAAAGGTCAATTAGGGAAGGAAATCTGCCTCATTCCTCAGTCTGGCCTTTATGTGATTTCAGGCACACAAAAATTTAGTTGGCTCTTAATTGGTCTTGCAAATGGCCTAGCAGGTAACCCAACAAGTGTTTAATAAGAATCAAACCGGATGGGCAATTAGGCATTGTCCTAGGCATCAGACACAACAAAGACACAAGCAGCCGAGGTTCCACCACAAAGTCTTCCTTACTAATATCTGAGGACTTGTGCCAAGATTGGGAGAGCTGTCTCATAGACAAGTTAAGCAACAGCCTGACGTATATGTTCTTACCGAATCATACCTTACAACCAATGTCCTTGGCACCTTCATCACTCGTAGTTCAGACTGACCAGAGGTGACAGCACTGCGGAAGGAGGGAATGGCCCTGTTCCAGTACAGGTACAACATCCAACAATGTGGCAAATTACTTATGTTGTATACAAAAGGCAGGACAAATCCAAACATCTCCCATTACGAGGCGACATGGTCGGCAGCACAGTGGTTAGCACTGTGCTTCACAGCTCCAGGGTCCTGGGTTTGATTCCTGCTTAGGTCACTGTCTGTGCGGAGTCTGCACATTCTTCCCGTGTGCTCCAGTTTTCTCCCACAAGTCCCGAAAGACGTGCTTGTTAGGTGAATTGGGCATTCTGAATTCTCCCTCAGTGTATCCGAACAGGCGCCGGAGTGTGGCGACTAGGGATTTTCACAGTAACTTCATTGCAGTGTTACTTGTGACAATAATAAAGATTATTATTATTTTAGTCTACTCTGAATCGTCGGTGAATAAACTCCTCAGTGATTCTTGTTTTTGGCCAGTACTATTCACTTCCAGGCCTCATTACAGCCGTGGTCCAAACATGGACATGAGATTAATCCAGACGTGGAGTGACAATAACTGCCCTTGAGTCAAGGCAAGATTTAACTGCATGACTCACAGATGTCCACTTGAGTTGCTAGGCTTGTGCTGAATCTATCACAATTAGCATGGCTCTGATGCCCCACAACATGACGCATGGCATCTTGAGTGTGAAGGCAGAACTTTGTCTCCATCATGAGCATGTGGTGGTCACTCCTACCAATACTTTAATGGAATATCAGGACATTTGGAAAACCAAAGCGCTATCTGTCAGAGCCAGCATGGTTTTATGAAGGGCAAATCAGATATGAGTAACTTGCTTGAGTTCTTTGAAGGTGTAACAAGCAAAGTGGATAATGAGGATCCTATAGATGTAGTATATCTGCACTTGAAAATGAAAAATGAAAATTGTCACAAGTAGGCTTCAAATGAAGTTACTGTGAAAAGCCCCTAGTCGCCACATTCCGGCGCGTTCGGGGAGGCTGGTACGGGAAGGTGTTTGATAAGGCGCCGCACAGAAGGTTAATTCACAAGGTGAGTTCACATGGGATTAGGGGTAATTTATTAGCTTAGATGGAAGACTGGCTGATGGGCAGGAGACAGAGAGTTGGGATAAATGGGTCTTTTTCTGAATGGCAAGATGTAACTAGTGGGGTGCCACAGGGTTCATTCTTGGGCCCTGTAGAAGCCAGCTATTTTCTATAGGTAAAAGGTAGCTATTTAGCATTAAGCCCCTAGTCTAATAAATACCATTTTAAAACTCACTCATAACCTCAGGTCATTTCAAAAAACACATTCAGCATTTCAGAACATAGCTGCAAACAGAACACAGAACAGCAGAATTCCTATGCAGCTAACAAATACAATTCCAAGATAAAGTAACCCAAGGACAAGGTAAGCTCCATGGCAACAGCTTAGAGACCATTGTCCTAACAATCAAGGTTATGCGATAAGGAAGCCGAATCGCATGCCATAGCTCATTCAAGAATACACTTTAGGTTAATGTAGCCTATTAATGATGGACGGCTGAGCGTCGAATCAAACTGATTTGATTCTAACCCAAACCAATTAGGATTACATTGGGGTATAGCTAGATGGCTAAAGTCTGATATGATTTAGTATAACTGTGTTGGATCGTACAGCCATATTTTACTTCATGAATCATTTATACTTTGATCTAACTTACTCGCTGTCTCTATCTTTCATACTTTCTCTTTCCAACTCTGACTTTTGAAGTTATTACAAGCTGTTTGCCGTAAGCAAGAAAATTATTTCTGTATTATTTGAAAGTTGAATTGTCTACAAAATTGTTTCTCGAGTCATTATGCTAGCTGGACTTATTAGAGAATAAAACTTAAATGATTCTCAATTGTAATCAATAGAGACAGATAAAACGATTCTTATTTGCACCCGAGAAGTGTTAACTCAAATTTCTACTGAGTTTTAAGTGTTCGCAAGTGCCTCTAGATCCGCATGGTAGATCTCCACAACTGGCGTAGTTCGGCAAAAACGGGAGGAGCCAGCCAGGAAGAAATCGGAAGACCAAAGAAAGACCAGAAGGAAGGAAGACCAAGAAAAATGGCTAGACTGGGGTAAGAAATCACTCATTAAAAGTCTTAAAGCCGCATCTAGCAGTGCTTCAACCCCTTAGAAAGGACCTTTTTATAGATTGTGTTAATTCAATCGGGTGCCGGTCACTGAAACTAAAATAAAACAGGACTGAAAAAATACTCACGGTAGTGTACAGAGATACGCAAAGTAGTTGACTACCAAATAATTGGATGTAAGGCTGAGTTTATGGCGGACAGGACCTTCAAATGGTAGAGAACAACTTCCCACAACGTCCAAGGGAGGTCGCGCTGTACCGGATGTCTCTATTGACGATATATTGGATGATCTTAGATTTTTGATTTGTAGACAATTTGGACTGTCTGAAGTTGCCACAAAGATTGAGACAAAATATGATTTCTCCAAAGGAAAGTGGTCCCTTGATAATATCAAGAAGGCATGGGGAAAAACCACACGCTTAAACGGTGGAAAACGTATTGTCATGTGAAAGTACCTTTAAGAAATGGATGTTTAAGCAATGTACCTGGAGCTGATCATATTACTGAAGTGATGTCAGAGGGGGGGGGGGGGGGGGCGGGGAGCTGAGCTCACTTCTGCTTTTTGGTTTCAGTTTGAGAAGGCAGCTGGGAGTGTCTGTGTGTTTTGCTGAGAGCTGCAGGAAGAAACACAGAGCTGGTCTATTGATGTCTGCAAATTCAAAGACTATAAATATATTGAATGTAAACTCGTGTCTGTTTTTGAAGGTTTGACGTCGTTTGGATGTTTAAAGGAACCGTTTGAAGGATTATTTAGTGTTGTCGTCTTTTGGGGTTATCTTTGAAGTAATGGGTGTTAAGATATTCAATGTTTGTTTTTAAAAGTTTGAATTGAGTTCATAGAAAAAACATTGTTTTGTTTTAAAAACCATTTGTCCATAATTGCTGTATCACACCTGGAGAGTACGCCGTGTGCTTCCGACACCACAATCTATTAAAAGTTGTGGGTCGGTTGAACTCCATGAAACACTTTGGGGTTCTGTAAACCCGGATCCAGAACAATTGCGGGCTCGAGGGGGATAAAAGTCTATCTATTGGATTGGCTTAGTGAACTTAAAGACAGTGAGGGGTGAGCATATTGTGGTCGCTTTTCAGGTGTGGTATTTTAGTTTAAGCAGGGAGTGTGGTTGTGGACAATGGCTCCTTCAGAGGCTCAGAGGTTTTTGGGGGTGGAGACGGTCACATGCAGTATCTTACGGACAGAGACTAACAGCAGACTGTTAGATTTGGCAAAAACATTGCAGTTAACATTACCTGACGAAATGCAAAAAGATGAGGTAATTATGGCGGTGGCTAAGCATTTGTGGTTGCCTGAGGTACAGTTTGACTCATTGGAAATGGCAAAAATTCAGTTGCAAATTAAACAAATGGAAAATTAGAAAGAATTAAAACTGATTCAAACAAAGCTGGTTGAGCTAGTGAAGTGTTTGCATCACTACCGGAGGAGGTACCTGGGACGTATGAGGAGGTGAAAAAATCCATCTTAGGTGCATATGAACGAGTGCCTGAAGCCTACAGACAAAGGTTTAGAAATTTAAGGAAAGAATTTGGTCAAACATACATGGAGTTTGAAAGGCTCAAACAGAGTAATTTTGATAGGTGGATAAGGGCTTTGAAAATAGATCAAACGTATGAAGCGCTCAGGGAAATTATAATTTTGGAGGAGTTTAAAAATTCAATTCCTGATGTAGTGAGAACTCATGTGGAAGAGCAGAGGGTTAAAACTGCGTGGTTAGCAGCAGAAATGGCAGATGATTATGAATTAGTTCACAAATCAAAGCTTGGTTTACAACATCAGTTTCAGCCTGTGAGGGATAGAAACTGCGGACATGCGAAATACTCAAGTGGTAAAGGTAAAGATGATCTGATGGGAGATAATAAAGAGAGTGTACCTCAGATTAAAAAAGAAATCCAGGAGGGTAAAAGTTTCAAATGTTTTCACTGTAATAAACTAGGCCATGTAAAGTCACAGTGTTGGTGATTGAAGAAAAGCACTGGGAAGGCTGATGTGGTAAAACAGGATAAGACAGTGGGGTTTGTTAGAGTGGTAAAGGAAAGCCCAAGTGAAGCGAAGGAGATGCAAAAGCTTGTACAGCCTGATCAAGAGATGATTGATAAGAAGGTGCTAGGTCTCGTTAAAGAATTTACTTGTGTGGGTAAAGTTTACTCATGTGTATCAGGAGGAGCAGATAAAGAAGTCACAATTTGAAGAGATACAGGAGCTAGTGAATCTTTAATGGTAAGAGATGAGGAATTATGTAGTTTGGGAAGAATGTCGCCAGAAAAGGTGGTAATAGGTGGAATTCCAGGTGAGAGGAGTAGCGTTCCATTATATAAGGTAAGGTTGGAAAGTCCAGTGAAGAGTGGTGAAGTGGTCGTAGGAGTAATAGAGAAACTATCTTGTCCAGGAATACAGTTTATCTTGGGTAATGATATAGCTGGACCGCAGGTGGGAGTGATGCCTACTGTGGTTGATAAGCCAGTGGAAAATCAAACAACTGAAGTGTTGAAGGACGAATATCCTGAAATTTTTCCAGATTGTGTAGTAACAAGGTTGCAAAGTCACAGGTTAAGACAAGAGGAGAAATCAAAGAGTGAAGATGAAGTTGAAGTGCAATTATCAGAAACGATTTTTGATCAGATATTTGAAAAAGAACAAGAAAGGGCAGCACGGTGGTGCAGTGGGTTAGCCCTGCTGCTTCATGGCGCCGAGGTCCCAGGTTCGATCCCGGCTCTGGGTCACTGTCCATGTGGAGTTTGCACAGTCTCCCCGTGTTTGCGTGGTTTTCGCCCCCACAACCCAAAAAATGTGCAGGGTAGGTGGATTGGCCACGCTAAATTGTCCCTTAATTGGAAAAAATGAATTGGGTACTCTAAATTTATTTAAAAAAAAGAAAAAGAACAAGAACAGATGGAGGATGAGGCAGATATTTTTAGTTCAGGAAAATTGGCGAAGTTACAACAGAAAGATGTCGAAATAAAACAGATGTATCAGAAAGCATATACGGAAGAGGAATCTGAGAGTATACAAGAGTGTTATTACCGTAAAAGTGATGACTTGATGAGAAAATGGAGAACTGTACATATGCAGGCGGATTAAAAGTGGGCAGAAGTTCATAAAGTAGTATTGCCGGTAGGGTATAGAAGGGAGGTGTTGTGAGTGGCACATGAGGTACCAGTGGTAGGTCTTTTGGGAATAAGGAAAACTCAAGCTAAAATCAAGAAACATTTTTATTGGCCTGGACTACATAAAGATGTAGTTACATTTTGTCAATCACGTCACACATGTCAAGTGATAGGGAAACCTCAAGCAGTGATAAAACCAGCACCCTTAATACCCATTCCAGCATTTGAGGACCCTTTTACAAGGGTCCTAATTGATTGTGTAGGACCGCTTCCTAAAACAAAAAGTGGGAATCAATATCTTTTGACTATAATGGATGTGTCTACTAGGTTTTCAGAGGCCATTCCAGGACGTAATATTACAGCTAAAAAGATTGTGGAGGAGTTACTTAAATTCTTTACTAGATATGGACTACCCACAGAAATTCAATTGGATCAAGGATCACATTTTAGCTCAAAGTTATTCAAAGAAGTTATGGATAGTTTAGGAATAAAACAATTTAAATCAACTGCGCACCATCCAGAATCGCAGGGAGCGTTAGAAAGGTGGCATCAGACATTAAAGACATTGTTGAGGGCTTATTGTCAAGATTATCCAGAGGATTGGGATAAAGGAATTCCATGCGTACTGTTTGCAATTAGGGATGCACCAAATGAGTCAACCAAATTTAGTCCGTTTGAACTAATTTTTGGTCATGAGCTAAGAGGACCACTTAAATTGAGTAAAGAAAAATTGGTGGGTGAGAAATCGGAAGTTACACTGCTGGATTACGTGGATTACAAATTTTAGGGAACGATTAAATAGAGCAGGTGAATTGGCTAGACAACATTTGAAAGTTGCACAAAATGTGATGAAATGGGTAGCGGACAAGAACTCCAAAGTTCATAGTTTTGCCAGTGGAGATAAAGTTTTAGTGTTGTTACCAGTGGTAGGAGAACCTTTAAAAGCTAGGTTTTGTCGACCGCATCAGATTGAAAGGAAATTAAGTGAGGTGAATTATGTGGTAAAAACACCAGATAGAAGGAAGACTCACTGAGTGTGTCATGTGAATATGCTTAAAAGGTACTTTGAAAGGGAAGGAGAGAAAAAGGAGGAGGTTTTAATGATTCTGGCTCAAAGTGCCGAACCAAATCCAGATGACTGTGAATTTGACATACCTCAAATTAAATTGAAAAATGAGGATGTTCTTAAAAATTGGGATAAATTGTTAAGTTATCTTCCAGAGGAAAAACAAACTGACCTGAAAGAGTTATTGATATCACATTGGCAAGTTTGTAGAGATAAATTGGGAAGTACTAAAATGGCTATACATGATGTAGATGTTGGAAATGCTGTTCCAATCAAACAACATCCATGTAGATTTAACCCTTTAAAATTGGCACAGGTTAGCAAAGAGATTGAGAGTATGCTTAAAAATGGCATAATTGAAGTGGGTTGCAGCCAATGGAGCTCACCCATAGCGATGGTACCTAAACCAGACGGTACACAACGGTTGTGTGTGGACTATAGAAAGGTGAATGCAGTTACAAGAACGGACTCTTATCCTATCCCACGTTTGGAGGATTGAATTGAGAAAGTGGGACAATCCGCTTTTATTTCCAAATTGGATTTAAAGGTTACTGGCAGGTACCTTTATCCGAAAGGGCGAAGGAGATTTCAGCTTTTGTGACTCCAGATGGTATATACCAATTCAAAGTTATGCCATTTGGAATGAAAAACGCCCCAGCCACATTTCAACGGTTAATTAATACAATTGTTTCAGGATTACCCAATTATGTGGTATATATCGACGATCTGGTAGTTTCAACCAGACATGGAAAGAACATTTAAAACATCTTATGGAGTTATGGATCTTATGGATCGACTTCAGGAGGCGGGTTTGGTGATAAACCTAGTCAAAAGTAAATTTGAAAAAGCCCAAGTCACTTTCCTTGGCCATAAAATCGGACAGGGTCGACAGGGTCAATTGGTCCCACGGGATGTGAAAACAAAAGTTATTGGGGAGTTTCCGATACCCTCGAAATAATTCGATTTCGTGGCACGAGTGGATTTGATCGAATATTTGTGCAAGTGTTTTGTAGCGTGATTGCTCCACTGACGGACTTGCGGAAGAAATGTATTAAAAAATTTCAATGGACTGCGGAGTTTCAACATGCATTTAACTGCCTGAAAGCTGTGGTAACCGATACTCCTGTATTGGAGAATTGCAAGGGACTCTACGATCAGATTGAACTAAATTATCTGACTTTAAAGAGAAATGCCGAGGCATAGAGGAATGGATGGATCGTGCAGAGACTGTGTTCAAAGAGACTGTCAATCGAGAAGGATTTCAGTTGGAGGAAGAAGAACGAAGAAAAAAAAATGGACTATATTATTATACCTGTTTGCGTGTGTTGTTTTTTTTGAACCGGTAAAGTCTTTTTACTGTGTGCATTTCTTAATTCATGGAGCAAAGGTGAAAAATGAAACCATCTTGAAGTTGATGGTTTGGTTGTTTATCTTGGGGGGAGGTGTCATGTGAAAGTACCTTTAAGAAATGGATGTTTAAGCAATGTACCTTTATGAAATGGAGCTGATCATATTACTGAAGTGATGTCGGGGGGTGGGGGGGGGAAGTTGAGCTCACCTCTGCTTTTTGGTTTCAATTTGATAATGCAGCTGGGAGTGTCTGTGTGTTTTGCTGAGAGCTGCAGGAAGAAACACAGAGCTGGTCTGTTGATATCTGCAAATCCAAAGACTATAAATATATTGAATGTAACCTCATGTCTGTTTTTGAAGGTTTGAAGTCTTTTGAATGTTTAAAGGAACAGTTTGAAGGATTATTTAGTGTTGTAGTCTTTTGGGGTTATCTTTGAAGTAATGGGTGTTAAGATATTCAATGTTTGTTTTTAAAAGGTTAAATTGAGTTCATAGAATAAACATTGTTTTGTTTTAAAAACCATTTGTCCATAATTGCTGTATCACACCTGCAGAGTACGCCGTGTGCTTCCGACACCACAATCTATTAAAAGTTGTGGGTCGGTTGAACTCTATGAAACTCTTTGGGGTTCTGTAAACCCGGATCCAGAACAGTATGAAATGGTCTTTTGCAGTAATGGCACAGCTCCAAAAACATTAAGAGACAATTGCAAAAACTAAATTCGATCAGGACCTTAAGTCCACTAAAGACCAACTAGCAGCAGTTGTTGAAGAATTACGAGATGCAAAATCTAAACTTGAACAATGTGATCAGATTAAAACTTTATTGGAAAACAAAACCTTTAAAGTTCAGCAACAATATTTTCAAATTGGAGAATTGCAACGTAAAATTGTTGAATCAGTCAAAATACTGTAGCCATCTGGGATGGCCACATCCCGATTACAAAATGGACACCCGCAAAGAATGCAGGGAAAATTAGACAATGCTAAGAAACAGGCAGGTGCAAGCTCTGTCTGTTGATTAGAACCTTAAACGCTCAGACAGGACAGAAACTACCAAACGATTTACATACTAATGAGCCATCTCTGGGGACAAAAGGGAAACATTTAGATACACAATGTTCGGACAGACTCCCCGGCGCCAGAAGAAGCTAAGACAAAGCAGACTGACAGTCATCAGGACATGCCCAGCGATCAGGGAACCACCCCACTACTGGAGGAAAATCGATACAGATGATTGGGAAAGACTCAATTAGTTGAGGCCAAGTTTAAGGCCCGCCCAAAAGAACGCGAAGCCCTTTGCAATATCCCCCAAGGGAGAATCTTTCTCCTTTGGCTTTGGCTCTCACCGAAGAGAGAGACCTGCCTAGCAACTGCATCAGACCAAGTAAATCTCAAGTCAACGCACGCTACAAGATAGACGCTCCTAGTTGCTACGCTGTAAACAGCTCAACCCAGCAGCCTCCGAACCGAGCAATGGCCATTGTTCCTCTGACTGAGTGGGCGCCCAAAGCTAAGTATAGGCTTTAGTAATAGTGGTAGTTTAGTTTGTAGAGTTTATGCATGAGTAGATTTGACTGTGTGTAAATAAATGAGCATTGCTTTTAAACTTACTAACTGGTGCATCGAGTCATTGATCAGTATTCGGTTCTGAACCTTGCGGCGGTGTCGAAAGATACCTGGAGACTCTTGAGCAAACGTGATTAAATAGAGCCAAATTAAGAACCAACCAAAAGTTAGCAACAATACCAACAGTTACAAACAGAAACTGAGCAAATCAAAAGTCAAAATTGCCAATTACTTGAGGAAAAATATATTTTGGAAAGTGACATGGACACCATGAAATGTCATAACAAATTACGGACAGACAAATTAACAGCACAAAAGCCTTCAAATCTGTCTTTAAAAAATCAGCTGAACTCTCCAAAGCAAACAGCGCCACCAACGGTACGAGTTGAAATGATTTTAAGTAAGACCCAAGGTGCACCAGTGATAACTAAACCATATCCTACATTATTGCAAGCTGCTACTGACATGAAAACAATGAACACACTGATTGAGCTTCCACGGGGAGTATGGCCAAATGAACTGTCTGTCTGTTCCAGGTTCAAGGACCCTTTTACACCAGAACAAACCGTTATCTTACTCTGAGACCGACCACAAAATGCTGCTGGCACTGATCCAAAACCTCTCATGGCAGCTTTAATAGACCGTGAGATTTTTAAACAAGAAAAGCCTGTTCGGTTAAGCGACATGACTAATGGCAAACAAAGTGTAATACAACTTAACCCATTAAGCACCAAACAGCTTGGAACTGAAGTGATAAAGACAACAGCCTGGGTTTTTAACCATTTAAAAGATTTATCATCAAAAATCCATTTTGTCACTGGTTTAAAACCAGAACGGTCTGCAGCTTTAAACTTGATCCTACCCAGACAACAGTCCGAAACCTCAACTACCAAAAAAGGTATGTCAATTGTTGCCTCTCCTCCTCCGTTAACGAGTTTCAGATTTCATGGTTGCAGACTGGTCTACGATGAAGGCCAGCCTCCTGGCTGCAGGGAGAAGCCCTGAGTCAAGTATCGCTAAAAAGTTACCAAGAACTGTTAACTTGAGAAAACTATTATGTTGAATGTTGCTTTATTAATTTTAAGAAATTAACATATCTTGTTAGCTGTGCTTCCTTTAACAGCCGGCGAATTTATCGACAGAAAACCAAGATTCAGTGCAAGATTGGTTCAGTCATATATTCAATAAGTTATTGTGTTTGATATTTTAAAATAAATGTTTAAAATTAGCCTGGAAATTAAAACTTCAGACAATGTGGAAGCTGTTTTAAAAAAAAACACACAACTCTGATTAAAAGCAAATCTATATTCCAAGAGAACACGTCGTTCTAAGACACTTGATAATGGGAATTTGGCAACAATCCAAATTTTACTCCCAGTCCATTTGAGTGACATATATGAAAAACGTTTAGAGATGCAAATGGCATCATTCCAAGTTATCCACTCACTATACGCCCCTTTTGTCTCTGCAAGAAAATTAACCCTTTCAACAGGCTTTTGTGTATAATTCAGAAGATGTCAAAGACTTGGCAATTCACATCCAATACAAAGTTTAAAAAAAAGGTGACCAACCCTTTGATTATATTCTTTGCGGGGCTGGTTTAGCTAAATAGCTGGCTTTGAAAGCAGACCAAGGCAGGCCAGCAGCACGGTTCAATTCCCGTACCAGCCTCCCCGAGCAGGCGCCGGAATATGGCGACTAGGGACTTTTCACAGTAACTTCATTGAAGCCTATGTGACAATAAGCGATTTTCATTTCATTTCATTTGGCTTTCCAATTGGTTGGGTGGCACAGGAATTAACATCATTAAGGGACTTTTCCTATTTTCCATATTTGGACTTATCGTTTACGTACTAATGTTGCTGATCAGATACTTTGGTTCATGCATGCCTACCCATAGTGCCCCACCAATCCCCATGGTTCATATTCATTCATATGCACCACTAGCCAATAACATTAAAATGGAAAGCTTTTGTTGAACTATTATTTATTGCATTATTATTCATTTAGTTGACTGTATTATTAACATTGTTTAATTTATTAATACTGATTCAGTAGTATCAAATTTGATGAATTTATTAATTGTTATTCTTTAAGAATTATAATAATTATTGCTGAAATGCTTGTAATGCAATGCTTATCCACTCTATTTGTTTAAAACTACAATGACAATATGAATGAGTTACTCTTTGCGCTTTTACCTATCATATGGCATTAATAATGTCTTTTATCTTATTGTGATAATATCTCACTTATTCTTTCGATTTTTCAAAAGGACCGACTGTAGAAACCAGCTATTTTCTATAGGTAAAAGATAGCTATTTAGTATTAAGCCCCGAGGCTATTAAATACCATTTTAAAACTCATAACCTCAGGTTATTTCAAAAAACACATTCAGCATTTCAGAACATAGCTGCAAACAGAACACAGAACAGCAGAATTCCTATGCAGCTAGCAAATACAATTCGAAGATAAAGTAACCCATGGACAAGGCAAGCTCCATGGCAACAGCAGAGAGACCATTGTCCTAACAAGCAAGTTTATGTGATAAGAAAGACGAATCGCATTCCACAGCTCATATAAGAATACATTTTAGATTAATGTTGCCTATTAATGACAGACGGCTGAGCGTCGAATCAAATTGATTTGATTCTAACCCAAACCAATTAGGATTACATCGGGGTATAGCTCGATCACTAAAGTCTGATACGATTTAGTATAACCGTGTAGGACCGTAACCATTTTTATCTTCATGAATCATTTATACTTTGATCTAATTTACTCGCTGTCTCTCTATCTTTCATACTTTCACTTTCCAACTCTGACTTTTGAAGTTATTGCAAGCTGTTTGCCGTAAGCAAGAAAATCATTTCTGTATTATTTGAAAGTTGAATTGTCTACAAAATTGCTTCTCTTGAGTCCTTATGCTAGCTGGACTTATTAGAGAATAAGACTTAAATGATTCTCAATTGTAATCAATAGAGACAAATAAAACGATTCTTATTTGCACCTGAGAAGTGTTAACTCAAATTTCTACTGAGTATTAGTGTTCGCAAGTGCCACTAGATCCGCATGGTAGATCTCTACAGGCCCCAGCTATTTCCAATCTATATCAACGACTTGGATACAGGGATAGAAGTACCTGTAGCCAGATTTGCAGATGACACAAAAATAGGTGGGGCAGTAAGTTGAAATGAGGAAATAAGAGCCTTAACAAATGGATGTAGATAGGTTAGGAGAGTGGGCCAAAAATGTGACAGATGGGAGTTTAACGTGGATAAGTGTGAGGTCATGCATTTTCGTCAAAAAAATGGGAAGGCAACTTATTATAAAAATGGGGAGAGAATTCGGGGTGCTCCAATGCAGAGGGATCTGGGTTTCCTCGTGCGTGTCACAGAAACCTAGCATGCAGGTGCAGCAGATAATAAGGAAAGCAAACGGAATATTGGCATTTATAGCAAAAGGAATTGAGTATAAAGGTAAGGAAGTGTTGTTACAACTATACAAGGCATTGGTATTGTGCACAGTTTTGGTCCCTTTATTTGAGGACAGATGTAGTGGCATTGGAGGCAGTTCAGAGGAGGTTCATCAGATTGATTCCTGAGATTGATTCCATGGCAGTACGTTAGCACACATGGTTAGCACTGTGGTTTCACAGCGTCAGGGTCCCAGGTTCGATTCCCTGCTGGGTCACTGTCTGTGTGGAATCTGCATGTTCGCCCCGTGTCTGCATGGGTTTCCTCTGGGTGCTCTGGTTTCCTCTCACAGTCCAAAGACGTGCAGTTTAGGTGGATTGGCCATGCTAAATTGCCCTTAGTGTCCAAAAAGGTTAGGAGGGGTTATTGGGCTATGGGGATAGGGTGGAAGCGAGGGCTTAAGTGGGTCGGTGCAGACTCGGTGGGCCAAATGGCCTCCTTCTGCGCTGTATGTTCTATTATGTTCTATGAGGGGTTTGCCGCATGAAGAGAGATTGAACAGTTTAGGCCTGTACTCTCTAGAATTTAGAAGAATGAAGGGAGATCTAATTGAGGTATACACGATGCTAAAAGGTATGGATAAAGTAGAGGTGGAACTGATAGACAATGAAGTCTGCCACCCTGAACACTTCCGTGCCTTTGTCATCCTCAGTGCTTCTTTCAAGTGCGATTCAATATCGAGGAGTACTGAATTCAACATTTTTATCAAGAGGTCAGTTGCTCCCACATTATGCGCCAGGGAAATCGTTTTATAAAAAATGATCTGCGATTATTCATTCCTTGAGAATTTAAATAAACTGGGATGGTGGGGGGTGGTGGTGGTGGAGTTCACGATAATGCCAACAGTTGGAAAGAATTAGTTTAATTTTCTCATTCCATTTTTTAAATGCACAATAGTTTCAGACGTGACAGTTCATGGGCATTGAGGCAGAATACAAATTGAGATTTTCCATAAATTATGCTGTTATTTTAAATTCTGGAGATCAAACCTCTGATAATATGCACTCTGTTTACTTATTGTGAAATGGAAATGAGCTGGAAAATGCTAAAACTGCCACTTGGAATAACATACATCATTGTGGTGCCCAGCTACAATTATACACATCACACTCTAGCCGTTATTTTTGTTATATTATAGCGACATTATTTACTTCTGGAGTGTTGCAAAATACAATTTGATATCCTACTTAAATAAGCAGAATAAAATATTTACTCCAGTCCCTTGAAGCATTAATATCAATACTGAAGCTTCTATTCCACTCATTACCTGCAACGCCTGAATCAAGTACAAATAACTGTCAATTTAAAAAGCCACTTAAACTGGAAATTTTTCTAACTAACAGGAGTCAGCAGGCTAATATTCTTGTTAGTTTGTTGAGTCTTCACAATCCATAATATGTTGACAGGGAAAATATTGTAAGTCTGTGGCAGCGGAGGCAAGAAGATTAAAAATGGCTTCTGTTTCTTGTGGCTGAACAGCAGCTTTTTGGCTTTTGACATGACCTAGTGACCCTTGACGAAAAGTAAATGCAAAAGGACATCAAGTCAGGATTAATTATAATGCCTGGAAGTTAAGTAGCCTGTTGAAACACCCTGTCTGGCCCAGTGTGTGATGAAAACGAGGAGTTGTTGGCTGGCTACAGTTGCCTGTGGAAACTGTACCTCAGCAGGAATTGATGCAGGAAAGATGCGGAGGGGACGGAGGGCAGGCTTGGAGGGAGGGGGCAGTTATTTTACACTTTGTTTTAGATTATTGCAGCAATTTTAAAAGAAAAGAGTTGTGCATTTGAAAGGAAGGAAAGGGAAATAGTTAATAGACAACACCAGAAGACCTTGCATCAACTGTAATGGAAATTGAGCAATATAGAAAATATTTGTTGCATTGAGTGAGATGTATAACTTTATTTATTGCTCTAATTTGTTATATTACTTTTCCTTGGGAGAAAGAATGAGTTTGGTTGGACTCTGCGAGATTATGAGGTGCATGGATAGAGTGGATGGGTAGGCACTCTTTCACCAGGGGGCATAGGTTTAAGGTCAGTAGGGCAATGTGAGGCAGGTTTTTTACGCAGAGGGAGGTTGTGGAAGCAGATACATTAACGGCATTCAAAAGGCATCTTGACAAATACATGGATAGGATGGGTATAAAGCGATACGGCACAAGGAAGTACTGAGGGTTTTGGCCAAGGTTGGTATTATGACCGGTACAGGGTTGGAGGGCCAAAGGCCTGTTCCTGTGCGGTATTGGTCTTTTTTCTTTGTTTGTGACACAGTGGTCGGGGTTTTCTGGCCCTGAAATTCATTGACCTTCGGAGGGACCAGAAGATCACAATGTTGGGCAGGATCAGGAAATCCT
This sequence comes from Scyliorhinus torazame, assembly GCF_047496885.1. Classification (NCBI taxonomy): domain Eukaryota; kingdom Metazoa; phylum Chordata; class Chondrichthyes; order Carcharhiniformes; family Scyliorhinidae; genus Scyliorhinus; species Scyliorhinus torazame. The sequence continues at coordinate 61,948,274 of NC_092707.1, forward strand.
GGTCAGTGTATGTCATAATTTAATTAAGGGGAATACTGATGTTAACAGTGCAAAGTAACTATTTTCTGATAACTAGCCCAAGAGAAGGATTATTTGTTCACAAAAACGGCAAGGACACAATGGTCATCGATCCTACCATTACTGCAAGCAGTTCAACTTAGAAATAGTTTTGAGCAACACAACAAAACAAAACCTTTTGATGGTGGTTATACATGACAGGCAAAGAAAGCCAAGACAATATAAAGACCTACCCAATGGTGCTCTGCTATTTTCTTCAACTGGTCTGTGAAAGCCACCAGAAACCTGACAATTAAAATTTTTTTAGAAACAGAACATTAAAAAGGATTCACAAAGACATCATTTCAACGTCTCGAACTAAATGGATGTTCGAGATCATAAAAAGCAATGCTTCAAAAAAGTGAGAAAATGGATAGGAAATTTAATTAATGAAATTGCAGAGCTGAGGACAGCTTCAGGGGTAATCTTTAATAAAATCTAAATTATCTGCAGCTCTCGAGGCAGCTGTACTAGACAAAAGTGGCTGAAGGAATTTCAACTGCAATCGTGTAAATCTGCTGAGAATGATGCTGTTTAATCAAAGTGTATGCTGAGCACAGAACTCTACTAATAAGCCTCCAGTCATAATACCAATGACTTTCTAGAGACTTTAACGAAAATATCCATCACACAACCCAGTGGATGTCAATAGGGAGACACAAAGATAGATACTATCCATGATGTACTCAGTCATTGACAGCTTTGTTAGACCGGGCTAATTATTTCAATGGTTCTAAGTTCCATCAACCAGATCATGATTTTTTTTTTTTTTTAAGTAATTACTATTTCCAATAGTTCTTTGATGAGACTCGTAATTCAATATCACATGCATTCATAGCAATGGCATAGAATTGCCATTGCTGAAAAAGATTTAAAGAAATAAGATACAACATTCCGAATGGGAAATTTTGTGGATCACAAAAACATTGCTTTCAGACTGTTATTTCCATTAACACAAGGATGGGGATGTATAGAGATTGAATGGAACTTCATCTCCAAATGCTATACTCATATGTGTATTTTCATCAAGCTGGATGTATTATGCAGAGATAGTGTGTAGTTTTTGTGGGCATGTAACTTGTGAATAACACTCGCCAATGCGCATTATGGAAGAACTGAAGGAGCAGCTTAAAGGTTCACAATAAGCAGTCTGACAATAACCCAGATAGTCCATTTTACCAGTTATGGAGTTGCATTGAATTCACTGTTACCAAGAACTATCATAAATTAACTTATATAGTGCCTTTGATGCAGAAAAAAATGTCCCAAGGCGCTTCATATCTGGAAAAACAGAGGGTGTGCCAAGGAGAGGTTACATAAATTACATAAGAAATAAGGGCAAATCATCCATCCTCTGTGCCAGCTCAGTTTTCAATACGACCATGGCTGACCTTTCACCTCAACTATATCTTCATAGGTTTGGCACCGGACCACACAAACGTGGACCGGGTCGAACAGCACCTGCAAAGTTCTTGTAGGCCATCGGAAGCCCCCGGATGGTCGGGCTCTGGGCACGGTTGTATCCTGGCACTCCCGCTCCCATTAAGCCCTTTAAGGATTGTATACATTTTAATAGATCACCTCTCATTCTTCCGCATTCTAGGGAATACAAGTCTAGTCTACTCAATCTCTCCTCATGGGACACTTCCCCATCCCAAAAATCAGTCTAGTGACTCTTTGTTGCACTTTCTCCACGGTAAATTTATCCTTCCTTCAGTAAGGAGACTAAAACTGCTCACAGTAGTCCAGGTATGGTCTCATCAAGGTCCGATAAAACTGCAGGAAGACTTCTTTACTCCTCCATTTCAATCCCTTTCTAATAAAGGGTAATAGACCATTTTCTTTGCTTGCTGTACCTGCAATTTAATGTTCTGTGATTTGTGTACAATAATACCGAGGTCCCGCTCAATACTAATGTTTCACTTTCTCTCACCATTGTGTAAGGAACTTGTTAAATCCTTGTCTGTTCCGTGTTTCTGTTTTTTAATTCCTATCTTGCGCAACATTACAGACTTTTGGCTTTGAGCTGCAAGTTGCTATTTGGACTGATCCGGCAGACCCCTTTGATTTAATAGAATTTACAGTGCAGAAGGAGGCCATTCGGCCCATCGAGTCTGCACCAGCATTGGAAAGAGCACCCCACCTAAGCCCAAACCTCCACCCTATCCCCGTTACCTCACCCAACCTTTTTGGACACAGAGAGCAATTTAGCATGGCCAATCCACCTAACTTGCGCATCTTTGGACTGTGGGAGGAAACCGGAGCACCCGGAGGAAACCCACGCAGACACGGGGAGAACATGCAGACTCCACAGACAGTGACCCAAGCTGGGAATTGAACCTGGGACCCTGGAGCTGTGAAGCAACTGTGCTAACCACTGTGCTACCGTGCCGTGGCATAGTCCGTGATGTCATTTTGATGGGCTTGGCTAGCAACCGATCCACTCCATTGCAATCGCGGGCCAAGCAGGTCCTTGATGCGGATTGGTGCTTTTTTCCTGGAATGCCGTGCTGGGTGATTCTCTGCATATTTGGTTTCAGTTTTCTTTGGAGCTGCAGAATTAAGCAGAATTCTTTTGAATCTCTCTTCCAGAAGGAGTGAAATTCTCTCCAAAATCTTAGTTGGAACTCCCTTCAGGTAAACAGAGCAGTTAGTGAGCATTCAAAGCCTGAAGATAGAGCTGGGGAGGGGAACTTTCTGGATTACTCTCCGATTACAGATACCAGACCACTCAAGTCCTCGCGAAAACTGCTGCTATGATATGAGAAAAGCTGTTGGTGAGTCTCCTGAAGCTGACCACATATCAGAAACTGAGCAGACCTGAAATGCATCTTTCGAGGGCAAGGCTCAGCTCAACACAAGTTGAAGCGTGTCCCTATGGGGATCCTACAGCCGGAGAATCCGGCCTAAGTGACCCAGCTTGAAGATCAATACCAACAGACGGTTCAACACCTTGCATTCTGAAAAAATTACCGCCTACAAAAAGACCTCAACCCCAGCAGCAAAGATCCTCAAATTTTTCATACCCTTTTAATGTCTGTTATTTTTTGGACCTTTCCTACTCCCACCGTGTGTCTGTCTTGTGTGTGGGGGGGTGGGACAGGGTTTTGGGAATAGTTAGACTAGTACACCATAGTTCCATTATATGTCCGTCTTTTACTCTTGTAATAAATAAAGTTTGTTAATTTTTTACTTATAAATCTGGTGCCTGTAACTCATTGGGGCAGTCAAGGGTTAAAGATCGCAGGAAAATGCACACATTATTGGTTACTTCACTTATGCTGGGACTCCGGGATCTGTGGGGCTGCACCCAAGGTTTCATAACAATTGGAAAATAAATTGGCTGTTCTATTTTCCCTTCCAAAATGGAGATTCACACTCTCTCACATTATATTTCATCTGCCATGCTCTTGCTCACTGACTTGCTAGAATTCTTCCATGCTCCCGCTGATGAGGTCAATGGCAGCTGAGGGGAAGAATTTTTTGCCAACATTAATTTCCTGCGGGATGCAGATGAAGGCCTTACCAATCAAGGCAAATTCCCTGTGGCACGAGCGGGAAAACACGCTGGTGCAAAATACATTTGTAACAGCGTGGCGTGGAGATGGACAATGCCTTCGGCTGCCTCTGGAGTTCAGGATGGAGACTGACAGCAACTTTGGATCCTGGACCACCGCAGAGAGTGGACTGTCCAGATTCAGCATCCTAGAGGGGCTCCATCCTCCAGCCTCAGAATGTTCCTGGAGACCCATCTTCTTTCTCAGGAGGCCCACATTCTTTCTTCAATATTGGGTCAGTGATGTTGGGCGCCTTTCCAACATGGTGCCCAGATAGGATGATGTCAACGCGCCACAAGGCCCATCCCAATTTAGAATTTGATGCAAAACACCCGGTTGTACAATTAATAAGTTCAGGACTGGAAGATCTGGCATGTCTTTCCACCAGCCTCTGCAGCGGAAAACACTCCACGTTCCCACGCTGCCACAGGACTTGAGTCTCAGAACGAAAGAATTCCACCCATTGTCTAGATCCCTTTGATGCCTCTTTGTGTCCTCCTCACAGTTTATTTCCCATCTAACTTTATTGTCAGCAAAGCTGGATACTCAGTTCACTTACCTTAGTCATTATAAATAGCTAAAGCCGGAGTTCCGGGTGCGGCGATGACCAGCTGAGTCGCACGTTTTGGCAGCTCCCGGTGGAACGGACTTTTGGGCTCTTAATAGGAGCCCCATCGGCAATTTTAACGGCAAATAACACTGTGCGGTAATCCAGAAGGGAATCCCCCCTGGGCACGGATGGAAAAAAGAGAGGAAAGTAGCCGGATTGCGGTGGATCCTCAAGAGCAGCGGCCAGGAAGGCAGGCACAAAGCAAGATGGCGTCGGAAGGAGGCAGTTTAATATGGGGCCCTGACCAACATGAGTTCCTGCGGCGTTGCGTAGATGAACTCAAAAAGGAGATGAAGAAGGAGCTGTTGGCCCCGATATTACAAGCGATTGAGGGGATAAAGGAGGAGCAAAAGACTCAGGAACAGGAGCTTTGGGCCGGGAAGGCAAAGGCTGCTGAGAATGAGGACGACATACAGGGCCTGGTGGTGAAAACGGAGATCCACGAGGCACAACACAAAAGATGTGTGGAAAGGCTGGAGGTGCTGGAGAACAATGCGAGGAGGAAGAACTTAAGGATTCTTGGTCTTCCCGAAGGTGCAGAAGGGGCGGACGTCGGGGCATATGTGAGCACGATGCTGCATTCGTTAATGGGATCGGAGGCCCCGACGGGTCCGCTGGAGGTGGAGGGAGCCTATCGGGTTATGGCGCGAAGACCGAGGGCTGGAGAAATTCCTCGAGCAATAGTTGTGAGATTTCTCCGATACAAGGACAGAGAGATGGTCCTCAGATGGGCCAAGAAAACTCGGAACAGTAGGTGGGAGAATGCGGTGATCCGCGTGTATCAAGATTGGAGTGCGGAGGTGGCGAGAAGGAGGGCTAGCTTTAATCGGGCCAAGGCGGTGTTGCATAAAAGGAAGGTCAAATTCAGAATGTTGCAACCGGCAAGACTGTGGGTCACACATCTAGGGAAACACCACTAATTCGAAACGGCAGACGAGGCGTGGACATTTATTGTCGAGGAGAAGCTGGAGTGAGCGGGCCAGAAAAAGAACGTTTGGGACAAAAGTGGGGCGGGTGAATTTGTGGGATGAAGGGGGAAAAAGGGGGAAGAGAGGACTTCCCAGATTGTTAAACCTGCGACCCTGTAACTTCTCTCTCTTCCCCATGTCGTGGGAGAGGGGGTGAGGGAGGATGAGGAGCTGTGGGCGCCGGCCATTGGGGGCGGGGCCAAAAGGGCTTTGTTCCCGTGCTATGGTAATCATGGCGGGAACAGGGAAGCAGGAAGGAGGGGGCCTCGCACAGTGTGAGCCGAGGTCACGGGGGGGAAGCCGAGGTCGGCCAGAGTTTGCTGACTTCTGGGAGCAACATGGGGGGTGCAATTACGCTAGCTTGGGATCTAGCGGGGGGGGGGGGGGGGGGGTTAACTGGGTTGCTGCTGCTGGGGAGATGGGGGAGCTGGTATGGGAGGGGGGGGTCGGGGCGGGGGGGCGCCGACTGGAGGGGGATACAGCTACGTGGGAACCGGGTGAGGAGCTGGATCGAAAAAGGAAATGGCTAGTCGTCAAGTGGGGGGGGGGGGGGGGGGTAAAGAGCCCCCCAACCCGGTTGATCACTTGGAATGTGAGAGGGCTGAACGGGCCGATTAAGAGGGCACGGGTACTCGCACACCTAAAGAAACTTAAGGCAGATGTGGTTATGCTTCAGGAAACGCATCTGAAGCTGACAGACCAGGTTAGGCTTCGCAAAGGATGGGTGGGGCAGGTGTTTCATTCGGGGCTAGATGCAAAAAACAGGGGGGTGGCCATACTAGTGGGGAAGCGGGTAATGTTTGAGGCAAAGACTATAGTGGCGGATAGTGGGGGCAGATACGTGATGGTGAGTGGTAAACTGCAAGGGGAGGCGGTGGTATTAGTGAACGTGTATGCCCCGACTGGGATGATGCCAATTTTATGAGGCGTATGTTAGGACGAATCCCGGACCTAGAAGTGGGGAAGTTGGTAATGGGTGGAGACTTTAATACGGTGCTGGACCCAGGGCTGGACAGATCGAGGTCCAGGACCGGAAGGAGGCCGGCTGCAGCTAGGGTGCTTAAGGATTTTATGGTGCAGATGGGAGGAGTAGATCCCTGGAGATTTAGTAGACCTAGGAGTAAGGAGTTTTCGTTTTTCTCCTATGTACATAAAGTATTTTCACGAATAGATTTTTTTGTTTTGGGAAGGGCACTGATCCCAAAGGTGACGGGGACGGAGTACACGGCTATAGCCATCTCGGATCATGCTCCACACTGGAGATAGGGGAAGAAAAACAACAGCTTCCACCCTGGAGAATGGACATGGGATTATTGGCAGATGAGGGGGTGTGTTTAAGGGTGAGGGGGTGTATTGAAAGGTACTTGGAACTTAATGATAATGGGGAGGTACAGGTGGGAGTGGTCTGGGAGGTACTGAAGGCAGTGGTTAGAGGGGAGCTGATATCTATTAGGGCACATGAAGGAAAGCAGGAGGGTAGGGAAAGGGAGCGGTTGTTGAAAGAACTTCTGAGGGTGGACAGACAATACGCGGAGGCACCGGAGGAGGGACTGTACAGGGAAAGGCAAAGGCTACATGTAGAATTTGACTTGTTGACTACGGGTAATGCAGAGGTACAATGGAGGAAGGCACAGGGTGTACAGTACGAATATGGGGAGAAGGCGAGTAGGTTGTTGGCCCACCAACTGAGGAAAAGGGGAGCAGCGAGGGAGATAGGGGGGGTGAGAGATGAGGAGGGAGAGATGGAGCGGGGAGCGGAGAGCGGAGAGAGTGAATGGAGTGTTCAAGGCATTTTATGAAAGATTATATGAAGCGCAGCCCCCGACGGGAAGGAGAGAATGATGTGCTTTCTGGATCAGCTGGAATTTCCTAAGGTGGAGGAGCAGGAGAGAGTGGGGCTGGGAGCACAGATTGAGACGGAGGAAGTAGTGAAAGGGTTTGGGAGCATGCAGGCGGGGAAGGCCCCGGGACCAGACGGATTCCCAGTTGAATTCTATAAGAAATATTTGGACTTGCTGGCCCCGCTACTGATGAGAACCTTTAATGAGGCGAGGGAAAGGGGGCAGCTGCCCCCGACTATGTCAGAGGCAACGATATCGCTCCTCCTAAAGAAGGAAAAAGACCCGCTGCAATGCGGGTCATACAGGCCCATTTCCCTCCTGAATGTGGATGCTAAGATTCTGGCCAAGGTAATGGCAATGAGGATAGAGGATTGTGTCCCGGGGGTGGTCCAGGAGGACAAAACTGGGTTTGTGAAGGGGAGACAGCTAAATACAAATATACGGAGGCTGCTAGGGGTAATGATGATGCTCCCACCAGAGGGGGAAGCGGAGATAGTGGTGGCGATGGATGCCGAGAAAGCATTTGATAGAGTGGAGTGGGATTATTTGTGGGAGGTGTTGAGGAGATTTGGCTTTGGGGCCGGGTATATCAGGTGGGTACAGTTGCTGTATAGGGCCCCGATGGCGAGCGTGGTCACGAATGGACGGGGGTCTGACTATTTTCGGCTCCATAGAGGGACGAGGCAGGGATGTCCTCTGTCCCCGTTATTGTTTGCATTGGCGATTGAACCCCTGGCCATAGCACTGAGGGGTTCCAGGAAGTGGAGGGGAGTACTTAGGGGGGGGGGGAGAAGAACACCGGGTATCTCTATATGCGGATGATTTGTTGCTATATGTGGCGGACCCGGCGGAGGGGATGCCAGAGATAATGCGGATACTTGGGGAGTTTGGGGATTTTTCAGGGTATAAACTGAACATGGGGAAAAGTGAGTTATTTGTGGTGCATCCAGGGGAGCAGAGTAGAGAGATAGAGGATTTACCGTTGAGGAAGGTAACAAGGGACTTCCGGTACCTGGGGATCCAGGTAGCCAAGAATTGGGGTACATTACATCGGCTTAATTTAACACGGTTGGTGGAACAGATGGAGGAGGATTTCAAGAGATGGGACATGGTGTCCCTGTCATTGGCAGGTAGGGTGCAGGCGGTTAAAATGGTGGTCCTCCCGAGATTCCTTTTTGTGTTCCAGTGCCTCCCGGTGGTGATCACGAAGGCTTTTTTCAAAAGAATTGAGAAGAGCATTATGAGTTTTGTGTGGGCTGGGAAGACCCCGAGAGTGAGGCGGGGATTCTTGCAGCGTAGTAGGGACAGGGGGGGGCTGGCACTACCGAGCCTAAGTGAGTACTACTGGGCCGCCAATGTTTCAATGGTGTGTAAGTGGATGGGAGAAGGGGAGGGAGCGGCGTGGAAGAGATTGGAGATGGCGTCCTGCAGGGGGACTAGCCTGCAAGCAATGGTGACGGCGCCGTTGTCGTTCTCACCAAAGAAATACACCACAAGCCCGGTGGTGGTGGCTACATTGAAAATTTGGGGGCAGTGGGGACGGCATAGGGGAGGGACGGGAGCTTCGGTGCGGTCCCCGATAAGAAACAATCATAGGTTCGTTCCGGGGAGAATGGATGGGGGATTTGGAGCATGGCAAAGAGCTGGGGTAGTACAACTAAGAGATCTATTTGTAGATGGGACGTTTGCGAGTCTGGGAGCGCTGACGGAGAAATATGGGTTGCCCCAAGGGAATGCATTTCGGTATATGCAATTGAGGGCTTTTGCGAGGCAACAGGTGAGGGAATTCCCGCAGCTCCCGACGCAGGAAGTGCAGGATAGAGTGATCTCAGAGACATGGGTGAGGGACGGTAAGGTGGCGGACATATATAGGGAGATGAGGGACGAGGGGGAGATCATGGTAGATGAGCTGAAAGGGAAATGGGAAGAAGAACTGGGGGAGGAGATTGAGGAGGGGCTGTGGGCTGATGCCCTACGTAGGGTAAACTCATCGTCCTCGTGTGCCAGGCTAAGCCTGATACAATTTAAGGTGCTACACATGGCGCATATGACTGGAGCACGGCTTAGTAAATTTTTGGGGGTAGAGGATAGGTGTGCGAGATGCTCGAGAGGCCCAGCGAATCACACCCACATGTTCTGGTCATGCCCGGCACTACAGGGGTTCTGGGTGGGGGTGGCAAAGGTGCTTTCGAAGGTGGTGGGGGTCCGGGTCGAACCAAGCTGGGGGTTGGCTATATTTGGGGTTGCAGAAGAACCGGGAGTGCAGGAGGCGAGAGAGGCTGACGTGTTGGCCTTTGCGTCCCTTGTAGCCCGGCGCAGGATATTGTTAATGTGGAAGGAAGCCAAACCCCCGGGTGTGGAGACCTGGATAAACGATATGGCAGGGTTTATAAAGTTAGAACGGATTAAGTTCGTGTTAAGGGGTTCGGCTCAGGGGTTCACCAGGCGGTGGCAACCGTTCGTCGACTACCTCACAGAAAGATAGAGGGAATGGAAAAGAAGTAGACAACAGCAGCAACCCAGTGGGGGTGGGGGGGGGGGGGGGGGGGAGGGATCGGACGGACTCTCAGGGATGTTATTGTATATGTATAGGTATTTGGTATATGTAATTGTATATTGGATTGTTGGATTGTATTTTTGGAGAGTATTTATTTTGGACAAGGCAGTTGCCATTTAGTTTTGTTTTTTGTTTTTGTTTATATATTACTTATTTATTTGTTTAAAACTGGCCACGGTTATTTATATTGCTTTATTGTTGTGTAAAAGAAACACTACGTATTGTTATGTTTGGCCAAAAAACTTGAATAAAATATATATTTTTTAAAATAAATAGCTAAAGCCTGAGCACTTAGCCTTACAGTATTCTACTAGTTAAAACCCCAAAATAATCTGATTATTTCTACAGTTTTCTGTCCATTAATCAAACCTAATCCATGCTAATATATTACCTCAATCAGATAAACCTTAACTTTGGGTAATAACTTATTGAATGAGACCTCATTGAATGTCAGATTAATATGGCACAGATGAAGGCCATTCAGCCTAAGCTGATTATCCTAAACTGATAGAATGCTCTCTGAAAATCCAAATACACTACATCCACTGGTTCTCCCTTGTCAATGTTGCTCATTTCAACCTCGAAAAACTCTAGCAAATTTGTCAAACATGATTTCCCTTCCATAAATGCACACTGATTCTGCCTAACCAACTTATAATTCCCTAAATGCTTTAAAAAAAATAATTTTTAATTGGAATTTTGCATTTCAGATCAAAACTTTGCAGAATACAAAAACAACAATGGTAACCACAATGATAACACCAAAACAGGTATCAGATGCTGCCACTGCATCTGCGACAGTAGTCTCAGTGCTATCATTCCCTAACTTATTTACATTAGTGTGTATTATACAGTTTTTTTAAAGTGTTCTTATTGGGACTTCTAACATTCAATAATAAGAATTGTACACAACTTTACATGCGCATTGGGCAGCATGGTGGTGCAGTGGTTAGCATTGCTGCCTCTTGGCACCGAGGTCCCAGGTCCGATGCTGGCTCTGGGTCACTGTCCCTGTGGAGTTTGCACATTCTCCCCGCGTTTGCGTAGGTTTCGCCCCCACAACCCAAAGATGTGCAGGCTAGGAGGATTGGCTACGCTAAATTGCCTCATAATTGGAAAAAATGAATTGGGCAATCTAAATCATTAAAAATAAAACTTTACATGCGTATTTACAGTTATTATCAGAATTCTTTACTTTGTTTACGATTAATTTCATTTTGCTGGACTAAGTGTTCTTTTACCACATCCCGAATAATAGATTCTAGCATTTTCTCAACTACTGATGTCAGGCCAATTTGCTTAATAGGTCCCTATTTTCTCTCTCCTTCCTTTCTTAGGTTACATTCACTATCCACCTTTTTCTAGAATCTAGCAAGCACTACCTCTGAGCTACCTCTTTCAAAACCATAGGATCCAAGCCATCGGATCCAGACTTGTCAAATTTAATTGACATTAATTTCTACACTACTATTTCTTTATTATTATTTCTCAAGTTCCTCATGTTCATTGGAGCCTTGGTATAGCATCATTTCTAGAAAGTTTTTGTGTCTTCCCAAATGCTTGGGTGACTCATTTGCAAATGCAAATTGGAATATAATGAGATATGTTGCTTAGATAGCTAAATGTGCTATTCCTGTCTTGGGAAAGCTTGACATCATAACTAGGAATCTGAAATGGGAAGACTTCCATTCTCTTGCACTACTGTCCTTAAATTTGAGCACAGAAAACTATCTTTATCAGATATATACAAATGAGAAGCATTCAAGATTGCTTTCCCATTTACAAAAACAAATACTGAAACTAGCAGCGGGTTTACAGGTTCATACAATTTACCAATCCCTTCCTTTCACCACAGGGGAAAGAAAATACATGCTTGCTGTTACCTAGATTTCTGCAGGACAGCACCCATAACTTCACGCTTCTTTTCATCCTTGATATCTTCATTGATGTCTGTTCCACCAAATATGACTCCATATGGAACACTACTGCCTAAAAGAATTGGCATTTTTATTTATTTGCAAACTAATTTCCTTGAACTTCCACCTTACTCCTCCACATTGGTAACATACAATAAGTTAAAAAAAAATTTTTTTGTACTTCAGCTGATAAATATTATTTACTTTGACACCATTAGTCAAAGTGAGAGAAATACAAGAGGGGAACGAGGGACTTGAAGGGAAAGGAGGACGGAAGAGGGAGGAAAAAAGGGTGAAGTCGGAAAAATAAAAGGACGGGATCAAGTTGGAGAGGAAAAAGGGAGAAGGCAGGAACAGGAGAAACGGTTTCAGAAAACAACTCCACTCTTAACCCAGAAGGAATAAGGCATATGTCACGAAGTTGGCATATATAAGATCGCAGGAATAGGGAATGATCAAATTGAAGACAGTTTACGTATGTACATGAGAATGAGAGATAAAAAAAGTGGGACATAAAGGAAGAAATGGTGCTCTGTAAAAGTTAGAAAGTCCTATCATCCTGCATTCACAGGCCTTTACATTGGGTATATAGATAAAAAGATCTTTGAAAGATGAGAATACAGGACGCAAAGTATATAAAATGGCAAATGTCATTCTGAGTTTTATTTATCAGACAAAAATAAAATAAGGAACTGACACTGAATTTGTGCAAAACATTGATTTGAACATTGGGCCCAGTTCTGGGTACTCCAAGATAGACACAATCAAAACCATAGAAAGATAAAGCGATGATTTAGCAAAATGATACGAGGAACAAAATTTTCTTGCAATGGCCGAAAATATTGTTTTATTTCCCCACTAGCACACAATGGATATTTTTCTTCTAATCATGGAAGGCAAAGAAAGATTCTAATAAGAAAATAAGCATTAGGAGTAGGCCATTTGGGCCCCTCAAGCTTTCCCTGCCATTTGATAAGTTCATGACTGATCTCACTGTGGTCATTACTTTCTTCGCTATCTCCTTGTCGCCCTTTTCGATCAAGAATCTTTCGATCAAGAATCTATCTAAATTGGCCTTAAAAATGACCCTGCCTCCCTGCTCACTGGGGAAGCGAATCCTATAGAATAACAACCCTTAGAGAAATAAATTCTCCTCACCTCAGTATTAAATGGGGGACCCCTTATTTTTAAGCTACATCCTCTTGTTCTGGACTCCCAAGGCGAACAAGAAGCCCCTCACCAGCAGTTTCCTAACAGCACCAGGTTAAAGTCCAACAGGCTTGTTTGGAATCACTAGCTTTCGGAGCATCGGGTCACCTGATGAAGGAACTGCACTCCGAAAGCTAGTAATTCCAAACAAACCTGTTGGACTTTAACCTGATGTTTTAAGATTTCTTATTGCGCCCACCCCAGTCCAACGCCAGCATTCCACATCACAGCAGTTTCCTGGGTAGAAAAAGAAAGCTTTCAAAAGTGCCTCGGCTAATTGATGGCGACATGATTTCCAGGAGGCAAAAATAGCCATAAGATGTTACTCAACATCCCACCAACAATATCAGTCTCGTCTAGGTACTCGTCCAACTCTCTTTTTACAGTTTGGAGCAAAACTATACCCACTATAAGATCAACAAAAATATGCCAAAAAGCTCAATTAACCATTTGGAAAAGAAAACTCATTCAGCATCTAACCTACTTCTATGCTTAATGTAACTGTACTCATCCTCCTATCATCATTAATTTATTTAAAATTATGACATTTACACAGTCTAGTCCCTTTATCATCTTAAATACCTCATTCACGTCTCCACAAAGTGTATCTTTTTCTAAATTAAAAAGATCCAGCATTCTGAGACTTCACAATAACCAAAGATTTTAAAGCTAGGAATTAAACCTAATGCCTTCCTCGGAGTCTTTTTCAGTGCACGTCTGTCTCAATTTTCATGAAAGGGACAGTAGTAACATGGATCCAAAATTGGCTGAGTAACAGGAAATGGAGAGAAGTGGCTGATGTATGTTTTTCAGGTTTGTAGTGGATTCGCAAGGGACGGTGTTGGGACTCTTGCTCCTCCTGATATATTGGATTGAATATGTTTATCGTCACGTATACCGAGGTACAGTGCAAAGTATTTTTCTGCGTGCGGTTCAAACAGATCATTTAGTACATGAAAAGAAAATACTTAAAAGGGCAACATAAGGTACACAATGTAAATACATAGACATAGGCATCGGGCAAAGCATACAGGAGTCTAGTATTAAACAGATCAGTTCACAGGAGGATTGTTTAGGGGTCTGGGGAAGAAGCTTTCCCACAGTAGTGGGAATTTTGGATAGAGTCAATGGATGGGAAGTGGGTTTGTGTGATGGACTGGGCGGTGTTCATGAGTGTGTGAAGTTTCTTACAGTCTTGGGCCGAGCAGTTGCCATACCACACTGTGATGCAGCCAGATAGGATGCATTCTATGGTGCACCTGTAGAAGTTGGTAAGAGTCAATGTGGACTTGCCGAATTTCCTTATTTTCCTGAGGAAGTATATGTGCTGTTGTGCTTTCTTGGTCGTAGCGTCGAGGTGGGTGGACCAGGACAGATTTTTGGTGATGTGCACACCTAGGAATTTGAAGCTATCAACCATCTCCACCTCGGCCCCATTGATGCAGACAGGGGTGTGCACAATACTTTGCTTCCTGAAGTCAATGACCAGCTCTTTAGCTTTGCTGTCATTGAGTGAGAGATTGTTGTCATTACACCACTCCACTAGGTACTCTATCTCCCTCCAGTATTCTGACTCATCGTTATTCGAGATTCGATTCATTACCATTGTGTCGTCAGCAAACTTGTAGATGGAGTTGGAGCCACATTATGCCATGCAGTCGTGTGTGTATAAGGAGTAGAGTAGGAGGCTAAGTACGCAGCCTTGCGGTGCCCCGGTATTGAGGACTATCGTGGAGGAGGCATTGTTTGTTTATTCTTACTGATTGTGGTGTATGGGTCAGAAAGTCGAAGATCCAGTTGCAGAGTGAGGAGCCAAGTCCTAGGTTTGGGAGTTTTAATATGAGCTTGGCTGGGATTATGGTGTTGAAGGTGGAGCTGTAGTCAATAAATAGGAGTCTGATGTAGGAGTCCTTGTTGTCGAGATGCTCCAGGGATGAATGTAGGGCAAAGGAGATGGCGTCTGCTGTAGACTGGTTGCGGCGGTATGCGAATTGCATATATAAATAAACTTGATGTACAGCGCACAGTTTCAAAATCTGTAGATGATACAGAACTTGGAAGTATTGTGAACAGCCAGAAAGATAGTACATGACTTCAAAATAACAGATAGGTTGGTGGATTGACAAGTGGCTGATGAAATTTTAATGTAGAGAAGCGCGAAAAGGTGTATGATTTATTTTGGTAGAAGAATGAAGAGAGACAATATAAAATAAAGTGTATTACTCTAAGGAGATACAGGAGCAAAGGGCTTTGATGTATATGTCATTGGAGGTGACAGGAAAGGTTGACAGCATGGCTAATAAAGCATCCAGCGCCCTAAGTTTTATAAATAGGGGGATAGAGTACAAAAGCAAGGAAGCTATGTTAAACTTGTATAGAACACTGGTTCAGTCTCAAATGGGAGTACTTCTGGGAACAACACTTGAAGAACGATGTGAAGGCATTAGAGTGTACAGAAAGGATTCAGAAAAATCGCTCCATGGATGAGAACTGTAGATATATTGGAGAGGTTGGGACTGTTTTCATTGGAGAAGAGAAGGTTGAGGGAAGATTTGATAAATTATGAGGAGTCTAAACAGGGAAAACTGGTCCCACTTGGTGGAAGGATCAAAAACAAGACAGCACAGATTTAAGGTAACTGACAAAAGAACCAGAAAAACAAGAGGAATAACATTTCACGCAGCGAGTGGTCGGGATTCAAAAGGTACTGTCTGAGAATGTGGTGGAGGCATGTTCAGTCGAGGCATTTAAGAAGGAATTTGATTATCTGAAAAAGAATAATGTGCAGGGCTAAGAAGAAAAGGCCGGGAGATGGCACTAGATAAATTGCTCCTACGGAGTGCCAGAACAGATATGATAGACCAAATGGCCTTCCATGCTGTAACCATTCTGTGATACTGTCCTTGATCAGACCTAACCAAGATCCTGTGCAAGGGCTCTCCCTCCAGCTCACTTTCCATTGTCTGGTAAGAGCCAATAACATTGAGAAACAGGTGTAAACTTGCATTACACTTTCCCTTGGTTCACTTAATGTGAAAATATGAAAAATTAATAATAATAGCTTGTTGTCATAAGTAGGCTTCAATGAAGTTACTGTGAAAAGCCCCTAGTTGCCAAATTCCGGTGCCTATTCGGGGAAGCTGCTACGGGAATGAACCAGCGCTGCTTGCATTGTTCTGCATTACAAGCCAGCTGTTTAGCCCATTGTGCTAAACCAGCCCCACATTACTGACAGAAAACACCATGTAAATTATAGCTGCTATATTCCTAATCACAGACATATGAAGTCATTCAGCCTTGCAGTGAATTCATAGAGGCTTCACCAATAAAAAAGGTGTATGATTTATTTTGGTGGAAGAATGTAAAATAAACAATATAAAATAAAGTGTATGACTCTAAGGAGGTACAGGAGCAAAGGGGCTTGGGTGTAGATGTTGCACAATTCATTGAAGGTGACAGGAAAGGTTGACAGCACAGCTAATAAAGCATACAGCGCCCTAAGTTTTATTAATAGGGGGATAGAGTACAAAAGCAAGGAAGCTATATTAAACTTGTATAGAACACTGGTTCAGGTTCATGTTCATGCATTAATAACCCATTTTTCAGGGAATAAATGTTCTTTAGCCAAGGTATTTTTCATGTAGAATTTCTTCCTCCAGGCCTAAATTGGAAGCTCTCAAACTTCTAACCATTTTGAAAATGTTTTGCTCTATATATGATTTTAGCACTGTACTTCGAATCAAGTTGCGACCAAAGTCATGATAGTGTGACACAAATCTCATAAGCGATATTGGCAATGCAAACTGCCAATTCATAAATTAAACCCTTGAGGAGTCACTGCTTACATTCAATATATTTTGCAGTTTTCAATACGTATCTGCTCTTATTTTAGGCTGTGTTGACAAGCAGCAATTTCCCACTGATCTAGTTGTTAGGTCAGGCTAATAAGAAGCTGATAACAGTAACCATGATTTGGACAAAATAGGCATCAGGAAAACAAAGGTAGTTTTAAGGGAATCTCATTTTTATTCGTAAATATTAGAAATAAAGTATAGTTTTAAGTGGATATAATATTGTGTTTCTGCGTAAGGAAGGGCAAACCTATAGTTAGATTCATGCTAAACAAAGGTGTTTTAGTTTCAGTTCCAACTGTGCTTCTATTGTGCTTAGAGAGGTTCAGCGTGAAAACTAAACAAGTTTGTAGAAGCATAAAGTTGTTGCTTAGCAACCAGGGCACCTTGCATGTAGGATGGCAATTTGAGTTTATTTTTTAGCTTGATATATTGCAGTTGAAGATAGCAAGCCGGGGAGTGAACATCTCTCAACTCTGCCAGAGAAAAGCTGGACAGGACAAGGGGACTGGAAAAAAGCAGATTTCCCAAAGAACTGAATAAAGTCCAGCTAACCAGGGAATTAGGACAGAAATAATGTCTAATGAAGACTGAAGGAACAGAGACTAAGAAGTTGAACAAGGCAGTGTTCTTTACTGTTCAGGAGAATCCAAGGGAAAAACAGATGAAGTGTTCTGAATTGATGAGACAGCTGCAGTAACGAGATTTAAAGTGGGAAAGCTAGACCTCAGCGGCAAATCAAAAATTTGGTGCCATTTTAATACAGTCTGGGAATCGATAGTCCCTACAAAGCACGTATGTAGATTATGAAGATGCAACAGTCGAGCCAAAGGAATCCTGAAGGGAGAGGTGCAAAACCTGGAAGCGAATCATTGATGGAGGCAGCTGAGGGAAAGCATCGTTTAAAAGAAGATTTGAAAGTGGACTTTTGAATGCAGAATTCGGAATCGCTCATGTGGAAGCTGGAGTTCAGTGAGACAAGGTGTCTCACGGTATAAGAATCACCTCGGGGGATTTTGAGGAGAAATCCACTGAAATTCACTCGGGTTCAGAATGGAGTGTGTCTGACCACAGCCAGTCTGTGTGTTTAAATGGACGGTGTGATACTGAGACCATTATTGTCTAAGATAGACTTTGTTAACCTTAAAATCTGTTTATATTTGTGAAGCTAAGGGGGGGGGGGAAGAGTAAAGGAATATTATCATAATCAAACTTTTAAGATTTAATAAATGTTTTTTCTTGTTGTTAAAACTAATTAGTGGTCCTGTGACTCTGGCCCTCCACATTTTCATTAAAAAATGAAAAGTAACGCTCTTTTGAGCCAGTGTTCCATTCAGGAATCTTCCCACCCTGTATGAACACCAACTGGGGTAGCAACATTAGTTAAATATGCACTATGAAAACAAAGCAAGTCTGAGTTCAAACTTTTCACCTTAATAGAAAGTCAGACGAGGGAGATCAAATATATTTAAGGTAGCACAATTTACTTTTTACTTACTTGTGCAACATCTACTTTTCCATCATAATCAGACTCAGGAAAATTTACTTTCCCACCATTAAATTTAATTGCCGTTTAAACATAATCACTATTTTATCACTTACTGAATATTCTTCAATTCTCTTTTTACCAAATTCCTACACAATCTAGAATCAGCTTTGAGAATACACGAGTTACCTTACCTAATAGCAACCTTCCTCCTTTGTAGAGATGGATAATCAACACTGCTTCAAATTTCTCCTCCGAGATTAAGTCTGAAACTTGGGAGGATGATTTAAAATCAGCAATGTCTCTCAGAGCACATACATGGTCACAACTTTGTATATATTCACTGTAGGATAGAAAGATAAAATTAAAGTAAAACTAAATTCTAGCAAATATTCACAATTGGTTTAACTATTTCTGCATCAACAAAAGATTGTAAAGTGTAAAGTCAATCCAATAATATTAATTC
Organism: Scyliorhinus torazame; assembly: GCF_047496885.1. Classification (NCBI taxonomy): domain Eukaryota; kingdom Metazoa; phylum Chordata; class Chondrichthyes; order Carcharhiniformes; family Scyliorhinidae; genus Scyliorhinus; species Scyliorhinus torazame. The sequence goes on from NC_092707.1 coordinate 61,966,792, forward strand.
ACTGCATGTTTCGTTTTATCGCTTTCTGTTTTTTAGTGAACCATTTCTCATTTCAGACTTGGTATTTTTCCACTTTCAGTTTCCCCACCTATTATGAGTTTTTTGCAGCTTTAGGTTTACTGTTTCCCTGCTTTTTGTTTACCCATTTCCTCTTTCGGAACTATTATCTGAACATTATTCTCAGCTTTTTCGTTAACCATTTCCCTTTCGGACATCCTTCAATGCAATCTTTTGATTTTTTGGTTAACCATATTCCATGTTTTACTGATATTTGTTGAAAATACTTCACAGAAATATTTATCAGCACCATTCAAGAAGTTTAAAATTAAGTTAAAAAAAAAGTTTTAATTATATAATTAATTATGACTCAAAAACTGCTGGCATTGTTACAAAGCGAGTTGAGCCTTGAAAGGATGAGAACTCCCGACCGATCACACTCCTGGATTCCAATTTGTATATGGCTGAAAGATTTGAAGGTTTGGCAGTTAGCAGGTGAGTCACTCTTTGCACAATTCCCAGCCTTTCACCAGCTCTGGTAGCCTTCTTTATCTGAGGAGTTATGCACTACTTCATTATCTGAGGAGTTATGGACTGCTTCATTAACTGAGGAGTTGCAAATGGCCCTGAAAAATGTAGTGATCAGCAAATGTTCTCACTTCTGTCCTATTGATAGAGCGGAGGCCCTTGATAAAGCAGCTGAAGATGGTTGGGCCTAGGATATTACCCTGAGGAACTCCTACAGTAATGTCTCAGAGCTGAGATGAAATGAAAATTGAAAATGAAAATCGCTTATTGTCACAAGTGGGCTTCAAATTAAGTTACTGTGAAATGCCGCTAGTTGCCACATTCCGGCACCTGTTCGGGGAGGCTGGTACGGGAATTGAACCATGCTGCTGGCCTGCCTTGGTCTGCTTTAAAAGCCAGCGACTTAACCCTGCGCTAAACTAGCCCCAGTGATTGGTGTCCAACAACTACAACCATCCTCCTTTGTGACTCCAACAATACGACTCCAACCAGTGGAGAGTTTTCCCCTTGAATATCATTGACTTAAAATTTACTCGGACTCCTTGCTGCCAACTTTGGTCAAGTGCGGCCTTGATGTCACTTTCACTTCACCTCTGGAGTTCAGCTCTTTTATCCATGTTTGGATCGAAGCTATATGAGGTTTGAAGCTGAGTAGTGCTAACGGAATTCAATCTCAGCATCAGTGCACAGGTTATTGGTAAGTGCCACGTGATTGCATTGTTGATGGCATCTCCCATCATTTTGTTCATATTGAGAGTACACTGATGGACAATAATTGACTGGTTTGGATTTGTTCTGCTGTTTGCGGAAAGGACATAACTGGGCAATTTTCCACTTTATTGGATAGATGCCAATGTTGTAGCTGTGCCGGAATAGCTTGGTTATTAAAGCTTCATATTATTGCAAGCTCTTCCCTTTTATTTAAATTTGCTGGCATCACTGCACTCCTGAAATGAACCCTCTATCCCTATATACTAGCACCCCATCTTCAACTTCCGTTTCCTTTCCAAAGTTTTTGAACATGTTATTGCCTCTCTAATCCATGCCCACCTTTCCCACTTCATGCTTTAATCTCTCCAATCAGATTTCTAACCCAGCCACAGTACCGAATGGCTCAAACCAAAGCCATAAATGACACCCGACTACTCCAAGTCCTTCTTGACCCACCTATAACCAAGGGTCAGTACTGAGGGACTGCTCCACTGCTGGAGGGATTGTACTGAGGGAGTGCGCCACTGCTGGAGGGATTGTACTGAGGGACTGCTCCACTGCCGGAGGGAATGTACTGAGGGACTGCTCCACTGCTGGAGGGATTGTACTGAGGGACTGCTCCACTGCCAGAGGGAGTGTACTGAGGGACTGCTCCACTGCTGGAGGGACAGTACTGAGGGAGCACTGCATTACTGGAGGGACATTACTCAGGGAGCGCTGCACTACTGGAGGGGCAATACTGAGGGAGCGCTGAACTACTAGAGGAATAGTACTGAGGGAGCGCTACACTACATGAGGGACAGTATTGAGGGGACAGTACTGAGGGAGTGCTTCACTGCTGGAGGGACAGTACTGAGGAAGCACTGCATTACTGGAGGGACATTACGGAGGGTGTGCCCCACTGCTGGAGGAACAGTACTGAGGGAGCACTGCATTTCTGGAAGGACAATATTGAGTGAGCGCTGCATTACTGGAGGTACAGTACTGAGGGAGCACTTCACTACCAGACTAACAGGACTGAGGGAGCGCTTCACTGTTGGAGGGACAGTTGAGGGAATGCTGCACTACACAGTCAGAGGGCATGACTGCAGGTGTGCTGTACTGTTTGATGGATTGGTTGCTAATTGTGATTCAATGGATCCTGGAGGTTTCATCATGACTTGCCCTCACACTCCAGCCATTAGTCAGCCATCACATCCATCCTGGTGATCCATGCTTTCTAAAAGACACATCGCCCAATTGGATGATGCTTGACTGTCAGCCTTTTCCCCCCTATTTCCTATCTTGCCCTGATTTATCTTGTCAAAGTTGCAATGTTGCCGATTGATTCTCACTGCTCCTAACTTGAACATTTGTCTCCCAAGTCTTGTACAACAGAACAAGGAGAAATTAAAGCAACAAGGGTTTAGGAGTCAAAATGCACTGCCTGATAGGGGCGTGTATACAGATGGAATAGTTCCCTGCAAAAGGGAATCCGATGAATATTTAGAGAAAATATTGGACGGCATGGTGGCACAATGGTTAGCACTGCTACCTCACAGCGCCAGAGACCCGGGTTTGATTCAGGCCTTGGGTGACTATTTGTGTAGAGTTTGCACATTCTTCCCGTATCTGTAATGGTTTCCTCCCAGTCCAAAGATGTTCAGCTTAGGTGGATTGGTTATGCTAAATTGCTCCTAGGTGAGATTACAGGGATTGGGCCGAGGTAGGGTGCTCTTTCAGAGGGTTGGTGCAGACTTCATGGGCCAAATGGCCACCTTCTGCACTGTCAAGATTTTTTTGATTATGTTATGGGGAAGGAACCGTATTTACAAGATTAATCTTGGAGTGAACTGGTGCAGGTTTGTTGGCTGAATAGCCTCCTCTGTCCTATGACACAGTTGACTGCACCATTCACCGCCAGTGTTTCTTTACCATCAAACAACTGGCTGGCATTGTACTTGCCTAGTTTCATTCTTATCTAATCATAGCCACAGAATCATCTACAATGGTTTCTCTTCCTGCTGCAGTTACCTCTGTGGTGTTTCCCCAAGGATATATCATTGGCCCACTCCTGTTTCCTGTCTACATTGCTGCCCTCAGTGTCATCACTTCAAAGCATCGCATTGGTTTCAACATTATGACACACCCAGCTCTATCTCACCTTCACCTCTCAACCCGTCCACTGTCTTTCAACCATCAGACTGCTTGTCTGATATCAGGTAGTGCATGAGCAGAAATATTCTTCAACTAAATACTCGGGAGACCAAGCCTGGTCCTGGTTACAAACTTCTCCCTGCCCACCAATTCTAACCCTCTCCCTAGCAACTGTCTGAGGCTGAACCAGACCGTTCACAGCCTAGGTGTCATATTTGACCCAGAGATGACCACGCTTGCATATCAGTGGCCCATCACCTATTTCTATCTTCATAACGTTGGCTGACTTTGCCCACCTCAGTTCATCCATTGCTGAAACCCTCAACCATGCCTTTATTATATCAATACTTGACTATTTCAGTGCCTTCCTTATGAATCTCTGTCCTCCATAAACTTGAGGTCATCAAAAATTCTGCAGCCCCTAATATTAACTTGTACCGAGTTCAATTTACCTATCACCCTTGTACTCGCTGAGTTGTGTTGGCTGCCAGTTAAGCAAGGCCTCAATTTTAAAACGTTCACCCTTGTTTGTAATCCCTCCATGGCCTGTCCTCCCTTACTCTGTAATCTCCTTCAGCTGGCCAACCCTCAGATATATCTGCAATTCTCTACTTCTGACTACTTAAACATCCCTGATTTTAACCATTACATTTTTAGTGGCTGTAATTTCAGTTGCTAAGCGCTGAAACTCCTTTCCTGAGCCTCCCTTGTCTCTTTTAAGAGGCTCCTTAAAACCTACCTTTTTGACCATTAGCTGGACAGCATAGAGATGAAGCAGTATAATTCTCTAGGGTTAGATCAACGATCTGGCAATACATTTTGACGCTAAGGACAATTGTAATTTCAGGTTTTTGAATGGTTTATGATCAGAATTTTAATTCTCGAGTGTAAGTGTAAAATGCAAGGTTCCCTAAATTCAGGTGTAGAACATTGACACCCTGCTGTGAAGTGACCTGTCCATAGGAATAGGAACATGTTTCTTTCTGTGCGATATTCAACATTCACCCAAGTCAAATCTCTGCTTAACTGTCAGAAGCATTTTTAAAAAAAAAACAGCTAGGAGAAATATACAGGTATACAATCTCAAAACTGGCAACCTCAGGAGCCAGGCCGTGTCAGATTTCAGACCTTGCTGGGTTTCGGGTCAAGTGGTTTGGGGCTAAACCGGGTCAGGTGAGGTCAAGGGTCGCTCGGAGCACAGGAAGAGACTGGCATGCAAGTGGCAAAGGGGATAGCTACTCCGGAGCCCATCATGCCAATGCACCAATGCAGCGCCCAGCTGAATTGTCCAGGTAATTTAAATATTTTGTATTTTACTCAATTAAAATTGGTGCAAGGCAAAATGCTAAAAATGTCCAGTTTTCAGAAAATTCTGTTTTTTAGGACAGCCAGATGTGAAACACTGTACTGCCATTGAAAATCAATCTGCCCTTGGTGTTATCTAGAATGATTAAAACTATAATACCCTGCATTTACAGGATCTCCAGTTGTTTTGGCGGAGCATTATAAACAAAAGTGACAGCAAACCAAAATAGATATTAGGAGGGATAACAAAAAGCTGGATCGGTGCAGCTGGTTTTAAAGGAAGGTCTTGAAGGAGCTGAGTGAGGTGGACAGGAGAAAAGAACAGAATTCCAGAGCTTTGGGCCTGGACGGCTCAATGCATGGCCTTCAATAGTGAAGTAAAGGAGGCCTGGGGAAATCTTAAGAGTTGGAGGAGCAGAGTTCTTGGAGGATAATAGAGCTGGAGGTAGTTACAGATATTGGGAAGGGGGGAGGGGGCATGATGGGATTTGGATGACAATGGTTTTTCTTTTCCCAATGTCTAACTAGAGGCAATTGTGGCCCATCCAGGACCAGGTTTGGATTAGCAAGTTGACAATTGAGAGGCAGCAGAAAGCTCGAGCAGTGATGGCGAGATGGAGCTGGGTGTTGTCAGTGTACATGTGAAACCCGATGCCACAGCTTTGAATTATAAATAGCAGTGTATAGGTAAAGGATAGGAGATGATTAAGGATAGATTGTTGGGCAATTCCAGAGATAATGGTGCAGAGGTGGAATGAGATCCCATTTCTCAAGATGCTCTGGCCACAATTGTATAGGTAAGAGTGGAATGAAGTAAAGACAGTTCCTGTTCAGCTAGAAAATAGAGGCACCATGGTGGAGAATAACATGTTTGACCACGTCAAAGGCTGAAGAGTGGCCAAGAAGGCCAAGGAAGGTTAGCACACCACAGTGACAGACCAGGAAGATGTCAATGATTCGGGCCGTTTCAGTGCAGGCACAAAACTAAGTGAGGCCATTGAAACATGAAGTTGCAGGAAAGTTGAGCACAAAGTTGGGAGGTGACCGCACATTCAGGAAATCTAGGAGAAAATGGAGGTTGGAAATGGGGCAGTAATTACAAAGATAGTCAAGATAGGGACCATACCAAGGGAAATAACCAGGGTAGGAAAGAGAAAGAGTGGCTACTGGGGGCAAAGACAAAGATGAAAGGTGACTGAAATGATTGAGACATGGCGGCTTTACGGTGAATAAAGGGTTGAAAAGGTATCATGGGCCATCAGCAGCAGAACTGTAAAACAATACAATTTGTGACATATCTCTCAATCTATATTACCACCAAGCCAAAGAATCAAGCCTCGCTCAATGAGCAGTGGACAAGAGCATGCCAGAAGCAGCACCATGCATAACCAAAAATGAAGTGCCAAGCTGGTGAAGCTACAACACAGGACTAGATGTGTGTTGAACAGTGGACTCGCGAAGTCATCACACAACCAAAGCATCAGATCAAAGTTCTGTAGTCCTGCCACAAAACCTTGCATATGTTGACAGTAAAAGGACAAGAGGTGAAACATGAACATCACATCCAGAATGATGGCAGAGCTCAACAAGAGAGTGCAAAAGACAAAGATAAATTTTCAACCATCTTTGGCTGGAAACGCAGACTGGCTGATCCATTTCTGCCTCCCACTGAGGTCTCCAACATTACAGATGCCAGTCTATAGCTAATTCAATACACGCCAAGTGATATTAGAAAAAGCTGAGCATGCTGGACACAGCAAAGTCTCTGGGGACCAGACAGCATCCCGGCTGTAATAAAGATTTGCATTACAGAACGAGATGTTCCTTGAGCCAACCTGTTCCAGTACAGCTACAACACTAGCATCTATCTAACAAAGTGGCACATCGCTTAGGTATGCCCTATTCACAAAAAGGCAGGATTGGATATATCATGCCACTTATTGCCCCATCGTCCTCCTCTCAAAGTGATGGACGAGGTTATCAGTAGTGCTATTAAGAGCCCTTATTCATCAAATAACCAACTTGTCGATGCATAATTTGGGTTCTGCCAGGCTCAGCTGGCTCGAGACCTTTTTATTGCCTTGGTCCAAACTAGGGCAGAAGAGCTGAACTCAAGAGGTAAGGTGAGAGTGACTGTCCTTCATATTATGGCAACATTTAAACGAGTGTGGCATCAAGAAAGTCTTGTGAAACTGAAATCAACTGTAATGAGGGGGAAAATATTCCACTGGCTGAAATTATATGGAAGGTAGTTGGCGGTTACTGAAGGCCAATCATCTCAACACAAGGACATCACTTCAGGAGTTCCTCAGGCCAGTGTCATAGCACAACCATCTTCAGCCACTTCATCAATGATCTTCCCTCCATCACAAGATCAGAAGTGGTATGTTCGTTGATGATTAGTGTTCAGTTCCATTCGCAACTCCTCTGATAATGAAGTCATCTGTGCCTGCATGTAGCAAGTTCAGATCAGCGGCAAATAAGGCAAGCCACACAAATTCTCTCTCAAACAAAAAACCTAATCATGACATTCAACTGCATTATCTTTGTCAATTCCTCCATCATCAACGTCCTGGGCATTATCATTGACCAGCCGTTTAACTGGACCAGCTATATAATTAACATAGCTACAAGGGTAGGTCAGAAACTAGATATTTTCAGCAAGTGATTCACCTACTGATTCCTCAAAGCCTTTCAATTATCGACAAGCTAAAAGTCAGAGGTATGATTAAATACTTTCCATTTGCCAGGATGAGTATAGTTCCAACAATACTCAAGAAGCTCAACATCATCCAGAGCAAAGCAATCTGCTTTAACATAATCCCTACACCAGTGGTGCACCATGGCTGCAGTGTGCATCCTTTATGAGGCACAGCATCACCTCACCAAAACTTCTTCAACAACATCTTCCAAACTCATGACCTGTACCATCTAGAAGGGAAAAGGTAGCACGTGCTGGTTAAAAGATATATTTATTCGCTCACAGGATTTGTGCGTTGCTAGCATTTATTGCCCATCCCCAGTTGCAGCATGGCATCAGGGCAGCATGGTCGCACAGTGGGTAGCACTATTGCTTCACAGCTCCAGGGTCCCCGGTTCAATTCCCAGCTTGGATCACTGTCTGTGTGGAGACTGCACATTCTCCCAGTGTCTGCGTGGATTTCCTCCGGATGCTCCGGTTTCCTCCCACAAGTCCCGAAAGACTTGCTGTTAGGTAATTTGGACTTCTGAATTCTCCCTCTGTGCACCCGAACAGGCGCCGGATTGTCGCGGATAGGGGTTTTTCACAGTAACTTTATTGCAGTGTTAATATAAGCCTACTTGTGACAATAAAGATGATTATTATTATTGCCCTCAAGAAGGGGATGGTGTGTTGCCTTCTTGAAACACTGCAGTCCACGTGGTGTTGGTTCATCCATAGCATGGGTCTTCCAGGATTTTGATTCAACAATAATGAAGAAACGACAATATAATTCCAACTTAGGATGGTGTGTGGCTCAGAGGGGAACTTGCAGGTGGTGATATTCCCATACATATGTAGCACTTGTCCCTCTAGGTACTGGGATTGCAGGTTTGGAAGGTGCAGCCTGGAACACTATCACCTCCAAGTTCCCCTCCAGTTCGGACACCATCCAGACTTGGAAATATAATGTTACTGCTGTTTTGTCACTGGGTAAAAATCCTCATACGCTCTATATAACAGCACTGTGAGAGTCACCACAAGCATCTCATGAGTAACGGGGACAGGCGCTAAATTTACCAGTGACCCACCCCACATCCCATGAATGAATTTAAACAAATGCACGCACAGTTGCAAGTTTTGAAATGCATTCGGAAAGTTAGGGAAGTTCTTCCTCAGGTAGATACAGAATGAAGTTAAGTTGGTAGTGTGATCCAAATGGTGAGATGCAAGGAAGTCATCTTGTCTGTGATCACGATGATGGGGTAGAAGGGTCTTGGGTGATGACAAGGCAATGAATATACCATTCCTTTCATAATAGGTGTGAATATTAGAAATATAATATATTCACCTCAGCCTGAAGGAAGTCCCGTGATTAAATTCCCACTTTTACTTAACATATTCATTTACAGAGGTGAAGACATTAGAGACAGCAGCCAAATTGGAAGAGAAGGCAAGACAAGTTAAAATAGAGAGAAGTTGAACATGTGGCTACAGGGATGGTGCAGGAGGGAGGGTTTCAGATTTCTGGATAATTGGGGCTCATTCTGGGGTCGGTGGTACCTCTACAAACGGGATGGTCTACACCTGGACCAGAGGGGTACCAATATCCTGCGGGGGAAATTTGCTAATGCTCTTCGGGAGGGTTTAAACTAGTTCAGCAGGGGCTTGGGAACCTGAATTGTAGCTCCAGTATACAGGAGGTTGAGAGTAGTGAGGTCATGAGTAAGGTTTCAAAGTTGCAGGAGAGTACCGGCAGGCAGGAAGGTGGTTTAAAGTGTGTCTTCTTCAATGCCAGGAGCATCCGGAATAAGGTGGGTGAACTTGCGGCATGGGTTGGTACCTGGGACTTCGATGTTGTGGCCATTTCGGAGACATGGATAGAGCAGGGACAGGGATGGTTGTTGCAGGTGCCGGAGTTTAGATATTTCAGTAAGCTCAGGGAAGGTGGTAAAAGAGGGGGAGGGGTAGCATTGTTAGTCAAGGACAGTATTACGGTGGCAGAAAGGACTTTTGATGAGGACTCGTCTACTGAGGTAGTATGGGCTGAGGTTAGAAACAGGAAAGGAGAGGTCACCCTGTTAGGGGTTTTCTATAGGCCTCCGAAAAGTTCCAGAGATTATCATAGAATTTACAGTGCAGAAGGAGGCCATTCGGCCCATCGAGTCTGCACCGGCTCTTGGAAAGAGCATGTAGAGGAAAGGATTCCAACGATGATTCTGGGTAGGAGCGAAAGCAACAGGGTAGTTGTTATGGGGGACTTTAACTTTCCAAATATTGACTGGAAACGCGATAGTTCGAGTACTTTAGATGAGTCCGTTTTGTCCAATGTGTGCAGGAGGGTTTCCTGACACAGTATGTAGATAGGCCAACGAGAGGCGAGGCCATATTGGATTTGGTAGTGGGTAATGAACCAGGACAGGTGTTAGATTTGGAGGTAGGTGAGCACTTTGGTGATAGTGACCACAATTCAATTACGTTTACTTTAGTGATGGAAAGGGATAGGTATATACTGCAGGGCAAGAGTTATATGTGGGGAAAGGCAATTATGATGCGATGAGGCAATACTTAGGATGCATCGGATGGAGAGGAAAACTGCAGGGGATGGGCACAATGGAAATGTGGAGCTTGTTCAAGGAACAGCTACTGCGTGTCTTTGATAAGTATGTACCTGTCAGGCCGGGAGGAAGTGGTCAAGCAAGGGAACCGTGGTTTACTAAAGCAGCCGAAACACTGATCAAGAGGAAGGAGGCGGCTTATGTGAAGATGAGACATGAAGTTTCAGTTAGGGCGCTCGAGAGTTACAAGTTAGCTAGGAAGGACCTAAAGAGAGAGCTAAGAAGAGCCAGGAGGGGACATGAGAAGTCTTTGGCAGGTAGGATCAAGGATAACCCTAAAGCTTTCTATAGATATGTTAGGAATAAAAGAATGACTAGGGTAAGAGTAGGGTCAGTCAAGGACAGTAGTGGGAAGTTGTGCGTGGAGTCCGAGGAGATAGGAGGGGTGCTAAATTAATATTTTTCGTCAGTATTCACACAGGAAAAAGACAATGTTGTGAGGAGAATACTGAGATTCAGGCTACTAGACTAGAAGGGCTTGAGGTTCAGAAGGAGGTGTTAGCGATTCTGGAAAGTGTGAAAATAGATAAGTCCCCTGGGCCGGATGGGATTTATCCTAGGATTCTCTGGGAAGCTAGGGAGAAGATTGCTGAGCCTTTGGCTTTGATCTTTAAGTCATCTTTGTCAACAGGAATAGTGCCAAAAGACTGGAGGATAGCAAATGTTGTCCCCTTGTTCAAGAAGGGGAGTAGAGACAACCCCGGTAACTATAGACCAGTGAGCCTTACTTCTGTTGCGGACTAAATCTTGGAAAGGTTGATAGGCGATAGGATGTATAATCATCTGGAAAGGAATAATTTGATTAGAAATAGTCAACACGGTTTTGTGAAGGGTAGGTCGTGCCTCACCAACCTTGAGTTCTTTGAGAAGGTGACCAAACAGGTGGATGAGGGTAAAGCAGTTGAAGTGGTGTATATGGATTTCAGTAAAGCGTTTGATAAGGTTCCCCATGGTAGGCTACTGCAGAAAATACGGAGGCATGGGATTCTGGGTGATTTAGCAGTTTGGATCAGAAATTGGCAAGCTGGAAGACAAAGGGTGGTGGTTGATGGGAAATGTTCAGACTGGAGTCCAGTTCCTCCTAGTGGTGTACCACAAGGATCTGTTTTGGGGCCACTGCTGTTTGTCATTTATATAAATGACCTGGAGGAGGGCATAGAAGGATGGGTGAGTAAATTTGCAGATGACACTAAAGTCAGTGGAGTTGTGGACAGTGCGGAAAGATGTTACAAGTTACAGAGGGACATAGAAAAGCTGCAGCGTTGGGCTGAGAGGTGGCAAATGGAGTTTAATGCAGAAAAGTGTGAGGTGATTCATTTTGGAAGGAATAACAGGAAGACAGAGTACTGGGCTAATGTTAAGATTCTTGGTAGTGTGGATGAGCAGAGAGATCTCGGTGCCCATGTACATAGATCCCTGAAAGTTGCCAGCCAGGTTGAGAGGGTTGTTAAGAAGGCGTACGGTGTGTTACCTTTTATTGGTTGAGGGATTGAGTTTCGGAGCCATGAGGTCATGTTGCAGCTGTACAAAACTCTGGTGCGGCCGCATTTGGAGTATTGCGTGCAATTCTGGTCGCCGCATTATAGGAAGGATGTGGAAGCATTGGAAAGGTTGCAGAGGAGATTTACCAGAATGTTGCCTGGTATGGAGGGAAGATCTTATGAGGAAAGGCTGAGGGACTTGAGGCTGTTTTCGTTAAAGAGAAGGTTAAGAGGTGACTTAATTGAGGCATACCAGATGATCAGAGGATTGGATCGGGTGGACAGTGAGAGCGTTCTTCATCGGATGGTGATGTCTAGCACGAGGGGACATAGCTTTAAATTGAGGGGAGATAGATATAAGACAGATGTCAGAGGTAGGTTCTTTACTCAGAGAGTAGTAAACGTGTGGAATGCCCTGCCTGCAACAGTAGTGGACTCGCCAACACGAAGGACATTCAAATGGTCATTGGATAGACATATGGACGATAAGGGAATAGTGTAGATGGGCTTTAGCGTGGTTTCAGAGGTCGGCGCAACATCGAGGGCCAAAGGGCCTGTACTGCGCTGTAATGTTCTATGTTCTAAGCCAGAGAATGAGGAGCGCTGGGACTGAGGGAGGAAAGAAACAAGTATACTGCAATGAAAAAAAATGAGAGGGCGGTGCAGTGAAGAACAAGAATTTTGGAGAGGTGCAACAGGTAAGTGAGATGAAGTGTTTAGTGGGGGAAATTGTGCCAACGTACAGGCAGACAGGGCGAGGGAGCAAGAGACCAAAGTGTGGTTTTGTGATCAAGGCCACGTATCCCAGCAATGGGGGCAAGGAGGATTCAGTAAGCAGCAACTTTTAGTCAAATATTTAGTCAATATATTTAGTACTCCCACACACACGGCTGTATGGCAAGATTTAACTCCAATTTGATCTACACGTTTGGGGATGATACGACTGTGGTGGGTCGTATCTCAAACAATGATGAATCAGACTAAAAAAGGGAGATAGGTCACTTGGTTGCATGGCATGCCAAAAACAACCTCTGAATGTCGGCAAGATCAAAGAACTGATCATCGACTTCAGGAAGTGTAGCACAACCCCCCGTCTACATCAATGGCTCCAAAGCGAAGATGATCAACATCTTTAAGTTCCTGGGGGTCACCATCACCAACAGTCTGTTCTCGTCCACTCATGTTGATGCAACAGTCAAGAAAGCCCAACGTTTCTACTTCCTACAGAAGCGAAAGAAATTCGGCCTGTCTGCATTGACTCTCACAAACTTCTACAGATGTACCATAGAGAGCATCCTATCCGGCTGCATTACAGCTTGGTATGGCAACTGCTCGGCCCAAGATCGCAAGAAACTGCAGAGCGTGGTGAACTCAGCCCAACGCATCACAAGCTTGTCACCCTCCCACTGATTTTGTCTACACCTCCTGTTGCCTCAGGAAGGCAGACAGTATTGTCAGAGGCCCCTCCCCAGACCCTTCCATCAGGCAGAAGATACAGAAGTCTGAAGACCCGCACACCCAGAGATAGGAACAGCTTCTTTCCCACAGCAACTAGACTCAACGACTCTCCCTTGGACTGATCTGTTCGCTCTAAGAACACTAATCATGACACCCTATGCTGCTCATGTATTTGCTTTGTTTGGCCTTTGCTCCGCACTGTAACCAATTACTTATGCGTCAATGTACTTCGTTGATAATTCTTTTGTCTATGTACGTTCCCTTGGCTGCAGAAAAATACTTTTCACCGTACTTCTGTACATGTGCCAATAAACCAATCAATCCAGCCATGATGTCAAATTAAATTGTCCACAATATGGTCATGGATGACAACGGCTTTGTTCTCCAGTCAGTTCTGAAGGGAAATACAGAAAAGGGTCAGAATGTATAGTATTTAGAAATTCCTACATATTAAGTGACATATAAAGTATATCCAAGTTGGATTCTGTAGAGGAAGCCAGTCATGGTTGGGTGACTGGCCCTAGACATGTTCCAGCATTAAAAAAAATCCTCTTCGGGTGCCAGCCACTAGCTCCCTACCTCAGGTATCCCCTGTTCCCTGAAAGGGACTCTGGCCGTCAGTGAGCCTCACCTTATTCTTTGAGCTGTGGTCCTGTTCCCAGTCGGGGGACTAAGGCAGGCGAGAAAGAGTAATTTCATCCCGAGCTACTGACTGAGGCCACGCAGGCAGAATTAACCTACCCCAGCCAATCACTGGCACCACATCAACTGTCAGCCCAGGCTCGAGGCCTAGAGCCCAGCTGCCCGCCCCCGTCCCACCCACCCCGGGCAGCTTTCCAATTTCGGCGGGTAACCAGGCAGCAAGCTCAGCCTGCCAGCCCCACCACCACATTGGCTTGAGAACAAATAGGAACCAGAGTCAATCAACCAATTCGGGCCCCCTCCCCGCCCTCCCCACAACTTCAGCCAGCCGATGGGATTGGCAGCCCGGCCACCCAATCAGAGCTCGGGCCTCTGCTGAGCTGCCGGTTGATTGGGTTAACCTCTTCGGGGTTCCATCAATAGACGTAGAGCGAGTGAGGTGGTCGCTGATTGGTCACTGGATGCGGTCCCGACCAATCGGCGCAGTGCCAGGTGTGGAGGGCGGGGCAGAGCTTGACCAATGGACGTAGAGCGAGAGGTTTCGGCCAATCGGTTTAGAGAGAAGGGGTGGCGCGGCTGGCCAATAGGCGCAGAGTGTGAGGTCCTGACCAATAGACGCAGTGCGAAGGCAGGTTGGGCTGGTCACGGTTGCCAGGCGGGGAGGTGGTGACCTCCCAGGCCGGCCCCTGGCCCAGTCCAGCCCTGTGTCTGCGGCCAGCGTGTCGGCAGGGTTTGCTGCTCATGACGATGTGTTTTTTTTGAAACGTCGGCCTAACCGCCGGCGGGCAGGGGTGAAGCTCCGGCGATCACGGAGTTCAGTAAGAAGTCAAAAGTTTTCACCGCGGCGATGGAGGGCGGTCAGGATGATGAAAGGACCCCCCTGCTGCCGGACAGCCGAGCGGCCGCCAAGCAGCCGGCTTCAGCCTTCCAGGGCAGGCGGCTGGCCTGCGCCGCTGTGCTGCTCACCGAGTCCCTGGAAAGGGTGGCGTTTTACGGCATCACCTGCGGCCTGGTGCTTTTCCTCAACAGCGAGCCGTACGACTGGCTGGGGCCGCAGTCGGGCCAGACTCTGCTGCTTTTCATGGGCATCAGTTACTTCATCTCGCCGTTCGGAGGCTGGCTGGCCGACGCCTGCCTGGGCAGGTTCCCCACCATCCTCCTGAGTATGGTCCTCTACCTGGCCGGCATGATGATCTTCCCTTTCATTTCATGGGACCGGTCCCGCCGCCACCTCTGTGGAGAGCTGGAACTCTACCCTATCCTGGACCCCCAGTGTATTAATAACAGCTCCAGCGCTTGTTCACTTGGCCGGAATAGTTATTGCACACCAGCCATCTATTCGGGACTGGTGCTCGTCGCCCTTGGTGTAGGGTCTGTGAAGGCAAATATAACTCCTTTTGGCGCTGATCAGGTACGGTATAGTTTTCTGGAGTTATTGGTGTCACAAGTAGGCTTACATTAACACTGCAATGAAGTTGCTGTGAAAATCCCCTCGTCATCACACGTAGGCGCTTCTTTGGGTACACTGGGAGAATTAAGAATGTCCAATTCACCTAAGAAGCACGTGTTTCGGGAGGAGAGTATTAGGAGGAAACCGGAGCACCCGAAGGAAACCTACGCAGACAGGGAGAACGTATATACTTCTCACAGACAATGACTCAAGCCGGGAATTGAACCCAAGTCCCTGGTGCTGTGAAGCCACAGTGCTAACCATTGCTAGCTACTGTGTCGCCCATAAGTTGTCCACATTGCAAAATGCTTCAGTAGTGGCATCCTATCTATTTGCGTTGTAACTTCTTCAAAAGAAGATTGAAGTGACGCCATTAATATCATTGTTAGCTGCATTTGCCAATGCATTTCTAACTATGGCATTTGTGGAATGTTGTAGTTTTTTGCAAATGAAAGTAATGTTCAATGCAGAATCAGACAGATGACGGAAAGAACTCTGTTACAAATTGCTTATATTAATGTTGACTTCAATTACAGACTTGTTGACCTTGTAGAATGCAGTGTCCCCCCCCCCCCCCCCCCAAGTTGAAGAACCTTGTTTTCAGGAAATGCCTTTTGTTTGGAGCCTGAAGCTAAAAAGAGTGTTGTTTTGCTGGGACATGCGCATTGACCTGAAATTGGGTTCACAACTTGCTTAAATCATTTCTTTGGTCAAGAATTCTTCGACAAGGACACCTCTGTTACCTCGACAGCCCTCTTGACATCAGAGTGTTCATCCAATTTTGGATTCTTGTACACCTCATTTTTAAAGACCGCATGCTTTCACCAGCCTTCGTTCAAAGCTCTTGACTTCCCTCCCTAAACTTCTCCTCTTGAGGCCCCCACACACACACACACCAACCACCCCCTTTAGAACAAAGAAAAGTACAGCACAGGACAGGCCCTTCAGCCCTCCAAGCCTGCGCTGACCATGCTGCACGTCTAAACTAAAATCTTCTACACTTCTGGGTTCCGTATCCCTCTATTCCCATCCTATTCATGTATTTGTTAAGATGCCCCTTAAACATCACTATCGTCCCTGCTTCCACCACCACCTCAGGCAGCGTTCAAAGCTCTTGACTTCCCTCCCTAAACTTCTCCTCTTGAGGCCCCCACACACACACACACCAACCACCCCCTTTAGAACAAAGAAAAGTACAGCACAGGACAGGCCCTTCAGCCCTCCAAGCCTGCGCTGACCATGCTGCACGTCTAAACTAAAATCTTCTACACTTCTGGGTTCCGTATCCCTCTATTCCCATCCTATTCATGTATTTGTTAAGATGCCCCTTAAACATCACTATCGTCCCTGCTTCCACCACCACCTCAGGCAGCGAGTTCGAGGCACACATTATCCTCTGTGTAAAAAAAAAAAAAAAAAAAAAACTTGCCTCGCACATCTCCTCTAAACCTTGCCCCTCGCACCTTAAACCTATGCTCCCTAGTAATTGACCCCTCTACCCTGGGGAAAAACCTCTGACTATCCACTCTGTCTATGCCCCTCATAATTTTGTAGACTTCTATCAGGTCGCCCCTCAACCTCCTTCGTTCCAGTGAGAACAAACCAAGTTTATTCAACCGCTCCTCATAGCTAATGCCCTCCATACTGGGCAACATCCTGCAAATCTCTTCTGCACCCTCTCTAAAGCCTCCACATCCTTCTGGTAGTGTGGCGACCAGAATTGAACACTATACTCCCAAGTGTGGCCTAACTAAGGTTCTATACAGCTGCAACATGACTTGCCAATTTTTATACTCTATGCCCCGGCCAATGAAGGCAAGCTTGCCGTATGCCTTCTTGATTACCTTCTCCATCTGTGTTGCCCCTTTCAGTGACCTGTGAACCTGTACACCTCGATCTCTCTGACTGTCAATACTCTTGGGTTCCACCATTCACTGTATATTCCCTACCTGTATTAGACCTACCTCTCCTAATACCTCCTTGTGTAACTTGGTGTCAGACTTTGTTTGATAATGCTCCTGCGGGGCGTTTAATTATATTAAGACACTGGATAAATGAAGTTTTCACTACTATCCCAGTCCAAACTATAATTGCTGTGCTGTCATAAAGAATCAATCACTTGACTGAAGGTAATCAAAAAGAAGTTACCAATTTTATTTTAATTCAGAATCTTGTTCTACTTGAAAATAATTGAATATTTTTAATACGGAGCCTGTGATTTTCCAACATTATCTTATCTGTTGCTGCATTCAGCCTAAAGCCATCAGATAATTTCCAGCGGGTATTAAGGACAGGATTTTGGGGAAGTTTTTTTGAATGCACTAATCTTATGATTGTCATGTGCTCAACTTATTTGTCATATGTTCCAACTTCCTTGCATACAAACAGCAAGAGGGACACTTTGTTTATTCAATGAATCAAATGGCTTAAGATCTGCATTTTGGATGGACAAATTCATGATTTCAAGATTATGTCTTGCACTTGGGGAAAACAAAGATGAATCAGCACTTGTGATGTTGTGCAGCATTGCTTCTGGGTTAAACATTAGTTTAGTACTTGGGCCTGAAATTCTGGAGTGTTTTCTTCTAGGTTTGTTTCATGAACTCCATGTATGATG
Source organism: Scyliorhinus torazame (assembly GCF_047496885.1). Taxonomy (NCBI): domain Eukaryota; kingdom Metazoa; phylum Chordata; class Chondrichthyes; order Carcharhiniformes; family Scyliorhinidae; genus Scyliorhinus; species Scyliorhinus torazame. The sequence goes on from NC_092707.1 coordinate 61,984,415, forward strand.
TGTGGCTGAGCCTGAGAATATCTGTACCTGTGTTAAATCAGGGTTGTAGTATTTGTCCAGACCTGCAACCCACTCATCCAGCCTCAGGACCCACAAGTTTGATCTGATCCTGTGTCAGGTTCTATATTATGAAAAAAAAAAAGCAAATTACTACGGATGCTGGAATCTGGAACCAAAAGAGAAAATGCTGGAAAATCTCAGCAGGTCTGGCAGCATCTGTAGGGAGAGAAAAGAGCTAACGTTTTGAGTCCAGGTGACTCTTTGCCTTTGTCAAAGCTCAACAAAGCTTTGACAAAGGGTCATCTGGACTTGAAATGTTAGCTCTTTTCAATCCCTATAGATGCTACCAGACATGCTTGAGATTTTCCAGCATTTTCTCTTTTGGATCTATATTGTGAACTTGCCTCGTGTGAGGGCATCAGCCTAGACTTTGAATACATAAGTCGAGGCTGATGCCCCATTGCAGTCCCAGCACGGTAGCACCGTGGTTAGCACTGTTACTTTACCGCACCTGGGTTCCAGGTTCGATTCCTGGCTTGGGTCACTGTCTGTGTGGAATCTGCACGTTCTCTCTGTGTCTGCATGGGTTTCCTCCTAGTGCTCCGGCTTCCTCCCACAAGTCCTGAAAGACTTGCTGTTAGGTAATGTGGACATCCTGAATTCTCCCTCTGTACCCGAACAGCGCCGGAATGTGGTGACTAGGGGTTTTTCACAGTCACTTCATTGCAGTGTTAATGTAAGCCTACTTGTGACAATAAAGATTATTTTAAGGAATGCTGCACTGCTTTGAATCAGATCTTAAACTAGTGCCTTCGGTGGAAATAAAATTTCTGATCTCACGATTTTTAAAAGGAGAGTCCTCCCCAGTGTCCTGCTAATCCCATTATCACCTCACTAAAAACACGTTATTTGGTCGTTCTTATTGCTATTTGTGGGGGCTTGCAATGCACAAAATTAGCTGTCACACTTTTACATTAGAACAGCGTCTACACTTAAGTACTTTGTTGGGTTTTAAAGAGCTTAGGAAGTTCTGAGGCTATGGAAAAGTACAGCATAAATACAGTATTTTCTCATCTTGCTTCAAGCATGACTAAGGAAAGAATATGCCCATTACAGATCAAAAAAGTAACCTGTGTATGGCGGTGGCAATGGCATGATTTTTGATGTATACCTTGCGTCCCTCTTTGCAAAAAGAGGGGGGAGGGCGCGATGCAGAATGTCCTGAAGAAGAGTGTGAAATATTGGATGGGATAAATACAGAGAGGAAATGTTAGAGTTGAGTCTCTTTGAAATTGGATAAATCACCACTCCTGGATGAGACTTATCTTAGCTTCTGAAGAGAACAAGTGAGGAAGTAGCAGAGGTTCTGGCCATCATTTTCTAATCTTTGGCTACAGGTTTGGTGGTGGAAGACTGGATGGTTGCTCATATTTGGACTGTTCTTTAAGAAGGACAGCACTGTAGCTTTGTGGTTAGCACTGTGGCTTCACAGCGCCAGGGTTCCAGGTTCAATTCCCCGCTGGGTCACTGTGCGGAGTCTGCACGTTCTCCCCGTGTCTGCATGGGTTTCCTCCGGGTGCTCCGGTTTCCTCCCACAGTGCAAAGACATGCAGGTTACGTGGATTGGCCATGCTAAAATTGCCCTTTAGTGTCCAAAAAAAAAGGTTAGGAGGAGTTATTGGGTTGGGGATAGGGTGGAGGTGAGGGCTTAAGTGGGTCAGTGCAGACTCGATGGGCCGAATGGCCTCCTTCAAGTGGAAACATCCTCTCCACGCCCACTCTATCCAGGCCTCGCAGCATCCTGTAAGTTTCAATAATGGCACTGTGTATTCTATGTTCTAAGGGAGGAAAGGACAGATTAAGTATGGGCCAATCCGTCTAACCTTGGTGGTGTGCAAATTATTGGAACAAATTCTGAGGAGCAGTATGAATTGTCATTTACGAAAGCAAGGGTTAAGCCAGCACTGTCAGCATGGATTTGTTAAATGTTGGTTTTGTCTGGCAAACTTGATTTGAAATTTTTGCAGCGATGACCAGTGTCATGGAGGTCATGTTTGAAGTAACCTGTATGGATTTTAGCAAGGTTTTTGACAAAGGCACATGATAGTCTGGTCAGAAAGCAAAAGCCCAGGATCCAAGGCAAAGTGGCAAGTTAAATACAAAATTGTCTGTCTCATTTTGTTCATACAGTGCCTTTCGTGACAGAGCAGCCTCAAGTGCTTTTGAAGTGAAATACTTCTGAACAGCAGTCAGTGTTAATGTGGGAAGCCAAACAGGCACACAGCAAGCTCCCACAAGCAACAATGGAATCAGTGACCAGATTCACAGAATTTCCGAGGTGCAGAAGGTGATCATTCAGCCCATCAAGTTGCACTGATTCTGAAAGAACATTCAACCTAATTCCACTCCCATGCCTTATCCTCGTAACTTTGCACATCCTTTTCAGATAGCATTACAATTCAATTTTGAATATCACAATCAAATCGGCCTCCAACACCCTTTCAGGAGGTTTGCCCCAGGCTCCAACCACCCTCTGGGTGAAAAAACATTTTTCTTTTATAATTTCTACTCTTTTTGCCCATCATTTTGAATCTGTGCTCTCTAGCTCTTGATGTACTCTTGAGAGAAACAATTTCTCACTATTTACCCTGTCCATTCAGTCAGGATCTTCAATACCACTGTCAAGTTTCCTCTCAGACTTTTCTCCAAGTACAACCGGCCCAACCTTTCCAATCTATCCTCATAGCTCATTATCCCTGGAATCATTCTTGTGAATTTCCTCTGTATGTTCTCCAATGTCTTCACATCCATCCTCCAGTATGGCGCACACAGGATGCAGTACTCCAGATGAGGCCCAATTAGTGTTTTATACAAGTTCAACAAAACCTCCTTACTCTTGTATTCAATGCTCCTAATAATAAAACAAAGGGTACCATATGGTTTATTAACTGCTCTCCCAACATTCCCTGCCACCTTCAATCATTTATGTGCTTATACACAAAGGTACCCTTAAGGATTTTTCCCTTTTAAGACCATAAGACATAGGAGCAGAATTAAGCCACTTGACCCATCAAGTCTGCTTCACCATTCAATCATGGCTGATATTTTTCTCATCCCCATTCTCCTTCATTCTCCCCATAACCCCTGATCCCCTTATTAATCAAGAACCTATCTATCTGTCTCTTAAAGACACTTGGTGATTTGGCCTCAACAGCCTTCTGCGGCAATGAGTTCCACAGATTCACCACCCTCTGGCTGAAGAAATCCCTCCTCATCTCTGTTTTAAAGGATCGTCCCTTTAATCTGAGATTGTCCTCTGGTTCTAGTTTTTCCTACAAGTGGAAACATCCTCTCCACACCCACTCTATCCAGGCCTCGCAGCATCCTGTAAGTTTCAATAAGATCCCCCCCTCATCCTTCTAAACTCCAACAAGTACAGACCCAGAGTCCTCAACTGTTCGTCATATAACAAGCTCTTCATTCCAGGGATCATTCTTGTGACCTCCTCTGTACCCTTTCCAAGGCCAGCACATCCTTCCTTGGATACGGAGCTCAAAATGGGGTCTGACCAAAGCCTACAGCCTCAGAAATACATCCCTGGTCTTGTACTCTAGCCCTTTCGACATGAATGCTAACATTGCATTTGCCTTCCCAACTGCCAACTGAACCACCACGTTAACCTTAAGAGAATCTTGAACTAGGACTCCCAAGTCTCTTTGTGCTTCGATTTCCTAACATTTTCCCGTTTAGAAAATAGTGTATGCCTCCATTCCTCCTTCCAAAGTGCATAACTTCACACTTTTCCACATTGTATTCCATCTGCCACTTCTTTGCCCACTCTCCTAGCCTGCCCAAGTCCTTCTGCAGCCCGCCGACTTCCGCAATACTACTTGTGCCTCTACAGATCTTCGTATCATCTGCAAACTTAGCAATAGTGCCTTCAGTTCCTTCTTCCAGATCATTAATGAAAAGTTGTCCCAGCACCGATCCCTGAGGCATACCACTAATCATCGGCTGCCATCCTGAAAAAGACCCCTTTATCCCCATTATTTTATACTGTCTCTCCACATTATTCATGCCAAAATGAATCAACTCGCACTTCTCTGCATTGAACTTCAACTGCCCAATCCACTATTATATTTAAGTCCTTTTGAAGTTCACGACTATTCTAATCACAATATTTCCAATCTTTGTATCATCCGCAAATTTTAAAATCATGCCCTGCACACCACAGTCTCGAGGTCATTAATTTATATGTCAGGAAGAGCAAGGGTCTCACCACTGACCTCTGGGGAACTTCACTACAAACCTTCCTCTGAAAAACAACTCTTTATCACTACTCTCCTGTCACTAGCCAATTTCCTATCCGAGTGCCTACTTTCCTGTTTATTCCATGAGCTACAATGTTGCTCAAGTCTTGTGTGGCACCATATGAAATGCCTTTTGAAAATCTATATACCTATCAGCATTGCTCTTATTAAACTTCTCTGTTGACGCCTCAAAAAACTCCAATTTATTTAAACATGATTTTCCCTTCATGAATCCATGTTGGCTTTCCCTAATTATCCTGCGCGTGTCTAAGTTACTATTAATTTTGTCCCAAACTAATTTCTGGAAGTTTCCCTACCACTGAAGTCAAACTCACTGGTCTGTAGTTGCCGGCATTATCCTTGCACCCTTTTTTGAACAAGCGTACAACATTTGCAATTCTCCAATCCTCCGGGACCATCCCTGTGTTGAAGTAAGACTGGTAGATTGTTACCAGTGCCTTTGAAATTTCCACTTTTGCCTCCTTCAGCATCCTTGGATGCATCTGATCCGGTCCTGGTACCTTATCAATTTTAAGTAAATATAGCCTTTCTAACACCACCACTTTCCCAATTGTAAAGTATTTGAGTGTACCAGTTATGTCCTCTCTCGCCACAGCTTGGGTAGGATATTATAGAATCCCTACGGTGCGGAGGAGGCTGTTCGGCCCATCGAGTCTGCACTGGCCCTTGAAAAGAGCTTCCTACTTAAGCCAATGCCTCCACCCTCTCCCCGTAACTCTATTAACCTTTTGGACACAAAGGGAAATTTTGCATTGCCAGTTCACCTAACCTGCACATCTTTGGACTGTGGGAGGAAACCGGAGCATGCGGACACAGGAGAAAGTGCAAACTCCTCACAATTACCGGAGGCCATAATTAAACCTGGGTCCCTAGAGCTGTGAGGCAGCAGTGCCACCAAGCGCCCAACCTCTTCCTTTGTAAAGACTGATGCAAAGTACTCGTTTATTACCCCCGTTACCTCTTCTGCCTCCACATACAAGCTTCCTCTTTTATCCTTAATCAGTCTGACTCTTTCCTTTACCACCCTTTTATTATTTACATGCTTATAGAAGACCATGGGATTCCCATTTATGTTAGCTGCTAGTCTCATTTTTTGCTCCCTCCCCCAAAATGTATCATGGAGTTCAACCAACCTCTCCCTTTAATGTATTTGTTGTTTTTCCTAGCACACGGCTTGTTCCCTAGGCGTGGGATTACAATTATGGACACGTGGGTTTTTAAACACAAAACAATGTTTATTCCATGAACTCAACTTAACATCTTGAATAAACATTGGATCTCTTAACACCCCTTACTTCAAAGATAACTCAGAAAATATTGCAACAGTAAATAATTCCTCATAATGTTCGTTCAAACTTCCAAGAGACTTAACACCTTTAAACGGAATCACATCAGGTTAAAGGCTTTACTATTATGAGTTTAAATCACCCAAATGATCCAGAGATAGTCTTTCATGGCAGAGATCCAGCTCACTGCAAACACAGACACTCCCAAACTCTTTTCAAAACTGCAAAACTAAACTGCAAAATGGCTGACCTGACCTCAGCTCCACCCACTCTCTGACATCACTGTTTTCTTAAAGGAACATTGCTTAAACATCCATGTTTTAAAGGTACTCTCACATGACACCTCCCCCAAGAAAAAAAAACCCATCGACTTCACGATGGTTTCATTTTTCACTTTAGCACCATCCACTAAGAAATGTACACAGTAAATATACCTTTTCGTTTTAAAAAAACAACACGCAAACAGGTATAATAATATAGTCCATTTTTCTTTGTTCTTCCTCCAACCGAAAACCTTCTCAATTGACAGTCTCTTTGAACAAAGTCTCTGCACGATCCATCCATTCCTCTACTCCTCGGCATTCCTCTTTAGAATCAGATACTTTAGTTCAATCTGACCACAGAGTCCCTTGCAATTCTCCAATTCGGGAGCATTGGTGATCACAGCTTTCAGGCAGTCAAATGCCTGTTGAAAGTCCGCTGTCCATTGAAATTTTTTACGTTTCTTCAGCAATTCCATCAGTGGAGTAATCACGCCACAAAACATTTGCACAACTGTTCGATCAAATTCATTCATAATAAGAACATAAGAACTAGGAACAGGAGTAGGCCATCTGGCCCCTCGAGCCTGCTTCGCCATTCAATGAGATCATGGCTGATCTTTGTGGACTCTGCTCCACTCTCCGGCCCGTACACCATATCCCCGAATCCCTTTATTCTTTAGAAAGGTATCTATCTTTTTCTTAAAAACGTTTAAAGAAGGAGCCTCTACTGCTTCACTGGGCAAGGAATTCCATAGATTCTCAACCCTTTGGGTGAAGAAGTTCCTCCTAAACTCGGTCCAAAATCTACTTCCCCTTATTTTGAGGCTATGCCCCCGAGTTCTGCTTTCCCCGACCAGTGGAAACAACCTGCCCGCATCTATCCTATCTATTCCCTTCATAATTTTATATGTTTCAATAAGATCCCCCCGCATCCTTCTAAACTCCAATGAGTACAGTCCTAGTCTACTCAACCTCTCGTTATAATCTAATCCCCTCAACTCTGGGATCAACCGAGTGAATCTCCTCTGCACTCCTTCCAGTGCCAATATGTCCTTTCTCAGGTAAGGAGACCAAAACTGAACACACTACTCCAGATGTGGCCTCACCAACACCTTATACAATTGCAGCATAACCTCCCTAGTCTTGAACTCCATCCCTCTAGAAATGAAAGACAAAACTCGATTAGCCTTCTTAATCACCTGTTGCACCTGCACACCAACTTTTTGCGACTCGTGCACCAGCACACCCAGGTCCCTCTGCACAGCAGCATGTTTTAACATCTTACCGTTTAAATAATAATCCATTCTGCTGTTATTCCTCCCAAAATGGATAGCCTCACACTTGGCAACATTGAATTCCATCTGCCAGACCCTAGCCCATTCACCTAACCTATCCAAATCCTTCTGCAGACTTCCGGTATCCTCTGCACTTTTTGCTTTACCACTCATCTTAGTGTCGTCTGCAAACTTTGCCACATTGCACTTGGTCCCCAACTCCAAATCGTCTAGGTAAATTGTGAACAACTGCGGGCCCAACACTGATCCTTGAGGGACCCCACTAGTTACAGGTTGCCAACCAGAGAAACACCCATTTATCCCCACTCTCTGCTTTCTGTTAGTTAACCAATCCTCTACCCATGCTACCACTTTACCCTCAATGCCATGCATCTTTAGTTTATGCAGCAACCTTTTGTGTGGCACCTTGTCAAAAGCTTTCTGGAAATCCAGATATACCACATCCATTGGCTCCCCGTTATCTACTGCACTGGTAACTTCCTCAAAAAATTCGACCAAATTAGTCAGACACGACCTACCCTTTGTGAACCCATGCTGCGTCTGCCTAATGGGACAATTGCCCTCCAGGTGCCCCGCTATTTCCTCAATGATAGATTTCAGCATTTTCCCTACAACCGAAGTTAAGCTTACCGGCCTATAATTACCCGCTTTCTGCCGACCTCCTTTTTTAAACAGTGGTGTCACGTTTGCTACTTTCCAATCCTCTGGGACCACCCATGCTAGGAGATCGCATTATTTCCCTTCGTCTTGAGAGTATCGGAAACTCCGCAAGGAAAGTGATTCGGGCTTCTCCAAATTCACTTTTGGCTAGGTTCATCACCAAACCCGCCTCCTGAAGTTGATCGAAGAACCCCATACGATGTTTTAAATGTTCTTTCCATGTCGGGAAGTTGGAAATAAAAGCAGATTGTCCCACTTTCTCAATGCAATCCTTCAAACATGGGATTGGATAAGAGTCCGTTCTTGTAACTGCATTCACCTTTCGATAGTCCACACACAACCATTGGGTACCGTCTGGTTTAGTACCATCACTATGGGTGAGCTCCATTGGCTGCAACCCACTTCAATTATGCCATTCTTCAGCATACTCTCAATCTCTTTGTTAATCTGTGCCAATTTTGAAGGATTATGTCTATATGGATGTTGTTTGATAGGAACAGCATTTCCCACATCTACATCATGTATAGCCATTTTAGTACTTCCCAATTTATCTACAAACTTGCCCATGTGATATCAATACCTCTTTCAGGTCAGTTCGTTTTTCCTCTGGAAGGTAACTTAACAATTCATCCCAATTTTTAAGAACATCCTCATTTTCCAATTTAATTTGAGGTATGTCAAATTCACAGTCATCTGGATTTGATTCGTCACTGAGTTAGAATCATTAAAACCTCCTTTTTCTCTCCTTCCCTTTCAAAGTACCTTTTAAGCATATTCACATGACACACTCGGTGAGTCTTCCTTCTATCTGGTGTTTTTACCACATAATTCACCTCACTTAATTTCCTTTCAATCTGATACGGTCCACAAAACCTAGCTTTTAAAGGTTCACCTACCACTGGTAACAACACTAAAACTTTATCCCCACTGGCAAAACTACCAACTTTGGATTTCTTGTCCGCTACCCATTTCATCACATTTTGTGCAACTTTCAAATGTTGTCTAGCCAATTCACCTGCTCTATTTAATCGTTCCCTAAAATTTGACACGTAATCCAATAGTGTAATTTCCGATTTCACACTCATCAATTTTTCCTTAATCAATTTAAGTGGTCCTCTTACCTCATGACCAAAAATTAGTTCAAAAGGACTAAATTTGGTCGACTCATTAGGTGCATCCCTAATTGCAAACAATACGAATGGGATTCCTTTATCCCAATCCTCTGGATAATCTTGACAATACGCCCTCAACATTGTCTTTAATGTCTGATGCCACCTTTCTAACGCTCCCTGCGATTCTGGATGGTATGCAGTTGATTTAAATTGTTTTATTCCTAAGCTAACCATAACTTCTTTGAATAACTTTGAAATAAAATTTGTTCCTTGATCCGATTGAATTTCTGTGGGTAGTCCATATCTGGTAAAGAATTTATGTAACTCCTCCACAATCCTTTTAGCTGTAATATTACGTACTGGAATGGCCTCTGGAAACCTAGTAGATACATCCATTACAGTCAAAAGATATTGATTCCCACTTTTTGTTTTAGGAAGTGGTCCTACACAATCGATAAGGACCCTTGTAAAAGGTTCCTCAAATACTGGAATGGGTATTAAGGGTGCTGGTTTTATCACTGCTTGAGGTTTCCCTATCACTTAACATGTGTGACATGATTGACAAAATTTAACTACATCTTTATGTAGTCCAGGCCAATAAAAATGTTTCTGGATTTTAGCTGGAGTTTTCCTTATTTGCAAATGACCTCCCACTGGTACCTCATGTGCAATTCGCAACACCTCCTTTCTATACCCTACCGGCAATACTATTTGATGAACTTCTGCCCACTTTTCATCCGCCTGCATATGTACAGGTCTCCATTTTCTCATCAAGACATTTTTACGGTAATAACACTCTGGTATACTCTCAGATTCCTCTTTCTGATATATCCATTTTATTTCTATATCTTTCTGTTGTAACTGCGCCAATTTTCCTGAACTAAAAATATCCGCCTCATCCTCCACCTGTTCTTGTTCTTTTTCAACCATCTGATCAAAAATCGTTTCGGATAATTGCACTTCAACTTCATCTTCACTCTTTGATTTCTCCTCTTGTCTTAACCTGTGACTTTGCGACCTTGTTACTACACAATCCGGATAAATCCCATGATATTCGTCCTTTAACACTTCAGTTGACTGATTTTCCACTGGCTTATCAACCACAGTAGGCATCACTCCCACCTGCGTCCAGCTATATCATTACCCAAGATAAACTGTATTCCTGGACAAGATTGTTTATCTATTACTCCTACTACCACTTCACCACTCTTCACTGGACTTTCCAACCTTACCTTATATAATGGAACGCTACTCCTCTCACCCTGAATTCCACCCATCACCACCTTTTCTGGCAACATTCTTCCCAAACTACACAATTCCTCATCTCTTACCATTAAAGATTGACTAGCCCCTGTATCTCTTCAAATTGTGACTTCTTTACCTGCTCCTCCTGATACACATGAGTAAACTTTACCCACACAAGTAAATTCTTTAAAGACATCTGGCACCTTCTTAACCATTACTTCTTGAACAGGCTGTACAATCGTTTGCACCTCCTTTGCTTCCCTTGGGCTTTCCTTTACCACTCTAACAAACCCCACCGTCTTATCCTGTTTTTCCACATCAGCCTTCCCAGTGCTTTTCTTCAACCACCGACACTGACTTTACATGGCCTAGTTTATTACAGTGAAAACATTTGAAACTTTTCATTTCTTTTCCACCCTCCTGGATTTCTTTTTTAATCTGAGGTACACTCTCTTTATTGTCTCCTATCAGATCACCTTTACCACTTTTTCTCATGTCCTCAGTTTCTATCCCTCACCGGCTGAAACTGATGTCGGAAACCAATCTTTTATTTATGAACTAATTCATAATCATCTGCCATTTCCGCTGCTAATCTCACAGTTTTAACCCTCTGTTCTTCCACATGAGTTCTCACTACATCAGGAATTGAATTTTTAAACTCCTCCAAAAGTATAATTTCTCTGAGAGCTTCATACGTTTGGTCAATTTTCAAAGCCCTTATCCACCTATCAAAATTACTCTGTTTGAACCTTTCAAACTCCATGTATGTTTGACCAAATTCTTTCCTTATATTTCTAAACCTTTGTCTGTAAGCTTCAGGCACTAGCTCATATGCACTTAAGATGGATTTCTTCATCTCCTCATACGTTCCAGATACCTCCTCCGGTAGTGATGCAAACACTTCACTAGCTCTACCTACCAGCTTTGTTTGAATCAGTAACACCCACATGTCCTGTGGCCATTTCATTTGTTTAGATACCTACTCAAATGATATGAAAAAGGCTTCCACTTCCTTCTCGTCAAACCTTGGCAATGCTTGGACATATTTAAATCGATTCCCACCAAGCCTTCGACTATGACGCTCTTTCTCACTCTCCTCCTCACCATCATCCAACTATATGTTTCCCTTTACGTCTGCCAATTTTAACTGATTGTCATGTTTCATGGCCATTTTCTGAAGTTCAAGCTCCCTCTCTTTATCTTTTTCCCTGATCTGTATCTCCCTTTCTTTTTGTTTTTGTTCTGTTAGGGCTATTCTTTGTTTTCTCCTTTCTTCTCTCTCCTTTTCTTTTTCCTCTCTCTCTTTCTTTTTCCTCTCACTCTCTTATTCAAGCCGCTTTAATTCTTTCTCATGGTCCATTTGTTTAATTTGCAACTGAATTTTTGCCATTTCCAATGAGTCAAACTGTATCTCAGGCAACTTTAAATGCTTAACCACCGCCATAATTACCTCATCTTTTCACATTTTGTCAGGTAATGTTAACAGCAATGTTCTTGCCAAATCTAACAGTCTGCTTTTCCTTTCTGTCCGTAACGTACTACGTGAGACATTCTCTATTCACAACACTCTCTCCACTTAAACTAAAATACCACACCTGAAAAGCAATAATCCTTCACTGTCTTTAAGTTCACAAAAGCCAATCCAATAGATAGACTTTTATCCTCCTCGAGCCCCCAATTGTTATGGGAGAGGCGTTTTCAGAACCCCAAAATGTATCATGGAGTTCAACCAACCTCTCCCTTTAATGTATTTGTTGCTTTTCCTAGCACACGGCTTGTTCCCGAGGAGTGGGATTACAATTATGGACACGTAGGTTTTTAAACACAAAACAATGTTTATTCCATGAACTCAACTTAACATCTTGAATAAACATTGGATCTCTTAACACCCCTTACTTCAAAGATAACTCAGAAAATATTGCAACAGTAAATAATTCCTCAAAATGTTCCTTCAAACTTCCAAGAGACTTAACACCTTTAAACGGAATCACATCAGATTAAAGGCTTTACTATTAGAACATAGAACAATACAGCGCAGTACAGGCCCTTCGGCCCACGATGTTGCACCGAAACAAAAGCCATCTAACCTACACTATGCCATTATCATCCATATGTTTATCCAATAAACTTTTAAATGCCCTCAATGTTGGCGAGTTCACTACTGTAGCAGGTAGGGCATTCCACGGCCTCACTACTCTTTGCGTAAAGAACCTACCTCTGACCTCTGTCCTATATCTATTACCCCTCAGTTTAAAGTTATGTCCCCTCGTGCCAGCCATATCCATCCGCGGGAGAAGGCTCTCACTGTCCACCCTATCCAACCCCCTATTATGAGTTTAAATCACCCAAATGATCCAGAGATAGTCTTTTATGGCAGAGATCCATCTCACTGCAAACACACACTCCCAAGCTCTTTTCAAAACTGCAAAACTAAACTGCAAAATGGTTGACCTGAGCTCCACCCACTCTCTGACATCACTGTTTTCTTAAAGGTACATTGCTTAAACATCCATGTCTTAAAGGTACTCTCACATGACAGTTAGCTGCTAGTATCTTTTTTTTGCTCCCTCCTTGCCTTTTTTCAATTCCCTTCTGGCCAGCCTGATTCTCCATTGTATTTTCTACCTGTCATACATGTACTACTTCCTTTCCAACTTCACCTCTAACTCTCTACCTATCATCCAGTCTGCTCCAGGTTTGATTTGACCTACCTAAGGAAATATACCTTTACATTTCCTGCAATACTGCCTCTTTGAAAGTAGCCCATTGTTCAGCCACAGTCTTTTCCGCCAACATTTAACTCCAACTCGCTCGACTCGGATGCATTCTCATTGCATCAAAGTTGATTTTCCCCCATATAATTATCCTTGCTCTGGATTGCCCCGTGTCCTTGTCCATGACCAACGTAAACCTTGTGATACAATGGTCACTGTCCCCGAAATGCTCTCCCACTGTTATTTGATCCACTTGGACCAACCCATTCCCCAGAAGCAGGTCCGACAGTGCCTGCCCTCCTGTTTAACCGGAAATGTACTGCTGCAGAATTGATTTTCAACATCCTACAGGAATTCCTGCCCCTCTTGTACTTTTGCACTATTCCTATTCCAGTCTACACTTGGATAATTGAAGTCACCCATTATAATGACTCTATAATTCTTGCACCTCTCTGTAATTTCTTTGCAAATTTGTTCTTTTACATCCCTTCCACTAATTTATTGTCTGTATACCACAACAATCAACATTATTGCACCTTTTCCATTTGTTTCCTCTACAGAGAAATTCTGTCCTCTGGAACATCATCTCTTTCCAATGCTGTAATACCATCTTGAATCAATACAACTTCCCCTCCCCTTTTCTTCCTTTCTTGCTTCTAATCATAATTACATTTGTGAACCTGTGCCCGTAGTTCACCAATCTTATTAACCACACTCCGCTCATTTACATAAATGTACATTGATCCTGGTTTAGGCTTTTTAACTTTACCCCTTACTCTGGCCCCCTCTAGTGACTTACTATACCCTACTCTAGTTCTGTACTCTCACTCTCTCGCGCCCCCTCTCACTCTCTCGCGCCCCCTCTCACTCTCTCGCGCCCCCTCTCGCTCTCTCGCGCCCCCTCTCGCTCTCTCGCGCCCCCTCTCGCTCTCTCGCGCCCCCTCTCGCTCTCTCGCGCCCCCTCTCGCTCTCTCGCGCCCCCTCTCGCTCTCTCGCGCCCCCTCTCGCTCTCTCGCGCCCCCTCTCGCTCTCTCGCGCCCCCTCTCGCTCTCTCGCGCCCCCTCTCGCTCTCTCGCGCCCCCTCTCGCTCTCTCGCGCCCCCTCTCGCTCTCTCGCGCCCCCTCTCGCTCTCTCGCGCCCCCTCTCGCTCTCTCGCGCCCTCTCTCGCGCCCCCTCTCGCTCTCTCGCGCCCCCTCTCGCTCTCTCGCGCCCCCTCTCGCTCTCTCGCGCCCCCTCTCGCTCTCTCGCGCCCCCTCTCGCTCTCTCGCGCCCCCTCTCGCTCTCTCGCGCCCCCTCTCGCTCTCTCGCGCCCCCTCTCGCTCTCTCGCGCCCCCTCTCGCTCTCTCGCGCCCCCTCTCGCTCTCTCGCGCCCCCTCTCGCTCTCTCGCGCCCCCTCTCGCTCTCTCGCGCCCCCCTCTCGCTCTCTCGCGCCCCCCTCTCGCTCTCTCGCGCCCCCTCTCGCTCTCTCGCGCCCCCTCTCGCTCTCTCGCGCCCCCTCTCGCTCTCACGCGCCCCCTCTCGCTCTCTCGCGCCCCCTCTCGCTCTCTCGCGCCCCCCTCTCGCTCTCTCGCGCCCCCTCTCGCTCTCTCGCGCCCCCTCTCGCTCTCTCGCGCCCCCTCTCGCTCTCTCGCGCCCCCTCTCGCTCTCTCGCGCCCCCTCTCGCTCTCTCGCGCCCCCCTCTCGCTCTCTCGCGCCCCCTCTCGCTCTCTCGCGCCCCCTCTCGCTCTCTCGCGCCCCCTCTCGCTCTCTCGCGCCCCCTCTCGCTCTCTCGCGCCCCCTCTCGCTCTCTCGCGCCCCCTCTCGCTCTCTCGCGCCCCCTCTCGCTCTCTCGCGCCCCCTCTCGCTCTCTCGCGCCCCCTCTCGCTCTCTCGCGCCCCCTCTCGCTCTCTCGCGCCCCCTCTCGCTCTCTCGCGCCCCCTCTCGCTCTCTCGCGCCCCCTCTCGCTCTCTCGCGCCCCCTCTCGCTCTCTCGCGCCCCCTCTCGCTCTCTCGCGCCCCCTCTCGCTCTCTCGCGCCCCCTCTCGCTCTCTCGCGCCCCCTCTCGCTCTCTCGCGCCCCCTCTCGCTCTCTCGCGCCCCCTCTCGCTCTCTCGCGCCCCCTCTCGCTCTCTCGCGCCCCCTCTCGCTCTCTCGCGCCCCCTCTCGCTCTCTCGCGCCCCCTCTCGCTCTCTCGCGCCCCCTCTCGCTCTCTCGCGCCCCCTCTCGCTCTCTCGCGCCCCCTCTCGCTCTCTCGCGCCCCCTCTCGCTCTCTCGCGCCCCCTCTCGCTCTCTCGCGCCCCCTCTCGCTCTCTCGCGCCCCCTCTCGCTCTCTCGCGCCCCCTCTCGCTCTCTCGCGCCCCCTCTCGCTCTCTCGCCCCCCTCTCGCTCTCTCGCGCCCCCTCTCGCTCTCTCGCGCCCCCTCTCGCTCTCTCGCGCCCCCTCTCGCTCTCTCGCGCCCCCTCTCGCTCTCTCGCGCCCCCTCTCGCTCTCTCGCGCCCCCTCTCGCTCTCTCGCGCCCCCTCTCGCTCTCTCGCGCCCCCTCTCGCTCTCTCGCGCCCCCTCTCGCTCTCTCGCGCCCCCTCTCGCTCTCTCGCGCCCCCTCTCGCTCTCTCGCGCCCCCTCTCGCTCTCTCGCGCCCCCTCTCGCTCTCTCGCGCCCCTCTCGCTCTCTCGCGCCCCCTCTCGCTCTCTCGCGCCCCCTCTCGCTCTCTCGCGCCCCCTCTCGCTCTCTCGCGCCCCCTCTCGCTCTCTCGCGCCCCCTCTCGCTCTCTCGCGCCCCCTCTCGCTCTCTCGCGCCCCCTCTCGCTCTCTCGCGCCCCCTCTCGCTCTCTCGCGCCCCCTCTCGCTCTCTCGCGCCCCCTCTCGCTCTCTCGCGCCCCCTCTCGCTCTCTCGCGCCCTCTCGCGCCCCCTCTCGCTCTCTCGCGCCCCCTCTCGCTCTCTCGCGCCCCCTCTCGCTCTCTCGCGCCCCCTCTCGCTCTCTCGCGCCCCCTCTCGCTCTCTCGCGCCCCCTCTCGCTCTCTCGCGCCCCCTCTCGCTCTCTCGCGCCCCCTCTCGCTCTCTCGCGCCCCCTCTCGCTCTCTCGCGCCCCCTCTCGCTCTCTCGCGCCCCTCTCGCTCTCTCGCGCCCCCTCTCGCTCTCTCGCGCCCCCTCTCGCTCTCTCGCGCCCCCTCTCGCTCTCTCGCGCCCCCTCTCGCTCTCTCGCGCCCCCTCTCGCTCTCTCGCGCCCCCTCTCGCTCTCTCGCGCCCCCTCTCGCTCTCTCGCGCCCCCTCTCGCTCTCTCGCGCCCCCTCTCGCTCTCTCGCGCCCCCTCTCGCTCTCTCGCGCCCCCTCTCGCTCTCTCGCGCCCCCTCTCGCTCTCTCGCGCCCCCCTCTCGCTCTCTCGCGCCCCCTCTCGCTCTCTCGCGCCCCCTCTCGCTCTCTCGCGCCCCCTCTCGCTCTCTCGCGCCCCCTCTCGCTCTCTCGCGCCCCCTCTCGCTCTCTCGCGCCCCCTCTCGCTCTCTCGCGCCCCCTCTCGCTCTCTCGCGCCCCCTCTCGCTCTCTCGCGCCCCCTCTCGCTCTCTCGCGCCCCCTCTCGCTCTCTCGCGCCCCCTCTCGCTCTCTCGCGCCCCCTCTCGCGCTCTCTCGCGCCCCTCTCGCGCCCCCTCTCGCTCTCTCGCGCCCCCTCTCGCTCTCTCGCGCCCCTCTCGCTCTCTCGCGCCCCTCTCGCTCTCTCGCGCCCCTCTCGCTCTCTCGCGCCCCCTCTCGCTCTCTCGCGCCCCCTCTCCCTCTCTCGCGCCCCCTCTCCCTCTCTCGCGCCCCCTCTCCCTCTCTCGCGCCCCCTCTCCCTCTCTCGCGCCCCCTCTCCCTCTCTCGCGCCCCCTCTCCCTCTCTCGCGCCCCCTCTCCCTCTCTCGCGCCCCTCTCCCTCTCTCGCGCCCCCTCTCCCTCTCTCGCGCCCCCTCTCCCTCTCTCGCGCCCCTCTCCCTCTCTCGCGCCCCCTCTCCTCTCTCGCGCCCCCTCTCCCTCTCTCGCGCCCCCTCTCCCTCTCTCGCGCCCCCCTCTCCCTCTCTCGCGCCCCCTCTCCCTCTCTCGCGCCCCCTCTCCCTCTCTCGCGCCCCTCTCCCTCTCTCGCGCCCCCTCTCCCTCTCTCGCGCCCCCTCTCCCTCTCTCGCGCCCCCTCTCCCTCTCTCGCGCCCCCTCTCCCTCTCTCGCGCCCCCTCTCCCTCTCTCGCGCCCCCTCTCCCTCTCTCGCGCCCCCTCTCCCTCTCTCGCGCCCCCCTCTCCCTCTCTCGCGCCCCCTCTCCCTCTCTCGCGCCCCCTCTCCCTCTCTCGCGCCCCCTCTCCCCTCTCTCGCGCCCCCTCTCCCCTCTCTCGCGCCCCCTCTCCCTCTCTCGCGCCCCCTCTCCCTCTCTCGCGCCCCCTCTCCCTCTCTCGCGCCCCCTCTCCCTCTCTCGCGCCCCCTCTCCCTCTCTCGCGCCCCCTCTCCCTCTCTCGCGCCCCCTCTCCCTCTCTCGCGCCCCCTCTCCCTCTCTCGCGCCCCCTCTCCCTCTCTCGCGCCCCCTCTCCCTCTCTCGCGCCCCCCTCTCCCTCTCTCGCGCCCCCTCTCCCTCTCTCGCGCCCCCCTCTCCTCTCTCGCGCCCCCTCTCCCTCTCTCGCGCCCCTCTCCCTCTCTCGCGCCCCCTCTCCCTCTCTCGCGCCCCCTCTCCCTCTCTCGCGCCCCCTCTCCCTCTCTCGCGCCCCCTCTCCCTCTCTCGCGCCCCCTCTCCTCTCTCGCGCCCCCTCTCCCTCTCTCGCGCCCCCTCTCCCTCTCTCGCGCCCCCTCTCCCTCTCTCGCGCCCCCTCTCCCTCTCTCGCGCCCCCTCTCCCTCTCTCGCGCCCCCTCTCCCCTCTCTCGCGCCCCCCTCTCGCGCCCCCTCTCGCGCCCCCTCTCGCGCCCCCTCTCGCGCCCCCTCTCGCGCCCCCTCTCGCGCCCCCTCTCGCGCCCCCTCTCGCGCCCCCTCTCGCGCCCCCTCTCGCGCCCCCTCTCGCGCCCCCTCTCGCGCCCCCTCTCGCGCCCCCTCTCGCGCCCCTCTCGCGCCCCCTCTCGCGCCCCCTCTCGCGCCCCCTCTCGCGCCCCCTCTCGCGCCCCCTCTCGCGCCCCCTCTCGCGCCCCCTCTCGCGCCCCCTCTCGCGCCCCCCTCTCGCGCCCCCTCTCGCGCCCCCTCTCGCGCCCCCTCTCGCGCCCCCTCTCGCGCCCCCTCTCGCGCCCCCTCTCGCGCCCCCTCTCGCGCCCCCTCTCGCGCCCCCTCTCGCGCCCCCTCTCGCTCTCTCGCGCCCCCCTCTCGCCTCTCTCGCGCCCCCTCCCGCTCTCTCGCGCCCCCTCCGCTCTCTCGCGCCCCCTCCCGCTCTCTCGCGCCCCCTCCCGCTCTCTCGCGCCCCCTCCCGCTCTCTCGCGCCCCCTCCCGCTCTCTCGCGCCCCCTCTCGCTCTCTCGCGCCCCCTCTCGCTCTCTCGCGCCCCCTCTCGCTCTCTCGCGCCCCCTCTCGCTCTCTCGCGCCCCCTCTCGCTCTCTCGCGCCCCCTCTCGCTCTCTCGCGCCCCCTCTCGCTCTCTCGCGCCCCCTCTCGCTCTCTCGCGCCCCCTCTCGCTCTCTCGCGCCCCCTCTCGCTCTCTCGCGCCCCCTCTCGCTCTCTCGCGCCCCCTCTCGCTCTCTCGCGCCCCCTCTCGCTCTCTCGCGCCCCCTCTCGCTCTCTCGCGCCCCCTCTCGCTCTCTCGCGCCCCCTCTCGCTCTCTCGCGCCCCCTCTCGCTCTCTCGCGCCCCCTCTCGCTCTCTCGCGCCCCCTCTCGCTCTCTCGCGCCCCCTCTCGCTCTCTCGCGCCCCCTCTCGCTCTCTCGCGCCCCCTCTCGCTCTCTCGCGCCCCCTCTCGCTCTCTCGCGCCCCCTCTCGCTCTCTCGCGCCCCCTCTCGCTCTCTCGCGCCCCCTCTCGCTCTCTCGCGCCCCCTCTCGCTCTCTCGCGCCCCCTCGCGCCCTCTCGCGCCCTCTCGCGCCCTCTCGCGCCCTCTCGCCCTCTCACGCCCTCTCGCCCTCTCACGCCCTCTCGCCCTCTCACGCCCTCTCACGCCCTCTCGCCCTCTCACGCCCTCTCTCTCTCGCCCTCTCTCTCTCGCCCTCTCTCTCTCGCCCTCTCTCTCTCTCTCGCCCTCTCTCTCTCTCTCGCCCTCTCTCTCTTTCCCTCTCTCTCTCTCGCCCTCTCTCTCTCTCTCGCCCTCTCTCTCTCTCTCTCTCGCCCTCTCTCTCGCCCTCTCTCTCTCTCTCGCCCTCTCTCTCTCTCTCGCCCTCTCTCTCTCTCTCTCTCGCCCTCTCTCTCTCTCGCCCTCTCTCTCTCCCACACCCCCGCTCTCTCTCTCCCTCAACCCCTCCCTCAAGACCCAAAAGAGGTGTTTTTTTTGGTGTATTGGACATTCTGAACTCTCCCTTTGTGTACCCAAACAGGCGCCGAGTGTGCCGACTAAGAGATTTTCACAGTAACTTCATTGCAGTGTTAATGTAAGCCTCCTTTTGAGACTAATAAAGATTATTATTATTGAGCCTGGCAACCAACCTGTCAGGTTGGGATTCAAGGGAAGCCACTGAACCCTCTAGGCGAAAGCAGCTCTCCCTCTGCTCCACTGACTACTGTCTAAAGGCAGAAGCTTTTAGACCCTGAAAGAACAAGTTGTCTCTCTCGCTCTCACTCGCCTATTTCTCTGAGTCTGTAGCGAAAACCATTACATTCGAAAGAAAAGCTAACACGCACCTGATGGCCTGGATTGAAAATGAAACCAACTGGAACGTGTCCATCTGATCAACGACTGTTATTCTTTTACTTTCATCATTATTTTACACCCCTCTTTCCCCTCTGTGTTTGTTTGTCTGTGTGTGCATGTAGAGGGTGGAGTGAGTTAAAGGGGTGGGGTTAAAGGGGTGGGGTTAGAGATTTGATTGTGATTAACCAGTTATACTTGTTGCCTTTTTAATTATAGTTACTGTTAATAAAAAGTTATTTGTTTGAATTGACAAACCTTATGACTACTTATTGTCAGCCGAAGACATCGATTAGTTTAAAATACAAGCTAATTTCAACTGTGTTGCGCCTCTGGGTCAAGTGGGGGAGGTAATTGAGCACGCACTGGCCCAGGGTGCCATAACATTCTCTGTCTGCGCTTTTAGCCCCCGCTATCCCTGCTGTCCTCACTGACTCTTGGAGTGTGCTCCCGCTCTCACTCCCCGTGCTTTTAGCCCTTTGCTGTCCTCACTGACTCTCGGAGTGAACTCCTGCTCTCTCTCAATCTCGCTCTCTCTCGCTCTACGATTTTAGTCCCCGCTGTTCTCACAGACCCTCGGAGTGAACTCCTACTCTCTCTTTCTCTGCGCTTTTAGCCCCCACTAAGTTGTTGCTGACTCTTGAGGGGATGATATGATTTAGAAATTGGTTAAGGGATAAATATTAGGATCCAGGGAGAATTCTGCTGCTTGCAGGAACTTTTGAGAGGATAGATGAAGCTTTGATTAAAGTGTCATCAGAAAGACACCAGCTCCAACAGTGCAGCACACCATCAAGACTGTACTGTCAAGCTTGATTATGTGCTTAAGTCTCTGAAATTGGACTTACACCAATTCCCTTCTGACCCTGAAGTGAGAATGCAACCACTGTGTCAAAGCTAACAGCTTAATGCTTGTCCGAGGACGTAAAAGAGGAGAAGCTGCCAATTGATCCATAAGATTGCAAATTCTAAAGCCATTTTCTTCTATTGTATCATACTACTTGTATAGTATTTTATAGTGTTTTGTATTTCAAACATTTTGTGCATGGTGACGGTAAGATGGTTCATGTGACTGAAATTTTGGTACAGTGATACTGATTTGTTTTTCTGCAACAGGTGAAAGACCGAGGGCCTGAAGCTACTCGTCGTTTTTTCAACTGGTTTTATTGGTCAATTAATTTGGGCGCCATTGTCTCATTGGGTGGCATTTCATATATTCAACAGAATTGTAGCTTTCTCCTCGGATATATTATCCCTACTGTTTGCATGGGGATCTCTTTCCTTACCTTTGCGTGTGGCAAATCAGTCTTCATCTCAAAGCCACCTGACGGCAGTTCCTTCTCCGACCTGTTCAGGATCCTTTTTTACTCCTGCTTTTCAAGGAAACCCAATCATGAACAAAATCCCAGGTAAAGGTTGCATGGTTATCATTAGTATTTTAAACATTATATTTTGAGGATATGCTGTGCGGCTAATCCAGTTTGTGCCATCAATTGTCTCTTTCTGCTCTTTTTTTGTATTGCATATTATACATATTTGCAAGTACAAAGTTTGCGAAAACAATTCGCACTGAACGGGTTTTATGTGGAATTTGAAGAGTTGTGCTGGTATAATGTTACATCAAGAACTTGCACTCATATACGACCTTGTATCTCAACTGTTCACATTTAAAAGGAAAACATTTTTAGAAGCACAGTTAATGCTGTATTGAACTTCAAAATCCACACTATCGTCCCACTTTACAGCTTATTACAATCCCAGACCAGACCCCAACAGTGGCTCGGATACTGGACCAAAACCTCATTATTTTAGTTTATTTTGTAAGCTTGTGCAAAAAGAATACTTTATTCCAGGAGTGACTGCATGAAGAAATACGTATTTGGTATTTTTAAAACCAAACTTTATTATTAACACAGTATTAAAATCTTTAACTTCGCACCCAAAAATAGCTTACAATTGTCCCTTGCGTAATATTACTCCACTCGCTATTAAACAGCAAGAAAAAAACATACGGCACTTAATCCATCCTACATTCCAATGGCACAGAGTAATACTTGCTTTCCAGAACAGATTTGGCTCATGTTAAAATCACTGCAGACTCTGGCTGGATGTCTTCAAGAAGCTGTTTCAACTGGTTTATTTCCGCTCTCTTTCCCCCCCCCCCCCCCCCTGTCCTCTGATAAGTCTGCACTGTTTTAAATACTATTCTTTTTTTTGATTATCCTACTTTGGGAACAAAAGACCTTACTTGTGGATTCGTGTTAGCCAGATCAGAAGTTGACTCAAAATCTTTCTCACTGTCTGAACATCTTAGCTCCACCCAGCAATGACATCTGAAAAGGCTGAAAACACATTAACTCCCCAGGGACTTCTCCTACTCAAACAACAGTGCATTAGCTCAAGCTTTTGATGGTCAATTTCACATCTAACTCCTAAAAGCTTTTAACTCTTGAATTGCCAAATAATAATCCAATATATCTACAATCCTACATTTGTCACAAGCTGTTAAATTGCATTGGGAGTTTAGAACATAAGAAATAGGAGCAGGAGTAGACCATTTGGCCCTTGAGCCTGCTCTGCCATTCAATAAGATCATGGCTGATCTGATTATGGCCTTAGTTCCATTTTTCTGCTTACCCCCATAATCCTTGACTCAGCTTTGGGCATATTCAGTGACCCAGCCTCCAACACTTGCTGGGGAAAAATTCAGACGACTAAAGATTCTCCGAGAAGAAATCCCTCCTCATCACCACCTTAAGTGGGAAATCCAACTTATTTTGAAACTGTGACTTCTAGTTCAAGATTCCTGTTGGCATCTACCCTGTCAAGCCCCCCTCAGAATCAATATTTTTGATAAACAATCATCAGGATGCTACTTGTTTTAACTTGTTTTCATATTTTAATGTTGCATCTTTAGCCTAGCTATTGTATTTTTAAGGAACTTTGGATAATGTGTTTTCATTAAATGTAATTTTATCTATTCCTGGCAGGATGTTCTTGTTTAACACATTCTGAAGGCTGATAGTGTTTATTTAACACTTTTGTAAGCAACAGGAACTATAAAATATTTATTTTTGCTTTCAGCCAGAGCAATAGGATTTACCCACCACCTATTCAACCAGGTTTTCTGGATTTCGCCAAGACTGTCTATGGTGGACGATTTCAAGAGAACAAGGTGGAGGATGTGAAGTCCTTTGCCAAAATTATTCCAGTATTCCTGGC
The DNA here is from genome assembly GCF_047496885.1 of Scyliorhinus torazame. Classification (NCBI taxonomy): domain Eukaryota; kingdom Metazoa; phylum Chordata; class Chondrichthyes; order Carcharhiniformes; family Scyliorhinidae; genus Scyliorhinus; species Scyliorhinus torazame. The sequence continues at coordinate 62,007,279 of NC_092707.1, forward strand.
ACTCATTCCTTACTGGACAGTTTATTTCCAGGTCAGATGTCATTTGTATGCCGTTAATGGACAGAATATTGAATTGTATGCACTGTACATTATTTAAACATTAAAACTGTGTGTATGTCATAAGTCTGTTTTACATATTTAATTCTTCAATGCATCATATACAAGCAAGTTATAAACAGAATTCATAATCTTTTTGGGAGAGAGCATTGTGTGTAGCTAATACTGAAGTTTTCTTTGTCTTTGTTTTATAGATGCAAACCACATATGTTCTACAGAGTCTGCACCTACAGATCCCAACATTTTTTGACAGTCATAATAACAGCAACGTTAGCAATTCGTTTGCAAGCTGCAATCATCACATGGTAAGATCCAATTTTAAAGCCAGTCCTGCCTCATGCTTTTTGAAAGAATACATGTGTTTAGGATAATGGTTTTGAAAGCAGGCCTATCAAGTGTCAGAAGGCAGTTTTCATATATAATCTTTTCCAATAGTGTGTTAATGTACAACTGGGACTGGTGCTGCTTGCATTTGGACAGGTGTCCAAAAGAGTCCTTACATCATACATCTCCATATTTTGGGGCACTTTTTTTGGGAATGGAACCCTAGGACAGCATAAGAAGTAGCAAAGAATTAATGTTGTTAGTCTCAGGTAGGCTTAGTCCTGTCCCAAGAAAGGGAGGAATGAATGCTAAAACTGCACGTTGATGTGAGGTTTAGAGAATTTCTTTTTAAAAATTATGATATTTTTATGTTACGGTGTAAGTTTCATTGCTAATATATGTAATGCAGTATGTCAACAATCATCTGAAATAGTGTCTAGTTTTCATCCTCTCGTGATGGTCATATCGAGGTCCTGGAAAAGACTTGAAGGAGGTTCAGTAGAACAATCCTAGTTTAAATCCCCCTCAGTTATCATAATAGGCATAAAGAACTGGGTCTTATTTTTCATCAGGAAATGTTAGACTTTGGATTGATATTGAAATGTTGAAAATGACAAAGGCTATGTGTGGACAGACTGTTTGAACTAGTTAGATGAAGGAAAGAAAACAAGGGATCATGGACGTAAGCTATATAGGCTTAAATTTCAGGAGATTTCCCTTACACAAAAGGTTATCATTGTGTACAACAAGTTGCCAGCATATGTCATGAGCACAGACTCTGTGGAACAGTTTCAAAAGGAACTAAATGAGTTTCTTGATGTTGCTATATATAAAAGATAGACTTGATGTTTGGATATTTACCTCATGGCCATTGTGAAGTTCTGAACAGATTTTGATTGCCTTGAGGAGTCAGAGGAGTTTCCCACATGTTGTTTCTCTGAATTGGTTTAAGATTGTTTTTATTTGGGTGGCACGCGGCGCAGTAGTTAGCACTGGGACTACGGCGCTGAGGACCTGGGTTCGAATACCAGCCCTGGGTCACTGTCCGTGTGGAGTTTGCACATTCTCCCCATGTCTGCGTGGGTTTCACCCCCACAACCCAAAAATGTGCTGGTTAGGTGGATTGGCCATGCTAAATTGCCCCTTAATTGGAAAAAAAATAATTGGGCACTCTAAATTTATTTTTAAAAAGATTGTTTTTATTTGCGTTACCTCTTCCAGGGGATTGCATGACTGCCAGTGGGAGAGCACTGGGGGTCATGATGCATTGTAATTGGAGCAGACGTGATAGACAAACCAAGCCTTTCCTTTGTGCCTGTTTGTATGTAAATCAACACGACTTCCAGGATGACTGAGCATTTGATTGTGGTGCTTTTTGATGTTTTAGTTGTAGCTTTTCCCTACTTGAATTAATTCATATCATTCAGTTCAGGGCTCCTTTAATGCAAATTTAAGCCAGGATTTTTTTCCATCGAGCATTTTGAATGTGTAATGGAGTATGATACTTGCAATATCTCTACCTGCGAAGATTTATGGATCAGTAATTGGTTGTTAATGGGAACATGTTAAAGGAGGGTATATGTTTACGTGAGAAAAAAGCTTTAACTTCAGAATTAGGTAACTGACCTTCCAATTGAGGTTGCCTTTTCCTTCACATTTTCTAAGGGCATTTGAGGAAATGGAACATCGTTGCTTAATATGGGTTGTCAGGAGCCTTGCTTAACAATCTTGGGCAGTTTAAAATTTTAAAGTTCTGTTCAAGTAGTTTAACATTTCAGCTTATAAAATGAGGTGTTTGGATATTTATTTACAATTCAATATTGTAACACATCTAAGGTATAGAAAGCTGTACATATTTCTTCATCCGTTACATACTTCTGCTACAGTTGACATTGACTTGTGGACATTTGTGCCTTATCCAAACACAAAACCTGCGATAAGTGCCTCTTTGGAATAAGTTTAAGTTTACCAAACAATGCACCTTCACAGTCTGTGACGTTCTGTGAAAACACATCAAAAACAAGGCCTTTAAACTTAGCTAGGTAATGTATTCACCAAAGCTTGGTGACATTCTGTAAACTTTGATGTATAAGTGGTACACCAAGGAAAATATAATTTGGAAGTGCCAATGTCTTCTTTCTAAAAGCTGCAAAATGAGTGCGAACATACATTGCATTCAGTTAAGGATCTTGGTGTTCTGCTCTATTATGAGAATCAGGCTTGCATAACTATACTTCTCCAATTTGACTAACAAAACATTGTGACAATTATTGCTACTTTCTCTTCCCATTCTTCCAGCTCTCCTGAAAGAGCTGGTATGCAGAGTTCTCTTAATTTTAATGGAGGATTTTTAAAAAATGTACACCTGTTTTCTAATCATTAGTGCATTACCTGTCATCTGATCCAGCACAATCTAATGTAATGTAATAAAATCTGGGTTTACTCATTCATAATATAGATGGGTTTGAGTTTAACAGCTTTAGTGCCATTTCTATTTTATTTTAGTTCTGATTTAGTAATTGGGAGCAGGAAAACATCTTCGTCCTTTTTTCAATTTTTTGTCTTAACCTTTAACATAGATTAACATAGAATTTACAGTGCAGAAGCAGGCCATTTGGCCCATCGAGACTGGACCGGCTCTTGGAAAGAGCACCCTACCCAAGGTCAACACCTCCGCCCGATCCCCATAACCCAGTAACCCCACCCAACACTAAGGGCAATTTTGAACACTAAGGGCAATTTAATGTTTTTCAATTTGTTGTGTCACAAATATTGGGATTTCAGATGTAGTCCATGCCGTATGGGTTAAAGGACTGGGTTAGTATGTGACTGCTGCTGTCGGTTTGAAAGGCAGTAGGCTTTTTGGAGACGGATGCAATTAAAGCATCTCAAAAGTTGGGCTAATGGATTTTTGTTTATATAAATGAGGTTCCCTGGGGTGTAGATAATTAAATACAGCCTTAGAAGATTATGTAGTTCATGGGAGGAGCCAGGGCAGCAGTCCGATTTGAGTTTTCAGTTTTGAGTTCAGTTAAAGATTTGACTGTGAACAGACCAGCAGCTGCTCTCAAAACAACAAGTTGCATTTAAAAGTGGATTTTGACCCAAGGTGGGATTTGCTTGAGTGAAGGTAAAAGATAGCAGTTGGGATTTATTTCATTGTATTGCTGATTGTTTAATTATAAACTGTTTTCTTGTATAAGGTTCAAGTTATTTTGACCCTGTATTAGTAATAAAGTTTATTTTAGCATACCATATCCCTCTTTGTGCTTGGAATCACTCCTAGAGTGTGGTATCCCTTCCTCACAGCCTTTTTTTAAATAAATGATTTTTATTAAGGTTTTCATAAAATGTCAATAACAAAATGAAAAAAGAACCCAACAGGGTTAAGTACAAAACACAGTCTAGAAAAGCAACCCTCCATACCCCCTCCCCCCTGTACATAGATAATAAATTAACATTAACACCCCGACTTAACACAACAGGTATATACACCCCCTCAGACCCTTCAGTGTAAATAACAAAAACAAAAATAAAGTAACCCCCCCCCCCCCCCGAGTTGCTGCTGCCATTGACCAATGTCTACCGTTCTGCCAGGAAGTCTAAGAACGGTTGCCACCGCCTAAAGAACCCTTGAACCGACCCTCAAGGCGAATTTCACCCTCTCCAATTTAATGAACCCCACCATATCGCTGATCCAGGATTCCACACTTGGGGGCCTCGCATCCTTCCACTGACGCAGGGACGCAAAGGCCAGAATACCGGCCTCTTTCGCCTCCTGCACTCCCGGCTCCTCTGCCACCCCAAATATTGCGAGCCCCCAGCCCGGTTTGACCCTGGATCCTACCACCCTCTACACCGTCCTCGCTACGCCCTTCCAAAATTCCTCCAGCGCTGGGCATGCCCAGAACATATGGGTGTGGTTTGCTGAGCTCCCTGAGCACCTAACGCACCTGTCCTCACCCCCAAAAAACCGGCTCATCCTTGTCCCGGTCATGTGTGCCCTGTGCAGCACCTTAAACTGTATGAGGCCGAGCCTCGCGCACGATGAGGAAGAGTTCACCCTCCCTAGGGCATCTGCCCACGTCCCCTCCTCAATCCCCTCTCCCAACTCCTCCTCCCACTTACCTTTCACCTTCACCACCGAGGCTTCCTCCTCCTCCTGCATCACCTGGTAAGTTTCCGAGATCTTCCCCACTCCCACCCACCCTCCCGAGAGCACGCTGTCCTGTACTGTATGTACCTGTAAGTACCTGAAGGTGTTCCCCGGGGGAAGCCTGTACTTCTCCTCCAGCTCACCCAAGCTCGCGAACTTCCCGTCCACAAACAGGTCCCCCAACTTTCGTATCCCTGCCCTGTGCCACCCCGAAATCCCTCCACCTGTTCTCCCTGGGGTGAACCGGTGGTTCCCCTGTATTGGGGTCCACGTCGAGGCCCCAACTTCCCCCCCTATGCCCCCTCCACTGCCCCCAAATTTTGAGGGCAGCTGCCACCACTGGGCTCGTGGTATACCTCCTTGGAGGGAGCGGCAGCGGCGCCGTTGCCAGCGCCCCCAGATTCATACCCACAAAAGACGCTGTCTCCAGCCTCTTCCATGCAGCCCCCTCCATCACCCACTTGCGCACCATCGTCGCATTGGTGGCCCAGTAATACCCACAGAGATTGGGCAGCGCCAGTCCCCCCCTATCTCTACTCCGCTCCAGGAACACCCTTCTCACCCTCGGAGTCCCTCGCGCCCACACAAACCCCATTATACTCCTGTTAACCCGCCTAAAATGAGCCTTCGGGATAAACACGGGGAGGCACTGGAACAGGAACCTTGGGAGCACCGTCATTTTGATTGACTGCACCCTACCCGCCAAGGACAGCGGCAACGCGTCCCACCTCTTGAACTCCTCCTCCATTTGCTCCCCCAGCCTTGTAAAATTAAGCCTATGCAGGGCCCCTCAGCTCCTGGCCACCTGGACCCCCAAATACCTGAAGCTCCTCTCTGCCCTTTTTAGTGGGAGCACGCCAATCCCCCTCTCCTGGTCCCCTAGCTGAACTACGAACAGCTCGCTCTTCCCCATGTTGAGCTTGTACCCCGAAAAGTCCCCGAATTTCCTAAGAATCCTCATTACCTCCGGCATACCCCCCACCGGGTCCGCCACATACAGCAGCAGGTCGTCCGCATAGAGCAACACCCCATGCTCCTCTCCACCCCGCGCCAACCCCCTCCAGTTCCTTGACCCCCCTCAGTGCCATAGCCAGGGGTTCAATCGCCAGTGCGAAGAGCAGGGGGGACAGGGGACACCCCTGCCTCGTCCCTCGGTGCAACCGAAAGCACTCGGACCTCCTCCTGTTTGTGGCCACACTCGCTATCGGGACCTCTTACAACAGCCTAACCCACCTGACAAACCCCTCCCCAAGCCCGAACCTCTTCACCTCCCACAGTTACCCCCACGCTACCCTATCGAAGGCTTCCTCCACTGCACCTCCGCCTTCCTGGTGGTCACCAGGTCGAATTCGGCCTGGAGGCTGTGCCTCTTCCTCAGCAATCCTTCCCCTGGCACCTCCGCATACCTCCTGTCTACCCTCACCATCTCCCCCACCAGTATCTCTCCCTCCCCCCGCTCCCTCCGCTCCTTGTGGGCCCTAATGGAGATCAGCTCTCCCCTCACCACCGCCTTCAGCGCCTCCCATACCGTCCCCACTCGGACCTCCCCTTTGTCGTTGGTCTCCAAGTACCTCTCTATACTTCCTCGGACCCGCTCGCTCAACTCCAAGCGCCACAGCGGGCGCTGGTCCCTCTCCTCCCCCATCTCCAAGTCCACCCAATGCGGGCCGTGGTCCGAAATGGCTATTGCCGAATACTCCGTATCCTCTCCTCTCGCTGTCAGCGCCCTACTCAAAATGAAAAGGTCGATTCGGGCATAAGCCTTACATGTGAGAAGAATGAAAATTCCCTAGCCCCTGCCCTTGCAAATCTCCAAGGGTCCACCCCTCCCATCTGGTCCATAAACCCCCTCAGCACTCTAGCCGCCGCCGGCTTCCTACCTGTCCTAGAACTGGAGCGACCCAGTGCCGGATCCAGCACCGTGTTAAAGTCTCCCCCCATTATCAGGCCCCCCACTTCCAAGTCTGGGATCCGACCCAACATACGCCGCATAAAACCCGCATCGTCCCAATTCGGGGCATACACATTGACCAGTACCACCCTCTCTCCCTGCAACTTACCACTTACCATTGCATACCTGCCGCCATTATCTGCCACAATGCTCGTTGCCTCGAATGACACCTTCTTTCCCACCAAGATCGCCACACCTCGATTTTTGGCATCCAGCCCCGAGTGAAACACCTGACCTACCCACCCTTTCCTCAATCTTACCTGGTCTGCCACCTTCAGGTGTGTTTCCTGGAGCATAACCACATCCGCCTTGAGTCCCTTCAGGTGCGCGAATACGCAGGCCCACTTAACCGGCCCATTCAGTCCCCTTACATTCCAGGTTATCAGCCGGATCAGGGGGCTACCCGCCCCCCCCTCCCCTGCCGACTAGCCATGACCCCTCCTCGGCCAGCCACGCGCCCGCACCCCACACTCTGCCCGTTCCCCACAGCGACATACCCCCGTCTCGACCCCCCCCACCCCACTCGCTCCAGCTCCCCCTTTACCATAGCAGCAGCAACTCAATTCTCTACCCCCCCCCCCCCCCACCCCCCACCCCCTCCCGGCTAGGACCCATCCTAGCTGATTTACTCCCCCCATTGCACTTCCGCAAGTCAGCTGACTCCTGCTGAAACGGCCACTCCCGCCTCTCCTTCGTCTCCTCCCATTGTGTGACACACCCTTCTCTCCCGTTCCCTATCCATAGGCTCTCCCCCTCCCCTTTCCATTCTAAGCGCGGGAACCAACCCTCGCTTCCCCGCACCTGCCCCGCCCCCTCCAGTCTTCAGCACGGGAAAAAACCCGCGCTTTCCACCTACCCGGTCCCGTCACCTCTGACGCAACTCCTTTTACAGGCCCGGTCCCCTCACCCCCGACTCGGACCTCCCCCTCCCCGCGAGGCCCCATCTGACCGCCGTCCACCAACCCAGTTCCGTTTACCTACCCCCCTCCAAGAGCCCCCCCCGACCAACCCAACCAAAACAGTGCCCAACCCGCCCCCAACCACCCTCACCGACCTGAAAGAGAAAAACACAGAGAAAAAGAAACCAGGAGCAAAGCAAAGGCCCCCCCACCCTCAAAAAAAAAAAAAAAAAAAATTAAAATAACATCAACCGCAGTCCCCAATCGCCCATCCCGACCCTCAATCTGTGTCTAACTTCTTGGCCTGAACAAAGGCCCACGCCTCAGACTCAAAATAATGGCGCCTGTCCTTGTAGGTAACCCACAGGTGCCTTCCTGTGCAGCACCGCCTTCGCTCGATTGTACCCGGCCCCCCTCTTCGCCACCTCCGCACTCCATTCCTGGTATATTCGAACCTCCGCGTTCTCCCACCTGCTGCTCCTCTCCTTCTTGGCCCACCTGAGCACACACTCCCGATCCACGAACCGATGGAACCTCACCAGCACCGCCCGCGGAGGCTCGTTAGCCTTGGGCCTCCTCGCCAACACTCTATGGGCCCCTTCCAGCTCCAGGGGCCCCTGGAAGGACCCCGCTCCCATCAGCGAGTTCAACATGGTGACCACGCAGGCCCCCACGCCCGGCCCCTCCGGGAGGCCCAGAATCCACAGATTCTTCTGCGTCGACCGATTCTCCATCTCCTCGAACCGCTCCTGCCATTTCTTGTGGAGCGCCCTGTGCACCTCCACCTTTACCGCCAGGACTAAGATCTCGTCCTCTGTGTCGGAGATCTTTTGTCGAGCCTCACTGATCACCACCCCCTGGGCTGTCTGTGTCTCCAACAGCTTATCAATAGAAGCCTTCCTCGGCTCTAGCAGGTCAGCTTTAATCTCTCTGAAGCAGCGCAGGATACCCTCCTGCTGCTCCTCCGCCCACTGCATCCACGCTGCCTGGTCTCCGCCTGCCGCCATTTTGTTCTTCTTCCCTCGCACCTTCTTTGGGTCCACTACCACCTTTTTAGTTGCCCCGCTCCTAGTCGAAGCCATATACTATCGGGGAGCTGTTATAAACTCCTTCCCACATCGGGAAATGTCGAAAAAATGCCTTTGGGGGCCCTGAAAAGAGCCCAAAAGTCCGTTTTTGCGGGAGCCGCCGAATGTGCGACTTAGCTTCTATACAACATAGCAGGCAAAGGCTCACCCACAGGAACATAGTGTCAAACAATCTACTGGAATGATAGAAAATAGTGAACCCATCCCTCCCTGCCCAAAATAATCTCTGTAGAATTTCAACAGTAACTTCCACAGGAATTCATGCAAATGTTACTTTTTATTCAGCAAGCAACATTACCTACACAAGGTGTCAGCCACATACGGGCTGAACTTTTATATCAGTGCCAATTGGCTCCCCGCCCATAGCGAGGAAGCTTGCAGCACCAATGAGCACAGGGAAACCATCATCCCCAGCTGGATGTGTCCCATGTAAGTTATTGCAGTTACTATGTTCAAAGAGTAGTTAAGCAGTTACAACATATTAAGCACATGACAAATGGTACTTAAATGGCAAGATTTCAATTTTTTTTACATGTACTTTGCATATATGCCAAATGGTTATAAATTATATATGTGAATCTGAAAGTAAACACGAGCAACTGTTCATATAATCATCAAAATTCTGGAAGGACTGGCATCCCCTGTGTTTCGAGGGAGAATCTGATAAAAGTCCTGAAATTAACCACATTTAAACAAAATCTCATAGTAACACCAAATCTTGGCTCAGAGTTACAGAAAAGAATGAAAGTTGCAGAATAATTACAATTTTGATCCCTGCAATCAATCTGCATGCATACCAACCAGATGGGGGCCATCTATCTGCCTGTGTGACGCTGAGTATAACATTATTTAATGAATCTCCCTCAAATAAACTTTTGAAAAGAAATGTAGTTCCGTGCTTTTAACAATGAAGGAAACATGAGGAATTTGGAAACAAAGTAATAAAGTTTTAACCAACAACTTTGCTTGTTGTTTTAAACAGGGAGGCATAACTAATTTGCATCTTAAGTATTACAAATTGGATAAATGTAAACTTTATTCCATGTAGTTTTTTTCTTCGCTAAACATTTTCAAAATAATGTACACATTTTGATACCATATTTAGTACCGATAGGCTGACCTCAATTAAATTGCTTTTGTAGATCAGTACTTATTTTAACCACGCCACACTTATTGGAAAAGTATGTTTTTTCTCTGAATCCTGCTGTCCAATGTTCCATGTCTGTATTTGTTCAATACTAAAGTCGGTCTTCCAAGTATCCCAGGAAACAGGAATGGAAGGCTTTATTTTTGTATCACCATATTGATTCCTTCCCCCTATGGGCCTTTTTGATTATAGGTAAAATGTCTTCAGTCTATTATCTGGAAATTCATTATTTTTTTCTGCATGTATAAATAGGAAACAAAATTAACAATTTCCATGACTTACTGAGTTAAATTACCTATTTGTTTAATGGGAAACACCTTGCATATATTGCAGGAATAACATATTTTGTATATCTTGTATGTATTTATTGCATTTTAGTTTTTGCTTTGCAGTTTATTTATGTACCAATTCGGTTATTGGTAGTTGGGACGGAGAAGGGCTACAAGGGTATTCCAGAATTAAGGGATTGATGTACAAGGAAAGATTAGTTAACCTTGTTTTTCTTGAAAAGAGAAGACAGACACAGACAGCATATGTTAAGTGTGAAAAATTAGGATTGGTTTGGATAAGCTGGGTCTAAGTAAACTTTGCCGCTGTGTACACACTTAAAAGCAGGCGGTGTGGTTAGGTATGCAGTGCATGTGGTGGGAGAAGAAACCTTCATGAACTTAAAAAAGGAACTTATCAACAAACTGAATTCTGGTTTCTTGGAAATGCTACAAGAGAATACTGGTGGTTAAGTGAGCTAGACGGGATGAAGGTCATCTGCTTGAAGCTTGAACTATGCTACTTAATAGAATACAAAAAAAATCTACAAGAGTAAAATTCTGAAAATTGTAAAGCTTCATCTCCTGCAGATGTGGTAACGTCCTGGTAGCAAGTGACTATTAAAAACATACTTCCCTTTTCAGGCGGGAATTCCCCGTGGTGGGATTCCCACGGCTGTTGCCACGCACCGTACAGGACAGGGTGCTCTCGGGGGGAGGGGGGGGGTGGGAGGGGGCGGGGGGTTGGAGTGGGGAAGATCTCGGAAACTTACCAGGTGACGCAGGAGGAGGAGGAGGCCTCGGTGGTGGAGGTGAAAGGTAAGTGGGAGGAGGAGTTGGGAGAGAAGATAGAAGAGGGGACGTGGGCGGATGCCCTAGGGAGGGTGAACTCTTCCTCTTTGTGCACGAGGCTCAGCCTCATACAGTTTAAGGTGCTGCACAGGGCACACATGACCGGGACAAGGATGAGCCAGTTTTTTGGGGGGTGAGGACAGGTGTGTTAGGTGCTCAGGGGGCCCAGCAAACCACACCCATATGTTCTGGGCATGCCCAGCGCTGGAGGAATTTTGGAAGGGCGTAGCGAGGACGGTGTCAGGGGTGGTAGGATCCAGGGTCAAGCCGGGCTGGCGGCTCGCAATATTTGAGGTTGCAGAGGAGCCGGGAGTGCAGGAGGCGAAAGAGGCCCGTATTCTGGCCTTTGCGTCTCTGGTAGCCCGGCAAAGTATTCTTCTTCAGTGGAGGGATGCGAGGCCCCCAAGCGTGGAATCCTGGATCAACGATATGGCGGTGTTTATTAAATTGGAGAGGGTGAAATTCGCCTTGAGGGGATCGGTGCAAGGGTCCTTCAGGTGCTGGCAACCGTTCTTGGACTTCCTGGCAGAACGCTAGACATTGGTCAATGGCAGCAGCAACCCGGGGGCGGGGTGGTTCTATTCTATTTTTGTTATTTGCACTGGGGGATCTGAGGGGGTGTATATACTTGCTATGTTTGATCTGTGTTAATTTGGGGTATTAATTTATTATTTATGTACGGGGGGGGGGGGCATCGGGGGTTGCTTCACTGTTTTACATTTAATTCTGTTGGGTTCCTTTTCCATTCTGTTGTTGATATTTTGTGAAAACCTCAATAAAAATTATTTTTAAAAAAACATACTTCCCTTTCATGTTACATTTCATTCTCTGTTCCTTACTGTACCACATTAGGCAAATGGCCTCTTTTCTTCCCGTTTTTGAAATTAATGCTTCAGATTCTGATTTTTCAATTACACGAGCAACATTGGATTTGCAGCTCAGTGAATTAATCCTCTATTTGTGATGCTGGATAATTTAATGTAATGTTCAGATTCATTGGAGAGATTTTAATGATTCCAAATTTTGTGGCTCTTCGTTCTTCTTGGTGGCATGAAAAATTCTATATAATTAGGGTAGATAATCAGTACTCTCTCCAAATGCCCACTCGAAATGCACATGTTCAAAGTTTTTCGTACCTAAGCTTGGTCCTACTCTTGATATCTACAATCATAGCTTCCAGTAGAAGTTACCAGATAGTAATCTGGAGTTGACTTCCTCATTGCAAACTTAATTCTACAACCGATTTTACCGCCATGGAGGAATGGGTTAGCTGGCACATTTTGAAAATCTGAAACAAAGACTTTCCTAGTCTGCATGGCTCTGTCCCATTATTGCATTCACAGAATCAGCCTTCAGAGTCCATTTATATGTAATCGAATAAATATACTACTGTGGTGTAGAAAATTAAATTGCACTTGGTAGTTAAACATGGGTTGCACATGACCTAATCATTGCTGAGTTAAGACTATTATCTGCTTGAAAATCCAATTCTAATTTAAGAAAGGCAATCCATAATGACCCAGATGGTTGTTCCTTGGGAATTAGCTGGGAAGTTTGGACTTCTGATGGGAGAATTCCTTTGCATCTGGAACCCTCAAACTCGTAAATTCAAGTTTGAGAATTTGGATGGTTCCAAATAACTTAGCAGAATAGTTAAGCAGGAAGAGTTAAGAACATGAGTAGGAGTAGGCTATTCAGCGCTTCAAGCCCATTCCGCCATTCGATCATGGCTGATCTTCTACTTCGACACCATTTTCCTGCACTATTTCAGCATCCCTTGATGTTTTAATATGTAGAAAGCAATCAACCTCAGACTTGAACTTGCGCAACGATTGAGTCTCCCCAGACCTCTATGGTAGAAAATTCCAAAGATTCACCCCCCAACTCTACCCCACATCATCTCAGCCCTAATAAATCTGCCCCTTATTCTGAGACTGTGTTCCCTGGTTCTAGACCACCCAGACAGGGGAATCATCCTTCCTGTATCTAGCCGTAAGAATTTTTATTTGAAGGAGATCACCTCTCATTCTTCGAAACTCCTGAGAATAAAGGCCCAATCTATTTAATCTTTCCTTATAAGACATTCCCTCCATCCCAGGAATTAGTTTGGTGGATCTTTGTTGCCCTCTCTATGGCAAAGTATACCTTTCCTTGGGTAAAGAGACTGAACCCAATCCTCCAGGTGCAGCTTCACCAAGGATCGATGTTGCAGTAAGTCATCTTTTACTCGTATACTCTGTAATAAAGGCCACCATACCATTTGCCTTAATTGCTTGCTGTACCTGCAGATAAGTTTTCAGTGACTCGTGAACAAGAATACTCTAGTCCCTTTGAAGTTCAAAACTCCCCAGCCTCTTGCCATATTATGAAATATTCCGTAATACTGTTTTTCCTACCAAACTGGATAACTTCACATTTCACCACATTGTATCCATCTGCCAAATCTTTGTCCATTCACCGAGTCTCTTTAAATCCCCTTGAAGCTTCTTTACATCCTTCTCACAACTCACATTTCCATCTAGTTATGTGTTACCTGCAAACTTGGAAAAACTACATTTAGTCCCCACATCCAATTATGCTCTTAAAAGGTAGAAGGATTAAAACCAATTCAAAGTCCTGAGTAATTATACTATTGACTGCCCAACTTCAGTGTTTTTGGAGCTCCACTCGTCACATCTTGCCAACCCTAAAATGACCTTACTCTATTTCCTGTTAGCTAACCAATCTTCTATCCATAAGACCCAACCGATCAAACCGCAGAAGGGGGAAAAAACAGGCATGGCTAAGAAAATGGCAACATTTATGGAGCAGATGGGGGTGGTGGACCCATGGAGATTCCTACACCCAGGAGAAAAGGAATTCTCGTTCTTCTCACAGGTGCACAAAGTATACACCTGAATCGACTTCTTTGCAGTGGGGAAATCAGTGCTTCCAGGAATCAAAGGGGCGGAATACTCCGCAATAGTCATCTCCGATCACTCTCCACACAACGTGCATTTGAGATTGGAGAAGGGTCGTGCCCAGCGCCCCACATGGAGGCTGTACACGGACCTCCTGGCCGACAAGGCCTTCTGCCAGAAAACATCGCAGGCCATAGGCGAATACGCAAGTAACAACCGGAACGGGGAGGTTCTCGCCCGCCACGTTCTGGGAGGCACTGAAGGCTGTGATCAGAAAGGAAATTATAGCCTACAAAGCGCTTAGTGATAGGGAAGAGAGGGAGGCTAGGCAATAGCTGATTGACTCCATCCTGGAGGTCGACAGAAAGTACGCCGAGGCCCCGACGGTAGAGCTGCTGACGGGAAGGAAAAAGCTGCAAATGAGCTTTAACCTGCTATCCACCAGGAATGCAGTGTACCAACTCCGCCAGACACTGAGGACCTTCTACGAGAGACAGGGCTGGCTGCCTATTGGCTCATCAGCTGAGAAAGCAGGCAGCCACAAGGGAAATAGCGCAGGTCAAAGACAGCAGAGGCAGACTGGTAGTGGAACAAAAAGAGGTTAACCAAGCATTTGAGACTTTCTACCGAGGGCTGTACACCTCCGAGCCCCCCGACGGGAATGCGGGGATGAAGCAGTTCCTCGACGGACTGGAAATGTCAGTTGCGGGCGAGAACAGATGGCCGGGGGCGGGGGGGAGAGCTGAAAACACCAATAGATCTGGGAGAAATCAAGAAGGGCATCAGCTCCATAAAGGTGGGGAAGGCGCCGGGACCGGACAAGTTCCCGGTGGACTTCTATAAATAATTTGCACTGGCCCTGGCCCCACACCTAAGGGGGGACATGTTTGCAGACTCGCTAGCAGGGGGCACTTTGCTTGCTACACTTGCGCAGGCCACAATTTCACTGATACCCCAAAAAAAGACTAAGACCCGACGGAATGTGGATCATATCGGCCTATTTCGCTGCTAAATGTGGATGCGAATATACTCTTAAAGTTCCTGGCTAAAGGCTGGAGAACTGTGTACCAGAAGTGGTCGCAGAGGACCAAACGGGCTTTGTCAAGGATAGGCAACTCACTGTGAATATTAGGCTGCTGTTGAACATAATAATGGCGCCCATCCCCCACCCCCGGGGAGAGAACACCAGAGGTGATTGTCTCCCTGGATACAGAAAAGGCCTTTGACAGAGTCCAATGGAAGTACCTCCTTGAGGTACTGGAACGGTTTGGGCTAGGAGCAGGATTCACCGCCTGTTTGAGACTTCAGTACAACGCTCCCGAGGCGAGCGTTCAAACTAACACCACCAGCTCTGAATACTTCAAGCTACAAAGAGGCACAAGGCAGGGATGCCCATTGTCCCCGCTCCTGTTCGCACTAGCAATCAAATCCCTGGCGATAGCCTTGCGGGACGTGAAACGCTGGAAGGCATCTGAAGCGGAGACAGAGAGCACAGAGTCTCACTCAATGCCGGATGACCTGCTCCTGTACATCTCAAAGCCACAGGAAGAACTACAAGCAATCATGCGGATCCTGAAAGAGTTTGGAACCTTCTCGGGTCACAAACTCGGCAAGAGTGAGGCATTCCCAGTGAACCCAAATGGGGGAGGGACAGAGCTGGAGGGGCTCCCGTTTAAAATAGCCCAAAATAGATTCCGATACCTGAGGATCCAAATAGCCAGGGACTGGACACTGATCCACAAGTGGAACCTGACCAGCCTGGTGGAGGAAGTAAAAAAGGACCTATAGAGGTGGGGCGCACTCCCACTCTCCCTGGCAGGGAGATCAAAATGAACGTGCCGTCGAGGTTCCTCTTCCTGTTTAGATCCCTACCGATTTTCATCCATATGGCCGCGTTCCGAAATGTGGATAGTGTAATTATGGCATTTGTGTGTCTGTGTTGGGGGGGGGGGGGGGGGGGGGGAGTGGGGGAAGAATCCAAGAGTCCCCAAATCAACATTGCAAAGGAGGAAAATTAAGGGAGGCTTACAATACTACCACTGGGCAGCAACAGCGGAAAGAGTGAGGGGATGGGTGCACAAACCCAACTCAGAGTGGGTGTGGATGGAGGAGGCCTCCTGCAAGGGAACGACCCTCTGGGCCCCAGCCACGACAGCACTCCCATCCCCCTCGATGAAATACACATCTAGCCCAGTGGTAGCGGCCATACTGAAAATGTAGGACCAATTAAGACAACACTTCGAGCCGATCAAGATGTCCCCTATGGCCCCATCTGCGGTAACCACAGATTCCTGCCAGCCATGCTAGACGCAACTTTAACAAAATGGAGACAAGATGGGGGAACGCTGACAGTTGGGGACTTCTATGTAGGGCACAGACTAGCGACACTGAACGAACTGACGGAGGAATGGGAATTGCTGAAAGGAGAGGAAATGAAATACCTGCAAATAAAGCACTTCCTCCGCAAAGCGACAGTAGGGTGCGCCGGAGACCACACTATTAGAGGACCTGATGAACACGGACAGTAATAAGGGGGAACTTTGTGGGAAAATATGCGGACAGCTACTGGCAGGGCCCGAACGCCACGGATGAGACCAGATGGAAATGGGAGGACGAACTGGGGACAGAAGTGGGGTGGGGACTCTGGAGCGAAGCACTGAGCAGGGCCAACTCCCAACTCTTCCTGCGCAAGGCGCAGCCTCATGCAGTTCAAAGTGGTGCACAGAGCACACCTGACCAGAACCCGAATGAGCAGGTTCTTCGCGGAGGTGGAGGACAAATTTGAACGGTGCCAGAGGGGACCGGCCAACCACACCCCCATGTTCTGGGCATGTCTCAAACTTGCTGGGTTCTGGACAGCCTTCTCCGAGGCGATCTCCAAGCTTGTGGGGGTGAGGGTGAAGTCATTGCCACATTTGGCAATCTTCAGAGTATCAGAGGCAGCCAGAGCTACATATGGGGAAGAGGGTCGATGCCCTAGCTTTCGTTTCCCTAATCGCACGCCGGAGAATCCTGCTCGGCTGGCAACCAGCAGCACCACCCACAGCTGCAGACTGACTGGCAGACTTCTGGGAATTTTTCCACCTGGAGAAGATTAAATACGCCATCCGAGGGTTGGAGGAGGGCTTCCTTGCTGCATGTGGGCAATCTGTCGGTCTGTTTGAAAACCTGTTTGAGGCCAGCAAAAGCCAGTAGAAAGGGAAAAGGGGAGGATTAAAAAGGGAAAAGAAATAAGGACAAGAAGGAACATCAGGGATGCACAACCCAGGGGGGGGGAGGGGGGGAGGAGGAGGAGGAGGAGGCAGAGAGCCTGTGAGGGACAAAGTGAGACAACACTAGAGGAGGGGAAACACTCCCACCCACAAAAAAAACATGGTGAAAGCTGATGGAGGGAAGAAAGAAAAAGGGGGGGGGGGGGAAACAAGGCGAAACGGGAGCACCCCCCGGATCGACCAGGGAGGACATCGGGGAGGGGGAGTGGTGTTAGGGAAAGGGAGGATATGCCGAACTAGGTGGCAAAGGAATGTAAATAAAGTAAAGAAAAGTAGGGGAAAGCCTTTTTTCTACGTTGCATAATAAATGAAAACGAACGGCAAATGTTCATAAGTTTGAAAAATGCCAATAAAGAGATTTAAATTTAAAAATCTATCCATAATATGTTGCCCCTTACTACACCATGAGTTCCTATTTTGCATAGTAACCTTTGATGTGGCACCTTGTCAAAATGCTTCCTGGAAATCTAAGTATAGCACATCTACAGGTTTACGTAAAAGTGAAAATCCAGAGTATGTCTGAAGACCTTCTGAATGAGGTAGTGAAAAGACATTGAATGGCTTTCTAAACAGTCCAAGATTATCAGAAAATCTGAAATAAAATGACAATGTAGGAAATACACAACAGCCTGTCAACATGCAGAGGGCAAAGACTGGTCAACATCCCAAACCCCACCAGATCTTTGTTCTCTCATCTGCAATGCCAAACCATTGGCATCCAACCCCACTTGCCCAAGATACTGATTGACCCGCTGTGTATCTTCAGCCCCAGTGTATAATAAATGTCAAGAGATGGCCAAAATTGGAAGTCACTGACATCTTTATTCATGCGAGGGGCTCATATCTGGCATTGGGGAAAATTCTGGAATCCATTATTAGGAAATGGCAGCAGGGCATTGTATAAATCAGGCAGTGTCAACATGGTTTTGTATAAGGGCAATCATATTTGACGAATGTATTAGATTTCTTTTGAGGATGTAACGGCACGGTGACACAGTGGTTAGGGCAGCACAGTGGTTAGCACTGTTGCCTCACAGCACCAGGGACCCATGTTCAATTCTGGCCTTAGGTGACTGTGGAATTTGAACATTCTCTCCATGTCTGGATGGGTTTCCTCCCATGATCCAAAGATATGGGGTTATAGGGATTGTTGCCCCTCTTGGGCAAGGGTCATAACGGACATGTCACACAAACTACTTGCACAAGTATTCTTGAATCAAGTTTACTTTATTCAGATCAAATGCCTTTTAAAAAAAATAAATTGAGAGTATCCAATTTTTTTCTTCTCCCAATTAAGGGGCAAGTTAGCATGACCAATCCACCTACCTTGCACATCTCTTTTGGGTTGTGGAGGTGAGACCCACGCAGACACGGAAAATGTGCAAACTCCACACAGACAGTGACCCGGGGCTGAGATCAAACATGGGCCCTCAGTGCTGTGATGCAGCAGTGCTAACTACCGTGCCACCGTGTTGCCCTCAGATCAAATATGTCACACAGACACTTATGCAGTTAATTATTATCACCAGACTAAAACTCAACCTTTAATTAAAAACCCATCACACGGACTTTAACACGTTAAGTGTCAAGCAGACTTTAACTCACTGATCAAACTCAAACATCACCCCAATCGGGACAGCTGGCCAGGCTTTCTGGAAGGATGCTTTACTGGTCGCCAGGCTATTGCTTCTGCGATGGTTATTCCCTGGGTTGTCGCTGAGTGCAGTTTTGGTCTGATTTGAGAAAAGCTATAATTTCATTAGAAACCGTTCCGAGAAGGTTCACTCATCTCATTCCTATGATGTAGGGCTTTTCTTCTGAAACGAGGTTTAACATTTGAGCCGACACCCTTTGGAGTTTCAAAGAATTGAAACATAAAATTTTGTTGGGACTTGGGATACCAGGAGGTTTTTCTCCTTTTGTGGGGGAGACCAAAACTAGGGGATTTAGTGTAATAATAGAGGAATTCTTTTAAGATGGAGATGATGAGAAATTATTTCTCTGCAGGCCATTAGTATATGGAATTCACTTCCACAAGTAATGGAAGCTGGGTCAATGAATATTTTCAAAGCAAAGTTAAATACATTTTTGACGCCCAAGGGAGTTGAGGATTACCAGGGGGGGGGGGCGCAGGCAGGAAGTGGAGTTGAGACCACAACTTGTTCAGCCACGATCTTACTGAATGATGTAGTAGGCTGAATGGCCCATCCTGCTACAAGTCCAATGTTCCCATTTTCAGGTTGGCAAACTGACTAGTGGGGTTCCATATGGACCAGAGCGAGGGCATCAACTAGTTACAATCTATACCAATGACTTGGATGAAAGGATGCTGTACATTGTACCCAAATTTGTTGATATACAAAGACAGTTGGGAAAGCAAAGGGTCTGCAAAGGGATATAGTAGGTTCAGGGAGCATATGTTCAAGGTGAGTTAGACAGGTTTTTGATTTATCAGGGAGTCAGGGTTGCGGATTAGGGTAGAGTTAGGGGAATGAATTGATCAATCATGGTCTTGTTAGATGGCGAAACAGGACGAGGGGCTGAATGTTCTTATCGGCTGCAGAATGCCTGCTGAAAATAAGTTTGTGTTCTTGGAGAAATAGAAGTATTGGTGCTTCACACAATACAAATGAAACAAATACAAATATTCAATCAGAAATAAAAACAGAAGATGCTAGAACTGCACTGTAGATTCATAAGCATCTATAGAGAACAACGTTAAGTTAATGTTTTGGTTCTGCACCCTTTTATTAGAACCAGCAAGTAAAAGAGAAGCAAGCTAAACAAAATGGACGCAAAAAGGAACTGTTTTATTGCTATTGTTAATGCTCTCCCTACAAATTCATGTATTTCTCTCAGTTGGGTTATCTGAGGAAGGGTTTGTTTCTATTGTAGTTGAGCAATCTTCCTTGTGGGACTATAATGTGTAACATTATTGGAACACATTGAGGCCATCTTGAGGCTAAGCTGTCACATTGTTCAAATTGACAAAAATATGGATGATGGGTACACTTCAGAACTTCATAATCCTTGCAAATCAGCACTTGCCAACAAGGCAAGTATAAAATGGAAATATTTAAAGAATTAATTGGGTTCTTTATTTGCTCCAAGAACATCAGAACATAGAACATAGAATTTGAAGTGCAGAAAGAGGCCATTCAGCCCATCGAGCCTGCACCGGCCCTTGGAAAGAGCAGTCCACTTAAGCCCACGACTCCCTCCATACCCGTAACCCAGCAACCCCACTGGACACTAAGGGCAATTTAGCATGGCCAATCCACCTGACTTGCACGTCTTTGGACTGTGGGAGGAAACTTGACCTCCCGGAGGAAACCCACACAGACACAGGGAGAACGTGCAGACTCCGCACAGACAGTGACCCAAGCCGGGAATCGAACCTGGGACCCTGGAGCTGTGAAGCAACAATGCTAACCACTGCTACTGTGCCGCCCAGCAGCTTCACTGTAAAGAGCCATAAAACAAGGGTTCACAGCAAAGAAAAAAGCTGAGCGATGGAAGGAAAATGGCTGTTTTTTACCATTTTATGACTGATTTTTAAACAAATATTGAGGTTCTGTCCACACCTTTGGCATATTTGCGTGATTTTCTTGGTTTCTGGTAATTAAATAGAGAACCATTTTAAAAAGACAAATTCTTTCAGTTTACAAGCGTATTTTTGAATACTTACATGAACTGGCTGGTAAAGTGCATTAGAACATTATCCTTTCTGATTCAGGCCAAGATGTTTAATTTCCAATGATATCATCATCTTCCCAGACGAAGTATCATGCACCCTGGGTGATTCAAAGTCCTTAGCAGGAATTACTTACACTTGTATTACTGTTTATATTAATGGATTGCTCGGAGAGCTAGAATATTGCACTTATCCTGCATGAAACACTGTTGTGAGCATGTAGTTGAAGCTCACTAGTATGGACCAAAGGGAGCAATAACTGATCTGGAAGTATTTTCTGTTGAAACTATGCCAAAGATAATCTATTGCCTAGAAACAGATGTTTCTTGTCTGGATCTTTTCTGTAATAATGATGCTGTTGCTTTCTGAAGTGCTATATAATAGTGTTTTATACAATTTATTAAAAGAAAACTCCGATCTATGCTTTCTTTCCCGAAGTCGTATGTAACAGTGTTTTATACGATTTATTAAAATAAACATTAGATTGGTACTCAATTTCCTTACATTAGTATGAGAGCAAACTGGAAGATGTGTGATAAAACAATGGCATTTATGGTATATTATTACAAGAGGCTGCTGATCAATTTTTACTCCATCTTTTCAATGCAGCTCTAAAAAGTGGCATATTGCTTTGAATAAATATTATTTTATTTTCAACTGCAATTTATTTCTTTTAACTGCAGACAACAGACACAAGATTAAACCTCGGTCTGTAGCTGCTGTTATCAACAACAATTACTGATCTCTCTCTTTTCAGTCAGTCAAAACTGAGTGCAAAATCTGGTTGCTTTTGTGATGGGTTTTGGTGACCCAAAAGGTACACAAAGCCCCTTGGAAGTAAAAATATTTTAATACTGAGAATATTCAAACAAAGGCAGCCCAAGTTGATTTGATTTGATTTATTATGTCACATATATTAGTATACAGTGAAAAGTATTGTTTCTTGCATGCTATACAGACAACGCATACCGTACATGGGGAAGGAAGGAGAAACTACAGAACGTAATGTTACAGTCATAGCTAGGGTGTAGAGAAAAAATCAACTTAATACGAGGTAGGTCCATTCAAAAGTCTGATGGCAGCAGGGAAGAAGCTGTTCTTGAGTCGGTTGATACGTGACCTCAAACTTTTGTATCTTTTTCCTGACGGAAGAAGGTGGAAGAGAGTATGTCCGGGATGCATGGGGTCCTTAATTATGCTGGTTGCCTTTCCGAGGCAGCGGGAATTGTAGACAGAGTCAATGGATGGGTGGCTGGTTTGCGTAATGGATTGGGCTACATTCACGACCTTTTGTATTTTCCTGCGGTCTTGGGCAGAGCAGGAACCATACCAAACTGTGATACAACCAAAAAGAATGCTTTCAATTGTGTATCTGTAAAAGTTGGCGAGATTCGTAGCTGACATGCCAAATTTCCTTAGTCTTCTGAGAAAGTAGAGTCGTTGGTGGGCTTTCTTAACTATAGTGTCGGCATGGGGGACCAGGACAGGTTGTTGGTGATCTGGACACCTTAAAAACTTGAAGCTCTCAACCCTTTTTACTTTGTTCCCATTGATGTAGACAGGGGCATGTTCTCCTCTACGCTCTCGGAAGTCGATGACAATCTCCTTTGTTTGTTGAAGAAGGAAAGAACACATAAGCAGAGTTTTGCAAAAGGTTGAAGTTATTTGTGCAAAAGCTCAAAGTAAATAAAAATAGGAATTCTTTAAGTAGAAATATTGAAACGTGGCATAATATGTTTGCATGCAACATAAATTTTATGTTGGGGTTGGTAGTTAAAACGCACTGTAGAGCTATCAGTCAAACCATTTTGCTGATATAATGTCTTTTAGTTCCTGAAGCAAGATGCAACTTTAAATTTAACAAAAATTTGAATTGCAGAAACATTATTGGAGAATTTGTTACCTATGTATGAGATTTCTGGAGTGTATTACAGATGAATTTATTTTAGAAATACAGGATTAGTAATCTTCATCCTTTGCAGATTAAATTGTCACAAATGTATTTAAAACTGACTTTCACAGGTAATTAAATGTATTTCAGAAATATCAAAAATGGACATGAGGATCTTCATTAAAAATGAAGCCTTAGCCACTATCTGTTGCCAATTTGGCTATATTACAAGAATACTTTACATTTGTAGTTGATATGTTGAAACAGGTTTTTTATTCTGCTGCCATTTTTTTTTATCCGTTTGTGGGATGTGGGCATCTCTGGCTGTGCCAGCATTTATCGCCCATTCCTAATTGCCCTTGAGGGGGCAGTTAACAGTCAACCACATTGCTGTGGGTCTGGAGTCACATGTAGGCCAGCCCGGGTAAGGATGGCAGATTTCCTTCCCGAAAGGACATTAGCGAACCAGATTTTTTTTTTACGACAATCGGCAATGGTTTCATGGTCATCATTGGACTTATTTATTGAATTCAAATTTCACCATCTGCAGTGGCGAGATTTGAACCTGGGTTCCCAGGACATTACTCTGGGTCTCTGGTTTACTAGTCCAGTTACTATACCACTAAGCCACTGCCTCCCTGGTGAATACTTATTATTGTGAAAGCTCTACAGAATGTAACTTTATTGTGGACACCAATAATATATAATTACTAATAATGATCTTGGACTCATAGCATAAATGTTTATATATATATATATATGGGGGGGTATAAACCAGGCCTTTAGAATTTTTTCAAAACTCGTATAGTACTTTTTCTGCTAATCTGGCGCCAATTTCCATTTTTCTCCTATATTTAAGCAAGTTTGTGTTACCAACCTTTTTAAGGTTATATAAAAACGTGACTCTCTCACAATACTAAGCATAATCTTTAGATCTTGGCACTCACACTTAAATAGTGAAAAGCTTTTTAACTGAAGAATTGCGATGAAAGGCCAAAACCACCCATGCAGGGCAGTTTGAAATGAATAGGATGGAAGACAAAATAAGTTGGGAATTAGTGCTTGGGTGATATGAAGCTTGCAGATCGCAACTGATCATTTTAGTCGCTTTTTTGACATTTTATTAGATAGGTTTTATAATTTAAAAGCTTCCACTGTGTGGAAGTAATGCTAAATTATAGGTCTAGTTGTAAAAAGGAACCAAAATATTAATTTCAATATGTTGTGCTGCCTTAAGAGACAGCAATTGCTATTTTAAGTATTGCATTAAACCTGGAGGAATATATGATGTGGCGCTCCGAAAGCTAGTGACATCGAAACAAACCTGTTGGACTTTAACCTGGTGTTGTAAGACTTCGTACTGGAGGAATATAGCAATTGCTTATTATTGTAACGTGGTACAAAACAGTAGCTTTATTGCACATGATTAAATCCAGTTAATGGAAGAATGGCTGGAGATGGAAGTTTCAAGTTCTGTATTCCAGATGTTATTTACCGGTGCTCCTTGACATAGGTAAAGCTGAACCAGCGTGTTTTCATTCGTACAAGTTCGATAGCTAATGTTGTCACTTTTTTTGATACATGCACTAAAGACATCTAGCATGATATTTACCAACCTGCCTGCTTTTTTAAAAAAAATGCAGCGTGCTTCGCTGTTTGATTTCTACATTAAAAGCCTTCCATGTATTTTGTTTGCAACGTTGAATGGGACAAAAGCAAATGATTAAAGTGCAGTGTTGAACCATTCTTTATATCTTGTCGTGGCATTTTAAATATTTTGGTTACTTTTGGATGAGTGAGTTTGCAAGAAACTTCCATTACTACATTTTTGATGACATGTAATCTTTCTGCATGCATAGTGTTGGAGGTGGTAAAAGACCCCAAGAGTAAACTTGCAATGGAACCTTCTCTACGCATAGGTAGATGGTTACTCAATCAAATCTGTAGAAGCATACAAAGGTCCCACATCTGAGGGAGGAATTTGGTAGGAACGGTAATGTAGTAAATTAAGGAAGGAAATTAAATTTTTCACCAAAATGATTTGGTTATTTAATAGTTGACAGCATCATTCATGGGATGCGAGCACCGCTGGCTAGGCCAGCATTTATTGCCCATCCCTAGTTTTGAGAAGGTGGTGGTGAGCTGCTGCCTTGAACTGCTGCAGTCCATGTGGTGTAGGTACACCCACAGTGCTGTCAGAGAGGGAGTTGCAAGATTTTGACACTGATGGAGCTGCAATATATTTCCCAAGTAAGGAAAGTAAGTGGCTTGGTTGGGGGGGGGAGGGGGAACTTGCTGGTGGTGGTGTTCATGAGTGGCTGCTGACCTTCCCCTTCTAGATGGTAGTATTTGTGAGTTTGGAAGGTGCTTTGATGGGTTCCTGCAGTGCATTTTGTAGATGCTACACACTGCTGCCACTAAGTCAGTGGTGGAGGGACTCTATGTTTGTCGATAGGTTGCCAATCAAACAGGCTGCTTTGTCCTGGCTGATGTCAAGCTTCTTGTGTTGTTGGAGCTGCATTCAACCAGGCAAGTGGAGAGTGTTCCATCACATTCCTGACTACTTTGTAAATGGTGGACAGGTGCTGGGGGGGTCAGGAAATTAGGTACTTGCTGTAGGATTTCCAGCCTTTGACCACTTCTGGTAGGCACAGTATTTATATGGCTAGTCCAATTCAGTTTTAGATCAATGGTAACTCCCAGGATGTTGTCAGTGAATGACAACATTCATTATAGTTGACTTTCATGGAGCGATGGTATGATTCTCGTTGCAGATGGTCATTGCTTGGCACTTGTGTGGTCTATTTCTTGTGTAAAAGGGCATATCTAGGCAATTTTCCACATTACTGGGTAGATGCCCATGTTGTAACTGTACTGGAACAACTAGGCCAGGGGTGTGGCAAATTCTGGATCTCAAGTCTTCAGTACTGTTGCCAGAATATTGTCTGGTCCATAACCTTTGCTGTATCCAGTGCCTTCAGCCATTTCTTGATATAATGTGGAGTGAATCAAAATGTCTGAAGACTGTCATCTGTGATGCCTGGGACCTCAGGAGGAGGCCAAGACAGATCATCCACTCGGCACTTCTGGCTGAAGTTGGTTCTAAATACTTCAGCCTTATTTTTTGCACTGATGTGCTGGGCTCCCCCATCATTGAGGATGGTGATATTTGTGAAGCCTCCTTCTCCAGTAAGTTGTTTAGTTGTCCACCATCATTCACTACTTGGTGTGACAGGACTGTGGAGCTCAGACCTGATCCATTGGTTGTGAAATCGCTTAGATTTGTCTATCACTTGTTGTTTATGCTGTTTGGCATGCAAGTAGTCCTGTGTTGTACCTTTACCAGGTTGACACCTCATTTTTACTTATGTTAGGTGCTGTTTCTGGCATACCCTCCTCCACTCTTGGTCGAACCAGCCTTTTGATGTTTTTAAAGATCCGTTTTCAGTTGCACTACATTTAAGAGAGAGCAGTAGGATGCAGCAGAGGAACACTATTGGTTGAAACAATTAATGGATAGGTTCTGCCACCTCTATTATGTTCCCGGACCAGACCCCAACAGTTGCTAGGATACCGGACAGAAACTCTGATATTTTATTGAAGTTATAAGACTGAGGAAAGGATACTAGGACATGGTATACTAACCTAACTTTAACATCATACAAGAAAAAGCTTACAATTACCAGTTAAACAACACTTAACAATAACAGAAAATACTTTAACTTCTAACTGATGTCTTTTTATCTCCAATCAACCAAAAACCATCTTGGGTCAAAACCCATTTTTAAATACAATTAGCAGACCTATGAATACTTTATAGAGATGTCTTGGAAAACCGCTTTGAGAGAGCGAGAGAGAGATCCTTCAGGAACCAGCTTGCAGATTCTTGCCTGTGTCAAACTATTGTTTTAACATACCAGCATTTGGCAAAAATATCCTGTTCTATTCACAGTCAAATCTTTTAACTAAACTGTTCTTTGAAAAGCTGCTGGTCTGTTCACATCCCAATCTAAACTAAGCTTCTGACTGCTTCAGTCCCTGGCTCTTCCCATTAACCACATCGTCTCTATCCCACTAATTGGGTTATGACCATCTGACTAAGGCTAAACACACTGTCTCTAATTATCTACTCCCCAGGGAACCTTCTTTCTATAAACAAAGCTCTATTAGCCTGATTCAGGTAAACAAGATGCATGGTTGGAATTAATTATGTTTGAATTTTCATGCTGTAAACCTCTATGACTCTAATTGCACCTCTGCAGCCAAAGTATCTGTCTTTTAAACCAAGACTGTTAACACTAACCCAGGCTTTTAACATCACAGCACCAGATACGTAGAATACAATATATAGATGAAATTCCTGCATTCATCACACCTCCAATACACATATTCACAAATCTGTTTTATATATTAAAGACAAAATTACAATGCTGTTTTATGGTAAATATTAGCGCATTTTGTAAATTACAATCTCATCGTTTGTTGAACCATTATGTATTCATTTTAATAGTTTCTGATTTCACTTTTTAAAATTATGTTCCAACAATGCTGTTCTCCAGCTTCCAGCAGCCTGGTTCACCATGTTTGATGCAGTGCTTATTCTGGTCCTGATCCCAGTGAAAGACAAAGTGGTCGATCCCATGTTAAAGAAGAAAGGCCTGTTGCCTTCGCCCTTGAAGAGAATTGCTGTTGGCATGTTTTTTGTCATGTGCTCTGCAGTGGCTGCTGGTAAGATTGCTTTTGTATATTTTTTCCAAGTAATTTTATTTTTCAGATTATAAAAATGTCTAACTGCTCCCAGAGAATTTGTAAATTGGAGACCTAAATATTTAAAAAAATTTACTTTTTCTAATACAAGTTTTAAGCATTTCTGAATCATTGAGGTGTGAAGTCTGTTAAAGGCATAACTACTGATTCAGAACCCAAGGATATACCTAATATAAGAATCTAACAATGCAAAATGTCTTATTAATTGAAAAATCAAGGTGAAGCGACAAAGCTAGTGCAGGACAACATCTTGAGTTTACAAAATGATCAGATTGAATGTAATGTCGTGAGACGAACCCAAAAGAACAAGTAATTCAGAAAAGGGCCAGTGTATAATAATAATCATAATCTTTATTGTCACAAATAGGCTGACATTGCAATGAAATTATTGTGAAAAGCCCCTCCTCGTCAGGTTTTGAGTTGGAATATCCCTCTAAATCATTTTTGGTGTCATGGTCAAATATCAGTGAATATATAAAACTATTTGTTTTTGTTGCTCATCTGTGTAGGCTATGCCCCCCTCTGTCTAGAAGAGGAACTGCAAACTTAACTGTAGTACCAAAATTGCCTGGCATTGACTATCAATTTTGTTGGAATTATTTGTATTTGAATTGTTGCCAAGATTATTACTGGACTTGCAAATGTCATTATCTCACCTGACTGTCAGGGTTGAGTAGTTTTCTTTTACTACTGATGCTGGGAAAACCAGTAGTTATTCTGACAATTGGAGTTTATGAAGCGCAACATAAGGATCTCTTTAAATGAAGGCCTGCATCGAGGAACTATTATGTCATATTAATCGGTGCTATGAAGACACCTAGAATATTATGCTTTTCATCCCTATATAGAGTACATCATATGAACCATGCATGACTGAGATCCTGGTTAAAGACTGGTGGCATGAGAAAGTGGACCACATGATTGAAATTAAAGTCTGTATTAATGTTTAGGGATTATTTCCTTCCCACTATTGTTGTCCTAAAGTACACTCATCGAAAGATCACTGAACCGTGGTAAAAGATAGTGTGCCTCGATGGAATGTGGAAACATAGGAAATAGTAGCAGGAGTAAGCCATTCAATCCTAAAGTGAACTCATCGAAAGATCACCAAACAGTGGTAAAAGATGACAGTGTTTACTGTCAATACGGAGCATGCACAGTTGTACTATTTATTCTGTGACGTTACCGGTAGTGACAGAGTAGACACGGGCTAGGACAGAAATGAAGCAACAAAAACTCAATTCTATCTTTTGCTGAGGAATCGAGGATTAACCTTTCAGTTCCAGACAAGGTTCAGCACTCTGACCAGTTAACCTGAGCTCCTACACAAATGCTACAGGACCTGCTCATTTCTGTCCCGCTTAGAATTTATTCTTTATGTAAGTGTGCCTCTGCCGGCTCGTTTGCATTCTGATTTCTTATTTATATTACTGCAGTACTCCACTTGTTTCATTGATCATGTCACATCAATTTACAATGATATTTTATAATTTAAATACAGCCCCTGACACAACTGAAGTTTGGAAGGACTAACTTTGTCATTGATTTTTTTGCACATGTGTCAACAAGTGCCTCAGTCATCTTGTGTTGGCAGGAGATCCATTGATATAGTGTCCCTTGATGGAACCTAGGAAATAGTTTTAGGAGTAGGCCATTTGGCCCTGCAAGCCTGTTCCATCTTTCAATTCGATACTGGCTGATCTTGTACCTCAATCTAATTTTCCTGCACTATCCCCATATTCCTTGATGCCTTTACTATCTTTCACGGACTCGATGACTGTACCTCCACATCCCTCGAGTAGAGAATTCAAAAGATTTACCATCCTCTGGGTGAAGAAATGGCTCTGTCGCAAATGGCTTACCTCCTATTCTGAGACTGTTCCAGACCACCCCCCCCCCCATTCCCGCTCAGCGAAGGGAAACAAACTTTCTGCATCTACTTTGTTGAGCCCTTTAAGAAGTTTGAATGTTTCAATGAGATCGGCCCTCGTTCTGCTAAGTTCTAGAGAGTACAAGCCCAGTCTTCTCTGTCCTCCCTAATAGCACTACCTACACCACATGGGCTGCAGGGGTTCAAGAAGACAACTCACCACTACTTCTCAAGGGCAATTAGGGACGGGCAATAAATTCTGGCCGACCAGTGGTTCACACGGTAACAAGGAAACATGTGACACTCGCGAATAAATATGAGATGTCTCTTGCTCTCTCAACACAGTGGCCTGATCAGTAGAATATTTTGATACCTATGCTAGGCATGTAAGCTCTTGCTAGATCAACAATTTATGCTACAAAAGTGCAGGTACAACGTGTTTCTACATCCATTGTGAATCAACAGATGTAGGGCCATTGGTACGAATCTACTGTGGAACCTACTTGGGGCTACTTTGTTCGTTTACTTGGCGGTTTTGATTTTCTTAAAATGGTGTCGACATGAGATGGCTCCGTGAAGTGAAATGCAAAACAGCTTGCCATCTAGAAAATAAATTAGTGTGTTCATGTTTTTTCTAATCTTTAATTTTCACTGTTGTCCTGCTGTATTAGTTTTCATTAGATTGCTATTCATTATCTTTTTTAGTAAATGAGATATTACTCTTGTAATCTTTGGCAGTTTTATTTAACAATCTCATTCAGAAAGACCAAAAGGGTGACTAATGTGGCGTAGGGCACACTGAACCCCAATTGTTTATGGCAAATGTAGCTTGGTGACTGCAGCAACCAGTTTTGCAAGTGGTGGCAGAGAGAAGTCCAGCTCAAGAACCAGAAAAAGAGAATAGTTGATTCATGAGCCACTAGAGAACTGGAGAGTATACAGGAGCCAATGGAGTTTGATCTTTGAGGCCAACAGGGAAGTTCAGATTGATACTGGAAAATGGTTGAGGAGGACAGTATGATCCACAAGGCCAGTGGAGGAGCAGAGAATGGTCCAGGAATGAAATGGAGGAGCAGAGTAATAGGCAGAAAATCAGAAGCTGGTCCAGTTCAGTACCTCCACAAGCAGTGAAGGTACAGCCAGGAAAGCAGCAGAGCAACAAACTTCAAATCTGAAATGAGAAGAGCTGTGAAAATGAAATAATTTAATTTCAAATGCACCTTCTGTTTTGAGAAACATTGGAATTGACAAGGTGCCACATAGGAGACTGTTAAATAAGTTAAGAGCCCCTGGTGTTCAGGGTAAGATCCTGGCATGGATAGAGGATTGGCTGACTGGCAGAAGGCAGAGAGTGGGGATAAAGGGGTCTTTTTCAGGATGGCAGCCGGTGACTAGTTGTGTGCCTCGGGTCGGTGCTGGGACCACAACTTTTCACAATATACCTTAATGATCTGGAAGAAGGAACTGAAGGCACTATTGCTAAGTTTGCAGATGATACGACGATCTGTAGAGGCACAAGTAGTATTGAGGAAGTCGGCGGGCTGCAGAAGGACTTGGGCAGGCTAGGAGAGTGGGCAAAGAAGTGGCAGATGGAATACAATGTGGAAAAGTGTGAGGTTATGCACTTTGGAAAGGAGAAATGGAGACATAGACTATTTTCTAAATGGGGAAATGCTAAGGAAATCAGAAGCACATGGGGACTTGGGAGTCCTTGTTCATGATTCTCTTAAGGTTAACGTGCAAGTTCAGTCGGCAGTTAGGAAGGCAAATGCAATGTTAGCATTCATGTCAAGAGGGCGAGAATACAAGACCAGGGATGTACTTCTGAGGCTATATAAGGCTCTGGTCAAACCCCATTTGGAGTATTGTGAGCAGTTTTGGGCCCCGTATCTAAGGAAGGATGTACTGGCCTTGGAAAGGGTCCAGGGGAGGTTCACAAGAATGATCCCGGCAAAGAAGAGCTTGTTGTATGAAGAACGGTTGAGGACTCTGGGTCTGTACTCGTTGGAATTTAGAAGGATGAGGGGATCTTATTGAAACTTGCAGGATACTGCGAGGCCTGGATAGAGTGGGCATGGAGAGGATGTTTCCACTAGTAAGAAAAACTATAACCAGAGGACAATCTCAGATTAAAGGGATGATCCTTTAAAACCGAGATGAGGAGGCATTTCTTCAGCCAGAGGGTGGTGAATCTGTGGAACTCTTTGCTGCAGAAGGCTGTGGAGGCCAAATCACTGAGTGTCTTTAAGACAGAGGTAGATAGGTTCTTGATTAATAAGGGAATCCGGGATTATGGGGAGAAGGCAGGAGAATGGGGGTGAGAAAAATATCAGCCATGATTGAATGGCGGAGCAGACTCTGGGCCGAGTGGCCTAATTCTGCTATTTTGTCTTATGGTCTTATGTTTCATAGTTTTGTAATAATATTTTATTTAGGTATTTGAAAATTTTTATAACAGTAACATAAACAATGACTTCAACATGGTAAACTAAACATTTCCACCCCAGCCCAATCTTCATGCACCTCAACCATACAACAACAATCTGCCTGCCTCCCCCACGCCCCCCCCTTGGAATACTGCATCTGCTGACATTTTAATTTTCCCCGAGAAAGTCGATAAACAGCTGCCACCTCTGGGAGAACCCTAACATTGACCCTCTTAAGGCAAACTTTATTTTCTCGAGACTGAGAAACCCAGCCATGTCACTAACCCAGTCTCCGGGCTACCAGGAAGACAAAGACCAAGACGTCGGCCTCTTTCGCCCCCTGAACTCCCGGATCTTCCTACACCAAAGATCGCTACCTCCGGACTCTGCACCACCCGTGTTTTTAGTACCGTGGACCTTGCCTTAACAAAATCCTGCCAAAACCCTCTCAGCTTCGAGCATGCCCAAAACATGTGGACATGATTTGCTGGGCTTCCCACGCACCTCGCACACCTATGCTCAACGCCGAAGAACTTACTCATCCTAGCCGCTGTCATGTGTGCCCGGTGGACTACCTTAAATTGTATCAGGCTAAGCCTGGCGCATGATGAGGTATTAACCCTGCCTAGGGCATCCGCCCATAGACCCGCCTCTATCTCCTCCTAGCTCGTCCTCTCACTTGCCCTTAAACTCCTCCACCGGAGTTTCCTTCGCCCCGAAAGCTCCTGGTAAATATCCAATACCTTCCCCTCTCCCGCCCAGGTACTGGAAACTACTCTATCCTGTAACCCCCGTGGCGGCAGCAACGGAAAGGTCGGCACCTGTTTTCTCAGGAAGTCTCGCACCTGCAAATACCTAAAACCATTCCCTGCTGCCAAATTAAATTTATCCTCCAAAGCTTTCAAACTGGGAAAGCTCCCGTCTATAAATAGATCCCCCATCCTTCTAATTCCTGCCCTCTGCCAACTCCGGAACCCGCCATCTAGCCTACCCGGTATAAACCTGTGGTTATTATAATTCGGGGTCCAAATCGATGTTCCCTCCACTCTCTTATACCTCCTCTATTGCCCCCAGATCCTCAGAGCCACCACCACCACCAGACTTGTGGAGCATTGGGCCGGCGAGAACGGCAGAGGTGCCGTTACCAATGCTCCCAGACTGGTGTCTTTACATGACGCCGCCTCCAACTTCTCCCATGCCGACCCTTCCCCTGCTGCCCGCTTCCTAATCGTGGCTATATTAGCCGCCCAGTAGTAATTGCAGATGTTCGCCAGCGCCAACCCACCCTCCCCCTGACTGTGCTCCAGCAACACTTTCTTCCCTCGCGCGGTTTTACTCACCCACACAAAGCCCAAAATAATCTTATTCACCCGCTTGAAAAAGGCCTTTGGGATGAAGATGGAGAGGCACTGAAAGACAAACAGAAATCTGGGAGGACCGTCATTTTCACAGTCTGTACCCTCCCCGCCAGTGATAGCGGGAGCATGTCCCATCTCTTAAAGTCCCCTTCCATTTGTTCTACCAACCGGGATAGGTTTAACTTGTGTAGTACCTCCCATTTCCGGGCCACCTGGATTCCCAGATATCAAAATCTCTTCCCTACCATTCTAAGCGGCAGCTCTCCCAGTCTCTTCTGTCCTCTTGCCTGGATCGCAAACATCCCTCATTTCCCCATGTTCCATTTATACCCCGAAAAATTGCCAAATTCTCCCAAGATTCGCATTACTTCCCCATCCCCTCCGACGGGTCCGAAATGTACAAGAGCAGGTCATCTGCGTAGAGCGAGACCCAGTGCTCTCTTCCCCCCCACCCGCCGAACCAGCCCTTTCCAGTTCCTAGAGGCTCTTAACACCATGGCCAATGGCTCTATGGCCAGCGCAAACAGTAACGGGGAGAAGGGGCACCCTTGCCTTGTCCCTCGGTGTAGTTCACAATACCCCGACCTCAGCCGGTTCGTACGCACACTCGCTACTGGTGCCTGATAGAGCAACCGCACCCAGTCAATAAAGCCCTCACCAAACCCAAACCTTCCCAGCGCCTCCCACAGGTAATTTCACTCCACCTGATCAAAAGCCTTCTCCGCATCCATCGCTACCTCCACCTCCTCTCCTTCTGAGGGCATCGTAATAACATTTAGAAGCCTTCGAACATTGGCCTTGAGTTGCCTTTCCTTAACAAATCCCGTCTGGTCTTCCCCTATCACGCCCGGTACACAGTCCTCGATCCTTGTGGCCAGTATCTTAGCCAGCAGTTTGGCATCCACATTCAGTAGAGAAATCGGCCTGTATGACCCGCATCGCTCTGGATCCTTCTCCCATTTCAGGATCAATGAAATCGAGGCCTGCGACATTGTTTGGGGGGGGGCGGGCGGGGGGGAAGAGAGGACTCCCTTCTCTCTCACTTCGTTAAATGTCGTCACCAGTAGTGGGCTCAATATCTTCTTATAGAATTCCACCGGGTAGTCATCGGGCCCCGGGGCCTTACCCAACTGCATGCCCTCCAGCCCCTTGATTATTTCCTCAATCTCAATTGGGGCTCCCAGCCCCTCCACCAGGTCCTCCTCCACCCTCGGGAACCTCAATTGATCCAGACATTGCCTCATCCCCTCCACCCCGGACGAGGGTTCCGACTCATATAATTTACTATAAAAGTCTTTAAACACCTCATTCACCCCCCGCTGGGTCCAGGACAGTGCTACCGTCTCTACTCTTTACTTTACCTATCTCCCTGGCCGCCTAACCTTTCCTGAGCTGTTGCGTCAACATTCTGCTTGCCTTTTCCCTGTACTCATAGATCGCCCCCCTTGCCTTCCTCAACTGTTCCACTACTATCCCTCTGGTCAACAGCCCAAACTCCGCCTGTAACCTCCGAGGCTCCCTCAGTACCCCCCCCCCCCCATCTGTTCCATAAAACCCTTCAATTCCTTTGCCGCAGCTGGCCTCCACCCTGTGCTGAATTTTGACCGATCCAATTCCGGATCAGTGACTGTTGAAGTCCCCTCCCATGATCAGGTTATGAGACTCTAAGTTTGGGATCTTACTTAACACCCACCTCATAATTTCCACGTGGTCCCAATTCGGATCATATATGTCACAAGTACCACTTGCACCCCTTCCAGCTTCCCACTTACCATTATGTACCTACCCCCCTTGTCTGACACGATTCTCCCTGCCTTGAATGCCACTCGTTTGCTGATCAAGATCGCTACCCCCCTGGTCTTTGTGTCCAGTCCTGAGTGGAACACTTGGCTAACCCCCACCCCTTCTCGTCTGGTCTGTAACCTTTAGGTGTGTCTCTTGTAGCATTGCCACGTCCGCCTTCAGTTCCCTCAAATGCGCGAACACGTGTGCCCTCTTGACCGGCCCATTCAGTCCTCTCACATTCCATGTGATCAGCCTGGACGGGGGGCTTCAAACCCCCCCCCCCCCCCCTCTGCCGACTAGCCATCACCCTTTTTAAGCCAGCCTCAATCTCGCGCCCTCCGTTTCCTCGAGTCCCCACTCGGGCTGTCGCCGTTCCCGACCTCCCATTTGTCCCCTAGTAACAGTTCCTCCCCTGTCAGCAAATCAGATTCCCCCCCCCCCCTCCCCCCCCCAACAACAACACTAGAAACCCAATCCCCCAAGTCAAGCTCCAGCTTAACACTTCTCACCCTCCACTGCGCTTCCGAGAGTCAGCTGACCCATGATGACTCGATAGCTCCCGCCCCTGGCACCCAGCAGTCTGTCTCCCTATTGTATTCTCCTCTCTTTCCCCCCCCCCCCACATGAATAAACATTTTTAAAGCCTCACATTCCCCAGTAAACAAACAACAGAAAAAACTGAAGAAACAATCACTTTAGAAAAATAGTCACCCAAAAGGCAGAACTAAATTCAAAGCCCATCCCCCCCCAAACAAGGTCTCTGCAAGACAGATTAACCTTTAACAATCCACACAGCCCATTATTTCACATAGAGCTACTTAAATTTATAGAATCCAGCACCACAAATCGCTGCCACAGTACTTCTCCCAAAGCTTAAGTGTCTTTTAATTCGCCTCCAGCTTCATTTCTTTAATAAAGGTCCATACTTCGTCTGGCGTTTCAAAATAGAAGTCCTGTTCCTCATGTGTGACCCACAGAAGGGCTGGATACAGCATCCCGAACTTCACCCCCTTAAAGAAGGTCGTTTTTGCCCGATTGAACCCAGCTCGCCTCTTGGCCAAATCCGCTCCCAGGTCCTGATAGATGCGCAACTCACAGTTCTCCCACTTGGTGCGCCATTCTTTCTTGGCCCTCCGCAAAAAGTGTTCCTTGTCCATGAAATGGTGAAAACGTACCTCCATGGCCCTCGGCGGCTTGTTCGCTCTGGGCTTCCTCGCAAGGGTTCTGTGCGCTCTGTCCAATTCCAGGGGCCGAGGGAACACCCCAGCCCCCATCAACTTCTCCAACATGTCCGTCACATAGGCCCTCGCACCCAATCCCTCACTGCCTTCAGGGAGGCCAACAATTCTGAGATTCTGCCTCCTGGACCTATTCTCCAGGTCCTCCAGCTTCTCCTGCATTCTTTTCTGGCGGTCGTTCATCATCCCCACCTTGCTTTCCAGCATGGTTATATACTCCTCGTGCTCGGACAACTTTTGTTCGACCTCCTGCATTGCTCTCCCGTGGGTTTCCTGATTCTGAACCACTTGATCAATCAAAGCCTTAATCGGGTCCAGCTTGTCCTCCTTCAGCTTGGCGAAGCAATCCTCGAAAACCTTCACCAGCTGCTCCGTCAACCACTGTGCCGTCTTCCCACGGCCCTTGCTCTCCACCATGCTGTCCCGCGTTACCAGCTCTGCTTGCATCTCCCTTATAGGACTTTGTCGTCTCACACAGCCACTTCTGGTCCAATTCTCCATACACCGGAGAGGGATTGTCCCTTACTATCTCACTTCAGTGATTTATTTATCCCATAAAATCCGAAAAAAATCGGGGGGAAAAGGTCCAAAAGTCTGTTACAGGCAGGAGCTATCAAATGTGCGACTGACCCCTCCATGGCCGCCACCGGACGTGTTATGTTTCATAGTTTAGTGAAGGGACTAAGATTTCAACTTTTCCAAAAGTTGTTTGAACTTATTTACCTTCACTAAAGGCTAGTTTTGCTGCTGCTATGTGTCATGCATGATTTGTTATAGGAAAGGAAGGATTAATACTGCCCTAGGACAATAAGTTTAAAAATTCTTCTCTGGAGACTTCTGTTATGTCACCCTTTAATGAATATACATTATGTAGTATTGAAAGATAAAAATGTAGGAAAAAGACATTGAGGTGATGGTTGACCTTTAAATAAAAATGTTTTCCTAGCTCATGGCCTGTCAAATATTGTGACAGGAAGTTGTCCTACAATAGCCAGCAACCTTTGCATCTGTCAGTGAGACCTTTAGTATTCACAAGGCTGAAGGTAGAGTCTGCCCGTTGTTAGAATAGTTATATCAGCTGAAGATCCAAAGGTCACAGCTGCTGACATTAGTCTTGATAAGTTTGCCGTTCTAAACAGTGGTGCAGCTATATTGGTGATATTGTCTGCTGTTCTAAATAACGATGCACTCATTTCATTATTTTCAATAGATGTGGCTTCAGTTGCAAGATGCGTGTCAAACATTGAAGTCCAGCAAGTAGCTGGCATTATCTAAAGACAGTTTGAGTCCTTCTAGTTATTTACTTTGTTCCCATTTCTATTATTATTTTTGGTCCGTGGACCCATAATTGGGATGTGCCTTTAAGCAGAAGACTCGGTTGAAATAACCTGCTTGCCAGGACACTGTGTTACCAGGTGTTGTATTTTGTAAGGGAGAAACCAGACTCCTCAGCTCTGAATGGATCTTGGAAATCTTCTTTGGAGTAACTCGGTTCGATTGGTTAGCAGGCAACCGGTCAGTGATTGGTTCCTGCATGATGCTTTCTGGGAGAACTTAGCAAAAGTTCCTTCCCATGGGTGGCACTATTGCTTCACAGCGCCAGGCTCTCGGGTTCAATTCCCACTTGGATCACTGTCTGTGCGGAGTCTCCATGTTCTCCCCGTGTCTGCGTGGGTTTCCTCCAGGTGCTTCGGTTTCCTCCCACAAGTCCCGAAAGACGTGCTCGGTAGGTGAATTGGACATTCTGTCTCCCTCTGTGTACCCGAACAGGCCCTGGAATGTGGCGACTAGGGGATTTTCACAGTAACTTCATTGCAGTGTTAATGTAAGCCGACTTGTGAAAATAATAAAGATTATTATCCCTCACTCAATTAGTGAGTGCCTGGCACAACCTTTGCTGTGAACCTGAAATAATGCTGAGTCTGCTGAGAAAGTAGACAATCTTGCCAGAGATGAAGTCCAGAAGGAAGACGTCATCCTAGTGCATCAAGGATCCTTGTCCTTTTATTTTTTTCCCTTTACACCATCATTTCCCCTCTGTTGTTTCTCTATGTGGGCCAAGTTAGAAAGGGGAGGGGTTTTCAGAAAGGGGTAGTAGATCGTAACAACTTTTTTCTGTACACAATAAAAGGTTACTTGTGTTTTGAAGTTACAAATCTCGTGACCAGTGTCCAATTGGCTCAACCAAGGACCTCGGGTATTTAAAATAAAAGCTCATTTCAGCTGTGTTGTGACTCTGGATCAAGTGGAGCTAGAATTCACCGTGCACTAGCCAGGGTGTCATGACAATAAGCTAAGTCATAAAAGCTGCAGTTATTGTTTGTTAGTAATTGTTAAGTTATGAAAAATGTATTTTGTACTCAACTTGATTTTGTGCTTGTGCAATATATCTGAAGATATTTAAGAATCATTGATTTATTTTCTGACGATCCATTTGATCCATCCTAAAGGGTCAAGCATTACTGTGCTTTCCACACACACTTTTGTACAGCAAATTCTTTCCAGTAATTTTTTTAAGAAAGCTGTTGACTCATAGTGCCAATATTAGGAATTTGGAATGTCAAAAAATAGCTGGTGTAATAAAATTGATTAGGCCTGCCTCCCAATAATTGGTTCTATTGGTTATGGACAATTAGTGGTATGTGTGCACTGCTGCGTTTAGCCGGCATTCTAAATGGGATGCGATTTTAACATTAAGATGGAATACTTGGCAGTGAGTTGGTGTAAAAATGATCATTACTTCCAAATAGGGATATCTGAATGAACTACTGCAGCTTCTGTTTCCTTGCTGGCCATCTGTAGGTTGCAGCACTTGTGTATTCTTACAAGTTGAAATTCTGAAATATATATATTATATACACTTTTCTGTAATGTGTTAACTTAAGAGCTTAAGTGATTAAATGTATCTCATAGTGTGACCTTGAGTCATTCAGCATGATCCTGCATTTCTACTGAATTAGCTGACTTCAGCTGGTGAGATCGGGTTGCTAGAAGTGTCCGTGTTGAAGAAAATAAAATTCCTGCTACTGCTTGTTGTCCTGTAACTCCTGTTAACCGTTAAGAGAAAACCAGATCGGAATCGGCCCTTGCTGCTCTCTTCCCATCAACACGATGTCTTGTTTCCACTTGAGCAAGATACAAGATGGCTACCAGCATCAGTATTTTAAAGAGACAAATTGATCTTTAGTTGATTTAGTTAGGTGTGTGACATTTAAATTACATCATATTTGAACCTATTTTTACTACAGACCTGGAGATGTTTTTGATCAACATTGTTGTTCAGGAAGATTCTCTAGTTATTTGTAAATCTGTCTGTGAAACAGTTATTAATTTGATTTCCCCAATGCACTTTAAAGCAGCAACTTCCCAGTAATTATTATTTTTCTTGTATGTTCCTTTTCCAGTTTGTAATAAAAACAGATCATGATTGAAATGAGCTTCAAAGTACATTTCACACTATTATTCTTGGGGAAAGAATAATTGCAGTGTGCCAGTTAAAATGAAAGTATTTAAAAAGGTCACGTTGAAGGCAATTTTTAAATAGTTTGCTTTTGATGATTCTAATCATTATAGACCAAATGTAAGCGTGTAGTTTTATTAGTAATTATTTACTGCTAGGGGTCATTCTGTAACATAAAGATATTATGGGCTGTTCAGAAGTAAAGCCAATGATCTGAAACAACAAAGAACATAACAGCACAGGACCGAACAGGTCCTTCGGCCCATCAAGCCTGTGCCGATCCAGAGTCCTTATTTAGACCTATTTAGTGCCCAAACCCAAATCTCTCCAATCCCAGCCTGTTCATGTGTCTATCAAGATATATCTTAAATGCTGTTATCGTGCCTGCCTCCACCACCTCCACTGGCGCCCAGCACCCTCTGCATGAAAACATTCCCCACACACCTCCCCAAAACTTTCCCCTTCTCACCTTGAACCTGTGCCCCTTGTAATTTAGTCTTCCACCCTGGGAAAAAGTTTCTGACGATTCACCCTGTCTATGCCTCTCCTAATTTTGTAGACCTCAATCAGGTCTCCCCTCAGCCTCCGACTTTCCAACACAAAAACAGAAAATACTGGACAACCTCAGCAGGTCCGACAGCATCTGTGTAGAGAAAAGGGAACTAACATTTCGAGTCTGGATTACACTTTGTCAAAGTTTGTAAAGTTTGTCCGAATTTATCACCTCTGACTGAAGAAATTCCTCCTCACCTCAGTTTCAAAGTATCGTCCCTTCAGCCTGAGGCTGTGCCCTTCGGTTCTAGTATCTCCTACTAGTCTTTCCTACTAGTGGAAACATCTTCTCCACGTCCGCTCTATCTAGGCCTCTCTGCATTCTGTAAGTTTCAATGAAATCCCCCCCTCACCCTTCTAAACTCCATGAGTACAGACCCAGAGTCTTCAACTGCTTCTCATATGACAAGCTCTTCATTCCAGGGATCATTCTTGTGAACCTCCTCCGGAACCAGGACTTCTAAGTCCCTTTGTGCTTCAGATTTACAAAGCTTTTCCTAATTTAGAAAATAGTTTATGCCTCTATTCTTCCTACCAAAATGCATAACCTCACACTTTTCCACATTGTATCCCATCTGCCACTTCTTTGCCCACTCTTCTAGCTTGTCCAAGTCCTGCTGCAGCCTCCCTACTTCCTCAACACTGCCTGTCCCTCTACATATCTTTGTATCAACTGCAAATTTAGCAACAGTGTGCGCAGTTCCTTTTTCCAGATCGTTAATGTATATCGTGAAAAGTTGTGGCCTCAACACCAACCCTGCGGAACACTACTAGTCACCGGCTGCCATCCTGAAAAAGACCCCTTTATCCCAACTCTCTGCCTTCGGCCAGTCAACCAATCCTCTATCTATTCTAGTATCAAACAGCAGAGGACCCAGAACTGATCCCTGCAGTACACCACTGGTAACTGGGATCCAGGCTGAATATTTGCCATCCACCACCACTCTCTGACTTCTATCGGTTAGCCAGTTCGTTATCCAACTGGCCAAATTTCCCACTATCCCATGCCTCCTTACTTTCTGCAGAAGCCTGCCATGGGGAACCTTATCAAATGCCTTACTAAAATCCATGTACACTACATCCACTGCTTTACCTTCATCCACATGCTTGGTCACCTCTTCAAAGAATTCAATGTGACAGGGGTGGTACCAGGGGATTGGGGAGTGGCGAATGTCGTGCCCCTGTTCAAAAAAGGGAATTGGGATAACCCTGGGAATTACAGGCCAGTTAGTCTTACTTCGGTGGTAGGCAAAGTAATGGAAAAGGTACTGAGGGATAGGATTTCTGAGCATTTGGAAAGACACTGCTTGATTAGGGATAGCCAGCACGGATTTGTGAGGGATAGGTCTTGTCTCACAAGTCTAATTGAATTCTTTGAGGAGGTGACCAAGCACGTGGATGAAGATAATGCAGTGGATGTAGTGTACATGGATTTTAGTAAGGTATTTGATAAGGTTCCCCATGGCAGGCTTATGCAGAAAGTAAGGAGGTATGGGATAGTGGGAAATTTGGCCAGTTGGATAACAAACTGGCTAACCATAGAACATAGAGCATACAGTGCAGAAGGAGGCCATTCGGCTCATCGAGTCTGCACCGACCCACTTAAGCGCTCACTTCCACCCTATCCCCGTAACCCAATAACCCCTCCTAACCTTTTTGGTCACTAAGGGCAATTTATCTTGGCCAATCCACCTAACCTGCACATCTTTGGACTGTGGGAGGAAACCGGAGCACCCCGAGGAAACCCACGCAGACAAGGGGAGAATGTGCAGACTCCACACAGACAGTGACCCAGCGGGGAATCGAACCTGGGACCCTGGCGCTGTGAAGCCACAATGCTATCACTTGTGCTACCGTGCTGCCCACAACCGATAGAAGTCAGAGAGTGGTGGTGGATGGCAAATATTCAGCCTGGAGCCCAGTTACCAGTTATGTACCGGAGGGATCAGTTCTGGGTCCTCTGCTGTTTGTGATTTTCATTAATGACTTGGATGAGGGAGTTGAGGGATCGCTCAGTACATTTGCAGATGAGCCAAAGATTGGTGGAGTTGTGGATAGTGAGGAGGACTGTTGTCGGCTGCAAAGAGACATAGATAGGATGCAGAGCTGGGCTGAGAAGTGGCAGATGGAGTTTAACCCTGAAAAGTGTGAGGTTGTCCATTTTGGAAGGACAAATATGAATGCGGAATACAGGGTTAACGGTAGGGTTCTTGGCAATGTGGAGGAGCAGAGAGATCTTGGGGTCTATGTTCATAGATCTTTGAAAGTTACCACTCAAGTGGATAGAGCTGTGAAGAAGGCCTATGGTGTGCTAGTGTTCATTAGCAGAGGGATAGAATTTAAGAGCCGTGAGTTGATGATGCAGCTGTACAAAACCTTGGTACGGCCACATTTGGAGTACTGTGTACAGTTCTGGTCGCCTCATTTTAGGAAGGATGTGGAAGCTTTGGAAAAGGTGCAAAGGAGATTTACCAGGGTGTTGCCTGGAATGGAGAGTAGGTCTTACGAGGAAAGGTTGAGGGT
This sequence comes from Scyliorhinus torazame, assembly GCF_047496885.1. NCBI lineage: Eukaryota > Metazoa > Chordata > Chondrichthyes > Carcharhiniformes > Scyliorhinidae > Scyliorhinus > Scyliorhinus torazame. The sequence goes on from NC_092707.1 coordinate 62,049,755, forward strand.
GCTAGGCCTTTTCTCATTAGAACGGAGAAGGATGAGGGGCGACTTGATCGAGGTTTATAAGATGATCAGGGGAATAGATAAGAGTAGACAGTCAGAGACTTTTTCCCCGGGTGGAACAAACCATTACAAGGGGACATAAATTTAATGTGAATGGTGGAAGATATAGGGGGGATGTCAGAGGGAGGTTCTTTACCCAGAGAGTAGTGGGGGCATGGAATGCACTGCCTGTGGAAGTAGTTGAGTCGGAAACATTAGGAACCTTCAAGCGGCTATTGGATAGGTACATGGATTACGGTAGAATGATGGGGTGTAGATTAATTTGTTCTTAATCTAGGACAAAAGTTCGGCACAACATCATGGGCCGAAGGGCCTGTTCTGTGCTGTATTTTTCTATGTTCTATCGAATTAAATTTCATTTCTTACTAACAATGCAACCCCCCCCCTATCCATCTGACTGTCCTTTCGATAGGACACATATTCATGGATATTTAGATCAGCCTTGATCCCCTTGCAGCCACATCTCTGTCCATAACATCTCTGTCCCCAACATCACACCCACCAATTTCAACGTGGGCTATGTGCTCATTTACCTTGATTCGTATACGGTGTGCATTCAATCTGCATTGACCGCCTCCCTTCTCATACTTGACTCCTTATCTGCTGCGAATGTTTTGTTCCTTGCCTAGTCAGGAGCTACAAAGAAAAAAATAAACATTGAGGCTGTTCTATTCAGACTTATTATAGATTGATTGATTGGAGAAGGGTTCTTTTTTACACTGATCGTTACCTAGAAAAACTGGCATGCTTTCCTAAGTATCATTGTCCTGTACTGCTGGATCTGATACAGGGTTTACTGGGATGGACCTTTAAGTCCTGCCTCCAGGTTATATCACAAGGAAAATAATTGTTATGATGTCTTAACCATGAGGAAGGTTATCTACTGCAGGTATGGTCAAAATAATACTTCTGAAAGAAATATTTCTTTCAGTGTAATGTCCCTGCATCTCTTTCTGCAACCATTTGAATAATTACAGAAGGATTTGAGTGTCTCTTTGTCCCCTACCCCCTCCTACTTTAGTATCCTCAACTTTGAATTATATATGGCAAATTAATAATAGGCTGAGAGACATTCATTCGTAGGTATGAAAATGAATGAAAATCGCTTATTGTCACAAGTAGGCTTCAAATGAAGTTACTGTGAAAAGCCCCTAGTCGCCACACCTGTTTGGGGAGGCTGGTATGGGAACATTAACCCATTTTATTCTCCAGTTCTACAAATCCATACAGTTTTTTAGTTACATTGTTGGAGCAGCAGTGACTGCGAACATGGATTGCAACATGGCATTTGAGAAGAATTTAAATTGTCTAAAATATTTGGAACCCAACTAATTAATACTGCCGCATTTTTTCCTCCCCCAACTCAAAATTGAAAAAAATTAAACACTGCCCTCTCACTGCTTGTTGATTTAGTAAGTCTGTTATCAGTAAATTAACATATTAATTATAAACTGACTGTTCAAAAATTGTGCCGGAGAACATGCAAACTTTTTTTTAACAGATTTGCAGTAAAGAAATGTAACATTACATTTAGTTTAGGGGGAGGGTGAAAGCTGATCTGGCAAGGTGGGATGGTCTCCCTCTGTCACTGGCGGGTCGGGTACAGGCAGTTAAAATGAATGTGCTGCCGCGATTCCGGTTTATTTTTCAATGCCTGCCGATGTTCCTGCCAAAGGCATTTTTTAGAGAGATTGAAGGGATGATTACCTCGTTCATATGGGTATGGGAAGGTGGCCAGAATTAAAAAGGTGCTACTACAGAGAGGAAGGCAGGTAGGGGTTTTGGGTCTTCCGAACCTGATGTATTATTACTGGGCGGCGAATGTGGCGAAGGTACGGAGCTGGGTCAGAGCGGTTGACTCCCAATGGATCAGAATGGAGGAGAGTTTGGGTAGGGGATCGGGATTGAAGGCGCTAGCGACAGCGCCGCTCCCGACGGCCCCAGGGAGATACTCAGGGAGTCCGGTAGTAATAGCTTCATTGTAAATTTGGAGGCAGTTTCAACAGCACTTCGGGTTGGGGGAAGGGTCAATCGGAAATGCCGATTCGGGGGAACCATAGATTTGAGCCAGGGAAGTGGGATGGAAATTTTCGGAGATGGGAGAAGAAAGGAATTCGGACACTAAAATATTTGTTTCTTGGGGGTCGTTCTACGGGATTGAAGGAGCTGGGAACGAAGTATGGGCTGGAGCAGGGGGAAATATTTAGATACATGCAGGTTCGAGACTTTGCCAGAAAGGAGATAGAGCTTCCCAGAAGAGCCGACTTCCACATTGTTGGAGGAGGTGCTGACGACAGGGGGACTGGAGAAGGGGGTAGTATCGGTGGTTTACGGGGCTATTTTGGAGGAGTAGAAGGCGCTGCTAAAAGGGATCAAGGCACAGTGGGAATAAGAGTTGGGAGAAGGTATGGAGGATGGGTTCTGGTGTGAGGTGCTCCGGAGGGTGAACGCCTCCACCTCGTGTACGAGATTGGGGCTAATTCAGCTGAAGGTGGTGTATAGAGTGCACCATACAAGGGTAAGGATAAGCCGGCTCTTTGAGGGGGTAGAAGATCTGTGTGAACGTTGCGGGGAGGCCCACAAACCACGTTCATATGTTTTGGTCCTGTCCAAAGCTGGAGGCTTAATGGAAGGAGGTGTTTAGGGTAATCTCTAAAGTGGTGCACGTGAAACTGGACCTGGGCCCTCGGGAGGCCATATTCGGGTGTTGGACCAGCTGTGCGGAGGCAGATGTTGTAGCCTTCGCCTCATTGATCGCCCGAAGGCGGATCCTGTTAAGGTGGAGATCAACCTCTCCACCCGGTGGCCTGGCGTGGAGGGGGGACCTGCTGGAATTCTTGACGCTTGAAAAGGTCAAATTTGAACTGAGGGGAAGGATGGAGGGGTTCTACAAATCATGGGTGTTATTCATTATGCACTTTCGAGAATTTGATCACATCGAACATTAGGGGGGTTGGGGGAGGGGGAGGGGTCTGTCGGGCAGCACGGTAGCCTTGTGGATAGCACAATTGCTTCACAGCTCCAGGATCCCAGGTTCAATTCCAGCTTGGGTCTCTGTCTGTGCGGAGTCTGCACATCCTCCCCGTGTGTGCGTGGGTTTCCTCCGGGTGCTCCGGTTTCCTCCCACAGTCCAAAGATGTGCACGTTAGGTGGATTGGCCATGATAAATTGCCCTTAGTGTCCAAAATTGCCCTTAGTGTTGGGTGGGGTTACTGGGTTATGGGGATAGGGTGGCGGTGTTGACCTTGGGTAGGGTGCTCTTTCCAAGAGCCGGTGCAGACTCGATGGGCCGAATGGCCTCCTTCTGCACTGTAAATTCTATGATAATGATAATGTGTTAATGGTGACTATGGGTGATTCCAGATTCCTTTTTGTCATTTGTTTATGTTAACATGCGGGCTAATGTTTGGGGGTTTGGTGGGAGAATGGGATCATTGTTATTGATGTGGGGATTGACATTACATGCGTTACTGATTATTGTTTATTGTTGGGTGTAAATTTGCGTGAAAAAGGAAGAGATTTAAAAAATATTTTTTTTAAAAAACATTACATGGAAAAAACACTGGTTCACTACATTATAAAATCTTGAGAAAAATGATTTTTGTTTTAGTTGGGTGGTGATATTGATGTATTTATGTTAATGTGCACGTTATTTGTTTACCTAGAAATGCCTATAAAAAACGTAAATAGGGACTGAAGCCTTTTTTCACCCTTTGAGCCTCCTTTACCATTCAACAAGATTATGACTGATCTTCGACCTCAATTCCACCGTCTCACATTATTCCCATATCCCTTCAGTCACTTGGTACGCAAAAATCTATAGACTTGTGACCTGAATATACTCAACTGACTAAGCATCCTCCGCCGTCTGGGGTAGGGAATTCCAAAGATTCACAATCCTTTGAGTAAAGAAATTTATCCTCATCTCGTTTCCAAATAGCTGACACCTTGTTCTAGATTCCCCAGCCGGGGGAAAGGTTTTCTCTGTTCTAGTGCAGTTCTACAACACTGGAGGTGATTCATGAAGGCCCGCCTTCTCAACCTTGTCCATCACCTGATCTTCAGGTTAAATCGCCGACAGTCAGTGCTCCCCCTCAAAGAGGAAAGGAGCCTCTGGTCCTATGGGACTCTGACGACTTTACCTTTGCTGGGTAGATGTCAGTGCTGTAAAAGTAATATGGAAAATTGCCCAGGTCTGCCAGTCCACCAAAAAAGGGACTGTTCCATCCCGGGCAATTACTACCCAATCAGTTTACTCTCAATCATCAGCAAAGTATTGGTAGGTGCCATCGGCACTGCCACCATGCGCACTTAGACCACAATAAGCTCACTTTGGGTTCCACCAGGGTGTCTCAGCTCCTGACCGCATTACACCGTGGTCCAAACATAGACAAAAGAGCTGAACCCAGGAGGTGAGACTGATTGCCTTTGACATCAAGACAGGCAGCATTTGCCTGAGTGCAGCCTCAAGACGCCCTAACAAAACTGGAGTTCTGCATCGGCCGGAATTATACCTCACACAAAAGAAGACGGTTGTGTTTGTTGGATGTCTACCATCTCAGTCCCAGGACATCACTGCAGGAGTTCCTCAGGATAGAAACATAGAAAATAGGAGCAGGAGGCTATTAGGCCCTTTGAGCCTGCTACACCATTCATTATGATCATGGCTGATCATCCAATTCAATAGCCTAATCCCATTCTCCTCCCCCCCCCCCCCCCCCCCCACACACACACACACACACACACCATATCCTTTGATCCCCTTCGCCCCAAGAGCTATATCTAACTGTTTCTTGAAAACATACAATGTTTTTTGCCTCAACTGCTTCCTTTGGTAACAAATATCACAGACTCGTCACTCTCTGGGTGAAGAAATTTCTCCACCTCTGTCCTAAATGATTTACCTTGTATCCTCTGACTGTGACCCCGAGTTCTGGACACCCCTACCATTGGTACCATCCTTCCTGCATCTAACCTGTCTAGTGCACCAACACATCTCCTGACCCACCATCAGCCCCATCATCCTTGGCCACTGCTACACAACCATCAAAGGTACCTACCACTCCATCCCCCGACTGCATTTTGAAAATTCGTACCACAAGACGGTGTTCCTTCTGCATATATGCAGAAACGTCTAGCGGGAGAATCCGGCTAAGAAATTCATGCATTGCTGGTCCGAGGCAATGGAAGAGCTCCTAGGCAACTGCTTGGAGTCAGTGTACTGGTCCATATTCAAAAGCTCCGCGACCACTGTAGACAAGTATGCCATTAACATCACAGACTTCATCAGTAAGTGTGTTGAAAACTGTGTGCCAAAGAATGTGCGTTACCCAACCAGAAATCATGGTTTAAACAGGAGATCCACTCACTACTGAAGTCCAGATCGGAGTCATTCAAGATGGGCGACCCTGACCTACACAAGAAATCTCGGTAAGAACTCTGCAAAGCTGTCAGGGATGCCAAGAGACAATACCATGCTAAGCTAGAGTCCCAAGATCAATGACACAGGCTCTCGTCGGTTGTGGCAAGCTTAACCAATATAACGGGCTACAAAGCAAAACCAAGTAGAATCTCTGCCACCAGAGCACCCCTCCCCAATGACCTCCATGCATTCTATGCTCATTTCGAGCAGGATGCCAATGAACCGTTGTCAACTACCCAAACAGCCTTGGACACACCCATATGTATCGTCACAGCCTCCGAAATTAGATCGGCCTTCTTGAAGGTGAACCCATGGAAAGCAACAGGCCCCAACTGAATCCCTGGTCATGCACTCGGATCCTGCTCGGACCAACTGGCGGAGTGTTCACTGACATGTTCAACCTCTCCCTACTCCGCTCCGAGGTCCCCGCCAGCTTCAAGAAGACAGGCTTTATACTGGTGCCAAAGAAGAACCAGGCAATGTGCCTCAACTACTACTATCCGGTGACCTATCATTATGAAGTGCTTCGCGAGATTGGTCATGAGACATGTCAGCTCCAAGCTTCCAGATTGCCTTGATGCACTGCAATTTGCATAGCTCCACAGCCGGGCCCCCGGCAGATGCTATCTCCCTGGCCCTACACACATCCCTGGAGCATTCAACAACAAGGACTCCTACGTCAGACTCCTATTCATTGACTGCAGCTCCGCCTTCAACAGAATAATCCCAGCCAAGTTCATATCCAAACTCCAATACGTAGGACTTGGCTCCTCCCTCTGCAACTGGATTCTCGGCTTCCTGACCCACAGACCACAATCAGTAAGGATAAACAATAACACCTCCTCCACGATAGTCCTCAATACCGGGTCCCGTAAGGTTGCATGCTTAGCCCCCTACTATACTTATACACACACGACTGCGTGGCAAAATTTGGCTCCAACTCCATCTACAAGTTTGCTGATGACACAACTGTAGTGGGTAGGATCTCGAACATCGATGAGTCAAAGTACAGGAGGGAGATAGAGAACCTAGCAGTATGGTGCAATCACCACAGTATCTTCCTCAGTGTTAGCAAAACTAAAGAGCTGGTCATCGACTTCAGGAAGCAAAGTGTCCTACACGCCCCTGTCTGCATCAATGGTATCGTGGTGGAGATGGTTGACAGCTTCAAATTCCTCAGTGTAAACATCAGCAGTCTGTCCTGGTCCACCCACATCAACGCTATGACCAAGAAAGCACAACAGCGCTTATACTTAAGAAATTAAGGAAATTCGGAATGTCTACATTAACTCTTACCAATTTTTATAGATGCATCCTATCTGGCTGCATCTCAGCTTGGTATGGCAACTGCTCGACCCAAGACCGCAAGAAACTACAGAGTCGTGAACAGAGCCTAGTCCATCACGCAAACCCGCCTCCCATCCGTTGCCTCTGTCTGCACCCCCTGCTGCCTTGGGAAAGTGGGCGGCACAATCAAAGACCCCTCCCACCTGGGCTATTCTCTGTTCCAACCTCTTCCATCACTGTTCCTTCACTGTCACTGGGTCAAAATCCTGAAATGTCCTCCCTAACAGCATTGTGGGTGTACCCACACTATGTGGACTGCAGTGCTTCACGAAGACCGCTCACCATCACCTTCTTGAGGACAATTAGGAGTGAGCAACAAATGCAGGCCTGTGAAAGAATAGGGAAAAAAAGTCTCTTTAAAATTCTGTATCGCCTCTAGTTATTTTAAGATCCCAGGTCTGTACTGAGTCTACTTAATCTTCCTTCTTCAGACAATCCTCTTATCCCGGAACTAGTCCAGTAATCCTTCATTGCTCTCTTGGACAAGGATGTCCTTTTTGGGTAAAGAGATCAAAACCACAAAGCATTCAAGGTGTGGCCTTATCAATGCCCTATATGACAGTAGTATAAAAATTATCTTAGACACCAATCCCTTCATAACAAAAGCTAACAGACAATTTGCCTTCCTAATTTCTGTATACAAATTTCGTGATTCAAGTGCAAGAATACCCAAATTCCTCTGAATGCAAACTTTTCCTGGTCTCTCGACATTCAGAAAACTATTCTGCTTTTGTACTTTTTCTACCAAAGTGGATAAATTTACTATTTGCTGTTCGTGCCAACTTAGACAAAACTGTCTATGCTTAGTACCAAAGTAATGCACCTACTAAGAAGATGAATCAAAATTGACAGATTTAATTTCCTCTCCATAAAACTGATTTGTAGTATTTAGAATAAATTTTCTATTGAGCATCCTTCTCAAGCCCAGAACACTTAAACAGTATGCAGTTTTTGAATTTAAACCCTGGAATGTCCTTCTGAGAGCTGTGCTATGAGAGAGTAAGTTCGAACATGCTGGAATCTTGCCACTTTAATTTGAATAAAGTTTGTGAGGTTTTTGTATTCTCTATTGGAGGGAAAAGGTAAATTAAAAAGTGTTTTATTCCTCCTTTGAATGCAATTACAATAGAATATTCAGTTGATTGGTCATCTTTATATGAATGTTTTCAGATTTTTCTAACAAGATATGAAAAATTAAAATATTCTATCTTCTATGATCTAATTGCATGACATTTATAAATTGGTATAGAATTTTCATTTAATTTAGCCATGTATAGAAAAAAAAAGTTGGCTGCCTTCTCTGTTCACTCATACAATACATTATAAGTGAGGAAGGCTGTCACATGTGATTTAATTGATTCACTCAAAAGCCCCTGCATTCCTCACTTTGCAATATATAAATGTCAGTTTTTTTTTCTGTTATTCAGCTTGGAGTCTCTTCACACAAAAAAAATGGGCGTGATCTAATGGGAGAAGCACTAAGTGCAGTAGTGAGAGAGAACTGCCGGGTGCTTCCTGATAGCTGACCAGACGGGACCATGACTGATATCTAACGCTAATTAGGGCTGGTTGCAATGTCCAACGGGCTTCAAGTCAGAAATGGTCATCCCTCCATCTGATTCGCCTGGACCGCGCCTGGCAGCTCCCCGCTAACAAGGGGGAGCAGCTCTTAAACCATTGCCCATAGCAAACCCCAGACAGCACAAAGCCATGCCACCGCACAAACCATGCATGGTTCGGAGATGCTGTCTTGGCCCAGCTGTTAGAGGCAATGGAGTCGAGACCAGAGGGATTCAGAGGGTCAGCCACAGGTCAACAAGTGCTGCCTGGGAGGCAGTGGCAGTGACCATCACCGCAGAGAGTGTCACAAGGAGGACTGCCATAAGAAACCTCCACCGGCATCAGCCCCCTGGCACTGATCCAGCCTGCCCACCCCAACAACCCAGCAGTTTGCGTGTGGCTCACAATGCTTTTTCTCTCTCACTGCAACAGAAGTTGGTCCATAAAAGGCGGGAAAGGGCTCAGACAGGCAGCAGGGTGCTGGACATCAGAGCCCTCACCCCCTACGACGAACGGGCCCTCAAGGTCACTGGGGTGACTGAGGACAGTGCGGTCACTCCCGTTGAGATTGGCTTGCGCCACCGAGATGAGGATCCACCAGCCCCCACCCAGATGAACTGTGTGTTGTTCATGCCAGTCATAATGGTCTGACCCTCTCACTGACCACATCTCCATTCTCCTGCTGGATCTCCATCTGATGCCGGTGGCGCCCGGTGGACACCCGCCAGGGGCATGAAAGGCTACAGGGTGAGGAAAACAGTGGACTGCCTCCACCTCTGATGTGCATCAGGGGACACACCTAGACGTAGCGGCAAAGTACGGTGGCCTAACCAGAACGAGGATCACTGGGGGGGGGGGAAGCACCATTGGTAATTAGGGTCACGATTGTTCACCATTAAAACACGTTACACCCGAGATATGTCATAGAATCTACAGTGCAGAAGGAGGCCATTCGGCCCATCGAGTCTGCACCGGCTCTTGGAAAGAGTACCCAACTTAAGCCCACACCTCCACCCTATCCCGGTAACCCAGCAACCCCATCTAACCTCAGGTCAATTTAGCATGGCCAATCCACCTAACCTGCACATCTTTGGACTGTGGGAGGAAACCCACGCAGACACGGGGAGAACATGCAGACTCCGCGCGGACAGTGACCCAGCAGGGAATCGAACCTGGGACCCTGGCGCTGTGAAGCCATTGTGCTAACCACTATGCTACCGTGCTGCCCTTGTTTCTGAGGGGGAAGATCAGAAACCTGTGATGCCTCTGTCACGTTATTCCGCATTGTGGGCTAGCCTGCACCCCCAATCCCCTGGGCACAGTAGTCCCAGATCTGGGGGCCTCCTTCTGAGGCATACCATGTGCAGATAATTTGCCTGAGCACCCTGACAGCAGACAGACCGGAGTCAGACCATGGCATAGATTGAGGAGCACCAGAGCTCCCCTCACAGCAGGTTATCATCACTCTCCTGCCTTGTATATTGACCCGCTAACCGTGCCTGATGTGTTATGTACTCTGGGATAACACAGGCTACAACTCGATGTAGCTTTGACCAAAAGATACTCCAGACGTTGAAGTAAGTTCAATGTGAACCATCAGCACAGTTCACTATGAGTTTGCCTCTCCTGCTAATATTGCTATAGTAACTCCGTCTAACTAACCAGTCTGCTCTAAGCCCCGTGGTGGGTGTGATGCTTCTGATCTTCCCCTGTCCTTCTCTTTTGAGTGTCGCCTGTGGAAAGAGAAAGAGCGTGTGTGCCCTGTCCTTGTATATATGGGTTTTGTAATGCCCCCTTATGGTAGTGTCACCTCTGGGTGTCTTGTCTGCCCATTGGTCGTGTCCTATTCTGTGTGTTCATTAGCTGTATGTCTGCATGTCATGACGTCTCTGGTGCTCCCTCTAGTGTTTATTTAGTTGTAGTGTATTTACATTAACCCCTTGTGTATTTACAGTGATGCATATCACCCCAGTGCCGACATAGGCCCATCACCCTGGAGTGATGTTACACTGACTTTGGGAGGATGGGACAGGGTGATTGGGGGGTCGAGAGGGGATTGGGTGTGTGTGGGAATGGTTGGGTGCCCTCCCTGGACCTCTGGACATGCCAAAACCCGCCACCACCTCAGAGGTCCCAATGCAACTGCGGGAATTGCCCGGAAAGTTTCAACTTCCGATAGGGAATTCCATGTTTCCAGAACCCTTCGACAAAGTCTCCAATCCTGAGTTGGGGTTGAAGACTTCTGATGGTTCTGACTCTTTTTCCTCCCCAGTTCGCCTCACTCATTCACTAACATCTTGTAAAGCTATTTAAATGTCCCAAAGTTTTTCAGTGTGTTTGTGAATGAAGACAATCAAAATAATGCAGTAAAAGGTGGCGTGGCTTGGATTCCACCAATGGTGAAGGACTCCGAAGGCTGGTGTGCTCTGTATTTCATTAGGGGCCTGGCTCGGCAATAAATACAAAGCTCCTTCACTGTCAAAATAGGTCTGGAGTGGCAATCCCGTGACTGCTGCTCCTCAGAAAATTTGACCTTTGATGCTGGATTGCAGACGTTTGATTGCAGAGGAGATTAAACTAAATGTGTTTCCAAATACAGATTTCAAATAATGCACATTTTCTAAGTGAAACTTTCAATGTCAAATTCTAACTGTATTCCATTTCATTTTCGTTTCACATAGCTTGGGCTATGTTTAGTGGTGGACCTGTTTAGCTAGTTCAGAATTTTCCTTGAGGGGCATTATCTGTCAATTCCAGAGATGAATTTCTTATAATTTGCTACTGCTGCCTTGATACATCCAAACTCTCAAATGAACTGCTTTGGTTGTTGAAATTTGATCTCTGCACATGGCATATAGCAAGTCACTAGAGACCCTAGTTTTGTGCATCCTTCAACAAACTAGGATTACATGAGATACTTACTATCTCTCTCTCCCAATAAAATTGTCTTTATTTCTCAGTAAAAGATTATGCAATAACAAAAAAAAGAAATGAAGTTAGCATCTTGATTCGAGTTTTTTCCCCCCTCAGTGCGCTGAGAACCCAGCCCCGGGGTCACTGTCTATATGGATTTGCACATTGTCTACATGGGTCTCACCCCCATAACCTAAAGATATGCAGGGTAGGTGGATTGGACACGCTAAATTGCCCTTTATTGGGGCGACAAAATGAATTGAGTACTTTAAATTTATTTTTTAAAAGATTTCTTCCCCCCCCCCCCCCCCCCCCCCCCAGTCAATGTCAAGCAATTGGTTTTAATACAACTTTGTGTTTGTAAAATAAATTGTACCTCGCTCTGGCCCTTCTAATTTCAGCACTTGAAGATTTTAATGAACGGTATAAATAATGTGCTATTTGCCTGATTGCAAACATTTAAACTTTACCCCCTCCACATTATAGTAGTCTTCTACTTTGTGAGTTCCCTGCATATTCAGTTGCACTAATTAAATCTGAACCAAGGGCGGCATGTGGCGCAGTGGTTAGCACTGGGACTGCAGCGCTGAGGCCCCGGGTTTGATTCCCTGCCCTGGGTCACTGTGGAGTTTGCACATTCTCCCCATGTCTGCATGGGTTTCACCCCCACAACCCAAAGATGTGCAGGTTAGGTGGATTGGCAATGCTAAATTGTCCCTTAATTGGAAAAAAATAAATAATTAGGTACTCTAAATTTATGTTAAAATAAATTAAATCTGAACCAGTTTTGAAAAGCATTGTAATGACAGTTAATGGCAATAATGAGTGATTCAAAGTTTCCACTTTTCACTCATTTGTTTTGTTCAGATGAAATTATAAATCGGAATAATGGTTTAGAATTGGGAATTGAATCTCATTTTATCAAATGTAGCTTTACATATTTCATGATTCACATTGTCAAGATCTCCATAAAGACTGATGAAGTTCAAAAAGAAATTCAAACCTCCAGCTGAAAGGATGATGCAGCAAGTTTTCACGATTTGATATGTTTTCTGTATTGAAAATCTAATTCTATGGATCAAACACTATCTTCTGGCAACTTATACTTTTAACAGAATAATACTCAGCTTATTTTTAGCATAACCAAAAAAGAACTTTGCAGGAAACATAAATATTCAATTCTCCCAGAATCAGTTCAAAAGGATTCCTCATTCCCAAAGTTTTCTTCTGTTGTTCTCCTCTCTCAGCTTGGTAACTTCTAACCCTAGAAATGTCCACAGTAGATGCTCCCTCAAGCCAGGCAAATCTTCCAGCTTCATTTTAGCTCCTCACACATTTTATCATTCTAATCTGAGCATGCATTCCATCTCTCACTTGTGAACTTGCTCACTCTGGCAGACTAACCTGTCTGTGATATTTTAGGAAAGCCTGTAACCGGACATCTCATCTCAAAGCCCTGAAGGGCATTAGTGAACTAACCCGATTGGTTGTTACAACAGTGATTTCATGATCATCATTAGGGTTTTAATTCTATATTCAAATTTCACATCTGCCATGGTGGGTCCTCCTGTATCTCTGTATTGCTAGTCCAGTGACAATACCATTACATCACCGCTTCCCCTGATGCTGATTAATGATTATTGGTTCCCAACTCTCTCATCTTTGATATAAATGGACAAATTAAAGCACAATTGCCTTCAGCCTGACATTCTCAACCCTTTTCTGGGACTTTGCACTCTGTCTATCCACTGTTTGGCGACACAAGCTGTTGCCATTGTTTCCAAATGTAAATACCTTGCACCTCCATCAAGGTTCTCTTTAAACTCGTGACAATCAAACCACCCAGTTTTAATGTTCGCCAGTTGTCAAAACAAGTCAAAATATCCTCTTCATTTTGCCCTAAATTAAAGACAATCCCAAAAGTGACAAACTTGAGCCTCAATTGTAGCAATATGGTCTTGAAGACTGAAATTTCAAAACCAAAAGTAAATCCATAAAACATGTAATGGTTTGTTTCCAAGATAAATATGACAACATAAGCGAAGACTTGAGGATTAATGGGCTGCATACATGTTAGTTACCAAATATCCTGTTATTCATTTCAGGAATTCTGGAGGATCAACGCTTGAATAGCCTACGAAATGGTACTGTTGAGCAACAGATTGGGAACGTGTGGTACAATGCTGCACCATTATCAATATGGTGGCAAATTCCACAGTATGTAATGATCGGGATTAGTGAAGTATTTGCAAGTATAGCAGGTAAGCATTGAAAACAACTAATAGGATTTTTGGATTTTGTAAGTATTAACATCTTGTACTTCCTGCTGTTTTATGTGTACAGAAGGTGCAGCTGAATGTAAACCAATATTCTTTTGCTGCAAGGCACCAGAGCAATAAAGTAATGAAGTTCAGGTAAGTTAATTAGACATGAAGATGAAGTATTGTGGATGGTGTGAATGGGATTGAATGTCAAACTTGGAATTAATTTCTAGTTTGCTGTGTATGTATATGTTAACTTTGTTCAAATTGAATTTATAACACTTGTGTTAGAAGTGACAAAATTCTACTTCAATTACTCACATAAGGAGGGCAGCACAATATTGTCACCATTCAATAATGTTGAATGCACTCACCTTGGTTTTCCTTCCGAACACCAGGGTATGTATATTTTATATATATATATATATATATATATATATATATAATGAATTTTCTTTCCTGTGAAAGGGTATTTTGCAATACATAACTTTCCAATTGCAGGAACTACAGGTAGCGGCTGCACATCCAACTTCAAGACTCAATTTATTTTCTGTATGATGTGCCTGTTTCACGGCCACTAACAAAAATTACCTACTACGAACAGTGTAAATTGTTTTATGTTATCTCCATGGGACCTGACTAAGGTGTTTTGAAAGTCACACCACAACAGTATTGTATTGTTTCTTTGACACTTCAACATTTTAATTCAAGCCACAGAAAGTAAATACTTGATACTCTTTGATGCATCACATTATTAATCAAGATGAAAGTTGACCCTTCGATTATCTCATTGCCAAATGAATTGAAATTCTTTCGGGGTCACATTTTACGTTTGCCTCACATTTGGTCGCATTTATTTCCTTTAATGAAACTGCTAGGTAATGACTACATGGTGATATCAATCAGGTGCAATTGATTTGTAAGCCAATAAGACATTACCAAAATCAAGGTTAACATTGGGTATGTAGGATACACATGACCAAGTCCCAGCAATTAACTCATCCCAGTCCTGGTTTGATACATCTGGGATCTTGTATGACATTTTGTAGACAATCAATGTCAAAAACGGTGAACTGTAATTTGGTGTTGTTTTAATTAAATTTAGCAGTTTTTCCAAGGGTTTTTTTGACCTTCATTCTTTTATGTTGTGTTAATTTCTAGCATTTTATATATCTGAATTATTGAACTACTATAGTTAAATATCAATGCATTTATTTATTTTTAAATCTTCCTTCTGTCTGTGGGTCCTCAGCAACATCCTAGCTTTATTATCCTAAATTATCTCTTGTGATTATCACTACTGAGTGCGCGAGTGAATCTGCACATTGAATTTGTAAACAGCAAATCTTCCAGCATATTTTGCCAGAATGAGAACGTAAGACAGATAAAGCACTCTCCTGTCTTGTAGTTGAATTAGCTATCCATCGAATTCCACGTTAAAGCAAAATAGTCATCATGCAATTATAAAACGTAGGCACAGGACATTCAATCTTGAATCCTTCAGAAAGTTTAACTTCTGGGGACGCTTAAAATTAACCCAAAGAGAAAAACTCCCAAAGTGGCCTTTTGCTCGATACAAGAGTAGTTGCATCACCCACTAAGCTAGCCAAGAATTTGTCAGTGGGATGTATTATATTGCAGCTCAGAATTATGTTGGGAGGTAATTCATTAGTCCACCCTGTTGGTGAAGAACCTTGCCAAGCAGCAAATCAGAAATGTGAACCAGCCATGATTTTGCCTCGCTCATTTTATCTCTGATGCTGAAACTGAAAGGAATTCCAATGCAATATTAAAGTTACTTGATTGTAAAGGTTACCTTTCATTACTGTGATAACCCAATATTGGTAAAATAATTTAAGCACCTCTCACCTTATCATTTTTGCCTTTTCTGTTTCTTTTTCTGATTAGCCATGTGCTATTCCATTTCATTATTTTAATTTGTATTGAATGAGGGGCTGGTTTAGCACAGTGGGCTAAACAGCTGACTTGTAATGCTGAACAAGGCCAGCAGCACAGGTTCAATTCCCATACCGGCTTCCCTGAACAGGCAGCGACTAGGGGCTTTTCACAGTAACTTCATTGAAGCTTACTTGTGACAATAAGCGATTATATATTATTATATATATATATATTTTTAAAAAGTGCTTCACTTGCTTTCTTGCTGCATCTTCTACCCATTTTGAAACTGGAAGCAATTCGGGAAAGAAAAAAAACAGCATTACTTATAAAGTGACTTTAAAGACTGAGATTATTTATGACAACTGAATTCTGAAGATTTAATTCTGTCCCAGAGCTACAACTAAGCCATGCTATAAAGGGCTAATTTTGTATCCAGTCTGGATAGGTTATAATGGGACAAAGAATTCTTGTCCCCAGCCCAGAGAACCCATAATCTGAGATAACTTGACTATGGTACAGTATGGAATAGAAGGTGAACCTCCATGCAGTAATGATTTATGGGCTTGCATTTAAAAGAATAGTGATAAAACAATTCATATATGATTTTCTTGATTAATAAAAACTATGTATTTTTAAGGAAGTATAATATTCCTGTCATTTTCTGTCACCCAACATGCCATACTTCAAAATTAAGTTAGTAAAACTGAATATATAAGCTAAAAGAATAACAGTAGATGTAACATCTGGATAAACCAGGTCACATTTGTCAGCTTTCTTGCATATTGTGACACGTTATCCTCAACCTGCCGTTTTAACAATTATTTTTTCAGTCCGATCCATCATCACTAATGAAGGAGCTTCTGCTTCTTATCTTTATTATTGAACTTGGAAAATAAAACACTTCAATCCTGAAATTGCTCTTTTGTTTTTTGCAGTGTCAGCTGTATGCTCTCTTCCCTGCACCATGTAAAAGCTAGTTTTTGCACTGGATTCATGAGTTCCTTATTTTTTTTTCTTTTCTTTGAAACTTGCATATTACTGATTAATTGAAATTATGCAATATTCTGGCTTCTCTGACCAAGGAAGGATGATTTTAGTATGGCGAATAGATGTTCAAAAACAATTTTTATGATACATTTTAAATAATCGTAGCCAAGCTACAAAATCTACTGAAGGTGTCAAGTATAGTGCCACCGCAGCCCTGTGTGTGCAAATGGGTGGGCAATTGGCTATGATATCTGGAGAAACTAAATAAGTATCAATACATTATGTAAGAATTTGCAGCTAGGGTTTCAGAAATGGAGTGGCTGTGATTAAAGTTGTGCTCACTTTAGTGAAATTAATTGCATATGTATATAGCGTTCTCAAACTTTTTTAAGGTTGAAATTTTGATGAACTGGCTCCTCCAGAATGGCAACAGATTGGGACAGGCCACATCCTGAATTATGAGACTGACGATTCACTTACGCACTCATGCAGGCACATGGGTGTTCATGTGGGATTGGATGTGGGTGAGAGTAATTCTGGTCTGAAACTTCAACCCGCCACCAACATAAAGCTCTTCAGTAAATATCAGAGCTATGGGCCAGAACTTCAAGAATGGTAATCACAGTCAGATTGTCACTCCGCTCCTTCTTACCCAGGTCGTGAACTGAATGCTTCTTGTCTGCACTTCTGACCTGGGCCTGGTGAGAAGTATGCAGCGCCTGAGGCCTTCCTATGTAGGGCAGGTCCCTGAGGCCTTCCCGTGTAGGGCAGCAATGTCTGGTGATGTGAAGCCATTCCCCATTTTTGTGACACTAGTGCCATAAATCAGATTTGTTTAAAGATCCCTCCTCACTCTGAGAAGTCAGGGAGAAGGTAAGCATATGGTAAATGGGCAGGTTGGGTGTGGGGTGGGGAGGACTCATGGGTCGGTGGGGTGAGGTGATCAGTTGGGAAGTGGCGCTCCATTGAGAAGTCAGGGGTCAGTACCATCGCTTTCCAAAGTTTGATGTGGCTTTAATCCTTCTAGCTTTTCCTAGGTAACTATTCTGCAAAGAGAATCGGAACTTCCAAACTCTGATTTAAAATCAGAGCATGGGATGGTTCCCAGTGCAGGGTAATTGCCCATTGGAAGCTTAAACTTCCCGGAAAATTCCTATGCAGTGTTTGAACGGGGACGTCCGGGGAGTCACCCAGTGCATCGTCTGGAGTAAATCTGGGGAATGATACCAACACTCCCTGCCCAAACCCCAGAGACCAGAGGTTCAGGATCATTGTGTTAATAAAGGAACCTCAGATGGTATCCAAATAGAACACAGACGACACCAAGCAAAAAGCCCCATCACCTAGATGAAGTCTCCGTACCTTTAACTCCCAGTGGATCATTTTTTTATATGTTTAAATGGGATTTCCTTTGGCGAGCAGAATCTTTGGGCCTTCTCTGCAGCTTCAGCATAATGTGCCAATGCTCACCTGCCATTTTCTTCCTTCAGGTAGTGTCCTTGTTGTCTGAGGGCTCCTGATCATATCTTATGCCGATCATATCTTATGCCATAATATCATGGTACAAGGAGGTAGGCCCCAAGAACGACCTCAGCTCGTTCGGGCAGCACGGTAGCATTGTGGATAGCACAATTGCTTCACAGCTCCAGGGTCCCAGGTTTGATTCCGGCTTTGGTCACTGTCTGTGAGGAGTCTGCACATCCTCCCCGTGTGTGCGTGGGTTTACTCCGGGTGCTCTTGTTTCCTCCCACAGTCCAAAGATGTGCAGGTTAGGTGGATTGGCCATGATAAATTGCCCTTAGTGTCCAAAATTGCCCTTAGTGTTGGGTGGGTTTACTGGGTTATGGGGATAAGGGTGTGGTGTTGACCTTGGGTAGGGTGCTCTTTCCAAGAGCCGGTGCAGACTCGATGGGCCAAATGGCCTCCTTCTGCACTGTAAATTCTATGAAACAAGGATTTATCCCGTATCGTTCTGCACTGCATTCTAGCCGTATAGCCAATTGAGTTAACTAGCCCATCATCTGGCATTCGTGCTGATAAAGCTCGTAAAAGGCATTCTGAATTGAACTCCCACATGAACCTCCGAGCTCTCAAGATATGCCTCCTCTGGCATATAGGAGCAGGCACATGCCAAACTCCACTCGATGCTTTACTAAATGTGAATGGAAATTGGGGTAGAAATGATT
This sequence comes from Scyliorhinus torazame, assembly GCF_047496885.1. Lineage (NCBI taxonomy): Eukaryota > Metazoa > Chordata > Chondrichthyes > Carcharhiniformes > Scyliorhinidae > Scyliorhinus > Scyliorhinus torazame. The sequence continues at coordinate 62,068,387 of NC_092707.1, forward strand.
CTGCTCCATTTTCTAGTTCCCAGATTTGAGATCCACCCCACTGATGCCTTGACCCAGTTGGAACTTTGTGCCCTTATTCTTTGAAAAGTAAAAACAGCTCTCCCTTCAGATGGAAAGACCTAAAGTTGCAGTGCTATGTTGGAAAGCTGGTACAGTTTTTGAGATCTAAATGTATTTTCTTACATTCAATTGCTGAGGTTGCATATAAGCATTATCATTCAAGGACGACACCTTGATTTTATTGTTCGTGTTATATGTGAAATTGAAGAACAATGCTGGTTATGTTGTGGAGTTGGAAGTTGTTGCCTTAGTTGTTTTACTATGTCATGCATCTTAGTATTAATTACATCTCGTACACTAAACCATTTGAATTTAGTGTCACCATATTGCATTTCTTTCCAATTGTACAATAACAAGTTGTGAAAAATTAGGATAGGAAGTTATTGTCCAAATTAGTGGGGCAAAGCTGACAGGTGGTGTTCAGTGTGGGAAATTGAGGTCATCCACTCTGGACCTAAGGAAAGACAAATCTAGTCTGAGGGAACAGTCCAGAACAAGAGAGCATCACCTTGAAGTTACATGCTGCATTTGCATGTGGACTGCATACATTGTCTGAGGAGTCACAAATGGTGTTGAATATTATGCAGTCATCAGCAAACGTCCCCACTTCTGACTTTCTGATGGATGGGAGGTTATTGAAGCAGCTGAAGATAATTGGGCCCAGGACATTGCCCTGAGGAACTCCTGCAGTGTTGCCCTTGAACTGAGATGATTGACCTCCCAACAACCACAACCATCTTCCTTTGTGCCAGGCATGACTCCAACCATTGGAGAGTTTTACTCCTGATTCTCATTGAGTCCAGTTTGTCAAGGCGCCTTGCTGCCAAATCTTGGTCAAATGCTACCTTGATATCAAGGGCTGTCACACTCGCCTCGCTTCTGGAGTTCAGCTCTTTGGACAATGTTTGAATCAAAGCTGCAATGAGGTCAGGAGCTGAGTAGCCCTGGCTGATCCCAAGTGAGCGTCACTGAGCAGGTTATTGCTAAGCAAGTGTTGCTTGATATCATTGTTAATTACGCCTTCCGTCACGATCGAGAAGAGATTGATGGAGCAGTAATCTGCCATGTTGGATTTGTCCTACATTGTGGGTATTGGACATATATGGGCAATTTTCTGTATTGTTGGGTAAGTGCTAGTGCTGTAGCTGTACTGGAACTGCTTGGCTAGGTGCATGGTAAATTCTGGAACCCAAGTCTTAAGTACTTTGGTAGAATATTGTCAGACCATCGTTTTTGTAGCATCCAGTGTCTTCAAATGGCCTTCAAGCTGGCTTTCAGGGTTTCATTGTTTGTATTGGTCGGTTATCATTTATCTATTCTCAGAGCTGTTCATTTGGCTAGCTGATGAGCTGTTCATAATGACTATCCAGGGGTTTAATTCCTCATCATACCTTTGTACCAGAGGGTTGTTCACTAAAATAACTATTTTATTTCATAGAAGATTTCATAGATTTCATAGAATTTTACAGTGCAGAAGGAGGCCATTCGGCCCATCGAGTCTGCATTGGCTCTTGGAAAGAGCACCCTACCCAAGGTCAACACCGCCACCCTATCCCCATAACCCAGTAACCCCACCCAACACTAAGGGCAATTTTGGACACAAAGGGCAATTTATCATGGCCAATCCACCTAACCTGCACATCTTTGGACTGTGGGAGGAAACCGGAGCACCCGGAGGAAACCCACGCACACACGGGGAGGATGTGCAGACTCCGCACAGACAGAGACCCAAGCCAGAATCGAACCTGGGACCCTGGAGCTGTGAAGCAATTGTGCTATCCACAAGGCTACCGTGCTGCCCATATACATTTCTATACATGTTGGGAATTGGGGAAAATTAAGATATAAAAAATGAAATTTTAGATAAGAAAATAAAAAGGGAAGATGTCTAAAAAGAGATGTTGAGATGCAAATTAGCATATCAGTGAGAAACGCAAGTGTTTATGTACTTGACTAGATGAAAACAATGGGGATATAGAAAAGGTAACGTCAAAGTAGAGAGATAAGGAAAGGGCACACACATGCAAAAAACAACTTCACATGGTTGATAACATCAAAGGGGAAAAAATAGTATATCCATAGCACAATGGCTGGGGAAAAAAGGGAGGCCGAGACAAAGACAGGCACAGCTACCATCAGTCGCACCCAGCTGCAGAAATGGTCTCCCAAAAACAAGTTATTGCTAAACGGGCTGGTTAAGATCAAAACTTGAACCGAGCAGATTTTGCCTTCACTGAAACTGAAGACGGTTTTCGCAAATGTGGCCACGTAACCTGTGGGGCTTGCTGGATTTAGCTTGTCAAGTTATATAATGTTGGATGTTGTATAGAATCAAAGGCCGTCCCTGAGTTCAGGGAATGTAAGTAGTTGGAATTGAGGGGTAACTTTCTGTAATACTGTGTGTGTGCATAGCCATCAGTGTACTGGTGCGTTGTAGTCCATTATGATCCTTCTTTAAGTGTTTTTTTATTTTAAGTTAATAAATACTCTTTTTTTAATTGTCCACACAATGACTGGACTATTCCTCACTGGTTCACATTTTTCTCAACAGTGTACCAAATTGAATATATGCACCACTAAGAACTGGCTTGTGATCCAAGTTAACCTTCTGGGTTTTGAGATACTCTGACATTTAATATCAGCGGGGTTCGTAACATACACCAACTTGATTAAGCAAAGTTATCTGGGAATCCTAACATAGCTTTGAAGTATGGTTATTTTGTTTTAGGTATCTATCCAGTTGCTCTCCCATCGTTGTCGAGGCCTTGCCTTATCAAGGCCCCTTTCTGGGCTAGGTACAGCTATCATCACCTAAGAATCATTCCAATAGCTTTGTTTCAACAGACCCATAGTACAGATCACCAAGATTTAAAATGGCTGTAATAATAGATCACTTTCACTGTGATGTGTGGTACCATTATTTGTATTAACAAAATTGCATTGCTGAATGGTAAGGAGCAGTAGGACAGTGCTAAAATTCTTGAGCATGGGCTCTAGGATTAGCTTGCGTACCTTTTCGGTTGCAAGGTCAAATTAAATTGTATTAAAAGTAATCTTAAATTTTATTGAACTTCTGTGTTTTTCAATTGTAGGCCGGGATTTTTCAGTCCCGTCTTTCTGCCCGATCCTTGCCTATTCTGGACTGTGGTAGTTAAAACTATAAAGGATGTATTATCCAAACCTGAACTTCTAATACTGTGTGCACGCTGTAGCTATGCTGCAGTGTCCATTCCAGTTGGACAGTATTCCATTTACGTTACCTGGTACCTATATTGCTAAAATTCAAATTCTATTATCCTGGAAAGATCCATGTTATTTATTTTTGTGATTAATTGGAGTTGGGTTTAAAATTGCCGAGGATCCCAAGGTCCTAGGTTGCTATTTAGCCCAGTTTGACATTGCGCTGTAATTATGCCATGTGTTGTCAAACCCAAATGATGTGAAACTACCACTCGAGGGAGTCTTGTGCTGCTTCTTTCTTGAGCAGGGCATGTTCTGACCTGTATCTGAGCTACAATTTTACCTCCGTGAAGCAACGATTAAAACTTGAGAAGTTTTTTTGCACTAATATTGAGTAGATTCTGTATCAAAAATGTATTTCAGAATTAAAATGTTTTTTCTCTGAATTTTGTTTTTAAATATTAGAAATTTGCAGAATGTATGTAATGAATGCTTGCAATTATATTCAAAGCTGGAAAATAATTTAAGCAGACCAAAGATGAATCTGTATCCAGCTCGTGGCTCTTTGATGGGAGTATTTCAATTGCATCTAAAATTGTGCTCTTCATGGTTTTTCAGGTCTGGAGTTTGCTTACTCAGCTGCCCCCAAGTCAATGCAAAGTGCTATCATGGGCCTGTTCTTTTTCTTCACTGGAGTTGGTTCCTTTGTTGGTTCAGGGCTTCTAGCCCTAGTATCTATAAATTGGATTGGTTGGATGAACTGCAAGAGTGATTTTGGTGAGTAAGTGTGGTTTTATGTGAATAAATTAAAATGATAAATCAATAAATTAGAAAAAAGATGGTTTTTGTTACTCTCGGCCACAAGAGCACATTGAATCTTTTTTTAATTTTTGGTGCATGGAGCATTCTTAATCAATGCATTTTCACTACAAAAATAATTCACTTGAGATGAAATCAAAACTGTCGTGTTAAGCACATTGAGATAACACTGGCTGCAACTGGATGCAGCTATAACTGAAATAGTCCCCAGACCTTGAAGTTAGTTTAATTTGCTTTATTGAACCTGTCACACAGTTAGCACAGTTCTCTGAGTTCGACTCTCTGCTAACCTAAGTGTGATCTCTCTGTCTGACTGAACCAGACTAGCTCTTAGCCACATGCTGTATGCGTTACATGATATATACACTGGACTCAACTCTGTAGATATCCCTAGTGGAAAGAGGCAGAGTGTGAGTGCCTCGTGCCTTTTATAGTGGGAAATCACCCCCAAATGTTCTGCCTGCTGATTTGGTTCTGTCTTGTTCTCGGTGTTCATTAGCTGCCTGTCTGTATCTCTTTATGTACATGTCTGTATATCATGTCATCTCCCCTTTTGAAATGTTTTTCTGCAGCCTACGTGAAAGTATTTACATGTATAGGCCAAAAAACTAACGTATTTACATGAGCTGGCAAATGGGAACATATGTACATATGAAAACAGGTATCGAATGTGCGAAATCAGAACATAGCAAACAAAACAAATGTTCATAAGTCCAGTCTTGCGTCTGATCCTGGTTGACCGCCGGAGAGGTGGTGGTGGGGACAACGGCGCCTTAATGGGCGGGATTGCAGCCAGACTGGTGGCCTCATGGTTCAAGGTGTCAATAACAGATGGAAACAACAAAGAATGTGGTTGCGGGCGGGCAACTGTGCGCCGTGCCCGTTTGTTTCGCCGCACAACAGAGCCATCAGCCATACGCACAACGTACGATCGAGGAGCAGCCTGTCGGACAACAACCGCTGGAGCTGACCAGCCTCCATCAGGTAGCTTGATCCACCGGGGATAGCGCAGGCAAATCAGCGGCATGAGCATCATTGCCCTGCTTTTGCCGGTCCCGGAGTTTCTGCACCTTCTGCAGGGAGGTGATCCAGATCAGGCAAGTGTATGGCTGGAAGAGTCATCCGCAAGTCCCTTTTCATCAGGAGTTGAGCCGGTGACATGCTGGTAGACCGAGGGATTGCCCTGTACGCAAGCAGCGCAAGGTTGATGTCAGAAGCACACTCCGCAGCCTTGCAGATGAGCTGCTTCACTATGTGCACCCCTTTTTCATCCTTTCCATTGGACTGCGGGTAATGTGGGCTGGAAGTGATGTGATGAAACTGATATAGCTGGGCAAATCTTGACCACTCTTGGCTGCTGAAGCAAGGACCGTTGTCACTCATGACAGTGAGTGGAATACCATGCCTGGAGAACGTCTCCTTGCAGGCCTTGATGAAGGTCTTGGATGGGAGGTCCGAGTGCTTCTCACAACTTCTGGGTAGTTGGAAAAATAATTGATGATGAGCACACAATCATGACCATTGGCGTGAACGAGGTCGATGCCCACCTTGGACCACAGGGAGGTCATGATTTTGTGCTGCTGAAGCGCCGCCTTGCTCTGTGCTGCCTGGATGCGTTGACAGGTTGGACAGTTGAGGACCATATTTGAGATGTCCTGACTAATCCCAGGCCAGTAGACAGCTTCCTGGCTCTGCACCTGCACTTCTCGACACCCAGATGCCCCTCGTGGATTTGCCGGAGCACCAAGCTCTGGAGACTGCGTGGAATGACAATGCGATCCAGCTTGAGGAGGATACCATCAACCACTGTCAGGTCGTCCTTCACGTTGAAGAATTGAGGGCACTGCCCTTTTTGCCAGCCATTGGCGAGGTGGCGCATGACACACTGCAGAAGCGGGTCTTTGGCCGTCTCGTCGCGAATGCGGATCACCTTTTCATCCGACGTCGGGAGGTTGCTGGCCCACAGCTGCACCTGTGATTCGATCTGTTGGATGAATGCTGGCGGGTCGGCAGGCAAGGTTATGGAGTGGGACAAGGCATCCGCAATAATGAGCTCCTTGCCAGGCGTGTACACGAGCTCAAAGTCATACCGTCTGAGCCTGAGGAGGACGCGCTGCAGCCGGGGCGTCATGTTGTTCAGGTCCTTGTGGATAATGTGGACCAGTGGCCTGTGGTCCATCTCGACGGTGAATGTCGGCAGGCCGTAGACATAATGGTGGGTGAATGTGTATGCCCCGAATTGGGACGATGCAGGGTTTATGATGTGAATGTTGAGTCAGATCCCGGATCTGGAATGGGGGAGCTTGATAATGGGGGGGGGGGGGGACTTTAATAATGTGCTGGACCCAGCATTGGACTGATCCAGGTTAAGGACGGATAAGAGGCCAGCTGCGGCCAAGGTGCTAAGGAGTTTTCGGGACCAGATGGGGGGAGTAGATCCATGGAGATTTGTCAGGCCGGGGGCCAGAGAGTTCTCTTTTTTTTCTCCCATGTACATAAGGCCTATTCACGGATAGACTTCTTTGTGATGAGTAGGGCACTGATCCCAAGAGTGGAGGGAACGGAATATTCGGCTATAGAGATTTCAGACCACGTCCCGCATTGGGTGGAGTTGGGGTTGGGGAAGGAGAGGGACCAGCACCCGCTGTGGCGCCTGGATGTGGGACTGTTGGCGGATGAGGAGGTTTGTGGGCGGGTCCAGGGGTGCATTCAGAGATACATAGAGGCTGACGATAATGGGGAGGTGCAGGTGGGTGTGGTTTGCGAGGCTCTGAAGGTGGTGGTTAGGGGAGAGCTAATTTCAATTAGGGCTCACAGGGAGAGGAGAGAGAGGATGGAGAGGAGAGGTTGGTGGAGATAGTAAGGGTGGACAGGAGCTATGCAGAGGCCCCCGAAGAGGAGCTGCTGAGGGAGTGACGGAACCTCCAAACGGAATTTGATTTATTGACCACGGGGAAGGCAGAGGCTCAGTGGAGGAAAATGCTGGGGGCGGCGTATGAGTATGGGGAGAAGGCGAGTCGGATGCTGGTGCATCAGCTACATAAGAGGGAGGCAGCGAGGGAGATTGGAGGAATCCGGGATAGGAGGGGAATACGGCGCGGAGTGCGGTTAAAATAAATGTGGTATTTAGGGATTTCTATGGGGACCTGTACAAGTCAGAGCCCCCGGAGGGGGGAGAGTGGATGCGGCGGTTCTTAGATCAACTGAGGTTCCCGAGGGTAGAGGAAAAGCAGGTGGCTGGCCGGGGGGCCCCGATGGGGCTGGAGGAGCTGGTTAAGGGATTGGGGAACATGCAGGCGAGCAAGGCTCCGGGACCGGGTGGGTTCCCGGTTGAATTTTATAGAAAGTTTGTGGATCTGTTGGGGCCCGTTGCTGGTGAGAACCTTCAATGAGGCGAGGGAGGAAGGGACTCTGCTCCCGACAATGTCTCGGGCGCTGATCTCGCTGATTCTCAAGTGGGATAAGGACCCACTGCAGTGCGGTTCGTATAGGCCGAGCTCGCTCCTTAACATAAATGCCAAGTTGCTGGCCAAGGTCCTCGCTGTGAGGATTTGAGGATTGTGTCCCGGGAGTGATACATGAGGATCATACGGGGTTTGTGAAGGGCAGGCAGTTAAATGCAAATGTGCGGAGGCTCCTGAACGTGATTATGATGCTCTCGGTGGGAGGGGAAGCGGAGGTGGTGGCGGCTATGGACGCGGAGAAGGCCTTTAATCGGGTGGAGTGGGAGTACCTATGGGAAGTGCTTAGCAGGTTTGGGTTCGGGGAAGGGTTCGTAGGGTGGGTCAGGTTGTTCTACAGGGCCCCGGTGGCGAGCGTGTCTACGAACCGGCGGTGATCGGAATATTTCAGATTGTACCGGAGGACGAGACAGGGGTGCCCCCTGTCCCCTTTGCTGTTTGCGCTGGCAATTGAGCCGCTGGCCATGGCATTAAGGGAGTCTAGGAACTGGAGGGTGTTGGTCCGTGGAGGGGAGGAACACCGGGTGTCGTATGCTGATGACCTGTTGTTATATATTGCAGATCCAGTGGAGGGGATGGCGGAGGTCATGCGGATCCTTAGGGAGTTTGGGGACTCCTCGGGCTACAAGCTCAACGTGGGGAAGAGTGAGCTCTTTGTAGTGCATGTGGGGGTCCAGGAAAGGGGGCTGGAGGAGCTGCCATTCAAGAGGGCGGAGAGGAGCTTTGATACCTGACTATCCAGGTAGCTAGGAGCTGGGGGGCCCTGCATAAGCTTAATTTGACACGGTTGATGGACCAGATGGAGGAAGACTTTAGGAGATGGGATGTGTTGCCACTTTCCCTGGCGGGTAGGGTGCAGTCGGTCAAGATGACGGTCCTCCCGAGGTTCTTGTTTGTGTTACAGTGCCTGCCCATCCTAATCCCCAAGGCTTTTTTCAAGCGGGTAAGCAGGAGTATTATGGGGTTTGTGTGGGCGAGCAAGACCCCGAGGGTGAAGAGGGTGTTTCTGGAGCGCAGTCGGAACAGGGGCGGGCTGGCGCTGTCGAATCTGTGTGGCTATTATTGGGCAATTGGGCAGCTAATGTGGCGATGATCCGTAAATGGGTAATGGAGGGGGAGGGGGCGGCGTGGAAGAGGCTAGAGGCGGCGTCGTGTGTGGGTACTAGCTTGGGGGCGCTGGTGACGGCACCGTTGCCGCTACCGCCGACGTGGTACACCACAAGCCCGGTGGTGGCGGCAGCATTAAAGATCTGGGGGCAGTGGAGGCGACATAGGGGTGAGGTGGGGGCCTCAATTTGGTCCCTGATACGGGATAATCATAGGTTTGTGCCGGGCAGGATGGATGGGGGCTTCCTAAGTTGGCATTGGGCAGGAATTAAAAGGATGGGGGGACCTGTTTATAAATGGGACTTTTGCTAGCGTGGGGGCGCTGGAGGAGACATTTGGGTTGCCTCCCGGAAACGCTTTTAGATATATGCAAGTGAGGGCATTTGTGAGATGGCAGGTGAGGGAATTTCCGCTACTTCCAGCACGAAGGATTCAGGACAGGGTGATTTCGGGTGTATGGGTTGGAGAAGGCAAGGTCTCGGCGATTTATCAGGAGCTGCAGGAAGCGGAGGAGGCCTCGGTGGAGGAATTGAAGGGCAAGTGGGGGAGGAGATAGATGAGGGTCTGTGAGCTGATGCCCTGGGAAGGGTCAATTCCTCCTCCACATGCGCCAGGCTCAGTCTAATGCAGTTCAAAGTAGTGCATAGGGCGCATATGACAGGGGCGAGGATGAGTAGGTTTTTTGGGGTGGAGGACAGATGTGTGAGATGTTCGGGGAGCCCAGCGAATCGTGCCCCTATGTTCTGGACATGCCCGGCGCTGAATGGGTTTTGGAGGGGCTTTGCGAGGGCTATGTCCAAAGTTGTGAACACCCGGGTCAAGCCGAGCTGGGGGATAGCATTATTTGGGGGTATCGGACGAGCCGGGAGTGCAGGAGCCGAAAGAGGCCGGAGTTCTGGCCTTTGCGTCTCTGGTAGCCCAGCAGAGGATCTTACTAATGTGGAGAGTTGCAAAGCCCCCGAGCGTGGAAGCTTGTATCAATGACATGGCAGGGTTCATTAAGTTGGAGAGGATAAAGTTTGCCTTGCCAGGGTCTGTGCAGGGGTTCTCCAGGCAGTGGCAACCGTTCCTAGACTTTCTCGCGGAATGCTAGGTGGAGGTCAAAACAGCGGCAACCCGGGGGGGAGGGGGGTCGCATCTGTCGAGATTTCTGTTTCCCTGTCGGGGTCAAAAAAGTGGCAGTACAGGTGAGCTTGGCTTTCAGCTCCAACCACTCTGCTTGATGAGCTGCCTGTCACTCAAAGGCAGTAGACTTTTTCACCAGGTGTCTAAGCGCTGTGGTGTGTGAGGCCAGGTTTGGGATAAACTTGCCCAAGAGGTTCACCATTCATAGGAAGCGCAGCACCGCCTTCTTGTCTTCAGGGGTCTTCAAGGCTTCGATAGCCTTGACCTTGTCTGTGTCCTGGCGCACACCCTGCTGAGATACCTGGTCGCCCAAGAACTTCAGTGTCGACATGCCAAAGCAACACTTTGCCCTGTTCAGCTTGATGCCATTGGCATGGACACGGCGGAATACCTGCTGGAGACGAGAGATGTGCTCTTCGGGGGTTGTGGACCAAATGATAACGTCGTCCACATACACATGAACCCCTTCAATGGCCTCCATCATCTGCTCCTGGATTCTATGGAAGATCTCCGAGGCCGAGACATAAGAACGTAAGAACTAGGAGCAGGAGTAGGGCACCTGGCCCCTCGAGCCTGCTCCACCATTCAATAAGATCATGGCTGATCTTTTGTGGACTCAGCTCCACTTTCCGGCCCGAACACCATAACCCTTAATCCCTTTATTCTTCAAAAAACTATCTATCTTTATCTTAAAAACATTTAATGAAGGAGCCTCTACTGCTTCACTAGGCAAGGAATTCCATAGATTCACAACCCTTTGGGTGAAGAAGTTCCTCCTAAACTCAGTCCTAAATCTACTTCCCCTTATTATGAGGCTATGCCCCCTAGTTCTGCTTTCACCCGCCAGTAGAAACAACCTGCCCACATCTATCCTATCTATTCCCTTCATACATAATTTTATATGTTTCTATAAGATCCCCCCCTCATCCTTCTAAATTCCAACGAGTACAGTCCCAGTCTACTCAACCTCTCCTCATAATCCAACCCCTTCAGCTCTGGGATTAACCTAGTGAATCTCCTCTGCACACCCTCCAGTGACAGTATGTCCTTTCTCAAGTAAGGAGACCAAAACTGAACCCAATACTCCAGGTGTGGCCTCACTAACACCTTTATACAATTGCAGCATAACCTCCCTAGTCTTAAACTCTATCCCTCTAGCAATGAAGGACAAAATTCCATTCGCATTCTTAATCACCTGTTGCACCTGTAAACCAACTTTTTGCGACTCATGCACGAGCAAACCCAAGTCTCTGCACAGCAGCATGTTTTAATATTTTATCATTTAAATAATAATCCCTTTTGCTGTTATTCCTACAAAAATGGATAACCTCACATTTGTCAACATTGTATTCCATCTGCCAGACCCTAGCCCATTCACTTAGCCTGTCCAAATCCCTCTGCAGACTTCCAGTATCCTCTGCACTTTTTGCTTTGCCACTCATCTTAGTGTCATCTGCAAACTTGGACACATTGCCCTTGGTCCCCAGCTCCAAATCATCTATGTAAATTGTGAACAATTGTGGGCCCATGTGAGACAATGCCGAACGTCATACGATTATAGCAGTACCTGCCAAACGGTGTGTTGAAGGTGCAGAGCCTTCTGTTGGACTCATCCAGCTGGATTTGGCAAAAGCCGTGTGATGCATCTAACTTTGTGAAAAAACGGGCGTGTGCCATCTCACTTGTTAGTTCCTCCCGCTTTGGGATGGGGTAGTGTTCCCACATTATAGTCTGGTTGAGATCCTTGGGATCAATACAGATGCGCAGCTCCCCTGAAGGCTTTTTTACACAGACCATTGAGCTGACCCAGTCAGTCTGTTCTGTGACTTTGGAGATGATGCCCTGGTCCTGAAGATCCTTCAATTGCGCCTTTAGGTGCTCCTTCAGTGGAGCTGGGACCCGGCGTGGAGCGTAGACCACAGGTGTGGCATCAGGCCGCAGCAAGATCTTGTACCGATATGGCAGAGTGCCCATCCCGTCAAACACATCCAGATACTGAGCGAGGATGTCGTCAGTGCCGGCTTGAAGATCCACGTTGAGGGAGGTCATTGTGTAGACCCGCTGCACAAGGTTTATCTGCTTGCATGCACGTGCGCCGAGCAGGGAGGCCCTGTCTGGCTTGACAATTTCAAACCTTAGCCTTGCGTGAATGCTCCTGTTGGAGACAAGCAGATGGCAGGATCCCAGTGCTGTGATGGCATTGCCGTTATAGTCCAGGAGCTGGCAGGCTGCTGGAAGGAGCTTGGGTGGCTTCTTGATACGGCTGAAATCTGCCTGTGAAAGGAGATTGGCAGAAGCACCTATGTCCAGCTTGAACTGGATAGAACATTGATTTACTTGCATCACTGTACGCCATTCGTCCGCAGAATCCACAATGAGGATGGGCACGCTCCGTGATGATGTCGGTGAGGCATGTTCACGTGTGGTGATGATGCCCACACGGTAGGGGGACTCCAGGCAATTGTCCTCTGGATCCGTAATGCTGCCAAGTTCAGAATCCTGTAAACCTTGCTGGACACTCCAAACGCGCCTGCGTTGGAGTTAGGAACGCTGGCCCTTGACTGGTGGTGCAGATCTGCACAAGGCTGCATTGTGTCCAGGCTTCCCGCCTCTTGCAGGGCAGTGTTTCTTTAAATGGGCGGTGCCACAGTTCGGGCACGTCATGACGTCGTTACGCTCCGTGCGTCGTCGCACATGCGCAGTGCAGTCGGTAGACGTTCGCACCTGCGCAGTGTGGTGATCGGCCGCTTCATTATCCCATTCGCATCGCGCATGCGTGGGGCTCCGGGAGGAGCGTGCAAAATGGCCGCTTTCATCAATGTTGAGGCGCTGCATCTAGGCGATGGCCTGCACACTCTCTGCCTCATGGGAGGCAGGTTTCTCAGTTTCAGCCGATTTGTATTAGCAATACTGATTTTTTTTTTTGGCGTGCTCATGCACTGTACACGTTTCAATCGCGACTGGCAGTCATATGCTTGATTTTTAAAAGCTGCTCTCAGAGGATCAGAGTGAATGCCAAAAACGATTTGGTCCCTGATCATGGAGTCAGCAATATCACCAAAGTTGCAGGATTGCGCTAGTAGACCGAGATTAGATAGGAAGGAGTTGAAAGATTTGTCTTTACCTTGTAGGCGTGGCTTAAATATATACCGTTCGAAGATTTCATTGGTGTCCACTTCACAATGACTATCAAACTTGTCCAGGATGGACTGAAACTTTGTCTTGTCCTGGCCTTCGGTGAAGTTAAACAAGTTAAAGATTTGGATGGCTTGATCCCCCACAATTAAGAGGAGAAGCGCGATCTTTCTTGCATCAGACGCACCCTCGAGGTCTGAGGCTTCAATGTACAGCAGAAACCTTTGCTTGAAAGTCCGCCAGTTGGCACTGAGATTGCCGGAAGTCCGCAGCAGTTGAGGAGGCTGGATCTTCTCCATGGTGCCGGGATGCATTTGCTGGTCGTCACTGAACAGATTGAGGTAAACCACCTAAGGATAGCAGTCTACTGGCACCATGTTGTGTTAAGCACACTGAGATAACACGGGCTGCAACTGGATGCAGCTATAATTGAAATAGACTCCAGACCTTGACGTTAGTTCAATTTGATTTATTGAACCTGTCACACACAGCACAGTTTTCTGTGAGTTTGACTCTCTGCTAACCTGAGTGTGATCTCTCTGTCTGACTGAAGCAGACTAGCTCTTAGCCATGTGCTGTATGCGTTACGTGATGTATACACCGGACTCACACTCTACATGTCCCTAGTGGAAAGAGGCGGAGTGTGAGTGCCTCGTGCCTTTTATAGTGGGAAACCACCCCAAGTATTCTGCCTGCAGATTGGTTGTCCTGTTCTCTGTGTTCATTAGCTGCCTGTCTGTATCTCATTATGTGCATGTCTGTATATCATGACAAAAACCTTTGTGTAATTTACCTTGTCCCAATTCTTGGATTTTAGAATGAATGCCTATTTCCTTAAAAGGTTGCATTGTTTTATTTCCTTGGCATTGATTAAGGGTAACTCACACATTCATAGTGCTACTTAAGGGGTTTCTTTAATCTGTAAACCCTCTGGTCTGTAATATCTACCATTTTGAAGAAAGGTCAGCAACATTGCACAGTTGTATCAAATCCAGTAAGCAGATTACTGCAATTACCGCATATCTCTCCAAACGCTAAACCCAGAAAAAAGTCCAGTTCATAAACTGCTGCTAAAATTATTTGAGAGAAGAAGATAGCCCTACAAAAATATGACATTGGTTGGTAAAGCTAAATTCCCAATTAGTCAGAGCACATTAGTCCAACAACTTGAAGCAACCATTCAAATTGTACAACCTTGTATTATTGAGAAGAGGCATTACAATTTTCAATGCCACACAGGTACATTGGATGTTACTTATCTGCAAAATCCGTTACTGACGGTAATTAGATGCTGGTGTAGCCTATTCAATCGTAATACGACATGATTTTATTTTTCGTCTTAATTTTGTTTTAAAGTATTACACTGTTTTACAAAGGAGTAATAGAATTTTACCTTAAGTTCTGTGTGCATGAGCATTTTGCAAAAGGAGATAATGAAACCCTGTTTTTAATTCCCCCTGAATGTGCAAAATTAAAATTTCCAACAAGCTTTTAAAATAATTACTAATTGTAAAATCCTTATCTGTACATTTTTTTGGAACGTAAGAACAGAATTCAATCGTTTCACTTTACTACTCCTATTCCCCCAGTCACACCCTTACTTCTTGGTTAACCATACCTTGTTTTAGACATCTCAACTGATTTTGACAGGGGCACGGCACTTCACATTCTCACAACCATTGTGGATTTCATATTATGACCATTTTATTATTGGTTTTATTTTAATTGGAGTAGTAAAGTGAAATGATTGAAAATATAGCATCTGCATCAAGGTTTAAGTTCTTGAACACAGGTTTGGGTATCTGATGGCTAATACTGGTTCTTCCCCTCTGCCCTGCCTTCCTTTTTGAATTATGGCTCACTGCCAAAATGGTGCTGGGGCATTGTAGGCAGCCATTAGATTTATGGTTAATATATAAAACCAACGTTACTGCTAAGTTTTCAAGAGTAGCATCTAACCTACTCCCACAGTCAGTCAGGAATCTTCAAGGCCAGTCGACTGTAGCTTTATTGTTTTTGTCAATGCATCCATCCATTATTGATGAAGTCACATTCACAGTATAAAACCAGCAACATTACCTTAGGAGGGTTGGGGTGGAGAAAAGGAGAGGGCTGATAAAATGTACTTCTCTATACTGAGGTGACCCTTGTATATCCCAATGGATGATTCACATTGGGCACGCCTTTATTGTTAGAGCTCAGTGAATGCAATTGTTTTCGAAGTTAGTCATAAGCATTTGAGCTATTAGTGTACACTGACTATCTAACTAAATTGTTATGCATGTAGTCTTGTCTATTTTTCCAAAGCAGTGGAATTGCTGGTTTGCATGTCTAGGTAACAAAGTATATAATAGAACAGTATACCACTTTTTCATTTTGCAAAATATGAATACATATACTACCCTCTCCAGAGGAACTGTTACTGCTGTCAAATGCCAGCAGGTGACATCCCAGGGAACCTGGCTGAGATGCTCACTTATAAATTAACCAGTATCACCAAAGTATTGAGACAAATTATGCGTCCTCCTGAAAAATACATGAGACTGATTGCGAATGTAAATGATCTCTAACGTCTAGCTGAAGTGTTTAATGCACACTTTGACAAGCTTTCATTACACCTTTTCATTCATAATGATCAGCACTTTCAAGTGACATGGAATTTACATTCTGGCAGCCTGTCAATCATATTGTGAAAAGCTGTGTAAATCTATACTTTCCCCATATCTTATTTATTTGAACCTCTAGGATAATTGATAATAGGTCAATAAGTCTACTCGCTATAAATCTGTTTGGCACAGTAGTGTTTGGCCTGTTCAGCAGTGTTTGAAAATTCAGCGTTGGCAGGGAAAATTGGAATGGATGTTTTTTTTAATGCACTATAAATGGGCAAATCATTAGTTGCTACTTATAGATGCAGTGATGTGATTCAGAATAGGTTAATTATTGTTTAGTTTTACTGATTCATGAATCCTTTTGATTCACCTCCTCCTCATTGCAAAAAGATTAAGAGACTCTTTAAATTAAATAAGTCAGTAACAGATTCTGACTGTTCTACTAGCCATGAGGTGGACTGAGGCTGATATCTGGCCGGTTCATTTTGGACATTATTAGTCAGCAAGAAAAAATAAGAATGCATAGTAAAAAGTTGGTTTAACTCTTGTTTTGTATTGAAGAGTAAAGTTGTTGAATTTAGTACAATACTTGCATCTAATATAGGCCCTCTATGATGAGAAAGCAAATTACCCTCCGTATTTAAATCTCAGTCTAGTTACCTCCCATTTTTATGTATTTCTATTTTCTCATTTGCATTGAGGAAACATTAAGAATGTCCTATACGTGTTTTTGTTCTTCTGGCTTCTTTGACATAATAACTCACATTTTTGACGTAAGAATCATGAAGGCTGACAAAAGAGGATGAAGACTAGTAGGATGTTGAATTATGCCGTTACTAGACTTTTTACTAAACCCGACTCCAAGCACCAATATCGCTCTGACTACTACTGATATTTACCAATCAGTACCTAAGAAATTAAATTCAACAAAAGGGCATGGATGTAAACATGAGAAGGCTTTCATAACGTATATGTGCTGAAGGACAGGAAAGTATGTTTGGATTGGATTGGATTTGTTTATTGTCACGTGCACCAAGATACAATGAAAAGTATTTTTCTGCGAGCAGCTCAACAGATCATTAAGTACATGAAAAGAAAAGGAAATAAAAGAAAATACATAATAGAGCAACACAAGGTACACAATGTAATTACATAACACCGGCATCGGGTAAAGCATACAGGGGTGTAATGTTAATGAAGTCAGTCCATAAGAGGGTTGTTTAGGAGTCTGGTAACAGCGGGGAAGAAGCTGTTTTTGAGTCTGTTTGTGCGTGTTCTCAGACTTTTGTATCTCCTGCCTGATGGAAGAAGTTGGAAGAGTCAATAAGCGAGAGGTCTTTGATTATGCTGCCTGCTTTCCCCAGGCAGCGGGAGGTATAGTTGGAGTCAATGGATGCGAGGCGGGTTTGTGTGATGGACAGGGCTGAGTTCACGACTCTGAAGTTTCTTGCGGTCTTGGGCCGAGCAGTTGCCATACCAGGCTGTGATGCAGCCAGATAGGTTGCTTTCTATGGTGCATCTGTAAAATTTGGTAAGAGTTAATGTGGACATGCTGAATTTCCTTAGTTTCCTGAGGAAGTATAGACGCTGTTGTGCTTTCTTGGTGGTAGCGTTGACGTGGGTGGACCAGAACAGATTTTTGGAGATGTGTACCCCTAGGAATTTATGTAAATTACAACAAAATATGAAACCAGTGGGGAAAATAAATTCAAGAGAGAGCATTGAATGCAAGATTTCTAAGAAGCTCTCAATTTGATAAAATGTTTGTCACATTTATACATGATAAATTAAAATATCAAAATACTGGTTCATTTCCCAATAATGATGGAAAGTTTGAAAGCTGCCAATAGAAATAGCCGATATTAGTTTTTCACATTTGTCTTTATCCAAGAAGAGAAGGTGAAGTTGTCCATGGATATTTGGGAACAATGGAAGGTGAGAGGGCTACTATATGCAAATAAAATGGTTATGCAAGGTTCAAGAAACTTGGACAATACATTTTACAGGTTATTGAAGGCCTAAATAATGAAGGTCTAACTGAGGTTCTTTTTCATAAGTTTTCCAAATCCATGAGAGACTTCAGGGTTCATCAACATAAACACATTATTTAGCAAAGGGCTAAAACAGACCTGCAATCGATAGAGCAATAGTTTAACATCCATTGAAATGAAAGCCTTTGGAGAAAAATGGCTCGAGACATGTTACAGTTTGGAATGGCAAAACCTGTTAAGAAATTTAGCATAAATTCTGGGACGAGAAATCCTGAACTTCCACTGACGTTTTGCCAATAATGTTATTGACGTGAGTGAAGCACAGGCAATGTACCTGGCTTTAAAGCTAATTTTCCTATAACATTTAACAACATTTCAACCAGTTTTAATAGCATCCAGATCTTTAAGTAACTGGACCAGGGCATGACAGATTTAAAGGCCTGGATTTCTCTTTCTCAATAGCAGAAAAGGCTGAGACATTTGCCCTATTGAGGAACGTAAAGGCACCGCAACTTCAGGCAAGCTCATTTACACTGTTGAGGTGTCCCTGAATTAAGTTCCAGAAGATCGCGTGCTTCTGGTCCCGCAATTCCCATTCATTTTCTGAAAATATTTTTATTGACAAAAAGTTTCAATATAACCAAGTAATACCACAACACCTAGCAAATACAACCCCCAACCTAATCACCCTCCCAACCCCACCTCCCAAAAATAAAATAAAACTTAACCAACCCGCCCCCCAACCTCAGAACAGCTGACGGTGACTAGCTCTTGGAAATGAATGGCTGCCATGTTGAGCAAAGCCCTACTACCGATCCCCTCAAGTGTACTTGATCTTCTTTAAATATAAGAACTCCATTAGGTTATTCAACCAGTCCGAGGCACTGGGCGAAACTGGAGACCTCCACCCAAGCAGAATTTACCTCTGGGCTATCAACGAGGTGAAGGTGAGGACATCTGTCTTCACCCGCGTCTGCAGTACTGGCGAATCCTAGACACCAGAAAGAGCCGCCAGCGTACACGGCTCCAGCTCAATCTCAAGAACGTCTGACATGGTGCTGAAGGAGACCCAGAAGCTAACATGTTTTGGAAATGACCAGATCATGTGCGTATGATTTGCCAGCCCCGTAGAACATCCCTCGCTCCCATCCTCCATCCTGAGAAAAACTCACTCATCCTTGCCCTAGTCAAATGTGCCCTATGCCCCACCGTAAACTGAATCAAGCTGAGCCTAGCACATGAAGAGTTCACCCTGTGAAGAACCTCGCCCCACCCCACCATAAAATAGTTCCAGCTCCCCCACCCATTTACTCTTCACCTCATCCAATGGAGGCTGCTCCATCACCAAGATCCAGCCATACATGTCCAAGATCTTCCCCTCCTGTCACCCTATCCAAAAGAGGGCAAAGGTGCCAGGGGAAAGGAAGGAATGTCTTTGCACAAGTTATGGACTTGGAAAATAACCTAAATAAATTAGCCTTGGGGAGTTGGAATTTATCCAAAGGTTCCTCAAAACCCGTAACGTCCTCTCTGTAAACATTACCCCAAACCTCTCCAGTCCCTCCCTCCCTCCATGACCCAAAAGACGAGTCCAAACCCGCCGGCACAATGATGATTTCTGCAGACTGTGGCTAACATTGACATGCAGCCCAGCTTAAAATGTTGCCTGAACTGCCTCCAAGTCCTTAAGAGTTGCCGCCACTACCAGACTCTTAAGTAAATTTTGCGGAGGAAAATGGAAGCAGAGCAGTAGCCAAGACACTCAAACTGGTAGAGCTTGCCTCGGTCCGCCCCACATGGAATCAGCATCTCCAAGCCACCTCTGCACTTTTTCAATGTTCCTAGCCCAATAATAAAATAACAAATTAGGTGGTGCTAGGCACACCCCCTCGATACCTCTCCCTCTGCAGAAACATGCTACGAATGCGTGGGGTCTTGCCCGCCCAAATAAAGGAAGATATAATTTTATTAACCTTCACAAAGAAAGACTTGGGAAGAAAAATGGGTAGACACTGAAACAAAAGTAGGGCAAGGACAGAGGGAGGTTATCCCACTTCATGTCCAAGTTAACCCCATTCATCAGACTAGCAGAATTTAGTTTATGGAGCGAGGCCCAGTCGTGGACCACCTGGATTCCCACCTTGCCTGTTGAGAGCAGCTCAAATTGCATCTGTAATGAAAGATAGAACTGGCCAACAAAAGATAGACCTGGCCAAGCGAAAAGGCAGCGCCCCAGATCGGCTTCCCTTCCTGGGGAATTCACCAGAAAATATTCTCTTTTGTCCAGATTCAACTATTACCCCGAGAAGGCGCCAAAACTCCTAAGTAGCTTCATTATTGCCACCGCATTGGAGAGTGGATCCATTATATACAGAAGCAGATCATCTGCTCTATTCTCCTTCCCTCTCCTTTCTATGCCTTTCCACCCTGTAGATGACCTCGACACTATGGCTAGAGGCTTGATTGCCAAGGCATACCAAAGTGGAATCCATGGGCAACCCTGCCTCATACCCCTATTCAACGGGAAGTAGCCCGATCTCAGGGCATTCATATGAATACTTATGGTGGGGGCCCAGTACAGAAGATGGATCTAAGAAACAAACTTGGGCCAAAACCGAACTTCCCAAGGATCTCAAATAGGAACCCCCACTCTATCCTATCAAATGCTTTTCCAGCGTCCATCAAAATAAACACCTCTGGCTCAGGGACTTGAGAGGGGTCAGGACGATATTAAGTAGTTCGCGTACTTTGGCCAACAACTATCGACCCTTGAAAAAGCCAGTCTGTTCCTCCAAAATCACCCTGGAAAGCAGGACTCCAAGCACATTGCCAGCATCTTCGCCAACAGCTTGGGGTCGGCGTTAAGCAATGACTCCATTGGATCCTTATCTTTCTTCAAAATCAAGGATATCGATGCCTGCGCCAGGATGACCAGCAATCTCCCCTGGGATATGAACTAATTAAACATGTCTCGCAACAAATGGGCTCAGCTGACCTGCAAATTTCTTATGGAATTCAATAGGTCCGGAATCTGTCCGGGACCAGAGCTTTACCCGACTGCATTAAACCCATATGTTTCATGATCTCCTCCAGACTCAACGGGGACTCCAACTCTCGGGTCTCCCATTCCACCACTGGGATGAACAACCCCTCCAAAAATTGCATCATGGACATAGTCTTCCCAGCAGCTCTGA
The DNA here is from genome assembly GCF_047496885.1 of Scyliorhinus torazame. NCBI lineage: Eukaryota > Metazoa > Chordata > Chondrichthyes > Carcharhiniformes > Scyliorhinidae > Scyliorhinus > Scyliorhinus torazame. The sequence goes on from NC_092707.1 coordinate 62,089,071, forward strand.
TTTATACAGCTTCGGTAAAAGGCCTTGAAAGCAGCATTAGCCTTCGCTGGGGAGGAAATCAACCCGCCACTCTAGTCCCTTACCTGCACTACCTCCCAGGAGCAGCCTGCCTTCTCGGCTGGTGCGCTAAAAGGCGACTGGCCTTCTCCCCATATTCATAAAATGTCCCCCTTGAGCGTCGCTGCTGCTGTACCACCTTGTCTGTTGAGCGCAGCTCAAATTGCATCTGTAACTCCTTCCTGCTTGCCAACAATTCATGCTGGGGCAAGTGAGCAATGGAACTCCACCTCCATGATGGATTCCACCAACCTCTGCCTCTCCACCCTTCCAATCTTCTCATTAAGTGCCTTGTAGGAGATTAGCTCCTCTTAATGACCACCTTTGGGCGTTCCACAACGTGGAAGGAGAGATGGTACATAGAACATACAGTGCAGAAGGAGGCCATTCAGCCCATCGAGTCTGCACCGATCCACTTAAGCCCTCCCTTCCACCCTATCCCCGTAACCCAATAACCCTCTCCTAACCTTTTTGGTCACTAAGGGCAATTTATCATGGCCAATCCACCTAACCTGCACGTCTTTGGACTGTGGGAGGAAACCGGAACATCCGGAGGAAACCCACACAGACACGGAGAGAACGTGCAGACTCTGCACAGACAGTGACCCAGCAGGGAATCAAAACTAGGACCCTGGCGCTGTGAAGCCACAGTGCTATGCACTTGTGCTACCATGCTGCCCATAAAATGCCCATACCATGCTGTCTCACTCCTATTAAACTCATTGTGCTCCCCAATGGCAGAGGATACCCTCTCTCAGAATCCTTTGTCTGCCAGCAATGCCATATCCAATCTCCATGGGAGGCGCTGAGGAGGGGGGGGGGGGGGGTCCTTTTCTCTCGGATGCAAAAATCACCACTGGTCTGCTCCCCGCACTAATGTTCCATAAAAGCTAATAATGCCTTTGCCACTGTTGGTGGAATCAAAGACTTGGTTCTCGATCTATCCAATCAAGGGTCCATATGCAATTGAAGACTCTTCACACACCCCAGAATTAACTGGTGCGAGTCTAGATGAGGAATAGAAGCTAGCAACTTGTTGATAAAAGCTGTATCGTTCCAATTAGTTGCATACAAATTAACTAGATCCACTGGAGTACCAGTCAGTGACCCACTAATGATCACATACCGCCCTTTTATGTCCGCCAGTGTTTTAACCACTGAAAAAGATACCCTTTTGTTAACCAAAACCGCAACCTCCTAGGCCCCACCCAGACCTTCTGTAGCCTTGTCTGGTCCTTGATCCGCAAATGGATCTCCTGCAAACACACCACACCGACATTCAAATTCTTCAGCTTTGTGCAAAACCCCTGGACCTTTTTACTGGTCCATTCAACCTCCTTACATTCCAAGTGACTAGCCAGATGGGGGACCGTTTACCCTCCCCAATCCAGAGTCCGACATTTCCACCATGTGGAATAATCCAGCAACTACCCAAAGAGTGCAGACCCCCCCCCCCCCCCCCACCACCACCACCACCACCAGAACAGAACAAAGAAAGGATTGTAGACACTGTCTGAGAACCAACCCCCCCCCCCCCTCCCAGTCTGCCTTCCATCAATATCACACCCAAATGAACCAGCAAACGTCAACAAGGCAAATAAAGGCCTCTCCCACCCCACTCCTAAGTCCAAACAAAATGAAAACAAAAATCCTAAGCTCATCATTAAAATTCCCCTTATGTAATGAGCTGCAGTTATCTCCACAACTCCACTCCCGTCGGCTTACTCGTTGGCTAGCAGGGCAGCTCCTGCTCAGTAACAACAGAACAAATAACCATAACACCAACCAGCCACCCCCCCCCACCACTTCCAACTGTAATAGTCACAGAAAGAAGAACAATTCCCATACCTAATCCAAAACCAACAGGAAAAAATACAAACTCCAAACTAGGCCGGATAAAACGCCAGCAAATCCCAAAAATCAATTTCTCCCCCCCCCCCCCCCCCCCCCAAAATACAGAGATCTCACAATAAATACAATTAACAACTAGCTCATCCCCAGCCCATGCACCTTCACAAACTCATCTGCCACCCCCGGCGCATCAAAATAATAGTCTTTCGAGTCGTAAGTCACTTGGAGATGTACAGGATGTACTGCACCAAATCGAACACCGTTTCTGTAAAACGCGGCCTTGGCCTTGATGAATGCTGCACGCCTCTTCGCCAGATCTGCTCCTACATCCTGATGGAGTCTAATGGCATGGTCCTCCCATTTAAATTGCTGACGGTCTTTCACCCACAGCAGGACTTGTTCCTTGTGGTAGCTATGGAACCGCACAATGATCACCTGTGGCGGTTCACCAAAACGGGGCTTTTGCCTGAGTGACCAGTGGGCCCGATTCAACTTGGCCATGGGATGGTGGGGGTGTCATTCCAACCACCCCAACCATCTTCCCAAATATCTGCGACATGTATCTCATAGGATTTGGGCCCTGCAGATCCTCCGACAGCCCCACAATTCTCAGGTTCTCTATCGGAAGCGCTTCTCCACATCATCCAGCCTTGGCTCTGTGCGTTTTATTATCTCCGGCCACCTGTGTCATCTCCGCTTCCGGGGGTGGAAACATCAGGTCACTCTGCCTCGAGGGCCATCTCCACACCCTGTATCACCGCACCTTATGCCTTTACCATCTGGTCCGTTTTTGCCAAGGCGGCATGAATGAGGGCCAGGGCCCCTTCCATTTCTCTTTCGAGGTGCTCGTAGACAGCCTGCCATAACCTCTTTAAGTTCTACCACCAAGGTGCCTGTAAGCATCTTGGCTGACAGTAGAGTGGCCAGAGTCGCAGCAGGAGCCTCCGACATTTCCTCAGCAGACGACATTTGAGAGGTTTCCAAGTCTGACGACGATTCTTTGCTCGTCTGCTGCCTTGTCTTGTAGTTGGGGCATTCCTCTTGTGTGGGAACCTTATCCCATCGAACTTATAAAGCTCCACCCCAAATCACTGCCCAAAAACCGTCCGAAAAGGGCCAAAACCAAAGTACTCTGGCCAGAGCCACCCCTGCCGCCACTGGAAGGTCCCATTCTTAAAGCGGCTGGGACAAGTAACTTTAAAACTGTGCCGGTTCTCCCTCCATTTGCATGGATTTTTCTGTGCAGAAAATACTGATAATCACAGGTGTAAATCAGGCAGCAAGCCCTCCAGTTACTATCCAAAGAATTAACAGCTGGTTGCTAATTGTGCATAAATTGGTTTCTCATGATTCCCCCACCCCGCTCCTGCCACTCTCCAGGACCTTCTCCCCCGACATCTCAGAATCCTGGCTTCTCCATTACCTCCATGCCCCTGTTGTTCCAGCTCCTCCTTTTTCCTTTCCATCAAGTGTTGTTTATGACATTGGTGGGACCTGGGAGCTAGCAGAGTTGGTGACAGTGGGGGGGGGGGGGGGGGGGAGAGAGAAGTGGTGGCATCGGAGTGAGGGCTGTGCTAGTTGCAGGTGGGGGAGGTGAAAAGGAGAGTGGGTGGAACAGAGGAACCAGGGTGTTTGAAAAGAGGAGAATGTCATACTTATTCACTTTGGCCCAGATTTTCCTGTCAGCAGTGAAGTGTTGACATTCCAGGGGCATATCCAGGCCAAAGTGAATAAGTGTAAAATTATTGCTTCAGGGAAAAAGGAACCAAAGAAGGAATATGTACTAAAATGAATAGTGATGTAGTATGCAAATCCAAGGATTATAGTTTTGAAAAAAAACTTTATTCATAAGGTGCCTTTCATGTCTATAAGACATCCCAAAGTACTTCACAGCCAACTAGCTGTGAAGTACAGTGCAGGTTTGCACAGCAGCCAAGTTCCACACTGCATTGTCCAACAAAGAGTGGAGAAATAGGTGATCAGGTAATCCGTTTTAGTGAAGCTGGTTGAATGATAAATGTTGGCCAAAATAACAGTGCTTTCTGATTGTTTACCTGAGTGGGCATACACAATTTCTGCTAAACCTTTCTTTCGAAAGACAGCAGCACTTTTAACTGTGCAGCATTCCTTCAGGACTGCACTGGAGTTTAAATCGAGATCATGCGCTCAATTATCTGGAATGGGGCTTGAACTTGCAACCTTCGGACTCCGAGGCGAAAGTCCTACCAACTAACCAAGGCTGACACAAGTCATGGCTAATAAAACTGCAAGCATCAGCAAACTTAGTGGGAAGTAAAAAAAATACTGAAACCAAAACATAAAATTGTGATATACCCAGCGGATCTCTTGAGATCGAAACAGAATTAACTTTCCAATCAATAATCTTTTGCCAAAGTACTGGGTTCATTAGTAAACAGATGTAGTCTGAATCTACAAAGGTTGTATTTTTGTAAAAGGATCAAGCCCCAAGTGGATACTGTGTACATTATATGGTCACTGAATCATAGTAAAAACAGGTTTGCCTTGAGAGAATACAGTCTCTGACATTGACTTTTCCTTTTGCCCCTGTAATGTCACCTTCCGAGCTTCTAATCCCACATGGAGCTTTCTCACCCATCTCCAACCTTGCCTCCCTTCACTGTTACTGAAATGTTATTACCCTTGGCAAACTGAAATCTGTACGTTTCTCACCTATGAAATTAGTTCCTCTAGTCATCTCGGAGCTTCCGTCCTATGTGAAATTAAACTTGAGTAAAACTTGCTACATATCATTCCTTCCTCCTGTCACTTCAACTGAAAAGAAGATCAGACAGCTGCGTTATAATTTAGGGAATGAAAATATCCAAGAGCTTATGCAAAAGGAATGATGGAATGCTTGAGGGTGTATGTCAGTATTTGCGAATATTGGAAAACAATTGCAATAAGAAAACCTAGAGCTAGATAGACGCCACATTGGAATTAAAAAATAAAATAACTTTTATTCCATTTCAATATAATATTTATCTGGCCGTAGATACTTTTGCAGCTGAGTAAGCAATCTATTTTTAATCCCCAATCCAAGAAGAGTTCAAGACTAAGCATTTCTGTTTTGTATATCAGTAATATTTTGTGGTCACAGAAGTTTATTGCAGTATATTGCTTGTAGGCAAATTCTTTCATTACATTATAATATAATTTTGCAATTGAATCACTCCCACAACTAACTTGACTTGGCAGCTTATAATTTTTTTAATAAACCAAGCAAAATGTTTTGTTCCTGTATTCAAAGCTGCTAATGTTTGTCATTAGTGATTTATGTTGACTGGTTATTCATGCAATAGATGATTTGCAGGGGAAAAGCACTGTATCAGTGATGAATTTTATTTTAATGCCATGTAACAGTATGTATTTTCCAGCTTGGTGAATAGGATTTAAGTTAATTGACAAAAAAAAAGCGACGAGATAAAACATTTTTACACAGCAGGCTATGATCTGAAATGCCCAGCCTTAAAGGATATGGAAGCAGATTCAATAATAAATTTCAAAAGAGAAATGGATGAGTACTTGAAAGGGAACATTTGCAGAGTTGCGATGAAAGAACAGGGAGTGGCACTAATTGGATAGCTCGTTCAAAATCGAATGAATCAAAATACTGTCTACTGTATCTTATTATTCCATGGAGAAAAATAATGGCTGTTCTGACATCAGAGCATTTCTCATATTTTGTAACCAAGAGATTACAGCAACATCACCAGCATTAAATGTCTACCATATACCTGAAACATACTTCCAGCCATTTATGCTTTCAATAAATCCTAGCTAATTATTTGTTTCGAGTTTTCTCTTTTCAATTTTGAGATTCTATTTTATTGCTAAAATTTAATTTCTAGTTTCACATTACATGAAAGGAAAACATATAAATTGTCCTGTCGTTGGTTTTCCCATATTAACTCATCCATTATGTATTCCTTGGGTATATTGCATGCCCTTCACAGCTCTTTGGGTGAGGCAGTCACCAAGACAATATGCCTAAATCTTTAGAAACATTTCAATTGTTTACTGACAAAGCCTGAAATAGTCATGTCAGCTATGTCACCTGTTAATTTGTGTTGTAATTAAACCACAGAATAAAGCACAATGCCGAGCAATATTTCCATAAATCCCAAAGGCCTGGTAGGATACAGAAAATAAATCAAAGGTTTTGCAAGAATTGCAGCTTTATCAGTACTAGGTCATGTATGCATTTTCAGGGAGCAAGCATTTCCCCTATAGGAGTGGATTATTTTAATAACCAATAAATTCAACTAACTGAAATAATTGCCCCCTTGGTTTAATGCATGACGTCAGTATTCTATTTAATGCAGCATAGGTTAGTTTGATTTCATTTGTTCATTTTTTTGTATGAGTCAAGATGTTGCTCAATTTCCAAGTACGGTAATGACCCAAAATAATTATAGAAGCAAAATACTAGAGATGTTGTAAATCTGAAATGGAGCCAGAAAATGCTAGAAATATCCAGCAGGTCAGGCAGCCTCTATGGAGAACAGAATTAGCATGTCAGATTGATGACCATTTATCAGAACTGAACGTTAAAAATGTGAAGTAAGTCCTCTCTTTACGTTGCCCCACTTTAAATCGTTTTGATTCAATGCCAATCAGTTAATGGGGTGGTTAATCCTTGGAGTGGGAATTTTGTTCAAATGTCCTTTTGCACTGGGTGTGATGTAGGGTTGCATGATCTGATCACCATTTTGGAGCGGCCTCTTCTAGCCCCTGATCTTCTCAGTCGCCGGGTCCCCAGTTTGCAACTTACCTCTGCAAAGCTACAAATCGAAAATGCTCTTGCTCAATAAGTTGTTTACTGCCTGTCGCCTGAGCCCTTGTTCACAGTGAGGGTTTGGGAGAGGAAAGCAGTGAACGGGAGGGTGGGCAGTGTTAAGAGCCCCACTTATGTTAAAAATTGGGGGTCACAGAGGCAAGGGTCCCTTCAATATACTGAGAGGGGAAGGGAAGATGTGCCTGGTGGCAGCATCACGCTGGAGATGGTGGAAATGGTAGAGGTCGATCTTTTGAATTTGGATGCAGGTGGGGTGGAAGATGAGGACAAGGGAAATCCAACTGAGGTTCTGGGAAGGATGGTAAGAGGTGAGAAAGTACAAGAAACAGGATAGATATTGTCAAGAGCCATGTCAATCATACTGGGGGTTGAAAAAGATCTATCCCAAGCACTGGTATAGAATATCAGAATGGATGCAGCAGGAGAATGGAATAGAGTCTTTGCAGGAAGCAGGGTGTGAGGAAGTGGAGTTGAGATAGCTGTAGTTAAGATATCTGTGCGAGTCATTGGGCTTACAGTGAATGTTGCTTGACTCTGTCCCCAGAAATGGAGAAAGAGAAGTCAAGGAAGGGAAGTATCAGAAATAGACCATGTGAAGGTGGGGGAAGAAGTGTTGATCAAATATTCCCAGTTCAGGATGAGGGCAGGAAATGGTATTGTCATCAGTACAGCAGAAAAAGTAGTAGTAGAACTGCAACAAGGAATGTTCCACATATCCCAAAAGAAGGCAGGCATAGCTAAGGCCTGTGCAGGTACACATAGTAATACCTTTATTTAGAAGAAGTGAGTAGGGTTAAAGAAGTTGCTGTTCAATGTGGGAACAGGTTCAGCCAGGTAGTGGGTAGAAACTGATTGGAGACTGAGATGTAGAGATTGGACATCCATGGTGAAGAGGAGACGGTTAGGACCAGGAAGCTGATAAAGTTATGGAAGGCATCGAAGAGTCACGGATGTCAGTGGGAAGTGTCTGGATGGGAAAGAAAAAATAGAATCAAGATAGGAAGGAATCAATTCAATAGGGCAGGAATAGGCTGAAATGATAGGTTTACCAGGGCAGGCTCGTTTGTGGATCCTATGGAGGAGCTGGGAGAGATGGCAAAAAAAGTCAGGGTCGTATTCAGGAATAACCGAGCTTAAAATAAATGCTGATTCCTACCATACACATTCTCTGACCTTTTGAAAAGTAATATTGCAATATGCGGTATCTTATTCCCTCAGAAGATAATTAATCTTGGAGATTTAAAAAAAATTAAACATTTCTTTTTTTTAAACTTCTGTCTCTTTTATCTCTCCCTGGAAAATAAAATAGGATTAACAACCTTTATTTTGTTTTCTGTACATAATTTAAAATTAATTTATATTTACTACTTTGTACTTCCTGACTTAAGACTATCTCAGTGAGGCTTTTTCAACTTGATTCATTAGAGGAGCTCACTGTTTCTTGGCCTGCTCACAGATAATCTGTGGGGGTGACAGTCTAAATTAGACGCTGATTAGAGCATGCCTGTGTCTAAAGCTCTCAAAAAACTTTGTGGACAGCTGTCACTGATGTGAATGATGGGAGCCTTTGTTGCTGATTGTAATGTATGAATAGTTTAGTCATTCTCTGTTTAATTTATTGTATAATCTGGTACAGTAATAAGGAGCAGTATCCAGTTTTACAACCTAACCAAGGATATTGAATTGCAAATAAACCAGAGCATCAGATGATCACACACGGTCTAACTTGCATGTTTACTGTTGAATAGGGAAAATCAAAACGTCTAAAGCTTTGGCATTTTTGTTTTGCTGGTGCATAGGACTTTCAGCCATTTCTAGACTTGGGTTGATGTAATTGGGTAATTGGTTTTGACAAAAGCCACATGTCTGTGCATACCCAGAGGGATTCATGTAATTGCACTTATTGTTCAATGTGCCTGGCCTCTATCTCTGCTGCTTTCCTTCTAAATTTATTGCCTGATGTGGGGGAAAAATCAGCCTCGTGTTGTTCCAATTTGCAGATGAATGCCATTCTACCCACAGGCAAATAGATGCCTATTGCTATTTTATGTGAGAGAAGAGGAATCTTAAATTTTATATTACAGAACTGATCTTGGTGTGCAGTTTTCTGTTGATTTCCATGATAAACCGAAAGCAGCTGTTGATATTTTCCAAAAGTGACGACAATTTTGCATTCATTGCTTCTGTGCAATAACTTCCTCCTTTATTCTTTGACCCATTCCATTATATGGTCCTGTTCTGTATGGTTACTCTAGTATTTTAGCAAAGAGTACTAAATCAAGTAATCCCCTTACTAACTTGCCTGGTCATGCTTGTAGAGACCCAGAGCAAGATCTGGGGACTCGGGTTCAAATCCCACCACTGTAGATGATAAAATTTGAATTCAACAAAAATCTGGAATTAAAATGACCATGAAAACATTGTCGATCGACTGGTTCATTAATGTCCTCTAGCGAAGGAAACATGCTGTCCTTGCCTGTTCTGGCCTCCATGTGACTCCAGATCCACAGCAATGTGGTTGACTCTCAAATGCCTTCTGAAATGGAGGGCAGTTAGGGATGGGCAATAAATGCTGGCCCAGCCAGTGATACTTACATCCTGTAAAATGAATGAAAGAAAAATTAGAGTGATTGCTCAACTGATTAAAAACCTGCTTATTCATGAGATAGGAGCTGCTGCTGATCATTAATGTCGCATCTTAGTAGCCTTAAAGGACACCAGAATAAGTTGTGTTAATTTGCCTAAATGTATTTGAATCCGTGCCCTCATTAAATTAATTAAACATTAACCAGTGTAGGCATTGAGGCAGCTCTGCAACTAGAATAGCTCTTATTTGAAATCCCCTAAAATGATGTTAGCACAAGGGAAGAGACTGATTAATAGATTATTTAAGCCTTAAGTTTATTTCTAATAAGTCAAGTAATAATGTAATAAACAGAGGCATGGCAAAGCATCTCAGTCTTGCGACATGCACGTCTTGTTCCATGCAGGAACTCCAGGACACTTTTCATGTCTTTGATAAACGCGTATGCAGGAAGTGTTGTTACCAGAGCAGCTCAAGCACTGGATTTAGAAGCTTGAGCAGCAGCTGGTGTCAGTGAGGTGCATTTGGGAGGCTGTATGCTGCATGCTTAGCAAGTTGCTAGATCTGCTCACCCCACAGTTTAAGATTTTGCATGCAGATATGGAATGGATGAATGCTCGGCAATCAAGAATGATCAGGCAGTATTGCAGGAGTTCCTTGAGTGCATCTCTCTCTCTCTCTCCCCAATGTTATTCAATTCTGAAAATGGTGGTTCCTTTGGTAAGTGCAGCCAGAGCCAAGTTCATGGCATCACAGCTGGCTCAGCTGTTCAGGGCTTTTAAGGTGGTAGGGCTGCAAGAGGAAGAATGGAAAAGCAATAGTTATTCGAGCTTCTCAGTTAGGAGTGCAGATGAGCAGTCCTGCGGCTGCAGATGTAAATCTAGAATGGTATGTTGCCTTGCTGGTGGCAGAATCAAGGCTGCATCGAGCAATTTCCGAGCACTCCCGAGGGTGGAGGGTAAACAGCCAGCAGTCTTGGTTCATATCAGTACCAACAACCGAGATTGGAAGAGGAATGAGGTCCTTGGGGCATATTTTGGGGAACTAGAAAAGAAATTAGCAAGCAGGACCTTGAAGGTTAGTAACTTTTTGATTACTGCCAGTGCTTACAGAAATCGACGGATAGAGCAGTTGAATATGTGGTCGGAGAGATGATGGAGGAGGAAGGACTTTAGATCCTTGGGACTGGGGGCAATGTGGTCTGTACAGGGCGGACACATTGCATCTGAACAGAACAAAAAACAATACAGGACAGGCCCTTCGGCCCTCCAAGCCTGCACCGACCATGGCACCTGCCTAAACTAAAACCCTGTGCACTACGGAGTCCGTATCCTTCCATTCCCACCCTATTCATATATTTATCTAAATGCCCCTCAAATGCCGCTATCGTACCTGCACCCACCACCTCCCCTGGCAGCGTGTTCCATATATTTACCCCCCTCTGTAAGAAGACTTGCCTCGCACATCTGTTCTAAACTTTTCCCCACGCACTTTAAACCTATCTCCCCACGCACTTTAAACCTATATCCCCCAGTAATTGACTCTCCCACCCTAGGAAAGAGCATCTGACTATCCACTCTGTCCATGCCACTCATAATCTTGTGGCATCTCAACCTCCGTCATTCCAGTGAGAACAGACTGAGTTTATCTAACCTCTCCTCATAGCTAATGCCCTCCATACCAGGCAACATCCGAGTAAACCGCTTCTGTGCCCCCTCCAAAGCATCCACATTCTTACGGTAGTGTGTCGACCAGAATTGTACACAATATTCCAAATGATATTCAATGTCCCGACCGATGAAGGCCAGCATGCCGCATGCCTTCTTGACCACTTTATCCACATGCGTTTCCACTTTCAGTGATCGGTGGACATGCACGGCCAGATCTCTCGGCCTGTCAGTACTACTATTTATTGTGTAATTCCGACATGCATTGGACCTTCCAAAGTGCATTACCTCACACTTGTCCGGATTAAACTCCATCTGCCATTTCTCCGCCCAAGAATCCAACCAGTTTATATTCTGCTGTATCCTCTGACAATCCTCTTCACTATCCGCAACTCCACCAATTTTTGTATCGTCTGCAAACTTACTAATCAGACAAGCTACATTTTCTTCCAAATCATTTATATACGCCACAAACAACAAAGGCTCCAGAACTGATCTCTGTGGAACGCCGCTAGTCGCTGCCTTCCATTCAGAAAAGCACCCTTCTACTGCTACCCTCTGTCTTCTGTGCCCAACCCAGTTCTGTATCCAACTTGCCAGCTCTCCTCTGATCCCATGTGACTTCACCTTTTGTATCAGTCTACCATGTGGTGCTACAGGCTTTGCGGAAGTCCATGTATACAACATCTACTGCCTTTCCCTCAGCTATCATCTTTGTCACTTCCTCGAAAAACTCAATCAAATTAGTGATGCATTCCTTCACAAAACCATGCTGCCCATCACAATAAGTCCATTTGTTTCCAAATGTGAGTAAATCCTATCTCTAAGAATCTTTTCCAATAATTTCCCAACCACTGACGTTAGGCTCATCGGCCTATAATTTCCTGGATTATCCCTGCTGCACTTCTTAAACAATGGAACAACATTGGCTACTCTCCAGTCCTCTTGAACTTCACCCATAGCCAATGAGGATACAAAGATTACTGTCAAGGCCCCAGCAATTTTCTCCCTTGCCTCGCTCAGTATTCTAGGGGAGATCCCATCAGGCCCTGGGGACATATCTATTTTAATGCTTTTTAAGATGCCCATCACCTCTTTATTAATATCAACAAGACTCAGAATATCTACACACTATCCTATACTCCTCATCCACTAAGTCCTTTTTGGTGAATACTGTGGCAAAGTATTCATTTAGTATCTCTCCCATTTCCTCTGGTCCCATACATAGATTCCCTCCAATATCTTCAATGGACCAAACCTTTCTCTGGCTACCCTCTTGCGAGCAATGTCCTTTTTTTTGGGGGGGGGGGGCAATTTAGCGTGGCCAATCCACCTACCCTGCACATTTTTTTTGGATTGTGGGGGTGAGACTCCACACGGACAATGACCCGGGGCTGGGATGGAACCCGGGTCCTCGGAGCTGTGAGGTAGCAGTGTTACCGTGCCGCACTGCGAGCATTGTCCTTTGTCCTTGCAGGACAGTTTGGGAAGATGTGTTGGGAAGGATTTAAAATTACTTGGCAGGGGATAGAAACCATGGGGAATATAAAACAAGGCACGCAAAGAATTGGGAAAGACACCCACTGACTAAGGCATTAAGTGGGATTACAGTAAGAGTGACTATGTTGAATCCCAAATTTCTTTATCCGTCAGTCTGGCCTCAATAAAAGTCGAGATGGATTTGCAGGTATAACATTAGTTATTTTATTCAGCATGCTAACTACCTAGTCCACAGTGATACAGATAACATGTTGCTCTCTGCAGCCCCGGGAACTAAGTGAATGTCCCAGACAAAGAGCTCCGTACTGATACATTCAAATGGCATCAAGTTTCACATACTCGACGCCCTTAGGTCATCCTATGTCCCTCCTGACTTGTTTGATCTATTCTGATTGGTTCACTTCCAATCCCTTTCTCCGGCCCCTATCAATTCAGCATCACTCTCATAGACACACCTCTTCCTGCTTTTTCCATGCGGTCTAAAATCCTTTGTCTCTACTTGCCAGAATCAAAGTGGCTTATTTCTACATTACATTAGCTAATATCTCTAAAGTAACTATTTTATATCACATTCGTCATTCCCTCCTTTTATCATTCCATGATAACCGAACTATCCAATCCATAGCTACGGTTCCTCATCTAAAAAGATCCGTCGCTGCATTTCCAATTCCTGTCTTAGCCCCCCTTCATCTGCTTCACCCTCATGGATTTTAACAGTTAAATTTTTGGGGGCTTTGATCTGATCCAGTGCACCCCGCATTCTACCCATCACACATTTAAGGATGGCCAGGCCCACAAAGATGCAGCCGATAGCTACCACTAGATACATGGCCATATTTATCAACCAGTCCTTCCAACCTCCAAATCCCCAGTTACCCCAAGAGCCAGGATCCTGCATCCCGTCCAAGTGATCCCGTATGCGATCCATAAATTTAGTGATGTTAGCGGTCAAGTCTTGAACTCCCATGATACACTTGCCCTGCACTATGGCGCATACCCCACCCTCACGGGCCAGAAGATAGTCAAGAGCATACCGGTTCTGCATTGCAAACAACCGTAGCTGAGACAACTCCTTGGTTATTGTAGGGGCGGGGAATTGGCATATTGGTTCAATCCTACTGGGTTCGAGACTTCTTTCTGTGGCTGTAAGTAAAACTCCTAAGAACTTAACTTTTCTCTGAGCCACCAAGACCTTTGCTTGTGAAACAACATAACCCAACGAGGATAGGTGGTTCAATAATTGGATCACATCATCCCTATTACTGGGCTCGTCAGGACTTGCCACCAATATGTCATCTACATACTGCACTAGAGTGGAACCATGCTCCAATGTCAAGGCCTGGAGTTGGGTCTGCAGACATCTGGAGAAGAGTGTAGGTGAATTGATGAACCCCTGTGGCAGTCAGGTCCAGGTATACTGCTGTCCATTGTAAGTGAAGGCAAACAAATTGACTTTCAGTCGCAAGTGGGAGGGCAAAGAAGGCATGCTGAAGGTTAATTACGGCGAAGACCCGGGCTTGAGCTGGAATTTGAGCCAGTATGTGGGCAGGGTTAGGGACGAGAGCATGTAACGGCTGTGCGATGGCATTAATTGAACGTAAATCCTGTACTAATCGGTACTGGTCTGGTTTGGCTGGTTTAGGCACAGCAAGTATGGGGGTGTTACATTCTGATTGGCAAGGGACCAAAATACCCTGTTTCAACAGCTCTTGAATTAATTTATCTATTGATGGAGCAGCTTGAGATTTCAGTGGGGTATTGTCGAATGGAAGGTAGCTTTACATGATCCTTAATCATCACCTGAATAGGTGTAACATTTGTCTTTCCCACTTGTGATGGGTATTCCGCCCAGACCTGTGGATTGACATATTCCAACACATCATGTCCCCTGTGATGCTGCAGTCGAGTGTTAATCGTTTCAGGGACCTCAAAATATTTTATGGTAGTGCCGTCCGGCATGACTTGAAGTGCGTAGTCTGTTGGATCCGAATGATCCACTGCCCTCCTGACCATTCGCCCCATATCCCTGGCATGGTACTGGTCATGGACCTGACGTGTAATATGAGGGCTTACCGAAGCTGACTGTGGCCATAAATGTGGTGATATTGTAACAAAATCGGCTGTACCTTCTTTTCCCGTGACTGTGGCTGTAACCTTGACTGGCCATTCGGTCTCACGTAATGGCCGGTATTTGTCCTCCAACTCCCTGTTTCGTCCAGTTCTGTCATAGGCCAGAGTAACGTGATGCAGTGACTGTTCAACGTCTAACGTCCACCACTGGGGGGTGATAGAAATATAGCACTTGTTGTCTCATCCTCCATTATGTAACCGTTACCCCCTCATCTCCGCATTCTAGCTGTAGTTGGAAGATACACAGTAAATCTCGGGCCAACAAGTTACAGTCCAATCCAGTAGTCACTACAAACTGATGCTCTGCAGACTTATTCTCGTAAGTGACTGTCACAGGTTCAGAAATAAGATACTCACACACCTGTCCTTGGAACCCTGACAATTGCTGCGTGTGGTCGGATAATGGTAATTTAAGTGCTGATTGCACAGAAGACATGGCTGCCCCGGTGTCGATTACAAATGAGTGATGTTGATCTCCTATCTGCAGAGAGATAATAGGTTCCCTGTCCGATTGGAGAGTCCTTATGGCTAAATTAGCTAGTCAATCCTGTGTTGGGAAAGGGTTTTCCTGGGAGAAGTCAGTGTATCTCGTCTGTCCTCCCCTTGGTGGGTACCCTCTCCTTTGGGTCGGATAATCTCCTTCTACTGCCTGTCTTTTAAAGGGGCATTCCTGTTGCCAGTGATCTGCACGGCCGCAATTAAAACATGCATTGCTCCCTCTATTTCTGCCCCGTCCTCTTCTCCCAGTAGACCAATGGCCCCTCACAGGGGGCTGCGGTTGTAGAGCTGTTGATTCGTTCGGTGGGCCATAAAAAGGGGCTAAGGGTCCCTTTGGGTGGGTTTGGTATCCTCCTCTTCGCTGATCCACCCACCCAAAGTCACTATATTGGGGCTCCTGCTGGTAAACTACCATTTCTGCCGCTTGTTGGGATCGCCAAACATCCTTTTTCATTGCATACTCAGTCTTAACCTTTGTAACTGAGCCTCCTTCTTGGCCTACACCCTCCTTCCAATAAAATCTGACTGCCCTTGCCATCTGGGAAGGGTCGTTCTCTGTCCAATTCATGTTATTACATTTCACAGCAGTAACCACAGAAGGTGGTAGGCAATGCATTAACATAGCACAATATTGAGGGGAATTCTGACCATTTTGATACAGCAAGTCGCCTGATTGCCCACGGTAGATTTCATTAAAACGCTCCAGAAATTCCTCTGGCTCTTCAATCTTCTTAGGTTTTAGGTCAAAGATAACAGAAAGATTTATGGGCCTTTGAAATGTGCTATTCAACGCATTCAGGATCTGTGTTCTTCTATCGTCGTCTAACGCATAGGCCTGCTGAAGTGCGGCATGACTAGCATAATTCAGGTGGTTAAGATAATTGCGGTACTCTGCTGGGGTTAAAATCTGCTGGACTAGGGCCCAGAGGTCTTTTGAATCAGCTTGATAAATTGAGATGGTAGTTCTCAAGGAATCCACAAAGGCAGCAGGAGATTTTTTTCTATCTGGGATTGTAGACATAATAGCCATCATCTCACTGGGTGTCCATGGGAAGTAAACGTCTATCGTGGGGTTCGCTCCCGCAGTCACTGCGTCAGGGTTTCGCATCTTCCTAATCGGTAACTGTCTCCGAATGTCACCAGGGGGCACTCTAGCTATTTCCCCTGGTTGTTCCAGGACTTCAACATCTCTCCCTGTCACTAGGGGGAGTTCTTTCTCTTCAAAAGAACTTGTTTCAGCTTCCTTTGTTCCGGAACCTTGTGGTTTCTCCTTAGTTTGGAGAGACTTAGGTGATATGCTTAATTGTTTCTGGTGAGGGTCAAGCCCCTCTCTCGCTGTCCGAGACCTTGTCCTAGAGCTAACTGGGCTTGTGGGACAGAGTTCCTTTTGTTCTTCTGGTCGTGAAGTTGGTAAATCAGGACCCACACTATCACCCAAAAGGGCTTGAGTTACTGGCATGTTTGGAATCTGGGGAGCAATGACTGGGTATATATTATTGTACTCTGGTGGTTCTGGAATGAGCGCAGACCATGCTACGGGTGCAGACGGAACTTTTAATGACTTTTCCAAATTATTGAATTTTTCTTTTTCTGTCAATTCAAGGCCAGCCATTGAACTACGTAGCTCATCTCTTGTTTGACCCGCGTCTTTCCTGTCTCTACTTGCGCTTTTTTAAAATGCACATTCCTTTTTCAAGATCTGTAATGTTTTTAGGTTACCCTGTTCACTAATTGGAATCCCCATTTTAAGGGCATTGTCCTGCCAGCTAGACAACATAATCTTATCTCTTTCCTCTTGACAATATTGCCTCCATAATCCAATTAATTCTTTAGCTTTCATACTTTGACTTTTTCTCCAAATTTGTCCCTGGATTTTCTTAACCATTTCTAGGTCTTTGGTGCCCCCTAGTGGCCATTCATCTCCCATTTTAGTTCTTAACTGTGCTGACAATTTTCTAAAATCCTTCGCTTTGTCCGGATACTTATCACATAATATTTGCAGTGGCATGCCTGGATCATTTGTGCTATCCAAGGAATTCCCCATAATCTCAACTAGTCCTCGGAACTGCGTTTTTCGCCACTACCGTCCAAGGAGACAATTTTAGCTTAATAAACTATATTTTTAACACACACACACATGGAGGTGAACCATTTTCAATTTCAAATGTCGCATCGACCTCCCATAACCTAACCCAACCGAATTAACTCACAAATGAAGTTGAACCATTTATAGTTTTAAATGTCCTCATCAACAACATAGCCTACCCCAGCCGAATTAACAATATGAAATCCCATCAATTAAAATGCTAATCCCCAGACTGACCTGTGATTTCGTCGAGGCGGTCTTTCTGTGCCAACCGCGAGTGACCAGACTAATCAGACGATAAGAAGAGGGGAACAATCAATGCGCGGTCATTTTCCAGTTCTACATTGAAGGCCCTTTGTTCCCCATCCTCCTGTTCGTAATCAGTCTAATTCTGATTTTGCAGTTGGACCAGGATCGCCCTGAGAAATCCCGGTTTTCGGCACCAAATGTTGAATCCCAAATTTCTTTATCCGTCAGTCTGGCCTCAATAAAAGTTGAGATGGATTTGCAGGTATAACATTAGTTATTTTATTCAGCTTGCAAGCTACCTAGTCCACAGTGATACAGATAACATGTTTCTCTCTGCAGCCCCGGGAACTAAGTGAATGTCCCAGACAAAGAGCTCCGTACTGATACATTCAAATGGCATCAAGTTTCACATACTCGACGCCCATAGGTCATCCTATGTCCCTCCTGACTTGTTTGATCTATTCTGATTGGTTCACTTCCAATCCCTTTCTCCGGCCCCTATCAATTCAGCATCACTCTCATAGACACACCTCTTCCTGCTTTTTCCATGCGGTCTAAAATCCTTTGTCTCTACTTGCCAGAATCAAAGTGGCTTATTTCTACATTACATTAATTAATATCTCTAAAGTAACTATTTTATATCACATTCGTCAACTACAATAAAGTCCAAATTAGAACAGAAAATACTGGACAATCTCAGTTGATCTGACAGAATCTGTGGAGAAAGAAGGGAGCTAGCATCTGTGGAGAAAGAATGCTTCAAGTCTGGATGACACTTTGTCAAAGTTACAGAACTGGAAATAGGATTGGATTTATAGTGTCGGGGTGGGGGGAGGTAGTGTGGAGCGGGGGGGGGGCTGGATAAGGGGCCAGCGATAGGTGCAGCTATCAATGCAAGTGAGAACCAGATTGAATATAGAAAATTCAAAGAGGAAGTTTAAGAAAAAGCAACGACAGAGTACGCTAGACTGGTAGCTAACATAAGTCTTCTATAGACATATACATAGTATTGGGTGGTAATAGCAGAAGTGGGACTATTTGGGGACCAAAAAGGATATTTAGGTCGGGGACGTGGTTGAGACAGTAACTTAGTAGTTTGCATCTGTCTTTACCAAACAAGAAGGCAGTAGCAAAGACATAGTGAAAGAGGGTATGGTTGAGATAATGGATGGGCTAGAGATTGAGCAAGAGGAGATGTTAGAAAGATTGGCTGTACTTAAAAATTGATAAAGATTGGCTGTACTTAAAAGTTGAGTCACCAGGACCAAATCAGAAGCGTCAGAAGGTACTTGGAGAAGTACGGATGGAAGTCACCAGGACCAGATCAGAAGCGTCAGAGGATACTAGAAGTAAGGCTGGAAACTGCAGAGGCACTGACTGGAGAATTGTAATTGTCACACCATTTTAAAGAAAGCTTTAAGAATTAACCCATTAACTCTAGGTCAGTCAGTTTAACCTCTTCTTGTGGGAAAGCTTTTCAAAACTCTTATCTCACAAAATTAACAGTCACCACTGTTGCTTCATAGCTCCTGGGTCCCAGGTTAGATTTGCAGTTTGGGTCACTGTCTGTGCGGAGTCTGCACGTTCTCCCCGTGTCTGCATGGGTTTCCTCCTGATGCTCCGGCTTCCTCCCACAAATCCCAAAAGACTTGCTGCTAGGTAATTTGGACTTTTGAATTCTCCCACTGTGCACCCAAACAGGCGCCAGAATGTGGCGATTAGGGGCTTTTCACGGTAACTTTGTTGCAGTGTTAATGTAAGCCTACTTGTGACAGTAAAGATTGTTATTATTGTGAATGTAAGAAATTGGTATATATAGTGGGTGCAATTTACCGCCTGCATCCTGCCTGAATTGGGACAGGACTTGGTTGTTAGATCCTGGGAGAGGTCTCTCCCGGGATTCCCGACGGCCGTTATGCCTCGCAAGATCTAACCAGATCTCGCGAGACGTCACGTTCAGGATCCCACCCACAATGAACAGGACCCAGACTTGCAGACCCTGACAGTGCCTGGGTGGCAGTGCCAGTGTACCCATTCGGCTTTTTGCCTTCTGAGGTGGGGTGCAGAGGGCTAAAGGACCCCCAATAGGTGAGTTAGGGTTGTCCGGCGGTCCCATCAGGGATCAAGAGATCGGTATTTCTCTTCCTGCACTGAGGAGCTCCGCACTGGGGCCCAGAAAAGAATGCCATTAGATAGTGGGGTCGTTCTCAACGCTAGAAGTGCTGGGAACGACTCCACTAATTCTGCCCAGAATTGACATTTTTTTGGTTAGATTGCACCCAGTGTATTATATGTATTTGGTGCAGTAATGTTTTTAAAAACGTAGGTTAGCGTGTGTATGTATCTGCTGCAGTAATTGTTTTTAAAATCCTGGTTTGAAAGACAGCCAGACTTTGTGGCTGGAGGAGGTATAATTAAGATATTGTAAAAGTGAAATCAACAGTCTTTCCAACCTGTATATGTTTACAAAGAGAGGCCTAATGGTGTTTATGATTTATGGGATTGCCTGGAGAGTAAATAATTCAAGACATTGCATTTAAATTTAAGGAAATAGGTAACTGGATTTGAGTGGCATGGAAATCTGCACTGTAAATTCTATGATAATCTATGAAATAATGTAATTAATGGGAGGAACCAGGGCTATAGCAGGCAGCGGTTTAGATCAGTTTTGGCTGTGAGCTGAACAGCTTCGCAGAAGGCTGTCAGAGATTCAACATTAATCTGACCGGATCTCTCTCTCTAAGCAGTCTCTCAAAAGATCTCTATCCAAAGATTTGGCACGTAATCCTGTGTTTGCTAACTCTATTTAAAAGTAGTTTATGATCTGTGATGGGTCTTGCTTGATTGGAGATAAAGAATGTATCAGTCAGAAGTTGTGTTTCTTTTAATTGTTCATCATTGTTTAACTGGTAATTGTAAGTTATATCTATGTGATGTACAAACGATATTTTAATACTGTGTTAATAATAAAGTTTGTTTTAATGTACCACATCCCTATTTTGGAGTGGAATCACTTCTGGAGCAAAGTATCCATTTCTCACAGTTTTACAAATTTAAAAAAAGTATTGGTGTTCCTGTCCAGAATCCCATCAAGTGTTGGGGCCTGGTCCAGGATCATAGTACAAATGTGGATTAATTAAGAAAAACTAGCATAGATTTGTTAAAGGAAAATGGTGTTTGATTAACTTTATTTGATTCTATATTATACTAGTGTATACTAATTGTTTAGTCATACACAAATAGTGTTTCTATCCCAGGAAGAAAGAAACATACAGACATGGTCTTTCCTAGATTACCATGCCACATTGACGAAATCGTCTTCACCCATTCTGGTGTATGATATCAATGGGAATTTCCCACTGATTCGAGAGTAGCTCTGTAGTTTCATGTGCAGAAGAAAAAGGCACTAATTATCAGTTATTGACTTGCTTACATTTTGTATTCTTGCCACAGTCCCACAACTAAAAGATTTCTAATTCAACTTTTGTTTGTCAATTAATGCACTGAGAATTTGGTCTTCTTCCAACAACCTTAGTCTGTGCTCATGAAGGAAAAACAAATATCTGTTAGCCAAGTGAGTCTCCTATGACCTGAAATCTTCACCTTTGTTCTTTGCTTAGGTTCAATGGTTTACTAGGACTTTGATGCGAATCATCCACCAGTAGCCATTTTGCTATTGGTACCTTACCATAAAGATGCTGTAGCCAATTCTTTAAAATTCATTTGCCAAAAGTCATAAAAATATATCGAAGAAATCTCCTAAATTGTCACACAACTCCAACATCACTAGGTTAAAATGCCTACTGTGAGCAGAACTGCTAAGAATTATTATATCACACAAAATAAATCACAGGTACTGTTGAAATGCATATTTAAAAAGTCTTCAACACTGTTTCCTTTCTTTTCTCCTGCTTTTATGCCGAACAATAAAGGCATACTTACTTTCCAGGTTATCTCCGACTAATTGCATCTTTAAATCACCGTGATAAAAGTGATTGGTATTCTAAATGGCCTGCATATGTCCTTTTCCCATGCTAATCTCTAAAAGGAAGGTGGATCTATTCCAAAGTGCTTTGCTGAAAGCTCTAATTATGCTTTGCCTTGAGTATTGTTCATCAAAAATATACAGATGGTTGGATTTAATTGTACCATATTTCATGGTGCTGAATGATTACAGTTGATTCAACAAAAAAAGGAATAAAGCAACAGCAATCTTACATTTCTCAACATTGATGAAAAGCTGACTTCCGGTGGCGGCTATGAAAGGAGTAAGTCGCACATTTGGTGGCTCCCGCTCTGGTCTGACTTTTGGACCTTTCCCCCGTTTTTCTACTAGACTTGAATTGTAAACCGGATGTTAGTGGCAATTATTTACTGAA
This sequence comes from Scyliorhinus torazame, assembly GCF_047496885.1. Lineage (NCBI taxonomy): Eukaryota > Metazoa > Chordata > Chondrichthyes > Carcharhiniformes > Scyliorhinidae > Scyliorhinus > Scyliorhinus torazame. Next base: position 62,110,888 of record NC_092707.1, read on the forward strand.
TTCCCTCTTCGGTGCATGGAGAGAAGGACTAGAAGTGTTCGTAAGGGCAGAAACAAAAGGATAGAGAAGGCTTGGGTTGTAGCTGCAACAGAAGACAGCATGGCGGAAGTTCGGGCCTCTGGCTTGTTGACCCAGCAGTCTATGGAGCAGCTGATGCAAGTCATTCAAGAAGGCTTTGCTACACAGAAACGGGACTGCGTGGACCCGATAAAAGAGTCGATTGAGCGGTTGGAGCATAGATTGGATGCCCAGGATCGGGTGATCCAGAAGGTGGAGAAGGCGCTGGCTGAGCAGGAGGAACATCAGACTGCGGTGGAGCTGGAGGTGGGGATGCTGAGGGACCAGCAGAAGAAGCTCCTGGAGAAGGTGGAGGACCTAGAAAATAGGTCCCGCCGGCAGAACTTGAGAATCGTTGGACTCCCGGAGGGGTCCGAAGGAACGGACGCTGGGGCATACATCGCAGACATGTTTGTGAAGCTGCTGGGGGATTGGGCATTCTCCCGGCCCTTGGAGGTGGATAGGGCCCACAGAGCACTTGCGAGGAAGCCGCGAATGGGAGACCCCCCAAGGGCAATGGTGGTGAGATTCCACAGGTTCTCTGATAAGGAGTGCATTCTACAGTGGGCCAAGCAGACACGGAGCTGTAAATGGGACAATAGCATCCTGTGGGTTTGCCAGGACCTGAGTAGAGGTGGCCAGGAGGACAGCAGGCTTCAACCAGATCAGGTTGATCCTTTTAAGACAAAGGTGAATTTTGGACAGTTATACCCAGTCCGTCTCTGGGTCACGCATGAGGATCAGCACTTCTACTTCGAATCGCCTGATTACGCTTTGGACTTTGCGAAAAAGAAAGGGCTGGTGGTCGATTGAGAACTTCTGAACTTGGCTGCAACGTTCATGTTTTTGTTTCTCTGTTTTTGTAAAAAGTTTCTTGTTTTGCATTTCAAGGAAGATGTTTGTGATGCCGTTTGCATTGATTTGCAACCGGCGGTAGAGCTGAGTGAGTTAAGGTTTTCATTTGCACTGTTGGGGGATGGAGGTGTGCTTGTTTTGATCTTGGTGTTTTTCTGTTGGGCAATTGTGTGGGGATTGTTTGATGTTGGAGTTTGTTTGTATGAGCAGGTGGGGAGGGAACAATAGGTGGGAGACTATCTGGCACAGGGGATGGGGGCCACCAAGCTAGCTGGGCGAGCTAGCTCTCGGAGGCACAGTGGGGGGTGTGCAAATGTTTGGTTTAGTAAAGGTGTTGGGTTACAGGGTGTTGTTACTAGGGGGGGAATATTCTGCTGACGAGGGAGGGACTTGGGCTGAGGGACAGAGAGGAGGTTGGGGGTGGGGGCTGCCTGGGGATGGACCGGTGGAGGCACGGAGCATGGGCTAGAGGCGGATCTTAAAGAAGGGATGGCTGATCGGCCGGGGGGGGGGGGGGGCGGGGGGCGCAATGAGCCCCCCAACTTGGCTGATCACCTGGAATGTTCGAGGGTTAAATGAGCCGGTCAAAAGGGCACGCGTGTTCGCGCATCTTGGGGGATGAAGGCGGACGTGGTAATGTTGCAGGAGATGCATCTTAGAGTTACGGACCAGGTTAGACTGAGGAAAGGCAGGGTCAGTCGGGTCTTTCACTCGGGACTAGATTCAAAGATTCGAGGGGATGGGATCCTGATCAATAAGCGGGTGGTGTTTGAGGCGGGTAAAATAGTCTTGGACGTGGGAGGTCGGTACATTATGGTGAGTGGGAAGCTAGAGGGGATGCAGGTGGTTTTAGTAAATGTGTATGCGCCAAATTGGGATGATGTGGCGTTTATAAAGAGGATGCTGGGGAAGATACCGGTTCTGGACTCGCACAGGTTGGTCATGGGAGGGGACTTCAACACAGTTATGGACCCTGTCTTGGACCGGTCAAGCTCGAAAATGGGCAGGATGCCAGCAATGGCAAAGGAACTAAGAGGGTTCATGGAGCTGATTTGGGGGGGGGGGGGGGGGGGGGGGGGGGGTGGATCCATGACAATTTGGGCAGCCAAGGGTGAAGGAGTTCTCCTACTCGCGTGCATAAAGTGTATTCCCGGATTGATTTCTTTATTTTGAGCAGGGCCTTGCTGGCTGGGGTGGTGGACACTGCGTACTCGGTGATTACAATCTCAGACCATGCTCCACACTGGGTTGACCTGCAGGTTAGTAAAGACAGTAACCAGCGCCCGCACTGGAGATTGGATGTGGGACTTTTGGTGGATGAAGGGGTGTGCGAGCGGCTGAGGAAATGTATTCAGAGCTACCTGCAGGTCAATGACACGGGGGAAATTTCAGCAGCGATGGTCTGGGAAACACTGAAGGCGACGGTCAGGGGGGAGTTGATCGCGATCCGGGCCCATAGGGAGAAGGTGGACAGGGCAGAGACGGGCCGACGAGTTACTACAGATTGATAGGAGGTATGCGGAGACCCCAGAGGCAGGGCTTTTAAGGGAACGGCGGTGGTTGCAGGCGGTGTTTAGCTTGCTGACCACAGGGAGGGCAGTGGAGCAGCTGGGAAAGGCGAGGGGGGGCGATCTATGAACATGGAGAGAAGGCCAGCAGAATGCTTGCACAGCAGCTTAGGAGGAGGGAGGCAGCTAGGGAGATAGGGAAAGTAAAGGGCGGAGATGGGAACCTGGTTGGTGATCCAGTAGGGCTGAATAAGGCGTTTAGGGATTTCTACAGCAGGCTGTACAGGTCGGAACCCCCTACTGGGCCGGAGGGGATGAGGCACTTCTTGGAGGGGCTGAATTTCCCAAAGGTGGACAGGGAGCGGGTGGAAGGGCTGGGAGCCCCAATCGGGCTGGAGGAGATAGTGGAGGGCTTGAAGCCCGTGCAGGTTGGTAAGGCCCCGGGTCCGGACGGGTACCCAGTGGAGTTTTATAAAATGTTCTCGGGGATATTGGGGCTGGTGTTGTTGAGGATGTTCATTGAGGCAAGGGAAAGAGGGGTGTTGCCCGCGACCATGTCACAGGCAACGATTTTGCTGATTCTTAAGTGGGACAAGAACCCGGAGCTGTGTGGGCCCTACAGGCTGATCTCCCTGTTGAATGTAGATGCCAAGTTGCTGGCCAAAATCTTGTCCTCCAGGATAGAGGATTGTGTTCCGGATGTTATTGGGGAGGACCAGACTGGGTTTGTTAAGGGCAGGCAGTTGGTGGCCAATGTAAGAAGGCTGTTAAATGTGATCATGATTCCCCCGGAAGATAGGGAGGTGGGGGTAGAGATCGCAATGGATGCAGAAAAGGCTTCTGATCGGGTAGAATATGACTATCTGTGGGAGATACTGGGACGGTTCGGATTCGGGTGGGGCTTTATTGACTGGGTCAGGTTACTGTATCAGGCTCCTGTGGCATGTGTACGGACGAATATGACAACATCGGACTATTTTAGACTGCACCGGGGGACGAGACAGGGATGCCCCCTCTCCCCACTGTTGTTTGCGCTGGCTATAGAGCTGCTGGCAATTGCTCAGAGCCTCGAGGGGCTGGGGAGGACTGGTCCAGGGGTGGGGGTGGAGCACAGGGTTTTGCTCTCTGCGGATGACCTGCTTCTGTACTTTTCGGACCCAATAGAGGGGATAGAAGAAATCCTGAGGACTCTAGAGAGAAGAAGGTTAAGAGGTGACTTAATTGAGGCATACAAGATGATCAGAGGATTGGATAGGGTGGACAGTGAAAGCCTTTTTCCTCGGATGGTGATGTAACAGATGTCAGAGGTAGGTTCTTTACTCAGAGAGTAGTAAGGGTGTGGAATGCCCTGCCTGCAACAGTAGTGGACTTGCCAACACTAAGGGTATTCAAATGGTCATTGGATAGACATATGGACGATAAGGGAATAGAGTAGATGGGCTTTAGAGTGGTTTCACAGGTCGGCACAACATCGAGGGCCGAAGGGCCTGTACTGCGCTGTAATGTTCTATGTTCTCGGGGAATTTGGCCGGTTTTCGGGGTATAAGCTTAATATGGGAAAGAGTGAGATGTTTGTGGTCCAGGTGAGGGGACAGGAGAGGCGACTGGGAGAGCTGCCGTTTAGGTTAGTAAAGGGAAGCTTTAGGTACCTCGGCATCCATGTGCTGCGGGAATGGGACCGGCTGCATAAATTGAATCTGGCCCCACTGGTGGACCAAATGAAGGACGATTTTCAGAGATGGGACGCGCTTCCGTTGTCTCTGGCTGGGAAGGTGCTAACAGTGAAAATGACGGTCCTCCTGAGGTTCCTATTTGTATTTCAGTATCTCCCCATCTTTATTCCATGGTCCTTTTTTAAGTGGGTCAGTAAAGTGATCACGGACTTCGTTTGGGCGGGCAAGACCCCGCGAGTAAGGAAGGTAATGCTTGAGCGGAGTCGGGGAGAGGGTGGGCTGGCGCTGCCAAATTTTTGCAACTATTACTGGGCGGCTAATATAGCCATGATCAGGAAGTGGGTGGTGGGGTCGGCATGGGTACGTATGGAGGCGGCTTCATGTAGGGCACCAGTTTGGGGGCATTGGTAACTGCGCCTCTGCCGTTCCCGCCAGCACGGTACTCCACCAGTCCAGTGGTGGTGGCGGCCCTGAGAGTTTGGGGCCAGTGGAGGCGGCATGTGGGAGCAGTGGGTGCATCGGTCTGGGCCGCAATCTGTGATAATCACCGGTTTGCCCCAGGGAGTATGGACGGGGGGGTTCCGGTAATGGCGGAGAGCGGGTATTGAGAGGATGGGGGATGTGTTCATAGAGGGGAGCTTTCCGAGTATGAGGGCGTTGGAGGAAAAGTTTGGGTTGGCGAGGGGAAACAAATTCAGGTATCTGCAGGTGCGGGACTTACTTCGTAAACAGGTGTCAACCTCCCGCTCCTGCCGCTAAGTGGGATTCAGGACAGCGTAGTTTCCAGAGGATGGGTAGGAGAAGGGAGCATCTCGGACATTTAAAAGGAGCTTATGGGGTCGGAGGAGACGCAGACCGAGGAGCTGAAGCGCAAGTGGGAGGAGAAGCTGGGAGGTGAGATAGAGGATGGTCTATGGGCAGACGCTTTGAGTAGAGTCAACACGTCTGCAGCACGTGCCAGGCTCAGCCTGATACAATTTAACGTTGTTCATCGGGCTCACATGACAGTGGCCCGGATGAGCAGATTCTTTGGGTTGGGGGACAGGTGCGCAAAATGTGCGGGAGGACCCGCGAACCATGTCCACATGTTTTGAACATGTCCAAAGCTTAGGGGATCTTGGCAGGGGTTTGCGGACGTCATGTCCACGGTGTTAAAAACAAGGGTGGCGCTAAGTCCAGAGGTGGCGAATTTCGGGGTGTTAGAAGACCCTGGAATCCAGGAGGAGAAAGGGGCAGATGTTCTGGCCTTTGCTTCCCTGGTAGCCCAGTGACACATACTATTAGCATGGAGGGACTCAAAGCCCCCGAAGTCGGAGACCTGGCTATCGGACATGGCTAGCTTTCTCTGTTTGGAGAAAATCAAGTTCGCCTTGAGAGGGTCACTTTTAGGGTTCGCCCGGAGGTGGCAACCGTTCGTCGACTCCTTTGCGGGAAATTAATCGTCAGCAGACGGGGGGAGGGGGGGGGGGCGGGGGGGTAGGGGAGAGTAGTTTAGATTAGAGTAGGGGGTCAATAAGGGTGAGACCTGTACGAGAGGTAAGTGGCTTTTGCACTATGTTTATGGTTTCATGTATATTGTTTATTTTGTTATTACTATACCAAAAATACCTCAATAAAATGTTTATTAAAAAAAAACATTCATGAAAAGCCACTTTAGCATAAAGCAACATTTTCTAGTGTCTTTGTAGGAGCAAATTTGAATTATCACATTTTCCACTTGATAAATCATTAAAAGCTTGCTATTCTATATTTTGTATATTCTGTGTCCTCATTATACAATATTAGCTTTGTAACAGTGCGGCTGAATCTCGTTACCCAAGTTTTTAAATATTATGAATGATGCTATATTAATGCAAATATTTATTTATTTTGAATCTCTGACTCTCTAATGCACTTGGTTCAACAGTGAATGCTATAATTTGCTAATAATGCATTTACAATCACAATTTCCTCCGGTTTCCTCCCACAGTCCGGAGATGTGCAGGTTAGGTGGATTGGCCATGCTGAATTGTCCCTTCGTGTCCAGAGGTGTGCGGGTTCGATTACGGGCATAGGGCAGGGTGAGCGGGTGATTGGACCTGGGTGCAGTGGTCTTTCAGAGGGCCACTGCAGACTTGGTGGGCTGTATGGCTACCTTCTGTACTGTAGTGATTCTATGAATAAAAACATTACGCACTGGGGAATTTCAATTCATAGATGTTGCAATGAAAAGTGAAAATTTTTCTTAAACAAATCACTGGATGGACATTTCTACATCCACCAGCAGCTGCTCACGACCAATAGACACCTAGCTGGGAGCAAGACATCTGTATTTCTGCTTGAGGAAGAAATGATAGGAGATAGGACCTGAAAATAGAAAAAGCTGAAAGGGGAGAAATAATTTCAAACTGCTGTTGACGATACCAAGTTAAATACACACTTTTGCTAAACATTTTCTGGATGATTTTTACAACCGGAATCGGTATTTTTGAAAGATTAAAGAAGTCTTTGAAATAAAATATTTCCGTTTTATGTAAGGGTGATTTCAGGAGCTGTTAACCTTATACAATGAATAGGACCTCTTGTGTGAATTCTACAGTGGAAACAATAATAGATTCCCGTGAGTGAAGTACAAAGCATTGTTTTATTTTTCACTTTTAACTACCCACCCAACAATATTGATGATGGAACACCATTTTCAATGCAATTAATTAAATGTGCAAGAGAAATTTAAGTTCAATATTCACCTTCTTTGTGAAATTGTCCAGCTTACATTATGAAACAGTTGACCAACTGATTATCTGATCATTATCACACTGTGGTTCATTGGAATCTATTGTGTGCAGATTGGCTGTCATGTCGTGTTGTACACTTCAACAGTCAGCAGACAGTAAAATGTATTTCATTAGGTACAAGGTGATTTGGCATACCCTGAGGCCATGAAAAACTTCAAATTTCAGTTTTAATATTCTGTTTACGGAGTAAAAATATCAAAGTAATCCAGTGTTCTTTCAGTGAGGTTCCTTTTTAAAATAAAGATAATTTCCTATGTTCAGTTTGATTGTGATTGCCTCTTAGTTTGCATCTAGTCAAAAGTTTATAAAGGTTAATTATTTGATTTCTTTCCCCCCCCCCCAGGTAATATCAACAAATGTCATATGGACTACTATTTCTTCCTGCTAGCAGCCATTCAGTGTGTGACATTAATTATTTTTATTGTGGTATCTGTGACATTTGATCGTCACAAAACCAAATCTGGTATGTTGTCCATCAATGCAAGAAGGCAAAATGAAGAACTGAAGCACAGTCGGACAAGGAAATAAAAATGGGAGCCATTGTTTGTGAAATATGCGATTAGGAAAATCCTTCCTTCCAACATGTAATGGATTGGCTGTGTAGTATCCCTGGGCTCACCATCTGCGGACTGAAACTTTAAGGCTAAGGGGTGTTTTACCTGAATGACTGTTACATTTCAACGTATGGGACACTACAAATGATATGAGTTTACTGACTGGTAATGCAGACTGTTCAAGTATTGCTTTTTTTCAGCAAGACCAGATTTCTTTTAGTTCTACTTCAACTTTTCATTGCCACTGAAAGAAATGTGACATTCTGAAAAAGGTCTGTTTCAAAATTCATTGGGCCAACAGTGATTTTTAGCATAAATAAATATTAAGATTATTTTAATGTACCGGGTAATGTTTTTAATGTGTCACTTGCATTAGCTCAGTATTAACAAAGTGCTATGGTTTATTATTTTTATCTTTGTAAATGTAAATGGCAATGATGCCTGTTTTAAGCCCATCTGTAAAAGAACCAAAAATATAATTGCAACCTTGGCAATTCTGTAAATCATGTTTGCAGCTAAACGACTGAGGGGAATGCATCTCCAATAACCAGTTGACTGATGAATAAATGGATAACTCGATTACATGTTACAAAAATTGAAAGCTGTACAATAAATGCTTGCTGGTCATAACTTGCCAAATGCATGTCTAATAGATTTGCAGATTGTGGCCAGGCTACCAACTAACTGCTGCCGTTATGACTAATTTGAATTCTCTACAATTGTCTCTTACTGACACAAGTAATTGAGCACACCTGGCCTATTTTTATTCTTTCTTAACATTGTTAATATGGAAGTTAGAACCACAAAAATGAAAGGATACGTCATATGGAGCTGAGCATTTCAGAGGATTGTTTTGAACGCACTGTTGTATAATACCAAATAAATGTGATTTGTTTTAAATGCTGTTGCTTTACTTATGTTTCAGAAATGGATAAAAACATGTTGCCAACCTTGCATTGATTGTTTTCTGTGAGGGTAGTTTTTTAAAATTCCAATCATATTTGGAATGAATTTCTGTTGCAGATTTTTGGATACTGTCAAATCTGATCATCTGGACTCCTGTTAAATGTGGGATGGCATATTTACTGGACGCTTCGGAATAAATGGGAAAAACTGCAGGAATTGAGGTTTGGTTTCTTATAAACCAAACTAAAATGTAATTGAACATTTTAAGTTAGATGTTCCACATTCTGTGTTGCTTGATTTGATAAGTAGCTATTTGGGTGGCGATCCCAGATGGTAGTATTTACTATTGGTGATAATTTCGGTTTGAATATAGAAGACCAGTCAAAATTTGGGCTTTAAGTCCCTCATCTGTTGGAACCAGATTGCCAGCATCTCCGAAGAACAAGTTATTTGAAAAGTTGAAAGATACGTGGCTTTTTCTGAACGAACTGGCAACTTGCTTACAACAAAGGCAATTTGCAGCAGTATATTTACTACAGAAAAACAGCCCAAGTCGCTTCTGTGACATGTGGGGAAACACAGGCCTGAGACAAAGAGGAAATGTTGGAATGGGTGTCCAAACTTTGACCAAAGAGCTCGGTTTCAAGGTGGGTCTGAAAGAAATAGAGGTATGTCATAGAGGTTTCAGGAGGAAATTCTCGAGCAGAGTCAGATGAAGGTGTGCCCTACAGTGATGAGCTGAGGAGAAGATCAGGGAGATGCATAAAAGGAGCTTGGAGTCAGAAGGTGGGTTGTAGCAGAGAAGGAGATTACAGGGGCGACGGGAGTAATTTTTAAACTCAAAGCATTAGGGAGTATCAAGAGCCAGTATACGTGACGTGGTGCAGGATAGGATGTGAAATGTTGAAAACCCTGCAGGATATGCGCCTTCTCTGGCAAGCATTCGAATAGTTGAAACTGAAGATCATAAAGGAATGTGTGAAGGGTTTCAGGAGCAGGGGGTCTATGGTATGGGTGAAACCAAATATTATCGAAGTGAAAGTAGACAGCTGTCGTGACAATGAATATGGGCTCAGAGGTTCATTTCCAAGTTAAATAGAATGACTATGTTTAAAACCGTCTGATTCAGCCCTGTCCTATGTGGGGGGGGGGCGGGGGGATAAAAGGGGAAGGGAGATGGTAGGACATCGTCAGTGGTGAGGCCGTTGGCTTTGCTTTTTTTCGGGGGAAATTATGGTTCATTCAAGACTGGATGATAAACAGTCTTTCAGCACAGAAGTGGCAAAAGGGTCAATGTAAATGGTGAACAGGGAAAGGTGAATGTTATCAGCGTGTAAGTGGAAGCTGTCTGCCAAGGGTCACTGTATAGACTAGGGCAAAAGTGCAAGTGTGGGAAGTGAAGTAATTCATGGTGCGCTAGCTATAATGAGACAAATAAGAATGGAACCATGCAGTCTGTTGTGAACAGCTCTGGTGTGATCAGCTATGGTAAGAAGTCTCACAACACCGGTTAAAGTCCAACAGGTGTATTTGAAATCACAAGCTTTTGGAGTGCTGTTCCTTCATCAGGTGAAGTGGTTTACCTATGATTATCCTTCATTCCACTCGCACTGTTTGTACTGTAAAGACTTGTTTACCTGTAAAGATTTAAATTCCAACCATTCTTCACATTGGAATCTAGTTATCTTGCAATTGTGTCTCTGCCTATATATGCTGTGTTTGTGACCTGCCTCCACTTCTTACTGTGCCCCCACACCCCCAGTCCAGATCTCCACATCATGATCAACTATGAGCAAAGAATGCAGAAAGTAATGAGAGGGATAATGCATTGCAGCTAGTGTTTGCTCAAGAGGCGACTACATGTTTAAAAACCTGGTTGAGGAAGAGAAGTTGGAAATATAACAATATTTTACAATAAGGATCTAGGATAGGCTTTTGTGGAGGAGGGTGTGATGACTGACAGCACTTCCACCTTCGTTACTGAGGGAACCAAGGAGGGAAGTTAGATGGCTAGCAGTGGGAATGAAGGTGTGTCTTCTAGATGGGATCAAGTCTGAGGTGACTGGGAGAAGATTGGAGAGATAAAAGCAAATTACTGCAGGTGTTGGAATCTGAAACAAAGCAGAAAATACTGGACAATTACAGCTGCTATAGCAGCATCTGTGGTGAGAGAAGGGAGCTAACGTTTCAAGCCTGGATGACCCTTTGGTAGCATTGTGCGATAGAAAAGAAATTGGGACCAATTATACAATTTTAATGTGTGGGGACCACTGCTGAGGCTCGGAACGAAGATGGGAGGAGCTAAAATTACCCCTCGCCGGTTTGCCTCTACCCCAGATCCATACCGCCTCTTCCAATTTTGCACCGAGATGGGGTGGCCAGCAGGGCTTGGCGTTCACGTGGTACAGGTAACTGACATGCCATGTTAAGAGCCCACTGAGGCCTATCAAAGGAGACTGATAATTTTCAAATCAGCCTCTAGATCCCCACAGCCGGCGGGGACCAGTTTTGGTATCTGGAGGCTGCATTCCAATAGCAAGGCAAAGAGTTCGGTCTTAAGAGCCTTTTCTTCCACCAGGATCAGTGACAGGCCATCTGTGGAGGGATGATCTCATCCCGTCCCCGGTGCTGGCCTGGCTGCAGGATCCTTTTAAAAAAATATTTTATTCAAGGTATTTTCATGCAAACAAATAAAAGCAGAAGAGCAACCAGACATTATAAACAACCAACACCCACTCCCTCACACCCTGCTCCCCTCATAACGCCCACTTCTCCAATCCCACCTTCCCCATTTTAACCCCCCATTTCTCCCCCCCCCCTCCCCCCTCTGCCCTGCTGACCCCTCAATCATCCTTAAAGAAATCAATAAATGGCTTCCACCTCCAAGTGAACCCATCCACCAACCCCTTCAAGATGGATTTGACCTTCTCCAGCCTCGGGAATTCCATCACGTCGCAAACCCACATTACCACTTTCAGCGGCTCCGAGTCTCTCCACCCGAGCAACATCCTTCTCCAGACTATCAGGGCCGCTCTCACCTCCCGGATCTTCCATACGCCAAATATAGCCACCTCTAGACTCAGGGCCACCTCTACCCCCCAGCACCTGCCAGATCCCCTTCAGCCTCAGTCACGCCCAGAACATGTGGACGTGATTCACAGGCCTCCCCGCACACTGCCCACTCATCCTTGCTACCATTATATGCACCTTATGTATTACCTTAAACTGAATGAAGCTTAACCTCGCACATGACGAGGACGCATTCGCCCTCCGCAGGGCCTCTGCCCATGTATCGGCCCCCACTTGCCCTCCCAGCTCCTCCTCCCACTTGGATTTTATATCCCACCACTAGGGCCCCCTCCCAATCCATCAACTCCTTGTAGACCTCGGACACCTTCTCCTTTATCTCGACCCTCAACAGCCCCTGGTCTTGCAACCCCAGGGGCGGCAGCCCAGGAAAGGACGGCACACCTCTCCTAACAAAATCCCGGTCCTGCAGGATCCTAAAACCGTTCCCGCCGGGCAGCTTGTACTTTTCTTCCAGGTCCTCCAAATTTGCCCCCTATGAGCAGATGGCCAAACCTATCAATCACTGCTTGACGTCGCCACTGAAACCTCGCATCGAACCCACCCCCTGCGGGCCCGGCGCAAACCTATGGTTATCACAGGTCGGTGCCCACACTGAGGCCCCCTCTAGCCCCAAGTGCTGCCTCTACTGTCCCCACGCCCTCAGAGTTGGCTGGCCGGCGAGAACGGCAGAGGAGCTGATAACAAAGCCCTCAAACTCATTCCCCTACGTGATACCGCCTCCATCCGACCCCTCCCCCACGACCCATTTCCTAACCATAGCAATATTCGCTGCACCATTTATATTGTTCAGCATTGCCAGCACCTCCCCCACCCCACTCAAAAAAAAACCCTCCTAACCATGGGGCCTTCCCCACTCACACAAACTCAGAGATCAGCACATATGGGTGGCACAGTAGCACAATGGTTAGCACTGTTGCTTCACAGCGGCAGAGTCCCAGAATCGATATCCTGGTTTGGGTTACTGTGCGAAGTCTGCACGTTCTCCTCCTGTCTGCGTGGGTTTTCTCCGGGTGCTCCGGTTTCCGGAGTCCCGAAAGACGTGCTGTTAGGTGAATTGGACATTCTGAATTCTCCCTCTGTACCCAAACAGGTGCCGGAGTGTGGCGACTAGGGGATTTTCACAGTAACTTCATTGCAGTGTTAATGTAAGCCTACTTCTGACAAAGATTATATTATTAACCTTGATGAAAAATGATTTCAGGGTGAAAATTGGGAGGTTCTGGATCATGAACAACATCACCATTTTTACTGTCTGCACCCGTACCGCCAGCGGCAGCACATTCCACTTCCTAAAGTTTGCTTTCATCTGTTCCGTCCCGAGCCGGGTTCAACTTGTGAAATATCCAAATATCTAAAGCTCACCCCCACCCCGCCCTCAACGACAACTCCCCTAACCTCCTCTCCTGCCCTCTCGTCAAAATCGGGAACACCTCGCTCTTTCCAATACTGAACTTGTATCCGGAGAACTGGCCCAAACCCCCGTATTGTCCCTGATACTACCCAAAAGGTCTGAGACATATAGCAACAGGTCATCCACATAAAATGAACCTCTGTGTTTGACGCCCCCCACCCCCACTCAATCCAGTCCCTCAACATCCTAAACGCTACTGCCAGCGGCTGTATTGCTAAGGCACCATGTCTACCCTCACAATCCCGTCCCAACAGCCTTGCCATCTCTGCCTGCTCTGTTTTCTCCCTATGCGCTCGAATTGAGATAAACTCTCCCCAGCGCATCATAGAATCATAGAATTTACAGTGCAGAAATTTACCCATCGAGTCTGCACTGGCCCTTAGAAAGAGCACCCTATCCAAGCCCACACCTCCACCCTATCCCCATAACCCAGAAACCCCACCTAACTTTTTTTTCTGGACACTAAGGTGTTATGGGCCAGGGTTTAGAGAACTCCAAAGTGTATCATGGAATTCACCTGACCCACAACTTTTAATAGATTGTGGTATGGGGAGCACACGGCCCACTCTACAGGTGTGGTACAGCAGAAATGGAAAAGTATTTTTTTAAAGCAAAACAATGTTTATTCTATGAACTCAAGTTAACCTTTTTAAAACATAGTGAACATCTTAGCAACCATTAATTCAAATACAACCCCCAAAGAATACAACACTAAGTAATTCTTACTTTCCTTTGAACATCCATAAGACTTAAAAACACCTTTTAACAGAAAGACATCAGGCTGAACTTCACTACTGAGAACAGTTACCACGTTGAAATCAGCAAATGGACATTCATAAGCTTGCAGAGATTCACACACATCCTGCTGTGATTGCAGCTTCACCAAAACTAAAATGAAACCAAACCCATCCTGCAGCAAAAAGCCTAAAGCGAAAGTAAAAAGCTGAGACAGCCCAGCTCCACCCACTCTCTGACATCACTGCAGTAATAAACACCCATTTCTTAAAGGTACACCCACTACAGTTATTCTATAAAAACACCCATTTCTTAAAGGTACTCTCACATGACAAAGGGCAATGTAGCATGACCATTCCACCTAACCTACACATCTTCGGACTGTGGGAGGAAATCGGAGCACCCGGAGGAAACCCACGTAGACACGGGGAGAACATGCAGACTCCGCACAGACAGTGACCCAAGCCAAGAATCGAACTTGGGACCCAGCAACTGTGCTAACCACTGTGCTACCATGCCACCCATGGCATGGCAGCTGTGACATCTCCGTGCCATTTAGCTCCACATACCCCCTGAATGGCAGCCCTCACCCGCTCGCACTCCACTTCATCTGCCATCAACCCCACATTCAGTCTACACTGTGGGAGCTGCCCCTTTGCGGGCCACGCTCAAATCCACCCAGTGTGGCGCATGTTCAGACAACACAATCGGCGAATACTCCAAGTCGACCACCCCCGCCAGCAACGCCTTGTCTAACATGAAGAAATCAATCCGCGAGTATGCCCAGTGCAGATGGGAGAAGTATGAGAGTTCCTTCGCCCTCAGTCTCCCAAACACCCAGGGGTGGCCCTCCACCCCTGCCATGTGCTCCATATACCCCTTCAGCTCCTTCTCCACTGCCGCCACCTTTGCTGACCAGCCCAAGCTTGGTTCTATAACCATATTATGCTCCCCCACCCCCCCCAATAATCAATCGGGGCGAGTTCAAGTCAGGAATCTTCCCGAACACTGCCTCACAAAATCTACATCATCCCAAATTGGGCATAAATGTTTATCAAAACCACCGGCATCCCCTCCAGCTTTCCATTAACCATCATGTACCCCCCACCCCACAATGTTCCCCACATACCTTCCTGCCCCCCGAATCGGTCACAATCTTCCCCACCTCGAACACCACCCCCCTCATCTTAATTTCCAGTCCCGAGTGCAACACCTGCTCCACCCATCCTTTCCTCAACCTTGTCTGGTCCCCGATCTTCAAGTGCTTCTGCAAATGGGTCACGACTGCCTTCAGACTCAGGTGAACAAACACACATGACCGTTTGACCCCATTCAGCCCCCTCATGTTCCACGTGACCAGCCTGGTCAGGGGGCTCTCCTCCGCTGCCGATCAGCCATATAGCTTTTTGGGTCAGCTCCCGGCCCGTGTCACGCGACCCTCCAGGCCCACCCTCGGATGTCCACCGTCATTGATCCCTTTACAACCAAGCCACATCAAGCACACCCTTGTCAAAAACCCTACCACCGCCCCCCCCCCCTCTCGAACAAAACACCAACCCCATCCACCTGCTTCCAGACAACCTCCCCCCCCCCCCACCCTTCACTCCCGTCAACTAGCCCGCCCAACTAGCATGATGTCCCCTGCCCTTGGCCTCCAACTCCCCCTACTACCCCAACTCCTCTCACCCCCAACCATACTCCCCTAAAGAGTAACAAAAGGTGCACTCGCCCCCTATGTTCCCCCATGAGAAACCTGCCCTCCAGAAAGCCCACCATCAAAAACTTGTAAAAAAAAACACACAAACTCCTCCAAAGGTCAGTGTCCTCACTCTTCTCCCAGTCCATCGTCCCTCAAACACCATCACCTATTCAGGCGTGATGAAATAGTTCCCTTTACTTCTAGAAAGTCACCCACAGGTGGGTAGCGTACAATACTCTGAACTTCACCCCCTTTTAAAGAGGGCAAACTTTACCCGGTTGAAACCGGCCCCCCTCTTCACCAGTTCTGCTCCCAGGTCCTGATACACCCGCAGCTCATTCCCTTTCCAGGTACATTTCCTGGCCTGCCTTGCCCAAGGAGGGACATCTCCCCTCTTCTCCACACCTCCGCACCCTCCCCCCGCCCCCCACCACAGGAATAAAGGGTCATCCCACCCCCAGAATTGCCAACGGTGCAATGCAGGGCTGGAAGGGGCAGTCCAGACTGGTGGAGGCTCCTGGGGTCACGCCTTACCCGTGGCCCAAGTCCACCTAACCCCTTTGACACATGGGGGGCCCTCCCTCAACAGCCTGGCAGCAGTCAAGATGCACACAAGCAATGGGCTTGACTCCCTCGAGGTCCAGCGGGCCAGGACAGCGGTTGTCAATACCGCACCAAAGCCCTCCCGGTCGAGCTCCCCCCGTGGCGGGGGGGGGGGGGGGAGAGCATTGACAGGTGAGAGGATGGGGATTCAGGCTTCCACATCGTTTAACACGTTCAAATGAATGCATGTGAGCTGTTTGCATATTCCCACTGGCACGGGGCGGGAAACCCGCTATGGCCGACGGGGCAGGACCGGAGTCTGGGAACCGGGTCTGCTGCCCGGCGGCCGATCCTGTTTTTGGTGGTCTGGCATGGGACAGGATTCCCGATCTTTGTGCTGGGGAATGGAGAATCCTGCCCCTGTGTCCGAGGATTTTATTGTCTTTTTATGTAATTCTTATGAAAATGACATATTTTTGTTTGTTCAGATAACACTTGAAAAATATCATTCTGAAGAGATGTCATATTGGATTGAATGTTAACTCCGTCTCCCTCTCCACAGATGCTGCCAGACCTGCTGAGAGTTTCCAGCATTTTCTATTTTTATTTGAGATTTCTAGCATCTGCAACATTTTACTATCATTTGAAAAATATAAACTTCATTACTGCGCCACACCTGAATTAAACAACGTACTGCGTATTGGATTTCTGTTTGAAGGGACACTGTGGATTGAAACTAAGCAGAAGTAAGCACACAAGATTTCCTAACCAGGGCTATCTCAAATGGGCCTTTTCTGAAGATTTGTCTTTGATTTGATCCAAATGACAGCCACACGTCACCAAATAAGTATTTCTGTTTACATTTATTGACCAAGGAACATGCACTCTGGCCCACTAATAATAATAATAATCCTTTTTGGCACAAGTAGTCTTACATTAACACTGCAATGAAGTTACTGTGAAAAGCCCCTAGTCGGCACATTCCGGCACTTGTTCGGAAACACAGAAGGAGAATACAGAATGTCCAAATTACCCAACATCAGGGGCGAAATTCTCCGATATCGGCGCGATGTCTGCCGACTGGCGCCCAAAACGGTGCAAATCAGTCGGGCATCACGCCGCCGCAAAGGTGCAGAATGCTCCGCATCTTTGGGGGCCGAGCCCCAACCTTAAGGGGCTAGGCTGACGCCGGACGAATTTCCGCCCCGCCAGCTGGCGCGGAAATGACATCTCCAGGCGGCGCAAGCGCGGGAGCGTTAGCGGCCGCTGACGGCATCCCCGCGCATGCGCAGTGGAGGGAGTCTCTTCCGCCTCCGCCATGGTGGAGACCGTGGCGAAGGCGGAAGGGAAAGAGTGCCTCCACGGCACAGGCCCGCCCGCGGATCGGTGGGCCCCGATCGCAGGCCAGGCCACGGTGGGGGCACCCCCCCGGGGCCAGATCGCCCCGCGCCCCCCCCCAGGACCCCGGAGCCCGCCGCGCCGCCTTGTCCCGCCGGTAAGGTAGGTGGTTTAATCTACGCCGGCGGGACAGGCATTTTAGCGGCGGGACTTCGGCCCATCTGGGCCGGAGTATCGCGGAGGGGGGGGGGGGGGGGGCAACCGGCGCGCGCGATTCCCGCCCCCGCCGAATATCCGGTGCCGGAGAATTTGACAACCGGCGGGGGCGGGATTCACGCCAGCCCCCGGCGATTCTCCGACCCGGCGGGGGGGTCGGAGAATCTCACCCCAGGTTTTTCTGGACTTGTGGGAGGAAACCAGAGCACCCGGAGGAAACCCACACAGACACAGGGAGAACGTGCAGACTCCGCACAGTCGCCCAAACCGGGAATCGAACCTGGACCCTGGTGCTGTGCTGGCGCGGAATCAAATACATTGTGTGTTATCGCGTGTGTTATCAAATACATTTCAGAGGTTTCTTACAATGCTTTCAGTTGCATTTGCTTCCCTCATTATAAATGTTGTTTACTTAAGCAATTAATTTTTCTACTTTTGTTTTATGACCAGGATGCATTTATTTAGACTCCAAGATTCAATGGGGATTTTTGTGCAGTGAGCTCTGTAGCCATTATCTTTGTCCAATAATTTGTTTCTAAAATTAACATGAAATGCAGGCACAGCCATGGAAACTATTAGTAACACAAGAATTTGGTCCCTGGCAGACAATTTATTCCAGTATGATGTGGCGAATGCTGTCCTTCAGCTACTTTACTCTTTAAACAATACTATATCTGGTTTAAGAGATCTCAGATGCATGTTCTTGTTCTCAAGACTCAGCCAAGCAGCACACCTCTAACTTTGCTGAGCTCTTCTCTTCTGTTACTATTACATTATGGCATGGGTATTGTGATCAATTGCAGAGCGCTTGCTGATCCTTACACTTCCAGCTGACCACATATACCTTGTAGGCTTTTAAGGGGCGGCTTATGCAACAGTGTGATTCTTCGTTTGAAGAACCATCACAGAGACATGTTGGGCTCAGAATGTTCAATTCATTGTAAAATAATGTACAGACAGGGATGGAGGGAAAGAAAGATGGAATTGACAAACAGAAAAGTGACATTTTCTTCAAAAAATGTCTATTTTTAAAATCTCAACCAATAATTAAAGTCCAAAGGAATGAGACCCCAAATTTATAAAATTAAATTTACAGTGCCAGAGGGATTATTTGGCAGTAATTATAATAATAATCTTTATTGTCTCAAGTAGGCTTACATTAACACTGCAATAGGGGCTGGTTTAGCACAGGGCTAAATCGCTGGCTTTGAAAGCAGACCAAGGCAGGCCAGCAGCACGGTTCAATTCCTGTACCAGCCTCCCCGAACAGGCGCCGGAATATGGCGACTAGGGGCTTTTCACAGTAACTTCATTTGAAGCCTACTTATGACAATAAGCGATTTTCATTTCATTTCATGAAGTTACTGTGAAAAGCCCCTAGTCGCCACATTCTGGCACCTGTTTGGGTACACAGAGGGAGAATTCAGAATTTCCAAATGACCTAACAGCACGTCTTTCTAGATTTGCGTGAGGAAACCTGAGCACCCGGAGGAAACCCATGCAGGCACAGGGAGAACATGCAGACTCAACACAAGACAGTGGCCCAAGCCGGGAATTGAACCTGGGACCCTGGCGCTGTGAAGCAACAGTGCTAACCATTGTGCTCCAATGCGGTTTCTCATACCATTTTTAATAGAGTCATAGTCATTGAGCTGTATTCTCCGCCAAAGATTTTGGGTTCCCTGTTGGGCATCCGGGAAAACTCAGGGATTGGCGCCGGGCGCAGAATCAATCGTGATGCTTCACGTCCCCCCCTACACTTGCTGGCAGCAGGAACGGGGTTCAAGCCTGTGCACCAGCTGGAGAATGTAAATGAATGCAAATGGGTCCTAATGACCCAATTGCATCCACTTAGTGGGCCCAGTCCCCTGGGCCAGGAATCACATGGGTGCGGATTACAACAGGTATCACCAACCATAAACCTGATGTGTTGGGCCAAGGGTGTAACTCCTTAAGGGAGCTGCCCCCAAAGTCCTTCTGAGGCCCCCTCCCCCCCACACAATGCACGTCCTGTCTATCCCTCCACTACCATACCCTCCCACCCCAGAGATTCCTAGAAACAGCCTAACTAGAGGGAGCCCCCCCCTAGAGACCACTAATTAGGGGGACCCCCTAACTAAAGGAACCCCCTAACTTGGGAACCCCTAAACAGTGAGACCCTATATAGGAACTGCTAACAAAAGGGACCCCCCCCCCCAGCCACCCCCCCACAGATCCCTCAGAATAGAGACCCTTGTCTGGAAGCTAGAGGGCAATCCAGACAGGGGCAATGAACAAAATTATAATTGTAACACTTACCTGGAATCACTACATGTCCATTCCTCGCAAGGGAATAGCTGTGATCTGTGTTTAAACCCATAGATTCATTAGCTGCAAGCCATTCATTCATTTATGGTAGTGGTTGTTGATTGACAGCTTCCACAAAACAGCTGTGAGCCTTGCTTCATTCATCTTTATTGTGAATGAGTAAGTCTAAGTGCTGAAACCGCATTGTTTACAAACATCAACCACATCAAAGAGAGTAAAGCGCATTCCAATCACATCCCTTCACGCTTGAGTTATTTTGAAGTACTGAGCTGGAAATTTACAGTACTTAATTTTCTTTATTTGACTATTTTAAATTTTATCCCAAGAAATACAAATTTGAAAACAGTCAGCATTAGAAAGCTTAGCCTGTTCAATACAAGGTTACTGTTGGCCGCTTTGCTCCAGTTTGTAAGTTTCAGAGGTATAAATTCAGAGGTGGGGCAGCACGGTGGCACAGTGGTTAGCTCTGCTGCCTCACAGTGCCAGGGACCCGGGTTCAATCACGGCCTTGGGTGACTGTGTGGAGGTTGCACGCTCTCCCCATGTTTGCGTGGGTTTCCTCCGGGTGCTCCAGTTTCCTCCCCAGTCCAAAGATGTGCAGGTTCGGTGGATTGGCAATGCTAAATTGCCCCTTAGTGCCCAGGGATGTGGTAATAGGGATAGGGCGGGGAAGTGGACTTGGGTGGAGTGCTATTTCAGAGGGTCGGTGTAGTCTCAATGGGCTGAATGGCCTCCTTCTGAACTGTAGGGGTTCTATGTATACATGCGTTAGAATAAGTGAGTTAGTTGCAGCACACACTATTAGATGTTATTGTGAGAAAATGGTATAAATGCGTTTGCAAGTGGCAATGCTGAATATACTCCTGCTCTTTGCTAATTCTATTGTGGAATTCATTTTTCTATATCAAAAGTCATTAGGCTGGTTCCCCAGTGTCCTTAAACCTCTTCAGTCTGGGCGAAGCTCCTTTGTATTACCAATTTCTTTACACAAGTGAGTAAACAGTAAGTACCCTGATAGGTAAAAATGTTGCACTGAGCTAAGGCTGTTTGCAGCACTTGGGAGTACATGTTGCCTGTCTCAGTAATTTAATTTTCATTTGCAATGACTTGGCTCCATCCCAGGCACTATGCAATTACGGCCGTTTATAAAGATTAATCATACACTTTTCATCAGATACAGCAAGCCATTCACAGTTGATGGACTGGGTGAACTGCTTTCTACCCAGCATCCGTGAGTCCTTCTCTCGTACAAGTCACACGCATCAGACGCACACTTGCATCAGACATTCACTCTGCGACTGTGCACTATGGCTAATTGCAGCCTCTCCTAATGTGCTTGCTTGCTTTTAAAATGAATGAGCAGTCACTGCAGCAGAAAATAAGCTGTCCTTTCTTGTGGCAATATTTTGCCCTTTCCTGTTTATGAACTTTGTTTGAAGCAAGATGGTAACAGAAATGGCTTTTGCTTTTGCTAGAACTATAAAGGGGAAAGCAAAGGCAGTCACAATACAAATCACTAAAAATAATGAGATTGCTTTTGTGTGTAGCAGAGAGGAAAGGCCACTTTCTCCTTGACATTTTTTTTTTCACCACAACCCAAACAAAGCTTCCCAGTAAATTAATGAATGTTGCTCTTCAGGTATGCTGGAATTGAAAGGATGAAGGTAAGGCTTCATATCTGTTTTTGCGGGAAGTGTGAGATGTGGCAAAGGCCACCCGGAGCGAGTGAGAGCCACAAACGGTGTGCTTTTATCAGACTGTTGTAAGATTGGCAGCCAGTGTTCATTCAAGTGAAAACTTAGAAAACTGAATATTGTCCATATTTCCTCACGGAAACCTGAGAATTAAAAAATATATACACATTCAAGGAATCTGAGATTATTCTTCTTTGTTTACCTAATTTCTGTGATTGAAATGTTTTTCTTATGTTATATCCCTGTCATTTTCTGGGTAAATACCCTTGTGAATCCCAAAACAATGCACCTTGGATAGCATACATTTAATATGTCACCTTTTCATGTCTGGAATCAAAGCCAAAAGGTTTCCTCTTGGCTGACTGTCAGACTCCTATTCCAAATTAATCATTTTAATCCAATGAGTGGAGGCCTACTGTATTAAATGACTTACAATTTAGCACAAATTGGCAATCTCAATTACGAGGTTAAGGCCTATTATTGATCCAGAAAAGAGGGAGCGTTACAGCTGTCCTCCTTTAGCCAACTTGGGAATGCTTGTTACTGACAGCACACACCCAAGAGTGGGAAAGTATTCCAGTTCCCAGCATTGAGGCCCAATACTTTGAGAATAGAATTTTAAAAAAAGTCCTCAGCAAATGGGAAACCGCCCATATTGCATTCAGAATAATCATTAAACAAACCATTTTGCAGCGATTTTATCACACTCACGCACAGAATATATGATGCAGTTCACATTCTTGTAAACAAAGGTTTGGAAAAATAAGTCTTCACAAAAAGAAGACTTTCAGAGAATGTCAGAGCAATTTAGTCATTCAAGTCAAATTTTGGAATGGGCTATGAGGTTTAATGGGCAGCGTCAGCACATCAACTGAAGTGTGCACTGAAATCTTTTTTTAAGACTCAAACTGTACCCCATCCAATGTGGAAATTTATTGTTCAGAAACACAAGAAGTTGTGTGAAAGTTTTTTTTTTGAGCAGACCCTAGCAACTCACAGCATCCTTTTAATACAGCACTTTGGGAGCAGAACATGGAATACACAGTATTTGAAGAAGCAAAACAATTTTTATTACTGCTTTCTCATATTTTATCACTGTTTTATGCTTCAGGAAAATATTTATATCTGCGGTGTTTTCTGGTTCACGCACTTGTGAGTTGGTATTCTAACATCTTTCTATAATCCAGAAAGCCCAAAATCCAGAAGTGACTTGCCCCAAGTATCCCAGAATGGAGAGTTTTACAGCGTGTTGATATTTATCCTGTGGATTGAAAAGGTGGTTTTATTTTCAAATTGCAGAAATATAATTTTGGATGAAAATCCTCCGGTAGATCAGAAGTGTTTTTGCTCTGGAATTTGAGCACTAATTCAGCTTGTTGCCAGGGTAAATGAATTGCAGCTTGAATGCACTTTTTTAAAAACTGCCTCTCGAAGGCAGGTTGTGTTTAACCTGGTTGATAAGAAGAAATGAAAAGTTCCACCTGAGGGAAATTATAATGACATTATATGCCCGAGGTTCACAGGCAACAGTTACTTTGTGGATGTTACATCTAACAAAGTTGAAATTTAAAGCTTTTGATCTTGTGTGTTGCTATGAATTTATGGAAATTTCATTTCTTCCCAACTATCTTAATATTCCAGCTGCTATTTAGCAACTCCTACCATATTCTAAGTAATACTGTCATGTGGAATTTATCGTCTGTTGCAGACTTACAGCTGTTATATTTTTACAATTAACTGGCATAAGAAAATTAGAGAACCAAACCAGTGACTAGGCCACTAGCATGCCGAATACTTAAATTCCATTTGGGTCCCGAGTAGCAGGGAGGGACCAAGATATTTGCATATTTTTAAACCCTACTTCTGGGTAGTTGGATAAATTAAAACTTTCTTTACATTCTGAAAGTGTCGGTCCATCCTGAGCTCATTCTCTTCCATGTTTTGGTCACAATTTTTCTCTTTTTTTGAATCATGTTGAGAGTAAATACAATCAAAGTGCTGCATTGTCTTTACTACAATACCATTTATAAAGAACATTTTGCAGAATGTACTCATAACCTGATCCGTATTTTGTCATAGCTAGTCCATATATCCATCTAAATATATAACCCTGGATCAGAATTGCCTCGGGGCGGGGGATCCGATAATATGAGCGTTGGATCGGTCATGTTTTCAAAGAACAAATAAAAGTACAGCACAGGAACAGGACCTTCGGCCCTCCAAGCCTGCACTGACCATGCTGCCCGGCAGCGAGTTCCAGGCACCCACTACCCTCTGTGTAAAAAAACTTGCCTCGTACATCTCCTCTAAACCTTGCCTCTCACACCTTAAACCTATGCCCCCTAGTAATTGACCCCTCTACCCTGGGAAAAAGATCTCTGACTATCCACTCTGTCTATGCCCCTCATAATTTTGTATACCTCTATCAGGTCGCCCCTCAACCTCCGTCGTTCCAATAAGAACAAACCGAGTTTACTCAACCTCTCATCATAGCTAATGCCCTCCATACCAGGTAACATCCTGGTAAATCACTTCTGCACCCTCTCGAAAGCCTCCACATCCTTCTGGTAGTGTTGCGACCAGAATTGAACACTGTACTCCAAGTGTGGCCTAACTAAGGTTCTATACAGCTGCAATAGGACTTGACAATTTTTATACTTAATGCCCCGGCCAAACTGTGGTTCTGCTCATCTCTTAATCGCTTTCTCATCCTGGTACAAATTTCATATTTGTCTTTTCGGGCTACATGGCTTACAGCTCTGTCCGTGGAAGTTCCTGAGTGATTTGTTGCGAGGAAGAGCCGAGATGAAAAGTTTAATATCTTTGTTTATTCGTGGTGGTGGGAATGGACTGCGGTGGGTGGGGTCCAGCTTGCAGTGGAGCAGTTGCTTGTGGGCGGGCTCTTGCCCCGGCGGTGCGGTGTGCATCGGGTGATGGCCGCCTTTGAAGATGCTGTCTCGGCTGAGATTCTCAGCTCCGCGGTGCTGGTCATCAGACCTCACTTCGAAGAATCATGGGGTTTTCTTAAGAGTGCGTTGGAGGCGCACAAAAAGGTTCTTGTTATCGAAAGGACACTTACATCGCTTAGTAAGATTTAAATCAAAGCACATTTATTATACACAGTAATCACTACTCATGTACAAATTCTACGTCTAAGCTACTTCTACAACTAACAGGCCAATACTTAACTTGGAACTGGCCCACCAGGTCAGGGAAACAAATGGCCTTTCGTTCAGGTTCTGAGCCTGCGGGATTCGAAGTTGATACAGATTGGTAGCTAGGAGCACCTATCTCGTAGCGAGCGTTGAAGTAAGACTTACAATTTTTGAGCAGCTGTTGAAGAGTTAAGCGAGCTGGAAGAGGTTGAAGAGAGGTGGAAGAGAGAGCGCCTTGAACTTGCGGCTCAATTCTTATAGTCCCCAGGGGCTTCCCGCCTTTCGGGGCGGACCCTGTACCTGGTCCCAAGTGATTGGACTTTGTCAGGTTCCCTGATCGATGGGCTGTCTTGAGGTGGTCGTTCACCTCCTTTTGTGTAGGCTTCTGCTGGCGCCGAAGAGTCTGGTTTTGCTTTGTGTGTCTAAATGTTGCACATTGTTCCCAGGGATTGCTCATTAGTAGGCATATGGCTGGTGTTTTGTTATGCTGATGGTTGCTGGTATCGATCTTGTCTGGCCTTTCCAGAGGTAAATACACAGTCAACCTGCAGCTGCTCGTTTTTGTCCTGTTGGCTGACTTTCCCATCAGCCTTTGCCATTCGCCATTTTAAATCGGGAGTTAGCCATTTTAAATGGCTACAGGGTCCACCTCCATGTTGTCGAGATGGTGCATGGTGCATTGTCTATCCGATGGGTTTAGGAGATGGGGGCCGGGTGGGGTGTGCCCCATAGCCTGATCCCTAGCGAGAGGAGGAAGGTGAGTTCCTGGTGGAGTTCAAAAATTGGCACCTATGCTTTGGTAACCTGGATTTGGAGGCTGGGTGAACCAGCTTCAATGGAGCACAGCGTATCCTGTCTATGGGGCCAGGGGTCGGCCGGGTCCGCCGATCACAAGTCCTGTATTGTCCGGTTCTCAATGCTTTTCATGAGAGATTGGAGGTGATCTAACTAGTCGAGCCATTCCACCTAGCCAGGGCCTAGGCTGTGACCCTCCTGTGTGTCGGTGAGGCGGCATGGTGGAAGTGATGGTGTCTGGAGCTCCGATTGTGGGAATCCTTGAGAGACCCTGAAGAGTGCTTGTTGGTCCTGCTCTATCCTTTGCCTTCTCGTGCAACATGGAAGATGTCTTTATCCTGCAATTTGCCCTGCGATTCTTCCGTTATCCTGAACATTATTCCCTGTCGATCATGTTGTTGAATATTGTTGCTGTCTTTTTTTTCCTGCAGGGGAGTGCGAATTGTGGGCGCGATGGCCTGTGTCATTGAGGGGGGCTGTTTAGCACAGGGCTAAATCGCTGGCTTTGAAAGCAGACCAAGGCAGGCCAACAGCACGGTTCGATTCCCGTAACAGCCTCCCCGAACAGGCGCCGGAATGTGGCGACTAGGGGCTTTTCACAGTAACTTCATTTGAAGCCTACTTGTGACAATAAGCGATTTTCATTTCATTTCATTTCATCCGGATCTAGATCTAGCAAAATCATATTGAGTCAATTAGGAGAAGTGGGATTTGTGTACAATTTACTCTTTTTGGAAAGGATGAGTGGAGCCGGCACAGGGTGAAGCGAGGCGGGGGGAGGGGGGAGGGGGGCGGGGGGGAGGGGAGGGGGGCGGGGGGGCGGGGGGGAGGGGAGGGGGGCGGGGGGGAGGGGGGGGAGTCTGGGGGGGGGGGTGCGGCTGGGGGGCGTTGGTAGGATTAGAGATTGAGGAAAGCTCCCCAGTTAGAGCAAATCCACTTTTGAATTTAAGAACCCATTTCTTTATCCTACAATGGCTCAGGCAGACTTTTTTCTCCTTGGGCCGACTGGGTTCCTTCTGACTCTTAAGGTTGAGTTTTCTCTTTCTCTCCGATTGGGTCTCTCTCTTTACTCCTCTCGATATAGTGGAATATTATTGGTGCAGATGGGACCAGTAGTTGTGTTTGTTTGTTGGGGAGGAAGGTTGTTCTGGGTACCCTTTTTGCGAGTCATCGCTGTTAAGTTTGTCTGGCCATTCCCTCTTTGAGGGCTCTTTTCTCTACTTTGCTTCATCTGGTGAGCATTGTGATGGATCTTATCCTGTTGTGGCCCAGTGATTCAGGGTGATTTCCTGGTGCTCCGGGGAGGAGGAAATCACCCCTCCCTCCCATGACGCCCAATTTCTGGATGTATTGATAGTTCTTCATCTCCCCGGATTGGGGCCACCTTCAGCTAAGGCTGGGTAATTATCCATGCTTTTCTAGTGTGAGTGGGGACAGTGCATTGCCTTTGAAGTGGTTGGAAAGGTACGGACTGCGCTGGGGTGTAGGGTCTTGTGATGTGGGGGAGTTCCTAGGGGTATAATTGTTGTGCTTTGGGTGGTGCTGGGCTAGGCCAGACCCAGTGCCGTGGCTAGTATCCTGTTGCCCCAGGAGGCCTGAAATGTCCTTTTTCAGGAGTGCCTGTGGGGCGAGGGGGCTATCCTGGGAGGCTGGGTTTTGTTTCCCAGGTTCACGGGGGGCACGGGGATGGGCCAAGGTCAGTGCTTGGTGGAAATGCCCCCATCCCCTGGGACAGTGGGGTGCCTTCTTGCTGAATGAACGGTCTGTTCTCCTCTTCATTCACAGGTACTTGGTTGATGCCAGGAAGGCATGAGGTATGGGACGGGTCCTGATCCTTTTGATGTTTGATGGGTTAGCTCTCGTAGTTCTTGTTTTTTCTTCCTGTGTTTTCTGTTTTGGGAGGCCCTGAATTTCTGATCCTCCATATGGTCTCTCTCTCCATAGGTATTCCTTGTGATATTAGAACGCCAGCTGGTGGGTTAGTTCTGGTAATTCTAGTCCTTCGTTCTTGATTTTTCTCCTATGTGAAGCCTGGAGGTTTGATTGTAATCTGAATATGCTCTGGCCCCCTCTCCCCAATTGTATGGAATGATTCAGTTCTGCTTTGGGCCTGGATTGGGATTAAGTTGCTTTGTGTGGCATGTATGAGACTCCCCCTAGAACTGGCGTTTTCGTGTAACTTCTTTTGGTTTTATTTTCCTTTGCGTAAGGAATTATACGATGAATCCATTCTTAGCTTCTGCATGAGTGCAGATTGTGGTGGTCTTTGTGAGGGGTTTCCAGGATGGAAGGGGTAGTGATCACAAAGATACACAAAGCTCTCTTGAAGAACTAAACTAATTTTATTAACACTACTAAATTTGAGTTCAACACTTATTCTGAATAGCAAACATACATGTAAGAATTAAACTACACTATCTCCATCTACTAATTATAATTATTATATCTTACCTAACTCTGCAATACACTATGAATCTTATCTTTGTCAGCTCATGTCTAATCGCCTCCTGTTAGCTTAAGAGCCAGTGCAATTTATAGTACTGTCCCCTAGCTCCCTCTAGTGGCTAGGCTTAACATAACATTAACTCTTCACATACTGTATATCTGAGGAGAGGAGGCTGTGATGGGTAATTGATGCTTTTGGCGCTGCTGAGGTTGAGGGAGTTGTATGTTGGTGCGCACCCAGTCACGCCACGAGACGTTTATTCTGATTTATTGTGGTGATTGCGGATCTGTGTGGCTTGGGAAGGTGCGCACCATTTTATCTTATCTTCATGACTTTTTTCCTGCTCCTCCCTCAGTCTTTGATGAGGCATAAGAGTATCTAGCTTTGTTGAATGATTATATCAAGCTAGCTGTTCTCCTGTTCCATTTTGTACTCATGTAGGTTAAGCCGTTTTCTTCCTCTTGCTCATGGTGATGTATTATTTTGCAGCTTTGTAATTTTGTTGTGTTATTCTGTAGTGTACACCCTTAATGAATATACTTTAAAAAAACATTTTTAATCCAAATATAATTATTATATTGCGGAGTATCTCTCTAGCAATGCCCTGGTTGAAACCCTCTAAGTAAGGTTCTGTCCTTCCCACAGTGGCAATACAGACCTGACCAAAGTCATGACGAACATTCTTTACGATTGTAAGCATGAATCATTTTCTCTCCTCATCCTCTTTAATATCTCTGCGACCACTGGTCAGGCCATCATCTTCCTACACATCTCCATTTCTTGGTTTAGTGGAGCTGCTCATGCTCAACTTCACTTTTGCCTAGCTGGTTGTTTTCAGATGATCCCTTATCAATACCTTTTTTCACCAAACCACCATTGTCACGGACGCCTAGTCAGACCTCAACAAAGGTAAAGATACTGAACGAGACGTATAACTTTTTAAAAAGTTTTAAAACTGTGCAGAAAAGACAGATTCGTTCTGGGAGTGAGAATATCAGAAATTGGACTTTGTTATTTTTTATAAACAAAACTTAATTAAAACAAAAGAAAAGAAAACAAGATCTAAACTTTCAGATTGCACAGTACTAACACGAACAGATTATATGCAGTTTATTATTAACACCTGCATTCTCATTATACAACCTTCAGCATTAGAACTCAGCTCTCATTTCACTTGCACATCCAGGCAAAGGCAGCACTTTGATTTGTGAAGAAATCTTTCTTCTGTTAGGGGCATCTCTTTCAGAATCCTTTGTCAAAGCTTTCTCTCTCTGTGGCGGTTTTCTTGACTTCTTCCACTGGCTGCCTACCTGCTTCTCTGCCTGCCTTTGTTCCGAAAAAGATTTCTCTCTCTCTCTCTCTAAGCTCACCCAGCCCTTCACACAAAGCTTCTTC
This sequence comes from Scyliorhinus torazame, assembly GCF_047496885.1. NCBI lineage: Eukaryota > Metazoa > Chordata > Chondrichthyes > Carcharhiniformes > Scyliorhinidae > Scyliorhinus > Scyliorhinus torazame. The sequence goes on from NC_092707.1 coordinate 62,140,039, forward strand.
CTCGAGGTGGTCAAACCTGAACATATTCCCAATCTTTGGCTGCTAGCCCATTCCCGTCTACACAAAAGGCCGCAGCTAGGTCATTCATCTGCAACTAGATTTCCATACTGAATCATTAGGTCCTCAGACTCTGTGAATGGGAATCAGATGTCTGGTCCTGCAGGATTGTCCTGAACAACAGTGGGTATTTGCTGAATCACATTATGCATTTCCTAATGAGGTTAGGTTTGAATGGGAGCCTGTGGGCTGGATTCTCCGATTTTGAGACTATGTCTGGAGAATGTGGCTAGTCTTACGATGAAAATGCCGGTGTCGCCCCCGCACCATTGCTCCACCCAGTGGGGGGCTAGGAGCCACTCCATGTAAAATCCCCGCGTTCCTGACAGAAACGGCTGGAGAATTGCCGGGTCCATGGCCACGCATGAGCTCGGCGATGACCTGCAGCGGTCACGCTGTGCAACATGGTGCCAGCTGCGCGCGGAGCTAGCCTGCCAGATACTGCTCCCCTTGTAACTCCCCTTGCCACCCCCGGACCAACCGATCGCCGAATGCGATTTTGGCGTTGGTAAGCCGAAAATCTCACCCATTGACTCAGTTAGGTATGGGTGTATCCCTTTCTTTCTGCTGCTAGCAGTTTTCCATTTTGCTTAAAACTTTAAATTGTCTGCTTCATTTTTGAACCCCATTTCTGAACCCATATTTCTAATATCTCCCTAGCGTGACACCATAATCTTGGAAATCCACTATTGACTCACTCCTCTTAAATGCTGCCACTCGGCAACACCATTTGCAGATATGGGATCTATTTTATTCCATTCTATTTTTATTATGTTACATTGACATTCAGCACTTCTACATTGCTTCTGTTGACATCCTGGTATTAGTCGAGTATACCTTCTCTGAACTGCCAATGCATTTACATCCTTCCTTAAATCAGAAGACCGATACTGTACACAATACTCCAGATGTGGTCTCACCAATGCCCTGTACAACTGAAACATAACCTCCCTACTTTTGTAATCAATTTCCCTCAAAATAAACAAACCGTTCTATCAACCTTCTAATTACCTGTTGTGCCTGTATACCAGCCTTTTGTGATTCACACACTAGGACTCCCAGATCCCTCTGCATCTCCGAGCCCTGCAGTCTGCCACCATTTCAATAATAAGCTTTATTAAACTTCAGACCAAAATGGACAATATCACTTTTGCCCACTCACTTAATCTATCTATGTCTCTTTGTAGCCTCCTTACATCCTCTTCACAAGTTACTTTCCTATCTTTCTTTCTGCCATCGTGTATATAAATTGTAAAACATTGAGGCTCCAGCAGTGATTCCTGTGGCACACCACTTGTCACACCCTGTCAATTAGAAAAAAATCCACTTCTGATAACTGTTTCCTGTTAGCTAGGCAATCTTCAATACATGCCAATATGTTACCCCCTGCACCATGAGCTTTTGATGTGACACTTTATCAAATGCCTTCTGGAAATCTAAGTATAGCACATCCACCTGCTCACCTTTATCCACAGCACATGACTCCCTCAAAGAACTCCAATAAATTGGTTAAACATGGCTTCTCGTTCACAAAACCATGCTGACTCTGCCCAATTAATTTGGACTTTTCCAAGTGCGCTGCTATAGTATCTTCAATAATGACTTCTAACATTTTCCTTGTGATGGATGTTATGCTAATTGACCTGTAGTTTCCTGCTTTCTCGCTCCCTTTTTGAATAAAGAAGTTACATTTGCTATCTTCTAGCTTAATGAAACGCACCCAAATCCAGGGAATTTTGGAAAATAAAAACCAATGCATGAACTATCTCATTAGCCACTTCTTTCAACTCCTTAGAGTAAAGTTCACTCGGGGATCTGTCAACCCACAGACCCAAGAATTTTCTCAGTACCACTTCTCTGGTGATCGTAATTTTCCTGAGTTCCTCCCTCCTGATCTACAGCTATTTCTGGAATGTTACTTTTGTCCTACTTATTGAAGACCCATGCAAAATGCCTGTTTAATTAATCTGCCAAAGTCCTACTTTGCATTATCAATTACCCGGACGCACTTTTTATAGGACAGTTCTTATACCCCGCCTGTCAAGGCGGAGCTACATACCAACAGCCAATGGTAAACTCCTAGGTTTAACCGATGATCTTCGGCCTCTTGGGTACTGTATTACCTGATAATACCACATTCACCCTCTGTTAAAAAAGAGTCCAGCAAGGCGGGGGGGGGGGGGGGGGGGGGGGGGGGGGGGGGGGGGGCCAGTGGATACAATTGCATCTACATGGTATGATCAGATACGGAGGTACCGTGATACCTCTTCACAGAGTTGTCGAGAATATTTTACAAGCGTGGAAGATATATACACTCAGTGTACGTTTAAGGTTATAGTTACAGTGAAACAATCAGTCGGTCAGGTGGCCTGGTCGTCCTCCTGGATCGTCTGGGCTTCGGTGGTAATTCTGGTGGGGGTCCGGGCATCTGCGACTCCGGGAGCGTGGCGTCGGCCTCCATGGCAGCTTTGTCATCCCTAGACGGCGCTGGTGGGGCCAACGGTTGGGCCGAGAGGGAGGCGCCTGTAGGGGGTGACGGTGGGTGGGATGGCCTAGGCAGGAATGGCGGGAGGACTGACCCTCCAGTGAGGTGCTGTGGGGGGGGGGTAATGGTTCGGGTGCGCGTGGGGTTCCAGCGGGCGCCAGGTCCCGGAGGGAGGCTGTATTTTGCCGGCCGTCAGGGAACGCCACGTAGGGGTACTGGGGGTTAGCGTGCAGCAGGTGGACCCTCTCGACCAACGGGTCCAATTTGTGCACCCGCACGTGCTTCCGAAGCAAGATGGGTCCGGGTGTTGCTAGCCAGGTTGGGAGCGAGGTCCCGGAGGAGGATTTCCTGGGGCAAGGAGACGTTCATGAGGTGTCTGATTGGTAGTTGTTCAGAGCAGCGACCGGATGGCGTGGAGGGCCTCCGGGAGGACTTCTTGCCAGCAGGAGACTGGGAGATTCCTGGACCGTAGGGCCAGTAGAACAGTCTTCCAGACCGTTCCGTTCACCCTCTCTACCTGCCCGTTTCCCCGGGGGTTGTAACTGGTCGTCCAGCTTGAGGCGATGCCCTTGCTGAGCAGGAATTGACACAGTTCGTCACTCATAAAGGAGAACCCCCTATCACTGTGTATGTACACGGGGAACCCGAACAGTGTAAAGATACCCTGGAGGGCCTTGATGACGGTGTTTGCGGTCATGTCGGGGCAGGGGATGGCGAATGGGAACCGGGAGTACTCGTCAATCACGTTCAGAAAATACGTGTTGCGGTCGGTGGAGGGGAGGGGGCCTTTGAAGTCCATGCTGAGGCGTTCAAAGGGACGGGAAGCCTTTATCAGGTGCGCCCTCTCTGGCCGGTAGAAGTGCGGTTTGCACTTCACGCAGATTTGGCAGTCCCTGGTGACTGCCCTGACCTCCTCGATGGAGTAGGGCAGGTTGTGGGTCTTAATGAAGTGGACAAAACGAGTGACCCCCGGGTGGCAGAGGTCCTCGTGGAGGGCTCGGAGGCGGTCCACTTGTGCGGTGGCACATGTGCCGCGGGACAGGGCATCGGGAGGCTCGTTTAGCTTCCCAGGACGGTACAAGATCTCCTAGTTGTAGGTGGAGAGTTCTATCCACCACCGTAAGATCTTGTCGTTTTTTATCTTGCCCCGCTGTGCATTATCGAACATGAACACCACCGACCGTTGGTCAGTGAGGAGAGTGAATCTCCTGCCGGCCAGGTAATGCCTCCAATGTCGCACAGCTTCTACTATGGCTTGTGCCTCTTTTTCGACCGAGGAATGGCGAATTTCGGAAGCATGGAGGGTACAGGAGAAGAAGGCCACGGGTCTGCCCGCTTGGTTGAGGGTGGCGGCCAGAGCTACGTTGGACACATCGCTCTCGACCTGGAAGGGGAGGGACTCGTCGATGGCGAGATGGCCTTTGCAATGTCTGCTTTGATGCGGCAGAAGACCTGGCGGGACTCCGTCGACGGGGGAAGGTTGTGGACTGGATTAGGGGACGGGCTTTGTCTGCGTAGTTAGGGACCCACTGGACGTAATAACTGAAAAACCTGAGGCAGCGCTTCAGGGCCTTGGGGCAGTGAGGGAGGGGGAATTCCATAAGGGGACACATGCGTTCAGGGTGGGGGCCTATAACTCCATTTTGCACCACGTAGCCGAGGATGGCTAGGCGGTCGGTGCTAAATACGCATTTATCCTTATTATACGTTAAGTTAAGGATTTTCGCGGTCTAGAGGAATTTTCAGAGGTTGGTGTCGTGGTCCTGCTGGTCATGGCCGCAGATGGTGACGTTATCAAGATACGGGAACGTTGCGCGTAAGCCGTACCGGTCAACAATTCGGTCCATCTCGCGTTGGAAGACCAAGACCCCATTAGTGACAGCAAAGGGAACCCTTAAAAATTGGTAGAGCCGCCCATCTGCTTCGAAGGCAGTGTACTTGCGATCACTAGTGCGGAGGGGTAGCTGATGGTATGAAGACTTGAGATCAACCATGGAGAAGACCTTGTATTGCGCGATCCTGTTCACCAGGTCGGATATGCGGGGCAGAGGGTACGCATCCAGCTGCGTAAACCTGTTGATAGTCTGACTGTAGTCAATGACCATCCTATGTTTCTTCCCGGTCTTTACCACCACTACTTGAGCTCTCCAGGGACTGTTGCTCGCTTCAATAACCCATTACCTCAGTCGCCTTCGGACCTCTGACCTGATGGAGGTCCGGTCCTGGGCACTGTACCGTCTGCCCCTGGTGGCGACGGGTTTGTAATCCGGGGTGAGGTTCGCAAACAGAGAAGTCGGGTCAACCTTAAGGGTCGCAAGGCCGCAGACAGTAAGGGGGGGTATAGGGCCACCAAATTTGAAGGTCAGGCTTTGCAAGTTACACTGGAAGTCCAACCCCAGGAGGGTAGCCGCGCAGAGGTGCTGCAGGACATAAAGGCGGAACTTGTTGAATTTTCTGCCTTGGACAGTGAGGTTCGCTAGGCAGAACCCCTTTATCTCCACTGAGTGTGACCCGGAGGCCAGGGAGATTCTTTGGTTTACAGGGTGGGTGACAAGTGAACAGCGCCTTACCGTGTTGGGGTGTATAAAGCTCTCCGTGCTCCCAGAGTCGATCAGGCAAGACGTCTCGTGGCCATTGATGAAGACCTTCGTCGTTGCTGTTGCGAGTGTCCGAGGTCGATTTTGGTCCAGCGTCACCGAAGCCAGGTGGCGTAGTTGTGGGTTGTGATCGGACAGCGTTTAGTCGGCCGTGCTGGGGGCCTGTGGCCCCATTGAACATGGCGTCTCCCATGGATCGCACATGGTGGTTGGGGATGGACAAAATGGCGGCGGGGATGGACAAAATGGCGGCGCCCATCCATCCAGCGTGGTGTCCGAGGGGCAAGATGGACACGCCCGTGGGTCGGACATGGCTCTAGGATAGCGGGGTGGCGGTGAGTGCTGGCCCCCTGGGGCCCGAAGGGAAGGTTGCCGCGGCGGTCCGGAGTAGCTTAAATTGATGCGCGATCAATTACACTCAAAGACGAGGTAGTAACATAACTGAAGGCTTTAATCGACTAGAACTGTTCCCCAGCAGCTTCAATACAGAAAGTGAGGGCTGCTGGGATGGCACCGGTTCTTATACCCTGCCTGTCAAGGCAGAGCTACATACCAACAGCCAATGGTAAACTCCTAGGTTTAACCAATGTTCTTCGGCCTCTTGGGTACTGTAATACCTGATAATACGATAATCATAAGGTCAGGAGTGGAGATTTTTGCTGATGATTGCAGTGTTCACTTCCATTTGCAATTCATCAGATACTGAAGCAATCCGTGTCTGTATGTAAGAAGAGCTCGACAACCTCCCAGCTTGGGTTGATAAATGGCAAGTAACATTCATATCATACAAGTGCCAGACAATGACCTCTAACAAAAGCAAATCTATTCACCACTCATTGACATTTAATAATATTATCTTGTAATATCCCCCCCCAGACAACAACATCTTAAGGAATTATCATTGACCAGAAACCTAACTGGAGCAGCCACCTCGATACTGTGGGTACAAGAGCAAGTCAGAGACTGGGGATTCTGCAGCAAGGACTAGCCTCCTGAATCCCCAAATTCTTCCCACCACCAACAATGCACAAGTCAGGAGTGTAATGGAATAGTTGCATGTACGAGTGTAGCTCAGCAAAATTCAAGAAGCTTGACACCATCCAGGACAAACAGCTAACTTGATTGCACTTGGAAGCAACTTGCAAAGTTATCTTTGACGGCATCTCCCAAATCCAGGACTTGTAGGTAGACCATCATTTTCATGTTCCCCTCCAAGTTGCACACCATCCTGACATGGAAATGTGTACCTGTTTCTTCAACGCTGCAGGGTCAAAATACTGGACAACACTATGCATATACCTTTGCCATATGGACTGCAGCAGTTGAAGAAGGCAATCACAAGGGCAATTAGGGATGGGTAATAAATGCTGGCCTTGCCAGTGATGCCCATATGGCACGTGTGTGTGCGCGTGTGCGCAGGTGTGTGCCTGTGTGTTTAAATGTTGCACACCTCTTGCCCTAGGCCATGTAAAACTCCGTGTAGTCAGTTAGATTTACAGAGTAACACTGACAGATGTTAAATGTCTTGAGTAAATTTACTGAAAATCTAACTTGACAGTCATACAATAAAGAAATTCAATTTTTGTTAATGCCCAATCCTGCAGACTTTGCTTTGTGTAACAGCTGAGTAAAATCTATAATTCATGCTATAACAGTGTGAAAAAGGGGCTGTTTAGCACACTGGGCTAAATCGCTGGCTTTGAAAGCAGACCAAGGCAGGCCAGCAGCACGGTTCGATTCCCGTAACAGCCTCCCCGAACAGGCGCTGGAATGTGGCGACTAGGGGCTTTTCACAGTAACTTCATTTGAAGCCTACTTGTGACAATAAGCGATTTTCATTTTTCATTTCAAATGCCCACTGGTTACCTATAATTCTTTATTCCAATGAACATTCTCTATATATCATATTGAACTGTTATAATGAACCATTTGATTGCAATCTTTGGTCCTTAATCTTCAAGTTAAAAACCTTGTGTTCATCTTTAGCAGTACTAATAAAAATGAATTCACCAAGATGTATTTTCAGATATTTCGTTGGTAAAATCCAAAGTTACTCTGTCCATATATGTGTTCAATGGGAGCTGTGGTTTCAAATTGCTATCAGTCCAGCATCAAATGTCATTTTTAACATATGTTAATTATCAAGAGATTATTTTCTGTTTATGTTTATTAATTCTGGAACTCATGGAAACATTTTAAATGGTGTTATGCAATGATTTGAATGATAATTGCAGAATAGGAAAACTTGTCTCTTTTGAGAGTTGTAACCAACTGGTGTTTACATCAAGGTTAAGATTATCCAGTTTACATTACCATATTGTTCGATGCTTTTCCGTATGGAAATAGAATTTCAACTACATTAAAAATGACATTAGGTTAGGAAATATGTTTTCTGGTCTCAGATTGTGTATACACTGGTGTTGACAGGATTAGGTTTGGGAGGTTTGAGATCAGTTGGGGGATTCAACATTAATAATTGGACTACATTTGTCCCCATGATCTATTTGGGCTACTCACCACAGGACAATTCAGATTACCAAATAAACATTGCAATATGTTCCAGGCCCAAACAAACCATGAGCAATGGTGTTTAAGGGGAGCTAATATATATACAACTGGAATCTATACAGTGCTTGTTACACAAGATCATGAGATGATCACGCGTGAAAAAAACATTCAACTCAGCTTACTTCATCCATCCAGAAGTATTCAGTAAGTTTTCTCTCCACTATAGAATCCAATTGGTTCGTAAACATTTCCAAGGTTTACGCCTCCAATACCTGAACGTTTATGTCACAAATTGATTATTTTTTGTGTAAAGAAATATTTCCTTGTATCAGTGATAAAATTACCCTTTAATAGTCTTAAAATATGTCCCTCCTACTCAATTTCCAGATTTGCCTTCTCCATTCCCTGCACAATCCTATATATCTGTCTCACATACCTCTTAGTCAGTTAGGTGGTTTGAAGTCTAATCATTGACCCAAATTTTACCATCAGGTATCCCGCATTTGGGGATATCACAGGCATCAGCACATCCAAAGTGCAATGGGCTAGCCTTGTCGAACCACCTTCTTGATCACGGTTTCACCCAATGTGGGGAAACAGGCTAACTAATTTGTGTACTGGTGGCATAAATGACCAGATAAGTTAGGTAGTAATTAACAGAGGCAATGAGAGTCTTGTCCATCAGCAGGAAGGGCAGGAAGTGCCTTTGATCCCTTCCACCTATCTGTGAGAACCTGCAAGCAATCCTAACGGGTTCTGGCTCCCAACATGGCAACTTCTGGCCCCCTAAGTGGGCATTAATTGTCCTCCTAATAACCTCAATTGGCAGTGGGGCAAATCTTTCCACACCCGGCTTAATCAAGGCAGTGGGTCGCGACCAGCCACCTTCCTGGCTGAGTTACTGCCCCTCCTCCGGTTACCGCCCCTCCTCCACCCACCACCAGACTCGTCACAGGGAGAGCATTTAATTCTGCCTGTGTTTTTAAAGTGGTGTTGTGCTGTTTGAGGAATACGTGTTGGCCAGGAAATATCTTCAATTAGCTTCATGGATATTTTGTATTCACTGAGAGGGAAGCTTTGGCCCTGACGGAACAGCTTATTTTAGCATTTCTGACAATACTCCCTCAATTAGTTGGAAAACATCTGGCTCTGGAATGAGGGTTGTACATACATCATGCTTAAGACTAAAGCAGGGGAGCTACACTGCAGCTCATGTTTACAACAGTAACTGGACTTCAATAGTAATTTATTGATAGGAATACATTTAAATGAGACCCGAGGACATAAAATACACTATATCAAAGCAAATTATTTTTCTTTCATGGATGTGGTAAATTCAATGTTCTATTTTAGGGAAACAAAAGCTTCCCTTTTGACCTGAGGAGAAACAGAAAAAATAAACCTAGATCTATGTTAAGATGCGGAAGAGTTGGCCTGCAAATTGGAATTAATAAAGGTAGTAAGGGATGGCACGGAGGCGCAGTGTTTGCACTGCTGCTCACGGCGCCAAGGACACGGGTTCGATCCAGGCCCTGGGTCACTGTACGTGTGGAGTTTGCACATTCTTCCAGTATCTGCGTGGGTATCACCCCTACAATCTAAAGGTGGGCAGCACGGTAGCATTGTGGATAGCACAATTGCTTCACAGCTCCAGGGTCCCAGGTTCGATTCCAGCTTGGGTCACTGTCTGCGGAGTCTGCACATCCTCCCCGTGTTTGCGTGGGTTTCCTCCAGGTTCTCCGGTTTCCTTCCACAGTCCAAAGATGTGCAGGTTAGGTGGATTGGCCATGATAAATTGCCCTTAGTGACCAAAATTTGCCCTTAGTGTTGGGTGGGGTTACTGGGTTATGGGGATAGGGTGGAGGTGTTGACCTTGGGTAAGTTGCTCTTTCCAAAAGCTGGTGCAGACTCGATGGGCCGAATGGCCTCCTTCTGCACTATAAATTCTATGATCTATGTGCAGGGTAGGTGAATTGAAGATGCTAAGTTGCTCCTTCATTGGAAATTAAAAAATATATATATAGGTAGCAAGATAGCCATTCCTCAACTCGACAGACGTCTATTCCAAAATCAATTATTTTATTGTGAAAACTGGGGAGAGGGGAAGTGAATCGGTTAGCTCCGTTGGCTGGATGGCTAGCATATGAATTAGATTAACACCAACAGAATGGAATTTGATCCCAATTTCAGCTGAGGCAGACTTGGGGCCTGCCTCTGCATCCTACCTATAACAAAAGAAAATTTACAGCATTTTGCTCTGGGCATGGTGGATAATTGCCAAAGATTTGCCTTGCAGCCTGTCCAATCCTCTCCCAAGAGGTGGGTCCCACATTTAAAAAGTTTAATGACGGACATGTCTCAAACCTTTTTTCTAATTCAGCTGGAGGGGTATCCAGAGCCTTGGGAAACTGGTGGATAAAATGATGCAATGAGAAATGTTTTTCCAGCACTGCTTGGGGGCCAAGAGGAGTGGAAATGCTACCCCTCCAAAATCCTCCATGCCCAATTATATCCTCACACCTTTTATTCCAAGTTATCCATCCTACTCCCCTCCTTCCCTGATCTCTCCGACCCTTTGCAATCTCCCCCTTCCTGCCCTTTGGCCCCCTGCAATTTCCTCAACTCCTCCCTGGAACTCCCTCTCCGTCCTCTGCACTGGCTGCCACCTGGAGTCCAGATCTACCCAGACAACAAACAGTAAATGGTGACAAAAAAGGTATTACGATCCTGCTGTTAATTTTGACAGTAAGACTGTCCCACTTTCCAAATTTTCCCTAACTACCGCTCCCCCTTGCCTCCTCACAAGTATCATGGCCATTTTCTCTTGTTTTGACACTCTCTAATTTTAAGCCTGTGTGACTTCTTATCCCGTGCTCGCAGTCTTGAGTCATATATCTAAAATAGAGCTCCATCATTGGTGCCTTATAAAATCTTGGCTCATTATCCTTCAATCGTTTTTGCCTTGTGAAAACAAGTTTAGCTATTCACAAGTATGCTCATAATTTAGTGCTCCAAATCCTGAAATTATCCTTGTCACTTTTCTCTGAACCTTCAACAAAGCATCACTGACGCTTTGAAGATCAGAAGCCCAACATTATATCCATTATTCCAAATGTGGCCCCATCAGTGATCCATACAAAGTCAGAATAATTTGAAAGCTCCAGAGCCATTCCCTGAGATGTAATTTTGTATTTGATTATATTTAATCGCTTCAAATTGTCTGGAAACGTTCAGTGAATGATCAGTAATCGCACCCAAATCCTTTTCCGTCTTTGATAATGCAAGCCCCTCACCATGTATATGCCTCTCATTATAAATCTTATGGGACATTTGTCAAAGCGAGAGAGGTCATTGCTGCAAAATGAAATATTTCCATTTCAGGCATCCAGTGACAGCATCAAGCACTTTGTGATCAAGAATAATATGGCACGATACGGTAGCACAGTGGTTAGCATAGTTGCTTCACAGCTCCAGGGTCCCAGATTCGATTCCCGGCTTGGGTCACTGTCTGTGCGGAGTCTGCACGTTCTCCCCGTGTCTGCGTGGGTTTCCTCCGGGTGCTCCGGAGGATGTCCAAAGATGTGCGGGTTAGGTGGATTGGCCGTGCTAAATTTATCCTAGTGTCCAAAAAATGTTAGGTGGGGTTACGGGGATAGGGTGGTTGTGTAGGGATAGGGTGGAGGTATGGGCTAAGGTAGGATGCTCTTTCCAAGGGCCGGTGCAGACTCGATGGGCCTCCTTCTGCACTGTAAATTCTATCATTCTAAATTCTATGAATTCTATGATACAGAGTAAAACTCCCTCCTGTTACCCCAACATTGTGCATTAAACCCTGTTGCTCCTGTATGATATCTCTCCATTTATCACGCCAACATTCTTCTGACCTTAGAGAGGCTCTCAGAGTGGAATTCGGGTCTGGATTCTCCATCACTCCGCACCAGTAGCAGAATCCCCGAAGCCCATTTATATCCTATTAACAGTCTGGGCACTGGATTCTCCAAGCCTGTGTAAACCTCCGGTCCTCTGGGCCAGGATTCATTTGGGCGAGAATTGGTGCAGACATTTCCCAGCGTGGCCCTGGTGCGGTGGACCTCACGGTGGCCAAGTGGGTAACTCTTTTAGGGAGTTGTCCCCAAAGTCTATCAGAGGGCCACCCTCTCTCTCCGCAATGCAAACCCTGCCCATCCCCCACCCCCAGCAAGGAACTGAATCTGCACCTCCACAAACATTGGTCAGACCACATTTGGAGTATTGTGTTCTATTCTGGGCACCTTATTTAAGGAAGGATGTTAAAGCCCTGTAGAGAGTGCAGATGAGGTTTACTAGAATGATACCAGGAATGAGGAATTTTAGATACATGGAAAGATTGGAGAAATTGGGCTTGTTCTCCTTGGAGCAGAGAAGATTTAGAGGTGACCTTATTGAGGTGTTCAAAATTATAAACAATTTTGACAGGGTAAAGAAGGATATTCTGTTTCCACTAGTTGGTATGTCAGTGGCTAGGGGGTCATAATTTCAAGATGATCAGCAAGAGAGCTGAGAGTGAGAGGAGGAGAAACGTCTTTACTCAGAGTTGTTGAGGTTTGGAATACGCTGCCTGGGAGAGTGGTGGAGATGGATTCCATAGGAGGTTTCAAAAGAGAGCTGGATATATATTTGGACATGATAAACCTAGAGGGCTACAGAGATAGAGCTGGGGAATGGGACTAGCTAGGCTGCTCGTTTGGGAGCCGGTGCAGACACGATGGGCCGAATGGCCTCCTTCTGTGCTGTAAATAACAAACAAACAAACCCCAACAAATATCCCCCCAAAAGAGAGACCCCAGGCAGAAATTCCTCATTACAGAGACCCCCATCAGTAACCCCCCATAAGAGAGACCACCATAAGACAGACCCCCATTACAGAGACCCTCATTACAGAGACCCCCCTCATTATAGAAACCCCCACCTGAAACCCCCCATAAGAGAGAACCCCTGCAAGGAAACCTCCCATTACAGAGACCCCTGCCTGGACGCACCCAATTACAGAGACCCCAGTCTGGAAGCTCCCCATTACAGTGACATCTGCCTGGAAACCCCCCATCACAGAGACCCCTGCCTGGAAGCTCTCCACTACAGTGACATCTGCCTGGAAACCCCCCATTACAGAGACTCCTGCCTGGAAGCCCCCCATTACAGAGACCCCTGCTTCGAAGCCCCTCATTACAGAGACCCTTGACCGGAAGCTAGAGAGTATTCCAGACAGAGACAATGAAAAAGGTCACTGCTTTAAAACTCACCTGCGCCCTACACCTTCTGCCTCAGGCAGAATCACAGAAAGTGAAAATCACATCAACTGGATTCAAAAGCCCTCATTGAAAGCAAGGCTTTCATTCATATCAATGTGAAAGTGATTTTACTAGGATGTGATTGACAGCATGCACACACCTAACTGTCTGGATTGTTTAATCTAATTTTCCTTCACGTTTGAGTGGATTTGAAGTAGACTGCTGTGAAACTAACCGCAATGTTTATAAACATCTAGCTATGGTTGACAGCGGGGGCAGGAGCCTGACAGGCACTGGGTCCAGTGGAAGGTTTAAACGCAGCTATGTCAACATGCAGAGGATAACCAGGAGTTACAGAGGAGGCACAGGGAGCCGACCAGTGGTACAGAGTGGTGCAGCAGCACCTGGTCGACATGCCAGGTGGGAGGGCAATGCAGGTGGGCACTCTGCCCCCTCTTGGATGAGTGCCTGCACACATGCATGGAGGCCAAGTGGGACATCCCCAACGCCACGGGATAGCAAGAGGAGGCCATCCTACCAAACGTAGAAGGCCGGGCTGAGGTGACTGTGGGCATGACATGGTGCACCACACCTTGATACAGTGCCAAAAATGTCAATGCTCTTCCGCACTCAGCAAGGGTGAGTACCAAATTGCCATGGTCCAATGTGGAGAAGTCTGGAAGGGTGGCTGTCCTGAGCGGTGCTCAGGCGTGTCGGGAGCAGGGCAACAGAAGACATATGCATCTGTGTATGTCAAGACAGGGCGATGAAATTTAAATCCCTGGGACTAGGTGTACAAGGAAGTTCAACAGGGTTCATGGTGGTGATGAGGGGTGGAGGCAAAGAGCATGATATGGTGTAAGAGGTGGAGGATGGAGTCATCCGGCATGGCCCAAGCTCCAATCCCCTGACTGCCCCCTCCCCTGCCAACCCAACCTACCTAGCTGCCACGCTAACCTTGCGCACCCTGTCCCCTCACCCACCCAGGTATAGAACAGTGATTATAGAATTTACACTGCAGAAGGAGGCCATTCGGCCCATCGAGTCTGCATCGGCACTTGGAAAGAGCACCCTACCTAAGCCCACACTTCCACCACATCCCTATAAACCAGCAACCCCCTCTAACCTAAGTGCAATTTATCATGGCCAATCCACCTAACCTGCACATCGTTGGACTGTGGGAGGAAACCGGAGCACCCGGAAGAAACCCACGCAGACATGGGGAGAACGTGCAGACTCCGAGCACAGACAGTGAACCAAGCCGGGTATCGAACCTGGGACCATGGTGCTGTGAAGCCATAGTGCTAACTACTATGACACCATGTTGCCCCCTGATTAGCAGCAGGAACTGTATTGGGAAGATCTAAAAACACTCTGGGGGGTGGCATGGTGGCACAATGGTTAGCACTGCTGCCTACGGCCCTGAGGACCTGGGTTCGATCCTGGCCCCGGGTCATTGTCCGTTTGGAGTTTGCACATTTTCCCTGTGTCTGCGTGGTTTTCACCAGCACAACCCAAAGATGTGCAGGGTAGGTGGATTGGCCACGCTAAATTGCCCCTTAATTAGAAAAAAAATTAAATTATTTGAAAAAAACCACCTTCTGCTCCTCTCAAAATGCTCCCCCCTCAATGTCCCTCCCAACAATCTCCCCCCCCCCCACCAACTCTCAACAATGTTCACTCTCCTCCACCCCAACAATGCTCACTTTCTCACCCCACACCACCAACAATAGTCACTCCCCAACATGCCCTCTCAACAAACTCCACTGGTTCACAACCCCCACAATGCTCACACCCAACATCTCCTCCAGACAATGCACACACCCCCAGTCTCCCGACAATGCTTGCCTCAAATCAATCCCCTTCCTGACAATGCACACTCCCTGCGCCTCCAACAATACTCACCCCAACCCTCACATATCCAGACTTCTCACCACCCCTCCACCCTCATCACCAACTCATAACATCAATTAACTGCCTTGGGGCGGCACGGTGACGCAGTTGTTAGCACTGCTGCCTACGGCGTTAAGGACCTGGGTTCGATCCTGGCCTTGGGTCACTGTCCGTGTGGAATTTGCACATTCTCCCCGTATCTGCATGGGCCTCACTCCCACAACGCAGGCCGATGTGCAGGGTAGGTGAATTGGTCAAGCTAAATTGCCCCTTAATTGGAAAACAAAAGAATTGGGTACTCTAAATTTATTTAAAAAACAGAAAAAAATCAATTAGCTGCCTTAAACATGAGTAATAGTTCAACCACTGCAAACATGCTGACCTAGTAACTTGAGCTGTGACATCGGGAGGGGGCATTGCCTCGCTGTTCCTTTTCCTTGCCTGACATTCGTCTGGATTCCTGTGATGAAAGCTCTCTCCTCGATGCAATACAGGAAGTCGTGACTGGGAAAGTGAGAAAACAGGTGGTCATACTTTTAATTGCAGTCAGCTGTGAGGGCCGTGGCTCTGCCGCTGACCAGTAGCTCTGGACCAACAGCCGGGAATTTCTGTTCACCTTCGCACGGGCAGGTTTAGTGACGGGAGTGGAAAATATTGCCAGAACCGCTAAGTGTTTTACGTTGGCGTCGTGAACATCATTGTAATAAATTTACATATCATTATTAGACCCCCCCAACCCACCCCGTCAGAAAATCCATCCAAGGTGATGTGATGGCAGAATGGTTTCAGTCCTGATTGCCCTCCGAAGACATACAGCTGGTGAGCAGGAATCTCAGATGAGTGCGTCGCTCAGGGGGAGAGGGTCATGCCCGGGCACTGACCAGGCACCACCCTGGCAATTCCTGTTCACTGCCACCTGCATTACCCAGGCTCACCATGTCACTGCCTAGGCACTGCCCCCGGGCTGACTGAGCAGTGCCAGGGAGGTTCAGAGCTGCCAGGGGGAGTTTCCAGGGTGAATGGTTTGCTCGCTCTACAGTAAGGCGGTTTTTAAAGATGGTGCGTTGATCCTCGCACTTCGAAGTTGCTGGCAGGATGAATCAGAGATCACCTGCCAGCAATACCATGGAGTCACTACAGTGCTGAAGGAGGCCATTCGGCCCATCAATTCTGCACTGACTCTCTGAAGAGCACTCCAATCAGGCCCACTCCCCACCCTATTCCCATAACCCCACCTAACCTGCACATCCCTGGAAACTAAGGGGCAATTTAGCATGCCCAATCCACCAAACCTACACATCTTCGGACTGTGGATGGAAACTGGAACACCTGGAGGAAACCCATGCAGACAGGGGGAGAACGTGCAAACTCCACACAAAGTCACCCTTGTGCTGTGAGGCAGCAGTGCTAGCCACTGTTCCGCCTCATGTCATGGAACCTGTGACTTGCACTTTGTTTTTCAAAGTGCTGCACTATACGCCGGACAAAGCGGCCATTGCCATTGGCGGCTACACCGTTACTTTTCCCACGCAACATCGACCTTTGCTGATATCAGGGGAAAATCCCAGCCAATGTTTCATTGCTACTGATGCTTGACTTGTTAACCTTTCTAATGAAAGTTCTTTAGAATGAAACATTAGCTCCATTTCTCTCGCCATAGAAACTGCCTGATATGCTGAGTATATTTTTTCTTTTTATTTTAGATTTCCAGCATCAGCAGTACTTTACTTCTGGTTGATTTGGAAGTTGTACATGGTGGAATTTGCGGCTCAGGGAGCAGTAAACAAATGTGTCAAAAACATGTGTTAGAGTGACCAGCACGTAAATTGAGGATGTGATGAAATTGGAAACAGACATTCTCTTAGTGAACAGAACATGGGGTTTGAACCTTATCTCGCTTTGGGGTTAATAAGGACACAGTGATTGGTATGTTCAGCATATACGAGTAGCCTGGACATGCCACTGTATTGCATTGTCTCATCAATATTAAGCTGGATAAAATACTGCTGATCCATGAGTTGATGCCAGATGAACAGTTCGACGGAACGGGGAGGGTGATGGAGCTGAACGTATTGCCTTCATATAGATGGAAGCTGCTCCCATGCTTACGGAAATGGCAGTAAAGGACAGCAGGTAGGTGGTAAATTTTTTTAAAGGGTCAAGGATGGAAGGAGCATGGTAGAAGAAGCCATTTGTGGAAATGGGCTGGCGATGTTGAGAAGTGGAACAATGACTGGATGGCACCTTGCGCAAGAGGCAATGGAGGATAGCTGACTTTACCCATAAAACCACTAGAAGGTTACCGCCAAAAAAAGGTCCCAGCTCTTTACTAGAGAAATTCAAAACTGATACCACTGCTCTGCCATCACCCGAGAGCTTTGAGTCTTCTCCTGAGAAGTGTTTCTGCATTAACATTCATTATATAATTGAATTTAGTAACATTATACTGTAGATTTCTCACATCTTGCTTAGTAATAGTGATTGACAGGTCCCCAATTTATGAATATATAAAATAATTGTCATTCAGAAAGTTAGCTGAGTGGAATAATATGAAAGGATCCCTCCTAGAAAATAAACAGGAGAGTAAATAATGTGGCCATCAGCTGGCATCACTACAGACAATGCTATAAACAGAAAGCAAGCATCTGGTTTAATTAGCCATACACTACAAATGTGCATGGTAAGTTGTAAACAAAGTTCTTATAATTTTATAGCATTGGACAAAGCAGCCATTTTACCAAAGCCTATTTTATCAATGTCAAGGAAAAAATATTGATTCAAATTTCAAGCAGATTCCATTTTTTTTGTACTGGGTTAGAAAATTGAGATATTATTTCCAAAACAAATGTTACACTCCCTCTAGTTCTATTTAACTTTATCTAGAATGTGAAACATGACTAGAAATGAAGGCTTTTTATCTATTTGATAAAATTAACTACTTTGGAAAAACTGCAGCACTGTTTAAACACCCAAAAATTATACCACCATGCTTTAAATTAGTCGCCCGAGTATATAGATATCGAGGAACTGGAAGTGACTTGTGGTATTTGGAAACAGCCTTAAAAATAGAGTTTTGCTCGGGAGTGACGAAAGGATCAATTAGTGGGCATCATGCACTTCATCATGAACGATTCCCAAAGCGTCTTTAATTCATTATAATTTAACCAGCAGCAAGTGCTATGTTATCATCACCTGCTGGCAAAAGACCTTATTGATCTCTTCAAAGTAATTAATGTCTGCTAGAAAATCTTCAATTTCGGACCTGAGAATTGAATGAAGATCCAATAACGCACAAATTAATGGTTGGAATTAGGTACTGGAGGAGTATTTTATCACCATGGAATTGTCCCATTCCAATATCAGAACTGAAATATGGTAGATATTCCATATTTGAGTTCCTTTCCTGCCCCGAAGATGACAGTGGAAACTCCCACCATTGCTCGGAAATCTCCAAAGTCACAGGAAGGAAGCCCAGCATCATTTGACTGCAAGTCAGGTGGTACCATCTTTCTTTTACAGAGCTAAAGGTGATTTTAGTTTACAGCATGAAAACGCACTAGGGCGAGCTCCAGTCAAATGAGAGGTGGTGAAAGTACTAGTGTCCACGCCCCAAAAAATTAAGAGTCCAAACGTACATAAAAAGCAAGAGGGTAGCCAGGGAAAGGGTTGGCCCACTGAAGGATAGGCAAGGGAATCTATGTGTGGAGCCAGAGGAAATGGGCGAGGTACTAAATGAATACTTTGCATTAGTATTCACTAAAGAGAAGGAATTGGTGAATGTTGAGTCTGGAGAAGGGTGTGTAGATAGCCTGGGTCACATTGAAATCCAAAAAGACGAGGTGTTGGGCGTCTTGAAAAATATTAAGGTAGATAAGTCCCCAGGGCCGGATAGGATCTACCCCAGAATAGTGAAGGAGGCTAGAGAGGAAATTGCTGAGGCCTTGACAGAAATCTTTGTATCCTCACTGTCTTCAGGTGATGTCCCGGAGGACTGGAGAATAGCCAATGTTGTTCCTTTGTTTAAGAAAGGTAGCAAGGATAATCCAGGGAACTACAGGCCTGTGAGCCTTACGTCAGTGGTGGGGAAATTACTGGAGAGAATTCTTCGAGACAGGATCTATTCCCATTTGGAAGAAAATGAACATATTAGTGAGAGGCAGCATGGTTTTGTGAAGGGGAGGTCGTGTCTCACTAACTTGACAGAGTTTTTCGAAGAGGTCACAAAGATGATTGATGCAGGTAGGGCAGTGGATGTTGTCTATATGGACTTCAGTAAGGCCTTTGACAAGGTCCCTCATGGTAGGCTGGTACAAAAGGTGAAGTTACACGGAATCAGGGGTTAGCTAGCAAGGTGGATACAGAACTGGCTAGGTCATAGAAGGCAGAGAGTAGCAATGGAAGGGTGCTTTTCTAATTGGAGGGCTGTGACTAGTGGTGTTCCACAGGGATCAGTGCTGGGACCTTTGCTGTTCGTAGTGTCTATAAATGATTTGGAGGAAAATGTAACTGGTCTGATTAGTAAGTTTGCAGACGACACAAAGGTTGGTGGAATTGCGGATAGCGATGAGGACTGTCAGAGGATACGGCAGGATTTAAATAATTTGGAGATTGGGCGGAGAGATGGCAGATGGAGTTTAATCCGGACAAATGTGAGATAATGCATTTTGGAAGGTCTAATGCAGGTAGGGAATATACAGTGAATGGTACAACCCTCAAGAGTATTGAAAGCCAGAGAGATCTAGGTGTACAGGTCCACAGGTCACTGAAAGGGGCAACACAGGTGGAGGAGGTAGTCAAGAAGGCATACGGCATGCTTTCCTTCATTGGCTGGGGCATTGAGAATAAGAATTGGCAAGTCATGTTGCAGCTGTATAGAACCTTAGTTAGGCCACATTTGGAGTATAGTGTTCAATTATGGTTGCCACACTACCAGAAGGATGTGGAGGCTTTAGAGAGGGTGCAGAAGAGATTTACCAGGATGTTGCCTGGTATGGAGGGCATGAGGAGCGGTTGAATAAACTTGGTTTGTTCTCACTGGAACAACGGAGGTTGAGGGGCGACCTGATAGAGGTCTACAAAATTATGAGGGGCATAGACAGAGTGGATAGTCAGAGGCTTTTCCCCAGGGTAGAGGGGTCAATTACTAGGGGGCATAGGTTTAAGGTGCGAGGGAAAGGTTTAGAGTAGATGTACGAGGCAAGTTTTTTACACAGAGGGTGGTGGGTGCTTGGAACTCGCTGCCGGAGGTGGTGGTGGAAGCAGGGACGATAGTGACATTTGAGGGGCATCTTGACAAATACATGAATAGGATGGGAATAGAGGGACACGGACCCAGGAAGTGTAGAAGATTTTAGTTTAAACGGGCAGCATGGTCGGCACAGGCTTGGAGGGCTGAAGGGCCTGTTCCTGTGCTCTACTTTTCTTTATTTGTTCTTTGTTCAAACGGATTAGATTTTTAGCCCCTGTCACCCATCGGTTTGCTTCCATCACTTCCCACAGTCCAATTTCCTGGAGGCGGGATGGGGTGTGGCAGGTCTATCTACCAACAAGGAGCTGTTAGGCACTTGAACAATTCAAAGACCATAAGAGCATAATACATAGGAGCAGAATTAGGCCACTCGGCCCATCGAGTCTGCTCCGCCATTCAATCATGGCTGATATTTTTCTCATTCCCATTCTCCTGTCTTCTCCCCATAACCCCTGATCCCCTTATTAATCAAGAACCTGTCTATCTTTTATTGTGGTACTAAACAATTCTGAAGTTATTTGTTATTCTAGCATTGAATATTAATATTTGTCCTGAAATACTTTGGATGTTCCAGGAGATTGTGCAAATTCGGGATGTATGGAAAGGATTGTGATACTCAGCCAACTGGTGAGGCTGGATTTTATGTGCTGCCACCAGGCGTTTTTCAATGGGGGGCACATACAATAGGGTAGGTGCCCACCCCATCACTCACTGGCCATCCCCTGAGTTCACTCCCATTATGTAGTACGTAGAACATAGAACATACAGTGCAGAAGGAGGCCATTCGGCCCATCGCGTCTGCACCGACCCACTTAAGCTCTCACTTCCACCCGACCCCCGTAACCCAATAACCCCTCCTGACCTTTTTTGGACACTAAGGGTAATTTAGCGTGGCCAATCCACCTAACCTGCACGCCTTTGGACTGTGGGAGGTAACTGGAGCACCCGGAGGAAACCCACGCAGACACGGGGAGAACGTGCAGATTCCGCACAGACAGTGACCCAGCGGGGAAGCGATCCTGGGACCCTGGCACTGTGAAGCCACAGTGCTAACCACTGTGCTACCGTGCTACCAGTAGGTGGACGGGTGCCAAAATTGTTAGCCTGCCTACCATATTTAAATAAATAATCAAGAGCCAATTAAGCTTGTTAACAAACTAATTGACTCTGATAATACACTGCCCATGCCACAAGATGGTTGGGAGTGAGCAGGCCATTTTGATGTAAAAGTTTTTAAAAGGGTGGGAAGGAACGTAGGGAGGTAATGGTTTCTGGAAGCGCCTTCTGTGCATCAGGGTCAACTCCCTTAAGTTAGCATCCCCTTCCTACTGTTTTGTTATGCACTTGACGTAGCATAAGCTGCTTCCTTAATGTGCACTCTGACAAAGGAAGGTTCAGACTTGGGAGATAGCTTTAACACATTTATTAAACTGTTAATGATTCTCCTACTTGGATTCGACTCTCCTGTTAATCCTGCTACCGCTACTCAGATTGACTAACCAGTCTGCTACAATCCACATGGTGGGTGTGATGTATTTCAATCAACCCTGTCTGTACTCACGAAGTGTCTCCACTGGAAAGAAACTGAGCATGTGTGCTGTGTCCTTTTATATGGGTTGGTGTAATGCCCTCCTGTTGTAGTGTCACGTCTGGGTGTGTCTTGACTGCCCATTGGCCGTGTCCTATTTTACTGACCTATTGGTTGAATGTCTGTGTGCCATGATGTCTCTGGTGCTCCCTCTAGTGTTTATCTAGTCTTAGTGTATTTGCATTAACCCCTTGTGTATTTACAGTGATGCATATCACCACTCCCCCCTTTTTTCATGTTACATATTTTCTGTACAGTGTTAAAGAAAATTGAACAAACTAGGTAAATAAGTGATGCTATGTACAAGTTATGATGACTTTGATGACTATACAATAGTATACAAGACCAAATAATAGTTGTGATAACTTTGAGGATAAGACAATACAAAATAAAAACTATGAGTCCAATAGTTCATGAATTTATATGGTCTGGTATAGAAGTGTCAATGGTGACGTTGTCATTCCCTTGTGAACGCCAAGTGTGTCCTGGTGTTTGGTCATCAGGAGGTGTTCAAGTGTTCAAATCACTTCATTGACTGATTTGGACTTTTTCTTTCGATGCTTATGGTAGCAATTCTTGATGGCATCTGTCCTGAAAGTCGGGTTGCCTGTTGGTAATGTAGCAAATGTGAATTGGTAAGATGCATCGTCCTGCCATGGTATGTCATTGTACGGGCAGCACGGTAGCATTGTGGATAGCACAATTGCTTCACAGCTCCAGGGTCCCAGGTTCGATTCCGGCTTGGGTCACTGTCTGTGCGGAGTCTGCACATCCTCCCCGTGTGTGCGTGGGTTTCCTCCGGGTGCTCTGCTTTCCTCCCACAGTCCAAAGATGTGCAGGCTAGGTGGATTGGCCGTGATAAATTGCCCTTAGTGTCCAAAATTGCCCTTAGTGTTGGGTGGGGTTACTGGGTTATGGGATTATGGGGATAGGGTGGAGGTGTTGACCTTGGGTAGGGTGCTCTTTCCAAGAGCCGGTGCAGACTTGATGGGCCGAATGGCCTTCTTCTGCACTGTAAATTCTATGATCTATGATCTACTGAGCTGAGCAATAACAGTGTCCCTCATTTGCAGAGTTGTACCATGTCGTACCAGTCGTAATCCCATTGTTGTTGTTTTTGTCGTGCTTGTTGCCTCTGGTACGCTTCTTGTTATTGTCTTTGATGTTGTTGTGTTGGTTGGTTTTGTTGTCGTGTTTGCTGCGCTCAAGGACCACACTCTGTGGATAATATGAATCCTTCACACAGTTACTCGTGTCAGCGTCCTTTGTGGCATCTGCTGTTTGGTGCTCCCTCTAGTGTTTATCTAGTCTTAGTGTATTTGCATTCACCCCTTGTGTATTTACAGTGATGCATATCACCACACCTACCTCCCTATTGCTCTCCAAAACTCACAACCCTATTGCCCACGTCCTGGCCCCTAAGCTGGCCTATCCATCCCCATCCAAATATTCCGGGATCCATTGGGCCGCCTTTTTCGGACTGGTTGAAGTCCCAGCAGCACCCACCAATGAGATCATGGTGCTGCCAGGACTGCTGGAACAGCTGATCAATCCGACTGGCTGGCAGCTCCTCAGGGTGGAACTTCCTCCCCAGTGAGGGCTAGCAGTCCCATAATGTCCCTGTTCAGCCCACCCACAGCACCTTATGGCTGCAGGGTGGACTGGTGTGATCAGCTTCGAAACAATTTTTCTTCTGAAGTGGCAGGAGCTAGCACTCCCTCCCTAAAATGCAATCTCTTTTTGGGAATGTAAGGTGACTCAAACAGTTGACAGACAGTACTGGAAATGATAATCTAACATTATGTGATATAAATTTTAAGATTGCAAATGGATGATTACGGTGTCATGACAGGCGTAGGTAATATTGTGCACGTGGTTGAAATGGAAAATGTCCATAAGAAAGGAGGTGGTGAAAGGCGGGAGGTTTAGAGGGGATTTCAGGAAATTCTTTTTCACTCAGTGGGTAGTGGGAATCTGGAATTCACTGCCTGGGAGGGTAGTTGAGGCAGGAAACCTCAGAATCTTTAAAAAGTACTTGAATGAGCACTTGAAATAACATTCAAGGTGAGAGCCAAGTGCTGGGAAGTGGGATTAATGTAGATTTAGTCTGTTTTTTTTGTCAGTGCAGGCTTAATGAGCTGAAGGGCCTCTTCTGTACTGTATGATTCCTTTTAAAAAAAATTTAAAGTCCCCGATTCTTTTTTTCTCCCAATTAAAGGAGCAATTTAGCTTGACCAATCCACCTACCTGCACATCTTAGGGTTGTTGGGGTGTGACCCACGCAGACACAGGGAGAATGTGCACACTCCTCACAGACAGTGATCCGGGGCCGGGATCAAACCCAGGTCCATTGCGTCATGAGGCAGCAGTGCTAACCACTGCACCGTCATGCCGCCCCTGTTCTGTATGATTCTATGATTGCTTTGTTAAGATCCTGACTGTAGATCAGAGCATCTGAAGTCAGGGACGAGTAGCAGAATGTAGAGCAAGCTGGCCTCAAAATAGAAAATAAAGAATAAAGGTTAGAGGTGGGAAATGGTGTTCTTCAGGACCAGGCTGGGATGACAGTTGTTCACCATTTACATCAATAATTAAGACGCAGGAAACAGAGGTACAATCTCAAAATCCCGTACCAGCCTCCCCGAACAGGCGCCGGAATGTGGCGACTAGGGGCTTTTCACAGTAACTTCATTTGAAGCCTACTTGTGACAATAAGCAATTTTCATTTCATTTCATTTTTTTCCAAATTGGGGGGTGGGCATTGTTTATAGAGACAGAGGAATGTGACAAAACACATGATGACATTAATAACCTTGCAGAACAGGCGTGCGATTTTGCAGACAAACTTCAATACAGGTAAGTGTGAGGTGGTACATTTTGGTAGGAGAAATTAGAATATCACATATTCTTTGGATAAGAAATGTCTAAATGTGGTAGAAGAGCAGAGGATATGAGGATAAAGATACATAAATCGCAGGTTGATTATTAAGGTCATAAAAAGGCCAACAAAATGCTGGTTCATTTCTCAAGGAAAAGAATTGAAAAGCCAAGAAAGGATGTTGAACCCTTGTTATTACCAGACTTGGAGTCCCATGTGCTGGTCTCCATTATAATGGAATGGATGGTAGAAGCACTGGAGAAGATAGATGCAAGACAGATTTACAAGAATGACCCCAGAACTGAGAGATTATAGCCATCAGGAACAATCAAACAGACGAGGGCACGGTGGTGGGGGTGGTGGTGGGGGGGGGGGTTGATAGGGTGGGCATTGAGAAGATAGTTCCACATCGTGGGGGACCAGAGCTAGGGACCATAAGTATAAAATAATCACTAATAAATCCGATAGGAAGTTCAGGAAAAAATCTCGACCGAGTGGATGGGTAGGGTATGGAATCTACTTCCAGAAGAAGTGGTAGAGGTTGTAATGATGTGTACATAGGTACGCCAGTGAAGTGTTATTTATTACATCTCAGTGTAATTCAAACACTAGAGGGCACAACCAGTTCCCAGTATAAATATCAGATCTTAGGGAATGCCGAGTAGTTAGCAAAAGAGAAAGATTGATCACAGCACGAGGAGTAGTTTAGATTAGAGGACATCATTCATTGTTAGTTATAGCTCAGTAATGTGTGCAAACTTCATTTATTTAATCGTTATCCAATAAATTAGTTTTGATTCAATCTAAAGATTGGTGGTTTCTTTGTCATCAACTCAACAGACCATTCTGGATCAAAAGGCAAATAACAACGACGTATTACCATCAAAGCTAATATAACATGGTACCAGTTGTGTCTATTGTAACAGAGGTGACTAGCATTGATGCATTTAAGGGGAAGATAATTGGTTCGTGAATATGTATGTTCAGGTCAGAGTTGGGTGGAGTTTTGGATACTAAGGGAATCAAAGGATATGGGATAGGTTGGAAAAGGGGAATTAATGTAGAAACTCAGCCACAGTTTTAATAATAATAATATTTATTAGTGTCACAAGTAGGCTTACATTAACACTGCAATGAAGTTATTGTGAAAATCCCCTAGTCGCCACATTCCGGCACCTGTTCAGGTACACTGAGGGAGATTTCAGAATGTCCAATTCACCTAATAAGCACGTGTTTCGGGACTTGTGGGAGGAAACCGGAGCACCCGGAGGGAATCCATGCAAACACAGGGAGAACATGTAGACTCGGCACAGACAGTGACCCAAGGCAGTAATCAAACCCGTGTCCCTGGTGCTGTGAAGCAACGGTGCTAACCACTGTGCTACCGTGCTGCCCCATATTACTAACAAAGTGGATAATTTCACACTTTCCCATCTGCCAGCTCCTTGCACCATCCTCATAGGGGCTGGTTTAGCACAGTGGGCTAAACAGCTGGCTTGTAATGCAGAACAAGGCCCGCAGCACGGGTTTGATTCCCATACCGGCCTCCCCGAACAGGCGCCGGAATGTGGCGACTAGAGGCTCTTCACAGTAACTTCATTGAAGCCTACTTGTGACAATAAGTGCTTATTATTATTGACTGATCTACATCCCATAATAATAATAATCAACTCAACGGACCATTCTGGATCAAAAGGCAAAGAACAACGACATATTACCACCAAAGCTAATATAACATGGTACCAGTTGTGTCTACTGTAACTAACTAGATAGTTTAGTGAGGATCTAGTAAGAAAACTAAGAAGCAATTTGAATTTCGAAGCACCAACCGATTACTGCAGAACATCGACGAATCCAGGACTGATGGACAAAATTCAAGCTCCACGACAACTCCGGATCCCCAATAAATTGGATGTTAACTGGCGAGTGTTCAAGCAGCAGTTTCAATTGTATTTAGAGGCTTCAGATTTAAAAAATGCGAGGGATGCACGTAAAATAGCTCTTCTTCTAACTATGGCTGGTCCACAAGCCATCAAAATCTATAACTCTTTTCAATTTGCGACGGCTCAAGATAAAACAAAATTTGAAGCAATCATTGCAAAGTTTGATCATCATTGCAAAATTCAAACAAATGAAACTTTTGAGTGTTTTATTTTCAAGAGAAGAATGTAAAACAAAGGTGAATCAATTGATTGCTTTGTAACTGATCTCAGACTGCTAGCTCAATCTTGTAACTTCTCAGCATTGAATGATTCAATGATCAGGGATCAAATAGTCTTTGGTATAATTGGGAATGCTTGCTGAGACAGAAGGATCTCATGCTTGAAAACTCAATTGAAATGCACCGTTTACATCAGCTATCAAAAAGTCAGTATAATGAATTTTTGTCTCCATGAAAAGGGTGCACAAACGAACCTCAAGGTAGAATGTGTCGCAGATGAAGAAAATGCGCGTTTTGGATGGCAGCCACCTTGCACGCACGCATTCTAACCTACACATGCGCATTTTGTTAAAAGATAAGAGACGGACGAAGACCGATCTGCGTATGCGCAAAGACGTCTGATGCGCGATGACGTATACATAATGACGTGTGGAAGGTGTGGAACTGCCCACCATCAAAAAAAAATGCCCTGCTCGAGGAGAGATCTGTTCACAATGTGGCAAACACAACCACTTCACTACTCAGTGCAGATCCACTCACACATTTAAATCTGCGAAGTCAAATTCAAAACAGATGAATGTTAGAAGTGTAGATAAAAAGGAAGAAGTTTTTGTAGAAAACTTTTACAATGATTAGATGCTTATTCTTTTGAAGACTCATTCTTCGTTGGCATCCTTGAGAAGTATGATAGAACCACAGAAGTATCATCACCTCTCAAGATAGTGCACTCCATCAACACTGATACGGAATGGAACACAGTATTACAAATCAACAATTCTCCAATCAATTTCAAGCTGGATACTGGTACTTCTGCCAATTTGCTCAATAAGCTTGACTTCTCAAAGCTAAAGTAAACTCTGCAAACCAACCATCAACTTGTCAACTCCGTGACCACAATGGCAATGTCACCACATCAATGGGATCTTGGTACTTTTTAGTTACCAATAATGACCTAGAGGTTTCTCTAAGATTTGAGATTGTTAATTCAAACAAGTCTTCACGCTTAGGTGCGCAAGCCTGCCAAGGATCTTCACCTAATTCAAAGGATTTATAGTGCGAGTTCATCTCAACCAATGATTCAAGATGACATTCAAGGGATTCTGGATCATTTTCCAGACGTCTTCGAAGGCATGGGTACTCTTCCCTACCATTAAAAAATTCAGTTACGATCATATGCCAAACCTGTGGTACACCCGCCGAGAAGAGTTCCTGCACCACTTCGAGAGATTGAAATTTGAACTGGCAAGATGACAAAATCAAGGCATTATATCGAGAATCACAGAACCGACTGACTGGGTCAGCTCCATGGTTTGTGTGAGGAAGCATTATGGTGATCTGAGGGTATGCATTGACCCAAAAGATCTTAATAAGAATATTAAGAGAGAGCACTATCCCATTCCCAATAGAGAAGAAATCACTAGCGAGATGGCTAACGCTAGAGTCTTTTCCAAATTGGATGCCTCCAGAGGATTGCCTCCAAAGATGTGCAGGTTAGGTGGATTGGCCATGATAGATTGCCCTTAGTGTCCAAACTTGCCCTTAGTGTTGGGTGGGGTTACTGGGTTATGGGGATAGGGTGGAGGTGTTGACAATGGGTAGGGTGCTCTTTCCAAGAGCCGGTGCAGACTCGATGGGCCGAATGGCCTCCTTCTGCACTGTAAATTCTATGATAATTCTATGATTCTGGCAGATGTAACTTGATGAATCCAGTAGAAGGTTATGTACTTTCAACACACCTTTTGGTTGGTTCGGTTTTAACAGGATGCCATTTGGGATTATCTCAGCTTCTGAGATTTTCCGTCATGTGATGAAACAGATGACTGAAGGTATTGAAGGTGTACGTGTATATGTGGATGATATAATCATTTGGTCATCTACAAGAGAAGAACACATCTCTAGATTATTCCACGTATTTCAAAGAGTACATAAGTTTGGTTTGAAACGGAATAGAACCAAATGTAGTTTTAGTATTTTGACTCTGACGTTCCTTGACCATTTCAGAACATGGTGTGCGACCTGACAATGACAAGATTGCTGCCATTCAACAAATGAAAGTCCCAGAGGGCAAAAAGGCCGTTTTACGATTCTTGTGTGTCGTGAATTTTCTAGGAAAATTCATTCCCAACCTCTCGTCCAGAACTATTGTTCTCAGAAATCTCATTAAGAAGTCCACCACGTTTGATTGGACTGACAATCATCAGAAGGAATGGCTCGATTTAAAGTCTCAACTGGCGACTGCCCCTCTTCTTTCGTTCTTCGATCTGAACAGAGAGACAAAACTTTCGACTGATGCGAGTCACAATGGATTAAGAGTAGTTCTGTTACAAAAGGATGACAACTTGTCATGGTTACCTGTTGCCTATGCTTCCAGAGCAATGATGCCGACTGAACAACGGTATGCACGGATTGAGAAAGAATACCTCGGTTTACTTACAGGTGTTTTAAAGTTTCATGATTATGTGTATGGACTTCCTACCTTTACTGTTAAAACTGACCACAGACCACTTGAACATATCGTACAAAAGGATCTAAATGATATGACTCCGCGATTGCAAAGGATCTTGATGAAGCATAGGAGGGACGACTTCAACCTCATCTATACTCCAGGCAAGGCGTTGATAATAGCTGACGCTTTATCACGCTCAATCAATTCAGAAGAAGAACCTGATGAATTTATACAGCATGTAGAAGCTCAAGTGCAGCTTCATGCTGAAACTCTTCCTGCTTCAGATGTGAAACTGAACCACATCCGTGAAGAAACCAAGAAGGATTCAATGCTTCAAAGAGTCATAGACCATCTCAACAATGATTGGCTAAAAGGGCATTGTTCCAAGTTCAGGAATATTCAAGCAGATTTACTAGTTGTGGATGGATTGTTACTTCAACTTGATTGGATAGTTATACCAGTGTCTCTCCGATCCATGATTCTTAACCAGAACATGAAGGTCACCTTGGCATTGACAAAACTACAACAACATACATTGGAGACATCACCATGGTTGAAAGTAGATTATGTTGTGATTATGTCCTGATCATCGACTACTATTCGAATTATCCGGAAGTCATCAAGTTATCAGATCTCACATTCAGATCTGTTATAAAAGGGACTAAGGAAACTTTTTCCAGATATGGTACTCCAACCACTGTCATGTCTGACAATGGGCCGTGCTTCGACAGTCATGAATGGGCTGAATTAACTCGAGAATACAACTTCGTTCACATCACTTCGAGTCAACACTACCCTCAATCAAATGGCAAAGTGGAGAAAGGAGTTCAAATCATCAAACAACTTCTTAACAAAGCTTGGATTCTCGTTCAGACATGACTCTAACGTTACTCACCTACAGAGCAACTCCGCTTTCCATGGGTCTATCAGCAGCACAAATGTTGCTGAACAGGGAATTAAGGACCACTCTACCGTATATATCTCTACCCAATCCAGGTCATCTACCGGTGGTACAAAAGATGAAACATCAATGAGAAAAACAGAGAATGTATTATGATCAACATGCAAATACACTGGACTCACTGTTTCCAGGTCACACCATCAGGATCAAAGTTCCCGATGGAGGTTGGTCTTCTCCTGCCAAGGTTATGAGACAGGTAGCACCACTTTCCTACATCGTTCAGACAGCTGAAGGAAAAATCGTTCGACACAATCGCCAAGCGTCATTAAAACTCAAACAACACAATAACATATTTCCAGATCTACAACTCCATGAAAGTATTTTCAATGATACAATGACAGATTCTCAAGTTCGTGAAGATTCACGAGGATGTAAAAACTTCGGAGTCTCCTCTTCGTGGTTTAAGAAGGTCAACCAGAAAAAGGAAGCCGGACAGACTCGATTTGTGAATCGTTCCTATTGAACATTTTTCTTATTGATTTTTCACTACGTTTCAGTTATATACATATCATTTATTGTAATATTACACATTTTTTCCTTTGTGCATGGAAAAGAAATGTTTAAAAAAGGGGATGTAATGGTATGTATATAGGTACGCTAGTGAAGAGTTAATTATTGCATTTCAGTGTAATTCAGACACTAGAGGGCACAACCAGTTCCCAGTATAAATATCAGACCTCAGGGAATGCTGGCTAGTTAGCAAAAGAGAAAGACTGATCACAGCACGAGGAGTAGTTTAGATTAGAGGACATCATTTGTAATTACTAGATTATAAATTTCTGCTGGACAGATTCAACACTGCTTTATTATTAGTTATAGCTTAGTAGTGTGTGCGAACTTCATTTAATTGATCGTTATCCAATAAATTAATTTTGATTCAACCTAAAGATTGGTGGTTTCTTTGTCATCAACTCAACAGACCATTCTGAATCAAAATGCAAGAACAACTACATATTACCACCAAAGCTAATATAGCAGAGGTGACTAGCATTAATACATTTAAGGGGAAGATAGATGGTTAGTGAATATGTATGTTCAGGTCAGAGTTGGGTGGAGTTTTGGGTACTAAGGGAATCAAAGGATATGGGGATAGAGTGGAAAAGTGGAATTGATGTAGAAATTCAGCCAGTTTTATTAATAATAATGTTTATTAGTGTCACAAGTAGTCTTACATTAACACTGCAATGAAGTTACTGTGAAAATCCCCTAGTCGCCACACTCCGGCGCCTGTTCGGGTACACAGAGAGAATTCAGAATGTCCAATTCACCTAATAAGCACATCTTTCGGGACTTGTGGGAGGAAACCGGAGCACCCGGAGGGAACCCATGCAAACATAGGGAGCATGTGCAGACTCCGCACAGATAGTGACCCAAGCCAGGAATCCACCTGGGACCCTGGTGCTGTGAAGCAACAGTGCTAATCACTGTGCTACCGTGTGTGGTGTTGGGTGTTCTGACACACAGATGAGCCAACACAGTTGCATATGGTACAACGCTTCTTTATTTAAACTCACTATTTACAACTTGGTCTTTGCACTCTGCACGTGGGGGGCTCCCTGCTTGTGGTGTTTCAACAGCTCTTTCTTGTTCCCTTCTCCCCAGACCTACTGACCTCCAGGTGTCGTGCTCGTGCTTTTTATGTGGTTGGTGTTCTTGTCTGTGATTGGTTGTGGTGTTGTGTACTCTGATTTGCCTGTTAGTGTGTCCATCATGATGTGTGTGTTTGAATATCATGACATCCCCCCTTTTTACAAAGATATGTGCCTACGTGGTAATAAATATGATCGTGACGTGAGTGCATCTAAGAGTGTGTGTGTGTCGTGTGCAGCATGTGTCTATGACGGAACTATGTACATGGGGCGATGTCGAGTGCGTCACATGAATCCAGTTGTACCATAACATAACAGAAATGCGAACGAGAGAAGAAGAAAAAAAATTTTGAACAGTTGTCCAGTCAGACGACATCTGGAACGATAAACAACAACAGGTTATCATGTAAAATTGTCCAACTTATTAAACATATGAACTGTATTATAAGTCCATTCTAATGGGTTTGCGACGAATTCGGGTTGACCGTCAGGGTGGCACACCACTCATCGGCTGGATTGATGGCATTGACCTTGTTGACATCAATGACGGCAACTCGGAAGGCATCCTGGTCATCTGCATCACTTAACTGGAAGTCTTGATGCGTGGGCTGGACGGTCCTGACTCGTGCGCGAGGTTGTCGAGGATGCGCCGGATCTATGGGTTGAGCCGCACGACAGCGGGCTGCGTAGTGGCCCATCATGGCACATCTGTTGCACTGTCGGTATTTTGCAGGACATTGCCCTTTTAAGTGTAGACCTCCACAATTGCTGCACGTCATGACGTCACGGCGTTCGTTGCGCCACTGCGCATGCGCAGTGCGATCTTGCGGTGGACGCGCCTGCGCAGTGCGTCCCTCGTTGTGGCCGTTATTTTTGGCGCGCACCTGCGCGGGAGACCGCGAAAAGCGCGGGAAGCGGCCGCTGTCGTCCGGGCCGTGGGGCGGGAAGAAATCGACGGCCTGGATGCGTTCGACGTCGTGGGCGGCCTGGCTTGCCGATTCGACGGCTGGGGACCCCCTCCGTGCCAACTCGGACGCCTGAAATCGGGCAAAACGGCAGGTAGCATTTTCATGGAGGACACAGGCTTCCACAGCAGACGCTAAGGTGAGGCTCTTTATTTTAAGAAGCTGCTGGCGTAGGCCACTAGAGGCAACGCCAAAAACAATCTGGTCCCTGATCATGGACTCTGTAGTGGTGCCGTAACCACAGGACTGCGCTAGAATCCGGAGGTGCGTCAAAAAGGGTTGAAAAAGCTCCTCCTTACCTTGCAGGCGTTGCTGAAAGATGTATCTTTCAAAACTTTCGTTTACTTCAACTTGAAAGTGCTGGTCCAGTTTGAGGATGACCGTGTCATATTTGGCCTGGTTTTCGCCTTCTTCGAACACCAGTGAATTAAAGACATCGTTTGGGTGGGGGCCTGCGTAGAAGAGGAGCATTGCAATCTTCGAATCATCCGAGGCATTCTGTTTTTCGGTGGCACGGATGTACAGGTCAAATCGCTGCCTGTAGAGCTTCCAGTTGGTGCCTAGGTTCCCCGTGACTTGCATCGGCTGCGGTTTGCCGGTGTGGTCCATGTCCAGAATGGCAGGTTAGTAGGCAGGTATCGATCCACTCCTGTACCATGTGGTGTTGGGTGTTCTGACACACAGATGAGCCAACACAGTTGCATATGGTACAACGCTTCTTTATTTAAACTCACTATTTACAACTTGGTCTTTGCACTCTGCACGTGGGGGGCTCCCTGCTTGTGGTGTTTCAACAGCTCTTTCTTGTTCCCTTCTCCCCAGACCTACTGACCTCCAGGTGTCGTGCTCGTGCTTTTTATGTGGTTGGTGTTCTTGTCTGTGATTGGTTGTGGTGTTGTGTACTCTGATTTGCCTGTTAGTGTGTCCATCATGATGTGTGTGTTTGAATATCATGACACCATGCTGCCCCTACAGCATCTTTGTGTCCACCTCACATTCCCATCTAGCTTTGTATCTTTGTAGCTACGCAGTGTTCCCAGCACCGATGAACGAGGATCCGATTATCTGCCCCTTGAATCTTTGTCTGATATTCTCTCCTGTTGAAGTGTGTCTGAGATTGAGAACTCAGAGATCACAGTGGATTAGACTTGTCTCTCCTGCTGCTTTGGTGCTGTACAGTTTTGTTCCAGTGTGCTGACCTGCTGTACCCTCGGGCTAATGTTTATTGAGCACAAAGCGTACAGCGTACTCTCACTGTGCAGTGAAGTTAGAAGTGAGAAAACCAGAATGTGCTTCCCTGTAAACTGTTCTTTTCACCTTAACTACAAAAGTAAAGCAAAGGTAGCCTCTCAGGGGTACAACATCTCAATGCTCAGATACACAATACAGTTAAGTACAAGCAGACTGATGGTCTGGAATCTTCTCACTCCAAACTCTGATTGCAATGATCCACCAATCAGATACTGAAAAAAGAACCTATCAAAATATAAACTTGCTGCTGTTGCCAAGCCATTCAAACCAATCATAATTTATTAAACAAAAGCATCATTGTCTTCAGGAAGGGAGCGAGACCATGGCTTTTCTATCTTGGGCAGTTCTTTTTAAACCTGTTTAAAGCCACTAAACCATGAGTAAATCTGCATACTAAGTTAGAATTTATATAACATTTATATATTTTATATAACATATATTTATATACAAAATAGACTAAGGGCAGCACGGTAGTGCAGTAGTTAGCACTGCTGCCTCACGGCACCGAGGTCAGAGGTTTAATCCCGGCTCTGGGTCACTGAAGGAAACTGCGATTTCCGATAGGTAAAAGGATCATTTGCACTCAGAAAGCTCCAACGGACAGCAATGTGCAAATGACAAGGGGCGAAATTCTCCGTAATCGGCGCGATGTCCGCCGACCGGTGCCAAAAACGGCGCAAATCAGTCCGGCATCGCGCCGCCCCAAAGGTGCGGAATCCTCCGCATCTTGACATGCCGAGCCCTAACCTTGAGGGGCTAGGCCCGAGCCGGACTGATTTCCGCCCCGCCATCTGGCGGGAAAGGCCTTTGGTGCCCCGCCAGCTGGTGCGGAAATGACATTGCCGGGCGGCGCATGCGCGGGAGCATCAGCGGCCGCTCACGGCATCCCCGCGCATGCGCAGTGGAGGGAGTCGCTTCCGCCTCCGCCATGGTGGAGACCGTGGCGAAGGCTGAAGGAAAAGAGTGCCCCCACGGCACAGGCCCGCCCACGGATCGGTGGGCTCCGATCGCGGGCCAGGCCACCGTGGGGGCACCCCCGGGGCCAGATCACCCTGTGCCCCCCCCCAGGACCCCGGAGCCTGCCCGCGCTGCCATGTCCCGCCGGTAAGAGAGGTGGTTTAATCCACGCCGGCGGGACAGGCATTCTAGCAGCGGGACTTCGGCCCATCCAGGCCGGAGAATCGCCGGGGGGGGGGGGGGCACCAACCGGCGCAGCGCGATTCCCGCTCCCGCCGAATCTCCGGTGCCGGAGAATTCGGCAACCGGCGGGGGCAGGATTCACGCCAGCCCCCGGCGATTCTCCCGACTCGGTGGGGGGTCGGAGAATCTCGCCCCAGATTCTTTTGTGATGTTGATTGAGGGATAAATATTGGCCAGTTTTAACCAAACTCCTCTCTCTGCTTCGAAACAGAGGGGGCCGGATTCTCTGATCCTGAGGCTAAGTGTTGGCACCATTGGAAATGCCTCAGAATTGCACATGGCCTCAGAATCAGCAATTCTGGCCCCTACAGGGGGCCAGCACTGCACTGAAGCGACCCAAGCTGCTGATCCGGCATCAACTGGGTGCCGCGGGGTCCACGCATGCGCAATGGCACCGGCGCCAACGCGCGCATGCGCAGTGGCTCCCTTCTCCGCACCGGCCCCGACACGACATGGCATAGGGCTAAAGGGCCGGCGTGGAAGAAAGGAGGCCCCAGCCCGCGAGGCCGGCCCACCGATCGGTGGGCCCCGATCGCGGGCCAGGTCACAGCGGAGGCCCCCCCAGGGTCTCCCCCCCCCAACCCCCACCCCCCACAGGCCGTCCCCGGACACTTCCATGCCGAGGTCCCACCGGGTAAGACCACACGGGGATGGCACCGGCGGGACTCGGATTTTTTGTGACGGCCGCTTGGCCCATCCCGGGCCGAGAATCGGCGGGGTGGCCGCGTAGTGCGGTTCCCGACCGCGCCCAGCTGACCACGCCGGCGCCAAGATTCTCTGCTCTGCAGAGAATCGCGTCCCGGCGTCGGAGCGGCATGGCACGATTCGCGCCGGTTACGGGGTTCTCCGGCCCGGCCCCGGGCTGAGAGAATCCCGTCCAGCATTCTTTAAATCCACCGATGGAGTCTCAGTTTAACAACGCATATGATAGAGGGCATCTCGAGCAGTGCAGCACTCCCTCAACACTGCAGTACAGGGTCAGTCTTTGTTTTTGTGCTCAAGCCCTGGTGTTGGACTTGAGCCCAAAAACCTTGTGACTCAGAGGTGGGAATGCTACCAATTGAACGGTACCTGACACAGAAACTTCAATCCAAGATAATGTGCTTGTCTTTCTCCAAATATTAGTTGAATTTATACTAATGCAATAGAATTCCATGGAGCGGAATCGTCCCAGAATTTGTCAGAGTGTTAGTTTCAGTGAGAAAACCGAGGTGCAGCTCTCCAGTTGCACAGCTGCGGTTTCTCTCCAGATTCTCTGGCACTCTGTGCACAGAGAATCTGGGGGTGTGATTTCTGACATCATTCTGGTTGGGCAGGACCTGATAGAGCCAGCATTGACTGGGCAACCATCTTTAAACGGTAACCTGCACTAAAAATAAATTTCCCCCCCCCCCCCAACCGCGACGGGCCTCCACCACAGGCATCAATGGAGTGACAGGACACTGCCCAGACATGTACCTCTCCCCCCGGAGGCCATACTTACCTTTGCTCCCCCCCGGCAGCTTCCCCTTGACTGCTTCAAGTTGGTAAAACTCTGTTGTGAGCCTTGCTGAGGTATGTCGTGAGGTATGAATATTCATCAAGGGGGAGAAGACATTGCGTAGAAGTCCTATAATGATATTGAAACTTATTAAACTGAGGACGGGAACCTTATTAGTTCACGGGTGAGAGACGTGGAAAATCAGGAAATGAGATCTCGCTGGTGATAATCTGGTTTCCTGACTCTGCAAAATGTGGGTCAGCATCACCGTTTACGCTGACGTTAATCATCATTAATTATTTCATATTGATTTCTACTGTTTGCAGCAGTGCACATCGCTAATGAACATCTGAAGGCTAAGTTTGCTGCAGATTTTCCATGAACTAAATAGCCAAGGCCAGCAGTCAGTAAGTATCATTTCAGCAAAATTATCATGGCTGGGCCAACATAATGAGTAGATTCTCTTACCTCATCCTACGTACTAACAACGGTTGTCATCCAACTACTCACATTATAGTGTCAGGGCTCACTTTTAAAAGGTTCTTTTGTTTATTGTTATTCTGACTGACTGTTTATTGTAGTTACATCTGTGGTAAGTGTTGGTTAAAACACACAACACTCCTTACCTAGGCCAAGCTCCCACAATACCTTTTGGTAAGTGGGCTGACCATGGATATTTCTAAGAAAACCACATTACCTTCTGTTTGGGCATCAGTATTTATATTGCCCAGCCCTAGCTGCCTTGGAAAGGTGGCGATGTGCTTTCTATTTGAATTGCTAGACTGTGTGTGGTGAAGGTATTCCCAAAGTGATGTCACGTAGGGAATTATAATTGCTTAGTGTTCAGTACTATTTATTGCTCTTCAGGTAATGAGACTGTCCCTACCTGCATGCAGTAAGACCCAGACGACATTCAAGCTTGGGCTAATAAGTTGCAAGGAACATTTGTGCCACACAAGTGTCAGGCACTGATCATCTAAACATCTCTCCTTTTATTGTCTTCTTCCGTTTTCTGCCTGAAGGTAGGACTGACCCACAACGCCCCGATCTTCCCCATGGATAGGGCAAGGAGACAGGTCCTGAATCCACCACTGCAGGAACAGGGATTGCATCCATTGACATAAAATAGCAACTGTGTGTTACATCCAGAATGTGCAAAGCAGAGTCTTGCCAAGGCTACTTCAACAGCATCTTCCAAACCTCCAACCTCTACCATCTAGAAGGAGAAGGAGTATGGGAACAAGTTACTTGCAAGTCACACACCATCCAGAGTTGGATGTACATCGTTGTTCCTTCACTGTCGGGTAGATAAAAGTCTTGAAACTCCCTCCCTAACAGCACTGTGGGTGTACCTACACCACATAAACTCCTAAAGGTGATTTATGGATATGCAATAATTGCTGCCCTAGCCAGCAAAATTTGTAAGGGAGGTGGGGGACAAGACAAACTGGATGGGTTACACCTGGCAGGACTGCGACTAATGGAGGAGTATTTGCGCGAGTGGCTGGGGAGGGTATAAAATAAAAGGCAAGGGGTTGGGAACCTATGCAAGGAGTCAGAGGAGGAGGAAACATGGACAAAAACAAAAGACATCGAGCGGAATAAGAAAAGTGACAAGCAACGAAACCAAGGGCCAGATTCAAACAGGGCCACAGCAAAATGTAATGTTAAAAAGCAAAGTTTAAAGGCTGTGTCTTCAGGCGCAGACCATTCGCAATAAAACACATGAACTAATCGCACAAATAGATGTAAACAGTTTGTTATAATTGAAATTACGGAGACATGGCTGCAGGGTGACCACAGATGGGAATTGAACATCCAGGGGTATTCAGTATTTCGCTAGGACAGACGAAAAGGATGTTGCATTGCTGGTTAAACCGGAGATTAATGCAATAGTGAGGAAGGATTTCTCCGACAATGTGGAATCTGTATGGATCGAGTTGAGAAACACCAAGGGGCAAAAAACATTAGTGGGCACCATATATAGACCCCAAAACTATAGTGGTGATTTTGGGAATGGCATTAAACTGGAAATTAGTGATGCGTGTGATAAAGGAACATATGTAATTCTGGGTGATTTTGATTTGCATATAGATTGGACAAATTACAGAATCACAGAATAATACAGCACAGAAGAGGCCGTTTGGCCCATCGAGTCAGCATCGATGCATGAAAAACACCTGACCTGCCTACCTAATCCCATTTGCCAGCACTTGGCCCATAGCCTCAAATTACTCACAGTACCGTGGAGGAGGAATTACTGGAGTGTCTCCGGGATGGATTTCTGGATGAATAAATTGAGGAACCAACTAGAGAACAGGCTAGAGAAAAATGGCTGAGCAACTAAATACATACTTTGGTTCTGCTTCACAAATTAGGACACAAATAAGATACCTGAAATGTTGGGGAATGCAGGGTTTAGTGAGTGGGAGAAACTGAAGGAGATCAATATTAGTAGAGAAATGGTGTTGGGGAAATTGATTGGATTGAAGGCTGATAAATCCCTAGGGCTTGATCATTTACATCCCAGAGTACTTAAGGAAGTGGCTCTAGAAATAGTGGATGCATTGGTGGCCACCTTCCAGGATTCTGTAGACTCTGGAACACTTCCTATAGATTGGAGGGTAGCTAATGTAACTCCACGATTTAAAAAGAAAGGTAGAGAGAAAACAGGGAATCATCGGCCAGTAAGCCTGACGCCTGCAGTGGGGAAAATCCTACAATCCATTATCAAAGATTTTATGACAGAGCACTTAGAACACAGTAGCAGGATCAGACAGAGTCAGCATGGATTTATGAAGGCATGATCTTGCTTGACAAATCAACTGGAATTCTTTGAAGATGTAACTTGTAGAGTTGATGAGGGGGAGCCAGTGGATGTGGTTTATTTAGACTTTCAGAGGGCTTTCGACAAAGTTCCACATAATAGATTAGCATGTAAACTTGAAGCACATTGGATTAGGTGCAATGTATTGAGATGGATAGAAAACTGGTTGGCAGACAGGAAACAAAGAAGAGGAATTAACAGTTCTATTTTCAAATGGCAGGCAGTGGATCACAGGGATCAGTGCTGGGACCCCAGCTATTCACAATATGTATTAATGATTTAGATGAGGGAACAAAATGTATTACCTCCAGATTTGTAGATGACACAAAGTTGGGTGAGAGGTGAGCTGTTAGGGGGATGCAGAGGTCCTTCAGTGTGATTTGGACAAGTTGAGTGAGTGGGCAAATGAATAGCAGATGCGGTATAATTTGGATAAATGTGAGGTTATCCACGTTGGTGGCAAAAACAAGAAGGCAGACTATTATCTGAATGGCTATACGTTAGAAGAAGGGAAGGTGCAATGAGACCTGGGTATCTTTATACACCAGTCACTGAAGGTAAGCATGCAGGTGTAGCAGGCGGTAAAGAAGGCAAATGGTATGTTGGCCTTCATAGCGAGAGGATTCGAGTACAGGAGCAGAGATGTGTTGCTGCAGTTATACAGGGCCTCGGTGTGGCCACGCCTGGAGTACTGTGTGCAGTTTTGGTCTCCTTATCTGAGGAAGGATGTTCTTGCTCTAGAGGGGTGTGCAGCAAACTGATTCCAGGATGGCAGGACTGACGTATGAGGAGAGTTTGAATTGGTGAGGATTGTGTTCGCTGGAGTTCAGAAGAATGAAGGGGTAATTCATAGAATCCAAGGAAATTTTAACAGGACTAGAATGGTTAGGTGCAACAAGGATGTTCACGATGGTGGGGGTGTCCAGAACCAGGGGTCACAATCTGAGAATACGGGGTAGACCATTTATGACAGAGATGAGGAGAAATTCCTTCACCCAGAGAGTGGTCGACTTGTAGAATTTCCACAGGAAGTAGTTGAAGCAAAAACACATGTTTTTAAGAAGCGGTTAGATATAGCACTTACGGCGAAGGGGATCAAAGGATCTGGGGAGAATGCTGGAACAGGCTATTTAGTTGGATGATCAGCCATGATCATAATGAATGACGGAGCAGTCTCGAAGGGCGGAATGGCCTCCTCCTGCTCCAAGTTCCTATTTTCTGTGTCTGTATGTATGCTAAGAATGAAAATAAAAAGAAAATATCTTCTAATGCAAAGAGATTACACTATGTCATCAAAAATAACCTTCTACTTTTGGACGGCACGGTAGCACAGTGGTTAGCACTGCTGCTTCACAGCGCCAGGGGCCTGGTTTCGATTCCTGGCTTGGGTCACTGTCGGTGTGAAATCTGCACGTTCTCTGCGTGGTTTTACCCGGGTGCTCCGGTTTCCTCTCACAGTCCAAAGATGTGCAGGTTAGGTGGATTGGTCATGTTATATTGCCCTGTCATGTCCAAACATTAAGTGGGGTTGCTGGGTTACGGGGATAGAGTGGAGGTGTGGGCTTAGGTAGGGTGCTCTTTCAGGGACTGGTGAAGACTTGATGGACCGGGTGGCCTCCTTCTGCACTGTAAATTCTACAATTTTAGAATTCTATGACTTTATAGATACAAAAAAAATAACATGTAACATTTAACTAACTTAAACCATATCTTAATTAATATAATCTTACAAACAACAGCATGATCATGGATTTTTATAGATAATGAGTCGAAGTACATATCTCAAAATGTACAAGGTTAAAAGCTAGCTGCTTTGTGAAATAGTAACTTGGATGAATGTCATTGTGTGTAGCGTACACTGGGCTGAATGTTAATTTTCCTCAGCTCTAAGAAAGACATACAAATGTAGACAAATACGTGTGCAAAATAATTTTATTTAAATTGCTTGGTAATTTGAGTTTAGATTATTTATTTCAAATAGTATCGTTTTGCATCAAAGCCTAATAAATGGAAAAAGGACGATATTGCCTGGATAAAGAACCATATTCATTTTGGTTTAGACAAATACAATTTTTCCATTTACTCCCTGTGGCTACTAGAAAAGACAGTTTGTTTTTAAAATAGTAATTTGTATGTGCAGCAATTGGAGAACTTTTCATTTATGAATTGATTACATAAAAATATTAGAAGTAATACATGCCGGTACACTTCTGTCAGCACATTCTTTTTAAATTGATTTTTTTTTAATAACCTATCACTATTTCTAGTCCTTCAAGAAGCAGCAGAGTCAGTTTCATTAAACCATACTAATGTACAAAATGTGTTATTTGACAATGCAGTGACCAAAGCTGGCCTGGAATGCTTTACAATAATGCTATACCAGCTGGACAGAGCTATAATTCATTCTTACTGGTACAGTTAGCAGTGAATGACCCCCTGATGAGTGCATTATTAATATCATTCACCTTCAATAATAAAAAGTCTAACCGATCCAGTCATTTTTATATGTCTTGAACTTATTACCTGTGTACAGGGTAAAGATCTCTTGGGTTTAGTGTGGATATAAATTGGTGAGAACTGCAGGTAATCTTTTACCCCCAAGTGCACAAGATTATTATAACCTCCACTTAAACAAAAGGGACTGAGCATTTAATATGGGAGGATTTTATTGTAAGACAGCAGCAGATTCAAGCTCGCAGATTAATTTGGAACACTGCTCTTTAGAAGCTTATATTCATTTTGTTACTAGGGTTAAAGCTGATAGGGAATACATATAAACCAGGAGCTCAGGAGTGATGTCTTATGCCCTATACTGACCAAACATCATTTCCGATTATTAAATATCTCTAACCTTCTTTAATGTGCTGTTTAAACCTG
Source organism: Scyliorhinus torazame (assembly GCF_047496885.1). Classification (NCBI taxonomy): domain Eukaryota; kingdom Metazoa; phylum Chordata; class Chondrichthyes; order Carcharhiniformes; family Scyliorhinidae; genus Scyliorhinus; species Scyliorhinus torazame. The sequence continues at coordinate 62,182,317 of NC_092707.1, forward strand.
CCGTCAGACAGATTTGCAGAAGCAAATGTTGACACCACCTGCCGCTTACTTTTTATTATTTCATTGAGCATCATCAATCTTCTTAATACCACGGACCCAAGTCCCTGCGTGTATTTATTTAGCAGCCACCGAGTCAGATTCCCTTCCTGTTAAATTAATTCTGCAGATTCTTCCCATCAGAAAGGTGTGGTGGTAATTCTCCCCCCCCCCCCCCCCCCCGTTTCTCAAGATGGTAACCCCACCATGTAAAAAGGAGGAAGAGAGGCAATGGAGAGCTTTAGGCAAGTTAGCCAGACAGGAGTAGGCAAAATGCTGGAATCTCTTGTTAGGAACGTGTTAAGAGCACAAGGAAGATAATCTGATTAAGTGAAGTCAACATCGATTAATAAGAGGTACAAGAACTGATAGTTTTTGAATATTGTAGAATTAGCGGTAAAGAATTGTGAACTCCTTGTGGGAGATTGTGTCTCTTTCCCTCTCTCTCCTCAGAGTAGAACTATTCTTGAGCAGCCAGGAAGAGAGGTAAGCAACGATAATAGTCAAAGAGAATGGTGCTCTCATGTTCAGGTCACCTGGCACAAGCTCCCATTTTGACATTCCTAAGTCAACAGGATGGTATCTTGTACACTCTTACTGAGACAAGTGTCTGACAGGGAGTTAACGAATCATTAACCAGCATGACATGTGCTGAAAGATGCTGACTCATGACTGGGAGGTGGGGTGGGGGTGGAGCTTGGAGGAGGGCAAGGGGAGGTGTTCGCCCCCTGGTGGCCCCAACACTGGGATACGAGATGTGGTGGACTTGGTTTCCAAGGTGGAGACCCAGGCATCCGAGGCACCGATATGACCTTGCCAGGGATCAGTCACCAGTGGTAACCCCTAGATGGTCATCGCAGAAATGATGATCCCACGATATACCCCCCCCCCCCAACCCAGTACCGCAGCCGCAGGAGGTGCAGCTGCTGGCAAAGAGGAGAAGACAATCGCTGACACTCCCTACTTCAGAGGCACTTACGGACTTTGGGGGTGGGGGGTGGGATATCATAACCCCCCAATTAATCTCCTCATGATCCTCGTGGAGTACAAACTCCCCTGCTGAGGGGCGAAGGCGCATCAGCAGGCTTGTTAATTCCACAGGATAAAACTAGGCTCTAGTAGGAGCCGGGTTCCAGTACAGTCCCAGCTGGGACTAGAACTGGTGCTTGTATATACTTTTCCTAAACCAAGGGTTGAAAATAAACTATTTTTGACTCTCCTTTCCGGACTCCTCCTTGACTACTACAGCAGTGTTTTTCAAACTTTTTTGCCCGGGACACATATTTACCAACTGGTCATCATTCGGGACGCACACCGACTGACCGTCGCGACCCGTGCTGGCTGACCTTCGCAACCCGTGCTGGCTGATCTTCGCGACCCATGCTGGCGGCGAATCCACAAGGCCCAAACTTTGCGACCCACCATTTCCGTTTACCTTTAATGTGACAGGTGAGCCTGCTTGGTCTTCACGATCTCACTTCCTTTGTTGTTCAATGGTTTGTCCTTGAACTCACCATGCTTAATCTTATGATGTCTTTGACGTTTTGAGGGTTTTAAACTTTAATTTGCCAGTGCTTCCCTGCATATAACATCCATGAACTTTGAATCCTGATTTGCATTGGCACATTTAATAACCCACACATCAAGTAATGATCTTTATGCTGTTTTGTTCGTGTTTTCAAGTTTCTTCTTCATGGGTTGTTGACCAGAGGCCCTGGAGTTCACACCAGCATTGTTGGCAGCTGCAAAATGGAGGAATCTGTCTCACGCCCAGAACATGTGATGTCAGCGTTCGGGGCACATGACCTGCTCTCTGCTGCCTCTCCAGGCAGGAAGACTCCAGCGATTTAAAAAAAAAAAACTGCTCCTAGGTCAGCGGGTGATGTCAGGGAGGAGGTGTTCTGCCTCGCTGGGCTCTGGGCCTGCGCACTGCTGAGGGACACGCATGCACAGAACGGCCGGCATTCTGAAAGCCAGTTGCGGCCGGCATTTATAAAAGCCGGTCATGCCGTTGGGCACTACTTTGCGCAATCGGAACGCCGCGATGCATGGCCTCACGATCCTCCTAACACCCACCGCGACCCACCCGCGGGTCGCAACCCTGGGTTTTAAAATGACTGTACTGCAGGCCTCTTCTGCGCCGATTTCGTATGTTCGTATGAAGGTTCATAAGCTGGCATGATTTGGCATGGGGACTAGAAAGGACCAACTGGGGTAGGGGGAAGCACGTGTTGGCATTTAGTTGGAAAGGAGGGAGTACAGGGGCATGGAAGGGACGTGGATAAGACCTTACAGTTCAAAATGTTCCCAAATTCAGACTACAGGTTATGACTCTTCTGAGGGGTCATCGGTCACGAGCCATCCAGAAGCTGGTCCAACTCCATGAAAATTGGCCCCTGCAATGGAGTTAACCAGGTCAGAAGTTCAGGGTGCGAGTTTGTCACCTGCACCCTATCGCATGCTAGCAGAAATTAGGGATGCCGGGAACGGAGGCAGGAAGGTTGGAATCGGGTCTCGCTCCCCAATTTTAAATGGCTCCAGAGTTGTTTGACTCCTGAAATTCTGGGCCTAAAAATTTAGTTTCATGATGCTTTGCATGAATTAAACTATAGGTTTTACCCCTCCAGGCTCAGGAATATTAAACTAAGCACACTTAAAACTATACTGCATTTCAAATGTCTACCAAAACAAATATAAATCCTTAAAAAATATCTTTGTTTTCCTAGCACTCCTACGATGTTATAGGAACCAGCTGGAAATATCTGTTTAAGTGAAGATTGGACAGTTTCTATTTTTGATGGAGAAGTTTAGTAACTGACCACTTTCTCAAGAAACTGGATCAAAACTTCAAGTATTATTTAATAGTAACCTCCAGGTGCCTACGTTCCCATGTATATTGGATCCATGTGATGCAAAGGAAAATCGGAGATATCCAGAGAAACTTGGTCCATTTTAACCTGACTTGTAACAAACAGTTGACTTAGGTCAGGAAAAATTGAACTACATGCCTATGTTTGTGTTTTCTACAGCAATCACATGAGTGAACCACTCTGCAATCCAATATAAGACAAGTAACGCACTGACTGGCTGCAGTTTCACTGTCAGCTCAGGATATTTTTATCTGCTTTGATCAACATTTTGAATGGGTTTCCAAGGCAGCTTAGCCCAGAATTCTCTCTGATCAACATGAAAACTGACTTGACGGGTCAGGTTAGGAAACACATTTTACTTGCTGAAGCTTTCTTTAAATGCAGTATTAGATTGAGTACAATAATGACTCACAGTATTTTACTTGAAGGAATCAATTGCAAATTTTGGAAACATTATAATGCTAATTGTGGATGACCATTAACTCCAGTTTCTGTTCAATTTAGGGTGGTACAGTGGTTAGCACTGCTGCCTCACAGCACCAGGGACCCGGGTTCAATTCCGGCCTTGGGGGACTGTCTGTGTGGAGTTTGCACTTTCTCCCTGTGTCTGCGTGGGTTTCCTCCGGGTGCTCCAGTTTCATCCCACAGTCCAAAGATGTGCAGGTTAGGTGGATTGGCCAAGATAAAATTGCCCCTAAGTGTACAGGGATGTGCAGGTTAGGTTAAGGGGTTGCTGGGAAATGGCAGGGAAGTGGGTTTGGATGGCGTGCTCTTTTAGAGGGTCGGTGCAGACTCGATGGGCCGAGTGGCCACCTTCTGCACTGTAAGGATTCTTTGATTCAATTATATCATGGAGGCTACTGCTATTGAGAACATCTTTTATAATGATGGGGGCGATTTTCAGCCTACATTAACCGTCAGAGAGAACCCGGAGAGAATCAGGAAACATGCTTCTCTCTGGAAAGAACCTCATTTAATGGATTTGAATAAATTTAATTAACATCACCCCCCCCCCCCCCCCCCCCCCCGCCACCCACCACATGATCCCCCCTCACTGAATAGGTTTACAACAGCTTTTTTTTAAATGAGAATAAGTTGAGGGCATCCCTCTGAGGGCACAAAAGTAAGTATAGACCCCAAGGGAGAGCCAACCTGGCAGTGCCGGCCTGTGCCAAGAGATAGTGCCGGGGTGGGTGCTCGGGGAGTCCCATGGGGATGGGGGTAGAGTGGGCAGTGAGGGGGGAACTTGCTATCACGCGGGAAGAGGGCATTGATGTGGAGGAATGCCGGCGATACTTGCGCAGTGGTGGGGGTCCGGGTGTTGGCGGGAAGATCAGCGAGCCCCAATTATTGTGAGGGTGGGGGGATCCCCCAATACCTCCATGGTTGGGGTCAGGGGCCAGCTTCAGTTCTGATTGGGACACTCATAAAAGATGGTGCCCCAATCGCTGTGGAGCCGGGTGCCAGCTCTGTCAGTCCCCACCAGAGTGACGGCGTAAACCACGCCCACTCATTTTTATTTTAATAAGAACTAGGAGCAGGAGTAGGCCATCTGGCCCCTCGAGCCTGCTCCACCATTCAATGAGATCATTGTTGACCTTTTGTGGACTCAGCTCCACTTTCCCGCCCGAACACCAGAACCCTTTATTCCTTTATTCTTCAAAAAAACTATGTATATTTATCTTGAAAACATTCAATGAAGGAACCTCAACTGCTTCACTGGGCAAGGAATTCCATAGATTCACAACCCTTTGGCTGAAGAAGTTCCTCCTAAGCTCAGTGCTAAATCTACTTCCCCTTATTTTGAGGCTATGCCCCCTAGTTCTGCTTTCACCCGCCAGTGGAAACAACCTGCCCGCATCTATCTTATCTATTCCCTTCATAACTTTATATGTTTCTATAAGATCCCCCCTCACCCTTCTAAATTCCAACGAGTACAGCCCCAGTCTACTCAACCTCTCCTCGTAATCCAACCCCCTTAACTCTGGGATTAACCTAGTGAATCTCCTCTGCACTCCCTCCAGCGCCGTACGTCCTTTCTCAGGAAAGGAGATCAAAACTGAACACAATACTCCAGGTGTGGCCTCACTAACACCTTAAACAGTTACAGCATAAACTCCATCCGCAGCATAAACTCCATCCCTCTAGCAATAAAAGACAAAACTCCATTTGCCTTCTTAATCACCTGTTGCACCTGTAACTTTTTGCGACTCATGCACTCGCACACCCTGGTCCCTCTGCACAGCAGCATGTTTTAATATTTTATAATTTGAATAATAATCCCTTTTACTGTTATTCCTACCAAAATGGATAACCTCACATTTGTCAACATTGTATTCCGTCTGCCAGACCCTAGCTCATTCACTTAAACTATCCAAATCCCTCTGCAGACTTCCAGTATCCTCTGCACTTTTTGTTTTACCACTTATCTTAATGTCGTCTGCAAATTTGGACACATTGCACTTAGTCCCCAACTCCAAATCATCTATGTAGATTGTGAACAATTGTGGGCCCAACACTGATCCCTGAGGGACACCACTAGCTACTGATTGCCAACCAGAGAAACACCCATTGATCCCCACACTTTGCTTTCTATTAATTAACCAATCCTCTATCCATGCTACTACTTTACCCTTAATGCCATGCATCTTTATCTTATGCAGCAACCTTTTGTGTGGCACCTTGTCAAAAGCTTTCTGGAAATCCAGATATACCACATCCATTGGCTCGCTATTGTCTACCGCACTGGTAATGTCCTCAAAAAATTCCACTAAATTAGTAAGGCACGACCTGCCCTTTATGATCCCATGCTGCGTCTGTCCAATGGGACAATTTCCATCCAGATGCCTCGCTATTTCCTTCTTTATGATAGAATCCAGCATCTTCCCTACTACCGAAGTTAAGCTCACTGGCCTATAATTACCCGCTTTCTGCCTACCTCCTTTTTTAAACAGTGGTGTCACATTTGCTAATTTCCAATCTGCCGGGACCACCCCAGAGTCTAGTGAATTTTGGTAAATTATCACGAGTGCATTTGCAATTTCCCTAGAGAGGATGAAGATCTGGAGAGAAAGCTGGCCTGTGCAGCTGGAGAGCTACATGTCGGTTTTCAGCCTGAACCTGACACTTGAAATATGGTAAGATTCTGTCCGATGTTTCATTTGCAACAAGCATTCTATTTGGAAAGTTAAATATTCTATTTGCAGTGCTGGGTTTATTATTGAGCTATTGTGTTACCAATGGCTTTGGGTACATTACCAAGTGACTAATTTGAAAGAAAATCCAGTTTGATTAGAAGCTTGTTGCTGCTGCATATAAGAGACTGGCTGTTTTAAGCAGTGGTTATTCTTTAGCAGTTGAAACACCACTATTTCAGTATGATATTCCAACTCGGTTCACTTGCAATGGTGGCATCAAAACATCAATTTCTTCAGCCAGTGGGGGGGTGAATCTGTGGAACTCTTTGCTGCAGAAGGCTGTGGAGACCAAATCACTGAGTATATTTAAGACAGTTATAGATAGGTTCTTGATTAATAAGGGGATCAGGGATTACGGGGAGAAGACAGGAGAATGGGGATGAGAAAGATATCAGCCATGATTGAATGTGGAGCAGACTCGATGGGCCGTTTGGCTTAATTCTGCTCCTATGTCTTATGGACTTACAGTTCATGCAAAGCAAGGAACCACAGAACCATTTCTCCAAAATTACCTAATCTAATCCCATTCATCTCCTGCTCACCCTGCGTACAACTTGCATTTATATAGCACCTTTAGTGTCATATAATGTCCCAAGGTACTTCACAGGAGCAGAATTGGCCAAAAATTGAGACCGAGCTAAAGCAGGAGATGTTAGTTTCGGTGGCGAGATGCTTGGTCAGAGAGGTAGGTTCACAAAGGGGGCTAGGTGGAGAGGACTAAGGATGGAAATTCAGAGCTTTGGGCAGAGACAGCTGAAGACACGGGGCTGGATCCTCCGTTTGGGAGACTAAGTCCCCATGCCATCGTGAAAACGATGGTGTTTTACACCAGATAAACTGGCGCAAAATGACCACCGATTCCCTGCTCTGGAGCGGGGGTGAGTGGCAGCAAGGCAGCGTAGAGCTCCCAGCTGCCCAGAGCATTGCCAGGGTCCGTGGCCGTGCATGCGCACGGCGGCAGCCTGCAGCGGCCGCGCTGTGCTTCATGGCGGACGCAGCCCGCGGAGCCAGCCTGCAAAAATAGTCCCCCCCTTCGGCCAGCGTGCGCACCTCGGACCGCCCCCCCCCACAGTGCCCCCAGCCCCGAATAATGCCCCCTCCCTGCCCGTGGAACAGCCCTCCCTCGACTGTGGTGGCGCCGGACTGAGTCCACAGCCGCCATGCTGAGTTCCTGGCGGATGAGACCACACGTGTCCCACGCAGGCGGGAACTCGGCCGGTGGGGGATGGAGCATCGCAGGGCGGGTCTCAGGCAATGGCCTGAGGTCGTGGATGCGGCGTACTCCTGGAGTGCACCACTTTTCAGAGGGCGGAGTATCGTCATCAACGAGGATTATCCTCCCCGTCACCGGGATGAAGGAAGTGGAGAATGCAGAATTATCAGCAAGTGACAGAGACCAGGAGGAGTGACCCCATGGAAGGATTTGAACATGAGGATGAAGTTTTTAAAGCAAAAGTATTCATTGACTTTGTTTCAGCAAATGACTTATGTGGCAGAAACTATCATACTCTGACCAGAAATCCCTATTTGTACCAAAACTGCTAAACGGCACGGTGAGGCAGGACCATAAAACATATTCCTCTTAAGGGAGAGTATAACACCGCTGCACCCATTTCTGCGAATAGGTCTTTTGCTTTAGAAGTTTTGGTGAGGTAAATTAATTCCTTATGGCTTTACCTGGGCTTGTGGGTAACATGCCATGAATTGGCCTGCTTCAGCACTTCTGCCCTGGCATTGGGCAAACTTGCCTTGACAACCATCGCCATTAGACGGAAGAGTAGTTCCCTCCATCTGCTTAGTTCCAAAGCCGATTCTGCAAAGTGGATGTTCTTCCCTGCAGCACCTCTGCCTGCCATTTCATCTATTCACCTTGAATTCAGTTCAATACATTCGAAGTGCATCTCCCCTTTGAGAGGAGCAGGCTGCATTTAAATAACATAGTTAATGGCAATGCCCTGCCCCAACCTGTGTGTTGCCAATCAATGTCTCAAGTAGCGTTGGGTGTTAGCCAATTCCAATCAAATGAGGCACGAGTGCCGATGTTGCCTGTGTCTTTCATTCACGTGACCAAGTGCGTGTTCATTTTGCGTTGGAAGCTGTTGAGGTTCTGCCTCACTGATTTTAGCCAAAAATTAAAGATAACCATAGAATTTCTTTAGTTCTAAGTTAACTCCATTACCCAGTTCAGAGGATGTTTCGTTGAATCTAAGGCAACAGTTTAACCTGAACTTGCCATTCAGGAACCCATGGGATTGGGCAGGTTGTTAAATTGCCCCTGTAAACTCTGAAATTTGAAAGATGACCCAGAAAGAGCTTTCAAAGGTTTTGGAGCGGTATCAATTTCTCTGCTTAAGTACACCTGTTGTGTTTGGTGTTCAATGTCTAGCAAGGGGTCTACCAAACGACTTGTGACTTGTCCAAACCAGGATCTTTATTGAATCACATGTGGTCAGATAGCGATCTGTTACAGAGCAAGAGTACATTGTACTCCCATGGAACTACCCCTAGGCACGACTGTCCTCATATATATCTTATAACCGATTCTCGATCACTGGATGATCCCGCACTTTTATCTGAGTGCCATGTCACATGACCCCTGTCTGGAGACTGCATAGTTGGTCTGTATCGCCACCTCCTGGTTGGAGGTCGCACCACCAGCCATCTACAATACTGTTTACAGGCATATCACCACAACACCCACTGAAATACCAAAAGTATATGCACTAAATCTGCCTCATGTTTGGGCATAATTCTCCAGCTGCCTCTGCGGTGGAGGCGACTTGCTGTTGGCCGCCAGCGGGATCTTCCAGGCCCACCCAAGTCAATGGCGATTTACATTCCCCACCCATTCCCCAACAGTGGGGGTGGCCTTCGGCACGACCGGAAGATCCTCTGGCGGAAAGGCTGAAGAACTCCTTTATTTGTCTTCCAAAATGTTAATGCCATTATAAAACCACGCATTTAACCTAACATTCTCCAATGAAAAATGTCCCTGAATCCATATATTGCCTCTGTGCCTTAGTTTTGGAGCTATTATTCGTTCAATCAAGCTCAATAATTTCCTAATATTCCCCAAATACCAGCAACAGTACATGTTTATCAGAAGTGTTGGTTTTGAGATTTAAAAACATTTTTCTCAGTGTGACATGGGTATTCCGTGACTCTCATCTCACATCTTTTATATCAATTGGTGCTTCAGTGCTCAACCTGCACTCTTCGCTTAGTTATTTGCTGGCTCACAAAACTGTATATAGAAATTACTTATAGACACAATAGAAAAATGCCTGCATGGTTATTACTTTCAGCTCGATTTCATGAATATGAAAAATGTGTTATCATGCTAACTGCAGGTAACCGAAATGGATCCGAATAGCCCACAAGAACTCTTCAAATTTCAAGATGGGGACTTTGACAGCAACAACTGGGGATGACAATTTGTGGCAACTGTGATCTCATGATGGAATAGACTACCTCATAACAAGCATGGGGCTGGAAAAAAGGAAAAGGATTTCAGATATGCATGATAAAAGAGCACATCACTGCTAATTTGCAAGAATAATTTCATACACATTATAGAATGTAATACTTCAGTATCTTAGTGATCTTGGGGGTGGTTTGAGCCCGTGTTAGCCGTCAACGAGAATGGCAATGTGGGTGAAAAATCTACCAAGAAAGTGGCTAGGAGCAGGTGAATCCACAAACTTGACACAGGGGATGACTGTGAGATCCCTGGGTGAGGTCTCGTGAGGTGCTGCCTGTATTGGTAGAGCGGGGGACTTTGACAAGGGGTGTCCCCAACTTCGTGAGGGCACAAGACCCTCACACAGGGGGGAAGACGAATGTAGTCAGAATGAACCTCCATAATTAGGCAGCACTTTGTTGGGAGGGGCAAATTTGGGGAACTGTGTGACAGGGGAGGGAATGAAGTTCATTGGAAAGGCACTCACATCGGGGTGCTGTGCATGGGTGGTAGTTCCAGATTCTGAGAATGTTGGGGGTCAGGGCATTGTCAGGACTCCTCACCAATAACTTTGTTGTTCTCTTTGTTGCAGTTTTTGTAAGAAGTCTTACAACACCAGGTTAAAGTCCAACAGGTTTGTTTCGATGTCACTAGCTTTTGGAGCGCTGCTCCTTCCTCAGGTGAATGCTGTGGAGATGCCGGCGTTGGACTGGGGTGAGCACAGTAAGAAGTCTTACAACACCAGGTTAAAGTCCAACAGGTTTGTTTCAAATCACTAGTTTTCGGAGCGCTGCTCCTGCCTCAGGTGAATGCCTGGCTACCATCGACATTTCAGTTTTTGATTAGAGAATCATGGAGCCAATCAAGCTGGCAGTTCTTTTCATAGAACCAGAATTTACAGCACAGAAGGAGGCCATTCGGCCCATCGAGTCTGCACCGGCCTTTGGAAAGAGCACCCTACCTAAGCCCACACCTCCACCCTATCCCCGTAACCCAATATATCCCCACATAACCTTTTTGGACACCACAGGCAATTTAGCATGGCCAATCTGCCTACCTTGCACATCTTTGGACCGTGGGAGGAAACCGGAGCACCCAGAGGAAACCCACGCACACATGGGGAGAACGTGCAAACTCCGCACAGTCAGTGACCCAAGCCGGGAATCAAACCTGGCACCCTGGAGCTGTTAAGCAACTGTGCTAACCACTGTGCTACCGTGATAGCTATCGAACAGCAGCGACATCAATGTTCTGCTGCACGCAGCCAGGGCCAGCGCTTGGCAGAGGAGGGGGAGAGGGGATTGGGGCGGCCTTGCCAACATAGCTTAAGACCATAAGACCATAGCTCATAGGAGCAGAATTAGGCCATTCGGCCCATTGCGTCTGCTCTGCCATTCAATCATAGCTGATATGTCTCTCATCCCCATTCTCCTGCCTTCTCCCCATAACCCCTTATTAATCCAGAACCTATCTATCTCTGTCTTAAAGACACTCAGTGATTTGGCCTTCACAGCGGACGCTTCGCTGCGTCATCAGTGTGGGAGGTGGGAGAGACGTAACGCTGCCGTTCGTACACTGCCCAGGGATGAAGCACTGAGTGTGCATGAGGGTTTGGCGATATAAAGTTATAGCATGGAGGTTCTTTATACCTGAACAAAATGATTTTTAATATAAGTCCGTTTTTATTATACTGATTTTTCTCGACTCGTGTCTTCGTCCACTCATGCCCACTAGATGCCTATTGTTTCTTAGCACTCCTGACCCTGCCGCCTCTTGTAGGTGACTCCCCATGATCCACAACTAAGTTTGATGTGGCCTGCTAATTTCCACACCCTGTTGCCCGAGATGACCTTGGCAGGCGTTCCCTGGCGCTAGGGCACCTTGAGTGTCCCCACCTGTTTTCGGGCTGCACGGGTATTGCAGTGCTGTCCTTCTCAGTGTGCAGGGCTGGGGGGTTGTTGGACACAGGGAGGGAGGTGTCAGATAGGCTGGACACCCCAGGGTCTCCTGAGTCGAAGGCCACGGGCTGCGGTCGTGATGACCATGTTCCCTTCAGGTGCTCGGGGGCCCCTGGGCTCCTCCATGATATAGAGGGGCAGTGAGATCCAGAATCCTGCCGTCCTCTGGCGCTGACACTAATGCCTGCACCTTGTAGTTGAAGCTCTGCACCAGGTAGCTCATTCCCTCAGCCATAGAGGTCATGATCTGAATCATGAACAGCCCCACCATGGAGTGCACTTCCTGCACCAAGGTCTCAACTGCAGACCCCACTCTTGCAGTGTTGGCCTCTTTGTGTCAGAATGACGGCACCATCTCCTCAGAAAGTAGGCATTGGGACTCCCTCAGTCGGCCATGCAGTATGAGGAGGGATGTTCTCATCCCTTTCTGGTGCTCGGGACTCTGCAGTTATAGCTCCAGCAGCTCAGGATAATCACACCCAGGGCCGTGTCGTCGGCCTGGGATTCTGCTGAGTCTCTGACCCCGCGCTGGGTCGGAGAATTGCCGGCGGGCCACGCGAATCGCGCCACGCCGCCCTGACGCCGGCACGCAGAGCAGAGAATTGGCGCCATTGGTGCCGCTGTAGTTGGCGCGGCGCCGGTCGCGGGCCGCTCTATGCGGCCGACCCGCCGATTATCCGACCCAGATGGTCTGAGTGGCCGTAAGAAACGAGCCAAGTCCTGCCGGCGCCGTCCCAACCTGCTCTGGGCCGGCGGGACCTCGGCGTGTAAGGGTCGGGTGCCGGCCTTTGGGGGGGAAGGGGGGGTCCGACCTCGGGGGGGGGGGGGGGGGGGGCCTCCAATGTAGGGGCCAGAAATAGTTGTGGGAGCGGCCCGTTTTACGACGGCGTTTACAATGGCGTGGACACTCTGCCCCGGGATGGGAGAATCCCGCCCCACCTGGGGTCCGACTTCCCTTCCAGGTGCCAGATTGCTGGGACGTCTCTTCCTTCGCCCGCTGTGGTTTATTGGGACGTGTGAGGTGGCAGGGAGAGAGATCACTGTGGAGGTGTGATGGGCGCAACGGGAGACATGAGAAGGCCGACTTACCTTGGCTGCACGTGGAAGATCATTCATCTTCTTTCAGTACTGTAGTCCCATCCACTTATGGAGCGAGCTGACACTCACTATCGTGGCCACAGCCTCCCAGTTGGTGACCTTGTTTGCTGGATGTCTGCTCGATGGTGGGTACAGGATCTCCGCTTGACACATCCAGAAGTTTGGTGAGGGCTTCATCTGTGAAATGTGGTGCTGTCTTCCAGGCAGCCATTCCTCCGGCTGGACTTGGAATAGGTGTTGGGGAGGCGTTAAAAGTAGCGCCCCACTGATTGCAGAGATTACTTTTTATCACGGTGAGCAAAACAGAGGCAAGTCGCTACGGGCGCGGCGTGAAACACGGGGAGAAATTTGTTTGTTAAAGTGGCTGAAAAAATGGCGGCTTTTCCTGCTGACAGCAATAGCAATTCTCTCCAGTTTTCTCGACAGGACCGGCACTGAAAAAATATCGGAAAATCCTATCCCTTGTATGTAACCAGTTAAATTGGGTTAAATATCATGCAGAACTAAAACATCTGCCAATATATTAGAGATTTGTTTCAGTCTATTTGGTGTTCCAGTTGGAAAGTTTTGCCAAAATGAATAAGTGTTTGCATAAAACACGTTCAGTCGTATAAGAGTGCATGAGTGGTCCTTCAATTGTGACGAATTAAACACTGATTATATTTTGCAGACACAGGTATTATTGTTGGAGTATTATTTTTGGTTTCAAGACAAAGCTTTGGATCTGGTTGGGCAAGCATGCTAAATTCACCCACAAGATTTTCAATGTAAGATTCAACCATTGGGCATGCATTCTGAACCATTATATCAAGAAGGAAAATCTTATTCAAATTTACCCGTCTCTGACCTCAGGGTCAGCGACTTCACTTAAAGCACTGGAAGGCAGTCATAAGCTTAATAAGAGAATGTAAATATTTGATTGCTATGATCTGTGAAGGAGTATTGCTGATCTTCTCAGCTATTGTCAGAGTTCTTCCTCGGAAGCTAAGGAACATGCACCAGGTCCTAAAACAATTCCAGAGTTGGAGTTTGTTAAAAGCCAACGAGACAAGCAGAACTAAGTTGTGGCAATGGACTGCAAAGTTAGCTGTTAGTTATCCTGATTTAATGTTTAATTCATTGGAGTTCGGTGGAAGCCAGATCTCCCGCTACTGGGGATTTGTTTAATATTAATTGCCATGATTTTTAAGAACTAAACCCAAGGCTTATCAGAAATGCTAATCTTGCTTCTGGGTGGGTGGAGATGAGGGCAGAATCTTTCAGATCCAGCATTTGTTGTAAGTTAGTCATGGAGGGTGGGGGTGGGGGTGGAGGGGAGGAAGTTGCCAGGAAGACAGCACCACATTTCACAGAGGGAGCCCTCACCAAACCTCTGGACGGTGTTGAACAGAGGTGTGGCATCCTCTGTCTGTGATCGGGAAGATGTCCAGTAAGCAAGCTCACCGAGCCTGCCTGGGAGGCTCTCGCCAGGACAGTGAGTGTCAGCTCGCCCGGCGGGACTACAGCGCTGAAAGAAGATGAATGACCTTCCTCATGCAGCCAGTCTGCCTCTTCAAGTCTCCCATTGCATCCCTTCAAACACCCATCATACCTCCACGGTGATCTCCCAGACACCTTTGGGGTCCCAACATGTGTCATGGTGCCCTCACCCCCTCTCTCACTGCCCCTCACATGCCCACTCTCACTCACCTCCCACTCACGCCAGACTTCATCACCATTTGACCTGGCAGGACCCCAGCTGACACTCACCCCATCTGTCAAGCACAACTGGCACGAGTGGGCACAGTGGTGTTATAAGACTTCTTACAGATAATATGGACATTGATGGAGGGGGTAGGACGTTCTACATGGGCTGGCTTAGCACAGTGGACTAAATCGCTGGTTTGTAATGCAGAACACAGCCAGCAGCACGGGTTCAATTCCTGTACTTGCCTCCCGGAACAGGCGCCGGAATGTGGCAACTAGGGGCTTTCACAGTAACTTCATTGAAGCCTACTTGTGACAACAAGTGATTCTTATTATTATTAGTAGTAGACCCTCGGCTGGTAGTGACTCTACCGAGGCTCCGTTGTCTGTGTACCTGCTCCAGGACGATCAGTGGGGCCCTCTGCCTCCTCTGCAGGGTGCTGGTCCTGGCCACGTGCTGTGGCACGTTGGTGTCGCTGCTGCTGTCCGATCACAATCAAAAGAACTGTCAACTTGACTGAAAGGAAGCGAACATCAAAGTGAGTGCTGAGGTGCTCTGACAATGTTCTGACCCATAACCCTCTCCAAATCTGGGACATTCATCCATGCACATCCTCCTGTGTGAGTGCTTTCCAATGAGCCTCACTCCTGCCCCGAACAAGTAATAGCCAATTAGCCACAGTTGCCCCTCTCAGCTCCATCTGAATGACTGTTGAGAGCCAATTCGCCGACCAGGATTCCTCAGCCAGGCAAGGATTCCCGAGTAGACAAATTTGGTCCTGCTCTGGGTGAAAGGCCTGAACTCCTCCGGGAAGGGGTCCATCCGCCACGGACTGGCCAGGAGTCCGGGACACTTCGCCCTGTTGATCCTGGCACAGGATGCAGAAGAGGACAGAGCCTGGCACTCGTGCATCCTCCGCAGGTCAGCAGGGTCCATGAATCTCTGAGGAGCAGGTCATTGGCATAGGCCAGAAGGGCCACCCCGATGCCGGGCCCAATCCTGACAACTCCTCCGCAAGAGACACAGGAAAGGCTCCACACAGATAGATCCTGTTGGTCAGCCAAGGGGCAGCACTCCTCTCTCAAAGCGAAGGGCCACCGTCAATGACCCGTTAGCCTAAATGAGACACTCTGCAGCAGTGTACAGCTGCTGAATCCGGCTGACGAAGTGTGTCCCAAAGCTGAATGCCCGCAGAGTTCTGAATAAGTATTTGTGATCCACCATGTTGAACACCTTCTCCTTGTCGAGGGACAGGAAGATGCTTGACAGACCAGCCCTCTGGGAATGGTAGAGCAGGTCCGGCCTAGGACCATATAGGACTGGTCAGGATGGAGCATATGGCCCAGCATGATGTCAAGGCAGGAAGGCGTTGCTTTGGCAAAGATTCTGTAATCCATGCTGAGGAACACCATAGAGTCCTGACATTTGGAGAATGTCAAGTACACCATTAGGGGTTGGGAGAGGGGTTCCACCTAAGATGGCAGCCATTCATTTCCTTTTTTAAAGAGTTAGTCAGCTGTTAAGGGAGTTTATAGTTTATTGTTGGGGGGTTAAGATTGGATGCGTTCTTGATTGTTGATTGTGCTCTTTTTATATTGTAATTTGAAGCATCTGGGGCGGGATTCTCCGCAATCGGCACGATGTCCGCCGACCGGCGCCAAAAACGGCGCGAATCAGTCCGGCATCGCGCCGCCCCAAAGGTGCGGAATTCTCCGCATCTTGAGGGGCCGAGCCCTCACCTTGAGGGGCTAGGCCCGCGCCGGACTGAATTACGCCCCGCCAGCTGGCGGGAAAGGCCTTTGGTGCCCCGCCAGCTGGCGCGGAAATGACTTTGCCATGCGGCGCATGCGTGGGAGCATCAGCGGCCGCTCACGGCATCCCCGCGCATGCGCAGTGGAGGGGGTCTCTTCCGCCTCCGCCATATGGAGACCATGGCGAAGGCGGAAGGAAAAGAGTGCCTCCACGGCACAGGCCCGCCCGCGGATCGGTGGGCCCCGATCGCAGGCCAGGCCACCGTGGGGGCACCCCCTCGGGGCCAGATCGCCCCACGCCCCCCCAGGAACCCGGAGCCTGCCCGTGCCGCCTTGTCCCGCCGGTAAGAGAGGTGGTTTGATTCTCGCCGGCGGGACAGGCATTCCAGCAGCGGGACTTCGGCCCATCGCGGGCCGGAGAATCGCCGGGGGGGGACCCGACAACCGGCGCGGTGCGATTCCCACCCCCGCCGAATATCTGGTGCCGGAGAATTCGGCAACCGGCGGGGACGGGATTCATGCCAGCCCCCGGCGATTCTCCGACCCGGCGGGGGTTCGGAGAATCCCGTCCCTGTTTTATATTTTATTATTATGTTATTTTGTTCAAATGAAAAGGTTTTCAATAAAAATACTTTAAAAAAAATCCATGCTGAGGGGGAGACCGGGCGTCAATTTTCAAGCAGACATAGATCCCCCATTTTTGGGAAGTAGGGTAATGACGGCCTTGCGCCACGAAAGGGGCATCCCCCCCGTTGCAATACTTTCCCCCAGGACCCTTGCGTAGTCGCTCCCCAGGATGTCCCAGAATGCCCTGAAGAAGTCCACGGTCAGTCCGTCCAGCCCAGAGGTCTTGTCCCTGGAGAGGCTGTCGAGGGTGCCGTTTTGATCCCCCAGGCTGATAGGGGCGTCCAGCTTTCGGGCACCCTCCAGGCCAACCTGCGGCAGGTCCGCCCACAAAAGTCTGCGAGCATCTTCGCTGGACAGAGTCGGAAAGAAAAGGGTAGTATGTAAAAGATGGGCATGGGATCTGATGCTCTCCAGTTCTGAGACAAGGGATCCTGTCATTGGCCAGCAGCATAATGAGCTGCTGATGGACCCCATGTCTTTTTTCCAGCGAGTAGAAAATGGGGGTGCCATTGCCCAGGCCCTTAAGGAATTTGATCTGCAATCTCAGGTATATGCGGCGGGACCCAATAAGTTACAGGTCCGTCAGCGAGCCCTTCTTCTCTTCATAAACCAACCATAGGGCCAGGTCCTCATCTTGACAGAGATGTGACTCCAGATTGTGCACCCTCTTCTCCTCAACCCTGGTTTCCATCTCATTTTCGACCCCCTCGCATGCTCTTACCTATGTCCCACCACAGACGCAAGGAGGTGAAGTCTCCCTGCTTCCTTCTCCAACCAGCCCAGAAGCAACAAAACGGGTCCAGGAACCGCTCGTCCTCCAGCAGGAGGTTGTTAAAGTGCCAGTACCCAGACCCTGCCCGAGCACAAGACGGGGTGAGTTCCGCCCACGCCATGCAGTGATCCAAGTCCAGGCACCTACTGCACAGAAGCCGAGAGAACGCGGGGCAGATATGCCTTTGAAATGTAAAAGTGGTCGATTCTGGATGCTCCTCCGACTTCAGGTCTCACGAAAGTGAACATGCTGGAGTCAGCATGGAGATGTCGCCAGACATCCATCAAGTCGAGGGACGCGACCAGGTCCTTCAACTTCACCACTGCTGGGCACCAAGATGATCCCTGGCCTTGAGGGTGCAGAGCTCTAGAGGACGATGCACTCGCCTGCGTCGCTGGAGCTGAGAAGGGGAGGGGTCTCGTATAATGGTGTCTGCCTTCCTGAGGTAGCGAGAGGTGTATACAGAATCAACGTGGGGGTGGCAAGCTTGTGCGATGCGTTGGGCTGAGTTCACCTCCCACAAGTCCCGAAAGATGTGTTTGTTAGGTGAATTGGACATTCTGAATTCACGCTCCGTGTACCCGAACAAGTGCCAGAGTGTGGTGACAGGCTTTTGACAGTAACGTCATTGCAGTGTTAATGTAAGCCTACTTGTGACAATAAAGATTGTTATTATTTCTCTACAGTTATGTACCGAAATGTCCAATGTATCAGACATGCACATCAGAGGGTCAGCAGGCATTTCTACTGTTCTGCATTCCGATTAGCACAGCTCACTATTACCCTTAACAGATTTTTTGAAATATTTAGACCACATAGGAAGCTATTTACATTTATCAAGAAAACAAAGTTAATGGTTTGAGACGGTTGCATTATTGCAGCTGGTGATTACATGGCAGGGCTGAGTGTAACAGAGTAAAGAAAGAAATCTCAGGGGATAGAATAAGTTCATAATCACGAAACTTGACAGTGCTATAAATTACCTCTTGAAGGCTTCAACATTAATGCTCTGCTGCTGCCCCTCAATGCATGTAATTCAAACCTATTCTAATTCAAAGTTGCATAAAATACCATTGCACAATCCAGTCCTGGGCAGTTTCTATAATGAGCGTCTTTCAATTCTCCCAAGAGGCATTTCATTTGGAATAATGGCTACTTAGAAGTTGGTCTTTTTTTTCCAATTTCAACAGCAACCCCCCCCTCACCCACCCCGCCAAGCCCCCGCACACACCCTCGTCATACGATACCTTGAGAAACAGAGGACACCAAACCAATCATTAGAAAAGCCATTGAAAATAATTAAAATTGTTAAATCAATGAAAGTAGCTCCATTTTCAAGCATGCTGCCAATGATTTTTTAACTCAAAGTACTTCTATGAATCAATGGCTAATAGTTGTCAATAGAATATATATGTCACTACAGCTGATGATGCTGAAAATGGGTTGAGATGAAAGATATAACAAAGCGGGCAGCAAATCTTCATTTTGCAACATGGATTTTCGTTAAAAGTGGATTAAAATTCTAAAACAGAATTGACCTTGACTCACTGAGAAGCAAGCATAAACAGATAGGCACATTCAAATCCAGCCTGAGACTTAAGGAAGACTCCCAGACAATGGTATTTTCTTATAGGAATTAAGTTAAAAATTTACTCCATTTCATCTTCAACATCAAAACTGCTTCAATTGGTTATTTATCTTATTTGCTATCCGCGAGACTTTGCAAATTGGCTGTCCCTTTTGCCTACATGACAGCAGTGGCTGCGCTTCAAGCATCATTCATCACCTGTGAAGTGCTTTGACACATCCCAATGGCGATTAAAAATGAAAATCTTTCATTCCAAACGCCATTTAAAAAAATTCAGTATGAACTTTCATGACAGAAATCGATTCTGAAGGAGCTGAATGTTGCAGGTCTGGCCAGTTGGGTAATTATCAGGACAAGGTTCAGCACCAGGGCGGAGCTTGCCCAAAGAACATGACATTGGGAACAGAACCTAGTATGAATTTAGTTTAGATACTTCAATGAGGCTGGCACTGGCCATCATGGCGGACTAACATAACCTGAAATTTCCTGCACAGTAAGATGTGGCTTGCTGTGCTATACACAAGTAGGCCTGCAGGCTTGATTCCCAACCTGCATTCACCATGTAAGGCCCCATTGGCATCATGGAGCCTCAAAATCAGGACAACTCCATTTTGTTTCCAATTTCCTGATTTTTTTTTCAGAGAGGACCTTTTCAAATTCTACTGGGTGTAGTCTTTGATGATCTTTTTCCGCTTGCCATTTTTGTATGTGTGCATGTTCTTAACTTTCTCATGCAGTGGGGAGCACACAGTGATTGCAGAACTGAGTGTAGCATTAACAGAGAGCTAACGCTACTTGGTGATGGAGAATGTGCATAATGCTGAGAAAAGAGATGTGCTGTCCAAGGTTGTTGTCCTCCATTCATCAGGACAGCTTTGAAAGAGTAACAAATCTCAAAGGGGACAACAATGAAAAGAGGATGCAGATTGGTTGGCAAGTGGAATCTGATTGTAGAATGCACCAGGGAACAGTTAACTGCCAAGCTTCTGTTTAAATTCTAAACAGGCAGGTCAACGCTGATTGGTCAAAGCATTGCCATGGGGAATCAACCAGGGAATGACTCTCGCCCAATCTTTTGATTGCTTGAAAAAGGTACAATGCGTGGACATGTTCTTTCAAATATATGCAGCTTCTAGCACATGTAAGTGAGATGCATTGTGATCTTGACTGATCATTTTAAATTGATTGTTGATATAATTCCTAGCACATCGGGTCAGGATTGTAAATGTTGTCCAATCGTGGAATCAGATTCGAAGTTTGCAAGCAAGGGCTGGTTGAGTACAGCTAGTATTTTGCCTGTTGCGAAAAGCCGAAGGGAAGTGCTAGTTGATACGATCCACCAGTTGTTGGGACAGACAGCTTACATACCTGGCACCACACCGACACTGAATTCATTTACCACATTAATTATTTGTGTGCTAGGCTGGACATCTTTTTGGCTTGATGGCAGGATCCCGTCAGTGGAGAATACCACTTCCACTTACAACATGTGGAACTGTAGGAATCCAATGTGTATAACGAACAAACAGTGAAGGCAGGCTTGGGGTAGACGTGAATAGAGAACCCATTGGCAAACTAACACATCGACTAACACTGCTTAATTTCAAAGGTGAATTTCAGTGCAAGGTGGAGCCCATTAAGGCATGTAAGGAAATTATTATATGCAACTGCAGATTAAATGGAGCAAATATATCATCTACATTTGGAGATATGGGAGGGGTAGGAAGTCAGTCATTCCATTGAAGATGTGTTCCTCACCGATAAAGGTGTTGGTGAGAGCTGGGACAAGAGCAGACCCCGTAGTATTCCAGTTGAAGTATTGGTCTGGATTTCAAAGGGGGTTCGGATCTTTATGCCTGGACAAATTTTGGGTCCTGACCTCACTCTTCAACTGTGCAGCTTATGCAATACTACTTTTAATTACAAATGGTCCAATTGGGCAGGATGTGAGCTCAAAACTCAATTAACGCTGCTGCAAGTCTCCAGGAGCTGTCTGCCAGCCCCAACAGCAAAGGCAAGCATCAGCCATGATGGAGCTTGCTGCTTCCTTGCCAAAAAGTTTAGTAGCCCCTCAGAGGGCAAGTAGCATTAAGGCAACGAGAGGTAGTGCGAATGAGTGACACTGAGGTAATGTACATGGTCCAGCACCAGGGACCAATAATTTTCCACATTGAAACAAAACATTTCCTTCACTCTGCTGCACACCTGCACCAGATGTTTGGGTTCATTGAAATCTTCATTGAAGTTACAGTTCCCTGTTAATTGTGTCCCTGTTCCTCACCCTGCCCTCACATTGAAAATTTCAGACAATGCCAAAGGCATTGAAATTCAGAGTCAACCTCTGAGACAGCAATTTTAAAATCACACATGGTCCTGACCCCACTGGCAATTGGAAATCTGAGCTTTTATGTCTAACTCCGGATACTGCATTTTAGGAAAAGTGGAACGACTGGATTCGTGCAAAGTATCCTTCGATTCAAAATTAGCATAAAATAGGTATGGATTGTATTCCAATGGAATTCTAGACTCCTGTACTCCGTTCTAAATCAGATGCATTCCGTAAAGTCTGGGACTCCCTATCTCAAATTTATAGGCGCTGCTCTGTCTGACATGCTCCAGTAAGGTTTTACATGAGCCGCGTTGTAAGTCTTGATTTCACTATATATAAAGGTATGCATTCTGTTATATCATTTTACCATTTTTGTATGGCTTTATAATTGTTCCCCCTCACTCTCTGACAGACCCGTTGTGCAATTAGAG
Source organism: Scyliorhinus torazame (assembly GCF_047496885.1). Classification (NCBI taxonomy): domain Eukaryota; kingdom Metazoa; phylum Chordata; class Chondrichthyes; order Carcharhiniformes; family Scyliorhinidae; genus Scyliorhinus; species Scyliorhinus torazame. The sequence goes on from NC_092707.1 coordinate 62,204,121, forward strand.
GCACTAGTTCTTAAGGACCATAGTTCTGACATGATCCTGCCTTTCTCAGTTCTTATGTTTGCAGACATAATTGTTCGATACTGTACCAGCTTGTCTTTTGAAAGTTTGTTGCATTATCTGTAAAAACCATAAAACTCAAATAAAAATATATCTAAAGGAAATGTGTCTTCTTCTTCGGCGACCATTCGCTCACGAGTGTGATTTTCCACCTAAGAAACTACGTGTTACTGGTCATGTGTTCTGTGGGTTCTTGCGTGACTGATAAGCCCGATCATATTGCCCCATCTTCGACCACACACTTGACAGATGTTTCTGTGAGGTGGGGTCGGTCCTTGGACTTGAGATCGCTGGCATTCCTTTCTCAGACTTTTTCTGGACCTCCTCCTGCCATTGGGTGTCCTCAAAGAATTGTGCCCCTTCAATCAGGAGGTTCCTCCAAGTAGGTCTGTTCTGAGCAAGGGTCTCCCAGGCATTGATGTCTATGTTGCATTTGTTGAGGTAAGCCCTTCAGGTTGTCTTTGAAGTGCTACCTTTGTCCGCCTCTAGTTTGGAAACCTTCCTTGAGCTGGGCGAAGATTGCTGTGGTAGTCGGGACTCTGACATCCTAAGTACATGAGTGGCCCAGCGGAGTTGGTTTCAGATAGTCATGGCCTCAATGCTGGTTCTCTTGGCTCCTTCAAGGACACTGATGTTAGTATGCCTGTCCTCCCAGCTGATGCAGCAAATCTCTCAGACAGTGTTGATGGTACCTCTCCAGGGTCTTGAAGTGGCTTCTGTACATCGTCCAGGTTTCTGAACCAGATAGAAGAGTTATGTAATGGCTTTCGAGAGGTTTCAAAAAAATTAACTAATGATGGCTCCAAGAATGAGAGACTTTAGTTTCATGGTTAGATTGGAGAAACTGGTGTTATTTTATTGAAGTGTTGTAGAGGAGAGTGGGCAGGGAGAACCTGTTCCTTGTCAAAAGGATCAAGAACCAAAGGGACACAGATTTAAAGTGATTAATTAAAGAATCCAAGGCAACTTGAGTAAAAGCTTTTTCACTCAATCAATGGTTAGAATCTGGTGGTAGGTTCAATCATAGGTTTTAAAAGGAAATTGGATTAGTGGCTGAGCAGAAGAAAATTCAAAGCGATGGGGAAATAGCAGGAGAAAGGAAGCTTGCTAATTTGCTCGGGCCAACGGCTGACACAGACTCAATGGCTAAGGGTTACAGCTCACAAGACCATCAATATCTATGAATGTCAAGCAGTAAAAAATGGCAGATTCGCCTTTTTATAACTTTTCAGATTCAATCCTTTGTTTAGTAAAAGAAGGGTGGAACATAATGCTGAACATAAAGAGTAAGAATGAAGTTTAGCACCTCTTTAATAATTTGCAGCTGAAATGAGAAAAAGTTCACAAATTCATTGATTAATTTTAAAACTCATTTTGTTATCAAGATTTAGAGTCAACAAAATCACTTTCTGAAAGCCATTGTCAATATTCCTCGCCGTTATTATTGATGAACCAATGTTAACTGTATTAGGATTGAAACTCCACCATTCATCGCTAATTGCTGTTCTAATACATTTAGCAGCCTCCGAAACAGCTCAGTGTGTGCAATCATCATAGTTAGGCACCTACCTGTCTCGGGAAGATGATGGACTGTGCCCAGGGTGTGTGTCAGTTCTGGACTGAAGATCGTCTGTTGTGGCTGTAGAAGCCTAGTTGTGAGTGGCAATCCCCCTCCACAGCTGGCACTAACAAATAGCCTTGGCCCTTTTTATTCCTTTCCTGCGAACTCTCTCTTCCACCATTTGGTCAATCCTTTTACCCTCAGATTTTCCCATGCCCGCCCTGACTGCATGTCTCCAGGCAACGTGAACTATGATTAATACATATACAATTCCCACATGCCTACATGATCTGCCCACTATGAGGTGACTGGTGCAACAATTGCTTTTTAAACTGGGATCTACGTCTCTCCGTGGTTTGGTAGACCTGTTGTTGCCATTATCGGGTGTTTCCAAGCTGAGTTGTACAAAGCTAAAGGGATGAGGTTGGGAGAAGTCTCACTTAGGTGAAGGAGGAAAGGGAGGTGCCATATTTCAGTGAGGTATATTGAAGGCACAATTAGCCTAATCAGATCCCAGGGTACCAGGCAAGGAAGAATTTAAATAAAAGCTTCTCCTTATATAAATGTCTTTATTTGCATTCTTTCCTGATGTCTTCCCTCAGGCAGCACTGCCCAAAACAAGTCCATTTACCCATTTGATTCAATTTATGGGTCTTTGTTGTGCGTGGTTTGCCTGCCAGCCTTTTCCTCCATAATAAAAGCGATTGTACTTCAAAATTAGTTAATTACAAAGTACTTTGGAGACTCTGAGAATGCGAAAGGATGATGCAAGTTCTTTTTTTCTGTAAAACTGCCCAGATCAGCTACAATTTGGCTACTCCAAATAGAGGAAGAAACATTGACTAAAATCCCTGCCCTAATGAAGGTCGGTTACGCTTCACCATCTGCACCTCAACTCCATTTACTCTCCTTTGCTCCATGTCCCTTGATCTCTTGACCTATCAACACAGTCTCAGTCTTAAAAATATGAATTGATTCAGCAGCCGTACACCTAGCGGGCTCCAGATTTTCACCATCCTTGATATGAAAAGGCGCTTCCTGATTTCAGTTGGCCGAGCTCCATTTTAAAGATTATGCCACGTACCTTGTTCTGGGTTCCCTGCCAGAGGAAATAGTTTCTCCTTGTTTCCTGCTGCCTCTCTCGAGCTAGCATTTCCAAACTTTCATTCAGCCACCACACTTCGACTTTCTGGAACTTTCTTCCTGGCATCCCTCTGTCTTTACACCCTCTCATCGCTTAACAGACAATTCTAAATCTCCTGCTTTTGCCCATCCACCAACTCAACTCATTCCATTTTCCCCCTGACAGCTTGTTGATCATTGTTTTGTCCCTGTGGGTGAACATCTCATTTGGCTCTGATTAAAAGAAGATTTTGGGCCACTGGAGCTGACAGAGATAGTTTTATTAACCGAAATGAATATAAATACTGCAACCCAATTGCAAGAAATTGTACTCCCTCAAATGTTTGCTCACCGTTGGCAAGGAATCAGAGATGATGACCCCCCTCCTATCAATGATTATGGCACCCTGAATTGACCCGAGTTCTCCACCTAACTGGGGCTTAACATTCTTTAAATCAGATTCTTTCTGCATGACTTGCACAATTATCCACCATCACCTGCTCCCCTCCACCGCCAATGCAGCAATCTGCGGGGCCATTCTCCAACAGAGAGACGTTTGCTCCCTTTCATCCCCTTTTTTTGGACATTCTATCTGGAGGTATGTGATCTCAGGACCAATGTCTTCACAAGATCTTTAACTTACTGAGCAGATCTTGAGGCAGATTACACATCAATACATGCCTGTCTTTTTCTGTAAATTGCTACGTTAAGAGCTAAAACCAGTTGTCCTGGTGGTTTTAAACTGCTGTAATCAACTGTTTTAGGCTTATGGCCCCTGGTCCCTCCCCCATGAGTGTTTGCTTTCCAAATTGTCCTATTTTTTCCAAAGCATGCTGGACTTTGTTTTTGCGATTGTCTTTAACCCAAAACACTGTCAGACATTTCTCCTGTACGGAAATAAAACTATCCAATGATCCAACTGGAATGTGTATGTGGATGGAGATGTGATGAGACAGGACTGAGCTCAATATGACTCCCCTCCACACATAAATAGCCTCCCGGCGTCCACTAGCTACCTTCATACTTTAAGATGGGTCATTTACCTGAATGACAGGGATCTGTTACAGCCTGTCAGACTAACACAGCCATTTGTCTATAGGTCTATCAATCTGCAAAACCAGCTTTACACTTTGGAAGCGTGTTGAAAATACACTTTAGCACTTACTGAGGAAGCGGGGGCAGATTGGGAAGGGAAAACTAAACACAGGACCAACTAGACTTATTTTCCAGGCTGAATTTGTCAACAAAAATAAGCTGCACTTCAAAATTCAAAACCAAGCAAGAGAAATCAAACCTGCCGATGAGGCCATGTATGGAAAACTCAAATACACAGAGGGTGATCATAGAATCATAGAATGCCTACAGTGCAGAGGGAGGCTATTCAACCCATCGAGTCTGGACCAGCCCTCCAAAAGAGCACCCCACCTCGGACCTCTCCTTATCCCCGTAACCCAGTAACCCCTGGGACACTAATGGGCAATTAACCTTTTGGACACTAATGGGCAATTTAGCATGGCCAATCCATCTAAACTGCACATCTTTGGGAGGTGGGAGGAAACCGGAAGAAACCCACGCAGACACGGGGGGCGAAATTCTCCTACCCGCCCCGCCACATTTCTGCCCCGACCGGCCGGCGGGAGTCTCCGTAACACCGGCCGGTCAATGGGGTTTCCCATTGTGGGGCAGCCCCACGCCGTCGGGAAACCCCCGGGCGCCGGCAAAACGGAGACTCCCGCCGGCGGAGAATGACGCCCGGGGTCTCCACATCATTGTGACCTTGTTGCAGAAAGTGCTGGTGCAACTTTACGAATGGATTTGATGAACCCTGTTGCCTCAGTGAGTCTAAAATGTACTATTAATTCAGCTCTGCTCTCAGCTCTTATCACCCAAAGGTGAAATGATAATTTAAAACCACACAATAATATTGTTTCCTTTTTGCAATTCCTGCTTGAATATTGAAGACAAAAATGAACCTTGTATATAGAAAGTCTTGGAAATTCCTTGTTCTTTTGGCCATTTTTGTAGATGTACTTCTGAAGTCGCGATATATAATTGATCAACAGGTACTTGCTGCGTCGCTGAGTAAATTGGGTTCACCAATTGGGGTTTAGAGGAATGAGAGGTGACCTCATGGAAAGATGCAAAATTCTGAAGGGGCTTGATGGAATAGACACAGAGGCTGTTTTCCCTAGTTGGGGAATCTAGACCAGTGTGTGTGGGGTGGAGGCTGTCGCAGTGTCAGAATAAGGGGTCGATTGTTGACAACCGAGTTGAGGAGAAATTACTTCACTCAGTGGGCAAATCTTTGCCATTCTCTACCCCAGAGGGTTGCGGATGCCCCAACATTGAATATATTTAAGGCTGAGATGGATAGATTTTGTATCGCTCAGGGATTCAAGGGCAATGGATGAGAAAGTGGAGTTGAGGCAGACGATCAGGCTTTGAATGGCTCATTAGGCTCGAGGAACCGTATAGTCTACTCCTGCTCCTAATATGTTCTTTAATTCCTAACTCAGAACACGGAAACCCGAGAGAAGAGTACAAGACAACGTGATATTATAATTATTCCTTAATTTCAACAATGCTTAGAATTTTAGTGAATGTTCTATGATGCAAAGCATTTTCAAACTATTTGTTATTGATTAAGAAATAAATTATCGAAAGGTGTTTATAATAATTCTGACAAGGAATGCACTTTGAAATTCTCTGCCCTCTATTAACACACCTCAATGTTAATGAGGTATTGCAGATCTGACAGTGACATAGAAGCGTTAGCCCTTTGTGACTGAGCCATTGATTTTGATCAGGACCTTTGGAGACTTAATCAGTAAATTCAATAAGCACCAACCACAACGTGAAATAAAATTAAAGAGAGTGAGTGGTCGGATAAGAAAGAGTGACCTTACTTCACAAAAACTCACACACAAGCTTAAGGTACGGTGGCATTAATGTAATATAAAGACTTTGTGGATCACAGATTGGTTCAGATGGAAAAGGATCTTTGATTAATTTGATTTGAAAATGGCAATTCTTCCCAATGCTGCATTAACTGGTTCAAATTTCATACACTCAAATAGATAACCCAGGGGGACAAAATCAATCCATGCCAACAGCACGGGTTTCCATGTTCTGAGTTAGGAAATGGGGTTGGCGCGATTTGACAGCCAATTTATTTGCCTGCACCGTTTTCTTTCCACTGAAGTTCGTAGTTTTTCTGCAAACCCATTTCCTAGTCTCACTGTCGTTTTAGAACACAGAACAAAGAACAAAGAACATTACAGCACAGGAACAGGCCCTTCGGCCCTCCCAGCCTGCGCCGATCCAGATCCTTTATCTAAACCTGTCGCCTATTTTCCAAGGATCTACTTCCCTCTGTTCCCCGCCCGTTCATATATCTGTCTAGATGCATCTTGAATGATGCTATCGTGCCCACCTCCGCTGGCAAAGCATTCCAGGCACCCACCACCCTATGTGAAAAAAACTTCCCACGCACATCTCCCTTAAACTTTCCCCCTCTCACCTTGAAATCGTGACCTCTTGTAATTGACACCCTCACTCTTGGAAAAAGCTTGTTGCTATCCACCCTGTCCATACCTCTCATAATTTTGTAGAGCTCAATCAGGTCTCCCCTCAACCTCCTTCTTTCCAACGAAAACAATCCTAATCTACTCAACCTTTCTTCATAGCTAGCACCCTCCATACCAGGCAACATCCTGGTGAACCTCCTCTGCACCCTCTCTAAAGCATCAACATCCTTCTGGTAATGTGGCGACCCAGAACTGCACGCAGTATTCCAAATGTGGCCTAACCAAAGTCCTATACAACTGTATACTCTTGTACTCAATACCCCGTCCGATGAAGGCAAGCATGCTGTATGCCTTCTTGACCACTCTATCGACCTGCGTTGCCACCTTCAGGGTACAATGGACCTGAACTCCCAGATCTCTCTGTACATCAATTTTCCCCAGGACTCTTCCATTGACAGTATAGTCTGCTCTTGAATTAGATCTTCCAAAATGCATCACCTCGCATTTGCCTGGATTGAGCTCCATCTGCCATTTCTCTGCCCAACTCTCCAATCTATCTATATTTTGCTGTATTCTCTGACAGTCCTCCTCTCTATCTGCAACTCCACCAATCTTAGTATCATCTGCAAACTTGCTAATCAGACCACCTATACCTTCGTCCAGATCATTTATGTATATCACAAACAACAGTGGTCCGAGCATGGATCCCTGTGGAACACCACTAGTCACCTTTCTCCATTTTGAGACACTCCCTTCCACCACTACTCTCTGTCTCCTAGTGCCCAGCCAGTTCTTTATCCATCTAGCTAGTACACCCTGAACCCCATACGACTTCACTTTTTCCATCAACCTGCCATGGGAAACTTTATCAAATGCCTTACTGAAGTCCATGTATATGACATCTACAGCCCTTCCCTTATCAATTAACTTTGTCACTTCCTCAAAGAATTCTATTAGGTTTGTAAGACATGACCTTCCCTGCACAAAACCATGCTGCCAATCACTGATAAGTCTATTTTCTTCCAAATGTGAATTTATCCTATCCCTCAGTATCTTCTCCAACAGTTTGCCTACCACTGACGTCAAGCTCGCAGGTCTATAATTCCCTGGATTATCCCTGCTACCCTTCTTAAACAAAGGGATAACATTAGCAATTCTCCAGTCCTCCGGGACATCACCCGTGCTCAAGGATGCTGCAAAGATATCTGTTAAGGCCCCAGCTATTTCGTCCCTCGCTAGAACATAGAGTACAGAAGAAGGCCATTCGGCCCATCGAGTCTGCACCGATCCACTTAAGCCCTCACTTCCACCCTATCCCCGTAACCCAATAACCCCCCCTTTTTATTTATTTATTTAAAAAATAAATTTAGAGCACCCAATTAATTTTTTCCAATTAAGGGGCAATTTAGCGTGACCAATCCACCTAGCCTGCAATCTTTGGGTTGCGGGGGTGGAACACACGCAAACACGGGGAGAATGTGCAAACTCCACAAGGACAATGACCCAGAGCCAGGATCGAACCTGGGACCTCGGCGCCGTGAGGCAGCAGGGCTAACCCACTGCGCCACCGTGCTGCCAACCAATAACCCCTCCTGACCTTTTTGGTCACTAAGGGCAATTTATCATGGCCAATCCACCTAACCTGCACGTCTTTGGACGTTTTACTTAATTTTGGAATGAGTAAACCTGTTAATATTTTCCAAGTCATCAGAAAATAAAAACTGGCACTGTGAAAAACTCACAGTCAGTCCATGCCTTTGTTACCTCTAGATGTGACTACTTCACTCAGCCCATCGGGTGCGGAGCATCGGGGGAGGGCCTTCCAATGACGTGCCAATGCCGTTCCAACAGTGAGGTTCAAATCCCGCGTCGGTGGGCCTGTGCAAATCAGTCATTTGAACGGATTTGAATGCAATAAGTGGGTTGGACAATGCATGCTCCATCCCTCCGGCATGCTCCACCCCTCTTAGGTAGGCGTCACGTAGGCGTGAATTGGTGCAAGTCTTTACAAGCAGGGCCCAGGCGCCATGGCTGCTGAGGAGGAGCGAGAGGGTACGAAATCTCTCTAAACCAGTTGGGCTTGCTGGGAAATGGCCCGGACCGCAGGGAGTAGCGGGAAATGACTTGGGTCAAGTTTGTGCACTCAGGGTGTCCCCCTCGGGATCGGAGTGGCCTGGCTCAGACTGCTGTTGCTGCAGTATATGTTTTAGTAGCACCTCTTTGGTGCTACTTATAGGCCCCTGGCTGTTCATACTGATGACTGCTCACTGTGTCCTGTAAATGCTCAGAGAGCATCTGGTCATCTGGGAACACAGCCATCCAGCCCCTCTGAAAACCCTCAGATCCCAGCAGTATCATCATTGAGATGGCGTGCCCATGGTCAATCACTGACCCACCAGGTGTTGGCACTCCACAGAAGCACAGCTCACAGCAGAGGAAGCAGGGGAATAACAGAGCTCACCCCATACAAGGGATACATGCACCATGGCCTTTGGAACCCTCCCTGGAACACTGCCCCTCTCACAATAGAAACCTCATCATTGACACTATCAAGTAGCTCACCCCTCAGGACCATGAGCTGTCTGCAAACGCTGCCTGTCCACCACACCCTGCTCCTATCCATCCTGCCCCCGGCCAAGAAACCTGACCAACTCGCTCCACAACCTGTGTGTTACACCGCGGCCCCACATCACACAGTAGCTAAGGTCCCAGCAAACGCACACTTCCCTCGCTCACCCCAATCTGTAGGACCTGCCCGCACACAAGTCTCTATGCTTGAAGGTGACCAGGAGCACACATTGACCGTCTCCACCACACAACCAGTTTCCAAACTGGTGACATCATAATACACGGCCCACCCAGTCAGAGGTCCACAGTAGACCCCATTGGGACACACAGGACAGGGGCCGCAGAACCTTTTGCTGACATGGGTTGCAGTAGCCTCCGCTACCCCTTGATGTGACCATCAATTCACACGAGACGATTAGCAGAAGTGAACAGTGGTTTTAATAAGCTAGATCTGTGCCTGCCTGCGACAGCTCTGTACTGAGTGCCGCCTACAGGCTGCAGGTTTATATACCACCCCCCCCGAGGGGGCGGAGCCACAGGCAGAGCCCACAGGGGCATCAATATGATACAGTACCATACAGTGGTGAATTGCAGTAGCAATACATTCACCACATTCACCCCCTGTTAAAAATTGAAGTCCAGTGGGGGTGAAGTGGGCTCACATATCGAGTCTGTCCAGAGCCTTAATCGTCCTCTGTGATCGCCTCAGCTCCGGCTTCGCTGCGGGCACAGGTGTTGGACTCATTGACTCCGGGAGCGTGTTGTCTGGAGCTTCATCACGATGGGTCGGCGATGGGGGGAGGGGAAGGTGTAGGCGGTGTAGGGGCGGGGGCGGTGTTCGGTGTAGGGGAGCGGGCGTAGGTGATGGTCGCTGGAGAACCGGCGGATGCCAGATCCCGGAAGGAGACTGTATCTTGTCGGCCGTCGCGGTGTGCCACTTAGGCATACTGAGGGTTGGCATGTAGGAGCTGGACCCTCTCGACCAGGGGGTCGGACTTATGGTTCCTCACGTGCTTCCGGAGGAGGACAGGCCCCGGTATTGTCAACTAGGAGGGAAGCGAGACCCCGGAGATGGATTTCCTGGGGAAGACGGTCTTGAGGGGTCTCGTTCGTGGCTGGGCAGAGGAGCAACCGAATGGAGTGGAGCGGGTCGGGGAGGACCTCCTGCCAGCGGGAAACCAGGAGACTTCTAGACCGTAGGGCCAGAAGGACGGCCTTCCCGTCACGTTCTCCCTCTCCACCTGCCCGTTTACCCGGGGGTTGTAGCTGGTAGTCCTGCTCGAGGCAATGCCCTTACCGAGCAGGTACTGACGCAGCTCCTCGCTCATAAAAGAGGAGCCCCGGTCACTGTGGACGTAAGTGGGGAAACCGAACAGTGTTAAGATGCTGTGCAGGGCCTTAATGACAGTGGCGACGGTCATGTCGGGACATGGGACGGCGAAGGGGAAACGGGAGTACTTGTCAACGACGTTGAGAAAGTACACGTTGCGGTCAGTGGAGGGAAGAGGCCCTTTGAAATCGACGCTGAGGCGCTCAAAGGGGTGGGAGGCCTTCACCAGGTGTGCCTTGTCTGGCCGATGGAAGTGCGGCTTGCACTCCGCACAGACTTGGCAGTCCCTGGTTGTGGTAAACCACTGTTGCACCTATATTAGGTGATGTATGGTAGGACCTGTACTACAAGTTCGCCGGTAGTCCCTGCCTGCCGGCCCCGCCCATTAGGCGGGGTATAAATATGTGTGTCCTCCGTGCAGCAGCCATTTCGTCATCTGTTGTGGGAGGCCACACATCTGAGAGCAATAAAGCCTCAGTTGTATTCAACTCTCGTCTTTGTGCAATTGATCGTGCATCAATTTATTGCTCTAAGATTTTCAGAAGATGGACCTCCGTATCAAGCTGGATCGCCTGCAGCTGGATCTGCAATCAAGCGATGCCAAAAAGGACTTTAATCACTGGCTAGCTTGCTTCGAGGCGTATATCAACTCAGCGACCACCCCTGTTCCGGAGGCTCAGAAGAGACAGATCCTGTACTCAAGGTTGAGCTCCAGCGTCTTTCCGCTGATCCAGGATGCGCCAAACTACGCCGACGCCAGGATGCTACTCAAAGAAAATTACGCCCAGAAGACGAACACGCTCTTCGCCAGGCACGTACTCGCCACTCACTCTTAACTCCCTGGTGAGTCCATAGAAGACTTCTGGCGGGCCCTAATCGCACCAGTCCGGGACTGTGACTGTCAGGCCGTTACGGCCACGGAACATTCAAACCTCCTTATGTGGGACGCTTTTGTCAAGGAGATTGGATCAGACCTCATACGCCAGCAACTTCTAGAGGGGGCCACGCTCGATCTCACAGAGACAAAGAAGCTAGCACTCTCTATGACGGTCACCTCGTGCAATATCCAGGCCTACACCCCCAGCCGCGCGGCCCACCCCTCCTACGCATCCCACAGACGGCCGCCCCCCTACCCAGCCAATACGCCTGCACCACGCGCCAGCCAGCAAGCCCCGGGGGTCCCCTATTGTTACTTTTGCGGCCAGCAGAAACACCCCCGCCAACGCTCCCGGCCCGCGTTGCCCTTTGTAAGGCTTGCGGTAAGAAGAGGCACTTTGCCGCGGTGTGCTAGGTCCGCGCAGTCGCTGCTATCACCCCCACCCCCTTCGTTTACGGACAATGGGCGCCGCCATCTTCACCTCCCCGGATCACGTGCGGCCAGTGTGCGCCGCCATCTTCTCTCCCTCAGACCACGTGCGGCCAGTGGGCGCCGCCATCTTCTCCCCCTCAGACCAAGCGCGGCCAGTGGGCGCCGCCATCTTCCCTTCGTACAACACGTGCGGCCCATGGGTGCCACCATCCTTTTCAACCCCTGCCATGTGCGGCCCATGGGCGCCGCCATTTTGTCCTCCCCAAGATCTTCAGGTGCCGCCACCTTGTCTCCCCCATGGCACATGGGCACCACCAGCATTCCAGAACCCGTGCCCCTCGGGCACCCGATCATCCGACACCAGCTACGACCAACCACGACTCGCCTCAGTGACCATCGACCGGTCTCGTCCGCACAACCTGGCTACCACATCGACCAGCGATAAAATCGATGGACACGTGACCTCTTGCCTGCTGGACTCCGGGAGCACCGAAAGCTTCACCAACCCGGATACAGTAAGGCGCAGCTCCCTCGCGGTACACCCCGCCAATCAAAGAATCTCCCTGGCCTCCGGATCCCATTCCGTGGCGATCCGGAGGTACTGTACGGATACACTCACGGTCCAGGGCGTAGAATTCAGGGACTTCCGCCTCTACATCCTCCCTAATTTCTGCGCTGCCCTACTACTCGGCCTGGACTTCCAGTATAACCTCCAGAGCCTAACCCTGAAATTCGGCGGGCCCCTACCACCCCTTACTGTGTGCGGCCTCGCAACCTTAAAGGTCGATCCACCTTCCCTATTCGCAAATCTAACCCCGGATTGCAAACCCGTTGCCACCAGGAGCAGACGGTACAGCACCCAGGACAGGACCGGCATCGGGTCCGAGGTACAGCGGCTGCTTTGGGAAGGCATCATTGAGGCCAGCAACAGCCCCTGGAGAGCTCAAGTGGTAGTAGTTAAAACTGGGGAGAAACACAGAATGGTCGTGGACTACAGCCAGACCATCAATCGGTACATGTAGCTCGACGCGTAACCCCTCCCACGCATATCTGATTTGGTCAATCAGATTGCACAGTACCGGGTTTTCTCAACGGTAGACCTCAAATCCGCCTACCACCAGCTCCTCATCCGTAAAGCGGACTGTCCATACACTGCCTTCGAGGCAGACGGTCGCCTCTATCACTTCCTCAGGGTTCCATTCGGTGTCACCAGTCTTCCAAAGGGAGATGGACCGAATGGTCGACCGGTACGGGTTGCGGGCCACCTTTCCGTACCTAGACAACGTCACCATCTGCGGCCATGATCAGCAGGACCACGATGCCAACCTTGCCAAATTTCTCCACACTGCCACTCTCCTAAACCTCACCGACAACAAGAAGTCCGTGTTCAGCACGAACCGCTTAGCCATCCTCGGCTATGTGGTCCAGAACGGTTCTGGGGCCTGATCCCGACCGCATGCGTCTCCTCATGGAGCTCCCCCTCCCCCACTGCCCCAAGGCCCTCAAACGCTGCTTGGGGTTCTTTTCATACTACGTCCAGTGGGTCCCAAATTATGCGGACAAGGCCCGCCCACTCATACAGTCAACCCATTTTCCCCTGACAGCCGAGGCTCAACAGGCCTTCGCCCGGATCAGAGCCGATATCGCCAAGGCCGGGATGATTCCGCCCAGTAGGCAGAGTGTAAATATGTGTGTCCTCGTGCAGCAGCCATTTCGTCAGCTGCTGTGGGAGGCCACACATCTGAGAGCAATAAAGCCTCAGTTGTATTCAACTCTCGTCTTTGTGCAATTGATCGTGCATCACTGGTCATCGGTCCTGACCTCCTCGGTGGAGTAGGGCAGGTTGCGTGCCTTGATGAAGTGGAGAAGCCGGGTGACCCGCGGGTGACAGAGGTCATTGTGGATGGCCCGAAGTCGGTCATCTTGCGCACTGGCGCATGTGCCGCGGGACAGGGCATCTGGGGGCTCATGATATCGTAGTTATAGGTGGAGAGTTCGATTCTCCACCTCAAGATCTTATCATACTTGATCTTGCACCGCTGTGTGTTGTTGAACATAAAGGCTACCGACCTTTGGTCGGTGACGAGGATGAACCTCCTACCGGCCAGGTAGTGCCTCCAATGTCACACAGCTTCCACAATGGCTTGAGCTTCCTTTTCGACAGAGGAGTGTCGAATCTCGGAGCCATTGAGGGTGCGGGAAAAGAAGGCCACGGGCCTGCCTGCCTGGTTAAGGGTAGCGGCCAGGACGACATCTGACGCATCGCTCTCCACCTGGAAGGGGATGGACTCGTCCACCGCGTGCATCGCGGCCTTGGTAATATCTGCCTTGATGCGGCCGAAGGCCAGGCGGGCCTCAGTCGTCAGGGGAAAGATGGTGGCTTTGATAAATGAGCGGGCATTGTCCGCATAGTTGGGGACACACTGGGCATAATATGCGAAGAACCCCAGGCATCTTTGCAGGGCCTTGGGCAGTGGGGAAGGGGGAGTTGCAGGAGGGGGCGCATGCGGTCGGGCCCTAGGACTCCGTTTTCCACGACATAGCCGAGGATGGCTAGTCGGGTTGTGCGGAAAACGCATTTCTCCTTGTTGTAGGTGAGATTAAAGGATTGGGCGGTTTGGAGGAACTTCTGAAGGTTAGCGTCGTGGTCCTACTGATCATGGCCGCAGATGGTGACATTATCCAAGTACGGGAACGTGGCCCGCAGCCCGTGCTGGTCAACCATTCGGTCCATAGTTCTTTGGAAGACCGAGACCCCATTGTTGATGCCGAAGGGGACCCTGAGGAAGTGGAAGAGGCGGCCCTCTGCCTCAAAGGCAGTGTAGTGGCGGTCTTCGGGTGAATCGGAAGCTGGTGGTATGCGGACTTCAGATCTGTCATGGAGAAGACCCGGTAGGGTGCAATCTGATTCGCCATATCCATTATGAGGGGAAGGGGGTACGCATCGAGTTGCGTGTCCCGATTTATGGTCTGGCTGTAGTCTACAACCATCCGGTTCTTTTCCCCGGCCCTGACGACCACCACTTGGGCTCTCCAGGGGCTATTACTGGCCTCGATGATCCCCTCCCTCAAGAGCCGCTGGACCTCCGACTTGATAAAAGTCCTGTCCTGGGCACAGTACCGGCTGCTCCTGGTGGCGACGGGTTTACAGTCGGAGGTGAGGCTACATACGGTGAGAGGGGGTAGGGGTCCGCCGAACTTCAGGGTCAGGCTTCTGAGGTTGCACTGGAAATCCAGTCCTAACAAGAGAGGAGCGCAGAGATGGGGGAGGACATAGAGTTTAAGATTGGCGTACTCGGCGCCCTGCATCGCGAGGTTTGCGTTACAGTACCCCCGGATCTGCACTGAATGTGATCCGGATGCAAGGGAGATTGCTTGGAACGCGGGGGAAATCTGGAGGGAACAGCGCCTTACTGTGTCCGAATGGATGAAGCTCTCCGTGCTCCCGGAGTCAAACAGACAGGGCGTTTCGTACCCATTGACCCGGACAGTCATCATGGAGTTCTTGAGGTGTTTGGGCCGTGACTGGTCAAGAGTGACCGTGCCGAGCTGCGGGTAGTTGGCGTGGTCGGTGATAGCGTGGTGATCCCAAGATGGCGGCCAAGGTGGCAGCCCCCGTCGGTCGCACATGTCGGGCGGCGTTGAAGGTGGCGGCCAAGATGGCGGCCACCATGAGTCGCACATGGCGGGCTGGATTGAAGATGGCGGCCAAGATGGCGGTCCCCATGAGTCGCACGTGTCGGGCTGAGTTAAAGATGGCGCCCCCCCCGGATAGCATGAGGCGGATGACGCGCCAGAAGCGGGTGGTACCGGCAGGCACGCAGCCACGCTGCGGGGCCTGCGGGCCCGTGAGTCTGTGAGTTTTGGTGGAAAAAGGTGTAGAGTTGGTTGAGGAAAGTTAAACTCCACCGGTGGTGCTGTTGGATGGATCCATGGACCAGAAGTGGATCGAGAAAGGGAGCTGTTGGAGCAAGAGAATCTTTGTGCGTCACTGGTGAAGATGGCGCAGGGTAAAGGGTCAGCCCTGCCTATCCAACGGTCAACGGAACAGCTGGTGGGCTTCTTAATTGAGAAACAAAAGAGAAAATGCTGGAAAATCTCAGCAGGTCTGGCAGCATCTGTAGGGAGAGAAAGGAGCTAACGTTTCGAGTCCAATGACTCTTTGTCAAAGCTTTGACAATGGTACACATGACAATAAACAAAATCGAAATCCAATTCAGCTCCGGCGGGAGAACATGTTCCCCCAAACAGAGGATCCAGTCTACAGGCTTTCACAGAACAGAAACAGACCTTTCGGCCTAACTGGTCCATATTGGTGTTTATGCTTGACAGGATCCTCCTCACACCCACTGCTTCATCTCACCCCGTCACCATATCTTCTGTTCCTTTCTCCCTCATGTATTTAATTGACTTTGCCTTAAATGCATCTACCCAATTCACCCCAACCATTTCCTGCACCAATGGGTTCCACTTTCTCATCGTTCTCTGGGTGAAGACATTTCTCTGGAATTTCCTGATAAAAGCAAATTACTGTGGAGGCTGGAATCTGAAACAAAAGCTGAAAATACTGGACTAGCTCAGCAGGCCTGACAGCATCTGTGGAGTGAAAAGGGAGCGAATGTTTTGAATCTGGATGACTCTTTGTCAAAGCTGGCGAGAACTGGAACTAGGATGAGATAGTGTAGTGGGGTGGGGGGTGGTGAAGAGGTGGGGCTGGATAGGAAGCCAGTGATAGGTGGAGATTGACAAAGATGTCGAGGACAGAATTCAAAAGGACATGGGGGTGATTAAGACACCCAGCCCCGCTTATCCAGTCCCACCTATCCAGCCCCACCGCCCCATCGCTCCACCCCCCTCACTACAGTATAAATCTGTCCCCATTTCCAGTTCTCTCTAGCTTTGACAAAAAGTCATCCAGACTCGAACGTTAGCCCCCTTCTCTCTCCACAGATGCTGTCAGACCTGCTGAGATTGCCCAGTATTTTCTGCTTTTGTCTCTGAAATTCCCTATTTGATTTATTTATGACCCCCGACCTCTGGCCTTCCTTTAACATTCGGCTGATCTATCGAACACCCTTCACAATTTTAAAGGTCTCTATCGGGTCACTCACTCTTCTCTTTTCCAGAGAAAAGGGCCTGTTCAGTCTATAGTTATCTCTCTGTTCTGATATTAGCTTTGAGAATCTTTTTTGCACCTTCCATGGGTCTCTATATCATTTTCATAATATAGAACATTATAAAATATAGAATCAGGAGGCGGCCATTCAGCCCATCGAGTCTATTACGTTAAGAACTAGAGGAAGCTATTACAGCCCCTCAGTAAGAAGTTTGCTGTTTGTTTCAGGCACTGCTGTGGCCACCTAGGGGTAGCCCCTTTCACAATGGCAGTGGCTGACGTGTCAGTGTTAATGGACCAATCAGAATGCGGGGGCCATTTTGAGGCCCTTGTCATAACCTGCATCAGCACTTGTGGAGTGGGGACGATTGTATTCCCCCTGGTCCTTTATGGAATAAGAGCTTCCCCGCTAAGGCGGCGATAGGAAAGCGTAATCGCCATTGCATACAAGGTCGGCCAGTTCGGGACTGGCCTCCTCAGAGCCGGTTGGGTAGCACCGGGAGTAGTGTACCTTGAGCCTTGTAAATAAACCTTTGTTCCTTTTGTTCAACCGGGTGTGGACTCCCCGTGTCTTCTTAAAAACCCTCACTGCTCCATTAATATCAGTCTTAAAACACCAGGTTAAATTCAACAGGTTTGTTTTGAATCACTAGCTTTCAGAGCACTGCTCCTTCCTCAGGTGCAGTGCTCCGAAAGCTAGTAATTCGAAACAAACCTGTTGGACTTTAACCTGGTGTTGTAAGGCTTCTTACTGTGGTCACCCCAGCCCAATGCCGGCATCTCCAAACCATTAATATCAGTTACAGCGAGTTAAAATCGACCCATTGTGCCACCTCCTATGGTCCCAACAAGTAGCAAGATGAAAGCAAAGTAGATTGTAGCCACAGGACTAAAAATACAGCAAATGTTTTGAAAGGAGGAGTTGATGAGAAGGTTGAGAGTAAAGCATTCTAACGCGCGATTATAGCCGCTCCATTCAAAAGTGTGATTGCTTGACAACTGACATAGATTTAACATGATAAACACAGGTGACTGTGTAAGTAAAATTCACGGACTTCTGTTAATTACAAGGGGCCTCGATCAATCACTCTCCATGGTTGACATTTCATTCTTGTACGTACAGTTAGGCTGCTGCGCCCTTCACAGATCAGGGCCTACATCAGGCCTTCATATTCCAGCCACTTAGCCGACATCAGCTTCATTTTGATCAGTTACAATAAAAATAGGAACCAAACCACTTGTCAATGCCAGAAATGTTATTTTTATTAAATGGAAAGCAGATCAATAAGAGAGCAGCGCCGAACTGTGGAAATGGACAATGTAAAAAGATTACTGGCAGAATGTATCCCTCGAATAGGGAAATTAAATTGTGCAAGACAAAATGATTGACAGCATCAATCTTGACGTGTTTGAAGAATACTGGATGGAGACAGAACTGTTTGGAATTGGCTTAAAGCACAAACAGAAACATTTTACCTTAGGGCCGTTAGTGTTTGCTCGCAGATTAGAAGCTGCAGCAGGGGGTCAGATTCATCAATTTGTAGGTTGTGAATACTGGAAACCCTCTGCTGCGCTGTGAAATTAAACATTTATTCCTTAAGGAAGGAAGATCAAATAACTTGTGACAGATGGAGTCACCCGAGAGTCGGTCTTCCCTCTGCTGAATGAAATTAACATTTCCAGCATAGTGGGATTACTTAGTCTGTACTTTGTAATTGCAAACTAATACATAGAATAAGACATTATATGCAAAAGCTACTGAATATTTTATTGATAATTAAATATCAAATTATTATTTAAAAAGAGCATGATCATTATACATTTCAAGATTAAGAATTAATCACAGTGAAACTTTTTTGTTTTATGAATAAAGATATTCAAAGGAATGCACAAAGCTTTTGTCTTAGATAATCCGTTTTCGAGAGATAGGTAGTGAAAGTGTTGGATACCACTCAGTATGTAGCTATAGGATGGATATTTCATCACCATAGCACCATTAGAGCCACTGCGATGAACGTCTAGTGCCATTCTGTTGGGACGGGGAAGGCTAGTGCCATTCTGTTGGGGTAGGATAGTCTAGTACCATTCTGTTGGGACGGGGAAGGCTAGTGCCATTCTGTTGGGACGGGGAAGGCTAGTGCCATTCTGTTGGGATGGGGAAGGCTAGTGCCATTCTGTTGGGATGGGGAAGTCTAGTGCCATTCTGTTGGGACAGGGAAGGCTAGTGCCATTCTGTTGGGTAACAGGAGGCTAATGCCATCCTGCTGGGGTAGGATAGTCTAGTGCCATTCTGTTGGGACAGGGAAGGCTAGTGCCATTCTGTTGGGATAGGATAGTCTAGTGCCATTCTGTTGGGACAGGGAAGGCTAGTGCCATTCTGTTGGGACAGGGAAGGCTAGTGCCATTCTGTTGGGTAAGAGGAGGCTAGTGCCATCCTGCTGGGGTAGGATAGTCTAGTGCCATTCTGTTGGGACAGGGAAGGCTAGTGCCATTCTGTTGGGATGGGGAAGTCTAGGGCCATTCTGTTGGGATAGGATAGTCTAGTGCCATTCTGTTGGGGTAAGGAAGTCTAGTGCCATTCTGTTGGGACAGGGAAGGCTAGTGCCATTCTGTTGGGACAGGGAAGGCTAGTGCCATTCTGTTGGGATGGGGAAGTCTAGTGCCATTTGTTGGGGGCAAAGAAGTGGCAGATAGAATACAATGTGGAAAAGTGTGAGGTTATGCACTTTGGAAAGAGAAATGGAGGCATAGACAATTTTCTAAATGGGAAGATGCTTTGGAAATCAGAAGCACAAAGGGACTTGGGAGTCCTTGTTCATAGAAACACAGAATTCACAGAATGTACAGTGCAGAAGGAGGCCATTCGGCCCATCGGGTTTGCACCGGCCCCTGGAAAGAGCACCCCACTCAAGCCCACACCTCCACCCCATCCCCACGCTGCCACCCTATCCCTGTAACCCCACATTACCTTACCTTTTTTGGACACTAAGAGCAATTTAGCATAGCCAATCCACCTACCCCTGCACATCTTTGGTCTGTGGGAGGAAACCGGAGCACCCGGAGGAAACCCACGCAGACACGGGGAGAACGGGCAGACTCCGCCCACACAGTGACCCAAGCCAGGAATCGAACCTAGTGCCATTCTTTTGGGAATATGAAGTCTAGTGCCATTCTGTTGGGGCAGGGAAGTCTAGTGCCATTCTGTTGGGGCAGGGAAGTCTCGGGCCATTCTGTTGGGACAGGGAGACTAGTGACATTCTGTTGGGATGGGGGAGTCGAGTTCCATCCTGTTTGGACAGGGAAGTCTAGCGCCATTCTGTTGGGATAGGGAAGACTAGGGCCATTCTGTTGGGATAGGGAAGACTAGGGCCATTCTGTTGTTGTGGGGAAGTCTAGTGCCATTCTGTTGGGACAGGGAGTCTAGTGCCATTCTGTTGGGATGGGGAAGTCTAGCACCATTCTGTTGGGATAGGGAAGTCTAGGGCCATTCTGTTGGGATAGGGAAGTCTAGGGCCATTCTGTTGGGACGGGGAAGGCTAGTGCCATTCTGTTGGGATAGGGAAGTCTAGTGCCATTCTGTTGGGATGGGGAAGGCTAGTGCCATTCTGTTGGGATGGGGAAGGCTAGTGCCATTCTGTTGGGATGGGGAAGGCTAGTGCCATTCTGTTGGGATAGGGAAGTCTAGCACCATTCTGTTGGGATAGGGAAGTCTAGGGCCATTCTGTTGGGATAGGGAAGTCTAGGGCCATTCTGTTGGGACGGGGAAGGCTAGTGCCATTCTGTTGGGATGGGGAAGTCTAGGGCCATTCTGTTGGGATGGGGAAGTCTAGCACTATTCTGTTGGGATAGGGAAGTCTAGGGCCATTCTGTTGGGATAGGGAAGTCTAGGGCCATTCTGTTGGGACGGGGAAGGCTAGTGCCATTCCGTTGGGATAGGGAAGGCTAGTGCCATTCTGTTGGGATGGGGAAGTCTAGCACCATTCTGTTGGGATGGGAAGTCTAGCACCATTCTGTTGGGATGGGGAAGTCTAGCACCATTCTGTTAGGATGGGGAAGTCCAGTGCCATTCTGTTGGGATGGGGAAGGCTAGTGCCATTCTGTTGGGGTAGGGAAGTCTAGTGCCATTCTGTTGGGATGGGGAAGTCTAGCGCCATTCTATTCCGGAGTGTTTTGGAAGTGTTCTTCCTCAATTTGTTAGGGGATGTTGATGCATCTTGACTGGGAGGACAGTGGATCAGGTGTAGGGGCAGCAATGGCGCTGTCTCTAGGTCTCCAAGGTGACAGGAAGATAGGACAGAGGCTGTGGAGTGGGCAAATGCTCCATTGTGCCGTGTCAGCTCAGTGCCGCTTTCCATGGTCCTTGGCACCGATGTGAGGTTGCCTGGCCGAGCAGTCAATGCACTCAGCATCTCAGTGATATGCCCCTTCAGTGCTTTCTGGATGCTGGCCTGGCAACATCCTCATTTGGGTCCCCTGATGCAATAATTGCCTCTAAAACCTTCCTCCAGTGAGCTGGCACATGACCCATTCCTACATCGAGCTGCAGCCCATTCAGTGGCAGATGATTCAGTTTGTGCTGATCCCATTTCTATACGAGCCTTCACGGAGGGCCAGTATCTGAGCTGGTGACTGCAATTGTCAGATCAAATGATAGGGCCTCATCAGTGGTGCCATGTTGTTCCTCCCTCTCTCGCTTCCTCTCTGGGCTGCTGCGTTTGGGCAAATAACAGCAGTTCATTCAAAACTCTGCTCTCGGTGTTCGTTGCACCAATTCATCCTGTGCTCACTGCCCTACATTGGCTCCTGTTCAAGCAACGGTTTGATTTTAAAATTCTCCTCCTCCTTTTTGAAACACATGCCCTGCTTTGCCCTACCCTATGTCTGTGAACCCCTCTAAGCCCCAAAATGCTCCCAAGATATCTGTGCTCACCAAATTCTATCCTCTTCAAGGCCCCCGATTTTAATTGCTCCACCCTTGGTGGCCAGGCCTTCAGCTGCCTGGCCCCTGGCTCTGGAATTCTCGTCATAACTCTCTCTTACCGTTCTCTCTTAGGGAGCTCCTTAAAATGTATTCATTTGGCAAAGGTTGTGTTCATCTCCCCTCACGTCACCTGATGTAACTTGGTGTCTAATTTGCTTCATAATGCTGCTGGGAGTGGCCTTGGGATGTTTTACGACATTAAAGGCTTTCTATAAATATAAATTGATGTTCGTAAAACACTTGCAGAGGCCCATTGGCAGGTCACAGCTGAAAAATAGCTAACCCCACTAGACCTCTGCTCCAGTAAAGAACAACTAATATAAGGAAAGTCAAAAAAGGGGTAGAAAAAAAACTGGCTTTCCGTGGATCTCTGGCCAAGGTTACGGTGCACAAGCAGGAGGGTCCCCAGGGAATTTCATCCCCAACATTTATGGTTCTCACTAACTAAAACCACGGAGGCCACTTTGCGTACAACATTCCTTTATAATGGTGCAGAAGTGCGAACATCAACCAGTTTGAATTACAACGTGAGGAAACCTTTGACAGCTATTTGTGTAGACTGCTGACTGGATGCTGATGGTACATTTGTGTGCGAGGGCAGCTAATTACTAAACCTCAGATAAATCAAACAAAATGGAGGAACAACATTGGCTAAACTGTAAAGAATGGAAGAGGTACAGTACACTAGATAACTGAGCAAGGTGGGAAAGTCATTTTAATTAGATAATAGGCAATTAACCGGTTCCAAATCTTATTTCAACAAGAATTGTTTGTCTATTTGCTCTGCAGTCAACAATGTTTTTCTCAAATGCATTGGGTTTCTCTCTCGTACCACAGAGGAGATTGTGTATATTGTCATGAAAAAATATGATTCACTTTGTAGCTGCATGCTGTTATAAATGTTAAAATATTAGTTCATTCTTTAAAGTGAGTAGAAGTGTGAGAGAACCCTGTAACCCCCTTTCATAATTATTTAAACATCTTTTTAAAATAAATTTAAAGAGCCCAATTTTTTTTTTTTCCATTTAAGGGGCAATTTAGCATGGCCAATCCACCTACCCTGCACGTCTTTGGGTTTTGGGGGTGAGACCCACGCAGACATGGGGAGAATGTTTAAGCTCCACACGGACAGTGACCCGGGGCCGGGATCGAACCTGGGTCCTCGGCGCTGTGAGGCAGCAGTGCTAACTGCTGCGCCACCGTGCTGGCCATAATTTAAACTTCTGTTTAAAAACTCAAAAATTACATTGTGTAGGCTTTAAAAAATTTTTCATTTTCACTTTCACATTGTACCACACCTTCTACATATTTTGATGCTAGTGGCCTGAAAAAACAGCAGATATATTTTACTGGTTGTTCTGCCTCATTTCTATCTGTATTTGTAAACTCTCTGGCAAGCAACCACTCGGAAGCAATGACTATAGAAAGGGTTGGTTTTATTCTCCTTACTATGCACTCCTCCTACTACTGCCCAAAGGGTCTCCCACATCCTGCCTAAACCTGGGCCGGGGTATTTATATCCCAGCAGTCCGAGGAAAACTGGGCGGGGGGAGGGGTTAGCCCTGCCCCTCATCTAAGTAAATGATATTCAGTTGAGGCCACAGGGACTCTGATGTTGCAGACCCCTGCGACTCCTGCCAGGTTATAACAGTATTGTACCGCTCCTACACCTCTTCTGATGGCTATGAGGTGTTAATTGCTACCAATATTCCTCAATTAGATTGGACATGAATGATGGGGCATAGAATGTCCTACTACTGTACTATAATGCATACCGATGATGATAATAATGTTAAGTCTCAACAAAAGCCATTAAACTCTCATTTCCTAGTGGCAGACTCTGTGTGTTCTCCTTTGTTACGCCATCTATTGTGCCCAGTCGCATTTCAGATGGAAAGTCCACTATCTTTGCCCATCATGCCGACTGCAGATTCTACTTCTCCTGTGAGCTTCTGATGGCACTAATAGTTTAATTCATTACAGAATGGCCTACACTGAGTAAACAGCCTGGAACTATTGTGCAAACTGATCAGTGCTTAATGGATGAACAAATAATTACCAGGCATCCCTGATGAATGAGATTCTCCCATCACCTTACCTGCTTGTTTTATTCATGTAATTTACTTGTAATTAGATATGTCGTTACTACCAATGAAAAATAACCTTTCATTGTTCAATGATATACCACGTAAATTAGTTTTTGTTTCATTTTGCACTTTTTACCCTTGACCTGACAGACGATTCATTTGACTGAATTTACATATCTAATTGGTTGGCTATTTGGCACAAACTGATGGATTAATTAGATTTCTTTTAACCTTCAGGTACCAGGCAAGGCTATTACAAACCATTGCCTTCTTCACTTCCTGTAAAATCCAGTTGAGAACAATGGAGTTTAGTTTTAAAAGATAGTTCCTGTTCAAGATAACCGAGTTAAGTAAGTTAAAAAAAACCCAGCTGTGGTATAACTGTTAACTGGTGTGAGTGTGAACTGGTTGAATTAATAGGAGTTTGTAAGGACTCAAATTTTCCAAAAATGGGCGCAGGCGTCATGATGCGCGATTAGCCTGCACCCATTTTGCTGTGATGCGGTAAACCCACAGGGCGGGATTCTCTGATCCTGAGGCTAAGTGTTGACGCCGTCGTAAACTCCGTCGCGTTTCTCAACAGCGTCAACAGGCCCCCAGGAGCAGCTATTCCGAGCCCTGCAGGAGCCCAGCATGGCACTGGAGCGACCCACGCCGCACCAGCTGCCGATACCGGCGTCAAATGGGCGCCGCGGGTCTGCGCATGCGCGCTGCGACCGGCGCCAATGCATGCATGCGCACTGCGACCGGCGCGGTTGCGCGCATGTGCGGTGGCTTCCTTGTCCGCACCGGTCCTGATGCAACATGGCGTAGGGCTACAGGGGCCGGCGCGGAGCAAAAGAGGCCCCCAGCCCAAGAGGCTGGCCCACCGATCGGTAGGCCCCGATCGCGGGCCAGGCCACAGCGGAGGTCCCCCCCCCCCCGGGGTCGGACCCCACCACCTCCCTCACCAGGCCACCCCCGAAAGAATGCACGCTGAGGTCCTGCCGGGTAAGACCACACGTGGACGGCACCAGCTGGACTCGGATTTTTTTTTGCGGCCCCTGACCGGCGCGGCGCCGACCACACCGACCGCGCTCACCGGAGAATCGGCGGACCGGTGTTGGGGCGTCGTGGCGCGATACGCGCCCGGCCGGCGATTCTCCGGCCCAGCGTGGGCTGAGAGAATCCCGCCCATAATCTTTGTGCTCCTTGCTAATTGAAATGATAGTGAAGTGTAGCCCAGAGTTTCCAGCTACAGAGGTCTCCCCACTTTCATGTGACTTTGGCACCACTTAACACTGACCATACTTAAAGCCAACTTGCACCCTTAATGCTGAGGGGCAGCTCCAGCAAGTACTGGAACTGATTAGTGTGCAGCCTCAGAGCAGGACCAAGAGTGGCAATGGCATATCTTGGCAGACAGCAGGTGCCAATCATTACCAATGCTGCACCAAAGGTCTTGGTTGAGGAGTTTCAGAGGAGGAGAGGTGTGTTCTATCAGCAGGGAGGCTAGGAGGCCAGTCAGGCAAACGTTGCAGAGTCAGGGGGAGAAGATAGCTGCGGTGATCAATTCCAACATTCTCCGAGAACATGGATAAAATGCTGCTAAACAGCTCAATGACCTCACATGAGTGGCAAGGTCAAAAAATACATTTTAATACTCTGAAGAAGTGTGATATGGACTCTGAACATTAATTCTATTTACCGCTCCACAGACCCTGCCAAACCTGCTGAGTTTCCAGCATTTTCTGTTTTTATTTCAGATTTCCAGCATCCGCAGAATTTTGCTTTAATATTAATGCCTATCTAATAGCTTCACACACTGCTCAATCCATCATACCCCCATCACTCATCTACCAAAAAGCCCTATCAGCCATGACTTCACCTTCATTGCCTTACCACACCCTCACACACATTGCACTGCTGTAACCCTCACACCCAAACTCAGACTTTGCATATACTGTCAGCTATGGCAGGTACTGAACCCAAACAGATTGCGCCACACGCACTGACACACTTCAGCAAGGTAGCACAGTGGTTAGCAATGTTGCTTAGCAGCTCCAGGGTCCCAGGTTCGATTCCCCGCTGGATTACTGTCTATGCGGAGTCTGCACGTTCTCCCCGTGTCTGCGTGGGTTTCCTCCGGGTGCTCCGGTTTCCTTCCACTAGTGCCGAAAGACGTGCTGTTAGGTAATTTGAATTCTCCCTCCGTGTACCCGAACAGGTGCCGGAATGTGGCGACTAGGGGTTTTTCACAGTAACTTCATTGCAATGTAAGCTTACTTGTGACAATAAAGATTGTTATTATATCTCTCTCTCTCTTTCAGAACAAGTGGCCCAAATAGGGGGCAGCAGAATTGAACCTACGAGCGAGAGGCACATTTCCTCACCCCATGGATGTGATGGTATTTATCATTATTAGAGAAGCCACAACAGAACCCCTGGATTGAAGGGGAGGGGGGTGGATCTCAGATGAGGACCTTGATGGGGCGGTGGACGGAAAAAGCTGCTGGGTATGCACAGTGCATTTGCAGTGCAGCCGGGTGGCCAACAGCTAAACATCTGCAAAGCATGATGGGAAATGTAGCCAACCTTTCAGAACACAAGGCCTGCGAAATAGTTTGTTTTTGCGAGTAAGTGTGATAAGGTGTACTCAACAGACAAAGAAAGCAAGGCCGGCAGATGTGTGCTGTTTTTGCAAGCTAACTTTGAGGAAAACGGGTAACTGGTCGTTCATTTACAGTGTCAAAGAATTTTCTCGATGCTGGAAGAAATTGTATAGAAAGGGAAGGCCCGAAGCCTCCCCAGCGATGACCCGCAGGATCCATCATCATGAATACCACCCGGAGTCTGGGACTCAGTGAAGAAGACACCCATTGAAGAGAGGGTGCTCACTTCACCTTGCAACGGGTAGTATTAAGTCCAAGCCTTGAGTCTAAGAAGAAACTGACGAAGAAGTGCCAGACAAGCCTAACTTACTGACATGCCGAATCAGACAGTGCTCAAAGGGGCTTTCTGAACCACATTTTTCCTCTCACCTCTGCCACAGACCATTTCTGTTGCCTCTCAGCCAGCCAGCCTGCCCAGTCTATTGCCACCCATGCTGAGATAGTGCAGTCAGAATTTGGACCTTCTAGGCTAGAGGTCATCCTGCAATCTGTCCTACCGAAAGTCAGCAGCCTTCTAGAGGCCAAGCTGTAGCCATTGGAGTAGCAGAAGTATGCAGAAGGGTGATTAGTTGACTACTGTATGGAGTGTTTGAAGGTTTATTGGATTGAGTTGATTTAGAATGGTTGTTTTATGGTGGCTTTATTTCAACTTTATGACCAAGCAGACACTGATGGTTTATGACAGAGCAGTGGTAAAGTGTGTTGGTGAATGTGGATCATTGTGAACCATCGTCAAGTGAGGTGATTGCAGACAGCCCAGTTGGAAAAGGATTGTGCTGGTTGCCTCTTTGCTCCTCTTCTACCTTCTGAGTCTCTCGTTGTATCTCTGGTGTCAAGGCTTGAGCCCACATGATGGCCATGAGGAATGAGCAAGCATGCTGAATGATGATACACATTCTGGCAAGTAGTAAAGGGCTCCCCCAGTGGAATGCAATGGAACTGTTGGCTACACCTTGATGCATTGACTCGCATTGAATGCTTGCTAACCAGAGGTGGTTAGTTGCAGAGCAGAGTCATGAACATGTGTTAAGAGGGTAACCCGAGGCACCCATCAACTACTTATAGTTTGACATTGAGGCTCAAATGTTGATGGAACAATGGGCTTGTTCAGAATAAAAGCATCATTTTTTTTTTAAATTTAGAAAATTATTTTTTTCCAATTAAGAGGCAATTTAGCTTGGGCAATCCACCTACCCTGCACATCTTTGAGTTGTGGGGGTGAGATCCACACAGACACAGAGAGAATGTGCAAACTCCACTTGGACAGTGACCCGGGACCGGGATTGAACCCGGGTCCTCAGTGCCGTGTGGCAGCAGTGCTAACTACCACCATGCCATCCCAGAATAAAAGCATCATGACTACTGCCAGGATAGTGGGTATTCACCAGGATCATGTGTTGAGTGTGGTCGCACACCATCTATACATTCAGTGAGTGGTAATATTACCACTGTGGTACATCTCAGCATTGAGATGTGTTGCGCACAAAGCCACTTGTGTGAGGGCATTTGTTTCCTGCACCACAGTGAAGCCCATTTGTTGCAAAATCCAAGTTTACCCTCCACCTGCTTCTCTCTGTGCGGAGAACACACAATGAACCCTCTGATGTGTTGGGTGCTCTTGATCCGTGGAACACATACAGGTCACCAACACTTAAAATAGTGCAACACTATTTTATTTAATCAGAAACTGTTGAACATACTTTCACTGTGGGTTAACACAATATTAGATTGAACTAAAGACCTATGCCTTGTCCTAACCAGTCTATGCACTCAGCACATGGTGAAGATCTGTGCTGCAGGCTGTGAGCTCTGTCCTACTAGGAGGCTGCAGCTAGAATGAGCGGGAACTCTGATGCCCCCTATCTTTATAGTGCCTGTGCTCTAACTGGTGATTGGCTACGGTGTTGTGTGTGTTGATTGGGCTTGCTGTGTGTCCATCAGTGTGTGTGTATCTGCACCATGATATACTGGTGTATATTATGACATCCCCCCTTTTATAAAAGAATGTATATGTGTGGCAATAAATAGTGTATGGTGAGAATGTTCCTAACTACGTGTGGGGTGTGAAGACATATTTACAGGACTACGTACATGAGAACTAAGCTATTTACATGGGACGGTGCCTGGTGCAGAGAAGCAGTATGCAACAAGAGTAACGAGATCAACACTATGTACAAACCAGGGAAACGATCAAACAAAGCAATGAAACAATTCACAAAGTCTATAAGTCTGCAAAGTTCATAAATTAAGTCTCTGAGGTGGGCGACGAATTCTGGTTGACCGCCTCAAGGGTGCGTCGAGAGCCGCCGGTTCAGGAGCGGGCCGGACTGCGTCAGCGTCAGGGGGATGCAGAGTGACAGGGATTTCTGCATAGTCCATGGCAGGGTCAGCAGGAGGGCGAGGCAACATTGGAGGATCACGTGGCGAGCGTGGAACGAGACGAAGGGCGCGTCGATTGTGGCGCCGAATGGAGCCATCCGGTAGACGGACCAGGAACGAGCGGGGGGCCACCTGCTGAAGGACAACAGCGGTCGCAGACCAGCCACCATCCGGAAGATGGATGCAGACGTTTTCATCTGGAGCCAGAGCCGGGCGATCAGCTGCATGGGAGTCATGAGCCGCCTTGTGCTGTGCACGAGACAGCTGCCTCTGGCTAAGGACCGGAACGTGGACGAGGTCTGGGACATGAATGGACGGCACCGTCGTCCTCGGGGTACGACCCATGAGCAACTGGGCTGGCGACAGGCCAGTGGACAGTGGGGCGGAGCGATAGGCCAGCAAGGTGAGGTAGAAATCGGACCCAGCATTGGCAGCCTTGCAGAGGAGCCGTTTGACTATATGTAGTCCCTTCTCCGCTTTGCCGTTGGATTGGGGGTATAGGGGACTGGATGTCACATGGGCAAAATTGTACCGCCTGTCATGATATTCAAACACACACATCATGATAGACAGACCAACAGACCAATTAGCACACATAACACGACAGCCAATCACAGTCAAGGACAGAGACAGTATAAGACAAGAAACACGACACCTGGTGGTCAGTCCATCTGGAGACCAGGACAAGGACAAGACCTGATTAACAACACACTCAGAGAGTCACCACGTGCGGAGTATCAAGACAGATCTGTAAATAACAAGTTGGAATAAAACAGCGTTGTACCAATTGCAACCGTGTTGGTTCATCTGTACCTCAGAACACCCAACACCACATGATACCAGTGAGTGGATCGATACCTGCCGGCAAATCTGCCATCCTGAGCCATGGACATCAACAACAAACCGCAGCAGTTGCAAGTCGCTGGGAACCTGGGCACCAATTGGAAGCTCTTCAAGCAGCGATTTGAACTGTACATGCGAGCCAACGAAAAACAGGGTGCCTCGGACGAAACAAAGATTGCCATGCTCCTCACTACCGCAGGTCAGCACGCCATCGATGTATACAACTCCTTAGTGTTCGCGGAAGGCGAGAACAAATCCAAATATGACACGGTCCTCCTCAAGCTCGACCAGCACTTCAACGTTGAGGTAAATGAAAGCTTTGGGAGGTATATCTTTCAGCAATGCCTGCAAGGTAAGGATGAGCTCTTTCAGCCCTTTCTGACGCACCTCCGCATACTCGCGCAGTCCTGCGGTTACGGCAACATCTCAGAGTCCATGATCCGGGACCAGATCGTTTTTGGCGTTGCCTCCAGTGGCCTACGCCAGCAGCTTCTTAAAATTAAAGGCCTGACCTTAGCATCTGCGATGGAAGCCTGTGTCCTCCATGAAAATGTGACCAGCCGCTTTGCCCAATTTCAGGCGACCGAATCGGCACGGAGGGGGTCCCTAGCGATCGAATCGGCAAGCCAGGCCGCCCACGAGGCCGAACGCATCCAGGCAATCGAGTTTCTCCCGGCCCGCGGCCCAGACAAGGGCGGCCGTTTCACGCGCTTTTCGAGGTCTCCCGTGCTTGTGCGCGCCAAAACCAACGGCAACATCGAGGGATGCACTGTGCAGGCGCGCCCGATGCAAGACCGAACTGCGCATGCGCAGTGGCGTAACGAACGCCATGATGTCATGACGTGCGGCAACTGTGGAGCTGCACATTTAAAAGGGTAATGTCCTGCAAAAAACCGACAATGCCTACGCTGTGGCAGGATGGGCCACTACGCTGCCTACTGTCGAGCGGTTCAACCGATGGATCCTCCACATCTCCGACAACCTCGCAGACACGTGCGGACCGTCCAGCCCACACATCAGGACATCCAACCCAACGACACAGATGACCAAGATGCCTTCCGGGTTGCGGTCATTGATGTGAACCGCGTCAACACCATCAATCCGGCCGATGAATGGAGTGCCACCCTGACGGTCAACCCAAATTCGTCGCACACCTACTAGACTGGACTTATGAGACTGTTCACACGTCAAAGTTTAGCAACTATTGTATTGTAACATGTCACTGTTTTATCATTCCAGATCTTGTTTGACCGGACCACACTTCAAAGTTTTTCTTTTTTTTGTTATGGTACAACCTCATTAGCATGTCACACCCGACATCGCCCCATGTATATAGTTACGCCACATGTACATGCTGTAAATATCACGCACACACACTTTTAGCTGCACTCACGACACATTCATATTTATAACCACGTAGGCACATAATCTTGTAAAAAAGGGGGGATGTCATGATATTCAAACATACATCATGATAGACAGACCAACAGACAAATTAGCACACATAACACGACAGCCAATCACAGACAAGGACAGAGACAGTATAAGACAAGAAACATGACACCTGGTGGTCAGTCCATCTGGAGACCAGGACAAGGACAGGACCTGATTAACAACACACTCAGAGAGTCACCACGTGCGGAGTATCAAGAAAGATCTGTAAATAACAAGTTGGAATAAAACAGCGTTGTACCAATTGCAACCGTGTTGGTTCATCTGTACCTCAGAGCACCCAACACCACACCGCCTGGCAAAGTTGGACCATTCCTGGCTGGCGAAGCAGGGGCCATTGTCCGACATAACCGTGAGCAGGATGCCGTGTCGAGCAAAGGTTTCCTTACAGGCCCGAATGACTGCAGACGAGGTGATGTCGTGCAACCGTATCACCTCCGGGTAATTCGAAAAGTAGTCCACGATCAGGACATAGTCTCTACCCAGCGCGTGGAACAGGTCGATGCCCACCTTGATCCATGGTGACTAGACCAATTCATGGGGCTGCAGGGTCTCACGTGGTTGGGCCGGCTGGAAGCGCTGACAAGTGGGGCAGTTGAGCACTGTGTTGGCTATGTCCTCATTAATGCCGGGCCAGTACACTGCCTCTCGGGCCCGTCGGCGGCACTTTTCCATGCCCAGGTGGCCCTCGTGTAGTTGTTCCAGGACGAGCTGGCGCATACTATGCGGGATGACAATGCGGTCCAGTTTCAGAAGAACCCTGTCTCCTACCGCCAGATCATCTCTGACATTATAGAACTGAGGGCATTGGCCCTTGAACCACTCGTCTGTTAGGTGGCGCATGACACGCTGTAGCAAAGCGTCAGCTGCCGTCTCGCGGCGAATTTGGACGAGGCGTTCATCCGTAGAAGGTAGATTGGAGGCTGCGAATGCCACATGGACATCAACCTTGCAGACAAATCCCACTGGGTCACATGGAGTGTTGACTGCCCTGGAGAGAGTGTCAGCAATGATGAGGTCTTTGCCAGGGGTGTATACCAGCTGAAAGTCATATCGCCGGAGCTTGAGAAGAATACGCTAGATGCGAGGCGTCATGTCGTTCAAGTCTTTCTGTACTATATTGACCAGCGGGCGATGGTCGGTCTCGGCGGTGAATTGAGGAAGTCCGTAGGCATAATCGTGAAACTTAACCACACCGGTCAGAAGGCCCAGGCACTCCTTTTCTATCTGCGCGTAGCGCTGCTCCGTGGGGGTCATGGCGCGTGACGCATATGCAACGGGGGCCCATGATGAGGCCTCATCACGTTGAAGGAGCACTGCCCCAATGCCGGATTGGCTGGCATCGGTCGAAATTTTGGTCTCTTGCTGGATCAAAGAAAGCTAAGACCGGGGCCGTGGTGAGTTTAGTTTTGAGTTCTCTCCATTCGCGCTCGTGGGCAGGGAGCCATTGGAAGTCTGTCGTCTTCCTGACCAGGTTCCTGAGAGCCGTGGTATGAGAGGCGAGGTTAGGGATGAACTTCCCTAAAAAATTGACCATGCCCAGAAATCAGAGGACCGCCTTCTTGTCCTCTGTTGCTTTCATAGCTGTGATAGCAGCTACCTTGTCCGCATCCGGCTGCACACCCAATTGGGAGATGTGGTCCCTGAGGAACTTAAGCTCCGTCTGACCAAAAGAGCATTTGGCCCTGTTGAGGCAGAGGCCATGCCCACATATATGTTTGAATACGCGCTGGAGGCGACTAACATGCTCCTGCGGGGTGGTGGACCAAATGATTATGTCGTTGACATAGACGCGAACACCTTCAATGCCTTCCATCATTTGTTCCATAATCCCATGGAACACTTCTGAAGCAGGTATGATCCCAAACGGCATCCTGTTGTAACAATATCTGCCAAAGGGGGTATTAAATGTGCAGAGTTTCCTGCTGGATTTGTTGAGCTGGATTTGCCAGAATCCTTTTGAGGCGTTGAGTTTGGTGAAGAGCTTGGCGCGAGCCATCTCGCATGTGAACTCTTTGCGCTTGGAAATTGGATAATGCTCCCTCATGATATTGCGATTTAGATCTTTGAGATCAATGCAAATTCTCAATTCGCCGGAAGGCTTTTTCACACATACCCTGGAACTGACCCAGTCGGTCGGTTCCGTGACTTTGGAAATCACTCCTTGGTTCTGGAGGTCCTGATGCTGCTGCTTGAGGCAGTCCTTAAGGGGTGCTGGGACCCTGCAAATGCGTGCACCACAAGCGTGGCAATCTGTTTTAATAAGATCTTGTAGGTGGATGGGAGCGTGCCCATGCCCTCGAAGACGCCGTGGTACTGGTTGATAATGGCGTCGAGTTGCGCCCTGAAATCGGTATCCTGAAAGGCAGACGTGTCATCAGGATAGAGAGAGTGAACTCTCTGAACTAGGTTCAACAGCTTGCATGCCTGCACACCAAGCAGGGAGGCTTTCGAGGAACCCACGATTTCAAAGGGAAGGATGGCTTTGCGTGACCTGTGCGTCACTTCAAGTTGGCATGATCCGCTGGCATCAATGGCATTGCCATTGTAATCTAATAGCTGGCAGGCTGATGGAAGGATGGCTGGTTTGACACGAAGGCTTTGGAGGTCAGACCGCGCAATGAGATTAGCGGAGGCACCAGTGTCCAGGCGGAATCGTATTTGGGACCGGTTGACCGTCAAGGTGGCACACCACTCATCGTCCGGATCGATGCTGTATACCGATAGAGGCTGGATTCTTTGCTTCGGGGACACCCTGTTTTTTGTAACGATACCGACTCGAAAAGGCGCCTTCGGGTCCTCGGTGTCAATGTTGGGTAGTAGGTCCGCATCGGACTCGGTGACCGAGGGTTGAATGGCCCGGACATTACTGCGAGGCTGGCTGGAGCGACGAGAGTTGGCAGGCTGAGCTGCTCTGCATAAGGCAGCATAGTGTCCAGGTTTGACGCCTCTCAGGCATTGTCGGGATTTGGCTGGGCATTGCCGCTTTAAATGGGCGGAGCCACAGTTGCCGCACGTTGTCGCGTCAGTACGATCGCCGCGCCACCGCGCATGTGCAGTGCGGTCGTACGTGGTGTGCGCCTACGCATTACGTTTGTCGACGTCGCCGTCCCCTCGTTCGGTGTGCAGACGCATGGGAGTCCGCGAAAAGCGCGCGAAATGGCCGCCCTCATCCACGCTGAGGCCCTGGAGTTGCTCGATTGCTTTGACCCGTTCTGCCTCGCGGGGATCTTGCCGTGCCGTTTCAGCCGCTTGGATGTGGGAATACTGACTCGTGGCGTTTTCGTGTAGCACGCAGGTCTCGATGGCGGTGGCTAGGGTGAGCTGCTTTACCTTGAGGAGCTGCTGGCGTAGGGGGTCTGACTGAACACTGAAAATGATCTGGTCGCGTATCATGGAGTTGGAGGTGGGCCTGTAATTACAGGACTGCGCAAGGATGCGGAGGTGGGTGAGAAAGGACTGGAAAGGTTCATCCTTACCCTGCAAACGCTGTTGGAATACACAGCGCTCGAAACTTTCATTCACCTCTATGCTGCAGTGAGTGTCAAACTTGAGGAGGACCGTCTTGAACTTTGTTTTATCTTCATCATCCGCAAAGGTGAGAGAATTGAAAATGTGAATGGCATGGTCCCCGGCCGTGGATAGGAAGAGAGCGATCTTCCTGGTGTCCGAGGCATCCTCCCGGTCTGAGGCTTCAAGGTAGAGTTGGAAGCGCTGTTTGAATATCTTCCAGTTGGCCCCTAGGTTACCGGTGATGGGGAGCGGCGGCGGGCAGACGCTTTCCATTTTGCAGGATGACGATATGCTGGTGGAAGGCAGATCACTTGCAGGTAGGTCTAAGAAGTTCTAATATACCTCCACTCCTGGTATCATGATGTGTTGGGTGCTCTGGATCCGTGGAACACATACAGGTTACCAACACTTAAAATAGTGCAACACTATTTTATTTAATCAGAAACTGTTGAACATACTTTCACTGTGGGTTAACACGATATTAGATTGAACTAAAGACCTATGCCTTGTCCTAACCAGTCTATGCATTCACACCATGGTGAAGATTTGTGCTGCAGGCTGTGAGCTCTGTCCTACTAGGAGGCTGCAGCTAGAATGAGCGGGAACTCTGATGCCCCCTGTCTTTATAGTGCGTGTGCTCTAACTGGTGATTCGCTGCAGTGATGTGTGTGTTGATTGGTCCTGCTGTGTGTCCATCAGTGTGTGTGTATCTGCACCATGATATACTGGTGTATATTATGACACCCTCCTCTCCAGTTATAAAGAGTGTCTGTCATCTCTCTTATGCTGCAGTGGATGGGGAACTCAGTAATCTTCCAGATATCATTGCTCCACCCTGGAAAGATCCTGATGTGAAGAAATTATTGGCTAGGGTGAGCATCACAGTGCCAGGCAGCACTGTCCTTGCACCGCTCTGAGTTTGCAGGTCTGTGGCCGCATTCTGTGAGTCACAAAGGCCACACCCACTGCCTCTGGCTCAGGTTGAGGCAAGAGAATTCTTCTCAGAAGACCCTAGTGATGTAGGAGCTGTTTCAAGACCTGTGTATTTAGTCAGCTTCCACGTGGGGTAATTCCCTGTGGCTCAGCTCAGTACAGAGAGGAACAAACACGACAACCTGGGCAAGATGACGTATTTAATCAAGCTTGTTACGTGTACACGGAGAACAGACTGGATATTGTTGCTCTTTTTAGCCTTAGTTTATTAGCTCTAATTCTGTCACCTTTGCTCATGAGTCGCCAGGTATCTTTCTGATACCGCCACGTGGTTCAAGTCCAAGTAATGATTAATAATGCAACACACCGCTTAGTAAGAGTTAAATCAACGCTCATTTATTATATACAGCAATTAATACTTATACAATAATCCTACTTCCAGTTACTACCTACAACTAACAGGCCAATACTTAACTTTAGGAATGGCCCACCAGGTCAGGGAAACGAATGGTCTTTCGAATTGGTTCTGAGCCTGCGGGATTCAAAAGCTGGTACCAGTCGATAGTCAGGAGCACCTATCTGGTAGCGATCGCTGGAGTAAGACTTACAGTTTTCTTGTAGAAGGGTCTCGAAGGTTGTGAGCAGGAGAAGAAGGGTTGAGTTGAACTTGGCCCCTATTCTTATAGTCCCCAGGGGCTTCCCACCTCTCGGGGCGGACCTTGACCCTGGTTCCAAGTGATTGGACGTGGTCCCAATCACTTGGTTCGATATGCTCCAATAATGGGGCGATTCCTTGATCGGGGGGTGGTCGTTTACCTCTCTTTGTGTCAGCTCCTGCTGGCGCTGGAAGGTCTGGATCGGCTTTATGTTGCTAATGTGTAGCAATTGTTCCCGGGGATGGCTGCTTAATATGCAGATGGCTGGGTTGTTGTGATGTTAATGGCTGCAGGTATCGGTCTGTCTGGATTCCCCCAGAGGCGAATACACTGTTTTACCTGCAGCTGTCCGTTTGAGTCCTGTTGGCTGATTTTCCCATCAACTCTTCCGTTCGCCATTTTAGATCGGGGTTTGACCATTCTAATCGGGAATCAGCCATTTTACGTGGCTACAATATCTGCCAAGACCTGTTCTGCCAAACAAAGACCAGAGCACAGTACTTATACAATGTTCAAAAATCAATAGCCCACCCCAGTTGGACGCGATCCAATCCCTGAAGCTGCTACTTTTAAACTTATCCAATAGAATTGCAAGCAGTGTTTAAACTTCACCCAATAGAATCGCAAGCAGCGCATGATTGATCCTCATCCTGACAGCTATGTACAATCCCAGAAGCCTGTGCTGACCTTTTATGATAAACAGAACAACAGAACCAGCACCCTGAATTGTTTTACAAAGACAAGGGGCGAAATTCTCCGACCCCCCGCCGGGTCGGAGAATCGCCGGGGGCTGGCGTGAATCCTGCCCCCGCCGGTTGCCGAAGTCTCCGGCACTGGATATTCGGCGGGGGCGGGAATCGCGCCGCGCCGGTTGGTGGGCCCCCCCGCGCGATTCTCCGGCCCGGATGGGCTGAAGTTCCGCCGCTAAAATGCCTGTCCTGCCGGCGTAGATTAAACCACCTACCTTACCGGCGGGACAAGGCGGCGCGGCGGGCTCCGGGGTCCTGGGGCGGGCGCGGGGCGATATGGCCCCGGGGGGTGCCCCCACGGTGGCCGGGCCCGCAATCGGGGCCCACCGATGCGCGGGCGGGCCTGTGCCGTGAGGGCACTCTTTCACTTCCGCCTCCGTCACGGTCTCTACCATGGCGGAGGCGGAAGAGACTCCCTCCAATGTGCATGCGCGGGAATGCCGTCAGCGGCCGCTAACGCTCCCGCGCATGCGCCGCCCGGAGATGTAATTTCCGCGCCAGCTGGCGGGGCACCAAAGGCCTTTCCCGCCAGCTGACGGGGCGGAAATTCGTCCGGCGCCGACCTAGCCCCTTAAGGTTGGGGCTCGGCCCCAAAGATGCGGAGCATTCCGCACCTTTGGGGCGGCACGATGCCCATCTGATTTGCGCCGTTTTGGGCGCCAGTCGGCGGACATCGCGCCGTTTCCGGAGAATTTCGCCCCAGATGTCAGAAGTAATATCCTTTTGGTCAAATTAGCTATCCTAAATCCCATTTGATTACTTATTACTGCAGTCCTAAAATTACATGTTTAATAGTTAATAATGATTACTCAGTCCTATAATTCATCTCAATCCTTGATAAAATAACTTATGTAAAACTACTCTAGCGGCATGCTAACTATCCAGTTTTAAGAGATATCATCGTTGAACCCCCCATCACCTACGTTGATAGGCCTCTTGCTGAGTGCCCTTCTGTTCCTTTATCTTCCTCCCTTCCTACTGCGAGCAGCTTGTCCTCTTCATTGTTGCCTCTGTTTCACCTCCCTGTCGTGTTTCAACCCAAGGAGGATGCACCCATGATTGGGAATTATTAAAAATGTGGAAAACGCCAGGCATTTCTATAAAGTCAAACCAAACTTACTGAACTCAATCAGCAATGGACCTGAAAGGGGTTTATGATCCTTTCAATATATTTCCAGTTGTGCAAGTTTAAGGGAGGGCATTATCTGGAGCAATGAAGCCCAAAATGGTGGCATTGGTGTCAAATCGACATTATAAACTGACCCACATCAGTGTATCTACCCTGCAGACCTCTGGTGCATTTCCCAAATGCCTGTGTTACTGCCCTCACCAAAATGGCACCTGGTGCAGGTTGGCTGAAAGTGTGTGTATATAGACACCATTTTGGTTCCCAAATGGCACCTGTAATGCTCAACACAATGGGTGCTGAATCTGCCAGCTCTTCCCTTCAATTATTAATTTAAAAAAATCTCTTTTGAATTTAATTTTAATTTCAAATTCTGCTTTCAGCTTTACCAGTCTTTGGGCGGGATTCTCCAGCTGCGTCCGCCCAGCGACTAGATAATCCTGCCCGAGGTCAATGGAGTTCTCCATTGTGCGCGGCTCGCCCGTGGCGTTTGTGTGGCGGGAGGGGTGGGAGAATCCAGCCCTTCATTTGCTTTGTATCAGTTATTGAACTTACTTTCCATTCACTCCTTTCAAATACTTTTACAATTCCAGTTCAATACCTAACTTTGAACACAACTGCATTTTTCTACATTTTGCAAGCACCAATAATCTTTAGCTGGTTTTATAAAAACTTCACGATCTGGAGTCTTGCAGCTCCCCTCTACCAAAGGAACTGCTCCGAGACATTTGATCTCATAGAATCTCAAAGAATCCCTACAATGCAGAAAGAGGCCATTTGGCCCATCGAGTCTGCACTGACCCTTTGAAATAGCACCCTACATAGGCCTACTCCCCCATTCTATCCCTGTGACCCCTCTAACCTGCACATCTCTAGACACTAAGGGGCAATTTAGCATGGACAATCCACCTAACCCGCACATCTTTGGACTGTGGGAGGAAACCGGAGCACCCGGAGAAAACCCACGCAGACACGGGGAGAATGTGCAAATTCCGCAGAGTCACCCAAGGCCGGGAATTGAACCCAGGTCCCTGGTGCCGTGAGGCAGCGGTGATAATAATAACATTTGTCTGATAATAAACATTTGTCTCCTGCAAGTATATAATTAGGCCTGTGTTGGTATGCTGATAATCCCACAGCCTATCTATGTTCAGCTATCATAAATACTTAGCCCCCTACTATATTCCCTGCACCCACACAAAATTTGGTTCCAACCCTATCTACAAGTTTGCTGACGACACGACCATAGTGGGTCGGATCGTGAACTACGACGAGTCAGAATACAGGAGGGAGATAGAGAACCTAGTGGAGTGGTGTAGCGACAACAATCTCTCCCTCAATGTCAGCAAAACTAAAGAGCTGGTCATTGACTTCAGGAAGCAAAATACTGTACACACCCTGTCAGCATCAACGGGGCCGAGGTGGAGACGGTTGACAGCTTCAAATTCCTAGGTGTGCACATCACCAAAAATTTGTCCTGGTCCACCGACGTCGCGCTACGACCAAGAAAGCACAACAGCGCCTATACTTCCTCAGGAAATCAAGGAAATTCAGCATGTTCACAATGACACTTACCAACTTTTACAGATGCACCATAGAAATCATCCGATCTGGCTGCATCACAGCCTGGTATGGCAACTGCTCGGCCCAAGACCGCAAGAAACTTCAGAGAGTCGTGAACACAGCCCAGTCCATTACACGAACCTGCCTCCCATCCATTGACTCCATCTACACCTCCCGCTGCCTGAGGAAAGCGGGCAGCATAATCAAAGACTCCTCCCACCCGGCTTACTCACTCTTCCAACTTCTTCCATCGGGCAGGAGATACAAAAGTCTGAGAACACGCACTAACAGATTCAAAAACATTTTTTTCCCCGCTGTTACCAGACTCCTAAACACCCCTCTTATGGATTGATCTGATTAATACTACACCCCTGTATGCTTCATCCGATGCTGGTGTCTATGTAGTTACCTTGTGTACCTTGTGCTGCCCTATTATGTATTTTCTTTTCATTTACCAAATGATCTGTTTGAGCTGCACGCAGGAAAATACTTTTCACTGTACCTCACTACAAGTGACAACAAACCAGTCCAATCCAATCCAATACTTCAATTCGTGGATAACATTATAAGAAATACTTAAAAGTGTGAACTATTCTCGAAAATCAGTCCTTTGATTTAAATTATTTTTAAGTGCCTATAGTGATTATTTTTGGAGCCCCCTCT
This sequence comes from Scyliorhinus torazame, assembly GCF_047496885.1. Lineage (NCBI taxonomy): Eukaryota > Metazoa > Chordata > Chondrichthyes > Carcharhiniformes > Scyliorhinidae > Scyliorhinus > Scyliorhinus torazame. The sequence goes on from NC_092707.1 coordinate 62,244,307, forward strand.
GGCATTTCCTGTCGACTGATATTGGGTCAAGTTTGAATCAGTAGGAGGCAGCACGGTGGCGCAGTGGGTTAGCCCTGCTGCCTCATGGCGCCGAGATCCCAGGTTCGATCCCGGCTCTGGGTCACTGTCAGTGTGGAGTTTGCACATTTTGCATGGGTTTCGCCCCCACACCCCAAAGAAGTGCAGGCTAGGTGGATTGGCCATGCTAAATTGCCCCTTAATTGGAAACAATGAATTGGGTATTCTAAATTTATTTTTAAAACGTTTGAATCAGTAGCTCTTAAGGTTCAAGTCTGACTGGCCCGTTGCCCCTGGTGAAATCCAGCAGTCAGCCAGATTTAGTGCATGTAGGTGAGATATTGTAGCTGTTCATGTCTTTTAGAGACTGATAGACTTACAGCAGCAAAAGTTACACCAACTTGATTAAACATGGACCTTTATATTGTTGCCATTATGGATAAATGTCATGCTTCCAGTTAGTACATTGCCGACTGTATCTCTTTTACAGACATATATATTATGGGCCTATAGCAATGTAATCAGGCGTAACAAGAGAACAGACAGGGGGCGTCATTCTCCGACCCCCCAGCGGGTCGGAGAATGGCCGCTGGCCGCCGTGAATCCCGCCCCCGTCGGTTGCCGAAGTCTCTGGTACCGGATATTCGGCGGGGGCGGGAATCGTGCCGCGCCGGTTGGCGGACCCCCCCCCCTCGATTCTCCGGCCCGGATGGGCTGAAGTCCTGCCGGTTAAATTGCCTGTCCCGCCGGCGTAAATTAAAGTACCTATTTACCGGCGGTACAAGGCGGCGTGGGCGGGCTCCGGGATCCTGGGGGGGCGCGGGGCGATCTGACCCCGGGGAGTGCCCCCACAGTGGCCTGGCCCGCGATCGGGGCCCACCGATCCGCGGGTGGTCCTGTGCTGTGGGGGCACTCTTTCCCTTCCGCCTCCGCCACGGTCTCCACCATGGCAGAGGCGGAAGAGACTCTCTCCACTGCGCATGCGCGGGAAACTGTCAGCGGCCGCTGACGCTCCCGCGCATGCGCCGCCCCGACATGTCATTTCCGCGCCAGCTGGCGGGGCAACAAAGGCCGTTTCCGCCAGCTGGCAGGGCGGAAATCCCTCCGGCGCCGGCCTAGCCCCTCAATGTTGGGGCTCGGCCCCCAAAGGTGCGGAGCATTCCGCACCTTTGGGGCGGCGCGATGCCCGTCTGATTGGCGCCGTTTTGGCGCCAGTCGGCGGACATCGCGCCGTTTGGGGAGAATTTCGCCCATGGTTAGTGGTAGGTTGATACATCATGATTAACTATTAGAAAAGCTTGCTGATGGTTTCCTTTATACGCTGTAGAAAATGATTGAATAAACAGTTAAATGCAAGTTAATTGAGGAGGGCTGGAAGAATAATTTAGTGCATTGGCTCCACTTTTTGGATTCTAGGGTATGTTAATCCAGAAAAGGGGATATGAATAGAATATAACATATGATGGTGGTCGTCATCTCAGATCAACATTTCAAACTTGTGCTAATTAAATTGATGTGAGCTGATTCCCATCCTGTTCATGTATTAACAGTGGCAAAATATAATGGCCGGAATCATCGGCCGCTCGCTGGTGTCGGGGATTGTCTGGTCCTGCCGGCAGGGCACTCCCGCCCTCAGGTTTCCCGGCAGCGTGGAGTAACTTCAATGGGAATTTCCATTGACAGGCGGTGGGAACAGAGAATGCCGCCGCCAGCAAAAAGCATGTCGCCTCCTGCTGCCGAAAAACTCGCGGCTGGGATTCTCCGTCCCGCCGCGCCAGATTTCTGGTTCAGCTCGCCGGTTAGATGCTCCATTTCCCCGGCTGGTCAATGGGGTTTCCCGTTGTGGGGCAGCCCCACGCCGTCGGGAAACCCCTGGACTGCTGGCAAAACGGAGAATCCCGACGGCGGAGAATTCAGCCCCATGTCTTTGAAGCGCCTTAACTGGGTATAGAGTTTAACCTATTATGCTGGGCAACCCACTAAGTTCTTTAAAGACAACTGACCTCCTGCTGTATTCAAACGGAATGTCCGTTTTAAAGTCTAATAAAAAGCAACCCACAATAATCATTTGTCTTTATGTAACTGCATGCACAAAAGGGTGTGCTTTAGCAAATTTTTGGTATCAAAGGAGTCTTCACAAATATGATTTAAATTACTTATCCGTTGTAACATTTTCCCGCATGAAGATAGCTGACAATTTAATACAATTTGATGCTTGTGATAGACTGCATGCTGACATAGAACAAACTGACATATGAAACTGTACTTACCTCCCTATGCCCGAATTCTCTGGCCGTTCGCTGGCAGTGGGTTTCTCTGTTCCCAATGCAGTGCACCCGCACCAGTGGATTTCCCGGCAGCATGGGGTGGCATCATTGGGAAATCCCATTGACAGTGGCAGGAGCAGAGTATTCCCGCCACAAGCGAGCAGTCAGAGAATGGAAATCCTTCTGTATTTAGATTAGAGCTACAGCTATGGAACATTTGCAGAATGTGGGGCCCACAATCTCTGGTGTCCGGGACCCCTGGGAAGTCCTAACACAAGGCCTCCATGGGAATTGCTTAGGAAGTTGAACTTTGATGGACAATTCCGCTGCTCCCCATGACTCTCCAAGAAAGTCTCCGACTCTGAGCGAGAGTCGGCGACTTTGGACCGTCTGACGCACTTGTCTGGATAGTTACACCAGATATAGTAGACTGCAAAGTCCTCGCCTAACACATGGGTAACTGGATATCTGACCCACCTGGCTTCACAGTGACCATCCCCTCCTCACCTCACCACCCTACGCACCCTGCACCTACCACCTTTCCACCTATCCATGCGGCACCCTACCCACCCTGCCACCCATCAACCTCGCACCCTACCCGCTTACCTCACCCACACTCATTCAGAAACACAGTGAAAATCTATTTAAATGTCCCAAGCCTTTTCAGTGTGTTAGCAAATGAAGAGGTACTGAAATGTGCCAGCTGGTGCTGTAAAAGGGGGTCTTTACTTGGCTTCCCCCAATGCTCCTGCTCTTCGAGGAAGGACTCTAAGAACAAACTCGCTCTGCATTTCCAGAGTCTGGGCCAGAAATGTAGGGGCGATTCTCCGATATTGAGGCCGAGTGTTCGTGCCGTTTTGAACGCTGTCGCGTTTCACGACGGCACAAACAGGGCCTGGACACGACCTATTCTGGCCCCCACAGGGGGCCAGCACGGCGCTGGAGCGGTTCACGCTGCTCCAGCGTCCTTACGCGGCGCCAAATAGGTGCCGCGCCAACCCGCGCATGCGCAGTTGGGGCAGCCCAATCCTGCGCATGCACAGTTGGGGCAGCCCAATCCTGCGCATGCGCGGGGAACGTCTTACGCACGCCGGCCCCTCACCAACATGGAGCCGGTGTTCTGGGGCTGCGCGCGGAAGGCGGTAGGCCGGGGGGGGGGGGGGGGCGAGGCCGGCCCGCCGATCAGTGGGCCCCGATCGCGGGCCAGACCCCATTGGAGGCCACCCCGGTGAAGGAGCCCCTCTCCCCACCCCCCACAGGCCGCCCCCCCAGCCTTCCCGCAGAGTTCCCGCCGGCAGCGACCAGGTGTATCGTAGCAGCCGCTCGGCCCATCCGGGCCGGAGAATCGGCGCTCGCCGGTTCTCCGAGCGGCCTGGTGCGAATCGGCGCCGCTGGTTTCCGGGAGGTGGGAGGCGTGCAGGGGTCGGGGCGGCGTGGCGCGATTCGTGCGGCGCCCCGGCGATTCTCCCACCCGGCGTGGGGGGGGAGAATAGCGCCCGTGGAGTTCCAACTGAGTGTAAAAAGATAGGAAGCCGAGTGCCAATCCAATGATAATTTCTCCGTCTTCTTTAATGGGCATGAGTCACAATTCACTTTGACAAATAATTTCCTTTGTGGCTCTTGGATTGTAACTTTTCGTATTTGTGTTCTATTAAGCTGTTCCCATTTTTACCTCAATGTTGTCGAACATCTCAGTGATAGTGTGACAGTTGCCCTTTCTGATGTAGTTCCTGAAACTGCAGTTGATTCAGCCACTAGAAGGCGTCAGAGAGCTGCCGAGCTTGATTCTGTCTTTGAGTTTCCCACTCTCACAGGACGTTGAAAGTTCTGTGGGACATTGCAAACTAGAATCATTCCGTGCTGGAAAGCATTAATATCCCAGTAGGTTGTGTAACCAGAACACCTATATGACTAATTGTTTAACAGAATTTTTACCCTTGGTTTTATTCCTTAATATCTGCAGGTTGTGCAGTGATCAATGTAGTGCCCAATTAAAATGCTGAATACACTTGCACGCTGGGCCAGTTAGACTGAGATAAATGAGACACTGCCAGGGTCACTAGCCGAAGTGTGGAGTCAGTGAGCATGAACAGGCTGGAAAATTTATACAGTGATTTCTGTAGCTTGGAGACACTTTTTGAACCAGTTTTATTTTGGAATGTTCTGTGCTTGAATCTGACTTCCCCTCAGATAGCCAGCCCATTAGAAGATGAATGGACTCTCCCTCTCAGATGCCAGGGCATGTCAGGAGCAGACTTGGCTTTGGCCGTAGACTTACCTTCTCCTTCTCATCATCACCACCACCACCTTCCTCCGCCTGTTCCGCTCCTCCGCATGCCCCCACCCACCCTTCCCTCCCAAACCCCACAGTTGCTGTTGTGGGACGTACAACTTTGTAGCGAGGCCTGATCTTAACTCATTCAAAATTGATTCACTCACTCAGAGCTTTTTTTTTGTTTTAAATATTTTTTTATTCTCCTTTTTTCACATTTTCTCCCAAATTTACACCCACCAACAATAAACAATAGTCAATAACAAATATATCAATCCCCACATCAATAACAACGACCCATCCTCTCATCAAACCCCAAACATTAGCCCACATGTTCACACAAACAAATGAAAAAAAGGAATTAGGGATCACCCATAGTCGCCATTAACACACACAGCCCCCCTCCCCCCCCACCCACCCGCCCCAACTAATGTTCGATGTTATCCAGTTCTTGAAAGACTACAATGAATAATGCCCATGAATTGTAGAACCCCTCCATCCTTCCCCTCAGTTCAAACTTAACCTTCTCAAGAGTCAAGAATTTACACAGATCCCCCCGCCACGCCAGGGCACAGGGGGGAAGAGGTTGCTCTCCAACCTATCAAGATCCGCCTTTGGGTGATCAACGAGGCGAAGGCTACAACATCTGCCTCCGCACCCGTTTCCAACCCTGGCTGGTCCGACATCCCGAATATGGCCTCCCAGGGGCCCGGTCCAGTTTCACGTGCACCACTTTAGAAATTACCCTAAAAACCTCCTTCCAGTAATCCTCTAGCTTTGTACAGGACCAAAACTTATGAATGTGATTAGCGGGGGGCCCCCGCAATGTTCACACAAATCTTCTACTCCTTCAAAGAATCAGCTCGTCCTCGCCCGTGTGATGTGTGCTCTGTATACCACATTCAGCTGTACCAGCCCCAAACTCGCACACGAGGTGGAGGCATTCACTCTCCGGAATATCTCACACCAGAACCCCTCCTCCATATCCTCTCCCAACTCTTCCTCCCACTTTGCTTTGATCCCTTCCAGTGGTGCCTTCTCCTCTTCCAAAATAGCTCCGTAGACCGCTGACACTGCCCCCTTCTCCAGTCCCCCAGTCGTCAGCACCTCCTCCAGCAATGTGAAGGCCGGCTCCACCGGGAAGCTCTGTATCTCCTTCCTGGCAAAATCTCGAACCTGCATGTATCTAAACATTTCTCCCTGCTCCAGCCCATACTTCGCTTCCAGCTCCTTCAATCCTGCAAACTGACACCTAAGAAACAAATCTTTTAGTGTCTTAATCCCCTTCTCCTCCCATTTCCGAAAATTTCCATCCCACCTCCCTGGCTCAAATCTGTGGTTCCCCCGAATCAGCATTTCCCTTGACCCTGCCCCCAACCCGAAGTGTTGGCGAAACTGCCTCCAAATTCTCAATGAAGCTATTATTACCGGACTCCCTGAGTATTTCCCCGGGGCTATCTGGAGCGGCGCTGTTGCTAGTGCTTTCAATCCCGACCCCCTGCACAAACTCTCCTCCATTCTGACCCACTGGGAATCAACCCCTCTGACCCAGCTCCGCACCTTCTCCACATTCGCCGCCCAGTAATAATAATCAGGTTCGGAAGACCCAAACCCCCTGCCTGCCTTCCCCTCTGTAGCAGCACCTTTCTATCTCTGGCCACCTTCCCTCCCCATATGAACGAAGTAATCTTTCCCTCAATCTCTCTGAAAAAAGCCTTTGGCAGGAAAATCGGCAGGCATTGAAATATAAACAGAAATCGCGGCAACACGTTCATTTTAACCGCCTGTACCCGACCCGCCAGTGACAGAGGAAGGCCGTCCCACCTTGCCAGATCGGCTTTCACTCCCCACCAAACTAGAAATGTACCAGAGGTGCCCCCCCCCACTCCCAGGCAACCTGCACCCCCAGGTACCTAAAGTGAGTCCCTGCCCTACGGAATGGCAGCCCCCCCCCCACCCCTGCCCCCACCCCCGGCCGAGACACCACAAAATACTCACTCTTGTCTAGATTTAGTTGGTACCCGAGAAAGACCCAAACACTCGAAGCAGCTCCAATATTCCCCCTATCGACACACTCGGTTCCAACACGTATAACAGCAAGTCATCGGCATATATCTATCTCTGTGCTCTATCCACCCCCCCCCCCCGCACTATTCCTTTCCATACCCCCGAACTTCTTAATGCGATGGCCAACAGCTCAATCGCGAGTGCAAACAGCAGGGGGGGGACATAGGGCATCCCTGCCTAGTCCCACGGTGGAGAGAAAAGTATCTCGAGCTGATGTTGTTTGTGCGGACACTCGCCCTCGGCTCCTTATATAGTAGCTTTACCCAGTTCACAAATCTTGGTCCAATCCCAAACCGCTCCAGAACTGCCATCAAATACCCCATTCTACCCGATCAAACGCCTTCTCAGCGTCCAATGCCACAACCGCCTCTGTTTCCTTCCCCTCTGCCGGTGCCATACCCTTCTAACATTTGAAAAGAGCTGCCTCCCTCTCACAAACCCCGTCTGATCTTCACCTATCACGTTCGGGAGCCACTCCTCAGGCCTACCCGCCAGTACCTTTGCCAATACTTTTGCATCCACATTCAGAAGTGATATGGGCCGATACGACCCACACTCCGTCGGATCCTTATCTTTTTTTAGCAACAGTGAAATCGATGCCTGCCCCAAAGTTTGTGGCAACACTGCCCTCTCTATCGCCTCTTCAAACATCCCCACCATCAGGGGTGCCAGCTTATCCTTGAATTGTTTATAATATTCCACCGGAAACCCATCCGCCCTGCCACCTTCCCCGACTACATCCTCCCAATCGCATCCTTTATCTCCTGCTCCACTATCGCTCCTTCTAATGTAACCCTGTCCCCCTCCCCTAACCTCGGGTACTCCAACCCATCTAGAAATTCCTGCATCTCACGGTCTCTCAGGTGACTCTGACCTGTACAGCCTCTCATAAAATTCCTCAAAAACCTTGTTAATCAGATCCGGAGCCACCACCAACGTCCCTGCCTTATCCCTCACCTGAACAATTTCCCTTACCGCTGCCTCCCTCCGGAGCTGACCAGCTAACATACAGCCTTATCTCCATGTCATAAACTGCACACCTTGCTCATCTCAGTTGGCGCACCGCCTTCCTGGTAGATAGTCGGTCAAAGCTCGCCTGTAGTTCCTTCCTCTTTTCCAGCTTCGTTGGGTCCCCATCTCACTTACTCAGAGTTAATACTGGCCTCCCACCTGTCACCTGTACTCAATTAGAGAGCAGGAGCACTCAATGTATTCCCTGGTCTCAATTCTAATAGGAAGATATTTGCAATTTTTAACAAATGCTTTCTCTACCACGGACATTCACTTGCCCATGGCCATTTTACTCCAAATATTTAAGTGGAAATAATGTGACTGCCATAACTAACGGCTAACCATTACCCCCAGAGACAGCGTGAGGTGCTGACCTATGAAATGTCGTATGAGGAACGGTTGATGTCGTATGAGGAATGGTTGAGGACTCTGGGTTTGTACTCGTTGGAGTTTAGACGGATGAGGGGGGATCTTATTGAAACCTACAGGATACTGCGAGGCCTGGATAGAATGGACGTGGAGAGGATATTTCCACTTGTAGGAAAGACTAAAACCAGCGGACACCATTTCAGACTAAAGGGACGATCCTTTAACACAGAGATGAGGAGGGATTTCTTCAGCCAGAGGGTGGTGAATCTATGGAACTCTTTGCCGCAGAAGGCTGTGGAGGTCAAATCACTGAGTGTATTTAAGACAGAGATAGATAGGTTCTTGATTAATAAGGGGATCAGGGGTTATGGGGAGAGGGCAGGAGAATGGGGATGAGAAAATATCAGCAATGATTGAATGGCGGAGCAGACTCGATGGGCCGAGTGGCCTAATTCTGCTCCTTTGTCTTTTGGTCTTATGGTCTTATGAAATCTCTTCAAGAAGCTATGGAACTAACTGACTTGAGAGTTTGGAATGCTGAACTAGTGTGCTAATTTAATATAAGGAAAGGTAGCATGGTGGCACAGTGGTTAGCACTGCTGCCTCACAGTGCCAGGGACCCGGGTTCAATTCCGATCTCGGTGACTACCTGTGTGGAGTTCGCCCCGTGTCGGCGTGGGTTTCCACCGGGGGTTCCGGATTCTCCCACAGTCCAAAGATGTGCAGATTAGGTGGATTGCATATGCTAAATTGCCCCTTAGTGTCCAAAGATGTATGAGTTGTGGGGATGGGGAGTGGGCGCTCTTTCGGGAGGGCCGGTTTCGGACCCAATGGGCCGAATAGCCTCCTTCAGCACTGTACGGATTCTATAGAAAGATAGGCTCTGAATCCGAACAAGGCTTTGATAGGTGGTATTAGAGCAGGTGCTGCAGCTCTCAGAAGTTATTGTGTGCAGTTGTATTTTGCTTGAATTGTGAATCAAACTTTAATCTAAATTTTGGAAAACAGTTGTGACATGTGGCACTAAGTCTATTTCCCCCACTCCGCCAAAGGCAGTGCTCTTAAAATTTCTCCCAATGCATACTTTCATTGTTTACAGATTTATTATCTGAGGCCACTGTGTACTGTCAAAGAAAAAGATGGATGTATTATCATCTGGAAGAATTGCGAGAAAGAAGCATGAGACTGACAGCATTGCCCATTGCAAATACATTTTTCCTGCGCCTCGCTTGACTTCCAGCCACAGGCATTTGACACGTTTTTAAAAGAGTACTGCAGTACACCTACAATTTATCTTCATCCTTTTGATTTATGCTGCTCGCTAGTACATAAACTCGACTTTTCCTCATCTTCGTCAATGGACTTTGTGTATCTGCTTCCAAATAAATTTACACCGTAAGTGTAATGTGGTCCACTGCATCATGGTCTGAACAAACAGCAAGTTCTGCATTAACCTTTCCTCAGATAACTGCTTTTCTGACTGCATCAACATTCATAAGCAAATATCGCGCTTTTCAACCCTCATTGGCCTGGATTTTTCTCAGCTTGAACCATAAAACTAGCAGGAGCTTTTTATCAAGTGGAAGTGTGGTCTTTGGAATTCTGAAAGTGCTTTAATGCTACTTGTATAGGCAAATACCGCAGCTATTTTTTTTTACACAGCAGCATCTCAGACACAGCAGTGAGAGGAATGGTCTGATGACCTGGTTTTGGTAAAAACTGAGGAGAATTCCTTGCTCTTGTTCAGATCGAGTAAAGAGACCTTTTACAGCCACTTGAAGTAAGAAATGTTTGTGCAGAAGCATCTAGTCTGCCGATTAGCTAACCCTTCGCATGGTTTCTGTCCCGATCGGCCAATTGTCAGAATTTAAGTTGAGAGTTGGAGACTCTGCCTGCCCCACTCAGCTGCCAAAGGAAGGCCTGGCCCCTCTCTCTGCAGGCCATGTGGAAATCAGTGGCACAAGTCTACCTTGTGCATTGTCACTCGCCTACAGTGCACCCAGGGCTCTCCTCATCTTCACAGGCTCTCATCAGTAAAGCTATTGGGCGCGAACCAATTGCCGCTCTGTGCCCAAGAAGCAGCTCGCCATGGCAGCGTGGCCGATAAAAGCTGGGAGACCTCACTCCCAGGATTTACCCAGCTCGCAAACGCCTCACGGGATCTAACGCGACGTCACGAGACGTTGCGATATGAATCCCGCCCATTAGCATGTGGCCCAGACAGAAAATCACCTCACTTGAACTATGACGCAGGATTACACATCTCTGGACATATTCTTAATCAGAGCATCTGGAAACAAGGGCTAATTGACCACTTCAATAAGGAAAATCAGCCCCTAATTTACATCTAGTTACAAAACTGCAGTAATATACTTAACACATGAGACATGCTTTTGAGTTTTCCTTGTCTGGTACATTATTTACGAATAAATGCCAAAGTCTAAATTTCCTGTTCTTGCAACCCCTATAGTAACGATAACTTTAATGAACAAATATGTAGGGTCGGATTTTCCGCACCATTCCGTGCCGTGTTTCGCTGGTGGTGGGTTCTTCTGGTTGCCCCCCCCACTGCTGTCAATGGGGTTTCCTGTCACTAGAGCCCTCCCGGGGGTTCACCGTCGGCAGAACCGGAAGATCCCGCTGTTGGAAACAGCCAGAGAATTCCCGCTGCAATCTTTCGGCTAACAACTTTTGCAATTTAAACATGTCACAACAGTACAGTGGTTTGGAAACTTGGAGGTGCGATTCAGAGACCCCGTTGCGTCTGGCGCAGATCCTGGCGCAATGGGTGAATCACACACGAGCCCCAAATCGGGCTTGCCGCCGGGCGCGAAACCTTGCGTGAGTCACCTGACTCGCTCCATCTGCCGCGATCGGGACCCCGCACTCGCTGAGCGAGATCTAGATCTGAATATTTAAATGAGCATAATTGGCTGATTTGAATACACTCACCCAGCACCCAGGAGTCAACGTCCGCGCCTGGGAGAACTCGCCAGGATACCGTTTAGTACTGGTCCACACAAACGTGAACCAGGTGTGACAATAACTGTGGGGGGTGTCATAATATACAGCAATATATCATTGTGCAGCCACACACTGATGGACACACAGTGGGACCAATCAACACACACAACACCGCAGCCAATCACCAGTTAGAGCACATGCACTATAAAGACAGGGGGCATCAGAGTTCCCGCTCATTCGAGTTGCAGCTAGCTGGGAGGACAGAGCTCACAGCCTGCAGCACAGACATTCACCATGTGCTGAGTGCATCGACTGGTTAGGACAAGGCAAAGGTCTTTAGTTAAAGCTGGTATCGTGTTAACCCATAGTCTAGGTATGTTTAACAGTTAATGATTCAATAAAATAGTGTTGCACTATTTCAAGTGTTGGTGACCTGTATGTGATCCAGAACACCCAACACATCATGATAAAACAAAGTTCAAGACAGTCCTCCTCAAGTTTGACACTCACTGCAGCGTAGAGGTGAATGAAAGTTTTGAGCGCTACGTGTTCCAACAGTGTTTGCAGGGTAAGGATGAACCTTTCCAATCCTTTCTCACGCACCTCCGCATCCTTGCGTAGTCTTGCAGCTACAGGCCATCCTCCGACTCCATGATACGCGACCAGATCGTTTTCGGTGTTCAGTCGGTTCCCCTACGACAGCAGCTCCTCAAAGTAAAGGAGCTCACCCTAGCGACCGCCATTGAGACCTGTGTCTTACACAAAAACGCCACGAGTCGGTATTCCCACATCCAAGCGGCTGAAACGGCGCGGCAAGGTCTCCACGAGGCGGAACGGGTCCAAGTGATTGAGCACCTCCAGGGCCTCAGCCTGGATGAGGGCGGCCATTTTGCACGCTTTTCGGGGACTCCCACGCTTGTGCGCACCAAACAAGGGGACGGCGACGTTGAGGAACGTAATGCACAGGCGCGTACGACACACAACCGCACCGCGCATGCGCGGTGACGCAGAGAACGTGCTGATGCTACGCCGTGCGGCAACTGTGGCTCCACCCATTTAAAATGGCAATGGCCTGCAAAATCTCGACAATGCCTACGGTGTGGCAGAATTGGCCACTATGCTGCCTTCTGCCGAGCAGCTCAGCCTGCCAATTCATATCGCTTCAGCCAGCCTCGCAGGAATGTCCGGGCAATGCAGCCCACGGTCACCGAATCCGATGCGGACCTCCCACACAGCAGCGACACCGAGGACCCGAAGGCGCCTTTTCGAGTCGGTGCCTTGACAAAAAACAGGGTGTCCCCGAAGCAAAGACACCAGCTGCTGTCGGTATACAGCATCGATCCAGACGATGAGTGGTGTGCCACCCTGACGGTCAACCGCTCCCAAATACGATTCCGATCCAGAACACCGAACACATCAGGGGGGGGTCATGATGCAAACATGCAGCTAATGAACACATAGAATAGGACACACCCAATGAGCAGTCAGGACACTCAGGGGTGGTATCTCACTATAAAAGGGATGAGGCACTCACACCCCGCCTCTTTCCACAGACCAACATCTACAGAGTGAGACAGGGTGTATCCTCAGCATCACACCCCAGCACGTGGCTTAGAGCAAGGCTGGCTCAGTTAGACTGAGTTACTACATTTAGATTAGTAGAGAGTCAAACTCATTGAGAACTGTGCTAATAGTTCAATAAAACACATTGAACTCACTTCAAAGTCTGGAGCATCTTTTACTCAAAACTGCATCAAGTGGCAGCTTGTTTTATTCCAAATTACACAACACAACAGGGTGGGGGGTGTCTACTAGGCCTTTGGAGATGTCCAGGAGGTCAGGGATAGGGCAGGGTGGCACCCTGACACTCCCCCTGGTACCTGGGCACCTTGGCATTCTCCAGGCCTCTGCGATGCTCCGCCTCCGTAAGGTGGACGTACCGGAGGCAGGGGCTGCAATGCAGGCTGAGGCCACCATGCAGTCCGGTGGTCTTGGTTGGACACGGGGGTAACCGCCATGCGAACACGGTGCACTTCAGCCCCTGCAGATAACGGAATTCGGTATTCAACCAGGAGTTGTTGGTATCTGCCTGGCCAGCGCAGCCACAGGAGCTCCTCGGAGAGGGTCACACAGCTGTGGAGCCCGCCCCAGAGCAACAGGAACCAGCCGGTGAGGATGGAGAGCTGGCCGCCCAACAGGCCAAGGAGTAGGTGGGAAGACGGCGCCGCTTCTGGCCCCATGTGTATCGGCAGCATTTGACATTCGAGGATCTGCCGGCCGGGCTTGCTGCCCAAGACTCCGGCTAACCAGGGAGACCGTACGGAATATCTGCCACATCATGGAGCACCTGGGACCGGGGGGCATAGGGGAGGGCATGCCGCCGCGTCACGGTGACGGTCGCCCTGAACTTTTATGTGACGGAGTCCTTCCAGGCTCTGAGTGGGGATCTATAATAATCTTTATTAGTGCCACAAGTAGGCTTACATTATAATTTATAATAATAACATTTATTGTCACAAGTAGGCTTACATTAACACTGCAATGACGTTACTGTGAAAATCTTCCAGTCGCCACACTATGGCGCCTGTTCGGGTACACTGAGGGAGAATTCAGAATGTCCAAATTACCTAACAGCACGTCCTTTGGGACATCTGTCGGGGATCCCCATCATGGAGGCCCTGGATGCCTAGGCGGCACAATACAGCAGCCTGAAAATGGACCGGGCCCACCAGATTGCGCAGGCAAAGGGGTTTGCCGCCATTGCCGGGATGGCCCAGGCCCAGGGGGTGATCGACGCGACTCATGTTCCCCCAGGTGCACCGCCGCATGAGGGGGTGCACTTCACAAACTGCAAGAGGTTCCACTCCATGAACGAGCAGTTGGTGTGTGACCACGAGATGCACGTCTGCGCCCAATACCCGGGCAGCATGCACAACATTTTCATCCTGGCTCTACCACATGGTGTCCCCACATATCTAGCCCTGTCCCCTGTTGCCTCTGGGAGTGTCATTGGGGATGCCCCCCCGATTGCCCTGGGGACCCTGGCCCGTGCCCACCTCCAACGCCAGCCCCCCACACCAGTGCCTCCCACCAGCCCCACCCAGCTTACCCTCTGCACCCGGCTCAGCCTAGCCCATCCATCGCACCCTTCACTCAGAGCACAGAGGCAGGCCTCAGCTTTGGTGAACGGGTGTTTAATGTGCTATATACAAGTATTGGGCTATAGCCCCTACTGCTAATCTGTGTGCTTCACCCGCGCCAACGGGCCCTAATGCTCCATCTGGGTGGGTCCCCAGGCGGTACATCAGAAGTGAAGGTGGTCTGCTGCGATCCCCGCCCTCTGATCTGGATCCCCCTGTGGCAGCAATCTTCTGCGACGGGGCCTGGATGGGCCTGCCTGCCTACCAGCTGTCAAATGTGGCGTGGTGCCACCCTGTTCTGCTCACTGCCCATCGGGTGCACCAGGGACAGTTGGGGGTGATTCATAGGTGCTGGGGTGTTCCGGCACCTCCCCTGCAGGACTCGCTGGCACGAGCCCCATCACCTCCTCCTCCCTCGGGGTACCTGATGGCCCCTGGGCTACTCCTTGGGATAAGGGTGTGGCTGGAGCAAGTTATGGGACCCCTTATAAGATAGGATGCATGGTTAGATCGCAGATGGGGGTGGTGTGGGGGGTGGTACGGGGAGGTGTGCCACACGTGCAAGAGGATCATAGCTATTCGTTGGGGGCTCACTTGTTTCCCCGATGCTGACCTCCGCCCCTGCGATTGCTCTCCGACCCCATCGACCAGGCCCAACGGCCTCTGCTCTGCCACGGTGAGGGGCTGCAAGTCTGGCAGGCCCCCTCCGATTTTCTCCCGCTCCAGGCGGCCGTGGGCCGCCTCCGTCTGGGGGGGATAGATAACGCACAGTTCGAGATCCGGGTTGCGGGTAGCGCCAGGGGACCCATGTCTGGTGGCCTGTGTATGCAGGGCATACGACCATGGCGGGCAGGGTGTTGACATGTGGTGCAGGGTGGGGTGCGCACGGACTGTCGGTGGGTGGGGTTCGATCTGGGAGGGGGGGGGCTACGTGTGTGTGGGACGGTGACTCACCCTGGCCGCCATGAGGAGGTCATACCTCTTTCTGCATTGCTGGCCAGTCCTCGGAGTGGGGGCCATGGCGCTCATGGCCTCTACCACTTGCACCCAAGCCCGGATGACGTCCGCAGGTGGCGGCCTCCTTCCCATCCCGAAGAACAGGGTGTTCTGTCTCCCCGCCTCGGCATCCAACAGGGACTCCAGCTCGGCATCGGCGAACCTCTGTGCCGTTCTTCTGGGTGGCAGGTTCTTAATAATAAAAATAATAATAATAGCTTATTGTCACAAGTAGGCTTCAATTAAGATACTGTGAAAATCCCCTAGTCACCACATTCCGGCGCCTGTTCGGGGAGGCCGGTAATGAGAGTGTATCGGGAGTGGAGTGCTTATATGCAACTGCAGCGAGCCAGGCTCTTGAGTGGCAATCCCGAATCCAGCGAATCCCAGGCCAGCGTTCGTTGGAATTGCACTAGTTCCACGTGTCGCGGGTGCTAGCCCATCAGGATGTCCTGAATCGCTCAGGGTCGGCACCGCTTTCGGTGCTGTAGAACACACGCGATTCAGTCCTGGCATCAGCACGTTGGACGCGTTCTTATAGCGACGCTACACCAGAAAAGCAGCTCGCCGCGGTGCTGCATGGCTGTTTAGCACTGGTCCCCACAGATGGAACAGCACTTGTGGGGGTCTCCAAGAGGACTGGAGGCCTGCAGCTGCATGCCCTTTGGGCAGGATGGTGCCCTGGCACTTCTGGTGCCACCTGGGCACCCTGGCAATGCTATATGTGTGCCAGCCTGGCAGTGCCAAAGTGCCCAGGTGGCACTGCCAGCTGGCATGGCACTGCCAAGTTTGCAGTGCCAAGCTGGCATTTTTTGTATGATCAGTCTGGGGTTGCCTGGCGGGGGGACCCCTTCATATTGCGTTTGGCCTGGGGGAGAGGTCAGGGATTCTTTTTGGGGCTTCGGAGATCAGGGCGCCATTTTTAAATGGCGTCCCGATCTCTCGCTGCAATGGGGAGTTCCGGCGAGTGGAGCTCTCCATTGTAAAAACCGGGGCTATGTGCAGCCTCGGTCAACACAAGTCGCGTTGGATAGCCATGTGTTTCTTGGCACTGACAGTGCCAGAAAACATGCGGCTAAACGTGCTCGCTCGGGGACTTTGCTCCCTTTTGGGAAGATTGCGATCTTAGTCTCTGAAATAGAGAATCCAGTCCATCATCACTTATCTAGCATATTGCATTGGCAGTTAAAACAGTATTAAATTCCAGTCACTTCCGACATATGTGATAAATACAAGACAACACATGGGGCTGGATAGTCCGCACCCCGACGCCGAAATCGCGTTGGGCGACGGGGCGGAGAATCTAGTTTCCTACATGAAATCGGGACCGGTGCTGGTTCGCCGATTCTCTGCCCCCAAAAAAGTATCCACCACAGGAAGTCATTGCCAGATGCCTGCCCCGCTATTTTCCACCCCCGACTGGCCGAATTCCCGACAGCGTGGCCCACTCATGGTCCTGCCGTTCAGAATACTTGTGAGGTGTATGTGGACTCAGTCCGCGGCCACCACAATCGTGGGTGGGCCGATCGGAGGGCAGGTGGGCCTCATTCGGGACTGAGGTATTTCTGAGCAGGCGGTCCGGGTCGAGCGCGCGGCCGATCGGGGGCACTATTTCCGCGGTCCAGGCCCGCGGTCTGAGTCCGCCATGGAGCACGGCGCGGCCGCTGGAGGCCGCCGTACGCATGCGCGGCCTCTGACCCGGACGTGCGGGGGACCGATTCGGCAGCTGGAGCTGTGAGCTCCACAACAGCTACCTGCCAGCCCCCTGCAGGGCTGTGAATCTGTGGCCTTTTGACCACAGTTTTCACAACGTTGTGGGGACATAGTCCCTGAAATGGAGAATCCATCCCTTGTTCCTACAAATGCATCAAATATCAGCAGACACATTGGGCTGGATTCTCCATTTCAGGGACTATGTTCCCACGCTGTCATGAACACTGTGGTCTTTTACGTCAGAAAAGCCCAATTTCATGTGGGAAACTAGATTCTCCACCTTGTCGGCGAACACGATTTAGGTGTCGGGGTGCCTAGAATCCAGCCCATTGTACATTAGAAATGGATATAATGAACATTTTTATTCAGTCATTTATCTCGAAGCTGATCACATTTTCTTATTTTTCATGTTAAAAGCCAAATCAGTTTTGAATTTCAGGAAGTTCTGCTGGATAATTCTAACTGCTCACAAAATTACAGTTATACACATTATGTAGTGATTACTCCAATTAATTTATCATGTACTTTTAAACATTGGCAAAGTACTAAATGTAATCACTGTGTGGAGAAAATAAATTAACCATCAATTGCTTTTTGTTACAAAGATGAGTGAATAAGGACTTGAACTACATTCAGAGAAATTCTCCCAGAGCAGTATCTCTTGTTAGCATGGTTAAATGCATTATTGATCAGCATTGCACACTTATCCACATGAACGCTTCAGTGTCATTAAATAAACCATTATGCACTTGTATATTCAATGAGTGTGGGCCAATAATGCATTGCCAGATGATGCACATAGAGTACTGGCACTGTGGTCTTTGCACACCCAATGCCTGGACAAATCTCCATGCAGCCAGCTTGTGGGAAACGCACTATGCACAAACAGCACAAGGCACATTGCATCCTGCCAAGGCTATACATAATAGGAGGCCATCTCATAATGTTGGCAGAGCATTCGAGCAGCATTCCAGATGCACAGAATAGGTACCAGAGATGAAGTCAGCATAAAAAGACTTTGCCGCCAGGTCTGCTTCCAGTTGGGCCAGTATTCTTTCATTCCTTTTGTTTCCATGGCTTTTGATGGCCAAACAAGGACAGCCTTGAACCTGCCATGCTGATGCACCACAAGCATCACAAACCCCATAGTGGTTGCTATTATATTACGTTGTATAATATCTTGTTACTCATTTGCTTTCTGCCAAGATGGTCATATGGTTGATGTCCAGTAATGCTCGAAGTCTTCAAGTGAAGCAAATACTGTTTTTTGAGTGCCGATAACAATTTAACTATGGATTTGTTCTCTCTTCATTAACTAAACTATAGATTAAATTAACAAGACTAAACATATTTTAACAATGATTAACTGCACCTGCACATTAAGCTATCTCTCTCTACCTCTGGTCACTAGTCACTCCAAACACGAAGAGGCAGGAACTTTCCTTGAGTTTATCTTTTATACCCATATCTGGTGCTGCCATCTAGTGTTTATCTAGCTGTTACTTCTGTATGTTAACCCTTTGCATACACACAGATATGCCGATCACTACAGCTACTGCTGTCTGACATTGCAGAGCTGGAAACCCCTCCTGGAGCATCAAGCAATCCAGCGGGAGCACCATTCAGTGTTCTCATTGAGCTGGTCACATTAGTGTGATTGAGCGCAGGCTTGGCCAGCACTTCAGGAGCAGCATACCTGAAGCAGCATTTTTGGCTCCACGGTGTTGATTCACAGAGCAAATGATACACAATGTACTACCATGAGAGGAACAACCAACCGGTCCCAGCAAAGGTATGCACACAGAGGGAGAAGTAGATAGTCAACAGAAGACAGTGGCACAAAACACTGGTGGAGAAGAGATGACAGCGATCCACTGAATCCCTACAGTGTCGAGGGAGGCCATTTGGCCCATTGAGTCTGCACCGACCCTCCGAAAGAGCACTTTACTGAGGCTCACTCCCCTACCCTATCCCCGTAACTCCGCACATTGATCATGGCCAATCCAACTAACCTGCACATCTTTGGATTCTGTGAGGAAACCGTGAGTGCCCGAAGGAAACCCATGCAGTCATACTCCACACAGTCAGTCACCCAAGGCCAGAATGGAACCCGGATCCCTGGCACCATGAGGCAGTAGTGCTGACCACCGTGCCACTGAATGGCTATCTGGTACACAGTGAAGGTTCAGCATACTGTGCTACCTTATGGAGTTGCAGGGGGGGGTAGAACACTCAATGAGGCTGATTTGAAATAGAGGTTTGCACAACACCAGGAATGCATGGAGCTGCATACCATCTCAAAGACAATGTTGGAAGGTAGTCCTGGTGGCTTCCAGAATGGGTAAGAGATCCATCAGATTATCGCAAACCACTGAAGGTGAAAAATACCTAATTTACACTGGTCTGGAGCCAGTTGTGTTTCCTGCTTGGGATGAATTGCAATGTTGTGGGGTTATTCCCAATAAATTAAGGAGAATATGTTAAAAGGGACATTTTATGCTTAAAATTAATGATCAGAAACTCATAGGCTAGGAGTGGATACTTTCCAGATATGCACTCCCTGAATGCACAGGGAGCGATGAAGCATAAAATCCCCACTTAAACTCCTGTAATGGCATTTCTGATGTGGAAATGTGTGCAATACTTTGTGGAATGGCACTTTGCGAAATTACTGCTTTTAGGTCTTATTGCAAGTTCAATGAGCAGCATCTAACTGACTGTTCTGAAGATTTGCTTCGCAAGCCTGTCAGTGTTTGGGTTAGGTTTATCGCATTCCTTAACTTTCGCACATCGAACGCTCAATATAGGCTTGTAGAATCATAGAACATCCATGGTAAATTGCCATCTAATTTAATCTTCAAGTCCCAAAAGACCCTGAGGGGTCATAAAAATATATCTTTCATTTTCAAAGAGGCAAAAAGAAGGTTGTTTGGGCAGCCAAATTCATTTTATGAAAGATTACATGAGATCCATAAAATAGTGTACCTGTGGTGCCGATGAATTAGTTTTTGTGAAATATTGAGGTGTAGATTGTATTGCATTTTGAAATTGATTTATTTACCTGCGCACGGAGCAGCCTTTAGTGTTCTGACAATTCCAAATGTTAACACTTTACTGCGAGCTATATTTTCTATAAAGTCATTTTAATGAATTCTGCAATTAAATCATGGCAATGAATAATTGCAACATTTATTAACACTACCTTCATTTGTAATGACATTTTAATAATTCAATAATTTGAATAAAATATTCATTTCTGACATGGATGACATTTTATGGGAAATATACAGGTTCGGTAATAAAGCAGAACAGTTCTTGGAACCAAGGGAACGATGTGACCTTAAGAGTCCGATAGTTTGCCTAAACCATTCCCCTGGTGTGACTGCCTGCGATAGATATGGTGGAGAAGCTGGAGGAGTGAGAATGCAATGGTTAAGGTGTGCAGGGGAGATTAAGGCCGCAATGTATAAAAAAACATTGCGAGAAAGAAATACCTTCTCAACTGGATTTGAATCTGGTTCTGAAAGGAGAGGAAAGGGTTATGCGATTTACTGACAAGGAGCAATATTGGCAAATGACCTCTGGATATCTCGGTCACATTTTGAGTAGGCTAGATACAAAATTAGTCTATATTAAACACTTAATTCAGCAATCTCAGCCCAAAGGCATTGAAGGAGAAGGCTAATATTGGCCAGAGGATATAATTTTAGTATAAATTATCCCCACGTGTATCTCAGAGGTTATGTTTTCTCATTAGCTCCTTTGTGTGAACATGAATTTCTTTAGCAAGAAGCCGATTTGTAAGATATGGGAGACTTGTCAAGGATGTTTACCAGATAGATTGGAATTGCTTTCAATCCTGGAGACTTGTAGGGAGTCAAGGTTCATTTAGTCAATGGAAAACAATACAATAGAATTGCGAGTTTGATGGGTCACTAATTTTGATCTAAACTAATTGTCAAATCAACCATTTGTTTTTTACACTGTTTCCTATTTGAAAGGAAGAATGACTTTTGAAATGAAAAAGCAGCCCACTGCAAATTAACCCTATCAGGCATATCAGTGTTCAGTGGGCTCTTGGCCCTGTTTAGAGAGCTATATGGTCTGTTCAGTGAACGAGGCCCTGATCAGTGACCGAGTCTGCACCGACCCTCCGAAAAAGCACCCGACCTGGACCCAGTCCCCCGCCCTATCCCCATACCTCCTCCTAACCTTTAGACACTAAGGGGTAATTTAACATGGCCAATCCCCCCAACCTGCACGACTGTCATGGGTGGAGGTTCGGTGGATTGGCCATGCTAAATTGCGCCTTAGCGTCTGAAAGGCTAGGTGGGGTTACAGGAATGGAGTGGGGGCATGGGTCTGGGGAAAGTGGTCTTCTGGAGGGTCGGTGCAAACACGATGGGCCGAATGGCCTCCTTCTGCACTGTAGGGATTCTATGATTCTTTGATAAATAGTTGGAGAAATTTGCAATCCTCTTCCACAATCATCAATTGATGTTAGGTCAATTGTTAATTTTAAACCTGAAGTAGATAGATTTTTGTTAAGCAACAGCATCAAGGGATTATGGAGCAAAGGCAGGTATTACGGAATTAGGTTTCAGATACACCATGATCTCTTGAATGGTGGAATGGGCTTCAGAGACGCAGGACCTTCGCATGTTCCTGTGGTCCGCAGCTGAATCCATGGTATTTCAACGGCTATAATCAGATGACGAAACACGGACTGGGATTGTATCTTCCTGACCCACGTGGATCAGCAGCTATTGAGCCAATCAGAAGATTTAATAAAATGGTTTAAACAATTTACATTAACACCTTCTGAGCATGCAAAATACTTCCAAAAGAGAAAAAAGACTTGTTTCTGGGGTAATTGATTGGCGCAGTGGAGATATCACGTTGGTCATTCACTTCTGGGATTTGGGTTCAAAACCAAGTCAAATCATAGGATGCAGTCTTCCTCTGTGCTGACCGTCAGAATCCTTTGTGAAATCAAATAGCAAAAATACCACGAGTTCATCATGAAAGACTGCACAGATGGCTGGAATGGGCTATGGAAACGCCACATTATTGCAGTAAGAGTAGTTTGAGATTGGAATTAAGGTTGTAGATGGAACTTTATTTTATCAATGTCATTGCAACATTATCACATTTACACTTTGAGCAGAATCTTATTCAAAAAATGGTAAAAGGTCACTCCGGGCGAGAAAAATAGAAATGGAATCTTGAGCCTCTTAGAAAAATAAAGTGTAAAAAGCGAGTACTTTGTAGTTGGGGCACCGGGGGACTTAAAGGGTTACCGTTCTGTTTAGCAGGAAGTAATATTTGGTATCTGAGGGTCCAGATAGCAAGGGACTGGGGGAAACTCCGGATGTTGAACTATACAAATCTGATGGGGAAGGTCAAGGCGGATATGGAAAGATGGGATGGTCTCGCCCTATCCCTGGTGGGCCAAGTACAATCGGTTAAGGTAAATATCTTGTTGAGATTTTTATTTTTATTCCAGCGCCTCCCGGTATTCCTGCCCAAGACGCTTTTTAGAGAGATTGACCAGCTTGTGACTGGGTTTATTTGGGCGGGTAAGGGCCCTTGGATCAGCATGGTGGTGCTGCAGGGGGGGAGACAAGCAGGGGGCTTTGCCTTGCCAAACTTTGAATATTACTATTGGACGGCTAATGCGCAAAAGGTGTTGGAGTGATGCGAGGACTCAATGGAGCAATGGATCTGCGTGGAAGAAGAGTTTATGAGGGGGGGCATGCCTGGGGGCGTTGGCAATGGCTCCTCCCCTGATGGTGCCGAAGAAACACTCGACTAACCCAGTGGTAGTAGCCACGTAAAAAATTTGGAGACAGCTCCGTCAACATTTCAATTTGAAGGCTGCCTCAAGGCTAGCTCCCATTTGTGCAAACCAGTTATTTAAGCCTGCTAGGCTGGATGTGAGGTTCAGGCAGTGGAAGGAGAAGGGGTTGGAGAAGGTGGGAGATTTATTTTTAGAAGGTCGGTTCACTAGCTTGGGGGGGGGGGGGGGGGGGGGGGCTGAAGGAGGAATATGGGCTTATGGACGTTGATGCATTTAGATATCTCCATGTGCGTAGCTGGATTAAAAAATACTTTCCACCCTTCCCGGTGAAGCGGCCTTCTAACTTGCTCGAATGGATTTTATCCTGCTTGGGTTTGGAGGTGGTATATACCAGCATTTTGTTGGGGTGGAGACAGGCTCGGTTGAGGAAGTGAAGGCAAAGTGGGTGGAAGAGCTGGGGCCAATTTTGGAGGAGGATGTTTGGAACAAGGCATTGAGGAGGGTGAACGCGGTCTCTTCCTGTGCTAGGCTGAGTCTCATTCAGCTAAAAGTAGTGTTTCGAGCACACCACAGGAAGACTAGAATGAGCCGGTTTCTCGATGGGGTGGAGGATGAATGCGGTCATTGTTCAAGGGGGCCAGCACACCTTGTGCACATTATATGGTCGTGCTCAAAGCTGGCGGGTTTCTGGACATCCTTTTTTGATACCATGTTGGCAAACCTGAACATTGGGTTGGAGCCATGCCCACTGGTAGCGATTTCTGGGGTCTTGGATGTGCCGGAGCTCTGAACAGGAGGAGGGGCAGACATTCTGGCCTTTGCCTCGTTTGTGACAAGGAGATGGATCCTCTTAGGCTGGAGGTCAACTACACTGCCAAGTGCCTTGGTGACCTGATGGAGTTTTTGGACCTCGAGGAGGTCAAGTTGATCATGAGAGGGTCAGTGAACGGGTTTTACCATAGATGCTGACCGCTTATAATGTACTTTAAAGTATTGGTAACTGTTAGCTGTGGAGGGGGGGGGGCTGGAATTGGGTAGGTGGGAAGGGTTATTACTGTTATTAAGTTTCATTGTATGTTTTTTGTAAACTTTGTATAAGAATTGTTAACATTTCATTAAAAACATTTCCAAAAAAATAAAAATAAAGTGAGTGGGCATAGTTCATGCTGTCACTCTGGCCAGGTGGGGACTCTTGGAGCTAGTTCCCCCATGACAGTCATCACTGGCAAATTTCCCCCCACGATGTCCACGCTCCCCCCTCCCTCATGCGGCTCACACAGTATTACCCTGTGTCTGGGCAGGCATGTCCCTCTACCACCCCAGGGGCTACACTTACCTCTGTGCCCCCAGAGTGATCCCCTTGAATACCTCATGCCTGACCAGACTTGGTTTAAATGACCCGACAGTGCCAGCTCAAAATTCCGTGAGCTGGGGGAGGCAGGGAAGGTCCGGAGAGAGTGCTCGCTAATGATGTTATAATGTATTAAAATGGGATTCTTGGGCTCCTGCAGTGCAATTCTGGCCACTCCACCAAGGGGGGAGGGAGTGGGAAATTCCCAAACCCAATCACGCCGGAGAGAATCATGGGCTAGATTCTCCGCTACCCAATGCAGCGGAGAATTGTGGCAGGGAAAAACCTGGCGCCGATCCCGTTCTGATGCTCCGGACACCCGCTGGCGATGGCATTGCGGCTGGTGCACCACCGGGAGGATGCAAATGGGTCATTTGAGCCCAGTTGCACAATGGGCTAAACAGCTGGCTTGTAATACAGAACAAGGCCAGCAGCGCGGGTTCAATTCCCGTACCGGCCTCCCGAACAGGCGCCGGAATGTAGGGACTGGGGGCTTTTCACAGTAACTTCATTGAAGCCTCTTGTGAGAATAAACAATTATTATTATTATTAGTTGCGTCCTATTAACAGGCTGGACACCAGATTCTCCATGCCTCCATGATGCTCCAGCTCTCTGGGCCAGGATTCACACGGGCATGGATTGGTGCAAGTATATGACACAGTGGTCCTGATACGGTGGACCTCGCGGTGGGCCAAGGGGTACATATTTAAGCTAGGTACCCCCAAGATCTATTGGAGGGACCCCACTTCCCAAAATGCAAATCCTACCAACCCGACACAGCAGCCCTGATCAGATCCCGCACCAGACCCCCCTTCAAGGACTTCTGCACCAGACCCTCTACCAGACCACCTACACCAGAGACCCCCACCAGAGACCCCCACCAGAGACCCCCACCAGAGACCCCCACCAGAGAGCCCTGCCAGAGACCCCCACCAGAGACCCCCACCAGAGACCCCCACCAGAGACCCCCACCAGAGACCCCTACCAGAGACCCCCACCAGAGACCCCCACCAGAGACCCCTACCAGGACGCAATAATACCAGAGACCCTACCCGGCAGAGGGCCCCCCATGTCACGTATTGGAGACACCCTCATAACAGAGAGCCCTCATATCAGAGACTCCCATATCAGACACCCCACCCACCAGGGGCCCCCCATATTGGAGACCTCCAATAACAGAGAACCCCCATATCAGAGAAACCTCCCCCATATCAGAATCCCCCCATAGGAAGCTACAGAGGAGTCCAGACAGAAAGTGAAAATAAATTACTGCTTTTTCACTCACCTGTCGCTAACACCTGCTGCCTCAGGCAGATGTCTACTAAGCAGCAGCTGTGACTTCATAGAAAGCCAAGACAACATCACAACATCCAGATGGATGGATTGCTTATTTTCATTTCACTTCACGCTTGAATACATCTCAAGTAACCTGCTTTGAACCTAGGCGCATTGTTTATTAACATCTAGAAGTTTAGTGTTTTCACTTCCCTTTTTCCTCAGCAGAAAGCAATTAACTGCTTTTGATGTGGTCAGGATCTGTCAATCATTGTTAGATGTGTATAAACATAAACATTGCGGTCACCCTCATGCGTGCCTGCTGTGGGGGGAGGGGCGGGATGACTCAGCAATTCCCGCAGTGCGGGGGGCAGAGAATGTCCCTACTTGTCAGCAGGGCGGGGGGCAGATATGTTTTGTGGAGGGGGGCCATTCGCTGGACCTCGCTATTGGTTCACCCGCTCAAAATGTTGGTATAATAGTGGGATCTGCGATGGAATGGCTTGCATGGTTAGGGAGAGGGAATCACCTCTGGATGCAGCTCCTAGCTCCAGCACAAATCAAAACTGATTCAGCTCTGGCGGGAGAACATATGACTGGATTCTCCGATTTTTTTGACTAAGTGCCATAAGACCATAAGACATAGGAGCAAAATTAGGCCATTCAGCCGATCGCATCTGCTTTGCCATTCAATCATGGCTGTTATTTTTCTCATCCCCATTCTCCTGCCTTCTCCCCATAACCCTTGATCCCCTTATTAATCACGAGTGCCGACATTAGCGTGGGAACTGTGGCATTTTACGACACCAAAATCGGCGCCGAACCCTCACTGATCAGGGGACCGGTGAGGGGCTAGCAGCGGTGTGGGTAGCAGTCCCAACTCCTATGGCAAAAGCGGCCAGAGAATGGCCCGATCCGTGGCCGTGTCTGCGCACGCCAATGACCTGCAGCAGTCACACCGTACAACATGGCACCGACCATGCGCGGACCCGATCTGCCAAATGCTGCCACCTTGGCCACCCCCCAGCAGTCTCCCCAGCCCTCGCGGAAGTCCCCCCGGCCAGCAGCACGGCTCCTGGCTGACTATGGCGGTGCTGGACACAGTCCGCGGCCACCACGCCGGGTTCCATTCAGGCCACACGCCCCCTGTGCGGTCGGCCCATCGGGGGCGGAGCATCAGGAGAGGGCCTTCCGAAGACGCACGAACAGCGTTCCAACGGGGTACGGTGTGCAATGTGATGACGCCATTTTGGAGGGAGTGGAGCATAGAAAACAGGCATCAAACCGGTGCCCTGATTAGGGCATCGGAAGGGATTCTCCTCCCGATCGCCGATTACGATATCACTGTCGGTCAACGGAGATTCCCACCCATTATCTCCCAAATGGAAAATCCAACCTCATGTTTTCAATTCTCTCTGGATTTTATGCCCTCGTTTCTCACGGATGGAGAGACAGGGTTCAGAATTCCACCCTCCCTCCCCTTAATGTTGATCCTACAAATGGACATTTTGGCCTTTCAGTTTTACTGTAAAACTCCTGCAGGTAGATGTAGTTTTCTTATCCCTGTTTTTGACAATATTTTTACGTTCAAGTGATTCTCCTCTATTCACTCTTTGCTAAAAGTTGACAAACAACCCTGACAAATTAAGGAACATTCAGTCATACAGAATCAAAACCTGAGCAGGTTTTTCAATCATTAGGGGATGGAATATCTTTTAAAATGGCAAGCTGGCTGCTGCTCCTCACGCCTAACAACTCACCAACTCTGGTAATCACCACTGTTGTATATATTAGGAGATGTGTGGTAAGGTCCTGTACTACAGGTACGGGGGTAGTCCCTGCCTGCTGACTCCGCCCAGTAGGTGGAGTATAAATATGTGTGCTCCCTATACAGCAGCTATTTCGCCAGCTGCTGTCGGAGGCCACACACCTTAGAGTAATAAAGCCTCAGTTGTATTCAACTCTCGTCTCTGTGCAATTGATTGTGCATCAATTTATTACTCTAAGATTTTCAGAAGATGACCTCAGCATCAAGCCGGATCGCTTGCAGCTGGATCTGCAATCAAGCAACGCCAAAGAGGACTTTCAACACTGGCTAGCTTGTTTCGAAGCTTACATCAGGTCTGCAACAGACCCAATCCCGGAAGCTTAGAAGATCCAGATACTCTACTCGCGGCTGAGCTCCAACGTCTTTCCTCTTATCCAGGACGCGCCGAACTAAGCCGAAGCTATGGTGCTACTGAAAAAGAATTACGCCCAGCAGACGAACACGCTCTTTGCCAGACACGTACTCTCTACTCGCAGTCAACTCCCTGGTGAGTCCGCAGAGGTTTTCTGGCGTGCTTTAATTCCTCTGGTCAGACTGTGACTGTCAGGCCGTCACAGCCATGGAACATTTGAACCTCCTCATGCGGGACGCCTTCGTTACGGGGATAGGGTCAGACCTCATACACCAGCGACTTTTAGAGGGGGCCACGCTCGACCTCGCAGCAACACAAAAACTTGTGCTATCAATGACGGTCGCTTCGCGCAATATTCAGGCCTGCACCCCCAGCCACGTGGCCCACCCCTCCTACACAGTGGACTCCGCAGACGGCCGCCCCACCGGGGGCCTCACCCAGTCAATACGCCTGTGCCACGCACCAGCCAGCCAACCCCGGGGGCCCCCGATGTTACTTCTGCGGGCAACAGAAACACCCCCGCCAACGCTGCCCGGCCCGCACCGCCCTTTGCAAGGCCTGCGGCAAGAAGGGGCACTTCGCTGCGGTGTGCCAGGCACGCTCAGTCGCCGCTATTTCCCAGACCCCCCTCACGTACGGACAATGGGCGCCGCCATCTTCACCTCCCCAGACCACGCACAGCCAGTGGGCGCCGCCATCTTCTCCCCCTCAGACCACGCATGGCCCATGGGCGCCGCTATCTTTTTCAACCCCCGCCACGTGCGGCCCGTGGGCGCTGCCACCTTGTCAACCCCAATATGATCATCAGGTGCCGCCATCTTGTTTTCCCCACGGCACATGGGCACCACCATTGTTCCAGGACCCGTGCCCCCTGGGCACCCCATCGTTTGACATCAGCGACGACCAGCCATGACTCGCCTCGGTCACGATTGACCAGTCTCGCCCGCACAATCTAGCCACCGCCTCGACAAACGTGAAGCTCGATGGGCACGAGACCTCTTGCCTGCTGGACTCCGGGAGCACCGAAAGCTTCATCCATCTAGATAGGGTAAGGCGCTGCTCCCTTGCGGTACACCCCATCAATCAAAGGATCTCCCTGGCCTCCGGATCCCACTCCGTGGTGATCCGGGGGTACTGTAAGGTCACACTCACGGTCCAGGGCGTAGAATTGGGGCAGCACGGTAGCATAGTGGATAGCACAATTGCTTCACAGCTCCAAGGTCCCAGGTTTGATTCCTGGCTTGGGTCACTGTCTGTGCGGAGTCTGCACGTCCTCCCCGTGTGTGCGTGGGTTTCCTCCGGGTGCTCCGGTTCCCTCCCACAGCCCAAAGATGTGCAGGTTTGGTGGATTGGCCATGATAAATTGCCCTTAGTGTCCAAAATTGCCCTTAGTGTTGGGTGGGGTTACTGGGTTATGGGGATAGGGTGGAGGTGTGGGCTTCGGTCGGGTGCTCTTTCCAAGAGCCGGTGCAGACTCGATGGGCCGAATGGCCTCCTTCTGCACTGTAAATTCTATAAATTCTATGAAAAACATTCAGCGGCTTCCGCCTCTACGTCCTCCCCAACCTCTGCGCTGCCTTGCTACTCGGCCTGGACTTCGAGTGTAACCTCCAGAGCCTAACCTTGAAATTCGGCGGGTCCCTACCACCCCTTACTGTGTGCGGCCTCGCGACCCTAAAGGTCGACCCACCTTCCCTATTCGTAAACCTAACCCCGGATTGCAAACCCGTCGCCACCAGGAGCAGACGGTACAGCACCCAGGACAGGACCTTCATCAGGTCCGAGGTCCAGTGGCTGCTTCGGGAAGGCATCATCGAGGCCAGCAACAACCCCTGGAGAGCCCAAGTGGTAGTGGTGAAAACTGGGGAGAAACACAGAATGGTTGTGGACTACAGCCAGATCATCAATAGGTTCACGCAGCTCGATGCATACCCCCTCCCTCGCATATCTGATATGGTCAATCAGATTGCACAGTACCGGTCTTCTCAACTGTAGACCTCAAATCCGCCTACCACCAGCTCCCCATCCATAAGGCGGACCGCCCATGCGCTGCCTTCGGGGCAGATGGCCGCCTCTACCATTTTCTCAGGGTTCCCTTCGGTGTCACCAATGGGGTCTCGGTCTTCCAAAGGGAGATGGACCGAATGGTTGACCGGTACGGGTTGCGGGCCACCTTCCCGTACCTAGACAATGTCACCATCTGCGGCCATGATCAGCAGGACCACGATGCCAACCTTGCCAAATTTCTCCACACTGCCACTCTCCTAAACCTCACCTATAACAAGGAGAAGTGCGTATTCAGCACGAACCGCTTAGCCATCCTCGGCTATGTGGTCCAGAATGGAGTTCTGGGGCTTGATCCCGACCGCATGCGCCCCCCTCCCCCACTGCCCCAAGGCCCTCAAACGCTGCCTGGGGTTCTTTTCATACTACGCCCAGTGGGTCCCACACTACACGGACAAGGCCCGCCCACTCATCCAGTCCACCCTTTTCTCCTTGACGGCCGAGGCTCAACATGCCTTCAACCATATTAGAGCCGCTATCGCCAAAGTCGCAATGCACTCAGTAGACGACACGCTGCCCTTCCAAGTGGAGAGCGACGCATCAGACGTCGCCCTATCCGCCACACTCAATCAGGCAGGCAGACCCGTGGTATTCTTTTCCCGTACCCTTCATGCTTCCGAAATTCGGCACTCCTCCGTCGAAAAAGAGGCCCAAGCGATCGTTAAAGCTGTGCGGCATTGGAATCATTACCTGGCCGCAGGAGATTCACTCTCCTCACTGACCAACGGTCGGTAGCCTTCATGTTCAACAACACGCAGCGGGGTAAGATCAAAAATGATAAAATCTTGAGGTGGAGGATTGAGCTCTCCACCTACAACTACGAGATTTTGTATCGCCCCGGAAAGCTCAATGAGCCCCCAGATGCCCTATCCCGAGGTACGTATGCCAGCGCACAGGTGGGCCGACTCCGGACCCTGCACGATAATCTTTGTCACCTGGGAGTCACACGGTTGTACCATTTCATAAAGGCCCGCAATCTGCCCTACTCCGTCGAGGAAGTCAGGGCAATCACCAGGGACTGCCAGGTCTGTGGGGAGTGCAAACTGCACTTCTACCAGCCGGACCACGCGCGCCTGGTGAAGGTCTCCCACCCCTTTGAACGCCTCAGCGTGTATTTCAAAGGGCCCCTCCCCTCCACCGACCGTAACACGTACTTCCTCAGTGTGGTCGATGAATACTCCAGCTTCCCCTTCGCTATCCCATGCCCCGATATGACGTCTGCCACCGTCATCAAAGCCTTCAACACAATCTTCATGCTGTTCGGCTTCCCTGCCTACATCCACACTGACAAGGGATCCTCATTCATGAGCGATGAGCTGCGTCAGTTCCTGCTCAGCAGGGGTATCACCTCCAGCAGGACGACCAGCTATAACCCCCGGGGAAACGAGAGGGAGAACAGGACAGCCTGGAGGGCCGTCCAATTGGCCCTACGGTCCAGAAATCTCCCGGCCTCCCGCTGGCAGGAGGTCCTTGCCGATGCACTGCACTCCATTCGGTCACTACTATGCACCGCCACTAACGACGCACCCCATGAACATCTCTTTGCCTTCCCCAGGAAGTCCACATCCGGGGTGTCGCTGTCGACTTGGCTCGCAGCTCCAGGACCTGTACTCCTCCGTAGGCATGTCCGACTCCACAAGGCGGACCTGTTGGTTGAAAGGGTGCAGTTACTTCATGCTAACCCCCAGTACACCGACGGCCGCCAGGATACTGTCTCCCTCAGGGACCTGGCACCAGCAGGTTCCACACATACACACCCCTCTGGCCCGGCTCCACCCCCCCTACCCCGGCGCACCCAGCAGCAACCCCCCCAGTACCATCTGTCCTCCCCCTGCCCACGCCCAAGGATGAAGAGAATTTTGGCACGCTCCCGGAGTCACCGAGGACCAGGCCAACACCGGAATCGCCGCCACCACTGCGTCGCTCCCAACGCCACATCAAGGCCCCGGACCGGCTAAATCTATAATTGGATCGGGACTATCGAACCACCTTGTTCTGGACTTCAGAAAGAAATTTTTTTTTCGCTTCTGTTTATTAAACTTACTCTGTATATAGTTCTTCACCGCCCCCGCCGGACTCAATTTTAACAGGGGGTGAATGTGGTAATCACTACTGTTGTACATATTAGGACATGTGTGGTAAGGCCCTGTACTACAGGTACGGGGGTAGTCCCTGCCTGCTGGCTCAGCCCAGTAGGCGGAGTATAAATATGTGTGCTCCCTATACAGCAGCCATTTTGCCAGCTGCTGTAGGAGGCCACACATCTTAGAGCAATAAAGCCTCAGTTGTATTCAACTCCCGTCTCTGCAATTGATCGTGCATCACCAACTAAACCACATTCTTGGAAATCGCACGTGCCAAAGTCACTGATTTCCACTATTTTGCAGAATCCTTGCATCTTATTGTTCAAGGAGAAATCTCTTGATCTAAGTGTTGTTCTCCATCAGAATTTAGTGTCCTGGGTTATATGGAGTACAAAATCTACACATAAAACAAGCTGGTGGAACTCACCTTGACCTGTACATTTGTTCTAACAATGTTGCATTAAGTGATGGTGAGGACGCAATGGCCTCCTGATGTGCTGTAACTTTTTTATGTTCATTTATAACTGGTTTTTTTTATGAGTGCAAACCCCTTGTCTGGAAAAGAAAGCATCTGACAAACTAGAAGGAGAACTTGTCCAAGGGCTCTTCCCTTAATATAGCAAAATTAAACCTTAGTTCCTCTCATCTCGAGCACTTAATAAGAGATCCTGTTTATTTTGATAAATGTCATGAATTATTAATAACACATAGTGCTCCTGTTATTTAATGCAAAATCCTATCAGCTATGTGTGCCTTATGCCATAGGTTCCAATATTTTCCTCTTCACAATGCCTAAGGGATAAGTGAGATTATTTATCAATAAACAGACAGTGATACAGTCATTCAAGTTAGTTATTTTCCCAACATAGCCAGAGAATTTTCTAGATGTGGCTGATGGAGAGATAATTCAATTCTTCTGCTCAAGGAAATTGGGCCAAAACAGAGATAATTCTTTTTTTAAATGGGCCCTGGCCCTACCAATTCATCATACTTACACCTATAGTTTGTTGGATTGGGCAATTTCTAATTCTGTGCCGTTTGTTAAATACGTTTTTGGACATATTTGGCACTTCAAATTATGCTAAAACAATTTCTTTCAAGTTGATTGATTTTTGCCAAATGGATTTTTGTGCAAAAATATTCAGACACACACATTTATATATACACACATTCACATACAAACACATTCACATTCACACATTCACAAACACATTCACTCACATTTACACACACTCAGGCACCAACACACTAACATGCAGACAAACTCACACAAAGACACTCACACAGATACTCACACACAGACACACCCACACACACACACACACAAACACACACAGACACTAACACACACACACAGATACAAACAAAGCCACACAAAGATACCTACACAGATGCACATAAACACACATTCACACAGATGCACATAAACGCACACTTTCACACAGATGCACATAAACACACATAGGTACACACACACACAGATGCCCACAAACACACAGGTGCACATAAATATGCACTGTCACATAGATGCGCATAAACACAGGCACACAAACACATATACATATAGTTGCACATAAAAACACACACACACATGTACAAACACACAAATGCACATAAACACACATCATAGAATTTACAGTGCAGAAGGAGGCCATTCGGCCCATCGAGTCTGCACCGGCTCTTGGAAAGAGCACCCTACCCAAGGTCAACACCTCCACCCTATCCCCATAACCCAGTAACCCCACCCAACACTAAGGGCAATTTTGGACACTAAGGGCCATTATCATGGCCAATCCACCTAACCTGCACATCTTTGGACTGTGGGAGGAAACCGGAGCACCCGGAGGAAACCCACGCACACACGGGGAGGATGTGCAGACTCCGCACAGACAGTGACCCAAGCCGGAATCGAACCTGGGACCCTGGAGCTGTGAAGCAATTGTGCTAACCACCATGCTACCGAGCTGCCACATGCACATACACAGATACATACTTGTACACACACAAGTGCACATAAACACACACATACGTGTGTGCACATGCACACTGACACACGCAGTGCTGGAAGCAAGTTCCTGAACTACGTGCAACCTGTTGTGTAATTTCATCGTTCAGGAATTGCATTCAAGATATTAACCGTTCAACGTGGGGCCAACTAAGTCAACATTTCAGGCTGACCAGGATGTCCCCCATGGCCCCCATCCGTGGTAACCACTGATCCCCACCAGCCATAACGTTTGAAAAATGGAGACAAGATGGGGGAACACTGATAGTTAGGGACTTCTACGTAGGGCACAGATTAGCGATGCTGAACGAACTGACAGAGGAATGCGAATTGCCGACAGGAAATGAGACACTTACAAATAAAATATTTCCTCCACAAAGAGACAGTGGATACCGCAGGGCCCAGGAGACCACACTATTAGAGGACCTGATGACCACAGACAATAAAGAGTGGGGACTCTGTGGGAAAACATACGGACAGCTGCTGGAGAGAGCCTGGACTCCACTGGACGAGACCAGATGGAAATGGGAGGACGAACTGGGAACATAAGTGGGGTGGGGTCTCTGGAGCGAAGCACTATAACTGGGCTAACTCCATCTCCTCCTGCGCAAGGTGCTGCCTCATGCAGTTCAAAGTGGTGCACAGAGCACACCTGACCAGAACCCGAATGAGCAGGTTCTTCCCGGAAGTGGGGGATAAATGTGAGCGGTACCAGAGGGGCCTGGCCAACCACACCCACATGTTCTGGGCTTGTCCCAAACTTGCCGGGTTCTGGACAGCCTTCTCCGAGGCAACGTCCAAGGTTTTGGGGTGAGGGTGAAGCCATGCCCAATAGTGGCAATCTTCGGGGTATCAGAGCAGCCAGAGCTACACATGGGGGAGAGGGCCGATGCCCTAGCTTTCGCTTCCCTAATCGCACGCCGACTGGGGATCGGCAGCACCACCCACAGCTGCAGACTGGCTCGCTGACCTCTTGGAATTTCTCCACCTGGAGAAGATAAAAGACGACATCTGAGGGTAGGAGGAAGGCTTCCTTACTGCGTGGGAGCAATTTGTCGGTCTGTTCCAAAACCTGTTTTGAGGCCAACAATAGTCAGTTAGAGACGAAAAGAAGACAAAGAGGAATGCCAGGGGGAGGAGGGGAAAAGGAGGCAGAGAGTCTGAGACCGACAAAGAAGGACAACACAGGGGGAGGGGGAGGGGGAGGTTACCGCCCCCCCCCCCCCCCCAACCCCACTCATCCACAAAAAAAATCGGTTGAAGCTGACAAAGGGAGGAGAAGTGGGGGGGGGGGGGGAAGGAAAATGGGGAGTGTTTTGTTATGCTCTTGACGTAGCATAAGCTGCTTCCTTGCTGTGCACTCTGACAAAGGAAGGTTCAGACTTGGAGATAGCTTCAACACGTTTATTGAACTATTAAAATTCTCCGATTTGGATTCGACGCTACTGTTAATCCTGTTATAGCTATTCAGACTGACTAACCAGAGTCTGCTACAATCCACGTGGTGGGAGTGATGTGTTTCAATCAACCCTGTGTCTGTGCCCACTGAGAGTCTCCACTGGACAGAGAAAGATCATGTGTGCAGTGTCCTTATATATGGGTTGGTGTAATGTGCCCCCTCTGTGTGTATCGTGAATGCCCATTGGTCGTGTCCTATCTTACTGACCTATTGGTTGACTGCCTGTGTGACATGTCTCTGGTGTTCCCTCTAGTGCCTAGGTAGGTGTAGTGTATGTACATTAACCCTTTGTGTACTGACAGTGATGTATATCACCACATCCCCTCTTTTTTCGTGTTACATATTTTCTGTATAGTGTTAAAGAAAATTGAACAAACTAGGTAGATGAGTGATACTCTGTACAAGTTATGATAACAGTGATCATTAAACAATAAGTCCAAATCATATTCATGAGTCCAAAGTTCATGAATTATTATGGTCGAGTGGCTTTCTTGTTTGGTTGGTGAGTTGGTGATGTTGGTGGCATTGCTTTGTAAACACCATCAGTGTCCCTGTGCTGAAAGAACCAAGAAGTGGTCACATCACTTTGTTGTCTGATTTGGACTCTTTTTTTCTTTCGATGCTTGTGGTGGTAATTCTTGATGGCATCTGTCCTGAAAGCCAGGTTGTCTGTTGGTAGTGCAGCAAACGTGAATTGGTAAGATGCATCGTCTTGCCATGGTATCTCATTGTACTGAGCTGAGCAGTAACAGTGTCCCGCATTTTCAGAGTTGTACCATGTTGTACCAGTCGTAGTCCCATTGTTGTTGTTTTTGTCGTGCTTGTTGTCGATGTTGTTGCCTTTGGTACGCTGCTTGCCATTGTTTCTGATGTTGTTGTTGTGTTGGTTGGTTTTGTTGTCGTGTTTGCTGCGCTCAAGGACCACACTCTGTGGATAATATGAGTCCTTCACACAGTTACTCGTGTCAGCGTGCTTTGTGGCATCTGCTGTTTCCTTGAGCGTGCCGTCACTGAGTTCGCGGCACTCCCTGTCTGGAGTCATATCCGGCTTACTTGAATCAGCTTTGACTTGTCAATGCTCCCTGTCTGGAGTCTGGTCTGTTTCACCTGAGTAGTTTTGGCTTGTCGATGATCCCCGTCTGGATTCTGGACTGTTTCACCTGAGTCAGTTTTGGTTTCTTGATGCTCCCTGTCCGGAGTCACTGCAGGTTCACTTGCATCTTCTGAGGTTTCTTGATGCTCCCCGTCCGGAGTCAAAACAGTCAGGAATGCATTTGCTTGTGGAGAGGCTCGAGCGAATGAGGTTTGAAGTAACATGGTGTCACCAGAGTCACCAGTAGTCTCACTGTGATTGTTGAGTGCCTCTGTACACACTAGCTGAGGTCTGTCACGTTGCACATCTGGTATGGGAAGTGGGATGCCGTCGTCACTTGTCTCACATACAGTGGGTAGAGCCTCAGTGTCTTCTTGTTCACGTGAGCTGGGTAGACTGTCAGAGTCTGCTTGCCGTACACTTGCGCGTGGCACTGTCATAGTCTGTCTGTTGTTCACTTGAGCGTGATAGACTTGCATCGTCTGCTGCTGGTTGCTCAGAGGAGGTTGCTAGACCCTCATGGTCTTGTTCATGCAAGGACTGTGCTTTGGAGTCTTGCTTTGCTTCTATCGTGGAGGCTGTCCACGAGCTCGCTGTGGAGGCTTGTGTCACTCCCTCTGTGGAGTCTTGCAGCAT
The DNA here is from genome assembly GCF_047496885.1 of Scyliorhinus torazame. Classification (NCBI taxonomy): domain Eukaryota; kingdom Metazoa; phylum Chordata; class Chondrichthyes; order Carcharhiniformes; family Scyliorhinidae; genus Scyliorhinus; species Scyliorhinus torazame. Next base: position 62,281,072 of record NC_092707.1, read on the forward strand.
TCCTTGTGTGGAATCGTGCATTGGTCTCTCTGTGGAAACTGTCATCACTTCTTATTCATGCAAGGACTGCGCTGTGGAGTCTTGCATTGCTTCTATCGTGGAGTCTGTCCACGAGCTCTCTGTGGAGGCTTGTGTCACTCGAGTCACTTCGTGTTCATGCAAGGACTGCGCTGTGGAGTCTTGCGTTGCTTCTATCGTGGACTCTGTCCACGAGCTCGCTGTGGAGTCTTTCATCGCTTTCTGTGTGGAGTCGGGGATCCTTTGCAGTGCATGGACCACTCTCTGTGTGGCAGCAGGCTGCTCTCTGTGGGCTTGTACCGCTCTCTGTCTCTTGGGTGTCAGGCCGCAGCATAATCCTGCACTCACGAGTCAGGATGTCATATCTGCTGGGCTGAAGATCCTCAAATCCGAAGAACTCGTCGTCAGGGTCGCCAATGTGCAACACATCTAGTTGCGGTTCGGATTTGGTACTGGGGTAGCCTCCCAAGGTGAAAGCTTCATCTGAGTCATTGTCTTCCAAGACCATATCATCACGTTTTGTGTCGGAGCTGGCATTGGGCTCGCGATGTCCAAAGAAGAATTCAAGGTCTGAGTCATAGTCTTCAAGGACTGTATCATCTCTTTGGGCGGTGCTAACTGCTTGTTGCAGGGTTCTGCGGAGGTTACTTTCAGCTACTAGTCGAATTTCAGGCATTGTGCTGTCGTTCCAGGTGAAAGAATCTGGTTTAGAGGCTTTAAATTTTTTTTTTTGTGTTTTGGGACATTTCCCCTTTAAGTGGGCGTGGTCCGGGGCCTCTGACATCATGAAGCGTGTGACGTAGTGCGTAGGATGCGATTGTGCATGCGCAGATCGCTGTTCCTTTACTTGGGGCCTTGTTCTCAATTGCGCATGCGCGGTTTCTCGCGCATGCGCAAATGAACCTTCCCGTTCTGTGCGCTCTTTGCGCAACTGCGCATGTGCAGCGCCTTTTCCAAGATGGCTGCAATTCAAAACTGCCCTTCGTTGCTGTAAGCCTCTTTTTCCTTTTCTTCTTGTATGTTCCTCGCAGAATTTTTGGAATTTGTCCAGGACTGCCTGGAAATCGCTCTTGTTTTGCCCCTTTGAGTATTTGAAGGTCTCAAAGATTTCACCTGCTTCTGGACCCACGGAGATAAGTAGAAGCTTTATTTTTTCTGCATCCGCCACGCCATCTAGGTCGGATGCTACCAGGTAGATCTCGAATCTCTGCTGGGACCAACGCCAGTTTTCACTGAGATTTCCGTGGCACCTGAGCCACTGCGGAACCGGAATCCAGAACATTATCTTGCCTGGCTGTTGTTGCTGGTTGTCACTGTTTTGTTGAGTTGAGCTATATGGATTTAACAGTCCACTTCTGGAACCATGTTTTGTTATGCTCTTGACGTAGCATAAGCTGCTTCCTTGATGTGCACTCTGACAAAGGAAGGTTCAGACTTGGAGATAGCTTCAACATGTTTATTGAACTATTAAAATTCTCCGATTTGGATTCGACGCTACTGTTAATCCTGCTATAGCTACTCAGACTGACTAACCAGTCTGCTACAATCCACGTGGTGGGAATGATTTGTTTCAATCAACCCTGTGTCTGTGCTCACTGAGAGTCTCCACTGGAAAGAGAAAGATCATGGGCGAGATTCTCCGACTCCCCGCCTGGTCGGAGAATCGCCGGGGGCTGGCGTGAATCCCGCCCCCGCTGGTTGCCGAATTCTCCGGCACCGGATATTTGGCGGGGGCGGAAATCGCGCCGGTTGGCGCCCCCTCCCCCCCGCGATTCTCCGGCCCGGATGGGCCGAAGTCCCGCTGCTAAAATGCCTGTCCCGCCGGCGTAGATTAAACCACCTACCTTACCGGCGGGACAAGACAGCGCGGGTGGGCTCTGGGGTCCTGGGGGGGCGCGGGGCGATCTGGCCCCAGGGGGTGCCCCCACGGTGGCCTGGCCCGCGATCGGGGCCCACCGATCCGTGGGCGAGCCTGTGCCGTGGGGGCACTCTTTCCCTTCCGCCTTCGCCACGGTCTCTACCATGGCGGAGGCGGAAGAGACTCCCTCCACTGCGCATGTGCGGGAATGCCGTCAGCGGCTGCTAACGCTCCTGCGCATGCGTCGCCCGGAGATGTAATTTCCGCGCCAGCTGGCGGGGCAACAAAGGCCTTTTCCGCCAGCTGGCGGGGCGGAAATTCGTCCGGCACCGGCCTAGCCCCTTAAGGTTGGGGCTCAGCCCCCAAAGATGCGGAGCATTCCGCACCTTTGGGGCGGCGCGATGCCCGACCGATTTGCGCCGTTTTGGGCGCCAGTCGGCAGATATCGCGCCGATACCGGAGAATTTCGCCCCAGGTGTGCAGTGTCCTTATATATGGGTTGGTGTAATGCCCCCCTGTGGTAGTGTCACCTCTGTGTATATCGTGAATGCCCATTGGTCGTGTCCTATCTTACTGACCTATTGGTTGACTGTCTGTGTGTCATGTCTCTGGTGTTCCCTCTAGTGTCTAGCTAGGTGTAGTGTGTGTACATTAACCCTTTGTGTACTGGCAGTGATGTATATCACCACAGGGAGCACACACCCCGTATCGACCTGGGAGGATAGCAAGGGGGGAGGGGTGGGAGAGACAGGGAGGGGTTAGGGAAAGGGGGGGGGGAGGACACGCCAAACTAGACGACAGAAATCTGTAGATAAAGGAAAGTAAGAAAGTAAGATTAAAGCCTTTTTTTGCATTACACTGTACAATAAATAAACACCAACATCAATGTACATAATGTTGAAAATGCCAATAAAAAGATTTTAAAAAACGATATTAACCATTCAAATTTGAAACAGTTCTGTACTCAACAGTAATGTATTTGTGCAATGACATTATTAAAGATTAACAACATGGGTCTGAATTCTCCGGTCCCCCGCCCACGTGTTTCTCAGCTGAGTGTCGCTCGCTGGCAGCGGGATCCTATCTTCCCGCTGCTTGTCAATGGGAATTCCCCATTGTAACCACCCTGCATCACTGGGAAACCCACGGGGGAGGATGCGCTGCCGTCGGGAGAAGTGAATTGGAATTACCGGAGAATTCTGGCCAATGTTTCGGTATGCAGAGTATTTTGATTGTAAATTTTGTATAAGATGTACTTTCCGAAATATCTAAGTTAACGAAATATAACAGCAAATATGCGTGTTAAGTAAAATGTTCTACTCTTTTGCTTCAGTGCCCAGATACCTTGGTTAATTTAGCCAAAAGGATGTTGAACTGTACATACCGGAATGGTCTATCGTCAGCACACTTTCTTAATAATAATAATCTTTATTGTCACAAGTTGGCTTACATTAACACTGCAATGTAGTTACTGTGAAAAGCCTCTGATTGCCACATTCTGGCGCCTGTTCGGGTACATGGAGGGAGAATTCAGAATGTCCAAATTACCTAACAAGCACGTCTTTCGGGACTTGTGGGAGGAAACTGGAGCACCCAGAGGAAACCCACGCAGACACAGAAGAACATGCAGATTCCACACAGACAGTACCCAAGCCGGATTCAAACCTGGGACCCTGACGCTGACAAGCAACAGTGCTAACCACTGTGCTCTGTGTTGAGTTTGCTGATCTCGCCCACTATCCTGGTGAGAATGCTCCAGTTGATATTGGTGATATTTTAGTAAGGAAGAGGAAAATAAGCACAGGTTCTCGCTTCTGAAATCCATCCAGCTACACATTGCTGGAAGTGCTCATCTGTAGACACGTTGGGTGAAGACAGCATCAAGGTTGGTTGCGATGCCCAGGTGGTCACCAAAACAAAAACAGGGTGATAATGCCCAGAGATAATGGGAGAGGAGAGCAACCTGGTGAGGATAAAATAATTTTCTATCATTCTGGGATTTCCATCCTTTCAAAGGAATTTTGGCAACATTCCACTCCATGAGGGAGGTGACCATTTGGATTCACCTCACTCTGGAAAGCTCACCAGTGGATGATATGGCACCGAGCAGTGTATGTCTTCCCTGAGACACGTGGCTCTGACCTGGTTTCTAAGTCAGTCCAGAGCATGAGATCCCATTGAAATGCCCTCTGCTGTGAGCAGCATATATTCTCTCCTGTGAAACTAAGATATTCTGGCGCTCTGCACCCTCCAATCTCCCACTAATAATTCCATCATTCCTCCTGCCCTCCGGAATTTGTAATTCGTTCCACATTTCCCTCTTCTTTCCTGCTTTCAAGATCACCTCAAAATGCTTTAGTTTGTAACTCCAGGCCAACTCCTCATGCTTTTGCATCCTGCTCAACATCCACTGTTGGCCTGATGTAAGGCTGTTTGAGACAGTTTCCGCACATGAAGAATATTATAAAAATGTAAGTTTTGATTGTCCATTTTCTAAATTTGGGTATATGCAACTCTTTGAATCGGCTGGACTTTAAGTTAATTTGCTGCAGATTTTCCTGGCTAATTAACAGTAGTCGTAACCGTCCTGAGCTGAAGTCTTGTGCTCTTTTTGTTTCAAAGGGGGTTTGCAAAATAATGAAAGGGTAAACAACGTAGGATGATTGGTCAGCCAGTGACAAGGGAGTGCAGATTGAGAATTAATCCGAGAAGAATGAAATGGGAAGTTAGACGATTTTATTTCCATACACAGGGTTATTAAGACATGCAATGGATTATTGCTACTGGCAGGCGATGTGGAGACTGCGGCTTTGAAAACAGGATTGGGTAGATATTTGAAAAGGCAGAAAGTAGTTAAAGGGCATAGAGATGGGAATAGAGTAGTTCCAGTTGAAGAGCCAGTGCCGAATGGCCTCCTTCTGCGCTATAATTTTCACAATTCGATGAGTGTGAGGACAATAATTGGAGAGCAGTGGGTATGAGACAATCCTTTGTCAGATATAATGGGAGATTGTTTTCCTCATTCACTTTGATAATAAATCACTCATTGACCAGCATGTAGCCTGACTGTTTGCTGTTTTATGCATTGATGTTCCTATCAGCTTTTGAAATACACTTTTGAATGTACCACCTATAAAATTCATATGAATACTTTTACACTTATTAATATTTGACTGATTTATTTTGCAAAGTGCTTCACAAAATGCAACTTACTTTGGCTCTTTGCATTTGAATCATAGAATCATAGGGCACGATCTAACCGAATTGAACAGAATCCCGTGTTGAGTGTGCTTAGCCAGGTGTTTCCCAGCTCTCGCAGTTCTGAGAAAGACCATGCTATCGAATGGGACTCTGTTGCAGTCTGGGGCCTCAGCAGGGAACGCCCGCCAAGGCCGCACTTAGTCCCGTTTCCTGCACTGAGGAGCGCCACTCTTGACCCCTCCCCCAATGTGACCCCCAGACTCTCCAAAGCCCCTACTCACCTATAAAGGAGTCCTCAGGCCCACCCCGCACCCCCTTCACACAGGCATGGCACTCCCACACTGAATCCCCAGCATGGACACAATGCCAGCCTGGCACTGCCAACCTGGTAGTGCCCCTGCCAGTGCCACCTGGGCACATTGGCAGTGGCAGGCTGGCACCCAGGTGGCATGCCAGGGTGCCCAGGTGGCAGAACAGTGTCAGGTTGCCACCCTGCCTAGAGCCAATCACCCAGGGTCCTCCAGTCCCCTGGGTCACTCCCCCCCCCCACCCCCCCATGTGCCATTCTGCCTGTTCCCTGTTTGCTAAACAACATTTGCCTGAGGTCTCTGAGGCGAAGGGGATAGATCCCAAATCCTCGGTGGATTAGGTGATCTGCATATTACAGTGAGACTAGCTACTCACTCTAAAATGCAGATGTGGAAAATACTGATCCCTTTCACAATGGGTGGGATCCAGAATGCAGTGTCTTGTGAGATCCCGTTATTTCTCGCGTGAGTGGCAAATCCTCCATGCCCAAGCCCGTCCATACTCCCATGCCACTCACCCACCCTCATGACTCTGTTTTCCCACTCATCCACCCCCCTATACTACCTCACCCATACCCACATACCTACCCCCCCATATCTCCTCAACCCTCAATGACCAGTCGCCCAGTATCCACTGCATACAGAATGACCTATTATAACAGTGGGAAGTCTTTTAGATGCTCATAAAACATGACTGAATAAACAGTCATTCAAAAGCCATTTCAAATAAACCATTGACCTTTGAAATGTTCATAAAACAGTTGATTAAAATGAAGCTCACAATCCCCTTGACAGCTGCATCAACAACCCTTGCTGAGCCGATTCCATTTGTGGGATATAGAACTCAGCTAAGCATTTGCAATGAGATTCCAAAACCTTCCAGAGCTTCATACATTAAGGCATTGAAGCAGCCTGAACTGACAGTCATCTGTCCCACAGTTTCAAAGGCTGAAAAGAGACTGGGCTCTCAATCAATATAAGATCAAGGCACAGGGTCCAGTTGACATATCAAAATCTGAATCTCAATACCTTTGAATGCAGAAGAGCACTTAATCCATTGATAAAGTAATCTAGTGTATCTGAACACTCCCACTTTCACAATGTTGGTCAATTTAATGGTCACTTAGATTTTCTAAACAGAGTCCTATTATTAATCATTCTATAAAAAAACATATTTAGCTTATCATACATAATTAGATAATGATATGGGCTGTTGCCAACAATGTTATATATGTGGGTTGTTGTTGTGTAGTTGCATGGTCACTTCAAGAATCTAGTCACAGTTTTGCCTCAGTCCAGATCAAGCCTTTGTACAGTTCACAGCCATCTAATAAACCTTTGTTGATTATTCCATTCAATCCCATGTGTTTCAGCATTCCATTCTTTTATCCTGCAGGCACAATCAATATACAGCAGGATACAAAGAAAACTGGCGATGAGGAAAGTATCAGAAAAAAATTATTTTCCGACGAGAAAAAGAAAATCGACATTTTCAACATGCAACGTTGAGGCAGATCAACGGTAGGTCAGCGATTGCATCTTGTAACTGGATTGGACCATAAGGCTATTGAGCACAAATTTAAAAGGACAGGTCCATACCTCAAATTTAAACAAGCACCCCGAGGAGTTCAGGCTGCAGAGCTCGCCACATGCAGTAGAGTAAGACACAGAGGTAGAGTGGGGCAGAGGAAAGAAATTCTTGCATTGCAAGCTGTTACATTTGGTTTATTCAAAGTTATTAAATAGACCACTTAAATAAAGGGAGCTGAGAGCAGATCCAGTTATCACTGAGAAATTATGGGAACATTTGGCACCACGGGACAATTGAGGAAGAATGTGGAAATTAGAAGTCATATGCAGAAAAGATTTTGCTATTATATCTTAGCCAACAAGATGTCAGAGGACATTATGGTCCCTGCTTTCCTCAGTACCATTGGCAGTACCATGTGACAAAACTTAGCAAGAATTGGTTAAGGTGTTAGAGGATCATTATTTACGCGAGCCATTAATAATCGCAGAGCGGTTCCAGTTTCACCGAAGGAATCGGCTAGAAGGGGATAATATAGCACAGTTTGTTGCAAGCCTAAAGCACCTCACTTAGTATTGTGAATTTGGTGACTCGCTGGATGATACAATTAGAGATCACTTGGTTTGTGGGTTGAAGAATGAAGCCATTCAGAGGACATTGCTGTGGAACAAAATTTAAATCATAAAACAGCCTTAGAGCTGGTTGTTAACGGACCATAGGCTGTTAAGAGCACATTGTTAATGGACCACAGAGCATTTACAGCTATTTTTGGGCCATGTAAAGGTATTCCTTCATTGGCAGCAAGCGGACTTCAACAATGGTCTTTGATATTATCTGTACATTGCTACAAAATCAAATACTGTCAGGGCGGCACTGCGGCACAGTGGTTAGCACTGCTGCCTTCGTTGCTGAGGACCCCGGTTCGATCCCGGCCCCGGGTCACTGTCCGTATGGAGTTTGCACATTCTCCCCATGTCTGCGTGGGTCTCACCCCCACAACCCAAATGCGTGCAGGGTAGGTGGATCGGCCATGCTAAGCACACTAAGTTGCCCCTTAATTGGAAGAAAATAATTGGGTACTCTAAATTTCTTAAATAAAAATCAAATGCTGTCAGTCAGAGAGCCATGCTAATGCTGATGCATTATCACGTTTGCCTTTGCTTGCAGGTCAGGTAACACACAGAAGTGAAAATATCTTCTATTGTGCGCAGATAGAACACATTCCAGTGACTGCAGCTCAGGTTCAACGAAATACCAGAAATGACTCCATGATGGGGAAGGTACTGGAAATAGTATTAAAGGGAGGATAGCGGGAATACATCCTGAATTAAAGTTGTATATTTCCAGGAACCCTGAGTTGACAGTACAGGGCGGATGCCTGTTGGGGGGGGTGGGGGGATGAGGTTAATTAGTCCTCCAGATTTGCAACAACATGTATTGGAATAATTACATGAAGGAAACCCAGGCATAGTTCGAATGAAGGAACTTGCACAAAGCTGCTTTTGGTGACCAGGAGGTGGAAAAAGCAGGACTGTGCGAGTCATGTGTGCAGGTAAGGAATGCTCTGCTGTTGTCCCCATTTCATCCATGGGAGTGGCGATGTGCACACATTGACTGTGCTGGTGCAGTTGAGGGACACATGTTCAGGATCATCGTAGATGCACATTCCAAGTAGCCTGAGTTGGTCCTAATTAAGTCAACAACTGCAGAACAAACCATTGAAAAACTCGATGACATTTTCGGCAGATTTGTGAAACTGGAACAAATTGTAAGCAGCAATGGTCCACAGTTCACAACTCAGGAGTTCAAGGACTATTTAATGTCATCTCCTTCACATGGTAGGCCTCCCAGCTGGAGCCCGTGATAGGCTGCAGATAAAAGCTGGCAGAGGGAGGGCCTAGTGAGTTTAGTTCTCCCCGCAAGGACTGGACTGGGAGAGAGCCACTGCTGTGGGCAGAATATTGTACATAGAACATAGAACATAGAACGATACAGCGCAGGAGAGGCCCTTCGGCCCACGATGTTGCACCGAAACAAAAGCCATCTAACCTACACTATGCCATTATCATCCATATGTTTATCCAATAAACTTTTAAATGCCCTCAATGTTGGCGAGTTCACTACTGTAGCAGGTAGGGCATTCCACGGCCTCACTACTCTTTGCGTAAAGAACCTACCTCTGACCTCTGTCCTATATCTATTACCCCTCAGTTTAAAGCTATGTCCCCTCGTGCCAGCCATTTCCATCCGCGGGAGAAGGCTCTCACTGTCCACCCTATCTAACCCCCTGATCATTTTGTATGCCTCTATTAAGCCTCCTCTTAACCTTCTTCTCTCCAACGAAAACAACCTCAAGTCCATCAGCCTTTCCTCATAAGATTCTCCCTCCATACCAGGCAACATCCTGGTAAATCTCCTCTGCACCCTCTCCAAAGCCTCCACGACCTTCCTATAATGCGGTGACCAGAACTGTACGCAATACTCCAAATGCGGCCGTACCAGAGTTTTGTACAGCTGCAACATGACCTCCTGACTCCGGAACTCAATCCCTCTACCAATAAAGGCCAACACTCCATAGGCCTTCTTCACAACCCTATCAACCTGGGTGGCAACTTTCAGGGATCTATGTACATGGACACCTAGATCCCTCTGCTCATCCACACTTCCAAGAACTTTACCATTAGCCAAATATTCCGCATTCCTGTTATTCCTTCCAAAGTGAATCACCTCACACTTCTCTACATTAAACTCCATTTGCCACCTCCCAGCCCAGCTCTGCAGCTTATCTATATCCCTCTGTAACCTGCTACATCCTTCCACACTATCGACAACACCACCGACTTTAGTATCGTCTGCAAATTTACTCACCCACCGTTCTGCGCCTTCCTCTAGGTCATTGATAAAAATGACAAACAGCAACGGCCCCAGAACAGATCCTTGTGGTACTCCACTTGTAACTGAACTCCATTCTGAACATTTCCCATCAACCACCACCCTCTGTCTTCTTTCAGCTAGCCAATTTCTGATCCACATCTCTAAATCACCCTCAATCCCCAGCCTCCGTATTTTCTGCAATAGCCTACCGTGGGGAACCTTATCAAACGCTTTGCTGGAATCCATATACACCACATCAACTGCTCTACCCTCATCTACCTGTTCAGTCACCTTCTCAAAGAACTTGATAAGGTTTGTGAAGCATGACCTACCCTTCACAAAGCCATGCTGACTATCCATGATCATATTATTCCTATCTAGATGATTATAAATCTTGTCTCTTATAATCCCCTCCAAGACTTTACCCACTACAGACGTGAGGCTCACCGGTCTATAGTTGCCGGGGTTGTCTCTGCTCCCCTTTTTGAACAAAGGGACCACATTTGCTATCCTCCAGTCCTCTGGCACTATTCCTGTAGCCAATGATGACATAAAAATCAAAGCCAAAGGTCCAGCAATCTCTTCCCTGGCCTCCCAGAGAATCCTAGGATAAATCCCATCAGGACCCGGGGACTTATCTATTTTCAGCCTGTCCAGAATTGCCAACACCTCTTCCCTACATACCTCAATGCCATCTATTCTATTAGCCTGGGTCTCAGCATTCTCCTCCACAACATTATCTTTTTCCTGAGTGAATACTGACAAAAAATATTCATTTAGTATCTCGCCTATCTCTTCAGACTCCACACACAACTTCCCATCCCTGTCCTTGACTGGTCCTACTCTTTCCCTAGTCATTCGCTTATTCCTGACATACCTATAGAAAGCTTTTGGGTTTTCCTTGATCCTACCTGCCAAATACTTCTCATGTTCCCTCCTTGCTCGTCTTAGCTCTCTCTTTAGATCCTTCCTCGCTACCTTGTAACTATCCATCGCCCCAACTGAAACTTCACACCTCATCTTCACATAGGCCTCCTTCTTCCTCTTAACAAGAGATTCCACTTCTTTGGTAAACCACGGTTCACTCGCTCGACGCCTTCCTCCCTGCCTGACCGGTACATACTTATCAAGAACACGCAGTAGCTGATCCTTGAACAAGCTCCACTTATCCAGTGTGCCCAACACTTGCAGCCTACTTCTCCACCTTATCCCCCCCAAGTCACGTCTAATGGCATCATAATTGCCCTTCCCCCAGCTATAACTCTTGCCCTGTGGTGTATACTTATCCCTTTCCATCATTAACGTAAACGTCACCGAATTGTGGTCACTGTCCCCAAAGTGCTCTCCTACCTCCAAATCCAACACCTGGCCTGGTTCATTACCCAAAACCAAATCCAACGTGGCCTCGCCTCTTGTTGGCCTGTCAACATATTGTGTCAGGAAACCCTCCTGCACACACTGTACAAACAATGACCCATCTAATGTACTCGAACTATATCTTTTCCAGTCAATATTTGGAAAGTTAAAGTCTCCCATAATAACTACCCTGTTACTTTCGCTCTTATCCAGGATCATCCTCGCCATCCTTTCCTCTACATCCCTAGAACTATTTGGAGGCCTATAGAAGACTCCCAACAGGGTGACCTCTCCTTTCATGTTTCTAACCTCAGCCCATACTACCTCGGAAGATGAGTCCCCATCTAGCATCCTCTCCACCACCGTAATACTGCTCTTGACTAGCAGCGCCACACCTCCCCCTCTTTTGCCTCCTTCTCTGAGCTTACTAAAACACCTAAACCCCAGAACCTGCAACATCCATTCCTGTCCCTGCTCTATCCATGTCTCTGAAATGGCCACAACATCGAAGTCCAAGGTACCAACCCATGCTGCCAGTTCCCCTACCTTATTTCGTATACTCCTGGCATTGAAGTAGACACACTTCAAACCACCTACCTGAACACTGGCCCCCTCCTGCGACGTCAAATCTGTGCTCCTGACCTCTATACTCTCATTCTCCCTTACCCTAAAACTACAATCCAGGTTCCCATGCCCCTGCTGCATTAGTTTAAACCCCTCCAAAGAGCACTAACAAATCTCCCCCCCAGGATATTTGTGCCCCTCAGGTTCAGATGTAGACCATCCTGTCTGTAGAGGTCCCACCTTCCCCAGAAAGAGCCCCAGTTATCCAGAAATCTGAATCCCTCCCGCCTGCACCATCCCTGTAGCCACATGTTTAATTGCTCTCTCTCCCTATTCCTCATCTCACTATCACGTGGCACGGGCAACAACCCAGAGTTAACAATTCTGTTTGTTCTAGTTCTGAGCTTCCATCCTAGCTCCCTGAAAGCCTGCCTGACATCCTTGTCCCCTTTCCTACCTATGTCGTTAGTGCCAATGTGGACCACGACTTGGGGCTGCTCCCCCTCCCCCCTAAGGACCCGGAAAACACGATCCGAGACATCACGTACCCTTGCACCTGGGAGGCAACATACCAAACGTGAGTCTCTCACGCTCCCACAAAATGTCCTATCTGTGCCCCTGACTATAGAGTCCCCAATTACTAATGCTCTGCTCATCTCCCCCTTCCCTTCTGAGCAACAGGGACAGACTCCGTGCCAGAGGCCCGTACCCCATGGCTTACCCCTGGTAAGTCCCCCCCCCCACAAGTATCCAAAGCGGTATACTTGTTTCTCAGGGGAACGACCGCAGGGGATCCCTGCACTGACTGCTTCTTCCCAGTCCCTCTTACAGTTACCCATCTATCTCCAATCTTTGGTGTAACTAATTCCCTGAAGCTGCTATCTATGACCCCCTCTGCCTCCCGAATGATCCGAAGTTCTTCCAACTCCAGCTCCAGTTCCCTAACTCGGTCTTGGAGGAGCTGGAGATGGCAGCATTTCCTGCAGGTAAAATCAGCAGGGACACTAACGGCATCCCTCACCTCAAACATCCTGCAGGAGGAACATTGCACTCCCTTCCCTGCCATCCCTCTAACTTTCTACCAAGATCTGGCTAACAACTAAATTAAATTTAAAAAAAAAAAATAATAATAATACAATATGGTACTTACCTCACACCAATGGGTTTTATTATTAGGTTAGAGGAGGAGGGCGGGTGGGAGACACTACACGTGTAGTGTCTCGGGTGTCCTCTCCACCAGAATTTATTGGTGAGGGTCTTCCCAGAAGTCCGCGGGTCGAACTTCCTGTTCCCGCCTGAAACACTAAAATTAAAAAAACAGCAAAGAGGGACCGAAAACGGGACCAGGTGAGTGTTTACCGCTGAAATTGACTAGCCTGCTCCTGTAAAAGTCTCCCAGAAATCACTAACGCACCGCTCCCGCTGAAATCGACTGGCCTGCTCCTGCAAAGACAAGTGTTTTTAAAGGAGAAACTTACCTCCCAGAAATCACTTGCGCACTGCTCCTGCTGAAATTGACTAGCCTGCTCCGCTCCCGCTGAAATCGACTGGCCTGCTCCTGCAAAGACAAGTGTTTTTAAAGGAGAAACTTACCTCCCAGAAATCACTTGCGCACTGCTCCCGCTGAAATTGACTAGCCTGCTCCGCTCCCGCTGAAATCGACTGGCCTGCTCCTGCAAAGACAAGTGTTTTTAAAGGAGAAACTTACCTCCCAGAAATCACTTGCGCACTGCTCCCGCTGAAATTGACTAGCCTGCTCCACTCCCGCTGAAATAGAGTCCGTACCGGCGGGACCTGGCTCTACAGGCGGCCTGCAGAGTCATCGGGGTGGGGGGGCCGCGGGGGATCTGGCCCCGGGGGGTGCCCCCACGATCGGGGCCCACCGATCCGCAGGCGGGCCTGTGCCGTGGGAGCACTCTTTCCCTCCGCGCTGGCTGCTGACAACCTCCACCATGGCCGGTGTGGAGAAGAACCCCCCTACGCATGCGCTGGGATAACGGCAGCACACGCTGGCGCTCCTGCGCATGTGCCAACTCGCACCGGCCGGTGGAGGCCCTTTGCCGCCGGTTGGCACAACGCCAAGCCCTTCGGCGCCAACCCTGTCGGCGCCGGTCTAGCCCCTGAAGGTGCTTTGAAGTTCTTTGAAGAGATAACAAATAGGTTAGACCAAGGAGAGCCAATGGATGTCATCTATCTTGACGTCCAAAAGGCCTTTGATAAGGTGCCTCACGGGAGACTGCTGAGTAAAATAAGTGCCCATGGTATTCGAGGCAAGGTACTAACATGGATTGACGATTGGCTGTCAGGCAGAAGGCAGAGAGTTGGGATAAAAGGTTCTTTTTCGGAATGACAACCGGTGACGAGTCGTGTCCTGCAGGGTTCAGTGTTGGGGCCACAGCTGTTCTCTTTATATATTAACGATCTAGATGACGGGACTGGGGGCATTCTGGCTAAGTTTGCCGATGATACAAAGATAGGTGGAGGGGCAGGTAGTATGGAGGAGGTGGGGAGGCTGCAGAAAGATTTAGACAGTTTAGGAGAGTGGTCCAAGAAGTGGCTGATGAAATTCAACGTGGGTAAGTGCGAGGTCTTGCACTTTGGAAAAAAGAATAGAGGCATGGACTATTTTCTAAACGGTGACAAAATTCATAATGCTGAAGTGCAAAGGGACTTGGGAGTCCTAGTCCAGGATTCTCTAAAGGTAAACTTGCAGGTTGAGTCCATAATTCAGAAAGCAAATGCAATGTTGTCATTTATCTCAAGAGGCTTAGAATATAAAAGCAGGGATGTACTTCTGAAGCTTTATAAAGCATTAGTTAGGCCCCATTTAGAATACTGTGAGCAATTTTGGGCCCCACACCTCAGGAAGGACATACTGGCACTGGAGCGGGTCCAGCGGAGATTCACACGGATGATCCCAGGAATGGTAGGCCTAACATACGATGAACGTCTGAGGATCCTGGGATTATATTCAATGGAGTTTAGGAGGTTGAGGGGAGATCTAATAGAAACTTACAAGATAGCGAATGGCTTAGATAGGGTGGATGTAGGGAAGTTGTTTCCATTAGCAGGGGAGACGAGGACCCGGGGGCACAGCCTTAGAATAAAAGGGAGTCACTTTAGAACCGAGATGAGGAGAAATTTCTTCAGCCAGAGAGTGGTGGGTCTGTGGAATTCATTGCCACAGAGGGCGGTGGAGGCCGGGACGTTGAGTGTCTTTAAGACAGAAGTTGATAAATTCTTGATTTTCGAGGAATTAAGGGCTATGGAGAGAGATGGGGTAAATGGAGTTGAAATCAGCCATGATTGAGTGGTGGAGTGGACTCGATGGGCCGAATGGCCTTACTTCCGCTCCTATGTCTTATGGTCTTATGGTGCGGAGGATTCTGCACCTTCCGGGCGGCCCGACGCCGGAGTGGTTCACGCCACTCCTCGGCGCTGATACGGCCTGCCCCGCCGGGTCGGGGAGAATCCCGCCCCAAATTTCCATACAAAGATGATTTCACTGAAGCACATAGTTCCTTTTTATGCTTAGGATTTACAAAGGAAGATCTGGATGGCGTACTTTCCCCTAAACTTTAAACGGACTCAAGCGGTCTTCTGTTGTTTAGAAGGTCAGTGTATGCTGAGCTTGCTGCTGATACAGCAGCCCACTGACTGGTATATCAGAGGCAGATGACAGGATAGAATCAGTCATGAATTTTATATTAAATATTGTTTGGACAGTCCCAGGAGTGGCATCTTCATAAAATAACTTTTATATGAGCAGCCCTCTTTTAAAGCTGCCCAAAATGTCAACTTTAATGAAATATGGAAAATAGGGATGTTGGACTTCCAACCTCGACATTCCTGATGAAAAAGTGATTCGCAACAGGGATGTGGTCATTTTTCTTTTGGCAAGAACTCATGCAGCATAATTTGTTGTATTTGTCATAACATTTCCCTGATTAGAAACTGTAGTAGCACGAGGTATCACTGACGAGGCTTCTTGTATATCCAGTTTTATTGGAACAACAATGAGGTTTAATTATATACAGACACAGAAGTATACCATATAGGCCTTGACCCCCAGGTCCACACTGCCCAGGGCCCTGCGCTTGGTCAGGGTTTGCATGCTCCCATGTGATAGGCCCTGAGCAGGTTAAATGTCCCGCGAAGGATTGCCCCTTTGATGCGACCATCAATTCACACGAGTCAGAGAGTTGAAGTGAACAGTGCCTGCCTGCGACTGCTCTGCACTGAGAGCCGCCTACAGGGCAACTGCTCTATATGCCTCCCCTCAAGGGGGCGGAGCCAGGGACGGAGCCCACAAGGGCACCAACATGATACAAGTGGTGTAATATAGTACAATGGTCCATAGGTGGAGCCCACATGGGCAACAGCATAGTACAATGTAATACAGTGGTAAATGGTTGCCATAATACGTTCACCACACCCTTTGTACTAATTGAATATCAGAAGTGAGAAAACAAGTTGAAAAAAAATCCTGTTGGGTGCTAATCGTAAGATTATGACCAGGGCCCCATGTTAATTTGCATAAAATAGGCCAATCAGGAAGCTGAATCATGGCTGAACAGCCTGAGGGAATCAGGGAAAACTCCAGGATATCAACCCAAAAACAAATTCCAAAAACCTTTCCTTACGTAACCAGCAGAACAGTAACAATTTGATCATCTCTGCCAGAAGGGTATCATTTTATACCCTTTCTCAAATAGATATTTATTCAGTTACATTTTAAAGGCATCCAGCAAAATAGCATCAATTCTGTTTTTCCTGTGGCATTATTCTGTATATCTACCGCTCGGCAGGGAAAAAGAATGTTTCTCATTTTTAGCCTTGCTTAAGGCTTGGTGATATTGTAGTTACATTCTTTCCCTAGGATTCTCTGCGCAGTTTAAATTAAATAAATACCTTACATTCTGCCTCTCTGAATTCTAAAAATTGGAACAATATCCACTCTCAATCATTTGCCACGGAAAACAAGTTTAATACCACTAGGCCTCGCGACCCATCGAGTCTGCTCCGCCATTCAATCACGGCTGATATTTTTCTCATCCCCATTCTCCTGCCTTCTGCCCAGAAACCCTGGTCCCCTTATTGATCAAGAACCTATCTATCTCTGTCTTAAAGACACTCAGTAACTTGGCCTCTACAGCCTTCTGCGGCAAAGAGTTCCACAGATTCATCACCCTCTGGTAGAAGACATTCCTCCTCATCTCTGTTTTAAAGGATCGTCCCTTTAGTCTGAGGTGGTGTCCTCTGGTTCTAGTTTTTCCTACAAGTGGAAACATCCCCTCCACATCCACTCTATCCAGACCTCGCAGTATCCTGTAAGGTTCAATAAGATCGCCTTCATCTTTCTAAACTCCAACGAGCATCCTCAACCGTTCCTCATACGACAAGCTCTTTATTGCAGGGATCATTCTTGTGAACCTCCTCTGGACCCTTTCCAAGGCCAGCACATCCTTCCTTAGTTACGGGGCCCAAAACCGCTCACAATACTCCAAATGCGGTCTGACCAGAGCCTTATACAGCCTAGGATGTACATCTCTGCTCTTGAATTCTAGCCCTCTCGACATGAATGCAAACATTGCATTTGCTTTCCCGACTGCCAACTGAACCTGCACGTTAACCTGAAGAGAATCGTGAACAAGGATCTCCAAGTCCCTTTGTGCTTCAGATTTCCTAAGCATTTCCCCATTTAGAAAATAATCTATGCCTCCATTCCTCCTTCCAAAGTGAATAATCTTACACTTTTCCACATTGTGTTTCATCTGCCCACTCTCCTAGCCTGTCCAAATCCTTCTGCAGCCCCCTTGCTTCCTCAATACTGCCCGATCTACAGATCTTAGTATTATCTGCAAACTTAGAACAACAGTGCCTTCAGTTCCTTCTTCCAGATTATTAATGTATATTGTGAAAAGTTGTGGTCACAGCACAGACCCTTGAGGTACACCACTAGTCACCGGCTGCCATCCTGAAAAAGACACCTTTATTCCCAATCTCTGCCTTCTGCCTGTCAGCCAATCCTCGCTCCATGCCAGGATCTTACCTTTAACACCAGGGGCTCTTAACATATTTAACAGTCTCCTATGTGGCACCATGTCAAAGGCCTAAATCTAAATAATTCACGCCCACTGTTTCTCCTTTGTCTAACAAGGAATGATTACTGGGTAATTCTCAAAATCTGCCTGAAACACATCTCAATAATAGAAATGATAGAAGTCTTAGAAGTAGTTTGTTTGTTGTCAGGCATGCTTCACCCCAAGATTCAAAAATGTACACGATGTGTCCAAACTCTGAGCACAATAATTGCGCAGCCTGGATTCATTTGCATGTACAAATCAAATGGCTGGTCAATGGATTTGGTTGAAAATGCAAACAAGAAGAGTTCCACCTTTACGAGAGAGATTATAAAGCTGAATTGCAGAGGTTACAATATCAAGGCATAATATCCAAAGTCACGGGTGGCCTGGCCCGCAATCGGGGCCCACCGATCCGCGGGCGGGCCTGTGCCGTGGGGGCACTCTTTCCCTTCCGCCTCCGCCACGGTCTCCACCATGGCGGAGGCGGAAGAGACTCCCTCCACTGCGCATGCGCGGGAAACTGTCAGCGGCCGCTGACGCTCCCGCGCATGCGCTGCCCCGACATGTCATTTCCGCGCCAGCTGGCGGGGCAACAAAGGCCGTTTCCGCCAGCTGGCGGGGCGTAAATCCCTCCGGCGTCGGCCTAGCCCCTCAATGTTGGGGCTCAGCCCCCAAAGATGCGGAGCATTCCGCACCTTTGGGGTGGCGCGATGCCCGTCTGATTGGCGCCGTTTTGGGTGTCAGTCGGCGGACATCGCGCCATTTGGGGAGAATTTCGCCCCAGATGTCCTGATGGAGGATGGTCTGATACTGCTATGGTTATGAGGCAAATATCACCACACTCCTACATAATCAAAACTGCAGAAGGTGGATTGATTAGAAGGAAAGGCGTGACATTTTGAAAGTGCACATTCGTCAACCTATTTTTCCAACTTTGAATTTAAACCAATCTTTAACTCAGCATGTGAATATCAAACAACCTGTTGAAAGTGAACAGCAGAACGTTAAAGTGTCGACTTCTCCAATCAAATTGAGAAGATCTACTAGACATAGAAGAAAACCGGATTGTTTGAACTTATGAACATTTGACTAATTGATTCAAAACTAATGTACAATGCATGAAAGAATATTCATTTCTTATGTACAATTTTCTTTTTCATATATATAGAAAAGTGTAACACAAAAAAAGGGGGAAAGAAGTGATCGCTGTATATGTTAATACATGATTAGTTAATGTGCAGTCAGTACAGTCAGATGGTCACTAGATGGCGACACTAACAGGAACTATATAAGGAGTTTCCCACTCTTTCTGTAGGTCAGTGTGTGTGTAGTGCAGCTAGAGTAGAGATGTGAGTGTAGTGTATTATCATAATTGTTAGTTTAATCTAATCTTAGTTAATTTTATTACTAGTCAAAGTATTAAAGTGAAAGAACTTACAAGGATATTATTTTGTTCCTCAATAAATAATTTGTCATCAACAGGAAGACTTTGACTGTTTATTATCAATTTAAATACAACTCTGCAAGACAAATGAGCAATATTTATATTACATTTTGGTTATATAACAGGGGCGAAGCATGGGTGACCAGTGTCAAACCGGCGCCGGACTGGATTTTGCCGTCCACGCCCATTCTCCACCCAATCGCCGAACACAATTTTGCCGTCGGGCTACGGAGAATCCCGCCCTGTATGTTTTCAAGAATAAGTTACTACCACTTAGGGCGAAGGGGATCAAAGGATCAAAGGATATAGGGGGGAAAGCAGAATTTGGCTATTGAGTTGAGGAGACTGGTTAGGTGGCAATTTAGGTTGAAAGCAATGATAAAGGGTAGGGGAAAGGGAAGGAGTAAAGAAAAAGGTTTGGTAACCACTTCAGCACTTCAGGACATCAAAAGATCATTGCAGGATTTAGGAGTAAACTTGGAGAGATACTAATAGAATTACCCCAGGGTGATGCACCAGATGTATGTGAATTGTCTTTTACTCGGTTTGTTGAAAACATAGTAAAATGCCATTCGGTCCATTGAAGTACGTCTGTCCGGAACATGAAGTACTAATGAGATATGCCTCCTTCCATGAAGCAATGCCTGTAGGCTGGACAAGGATAGAAGCCACAGCTATCAATAAGTCCACTGCCTTCTCTACTTGTTAATGAGGATGTGAGGATCACCATGACTAAGTGTATATAATAATACGCACGGTAGCAGGGACCCGGGTTTGATTCCTGGCTTGGGACACTGTCTTGCGGAGTCTGCACGTTCTCCCCGTGTCTGCGTGTGTTTCCTCCGGGTGCTCCGGTTTCCTCCCACAAGTCCGAAAGACGTGTTTGTTAGGTAATTTGGACATTCTGAATTCTCCCTCGGTGTACCCGAACAGGCGCCGGAGTGTGGTGACTAGGGGATTTTCACAGTAATTTCATTGTAGTGTTAATGTAAGCTTACTTGTGACACTAATAAAGATTATCATTATTATACAAGGAGTGGGTACCAACTCCAAAACATTTAATTGCCTTTGATCTGTACACTAGGAGATGCAGACTTCATCATTCTGCCATGAAGAACTGCAGTTGTGATTTCATTGCATTAATCAAGTGGCTATTATACATTGAAATTAGTTTTCGAGGGCTAAATTAGATTTTCAAATAAACAGCAGTCAATTGACATCAACATGTCTAGGCAAGCAAAAAAATACACCAAGATTAGTTTGCATAAGGCTTATAAGTTGAATTTACTGTTAGTTCTTTCATGGTGAAACACCAAATGAAGTCTAAAATTGGAACGATAAAAGTTGGTATCTTGTAGCAATGAAGCAAGCCTGATTTATAGATAAAGCTGCCATTTTGTCTCAGGTCATGGAGCTCATCAATCATGCAGCTCCTCTGCCACTTCCTTCTCTAACCAAATAGGAATAATTTATTACTACACAAATGCTCTGAAAATTATATTCTACTTGAACGGGTATTCAATTTTGAAGTGATTTGCATAGAAAAGAGAGTAGCTGGAAGGAACAATAGACTGGGCTGGCACAAATCAAAGTGTTGTTTACCGAGTAGCGGGGATAGTCGTAAAATTGTAGCCTTTGGGACAGTGGGTTGTTTATCACTCCCATTCCCCAAGATTTCAGGCTCATAAATTGGGAACGCCGGGAAACAGACAGACAGTGGCATGTTCTGTTCAGCTGCTTGTTTAACCTGGTGCTTTGCGGTGGTACAAAAATTTAGTTTGCTTCACTCCAAGGGCTCCAAATGTATTCAGAGTTATCAGCCACCAGTTATGAATATAGAAGTTTGGTTGATGCTGGGATTCTCTTCTGCTGGTGGGGTGGGGGGAGGGGAGGTTGGGGAGGGAGAAGACCATCAATAATTCAAGCCAGGGATTCTATTGATGTTGCACACAAGAGTTGAGTTTATAATATAGGTTGTGAATGTTCTAAATTGATAGTTTATTGGATTTTCTTCAGTCACAGTTCCGCATCTTGTGGGACAGTGTAAGGTTATCGGGATTTTTCTATTTACACCAGCTTCACTTATCTATTAGATGCAGGCTAAAACAGAGCAAATAAATCTCATACCAGGGCTCCGTAACACTAGCGTGAACTGGAGCAAAGTGCTCTATGTGTTAAAGCAGAAAAAAGGGAGGACAAATCGATGGTGAGGTTCTGAATTTGTGTTGCTTTCTGTAGATTTACTGGGGACTTCAGCAGGTAAATGCGGCAGCCATCTATTCTCTTTGATGAAGAACAACAAAGAACAAAGAAATGTACAGCACAGGAACAGGCCCTTCGGCCCTCCAAGCCCGTGCCGACCATGCTGCCCGACTAAACTATAATCTTCTACACTTCCTGGGTCCGTATCCCTCTATTCCCATCCTATTCATGTATTTGTCAAGATGCCCCTTAAATGTCCCTATCGTCCCTGCTTCCACCACCTCCTCCGGTAGCGAGTTCCAGGCACCCACTACCCTCTGTGTAAAAAACTTGCCTCGTACATCTACTCTAAACCTTGCCCCTCTCACCTTAAACCTATGCCCCCTAGTAATTGACCCCTCTGCCCAGGGGAAAAGAAGATTTGGAAAATTTATCTGTCTTTCTCTGAAGCTGTATTCCTGTCCTCCAGTCAGTTGATTTAGCATAGCTCAAGCTCTGCACAATGTGGAGAATGGTTTTATGAACAACAAGCCTTCATGTAGGCAGTTGTTACATCCTGCATCACACACCAACTGGGAATAACCAGTGCTGCCACAGCAGCTGAAGAAACAGGGTACATTTTATTGGCGACATGGAGACCTTGCTATTGTAATGTCAGAGCTTTTTGACTCCATAGCGTTCCAGTCAGTTTAAGTCACTGTTATCTAAATATCCCTCCCCTTGGAAACTATATTGTTGCGAAAATCTAGTTCATAATTCATATGCTTGAGAATACAACGGTTAGTTTTAGGGATTTAAGTTTTAACTGTAGAAAAATGAGGGCATCTAATTGAGAAACTGAGGAGCAGCCCTGAAATACATGAAATTCAAACAAGCTTGGGGTTAATTACAGTTACAGGCTGTGTGTAACCTACAAGGCCAGAGTCGATGGTGAAAAAAAATTAAACAACGACTGTACCATTTCTAAACTTCTTGGTAGAGCCAGGGTGACTATCATTACCTCCATAAAAGCTAAAAACTATAAAATTTGTGAAAGAGGGGCATAGAACTCCATTGGAGGTAGAAATTATTCATATGGGTTACAGATTCAAAGAGTGGTGGTGAAGGTACAAGGAGCTGAAGAGTCCACAGATGCGAGATCTTTGAAGAAAATTGGATAATCGCTTAGCCAAAAGCTTTTGGACGGGTCCCCATGAAATTTGAAATAGCTAGAATACTAAGAGGAATTAAAATAAATTCCAGATCAGAGATGTCATAGATGTTTACAGCATGGAAACAGGCCCTTTGCCCCAGTTTGTCCATGCCGCCCAGTTTCTATCACTAGGCTCGTCCCACTTGTCCGCATTTGGCCCATATCTCTCTATACCCACCCTGGTCTGTGGCATACCCTTAGATTGACCTAGAAAAAGTGAATGATCCTTCAAGATTTCATAAGATAATAATAATAATTATCTAAGTTACTGCAAAAAGCACAAGTGGCCGCATTCCGGCGCCTGTTCGGGGAGGCCGGTACGGGAATTAAACCCGCGCTGCTGCCTTGTTCTGCATTACAAGCCAGCTGTTTAGCCCACTGTGCTGAACCAGCCCCTTATGGGAACTGAGAGGTAAGGGTGGGGAGGTTTTGGGGGTAGAATATAGGGGAGATGTAAAGGTTAAAACTGATTTTTTAATATATGCAGTTGTAAACAATAGTGTTAAGTCAAGCTAATTTTGTTTAATTCTTTTTGATATACAATAATGTTTTTTTTAATGTGAAGTGCTATGGCTTAGTTCCATCAGTTGAATACTGGGTGTTCAGGTTACTTCTGTGAATGCTAATGGTCCCTAACTGGATTGTTATAGTATTCACCAGTTTTACAAGGAATGTTAGCCAATAACTTCCACAGGTACATACATAGACATAGAACATATAACATACAGTGCAGAAGGAGGCCATTCAGCCCATCGAGTCTGCACCGACCCACTTAAGGTCTCACTTCCACCCTATCCCCATAACCTAATAACCCCTCCTAACCTTTTTGGTCACTAAGGGCAATTTATCATGGCCAATCTACCTAACCTGCACGTCTTTGGACTCCTACTTTCCTCCTACGCTCCTACGTTCAATCGAACAATTGCTATTTGGAACAGTTTACAACAAACTCTGAACTTTTCAAATTAGCATATCAGTGATCCTTAATCATTCAGGTGAAAAGTTCCCAAATAAGTCCCGAATTATCGATACGTTTAACCAATTTGTCATTTATTACGAATCAATTTTCATCTTTTACTGACAGTCCCACGTTTTATGTTACTATTCCCCAAGACATCTTGAGATGTTGTTGTATAAGTGCATGGAATTAGAGACGCATCTGCCTAAAACTACCAGTGAAACTAAATACCTCCATTTAAGATTAGTCACTGAAGAATAATCCAGTTGTGCTGTGGTTTTTGATTGATCCCATAATAATCAAACACTTAAAAATAATGGACTTGAACATGAGCTACATCATTAAAATCAATCAACAGGAAAACCACTTCTCATCCTTTTTCTGTATGAAGACAGTGGGTAAGATTATATTGGATTTCTCCCCACAACTGGACAGAAGAAGGTATCTAGGTATTAATTGCATGTCTTGATAGATCAAAATCATTCAATGACACTTACAAAAGCTGGAATGATAAGACTTTGGAATCGTAGAATTTACAGTGCAGAAGGAGGCCATTTGGCCCATTGAGTCTGGACTGGGCCTTGGAAAGAGCACCCTACTTAAGCCCACATCTCCACCCCATCCCCGTAACCCAGTAACCCCAGCTAACCTTTTTTTTGGACACTAATGGCAATATATCAAGGCCAATCCACCTAACCTGCACATCTTTGGACTGTGGGAGGAAACCGGTGCACCCGGAGGAAACCCACACAGACACGGGGAGAACTGTAGACTCCATACAAACAGTGAACCAAGCCGGGAATCGAACCCGAGACCCTGGAGCTGTGAAGCAATAGTGCTTACCACTGTGCAACCGTGCCGCCCCCAGGGTGGAGAGGGCAGTGCCCTGGCACTTCCCGGGAAGCGCCATAGGTGCTTGTTGTGTGCCTTACCACTAACTGCCGAGAGTCAGATGTCACATGACCGATGTTTGACACCACCAGCTTGTTGGAGGTTGCACTGCTAACTATGTACAATATTATTTACAGGCATATCACCACACTGTGGAGGACTTTCTAATGAAAGGTCATTGACCTGAAATGCTAACTGTTTCTCTCTCCACAGATGTGGCTGCGGCCTGACCCGTTGTGTCTTTCCAGCAGTCTTTCCATTTATTCGAGAATAAATGCAATAGATTTGTTAGGTAGATGCAATCTACAAATAAAAATTCTAAAGAATAAAAATAGAATGTGAATGTCAAAGAGGAATAGGAAGAAAGGCAGGGCAAGAAAAAATTAAATATTTTAGAATATTTTGAGGCTAGTCCCTTATTATTACTTTGTGACATTTCATATTGTTCCAAATGTCTAGTTCATAACCTATAGGTTTTGGAATATAACTTTTAGTTTTAGTAATGTAACTTCTCGGTTTGAGGTTATAAGTGTTAAATTTAAGAAAAGTGAAAGCATCTGATTGAAAAGCTGAAGTAAATGCAATTCCAACAAGTTTGGAATTTATGACACTTACAAGGTAACTTGTATTTATCTTCAAGGTTAGAATTAGAAGTATAAACAATGCATGGCCCATTTATGAACATCAAAGTAGAACCAGGCTATTTATTGTTATCGCCATTGAAACTAAAAAGCAGCGATTCTGGGAAAGAGGGTCGTAACCTCCATTATCAATGTAAATTATTCATATGGGTTTCAGAATCAAAGAGTTGTGCTGAAGGTAACATTTGCATTAATTTAGTTTACATTTGTGTTTGAAGATATCCCAAATTGCACCACATTGTCATAGAGGTGGACTGCAGGGAGACAAGTTAATTTTGTTTCATTTTAAGTTACCTGGATGTTTGCTCAGAAGGGAGGGCAGTTGAAGATTTGGTTCAGGCATCAACTGCAGCTCACTGAAATGAAATGAAATGAAAATCTCTTATTGTCGCAAGTAGGCTTCAAATGAAGTTACTGTTAAAAGCCTCTAGTCGCCACATTCCGGCGCCTGGAGGCTGGTACGGGAATTGAACCCGCGCTGCTGGCCTGCTTTGGTCTGCTTTAAAAGCCAGCTATTTAGCCCTGTGCTAAACCAGCCGCTGGATTGAGAGAATCAATGCAAGATCATTGTTTGTCGAGTTGCGCTTTAAGTCGAGAAAATATTAACTTCATCGTTCACCACGCAGAATGCAGGTTCGTGGGAGGGGGGGTCAGGGGGTCAAGAACACTTTGGATTTCATGAGGGATAAAGCAGAAGGGGTTATCCATTGAGGATAGAAACAAAGAGGAATTTCTTCTGAGGGTTGTGAATCTTTGGAATTCTCTTCCTCCTCAAGGATTATGGGGAACAAGCAAAATGGAATTGAGGACAAGATCAGCTCAGTCATGATCTTTTTGAATGGCAAAGCAGGCTCTAACGCAGTTTCTTATATTTAGGAATCAGAGAAATCTGCATTACTCCAGAATGTGAATGGAAATTTTTATTGACTAACTGGATATTATATGATGTGGAGATGCCGGCGTTGGACTGGGGTGAGCACAGTACGAAGTCTTACAACACCAGGTTAAAGTCCAACAGGTTTGTTTCGATGTCACTAGCTTTCGGAGCGCTGCTCCTTCCTCAGGTGAATGAAGAGGTCTGTTCCAGAAACACATATATAGACAAATTCAAAGATGCCAAACAATGCTTGGAATGCGAGCATTAGCAGGTGATTAAATCTTTACAGATCCAGAGATGGGGTAACCCCAGGTTAAAGAGGTGTGAATTGTACCAAGCCAGGACAGTTGGTAGGATTTCGCAGGCCAGATGGTGGGGGATGAATGTAATGCGACATGAATCCCAGGTCCCGGTTGAGGCCGCACTCATGTGTGCAGAACTTGGCTATAAGTTTCTGCTCGGCGATTCTGCGTTGTCGCGGGTCCTGAAGGCCGCCTTGGAGAACGCTTACCCGGAGATCAGAGGCTGAATGCCCTTGACTGCTGAAGTGTTCCCCGACTGGAAGGGAACATTCCTGCCTGGTGATTGTTGCGCGATGTCCGTTCATTCGTTGTCGCATTCCAAGCATTGTTTGGCATCTTTGAATTTGTCTATATATGTGTTTCTGGAACAGACCTCTTCATTCACCTGAGGAAGGAGCAGTGCTCCGAAAGCTAGTGACATCGAAACAAACCTGTTGGACTTTAACCTGGTGTTGTAAGACTTCGTACTGTGGATATTATATGAAACAGTCCAAAGGATTCAGTAAATCAACTTGGAGTTGGTTTTCCCCCTATTCTTTAGTAAAATTACACGTTTTAATTCCCATTTCTATACATGTATGATTTAAAATGCTAAACAAAAGTAGGAGCTTGATTAATTAAGGAGAAGGGGATCAATGCATTTTCCTTCAAGCGTCAATCTGAAAAAATGATAAATAAGAGTTGGATCATCTGAGTATAAAACTTGTCTGATTTAATCAAAATCGCAGTCTAACCCAAGGTTTGATCATTGACAGAAACTACTTAAGATTTCACTCTGAAGGTTGAAGACATCAGCTTTGTTACAATCTGAATTTATAACACTAGCTCCCCGATCAAATATAAAACGCAGGGTTTAATATTTGTCAGAGAAACTTAACAGACTCAGCACGATTTCCCAACAGCCCAGATAGACAAATAACAATAACATAACTCTGGATAGACTGTGAAGTCTACACATGGGGACAATGCATGCATCTTACCGTGGTCAACACATGTGTGCTGAACACAAATATATATATATGCATCGTACATAGGCAGGAAGCTGCTACTGACAGGGCATATAATTGATTCCAAACCCTGATATCTAAAATCGTTACCAAGCACGGCAGAAAGATGCCAAATTTTCCCATAGGAATTGTGAATACTGCTGCTTAATAAAGGACAAGCAGACATATCCCAACAATAATGTTGATTACCTAATCAGAAAACCTGGAACCATCAATAAACAAAGAAAAAACAGCACAAACAATGTCAACTCGGTAAAAGGACAGATATCAGAAGTTCACCTGGATGAAACAAAAACTTGTGAGTAAGCAATAGTCATAAGAGAAAGACCCTCCAGCAAATTCAAATGAGGCAGTGAGGTAAGAATGACAAAGATCAAACACAAAGCTGCAGCTAATAGATTTGTCAGCTTTCGGCCCACAGAACTATCTCCCACAATGCATTATTTGGCTTCTAATAACCAAAAACTCCTCTTTTGAATGAAAAAGATCAACAAATAAAAAAAATGGTTTCAAGTGTTACTCTTCCAATAGGAATTTAACACAGTCCGTGCATCCCACGGGCAAAGATCTGAGTGCCAACAAAAACAAACTCATTCTGTTAGCTGCTGAAAGCTTTTATGTTACAAATACCTTGGGCGGGATTCTCCGTCAGCCAAAGCCAGAGTCGGGAAATGCGACTGGGCGGAGAATCGGTCATGAAGCCAAAGTTGTGGCCAGTGCTGGACGCCTGCCAGAATGCAATGCTCCAGTGCCTTGGCAGCAGCGTCAATGCACTCTACTTCGCATGTACAATAAATGCCGTTTGCATATCATTAACGAGCCTGACCCGGTATTCCCTGCAGCCTCCTCAATGCTCCGCCTCTACTGGGAGGAATTCCCAATGACGATTTCACTTGTGGCTTCAAAACTCGGGAAACATGCACCATGGCCAATGATGGAGAGAGAGGGGAGGTAGGACATGCAGAGGCACAACCATTGGCTGCTGGAGCTGCCACTGGCAGGGCTGGCTGGAACGCATCATCCACACCCGATGGGGGGCAGGGGGGCGTGATGAGGGGTGACCAGGGGATGGGCTGTGGGGTCGGGGTGACCCCTCTATGGGACCCCAAGCACGCCTGCCATTGCCGCAGCCTGCAAGGTAGCCATCTTGCTGTGCATCCTACTGACTGCCCACCGTTGCCCGTGGTTATGCAGAGTGACCCCAGCCGGATGGGTGCACACACCTTAACACCCCCCACACCCAATCCCCAACCTCCACTCCATCTCCCCCGCATTCCAGCCCCACCCCATCATCTCCCATCCCCAAACTAGCCGGGCCCCAACGGGGCCAGGGGTGCAATGGGCAGAGTGCCAGGGGGAATGGCCGGAAGTAGGTGTGGGGATGGGGGAGGGTGGGGAACATGCAAAGGCAGGGTCTGCTGTGTAGACCACAGTTACCGTGTAGCCAGGTGAACCTGGTTGGACATGGGGGTACGCACCATGCTAACATGTCTGCCTTTCACCCCATACAGACAATGGACTTCGGAATTCAACTAAGAATGGTGACCTTCACCATGGCCGCCGCAGCCCTGGGAGACGCACTGAGGCTGGAGGTGCTCGAGGAGGACGCTGCAGAGTGGAGCATGCCCTGGAAGAACAGGAAGCAGCCGGTGATGATGGGGAGCAGGCTGCCCAACTGGCCGAGGAGGAGGTGAGAAGGAGGCACCACCTGATGCCTCAAGTGTACTGTTAGCGCCTGTCATTCGAGGACCTGCCATCAAAGAGTCCAGTTGAGCAGGGGGACAGTATGACATATCTGCCAGATGATGGCGCACCTGACACCACGGGGGTATGGGGGAGGATATTTAAATATCCGAATGCCATATTCACCCGGTGTCCAGGAGTCAATGGCCGTGCCTGTGAGGCCTAAACTGGTTGCTGTTTAGCATTGGTTTCCACAATCGTGGACCAAGCGTGACAGCACCTTGGGTCGAGCAGGCCATTAGAGCCCCCGTGCGGTCAGGGACAGGGCAGTGTTGTACCCTGGCACCTTGGCAGTGCCAGCCTGGCACCCTGACAGTGCCACCAGGGCACCCTGGGAGTGGCAACCTGGCACTGCCAGTGCACCCGGTTGGCATTAATATGGTGCCAGAGAAGCCTTTCAAAATGGCACCCCAATTTGTGCGGACCTGTGCAGAAAATTTTTCTAAGTGTGGCCTTGATAAGGAGAAACTCCCTGAAGCCCCCAAAAACGGCTAAGTGTGGTTGAATAGTAGTGTCAATCTCAATTGCAGCCACCGAGAAACACGCCGCCAAATGCACCCGACTTGACATTTTTCCGGTGAACCACGCCCGTAGTTTTGAGATTCCAGTTTGTCTGAACCAGACAAGCAGGCCATAAAAATTCATCTAGCAATTGGGAATGAAGGTCTACACAGGTTGGACACATCCGGGTTAACATTAGGAGAGATAAAGGAATATATGAACTACATTGGAAGACTGGATATAAATCAGGTTAAACTTCATCAACTGGAGTTCATGTCATTTCAACAACAGCCTCCAGATTCCATAGACCACTTGGTCAGCAGATGCAGAGAAAAGGGTACAAACTGAGATTTTGAAACACAAAGTGAGCAGACAGTATTGTTGAGTTGGTGATCACATCCGCTCCCATGGTAGCTGTTGCGGTGAAATCGGAGATTACGTGACCTCCCGCCCGAGGCGTTGGCAAACCTCAGAGGCTACGTGATCCCCAGCCTATCAGGGCAAAGCACACTCGTTTCCAGCAGACTGCGAGCCCTGAAAAACTGCATAACAGATTCAGTCTGGGGAAGAGTTGGAGCCGCTGGCTGGTATTATAATGTTCCTGTATACTTCCTGCAAATAGTGTTTTTTGCCTCTAAATAATTGCCTGTTGGTGTTATCCACTGATAGTTGCCTGGAGTTCCTGTTACATTCCGTAAAGATCTGTTAGACAAACCCAAAATAAATAGCATAAAAGAGCTACTCAAGGATGGACTTAAGTATGAGGAGAGATTGACTGGGTTAGGATTGTTCTCGCTGGAGTTCAGAAGAATGAGGGGGGATCTCATAGAGACTTATAAAATGCTAACAGGACTAGACAGGATAGATGCAGGGAAGATGTTACCATGATGGGTGTGTCCACAGTCTGAGGATTCAGGGTAAACCATTTTGGACAGATATAAGGAGACATTTCATCACACATGATGGTGATGAATGGCGGAGCAGTCTCGAAGGGCCAAAAGGCCTCCTCCTCCCTCCTCCTATCTTCTATGTATCTATGTATAAGTATGAAGTGACCCTCACAGGTTGATGAAGATTACAGGTCCGAAGCACAACCCCAAACTATAACACCCAAACCTAGTAATACATGTGGATGGTGTGGCCTTTTGCATGCACCAAGGAAATGCTCAGCTTTCCAGCAATTCTGTAAGGCATGTGGCAGAAAGTGCCATTGGTAGCGGCAGTGCACTAGAGCAAAGGCTGATGCAGCTACAAAGAGTTATGCACTGATCCAAACAGGCCTTACAAAGGATAAGACATTGTAATTGCATCAAAGGAACTAACGGATTCCCAAAATATTGGAAGACTGGATATGAATCAGATTAAACTCCACCGACCCTCAATTATTCAGAATGACCATCCAGTATCCCATCTGAAACATATACAGAAGGTGATTGACAAACCAGCAAATGACGATGATGCACACAATGAATTGAAGAGTAGTGAACACACTTCACACCGTAAATGTCATGGAAAACAGAGGTGCCATCACATCGTCCAAACTGTTCTACAAGATTCAAATTGTCTGCATAAGAAAGTTGGTAACCATTCATTATTGACCAAGATTGACACAGGGGTAAGTGCCCACACATTACCTCTACAAATTCTAAAACACATGCATCCACAGATGGGGAGGGCCATGGAAAACCTACTGCTGTGAAACAGTCAGCACACAATGGTTCACTAATTCCACCTGCACAACCTATAGTCCTGATACAATCAATCCTCCTGGATGTCACAGATGTTCTCCATCATGGAAATTAAAGGCCCAATGATTACAGGATTACCGGCATGTCATGACCTCATATAGTAACAATCCATGGGATCAGTCAGAGATCACAAGGCAGACTAACCTCAGGAATAATCCTATCAACTCAATTCACAACCTATCAAATATCCAGAATTTCAACAAAATTGGTAGTTTCAAGGGCGCTGCAACATTACACTTGCAGAAGAATGCAAGTCTGTCAATTGAACAGCACCTTAAGTGCAACATCCACATATAAGACAAAGTGAAGAACGAACTACAGAAAATGGAAAGGACTGAATCATTTGAAGTCAAGATCCACGGGCAGGCCTGTGCCGTGGGGGCACTCTTTCCCTCCGCACCGGCTGCTGTGGACCTCCGCCATGGCCGGTGCGAAGATGAACCCCCCTGCGCATGCGCTGGGATGATGCCAGCACACGCTGGCGCTCCCATGCATGTGCCAACTCGTGCCAGCCGGCGGAGGCCCTTCGGCGCCGGTTGGCGCAGCGCCAAGCCCTTCCGCGCCAACCCCGCTGCCGCCGGCCTAGCCCCTGAAGGTGCGGTGGATTCCGCACCTTCCGGGCGGCCTGACGCTGGAGTGGTTCATGCCACTCCTCGGCGCTGGGACCGCCCGCCCTGCCGGGTAGGGGAGAATCCCGCCCATCATATGTCATGCCAGCTCCTCAAGATAAGGATCATCTTCGAAGATGTCTTTGATTTCTTGCCTCCATACATCCCCAATTTTGCTCAAACATTTAAAAAATATATATATATTTATTAAAGTTTTTTAACACAATTTTTCTCCCTTACAAACAATAACCCCCCCCCCCCAGTAACAAAAAAAAACGAGAAATCGCGCAGAGCAAGATATATACATGGCAAAATGATATATTTACACAGCTTTGTACACTGGCCCTCACCCGTACGTGCCAGTTTCCCCAACCCTTCATGTTATCTCTTGCTCATCCACCCTCCCAGGCAGACCCCCTCTCCGCCCCCCCCTCCCAGGACGTCCCCCCGCCCCCCCCCCAAGGTTGCTGCTGCTGCTGACCGACCTTCCTCTAACGCTCCGCGAGATAGTCTAGGAACGGTTGCCACCGCCTGTAAAACCCCTGCGCAGACCCTCTCAAGGTGAACTTAATCCTCTCCAACTTTATGAACCCAGCCATATCATTTATCCAGGCCTCCAGTCTGGGGGGCTTCGCCTCCTTCCACATTAGCAAGATCCTTCGCCGGACTACTAGGGACGCAAAGGCCAGAATGCCGGCCTCTATCGCCTCCTGCACTCCCGGCTCGTCCACTACTCCAAATATTGCTAGCCCCCAGCCTGGCTTGACCCGGACTTTCACCACCTGAGATACTGCTCCCGCCACTCCTCTCCAGAACCCCTCCAGTGCCGGGCATGACCAAAACATATGGACATGGTTCGCCGGGCTCCCTGAGCACCTTCCACATCTGTCCTCTACCCCAAAGAACCTACTCAACCTCGCCCCCGTCAAGTGCGCTCTGTGGAACACCTTAAATTGTCTCTGGCTGAGCCTGGCACACGAGGAGGAGGAATTAACCCTACCTAGGGCATCAGCCCACAGACCTTCCTCGATCTCCTCCCCCAGCTCCTCCTCCCATTTACCCTTCAACTCTTCTACCAGCGCTTCCCCCTCTTCTTTCAACTCCTGGTGTATTTCCGACACCTTGCCCTTCCCGACCCATACACCCGAGATCACCCTATCTTGAACTTCTTGTGCCGGGAGCAACGGAAATTCCCTCACCTGTCGCCTCACAAAAGCCCTCACCTGCATATATCTAAAGGCATTTCCCGGGGGTAACTCGAACTTCTCCTCCAGTGCCCCTAGGCTCGCAAACGTCCCGTCGATGAACAGGTCCCCCATTCTTCCAATCCCCGCCCGATGTAGCTCTGGAACCCCCCGTCCATCTTCCCCGGGACAAACCGGTGGTTACCCCTGATCAGGGACCACACCGATGCTCCCATTGCACCCCGGTGCCGTCTCCACTGGCTCCAGATCCTTAGCGTTGTGGCCACCACCGGGCTCGTGGTATACTTTGTCGGCGAGAGCGGCAGCGGTGCCGTCACCAACGCCCCCAGGCTCGTTCCTTTACAGGACGCCATCTCCATCCTCTTCCATGCCGCCCCCTCTCCCTCCATAACCCACTTGCGGATCATCGCCACATTTGCTGCCCTATAGTAGCTCCCCAGGTTTGGCAGCGCCAACCCTCCTCGGTCCCTACTGCATTCCAGGAACCCTCTCCTTACCCTTGAGGTCTTATTCGCCCACACAAACCCCACAATACTCCTGCCTACTCTCTTAAAAAAGGCCTTAGTGATCACGATGGGAAGGCACTGAAACACAAACAGAAACCTCGGAAGGACCACCATTTTGACCGACTGCACTCTACCCGCCAGCGAGAGCGGTAACATGTCCCATCTTTTGAAATCCTGCTCCATTTGCTCCACCAACCTCGTCAGATTCAGTTTATGTAGGGTCCCCCAACTCCTGGCTATCTGGATCCCCAGATACCGAAAGCTCCCCTCCGCCCTCCTCAGCGGTAGGTCCCCTATCCCTCTTTCTTGGTCCCCCGCCTGTAATACAAAGAGCTCACTCTTCCCTACATTGAGCTTATAGCCCAAAAACTCCCCAAACTCCCTTAGAGTCTGCATGACCTCCACCATCCCCTCCATTGGATCCGCCACGTACAGCAACAGGTCATCCGCATATAGCGACACCCGATGCTCTTCTCCCCCTCGGACCACCCCCTTCCATTTATTAGACTCCCTCAATTTGCTCAAACATTTTAATCGCTAAGGGAATTAATGAGAAAAGATGTGCATTTCCTGTGGTACGAAGACCACCAGTGTAGTGATCTGTACATCTGTACATACATCTGCACATACACCAGGGACTACAGGCAGATGTAAAAGCCATAGCATCACTAGAGGGCAGCATCAGAGATGGGTATAAAGGGTCCAGCCCAAGGGAGGACCTGCCTCTTTCAGAAGGACAGGGCTAGTGAGCAGCAGCAGACAGAGACAGCTCAGCATAGGCAGTTTACCTTAGCTTCACTGGTCATACCTGGTCACACCTCTTGACTGTATTATATCTAATTAAGCTCTGGAAACAGAACGAACCCATTGAATAAAGTATTTGTGTTAACTGGAAATCTACAATCTTTATTCAGACTTAGAGAATAACATATGGTACCAGGAGTGATTTCAGAAAGCTAGCTAGACACCAGCAAGAGAAACCAGTACCTCTTCAAAGTACCTAACCAATCATTATCAGAAGCACTCATGCTGCAATTTTACTATTCTAGGAAGGTGGTAACCCTGGAGATAGATGCCTCATAGAAAAATCTGGGAGAGCATACTTACTACAAAAAGGCAACCCCATTGTATTTGGTTCAAAATCTCTGTCTCTAATGTAATCCAACTACTCCGTCATCTGTTTTTCCAACAGAAATGGTCGCTTTCAGTAACTGGTATGCAAGGACACTCAACACTCTTTGTACATTGACATTTCCCAATATATCACCATTTAAATAATATTCAGCCATTTTGTTTCTCCTTCTGAAGTGGATAATTTCGCATTTATACTGCATCTGCCGTGTATCTGTCCACTGACTTAACTTGGCTAAATCACCATGAAGCCTCTTTACATCCTCCCTCACCACCCGGCCAAGTTTCACGTTGTCAGCAAAAGTGGAAATATTACATTTGGTTCCTTCTTCCAAATCATTGATATATATTGTGAATAGCTGGGGTCTGAGCACTGATTCCTGCAACACCCCACTGATCATTGCCTGCCACTTTGAAAAAGATCCATTTGTTCCCATTCTTTGTTTCCTCTCTGCTACCCAATTTTTTGCCATGGTGGCACAGTGGTTAGCACTGCTGCCTTGCAGAGCCAGGGACCCAGGCTGAATTCTGGCCTCAGGTGACTGCGTGAAGTTTGCACGTTCTCCCCATGACTGCGTGGGTTTCCTCTGGGTGCTCCTGTTTCCACCCACAGTCCAAAGATGGGCAGGTTAGGGGGATTGGCCATGCTAAATTGCCCCAAAAGGTTATGTGGGGTTACTGAGCATTGGGCTTAGGTAGCGTGGTCTTTCACAGGGCGGTGCAGACTCGATAGGCCGAATGGCCTCCTTCTGCACTGTAGGGATTCTATGATTCTTCTATGATTCTATTACCCCTATTCCATGAGCTTTAATTTTGCACGCTAACCTCTTATGTGGGACTTTATCAAAAGCTTTCTGGAAAATCCAAATGCACCACATCGACTGGTTCCCTCCTATCGATTCTGTTTGTTACAGTGTCAAAAATACTCCAGTAGGTTTGTCAAACATTATTTCCCTTTCATAAATCGAACGAGAAATGCCATCTTTACAGTATGTATGCTGTCAGAAAGAGTCAGAGATGAGAAAAGATGTAATCCTGTGTTTTATTGATTATTGTGAGGTATCTGATAAGGTGAAACATGAAGAACTGGTGAGCATGTTAGAGTCACTTGACCTTGAAGGCATGATCTTAGAGCGATAAGAAATCTTTATTGGAAATAAACTGCAGTTGTAAAAGTTTAAAACGATCGAAGCGATGTTGTACAGATTAAACTAGGGGTTAGACAGGGGTATGTTTTTTCCCCAGATTAAATCAATTTGAATAGTGAAAATATTCTTGGAGCGATTGGGAGAAAGGTTACAACTTTAATAATGTAAGGTATGCCGATGGTACCATTGTTACTGCTGACTTGAAGAGAAACCACAAATGATTTTGGATAAATAGCGAGTCATAGAGTCATACAGCACAGAAAGGTCCCTTCGGCCCATCACATCTGCGTCAGTCAAAAACAACCACCTAACTATTCGAATCCCATTTTCCACCCTTTGGCCCATAGCCTTGTCTGCCTTGGAATTGCAAGTACACATTCAAATACTTCTTAAATGTTATGAGGGTTTTTGCCTCCACAACCCTTTCATGCAGTTCTAGACTCCCACCACCATCTGGGTGAAAATGTTTCTCACATCCCCTCTCAATATCCTGCCCCTTACCTTAAACCTATGCTCCGTGGTCATTGGTCCATCCGTCAAGGAGAAAAGTTCTTTCCTGTCCACTCTATCTATGCCCCTCATAATGTTATACATCGCAATTATGTTCCCCCTCAGTCTCCTCTGCTCCAAGGAAAACAATCTAAATCTATCCAATCTCTCTTCATAACTAAAACTCTCCAGCCCAGGCAACATCCTGATAAATCTCCCCTGCATCCTTTTGAGTGCTATCACATCCCTCCTGTGATGTGGATTCCAGAACTGCACACAATGCTCTTGCTGTTGCCTAACCAATGTTTTATACAGTTCCAGCATAACCTCCCTGCTCTTAAACTCTATGCCTCGGCTAATAACGGCAAGTATACCATATCCCTTCTGGACCGCTGTATCCACCTGCTCTGCAACATAAGGGGCCAATGTACATGACACCAAGGTGCCTCTGATCCTTAGTAGTTCCAAAAGCCCTGCCATTTATCATGTATTCCCTTGCCTTGTTTATCCTGCCCAAGTGCATCACCTCACACTTAACCGGATTGAATTCCATTTTCCACTGATTAGCCCATCTGACCAGCCCGTCTATAACCTCCTGTAATCGAAAGCTATCCTCCTCACAATTTATCACCCCACCAATTTTCGTATCATCCACAAACTTACTGATCAACCCTCCCGCATTCATATCTAAATCATTTATATAAACCACAAACAACCACCACTGATCTCTGTGGGACCCCACTGGACACAGGCTTCCAGTCAGATAAACACCCATATAATAACAATCTTTATTGTCACAAGTAGTTTTACATTAACACTGCAATGAAGTTACAGTGAAAAGCCCCTAGTTGGCACATTCCGATGCCTGTTCGGGTACGTGGAGGGAGAATTCAGAATGCCCAAATTACCTAACAGTAGGGGCTGGATTCTCCGTTTTGGAGACTAAGGCCGGGTTTCTCCCGCAATTGGCGGGACGGCCCGACGCAGGCGCCAAGAGTGGCGCGAACCACACCGCCGTCGGGCCACCCGGAAGTTGCGGAATCCTCCGCACTTCTGGGGGCTAGGCCGGCGCCACGAAGGGCCACTGTGGGCCGGCGCGGGTTGGCGCATGCGCAGAACCGCCGGCATGTTCTGGCGCATGCGCAGGGGGTTTCTTCTCCGCACTGGCCATGGCGGAGCCCTACAGAGGCCGGTGCGGAGGGTAAGAGTGCCCCCACGGCACAGGCCCGCCCGCTGATCGGTGGGCCCTGATCCCAGGCCAGGCCACCGTGGGGGCCTCCCCCAGGGCTGGATCCCCCCACGCCCCCCCGAGGACTCTGCTAGCTGCCCTCCAAGCCAGGTCCCGCCGGGATGGACCATGACCATTTCACGCCGGCGGGACTGGCCGAAAACGGGCGGCCACTCGGCCCATCGGGGCCCGGAGAATTGCTGGGTGGGGGGGTGGACGCTGCCAATGGCCCCCGACCAGCGTGGCGTGATCCCCGCCCCGCCCGGAAACCCGCACCAGAGAATTCAGCAACTGGCGTCGGAGTGGCCGGGTGGTATTCACGCCGCCCCCCGGCGATTCTCCAACCCGGCGGGGGGATCGGAGAATCCCGCCCTTAAGCCCCCACGCCATTGTGAAAACTGTGGTCTTTTACACCAGGAAAACTGGCTACAAAAGGTCACATATTCACCGTTTTGCTGGGGGCTAGCATGGAGTCGTCATAGAACTCACAGCTCTAGCTGCCGATATGGCCCCCGGCACGTCCGGATCAGCAACGGCCGGGCCGTGCTCCACGGCGGACTCAGCCCACGGACCTGCACCGGCAGAGTAGTGCCCCACATTGGCCGCACGCGTGCCCCCGACCACCTGCCCACATTGCCCCCAGCCCCGAATGAAGCCCCCCTGCCCGCCGATTGGCCTTCCCCCGACTGTGGCGGCCCCGTACTGAGTCCGCGGCCACCTTGCGAGGTTCCGTACGGCTGGGACCATGTGAGTCCCACGCTGTCGGGAATTCAGCCGGTCGGGGAAGGAGCATCACGGGCCGGTGGATACCCGGCGAGTATGCTGAATTTCAGGGGGTGGAGAATTTAAAAACCTGCGCTGTTCTGATTTCGGCGGATTCTCCACCCCATCACCGAATGCTATTTTGGCGTCGGGGGGGGGGTGCGGAGAATCCAGCCCCATGTCTTTCGGGACTTGTGGGAGGAAACCGGTCTACCCAGAGGAAACCCACGCAGACATAGAGAGGGCATGCAGACTCTGCACAGACAGTGACCCAAGCCGGGAATCAAACCAGGGACCCTGGCGCTGTGAAGCAACATTGCTAACCACTGTCCTACCGTGCCTCGACCATCACCCTCTGTTTCCTGCCAATTTTGGATCCAATTTGCCAAATTTCCTTGGATCCCATGGGCTCTTACATTCACTATCAGTCTCCCATGTGGAGCCTTATCAAACGCCTTGCTGAATTCCAAATGGATTACATCAAGTGTATTTCCCTCATCTACACACCTGGTCACCTCTTTGAAAAATTCAGTCAAGTTGGTCAGCCATGCCTCTTCCTAACAAAACCATGCTGACTGTTCTTGATTAATCCTTGCCTCTCCAAATGCAGGTTAATTCTGACTCTCAGAATTGCTTGCAATAGTTTCAGCACCACTGACGTTAGACTGATTGGCCTGTAGTTTCCTAGTTTATCCCTCCCTCCCTTCTTGAATAATATACAACAGGTTTGTTTCAAACACTAGCTTTCGGAGCACTGCTCCTTCCTCAGGTGAATGGGGAAGTGCTCCGAAAGCTAGTGTTTGAAACAAACCTGTTGGACTTTAACCTGGTGTTGTAAGACTTCTTACTGTGCTCACCCCAGTCCAACGCCGGCACCTCCACTTCTTGAATAATGATAGTGGTCAGAGCAATGATGAGTGAAAGTGAGAAGAAAGGGCTGAGCATAAATTGTAAGAAAGCAAAATGTCCAGTAGTGTCCAAAAAGAAAATGATGCCCGGATGTAAGATCACAGTGAAAGATGAAAAGATCACGTAGGTAGACATTTTTTTTTACACAGGAAGTTAACATTGGACAGGAAGTGCAACAAAGAAAAAAGACGAAGGCCAAAGATGGATTTCAAAAAATTTTTAAAAATTATAATCAACTCAAAATTAGCCAAGATAGCAAAGCTGGGAATTCTGGAATGCT
Source organism: Scyliorhinus torazame (assembly GCF_047496885.1). Classification (NCBI taxonomy): domain Eukaryota; kingdom Metazoa; phylum Chordata; class Chondrichthyes; order Carcharhiniformes; family Scyliorhinidae; genus Scyliorhinus; species Scyliorhinus torazame. The sequence goes on from NC_092707.1 coordinate 62,320,637, forward strand.
ACATCACTCCATTTCTGACATATGAAAGCGAGTGTTGGATGATCCATGAAACAATGCGGAGGAGAAGTGAAGCTGCAGAGTTGTGATTTTTGAGGTGAATATTGAAGATATCTTGGACAGGTCACACTACCAGTGAAGAGTTGCTGGTGAAATCTCAGACCAAAAGAACTCCACTGGCAAAGATCAAGAAGAGACACAATAAGAAATCATGACTTAGAAAGCCTGATGTTGATGGGAACGATCGATGGTAAAAAGAGATGAGGTAGGCCAAAGAACGATCCTGCTAAAGAGTCTTGCAAACTGGATGACTGTACCACCAACAAAGATGATCCATGTTGCCAGAGCAAGGTTAGCATGAAGGGGCATGGTCACAAACACCCACTTAGGGCATGGTAACTGAAGAGCGTGAGAGTGGAGTGACAAGAGGTGGAGAGATAGAATTGGGTGGCATCAGGAAACCGACACAGTGGGCTGAATTTTTTCTGCAGGGGTTGCATGCAAAAGGGGGTGGGTGCCCATTTCACCACCTTCCCACCCACCCCCAAATTGTCCCCGATAATGCAGGGGATGGGCACCAAAACCGGCATCCTGCCGGCCATATTTAATGAATAATCAAAGATCAACTAGACTTGGTATCAAGCCAATTGACATTGACACTATGTTGCCCGCATCATAAAATATTTGGTGTGGGCAGGGCGGGCAGGAGCGGGAAGCCTAATTTTTTCATTCAAATATTTAAAAGGTGTTCAGGAATGGGGGAGGGGGCATCCCTTTGCTGATCTCAGGAACATCCCCTTCCTTCCTATCTGCTCCCTCCTTTAAAGATATCCCCTTCCCCCACCATGTCCCTATCCCTAGCCTACCATAGATTTCCTGGCCCAAGACCCCGGACATACCTGCTCCGAGGATCCACAGGTCTTGATCTTGCTCTCCTGCAGTTCCGGGAGTGGCCACTGATGCCTTCTTGGTGCTGCCAGGACTGATCGAGCTGTCCGATTGGTCAGCAGCTCCAGATAGCAGAAAGCCATCTGCAATGGGAGACAGAAGAGCCATTTGGCACCTCGCAGCACCGTGTGGCTGTGGTGTGGAACAAGCTGGTTCCTGTGTGAAAAAAAATGCATAATTCCATTTACGCCAAGCCACATTTGGAGCGTTTTCAACAAATAGCCCTGAAACTGGTCTTTCTTTCCATCAGTATCATTCACTGGGTCTATTCTACATGATTGGAGATGCATAATATTTCTCCACCAGCTAGTTCAGCACTCCCCAGCCATTCACTAAATATTCTTTCTTCTGATGTAAACACACTATCGGGGCATTGCCCTCAATTGTACATTTCCTATTCAGCAAGTTCCTCGGCATTTTGTTATTGAATTATTGTGCGAATTTATGGAAAGTACAGAACGAAGAAGAATGAGGACATTTGAGCCTCCATTCAGCAGCCTTCGTGTGAGCAGAATCCTTCATAAAGTACATTAGCTGATCTATTATTGAGTTTTATTTTGGCAACAGGCTTGGCCAGGGGTTAGTTGTGCCATCAGAGATTCACAGGAGTTATATACAGTAACTGGAATAAAAATAAGAACCTCAAAGCACATAATATTTACTTCATCAAAATGAAAATTTTGGTCCCTATGTTTTCTGAAACACACAATAATAGCCCGATTATTTGGAAGAAATTATTTTTCTGACCACGATAAATTGGGGCAGCGATTGGTTGGCATCCATTTTGGGTCACATGACGAATTGCCTTCCAATCAGGAGGTTCAAACTCCCCTCAATTGGGTCACGGGCCTCATTTCAATCATTTGGGTTCCTGCTTGTTTCTGTCACCCATTTCAAAAAGGATCGGTTTTGAGCCACTTACCTCACCGTCATGGATTTCTTGTAATCAGGAGCTAGATGACGACAATGTTAAGGGAAATGATCGCAGGCCAGCAGGAACCCAGGGGAACCCTGCTCCACCATGCAAATCTTCCCATGTTTGCAACTTCCTGGCTTGGTCACTCTAATGATCTCTCTGTTGGCCTCCACATTCTCCATCAGGTCCAAATGTCTTTGGGCTTACCTTGTTCTGCGCTGACTCTGCTTTGCTTATCACTACCCTGTCCTTATTACCTATCACTGCCAACTGTCCCCAATGTGTAAGGCAAAAAATGTTCTTTATCTTTATCTTGAGGCCTTGCCTCAACCTCCAGTACTATTGTTCCCTCCCAACATTCCATTCCTCAGATTTAGGTCTTTCCTGACCTCCCCTTCACCTACCTTCAAGTGCACATTTCAGCCCTACACCTCTTTTGGAGCTTTCTTTCTAAAGCTGTTTTTCATTCTAGATCTCTATCCATCTTAATAAAAGAAACAACTAATCTTAAAAGCTTTGGTCAGTTATCCCTGAAAGTAATTTTCACCTTAACTGCGTGGTCATATATAAGATGAAAGCTGGTTGAGTTCTACAATTGTTGGGTGGGTGCTGCACTCAGTGAGATGGCCACACAAGGTGGAAATTAACCTTGTGATATCTCCACTCCTGGATTGCAATCAACCTCCTTAGGTCTATTTAGGAAGTGCTTTTGGGATGTTTCTCTATATGTTAATGGTGTGCTATAATTGCAAAGCGATTCTCGAAAGTGATTTCTGGGAGGTAAGTTTCTCCTTTAAAAACACTTACCTTCACAGGAGCAGGCCAGTCGATTTCAGCGGGAGCGGTGCGCAAGTGATTTCTGGGAGGTAAGTTTCTCCTTTAAAAACACTTACCTTCACAGGAGCAGGCCAGTCGATTTCAGTGGGAGCGGTGGGCAAGTGATTTCTGGGAGGTAAATTTCTCCTTTAAAAACACTTACCTTCACAGGAGCAGGCCAGTCGATTTCAGCGGGAGCGGTGCGCAAGTGATTTCTGGGAGGTAAGTTTCTCCTTTAAAAACACTTACCTTCACAGGAGCAGGCCAGTCGATTTCAGCGGGAGCGGTGCGCAAGTGATTTCTGGGAGGTACCTTTCTCCTTTAAAAACACTTACCTTCACAGGAGCAGGCCAGTCGATTTCAGCGGGAGCGGTGCGCAAGTGATTTCTGGGGGGTAAGTTTCTCCTTTAAAAAAAACACTTTTCTGTTTTTTTTTTCGACCTGCGGACTTCTGGGAAGGCCCCCCCCCCCCAACCAATAAATTCTGGTGGAGAGGAAACCCGAGACACTGCACGTGTAGTGTCTCCCACCCGCCCTCCTCCTCTAACCTAATAATAAAACCCATTGGTCTGAGGTAAGTGCCATATTATATTATTATTATATTATATTATTAGCATTGCGCAGGTCAAGGAGACACAGCCGGAGTGAGAGAGATACAGACAGTGAGAATTTGCTAGTTTGGTGCAGTGAGGTAACCAGGAAAGGTAAGTGGTTAATCTAATTGTGCTGTTTTTCAGTTAAAAGTGCAGGGTAGTGTCTGATTGGCTGAAGCTGCCCCCACCATAAACTTAAATTCAATTAATTAATTAGTGATGGCTGGTCAGGTGATGTGCTTGAGCTGCTTGATGTGGAAGCTGGCAGATCCCATTGCGAGCTGCAGCGACCACATCTGCAGTAAGTGTTGGCTGCTCGAAGAGCTCCGGCTCAGAGTTGATGAGCTGGAGCCTGAGCTTCAAACACTGAGGCACATCCGGGAGGGGGAGACTTACCTGGACACTGTGTTTCAGGAGGCAGTCACACCTGTCAGAGTAAGTAGTTTAAATCCTGCTAGTGGCCAGGGACAGCAGGGTGTGACTGCAAGTCAGGCAGGTAAAGGGAACCAGCAGTCAGGAACTCAGGAGCCTCAGCCCTTGACTCTGTCCAACAGGTATGAGGCACTTGCTCCCTGTGTCGATGGCGAACAGGGTTGCAGGAAGGATGAGTCAGCTGACCAAGGCACCATGGTTAAGCAGGCCATTCAAGGGGAGGGAGTAAATAGGCAAGTTGTAGTTGTAGGGGATTTTATTATCAGGGGGATAGATAGTATCCTTTGTGAGCAGGATAAAGAGTCCTGCATGGTATGTTGCCTGCCCGGTGCTAGGGTGCGGGACATCTCTGACCGGCTTGAAAGGATACTGGAGGGGGAGGATCCAGTTGTTGTGGTCCATGTCGGTACCAACAACATAGGCAAGTCTAGGAAAGAGGACCTGTTTAGAGATTATAAAGAGCTAGGATTCAAATTAAAAAACAGGTCCTCAAGGGTCATAATCTCCGGATTACTGCCCGAGCCACGTGCAAATTGGCATAGGGAGGCAAGAATAAGGGAAGTTAACACGTGGCTGAAAGAGTGGTGTGGGAATGAGGGGTTCCTTTTCATGGGACACTGGCATCAGTTTTGGGACAGGGGGGACCTATACCGTTGGGATGGTCTCCACCTGAACCGAGCTGGGACCAGTGTTCTGGCGAAAAGAGTAAATAGGGTGGTCAATAGGACTTTAAACTAAAGATTGGGGGGGGGAAGGGAAAGTCAGGGAACCAAGAGGTGAAGTAATCAGTGGGAAGCGTAGCTGCTTAGGAATATAAAAAAGCACGAAAAGACAGAACTCAGGAGAGGTTACGATAGTCCCCATCCCACAAAATATGACACAGTGTATGGAAAGGCTCAGTAAACCAAGGTCCACCACACTAAGAAAACAAAAAGGGACGGTCAATAGAGAATTAAAGGTGCTATATTTAAATGCGCGCAGTGTACGGAACAAGGTAGATGAGCTTGTGGCCCAGATTGTGACTGGCAGGTATGATGTGGTAGGCATCACAGAGACATGGTTGCAGGGGGTTCAGGACTGGCATTTAAACATCCAGGGATTCACAACCTATCAAAAAGACAGAGAGGTGGGCAGAGGGGGCGGGGTTGCCTTGTTAATTAGGAATGAAATTAAATCAATAGCACTAAACGACATGGGGTCGGATGATGTGGAGTCTGTGTGGGTAGAGATGAGGAACCACAAAGGCAAAAAAACCATAATGGGAGTTATGGACAGGCCTCCTAACAGTGGTCAGGACCAGGGGCACAAGATGCACCACGAAATAGAAAGTGCATGTCAGAAAGGCAAGGTCACAGTGATCATGGGGGACTTTAATATGCAGGTGGACTGGGTAAATAATACTGCCAGTGGACCCAAGGAAAGGGAATTCTTTGAATGTTTACAGGAGGGCTTTTTGGAACAGCTTGTGATGGAGCCCACGAGGGGACAGGCCATTCTGGACTTAGTGTTATGTAATGAGCCAGACTTGATTAAAGATCTTAAAGTAAGGGAGCACTTAGGAGGCAGTGATCATAATATGGTCGAATTCAATCTCCAATTTGAAAGAAAGAAGGTAGAATCAGATGTAAAGGTGTTACAGTTAAATAAAGGTAACTACAGGGGCATGAGGGAGGAACTGACGAAAATCGACTGGGAGCAGAGCCTAGTGGGAAAGACAGTAGAACAGCAATGGCAGGAGTTTCTGGGAGTAATTGAGGACACAGTACAGAGGTTCATCCCAAAGAAAAGAAAGGTTATCAGAGGGGGGATTAGGCAGCCATGGCTGACAAAGGAAGTTAGGGAATGCATCAAAGCAAAAGAGAAAGCCTATAATGTGGCAAAGAGTAGTGGGAAGTCAGAAGATTGGGAAGGCTACAAAAACAAACAGAGGATAACAAAGAGAGAGATAAGGAAAGAGAGGATCAAATTTGAAGGTAGGCTAGCCAGTAACATTAAGAGTGATAGTAAAAGTTTCTTTAAATACATTAAAAACAAATGGGAGGCAAAAGTAGACATTGGGCCGCTGCAAAATGACGCTGGTAATTTTGTGATGGGAGACAAGGAAATAGCCGAGGAACTGAATAAGTACTTTGCGTCAGTCTTCACAGTAGAAGACATGAGTAATATCCCAACAATTCCGGAGAGTCAGGGGACAGAGTTGAATATGGTAGCCATCACAAAGGAGAAAGTGCTAGAGAAACTAAGAGGTCTACAAATTGATAAATCTCCGGGCCCAGATGGGCTACATCCTAGAGTTCTAAAGGAGATAGCTGAAGAAATAGTGGAGGCGTTGGTGATGATGTTTCAAAAGTCACTGGAGTCAGGGAAAGTACCAGAGGATTGGAAAATCGTTGTTGTAAAGATGGAAAATTATAGGCCAATTAGCCGAACCTCGGTTGTTGGCAAGATTCTAGAATCCATTGTTAAGGATGAGATTTCTAAATTCTTGGAAGTGCAGGGTCGGATTAGGACAAGTCAGCATGGATTTAGTAAGGGGAGGTCTTGCCTGACAAACCTGTTAGAGTTCTTTGAAGAGATAACAAATAGGTTAGACCAAGGAGAGCCAATGGATGTTATCTACCTTGACTTCCAAAAGGCCTTTGATAAGGTGCCTCACGGGAGACTGCTGAGTAAAATAAGGGCCCATGGTATTCGAGGCAAGGTACTAACATGGATTGACGACTGGCTGTCAGGCAGAAGACAGAGAGTTGGGATAAAAGGTTATTTTTCGGAATGGCAACCGGTGACGAGTGGTGTCCCGCAGGGTTCAGTGTTGGGGCCACAGCTGTTCTCTTTATATATTAACGATCTAGATGACAGGACTGAGGGCATTCTGGCTAAGTTTGCCGATGATACAAAGATAGGTGGAGGGGCAGGTAGTATGGAGGAGGTGGGGAGGCTGCAGAAAGATTTAGACAGTTTAGGAGAGTGGTCCAAGAAATGGCTGATGAAATTCAACGTGGGCAAGTGCGAGGTCTTGCACTTTGGAAAAAAGAATAGAGGCGTGGACTATTTTCTAAACGGTGACAAAATTCATAATGCTGAAGTGCAGAGGGACTTGGGAGTCCTAGTCCAGGATTCTCTAAAGGTAAACTTGCAGGTTGAGTCCGTAATTAAGAAAGCAAATGCAATGTTGTCATTCATCTCAAGAGGCTTGGAATATAAAAGCAGGGATGTACTTCTGAAGCTTTATAAAGCATTAGTTAGGCCCCATTTAGAATACTGTGAGCAATTTTGGGCCCCACATCTCAGGAAGGACATACTGGCACTGGAGCGGGTCCAGCGGAGATTCACACGGATGATCCCAGGAATGGTAGGCCTAACATACGATGAACGTCTGAGGATCCTGGGATTATATTCATTGGAGTTTAGGAGGTTGAGTGGAGATCTAATAGAAACTTACAAGATAATGAATGGCTTAGATAGGGTGGATGTAGGGAAGCTGTTTCCATTAACAGGGGAGACTAGGACCCGGGGGCACAGCCTTAGAATAAAAGGGAGTCACTTTAGAACAGAGATGAGGAGAAATTTCTTCAGCCAGAGAGTGGTGGGTCTGTGGAATTCATTGCCACAGAGGGCGGTGGAGGCCGGGACGTTGAGTGTCTTTAAGACAGAAGTATATAAATTCTTGATTTCTCGAGGAATTAAGGGCTATGGAGAGAGAGCGGGTAAATGGAGTTGAAATCAGCCATGATTGAATGGTGGAGTGGACTCGATGGGCCGAATGGCCTTACTTCCACTCCTATGTCTTATGGTCTTATGGTCTTATGGTTGTGTAAAGTTAATTTTATGATGCAGTCGAAAGTTATCTGCAACAGACTTCACAACTTGAGGTTTGTGTCACTGCAATACATTCTCACAGGAACAGAAGTGAAAATTAATCTCGTTCCCCATCTTGATTGATTGAATAATCATTAAAAAATTGGAAAACCCTACCAAGTACGGTGGCACAGTGGCGCTGTGGTTGGCACTGCTACCTCATGCCGCCGAGGACCCGGGTTTGAACTCAGCCCCAGGTCACTGTCCATGTGGAGTTTGCACATTCTACCCAGGTGACCATTAAAACCAGTTGGAAATCCATGGTATTCCTGAATAACACATTACTTCGATGCGACTTCAACACGATAATGAGCCCCCAACCCCCTCAGTCGGTCTGCTCTGCAAAAGCTGAACACGGAGCTGAAAGTCGCTAATCGACCAGGGCTGCCGGTGTACTTCGGAACAAGAACAATGGGGACCTTCGGTGTCTGCGAACTTGAGCTGTCCATGGACGACATGAGGTACACGTTACTGTTTCATATTGTAGACATGGACATTGACTCCATCATAGGACCAGATTCATGTGATTCCCTGAATTTAGTTGAATGACTGTGTGTCCCAGAAGGCGGCTGGCCAGCTGAATACTACAGATCCCTACAAATTTTTAATTTTGCCGGTTGACGAGGATTCAGAAGAAATCCTGGGGGAGGACGACGAATCAGACGAGGAGACGGAACAGCCAGCGAGTATTCCGCAATTCTGGTCAACAGTTTTCAAGAACATGCATGTGCTCATTGGCATGATACAGGAGCATGACGAGCCCGTATTAAAGCAGCAACAAGATGTGAACGTTAAATGGAGCATGAGAGGCTGTGAAGCTTCACTCTGGAGGTTAAGTTCGAGCGCAATGAGTTTTTCACAAATGAAGTGATCACTAAAGTATATCAGTTGGATTTGCGGCGCTTAAATCATTCTTTGATGAACCAGAAATCAAAGGGTGCACAGGCTGTAAGTTCGACTGGCGGGAGGGCAAAGATGTAACGATGAAAGCAATTACAACAGAACCAAAGCACAAAGGTCGAAGCGCTCGCAGAACAAGCATGAATATTGCACCAATTTTTAACATTTCTTCAGTCCTCCTGAAGTTCCACAGCATGGAATATTAAGCCAAGGTTCGGCGGCCAAACTCAAAGCTGACTTTGAACTTAGCGGCCTGCTGCCTAAACACATAATTCTGCGTTCAATGGTGTATTTTACTGGGGAAATCATTGCAGACGATGTTGAATCCGATGATGACTACCACGAATATATGTTTGAAGATTTCGACGTGATGCAGAAAGTGATGGCGTGTAAGGTGAGACAGATGAAGACCAGTATGAACTACTTGAGGATATTTTTTGCAGGAGCAAAGACGGGCTCAATGAAAAGGCTCAAGAAGCGCTACTCCGGTGGCTTTGACAGACCGCACTGAGAAGAGCGGGAGCTCGGAGATGGTGCACTCAGAAATAGAAGCTGTAATTGAAATTGCTGATACCAGAGGCCAGCCACTGGCCAAGAAGAAAACATCCCAATATTAGAGAAACTGGCTCCAGAGGCACATGGTGACTCGTTATAGGTCTTTGAAACAATTTCTGTAGTCGATTCCTAGATCCTCGAGAACACCGAGGATGAGTGGGAAGACATTGATGATCCAGACGATGACAGTAACTCTGATGTTAGAGAGTTTGATGACTCTAGGATTGAAACAGTGGAGATCTTTGGGGACACGGACGATGAATGGGAAGACATCGATGATGACTATGATGGCAGCAACTTGGAAGTTGAAGTGAGAGTGACCCAGAGGAGGATCTGATGACAATCTCGCTATTCAGCTCAACGGATCACTCATACTTTCTTGAATTTGACCAAGATGTCCCAACGTCTGAATCATCACGACCGGAGAGCCTTGTAATCGTTAGTGAAGAAGAACGATTGAGCGATGCTCGAGTGAGCCAAGAGGGGTTGCACCTGTTGCCGCTGTGCCAATCTCCACCCAGGCACCAGAAAGCAAGATGCTCCAGATTCCATGGAGGCCACAGACTTGGGCATGGTCACACAGCCCAATGATGATGCGTAGGCCCCTCAGGGTCCACCTGAAACCCCGCAGGCCTCCGAGCACAGGGTGAAGACCACCACTGAACCAGAGGCTGCCAAGCCTTAACACAAACTCAAGAAACTGCATCATTCCATTCTCAGAACAAAGAGAAGGAAGAGGAGAAGACTGGGAGAGCTAGCTTATCCCACTAACAAAACAGAAACAAAGAGAAAAGCAAACAGCGTCGGGGCAGGAAGCGCAAAAGAAAGAGGCTGGTGACCCATGTGTGGCAATCATGGACATGGGCCTTCCTAAGGCACAGAACAAAGAGGAGAAGAAGCATGAGGCCGGCACGTAAACCAGTCTTCGAAGAGGCTGGCAACAGACCGAATGATCACAGAGGTGATCGTGGGGGATGCACAATGACCTGTGCGAAAGAGACGGACACTGGCTAGGCATATCATGTTTATGGACATCCTAGTTAAACTTAGTCGCATTTAGACATATTATGAAAGTTAAAGTTAAAAGATTAATGTTGGTTGTAAATAAATCTTAATGTTTTCCGAGGAAGGGGGATGTGGTAATGTGCGTGTGAGCAATATCATCGCTGGATGGTGTGCGACCTCCAACCAGTAGGTGGTGGTACAGAAACACCATGCAGTCTCAAGACAGTGGTCATGTGACAAGGATCTCCCAGTATAAGTGGGGCATATCCGGCCATAGGCAGATAGTTGTAAGACGTACAAGTGGACATCATGCCAGGTGTAGTCCCAGAGGAGTACAAAGAAACTCCATGATAACTTGGACTGTAACAGATCATTATCTTACCACGTGTGATTCAGTAAAGATCCTGGTTTGGACAAGTCAAATCGTTTAGTATAGATCATAGAATTTACAGCGCAGAAGGAGGCCATTCGGCCCATTGAGTCTGCACCAGGCTGTGGCAAGTGCACCCTACCTAAGCCCACACCTCCACCCTATCCCCGTAACCCAGCAACCCTACCTAACTTTTCGTTTGGACACTAAGGGCAATTTATCATGGCCAATCCACCTAACCTGCTCAGCTTGTGGGAGGAAATCAGAGCACCCAGAGGAAATGCACGCAGTCACGGGGAGAACGTGCAGGCTATGCACAGATAGTGATCTAAGCCGGGAATCGCACCTGGGACCCTGGAGCTGTGAAGCAACTATGCTAATCACTGTGCTACCGTGCTAGACATCGAACACCAAACACAACAGCCTGTTGCGCAGATTTACATGACAGAGACTTCACATGTATCAGGTATTACATATTTTAATATTGAACATTTGACACTTCCACTCCCTCTAGCTACAGATAGTACCCCCCCCCCCCCCGCCCCCACACCTCCCACTCCCCCAAGTGTCCACTCAGTGATCCTCTCTCTTTTTGATCTTTTCCTGCAGGGGAAAAGAGAGGGCATTGCGAGCCGCACGCTTGTTGGGTGAGGGGAATCTGTAGCAGGTGGCATGTGTGGGCACCACATCTGGACTGAAGGGGTTACGCACGTGGGTGCTCGGGGGTGCTGAAGAACAAGGATGAAGATCGGATGTGGGGAGGGTGCAAGGTGTCAGCCAGTGATTTGCAGGTGGAGGGGGGATTTGGGAATTTGAGAGGGTGGCAGGTGGAACGGACGCCAGGAGAGATGCCAGGGGTGGCATGATGGCACAGTGGTTGGCACTGCTGACTCACAGATCCAGCGACCCCGGTTCAGTTCCAGCCTTGGGTGACTATGTGGAGGTTGCATGTTCTCCCTGTGCCTGTATGTGCTTCCTCTGGGTGCTCTGGTTTCCTCCCACAATCCATAAACATGCAGGTTAGATGAAGTCGAGACGTCCTGAGGGAGTGAGACAGCTCGAGTGAGGTTGAAACGTGATAATTTGGAGCAGTGAGGTAATTTGTGCAGAGTGGGATGAGGTGCTTTTTCCCTTTTTGTTTTGTTTTCTTCTGCCGGCTTTGTAACTGTTGTCTGCAGGGAGAGATCCAGAGTGCATCCCAGGAAGGTAAGTGATACAAATACCTTTTCAAATTGTGGGGGGAAAACTGAAGTGAAATCACAGTAAAGCTGTGAACCGATTGGCTGGTAGGAAATCTGTTAAATTTGAAAAAAAAAGCATTGAGAAAGTAATTAAATCTAATTGATTAATTAGATAGTGGAGTAACTAAACCTGAGTTCCGGTTGACTACATCTGCAGCAAATGTAACCAATCGCAGCTCCTCACAGACCGCATGGTTCGGTTGGAGCAGCAGTTGGATGCACTTAGGAGCATGCAGGTGGCAGAAAGTGTGGTAGATAGGAGTTATAGAGATGTGGTCACACCCAAGGTGCAGGCAGACAGGTGGGTGACCGCTAGAAAGGGTAGGCAGTCAGTGCAGGAATCCTCTGTGGCTGTCCCCCTCTCTAACAGGTATACCGTTTTGGATACTGTTGGGGGGGATAGACTATCAATGGAAAACAACAGCAGACAGAACGGTGGCACCACAACTGGCTCTGTTGCTCAGCAGGGGAGGGTAAAATGCAGGGGAACGATAGTTAGAGGGGACCCTATAGTAAGTGGCATAGATAGGCGCTTCTGGGGATGTGAAAGAGACTCCAGGATGGTGTGTTGCCTCCCTGGTGCCAGGGTCAAGGATGTCTCTGAACGAACACAGGACATCCTGAAGGAGGAGGGTGAACAGCCAGAGGTATTAGTACACATAGGTACTAATTATATAGGCAGGAAGAGTGATGAGGGCCTGCAGAAGGAGTTCAGGGAGTTAGGCGGTAAACTAAGAAGCAGGACATCTAGGGTTGTAATCTCAGGATTACTCCCTGTGCCACATGCCAATGAGGCTAGAACTAGGAGGATAGTGCAGCTAAACACATGGCTAAACCAGTGGTGTAGGAGGGAGGGTTTCAGATTTCTGGACCCTTGGGATCTCTTTCGGGACAGGTGGGAACTGTACAAGAAGGACGGGTTGCATCTAAACTCGAGGGGCACCAATATCCTGGTTGGGAGGTTTGATAGAGTCACTCGAGAAGATTTAAACTAATATGGCAGGGGGGTGGGAACCAGAGCGTTAGCTTAGAAGGTGTCATAACTGAAGGGGAAATAGAGAACACAAATAATAGAACATCACCCTCAGGAAGAGCAAAAAAGGTTACAAGTGTGAGAAGGGAGGTGGTGAATGCAGGATAAAGGGTATTGTACCTTAATGCTCACAGTATACGGAACAAGGTAAATGAGCTTGTTGCGCACATTGAAATTGGCCGGTACGATGTTGTGGGCATCACAGAGACGTGGCTGCAAGGGGATCAGGACTGGGATCTAAATATACAAGGATATGTGTCCTATTGAAAGGACAGGCAGATGGGCAAAAGGGGCGGGGTTGCATTGTTAGTAAGGAATGAAGTTAAATCGATAGCAAGGAGCGATATGGAATCAAAAAGCATAGAATATCTGCGGGTAGAGTTGAGAAATCGCAAACGTAAAAAGACCCTGATGGGAGTTATGTAGCCAGTAGTCAGGATGTACTAGCAGTAGTCAGGATGTAGGACAGAAAATCAATCAGGAGATATAAAAAGCATGTAAGAAAGGTAATATAACAATTATCATGGGCGACTTCAAAATGCACGTGGACTGGGAAAATTAGGTTGGTAGTGGATCCCAAGAAAAGGAATTTGTGGAATGTTTAAGAGATGTTTTTTTGGAGCAGCTTGTGGTAGAGCTCACTAGGGAACAGCCAATTCTGGATTTGGTGATGTGTAATGAGGCAGACTTGATTAGGGATCTGTAGGTGAAGGAACCCTTAAGGAGTAGTGACCACAATATGATAGAATTTACCCTGCAGTTTGAGAGGGAGAAGCTGGAGTCAGATGTAATGGTGTTACAATTAAATAGGGGTAACTACAAAGACGAGAGAGGAGGTGGCCAGAGTTGATTGGAAAAGGAGACTAGCAGGGAACACAGTGGAACAGCAGTGGCAGGAGTTTTTTTGGGTTATTTGGGAGGCACAGCAGAAATTCATCCCAAGGAGGAAGAAACATGCTAAGGACAGGACAAGGCATCCATGGTTAACGAGGGAAGTCAAGGACAGCATAAAAGCAAAAGAAAAAGCATACAAAGTGGCAATAATTAGTGGGAAGCCAGAGGATTGGAAATCATTTAAAAGCAAGCAGAGGACAACTAAAAAAGCAACAAGGGGAGAGAAGATGAAATATGAAGAAGATAGTTTCTTTCAATATACAAAAGGTAAGAGAGAGGCAAAAATAGACATTCGACCACTGGAAAACGTGGCTGGAGAAGTAATAATCGGAAACAAAGAAATGGCAGACAAACTGAATGGTTACTTTGCACCAGTCTTCACGGTGGATGACACCAGTGGGATGCCAGAGCTCCAGGAGAATCAGGGGGCAGAGGTGAGTGCAGCGACCATCACTAAGGAGAAGGCTCTGGGGAAACTGAAAGGTCTGAAGGTGGATAAGTCACCTGGTCCAGATGGTCTACACCCCAGGGTCCTAAAATAAATAGCTGAGGAAACTGTGGAGGCATTGGTGATGATCTTTCAGGAATCACTGGAGGCAGAAAGGGTCCCAGAGGGCTGGAAAGTGGCTAATGTAACATCGCTGTTTAAGAAGGGAGGGAGGCAGAAGACGGGAAATTATAGACCGGTTAGCCTGACTTTGGTCATTGGTAAGTTGAGATTGCAAAGTACTTGGAAGTGCATGGTAAAATAGGACTGAGTCAGCATGGCTTTGTCGAAGGGAGGTCATGTCTGACAAATCTGTTAGAGTTCTTTGAGGAGGTAAAAAGGAAGTTAGACAAAGGAGAACCAGTGGACGTGATTTATTTAGATTTCCAGAAGGCCTTTGGCAAGGTGCCGCACAGGAGACTGTTAAATAAGTTAAGAGCCCATGGTGTTAAGTGTCCTAGCATGGATAGAGGATTGGCTGACTGGCAGAAGGCAGAGAGTGGGGATAAAGGGGTCTTTTTCAGACGGCATCCGGTGACTAGTGGTTATCCTCAGGGGTCTGTGCTGGGACCACAACATTTTACAGGGCTGCAGAAGGATTTGGGCAAGCTAGGAGAGTGGGCAATGAATAGGTATATGAAGTACAATGTGGAAAAGTGTGAGGTTATGCACTTTGGAAGGAGGAATTTAGGCATAGGCTATTTTCTAAATGAGGAAATGCTCAGGAAATCAGAAGCACAAAGGGACTTGGGAGTCCTTATTGACGACTTTCTTAAGGTTAACGTGCAGGTTCAGTCGGCAGTTAAGAAGGCAAATGCAATGTTAGCATTCATGTCAAGAGAGCTAGAATACAAGACCAGGGATGTACGACTGAGGCTACATAAGGCTCTGATCAGACCCTTTGGAGCACTGTGAGCAGTTTTGAGCCCCATATCTAAGGAAAGATGTGCTGGCCTTGGAAAGGGTCCTGAGGAGGTCACAAGAATGATCCCTGGAATGAAGAGCTTGTTATATGAGGAACGGTTGAGGACTCTGGATCTGTACTCGTTGGAGTTTGGAAGGATGAGAGGGGATCTTATTGAAACTTACAGGATACTGCGAGGCCTGGATAGAGTGGTCGTGGAGAGGATGTTTCCACTTGTTGGAAAAACTAGAACCAGAGGACACCATCTCAGATAAAGGGATGATCCTTTAAAACAGAGATGAAGAGGAATTTCTTCAGCCAGAGGGTGGTGAATCTGTAGAACTCTTTGCCGCAGAAGGCTGTGGAGGCCAAATCACTGAGTGTCTTTAAGACAGAGATAGATAGGTTCTTGATTAATAAGGGGATCAGGGGTTATTGGGAGAAGGCAGGAGAATGGGGATGAGAAAATATCAGCCATGATTGAATGGTGGAGCAGACTCGATGGGCCGAGTGGCCTAATTCTGCTCCTATGTCTTATGGTCTTGTGGATTTACCATGCTAAATTGCCCCTTAGTGCCCAAACGATTAAGTGGATTTGTGGCGAGAAACCTGGCCAGGTCAGCATCGCCAAAGCGAGGAGCAGGTCTGTGCGCTGCCAAGCTTGTGTGTTGACTGGGAGTGAATGGTGAGGGGGCATTTAAATACACCCCGCCTTTGATGGCAGTGAGACATTGAGGCACAAGTCTGGCAAATCAAATAGTGAGATAGCCAGTAATGGTGAGAAGCCCATGGGGACTCATTTCCGGTATAAAGTGCCATTAAGTATGGGCCATGATCTCGCCAATGCGATTGTCTCCACTTTGAAGTTACCACTTCTACACCATATTTTCCCCCTAGTCACAAAGGTAAACACTTGTTTTTCACATATCAAAACACCCCTTCCAACAGCTGCACTTATCAATCCCCTTTCATCCCCTTTCTTTATTTTATCCCAATTTCATTTTACTCTTAATTTTCCTCAACTCTTAACAACAATTATGTTAGCATTTGTCTCCATGGACAACTCTTTCCAATTCATCATCTGAAGCTGCTTCTCAGAGCCCGCTGCCTCATGCCCTGAGCACCACATTGATATCCACTCCTTAAGTCACATGCTTTCATAGATCATAGAATTTACAGGGCAGAAGGAGGCCATTCGGCCCATCAAGTCTGCACCGGCTCTTGGAAAGAGCACCCTACCCAAGGTCAACACCTCCACCCTATCCCCACAACCCAGTAACCCCACCCAACACTAAGGGCAATTTTGGACACTAAGGGCAATTTATCATGGCCAATCCACCTAACCTGCACATCTTTGGACTGTGGGAGGAAACCGGAGCACCCGGAGGAAACCCACGCACACACGGGGAGGATGTGCAGACTCCGCACAGACAGTGACCCAAGCCGGAATCGAACCTGGGACCCTGGAGCTGTGAAGCAATTGTGCTAACCACTGTGCTACCGTGCTGTTTGGCAAGACCCCACATCACCCTTGCCCCACACCACATGACCGAGTGGCCACAGTTTTGGCTACTCTGCTGCAGCCTAAGCTTTCATCTCAGACGCAGGCATTGTCTAAATCTTCATTCCAAGGCCTTGTGCTCAACCTGGTCTCTGGGGGGCACTTGTCATTATGCACCTCAGTATGCAGCCAAGGATTAGGAGCACTCCCTGTCATTGCCAACTTTCTAAGGGGATATTGTTTGCTTGTCTAGCCAGGCAATGGGGTGGGGCATAATTCCAGCGTTTGGAAACAATAATGATATGCAAATGTATTTAAATTAAATTCTTGACTTCAGTGACAGGAAACGTGACCCGCTATTAACAGGGAGAAGGGGGCGATCGCGTCCAACATTCTCGTCAATGTGAAAAGCGACTTTGGAACTCTCGCCATATTTGCCACTTCCCCCACCGAACCCGCCCGCACTAACAGGCATGGAAAACCTTGGCCTTTAATTTGTCTCATTATTTTTTTATTTTAAAGTGCCCAACTCTTTTTTTTTCCCAATTAAGGGGCAATTCAGCGTGGCCAATCCACCTACCTGACACATCTTTGGGTTGTGGAGGTGAGACCCACGCAGGCATGGGGAGAATCTGCAATCTCCACACGGACAGTGACCCAGGGCCGGGATTGAACCTGGGTCCTCGGCGCTGTGAGGCGGCAATGCTAACCACTGTGCCAATGTGCTGCCCTTATTTGTCTCATTATGTATCATGTAGCTACCCCTTCAGCCACTTAACCTTCTTCAGTGTTCTATGGAAATGCCCCCATTCCCTTTTCTTTGTTCTAATCCTCTTTGAATGCTCACCTAAAATGTTTTCTACTTTGGACAAAGAGTACATACTTGAAACATGAAACTTATCCATTCTCTCTCCAGATGTTGGCTGACTTGGGTGAATGGTTCCAGTATTGGATGCTGACGAGAGTTCAGTTAAAATTACACTTTAGTTATCAAAGACAATTCTTTCCATAATTACTTACAGACACAAGGCAGACAATATTGTGATCAATACCTGATGCTTATTGTGAAACATATATTCAGATGCAAATCCTTGCTGATCAATCTTGCAGGTTTCCATAAAGCACTTTGAAACATGCCCTACACCCATGTACCCTTACTCGTAGCAAGTTAATTTGTTTTTTGCATTTGACTAAGGTTTTCTACAAGATAAACCCTCGGGAGCCAAGTCAACCAAATAATACTGATATCAGTGCTTTTTGATTAATGATGCCAAATAAATTAAGCTAATCTTATGGTATTTCTTTTAATTGAGAAAAAGGCAATGAACCAAGCAGTAGGTTAGTAGCACGGTTGAAAACAGGAGAGAAGATTAGGCATATATGAAGAAGTAATGGTGCAGGGCCACTATAGCTGAAGTTTAGCAGCACACTTACAAAAAAAAAGGTAGCACAGTGGATATAGCACTGTTGCTTCACAGCGCCAGGGACCCGGGTTCGATTCTCGGCTTGGGTCACTGTCTCGGCGGAGTCTGCACGTTCTCCCTGTTTCTGCGTGGGTTTCATCCGGGTGCTTCGGTTTCCTCCCACAAGTCCCAAAAGACATGCTTGGTAGGATTGGATTGGATTTGTTTATTGTCACGTGTACCGAGGTACAGTGAAAAGTATTTTTCTGCGAGCAGCTCAACAGATCGCTAAGTACATGAAAATAAAATAAAATAAAATACACAATAGGACAACACAAGGTACACAATGTAACTACATAGACACCGGCATCGGGTAAAGCATACAGGGGTGTAGTGTTAATGAGGTCTGTCCATAAGAGGGTCATTTAGGAGTCTGGTAACAGTCTGTTTGTGCGTGTTCTCAGACTTTTGTATCTCCTGCCCAATGGAAGAAGTTGGAAGAGTGAGTAAGCCGGGTGGGAGGGGTCTTTGATTATGCTGCCTGCTTTCCCCAGGCAGCGGGAGCTGTAAACAGAGTCAATGGATGGGAGGCAGGTTTGTGTGATGGACTGGGCTGTGTTCATGACTCTCTGAAGTTTCCTGCGGTCTTGGGCCGAGCAGTTGCCATACCAGGCTGTGATGCAGCCAGATAGGATGCTTTCTATGGTGCATCTGTAGAAGTCGGTAAGAGTTTGTGAACATGCCGAATTTCCTTAGTTTCCTGAGAAAGTATAGGCGCTGTTGTGCTTTCTTGGTGGTAGCGTCGACGTGGGTGGAGCAGGACAGAATTTTGGTGATGTGGACCCCTAGGATTTTGAAGCTGTCAACCATCTCCACCTCAGCCCCGTTGATGCTGACTGGGGTGTGTACAGTACCTTTCTTCCTGAAGTCAATGACCAGCTCTTTGTTTTGCTGGCATTGAGGGAGAGATTGTTGTCAAGGCACCACTCCACTAGGTTAGAACACAGGAACCAGGAGTAGGCCATCTGCCCCTTCGAGCCTGCTCCGCCATTCAATGAGATCATGGCTGATCTTTTGTGGACTCAACTCCACTTTCCCGCCCGAACACCATAACCCTTAATCCCTTTATTCTTCAAAAAACTATCTATCTTTATCTTAAAAATATCTTAACTGAACTCTCGTCAGCATCCAATACTGGAACCATTCACCAAGTCAGCCAACATCTGGAGAGAGAAAGGAGCCTCAACTGCCTCACTGGGGACGGAATTCCAGAGATTCACAACCCTTTGGGTGAAGTAGTTCCTCCTAAACTCAGTCCTAAATCTACTTCCCCTTATTTTGAGGCTATGCCCCCTTGTCCTGCTTTGACCCACCAGTGGAAACAACCTCCCTGCATCTATCCTATCTATTCCCTTTATTATTTTATATATTTCTATAAGATCCCCCCGCATCCTTCTAAATTCCAACGAGTACAGTCCCAGTCTACTCAACCTCTCCTCGTAATCCAACCCCTCAACTCTGGGATTAACCTAGTGAATCTCCTCTGCACACCCTCCAGCGCCAGTACGTCCTTTCTCAGTTAAGGAGACCAAAACTGAACACAATACTTCAGGTGTGGCCCCTAACACCTTATACAATTGCAGCATAACCACCCTAGTCTTAAACTCCATCCCTCTAGCAATGAAGGACAAAACTCCATTTGCCTTCTTAATAACATGTTGCACCTGTAAAAACCAACTTTTTGCGACTCATGCACTAGGACACCCAGGTCCCTCTGCATAGCAGCATGTTTTAATATTTTAGCGTTTAAACAATAATCCCTTTTGTGTTATTCTGACCAAAATAGACAACCTCACATTTGTCAACATTGTATTCCATCTGCGAGACCCTAGCCCATTCACTTAAACTATCCAAATCCCTCTGCAGACCGCCAGTATCCTCTGCACTTTTTGCTTTACCACTCATCTTAGTGTCGTCTGCAAACTTGGACAGATTGCACTTAGTCCCCAACTCCAAATCATTTGTGTAAATTGTGAACAATTGTGGGCCCAACACTGACCCCTGAGGGACGCCACTAGCCACTGATTGTCAACCAGAGAAACACCCATTAATCCCCACTCTTTGCTTTCTATTTATTAACCAATCCTCTATCCATATCCATGCTACAACTTTACCCTTAACGCCATACATCATTATCTTATGCAGCAACCTTTTGTGTGGCACCTTGTCAAAAGCTTTCTGGAAATCCAGATATACCACATCCATTGCCTCCCCTTGTCTACCACACTGGTAATGTCCTCAAAAAATTCCACTAAATTAGTTAGGCACGACCTGCCCTTTATGATCCCATGCTGCGTCTGTCCAATGGGACAATTTCTATCCAGATGCCTCGCTATTTATTCTTTGATGATAGATTCCAGCATCTTCCCTACTACGAAAGTTAAGCTAACTGGCCTATAATTACCCACGTTTTGCCTACCTCCTTTTTTAAACAGTGGTGTCACGTTTGCTAATTTCCAATCCGCCGGGACAATTTTGGTAAATTATCACGAGTGCATTTGCAATTTCCCTAACCATCTTTTTTAGTACCCGAGGATGCATTCCATCAGGGCCACAATACTTGTCTACCTTTAGCCCCATTAGCTTGCCCATCACTACCTCCTTAGTGATAACAATCGTCTGAAGGTCCTCATCTGTCATAGCCTCATTTCTATCAGTCACTGACATGTTATTTATGTCTTCCACTGTGAAGACCGCCCCAAAAAACCTGTTCAGTTCCTCAACCATTTCCTCATCTCCCATTATTAAATATCCCTTTCACATCCTCTAATTTACCTTAGCCACTCTTTTTTGTTTTATATATTTGTAGAAACTTTTACTATCTGTTTTTATATTCTGAGCAAGTTTACTCTCATAATCTATCTTATTCTTCTTTATATCTTTTTTAGTAGCTTTCTGTTGCCCCCTAAAGATTTCCCAATCTTCTGGTCTCCCACTAATCTTTGCCACTTTGTATGCTTTTTCCTTCAATGCAACACTCTCCCTTATTTTCTGAGGTACCACGGTCGATTTTCCCTCTTTCTACCATCCTTCCTTTTTGTTGGTATAAACTTTTGCTGAGCACTGTGAAAAATCGTTTGGAAGGTTCTCCACTGTTCCTCAACTGTTTCACCATAAAGTCCTTGCTCCCAGTCTACCTTAGCCAGCTCTTCTCTCATCTCATTGTAATCCCCTTTGTTTAAGCACAAAACACTAGTGCTTGATTTTACCTTGTCAACCTCCATCTGTATTTTAAATTCCACTATGTTGTGATTGCTCCTTCCAAGAGCATCCCTAACTATGAAATCATTAATCAATCCTGTCTCATTACACAGGACCAGATCTAGGATCGCTTGTTCCTTCGTAGGTTCCATTACATACTGTTCTAGGAAACTATCGTGGATACATTCTAGAAACCCCTCCTCCAGACTGACTTGACCGACCTGGTTAAACCAATCAACATGTAGATTAAAATCCCCCATGATAACTGCTGTACCATTTCTACATGCATCTGTTATTTCTTTGTTTATTGCCTGCCCCACCATAATGTTACTATTTGGTGGCCTATAGATTACTCCTATCAGTGACTTTTTCACCTTACTATTCCTGATTTCCACCCAAATGGATTCAACCTTATCCTCCATAGGCACCGATGTCATCCCTTACTGTTGCCCGGATGTCATCCTTAAATAACAGCGCTACACCACCTCCCAGACCATCCACTCTGTCCTTGCGAAAAGTTTGATACCCTCGGATATTTAACTCCCAGTCGTGACCATCCTTTAACCATGTTTCAGTAATGACCACTAAATCATAGTCATTCACGATGATTTGCGCCATCAACTCATTTACCTTATTCCGACTACAAGAGCATTCAGGTAAAGTACCCTTCTGTTGGCTTTTATACCTCCGTTTTGAATCTTAACACCTCTATCAGTAACCTCTCCTAAGTTATTTTTTCTTTTAGCTTTTCTCCTAATTTTCCTTATCGTTGAACCCATATCTTCATGTAATAACCTGCTGCTTCGCTTTCCAAGTATGTTTTTACTTCCCGTTTTATTCCTTTTAATATTACTGGGCTTATTCACTGAGCTCCCCTCAGTCACTGTACCCTGTACTATGGCCCTTTTAGATTTTTGACTATGGCTTCTGTGCCTTACACTTTCCCCCTTACTGCCTTTTGTTTCTGTCCCCGTTTTACTTCCCTCCGACTTCCTGCATTGGTTCCCAGCCCCCTGCCACATTAGTTTAAACCCTCCCCAACAGCACTAGCAAACACCCCCCCTAGGACATTGGACCAGTCCTGCCTAGGTGCAGACAGTTCGGTTTGTACTGGTTCCACCAGGTTCTCTATCACCCTCCAAGTTCCCCTTAATCCCCATAATCTCCCCTTAATCTCATTGATACCATTTACCTTGACCAGTCCATGTAGGTGAATTGGACATTGTGAATTTTCCCTCAGTGTATCCGAACAGGCACGATCCCTCAGTGTACCCAGTCTTGTAGTTGTCACTACATGGACTGGTCGAGGTAAATGGTATCGATGAGATTAAGGGGAAGTTGGACAGAAACATCTGAGGACAGTTGGAATAGAAGAATAACTGGGCAAGATTAGAGGAAGTGGGATGCAAGGGGGTTTGTGTGCAGCATAAACATTGGCATGAACCAACTGGGCAGAATTAGCTGTTTCTGTGCTGTATGTAAATCTACGTAACAATTGAATAATAATAATAGAACATAGAACATAGAACATAGAACAATACAGCGCAGTACAGGCCCTTCGCCCCACGATGTTGCACCGAAACAAAAGCCATCTAACCTACACTATGCCATTATCATCCATATGTTTATCCAATAAACTTTTAAATGCCCTCAATGTTGGCGAGTTCACTACTGTAAATAATCTTTATTATTGTTACAAGTAGGCTTACATTAACACTGCAGTGAAGTTACTGTGAAAGTCCTCTGGTCGCCACATTCCAGTGCCTGTTCGTGTACACTGAGGGAGAATTCAGAATGTCAAATTCACCTAACAAGCACGTCTTTCGGGACTTGTGGGAGGAAACTGGAGCGCCCTGAAGAAACCCACGCAGGCACGGGGAGAACATGCAGACTCTGCACAGACAGTGACCCAAGCCGGGATTCCCGGATTCCTGGGGCTGTGAAGCAACACTGCTAACCACTGTGCTAACATGCCGTGATAGGCTGGCAATCAACAAAGGCAATCGGCTGGACATTGGTGCAGGATTCGTGGACTTCCATGACAGCAAAACTATCGCTGCACCTGGACCGATTCAGCGACTGTTAAGGGGCGAGCATCGCGCCACGTGGAACACAATCGATTTCAATAAGAAACGGCGCCGGATTCGCTGGGTTCGAGATTGACACTCAGGAGGCTGACAAGCTGCAGCTGCATATACAAACTTCACTCCCCACGCACACCATTCCAGCCAACAAGATGGCAGCAAGACGCATGACCCCACGCTTCACGGCCTTTGTGCAGGTGGCAGAGATGGTCGGCGCCGTGAGCAACACCATCCAGACCGGTCTGCAGTGCAGGAAGAAACTGCACAACCTCCTCAGGGCGGCAAGGGTAAGTAGGCAGCACTGTGTCCCTGGCACCAACCCCCTTCCCACACACCCATAACCTTCCCCCTCCACCAGCCCTGACTGGGCAAATTCCCACCCCAGCCAGTTTCCCGCTCGGCAGTCCATGGTCACGCACCTCCTTCTCCTACCTCCACTCTCTCTCTCATCAGCCATGGCTCCAGTTTCACGATTTGTAAAAGCACCGTCGGGAATTCGTCCTGTTGGAGGCGGTGAATCGTGGAGGCCCCGGAGAATACCAGGCCCGTTAACGATATGCCAACGGTGTTTACTGTACGGGTGTTCCAGAATGCATTGATGCCGCGGTCGAGGCGATGGAGAATTGCGAATTGAGAAATCGGCGCCCGCCATGATTCGGCGTTAGAACTGATTCTCCGCCCAATCGGGTTTCCCGATTCTGGGGCGAGATTCTCCGACCCCCCGCCGGGTCAGAGAATCGCCGGGGGCTGGCATGAATCCCACCCCCGCTGGTTGCCGAATTCTCCGGCACCGGAGATTCGGCGGGGGCGGGAATCGCGCTGCGCCAGTTGGCGGCCCACCCCCAGCGATTCTCCGGCCTGAATGGGCCGAAGTCCCACTGCTAGAATGCCTGTCCCGCCGGCGTGGATTAAACCACCTCTCTTACCGGCGGGACAAGGCGGCACGGGCGGGCTCCGGGGTCCTGGGGGGGGCGCGGGGCGATCTGGCCCCGGGGGGTGCCCCCACGGTGGCCTGGCCCACAATCGGGGCCCACCGATCCGCGGGCGGGCCTATGCCGTGGGGGCACTCTTTCCTTCCGCCTTCGCCACGGTCTCCATCATGGTGGAGGTGGAAGAAACTCCCTCCACTGCGCATGCGCGGGGATGCCGTGAGCGGCCGCTGACGCTCCCGCGCATGCGCCGCCCGGCAATGTCATTTCCGCGCCAGCTGGCGGGGCACCAAAGGCCTTTCCCGCCATCTGGTGGAGCGGAAATCTGTCCGGCGCGGGCCTAGTCCCTCAAGGTTAGGGCTCGGCCGGTCAAGATGCGGAGGATTCCGCACCTTTGGGGCGGCGCGATGCCGGACTGATTTGCGCCGTTTTTGGCGCCGGTCGGCGAACATCAAGCCGATTACGGAGAATTTCGCCCGAGAATCGAGCCCGCAATGTGTAGAGTTCATCACAGACAAGATCAAATAAAAACCGGAGGGAAATACATTTCGAAAGGTCAAAAGAAAGAAAGCTCAGTAAAATCAAACAAAAAAAAGAAACTGAACTAATGGTAGTTGATTTCCCCCAAGGGCTGGAGATGGGGAACTTCGGCCAGTGTTGTGGGCTGGATGTGTAAAGTTTCTGTGTTTGCACCATAAGAATCATGGAACGAAAATGGCAGTGAGATACTTGAGACAATGGATGTACGGCTATCTCGATTCAATTAAATGAAAAAACAGCATTCAGTTTAATTTTCCATATGAAACTATGAACTGGGAAGTCAGTTAGCTTGGAAGGCTGGTATGTGATGCAGAGTGATGCCAACAGCACAGGTTCAATTCCTGCACTGGCTGAGGTTACCATGAAGGCCCTGTCTTCTCAACCCCGACGCTTGCCTGATGTGTGGTGACCGTCAGGTTAAATTATCACCCGGTCAGCTCTCTCCTTCTCAAAGGGGAGAGCAGCTTATGGTCACCTGGGTCTCTAGCGGCTCTTACTATGCAAAAATAAATAACATGCCAATAATAAACAAAAACACATTTAGAGACACCCTTGCTGTCCATACGGGTCATCATAAAATCCTTATTGACCAATTTAAATATTGATTCATTAACTGTGTTCTGTTTTATCATAAAATTATAGAGTCCCTAATGCAGGAGGAGGCCATTCGGCCCATCGAGTCTTCGCCGACCCTCTGAAAGAGTACCTCAACCCAGGCCCGCTCCCCCGTCCTATCCCCGTAACCCCACCTCAAGACCCTAATCATACATCTCATACAACTCGATAAGTTTTTAAATGATTAAAACTACCACTTCAGAAAACAAGGCACCTTGCTGAAAAAAAAGTCATAAAACAAATACAGAGAAATGTTGGTGATATAATTTACAGGGAAACATATCTAGCCAGAATACTCTGTCTATTAAGCACAAAGTGTAACAGAGTTCAACCACTCCATTATCCACGCGTCCTGACTTCTGGAGGAGTGGGAAATGCTGTGATAAGCACATCACTGCAGTCCTTTTTGTTATCTGTCTATTGAAGCAACACCCACTTTCTGCCTGAAAGGCAGATATTGAAATTGCTCATCAGGGCAAATATTTTCTATGAAAGCCATGAATGATTTGATCTCTCAGGCTGCAATGAATTGTGACAGCGACATGAAACTCTGCACAAGTTATATATTCATAGTGTCATTTATCCAAAGAAAATGATATGTAGATTCACTTGATGGTTTACATTCGAACAGCTGTCTTTTCAAGGAAAGAGCTTCTCACGTTCAGCCTAATGGTTTCCAAATCAAAAGAGATACATAAGTTGAAGATCATTTATCTGCAGGCATCTGAATATTTTTAAGTATCATTATTATCATCACTGTCTTTTGATTTCACTGCATTCATGAGATTTTGGCAAAATAAACCAGGGACTGCCTTGGAATTCAAAGGTAAATGGACATTATGGATATTGATACATGCTCCACTGTATTATAGTCACCCTAAACCCAATGATTAAAGCCCTGATTTTAACACGGGGCAAGTGGTCAAAATGGGGACTGCCAGGCAATTGCCAAGCTTGCCCTAAATCGTTAACATGAGGTTCAGGCCTTTTTAACTCCTGGACATTATCACCAGCCCGAGTCATTGAGACTGTTGGACAGGTCAGGGCAACTATGGAGGGAAGATAGCATTGCAGACCAGCGGTAGGTGAATAGGTCCTGATTGTGATTGGTATCAGCGGAGGGGAGGAGCAAGCCCAGGGAGAGTGAAGCTCAAAAATTTCTTGTGAAACTTAGAGCAGAATGCCTGCTCAGGAAACAATATGTATATATATGAATGTATATATTTTTAAATAACTTACCTTTCTAGTCTTCGTCTGCACCTGGTGTTCCTTGGCAACCAGTGTTCTGTGTCAGGGTGGCAACAGACAACACCAATTCAAAATAGTGTCATGGCCTGAATGATAACACCAGATTTCAACATTTGCAATGATGCCCTGGCCCGCTTTTATATGGGCCTAACATGCCGTCCAAAATCGACCTGTTCAAATGACATAATGGGCACGATTTAACGGAAATGAAGCAGACTCCTGTTTTGGGTGCATTTAGCCGGGTGTTTCCAGGAGCTTGCGGCACCGAGAACGACCTGTCAGGGCTCTGCTTCATTGCTGGATCTTTGAGGAATGCCCTGCCGAGGCCGCACTTAGACCCATTTCCTGTACTATCGAGCACAGCTTAATGCACCCTGATCTCTCGGCCCTCCCACTGCAGCCTCTGGACCTCCTCCTCAATGACCCAACTTACTGATTAGTGGTTCATCGTGCCCCCCCCACCCCCCCATCGTGCCCCCCCCCCCCCAGCACTCCACCTCATAATGTGGTACCTCGGGCATGGCCTCTGGAATGAGCAAGACACCACCTGTGCACCTTGACCCAGCCAGCCTGGCAGTGCCACCTAGGCACCCTGGCATTGTGAGGTTCCAGGGCCACACTATCAAAGTGGCATCAGGGATGCCAGGGTATCACTCTGCCAAGAGCCCGACCACCAGGGGCCTCCAATCGCCTGGGAGACCCCCCACATGTTGGTACACCTGGTCCACATTTGTGGAAACTAGTGCTAAATAGTACCTGCTCGAGGTCTCTGAGGCGTAGCTGTTAGGTGCGCTGCCTTGGGTAATTCCGGCACAAACATATTTAAGTGTGCCTAACTGCACACTTAAATATGGAAATCTGGACCCCGCCCATTGTGGGCAGGACCCAGATTGTGATGCCTCACAAGATCTCATTAGATTGGATGTGACGAGGCCATTAGATTGCACACATTGTGTGACATTGGTGTGATGATGGTGTGTATTCTGCTGCCATGACTATGAGCTGATTATGACCACTCCCCTTGTCCCAAATCACCCTCAGTACCTGGGACTGTTTCCATGTGACCCTGATGCTGGCTTCCTGCTGCCCGAAAGCCTCTTCCACCAATTGGCTGGGTAGTGGAATTGGTCAGGTGTGGGCGAGAGACCGAAAAGCTCCGGGTAAGTGACACCTGGTCTTTAATTGCACCAAACGTGGGTCTTTTTAATGGAGGCAACCATTTGCCATGAGTGGAAAATAAATCAATTTTGAGGACATTCTGGGGGTTAAATGTGTGGTGCAGTAGCACAAGACAGGCAATAGTGAATTAACAGCTGGTTTTAAACTTTGCCAAATGTTTCCCATCAACCTCAACAGAAGGTGGAATCGGGCATGGTGTCAAATGGGGTATCGATGATCACATGCTGTTCCGCTCAAGAAAAGCTTGACCACCCCCCCCCCCCCCTCTTTTCCTGCCAAATCATAAATAACTTAGAAAATCAAATCAAATTAAACTGAGGTAATATCTGATTTGTTCTCCTGAAGCTTTAACAAAGTGAAGCTCAAAATTCAACGCAGCTTTCGAGGTGATATATTGAAATTGATATACATATCAATTGAAATCAGTTGTGTGAAACCCTGGAATTCATGCATTGCATTACGGGTTTCATTGCAAAGTAAAGGAAAGGAAACTAACTGTGAACGCTTCACAATTCACAAGTGACAATGTGGAATCAGCCTGTGGAGATTGGGGCTTTGAGGGCCACTTGAATAAACGCACACCACAGACAGGAGGAATGAAAGCTTGGGTCCTTTTTCCGATTAGTTTCAGATCAAAAGGTAAGCATTCTGTCCTCACAATTACTTTGCCTTTATTAATATTTATAAACTTAGTGCCTTTGCTCAGTCTACAGGGTGACTGCTAATTAAATTTATCTAATTAAATTTACGCTCCCTTGGAGAAACCCAAGTTAAATAACATTGTTTCTGTGTTCTACATCTACAGTTTACTTTCAAGTTATTGATTGTACATTAGTAGTTGCTGCAAATGCTCAGAATAATGGTATCTAAATTACACAACTGAAAACGTAACCCTGCTTTAAATCTTCAAGGTTAAGTGTGAGCTGTGGATTATTTATAATTACAGTGGAATTCACGAGTTTAACATATGTAAGGCAAGTTTGCGAAGAAGAAATTCCAACCCCAGATTATTTGCTATGAATGCGCCCTATTTATCTACTTTGAACAATTTTCCTTCGAACCAAAATATTAACTAATGGAAATAACAGAGAAGGCTAATGAAGGTAACGCAGTCGGCAGGAAATTTGGCTCTTGAGTGCCTATTTCTTTGGCACTATGAGTGTTGCTTTGCCTACAAAATGGCATCCATGACTGAATAGTTCTTGTGGCAGCCACACCAGACATTACCGCCGACTGATTTGACACCAGCGCCGCCATTTTGCAGGTCAACACTAAATACTCTGTCTTAACCTCATTGTGGCAGTCACCACTGATGTATTATACTGTACATATATATATGGGTTTTACGGTAAGGCCCCTGTACTACAGGTACGGGGGTAGATCCCTGCCTGCTGGCTGCACCCAGTAGGCGGAGTATAAATATGTGTGCTCTCCGTACAGCAGCCATTTCGTCAGCTTGTAGGAGGCCACACATCTCTGTGTAATAAAGCCTCGATTACATTCTACTCTCGTCTCATCGTACTTGATAGTGCATCTATTTATTACACAGAGATTTTTCAGAGATGGACCTCCGCATCAAGCCAGATCGCCTGCAGCAGCATCCTCAAGCAGACAACGAACTGGCTAGCCTGTTTTGAAGCTCACATCGGGTCTGCGCCAGACACAATCCCAGAAGCACAGAAGCTCCAGATTCTGTACACGAGGCTGAGCTCCAACGTTTTTCCCCTCGTCCAGGATGCGCCGTCCTACGCAGAAACCATGACGCTACTGAAGGAAAATTACACTCAGCGGACCAACAAAATCTACGCCAGGCATCTCCTGTCCATGCGGTGCCAACTTCCCAGTAAGTCTGTGGAAGATTTCTGGCGTGCCCTTCTCGCCCTAGAGAGAGACTGTGACTGCCAGGCCATTTCGGCCACTGAACACTCGAACCTACTGATGAGAGACGCGTTTGTTACGGGCATAGGGTCTGACTACATTCGCCAGCGCCTCTTAGAAGAGGCCACGCTTGACCTCGCGACGACCAAAATACTAGCGCACTCACTTACGGTTACATCATGCAACCTTCAGGCCTATGCCCCCGACCGCGCGGCCCACTGCCCCTGTGCATCGCGGATCCCGCCGATGGCCACCCCATCATGGCCCCCACAAGCGACAGCCCCAGCCAACCCCACGCCTGCGCCGGGCGGCAGCCAACCAACCCCGGGGGACCCAAATGCTACTTCTGTGGACAGTCAAACACCCCCGGCAGTGCTGCCCGGCGCAGAGCGCCCTCTGCAAGGCCTGTGGCAAGAAGGGACATTTCGCTGCAGTGTGCCAGGCCCGCTCAATCACTGCTATTGTCCCGGCACCCCCCATGTGCGGCCAGTGGGCACCGCCATCTCCCCTCCTCGGACCACGTGCGGCCCGTGGGCGCCGCCATCTTGCCTGCCTCAGAACCAATGGGTGCCACCATCTTGCCTCCCCCAGGACATGTGCGGCCCGTGGGCGCCGCCATCTTACCCGCCTCAGAACCCCAGCCCGTCGGGCACCTCATCAGGCCGCTCATCGCCTGCAACCACCAACGACCAGCCGCGTCTTGCCTCGGTCACGATTGACCAGTCTCGACCGCACAACCTCGCGACCGCTTCGACAAAGGTGAAGGTCGACGGGCACGAGATCTCCTGCCTTCTGGACTCCGGAAGCACTGAGAGCTTCATCCACCCCGACACAGTAAGGCGCTGCTCCCTCGCGGTACACCCCGCTAACCAGAGAATCTCCCTGGCCTCCGCATCCCACTCTGTGGCGATCCGGGGGTACTGCACCGCCACCCTCACCGTCCAGGGCGTGGAGTTCAGTGGCTTCTGCCTCTACGTCCTCCCCAACCTCTGCGCTGCCTTAATACTCGGCCTGGACTTCCAGTGCAACCTCCAGAACCTAACCCTGAAATTTGGCGGGCCCTTACCACCTCTTACCATTTGCGGCCTCGCGACCCTTAAGGTTGACCCACCTTGCCTTTTTGCAAACCTAACCCCGGATTGCAAACCCGTCGCCACCAGGAGCAGACGGTACAGCGCCCAGGAGAGGACCTTCATCAGGTCTGAGGTCCAGCGGCTGCTGCGGGAATGTATCATCGAGGCAGCAACAGCCCCTGGAGAGCCCAAGTGGTAGTGGTGAAAAACGGGGAGAAAAACAGGATGGTCATTGACTACAGTCAGACCATCAACCGGTACACGCAGCTCGACACGTACCCTCTCTCATGCATATCTGATATAGTCAATCAGATTGCACATTACCGGGTCTTCTCGACAGTGGACCTGAAATCTGCCTACCACCAGCTCCCCATCCCTAAGGCGGACTGCCCATACACTGCGTTCGAAGCAGACGGCCGCCTTTACCACTTTCTTAGAGTTCCCTTTGGCGTTACCAATGGGGTCTCGGTCTTCCAACAGGAGATGGACCGAATGGTTGACCGGTACGGACTGCGGGCTACCTTCCCGTACCTGGAAAACATCACCACAACCAGCGACCACAACCAGCAGGACCACGACGCTAAGCTTTTCAAATTTCTCCACACTGCCACTCTGCTCAACCTCACGTATAACAAGGAGAAGTGCGTGTTCATCACGAACCGATTAGCCATCCTCACCTATGTGGTCCAGATCAAGGCACCGGGCCGCCTAAATTTGTAATATTCTCTATGATTTTTAAAAGCAACTTGTCTGTATATAGTTCTCCACCACCCCCGCTGGACTCATTTTTAGCAGGGGGTGAATGTGGTAGCCACCACTGATGTATTATATTGTATATATGGGTTTTACGGTAAGGCCCCTGTACTACAGGTACGGGGGTAGATCCCTGCCTGCAGGCTCCGCCCAGTAGGAGTATAAATACGTGTGCTCTCCGTACAGCAGCCATTTCGTCAGCTGCTGTAGGAGGCCACACATCTCTGTGTAATAAAGCCTCGATTACATTCTACTATCGTCTCGTCTTGATTGATAGTGCTTCACACATTGAGCAGCGGGAAAGTGCCCTCACCAGCACTTTGTAACTGTAGAAGTGAATGATTAGAAGTTGCGAATAGGCAGTGGCATGACATGTGCTGAACTACTTTGTCCTGACTTCAAGGATTCTGCACTGATCACTTGCTCCTCGATATTGGAGCGGCAGGATGTATTCCCCTTGGATTACAGAATGGCAGGGAGAATAAGTAGCGGTCACAGTAGAGAGCAGGTGAAGCCACAGGACAAATCATAGAATGATAGAATGGTTACAGAAAAGGAGGAGGCCATTCAGCTCATCAAGTCCATTCCCAGTCTCTGCAAGTTCAACTCAGCTAATCCTACACTCCAGGGCAGCACGGTGGTGCAGTGGTTAGCACTGCTGCCTCACGGCACCGAGGACCTGGGTTCGATCCTGGCCCCGGGTCACTGTCCCCATAGAGTTTGCACATTGTCTGTGTGGGTCTCACTCCCATAATACAAAGATGTGCAGGACAGGTGGATTGGTCATGCTAAATTGCCCCTTAATTGGAAAAAAGAATTGTGTCCTCTAAATTTTAAAAAACAGCTAATCCCACACTGCTGTTCTTTCCCCATAGTGCTGCAATTCTTTACTGTTTAGGTGCTTATCCAATACTCTTTTGAAAGCCACAATTGAATCTACCTTCACCATACTCCAGTCAGTGTATTCCAGATCATAACACTCTCTGTATAAAAAGGCTTTTCCTCATGATGCTGATGGTTCATTTGCCAATCAGCTTAAATCGGTGTCCCCTGGCTCTCAATCCTTTCGGATTTGGATTGTTTATTGTCACGTGTACCGAGGTACAGTGAAAAGTATTGTTCTGCGTACAGTCCAGACAGATCATTCCAATGTGGGCATCACTGGCTAGGCCAGCAGTTATTGCTCATTCCAAATGGCCCTCGAGAAAGTGCTGATGATAAGCCTTCTTCAACAGCTGCAGTCCATGTGGTGTAGTCACATCCACAGTGAAGGAACAGTGTCAGGATGATGTGAGGTTTGGAGGGGAGTTTCCAGGTGTTCTCCGATGCATCTGTTGCCCTTGTCCTTCTCGGGGGAAAGGGTTGCGGGTTTAGAAGGTGCTATCTAAGGGGGCATAGTAAGTTGCTGCAGCCCATTAAGGTTTTTTTTCCATGCTGTAAACATCTATGACTCTATCACTCTAAGTATCTGGTGTACAATTGGCATGTCAAAATTGCTCCATCATTCAGTTAGATCCTGTCTGATCATCTGCCTCAAAGGCATTTCTTGCACTATCCCCAAATCCTTTGATGTCATTAGTATCCAGAAATCTATTGATTTCTGTCTTGAACATGCTTAGTGATGGAGCTTCCACATCCTGTTTGGACAGAGAATTCCAAAGATTGATCACCCTTTGGTTGAAGAAATTCCTTCTCGTTTCCGTCTTAAATGGCCTGCCCATTATCCTGAGATTATGCCCAATACTTTTAGTCTCCGCCCAGGGGAAACATCCGGGGCTGGATTCTCCATCCGGACCCTCTGTTCCACCGGCAGCGCACTCAAACCCACGGATTTCCCAACGGCGTGGGGATGCCCACAATGGGAAACCCTATTGGGCGGCTGCTGGGACGGAGAATCCCGCTGCCGGAGGGAAGGAGAATCCCGCCCCCTATCTGCACCTACAGTGTGTTTCCCAGTGTGTCAAGGCCTGTCAGAAATTCAACGTTTCCATAAGATCACCCCACATTCTTCGAAAGAACGCAGGCCCAGCTTCCTCACTCTCATCTTATAAAACAATCTCACTATCCGAGGGAATAATCTGGTGAATCTCCATCGCACTCTCTCTATGGCAGGTGTTAGCGGGAATGAATCTAAAAGAAGCTCTCGACACTCGGGTCTGCTCCAAACATCAAACAGTTTATTGTATTACACCGGCGGAGAGTAGACTACTGGGAAATCCAGATACCTCTCCCCTGAACAAAGAAAATGATCATTTATACAATTACAAATAGTTAGTTAGCCCTCCTCAGCTGGGCACTCTAATCACAATGATTATACATTGATTTTCGAACAAATTAAATTGATTACGAGGCAGCTGGGAATGGCGTGATCATCTCATGGACAACCAGGGGTTACTCATGGTCTCCAGATGCTATTATCGACTGTCCTGGGGTCTCATGAATACATGGGTCCCCTTGTCTTAATTTCGTTACACACTGGTACTGTTGTCAGCATCCCACTAGAGCATCTGCTGATTAGGAGCATTTCCTTTGAATGCACCTTTTCTGTGTGTGTCTGTGTGAGACAGTCTTTACAAGGAATGTAGTCAAGTTAGTTAGTTTAGTCCCATGATGTCACGCAAACATTTAATTGCGTGCGTTTAAAAATACAGGTGCCTCTGCCTTGGGAAACACTTCAACAGCAAGTATATCTTACTTAGATGAGGAGACTAAAACTTACACAATACTCCTGGTGCGATCTCACCAATGATACATTGCAATTGCAGCAAAACATCTCGACTTCTGTACTTAACTCCCCTTGCAATGAGGGGCAATGTACCACTTGCCTTCCTAACTGTCTGTTGCACCTGCATGCTAGCCTTTAGTGACTCATGAACAAGGACACTAGATCCCTTTGGACCTCAACACATCCCAATCTCTCACCATTTAAGAAATACTCTGCTTTAGAGTTTTCTCCACCAAAGTGAATAATTTCACACTTGTTCAGATTACCTACCATCGGCCATGTTTTTGCCTATTCACCTAACCTGTCTAAGAAATCTTCCTGCATCCTCCTCTCAGATCATACACCCACTTAGTTTTGTGCCATCATCAAATTTAGAAATATTATAGAATCATAAACTTTACAGTGCAGAAGGAGGCCATTCGGCCCATCGAGGCTGCACCGGCCCTTGGAAAGAGCATCCTACCTAGGCCCACAGCTCCACCGTATCTCTACACCTCCACCCAATCCCCGTAACCCCATCTAACCTTTTTTGGGCACTGAGGGCAATTTAGCCTGGCCAAACGACCTAACCTGCACATCTTTGAATGTGGAAGGAAACCGGAGCACCCTGAGGAAACCCACGCAGACACGAGTAGAACGTGCAGACTCCGCACAGACAGTGACCCAAGCCAGGAATCGAACCTGGAAGCCTGGAGCTGTGAAGCAACTGTGCTAACCACTGTGCTACCATGCAGCCCACCATATATTTGTTTCCCACATCCAAATCATTTATATTGATTATGACCAAACGTGTCCCAAGCACTGATCCTTATGGTACCCCAGTAGTAACAGCCTGCCATCTAGAGAATGGCCAATTTATTCTTGCTCTTTTTTTATTGCCTGTTAACAAATTCTCAAACTATTGTATTACGCTTAATCCCATATGCTCCAATTTTATTTACTATCCTCCTGTGAGACACTTTATTCAAAAGCTATCCTCAAAAAGCACAAACAGATTTATCAAACATGATTTCCCTTCGTAAGTCCAAGTTTCCAGTCTGTAGGAACCTATCTGGAATCTATAGATTTTTGAAAGATAATCACCAATACATCCACTATCTCTCTAACTACCTCCTTCAACACTCTGGGATACATCACATCTGGCCCAGGGCATGTATCAACCTTCAATCCAGTTAATTAGTATTGACTCTTTATTAAAACTAATTTCTATCAGTTCCTTATTTTCACAAGCCCCTTGGTTCCCTAGTATTAATAGCAGATTTTCTGTATCTTCTTAGAAATTTAGAAAAAATAGGAACAGGAGAAGTCCATTCGGCCCTTCAAGGCTGCTCCGCCATTCATTATGATCATGGCTGATCATCCAACTCAATAGCCTAATCCCACTTTCCCCCATGTCCTTTGATCCCTTTCACCTTATCTAACTGCTTCTTGACTATACAATGTTTTTGACTCAACTACTTCCTGTGGTAACAAATTCCACAGGCTCACCACTCTCTGGGTGAAGAATTTTCTCCTCAACTCTGTTCTAACTGGTTTACCCCATATCCTCAGACTGTGCCCCCTGGTTCTGGACACATCCACCATTGGGAACATACTTTCTGCATCTACCCTGTCCAGTCCTGTTAGAATTTTATAGGTTTCTATGAGATCCCCCTTCATTCTTCTGAACTCCAGTGAATACAATCCTAACTGATTCAATCTCTCCTTGTACATCAGTCCTGCCGTCCCAGGTTGGTAAACCTTCGCTGCACACCCTCTATAGCTAGAACATCCATCCTCAGGTAAGGAGACCAAAACTGCACACAATATTCCAGGTATGGCCTCACCAAGGCCCTGTATAACCTCAGCAAGACATCCCTGCCCCTGTACTCAAATCCTCTCGTAATGAATGCCAGAATACCATTTGCCTTCTTTACCGCCTTCTACACCTGCATGCTTACCTTCAGTGACTGGTGTATAAAGACACCCAGGTCTCATTGCATGATTCCCTCTCCTAATTTAAGGTCATTCAGATAATAGTCTGCTTTCTTATTTTTGCTACCGACTTGGAAAACCTCACATTTCCAAATTCTACTGCATCTGCCATTCTTTTGCCCACACACCCAACTTGTCCAAATCACACTGGAAGATCTCTGCATCCTCCTCACAGCTCACTCTCTCACCAAACTTGGTGTTACCTGCAAGATTCGAGATATGGGCCGGAATTCTCTGAGAATCACGGCATGCTGCCCCAACGCCGGCCCACTGATTCTCCGGCGCCGATTCTTGGGCGCCCACGGGATCTCCGGGCCTCGACGGGCCGAATACCCGGTGAGTCCCGCCGGTGTGGATTATGTATGGTCCCACTCGGCGGGACCTCGGAGTTCTGCCTGCAGGGGCCGTCCTGGTGGGGGGGGGGGGTATCCGACCCCAGGGAGGGCCTCTACGGTGGCCTGGCCGGCGATCGGGCCAGTTCCGTGGGGGGCCTATGTTCCTCCGTGCCGGGCCCCTCTAGGGCTCCGCCATATTGCCCGGGGGGCCGGCGCGGAGACGGGAACCCACGCGCATGTGCGAACACGCGCTGGCTGTGGCGCCGAATTCTAAACAGCTCCCAATCCTCAGACCTGTTGTTTTTCGTGGCCAATTTATCTGCTACTTCCTTGGATCGAATACTCTCCCTAATTTCCCTTGTAGGACATGGATTGACCACCTTTGCCAATTTACTTGTGTGCCAGACAGGAATAAAAAATTGTTGCAGTTCCTCCATGCGCTTTTTCAATGTTTGCTATTGGCGATCCACTGTCATCCCTTTAAGCAACATTCCCCAATCGATCATAGCCAACTCACACCTCAATTTATCGCAATTTCCTTTGTTAAGATTGAGGACCCTAGTCTGAGAATACACTACTTCACTCTCCATTTTTATGAAAAGCGCTATCAAATTATAGTCGTTCATTCCCAAGGGGCACAATGAGATTGCTAATGACTCCATTCTTGTTCCACAGTACCAAATCTAGGATGGCCTGTTCTCTAGTTGGCTCCTAAACATATTGGGTGGGATTATTCGACCCCCCGCCGGGACAGAGAATCCCCGGGGGGGCGGCGTGAATCCGGCCCCGCCGTCGGCTGCCGTATTCTCCGGCGCCATTTTTCAGCCAGGGGCGGGACTCACGCCACGCCGGTTGGGGGCAGTGGCCCCCCCCGGAGATTCTCTGGGCCCCGATAGGCTGAGCAGCCGTCCGTTTCTGGCCAGTCCCGCCGGCGTGGGTTACGCATGGTCCCACACAACGGGACCTGGCATGTAAGTCGGCGTGGGCGGACATCGGGGGGTGCGGGCGGATCTAACCCCATGGGGGGGGCCCCCACGGTGGCCTGACCCGCAATCAAGGCCTACCGATCTGCGGGCGGGCCTGTTCCGTGGGGGCACTTCTTCCATCCGCACCGGCTCCTGTAGGACCCTGCCATGGCCGGCGCGGAGAAGAGAACCCCCTGCGCATGCGGCAAAATATGATGGCCGGTCTGCGCATGTGCTGAATCACACCGGCGGATCCGCACATGCATGAGTTCATGACGGTTGTACCGTGCATGCGCAAACTCATGCAGTCCCTTTGGCGCTGGCTGGAGCGGCCGTATCCGCAGGTAATGTGGGGGGCTTTACGCTGCGTGCCTGCTAGCCCCCCACCAGACGGAGGATCGGTGCAGCTTTTGTGCCTCTTTTAGGGTGTAAAATGCCACTGTTCCCACACCAGCATCAGCACTTAGTCTTCAAGTCGGAGAATCCAGCCCATCTTCCCTCACTATTGTGTTAATTTCCCTCTTAACCAGCAATGCAACCCCACCGCCTTTTCCTGTTTGTCTGTCTTTCCTAAATACCGAGTACCCCTGGACCTTCAGTTCCCATCCCTGGTAACCGTGTAGCCACGTCAGCATAATTCCCTCTATATCATACCGTTCACGTCTATTTGTGCATTAGTTCATCCACTTCATTGCAAATGTTCCGCGCGTTAAGGCACAAAGCCTTGAAGCTTGTCTTTTCAATATTACTAGCCCCACTCCCAATATTTTTCACTGTGGCCCTGTTTGAATTTGCCTTTTGGTTTATCTGCCTATCACTTTTCTTATTCCCCTTTCTGCCTTTTGTTTTTGTCTTATTTCCTCCTCCGCTGACTCCTTGCATAAGTTCCCATACCCCTGCCATATTAGTTTAAACCCTCCCAACCACTATAGCAAATACATCCTCTAGGACATCAGTCCCGGTCCTGCCCAGGTGTAACCCGTACAGTTTGTACTAGTCCCACCTCCCGCAGAACAGGGCTCTATGCTCCAGGAATCTGAAACCCTGGCCCTCACACCATCTCTTCAGCTACGTATTTATTTGATATATCCTGTCATTTCTACTCTGACTAGCACGTGGCACCCGTAGTAATCCTAAGATCACTACCTCAGAGATCTGGGGCGAGATTCTCCGACCCCCTGCCGGGTAATTTCGCCCCTAACTTCTCACCTTTCTTCCTAACTCCCTATATTCTGCTTTTAGGACCTCATCCCTTTTTTGACCTATGTCGTTTGTACCGATGTGTACCACGACCACTTCACCCTCCCCCTCCAGAATGTCCTGTACCCGTTCTGAGACATCCTTGAACCTAGCACCAGGGAGGCAACATACCATCCTGGAGTCTCGTTTGCGGCCTCAGAAACGCTCATCTATTCCCCTTACAATTGAATCCCCGATAACTATTACATTCTCACACTTTTTATTCCTCCCCACTGCAGCAGAACCAACTGTGGTGCAACGAATTTGGCTGCTGCTGCTTTCTCCTGAGATGTCATGCCCATGAACAGTTTCCAAAGTGGTATATTAGTTTTGCAGGGGAATGGCCACAGGAGGTTCCTGCACTGCCAGTCTTGCTCTCTTGTTCTGCCTGGTGGTCACCCATTCCCTTCCTGCCTGCGGAGTCTGAGCCTGCACTTCTCTATACGTGCTATCCACGATATTCTCAGCTTCGCGGATGCTCCACAGTATCCCCAGTCGCCACTCCAGCTCCGAAACCTAGGCTTCCAGGAGCTGCAGCTGGAGACACTTCCTGCAAATATGCTGGTCCCAGGCACTGGAAATGTTCCCGGCCTGCCACATGCAGGAAGAGGAGCAAACCAAGGCCTGGAGATTTCCTGCCATGACATAATCCTTTAAATTGAACCTTTAGAAGCTTCTGTGAAGACAGACACAAAGGGCTGGATTCTCCGAATTGAAGACTAAATGCTGGGAGTGTGGCATACAGCGTGTGGCATACAGCGTGGGAACAGTGGTGTTTTACTCCCGAAGAAATGGCGCAAAAGCTGCACCGATCCTCCGTCTGATGGGTGGTTAGCAGACACGCAGCGTAAAGTCCCTGGCTTTACCTGCGGATACGGCCGGAGAAGCGCAAAATGGCGCCGGCCGCGCGCGGAACTGGCCTGCCAAAAACTGCCCCCCATGTAATCAGCCTCGCCACCCCTGGAACACCCTGCACCAGTGCCCCCAGCCCCGCCAAAGCCCCCCTTTGCCCGCAAAACAGCTCCACACCTCCCCCCCCCCCCCGACTGTGGCGGCGCTGGACTCAGCCTGCAGCCGCAACGCCGGGTTCACAAAAAAATGGAGAAGTGTTCCACGCCGTCGGGAACTCGGCCCATCGGGGTCGGAGCATTGGGGAGGGCCTCAGGTGCCGTCCTGAGGCCGTCCCGACTGCGTGTGGCATACTCTTCGAGTACGCTGTCGTAGAGGGGGCGGAGTATCACAAAAGCGGCGCAACTGCTGATTTTAGCGCAAATGGGTATTCTCCGGCCAATCGCCAAACGCGATTTCGGCATCAGTGACTGGAGAATCCGCACAAAGTAATTCTTTAGATTCTCTACCATTTCCCTATTCTCCATTATAAATTCTCCTGCCTCTGTCTGTAATGAACACACATTTATCCTTGCTAATCTTTTCCTTTTCACATACTGAAAGAAGCTTTTACAGTCTGCCTTTATGTTTCTCTGCCTGAGAGTTGTCCCCAGGTCTCCTCTTTCTAGGAAGCTGTTCAGAGCAAAGAGACAGCCTCTTTAAAAAAATATGGTTCGAAAAGCAGCTTCTAGACAGCACGGTGGTGCAGTGGTTACCCTGCTGCCTCATGGCGTCGAGGTCCCAGGTTCGATCCCGGCTCTGGGTCACTGTCCGTGTGGAGTTTGCACATTCTCCCCGTGTTTGCGTGGGTTTCGCCCCCACAACCCAAAGATGTGCAGGGTAGGTGGATTGGCCGCACTAAATTGCTCCTTAATTAGAAAATATGAATTGGGCACTCTAAATTCAAAAAAAAAGAAAAGAAAAGCAGCTTCTCAAAAGAGGAAGCACTTGAGGATTTTCCGATCATGGGGCTATGTCCCCACGCCCGGCAGAAAACGGGCGCGAATCACTCCGAGGGATAGCAGGGCCTCGGTGTGCACCGCGCAGCTCCTGCTGCCGATATGGGGCCCTGCAATTCTGGCTGCGGGTCCGCGCATGCGCGTGGCGGCTCCTGCGGCGACGGCCCCGCGCAACATGGCAGAGCCACACAGCGGGCCAGCATGGAATAAGATAGGTGCCCCCCAGATCTCGCACGCCCTCTGATCAGAGGCCCCACGAGTGCGGGCCTGGCCATCGTGGAGGTCTCCCTGGAGACTGATCCCCCTGCCCCCCACCAGGACGACCACCGCAGCCGCTGGGTGAAACCATACTTGAACCATGCTGGCGGGAACTCAGCCGGTCGGCCGCGGAGAATCATAAGACCATAAGATATAGGAGCAGAATTAGGCCACTCGGCCCATCGAGTCTGCTCCGCCATTCAATCATGGGTGATATTTTCCCATCTCCATTCTCCTGCCTTCTCCCCATAACCCCTGATCCCCTTATTAATCAAGAACCTATCTCTGTCTTAAAGACACTCATTGAATTGTCCTCCACAGCCTTCTGCGGCAAAGAGTTCCACAGATTCACTACCCTCCGGCTGGAGAAATTCCTCCTCATCTCTGTTTTAAAGGATCGTCCCTTTAATCTGAGATGGTGTCCTCTGGTTCTGGTTTTTCCTACAAGTGGAAACATCCTCTCCACGTCCACTCTATCCAGGCCTTGCAATATCTTGTATGTTTCAATAGGATCCCCTCTCATCCTTCTAAACTCGGAATACAGACCCAGAGTCCTCAAACGTTCCTCATACGACAAGTTCTTCATTCCAGGGATCATTCTTGTGAACCTCCTCTGGACCCTTTCCAAGGCCAGCACATCCTTCCTTAGATATGGGGCCCAAAACTGCTCACAACACTCCAAATGGGGTTTGACCAGAGTCTTATATAGCCTCAGAAGTACATCCCTGATCTTGTATTCTAGCCCTCTTGACATGAATGCTACCATTGCATTTGCCTTCTTAACTGCTGACTGAACCTGCACATTAACCTTAAGAGAATTGTGAACAAGAACTCCCAAGTCCCTTTGTGCTTCTGCTTTCCGAAGCATCTCCCCATTTAGAAAATAGTCTATGCCTAGATTCCTCCTTCCAAAGTGCACTTTTCCTCCTCACACTTTTCCACATTGTATTTCATTTGCCACTTCATTGCCCACTCTCCTAGCTTGTCCAAGTCCTTCTGCAGCCCCCTT
This sequence comes from Scyliorhinus torazame, assembly GCF_047496885.1. Taxonomy (NCBI): domain Eukaryota; kingdom Metazoa; phylum Chordata; class Chondrichthyes; order Carcharhiniformes; family Scyliorhinidae; genus Scyliorhinus; species Scyliorhinus torazame. The sequence continues at coordinate 62,362,402 of NC_092707.1, forward strand.
GCTTCCTCAATACTACCTGTCCCTCTACAGATCTATGTATCATCTGCAAACTTTGCAACAATGCCTTCAGTACCTTCTTCCAGATCATTAATGTATATTGTAAAAAATTGTGGTCACAGCACAGGCCCCTGAGGCATACCACTAGTCACCGGCTGCCATCCTGAAAAAGACCCCTTTATCCCCACTCTGCCTTCTGCCAATCAGCTAATCCTCTAGCCATGCCAGGATCTTACCCTGAACACAATGAGTTCTTAACTTATTTAACAGTCTCCTATGCGGCACCTTGTCAAAGACCTTCTGGAAATCTAAATAAATCACGTCCACTGGTTCTCCTTTGTCTAACTTGCTTGTTACGTCCTCAAAGAACTCCAACAGATTTGTCAGACACGACCTCTCTTTGACAAAGCTGTGCTGACTCAGTCCTATTTTACCATGCACTTCCAAGTGCTTCGCGATCACAGACTCTAAAATCTTACCAATGACCGAAGTGAGCCCAACCGGCCTATAATTTCCCATCTTCTGCCTCTCCTCCCTTCTGAAACAGCGGTGTTACATTAGCCAGCTCCCAGTCCTCTGGGACACTTCCTGCCTCCAGTGATTCCTGAAAGATCATCACTAATGCCTCCACAATTTCCTCAGCTATCTCTTTTCGGACCCTGGGGTGTAGTCCATCCGGTCCAGGCGACTTATCCACCTTCAGACCTTTCAGTTTCCCCAGAACCTTCTCCTTAGTAATGGTCACTGCACGCACCTCTGTCCCCTGGTTCTCCTGGAGCTCGGGCATCCCACTGGTATCTTCCACTGATGCAAAGTAACCATTCAGTTTGTCTGCCATTTCTTTGTTTCCTATTATTACTTCTCCAGCCACATTTTCTAGTGGTCCAATGTCTATTTTGCCTCTCTCTTACCTTTTATATATTGAAAAAAATCTCTTCCTATCTTCCTTTATATTACTAGCTAGCTTGCACTCGTACTTCATCTTCTCTCCCCTTATTGCTTTTTTAGTTGTCCTCTGCTCACTTTTAAAGGCTTCCCAATCCTCTGGTTTCCCACTAATCCTCGCCACATTGTATGCTTTCTCTTTAGCCTTTCTGCTGTCCTTGACATCCCTCGTCGGCCATGGATACCTTTCCTCCCCTTAGCATGTTTCCTCCTCCTTGGGATGAATTTCTGTTGTGCCTCCCTAATAACCCCCAAAACTCCTGCCATTGCTGTTCCACTGTCTTCCCTGCTAGCTCCTTCTCCAATCAACTCTGGCCAGCTCCTCCCTCATGTCTTTATAGTTAATTGTAATAACATTACATCTGATTGCAGCTTCTCGCTCTCAAACTGCAGGGTAAATTCTATCATATTGTGGTCACTGCTCACCTTCAGTTCCCTAATCAAGTCTGCCTCATTACACATCAACAAATCCAGAATTGCCTGCTCCCTAGTAGGCTCTGTCACAAGCTACTCCAAAAAACCATCTCTTAGACATTCCACAAATTCCATTTCTTGGGATCCACTACCAACCTGATTTTCCCAGTCCATCTGCATGTTGAAGTTCCCCATGATTATTGTAATATTGCCTTTTTTACATGCCTTTTCTATCTCCTGATTTGTTTTCTGCCCCACATCCTGACTACTGCCAGGAGGCCTGTACATAACTCCCATCAGGGTCTTTTTACCTTTGCGCTTCCTCAACTCGACCCACAGAGAGTCTATGCCTTCTGATCCTATATCGCTCCTTGCTATCGATTTAACTTCATTCCTTACTAACAATGCAACCCCGCCCCCTTTGCCCATCTGCCTGTCCTTTTGATTGGACACATATCCTTGGATATTTAGATCCCAACCCTGATCCCCTTGCAGCCAGTCTCTGTGATGCCCACAACATCGTACCGGCCAATTTCACTGTACGCAATAAGCTCATTTACCTTGTTCCGTATACTGCGCGCATTAAGGTACAATACCCTCAATCCTGCATTGGTCACCTCCCTTTTCTCACTCTCCTCAGTCATTGTACCCTGTACTGTGGCCCTTTTTGATTTTTGACTATGGCTTCTATGCCTTACATTTCTCCCCTTACTGCTTTTTGTTTCTGGCCCCGTTTTACTTCCCTCCGATTTCCTACATCGGATCCCATCCCCCTGCCACATTAGTTTAAACCCTCCCCAACAGCTCTAGCAAACAACCCCCAGGACATCGGTTCCAGTCCTGTCCAGGTGCAGACCGTCCGGTTTGTACTGGTCCCACCTCCCCTAGAACCGGTTCCAATGCCCCAGGAATTAGAATCCCTCCCTCTTGCGCCGTCTCTCAAGCCACGCATTCATCCTATCTAACCTGAAATTCCTACTCTGACTAGCTTGTGGCCCTGGTAGCAATCCTGTGATTACTACCTTTGAGGTCCTACTTTTTAGTTTAACTCCTAACTCCTTGAATTCAGCTTGTAGGTCCTCATCCTGTTTTTTACCTATATCATTGATGCCTATGTGCACCATGACAGCTGGCTGTTCACCCCCCCCCCCCAAAAATGTCCTACAGCTGCTCCAAGACATCCTTGACCCTTGCACCAGGGAGGCAACATACCATCCTGGAGTCTCGATTGCGCCCGCAGAACCGCCTGTCTATTCCCCTTACAATTGAGTCCCCTATCACGATAGCCCTGCCATTCTTCTTTCTGCCCTCCTGCGCAGCAGAGCCAGCCACGGTGCCATGAACCTGGCTGCCTCTGCTTTCCCCTGGTGAGCCATCTCCCTCAACAGTATCCAAAGCGGTATATCTGTTTTGCAGGGAGATGACCACAGGGGACACCTGCACTGCCTTCCTACTCTTGCTCTGTCTTTTGGTCACCCATTTTCTATCTCCCTCAGTAACTTTCATCTGCAGTGTGACCAACTCGCTAAACGTGCTATCCACAACGTCCTCAGCATCGCGGATGCTCCAAAGTGAGTCCATCTGCAGCTCCAGATCCATCATGCGGTCGAACAGGAGTTGCAACTGGACACACCTCTTGCACGTGAAGGAGCACACGAGGAGCATGACACGGGTCTGGGATCTCCTGCCAGTCTTAAACCTTAGGTTAACTTATACAACTACAATTCCAAAAAACGAAAGAAAAAATAAATAGATAAATAGACAAACTACTTGACCAGTCACTTACCAAGGATAAAAAGCACCTCCTCCCAATCCAGCTTCGAATTCCCACCTAGCTTCAAATTCCCAAACTCACTCTTCGCTGTGCCTCACACTGGCTGTGTCTTCTCTGTCTCACTGGGAGAATCGCCGCGGGGGCCTCTTTCAACAGCCCCCGACCGGCGCCGCGTTGACGCGCATGCGCGGCTGGCAGTGATTCTCAGGTCGCCAGAGGTTTGCGTCCCGCCATCGGACTTGACCACGGGTCTGGCGCTCCATTCTGCACCCCTGCGCCGTGCGCGATTTCGGTGCGGAGTCCCGGAGAATCCCGGCCAATGGATCCATGTACAGCTATATAAATAAGCAATGCAAACCCTTCTTTTGAAACTGCCAGGACCTGTCAATCAAGAGGCTTTTAAAAGACAATGGTCTGTGAAATTGAATGGAAACAATTCAGTTCAAAGCTTTTAGGCTTCTAAGCTTGCAGAGAGGCTTTAATAAATTAAAGGACAATGAAATTGACTGTGAAAAAAACACATTAAGGTGAATATCTCACAGATCTTTGAACGTGGCATGCTGGGAGTCAGATTAAAGGGTTTAGGGCTATAGATGGGCAGATTTTCACTCACTTCTCAGAGATCTCTCATTTTGACATGCTGACTGACAGTTTTGAGGGTTCAAAGGCTGCAGATGGGAAGACCCCCATGCAAGGAAAGTCCCCCAACTTCAGCCCCTCCATCTCTGCACAAGCCACTCAACCCCCCCCCCTCGAGCCCCTCAGAGCCACCAGGTCCCTATTTCTCAGGACCTGCACGGATTCATGCCAGTGGGACTCCTGCTGGGGGTTGGGGTTTACTGGAGCATCCCAGGAAACAGGTGGATCGGGCATCCTGCCCGATAATGATATTAAAATTAAGGTTGATCGGGCACTTGCATATTCCTGCCAAGACTCATCGGGGCTGGCGGGGTTGGCCAGGAGACACGCGCAATGTGTTTGACACCCGCCCTGAAACCTGTTTTTTGCCTTCCTCCCAATTCACTGGGCCATCGCTAGCTGGTGGCTTCAGAGAATCCCTCCCCTTTCTTTATTCCACTCCAATGGACAACGCTAATAATAATCGCTTATTGTCACAAGTAGGCTTCAATGAAGTTACTGTGAAAAGCCCCTAGTCACCACATTCCGGCGCCTGTTCAAGGAGGCCGGTATGGGAATTGATGAATATATTTGGAAGGGACGAATAAGAGAAGCAACTAATTCTTTAGATAAGGTCTTGTGAAAAGAAAATTGTAATTAACATGCTCATGTTTAGCGATCTCATGCTGCAGTCCTGTCTGTCCTATTTTTATGGAGACATTAACCTATTCTGTTTAAGCGTGTTCAAGCTGTGACCTTTGCCATTCAGAAATCTTCGCCCTGAAGTTTGTTCTGCCAGACGGTGGATTATAATTTTATTCCCTTATTGGTCTTTTGAAGGAGACCTTTTGACTCCCAAATGCCTTTTCAATAATTTGGAGTAGAGTAACTGCAGTTATGTGATGTGTATTTTGCCTGCCGGTACTGCTAGACTTACTGTCAACCTCATAACCTTCCAACGACATTCAGAGCAAGGAATTGTACACTTTAGGGCAAGTCCCACGCATATGCCTCTCGGAACCTGAATTCAGGATAGTTTTTGATCAGGGTGCTTCATTTAACTTCCTCATTAACCTGATAGGGACTTGCACTAGTACCTTCTGTTTCAGTTGATATTACCGATAATTGCCTTATATCGTTTGTTTATGACAAAGGCATAGACCCAACTAATGATCCTTCCTATTCAGCTTCCAGTTGTGTGAAGAAAATGTAGTGCACTCTAAATTGTTCAATCATCTGCAGTGTCCTGCGGCTCCTGCCTCAAAGAGAAATCAGGATGGCTGCCAGCTGCATACACTGCAAGGACACCTTCATCTCTAATGCAATCGGCGCAATTGGTTTTGACACTGGGCTGCTGCTGTCAGAGGAATTAGGTGTGGGATAGAATGGAGAATGCTGATTAATGTCAATCACAGGCGATTGAAAATTTTATTGACACAACTGATCTTGCGCATATTCGGGTTTGCTTGACATATTTTATTAGAAACAACAGTTGATCATTTTTGTCCCAGTGAACAAAAATTCTGAAGATTGCAGTACGGTGCTTTTAAGGGAACCTCTCTCCTTGAATACAGAAGAATCAGCCATAATAAGAGGACATCTTTTTTTTTCAGGACTTTAGCTTTTTTTTAAATCAACAACACACACATATGCCCCAAAGCAAAGCATGAATTCACAATGGATAGATCTGCCATTTTGTGAATCTCGCTCATCGGTGACTTCTGCCCACATTGCCAATGGTGCGTACAGCATAACGATGAGGGAGAACATCACAGCTGTACTGCGAGAGGACACCTCAGAGGGCAGTGAGGCTATATGGGTAGAGATCAGGAATAAGAAGGGTGCAGTCACAATGTTGGGGGTTTACTACAGGCCTCCCAACAGCCAGCGCGAGATAGAGGAGCAGATAGGTAGACAGGTTTTGGAAAAGAGTAAAAACAACAGGGTTGTGGTGATGGGAGACTTCAACTTCCCCAATATTGACTGGGACTCACTTAGTGCCAGGGGCTTAGATGGGGCGGAGTTTGTAAGGAGCATCCAGGAGGGCTTCTTAAAACAATATGTAGACAGTCCAACTAGGGAAGGGGCGGTACTGGACCTGGTATTGGGGAATGAGCCCGGCCAGGTGGTAGATGTCCCTACCAGCAAAATAGCTTAATGGTAATTTGGGGAGCATTTCGGTAACAGTGACCACAATTCAGTAAGTTTTAAAGTACTGGTGGACAAGGATAAGAGTGGTCCTAGGATGAATGTGCGAAATTGGGGGAAGGCTAATTATAACAATATTAGGCGGGAACTGAAGAACATAGACTGGGGGCGGATGTTTGAGGGCAAATCAACATCTGACATGTGGGAGGCTTTCAAGTGGCAGTTGAAAGGAATTCAGGACCGGCATGTTCCTGTGAGGAAGAAGGATAAATACGGCAATTTTCGGGAACCATGGATGACGAGAGATATTGTAGGCCTCGTCAAAAAGAAAAAGGAGGCATTTGCCAGGGCTAAAAGGCTGGGAACAGACAAAGCCTGCGTGGAATATAAGGAAAGAGGAAGGAACTTAAGCAAGGAGTCAGGAGGGCTAGAAGGGGTCACGAAAAGTCATTGGCAAATAGGGTTAAGGAAAATCCCAAGGCTTTTTACACGTACATAAAAAGCAAGAGGGTAGCCAGGGAAAGGGTTGGCCCACTGAAGGATAGGCAAGGGAATCTATGTGTGGAGCCAGAGGAAATGGGCGAGGTACTAAATGAATACTTTGCATCAGTATTCACCAAAGAGAAGAAATTGGTAGATGTTGAGTCTGGAGAAGGGTGTGTAGATAGCCTGGGTTACATTGAGATCCAAAAAGACGAGGTGTTGGGTGTCTTAAAAAATATTAAGGTAGATGAGTCCCCAGGGCCTGATGGAATCTACCCCTGAATACTGAAGGAGGCTGGAGAGGAAATTGCTGAGGCCTTGACAGAAATCTTTGGATCCTCGCTGTCTTCAGGGGATGTCCCGGAGGACTGGAGAATAGCCAATGTTGTTCCTCTGTTTAAGAAGGGTAGCAAGGATAATCCCGAGAACTACAGGCCGGTGAGCCTTACTTCAGTGGTAGGGAAACTACTGGAGAGAATTCTTCGAGACAGGATCTATTCCCATTTGGAAGCAAGTGGACGGATTAGTGAGAGGCAGCACGGTTTTGTGAAGGGGAGGTCGTTTCTCACTAACTTGATAGAGTTTTTCGAGGAGGTCACTAAGGTGATTGATGCAGGTAGGGCAGTGGATGTTGTCTATATGGACTTCAGTAAGGCCTTTGACAAGGTCCCTCATGGTAGACTAGTACAAAAGGTGAAGTCACACGGGATCAGGGGTGAGCTGGCAAGGTGGATACAGAACTGGCTAGGCCATAGAAGGCAGAGAGTAGTTTTGGAAGGATGCTTTTCTCATTGGAGGGCTGTGAGCAGTGGTGTTCCACAGGGATCAGTGCTGGGACCTTTGCTCTTTGTAGTATATATAAATGATTTGGAGGAAAATGTAACTGGTCTGATTAGTAAGTTTGCAGACGACACAAAGGTTGGTGGAAATGCGGATAGCGATGAGGACTGTCGGAGGATACAGCAGGATTTAGATTGTTTGGAGACTTGGGCAGAGAGGTGGCAGATGGAGTTTAATCCAGACAAATGTGAGGTAATGCATTTTGGAAGGTCTAATGCAGGTAGGGAATATACAGTGAATGGTAGAACCCTCAAGAGTATTGAAAGTCAAAGAGATCTAGGAGTACAGGTCCACAGGTCATTGAAAGGGGCAACACAGGTGGAGAAGGTAGTCAAGAAGGCATACGGCATGCTTGCCTTCATTGGCCGGGGCATTGAGTATAAGAATTGGCAAGTCATGTTGCAGCTGTATAGAACCTTAGTTAGGCCACACTTGGAGTATAGTGTTTAATTCTGGTCACCACACTACCAGAAGGATGTGGAGGCTTTAGAGAGGGCGCAGAAGAGATTTACCAGAATGTTGTCTGGTATGAAGGGCATTAGCTATGAGAAGCGGTTGAATAAACTCGGTTTGTTCTCACTGGAACGAAGGAGGTTGAGGGGAGACCTGATAGAGGTATACAAAATTATGAGGGGCATAGACAGAGTGGATAGTCAGAGGCTTTTCCCCAGGGTAGAGGGGTCAATTACTCGGGGGCATAGGTTTAAGGTGAGGGGCAAGGTTTAGAGTAGATGTACGAGGCAAGTTTTTTACGCAGAGGGTAGTGGGTGCCTGGAACTCGCTACCGGAGGAGGTGGTGGAAGCAGGGACGATAGTGACATTTAAGGGGCATCTTGACAAATACATGAATAGGATGGGAATAGAGGGATACGGACCCAGGAAATGTAGAAGATTGTAGTTTAGTCGGGCAGCATGGTCGGCACGGGCTTGGAGGGCCTGTTCCTGTGCTGTACATTTCTTTGTTCTTTGATGCCATGCAAACTGCCCACCTTCAGTGTGGAACTCCATTTTTGCTGTTAGGAGTGACAATCCTGGAGTTTATGTAGGATTTCCGTCTTTGTTCCTGGAGCAGCAAACTTTAGCTCCACTTGATTATGAAGTTGTCATGTCAGAGTTTCACTTACAATCCCTGTTGTGCTGATTGGAGCACTGTAATTATAGTTGCCCATTGAGTTTCACAGAGGAATACTGCATGGTGTAGATTGTGCATTGTACATGACTCGATGCATTATTCAGCGAATATGTTAATTGTTATGAAAGTGTCGGCTTCAAAGAAACTAGCCTAATGTTTCACAGCCTGTACAATGTCTATTATTGAAAATTTCAGTATGGCAACAGAGGATTTTATTTTTCTCAAATGTATTTAGTTTGGTGGAGGATAAGAACCACAAAGTAGATGTGCACTTGGCCCCCTAACATTGGGTCAGGTGCTAGTGGATCCACACGACAAGGAACTCTGCTGCCTCACTCCTGGGAAGTGCACATCACAAAAATATTCTATTGCAGCCCCTGACTTTCTGTGATGGTGGGGGTGGGGGTGGGGGGGGGTGGGGTGTTGGGGTTGGGAGGGAGGATTCTGTGGGGGTGGTGTTCTGTTTTGGGGGAATGGTTTCCATAGGAGCACTTCCGTGGGAGGTGGGGCGACTTCTATAGCAGGAGCAGGTTTTCTATCTTCACTTATTTAAATCAGGGCACCCTTTGCAAACACCCCGATCTTTTACAAACTAATTTGCTGGCCTGCCAACGTGACACGTGGGACCTGCCCCATAACAGTTTTTTCAGTGATCCTAAAATTAGAGCAGAGGAAACGGCAGCTTCCACCCCATTTCTCCCGCCCCCTCTACTCCACTCATCCTAAAAATGAGAAAATTACACTCAAAATTACCCCATTGATTTTGGATTCAGTGGTCAAAACCTGCCAACTTTGCATGAGGTTTTCTGATTTAGTGTGTGAACTGCAGTGAAAAAAAGAGCACAGGCATCTGTCAATCTCTTAAAAAGACTGCAAGGTATAAATGTGAGCATTTCTGAAAAGAAAACACACCTTGTTTCGTCGAAGCTTTTCATCTTGCACACATTAGGGCAATCGCAAGAATAGCAATGACTGTCCTGATGCGTGCAAGGCAAAAAGATTTGACAAAGAACAAAGAACAAAGAAATGTACAGCACAGGAACAGGCCCTTCGGCCCTCCAAGCCCGTGCCGACCATGCTGCCCGACTAAACTACAATCTTCTACACTTCCTGGGTTCGTATCCCTCTATTCCCATCCTATTCATGTATTTGTCAAGATGCCCCTTAAATGTCACTATCATCCCTGCTTCCACCACCTCCTCCGGTAGCGAGTTCCAGGCACCCACTACCCTTTGTGTAAAAAACTTGCCTCGTACATCTACTCCAAACCTTGCCCCTCTCACCTTAAACCTATGCCCCCTAGCAATTGACCCCCCTACCCTGGGGAAAAGCCTCTGACTATCCACTCTGTCTATGCCCCTCATAATTTTGTAGACCTCCATCAGGTGGCCCCTCAACCTCCGTCGTTCCAGTGAGAACAAACCGAGTTTATTCAACCGCTCCTCATAGCTAATGCCCTCCATACCAGGCAACATTCTGGTAAATCTCTTCTGCACCCTCTCTAAAGCCTCCACATTCTTCTGGTAGTGTAGCGACCAGAATTGAACACTATACTCCAAGTGTGGCCTAACTAAGGTTCTATACAGCTGTAACATGACTTGCCAATTCTTATACTCAATGCCCCGGCCAATGAAGGCAAGCATGCCGTATGCCTTCTTGACTACCTTCGCCACCTGTGTTGCCCCTTTCAGTGACCTGTGGACCTGTACACCTAGATCTCTCTGACTTTCAATACTCTTGAGGGTTCTACCATTCACTGTATATTCCCTACCTGCATTAGACCTTCCAAAATGCATTACCTCACATTTGTCTGGATTAAACTCCATCTGCCATCTCTCCACCCAAGTCTCCAAACAATCTAAATCCTGCTGTATCCTCTGACAGCCCTCATCGCTATCCGCAATTCCACCAACCTTTGTGTCGTCTGCAAACTTACTAATCAGACCAGTTACTTGTTCCTCCAAATCATTTATATATACTACAAACAGCAAAGGTCCCAGCATTGATCCCTGCGGAACACCACTGGTCACAGCCCTCCAATTAGAAAAGCATCCTTCCATTGCTACTCTCTGCCTTCTATGACCTAGCCAGTTCTGTATCCACCTTGCCAGCTCACCCCTGATCCCGTGTGACTTCACCTTTTGTACTAGTCTACCATGAGGGACCTTGTCAAAGGCCTTACTGAAGTCCATATAGACAACATCCACTGCCCTACCTGCATCAATCATCTTTGTGACCTCCTCGAAAAACTCTGGATCAGCTGTCTATTATACCTAATGCCTGAAATGTATTTCCATTGCAGTCAATAGAATTCAATGTCATGCATATTGTTTATAAGCCCATTTTGGGACAAATCTCTGCCTCATATTCCTCATTTTAGGTTGAAAGACTATTTCACTTTCTTTCTCGCTTGTCATGAAAAGCTGCTGTGAGTACTGAGTGGTTATTCTACTTTCAACTTCACTAAACGCATCACTATAAGAATGGCGAATGAAGAAAGAAATACTCCAATGACTGAAAGATCGTGATGAGCTTATTACATACAGTTTATGTGTCCCATGTGTTATTACATTTGTTAAGTCCTTTATAGTTGGTACATCACAAAACACGGAATGAGAACTCAGCCCATCAGGTCTGGAATAAAAGTATCACTTTATTCCTGTGGAAGAGAGGTTAAACATTCCAGATACTTTTGCAACTTTTATTGCTTATCAGCAAAGTACAAGAGAACAATTACTGGAATGACTTTGTCTCTGAAATCAGTTCCATGGGAGAAGTTGCTAAGATTTTCTTTATCTGGAGTGAGACCAAAACAAATGAAAATCATTTATTGTCACAAGTAGGCTTCAAATGAAGTTACTGTGAAAAGCCCCTAGTTGCCACATTCCGGCACCTGTTTGGGGAGGCTGTTACGGGAATTGAACCGTGCTGCTGGCCTGCCTTGGTCTGCTTTCAAAGCCAGCGATTTAGCCCTGTGCTAAACAGCCCCTGTTGTCAACTGTTGTCAAAAGGTTAAAACAAATATAAAGTTTGCAGAAGAGAGAACAGTCATTCAGCAGATTGTAATTGTGACATTTTGCCTACCTTCTTTTCAGTATCTCTGTGACCATTTTACATTTGATGACACGTATCACGGACTCATCAAGCAGAAAGAAGTCTAGCTCTTTTCACCAGCCCTTCCCCCCCCCCAAAAAAAAAAATTTTGTAATTCTTTGTTATATCTCCTTTTACTCCAGTCTGCTCCAATGGGAACAAACCGGTATTGTACTGGTGAATTGTCAATGTACTCCAATGTGATGCACAAAACTTCACATCAACCCTGATTTGAATACCATAGAATCCCTACAGTGCAGAAGGAGGCCATTCGGCCCATAGAGTCTACACCGACCCTCTGAGGGAGCACCTACCAAGCCCACTCCCCCACCCTATCCCTGTAACCCCAACTAACCTGCACATCTTTGGACATTAAGGGGTAATTTAGCTAAACTGTGCATCTTTGGATAGTGGGAGAAAACATGAGTCCCGAAAGAAACCCACGCAGACCCAGGGAGAACGTGCAAACTCCGTGCAACGTCAGACAGTCACCGAAGACCAGAATTCAACCTGGGTCCCTGGTGCTGTGAGGCAGCAGTGCTAACCACTGTGGAACCGTGCCGTCCTGAGGGCTATTAGCTGCAGGATGACTGTGCCACCTTTATATAAATATGCAGTATTTTGATGCCCATTGCATGAGTGCACTTTTTTTTCTTTTTAAAAATAAATTTAGAGTACCAAATTCATTTTTTCCAATTAAGGGGCAATTTAGTGCGGCCAATCCACCTACCCTGCATATCTTTGGGCTTTGGGGGTGAGACCCGTGCAGATACGGGGAGAATGTGCGAACTCCACATGGACAGTGTCCCGGGGCCGAGATCGAACCCGAGTCCTCGGTGCCATGAGGCAGCAGTGCTAACCACTGCTCCACTGTGCTGCCCTCATTCATAACCCTCTATACCTTTTCATAACCTTTCATGACACATGTAATTTTTCTTACATTCATTCAACTTTCCATATAATTTCTCTCTGTCATTTAATAGCCGAGATACATTAATTTATCTTTATTCTTAACAACAGCTAAATGTAGAACCACAATTCTATGTTCCCCATTAGAATATATAGGTATATAAATTCATCTCATTTTGTGATGCAAACCAGGTGTTATTGGATTTGTTATTCAGTTCCACTGCAATATTTTATTGATATGTGGAATACAAAAGCAAAGAAGTTACGATAGATTTCTACAAGGCAATGTGTAGGCTGCATTGTGAGTGCTGGACGGCCAACACTCTGCCTGTTTCATGTATTGTGGGAGCAGGGTTTTTAGGTCGTTAAAACGGTAATCAGATGGTTTCCGATAATTCCCACTGAATCTGCGCTTACCGCGATTATTTTGCCTTGTTTTTGGCTGTGTTGGAAGAACCGTCTCACTAATAATTAATTATCAGGTACCAATGACATCTTTTGGATGCCAATGATGACATCCAATGCCAGAACCATCCGTGAAAGATTACAGCTGGGAGAGGTTCGGGCAAGTTTAAATTTTTAAATATTTCCTTCTAAGCCAGAGGAGCAGGGATGTTCCACTGGGTCGTACAAGGATCTTGGGTTCACCCGGTGGTCTTATAAATTGGTTATTGGAGTGCAACAGCAACATGGTTATGGTAAACATCTACAACACAATAGTTAGGGCATATTTAGAGTATGGGAGGTTGGTTTTAAATCTGGCCTCCGAGTGGGAATGGGGTACGTGTGTGGTTCCTCCCTCCCCCCTGACTTTCAAATCAACAGGAATTCAAGATCATGGGCATGATTCAACAGAATAAAAACAGAGTCCCATTTCGGGAGCGTTTAACGAGGTGTTTTTCGGTGCTGCAGGCATCAAGAAAGACCCCACTATTTAACGGCACTTTACCATTTTTTTGGGCCCCACCAAGGCCGCACTTACATCATTTCCTCTCGTCAGTGCAGGAAGAGAACCTGCGGATCGGAGCGCCATTTTTAAAGGCTGCCCGACCTTTCGACCCCCCCTCAGCAAACCCACCATGGCCTCCAGACACCCCCCCCCCCCCCCCCCACTGCATCCAACTTACCTCTTATGGGGTCCTCGAGCCCCTCCTCACCCCACCTCTTATGGGCAAGTCACCCCATGCCTGACCGCTGGCATGGGGAACAGGGGTGCCACCTTGTCCAGAGCCCGACTACCTGGGGGTCTCGAATGGCCTGGGAGACCCCACCGGTTGCTGTTACTCCTGGTCCACATTTGTGTGGATCAGTGCTCAACGCCGCTCCGGCAAGGTCTCCTAGTCATGGCCGCTAGGTCCTGGGCTCCGGCAGAATCCGGCACAGAAATATTTAAATGAACTCACTTGAGGGTGCTGAGGACCCCTTCTCGAGTGAGTTGGGGCTTGGGGGTGGTTTAGGGGTCACGTCGGGGTCACGTCAGACGCCATTTAAAAATGGTATCCCGATCTCTTCCTGTACTGAGGAGTTCCGACGAGTGAAACTCTTCAGTGCAGAAAACGGGACTAAGTGCCACTCATAACCACAATCCTTCCACACTCTCGCCAAGGTCATACATTCTGACCTCCATCAGTGACCACCTTCCACCTGTTTGTAACAACCAGCCAGCCATTTCCCATTGATTTTCAGGCCAATATGTTGAACAGGAGGAATTAAGTATAGAAGGACATAGATATAGAAGGAGTTAGATATAGCTCTTGGGACTAAACGGGTCAAAAGGTATGGAGGGAAAGCGGAAAGAAATTACTGAGCTGGATGATCAGCCATGATCATGATGAATGGCTAGCAGGCTAGAAAGCCCGAATCGTCTACTCTTGGTCCTATTTTCTATGTTTCTATGACACAAGGATGTTGCCTGGGAATCCCTGTTGATGTAGTGATTCCTGGAAGGACCAGTCATTCCCTTGGCTATGAGTTAAAACAACTCCAAATCTCAGACAAAACAAGAGTCTGAAAATATATATATTTTAAATTTAGAGCATCCAATTTGTTTTTGTTTTTTACAATAAAGGGGCAATTTAGCATGGCAAATTCACCTAACCTGCACATCTTTTTGGGTTTTGGGGGATGAGAGCCAGATGGGGAGGATGTGCAAACTCCACATGGACAGTGACCCGGGCCCGGGATCAAATCAAATCCGGGTCCTCAGCGATGAGCCTGAAAATAAAGAGAAATGGAAAATATATGATAATAAATATAGAAATAAATCGATAAAGAAAAACAAGGACTAAGGTCCAGATGAATCAAGTGAGTGAACCGGGAGTGTTGTTCTTAGCTTCAGCTTTTACTGTTGAGAATAAAGAGCTAAATCTGCCCAGGAAGGTCCGCAACATCACAGTGAAGGCAGAGGACATATATATACACAGCCTTTAACCATAGCTGTCAACAATTTGATAGCATTACTAGTTTTGTTCTAAAGCTGCGTGCTTCTGGGCAAGCTGAATGCTTATTTGTATTAAATGCAATCTTCTGTAACCACACAAATGGCAGTCTTTACGAATGAACAAGTTTAAACATTGTGAAAACTATGGAACACTTGATATAAACAAATCTTAAGCAACGGTACTGAGTTAAGAATGCCATCCCTGAGGGCCCTACTATATCGCTTCACTTTCATTTTATAAATTGCTTTTAAAGACACAAATGTTTCTGTCTTTAAACACGTCAAAATGTTAATGAACCTTTTATCTTAAAGTTCAGGCCAACAAAGAACTCAAGAGAATAACTGGTTAAATTTAACAAAGTAGTAGATAATGGTCAGGATAGTTAAACGCTTCAGGATAACGGTTAGAATGGTGAAATGGGTACGAGCATGGGGCAGATGGAGCTGAACACAGAGATGTTTGAAACTTTTAAAAAAGTAGAGTACCCAATTTTTTTTTCCCCAATTAAGGGACAATTTAGCATGGCCAATCCACCTATTCTGCACATCTTTTTGGGTTGTGGGGGTGAGATCCATGCAGACACGTGTAAACTCCACACGGACAGTGACCCGGGGCCGGGATCGAAGCCGGGTCCTCAGCACTTGTCAGGCAGCAGTGTGCGCCACCATACCGCCCCGGAGAAGTGTGAAATGATGCAATCTTGGGAAGACTAAATATCGTATGGAGGTGCATTATAAACGGCAGGATTTTGAAAAGTGATGAGCAGAGACACCTTGGTTGCCTTACACTCAAATCCTGAAAATAAGGTGGCACAGCAAATATGTGGTTAAAGAAGCAAATTGAGTTACTTCCGTTGATAAACATAGAATATAAAAGCAAAGAAAGCACAATAGAACTTCATAAATCTTCGCTTAGGCCTCAGCTGTAGTGTTGTGGACAATTCCGGGAGGACACAAAAGGGTGCAGAGGAGGTTTAGCAGGATGTTATGAGGGATGAGACTCGTCAACTATGAGGAGAGGTTGGAAAAATTAGGACTGTTCTCCTTGGAACAGGTAAGGTGACTTAATGGAGATTTTCAAGTTGATGAGAGATTTTGATTGAGTACGTAGAGAAGAACTATTCCCTCTGGCAAGTGGATCAATAACCAAAGATCATAGATTGAAAATCAGTGACAAAGGAGCCAGAAGGAGATTAGAAGAATTTTATTTTCACTCAAAGAGTTGTTCGGATCTAGAAGGCTCTACCTGAAAATGTGGTGGAAGATGATAACATCAACAATTTTAAAAGTGAGTTTGGCAGGTACTTAAGGATAAGGAACTTACAGGGTTACAGAAAAAATGGGGATGTCGCGAGTAAGCGCAACGGCACTTCTCAAGATCTGGCATAGACATGACAGGCTGAAAGGCCTCCTCGCCCTGAATGCTTCTATGATTTAGTAAGAGGCTTTCATTTCAAGCACTCTGTCCTTGAATGGTTGAAAGAAAAAGGTGAAAGGTTCCTTCAAAGCAGACATTGAAAGAAACCCAGGACAGGCGAAGAACAAACTTGATAGATTACCAACACACGAAAGGATGACGGAAATCAATGGAGAAAACTGATGGCCAATGTTTGTGCAGGACTGCAAGAGGCTTAACTGACGTGTAAACGCTGAAAATCACTGGTGTGAAGGACGAGACAGGGAACACCATCAATGACATTGATAAACTGAGTCAAGGATGGATGAATGATTAAGAGCACCGTTTTGCTGAGAAACAGCCAACAAAAAATATTGCTCGACCGAGTCCGCAAGCCAGCAGCTTCCCCCAAACCTCAGCTTAAATTTGTAATTAACAAAATCGTGGAATGTATTACTGATTTAAATTCTTAAATAGCAAAGGAGATGCTGCAGGGGCACCAACCCGTCATGCAGTTTGCCAAGGGTGGGCATTTGAGTTAAAATCCTAGGCTCTGGCGACCTCAACTTTTCAATTTCCCAAAGTGTTACATCACACATAGAGCATAGAAACTGGCTATTTGTTCTAGTTGCTCCATGCTGGTTTTATACTCCACACAAGCTTCCCCCCCCACAATCCTCATCATCAAACCCTATCCTTTTTATTCTGTTCTTCCTCATGTGTTTATCTAGTTTCTCCTTATCCTGCATCTATGTTATTTGTCTCAAGTGCTCCCTGGGTATCTCAGTAAGGCTGAAGGAGGATGTTTGAAACTTCCTTGCTCCATCCACTTGAAGAGCAAAAGTCATCCGAGTGGTATAGCGGTTGGTTTCTGTCCTTCCAAACTTATATGAAGAAATAACTTAAAGCTGAACTGCATAACAGATCAAAGGTGACAACCAGACCAACAACACTCACACGCCTACAAGTTCCATTGATGTTTTTAAGTTATACAATACATATTGTACACTTAAACATGGTGAGATTAAATTGGATAACCTTTGAAAATAGGTGACAGGATTGCGATCCACAATTAACCTATACTGATTATCTGCATTGCAAACACCCTGCTCCTTGCTCATCTCTGTGATTGCTACCTGCAGCCAATGCCCCTCGTTCTGTTGACGAGCTGCGTGTGTTAGCAGGGGGCTCAGTAAAGCTAGCCTGTACCTTGCAAAGATGAACTGCATTGTGGCTGGTGGTGGTGCTGTGATTATTCCAAATGTCCTACTATGGAAGAGTCAACAGTGGTTGACCACGAGTGAGAGAGCATGCACCAGCATTTTCAAACCCTGCACTTGAGGTCTTCATAGAATCATAGAATTCACAGTGCAGAAGTAGACCATTCGACCCATTGAGACTGCAGTGGCCCTTGGAAAGAGCACCCCACCCAAGCCCATGCCTCCACCCTATCCCCGTAACCCCACCTTACCTTGGTGGAAGAGATGGAAATAAGGGGAAATGCCCTCCATCCTTGGAATGGTTGGGGTTGCGGGGCGGGGTGGGGGGCTCATCGTTCCACCGGACACATGCTCCGAAGAGATAGTATTTACCCGTGGAGGTCATTGACTTGAGAATAGGTGCACAGCCCTGGATGCTGCGGCAGAAGGTTGATGGCCTTACATAAGTTATCAAGGAATTCACACTCCAATGTCATATCCTATCAATGGCACCACTCACCTCAATCACTGCTCAATTCATGATCCCCCATCACACACCTACCAGAGATCTGTCAATCAGCACTCAAACCTAATGTGATATCTCACCCTCACAGTTAGTATTGTTGTAAACCTCACACCCACACTGCCAGCTATTCATTTAGGACAGTATATCTTCCTCTTGCCTGCTGGAGAAGGTGACACACAACAGGAGGAAGTAGGAATTATTGGAGATGCCGGGGTGGGCGTGATGGGGGGGAGAGACATTCTGGCCATTCTCTCAGTTATGCTGACTGCCATGGCTAGCGGCAACTTTCTGGGGCAACTGGTTTGTTTCCAAGCCCTTTTGGTCACCTAAAAATTACTTCAGGATAAGCCAAACTATCTCATGCAGAAATTTTAAACAGGTATGGAAAAGCACCAAAAACATGCAGAATTATAGCAACAGCCAGAAGAAATTCTCTGGCAACAACTGGCAAGTAATTGACTGCTTTCAATATCATTAATGGGGGAGCCCTTCATGTTTTTGAACACATTGTTTATTTATGCAGGGTTAAGACAGGGCATAAGCTGCAGATTTGAGTTCCAAAATGGCAGCACTGGTGTCAAATCATCTGATTGATGTCATAATGTGCCTAGTCTCCATGTTGATAGCGATTGCCAGGTGGTCGCATGCAAACCCCTTCACAAATACAGCGGGTGACATATTTCCTGTTGGTAGTCCGCACATGCGGCAAAGGTGCCATTTTGCTACTTTACGTGGCCTTGGTAGTGCCCAAATGGTGGGTGCTATAGAGCCCTTGGAACGTTCTGCAACTCAAGAGGTCGTCAATTGTGGCTGTCAGTGGCAATGGGTGTAAGTTGAATGAGTCAATGAGCTGTCTATCTGATCAAGATGCTGTGTAAGAATGCACTGCTGGCTCTGTAGATTAGAAGGGGGTCGGAGGATGCAGTGGTCCACCACCCAAAGCAGCACAATATCTCCTCAACTCTGAAGCAATATTAATCCCTGTGCTTGGAACAGAGAGAAGGCCAAACTATACATCCCTGTTATACCTCAATAGCAAGAGGATCAAATTAATCAATGTGCAAATTGCTTTTGAGTAAGCATAAATGATAACAATACAACCTGATTATGTGCCAGCTGAATTACCATTATTATTCTTTTGTATAACCTTTAAAAACCATATCCTTGACGAAAAGATGCAAACTGCCGTAACCCCAGTTTAAATATAATACGGGCAATACCCAGACCACAGATACCGGAACCTAAAGGTTTCAGTTATAACGGATTGTTAAGAGCCTCGCAGTTAAATGCGAGTGTATCCCAAACATGGAGCATGGGCTCTTAGTGGTGTATATTTTCAATTTGGTATACTGTGAGAAAAGATCGGCAAACCAAGGAGGAATAGTAAAGTCATTTTGGAATCGATTGATAAAGAATATTTATTAACTTAAAAGAAAAATAAAAGAAGTAGGACTACAATACAGTGCAACAGTGCACTTAGTTACACTGATGGCTATACACACACATTGTCACATGAAGTAACCCTTTTTTTCCAACTACCTATATTTCCTGAACTCAGAGACGCCCTTTGTTGCCGAACAACAGCCAATACTAGATAACTGTATGAGCTAAATCCAGCAGATAATTACCATGCATAAGTTATTTGTCCATATTTGGAAAACTTCCTTCAGTTTCAGCAAAGGTGTAATCTTCTTCATTTGAGTTTTGCATTTTAACTGGCTTCCCTTTTGGCAATAACTGGGGCGAAATTCTCCGACCCCCGCCGGTTGCCGAAGTCTCCGGCACCGGAGATTCGGCGGGGGCGGGAATCGCGCCGCGCCGGATGGCGGCCCCCCCGCACGATTCTCCGGCCCAGATGGGCCGAAGTCCCGCTGCTAAAATGCCTGTCCCGCCGGCGTAAATTAAACCACCTACCTTACCGGCGGGACAAGGCGGCGCGGGTGGGCTCTGGGGTCCTGGGGGGGGCGCGGGGCGATCTGGCCCCGGGGGGTGCCCCCACGGTGGCCTGGCCCGCGATCGGGGCCCACCGATCCGCGGGTGGGCCTATGCCGTGGGGGCACTCTTTCCCTTCCGCCTCCGCCACGGTCTCCACCATGGCGGAGGCGGAAGAGACTCCCTCCACTGCGCATGCGCGGGAATGCCGTCAGCGGCCGCTAATGCTCCCCCGCATGCGCCGCCTGGAGATGTCATTTCCGCGCCAGCTGGCGGGGCACCAAAGGCCTTTTCCGCCAGCTGGCAGGGCGGAAATTCCTCCGGCGCCGACCAGAGGTTGGGGCTCGGCCCCCAAAGATGCGGAGCATTCTGCACCTTTGGGGCGGCGCGATGCCCGACTGATTTGCGCTGTTTTGGGCGCCAGTCGGCGGACATCGCGCCGTTTCCGAAGAATTTCGCCCTTGTTTTCAGGCAAACTGGGGCGAAATTCTCCGGAAACGGCGCGATGTCCGCCGACTGGCGCCCAAAACAGCGCAAATCAGACGGGCATCGCGCCGCCCCAAAGGTGCGGAATGCTCCGCATCTTTGGGGGCCGAGCCCCAACATTGAGGGGCTAGGTCGGCGGCGGACCCGCCAGCTGGCGCGGAAATGACATCTCCGGGCGGCGCATGCGCGGAAATTACATCTCCGGGCAGCGCATGCGCGGGAGCGTCAGCAGCCGCTGACAGCATTCCCGCGCATGCGCAGTGGAGGGAGTCTCTTCCGCTTCCGCCATGGTGGAGACCGTGGCGGAGGCGGAAGGGAAAGAGTGCCCCCACGGCACAGGCCCGCCCGCGGATCGGTGGGCCCCGATCGCGGGCCAGGCCACCGTGGGGGCACCCCCCCGGGGTCAGATCACCCCGCACCCCCCCCCAGGATCCCGGAGCCCGCCCGCGCCGCCTTGTCCCGCCAGTAAGGTAGGTGGTTTAATTTACGCCGGCGGGACAGGCATTTTAGCGGCGGGACTTTAGAATCGAGCGGGGGGGCCGCTCCCGCCCCCGCCGAATATCCGGTGCCGGAGACTTCGGCAACCAGTGGGGGCGGGATTCACTCCAGCCCCCGGCGATTCTCCGACCTGGCGGGGGGTCGGAGAATTTTGCCCCTGTTCTCTGCAGCTGTGTGTAACTATGAAGGTAGCTGCTTCTACTGCGTTTTTGTACAATTATTGTGCTGTAGATATACCATTCTTTCTCTCTGATGTCACCCACCCTGTGCACCCTTTTAGGATACAAGTACCAATGACCTTACTTCTCCACTTTGAAGTTACCTCTTCTACACCCCATTGTTTTCCCGTTGTCTCATAAATAAAAAATTGCTTTTCTCACTGGTATGATAATTTGTTTATCAATACTCCCTTCACTCAGCTGCACTGATCAATTCTCCTTTTTATTTGATCCTAATTTCATTTTTTAATCTTAATTTTCACCAATTGTTAACACGGATGAAAAGCAGACTGGAAAGTGAGGAGAATTCAAGGTGATGAACGTAATGGGAAAAAAAAACCTTACTAGTTGATGAATGAACGACAAATTATATTTACTTCTGTAATTAATGGATTATAATAAAAATATTAAGTATGATTATATAGTGAAGATGAGATTATTAAATAAAGTGCAGCAAAACAAAAATGTCAATCCGCTCATCGGCCAAATGTTCGGAGTGCTGCCTCATTCAATAACAGCAATTGCAAATACAAATGGAATGGAAAGCTGCATGAATGGGCTTGTAGACTGGAAATTAAAACATCCGCGTTTAGCCAGATGGCCAGTCTGAAGATCGCCCCTTCAGCACCAGCTGGTTTTCAGCCATGACAAGGTCACATTTAGCCTGGAGATGTAGCATTTCTCCCTTGGTTTATGCTCAAGTCCCAATCACCATCAAAAACGCCATCAAAAACCTCTTGTGTACAAACCAATGTGGTGCAACAGTTTAATCAGTCAGTGACGGCATAGTTGCTCAATTAGGGCAGAGCAAGCTAAATTGCGACAGTCAGGGGTCACGTGTATGAACTGAACATTGCAGCTGAGTCCACATGCTGCCTGGCAGGTGCGCAAAAGTAAAATATTGCAGATGGTGGAAAGACCAAAATAAAAACAGAAAATGCTCTAAGTACTCAGTATGTCTGGCAACATCAGAAGGGAGAGAAACAGAGTTCATGAAATGAAATGAAATGAAAATTGCTTATTGTCACAAGTAGGCTTCAAATGAAGTTACTGTGAAAAGCCCCTAGTCGCCACATTCCGGCACCTGTTCGGGGAGGCTGGTACGGGAATTGAACCATGCTGCTGGCCTGCTTTCAAAGCCAGCAATTTAGCCCTGTGCTAAACCAGCCCTGTAACCCTTAAGGTCGATGGACTTTCATTAGAACTCAGTTCTTGGCATACGTATTGTGTTTTTTTGAGCAGCAGAGGCAGAAGAGAATGTTTGCGCCATTAATGGTGAACTCAGTCAGTCAACCAGACGCAGAACATTGTTAATGGCCAGTTGTTCCTGACCTTTGGAGATTTAATAGGGTGAAAGATTTCGCTGGACGATTTTACACTGATGTCAGCTACAACAAATCCCTGCAGGAAGTGAGGGCAGGAAACGGATCATGTAATTATCTAAGTAATTGAGAAGAATGGTGTAGCAAAAAAAAGTAAATAATTAAAGTTATCTTTTGTGGTCATAGCGGTGTCAGGTTGGAGAGTAAAATGAAAAAGATTTATTGTTACAGCAAACTATTTACAGATCCTCTCTGCCCAGGTTCCTCTTTCGGCCGGCTTTTATGTCTGTAATCAATTACCTCACTGATGGGCCCCCGCCCCTCATCGGGGGAGCTCGTGTTCCACGAGGTTTACGGGTAGGCTAATCGGTCCCACCCCGTAGGTCTCGTGAGGGTTATAACATCTCTCCCTCCCAAAGCCCGAAGACCCACCTGAGAAAGGAGTAGCAGGAGAGCGCCAGCTCTGCTTCGCTCACAGTTGCTCCTCCAGCACCAACAGGGCCGGATCGGGGATTGTGTCGCTTGTCCGGGAAATGCCACTTCCTTGCTGACCACCGGGGGGGGGTTATCACAACTGCTCAGTGTCGCAAACTTCCGATGCCTGGGTCTCCATAGCTGAGTCATAGTCAGTGACTTCTCGCATCTCGGTTTCTGGCCCCCCAGGGAGTGATGCCCCCAAACCTGCTTGGGGGGGGGGGGGGGGTGGGGGGTGGTGGGCTGATATGTTGAGAAGCTAGTTCTCCCGCATGGCGTGGAACAAAGCAGGTCTCCTGCCCAAGGTGGTCCAAATGTTTCTTCATTTCCCGTTCTTGTATCCACACCGGGTAGGAGTTTGGCCCTGTCCATTGCTCTACTGTCCCAGGAACCTACTTGGCGCCGTCACCAAAGGAAAATTGTACCACCTGGTCTGAACTGCCTAGTCCGTGCTCTCCTGTCTGGGCTGCACCCCAGTTGCTCCTGACTCTGCTGTACCTTCCCACCAATATCAGGGAACGTGAGGCTGAAGTGGGTCCTGAGACGTCAGCCATTAAAGGTTCTGCCAGTGCCACACCAGTCGCAGCATGCGATGTGGTGCAGTAGCAAAACAGAAGTCTAGTCAGTTGTGTGTCCAAGGACCCTGAAGTCTGTTTTTCCAAGTCTCTTTTAAATGTTTACACCACCCTTTCAGCCAGCCTATTTGAGAATGGGTAGTACAGTGCTGTTTGGATGTGTCACACCTCGTTGGCCTCCATAAACCCCCCCCACACTCTTCACTGGTACATGGGGTGCCAATATCTGTGACCTGCACCTTCGGAATGCCATGTGTGGTAAAAGAGAGCCGGTGCTTCTCAATTGTCATTCTCGATGTGGTGGAGGGCATTTTGTCGACCTCTAGCCACTTGGAATGTGCATCTACTATAAGTAGGAACATGGATCCCTGGAAAGGCCCGGCGAAATAGGCATGAAGAGGCGCACAAGGCCAGCCCGGCCATTTCCACAGATGAAGCAAGCGTGGTGGGTGGGGGTTTCTGCTGCTCTTGGCCGATGGATACTGGTACGGCGCTAATAATTGGGCCCACCTTTGTTATCCTGATGGACGCTGTTGGTGGAAATGCCTTGTCTTCCTTAAAGAGTCCCAGAGGTGGCTTGTGGTGTATAAAATGACATCCGTATAAGTTCTGGTGGAAATTCTTTTACCGCAAATACTGCTGCCAAAACCTCATTTTTAGTCTGAGCGGAATTACGCTCTGCCGCGGCCAGCATCTAGACGCAAATGTAATCTGCCACTCTCCACCATCGTCCGTGTGCCAATGCCACATGGCGAGTTATCGCAAGTGACCAATGACGGTTTGGCCAGGTCTTAATGTGTCAACAGGCCGGATGGCATCAACTGTCTTTTTACCCAGGCTCCTCCTGGTCTGATCTCCATGCCCACTCCTGGTGCTTTTCCAGCAAAGCATGTCGGGGATGGTGGTGGGTATGGTAGCCAGGCCAGGAATAAACTTCCTGTAATAATTTATGAGTCCTTAAAAGGAGCATAGTTCAGTTGCATTTTGCGGAGTGGGAGCTCGGCGAATTGCTCGCAGCTTCTCCTCTACTTGGTGCAGTCCATCCGGTCCATGCGGTGTCCCAGGTGGATCACCTCCTTGGTGTGCAAAACACACTTCTCCCTCTTGAGGTGCATGCATGTTGAGGAAAAGCGGCAGAGGATCTAGTTGAGGTTGTTCAGATGCTCTCGCTCCATGGTTCCGGTGACCAAGACCACATCCAAATAAACTGCCACGCGTGGCAAGCCTTGCAGGATGTTTTCCACGATGCGTTGAAAAGTGGCACAAAGAGATGATAATCCAACTGGACTCCTTGTATACTCGTAAAGGCCTTTGTATTAATGTAGACATAACATCTGGACTCTGGCTCCAGCTTCAGCTGAAGATATGCATGGCTCATGTTGAGTTTGCTAAACGAATGACCTACAGTCAATTTCACCTACAAATCTTCAATTTGTGGCATCGGGTACCGGTCCAAATGGGAAACCTTATTCACAGATAACTTTTATAGTCGCCCACAGTCGAACTCTTGTCTGGCTTAAGTATGGGGACTACCGGCACTCCCCAATTGATGAACTGAACCGGTTGGATGATCCTGAGGCCCTCTAGTGGCCGGGTTGCGCCAGTAGTGCGTAGGGGACCAAGCGGGCCCGGAAGTACTTAGGTTGTGCCTCAGGGTCCACTTGTATTTTGGCCACGACTCCCTTGATCTTACCCAAGCCTGTGTGAAAAACCTCAGCGTACTTTCCCAGGTAGAGGGGGTGGGTGAGGGGCTGGTCCCGGGGGCCTCCCAGCGGTAGGGGGAAAATAACTGACCATAGCAAGAAAGGGCACAGGTATTAACGAGCTGATATATTCAGATGACACAGCGCTGATAGCTGAAATTGGAGGAATCTGTTCAAACATCAGTCAAAATTATTTAAAAACTATCAGTTGGCATAAAGCTTACCAGGCGGAATTAATGGTAAAATATGCACAGACATCAAAATTGTACCCGGAAAACAGGAAGTCATAAATTCATGCATCTTGGCAGTGTGATTAATCAGGAATATACCAACTATAGCAAGGACATAGTTGGAGCAAGTAGACTTGCAAATGTTGCCATTAAACATCTTTACTGATTCACGGAAGGACAATGCTTTTCAATCAATTAAAACAATAATCAATCAATTCTTGTGTCATAATCAATTTAATCTGCCTTGGGAGGCATGATATTGATGTGCGAGCAGATTACAGGATATGTAGCAACTACTGATGTGGTTGTCGTGTTAGGTACACTGGTCTAACACCGGCTGCAACTGGATGCAGCTTAGATCAGAAAGATACTCCAGACCTTGAAGTTAGTTCAATCAGGTTTATTGAACTAATAGCACAGTTAGCACAGTTCTCTGTGAGTTCGAATCTCTGCTAACTTAAGTGTGGTTACTCTGTCAGACTGAACCAGACTAGCTCTTAGCCACGTGGTGGAGGTGTGAGATTATAACAACACCCTTGACTGACTCTCTAGGTGTTCATCAGTGGAAAGAGGCGGAGTGTGAGTGCCTCGTGTCTTTTATAGTCAGATCCCACCCCTGAGTGTCCTGCCTGCTTATTGGTCATGTCCTGTTCTCTGTGTCCATTAGCTGCTTGTCTGTTTATCATTATGCGTGTGGCCGCATATCATGACAGTGGTAATTGTGACCTAATGTCGAGATAAAATGGTTAAGTTAATGTTTGCCTTCTGCAAACTGCCCCCCCCCCCCCCGCCCCGATCCACCCAACACAACTCACCCCCAATGGCCTGGTTGGCAATGTTCTTTCCTCATTGGGATCTTTATTTAACCTTCTCAGCCATGTTGTTTGTGGCTGGTTTACAGTGTCTTAGAATCAAACCCGTGGTATAAATGGGCAGACTACACAGCACTGGCAACTCCCACCCGGGGTCGACTTGCTGCTTTGACCATGTCTACTTGAAGTGCCTTTACAATATAAAGTGATTTTAAAAGGAAAAGGGGGCAACATGTGAGACATTTGTCTCATATTTATACTACACGCTGGAACAATTTCTCTGGAAACCTGCAGAAGATAGGTTGTCTCTTTGACATCTCGATTAGAGAATGGGCAGCGTGATGAGAAACTAAAGAGAGGCAGGAAGTAACATCCAAATAAGGAAGAAAATACTAATAACACAATCCGCATGCAGGTCCTTCTAGGTCACTGCTACTCCCTATTCCCTGGTTTCTGTCACAACACAGGCTGGTTTTAAAGCTATTATTATTTCTGTCTTTTAAGACGAGGGCAGATTCTGGCATGTTTTCTTTGCAGAGGCATCACAGCAATGATTGAAAGCCGTGTGTCGATGATGATAGACTCTCCGCCTTTTCTAAAAATTCAATTTTAATCATAGCAGGAGTGTGATTAAAGTTTGATTGTGGGAGTCAGGATAAATGTTCTGTTCTTTTCCAGCTTGTTTTAACATTGTCATTTTCTGGATACTGTTTATTTCCCCTCCCCTTTAAGCCTTTGTATTTTCATTGTTCCTCCTGACACTTATTTTCAAAGTACAAAAACAAACCTCATGAATAAAAAAAAAACAGGCAAAAAATTGGAGGTCGCGGACTCCTGTGGGGTGGAGCCTATGCTATCGGCCTGTCCCTGGGTCAGCTACCCTGGGTCACTTGTAGGACTGTTGGATTCCACATCAGCCACAATACACTGCAACAAATCCAATTGTGGAATTAAAGTCCTGGGGCACGATTCTCCGACCCCCCACCGGGTCAGAGAATCGCCGGAGGCTGGCATGAATCCCGTCCCCGCCGTGTCCCGAATTCTCCGCCACCAGAGATTCGGCGGGGGCGGGAATTGCGTGCGCCTGTCGGCGGACATCGCGCCGATTGCGGAGAATCCCGCCCCTGGTGCTGTAATGGACGTGTTATTCAGAGTCTTGGTGGAGCCTGGCCAGGGGTGGGGGGGTGAGGGGGGTGGGGTTGGGGGGGGGGGGGGGTGGGTGCAGGGGTGTGTTGACTGGGGTGACTGTTTTCACTCGGCAGGATTTTCAAGCCCTTCCCACCAGCGAGTTCTTCGGGTCCTGCTGTAGGTGCCATCGTTGGATCCAAGCCCTTGAATCCACAGCCACACACTAGAAACGTACAGCAATTGGAGCTGTGCAGGTTCACATTGACTCATTGCTTTCTCACTGATGCTCTTTAGGAAAATGAAGGCTGCATTTGTTCTGCCTGCATTCTCACATTCAGGCAGGAAAGATGGCAAAAACAATTGCAATTGCACCGCTTGGTGCACCAGTGAGAAGAGCTAAACCCTCAAGAGCAAGGGGCAGCAGGGCCCCTCCAGATATACAGGATAAAGCTCTCAGCGGCATGGTGTCCAGGGGGCTTTGAAGACCGAGGGTATACAGACTTCATGTCTTATCAGCAGCTTATAAGCATGAGACAGTGTCACCGATGCCCCTGCCCGTCCAAGGATCTGCCGACTCACATTTGCCACATTCTCCAGGAACTGGCACCACAGGGACCACAAGTGCACCCATTGCCTCCAAAAGTCAATACCGCACTGAACTTCCATATGAGTGGCTCCTTCCAGGCCTCCACTTGGAAAATGTGTGGGGTATCTATAGAGATCTACCATGCGGTTCAAGTGCAGTCTCGCATACCCTTTAAAACTCGGTAGAAATTTGAGTTACACTTCTCGGATGTGAAGTAAGAATCTTTTATTGCTTCTATTAATTACAATTGAGAGAAACTTAAATCTATTCTCAATAAAGCCTTGCCGGTAAAAGACTTAAAGAGAAGTAATTTATAAAACAATTTTAACTTTCAAAAATATTACAGAAATGGTTTCTTGCTTAAGGCAAAGACAGCTTGAGCAGAGTTTTAGAAGGGAAAATATGAAAATAAGGATAGCGAATAGTCAAGTAAAAGTATAGATTGATCCAGATAGAAAATAGCTGTCCGAACTCTCATGTTTAAGGAAAATGTTATCAGTCTGAGGCCATCTGTCCCTACCTCTATGTCGTCCTGATTGGTTTGGGTGAGTTTCAAATACATTTGATTGGATAGTTAACTGTCAATCCTCAATGTGCAACTTCAGTTTTAAATGTTTCATGTTTGAAGTTTTGTGTGTGCTATGGAATGTGATTTTGTGCTGTAATCGAGTCTGGATCTCACTGGTTTTCTGCTGACTCACATTTTATTCATATTCTGAACAATGATGGATTCATTTTGCTATGGTGCTCATTCCGACCTTGATCTGATTACTGGTACAGCTCATTTTTAATATGAAACTAATTTTGAATTCTGTTCATTAGAACAATAGTCAGTTCACATTGTCAGTAAAAATGTTGCATTTTATCTCCAGCTAGTTTGTGGATCTGTCAAGTTCTGTACCTCTGTTCAAGTTATGCATTTTGTCATGACCTAAGGTTATGAATACTGAAATCCTTATTTTAAAATGGGTTTTAAAGACTGGGTTTTAATATTTACATTAAAATGGCCTTTTACCTATCAGAAATAGCTGATTTCCTTCAGTATCCCAATGCATATATGAGGTGAAAAACACCTTTTTTTGCAAAGGGCCCCACAATTCTCAAGCACCTCCAGTTTGAAATATATATGTATATATATATATATGGAGATATTCTTGAAATGCTTCAATTGGGATAGATGCTATCATGAGCTCAATTATTCTGTCAGTCAGCTCTGACACCCTGAAGTCATAATCATGCCCCATGTCTCTATATCTACTTAGACATTGGTCAACGGTCTTTGTCAGTTGTTGCCGAACAGACATGAATTCCAGATGGTGTATTTGGAAGTTGAGTTTAACTTGCAATTGATCTTTGAATGTTGACAATATTTTATCTGGATTCTTAAGATGCTGTCAGGCAGCCCTGAAGTGATCAATCTGTGGAGGCCTTCATTGCCTCCAGCAATTTTACATTTTATGGCTTGTTCATCTAGTTCAGAAATATTGACATCCAGAAAACACAGCTCTACATATTATTGGAATAAAACAAACTCAGATAGGAGGTCCACTGCCTTCCAATTAAGTGATGGAAATGTTGTGGTCACCTTTTAGATTTTTATCAGGATTTTTAATACAGTATGGAACCCTTTCTGTTTTGTCAGACCTTCTGAAATCGATGTCACCTAGAGTTTCAGTACCTTTTGTGGTCACTACTTTAGCTGGACATAGGCTACTGCTTGACTATTAAGATGATGCTGTTAAGTTTATTCTGATTTTACCCAGGTTTACTGAAACCCCACCCACAAAACAGTGATTTTAGATGCAAATGGCAACTACAGAATTTAATCGTAAAATAAAACAGCGCTAAAAGTTTTTTTTGCAGGCTTCTTCCGGCTTTAGAAGCTGTTATTGGATAGATTCTTCTTCCCAGCCCAGTCTGCATTATTAGAACTTGATCAGGTTTCCTGGAGGAACAGTATGCAACACTAATGAAGCCTCCCTTGTCTGTGAGTTCTACTTAAAGTTAGACCTTCTAGAATCTGTTATTTAGTCTCCGTCCCTGCTCAAATTTCACAGCAGGTAGGCTTTTACTGATTAAGCAGTCCCAAATTTGAACACCATGAGCAGGACCTGGTGCCTACAGGCTATGAGGTAGGACAATGTAGTTTTCAGGACACAAAAATGCGGCAAGCTGTGAAATAAAATGTACACATATTGTGCCTGTTCCAGCAAACTAAGTAAGTGACAGCCATTTGCTTACTCATTCCTCAGAGCAAGACCTTGACCAATTAGGGTCAAGTTGCCTGGTTTAAATTTCAAACAATGCTTGACAGTTAACTGTCAGTCACTATCAACTGGTGAATTTTCCCTGGCAATACCTCCACCAATCAGAATCCACTTACCAACCAATTAGGACTCTCCACTCATACAATATAAGTTGTTGTTTTACCCTTATATTGCTATTCTTGTGAAGTATTCTGACATGTGCAAGATGAAAACCTTCAAAAAGTATTTTTGCAGCAATACTCAAGTTCTGCACTACCAAACAATTAGTTATTTTCTCCTGCTGCATGTGAAGATTTGCTTCTCAGTAAATCTTCAAAGACATGCTGCCACAATGTTATGTTCTTCTCTCCAAAGTAATCATTCCAATCACATGAGAGGATTGGTAAAACAATAACACGGGCTCTTTATTTAAAGATAAGACTACATATATCACAAAGATAGAGTTAGCTGGGAGACTATGTATAGTGCACCTGATCGCAACTGCTGCTGCTTGTAGACCAAATATAAGTCATGGGACTAATCCATCAGATCCTGTTGAGGCTGCAGTGATTGACAGCAGTTTTAGGTTTGCCCACTTAAAGGTACATGTACCACATATTACAACACTCGGTAGAGGCACACCTTCACCATGCTGTGTTAACTCAATGGTATTACAATTACACAACTCTCCTTTCAGGCTTTTCCATGCCTGTTTGATGCTCTACAAATCTGAGAAAATAAATCTTTTATATCAAGATCTTCCATCTCATTGAGAAGTCTTTAGGCCAATCCACATCCAACAACCTGCTCTGAAAATCTGGCTCACATTTTGACAGCTGTGACAAGTTCCACGACAGCAGTTGAGACAATCCACAACATTCTAAAACAATCATAAACTTTCCAACTAAAACAACCCACAATATTCTAAAAAAAAAAGTCAATTTGCACTATTTCTCAATGTTAACATATGCTTCAAAAAATTCCAGGATCTGGATATGCATTTTCACCAAAAACTAATCAGTTCTTCCTTGGGCCAGATCCTATCTATATACTATGTTTTGTTGAAATGTATCCATTAGTTTTTCATATTTATTGTTTACAAACAAACAAACTAATCAACATGGGTGAAAATGCTATCTCCATCACCTTCAGTGGGGGAGGTAACCATCAATGATGTGAGTTAAAATGTCCTTCAATTTACAATTACAATAGCCTAGACTTACCTATACTCTCTAGAGTTTAGAAGACTGAGGGGCATTCAAATTGAGGTGTACAAGATGATAAAATATATGGATAAAGTAGATGTGG
The DNA here is from genome assembly GCF_047496885.1 of Scyliorhinus torazame. Lineage (NCBI taxonomy): Eukaryota > Metazoa > Chordata > Chondrichthyes > Carcharhiniformes > Scyliorhinidae > Scyliorhinus > Scyliorhinus torazame. Next base: position 62,393,834 of record NC_092707.1, read on the forward strand.
AGCAGATGTTTCCTCTGGTAGGAAATTTTAAAATGTGAGGTCATAGTCTTTGGATAAGAGGTAGCAAATTTAAAACAGAGTTGAGGAGAAACCACTTCTCCCAAAGGGTTCTAAATCTGTGGAATTTGCTACCCCAGGTTTCGATGGATGCTGGGACAGTGATTACATTTAAGGAAGAGTTAGACAGATTTTAAATTGGTACAGGTTGAAGGATTATGGAGAACGGGTAGAACAGTAGAGTTATGAAATGAAATGAAAATGAAAATGAAATGAAATGAAAATCGCTTATTGTCACAAGTAGGCTTCAAATGAAGTTACTGTCAAAAGCCCCTAGTCGCCACATTCCGGCGCCTGTTCGGGGAGGTTGGTACGGGTTAAGGCTGTAAGCCATGATCAAATGGTGGAGCAGACTCAGTGGGCCAAATGGCCTCATTCTGCTCCTATATATCTTACAAGGGACACCTTCCCCGAAAGAGTACTTAAGCAATAGGTTTAAAGGTTAGCAACTCAACATCACAACTGTGGTCCAGATCTCAGACTACCTGCAAGAAATGAAAGGAAAGATCCATCTGTCCTTTTCAAAAGTAGACACTGAGAAATAATATACAGCATTTGTTTTCCTAGTTTATTTTCAGATTCAGGATTATGGCTGAAGCATGATCATCTTTGAAAACAACTGGTCATCTGTTTAAAACTTTCAGTTGCTTAGGAACATGTGCAATTGTCTGAACTCAGCAATTCACACATGTCCCAAGTGCCCCAGGACATGCTATCATCCCTTGCAACATTTGTAGTTATGATAACCAACATTTACAGTGCAAGATCATGCATATACAAGTGCCAGGCTGATATTCCATACATGGTTCTCACATATGTATTCAGTAAGCTGGTGACATATACAGAGCAGAAATTCTTCGAAATTATTACAAGTGTATAGAGAACATAGAAAAGCATAGAAAAATACAGCACAGAACAGGCCCTTTGGCCCACGATGTTGTGCCAAACTTTTGTCCTAGATTAAGAACAAATTAATCTACACCCCATCATTCTACCGTAATCCATGTACCTATCCAATAGCCGCTTGAAGGTCCCTAATGTTTCCGACTCATCTACTTCCACAGGCAGTGCATTCCATGCCCCCACTACTCTCTGGGTAAAGAACCTACCTCTGACATCCCCCCTATATCTTCCACCATTCACCTTCAATTTATGTCCCCTTGTAATGCTTTGTCCACCCGGGGGAAAAGTCTCTGATTGTCTACTCTATCTATTCCCCTGATCATCTTATAAACCTCTATCAAGTCGCCCCTCATCCTTCTCCATTCTAATGAGAAAAGGCCTGACACCCTCAACCTTTCCTCGTAAGACCTACTCTCCATTCCAGGCAACATCCTTGTAGATCTCCTTTGCACCTTTTCCAAAGCTTCCACATCCTTCCTAAAATAAGGCGAACAGAACTGCACACATTACTCCAAATGTGGCCTTACCAAGGTTTTGTACAGCTGCATAATCACCTCACGGCTCTTATATTCAATCCCTCTGCTCATGAACACTAGCACACCATAGGCCTTCTTCACAGCTCTATCCACTTGAGTGGCAACTTTCAAAGATCTATGAACATAGACCCAAGATCTCTAAGCTCCTCCACATTGCCAAGAACCCTACCGTTAACCCTGTATTCCGCATTCATATTTGTTCTTCCAAAATAGACAACCTCACACTTTTCAGGGTTAAACTCCATCTGCCACCTCTCAGCCTAGCTCTGCATCCTATCTATGTCTCTTTGCAGCCGACAACAGCCCTCCTCACTATCCACAACTCCACCAATCTTTGTATTGTCTGCAAATTTACTGACCCACCCTTCAACTCCCTCATCCAAGTCATTAATGAAAATCACAAACAGCAGAGGACCCAGAACTGATCCCTCCGGTACGTCACTGGTAACTGGGCTCCAGGCTGAATATTTGCCATCCACCACCACTCTCTGACTTCTTTCGGTTAGCCAGTTCGTTATCCAACTTGCCAAATTTCCCAATATCCCATGCCTCCTTACTTTCTGCATAAGCCTACCATGAGGAACCTTATCAAATGCCTTACTAAAATCCATGTACACTACATCCACTAATTTACCTCCACCACGTGCTTGGTCACTTCTTCAAAGAATTCAATAAGACTTGTGAGGCAAGACCTACCCCTCACAAATCCGTGCTGACTGTCCCTAATCAAGCAGTGTCTTTCCAGATGCTCAGAAATCCTATCCCTCAGTACCCTTTCCATTACTTTGCCTGCTACCGAAGTAGGACTAACTGGTCTGTAATTCCCAGGGGTATCCCTATTCCCTTTTTTGAACAGGGGCACGACATTCGCCACTCTCCAATCCCCTGGTACCACCCCTGTTGACAGTGAGGATGAAAAGATCATTGCCAACGGTTCTGCAATTTCATCTCTTGCTTCCCATAGAATCCTTGGATATATCCCGTCAGGCCTGGGCGACTTGTCTATCCTCAAGTCTTTCAAAATGTCCAACACATCTTCCTTCCTAACAAGTATCTCCTCGAGCTTACCAGTCTGTTTCACACTGTCCTCTCCAACAATATGGCCCCCCTCATTCATAAATACTGAAGAAAAGTACTCATTCAAGACCTCTCCTATCTCTTCAGACTCAATACACAATCTCCCGCTACTGTCTTTGATCGGACCTACCCTCGCTCCAGTCATTCTCATATTTCTCACATATGTGTAAAAGGCCTTGGGGTTTTCCTTGATCCTACCCGCCAAAGATTTTTCATGCCCTCTCTTAGCTCTCCTAATCCCTTTGTTCAGTTCCCTCCTGGCTATCTTGTATCCCTCCAGTGCCCTGTCTGAACCTTGTTTCCTCAGCCTTACATAAGTCTCCTTCTTCCTCTTAACAAAACATTCAACCTCTCTTGTCAACCATGGTTCCCTCACTCGACCATCTCTTCCCTGCCTGACGGGGACATACATATCAAGGACACGTAGTATCTGTTCCTTGAACAAGTTCCACATTTCAATTGTGTCCTTCCCTGATAACCTATGTTCCCAACTTATGCACTTCAGTTCTTGTCTGACAGCATCGTATTTACCCTTCCCCCAATTGTAAACCTTGCCCTGTTGCACGCACCTATCCCTCTCCATTACTAAAGTGAAAGTCACAGAATTGTGGTCACTATCTCCAAAATGCTCCCCCACTAACAATTCTATCACTTGCCCTGGTTCATTACCAAGTACCAAATCCAATATGGCCTCCCCTCTGGTTGGACAACCTACATACTGTGTTAGAAAAGCTTCCTGGACACACTGCACAAACACCACCCCATCCAAACTATTTGATCTAAAGAGCACGGTAGCATAGCGGTTAGCGCAATTGCTTCACAGCTCCAGGGCCCCAGGTTCGATTCCCGGCGGGGTCACTGTCTGTGCGGAGTCTGCACGTTCTCCCCGTGTGTGCGTGGGTTTCCTCCGGGTGCTCCGGTTTCCTCCCACAGTCCAAAGATGTGCAGGTTAGGTGGATTGGCCATGTTAAATTGCCCTTAGTGTCCAAAATTGCCCTTAGTGTTGGTTGAGTGGGGTTACTGGGTTATGGGGATAGGGTGGTGTGGGCTTGGGTAGGGTGCTCTTTCCAAGAGCCGGTGCAGACTCGATGGGCCGAATGGCCTCCTTCTGCACTGTAAATTCTATGAATTTCTATGAATTTCTATAAGTTTCCACTCAATATTGGGAAGTTGAAGTCACCCATGACTACCCCTGTGACTTCTGCACCTTTCTAAAATCTGTTTCCCAATCTGTTCCTCCACATCTCTGCTACTATTGGGGGGCCTATAGAAAACTCCCAACAAGGTGACTGCTCCTTTCCTATTTCTGACTTCAACCCATACTACCTTAGTAGGCAGATCCTCCTCGAACTGCCTTTCTGCAGCAGTTAGACTATCTCTAATTAACAATGCCACCCTCCCCACCTCTTTTACCATCCTCTCTAATCTTATTGAAACATCTATAACCAGGAACTTCCAACAACCATTTCTGCACCTCTCCTATCCAAGTTTCCGTGATGGCCACCACATCGTAGTCCCAAGTACCGATCCATGCCTTAAGTTCACCCACCTTATTCCTGATGCTTCTTGCGTTGAAGTATACACACTTCAACCCATCTCCGTACCTGCAAGTACTCTCCTTTGTCAGTGTTACTTTCCCCACTGCCTCACTACACACTTTGACATCCTGAATATCGGCTACCTTAGTTGCTGGACTACAGATCCGGTTCCCATTCCCCTGCCAAATTAGTTGAAACCCTCCCAAAGAGTACTAAAAAACCTCCCTCCCAGGATATTGGTGCCCCTCTGGTTTGGATGCAACCCGTCCTGCTTGTACAGATCCCACCTTCCCCAGAATGCGCTCCAATTATCCAAATACCTGAATCCCTTCCTCCTACACCATTCCTGCAGCCACGTGTTCAACTGCACTCTCTCCCTATTCCTAGCCTCGCTATCACGTGGCACCGGCAACAAACCAGAGATGACAACTCTGTCTGTCCTGGCTTTTAACTCCCAGCCTAACTCCCTAAACTCGTTTATTACATCCACACCCCTTTTCCTACCTACGTCGTTGGTACCAATGTGCACCACGACTTCTGGCTGCTCCCCCTCCCCCTTAAGGATCCTGAAGACACGATCCGAGACATCCCTGGCCCTGGCACCCGGGAGGCAACATACCTTCCGGGAGTCTCGCTCGCGACCACAGAATATCCTATCTATTCCCCTAACCATTGAGTCTACTATCACTATTGCTTTTCTATTCTCCCCCTTTCCCTTCTGAGCCCCAGAGCCAGACTTAGTGCGAGAGACCAGGCCGCTAGGGCCTTCCCCGGTAGGTCATCCCCCCCAACAGCATCCAAAACGGTATACTTGTTTTGAAGGGGAACGGCCACGAGGGATCCCTGCACTGTCTGCCTGTTTGTTTTCTTTCCCCTGACTGTAACCCAGCTACTCTTGTCCTGTACCTTAGGTATGGCTACCTCCCTGTAAATCTTGTCCATTACCCCCTCTGCCTCCCAGATGATCCAAAGTTCAGGCAGCTCCAGCTCCAGTTTCCTAACACGGTCTCTGAGGAGCTGGAGTTGGGTGCACTTCCATAAGGTATAGTCAGCGGGGACACTGGTGGTATCCCTCCCCATCCACATCCTACAGGAGGAGCATGCAACTGGCCTAGCCTTCATCCCCCTCTTACCTTACAGAATACAGCTGCCCTGTGGACCAACTGGATCTCCGCCCTCCGACTCTGCTCCCAGTCAGCTGCACTCTCTGTAAACTCCTGGCTCCCTTCACGCTCTTTGAGGAAATGTAGGAAATGAAATGAAAGGAGCACCTTACTCCCTCCTCACCTAACTCCCTCAGTCTCCAAACTCTCACTATCGCACTGAAATGCACCCAAATTCAGCACTCAGTGCAAACAAAGTCTGCACTGTAGCTGGCTCACCTTTATACTTTGAATCTAGCCTCTGAAAACTGGCCTAATCCAGTTATACAGATCCCCTTGAAAATAAATGTTCCATCAGTACATTAATCATTAATTGGGTCACTCAGAACCTGAAAAGCTTCATTGTAATAATATCCCATTTTGTTTGTGTACATAGACTAATGTTGTTCATAATCATAACACAATTCCCAACTCCACACCCACTCTCCCGCCCCATACCAAACAGAATGCTTAATTTACTCGAGTTAGTATTGAGAAAACATTATGGAACATGACAGCTTTGGTCTAACAAGCCTTTTAAGTGCCTGGGGATAATTTAATTTCACATTGTTTTAACAGCATATTTATATTAGCCGATAAGAGGCTCTCAAACCAAATATCTGAGCTCCTTAGGGCTGAGTCTATTAAATAGTCAATTATTCCAGTTATATCTGAACTCCACAAACCTCATCAGAACTCATCGCAGTGCCAGAAGTAGGCGTGAAGCTTTGACTATTCCTTAGGTTTTAGCTGCTAGTTTATTTTGTCCATCAGTCTAAGGATCGGTTGCTGCACACGCTAATCACATCAGTAAATAAACAATCCAAGTTCAGTTTGAAAATCAACAGTTCTCTGATAAGGATATGGAGGAAATTAATTTACCTCGAGTCAATATTCAGTCACCAGACCAATTCTGTTTAACATTCCTGGATTAACTAACATATACTGTGGATAACATTCATGAAAATGTTATTCTGCTTCAGAAATTAGCTATCAGGTGGATCGTGGGCGAGGTGGGAGGTGCTGAAGTGCGGTATATCAAATAATCACCATGTGATGTGACAGAGAGTAAATGTGAAGATCCAAATGAAACACCGTCCAGGCTTTCAGTCTAAGCCAACAGCCTCCAGCCAAATATCCACATGGTGTCACAATCCAACTCACAGATATATCCAGCTGAATGGAGGACTCTGGTTAACCTCTTCACAGGCCCTCAGCTCCCACCACAACAATGTTACACACTGCAGCTCACCATGTGAAACTCCTTTGGCCCCCAGTCAAACTCACCTCAAGACATTTCCTTGGCTTCCCCATCACAAGCTGTAAACTCCTCTGTTCCTCGCTGTGTAATTCTCAAGTACCAGGTAAACTCCGTATGCTGTACACCAGGAATGAGCAACATCCGTTCCATTGAATGATATGCTCATGGGCAAAATAGTCAATCTTTATTCAGAAAAAACATTGACTGATCGGCTTCCGTTTAAAAGCTTGGGATCACTTCATTACACTGCGGTGAACTACCTCGTTTTCCCTTTTCAGTTGCGCTGGTGCCCTGCACTGAGGGCACTGTGGCCCTTTCACCTAAACTCCTTTGTAAAAGAAATTGCAATCCAGAATAATCCTTGAGCATCAGTATGCGCAACATGATTCTGGTACAGAATGTTTAAAAGAAAAGGCTGCAGCAAGTACAGGGTATTCATTAGCAGTGAGTGATTCGCTTCTTCCATGTGCTAGATTTATTGCCTCAGTGGTTTTAACAACTTCAATTAAATAGTCTTGAAAATATGGGTTTTTTTTAAACAGCGTTCCTCGTGTACACATACATATGAACTGAGACATTACTTAATACTTAACAGCTCATATCTATTTGATTCTAATAACTTGCATAATAAAAGGGAAGTAGGAGAACCAGTGAATAAAATAAGACCAGATTTAAATGTTATAACCAGTGACTGAAAGTGCCCACTGCAAATTCATTATATGTTCCACCTAACTGCTTTCCCAACTGCAATAGCAGGCAATTATAGAGTAAGCAGTCATTGTGACAAAAGAAGAGTCTGACAGACTTTTGGCTGCTGAAAGATAAATTGATGATTTTAGCATATGCATCAATTCAAATACAAACCTTCAGGAGCTAAGCTGGAATGCAAACTGCCTAAAATGTTGTTATGTATTTTTAGGCCTGTCAAATATTTGTTGGAAAGCATCTATGGGCTGTAGCTGCAGCTAAAGGGTGATACCGTGCGCTGCAAATCCTTCTGCCAAGCTAAAACCTTACATTGTCTCACATTGAATCTACAGCCATTCAGCCCAACAGCTCTGTGCTCTACATGCTCACACCCCAGCAACATATCCTTCCATTTCTTGAAATGAAATGAAATGAAAATCACTTATTGTCTCAAGTAGGCTTCAAATGAAGTTACTGTGAAAATCCCCTAGTTGCCACATTCCGGCACCTGTTCGGGGAGGCTGTTACGGGAATCGAACCGTGCTGCTGGCCTGCCTTGGGCTGCTTTCAAAGCCAGCGATTTAGCCCTGTGCTAAACAGCCCCTGTACACATCTGTACACATTCTTCTGTACACATCTAGTTTTCTATATGCTATCTGCCTCATTTACTCTATGTTTCCATGTTCTACATTCCAACCTTCATTGAAAATCAATGTGAACAGTTTCTAAGATGACATTTTCTTTCACGTTATTTGGGTGCATTGAATTCCCTCCATGTAAATGCCCAGCGATGATTACTAATATAGAGAGAATCCTATAACATAAAGAAGCTTATGAGCCTCGACAGTGTTAAATATATGTACTTCTGCTGCCAAGTAAGAGGACATTGTTGCAATAGACCTTGGATAGGTTAGCACAGGGGGATCGCTATTTAAATTACAAGAAGCAACTCTCCTTGCCTTCCTTTGAAAAAAAACAGCCAATGCTGCTGAGTTGCCTCATCAGATAACCTTCAAGATCATCACCCTGATAAAGAATTTGGACATTGATAATTTACTCTACATGTAAAGCTAAAGATTTTTTTTTTTTTTACTGACCTGGGAAATTTTATAATGAGGGCTTAGTTAAAAGAAAATTCAGCTGTCGAATCCGCCCCATACCCGATAGCAAATTTGATGAATGGAACATTCAGCGCAATATCTTCAGTCATCTCTTTGGTGAGAGTGACACAACTGATACCTCCAATATCAATAACCTGACCACTGCAGTGTGCAAACCTGGACACGTCCACTGACAAAATCACACCCTTCCCGCTCAGAAGTGAAGGATGAAACAGTAGGCTGGCCGGCTAGATCTCCATTCTTTTACAAACACAAAAATTACTGGTTGAACACATTCATAATATCTAAATCAAGCCATCATTTGCAGATTGGCTAATTAATCGGAATCGCATTAACATAGATTGATGTGGATTCAGAAAATGCTTCCGACCTCATCCTAACAAAGGAAGTCATTAGTTAGACACCTGTCGTGTTTGGAGTTCCAAGGATTTTTTTTTTCCCTTTAGGATTCTTTTCTCGAAGATATTCTTAGAACGGTTCCCCCTCAGCAGGTGACTGACTGTCTGGTCAGATGGAGTATAATTCTCTAATTAGCGGAATATTGGCAAGGTTTGGATAAAATGGTACAATATACTAATGGCATAAGTAATACAATATGTCCTTGAAATTAAACTAGATAATAGGGCACCAGTGGAGGGGACTAAAGAAACAAGTCATACTTTTTCAGGTAGCTGCATTGGAAATGTTACCCTTGGAGTCTCTCTAACAGTTATTTCTGAGAGAAATGTTCAGGAGCATACTATTCCTTTGGGACTGAGTTTATGCTCCACGCTGAAATTCCTGTGTAGTATTTCTGGTAAGAACAAATATTCTAATTTCAAGAAAACAAATGTTCTGTTAAAGTGCAAGCCTATTTCTGCTGACATACATATATACATAGACATAGAAGCAAAACACTGTGTGCATTGGAAATCTTAAATAAAAACAGAAAATGCTGAAAATACATCATTGTTCCAGCAGCAGATGCAAATCCTGAATGTGAACAGCTCTTTGTAATGATGTGGAGAAGGGAGCAGAGTTAACATTGCAGGATAATGATATGGGTTCTGAAAAAAGGGCATCGACCTGAGATGACTGGCACAGACACGATGGGCTGGAGGAGCTTTTCTGTTCGAGATGATTCTATGATTCTATGTTGCGCTGAATTTTCGCCTTCGGGTCGGAAAATCCCCGGCTTGGCCCACCCGCCTTTGGAGGAAGTTCCCACAAGGATGGGGTTTTCATTGCCCAGGGGGCATGCGCAGGCCAACGGACTCAGGAAAATATTTGGAGGCAGCCACAGGGACAACTGGGTGCTGAGGCAGACTGTTTCAAAGGTGCCATTGGATGCTGCCCCAGCTATAAGAAAAGCAGAATGGCCTTCCAGCCCTCACACCCCTCACCACCCCCGCACACTCCCTCATGACTCCATGCTAGTCAATGCCCCCCAAACAACCCCTATAGCTCCTCATGCCTCCCAATCCAACCTTTGTTCCCCAAACAACACATATGGTCCTTTATGGCTCCCTATGCCACACCATGGCACTTCAATGCCCACTTACTCAGTATACATTGTATAGGGTCAGTGGATGTTATAGTGACAGTAATATGTGTAAAAACAAATTAAGCAGCTATTCATTGATAACATCCCACTTTATTTTTTTTATAAATGTAGTGTACCCAATTATTTTTTTCCAATTAAGGGTCAATTTAATGTGGCTTATCCACCTATCCTGCACATTTTTGGGTTGTGGGGGTGAAACTCATGCAGTCACGTGGAGAATGTGCAAACTCCACACAGACAGTGACCCAGGACCAGGTTCGAACCTGGGTCCTCAGCGCCGTAGGCAGCAGTGCTAACCTCTGCCTTCCTACATTCCACTTTATTTTTAAAAACTCACTTTTACTACAGATAAATATAAGTGTCAACCATCCAGGCCCTTTAAAGTATCAAAGCTGAAACTGAAAACATTTGAAACCTTGTTATCTTGTGCAAATAAACATTGTGAAATTGACAGTATAGATCAGCGAGCCAGAGCTGTAAACCAAGCAATGATTGCCCTGGAGCTTAGGGGTTTCAACAGGGTAATGAATTTCCGGGCTCTCAGTCAAGAATACATAACAAACACATAATTAAAGAAAGTGAAAAGATATACATGAATGATTATTTTTCAAGTTTTCTTACACATCCTACTGTCAGTATAGAGTCCATTGCAACTCTACAATGTATAATGTCTGAATGGGCATGGAAGTGCAAGCAATATGTTGGCATGGAGGGGCATGAGGGCCATAGGAGATGCGTGGGGCACATAACTTGAAATGGGGTGGCAAGAGGGAGCCCTTTTAAGCTTACCTTTCAAAAGGTTCCCTCATGCAGCCTATAGTACGCAACATCTCTGAGGTGCTGTGAATCATGACTCTTTGCAAGGCTGTGCTGACTCCATGAAAATTACAGAGGACCAGAGTTTGCCTAACTCCACAATGGAGCCAGCCAGGTCAGGAGTGCTTGGTTCAGGCTTGCAACCAGAACCAGCCCGCATGCACCCTTAAAAAGCACCCTAAATATCGGAAACCCTTGGACAGGGGTTGGGAATCCCAGGATTGGGACCTGCCCACCATTCTTAAAGGGCTCTCAAGAGTAGTCTGACTCAGCAAAACTCCAGCCTGTTAACTTTATTTCTCTCTCCACAGGTGCTGCCATACCTGCTGAGTATTTGCAACATTTTCCATTTTTATTGACATAAATACACTTTTGTCAGATGAAATGATAGACTATCTGGTCAGTACCACATTGCTGTTTCTGGGAGCTTGCTGTATGCTAGTTGGCTGCCATGTTTCCTATAGTACAACTGTGGCTGCACTTCAGAAATATTTCAGCAGCTGTAAAACACTTCTTCATTGCCTGAGGTCATGAAAGACACTTCATTAATGCCAGTCTTTCTTTCTTTTAATCAACCATATTCTGGTAACAATTTGCTTTTGGTCCTCAGCAACATTTTCTTCTCTGTTCGAATAACCCAGTTCCTTAAATGAGTAGCTTCCAGGAGACATGTCCATTGTTATACATTATTCAGCTAAAAGCACAGATAGTGAAGGATAACATTCCTCACAATAATTCATCCCTTCAGAAGCAAACCGCAAGATAGTACAAGGCACTCTGATGTGAGCAGAACTGTGATAAGAGAGCAATGCTTTCCCAAGGTCAAAGGTGGATGCAATAAACCGTTTTCCTTATACAAGTTAGAAGGTCCCAGGTTGGGCCCTGGGTCTGTGCCAAACTGATGTTGTGGATATAATAGGGCTCCTAATCATTAGCTTGGCTATGATGTTCATCATGGTTAAATATTCTGCTGATAGTCAATTTTGAAACTCAGAACCAAAGAAAGTTTATATGTATACAGAATATTATAGAGCAGCATTGCTGGTAGCAGGTGTAGTGTTTGTGTTCCTAATTCTAGGACCACAAATAGCTTTTATATTGAACAAAGCTACAGATTTATTAACACTACTTAATTGGATTCGACACTTACTCCTATATAACAAACAGTTGATAAACATACAATCTATAGTCATCTACTACTAATCTCTGCATTATCACATTAACTATGATATGCTCTCACTCACACTATCTTTCCTTCAGTCTGTCCTCTAGCTTTCTCCTCAAGCTCTCATCCACAAGGCTTAGCATCGGTGCCTTATATAATTCTACATTTAGTTCCCCCTAGTGGCTGATTTGGACATAAATGAACCCTTACAGTTTTTTACATTTATGATAATGTCACAGCAGGGTGTAATTATAGTATACATGTTTGGATGGGTAGTTTCCATTATAAATGTGGATGTAAGAATTTACAGTGATATATGTGTTTTAACATGTAATCATGTCTATTGCATTGTTCTTGGTCAGAAAATGATATATAGGGGGCATGATTCTCCGGAAATATTTCTAAGTGTTGTAGCAAGCGGGAACTGCTGCGAGGTTCCCGGCACTCGGCCCAGCGAGGCCGGCAATGCTATTCAACGTTAATTGGTCCACTTAACGAGGCCCCACGGCCTTCTCGCAACAAATGAAAGCTCGCCAGCTGATTTGTTGGCACCGCGCTTGTCAGCACCCCGCTAACAATGTCGAACAGCACTTAAGCTGCACTTGCTCAGCCAACACCAGCCAGCTCGCAACAATGGCGCCGAGGAGACCGGCCCCAAGTTTTGGGGATGCAGACCTGTAGAGGCTCCTAATTGCAGTGGAGGCCAGGAGAGATGTCCTGTTCCCCGGAGGGTCCTGGAGGGTCAGCCAAAGGACAGCCAGTGCTGCCTGGTAGGAGGTGGAGATGGCCGGAACATGACCAGGTGGACTGGCCTTCAGTGCAGGGAAAAGGTCAATGATCTACACTGGGAGCAGAAGTGAGGAGGCACCAAAGCCCCCCCAACCCCCTACCCGGGACCTTCCTGCCCCATGTAGGCACCCATCCCCCTGACTCTCTATGTGACCCCCAACACTTCCTCCACCACCTTCCCCCTTCAAACCCCCACAACCATCCCTTCACAGCCCCCTTCCCACCACTGTGAACCACGCATGTGGCTAATGATGCCCTCTCTCTGTGTCTCCACAGCAAACACTCTCGCACAATCGCCGGGAGAGGGCCCTGACTGGCAGAGGCGTGTCACCTCCTTCGAGGGACAGGCCCTGGAGGTGACTGGTGTGGCTGAGGACAGAGCGGTCACCCATGTGGAGATTGGTGGATGCTGCGGAGGTGAGGAACCACCAGGCTCCACCCGGAGGACCTGTCAAATGTGAGTTATTATTGCCTTACTGACTGACCCACCCTTCCCACTGACCACATGTCCATTCTCCCGCAGATCCTCCAGCTGATGGCGCCAGCCCATCTGAGGTGCTGCCCTCTGAAGCCTCCCGGGAGAATACCTCAAAGGGAGCTCTGAGGAAGACACAATCAAGGCATCACAGCTGTCAACCTCATCCTTCATCAACACAGATACACTCACCTCAGTGGGAAATGTTAGTGGTCAGGCTTCTGGGGCACAATCTGATGAGCACCATGTAATGATATGTATAGTGCCAGTATGGCAAAGGGTTAACATCTGAAACTATGTGTAAATCAAACACTAGATGGTGTTACTAATTCACTGTATATAAGACAGCATCTCTAGGAATTCTGGGAGAAGCTGAAGAGAACATGATGAGAGCAGAGTGAGTATTGAATGTAGAAATATAGCACACGGTCAAGTCATATTGTCGTTTAATAGTTAGATAGAATATTGATTGCTGTACTACAGATTTAGTATCCTTAGTTTAATATCTGTAGCTCAGTAGAGTGTGCAAACTTCATTTGGTTTAGTGGTGTATAATAAATTTGTTTGGATTCAAACTTCTGATTTTTATATTCTTTGTCAACATTACATATCTGGCTATCTTGCAGGAAAAGGCAAGGAACATAACATTGGATCAGGATACTGCTGAAGTTATTCAGATAGATTAGTTAGGATCTAGCTAACAAAAAACTGGCACGCAACTCAGACTTCGAATAACAGACTGGTTACAGACTTGCTCCTGCAAAACACAGAAGGATCCCGAACTCATGGAGAAAGTTTAATCTCTACGGCAGCTCAGGATATCTGGTAAACTGAATGTAAACTGAAAAGATAGCCAGGAGGGAACTGAAGAAAGGGATTAGGAGAGCTAAGAGAGGGCATGAACAATCTTTGGCGGGTAGGATCAAGGAAAACCCCAAGGCCTTTTACACATATGTGAGAAATATGAGAATGACTAGAGCGAGGGTAGGTCCGATCAAGGACAGTAGCGGGAGATTGTGTATTGAGTCTGAAGAGATAGGAGAGGTCTTGAATGAGTACTTTTCTTCTGTATTTACAAATGAGAGGGGCGATATTGTTGGAGAGGACAGTGTGAAACAGATTGGTAAGCTCGAGGAAATACTTGTTAGGAAGGAAGATGTGTTGGACATTTTGAAAAACTTGAGGATAGACAAGTCCCCCGGGCCTGACGGGATATATCCAAGGATTCTATGGGAAGCAAGAGATGAAATTGCAGAGCCGTTGGCAATGATCTTTTTGTCCTCACTGTCAACAGGGGTGGTACCAGGGGATTGGAGAGTGGCGAATGTCGTGCCCCTGTTCAAAAAAGGAACTAGGGATAACCCTGGGAATTACAGGCCAATTAGTCTTACTTCGGTGATAGGCAAAGTCATGGAAAGGGTACTGAAGGATAGGATTTCTGAGCATCTGGAAAGACACTGCTTGATTAGGGATAGTCAGCATGGATTTGTGAGGGGTAGGTCTTGCCTTACAAATCTTATTGAATTCTTTGAGGAGGTGACCAAGCATGTGGATGAAGGTAAAGCAGTGGATGTAGTGTACATGGATTTTAGTAAGGCATTTGATAAAGTTCCCCATGGTAGGCTTCTGCACAAAGTAAGGAAGCATGGGATAGTGGGAAATTTGGCCAGTTGGATAACGAACTGGCTAACCGATAGAAGTCAGAGAGTGGTGGTGGATGGCAAATATTCAGCCTGGATCCCAGTTACCAGTGGTGTACCGCAGGGATCAGTTCTGGGTCCTCTGCTGTTTGTGATTTTCATTAATGACTTGGATGAGGGAGTTGAAGGGTGGGTCAGTAAATTTGCAGACGATACGAAGATTGGTGGAGTTGTGGATAGTAAGGAGGGCTGTTGTCGGCTGCAAAGAGGCATAGATAGGATGCAGAGCTGGGCTGAGAAGTGGCAGATGGAGTTTAACCCTGAAAAGTGTGAGGTTGTCCATTTTGGTAGGACAAATATGAATGCGGAATACAGGGTTAACGGTCGAGTTCTTGGCATTGTGGAGGAGCAGAGAGACCTTGGGGTCTATGTTCATACATCTTTGAAAGTTGCCACTCAAGTGGATAGAGCTGTGAAGAAGGCCTATGGTGTGCTCGCGTTCATTAACAGAGGGATTGAATTTAAGAGCCATGAGGTGATGATGCAGCTGTACAAAACTTTGGTAAGGCCACATTTGGAGTACTGTGTGCAGTTCTGGTCGCCTCATTTTAGGAAGGATGTGGAAGCTCTGGAAAAGGTGCAAAGAAGATTTACCAGGATGTTGCCTGGAATGGAGAGTAGGTCTTACGAGGAAAGATTGAGGGTGCTAGGCCTTTTCTCATTAGAGCGGAGAAGGATGAGGGGCGACTTGATAGAGGTTTATAAGATGATCAGGGGAATAGATAGAGTAGACAGTCAGAGACTTTTTCCCCAGGTGGAACACACCATTACAAGGGGACATAAATTTAAGGTGAAAGGTGGAAGATATAGGAGGGATATCAGAGGTAGGTTCTTTACCCAGAGAGTAGTGGGGGCATGGAATGCACTGCCTGTGGAAGTAGTTGAGTCGGAAACATTAGGGACCTTCAAGCAGCTGTTGGATAGGTACATGGATTACGGGAAAATGATATAGTGTAGATTTATTTGTTCTTAAGGGCAGCACGGTAGCATTGTGGATAGCACAATTGCTTCACAGATCCATGGTCCCAGGTTCGATTCCGGCTTGGGTCATTGTCTGTGCGGAGTCTGCACGTCCTCCCCGTGTCTCCGTGGGTTTCCTCCGGGTGCTCCGGTTTCCTCCCACAGTCCAAAGATGTGCGGGTTAGGTGAATTGGCCAATGATAAATTGCCCTTAATGTCCAAATTGCCCTTGGTGTTGGGTGGAGGTGTTGAGTTTGGGTAGGGTGCTCTTTCCAAGAGCTGGTGCAGACTCAAAGGGCCGAATGGCCTTCTTCTGCACTGTAAATTCAATGATAATCTATGATTAATCTAGGACAAAGGTTCGGCACAACATCGTGGGCCGAAGGGCCTGTTCTGTGCTGTATTTTCTATGTTCTATGTAAACAACATTTTTAGCCATATCTATCTGTATCTGATTTAGACAATGCGAGTGATAATCAGAAACTAGCATTATTCTTAACGATGGCTGGTCCACAAGCCATAGAACTGTATAACTCATTTCAATTCACAATGGATGAAGATAAAACTAAATATAATGTTGTCATAGAGAGATTTGATCTGCACTGCAAGACTCAAATAAATGAAACATGTGAAAGATTTATCTTTAAGAAAAGGGTGCAAAAAGATTGGGAATCTATTGATTGCTCCATAACAGATTTAAAACTCAAAGCTCAAACATGTAATTTCTCCATATTATCTGACTCTATGATCAGAGACCAGATTGTCTTTGGAAACGTAGATGAAAAACTCAGGGAACGTTTGCTAAGACAAAAAGATCTGAAGCTAGAAAACGCTATTGAAATGTGTCGAGTGCATGAATGGTCTAAAAGTCAGTATTCTGAGATTCTGAATAAAGAAAAGGGTGCGAAAATGAGCCTCGAGACCTACTGCGTTGGAGCTGTGGCGCAGTTCAGACAAATGCGCGTTTCGGACGGCAGCCATGTTGCTCACGCACATTCCCGACCTCCACATGCGCACTTCACCAAAAGACGCGAGACGGAAGAAGACTGTTCTACGCATGCACGAAGACACTTTGCACGTGACGAAAGAAACGTCATGACAGATGGACGCTGTGGACACAACCACCCACATAAAAAAATGGCCTGCACTTGGAAAACCTTGCTCAAAATGTTGCAAACTGAACCACTTTTCTGTGCAATGCAGAACTTTACTTAAAGCAACATAATTTAAACCTGCAAATCGACCGAAGACAGACATGAACATAAGAGGTGTAGACACGATGGAAGAAACCTAAAAAAGTGATAACTCTGGCAATGATCTTGATGCTTATTGCTTCGAAGATTCCTTCTTTGTAGGCATAATTGAAAAAATTGATGCGACTATAGATGTTTCATCTCCTCCTCAAATAGTACAATCTATTAACACGGAATCCGAATGGAACACACTGCTTCAAGTAAATGGTTCTGCAATAATTTTGAAGCTAGATACAGGAGCTTCTGCAAACTTGATAAACACAAATGACCTTTCGTAACTTAGTCAACCTCCGAAAATACAGAAAACAGATTGTCAATTGCATGATTATAATGGCAACGCAATCACCTCATTGGGATGGTGCTATTTTGTTATGACAAATCACGACACCGTCATCTCCTTACGATTTGAAATTGTTGAATCCAGCAGATCTTCTCCCATAGGTGTACAAGCCTGTCAGGATCTTCACCTAGTACATAGAATTTAGAGCACAAGTTCACCCCCTCCACCTGTTCAGGAAGATATTCAAGAAATTCTTGATCGATATCCTCACGTTTTTGAAGGCATGTGTTCTCTTCCATTTCTATATAAAATACAATTGAAACCAAATGCCAAACCAGTGGTCCACCCTCCCAGAAGAATTCCTGCCCCGCTTCGTGAAAGATTAAAACAAGAACTTGCACGTATGCAAAAACTTGGCATAATCTCCAAGGTTACAGCACTGACTGATTGGGTCAGTTCGATGGTGTGCGCAAGAGACCATCTGGAGAATTAAGACTCTGCATCGATCCAAAAGATCTAAATAAAAATATAAAGCGTGAACATTATCCAACACCCTAGCGTGAAGAGATCACCAGCAAAATGGCGAGTGTAAAAATTTTCTCTAAACTGGATGCGTCCAGAGGATTTTGGCAAATGCAGTTAGGTGACACAAGCAAGAAATTATATATGTTCAACACACCATTTGGTCGATACTGTTTCAGAATGCCATTTGGTATTATTTCAGCATCGGAGATATTTTATCGTGCGATGGAACAAATGACTGAAGGTATTGATGAAGTACGAGTTTGCATGGATGATATCATCGTCTGGATATCTACATGTGAAGAGCATAATGCAAGGCTATTGCAAGTCTTCCAAAGGATACACAAATTTGGTTTAAATCTAAACAGAGCAAAATGCAATTGTGGTATCTGCACCCGTGCCAACTTACTCAGTGTCTAATTGTTTGGCCTTACGGGCCCTTTGACTACGTCTACGTGGTTCCCCAGACGGTACAGCAGAACTGGAGGTGGACTCCTGTGATTCCTGCCCTCTGACACGGGATCCCTTTGGCGGCCGTTTCCTGGGGCGTCCTGGCCTAGATGGGCCAGGCTGCGGCCCGGGCGACTGGGATGGCGAGCTGCCAGCCTGTCCTGCCCGTTGCCCACCCGATGCACATGGGACGGAAGGGGGGGAGTCCGAGGTGTCGCGGTGTACCGGGACCTCCCCTACAGGGGGAGCCGGGACGGACCACACCACCTCCTCCTCCCTCGGGGTGCCCGATGGCCCCCAGGCCTCTACATGGGTGGGGGATGCGAACGGACTGGACATCCGACGCCCCCCCCGACATCTGGCGCTGCCAGTCCTGGAGGCCCGTGCTGGTATCGACAGGGGTCTGCAGGTTTGCAGCCATGGAGCCCAGGGGATTGGCAAACCCTGTCTGTGACTGTGCGATTCCGGCTCGCACATGGCCAATGGCGCCGATGCCCTCAGCGATGGCCTGCTGAGACTGGGCCATGGACTGCTGAGACTGGGCTATGGCCTGCAGAGACTGGGCCATGGCGTTGAGCGCCTCTGCCATGTGGTGCTGGCACTGGCTCATGGCCTCCTGTGAGAGGGCAGCCATGTCCTGGGCCACAGGCGCCGCCTGCACGGAAAGCCCCAGGCCTCGCAAACCGTTCCCTATGTCTGACACCGTCGCACCCATTGCCTCCACCGCGGATGCCACCCGTGCGGTGTCGGCCTGGGTGGCACGTATGACCGGCACCACTCCCAGCTCCTGGACGCGGGTGGACTCCTCCACCTGCGACTGCAGCCGCCGCAAGCCGCCCGTCACCCTCTTCGCTCGTCTCCGGGTCGGTGGTTGCATCGGATCTATGGGTGGGTGTGGCAACTCCAGGAACCCGGGATCCATCTGGGCGGCAGATGTTCGCTTGGGCTGGGCTGCCCTCCGACCGCCCGGCCCCTCTGCTGCTCCTACCTCCACCTGCTGTACCGGGACGGCTGTGTTGTGCGCACCAGTGAGTGTACCAGACGCCTCATCACTAAAGTGCCCAACCGAGGCGAGTGTTTCTGCGATGGTGGAGGGTGTTGGTGACAGCAGTGGCGTTGTGTCGTGCTCTTCGTCCCACTCTGAGTCCATGGCACTTTGGGGTGGGGGTTCGTCTCCACCCATCCACTCTGTGTCATTTTCCGGTATTTCGTCTTCCTGGGTAGTGCTGTCCCGGGTAGGGGTGTCCCGGGTAGGGGTGTCCTGGGTAGGGGTGTCCTGGGTAGTGGTGTTCTGGCTCGGCTGTGACGGGGGCCTGTGGCTGCCCCTCTCGTCGCGGGGTGGCACACGCCTGCGTCATCTCACCCGCACGTGACGGGGGCGTCGTCTCCCTGTTGCTCCAGGTCTCTCCATCTCCCGTGGTCTCCAAGGGACATCCTGCGGGCGTCGCATGCCGGAGGGTCCGGGTCTCTCCGTCTCCCGTGGTGTGCGAGGGGCATCCTGCAGGCGTCGCATGCTGGAGGGTCCGTGTCTCTCCGTCTCCCGTGGTGTGCGAGGGGCATCCTGCGGGCGTCGCATGCCGGAGGAGGGGGGATATGGGGGAGGGGGGGATATGGGGGATATGGGGGAGGGGGCATATGGGGGATATGGGGGAAGGGGGGATATGGGGGAGGGGGATATGGGGGAGGGGGGATATGGGGGATATGGGGAGGGGTGATATGGGGAGGGGGGATATTGTGGTGGGGGGATATGGGGGAGGGGGGATATGGGGGATGTGGGGGAGGGGGATATGGGGAACCGGGGATATGGGGAGGGGGCTATGGGGGATATGGAAAGGGGGATATGGGGGATATGGGGGAGGGGGGATATGGGGGAGGGGGGAGGGGGATATGGGATGGGGGGATATGGGTCGGGGGGATATGGGAGATATGGGGAGGGGGGTTATGGGGAGGGGTGATATGGGGGAGGGGGGATATGGGGGAGGGGGGATATGGGGAGGGGGGATATGGTGGAGGGTGGATATGGGGGAGGGGGGATATGGGGGATATGGGGGAGGGGGGATATGGGTGATATGGGAGGGGGATATGGGGGAGGGGGGATATGGGGGCTATGGGGGAAGAAGATATGGGGAGGTGGGATATGGGGGATATGGGGGAGGGGGGATATGGGGGATATGGGGGAGGGGGGATATGGGGGAGGGGGGATATGGGGAGGGGGATATGGGGGAGGGGATATGGGGAGGGGGATATGGGGGAGGGGGGATATGGGAGATATGGGGAGGGGGCTAATGGGGAGGGGTGATATGGGGGAGGGGGGATATGGGGGAGGGGGATATGGGGAGGGGGATATGGTGGAGGGTGGATATGGGGGAGGGGGGATATGGGGGATATGGGGGAGGGGGGATATGGGTGATATGGGAGGGGGATATGGGGGAGGGGGGATATGGGGGCTATGGGGGAAGAAGATATGGGGAGGTGGGATATGGGGGATATGGGGGAGGGGGGATATGGGGGATATGGGGGAGGGGGGATATGGGGGAGGGGGGATATGTGGAGGGGGTTATGGGGAGGAGGGATATGGGGAGGGGGATATGGGGAGGTGGGATATGTGGGAGCGGGGATATGGGGAGGGGGATATTGGGGATATGGGGGAGGAGGGATATGGGGGATATGGGGAGGGGGGATATGTGGGAGGGGGGATATGGGGAGGAGGGATATGGGGAGGGGGATATGGGGAGGTGGGATATGTGGGAGCGGGGATATGGGGAGGGGGATATTGGGGATATGGGGGAGGAGGGATATGGGTGATATGGGGAGGGGGATATGGGGGAGGGGGGATATGGTGAGGGGGGATATGGGGGAGGGGAATATGGGGGAGGGGGGATATGGGGGATATGGGGCAGGGGGTATATGGGGAATATGGGGGAGGGGGGATATGGGGGAGGGGGATATGGGGAGGGGGATATGGGGGAGGGAGATATGGGGTCTATGGGGAGGGGGATATGGGGAGGGGGGATATGGGGAGAGGGGATATGGGGGATATGGGGAGGAGGGATATGGGGGAGGGGGGATATGGGGAGGAGGGATATGGGGGGATATGGGGGAGGGGGATATAGGGGAGGGGGGGTATGGGGGAGGGGGATATGGGGAGGGTGGATATGAGGGATATGGGGAGGGGGATATGGGGAGGGGCGATATGGGGAGAGGGGGATATGGGGGAGGGGGAATATGGGGGGTATGGGGGAGGGGGGATATGGGGGATGGGGATATGGGGGATATGGGGAGGGGGATATGGGGAGGGGGGATACGGGCGAGGGGGGATATGGGGGATATGGGTAGGGGGGATATGGGGGAGTGGGGATATGGGGGTATGGGGGAGAGGGGATATGGGGGATATGGGGGAGGGGGTATGGGAAGGGGGGATATGGGGGAGGGGGGATATGGGGGATATGGGGAGGGGGGATTTGGGGAGGGGGGATATGGAGTAGGGGGAAATGGGGAGGGGGGATTTGGGGGTGGGGGGATATGGGGAGGGGGATATGGGGGAGGGGGTATGGGGGAGGGGGGATATGGGGAGGTGGGATATGGGGATATGGGGAGGGGGATGTGGGGGATATGGTGGAGGGGGGATATGGGGGATATGGGGAGGGGGGATATGTGGGAGAGGGGGATATGGGGGATATGGGGAGGGCGGATATGGGGGATATGGGGAGGGGGATATGGGTGAGGGGGATATGGGTGAGGGGGATATGGGGAGGGGGTATATGGGGAGGGTGGATATGGGGAAGGGGGGTATGGGGGCTATGGGGGGGATATGAGGGATATGAGGAGGGGGGATATGGGGGGATATGGGAGAGGGGGGATATGGGGGAGGGGGATATGGGGGAGGGGGGATTATGGGGGCGGATGGGATATGGGGGGATATGGGGGAGGGGGGATATAGGGAGGGGGATATGGGGAGGGGGGATATGGGGGAGGGGAGATATGGGGAGGGGGATATGGGGGGATATGGGGAGGGGGGATATGGGGGAGGGGGGATATGGGGGAGGGGGGATATGGGGGAGGGGGGATATGGGGGATATGGGGGAGGGGGGATATGGGGGAGGGGGGATATGGGGATATGGGGGGAGGGGGATATGGGGGAGGGGGATATGGGGAGGGGGGATATGGGGAGGGGGGATATGGGGGAGGGGGGATATGGGGTATATGGGGGAAGGGGAATATGGGGAGGGGGATATGGGGATATGGGGAGGGGGATATGGGGAGGGGATATATTAGGAAGGGGGATATTGGGGATATGGTGGAGGGGGGATATGGGGTATATGGGGAGGGGGGATATGGGGGATATGGGGGAAGGGGGATATGGGGGAGGGGGGATATGGGGGATATGGGGGAGGGGGGATATGGGGGAGTGAGGGATATGGGGGAGGGGGGATATGGGGGATATGTGGGAGGGGGGATATGCTGGAGGGGGATATGGGGGAGGGGGGATATGGGGGATGGGGATATGGATATTGGGCGGGGGGGAGGCTCATCCTGCCTGAGGTCGTTTACCTTCTTGTGGCACTGTGTGCCTGTCCGTGGTGTCAGGGCCGCAGCGGTGACGGCCTCTGCCACCTCCCTCCACAGACGCTGGCTGTGGCGTGGGGCAACTCTGCGGCCGTGCCCAGGATACAGGGCCTGCCTCCTCTGCTCCACTGCATTCAGGAGCGCCTCCACATCCCGTGACTGGAACCTCGGGGCTGAGCGGCGGCCGGCCATCCGGTTGGGTGTTCTGGTTGGGTGTTCTGGTCGGGTGGGGGGGGAGCAGCGCGTCCTTATGATCCATCACACCGTGCGGCGTGTATGATGCAGCACAGCGTGAACCACGTGAGCAAGCGCGGATCCCGTCACGTCGCTGCTAGCCCATTTCGGGCCGGAGACTTCGCGACGATTTTTGCGGCGTGACACAAGTCGGATTTGCGCCGTTTTCTGCGCCGATCGGCGGACTTTTCGCCCAGGATTGCTGCCATACAGACTATGACAGTCCCAGAGGACAAGAAAGCAGTGTTGAGATTCCGATGTATTGCAAATTTGCTTGGAAAGTTCATTCTAAACCTCTCTTCCAGAACTACAGCTTTGCGACGTCTCATCAAGAAATCTACTCCATTCTCAGGGACTGATGAGCACCAAACAGAATGGATGGATCTAAAGTCATAATTGACTACTGCACCTGTTCTTTCCTTCTTTGACTCTGATAGAGAAACAAAAATCTCAACAGATGCAAGTCAAAGTGGAATTGGAGCAGTTCTTCTACAAAGAGATGATGCCTTTGTGGACACCATTTGCTTATGCATCGCGATCAATGACACCTACTGAACAAAGGTATGCCCAGATAGAAAAAGAATGTTTAGGCCTACTTACTGGAAACCTCAAGTTTCACGACTGTGTACATGGCCTACCAACATTCACAATTGAGACTGATCATTGACCACTTGTTCACATTATTCACAAAGATTTGAATGACATGACTCCTAGATTACAGAGTATACTTATGAAGTTACGTCGATATCATCTTCAACTTGTCTATACTCCAGGAAAAGATTTGATAATTGCTGATGCGTTATCTCGTTCTGTCAACTCAGAAGAACGACCACCAGAGTTCATTCAGCACATTGAAGCTCAAGTGCAGCTTCGAGCTGAAACCTTACCTGCGTCAGATGACAAACGTAAACTCATTAGAGATGAGACCATTAAAGATCCAATGTTGCAATGTGTCATTAACTATTTAAATGATGGTTGGCACAAAGCACACTGTTCCAAATACAGAAACGTTCAAGCTGAATTCACAGTTGTTGATGTTTTTTTTACTCCGTATCAATCGCATAGTGATTCCTATGACACTTAAGACCAATAATACTACAACAAATATATGAAGGTCATCTAGGCATAGAGAATTGCAAAAGAAGAGCGAGACAGACAGTATATTGGCCACGCATCAACAAAGACATCATTATCCTGATTCTTGAGTGTGAAACATGTCAACGCAACCCCCAACGGAGTCTCTGGGCGAGCACTCAGAGACTGCGCAGACCAGCTGGCGAGTGTGTTCGCAGATATCTTCACCACCTCACTCCTCTGCTCTGAGGTCCCCACCTCCTTTAAGAAGGCCACCATAATACCAGTACCAAAGAAGAACAAGGTAGCCTGTCTCAACGACTATCGAGCAGTGGCCCTAACGTCTGTTATCATGAAATGCTTCGAGCGGCTAGTCATGAGACGGATCACTGCCAGCCTCCCAGACGGTCTTGATCCACTGCAGTTTGCCTATCACCGCAATCGGTCCACAGCAGGCGCTATCTCACTAGCTCTGCAATCAACACTCGAACACCTCGACAACAAGGACACCTATGTAAGACTGGTGTTCATAGACTACAGCTCCGCCTTCAACATCATTATCCCGACAAGACTAATAACCAAACTCCACAATCTTGGACTTGACCCCTCCCTGTGCAGCTGGATCCATGACTTCCTCACCAACAGACCGCAATCTATCAGGATAGGCAACAGCACCTCCTCCACAATAGTCCTCAACACCGGAGCCCCACAAGGATGTGTGCTCAGTCCTCTACTGTACTTCCTATACACCCATGACTGTGTGGCAACATTTAACTCCAACTCAATCTATAAGTTTGCAGATGATGCGACTGTGGTGGGCCACATTTCAAACAACACCAAATCAGACTACAGCAGGGAGATAAATCACTTGGTTGCATGGTGTACCGAAAACAACCTCTCTCTAAATGTTGGAAAGACCAAGGAACTGATCATCGACTTCATAAAGCGCAGCACGACAAACACTCCCATCTGCATCATTGGCTCCGAAGTGGAGATGGTCGATAGCTTTAAGTTCCTGGGAGTCACCATCACCAATAGTCTGTCCTGGTCCACTCACGTTAATGCAACAGTCAAGAAAGCCCAACAATGTCTCTACTTCCTGCGGAAGCTAAAGAAATTTGGCATGTCTGCATCGACTCTCACAAACTTTTGCAATAGAGAGCATCCTATCCGGCTGCATTGCAGCTTGGTATGGCAACTGCTCAGTCCAAGATCGCAAGAAACTGCAGACTGTGGTGAACTCAGCCCAACGCATCACAGAAGCTTGCCACCCCCACATTGATTCTGTATACACCTCTCGCTGCCTCAGGAAGGCAGACAGCATTATCAGAGACCCTTCCCACCCAGGCATTGCCTTCTTCCAGACCCTTCCATCAGGTAGAAGGTACAGAAGTCTGAAGACTCGCACATCCAGACATAGGAACAGCTTCGTCCCCACAGCTACAAGACTCCTCAACGACTCCCCCTCGGACTGATCTGTTCCCTGTAAGAATACTATTCACGACGCCCTATGCTGCTCTTGCTCATGTATTTGCTTTGTTTGGCCCCTTGTTCCACACTGTAACCAATCACTGTTTTGTCGATATACCATTTGTCAATGTTCCCTGTTGATTATTCTTGTGTCTACTATGTACGTACTGTGTACGTTCCTCGGCCGCAGAAAAATACTTTTCACTGTACTTCGGTACATGTGACAATAAATCAAATCAAATCAAAATAAAATAAAATCAAACCAAATCAAATCAACTCAATCCAAAGAAACACTTCTACAACATGATCTTGAAAAGACTCCATGGTCAAAAGTTGGAATCGGTTTATTTCACTTCTATGGTTGTAATTGCATTCTAATCATTGATTATTTCTCAAACTATCCTGAAGTTGTCAAATTGTCTGACTTAACTGCTAAATCCATGATCAAGGCTACAAAAGAAATTTTTGCTAAACATGGGATATCGTGCAAAGTCCTGACAGAATTTGCTAAAGCATATAATTTTGCTCACATAACTTCAAGTCCTCTCTATCCACAATCAAATGGGAAAGTTGAAAAAGGGGTTCACATCGTGAAACACCTTTTCAAAAAATCTCTTGATTCTGATTCTGACATGAACCTAGCTTTACTCGATTGCAGAACTACTCCTCTTGCAACTGGTTTATCTCCTGCTCAACTATTGATGAACAGAGCATTAAGAACAACTCTTCCATGCATTAGACTTCCTGATCTAGATCTTCAGCCAGTCATTAAAAAAGTGCAACATCAACAAAGCATTCAGGAGAAATATGACAATCAACATGCAACACCACTGGAACCACTGAACCCTGGTGATCACGTGAGGATTCGTATTCCCGCTGGAGGATGGTCTGCTAATGCTAAGGTAATTCGTCAAGCAGCACCACGCTCATACATGATAGGTGTGTCGAGAACCAGGCGTTAGAACCTGAGGATTCAGGGTAAACCATTTCAGAAAGAGATCAGGGGCGAAATTCTCCGGAAACGGCGCGATGTCCGCCGACTGGCGCCCAAAACGGCGCAAATCAGACGGGCATCGCGCCGCCCCAAAGGTGCGGAATGCTCCGCATCTTTGGGGGCCGAGCCCCAACCATAAGGGGCTAGGTCGGCGCCGGACAAATTTCCACCCCGCCAGCTGGCGGAAAAAGCCTTTGGTGCCCTGCCAGCTGGTGCGGAAATTATATCTCCGGGCGGCGCATGTGCGGGAGCGTCAGCGGTCCCTGACGGCATTCCCGCGCATGCGCAGTGGAGGGAGTCTCTTCTGCCTCTGCCATGGTGGAGACCGTGGCGGAGGCGGAAGGGAAAGAGTGCCCCCACGGCTCAGGCCCGCCCGTGGATCGGTGGGCCCCGATTGCGGGCCAGGCCACCGTGGGGGCACCCCCCGGGGCCAGATCGCCCCGCACCCCCCCAGGACCCCGGTGCTCACCCGCGCCGCCTTGTCCCGCCGGTAAGGTAGGTGGTTTAATTTACGCCAGCAGGACAGGCATTTTAGTGGTGGGACTTCGGCCCATACGGGCCGGAAAATCACGCGGGGGGGCCCGACAACCAGCGCGACGCGATTCCCGCCCCCGCCGGATATCCGGTGCCGGAGACTTCGGCAACTGGCGGGGGCGGGATTCACACCAGCCCCCGGCGATTCTCCGACCCGGCAGGGGGGTCGGAGAATCTCACCCCTGGAGACAGTTCTTCACACAAAGAGTGGTGAGCCTGTGGAATTCATTACCACAGGAAGTAGTTGATGCTAAAACTTTGAATATATTCAAGAGGCGGCTAGGTATAGCACTTGGGGAGAATGGGATCAAAGGTCTTGTGGAGAAAGCAGGATTAGGCTATTGAGTTGGATGATCAGCCATAATGGTGATGAATGGCGGAGCAGGCTCGAAGGGCCAAAAGGCCTCCTGCTGCTCCTATCTTCTATGTATCAATGTAACATTCACACAAGTGACGGTCCGATTGTTCGAAGAAATCGAAGAGTACTTCTAAAAATGTGATCTTCCAGTACGATTTTTCTTGATCTTCAAATGAATGAAAGTTTGTTTCATACTGCATTAACATTTTCTAAGATACCAGAAGACTTCCAGAAGACGTTCAAGACTTCTGACACTCCACTTACTGGATTGAGATCATCCAGAATAAGAAGGAAACTGGACAGGTTCACCCCCTCCACCTGTTCAGGAAGATATTCAAGAAATTCTTGATCGATATCCTCACGTTTTTGAAGGCATGTGTTCTCTTCCATTTCTATATAAAATACAATTGAAACCAAATGCCAAACCAGTGGTCCACCCTCCCAGAAGAATTCCTGCCCCGCTTCGTGAAAGATTAAAACAAGAACTTGCACGTATGCAAAAACTTGGCATAATCTCCAAGGTTACAGCACTGACTGATTGGGTCAGTTCGATGGTGTGCGCAAGAGACCATCTGGAGAATTAAGACTCTGCATCGATCCAAAAGATCTAAATAAAAATATAAAGCGTGAACATTATCCAATACCCTAGCGTGAAGAGATCACCAGCAAAATGGCGAGTGTAAAAATTTTCTCTAAACTGGATGCGTCCAGAGGATTTTGGCAAATGCAGTTAGGTGACACAAGCAAGAAATTATATATGTTCAACACACCATTTGGTCGATACTGTTTCAGAATGCCATTTGGTATTATTTCAGCATCGGAGATATTTTATCGTGCGATGGAACAAATGACTGAAGGTATTGATGAAGTACGAGTTTACATGGATGATATCATCGTCTGGATATCTACATGTGAAGAGCATAATGCAAGGCTATTGCAAGTCTTCCAAAGGATACACAAATTTGGTTTAAATCTAAACAGAGCAAAATGCAATTGTGGTATCTGCACCCGTGCCAACTTACTCAGTGTCTAATTGTTTGGCCTTACGGGCCCTTTGACTACGTCTACGTGGTTCCCCAGACGGTACAGCAGAACTGGAGGTGGACTCCTGTGATTCCTGCCCTCTGACACGGGATCCCTTTGGCGGCCGTTTCCTGGGGCGTCCTGGCCTAGATGGGCCAGGCTGCGGCCCGGGCGACTGGGATGGCGAGCTGCCAGCCTGTCCTGCCCGTTGCCCACCCGATGCACATGGGACGGAAGGGGGGGAGTCCGAGGTGTCGCGGTGTACCGGGACCTCCCCTACAGGGGGAGCCGGGACGGACCACACCACCTCCTCCTCCCTCGGGGTGCCCGATGGCCCCCAGGCCTCTACATGGGTGGGGGATGCGAACGGACTGGACATCCGACGCCCCCCCCGACATCTGGCGCTGCCAGTCCTGGAGGCCCGTGCTGGTATCGACAGGGGTCTGCAGGTTTGCAGCCATGGAGCCCAGGGGATTGGCAAACCCTGTCTGTGACTGTGCGATTCCGGCTCGCACATGGCCAATGGCGCCGATGCCCTCAGCGATGGCCTGCTGAGACTGGGCCATGGACTGCTGAGACTGGGCTATGGCCTGCAGAGACTGGGCCATGGCGTTGAGCGCCTCTGCCATGTGGTGCTGGCACTGGCTCATGGCCTCCTGTGAGAGGGCAGCCATGTCCTGGGCCACAGGCGCCGCCTGCACGGAAAGCCCCAGGCCTCGCAAACCGTTCCCTATGTCTGACACCGTCGCACCCATTGCCTCCACCGCGGATGCCACCCGTGCGGTGTCGGCCTGGGTGGCACGTATGACCGGCACCACTCCCAGCTCCTGGACGCGGGTGGACTCCTCCACCTGCGACTGCAGCCGCCGCAAGCCGCCCGTCACCCTCTTCGCTCGTCTCCGGGTCGGTGGTTGCATCGGATCTATGGGTGGGTGTGGCAACTCCAGGAACCCGGGATCCATCTGGGCGGCAGATGTTCGCTTGGGCTGGGCTGCCCTCCGACCGCCCGGCCCCTCTGAAAATCACGCGGGGGGGCCCGACAACCAGCGCGACGCGATTCCCGCCCCCGCCGGATATCCGGTGCCGGAGACTTCGGCAACTGGCGGGGGCGGGATTCACACCAGCCCCCGGCGATTCTCCGACCCGGCAGGGGGGTCGGAGAATCTCACCCCTGGAGACAGTTCTTCACACAAAGAGTGGTGAGCCTGTGGAATTCATTACCACAGGAAGTAGTTGATGCTAAAACTTTGAATATATTCAAGAGGCGGCTAGGTATAGCACTTGGGGAGAATGGGATCAAAGGTCTTGTGGAGAAAGCAGGATTAGGCTATTGAGTTGGATGATCAGCCATAATGGTGATGAATGGCGGAGCAGGCTCGAAGGGCCAAAAGGCCTCCTGCTGCTCCTATCTTCTATGTATCAATGTAACATTCACACAAGTGACGGTCCGATTGTTCGAAGAAATCGAAGAGTACTTCTAAAAATGTGATCTTCCAGTACGATTTTTCTTGATCTTCAAATGAATGAAAGTTTGTTTCATACGGCATTAACATTTTCTAAGATACCAGAAGACTTCCAGAAGACGTTCAAGACTTCTGACACTCCACTTACTGGATTGAGATCATCCAGAATAAGAAGGAAACTGGACAGGTTTAACTTGTGAAGACTCACAAATGAACTGTTTGATTAATTTTTTTCTTACTCACATGTTAATTTAATGTACATATCATGTATTCTGTGACAATGTTATACATTTTTTTCTTTTAGTCATATGGAAAAGAAATGTCTAAAAAAAGGGGGGATATTATGATATATATAGTGCCAGTATAGTAAAGGGTTAACATCTGAAACTATGTATAAATCAAACACTAAATGGTGTTAATTCACTGTATATAAGGCAGCTCTCTAGGAATTCTGGGAGAAGCTGAAGAGAACATGATGAGAGCAGAGTGAGAATTGAATGTAGAAATATAGCACAAGGTCAAGTCATAGTGTGGCTTAACAGTTCGATAGAATATTGATTGCTGTACTACAGATTCAGTATCATTAGTTTAATATCTGTAGCTCAATAGAGTGTACAAACTTCATTTAGTTTAGTAGTGTATCATAAATTTGTTTTGATTCAAACTTATTTTCATATTCTTTGTCAAAACTACATATCTGTCTATCTTGGAGGAAAAGGCAAGAAATATAACACACCACACTGCTGCTAATGCACATCAGGTAGAGGCAGGAACCCCCAGGAGAGAGACAGCAATCGGAGGTCTTCTGGATCCCAGGATCCAGCTGGGTCCCAGCCGGATGCTGAGCCTTTTGAAGAGGTATTCTCGGAGTTGATGGAAACGATAAGGAGCAGTCAGGACATTCAGAAGGAGATGTCAGTGACACTCCAGAAGATCAATAGCCAATTGGAGGAGTCCCAGAACCTATGTGCAGAGGAGATGTCACTGGCAGTGAGTGGCACTGAGGCCAACACTGCTGGGAGAGTGACCACTGTGGTGAGCCGAGTGCATGATGTTGGCAGCATTACTGAAGGTGTCCAAGGCGCCGCTCAGTTGGTGACGGCCATGCCTGAGAGTCTCGGCAGAATGTCCGCTTCGCTGGGGGATGTTACCCAGTACCAGGCTGACCTTGATGTGGTTCTGCGGGACATGTCCCGCTCTCAGATGGGAATGGCTGATGCGCTGCTGAGCTTGTCCCAGCCGCAGGTGGGCATTGCCGAGGCGCTGCAGAGCATGTCCCAGTCACTGAGGAGCATCACCGAGGGCATCGATACAATGGTGCTGGCATTGGGGAGCCGCCAGGGTTGGCAGAGTCACATCATGCAGGGGCAGCCGGGGCTCGAACCAGCTGCCCCTCCTTCCCAAGGTGAACCTCGGGGCCCTATGGGCACCAACCAGGATGAGGGGGCACTGAATGCCAGACCGGAGCAGTCCCATGGTGTGCAGGTGGTGGCCACCAGCTACCCCGAGTTCCACCCCTCTGATGAGGCCGCATCTGGCAGCCAGCACACGGGACAGGGCGGCAGGGTTGTGCATGTGCCATCGACAAGTGCGTCAGGGCCCTCTGGCCTCAGAGCCCCAGAGGACGCCCTCCAGGGGCATCGAAGACCACAGGACGAGGTAAGCAACTGGTTGTCTCCACTTCAGATGTGCATCCTGGGGACACACCCAGTAGCGGTCGAGCTAGGAAGGCAAAGCACATGGAGGATCACTGAGGGCACCGGGGGGAGAGAGTTGGGGGAGGGAGCAGCACCATCAGGAGAGTGGGGAATTGTAAAACTCAATAAACACCCTTGACCACAAGCAGTATGACGCCTCTGTCACTTTCTTCGCAATGCTGCCTGACCTCCGAAAACTTGGCCCATCTCTCCAAGTATCTCCCCTTCCCCGTGGCACCCACCCACCCACCAGTGGGCGTCCCCGGAACTGGGTCCCATCCCCTGGGCGTTTGGATGTTGGCTGCTGCGTGTATGGTGTTGTCTCATGCAGTGTTCAAGCATAGTGTCCATGCATCAAGGTGTGATTAGGCAAGGCAATGGCCCCCACATGCTACATGACCTGCCCGTCCACGGGAATCCAGTTGGGTTGGGTGAATTATGTGACGTGATCACTTAACCATGATTGCCAATTCCAATGAGCAATGTCCTTCAGCCGCACAGCCAGAGGCCTCGGCAGTCGGTGGGATTTATGGATGGGCAGTGAGGCAGATGGGTAGGGGCTAGGGTTGCCCCCGGAACATGGACACATGATCTAGGGGTTATCATGCTGATGCTGTGAGTGGTCGCCCCCCCAATGCCCCCGCCTCCCATGGTGGCACACCCCTCCAGAGGGTGCCCCTCCACCCAGCTGAGCGCCTTCACCCCCCACGGAGCATTAGGGTGGCAAGCCCAGCACCCCTGGATCTTTGCCTGTGAGCCAAGTTGGCTACTCACCTCCTCAGCTCCCCACAGAAGCCATGATGCCAGGCTCACTTGTTTCAAAAGGAGTACTAATCAGCATGAGCCACTTGCAGGGGAGGCCGTGAATCACGGAAGGCCATTGGATATGGGGTGGCTCCCGGGTATTGTATGGAAATAGGACTTAAGTGGCGAGATCCCGATTTCGCCTAGGGGAGCGGGCCAGTTGCATTGCAAACTGTTTGGCGCCTGGTGCAGTTCTCATTTAATAATAATCTTTATTAATGTCACAAGGAGCCTTACATTAACACTGCAGTGAAGTTGCTGTGAAAGTCCCCTAGTCGCCACACTCCGGTGCCTGTTTGGATACACAGAGGGAGAATTAAGAATGTCCAATTGACCTAACCTCCAATTCGGCCTCTCCCGCTATTCACCGGCTTGGTTTCACTCGAGCAAGAGTGCAACGAGGCTGGTGAATTGCGTCCATATTGTTTATACACCAGGGATTGAGTTGTGAGAAATGTACTCTGTAGCACCGCCAACTGCCGAGAGCTTGGAACTACATCCTTATGGGGAGTTTTAAAAAATGAATTCACGGGATGTGAGCGTCGCTGGCTAGGCCAACGTTTGTTGCCCCTACCTATTTGCCCTTCAGGAGGTGGCGGTGAGCTCCCTTCCTGAACTGCCGTAATCCCTGAGGGGTAGGTAGCATAGTGGTTAGCCCAGTTGCTTCACAGCTCCAATTAAATCGAAATCGGTGTACCCATTAAAATATATATTCCTGCTCGTCTATCCCAAATTACTGACACCAACAGCCCTTAATTCTCTGATTAATGAATTTTCCTCTTTTATATAGAATTCTACAGAATTTACAGCATGCAGCCAGAGTCCAGTGGTTTGTGCTGCAGTTTATGTTCCAAACTTCCTCCACCTGACTTCATTTAACCCTATCAGCAAATCCTTCTGTTTCTCCAGAATTCCCGATTGGATGTATCAGTGTCTTTCTTCTATTTAAGGCTCCTGGTTTTGAACCATTCATAATTGAAAACATTTTCTCTACGTACAAATGGATTTGCTGCAAATTTTATTCCAAAACTTAAGTTTGCATAGAGGCACGGATAGTTTGACAGAGGAGGAGACCATTTACGAATTAGGGAAGCACGGTAGCACAGTGGTTAGCACTGTTGCATTACAGCGCCAAGCTCCCAGGTTCGATTCCCAGCTTGGGTCACTGTCTGTGCGGTGTCTACACGTTCTCCCCGCGTCTGTATGGGTTTCCTCCGGGTGCTCCGGTTTCCTCTCACAGTCCAAAGGTGTGTGGGTGAGGTGGGTTGGCCATGCTAAATTGCCCTTAGTGTCCAAAAAGGTTAAGTGGGGGTTACTGGGTTATGGGAATAGGATAGATATACGGGCTTGAGTAGGGTGTTCTTTGTAAGGGTCGGTGCAGACTCGATGGGCCGAATGGCCTCCTTCTGCAATATAAATTCTATGACTGGTGCTGTTAGGGAGGGAATCCACAATTTTGACCAAGCACCGTGAAGAAATGGCGATATATTTGCAACTCAGGGAGGTGAGTGACTTGGAGGGGAACCTCCAGGTGATGTGGTTCCCAGGTATCTGCTGCACTTGTCCTTCTAGATGGTAGTGTTCGTGGGTTTGGAAGGTGCTGGCCAAGAAACCTTCGTCCATTACCGCAGTGCGTCTTGTAGATGGTACACACGGCTGCCACTGTTCGTCGACGGTGGAGGGTTTGAATGTTTGTGGAGGGGGAGCAATCAAGTGGGCTGTGTCGTACTGGATGGTGTCGAGCTTCTTGAATGTTGTTGGAGCTGCACTCATCCAGGCAAGTGGAGAGTATTCCATTACACTCCTGACTTTTGCCTTGTAGATGGCGGACAGGCTTTGGATAGTCAGGTGGTGAGTTACTCGCTGTAGGATTCCTAGTCTTTGTCCTGCTCTTGCAGCCACAGTATTTATATGGTTGTTCCAGTTCAGTTTCTGATCAAGGGTAACCCCCAGGATGTTGCTAGTAGCGGATTCAGCAATGGTAATGCCACTGAATGTCAAGGGGCAATGGTTAGATCCTCTCTTGCCGGAAACGATCATTGTCTGAAACTTGTGTGGCGTGAATGTAACTTGCCACTTGTCAACCCAAGCCTGAATATGGCCCAGGTCTTGCAGCATTTGGACACAGACTGCTTCATTATCTGTGGAATGGCGAATGGTGCTGAACATTGTGCAGTCATCCGCAAACATCCCCACTTCTGATGTTATGATGGAAAGGAGGTCATTGATATAGCAGCTGAAGATGGTTGAGCCTGAGGAACTCCTGGAGTGAAGCCCTGGAACTGAGCAGATTGGCCTCCAACCACCACAACCATCTCTCTTTGTGCCACGTATGACTCCAACCAGTACAGCGTTTTCCACCTGATTCCCATTGACTCCAGTTTTGTTCGGGCTCCTTGATGCCAAACTGGGTCACATGCTGCCTTGATGTCAAGGGAAGTCACTCTCATCTCACCTCCAGCGTTCAGCTCTTTTGGGCAGTGGAATCAGCAGATTTTGCCTCAGAGTAAACCAACCTTGCAGTAATGTTGGAGCTCAGACTGGTGTTAGCCCCCTTCTTTGCAAATACAAAGGGCCGATCAACAATGTTTTGGCCTTCACCTATATGGCAGGCATGATTTTCCAGCTGGGAATGAGCTTACACTCTTGCCTGCCTTATTGGAAGGT
The DNA here is from genome assembly GCF_047496885.1 of Scyliorhinus torazame. Lineage (NCBI taxonomy): Eukaryota > Metazoa > Chordata > Chondrichthyes > Carcharhiniformes > Scyliorhinidae > Scyliorhinus > Scyliorhinus torazame. The sequence goes on from NC_092707.1 coordinate 62,428,993, forward strand.
TCAGAGTTTATATTGCCCCTACAAAAACGGGACGGCACAGGCAAATTTCTAGGTCTTTCTGTTTACAAAGGCAATTTCCATGTTAGCTAAAATTGTGGTAATGATAAATTGGATAGGAACTGCATGCATAATTTTTAATAATATAGCGAGAAATGGATACTTGCTAAATAAAGCAATGATTCATTTATTGTACCTGGATGGGTAACACACTGAGTGAGTTCCGATCCCTGGTCCAATGCTGCACTGTGTGTTTGACATTATCATGCATATACTGCAGATAACTTTTAATAAGCCATTTCTCATTTCTTCACGGAGAGGGAGAGATCCTCAACATGACATATTCACGTGGCCTGATGACAATTTTCTAGCTAACCTCTCAAGAGAATCCCTGCACAAAGCCTGGACTTAAATAGTTAGCAACCAACAGCTGCTGAATTTCAAATTGTAGTAATGGATCACTTTGTTCATTGAAACTGATAGGAAGTAGCAGTATATTGGCGAGGTGCTGAGATAACTAACAAAGCACCATTACTTTCTGGGGAATCAGCCAGCAGCAGGAATCTTTGGAGGAATCATAAAAAACGATTCCATTCTCCTTTCATAAAATTAAGCAGAGATTTGGAGGACATTTTCACCCCGGTGGGAGGAAATGTGTTTGCTTGTGGAAGTGCCAATTAGGCTGTTTAGCTTTCTCCTCAAACAGGGATGTTGGAAACATAACTTTGGGCCACATGTGATCCCTCCCACAACCCCTGTCACACATATCCTTTACAGAGCAGCATGGTAGCATAGTGGTTAGCATAATTGCTTCACAGCTCCAGGGTTACAGGTTCGATTCCCGGCTTGGGTCACTGTCTGTGCGGAGTCTGCACATTCTTCCCGTGTGTGCGTGGGTTTCCTCCGGGTGCTCCGGTTTTCTCCCACAGTCCAAAGATGCGCAGGTTAGGTGGATTGGCCCTGTTAAATTGCCCTTATTGTCCAAAATTGCCCTGAGTGTCCAAAATTGCCCTTAGTGTTGGGTGGGGTTACTGGGTTATGGGGATAGGGTGGAGGTGTGGGCTTGGGTAGGGTGCTCTTTCCAAGAGCTGGTGCAGACTCGATGGGCCAAATGGCCCCCTTCTGCACTGTAAATTCGCTGAAATTCTACTTTGTACTTAACTGGTCTGATCTGATTGAATTTTGTGAGGTTTGATAAATACTTTTTTAATAGGATGGTCAGATAAGTTGTGGGCATGAGTTAAGAGCGTCTAGAAAGTTTGCTTCGTCTGGAAGGGTTAGAACGCTTAAAATCAGGCTTGAGAGGCTGCTGTTAACTCTTCAAAGTCTATTTAGATCGACAGTTCTACACTCCATAAGCCCCAAATATGGGTAGCCATTAGCCTGTTAAATATTTCATGTGATTCAACGAGATTCGGACAGTTAAGAGCACAGAGGTAACAATGGTTTTATGATGTCAGTTGAAGAAATCTGATGAAAGGGGTTATGTTGGATTTCAAAAACAGATTATGGCACAAAATTGATATAATATAATAATCTTTATTGTCACAAGTGGGCTGCAATGAAGTTACTGTGAAAAGCCCCTGCATTCCGGCGGCTGTTTGGGTACACAGGGGGAGAATTCAGAATGTCCAAATTTTGAGACTTGTGGGAGGAAACCGGAGCACCCGGAGGAAACCCACGCAGACACGGGGAGAATGTGCAGACACCGCACAGACCCAAGCTGAGAATCGAACCTGGGAGCTTGGCGCTGTAATGCAATAGTGCTAACCACTGTGCTACCGTGCTTCCCTAATTCGTAAATGGTCTCCTCCTCTGTCAAACTATTCGTGCCTCTATGCAAACTTAAGTTTTGGAATAAAATTTGCAGCAAATCCATTTGTACGTAAAGAAAATGTTTTCAATTATGAATGGTTCAAAACCAGGAGCCTTAAATATAAGAAAGACACTGATACATCCAATCGGGAATTCTGGAGAAACAGAAGGATTTGCTGATAGGGTTAAATTAAGTCAGGTGGAGGAAGTTTGGAACATAAACTGCAGCACAAACCACTGGACTCTGGCTGCATGCTGTAAATTCTGTAGAATTCTATATAAAAGAGGAAAATTCATTAATCAGAGAATTAAGGGCTGTTGGTGTCAGCAATTTGGGATAGACGAGCAGGAATATATATTTTAATGGGTACACCGATTTCAGTTTAATTGTTGCCCTTCAAAGCTCCATGAAGTGCACCCATGTGACTCAGATACAAAGGTTGGTCACTCAAATCAGAGTTCTTTCAATGAAAGTTGTTTTCCCCAGTAGATAATAACCCACAATAGTGTCCAATTAGTCTACTCTGCCTGTTGTGGACAGAAGTCAACCAAGTGAAAGCTTATCTCCAGAGAGGTTATTCATTGCTGCAAATTCCTCAAAGATCAAGCTGTATGTGTAACAGGAGCAATGTTGCAATACAAGGATGGTAATTAAGGACCACCCAGTCCCTTTCTCAAGGTGTCTCCTCGAAAGGTGAGGAAAACTAATGGCAAAAGGATACACATCTGGGAGGCAGTGAATTGTGTCCTCTTGTCTCTGTGTGCACATGCATTGAGGGACATAGCAGAAGAGTGCAGCCAAAACTCATTGTAATGAGGACATATATTTAAAACAATTTAGCAGAGTGCTTGCTAAGACCTGGAAATTTAGAACGTTCAAAAGTATATACGTGCTTTCCCAGGGCACAACACAAGCTCAAACAATACTGGTTGAGATAAATAACAATCTGATAAGCAATCCTCCAACATCTCTTCCAAAACTAATCCTGGGTGTTTGGAGGTGCCAATGAGAGCAGTAAAAATACTGTACGCGGATTTATGTTCAAGAAGAACAAACAAATGCTTGAAGGATTCATGATTGGGATAATTAATTTGGCATGTAATGTGCTTTAATAAAGATCCTTGTTTTTAAGAACAAGGATGCATGAAGCTGCAAAAGAAGTTTTATCTTTTCTTTACTCTGAAAACAAAACCATGGGGGTGGCAAGGTGGCACAGTGGTTAGCACTGCTGTCTCACTGCACAAGGGACCCAGGTTAAATTCCAACCTTGGGTGACTGTGTGGAGTGTAGACTTTCTGTTGTGGGCAAAATCTTGGAAAGGTTGAGAAGAGATAGGATGTATAATCATCTGGAAAGGAATAATTTGATTAGAGATAGTCAACACGGTTTTGTGAAGGGTAGGTCGTGCCTCACAAACCTTATTGAGTTCTTTGAGAAGGTGACCAAACAGGTGGATGAGGGTAAAGCAGTTGATGTGGTGTATATGAATTTCAGTAAAGCGTTTGATAAGGTTCCCCACGGTAGGCTACTGCAGAAAATACGGAGGCATGGGATTCAGGGTGATTTAGCAGTTTGGATCAGATATTGGCAAGCTGGAAGAAGACAAAGGGTGGTGGTTGATGGGAAATGTTCAGACTGGAGTCCAGTTACTAGTGGTGTACCACAAGGATCTGTTTTGGGGCCACTGCTGTTTGTCATTTTTATAAATGACCTGGAGGAGGGCATAGAAAGATGGGTGAATAAATTTGCAGATGACGCTAAAGTCGGTGGAGTTGTGGACAGTGCGGAAGGATGTTACAAGTTACAGAGGGACATAGATAAGCTGCAGCGCTGGGCTGAGAGGTGGCAAATGGAGTTTATTGCAGAAAAGTGTGAGGTGATTCATTTTGGAAGGAATAACAGGAAGACTGAGTACTGGGCTAATGGTAAGATTCTTGGCAGTGTGGATGAGCAGAGAGATCTCGGTGTCCATGTACATAGATCCCTGAAAGTTGCCACCCAGGTTGAGAGGGTTGTTAAGAAGGCGTACGATGTGTTAGCTTTTAATGGTAGAGGCATTGAGCTTAGGAGCCATGAGGTCATGTTGCAGCTATACAACACTCTGGTGCGGCTGCATTTGGAGTATTGCGTGCAATTCTGGTCGCCGCATTATAGGAAGGATGTGGAAGCATTGGAAAGGGTGCAGAGGAGATTTACCAGGATGTTGCCTGGTATGGAGAGTAGGTCTTATGAGGAAAGGCTGAGGGACTTGAGGCTGTTTTCATTAGAGAGAAGAAGGTTAAGAGTTGACTTAATTGAAGCATACAAGATGATCAGAGGATTGGATAGGGTGGACAGTGAGAGCCTTTTTCCTTGGATGGTGATGTCTAGCACGAGGGGACATACCTTTAAATTGAGGGGAGATAGATATAAGACAGATGTCAGAGGTAGGTTCTTTACTCAGAGAGTAGTAAGGGTGTGGAATGCCCTGCCTGCAACAGTAGTGGACTCGCCAACACTAAGGGCATTCAAATGATCATTGGATAGACATATGGACGATAAGGGAATAGTGGAGATGGGCTTTAGAGTGGTTTCACAGGTCGGTGCAACATTGAGGGCCGAAGGGCCTGTACTACGCTGTAATGTTCTATGTTCTATGTTCTATGTGTCTGCGTGGGGTTCCGCCGGGTACTCTGGTTGCTTCCACAGTCCACAGTTGTGCAGGTTAGGTGGATTGGCCATGATTAGTTGTCCTTCGTGTCCAAAGATGTGCAGGTTAGGTGATGTTATGGAGTTACGGGGATAGGGTGGGGAAGTGGGCCTAGGTAGGCTGCTCTTTCCCTGCCACGGTGGCACAGTGGTTAGCATTGCTGCCTCACAGCTCCAGGGACCCAGGTTCAAATTGGTCTCGGGTGACTGTTTGGAGTTTGCACTTTCTCCTCGTGTCTGCGTGGGTTTCCTCCGGGACTCCAGTTTCCTCCCACAGTCCGTCCAAAGATGTGCCGGTCGGTGGATTGGCCACGCTAAATTGCCCCTTAGTGTCCAAAAGGTTAGGTGGGGTTACTGGGTTATAGGGATAGGATGTGGGCGTGGGTTTAAGTAGGGCCAGTGAAGACTCCAAGGGCTGGTTGGCCTCCTTCTGCATTGCAGGGATTCTATGATTCTTCTGCACTGTGGGGGTTTACAGCACTGTTTACAGCACAATATCTAAATATTTAATTCCATCCTACAGCTAAAAGAAAATTCTACCTGGAAACATGAAATTACATTAAATTCTGAATGGTTAATTTCTCTTGTAGCAAGTGCTTGTCAGAATCAGGCCATTTTCCAGTATGCTTCAGCTTTTTCTAATCTCACTGGCCTGGATTAGGTTTGCAACACAAGGTTAGTTTAGCTCACTTTAACCATTGTTACTCTTATCATATGTCAAACCCATTTAAATCAATCAACCGTTCCGTATCGGCTAAGGTGTCATTGGCTCATTCTCTTCTGGAAAACCACCACGATCTGACAACTGAGTGTTCTTATTATATTCACTGCCGCCTTAAAGCTCGCGTACATGTTTTCACCATGACAGTCTTGTCAAGTGCAGAAATACGAGGCCAGCCAACCAGACATCTCGCCGGATTTCAGCAGATTATTTGTTTTCGAGAGTGACTTGACTTTAAGAAAATCAACAGCCCAATTTATTTCGAGGAGCCAGTGCTCGAGAGATTCACTGACCCCTGACTTTCTTCAAAGAAGCACATTTGACAATGCCTGGCCCAAGACAGTCAGCAAACAAATTCTGTGCAATTTTGCTCAGTTCAGTGAAAAGGGCAATCCCACCAAAAGGATAAATGCTACCACCGGAGGATAGCCATTGTTCACACCAGCGAAGCCACAATCTGATTTTTGTCTGAATCAATGAGCCTCGACAATACGTATACACTATTTTACAGCTGCAGTGTGCTACACTAGGCCATTGGGTATTGTATTTGATATATTACACTGGGTCAAAAAAAATTTGAGTTTCAGTAGATTTGATGATCTCAAAGGACTTTTCATATGTAAAGAAATGGAAAGGGACAAGAAAAGCTCTTGTGGTGTTTTATTAACTGGAAATATCAGTATTCTGTTAAAAAAGACTTGGGATTTATAACCCCGTCTTACCACTTCCCCATACTTTTCTTTGAACAATGCCACAAGATTTTAAACATGGATAGAGATGTTTTTAAAATGTATTTTTATTAGAGTTTTACATTTTTACAAATAATGCAACAAAGCCTCAAAACCGGCACAGAGCGGCTTGAATAGTTCTCCATATATTAATACAGGAAAAGAGAGGAGGACATCACCGTAGTTGGTCCAGCTTAATCATTATGCCTGGCACCTCCATTTATACAAAACAAAACATTGAAAGGACAAGCGAGAGGAATGGGGGAAAAAGAGGATAAAGCCATGAAAACATCGCCAAATGCCACACATCCTCGCGTGCAGCATGTTAACACCAGTGTTACAAAGCCGATAGAAAATCTTGTACGAGCAAGTGAGACATAACGGGATTTATATATTTGAAATAGGGACCCCGTACATTTCCAATGCATCCGATTTGGAGAATATTTGTTAGGAATTCCAGTGGGATACATCCATTGATAACTTTAAACCAATTCGGAACTGGAGGAGATTTATCATTAATCCAAGAGTAAAGGTTATTCTTCTGTGCTGCAAATGTTCGGATTTTATACAGCCTTTTATTCATTACCGTCAATTATGCTTCTACCTGGAGCCCCAGAATTGAGAACAAATGATCAAATTCTAAGGTTGTTTTGAATATCTTCTCATGTTCTTTAAGTACACCAGACCAGTCGGATTTAGTTTTGACACAGGACCAAACACAATGGACGTGATTTAGCCACCCCGTTGTGCCGAGCGTTGAGTCGGGCACAACAGGTGAATTGCGCTATAGTCCCCAGCCGGGTTCCGTGCTGGGTCGATCACGAGTCAACCGACTCTCTCTGTCTGGTGTGATCTGGATCTCTCCCTCACTGGGCGAGATCCAGATCTGCGTATTTAAATGAGTCAAATGGCTCATTTAAATACCCGGACTCTGGATTGACCTTGCGCCTGGGACTCAACGGCTGTACCTGCGAGGCCTTGTCAGGGCACCGTTTAGTACTGGTCCATACAAATGTGCACCAAGGGGTCTTGCAGGCCTTTGGAGACCCCCGGTCTGTTGGGGACAAGGCAGGGTGGTACCCTAGAATTACCCCTGGTGCCTGGGCACCCATACACTGCCAGCCTGGAACTCTGTCAGTGCAGGGTGCCCAGGTGGCACAGACATGGTGCCAGCAGCAGTGCTAGGCTGGCATTAACAGGGTGCCCAGGTGAAATATAATGGCAGATAATATATTTGGATACGTAAATAAGAAAAGATTTAACAAAGTGGGCATTGATCCTCTAGAAAAGTGTTTTTGAAACTTTTTTTTCCGGGACCCAGTTTTACCAAACAGTTGACCTTCATGACCCACGCCAGCTGATATTTAAGACAAACACCACGTTTGCTTACCTTTAATACAAAAGGAGAGCCTGCTTGGTCCTCACAATCTCACTTGAATCAGGTGCAAAGTAGTGTATTATTCCTTCTGTCTGAATAAAGCTCGTAGTCTTACAGTTAAAGTAGATGCTTTATTGCGAGTTCGTTCTCTCTCCAGCGCTGATACTATGTTACATCTGAGCTGCCTGTCTGTGTCCTGCTCACCAGCTGCCGTTCCTGTGAAGAGTCTGTTGACTTCCTGTTTGTCTATGTATATATACATCACTGGTGCTCCCTCTAGTGGTTACTTAGTTGCAGTGTATTTACATTAACCCCTTGTGTATATACAGTAATGCATATCACGACATCCCCCTTTTTTCTTTTTACATATTTTCTGTACTTTGTTAAAGAAAATTGTACAAAACAGGTAGATAAATGATGATATGTACAAGTTGTGATGATATTGATGATTATACAGTACCAATTAATATTTATGAGTCCAATATTAATTTTAAAAATTTATGAGTCCAAGCTTTATGAATTTGTTTGGTTGAGTTGCTTTCTTCTGTTGTTGAAGTGGTGATGTTGATGTTGTCATTTCTTTGTGAACATCATCAGTGTTCTTGTGTTTAAGTAACCAAGAAGTCATCATGAGGTGTTCAAATCACTTTGTTGTCTGATTTAGACTTTCTTTTCTGTGCTTGCGGTATTGATTCTGGATGTCATCTTTGTTGTCTGACCTGGACTTTTCCCTCTGCTTGCTGTATTGATTCTGTATGTCACCTTTGTTGTCTGGCCTGCACTTTTTTCTGTTTTCAATCTTGCTTTGGCTGCATCTTGTGTAACTTTTCTAGTAAGCTCTCTGAAGTCACCTGGTACCATGTATTATTCATTGTGTCTGAATAAAGCTCGTAGTTCTCCCAGTGAGCCAGAGAGAAGACAGACAGAGTGAGACAGCAAAGAGTGAGTTTGGGAATTTGAATCTAGGTGGGAATTGAATTGAATTGAATTGAATTGAATTAAATCAGTAAGGCAGCTCCTTTTAAATTTCAGGAGTTTAAATTAATTTAAATTAAGCTAGTATTGTGCAGTGTAGGTTAACAAGGGCTGCCCCACCCACTCACATAACTGGTTGGCAGTTAAGTGTCAGTCACATAAATTTCCCTTGATCTAAAAGCAGGTGGGGGAGGGGAGTCAATTCAGGACAGTTTAAAAAGAGCAACTTGTAAACTCACTCCCAGTGAGTTCTCCCAGTGAGCCAGAGAGAAGACAGCCAGAGTGAGACAGCAAAGAGTGAGTTTGGGAATTTGAATCGAGGTGGGAATTCAAAGCTGGGTGGGGAGGAAGTGCTTTTTATCCCTGGTAAGTGACTGGTAAGTAGCGTTTCTGTTTTTCTGTTTCTTTTCATTGGTATATTTATTTATTTTTTCTTTGTTTTTTTTGTTGAAATTGTAGTTGTTGAAGTTAACCGAAGGTTTAAGACATGGCAGGAGATCTCAGACCCGTGTCATGCTCCTCGTGTGCGATGTGGGAGCTCAGGGACACGTCCACTGTCCCTGGCTCCTTCACGTGCAAGAAGTGTGTCCAGTTGCAGCTCCTGTTAGACCGCTTGATGGCTCTGGAGCTGTGGATGGACTCACTTTGGAGCATCTGCGATGCTGAGGACGTCGTGGATAGCACGTTTAGCGAGTTGGTCACACCGCAGGTTAAAGGTACTGAGGGAGATAGAAAATGGGTGACCAAAAGACAGAGCAAGAGTAGGAAGGCAGTGCAGGTGGCCTCTGCGGTCATCGCCCTGCAAAACAGATATACCGCTTTGGATACTGTTGAGGGAGATGGCTCACCAGGGGAAGGCAGCAGCAGCCAGGTTCATGGCACCATGGCTGGCTCTGCTGCGCAGCTGGGCAGGAAGAAGAATGGCAGGGCTATAGTGATAGGGGACTCAATTGTAACGGGAATAGACAGGCGGTTCTGCGGACGCAATCGAGACTCCAGGATGGTATGTTGCCTCCCTGGTGCAAGGGTCAAGGATGTCTCGGAGCGGCTGCAGGACATTCTGGGGGGGGGAGGGTGAACAGCCAGCTGTCGTGGTGCACATAGGCACCAACGATATAAGTAAAAAACGGGACGAGGTCCTACAAGCTGAATTTCGGGAGCTAGGAGTTAAACTAAAAAGTAGGACCTCAAAGGAAGTAATCTCAGGATTGCTACCAGTGCCACGACCTAGTCAGAGTAGGAATGTCAGGATAGAGACGATGAATACGTGGCTCGAGAGATGGGGCAAGAGGGAGGGATTCAAATTCCTGGGACATTGGAACCGGTTCTGGGGGAGGTGGGACCAGTACAAACCAGATGGTCTGCACCTGGGCAGGACTGGAACCGATGTCCTAGGGGGGGTGTTTGCTAGAGCTGTTGGGGAGAGTTTAAACTAATGTGGCAGGGGGATGGGAACCGATGCAGGAAGTTGGAAGGTAGTAAAACAGGGACAGAAACAAAAGGCAGTAAGGGGGAAAGTGTAAGGCAGAGAAGTCATAGTCAAAAATCAAAAAGGGTGACAGTACAAGGTACAGTGACTGAGGGGAGCTCAGTGAATAGGACCAGGAATACTAAAAGAAATAAAACGGGAAGTGAAAACATTAATGGTAAGCGACGCGGCAGGTTGTTACATGAAGATATGGGTTCGACGACAAGGAAAATTAGGAGAAAGGTTAAGAGGAAATATAACTTAGGAGAGGTTACTGATCGAGGTGTTAAGATTCAGAACAGAGATAAAAAAGCCAACATGTGGGTACTTTACCTGAATGCTCGTAGTATTCGGAATAAGGTAAATGAGTTGATGGCGCAAATCATCGTGAATGACTATGATTTAGTGGCCATTACTGAAACATGGTTAAAGGATGGTCATGACTGGGAGTTAAATATCCGAGGGTATCAAACTTTTCGGAAGGACAGAGTGGATGGTAAGGGAGGTGGTGTAGCGCTGTTATTTAAGGATGACATCCGGGCAACAGTAAGGGATGACATCGGTGCTATGGAGGATAAGGTTGAATCCATTTGGGTGGAAATCAGGAATAGTAAGGTGAAAAAGTCACTGATAGGAGTAATCTATAGGCCACCAAATAGTAACATTATGGTGGGGCAGGCAATAAACAAAGAAATAACAGATGCATGTAGAAATGGTACAGCAGTTATCATGGGGGATTTTAATCTATATGTTGATTGGTTTAACCATGTCGGTCAAGGCAGCCTTGAGGACGAGTTTATAGAATGTATCCGCAATATTTTCCTAGAACAGCATGGAATGGAACCTACGAGGGAACAAGCGGTCCTAGATCTGGTCCTGTGTAATGAGACAGGATTGATTCAGGATCTCATAGTTAGGGATCCTCTCAGAAGGAGCGATCACAATATGGTGGAATTTAAAATACAGATGGAGGGTGAGAAGGTAAAATCAAGCACTAGTGTTTTGTGCTTAAACAAAGGAGATTACAATGGGATGAGAGAAGAACTAGCTAAGGTAGACTGGGAGCAAAGACTTTATAGTGAAACAGTTGAGGAACAGTGGAGAACCTTCCAAGTGATTTTTCACAGTGCTCAGCAAAGGTTTATACCAACAAAAAGGAGGGACGGTAAAACGAGGGAAAATCGACCGTGGATATCGAAGGAAATAAGGGAGAGTATCAAATTGAAGGAAAAAACATACAAAGTAACAAAGATCAGTGGGAGACTAGAGAACTGGGAAATCTTTAGGGGGCAACAGAAAGCTACTAAAAAAGCTATAAAGAAGAGTAAGATAGATTATGAGAGTAAACTTGCTCAGAATATAAAAACAGATAGTAAAAGTTTCTACAAATACATAAAACAAAAAAGAGTGGCTAAGGTAAATATTGGTCCTTTAGAGGATGAGAATGGAGATTTAATAGTGGGAGATGAGGAAATGGCTGAGGAACTGAACAGGTTTTTTGGCTCTGTCTTCACAGTGGAAGACACAAATAACATGCCAGTGACTGATGGAAATGAGGCTATGACAGGTGAGGACCTTGAGAGGATTGTTATCACCAAGGAGGTAGTGATGGGCAAGCTAATGGGGCTGAAGCTAGACAAGTCTCCTGGACCTGATGGAATGCATCCCAGAGTGCTAAAAGAGATTGCTGGGAAATTGCAAATGCACTAGTGATAATTTACCAAAATTCACTAGACTCTGGGGTGGTCCCGGCAGATTGGAAATTAGCAAACGTGACACCACTGTTTAAAAAAGGAGGTAGGCAGAAAGCGGGTAATTATAGGCCAGTGAGCTTAACTTCAGTAGTAGGGAAGATGCTGGAATCTATCATCAAGGAAGAAATAGCGAGGCTTCTGGATGGAAATTGTCCCATTGGACAGACGCAGCATGGGTTCATAAAGGGCAGGTCGTGCCTAACTAATTTAGTGGAATTATTTGAGGACATTAACAGTGCGGTAGATAACGGGGAGCCAATGGATGTGGTAAATCTGGATTTCCAGAAAGCCTTTGACAAAGTGCCACACAAAAGGTTGTTGCATAAGATAAAGGTGCATGGCATTAAGGGGAAAGTAGTAGCATGGATAGAGGATTGGTTAATTAATAGAAAGCAAAGAGTGGGGATTAATGGGTGTTTCTCTGGTTGGTAATCAGTAGCTAGTGGTGTCCCTCAGGGATCAGTGTTGGGCCCACAACTGTTCACAATTTACACAGATGATTTGGAGTTGGGGATCAAGGACAATGTGTCCAAGTTTGCAGACGACACTAAGATAAGTGGTAAAGCAGAAAGTGCAGAGGATACTGGAAGTCTGCAGAGGGATTTGGATAGGCTAAGTGAATGGGCTAGTGTCTGGCAGATGGAATACAATGTTGACAAATGTGAGGTTATCCATTTTGGTAGGAATAACAGCAAAAGGGATTATTATTTAAATGATAAAATATTAAAACATGCTGCTGTGTAGAGAGACCTGGTTGTGCTAGTGCATGAGTCGCAAAAAGTTGGTTTTCAGGTGCAACAGGTGATTAAGAAGGCAAATGGAATTTTGTCCTTCATTGCTAGAGGGATGGAGTTTAAGACTAGGGAGGTTCTGCTGCAATTGTATAAGGTGTTAGTGAGGCCACACCTGGAGTATTGTGTTCAGTTTTGGTCTCCTTACTTGAGAAAGGACGTACTGGCACTGGAGGGTGTGCAGAGGAGATTCACTAGGTTAATCCCAGAGCTGAAGGGGTTGGATTACGAGGAGAGGTTGAGTAGACTGGGACTGTACTCGTTGGAATTTAGAAGGATGAGGGGGGATCTTATTAAAACATATAAGATTATGAAGGGAATAGATAGGATAGATGCGGGCAGGTTGTTCCCACTGGCGGGTGAAAGCAGAACTAGGGGGCATAGCCTCAAAATAAGGGGAAGTAGATTTAGGACTGAGTTTAGGAGGAACTTCTTCACCCAAAGGGTTGTGAATCTATGGAATTCCTTGCCCAGTGAAGCAGTAGAGGCTCCTTCATTAAATGTTTTTAAGATAAAGATAGATAGTTTTTTGAAGAATAAAGGGATTAAGGGTTATGGTGTTCGGGCCGGAAAGTGGAGCTGAGTCCACAAAAGATCAGCCATGATCTCATTGAATGGTGGAGCAGGCTCGAGGGGCCAGATGGCCTACTCCTGCTCCTAGTTCTTATGTTCTTATGTTCTTACAGTTGATGTAGATGCTTTATTGTGAGTTCATTCTTGCTCCAGCGCTTAAACTATGTTACATCTGAGCTGCCTGTCTGTGTCCTGCTCACCAGCTGCCGTTCCTGTGAAGAGTCTTTTTACTTCTTGTTTGTCTATGTATATATACATCACGAGTGCTCCCTCTAGTGATTACTTAGTTGTAGTCTATTTACATTAACCCCTTGTGTATATACAGTGATGCATATCACTAAAAAGAGTAGGGGGCAATGCTCATATCCCCGATGCAGACTTCAGCTGGTTCCTTTGTGCCATCTTCATCTCTATGAAAACAAAAAATCCAACCTTGAACAGACAGGTCCTCATGAAGGACAATGCTATACCACAAGAAATCATCTTGATACTGCTTTGTTCCCTAGTTAAGTATCTTCTTTGTCGGTTGTTAACCAGATGCCCTGGACCTGTGTGCAGAGTGAACACTCGATGGGCCAAAGGCCTCCTTCTGCACTGTATGTTCTATGTTCTACGTGCACTGCTCTGCCCTGCCCTGGACTCTCCTGAGCAGTATTCTCCTGCAGATTCTGTTGTGAGAGCTGTCCAGTAGGCAAACTGCCTATTTGAGGCTTTGGCCGTTTCTTACTTTTGAGATAACCATTCATCTTCACAGTTCACTTGCCTTGCTTGCCAGCAGCTGGAAAATGGAAGCAACATTGCTCCGTGATTTGGCGTCAAAAGCACATACCTGGAGGGTGCTGAACGTCAAATGTGCATGCAGGGTGCGCACCTGCCGCCTGCTGCTTCTTTCTGGAAAACTTCCGACTGCCGAATTTATTTTCATTATTCGCAGCAGCTGCCATTCTCTTTTTGTTTGTTTGCAATAAGTATTTTATTTTGGACAGCTAGACATCTGGGGCGTCATTCTCCGACCCCCCAGAGGGTCGGAGAATGGCCGTTGGCCGCCGTGAATCCCGCCCCCGCCGAAGTCTCCGAAGGGAGAAAAGTCGGCGGGGCGTTAATGGCGCCGCTGCCGCGGAGAATGTCACGGGTCTGCGCAAGGCAGCCGATTTTCGGCCTGCCGATATTCTCCCTCCCGGATGGGCCGAAGTCCCGTCGACGTGATGACCGTTCACGTCGACGTGAATCAAACCTCCTTTTCATCGGCGTGACCCGGTGCTCCAGGCTCAGGCCGACCAGCGAGGAGGTGAGTGACGGCCTGGGGGGTTGGCTCTGGGCAGGAAATGGCGTGGCCGCAGACTGATTGCGTGAGGAGAGGTGTGTCTCGGCTTGTGTGTGTGTGTGTGCGGCGGCGGGGGGGGGGGGGGTGGTTAGAGTAGGCTGGGCTCCGGGGGAGTGCCGGGAGGGGGTCCGTGCCGGGGTGGAGGTTGGGGGTTGGGGGGGTCCGTGCCGGGGTGGAGGTTGGGGGTTGGGGGGGGTCCGTGCTGGAGTGGAGGTTGGGGGTTGGGGGGAGTCCGTGCCGGGGTGGAGGTTGGGGGTTGGGGGGGTCCGTGCCGGGGTGGAGGTTGGGGGTTGGGGGGGATCCGTGCTGGGGTGGAGGTTGGGGAGGGGGTCCGTGCTGGGGTGGAGGTTGGGGAGGGGGTCCGTGCTGGGGTGGAGGTTGGGGAGGGGGTCCGTGCTGGGGTGGAGGTTGGGGAGGTTGGGGAGGGGGTCCGTGCTGGGGTGGAGGTTGGGGGTTGGGGGGGGTCCGTGCTGGGGTCGAGGTTGGGGAGGGGGTCCGTGCTGGGGTGGAGGTTGGGGGTTGGGGGGGGGTCCGTGCCGGGGAGGAGGTTGGGGGTTGGGGGGGGTCCGTGCTGGGGTGGAGGTTGGGGGTTGGAGGGAGTCCGTGCCGGGGTGGAGGTTGGGGGTTGGGGGGGGTCCGTGCCGGGGTGGAGGTTGGGGGTTGGGGGGGGTCCGTGCTGGGGTGGAGGTTGGGGAGGGGGTCCGTGCTGGGGTGGAGCTTGGGGGGGGGTCCGTGCTGGGGTGGAGGTTGGGGGTTGGGGGGGGGTCCGTGCCGGGGTGAAGGTTGGGGGTTGAGGGGGGTCCGTGCTGGGGTGGAGGTTGGGGTTGGGGGGGGTCCGTGCTGGGGTGGAGGTTGGGGAGGAGGTCCGTGCTGGGGTGGAGGTTGGGGAGGGGGTCCGTGCCGAGGAGGGTGATGGGAGGGCAAATGAGTTGGTCCACCTGGCCAGGTGCCAGCCTCCAACAGTTGGACCCATGCGGTCCATGCCACCTGGCTGGGGGGAGGAGGGGATATGGGCAATGATGACATGTCGTCGTTCCCCTCCCCCCCACCAG
Organism: Scyliorhinus torazame; assembly: GCF_047496885.1. Lineage (NCBI taxonomy): Eukaryota > Metazoa > Chordata > Chondrichthyes > Carcharhiniformes > Scyliorhinidae > Scyliorhinus > Scyliorhinus torazame. The sequence continues at coordinate 62,444,258 of NC_092707.1, forward strand.
GCCGTCATGTTTTCAGATCATCCAGCGATGTTGGCCGCCGTGGTGGCAGCCGCTCATGTCTATGTTGCCCTGGATGAGGAGGAGGAGGAGGAGGAGGAGCGTGCCAGAGAGGCGGCGCAGGCTGCCGCAGAGGGGCAGGCAGCAGCCGCCCAGGCTGGAGGGACACCCGACCGACAGGACGAGGAGGGGGAGGAGGACGTCGCGGCCCCACGGCAACGGAGGCACCCGAGGGCGCCCCGTGTGTACCGGCCCCGGCAGTCATACCAGGACCTCACGGACCGGGAATGCAGGAGGAGACGCCGGATGAGCCGGGAAACCGTGGCACACATCTGCCACCTGCTGGCATACCTGTCACCGCGTGGCACTGGCGGGGGACACCCTCTCCCCGTGTCCGTCAAGGTTACGGTGGCCCTGAACCTTTATGCAACGGGGTCATTCCAGGCACCGAGTGGGGACCTGTCCGGCATATCGCAGACATCGGTGCACCGGTGCATCCGGGCAGTGACAGATGCCCTTTATGCCATGGCGCACCGCTACATCCGCTTCCCCGTGGACCGGGCCAGCCAAGATGCCCGGGCCGTGGGCTTCTCTGCCGTGGCCGGGTTCCCCATGGTCCAGGGCGCGATCGATGGGCTGCACGTCGCCGTGCGGCCACCTGCAGATAACAGGGCCGTGTTCACTAATAGGAAGGGGACCTATTCGATGAACGTACAGGTGGTCTGCGACCACCGCATGATGATCCTGCACGCCTGCGCCCGTCACCCAGGCAGTGTACACGACTCATTCGTGTTGTCGTGGTCATCCATCCCCGGCATGTACGAGGGACGCCATCCCCGGCTGAGGGGCTGGTTGCTGGGCGACAGGGGCTACCCATTGCGATCGTGGCTGATGACGCCTATACGGAGGCCACGCAATGAGGCGGAGAACCTCTACAATGATGCCCATGTAGCGACAAGGGGAGTGATCGAGAGGTGCTTTGGCGTGCTGACGATGCGTTTCAGGTGCCTGGACCTCTCTGGGGGCGCCCTCCAGTATCGGTCAGATAGGGTCGGCCGCATCATTGTGGTGCGCTGCGTCCTGCACAACATAGCCCAGCAGAGGGGCGATGTGCCGCAGGAAGAGGAGGGCGGAGTGGAGGAGCAGCAGGAAGAGGCGCAGTCCTCCCCAGATGAGGGGGACGGGGGCAATGGTCAGGGCAGACGGGGTAGACACAGGCGGGTGGCTGTCCACCGTTACCGGCTGGCCTAGCGGGCACGGGACAGACTGATAGACGCCCGCTTCACTGACTAGATGGGCGTGGGAATCGGGTAGTATGGCCACAGACCGCACACCATGGCAACAGCCGACCACCCACACCCCCCACCCATCCACCCACCCAGCACCCTCACCCCCCTTCCAAACCCCACCCACCCCACCCGCATGCACACCACCCCCCCCCCCCCCCATTGCAGATCCACCTGCGGCACAACGGGCCGGGCTCACACAGTTGCGGGTGGACGCGTGTCTATCGCAGGCCATGGAGGATGATGACAACCCGCCCTGCGATGAGCTCCTGGCTCTACATCGTTGGACTATGTCTGACCCATGGCCACAGTACCACCATCCACCCGGACCATCCCTGCATGCGGCTGTGACACTGCAGCGCACGGTCCCGTCCTCTGCCCGGGGGATGTTGATGGCGGCCCAGGGGGAAGGGGGCAGACTCACCTGGGGCTGAGGTAAGACCACCCCTCCACACACACTTGCGCTCAACGTACATGACACCCCCGCACACTTTGGACAGAGCACAAAGGCAGCTTCTGTAGGTGTAACATTGACTTTAATAACCAAAGGAGTTCATGTACGTGCCCTAGCCCCTAAAACTCATCTGTGCCCTGCACCCGTGCCAACTTACTCAGTGTCTAATTGTTTGGCCTTACGGGCCCTTTGACTACGTCTACGTGGTTCCCCAGACGGTACAGCAGAACTGGAGGTAGACTCCTGTGATTCATGCCCTCTGACACTGGATCCCTTTGGCGGCCGTTTCCTGGGGCGTCCTGGCCTAGATGGGCCAGGCTGCGGCCCGGGCGACTGGGATGGCGAGCTGCCAGCCTGCCCTGCCCGTTGCCCACCCGATGCACCTGGGACGGAAGGGGGGGAGTCCGAGGTGTCGCGGTGTACCGGGACCTCCCCTACAGAGGGAGCCGGGACGGACCACACCACCTCCTCCTCCCTCGGGGTGCCCGATGGCCCCCAGGCCTCTACATGGGTGGGGGATGCGAATGGACTGGCCATCCGACGCCCCCCCGACATCTGGCGCTGCCAGTCCTGGAGGCCCGTGCTGGTATCGACAGGGGTCTGCAGGTTTGCAGCCATGGAGCCCAGGGTGTTGGCAAACCCTGTCTGTGACAGTGCGACGCCGGCTCGCACATGGCCACTGGCGCCGATGCCCTCAGCGATGGCCTGCAGAGACAGGGCCATGGCCTGCTGAGACTGGGCCATGGCCTGCTGAGACTGGGCCATGGCCTGCAGAGACTGGGCTATGGCGTTGAGCGCCTCTGCCATCTGGCGCTGGCACTGGCTCATGGCCTCCTGTGAGAGGGCAGCCATTTCCTGGGCCACAGACGCCGCCTGCACGGAAGGCCCCAGGCCTCGCAAACCGTTCCCCATGTCTGACACCATCGCACCCATTGCCTCCACCGCGGACGCCACCCGTGCGGTGTCAGCCTGGGTGGCACGCATGACCGGCACCACTCCCAGCTCCTGGACGCGGGTGGACTCCTCCACCTGCGACCGCAGCCGCCGCAAGCCGCCCATCACCCTCTTCGCTCGTCTCCGGGTCGGTGGTTGCATCGGATCTATGTGTGGGTGTGGTAACTGCAGGAACCCGGGATCCATCTGGGCGGCAGATGTTCGCTTGGGCTGGGCTGCCCTCCGACCGCCCGGTCCCTCTGCTGCTCCTACCTCCACCTGCTGTACCGGGACGGCTGTGTTGTGCGCACCAGTGAGTGTACCAGACGCCTCATCACTAAAGTGCCCAACCGTGGTGAGTGTTTCTGCGATGGTGGAGGGTGTTGGTGACAGCAGTGGCGTTGTGTCGTGCTCTTCGTCCCACTCTGAGTCCATGGCACTTCGGGGTGGGGGTTCGTCTCCACCCATCCACTCTGACTCACTGTCCGGTATTTCGTCTTCCTGGGTAGTGCTGTCCCGGGTAGGGGTGTCCTGGGTAGTGCTGACCCGGGTAGTGGTGTCCTGGGTAGTGGTGTCCTGGGTAGTGGTGTCCTGGCTCGGATGTGACGGGGGCCTGTGGCTGCCCCCCTCATCGCTGGGTGGTCGCTCCCGCACGTGACGGGGGTGTCGTCTCCCTGTTGCTCCAGGTCTCTCCGTCTCCCGTGGTGTGCGAGGGGCATCCTGCGGGCGTCGCATGCTGGAGGGTGCGGGTCTCTCCGTCTCCCGTGGTCTCCGAGGGGCATCCTGCGGGCGTCGCATGCTGGAGGGTGCGGGTCTCTCCGTCTCCTGTGGTCTCCGAGGGGCATCCTGCTGGCGTCGCATGCTGGAGGGTGCGGGTTTCTCCGTCTCCTGTGGTCTCCGAGGGGCATCCTGCAGGCGTCGCATGCTGGAGGGTGCGGGTCTCGCCGTCTCCCATGGCCTCCGAGGGGCATCCTGCGGGCGGTCTGCATCTACGGGGATGGGTGCCTGGACGTTTGGTCCTGCGATACACAATGAAGCATGCATGGTTAGACATCAGGCAGTGATCAGGTGATACGGGGGAGGGGGATATAGGGGAGGGGGGATATGGGGACGGGCTGTCGGTGGCTCACTCGCTAGTACGCCCCCAACCTCTGCATCAGCAACCTCCCGGTCCTCAGGTCGGCCAGCCAGTTCCAGGGCCCTTTCCTCGTGTACGGTCAGTGGCCTCTCATCAGCGGGCCCTCCTCCAGTCCTCACATGCTCCCTATTGTTGTGTGCGCGCTTCTCCTGTGGGGGGGGGGCAGGGGTAAAAGACAACAGTGTTAGGCACGTCTATGAATGCATGCCATCGGTTGCGCGTGCATTGCAGAGGTTAAGGTTAGGGCTGGATTCACTTGGGGATATGGGGGATATGGGGGAGGGGGGATATGGGGGAGGGGGGATATGGGGGAGGGGGGATATGGGGGAGGGGGGATATGGGGGATATGGGGGAGGGGGGATATGGGGGATATGGGGAGGGGGGATATGGGGGAGGGGGGATATGGGGTTTATGGGGGAGGGGGGTTATGGGCAGGGGGGATATGGGGGAGGAGGGGATATGGGGGAGGGGGGATATGGGGGAGGGGGGATATGGGGGAGGGGGGATATGGGGGATATGGGGGAGGGGGGATAAGGGGGATATGGGGGAGGGGGGATATGGGGGAGGGGGGATATGGGGGAGGGGGATATGGGGGATATGGGGGAGGGGGGATATGGGGAGGGGGGATATGGGGGAGGGGGGATATGGGGATATGGGGGAGGGGGGATATGGGGGAGGGGGGATATGGGGGAGGGGATATGGGGGATATGGGGAGGGAAGGATATGGGGGAGGGTGGATATGGGGGAGGGGGGATATGGGGGATATGGGGGAGGGGGGGATATGGGGAGTGGGGGATATGGGGGAGGCTCACCCTGCCTGCTCTGACGAGGTCGTTCACCTTCTTGTGGCACTGGGTGCCTGTCCGTGGTGTCAGGGCCACAGCGGTGACGGCCTCTGCCACTTCCCTCCACAGACGCCGGGGCAACTCTGCGGCCGTGCCCGGGATACAGGGCATCCCTCCTTTGCTCCACCGCATCCAGGAGCGCCTCCACATCGCGTGACTCAAACCTCGGGGCTGAGCGACGGCCAGCCATCCAGTCGGGTGTTGCGGTCGGGTGTTGCGGTCGGGTGGGGGGGAGCAGCGCGGCCTTATGAGCCGTCACGCCGTGCAGCGCGTATGACGCTGCATGGCGTGAACCACTGCGCAAGCGCGGATCCCGTTACGTCGCTGCTAGCCCATTTCGGGCCGGAGACTATCGACCCATTTTTCCGACGTGACGCAAGTCGGATTTGCGCCGTTTTTTGCGCCGATGGGCGGACTTTCCGCCGATAACGGAGAATTTTGCCCCTGGTCGCTGCCGGTGGGAACGCTGGGGGGGGGGGGGGGCGGCCTGTGGGGGGAGGAGCGGGGTTCCTGCACCGGGGGGGGGGTGGGGGGGGGGGCTCAAATGGGGTCTGGCCCGCGATCAGTGCCCACCGATCGGCGGGCCGGCCTCTCTGAAGGAGGACCTCCTTTCCTCCACCGCCCCGCAAGATCCATCCGACATCTTCTTGCGGGGCGGCCTCGGGGAGGACAGCAACCACGCATGCACGGGTGACGTTGCGTCATTTACGCGGCATCGGCCGCATCATTTACGCGGCACCTCTTTTACACGGCGCCAAGGCCTGCCGCACGTAAATGACGCGACGCCGCTCCTAGGGGCGGGAGAATAGGGGGCTGGGAGCGGGCTCCGGCGCCGGAGTGAAACACACCGGTTTTCACTCCGGCGTCGGCACTTAGACTCCCGATGGGAGAATTGCGCCCCCTGTCTTTTACATAATAATCCACAATGATGGAGTTATACAATCTGCAATGTAGCCTTTCATACAATCCTGATTCAGAGAGTGAACAAATCCTTTTGAAAAAAAGGTAAATACAATGGTCAAAATAGACAAATAATCTGTTACCATCACAGATAAAACACTATTCATTCACACCAAACTCGTTTCTGTCTCCTTTTTAAAATAATTCTTTCAGCCTCCACATTTTTTACCATGTCTCTCTTCTATCCAACATCCTCACCTCTTCTCTCCTGCTAATTAATGGAATTTATTGTTGATGTTTCAAGAAAAGTTGTTTATTTTTAACGGCTGTATCATTAAGAAACCGAGGTCCAGGAGAGAGCCATTGAACAAAATACTTTACTGTGAAATGTTTCCCATTTTAAAAGATTCAAAGTTTTGCTACTGAGCAGATCAATTTGTTAATATCTCCACACTGCAGCCTCTTTTTCGGTGAAGAAGCAAAACACTGAAGAAAAGAACAACATTATCTTGTAGACATTCATTATCTTTCAGCGCACCAGGGGCAGGAGTCACCAGTGGTACAACTGGGGTCTGCTTGCAAATGATTATTAATGAGGCAAGCACATCCCTAAGGCCCTAATGCTATCTGAGTTTGGTAACATTTTAATGTGCTTTGAAATTTATATTCCCTGGTTTGAAAGTTGCTGACAGCAGAAGCTGTAATTATAAAAAAGAAGCAAATGTTAATGGACTTGTTTGAGAGGACTCTGGTTAAAGTAAGTTGTTTTGTGTGATGGCTTTGCGGTGATGTTTGCTGTCATTACTAAGAAACCAGGAGTCTCTGATCAAAGTCACATGCTTTAACCAGTATATCATTTTTATTATTGTCACAAGTAGGCTTACATTAACACTGCAATGAAGTTACTGTGTAAAGCCCCGAGTCGCCACACTCCAGCGCCTGTTCGGGTACACATCGGGAAAATTCAGAATGTCCAAATTACCTAACAGCACATCTTTTGGGACTAGTGGGAGGAAACCGGAGCATCCGGAGGAAACCCACGCAGACACTGGGAGAACGTGCAGACTCCACACAGACAGTGACCCAAGTCAGGAATAAGACCTGGGACCCTGACACTGTGAAGCACCATTGCTAACCACTGTGCTACCCTGCCACCGTCTGTGCATGAATTGTGGTAAACAGGTCCAGGGTAGGTGAGCAGTCATGGGTGTGTTTCTTTACACTTTATTTTTTTAAAAATCATGCTTCACTGTGGAGTGAGATTTTTCTCGGATACCACACAAAGTGACATGACTGTTGTTTACATTGTGGAAGATATCATCCAACTCCACTGCTTTTCTATGTGTCTATTTTTGATGACTAACTTCACACAATGCTGTTAAATAAAGGTGCTGCTCTCACAATGGGGAGGATGTGGTGTGGTGGTATTGTGACTGGACGAGTAAACCAGAGACCCAGAGTAATCTTGCTTTTGCAGATGTTAAGATTTGAATTCAATAAACAAATCTGGGGCGAAATTCTCCCCCAAAGGCGGGATGTCCGCAGACTGGCGCCAAAGACGGCGCCAATCAGACGGGCATCGCGCCGGCCCAAAGGTGCGGAATGCTCCGCACCTTTGGCGGCCTAGCCCCAACATTGAGGGGCTAGGCCGACGCCGGAGGGATTTCCGCCCCGCCAGCTGGCGCGGAAATGCGGCGCATGCGCGGGAGCGTCAGCGGCCGCTGTCAGTTTCCCGCGCATGCGCAGTGGGGAGAGTCTCTTCCGCCTCCGCCATGGTGGAGGCCGTGGCGGAGGCGGAAGGGAAAGAGTGCCCCCACGGCACAGGCCCGCCCGCGGATCGGTGGGCCCCGATCGCGGGCCAGGCCACCGTGGGGGCACCCCCGGGGTCAGATCGCCCCGTGCCCCCCCCAGGACCCCGGAGCCCGCCCACGCCGCCTGGTCCCGCTGGTAAATACCAGGTTTGATTTACGTCGGCGGGACAGGCAATTCCTGGGCGGGACTTCGGCCCATCCGGGCCGGAGAATCCAGCGGGGGGTCCCGCCAACCGCCGCAGCCCGATTCCTGCCCCCGCCCAATCTCCGGTACCGGAGACTTCGGCGGGGACGGGGGCGGGATTCACGGCGGCCAACGGCCATTCTCCGACCCGGCGGGATGACGCCCCAGGAATTAAAAGTCTAATAATGACCATAAAATGCCCTTTAGGAAAGGAAATATTTTGCTCTTAGCTGGCCTGGCCTACATGTGACTCCAGACTCACAGCAATGTGGTTGACTCTTAGCTATCCCCCTCAAGGGGGGCAATTAGGGATGGGCAATAAATACTGGCACAGCCTGCGACGCCCATTTCCCAGAACTAAAACAAAATTAGATCAAAACGTGTTACTGGCTGTGAAGTTGTGGAGATGAAACCTTACAAAATGACAGTCCATTTCTGACAGGTTTCACTGGTGGGGCTGAGGCGGGGCGGAGTAGAGTGCTCACACATGAGAGAAAACTCAACAGGGTAATTTGAACGCAGTGCAGGTGAACGAGGGAAGGTCATTGATGAAGCAGCGGGTGGATGGTTTGGCCTGAGCAACCCCTGCAGTGGTGTCCTCAGATGATTAACCTCCAACACCCATAACCATCTACCATTGTGTTAGATATGACTCCAACAAATGGCGAACTCCCTCACCCCCCTGAAGTAGCGCAAGGTATCAGTGAGAGGCTTCTTGTGTAACTAAGTGGTCCACCAGGTATAGAACATAGAACATAGAAAAATGCAGCACAGAACAGGCCCTTCGGCCCACAATGTTGTGCCGAACCTTTGTCCTAGATTAATCATAGATTATCATTGAATTTACAGTGCAGAAGGAGGCCATTCGGCCCATTGAGTCTGCACCGGCTCTTGGAAAGAGCACCCTACCCATAGTCAACACCTCCACCCAACACTAAGGGCAATTTTGGACACTAAGGGCATTTTATCATGGCCAATCCACCTAACCTGCACATCTTTGGACTGTAGGAGGAAACCGGAGCACCCGGAGGAAGCCCACGCAGACATGGGGAGGATGTGCAGACTCCACACAGACAGTGACCCAAGCCGGAATCGAACCTGGGACCCTGGAGCTGTGAAGCAATTGTGCTATCTACAATGCTACCGTGCTGCCCTTAAGAACAAATAAATCTACACTATATCATTTTACCGTAATCCATGTACCTATCCAATAGCTGCTTGAAGGTCCCTAATGTTTCCAACTCAACTACTTCCACAGGCAGTGCATTCCATGCCCCCACTACTCTCTGGGTAAAGAACCTACCTCTGACATCCCCCCTATATCTTCCACCATTCACCTTAAATTTATGTCCCCTTGTAATGGTTTGTCCCACCCAGGGAAAAAGTCTCTGACTGTCTACTCTATCTATTCCCCTGATCATCTTATAAACCTCTATCAAGTCACCCCTCATCCTTCTCCGTTCCAATGAGAAAAGGCCTAGCACCCTCAAGCTTTCCTCGTAAGACCTACTCTCCATTCCAGGCAACATCCTGGTAAATCTCCTTTGCACCTTTTCCAAAGCTTCCACATCCTTCCTAAAATGAGGCGACCAGAACTGTACACTGTACTCCAAATGTGGCCTTACCAAAGTTTTGTACAGCTGCATCATCACCTCACGGCTCTTAAATTCAATCCCTCTGTTAATGAACGCTAGCACACCATAGGCCTTCTTTACAGCTCTATCCACTTGAGTGGCAACTTTCAAAGATGTATGAACATAGACCCCAAGATCTCTCTGCTCCTCCACATTGCCAAGAACTCTACCGTTAACCCTGTATTCCGCATTCATATTTGTCCTTCCAAAATGGACAACCTCACACTTTTCAGGGTTAAACTCCATCTGCCACGTCTCAGCCCAGCTCTGCATCCTATCTATGTCTCTTTGCAGTCGACAACAGCCCTCCTCACTATCCACAACTCCACCAATCTTCGTATCATCTGCAAATTTACTGACCCACCCTTCAACTCCCTCATCCAAGTCATTAATGAAAATCACAAACAGCAGCGGACCCAGAACTGATCCCTGCGGTACGCCACTGGTAACTGGGATCCAGGCTGAATATTTGCCATCTACCACCACTCTCTGACTTCTATCGGTTAGCCAGTTCGTTATCCAACTGGCCAAATTTCCCACTATCCCATGCCTCCTTACTTTCTGCAGAAGTCTACCATGGGGAACCTTATCAAATGCCTTACTAAAATCCATGTACACTACATCCACTGCTTTACCTTCATCCACATGCTTGGTCACCTCCTCAAAGAATTCAATAAGACTTGTAAGGCAAGACCTACCCCTCACAAATCCGTGCTGACTATCCCTAATCAAGCAGTGTCTTTCCAGATGCTCAGAAATCCTATCCTTCAGTACCCTTTTCATGACTTTGCCTACCACCGAAGTAAGACTAACTGGCCTGTAATTCCCAGGGTTATCCCTATTCCCTTTTTTGAACAGGGGCACGACATTCGCCACTCTCCAATCCCCTGGTACCACCCCTGTTGACAGTGAGGACGAAAAGATCATTGCCAACGGCTCTGCAATTTCATCTCTTGCTTCCCATAGAATCCTTGGAAATATCCCGTCAGGCCCGGGGGACTTGTCTATCCTCAAGTTTTTCAAAATGCGCAACACATCTTCCTTCCTAACGAGTATTTCCTCGAGCTTACCAATCTGTTTCACACTGTCCTCTCCAACAATATGGCCCCTCTCATTTGTAAATACAGAAGAAACGTACTCGTTCAAGACCTCTCCTATCTCTTCAGACTCAATACACAATCTCCCGCTACTGTCCTTGATCGGACCTACCCTCGCTCTAGTCATTCTCATATTTCTCACATATGACACAGGTCTAGATTTTGCACGATTTTCCTGCCCATAAAAGCTATGTCATTATCAGAAACAAGCACCTCTGGAAGGCCGTAAGTGATGAAAATATGTCTCAGGGCTTCGACAGTGGCCGCTGAAGTTTTTGTCCTCATTTCCTGAACATCCAGCCTCTTGGCTCGGCATACACCGATATCAAGAACATTTTTCCCAGGAAGATACCAGCAAAATCAATGTGAAATCATGTCCATGGATGGCCAGCCCTTCCCATGGATGAAGGTGATCCGCATGCGGTAAGGTTTGCTGCGGCTGACAGAAATCAAACTGATGGACCAGATTTGCGATGTCTTTGTCAATGCCTGCCCACCATATGTAGCTCCTGATCAACATTTTCATTTTAGATTGGCCAGGGTGCACACTGTGCAATTCTTGCAGCAGAAATGACTCTCTTGCTGGAGGTGGTACCACTTCCCGGGAAGCCCTGAGCAATACCCCAAACTGAGTTTGTCTTTCCTCAGTTGGTAGGGCATGAGCTGCTCCTACATATCATGATGCCAGCCATCTAAAACGAGTTGTTTATCCTTTGAGAGGACCGTGTTACATTGAGTTCAGTTCCTGATGTGGGATGTGATGTGTTGGGTGCTCTGGATCCGTGGAACACAGACAGGCCACCAACACTTAAAATAGTGCAACACTATTTTATTAAGTTAGAAACTGTTGAACATACTTTCACTGTGGGTTAACACGATGTTAGATTAAACTAAAGACCTATGCCTGTCTGAACCAGTCTATGCACTCAGCACATGGTGAAGATCTGTGCTGTAAGCTGTAAGCTCTGTCCTTCTGAGAGGCTGCATCCCAAATGAGCGGGAACTCTGGTGCCCCCTGTCTTTATAGTGCGTGTGCTCTAACTGGTGACTGGCTGCGGTGTTGAGTGTGTTGATTGGTCCCACTGTGTGTCCATCAGTGTGTGTGTATCTGCACCATGATATACTGGTGTATATTATGACATTCCCCCCTTTTATAAAAAAATGTATGTGTGTGGCAATAAATAGTGTATGGTGAGAATGTTCCGAACTACCTGTGGGGTGCGAAGGCATATTTACAGGACTATGTACATGAGAACTAAACTATTTACATGGGAAGGTGCCTGGTGCAGAGAAGCGGTACGCAACAAGAGTAACGAGATCAACACTATTTACAAACCAGGGAAACGATCAAACAAATCAACGAAACAATTCAGAGAGTCCATAAATTCAAATAGTTCATAAATGTAGTCTCTGAGGTGAGTGACAAATTCTGGTTGACCGCCTCAAGGGTGGGTCGAGAGCCGCCAGTTCAGGAGCGGGCTGGACTGCGTCAAAGTCAGGGGGAGGCAGAGTGACAGGGAGCTCTGCATAGTCCATGGCAGGGTCAGCAGGAGGGCGAGGCGACACTGGAGGATCACGTGGCGAGCGTGGAATGAGACGAAGGGCGCATCGATTGCGGCGCAGAATAGAGCCATACAGTAGACGAACCAGGAACAAGCGGGGGACCACCTGCCGAAGGACAACAGCGGTTGCATACCAGCCACCATCCGGAAGATGGACGCGGACGTTGTCACCTGGAGCCAGAGTAGGGAGATCAGCTGCACGGGAGTCTTGAGCCGCCTTGTGCTGTGCACGAGACAGCTGTATCTGGCGAAGGACCCGAACGTGGTCAAGGTCTGGGACATGGATGGACGGCACCGTCATCCTCAGGGTGCGACTCATGAGGAACTGGGCTGGCGACAGTGGGACGGAGCAATAGGCCAGCAAGGCAAGGTAGAAATCAGACCTAGCATCGGCAGCCTTGCATAGGAGCTGTTTGACGATATGTACTCCCTTCTCTGCTTTGCCGTTGGATTGGGGGTACAGGGGACTGGACGTCACATGGGCAAAATATACCGCTTGGAAAAGCTGGACCATTCTTGTCTGACATAATTGTGAGCGGGATGCCGTGTCGAGCAAAGGTTTCTTTACATGCACGAATGATTGCAGACGAGGTGAGGTCATGCAACCGTATCACCTCTGGGTAATTCGAAAAGTAGTCCATGATCAGGACATAGTCTCTACCCAGCGCGTGGAGCAGGTCGATGCCCACCTTAGTCCATGGTGACGTGACCATCTCATGGGGCTGCAGGGTCTCACGTGGTTGGGCCGGCTGGAAGCGCTGACAAGTGGGGCAGTTGAGCACTGTGTTGGCTATGTCCTCATTAATGCCGGGCCAGTACACTGCCTCTCAGGCCCATCGGCGGCACTTTTCCATGCCAAGGTGGCCCTCGTGTAGTTGTTCCAGGACAAGCTGGCGCAAGCTATGCGGGATGACAATGTGGTCCAGTTTTAGAAGAACCCCATCTACTAACGCCAGATCATCTCTGACATTATAGAATTGAGGGCCTTGGCCCTTGAGCCACCTGTCCGTTAGGTGGCGCATGACACGCTGTAGGAAGGGGTCAGTCACCATCTCGCGGCGAATTTGGATGAGGCGTTCATCCGAGGCAGGTAGATTGGAGGCCGCGAATGCCATATGGGCGTCAACCTGGCAGACAAATCCCGCTGGGTCACACGGAGTGTTGACTGCCCTGGAGAGATCGTCAGCAATGATGAGGTCCTTCTCTGGGGTGTATACCAGCTGGAAGTCGCATCGCCGGAGCTTGAGAAGAATACGCTGGAGGCGAGGCGTCATGTCGTTCAAGTTTTTCTGTATTATATTGACCAGCGGGCTATGGTCGGTCTCGACGGTGAATTGAGGAAGTCCGTAGATATAATCGTGAAACTTAACCACACCGGTCAGAAGGCCCAGGCACTCCTTTTCTATCTGCGCGTAGCGCTGCTCCGTGGGGGTCATCGCACGTGACGCATATGCAACGGTCGAAATTCTGGTCTCCTTTGCTGGATCAAAGAAAGCTAAGACCGGGGCCGTGGTCAGTTTTGCCTTGAGTTCTCTCCATTTGCGCTCGTGGGCAGGGAGCCATTGGAAGTCTGTCGTCTTCCTGACCAGGTTCCTGAGAGCCGTGGTATGAGAGGCGAGATTAGGGATGAATTTCCCTAAAAAATTGACCATGCCCAGAAATCGGAGGACCGCCTTCTTGTCCTCTGGTGTTTTCATAGCTGTGATGGCAGCTACCTTGTCCGCTCAATTAGGAGATGTGGTCCCCGAGGAACTTAAGTTCTGTCTGACCAAAAGAACATTTGGCCCTGTTGAGGCAGAGGCCATGCTCATGTATACATCTGACTACGCGCTGGAGGCGACTCACATGCTCCTGCGGGGTGGTGGACCAAATGATTATGTCATCGACATAGACGCGAACACCTTCAATGCCTTCCATCATTTGTTCCATAATCCTATGGAACACTTCTGATGCAGAGATGATCCCAAAGGGCATCCTGTTTTAACAATATCTGCCAAAGGGGGTATTAAATGAGCAAAGTTTCCGGCTGGATTTATCGAGCTGGATTTGTCAGAATCCTTTTGAGGCATCGAGTTTGGTAAAGAGCTTGGCGCGAGTCATCTCACATGTGAGCTCTTCGCGCTTGGGAATTGGATAATGCTCCCTCATGATATTGCAATTTAGATTCTTGGGATCAATGCAAATTCTCAATTCGCCGGAAGGCTTTTTTACACATACCATGGAACTGACCCAGTCGGTCGGTTCTGTGACTTTGTAAATCACTGGAGGTCCTGCAGCTGCTGCTTGAGGTGGTCCTTAAGGGGTGCTGGGAACCTCCGAGGTGCGTGCACCACAGGCGTGGCATTCGGTTTTAATAAAATCTTGTAGGTGTACGGGAGCATGCCTATGCCCTCGAAGACGTCGTGGTACTGGTTGATAATGGCGTCGAGCTGCACCCTGAAGTCAGTGTCCTGAAAGGTAGACGTGTCAGCAGGAGAGAGAGAGTGAACTCTCTGAACTAGGTTCAACAGCTTGCATGCCTGTGCATGAGGAGCCCACGATTTCAAAGGGAAGGATGGCTTCAAGTTGGCGTGAGCTGCTGGCAGCAATGGCATTGCCATTATAATCTAATAGCTGGCAGGCTGATGGCAGGGTGGCTGGTTTGACCTGAAGGCTTTGGAGGTCAGACCGCGCAATGAGATTGGCGGAGGCACCAGTGTCCAGGCGGAATCGTATTTGGGACCGGTTGACCGTAAGGGTGGCACACCACTTATCGTCCGTATCGATGCTGTATACCAATAGAGGCTGGATTCTTTGCTTCGGGGACACCCTGTTTTTTGTAATGATACCGACTCGAAAAGACGCCTTCGGGTCCTCGGTGTCAATATCGGGTAGCAGGTCCGAATCGGGCTCGGTGACCGTGGGTTGAATGGCCCGGACATTCCTGCGAGGCTGGCTGGAGCGACGAGAGTTGGCAGGCTGAGCTGATCTGCATAAAGCAGCATAGTGGCCAAGTTTGCCACATCGCAGGCTTCGTCGGGATTGGCAGGACATTGCCGCTTTAAGTGGGTGGAGCCACAGTTACCGCACGTTGCAGCATCAGTACGTTCGCTGCGCCACCGCGCATTCGCGGTGCGGTCGTACGTGGTGCACGTCTGCGCAGTACATTCGTCGACCTCGCCGTCCCCTCGTTCGGTGCTCACAAGCGCGGGAGTCTGTGAAAAGCGCACAAAATAGCCGCCCTCATCGAGGCTGAGGCCCTGGAGTTGCTCGATTGCTTGGACCCGTTCTGCCTCGCGGGGACCTTGCCGCGCCGTTTCAGCCGCTTGGATGTGGGAATACCGACTAGTGGCGTGTTCATGTAGCACGCAGGTCTCGATGGTGATCGCTAGAGTGAGCTGCTTTACCTTGAGGAGCGGCTGGCGTAGAGGGTCCGACTGAACACCGAAAACGATCTGGTCGGGTACCAAGGAGTCGGAGGTGGGCCCGTAATTACAGGACTGCGCAAGGATGCGGAGGTGGATGTGAAAGGACTGGAAAGGTTCATCCTTACCCTGCAAACGCTGTTGGAATACATAGCGCTCGAAACTTTCATTCACCTCGATGTCGCAGTGACTGTCCTACTGAGAGGCTGCATTCCGAATGAGCGGGAACTCTGATGCCCTCTGTCTATATAGTGAGTGTGCTCTAACTGGTGATTGGCTGCGGTGTTGTGAATCCAGCTTAAATCCCCAATGTATGACTTCACTGGCCTGAAAGTTGGACTTTTCTTTTTTCAGTCTGATGTCAGCATCTCTAAATCTTTTAAGGACTTTCTCCAGGCTGGCCAGATGCTCCTCGTGCGACGTCCCCGTCATCAAGCTGTTATCTAAGTTTTGCAATTCCTTACAGCAAGTTCACCATCATCCATTGAAAAAGTGCGTAGGCAGACAAAATGCCAAAAGGCAACCTTGTATACTGGAAAAGTCCCTTGTGTGTGTTGATCGCTGCATATTTCCTGGAGTCAGCACCTAGTTCAAGTTGTAAGTGAGCATGACTCAAGCAAAGCTTTGTATATGTGAAGATTCTGCCAGTTCTGCATAGAGGCTTTCTAGCCAAGGGATTGGATACTTGTCGAGTTGGGCCATTTGGTTTATGGTGAGTTTGTAATCACCACATATCCTGACAGAGCAGTCAGATTTTAAAACAGGAACGATAGGGGCCCCCCATTCAGAGAACTTCACCAGTCTTATGGTGTTCCAAGCGTGTCAACTCAACCTCAACTTTCTTGGGTAGAGAAAATGTGACAGGCCTAGTTCTGACGAATTTTGGTGTGGATTTAGAGAAAGTAAATTTTGGCCTTTACCCCTCATATTTGGCCAAGCTCATTTTGAAAAACATCTTTGCATTTGCACAGGATCTCTTGAAAAGTGCAATCCAATATTTTGAAAATTACTAGCTAATTTAGCTTTATCTGCCGTAGCAAACCTCGCCGCATGAAGCTTTGTCAACGGTCATGGGGATTGAGCAAGCTGTCGTTAAATTGACACCAGTGTCATCATGGTTCCTGAAGTCTTTCAGGTTTCCCCTCTATTTGTTGCTAACTCAGCAGTTGGGCAGCTTAGTCTCATGGTTTGGATTCCTTCTCGTAGATACTTGCAGATTTGTTCACCCATCACCATGGCTGATACCCATTGGCTGAACACCCATTGACCACAAGGACTTTGACCATAAGGACTATTTCTTTTTTTCCCCTAATTTTTCCAATTAAGGGGCAATTTAGTATGGCCAAACCACCGACCCTGCACATCTTTAGACCATGCAGACATTTAGACCATGCAGAATTTGCAAACTCCACACGGACAGTGACCCGGGGCCGGGACCAAACCCGGGTCCTCACCGCCGTGAGGCAGCAGTGTTAACCACTGCGCCACCATGCCGCCCTTATAAGGACTATTTCTATGGGAGCCGCCTTACTCACCTTAACCATGTTTAACTTGTAAATCTCGGATTCCTCTTCAGGATTTTTCTCTACTTTATGCATTGGGGTCGTGGTGTGTTTTTAAAAAAATTGGGTGCGCCCTGTTTGTCACGGCATCTTGCTTGATTGTGGCCCTTTTTGTTGCAATTGAAGCCACACAATCTTTACAATGGCACATCTCTTGGCGGTGGTCTCCCTCACATTTGTAACATTCATCAAAATTCCTGGACTGACAGCCTGCTTTTCTTCTTTGCCTCTGTCCATTATCCTGCTCCAGGGATCTCAGTTAAGTCTTCTATGTGCCTATCACTCAGAGTGCTCGCCCAGCAGTCACTCCACTCCAAAGCTAATTTGCCACATCTTCCTGCACGTGCTGTAACTCAGAAGTGTCCTTCTCACTGCATTCAGTGGCTTGAGCTATCTCTGAAATGAAAATCACTTATTGTCACAAGTAGCTTCAAAGAAGATACTGTGAAAAGCCCCTAGTCGCCACATTCCGGCGCCTGTTCGGGGAGGCTGGTATGGGAATTGAACCCGCGCTGCTGGCCTGCTTTAAAAGCCAGCTATTTAGCCCTGTGCTAAACCAGTGATTTATCCAGGGATATTTTCATCTCGGCTAATACTTTTCTTTAAACGTTTAGATTGTTGGGGCCACAATCTGGCAATTGCATAACATGCCACTCAATCAAGATCCTGAATTCAGTGTTCAGCCATTTGCAAAGTCTGGCTACAAAAATAGAAATCATCACCTCTGGGTCCCAGATGGCCAAAGTTAACTTATACACAGCAGTATAATGGAGGGTCTAGGATTGAATGCTCTTTCACAAGAGTCACCAACTGGTCAAACAATTTTGTGTCAGGGGCCTCTGAGGATGTTAAATTTCTAATGAGGTTAAAAGTCTGGGGTCCGCATAACGGGAGCAAATGACCTTTTGTTTGTCGTCCCCAGTGAGTCTTTGAAAGTATGTAAACAGAGGTGCAGAATTAGCTTGTTACTTGGATTTGGACCTGTCCAAAATGTTTATCTTCAAGGTGAATTCCATCTTTAAACCTTCAATCTTGTCCTGTGTACAGGTTACGGAGAACTATGCTGCCTGTTGCCTTGAGGAGCCAAACCTTGTCAGTTGCAATAAAGGTTAACATCTAGGTGCTTTCAAACTGCAACTTGTGATCCAGCTGGGAATAGTCAGTTCTCAGTACATCAACATTTAAACATATCACTGGTACATTTGTTAGGTGGGCTGACAAACACATCAATTTCTCACATATCACACACTAGAGCTGCAATAAATTACCCTGCACAATCCTCTGGAATGACAGAGTTCTTGGCCTATTGTGTTTATCGAGAATGGTGTTTATGTTGTTGCTTGCCCCATAGCCACAAGATACATGCAATGTATAATATACATATTTATCTTTATACTGTCATGAAATTGTGCTAGAGCTTCCCCCAACTACCGACAGGCATATTGAACTTTTTAAGAAAGAGCTGTGTTTATTTAAAAGAAATAAGTAAAGGCACTGGTACTGCAAAGCGATCACATCTGGAAAATTCCTTAGTGGACTTTGCAGACAGACCTGCCTGGGAGGACATTCATTTTCCCACCTAAAGAGATGTCAAGGCCCACTTCAAACACAGATATTAGAAAGAAAGGTATGGAAAATGCAAAAGACTGGATTAATCTCTTGGGTTGGTGAGGACAATGGAGACTGTTTCATACATCTCATCAGACATCTGAAAACACCCTGTTGATCTATCTCTCAGAATGTGTAAACATTTCTGAGATGAATGCAAGACATGACAATTTCCCCTCATGGGAATACAAAGGGAAAATGGGTTCAAAACTGCTGGTAACCAGTGACCAGCCAAAGAAAAAAGAAGCAAGAAGGACCTCTCTTCTTCTCTCTTGATGGAGGCTAGTTGACCAGCAGTTACAAGTAGAAAAGAACAGAACAGCCTCATCAGATAATTCTGCAGAGAGGACAGGAGCATCTCTCTCTCTGGGGACAAACCAACAAGTGTCTTCAGCAGACTGCGAATCAGCCATAGCCAGCTCTACCAAAATCGCCCAACTTAATGGCTGCAACGTACCATCAGCTATACCTCACAGACAAGCCAAGGACTTCTAATTTCTGTATGTGCCCTTGTATGGTTTAGCTCAGTGGGCTAGATAGATGCAGAACAAGACCAGCCGTGCGGGTTCAATTCCCATATCAGCTTACCCGAACAGGCGCCAGAATGTGGCGATTAGAAGCTTTTCACAGTGACTTCATACTTGTGACAATAAAAGGTTGTTATTATTATTATAAGAGCTATCTAATGAACCACATTCTCTGCTCTTTCTCCACGATGATGCAAAACTTCCTTGTTCAGATATTTGTTCAAATACCCTATGAACTTTTTGTATTGAATTGGCTTCTACCATCCACCCATTCAACCAGTGCATTGCAGATCATAGCAACTTGTAACGGCAATCTCTTCACCTCTCTTTTGCTTGTTTTGCCAAATATCTTAAATATGTATTCATAAATGTATAAATAATTATATTACTATAAACTCAGGTATATTATTTGAGGTTTAGCCCTGTGCTACAAATATAGGGCATACACTCACTTTGGAGGTTTACTCATGGGGAAGTAAACTATGGTTGGGAACTGGTTAAAAATCAAATCCAGGGACTCATCTTAAAACTTACGAAATCAATGGGGCTAGGAGCACTCAATAATACATACTTTTCCCCACAGATATTGGCAGCTGTTTAGTGTGACACCATGGCTCAGTTGGTGACACCCTTGCCTCTTAGTCACTCCAGGTCTTAAGCACAAAATCAAGGCTGACACTGATTATACATAAAATAAAATAAAAACAGAAAACAGTTCTGGAGAAGGGTCATTTGGACTCAAAATGTTAACTCTGTTTCTCTCCACAGATGCTGTCAAACCTGCTGAGTTTATCCAGCACTTTCTGTTTTTATTTCAGATTTCCAGCACCTGCAGTATTTTTTTTTAGTTTTTAATTTTTTTTTAAGGGTACCCAATTATTCTTTTCGTAATTAAGGGACAATTTAGAGTAGCCAATCCACCTATCCTGCACATCTTTGAGTTGTGGGGGTGAGACGCACACAGACACGTGGAGAATGTGCAAATTCAGCAGCATTTTGTTTTTATAGCCCATTCTATATGCTTGGGTGAGAGCCCAGTCATCCATTATTCTTGTTGAAAAAACTGGGCACTGGGGAAAGTATTGCTTGATTGATGGCCCTGGCTCTTTGATCTCTGCTGTCAATTACACTGTGTTTCTTTATACAAGTTTAAGTGCTTGCAGTTTCTGTTATTGCTATGTAAAATGGTCTAAATGTTTGACACTTTTATTGGGCTATTGTGAAAGAGCATTTTTGAAACATCTTGGGCGGGAACCCACCAGGTCGGAGAATCGCCACGGGGCGGCGTGAATCCCACCCCCGCCGGCTGCCGAATTCTCCGGCACCGGGGTTTTGGTGGGGGCGGGAATCGCGCCGGTCGGCGGCCGCTGGCATTGCCCCCCCCCCCCCGGTGATTCTCCGGCCCGCGATGGGCCGAGCGGCCACCCATTTTCCGCCGGTCCCGCCGGCGTATATTACGACAGGTACTTACCGGCAGGACCTGGCTCCGCGGGCGGCCTCCGGGGTCCTCGGGGGGGCGTGGGGGATCTGGGCCCGGGAGGTGCCCCCATGGGGGCCTGGCCCGCGATCGGAGCGCACCGATCCATGGGCAGGCCTGTGCCGTGGGGACACTCTATTCCTCCGTGCTGGCCGGTGTAACGGTCTGCGATGGAGATGAACCCCCCGTGCGTGCGCTGGGATGACGCCAGCACACGCTGGCTCTCCCGCGCATGTGCCATCTCGTGCCGGCCGGTGGAGGCCCTTCGGCGCCGGTTGGCGTGGTGCTAAGTCCCTTCCACTCCAGCCAGCGCGGCGCAAACCACTCCGGCGCCGGCCTAGCCCCTGAAGGTGCGGAGGATTCCACACCTTTGGGGCGACCCGACGGCAGAGTGATTCACGCCACTCCTTCGCGCCGGTGTTGCCCACCCCGCCGGTTTCCGAAGAATCCCGCCCCTTATTACGATCCCAGCTGTCATTACTCCAGAACAAGTCAGATCTCAATAAGGAACCTTGCCTGATAGAACCTAACTTTTTTTTGTTTAGACACATGGATGAACAGAATCACAAGACTGCCAATGAATTTTAACAAAAGAATAAAACGTTTATTAAACAAGAAAATATTAACTATAATACACTACTCCCAGCTATAACTTTCCAGATATATACAGATTAGTAAGATAACATAAGTTACAAAACCTATCTTATACTGTAATAATCACAATAAGTACATAGTCCATGTAAACCAATAGGCAAACTGTGGTCAGGCACACCACACTTTGAAATCAAGTGATAGCTACCACCCAATACAACCTCTGTGGATTTCCCATCAATTCCTACAGAGCGACTGGAACTCTGGGCGAGATTCTCTGACCCCCCGCCGGGTCGGAGAATCGCCGGGGGCTGGCATGAATCCCGCCCCCGCCGGTTGCCGAATTCTCCGGCACCGGAGATTCGGTGGGGGCGGGAATCGCGCCGAGCCGGTTGGCGGGCCACCCCCGCGATTCTCCGGCCCGGATGGGCCGAAGTCCCGCAGCTAAAATGCCTGTCCCGCCAGCGTAGATTAAACCACCTACCTTACCGGCGGGACAAGGCGGCGCGGGCGGGCTCCGGGGTCCTGGGGGGGCGCGGGGCGATCTGACCCCTGGGGGTGCCCCCACGGTGGCCTGGCCCGCAATCGGGGCCCACCGATCCGCAGGCGGGCCTGTGCCATGGGGGCACTCTTTTCCTTCCGCCTTCGCCACGGTCTCCACCATGGCGGAGGCGGAAGAGACTCCCTCCACTGCGCATGCGCGGGAATGCCGTCAGCGGCCGCTAACGCTCCCGCGCATGTGCCACCCGGAGATGTCATTTCCGCGCCAGCTAGCGGGGCACCAAAGGCCTTTTCCGCCAGCTGGCGGGGCGGAAATTCGTCTGGCGCGGGCCTAGCCCCTCAAGGTTGGGGCTCGGCCCCCAAAGATGAGGAGCATTCTGCACCTTTGGGGCGGCGCGATGACCGACTGATTTGCGCCGTTTTGGGCGCCAGTTGGCAGACATCGCGCCGATACCGGAGAATTTTGCCCTCTTCCACGCAAAGTTTCCATTCTCCGCTCTCGATTAACACACTTTGGAACTTCTCCCATACAATGCTTTCTCTTGGATGCCTTCATCAAAAATTCACCTCCAGGATTTCAACCTCTCCTTTTGGCATTTTGGTGCTTCAGTAAGCACCTTGCTTTAACCTCACTGAAAAAGATCTTGATCCTTTGACTTCACAGTACTCCTGAGACCTCCACTGTCCTATTTCCTGGTATCTGGGACTTTCTCCTTTTATTTCTGGATCTTGTTTTCTGGCCCTCTATATTGTCCTGCCTGTGCTGGTAGTGCCTGTAGAACGCTCCTTGCCTCTGGGTTACCTGGTTCCATACTGACTCTTAAGTGTCCTTGCTTTGTCGGTGTGCGCCTCTGGTTTCTAAGCAATGGCTGAGTTTTTATATCTCATATTTGCTTGATAGCTCGTAAAACATTATTACAATGCAACCAAAGTTTAAAGTGAAACTAAAACTGAACCAAACTGAAGCTATTAACCCTTTCTTAGTATACAAATACAGAAACACAAAATTAAGCTGACTTAAACTTATTCCTAATACACACAATACAAATATATATGACTTAAACTTTCTCTATTTCCTGACAATAGTGGAAAATAATGAGTGTATGACTAGCTTTAAGTTTTCCGTAAAACATCCGACTATCAATGTGGGATTTATTGGTTATAAACAGTGTACAGTGGGTAATGGGATGGAAATGCCACAGCTTGGCATAGGGGCCATGAGGCAGCTGGGGGGTATAGCTTGGCATGAGGACATGAGGTGACATTGATGGGGGCATAGGGAGAGTGTGGCAGGTGAGGGGATGTGAGGGGTGAGCGCTAGATCAGCTTTCTGTTTCTATTTTAGCTGGGACAAAGTCCCACAGCACTGTGACTAGTCTTTTGAATAATCTACTTCAGCACCCGGTGCCCCTGTTTCGGCTTCTGACCTCTTTTCCAGGTCGTTGGGCCTGACTCCAGCAGCAGTAATGAAAATTCTGCATACGTATAGGTGGACGGGCCGAGCTGGAAATCTTTCAGTCCCACCACTCAACTTGGTGAGGAAAATCCAGCCCACCTGTTTACGCGGACTAGATTGATCTAATTGTGCCTGCCACTTCATTTTTAATTGGAGAATGCATAGAATGAGGTAAATGCAATATTAGTAATGCTGGTGTATCACAGCCATGTCATAAGACAGAGGAGCAGAATGAGGCCACTAGATCCATCGGGTGTGTTCCATCATTCAATCATGGCTGATATGTTTCTCAGCCCCATTCTTCTGCATTCTCCCCATAACCCCTCATCCCCTTATTAATCAAGAAGGTGTCGAGAAGCACCAATGGTTGCTGACCAATTGCTCTTCAAAAGACCTCACAAAGGGTTGGTGACATTTCGCTTTAAGAATCAGGATAAAACACATAAGCTAGAATTAGGTTCCTTAATCAGCATTAGTCTTTATAGGGCTTAAGGTTTTATTAAAAAATAAATACCAACCAATATCTCTTACCTTGCATTATATAAAAACAAATATAAATTCTTGTACATTACACAAGCCTGAAAATGAACAAGGGACCTGGAAGTACCCAAAGCAGCAATAACAGCGTCAGTGACAAATCTATAATCATTACTGCCGCCAGTTTTATAAGGACCAAAACAAGTCAGGCATTAAGTCAAAAATCAATAGTACCTCCTCAAAGGTCATTTCATTTCCTGTCTAACTTACAATGGAGCCTGGGCAAATCAGAAGCACTTTCACTGTGGATAGCGCTGAGACTACGACTAATGTTTATGTTTTGGAGATCAGGCTGCTGCCTTGCTTCTCCGTCTCTTATGTCTAACATCTCTTGTGTTTGTTACGAGCCTTGGTTTGACCCATGTCATATTTTCCTCTCGGTTGGCTCTCATCTGACTGATCAATTGGATGTCAGCATACCCACTTCAGCCACCGTTGTTGGCTAGGCCGCATCCAGCAACATTATTTGCCACCATCAATTGAGAAGAAGAATTTTTTAATGTGCCTGAGAACGTAAGCAAGCTGTGTGTTGCTGTACAATGTTAGCAGCCAGTCACAAACCTGCCTCTCTACAATTTTGTTCCCTTTTCCATTGTTGGTCATTCACTGTTGGCATCTGTGGCATTACTTTTTGACATTCTATCACTTGGCATTGAATCTTTATTTAGTTCAGTCTAGGTGCGAATACAAAAACATTTTCAAGAGTCTGAATTCCATTTTTTATTTAAATAGACCAATCCTTTTCTACCCTCACTTTTCCACTATTGCTAACTGGGTTACAGCCTGTGAGATGAAATTAGTAATTAAGGGATTTGGGAATTACAGTGACCTAGAACTTTGCCCCTTTCACCCATACAACCAGGGTCAAGTCCAGCCCGATGACCATTTGGCAAGAGAGGAGGCAGGATTGTCCGAAATCGCAATCAGCGCGGGGGCGGAGAATGGGCGTCAAACCCGAGATCAAGAGGGCGAAATTCTCCGGTATCGGCGCGATGTCCGCCGACTGGCGCCCAAAACGGCGCAAATCAGTCGGGCATCGCGCCGCCCCAAAGGTGCGGAATGCTCTGCATCTTGGGGGGCCGAGCCCCAACCCTAAGCGGCTAGGCCCGTGTCGGACGAATTTCCGCCCCGCAAGCTGGCGGAAAAGGCCTTTGGTGCCCCGCCAGCTGGCGCGGAAATGACATCTCCGGGCAGCGCATGCGCAGGAGCGTTAGCAGCCGCTGACGGCATTCCCGTGCATGCGCAGTGGAGGGAGTCTCTTCCGTCTCCGCCATGGTGGAGACCGTGGCGAAGGCGGAAGGAAAAGAGTGCCCCCACGGCACAGGCCCGCCCACGGATCGGTGGGCCCCGATCGCGGGCCAGGCCACCGTGGGGGCACCCCCCGGGGCCAGATCACCCTCCCAGGACCCCGGAGCCCACCCGCGCCACCTTGTCCCGCCGGTAAGGTAGATGGTTTAATCTACGCCGGCGGGACAGGCATTTTAGCAGCGGGACTTCGGCCCATCTGGGCCGGAGAATCGCGGGGGAGGGGGCCCACCAATCGGCGCGGCGCGATTCCCGCCCCCGCCGAATATCCGGTGCCGGAGAATTCGGCAACCGGCGGGGGCGGGATTCACGCCAGCCCCCGGCGATTCTCCGACCCGGCGGGGCCTATGTTTTCGGTGCTGGTCCGCGGTGTGGGTCCGCCATGTTACGTGGGGCTGCCGACGCCTTGCACATGCGCAGACCCCGACTGGAAGTGCAGGGCCCCATATCGGCAGCCGGAGCTGCGAGGAGCATTGCCAGTGGTGTAGTGGCAAACTGTCAGCTTCAGGAGCTCAAAGAAAATATGTTGCCTATGTTATCATTAGGTTGTTTTCCTATATATTAATCATTTGAGTGCCCAAACATCAGTAAAATATAATAAAAGCAAAACACTGGATACTCGATATCTGAAATAAAAAAGAGAAAATGCTGAAAGAAGTCAGCAAGCCTGGCAAAATGAATTGTTTCTTGCCAGACTTGTTTAGTTGCTCTCGCATTTTATGTTCTTATTTCAGTAAAACTATGCTTGTTAAGTGCAAAATATTAGTGAGCATCTTATTTCAAAATGTCCAAAGATGTGCAGGTTAGGTGGATTGGCAGTACTAAATTGCCCTTAGTGTGCAAAAGGCTAGGTGGGGTTACTATGTTACGAGGATAGAGTGGAGGCATGGTTTAAGTAGGGTGCCCTTTCCAAGGGCCGGTGCAGACTCAATGGGCCGAATGGCCTCCTTCTGTACTGTAAATTCTATGATCTATAAAATATGTTGAATCATTAGTCTTTAATGTGGTTAGAATTTCATTATGCAACAGTTTAATTATTTGAAGACATGAATTGCAGTAAACTTTACTTCTCACTGGGGGAATGATATATCAAGGGGTCAGTGCTTTTCTTGATGTTTATTGGTAACCGAGACATGAGTGTACAGGGCACAATTTCAAAATTTGAAGATGGTGCAAGACTGGAAAGTGTTATGAACTGTGAGGAAAGGAATAATAGACTTCAAGGGGATATGGACAGGCTGATGGAATGGGCAGTCATGTGGCAGATGAAAGCTAATGTAGAGAAGTGTGAATTGATAACTTTTAGTCAGAAGAACGAGGAGAGGTGACATAAAATAAAGGGGACAATTCTGAGAGAAATACAGGAGCAGAGGTGCATTGGTGCATGTGTGTATAAATCACTGAAGGTGGCAGAGCAGGCTGAGGAAGCAGTTATAAATTATGCTGAATCCCGGCTTCTCTACATAGGGGTAGAGTACAAAAGCAAGTAAGTTATGAACCTTCATAAAACACTGGCTCAGCCACAATGGGATGGAGGTGAAGGTTTTAGAAAAGGTGCAGGAAAGGTTTATGAGAATGGTTAAGAGGACGAGAGACTTCAGTGGTGTGGATAGATTGGTGAAGCTGGGGCTGTTCTCCTTGGAGAAGAGAAGGTTGAGAGGAGATCTGTCAGACGTGTTCAAAATCACGAGGGGTCTGGAGAGCATAAATGGGGAGAAACTACTCCTACCGGCAGAAGGTCGAGGACCCTCAGGTAATTAACAAAGGAACCAGAGATGACATGAGGAAAAACCCTCTTCATGCAACAAGTGGTTTGGACCTAGAAAGCACTGCCCGAGAGTTTGCTGCAAACCGGTTCAATTGCAGTTTTCAAAAGGGAACTGGATAATTTCCCTGAAGAGAAAAGATTTTCCTGGGCAACAGGAAAAGGGTGAGGAGTGAGACTAGCTGAGTTGCTGTTGTCGAGAACTGACACAAGGACAATGTGCTGAATGGCTTCCTTATGTGCTGTGACCATTCTATGATTCTAGTGTGGATACATTCAACAAGGTTGAGAAACACATAAGGAAGAAAGGAGCTGAAGCTTACCCTGATCACGAAGGGTGGGAGGAGGCTCATGTGGAACTTAATTATCAGCACCGATGATATGGGCCAGATGGCTTGTTTCTGTGTTGTAAATTCCATGTAAAGCTGCCAGCAGGGAACAGAAACATTCTACCGTGTTTCACATCCTCAGGCCATCACAACCAAAGAATTAATATTCAGGAGCCAAATGCAGCATATCTGGGGATATTGAGGCTGCTTCAGTTAGGAACCTCAAGGTTCAAAGACCCTGAAATTTCTATTTATGAGAAATCTGCGAATAGGGAGTTGAAAGGTCTGGATTTGTTCTACACTAAGGGCACAGGAGAGTTACTGCTTTTGCTGCTGCTCCATATTGAATCAGAGGCATTCAGCAGCAGCAGCTTGAGACCTGGAATCCTGGACACGGCTTCACTCCACCTCCCCCTAACATTCCCAAGCTTCTGATTCACAGCCACACTGCGAGCATTGTATATTCCGGTCAACCCTTACCTTCTGGCCTGAACTCAAACTCCAGGAACCTGTGGCCAGAATTGCTCCCGTGGCCCACACAATAACGCACATCTCCAAAAATCTGTCCTGGTCCACCCACGTCGATGCTACCACCAAGAAAGCACAACAGCACCTATACTTCCTCAGGAAACTAAGGAAATTCGGCATGTCCACATTAACCCTTACCAACTTTTACAGATGCACCATAGAAAGCATCCTATCGGGCTGCATCACAGCCTGGCATGGCAACTGCTCGGCCCAAGACCGCAAGAAACTTCAGAGAGTCGTGAACACCGCCCAGTCCATCACACAAACCTGCCTCCCATCCATTGACTCTATCTACACCTCCCGCTGCCTGGGGAAAGCGGGCAGCATAATCAAAGATCCCTCCCACCCGGCTTACTAACACTTCCAACTTCTTCCATCGGGCAGGAGATACAGAAGTCTGAGAACACGCACGAACAGACTCAAAAGCAGCTTCTTCCCCACTGTCACCAGACTCCTAAATGACCCTCTTATGGACTGATGCACTATCAATTACCACAAAGATGAGCTACCCAGTCTTCAGAACAGTGACCACGACACCACACAACCCTGCCATGGCAATCTCTGCAAGACCTGCCAGATCATTGACATGGGTACCACTATTACACGTGAGAACACCACCCACCAGGTACGCGGTACGTACTCGTGCGACTCGGCCAACGTTGTCTACCTCATACGCTGCAGGAAAGGATGTCCCGAAGCGTGGTACATTGGCGAGACCATGCAGACGCTGCGACAACGAATGAATGGACATCGCGCAACAATCACCAGGCAGGAATGTTCCCTTCCAGTCGGAGAACACTTCAGCAGTCAAGGGCATTCAGCCTCTGATCTCCGGGTAAGCGTTCTCCAAGGCGGCCTTCAGGACGCGCGACAACGCAGAATCGCCGAGCAGAAACTTATAGCCAAGTTCCGCACACATGAGTGCGGCCTCAACCGGGACCTGGGATTCATGTCGCATTACATTCATCCCCCACCATCTGGCCTGCGAAATCCTACCAACTGTCCTGGCTTGATGTAATTCACACCTCTTTAACCTGGGGTTACCCCATCTCTGGATCTGTAAAGATTTAATCACCTGCTAATGGTCGCATTCCAAGCATTGTCTGGCATCTTTGAATTTGTCTATATATGTGTTTCTGGAACATACCTCTTCATTCACCTGAGGAAGGAGCTGCGCTCCGAAAGCTAGTGACATCGAAACAAACCTGTTGGACTTTAACCTGGTGTTGTAAGACTTCGTACAAAGATGAGAGTAGTGGAATAATCGAGGCTTTATTGAGCAAAGATGTGTGGCCTCCTGTAGCTGCTACCAGAATGGGATCAGCTCCGGTGAGCAAACACATTTATACGCCGCCTACTGGGCGGAGCCAGCAGGCAGGAATTTACCCATGTATCTCTAATACAGGAGCCTTACCGTACTACATCTAATATACAGTTAGTGGTGACTATCACATTCACCCCCTGTTAAAAAAGAGTCCAGCAGGGGTGGTGGAAAAATTTACAAGTTCAGGCAAAAATTTACAAGTTCATTCGGTTGGGTGCTTTGATCCTCCGCTGCGATCGCCTCGGTCCTGGTGGTGATGTGGGCGCCGACTTGGTCACCGGTGACTCCGGGAGCGTGTTGTACTCGTCTTCATTTCCCCCGAGTGGAACCAGTGGGAGGACGGATCCTCCTGGGGCTGTGGTGAGGTGCGCTGGGGGGAGGATGAGAGGCGCCGGGGCAACCGGAGTGGGGGTGTCGGGTGGTGGGACATGGGTGGGGATCCAGCGGGTGCCAGGTCTCGGAGGGAGACTGTGTCCTGGCGCCCGTCGGGGTGCGCCACGTTGGCGTACTACGGGTTCGCGTGCAGTAGTTGTACTCTTTCAGCCAACGGGTCCGCCTTATGGGTCTGCACGTGTTTGCGAAGGAGGACGGGTCCAGGAGCTGCCAGCCATGTTGTGAGCGAAAACCCGAAGCTGGTCTTGCGGGGGTAGGATATTCATGGGGGGTTTCGTTAGTTGCAGTACAGAGGAGTGATCTGATGGAGTGGCGCGCGTCAGGGAGGACATCCTGCCAGCGGGAGATCGGGAGATTTTTAGACCGTAGGACCAGCAGGATGGCCTTCCAGACCGTCCCATTCTCCCTCTCCACCTGCCCATTTCCCCAGGGGTTATAGCTGGTCATCCTGCTTGAGGAAATGCCCTTGCTGAGCAGGAACTGACGCAGCTAATCGCTCATAAGCGGGGAAACCGTACAGGGCAAAGATACTGTTGAGTGCTTTAATGACCGTGGCAGAAGTCATATCGGGGCATGGGATGGCGAAGGGAAATTGGGAGTTCTCATCGACAGCATTCAGGAAGTACGTGTTTCGGTCGGTGGAGGGGAGGGGCCCTTTGAAGTCCATGCTGAGGCGCTCGAAGGGGCGGGTGGCCTTCACCAGGTGCGCTCGATCTGGCTGGTAGAAGTGCGGTTTGCACTCCGCGCAGACCTGGCAGTCTCTGGTCGCAGTCCTGACCCCCGCAATGGAGTAGGGCAGGTTGCGGGCCTTTATGAAGTGGAAGAGCCGGGTGACCCCCGGGTGACAGAGACCATCGTGTAGGGCCCGGAGTCAGTCCACTTGTGCGCTGGCACATGTACCTCGGGATAGGGCATCGGGGGGCTCGCTGAGCTTCCCGAGGCGATACAAAATCTCGTAATTATAGGTGGAGAGTTCGATCCTCCACCTCAAGATCTTATCGTTTTTGATCTTGTCCCGCTGTGTATTATTGAACATGAAGGCAACCGACCATTGGTCAGTGAGGAGAGTGAATCTCCTGCCGGCCAGGTAATGCCTCCAATGCCGCATAGCTTCCACGATGGCTTGGGCCTCCTTTTCGACAGAGAAGTGCCGAATTTCGGAGGCATGGAGGGTGCGGGAAAAGAATGCCACGGGTCTGCCTGGCTGGTTGAGCGTGGCGGTCAGAGCCACGTCCGATCGCTCTCGACCTGAAAAGGGAGGGACTCGTCGACCGCGTGCATCGTGGTCTTGGCGATGTCGGCCTTGATGCGGTTATAGGCCTGGCAGGCCTCAGCCGCAGGGGAAAAACTGTGGAGTGAATGAGTGGGCAGGCCTTGTCCGCATAGTTAGGGACCCACTGGGCATAATACGAGAAAACCCAGGCATCGTTTCAGGGCCTTGGGGCAGTGGGGGAGGGGGAGTTCCATGAGGGGGCGCATGCGGTCGGAGTCGGGCCCTAAAAACTCCATTTTCCACAACATAGCCAAGGATAGCTAAGCGGTTGGTGCGGAACATGCACATTTCCTTATTGTACGTGAGATTAAGGAGTTTGGCGGTGTGGAGAAATTTGCGAAGGTTAGCATCGTGGTCCTGCTGATCATGGCCGCAGATGTTGACATTGTCTAGGTACGGGAAGGTGGCCCGCAGTCCGTACCGGTCAACCATTCGGTCCATCTCACATTGGAAGACCGAGACCCCGTTAGTGACGCCGAAGGGAACCCTAAGGATGTGATAGAGGCGGCCATCTGCTTCGAACGCAGTATATTGGCGGTCCTCCTTGCGGATGGGGAGCTGCTGGTAGGCGGAACTCAGGTCCACTGTGGAAAAGACCCGGTAATGTGCAATCTGATTGACCATATCAGATATGGGTGGGAGGGGGTACGCGTCGAGCTGCGTGTACCGATTGATGGTCTGACCGTAGTCAACGACCATACTGTGTTTCTCCCCAGTCTTTCCTACTACCACTTGGGCGCTCCAGGGGCTGTTGCTGGCCTCAATGATGCTTTCCCGCAGAAGCCGCTGGACCTCCGACCTGATGAAGGTCCTGTCCTGCGCACTGTACCGTCTGCTCTTGGTGGCGACGGGTTTGCAATCCGGGGTGAGGTTTACAAACAAGGAAGGTGGGTCGACCTTAAGGACGTGAGGCCGCATACGGTGAGGGGGGGTAGGGGTCCACCGAATTTTAAAATTAAGCTCTGGAGGTGGCATTGGAAGTCCAGACCGAGTAACAGGGCAGTGCAAATGTTGGGTAGGGCATAGAGCCGGATGTTGCTAAACTCTACGCCTTGGACAGTGAGGGTTGCGATGCAGTACCCCCGGATTTCCACGGAATGGGATCCGGAGGCCAGGGTGATTTTTTGGGTAACGGGGTGTACCGCGAGGGAGCAGCGCCTTACCGTAGTGGGGTGGATAAAGCTTTCCGTGCTCCCGGAGTCAAAAAGGCAGGAAGTCTTGTGCCCATCGATTTACACCATCGTCATTGCGGTTGTGAGGTTGTGAGGCCGGGACTGGTCGAGGGTGATCGAGGTGAGCTGCGGCTGATGCTGGTAGGCCCCGGGCTGGTCAGCGGTGGTGGTAGGCGATGAGCGGCCAGGCGAGCTTCCCAACGAGCAGGGGTCCTGAGGCTCCGTCCAAAATGGCGCCGAAGATGGCAGCACTCATGGGGCGCACATGGCGGGCGGCGTTAAAGATGGTGGCACCCACGGGCTGCACGTGGCCTGCAGGGAAGAAGCTGGCAGCGCCCACGGGCCACACGTGGCCTGCAGAGAAGAAGATGGCAGTGCCCACCGGCCGCACGTGTGGGGTGTAGGAACGCTGGGCCTAGAAACAGCAGCGATCGACCGGGCCTGGCACACAGCAGCAAAATGTCCCTTCTTTCTGCAGATCTTGCAGGTTGCGCTCCGCGCCGGGCAGCGCTGTCGGGGGTGTTTGGTCTGCCCGCAGAAGTAGCATTTGGGCCCCCCGGGGTTGGCTGGCTGCCGCACGGTGCAGGCTTGCGGTGGGCTGGGGTCAGTAGCTGGTGTGGCCCACGATGTCCACGCGGGTGCCGTGCGGTCGGGGGCGTACGACTGGACGTTACGGGAGGCCACTGTTAGCGAGTTCGCGAGCTGCCTGGTTCCCGCAAGGTCAAGCGTACCCCCTACCAATAGATGCTGGCGGATGTACACCGGCCCCATGCCCGTAACAAAAGCGTCTCTGATTAAAAGTTCTGTATGCTCGACTGCCGAAACTGCCTGGCAGTCACAGTTCCTCGCCAGGATGTGCAGGGCACGCCAGAAATAGTCTAGGGACTCACCGGGGAGTCGCTGTCTCGTGGGCAGGAGGTGCCTGGCGTAGAGTTTGTTAAGCGGCCGATCGTAATGTCCTTTCAGGAGCTCCATTGCTTCAGTGTAAGTGGGCGCATCCCTGATGAGAGGAAAAATGTCAGGGCTCATCCGTGAATAAAGGACCTGGAGCTTCTGTGCGTCCGAGGGTTCTTCAGCCGATGTTCGGCGGTAGCTTTCAAAGCAGGCTAGCCAGTGGTCAAAGGCAGACGTGGCGTTGGCTGCTTGAGGGTGCAGCTGTAAGCGATCAGGCTTGATGCAAAGTTCCATCGTTTTAAAATCTTTGCTCAATAAATTGATGCACTATCAATTACCACAAAGACGAGAGTAGTGGAATAATCAAGGCTTTATTGAGCAAAGATGTGTGGCCTCCTGTAGCTGCTACCAGAATGGGAGCAGCTCCGGTGTGCACACACATTTATACGCCGCCTACTGGGCGGAGCGAGCAGGCATGGATTTACCCATGTACCTCTAGTACAGGAGCCTTACCGTACTACATCTAATATACAGTTAGTGGTGACAACCATATGGACTGACCTCATTAACACTGCACCCTGTATGCTTCATCCTATGCCAGTGCTTATGTAGTTACATTGTATACCTTGTGTTGCCCTATTATGTATTTTCTTTTCTTCCCTTTTCTTCCCATGTACCTCATGATCTGTTGAGCTGCTCACAGAAAAATACTTTTCACTGTACCTTGGTACACGTGACAATAAACAAATCAAATCAAATCCAGGTAGAAATCACTCAACACAGTCCCCACTTGTGTCACAAGTCTCGCAGCCCCTTGTGGTTGTCAGAGGATTTCCCTCCAGTTCTGATTGTTGCCATCAATGAGCCAAATCCCCCGGTTAGGCGTTACTCCTGGACACAGGTAGCTTCAATATGGGAGGCAGTGAGGATTAAAACCAACTATACAGATTGAGAACCCAGTCAAACAATTAATGCCGTGGTTTCCACAGATATCAGCAGAAATAAAAATCAAGCAGGGAAGGTAAGATGATATTAAACAGTTAGGTCATTCGGCCCATCAAATCTCCTCCATCATTCAATAACATGATGGCTGATATGTTTGTGGCCTTAACACAATTTCCTGCCTGGCACTGCCCCCGTTCCCCCAACCCGCACAACTCTGGACTCCCTTGTCGATCAAAACTATGTCAAACTCAGCCTTGAATATACTCAATGACCCAGCCTCTGCTGCTCTCTGTGAAAGAGAGTTCCAAACGCCAATGAACGTCAGCGAAGAAATACCTCCTCTACCCACCTTAAATAGGAAACGCCTTTCTTTAAACTGTGCCCTCTCGTTCTATATTGACCCATGAAAAGAAATAGCCTCCCAGCATTTACCCTTGGAAATAGGCAAGTGAGACATTCACCTAATACTCAGATGTCAAGAGGAAGATCGTCACCACCTTCTTAAAGGCAATGAAGACAATAGAAATAAAACGTGCTGGAAAATCTCAGCAGATCTGTGGAGAATTGTTCATGTCTTGAGTACAATATGGCTCATCTTTGTAATAAATGCTGGCCTTGCCAGCGATATCTATTCTCCCAGGAAGAAAGTGCTGCGCGGCCAAATGGAGAGGATTGGGTTTTACTTGCCACATGATAGAAAGGCTATTAAATATTAGAAATGGTTGTCTATAATAATACATATAAAGCTAGATTAAGGTTACTAAAGCTATTAAAGTCTCAGAAAACACTATGGGCCACACTGAGAGGATAGGTCACAGGTTTGACTGCCATACAATAAAGGAGTATTTAAACATTATAATTATATAATGATAATCTCTATCACTATAGATAGGTGAGGGGGGCTGTGCATATTGAGCTGACACCCGCCCACAGTGCTGCTAGATGTCTGACTCCAGATGGTTGCTCCTTGATCACATTATTGGAGGTGGTGGTGGAGTTCAGGAGGGGGAGGCCAGGCTGGAATATGTCCCTGGGCCGGGTCTGCTGCCGCTTCACGGACACATTCAGATGTTGAGGCAGTGATCGAGGCTTGGTGGGGGAGCTGGTTCAGGTGGTCAGTGCTCTCTGCAACTTTCCCCCCTCACAATGTTACTTGACAAATAAATGATTTCTTTCATATCGATGTAAATTAGTGGCACGCTTCTTAGTTTTCACATTCTGGCACTGTGTTTAATCGGTTTAGGTATCTTCTCATTAGGATTAACCGTGGATTATTTGGATTAAGAGATTTGTATATTTTATTTGCAGCAATGCAAATGTTAAAATGAGAACATAAGAAATAGGAGAAGGACCAGACCACTTGGCCCCTCATCTCTGCTCCTGACATTCAATAGGATCAATGCTGATCTTGTCTTGGCCTCAACTACACTCTTCTTTCTGTTCCCCATACCCACCTGCAGATTCCACCACAAAGAGAAACATCAGCATTCAACCTGTCAATTAACCTCAAAAGCTTCTGGGCGAGATTCTCCGACCCCCCCCGCTGGGTCGTAGAATCCCCGGGGGGCGGCGCGAATCCCGCCCCGACGCTGACTGCCGTTTTCTCCGGCGCCGGTTTTCAGGCAGGGGCGGGGATCACACCACGCTGGTCGGAGGCCGTTGGCAGCGCCCCCCCCCCCCCCCGGCAATTCTCCGGACCCCAATGAGCCGAGCGGCAGTCCGTTTCTGGCCAGTCCCGCCAGCGTGGATTAGACATGGTCCCATAAGTTGGACCTCGCAGGTAAGTCAGCTGGTGCAGTCCTCAGGGGGGCGCGGGGGGATCCGACCCATGGGAAGGCCCCCACGGTGGCCTGGCCCGCAATCGGGGCCCACCGATCTGCGGGCGGGCCTGTGCCATGGGGGCACTCCTTCCTACCGGGCCGGCCCCTGTAGGGCTCCGCGCATGGCCAGTGTGGAGAAGACAACCCCCTGCGCATGCGCCAGAATACGCCAGCCGGTCTGCGCATGCGCAAGATCACGCCGGCCCTTCGGCACATGCGCTAACTTGCGCAGTCCCTTCGGCGTTGGCTGGCACGGCGCCAACCCCTCCGGCTTCCACCTAGAAGTGCGGAGAATTCCTCACTTTCGGGTTCTGTTGACGCCGGAGTGGTTCCTGCCGGTTTTCCCGCTGGCATGGAGACTTGGTCCCCACACAAGAGAATCCCACGTTATATGTTTCCATAAAATCACTTCTCATTCCTGAGTACAGGTTCAACCTGCTACACCTTCCCTTATAAGAAAACCTCTTCATCCCAAGAATCAACCAAATGAACCATCTTTGAACTGCCTCCAATGCAAGTATATCCCTCCTTAAATAAGAAGGTCAAAACTGTCCACGGGGCTCTAGGTGTGATCTCACCAAGGCCCTGTACAGCTGTTGCGAGACCTCCTGCTTTTATTCACCCTACTCCTTGTAATAAAGGCCTTCATTCCATTGGCCTTCCTAATTACCTGCTCTACCTGCATGTTAACCTTTTGTGATTCATGTGCAAAGACATTGCAGATCATTCTGCAATCTCTTTCCATGAAAGTAATATTTTGTTTTTTTATTCTTCCTACAAATGTGGAGAACCTCACATTTCCACACATTATACTCTATCTGACAAATCTTTGCCACTCATTTAACATAAGAGATCAAGAACTAGGAGTAGGATTAGGCAATTCAGCCCCTCGAGCCTGCTCCATCATTCAATACCATCATGGCTGATCACATCTCGCTTTCAACTCCACGTTCCTGCCCATTCTCAATAACCTTCAACCCACTACTAATTAAAAATATGTCTATCTGCTCCTTAAGTTTACTCAATGCCCCGGCATCCACCGCACTATGGGATAATGAATTCCACAGAATCACAACCATTTGAGAGAAGTCATTTCTCATCAACTCTGTTTTAAATCTGCCTCCCCTTATCCTAAAACCTCTCGTTCTAGATTACCCCACAAGAGAAAACATTCACTCCATGTCTCGTTTGTCAATACCTTTTATCATCTTACATATGTCATGATATGCATTCATATGCAAGCTGTGTGCACTGCTACAGAAGTTCAATAAAACATATTGAACCAACGTCTAAGTTTGGTGTCTACTTTCCAGTACAACTGCATCCAGTTGCAGTCCGTGTTACCCCAGGGTGAATAACGCGACATGGTATCAGTAGTCTACTTTATCTAAGTAATTTACCTCGGATGATTCAGTGATGACCAGCAAGTGCCTTCCAGCGGCATGGAGAAGATCCAGGCTCCTCCACAGCTACGGATCTCTGGCAATCTCGGCGCCAACTGGCAGGCCTTCAATCAGAAATTCAGTCTCTACATTGAGGCCTTGGGCCTCGAGGATGCATCCGATGCCAGAAAAATCGCGCTGCTCCTATCGACTGTGGGGGGACCAAGCCATCAAATTTTCAACTCGCTCACTTTTGCCGACGGCGAGGACAAGACCAAATTCAAGACCGTTTTAGCTAAATTCGACAGTCACTGTGAAGTCGAGACAAACGAGAGCTTTGAGCGCTATGCCTTCCAGCAATGCCTTCAGGGTAAGGATGAACCTTTCCAATCCTTTCTAACTCATCTCCGTATATTAGCGCAGTCCTGCAACTATGGTGACACCGCTGATTCCATCATTAGAGGTCAGATCGTGTTTGGGGTCCACTCCGACTCTTTGCGAAAGCAGTTCCTCAAAATTAAAAACATGACCCTGCCAGTAGCAATCGAGATGTGTAAAGTGCATGAACAGGCGAGAAATCGGTACTCTCGTTTCAAATCGGCGGAACAGGAACAACTTGCCTCCCACGAGGCAGAGATTGTACAGGCCATCGCCGGATGCGGCACCTCAGTATCGATGAAGGCGGCCATTTCGCACACTTTTCCCGGGTCCCACGCATGCGCACCACGAACGGGAGAACGAAGCGACCGAAGACCAAACTGCGCAGGTGCGAATGTCGGCTGACGTTCCCTTAATCACCCCCCTCCCCTGAAGCTCCCTTAAACCCCCTCCCTCCCTCGCAGCTCCCTTAACCACCCTCCCTCCCCCGCAGCTCCTTTAACCACCCTCCCTCCCTCGCAGCTCCCTGAACCACCCTCCCTCCCTCGCAGCTCACTTAACCACCCTCCCTCCCCTACAGCCCCTTTAACCACCCCCCCCACACAGCTCCCTTAACCACCCCCTCCCCCACAGCTCCTTTAACCACCCTTCCTCCCTCGCAGCTCCCTGAACCACCCTCCCTCCCTCGCAGCTCCCTGAACCACCCTCCCTCCCTCGCAGCTCCCTGAACCACCCTCCCTCCCTCGCAGCTCCCTGAACCACCCTCCCTCCCTCGCAGCTCCCTGAACCACCCTCCCTCCCTCGCAGCTCCCTGAACCACCCTCCCTCCCTCGCAGCTCACTTAACCACCCTCCCTCCCCCGCAGCTCCTTAACCACCCTCCCTCCCTCGCAGCTCTTAACCACCCTCCCTCCCCTGCAGCCCCTTTAACCACCCCCCCCACACAGCTCCCTTAACCACCCCCTCCCCCACAGCTCCCTTAATCAACACCCCTCCCCGCAGCTCCCTTAACCAACCCCCTCCCCCGCAGCGCCCTTAACCACCCCCTCTACCACAGCTCCCTTAACCAACCCCCCTCCCCCACAGCTCCCTTAACCACCCCCCTCCCCCGCAGCTCCCTTAACCAACCCCCCTCCCCCACAGCTCCCTAACCACCCCCCTCCCCCGCAGCTCCCTTAACCAACCCCCTCCCCCCCAGCTCCCTTAACCACCCCCTCACCCGCAGCTCCCTTAACCACCCCCACCCACAGCTCCCTTAACAACCCGCCTCCCTGCAACTCCCTTAACCAGGCCTCCCTTTCCTTTCTGCCAATCCCTCCAAAATGTCAAGTACTCCTGAAGTTCAGTTCCTAACGTTGGTCACCTTGTAACCCAATCAATGTAATCGTTATCAGATCATATTTTTTTATTTGTGCCATCAACTCATCTATCTTGTTATGAGTGCTGTATGGATTCATGTAAAGAACCTTAAATTTAATCTTGTTACCAGTGTTCCCTAATGTTACCTTCTTTGCTGGGGCAGTCTTATGTTTGTACACTCCTTCCAGTCACATGTTTGGTTTTCCTTACCCTTATCACTACCCTGTACAATTACCTTGTCCATTCTCCTCAAATGTTTACGTTTCCCCTCATTTGAAGCCTTACCCCACAGTTTTTTGTTTAAAACCCTATCTGCAGGCCTAGTTACTTGACTTGCCAGGACACTGGTCCCAGTACAGCTGAATGAAGTCTATCCCAATGGAACTGCTCCTTCTTTCCCCAATCCCGATGTCCCATGATTTGAAACCCATTTCCCTCTATAGTTTCTGCCACTTCTGTTTCACCCAGTCTGGGTCTTAGGCCTCAGGCTCTATTGAAGAACTTGCTGCTGCTGATTCCCTCACATTTCTCTCTCACTGCTGCTCCCAGCTAATGGTTAGAGTTCTATAACTGGGATCAATATGATTGATGCGCAATCAATTACTCTCAAGACAAGGTGAGTCATAACTAATAGGCTTTAATCTGCTAGAACTGTTCCCCAGCAGCTTCGATACAGAAGGTGAAGGCTGCTGGGATGGCATCGGTTCTTATACTCCGCCTCTCAGGGCGGAGCTATGTACATCAGCCAATGGTAGACTCCTGGGTCTAGCCAATGGTCATCCACCTCTCAGGTACCGCAATACCTGGTATTACCACATTCACCCCCTGTTAAAAAAAAGAGCCCGGCGGTGTGATGGCCAGCGTTAATATCGCCTTTCGCATGGTAGGACCAGGTATGGAGGTGCCATGGTGTCGAGGGTAATAGCAAAGTGTTCATGGTGCAGCAATCAGTCGATCGGGTGGCCTGGCCGTCTTTCTGGAGCATCTGGGCTTCGGCGGTGATCCTGATGGGGGTCCCGGCGGTTGCGACTCTGGGAACATGGTGTCGTCCTCCCAGGCAGCTTTGTCACCCCTAGACGGTGCTGTTGGGGCAAAAAGGGGGCGCCTGTAGGGGGCGTCGGTGCTTGTTTGGGCCTAGGCAGGGGCGGCGGGAGTACTGACCCTCCGGTCAGGTGCTGCGGGGAGGGTGCGCGTGAGACTCCGGCGGGCGCCAGGACCCGAAGGGAGACCGTGTCTTGGCGGCCGTCAGGGAACGCTACATAGGCGTACTGGGGGTTGGCGTGCAGCAGGTGGACCCTCTCTACCAACGGGTCCGACTTGTGCGCCTTCACATGTTTCCGAAGCAGGATGGGTCCGGGTGTCGTTAGCCAGGTTGGGAGCGACGTCACGGAGGAGCACTTCCTGGGGAAAACAAGGATACGTTCATGAGGTGTCTGATTTGTGGTAGTACAGAACAACGACCGGATGGAGTGAAGGGCCACCGGCAAGACTTCTTGCCAGCGGGAGACTGGGAGATTCCTGGACCGTAGGGCCAGTAGAACGGTCTTCCAGACCGTTCCATTCTCCCTCTCAACCTCCCCGTTTCTCCGGGGGTTGTAACTGGTCGTCCTGCTCGAGGCGATGCTTTTGCTGAGCAGGAATTGACGCAGTTCGTCACTCATAAAGGAGGACCCCCTATCACTGTGAATGTATGCGGGGAAACCGAACAGTGTAAAGATACCCTGGAGGGCCTTGATGACGGTGGTTGTGGTCATGTCTGGGCAGGGGATGGCGAATGGGAACCGGGAGTACTCGTCAATCACGTTCAGGAAGTACGTGTTGCGGTCGGTGGAGGGGAGGGGGCCTTTGAAGTCCAGACTGAGGCGTTCAAAGGGACGGGAAGCCTTTATCAGGTGCGCTCTGGCCGGTAGAAGTGCAGTTTGCACTCCGCGCAGATTTGGCAGTCCCTGGTGACGGTCCTGACCTCCTCGATGGAGTACGGCAGGTTGCGGGTCTTGATAAAATGAAAGAAACGAGTGACCCCCGGGTGGCAGAGGGCCTCGTGGAGGGATCGGAGGCGGTCCACTTGTGCAGTGGCACAAGTGCCGCGGGACAGGGCATCAGGAGGCTCGTTCAGCTTCCCCGGACGGTACAAGATCTCGTAATTGTAGGTGGAGAGTTCGATCCTTCACCGCAAGATCTTGTCGTTCTTAATCTTGCCCCGCTGCGCATTATCGAACATGAAGGCAACCGACCGTTGGTCCGTGAGGAGAGTGAATCTCCTGCCGGCCAGGTAATGCCTCCAGTGTCGCACAGCTTCTACTATGGCCTGGGCCTCCTTTTCGACCGAGGAGAGGCGAATTTCGGAAGCATGGAGAGTATGGGGGAAGAAGGCCACGGGCCTGCCCGCTTGGGTGAGGGTGGCCGCCAGAGCTACGTCGGACGCATCGCTCTCGACCTGGAAGGGGAGGGACTCGTTGATGGCGCGCATCATGGCTTTAGCAATGTCTGCTTCGATGCGGCTGAAGGCCTGGCGAGCCTCCGTCGAGAGGGGGAAGGTTGTGGACTGGATCAGGGGTCGAGCCTTGTCTGCGTAATTGGGGACCCACTGTGCATAACAGCTGAAGATGCCGAGGCGGCGCTTTAGGGCCTTGGGGCAGTGAGGGAGGGGGAAATCCATGAGGGGGCGCATGCGCTCAGGGTCGGGGCCTATGACTCCACTTCGCACTACGTAGCCAAGAATGGCTAGACGGTCGGTGCTAAACACGCATTTATCCTTATTGTAAGTCAGATTAAGGATATTCGCGGTCTGGAGAAATTTTCGGAGGTTGGTGTCGTGGTCCTGCTGGTCATGGATACAGATGGTGACGTTATCAAGATACGGGAATGTTGCGTGTAAGCCGTACCGGTCAACCATTCGTCTATCTCTCGTTGGAAGACCGAGACCCCGTTCGTGACACCGAAGGGAACCCTTAAAAAGTGATAGAGCTGCCCGTCTGCTTCGAAGGCAGTGTACTGGCGGTCACCATTACGGAGGGGTAGCTGGTGGTAGGCAGACTTGAGATCCACCGTGGAGAAAACCAGGGGCGCGATTCTCCACTCCCGCGCCGGTTGGGAGAATTGCCTGGGACGCCAAAATTTCGCGGGACGCCGGTCCGACGCCCTCCCCCGATTCTCCCAAGCGGCGGGAACGGCCCGGTCGAGTTTCGCGGGCCGCAGGCCGGAGAATCGCCAGAGACACCCAAAATGGCGATTCTCCGGCGCCCCCGCTATTCTCAGGCCCGGATGGGCCGAGCGGCCAGGCCAAAACGGCGAGTTCCCCCCGGCACCGTCCACACCTGGTCGCTGCCGTCGTGAGCGGTGCGTGAACGCTGGGGGGGGCGGCCTGCGGGGGCGGGGGGGGGTGCGAGTGGGGATCCTGCACCGGGGGGTACTTGAAATGTGGGGTGGCC
The DNA here is from genome assembly GCF_047496885.1 of Scyliorhinus torazame. NCBI lineage: Eukaryota > Metazoa > Chordata > Chondrichthyes > Carcharhiniformes > Scyliorhinidae > Scyliorhinus > Scyliorhinus torazame. The sequence continues at coordinate 62,486,059 of NC_092707.1, forward strand.
CGCGATCGGTGCCCACCGATCGTCAGGCCGTCCTCTCTGAAGGAGGACCTCCTTCCTTCCGCAGCCCTGCAAGATCCGTCCGCCATCTTCTTGCGGGGCGGACTTAGAGAGGACGGCAACCACGCATGCGCGGATGACGCCCGTTATGTGCCGCCGGCCGCGTCATCTATGCGGCGCCGCCTTTACGCGGGCGACAAGGCCTGGCACGTGTAGATGACGCGGCCCCGATCCTGGTCCATTGTCAGGGCCTGAATCGGTCGGGATCGGGGCCGTTTCGCGCCGTCGTGAACCTCGACGGCGTTCACGACGGCGCGGCCACTTCGATGCGGAAGTGGAGAATCCCGGTATTGCGCAATCCTGTTCACCAAGTCGGCTATACGGGGGAGAGGGTACGCATCCAGCTGCGTAAACCTGTTGATGGTCTGGCTGTAGACAATGACCATCCTATGTTTCTCCCCGGTCTTTACCATCACTACTTGAGCTCTCCAGGGACAGTTGCTCGCTTCGATGACTCCTTCCCTCAGCAACCTCTGGACCTCCGACCTGATAAAGGTCCGGTCCTGGGCACTGTACCGTCTGCTCCTGGTGGCGACGGGTTTGCAATCCGGGGTGAGGTTCGCAAACAGGGAAGGCGGGTCGACCTTAAGGGTCGCGAGGCCGCAGACAGTAAGGGGGGGTATGGGGCCGCCAAATTTAAAAGTCAGGCTTTGCAGATGGCACTGGAAATCCAGCCCAAGGAGGGTGGCTGCGCAGAGGTGCAGCAGGACGTACAGGCGGAAATTGTGGAATTCCCTGCCTTGGACAGTGAGGTTCGCTAGGCAGAACTCTTTTATCTCCACCGTGTGTGACCCGGAGGCCAGGGAGATCCTTTGATTTATGGGATGGGTGACAAGAGAACAGCGCCTTACTGTGTCGGGGTGAAAAAAGCTTTCCGTGCTCCCAGAGTCGATCAAGCACGACGTCACGTGGCCGTTGATGCAGATCGTCGTTGTAGCTTTCGCAAGCGTCCGGGGCCGACTATGGTCCAGAGTCACCGAGGCCAACTGCAGTAATGGAGAGTTCTGGTCAGGCAGTGTGTAGTCGGCTGTGCTGGGGGCCTGGGGCCCCATCCAAGATGGCATCAGCCATGGGTCGCACATGGAGTCCGGGGATGAAGAAGATGGCAGCGGCGAGGGACAAAATGGCGGCGCCCACCCGTCCAGCGTGGTGGCCGGGGGGCAAAATGGCCGCGCCCGTGGGTCGCACGTGGCCTGAGGATAGGGGGGCGGTGGTGAGCGCTGGGCGGCCGGGGCCTGAAAGGGGGGCTGCCGATCGGCGCTGGAGACCGCGGCCACGGCGCGGGCCTGGCAGACCACGACATAGTGGCCCTTCTTGCCGCACCCTTTGCAGGTGGCAGTGAGGGCCGGGCAGCGCGGGCGGGGATGATTCGCCTGCCCGCAGAAGAAACAGCGTTGTACGGCGGCGGTAGCGGGCCGTCTCGCCGCACAGGCTTGCGGGGTCTGGGGAAAAGTCTGAGGGGCTGCCGCAATGGGGTGCCACGCAGCCCAGGGGGCTGCCGCCGTCCGGGAGCAAAGGCCAGCGCATTTTTATAGGCAACGTCCATGGACCCCGCCAGGGCCCGTGCCTCAGTAAGTCCCAGAGTGTCCATTTCTAGGAGCCTTCGGCGGATATCGGGGGAGGTCATACCTGCCACGATAGCATCCCTGATCAAAAGTTCCGTGTGCTCGTTCCCCGAAACTGGCGGGCAGCCACAGTTTCGGCCCAGCACCAGCAGCGCCCAGTAGAAGTCTTCCAACGTTTCCTCGGGGCTTTGCCTCCTAGTCGCCAGCAGGTGACAAGCGTAGACCTGGTTCACAGGGCGGATATAATGTCCTTCTAGCAGCTCGATCGCTGCAGCATAATTCTCTGCCTCCTCGATCAGAGGGTAGATCCCAGGGCTGACCCGCGAGCATAGAAGGTGCATCTTTTGTCTTTCCATGGGAGTGCCGGCGGCCGTGTCGAGGTAGCCCTTAAAGCACGCCAGCCAATGTTTGAAGATAGCAGCATAGTTGTCCGCATGAGGGCTGAGCTGAAGGCACTTCGGTTTGATACGGAGATCCATCCTTTCAACTGACGTTGTAGCAGATTAAATTGATGCGCAATCAATTACTCTCGAGACAAGGTGAGTCATAACTAATAGGCTTTAATCTGCTAGAACTGTTCCCCAGCAGCTTCGACACAGAAAGTGAAGGCTGCTGGGACGGCACCGGTTCTTATACTCCGCCTCTCAGGGCGGAGCTATGTACATCAGCCAATGGTAGACTCCTGGGTCTAGCCAATGGTCATCCACCTCTCAGGTACTGCAATACCCGGTATTACCACAATGATTGCGCCTGTTGCTTCATCATTGGCTATAGCAGCATCAGGTTTATTAAACAAACTGGTTTAATCCTTTTTGGGTGCTGTACACATACTGAAAATCCCATGAAATGTCTCAAGAAAGACACGAATGCGATCACCTAAACACCATGTGTAATATTTTTGAAAAAGTCTCTGATCTATGAACATTATGGAAGAAGTTAGCTGAAGATGTTAACAGAATTTCTGATAAACATCAAAAACTGGTGGACTCTTGGCGAATTGGCCAGATAGTTCTCACGCATGCGCTGAAGCCTAGCATTCAAAATTTGGTTCCAACATAGAGGTTATTTTCAGTGAAGAGTCACACAGTATTGCGCTAAGTATCGTCCAATTGAATTGTATTTTAATACACTTATCTTCTCTTGTCCTGAAGCTTTAGCAGGGTTTTAAGAGCCATGACGGGCCATCAGACAGTGACACACAATATGTCTTGGAAGGATTTCACTTCTCAAGTCCCGCTTGCCCACTAAAAATGTGGAAATTACACTCGGATTTACACCACTGAATGGATTCTGAACTCAATCACACAAACCCTACAGCACTGTCAGCTTCGGGGATTATGATAACGTTGTGGTCTGTCACTTAACCGTACGGTAATAATATAGTAATAATGTTGCAAGGATATTGTGTGTCTTTATTATTCCTGTGTGTCAGATCAAAGTTTTAACACATTATTTTGGTTGCCATTGCCATCTCCAGGAATAAGAAACTTCCAGGCCATTTATGTTGTTGACAGTAAGATGAGAGAATGGCCCAACTGATTCTTGGCCACAGCGTTTACTTCTAAGTTTGTGGAAGATAATGAAAATGGACTTTAGAATTCATTCAGCGTCAATGTTTCCAATGTTAATGTCAGCCTGAACACCAACGCAGACACGGGAAGAACGTGCAAACTCCACACAGTCACCTGAGGCCGGAATTGAACCCACGTCCCTGGAGCTGTGAGACAGCAGTGCTAACCACTGAGCCACTGTGCCGCCCTTGTGACAAATTCCATGATTGTTTACATTTTGAGAGTCTGGGCTGATTAAGGTAGCTTTGCCGAGGAGCCCTCCTTAATTACAGGTTTATACATCAGGTTTGAGGACGGGGCAAGGATGTCTTACTGCAGTTAAACAGGGCCTTGGTGAGACCACACTTGGAGTATTGCGTGCAGTTTTGGTCTCCCTACTTAAGAAAGGATATACTTGCGAAAGAGGGAATACAGTGGCGATTCGCTCAGCTGATATCCGGGTTGGTGGGACTGTCCTATGAGGAGAGATTGGTTTAACTGGGCCTGTATCCACCAGAGTTTAGAAGGATGAGAGAAGTGTCATGTTCTTTGTGGTTCTAATCTGAGGATGGTTGGCGTAGTGTTCACAAAGACCACAACCAGCTTATATATTAAACAAAGCTAAAGATGTATTTACCCTACTTAATTGGATTCAATACTTACTCTTATATAATAAACAGTTGATGATAAACATACAATCTACACTCATCTACAGCTAATCTCCACACCAATACAATAACTATGATCTGCTCTCACTCACACTATCTTTCCTACAGTCTGTCTCCTAGCGTTCTCCTCAACACTCTCCCAGAAGGCTTAGCATTGATGCTTTATATAGTACTGCATCTAGCACCCTCTAGTGGTTGATTTGGACATAACGTTGACCCTTACAGTTCTGTACATTTATCATAATGTCACAAGGAGATCTGACTGAAAAGTATAAAATTCGACTAGACTAGATGCAGGGAGGATGTTTTCGCTGGTTGGGGAATCTTGAACCAGGAGACATAGTCTCAGAATCCAGGGTAAACCAATTAGGACTGAGATGAGGAAGATTTATTCACTCAAGGTGTAGTGAACCTGTGGAATTCTCTACCACAGAAGGCTGTGCAGGCCAAGCCACTGAATATGTTCAAGAAAGCGGTAGATAATGCTTTAATGTTAATGTCAGCAAGAGGTAGGGGGTAAAAACAGGAATATGGCAATGAGATAGAGGCTCAGCGATAATCGTACTGAATGGCTGAGCAGGCTCGAAGGGCTGAATGGCCTACTCCTGCTCCTTGTTTCTCTGTTTCCATGTGTTACATAGATCAGGTTGGGTAAAACTCTTTCTACACCCTTCAACCCCTGACCCCTGTTGCTCCAGTGTGACAATTCAATTCCCACATCACCCATTGGTACAGTGTCAATTTATGGACACACTGATTTTCAAGCAAGTGTCCAATGAAAAAGTGCCAAAAGTGTCCACACGGATTTCACATAGGGCCCACATAGGGCAGCAGGATGGGGTGACGGGGAGGGTGACACCAGGTATCTTTTAAACTCCCCACCACTAGAGCTGTCGGGATCAATGCATAAAGTGGGAACATCCTATCCAGTTGAGACATGTGACGACCATTTTTCTTTTAACATAAATATCCTCAAGATGGAGGTGCCAATTTGGTCCTCCTCCAGCCAATAAACAACATTTTAGGATGGTGCTGGAGAGGGAGTGGTGATCTACTACAATGCATTCAGTTCTCCTGTTTCCTACTTAGAGACTCGTGATTCCTCCTTTTTCCTAGCCATACTTCCATCAGTGCCTTGCCGAAGTAGCGAATTGTCCGTAACCCCAAGCCCGGTCCTCTCATGTCACTGAGATGGACCATCGGCAAATGGCACATTAGTGGCAGTAGCAGAAATTGTTGGTGACCATTTTTAGGGATGAGGATCCCCCACATACGCTTCCGTTCCTAATTTCCCCGAAACTAGACTCTGTGGCTTCCAGGAAGTCGGAAGATTCCTGGAGGAAAATGCTGCACTTAAAGTTTTGAATGCCCCCAGAATTCATGGAACAATTCTGGAATTACACCTGTGGATTTATCTTTAATTCAGCAGCCTTCAGCTATATTTTGATAGCTACACATTTTTTCAACCAGTATATATTCTGCAGCCACTGTCATGCATTTTGCTTCACCGTCCTACCCTAAATCAAGCAAGATAGTGGCAGAAAATGGTTCAGAATTGGGAGGCGGGGCAGGATTTAGATCGTTTGGAGACTTGGGCGGAGAGATAGCAGATGGAGTTTAATCCGGACAAATGTGAGGTGATGCATTTTGGAAGGTCTAATGCAGGTTGGGAATATACAGTGAATGGTAGAACCCTCAAGAGTATTGAAAGTCAGAGAGATCTAGGAGTACAGGTCCACAGGTCACTGAAAGGGGCAACACAGGTGGAGAAGGTAGTCAAGAAGGCATACGGCATGCTTGCCTTCATTGGCCGGGACATTGAGATGTACGAGGCACGTTTTGTACACCGAGGGTAGTGGGTGCCTGGAACTCGCTACCGGAGGAGCTGCTGGAAACAGGGACGATAGTGACATTTAAGGGGCATCTTGACAAATACATGAATAGGATGGGACTAGAGGGATACGGACCCCGGAAGTGTAGAAGATTGTAGTTTAGACGGGCAGCATGGTCGGCGCGGGCTTGGAGGGCCGAAGGGTCTGTTCCTGTGCTGTACTTTTCTTTGTTCTTTGCTCTCCGAGCTGAAGTTTTCTCCTCCACATTTCCCCTGTACTCTGGAAGGGCACCAGCTACCCCTTCACCAGCTCCTTCCCCATGTAAATACTGGAGCTGCTACAGTCGTCGCTAATCCCTGGGGTTATCAGGGGAATGGGTATCAGCAGAGAGCCCCTGAAGTTGCTAAAAGATAGTAAATTTGTAATGACCTCCTGTCCCTCTATAATGGTCTCAAACACTTAGCATCTGAAAGCCTTCACCTCATCCATGGCATTCAGTGAAAGAGCTTACAAAAACTTTTGCAAAACTCTTGGACCATTTACTGCTGCTTTTAAGGTCTTCTAATATGAACATAACAATTAGGTACAGGAGTAGGCACATTTGACCCCTTGAGCCTGCTCCGCTATTCAATAAGAACACAACTTCTCTGATTATAGCCTTGACTCCACTTTGCTTCATACCACAATACCGTCTGACTCCCTTGTCAATTAAGAATTTATCTATCTCAACCTTAAACATATTCATTGACCCTGTCTCTCTGAAGAAAAGGAGAGTTCCATAGACTCATGGCCCTCTTCTGCTGTGATGGAGCACCCTGTCTGTGCGTCCTCCCAATATCTGCTTTTCCTAGTCTTAATGTCCTTATAGAATCTCCCTTATAGCATCAAAGAAAGGTTACAGTACAGAAAAAGCCATTTGGCCCATCGAGTCTATGCTGATTCTTTGCGAGAGCAGCCCCACTAGACCTTCTTCTCCCACCCTTTGCCCAAAGATCTAAAAATTCTCTCCCTTCATGTGTTTATCCAATTCCCTTTTGAAAGTATTGATTGAATCTGCCGCCACCACACTCCCAGGCAGTACATTCCAGAGCCTAAACACCGTCTTACTTTGAACCTTCGGCCTCGGCCATCTATCATGGTTCCCCTGCTCCCAATTCAATTCCAGCCATGATATTCTCAATATTGGTCTACATTAAGCCAATGTAGTCACAATTCTGCAACCCCCCATCGATATGCTGTTTTGAGCAGCAGCCCCTTAATACAACTAGAAATTCCTGACTATTTACTCTGAGCACACTTCAAACGCCACTCATCTAGTTTTAAATTCTCCATAGTTGAAATTTTGGTCTTATATTTAACTTTCCTCGTCCAGGAGGAATGCTGCAAGGAAGAGGTTCGGATCAGGCCAATTCAGGGCAGCACAGTGGTGCAGTGGTTAGCACTGCTGCCACACGGTGCCGAGAATCTGGGTTTGATTCCGGTCCCGGGTCACTGTCTCTGTGGAGTTTGCACATTCTCCCTGTGTCTGCGTGGGTCTCACCCCCACAACCCAAAAGATGTGCAGGTGGGTGGATTGGCCATGCTAAATTGCCCCTTAATTGGGAAAAAAAATAATTGGGTACTCTAAATTTATTTTAAAAAAAGATCAGGCCAATTGACTCACTACCCTGAGGCCACACCATTTTGGCTGCCAACAATTTATCTTCACTGACTTCAGCAAATGAGAGCCTTATTTAACTTCAAAAGCCATGACCCGGGGATGTTATTTTTGATTCAAGCTGCGAAGCAGGTAAAGTGGCTGGACCTGGAGGAAACACTTTCGCTCCCCTGGCCCACAAGCTGTGCTATAAATGTGCTCACACTATGGATTGAACCCTTCTCCCTTCCTTTTAGCTGCCAGGTTTCCTCAAAGTCCAAGAAAACCGGCCGGAAAGGCTAAGAAATGGAGCCACTCAGTCTCTTTCAAAGACTTTATTGACCAATCCACCTCCAGTGACCTGATTGGTCACTTAGCCCAACCCTGCACCCGCCCACATTACATTTGAGATTTTAAAAACGTTTGCTTTTCATCTGAGTCAAATCCACACATTCGTTGGTGTTAGAGTTGCCAACCATCTAGTTATCCCTGTTGCCTCTCTGATATCTGTTGAAACACCTCCAATTCCAGCTCTACATCCATCTGTTCTGAACTGTCCAGCACATTGTCCCGCATTGCTTTTGTGGTGTTGGGTGTTCTAACACACAGAAGAGCCAACACAGTTGCATATGGTACAACACTTGTTTATTTAAACTCACTATTTACAACTTGGTCTTTGCACTCTGCACGTGGGGGGCTCCCTGCTTGTTGTGTTTCAACAGCTCTTTCATGCTTCCTTCTCCCCAGACCTACTGACCTCCAGGTGTCGTGCTCGTGCTTTTTATGTGGTTGGTGTTCTTGTCTGTGATTGGTTGTGGTGTTGTGTACTCTGATTTGCCTGTTAGTGTGTCCATCATGATGTGTGTGTTTGAATATCATGACATCCCCCCTTTTTACAAAGATATGTGCCTACGTGGTAATAAATATGATCGTGACGTGAGTGCATCTAAGAGTGTGTGTGTGTCGTGTGCAGCATGTGTCTATGACGGAACTATGTACATGGGGCGATGTCGAGTGCGTCACATGAATCCAGTTGTACCATAACATAACAGAAATGCGAACGAGAGAAGAAGAAAAAAAATTTTGAACAGTTGTCCAGTCAGACGACATCTGGAACGATAAACAACAACAGGTTATCATGTAAAATTGTCCAACTTATTAAACATATGAACTGTATTATAAGTCCATTCTAATGGGTTTGCGACGAATTCGGGTTGACCGCCTTAAGGGTGGATCAAGAACCACCGGCTGCTGTGCAGGCATGGCCATGGGTGGCGATGGAAAGGGCGTGATGTGCGGCAGCTCCACAAAGTCATCCTCGGAAGCCTGTTGAGGATCTGGCGTGTTGTGTGGCTGTGAACGTGGAAGTCGGCGAAGGGCGCGCCGATTGCGGCGACGCACGGAACCATCCGGCATGCGAACCAGGAACGAGCGGGGAGCCACTTGTCGGAGGACTTCGGCCGGTGCTGACCAGCCACCATACGGTTGATGGACGCGTACTTTGTCTCCGGAGGACAGGGGGGGCAGGTCCGTCGCTCGTGTGTCGTACCGACCTTTCTGGCGATCACGCTGCAGTTGCATGTCCCGAAGAACCGCCTCATGGTCTGTTGTCGGTGCCAGGACGGAAGGTACCGTCGTCCTGAGGGAGCGACCCATTAGTAGCTGCGCTGGCGAGAGGCCCGTGGATAACGGGGCCGATCGATAGGCCAGCAAGGCAAGGTTAAAGTCCGATCCGGCATCAGCCGCCTTGCACAGGAGCCGCTTTGCGATGTGGACACCCTTTTCAGCCTTCCCGTTCGATTGTGGATGCAGAGGGCTGGATGTCACATGAGTGAAACCATATGCTGCGGCAAAGGACGACCATTCACGGCTGGCAAAACAAGGTCCATTGTCTGACATGACAGTCCTTGGAATGCCATGGCGAGCAAACGTTTCCTTGCAGGCCCCAATGACTGCGGACGACGTCAGATCATGGAGAGGCATGACTTCCGGGTAGTTTGAGAAGTAGTCTATAATAACAATGTAATCTCTGCCGAGCGCGTGAAATAGGTCAACACCCACCTTCGCCCAGGGGGACGTCACCATCTCGTGTGGTAGAAGTGTTTCCGGAGGTTGCGCCGGCTGAAACCTCTGACAGGTTGTGCAGTTGAGCACCATGTTGGCTATGTCTTCATTAATACCCGGCCAATATACCGCCGCCCGGGCCCTTCGTCTGCATTTTTCGACACCCAAGTGGCCTTCGTGTAGTTGACGAAGAATCATCTGGCGCACACTGTGTGGAATGACGATCCTATGCGATTTCATAAGGACCCCGTCTATATTGGTGAGATCATCTCGCACATTGTAAAACTGGGGGCACTGCCCTTTTAGCCACCCTTCCGTCATGTGGCGCATCACTCGCTGCAGCAGAGGGTCAGTCGCCGTCTCTGCGCGTATGTGGGCCAGACAAGGATCATCAGCTGGCATATTTGCTGCTGTCAGAGTCACGTGTGCCTCAATTTGACGCACGAACCCCTCCGCATCTGGTGGTGTGCTCACTGCTCGGGAAAGAGTGTCCGCCACGATGAGTTCCTTCCCCGGAGTGTAGATCAGTTCAAAATCGTACCTCCTGAGTTTGAGTAAGATGCGCTGGAGGCGAGGAGTCATGTCGTTCAGGTCTTTGTTAATGATGTTGACCAGGGGGCGGTGGTCAGTTTCGACCGTGAATCGTGGCAGGCCATACACATAGTCGTGGAACTTGTCCAGTCCAGTTAACAAGCCCAGGCATTCTTTTTCGATTTGCGCGTAGCGCTGTTCGGTAGGGGTCATGGCTCGTGAGGCATACGCAACCGGGGCCCATGATGACGTGCTGTCTTTTTGCAGGAGTACCGCTCCAATACCAGATTGGCTGGCGTCTGTTGAGATCTTTGTAGGGCGAGTCGCGTCAAAGAAGGCCAGCACTGGTGCCGTGACCAGTTTGTGCTTGAGCTCCTCCCATTCCTGCTGATGCGACTGGTGCCAGTTGAATTCCGTCGATTTTTTTACGAGATGGCGCATGTTTGTTGTATGAGAAGCCAGGTTGGGAATGAACTTCCCAAGGAAGTTGACCATGCCCAGGAATCTTAAGACAGCCTTCTTGTCAGCCGGTCGTGGCATGGCTGTGATGGCGCTAACCTTGTCTGCATCGGGACGGACCCCGGACCTTGAGATGTGGTCCCCGAGGAATTTCAGCTCCGTCTGGCCGAAAGCACACTTCGCACGGTTGAGACGCAGGCCATTTTGCCGTATGCGGGTGAAGACACGTCGAAGACGATGCATGTGTTCCTGCGGAGTGGTGGACCAAATGATGATATCGTCCACATATACACGTACCCCTTCGATGCCTTCCATCATCTGCTCCATAATGCGGTGGAATACTTCAGATGCCGAAATGATGCCGAATGGCATCCGGTTGTAGCAGAATCTGCCAAAAGGGGTGTTGAATGTGCATAGTCTTCGGCTGGCCGGGTCCAGTTGGATCTGCCAGAATCCTTTGGACGCATCCAATTTAGTGAATATGTTGGCTCGCGCCATCTCGCTGGTGAGGTCTTCTCGTTTTGGGATGGGATAGTGTTCCCGCATGATGTTGTTGTTCAGATCTTTTGGATCTATACATATACGGAGCTCGCCAGAGGGCTTCTTTACACAGACCATGGAGCTGACCCATGGCGTGGGCTCCGTGACCTTGGATAGGACCCCTTGGTCCTGAAGAATCTGCAGTTGTGCCTTGAGGCGGTCTTTGAGAGGCGCAGGAACCCTGCGAGGTGCGTGAACGACAGGGATGGCGTCCGGTCTGAGTCGAATCTTGTACGTGTGTGGCAATGTCCCCATGCCTTCAAAAACCTCCTGGTTGTGAGCGAGGAGGGAATGGAGATTCGCGTGGAACTCAGCATCCGGGAAGTCGGATATCTCATCTGGAGAGAGAGACATGATGCGCTGTACCAGGTGAAGGACCTTACACGCTTGTGCGCCCAGTAACGAGTCCTTTGATGAGCCCACAACTTCGAAGGGGAGTGTGGCCGTGTACCCCTTGTGAGTCACCTGTAGCTGGCAAGATCCTACGGACGGGATAACGTTCCCGTTATAGTCAACCATCTTAAGCCGGGATGGTGTGATGAGTGGTTTGACCTTCATGGCCTGGACTGCAGAGTAAGCAATCAGGTTGGCGGATGCGCCGGTGTCCAGACGGAAGGCGACGCGCGATCGGTTGACCGTCAGGGTGGCACACCACTCATCGTCTGGATTGATGGCATTGACCTTGTTGACATCAATGACGGCAACTCTGAAGTCATCCTGGTCATCTGCATCACTTAACTGGAAGTCTTGATGCGTGGGCTGGACGGTCCTGACTCGTGTGCGAGGTTGTCGAGGATGCGCCGGATCCATGGGTTGAGCCGCACGACAGCGGGCTGCGTAGTGGCCTATCATGGCACATCTGTTGCACTGTTGGTATTTTGCAGGACATTGCCCTTTTAAGTGTAGACCTCCACACTTGCTGCACGTCATGACGTCACGGCGTTCGTTGCGCCACTGCGCATGCGCAGTGCGATCTTGCGGTGGGCGCGCCTGCGCAGTGCGTCCCTCGTTGTGGCCGTTATTCTTGGCGCGCACCTGCGCGGGAGACCGCGAAAAGCGCGGGAAGCGGCCGCTGTCGTCCGGGCCGTGGGGCGGGAAGAAATCGACGGCCTGGATGCGTTCAACGTCGTGGGCGGCCTGGCTTGCCGATTCGACGGCTGGGGACCCCCTCCGTGCCAACTCGGACGCCTGAAATCGGGCAAAACGGCAGGTCGCATTTTCATGGAGGACACAGGCTTCCACAGCAGACGCTAAGGTAAGGCTCTTTATTTTAAGAAGCTGCTGGCGTAGGCCACTGGAGGCAACGCCAAAAACAATCTGGTCCCTGATCATGGACTCTGTGGTGGTGCCGTAACCGCAGGACTGCGCCAGAATCCGGAGGTGCGTCAAAAAGGGTTGAAAAAGCTCCTCCTTACCTTGCAGGCGTTGCTGAAAGATGTATCTTTCGAAAGTTTCGTTTACTTCAGTTTGAAAGTGCTGGTCCATTTTGAGGATGACCGTGTCATATTTGGCCTGGTTTTCGCCTTCCTCGAACACCAGTGAATTAAAGACATCATTTGGGTGGGGGCCTGCGTAGAAGAGGAGCATTGCAATCTTCGAATCATCCGAGACATTCTGTTTTTCGGTGGCACGGATGTACAGGTCAAATCGCTGCCTGTAGAGCTTCCAGTTGGTGCCTAGGTTCCCCGTGACTTGCATCGGCTGCGGTTTGCCGGTGTGGTCCATGTCCAGAATGGCAGGTTGGTAGGCAGGTATCGATCCACTCCTGTACCATGTGGTGTTGGGTGTTCTAACACACAGAAGAGCCAACACAGTTGCATATGGTACAACACTTGTTTATTTAAACTCACTATTTACAACTTGGTCTTTGCACTCTGCACGTGGGGGGCTCCCTGCTTGTTGTGTTTCAACAGCTCTTTCATGCTTCCTTCTCCCCAGACCTACTGACCTCCAGGTGTCGTGCTCGTGCTTTTTATGTGGTTGGTGTTCTTGTCTGTGATTGGTTGTGGTGTTGTGTACTCTGATTTGCCTGTTAGTGTGTCCATCATGATGTGTGTGTTTGAATATCATGACAGCTTTCACTTCCACCTGGTTTCAGTCAAAGCCACAATGACCATAGTGTAAGTATGATTCCTTCCAATACAGGACCATTGCTGCCAGAGATGTAGCACGGGTGTAAGGTGAGGTAATTAGCCATGGCCCAGGATGAACCGTTGGCATGTCTCTCTCCATTATAGCCTGAAGGGCAACACTCCAACCAGGCGGCTGGGGCAAGTCAAGTCAAGGAGGCAGGCAAATTGGAATTTTTGCTGAGCTACAATGTATTAATTGTTCATCTTTTCCTCCCTCCCTGCTTCTTCCTTATCTTACATGTAACACCGTCAGACTCGCTTTGGCTCTCCACATTACAGCATATGAATGATTTAACTGTTTTCTACCAGGATCTTCTCAGCTATTCTGTACACTTGTTTTAGCCTTTCACCCCCCCCCCCACCTAATTTAAAAAACCCTCAGACAGTCATCTTCCCTTTCAGATACGACCATTGCATTATCCATTATCTATGGGACAAACCCTGGGCAGCACGGTGGCACAGTGGTTAGCATTGCTGCCTATGGCGCTGTGAACATGGGTTCGAATCCTGGCCCTGGGTCACTGTCCATGTGGAGTTCCCACATTCTCCCCGTGTCTGCGTGGGTTTCACCCCCACAACCCAAAGATTTGCAGGGTTGGTGATTTGGCCACGCTAAATTGCCCCTTAATTGGAAAAAATAATTGGGTGCTCTAAATTTATAAAATGAAAACCTATGGGACTAACCCATCCATTTTAATGAAGACAAGCTACAGGTAAGGGGATGCGGAAGAGAATCTTGTTAAAGTATATAAATTATTAAATGGTTTAGACACAGTAAATAATATTTATTTAAACTATGACAATATATTAAATGAGTGGGAAATAAGTTCAAATTGGCAAATCAAAAAAGGTTTTCTTTGCACAAATGGTACTTAACTGTCCAGAATAACCTTGTCAGGTGGGTGAGTGGACTATGTGGGGAATTGAAAGTCTCGTTGGACAGGAGAGTAGGAGAGCTTGGGTTATGAAAGGCTAAGCTCCTGGGGCTGGTGGGCAAACAGCCATTGCTCATCCTTGACGGTTAGAAGTTCTGAAAACCAAAATGCGCGATCCAGTGTAAATTCCTGCTGACTTGGTGTCATTTCTAATTGCCACCGTTAAAAAATAATTGGTTCCACATGTCACATAAAACAGCTAAGACATCCACATGGAGCTAAGAATGACAGGTTCATCAAAAATTCAGGACATAGCGTCATCTGACAGGGCCTTATTGCCACTTCCTCTGTGACTGTAAGACATGTTATAATAAAAGGATTCAAACAAATTTAAAAAGATCAACATTATTTTTTCACCGACTCTGAGTAAAACGTTCATGTATGATACAGGTAATAATAATATATTTTGTGTCAAATACTGATATGATCACATGCTATTCCATTATGTTTTTTTAAACTTCATTTCTTGCCAGTTCTATCACTTATGTGAAGATTGCGTTTTGGGATAGTCTGAGGTAGTGGCACCGTCTGACGTTTCATTCAATGAACCATTATTTGTCAACGAAAGCAACAACCTGTATTCGTAAAGTGCCTTTAACATCATAAAATGTTCCAAAGTGCTTCCTAAGTTTCAAAGACTGAATCACGTAAGGAAACATTACATCAACTGATCAAAAGCTTGGTTGACCAGGTAGGTTTTAAAGATTGGGCACGATTCAACTGAATGGGAACTAAGTCCCAGAACGAGTGCATTTAGTTGTGTGGATCCCGTCGCTCGGAGCGCTGAGAAACACATGGCTATAAAACACCACTCGCGTTAAATAAGGGGTCAGCAGGGAACTCCCAGCCAAAGCCGCACATAGCCCCGTTTTCTACACTGAGGGGGTCCACTCGCCGGAACTTCTCAGTGCAGCGAGAGATTTGGACGCCATTTTGAAATGGCGCCCCAATCTCCGAGGCCCCCGACACGACCCCCAACACACTATGGGAAGGTCCTCCACCTCCCAAAAAACCCACGCAGGGTGCCCCCAGCCTGATTGCCAGCACACAAAAAATGCCACCTTGACAGTGCCAGGCTGACACCAATGTGGCAGTGCCATGCTGGCTACTGTCAGGGTACCCAGGTGGCACCAGCATACCACTGTGCCCAAAGGCATACAGCTGGGGGCCTCCAATCTCCTGAGAGACCTCCACGAGTGCCATTCATGGGGACCAGTGCTGAAAGGCACTCACCTGAGGGGCGAAATTCTCCTACCCGCCCCGCCACATTTCTGCCCCGGCCGGCAGGAGTCTCCGTAACACCGGCCGGTCAATGGGGTTTTCCATTGTGGGGCAGCCCCACGCCGCTGGGAAACCCCCGGGCGCCGGCAAAACGGAGACTCCCGCCGGCGGAGAATGACGCCCCAGGTCTCTGAGGCGAGGGAGATTGATCACACGCCTTGAGGATAACTCAGGAATCTGCACATTAAAGTGAGACTAGCTGTCTTGCTCTCATATACAGATTTACTAAAATGTGATCCTGCCCACAATGGGCAGGATTTACATCGCAATGTCTCACGAGATCGCACTAGATCTCGCGAGACATTGCAAGCCGGGTAGGGCCAGGAGCGGGGTGTCCTAGCTTCTATTGTACACACTGCGCCGCGGGGAGCTGCTTTTCAGGCGCAGATGGCCGTTGGATCGCACCTATTGATTTGAAAGAGGAAAGTAAGGTAGCGAGACAGAGGGATGTAGGGAGGGAATTCTACAGCTTAGACCCTTGGCAGATGAAGACAGCACCATAGACCATAAGACGTAGGAGCAGAAATCGGCTATTCAGCTCATTGAACTGCTCTGCCATTCAATGGGATCATGACTGATTGAATATGATAATCCTTCCAAGGTGGTGAATGCCCGGGTCAATCCGAGCTGGGGATTAGCATTATTTGGGGTATCGGACGAGCCGGGAGTGCAGGAGGCGACAGAGGCCGGTAGTCTGGCCTTTGCGTCCCTGGTAGCCCGGCGGAGGATTTTGCTTGTATGGAAAGATGCGAAGCCCCCTAGTGTGGAAGCTTGGATCAATGACATGGCGGGCTTCATCAAGCTGGAGAGGATAAAGTTTGCCTTGCGAGGGTCTGTGCAGGGGTTCCTCAGGCGGTGGCAACCGTTCCTAGACTATCTCGTGGAGCGTTAGGAGGAGGTCAGCAGCAGCAGCAGCCCAGGGATGGGGGGGGGGAGGGAGGGGGGGTTTCTTTTGGGGTGGCGTTTGGATTAAGGTGGGGGTTTTCCCTATTTGTGTTTTCTACTGCTATATGGGGGGTTATTGTATTTGGGGGAAATCCTATGTATAATTTCTGCTTGCTGTGTTTTTGTTTCTTTTTCTTGTTGCGGGGGGGCGTTGTTGAAAATTTGTTGAAAAATTTGAACAAATATATTTTCAAAAAAAAGAATATGATAATCCTCAACTCTCGTTTTCCACATTATCATCATATCGCTTCATTCCCATACAGACTAAAACTAGCAGCCATCTGCATACTAATGAGCGATCCCTGGGATCTCAGCCTTGATGACACAGCCTCCACAGCACACTGTGGTAAAGAATTAACAGATCCATTGCACTCTAAGGGAAGAAATTCCTCCTAATCTCTGATTTAAATGGGCGACTCCTTAGTCTCTGAGATTATGCCCTCTGGTCCTACACTCGCCCACACAGGGGAACAACCACTCAGCATCAGCCCGATCAAGCCCCCTGAGAATCCTAGGGGTGTGATTCTCTTGCACATTTCAAGTGTGGTAGCAAGTGGGAGATTGTAAAACATATTAAACACCTTTGTGCGCAACCATTATGATGCCTCTGTCAATTTCTTCTGCAATGCGGGCTGACCTCTGAACCCTTTGCACATCTCCCCAGGTATCCCCCCGCGCCCCCCCCCCCCCCCTTCTGTGGCACCCACCCACCCTCCGGAGTGGACATGTCCCCGGAGCTGTGTCCCAGCCCCTGGGTGTTCGGATGTTGGCTGCTTCATGTGTGGTGTTGCCTCCCGCAGTGTTCAGGCACAGTGCCCATGCATCATGGTGGGATTGGGATTCTAGGCAATGACCCACTCATGCCACATGGTCCGCTCACCCACGGGAATCCACTTGGGTTGTGTGAAGTCCTCAGTTAACCACAATTGCTAATTTCCTATTAACAATATCCTTCCGCTGCACAGCCAGAGGTCTCGGCAGTCGGTGGGGGTTATGGGTGGTCATTGGGGCAGGCGGGCAGTGACAAGGGTTTTCCCCAGAACGGGTATACAAGATCCAGGGGTTGGCATGGTGCTGCGAGCAGTTGCCCCTCCCCCCCCCCGGTTGTCCCCCCATCCTCCTATGGCGGCCCACCCCCAACCCTTACCTCCCCATCGAGCACTGGGGTGGCAAGCCCAGCACCCTAGGTCTCTTTGCCTGTGAGTAATGATGGCTACTTCTCTCCTCGGCTCCCCACAGAAGCCTTTCCGCCAGGTTCACGTTTTTCAAAAGGAGGACTAATCGGTGCCCGTGTTTCCACTTGCTGGGGAGGCCACTGAATATAGGGTGCTGGATATAGGGTGGGGAGGTGCTGGATATAGGGTGGCTCCCGTTAATTGTATTGCAATAGGGCTGAAGTGGTGATAATTGCTTTCTCCTCACGCGACAGGGTGATCTCGATTTTGCCTCCGGGAGCGGGGCGGTTGCATCGCAAACTGTTTGCCGTCTGGTGTGGGGCCCGTTTTTGGCCTCTCTCGTTTTTCACCGGCTTGTTTCGCTTGAGCGAGAGCGTGACGAGGCCAGTGAATCGCACCCTATATGTCTCAATAACGTCAGCTCTCATTCTTCTAAACTCCAATGAGTACAGGCCCAACCTTCTCAACCACCAGTAGTGGAGCGATTAAAATCGGGGAGGCTGGAATTGGAGGAGTGTAGACATTTTGAAAAGTTGCATGGCTGCAGGAAATTACAGAGGGCTGCGACCATGGAGGGATTTCAAAACAAACGAGGATCAGAATTTTAAAATCGAGACGTGAATTAACTCGAAGCCACAAATACAGAGGGGATGGGCAAACGGGTCATTGGGCAAGTTAGGAAGCAGGCAGCAGAGTTTTGGATGTGCTCAGGTTTATGCGGGGTCGATGGTGACACCAAATGCTGATGGGGTATTCCACTACAGGGGACATCACAGACAAGCTCCTTCTGACACAACCAAAATCTACACCCTCACAGCTCCAAAGGGGTCGCCGGGTGACGACCAAGAGAGAGACCTTGATCAGCTCATCCCGCTTTCATCTGAGATACTAAGACCGGTTCTAGAATCTTTAATGCTGTTGTCATGTGAGAGAACATTTAAGAACTGGGTGTTTATTAAATAGCTGTAGTGGATGTACCTTTAAGAAATGGGTGTTTATCAAATAACTGCAGTGATGTCAGAGTGTGGGTGGTGCTGGGTTGTCTGTCTTTCACTTTCGTTTTTGAGCAGGCAGCTGCAGTGTGTTTTTAGTTTCGCTTTGAGAGCTGGATAGCTGCAGGAAAAGCAAGCAGCTGTGTAAGGATCTCTCTGCAATCTAAAGACTTTCTCCAGATCATTTGGATGATTTCAAAGTGATAACTGCTGTCAGTAGAGAATTTAAATCTGATCTCTGTGTTAAAAAGGGTCTTTTGTCTTATGGATGTTGCAAGGAAAGATTAAGGGTTACTTATAGAATGTTGTATCTGTGGGGATGATTGGTGTTGATAGTTGTTAAGATGTTTACTGTGGGTTTATAAAGTGTTAACTGGTTTCATAAATAAACATTGTTTTAATTTAAAAGTACTTTAGTTCTCTGTTGCATCACACCTGTAAAGTAGGCCCGTGTGCTGCCCATGACCACAATCTATTAAAAGTTGTGGGTCAGGTGAACTCCATGATACACTTTGGGGTTCTCTAAACCCTGGCCCATAACACTGTCTTAACTGAGAGGAATGAACTGTCCAGCTCAGCGATTGAACCAGGGACCTAATGTTTTTCATTGGTTTGGAGTGCCAATTGAGAAGAGCAGCATCACTTGAACCTTTAATATTCATAAAGTACCTTGGAAATGTTTGGAACTATAGCCTAGATGGAGGGTGGTACTTTCAGCCATTCAGCTCCTGCCCAAAACCAGCCTTCACTTTCTGCATGACCTATCGTAGACTTCAAAATGGCTGAAAGTACGCACTGCAGCCAAACCTCGAGGCCTTGGAATATTGGAGCAAAATACAATATACAGATTCTGATTTATTGAAGCAATGTGTCAACATGAACAGAGATATGATTTATTATGGGAGAGTGTAATTGTTCATTTAGAAACATTTCCCACAGTGATTTCAGCTGACATTCTTGTGAAGCCTGTCATTCTGGATGAATGTTCAGCTCAATATGTGTGAGGTAACATTGCTGATTAATGCTGTATTGCAGCAGAAGCAAATGCATCCAGACATTGAGAGAAATTATATGTGGGAATGAAAAGAGATAGAAAGACTGAATTGGATAACACTACGCAGACAGCTGACATTTACTGGTGTGATCCAGCTTCAAAATAAATATTGTAGGAAGTGTAAAAATATAGGAACAGGAGTAAGTCATTGAGCCCCTTGAGCTTGTTGCACCTTTCAATTAGATCATGTCTGTTTTGCATCTCTTTGATAACTTTGATTCATATTCCTTGATACCCTCACTTTACAAATACCTATCAATCACAGGCTTGGAAACCCAACCTCCATCTGGGGGTGGGCTGTCCCGGAGAATGGAGGGGGAGAGGTGCGGAGTGCGCAGTTTCTGATTTCCACTAGCTTTTCTATGAACAAATACCTCCTAATTTTTCCCTAAACATTGAAGCTCTGGTTTTAACATTATGCCTCTTTGTCCCGGGGTCTCCTCATCAGAGAAAATAGTTATTCAGTACCCACTGCATGATATCCCTTTATCATTTCAAACATCTCAATCACCCCTCAAACATCCGCATTTATGGGAATATAAACCATGTTTACTAATCTGTCCTGATTATTTAACCTTTTAATCCCTGATATAATTCTGGTACATCTGCCCTCTGCCCCTTTCGTATCCAATAAATCATTTCTAATCCCAAAGCTGAGTGTGTGACCCCAGAATGGTTGATCCTAGGCTGTTTCTAACTGAAGCACCACTTTCTCACTTTGTATTGCAAACCTTTGAAGATAAAAGCCAACATTCCTTTAATCCTTTGGATTCCTTTGTGTACCTCCTGCATAAGCTTGAAATCAGTGACCATGTACACACACAAATGTATTTGTCTCTAGTTTCTCACTATTAGCAGAATACTTCAATTTATCTTTCTCGTATCCAAAGTGGATGACCTCACACCTCCCTATATGGAACTCCATCTCCTATAGTTTTGTCCTACTCACTCAGTCTGTCTATACGTCCATGGCAGCTTCTTGTTCCCATTTTTATAACTTTATGTGCTTCCTAATTCCATATCATCTGCAAATCTGGAAATACAGCTATCTGTTGATATGAGTGTACAACACCCATTGTTTTTCTTCCCCTCAATGTGGGCATCGTTGGCTCAGTCAGCATTTGTTGCCCATCTCTAATTGCCCATGAGAAGCTGGTGGTGAGCTGCCTTCTTGAACTACAATGTGGTGTAGGTACACCCACAGTGCTGTTCGGGAGGGAGTTCTAGGATTTTGACCTGGAGACAGTGAAGGGACGGTGATATTGTTCCAAGACAAGATGGTGAGTGACCTATAATGGAACCTGTAGGTGGCGGTGCTCCAATGAATTTGTGGTCCTTCTCCTTCTAGTTGGTAGAAGCTGCAGGTTTAGAAGGTGCTCTCGAAGGAGCCTTGGTGAGTTGCTGCAGTATACCTTATAGATGTTCCCTCTAAACCCCCTGCCCCTTACCTTAAAATATATGTCCCTGGTCATTGATCCCTTCACCAAGGGGAAATGTTTCTTCCTGTCTATTCTATCTGTGCCTTTATCATTTTAGACATCTCAATCATGTCCTCCCTCAGTCTCCTTTGCCCCAAGGAAAACAACCCCAGTCTACCCAATCTCTCCTCATAGCTAAAATTCTCCAACCCGGGCAACATCCTGGTGAATCTCCTCTGCACCCCTTCCAGTGCTATCACATCCCTTGTCTAATGTGGATTCCAGAACTGTGCACAATACTCTAGTTGTGGCCTAATCAACGTTTTACACAGGTACAGCATTACCTCCCTGTTCTTAAACTCTAAGCCTCAGCTAATAAATGCAAGTATACCATATGACTTCTTCACCACTGTATCATCTGCTCTGCTACCTTAAGGGACCAGAGTACATGCACACCAAGGTCCCTCTAATCATCGTGCTTCCCAGAGTCCTGTTGTTCATTATACCTTGTGTTCACCATTGTTCACCTTGTCTTGTTTGTCCTGTCCAAGTGCAACATCTCACACTTATCTGGAGTGTTGCTGTGTTAAAATCCTGGAACTCCTTCCCTAACAGCACAGTAAGCGTGACTACATCACATGGACTGAAGTGATTCAAGAAGGCAGTTGACTACCACCTTCTGAAGGGCAATTAGGAGTCGGCAAAAATGCTGGCCTAACCAGCGAAGCCCACGTCCCAGAAAAATAAATTTGAAAAAATCTTAACACTCTAACCAGGACTCTGCTTTTCAGGACATGTGCTGATCCCTCTGATGCACTATCAATTACGACGAGACGAGAGTAGAATGTAATCGAGGCTTTATTACTCAGAGATGTGTGGCCTCCTACAGCAGTTTACGAAATGGCTGCTGTTCGGAGAGCACACACATTTATACTCCGCCTCCTGGGCAGAGCCAGCAGGCAAGGATCTACCCCCGTACCTGTAATACAGGGACCTTATCGCAATCCCCATATATACAATATAATACAACAGTGGTGACTACCTCATTCACCCCCTGTTAAAATGAGTCCAGCGGGGGTGGTGGAAAACTATATACATACAGATTGGTTTTAAAATTACAGAGAAGGTTACAAATTTAGACAATCGGGCGCCTTGATCTGTCGTTGAGAGCGGTGCAGTGCTGGTGGCGACTCAGGTTTCGGCTTGGTCTTCGGTGACTCTGGGAGCGTGTCGAAAACCTCTTCATCCCCGGGTGGGAGCAAGGGGAGGACGGATTGTCCTGCAGCGGGGGCTGTGGTGGGGGGCTCTGGGGGAGGGGAGAGTGGCGCCGGGGCGGGGGGGTGTGTGTGGGAACCCAGCTGGTGCCAGATCCCTGTGGGAGACTGTGTCTTGGCGGCCGTCGGGGTACGCTACGTAGGCATACTGCGGGTTTGCATAGAGTAGCTGTACTCTCTCAACCAACGGGTCCACCTTGTGGAGCCGCACGTGCTTGTGAGGAGAACGGGTCCTGGGGCTGCCAGCCACGTTGGGAGTGAAACCCTGAAGGTGGACTTCCGGGGAAGGCAAAGAGACGTTCATGGGGGGTTTCGTTGGTCGCGGTGCACAGGAGCGACCGAACAGAGTGAAGGGCGTCGGGGAGGACCTCCTGCCAGCGGGAGGCCGGGAGATTTCTGGACCATAGGGCCAGCTGGATGGCCCTGCAGACCATCCCATTCTCCCGCTCCACCTTCCCGTTTCCCCTGGGGTGCAGCTGGTCGTCCTGCTCGAGGCAATGCCCCTGTTGAGCAGGTACTGGCGCAGAACCTCGCTCATAAATTAGGATCCCCGGTTGCTGTGGACGTAGGCGAGGAAACCGAACAGAGTGAAGATGGTGTTGAGGGCTTCGATGACGGTGGCAGACCTCATATCGGGATATGGGAAGGCGAAGGGGAATCGGGAATACTCGTCGACCACATTAAGAAAGTACGTGTTGCGGTCGGTGGAGGGGAGGGGCCCTTTTAAGTCCACGCTGAGGTGTTCAAAGGGGCGGGAGGCCTTCACCAGGTACGCACGGTCTGGCGGTAGCAGTGCGGTTTACACTCCGCGCAGACCTGGCAGTCTCTGGTGATAGCCCTGATTTCCTCGATGGAGTAGGGCAGATTGCGGGCCTTAATGAAGTGGTAAAAGCGGGTGACTCCTGGGTGATAGAGATCGTCGTGCAGGGTCCGGAGTCGGTCCACTTGTGGCGTTGGCACATGTACCTTGGGATAGGGCATCGGGGGGCTCTTTGAGCTTACCGGGGCGATACAAAATCACGTAATTGTAGGTGGAGAGCTCGATCCTCCACCTCAAGATTTTATCGTTTTTGATCTTACTCCGCTGTGTGTTGTTAAACATGAAGGCAACCGACCGTTGGTCAGTGAGGAGAGTGAATCTCCTGCCGGCCAGGTAATGCCTCCAATGTCGCACAGCTTCAACGATCGCTTGGGCCTCCTTTTCGATGGAGGAATGCCGAATATCGGAGGCATGGAGGCTGCGGGAAAAGAATGCCACGGGCCTGCCTGCCTAGTTGAGGGTGGCGGCCAGAGCGACGTCTGATGCATCGCTCTCGATTGGAAGGGGAGCGTCTTATCGACCGTGTGCATCGCGGCCTTGGCGATGTCGGCCGTGATACGGTTGAAGGCCTGGTGAGCCTCGGCCATCAGTGGGAAAGCGGTGGATTGAATGAGTGGGCAGGCCTTGTCCGCATAGTTTGGGACCCACTGGGCGTAACACGAAAAGAACCCAAGGCATCGTTTGAGGGCCTTGGGGCAGTGGGGGAGGGGGAGTTCCATGAGGGGGCGCATGCAATCGGGGTCGGGCCCGAGAACTCCGTTCTGAAACACATAGCCGAGGATGGCTAATCGGTTCGTGCTGAACACACACTTCTCCTTGTTGTAAGTTAGGTTGAGGAGTGTGGCGGTGTGGAGAAATTTGGAAAGGTTAGTGTTGTGGTCCTGCTGGTCGTGGCCGCAGATGGTGACGTTGTCCAGGTACGGGAAAGTGGCCCGCAGCCCGTATCGGTCAACCATTCGGACCATCACCCGTTGGAAGACCGATACCCCGTTGGTGACGCCGAAGGGAACCCTAAGGAAATGGTAAAGGTGACCGTCTGCTTCGAACGCAGTGTATGGGCGGTCCGCCTTGCGAATGGGGAGCTGGTGGTAGGCAGATTTCAGGTCCACTGTCGAGAAGACCCGGTACTGTGCAATCTGATTGACCATATCAGATATGCGTGGGAGGGGGTATGCGTCGAGCTGCATGTACTGATTGATGGTCTGACTGTAGTCAACGACCATCCTGTTTTTCTCCCCGGTTTTCACCACTACCACTTGGGCTCTCCAGGGACTGTTGCTGGCTTCGATGATACCTTCCCGCAGCAGCTGCTGGACCTCAGACCTGATGAAAGTCCTGTCCTGAGCGCTGTACCATCTGCTCCTGGTGGCGCTGGGTTTGCAATCCGGGGTGAGGTTTGCAAACAGGGAAGGCGGGTCGACCTTAAGGGTCGCGAGGCCGCAAACAGTAAGGGGTGGTAGGGGCCAGCCAAATTTCAGGGTTAGGCTCTGGAGGTTGCACTGGAAGTCCAGGCCAAGTAGCAAGGCAGCGCAGAGGTTGGGGAGGACGTAGAGCCGGAAGCCGCTGAACTCTACGCCCTAGACGGTGAGGGTGGCGATGCAGTACCGCCGGATCGCCACGGAGTGGGATCCGGAGGCCATGGAGATTCTTTGGTTAGCGGGGTGTACTGCGAGGGAGCAGCGCCTTACTGTGTCGGGGTGGATGAAGCTCTCAGTGCTCCCGGAGTCCAGAAGGCAGGATAGCTCGTGCCCGTCGACCTTCACCTTTGTCGAAGCGATCGCGAGGTTGTGCGGTCGAGACAGGATGATAGTGACCGAGGCGAGACGCGGCAGGTCGACGGTGGTTGCAGGCGATGAGCGGCCCGGGGGCAGGTGTCCTGAGGTGGGTAAGACAGCGGCGCACACGGGCCGCACGTGTCCTGGGGCAGGCAAGATGGCGGTGCCCATTAGTTCTGTGGCAAGCAAGATGGCGGCGCCCACGGGCCCCACGTGTTGCGAGTGGAGCAAGATGGCGGCACCCACGGGCCACACGTGGTCTGAGGAGAGGGAGACCGCGGTGCCCACTGGCCGCACGTGGGGGGTGCCGGGACAATCGCGGCAATTGAGCGGGCCTGGCACACTGCAGCGAAATGTCCCTTCTTGCCACAGGCCTTGCAGAGTGCGCTCCGCGATGGGCAGCGCTGCCGGGGGTGTTTTGTCTGTCCGCAGAAGTAGCACTTGGGTCCCGCGGGATTGGGGGGCTGCCGCGCGGCGCAGGCATGGGGTTGGCTGAGGGCGGTCGCTGATGGGATCCACGATGGGGTGGCCGCTGGCGGGGTCCACAATGCACAGGGGGGGTGGGCCGTGCGGTCAGGGGCATAAGCCTGTGCGTTGCGTGAGGCGACCGTGAGCTAGAGCGCTAGTTTCTTGGTCGCCGTGAGGTCAAGCGTGGCCCCTTCTAAGAGGAGCTGGCGGATGTAGTCAGACCCTATGCCCGTAACAAATGCGTCTCTCATTAGCAGGTTTGAATGTTCAGTGGCCGAAACGGCCTGGCAGTCACAGTCTCTCACCAGGGCAAGCAGGGCACGCCAGAAATCTTCCACAGACTCACCGGGAAGTTGGTGCCGCATGGACAGGAGGTGCCTGGCATAGATCTTGTTGGTCTGCTGAGTGTAGTTCTCCTTCAGTAGCGCCATGGCCTCTGCGTAGGTAGGCGCGTCCTGGACGAGGGGAAAAACGTTGGTGCTCAGCTGCGTGTACAGAATCTGGAGATTCTATGCATCTGAGACCCGATGTATGCTTCAAAGCAAGCTAGCCAATGCTGGAAGTCCTTTTTGGCATTGTCTGCTTGAGGATGCAGCTGCAGGCGATCCGGCTTGATGCGAAGGTCCATCTCTGAAAAATCTCTGTGTAATAAATTAATGCACTATCAATTACGACGAGACGAGAGTAGGGAGTAATCAAGGCTTTATTACACCGATGTGTGGCCTCCTACAGCAGCTTACGAAATGGCTGCTGTTTGGAGCGCACACACATTTATACTCCGCCTCCTGGGCGGAGCCAGTAGGCAGGGTTCTACCACCCCTACCTGTAGTACAGGGGCCTTACCATAATACCCATAGATACAATATAATGCAACAGTGGTGACTACCACACACTCATTGGTCGGGGTTTGTGCGCTCGCACACTGGAGGCCCGAGTCAGTCACGAGGACTGCAAGGGTATACCGCATTAAAGGGATTGTGCCACCACAGATGTAATGTGAAAATGTGGCAACTTCATTTACTTCATGACGTTACAAACACCTTGGGACAGTTTGCTACATTAGCAGGCGTGATATAAATGCAAGTTGTATCATTTTTACAAGCAAATGAAAAATGGAGTGACAAATAACTTCAGTTAAAAAAACAAGGGACAGGATTCTCCCAGCCCTGGGCCAGGCTAGAGAATTCTCGTGACCGGGCCACACCGCCTCGACGCCGACATGCGATTCTCCACAGCCGCCGGTCGCAGGCCGCTCCACGCGGCTGGCCCGCCGATTCTCCGGCCCGGATGGGCCGTGAAAATAAACCCGAGTCCCGCCGGCGCTGTTCTAACCTGCTCTCAGCCGGCGGGAACTCGGCATGGAAGGGTCGGGGGGCGGCCTGTGGGGGGGATCGGGGGGGGGGGGGGGGTCCGACCCTGGGGGAGGCCTCCGATGTGGCCTGTCCTGCGATCGGGGCCCACCGATCGGTGGGCCGGCCTCTCTGGCTGGGGGCCTCCTTTCCTATGCGCTGGCCCCTGTAGCCCTGCGCCATGTTGAGTTGGGGCCGGCGCGTTGAAGGAGGCCACTGCGTATGCGCGCGTTGCCACCGGCGCCACTGCGCATGCGGGGATCCCGTGGTGCACAGATCGTGCCGGGATCGGCAGCTGAAGCGGCGCAAACCGCTCCAGCGCCGTGCTGACCCCCTGTAGGGGCCAAAATTAGTCCTGGCAGCGGCCCATTCACGCCACCGTAAAACACGATGGCGTTTACACCAGCGTGGACACTCTGCCGCTGGATTGGAGAATCCTGCTCAAGATTTTGTTTCAATTATGTTGAAGCTCAAGTAAAATGTACCTACTTTATTTCTTCTATTGCTCTTTATGACTTTCTCCCTTGTTTCAGGTCCATGCTCACTTCATTGTGTGTGACTCTCTCTTTCCTTCCTAAGTCATGTCTTCTTCCCCAAGCATCAGCCATCACAGCGTGAGTGCAGGTCACGTGCACAGAGACAAGGGGCGGGATTCTCCCATGCCGCGCCGGATGGGAGAATCGCCGTTCGTGCCATTTTTTCCCGCGGTGCCGGTCCGATGCCGGCAGGAGATTCTCCGAGGAGCGGAGAATCGGCGCCATTCGCGCCGGCCCGTTTGGCGCGGCACCGGTCGCGGGCCGCTGTCCGCGGCCGGGCCACCGATTCTCCGGCCTTCATGGGCCGAGTGGCTGCACGGAAACGGCAGAGTCCCGCCAGCGCCGTTCACACCTGCTCGCAGCCGGCGGGAGCTCTGCGCGTAGGGTCGAGGGGCGGGCTGTGGGGCGGGGAAATGCGCTCCTTCACTTGGGGGGGCCTCCGATGGGGTCTGGCCTGCGGTCGGGGCCCACCGATTGGTGGGCCGGCCTCTCCAGCCCCGGACCTATTTTATTACCCAGCCGGCCCCTGAACCCCCACGCTATGTTGCGTCGGGGCCGGCGCGTTGAGGAAGTCCCCCACGCATGCGCGGGTTGGCGCGGTGCCCAGCTGGCCCCGGGAAGGGAGGCTGGAGCAGCGTGAACCGCTCCAGCGCCGTGCTGACCCCCTGTAGGGGCCAAAATTAGTCCTGGCAGCGGCCCATTCACGCCACCGTAAAACACGATGGCGTTTACACCAGCGTGGACACTCTGCCGCTGGATTGGAGAATCCTGCTCAAGATTTTGTTTCAATTATGTTGAAGCTCAAGTAAAATGTACCTACTTTATTTCTTCTATTGCTCTTTATGACTTTCTCCCTTGTTTCAGGTCCATGCTCACTTCATTGTGTGTGACTCTCTCTTTCCTTCCTAAGTCATGTCTTCTTCCCCAAGCATCAGCCATCACAGCGTGAGTGCAGGTCACGTGCACAGAGACAAGGGGCGGGATTCTCCCATGCCGCGCCGGATGGGAGAATCGCCGTTCGTGCCATTTTTTCCCGCGGTGCCGGTCCGATGCCGGCAGGAGATTCTCCGAGGAGCGGAGAATCGGCGCCATTCGCGCCGGCCCGTTTGGCGCGGCACCGGTCGCGGGCCGCTGTCCGCGGCCGGGCCACCGATTCTCCGGCCTTCATGGGCCGAGTGGCTGCACGGAAACGGCAGAGTCCCGCCAGCGCCGTTCACACCTGCTCGCAGCCGGCGGGAGCTCTGCGCGTAGGGTCGAGGGGCGGGCTGTGGGGCGGGGAAATGCGCTCCTTCACTTGGGGGGGCCTCCGATGGGGTCTGGCCTGCGGTCGGGGCCCACCGATTGGTGGGCCGGCCTCTCCAGCCCCGGACCTATTTTATTACCCAGCCGGCCCCTGAACCCCCACGCTATGTTGCGTCGGGGCCGGCGCGTTGAGGAAGTCCCCCACGCATGCGCGGGTTGGCGCGGTGCCCAGCTGGCCCCGGGAAGGGAGGCTGGAGCAGCGTGAACCGCTCCAGCGCCGTGCTGACCCCCTATGGGGGCCAGAATTGGTAGTGCCCGCGCCCGTTTCGCGCCGTCGCGAAACGCGATGGTGTTCACGACGGTGCGAACACTCTGCCTCCATTTCGGAGAATCCCACCCAAGAACTCCTACTGAGGCTGCACAGTTCCTCTCGGCCCCACCTTGTTCAGATCTGCAGCAATGTGCTCCTCAACCTGATCAACCTTGCTTTGCCAGAGATGAAAATGCACATGTGGAAAATGTGACATACATTTTGTTTTTCCAGTTTAAACATTTTTCTTTGATGCTTACCTTTTCTAGTGATGTGGTGGTAACTTTGATGAAGGGTTGAAAACAGGCGCTAATGGGTTTTCTGCTGATAAGACATGTCTGTTTAAGTCTGATTTCATTTGAACACACAAATTTGGTCCGACTTGCTGATTACCGCAACTTGAAACTGGCCTGCCTGGGCTGAGGGCCTCAATGCTGCCTGAAATACAGTCTATCTGAGGAAATAGATGGTTGCCTCAGGTTGCCTTAGATCCTTAAAATCGCACCATCGAGACAATTTGCAAGCACCAATTTGATTTGGTTTTATTTTGTTGTTTTTCTTCCCACACCTACTGATGCACAAGGCAGACTTTGACCTGTTCGCATAACCGGGGCCTGGATTCTCCAAGACTCCGCGCCGCTGAAGCCATTCTCCCGACCCCGGAGAATCGCTTGGGAGTCGCTCCCGCGGGATCTACATGACGCGGGTAGGGGGCCATTGACAGAGGCCGCCCCGTGATTCTCCGCGCAAAACTGGCCGAGTTCCCGACAGCGTGGTTCTGATCACACATCGGCCATCGAGAACCTCGGGTGGCGGCTGCTGACTCAGTCCGAGGCCACACTGGTGGGGGGCAGGGGGAACAATCACCGGGGGGGGGGGGGGGGGGGGGGGGGGGCTCATGGCGGCCAGGGGAGCGATCGGCGGCATGGACCTTCAGGCGCCCGTGATCTCGGCGGGGGTGGGCCTACACCTTTGATGACGGTCCACGGTGCGAGTCCGCCATGTCGCACGGCGCGACCGCTGCAGGCTGCCGCCGTGCGCATGCGTGGACCCCCGACCAGAATTGTGGGGCCTCGTATTCGCAGCCAGAGCTGCGAGAAGCACTCCGGGCCCTACCAGCCCCCTACAGGTAGGAGAATTGCTCAGGACTTTCTTAAGCAACGTCCAGAGTGAAACGCCAGCGTTTTTGCGCTGGCCTGGGGACATAGCCCTATTTTTGGAGAATCCAGCGCAAGGATTTTCCTTGAACCAGTCGCTAGCCTGAGGGGCACACGTCCGCATCAAACATGGCTGACCTGGAATCTTTCCCAATATTACCTCATGCCAATGGTGTATGTTGGACAGCACGCTAGCCAAGTGGTTAGCACAGTTGCTTTACAGCGCCAGGGTCCCAGATTCGATTCCCGCTTGGGTCACTGTTTGTGCTCAGTCTGCGCGTTCTCCCCATGTTTGTGTGGGTTTCCTCCGGGTGCTCCGGTTTCCTCCCACAAGTTCCGAAAGATGTGCTGTTAGGTGAATTGGATATTCTGAACTCTCCCTCAGTGTACCCGAACAGGTGCCGGAATGTGGCGACTAGGGGCTTTTCACAGTAACTTCATTGCAGTGTTAATGTAAGCTTAATTGTGACAATAAAGATTATTATTATTGAGAAGGGTTTTGCAGGTTGATACCCAATCTGCTGTCCGTGTTCTGAACACACCTTCCTTGACCATCAGGTCCTGGGGTGGGACTCGAACCTAGAGCTTCTGGCTCTGAGGCAGGGAAGCTACCCACTGCGCCACAAGACCTCCATTTTGTTTGGTGAGAACGCCTATTTCCCAAGTTGCATCGCCAGATAGAACCATTCACAAGCTATCAGGAAAAGGAGGCAATGATAAGCAGGACATAGTTAGAACGGAGATTGATATGACTATTTTCCTTCCTGATAAAAAGATTATTTGATTTTTCCATTTCATGACTTACTTCATCTGGTATGTGAGGCATGTAATGAGCAAAGAAAAATGGAGCTGTAAAAAAAGTGAGAAAGAGAGAGAGGACAATAACTGCGCTTGTCATTCTGTGAAAGTGGCTGGATTGTGTAGAGGAGCTCTGGAGTCAGCACTTCCAAATTGACCTTGAAATACCTATTTTTAAACCGATGAGTAATGCTCGTATTTCTTTGCAATCCAAGATTGAATGTCGAGGAATAACATTATTAAGGCTGGACATTATGTACAGCATTTGAACCTTTGCTAATAAATTATATTGTCAATGCCCTGGCTGAAGTATTCTTCCTAAATCTGTTGCCTAAATGGTATATTGTCCGCCAATGTCTTTAGGTTACATTTTCAAACTAACGTAAAACACTGGCACTCACTGAAGTAAAGTACTCGTTTTATTATATCAGTTTAACTTGCCCCCTTTAAGGCATATTTGCACTTATTTGTAACCAAATGGTGAGGTGAAAGTGACTGTCCTTGACATCAAGGCAGGACTTGACCGAGTGTGGCATCAAGGAGCTCTTGTCTAGTAAAATGAATTAAATGGGATTCAGGGGGAAAACACTCCATTGGATGGAGTGATACCCAGTTCAACGGGAGAGAGTTGTGGTTGTTGAAAGCCAATCATTTCAGTCAGGACATCGCTGCAGGTGTTCCTCAGGGTAGTGCCCTAGCTTCCTTCTATGACCTTCCTTCTATGAGATGGTCAGAAAGGGCAATGCTCACAGATGGTTGCAGTGTTCAGTTGCCATTTGCAATGTAATCTGTGTTCACATGTGACAAGGTCTGGACACCATCCAGGTTTAGGCTGATAAGTTTTGAGTAACACTCACGCCACATAAGCGCTACACAATGACCATCTCCATAAAGAGAGAGTCTAACCAACTCCTCATGACATTCAATGGCAGTAACATAATCAAAATCCCCCACCATCAAGATCCGAGGAGTTAACAACAACCAGAAACTCAGCCACATAAATATCTTTGGCTGTAAAAGTAGGTCAGAGGCTGGGAATACTGCAGTAAGTAACTCGCCTCCTGACTGAAGTACAAGTCAGGACTGTGATCTATCTATTCAATAACTCTAACTATTTATCATGGTCTGACAGCCCCCAATTCATGAGGGTGACAAAAATAGGGTTGACCGATGGCGCACTGCCTATTCTGGCATACAACAGATAGGCCACACTCAATTTGGATAGATAACTGGTGCTTGACATTTAATGCTAGAAAGCATAATAATAATAATCTTTATTGTTACAAGTAGGCTGACAGTAACACTGCAATGAAGTTACTGTGAAAAGCCCAGAGTCGCCACATTCCGGCGCCTGTTCGAGTACACAGAGGGAGAATTCAGAATGTCCAATCCACCTAACAGCACGTCTTTTGGGACGTGTGGGAGGAAACCGGAGCACCCGGAGGAAACCCACGCAGACACGGGGAGAACGTGCAGACTCTGCACACACAGTGACTCAAGCCGGGAATTGAACCCGGTACCCTGGAGCTGTGAAGCAACAATGCTAACCACTGTGCTACCGTGTCGCCCTATATGTGAGAAATATCACATCTCACATGCATAGAGGAGATGAAGAGCTTTATTTTATAGGCCAATAGCCAGCTCGAGTGTTTGCATGTGTGCAGAGGATGCAAGCTGCTCTACCTAATAGTCAGCCAGAGGCAGAAAAAACAACTTTAGGAGAAAGCACTCTCTGGTTGGCAAGTATAAGCAGGAGCTGGAAATGGGAATCAGGATCCACCAAGACTTTAGACTGAATAACCTGAAACATGCTGGAACGAGAAGGCAAGCAGTCCTCCTCAGAGGTAATAAGAATCTAAGTCAAGGGATGGATAATGGTTGACACTATTTGTTTCCTTCTGCAACCACTTGACATAATCTACGTAAGCATAACAACTATGTTCGTGACAAATCTACAAGCACTCCCGCCCGTGCGTCTCCTGGCGGCGGCGTGGGGTGGGTTCAATGGGAAATCCCATTGATAAGCGGCAGGAACTACCACCAGTGAATGGCGTGCCATTGAGAAACACGCAACTGGGGGCTGGAGAATCCCGCCCTTGCTGATGGTTCGAGCATAGCCTCTCTTTGAGCTACTCCTCAAAGGGAAGTAACATTGAATGAGAAATAACCAATTGTAAAGACCTTGATTTTTGGCAATCCATGCAGGAAGTGATGCAGCATCCACTCTCAGGCTATGGTAATGTCAAGATAGGCTCTCCATAGTCCATTGACAACTGCTTCTCCACTGAAAGGGCACATTTGTTCCTTACATTTGGGATCTGGAATCTGGAGGTTCTGTATATTATTGAGATTCTGCATATATTTGAATGTCCACCGCCAATCATATTGATAAAACTAATGCCAAATTGCAATGCATTGCGGCAGCATAAATGTCAAAAACAAAATTCTCTGGGTGGGATGAATGGGTATATCTTCCCTCAGTTGCTGCTCAAAATTACACCATCAGAATTCGATTTCTCCTTCAAAAAATTCTAATTCCACAGTAGTTTTGGGGATGCAGGAGTCTGAAGGTACGGACCGGGTCAGCATAACTGCCCACTTCCCAAACCCCCACAACCTCCACCATCTAGAAGGACAAGGTATATAGATGCAAGGGAACAACACCACCTACATTTGTCCCTCCAAATCACACACTGTCCTGACTTGGAAATATATCACTTGTCCTTCACTGTCACTGGGTTAAAATCCTGGAACTCCCTCCTAACACCACTGTGGGTGTACCTACACCACATGAAGTGCTGCGGTTTAAGAGTCCGGTTTAAGAAGTCCGGCTAAGAAGAGGTCCGTTCACCTGCATTACATTTTACCGTATACAGACACCGGACCCCATATCTGGGAAGCTTGGGAGCAGACGTGTGTGGGATATGGAGGATTTCAGGATTTTGGGTCCTGGTGATGGGGGGAAATCCATAATGTGATCCATAATACAGAGGTACCCCTCCACCACCAAGAAATAACAAAGGAATTAACTAACGGGGGAAAGAATAATCATGTTTGGGGTCATTAATGGAATCCTGTTAATCGACTCATTGATAATAAAAGATGACAGATAGCAATGTCTGATTCAATTTTCGGGTCCTTCCTGGATTTGGGTCACCCGATACAGTGCCTGTACCATAAACTTCAAGAAGTAATTATTCTCCTGATTAGTAACTTCAATTATCGTGTGATGAGTTGGGTCTACATTGTTTTCTCCTGTTCTTGAGATAGCCCATTGTATTTTACAACTAATGGATTCTCTGTGACTGGGACGACTATTGTTCGGTAGGTAAACAGAAAGGTTCCACAAACAGCCAACCAATAACAGGCACTGTCATCTGCTTTGTTGTGGTTTTAGTTAATGGATGATTTCCGCCAGAACATCTCTCTACTTTGGATAGTTTGGTGGAATCTTACACTTCCACCTTGGTCAGCAGATTTGGTTTACACTGAATGCTGTATCTGACAAGTGACATCTCTGAAAAACAGCTCTTCCAGACCAAATGATGCTCTGTAATCCTGAAGGGGCACAAAACGCATTAGGCTTACGTTGCATAAATTGAAACAAACTCCGGGTTCGAACAGTTACACATTTTGCAAGATACATGGTTGAAAACAATAAACCGAGTTTGGATGCCCGGCTATGTGACACTGAAGAAGAATGTGTGCTTTTTAAATCAATCGGACTCGGGTGAAATAAAGAATAAAGCAACTTGAATCTCATCCAGTGGGAATCCCTATAAATCTCCCAAAATGATCTATTTTTGACTTTCTGCTCATTACGGAAGAGTGTGGTGAGAACAATAGGGAGTGTCAGTCAGACCATGTGCCAACTGGAACTGGTTTATGGGCATCAGCTCCAAATTTTCTCCTTTTATTCCCTGTCCTATGGGAAAGTCTTTCAGACTTCCCTTTTCAGACTCTCCTTGACAACACTGAATAGAAAAAAAAATGATTATATCAAACACGAATGTTCTCCAGTTCAGGTAGATCAGGGGGAGGAGATGGGAGGGATATTTTGGCCTGTTTTGTTTAGGATCACTCAAATATGGCTCAGTCTTACATCTGTAATGACCACATTAATAGTGCCTAATGACACAATTCTTTCAGCTGCCTCAATTAACCAGCATTTTAAAAAAGATGCATCTACCTTCTCATCATAAAACTGTGACAAAGAACAAAGAAAATTACAGCACAAAAACAGGCCCTTCGGCCCTCCAAGTCTGCACAGACCATGCTGCCCGTCTGAACTAAAACCCCTAACTCTTCCGGGGACCATATCCTCTATTCCTATTCATGTATTTGTCAAGACGCCCCTTAAAAGTCACTATTGTATCTGCTTCCACTACCTCCCCCGGCAGCGAGTTCCAGGCTCCCACCACCCTCTGTGTAAAAGACGCGCCTCTTGCATCTCCTTCAAACCTTGCCCCTCGCATCTTAAACCTGTGCCCCCTATTAATTGACTCTTCATCCTGGCAAAAGGCTTCTGACTATCCACTCTGTCCATGCCCCTCATAATCTTGTAGCTATGTCACTTGCTATCTGAAGAATTCAACTGTCCTAAAGTGAGAGAAGAGTCTGTAAGTTTCCTATCTGTGGAGACATTGTACATTTGCACAAGGTGATCAATAGCACACTCTTAACCTTCTCTCAGAAATAGCCACTGTTAATTTGATCTTTGGCTAGAAATGATCCATTTCTGTCAGTAGAATATCAGCTTTCAATGTGCGTGTCTGCTCGATCCACAAAGCACAGCGGGTTGTGTATATTTATATAATCTAGGAAAGAGAGAACGAGGAGGCGTCTGATGGAAGGTTAATTGATGCTCAGCCTGAAGAAGCACATTTTCAAACATGGAAGTGTGATACATCAACAGCTGACAAAGCCCTGACAGGAAGCTAAATGTGCTGCTATGCTCAATGAGGTTTCTTTTCAAGTGGATCAATACTCACTAAAGAAATAGACAAAACTTCCAACAGAGTTAAAATTAATACTAAAAGTTTTAGCTGCAGTGACCCTTATTAAACCTACATATCCATTGAAAAATGATTATCTCCTCAACATCACAATTTCTTTGTGTTGGAGTGAAAAATTGAAACTGAATAGTTAGGCACCGTGCCAATCAGTATGAAAAACACCAGTCGCTGGGGGAAATTTTAACTATTGGTCAATTGGCCGAGGCACTTGACAGTCCCAACAGGGTACCTGGCACCATCTTCAGGGCTAGGCCTCATTATGCTGCCTCAGCTCACCCGCTCTGAGCTAGCACTATATTGAATGGCTTGTAAACAGGTCTGGCTGGCAGGAAGGTTGATTAGGGCAGTGTTGGTGGTAAGATAGGGTGACATCAGTCAATACTATCCGTGTTTTACCACAAAACTTCAAAACTTACTCGTTTTATTTTGGGGCCGATTTCATCAGGATATACAAGACCGTGTTCCACCCAGTTGTCTCTCAAATTGGCATTCAGGGTCCTGAGTATGTTGTTGCATCGTGGTATCGTCACTGGACTAGTAATCCAGAGACCCAGGATAATGATCTGGGGACCCGTGTTCAAATCCCACCATGGCAGATGATAGAATTTAAACTCAATAAAATATCTGGAATTAAAAGTCTAATGATGAGCATGAAATCATGATTGTCGATTGTCGTAAAAAGCGGCTCTTACTCAGCAATAACCTGCTCACAGACGCTCAGTTTGGGTTCTGCCAGGGTCACTCAGCTCCTAACCTCATTGCAGCCTTGGTTCAAACATGGACAAAAAAGGGCAGCACGGTAGCACTGTGGCTAGCACAATTGCTTCACAGCTCCAGGGTCCCAGGTTCGATTCCGGCTTGGGTCACTGTCTGTGTGGAGTCTGCACATCCTCCCCGTGTGTGCGTGGGTTTCCTCCGGGTGCTCCGGTTTCCTCCCACAGTCCAAAGATGTGCAGGTTAGGTGGATTGGCCATGATAAATTGCCCTTAGTAACCACAATTGCCCTTAATGTTGGGTGAGGTCACTGGGTTATGGGGATAGGTTGGAGGTGTTGACCTTGGGTAGGGTGCTCTTTCCAAGAGCCGGTGCAGACTCGATGGGCCGAATGGCCTCCTTCTGCACTGTAAATTCTATGATCTATGAAAAAAGCTGAATGCCAGAGGTGAGGTGAAAATGACTGTCCTTGGCATCAAGGCAGCATTTGACCAAGTATGGTATCAAGGCACCCTAGCTAAACTGGAGGCAATGGGAATCAGGGGGGAGATCTCTGCTGGTTGGAGTCATACCTGGCACAAAGGAAGATGGTTGTGGTGGTTGGAGGTCAATCATCTCAGCTCCAGGCCATCACTGCAGAAGTTCTTCAGGGTAGTGTCCTCGCCCCAACCGTCTTCAGCTGTTTTATCAATGACCTCCCTTCCATCATAAGGTCAGAAGTGGGGATATTCACTGATGATTGCACAATATTCAGCACCATTCGCGACTCCTCACATAATGAAGCAGTCCATATCCAAATGCAGCAAGACCTGGACAATATCCAGGCCTGGGCTGACAAATGGCAAGTTACATTCGTGCTACACAAGTGTCAGGCAATGACCGTCTCCTACAAGAGAGGATCTAACCACCGCCCCTTCTAACCACCGCCCCCTTAACATTCAGTGGCATCACTGTACCCCCCACAATCAACATCCTGGGGTTACCATTGATCAGAAACTGAACTGGAGTAGCCATATTAATTCTGTGGCTACCAGGGCAGGTCAAAGGCTAGGAATCCTATGGCGAGTAATTCACCTCCTGACCCCCCCAAAGCCTGTCCACCATCTACAAGGCACAAGTCAGGAATGTAATGGAATACTCGCCTGGATGAGTGCAGAACCAACAATACTCAAAAGGCTCGACATCATCCAGGACAAAGCAGCCCACTTGATTGCTCCTTCTTCCATAAATATTCAAGCCCTCCATCACCAACGAACAGTGGCAGCCGTGTGTACCATGTACAAGATGTACTGCAATAACTCATCAAGGTTCCATAGATATCACATTCCAAACCCACGACCACTACCATCTAGAAGGACAAGAGCAGCAGATACCTGAGAACCCCACCACCTGGAGGTTCCCCGCCAAGTCATTCACCAAGCTGCCTTGGAAATAAATCGCCGTTCCTTCATTGTTGCTGGAGCAACATCCTGGAACACCCTGCCTACCAGCAGAGTGGGTGTACCTACACCTCAAGGACTGCAGCAGCTCAAGGATGTAGCTCATCACCATCTTCTGAAGGGCAACTAGGGATGGGCAATAAATGCTGGCCGAACCAGCGATGCTCACATCCCGTAAATGAATGAAAAAAAAAACAGAGTGCATGAATCAGGCTGGGTGTCCTGGCCACCGGGCAGTAGGCCCCTTTTCATGCTGTTGGCTGAATCAGGAGCTGGAATTGGATAGTAATTTCTTCCCTATGATTCTCAGGGTGCCACCATCTTGTCTATTGTGGGGATAGGCTTCTCCTAGCAGTCTCCGCAATTTTTGTGGAGCCGGGCTGCTTCGCCATAACGTGTGTTTCACAGCCACTTAGAGGAGTCATGAATAGAGGAGTCTCAATTTGGAAAACTTTTGAAGGTAAGGTCAAAAGGGCTTATCCATGCCTCTTTACATACCAACTTATGCATCCACCCATCTGCATGCCCCTGACCCACCTCTCTAACCACTTTTACCTTTCATGCCAACTCAGGCTCCCTGCCCATCCTCCTATGACCCCATACCCTCCATGGTGCTTCCACACCCATTCACCTAGCATACAATCCTACAGAGCCAATGCAGCTTATAGTAATGGTAGCGTGTGTGGAACTGCTTAAACAACACTCTCTCATGATTTTCTTCAAAAAATTGCTACAATCCTATAAAAGTGTCAGTCAACCACATTTTAAAGTATTAATAACAGAAGGTGTAAGCACTTGATAACTTTTTATCTTGTGAAAATAAACATTGAGCCATTAAAAAAAGAGATCACGGAAAAATACTTTCTTATAATGTCATAAAGGTATCAATCAAGTAAAATTCTCCCTTCTCTGCATTTGTGTCAAAAAGTAAATCTGAGCCAAATGCAAAAAAATGTACTTTACGTCCAGGCAGTAATGCTGTTGGGGAATCTTTCTGTGCTGTGCATTGTATTCAGTAAGTTGAAATATGTTTCCTTTTAATTAGCACAGCATAAGATCTTATATTGCAGAAGTAGAAGAACAGACAAAATACTGCCAATGCTAAAACTCTCAAAAGGTCGTTAGCTCCCTTAAGGTTTTGATAAAAGGTTATCAATCTGAAAGTTAACTCTGTTTCACTCTCCACAGATGCTGCCTGACCTCCTGAGTTAGTATTATAACACATAATTCTGTTTTCAGAGCAGAAACAGACTTGGCTGGTGGCATCCCCCTCCCTGTGATCAGATGGGAATCCCATGTCATTAATGTTATGGCGTGGACCTTCTCCTTGGGCACTTGTTGACTGCTTCCTGATTCCCCACTTCTGCCTATTGGCCTCAATGTCATTTTCACCAGCTTTGATCAGGAGGCAAGCTTGGGTAACATTAATGATGTCCCGAAGCGTGGTACATTGGAGAGACCATGCAGACGGTGCGACAACAGATGAACGGACATCGCGCGACAATCGCCAGGCCGGAATGTTCCCTTCCAGTCGGGGAACACTTCAGCAGTCAAGGTCATTCAGCCTCTGATCTCTGCGTAAGTGTTCTCCAAGGCGGCCTTCAGGACGCGCGACAATGCAAAATCGCCGAGCAGAAGCTTATAGCCAAGTTCCGCACACATGAGTACGGCCTCAACCGGGACCTTGGATTCATGTTGCATTACATTCACACCCACCATCTGGCCTGGGCTTGTGAAATCCTACCAACTGTCCTGGCTTGAGACAATTCACACCTCTTTAACCTGTGATTATCCCTCTCTCCAGTCGCTCCATCTGAACCTGTAAAGTCTTAATTACCTGCAAAGACTCGCATTCAAAGTCTTGCATCTTTGACTTTGTCTATATATATGTTTCTGGAACCCATCTCTTCATTTACCTGAGGAAGGAGCTGTGCTCCAAAAGCTAGTGATTTGAAACAAACATGTTGGACTTTAACCTGGTGTTGTAAGACTTCTTACTGTGCTCACCCCAGTCCAACGCCAGCATCTCCACATCATAGAGAAGTGGTAACAGAGAAGTTGAGGAGTCGGCAGAGTGAATAATTTATGGAAAACAATTTGTATTTGACAAATCCTTCTGAGGTTGTGACGAGCAGAGTAGATAAGGGTGGGCCAGTGGATGTAGTGTATTTGGATTTTCAAGAAGCATTTTGGCAAGGATTGAGAATAGTTTACGCAACAGAAAGGTTTGAATGTAAACATACGTATTAGATTTTCCACTTCTTCCTGAATTTTGTGATTAGTACAGTACATAATTCAGCAGTTTGGACATTTTATTTGGAAATTTGTAGCAGTGCCATAAAGTAATATAAGAAATAGGAACAGGAGTCTGTGCATATTCTGGTGAAGTGTCCCAAAAAACAAATTGTTTTAAGTTTTATCCAGTGAGGACTGAATTCGCTAATTTCCCAGAGGTTTTTGTGAGCACCATTGTCACATTTAAGACATACCTTTTGTCATCCTTTGGGCAAGGGCATTATGTGAGAGCACTTCCAGAAGGTGGGAAAAATTAATTTTACATTGAACAACATTTTGGACAGGTGTGGACAAGAGAAAAAGTTGGAATTTTCAAATACATAATTTTGCCTTGTAAATAACCTGAAAGGTTACGCATCCCATAAATAACTAATTTCCACAGGAATCCATAAATTTAGTGCAGCTGGTTCAGAACAACTGTTGTAGAGTGTAGAGTTGATCTGTGGTAGTACTAAAAGAACAGAAGATTTAAATTAGTCAGGAATGTCTAAAAATTCCTTTTGTTCTATTTGGTTTGTAAGTTTGTTTCTTGAATTATTCCATGGTACTTTACTGCTCTTGGTACTCCAGCTACTAAGAGCGACTCTAATATGAATGATAATTCTGGTATGGGCATTAATGGCTTCCTCAGGGGACAGGACTGAGGAAAGATAGCCGAAGCAGTCTACATATGTATATCCATGGCCGCAGCTGTCTTAAATTCCCCTGGAGGACCCTCACAAAGCAAAGACTTTGGAAGCCTACTTATTCAGTTACTTGCATTCTAAATAGACTTTGACGATTGGAAAGCTTGAGTTATAAGGTATTGATTGGACTTCTACCCTATGGAGTCCTTGAGTTTTACTGATTGGAACTTACTGAGTGCAGTTTGTCTTTCATTTGCCTTCGTGACTTGAACAACACTGAGGACTAGCTCTGACTGCAATTATGCTAAAAATGTGCATTATTCCAATGTTAAGATATTAACTCTGCAACTTCTTGAATGCCCTCATATTGAGCTGGTGTTGCTGCAGAGGCTGTACTGCTGTGTCCTGGACTATTTTTGTGCTGTGGCACCCTTGAGTTGAAATTCAACTGTTTCCGAATGTGAGTATCTTCTGGTGAGTCTCTCGCACAGCACTGGCGAAAAGGAGGGTGAGGCCAATCAACAAAGAGTTCAATCTGAAATCATGTGACACAAAAGCTATTGTCACATGCTGCTGATTTACAGCACAGCGCAGCTACCTGGAAGAGATTGAGGAGGCAAAAGGTCTAGTAGGAAGGCTGTAACAGAGCTGTACTTATGTCCTACGGAAAGATCTACAGGCAGCATATAACATCTCAATTACAATGACATTTTGTTTCTTCCAACCTTTCAGGATAGTGCTGCAGTGATTGTCAGCTTGTTTCGGTCCAGAGGTTTATCAAAGGTGAAACAGATACATTCCTCAACTGGGCCAGCGATATCATTACTTTGCCTCCAACTAACATCTGAGGGACAGCGCAATTGTATAAGTTGAGCGGGCTTTCGCCGTGTCTCTACAGTGGCTGAGTGCACCTATTTTGTCATGTAAGTCCCATAGACAACAATGAAGCTTATATAAACTGAAAGGGATTTTATTCTCCAAAATGTACACATCACATGTAACTTTCATGACAGAAACATACCTGTTTCTCCATTTAAGGTAATCATCTGTGCTGTTCTTAACTGAAGGGGAATTAAAGGTGGATAGATGGCTCAAAAGCCTCCAAGGCTACTCTCAGTGGCCATGATATATTTGTGCCTACCCTGTATCCGAATCAGCCACATGCAGGTACCAGGGAGGTTGCCATATGGTCAGTGGCAGATTTCAGTCCAGCCCTCCATCCATGACTTTGCAGGATCAAGGATTAACCTCATCCCAAGTCTCAATGGTGCATTGGGATGCTCACAACACATGTACAGAAAAATTCCTGCTGAAACACCATCTCCTCATAATCAGGCCATGCTACATCTAAATCTTTCCGGCAGTGTAGCAGGAAAGAACTGCCAGCAGGTGCATGACCTCAGGAGCCCCAACTTAATTTACTCCCCTCCTGGCACTGTGAATCATTCAGTGTTCCTCCTCAGCTTTATTATTTGGGTCCTCCAGGGTACATGTCGCTTGCTGGTGCATGCTGAATGTAGTGATTGTGATGCTGTTTTGTCAGATGTTGTTGTGCTCTGCAGCACTGGTTGGGGAATCAGGTTGTTGATCCATTTCTATAAAAAACATAAACCAAAGGAATTAGCATCCTTTCAATAAGCATCTCCAAGCACTTCTTTCAATACAAAATACTCTGTGACCATCACTGAGACACGCACCGTGTAAGAAAACATTAGATGAACAGCAAAAAACAAGCCGTCATTCCAGGAACAAAACGCTCCAACTTGACCCTTCACTGTTCCCACTGATTATTCCCAGGGTGTTCACCTTGAAAGCAGTGGAAGGAAGTTTGTACATCCAAAATTGATTGACTACAAGCGAAGCCTTGGAAAAAGAAGTTGAATCTACAGGTGAAGTCGCTGAAATTTGGCTCTCCAAAAATCAGCAGTGTCAGAAAACGACTCATTTTTTGTTAAGCGGTCCAGGCAAGAATTTTAAATGCGTGTGAAAATCTAACTGGCTTGTTCAGGGACTGTTGCTGCATCGGAAAAGTGGCCTGCCGATCAATTATCCGCTTTGTGCCCATGAGCGGCCTCGCGATCCCCCTTGACCCACACCCCACCCAATTTGTAGAGTTACTGCATGTGGCATGGCTTTGAGTGTCTGACGTTTCCCATGCTCCAAGATGACTGAACTCACCCAGGAAGAATAAAAGACACATGCAGAATCCATTTAGATAGAATA
The DNA here is from genome assembly GCF_047496885.1 of Scyliorhinus torazame. Classification (NCBI taxonomy): domain Eukaryota; kingdom Metazoa; phylum Chordata; class Chondrichthyes; order Carcharhiniformes; family Scyliorhinidae; genus Scyliorhinus; species Scyliorhinus torazame. The sequence continues at coordinate 62,528,934 of NC_092707.1, forward strand.
TTTAGCTGTGCATTGTACTTGGGAGCAGGACTATTCTTGCCACGGTGCAGGATACTGGTATTGAGTTATGATTCCATTATGCCACTCCCCCCTCAAGAGAAGACCACAGGATTAAATTCAAACAATTCACTTGATTCCCAAAAGTCTTTTAAGTTCCATGGGCACTGGTTGTCTTCTTGCAGCTGGCTCAAGTCAGTTCCGAGAGAGTTAGTTATTCAAGAGTTCTGTACAATCTTCCATGAATAATGCTTGCAATAGTATCCAGTTACAACGAACAACATTTCAGTTGGATCTTTTCGCATTTCAAACAGGGTGAGCTGAAGTTGGGGGAGGCATAAAAGAGTTATTAGACCTAATGTGTGAGAAGTGAATTTATATCAGCAGAGACAATAGCCATTAACCTAAAGTGCTTTGCCATCATATCATTTGGTTTTCACATGTCCAGTATTCACTGAATTAAGGAGGTTCCGTTCTTCCCTCCAAAACTAGCAAGTTCCAAAATCTGCCACAGGCTCAGCCCCGAGGTTGCCAGTTTTGAGACACTCTACCTGCAAGCTAATGAGAAGTTAATAATGATTCATTAAAAGGTTCTCGTGGCTCTTTGCCATTGCCTTATTTACGCAAAAGTAACTGTTGTAAAAATAAAACCCTGGATTTTGTTTTAAGTTATGGTTAATTGCTGCAGGAAGTGCAGTTTCAGACAAAAGTGTCAATCTCCACCTATGAGACCAGAAGACATAGGAGCAGAAGTAGGCCATTCGGCCCATCGATTCTGCTTCGCCATTCAATAGGTTTCTCATCCCCATTCTCCTGCCTTCTTTCCATAACCCCTGATTCCCTTATTAATTAAGAACCTATCTATCTCTGTCTTAAAGACACTGAGTGACCTGTTGCTGGCTCTCCAAACCCACTACTCCACGCCGTTCCTCCTCCCCCACAACAATATAAATGCGACCATATTTCCAGTTCTCTCCAGCTTTGACAAAGAGTCATCCAGACTCGAAACATGAGCTCCCTTCTCTCTCCACAGATGCCGTCAGACCTACTGAAGTTGTCCAGTATTTTCTGTTCTTCTTTCAGAGTCCAGCATCCACGGTAATTTGCTTTTATCTTAAGTATAGCTTCTACACTGACTGCACCATGACGAACAAGGGTCACATTCATGCTAACACCTCTAGTACTCTATTTCATTCACTTTTATTTGTAACCATATATATTAAATGTAGAAATTGCTACTTAATCATGATCTATCTATACAAAAGAGTATTGCCAAACGCTTGTCATTTGGATTGTTAGCAATTATCAAATGCACAGGCCAGGGCGATCAAGTCGGTTAGAGTTGTCCTTGAAGTCTATTTTCTTTACAATCACAGCACTTGACAAAACAGACAATAAATCAGTAATTTAAACAAAACATTTCCTTTATAGAGAATATAAGAGATCCCATCTCTCTACCGCGTACAAGTCAGTTCATAAAAGGTGGATTTGCTGGGCTTAATTTCTGGTCTCTGTTCCTGCACAGGCTGTATGATATTACACCAGGAGTTTTATTTTGCATTAACACATCCAGTGATGTTGGTGATTGTTTGATAAGTTTATGAAATTTTGAGGAGCAATACATGATTGTGAATTCAATAATGCAAAGCGTGACTGACAGCTGCCTAAAACATGTCGAGACCTAAAGAAAAATGTTCTTTTTCCCTCTCTTGTACTGACCTTTATGCAAAGACCGATGGCAGAAGTGGAGACCAGTTGGCTGCATCGGCTAAAGGTGTGAACTCTGAGTCACTCGCCAAATACAAAGGACAGGACTATCCTTTTGGAGGGTTGAGAGGCTTGTTGCAGAAGCAGAAAATACTGGCTGATCGCAGCAGGTCTGACAGCATCTGTGGAGATTGAATGGAGCTAATGTTTCGAGTCCGGATTGACTCTTTGTCAAAGCTGGAGGGTACTGGAAATAAGGTCAAATTTGTACATTGTGGGGGGGAGGGAGAGGGGGGTGCAGTGGTGGGGCTGGATAGAGAGCCAAGCTTGTTGGATATTTATGGGCAAACAATAAAATGATTGTCATCCAATCAAATGGACTAAAAACGAGTTTCACCTCATTTGGTACAAGTAAAAAAAGGGAAGAGCTCATTAGATCCCACGACTTGCACCCCATAGACAGCACAACACAATGTTCAATTGGACGCAGCAAGGGACAACGCTAAAGCCTATCGGAACCCCGTGACTGATGTTTGACTGCACCCCTCGGCTTTTGATAATTTATACTCTTCGTACTTATCATGAAATACCTTAATAAATCCACTGAGTTTGTTTAATCTCACCTGTACCCAGAGTGGTCTCTGATTAGTCACAAATAGACACAAATGGGTCTCTCATTTGGATTTAGCCATGTTTTGTATCTTTTTATGTTCACTGAACCATAGACTCATAAAAAGATAGATGCAACAGTTCAAATAGAATTTTACAGCATTATTATATTAGGGAGTGTAACGGGATTTCTTGGCTGAGATCTGTGGTGATTCTTACCCTGAACACATTTTTCACAGCCTCAGAATCTCCCTCAACAACAGAGTTGTCCTGAAGAAAAGTCACGAATGTGACAGTAGATGTCTATCATAACACTCTTGAGTGGGCACATTTCCTGTATCAACTTCAGGCAGGCCTTTGACATCACACACAGCAGCAAATCCTAATTGAAGAGGTACGATAAGAAAATGGCTTGAAAACTGCCAAGGAGAAACTTTTTAAAAACATCCTGAGTGACCGACAAACCAGGAGAAGATAACTATTGAAACCTAAATTTAAAAAGGGGAAAACAGCCCCCTTTGGATAACTTTAAACACTTTTAGAACAATAAATCTGTTGCTTTTCCTCAATAGCAGAAAATTCTTAAATCCAAAATCTAGTTTTAAAAATTGTTCAAAAAGTTATAGTTCATGATAACATTAAAAGAAATCGAATCACCTCATGATACCCTTTTTTCCGTAAGTTTTAATTACCCTCTCAAAATCTTGCTCATACAATTGATATGCCCATCCAGAACTATGACCGTATTTGTTGAAAGTCAATCTCTGTGGTGCTGTCAGATCTATGCCTTTTCCTTTTCTGCTGACCAGCCCTGGGAATCCTCCCACGAGTCAAAACTCACATTCCATCTCCCCGCCACCATGATTCTGCTGGACAAACGTGCTCCATCTCAAGGTGCCATTCTCTAGAACTTCCAAAATGCAGGATCACTCGATCCCCCCCCCCCCCCACCCCAAGCCCTGCAAACACTATGACCAACAGCTCAGTCTTATCAAATCCCAAGACCATCCCCACACTACCAAAGGGCCTTTTCTCAATATAGTTGTATCCTGTCACCTTCATCATATTGTCAAATAACAGACGTCTACTCCAACTGATATATTTCACATACCGTCTTCAGCTTTAATATTAGTGAGGGATAAAAATTATATACAGAAGGTAAAGGGATTATATATATATAAAATAAAGGGCATCCATTTGTGGATCTCACTAGATAATGAGCAGTCACATTTGTATAAAAAAGTATTTGAATACCACATGATGAAAATGGATTTTGACCTAATCCATCATTATAAATATCAAGAAGGGTCCTGCTGTGAAGCTCGCCATGACACCCTTATTGTGAGCAAACAGTGACAGCATAAGAAATTTGCTCGCTGAAAATTATCACAGTATAACCACAATAACACCTCACTTGATGGTAATAACAAACACAAAAATGGCCTTTAACCTGGTTTTACCATACAAGTGTCAGTGCTAGCTTGTGCCTCCACTAAAGCAGTGTCAGTTACGGAGAACCATGATAAACAGCACCATCACTACTCGCCCACCTTGATTATGTCCATTATCAAAAATAAAGAGTGTCTCGACAGAACTTACTGACAATTAAGCCAAGAGCGCACATGTAAATACAATTGATCTCTGATGCTGTTGAACATGTTAGTTAATTCCATTTTGTGCATAATGATATGAATGGATGAACATTAGCTTTAGAGAATGCACAATGATTTGGGCACATGTCATTGACCTACATTCCTGGTGTGCCCCCTCATGTCAGTAAAATGAATATTTTCCCAGTCTTCTTTTCCCCAATAATGACCTTCCAACTGATTAATATGTAAAACTAGTAAACTAGTATGTGCTATACTTGCCACCTATGTAAACAGTTACTTATGGCTTTCCTTAACCAATAGTTATCAAAGCTAGAATTTTTCTTTGCTTGGTAACTGCATGCCATTTTACATCAGTTATGGGGTGGCATATGACACAGTGGCTAGCACTGCTGCCTCACAGCACCAGGGACCTGGGTTCAATACTGGCCTTGGGTGACTGTCAGCGGGGAGTTTGCACTTTCTCCACATGTCTGTGTGGGTTTCCTCTGGGTGCTCCGGTTTCCCCCTACAGTCCAAAGCTGTGCAGGTTAGTTGGACTGGCCATGATCAATGGCCCCTTAGTGTCCAGGCATGGACAGGTTAGGCATTACAGGGATAGGGTGTGGGAATGGGCCTAGGTAGGGGTCTCTTTCAGAGGGTCAGTGCAAAATCAATGGGCCGAATGGCCTCCTTCTGCACTGTAGAAATGTTGTGATTCTATGTGGTTTAACCTCATTTTCTATGAATCTAACACCATCCAGCCTAAAATGTTCTGCACTGTTATCTGACGACGGACAAGCTGGTGGCTATAGATATGACTAAAAAAGCCTGACTTGTGTAGAAACTTTGAGAGCCCATTAAGTCTGCTATCACTCTGAAAACCTGGAGCTTCAGTTATAACACTGATGTTTTAAAAAATATGATAAAATACATATCAGCCTGCTTTGTTTGTTTTGTTGGTAGCATCAGGTCATTATTTCTCATTATGCTGCGCTGACAACAATCTGTGGGTGTTGCTGGAACCCTCACTGGACCACAAGTGTATAGCTCTTCAGAAAACAAACAGAAGAATCGCACGTGACAAAGGCTCGAGTGGTCCGGAAAGGGCTCGATTTTTCAAGCTATCTTAAGCAACTTTTATTTACAATGTGTATAATATTTATAAATAAATTTTACATTCTAGTAATCTACAATGCATTCTAGGTATACTTTGTTAAAATAGTTCACCAAAGTTATAAAGGTGGGTACGGCTTATTACTACAGCATAAATAATAAAATGAAAAAAAGAACTGAGAGCCTAAATATAAACAAGACGTTATAAAATAAATTTTACACAGAACGTAGGGTCCAAGAACTCAGAATACAACTGAAGTCCAAGATTAACAAATCATCAAAAATGATTACACTTGGAGATGGCCCTTAAGACACTGGTGATAAGAGCCATCTCCCATGGACTGCTGCCATAGTGTCATCCAATCAGAAGTGCTGCCACAGCCCCACCTACTCGGGAAGGTGTCTCCAATCAGGAGTGCTCATTCCTAATGTTTATTCAGTTTAGAGTGCACTTTCCCTTTGTTCATTCCCAGTGTTGTTCCCCTTTCCAAATTAATCTGGCATTGATTCTTTCCAGCAGTGACTTGTTGCGCCATTGTATTTGCATTGTCTTTCCGTTTGCTGATACGCCGTCTCTTTTTCTGTCTCGTATAAATGTTCACTCGCATCCTCTTTTATTTTCGCCTTGTCAATGACACCCCAATTCATCTGAGTTTTGCAATTGAATAGATGCGATTCCTCACAGGTCGCCATGTGCTGATTTGTCCAATACCTTTGTAGTTCTGTGCTTTGCTGCCAGGGCTGAATTGCCACAAACCGGTCCCATTGCTGACTGGATTTTCTGCACAATCACCCCAAACTGAAGGCATAAAGGTGAGCAAAGAATGAAAACAGATAGGATAACATAGTTACACATTGTCATGTATTCTCTCCATGTAGTTTCTCAGTTCGTGCGACTCCCCTAAGCCCATGTCCTGGCAAACCCATTTAATATCTTCTTCATTGCCCAGAAGGATTGAATTTGTCGCGGGGCATCCATCATCTGGTGGAATTGTGGTAAATGTTGTAAACTTTACCCGTTTCCGTTTTGTGGTGGGAGAATTCAAAGGTTCGTCTTTGCGCTCCTTTGCGTCGCCGCAGTGGGCAGATCGGTGCACCTGTCCTTGGACATTCTTCTGGGTCCCTCCATTGAGCAGATGGTTGCTCTCCTCGAGAGCGGCTGCGCGGTCTATGACTGTTGTGTGCTGACAGAGCTGCTGAGGCGATATATCAGCAGAATTCTCCAGCAGCTCGGTCTCATTCCCTAACCAAACCCAGTCATGGGAATGATTCATGTTCCCTTGCGCTTCGGTGGGGATTCGCTTGTGGCGGTACTTCAAAGCAAACATGACGCAATTAATTAAGAAGACAAGAATGGCCAGGCAAAAGACCCCCAATAAAGCATACATTCCAATCTCCAAGTCAGTCAGACCTCTCGGAGCCTGGACCAGATCATTTTCATCCATGCTTTCATCATTGGCAGAGTTCCTCGTCAAGTCATTTGAGGGGAAGTTGGCCGCATCCAACGGGATGTTTTGCAGCTGGCTGTCAGCTTCTGAAAGCTGATCTATTCCATTCACTCTCTTGTTCCCCGAAGCTTTGATTGTAGTGCTCTCCTTTCTTGTTGAGCTGTCTTCTCTGTCTGCAGTGGCACTGCTTAAGTAGCGGCCGTTCTGCCCGGTCCGCTCCTGCTCTGCGTTATTTTGCCGCCGGTCACTTGCGCGGTTCTCCAGCTCTCCCTCGCCGCCACTCTTCGAGCCGGCATCATTCTGACCAAATTTCACCTGGACGTTGCTGCTCCCGACTGCCAGAATACTTTTGCGTTTGGATTTCTGGCAAACCTCACTGATGACCAATTCGACTTTCAGCAAGTTCCCTTGTCCCTCTCCCTCTGCAGTGATGAGTGGCCAGCGGGACTGCAAATCCTGAGACGTTGAGATGACGGCCTCTTCCCGTGAAGTAACAGTGAGTGTGAAGTCCGTGGGATCATAAATATCCAGTGGAGTCAGGCTGTTATCACTGAACTGGATCCACCCAGTGATTATTGCTTCCTGGAGAGAAATAAATAAAACATAGTTCAGTTTTACCAACATTGCATTAAGATCCTGGCCCTGAAATACTTTGGGCCGCCACCTTAGTGGCTCAACTGGGATTAGACCCATTGATGCCCCCCACCACTGGCAGACTGGCTCAACACCACCTTCTCAAAGGCAATTAGGGATAGGCTATAACTGCTGGTTCTGTCAGCTCGCCACTAATCAATAATAAAAATAATTCCTCTATCATCTATCTCTACACATAGAATCATAAAATCCCATAAAAGTGCAGGCGGAGGCCATTCAGCCCAGCGACTCTGCACTGACCCTTGGAACGAGCACTCTACCTAGATCCCGTAACCCTGGAACCTCCCACCTAACCGTTGGACACTGAGGAGCAATTTAGCATGGCCAATACACCTAACCTACACATCTTTGGACTATGGGAGGAAACCGGAACAGCCTGAGGAAACCCACGCAGACACGGGGAGAACGTGCAAACTCCACATGGTCAGCTGAGGCTGGAATTGGACTGGTCCCTGGCACTGTGAGACAGCAGTGCTAATCGCTGTGTCACTGTGCTGCCCTATGAACATAAACGTTCATTACTCAATGCAGCACGAGCTGGCAAGGCAGAATCAATTGATTGAAATGTATGACATCCTCAGCTCTTAAGACATCACAGACTTGCCCTCAGATCAGTTCTGATTTGTTGACCGTTCTGAGAGAATCTTGCACGATAAACTGTACACTGAGAGTGGACTCCCCATACACCAGTGTAAATGTTGGGGGCCTGCCTGTCACTGAGGGCTGGCCCCCACTTTAACCTTTCCTGACAATGGCCCTTTAATTAGCACGAGGCGGAATTTCTGCCCTCCTCCAGAAATAAGTCCCGCCTCATAGAGCTGCTGGCCAATCAGAAGGTGACAGCCAGCTCTGCACCACACCGGTACCAGTGGCCACTTCTGGCATTGCAGGGGGCCCAGTAGGAACAGGGCAGCCTGAAACCCAGGCAACTCCGAGATCCAGCTGGGGCCAAGTTGGCTGGGCCAGTGAGGGGTTTGGGGGGGGGGGGGGGGGGCATGTTGGACAGGATAGTGGGGGAAGGTGGACCTGAGAAGGCAAAACTGGAGGGGGGAGGAGAGCTCAGATTGACACAGTTGTCCACTTTGGATAAATTAATGTACGAGTAGCTGACAGGTTGTCCACTTCCAAAACTCCTAAATACTCAGCTTTCTTCACAGCGACGGATGATTGTCTGGCATGGTTTTTAACAGCACCTGTCCACATTTGCTGTTAGCAGGATTATGAGGGGCATGGACAGAGTGGATTGTCAGAAGCTTTTTCTCAATGTGGAAAAGTCAATTAATAGGGGACATAGGTTTAAGGTGTGAGGGGCAAAGTTTAGAGGATATGTGCGAGGCAAGATTTTACACAGAGGGTGGTGAGTGCCTGGAACTCACTGCTGGAGGAGGTGGTGGAAGCAGGTACAATGGCGACGTTTAAGGGGCATCTTAACAAATTAATGAATAGGATGGGAATAGGGGGATTACGGACTCCAGACACGCAGAAGGTTTTAGTTGAGATAGGCATCATGATTTGCACAGGCTTGGAGGGCCGAAGGGCCTGTTCCTGTGCTGTACGTTTCTTTGTTCATTGAGGGGAGAAGGTGGGGGGCATTTTGCTGCTGTGATATCGGGTAGATTTCTGTTTGGACTCATGCAGTAAGAAGATGTGTCATCATAATGCTGCCTGGCTTGCTGAATATTTCCAACTTTTCCGTTTATCATTTTTTAAAATTTAGAGTACCCAATTCATTTTTTCCAATTAAGGGGCAATTTAGCGTGGCCAATCCACCTACCCTGCACATCTTTGGGTTATGGGGGCCAAACCCACGCAATCACGGGGAGAATGTGCAAACACCAAAGAAATAGGAACAAATGGAAATTAAAAGGAAGGATTCTAACGTGACCTGTGGGCACATTTCAGTCAGGGATTATTGGACAGTGATCAGAAGTGGGGATCTTGTTTCATTCAAAACATTTTTTTGTCTTTCCTCCACTCGAGCTAATACTTTACTCAGAGAGTGGTTCGGGTGTGGAACGGACTGCCTGCTGTGATAGTGGAGTCGGACACTTTCGGAACTTTCAAGCGGTTATTGGATAGGCACATGGAGCACACGAGAATGACAGGGAGTGGGATAGCTTGATCTTGGTTTCGGACAAAGCTAGGCACAACATCGAGGGTCGAAGGGCCTGTTCTGTGCTGTACTGTTCTATGTTCCACACGGACAGTGTCCCAGGGCTGGGATCGAACCTGGGACCTCGATGCCGTGAGGCTGCAGTGCTAACCACTGCCTCACCGTGCTGCCCCTTTTCCGTTTATCTTAACCTGTTTTTGGCTTCATGATTCTAGTCGTGGGAAAGTTTCCAGTTTTACTGAAACCATCCACGATGTTGCAAAAAAGTAAATTCCTCGAATAATTAAATAGCATTGAGAGACTGCACTGGATTTTCACAAGTCTGTAAAATATTCCCGAGGATGTCCCATGTGAGTTTAATAGATGGATGTGCCATGTGAGTATAATAGATTAGCTCTGTAATAGAACTAAAAAAATATGGATGTTCATGGGAAGTTATTGTTTTCAAATGAAAATAACAAGTTGCTTTGAGTCTATTCAAACATCTGAATCTGCAGAGACTGAGCTTGATACTGATCTGGCCAATAGCTGCTTGTGTTGGATGTGATCTATGAACTGATTACCTATTCCTGGCTTATGGACCATCTTTAACCACATTAAGGGCCATTCAGTTATCATGCACCAGAATATTAGTGGAGTCACATTTATCTTCCATTTCTGTTTTTTCTGGCCTGTCTCATCATTGTCTACACAGCATCATAGAAACCCTACAGTGCAGGAGGAGGCCATTTGGCCCATCGAGTCTGCACTCACTTTCTGAAAGAGCATCCCACCCAGGCACAATCCCCCACCCTATCCCCGTAAACCCACCTAGGGCAACTTAGCATAGCCAATCCACCTAATCTGCACATCTTTGGACATCAGTGAAATTGTTACACTAAATAATTACCTAATTTCTGAAAAACATTGTGAAAACACTCTATGCAGCACTTTGTATTATAATTTAGATAGGAGTCTATGATTACTAATCCATATTTGAAAAGGGGTTCTTCTATCAAGAAGTTTGAGAACTGCTGCTTGACAACAGCAGAATTATATACCTCAACAATCTGTAACATTCGGTCACTTTGTGGATCAAGGCAGGGTGACACATCACCACCTTCTCAAGGGCAAATAGGGATCGGCTCAAAATGATGGCCGTGATAGCAATGCTCACAGCCAATGAATATTTTTTTTTTAAACTCCTGTGTGATAAAGGACTTTGGGTGTGGTTCAGCGCACCATTTGAATAGCGGGAGAGGGTAAAATCGAGATTTGGGCCCTGCTCGAACCATTTTGTGATTCACCAGTCTTGTTCCTGATGGCAAGTCCCAGATCACATCCAAAAATGGTGAGAATATCATTAACCCTCTCAATTTCATTAACGAGATTCAAGTCGAATGCAGCAGCCTTACGGTAATTACCTGACTCCCCAGCGGCAAGTCACACGGGCATCGTATAGTATTCCTTTTCAAAAATGGGAGACTGGTGTAATGGCTGCTGGGGGATGCGAGGAGCCATTTCAAATTTCCGGCACGCAGCTCAAGTGCACTAGAATTGTTGCCCCAGTGCTTGGGAGGGGTGGGGGGTGACCCTTCATGGGGGTTGGGATTGGTCGGGGGCTGAAGCAGTCCAGACCGAGGGTCTCCTTGGGCCAGGGGATTAGGGGCTCTGCATCTCTGAGACCTTCAATCCATTTTTAAATATTGTGGAGACCGATAACAGGGTCAACCATAGCTGCAGCCTACCAAACCGTGCCAGTTCAGAGCCCATCTGCAGCTTCTATCCTGAAAGTCAATTTCACTCCCTTTGACTGTGAGCAGCCTCTAGTTTCATAGCTGAAGGTATTTCAAATGAGGAATTAGCCTTGATAGTTGTGATTAACACTTCACTCTCTTCAACTCTCAAGTGCCTCCTCGAGGGCACATGTGACCTGCCTCCGAGGTTAGTGCATCGCACGTCCAGCATGCTTTGATGTCTGAACAGTAGGCCTGAACTCTAGGAACAGCAGTACCATAGAGGCAGCTGCCAGCAATCAACACTAAAGAGCAGGGCTTCAGCACTGCAGACCTTCGTGCGACACAAAGGGGAAGGCTTGGGGGAGTTGAAGGTCCCGGGATGCAAAATTCATTTTGCTGGAGTCAAACCCTCGAAGGCTGCCCTCGCGTTGCTGGTGGCAGCTGAGGAGGGTAGGTGCCAGAGCCGGCAGCAACGGCAACCCAGGCTGGAGGCAGCAGCACATGTGCATGGGACCACCACACACCCTGAAGACCCATCTGCAGAATCATGCTGAGGAGGGACCCAGAAGGGGAGGCCAGCAACGGCCCAAGGTGTATACGCGCTGTTGGTCATTCAAACCTTTATGCCACCGGGTCATTCCAGGACTCGAGAGGGGAGCTGTGTGACATATCACAATCTTCTCTCCACAGATGCATTCTGGAAGGTGAGAGATGCTCTGTATGCCTGAGCATTGGACTATATCACCTTCCAGCTGGACCAGGTCACCAAGATGCCTGGGATTTAATGCTATCGCCAGTCCAGGGGGCGACCGATGGCATGTATGTCGACAGCAAGCACTGGAGCACCAGGGAGCATACTATATTAACAGGAAGGGATTCTACTCCCTGAATGTTCAGATTGTGCGCAACCACCACCTCTGAATCATACACGTGTGTGCCCACTACCCCAGCAGCATGCATGACAGCAAATCCTGGGCCACTCGGAGTTCCCCGTTGTCTTCGATGACGGGTTGGAAAGTGGGGGACAAGGGTTACCCACTGAGATCATGGCTGATGTGGCCACTACTGAGGTCAAGGTAGTGACCTGTTATAATGAGGTCCACTTTGCCACCCGTGCTGTCATTGAGCGGTGCATCGGCCTGCTGAAAGTGCAGTTTCGATGCCTTGACCGCTGTGGCGGTGCCTTACAGTACACCCCCCAGAGGGTCTCCCACTTTGCGGTGTTCTTCTATGCCCTCCATAATCTGGCAGGGCAGTGGGGTGACAGGCTGATGGAGGAGGAGCAGGAGGCGGGACATGCAGCCTCTTTTGAGGGGGAGGAGGATGTGGTCCAGGAGGGGCTGGAGGACGAGCCCGAGGAGGAGCCGGAGGAATGAGGATAGATGGCCACAAAGGTCCAACATGCCAAGAATACCAGGGAGGCCCTCTTTGCCTCCAGGTTCTCCTTCGATGAGGCTGTATCTGTCAGCTCAACCTTGCCAGTCTTTTCCTTCCCTCCCCCGTTTCCCTCCTTCTGCTCCCAACGCCCCGCCCTCTGCCCCATTTCCCTTCCCCCCCATTTCCCAATCTTCCACCCCCATTCCCACCCTCCCCAATCATACTGCCCCCTCCCCGACCACTCTGTTCCTCCTTCCAAGGGTCTGTGTAACATCACTGCAGGGTGATGGCCTGTAAAGATTAACATGATGGAGGATTCACATATATCAGGTGTGACATGTTTTTATAGTGAACATTTTACTGTGACAGGTTTGCATTTCCCCATGTTACAGATAGTGACCTCACCAGTGCCCATTCAATGCTTCACGGGGCAGCACGGTAGCATAGTGGTTAGCACAACTGCTTCACAGCTCCAGGATCCCAGGTTCGATTCCCGGCTTGGGTCACTGTCTGTGCGGAGTCTGCATGTTCTCCCCGTGTGTGCGTGGGTTTCCTCCGGTTTCCTCCCACAGTCCAAAGATGTGCAGGTTAGGTGGATTGGCCATGATAAATTGCCCTTATTGTCCAAAATTGCCCTTAGTGTTGGGTGGGGTTACTGGGTTATGGGGATGGGGTGGACTTGGGTAGGGTGCTCTTTCCAAGAGCCGGTGCAGACTCGATGGGCCGAATGGCCTCCTTCTGCACTGCAAATTCTATGATTCTAACTCTTCTTGGTCTTTTGTGGTCTACTGCTGCCTCTAGGTGTCCCCCAGGATGGACATCAGTGGTGGAAGCAGCCTGCTGTTTTCCACGCCCTGTGGCATTTGATGCCCATGGCGGATGTCCACTGAAGGGCTTGGAGTCAGGGGCCCCCGACATCGGGGCCTCGACATTCCACCCTGTTCTGTACATGGCCCTTGAGATGTACCAGTGTCAGGAGGGGAGGATTTGGAAGAACCGGAGACCACCGTAGTCTCCTTGGTGGCAGGCTCTGGGTTGGCCTCCAGTTCTTCCTCCTCCCTGACAGTGCCCTTGGGCCCCTGGGAGATTCCAGAGGACAGTGGGGCAGCTAGAGGGAGCTCCACAGACCTCTGATGCATCTGGCACTGCCAGTCCGGGAGGCTCCCCATTGTTTGCAACATGGTATGGATGCCCTCAGCGATGCGCCTCTGTGACTGGGCCATACTCTGTAGTGCCTTGGCAATGTTCATCTGATTCTGGGACATGCCCTTCAGTGACTGGGACATGACTTTGAGACCCTCAGCCATGGTCCACAGAGACTGAGCCCTGCCTTGGACACCACCATTCAAGATGGGGATGTCGTGCTCCACCTTTTCCACTGTGGTCACCACCCTCGCAGTGTTGGCCTCGGTGCCACGCATTGTCAGCACCAGCTCCTGCACCTGTAGCCTTTGGACTCCCCCCATCGGCCTTGCAGGTGCTGGAATGTCACTTGACGCCCCCTCGAGTCTCACTGCTGTGTCCTATAATTTGCATCAGCTCTGGGAGATCCTCGTCCAGAGACACCCGACTGCTGTCGCCCTTGGATGTTCCTGCTTCCACCTGATGTCCATCAGTAACTGTGTAGTGCTCATCAGATCGTGCCCCAGAAGCCTGTCCAATAATGTCGCCCACTGAAGTGTGTGTCTCTGCACTGGTGGAAGATGGGGACGACAGCTGTGAAACCTTGCCGATGGTCTCCTTGGAGCTCTCCTCCAAGGTGGTCTCTTGAGTGGCGAGGGCAGGGAGGGTGGGGGACAACTCTGGATGACCTGACCTCATCAGATGGAGATCCTGTGAGAAATGGACATGTGGTCAGTGAGCGGGAAGGATAATTTTTTCTGACATGAACTTCTCACTTGAGATTGGTCATCTGGGTGAAGGGGCAGTGGATCCCCACCTCTCTGGCGCAGGCTGATCTCGCTGTCGGTGACTGTGCTCTCCTTGGACAACCCCATGGGCCTGTTCCCCATCAGGGGTGAGGACTCAAATCTCTGGGACTCCACCCCCCCATCGTCGTCCTTTCCCATTTATTACGGCTATCTTCGACGAGGACAAAGAGAAGGCATTGTGAGCCACACGCTTGATGGGTCAGGGGGTTCTATGGGTGGGCACCACACTGGGATATGAAGGGATTGTACTGATGGGTGCCAGGGGTTCTGAGGAGCAAGCATAAAGTTTGGATGTGGGGAGGGTGCGACGTGTCAGCCATTGAATTATAAAGTGGTTCGGAAATTTGAGGGTTGGCAGGCGGAACTGATGCCAGGAGAGAGGTGGTAAGTTACCCTTGCAGCTCATTGGAGGTCATTGGTCCTTTTCCTACATTGGACGGTGGTCCTCCTTGCCATGCTGCCCACTCTTGACGGCCACTGCCGCTGCCTCCCAGGCGGCATTGCTGACCCTGCTGCTGGTCCTACGACCACACCCCTGCCTCAGGGGAATAGGGCAGCCTGCCTTTCATCCACAACGTTGAGAAGCTTTCTGAAGTCGCCATCCCCAAAGTGAGGAGCAGGTCTGCGTGTTGGAATGCTTGTGTTTTGACTGGGATTGAGGGGTGAGGTTAGCGACGAGCTGCTGAGGCAAGAGTCGGGTGAATCAGACGGAGAGGCAGCCAGTAATGTTGAGAATCTCGTGAGTGCTAATTTTTGGCACTAAGTGCCTTTGAATAAAGGCCGCGATGTCACCAAAGCGGCCTTCACAAAACAACCTGCCAAACAGGCCCAAAAAGTGGACTTTGAATTCCTAGCAATGAGTAGTGTCGAATAACATGTCAGGATTGCTCTGTTTAGGATAGCCAGACAGTGAAGAACAGAACTGGGCCTAACCTTTACACATATATAAGCTTTTATTTATAGAGGCAGACAGTAGAAACGTGCACTTCCATACCCGATAACAACAGTTTGAATGTGCTTCTATTTTTACTGCTTTTCTAAATTACCAATTAAGTGCTTAATTTGAAAGAAACAAAACTGACCCACTGTGTTCCTATCGGTGTGAACAGAAGTGACTCCCCAGTTAATTCCCACCACCTGAATACAATTAAA
This sequence comes from Scyliorhinus torazame, assembly GCF_047496885.1. Classification (NCBI taxonomy): domain Eukaryota; kingdom Metazoa; phylum Chordata; class Chondrichthyes; order Carcharhiniformes; family Scyliorhinidae; genus Scyliorhinus; species Scyliorhinus torazame. The sequence goes on from NC_092707.1 coordinate 62,544,345, forward strand.
CACTCAATTAATGTAAAACTAAAGAGAAACAGCAAGTGGTCTGTCTGAAATTAATGTACTGACCTGGTGCAGTTGCAATCCAGGACTACATGCAGACTTAATACCAAAGGCAGTGAGCTGCAGGCAGAACTAATTGATCCTACGAGTGATGGATTAGATCAAAGCTCTGTCACCCTGCCATGTACAGTTATGAATGGTTGTGGACAAATGAGCGATAAATATGAGGTTCCAACAACATATCCATTGCCATTGATGGTAAAGCCCAGAACTTGAGTGCAATAGACAAGAGCTTGCAACCATCTTTAGCCAGAACCATCAAGTGAAAAATGTTCAATTTAGTCTTCTCCTAGGCTCTGCAACATCATGACTATCCATCTTCAGCCACTTGGAGTAATTTTATACAAAATCAGAATATGGCCATGTGTACTGGACACAGCAAAGGCCATGGGGTGCTGACAATATCCCATCGATAGTGCTAAAGGCCTGTGCTCCAGAACTTGCCCAATCCTAGCTTAGCTGTTCTAGCATGGCCACAACATTGGCATCTGCCCAACAATGCACAAAATTGCCCAGTTCTGTTCTTCCACACAAATATCAAAAAATCCATTCTGGCATATTATCTCCCTAACAGCTTACTCTCAATCATTATCAAATTCATAGAATCCCTAGAGTGCAGAAGGAGACCATTCGACCCATTGAGTCTGCACCAACCCTCTGAAAAAGCACCCTACCTAGGCCCTCTTCCCCATCCTATCCTCGTAAATCTGTAACCTTTGGACACTAAGGGGCAATTTGGCATGGCCAATCCACCTAAATTGATGGAAGAGTTGTTTACAGTGCTCTCAAGTGGCATTTACTCACATATAACCTGTTCATTTCATGTTCCTACAGGACTTCTTATCCCAAACCTCATTAGAACCATTGTCCAATATGGCCACAAAACCTGAATCCCAGAGGCGAGGGTGACTGGTTTTGACATCAAGACAGTATTCAACTGAGTGCAGCATCAAGGAGCCTTGATACAACTTAAGTGAATGGGTATCGTAGGGAAAACTCTGCACGGGACTTGGCGCAAAAGGAAGATGGTTATGATTGTTGGAGGCCAATTGTCTCAGCCCCAGGACATTTCTGTAGGGATTCATCCGGACAGCAATCTGGGCAGAACCATCTTCAACTAAGATCTCCCCCGAGGTTAGAAATGGGCTCTTCACTGGTGATTGTTCACCTCCATTCATAATTGCTCAGATAATGAAACTGTCCATTCCTCGCACGCGGCAGGTAGATGACAGCCAAATTGGGCAAATAAAAGCCAAGTATTGTTTGCAGCACACAAGTGCCCGGCAATGGTGATCTTCAACGAAAGAAAGCGGAATCATCTCCCTATGGCATTATTTTAGCCAAATTCCCTACCATCTACATCACCAGAATAACCAGCATCTGAATGGGAGCAGCCATATAATTGCCATGGTTGCTGGAGCGATTCAGAAGCTGGGCAGTAGCTTACCTCCTAATTCGCCCATGTTTCTCCACCACCTACAAGGTACAAGTCTAGAATGTGATGAAATACTCTAAAGGTGCCTGGATTGGTGTCAAAATGAACAATGAATGATGGTTGTGATAATGAACACCCTCTCCTTGTGATCTGCTTTGAATCACTTGCAGGTTTTTGCCTGTGAATTTCTTCAATCTCGCCAAAGGCAGACTGAATAAACACCAGATGAGACAAAGCTCAGTTTGGATCATTAAGCAACTTTATTTCACAGCATGGTGAAAGGATATTCAGGAATAATTATGACCAAGGTCCCTCAGTTCAACTTTATCTGGTATAACGATGTGACATAAAAGGGCATCCCCTGGTTTTCCACACAGATGGAGCATTTTACTTTTCTGCACTCTGTTCTACAGGCAGGGGAAGAGTTCCCTTTTCCTATTCTCATGGCTTTTTAACCTCCTCGCAACACTTTCCTGCATAATGGTGCATCTGTCTGTTTTTCTTCAAAGGTTCATTCTGTCAAACAGTTTGTCCTTTTCCATATCCATCTCCATCTCCAACAGACTGACAGAAATCAAACAGTTTTCTCACAGAAGACTGACAGGCAGCTTTGTGAATATCGAGGGAAGCTAATGAACCACAGTTATTGGCCCAGAAGTTGCTGGCAGTGAAAATGGGGGCTGAAGGTGCCAGCTGTTATTCGGATGGAACAACTGGAGCTTGGGGTCAACCAGCCTGTGGCTGACAAGAAATGGCTGCAACGAATTAATTGGAATGAGTTAATTAAAATTTCTGTTGGGCTGCCTCTTTGAAAGCATTTAACATGTTTAGATGGTTTTTCATGTGCCACATTAAAGACAATACCAGGCTGCCCGTTAAACTAACAGCAACATTCTGTGGCTGCTGGAAATAAAAACTAAAAGTGCTGGAAAAAGGTCTGGCAGCATCTGAAAATGAAATGAAATGAAATGAAAATCGCTTATTGTCACAAGTAGACTTCAAATGAAGTTACTGTGAAAAGCCCCTAGTCGCCACATTCCAGCACCTGTTCGGGGAGGCTGATACGGGAATTGAACAGTGCTGCTGACCTGCCTTGGTCTGCTTTCAAAGCCAGCGATTTAGCCCTGTGCTGAACCAGCCCCTAGCAGGGAGAAGCAGATTTAACATTGAGTCCAATATCACCCTTTTCCGCAAGTTAATCAGTTTTGTTTCACTGATTAAACTGATTTGTTACATGGATGTTTTACAGATCTCGATTGGGAGTAAACCCCCATTCAAGTAAACGTAATTGAGTATATTAATTTCAGTCTGTCAGGATTTAGAAAGTAGCCTCTCCCCCAACCCTTATGTGAATCCACTCATTTGCTGGTGACGAACAATCATTATGCTGTTTCCACGAGTTTGATCATGCTTTGAATTCCTGTCATATGTAATATAGCTTTCATATGTAAGCAGCAACTGCTGCCGATTCCTGGATTAAAATTAGAATAATCTGCACCCTGGTCAAGAAGCTACTTTATTGGTGTTTCTGTGTTATGTTTGGCAAAAAAAAAGTTAAGAGCAACTCATTCTCCTGCCTGCAAATTGGTGAATAATGGTGATTCTCCACTGACCTCTGGTACCAACAAATCGCACGACTAGCAACCAGTGGCACAGAGCGAAATGAAGGTGATTGACTAAATGGAGCTGGTGTGCAATGAAAGATGCCTCACTCCAGAAAAATCTAGGCCAATGTTCAATCTTTATGAGGAACAATTCCGTTTTCCACTGCATTGGCAAAGTGGTGAAGTCTCCCCGGGAGGAGACATTAATGACTATTTCTTCAAATGTTCCATTGATCTCCTCCTGACATTATAGGTGGGAAATCTGAAGAAGCTGCCTGGAATCTCCAGATGTTGGGCAGGATACTCCGGTATCTGGTGGGCGGGCCATACCGGCGCCAAAGAGTGGCGTGAACCACTCTGGCACGGGCCAATCCAGGAGAGTTCTTCTAATGTCTACAGAACTGGTGACAGAGCAAAGTATTAAAGGTGTTGAAAGAAAATTGGAAATGTGGGCAATTCTTTCAGAAATAGTGTGATAGAATTGTGGAGCAGACTCAAGTGGGACAGTGGAACAGAAAACAATGGGAAGCTTTTAAAAAGGCAAGACTACCGTGGGCAGCACGGTAGCACAAGTGATTAGCACTGTGGCTTCACAGCGCCAGGGTCCCAGGTTCGATTCCCCGCTGGGTCACTGTCTGTGCGGAGTTTGCACGTTCTCCCCGTGTCCGCGTGGGTTTCCTCCGGGTGCTCCGGTTTCCTCCCACAGTCCAAAGACGTGCAGGTTAGGTGGATTGGCCATGATAAATTACCCGTAGTGTCCATAAGGGTTGGGAGGGGTTATTGGGTTGCGGGGATAAGGTGGAAGTGAGGGATTAATGTGTGTCGGTGCAGACTCGATGGGCCGAATGGCCTCCTTCTGCACTGTATGTTCTATGTAATTCTATGTAATTAATTAATTGCAGATTAGAGAAAGGACATTAATCAAAGTTGGGAATAGTAAGCATAATGGACCTCTGCTTAACGCATTCCTATTTCATTGTGCATTGCAGAGCTTCTCAGCAGGAGGAGACTATATTTGGGAGGGTTGTGCCTCATTGAGTCAAATCAATATCTGTCAAAACATGTTTGCAGCGGTTGGTATTGAAAGCCAAAACCAAAAGAAAGAAAAAACACCCCTATGATTTTTTTTTCCAGGGTTGCTCACAACACTGTCATCTTCATCTTAATTCATCTTCAATTCCTGGAGACTCCAGATCAATCCTATTGCCAACTCTATCAGGGCTATTGTAACCTTGTTTAAGACTGACTCAGTGCAACATCCTGAATCCTTTATGTTTTCTCAAACTCAACTTTGGGAAGACTGAAGCTGTTGTCTTCAGTGCCATTACAAACTCAGCTCTCTAGTACCAACTCCATGCCTTTCTCTAGTAACTGTCTGTCCACAGCCCTTGGTATCATATTTGACACTGGGACTAGATTCCGAGCACACATATGTGCCCTCATTAAGACATCCTATTTCCTCTCTGTAAGATCATCTGACTCTGTCCTGCTCCAGCTCATTTGCTTCTGAAACCCTCCTCCATATCTTTATTACCTCTAGACTTGGGGATGGGAACCGATGCAGGAAGTCAGAAGGAAGTAAGGTGGGGACAGAAGAAAAAGGCAGTAAAGGGAAAGGTGGAAGGCAGAGAAAGCAAAGACAAAAATCAGAAAGGGCCACATTACATCATAATTCTAAAAGGGCAATAAATGTCAAACAAATAAGCCTGAAGGCTCTGTGTCTCAATGCGAGAAACATTTGAAATAATGTTGATGAATTAACTGTGCTGACAATCACTAACGGATATGATGTAATTGGAATCACGAAGAGCTGGCCCCAAGGTGACCAAGGATGGGAACTCAACATCCAGGGGAATTCAATATTCAGGAAAGATAGAAGGAAAGGAAAGGGAGGTGGGGTGGCATTGCTGGTTAAAGAGGAGATAATAATAATCTTTTATTGTCACAAGTATGAAGCTACTGGGAAAAGCCCCTAGTCGCCACATTCCGGTGCCTGTTCGGGTAAGCTGGTACGGGAATTGAACCCGCGCTGTTGGCCTTGTTCTGCATTACAAACCAGCTGTCTAGCCCACTGAGCTAAACCAGCCCATTAACACAATCGTAAGGAAGGGCATTAGCCTGGACAATATGGAATCTGGATGGAAGGAGCTGCGGAACACCAAATGGCAAAATACGTTAGTGGGAGTTGTGAACAGGCCGCCAAACAGTAATTGTGACATTGGGGGTGGCATCAAACAGCAAATTAGATATGCGTGCAGTAAGGGTACAGAAGTTATCATGGGTGACTTCAATCTGCATATTGATTGGACTAATCAAACTGGTAGCAATGCGATGGAGGAGGATTTTCTGGAATGTAGAAGGAATGGTTTTCTCAACCAATATGTCGAGGAACCAACTAGAGAGCAGGTCATCCTAGACTGGGTATTGTGCAATGAGAGGTGATTAATGAGCAACATTGTGGTACGAGATCCTTTAGGGAAGAATGACCATAATATGGTAGAATACTTCATTCAGATGGAGAGTGACACAGTTAAGTCGGAGACTTAAAGAAAGCTAACTTTAATGATATGTGACGTGCATTGGCTAGGATAAGCTGGCAAAGGATACTTTAGGGGATGACGGTGGATAGGCAATGGCAGAAATGTAAATAACACATGGATAAACTTCAACAATTGTACATCCTTTTCTGAAGAGTAAGGCGGGGAAGGTGGTTCAAACATGGCTAACAAGGGAAATTAGAGAGTGTTAAAGCCGAAGAGGAGGCATATAAATTGGTTAGAGGGGCAAGGCTGAGGACTGGGAGAAATAAAAATTCAGCAGCAGAGGACAAAGGGTTTAATTCAGAAGGGGAAAATAGAATACGAGAGTAAGCTTGCAGGAAACATAAAAACTTACTGCAAAAGCTTCTGTAGATATGTGAAGAGAAAAAGACTGGTGAAGACAGTTAGAATCAGGTGAATTCATAATGGGCAACAAAGAGATGGACCAGTTGAACAAATAATTTGGATCTGTCTTCGTTAAGGAGGACACAAGTAACCTTCTGGAAATACAAGGGGACAGAGGGTCTATCATGAAGGAGGAATTGAAGGAAATCCTTATTAGTCAGAAAATTGTATTGGGGAAATAGATGTAAATAAAACCTGATAAGTTCCCAGGGCCTGATGCGCTACATCCCAGAGTACTTAAGGAAGTGGCTCTAGAAATACTGGACGCATTGGTGATCATTTTCAGCATTCTAGAAACGCTGGAAGAGTTTCAATGGATTGGAGGGTAGCTAATCTAACTCCACTTTTTAAAAAAGGAGGGAGAGTAAAACAGAGAATTAGAAACCGGTTAGCATAGACGGTGGGGAAAATGCTGGTGTCAATTATTAAGGATGAAATAACTGAGCATTTGGACAGCATTGGTCCAAGTCAGCATGGATTCACTAAAGGGAAATCATGCTTGACCAATTTTCTCGAATTTTCTGAGGATGTGACCAGTAGAGTGGACAAGTGTGAACCAGTGGATGTTGTGTATCTGGACTTTTGACAAGGTCCCACACAAGAGATTAGTGGGCAAAATTAAAGCTCATGGTATTGGTTGGTAATGTACTGACGTGGATAGAGGACTGGTTGGCAGACAGGAAGCAGAGAGTGGGAATAAACGGGTCCTTTTCAGAGTGACAGGCAATGATGAATGGGGTACCACAGGGTTCAGTGCTGAGACCCCGGCTGTTCACAATATACATGAATGATTTGGACGAAGGAATTGCATACAATATCTCCACATTTGCAGACAATATTAAGCTGGATGGCAGTGTGTGTTGTGAGGAGGATGCAAAGAGGCTGCAGGGTGACTTGAACAAGCTGGCTGAGTGGGCAAATTCAATACAATGTGGGTGTATGTGAGAATGTGGCAAAAGCAGGCATGGCAGATTATTATCTGAATGGTGGCAGTTTGGGAAAAGGGGAAGTGCATCGAGACCTGGGTGCCATGGTGCAACAGTCGCTAAAGGTTGGCATACACGTACAGCAGGCGGTGAGGAAAGCTAATGGTATGCTGGCCTTCATAGCGAGAGGATTTGAGTTTCGGAACAAGGATGTCTTGCTACAGTTATTCAGGGCCTTGGTGAGACCATTCCTTGAGTATTGTGCGCAGTGTTGTCTCCTAGTTTGAGGGAGGACATTCTTACTATTGAGGGTGTCCTGCGAAGGTTCACCAGTCTAATTCCCGAATGGCAGGACTGGCAAATGAAAAAAGACTGGATTAACTAGGCTTGTACTCACTGGAGTTTAGAAGAATGAGAGGGGATCTCATAGAAACATATAAAATCCTGATGGGACTGGACAGGCTAGATGCAGAAAGAATGTTTCCGATGTTGGAACTAGGGGTCACAGCCTCAGAATAAGAGGTAAGCCACTCAGGACTGAGATGAGGAAGAGCCTCTTCTCTCAGGGAGTTGTGAACTTGTGGAATTCTTTCCCACAGGAAGCTGTTGGGGCCGGATCGTTGGATATATTCAAGAGGGAGCTGGACATGGCCGTTGCGGCTAAAGGGATCAAAGGGTAAGGAGATAAAGGAGGAGTGTGATACTGAGTTTGCATGATCAGCCATGATCATACTGAATGGTGGTGCAGGCTCGAAGGGCCGAATGACCTACTCCTCCACCTATTTTCTCCATTTCTATGTTTCTACAGTCTCCCACATTCTACCCTCCATAAACTTGGAGTTCATCCAGAACTCTGCTGCCCGTGTCTTTACTCATGCCAGGTCCAATTTAAACCCTGTGCTTGCTGGGTCACATGGGTTGTTGGTCAGGCAAAGTCTTGATATTAAAATTCTTATCCTGCTTTCAAATCCCTTCAGGCCTCACACTTCCCTATCTCTTCATTCTTCTCCTGTCGAGTGTGATAAATGTAGGAATTGTTATATATTATATTTTATATTTGTAGCTGTAATGTCATTAAAGAATCTAGGTGAGGTATCCAGGCTGAGTCTCTGCTGAAGCTGTAATTAAGGAGTCTAAAATGTGAAATCATGATTGATTCTAACTTGTTTACATATAGAGGGTTAATGGATCATTGTTATGAATGTTGGAGATTCTCTGGATGGTAGATCATTTATGAATAGTTAGATGTAGTCCTAGCTCAGCAGGTCATGTGACATCTTAGTGGAATGCAGATGATTTGGGAGGAGCCAGATCTGTTTCCAGTTTTGCAATTTGCCATAGGATTTGAGTTTGATAGGCAGAAGGATTTTAAGTTGTTAGTGTACTGGTTATGCTCCTGAAAGGGTCTCTCTATCAAAATATCTCTATACAACTAAGCAAGTAACATGTTTGTTAACTTTATTTATAAGTGGCATTTAAACTGTATTGGGTTACATAATTGGAGTTAGTAGCAGGTATAGATAGTAAGCTTTTCCTTGCGTTTAAGAACTGTTTAACTGATAATTGTAAAGCTATTTTGTTCGATGTTAATGTGGTTAATTCTGTGCAGAAATTAAAGTTGGTTTGAATGTATAAGATACCTATTTGTCAGAGTCATCCTCATGGGGTGAAGTATCCTTTCTTCACAGTTTTACGGATTAACAAATGTTGGGGCCCACTTCGGTATCCTACAAACGTTGGGGCCTGGTTCGGTATCCTAACACAAGGTATCTGTACTCATCCAATTCTGGCCTGACCCTTCAGCTGCCAAGGCCTTAAGCTCTGCAATTCCTTACTTAATGGACCAGGTGTTTGGCCATTTGCCCTAACATTGTCTTACGTGGCTCAGCCTTCAATTTTGCTTTATAAAGCTCCTGTGATGTCCCTTGGAGCATTTTAATACATCAAAGATTCTGTATAAATGCAAGCTGCTGTTGTTAACGATGACCCCGAGGTCCACTTGTGCTGGATTGTAGCTGATGAGGATCTCCCTCCGGTTATCTACCTAAATTTACCTTATTTTGTCATCGCCATGAAGAATAGAAATAATCAGAATGTATATTATTCCTTAGAAATAATTTTTGTCAAGATAATAAACTGGATTGATTCACTTATATCTGATCTACATGTGAAATTGTGCAGGCTTGGTAGTCAAAATGTTTGAGCCTCAAAACTGCTGTCAGTTATCATATGCGATGGTGGGGGGTGAAATTCTGAAGCACCAAGGGCCTGTTCCTGGGCTGTATTGTTCTTCGTTCTTTATCATTTTGACCTCGATTCTCCGTTCTGGAGACTGCCACCGGTGGAGAATCATGGTAACTGCATGTTGCCACTCGGCGCGCTGGCAAGGAGCGATTCGTGTCATGCAAATGAGCCAGCAAGCAGCCGATGTGCATCTCGGGATTCACGTTCAGAGCCTGACAAGATGGAGCAGCTTTTAAGCGCTCCATTCAGCACAGACTATCATTTCAGCCAAGTTGGCTGCACAAAGACCAGCACCAAGGTTCCTGGATGCTGACATTAAACGCATATTGGATGCCAGTGAGGAAAGGAGGGTCATCCTCTTTTACAGGGTGGGGCAGAGACTCAAGCCCGTGATCCTGAATGAGGCCTGGGATGAGGTGGTAGAGGCTGTGAGTGCTACCAACTTCACCAAGAGGACTGGCATGCAATGCTGTAAGAAGATGAACGCCCTTCTTCGAGCAGCTCGGGTGATGTGCCTATAGCAAGTGAGTCACACCTCTCCCACAGACCAGTCCTTCCCAAGATCCCACCCCATGTCTTTTTTCCTGCAGGATCCCAATCAGACAAGGCCGGGCCATCCGGGGTGGCTGCCCCCCCATCCAGACCCTCAGAACACCCTGGAGCACGTCTCCGGGGAAGACACCGATGTCTTGGCACTGCTTTCACCTGCACAATCCACCATCACAGAGACTCTCACATCGGGAGGCGAAGCTAGTGGTCAGGCCCCAGGTAAGCACCACCCAAATGATGCAGAGCATCAGATGGAGGCGGCAGGAACTCCCGAGTGAACATAGAACATAGAACAAAGAACATTACAGCGCAGTACAGGCGCTTCGGCCCTCGATGTTGCGTCGACCTGTGAAACCACTCTAAAGCCCATCTACACTGGTGAGTGAATAGTCGGAGGAGTAGCAAATCCCAGAGCACAGCTGTTGCTCAAACAGATGTAGCGCCCTGGACAAGATGATCCCATCACTGGTGCAGATGCAGATTCAGAGCCAGAATGTACAGGAGAAAGTGTCAACAACATTCCAGGGCCTGCAAGTACCACTGGAGGAGTCCACTCACCTTCAGGTGCAGGAGATGGTGCGGACAATACATAGCACCCAGGCCAACACTGAAAAAGTGGCCGTTATGGTGGAAGGCCTGGGGAAAGATGTCGGTGCCATGTGTCAGAGTGTCCAAGGGTTGGGTCACACTGTGCTGTCAATGGCTGAGGCTCAGGACTGGAGAGCCCAGTCACAGGCAGATATGTCCTGGGTACATTGCTCCAGAGCTTAGTCCATTCATAAAGGCCCATGGTTGCGGGCATCAAGAGTATTGGCCGGGTGCTGAATTACCATAGCCAGACACAGAGGAACATGTCACAGGCACAGATGGACTTGACTGCGTTTAAGAGTGACATGGCCCACTGGGTGTGGGACATGACCCAGTCTCAGTGTCCCATGGCTGAGGGCGTCGACACTATGGTTCAGACGAGAGTGGGCTTGCAGGACTGGCAATGCCAGGTGACGGTGGGTCCTTCAGAGCTCACTACGGCTTCCCCTCCATCCCATGGAGTAGCCCGGGGGCCAGCGAGTACCCCAAGGGAGAAGGAAGTGATGGGGCCCAACCCGTGCCTCTTGCAAGGGAGGCTGTGAAACACCTGAGCCCCCCCAAATGCCCCCACCTGACACTGGCGCATCGGCTGGGCAACGGGTAGAACAGGGTTACATGTCATCATGACGCATGAATGTCCCATATGGTGACACCCTCATCGAGAACTGGCAGGGCACAGGGGCAGCAGTGTGACCTGCCTTGTATGATAGCATCCTCAGCGAGTGAGCCCCAACCATTCACCATCTCCTGCAAGCCTTACCCTCTTCCCAAGATACGTGAGAAGGAATCATTAGCACACATGCAGGAATCACGTGGGCGACAGTGGTATGTTAGCTTAAAGACAGGAGTCAGACTTTGTAAAACGATGAGGAGCATCAGAGCTTATCTCACAGTGAGTCATCATCATCCTCCGTCCCGTGGAGAAGACCCGCTATCCTGACAAACCAGGCCAACACACTGTAGTGATACTGATTTGACCTTCGGAGTGGGGAGGGGGAGGTTTGGTAGTGGGAAGGAGTGAAGGCTAAGGAGAGGGAAGAGGTGGAAGGGCTAAGAGACAGGGAAAGGTTAGAGGCTCAGGAAAGATAGATTTGGCTTGGGTGGTGGGTGTTGAAGTGGGGTGGAGAGCCAACATCTGGCACAAGTGGCGCATGGTCTCCCTGGTGAGCTGGAGTCAGCGTGGGCTGTCACACATGGTCTGGCAGTTCCTCAAAGGGCAGGGACCAATAGTATACATGTGGCCTGATGTGGCGCCTCCTTCCCACCTCCTCCTTGGCCTGATGGACAGCCACCACTTGAGCCTCACCAGCTTGCTCCTGCTGTTCTGTAGCAGACTCCTCTCATGCAATGTCTTCCCTGGGTTGGCCCTGGTACTCTTGCCACTGTGCATCTGTGATGACAGCAGCAGCAGGTAACTAGCTAGCATTGCTGGTTGTAGTCTGAAATCCATGTCTCTGCGGGTGGAGCGGGAAGAGGCCATCGAACCATAAAATACTACGTGCTGAAGGAGCCCATTCAGCCCATCGGGTCTGCACCATCCCTTTGAAAGAGCGCCCTACCCAGGACCACTTCCCTGCCCTATCCCTGGAGCCCCACCTAACCTGCATATCCCTGGACACTAAGGGACAATTTAGCATGGCCAATCCACCTAACCTGCACATCTTTGGACTGTGGGCCGGAGCACCCAGAGGAAACCCATGCAGACATGGGGAGAACATGCAAACTCCACACAGACAGTCACCCAAGGCCTGAATTGAATTTGGATCCCTGGCACTTGTGAGGCAGCAGTGCTAACCACTGCTCCATCATGCACAGAGCATTTGAGCAAGATAAGGATTCCCTTGACCATCCAGTGCCACCAAGTTACATGGTCACCGAATTGTACTGCTGCGCCACCCTCAACATGGTTCCACACCAACCACCCCTGCCCCTTTGAGATGATGTAGTCCGCACTGCATTCCTGTTCTGTCAATGACTGGCAGCTGGCCTGTGACGTGGGGATCCGCTATCCTCAATGCCCATCCCTGCCGACTGGAGTACCGGTGACTGCTGTGACCGGTGTTAGCGAGAGGCTCTGTGGACCCTGGCCTGTTTCTCCCAGTGAGGTCCCTGTGGGTCCCCTCACTGGGTGAGCCTTGTGTTCTGCCAGAAGGGTGGCAATTGGCTGTATCGTGGAGACGTTCATACTGTGTAGGCATGTGACTCTAAGCTGAAAGACTGGTGTGTGGGCAGGTCCCACAGATAGGGGTGAGAGAAGGATGTGTGCATTTGCTGGGAGCCTCGCTGCAGTGTGATGTGGAGCCTGGGTTAGCTGGTCATGTTTCCTGGCCGGGGATGGGATGGATGGGACAGGGACACGGTGGACAGGCAGGGCTTGGAGACACCTCATGATCCTCAGGGATAGGCTGGCTGAGAGTGTCACTGGTAAGGCTTTTACTCCGAGAGGGGCTGTGTGCCTGGGAGGGCTCCAGTGGCACCGATGTATATGACCCTTGTTTGGGGCTGATCCCTTCCTTCCTCTGCTATGGGGCTTGCTTCTAAGGAATGCACTGAGGAGTGCCAATACCTCATGGGCTGGCGATTGAGCATGGCCATGCCCATCCCCCTGATGATATTGCTGGGATATGAAGGTGTCCAATTGGGCGGGCTGGGTAGGTTACCACATGACTAGAAGCCCTCAGAGCATTTGCAGGATACTGTCAGGAGTCACAACAGCCAGAAACCTGTGAATTGCAGCTAGTGGGTGGGTTCTTTTCTGTGATTTCACACATGTTCAATTGGGCAGGGTTAGAAAGGAATGTTAGCTCGAGCGTTGAGCTCCAACATGGCACGACTGGCAGCAAATTATAATCTTCCTGCTCTGCATTAACTCACTGGGTATTAACTGGTCACATGCTTATGTCCTCAACAAGTTGGTGTCCAGCTTGACTTTGTGGCAGTGGCATTCTCACAAGGTTTGGGCCTTCATTGATTATATGTTTTATTTCACACTCGGCTAGATTCTGCTGATGTATATATACCCTTTTGTCCATTTGACCCCTTTTGAACCTTTCAGAGCAATAAAACCTTTGGCCGATGAAGGCCAAAATGACAATTTCCCATCCTGTCACCGGTCAATCACCTGGAGCATAATCACAACAGGAATAGAAACAGGATGAGTATAACAACAAAATAAAAACATAATGCATAGCTCGTCATAGTTTTTAATCTGCTGTTCACTAATTAACAAAAATCCCAAGTAGGTGGTCTCCCAGAATTCTTACTCAGCAGGCACCATCTTTTTCCCAGGACTGGACGTGTAGGGTAGGATTCTGTTTGTGAAACTATGGGCTGCATTCTCCAATTTTCAGGCTATGTCCGTAGCATTTTACATCAAACAAATCAGCGGTGCCCCGGCACCGATCCTCCGATCAGTGAGGGGCTAGCCCCCGTCCCAAAGGCCCACCGCAAGGTCTACCACGTCAGGACTATGTTTTGGCAAGACTGCACCAATTCGTACCCAGGTGATTCCGGCCCTTTAAAAACGGCGTCCCGATCTCTTGCACTGAGGAGTTCCTCAGTGCACAAAATGGAGGAACATGTGGCCTTGGCCACGCGTTCCCCACCTAGGCCCCTTGTCTAATGTGGTTGATGTTTTTTAGCCATGACATATACTTGCAAGAGATCAAGCGGGTGATACCGGCTGTGTTGTGACGGTCTGTGAATGTATACCCACTGGTTATGTCAGAAGCCGATGATATTCAAAATGGTGACCACCCATACCCATGGTTCACTTTTATATTCAGCGTATAAGTCAATCCCTGTTTTTTAAGGGATTTTCTGAGGCGTCAAAGGTCGACTTATACGCCAACATTACGGTGGGCACAACTGGAGAATGTTCATCGAAATGAGAGGTATGTGCATTGTGCCACTAATTCTGTACCAGCTGGATGTGAGAGGCATCAGAGTCTTCAGGCTGGCTAAATGCCTTGAAAAACCTGAATAATCTACTCCACAGCCTGAATTTAAAAACCTCTGAAATCGGCTGCTGGTGTCAACTGAAGAAGTAGATACAATGTGAGCTTTGAGGACCTTAAAACTTGCTGGGCTATATCCAGTTACACTGACTGGTAATTCTGCCTAATCTTTGCTGCTGCTGCTTCCTCTCATTTCTTCCAGAATCTGTCAATACTTTTGAACTAGCTCCTAAGATTGTCTGGAATATATGGGATCAGAAAACAATGCTCACTGGAGTGGCTGTTGTCTCCAAGAACCTTGGTACCCATTTTAATATCAGAGATGTTCAGATACAGGAAGGGAATAGTTGGACAAGTCAATAATCTAACAAAAAAAACATGGAAACATCCGTCAATGAAGAGTGTCATTTGATGAGTAGTGATTCACTGTAAACCTCTAGATAATCAACTCTCTACAGTGGCCCTACAAACTAGTCCAGGCAGTTTTATAACTTAATTATATTTATTTCATCCAGCTATGGCTCCAGACACAATTATTAATCCATGCATCATCCAGCAGTGAATTGCTCTCCTCAACCGGTTTAATTTCAAGTCTGTATGGAAATAGAAAGTGGAATACACTTCCCCGTAAAGCTTGCTTGAATTAAATATTATTCTAATTACATTGTACAACATGCAGTCATTACTGCAACCTTAACTATTTCTCCAAGTTTCACATTGCGGAGACAGTTTGTAGAATAGGCACGTTCGCCATTACGTGGTGAAGCAATTCAGAATTACGAGTGAAAGGAATGTGGGCCAAAAACACTCTTGGTCGGCCGGGTGAGAGGTCAGGGCTGTGGCAGTGGCAGATATCCTTTGGAAATTGGAAACATTGGGGTGCTGTGAGAATTTACCTCAGCGCTTTTGCTTTTAAATCCTCCTATTCCCCAAAGTCTCAGTGGTGATCAGTTTTGTGCACCCACTGGGCGAGCCCCTTACTCACCCTGGCCCTGTTTCCGCTGGCTGGAGGGACATACTCTCTCTTCCTGGGTTTCTCAATTAAGTAAAATATCTGTTCCAAATACTTGTTTAAATATTGTAGCAAAGCTTGGGATATTAATGCGAGTACTGCAAGCATTGTGAAGGATTTATTTAACCAAGAGTGTGTACTCCCGGAGGTTTATACTCACAGTTCTTTGTGTTTACATATTGTGTGAATGAAGATGGTTAATACCAGTCGTTTTGAAAGGAGAAGGAGGATGAAGAAAATTGATGCGAATGGATGTTAATTGGAAGTGAAAAAAGGGTATTGTTCATAATATACCCCTGGAATTTAATAGCTGAACAGTTTGTTTGCACACAGTTTTTACTGCATTTCCCCAATTGTGCATGTACGGGGAACGCACTGAGGGAGTACAGGTAAACCACAGGAAAAAATACAAGAGAAATGTTTTACTTGTGATGTAGCAGCACAGCAATTCATTACTTTCCTTACAGTGTTAGTTTTAAATTAAACTTTAAAAATTAGTACTGGCAGCGACGATTACCAGCAGAACAATATCAATATATCAGCAGTCGCGCCACTGCACATTCATGTGTTTACAGAGCTGGTGAAGTGTTTGCAATACCCTTTACAAGGTGACACGGCTCTTTAACATAGTCTTTACAACATAATCTGGAGACAGCTGCCTGAATGTTAAACCAGAGTCATAGACTGCGAAAGTGGTTTCCAGTCTAAAGCGGGAGCTGGAAAAAAATTCTGCAATTTGAAAGCATTGGCTCCAGCTGTAACAATTTGCTTATTATGGGTTTTCTTAATTCCGGAACTTCGGAAAAGATACTGGAATTGTGTTGATGTGTCAGTAACATATGAAGATTCAAAACATTGGGGTGAAATTCCTTCCTTTGTTATTTTAATTCAGACACTTACCAGATTACTTGAAATGGGTTGGAAGAACAAGAGAACAGCAGCATGGTAGCACAAGTGACTAGCACTGTGGCTTCACAGCGCCAGGGTCCCAGGTTCGATTCCCTGCTGGGTCACTATCTGTGCGGAGTCTGCACATTCTCCCCGTGTCTGTGTGGGTTTCCTCCAGGTGCTCCGGTTTCCTCCCACAGTCCAAAGATGCGCAGGTTAGGTGGATTGGCCATGATAAATTGCCCTTAGTGTCCAAAAGGTTAGGATGGGTTATTGGGTTACGGGGAAAGGGTGGAAGTGAGAGTGAAATAGGTCGGTACAGACTCGATGGTCCGAATGACCTCATTCTGCACTGTATGTTCTATGTGAACAAAATTCTTACAAACATATTCAAAATCCATTCAGGGTTATCTCGCTAGGTCATTTCCAAGTTGTAATCATTTTTTTATTGTATTAAAATGATTTGAATATACCACGGACCTGCACAGTACATTATACCTGGAACTTGCACAGTGCATTACGCCTGGAACTTGCACAGTACATTATACCTGGAACTTGCACAGTGCATTATACCTGGAACCTGCACAGTACATTACGCCTGGAACCTGCACAGTACATTACGCCTGGAACCTGCACAGTAATAAAATAAAAGTAAAGGATTTCCACATGGATGTGGTGAGGTTTTTATCGGTTCTGGGCATTCAGGCTAGAGGTTCACTTTTGTAAAAAGCAAAATTTAAAGTAAATTCAAAACCAGAATCTTTGCAATTTTGTCCAGATCATCCAATCAGTGTCTGAGAGGGTGTGTCCAATGCTGACTGTGATTGAATTTGCTCACTTGCCATTTTACACAAGAGCCTTTGCACCTTCCGATGCTGACTCCAGCAGGGATGCAAACTGAGCAGAGTCAGGAGGTCAAGTCCTAATTCCAGTGCAGCATGAACTGAAGACACTTCCCTCATGGTCTATCAGAAGTTGGGTGACCATTGCTGGGGATGGGGGTGAACACCATTGGCGGGGGGTGGGGGGGGGAGGGGGGGGGGGGAGGTAAATAATGTGGGGGTTCCATTGTGCCTGGAACTTCAGCTGACTTATTCACCGCAGTTCAGTGATCATGTACAGGGCACGCTGGGTGAACCCCGGGAGAGCCCCCAACTGGGCTCCGCACTGGGCCGATCCGCTTGGTGCCCTCTGGCCGAGATCCAGATCTGCATATTTAAATGATACATTAGGCATAGGGGTCATTTAGTATTGGTGCACACAAACGTGGACCAGGTGTAACAACACCTCAGTGGCCTCGCAGAGTACAAGGGACCCCTGGGCGGTTGGGGACAGGGCAGGGTGGTGGCCGGGTGAGTGCCAGGGTACCACCCTGCCCTGTCCCCAACCGCCCAGGGGTCCCTTGTACTCTGCGAGGCCACCTTGGGCACCTTGGCACTACCAGCCTGGTACCCTGGCACAACTGGCAATTAGATTTTCCTGTCTAAGTACAGCGGATGTGCATGTGCAAGGACTTCCTCAAGTCCTGACTCACATCAGGGATGGAAATTGAGCCGGCAGTTTCTCCCCATTTCGGAAGGTTTGGGACTTTATCATCCAGTTCATTCAGTGGGTGTGACTTTCTGCTTGGTGCATTCCCAATGGGTCAGACTCATTTCCATATTTTCAGGAGATGTTCCTGCACTAGAGAGCCTGGCTTACATGGAGCAGTTCAAAACATGGCTGCTTCTTTGGGTGACTGTGGTGAACAGAACAATGATGGCAGATCAAGGCAAATCTCAATGTTATTTTCCAATATCAATGTTTATGGGACTGCAGAGTGCAACTGATCACCAGACAGGTTGCCTTATAAAATGTAATGCCCTCCTGTTCTCCACAGCAGTGATGGATGTCAGGAACATGTTTGCATTCTTTGCACGCAATACTGCTATCCCCTGTTGTTCGGACTCCAATAAGTATAACTATTTTTAAATCAACGGCTGCTGTCAAAAAAACACAGCAGCAGGTACAGTGTGGGCAGAATGGCCTCACATCCACCTGTAACTGAACAAAATGGGAGCAGAGCAAACAACTGGTCTATGGAGGAACTGATGAACTGTTATCCATCTCTGAAATGAGGCAGGAAATTCACTCTTGGTGACTTCCTGAGATATTTCTACTGCACCGTCAAGACAAATGTAGATGTTGTTCCACCCATCTCAAGGTTCAGTTTTTCTTGTGTGAGTTACTGTAGCAGGGAAAAGGCCTGTGTGTCGCCATTTAGTTCCATAACGCTGATTTGCCTTGATTTGCAATCATCGTTCTGTTCAGCACAGTCACCCAAAGCAGCAGCCATGTTTTGAACTGCTCCGTCTAAGCCAGGCTCTCTATTGCAGTTTAGTTGCTTGTTTCAGTGCATTGTGCTCAACATAAATAGTATCTCCCCGTTCTAAGGACATTCAACAACAATGACTTGTATTTACACGTGGCCTTAGTAAAACATAGTAAGGTGCTTGCTTCACAGGCATCTGATACTGAGCCACATACGGAGTTATTAGGACAGATCAAAGAGAAAGGTTTTAAACAGCATCTTAAAATGAGATGGCTGAGGTAGCAAGGCTTAGGGAGGGAATAGGACTTAGAGCTCAGGCAGCTGAAAGCCAGAGCGATTCAAATCAGTGGCAACTGGAGAAGTGCAAAGACCTCGGACTCCAACTAGAGGAAATTACAGAGTTAGGGAGAGGTGCGGCCATGGAGGGATTTGAAAACAAGGACGAGAATTAAAATCGATGCACTGACAGAGGAGGAGCCCATTCAGTCTCATGAATGCAGTCGCTAAAAAGCTGGAATTTAAACTTCAGAACGTTCATGAGAGTTTTCTGTCCAGTTGTTTGCGGTCTGCCATGCCATGGGTGGGCAGTGCTTTCTCCGAACAGAGTTTCACTGCTCTCACTATTTCACCAAAATGATCATTCTTCACATGGGAATGCAGCTGATAATATGGGAATTGTATCTGGCCGGGGGCGTCATTATTACAGCCATGCCTAATATTGTCCTCACTTGAGGGGAGCAGTTGTAACTTTTGGTGACGGTGTAAAATGGACAATATCAACAACTGCAGCAATAACCTGCTCCAGTATAGCCTCTTTAAAGTATTAAAATGGGTAATATCAGATCCGACTCACTTCTACACGCAGCTCAATTTTCCCTTCTATTGGACTTAATGAGGAGGCGATGTATAGTGTCTATCACTAGGCTAGTAATGCTCAGGGTAGTGCTCTGGGGACCTGGGTTCAAATCCCACCATGGCAGATAATAACATTTAAATTCAATAAAATCTGGAGGGAGAGATGGTGGCTTAGTGGTGTTGTCACTGGATTAGTAATCCAGAGGGCCAGGCTAATGCTCTGGGTACAAGGGTTCCCCCCTTTGTTCCATAAGCAAACACTTTATTCTTCCAGAACCAGTCCAAAGTTATTTTCAGCTCCTTTAGGCAGCACGGTGGCACATGGTTAGCACTGCTACCTCACAGCGCCAGGGACCTGGGTTCAATTCCAGCTTTGGGTGACTGTGTGGTGTTTGCATGTTCTCCCTGTGTCTGCGTGGGTTCCCTCTGGGTGTTCCGGTTTCCTCTCACAGTAAGTCATGCAGACTCAATGGGCCGAATGGCCACTATCAGCACTGTAATTTCTATGAATCTATTTCTATGTTTCTATGAAAGTCCAAAGATGTGCAGGTTAGGTGGGGTTACAGGGTTGGGGAGATAGGGCGGGGGAGTGGGCCTCGGTTGGGTGCTCAATCAGTGGTTGGTGCAAACTCGATGTGCTGAATGGCCTCCTTCTGCACTGTAGGAATTCTATGGATGCATTTCCAAGCTTTAAAACAGTTTAATTGTCAGTCTGCATGCGTGTAAACTTCCAAAGATACAGCAGCTTTAAAGTATTTGCCACTGTGTACATGCTTGCTTTGTTCTCCGTGATGCTGCAAACTTTAGCTATACTTTACTGCTGTTGGTTTTAATGAGCTTCTCCTCTAAATCGCAACCACTGCATCAATAAATCCCCACCTACAGGCCCTGACAGGCTCTTCCAATTAACATTAACAAATGAAGATGAATTAATGCCTTCTTATCTGCAAAGCTGCTGTGTTTTGGCATTAGAAGCAGGCGATTGGGAGGATGAGTCAACACCTCTTCACGTTCATTAATTGTTCACTGGTGATGCTTTTCATTGACTAATTTTATCAAATAGTCAGCCCCTCAAAAAAACTGGTGTTGCAGCTTTTTTCTTTCTCTCAAAGGGGCACTCCATTAAAAATGAAGGCTTTTTTTATCTTTCATTTGTATTGTTAATGTTCTATCCTTGCGTCGCCTCCTGAAGGTGTGTAAACTCCTTGCTGGGGTTTAGCTGTGCGAGTGTCAGAGAGAAGCTGATGCAATAAATAGGCAACGCGCATCATTTTAATGTTCCAATCACCCTGGTTCCTTGGGAAATGTATACATTTTTTCCCCAAGTTTTTGCTTCTTGCAGCTTAACTGCAAAGGTCAGGGATACAATGCACTGAATAACTAAACACCAGTAAACAGCCATCAGTAACAGCCCAAGATAGTGATCTGGCATTACACGCTCCACTAAAATTGTAAACATCCCCTTGGTGTCAGGATTCTATTCACTCTAATGTACTTCAGTGGTTGTAAAACGACTGAACAAGATTATCCGAGCCCCTCATTTTCTTTACTGGAAAGTAAGTTATTTGCTTACTTACTTTCTGTTTCAGCTTAAGTTGTATATAATTTGGCACAGCGGCTAGCACTGGTGCCTCACAGTGGCAGGGACCTGGGTTCAATTCCGACCTCCGGTGACTGTGTGGAGTTTGCACTTTCTCCCCGTGTCTGCGTGGGTTTCCTCCGGGTGCTCCAGTTTCCCCACATAGTCCAAAGATGTGCAGGTTAGGTGGATTGGCCATGCTAATATTTCCAAAATGTTAGGAAGGGTTACGGGGATAGAAGCGGGGATTTGGCTTAGGTAGGGTGCTCTATTGGAGCAAGGGCCAGTACAGACATGATGGGCCGAATGGCCTCCTTCTGCACTGTAGGGATTCTATGATCTATTCTATGAAACCTTCCCATTCTCCTCAGTTTTTCCTAATCAACAAGGGAGTTTCCACCAAGGGTCACTAAATCTGGTTTCTGAAATTTGACCACAATGATGCTCAAATACATGGCTCTTGTCAATACTTTGCTAATGCAGTTATGTTTACCTAATAGATGTTCAGTTCCCTCTAGCTGAGTGTCCATGCTCCCACAAGCCGATAACAATAATGGCAGAGCTCGAAATGGCCCCAAATTTGGGCCAGAGTTCTCTGGCTGATGGGTCCTCTGTTCCCGCTGGCAGTACACTCCTGCCCACGGGTTTCCCTGCGGCATGGGGTGGCTTCAATGAGAAATCCCATTGACAAGCGGCATGAGTAGCGAATCCTGCCGCCAGCGAATGGTGCGCTGCCTGGAAACACGTTGTTCCTAATTCCACACTTGCTTCAATTCTGAGGGTAAACTAGCAAGTAATATAAAAATGGACAGCAAGAGCTTAAAAAGGAAGAGAGGGGCCGAAGTCAACCTAGCCCCCTTAGAGAATGGAGACTGGGAAGAAAATAATGGAGAACCAGGAAATAATAATGGAAAACCAGGCAATGGCAGAGCAGTTAAATAAATACTTTGCGTCAGTCAGCTCACAGTGGAAGACACCAATAACATCCCCAAAATATTAAATAATCAAGGGGCAAAAGGGGAAGGGGAAGAAATAAAGCCAGTAACTATCACCAGAGAAAAAGAACCAGGGAAACTAATGTGGCAAAAAGCTGATAGGTCCTCTGGAAATGATAGGTTGCATCCTAGGATATTAGAAGATGTAGTTTTTCACGCAATGTTAGTAATCTTCCAAACATCCTTAAATTCTGGAAAAGTCCCAGAGGATTGGAAAACTGATGATGTAACATCCTTATTCATAAAGGGAAGGAACAACAAACAGGTAACTATAGGCCAGTTAGCTTAACATCTGCCATTGAGAAAATGTTAAGTGTTCATTATAAAGGATGTAATAGCAGAGCATTTAGAAATACATAATATTATCAAGCAGCGTCAACATGGCTTCATGAAGGGGAAGTCATGCCTGACAAATGTATTAGAATTCTTTGAGGTGGTAATGAGCAGGGTAAAGGGGGACCAATAGGTGTAATATACTTGGATTTCCAAAAAGCCTTTGTTAAGGAACCACACAAAAGGTTACTAAAGGTAAGAGTCTATGGTGTTGGGGGTAGTATATTGGCATAGATAGAGGATTTGCTAACTGATAGAAGGCAGAGAGTTGGCATAAGAGGGGGATTTTCAGGGTGGCAACTTGGAACTAGTGAAGTGCCACGGGGATCCGTGCTGGGGCCACAATTATTTGCAGTATATGTTAATTACTTGGACAAAGTGACCGAATGTATTATTGCCAAGATTGTGGACGACAAAAACATAGGTGGGAAGGCAAGTGGTGAAGATGGCACAAAGTGTCTGCAGAGGATATAGGCAGCTGAAGTGAGTGGGCAAAAACTTGGCAGATGGATTACAATGTAGGACACTGTGAAGTTATGCACTTGGGTAGGAAGAATAAAGAAGCTGAATATTATTTCGATGGAGAAAGACTGCAGAAAGCTTCAGTATAGAGAGATTTGGGGGTAGTTGTGCATAAATTACAAAAGCTTGCATGCAAGTTCAGCCGGTAATAGGGAAGGCAAATGGAATGCTGGCCTTTGTTTCAGAGAATAGAATATGAAAATGGGGAAATCTTGTTAAAACTATACAAGGCACTATTTAGACCACACCTGGAATACTGTGAATAGTTTTGGTCCCCAGTATTGAACAAGTCAACATGGTTTTATTAAAGGGACATTCTTTTTGACAAATGTATTCGAGTTTTTTGAAGATATAACTATAAGTGTAGATAAAGGGGAATTAGTAGGTGTAGTATATCTGGATTTCCAAAAGGCATTTGATAAGGTGCCACACAAAAGATTAATAAGGGCTTATAGGTTTGGAGGTTATATATTAGTATGGATAGAGGATTGGTTAATGGATAGAAAGCAGAGTGGACATAAACAGGCGGCGGGATGCTCCGTCCCGCTGCGCCACATTTCTGCCTCACCCCGCCGGCGGGATGCTCCGTTATGCTGGCCGATCAATGGGGTTTCCCATTGTGGGGCAGCCCCACACCGTCGGGAAACGCCCGGGCTGCCAGCAAAATGGAGCGTCCCGCCGGCGAAGAATCCCACCCAGGGTTGTTTCAAGTTGGCAGGCAGTGAACAGTGGAATGCTAGATCAGTGCTGTGGCATCAGTTATTTACAATCTACATTATTAGATGAAAAGCCAGAGAGTAATATATCTACGTTTGCTCATGATACCAAGCTAGGTAGAAAGGTAAGCTCCGGGGAGGACACAGAGGCTGCAACAGGACATAGCCAGGTTAAATGAGTGGGCAATAACATGGCAGATGAAGTATAATGTGGGGAAGTGTGAAGTTAGTCACTTTGATCATAGGGATAGAATAGAAAAGCAGAATTTTTTTTAACAGGTGTGAAACTCTTTAATGTTGCTCTTCAAAGAGACTTGGATGTGCTCGTACAGGGAATGCAAAATGTTAGCATGCAGCCGCAAAAGTAATTAGGAAGAGAAATGGCATCTTGTCCTTTATTGCAAGTGATTGGGGTATAAGAATAAAGAAGTTCTTCGACAGTTGTACAGGGTTTTGGTGAGACCACATCTGGAATACCCTGTGCAGTTTTGATCTCCACGTTTACGAAAGGATACACAGGTTGAGCATCCCTTATTCAAAATGGTTGGGGTCAAAAGCATCTCGGATTCCGGAATTTTTTGAATTTTGGAATACCTGTAAAATTATAGAATGCGGCAGCTCATCCAGCAGGGAGGGGACCCAAGACGAAGCACGAAACGTCTGGACATGATGACTGCTGAAAACAAACTGACATTTTGGTGCCAAAACAGCCCCACCGAGGACTTGTAACCATCTGTGGTGTGTTGGGACCTGTGCATCGCCCGGGAACCTTCCCAGAGTCTTTTGGAATTTTCCAATTGTGACATCATGTCGGCGGTCGAATAACAAGGGGCTGAATTTTGGAATTTCGAATGAGGGGTGCTCAACCTATACTTGCATCAGAGGTGGTGCAGCCAAGGTTCACTCAGTTAATTCCTGGGATAGGGGGCTGTCCTATGATGAGAGGCTGAGTAAATTGGGTCTATTTTCTGTGGCGTTTAAGAGACTGATCGGCAACCGCATTGATACCTATAAAATTTTAAAGGGGCTGGATAGGGTGGATGTTGAGAGATCTTTCCATTGGTCTGAAAATCTAAAATACGGAGGCACAGGATAACAATAAGGGGTCACTCAAAGGGTTGTGAACCTTTGGAAATCTCTGGCTCAGAGGGTTAAGGATGCTCCATCAGTGAATACATTTAAGGCTGGGACAGATAGATTTTTGGTCTCTCAGGGAATCAAGGAATATGGGGGAACAGCAGGAAAACGGATTTGAAGCCCAAGATCAGCCACGATCGTACTGAATAATGGAAGAGATTTGATGGGCCACATGATCTGCTCCTGTACCTTGCATTCTAGAATAAGTACAACTGTTTCTTTTCCCAAACAATCTTGACTTTAAAAATTACCTCTGAGGAAATGGTGAAATTGTTAATGCTGCATGATTTATGGCTTATTGATTAGAGGCTGCATGCTACATAAAGCCCTCGGGGGCTGTGGGAGGGAAGGCGGTAATTTGACTCCTGGCTATGGTGAATCAGTTGGCTGATAAGGGGCCGGAATCTCTGGTCCCCAGCCATGTGTTTCTCGGCGGCGCGTCATTCGCTGGTGGCGGGATTCCCTACTCCCGCCGCTTGTCAATGGGATTTCCCTTTGAAGCCACCCTACACTTCCGGGAAACCCAAGGGAGGGGGTGCACTGCTAGGTGGGAACAGAGAATCCCAACAGTCGGAGCATTCTGGCCAAGTATTTCTCCCATTTTTCATTCCCGTTGACTTCAATCAGGAGGAATGTTGAAAAGGCAGAGCTGAATAATATCTCGCATTCTGCAGTATCACCCAAAGTCATAACCACCCCACTGAATCAGACAGTTCTCTGTTTCATTGATTGGGCTGGTTTAGCACAGTGGGCTAAATAGCTGGCTTGTAATGCAGAACAGTGCCAGCAGCGCGGGTTCAATTCCCGTACCGGCCTCTCTGAAGAGCCGCTGGAATGTGGCGACTAGGGGCTTTTCACAGTAACTTCATTGAAGCCCACTTGTGACAATAAGCGATTATTATTATAAGCACAATATCTGGGTAATTTTGATTTTGGGCTGTAGTGTATCAGCTATCTATTGTGCACTTCTCCTAATTTTCATGTGCTCCTTCACTTAAGCAAAAGAGTATCATAGCACACTCACCTCTGCAGGTTCAATCTTTTATTAGCAATACACAATGCTGCTTTCTTATCAGCAATGACATTAGATACTACAGAAAAGATGATCCAATGCATCACCCAATCTAAAATCCAATTTACATAATCCAACATGCTACATTAAAGGAACAGTCAAACTTGCACTTGATCATTTTGTTTGGTTTCCTCCCCAATATTTCACTCTCCGAGTGTATGATATCAATCAGCTTTTACAAAAAAGGAATTTGGTTCCAACTTTCCTATTTACAGTATAACGATATCTCTACTGACAGCCAGGTCACGAACTAAAAGCAATTATTTTAAATTCAATTTTGCAAAAATTGTAATCTCTCCCGAACTAAAAGGGTCACAATCATGATTTTTGCTTCCAGTTAATTCAATGAGCACTATTGATTTCAGGTTTCTGTCCCTCGCACTCCCTTTTCATAATCTACTTTAATTCGTCCCTATTTCCCCATGGACCTTTTTTGTGTTTGCGTCAATGCAAACTGGAAAAACAGGTTTATAATCTACTGCCAGGCCTCAAAAAGCAGCAAAGAATGACGCAAGTAACCCAGGGTGACAGTGTGCTCATCCCCCCCCCCCCCCCCCGCCCCCCTCGACCACCCCCTTTAAACACCACCGCCACCCCCTTCTTTGTGAGAATGCTCATATTTGTTGCTAGAATTTCTGAATAGGGGAAATAAGAACAATTTTTCTAAGGTAGATGATCTGCTGCTCAGGAATTGCCCTTATTGGCTGCAATTAATGTATGTGAAATTCAGAACAAGTACCTGTTTCGAGGTGCGAAGCTGTTCTTTTGCTGTTGTTGTTGCAACGATGACACGATTGCTGGCAGTACTCAGCTGGAAGGATAGGGAAAGTCCTGCTACGATTTGAACCCCAAGGTCTGTGACAGACACCTTCTCCTCAATCACTGTTATTGTTTTTTCAGCCAGGATAGAATCAGAGAGTGGTGACAATACCTTTGAAATGAAGAAGTAGCAAACTCAAACACTTGTTACTTCCATATACCACGTTATGTAAAAGCTAATTATCATTGCCCTTTAATTGTTTAATAACAATTGCCTTCAAAGTGGAGAGTGATATTGATAATGGTCACTCGGTCGCTTAAAGTCTTAAACATTGTTATCCCATTGCTATTGCTATTTTTTATAAGGAATGCTTTAACAATTGTAATTCCAAAAATGTTAACACAAAGAAGCCTTTATTCTTCTGTTTTGTGTTGAAGCCGGGCTATGAGAGGTTGAAGGTTGATAACTTGAATGAATATACAATCATTCGACAGATAGTAATTTTGGACAGGTATTATGCAGACCTATAGGTGCCACACCCGAGCATTGCTCTCAGCCGAATAGATCATTAGGAAATCTCCTATGGCACTGCCTGTGGGCAATAGGAACATGGACTAAGGATATGTCAATGTGAAGCAATAGAACATAGAACATAGAACAATACAGCGCAGTACAGGCCCTTCGGCCCACGATGTTGCACCAAAACAAAAGCCATCTAACCTACGCTATGCCATTATCATCCATATGTTTATCCAATAAACTTTTAAATGCCCTCAATGTTGGTGAGTTCACTACTGTAGCAGGTAGGGCATTCCACAGCCTCACTACTCTTTGCGTAAAGAACCTACCTCTGACCTCTGTCCTATATCTATTACCCCTCAGTTTAAAGTTATGTCCCCTCGTGCCAGCCATATCCATCCGCGGGAGAAGGCTCTCACTGTCCACCCTATCCAACCCCCTGATCATTTTGTATGCCTCTATTAAGTCTCCTCTTAACCTTCTTCTCTCCAACGAAAACAACCTCAAGTCCATCAGCCTTTCCTCATAAGATTTTCCCTCCATACCAGGCAACATCCTGGTAAATCTCCTCTGCACCCGCTCCAAAGCCTCCACGTCCTTCCTATAATGCGGTGACCAGAACTGTACGCAATACTCCAAATGCGGCCGTACCAGAGTTCTGTACAGCTGCAACATGACCTCCCGACTCCGGAACTCAATCCCTCTACCAATAAAGGCCTTCTTCACAACCCTATCAACCTGGGTGGCAACTTTCAGGGATCTATGTACATGGACACCTAGATCTCTCTGCTCATCCACACTTTCAAGAACTTTACCATTAGCCAAATATTCCGCATTCCTGTTATTCCTTCCAAAGTGAATCACCTCACACTTCTCTACATTAAACTCCATTTGCCACCTCTCAGCCCAGCTCTGCAGCTTATCTATATCCCTCTGTAACCTGCTACATCCTTCCACACTATCGACAACACCACCGACTTTAGTATCGTCTGCAAATTTACTCACCCACCCTTCTGCGCCTTCCTCTAGGTCATTGATAAAAATGACAAACAGCAACGGCCCCAGAACAGATCCTTGTGGTACTCCACTTGTGACTGTACTCCATTCTGAACATTTCCCATCAACCACCACCCTCTGTCTTCTTTCAGCTAGCCAATTTCTGATCCACATCCCTAAATCACCCTCAATCCCCAGCCTCCGTATTTTTTGCAATAGCCTACCGTGGGGAACCTTATCAAACGCTTTGCTGAAATCCATATACACCACATCAACTGCTCTACCCTCGTCTACCTGTTCAGTCACCTTCTCAAAGAACTCAATAAGGTTTGTGAGGCATGACCTACCCTTCACAAAGCCATGCTGACTATCCCTGATCATATTATTCCGATCTAGATGATTATAAATCTTGTCTCTTATAATCCCCTCCAAGACTTTACCCACTACAGACGTGAGGCTCACCGGTCTATAGTTGCCGGGGTTGTCTCTGCTCCCCTTTTTGAACAAAGGGACCACATTTGCTGTCCTCCAGTCCTCTGGCACTATTCCTGTAGCCAATGATGACATAAAAATCAAAGCCAAAGGTCCAGCAATCTCTTCCCTGGCCTCCCAGAGAATCCTAGGATAAATCCCATCAGGTCCCGGGCACTTATCTATTTTCAGCCTGTCCAGAATTGCCAACACCTCTTCCCTACGTACCTCAATGCCATCTATTCTATTAGCCTGGGGCTCAGCATTCTCCTCCACAACATTATCTTTTTCCTGAGTGAATACTGACGAAAAATATTCATTTAGTATCTCGCCTATCTCTTCAGACTCCACACACAATTTCCCATCCCTGTCCTTGACTGGTCCTACCCTTTCCCTCGTCATTCGCTTATTCCTGACATACCTATAGAAAGCTTTTGGGTTTTCCTTGATCCTTCCTGCCAAATACTTCTCATGTCCCCTCCTTGCTCGTCTTAGCTCTCTCTTTAGATCCTTCCTCGCTACCTTGTAACTATCCATCGCCCCAACCGAAACTTCACACCTCATCTTCACATAGGCCTCCTTCTTAGTCTTAACAAGAGATTCCACTTCCTTGGTAAACCACGGTTCCCTCGCTCGACGCCTTCCTCCCTGTCTGACCGGTACATACTTATCAAGAACACGCAGTAGCTGATCCTTGAACAAGCCCCACTTATCCAGTGTGCCCAACACTTGCAGCCTACTTCTCCACCTTATCCCCCCCAAGTCACGTCTAATGGCATCATAATTGCCCTTCCCCCAGCTATAACTCTTGCCCTGCGGTGTATACTTATCCCTTTCCATAATTAACGTCACCGAATTGTGGTCACTGTCCCCAAAGTGCTCTCCTACCTCCAAATCCAACACCTGGCCTGGTTCATTACCCAAAGCCAAATCCAACGTGGCCTCGCCTCTTGTTGGCCTGTCAACATATTGTTTCAGGAAACCCTCCTGCACACACTGTACAAAAAACGACCCATCTATTGTACTCAAACTATTTATTTTCCAGTCAATATTTGGAAAGTTAAAGTCTCCCATAATAACTACCCTGTTACTTTCGCTCTTATCCAGAATCATCTTCGCCATCCTTTCCTTTACATCCCAGGAACTATTAGGAGGCCTATAAAAAACTCCCAACAGGGTGACCTCTCCTTTCCTGTTTCTAACTTCAGCCCATACTACCTCGGAAGAAGAGTTCCCATCTAGCATCCTCTCCACCACCGTAATACTGCTCTTGACTAGCAGCGCCACACCTCCCCCTCTTTTGCCTCCTTCTCTGAGCTTACTAAAACACCTAAACCCCGGAACCTGCAACATCCATTCCTGTCCCTGCTCTATCCATGTCTCCGAAATGGCCACAACATCGAAGTCCCAGGTACCAACCCATGCTGCCAGTTCCCCTACCTTGTTCCGTATACTCCTGGCATTGAAGTAGACACACTTCAAACCACCTACCTGAACACTGGCCCCCTCCTGCGACGTCAAATCTGTGCTCCTGACCTCTATACTCTCATTCTCCCTTACCCTAAAACTACAATCCAGGTTCCCATGCCCCTGCTGCATTAGTTTAAACCCCCCCAAAGAGCACTAACAAATCTCCCCCCCAGGATATTTGTGCCCCTCAGGTTCAGATGTAGACCATCCTGTCTGTAGAGGTCCCACCTTCCCCAGAAAGAGCCCCAGTTATCCAGAATGCTTGGAAGGCGTTCCAATTTACATACAAGCTGCGTTGAATTCTTACTCACTCTTAATCTACCATCCAAATGATTATAACTGATAGGAGTGCAGCATCGTAGTCAGTTATGATGCTCCACTGCTGTTCACTGTCGGTTGTGCAAGTTTATGGAACCTACATGTCTTGCTGAATTGCTCTTACTTTTGCTTTCCATTGCTTAGGTACTGAAATCTGATCTGCATTGAAGCTTTGTTGCTGATACAGGGATGGAACCGTTCAGCCCCGATTGCTGTGGGACAGATTAGTAAGCACTCAGGGCATCTTGGAAGCTAAAAGAGAGGCAAAATAACATGGCTGGAACCTTCAGATGGGACAAGGGTCCCTCAAAAAGTATTACACCTTCAAAAGCAACTATCATTCCAGCCAAGCAGATTTGGATGTGTTGATACACATTACAAACAGTGTCAAAGGCAGCAGTGCAGAATATAAACAGAAACACCTGAGCACTCACTGAGGAGAACCCCATGAAACTTATGTGGTACGTGCAACACTTAACATAAATACACACTTTTGTCAAACATGCATATTCACATATAAAGGGCATCCATTGGCACAAATTTTGATCACAGCCGCCTGGGTTTTTGGAATTGGATGTTTCCCTGTTGCACCTTCTGATTCTTCCCCAGATTCTCCCCCAAGTAACATCTCTTTATACATGATTTTATTCCTAAAACTGAGCACTAGCCAAAAATTCTGCAGAGCAGTGTCCAATTCAGAGCTCAACATCGCTAAATCCCGTCACAATCAACATCCTGGGGTTACCATTGTTATGATACTAGTTGATGTTATAACTGGACAGGAAGATCCCAGAATGAAATCCTGGCTCAAAAAACTGGAACTTTTACTTTTTTGTACAGAATGTGGATGAACAGAGTCACAGGACCGTCAATTAGTTTTAACAACAAGAAAATAACATTTATTGAACATGAAAGTTAGAGTATTATATAATATAGCAATTACATTCAGGTTTTAAGATGAACACAAAGTTTTTCTTAAGCTACAATAGTTTCATCAACATAAAAAGTCCCTTTTAAGCACACAAGGTGACTGTGGTTAGACACACTCCTCTCTAAACCCAAGTGCATGTCTATGGATTTCTCTTCAAAATTCCCCCAGATGATTCTTATACCGTGATCCACCTTGTCCCACTGAACTCCAATTTCCACATGAGTGATTTGAAATGCTGCTTTCAAAATTCATACTTTCAAATCTATTTGCAAATTATTCCTTCCCTTCACTTCTTCCATCAAGGTTCCACTTTCAGGTTTTATACCGCTCCCTTCAGGTTTCCTTTGCCTTAAAGGCTTTTACACAAACTTTGAGGCCCCGTCACTGATTTCCACAATCATTTCAAATAATGTTTCCTACACTGTAGCAATTTCTCACAAGCCTTAGCACTGCTGCAGATATATTTCTGGCCTCTCATGATTCAACTCCTTTTCAACTCTGTGGCTTTACTGAACAGTAACCTGTTCTGGTTCCCAGTTTCCTCTGTTCCATTAACTCCAGACTTCTTGAAGATTTTTCTTCATCTCTCTATTTCCTTAACTAGCTGGAATTTAGATATTCAGCATCTGTTTTCTTAATCATCATTCCATCGTATGGCTTTCCTTCTAGCAAGGTTGAGAGAGATGTTGTCTTCTCTTTCACTGCCTTTCTCCAAGTGCAATCAAATTAGCTGACCCAAAACTTAAAAGCTTTCCCACCTTACAAGGCCCCAGTTGCTAAGCAGCTATTGCTGATGGGTAGCATGGTAGCATAGTGATTAGCACAGTTGCTTCACAGCTCAAGGGTCCCAGGTTCGATTCCCGGCTTGGGTCACTGCATGTGTGGCGTCTGCGCATTCTCCCCGTGTGTGCGTGGGTTTCCTTCGGGTGCTCTGGTTTCCTCCCACAGTCCAAAGATGTGCAGGTTAGGTGGACTGGCCATTCTAAATTGTCCTTAGTGTCCAAAAAGGTTAGGTTGTGTTACGTGGATAAAGGGGATAGGGTAAAGGCGTGGGGCTTAAGTAGGGTGCTCTTTCCAGGGGCCGGTGCAGACACGATGGGCTGAATGGCCTCCTTCTGCACTGTAAATTCTATGATTCTATGACTTATTTATTGTTCACACCGTATCACTCTCTAAGCACAATAGAATCATAGTTGGAATGGAAACCAATCCCCACAATACAAACACATTTTTCACCATGAATCTAACTTTAGGTTTTACCCTTCCAGGCACAGAAACATTGGGCGGGATTCTCCAACACCGTGCCAGGACGGAGAATTGGCGGGGGGCCGCGCGAATCGCGCCACGCCTCCCCGACGTCATTCTCCACGAAGGGCCAATCAGTGCCACTGGGACCGGCGTGGTCGGCGCGATGCCAATTAAGGGCGCTCTATATGGCACCCCCGCGATTTTCCGGCCCACATGGGCCGAGCGGCCGTCAAAAAAAACCGGAGTCCCACTGGCGCGGTTCTAACATGCTCCGAGCCGGCGGGACCTCGACGTTGAAGAGTCGGGTAGCGGCCTGTGGAGGAGAGGGGGGGGGGGGTTCTCACCCCAGGGGGGGCCCTTCGATGTGGCCTGGCCCGCGATCGGGACCCGCCAATCGGCGGGTCGGCCTCTCTGTCTCCTGGCCTCCTTTCGTCCGTGCCGGTTCCTGTACTCCTGCGCCATGTTGGGTCGGGGCCGACGCAGACAAGGGAGACACCGCGCATGCGTGGAAATCGCGGCGTGAACCGCTTTTGCGCCCAGCTGGCCCCCTGCAGGGGCCAGAATTGCTGATCCTGGGGTCGCGTTGACACCGTCGAGAAACGCGACGGTGTTTCCGACAGCATCAACACTTAGCCTCAGGATCAGAGAATCCCGCCCATTAAATTAAAACTACCTTAGTTCTAATATTTACCAATGCAAATATAAATCCCATAAAGCTACATTTGTTTTCCGAACACCATTGACAAGAGACTGAACAGGACTGTGGCTATAAGAGCAGGTCTGAGGCTGGGAATTCTGTGATGAGAATCCCACTTTCTGACTCCTCAAAACCTGTTTACAAGGCACACGTCAGGAATGTGATGGATTACTATTCATTTGCCTGGATGAACGCGGCTCCAACAAAACTCAAGAAGCTCGACACCATCCCGGACAAAGCAGTCGACATGACTGGCACCCCATCCAAGACCTTCAATATTCACTCCCCCCCACCACTGACGCACAGTCGTAGCATGTGTACCATCTACAAGATGCACTGCAGGAACTCACCAAGAGTTCTTTGACTGCACCTTCCGAACCCGCAACCGCTACCACCCAGAAGGACAAGGGCAGCAGATGCATTGACACCGTCGAGAAACGCGACGGTGTTTCCGACAGCATCAACACTTAGCCTCAGGATCAGAGAATCCCGCCCATTAAATTAAAACTACCTTAGTTCTAATATTTACCAATGCAAATATAAATCCCATAAAGCTACATTTGTTTTCCGAACACCATTGACAAGAGACTGAACAGGACTGTGGCTATAAGAGCAGGTCTGAGGCTGGGAATTCTGTGATGAGAATCCCACTTTCTGACTCCTCAAAACCTGTTTACAAGGCACACGTCAGGAATGTGATGGATTACTATTCATTTGCCTGGATGAACGCGGCTCCAACAAAACTCAAGAAGCTCGACACCATCCCGGACAAAGCAGTCGACATGACTGGCACCCCATCCAAGACCTTCAATATTCACTCCCCCCCACCACTGACGCACAGTCGTAGCATGTGTACCATCTACAAGATGCACTGCAGGAACTCACCAAGAGTTCTTTGACTGCACCTTCCGAACCCGCAACCGCTACCACCCAGAAGGACAAGGGCAGCAGATGCATGACAATGTCATCACCTGCAAGTTCCCCTCCAGGCCATACACAATCCTGATCTGGAACTATATCGCCATTCCTTCAATGTCATTGGGTGAAAACCCTGGAACTCTCTTCCTCAAAGTACTGTGGGTCTACACCCATGGACCCGCAGCAGTTCAGGAAGGTAGCTCACCACCACCTTCCCAAGTACAATTAGGGATGGGCAATAAATACTAGCCATCTCGTGATGCCCACATTCCACAAAAGAATTTGAAAAATCTAATTCCATCAACGTTCTATTCCTTTCAATCCCTATATACCTATCTAGCTTCCCCTTAAATGTATCTATGTTACGTACCTTAACCACTCCACAATGAATTCCAATTTCACAATTCCACAGGGATCAGTGCTGGGACATTTGCTGTTTGTAGTATATATAAATGATTTGGAGGAAAATGTAACTGGTCTGATTCGTAAGTTTGCAGACGACACAAAGGTTGGTGGAATTGCGGATAGCGATGAGGACTGTCAGAGGATACAGCAGGATTTAGATCGTTTGGAGACTTGGGCGGAGAGATGGCAGATGGAGTTTAATCCAGACAAATGTGAGGTAATGCATTTTGGAAGGTCTAATGCAGGTAGGGAATATACAGTGAATGGTAGAACCCTCAAGTGTATTGAAAGTCAAAGAGATCTAGGAGTACAGGTCCACAGGTCACTGAAAGGGGCAACACAGGTGGAGAAGGTAGTCAAGAAGGCATACGGCATGCTTGCCTTCATTGACCGGGGCATTGAGTATAAGAATTGGCAAGTCATGTTGCAGCTGTATAGTTAGGCCACACTTGGAGTATAGTGTTCAATTCTGGTCGCCACACTACCAGAAGGATGTGGAGGCTTTAGAGAGGGTGCAGAAGAGATTTACCAGAATGTTGCCTGGTATGGAGGGCATTAGCTATGAGGAGCGGTTGAATAAACTCGGTTTGTTCTCACTGGAACGAAGGAGGTTGAGGGGTGAGCTGATAGAGGTCTACAAAATTATGAGGGGCATAGACAGAGTGGATAGTCAGAGGCTTTTCCCCGGGGTAGAGGGGTCAATTACTAGGGGGCATAGGTTTAAGGTGCAAGGGGCAAGGTTTAGAGTAGATGTACGAGGCAAGTTTTTTACACAGAGGGTAGTGGGTGCCTGGAACCCGCTACCGGAGGAGGTGGTGGAAGCAGGGACGATAGTGACATTTCAGGGGCATCTTGACAAATACATGAATAGGATGGGACTAGAGGGATACGGACCCAGGAAGTGTAGAAGATTGTAGTTTAGTCGGGCAGCATGGTCGGCACGGGCTTGGAGGGCCGAAAGGCCTGTTCCTGTGCTGTACATTTCGTTGTTCTTTGTATCACTCTAAGTAAAACAGCATTTTTCCTGAACTTCTTACTTGATTTACTAGTTTTTATTTTAGAATTATGATTGATTGATTGATTTGATTTATTGTCACATGTACCCAAGTACAGTGAAAAGTGTTTTTCTGCGGCCAAGGGAACGTACACAGTAAGTGGACAAAAAAGAATATTCGACAGAGTACTTTGACAAAAGGTACATTGACAAACAGTGGAAGAATCTCTACTACCCTATCAAACTGCTGTACCATTTTAAAGCTTGCTATCAGGTCACCTCTCAGTCTTTTCTCTGGAGAAACAAGTTCCAATCTGTTTAGCCTTCCCTGTTAGTTGTGTCTACTCTATTCTGGTACTAGGCTGATAAACCCTCTTTGCACTTTCTCCAATGCTTTGATATAACAACCAGGACAGTGCATTGTTCTAGTGTAGCCTAAACACGGTTTTATATAAGCTTAAAATAACATCTGTACATTACAATTCTATGTCTCGGAAGATGAATCCCTATACTTCTCACAATCCCGATTTGTGAGGGATACTCGACAGCCTATCTCTCACCAAGACGATTAATTTTACCTCTGTAACGTTGCCTATCTTTCCCCTCGCTGATGGCAAAACCCTTTTAAATATTGTTGATATTGGTCGATTCAACTTTTCAAACAGCCCCCAGCCTCTTGCGTAAATGCCAATTTTCCACTCTATGCCTACTAGATCCCATTCACCCATTACTGCATCCTCCCAAACATAAACTGGTTCCCTGGCTCACAAGCCATTAAATTTGAATTCCTCGTTTTCATCCATGATCTGTCCATTGACATGTCCTACTCTAATTGCAACATTCTCCTGACTTGGGCAAATATTTCCAGTCACCAAGCAGTTTAATTCCACTCTGGAATTTAGTCTCAGATCCGTAATTCGATTTCCATCTTGGCAGCCGTGTGTTTGCACAATCTGGACTTTGGTGGGGGAGTGTGAGGATTTTCACTTTGGTGGTAAGAACAGAAAAGCGGACTAGTTTTTAAAAGGTGTGAAATGTCTAAATGTTGATGTTCAGAGGGATTGGGTGTGCAGGCTTGTACAAGGAACTCAGAAAGTTACTATGCAGATATGGCAAGCAATTAGGAAGACAAATTGCATGTAGGCCATTATTATAAGGAGAAAGCAGCAGAAGACTAACTAAATCTTGCTCAAGTTGTATCAGGCTTTGGCTTATCAGACCATACCTGGAGCGCAATTCAGTGGACTGAAGTTAAAGTCCTCTGAACACGTGTTTAGTGGGGTGCTTCTCGATGGCTGCAACGGCAAAGTACACCTCGCTATCTTATGGCACATTGCCATTTTGTTGGCCTTGGGGCAATTCTCTCCACCGAGGCCGCATTAAGAGGGATTTCGTCAGCTTGCCATCAGGAAAGTCTCCTCAAAGATCGGGGCCATTATTTTATCTGGTAGCCCCAAACTCCCCCCCCCCCTCTGGCCACCGCCTTTCAGCTCCCCTGGTATTTTGACACCCCTCAATCCCCCAACCTTGGGGAGGCCCCCGGGAACCCCCCTCGACTTGCCACGGCACCCCCAGGCCCGACCCCTGGCAGTGCCAACCTAGCACTCTGATAGAGCCATCCGAGTACCCTGGCAGTGCCAAGGTGCCCAGTTCCGGGGATGCCAGGGTGCATCCTGCCCTGTCCCTGACCACCCAAGGGTCTCCAAAGGCCTGAGAGGCCTCCCAGGTGCCGCTATGACTGGTCCACGTTTGTGTGCACCAGTAGTAAATGGCGCCCTGGCGAGGTCTCCCAGACGCGGCCTGTGTGTATGGGGCGGCGAGTGAATCCAGTGTCCAGGTAGTTAAATGAGCAGTAAGGCTCATTTAAAAATGGGAGACCCAGATTGTGTATGGTGGAGAGTGTCCAGTGGCTTGTGCTCGGTGTGGAGCCCGATTTGGGGCTCGCGCCCGATTCACTTGTTGCACCCAGATCAAGGCACCCCCAGGCCCGACCCCTGGCAGGGCACAATGGGGTTGCTGAATCTCGCCCCGGAGTACTGTGTGCAGTTTTTGGTCACCATATACAGAGAAGGATATATTGTCTTGGAGGGGATACAGTGAAGATTCACTCGGTTTGTTCCTGGGGTGAGAAGGTTATCCTTTGGTGAGATATCAGCTAAATTGGGCCTACGCTTTCTTTAGAAACATGAGAGGTAATCTCATTGAAACATACAGCTCCTGAAGAGGTTTCAGTAAGAGGTGGCTTCCTATGGCAACATAATCGAGAACCTTGATCTACAGTCTCAGGATAAGGGGCTGATCATTTAGGACTGAAATGAGGAGAACTCTCTTCCCTGAAAGTCTTGTGAATCTTTGGAATTCTCTAGCCCATAGGGATGTGGATGCTTAATCATTTATATTTTAGGCCAGGATAGACAGATTTTGGTCTCTCAGAGAATCAAGGGACATGGGGAGTGGGCAGGAAATTGAGTTGAGGTAGAAGATCAGTCATGATCAGATAGAACTGCAGAGATGGCTGGAGATCCGCCATGATCATACAGAATAGCGGAGTTGTCTGGAGATCATCCATGATTGTGTGGAATGGCGGAGTTGGCTGGAGATCAATCATGGTCATATAGAATGGTGGTGTTGGCTGGAGATCAGTCATGAGCATAAAGAATGGCGGAGTTGGCTGGAGATCAGCTATGATCATGTAGAATGGCGGAGTTGGTTCGCGATAAGCCATGGTCAAAAGAAGGGCTGAGTAGGCTGGAAATCAGCTATGATCATATAGAATGGCGGAGTTGGCTGGAGATCATCCATGATCATATAGAACATAGAACATAGAACAATACAGCGCAGTACAGGCCCTTCGGCCCACGATGTTGCACCGAAACAAAAGCCATCTAACCTACACTATGCCATTATCATCCATATGTTTATCCAATAAACTTTTAAATGCCCTCATCAGCATTTAAATCAGCCACGGTCATTGAGAATGGCGGAGCTGGCTGGAAATCAGCCATGGTCATTGAGAATGCCGGAGCTGGCTGGAAATCAGCCATGGTCATTGAGAATGCCGGAGCTGGCTGGAAATCAGCCATGATCATATAGAATGGCGGAGCTGGCTGGAAATCAGCCATGGTCATAGAGAATGGTGGAGCTGGCTGGAAATCAGCCATGGTCATTGAGAATGGCGGAGTTGGCTCGAGGGCGATGTGGCCGACTGCTTTCTTACTTCTTACGTTTTTTGGTCCTGAGGTGTGGGAAGCTCTGCCCCTGCCTCAGTCTAATTATACATAGATGCCTCTCCAAAGAGTTAGAAATTTTAATATGTTTACACTGTGGAGAAGGAACAGGGGCGGGATTATCCCCTACCCGGCGGGGCGGGGTTTCCGGCGTAATGGAGTGGCGGGAACAAAGCCCTCACCTTGAGGGGCTAAGCCCACACCGGAGCGGTTTCCGCTCCACCGGCTGGCGGGAAAGGCCTTTGGCGCCAAGCCAGCCGGCGCCGAAAGGTCTTCGGCAGGCGACGCGGGTCGGCGCATGCGCGGGAGCGTCTGCGGCTGCTGACGTCATCCCCGCGCATGCGCAGGGGAGGGGGTCTCTTCCGCCTCTGCCATAGTGAAGACCGCGGGCCAGGCCACCGTGGGGGAACCCCTTGGGGCCGGATCGCTCCATGCCCCCCCCCCCCCAGGACCCCGGAGCCCACCCGCGCCGCCTTGTCCTGCCATTCACAAGGTGGTTTAATCCACGCTGGCGGGACAGGCATTCCAGCAGCGGGACTTCGGCCCATCGCGGGCCGGAGAATCGGCGGGGGCGATTCCCGCCCCCGCCGAATCTCTGGTGGCGGAGACTTCGGGACACGGCGGGGGCGGGATTCACGCCATTTCCCGGCGATTCTCTGACCCGGCGGGGGGTCGGAGAATCCCGCCCCAGTTCTTTTTTCTAAACAATTACATTAAGGCAGACTAATATTTATGTTGAACATACAGGTTCTTATAACGCAGTGTTTCTATTACACTGGCTCTACAGTCCAAGGTAATGTTTCTATTACACTGGCTCTACAGTCCAAGGTAATGTTTCTATTACACTGGCTCTTCAGTCCAAGGTAATGTTTCTATTACACTGGCTCTACAGTCCAAGGTAATGTTTCTATTACACTGGCTCTACAGTCCAAGGTAATGTTTCTATTACACTGGCTCTACAGTCCAAGGCAATGTTTCTATTACACTGGCTCTACAGTCCAAGGTAATGTTTCTATTACACTGGCTCTACAGTCCAAGGTAATGTTTCTATTACACTGGCTCTACAGTCCAAGGTAATGTTTCTATTACACTGGCTCTTCAGTCCAAGGTAATGTTTCTATTACACTGGCTCTTCAGTCCAAGGTAATGTTTCTATTACACTGGCTCTACAGTCCAAGGTAATGTTTCTATTACACTGGCTCTACAGTCCAAGGTAATTTTCTCACTTTCGTACTTTTGATGTGAATTTTCACCTGCTGGGAGTAGTTAATAGAAAATAAGTGGATAGAGTTTTTTATTATTATCTTTTAACTATAATGGACTGCAAAACATGACTGCACATACATAATTTTATCACATGTATCATTTGAAGGTGGATGCGGAAAATTTACCCTTCCGTGAGATAGATTTTTCGTTATTCATGCTTTCATGAGAAAGATTGTACACTCAAAGGAAAAATAAACTATTGAGAGGAATGCAGAATTAATTAAATAATGTCTGCCCAAAATGCCCCAAGTGTTTTGAGATTTCTTCCTGTACCTGGGAGTGATGCTTCTTTCATTGCAGCCCATGCTGATAGATTGATGCTGTTAGTTTGGCACTGAGTGTGCGACACAATTGATTTACATTGATGCTAACCTTGCCCCTTCAGAAAATGACTCGTCAGGAATCAGGCAATAAATTGCACTGGTGCAGCAGGTGTTCTTTAGAGGTTGTGGTTAAGGCATGTTCCTGGATTGGAAAGTGAGATTTTACTCCACCTCTGTGTCTTTCCTTGTCGTAACTGATGCGGAAACTGCATATCAAAACATTGGAAAAAGTTTGATTCATTTTTGACTCCATCTGTCATTCATTTTGACATGTGAAAAAAATGGTGACCAATCCTCAGATCACATGTGTAACGTTATAGTTGCCACAGTCCCAGATGACCATAGGCTGCTTTCTTCCCTTTTGAGGGGGAGAGCTGACTGGCGGTGACTTAACCTGAGGATCGCCACACCTCAGGCGAGGGGCAAGGTTGAGAAGGCGAGGCCTTCATGAATAACCTGAAGCAGTATGAAAATTGAACCCGTGCTGCTGGTCTCGCTCTGCATCACAAACCAGCTGTCTAGACCAGAACCTAAGAGCATGATAATACATGACATTCTTCAGCTCTTCAATAGGGGCATTTGGGCAGACATTATTTAATTAATTCTGCATTGCTCTCAATAGTTTTATTTTTCCTTCGAGTGTACAATCTTTCTCATGAAAGCCTGAATAACAAAAACCTATCTATTTACAGTTCTGTCATAAATACAAAGTGGACGAACGAGTAACAGGCAAGCTATTTAATGAATGTAAGGTATGTGTGATGCACATTGTCCATCGATACATTATTGAACAGGGTCTTTTGTTCTCCAACTTTAAAACAGTTTCAAGCTTCAGTTCAATGTGAGCCTACCCTATAAATGTAGCGTTGGATGCACATTGGTTGAACTTTGCAACTGTCATTAACAGTTTGTGTGCGATTCCTTAAGGAGCTGAGTTGAGGCATTCAATATGAGATTTGCCAATGGCCTTTACTATTCATTCTCAGTCTCTCAGAAATGCGATTCATGCAGTACAGGGACTGCTGTAAACCCATTTTCCCTGCAGAATGGACCTATTAACACCAAACCAGTAATTAAAAGTTGTACTTTGAAATGCCAGTTTTCTCTCACAGACTTAGTGGTGTGTTGAACAATGATTCAGTGGTCTTGGCTGACTTGTCTGGCAGATATAAGATTATGTAAGCATAACCCCAAATTCTCTGTTGGCCTGGAGGCAGAGAGAGCAATATTCTGTGGAAATGTCATTCAATGCAGTTTGTTTTGAATCTTGTGACTAGTGATTTCAATGCCATCAGATTACATGTCACAAATCATCTCTAACACTGCACTACGGGGTAGCTTTCAGATGAATGTAAAGACTTGGAGATTCAGCTTGGCATCAATTGGCCCAAATCTTCCGATCAAAGTCAGAACCCCTGATTCTGACCCAGATCAGACAAAAAAAAACTTACCCACTTACCTTTCTCCTGTTTCTCTGGGCAATCTTCCAATGGAGAATCCTTACAAACTAACGCAGCACAGCAAACTTTGGAGATGTCAGCGAAAGGGTTCCGTGCAGATGGCACACTTTTTTACAGCACTGTTTGCCTTATTCCGGTCAGTAAAATGTTTAAACGTCCAAAAGATTCTTTGAAAAACCATGGAGAGAAGGTAAGTGGCTAAAGGGGTAGTAGGGTGGGTGAGGTAAGTGGGTGAGGGAGTAGGATGGGTAAGGTGGTTGAGGGGGTGGAGTGTGTAGAGGGTGGATTGAATTAGGGGATAGAGTGGATCAGGGAGTAGGGTGGTAGCTGGGAAGGGTGGTGAGGATGGGTTAGTGGGTTGGTGATAGTTGGTGCTCAGGGGGGGCAGTTTGGAGGTGGAGGGGGCCATTGTGAGTGATTTGGCACGTCATAATTTGGCACAGCAGGTCAGAACCATCTGAACTCCCCGACTTGGAGACTTTTTCAGAAGGTTCCAGGGAGCATCAAAAGTTCAGGCTTCCTGGGTAATTCCTGTGGAGTGGGTTCGACGATCCTGAGACCGGAAGATCTGGGCCAATAATTTATTGTAACTTCAGCTTCTCCAACCAGTCTTCCACAATAACATGTGTTTATAATAGTCAAGGCAGAAAGAACAGTGATCATTGAGATCTGACTGGTTTCCATGTGAACATTAGAATTCTGCTGAAGCGAAGCAATGGACAACATAAACAGAAGAAAGGGACCCTGAATTTATTAGTACTTACTCCATTGCCAAGTTAGAAGCAGGCTGACTTGCTGCCAGGCTTCTCCCAGTGTTGATCTGCAGTTGATCTGCCTCCCGAAAGGTAAAAAGGAGTTAACCCTGGTGGTTCTCCATTGAACATATCCTCCTTCACTATTTGAACGTGCCTTCTAGTTGAAGTCTTATGGCAAAGACACAGTGTGCCCAGCAGGAACCCCCACCCCCCCCACACCCCCCAGTAAAATCTGGGAAATAAGAGCACTGGCCTGAACTGATCGTGTACATCTTAAAATGGAATACCAGTTCAGACCAGTGCTTTTATTTCCTGGTTTTTACTGCTTTTTTTTGTTCTGGGTGCTCACTTTGTACAGCTGTGTTGAAAATATGTTTGTGATTTTATTTTTAGCAAAATCATATGTTCTAAAGACTGCGTTTAGCATTTTAGAAGCACTGGAACTGAGCAAGCCTTCATGACCATATTTACAGTACCGATAGAGGTTTGTTTGGAGGAATTCTGATCGCCCTGTGTGGAATTTCAATTATAAGCCAATATCTCCCACTTTATGGTACACTGAATTAGAAAGGACGTAGGACTGATTTATTTCATCTAAATGATTAAATAGTAGACCTAATTCTTCAATTGAACAGAAGGCAAAAGTAAATGTATTTAAAATCTAAATCACGAATTGCACGTAGCTGTTGTGAACTCTTTCTTTGACTCATAGACAACAGTCAAGGTGAATGCTCCTGTTGGGAGGTAAAGGATGTTAAGTTCAACATTTGTGTACAAGTGAAAATCTCGAAGGATGAGACAATAACTAACAGAAGAAGGTTGGATGATCAATTGGAATGATTAGTGATTGGGCTACCAGACACAATGATGTGAGGCAAGAAAATATTCAATCTCAGATAGATAGGGCAACAATCTGTCAGGACCCTCTCCCCTCTCAACATACCCTCCCAGGAGATGACACACTTTTCACCCACAACATTAAAAACAGGCAATCGGCAGCAGCCCAGCTGCTGGAGACAGAGTTTGGCAACAGTACACGGACGTGATAGAAAAAAACATGCTAAAATGATAGAAAGAAAAATAGCACTTGTTGGATTAATTTGCTGTTAATTCCCCTGTGCAGCTGGATGTCATACAACCTTTTAGTCATTCAGACAACTTGATAATTAATACAAATGAAAAAGAAATTGTACCTTTTTTTAAATAAAAAAAACATTTACACAGATGTGCTAATCAAACTGAACTTTTTTTGCTGTGTCTGCTCCATCACTCAGTGTCTAATTATTATTCTCTGGGAGCTGTCAGTTTAAAAAAAACACTCCCAGGAACCACATACCCGTACAACAATATAAAGGGCAATGTTTTGAATACATTAATGCTTTGTTCAGCAGCAGATTCCACAGATTACCTTGGTCTTTCTGAGAGAGGCTCCTCTGATGCACGTTATGACTGGGTTCGAAGAAATGAACGGCAGATGGCATACAGGAGCACTGTAAAACTCTCTCACACACACACAAACACACTGCAGGTTTTACATCGACTCAAAAGGACTGAATGTACCTGAATTGTGGCCATCCCCAGTTCCTGGCCACTCAGGATCCTCCCGTTCTCCAACTTGGCGATCTGCGGATTGTCCATTTTCAGAAAGTCGGTCACCAGGTCTGTGATGTCGGCCTGCCAGTCATTGCCTAACATGTAGACGAGCTGCCCGCCTGGGTCCAAGGTTTCCGCAACAAACTGTGTAAGGACCCTCACCATAGCACGTTGGTACTGAAGAGTACAGCCTTTCCCTTTTTTCTCATCGTCATCCTCGTCATCACTGTCTCGCGTTGGCCTACCAAAAACATGGACAATTTATTTTCCTGATTTAGACCATAGCACCATAAGACATAAGAGAAGAATTAGGCCACTCGGCCCATCGAGTCTGTTCCGCCATTCAATCATGGGTGATATTTTCTCATCCCCATTCTCCTGCCTTCTCCCCATAACCCCTGATCCCCTTATTAATCAAGAACCTATCTATCTGTGTCTTAAAGCCACTCAGTGATTTGGCCTTCTTCTTCCTTCTTCCAGATCATTAATGTATATTGTGAAAAGTTGTGGTCCCAGCACAGACGCCTGAGGCATGCCACTAGTCACCGGCTGCCATCCTGAAAAGACCCCTTTATCCCCACTCTCTGCTTTCTACCAGTCAGCAATCCTCTATCCATGTCAGGATCTTACCCTTAACATCATGGGCATTTAACTTATTTAACAGTCTCCTATGTGTGGTAGTATGTATTGGGGGTCA
Organism: Scyliorhinus torazame; assembly: GCF_047496885.1. NCBI lineage: Eukaryota > Metazoa > Chordata > Chondrichthyes > Carcharhiniformes > Scyliorhinidae > Scyliorhinus > Scyliorhinus torazame. The sequence goes on from NC_092707.1 coordinate 62,589,117, forward strand.
TGTGGGACTGGAAGCCCTAATGTCATTGGCTGACAGATCCCGGGTCCTGGTTGGCTGTTGACCTCAAGCTCCGCCCTGAAGGCAGAGTGTAAGAAGCCGGAGTCTTCCCCCGCAGGCCAGTTTACTATCGAGCTGCACAAATTAGCCGCCTCCAAACCCTCCACGAGGACCTCTGCCACCCGGGGGTCACTCGGTTTTACCACTTCATCAAGTCCCGCAATCTCCCATACTCTTTAGAGGAGGTCCGTACAGTCACAAGGGACTGCCACATCTGCGCGGAATGCAAGCTGCATTTTTTCAGGCCAGATGGAGCGCACCTGATTAAGGGTTCCCGCCCCTTTGAACGCCTCAGTCTCGATTTCAAAGGGCCCCTCCCCTCCACCGACCGCAACGCATATTTTCTTAATGTAGTGGACGAATACTCCCGCTTCCCTTTCGCCATTCCCTGCTCTGACATGACCGCGGCCACAGTCATTAAAGCCGTGAACAGCATCTTCACACTGTTCGGTTACCCCGCATACGTCCACAGCGACAGGGGGTCCTCTTTCATGAGTGACGAGCTGCGCCAGTTCCTGCTCAGCAAGGGCATAGCCTCAAGCAGGACGACCAGCTACAACCCCCGGGGGAACGGGCAAGTAGAAAGGGAGAACGGCACGGTCTGGAAGGCCGTCCTACTGGCCCTACGGTCCAGGGATCTCCCAGTTTCACGGTGGCAGGAGGTCCTCCCGGACGCTCTCCATTCCATCCGGTCGTTATTATGTACGAGCACTAATCAAACGCCCCACGAGCGTCTCCTTGTCTTCCCTAGGAGGTCCTCCTCTGGAACGTCGCTGCCGACCTGGCTGGCGGCCCCAGGACCCATCCTGCTCCGAAAGCATGTGCGGGCACATAAGGCAGACCCGTTGGTCGAAAGGGTTCACCTCCTCCACGCAAACCCCCAGTACGCCTATGTGGAGTACCCCGACGGCCGTCAGGACACGGTCTCCCTGCGGGATCTGGCGCCCGCCGGCAACACGCACACCCCCCCGACACCATCAACCCAACCCCCCCCCTTCCTGCCACCGCCGCACCCCGCGACCGCCCCCCTTCCCAGGAGGATCGGTCCCCCTCCCTTTTGCACCGACAGCTGAAACCGTACGGCTCCTGGAGGCGACAACACTGGTACAAGCACCACCACCACCGCCGGGGCCGAGGCGATCGACACGGACGACCAGACCGCCCGACCGACTCGTGGCGTCGATGTAACATAAATATGGACTGTTCACAAGAACATTTTGCTTTTCTTCCTATACCCTCTGTAAATAGTTGCAACAGGACGAAATTGTCCAATACTGTATTGCCATGTGAATGTTTTATCCTCCCAGGACCAGCCCTGTAAACCCTTACCACCATACGAAGCATCACCCCGCCGGGTTCATTTTTGACAAGGGGTGAATGTGGTAGTATGTATTGGGGGTCATGTGGGACTGGAAGCCCTAATGTCATTGGCTGACAGATCCCGGGTCCTGGTTGGCCGTTGACCTCAAGCTCCGCCCTGAAGGCAGAGTATAAGAAGCCGGAGTCTTCCCCCGCAGGCCAGTTTACTATCGAGCTGCTGGGGAACAGACACGCTTAATAAAGCCTCATCGACTTCACTCTATTCGTCTCATGGAGTCTTTGTGCGCTACAATATGCGGCACCTTTTCAAAGGCCTTCTGGAAATCTAAATAAATCACGTCCACTGGTTCTCCTTTGTCTACCTTCCTTGTTACCTCCTCAAAGAATTCTAACAGATTTGTCAGACACGACCTCCCTTTGACAGAGACTCAGTCCTATTTTATCATGCACTTCCAAGTACTTTGCGATCTCATCTTTAATAACAGACTTTAAAACCTTATCAATGAGTGAAGTCAGGCTAACGGGCCTACAATTTCCTGTTTTCTGCCTTCCTCCATTCTTAAACTGTGGTGTTACAGTAATACACTTCATAGCCATGCAGATATTGAAACAGGCAGCATTTAAAGGCCGCTATCTTCACCTTCAACACTGGATGAAATTATTCATTTTACAACCATTACACACTTCTTTATCAATGTGTAGTTTCAGAGTTCTTGGTTGAATATCATTTCATTGACAATATTGTTCTTGTTGTTTCTCATCCCACACCTAGTGGTGCACAAGGCAAACATTCATTTGTTCCCATAGCAAAATTTTCCCTGGGACTGATCGCTACCCTGTTGCCAGAGGCACATAGTTTGAGGGGCACCACGTCACATCAAGCACGCTGACCAGGGCTGTCTCCCACTCTTACCGCCAGCCGTTGGTGTGTTTGGAAGGATTTTGCAGGTTGACACATTCAACCTGTTGACCACGTTATGAACACACCTTCCATGGCCATCAAGTCCTGGGGTGGGACTCGAACCTGGAGCTTCTCTCTCAGAGGCAGGGGCACGACCCACTGCACCACAAGACCACCCTTAATACACTATAACACTTGATAAAAGCTCCAGGTAAAATGTGGAATGCAACAGGTATGCAGTTAATCAGTTACTGACTACCTGACAACTTTCAAAAGTATTTTATGCACATAAAAATCACAGCATATTTTGAAACAGAATGGAACAAAACTCCTCTTAAGTGGCTCCAGTTCTATCATCAGCACAATCCTGTTAGAATTGATTTGCATTCATGCTGGCGGGGGGGGGAAGAAAAACAATTTAAGTTGTAGTTTTAGTGCAAGAGTATTTGGTCCAGTAGAGGGGGATTAGAGGAGAGGGTGTAATAGCAGTACAGGGCACATAAAAGTTGCAGGTTCCTCGAGCTGAATTATTGGTTGGTTAAGCAATTGGTAATAGTATTCCAGAATTAGCCCCCAGACAGGCCATTGGTCTAATACCTGTTGACAAAGCTGTTTTAAGTACTTATTTTACTGCGGAAAAGGGCTCTTGCCGTTGATCCCACAGATCTTTTCGGCTCTTGCCGTTGATCCCACAGATGGCGAGTGCCACCTCAAGATTCCACCCAATATGTTACAGCACTCACTCACAGAGTCTCATACAAAACACAATCAAAGAAAATACAGTTCAGGAGAATAGTGCACTTTTGCAGGTTATAAGCAAAATGAATAGTTCATCATCCACGTGATTGTCTTGTTCTGGAATACACATGTTGCGGGACTGATGAATATGACGTTTAAATCCTGGGGTAAATTAGGTAAACTGAGCAGCCCAAATCCGATGCCACAGTTGTTGTCAGGATTCTCTTGAAGAGATGGGCTGTCTGCAGGTGCTTGTAATCACATCGCCAGGTGGACAGTTTGCTATTTCTCTGGACCTGAATTAGAACAGGCATGAGGACTTGGTGATGTAACAAACTCTGATTCTTAAGATATACATGTTATTGCTCTTATTGCTTCCATGTCTTTCTGCAGACTGCACTTAAATATTACAAAGGCATAAATATGACTTTCTTATCATGCAACTCCTCACAATTGTAGTTCCTTTTCAATATTGGGTTGATTAGTCGCATACTGCTTTATTGTTTAAAGACATTTATCCGGAGGGGGTTAAGACAATGATTGTTTTTGTTTCAAAAAGACCCATTCAATTCAGCAATGTCTTTTGATGAACTCAGCATATGTGTAGTTAACACATTTTCATCTGGCTGTCCTCTTTTGTCTCTGTTGTACAGTGAAGCAGTTCTTGAATACATGAGCCATATCACCTGACCTTCAGCGGCCATCTTTGCAGCACACTGTCCACTAATTTCAAAGTGTCGACATTGAATAAAGCTTGTGTCTTAAAAGTTAAGCAATTTGACATGCCTTTCCTAAGCATGACACCTATTTTACCCCAGCAACTGGCATTAGCCATAGCTCTATAAAATTACACCCTACTGCATTAGTGTCATTCTATTTTGTACACCAGTCACCTTTGTGGGCTTTATGATCTGCACAAGTTTACAATTGTGTGAAATTAGGGGAAACTTAGGGCGGCATGGTGGCTCAGTGGTTAGCACTGCTGCCTACGGTGCTGAGGACCTGGGTTCGATCCCAGCCCCAGGTCACAGTCTGTGTGACGTTTGCACATTCTCCCCGTGTCTGCAGGGTTACACCCCCACAACCCAAAGATGTGCAGTGTAGGTGGATTGGACACACTAAATTTCCCCTTGATTGGAAAAATAAATTGGCTACTCTAAATTTTTTTTAAAAATTAGGGGAAACTTCAAATTGCCAGACAATGTTTAATAGGAACCAAGTTAACTTTAGTTAACATTTAATTAAACTAATGTCAATAAAATTTGTTGTAAAGGAATCATCCAGGCTCTGCCTCCCATTTTAAAATTTGACTGCATTTCCTGTCCCCCAGGTATGAGTCATACATTCTTCATACCATTTCTATTTCCTGCTCATTCATGTCGATGGGCAGAAAATCCAGCTCTGTATCGCTTGTCATTAAAAAAAGAGACTGCCAGTATCCTAAAAACTTCTGAGATACATCAAGACACATTTTTCTGTATTTTCTTACCGCGTTCCTCCGTCATTGTGTCAGACAAACTTTGTGGAGTCTATTTTTCACCCTGCGTCATAAGATTGGTCATAGCCTTGTGCTGCTAATTATGCCTGGCTTCCATTTCCCAGTTTGTCTGCTGTCAGTTTCCAAATCCTTAGCTATATTTCTTGGCATCTCTGCTGTTGTGTGGAGATGAGAACACTTTTTCTCATCCTACTGTCTTTTGGAATTCGGAAAACTGACTGTTCATCTCAATCACCAGCCGTGGCCAGAAATTTTCCGATCATTGGGATTGACCTTTCCCGCGAGCAACGCACCCCCGCTAACGGGTTTCGCGGCAGCGGTTTCAATGGGAAATCCAATTGGCAAGCCCCGGGATGATAGAATCCCACCACCAGCAAACAGCGCACTGCCGAGTGGCACGCGACTGGGGGACTGGAGAATCCCGCCCCTGGTCTGTGATTAGAAGCCAAAAGCCTACCTTGAGCAGCAAATGCCACTTTTTGTTTCAACTGTTTTGAAAACGTCTTTCATATATATGATGGCATCAAGGAAAATTCTCGGCGCCAATGTCTTCTGATACCAAGATGGCATGTCTGTTCCCCTGTCATAATTCCTTACATAATTCCTGCAAAGATTTCTTAAAATTCATAGATTCTGTATCTGACAATATGTTTAGTATTTTATTGTTTTTTTAATTTGCTTTTGTAAATGGCCTATGGGAATCTCAGTTACATCATTGCAGTGCCATAATTGAATGTTGAGAAGCAACATGATGCATCACCTGATAGTGTGGTGATATAACATGGACCAAATTTGCATTTACACTGTTTTGAGAACATTGCTGGCAATAAATTCTCTAACAAGCTAACTGGGTAAAGCAGAATTTCCTATGTGGAACGTCTAAGCATGAATATTAAAATACTTGTGTTTCAAAACACTTCAGTCTTTTAAACAATAGCCAAACACACCACAGGATTTTATGTTAGAAAACAGCCACATTTTTATTAGCTCTTTTCCAACATTAACAACATATGCCAAGGTAGCCTGGGCATCGCTTGTAAAGTTAGCTCTTGCACCGGCATTGCATATACTGCAGCCTGTGAGGCGACGAAACACTGAGATTTAGCTCCTGCACGTCGCCCCACATGTGCAAAACACATGTGTGGCATTGCTTTTTTAAAAATTGAATCTTTATTTTTGTCACAAGTAGACTTACATTCACACTGCAATGAAGTTACTGTGAAAATCCCCTTGTCGCCACACTCCAGCACCTGTTCGGGTACACTAAGGGAGAATTCAGAATGTCCAATTCACCTAACAGCACTTCTTTCATGACTTGTGGGAGGAAACCGGAGCACCCGGTGGAAACCCATGCAGTCATGGGGAGAAGGTGTAGACGCCGCACAGACAGTGACCCAAGCCGGGAATGGAACCTGGGACCGGGCGCTGTGAAGCTGCAGTGCTAACCACTGTGCTACCGTGCTGCCCATTATTGCAGTTATGCTGTGATTCTTGTGTTGGTGTGAAGCATGAACCACGTCACGATGCTTTAAAGTTATGCAGCATAACTACAGTATGAGAATTAGGATTTAACCTGACAGAAATTGGTGGCTTAAATCATGAAGGACAGGGTGCTGAGAAGGTAAACCCAGGAGTTTTCAAAGTAACTTCGTATACAAAAGAGATTTTCCACAGGGTTAAAGTGACGCTGCCAAATTTTCTGGTACTGAGAATTTGAATCAATTGATTGTATCTCATCATTTAGCAAGTTTGTGCCTCCTACTGCTCTGTTCAATTCCCTTTTTACTGGCACAATCCCACATTTTTCCCCCCACACAAGTTCTGATTCATAGGATAAAGATTTCTTGCTGTCAAATTTGAAAGTTTCAAAGTTGGTTGACATTTTCCATTACTAAAATCACACATTTTAAATGGGGAAATATGGCTGGATTTCCATCAGAATTAATCTTTTAATTTTATTTGCTCATTTCTCGAGTCCTCACTTGGAAACAATAAGTGGCATGCGTACTGAAGGCAGGAAGTTCACATTGGACGAAATATTGTCCTGATATTTCTGCACTGTTTGCAAGGCAACTTGTACACTTCATAGAACATAGAACAGTACAGCACAGTACAGGTCCTTCAGCCCACGATGTTGTGCCGACCATTTATCCTAATCTAAGATCAACCTAACCTACACCCCTTCAATTTACTGCTGTCCATGTGCCTGTCCAAGAGTCGCTTAAATGTCCCTAATGACTCTGACTCCACCACCTCTGCTGGCAGTGCATTCCACACACCCACCACTCTCTGTGTAAAGAATCTACCTCTGGTATCTCCCCCTATACCTTCCTCCAATCACCTTAGAATTATGTCCCCTCATGACAGCCATTTCCACCCTGGGGAAAAGTCTCTGGCTATCCACTCTATCCATGCCTCTCATCACCTTGTACACCTCTATCAAGTCATCTCTCTGCCTTCTTTGCTCCAGTGAGAAAAGCTCTAGCTCCCTCAACCTTTCTTCATAAGACATGCCTTCCAGTCCAGGCAGCATCCTGGTAAATCTCTGTACCCTCTCCAAAGCATCCACATCCTTCCTATAATGAGGTGACCAGAACTGGACACAATATTCCAAGTGTGGTCTAACGAGGATTTATAAAGCTGCAGCAAAACCTCACGGCTCTTAAACTCAATCCCCCTGCTAATGAAAGCAAACACACCATACGCCTTCTTAACAACCCTATCAACCTGGGTGGCAACTTTGAGGGATTTATGTGCGTGGACCCCAAGATCTCTCTGTTCCTCCACACTTCCAAGAATCCTGCCTTTAACCCAGTATTCAGCATTCAAATTCGATCTTCCAAAATGAATCACTTCACATTTATCAAGGTTGAACTCCATCTGCCACTTCTCAGCCCAGCTCTGCATCCTGTCAATGTCTTGTTGTAACCTGCAACAACCCTCAACACTATCTACAACTCCCCCAACCTTCGTGTCATCGGCAAACTTACTAACCCACCCTTCCCACTTCCTCATCCATGTCATTTATAAAAACCACAAAGGGCAGAGGTCCCAGAACAGATCCTTGCGGGACACCACTGGTCACCGACCTCCAGGTGGAATACTTTCCATCCACTACCATTCGCTGTCTTCTTTCAGCCAGTCAATTCTGGATCCAGACAGCCAAATTTCCCTGTATCCCAGGTAACTTTCTGAATGAGCCTACCATGGGGAACCTTATCAAATAGAACATAGAACATTACAGCGCAGTACAGGCCCTTTGGCCCTCGATGTTGCGCCGACCTGTGAAACCATTCTAAAGCCCATCTACACTATTCCCTTATTGTCCATATGTCTATCCAATGACCATTTGAATGTCCTTAGTGTTGGCGAGTCCACTACTGTTGCAGGCAGGGCATTCCACGCCCTTACTACTCTCTGAGTAAAGAACCTACCTCTGACATCTGTCTTATATCTATCTCCCCTCAATTTAAAGGTATGTCCCCTCGTGATAGACATCACCATCTGAGGAAAAAGGCTCTCACTGTCCACCCTATCCAATCATCTGATCATCTTGTATGCCTCAATTAAGTCACCTCTTAACCTTCTTCTCTCTAACGAAAACAGCCTCAAGTCCCTCAGCCTTTCCTCATAAGATCTTCCCTCCATACCAGGCAACATTCTGGTAAATCTGCTCTGCACCCTTTCCAATGCTTCCACATCCTTCCTATAATGCGGCGACCAGAACTGCACGCAATACTCCAAATGCGGCCGCACCAGAGTGTTGTATAGCTGCAACATGACCTCATGGCACCGAAACTCAATCCCTCTACCAATAAAAGCTAACACACCATATGCCTTCTTAACAACCCTCTCAACCTGGGTGGCAACTTTCAGGGATCTATGTACATGGACACCGAGATCTCTCTGCTCATCCACACTGCCAAGAATCTTACCATTAGCCCAGTACTCAGTCTTCCTGTTATTCCTTCCAAAATGAATCACCTCACACTTTTCTGCATTAAGCTCCATTTGCCACCTCTCAGCCCAGCGCTGCAGCTTATCTATGTCCCTCTGTAACTTGTAACATCCTTCCCCACTGTCCACAACTCCACCAACTTTAGTGTCATCTGCAAATTTACTCACCCATCCTTCGACGCCCTCCTCCAGGTCATTTATAAAAATGACAAACAGCAGTGGCCCCAAAACAGATCCTTGTGGTACACCACTAGTAACTGGACTCCAGTCTGAACATTTCCCATCAACCACCATCCTTTGTCTTCTTCCAGCTAGCCAATTTCTGATCCAAACTGCTAAATCACCCTGAATCCCATGCCTCCGTATTTTCTGCAGTAGCCTACCATGGGGAACCTTATCAAATGCTTTACTGAAATCCATTTACACCACAACAACTGCTTTACCCTCATCCACCTGTTTGGTCACCTTCTCAAAGAACTCTATAAGGTTTGTGCGGCACGACCTACCCTTCACAAAACCGTGTTGACTATCTCTAATCAAATTATTCCTTTCCAGATGATTATACATCCTATCGCCTATCAACCTTTCCAAGATTTTTCCCACAACAGAAGTAAGGCTCACTGGTCTATAGTTACCGGGGTTATCTCTACTCCCCTTCTTGAACAAGGGGACAACAGTTGCTCTCCTCCAGTCTTCTGGCACCATTCCTGTAGACAAAGATGACTTAAAGATCAAAGCCAAAGGCTCAGCAATCTCCTCCCTAGCTTCCCAGAGAATCCTAGGATAAATCCCATCCGGCCCAGGTGACTTATCTATTTTCACACTTTCCAGAATTGCTAACACCTCCTCCTTATGAACCTCAAGCCCTTCTAGTCTAGTAGCCTGAATCTCAGTATTCTCCTCAACAACATTGTCTTTTTCCTGTGTGAATACTGACGAAAAATATTCATTTAGCACCTCTCCTATCTCCTTGGACTCCAAGCACAACTTCCCACTACTGTCCTTGACAGGCCCTACTCTTACCCTAGTCATTCTTTTATTCCTGACATATCTATAGAAAGCTTTAGGGTTATCCTTGATCCTACCTGCCAAAGACTTCTCATGTCCCCTCCTGGCTCTTCTTAGCTCTCTCTTTAGGTCCTTCCTAGCTAACGTGTAACTCTCGAGCGCCCTAACTGAACCTTCATGTCTCATCTTTACATAGGTTTCCTTCTTCCTCTTGACAAGTGTTTCGACTGCTTTAGTAAACCACGGTTCCCTCACTCGACCACTTCCTCCCTGCCTGACAGGTACATCGTTATCAAGGACACGCAGTAGCTGTTCCTTGAACAAGCTCCACATTTCCATTGTGCCCATCCCCTGCAGTTTTCCTCTCCATCCGATGTATCCTAAGTCTTGCCTCATCGCATCATAATTGCCTTTCCCCCAGATGTAACTCTTGCCCTGAGGTATATACCTATCCCTTTCTATCACTAAAGTAAACGTAATCGAATTGTGGTCACTATCACCTACCTCCAAATCTAACACCTGTCCTGGTTCATTACCCAGTACCAAATCCAATATGGCCTCACCTCTCGTTGGCCTATCTACATACTGTGTCAGGAAACCCTCCTGCACACATTGGACAAAAACGGACCCATCTAATGTGCTCGAACTATAGCGTTTCCAGTCAATATTTGGAAAGTTAAAGTCCCCCATAACAACTACCCTGTTGCTTTCGCTCCTATCCAGAATCATCCTTGCAATCCTCTCCTCTACATCTCTGGAACTTTTCGGAGGCCTATAGAAAACCCCTAACAGGGTGACCTCTCCTTTCCTGTTTCTAACCTCAGCCCATACTACCTCTGTAGACGAGTCCTCATCAAACGTCCTTTCTGCCACCGTAATACTGTCCTCATAGAATGTACAGTGCAGAAGGAGGCCATTCGGCCCATCGAGTCTGCACCGGCTCTTGGAAAGAGCACCCTGCCCAAGGTCAACACCTCCATCCTATCCCCATAACCCAGTAACCCCACCCAACACTAAGGGCAATTTTGGACACTAAGGGCAATTTATCATGGCCAATCCACCTAACCTGCACACCTTTGGACTGTGGGAGGAAACCGGAGCACCCGGAGGAAACCCACGCACACACGGGAGGATGTGCAGACTCCGCACAGACAGTGACCCAAGCCGGCATCGAACCTAGGATCCTGGAGCTGTGAAGCAATTGTACTATCCACAATGCTACCGTGCTGCCCTGTTAGTCCTTGACTAACAATGCCACCCCTCCCCCTCTTTTACCACCTTACCTGAGCTAACTGAAATATCTAAATCCCGGCACCTGCAACAACCATTCCTGTCCCTGCTCTATCCATGTCTCCGAAATGGCCACAACATCGAAGTCCCAGGTACCAACCCATGCCGCAAGTTCACCCACCTTATTCCGGATGCTCCTGGCATTGAAGAAGACACACTTTAAACCACCTTCCTGCCTGCCGGTACACTCCTGCAACTTTGAAACCCTACTCATGACCTCACTACTCTCAACCTCCTGTGTACTGGAGCTACAATTCAGGTTCCCAAGCCACTGCTGAACTAGTTTAAACCCTCCCGAAGAGCATTAGCAAATTTCCCCCCCAGAATATTGGTACCCCTCTGGTCCAGGTGCAGACCATCCCGTTTGTAGAGGTCCCACCGACCCCAGAATGAGCCCCAATTATCCAGAAATCTGAAACCCTCCCTCCTGCACCATCCCTATAGCCACGTGTTCAACTCCTCTCTCTCCCTATTCCTCGACTCGCTATCACGTGGCACCGGTAACAACCCAGAGATAATAATTCTGTTTGTCCTAGATCTAAGTTTCCACCCGAGCTCCCTGAATTCCTGCCTTACATCCCCATCCCTTTTCCTACCTATGTCGTTGGTACCTATGTGGACCACGACTTGGGGCTGCTCCCCCTCCCCCTTAAGGATCCCGAAAACACGATCCGAGACATCACACACCCTGGCACCTGGGAGGCAACACACCAACCGTGAGTCTCTCTCGTTCCCACAGAATCTCCTATCTATCCCCCGAACTATGGAGTCTCCAATGACTAATGCTCTACTCCTCTCCCCCGTTCCCTTCTGAGCAACAGGGATGACTCTGTGCCAGAGACCTGTACCCCATGGCTTAACCCTGGTAAGTCCCCCCCCCAACAGTATCCAAAGCGGTATACTTGTTACTTCGGGGAACGGCCACAGGGGATCCCTGTACTGACTGCTTCCTCCCAGCCCCTCTCACCGTCACCCATCTATCTTTATTCTTCGGAGTAACTACATCCCTGAAGCTTCTATCTATGACCACCTCTGCCTCCCGAATGATCCGAAATTCATCCAACTCCAGCTCCAGTTCCCTTACGCGGTTTCCGAGGAGCTGGAGATGGGTGCACTTCCCGCAGATGAAATCAGCAGGGACACTGACGGCGTCCCTCACCTCAAACATTCTGCAGGAGGAACATTGCATTAACTTCCCTGTCATCCCCTCTAGATAAAAAAAAAGAAAGATAGAGCTTACCTGTTATTCACTCCCCTTCTCAGCAAGCACTCACTCAGCAACCTCTGCACCCCGCACGATAACACCTGAGGGAAAATAAATAAAAACTACTTACCAGTCACCAGCCAATACCTTACCTGCAGGCTGTGACTTCACTGTTCAACTTTCCACTTCTACCTGCCCTCGAGCCTTCCTCTTGATCCTTACTGAAATCCATATACACCACATCCACTGCCCGACCTTCATCAATGTGTCTTGTCACATCCTCAAAAAATTCAAGGAGGCTTGAAAACTATGTTTTTCTGAGTAATCATAAATCCTATCTCTCAGAATCCTTTCCAATATTTTGCTCACCACAGACGGAAGACTGATAGGTCTTTAATTCCCAGGGATTTCCCTATTCCCTTTCTTGAACAGGGAAACAACATTCACCTCCCTCCAATCATACGATACTACTCTAGTGGAGAGTGAGGACGCAAAGATCATCGCTAATGGCGCAGCAATCTCCTCCCTGACTTCCCGTCGTAACCTTGGGCATATCCCATCAGGCCCAGGGACTTATCTATCCTGATGCTTTTCAAAATTTCCAGCACATCCTCCTTTTTAATATCAACCTGTTCGAGTCTATTAACCTGGTTCGCACTGTTCTCATTAGCAACAAGGTCCCTCTCTCGAGTGAATACTGAAGCAAAATATTCATTTAGGGCCTCTCCCATCTCCTCAGACTCTAGGCACAAGTTCCCTCCACTATCCCGGATCGGCTCTACTCTCACTCTGATCATCCCCTTATTTCTCACATAAGTGTAGAACGCCTTGGGGTTTTCCCTAATCCTTCCCGCCAGTGCTTTTTCATGCTCCCTTCTAGCTCTCCTCAGTCCATTTTTGAGTTCCTTCCTGGCTACCTTGTAACCCTCGAGAGCCAAGTCAGATCCTTGCTTCCTCAACCTTACGTAAGCTTCCTTCTTCCTCTTGACTAGAAGCTCCCCTTCTCTTGTCATCCAAGGCTCCTTCACCTTGCCATCCCTTCCTTGTCTCAATGGGACAAAACTATTCAGCACTCGCAGCAAGTGCTCCTTAAACAATCCCCACATGACTATTGTGCATTTCCCCCCAAAACAATTGTTCCCACTTTATGCTCCTGTCTAATAGCAGTATAATTTCCCCTCCCCCAATTAAATACCTTCCCATGTTGTGTGTTCCTATCCCTCTCCATGACTATGGTAAAGGTCAAGGAGTTGTGGTCACTGTCACCGAAAGGCTCTCCCACCGAGACATCTGAAACCTGGCCTGGTTCGTTGCCGAGCACCAAGTCCAATATGGCCTCCCCCCTAGTCGGCCTATCGACATATTGAGTCAGGAATATTTCCTGTACACACCTGACAAAATCTGCTCACTCCAAACCATTTGCACTAAGGAGGTTCTAGTCAGTTGAAGCCACCCATGCCAACAACTCTGTTACTTCTGCACTTTTCCAACATCTGCCGCCCAATCTGTTCCTCTATCTCTCTGCTGCTATTGGGGGGTCAATAGAAAACTCCCAATAAAGTGACTGCTCCTTTCTTGTTTTTGACTTCCACCCATACTGACTCAGTAGACAAACCCTCCTCAACTATCTCCTTTTCTGCTGTTGCGGTGCACTCCCTAATTAACAGTGCCACTCCCCCTCCTCTTTTACCTCCCTCCCTATTCTTCTGAAAACATCTAAACCCCAGAACATCTAACAACCATTCCTGCCCCTATGAAATCCAAGTCTTCGTAATGGCCACAACATCGTAGTTCCAGGTACTGATCCATGCTCTAAGTTCATCTCCCTTATCCCTGACACTCCTTGCATTGAAACAGACATACTTGTACCCATTCCACTGAGTGCAACTTTGCCCTATCAACTGTCTGTCCTTCCTCACAGACTTGCTGCATACTATTTCCGCCTGTTCAACAGCTACCCTATCCTCTGATCCATAGCTCTGGTTCCCATCCCCCTGCCAAACTAGTTTAAACCCTCCCAAAGAGCTCTAGCAAACCTCCCACCCAGGATATTGGTGCCCCTCCAGTTTAGGTGCAATCCGTCCTTCATGTACAGGTCCCACTTTCCCCAGAGGATATCCCAATGATCCACATATCTGAATCTTTCCCTCCTGCACCAGCACTGTAGCCACTTGTTCAGCTGCACTCGCTCTCTGTTCCTTGCCTCACCTGCACTTGGCACAGGTAGCAATCCAGAGATCGCTACTCTGCTTGTCTTGTTCTTTAGCTTCCAACCTAACTCCCTAAAATCACTTTTTAGATCCTCATCCCTTTTCTTAGCTATGTCGTTGGTGCCTATGTGCGCCACGACACCTGGTTGCTCCCGCTCCCCCTTAAGAATCATGTAGACTCGATCCGAGACATCCCTGGCCCTGGCACCTGGGAGGCAACATACCTTCCGGGAGTCTTGCGACCACAGAATCTCCTATCTATTCCCCTAACCATTGAGTCTCCTATCACTATTGCTTTTCTATTCTACCCCCTTCCCTTCTGAGCCACAAAGCCAGACTCAGTGCCAGAAACCTGGCCGCTAGGGCCTTCCCCCGGTAGGTCATCCCCCCCAACAGCATCCAAAACAGTATACTTGTTTTGAAGGGGAACGGCCATGAGGGATCCCTGCACTGTCTGCCCGTTCGTTTTCCTTCCTCTGACTGTAACCCAGCTACACTTGTCCTGTACCTTGAATGTGGCTACCTCCCTGAAACTCTTCTCTATCAACCCCTCTGCCTCCCGGATGATTCGATGTTCATCCAGCTCCAGTTCCCTAACGCGGTCTCTGAGGAGCTGGAGTTGGGTGCACTTCCCGCAGGTGTAGTCAGCGGGAACACTGGTGGTATCCCTCACCACCCACATCCTACAGGAGGAGCACGCAACTGCCCTAGCTTCCATCCCCTCTGATCTTACAGAATGTAGCTGCCCTGTGAACCAACTGGAACACCGCCCTCCAACTCTGCTCCCAGTTAGCTGCACTCTCTGTAAACTCTCGGCTCCCTTCTCGCTCTTTGAGGAAATGAAATGAAAAGAGCACCTTGCTCCTTCCTCACCTAACTCCCTCAGTCACCAAACTCTCACTATAGCACTCAAATGCACCCAAATTCAGCACTCAGTGCAAACAAAGTCTGCACTGTAAGCTGGCTCACCTTTATACTGAAAGGGACCCACAACGTTATTACTGCCTATTGCATGTTACAACAATGATGCAAGTTAAGCTCCCAGGTGTTCCAGTGTATCATAGAATCATAGAAACTCTACAGTGCAGAAGAAGGCTATTCAGCCGATCAAGTCTGCACTGACCCTCTGAAAAGTATCCCCTACCTAGGCCCACTCCCCCGCCCTATCCCTGCAACCCCATAATCCAACCTAACCTTTGGACACTAAGGGACAGTTTAGCATGGCTAATCCGCCTAACTTGCACATTTCTGGACTGTGGGAGGAAACCGAAGCATCCAGTTGAAACCCACGCTGACACGGCGAGAACGCGCAAACCTCACACAGTCACCCAAGGCCGGTATCCAACCGGAGTTTCTGAGACTGTGAGTGCTAACCACTGTGCCACCATGCCATCCACTGTCTCCTAAAATACACAAAACACAAGACACTGTTCCATATTTTACCTTCTGTTTGACTTACTGCACTAACTAATCATACAGTATAACAAGGACAGGTTGTATTTGTACTTTCCTTCGGAGGAAGCACCTACTCTTTAAACATTGCTGCTGGCCATTTTCAACAGTGCTGACCAATGGTCAGATAAGCAATCAGAGTGCTCAATTCTTACAGCCCACAAACAACTAGTATTGCCATTTCTCGTATCGCATAGAGCTGCTCGTGATAAAACCCTCAGTGGAAAAAATGTTCTTCCATTGTTAGTAATTCTATCTGTTGCCTCAGAATCACTGTTCACTTCCATTATTAATATTCTTTCTACATTTCCTTAGTAATTGAATTACAACAGGATGAGTTGGATTTCTTTACTTCAAAATCATAGAAACATAGGAGGGGACCATTTCGTTCATTGTGATTACGCTGGCTCTCTGAAAAAGCTATTCGGTTTGTTCCATTCCCTTATCTTCTCCTCATAGCCTAGATATTAAGTAACATAGAATTAGAGATACAAGGAAACTTCCTTTTGTTTTCAGCTCTTTTTGTCTCCCTGTTCAAACTTTTACTGAGGGGAAGTGATTCACCTACAATCAAAACCATAGTCTTCCCTAGAAGGCACCGGATGACAACTCCCTTGTCCACATGTCGGCCCGTCTGTGCTGATGAGATTCAGCAAATTTGGGCAATCGAACCACATCTCCCCAATCTGTGACACGACATTGTGCTGCTTCGATGCACTGTTCAGAACAATGCCAGAGATGCTGGGAATTAAACAGTATAATTAAGGGTCTGCTGACCCTTACATACCTCGCACATTAAACTGTAACAGGTTATGACAGTTTGAAGTCCCTGAGATGAATCACAGACTTACAACTTCTCCCATTTTTCTGTTTGAAGTCTGAGAACTGGAACATAACTGAACTGTACATTAGCAGATAGACTGAACCAAACAAGCTACACCACTGGCTGAGCGAGCATGTATGATGTTTGAGGAAAGCCTTTATTAATAATCCTCATATATTAATGGCAATATTAAGTGCTTGTTTGTGTTTGCACACCCAATTGAATTGTTGGCTTTACCCCATGTCTTAATCAACTTAGTCCTTCATTTCAATATAAAAAGACATAAAGGTTAATTATCACCCTTTTAATGAGAGCTTGGTGGAATCTAACTTCCTGACTGGCTATCAAGGTGTAACTGTGCCTTGAAAAGTCTAAATTCCAAGAGTAAGCACAAAAGAATGGGACAAATAAATGATGCAGAAGGGAAAGACATTTAAATAGGCAATTACTACCTGGAAGATTCAACGCACAAGTGTTTATCCAACGCTAGAAAATAAGCTGATTGGAAGTAGAACAAACTGGAAGAATCTCCGGGCATTTTCCAAGCACACAATGTCAAGAGCTTCAATGCTGTTTTCCCAGGAATGCCGTAGTATTGCTAAAAAAAAGGCAAGAAGAGGTTTCAGGGAGAACAGATGTAGTGCTCAGCATCCTGGGGTGGAGGCAGCCTTACGACCGGCACACCTCGTGTTCAACACGTCTTGAATGAGGAAGCAGATTAAGTGATAGTTGGCAAGCAAACCTCATGCATTGGATTAGATCTGGATGTTCAGAATATACAGGTAACTGCCGTGCCAAAAATAATATTGTACCCATGGTTCTTTCAAAACTCTAAGGCTCTGCAATGACATTAGTGTAGATACATGACCATTTAGTCATCTATTCAGGTTCCTGTTTAGGTGAACTTGTTGGTTATACAATCCCTGCACTTCAAACAGGGGGAGGAGTTTGGATTCAACCAGTTGTAGTGTGTGTTGAAGCTGTAGTTAGGAGGATGATGCCACGTACTCACAAATGTTAAGCTGAGCTTTGCTGCAGATCATGCAACTGCCAATTAACTTCTGGGGCGAGATTCTCCAACCCCCCGCCGGGTCGGAGAATCGCCGGGGGCTGGCGTGAATCCCGCCCCCGCCGGTTGCCAAATTCTCCGGCACCGGAGATTCGGCGGGGGCGGGAATCATGCCGCGCCGGTTGGCGGCCCCCCCCCCCCGCGATTCTCCGGCCCAGATGGGCCGAAGTCCGCTGCTAGGATGCCTTTCCCGCCGGCGTGGATTGAACCACCTACCTTACCGGCGGGACAAGGTGGCGCGGGCGGGGTCCGGGGTCCTGGGGGGGGGGCGAGGGGCTATCTGGCCGCGGGGGGTGCCCCCACGGTGGCCTGGCCCGCGATCGGGGCACACCGATCCGCGAGCGGGCCTGTGCCGTGGGGGCACTCTTTTCCTTCCACCTTCGCCACGGTCGCCACCATGGCGGAGGAGGAAGAGACTCCCTCCACAGCGCATGCGCAGGGATGCCGTGAGCGGCCAATAACGCTCCCGCGCATGCGCCGCCCGGAGATGTCATTTCCGCGCCAGCTGGCGGGGCAGAAATTAGTCCGGCGCGGGCCCAGTCCCTCAAGCTTAGGGCTCGGCCCCCCAAGATGCGGAGGATTCCGCACCTTTGGGGCGGCGCGATGCCCAACTGATTTGCGCCGTTTTTGGCACCAGTCGGCGGACTTTGCGCCGATACCGGAGAATTTCGCCCCTGGTATCTGCTCAGATTCATTCCTTTACATTTGCCTATCAACTAACTGATGACTGTTCTCGTTGGGCGGGGAAAGAGGTGCTAAACAGTGCACCAAAAGTCACACTTGGTAATGAGAGGTAAAAATCAAATCAATGCTTTGTGGCCAACTTGTGAAGCTGTTAATTGGAGGTGTAGCCACCTCACTGAGGCATGTGGTTTTCCAATCTTCAAATGAAAACTCTCCGATAAAGTGCCACAAGGGACAAGGTATTCCTTGCGGACAAACAGCAGCAAGAGGTAGTCAGTACTATGTTGGTGCGCTTGGTGATTCTTGCTTGTTAAAGCACCAGCAGTATTGGCATGCACACTTAGAGGTTTCCAACGACCTTACGAACATTGCCCTAAATTGTCTCGGATTATAGTAAGCAATGTGTGGTAGTACCAGGTATTGCGGTACCTAAGAGGCTGATGACCATTGGTTAGACCCAGGAGTCTACCATTGGCTGTTGTACGTAGCTCTGCCCTGACAGGCGGAGTATAAGAAACGGTGCTGTCCCAGCAGCCTTCACTTTCTGTATCAAAGCTGCTGGGGAAAGAGTTCTAGTAGATTAAAGCCTTCAGTTATGAAATCCCTTTGACTTGAGTGTAATTGATTGCGCATCAATTTAATCTACTGCAACTTAAGCTGGAAGGATAGATCTCCGAATCAAACCGGAGTGCCTTCAGCTCAGCCCCCACGTGGAGAACTCTGCTGTAATTTTTAAACACTGGCTGGCATGCTTTAAAGGCTAACTCGAGACGGCCTGAGGCACCCCCATTGAAGGACAGAAAATGCATCTCCTGCGCTCACAGGTCAGCCCTGAGATCTACCACCTTATCGAGGAGGCGGAGAACTATGATGCCGCGATCGAACTGCTAGAAGGACATTATATCCGCCCTGTAAACCAGGTCTATGCTCATCACCTGCTTGCGACTAGAGGGCAAAGCCCCAAGGAAATGTTGGAAGATTTCTACCGGACGCTACTGGTGCTGGGCCGAAACTGTGGCTGCCCGCACGTTTCGGGGAGCGAGCACACGGAACTTTTAATCAGGGATGCTTTTGTAGCAGGTATGAGCTCCCCAGATATCCGCCGAAGACTCCTAGAAAGGGACACTCTGGGACTTAGAGAGGCACGGGCCCTGGCAGGGTCCATGGACGTTGCCGACAAAAACGCGCAGTCCTTTGCGCCCGACCGCGCGGCGGCCCTCTGGGCTGTGTGGCATCCCGCAGCGGCAGCCCCACAGACCTTCTCCCTGACCCCGCAGGCCTGCGCTACGAGACAGCCCGCTAACGCCGCCGGGCCCCACTGTTTCTTCTGCGGGCAGGCGAATCATACCCGCCCACGCTGCCCGGCCCACACCGCCGCCTGCAAAGGGTGCGGCAAGAAGGGCCACTTTGTGGGGGTCTGCTAGGCCTGCGCCGTGGCCGAGCTCTCCAGCGACTATGGACCGCCGCGGCAACCCCCCCTTCAGGCCCCGACCGGCCAGCGCTGACCGCCACCCCCCTATCTTAGGGCCACGTGCGACCCACGGGCGTGGCCATCTTGCCCCCAGACACCACGCTGGACGGGTGGGCGCCGCCATTTTGTCCATCGCCGCCGCCATCTTGTTCATCCCCGGACACCATGTGCGACCCATGGGTGACGCCATCTTGGATGGGGCCCCAGCCCCCCAACTACACGCTGCCTGATCAGAACTCGCAATTGCTTCATCTGGCCTCGGTGACACTGGACCAAAGTCGACCCCGGACACTTGCAACAGCTACAACGACGGTCTTCATCAACGGCCACGAGACGTCTTGCCTGATTGACTCTGAGAGCATGGAAAGCTTTGTTCACCCCGACACGGTAAGGCGCTTTTCACTTGTCACCCACCCTGTAAATCAAAGGATCTCCCTGGCCTCCGGGTCACACTCGGTGGAGATAAAGAGGTTCTGCCTAGCGAACCTCACTGTCCGAGGCAGGAAATTCGACTATTTTCACCTGTATGTCCTGCCTCACCTCTGCGCGGCTACCCTCCTGGGGCTGGACTTCCAATGCCATTTGCAAAGCCTGACCTTTAAATTCGGTGGCCCTATACCTCCCCTTAGTGTCTGCGGCCTCGCGACCCTTAAGATCGACCCGCCTTCCCTGTTTGCGAACCTCACCCCGGATTACAAACCCGTCGCCACCAGGAGCAGACGGTACAGTGCCCAGGACCAGACCTTCATCAAGTCAGAGGTCCAACGGCTGCTGGAGGAAGGGGTCATCGAAGCGAGCAACAGTCCCTGGAGAGCATAAGTAGTGGTGGTAAAGACCGGGGAGAAGCATAGGATAGGTCATTGACTACAGCCAGACCATCAACAGGTTTACGCAGCTGGACGCGTACCCTCTCCCCCATATAGCCGACCTGGTAAACAGGATCGCACAATACAAGGTCTTCTCCACGGTGGATCTTAAGTCAGCCTACCACCAGTTACCCCTCCGGACTAGTGACCGCAAGTACACTGCCTTTGAAACAGATGGGCGGCTCTATCAATTTTTAAGAGTTCCCTTTGGTATCACTAATGGGGTCTCGGTCTTCCAGCGAGTGATGGACCGAATGGTTGACCGATACGGCTTACGTGCAACGTTCCTGTATCTGGATAACGTCACCATCTGCGGCCATGACCAGCAGGACCACGACACCAACCTCCGCAAATTTCTCCAGACCGCGAAAATCCTTAATCTGACATACAATACGGATAAATGCGTGTTTAGCACCGACCGTCTAGCCATTCTACGCTACGTAGTGCGAAGTGGAGTTATAGGCCCCGACCCTGAGCGCATGCGCCCCCTTATGGAGTTCCCCCTCCCTCACTGCCCCAAGGCCCTGAAGCGCTGCCTCGGGTTCTTCAGCTATTATGCACAGTGGGTCCCCAACTACGCAGACAAAGCCCGATCCCTGATCAAGTCCACAACCTTCCCCCTGTCGACGGAGGCCCGCCAGGCCTTCAGTCGCATCAAAGCAGACATTGCAAAGGCCACGATGCACACCATCGACGAGTCCCTCCCCATCCAGGTCGAGAGCGATGTGTCCGACGTCGCTCTGGCGACCACCCTCAACCAAGCGGGCAGGCCCGTGGCCTTCTTCTCCCGTACCCTCCATGCTTCCGAAATTCGCCATTCCTCGGTCGAAAAAGAGGCATAAGCCATAGTAGAAGCTGTGCGACACTGGAGGCATTACCTGGGCGGCAGGAGATTCACTCTCCTCATGGACCAACGGTCGGTTGCCTTCATGTTCGATAACGCACAGCGGGGCAAGATTAAAAATGACAAGATCTTGCGGTGGAGGATAGAACTCTCCACCTTCAACTACGAGATCTTGTACCGTCCGGGGAAGCTAAACAAGCCTCCTGATGCCCTGTCCCGCGGCACTTGTGCCACCGCACAAGTGGACCGCCTCTGATCCCTCCACGAGGACCTTTGTCACCCGGGGGTCACTCGCTTTTTCCATTTTGTCAAGACCCGCAACCTGCCCTACTCCATCGAGGAGGTCAGTCACTAGGGACTACCAAATCTGCGCAGAGTGCAAACCGCATTTTTACCGGCCAGAGAGGGCGCACCTGATAAAGGCTTCCCGTCCCTTTGAGCGCCTCAGTATGGACTTCAAAGGCCCCCTCCCCTCCAGCGACCGCAACACGTATTTCCTGAACGTGATTGACGAGTACTCCCGGTTCCCATTCGCCATCCCCTGCCCAGACATGACCACAACCACCGTCATCAAGGCCCTCCAGGGTATCTTTACACTGGTCAGCTTCCCCGCCTACATACACAGCGATAGGGGGTCCTTCTTTATGAGCGACGAACTGCGTCAATTCCTGCTCAGCAAGAGCATCGCCTCGAGCAGGACGACCAGTTACAGCCCCCGCGAAAACGGGCAGGTAGAGAGGGAGAACGGAACGGTCTGGAAGACCATTCTACTGGCCCTACGATCCAGGAATCTCCCAGTCTCCCGCTGGCAGGAAGTCCTCGCGATGGCCCTCCACGCCATCCGGTCGCTGCTCTGTACAACCGCAAATCAGACACCTCATGAACGTCTCATTGTTTTCCCCAGGAAGTCCTCCTTCGGGACCTCGCTCCCAACCTGGCTAGCGACACCCGGACCCATCCTGCATCGGAAGCACGTGCTGGCGCACAAGTCGGACCCGTTGGTCGAGAGGGTCCACCTGCTGCACGCTAACCCCCAGTATGCCTACGTTGCGTTCCCTGACGGCCGGCAAGACACAGTCTCCCTTCGGGACCTGCCGCCCGCCGGAACACCACGCGCACCCGAACCATTGCCCCCACCTCCCCAACAGCATCTCACTGGAGAGTCAGTACTCCCGCCGCTCCTGCCTAGGCCCGACCACCCACTGACGCCCCCTACAGGCGTCCCCCACCCGTGTCACCTTTTTCCCCACAGTGCCGCCTAGGGGTGACGAAGCTGCCAGGGAGGACAAAACCACGCTCCCGGAGTCACAACCGCCAGGACCCCCATCAGAATCACCACCGAAACCCAGACGCTCCAGGACGATGACCAGGCCACCCGATCAACTGATTGCTGCACTGTGAACACTTTGTAAATATCCTCGACATCACGGTACCTCCATACCTGGTCATACCATGCTAAAGGCGACTTTAACACTGGCCACCGCCCCCGCCGGGCTCTTTTTTAACAGGGGGTGAATGTGGTCGTACCAGGTATTGCGGTACCTAAGAGGCTGATGACCATTGGTTAGACCCAGGAGTCTACCATTGGCTGTTGTACATATAAGAAACGGTGTCCCAGCAGCCTTCACTTTCTGTATCGAAGCTGCTGGGGAAAGAGTTCTAGTAGATTAAAGCCTTCAGTTATGAAACCACTTTGTCTTGAGTGTAATTGATTGCGCATCACAATGTGAGCCCTTAAAAAGGAGGTAGCGTGCAGTTTAATTCAGGCAATTGGAAACGCGACTGACATGGATTTGTCCGTCGCTGTGTTTGGAGGTTTTCAAGCCTGGAGGCAGAAATGCGACTATCCACAACAAAAGCTGTCACGACAATCCCCATCAAAAGAGCATCTTTTTTTTCTACCTCGAATGATCAGTCGCTTTTGTGGACTCCCAGACACGTACACACTCACCAACCAGGAAATTCCTGTTCTTTTACTTCAAGGTTTAAACATAAACATGTGCCACTGTGGGAAGTGTATCTCACACTGTGCACTGGGACACAATAAACAGAAAATGGATCTGTTTCAATTACTACGAATTGCTGGCGCTGTTCAGAACTTGCCTCCATATCGAGCCATCCACCTGCAAGAATGGGAATGAACGCTCACAATGAAATGTGGCTTTATTTAGACTCAGCAAGAAGTCTCACAACAGCAGGTTAAAGTCCAACAGGTTTATTTGGAATCACTAGCTTTCGGAGCGCAGCTCCTTCACTGGGTGAGTGTAAGTTATTTGGACTGTAAGTTATGTAACCAATAATATATTTGCGCAGAGTACAATCCAGGAAGCAACAATGAAATGAATGGCCCGTTACTACGATTTATTTTCAAAGTGGAGCAAACGGAGGAGCAAAGTTAGGCGAAGCAATGGTGGGGCGGGGGGGGGGGGGGAGAGATTCCGTCATGGAATCTTTCATATGCAGTATGGCCACACTGAGGTAACTGGAGGCTAATTGCTCATCGAGACATTGATAATTTGGCAATTGCTTGTAAATCTCTGGCTCATGACATTGGAGAACCAAGACACCAATATTCAAGAGAAAAAACAGGAGAGAACAGGCTTTTTGGCCTCTCTTTTTACACTCTAATTTGAGATGAACGAATTTCCTGCGGCATTGCACAAAGAAATTCAAATTTATGTGCAATTTTCAGAGGATATGAGGCTGGAGGATAATTGGACAGCGCGCACACATACAAATGTGAATACATAATTTATAATGGGGAAATGTTGAGACAAAATATGTGACAACTGGAAATCTAGGCCAGAATACCCCCCCCCCGCCTGCTGTGGCAATGGGGGTGGGTTTGCCATTGACTGCCGGTGGGGACTTTCAGTCCCGCTGCTGTCTATGGCATATTGCGTGGCTAGTCTGTCCCGCCATGAGCGTTGCATTCGGTGGATCCGGATCATACTGCTGACGGGGGGGGGGGGGGGGGGGGGGGGGGGGGCGGGGGGGATCGAAAAATCCCATTCCTAATTGTGTAAATACACACAGGAATAAAATCTTTAAGAAGATCAGGAGTGCAGCTGAAGCTGATTGCGCAGCTGAAGCGTGACCCCTGAAGAGTCACATCTACAAGCTCTGTGCGCAAGGTCTGACCAAACACAATATATCACTACGTTTGGTAATACCACAGAGATACAATGTGTTCTCCTCCACCGCCGTCAGACATTAGTTATTTGTATGATTAATAGATCTAATGGTCGATAGGTGGCAACATTAATTTATCCTTGTTTAAAATCCATGCAATCAGAGGAGTCAAAATTTTCCATCAAAACAGAATCGCGGGTAATCAAAAACTCAAGGTTTGCGCCCAGCGCCGATTCCAACG
The DNA here is from genome assembly GCF_047496885.1 of Scyliorhinus torazame. Lineage (NCBI taxonomy): Eukaryota > Metazoa > Chordata > Chondrichthyes > Carcharhiniformes > Scyliorhinidae > Scyliorhinus > Scyliorhinus torazame. The sequence continues at coordinate 62,613,882 of NC_092707.1, forward strand.
CCATGTTCTGGTCCTCGCTGGCGGAGATATCGATGTTTGCACCCGTGCCGGCGGATCCATGCAAAACCATCATTTGCATGGATTTCAATGTCACTGGCGCTTGGATATTTCATGTTCCATCCCTCTTAGGCAGTAGTCTCATGGGCACGAATTAGTGCAAGTATTTACAAATAGGGCCTGGGTGCCATTGCTACGGACAGGGAGAGGGAGGCTAAAAAAACCACTAAAAACCCTCAAACATTGTTGGGTTTGCAGGGGCGGGGGGGGGGGGGCTGCCCAGGCCTGGGGCATTAGCAGGGAATGACTTGATGCCAAGTCCATGGATTTGGGTTGTCCCTTTGGGATTGGGGTAGCCTGGCTCAGACCGCCATTGCTGCAGTATGTCTTTTAAAAGTGCCTCTTCGGTGCTACTTACAGATTCTTGGCTGCTCACATTGCTGAATGCTGCCCGTGTCCTCAGAATGCTCAGAAGACCTCTGGTCATCTGGGAGTCCACCCAAGCCGCCCGTCTGGATACCCTCATACCCATCACTTTGATGAAAAAGCTGGGGTATGGCCAGACTCAATCAGGGGCAAACCAGTTGTTGGCATTCCTCAGAAACAGGGTGTGGGGGATCCCCCTATTACAGGAGTCCCTGTGGGGTGGAGGGGTTCTGGTAGAGGAGATGTGGGCAGGCACTGCATTGTTGGGGGTGGGTGGGTTGGCCCTCGGATGGGCTCAGACTGTCTCTACCAGCGCGGCCCTGGTGAGGTGGACTTCGCAGTGGGCCAAGGGGGCATTGTGAGGTCCACCACGCCATGGTCACCCTGGTAAAGATGAGTAGTGGTCTGCGCCCACCTGATTCCCGACTGCAGGCGCTGGAGAATCATGGATAGCCAGAGCATAGGACACTAGGCCCGCTAAATGTAGACCTATTTGCATTTATTTACATTCTCTCGCTGGCATGGACCTCATTCCCCCTGCCAGACGGGCGTATGCATCGATCCCAATTTTGCCTGATGCTTGATTCTCCGTCCCATCAGCGAATGCGATTTGGGTGTCCTGGGACGGGGAATCCCGCTCTTAGTAGGGGGGTACGATAGCACAGTGGTTAGGACAGTTGCTTATTGGCTGGTTTAAGCACAGTGGGCTAAACAGCTGGCTCGTAATGCAAAACAAGACCAACAGCGCGGTTTCAATTCCCGTACCGGCCTCCCCGAACAGGCGCCGGAATGTGGCGACTAGGGGCTTTTCACAGTAACTTCATTGAAGCCTACTCGTGACAATAAGTGATTATTATTTTTCACAGCTCCAGGATCCCAGGTTCGATTCCCAGCTTGGGTCACTGTCTGTGTGGAGTTTGCACTTTCTCCACGTGTCTGCGTGGGTTTCCTCCGGGTGCTCCGGTTTCCTCCCACAGTCTAAAGATGTACAGGTTAGGTGGATTGGCCATGCTAAATTGCCCTTAGTGTCCAAAAAGGTTAGGTGGGGTTACTGGGTTACAGGATAGGGTGGAGGTGTGGGCTTAGGTGGGGTGCTCTTTCCAAGGGCCGGTGCAGATCGATGGGCTGAATGGCCTCCTTCTGCACTATAAATTCTATGTAGTCTCCCAAATGGAGTATTCTGCCAAGAAGTCTAAATTTCTTCAGAAATAATACCGGGGCGAGATTCTCCGACCCCCACGCCGGGTCGGAGAATCGCCGGGGGCTGGCGTGAATCCCGCCCCCGCCGGGATTCTCCGGCACCGGAGATTCGTCGGGGACGGGAATCGCGCCGCGCCAGTTGGCTGCCCCCCCCCGCGATTCTCCGGCCCGGATGGGCCGAAGTCCCGCTGCTAGAATGCCTGTCCCGCCGGCGTGGATTAAACCAGCTCTCTTACCAGCGGGACAAGGTGACGCGGGCGGGCTCCTGGGTCCTGGGGGGGGGGGGGGCGCGGGGCGATCTGGCCCACCGATCTGCGGGCGGACCTGTGCCGTGGGGGCACTCTTTTCCTTCCGCCTTCGCCACGGTCTCCACCATGGTGGAGGCGGAAGAGAATCCCTCCACAGCGCATGCGCGGGGATGCCGTGAGCGGCCGCTAACGCTCCCGCGCATGTGCCGCCCGGCAATGTCATTTCCGCGCCAGCTGGCGGGGCACTTCCGCCAGCTGGCGGGGCGGAAATCAGTCCGGCGCGGGCCTAGTCCCTCAAGGTTAGGACTCGGCCGGTCAAGGGGCGGAGGATTCCGCACCTTTGGGGCGGCGCAATGCCGGTCTGATTTGCGCCGTTTTTGGCGCCGGTCGGCGGACATCACGCCGATATCGGAGAATTTCGCCCCAGCTCACTATATTCTTCGGAAAGTTTCCTGGCTTTCCAATGCTCTCAAGTGAATGTGCAGCCAATATATTGTAGCCACTTACATTCTACACTGTGACCACTCCAGCCCAGAAATCTGTTGGCTGGAAACACCAATCATCCGGAATATATTTGAACAAAGTGAAGCATCATTTTAGCACATGAGCACGGGAGCGGAAACATGGAAGATATAATATTTGGATCAACAAAATAATTTTTATTATTGCTTTATCATGTTTTAACACTATTTTATGCCTCAGGTAAATATTGATATCTACAGTGTGTTCTGATTCATATACATCTGGTTAGGCATCACAATGTCATCTATAATCCAGCAAATCCCAAAATCCAGAAATGACTTGATCCCAAGCATTCCAGACTGGAGAGGTTACAGTGTATCACCAATTGTAATTTAAAAGGATACCGGAACAATTTGTCTTGGGGTATTAATTCACCGCAAAAAAATCCTTTGCACCAGCCCCCCTCCCCCTTCCCACTGTTGTTTTTTGGTCATTGATGATAAACGGGAATATTGAAAAAAATATATTTAGGTGCTTGTAACAGCTCTGAGGTATCACAGCTATGGTGCTTTCATTCTTTTGCTCTCCGATCTTCACTACTATATCACTTGAGATTAATTAACAGGCAGTAGAAACATTAAAATACCACACCACTGTGTATTCACCCATTCACTTGGAGGTCTGCAGCCCATGGGTCCAATAAAACATACCAAAGCACACTTCATAACTCTCATTTCTTCACTTTTATTAAAATGCTTTAGTCGGTTTCTTCGAGCCAAGAGTTTTTTTTTTACATTTTGCTTATTGCCAGAAAGACATCCCCAGTCAACATGAATCTAAGTGAAACATGTAATTTAAAAGATCACAAAAATAATGGTAACTTGAGTTGTTACATGGAACCTGAATGGGACCCACCACGATCAGCAGAGAGGCCTATCAAATGTGACATTTTCAAAGGCTGCATGTTATCATGGACAGAATTTGTGTTTTCTTACTATCTGTGATCAAAGTATTTTTATGTGTGAAGTTAGTGTGTTTTCTTACCCTCAGAGTGGGTTGCCCTGCTTTTGTGAATTTAAAAACAAATAGGATTACTTATTATCACACACTTGCCCCAGAGGTTTAAACATGACATTGTTCACACACTATCACACTCATAAAGATTCAATATAGATTAAGAAAATCAAAACAATCAGGTAGTATTTCAGTCTCTTTCATTGCTGGCCTATTGCTTTTTGGTTGCATTGATACATTAGCTGGAGTGGAAGTCCTGTAAAGCAGAGAATTCTCAGTAAACTGAGAGGTTTCTTGTAGTTGAATTGCTGGGAGGTCAGCTCTCAGGTGAACTTGAAGTTGGAACAGGTTCGGGGAGAAGCCTTCTCCTACTTTCTGTTTCACCTTGGCTGTGTGGTATCAGGCAGCTCGTTCAATGTCTTTTCAGAGGTACTGCTCATGGATTTTCCTGATGTTCCTGATCTGAACAACTTTCGTGTTATTTTATTTAAAATAGCGAACAAACATGGCTGCCCTAAACATATGACCAATTCCTTCTTCCAACCAAAATAGTCAATTATTTTTTTTCACATTCTGTGATTAAGCCTTTCACATATTTAGAGCAATTGAGACATCCATGTTTTGTAGTAATTGAATGACCCCCATTTAATTTAAATTAATCTTTTGAATGCCTTTTGGAAAATATATTGAGTTTTGATGACTTTGTGGCCTAGAATGAAGCAGAAAGGCTGATGTGTGATAGTCTTATTCTGTTGATTGTTCATCCTTAACAAAGGCGCTTGTGAATTCCACATGTGGCTGTGATTACCTATATGTTAATTAGGTATTTGTTTGAGTTTCTGGACCGTCTTCAGCCAAAATTGTCAAAATCACATGATATATTGCCAGCTTATTATGTCCACTTTAAAAAATGTGGAATGTGGGTTTTAAAGTTTGTAATATCTTGATACCTCGACTGGGCAAGGCACCATGGGCGAGATTCTATAATCCCGCGGCAGAGTGTCCAGGCGTGAACGGGCTGACTCCATGACTAATTCTGGCCCCTACAGGGGGGCAGCACGGCACTGGAGTGGTTAACGGCGCTCCAGCTGCTGATCCCGGCGTGAACTGGGTGCCGTGGGATCCGCGCATGCGCTGTGGCGCCGGCGCCAACGCGCACATGCGCAGTGGCTTCCTACAATGCGCCGGCCCCGACGCAACATGGCGCAGGACTACAGGGGCCGGCGCGTAGGAAAGGAGTCCCCCAGCCAGAGAGGCCGGCCCACCGATTGGTGGGCCCCAATCGCAGGCCAGGCCACATCTGAGGCGCACCCCCCCCGGGGGCGCACCCCCCCCGGGGTCGGACCCCCCCCCCCCCCGGACCCCCCCCCCCCCTCCCCCCCTACAGGCTCCCCACGATCCTTCCACGCCAAGGTCCCGCCGGCTGAGAGCAGGTGTGGATGGCGGCGACGGGACTCGACATTTTCACGGCGGCCGCTCGGCCCACCCCGGGCTGAGAATCGGCCGCGTAGAGCGGCCCGCCACCGGCGCCGCGCCAACCACGCCGGCGCCAATTCTCCGCTGGAGAATCGCGTGCCGGCGTCGGGCCGGCGTGGCGTGATTCGCGCCGGTCGCGGGGTTCTCCGGCCCGGCCCCAGGCTGGGAGAATCGCGCCCCGTATATCCAGTTGAATCAATTACTGTACCATACCACTAAGTTATAACTAATTTTATGTGCTTTCATTTTTGGCAATGCTGCCTTGCCAAATACTGTCGGAAGGTTCATATAGACAAAAACCGAGGACACTCCCCAAATAATACCTCCTTAAAACATTCAACTCTATTAATCAGACTTGACCAATCTTTCACAATCACAAATCTATATTGACTCTCATTGATTAGCTGTTGGGGACATTTTACATGGTCTTGCATCCAGCTTAAAGTCAGAAGGGAGCTCCCCTCTGCTTGGCTGGGTGGCCACAAGTCAATCTTTCAACCTGTGGGCTATTAATTGGCTCAAGGCAATAATATTGCGCCCCACTGGTGAGGGTGTCCCACCTCTGAGTAGTATTAGCCAATCAAATGACCGGCAGCTCCCTAGTTCCAGCAGCATTACTGAGAGTGGGACCCAATGCTGAGACTGCAGACAGTTTCCAACATCCAGGAGTCACAGAGCTGGATTAGAAGATGAGTTGGGATTGGGAAGCTTTGCCAGGGATAGCTTGGGAGAGAGTTGAGGCTGGATTCAGGAGAACAGTGGAGGGAGGTAGGACATTGAGAAGGGTGGTGGGAAATACTTTAGGGACCCCTGAGTGGTGTATATGGTGCCAAAACAGGGAGCATCCCAGTCCACAAGAAGGCTTGACCTGGTGCTACTGTTACATGGCCTGAGTTTTCCCTTCTGATATCAAAATACCAGGCTACAACCATGGCGCTGGCACCAGGATCTCTGATTTTATGCTCCTTGTGGGCCGAGGGTTCAGGTATAAAAATCCACCCCATATTTGTCCATGTATTTAGTCAGAGTAAAAGTTTTTAAAAATGTATGATTTTTTTTATAATCTCCAACAGTCATGTAAACAAGAGGAAATGGGGCTGTTTAGTACAGGGCTAAATCGCTAACTTTGAAAGCAGACCAAGGCAGGCCAGCAGTATGGTTCGATTCCCATACCAGCCTCCCCGAACAGGCGCCGGAATGTGGCGACTAGGGGCTTTTCACAGTAACTTCATTTGAAGCCTACTTGTGACAATAAGCAATTTTATTATTTTTTTAAATGAGACACCTCACGTGTAAAGGTTATTTGTCCGGGGTGGGGGGGGGGGGGGGTGCTGTACAGTATTGTTTGATTATAATTAAGACTAATCAAGACTATGGGCTGGATTCTCACAGCCCGCCCGCCACATGGACGCCACGGGCAAGCCGCGTACGATGGAGAACTCCATTGACCTCGGGTGGGATTCTCCGGTTGCTGGGCGAACGAGGACGGAGAATCCCGCCCTATGTACTTAGATGGGAATGGACAAGGCCTATCCTTTCCTGATATGGTTTGTGGGTAACCATCAGGTAAGTACAGCAACTTCATGCTGTTTCATGTATTTAAATGAGTTTCTTGGGAATGTAGTAGTACAGTGCAGCTTCAAAAGGAATAGGGTGTTTTAAAAAGAATTCCTAGATTTCTGTGTTGCATGTGCATTCGTCAGAGGTTGCTGTCCCATTTACAGTTTAATAATGGTGAGCACTGTGTCATTTAAAAAAAAAAATCATTGATGGGAGGTGGACCGAGCATTGGCAAAACCAAAATTTACTGGTCAAGCCTAATTGCACTTGAGAAAACCATCTTTTTGAATATAACTGAGTAACCTGCTTAGCCATTTCAGAGGGCAGTGAAGGGTTAACCAAGGATACTCATGAACCAGATTGTTTTTAGAACAATCTGGTAGTTTGATGGTTTCCATCAAAAAAAAATCCAGTTTATTTAATTCGTGGAATTTAAATACCCCAGCTGCTGCGGTGAGATTTGACCTCAGTTCTCTGGATCATTAGCCCAGGCCTCTGGATTACCAGACCAGTAAAAGAATCATTACGCTACCGCCTCACCATGGCGGAAACATCATATATCATCCTAACCCTTTCCTCGCTGGATGTTGAGGCACAGTGGTTAGCACTGCCACCTCACAGCTCCAGGGTCCCGTGTTCAATACCGGCTTGGGTCACTGTCACTGTGTGGAGTTTGTACATTCTCCCTGTGTCTGCGTTGGTTTCCTCCCACAGTCCAAAGATGTGCAGGCTAGGTGGATTGGCCATGCTAAATTGTCCCTTAATGTCCAGGGATGTGCAGTTTAGATTATGAGGTTACGGAAATAGGGGCGAAGTGGGGATAGGTAAATTGCTCACGTGAAGGGTCTCTGCAGACCTGAAGGGCTGAATGGCCTCCTTCTGCACTGTTGAGATTCTCTGAGTTTCCCTTAGCACAGTGCAACTACGCAGCACTCCCAACCTCCCAAGCCCCACATCATTGCCAATCCAACTGAGATGAGCTAATGTGGAGTGCTGTGGTTCAAGAATGCTGCCCACCAACTCCTTCTCAAGGGCTGTAAGGGATGGGCAATGAATGCTGACCAAGTTAGCGAAGCATATTTTCCTTGAATAATTTTTTAAAAACTCAGCGCCATTCTGAAATTCTCTGGTGTGTGCAGTGCAGGACCACAGCAAATGGTACATTACCTAAGGGAAGCTGTGGAGGGAGCCAAAATAGGTTAGTTTAATTAGGCAGAAACTAAACAAACATAACAAGGCCGCTAAGCAGCACATAAGGGTTTGTGATTAAACTGAGCACTGCTCCAAAACAGCAGTTTAGAAAGGACACTTGGCAGTGGCATTCGATTTATATGACGAAGGCAGGGGACATTTATAACTGAAATAAAAGCAGTCAATCTTTTTTGTTTATTGTGCGTGGCATTTTTACCACTGTAATTCAGTCCATGAATCTTTGTAAAGGAGTGAAAAATTTCTGGTGTCTCTTGTGGAACGGGCAGTCTGAATAACTTGTAACAATGGTCGGGATTCTCCATTTGCCAGACAGGCTTCTCTTTTCTGGGGCGGGTTGGGGGCTTCCTCCTTTTGGGGGGCTTCCTGACCAAGGTCCCTTCACTTAAGGGGTCTCTGGGGCCGGTGGTGCCGGTGAGGGGGTCTGATGGGGTGTGGGGTGGGTAGTTCTTGCATTGTGAGGGGGAGGCTGCCCCTCGGATGGACTTTGGGGGCAACTCCCTGAAGGAATTACCCCCATTAGCCCATCGCGAGGTCCACCACGTCACGGTCACGCCGGGAAATACTTGTAGTAAATCTCATCCATGTGATTCCCGGCCTAGACGACCAGAGAATCATGCGGGCCCGGAGATTATGTTGCCTGACACGCTAAGTGACCCATTTGCATCCTCCCGCTGGCGCATGTGTGCAGACGTCGATCCTGCCACCAGCAGGGGGGCTGAGCATTGGAAACAGGCGCCGATCTTGGGGCTGGATTCTCAGATTTGCAGACTAAGTGTTGACGCCGGCGTGGGAACAGTGCCGTTTTACACCACAAAAATGACGCAATAGCTGCACCGATTCCATGACCGTTGGAGGGCTTGCAGCCGCGCCGGGTAAAGCTCCCTGCTCGCACGGCACAAACGGCTGGAGAAAGGCCGGTTCCGTAGCCGCTCATGCACATGGCAGCAGCCTGCCAAATATGGCTCCCTGTAGCCAGCCTCTCCACCCCCAGACCACCCCCCACCAGTGCCCCCAGCCCCCGCCAAAACCCACCCCTGTGCGGAACGTCTCTCCCCCCTGACTGTGGCGGCACTGGACTCAGTCCGCAGCCGCCACAAGGGGTCCTTGAAAAAAATACCATGAGTGATCTACGCCATCGGGAACTCAGCTCATCGGGGGCGGGGCATCGGGGGAGGGCCTCAGGTGACGTCCTGAGGCTGTCCCGACGGTGTGCTGCGTACTCCTCGAGTAAACAGTTTATGAGGGGGTGGAGCTTCGCAAAAGCGGCGCGCCCCCGGTATCGGCACAAACGGGGTTTCTACGACTGATCGGCAAACGCGATTTCGGAGTCCGGAGAATTCCGCCCCTGTTTTTCCCCGACGCTCGATTCTCCGCCATATTGGGGATCCTGCTACCGGTGGCGGTGGGGGGGCAGGCAGGCAGAGAATCCAGCCCAATGTCTGACATTTTCATTCCAATGCTAATCCTTTCCTTTGTACTATGCTGTTTTAACAATGCATTTGTTCTCGTGCTACAGAGTACACAAAGCATAGTTCTCATCAAAAGTGCTTTTTCTATGGCAACAGACGAGGAAAAGGTCAAGGTCAAACGTGATGTCTTAAGCTCATATAGATCTCCTCAAGGTTGACGGTGCACAAGCATATCTCTCTTCCTGCTGTGGCTGTCAACAGCAGGCCTTCCCTCTCGCTCTCTGCTCCCCTTATCTTCACCCACCCCCCTCACACCTTTCTTTATAATCCCCGCTCCTGTCTCGGGAAGGGGAGAAAGTTAAATGGAAGAAAAAATGGAAGTTATGCTGCAGTTTCCCTCGTTTTCTCTGTGCAGCTTTTGTAAAAGGTAACAGATGAGGGGGCTGATAATGACAGCATTCGTCCATTGTGACTGACAGCTTGCTTCCTCTTTGCTGGTTTGGAGTCAAATCAACAGAATCGCAGCCAAACAGACTTTCTGGCAGATTTCTCTTCTCTCACTTGCATGTTCTTCCAATATGAAGTCATCTCCAGGTGCTGCGGGGTACTTTCACCTCTCCTTGTGTTTGAAAGGTAGGCTACGACATAACAGTGTAGCAAAACAGCTAAAAGATCTCACACCTCCTCATCTTTAGTAGGCTTCCATCCCATGTGCAGTGACAACTAATTAACGCCTTATTCAAACTTGAAATGTATCGCAATGCAAGAGCTAATTAGTGTTTAGTCATCTTTGTAATTACTAATTAGGGGCTTATATAAATAATGTACCACAAAATAGCTGCTAGCTTCTTAAAATCTTCAGCGATATAAATGCTATGTGTAAACTGTCCAAACAAATGAAACATTAAAAATGCAATTTGATTTACCAGCAGATTGCAACTTTTTTTTTGGAATCTTATAATAGATCAGAGGGAATAAGTTGCAAGGCACCTGGGGAGTTCTGATGACATTGGAAAACCACAAGTAAAACTCAAAGGAATAGATAATTATTTGTCTTCAGCTCTGTTGTAAACTCTGCCCCTTCACCACTGGCTCTATCCCTCTCCTCAACCAAGTGCTCAGCTTGAATTCAGCAGTAGGGAACCCTGGCATCCTGCTTAATTCAGAGCTGAGTCTCTGGACAGAGTTTCCCCCACAGGCTTCAAGATGCTGACTTTCGGGTCAAATGGGGGCCAGGAGCTCTCACTGTGTGGAGAACAGACACCCAGCAGTGAATGTTCCCCGAATTGGCCAATTAGTGATCAGAGGGTGGGCTCTGAGGATAGTGGATTGGCTCTCGAAGATGGAGGGCCAATAGGAGGTCCTCCAACACAGAAGAAGCAGGCTGCCTTCTCAACAAGGTGTTGTGCGTGTGCATGCGAGAAAGGGACTCCAAGGTGGAAGCACCCTCTTGCCAACCTTTATAACTGAAATTAAAAATACTGACAACAGCCGAGACACCATTCTGCAGGGAGGATACCCTTCACAAGTTGGCCTGTGGCTGAAGTCAGGCCACAAGGAGGGCCTCAAAGCTTGACTGGAGCATTGGCCTTACCTTCCCTCTTGCCTCTGGGGTTATGGGGACTAACAGTAGGCCATTGTAGGCCTTTAACAGGTGGAAGCGGTGTGTGGAATTGGTGTGCTGCCTGGCATCCTGTCTAGGGAAAAATGGTCTGGGGTAGGATGGTGCAGGGAAACCTGTCTGTCAGCCAGCAGTGCAAGTTTTCACACTTGCTCACTTCTTGTGCTTTTAAAAACCTCCCCTCTTTACTCATATTATCACTGGACATTTCCTTCCAACAACATGACATCACGTAACCTTGTCCCTACCTTATCCTCATTGTAACGTAAACCCTCATCTATACGTTCATCAACAGTGGACTCTAAAACTCCAACATAAGGCCATAAGACACAGGAGCAGAATTAGGCCACTTGGCCCATCGAGTCTGCTCCACAATTAAATCATGGCTGATATTTTTCTCATCTCCATTCTCCTGCCTTCTCCCCATAACTCCTGATCTCCTTATTGATCAAAAATCTATCTATCTCTGTTTTAAAGACACTCAGTGACTTGGCCTCCACAGCTTTCTGTGGCAAAGAGTTCTACAGATTCACCAACCTCTGGCTGAAGAAATTCCTCCTCATCTCTGTTTTAAAGGATCGTCCCTTTAGTCTGAGATTGTGTCCTCTTCTTCTAGTTTTTCCTACAAGTGGAAACATCCTCTCCACGTCCACTCTATCCAGGACACGCGCAAGTTCAAATAAGATCCCCGCTCATCCTTCTAAACTTCAATGAGTACAGACCCAGAGTCCTCAACCGTTCCTTATGTGACAAGCTCTTCATTCCAGGGATCATTCTTGTGAACCTCCTCTGGACCCTTCCCAAGGCCAGCACATCCTTTCTTAGATACGGGCCCAAAACTGCTCACAATACTCCAAATGGGGTCTGACCAGAGCCTTATATAGCCTCAGAAGTACATCCCTGGTCTTGTATTCTAGCCCTCTTGAGATGAATGCTAACATTGCAATTGACTTCCTAACTGCCGACTGAACCGGCACGTTAACCTTAAGAGAATCGTGAACAAGGACTCCCAAGTCCCTTTGTGCTTCTGATTTCCTAAGCATCTTCCCATTTAGGCAATAGTCTATGCCTCCATTTCTCCTTCCAAAGTGCATAACATCACACTTCGCCACATTGTATTCCATCTGCTACTTCTTTGCCCAATCTCCTAGTCTGTCCAAGTCCTTTTGCAGCCCACCTGCTTCCTCAATACTACCTGCCCCTCTACAGGTCTTTGTATCATATGCAAACTTAGCAACAGTGCCTTCAGTTCCTTCCTCCAGATCATTCATGTATATTGTGAAAAGTTGTGGTCCCAGCACCAACCCCTGAGGTACACCACTAGTCACCGGCTGCCATCCTGAAAAAGATCCCTTTATCTGCCTTCTGCCAGTCAGCCAATCCTCTATCCATGCCAGGATCTTAACCTTAACACCATGGGATCTTAACTTATTTAACAGTCTCCTATGCTGCACCTTGTCAAAGGCCTTCTGGAAATCTAAAAAAAATCACGTCCACAGGTTCTCCTTTGTTAAACTTCTTTGTTACTTCCTCAAAGAACTCTAACAGATTTGTCAGACATGACTTTTCCTTAACGAAGCCGTGCTGACTCAGTCCTATTTTACCATGCACTTCCAAGTACTCCGTGATCTCATCTTTAATAATGGATTCTAAAATCTAACCAACGACCGAAGTCAGGCTAACCGGCCGATAATTTCCCGCCTTCTGCCTCCCTCCCTTCTTAAACAGGGGTGTTACATTAGCCACTTTCCAGTCCTCTGTGACCCTTCCTGCCTCCTGTGATTCCTGAAAGATCATCACCAATGCCTCAACAATCTCCTCAGCTATCCCTTTTAGAACCTTAGGGTGTAGTCCATCTGGTCCAGGTGATTTATCCACCTTCAGGTCCTTCAAATTCCCCTGAACCTTCTCCTTAGTAATGGTCACTGCACTCACCTCTGCCCCCTGGTTCTCCTGGAGCTCTGGCATCCCACTGGTGTCTTCCACCGTGAAGACTGGTGCAAAGTAACTGTACAGTTCATCTGCCATTTCTTTGTTTCCTATTATTACTTCCCCAGCCACGTTTTCCAGTGGCCTAATGTCTATTTTTGCCTCTCTCTTACTTTTTATATATTGAAAAAAACTCTTCCTATCTTCCTTTATATTACTACCTAGCTTGCACTCATATTTCATCTTCTCCCTCCTTTTTGCTTTTTTAGTTGTCCAGTGCTCGCTTTTAAAGGCTTCCCAATCCTCTGGCTACCCACTAATTCTAGCCACTTTGTATGCTTTTTCTTTAGCTTTTATGCTGTCCTTGACATCCCTCGTCAGCCATGGATGCCTCGTCCTCCCCTTAGCATGTTTCCTCCTCCTTGGGATGAATTTCTGTTGTGCCTCCCTCATAACCTCTAAAAACCCCTCCATTGCTGTTCCACTGTCTTCCCTGCTAGGCTCCTCTTCCAATCAACTCTGGCCAGCTCCTCCCTCATGTCTTTGGAGTTACTCTTATTTAATTGTAATACCGTTACATGTGATTGCAGCTTCTCTCTCTCAAACCACAGTGTAAATTCTATCATATCGTGGTCACTGCTCCCTAAGGGTTCCTTCATAGAATTTACAGTGCTGAAGGAGGCCATTCGGCCCATCGAGTCTGCACCGGCCCTTGGAAAGAGCACCCTACCCAAGCCCACACCTCCATCCCATCCCCATAACCCAGTAACCCCACCCAACACTAAGGGCAATTTTGGACACTAAGGGCAATTTATCACGGCCAATCCACCTAACCTGCACATCTTTGGACTGTGGGAGGAAACCGGAGCACCCGGAGGAAACCCACGCAGACACGGGGAGGATGTGCAGACTCCGCACAGACAGTGACCCAAGCCGGGAATTGAACCTGGGACCCTGGAGCTGTGAAGCAATTGTGCTAACCACTATGCTGCCGTGCTTCACCTTAAGTTCCCGAATCAAGTCTGCTTCATTACACTTCACCAAATCCAGAATTGCCTGTAGTAGGCTCTGTCTCAAGCTGCTCCAAAAAAACATCTCTTAAACATTCCACAAATTCCATTTCTTGGGATCCACTACCAACCTGATTTTCCCAGGGCACCTGCATATTGAATTCTCCCATGATTATTGTAATATTGCCTTTTTTACATGCCTTTTCTATCCCCTGATTTATTTTCTGCCCCACCTCCTGGCTAGTACTAGGGGGCCTGTACATAACTCCCATCAGGGTCTTTTTACCGTTGCAATTCCTCAACTCTACCCACAGAGATTCTATGCCTTCTGATCCTATCTCGCTCCATGCTATCGATTCTCCTGCAGAATGTTCGAGGTAAGGGAGACCACCGGTGTCCTTGCTGATTTCACCTGCGGGAAGTGCAGCCATCTCCAACTCCTCACAGATCGTGTTCGGGAACTGGAGCTGGATGAACTGAGGATTATTCGGGAAGCTGAGGGGGTGATAGATAGAAGCTACAGGGACATAGTTACACCTGAGAACAAAGGTAACTGGGTAACAGTTAGAGGTGGCAAGAGGAGGAAGCAGTCAGTGCAGGGATCAATTACCTAGCAGTGGGAGGCTGCAGTGACCGGGTCTCTGGTACGAGGTCTGGCTCTGGGGCTCAGAAGGGAAGGGGGGAGATCAGGCACCAGTTATAGGGGACTCGGTAGTCAGAGGTACAGACAGGCGGTTCTGTGGGCACGGGCGAGACTCTCGGATGGTTTGTTGCCTCCCAGGTGCCAGGGTCCATGACGTCTTGGATCGTGTCTTCAGGATCCTTAAGGGGGAGCGGGAGCAGCCAGAAGTCGTGGTGCACATTGGTACCAATGACGTAGGTAGAAAAAGGGGTGTGGATGTAATAAACGAGTTTAGGGAGTTAGGCTGGAAGTTAAAAGCCAGGATAGACAGAGTTGTCATCTCTGGTTTGTTGCCGGTGCCACGTGATAGCGAGGCTAGGAATAGGGAGAGAGTGCAGTTGAACACATGGCTGCAGGAATGGTGTAGGAGGGAGGGCTTCAGGTATTTGGATAATTGGAGCGCATTCTGGGGAAGGTGGTACCTGTACAAGCAGGATGGGTTGCATCTGAACCAGAGGGGCACCAATATCCTGGGAGGGAGATTTTCTATAACTCTTCGGGAGGGTTTAAACTTAATTTGGCAGGGGAATGGGAACCGGATTTGTAGTCCAGCAACTAATGGTAGGCGATGTTCAGGATGTCAAAGCGTGTAGTGAGGCAGTGGTGAAGGGAACACTGACAAAGGAGAGTACTTGCAGGCACGGAGATGGGTTGAAGTGTGTATACTTCAACGCAAGAAGCATAAGTAATAAGGTGGGTGAACTTAAGGCATGGATCAGTACTTGGTACAATGATGCTGTGGCCATCACGGAAACTTGGATCGAAGAGGGACAGAAATGGTTGTTGGAGGTTCCTGCTCACAGATGTTTCAATAGGATTAGGGAGGGTGGTGGGGGGGGGGGGGGGTGGCATTATTAATTAGAGATAGTATAACAGCTGCAGAAAGGCAGTTCGAGGAGTATCACCCTATTGAGGTAGTATGGGTTGAAGTCAGAAATAGGAAAGGAGCAGTCACCTTGTTGGGAGTTTTCTATAGGCCCCCCAATAGTAGCAGAGATGTGGAGGAACAGATTGGGAAACAGATTTTGGAAAGGTGCAGAAGTCACAGGGTAGTAGTCATGGGTGACTTCAACTTCCCAAATATTGAGTGGAAACTCTTTAGATCAAGTAGTTTTGATGGGGTGGTGTTTGTGCAGGGTGTCCAGGAAGCTTTTCTAACACAGTATGTAGATTGTCCGACCAGAGGGGAGGCCATATTGGATTTGGTACTTGGTAATGAGCCAGGACAAGTGATAGATTTGTTGGTGGGGGAGCATTTTGGAGATAGTGACCACAATTCTGTGACTTTCACTTTAGTAATGGAGAGGGATAGGTGCGTGCAATAGGGCAAGGTTTACAATTGGGGGAAGGGTAAATACGATGCTGTCAGACAAGAACTGAAGTGCATAAGTTGGGAACATAGGCTGTCAGGAAAGGATACAATTGAAATGTGGAGCTTGTTCAAGGAACAGATACTACGTATCCTTGATATAGAATTTCATAGAATTTACAGTGCAGAAGGAGGCCATTCGGCCCATCGAGTCTGCACCGGCTCTTGGAAAGAGCACCCTACCCAAGCCCACACCACCCTATCCCCATAACCCAGTAACCCCACGTATGTCCCTGTCAGGCAGGGAAGAGATGGTTGAGTGAGGGAACCATGGTTGACAAGAGAGGTTGAATGTATTGTTAAGAGGAAGAAGGAGACTTATGTAAGGCTGAGGAAACAAGGTTCAGACAGGGCACAGGAGGGATACAAGATAGCCAGGAGGGAGCTGAAGAAAGGGATTAGAAGAGCTAAGAGAGGGCATGAAAAATCTTTGGCGGGTAGGATCAAGGAAAACCCCAAGGCATTTTACACATATGTGAGAAATATGAGAATGACTAAAGTGAGGGTAGGTCCGATCAAGGACAGTAGCGGGAGATTGTGTATTGAGTCTGAAGAGATAGGAGAGGTCTTGAGCGAGTACTTTTCTTCAGTATTTACGAATGAGAGGGGCCATATTGTTGGAGAGGACAGTGTGAAACAGACTGGTAAGCTCGAGGAGATGCTTGTTAGGAAGGAAGATGTACTGGGCATTTTGAAAAACTTGAGGATAGATAAGTCCCCCGGGCCTGATGGAATATATTCAAGGATTCTATGGGAAGCAAGAGGTGAAATTGCAGAGCCATTGGCAATGATCTTTTCGTCCTCACTGTCAACAGGGGTGATACCAGGGGATTGGAGAGTGGCGAATGTCGTGCCCCTGTTCAAAAAAGAGAATAGGGATAACCCTGGGAATTACAGGCCAGTTAGTCTTAATTTGGTGGTAGACAAAGTAATGGAAAGGGTACTGAAGGAAAGGATTTCTGAGCATCTGGAAAGACACTGCTTGATTAGGGATAGTCAGCATTGATTTGTGAGGGGTAGGTCTTGCCTCACAAGTCTTATTAAATTCTTTGATGGGGTGACCAAGCACGTGGATGAAGGTAAAGCAGTAGATGTCGTGTACATGGATTTTAGTAAGGCATTTGATAAGGTTCCCCATGGTAGGCTTATGTAGAAAGTAAGGAGGCATGGGATAGCGGGAAATTTGGCCAGTTGGATAACGAACTGGCTAACTGATAGAAGTCAGAGAGTGGTGATGGATGGCAAATATTCAGCCTGGAGCCCAGTTACCAGTGGCGTGCCACAGGAATCTGTTCTGGGTCCTCTGCTGTTTGTGATTTTCATCAATGACTTGGATGAGGGAGTTGAAGGGTGGGTCAGTAAATTTGCATACGATACGAAGATTGGTGGAGTTGTGGATAGTGAGCAGGGCTGTTGTCGGCTGCAAAGAGACATAGATAGGATGCAGAGCTGGGCTGAGAAGTGGCAGATGGAGTTTGACAATGAAAAGTGTGAGGTTGCCCATTTTGGAAGGACAAATATGAATGCGAAATACAGGGTTAACGGTAGGATTCTTGGCAATGTGGAGGAGCAGAGAGATCTTGGGGTCTATGTTCATAGATCTTTGAAAGTTGCCACTCAAGTGGATAGAGCTGTGAAGAAGGCCTATCGTGTGCTAGCGTTCATTAGTAGAGGGATTGGGACAGTGGAGGAGGTACAGGAAGGTAGAGGGAGCGTCGTCCTGGACCCCGATATGTAACAACCACAGGCTTGTCCCGGGTAGGATGGATGGTGGGTTCCAGAGCTGGCAGAGGCAGGCATCAGAAGGATGGGAGATCTGTTCATAGATGGAAGCTTTCCCAGTTTGAAGGCGCTAGAGGACAAATTTAATCTGCCGCCAGGAAACGCCTTTTAATATCTGCAAGTACGAGCCTTCCTGAAAAAACAGGTAGTGGCCTTTCTGACGCTGACGCCACTGAGGATAGAGGACAGGGTGGTCTCCGGCACCTGGGTGGGGGAGGGGAAGGTGTTGGATATCTACCAGGAACTACAAGAGGCGGAGGAAACCCTGGTGGAGGAGCTCAAGGGGAAGTGGGAGGAGGAGCTAGGTGAGGAGTTGGAAGCGGGTCTGTAGGCAGAGGTCCTGGGCAGGGTTAATTCCTCCTCATCATGTGCCAGGCTCAGTCTAATTCAATTTAAGGTGGTCCACCGGGCACACATGACGGCAGCATGAATTAGCAAGTTTTTTTGGGTAGAAGACAGGTGTACGAGGTGCAAGGGCAGCCCAGCAAACCATGTTCACATGTTTTGGGCATGCCCGGAGCTTAGAGAGTTCTGGCAAGAGTTTGTGAGGGCAATGTCCAAGGTGCTTAACACATGGGTGGTGCCCAGTCCAGAAATAGCAATCTTTGGAGTGTCAGAAGACCCGGAAGTTCAGGGGGCGAAAGAGGTCGACGTCCTGGCCTTTGCCTCCCTAGTAGCCCGGAGATGGATTTTATTAATGTGGAGGGACTCGAAGCCCCCGGAGCGTAGAGAGTTGGCTTAACGACATGGCTGGGTTTCTCAGCCTGGAGAAAATAAAGTTTGCCTTAATAGGGTCTACGCTGGGGTTCTCTCGGAGGTGGCAGCCGTTCGTCGACTTTCTCGGGGAAAATTAAAATGTCAGCAGCAGCAGCAATCCATGGTGGGGGTGGGGGGGTGAGTGCTTCACTGGGATGGTGTGGGAAGACTGAGTCGCGTGGGGTAATGTCTATTTAATTGTTATTGTATATTCTCTTTTTGCACTATGTTAATGTTCACTCTAGTTTGTTTTGTTATTATTGTTACTACTGTTTTATTATGAAAATTTTGCAAAACCTTAATAAAAATACTTTTTTTTAAAAAAAGCAGCGGGACTGAATTTAAGAGCCGTGAGGTGATGATGCAGCTGTACAAAACCTTGGTAAGGCCACATTTGGAGTACTGTGTGAAGTTCTGGTCCCCTCATTTTCGGAAGGATGTGGAAGCTTTGGAAAAGGTGCAAAGGAGATTTACCATGATGTTGCCTGGAATGGAGAGTAGGTCTTACGAGGAAAGGTTGAGGGTGCTAGGCCTTTTTTCATTAGAACGGAGAAGAATGAGGGGCGACTTGATGGAGGTTTATAAGATGATCAGGGGAATAGATCGACAGTCAGAGACTTTTTCCCCGGGTGGAACAAACCATTACAAGGGGACATAAATTTAAGGTGAAAGGTGGAAGATATAGGGGGATGTCAGAGGTAGGTTCTTTACCCAGAGAGTAGTGGGGACATGGAATGCACTGCCTGTGGAAGTAGTTGAGTCGGAAACATTAGGGAACTTCAAGCGGCTATTGAATAGGTACATGGATTACGGTAGAATGATGGGGTGTAAATTAATTTGTTCTTAATCTGGGACAAAAGTTCGGCACAACATCGTGGGCCGAAGGGCCTGTTCTGTGCTGTATTTTCTCTGTTCTATGTTCTTAACTTCATTCCTTACTAACAATGCAATCCCGCCCCCTTTGCCCATCTGCCTGTCCTTTCGATAGGACACATATCCTTGTATATTTAGATCCCAGCAAGGGATCACCCTTGCAGCCACGTCTCTGTGATGCCCACAACATCGTACCGGCCAATTTCAATGTGCGGAACAAGCTTGTTCCATATACTGCGCGCATTTAGGTACAACACCCTCAATCCTGCATTGACCACCTCCCCTTTCACACTTGTCACCTTTTTTGCTCTGCCTGAGGGTGATGTTGTTCTTTTATTTTGGTTCTCTATTTCCCCTTCAGTTATTACACCTTCTAAGTTGACATTCTGGTTTCCAACCCCCTGCCATATTAGTTTAAATCCTCCCGAGTGACTCCAGCAAACCTCCCAGCCAGGATATTGGTGCCCCTCCAGTTTAGATGCAACCCGTCCTTCTTGTACAGGTCACACCTGCCTGGAAGAGATCCAAATGGTCCAAAAATCTGAAACCCTCCCTCCTGCACCACCAGTTTAGCCACATGTTTAACTGCACTATCCTCCTGTTTCTAGCCTCACTGGCATGTGGCACAGGGAGTAATCCTACGATTACAACCCTAAGTTTTTTAGCTTATTGCCTAACTCCCTGAACTCCTTCTCTCCTTCTGCAGGAACTCATCACCCTTCCTGCCTATGTCGTTAGTACCTATGTGTATTATGACCTCTGGCTGTTCACCCTCCGCTTTCAGGGTGTCCTGTGTTCTCATGCCTCTCACCCTCCACTTTTTGGTAACTTGTATATAATCCCAGGGGCTTGTATCCAGTTCTGGATACTGAACTCGATTTGCCTGTCAACCCTGTTAACACTGGCCTATGTGTTACCTGAACACATTGGGCGGGATTCTCCGAATATGGGGCTATGTCCCCACGTCGGCGGGAAAACCGGCGGCAACCACTCCGGAATCAACAGCCTCTGAAAGTGAGGAATTCTCCATTTTCTCGGGGGCTAGGTTAATGCCGGAAGGACTGGCGCCACTCCAGCCGCCGCCGAAGGGCCGGCGCTAGTTTGCACATGCGCGGAACGGCCGGCCTGATCTCCTGCATGCGCGGACCGGCCGGCGTATTTCCGCACATGCGCAGACCGGCCGGCGTATTTCCGCGCATGCGCGGGTGTTCCCTTCTCCGCGCCAGCCCCCGGACAATATGGCGGAGCCCTACAGGGGCCCAGCATGGAGGAAAGAAGGCCCCCCACAGAACCAGCCCACAGAACCGATCGCGGGCCAGCCCACCGTGGGGGCCCCCCCAGGGTCGGATCCCCCCACGCCCCCTCCAAGAGCCCCCCCACACATTTACCTGCCAGGTCCCGCTGCGCGCGAGGGGAGTAATTCACGCCGGTGGGACTGGCCAAAACTTTACGGCCACTCAGCCCATCGGGGCCTGGAGAATCACCGGGGGTACCGCTGTATCCTGCCAGCCCTCGAATAACGGCACCGGAGAATAGGGCAACTGGCGTCGGGGCAGGATTCGCGCCTCACCCCGGGGATTCTCCGACCCGGCGCCGGGTCGGAGAATCCTGGCCATTAGATTTTAAATTCACACATCTCTTGAAATTGCAAGCTCCGAGCTTTTCCAACTGTGAGTCACAGCAGACTTTTTTTAAAATCAAAATTTAAAGAGCAGGAGGTTTAAATGACATGACTACCAAATAGTTGCACAGCGCTCACCACATTTCACGCACATTGTGATCTATTGGTACTAACCCCAATGGTGTACCTCACTTCTCCTAAAGGTGCCTGACCTCTTCCAAAGGGTCACCTGGACCTCTCCAAAAGAGTACCTTACCTCTCTGAATGAGTACCTTACCTCTCTGAATGAGTACCTTACCTCTCTGAATGAATATCTTACCTTTCTGATGAGCACTGTACCTCTCCAAAAGAGTACCTTAAATCTCTGAAACAGTACATTACCTCTCCAAAGATAATGGGGCGGGATTCTCCCAGCCCTGGGCCGGACCAGAGAATCCCCGCGACCGGGCCACGCCACCCCAATGCCTGCATGCGATTCTCCGCAGAGCAGAGAATTGGCACCATTGGCGCGGTGCCGGTCGGGGGCCACTTTACGTGGCCGGCCCGCCGATTCGCGGGCTGGGATAAGCCGAGCGGCCGTCATGGAAACGCTGAGTCCCGCCGGCGACGTCCACACCTGCTCTCAGCCGGCGGGAACTCAGGGTGGAATGGTCGGGTGGCGGCCTGGGGGTGGGTGGGGGTGGGGAGGGTGCTCTGACCTCGGGGGGGGGCCTCCGATGCGGCCTGGCCCGTGATCGGGGCCCACCGATCGGCGGGCCGGTGTCTCTGGCTGGGGGACTCATTTCCTATGCCCTGGCTCCCGTAGTCCTGCGCCATGTTGCATCGAGGCCGACGCTTTGAAGGAAGCCAATGAGCATGCGCGCGTTGGCGCGGCGCCACTGCGCATGCGCGGATCCCGCGGTGCCCAGTTCGCGCCGGGATCGCCAGCTGGAGCAGCGCGAACCGCTCCAGCGACGTGCTGGCCCCCTGTAGGGGCCAGAATTAGTCCTGGCAGAAGCCCGTTCACACCGTTGGATAACGCGATGGTGTTTACGACGGCGTGGACACTCTGCCGCAGGATGGGAGAATCCTACCTACGCTTACCGCTCCAAAGAAATCCGATAGTTCCAGACCTTTTCCTCAAATGTTTAAAGCCCACAAGTCATGTTCCTGATACTTTGTTTTTGTTTGAAGACACTTGCACTTTTAAACATGCAGCTGCCTTTGCACAACCGCAGATGTGCAAAGTGTGTCCTGCTCCCGTTCTCCCGCCCGGTGAAAATGGGTTTCGGGATCGGGGGTGGAACTTACAGATTGTGAGCTGCAAAAACTCAGCTCTTCTGCTCTCTGCTTGGGTTTTCTTTCTTTAATTGACAATAGGCCCGCGAGTAGAAAGCATTCCTGGATTCAAGCACAAAGGTAGCATCCAGTCATAATGTGTAGGGTAAACTGAGACGCCAAGGGAACATTTTTCTGACCTGCCCGCTGCTGGGGACTTCCAGTCCCACCAAAGGTCAATGGAATTTTGGCTGGCCTGCCGCATCCCCCGTGGAATGTCCTATCATGACGGGGCCGGACATTGGGCCACACCGGAGCATAGTGGTTAGCACAATTGCTTCACAGCTCCAGGGTCCCAGGTTCGATTCCCGGTTTTGGTTACTGTCTGTGCGGAGTCTGCACGTTCTCCCTGTGTCTGCGTTAGGTTTCCTCCGGGTGCTCCGGTTTTCTCCCACAGTCCAAAGATGTGCAGGTTAGGTGGATTGGCCATGCTAAATTGCCCTTAGTGTCCAAAATTGTCCTGAGTGTTGGGTGGGGTTACTGGGTTATGGGGATAGGGTGGGGGTATGAGCTTGGGTAGGGTACTCTTTCCAAGAGCCGGTGCAGACTCGATGGGCCGAATGGCCTCCTTCTGCACTGTAAATTTTATGTATGTGTATGACACAACTCATTTATCTTTCTTAAAAGAGATATAAGTGGGACTTCTGGTGGTGGCCATGAAGTAAGTGGTCACACGAAAGGTAGTTCTCTCCTCAGACCTCCTTATTAGACCTTTAACCCCACCAAACTGGCAACAAAAGGGCAAACGTCCCCCAGATTAACCCCCTCACCCCAGCGCCCCCCACCCCCCGCCCCCATCCACCGCTGTAGTAACCAGGATGCCAACGAGCAGGCTGGTAAAACAGCAAGAGCAGGGAGAGGAAAACATTGACCCCTGAACAGGGAGACCTAAGTGGCAGCCAAGGATTGACCATGGTTGACCCTATGGGATCATCAAAGCTGACCCAGGCAACGAAGGAGACGCTGTTGGAGTTCATCACATCGGAACTCCAGAGGCACAGAGATACGATGAAAGAGGACCTCATTAGCGGTGGGGTCAGGATTAGAGGTCCCGTTGGCCCCTATAAAGGAAGCGATGGACAAAGTGGACTGGAGACTGGGGTCCCAAGAGGCAATGAACCGTCTATCCTTAAGAATCCTTATGTTTCAATGAGATCACCTCTCATTCTTCTAAATCCCAATGAATAGAGTCCCAACTTGTTTAACCTTTGCTCATAAGACAATCACTCCATACTGGGGATCAGCCTAGTGAACCTTCTTTGAACCACCCCCAGTGAAATAGCTTTTCTTAAATAAGGGGACCAAAACTGCTCACAGTACTCCAGATGTGGACTCACCAGTACCTTGTACAGTTGCAGCAAGACTTCCGGACTCTTATATTCCAACTTTCTTGAAATCAGAATCAACATTCCATAAGTCTTCCTGATTACCTGCTGTACCTGTGTACGAGCTTTCTGTGTTTCGGGCACAAGTACCCCCAAGTCCCTTTTTGTTGCAGCTTTCTGCAGTTTCTCCATTTAAGTAATACTCTGGGCTGGATTCTCCAGTCGCCGACACCGGAATCGCGTTCGACTGGAGAATCACAGTTCCCTCCATGTATGGACGACCTCAGGCAGCCACCCCCTGATGCTCCACCACCGCGACGGTGCGGAACACATGTGGTCTCATCCATCGGGAACTCAGCGTGGCGGTTGCGGACTCATGCAGCACCGCCACAGTTGGGGGAGGGCCGATCTGCGGGCGGTGGGGACATTATTCGGGGCTGGGGGCACTGTGATGGGACAGTCTGGGGCACGCCAGCCAGCCAAAAGGGGGGACTATTTCGCGGGCCGGGTCCGCATGCGGCCTCCGCCATGAAGCATGGCGCGGCCGCTGCACGCCGCCGGCGTGTGCATGCACGGCACTTCAACAAGGCCAACCTCAAGAGTGTACTGCCAAACTTCCACCAGCACATCTCCTGTCCCACCAGGGGCGACAACACTCTTGACCACTTCTACTCAAAAATCAAGGGCGCCTACCATTCCATCCCCCGACCGCACTTTGGGAAATCAGACCATAAGACGGTGCTCCTTCTCCCGGCATACAAGCAGAAACTCAAGCGGGAGAATCCAGCTAAGAAGGTTGTGCAGTGCTGGCCCGAGGAGACAGAAGAGCTCTTACGTGACTGCTTAGAGACAGTGGACTGGTCCATATTTAAGAACTCAGCGACCAACTTAAATGAGTATGCCACCACCGTCACAGACTTCATCAGCAAATGTGTGGACGACTGCGTGCCAAAGAAAGCAGTACGTGCGTTCCCCAACCGGAAACCATGGCTCAATCGCGAGATTGACTCCCTACTGAAGGACAGACCTGAGGCGTTCAAGGCAGACGACCCTGACCTATACAAGAAATCCAGGTACGACCTCCGCAAAGCCATCCGGAATGCCAAGAGAGAATATCAGACCAAGCTAGAGTCACAGACAGACTCTCGGCGGTTGTGGCAAGGACTAAACAACATAACGGGTTACAAAGCGAAGCCGAACAGTATCTCTGGCAGCAGCGCACCCCTCCCCGATGAACTCAATGCATTCTATGCCCGGTTCAAGCAGGTAACCAACAATCCGCTGTCGAGTGTCCCAGCAGCCCATAATTCACCCATACCCACCATCACAGCTTCCGAAGTCAGATTGGCCTTCCTGAAAGTGAACCCTCGAAAGGCGACGGGCCCAGACGGGATCCCTGGTCGTGCACTCAGAGCCTGCGCGGACCAGCTGGCAGAGGTATTCATGGACATCTTTAACCTGTCCCTACTCCACTCCGAGGTCCCCACCTGCTTCAAGAAGACCACCATCATACCGGTACCAAAGAAGAACCAGGCAACGTGCCTCAATGACTACCGACCAGTGGCCCTGACTTCAGTCGTAATGAAGTGCTTCGAGAGGTTGATCATGAAGCGCATCACCTCCGTACACCCAGAACGCCTTGATCCACTGCAATTCGCATACCGCTGCAACCGGTCCACATCAGACACCATTTCCCTGGCCCTACACTCATCCCTAGAGCATCTTGAAAACAAGGACTCCTACATTAGACTCCTATTTATTGACTACAGCTCCGCCTTCAACACCATAATCCCAGCCAAGCTCATATCAAAGCTCCAAAACCTAGGACTTGGCTTCCCACTCTGCAACTGGATCCTCGATTTTCTGACCAACAGACCACAATCAGTAAGAACAACAACACCTCCTCCACAATAGTCCTCAACACCGGTGCCCTGCAAGGCTGCGTACATAGCCCCCTACTCTACTCCCTGTACACACACGACTGCGTGGCAAAACTTGGTTCCAACTCCATCTACAAGTTTGCTGACGATACGACCATAGTGGGCCGGATCTCGAATAACGATGAGTCCGAATACAGGAGGGAGATAGAGAACCTAGTGGAGTGGTGCAGCGACAACAATCTCTCCCTCAATGCCAGCAAAACTAAAGAGCTGGTAATTGACTTCAGGAAGCAAAGTGCTGTACACACCCCTGTCAGCATCAACGGGGCCGAGGTGGAGATGGTTAGCAGTTTCAAATTCCTAGGGGTGCACATCTCCAAAAATTTGTCCTGGTCCACCCACGTCGACGCTACCACCAAGAAAGCACAACAGCGCCTATACTTCCTCAGGAAACTAAGGAAATTCGGCATGTCCACATTGACTCTTACCAACTTTTACAGGTGCACCATAGAAAGCATCCTATCAGGCTGCATCACAGCCTGGTATGGCAACTGCTCGGCCCAGGACCGCAAGAAACTTCAGAGAGTCGTGAACACTGCCCAGTCCATCACACAAACCTGCCTCCCATTCCATTGACTCCATCTACACCTCCCGCTGCCTGGGGAAAGCAGGCAGTATAATCAAAGATCCCTCCCACCCGGCTTACTCACTCTTCCAACTTCTTCCATCGGGCAGGAGATACAGAAGTCTGAAAGCACGCATGAACAGACTCAAAAGCAGCTTCTTCCCCACTGTCACCAGACTCCTAAATGACCCTCTTATGGACTGATTTCATTAACACTACACCCTGTATGCTTCATCCGATGCCAGTGCTTACGTAGTTACATTGTATATGTTGTGTTGCCCTATTATGTATTTTCTTTTATTCCCTTTTCTTCTCGTGTACTTAATGATCTGTTGAGCTGCTCGCAGAAAAATACTTTTCACTGTACCTCGGTACACGTGACAATAAAAGTTGTGGTCCCAGCTTAATAGCTCATGCCAATAAGCAAGTGATCCAGTGATCTGATTATGAATTTATATCAGTGATCATGTGCGGAAATCTCCGTCCCATTAGACCCGTTTTCTCGGGCGATGCGCCCCCGCCTGCAGAGGAATCCTGCATCCTGACAGCCGGCCAATGTGTTTCCCATTGTGGCCACCCCCACGCCATCGGGAAATCCATGGGTGCACTGCGCTGTGGTGAAGCCGAGGATCCCGCTGACGGAGAATCCCGCCCCATGCAAAAATGAAATTTTTTTTCCATGATAATGCCATATTAAGGCAATCATGTCGAATATGTGAGAAATATCTGTATGCACAGCAGGACTTTCTATTCCTTCCCACCTTTGTTAATTTGGAATACTTATCTTTACATATCTCTACTTTTCAGGCATCTGACATTGCACACAAGGTGTGAATGAGACAAAATGCAATTCCTTAATACATTCAAAAAAATTCTCTGGGTCAATAAAAAGAAGAAATAGAACATAGAATATAGAACAATACAGCGCAGTACAGGCCCTTCGGCCCACGATGTTGCACCAAAACAAAAGCCATCTAACCTACACTATGCCATTATCATCCATATGTTTATCCAATAAACTTTTAAATGCCCTCAATGTTGGCGAGTTCACTACTGTAGCAGGTAGGGCATTCCACGGCCTCACTACTCTTTGCGTAAAGAACCTACCTCTGACCTCTGTCCTATATCTATTACCCCTCAGTTTAAAGTTATGTCCCCTCGTGCCAGCCATTTCCATCCGCAGGAGAAGGCTCTCACTGTCCACCCTATCTAACCCCCTGATCATTTTGTATGCCTCTATTAAGTCTCCTCTTAACCTTCTTCTCTCCAACGAAAACAACCTCAAGTCCATCAGCCTTTCCTCATAAGATTTTCCCCCCATACCAGGCAACATCCTGGTAAATCTACTCTGCACCCGCTCCAAAGCCTCAACGTCCTTCCTATAATGCGGTGACCAGAACTGTACGCAATACTCCAAATGCGGCCGAACCAGAGTTCTGTACAGCTGCAACATGACCTCCTGACTCCGGAACTCAATCCCTCTACCAATAAAGGCCAACACTCCATAGGTCTTCTTCACAACCTTATCAACCTGGGTGGCAACTTTCAGGGATCTATGTACATGGACACCTAGATCCCTCTGCTCATCCACACTTTCAAGAACTTTACCATTAGCCAAATATTCCGCATTCCTGTTATTCCTTCCAAAGTGAATCACCTCACACTTCTCTACATTAAACTCCATTTGCCACCTCTCAGCCCAGCTCTGCAGCTTATCTATATCCCTCTGTAACCTGCTACATCCTTCCACACTATCGACAACACCACCGACTTTAGTATCGTCTGCAAATTTACTCACCCACCCTTCTGCGCCTTCCTCTAGGTCATTGATAAAAATGACAAACAGCAACGGCCCCAGAACAGATCCTTGTGGTACTCCACTTGTGACTGTACTCCATTCTGAACATTTCCCATCAACCACCACCCTCTGTCTTCTTTCAGCTAGCCAATTTCTGATCCACATCTCTAAATCACCCTCAATCCCCAGCCTCCGTATTTTCTGCAATAGCCTACCGTGGGGAACATTATCAAACTGTAAATTCTATGATAATCTATGATAAACGCTTTGCTGAAATCCATATACACCACATCAACTGCTCTACCCTCATCTACCTGTTCAGTCACCTTCTCAAAGAACTCAATAAGGTTTGTGAGGCATGACCTACCCTTCACAAAGCCATGCTGACTATATATTATTCCTATCTAGATGATTATAAATCTTGTCTCTTATAATCCCCTCCAAGACTTTACCCACTACAGACGTGAGGCTCACCGGTCTATAGTTGCCGGGGTTGTCTCTGCTCCCCTTTTTGAACAAAGGGACCACATTTGCTGTCCTCCAGTCCTCTGGCACTATTCCTGTAGCCAATGATGACATAAAAATCAAAGCCAAAGGTCCAGCAATCTCTTCCCTGGCCTCCCAGAGAATCCTAGGATAAATGCCATCAGGTCCCGGGGACTTATCTATTTTCAGCCTGTCCAGAATTGCCAACACCTCTTCCCTACGTACCTCAATGCCATCTATTCTATTAGACTGCGGCTCAGCATTCTCCTCCACAACATTATCTTTTTCCTGAGTGATTACTGACGAAAAATATTCATTTAGTATCTCGCCTATCTCTTCAGACTCCACACACAATTTCCCATCCCTGTCCTTGACTGGTCCTACTCTTTCCCTAGTCATTCGCTTATTCCTGACATACCTATAGAAAGCTTTTGGGTTTTCCTTGATCCTTCCTGCCAAATACTTCTCATGTCCCCTCCTTGCTCGTCTTAGCTCTCTCTTTAGATCCTTCCTCGCTACCTTGTAACTATCCATCGCCCCAACTGAAACTTCACACCTCATCTTCACATAGGCCTCCTTCTTCCTCTTAACAAGAGATTCCACTTCCTTGGTAAACCACGGTTCCCTCGCTCGACGCCTTCCTCCCTGCCTGACCGGTACATACTTATCAAGAACACGCAGTAGCTGATCCTTGAACAAGCCCCACTTATCCAATGTACCCAACACTTGCAGCCTACTTCTCCACCTTATCCCCCCCAAGTCACGTCTAATGGCATCATAATTGCCCTTCCCCCAGCTATAACTCTTGCCCTGCGGTGTATACTTATCCCTTTCCATCATTAACGTAAACGTCACCGAATTGTGGTCACTGTCCCCAAAGTGCTCTCCTACCTCCAAATCCAACACCTGGCCTGGTTCATTACCCAAAACCAAATCCAACGTGGCCTCGCCTCTTGTTGGCCTGTCAACATATTGTTTCAGGAAATCCTCCTGCACACACTGTACAAAAAACGACCCATCTATTGTACTCAAACTATATCTTTTCCAGTCAATATTTGGAAAGTTAAAGTCTCCCATAATAACTACCCTGTTACTTTCGCTCTTATCCAGAATCATCTTCGCCATCCTTTCCTCTACATCCCTAGAACTATTAGGAGGCCTATAAAAAACTCCCAACAGGGTGACCTCTCCTTTCCTGTTTCTAACTTCAGCCCATACTACCTCGGAAGAAGAGTCCCCATCTAGCATCCTCTCCGCCACCGTAATACTGCTCTTGACTAGCAGCGCCACACCTCCCCCACTTTTGCCTCCTTCTCTGAGCTTACTAAAACACCTAAACCCCGGAACCTGCAACATCCATTCCTGTCCCTGCTCTATCCATGTCTCCGAAATGGCCACAACATCGAAGTCCCAGGTACCAACCCATGCTGCCAGTTCCCCTACCTTGTTTCGTATACTCCTGGCATTGAAGTAGACACACTTCAAACCACCTACCTGAACACTGGTCCCCTCCTGCGACGTCAAATCTGTGCTCCTGACCTCTATACTCTCATTCTCCCTTAACCTAAAACTACAATCCAGGTTCCCATGCCCCTGCTGCATTAGTTTAAACCCCCCCAAAGAGCACTAACAAATCTCCCCCCCAGGATATTTGTGCCCCTCAGGTTCAGATGTAGACCATCCTGTCTGTAGAGGTCCCACCTTCCCCAGAAAGAGCCCCAGTTATCCAAAAATCTGAATCCCTCCCGCCTGCACCATCCCTGTAGCCACGTGTTTAAATGCTCTCTCTCCCTATTCCTCATCTCACTATCACGTGGCACGGGCAACAACCCAGAGATAACAACTCTGTTTGTTCTAGTTCTGAGCTTCCATCCTAGCTCCCTGAAAGCCTGCCTGACATCCTTGTCCCCTTTCCTACCTATGTCGTTAGTGCCAATGTGGACCACGATTTGGGGCTGCTCCCCCTCCCCCTAAGGACCCGGAAAACACGATCCGAGACATCACGTACCCTTGCACCTGGGAGGCAACATACCAAACGTGAGTCTCTCACGCTCCCACAAAATCTCCTATCTGTGCCCCTGACTATAGAGTCCCCAATTACTAATGCTCTGCTCCTCTCCCCCCTTCCCTTCTGAGCAACAGGGACAGACTCCGTGCCAGAGGCCCGTACCCCATGGCTTACCCCTGGTAAGTCGTCCCCCCCACAAGTATCCAAAGCGGTATACTTGTTTCTCAGGGGAACGACCGCAGGGGATCCCTGCACTGACTGCTTTTTCCCAGTCCCTCTTACAGTTACCCACCTATCTCCAATCTTTGGTGTAACTAATTCCCTGAAGCTGCTATCTATGACCCCTTCTGCCTCCCGAATGATCCGAAGTTCTTCCAACTCCAGCTCCAGTTCCCTAACTCGGTCTTGGAGGAGCTGGAGATGGCAGCACTTCCTGCAGGTAAAATCAGCAGGGACACTAACTGCATCCCTCACCTCAAACATCCTACAGGAGGAACATTGCACTCCCTTCCCTGCCATTCCTCTAACTTTCTACCAAGATCTGGCTAACAACTAAATTAAATTTTTTATAAAAAATAATAATAATATAATAAAATATGGTACTTACCTCAGACCAATGGGTTTTATTATTAGGTTAGAGGAGGAGGGCGGGTGGGAGACACTACATGTGTAGTGTCTCAGGTTTCCTCTCCACCAGAATTTATTGGTGAGGGTCTTCCCAGACGTCCGCGGGTCAACTTCCTGTTCCCGCCTAAAACACTAATTTTAAAAAAAAATTCTCAGCTCCTGCTGAAATTGACTAACCAGCCAGCTCCACTCCCGCCAAAATCGACTGGCCTGCCCCTGCAAAGATAAGTGCTTTTAAAGGACAGACTTACCTCCCAGCAGCCACTTCCGCACTGCTCCCGCTGAATCTGACTCACCAGCTGATTCTCCCGCCGAAATCGACTGGCCTGCCCCTGCAAAGACAAGTGCTTTTAAAGGACAGACTTACCTCCCAGCAGCCACTTCCGCACTGCTCCCGCTGAAACTGACTCACCAGCTGATTCTCCCACCGAAATCGACTGGCCTGCCCCTGCAAAGACAAGTGCTTTTAAAGGACAGACTTACCTCCCAGCAGCCACTTCCGCACTGCTCCTGCTGAAACTGACTCACCAGCTGATTCTCCCGCCGAAATCGACTGGCCTGCCCCTGCAAAGACAAGTGCTTTTAAAGGACAGACTTACCTCCCAGCAGCCACTTCCGCACTGCTCCCGCTGAAACTGACTCACCAGCTGTTCTCACGCCGAAATCGACTGGCCTGCCCCTGCAAAGACAAGTGCTTTTAAAGGACAGACTTACCTCCCAGCAGCCACTTCCGCACTGCTCCCGCTGAAACTGACTCACCAGCTGATTCTCCCACCGAAATCGACTGGCCTGCCCCTGCAAAGACAAGTGCTTTTAAAGGACAGACTTACCTCCCAGCAGCCACTTCCGCACTGCTCCTGCTGAAACTGACTCACCAGCTGATTCTCCCGCCGAAATCGACTGGCCTGCCCCTGCAAAGACAAGTGCTTTTAAAGGACAGACTTACCTCCCAGCAGCCACTTCCGCACTGCTCCCGCTGAAACTGACTCACCAGCTGTTCTCACGCCGAAATCGACTGGCCTGCCCCTGCAAAGACAAGTGCTTTTAAAGGACAGACTTACCTCCCAGCAGCCACTTCCGCACTGCTCCCGCTGAAACTGACTCACCAGCTGATTCACAAGTTTCCTGTGATAGGAATAACCTGTGTTTCCACTTGTATATGAGTCCAAAACTAGAGGGCATAAATATAAGTGTAACCCCAATGGAGATCCCAGGATCAGGACAATACGATTTCCCATAACCTCCCCAGAATATGAACTTCCCCTTTAGAAGGGGGGGGGGGAAGAGAGAGAGGGAGAGAGAGAGAGAGAGAGAGAGAGGCTGAGGCTTCCCCTCTACAAGGAGAGCTCCAGCTGTACAAAAACCCCGGCCTAGTTGCAGTTCGGGGAAGGAGGCCCTTAGGGGAGTGAAGGAGTATGAGAATTGTATTGAAATAAACCTTGTTCATAATTTCTACTATCGCCTATACCTTCTACTTCTCGCGGATTCAACAATAGGATCGTTAATAAAGCTAACAAGTAATTCAGTGGAAATGTCTCCACTCAGAGAGTGGGCTGAATGTGGAACTTGCTTCCTTATATGGAATAGACAAGATGAACGACAGGTATACATAGAAACATACTTGGAAATAGAAGCAGGAGCCTGCTCCGCCATTCATTATAGTCATGGCTGATCATCAAGTTCAATACCCGAATCCAGCCTTCCCCAATTATCCCTTGATCCCTTTAGACCCAAGAGCTGTATATAACTCCTTCTTTAAATTGCACAATGTTTTGGCCTCAACTACATTTGTGAATGCGAATTCCACTCTCTGGGTGAAAGAATTTCTCCTCATCTCAGCTCTGAAAGGTTAACCCCTCATCCTCAAACATGACCCCTAGTTCTGGCCTCCCGCACTATCAGGAACATTCTTTTTCAATCTACTCTGTCTAATCCTGTTGGAATTTTATAAGTTTCTATGAGATCCCCCTCACTCTTCGAAACTCCAATGAACATAATCCTAATCGACTATGTCTCTCCTCATATGACAGTCCCACCATCCCAGGAATCAGCCTGGTGAACCTTCGCTGCACTCCCTCTATAGCACGAACATCCTTCCTCAGATAAGGACACCAAAATAGCACATAATACTCCAGGTGTGGCCTCACCAATGCCCTGTACAATTGCAGTAAAACATCTCTATTCCTGTACTCAAATTCTCTCGCTGTGAAGGCCAACATACCATTTGCTTCTTTACTGCCTGCTGTACCTATTTAAGGAGAAACTAGATAAATAAACAGCACGGTAGCACAAGTGACTAGCACTGTGGCTTCACAGCACCAGGGTCCCAGGTTCGATTCCCCGCTGGGTCACTGTCTGTGCGGAGTCAGCACATTCTCTCCGTGTCTGCGTGGGTTTCCTCCGGGTGCTCCAGTTTCTTCCCACAGTCCAAAGACATGCAGGTTAGGTGGATTGGCCATGCTAAATTGCCCTTAGTGTCCAAAAGGTGAGGAGGGGTTATTGGGTTACGGGGATAGGGTGGAAGTGAGGGCTCGAGTGGGTCGGTGCAGGCTCGATGGGCCGAATGGCTTCCTTCTGCACTGTATGTTCTATGTTCTAAGTGAGGGCAAAAGAAACAAAAGGATATGCCAACAGGGTAAGATGAAGTTAGGAGGGTGGAAACACCAGCATGGGTCTGTTAGGCAGAATGACCAGTTTCTGTCCATGTAATTGTATGTAGGGAATACTGTGGTTCAGTAGCAGAATCGAGCACAGCAAACTGCAGATGAGGGTGCTGCCGGAGCAGCCAAATATTTATTGGCCACTCTCTCAAGACCGGAGTTTTGTAGCTAAAATGAAAAGAAAAAGATTACAATCCATACATTTTCCAATCACTCATACCTTTTATCTGAGACGATGGGGACACGCCATCCTTTGATTTGACTGAGTTCCGTGTCAGACACCTCAATCTGAAGGGGAAGGCGAGGCACCCAAACAGTGATTTCCAGCGGCGCACTCAAATGCTCATAAGTAAAATTGACAATGGCATTCACTTTGCCCCTCATCTCCTTGCCGTTCACTAAGACATAGTCACATCTGTCAGAAACCTGTGACAAAGGGGAAAAACCTAATCAGAACAGCAGCATCGAGATGAAAATGTCACTTTACACAAGACAGGTACAGACACTCCGCTGAAAGATCCTACGCTCAAAACGGAGTGCATGAATAATCTATTCAAACCCCAAAGCTCCTTAATAAATTACTTTCATCATTACGTGAGAGAAAAAGGTTGAGTGAAATGGCTGCACGATCTTTTTGAGTGAAAGCAAATGATTTTGAGAAATTCAAGATTTAGTCAAGTTATAACTTAATATGTGTCATAATGTAAGCTGTCCCAGAGGTAATTATAAATAAGGACTTGAGAAAGGACTGTCACCTTTTGATATATTGAGTTACAATGTAAAATTGGAATTTCGATCTCAGGAAATCTTTTTTTAGTTGTTCACAGGATTTGGGCTTTGCTGGCTAGGTCGACATTTATTGCCCATCCCTAATTGCCCTTGAGCAGGTGGTGGTCATATGCTTTCTTGAACCGCTGCACTCCATGTGATGTAGGTACACCCACAGTGCTGTTAGGGAGGGATTTCCGGGCTTTTGACTCAGCAATGGTGAACAAATAGCAATGTAGTTCCAAGTAAGGATGGCGTGTAGCTTAATAATAATAATAATAATCTTTATTGTCACAAGTAGGCTTACATTAACACTGCAATGAAGTTACTGTGAAAATCCCCCAGTCGCCATATTCCGGCGCCTGTTCGGGTACACGGAGGAAGAATTCAGAATGTCCAAATTACCTAACAGCACGTCTTTCGGGACCTGAGGGAGGAAACTGGAGCAACCAGAAGAAACCCACGCAGACACAGAAGAACGTGCAGATTCCGCACAAACAGTGACCCAAGCCGGGAATGGAACCTGGGACCCTGGCGCTGTGAAGGAACAGTGATAACCACTGTGCTATCATGCGCGGAACTTGCAGGTGGTGGTGCTCCCACAAATCTGCTGCTCTTGTCCTTCTAGATGGTAGAGGTTGGGGTTTAGAAGGTGCTGTAGTAGGAGCCTTGGTGAGTTGCCACAATGCAACTTGTAAATGGCATACACTACTGCTACTGTGAGTCGGAAGGGAGTGAATGTTGAAGGTGGTGGATGGGGGCCAATCAAACAGGCTACTTTATCCTGGATGGTGTCAAGCTTCTTGAGTGCTGCTGGAGCTGCACTCATCCACGCAAGTGGATAGTATTCCATCACACTCCTGACCTGTGCCTATCAGATGGTGGACAGGCTTTGGGAAACCATAAGGTGAGTTCCTCGTTGCAGAATTCCCAGACTCGGGCCTTCTCAATGACAGCTACTTACACCATCCCAGAATGCTGTGCCACTTTATAAACCAAATAAGGATCAGCTTATTCAATGATATTTGTTGGAATAATATCTGAATCAATGTAACCAGCTCTACTTTCAATCACATAAACATGTCTTCAGTGTGCATTTAAACCAACTCTTCTAGACGACATGGTTAGGACCTTATGTCTCAACTGAAACTCTCACTGCGCCACACGATACAGCATTCTAATAACATACTCAGAGCAACTTAAAACTCAACACACATAATTGGCAAGAAACAAAATAAACACATTATTAACTCGTGAAAAAAAACAAAAACACCGGGGCCGGGATTCTCCGGTCCCCCAGTCGCGTGTTTCTCAGCGATGCGCTGTTCGCTGGCGGCGGGATTCTCTATTCCTGTAGCTCGTCAATGGGATTTCCATACAATTTCAACCCAGAAGAATACAAAGAAGCAAAGTAAAAGAAACAAAGAGTGGAGTTTAGGGTCAAGACATTGTTGTTCATTCACAATATGGAGTAGGTGGAATCCTATAATTCCCCATTTAGTAAATAGCCAGTGTTAACTACTCCATCAGGACGAGGTGTTGAGGTAGGAGGAAGAAGTTTCAGAGCAGTCATCACAAAGCAGCACACTCACTCACCCTCTCGCAGAAATTCAAATGGAAACAAGCCACCAAAGTGGATATTTTCAGAAAGCTTAAATTGAACAAGGCTTCTGTTCTAGTGTGCAAGTTACTCATAAGCACTCTTGTAGTTACACAACAGACTGGCAATATAGTCTACCTATCCATATGATTAGAGATAGGTCCAGTTCTGCCGCCCCCACGATTTTTGTCATCCCCACTAGTGCATTGCCTCTTTGGCCATGGTTGCTGTCCCTAAAAAATGCTGATGACAGGTGATTGATTTTCCAGGATTGCGGATGCTCTTGTGTTTGCACTTGAAGTCGGGAGTGAGTTGATTTTTAAGTCACTGTAGAGTTATACATAGTTCTCCCACAATCATTAAATCTCTTTTCTATAGGCATTCTATTCTGTATTACATCCTTGTTTCTAAAATGACGGCTATTACGGAGTTATAATTTAAGCAATTATAGATGTGAAGAATTCTATAAGCAGTTTAGCCATTGCTGTTACACAATATTGTGCTTTAGTCAATATTTCATTCTTGTTCTTAGTCAGCCATTTAAAATATTCGACTGCTATCTTCCCCTGAGGCAGGGTAAGAGAGACAATAAGAACACACGCCGTCAGATCAGAATCCAGGACTGTCAATAACATTTTGAGATTCAGCTTCATACCTGAATAATCACAAGTAAGCAACCCATTTAAAGGCTTTAACAGATGTCGGACTATGTAAAGATTTAGATCAAACACACTTCAGCTGACAGTGCATGGATTGAACTGTATGTTATTTGACCTGAACAGCTCTGAGTTTGGTCTGTAGAAGCATGTGTTCTTACTGTTTACTTGCAGCTGATATATGTACAGTCTAGCATGGGAAAGACAGACTGGAGGAGGAATTACTTTGGCAATGACAGGAGAGAACATTTTAATGGGAAAGCCAAACTATCGTACTGAGGCACGATCAATTGAACAAAGACTAGAGTTGGATAAAACCGAGGCTTTATTGCTCTAAGATTGTGGCCTCCCACAGCAGCTGGCGAAATGGCTGCTGAATGGAGGACACGCTTATTTATACTCCACCTACTGGGTGGGGCCAGCAGGCAGGGACTACCAGCGAACCTGTAGTACAGGTCCTACCTTACATCACCTAATACAGGTGCAACAGTGGTTTACCACACGTACATCATTATTTTGATGATATGCGACTAAGAAATAGGAACACATGATGAATGTTGGCCTATGTGTTCTTGCATGAGAGCTGGGATACACATAAGATGGGTGTATTCTTACAAAAGATTTCTAAGTATGGTCTCTGGTGGGAAACGAGGTGTGATTCTCATCGGGTGGCTTGGCGCATTCCAGATTACAATTAACCCATGCTTAGAATTTTTTTGGGAGATTGGGGTGAACTGCGGCCAGAATGAGGGGAGTGGGATCTGAAGAGACTGGCAGATCCGGCTCTTCGCATTTTTAAAAGGGCTCTCGATCTCAGCACCTTCCCCCACTTTCTCACGAGCAAAGAATCCCCCCCCTCCCCAATCGCCGGCATCAGGCACCACCCCGAATTGCTGGTACCAGCGTGCACCCCCCCCCCCCCCCCGGGTGAATGACACCCTGCTACAAGGTCGACAAATCCCCCCCTTTCAGGCCCCTCCCACATCACCCCCCCCCCCCCCCCCCGGGGTAAGGCGCTGCCCCCTTCGGTCCTCCCAGTCAGTCTCAGCTGCTCGACATTGCTCCCTAGCACCCTGGCAGTGCAAATCTGGTTGCCACTGCTAGGGGTTTAGCCCATGCCCCTGGCCATCAGGGGGCTACAATGGCCTCCGAGCCCCCCGATTTGGTCATCACCTCTGATCTCTTACGCCGGAGGGTGGGATTAAGTATTCTTATCCCTGAATAGCTTGCTAGTCACAAAAGGGCCTGCAAATGTATCAGGCAGGGCTATCACAACTACAATAGAACAAGTGAAAGTGCTCTCTTCAAGTATTGGCACCATTGTCTTGTTTTTCTTGTTACTTCTTTTGCCAATAGCCCACAATGTTGAAGAATCTTAAAGCCAAAGACCTTTTCATAGTTACAAATCTCTTTTATCAGATATCACTGTTTTTATATTTGTTAAGGTTATCTATGATAGAGTTATAGAAGTTTACAGCAGGAAAGAAAACCACTGAAGCTGTCATGTGTCTGTGACTCACTGCAGGAGCAATCCAAAACTCAGCTCACAATCCGACCATCTCCCACAACCTGTTATTTTTCTCTGCTAGAAATACTTATCCAATTTTCCTCTAAAAGATTCAGCGGTGTCTCACCCACTATCTGTGACAAAGTACTGCATACTCCATCACCCATCTGTACAAAGATGTATCTCCTAATTGTTCAATTTTCCACAGCTGTAGTTACATTGCAAAGTGAAAATTTTACTCCGAGTCAGGTTTTGTACTAGCAAGCTGAACAAATAAGAACACTTCAAAGTAAGTGAGTAACACAGAAGCAATTACTTTAACTTTGTCTTCCTTGATCAGCTATTCTCATTTATGAGTTACAGTGGCATTACGTCGATTTGGAATTGGCTGTATGGGGAACACAATGGGGTTTTTAAGAGATACAAAGTACCTTCTTTTTTAAAAAAAAAAGTGAGGCAGTTTTCAAATAAATATTTTCCAAAATATTTCAGATTGTTTCCCCTCTATTCTCCCCTCAACATGTTCAGAAGGAGGAAACAGCTGGAATGTCCTTCCCAAGCAATATACCACACTGTGGAGGATAATGGACAAGGAAAAGGAGTACGGAAGCAAGAGGCTGTGGGAGTGAGCTGAAGGCAAAGAAAGTGAAGGCACTGACACCTATTTGGTTGGGATGCTAACTTCAGAGGGTAAACCTGAATAAGTCAGATGAAAACAGTGTTAACAATCTTTTGACTTGAGGGTTGAATGCTGCCCAAACTGACCCCCTTGTAAAGGTGTCCAAATCAATCTTTATTATTGTATATAGCAATGGAGTTACTACCTTTCCAGAGGTATGGAGGAAATATGTTTACCCAGCGGCGGGCAGGAGAAAGTCTGGTCAGCAGAGATCACATTAGTCACTCTGCAGCAATTTACAGCAAGGCTTCCACCCCAGGCAGCACGGTGGTGCAGTGGTTAGCACAGCTGCCTCACGGCACCGAGGACCCGGGTTTGAACCCGGCCAAGGGTCACTGTCCATGTGGAGTTTGCACATTCTCCCTGTGTTTGCGTGGGTTTCGCCCCCACAACCCAAAGATGTGCAGGCTAGGTGGATTGACCACGCTAAATTGCCCCTTAATTGGGAAAAAATTAATTGGGTACTCTAAATTTATTTTTAAAAATGCTTCCACCCCTATCTTGGGAGGAAGTCCCCCATTATTGAGCTGCCAGCCAATTAAATGCAGCGGTGATAGCTGCGAGTGGTAGCCACTGCTGGGACTACAGCCCATCCCACCATGTTGAGGAGGCCTAGGTAAGACCAGTGAGTGGGTGAGGAGGAACAGGTTTAAGATGCCAACCAACGTTTTAAGCTTGAAGAGGAGGTGGAGGTGAACTGGGGTGTACGTCTGATAGGTCCAGAGAGCCCACAAGGTAGGTCACACCTCCTCCTGCCTGAAACAGACCGCACAGCTGAGGCTGCATGGCTTCCTGCATGGCATCGCCCACTCAGAGCACGAGTAAAATACACGTGGTGGCGGGATGGGACACTTAAGTGGCCATTCATTGGTTGGCCTCAAAAGACCCAAGGACAGGCGCTTCCCTCCCATTCTGTAAAATTTCAGACACATAGGGTGTAGCGCACAAAGACTCCGAGAGACGAATAGAGTGAAGTCGATGAGGCTTTATTAAGCGTGACTGTTCCCCCGCAGTTCAATAGTAGACTGCCTGCGGGGGAGGACTCCTGGTTCTTATACTCCGCCTTCAGGGCGGAGCTAGAGGTCAACGGCCAACCAGGACCCGGGATCTGTCAGCCAATGACATCACGGCTTCACAGTCCCACATGACCCCTAATGCATACTACCACATAGGGTATTGGCAGATTGGCAACAGGAAGGGCACTGATAAGACCATAAGATATAGAAGCAGAATTAGGCTACTCGGCCCATCGAGTCTGCTCCGCCATTCAATCATGGCTGATATTTTTCTCATCCCCATTCTCCTGCCTTCTCCCCATATCCCTGATCCTCTTATTAGTCAAGAACCTATCTATCTCTGTCAGTGATTTGGCCTCCACAGCCTTCTGCGACAAAGAGTTCCACAGATTCCCCACCCTCTGGCTGAAGAAATTCCTCCTCATCTCAGTTTTAAAGGATCGTAGCTTCAGTCTGAGGATTTTACATGCCCTTCGAGCCCACCACCATCATAGCCTGTGATGAGAGTATGTAAAATACAGCCCCTGGGCAGTGAGGGAAATTAGAAAGCAATTGAATTTTCAAATCTAAGCCGACTTTCACAAAAACAGATTTTTATTTTTTCGGAGTGAAATCAGGAAGCACTTCTTTGCACAAAGGGATTGAATTGGATTGGATTTGTTCATTGTCACATGTACCGTGGTACAGTGAAAAGTATTGTTCTGCGTACAGTTCAGATAGATCATTCCGTACATGACAGAAAATACATAATAGGGCAAACATAAAATACGCAATGTAAATATATAGACACATGCTTTGGGTGAAGCATACAGGAGTGTAGTACTACTCAGTAGAGAAGATGTGTGAAGAGATCAGATCAGTCCATAAGAGAGTCTAGTAACAGCGGGGAATAAACTGTTTTTGAATCTGTTTGTGCGTGTTCTCAGACTTTTGTATCTC
Organism: Scyliorhinus torazame; assembly: GCF_047496885.1. NCBI lineage: Eukaryota > Metazoa > Chordata > Chondrichthyes > Carcharhiniformes > Scyliorhinidae > Scyliorhinus > Scyliorhinus torazame. The sequence goes on from NC_092707.1 coordinate 62,654,420, forward strand.
CTGCCCGATGGAGGAAATTGAATAGTGAATAAAATGGGTGGGAGGAGTCTTTGATTATGCTGCCTACTTCCCCAAGGCAGCAGGAGATGTAGACAGAGTCAATGGATGGGAGGTGGGTGTATGTGATGGACTGGGCTGTGTTCATGACTCTGTAGTTTCTTACGGTCTTTGGCTGAGCAGTGCCATACTAGGCTGTGATGCAGCCAGGTAGGATGCTTTCTATGGTGCATCGGTAAAAGTTGGTAAGAGTCAAAGGTATAGGCCCTATTGTGCTTTCTTGGTCGTAGCGATGACGTGGGTGGTCCAGGAAAGATTGTTGCTGATGTGCACACCTAGGAATTGAAGCTGTCGACAATCTCCACCTCGGCCCCGTTGATGCAGACAGGGGTGTATATGATACTTTGCTTCCTGAAGTCAATGATCAGCTCCTTAGTTTTGCTGACATTTGAGGGAGAGATTGTTGTCGTTGCACCACTCTACTAGGTTCTCTACCTCCCTCCTGTATTCTGACTCATTGATGTTCGTGATCCGACCCACTACGGTTGTGTCATCAGCAAACTTGTAGATGGAGTTGGAGTCAAATTTTGCCACGCAGTCATGGGTGTACAGGGTGGTGAAAAGTCTAGTATTTTCTCACCAAGTGCTTGTGGTTTTTCGGACATTTGATGAGAGCTGAGAAGCTACAGTAATTTCGTTGAGAGGGCAAAGTGGAGGGCAGCAGAAAGAGGGGCCAAGCTCAGGGGTAGTTGGTGAAGTGGGTGCAGATAAACTAGAGTGGATCTGCGCAAAGAGAATTTAGCATGAATTAATCCTCAGCTATTATACTGTTCTGCTTGTTTGGCTCTGAAATACTTCAATATTACAATGGTTTGCAGCTCTTTATGCCTTGTTGTCAGCAAAGATTGAAACTTTGGGTCAGAGCTAATTCCCCATTACCAAAAGTCGCTCACTCTACATCTGGATAATTGATTTATTTTTTAGAAGTTTCTGTGAATTGCTTGTTATGTCAACGGGACATTGACATAGATTTGCCATCCTTGATTGATGTTCTTATGCTCAGAATGCGTTGTCAGGATTTCCAGCACAATTTTATTTATAGGTCAAAATTATATTGAAAATGAAGTTTAAACCTGCAAAGGAAACGCGAATGTGGCTCAGACGATGTGATCAACACATCACATGTGATATCAGAGGAATGAAATTAACATTGCCAATACAGACTGTTCCAACAATTTCCCTTCTGCTGAAAACCCCCAAGTTCAAGTGAAACACCTTAGGGGGCAATGCAGTAAGTTTTATGGGGTTTTTCGATCAAATTTCAGATATTTTGCTTGTATAATCCAGCCACACAAACCACTGTGTACACACCAAAAATAACACTGAATCAAAAGAAAACTTAATACAGGAATTCTGTAACAATTGGAAGTGCAGATGCATGAAAATCTTAAGAAGGACAATAGCTTTCCGTGAATGGGAATGCAGTTAAAGAAATTTGCTCAGACCTGTGTTTGTGAAAAGCACCTGTGAGTCAACACACATTGAGTAACAGGCAACACTGTGCACTATAAGTCAAATACAACATTTACAAACTGTATTTCTGTCTTTTGCCAGATTATCAGTTGAAATAATTCAAAGAGCAAAATGTGAATCTGAGATGATCTGATGAACACATTGGGGAGCTATGTTCATTACCCTCTCCTCCCCATCAGGGATAAGTGGTCAGGGAGAGTGGGGGAGACCACCCATGATCCCAATGGCTGCCCCATAGCAATTTAATGTTGGGAGCATCATTGATTGTTTTAATGTGGGCTTCAGCCTCTCTATCTAGGATACCTGCCAGCCAGTTGGATGGCCAACAGTGCTGTAGTCCCAGCAGTGTGAGCCAGGAGCTGTGGCACATTGGGGAGCCCAAATAGATTTGGGGGTCAGGGGCCTCGGCGAGGGAGAATTAGGGGTTGAAGGGCCAGTTCAAGAAGCTGTGGGGGTTGACCGGTGGGGATCGGGGCGGGGCTGCGGGGGTACATGCTTCTGATGGGCACAGGGGACACACAAAGTATATCCTATCTCTTACCTGACACCGGCATGTGCAGCTGAAGCTTCCAGGCTTCCCACATATCATGGACATCCTCCCACTGTGGATAAGATACAGGTGGGGGGGATGAAACTACAAAGTGACCATTTAGGGTGCGATTCACTCAAATAGGAACAAAGCCCCAGAGGGAACGCATTTGTCCACGTGGTTCCGAGCGCTCGGAGTGCCGAGGAACACATGGCTATACAACACAACCCCCGTTGTGTGGGGCCTCAACGGGGAATGCACAGCCAAGGCCACACATAGCCCCATTTTCTACAGAGGGGAGCTCCGCTGGCCAGAACTCCTCAGTGTAGCGAGAGATTGGGATGCCAATTCCAATCTCCGAGACCCCTGAAGTGATCCTCGGCCTCCCTTCCAGCCCGAACACACTATGGAAGGGTTCCCGGTCCTCCACGTACCCCCTCCCCCACACCCAAGCAGGGCACACCCAGCCCAATCACACGCATGCTGAAAATGCCAGCTGGCAATGCCACCCTGGCACCCAGGTGGCACTGCCAGGTTGCTTGGCTGGCACAGACAGGGTGCCCAGGGGGCACCAGTGCCGAGGCATAACCCAACCCAAAGGCATGCAGCTAGAGGCCACTGTTCGATTGGGAGACCCTCACGAATGCCGTTCCGTCTGATTACCGTTTGAGGAGAGCCTCAAGGCCCGAGGCCTCTGAGGCATAGGGGATGAATCCCAAAGCCTCAGGTACCTCAGAAATGTGCACATTAAAATCAGACTAGCTGTCTCGCTGTAATATGCAGATTTGCCAAAAAGTGATCCCACCACAATGGGCAGGATATACATCGCAACTTCTCATGAGATCGCGTTGGATCTCGCGTGGCGCTGCCAGCCGGGTAGATCCCGGGAGCAGGCTCTCCCAGCTTTTATCGGCCACGCTGCGCCGCGGGGAGCTGCTTTTCTGGTGCAGCGTGGCCATTGGATCGTGCCCATAATGTTATGCGGCCTTAATAATCCCCTGGCCATCACGCCTTCCTTGCCCCCTGTAAAATTTGACATAACTCATGGTTGGGCAGGTCGATCTGGCAGACCACCCGTTGCATTTTACAAATCCCCTGCCTTCCAGCACATCAGCGGGGAGTGTAAAATCCAACTCATTACATTTTACATCAGAGGAATGAAATTTTGTCAAACTAATTAAAACAAAAACAACCTAAATATCTATATACTACAAATCTTCTCTACTGAGAGTTACCGTAGCGGAATACGTCAATTTATTATCCTCACAGAAAGCCCTGTTAATCCCAATTTGTTTTATCAAGAGATGATTTAAGCCCGAATTGAAGATTAAACTGACAAATCCTCATTTTGGCAACACTAAAAACAACAATGGGAAACCGAATGTGGTTGTACAGCCTGGTTCCACTGTACCTCTTTTCTATTCCCCGTGCAGATCCCCCCATGGATTTATTAGAATCCCCTGAGAGATTCATGTTCTGCTAAATTAAGTGGTGTATGCAAGTGTGTGTTATGTACATGTTTTAAAGTGGATGAGGTCCAGTGACTGCTGAATTTCAAATTTTGTTCATCAGGTGACACTGTTACGAAACCAAAGTCCGCACTGATGAAGAACCAAGTTTATGCAGCAGCTTTAGTGAATTGTGCACTTCATGTGCAACGCAAATGGTTTATTCTTTGCACAGGATAAACTTATGGAAGTGAAATGCGCTTTGTCTTAAGTATGAAATGTTGTGGCTATTTCACGTGCCATGGCAGCTGAAGAGTTTTGGGGGTTAGATTTCTAAAGGTGTTGCCACAGAGGTTACTCAGGGCAATTGGGAGAACTTGTCCACGTAAATCAATGGCACGTTACGTGGTAAGGGCACTGCATTTGCAAGCACGTCAAGGAGGGATTGAAATAATTGCCAGTTTAAAAATTGATCTTCTCAATCTGTTCTCGCATTCTGGCAGCTAATTAACAGTATATTCTGGAGCATTGCAATATAGTCAATGAAAGAAGTCAATCCTTCCGAAATATGTACTTGCAGTGTCCGAAATTTCATTCGCCTGAGCGAAGTGGATTTAGCCAAGAGAAGAACATGACATTAATGTGGGGAATAACATATTTGATGATCCCTGATTCACTATCAAGAAGCAGAATGCAGCTGGGCCGCACCTTGTCAACAGTAACGTTACATTTTCTTCATTCAAAGTGGGCATAACAGGAAATGCTTTACCACAAATGCAGTTGGAGGGGTGGCGCAGTGGTTAGCCCTGCTGCCTCATGGCGCCAAGGACCCGGGTTCGATCCCAGCCCCGGGTCATTGTCCATGTGCAGTTTGCACATTTTTCCTGTGTCTGGGTGGGTCTCACCCCCCCAACCCAAAGCTGTGCAGGGTGGGGGAATTGACCACGCTAAATTGTCCCTTAATTGGAAAAAGGAATTGGTACTCCAAAATTTATATTAAAAAAATGCAAATGGATAGGTGTTGTCAAACGTGAACAGTTGGTGCAAACTTCGAACGTGGTGAAGGCACAAGGCGGGATGCTAAAAGGGGTGGAGGAGGCCTTCTTGAGGCACGACAATTGGTTTGCCTCAGCGGAGGCAGAGTTGCTGATGTGGCGGAAAGCAATAAAGGCCTGAGACTTAATGTGGAGGACCTCGAGAATATGTCTCGGCGGTCAAACCTCAGGTTTTTGGGGTGACCAGAGGGAGCAGAGGCTTGAAGTCGACCCAGTATTTCTCGATGGGTGGGATGGGATGAAGTATTCTCCCCTCCAGAATTGGACAGAACACATCGAGTGCTCAGGCAAAAGACCCAATGAGCCACCGTGGGCAGTGATAATCCGTTTCCACAATTGTGGAGTGGACGTAAAGGATTCAGAATATTGACTGCGACGGAAATATATCAGATATTAGGACTGAATTGGCAAAGAGGTGTACAGCCATCAATAGGGCGAAGGCGGTGTTTTATAATAGGAGCGTGAGGTTTGGAGTGGTGAACCCGCCACGTCTATGGGTTACAATGGATTCAAAGGATCACTTTTTGACACGGCGGAGCAAGCAGAGGCCTTCATCTGAGAGAGGACGTTGGGGCCTCTGTGAAGAGGACTATTTTTGACTCGGTGTATGAAGGGGGGTGTATGTATGATGTTTGTATGATGTAGATATGTTGCTGTTTTTACCACTGTTTCACTTTTGCTCTGTTGTGTTCCTTTGTTTTCTTTTCCCTTCAAGGGGAGAGTCGTTTGTTGATCTTGTTGGGATTTGGATACAGTGGGGGGAAGAGAAGGGACATATTGGCTGTTGTCTGAGGGGATATGTTAGGGGAACCTTGTATGGGAGCCATTTTGCTAGCGATGTGGAGAGGGGAGACTAGCAAAGAGGAGCTGAGTGGGGGGAGAGGCTGTGGCCTGTTGGGCCAGGTTGGGAGGGGTGCAATTAATCTAGCTATAGTTTTGTGGTTGTGTGGTGGGGGGGATGGGAAGGATGTGGCGTCGGGCAGTCTGTGGGCCTGGACGGGGAGGAGCGAGCAATGGTGGGGGGGAACTAACGGTGACCAGGGACTTTTCTTTGTCTTACCCTGCTGATAGGGCTGGCAGTTGTCCTAGATAGGCCTGGAATTTAGGTAGGGAGATTGTACTACTGTGCAAATGTCAGACTGAGGGGTGCGGGGGCATGAGAGACCCCCAACAAGGTTGATCACCAGGAATATGCAGGGCTCGGGGGGGGGGGGGGGGGGGGGCTGTGAAGAGAGCAAGTGTTTTTTCCCATTTAAAATGGCTGGCGGCCGATGTGGTATTCCTACAGGAAACTCACCTACAGGTGTGGGACCAGATCAGGTTGCCTACAGCTTGGGTAAGTCAGGTTTTTACTCACGGTTTGACAGCAGGGCATGGGGGCGGGGGTGGCAATTCTGATTAACAAGAATGTCCATTTTCAGGCGGCTCTGGTGGTGGCGGATCCAGGTGGGTCGGTATGTGATAGTCACCGGTACATTGGAGGGGGGGCCCATTTGCCAACCTGTTTGAGGACCTGTCGGTAGCCAACAGCTAATGGAGTGAAGGGAGGGGGGCCCACAAAGAGACCACAAAAGGGGCGAGGGGGGGGGTGGAGTGTGGCGAGGGGGCGATAGGGAGGGGGCAGAAAATAGGGAGGCACATACGCCGGTCACACCAGTGGCCCCCTCCCCCGACCAGAAGTTTGCAAATACAGGCAGCCGACTAGGATTGATTTATCACTATGTGCCACAATGCGACTTTGCTATGATAATGAAAAGACAATAAAAGAAGAAACATTCGGTATTAAAAAAATGAAAAAGGGAAGGGGATTTAAAAAGAGCGGGAGCTGCGAGTCGAGCGGAGATTTAAAACGAGCAGGAGCTGAGAGTCGGAGCAGAGATTTAAAAAGCACGGGAGCTGCGAGTCGGAACGGAGATTTAAAAAGAGCAGGAGCTGAGAGTCGGAGCAGAGATTTAAAAAGCGCGGGAGCTGCGAGTCGAGCGGAGATTTAAAAAGAGCAGGAGCTGAGAGTCGGAGCAGAGATTTAAAAAGAGCAGGAGCTGCGAGTCGGAAGGGAGATTTAAAAAGAGCGGGAGCTGCGAGTCGGAACGGAGATTTAAAAAGAGCAGGAGCTGCGAGTCGGAGCAGGGATTTAAAAAGCGCGGGAGCTGCGAGTCGGAGCGGAGATTTAAAAAGAGCAGGAGCTGAGAGTCGGAGCGGAGATTTAAAAAGAGCAGGAGCTGAGAGTCGGAGCGGAGATTTAAAAAGAGCAGGAGCTGCGAGTCGGAGCGGAGATTTAAAAAGAGCAGGAACTGAGAGTCGGAGTGGAGATTTAAAAAGAGCAGGAGCTGCGAGTAGGAGCGGAGATTTAAAAAGAGCAGGAGCTGCGAGTCGGAACGAAGATTTAAAAAGAGTAGGAGCTGCGAGTCGGAGCGGAGATTTAAAAAGCGCGGGAGCTGCGAGTCGGAACGAAGATTTAAAAAGAGCAGGAGCTGCGAGTCAGAGCGGAGATTCAAAAAGAGCAGGAGCTGCGAGTCGGAACGGAGATTTAAAAAGCGCGGGAGCTGCGAGTCGGAGCAGAGATTTAAAAAGGGCGGGAGCTGCGAGTCTGAGCGGAGATTTAAAAAGAGCAGGAGCTGCGAGTCGGAGCGGAGATTTAAAAAGAGCAGGAGCTGAGAGTCGGAACGGAGATTTAAAAAGCGCGGGAGCTGCGAGTCGGAGCAGAGATTTAAAAAGTGCGGGAGCTGCGAGTCGGAGCGGAGATTTAAAAAGAGCAGGAGCTGCGAGTCGGAGCGGAGATTTAAAAAGAGCAGGAGCTGCAAGTCGGAGCGGAGATTTAAAAAGCACGGGAGCTGCGAGTCGGAGAGGAGATTTAAAAAGAGCAGGAGCTGAGAGTCGGAGCGGAGATTTAAAAAGCGCGGGAGCTGCGAGTCGTAGCGGAGATTTAAAAAGAGCAGGAGCTGAGAGTCGGAGCAGAGATTTAAAAAGCGCGGGAGCTGCGAGTCGGAGCGGAGATTCAAATAGATCACTGCCTAGTTTCGGGAGCCGTTCGGAGGAGGAGGAGCAGTCTCTGTCAGGGAGAGAACCTGAGAACATCTGAGACCCTCAGAAGGTAAGAGGTTAGTGAGTGATTTTTACTCATTTTTACTTTTATTACCTTTTCAAATTGTGTGTGTGGGGGGGGGGGGGGAAACTGAAGTGACATCACAGAACAGCTGTGACCTGAGTGGCTGGTTGGGAATCTACACTAAATTAAAAAAATTAAGCATTGGTAACTAATTAAACATAATTACTTAATTATAATTTAGAGGGGTATCTTAGCCAGAGATCGGAGAGTACTATATTTAGCTTTCACATTTATAGTAGAAATCTAGTGCTAGGAAACAGATAGTTAACAGTAACTTAAAAATTTTTTTTTTTTTAACTTTTACTTTTAATTTACTTATTAATTGACACAATGTCAGTTAGAGGGGTGCAGTGCTCTGACTGTGAGATGTGGCAGGTTCGGGAGGCTTCCAGCATCCCGGATGGCTTCATCTGCAGAAAGTGCACCCAACTGGAGCTCCTCACAGACCGCATGGTTCGGTTGGAGCAGCAATTGGATGCACTCAAGAGCATACAGGTGGCGGAAAGCGTCATAGTTCGCAGTTATATAAATGTGGTCACACCCAAGGTGCAGACAGAGAAATGGGTGACCACCAGAAAGGGCAGGCAGTCAGTGCAGGAATCCCCTGTGGTTGTCCCCCTCTCGAACAGGTATACTCCTTTGGATACTGTCGGGGGGATAGCCTATCAGGGGAAAACAGCAGCCGCCAGAGCAGTGGCACCACGGCTGGCTCTGATGTTCAGAAGGGAGGGTCAAAGCGCAGAAGAGCAACAGTAATAGGGGACTCTATAGTCAGGGGCACAGATAGGCGCTTCTGTGGACGTGAAAGAGACTCCAGGATGGTATGTGGCCTCCCTGGTGCCAAGGTCCAGGATGTCTCCGAACGGGTAGAGGGCATCCTGAAGGGGGAGGGCAAACAGGCAGAGGTCGTTGTACATATTGGTACTAACGACATAAGCAGGAAGGGGCATGAGGTCCTGCAGCAGGAGTTCAGGGAGCTAAGCAGAAAATTAATACACAGGACCTCTAGGGTTGTAATCTCAGGATTACTCCATGTGCCATGTGCCAGTGAGGCTAGAAATAGGAAGATAGAGCAGCTAAACACGTGGCTAAACAGCTGGTGTAGGAGGGAGGGTTTCCGTTATCTGGACCACTGGGAGCTCTTCCGGGGCAGGTGTGACCTATTTAAGGACGGGTTGCATCTAAACTGGAGAGGCATAAATATCCTGGCCGCGAGGTTTGCTAGTGTCACACGGGAGGGTTTAAACTAGTATGGCAGGGGGGTGGGCACGGGAGCAATAGGTCAAAAGGTGAGAGCATTGAGGGAGAACTAGGGAATAGGGACAGTGTGGCTCTGAGGCAGAGCAGACAGGGAGAAGTTGCTGAACACAGCGGGTCTGGTGGCCTGAAGTGCATATGTTTTAATGCAAGAAGTATTACGGGTAAGAGCTTAGAGCTTGGATTAGTACTTGGAACTATGATGTTGTTGCCATTACAGAGACCTGGTTGAGGGAAGGGCAGGATAGGCAGCTAAACATTGCAGGATTTAGATGTTTCAGGTGGGATAGAGGGTGATGTAAAAGGGGTGGCGGAGTTGCACTACTGGTTAGGGAGGATATCACAGCTTTACTACGGAAGGACACCTCAGAGGGCAGTGAGGCTATATGGGTAGAGATCAGGAATAAGAAGGGTGCAGTCACAATGTTTGGGGTTTACTTCAGGCCTCCCAACAGCCAGCAGGAGATAGAGGAGCAGATAGGTAGACAGATTTTGGAAAAGAGTAAAAACAACAGGGTTGTAGTGATGGGAGACTTCAACTTCCCCAATATTGACTGGGACTCACTTAGTGCCGGGGCTTAGACGGGGCAGCGTTTGTAAGGAGCATCCAGGAGGGCTTCTTAAAACAATATGTAGACAGTCCAACTAGGGGAGGGGCGGTACTGTACCTGATATTGGGGAATGAGCCCAGCCAGGTGGTAGAAGTTTCAGTCGGAGAGCATTTTGGGAACAGTGACCACAATTCAGTAAGTTTTAAAGTGCTGGTGGTCAAGGATAAGAGTGGTCCTAGGATGAATGTGCTAAATTGGGGGAAGGCTAATTATAACAATATTAGGCGGGAACTGAAGAACCTAGATTGGGGGCGGATGTTTGAGGGCAAATCAACATCTGACATGTGGGAGGCTTTCAAGTGTCAGTTGAAAGGAATTCAGGACCGGCATGTTCCTGTGAGGAAGAAGGATAAATACTGCAATTTTCGGGAACCTTGGATAACGAGAGATATTGTAGGCCTCGTCAAAAAGAAAAAGGAGGCATTTGTCAGGGCTAAAAGGCTGGGAACAGACGAAGCCTGTGTGGAATATAAGGAAAGTAGGAAGGAACTTAAGCAAGGAGTCAGGAGGGCTAGAAGGGGTCACGAAAAGTAATTGGCAAATAGGGTTAAGGAAAATCCTGAGGCTTTTTACACGTACATAAAAAGCAAGAAGGTAGCCAGGGAAAGGGTTGGCCCACTGAAGGATAGGCAAGGGAATCTATGTGTGGAACCAGAGGAAATGGGTGAGGTACTAAATGAATACTTTGCACCAGTATTCACCAAAGAGAAGGAATTGGTAGATGTTGAGTCTGGAGAAGGGTGTGTAGATAGCCTGGGTCACATTGAGATCCAAAAAGACGAGGTGTTGGGCATCTTAAAAATATTAAGGTAGATAAGTCCCCACGGCCTGATGGGATCTACCCCAGAATACTGAAGGAGGCTGGAGAGGAAATTGCTGAGGCCTTGACAGAAATCTTTGGATCCTCACTGTCTTCAGGTGATGTCCCGGAGGACTGGAGAATAGCCAATGTTGTTCCTCTGTTTAAGAAGGGTAGCAAGGATAATCCAGGGAACTACAGGCCGGTGAGCCTTACTTCAGTGGTAGGGAAATTACTGGAGAGAATTCTTTGAGACAGGATCTACTCCCATTTGGAAGCAAATGGACGTATTAGTGAGAGGCAGCATGGTTTTGTGAAGCGGTGGTCGTGTCTCACTAACTTGATAGAGTTTTTCGAGGAGGTTACAAAGATGATTGATGCAGGTAGGGCAGTGGATGTTGTCTATATGGACTTCAGTAAGGCCTTTGACAAGGTCCCTCATGGTGGACTAGTACAAAAGGTGAAGCCACACAGGATCAGGGGTGAGCTGGCAAGGTGGATACAGAACTGGCTAGGTCATCGAAGGCAGAGCGTAGCAATGGAAGGATGCTTTTCTAATTGGAGGGCTGTGACCAGTGGTGTTCCGCAGGGATCAGTGCTGGGACCTTTGCTGTTTGTAGTATATATAAATGATTGGAGGAAAATGTAACTGGTCTGATTAGTAAGTTTGCAGACGACACAAAGGTTGGTGGAATTGCGGATAGCGATGAGGACTGTCAGAGGATACAGCAGGATTTAGATTGTTTGGAGACTTGGGCGGAGAGATGGCAGGTGGAGTTTAATCCGGACAAATGTGAGGTAATGCATTTTGGAAGGTCTAATGCAGGTCGGGAATATACAGTGAATGATAGAAACCTCAAGAGTATTGAAAGTCAGAGAGATCTAGGAGTACAGGTCCACAGGTCACTGAAAGGGGCAACACAGGTGGAGAAGGTAGTCAAGAAGGCATACGGCATGCTTGCCTTCATTGGCCGGGGCATTGAGTATAAGAATTGGCAAGTCATGTTGCAGCTGTATAGAACCTTAGTTAGGCCACACTTGGAGTATAGTGTTCAATTCTGGTCGCCACACTACCAGAAGGATGTAGAGGCTTTAGGGAAGGTGCAGAAGAGATTTACCAGAATGTTGCCTGGTATGGAGGGCATTAGCTATGAGGAGCGGTTGAATAAACGCGGTTTGTTCTCACTGGAACGACGGAGGTTGAGGGGCGACCTGATAGAGGTCTACAAAATTATGAGGGGCATAGACAGAGTGGATAGTCAGAGGCTTTTCCCCAGGGTAGAGGGGTCAATTACTAGGGGGCATAGGTTTAAGGTGAGAGGGGCAAGGTTTAGAGTAGATGTACGAGGCAAGTTTTTTACACAGAGGGTAGTGGGTGCCTGGAACTCGCTACCGGAGGAGGTGGTGGAAGCAGGGACAATAGTGACATTTAAGGGGCATCTTGACAAATACATGAATAGGATGGGAATAGAGGGATACGGACCCAGGAAGTGTCGAAGATTGTAGTTTAGTCGGGCAGCATGGTCGGCACGGGCTTGGAGGGCTGTACATTTCTTTGTTCTTTGTTTGGGATCGGGGGGGTAAGGGGGTTATTGTTTTGGGGGTTATTTTTAATATTAGGTTTTTGTAAATTGTATTTGGTTTGTTAAAGATTTGTTTAATTCATATTGTATAAAATGAAAAATAAAATATTTTTAAAATATTGTTTGTAGACCAGCTGGCCCCATTGGTGCTGGGGATGTTTAATAAATCATTGGTGTACCATTTCCTTCCAGACACTTTAAGGCAGGTGTCCATCTCCCTCCTTCTGAAGAAGGACAATGACCCCACAGAGTGGGGGTCATACCACCCAATCTCTCTGCTTAACATGAATGCGAAACCTTTTCACCAAAATCCTAGTGTTGAGGCTGGAGCCCTGACTCCCGGATTTAGTGGGGGAAGACAAGACGGAATTTGTGAGGAGCAGAAAACTGCCACCCAACGTGAGGCGGCTACTGAATGTAGTTCTTACACCGGCGGTGGGACCAGAACTGGAGATTATTGTGTCTCTGGACACTGAAAAAGCGTTTGATCGGGTTGAATAGAGCTACTTGTCCACGGCTCTGGCGAAGTTTGGGATTGGTCCTGAGTTTGCATTATGGGTCCAGCTATTATTTGAAGCACTGGCTGCTAGTGTTTGAATTTTTTTTTTAGAAAATACAGTGCAGACAGAGGCCATTCGGCCCATCGAGTCGGCACCGGCTCACTTAAGCCCTCACTTCCACCCTCTCCCCCTAACCCAATAACCCCTCCTAACCTTTTTGGACACTAAGGGGAATTTATCATGGCCAATCCACCTAACGTGCACGTCTTTGGACTGTAGGAGGAAACTGGAGCATCCGGAGGAAACCCACGCAGACACGGGGAGAACGTGCAGACTCCGCACAGACAGTGACCCAAGCCGGGAATGGAACCTGGGACCCTGGCGCTGTGAAGCCACAGTGCTAACCACTATGCTACTGTGCTGCCCAACATGAATTTGGGGTCATTCAGGCAGCACTGAGAGGCGAGCCAGGGACACCCTAAGTCTGCACTGTTGTTCACATTGGCCATCGTACCATTGCTTTGAGGGCCTCGGAAAAGTGGAGAGGAATTGTGACGGATGGAGTAGAGCTGTATACGCGGACAACCTTTTATTGTATGTTCGGAATCCAGGGCCAGTTATGGGGGAGATGATGGGGGTATTGCAGGGGTTCGGTTCCTTTTCAGGATACACACTAAGGGTGGAATTTACCGGCTGTTCACGCTGGCGGGATATTCCAGACCCACCCATGGCACGTGGGTTCCTGGTGATGAGAATTGCAACGGGAAACCCCAATGAAAATGGCGGGACAAAATACATCCCACTGACTGGCTGCCTCCACCACCGAAAAGCATGTTGGAGGTTGGTCGGTAAATCCCGCCCTAAATGTTGGGAAAAGTGAATATTTTGTGTTTCGCGCTCTGAGGGGAGGTGCTGGGTTGGGATTACCATTCTGTCTGGCAGGGACCAGATTTCACTATTTGGGGATTCAGGTAACCCGGGATTGGATGTGCCTTCGCAAACTGAATTTTACAAGCTCAGTGAGCAGGGTTAGAGCGGACTTGCAGAGGTGGGACAGCCTTCCACTGTCGCTGGTTGGGCCGAGTTCAATCTGTTAAGGTGAACGTTTATCGCAATTTGTGTTATTTTAATGCCTCCCATATTTTCTGCCAAAGTCGTTTTTCAGGAGATGGAGCAGCTCATAACAGGCTTCATACGGGCGGGGAGAACACCTTGGATTCAGAGAAGGGGAAAGGGCAGGTGAGTGGGGGTGAGGCATTGGAACTGCCAAATTTGGTTGTGTTGTTAATGCAAAGAAGGTGTTGGGGTAGTTTGGGGATCATGAGATTAGTTGGGTACAGATAGAGTCGGGGTCATATAGAAGGACAGATCTGGAGGCCTTGGGGACGACATCTCTGCCATTTCGCCAGCAAAATATTCTGTGAATCTGGTGGCACTCTCCACGTTGTAAATATGGCAGCAACTCTGTCAACATTTTAAGCTGAGGGAGGTGTCAAAGTGGGCCCCAATCTGTAGGAACCACTTATTTGAGTTGGTAAGATTGGATATTATATTCAGAGGATGGAAGGACAGGAGACTGGAGAGAGTGAGGGATTTGTTTCTGGATGGGCGGTTTGCGAGGAATTGCAGGAGAAAGCAGGGCTGGGACACCGGATAGGTTCAGATATTTCCAGGTGCGGGACTTTGTTCGGCGGGTATTTCCAACTTCCCTGGAGGCACCTACAAAGGATATTCTTGTGTGTGGGGTCGGAGGAGGGCAGCACGTCTGGGAAATATGGATAGTCTTGGGGGTTGAGCAGGTTTCAGTGGATGAGGCTAAGGCCAGGTGGTAGGAGGAGTTAGGACTGATATTGGAGGAGGAGGTGTGGAGTGAGTCCTTGCGTAGGGTGAATGCTACAGCATCCTGCACAAGGTTGAACTTTATACAGCTAAAGGTGGTGTTTAGGGTGCACCTCACCATGGCTAAGATGAGTCGATTTTTCGAGGGGGGTCAAGGGCAAGTGTGAGCGGTGCCCGAGAGGCCATATGCACCACAATATGCACACGGTCTGGTCCTGTCCCAAGCTGGTGAATCTTTGGGGGTCCCCTTTCCGCACCGTATCGGCGATCCTGAATATTGATTTAGAGGCCTATCCGTTAGTCGCTGTATTTGGGTGTCAGACCAACCAGATCTGAGGACGGGGGTGGGGGATGGATGCTTTGGCATTCCCATCGGTGTTGGGATATTGCTGAGCTGGAGGCAGGCAAGGCCATCAAGTGCCGCTGCATGTCTGGGTGATTTGATGCAATTCTTGTACCTCGAGAAGGTCAGGTTCACGGTGAGTGGGTCGATCAATGGGTTCTATCGTAGATGGCAGCCATATATATTGCATTTTAAAGATTGGTCACTGTTAACTGTTAGTGTGGGGAAGGGAGGGGGGGGGGATGGGAGGTTAGTGAGGGGGAGGGATTGTTCTGGGTGGCATTTCTGTTATTGGAATTCCTGTTAACTGTTGTTGCTTGTATTTTCTGATATGTGTGTTGGTATTCTTGTGCTTTGTAAACTTTTTGATATAAAATGTTAGCATTTCAATAAAAATATTGTTTAAAAAAAAAACTGGAATTGCAGTCAGAAGGTTATTGATAATATTTATGTGAAGACCTTGGTATAAATAAATAACAGAATGAGTGATTTTTCTTCAATGAATCGTTCGTTTCATGGCCTTGTTATGTGGTCATGTCGCATCTATTCCAGACTATAATTCTCCTTATCTAGTAAATCATTCTGAATGTTCTTCAGATCAGTGCACAGAACTCTCCTGAATATATACAAGATAATAGATAGCAAACTGAAATTATTGATATCACACAGTTGCTAATGTACAACATACAAAATCTTCACCATTTGTTTGCACTTTCAGCTTGTCTTATTGGATGTCAATCAGTTGTAAGAATTGTGAGGTAATGGTTTCCACTCACTGGGCTGGCACCACCACCAAGGCCAAACACCTCCACAATGGACCCAAAATGGCTAATTTAATCCTGCCATGAATGAAACCTGGGACTTTCCAGGTTGTTAATGATTCTGTATCATATTGGGATGTCCATTTTACCCATGAGAAGACAAATATAATTTTTTTTAAAAAGAAGATGTTTAGCACAGAATGTGACAATCCGAAAAGCAGGAAAGACGATGAACATCAAATTCTACTCTGGATGGCGCTGAGGACCCAGGCCCCGGGTCACTGTCCTTGTGGAGTTTGCACCCCCACAACCCAAAGATGTGCAGGCTAAATTGTCTCTTAATTGGAAAAAAAATTGGGTACTCTAAATTTATTTTAAAATAACAAAACAAAAAAAAAAACTTCTAAAAGGATACATAGAGGATTACAAAGATACAAGAACCTTCAAAATAGGATCAAGAGTTGGAGATATGGGGCGAAATTCTCCCCCAACGGCGCGATGTCCGCCGACTGGCGCCAAAAACGGCGCCAATCAGACGGGCATCGCGCCGGCCCAAAGGTGCGGAATGCTCCACATCTTTGGGGGCCGAGCCCCAACATTGAGGGGCTAGGCCGACGCCGGAGGGATTTCCGCCCCGCCAGCTGGCGGAAATGGCGTTTGTTGCCCCGCCAGCTGGCGGAAATGGCGTTTGGTGCCCCGCCAGCTGGCGCGGAAATGCGGCGCATGCGCGGGAGCGTCAGCGGTCGCCGACAGTTTCCCGCGCATGCGCAGTGGGGAGAGTCTCTTCCGCCTCCGCCATGGTGGAGGCCGTGGCGGAGGCGGAAGGGAAAGAGTGCCCCCACGGCACAGGCCCGCCCGCGGATCGGTGGGCCCCGATCGCGGGCCAGGCCACCGTGGGGGCACCTCCCGGGGTCAGATCGCCCCGCGCCCCCCCCCAGGACCCCGGAGCCCGCCCACGCCGCCTAGTCCCGCCGGTAAATACCAGGTTTAATTTACGCCGGCGGGACAGGCAATTTCAGGGCGGGACAGGCAATTTCTGGGCGGGTAGTCGATTCTCCGGGCCGGAGAATCGAACGGGGGGGGGGGGGGTCCCGCCAACTGGCACGGCCCGATTCCCGCCCCGCCCAATCTCAGGTACCGGAGACTTCGGCGGGGGCGGGGGCGGGATTCACGGCGGCCAACGGCCATTCTCCGACCTGGCGGGAGGTCGGAGAATGACGCCCATGGTCACTCTACCCTGCTCCAATCTTCAATATAATCATGGTTGATATTCAACATCAGCTTCAATTTCTTGCTGATATCCCCTGATTTCTTTGGAATCCAAAATCTATTGATCTCACCCTTGTATATATTCAAGATGGCGCATCCACTGCCCTCAAGCATAAAGAATTCCAAAGATTCACTATCCCTTGAGTGAAGAAATTCCAGTTCGAAATGGCTGACCCATTATTCTGATGAGGGGCTGGTTTAGCACAGTGGGCTAAACAGATGGCTTGTAATGCAGAACAAGGTCAGCAGCGCGGGTTCAATTCCCGTAGTGGCCTCCCCGAACAGGCACCGGAATGTGGCGACTAGGGGCTTTTCACAGTAACTTCATTGAAGCCTACTTGTGACAAGAAGCTATTATTATTGTTATTATTATACTTTACACTGATAGCCTCTCATTCTTCAAACCTCCAGAGAGTACAGGCCAATTCCACTTAACCTTTCTCTTCCTAGAAATCAATCTGGTGAACCATTGCTTTGTTCCCTCTATGGCAAATATATCCTTCCCTGTGCTGGATTCTCCGGCTCCCCCAGTCGCATGTTTCTTGGTGGCGCGCCATTCACTGTCGGCGGGATACTCTATTCCCGCTGCTTGTCAATGAAATTTCTCATTGCAGCCACCCCACATCATGGGGAAACCTGCGGGCGGGGAAGTGCTCCCGGCGGAAGAGAATCCCAACAGCCGGAGAATTTCAGCCCTTGGGTCCGGAGATCAAGGGGCGGATTTTCCAATTGAGAGACTAAGTGGTGACGCTGGGACTGAATCGCAAGAGTTCTATAATGACGAAAGCGGTGCTTTGCCCAGAGTAATTCAGGACATGTTAATAGGCTAGCACCGGCGACACGTAGAACTAGTGCAATTCCAACCAATACTGGTGCCTGATTCGCCGGGGTCGGGATTGACACTGGAGAGCCTGACAGGCTGCAGCTGCAGAGAAATACCCGCTCCCCACAACACGCATTCCAGCCAAGATGATGCCACCTCGAAGAGCGGCCCCGAGAGTCACAGATGCGGAGCTGGAGACATTGTTGGATGGTGTGGAGGATAGGTGGCACACCCTGGGGGCGGGATTCTCTGACCCGTCGCACCCGTTTTCTGGTGCGGCGCGCCCCTCGCCGGGAGCAGGATCCTCTGTGCCGCCAGCCGGCCAGTGATGTTTTCCATTGTAGGCAGCCCCATGTTGTTGGGAAATCCACGGGTTTGAGTGCAATGCCGGCGAAACGGAGGATGATGCCGACAGAGAATCCAGCCCCCTGTTCCGTGGGGTTGAAAGGTGGCTACCACCCATGGACTTAGACCGGACTTGGGCACAGGTGGCAGAGGCCGTGGGTGCCACAGACAGCAGTGCAGGAACAAGCTGGGAGGCCTGGTTGAGTCACCAATTTCGTGCTCCTGGCACCACCCCATCCCACACACCACACACCCATAACAGCCCCCCCCCCCCTCCCATCACTGCCCCCCACCCCAAGCAGCCCACAACAGACAGACTGAAAGGCAGAGCCGGGTGAGGATGAACAACCACACAGGCCAGCCAGGGTGAGCCACCACCACCATCATGCCCCTGGCACCAACCCCGTCCCACACACTCATAGACGGCCCTCCACTTTAGTGGGCAATCTGACTCCACCCGCCGGCAATCTGCACACACCCCACGCTGCACCACATACCAACACCCATACCGCCCACCATGGCCAGGTACCCTGCACGCACAGGTCACTATTTAGGGACCTCCTGTGCTGCCCATGTCCGAGTGTCTCACACTGTGCATTGTCTGCCCCGCCGCTCCCCCCCTTCAAGGCAGCCCTCAACCGCAGGGAAAGAATGAAGATCGGAGGAGGTCTGCCGGTCCTGTGGTCCCTCACCGCTGCAGGCAGAGGGTGTTGGACTTGGTCGGTGGTTCTGGAGAGCGTGCAGTCATTGAGGTGGAGGTCACCATCGGGCAAGCAAGTGAGCCCCCGTTGGATCGCAGTGTCCCTCCGGTACATGTGGCCCCCCCTTCTACCACCTCATTCCCCCACATTCCCCCGTCACCCCAAATGCCCCCCCGCCCCCCCACCACACTTCCCCACCTGTGACCTAACATTGCGTCATGTCCTATGTCTTGCAAGATCACCCAGCGACGAGGCGGAAACATCGGACGGATCCCACCCCAGGCCGCAACCCTAAGACTCATCTGGCGACAAGGCGAGACCTGCTGGTGACCTGCACCCCCCACTTCAACCCCGTGACATTGCGGAGGACACGTCCGGGGACGACACCGACCTCTCGGCACTGCAGTCACTGGCACCCTCCACCAACCCTGAGACATTCACCTTGGTTGGACATTTTAGTGAAGATGCTCCTGGGGCACTATGTGGTGCACACCACACACGTGCTGTGGTACATCAGTTGGGGGTAGGAACCCCGAGGGAGCAAACGGTCAGGGGGCAGCCCGACCTCAGGGATTAGCTGCCGCCCAGACGGGTTTCGCTTTTTCTGGAAAGGGTGATCCCATCAGTGCTGGGAATGCAGGAGCAGAGCTGAGGACGACAGGAGGGGGTGTCAGAAACCATCCAGCATCTGCAGCTGCAGTTGGAGGAGTCCAACCGCCTGCAGCAACAGGAAGCTATTCCAACCATGCATGCCACCCAGGCCAAAACTGCACAGGTGGCATCCGCGGTGGAGGCCTTGGGTGCGACGGTATCGTCCATTGGTCAGGATGCTCAAGGTCTGGGGCATTCTGTGTGGGTGGTGGCCGAGACAAAGGAGAGGGTAGGACGCGCACAGGCAGCCATGTACCAGAGCCACATAGACATTGCAACAGCGCTCCAGGCTCCAGAGCGTGGCCTAATCACAACGGGCCTTGCCTGCTGGTGTCAATGGCATTGGCCTGGCACTGGCTAACCTGAACCAGGCACAGAGGAACATAGCATGGTCCCTGTGCGACGTGGCACAGTACTTGTGTTCCATGGCCGCGAGTACAAAGAACAAAGAACAAAGAAAAGTACAGCACAGGAACAGGTCCTTCGGCCCTCCAAGCCCGTGCCGACCATGCTGCCCGACGAAACTACAATATTCTAACTTCCTGGGTCCGTATCCCTCTATTCCCATCCTATTCAATTATTTGTCAAGATGCCCCTTAAATGTCACTATCGTCCCTGCTTCCACCACTTCCTCCGGTAGCGAGTTCCAGGCACCCACTACCCTCTGTGTAAAAAACTTGCCTCGTACATCTACTCTAAACCTTGCCCCTCGCACCTTAAACCTATGCCCCCTAGTAATTGACCCCTCTACCCTGGGAAAAAGCCTCTGACCATCCACTCTGTCCATTGTAGCCACGTAAAATGGCTGCGTTCCGATTAATCTGGCCAAAACCCAGTTTAAAATGGCTAACCCGAAAGACTGCTGGGAAAAGCAGCTAAGAAGACACAAGCAGGCAGCTGCAGATAGTATTGCATATTCGGCTCTGGGAAGTTAGCCCAGATCGATACTCAGGGTTATCAACAGCCCATCAACCCAGGTATTTGCAGTTGCATTCAGGACTGTTTGCAGCCCATCTATTCAGACATCCAAAGTTAAATCGGCTATCCCCAGGAACAATTGCAACATATTAGCAATTGAATACCGGGCCAGACCTGTCGGCGCCTGCAGTGGCCGAAACAAAGACAGGTGAGCGACCACCCCCCGATCGAGGAATCGCCTCACCATTGGACACATCGACCCCAGAGATTGGGAACAAATCCAATCACTTGGGAGTCAGGGTCAAGGGCCGCCCCGGGAGGCGGGAAGCCCCTGGGCCCTATAAAAGAGAGGGGCCAAGTTCAGATCTCTCTCTCTCTCCTCTTCGCCTGCTCGAGACCTTCGCAAGAACGGCAACCGGCAACAGTAAGTTTGAATCCAGCGATCGCTATCCGGTAGAGACACCTAGCCACCGACCTGTAGCAGCCTTTTGAATCCCGCGGGCCAGATGTGATTGGACAAGCCATTCGTTTCCCTGACCTGGTGGGCTCTTCCTAAGTTAAGTATTGACCAGTAGTGATAGGTTTTTATATAGAAAGTAGTATTAGGGTATTAATATTGCTCGTTGTATATAATAAATGACCGTTGTTTTAATCCTTACTAAGCGGTGTGCTGTATTATTAATCATAACCTGAACTTGAACCACGTGGCGGTATCATAAAGATACCTGGCGACTCATGAGCAAAGGTGACGTAATCAGAGCAAATAGACTAAAGTTAAAAAGAGCAGCACTATGTCCCTCATAATTTTGTAGACCTCTATCAGGTCGCCCCTCAACCTCTGACGTTCCAGTGAGAACAAACCGAGTTTATTCAGCCGCTCCTCATAGCTAATGCCCTCAATACCAGGCAACATTCTGGTAAATGTCTTCTGCACCCTCTCTAAAGCCTCCACATCCTTCTGGTAGTGTGGCGACCAGAATTGAACACTATACTCCAAGTATGGCCTAACTAAGGTTCTATACAGCTGCAACATGACTTGCCAATTCTTATACTCAATGCCCCAGCCAATGAAGGCAAGCATGCCGAATGCCTTCTTGACTACCTTCTCCACCTGTGTTGCCCCTTTCAGTGACCTGTGGACCTGTACTCCTAGATCTCTCTGACTTTCAATACTCTTGAGGTTTCTATCATTCACTGTATATTCCCGACCTGCATTAGACCTTCCAAAATGCATTACCTCACATTTGTCCGGATTAAACTCCACCTGCCATCTCTTCGCCCAAGTCTCCAAACAATCTAAATCCTGCTGTATCCTCTGACAGTCCTCATCGCTATCCGCAGTTCCACCAACCTTTGTGTTGTCTGCAAACTTACTAATCAGACCAGTTACATTTTCCTCCAAATCATTGAAATATACTACAAACAGCAAAGGTCTCAGCACTGATCCCTGCGGAACACCACTAGTCACAGCCCTCCAATCAGAAAAGCATCCTTCCATTGCTACTCTCTGCCTTCTATGATCTAGCCAGTTCTGTATCCACCTTGCCAGCTCACCCCTGATCCCGTGTGACTACACCTTTTGCACTAGTCAACCATGAGGGACCTTGTCAAAGGCCTTACTGAAGTCCATAGAGACAACATCCACTGCCCTACCTGCATCAATCATCTTTGTGACCTCCTCGAAAAACTCTATCAAGTTAGTGAGACACGACCTCCCCTTCACAAAACCGTGCTGCCTCTCGCTAATACGTCCATTTGCTTCTAAATGGGAGTAGATCCTGTCTCGAAGAATTCTCTCCAGTAATTTCCCTACCACTGACGTAAGGCTCACCGGCCTGTAGTTCCCTGGATTATCCTTGCTACCCTTCTTAAACAAAGGAACAACATTGGCTATTCTCCAGTCCTCCGGGACATCACCTGAAGACAGTGAGGATCCACAGATTTCTGTCAAGGCCTCAGCAATTTCCTCTCTAGCCTCCTTCAGTATTCTGGGGTAGATCCCATCAGGCCCTGGGGACTTAGCTACCTTAATATTTTTCAAGACACCCAACACCTTGACTTTTTGGATCTCAATGTGGAGTATGGAGACCCTGATCAATATGAGAGCTGGCCTTCAGATTGGCAGCATCAGGTGATATTGGAGGCTTGCTCCGGCCGCACACCCGTCCCAAAGCATAGCCCAGGGGCCATCGGGCACCCCAAGGGAGGAGGAGGTGATGGGGTCCGTGCCGGTGACCTCCGCAGGGAAGGTGCCAGAACACCTCAGCGCCTCTGAATCCACGGCACCTGTCCCTGATGCATCCGGTGAGCAGCGGGCAGAACGGGGTGGCACTATGCCACCTGTGACACATGGAAGGTAGCCGGGGCTATCTAGGCTCGGTCTTTCCAGAGGACGGTCACCAAAAGGACCCAGGTCACAGGATGGGAATCGCAGCAGTCAGCTTATGCTCCTGGGGAACCACCTCGACGGAGCATTAGGGCCCATATGGCCAGAAGGTCGACACCAGTTAAGTTGACACTTGTGCAGCACGTAGGTTAATGACAGGGTCTGGGAACAATACCTGTAATATTACAATAAACACCTGGGGCGTCATTCTCCGACCCCCCGCCGGGTTCGTCGGTGGTGGGAATCCGATGGTGTGGGGTGCGGATGTGAAGGTGGCCACCGGCCATGGCCCCAGGTTGATCACCGCACGCCGCTCTGTTACTTGGCCACGCCCCCCACTGCCCCACCCCAACACGGTACCCCGAATCCTGTCCCCGCCCCTGCCCCCGCCACCTTGGACCCTGTCACCACCCAGGCGTTTGATGGGGCCAGGAGATAGAATGGCCAGAATGTATGCAGGGATCACCCGGACAGACAGTGGAGAATGCAACTGAGGGCAGGGGTCAGATTGCTACCAATGATGTGGAGCGGGTCGTCCTCCATCCCACCAACTGGACCTGCTGATACTGTGAACCAAGAGCACGCACCCTGCAGTTCAGCAGATAGGAAGCATAGAGGGGTGGGCCAGGTGCAGGGAGGGTCCACAGGGGAGGGGGTGGATGTGTGCGAGTGGGACAGGATGGTCGAGTGCTGGTGCCGCCCAGGCCCCCTAGTCGGTGAACCAGGTGGCATTGAGAGCGTCCCGTGTGCGGCAGCCCAGGCGCACATGTTGTGTGGCCTCCAATGGCTGCCCGGGCCCTATGCCTGCCTCCCGGTCCCTCTCTGCATCCTTCTCATCGGACGAGGCTTGGCGTTCATCATCCTCCTCCAGCATGTTGCCCTTCTGCTGCGTGATATTCTGGAGGCCGCAGCAGGCCGCGACGATGTGCGGGAACCTCCCAGCGCTATACTGGTCCAGGCCCCTGAATTGCATCTTAACGGCACCGATGCACTGTTCGATGACACCCCTGGTTGCTGCGTGGACATTGTTGTAGCAGTTCTCCGCATTGGTCTAAGGCCTCCGGATAGGTGTCGTCAGCCACAACTGCAGCGGATAACCCCTCACCTGGGGCTGCGCCTCAAAGTTGGTGGGTACCATTGAGTGCACTGGGATGAATGCCTCGTGCACACCGCCCAGGTATCGGGCACAGACATGAATGTTTGCATATCCTGGTCACACACCAGCTGCACGTTCATTGAATGGAACCTCTTTCGTTTTTGTGAAGGTCGGCCTGTCATGGGCCGGTGCTCGTACGGGGACAGGCATCTCGTCGATCACTCCCTGTACCTGAGGCATCCTGGAGATGAAGGCAAACCCCGCTGCCCGGGTACCCTGGTGGGTTCAGTCTGCAATGAATTTGAAATATTGTGCCGAGCACGGTGACGGCTTGGATGCACCTGCTCCCCATTTTTAGGGACAAGCAGTGATTCGCTTCCATCTCATCAGTAATGGGGTTGACATGAGTGCTAATAAGTTCTGATCAGATTCTCACAGTTTCTGGGCAAGAAGCTGACCTCGCCAGGAGGAGCGGGCCGGGAGATTCACAATGGGTTTGAAACTTGACAAGTATCCAATTTTGGGCCTCCCGCCCAATTCAATGGGCTAGAGGGAATCCTGGTTAGGGCTAACTGCCCCGGAGAACCGCCCCCCTCCCCTCCCTCCCATGTGCTCTTTCCAATGCTGACACACACATCTTAAATCTCTCATGTTGCAATGTTGCCTGCTATATACATCCTCTTAAAAATGGTAGATTTTTCCATTAAAATTGTACGTTTGAGGAATATGCAGTCATTTCGCAGTCACGTAAGTTATATTAATAGCCCTCGTTTCAACCAATATGAAATTTCACACACTACCGACTTGCTGCCTCTGAATGCCTTTTAAGGGGAAGCAGGAAGACTCACAGTTTGTGTAGCTTTCAGGAAGAAATGCAATTGCTGTCAGTTATATACTGTAAATACTATGTCATTTCTGGCCCAAAGAGGTGCCATAACTGTCCCGAGGAATCTTTAGTCACATTAATCAGCCATAGTTACCGCCAACAGAAGATGCAATTATATTACTACAGCAGACAGACTGATGTATCTCTCAAACTGCCCTTGAAATTAGCACTGTACTCAGGCAGTTATAATTAACAAGTGATGGGAGGAAAGGAATAATAAAGCATCGTGACAGGCTTTATTGAATATTATGCACATTTTCAGATTGATCGAGGATAATGTCCCTCACAGCACTTTCTTATTTGAACCTCGATATGTGTGAATAGATGTCAGTGGTTCAGCCTCTGTGGATCAGCATTCATTGACAGAATATCTCCCAGGCAACCTATAGTTTGTGGCACTGACCAACGTCTCATTTATCACAGTCCTAATTCAATGTTTTCATTCTTATTTTTAAAGCATTTGTGAAGTGAAAATCCAACGTGAATGTGTTTGCCCTCCGCGCCGCAGATGTGAAGTGTCACTTTCTGCCCATTTCTAATGTGTGAAGGTGAGTTGCACATTGCTACTGGTACAACAGAGCTGTTAGTTTAATCTTTAGATCTCAAGCATAGGCATGGATTTTTGTAGTCAAAACAAGGGCGGCACGGTGGCATTTCTCCTTCCTAGGAAATATCAAGCAACTTCATTTTATTACTATCGTCAATCTGGCTTGGAGGCTTGCCATTTTGCTCTACGCTGACGCCCTGAATTGCAAAAGGGAGAGAGCGAGAGATCAGAGTGAAAGTGGGGCAGAGAATTAAAATGACAGTGATATTCTGCAAAATAGTCACGCAAACCTAGTGAGGGAGATCCCACTGTGAGCAGTGAATGCAGTATACTAAATTGAAAGGAGAACAAATTAAATTGCTGATCCAATCAAAAGCAGTGGCCGGGATTCTCCGAGCCTCCGCGCCGAAATGGCGCTCGGCGCGGGAGTGGAGAACAGGGGGCGTCATTCTCCGACCCCCCGCCGGGTCGGAGAATGGCCGTTGGCCGCCGTGAATCCCACCCCTGCCCCCGCCGAAGTCTCCGAAGGGAGAAAAGTCGGCGGGGCGTTAATGGCGCCGCTGCCGCGGAGAATGTCACGGGTCTGCGCAAGGCAGCCGATTTTCGGCCTGCCGATATTCTCCCTTCCGGATGGGCCGAAGTCCCGTCGACGTGATGACCGTTCACGTCGACGTGAATCAAACCTCCTTTTCATCGGCGTGACCCGGTGCTCCAGGCTCACGCCGACCAGCGAGGAGGTGAGTGACGGCCTGGGGGGTTGGCTCTGGGCAGGAAATGGCGTGGCCGCAGACTGATTGCGTGAGGAGAGGTGTGTCTCGGCTTGTGTGTGTGTGTGTGTGTGCGGCGGGGGGGGGGGGGGGGTGGTTAGAGTAGGCTGGGCTCCGGGGGAGTGCCGGGAGGGGTGCCGTGCTGGGGTGGAGGTTGGGGGTTGGAGGGGGTCCGTGCTGGGGTGGAGGTTGGGGGTTGGAGGGGGTCCGTGCCGGGGTGGAGGTTGGGGAGGGGGTCCGTGCTGGGGTGGAGGTTGGGGAGGGGGTCCGTGCCGGGGTGGAGGTTGGGGGGGGGGACCGTGCCGGGGTGGAGGTTGGGGAGGGGGTCCGTGCCGGGGTGGGGGTTGGGGAGGGGGTCCGTGCCGGGGTGGAGGTTGGGGAGGGGGTCCGTGCCGGGGTGGAGGTTGGGGGGGGGTCCGTGCTGGGGTGGTGTTTGGGGAGGGGGTCCGTGCTGGGGTGGAGGTTGGGGGTTGGAGGGGGTCCGTGCTGGAGTGGAGGTTGGGGGTTGGAGGGGGTCCGTGCCGGGGTGGAGGTTGGGGAGGGGGTCCGTGCCGGGGTGGAGGTTGGGGAGGGGGTCCGTGCCGGGGTGGAGGTTGGGGGTTGGAGGGGGTCCGTGCTGGGGTGGAGGTTGGGGGTTGGAGGGGGTCTGTGCCGGGGTGGAGGTTGGGGAGGGGGTCCGTGCCGGGGTGGAGGTTGGGGAGGGGGTCCGTGCTGGGGTGGAGGTTGGGGAGGGGGTCCGTGCTGGGGTGGAGGTTGGGGAGGGGGTCCGTGCTGGGGTGGAGGTTGGGGAGGGGGTCCGTGCTGGGGTGGAGGTTGGGGAGGGAGTCCGTGCTGGGGTGGAATTTGGGGGTTGGGGAGGGGGTCCGTGCTGGGGTGGAGGTTGGGGAGGGGGTCCGTGCTGGGGTGGAGGTTGGGGAGGGGGTCCGTGCTGGGGTGGAGGTTGGGGAGGGGGTCCGTGCTGGGGTGGAGGTTGGGGACGGGGTCCGTGCTGGGGTGGAGGTTGGGGAGGGGGTCCGTGCTGGGGTGGAGGTTGGGGAGGGGGTCCGTGCTGGGGTGGAGGTTGGGGAGGGGGTCCGTGCTGGGGTGGAGGTTGGGGAGGGGGTCCGTGCTGGGGTGGAGGTTGGGGAGGGGGTCCGTGCTGGGGTGGAGGTTGGGGAGGGAGTCCGTGCTGGGGTGGAGGTTGGGGAGGGGGTCCGTGCTGGGGTGGAGGTTGGGGAGGGGGTCCGTGCTGGGGTGGAGGTTGGGGAGGGGGTCCGTGCTGGGGTGGAGGTTGGGGAGGGGGTCCGTGCTGGGGTGGAGGTAGGGGAGGTGGTCCGTGCTGGGGTGGAGGTTGGGGAGGGGGTCCGTACTGGGGTGGAGGTTGGGGGTTGGAGGGGGTCCGTGCTGGGGTGGAGGATGGGGAGGGGGTCCGTGCTGGGGTGGAGGTTGGGGAGGGGGCCCGTGCCGGGGTGGAGGTTGGGGAGGGGGTCCGTGCCGAGGAGGGTGATGGGAGGGCAAATGAGTTGGTCCACCTGGCCACGTGCCAGCCTCCAACAGTTGGACCCATGCGGTCCATGCCATCTGGCTGGGGGGAGGAGGGGATATGGGCAATGATGACATGTCGTCGTTCCCCTCCCCCCCACCAGGCCGTCATGTTTTCAGACCATCCAGGGATGTTGGCCGCCGTGGTGGCAGCCGCTCATGTCTATGTTGCCCTGGATGAGGAGGAGGAGGAGGAGGAGGAGGAGGAGCGTGCCAGAGAGGCGGCGCAGGCTGCCGCAGAGGGGCAGGCGACAGCCGCCCAGGCTGGAGGGACACCTGACCGACAGGACGAGGAGGGGGAGGAGGACGTCGCGGCCCCACGGCAACGGAGGCACCTGAGGGCGCCCCGTGTGTACCGGCCCCGGCAGTCATACCAGGACCTCACGGACCGGGAATGCAGGAGGAGACTCCGGATGAGCCGGGAAACCGTGGCACACATCTGCCACCTGCTGGCACACCTGTTACCGCGTGGTACTGGCGGGGGACACCCTCTCCCCGTGTCCGTCAAGGTTACGGTGGCCCTGAACTTTTATGCAACGGGGTCATTCCAGGCACCGAGTGGGGACCTCTGTCCGCACTCGGACATCGGTGCACCGGTGCATCCGGGCAGTGACAGATGCCCTTTATGCCATGGCGCACCGCTACATCCGCTTCCTCGTGGACCGGGCCAGCCAAGTTGCCCGGGCCGTGGGCTTCTCTGCCGTTGCCGGGTTCCCCATGGTCCAGGGCGTGATCGATGGGATGCACGTCGCCGTGCGGCCACCTGCAGATAACGGCCGTGTTCACTAATAGGAAGGGGACCTATTCGATGAACGTGCAGGTGGTCTGCGACCACCGCATGATGATCCTGCACGTCTGCGCACGTCACCCAAGCAGTGTACACGACTCATTCGTGTTGTCGCGGTCATCCATCCCCGGCATGTACGAGGGATGCCATCCCCGGCTGAGGGGCTGGTTGCTGGGCGACAGGGGCTACCCATTGCGATCGTGGCTGATGACGCCTATACGGAGGCCACGCAATGAGGCGGAGAACCGCTACAATGATGCCCATGTAGCGACAAGGGGAGTGATAGAGAGGTGCTTTGGCGTGCTGAAGATGCGTTTCAGGTGCCTGGACCTCTCTGGGGGCACCCTCCAGTATCGGTCAGATAGGGTCGGCCACATCATTGTGGTGTGCTGCGTCCTGCACAACATAGCCCAGCAGAGGGGCGATGTGCCGCAGGCAGAGGAGGGCGGAGTGGAGGAGCAGCAGGAAGAGGCACAGTCCTCCCCAGATGAGGGGGATGGGGGCAATGGTCAGGGCAGACGGGGTAGACACAGGCGGGTGGCTGTCCACCGTTACCGGCTGGCCCAGCGGGCACGGGACAGACTGATAGCCGCCCGCTTCACTGACTAGATGGGCGTGGGAATCGGGTAGTATGGCCACAGACCGCACACCATGGCAACAGCCGACCACCCACACCCCCCACCCATCCACCCACCCAGCACCCTCACCCCCCTCCCCAACCCCACACACCCCACCCGCATGCACACCACCCCTCCCCCCCCAATTGCCGATCCACCGGCGGCACAACGGGCCGGGCTCACCCAGTTGCGGGTGGACGCGTGTCTATCGCAGGCCATGGAGGATGATGACAACCCGCCCTGCGATGAGCTCCTGGCTCTACATCGTTGGACTATGTCTGACCCATGGCCACAGTACCACCATCCACCCGGACTATCCCTGCATGCGGCTGTGACACTGCAGCGCACGGTCCCGTCCTCTGCCTGGGGGATGTTGATGGCGGCCCAGGGAGAAGGGGGCAGACTCACCTGGGGCTGAGGTAAGACCACCCCTCACACACACACTTGCGCTCAACGTACATGACACGCCCGCACACTTTGGACAGAGCACAAAGGCAGCTTCGGTAGGTGTAACATTGACTTTAATAACCAAAGGAGTTCATGCACGTGCCCTAGCCCCTAAAACTCATCTGTGCCCTGCACCCGTGCCAATTTACTCAGTGTCTAATTGTTTGGCCTTACGGGCCCTTTGACTACGTCTACGTGGTTCCCCAGATGGTACAGCAGAACTGGAGGTGGACTCCTGTGATTCCTGCCCTCTGACACTGGATCCCTTTGGCGGCCGTTTCCTGGGGCGTCCTGGCCTAGATGGGCCAGGCTGCGGCCCGGGCGACTGGGATGGCGAGCTGCCAGCCTGTCCTGCCCATTGCCCACCCGATGCACCTGGGACGGAAGGGCGGGAGTCCGAGGTGTCGCGGTGTACCGGGACCTCCCCTACAGAGGGAGCCGGGACGGACCACACCACCTCCTCCTCCCTCGGGGTGCCCGATGGCCCCCAGGCCTCTACATGGGTGGGGGATGCGAATGGACTGGCCATCCGACGCCCCCCCGACATCTGGCGCTGCCAGTCCTGGAGGCCCGTGCTGGTATCGACAGGGGTCTGCAGGTTTGCAGCCATGGAGCCCAGGGGGTTGTCGAACCCTGTCTGCGACAGTGCGACGCCAGCTCGCACATGGCCACTGGCGCCGATGCCCTCAGCGATGGCCTGCTGAGACTGGGCCATGGCCTGCAGAGACTGGGCCATGGCCTGCAGAGACTGGGCCATGGCCTGCAGAGACTGGGCCATGGCCTGCAGAGACTGGGCTATGGCCTGCTGAGACTGGGCCATGGCCTGCTGAGACTGGGCTATGGCGTTGAGCGCCTCTGCCATCTGGCGCTGGCACTGGCTCATGGCCTCCTGTGAGAGGGCAGCCATTTCCTGGGCCACAGACGCCGCCTGCACGGAAGGCCCCAGGCCTCGCAAACCGTTCCCCATGTCTGACCCCGTCGCACCCATTGCCTCCACCGCGGACGCCACCCGTGCGGTGTCAGCCTGGGTGGCACGCATGACCGGGACCACTCCCAGCTCCTGGACGCGGGTGGACTCCTCCACCTGCGACCGCAGCCGCCGCAAGCCACCCGTCACCCTATTCGCTCGTCTCCGTGTCGGTGGTTGCATCGGATCTATGTGTGGGTGTGGTAACTGCAGGAACCCGGGATCCATCTGGGCGGCAGATGTTCGCTTGGCCTGGGCTGTCCTCCGACCGCCCGGTCCCTCTGCTGCTCCTACCTCCACCTGCTGTACCGGGACGGCTGTGTTGTGCGCACTAGTGAGTGTACCAGACGCCTCATCACTAAAGTGCCCAACCGTGGTGAGTGTTTCTGCGATGGTGGAGGGTGTTGGTGACAGCAGTGGCGTTGTGTCGTGCTCTTCGTCCCACTCTGACTCCATGGCACTTTGGGGTGGGGGTTCGTCTCCACCCATCCACTCTGAGTCACTGTCCGGTATTTCGTCTTCCCGGGTAGGGGTGTCCTGGGTAGTGCTGTCCCGGGTAGTGCTGTCCCGGGTAGGGGTGTCCTGGGTAGTGCTGTCCCGGGTAGTGCTGTCCCGGGTAGGGGTGTCCTGGGTAGTGGTGTCCCGGGTAGGGGTGTCCTGGATAGTGGTGTCCTGGGGAGTGGTGTCCTGGCTCGGATGTGACGGGGGCCTATGGCTGCCCCCCTCATCGCTGGGTGGTCGCTCCCGCACGTGACGGGGGTGTCGTCTCCCTGTTGCTCCAGGTCTCTCCGTCTCCCGTGGTGTGCGAGGGGCATCCTGCGGGCGTCGCATGCTGGAGGGTCCGGGTCTCTCCATCTCCCGTGGTCTCCGAGGGGCATCCTGCGGACGTCGCTTGCTGGAGGGTCCGGGTCTCTCCGTCTCCCGTGGTCTCCGAGGGGCATCCTGCGGGCGTCGCATGCTGGAGGGTCCGGGTCTCTCCGTCTCCCGTGGTCTCCGAGGGGCATCCTGCGGGCGTCGCATGCTGGAGGGTGCGGGTCTCTCCGTCTCCTGTGGTCTCCGAGGGGCATCCTGTGGGCGGTGTGCATCTGCGGGGATGGGTGCCTGGACGTTTGGTCCTGCGATACACAATGAAGCATGCATGGTTAGACATCAGGCAGTGATCAGGTGATACGGGGGAGGGGGATATAGG
This sequence comes from Scyliorhinus torazame, assembly GCF_047496885.1. Taxonomy (NCBI): domain Eukaryota; kingdom Metazoa; phylum Chordata; class Chondrichthyes; order Carcharhiniformes; family Scyliorhinidae; genus Scyliorhinus; species Scyliorhinus torazame. The sequence goes on from NC_092707.1 coordinate 62,685,698, forward strand.
GGAGGGGGATATGGGGACGGGCTGTTGGTGGCTCACTTGCTCGTGGGCCCCCGACCTCTGCATCAGCAACCTCCCGGTCCTCAGGTCCGCCAGCCAGTTCCAGGGCCCTTTCCTCGTGTACGGTCAGTGGCCTCTCATCAGCGGGCCCTCCTCCAGTCCTCACATGTTCCCTATTGTTGTGTGCGCGCTTCTCCTGTGTGGGGGGGGGGGGGGGATGGTGGCAGGGGTAAAAGGCAACAGTGTTAGGCAGGTATATGAATGCACGCCATCGGTTGCGCGTGCATTGCAGAGGTTAAGGTTAGGGCTGAATATGGGGGATATGGGGGAGGGGGGGATATGGGGGATATGGGGGAGGGGGGATATGGGGGATATGGGGGAGGGGGGATATGGGGGAGGGGGGTATGGGGGAGGGGGGGATATGGGGGATATGGGGAGGGGGGATATGGGGGATATGAGGGAGGGGGGATATGGGGGAGGGGGGATATGGGGGAGGGGGGATATGGGGGAGGGGGGATATGGGGGAGGGGGGATATGGGGGAGGGGGGATATGGGGGAGGGGGGATATGGGGGAGGGGGGATATGGGGGAGGGGGGATATGGGGAGGGGGGATATGGGGGAGGGGGATATGGGGGAGGGGGGATATGGGGGAGGGGGGATATGGGGGAGGGGGGATATGGGGGGGGGATATGGGGGAGGGGGGATATGGGGGAGGGGGGATATGAGGGAGGGGGGATATGGGGGATATGGGGGAGGGGGATATGGGGGAGGGGGGATATGGGGGAGGGGGGATATGGGGGAGGGGGGATATGGGGGAGGGGGGATATGGGGGAGGGGGGATATGGGGGAGGGGGGATATGGGGATATGGGGGAGGGGGATATGGGGGAGGGGGGATATGGGGGATATGGGGGAGGGGGGATATGGGGGATATGGGGGAGGGGGGATATGGGGGAGGGGGGATATGGGGGAGGGGGGATATGGGGGATATGGGGGAGGGGGGATATGGGGGAGGGGGGGATATGGGGAGGCTCACCCTGCCTGGTCTGACAAGTTCGTTCACCTTCTTGTGGCACTGGGTGCCTGTCCGTGGTGTCAGGGCCACAGCGGTGACGGCCTCTGCCACTTCCCTCCACAGACGCCGGCTGTGGCGTGGGGCAACTCTGCGGCCGTGCCCGGGATACAGGGCGTCACTCCTCTGCTCCACCGCGTCCAGGAGCGCCTCCACATCGCGTGACTCGAACCTCGGGGCTGAGCGACAGCCAGCCATCCAGTCGGGTGTTGCGGTCGGGTGTTCCGGTCGGTTGGGGGGGGGCTGCGCGGCCTTATGAGCCGTCACGCCATGCAGCGCGTATGACGCTGCACGGCGTGAACCACTGCGCAAGCGCGGATCCCGTTACGTCGCTGCTAGCCCATTTCGGGCCGGAGACTATCGTCCCATTTTTATGACGTGACGCAAGTGGGATTTGCGCCGTTTTTTGCGCCGATCGGCGGACTTTCAGCCGATAACGGAGAATTCCGCCCAGGGCGTCAGATCCACGATCAGGGGCGGGATTCTCCGACCCCCCCGCCGGATCGGAGAATCGCCGGGGGCTGGCGTGAATCCCGCCCACGCCGTGTCCCGAATTTTCTGCCACCAGAGATTCGGCGGGGGCGGAATTCGTGCCGATCGCCCCCCACCCCCCCCGGCGATTCTCCGGCCCGCAATGGGCCAAAGTCCCGCCGCTATCAACCTTCTCCCGCCGGCGTGGATTAAACCACCTACCTTACCGGCGGGAGCAGGCGGCGCGGCCGGCTCTGGGGTCCTGGGGGGGGGGGAGAATCTGGCCCCGGGGGGTGCCCCCACGGTGGCCTGGCCTATGATCGGGGCCCCCTGCGCCGTGGGGGCACTCTTTTCTTCCGCCTATGCCATCGTGTTCACCAAGGCGGAGGCGGAAGAGACCCCCTCCCCTGCGCATGCGCGGGGGATGATGTCAGCAGCAGCTGACGCTCCCGCGAATGCGCAGACTTCCGCCGACCGGCGAAGACCTTTCGGCCCCGGCTGGCATGGCGCCAAAGGCGGTCCACGCCAGCCAGCTGAGCGCCAACCACTCCGGTGCAGGCCTAGCCCCTCAAGGTGAGGGCTTGGCCCCTAAAGGTGCGGAGGCTTCGGCACCTTTGGGGCAGCCCGACGACGGAGTGGCTCCCGCCACTCCATCCCGCCGGGACCCCCCGGCACGCCGGGCAGGGGAGAATCTCACCCCAGGGGCGTCATTCTCCGCCGGCGGGAGTCTCCGTTTTGCCGGCGCCTGGGGGTTTCCCGACGGCGTGGGGCTGCCCCACAATGGGAAACCCCATTGACCGGCCAGTGTTACGGAGACTCCCGCCGGCCGGTCGGAGCAGAAATGTGGCGGGGCGGGTAGGAGAATTTCGCCCCTGGTCCGGAACCGGGACGCGATTCTCCGATGACCGGAGAATTGGCACCGGTCGGGGGCCATTGAAAGAGGCGCCGGCGGCGATTCTCCGGGGTTGAAAGGCCGAGTTCCCGCCGGCATGGCTCATGTCTGGTTCCACCCGGCAGAAGCTCGGCATTGCGGCTGCGGTGGCCTTCCTACTGGGGGGGTGGGGCGGGGGGGGGGGATCAGTCTCCGGAGGGGGGCGGGTGGCCTCCACGACGGCCAGGGCCGTGATCGGGGACCACCGATCGGCGGCGATACGCGATCTGGGGGATCCTACCTTCTTCTGCGCTGGCCCACTGTGTGACTCGGCTATGTTGCGCGGCACCGCCGCGGAAGCAGCCACGGTGCACATGCGTTGACTCGCGTCCGGCCGCTGTGCACAGTGCAGGGCCACGTACGACAGCTGGAACAGCGCGGAGCACTCCGGCGCCATGCTGGCCCCCTGTGGGCTACAGAATCGATGGGCCAAGAGGCTCGCTGACGCCTGCGTGAATACCTAGCCGCGTTTTGGGAGAATCCTGGACAGTGATTGCGACAATGGGAAGGGAGGAGGTAAAAGGGTGTTGCATCTCCAGCACTAGTGCAGGAAGGTATTGTGGGAAGGGGAGGGATGTTGGGATTGATTGCAGAATGGACCATTAGATTGTTAGAAATACGGCAAATGAAATTTTTTTTTCATTCGTTCATGGGACGTGGGTGTCGCAGGCTGTGCCAGCATTTATTGCCCATCCCTAATTGCCCTTGAGGGGCAGTTAAGAGTCAACCACATTGCTGTGGGTCTGGAGTCGCATGCAGGCCAGACCAGGTAAGGATGGCAGATTTCCTTCCCTAAAGGACATTTGCGAAGCAGGTGAGTTTTTAAAACAACCGACAATCATTTCATGGTCACAGTTAGACTTTTCATTTTTACTGAATTCAAATTTCACCCTCTGCAGTGGCGGGATTTCAACCTGGGTCTCTGGTTTACACGCCAGTGACAATGCCACTACGCCACCACCTCCCCAAGTGCTAAACATCTTTCCTCCCATCCAATTCAATCAGTCAGTAACGATGATGATGTCCTAAAAGGGCAAGTGATAGTGAAAGAGAAAACATTGTCAACAATGTACAACATAGTCAGATGTGTGGGGTGGGATTCTCCGACACCCCGACGTGTCGGAGAATCGCCGGGCGGCGGCATGAATTCTCCGGCGCCGGGGATTTGGCGGGGGTGGGAATCGCGCCGCGTCGGTCGGCGGCCGCTGCAGCGGGCCCCCCGGCGATTCTCCGGCCCGCGATAGTCCGAGTGGCCGCCCATTTCCGGCCGGTCCCGCCAACATAAATTAGAGTAGGTCCTTACCGGCGGGACCTGGCTGCGCGGGCAGCCTCCGGGGTCCTCGGAGGGGCGTGGGGGGATCTGGCCCCGGGAGGTGCCCCCACGGTGGCCTGGCCCGCGATTGGGGCTCACCGATCCGCGGGAGGGCCTGTGCCGTGGGGGCACTCTATTCCTCCGCGTCGGCTGCTGTGGTCCTCCGCGATGGCTGACGCGGAGATGATCCCCTCCTGCACATGCGCCGGGATGATGCCAGTACACGTTGCCGCTCCCGTGCATGCGCCAACTCGCGCCGGCCAGCGGAGGCACTTCGGCGCCGGTTGGCATGGCGCCAAACCCCTTCCCCGCCGGCCGACGCGGCGCTAACCACTCCGGGGCCGGCCTAGCCCCTGAATCATAGAATCATAGAATTTACAGTGCAGAAGGAGGCCATTCGGCCCATCGAGTCTGCACCGGCTCTTGGAAAGAGCACCCTACCCAAGGTCAGCACCTCCATCCTATCCCCATTACCCAGTAACCCCACCCAACACTAAGGGCAATTTATCATGGCCAATCCACCTAACCTGCGCATCTTTGGATTGTGGGAGGAAACCAGAGCACCCAGAGGAAACCCACGCAGACACGGGGAGAACGTGCAGACTCCGCACAGACAGTGACCCAAGCCGGGAATCAAACCTGGGACCCTGGAGCTGTGAAGCAATTGTGCTAACCACACTGCTACCGTGTTGCCCTGAAGGTGCGGAGGATTCCGCTCTTTGGGGCGGCCCGACGCCGGAGTGGTTCACGCCACTCCTCGGCGCCGGGACCCCCAGCCCTGCCGGGTAGGGGAGAATCCCGCCCTACGTATCCCTGAGTACCCGTATTAACTTTATCACAATGTAGCTAAAATTCCAACAGTTTAGTAATCAAAGACCTTCGAGAATAATGGGCCCTATTGAATGGCCTCGTAGCACCTGACTTGGGACATGACGAGCCAGTTATATCTCGCGAGAGGCCTCTCACGAGATTTGCAACGTTCAGGACGCTTCGCGAGTTCTAACGAGATCAGGCGAGACTTTGCAATCTGGATCTCGCCCTCATTGGGCAGGATCCAGATATCCATATTTAAGTGAGCAGTTAAGCTCACTTAAGTATGTCTGCACCGGATTCTCCCAAGGCCGAAAGCCCACGCCTGGGAGACCTCGCCATGACACTGTTTAGTTCTGGTCCACACAAACGTGGATCAGGCGTAATGGCACCGGGCGGGTGGGGAGGGTGCCCCTGGCCATCGAAGGCCCCCGGGTGGTTGGGCTCTGGGCAGAGTAGTCCCTTGACACTCCCACTGGCACCCGGGCACGCCTACACTGCCTGGCTGGCAGGGGCACTGCCAGGGTTCCAGGGTGGCAGTGCCAGAGTGCCAGGCTGGCAGTGCCTGGGATCAGGCCTGGGGATGCCCTGCCCTTATGAGGTGAGGTGAGGGGGGGCTCGAGGACCCCCTTGCAGTTACTTTAGGGTGTTGGGGATGCGGAAGTCACTGTGGAGTGTCCAGAGATCGGGGAGATTTGAACGGCATTTAAAAATGTCGCCTCGATCTCTGTTGCAGGAAATGAAGGTAAGTGCAGCCTCAGTGGGGCATTCCTCGGCTAGGCCATAAAAAAAGGAGTCCTGTTTGATAGTGGGGTGGTCCTCCGTGCCCAAAACAGGACTGTTTTTCTGCCGTTAATCACGCTCAATATTTAACCCTCCACAATGGCAACATTTTTCTTCTCTGAATCTAGAATTAAATGTTGTTCACCCTAATGACCAATCACCAAAAGTATCTCTCATGCTCAATTGGAAATTGCATTAACTAGGTCAATAATTTACAGCTAGACCATGTATGCTGCAAAAGGTCTCTTTGTTCCATTGGATCATAGAAGTCTCTGTCTAACAAGCCAGTTCAAACTCAAACAATTCATATTTGAATGAGTCATCTCACTCCTCGTCGGCCAATGCTATTTAATTATTTGTGAACTTCCTGATGGAATACCTACAGCAGTGTCATCCGATGTGCCTGAGCGTCTAATTGTCACTGGTTAAGTAGCATTACTTACTGAAGTGGGGAATCTTCTCAGCCTGGGCAGTAATCTGGCAGTGTAGGTCACCCTTCTATGGTGGGACACATCCAATCTTCCAATCTACCACACATGTGATGAAGGTGAAGATTACCCTCATGGGGTTGTCTATGTTGTTAATTTACACAGTATCTTCCTGTTATAACCTGCCTACTTACCATTGGCTGAGGACTAATGACAATCCCACAATCCTGTGGGAGTATGAGCTTCCCCAATGAGGGGGGGGCGGAGAAACCATTAGTAAACTCCTAGTATAAATAAAGCTGGCCAGTTCAGGAACCAGCAGGAAGGAGTGTGCAGCAAGGGAAGTTGCTGCTGCTGTTATATATATATGTTATTGTAAATAAATGTTATTACTTTGTATCCTTAAAACTTGTGCTGGATTCTTCGTGGCCCTCACAAAACTGGCGACGAACGTTAAAGTGAATAGCTGTCTACACTGCTGAAGCCACCTCCCTGGATTTTTGTTGGATACAGGTTGGAAGTTGTTTTCTATTATACCATGCCTCTGTACGGACGTTTGGATGTTTTTGATGCTGCGCTGGAAAGCTGGAACCAGTACACACAACGGATGCGTTACTATTTCCGGGCAAACAATATCACCGAAAACGAGCGCCAGGTGGTCATATTGCTCACCGCCTGCGGCCCGCATACGTTTGGGGTGATTAGGAGCCTTACGTACCCAGCTGCGCCAGACAGCAAAACGTTTGATGAACTTGTGAATATAGTGGGGCAACATTTTAACCCAACCCCGTCCAAGATAGTCCAGCGTTACCGGTTTAATACCGCTGAGAGGACCCCTGGAGAATCCCTTGCCGATTTTCTATCCAGGCTACGCAGGATTGCGGAGTACTGTGACTATGGTGAGACCTTGTCAGAAATGTTACGCGACCGTTTGGTTTGCGGTATTAACAATGCGGCCACCCAGAGAAAGTTGTTACCTGAGCCAACATTGACTTTTCAACAGGCCATTCAAATAGCATTGTCCCGAGAGAGCGCAGAACGAGGAGTGCAGGAGCTACAGGGAATGAAAGTGCATGCCTTGGAGCGCAACCCCTTCCGTCCGAAAACGTCCCCCCGCACTCCTGCGGTACCTTGGGCGAGACAATGTCTGGACCGATGCCAGTGCCAGTCGGATATTCCTCCCCGAAGGGAGCCTTCTCCAGAACCAATGGATGAGGAGCCATGTCCGTGTCAGACTTGTAGGCGCCGACCCCGTCGCGGACGGCGGTCCTGGGGGCGCCAGAGGCGCCGTCGTTCCGACCGAAACTGGGACCAGCTCAGGGGCCGTAACTGGGACCAGCCCAGGGGCCGTACCTTCCATGTGGATGAACCTGCGGCGACTACTCCTGAGGACGTGGAGACGGAGGGCGACTGCCTGCAGCTGCATTGTGTGGCAGCTCCCCATGTGGCCCTCATTAAGGTGACAGTACGGGTCAATGGCCACCCACTTGAGATGGAGTTGGACACTGGCGCAGCGGTCTCCCTGATTGCCCAGAGGACATTCGACCGCATCAAGCAGGGTATACAGACCCTTACATTAACCGACTCACAGGCCAGGTTCCACCTACACGGGGGAACCACTGGACATTGCAGGAACTACAATGGACGCCAGGAGGGGCGTTTCCCACTTATCGTGGTGCGCGGCCATGGGCCCAGCCTGTTGGGTCGGGACTGGTTGCGCCATTTGCGGTTGCAATGGCAGCACATCCTCCAAACAGTTTCTGAAGGGTTGACTGAGGTGCTAGGGCGATACCCAGATGTATTCCAGCCTGGTTTGGGGAAAATAAAAGGGGCCGTAGCCCGTATCCAAGTCTAACCAGGAGCCACGCCGCCCTATTTCCGGGCGCGCCCGGTGCCTTACGCCTTGCTCGAGAAGGTAGAAGGGGAGCTCACTCGTTTGGAGAGTTTGAGTATTATCAGGCCCGTCCGTTTTGCTGACTGGGCAGCACCAATTGTACCTGTAATGAAGCCAGATGCCACAGTTCGCTTGTGTGGCGACTATGAATACGGCTTCCCGACTCGCCCGATATCCAATGCCTCGCAGAGAGGATCTCTACGCGAAGCTTGCAGGCAGACTCTCGTTCACAAAATTAGATATGAGTCACGCCTACCTGCAGTTGGAGCTGGACCCTGCCTCCCGACCATATGTAACGGTTAATACACACCGGGGCCTGTATGAATAGACACGGTTGCCCTTTGGAGTATCCTCTGCCTGCGCAATTTTTCAACGTGTTATGGAGGGCATTTTGAGAGGTTTACCACGTGTTGCTGTCTACTTAGATGACGTTTTGATTACAGGGACGTCGGAGCAGGAATATTTGGAAAATCTGGAGGCTGTCCTTAGACGCCTTTCGGCGGCTGGAGTCCGTTTACGTCACACAAAGTGCGTATTTCAGGCAAAGGAAGTAGTCTACCTAGGTTATTGGGTGGACCGCAAAGGTTTGCACCCCGTCGCAGAGAAGGTGCGTGCAATTCAACAGGCCCCCGCCCCGACTTATACTTCGCATCTTCGTTCTTTTCTCGGTCTCGTAAACTATTACGGGAAGTTCCTCCCCAATCTGGCAACTACGCTGGCCCCTTTGCACCTTCTGCTAAATAAAAATCACACCTGAGTTTGGGGTCAGCCGCAAGAAACCGCTTTCCGGCGGGTAAAGCAACAATTGTCGTCGTCTGGGTTACTAACCCACTATGATCCTGGAAAGCCTTTGCTCATCACATGTGATGCATCCCCGTATGGTATTGGGGCCGTCCTGTCCCACAAGATGGAGAACGGGGCCGAGCGACCGATAGCTTTCGCCTTCCGCACTTTGACTGCAGCGGAGAAAAGGTACGCACAGATCGAGAAGGAGGGCCTGGCAGTGGTTTTTGCGGTGAAACGCTTCCACCAGTACGTGTATGGCCGCCATTTCACTATCGTGACTGATCATAAGCCTCTGCTGGGACTTTTCAGAGAGGATAAGCCAATACCGCCCATTGCTTCCGCACGGATCCAGCGCTGGGCTTTGTTGCTTGCTGCATACGAGTATTCTCTGGAGCACAAACCAGGTACGCAGATAGCAAATGCCGACGCACTGAGCCGATTGCCTTTATCGACCGGCCCCATGTCGACCCCCACAACCGGTGAGGTGGTTGCACCCCTAACTTTTATGGACACCTTGCCTGTCACGGCATCACAGATCCGTGAGTGGACCCAGACAGAGCCAGTCCAGTCAAAGGTTCGGCACATAGTCCTGTATGGTGGGCAGCATAGACAGCTCCCAGGCGAGTTGCGGGCATTTTCCTCCAAGCTGTCAGAATTCAGCGTGGAAGACGGCATCCTCTTGTGGGGGACGCGTGTGATTGTCCCGGAAAAAGGCCAGGAGCTGATACTAACAGACTTGCACAATGGGCATCCAGGTGTGACCAAAGTGAAAATGTTGGCCCGGAGTTATGTCTGGTGGCCAGGCCTCGACACCGACATTGAGAAGGTGGCCCAAAACTGCTCCATTTGCCAGGAGCATCAGAAGCTTCCGCCGGCCGAGCCCCTACATCACTGGGAATGGCCAGGGCGGCCTTAGGCACGCTTGCATGCAGATTTCGCCAGTCCTTTTCAAGGATCCATGGTCCTTCTATTAATTGACACCCAGTCTAAATGGCTAGAGGTGCATAAGATGCAGGGGACAACGTCCTGCGCAACAATTGAAAAGGTGCGTTTGTCGTTTAGTACGCATGGCCTCCCCGAGGTGCTGGTCACGGATAATGGCACTCCATTCACGAGTGAGGAGTTTGCGAGGTTCACGAAGATGAACGGCATACGCCATATCCGCACTGCCCCTTACCACCCGGCTTCAAATGGGTTGGCAGAGCACGCAGTGCAGACATTCAAAAGAGGCCTAAAGAAGCAGTCTTCCGGATCAATGGACACGAGACTGGCTCGCTTTTTGTTTACGTATGGGACCACCCCCCATGCGGTGACTGGGGTAGCTCCCGCAGAACTCCTAATGGGCCGGAGACTTCGCACCCGCCTTAGTATGGTTTTCCCGGACATTGGCGCAAAAGTACGCCGCACACAAGAACGGCAGGGACAGGGATTTTCTCGGCATCGGCCGATTCATCAGTTTGCGCCCGGTGAGCCAGTGTTCGTTCGGAATTTTGCTGGTGGTGCCCAATGGGTTCCTGGTGTAATCTTTCGCCAAACGGACCCTATATCTTACCAGGTGCAAGCCCAGGGTCATCTCCAGCGCAAACATGTAGACCACGTTCGGTCCAGAAGACTATCCCCTCAAAAGATTCCCCGCCCCCGGAGCTCATTTCTACAGCCGCAGAGACCAGAGACAATGGAAGGTAGTCCTCACAATCTTCCACTGGTGCCTCACACGAAGCCTGCGCAGGTCGTTACGGAACCGAATGGAGATAGAGACGCTGACATGACGGAGGCAGCAGACTCTGACTCCGAGATGGAGACACAGGATGCATCAGAGGGGGAATCCTCGGGTCCACGGGCAGTGGATGTACAGCCGTTGCGCCGTTCATCATGGAAGCGCCGGTCTCCGTCTCGTTACACGCCGCCTGATCCAGCGCCGCGTGCAAATGGTGTCCGGCCTGCGGCCAAACAAGTCCGACGCCCTCCTTCGCCAGGGTCTTCGGTGGATTCCTTGGACTTTGGGGGGGAGGGATGTTATAACCTGCCTACTTACCATTGGCTGGGGACTAATGACAATCCCACAATCCTGTGGGAGTATGAGCTTCCCCAATGAGGGGGACGGAGAAACCACTAGTAAACTCCTAGTATAAATAAAGCTGGCCAGTTCAGGAACCAGCAGGAAGGAATGTGCAGCAAGGGAAATTGCTGCTGCTGTTATATATATATATATATATATATGTTATTGTAAATAAATGTTATTACTTTGTATCCTTAAAACTCATGCTGGATTCTTTGTGGCCCTCACAAAACTTCCCGTTAAACTTAGCAGGCCAGGACTGGTCAACGCAGCAATGCATCCAAATACTCACCATAAATCATACAGTTGTTAGCTTGTGAGGTCCACTTCAAAATATCACACTTCAAAGTGTTGCAGGTAGTATCACACTGCTACTTAATCGGCTCAAACATCAATAGAACATTACAATAGAACAATACAACATTACAGCGCGGTACAGGCCCTTCGGCCCTTGATGTTGCGCAGACCTGTGAAACTAATCTAAAGCCCATCTACGCTATTCCATTATCATCCATATGTTTATCCATTGACCATTTAAATGCCCTTAATGTTGGCGAGTGCACTACTGTTGCAGGCAGGGCATTCCACGCCCCTACTACTCTCTAAGTAAAGAACCTACCTCTGACATCTGTCCTATATCTATCTCCCCATAATTTACAGCTATGTCCCCTCGTGCTAGCCATCACCATCTGAGGAAAAAAGCTCTCACTGTCCACCCTATCCAATCCTCTGCCCATCTTGTATGCCTCAATTAAGTCACCTCTTAACCTTCTTCTCTCTAACGAAAACAGCCTCAAGTCCCTGAGCCTTTTCTCATAAGATCTTCCCTCCATACCAGGCAACATCCTGGTAAGTCTGCTCTGCACCCTTTCCAATGCTTCCACATCCTTCCTATAATGCGGCGACCAGAACTGCACGCAATACTCCAAATGCGGCCGCACCAGAGTTTTGTACAGCTGCAACATGACCTCATGGCTCTGAAACTCAATCCCTCTACCAATAAAAGCTAACATACCGTACGCCTTCTTAACAACCCTATCAACCTGGCCGGCAACTTTCAGGGATCTATGTACATGGACACCGAGATCACTCTGCTCATCCACAATACCAAGAATCTTACCATTAGCCCAGTATTCTGTATTCCTGTTACTCCTTCCAAAATGAATCACCTCACAATTTTTTGCATTAAACTCCATTTGCCACTTCTCAGCCCAGCTCTGCAGCTTATCTAGGTCCCTCTGTAACCTGCAACATCCTTCCGCACTGTCCACAACTCCACCGACTTTAGTGTCATCCGCAAATTTACTCACCCATCCTTCTATCCCCTCCTCCAGGTCATTTATAAAAATGACAAACAGCAGTGGCCCCAAAACAGATCCTTGTGGTACACCAATAGTAACTGAACTCCAGGCTGAACATTTCCCATCAACCATCACCCTCTGTCTTCTTACAGCTAGCCAATTTCTGATCCAAACCGCTAAATCACCCTCAATCTCATGCCTCCGTATTTTCTGCAATAGCCTACCGTGGGGAACCTTATCAAACGCTTTACTGAAATCCATATACACCACATCAACTGCTTTACCCTCATCCACCTGTTTGGTCACCTTCTCAAAGAACTCAATGTTTGTGAGGCACGACCTACCCTTCACAAAACCGTGTTGACTATCCCTAATCAAATTATTCCTTTCTAGATGATTATAAATCCTATCTCTTATAATCCTTTCCAAGACTTTGCCCACAACAGAAGTAAGGCTCACTGGTCCATAGTGTATATATATCTATAATCACATTTGTAAAAATAAATATGTCACAATTGAAGAGGTAGAGGAAGCTACAAATAAGTAAGTTGCATCTTAGAAGAAGTGTGAAATACAAAATGCCATTTTGCACTGTAGATTATTTAAACATTATTATTTGAGCTCTCCTGAAGGAGCCAAAGATTTCTCAGCAGTTATCAATCGAAAGCACAGGGAGACTTCCCTTCTACTCCATTTCAGGGAGAGTACTGGAATTGCTGCTTCACTCTTTTTTTTTTTCCCTGCAGACATCCCTGATCAATGACAATTAGCCTCTAATTGATCGCACAATGTCCCTATTTATAGCACTTGCGTACAGGGAAGAGGTCAATCATATTTCTGACCCAGTAAGACTCGACAAGTGCCAGGTTAAACGCAGGCCTATCTTCCAGCAGACAATTTTCCTCAAGGCGATAATGGACTGGCAAGGCACAATCAACTTCCCTCCTTGCATAATATGACATTACATTGTGCGCACCGCAGTGCAAGCATTCCCGTTATAAAACAACAAATCCTCCACTTACTATAGCCTCTGCTATATGAGAGATCTACTACGAGCCAAATGCCTCCACACAGCGATTGTGTAACAAAGGGGAAGACTTTCATAGATTCTCTCGATTATTTTAAAAACACTGCTGATAACTCGATTTGAGCTTTATAGTCACATTACAAAGCCACTTTGAAGTCATGCCGGTTTCACACAGATCCCTCATAGCACAACAATTACTTCAAGAACAATGGTGTCTATGTCCCCGGCGACAGCTTCTTCAATCTAATTTTTAGAAGACAAAAAACTCTATTTAAAGTAAAATATGAAAGATAATCCTGCTTCTTTTCCCTCCAGAGACAGAAGCTGGAAATTAACCCAGCCAAGCTCCCAACGGTGAATATATTTATATATATATATATGTTGTCAGGACAATAACATGAATTTGCAGGCAACCTTCCAAAGTGAAACAGAAATTCATGCAGACAAAATGTATCTGCAGCCAGAATAAATCACTTTAATATCCAGAGAACCTTGAGGGATATGACATTCACTAGTGCTTTTAATTCAAATGACTCCAGAGTCAAGTGCAGGCAAATCTTGATGAATTACTAAACGCTAATTTACTAATTTATTCATTACAGTGATATATAGTACAAAGAAATGCCAAGAACAATTTAAAATAGTAATATTGAATTTATGCATATTAAAGAGCAATGAACAAGAGTTTTTTGCCATATTTTATAACGACTATGAAAATAGATCGATGTGAAGGTTTCCAGTTTTCAGCTGTTTCCAAATTATTTGGTTGCATATAATTCACAACCACATCAAGGGCTTTTTAAAAAAAAAACATTAAATTGTCCTCAGACTCAATCTCCACACCTCGTTTTTCAGCTCCTTTAATAAGAACTTTCCAAATAACCCCCCCCCCCCCCCACCCCCCGTCCTTCTGGGGTTATCCCCATGTCAAGCAGTGTCCTGGTTGTCGGGTTATTCACCCTGGGGTAACACGGACTGCAACACGATGCAGTTCAATGATCAAGCATACACCAAACGTAGGCGTTGGTTCAATAAGATTTATTGAACTTCAGTAACGAAGCACACAGCTGCCTGTGGGTTGACTCTCTAATACTCTAAGTAAACTAACATTAACTATCTAGATCAGGCTAGCTCTGATCCACGTGCAGAAGGTGTTGAATGATTTGTACACCCTGACTGTCACTACAGTTGTCACCAGTGGAAAGAGGCAGAGTGCTGATGCCTCGTGTGTTTTATAGTTGGAAACCCCCCTCTAGTGTTCTATCTGGTGATTGGTCGTGTTCTGTTCTGTATGTTGATTGGCTCACCTGGGTGTCTGTCACTGCCTGCTTTTACCTCATGATGTGCATGGGTGCACCTTATGACACTGGTGAAGGGAAACAACCTATCCATTTCCAACAGTATTGTGCAAGTGTCTACTTTGTGCCTATCCACAGTATCCTGGCTAAGGAGTGTCTAAAAAGGAATGCCTCAGTCAAGTATGGCAGCTCAGAATAAGGAATCTTTACCTGATGTAACTTAATAGAGTCCTTGGCCCAATACAAAATCATAAATTATTCTCAAGCCAATTTATTACCTTCACCGATCATGGAATTACAGAATTCACAGAATCAGAGAATTTATCGTGCAGAAGGAGGCCATTCGGCCCATCGAGTTTGCACCGGCCCTTGGAAAGAGCACCCTACCCAAGCCCACACCTCCAGCCGATCCCCATAACCCAGTAACCCCACCCCACCTTTTTGGACACTAAGAGCAATTTAGCATAGCCAATCCACCTAACCTGCATATCTTTGGACTGTGGGAGGAAACCGGAGCACCCGGAGGAAACCCACGCGGACACGGGGAGAACATGCAGACTCCGCACAGACAATGACCCAAGCCGGGAATCGAACCTGGGACCTTGGAGCTGTGACTCAACTCTGCTAACCACTGTGCTACCATACTGCCCGTTATCTCTGGATCCTGGCTAATATTTATCCCTCAACCAACATCACAATGTAGCTTATCTGACCATTATACCATTGTGGTTTGTGTGCTTGCTGTGCACAAATTGGCTGCCATATTACCTATCAGTGGCTACATTTCAAAAGCAATTTATTGTTGTGCAAAGTTTCACTTAAATTCAGGTCTTTTTTCTCTGCCCCAAATTCCCACTTTCAGACTCTCAACTTCCTGCTCCATTCATGATCCACCCAGTTCATGCTGCAATCTGTGCTGAAAGTCTTTCTAGCCCTCCAAAATTGAGATTAAATTGGCAATTTCAGTGAGAGAGGTGTTTGGGGTAAGAGCAGCAACTCTTCCTGAGTGGCATAGTTGAAGTGGACAAGAGGGATCTTTGTTCCCAATCTAGGCTGGCCAGCCGATGTTTGATGCTGATGAATGAACTGTTGTTCACAGCTTTTAGATTTTTTTTGTTACACTTTTTAAATTTACATGTAGGTTAGACCATAGAATCCCTACAGTGAAGAAGGAGGCCATTCGGCCCATCGAGTCTACACTGACCCTCCAAAAGAGTGCTCCACCCAGGCCCACTCCCCCACCCTATACTTGTAACCCCATAACCCCACTAGACCTTTGGGCATTAAGGGACAATTTAAAATTGCCAATTTACCTAACCTACACATCTTTGGACTGCAGGAGGAAACCGGAGCACCTGGAGGAAGCCCAAGCAGACAAGGGGAGAATGTGCAAACTCCACACAGACAGTCACCCAAGGTTGGAATCGAACCCGGGTCCCTGGCCCTGTGAGGCAACTGTGCTAACCATTGTGCCACCTCCGGATGACAGAGGCTTTTACTCAGCATTTTCGCTGATCATATAACAGGTTGGTATGAAGATTCTTTACAGTAAGCAGCAGTGTAGTGCGTCTCACCTTATAGGTCTGAAGCATTCCTTTCAAGCATTCCTTAGCCTGGTGATTGTGGGCGGGTGCTGAGCCAACACTTAGGTGGCACTATTGGAAATGATTAGGTTGTTCACTTCCTGAAGCGGAAATGCTCCATTTCCCAAGTCTACATAATTTATGGAAGAAAATGAAAAACAAAATAAATTTTAAAAATTGCTGCTGTGAGAAAATGGTGATAATCTAGGTGCAATAACGCCAGATTCGGCGCAGGACTCACCGGCCACACCTAGGAAACTTCAACAGGGTGGCGTTTAGTACTGGCCCACACAAACGTGAACCTGACATAACAACACCTGGGAAGGGGTCTCCCAGGCCTGGAAGACCTTGCCTGGTAGAGGAGGGTTCACCAGGGCCTCCCCAAGGTTGCGTGGATGAGGGAGGGGTCATGGGGTGGGTGGGGGGAGATCGGAGCAGCCTTTCAAAATGGCGCCCGATCTTTGAGGAGCCTTTCCAGCTTGCCAGCAGGAAATCCCTCTAAGTGAGGCCTCAGCGGAGAGAATCTCACCGAGGCCAAAAAAATGGGAAAGTGCCATTGACGCTGCAGCCGCTGAGAAACACCTTGCTAAATGGGCCATGCAACAGACCTGAACTTGAGCCCACTGAACTGCGCCTCATATTAAATGGTGGAGCAGGCTCGAGGGGCTGAATGGCCTACTCCTGTTTCTATTTCTGATGGTCTTGGCTAATTTGTCAACAGTTGAAAAATATTATTCAGTGATAATGAGGAAGGTTATTTTCCTCCGATTTTCGAACGTGAGTGACAGCTTGTGTGACAGCCAAACAAGTTCTCCCTTTTTACTCTATGGTGCCTTAATGTTTAAAAGGAAATCAGCTTTTTCTCTCATTATTCTGATAATTTACAGGCAGGCCAGGAATACAAGATGACTGATATCAGTAATGAGTCCCCTGCTGGCCTGTGGGCTGCCATTTGAAAAGTGCCTTCAACACGTATGACAGAAAGCTGTGTTGAATATAAAAGGTCTGTCACAGAAAATGTCAACAGCCTTGGCACCATTTTAGAATCCACTTCATATTTTCTGCCAGAGTTAAAACAACAACAAAAAAGCAGCAATTTTGAGTTGATGAATGATACACGAGACGGCACAATTAATGATGCTGGCTAAGTAAGACAGGGCTTCATTTTAGGTTCACGTTACACAAGCTAGGCTACCCATCGGGGATTGCCAGTTGTTAACTCAACAGATTGATTCAACTCTAAACAACTCGCTCCAGTTCAAATTTGAAAGCTGTGCTAAAATTATTGGGAAGTTGGGGTTGAGAGAGGGTGGACCGTGGATAGTGAGGAAAAAGTGAAACCTGCCAAGAGCAATAATGGCATTTCTTCCAAGCAGTGTCTATATGAGAGATCTAGGAGTACAGGTCCACAGGTCACTGAAAGGGGCAACACAGGTGGAGAAGGTAGTCAAGAAGGCATACGGCATGCTTGCCTTCATTGAGTATAAGAATTGGCAAGTCATGTTGCAGCTGTATAGAACCTTAGTTAGGCCACACTTGGAGTATAGTGTTCAGTTCTGGTCGCCACACTACCAGAAGGATGTGGAGGCTTTAGAGAGGGTGCAGAAGAGATTTACCAGAATGTTGCCTGGTATGGAGGGCATTAGCTATGCTGAGAGGTTGTGCACCCATGCAGGAAAAATGCCAGCTTGACACGTTGGCACTGCCAGCTTGGCAACCCCCCTGCCAGCTGGCAGTGCCACCTGCGCACCTTGGTAGTGGGAGGCGGTGGCGTAATGGTATTGTCACTGGATTAGTAATCCAGAGACCCAGAGTACACTGGGGTCCCAGGTTCAAATCCCACCACTACATTTGGTGAAATCCGAATTCAATAAAAATCTGGAATTAAAAGTCTAGTGATGACCATGAACCATTGTTGATTGTCATTAAAAACCCATCTGATTCCCTAATTTCCTTTAGGAAAAGAAATCTGCGGTCCTTACCTGGTCTGGCCTATATATGACTCCTGACCCACAGCAATGTGGTTGACTCTTAACTACCCCTCAAGGTCCAGTAAGGATGGGCAATAAATGCTGGCACAGCCTGTGATGCCCACATCCCATGAACGAATAAAACAAAAAAATTTGGCACACAGTTGGCAGTGCCAGGATGGCAGTGCCAAGGTGCCGGGTGGAAATAGCAGTGCCAGGGCACCACCCTGTCCAGAAGGCAAACACCTGGGGGCCTCTGATCCCCTGGGATATTCCCACGAGTGTCGTTCCATCTGGTCCCCTTTTGTGGATGTCTCAGAGGCGAAGTGGTTAGATCTCAACGTTTCTGGTAGACCATGGGAAAGCATATTAGAGTGCGACCAGCTGTCTCACTCTAATATGCAGATTTGCAAAATAATGATCCCGCTCACAATGGGTAGGATTCAGATCGCGAGATCATGTTATTTGTTGGGAGGTGTGGTGAGCCATGTAGACTTGGGAGGAGGGATCCCCGGCATCTACCGGCAGTGCCGTGTTGCCTTCCAGGTGTAACGCATCGTGCCTCAATGTTTTTAACACCAAAGAGAAATGGATTTAATACAAGTATGTACGTAACAGAACAGTTGTACACAATTCCTTCATAATTGTTCAGAGAATGCAGTATTGCCCTTATGGTAATCTGTTCACTGAATAAACTATATTACAGGCTGAAAGGATTGTGTTGGAAGACAATCTGCTGCTATATTATTAGCAAGCATGTCACTTAAGACTCCAGATACAAAACACAAAAGAATTATTTGACGGGCAGCTACGCTACGCATTTGAATTAAAATGACTAGTTGTGATGTTATCAGGATTCTATTTCCACAATTCTGGATGCTTCAGCATTTTCAGCTTCGAGGAGTAATATTTTGTTCCAAAGAAGAATATTTTACACCATTGACTTAATTCTGCTAGTCTACCTCTTAATCACCTTATTATTGATGTTCCAGCTGTCTATCCAAGCTTAAGAGTCTGATGGTCAACGTGGCTGTTGATTATAGAGAAATTACAATGAACTCAAAATGTCAACCAGCCGCAATAATCAGGAAAACTGAGATCTGCGATTCCCACAATAAGCTTGAAGCACCGGCTTAGAACCACCAATCATGCGGAAGCGCACAACGATTCTCAAATCTGTGCTTTCCTTTCCGGACGAGACAATAAACTACAAGCAGAATAATCGTTTACATCCCAAGCCCCAAGGTCCAAATAAATGAAACAATAAAAATGCTAAACTTAATAGATTCATATGAAGACGTAACAGAAAGAAACACCATTTGATTTTAAATGCTCCACAGATTCCCTTTGATTCATACGGCTCATGTATTAAGAGTACACATTTGGCTTCTTGTTCAAATTCCTTTCTTCCAATCAAAAAAAATCAGCTTATGTATATGAATTTATTTCAGTTACAAATGCTGGCGCGAGATGCCCTCCTGGGAACAAATGTACCAATGTGTTTGGTAATAGAGTTCACTAAAATAATTGGCATTTTGGATCATATCCCTTGAGGCTAACAATGAACTTGGGCCCATAATTGATTAAACTGGCAAGGAACACTGAACTGAGGCATTCCCCAAATAGTCATCTTGTACGCATAGTTGCTTGACTGACAGGAAAACCTTCCACCTCCTCCATTTGACTGTCAAGGAACCAAACACATGTTCAGTGAGACCAGTCAGGAAGTTGGACACATATCCACCTGGATTCACCAAAAATCTCTCTACATACCTTTATAGAATGGCAGGGAGAGCAGCTCATGTCTCACTGCACTTAATAATAATAATCGCTTATTGTCACAAGTAGGCTTCAATGAAGTTACTGTGAAAAGCCCCTAGTCGCCACATTCCGGCGCCTGTTCAGGGAGGCCAGTACAGGAATTGAACTCACGCTGCTGGAATTGTTTTGCATTACAGCCCCTAAGGAATGGGAAGGAATGTAGCACCTAACCTACCAAAACCTAGGCAAAATGTACACTAGAGTGATAGGGGACTTGGGCACAGACTCCCAATAGGGATACAGTGAACTTGAGCACCTTACCTACAAATGCCCGAAGAACTCAAGTACATACTTTATTAAGCAACGCGAACATCCAGCCATTGCATGAACAATTCAGACTTGGGGACGACTCCCCTGCCAGTTGAACTCCAATTTCTTGCGACACGAAACTGACAGCGAGCTCAGGCATGCATAGAATGGATAGGAAGGACCGGATTCTTATCGCAGAGTGGACAATAATGAGGGAGCATAGATTTAAAGTAATTGGGAGGAGAATTGGAAGAGTTGAGAAGAATTTATTTTTCCCCCAGAAGGTACTGGGGGTCTGGAACATGTTGCTTGAAAGGGTGGGGTAGAGGCAGAAACCTTCATCGCATTAAAAATACTACTCAGAAAACGGAATTACGCTGGATTGCTTTTTTCCATCCACGTAGACATGATGAACCAAATAGTTTTCTCATGTGCCGTAAGCTTTCCCTATTTTTGTGACTCTACATGCCAGCAAGCTCGGTTGAGTACTGCCTTGCACTGCCCTAATCGATATTTATGTTTTAAATTAAAAGCCATGATGTGGAGATGCCGGTTGAACTGGGGTGAGCACAGTAACAAGTCCTACAACACCAGGTTAAAGTCCAACAGGTTTGTTTTGAATCACTAGGTTTCGGAGTGCAACTCCTTCCTCAGGTGAACGTCAGGTAGATTAAAAGCAACAGTCACCTGAAAACAAATGAATGCTTACCCCTACTACCTTGACCAGTGCAGTACCCAGGGACAAATTTAACAATATTCTGTGCCAGTTATAGACGATCATATTTGTTTCATCAACATGTGCTTCAACACTAATCAATTTGTCAATTAAAAAGATAATTAACTGTGAAAAATCATCTAAATTGCTTTTCAAATTGAGCTTAAGTTATCATAAAATGTCGCAGGGTGCTCGAAATATACGACTGTAAAGCAAAGCTCGCGATGTTTAAAGAATCATCACTTTCACAATTACCAAAACTGCTAACAGAGATCTCCCAATAATTTGTTATAATTAGTTTAGGATATCCCAAATTTAATCCTTCGGCAATGATTAGGCACTACTATTGAGTTTATGGAGAAGGGAAAATTATAAGGTTGTATTTAACAATGCCACTTCAAAATACATTAGTAGGGATGTTACATAAGAACACAAGGACATAAGAAAAAGAAAGTCATTCAGACCTCTCCTTCTGTACGCCATCTACAATTTACCCAAACACAGTCTCTCTCCCCTCTCCATTTAATGACAAAGGACAGTTCTGTATAAACACTCTACATTTACAGGGGAGGTAGTAGTGTAGTAGTATTGTCACTGGGCCAGTAATCCAGATACCCAAGGTAATGGTCTGGGGTCTCCGGTTCAAGTCCCATCACGGCAGATGGTGAGATTTGAATTCAATAAAAATCTGGAATTGTTGTAAAAACCCATCTGGTTCATTAATTTCCTTTAGGGAAGGGAATCTGTCGTCCTTACCCGGTCTGGCCTACATGTGACTCCAGACCAACAGCAATGTGGTATGAAATCTTGACCTCTCTCTTCCCCCAGAAATGAAAGACAATGGGCTGGATTTTCATGGAGTCGGGGAAAATGACGGCCAGAAACCAATTCTGGGATTTTCGACCCCATTGCCAGCGCCTGGTGTGGGTTCATGGCCCACACCCTGTTTCCTGACCTGTACAGCTCCATTACGGGATGGGCATGTCCTTAGTACATTATGCCAAATCACCTTTTAAAGGACTCGTGGTTCACAACACTGTGGTGATAGGTATCATCTGTATATAGTATGAGTAGTTCATCATCATTTGCATATGTATTATAAGTTACATGTTTTAATGTTGTAGTTCTAGCATCCAACCAGCAGGTGGGGCGCGTATGCAGGCACAGGACCCAGATGGACTATGTGTTCCATCAGAAGGTGTTTGTCAGGTGTTGATAGCAGTTGCATATTAGAATTCTGTTGTAAGTTAGTGTTAGACATTTATTTCCAACTGTATTCAGCTTAGACTTTTTAGTTATTCGTTAGTGTAGTGTTAGTAATAAATAACTTTGTTTATAAAACAAATTCGAATGTTCTTTGTTCACATGGCAATATCGAGAGTCCACATCAGCCCAATCAAAGAACAATACAAACACCTCAGAATTTTCTGACACCACTACTTAAGCCACACTTCTACTTCGCTAATGTTTAAGCATTGAACAAACAAAGAACAAAGTACAAAGAAAAGTACAGCACAGGAACAGGCCCTTCGGCTCTCCAAGCCTGCGCCGACCATGCTACCCGTCTAAACTAAAATCTTCTACCCTTCCGGGGTCCATATCCCTCTATTCCCATCCAATTCATGTATTTGTCAAGGTGTCCCTTAAACGTCACTATCACAACATTTCTAGTTTGTTGGGGAGAGTGAAGGCTGATCTGGCAAGGTGGGATGGTCTCCCTCTGTCACTGGCGGGTCGGGTACAGGCGATTAAAATGAACGTGTTGCCATGATTTCTGTTTATTTTTCAATGCCTGCCGATTTTCCTGCCAAAGGCTTTTTTCAGAGAGATTGAGGGAAGGATTACGTCGTTCATATGGGGAGGGGAGGTGGCCAGAGTTAGAAAGGTGCTACGACAGAGGGGAAGGCAGGCAGGGGGTTTGGGTCTTCCGGACCTGATGTATTATTACTGGGCGGCGAATGTGGAGAAGGTGTGGAGCTGGGTAAGAGCGGTTGATTCCCAGTGGGTCAGAATGGAGGAGAGTTTATGCAGGGGGTCGGGATTGAAAGCACTCGCAACATCGCCGCTCCCGATAGCCCCAGGGAAATACTCAGGGAGTCCGGTAATAATAGCTTCATTGAGAATTTGGAGGCAGTTTCACCAGCACTTCGGGTTGGGGGCAGGGTCAAGGGAAATGCCGAATCGGGGGAACCACAGATTTGAGCCGGGGAGGTGGGATGGAAATTTTCGGAAATGGGAGGAGAAGGGGATTAAGACACTAAAAGATTTGTTTCTTAGGGGTCGGTTTGCAGGATTGAAGGAGCTGGAAGCGAAGTATGGGCTGGAGCAGGGGGAAATGTTTAGATACATCAGGTTCGAGATTTTGCCTAAAAGGAGATACAGAACTTCCCGGAAGAGCCGGCCTCCACATTGCTGGAGGAGGTGCTGATGACAGGGGGACTGGAGAAGGGGGTAGTGTCAGCGGTCTACGGACCTATTTTGGAGGAGGAGAAGGCACCGCTGGAAGGGATCAAAGCAAAGTGGGAGGAAAAGTTGGGAGAGGATATGGAGGAGGGGTTCTGGTGTGAGGTGCTCCGGAGAGTGGATGCCTCCACCTCGTGCATGAGGTTGGGGCTGATACAGCTGAAGGTGGTATCCAGAGCACACCTCACGAGGGCGAGGATGAGCCGATTCTTTGAAGGAGTAGAAGATTTGTGTGAACATTGCGGGGGTGCGGGGGGGGGGGGGGGGGGGGGGGGGGGGGGGCTAACCACGTTCATATGTTTTGGTCCTGTCCAAAGCTAGAGGATTACTGGAAGGAGATTTTTAGGATAATTTCTAAAGTGGTGCATGTGAAACTGGACCCGGGCCCCTGGGAGGCCATATTCGGGGTGTCGGACCAGCCAGGGTTGGAAACAAGTGTGGAGGCAGCTGTTGTAGCCTTCGCCTTGTTGATCGCCCAAGGGCGGATCCTGATGGGTTGGAGGGCAGCCTCTCCACCCTGTGCCCTGGCGTGGCGGGGGGGTTCTGTTGGAATTCTTGACACTTGAGAAGGTTACGTTTGAACTGAGGGGAAGGATGGAGGGGTTCTACAACTCATGGGCATTATTCATTGTGCACTTTCAAGAACTGGATAACATCGAACATTAGTTGGGGGGGTGGGGGAGATTGGGGGGAGGGGGGGCGATGGGTGTTAATGGTGGCCATGGGTGATTCCTGATTCCTTTTTGTCAGTTGTTTATGTGAACATGTGGGCGAATGCTTTGGGTTTGGTGGGAGGATGGGGTCGTTGTTATTGATATGGGGACTGACTGATTGTTGTTTATTACTGATTATTGTTTATTGTTGGTGGGTGTAAACTTGGGAGAAAATGCAAAAAAGTAGGAGAATAAAGAAATATTTTTTTTTAAAAGCCACTCTCGTCCCTGCTTCCACCAACTACCCTCTGTGTAAAAAAACTTGCCTCGTACATCTCCTCTAAACCTTGCCCCTCGCACCTTAAACCTCTGCCCCCTTGTAATTGACCCCTCTACCCTGGGGAACAGTCTCTGACTATCCACCCTGTCTATGCCCCTCACAATTTTGTAGACCTCTATCAGGTCGCCCCTCAACGTTCGTTGTTCCACTGAAATTCAAAGTAAAGGGACGTACACCTCAACATGACATGGAAAAGCTATTTTCAACTCATGCTGTTCTTTTTCACCAATAATTAATTCCCAAAGAAAACAAATCTTGTGTTATTTAGATTGTTTCATAGTTCACCCAACAAAAGAGGTTAAAGTGTGACTAGGTTTAATTGTGTATTTTTCTACAGTTAATATAAATTCATGTTCTCGTGTCAACTTCCTTGGTAAAATTGCCAATGGCAGAAAACATGTAGCTTAATCACAAAGGCACTTAACAAAACCGCTCAGAAATGTAATTGACCTTTGCTGTAATGTCCAATGTAGAACTGGGACTTTGCAGTAAACTCTTTTGAACAGAGTGTATTATGACATCAGAAATTCAACTAAAGGCAGACTATGGCCAGCATTATCTGCTCCCGTTAGCATTGGTGCGCTATGCTTCCTATAAAAGGCGTGCAACTGGCGAGCACATCGGCTTTGACTCAGTGGTGTTCAGCCTTTGACTTGGGGATACCGGCTCTGACTCGTGATCGACTGGGCTTGGCTTGAGGGTGACCAGCCTTTGACTCGAGTGTGATCAGTCTTTGATTCGGGGTGACTTGGGAGTTGACTCGCGGAAGATCGGGGGGAGGGGGGGCTGACTCAGTGGAGAATGGGGTTGGAGATGTTGACTCAGGGGAGACCAGGGTGTGTGCACGTGGTGGGGGAGAGATTATTTAGTGTGAAAAGCACCATTCCTGAGCTTATATTCTATTGCTGGGCCTCGGGCTTCTTGGAAGGGCCTCACAGAGTGAGGGAAAGCCTTGGGTAATGGAGTGTATATGTGGGGAGTCATCATAAACTCAGGGTTCCATGGAAACCTGGGGTGAGGAGGGACTTTTGGAGGCAGATTGTTGACATGGGCAAGGCTAATGGAAAAGCATGGCAGTCATTAGTACCCCGTTGCAGCTGCGATTGTTCAGCTGTCACTCAATTGACATGCCTGGAGTCCAGTCACGCAATTATGCCCACTCAAGCATCACTTATATGTGTGAGTGCCATGGATTGCTGCTCACCATTTATCCCTTGGCGCACTAACTTCAAAAATCGCTGACTGCCCCGGTGAGCCTGTACCATTGACCGATGATCAAGCAACTTTATCCCCTGAGGGAGTTGGCAATGGAACACTGCCCAAGGAGAGTGCTCTAAATCCTCAGCTGTATGCTTAGGCATGTAGTGACAGGTGTCCTGCATATAACAGATTGAGTGCAAGGACTCAGAGTGAAGCTTTGGTCAATACCTGCACTTGAAAGGAAAGCTCAGGATTTAGTAGTGGTCAAAGCTGTGGCCACTCAGTAATGTGGTGTGACACTAGCCCTGTACATTGTGGAGGATATCCTCATTCCCTCGGGAAATAGTCATGACTGATGTGGTCAGTCACTGTGAGGGGATGCCACCAATGTGCAGGAACCTTGCACAAAGCACATGGAGGAATCCCTGAACTGACCACCCTGGCTTTAACTTGGATTAGGAACATATGAACACAGTTCATCAGAACAAGGAGCTATAGAAAGGATGGACAATTTGCCTGCTGTCTTCCATGAACAGTTGTCTGTGATGGACCTTGGCCGATGTCCTCTGGAGGGCTGAGATGTGGAGGGCTCCGTCTGCTCGGGGTTCTGTTGTGTTATCCTTCCTATGGATGCCTGAGGGCCCCTGGCTTTCTCTTTGGGATAGAGGGGCAACTGGAGTGAACTTGAGAAGCCCCACTCTCCTCTGCAGGACAAAGGTTTTGCACCAAAGTCTCCACGGCGACTGACTCCTTCACTGTGGGGATCTCGGTGCATAGGAGTGTTGCTGCAATCACCTCTGACATAAGGTGGATGAACTCATCCATGCAGTCTTTCAATATGAGGTGTGTAGCTGACATCCCTTCCTCGTTTGCCCTACATTGCCTTTAGAGTTTCGACAATGTGATTGACTGGGGCTCCACAGATTCCTGGTCTCCAGCAATCCTCCGAATGTTGGCACTTTGGGGTCCTAAAACCAGGTCCCACCAAGGTGTGTGTCTCTGTGCTGGTCAAGGTGTGAGTGAGCGCTGTGACAGATCTTCCACTTCGAGGTCCGTGAATCCCTCCTTTGGCTGCGAGTGGGGCTGGAATTAAGGACCTGGCTGATAGATTTCCTCAGCTGCTTCCCAGATGTGCCTTGGAAACAATGTTGGATCCTCACTTGGTTTATCGCCGTCAACTTCACCATCGGCACAGACGCAGTCAGTGTCCTCCCCGGTCAGCTGAATGGCTCAGTTCTCGAAGTCTGCGAGCACTTGAGTTCTGGCAACCTTCCACCCATCTAGCATCTCTCTCTCTTGTTGTGTGCCAGCTTCTCCTGCATAAAGACAAATGGAGAGAGTGTAAGCAGGACGCATGCCAGGGCAGTTGATAAGGATGCCTGGCATATGAATGATGAGTGGGTCAGGCGTGGTGATGAGGACGTGACCCGCAGGAGAGAATAAGATGTGTGTGGGAGAACAAGTGGTGGTGCTCCTTGAGCTGACTCTGAGTGAGGTCCCTGTGGATGTGTGACGGGTGCATGAGTGTGTCAGCTGAGAGTGATGTGAAGAGGGTAAGTCACTCTTTACACTGACGAAACGGAGGAGATCTTCATCCTCTTGCGTCACTGGATGGCTGTTCTTCCCTGTAGGCGTTGGCACGGATGATCACTGCCATCACCTCCCGTGCCGGGTTTGTAACCTTGCCTTGATTTTTTTATTCTTTCAGGGGACTTGTGTATCGCTGGCAAGGTCAATGTTTGATGCCTAACCTAATTGCGCTCGAGAATAATTCTAAGTAAATCGAAGCTATGATGGGCCATTTAACTAAATATTTCTATCCTGTGTGGAATATCAGGGCGGGGGTAGCGATGGGGAATTTTGGACAGTGGACTGGCAGCGTGGATAGTTATACATCAAAACTACCCAATATGCTTTTCTATCAATAGATTTTGAGTTCTGTGGTAGGCAGGAACTCTGCCTTGAGCTGTTTACTGTCTGAATGATGAAGGTGCACTTTATCCCCACACCCTGCTCTGTTTATCCCCAAAAGATATGTCCAAAGTTTGAGCTTTGAAAACTTGGGGCGGGATTTTCCGACCTCCCGCCTTGTCGGAGAATCCCCGGGGGGCGGCGCAAATCCCGCCCCGCCGCCGGCTGCCGCATTCTCCAGCGCTGATTTTCGGGCAGGCGCAGGGTTTACGCCGCACCGGTCGGGGGCCGTTGGCAGCGGCCCCCCCTGGCAATTCTCCGGGCCCCGATGGACCAAGCGGCTGTCGTTTCCTGGCCAGTCCCACCGGCGTCAAATGGACATGGTCCATCACGGCGGGACCTGGCTTGTAGGCTGGCTAGGTGAGTCCTTGGGGGGGTGCGGGGGGGGATCCGGTCCCCGGGGGGGGGGGGGGGGGGCCAAGGTGGCCTGGCCCGCGACCGGGGCCCACCGATCTGTGGGCGGGCCTGTGCCGTGGGGCACTCTTTGATGAGAAGAACCCCCCTGCACATGCGCAGGAACATGCCAGCCGGTCTGCGCATGCGTGGAACCACGGCGGCGGTTCTGCGCATGCGCCAACTCGCGCCGGCCCTTCACCGCCGGTTGGCGGGGCGCCAACCCCTCCGGCGACGGAGGTGCAGAGGATTCTGCATCTTCTAGTCGGCCCGGGCCGGAGTGGTTCGCACCCCTCTTGGCGCTGGCGCGGGCCATCCGGCCAGTTGTGGGAGAATCCCGCCCCTGAAATTTACCAGATGGGATGCAGGAAAACTGTGATTCCAAAGCATTCAAATCTTTTACACATTGAAGACAGAAGGATAACACACAAATGAGCTATAAACTAAAGTAGTGGCTTTGTTGACTATTTATCCTCATTTCATTCCTTCTGTTAAAGAACAATACCTCGACCATAGCTAAATGATGAAAAGAACCTGACTTCTGTGAATGAAAGTGCCGATCAGACGCTTTCAGAATAAATATTTATTTATCAGCCATTGCCATTATTAGATCTCAGGAGGACTATCTCTAGATAGCGGAGTAAAGTCAATAATCTGAACAGTACAAATATAGAATATACCCACATGGCTTTCTGAATACTTCATTTCCATCAAAGCTTACAATGTGCAAACATACTTCCACTATGTCATAAAGTGGGATTTACTTTAAGGAGTTATTGAAAAGTGAATAGCATACGTATAGCAGTTATATTCAGGTTGGTATTCAGAGATTTCTGATGGGGTGACGATACAATGTGTGCGATTCTCTGGCCGAATTGTGCAGAACGTGCCGAGCGAGAGCACAACACAGGTGATGAATCCCGGGAGATCCCATTTGCAGGTTTCCCGGCAGCTTTCGCGCCTTGAAGGATTCACCCATGTCCTGCGAGGCATCGGATCCGGAACTCCACCCAAAAGGGGCGGGTACAAACGATGCTCACGGATACACCGGCCTCCGGCTGCAGCTCGGTGCCGATCAGTGCTGGTCCACAAGAACATGGACCAGGCGGAATGGGACCCGGGGGTGGGGGTTCCCAGACCATGGGAGGCCCCTGGGTGGTCAGGGTCAGTGCAGGGTTGTCCCCTAGCCCTCCCCCTGGAACATGGGCACCTTGGCATTCCCAGCTGGCACCTTGGCACTGCCACCCTGGTACTTCCAAGGTGCCCAGGTGGCACTGCCAAGCTGGCTGGAGCACTGCCTGGGCGCCAGGGTGCCAGTGCAAGGGTGTCCAGGTGCCTGGCAAGTGTCAGGCCCGAGGGGGGCCATGCCCATGAAATGAGGGTGGAGGGGAGTTTGAAGGGTGGGGATGTGCAGGGCAGCAGGTTAGCTAAGATGGGTGGCATGGTAGCACAGAGGTTAGCACTGTTGCTTCACAGTACCAGGGTCCCAGGTTTGATTCCCAGCTTGGGTCACTGTCCGTGCAGAGTCTGCACAATCTCCCCGTGTTTGCATGGGTTTCCTCCGGATGCTCCGGTTTCCTCCCCCAAGTCCCGAACGATGTGCTTGTTAGATGAGCCGGAGTGCCCGGAGGTTGGGGTCTCCCGGCTTTCACCGGCCACATTGCGCCGCAGCGAGATGCTTTTCCAGCACAGCATGGTAAGAAGGTCGTGTCCATTATTTCTATAAAATCTGCTTAAAACACACTTGTGAAGACAATGGGCAGGATTCTGCGGTCTGCCAGCCGTAATTTTCAGCCCGGCACTGCCGGGATTTTCCATTCCCGCAGCCGGGCAATGGCGTTTCCCATTGTGGCCACCCCACGGCGTCGGAAAATCCGTGAGAGCGGGTGCGCTGCCGAAGGACCGGAGAATCCCACGAACAGAAAATTCTACTGAATATAATTGCCCTTTCGGAATCTCAAGATTTAGCAGGAATGCGCTCTGGTGTTCCGTTGAATTTCTGTAGTTTTAAAACACCAAAACATATTAAATTTGAAAAGAAGTAGAGGCCATTTAGCCGAACCTTTTCTGTACACCACTGCACCCATTCTATATTACTGGAACGGTGGCCCTTATCTCAAGGGGCTTGGAGTTGAAAAGTGAAGAAATGACGCTTCAGTCACACAGAGCCTGAGTCAGACCGTTTCGGGAACTCTGCACTCAGCTTTGGGCACCAAACCACATTTCCTCTGAAGGAGAAATTCAGAACACGAGGGCGCAATTTTAAGAAGTCAAGATAAGAAGTGTACTTTTTCCCGCCATACGGAGGAAAGTGGGAATCTGCAACTATTTCCTGCAAAAGGATGCTGGACCAATTGAAATTTTCAAGACCGAAACAGATACTTTTTTGCTGGGTATGGGTATCAAGGGATTGGGAGCATAGGTTGTTGAATGGAATGGGAGCACAGATGTGAACATGCTCAAGGGGACGGACGGGGTACTTTTTCCAATGTTTTAAAGGTCACTTTGCAATCATTCCTTAACACGGATTTCACTATGGTGTGATGTGATGGAAACAGAGGGCGTAATTTCCTCCCCCTCCCCTCCCCCACTCCCATTGGCTGACAGCAAGATCTCTTGACCCCAAGTGGGGTTTCCAGTTGTTCACACTCTAAGCCGCTGGGGGCTCCCTGGCAGGTGACTCCTTGGCAGGAGGCCGCCACCAGCAGGGACCACAAGATCCTATCGGCGGGAATGGCTGGAAAATCTCACCCAGAGTGTTGACAAGTTCATTACAGATAAATCTACATGGTGTGGTGTGCAGATCATTGACATAATCTACAGCAGATTCTTAACTGGAACTAAATCCAGCTCTTGTGTCAGGGGTTAATTAGCACAGCATTATACGTCTCTGAGTGTCATTTCCATATTTTACTACTTTGTAGTCTATTTGCAGCCCATCAATTTTGTACTCACGTTTTGTTTCCGTGATTACAATTTGCCTGCTTACACAATTACAACTCCACGTAGTCTGCTTTGATAAAAACAATTTCAGATTTATCAATCTAAATACACAACTGTAAGTATTTATTTCATCAGAAACATATACACATGATACACAATGCTGTTTTTGTGCCGACACATAACTGAATGGTACAGGACACACAGGGTGCAATTCTCCAGAAAGGTTTCAAAGTTCATTTGTGGCGGGCTTAGAACATAGAACATTACAGCGCAGTACAGGCCCTTCGGCCCTCGATGTTGCGCCGACCTGTGAAACCACTCTAAAGCCCATCTACACTATTCCCTTATCGTCCATATGTCTATCCAATGACCATTTGAATACCCTTAGTGTTGGCGAGTCCATTACTGTTGCAGGCAGGGCATTCCACACCCTTACTGCTCTCTGAATAAAGAACTGGGGCGTCATTCTCTGACCCCCCGCCGGGTCGGAGAATGGCCGTTGGTCGCCGTGAATCCCGCCCCCGCCCCCGCCGAAGTCACCGGTACTGGGGATTGGGCGGGGGCGGGAATCGGGCCGCGCCGGTTGGCGGGACCCCCCGTTCAATTCTCTGGCCCGGATGGGCCGAAGTCCCGCCCAGAAATTGCCTGTCCCGCCGGCGTACATTAAACCTGGTATTTACCGGCGGGACCAGGCGGCGTGGGCGGGCTCCGGGGTCCTGGGGGGGGGGGGGGGGGGCGCGGGGCGATCTGACCCCGGGGGGTGCCCCCACGGTGGCCTGGCCACTATTCCCTTATTGTCCATATGTCTTTCCAATGACCATTTGAATGTCCTTAGTGTTGGCGAGTCCACTACTGTTGCAGTCAGGCAATTCCACGCCCTTATTACTCTCTGAGTAAAGAACCTACCTCTGACATCTGTCCTATATCTATGTCCCCTCAATTTAAAGGTATGTCCCCTTGTGATAGACATCACCATCTGAGGAAAAAGGCTCTCACTGTCCACCATATCCAATCATCTGATCATCTTGTATGCCTCAATTAAGTCACCTCTTAACCTTCTTCTCTCTAACGAAAACAGCCTCAAGTCCCTCAGCCTTTCCTCATAAGATCTTCCCTCCATACCAGGCAACATTCTGGTAAATCTCCTTTGCACCCTTTCCAATGCTTCCACATCCTTCCTATAATGTGGCGACCAGAATTGCACGCAATACTCCAAATGCGGCCGCACCAGAGTTTTGTACAGCTGCAACATGACCTCATGACTCCGAAACTCCATCCCTCTACCAATAAAAGCCAGGTTCAATAAAAGCTAACACACCGTACGCCTTCTTAACAACCCTCTAAACCTGGGTGGCAACTTTCAGGGATCTATGTACATGGACACCGAGATCTCTCTGCTCATCCACACTGCCAAGAATCTTATCATTAGCCCAGTACTCTGTCTTCCTGTTATTCCTTCCAAAATGAATCATATAAGGCGGGAACCGGAAGTTCGACCCGCGGACTTCTGGGAAGGCCCCCCCCCCCCCCCCCCCCAACCAATAAATTCTGGTGGAGAGGAAACCCGAGACACTACACGTGTAGTGTCTCCCACCCGCCCTCCTCCTCTAACCTAATAATAAGACCCATTGGTGTGAGGTAAGTGCCATATTATATTATTATTATATTATATTATTAGCATTGTGCAGGTCAAGGTTCGGAGGTGGAGGAGCAGTCTCTGTCAGGGAGAGAACCTGAGAACATCTAAGACACTCAGAAGGTAAGAAGTTAAGTAAGTGATTTTTACTCATTTTTACTTTTATACCTTTTTCAAATTGTGTGTGTCGGGGGGGAAACTGAAGTGAAATCACAGAAGCTGTGGCCTGAGTGGCTGGTTGGGATTCTACACTAAATTTTAAAAAATTGAGCATTGGTAACTAATTAAACATAATAACTTAATTATAATTTAGAGGGATATCTAACCCAGAGATCGGAGAGTACTATATTTAGCTTTCGCATTTCTATTATAAATCTAGTGCTGGGAAACAGATAGTTAACAGTAACTTTGAAATGTTTAAAAAAATATTCAAAAAAAAAAAGTTTATAATTAATTGACGCAATGTCAGTTAGAGGGGTGCTGTGCTCTGACTGTGAGATGTGGCAGGTCCGGGAGGCTTCCAGTGTCCCGGGTGGCTTCATCTGCAGAAAGTGCACCCAACTGGAGCTCCTCACAGACCGCATGGTTCGGTTGGAGCAGCAATTGGATGCACTTAGGAGCATGCAGGTGGCGGAAAGCGTCATAGATCGCAGTTATGTAAATGTGGTCACACCCAAGGTGCAGGCAGAGAAATGGGTGACCACCAGAAAGGGCAGGCAGTCAGTGCAGGAATCCCCTGTGGTTGTCCCCCTCTCGAACAGATATACCCCTTTGGATACTGTCGGGGGGGATAGCCTACCAGGGGAAAACAGCAGCAGCCAGAGCAGTGGCACCACGGCTGGCTCTGATGTTCAGAAGGGAGGGTCAAAGCCCAGAAGAGTAATAGTAATAGGGGACTCTATAGTCAGGGGCACAGATAGGCGCTTCTGTGGACGTGAAAGAGACTCCAGGATGGTATGTTGCCTCCCTGGTGCCAGGGTCCAGGATGTCTCCGAACGGGTAGAGGGCATCCTGAAGGGGGTGGGCAAACAGGCAGAGGTCGTTGTACATATTGGTACTAACGACATAGGCAGGAAGGGGAATGAGGTCCTGCAGCAGGAGTTCAGGGAGCTAGGCAGTAAGTTAAAAGACAGGACCTCGAGGGTTGTAATCTCGGGATTACTCCCTGTGCCACGTGCCAGTGAGGCTAGAAATAGGAAGATAGAGCAGCTAAACACGTGGCTAAACAGCTGGTGTAGGAGGGAGGGTTTCCATTATCTGGACCACTGGGAGCTCTTCCGGGGCAGGTGTGACCTGTATAAGAAGGACGGGTTGCATCTAAACCGGAGAGGCATAAATATCCTGGCCGCGAGGTTTGCTAGTGTCACACGGGAGGGTTTAGTGTCACACGGGAGGGTTTAAACTAGTATGGCAGGGGGGTGGGCACGGGAGCAATAGGTCAGAAGGTGAGAGCATTGAGGGAGAACTAGGGAATAGGGACAGTGTGGCTCTGAGGCAGGGCAGACAGGGAGAAGTTGCTGAACACAGCGGGTCTGGTGGCCTGAAGTGCATATGTTTTAATGCAAGAAGTATTACGGGTAAGAGCTTAGAGCTTGGATTAGTACTTGGAACTATGATGTTGTTGCCATTACAGAGACCTGGTTGAGGGAAGGGCAGGATTGGCAGCTAAACATTCCAGGATTTAGATGTTTCAGGCGGGATAGAGGGGGATGTAAAAGGGGTGGCGGAGTTGCACTACTGGTTAGGGAGGATATCACAGCTTTACTACGGAAGGACACCTCAGAGGGCAGGGAGGCTATATGGGTAGAGATCAGGAATAAGAAGGGTGCAGTCACAATGTTTGGGGTTTACTACAGGCCTCCCAACAGCCAGCGGGAGATAGAGGAGCAGATAGGTAGACAGGTTTTGGAAAAGAGTAAAAACAACAGGGTTGTAGTGATGGGAGACTTCAACTTCCCCAATATTGACTGGGATTCACTTAGTGCCAGGGGCTTAGACGGGGCAGCGTTTGTAAGGAGCATCCAGGAGGGCTTCTTCAAACAATATGTAGACAGTCCAACTAGGGAAGGGGAGGTACTGGACCTGGTATTGGGGAATGAGCCCGGCCAGGTGGTAGACGTTTCAGTAGGGGAGCATTTCGGTAACAGTGACCACAATTCAGTAAGTTTTAAAGTACTAGTGGACAAGGAGAAGAGTGGTCCTACGATGAATGTGCTAAATTGGGGGAAGGCTAATTATAACAATATTAGGCGGGAACTGAAGAACATAGATTGGGGGCGGATGTTTGAGGGCAAATCAACATCTGACATGTAGGAGGCTTTCAAGTGGCAGTTGAAAGGAATACAGGACCGGCATGTTCCTGTAAGGAAGAAGGATAAATACGGCAATTTTCGGGAACCTTGGATGACGAGTGATATTGTAGGCCTCGTCAAAAAGAAAAAGGAGGCATTTGTCAGGGCTAAAAGGCTGGGAACAGACGAAGCCTGCGTGGAATATAAGGAAAGTAGGAAGGAACTTAAGCAAGTAGTCAGGAGGGCTAGAAGGGGTCACGAAAAGTCATTGGCAAATAGGGTTAAGGAAAATCCCAAGGCTTTTTACACGTACATAAAAAGCAAGAGGGTAGCCAGGGAAAGGGTTGGCCCACTGAAGGATAGGCAAGGCAATCTATGTGTGGAACCAGAGGAAATGGGCGAGGTACTAAATGAATACTTTGCATCAGTATTCACCAAAGAGAAGGAATTGGTAGATGCTGAGTCTGGAGAAGGGTGTGTAGATAGCCTGGGTCACATTGAGATCCAAAAAGAAGAGGTGTTGGGTGTCTTAAAAAATATTAAAGTAGATAAGTCCCCAGGGCCTGATGGGATCTACCCCAGAATACTGAAGGAGGCTGGAGAGGAAATTGCTGAGGCCTTGACAGAAATCTTTGGATCCTTGCTGTCTTCAGGGGATGTCCCAGAGGACTGGAGAATAGCCAATGTTGTCCCTCTGTTTAAGAAGGGTAGCAAGGATAATCCCGGGAACTACAGGCCGGTGAGCCTTACTTCAGTGGTAGGGAAATTACTGGAGAGAATTCTTTGAGACAGGATCTACTCCCATTTGGAAGCAAATGGACGTATTAGTGAGAGGCAGCACGGTTCTGTGAAGGGGAGGTCGTGTCTCACTAACTTGATAGAGTTTTTCGAGGAGGTCACTAAGATGATTGATGCAGGTAGGGCAGTGGATGTTGTCTATATGGACTTCAGTAAGGCCTTTGACAAGGTCCCTCATGGTAGACTGGTACAAAAGGTGAAGTCACACGGGATCAGGGGTGAGCTGGCAAGGTGGATACAGAACTGGCTAGGCCATAGAAGGCAGAGAGTAGCAATGGAAGGATGCTTTTCTCATTGGAGGGCTGTGACCAGTGGTGTTCCACAGGGATCAGTGCTGGGACCTTTGCTCTTTGTAGTATATATAAATGATTTGGAGGAAAATGTAACTGGTCTGATTAGTAAGTTTGCAGACGACACAAAGGTTGGTGGAATTGCGGATAGCGATGAGGACTGTCGGAGGATACAGCAGGATTTAGATTGTCTGGAGACTTGGGCGGAGAGATGGCAGATGGAGTTTAATCCGGACAAATGTGAGGTAATGCATTTTGGAAGGTCTAATGCAGGTAGGGAAAATACAGTGAATGGTAGAACCCTCAAGAGTATTGAAAGTCAAAGAGATCTAGGAGTACAGGTCCACAGGTCATTGAAAGGGGCAACACAGGTGGAGAAGGTAGTCAAGAAGGCATACGGCATGCTTGCCTTCATTGGCCGGGGCATTGAGTATAAGAATTGGCAAGTCATGTTGCAGCTGTATAGAACCTTAGTTAGGCCACACTTGGAGTATAGTGTTCAATTCTGGTCGCCACACTACCAGAAGGATGTGGAGGCTTTAGAGAGGGTGCAGAAGAGATTTACCAGAATGTTGCCTGGTATGGAGGGCATTAGGTATGAGGAGCAGTTGAATAAACTCGGTTTGTTCTCACTGGAACGACGGAGGTTGAGGGGAGACCTGATAGAGGTCTACAAAATTATGAGGGGCATAGACAGAGTGGATAGTCAGAGGCTTTTCCCCAGGGTAGAGGGGTCAATTACTAGGGGGCATAGGTTTAAGGTGAGAGGGGCAAGGTTTAGAGTTTTTCACGCAGAGGGTAGTGGGTGCCTGGAACTCGCTACCGGAGGAGGTGGTGGAAGCAGGGACGATCGTGACATTTAAGGGGCATCTTGACAAATACATGAATAGGATGGGAATAGAAGGATACGGACCCAGGAAGTGTAGAAGATTGTAGTTTAGTCGGGCAGCATGGTTGGCACGGGGTTGGAGGGCCGAAGGGCCTGTTCCTGTACTGTACATTTCTTTGTTCTTTGTTCTTTGTACCTCACACTTTTCTGCATTAAACTCCATTTGCCACCTCTCAGCCCAGCGCTGCAGCTTATCTATGTCCCTCTGTAACCTGCAACATCCTTCCGCACTGTCCACAACTCCACCGACTTTAGTGTCATCTGCAAATTTACTCACCCATCCTTCTACGCCCTCCTCCAGGCCATTGATAAAAATGACAAACAGCAGTGGCCCCAAAACAGATCCTTGTGGTGCACCACTAGTAACTGGACTCCAGTCTGAACTTTTCCCATCAACCACCACCCTTTGTCTTCTTCCAGCTAGCCAATTTCTGATCCAAACTGCTAAATCACCCTGAATCCCATGCCTCTGTATTTTCTGCAGTAGCCTACCGTGGGGAACCTTTTCAGGGAGTTACCTGCCGACTCTGCCGGAAAGTTCCCCGCCGCTATTCAATGGCACTTAGGGCTGGATTCTTCCACCCCGCCTGCCGCAAGATCTCCACGGGCGGGATGCGGACCATGGAAAAGTCCATTGACCTCGGGCGGAATTCTCCGGTCGTCAGGCGGGCGTGAGAGAATCCCACCCTTAGGTCACTTTCTTGGGCCCTGGGGGGTTTCTCACTGGTTTAGCTCACACTTAGGGCACGATTCTCTTGCCACGTTGTGCTCAAGTGAGTGTACAACGCGACCGGAGAGTCTTGGGATCGTACTCTTGCGGGACCCCGGCCGCCTCCGCGCCTCGCAGGATCCACCCAAATCCTACAAGGTGTCGGAGTCAGAACTCCGCCCAAAAGAATAGGGGCCAAACAGCGCTCCAGGAAGTAGGTCTTAAACCTATTTAAGACCTACCTGCCCAATATTCACCGGCCTCCCACAATTCTCCGGCCTCCCCAGGGAGGCTGCAGCTGGGCGCCGTTCAGCACTGGTCCACCCTCCTTTCATGGGCATGGCACCCCTAACCCTTTCCAGTGCCATCCTGGCACCTGGGAACCCGTGCACTGGCACCCTGGCACCCAGACAGTGCTCATACCAGCTTGGCAGTGCCAGTATAGTAGTGCCAAGGTGCCCACATTCTAGGGGAAGGGCCAGGGGGCATGTGGGGCATCTCCCGAGCCATGGGAGACCCCTGCGTGGTCAGGGCCAATGCAGGTGGCCCTCTCCCTGGAACACGGGCACTTAGGCACTTCCCAGCTGGCACATTAGCGCTGCCACCCTGGCACTGCCAAGGTTCCCAAATTGCACGGTCAAACTGACAGGAGCACTGCCTGGGTGCCAGTGGAAGGGTTCCCATGTGCCAGGGTGGCACTGTCAAGGATCAGGGCCCGAGGAGGCTTTGCCCATTAAAAGAGGGTGAATGGGCAGTTTGAAGGGTGGGGAATGTGCAGGTAAGTAGGAGCCTCTGGAAGGTTGAGGGGTTGACGGGTGGAGGTCCTGGAAGGGATTGGGTGTTGTAAGGGGGCTTGAAAGTGCCTAAAGGGGGGGGGGGGGCAGGGACCCCATAGCAGGGTGTCCTCACTTGGCGGGTGTGGGGTAGTGTCCATGTGTGTGGGGACACAAAAGCTCACTTAGAGATCGGGGCACCCTTTCAAAATGCGGCCTGATTTCTGAGTTCAGCTCCCAAGTGCTATAAGAAAGTCTCAGGGTGTGATTGTCCAGAAAAATTCTAAGTGGCGTAGCGAGCGTGACTTGCAGCGAGATTCGTGGCGCTCGGCCCAGCGAGGCCGGCAACGCTATTCAATGTTAATTGGTCCATTTAATGAGGTCTCTTGGGCTTCTCGCCACAAATGAAGGCTTGCCAGCTGATTCGCGTGCAGCGCGCTCGCCAGTCCCCTGCTAACAAGGTTGAGCAGCACTTGCTCCGCCAACCCCAGCCAGCTCACAACAATGGCGCAAAGGAGACAGGCCCCAAGATTCGGGCACGCAGACCTGGGGAGTCTGCTAGACGCTGTGGAGGACAGCAGGGATGTCCTGTTCCCCCAAGGGTCCAGGAGGGTCAGGCATAGAGCAGCGTGTGCTGCATGGGACGAGATGGCAGCGGCTGTGAGTTCACGGAGTGGGACCAGGAGGACTGGCCTCCAGTGCAGGAAAAAGGTCAATGAGCTACACCAGGCAGCACGAGTGAGTAGATACCAATGCGCATCCCCCCCTCCCCACTCCAAGACATTTCCGTCCTCAAGTGAGTATCCAACTCGGCCCCCCGCCCAACTCTCCAGGTTTCTGACGCATCAGATTGTACAACAGGTGGAGGCAGCAACCCCCAGGCGAGACAGCAGAGCGTAACAAGGCCAGAGAATCGCACCCTAAGTGTGGGCTAAACCGGTGACAAACTCCCCAGGAACCCAGCTGGGTCCCAGCCTGATGCTGAGCCTGTGGAAGAGGCCATCCCAGAGCTGATGGAAACGTCAGGGTGCAGTCGTGACATTCAGAGGGAGATGTCAGCATCACTCCAGCAGATCCATAGCTGCTTAGAGGAGGCCCAGAGGCTATGGGTGCTGGAGCTGTCACTGGCAATGCGTGGCACTGAGGCCAACTCTACTAGGGTGGTGACCGCAATGGAGAACCTGGTGCACTATGTCAACACCATTAGTGAAGGTGTCCAAGGTGTTGTGCAGTCGGTGACAGCCATGGCTGAGTGTTGCAGCAGAATGTCCGACCCGCTGGGGGATGTGGCCCACTATCAGGCTCACCTTGATGGGTTCTGCGGGACATTTCCCAGTCTCAGTTGGGCATCACCAAGGCAATGCGGAGCTTGACTCAGTCGCAGGTGGGCATTGCCGACGTCCTGCAAAGCATGGACCAATCACTGAGGAGCATCGCCGAGGGCATTGACACGATGGTACAGACTATGGGGAACCAGCGCTGGCAGAGCCAGATGATGCAGGGACAGCAGGGGCCTTAGCTAACCCTCCATTCCAAGGTCAACCCCAGGGACCTATGGGCACTGAGCAAGAGGAGGGGGAGTCAGGTGTCAACGCAGATCCTTCCTATGGAGTGGCGATGGTGGCCACCAGCTCCCCAGAGTTCCACGCCTCTGATGAGGCCAGTCTCACAGTCAGCACACAGGACAGGGCGGCACGGCTGTGCATGTTCCACCAACAAGTGAACCGGCGCCCTCCGGTCTCAGAGCCCCCAGAGGACGTCCACCAGGGGCAACGAAGGCACGGCACGTGGTAAGCAGCTGGCTGCCTCCACCTCAGATGTACATCCCGGCGACACACCTAGATGTAGTGGCAGAGCTAGAAGGGCAAAGCACATTGAGGATCACTGAGGGCAATGGGGGAGGGGGTGGAGGAGTAGGTAGGGGGTGAGGGGGCTGTGGTGGGGAGGGGGTAACACCATCAGGAGGGTGGGTAATTGTAAAACACAATAAACACCTTTGTGCACACTAGTATGATGACTATGTCACTTTCTTCCACAATAAGCGTCGACCTCCGAACCCTTGGCCCATCTCTCCAGGTATTCCCCCTCCTCCCTGCTCCCCATGGCGCTCACCTGCCCTTCGCCTGTGGACAAGTTCTCGAGCTGTGTCCCATCCCCTGGATGTTTGGATGTTGGCTGCTGCGTGTGTGGTGTTGCCTCCCGCAGTGTTCAAGCACAATGTCCAGGCCTCAAGGTGTGATTGGGATGCTCCCGTAGCAGGGCGGGCCATGTAGAATGTGAGAGTTATTCACCTACGGGAATCCACTTGGGTTGTGTGAAGTGCTCACTTAACCATGATTGCAACAGCTTAAC
This sequence comes from Scyliorhinus torazame, assembly GCF_047496885.1. Taxonomy (NCBI): domain Eukaryota; kingdom Metazoa; phylum Chordata; class Chondrichthyes; order Carcharhiniformes; family Scyliorhinidae; genus Scyliorhinus; species Scyliorhinus torazame. The sequence continues at coordinate 62,725,904 of NC_092707.1, forward strand.
CCTATCAGCAATAGCTTTCAGCCACGTGGCTAGAGGCCTCGTCTGGGGTTTATGGGTGGTAGGTGGAGCAGACAGGCAGGGAAAGGAGTTGCCCCTGAAATGGGTACACATGACCCAGGGGTTGACATGGTGGTGCCATGCGCTGTTGTCCCCGGTAGCCCCCCCCCCCCAAGCACCTCCTCCCCCACCCTTTCATGGCGGCCTACCCGCAACCGAGGTTCCTCCACCCCCAGCCAAGGGTCCCCCACCCTCCATCGAGCGCTGTGGTGGCAAGCCCAGAACCCCTGGGCACTTTCCCTGTGAGCAAAGATGGGCTACTCACCTCGTCTCCCCACAGAAGCCCTCCCATCAGGTTCACGTTTTGCAAAAGGAGTACTAATCGGCACGAGCGTGACCTTTTCTTGGGGAGGCTGAATGATAGGAGGCCGTTGGATATGGGGTGGCTCTCGTTAATTTGATGGAATAGGGCTTTAGTTGCGATAATTGGTTTCTTGCCACGCTACGGCGAGACCCCGATTTTGCCTACAGGAGTGGACCAGTTGCATCGCAAACTGCCTGGCACGTTTCTCGTTTTCTGCCTCTCCCGCTATTCATCAGACTGAGCGAGAGCAGAGCGAGGCCAGAGAATCACGCCCCAAGTGTTTGCTAAACCGGTGAGAAACCCCGCAGGGTCCAGAAAAGTGGCTAAGTGTCATTGAATAGCGGTAGGAAACACGCGGTAGGCAGAGGCGGCGGGAAACTCCCTGAAAAGACACGCCAAAAATTAATGAAATTTTGCTGGAGAATCGCGCTCTTGGAATTTTTTTAGCACTGGGAGCTGAACTCCGTGATTGGGCCGCCATTTTGAAAGGGTGCCCCAATCTCTCAGTGAGCATGTGGGTGTGGGTCCCCCATATACCCCGCCCATGGGCAATCTCACCCCCACACACAAATGGACACTCCCCACACACCCCAAGTGAGTACACCCAGCTATGGAGTCGCTGGGGGGGCCCTAGCCCCCTTAAAGCAATCCCTCCCTTTCAGTACCCCCACCCATTGTCCTTCAAACTCCCGGAGGCCCCTACTTAGCTGCCCTGCACACCTGTACCCTTCAAACCCCCCCCCCCCCTTCACCCTCCTATCACGGGCATGACCCCCCTCGGGCCCTGATCCTTGGCAGTGCCACCCTGATACCCAGGAATCCTTGCACTAGCACTCTGGCACCCAGGCAACTTGGCACTGCCACTCCAGGGCGGTCCTGCTCCTTTTGGGTGGAATTCCAACTGCAATGTCTCGCGGGACTTGGGTGAATCCCATGAGACGCAAAGGCTGTCGGGAGGCTCGCTGGAGGGCTGTCCCAGGATTCTCCGGCTGCCTTTGAGCGCTATGTGGCAAGAGAATTGCGCCCACATAAAAGTGTTTAGTCCGATAACTAAAAGTAATTTGCACATGGGGTAGTAACTTAAATTCCTCAGGCAGCACGGTGGCACAGTGGTTAGCACTGCTACCTGACAGCGCCAAGGACCAGGGTTCGATCCCTGCCCCGGCTCACTGTCTGTGAGGAGTTTGCACAATCTCCCTTGTCTGCGTGGGTCTCACCCCACAACCCAAAATGATGTACAGGGTAGGTGGATTGGCCATGCTAAATTGCCCCTTAATTGGGAAAAAAAAGAATTGTGTACTGTAGATTTATAGAAAAAAACTCCAATTCTTGCTCGAAAGGTTCTTTTTAGATAAGAATATTCCAAATACAATTGGTAACCTTTGGAAATCCCGCCTGCTTTATTATCTGGTTTAGCAATTATCACCTTTCCTTATTATGCAAAAGATGCACAGTTAAATACCAGGCCAAAATACATAGCTAATAGTGTGGAAACTCTGTCTCAATAGCGTTTTATTCTAAATTGTAGAATCAGCATTTATCAGTACTTCATGTCTATGTTTTACCACTAAGGATTTCACCATGATCGAGAGCCTGTCCATCATGCCGAAAATGGCAGAAGTTTCCAAAAATTGTAAGTCACAGTCTGAGCATGCCAATTACCATGTTTGCGGGAGTTGGAATGGGAATGAGGCACCATTTCACACATGCGCATTTTACCAAGGAAGCTAGCAATTTAACTCATCAGCTGCCTGCCCTCAAGTAGGACTGTGGTAGCCTTGGGGTATGAAACCCAAAATGTGCAGATCAGACCTGGTAAGAGCAGGTCTGAACTTTGCAGATCAATTTGGTTTGCCAGGGTACCCCTTTTGAGAGCGAAGGTATCCCTTTGGATCTAGTCCCAGGACACCTTTGGAGGAGGTAAGGTGGAATACTAAAAGTAGGCATAAATGTGCATAAAAGTTCATAAAGTCCACAAACTCATTACTGTCAAACTTATTGCAACTGTTAATAGACCAGTCAAAATAAACTGTCGAAACTGTCAGAAGTATCTGTCAAATGGCCTGTCGAAAGGAGCTGTCAGAATTGACAAGGCGAGCTTTCAAAGTGTCAAGGGTGTTCGGAAAGGGTGTTCGGAAAGAATTGATGCTCCCTAGTACTTAAGTTGGAATTGGGGTTTTAATTGTTTAATAGATTGCACTTATTCATTAGTAGGCTTCACCAATATATAAAGGGGATTCAGGAGGCACTGTTTTATTGTTGGAGAATAATTACGAACACAATAAACCTGGAGTTGAAGAAGTCAAGACATGCTTTCAAGTTCTTTTTAGAGTTATCATCAGAGCTTAACAAAGAGGGCGTGTCAAGAGGGGCTGTCAAAAGTGTCAGGAAGAGCTGTCAAAAGTGTCTGTCAAAGGGAGCTATCATGGCATTTAAAACTGCTACCCTTTAGATCTTTGAAAAAATGTCTGGAGTGTGAAGAGATTATGGCTTGCTATTTTACAATGCCCGTTGATACAATCTGAGGTTTTCATTACTGGATTAGAGTTGCATGATTGAGTTCATAAACATCCACTATCACGGTAGGGTGCCTGCTATTTAAGTTTGATTGACTATTAGTGGTGAAAGACTCATTTAAGTGGGACTACGAATTCCAATACTTGTTATCACAAGGGATTGTGTAATTGAACAAACTATTTGCTGTTACAAGGCTTTATATGGTTGAAGGAAAGTAAAAGTTTTAAATGGGCTTTTATGAAAGAGTGCATTTCTTCAATATAGTAAAATCTGCAATGGATACTTAGAACTTTATTTTATAGAACATCATTGTAGCCCATCTCTGCATAGGTCCCGAGGTCTACCTATGGTTGATACTGGGTGAGCTGGCATAGTCAGTATCAGGGCAAAGTGTGTTGGCATGAATTGGAATAGGGGCTATAAAGGGCAAAGCGGCTGGCCTAAAGGGCATAAGCTGGCATGGAGGATATGAGTGGCATAGATTAGCATGGAGGGATGGAGGCATGTGTGGAGGGGCAAAGGCTGTCATGGGTTGTCATGGATGGGGAATGGAGATGATGGGGTGAGGATTGGAGGGATGTTTCATGTTTTAATCTTTGTTTTCAAACTGTGGACGATGTGTTGAATCCCCAAGGCAGGCTTTCCGACTATCAACTTGGACAAATCCATCGAGTTTCTGAATGTCCAAACATGGAGCTCATTATTATTTTGGATCCCCAGGATGAACAGCAAGGTAAAATCATCAGTGGTTTAACTAAATTTGCACCAAATACGCTACTGCAAAGATAGGGCAAACTGCATTACAGAATTCATATAAAACACCTATTTTTCCCTTGATGTGTATTCTTAGCCTTAAGTATAGCACGCGTGAGGTGTATGAGGGGCATAGACAGAGTGGATAGTCAGAGGCTTTTCCCCAGGGTAGAGGGGTCAATTACTAGGGGGCATAGGTTTAAGGTGAGAGGGGCAAGGTTTAGAGTAGATGTACGAGGCAAGTTTTTTACGCAGAGGGTAGTGGGTGCCTGGAACTCGCTACCGGAGGAGGTGGTGGAAGCAGGGACGATAGTGACATTTAAGGGGCATCTTGACAAATACATGAATAGGATGGGAATAGAGGGATACGGACCCAGGAAGTGTAGAAGATTGTAGTTTAGTCGGGCAGCATGGTCGGCACGGGCTTGGAGGGCCGAAGGGCCTGTTCCTGTGCTGTACATTTCTTTGTTCTTTGTTCTTTGCTTGTATACAGACTCTTTGCTTCCTGACAGCCAAATGCTGGTTTGATCAGGTTCTGATGATTGAATATTCCTTTAGCAAAGACTGGGAGGCGATAACAGTGAAGAAGGATCTTAATCTTATCACTCGTTATTCATAGAATTCGTAAAGTCACTACAGTGCAGAAGGAGGCCATTTGGCCCATCGCATTTTCACTACCCTTTTTAAACTATTTTGAAGGATTGAGGTTTCAAATAATTTTCTGAATCTTACGTGATGTATTGTGCAACCTGTGATTAGTTTTTGCAAGTACTGTGCATCACTCAGACAGGACGGGGGTCATAGAATGGGCAGAAAATTAATTAATTTCTCACATTTTATTCCCCCTAATTTTATTTGTAATTGAGTTCCGACAGAGGTAAAATGTCCTCATATGTTTCAGACCTGGATCATAAAAACTACTAGCACTGTCTTGTGCTGATTTAATTTATTATGCTATGAGTTGCCAAGATTCTCCTGTCAGAATGCTGTATCTGGAGGTAAGAATAAACTGTGGAATTATATTACAGAACAACCCCGAGTCCCCAGCCTCTGTGCTGCGGAAACCGTCTTTTCAAAAAAGAATTCCAATTAAAGGGCAATTTTACCATGGCCAATCCACTTACCCTGCACATCTTTGGGTTGTGGGGGTGAGACCCACGCAGACACAGGGAGAATGTGCAAACTCCACACGGACAGTGACCCGGGTTATCAGCAAGCTTTGGTCTGGAAAGTAGAAGGTGTAGGGGGTCTTAGAGTCCCTGCAGTGCAGGAGGAGGCCATTTGGCCCATCGAGTTTGCACTGACCCTCTGAAAGAGCACCTTAACAAGGCCTCCACTCTATCCCCGTAACTCGGTAACCCCACCTAACCTGCACGTCTTTGGACTCTAAGCACTTATGGCTTTTTCAGTGTTTCTGTAACTAGGAGAATTGGTGCAGCTCCGCTTTGCAATATTGCAGAGGTCAATGCGTTGACTGAAAAGTAAGGATTTAAAAAAATAATTATTTACCCATGGCATCCTGTATACTGACAAATAATTGCAAATGTTACAGAAGTCAACAGGATGACATTTGGAATAAAACAGAAAATGCTGGAAATATTCAGCAGGTCAGGCAGCAATTGTGGAGAGTGTTAATAGGCAGAACCTTACCGTATTTTTTCAAAGGGTTAGGCTCAGTCTGAAAAATGGCATCTAGCTCCCCAGCTGCACAGGCCAGTTTTCACTCCAGATCTTGAGCCTGTCTGAGTGGGCGTGTTTTGCGCCATCACTCTGGTAGGGTCTGATTGAGCTGGCAAGGCCAACTCCACAGATCGGGGCACAAACTGAATAACCCTCAGCACCACTCCCACACCACATAAATGTTCGGACACCCCTCATAACCATTGGGGGCTTTCCCCAACCCCACCACAGAAGAAGCAATGGGGCTTATCTCCACCCAACACCATATTGAGGTACCCACCAATCACACCCCCCCACCCCCCCCTCCCGGGCATGTCCCTTTCCGTAGGGCTATACTTGCCTTAGCACCCCCGGGAGATCCTCTTGACTGAATCTCGTTTTCAAAGTCTATTGTAAACCTTGCTGACGTGACATCTCATTGACGAGGTTTAAATATTCAGTGAGGAGGGATCACGTGGCGGAGGGCTGACTAATTATATAAAATTGCTTGCAAAATCATTATAAGAGGTTGTCGCCCTTTGTGATGTTTGATTTGGCCTAAATCCAAAATAGGGAGTATCATAACAGCCTGTTATACGTCCCAAATGATAGGGGGTTCCACGGGCTTCCGTGGATGTGAATCTCGACCGGGTGTATAACGGACAGCCAATGCAGTACCACTTGCTTTGTGTCCCCGTGCATGTCTAATTTATTTTTTATTCGTTCATGGGCCAAGGCGTGGCTGGCTGGGCCAGCATTGACTGCCCAGTTAAGTGTCAACCATATTGCTGTGTATCTGGAGGCACATGTAGGCCAGACCAGGTAAGGATGGCAGATTTCCTTCCCGAAAGGACGTTAGTGAACCAGATGGGTTTTTACAACAATCGACAATGGTTTCATGATCATCATTAGACTTTTAATTGCAGATTTTTATTGAATTCGAAGTTCACCATCTGCCATGGTCAGATTCAAATCCGGGTCCCCAGAGCATTTCCGTAGGTTCTGGATTACTAGTCCAGCGAGAATACCATTACATCACCACCTCCCAATATGTTCAAGGACGGGTTGTATTTATGATAACTCATATGACTAAATCCAGTAATGTTGCCTTGCAACATAATTTAGCATAATCCCCTTCCTCAAAGTTTTCACCCACCCAAGCTAACATATCACTGGCATCAGTCCCACATTTCACGCTAATGGTTTTGTCAGGCCAAATGCTGAGATGTTGTCTGCTGAAGATTCATATTCACTGGGAATTAATTAGTCTTTGACAAACATATCACAGAACTGTAAAAAGCTATTAGCCATTGTCCCATCTGGCAGGCTGGATTTGACCACCCTTCCCCTGACCCACAAACAGCAGGCCCTCAAAATAGTGCTTCAACTCCCTCTAACTTCAAAACCTTTCACCTATTTCCCAGGTTTTGTACAAAATACCTCCAAAAAAGGATTGACGTATTTACTTAACAGGCCACACATCTCCACTTCCCCACATCTCCACATCTCTACTGGTACACGCCAGGCATCTGCTCTCTACCTGCCGGCAGCGCTCGGGGGAATCGCTAGACGAATTCGTTGAAAAACTCACCGCGCCTGCCAGGGACTGTGACCACCAGGATGTGACAGGGGAAGTCCATATGAACCTGCACATCAGAGACGCTTTCGTGTCCGGCATCTGCTCGACCTACATCCAGCAGCGGCTGCTCAAAAACGGGGCAAAAGACCTCCAGGACACGCTAACACTCGCCTCCTCGCTGGAGGTGGCCCGACATAATTTGGGTACGTGCCCCGCGGACTCTGCGAGCCCCCCCCGGACTTCCTCAGAGTCAGCCACGTTACGGGCCTGTGCCGCGCGGCGAACCGCTCATCCTGGGGCACACCGTGCTACTTCTGCGGGCAGGGCCAGCATCCACACCCACGCTGCCCAGCCCGCTCCGCGATCTGCAGCGACTGCGGGAAGAAGGGGCATTTTGCGAGGGTCTGCCTGGCCAGGCCCAGGGGGCCAGAAGAAGAAAGAACAGCTGGCCCGAAAATCAGGCTCTCAGGCCCGTATGTCTCGCAATGGGGCTGCGCACCGACCCGCCACGCACCCTTCTGATGCATCATCAGCCTCGTGCGAATCATGGGAGTGGCCATCTTGTCGGCGACCATCTTCTCGACCCGACACGTGCAACCGATGGCGGCGGCCATTTTACGAGTCCGACACGGCTGAGGACTCAGACTACCCGCGAGTGGGAGCGATTACCCTCAACCAAACACGGCCAAAACATCTGCAAAACTTGATGATGAAGGTCCAAGTCAATGGGCACGACATGGCATGCCTCTTCGACTCCGGGAGCACGGAGAGCTTTTTCCATCCAGAGACGGTAAGACGCTGCTCCTTGCGCACCCATCCCGCGTCCCAAACCATTACCCTCGCATCTGGGTCCCACTCGGTACAAATCACGGGGTACTGTATCGCGGATCTGTCGATCCAGGGCGCCGAGTACACCCATTTCAAATTTTATATCCTCCCCCACCTCTGCGCCCCCCTGCTGCCCGGACTGGATTTCCAGTGCAGCGACCGAAGCCTGACACTGAAGTTCGGCGGACCCTTGCCCCCCCTCACGGTATGCAGCCTTGCGACACTGAAAGTCGCACCCCCCTCGCTATTCGCGAACCTCACTCCCGACTGTAAGCCCGTCGCCACCAGGAGCCGGCGGTACAGTGCCCAAGACATGACTTTTATCAAGTCAGAGGTCCAGCGTTTACTGGGAGAGGTGGTCATCGAGGCTAGCAACAGCCCTTGGAGAGCACAAGTGGTGGTAGTCCGGTCCGGGGATAAGAAACGGATGGTCGTGGATTATAGCCAGACCATAAACCACTTCACGCAGCTTGATGCGTACCCCCTTCCTCGCATTGCAGAAATGGTCAATCGGATCGCCCAATACCGAGTATTTTCCACGGTCGACCTCAAATCCGCCTACCACCAGCTCCCCATCCGACCAAAAGACCGCCCCTATACTGCCTTCGGCGTCACAAATGGGGTCTCCGTCTTTCAAAGGGCGATGGCTCAAATGGTGGACCAGTACGGTTTGCGGGCTACATGCCTGTCCTTGGATAATGTCACCATCTGCGGCCATGACCAGCAGGACCATGACGCAAACCTCAAAGTTCCTCCAGACCGCCTTAACATGACTTATAATGAAGAAAAATGCATTTTCCACACAACCCGGCTAGCCATCCTCGGCTATGTCGTGGAAAACGGGGTCCTAGGTCCCGACCCCGACCGCATGCCCCCCTAAAGGAACTTCCCCTCCCCCACAGCCTCAAGGCCCTCAAACGGTGCTTGGGGCTCTTCTTCTACTACGCCCAGTGGGTCCCCAAATATGCGGACAAAGCCCGCCCATTCATAAAGACCACCATATTTCCCCCTCGGCTGAGGCTCGATTGGCCTTTAACCGCATCAAGGCCGATATCATCAAGGCCGCTATGCGTGTGGTGGACGAAACTATCCCCTTCCAGGTAGAGAGCGATGCGTCAGACATCGCCCTGGCTGCTACCCTCAATCAGGCAGACAGACCAGTAGCGTTCTTCTCCCGGACCCTCACCGCCTCCGAGGATCGACACTCTGCAGTCGAGAAGGAGGCACAAGCCATTGTGGAGGCTGTACGGCACTGGAGGCACTACCTAGCCGGTGGGAGGTTCACCCTCATTACCGACCAACGGTCGGTCACCTATATGTTCAATAACACGCAACGGGGCAAAATAAAAAACGATAAAATTGAGGTGGAGGATCGAACTCTCCACCTACACGTACGATATCAAGTATCGTCCAGGGAGCTCAACGAGCCCTCAGGTGCCCTGTCCCGCGGCATGTGCGCCAACGCGCAAGAGGACCGCCTGCAAGCCATCCACAATGACCTCTGCCACCCGGGGGTTACCCGGCTCGTCCACTTTATCAAGTCCCGCAACCTACCTTACTCAACCAAGGGGGTCAAGGCCATGACCAGGGCTTGCCAGATCTGTGCGGAGTGCAAACCGCACTTCTACCGTCTAGACAAGGCTCGGCTCGTGAAGGCCTCGGGGCCCTTTGAGCGACTGAGCGTGGACTTCAAGGGGCCCCTCCTGTCCACCAATCGTAATGTCTATTTCCTCACCGTTATCAATGAGTTCTCCTGCTTCCCATTCGCCATTCTCTACCCCGACAGGACCTCAGCCACTGTGACTGAGGCACTGCACAGCATCTTCACCCTGTTCGGATTCCCCGCTTATATCCACAGCGATCGGGGTACATCGTTCATGAGCGATGAACTGCCTCAGTATCTGGTCAGCAATGGCATCGCTTCGAGCAGAACGACCAGTTATAACCCGCGGGGAAACGGGCAGGTGAGAACGCGACAGTGTGGAAGGCTGTCCTTCTGGCCCTACGGTTGAGAAATCTCCCAACATCCCGCTGGCAGGAGGTCCTGCCCGGTGCCTTACACTCCATTAGGTCGCTCCTCTGCACGGCCACGAATGAGACCCCTCACAACCGATTGTTTATCTTTCCCAGGAAGTCTACCTCCGGGGTCTCGCTTACACCTTGGCTGACGGCTCCGGGACCTGTTCTTCTCCGGAGGCACACGAGGAGCCATAAAACGGACCCCCTGGTCAAGCAGGTCCGATTGCTCCACGCCAACCCCAGTTACGCCTACGTCGAGTACCCCGACGGCAGGCAAGATACGGTTTCCCTCCGGGACCTGGCACCCGCTGGATCCCCCACTACAGATGCCCCTTCCCGCGCCGCTCCCCTGCAGGACCCGGCACCCCCTACAACACACCCCCTCCCGGCCCCACGCCCCGTTGGTGAGCACCTACCATGCGCGCCCCCTAGCGTCCCCCCTCTACACACCCCGCTGGCGCCGGCACCGCTACCACCGGCCCCACCTATTCCCCCTGCGCCCCGTTCCCCTGCCCCGACCCAGACCAAGGCTCCGACCGCCGTGCTCCCGGACGTACCCTCATCCAAGATGTCCATGTCCGCCGCACCACCGCCCAAGCTGAGGAGGTCGATAAGCACGATCCTGCCACCGAGACGAATGGACTTATGATGGCACTTCACCCACGCCGGACTCTTTTTTAAACAGGGGGTGAATGTGATGAACGGTTACTGTACTACTGTACCCTTGTCATCATGTAAGGTGATGTCCTCTTTAAGACAGGTTTGGAACCCTGGGGGACTCCGCCTCTGGCTCCGCCCATCTGGGAGCCGTATATAAAGGGCCGCCTTGTGGGCGGCACCACTGTTAGCACACGTCTCGGCACCAGACTAGTTCTTAGCTTATTAAAGCCTTCTTTACCGCTTACACTCGAAGCGTCGTTATTGAGGGTGCCACACTACTTAAAACTGGAAAGGCTTCAAGGTCTAATATTATTCCACTGTCAATGGTATATTTTCATCTCAGGTCCTTGGTTGTAATTATGAGAAGAAGTAGAGCACAGATGTCAGGTTATTTGAACATTTTGTTTTTCATTGTATCTAAAAAATCTGGACACCTGGCAAGTATACAATCACTGTGACGATGTTTTCTTCTGCAAATCTTGAAAAGCCAATGATGCACATTGTGTCGGCTCTAATTATCCTGCTCCGGCAACAGAAACCTGACAGCTGGTGACTGCAAGAGTTGCATTGATATTAAAATTTTCCGGCAGCCTTGCAGCAGGTAGCACAGACCCCAGACACTGCTTGTTAAAAGACAACTGATTGTTAGAAGCAAAATCCTTGGAATAAAAGGCTGAGCTAATGCAATTCTGTTTGTCAGCCGTGCCTATACATCCATCAAGGAGAAAAACTATACAAACAGAATATTGTTGCTAGAGGGTGACGGGCAGTGCCAATCAATAGGTCAGTGATTTTCTAAGCTGATTATCTATCCATTACTGATTTGCTGATTAATCAAAGCAGCAAAACCGTCACGGCCTTCGCAGAATATGTAATGAGCTCTTTTCTGATTCTGTATGCCCACCCGAGGCACTTTTTACATTATTTAAAATTACAGTTTGTAAATAGAGGAACATATCTATAGAGTAGCAGATTAACCCATAAAGCCTTCACTTACAGTAGCTAAGGAACCACATAATGGTTTTATGCATTGACTTCTGTAAACTTGCTATTAGTTTAAAAAGAAATACATAGTTCAGGGAAAGAGAAAAATCAAGGGGACGCACGACTAAATGTACATTTCCCTTGGGATATTTCACTTGACCCAGTGCTCGGTCTAAAGATTCCCTTCCAGATTTTAAAACTTCTTCAATTACAAGACAATGAATGTCGTGAAGATTATTTCGCTGGGGAATCCACCTTCGGCAAAGATGGTAAAAGCAAAATGCTGCAGATGTTGGAAATCTGAAACAAAACCAGAAAAATGCTGAAAAAACTCAGGCGGTCCAGCAGCATCTGTGGAGAGAAACATAGAGGGCGAGGCCTACTGGCCGCATTGTGCCCGAAAAGCACGTGACACAGTTGGTAGTTGCCGGGAGATCCCACTTCATAAAATCGCGTTAGATCTCGCAAGGCATCGCAGTGTGAATCCCAACCATTGTGGGATTTCTGCATATCAAAGTGAGACAGCTAGTCTCATTCTAATATGCGGTCCCAAGAACTAACCAAGGCATGGGATCGAACCCTGGGCGAGCACCTTTCACTGCTCATCTTCACAAACGGGGACCATATGGAACGGCATGCATGGGGATCTCTCAGGAGAGCGGTGGCCGCCAGGTGCTTGCCCTCTGGGCAGGGTGGCACCCTGGCACAGCCAACCTGACACCCTGGCACTGCCAAGGTGGCACTGGCATCTGGCAGGGGCAATGTCAGGCTGTCGTTGCCATGGTGTCAAGCTGGCACTTTTTGCACATTGGGTATTGGACCGGAGGTGCCCTGCGCGGGTGTGGGGGGTGCCGAGGACCTCCTTATACACAAGTCCGAGCTTAGGGGGTGTTCAGGGGTCGCATCGGGGCTAGCAAGCGGAGCTCCTCAGTGTAGGGAATGGGGCTTTGTGTGGCCTTGGCCATGCATCCCCCCTGAGGCCCCCGATCTACCTGGAGGGGTGTTAGAAAGTGGGGAAACACCCGGCTACGGTACCTGTCCCCATTCAGGTAAGATCGCGCCCAGCGTTAACGTTTCAAGAAGAGCCATATAGACTCAAAACGTTATTCTATTTTCTCTCTCCACAGATGCTGCTGGACCAGCTGAGTTTTTCCAGCACTCTTCTGTTTTTATTGCAGGCAATGAAATTGTTCATTAAATTATTCATTCTGTGGTATAAGTAAAGTACATATTACTGGCTATTTATATCTGTCTAACTTGCTGCTTTTCCAGCTCGTTGTTTGTTTCTGACTCAAAGTTGAGTCTCAGTGCGTTTCTGTTCAATGAGCAGCTCTTGGCCATCAAACTGCCACAGGGCTAAGATGCAAATTTTGAGTTCCTTCGATTTGCATTTCAGGGGTTCTGTAACACAGAGTATCACACCCCAAAGTTGAGGCTCTGCTCTCAGTCATGATGAGCCTCGTCAGGTTGCCAGGTAACATTAATGAATTAATTCCTCCCTACTGCTACCATCACAGCATTTCAGTAGCGGACAATGAAAAGCAGAATTGCGCCCACTGCTTTACCACTGGAAACTAGAATTCATTTAAGATGGTTGCTGATGAAAATCTAGCCAAAGACAGCAGTCTGCACAAGGTTGCCATTTTTCTCTTGTGGGTAGGTTTTTTCCTTATTTCTGTTCCCTTTGGAAACATTCTACGACATGAAACGACCCAGACCTCCTCTGGGAAGACAGGCTTCCACCACTCGCATAGTAAGGCACAGAGACTCATAAGCATTAGCTCAGGGTGGCTGATCTTCTAATTTACCCTCGGCTGTGCAAGATGTCTTCATTCAGTGATGATGACTCACTGTGTGGTTGAAATCTGGGACTCTTCACACAGCGATTCACGACTTAGAACTCTCCTTTGTGATGACACTGCTGTGTATCATCCCTAAAATAATCAGGCCAATCTAAAATGACCTGTAGTGTAAATGCAGGCAAGAAATAATTTTTAAAAAGATCACCTTTTCAGATCATTTCAAGTCTGCATGGACAGTGGTACTCATACCCAGTGAATAATTAGCACAGTTAACCTTCAGAGAGTAAAACCCAGAAATAGTTGTAAGATGGACTTAAAACAATGACTTTTCCCTCATCTGCAGTTAAATAAGTCTGGAAAACTGCGGTTATTTCACACAACTTGTTTGGTATTGCCTTACCATATTACCCCTCTGATAGCAGAAGCATAGTATAACTGGAGCTTTATATTTGTATCAATTAGAACTTATCTACCTGGTCCATTTTCCAAAATTAGTTAAAAGCCTTCAAAACCCTAAAGATTTCCCCATTCAAACGAGAATGAGCTTTTTTAATAGATGGCAAATAACAAAAGTTGATGTTGCATTTAGCTGAATCCGCTGAGGATTTTGTTCCTCCCATTCAGATTGAGTTGATTCACTGAGGACCAATTTAATAACCTTTCCATGAATACATTTTCCTTCTGAATTTCTGATTTGAACACTGATATGCAATTTGTTTGAATTGCTTTCTTTATAAATGCAACTATTGTTCTTGACCTTTTTTTTTCTAATGCAATCACTCTGCCGCAGTGTAAACGCTGAAGGCATCTTCATTTAGAAGCAAAGGATGATTTCTACTTGATGGATTAAACCCTTCCGATAGCTTGGAAGATAAAAATAGGTTGCAATAGGTTACAATACAGTTAAAGATATTTGACAGATGTGGCTTGTCCTGCAATTATTTCCAAGTCTCACCTCCAGTGGTGCAACTCCATTCAGAATGCAGGCTCAGGCCAGACATGTAAAGCATAAGTACAGATTGCACCAGCTGCACAAGGGGAGATATTATAAATTGGACTCTGTGGCTGTAAAACGATACAGAAATACGTGGAAAATTTGTACCAGGGTACCAACAGGTAAGTACAAAATTCACAAAGTTTAATGCATGCAGCTCTGGCCCCGGGTTCAATGAGGTGCATGGATAGAGTGCAAATTCTGAAGCAGGCAATGCACCTGGAAACAACAAAGGCATCAAAACCTAGCCACTTTCAACAACCAAGCCGCATTTCCCTAAATTTCATTGGACTTCCTGCCCGAATCTGGCTTCTTTCTTTCTCTCTCTTTCACAAAGTTTTAACACATGTTAAAATGACCATTATACATTCCTTTCATTTTCTGACAGTCTCCCACAAGCAGATGGTGGGCAGGCTTTGGGGAGCCAGGAAATGAGTCACCTGCTGCAGGATTCCCAACGTGCCTGCTTCTATAGCCACAAGTCCAGTCAAACCTAATGGTAACCCCCAGGAATTTGATGATGGGGCATTTCAGCGATGGCAATGTCTGTTGCATGTCGAAGGGAGATGGCTAGATTCTCTCTTGTTGGAGATAAGACATTGTGTGGTGCGAATGTTAATTTGCCTCTTATCAGCCAATGCCTAAATGTTGCCCAGCTTTTGTTCCATACAGGCACAGACTGTTCAGCCTGCCTGTGCTCCGTATTGCAAGAAAAATGTGGTGGGATTTTGGGAGAGCAGTAACAGTGGAGCAGCAAGAACTGAGGTGATGAAGAATGCTTCCTATTTCCCTCTGGCTCCATCAGAAACTGTAAGAAAGAAGCATAACACTTCCTCAGTAGCAAGATCAAATTATGTCAGCAACCTGTACATCAATAAGCCCTGCTCACCAGCTAATATAAGAAAACTGCCTTGGCAGAGAAAAAAGGCTTATTCCCAATGGTGACTTGTACTGCCTTCAAGGAAATAACTTTAATATTCTGGAAATAAATGTTACATAGTATATAACAATGTAAATATTTATTTTTCTGTACAGAGCATATATGAGTGGCACGGTGGCACAGTTGTTAGCACTGCTGCTTCACAGTGCGTCACAGTACCAGGGACCCGATTCCGACCTTGGGTGACTGTGTGGAGTTTGTAAGTTCTCCCCCTGTCTGTGTGGGTTTCCTCCGGGTTCTCCGTTTTTTTGAAATAATCTTTATTGTCACAAGTAGGCTTACATTAACACTGCAAAGAAGTTACTGTGAAAAGCCCCCAGTCGCCACATTCCAGCACCTGTTCGGGTAATCAGAGGGAGAATTCAGAATGTCTAAATTACCTAATACACGCCTTTCGGGACTTTGGGGAGGAAACTGGAGCTCCCGGAGGAAACCCACGCAGACACGGGGAGAACGTGCAGACACCGCAGTCAGTGACCCAAGCCGGGAATCAAACCTGGGACCCTGGCGCTGTGAAGCAACAGTGCTACCCATTGTGCTACCGTGTTGCCCGGCTTCCTCCCACAGTCCAAAGATATACAGTTGAGGTGGATTGGCCATGCTAAATTGCCCCTTAGTGTCCCAAGATTAGGTGTGGTTATGGAGTTACGAGGATAGGGCAGGGGATTGGTCCTGGGTAGGGTCCTCTCTCAGAGAGTTGGTGCAGACTCGATGGGCCAAATGGCCTCCTTCAGCACTGCAGGGATTCTGTGATCTTTCTCTTTTTTCACAAATCAGTTACACACTGACATATCCTGTGCTATTAGAGGATTGCAATAAAAACTGGACATTATACCTTAATGTATGCTGTTTAACTGAAGATTACGATTCATTTATATTCCCTACGCATCTTTACTGATGCTGAAAGTCACATACGCATTACTGAATAGAAATAAATACTTAAATTTAGTGGGAATAATTCACACCGAGTAAATAAAATTCTGTGAGTAATTTGTATTCACCTTATAAACATTAGATTACGTAAACACAATGTTAGTTGAATAATTATTCATTACTTAACATGCTGGACTTGTACATTTGGTGAAGGGTCTGAGCATTATCATGGGATACTGTCGGAATCAAGTGTCAAAGTAGTCATCAGAGGGAAAGCTCAATGTGCTTGTTGTACAAATTTATTTATTCCACATCGCTAGATTTTGGAGGTTGTAATGGTACTTCAGAAAAAATAAGCCAAGCATGTAATGTGCTCTTTCTGTGTTGTGTGCTTTGCTGTGTTAACAAGTTGTTCAGTTGCTGCAACAGGTCAGAATCTCTAGAGAGATAAAAGCACAGAAGTCCTGTAAGAAAGCCTGTGAAGGGAGCACCTTTGGCAGTCTGTTGAAGTTATGAATCTTACAATTTGGCACGGTACCAGGTAAGATTCTGAAAGGATACAAGGGGCGAAAATCTCCGTCATCGGCGGAAAGTCCGCCGATCGGCGCAAAAAACGGCGCAAATCCGACTTGCGTCACGTCGGAAAAATGGGTCAAAAGTCTCCGGCCCGAAATGGGCTAGCAGCGACGTAACGGGATCCGCACTTGCGCAGTGGTTCACGCCGTGCAGCGTCATACGCGGCGTATGACACTGCACGGCGTGACGGCTCATAAGGCCGCGCTGCTCCCCCCCACCCGACCAGAACACCCGACCGCAACACCCAACTGGATGGCTGGCCGCCGCTCAGCCCCGAGGTTTGAGTCACGGGATGTGGAGGCGCTCCTGGACGCGGTGGAGCAGAGGAGGGACGCCCTGTATCCCGGGCACGGCCGCAGAGTTGCCCCACGCCACAGCCGGCGTCTGTGGAGGGAAGTGGCAGAGGCCGTCACCGCTGCGGCCCTGACACCACGGACAGGCACCCAGTGCCACAAGAAGGTGAACGACCTCGTCAGAGCAGGCAGGGTGAGCCTCCCCCATATCCCCCCCTCCCCATATCCCCCATAATCCCCCCTCCCCCACATCCCCCCCTCCCCCATATCCCCCCCTCCCCCATATCCCCCCTCCCCCATATCCCCCCTCCCCCATATCTCCCCTCCCCCATCTCCCCCATATCCCCCCTCCCCCATATCCCCAAGTGAATCCAGCCCTAACCTTAACCTCTGCAATGCACGCGCAACCGATGGCGTGCATTCATATACCTGCCTAACAGTGTTGCCTTTTACCCCTGCCACCCCCCCCCCCCCCCCCCCCCCCACAGGATAAGCGCGCACACAACAATAGGGAGCATGTGAGGACTGGAGGAGGCCCCGCTGATGAGAGGCCACTGACCAAACACGAGGAAAGGGCCCTGGAACTGGCTGGTGGACCTGACGACCGGGAGGTTGCTGATGCAGAGGTCGGGGGCGTAGTAGCAAGTGAGCCACCGACAGCCCGTCCCCATATCCCCCCTCCCCTATATCCCCCGCCCCCATATCACCTGATCACTGCCTGATGTCTAACCATGCATGCTTCATTGTGTATCGCAGGACCAAACGTCCAGGCACCCATCCCCGCAGATGCAGACCGCCCGCAGGATGCCCCTCGGAGGCCACGGAAGACGGAGAGACCCGCACCCTCCAGCATGCGACGCCCGCAGGATGCCCCGCGCACACCACGGGAGACGGAGAGACCCGCACCCTCCAGCATGTGACGCCCGCAGGATGCCCCTCGCACACCACGGGAGACGGAGAGACCCGCACCCTCCAATCTGCGACGCCCGCAGGATGCCCCTCGCACACCACGGGAGACGGAGAGACCTGGAGCAACAGGGAGATGACACCCCCGTCACGTGCGGGAGCGACCACCCAGCGACGAGGGCGGCAGCCACAGGTCCCCGTCACATCCGAGCCAGGGCACCACTACCCGGGACACCACTGCCCGGGACACCACTGCCCGGGACACCACTGCCCGGGACACCACTGCCCGGGACACCACTGCCCGGGACACCACTGCCCGGGACACCACTGCCCGGGACACCACTGCCCGGGACACCCCAACCCGGGACACCACTACCCAGGAAGACGAAATACCGGACAGTGACTCAGAGTGGATGGGTGGAGACGAACCCCCACCCCAAAGTGCCATGGACTCAGAGTGGGACGAAGAGCACGACACAACGCCACTGCTGTCACCAACACCCTCCACCATCGCAGAAACACTCACCTCGGTTGGGCACTTTAGTGATGAGGCGTCTGGTACACTCACTGGTGCGAACAACACAGCCGTCCCGGTACAGCAGGTGGAGGTAGGAGCAGCAGAGGGGCCGGGCGATCGGAGGGCAGCCCAGCCCAAGCGAACATCTGCCGCCCAGATGGATCCCGGGTTCCTGGAGTTACCACACCCACACATAGATCCGATGCAACCACCGACCCGGAGACGAGCAAAGAGGGTGACGGGCGGCTTGCGGCGGCTGCAGTCGCAGGTGGAGGAGTCCACCCGCGTCCAGGAGCTGGGAGTGGTGCCGGTCATGCGTGCCACCCAAGCTGACACCGCACGGGTGGCGTCCGCGGTGGAGGCAATGGGTGCGACGGTGTCAGACATGGGGAACGGTTTGCGAGGCCTGGGGCTTTCCGTGCAGGCGGCGTCTGTGGCCCAGGAAATGGCTGCCCTCTCAAAGAACAAACAAAGAACAAAGAAATGTACAGCACAGGAACAGGCCCTTCGGCCCTCCAAGCCCGTGCCGACCATACTGCCCGACTAAACTACAATCTTCTACACTTCCTGGGTCCGTATCCTTCTATTCCCATCCTATTCATATATTTGTCAAGATGCCCCTTAAATGTCCCTGTCGTCCCTGCTTCCACTACCTCCTCCGGTAGTGAGTTCCAGGCACCCACTACCCGCTGCGTAAAAAACTTGCCTCGTACATCTACTCTAAACCTTGCCCCTCTCACCTTAAACCTATGCCCCCTAGTAATTGACCCCTCTACCCTGGGGAAAAGCCTCTGACTATCCACTCACAGGAGGCCATGAGCCAGTGCCAGCGCTAGATGGCAGAGGCGCTCAACGCCATAGCCCAGTCTCTGTAGGCCATGGCCCAGTCTCTGCAGGCCATGGCCCAGTCTCTGCAGGCCATGGCCCAGTCTCAGCAGGCCATGGCCCAGTCTCAGCAGGCCATGGCCCAGTCTCTGCAGGCCATCGCTGAGGGCATCGGCGCCAGTGGCCATGTGCGAGCCGGCGTCGCACTGTCACAGACAGGGTTTGCCAACCCCCTGGGCTCCATGGCTGCAAACCTGCAGACCCCTGTCGATACCAGCACGGGCCTCCAGGACTGGCAGCGCCAGATGTCGGGGGGGGCGTCGGATGGCCAGTCCGTTCACATCCCCCACCCATGTAGAGGCCTGGGGGCCATCGGGCACCCCGAGGGAGGAGGAGGTGGTGTGGTCCGTCCCGGCTCCCCCTGTAGGGGAGGTCCCGGTACACCGCGACACCTCGGACTCCCCCCCCCCCCCCCCCCTTCCGTCCCAGGTGCATCGGGGGGGCAACGGGCAGGACAGTCTGGCAGCTCGCCATCCCAGTCGCCCGGGCCGCAGCCTGGCCCATCTAGGCCAGGACGCCCCAGGAAACGGCCGCCAAAGGGATCCAGTGTCAGAGGGCAGGAATCGCAGGAGTCCACCTCCAGTTCTGCTGTACCGTCTGGGGAACCATGTAGACGTAGTCAAAGGGCCCGTAAGGCCAAACAATTAGACACTGAGTAAGTTGGCACGGGTGAAGGGCACAGATGAGATTTAGGGGCTAGGGCACGTGCATGAACTCGTTTGGTTATTAAAGTCAATGTTACACCTACAGAAGCTGCCTTTGTGCTCTGTCCAAAGCGTGCGGGGGTGTCATGTACGTTGAGCGCAAGTGTGTGTGTGAGGGGTGGTCTTACCTCAGCCCCAGGTGAGTCTGCCCCCTTCCCCCTGGGCCGCCATCAACATCCCCCGGGCAGAGGACGGGACCGTGCGCTGCAGTGTCACAGCCGCATGCAGAGATGGTCCGGGTGGTTGGTGGTACTGTGGCCATGGGTCAGACATAGTCCAACGATGTAGAGCCAGGAGCTCACCGCAGGGCGGGTTGTCATCATCCTCCATGGCCTGCAATAGACACGCGTCCACCCGCAACTGTGTGAGCCCTGCCCGTTGTGCCGCAGGTGGATCTGCAATGGGGGGGGGGGTGGTGTGCATGAGGGTGGGGTGGGTGGGGTTGGGGAGGGGGGTGAGGGTGCTGGGTGGGTGGATGGGTGGGGGGGTGTGGGTGGTCGGCTGTTGCCATGGTGTGCAGTCTGTGGCCATACTACCCGATTCCCACACCCATCTAGCCAGTGAAGCGGGCGGCTATCAGTCTGTCCCGTGCCCGCTAGGCCAGCCGGTAACGGTGGACAGCCACCCGCCTGTGTCTACCCCGTCTGCCCTGACCATTACCCCCATCCCCCTCATCTGAGGAGGATTGCGCCTCTTCCTGCTGCTCCTCCACTCCGCCCTCCTCTGCCTGCGGCACATCGCCCCTCTGCTGGGCTATGTTGTGCAGGACGCAGCACACCACAATGATGCGGCCGACCCTATCTGACCGATACTGGAGGGCGCCCCCAGAGAGGTCCAGGCACCTGAAACGCATCTTCAGCACGCCAAAGCACCTCTCTATCACTCCCCTTGTCACTACATGGGCATCATTGTAGCGGTTCTCCGCCTCATTGCGTGGCCTCCGTGTAGGCGTCATCAGCCACGATCGCAATGGGTAGCCCCTGTCGCCCAGCAACCAGCCCCTCAGCCGGGGATGGCGTCCCTCGTATGTGCCGTGGATAGATGACCGCGACAACACGTATGAGTCGTGTACACTGCCTGGGTAACGGGCGCAGACGTGCAGGATCATCATGCGGTGGTCGCAGACCACCTGTATGTTCATCGAATAGGTCCCCTTCCTATTGGTGAACACGGCCCTGTTATCTGCAGGTGGCCGCACGGCGACGTGCATCCAATCGATCGCGCCCTGGACCACGCGCCCATGGGGAACCCGGCCACGGCAGAGAAGCCCACGGCCCGGGCATCTTGGCTGGCCCGGTCCACGGGGAAGCGGATGTAGCGGTGCGCCATGGCATATAGGGCATCTGTCACTGCCCGGATGCACCGATGCACCGATGTCTGCGATATGCCGGACAGGTCCCCACTCGGTGCCTGGAATGACCCCGTTGCATAAAAGTTCAGGGCCACCGTAACCTTGACGGACACTGGGAGAGGGTGTCCCCCGCCAGTGCCACGCGGTGACAGGTGTGCCAGCAGGTGGCAGATGTGTGCCACGGTTTCCCGCCTCATCCGGAGTCTCCTCCTGCATTCCTGGTCCGTGAGGTCCTGGTATGACTGCCGGGGCCGGTACACACGGGGCGCCCTCAGGTGCATCCGTTGCCGTGGGGCCGCGACGTCCTCCTCCCCCTCCTCGTCCTGTCGGTCAGGTGTCCCTCCAGCCTGGGCGGCTGCCGCCTGTCCCTCTGCGGCAGCCTGCGCCGCCTCTCTGGCACGCTCCTCCTCCTCCTCCTCATCCAGGGCAACATAGACATGAGCGGCTGCCGCCACGACGGCCAACATCGCTGGATGATCGGAAAACATGACTGCCTGGTGTGGGGGGGGGGGGGGGGGAACGACGACATGTCATCATTGCCCATATCCCCTCCTCCCCCCAGCCAGGTGGCATGGACCGCATGGGTCCAACTGTTGGAGGCTGGCACCTGGCCAGGTGGACCAACACACTTGCCCTCGCATCCCCCTCCCCGGCACGGACCCCCCCCCCAACCTCCACCCCGGCACGGACCCCCCATCCCCCCCCCCCCCGGCACGGATCCCCCCCCATCCCCCTCCCCGGCACGGACCCCCCCCATACCCCTTCCCGGCACGGACCCCCCCCCCCAACCTCCACCCCGGCAAGGACACCCCATCCCCCTCCCCGGCACGGACCACCCCCCCAACCTCCACCCCGGCACGGACCCCCCATCCCCCTCCCCGGCACGGACCCCCCCCCCCAAACCTCCACCCCGGCACGGACCCCCCATCCCCCTCCCCGGCACGGACCCCCCCCCAACCTCCACCCCGGCACGGACCCCCCATCCCCATAACCGGCACGGTTCCCCCCCCCCCATCCCCCTCCCCGGCACGGACCCCCCCCCATCCCCCTCCCCGGCACGGACCCCCCCCATCCCCCTCCCCGGCACGGACCCCCCCACCCAACCTCCACGCCGGCACGGACTCCCCATCCCCCTCCACGGCACGGACCCCCCATCCCCATCCCCGGCACGGTCCCCCCCCAACCTCCACCCCGGCACGGACGCCCCATCTCCCTCCCCGGCACGGACCCACCCCCGACCTTCACCCCGGCACGGACCCCCCATCCCCCTCCCCGGCACGGACCCCCCCCCCCCAACCTCCACCCCGGCACTGTTCCCCCCCCATCCCCCTCCCCGGCACGGAGCCCCCCCCCCAACCTCCACCCCGGCACGGACCCCCCCCATCCCCCTCCCCGGCACGGACCCCCCCCATCCCCCTCCCCGGCACGGACCCCCCCACCCAACCTCCACCCCGGCACGGACCCCCCATCCCCCTCACCGGCACTGACCCCCCACCCCCAACCTCCACCCCGGCACGGACTCCCCATCCCCCTCCCCGGCACGGACCCCCCATCCCCATCCCCGGCACGGTCCCCCCCCAACCTCCACCCCGGCACGGACGCCCCATCTCCCTCCCCGGCACAGACCCCCCCCCGGCAACCTCCACCCCGGCACGGACCCCCCCCCCAACCCCTCCACGGCGCGGACCCCCCCCAACCTCCACCCCGGCACCGACCCCCCATCCCGGCACGGACCCCCCCATCCCCCTCTCCGGCACGGAACCCCCCCCCATCCCCCTCCCCGGCACAGACCCCCCCCAACCTCCACCCCGGCACGGACCTCCCATCCCCCTCCCCGGCACGGACCCCCCCATCCCCCTCCCCGGCACGGACACCCCATCCCCCTCCCCGGCACGGACCCCCCCATCACCCTCCCCGGCACGGACCCCCCCCTCCCCGGCACGGACCCCCCTCATCCCCCTCCCTGGCTCGGACCCCCCCCAACCTGCACCCCGGCACGGACCCCCCATCCCCCTCCCCGGCACGGACCCCCCCCAACCTCCACCCCGGCACGGACTCCCCGTCCCCCTCCCCGGCACGGACCCCCCCTCCCCGGCACGGACACCCTCATCCCCCTCCCCGGCACGGACCCCCCACTAACCTCCACCCCGGCACGGACTCCCCATCACCCTCCCCGGCACGGACCCCCCCCCCCCCCCCCCCAACCTCCACTCCGGCACGGACCCCCCATCCCCCTCCCCGGCACGGACCCCCCCCAACCTCCACCCCGGCACGGACTCCCCATCCCCCTCCCCGGCACGGACCCCCCCTCCCCGACACGGACACCCTCATTCCCCTCCCCGGCACGGACCCCCCACTAACCTCCACCCCGGCACGGACCGTCCCCATCCCCCTCCCCGGCACGGACCCCCCCCCCCCCAGCCCCCTCCCCGGCACGGACCCCCCCCAACCTCCACCCCAGCACGGACTCCCCATCACCCTCCCCGGCACGGACCCCCCCCCCCTAACCTCCACCCCGGCACGGACCCCCCATCCCACTCCCCGGCACGGACCCCCCCAACCTCCACCCCGGCACGGACCCCCCATCCCCCTCCCCGGCACGGACCCCCCACATCCCCCTCTCCGGCACGGACCCCCCCCATCCCCCTCCCCGGCACGGACCCCCCCCAACCTCCACCCCGGCACGGACCCCCCCCATCCCCCTCCCCGGCACGGACCCCCCCCAACCTCCACCCCGGCACGGACCCCCCCCCAACCTCCACCCCGGCACGGACCCCCCATCCCCCTCCCCGGCACGGACCCCCCCCATCCCCCTCCCCGGCACGGACCCCCCCCCCAACCTCCACCCCGGCACGGACCCACCATCCCCCTCCCCGGCACGGACCCCCCCCCACTCCCCTCACTCCCCTCCCTGGCACGGACCCCCCCCCCAACCTCCACCCCGGCACGGACCCCCCCCCAACCTCCACCCCGGCACGGACCCCCCCCATCCCCCTCCCCGGCACGGACCCCCCCCCCCCCAACCTCCACCCCGGCACGGACCCCCCCATCCCCCTCCCCGGCACGGACCCCCCCATCCCCCTCCCCGGCACGGACCCCCCCCCCATTCCCCTCCCCGGCACGGACCCCCCCCAACCCCCACCCCGGCACGGACCCACCATCCCCCTCCCCGGCACGGACCCCCCCCCCACTCCCCTCACTCCCCCCACGGGCACGGACCCCCCCCCCCATCCCCATCCCTGGCACGGACCCCCCTCCCGGCACTCCCCCGGAGCCCAGCCTACTTTAACTCCCACCCCCCCGCCGCACACACACACACACACAACCCGAGACACACCTCTCCTCACGCATTCAGACTGCGGCCACGCCATCGCCTGCCCAGAGCCAACCCCCCAGGCCGTCACTCACCTCCACGCTGGTCGGCGTGAACCTGGAGCACAGGGTCACGCCGATGAAAAGGAGGTTTAATTTACGTCGACGTGAACGGTCATCACGTTCACCGGCCGTTGGCCGCCGTGAATCCCGCCCCCGCCGGTTGCCGAAGTCTCCGAAGGGAGAAAAGTCGGCGGGGCGTTAATGGTGCCGCTGCCGCGGAGAATGTCACGGGTCTGCGCAAGGCAGCCGATTTTCGGCCTGCCGATATTCTCCCTTCCGGATGGGCCGAAGTCCCGTCGACGTGATGACCGTTCACGTCGACGTAAATTAAACATCCTTTTCATCGGCGTGACGCCCCAGGTTAGTAAGTCCAGGCATTGTATGATTTAAATATACAACAATAAAACTTGCTATGGCACACATGAGTAGTGGCACCTCTGATTCCGTCATCACCCTGACTCAAATCCTAGGAATGGTGTTGTTACCATCTTGGGAACAGATGCCTGCTGGTAAGGCAACAGGAACACCTACCAAGCATGCCCAATGCAATCTCTGAATAGCTTCCTGTCAATCATGGAAGGGCAGCCAGATTCCTGGACAGACTGAAGATGACATGCAAATTTCCTCTCCTCTAGTGACCCAATGCTCACAGAAGCCTAAGGCTATTTTTTTAGGTCCGGATGAAGAATAGTATGGAATCAGATGGGTGTAGAATTTTGTGCTGCTGGCTGGAGTTCCAGTTCTCCTGCACATCCCACCCGGGGTCACTTTCTAAAAAGTGGAATGGGCAGGGGAGGGGGGGTGGAGGGCTGTTGGGAGTGGTGGCTGAGCTACCCGCTTGCAAGTGGCAGGTAGCCAATTAAGACTGCTTAAAGGCCTTTTTGTAGAAACGCCTGGAATTTCTGTGCCCTACAACCAGAGGGCTTCTCAATCCATCGAATGAACCGTACGGCGGCCTCAGGCAAGGCAAGGAGAGGTGGGGTCTGCCTCCTAATCAACACCTCCTGGTGCCTAGATGTAGCAACACTGGCGAGTTTTTGCCCCCCAGACCTAGAATACCTGACGCTAAAATGCCGCCCCCACTATCTTCCGCGGGAGTTCAGGTCCGTTATCCTGATGGCAGTTTACATCCCATCCCATGCGAACGTGAAAATCGCGCTGGATGAAATGTTCACCACCACAAATAGCCTTGAAACGAAACATCCCGAGGCCTTGTTCATTGTAGCTGGGGGCTTCAATCAGGCCAAGCTCAAGAGCGTACTACCAAATTACCACAAAATGTCACCTGTTCCACCAGAGGCCTAAACATCCTGGACGACTGCTACACAAATATCAAACATGCCTCCCGCTCTATCACCTGTCCACAATTTGACAAATCTGACCACAAGGCTGTGCTCCTGCTCCCGGTTCATAAGCAAAAACTGAAGCGGGAGAATCCGTCAAAGATAGTTGTGCATTATTGGTCTGAGGAATTGGATGATCTCCTAAGGGACTGCTTAGAGTCAGTGGACTGGTCAGTATTTAAAAACTCTGCGACCAGCTTGAACGAGTATGCCACTATAGGAACTGACTTCATCAGTAAGTGTGTAGAAGACTGTATGCCAAAGAAACAAATCCGCGTGTTTCCCAACCGGAAACCCTGGATAAACAGGGATATCTACTGCTTGCTGAAGTCTAGGTCTGAGGCATTCAAGTCAGGCGACCCTGACCGATACAAGAAAGCCAGATATGATCTTAGGAGATCCATCAAAGATGCCAAAAGACAGTGCCGGACTAAGCTCGAGTCCCAGGCTAGCCACACGGACCCCCGCCGACTATGGCAAGGCCTGCAAGACAAAACGGGCTACAAGATGAAGGCATGTAAAATCACCGGCTCCAATGCACCCCTCCCTGATGATCTCAACGCATTCTATGCCCACTTTGAACAAGAGGTCAGCGAGAGCAAGCCCTCCACCCCAGAAGCCTCGGATGAACTTGTATCTGAGATCACCATTGCAGACGTCAGAGCAGCCTTCTCGAAGGTCAACCCTCGGAAAGCCACTGGCCCGGATGGGGTACCCGGGGGGCACTCAAGGCTTGCGTGGATCAGCTGGCGGGGGTATTCGCAGACATCTTCAACCTCTCTTTACAACAATCTGAGGTCCCTACCTGCTTCAAGAAGATGATCATCAACCCTGTGCCAAAACAAAGCCAAGCAGCGTGCCTTAATGACGATCGTCCAGTGGCTCTGACATCCATCATTATGAAGTGCTTCAAAAGGTTAATCATGGCATGAATCAACTCCAGCTTCCCGGATTGTCTGGATCCATTACAGCTCAACTACCGCTTCAACAGGTCCACAGCAGATGCCATCTCCATGGCCCTGCACTCTACCCTGGAACACCAAGATAACAAAGACACCTATGTCAGACTCCCATTTATCGACTGCAGCAGAGCCTTCAACACCATCATTCCTATGAAACTCATCTCCAAGCTCCGTGGCCTTGGCCTCGGCTCCTCCCTCTGCGACTGGATTCTGAACTTTCTCACCCACAGGCCACAATCAGTAAGGATAGGCAAGAACACCTCCTCCACAATCATCCTCAACACCAGTGCCCCACAAGGCTGTGTCCTCAGCCCCCTACTATACTCCTTATACACCTATGACTGGACTGTGTGGCCAAATTCCCCTCCAACTCGATTTTCAAATTTGCTGATGACACCACCGTAGTGGGTCAGGTATCAAACAATGACGAGGAAGAGTACAGGAATGAGATAGAGAATCTGGTGAACTGGTGCCACAACAATAATCTCTCCCTCAATGTCAACAAAATGAAGGAGATTGTCATCGACTTCAGGAAGCGTAGTGGAGAACATGCCCCTGTCTACATCAATGGGAACGAAGTAGAAAGGGTCGAGAGCTTCAGGTTTTTAGATGTCCAGATCACCAACAACCTGTCCTGGTCCCCCCATGCCGACACTATAGTTAAGAAAGCACAGCAACGACTCTACTTTCTCAGAAGACTAAGGAAATTTGGCATGTCAGCTACGACTCTCACCAACTTCTACCGATGCTCCATAGAAAGCACTCTTTTTGGTTGTATCACAGTTTGGTATGGATCCTGCTCTGCCCAAGTCCGCAGGAAACTACAAAAGGTCGTGAATGTAGCCCAATCCATCGCGCAAACCAGCCTCCCATCCATTGACTCTGTCTACAATTCCCGCTGCCTCAGAAAGGCAGCCAGAATAATTAAGGACCCCACTCACCCCGGACATACTCTCTTCCCCCTTCTTCCGTCAGAAAAAGATACCAAAGTTTGAGGTCACGTACCAACAGATTCAAGAACAGCTTCTTCCCTACTGCCATCAGACTTTTGAATGGACCTACCTTGTATTAAGTTGATCTTTTCTCTACACCTTGCTATAACTGTAACATTATATTCTGCAGTCTCTCCTTCCTTCCCTATGTACGCTCTGCATTGTTTGTACAGCATGCAAGAAACAATATCTTTCACTGTATACTAATACATGTGACAATAATAAATCAAATCAAATCAAAATTTCCCAGTCAGCCTCTAATTACCTGGAAGCACTGGGGAGCAGTAATACTTGCCCGGACGCGGCCTCCTGGCAGCAAACCAGGATGGGGCCAGCACTCCTGGCAGGCTTTAAGCCTTCCACCTGCCAGGCTTCAACTGCAGCTCCAGCCACAATGGTGGCCTGACTGCTGATTCTAGTTTTTAGTTAAAACTTTAAGAAAATAGGAAATTGGAGCAGGTGTAGACCACACAGACAGTGGCCTGGATTTTCCGGCCAATCCCACTGGCGGGATCTTCTGGTCCCGCTGGAAGTGATCCTCCCGTTGCGGGTTCCCCGGCGGCCCCACCAGCGAGCAACGCAAATGCCATGGACTTCGGCGGGATTGGACGATTCCGCAGCCGGCCAATGGCAGCCCACCTCTTCTGCTGGAAAACCTGGCCAGTGTGTTCACACCATTGTTCAACATAACTACAGCTGAGTTGGGGAGAATGCATCTCAAAACGGCGGCTCCCTCCCTCTTACTTACCTGAAAAGGCAGCCTGCAGCTTCTTCAATGTTGGAAGGCCTCCTAATAGCTCTGCAGCTTCGAGAGCCCATCCATCAATTGTTACTGGACAATGAGCCCAACCTCTGACCATTCATTGATCAGTTTAGGGAAAATCACAGCTGGGTGACCGTTTCCCACAGGGACGAGCTTCTGACCCCCATTTGACCCTGATGCTGAGGACCTGAAGCCTGAAGTGAAGATCCTGCCCCTGGAATCTCTCTAGAATTGACCATCGTTCAGTTCCTGAGTGATGGAGTCCACATTCAGCCTAGAATAACCTGAGCAGCTGTAAATCACTAATCATGTCCAAAGAACATCTGGCTGGATTCTTTGGGTGGCCCACACTTCCCAGACATAATCCTAAATTAGTTTTAGGCCAAGGTGGGGGTAGTAAAAGTGTCGCATTCTTCATCTGAATTTGCTGTTTGTGATCCAAGAATGGAAATCCAGTGTTTTTACATTTCACCTCAACATCTTGTCCCTCTACCATTACTGCATCAGAACTGCTCCCCCACTTGCAAAAAATAAAGGATCCCGGGGTTACATGCAATATTAGAAGTTTTGGTAAAACATACACCTCTCATAAGGGCAACATCTCTATTTCTGAAGAAACTAGAATTTAACAGAACAGAAGAAAGCCATTTGATCCATTGTGCTTGCCCCAATTCTAAAAAGAACTAACTAGTTAGTCCTATTCCCCTGCCCATTCCTCATGTCCTGGTCAATTCTTCTTCTTCAGATATCTCTGTATTTCACCTTTTAAAAACTATTATGGATTCACCTTCCTTGACAGCTTCTGTGAAAAAATAATTCTCTTACACCTCCCTTCATCTTTTGGTGCTGAACTTCAATAAAAGTCCTCTCGGTAGCAACTCAGCCACGTTTTTTTTGTTTCATAAGAAGTTCTCATAATTCTGAACAACTTTATTAAACTTGCGCTTAACTTTCTGTGTCCTGACAATAGCCTCATTCTTTCTCACCTCTCTTCAAAATTACCACCTGATCCTAGGGATGATTACCTGCAGCAATCCAAATATTATATAGGCATAGCATTACACTGCTTTAAGAACATAAGATCATTCAATAGGATCACCGCTTATCATCAACTCCACATTCCTGTCTGATTCCCTTGCCATTTGATTTCCTTCATCTATGAAAATTTAGCAATCTCGCTCTTGAATATGCTCAGGAAGGGAGCATCCACAGCTCTCTGACGTTAGAGAATTCTAAAGATCCGCAAAACTTTGAAGATTTAAAACATTTCTTTCCATGTTGTCATGATATTCAAACACACACATCATGATGGACACACTAACAGGCAAATCAGAGTACACAACACCACAACCAATCACAGACAAGAACACCAACCACATAAAAAGCACGAGCACGACACCTGGTGGTCAGTAGGTCTGGGGAGAAGGGAACAAGAAAGAGCTGTTAAAACATCACAAGCAGGGAACCCCCCACGTGCAGAGTGCAAAGACCAAACTGTAAATAGTAAGTTTAAATAAAGTAGCGTTGTACCATATGCAACCGTGTTGGCTCATCTGTGTGTCAGAACACCCAACACCACATGGTACAGGAGTGGATCGATACCTGCCTACCAACCTGCCATTCTGGACATGGACCACACCGGCAAACCGCAGCCGATGCAAGTCGCGGGGAACCTAGGTACCAACTGGAAGCTCTACAGGCAGCGATTTGACCTGTACATCCGTGCCACCGAAAAACAGAATGTCTCGGATGACACGAAGATTGCAATGCTCCTCTTCTACGCAGGTCCGCACGCCACCGACGTCTTCAACTCACTGGTGTTCGAAGAAGGCGAAAACCAAGCCAAATATGACACGGTCATCCTCAAACTGGACCAGCACTTTCAAGTTGAAATAAATGAAAGTTTTGAAAGATACCTCTTTCAGCAACGCCTGCAAGGTAAGGAGGAGCTTTTTCAACCCTTTTTGACGCACCTCCGGATTCTAGCGCAGTCCTGCGGTTACGGCACCACCACAGAGTCCATGATCAGGGACCAGATTGTTTTTGGCGTTGCCTCTAGTGGCCTACGCCAGCAGCTTCTTAAAATGAAAAGCCTCACCTTAGCGTCTGCTGTGGAAGCCTGTGTCCTCCACGAAAATGCTACCTGCCGTTTTGCCCGATTTCAGGCGTCCGAGTTGGCACGGAGGGGGTCCCCAGCCGTCGAATCGGCAAGCCAGGCCGCCCACGACGTCGAACGCATCCAGGCCGTCGATTACTTCCCGACCCACGGCCCGGACGACAGCGGCCGCTTCCCGCGCTTTTCGCGGTCTCCCGCGCAGGTGCGCGCCAAAAATAACGGCCACAACGAGGGACGCACTGCGCAGGCGCGCCCACCGCAAGATCGCACTGCGCATGCGCAGTGGCGCAACGAACGCCGTGACGTCATGACGTGCGGCAATTGTGGAGCTCTACATTTAAAAGGGCAATGTCCTGCAAAAAACCGACAGTGCCACAGATGTGGCACGATGGACCACTACGCAGCCCACTGTCGTTCGGCTCAACCCATGGATCCGGCGCATCCTCGACAACCTCGCAGACGAGTCAGGACCGTCCAGCCCACGCATCAAGACTTCCAGTTAAGTGATGCAGATGACCAGGATGCCTTCCGAGTTTCCGTCATTGATGTCAACAAGGTCAATGCCATCAATCCAGCCGATGAGTGGTGTGCCACCCTGACGGTCAACCGATCGCGCGTCGCCTTCCGTCTGGACACCGGCGCATCCGCCAACCTGATTGCTTACTCTGCAGTCCAGGCCATGAAGGTCAAACCACCCATCACGCCATCCCGGCTCAAGATGGTTGACTATAACGGGAACGTCATCCCGTCCATAGGATCTTGCCAGCTACAGGTGACTCACAAGAGGTACACGGCCACACTCCCCTTCGAAGTTGTCGGCTCATCAAAGGACTCGTTACTGGGCGCACAGGCGTGTAAGGTCCTTCACCTGGTACAGCGCATTATGTCTCTCTCTCCAGATGAGATATCCGACTTCCCGGATGCTGAGTTCCACGCAAGTCTCCATTCCCTCCTTGCTCACAACCAGGAGGTTTTTGAAGGCATGGGGACATTGCCATACACGTACAAGATTCGACTCAGACCGGACGCCATCCCTGTCGTTCACGCACCTCGCAGGGTTCCTGCGCCACTCAAAGACCGCCTCAAGGCACAACTGCAGATTCTTCAGGACCAAGGGGTCCTATCCAGGGTCACGGAGCCCACGCCATGGGTCAGCTCCATGGTCTGTGTAAAGAAGCCCTCTGGCGAGCTCCGTATATGTATAGATCCAAAAGATCTGAATAACAACATCATGCGGGAACACTATCCCATCCCGAAACGAGAAGACCTCACCAGCGAGATGGCGCGAGCCAAAATATTCACTAAATTGGATGCGTCCAAAGGATTCTGGCAGATCCAACTGGACCCGGCCAGCCGAAGACTATGCACATTCAACACCCCTTTTGGCAGATTCTGCTACAACCGGATGCCATTCGGCATCATTTCGGCATCTGAAGTTTTCCACCGCATTATGGAGCAGATGATGGAAGGCATCGAAGGGGTACGTGTATATGTGGACGATATCATCATTTGGTCCACCACTCCGCAGGAACACATGCATCGTCTACGACGTGTCTTTACCCGCATACGACAAAATGGCCTGCGTCTCAACCGTGCGAAGTGTGCCTTCGGCCAGACGGAGCTGAAATTCCTCGGGGACCACATCTCAAGGTCAGGGGTCCGTCCCGATGCAGACAAGGTTAGCGCCATCACAGCCATGCCACGACCGGCTGACAAGAAGGCTGTCTTAAGATTCCTGGGCATGGTCAACTTCCTTGGGAAGTTCATTCCCAACCTGGCTTCTCATACAACAAATATGCGCCATCTCGTAAAAAAATCGACAGAATTCAACTGGCACCAATCGCATCAGCGGGAATGGGAGGAGCTCAAGCACAAACTAGTCACGGCACCAGTGCTGGCCTTCTTTGACACGACTCGCCCTACAAAGATCTCAACAGACGCCAGCCAATCTGGTATTGGAGCGGTACTCCTGCAAAAAGACAGCACGTCGTCATGGGCCCCGGTTGCATATGCCTCACGAGCCATGACCCCTACCGAACAGCGCTACGCGCAAATCGAAAAAGAATGCCTGGGCTTGTTAACTGGACTGGACAAGTTCCATGACTATGTGTATGGCCTGCCACGATTTACGGTCGAAACTGACCACCGCCCCCTGGTCAACATCATTAACAAAGACCTGAACGACATGACTCCTCGCCTCCAGCGCATCTTACTCAAACTCAGGAGGTACGATTTTGAACTGATCTACACTCCGGGGAAGGAACTCATCGTGGCGGACACTCTTTCCCGAGCAGTGAGCACACCACCAGATGCGGAGGGGTTCGTGCGTCAAATTGAGGCACACGTAACTCTGACAGCAGCAAATCTGCCAGCTGATGATCCTAGTCTGGCCCACATACGCGCAGAGACGGCGACTGACCCCCTTCTGCAGCGAGTGATGCGCCACATGACGGAAGGGTGGCTAAAAGGGCAGTGCCCCCAGTTTTATAATGTGCGAGATGATCTCACCAACATAGACGGGGTCCTTATGAAATCACACAGGATCGTTATTCCGCACAGCGTGCGCCAGATGATTCTTCATCAACTACACGAAGGCCACTTGGGCGTCGAAAAATGCAGACGAAGGGCCCGGGAGGCGGTATATTGGCCGGGTATTAATGAAGACATAGCCAACATGGTGCTCAACTGCACAACCTGTCAGAGGTTTCAGCCGGCGCAACCTCCGGAAACACTTCTACCACACGAGATGGTGACGTCCCCCTGGGCGAAGGTGGGTGTTGACCTATTTCACGCGCTCGGCAGAGATTACATTGTTATTATAGACTACTTCTCAAACTACCCGGAAGTCATGCCTCTCCATGATCTGACGTCGTCCGCAGTCATTGGGGCCTGCAAGGAAACATTTGCTCGCTATGGCATTCCAAGGACTGTCATGTCAGACAATGGACCTTGTTTTGCCAGCCGTGAATGGTCGTCCTTTGCCGCAGCATATGGTTTCACTCATGTGACATCCAGCCCTCTGCATCCACAATCGAACGGGAAGGCTGAAAAGGGTGTCCACATCGCCAAGCGGCTCCTGTGCAAGGCGGCTGCTGCCGGATCGGACTTTAACCTTGCCTTGCTGGCCTATCGATCGGCCCCGCTATCCACGGGTCTCTCGCCAGCGCAGCTACTAATGGGTCGCTCCCTCAGGACGACGGTACCTTCCATCCTGGCACCAACAACAGACCATGAGGCGGTTCTTCGGAACATGCAACTGCAGCGTGATCGCCAGAAAAGTCGGTACGACACACGAGCGACGGACCTGCCCCCCCTGTCCTCCGGAGACAAAGTACGCGTTCATCAACCGTATGGTGGCTGGTCAGCACCGGCCGAAGTCCTCCGACAAGTGGCTCCCCGCTCGTTCCTGGTTCGCATGCCGGATGGTTCCGTGCGTCGCCGCAATCGGCGCGCCCTTCGCCGACTTCCACGCTCACAGCCACACAGCACGCACACGCCAGATCCTCAACAGGCTTCCGAGGATGACTTTGTGGAGCTGCCGCACATCACGCCCTTTCCATCGCCACCCATGGCCATGCCTGCACAGCAGCCGGTGGTTCTTGATCCACCCTTGAGGCGGTCAACCCGAACTCGTCGCAAGCCCATTAGACTGGACTTATAATACCGTTCATATGTTTAACAAGTCGCACAATTTTACATGATAACCTGTTGTTGTTTATCGTTCCAGATGTCGTCTGACTGGACAACTGTTCAAGTTTTTTTTTTCTTCTTCTCTCGTTCGCATTTATGTTATATTATGGTACAACTTGGTTCATGTGACGCACCCGACATCGCCCCATGTACATAGTTCCGTCATATGCACATGCTGCACACGACACACACACACTCTTAGATGCACTCACGACACGATCATATTTATTACCACGTAGGCACATATCTTTGTAAAAAGGGGGGATGTCATGATATTCAAACACACACATCATGATGGACACACTAACAGGCAAATCAGAGTACACAACACCACAACCAATCACAGACAAGAACACCAACCACATAAAAAGCACGAGCACGACACCTGGTGGTCAGTAGGTCTGGGGAGAAGGGAACAAGAAAGAGCTGTTAAAACATCACAAGCAGGGAACCCCCCACGTGCAGAGTGCAAAGACCAAACTGTAAATAGTAAGTTTAAATAAAGTAGCGTTGTACCATATGCAACCGTGTTGGCTCATCTGTGTGTCAGAACACCCAACACCACACATGTCAGTCCAAAATGGCTGACCACTTATCCTGATAGTATGGCCTGAATTTTCGCAATGACGGAGAGCTTCCACTATTTTTGCATGCGGGGGGAATGGGGTCGGGACAGGATTCATGCATGTGCATTTTGCGGGGGCGGCTGCCCATATAAATCAGTAGCTGCCTCCAGGCATATCTGACTTTGGTGAAGTGGGAATGTGAAACACGGCGAGTGCAGATTAAACCAAGTCGGAGCAGGTCTGAACTCTGGGGATTGTGGTGAACCACTGTAATAGGAGATGTAAGGTAGGACCTGCACTACAGGTTCGCCGGTAGCTCCTGCCGGCTGGCTCCGCCCACGGAGAACTGTATAAATATGCATGCCCTCCAGTGCCCTGCCATTTCGCCAGCAGCAGCAGGAGGCCACACATCGGACTGTAATAAAGCCACAGTTGTACCCAACTTCAGTCTTTGTGCAATTAATCGTGCATCAATTTATTACAGTCAGATTTTCCACAGAATGGATAGCCGAATTAAGCCCGATCACCTGCAGCTGGATCCGCACTCGCCCGACGCCAGGAGAGACTTTACTCACTGGCTAGCATGTTTCGAGGCTTAAATCAACGCGGCGGATCCCGCGCCAACGGAGGCTCAGAAGATAAACGTCCTGTACTCCAGACTGAGCTCCAGCGTGTTCCTGTTGATCCAAGACGCCATGAATTACACAAAAGCAATGGAACTCCTCAAAGAACACTACGCGCAGAAGGTGAACACGCTCTTCGCCAGGCATGTACTTGCCACCCGCTCGCAACTACCAGGTGAGTCCATCAAAGACTTCTGGCGGGCCCTAATTCCACTCGTCCGGGACTGTGACTGTCAGGCTGTCACGGCCGCCGAACACGCGAATCTCCTCATGCGCGATGCCTTTGTGACGGGGATTGCGTCGGACCAAATCCAAGAACGATTGCTGAAAGGGGCCACGCTCGAACTAGCGGAGACGAAAACCTTGGCGCTCTCCACGACGGTTGCATCCCGTAACGTACAATCGTACCTCTCCCGCCATGCTGCCCACCCTTCTACCCCTTCCTACCCCTCCTGGACCCCGCCGACGACCTCCTCAGCCGGGGCCCTGCCTTCGCAATACACCTGCACCGCACGCCGATCCGCACACCCCGGGGGTCCCCGCTGCTACTTCTGCGGTCAGCAGAAGCACCCCCGCCAACACTGCCCGGCCCGCACTGCAGTTTGTAAAGCCTGCAGTAAAAAGGGCCACTTCGCGGCTGTGTGCCAGGCCCACGCAGTCGCTGTGATCGCGCCCGCTATCGCCCCCTCCCCCATGCCAGACTCACAATGGGAGCTACCATCTTCTCCTCCCGGGTCCACGTGCGCCCCATGGGCGCCGCCATCTTGTCCCGATCCCGCAATGTGCGCACCATGGGCGCCGCCATCTTGTCCCGACCCCGCAACGTGAGCACCATTGGCGCCGCCATCTTGTTACCCACAGGGTCCCCGGACATCCCGACATCGGAACCACACACGCTCGCCACCCGAAGCATCCGATGGCTACCCGCAGCTCGCTTCGATGACACTGGACCAATCTCACCCGCACAACCTGGCCACCGCGTCGACGACGGTTAAAATCAACGGCCACGCGACCTCGTGCCTGCTGGACTCCGGGAGCACTCCAGTGCCCTGCCATTTCGCCAGCTGCAGCAGGAGGCCACGCATCTGACTGTAATAAAGCCACAGTTGTACCCAACTTTAGTCTTTGTGCAATTGATCGTGCATCAGGGATTTGTTGGGACAGCTGGGTTACCCATTTGGAGAGGTTCAGAGACCCTTTGCAATTGCTCAAAAGTTGCATTAAGAGCCACATACGTGACAAATATTAATTCTCAAGTAACCCAAGGGAGTAGGGGCTGCTAGACATGGCAGGGTATTTCTTTTGCCCTGCGAACTCGGGAACCCAAGTGACAAGAAGAACATTATGCATCAGAAAGGCACATTGCATTTTGTGCCAAGGAAAAGACAAAAATGGCATAGGGCCCTTACAGTTAGACAGCAGAGAAGCAAGTTTATGTGGGGATATGGAGGCAAGGGGCAAGGCACCGGATTAGGAGCTGGAGGCAGAGTCATGCATAACGAGAATGAGAAGGAGAGGAAGGAATGCAACCAGGTACTACCCTGTGGGAAGGGTGCACGGACCTCAGAAACTATGGGCTGGATTCATTCATCCCGCCCGCCGCAAGAACGCCACGGGCGCGATGCTGACAATGGAAAAATCCATTGCCCTCGGGCGGGATTCTCTGGTCGCCGGGCGAACATGGCCATAGAATCCCGCCCTATGTCTCTATATGATGGAGAACCAGTGTCGAAGATTGAGGTTAAACTGTGAAGTGATCATGGACATACGTCACATGGTCCAGCAACATCTTGAACCACACTCTGATCAGCCTCTATGCCACACTGTAAAGGGTAATCGTGGAGATCAATTTGTATGCCTCAGGATTTTTCCAAGGCTCAGCAGGAGATCTGACTGGAATATCCCAGTCAGCAGCACACAACGGCATTGAGGCAGTAACAGCTGCCTTGTTTGCTTGAGTGGGGAAAACACATTAATTTCTCTGCAGATATTAGCATCTATGATGCAGAAAGGCATGGTTTTGCTCAATTACAGGCTTCCCTCAGTTGCTGGGTGTAATCGATTGCACCCAGTTTGCCAAAAAGGCTCCAACTTAGCATTCTGACACCCTTGTCAGCCAGAGGACCTCCCGCTTACTCAATTTCAAGGCAGCTCCTGCACCATGGGACTTCCTTACTCACAAATTGGCCTTTCCGATGACCTGCTTTATATGCCCAAGTTGCCCAATCTATGACAGGCCTGCCTTTGACCCTACACCAATTGCAGCGTCGCTCGCTCCGGCTACTTTCACACCCCACCCCACCCCCAGACCAAAAATCCAACACTCAGGGCCGCTTTTATGGACATTGGGTTCACAGAGCAGGGAATTCCCATGACTCTGCTCACCTGATCCAAGAAGAAAAATTCAGGCATCTGACTCTCCAAGCCAGGGAAAACGACTTCTCATCTACCATGTCAAGTCCGCTCAGGGTTTTCCACATTACTAAGAGATTGCTTCTTATTCTTCTAAACATGAGATCATCCATCCATTTACTTTTGTACCTCCTGCCTGCACTTGGAAATCCATTTCTGTTTATTTTTGCAACTTTGTCAACTTAGTCGCTCACTCCCACATATTTGTGACTTTGAGCTCTTTAGATTTCTAAATATCTGGCCTTTAGGAGCCACCAGTCTCCTGTTGAACTCTGGAAGGTTTTTCCAGGAACTCAGTAAGTGCTGCGGGCCACAAGCTGTGAGTGTGCCATCCTCCAATACATGCTCATGGTGTGGAGGCATTTTTATATCTATAAGCTTAAAACAGCTTCTAACGCAATGAAAACATGACTTTATGATGACAGTATTAAACTTTCATATAAAATAGCTTTTCGACCTTAGCAAACTTTCATTAAAATGTTATTTAAACTTGCCCTAGGAACCCATTGGTTCTTACTTTTCTGACCAGTCTGCCGTGTGGGACCTTGACAAAAGTTTTGATAAAATCCACATCGACTACATGAAAGAAGCTACCTTCATTGACCTTCCTTGTAATCGCCTCAAAAAAATGCGATCAAATTAGTCAGACGTAACCAATCCTTCATAAATTTTTGCTGATCTGGTCAGGCTAGGAGAGTGGGCAAAGAAAAGGCAGATGAAATACAATGTGGAAAAGTGTGATGTTGTGCACTTTGGGAGGAAGAATAGAGGCATAGACTATTTTCTAGATGGGAAAAGGCTTCGGAGATCAGAAGCACAAAGTGACTTAGGAGTCCTAGTTCAGGATTCTCTTCAGGTTAACATGCAGGTTCAGTCGGCAGTTAGGAAGGCAAATACAATGTTAGCATCCATGATAAGAGAGCTAGAATACAAGAGCAGGGATGTACTGTTGAGACTGTATGAGGCTCTAGTCAGGCCCCATTTGGAGTATTGTAAGCAGTTTTGGGCCCCATATCTAAGGAAGCAAGTGCTGGCCTTGGAGAAGGTCCAGAGCAGGTTCACAAGAATGATCAGGAATGATGGACTTGTCATGTGACGTGCTGTTAAGGATTCTGGGTCTGTACTCGACAGAGTTTAGAAGAATGAGGGGGGGGGATCTCATTGAAACTTACAGAATACTGAGAGGCCTAGATAGATTGAACGTGGAGAGGATGTTTCCACTAGTAGGAGAAACTAGAACCCAAGGACTCAGCCTCAGACTGAAGGGAAGATCCTCTAAAACAGAGATGAGGAAGAATTTCTTCAGCTAGAGAGTGGTGAATCTGTGGAACTCTTTGCCGCAGAAGGCTGTGGAGGCCAAGTCACTAAGTGTCACTAAGCCAGAGATAGATATGTGTTTGATTAATAAGGGGATCAGGGGCTATGGGGAGAAGGCAGAAGAATGGGGATGAGAAACATATCAGACATGATTGAATGGCGGAGCAGACTCGATGGGCCGAGTGGCCTAATTCTGCTTCTATGACTTATGGTCTTAAGCTCTTGTGGACTGCCATTGATTAATCTGAGGTTAAGTTCACTCGCCTTTAATTACTCGGCCTATCCCTTCCTCTGTCTTTAAACAATGATACAAGCTAGGAATTCCAGCCTAAGAATTCAAGTGCAATTGAGAGGTTATAGGGCTGGGCTTCCTCTACTTTGTACCTGACACCCTAATCACCTGCTTAGCTGTTTAAGAAATCTGGGACACAAATTTCCAGACTCCATTATACCTGAAATATGCAGGAGATTTGAGGGCATTTTCTGTAAAGTTAATGTTTTTGATGTTTCAAGTTCCAGGGCAATTCTTTCAAAACCCACGGGAAAGAAAAATGATTTGGGACTTGTCAGCATCCGGCTCAGAACCACCTGTATTATTGTTTGCTTGTCAGTCTGACGCAGCACCCTACTTTACAGTGAGTGAACTCCCGTGGAGCACAGTAGGATCTGTAGATGGTCCGGTACATTCGGAAGAGCATCATTCAATGAAGCACCCTTCCCACTGACAAGCAGCTGCTTTCTTTGTGGTAACCTGTTGGCTTTTCTTCAATTATGGAATACTGGTTTTAAGTAACCACTTAAAAAAAGTGTTCATAAATAGTGCGTTGAAAGGAGAACCGGTGCACAATGATTATGATGTGACAGCGAAGTTAACACTGCTCAGGTGTTGCAAATCTTCCAAAACATAAATATCCCAGTTTTGCTGGTTTAAAGTTCCATTGAAAAATACAATGGAATCTCCATTAAATGGACAAATTATTGCAGAACAAATCTGAGGAGAAGTTACCCCACTACACGGCCTTTCCCATTGTTTATTTCTCATCCTGTGGTGAATAAAACATGTTTCTTCTTGTAATATGCCTTTAAAGGATAGCAGCATACCATCACTTTAAGGGAAGCATGTCATGAGACCAATCTCAGTTTCACTTTGGCCTGGAGCAGAACACAGGCACACAGCTCTGCGGCTCTGATGTCTTCAAGATTTATATCCATGTGTTTCTGTTTACATGTGCCTAGAATGAATAAGTGAACCAACAACATGTTTCGCAATCCCTTATGAGCGATTGGTGCCTTTATATCATTATAACAGGACATGGTGGGCAGCAATGGTTCCTTCTAAACGACATGGCGCTCAGTCTGGCTGTAAGATTCAGTACAGGTACGACATGGTCAACACCTCGAGATCATGAGACGACCCTTGAAATTTGGGTAAGATAGCAACAATGTTGTGGCATCGGAGAGTGTTGAAAGAGCAGCATGGTAACTGTACAGCACAGCTTTGAAAACACAGTGCTCAGAGAAAGAGTTGGTAAGTAGACGGATTCCTCATAATGAGCACGTAGCCTATTAGTTCAATCAGTGGGGTAGTGTGTCGAGAGGACAGAACCAGGTTGGATCAGTTAGGAAAGATGAGTGTCCAGGGTGTGGGTAGATTGATAGCAAGCGAGGAAGAACCAAACAAAAAAAAGGTTCAAAAACTCGAGCCAGGCAATGTTGCGAATATAATGGGCAGAGATTTGGAAAAGTACGTGAACAGCGGACCCTCATCCCGGGAGATGGAAGGTCAAAGAGATATTGTCAGAATGTCCACCAACTTCCCCAGGTTGAAATGAATGGAGCTGAACTCCTTTCCAAATTCAAGATGTTTAAACAGCGTATAGAGATATCGGGTGGGATTTTCCGGCCTCCCAGCTGCGTGTTTCTCGGCGATGGGAGGTGGCGCGTTGTTCACTGGTGCCGGGATTCTTTGGTTCCGCCATTGTCAATGGGAATTCCTGCTGAAACCACCCACACTGCTGGTAAACCTTGGGCGGGGGTGCACTGCCAACGGGACCAGAGGATCCCGCCACCAGTGAATGGTCGGTGATTCCAGCCATGGTTTCTTGATTCAGGTATATCTGAACCAGAAAAACAAGCCATAAAAATTTGCCTAGGCTTAGGGAACGAAAGGCCATGTAAGCTGCAAACATCTGGATTCACAGCAGAAGAGCTAAAGGATATGGACGACATTAGAAGGTTTGTTCAGTATCAGGTTAAACTTCCTCATTCATCGACTAGAGTTCATATCAACACCAGCCTATAGAATTTGTAGACTATTTCATCAGCAGATGCCGAGGAAAGGGTACATACTGTGATTTATTTTAGACAAAATGCTAATGGGTTGGTGATTACATTCGCTCCCATGGAAGTATTCCCGCAAGATCTGCTAAACAAGCCCAAAACGTTTGACATTGAAGAGCTACACAAAACTGGATATACAAAGTGATCCTCACAGATCGATGAAGCTTACAGGTCCGAAACACAACCCCAATTGTTGATGCACTTACTGGAACGCTCAAACCGAGTAACACATGTGGACGGTGTGGCCTTCTGCATGCACCAAGGACATGCTCAGCTTTTCAGCAATTCTGTAAGGCATGTGGCAGAAAGGGCCATTGGTAGCAGCGGTGCACTAGAGCAAAGGCTGATGCAGCTACAAAGAGTTATGCACTGATCAAAACAGACTGTACACAAAGGGTACCTTCAAGCAATGGAACAACATTATGCAACCCTGTCTGAAACATATACATGTGGTGACTGACAAACCAGAAATTGATAACGATGTGCAAAATGAGACGAAGAGCAGTGAGCACATATTTCACACTGTCAATCACGTGATAAACATAGATATCATTGCACGGTTTGAAGTATTTGCCAAAATTCGTGTTATCTGACATCCCGGCTCCTTCTTGCTCCTTGGATTCCGGTCCTGTTCCAAGGACCGTGTCTGGTTCTGAGCTGGACCTGTTGATCCCTCCGTAGACCTCATGGCCTAACCAAGCCAAACTTGGTTAACCTCCCCGTCTGTCACTCTTTGAAGCTCAGTGGCACTTTTTTTTGGCACACTCCATCACCTGAGGTATCTCGATCGCTTTTCCCAACGTAATTGTAGCCTTTGCCAGAAGCTTCTTCTGGATATTAAGGTTATGGTTCCCACAAAGCAGCTGATTGTGCAACATGTCACCAAGCGTGGTCCCAAACTCACAGTACTCAGCAAGCTGGTGAAGCCTGGATATGAAAGCTGAGCCTCTTGATGGTCGCTCACTACAGAGTTAAACTTATAACATTAGAGGATAATCGAGAGCCTTGGGTTGAAATGTTCTTTGACCAATTTACCCATCTGCCCAAAGATGTTCGAGTCTGGTGCCTCCTGGAACCTGAGGTTCCTGAAATTAAATTATATGTTTGGGGCCCACAAACTGTCAGAAGCACCATCTTCTGCTTTTCCTCGCCTGTGATCTCATTCGTAGTAAAGAAGGAATTGAATTGTCTGATGTACTGCCTCCAGGCCTCAAGCCCTTGGTCAAATGGGTCTAATTTCCCAATGATAGGCATTTCCACTCAAGGTTTAAATAATGTTGATTCTTGCTGGAGCTTCTCTACTTTCTCAATTGTTCCTTCCTTCCCCCCCCCTCAATGAAGGGTGCAATCGAAAACTTTTACCTCGTCACCAATATAATGGCCCGAGACATACACTGGAGACTTCCAGTAGTAAACAAAGAGGTTTATTGATGAAAGGCAAAGGCAGTTAAATAACAGGCACAGGACACTATCGAACAGAGGCGGGATTCTCCGACCCCCCCGCTGGCTCGGAGAATCCCCAGGGGGCGGCGCGAATCCCGTCCCGCCGCCCAGACGTCGGCTGCCATTTTCTCCGGCGCCGTTTTTCACACAACGCCGGTCGGGGGCTGTTGGCAACAGGGTGGTCCTCGGGGGGGGGGGGGGGGGGGGGGGGGGGGCAGGGGTATCCAACCTGGGGGGCCCACGGTGACCTGGCCCACGATCGGGGCCCACC
The DNA here is from genome assembly GCF_047496885.1 of Scyliorhinus torazame. Classification (NCBI taxonomy): domain Eukaryota; kingdom Metazoa; phylum Chordata; class Chondrichthyes; order Carcharhiniformes; family Scyliorhinidae; genus Scyliorhinus; species Scyliorhinus torazame. The sequence continues at coordinate 62,769,318 of NC_092707.1, forward strand.
GATCTGCGAGCGAGCCTGTTCCGTGGGGGCACTTTTTCCTTCCACGCTGGCCCCTGTAGGGCTCCACCATGGTGGGTGCGGAGAATACAACCCCCCCGCGCATGCGCCAAAATACACCGGTGGTTCCGCGCATGCGCGAGATCACACCAGCCCTTAGGCGCATGCGCGAACTTGTGCAGTCCCTTCGTCACCGGCTGGAGTGGCGCCAACCCCTCCGGCGTCCACCTAGCCCCCAAAAGTGTGGAGAATTCCGCACTTTCGGGGGCTGTTGACCCCGGAGTGGTTGGCACGGGTTCTCCCGCCAATGTGGGGACTTAGTCCCACAGAAGGGAGAATCCTGCTGGCTGTCTTTACACTTCAGCTCCCTGGTCCACACTGCATTAATCCTGCTCCCAGGGTTCTGTTCAAACATCCCATTGGTCGGGGTTCATGTGCTCCCATGCGATTGGCTCCAAGGTGGTCACGTGGTCCGTGATCACGTGGTCACGGGCTACCACAGGCAGGATTTGCAGATTTTCTAACCTAGTGAAAACAGAGGTTATATCCTTGGGTCTACAAGTTGACTTAATTGACATCGAAACTGAAATTCTCCAAATTAGTTGAGCACATTTTGGGCAATGTAAATATCAACAGCTAGAAGAAGAAACAGGGAAAGATTCTACACTCCAGAAACTGTGGAAAACTATAACTGAAGGATGGTCTGATTAGCATGTGTACAAACATTTGAGACAGTTTTCCCTCACCCAAACGAGCTAGGCTGTCATTTTCAAAGGCAGGTAGGTCATCATACAATATCTTTACGGCCTGATATTCTTCAACAACCCCATCACTTACACCTGGGCACAGATCTGATGAGAAGCCGACTCACAAGAGAGACAGTTTATTGGCTAGCTATGAACAATGATAGTGAAGTTATTGTCAAAAAGTATGAGGGATGTCAAGAGCACATGGCAAGTCCACACAAAGAACCACTGATTCCTACCCATCCTCAGTCCAAAATCGCTTCCAACCTCTTTTATGGCCATGGCACTGACTTAATTATCATCTACGTTACAAGGAATCCCATTATTAAATAATTGCATAATAAGTCAAGCACAATTGTCACACATACTCCAAGTTCTATTTTTATTTATTTGATGTGCCTAGAGAAAACATCAGAATTGTGAGAAGTGGAACATCGATCACACTACTTCTCCTCATTACCCTTGATGAAATAGCCTATCTGAATGAATGATTCAAGAACGACAACCTCACAGGTCACTGTAAGCAATTAAAGAAACATTCAGACAAGGATATCGTTACAAGATCTGGGTGCAGCAGTAGATTACGTCTGCGTTTTAGAGACTCATAGATTCATCACTTCTCACTTCCACTCCTATACACTTATGTAATGGTAACTTAACTCAAACATACATTGTAAATAGTTATACTTCATTGGAAAGGGGGGGGCGGGGGGTATCTTTAAAAAATAAAGGGGGATGTTGTAATATGACTTTAAGGGATAGCAGCATGCCATCACATTAAGGGAAGCATGACGTGTGATCCAGCCTCAGTTTCACTTTGGCCTGCAGCAAACAACAGACACACAGCTCTGCAGCTCTGGTGTCCTTAAGCTTTCTATCCATGTTTATTTGCTTCCACGTTGCCACAAATTAATATATGAACCTACAAAGTGTTAGCACAATTCCATATGAGCAATTGGTACCTTTATATCATTATAAAAACACAGCATTTATTTTTTTGTTTTGATTACCATATGAAAATGATGAACAGGAAAAGATCCTGTAGCCTCGTGCATATATTTATGATTACATAAGATCCTCAGCTGTCAAAATAACAATGAGGCGCCTAGCACTCATCACAAATGGTGCAGCAACCTTAGAGGCAGATGCACAGTTAAACTCACACAGCCAAAAGCAGCTGTTATTTGCAAAATCAATGAAGTCATTTAGAAAAGCTTTCAACCCGTGAGACACAAGGGACAATCTTCTGCCCTGCTTCTGCCCTGCTCACAACAGCAGCACCCTCCGCCCGCCCCCCTCACCCCCCCCCCCCCCACACACACCCCTCACCCCTTCATCCCACCCATGTCTTTGTACATCAACTAGGCCTAGCATACCAAAAATTCACTCTATCTAAACCGAACCTGAATGAACACGCATTTTCGACTTCAGGTCATTGTCCTCATCTCAATGTTTTTGAGGTCTGGCAAAGGACAGAAAAATCCAGCCTCTGCTTTGGGGCCTACTGGCTGCTGTCCAAAACCAACCACTAGATGTCACAAGTGCTGAGGTTCTGATGAAGGACCTGAAGATGGGTGTCAATCATTATCCAGCTCCTCTCTGGCCTTGCTTCTCAGCTCTTCCAATCTGAGAGAATCATTTGCAAGACTCATTTCCAAATAAGCACCCTTCCAAATAATTCTTCACCTGACATTGGTGGGGGAAATGAAGTGAGAAGGACTTGCACAAAATCCCAGGCTCATTGTAATGAAGTGTGGGGAGGGGGGGGTTCGCACACCATTTAATGCTCATCAAAATGAGGGGCTTGCACTACATTCCAGCCTCAGCCTGTGGCAGGGGCTTGCACACCACTCCAGGCTCATTGAAATGAAGAGAGAGGGACATGCACACCATTCAATGCTCATTGAAATGATGCTTGAATGCATGTTCTTGTAGTAAGATACAAACTTTAATCCCACCTCAAAAACCCCAGAGCAAAGAAAAGGGGGCTGAAAATCATTGCAATGAGCTTCTGCCTTAATTTATTCAGCAATCCAACTGTTTAAAAAGAACAAAGAACAATACAGCACAGGAACAGGCCCTTTGGCCCTCCAAGCCTGCGCCGATCACGTGCCCTATCTAGACCAACCACCTGTATCCTCTACACCCCGTCTGTTCATGTGTCTATCCAGATAAATACACAGATTTGGTTATTGCATAAAACTTGCCAGGAGGCTTTCAGTAATAGAATCAGAAGCCCTGCTTTGCCCACAAGGCAACGCAATAATGCTGCAAAGCGGGGAAACATTTGGACCCATAACAACAATATGGAATGCAACAGGCATTGCCTGATTGGCACCTCGGTGCCCACAGGTGTCTGGGCAAGCAAAGTAGACAAAAGGTGATATGGGGCGGGATTCTCCGCAATCGGCGCGATGTCCGCCGACTGGCGCCAAAAACGGTGCGAATCAGTCCGGCATCGCGCCGCCCCAAAGGTGCGAAATTCTCCGCATCTTGAGGGGCCGAGCCCTCACCTTGAGGGGCTAGGCCCGCGCCTGACTGATTTCCGCCCCGCCAGCTGGCGGGAAAGTCCTTTGGTGCGCCGCCAGCTGGCGCGGAAATGACTTTGCCATGCGGCGCATGCACGGGAGTGTCAGCGGCCGCTCACGGCATCCCCGCACATGCGCAATGGAGGGGGTCTCTTCCGCCTCCGCCATAGTGGAGACCATGGCGAAGGCGGAAGGAAAAGAGTGTCCGCACGGCACGGGCCCGCCCGCGATCGGTGGGCCCCGATCGCGGGCCAGGCCACCGTGGGGGCACCCCCCCGGGGCCAGATTGCCCCACGTATCGGTGCCAGTAGGACCCCGGAGCCCGCCCGCGTCGCCTTGTCCCGCCGGTAAGAGAGGTGGTTTGATTCTTGCCGGCGGGACAGGCATTCCAGCAGCGGGACTTCGGCCCATCGCGGGCCGGAGAATCGCCGGGGGGGGGGGCCTGCCAACCGGCGTGGCGCGATTCCCACCCCCGCCGAATATCCGGTGCCTGAGAATTCGGCAACCGGCGGGGGCGGGATTCACGCCAGTCCCCGGCGATTCTCCGACCCGGCGGGGGGTCGGAGAATCCCGCCCATGATCTTTAATAATATATCATAAAGGCAAGTGAGTGCCCATTGTAGAAACATGAAAAATATATGTCAACATCTGGAGCCAGATCAATCCCATGAGACTGGCAACATCAAAGATGGCAAACAGTAAAAGACATCACAAACGTAACTAGTGATTGAGAAAGGAACAGTCAGATGTGATTCAGTCAAGATGGAGGGAAGGAGATCCTAATCAGCTGGTGAAGAGACAGTTGACCTCACTGTCTGCCAGCGGCCGGAGAATCAGCGACAGTCGTGCGCACGCGGTCGACGCGGCGCCGGTCGGGGGCCATTGAAAGAGGCCCCCGTGGCGATTCTCCGCGTTCGACTGGCCAAGTTCCCGCCGAGTTCCGCCGGCATGGTTCACAGATGGTACCACCCGGCGGGAGCTCGACCTGCGGCCGCAGTGGCCACCCTGGTGGGGGGGCAGGGGGATCAGACTCCGGGGGGTCCTCCACTACAGCCAGGCCTGCGATCGGGGCTACTGATCGGTGGGCCCACGCAATAGCTGTGGGGGGGGGGGGGCCTACCTTCTTCCGCCCGGGCCTGCCGTGTCGCTACGCCATGTTGCACGCCGCTGGCACGGAAACGGCCACCACTCGCATGCGCCGACATGGAAACGGCGCATGAACCATCGTGGAAATGGCCGCCACGTGCAGGCGCGGACCCGTGCCGGCAGTGCAGGGCCACATATCGGTGCCAGAGCTGCGTGGAGCACTCCGGCGCTTGCTGAATCGTTGGGCCAAGAGGCCCATTGACGCCGGTGTGAAACACTCTGGTGTTTACGCCGGCGTCAACACTTAGCCGGGATTTTGGAGAATCCTGGTCCTGGTTCCCAATGCAGAGCAAGGCCAACAGCGCAGGTTCAATTCCCATACCGGCTGAGGCCATTCAAAGTCGGCCCTGCCTTCTCCACCTTACCCCTCGTCTGAGGTGTGGTGATCCTCAGGTTACATCACCACCAGTCAGCTTTCCCCCTCAAAGGGGAAAGCAGCCTATGGTCACCTGGGACTGTGGTGACTTCACCTCTTATTATTCCAGGAAGATTGGAAAGGAATGTAAACAAATCAGTAACAAAAGGGTTTTCAGGTTTTAGATCGCTGAGCTTTGAAGATGGGATGAAAAGATTGCAGCTGTAATATCGGAGTTAAAGATGATCTGGAAATGGGTCATTCAGCAAGATAAAGAAAGAATTTTGTGCAGAAAATAAAATACAGGATTATGAGCTGCAAGGAACCACAATACTGATGAGGTAGTGTGTGAGGCATTGGGTAGTATGAGAGGACAATAGTTTGTGAAATTTGTGGTTCGTGAGTGCTCTTTCCATTTATGAGTTCAGATGCTGCATCAATAAAGCTCCAGGCTACCTTCCTGGCAATATAAATGGTTCTCTCTAATCTGAGAATTTAATTGACTCTATTTCCAGTTTGCACTTCGCCCTCACCTTTTCACATCTTTTCTGAATTTCCCAGTCTATTACTGGCAATGGGATATCCAATGACATCGATTACAAGCTTTGATATTTTGCATTGATTTGGAAGATTTTGACATTAATTTCAAAGAAAAGCCAACAGAGCTGAGCGGGAATTCCTTTCCCGGATGTACGACACGTGTTCATTTGTTCCATGCAGGTGTCCAGAGCCCAAACACTCCTGTGTGAGATACCAATTTTGGTGCCTTATCTAGTGTACTACATTTTCCCCACAAAGTGCGATCTCCTCTACATTGGGCAAAGCGGGTAGAGGTCAGACGATCACTCGAAAACCCCCATTCTATCCACCAGTGTGGCTTTGCGCCATCTGTGCCTTTTGATCCCTCCCTCTGACCTCTGTCGCTCCTCGTCTCCTCAGCACAGAATTCCAGTATTATTCCAAAAGAAATTGTAAGCCACCATTTCAGTGAACAAATCTTCTCCAGACCAACACACATTTGAGCGGACAAAGCCATTCCACCCTCTACAACGCCTACTGCCCTGTTTTGATAATGTCACGGAGGGACAACCTTCCACAAATTGCCTTTCATGAATCTCCACCAGTTGTTAATCTATACAGCAATCTTTTTGCTGCTGAATTTCATATCTTGTGTTATACCAATCTTCACTGATGATTTATATTTATGTCAATGCACAATTCTATTACACACCTACTCCTGTATTCTCAATTTCCTGTATTATTCTTTTTGTGGTTAAGTAATAAAATTTCTTTATAAATCCCAATACCTAATCTGTGGCCTGTCACCTCACATTTATGATCTCCAACAAAAATGTGCATTAATGCTTACACTTATGACAGTTCACAAAGCTAGCACATTGATTGCATCCAAAAGTCTTCTTGTGTCTGTGTTCCCAAACCCATCTGTACTCAACTCAGATTCACTGGGCAGGAAACTAGTTAGAAGATTACGGCCTACAGCCTTCCACTCTAATATCTTTTTTTGGAGGTGCCGGGGGAGGGAATGGGTGCACTGGTCCAATCAGGTCATGTCTGGACTGTGGTAAAGTCTGTCACTGAATGAATCCATCCCGAGGGAATATCAGCCTTTCGGCTTCTGTGAAAACATGATTCTACCTGTGCCATTATTTGCAGTTTGCAGACAGAGGAATAGGGAACACTTGAAGTCAGCGCATTAGAGCTCCTCACACTTTTTCAAATTCAGTCACGGGATGTGGGCTCTGTTGGCAAGGCCAGCATTTATTGCCCGCCCGGCTACAACTGGGCTGTTTGCAAGGCCATTTCAGAGTTTACTTCACACACCGGGCCACTGGGTAAGGGTAGCACAATTCCTCCCCCCCGAAGGATGTTAGTGAACCAGGTGGGTTTTTATGATCATCTAATAGTTTCCTGGTCATTGTTATCAATACTGGTTGTGTGGACGAACTGAATTATAATTTCACAGCCATGATGGGATTTGAGGTTGGTGGGCTAGATTCTCCAGCTGCTTTGTGCCCAGCGCAAATCCTGCTAAGTCGGGAGAATTCCAGGAGAGGCCTGAAACAGGATTTACGCCAGGACCAAACAATTTCCAATACTCCCAATCTGCTTCAGCTGGTATAATCTGGGGGGCGTGAACTAAATTGGCATACTTAAATCTTCATTAGAATATGTAGGATTTGCTTTAAGCTGGATTCTCCCGGCTCCTGCAATTCAACAGCGCAACGTGAAGCCAGTGCGGGAGTCCCCGAGTAGTCAGGGACATAGTAGGGCAGTGCCGTTCTTTCTGGGCATGGTTACATCAGAGTCATAGACGTCTACACTCATAAAAGGCTCTTCGCCCCATCACGCCTGCGTCGGTCAAAAACAACCACCTAAGTATTGTAACCCCATTTTCCAGCACTTGGTATTGTATGGCCTTGCATGCTTTGGCATCACAAGTGAACATCAAAATACTGTTTACTTTTAAGTATGACAGACCACTTCGAACTTCCTCTCTGCCAATGTTAATTTCTTTAATTTTATCACAGTCCTTCTCCCTGCTTTCTATACCCTCACTATCCCTTTCACTATTGAACACTGGCATAAAATATTCATTTCGAACCCTATCTACGTCCTCCAGCTCCACACAAAAATTACCACTGTGGTCCTTAATTGGCCCTAATCTTTCCCTAGTTATCCTTTTACCCTTAATATACTTGGAAAACAACTTATGATTTTCCTGTATTTTACCTCCAGTATGCTTTCATGTCCTCTTATTGCTCTCCGAATTTCCTTTTTAAGTTCCATTTTGCAGATTCTATACAGCTCTAAGGGTTCTGTTGGTCCATTGTTGGTCTGCATTCTTGTAACTGGAGTTGGCATTTAAACAAAAGTGCAGCATTACCACCATCCAGGACAAAGCAGCTCGCTTGATTGGCACCCCATCCACAAATATCCACTCACAACACCGAAGCACAGTGGCAGCCGTGCGCACCATCCACAAGATGCACTGCAGGAACTCACCCAAGGTTCCTGAGACAGCCCCTTCCAAAACCATGAGAGCCACCATCTCGAAGGACAGGCTCTGCAGGTACATTGGAACACTATCACCTGGAGGTTCCCCTCCAAGCCACACACCACCCTCACTTGGAAATGTATCGCTGTTTCTTCACTGTTGCTGGTCAAAATCCTGGAAATCCCTCTCTAACAGCACTGTGAGTGTACCTACACATTGACTATGCGGTTGAAGAAGGCAGCTCACCGCCACCTTCTGAAGGGCAGTTAGGGATGGGCAATAAATGTTGGCGTGGTCATGTCCACATCCCATGAATGACATTTTTTAAATGATCCCTTCAATGCCAATGGGTTTAAAAATGAACTCCCCTGTAACTAAAGCAATGCCAGTGAGATCATGATCATTGTGTCCTCTGCCCTACCACCACCTTGATTGTGGGAGATCAAAGAAGCCCATTCAATTCACAGCGCTCAGACCAGCACTGGCTCCTTCAAAAGCTACTTGTTCAGCAGCCCATTCATAAAAGTAGCTTCATTTATCTCCACCGTGCACTCAAGCACAATCCCATGATAATTGGTGGTTTGAAACTTTTGAAGATACAAATAGCCAAAACTATGTGACAAATGTTTTGAGAACTACACTTGACAAACAGCGACTTGGTGAAGACCCTTCCAGATCAGTTGACTCTTAGAAAAGACCCTCCCTATTACAACTCTAGTTTATCACTGCATTTTGTTGTGCTTTGCTTCTACACGACTGAAGGATTTGAAATGTATAAATGGCATTATTGCTCACTCTAACCAGCCATCCCTATAAATTCCTTCTGTCTCAAACAATCCATGTGCCGAGGGTAAGCATTGAATGAACAAAACAAAACTGATTCTTGTTTATTCAATCCACTCAGGATGGTGATGTGCTTAATGCCACACTCCACCCGAATGTTAAAATATCCCTTGAGGCTGCAGATGAGAATTTTATCTCAAAAAACATTCAAAATTAATCCAGGTGAAACAACAAATTAAATAATCTTTTACGGTACTGATTATTTTTACCCTCACTTATTAACGAGATCCAAACCCACATCTTCTTTTGTTCACAGACTTCACTGAATTAAATCTCTTACAATTTCACTTTTAGTTATTCACATAATTTTCAAATCATATTTTAAGCATAAAGAATGCAGTCATCTAAAATATCTGTTAGGTATTTGGTGATCATAGAATTTATAGTGCAGAAGGAGGTCATTCAGCCCATCGAGTCTGCACCGGCCCTTGGAAAGAGCACCGTACCCAAGTCCAGACCTCTACCCTATCCACCAAAACTCTGTCCTGGTCCACCCATGTCGATGCTTCCACCAAGAAAGCACAACAGCGCCTATACCTCCTCAGGAAACTAAGGAAATTTGCCATGTCCACACTGACTATTACCAGCTTTTACAGATGCACCATAGAAAGCATCCTATCTGGCGTATCACAGCCTGGTATGGCAACCAAGACTGCAAGAAACTTCAGAGAGTCGTGAACACTGCCCAGTCCATTACACAAACCTGCCTCCCATCCATTGTCTCTATCTACACCTCCCGCTGCCTTGGGAAAGCGGGCAGCATAATCAAAGACCCCTCCCACCCGGCTTACTCACACTTCCAACTTCTTCCATCGGACAGATACAAAAGTCTGAGAACACGCACAAACAGATTCAAAACCAGCTTCTTCCCCACTGTCACCAGACTCCTAAATGACCCTCTTATGGACTGACCTGATAAATATTACACTCCTGAATACTTCACCCGATGTCTATGGATTTACATTGTGGACCTTGTGTTGCCCTATTATGTATTTTCTTTTTATTTTATTTTCTTTTCATGAACTAAATGATCTGTTTGAGCTGCTCGCAGAAAAATACTTTTCACTGTACCTCGGTACACGTGACAATAAACAAATCCATCCCTGTAACACAGGAACCCCACCTAACCTTTTTGGGAGGGGCACTAAGGGCAGTTTAGCATGGCCAATCCACCTAACCTGCACATCTTTGGACTGTGGGAGGAAACCGGAGCACCCGTAGGAAATCCACGCAGCCAGGGGGAGAAACTGCAAACTCCAAACAGACAATGACCCAAGCCGGAAATCGAACCTGGGACCCTGGAGCTATGAAGAAACTGTGCTAACCACTATGCTACCGTGCCGCCCAAGTGATGTTGCTTTAGATCATGAAGGATAATGGAGAAATGTCTAACCAGTTTCATCTGGAAAGCCATCTTTTGCTCTGTGGGTGGTCCAATGTGGGGAATTAGATGGTGAGATGGAAACATTGCAGAGTCTTCAGACAGGAGAATCAAAAAAATACTTTCAAGGTACGTGGAACACCATGGCCGGGGGTTTCCGCCTTGCTTTGGGAGGGTGGGTCGACAGAGGAGGTGGAGAGTTGAGCGGGAGTCCCAAAATGGCTTTTACATCGGCGGGATTTCCCGCTCAATTGACCCCACCCCCCGCTAATGGTGTAGCAGGAATCACGACTTTAAAAGTCGGATCCCCATTTACATCAATTTGAATCTCATTAACAGGCCGTTACGCCTGATTGTCCTCACACATTCAATTGTCCACTCATGTCGGCATGAGAACACGCCGACCTGAATCACAGCGGGTCCTCCACAACGAGCACCTGGTGAACTGAACCTGCCAGAAACGCAATATTACTGCCACTCGACCTACCCATTCAGGCATAGAACTGCTTCTTACCTGTTTTTGGGTGGCGTGTTTGAATATCTAGAGGCTGCAATGTTATGAAAAAAGGAACTATTTTTAACGGGCCAGAAACAGGAAATGCATATTTATATATATGCCTTCTAAATACAGCTTCCAAACAACTAGTGCACAAAATAGTCCAGGATGGCACTACCATAGAAAAGTTCATAAGATCGTAAGAAATCATTGGAAATAGTATTTAAATTGTCGCTTTAAAATGGTACCTTCTTGTTGAATTCAAAACTTCACTTCAAATGAACGTGGATCAATTCTAACATCATGCAACACATGTTGGAAAATGTCTTCCAGTTATCTAATATTATAGATGCAGCATTCAGGATTATTAGTTCAGTACCCCAGTAGATTATATCCTCCTTGTATACTGCAGATATATATTTTTTAAGGTAGCATCATTTTCCCTCTGACATTACTTCATAAACATTGCACATCTCATCCTTATTTTTTTAAAAAATAATCTTTATTGTCACAAGTAGGCTTAACATTAACACTGCAATTAAGTTACTGTGAAAAGCCATAGTCGCCACATTCCGGCGCCTGTTCAGTTACACAGAGGGAGAATTCAGAATGTCCAAATTACCTTTGGAGACTTTTGGTCTTTTGGGACTTGCGGGAGGAAACCAGAGCACCTGGAGGAAACCCACGCAGACACGGGGAAAACGTGAAGACTCCGCACAGACAGTGGCCAGGAATTGAACCTGGGACCCTGGCGCTGTGAAGCCATAGTGCTAACCACTATCCTACCGTGCTGCCCATATTATTCTGGTGCATGTTGCTGCATAATGCCCTTCGCAGGCATTCCCTATTTAGTATTGATGATTATAGAATTGCTGAGATTGCGATTCTGCTGTCAATATGTAAAATAAGTAAAAATATTTTCTCGCATTATAATATGAGAATAGTGCAATATAGAATCACCCTGATTTTAAGCACTCCATTATTGGTGAATTCATTACCCCTAAGCTCTGGAATTCTGTCCCTAAACCACGCATGGCTGGGATTTTCCAGCTCCCCCACCCCCCAAGATGGGGTTTCCTATGGTGGAGGCAATGAGCCATAGGATGCAGGTGGGATCTTCTGGTCTTTCCGAAGTTAAAGGCCATTTGCATGACTCGCTGGCCTCGTTGCCAGGCCAGGTCAAATCCGGCAGGACCAGAAGACCCTGCCAGCAGGAAGGGCTTGAAAATCCCACCCTGCATTTCTACCTTTCCCTCTCTCTCCTCTCTTAAGATGTTCCTTAAAACCTATCTCTTTGATCAAGCTCTTGCTCATCTGTCATGATCTTTCCATCTCCGGCTAGGTGTCAGATTGTTTTTACTAAGATTGCTCTTGTTAAGCACCTTGGGAAGTTCTGCTATGATAAAAATGCAGAGAGAGGAGTAATAAGGATTATTACTCCAGAAGGATAACTTAAATAAAACAAAAAATTATTATAATCCCAAATAAAAATGCTGAATTAAAAACTCCATAAAGAGGAAGGCTGGAATATTAAAAATACATTTTATCAATATTTTTCTAAATTTTGCAAAGTATTGAGACAAGTGTCATGTGAGAGTGCCTTTAAGAAATGGATGTTTATAAATGGGTATGTATATAAATATCTGTAGTGAGAGTACCTTTAAGAAATAGGTGTTTACTACTGCAGAGAGTGGGTGGAGCTGGGCTGTCTGTCAGCTTTTTAACTTTTGTTTCAGGCTGTTTGCTGCAGGGTGTGTTTTAGTTTCATTTTCAGAGTTGGAGTTGAAGCCAGACCAAGCAGGTGTACTGCTGTTCTCTCTGCCATTAAAAGACTATCACTTGATCATTTGGTGAATTCAGAATTATAAATGTTTTCAGTAGTGACTTTAACCTGATGTGCTTCTGATAAAGGTTTTGTATTTAAGTCTTTTGGGTGTTAAAAAGGAAAGCTTAAAGGTTTACTTAGTGTTGTAGTGTTTGGGGGTTGTATTTGAATTAATGGTTGCTAAGATATTCACTGTATGTTTTAAAAAGGTTAACTTGAGTTCTTAGAATAAACATTGTTTTGCTTTAAAAAATACTTTTCCATTTCTGCTGTACCATATCTGTAGAGTGGGCTGTGTGCTCCCCATACCACAATCTAGTAAAAGTTGTGGGTCAGGTGAACTCCATGATACACTTTGGGATTCTCTAATCCCTGGCCCATAACAAATTGGGGGCTCGAGGGGGATAAAAGTCTATCGATTGGATTGGCTTAGTGAACTGAGAGACAGTGAGGGGTGAGCATATTGTGGTTGCTTTTCAGGCGTGGTATTTTAGTTTAAGTAGGGAGTGTGTTGTGGACAATGGCTCTTCCCCCCCCCCACAGGCTGCCGCCCCAGCATTCCCGCCGGCAACGACCAGGTGTGGACGGTGCCGGCGGGAACCTTTCATGTCGTAGTGGCCGCTCGGCCCATCTCCGGAGAATCGCTGCTCGCCGGTTCTCCGAGCGGCCCGGTGCGAATCACGCGCCGCTGGTTTCCGGGGGGGGTGGGAGAATCGCGTTCGGGGCGGCGTGGCGCGATTCGCGGGGCGCCCCGACGATTCTCCTACCGGGGGGGGGGAAGGAATAGAGCCCAAGGAGAGAGAGTTTGAACTTCAGAAAATGGCCATGAAACATGACAGTCAGTTAAAATTGGCAGACGTAAAGGGAAATGTACAGTTGAATGATAGTGATGAGGATAGTGAGAAAGAGCGTTATAGTTGAAGGCTTGGTGGGGATCTATTTAAATATGTCCAAGCATTGCCAAGGTTTGACGAGAAGGAAGCGGAAGCCTTTTTAATTTCATTTGAGAAGGTAGCTAAACAAATGAAATGGCCACAGATTATTACTGATTCAAACAAAGATGATAGGTAGGGCAAGTGAAGTGTTTGCATCACTACCGGAGGAGATATCGGAGTCGTACGAGGAGGTGAAAAATCCATCTTAGGTGCATATGAACTAGTACCTGAAGCAGACAGACAAAGGTTTAGAAATTTAAGGAAAGAATTTCGTCAAACATACATGGAGTTTGAAAGGATCAAACAGAGTAATTTTGATAGGTGGATAAGGGCTTTGAAAATAGACCAAACGTATGAAGCTCTCAGAGAAATTATACTTTTGGAGAAGTTTAAAATTTCAATTCCTGATGTAGTGAGAACTCATGTGGAAGAGCAGAGGGTTAAAACTGCGAGATTAGCAGCGGAAATGGCAGATGATTGTGAATTAGTTCATAAATCAAAGCTTGGTTTCCGACATCAGTTTCAGCCTGTGAGGGATAGAAACTGGGGACATGAGAAATACTCAAGTGGTAAAGGTAAAGGTGATCTGATGGGAGACAATAAAGAGAGGGTACCTCAGATTAAGAATGAAATCCAGGAGGGTGGAAAAGAAATGAAAAGTTTCAAATGTTTTCACTGTAATAAACAAGGCCATGTAAAGTCACAGTGTTGGTGGTTGAAGAAAAGCACTGGGAAGGCTGACGTGGTAAAACAGGATAAGACAGTGGGGTTTGTTAAAGTGGTAAAGGAAAGCCCAAGTGAAGCAAAGGAGGTGCAAAAGATTGTACAGCCTGATCAAGAGGGGATTGATAAGAAGGTGCCAGATCTCTTTCAAGAATTTACTTGTGTGGGTAAAGTTTAGTCATGTGTATCAGGAGGAGCAGATAAAGAAGTCATAATTTTAAGAGATACGGGAGCTAGTCAATCTTTAATGGTAAGAGATGAGGAGTTATGCAGTTTGGGAAGAATGTTGCCAGAAAAGATAGTAAATATTTATAGTCGATTTCGGCGTGAGAACAGCTGGTGAGTCAGTTTCAGCGGGAGCATTGCGGAAGTGGCTGCTGGGAGGTAAGTCAACCTTTAAAAGCACTTGTCTTTGCAGGGGCAGGCCAGTCGATTTCGGCGTGAGAACAGCTGGTGAGTCAGTTTCAGCGGGAGCATTGCGGAAGTGGCTGCTGGGAGGTAAGTCAACCTTTAAAAGCACTTGTCTTTGCAGGGGCAGGCCAGTCGATTTCGGCGGGAGAATCAGCTGGTGAGTCAGTTTCAGCGGGAGCATTGCGGAAGTGGCTGCTGGGAGGTAAGTCAACCTTTAAAAGCACTTGTCTTTGCAGGGGCAGGCCAGTCGATTTCGGCGTGAGAACAGCTGGTGAGTCAGTTTCAGCGGGAGCATTGCGGAAGTGGCTGCTGGGAAGTAAGTCAACCTTTAAAAGCACTTGTCTTTGCAGGGGCAGGCCAGTCGATTTCGGCGGGAGAATCAGCTGGTGAGTCAGTTTCAGCGGGAGCATTGCGGAAGTGGCTGCTGGGAGGTAAGTCAACCTTTAAAAGCACTTGTCTTTGCAGGAGCAGGCCAGTCGATTTCGGCGTGAGAACAGCTGGTGAGTCAGTTTCAGCGGGAGCATTGCGGAAGTGGCTGCTGGGAGGTAAGTCAACCTTTAAAAGCACTTGTCTTTGCAGGGGCAGGCCAGTCGATTTCGGCGGGAGTGGAGCTGGCTGGTTAGTCAATTTCGGCAGGAGCTGAGAATTTTTCTTTTTTTTTAATTCGTTTTTTAGGCGGGAACAGGAAGTCGACCCGCGAACGTCTGGGAAGACCCTCACCAATAAATTCTGGTGGAGAGGAAACCCGAGACACGACACGTGTAGTGTCTCCCACCCGCCCTCCTCCTCTAACCTAATAATAAAACCCATTGGTCTGAGGTAAGTACCATATTTTATTATATTATTATTATTTTTTATAAAAATTTAATTTAGTTGTTAGCCAGATCTTGGTAGAAAGTAAGAGGAATGGCTGGGAAGGAAGTGCAATGTTCCTCCTGCAGGATGTTTGAGGTGAGGGATGCAGTTAGTGTCCCTGCTGATTTTACCTGCAGGAAGTGCTGCCATCTCCAGCTCCTCCAAGACCGAGTTAGGGAACTGGAGCTGGAGTTGGAAGAACTTCGGATCATTCGGGAGGCAGAAGGGGTCATAGATAGCAGCTTCAGGGAATTAGTTACACCAAAGATTGGAGATAGGTGGGTAACTGTAAGAGGGACTGGGAAAAAGCAGTCAGTGCAGGGATCCCCTGCGGTCGTTCCCCTGAGAAACAAGTATACCGCTTTGGATACTTGTGGGGGGGACGACTTACCAGGGGTAAGCCATGGGGTACGGGCCTCTGGCACGGAGTCTGTCCCTGTTGCTCAGAAGGGAAGGGGGGAGAGGAGCAGAGCATTAGTAATTGGGGACTCTATAGTCAGGGGCACAGATAGGAGATTTTGTGGGAGCGTGAGAGACTCACGTTTGGTATGTTGCCTCCCAGGTGCAAGGGTATGTGATGTCTCGGATCGTGTTTTCCGGGTCCTTAGGGGGGAGGGGGAGCAGCCCCAAATCGTGGTCCACATTGGCACTAACGACATAGGTAGGAAAGGGGACAAGGACATCAGGCAGGCTTTCAGGGAGCTAGGATGGAAGCTCAGAACTAGAACAAACAGAGTTGTTATCTCTGGGTTGTTGCCCGTGCCACGTGATAGTGAGATAAGGAATAGGGAGAGAGAGCATTTAAACACGTGGCTACAGGGATGGTGCAGGCGGGAGGGATTCAGATTTCTGGATAACTGGGGCTCTTTCTGGGGAAGGTGGGACCTCTACAGACAGGATGGTCTACATCTGAACCTGAGGGGCACAAATATCCTGGGGGGGAGGTTTGTTAGTGCTCTTTGGGGGCGGGGTTTAAACTAATGCAGCAGGGGCATGGGAACCTGGATTGTAGTTTTAGGGTAAGGGAGAATGAGAGTATAGAGGTCAGGAGCACAGATTTGACGTCGCAGGAGGGGGCCAGTGTTCAGGTAGGTGGTTTGAAGTGTGTCTACTTCAATGCCAGGAGTATACGAAACAAGGTAGGGGAACTGGCAGCATGGGTTGGTACCTGGGACTTCGATGTTGTGGCCATTTCGGAGACATGGATAGAGCAGGGACAGGAATGGATGTTGCAGGTTCCGGGGTTTAGGTGTTTTAGTAAGCTCAGAGAAGGAGGCAAAAGTGGGGGAGGTGTGGCGCTGCTAGTCAAGAGAAGTATTACGGTGGCGGAGAGGATGCTAGATGGGGACTCTTCTTCCGAGGTAGTATGGGCTGAAGTTAGAAACAGGAAAGGAGAGGTCACCCTGTTGGGAGTTTTTTATAGGCCTCCTAATAGTTCTAGGGATGTAGAGGAAAGGATGGCGAAGTTGATTCTGGATAAGAGCGAAAGTAACAGGGTAGTTATTATGGGAGACTTTAACTTTCCAAATATTGACTGGAAAGGATATAGTTCGAGTACAATAGATGGGTCGTTTTTTGTACAGTGTGTGCAGGAGGGTTTCCTGAAACAATATGTTGACAGGCCAACAAGAGGCGAGGCCACGTTGGATTTGGTTTTGGGTAATGAACCAGGCCAGGTGTTGGATTTGGAGGTAGGAGAGCACTTTGGGGACAGTGACCACAATTCGGTGACGTTTACGTTAATGATGGAAAGGGATAAGTATACACCGCAGGGCAAGAGTTATAGCTGGGGGAAGGGCAATTATGATGCCATTAGACGTGACTTGGGGGGGATAAGGTGGAGAAGTAGGCTGCAAGTGTTGGGCACACTGGATAAGTGGGGCTTGTTCAAGGATCGGCTACTGCGTGTTCTTGATCAGTATGTACCGGTCAGACAGGGAGGAAGGCGTCGAGCGAGGGAACCGTGGTTTACCAAGGAAGTGGAATCTCTTGTTAAGAGGAAGAAGGAGGCCTATGTGAAGATGAAGTGTGAAGTTTCGGTTGGGGCGATGGATAGTTACAAGGTAGCGAGGAAGGATCTAAAGAGAGAGCTAAGACGAGCAAGGAGGGGACATGAGAAGTATTTGGCAGGAAGGATCAAGGAAAACCCAAAAGCTTTCTATAGGTATGTCAGGAATAAGCGAATGACTAGGGAAAGAGTAGGACCAGTCAAGGACAGGGATGGGAAATTGTGTGTGGAGTCTGAAGAGATAGGCGAGATACTAAATGAATATTTTTCGTCAGTATTCACTCAGGAAAAAGATAATGTTGTGGAGGAGAATGCTGAGCCGCAGGCTAATAGAATAGATGGCATTGAGGTACGTAGGGAAGAGGTGTTGGCAATTCTGGACAGGCTGAAAATAGATAAGTCCCCGGGACCTGATGGGATTTATCCTAGGATTCTCTGGGAGGCCAGGGAAGAGATTGCTGGACCTTTGGCTTTGATTTTTATGTCATCATTGGCTACAGAGGACTGGAGGACAGCAAATGTGGTCCCTTTGTTCAAAAAGGGGAGCAGAGACAACCCCGGCAACTACAGACCGGTGAGCCTCACGTCTGTAGTGGGTAAAGTCTTGGAGGGGATTATAAGAGACAAGATTTATAATCATCTAGATAGGAATAATATGATCAGGGATAGTCAGCATGGCTTTGTGAAGGGTAGGTCATGCCTCACAAACCTTATTGAGTTCTTTGAGAAGGTGACTGAACAGGTAGACGAGGGTAGAGCAGTTGATGTGGTGTATATGGATTTCAGCAAAGCGTTTGATAAGGTTCCCCACGGTAGGCTATTGCAGAAAATACGGAGGCTGTGGATTGAGGGTGATTTAGAGATGTGGATCAGAAATTGGCTAGCTGAAAGAAGACAGAGGGTGGTGGTTGATGGGAAATGTTCAGAATGGAGTACAGTCACAAGTGGAGTACCACAAGGATCTGTTCTGGGGCCGTTGCTGTTTGTCATTTTTATCAATGACCTAGAGGAAGGCGCAGAAGGGTGGGTGAGTAAATTTGCAGGCGATACTAAAGTCGGTGGTGTTGTCGATAGTGTGGAAGGATGTAGCAGGTTACAGAGGGATATAGATAAGCTGCAGAGCTGGGCTGAGAGGTGGCAAATGGAGTTTAATGTAGAGAAGTGTGAGGTGATTCACTTTGGAAGGAATAACAGGAATGCGGAATATTTGGCTAATGGTAAAGTTCTTGAAAGTGTGGATGAGCAGAGGGATCTAGGTGTCCATGTACATAGATCCCTGAAAGTTGCCACCCAGGTTGATAGGGTTGTGAAGAAGGCCTATGGAGTGTTGGCCTTTATTGGTAGAGGGATTGAGTTCCGGAGTCGGGAGGTCATGTTGCAGCTGTACAGAACTCTGGTACGGCCGCATTTGGAGTATTGCGTACAGTTCTGGTCACCGCATTATAGGAAGGACGTGGAGGCTTTGGAGCGGGTGCAGAGGAGATTTACCAGGATGTTGCCTGGTATGGAGGGAAAATCTTATGAGGAAAGGCTGATGGACTTGAGGTTGTTTTCGTTGGAGAGAAGAAGGTTAAGAGGAGACTTAATAGAGGCATACAAAATGATCAGGGGGTTGGATAGGGTGGACAGTGAGAGCCTTCTCCCGCGGATGGATATGGCTGGCACGAGGGGACATAACTTTAAACTGAGGGGTAATAGATATAGGACAGAGGTCAGAGGTAGGTTCTTTACGCAAAGAGTAGTGAGGCCGTGGGATGCCCTACCTGCTACAGTAGTGAACTCACCAACATTGAGGGCATTTAAAAGTTTATTGGATAAACATATGGATGATAATGGCATAGTGTAGGTTAGATGGCTTTTGTTTCGGTGCAACATCGTGGGCCGAAGGGCCTGTACTGCGCTGTATTGTTCTATGTTCTATGTTCTATATATGTGGAATTCAGGGTGAGAGGAGTAGTGTTCCATTATATAAGGTAAGGTTGGAAAGTCCAGTGAAGAGTGGTGAAGTGGTAGTAGGAGTAATAGAGAAACTATCTTGTCCAGGAATATAGTTTATCTTGGGTAATGATATAGCTGGATCGCAGGTTGGAGTGATGCCTACTGTGGTTGATAAGCCAGTGGAAAATCAGACAACTGAAATGTTGAAGGACGAATAACCTGGGATTTTTCCGGATTGTGTCGTAACAAGGTCGCAAAGTCACAGGTTAAGACAAGAGGAGAAATCAAAGAGTGAAGATGAAGTTGAAGTGAAATTATCAGAAATGATTTTAATCAGGTGGTTGAAAAAGAACAAGAACATGTGGAGGATGAGGCGGATATTTTTAGTTCAGGAAAATTTGTGGAGTTACAACAGAAAGATGTAGAAATAAAATGGATGTATCAGAAACCATACACGGAAGAGGAATCTGAGTGTATACCAGAGTGTTATTACCGTAAAAGTAATGTCTTGATGACAAAATGGAGACCTGTACATTTGCAGGCGGATGAAAAGTGGGCAGAAGTTCATCAAGTAGTATTGCCGGTAGGGTATAGAAAGGAGATGTTGCGAGTGGCACATGAGGTACCAGTGGGAGGTCATTTGGGAATAAGGAAAACTCAAGCTAAAATCCAGAAACATTTCTATTGGCCTAGACTACATAAAGATGCAGTTAAATTTTGTCAATCATGTCACACATGTCAAGTGATAGGGAAACCTCAAGCAGTGATAAAACCAGCACCTTTAATACCAATTCCAGCATGTGAGGAACCTTTTACAAGGGTCCTAATTGATTGCGTAGGACCGCTTCCTAAAACAAAAAGTGGGATTCAATATCTTATGACTATAATGGATGTGTCTATTAGGTTTCCAGAGGCCATTCCAGTACGTAATATTACAGCTAAAATGATTGTGGAGGAGTTACTTAAATTCTTTACTCGATATGGACTACCCACAGAAATACAATCGGATCAAGGATCAAATTTTACCTCCAGGATATTCAAAGAAGTTATGGATAGCTTCGGAATAAAACAATTTAAATCAACTGCGTACCATCCAGAATCGCAGGGAGCGTCAGAAAGGTGGCATCAGACATTAAAGACAATGTTGAGGGCTTATTGTCAAGATTATCCCGAGGATTGGGATAAAGGAATTCCATTCGTACTGTTTGCGATTAGGGATGCACCTAATGAGTCAACCAAATTCAGTCCTTTTGAATTAATTTTTGACCGTGAGGTAAGAGGACCACTTAAATTGACTAAAGAAAAATTGGTGAGTGAGAAATCGGAAATTACATTATTGGATTCTCAAATTTTAGGGAATGATTAAATAGAGCAGGTGGATTGGCTAGACAACATTTAAAAGTTGCACAAGATGTGATGAAACGGGTAGCGGACAAGAAATCCAAAGTTCGTAGTTTTGCCAGTGGAGATAAAGTTTTAGTGTTGTTACCAGTGGTAGGTGAACCTTTAAAAGCTCGGTTTTGTGGACCTTATTAGATTGAAAGGAAATTAAGTGAGGTAAATTATGTGGTAAAAACTCCAGATAGAAGACTCACCGAGTGTGTCATGTGAAATGTTTAAAAGGTACTTTGAAAGGGAAGAAGAGAAAAAGGAGGAGGTTTTAATGATTCTAATGCAAAGTGACAAACCAAATCCAGGTGACTGTGAATTTGACATACCTCAAATTAAATTGGAAAACGAGGATGTTCTTAAAAATTGGGATAAATTGTTGAGAAAAACGAACTGATCTGAAAGAGTTATTGATATCACATGGGCAAGTTTGTGAAGATAAATTGGGAAGTACTAAAATGACTATACATGATGTAGATGTGGGAAAGGCTGTTCCGATCAAACAACATCCATACAGACTTAACCCTTTAAAATTGGCACAGGTTAACAAAGAGATTGAGAATATGCTTAAAAATGGCACAATTGAAGTGGGTTGCAGCCAATGGAGCTCACCTATAGTGATGGTACCAAAACCAGACGGTACCCAACGGTTGTGTGTGGACTATAGAAAAGGTTAATGCAGTTACAAGAACGGACTGTTATCCTATCCCACGTTTGGAGGATTGCATTGAGAAAATGGGATAATCAGCTTTTATTTCTAAACTGAATTTACTTAAGGGTTACTGGCAGGTACCTTTATCCGAAAGGATGAAGGAGATTTCAGCTTTTGTGACTCCAGATGGTATATACCAATCAAAGTTATGCCATTTGGTATGAAAAACGCCTCAGCCACATTTCAACGGTTAATTAACAAAGTCGTTTCAGGATTACCCAATTGTGCGGTACACATCGCCGATCTGATAATATTCAGCCAGACATGAACAGAAGATTTGAAACAGCTGATGGAGTTATTCAATCGACTTCAGGAGGCGGGTTTGGTGATGAACCTAGCCAAAAGTGAATTTGGAAAAGCCCAAATCACTTTCCTTGAGGAGTTTCCGATACCCTCAAGAAGAAGGGAAATAATGCGATTTCTTGGCAAGAGTGGATTTGATCGAACATTTGTGAAAAAGTTTTGTCGCGTGATTGCTTCAATGGTGAACATGCTGAAGGAACGTCGAAAATTTCAGTGGACAGCGGACTGTCAATAGGCATTTGACGCCTGAAAGCTGTGATAACCAAGCTCCTGTGTTGGAGAATTACAAGGGACTCTGTGATCAGATTGAACTCAAGTATCTGACTTTAAAGAGAAATGCTGAGGTGTAGAGAAATGAACGGATCGTGCAGAGACCTTCTTGTTCAAAGAGACTGTCAATCGAGAAGGATTTCAGTTGGAGGAAGAAGAACAAAAATGGACTATATTATTATACGTGTTTGCGTGTGTTGTTTTTTGAAACGAAAATGTATATTTATTGTGTGCATTTCTTAAAGGATAGTGAAAAGGTGAAAAATGAAACCATCTTGAAGTTGGGGGAGGTGTCATGTGAGAGTACCTTTAAGAAATGGGTGTTTATAAATGGGTATGTATATAAATATCTGTAGTGAAAGTACCTTTAAGAAATGGGTGTTTACTACTGCAGTGATGTCAGAGTGGGTGGAGCTGGACTGTCTGTCAGCGTTTTACTTTCATTTTAGGCTGTTTGATGCAGGGTGTGTTTTACATAAGAACATAGGAACTAGGAGCAGGAGTAGGCCACCTGGCCCCTCGAGCCTGCTCCTCCATTCAATGAGATCATGGCTGATCTTTTGTGGACTCAGATCCACTTTCCGGCCCGAACACCATAACCCTTAATCCCTTTATTCTTCAAAAAACTATCTATCTTTATCTTAAAAACATTCCATGAAGGAGCCTCAACTGCTTCACTGGGCAAGGAATGCCATTGATTCACAACACTTTGGGTGAAGAATTTCCTCCTAAGCTCAGTCCACATCTACTTCCCCTTATTTTGAGGCTATGCCCCCTAGTTCTACTTTCACTCGCCAGTGGAAACAACCTGCCCGCATCTATCCTATCTATTCCCTTCATAATTTAAACGTTTCTAGAAGATCCCCCCCCGCATCCTTCTAAATTCCAACGAGTCATCCCAGTCTACTCAACCTCTCCTCGTAATCCAACCCCTTCAGGTATAGGATTAACCTAGTGAATCTTCTCTGCACACCCTCCAGCGCTAGTAAGTCCTTTCTCAGGTAAGGAGACCACAACTGAGCACAATACTCCAGGTGTAGCCTCACTAACACCTTATAGAATTGCAGCAAACCTCCTTAGTCTTAAACTCCATCCCTCTAGCAATGAAGGACAAAATTCCATTTGCCTTCTTAATCACCTGTTGCACCTCTAAACCAACTTTTTGCGACTCATGCACTAGCACACCCAGGTCTCACTGCACAGCAGCATGTTTTAATATTTTATCATTTAAATAATAATCCCTTTTGCTGTTATTCCTACCAAAATGGATAACCTCACATTTGTCAACATTGTATTCCATCTGCCAGATCCTAGCCCATTCACTTAGCTTATCCAAATCCCTCTGCAGACTTCCAGTGTCCTCTGCACTTTTTGCTTTACCACATATCTTAGTGTCGTCTGCAAACTTGGACACATTGCCCTTGGTCCCCAACTCCAAATCAACTATGTAAATTGTGAACAGTTGTGGGCCTAACACTGATCCCGGAGGGACACCACTAGCTACTGATTGCCAACCAGAGAAATACCCATTAATCCCCACTCTTTGCTTTCTATTAATTAACCAATCCTCTATCCATGCTACTACTTTCCCCTTAATGCCATGCATAATCTTATGCAGCAATCTTTTGTGTGGCACCTTGAGAAAATCCAGATATACCATAGCCATTGGCTCCCCGTTATCTACCGCATTGTTAATGTCCTCAAAAATTTCCACTAAATTAGTTAGGCATGACCTGCCCTTTATGAACCCATGCTGCGTCTGCCCAATGGGACAATTTCCAACCAGGTGCCTCGCTATTTCTTCCTTGATGATAGATTCCAGCATCTTCCCGAATACCGAAGTTAAGCTCACTGGCCTATAATTACCCGCTTTCTGCCTACCTCCTTTTTTAAATAGTGGTGTCACGTTTGCTAATTTCCAATCTGCCGGGATTACCCCAGAGTCTAGTGAATTTTGGTAATTTATCACTAGTGCATTTGCAATTTCCCTAGCCATCTCTTTTAGCACTCTGGAATGCATTTCATCAGGGCCAGGAGACTTGTCTACCTTTAGCTCCATTAGCTTGCCCATCACTACTTTCTTAGTGATAACAATCATCTCAAGATCCTCAGCTGTCATAACCTGATTTCCATCAGTCTTTGGCATGCTATTTGTGTCTTCCACTGTGAAGACCGACCCAAAAAACCTGTTCAGTTCCTCAGCCATTTCCTCATCTCCCATTAATAAATCTCCCTTCTCATCCTCTAAAGGACCAATATTTACCTTCGCCACTCTTTTGTTTTATATATTTGTAGAACCTTTTACTGCCTGTTTTTATATTCTGAGCAAGTTTACTCTCATAATCTTTCTTACTCTTCTTTATAGCTTTTTTAGTAGCTTTCTGTTGCCCCCTAAAGATTTCCCAGTCCTCTAGTTTCCCACTAATCTTTGCCACTTTGTATGCTTTTTCCTTCAATTTGATACACTCCCTTATTTCCTTAGATATCCAAGGTCGATTTTCCCTCTTTCTACCGTCCTTCCTTATTGTTGGTATAAACCTTTGCTGAGCAGTGTGAAAAATCGCTTTTAGTTTCATTTTCAGTGTTGGAGCTGAAGCCAGACCAAGCAGGTGTACTGCTGTTCTCTCTGCCATCAAAAGACTCTCTCTTCATCATTTGGTGAATTCAGAATTATAAATGTTTTCAGTAGTGACTTTAACCTGATGTGCTTCTGATAAAGGTTTTGTTTTTAAGTTGTATGGATGTTAAAAAGGAAAGCTTAAAGGTTTACTGAGTGTTGTAGTCTTTGGAGGTTGTATTTGAATTAATGGTTGCTAAGATGTTCACTGTATGTTTTAAAAAGGTTTACTTGACTTCACAGAATAAACATTGTTTTGCTTTAAAAAATACTTTTCCATTTTTGCTGTACCACACCTGTAGAGTGGGTCATGTGCTCCCCATACCATAATCTAGGAAAAGATGTGGGTCAGGTGAACTCCATGATACACTGTGGGGTTCTCTAAACCCTGGCCCATAACACAAGAAATGCAAAAAAACTATCACAAATATCAGAAACAAATGAACCAACAACTATTAAAATGGATTCATATAAATGTGACCTGCGAGAAACATTTAAAATACACGACAGTACCACAAGAAATCTCTGCCAACACAACACCAGTTACAAGAAAGGAAAATGCCCCAAAATACTGTGCAGAGTAATTAACACACAAAAAAACAATGTAATGCATTTGACATACTTTCACTGTGGATGGTATTATAGCCAGGACATCAATTATATTGCTATTAGAAAAGGAACCAAGTTAGTTTGGAGTAAGCCAGAATGATATAAGCATCAAATTCCAATATCCTGTGAATCTAATGCCACCTCAGGCCCTAGTTATTGATGTCGCAGCAGTAGAGATACAGGGAGTTGATATCTTAAAGGGGAAGGGTTAAGTGTTAGTAAACTATTAGATCTGAAACAGTATTTCCTTTAAGGGTGGCCTTTGAGACCCAGTGTCCACTGAGGATGGATGGAAATAATTCCAGGAGAACTAATTTTCCAGGTTGAAGAAGAAACGGTGGATGAGACAACTAACACATAGGAATAAACAATTCCAAACATAAAGGCGAAAAATAAAATGGCCGAGTGACTCTCGTAGTGGAAACACTTTGTTGCCACTGAAGAGATCCCTGAACTTGGATCCCATCCATAACCGTTATTCAAGGTCACTTGTCACAGTGGTTGAATTTGAGCAGTTCTCCATAAACTATTAAAGGGACAACTTTGTAGCAGTGGTCCTCGGAGGACGTCAACAAGTTGAAGTCATCAGCGGGAAGTAAGAGATAAGGGAGTCGTTGAAAGGGGTATGAATTCCACAGGCTGTTGTCAGTTCACACTGGGCTTATCCAAATCACAAGCTAGTTAATTCACTCTTTATTATCAGCAGTCTGTGCCAAACAGGAAGTGCTCTAGGTAATGAGATTATTTTTCAGATACTACTGAACTACACAGTCTGCTATCGATCATTTCAAATTACTGTCCTCTTTTGGCATCCATTAAATTGTTGTCAGATTCCTTGCATTAACCTGTGCCACTTTCTAGTTGCAGTTATACTCTGGACATTAAAGCCTCAGGTGCCTCATAGCTTTGGAGTCCCTGACTCGGCAATTGTCCCAGTAATTAGCTTTGCTACAGGAACCAGACAACTGACAGCAACATAACACGCGAGTAAAAGCAAACTAATGCTCGGGATAGCTGCTCAGCACTTCCTCTGTCCCACAGGGCCAGGTATCATGGAAGGCTAAATACTGACATTTCTTTAAACAGATGAAAGAAAATGAGTTCAGGCACCAAATAAAACTAGCCAGAAAGTAAGGCAGCATCCAGGGACATTTTTAAAGAAGCTGGCATTGACAAGAGCAATAACATTGAAAGTCGCTTCCATAGTGAGTTTATGAAGAAACAAAAGTATAAAGCTTTATTTAGGCTTGTAAACATCTATATTTATAGCGAGTGCATTGAGGGACCATCTCAGAAGGAGCAGTTTTACTACATCCAATTTTCTAAGCCCTGTGGGCTATTGTACATACTATTTCATAGTCTGTGTAGACAAAAGAGCTGAATTCAAGAGGTGAGGTGAGAGTAATTGCCACTGACATGACAAGAAGGGTTAGTAAAATTTAAATTAATTGGACTGTAGGTGTTATAACCCTAATGGAATCCTGGGATCAGGACCATACAATTTCCCATGACCTCCCTGGAACCTGAACTTCCTCTTTCAGGGAGTGGGGCTTCCCCTTAACAATGAGAGCCCCAAATCGTATAAAAACCCCGACCTAATATAATAATCGCTTATTGTGACAAGTAGGCTTCAATGAAGTTACTGTGAAAAGCCCCTTGTCGCCACATTCCAGCGCCTGTTCGGGGTGGCCGGTATGGGAATTGAACCAGCGCTGCTGGCATTGTTCTGCATTGCAAGCCAGCTATTTAGTCCACTGTGCTAAACCAACTGCTAGGTGCAGGTTGGGGAGGAGGCTCTTAGGGGAATGGAGGAGTTTTGGAACTGTATTGTAATAAACCTTGTTCGTTAATTTTTACTTATCGTCTATGCGTTCTACTTACCGCGGATTCAACAGGGGGAAAACTCTCACTGGTTGGAATCATATCTCGCACGGAGAAAGAGGGGGGTTGTCTCAGCCTCAGGGCATCTCTGCAGGAATTTCTCAGGATCGTTTGGAATTGCACCACCAACTTGATCGCGAATCGAGTCATTGAACCATCCATGACTCTCAACACAGAATTCAGCAATTTTGATTTCTGTGATGATGGACTACATCAATACCTTATTCAACTGAGGGAGAATTACTCTCATTATTAAATATGCATTTAACACACTGATTGGAATTGTCTTCTTTTTGGTTTGTCAGATCATTTGACTATGACAGATTATTCCTGAAATGTTAGTTCCATGAATGCCGATACATGGGATCGGGAGGAAATCACTGGATAATTAAAGGGGGAAACAAATTTAATTGGGGAAAATGTTGAGACCAACAACAATCAAGGTTAGCATTTGAAGGAACAGGGGCACTTGCCATTGCAGTATTAAACTTCTCTTCAACATTATATCAAATTCTCAGTCTGTCAGGTTACATCTGATGGACAATTATAGCAAAGTGCTGAATATGACTAGCAAGATGGAGATTAAATATGACTGACAACTGCCAAACTTTGCTAGAGGAATTTCACAAAATGTGAGCAACTGAACAATGACTTGACTTGGCACTTATTCACCAATTACCTGCTGAATTTGTGTTTGGCCAGAACCACTTGACTCCAACCCTCTTACACCTTGGTCCAAACCTTGGACAAAAGCTGAGTTCAAGAGGTGAGGTGAGAGTAATTGCCCTTGACATAGGCAGCGTTTGGCATGAAGTGTTAGTTAAATTGAAGTTCATGTGGGTTGGGAGAAAAGCTCTCACTCTCCCTCCTACCTCGCATGGTGGAAGAGGGCTGTCTCAGCCTCAAGACCTCTCTGCAGGAGTTTCTCAGGGTTGTGTCCTAGGTCCAAGTATTTTCTTCAGCTCCATCAATGATTTTTCCTCCATTAAACTGTAAGAAGTGGGGATGTTCGCTAATGTTTGCACAGTGTTCGTATCCATTCACAACTCCTTACATAAGGAAGTACTTTGTGCTCACATGCAACAAAACCTGAATAACATTCAGGCTAGGGCTGATTAGTCATTGTTTATAAATTCTGTTTAATTATATGCAGGTGGAGGCCATTAACTGGGGTTTCACTTTAGAACAAATAAAGAAACGCTTACTGAAACTGTAGTGTGGTGAGGTTAGACTTGTAATGTTTCACTCTGTAAATAAATGTACGATTTAGTAAAGATTGGTTCATCCTTCATCAATTGGCTTCTCAGAATTTAACAATAATATGTGAAAAGTAACATTCATAGAATTTACTGTGCAGAAGGAGGCCATTTGGCCATTGAGTCTGCACCGGCTCTTGGAAAGGGCACCCTGCCTAAACCCACACCTCCACCCTATCCCTGTAACCTAGCAACCCCATTTAACGCAAAGGCAATTTAGCATGGCCAATCCACCTAACCTGCACATCTTTGGACTGTGGGAGGAAACCGGAGCACCCGGAGGAAATCCACGTAGACACGGGGAGAATGTACAGACTCCGCACAGGCAGCGACCCAAGCGGGAATCGAACCTGAGACCCTGGTGCTGTGAAGCCATAGTGCTAACCACTATGCTACCATGCTGCCTCACTAGTCCCAAGCCAGGACCAACAAGAGAGAATCTATGCATCTTTCTTTGACATTCAACAGCATTATCATTATTGAATCCCTCAGCATCAACACCCTGGTGGTCACCATTGACCAGAAACTTCAGTGGAGCAGTTCAGAAATATTGTAGCTGTAAAGATAGGTCAGAAATTGTGAATTCCGCAGTGAGCAACTTGCCTCCTGAATCCATAAATGCTTTCCACTATCTACAAGGAACAAGTCAAGACTGAAATGGAATACTTTCCACTCCCCTGCATGAATGCAGCTCCAAAAATACTTAGAAAGCTCAACACCACCCAGGACAGAGGAACCGGCCAGATTAGCACTCTGTCCTTCTAAACGTTCACTCCCTCCTCTACTGCTGCACCGTGATTACCAGTGTTGACTATCGAAGTTCTCTATGAATTTGCTAAATGCACAGAGGACCTTATAAATTGAATTAAATCGGCCACAGAGAGCCCAGCAAAGAGCTTCTCGACAGCTGAAATAATATTACACATGGTATGCAAATTATTGAGTGTATTATTGAATTAACATATGCAAATGTGATCATATTAGTGTACTTCAGCAATATGCTGTCTTTTAACAAAGTAATTGCACCATTCAAATCTCATGGAAAATTTTAATTTGGGTAATAAGAGTATTATCTAATCAACCTAATTTCCAAATGCAAATTAAGTGTCATTTACATAATTGACTTAATAGGTTGCTTAATTACAATAAAGATAAGAATCATAAATCTTGAGTCATTAAAAGAAATGCACAACTTTATACTATTTCCACTTTATTGTTACCTTTATATTTTATATTGTAAAGCAACAAAAATAACCTCACTAAGCAAAAGCAACAGTGACAATGTCGAGTAACCAGTGAATGCAACTGAGTCAGCAGAACAAAATTGTGCAAAAATTGTCACAACTGTTGAAAAATTGGAAACGCTTTCCAAAATGCATCTCCATTTTGATTATTGCCTCTTGTTTACTGATAACATGTGGAAGATCAAGGCTGGAAGAACAGCAACAGGAACGTCAGCTGGAGTCAATGAATCAAGTTAACAAGGTTTTGTTATAGAGTAAGAGCAGACCACTCAGCCCCTCTGAGTCATAGCTGACCTGCATCTTAACCTCATCGACTCAGAATCCCAGAATTCTTACAATGCAGAAGGAGGCCATTTGGCCCAACATGTCTGCAATAGTTTCCAAATGAGCCTCCTCCCCATGGCCCAGCCCATTCTTCCTCTTCAGATAATAGTTTCATTCCCTTTTGAATGTTTCAATTGAACCTTCCTCCAACACTCACAGGCAGTGCATTCCAGACCTTCACCACTTTCCTCAAAATACCCTTTGGAAGTCAATGTACACCATTGCATTGCTCTAATCAACCTGTTAGCTCTTCATGATCTTCAGTAAGTTGGGTAAACATCACTTACCCTTAAAAAAATCTATGCTGGCCTTCTTCAATTTACTCACATTTGTTCATATGACTATTAACTTTGTCCGAAATTTTGTTTCCAAAAGTTCTCCCACCACCAAGGTTAAAATCACTGGCTTTCCTTGACACCTATTTTTGAGCAAGAGGATAACGTTTGAAATTCTCCAGACCTCCAGGACCACCATTGAGTCTAAGGAAGATAGAAAACCTGCAGCCAGCACCTCTGTGATTTCCACTTTTACTTCTCTCAATATCCTTGAATGCATCGCACCTGGTTCATAGAATCTCACCACTGCGGGAGGCCATTCAGCCCACCGGGTCTACACCGACCCTCTGAAAGAGCACCCTACCTAGGCCCCTCACCTGCCCTATCAACATAACCGCACCTAACCTGCCCACCTTTGGACACTAAAAGGCAATTTTAACATGGCTAATCAACAGAGAGCAATGTTTAAATTTTCTCTTGTTGGAGATGGTCATTTCCTGATAGCTTACCAACTTTAAGTAGACATTGATCCAATACTTTCTTCATATCAATTTTAAACAGCCTGGGCACAATCTAACAAAAGAAAAAAGTCCAATTCTGGGCGGGATCAGTGGGGTTGTTTGTAGTGGCGGGAACAACCCCGCTATAGAACGGCACTCTGTTATTTTTTGGGCCTCAGTGGGACACCAGGCTGAGGCCGCACTCAGTCGCATTTTTTGCACTGAGGAGCTCCGCTCGCGAGTGCAGGAAGGGATTGACCTCTCGATCTCCCCAACGCAGCCCCCCCCCCCCCCCCCCCCCCCCAATGCCCAACTCACCTGTTGGAGGATCCTCGAGCCCTTCCGAACTCCACCTTATATGGGCAGGTCATCCCAGGCCCAATTCGCAGCGTGGGCAAATTCCATCAGGGAACCTTGGCACTGCCAACCTAGCACCCTAGCAGTGCCGCTGCTAGCCTTGCAGTGCCACCTGGGCACCCCGGTAGTTTTAGGGCAGCACCCAGGTTGCACTGCCAGGATGCCAAGCTGACACTGCCAGAGTGGTATAAGCCGTGCCAGGGTGCCACCCTGCTCAGATTTCAACCATCCAAGGGCCTTCGATCGCCTGGGACACCCTCCCACATGCAGTTCCATCTGGTCCCCACTTGTGTGCACTAATGCTGAATGGCGCCTAGCTGGGGTCCCCTTGGCGAGGCCCGGTAGATCGCGGAGGCCGGTTATATCTGGTATTGGCATAGTTACGTGAGCAGTTAAGTCCACAATGGGCGGGTTCCTGATTGCATTGTCTTGCAAGATCTCGTTCAATTTTGCGTAACGATGGTTGGGAATCCCAGAAGAGCGCTCTCATGGGATCTATAGGTCACATCCTGTCCCGATACAGGTGGGATGCAGCTGGTAAATTAAGTGTCTGAATTACTTCCTTTTTCACCATGGCCTGGGTAGCATTTTCTTTCTTGGTAAAGATAATAATAATAATAATCACTTATTGTCACAAGTAGGCTTCAACGAAGTTACTGTGAGAAGACCCTGGGGGCGATTCTCCGAGCCCCGCGCCAGGCCGGAGAATCGGAGCAACCGCCACGAGACCCCGACGCCGGCGCGCGACTCTCCGAGGTGCGGAGAATTGGCGCCATTTGCACAGCAGCGTTTGGCGCTTCGCCGGCCGCGGTCCGCTGGAATCGGCGGGGCCGCCGATTCTCCGGCCTGGAAGGGCCAAGCGGGCGCTCCGACACAACAGAGTCCCGCCGGCGCTGTTCACCCCTGATCGCTGCCGGCGGGAACTCTATGGGAACGCTCGGGAAGCAGCCTGTGGGGGGGGGGCTCACCGGGGGGGGGGGCCTCCGGTGGGGTCTGGCCCACGATCGGGGCCCACCAATCGGCGGGCCGGCCTCATCCTCCGGGCCTACTTTCCGCCGTGGCTGGCCTCTGAACACCAACCCCATGTTAGGTCGGGGCCGGTGCGCGTAAGAGGTTCCCCGCGCAGCAGGATGGAGCTGGCCCAACTGCGCATGCGCGGGACCCAAGGAGTCACGTCTTTTACGCGGTGCCGGTTCTCCGACGCGGCGCTGAGGCCCCGCCCCCGCAAATCGCGCCACGCCCCTGCCAGCCCCACGGAGGCCCCATAATAGGGATCTGGGAACTGGCGCCGACGCCGGAGTGAAACACTCCGGTTTTTACTCCGGCGTCGGCACTTAGACTCCCGTTGGGAGAATCCCGCCCCCTTGTCGCCATATTCCAGCGCCTGTTCGGGGAGGCTGGTACGTGAATTGAACCCGCACTGCTGGCATTGTTCTGCACTACAAGCCAGCTGTTTAGCCCACTGAGCTAAACCAGCCCCTCTAGATAGATGTAAATTTTTAATTTAATACCTTAGCTATGCCCTCTGCCTCCATACATACCTCCCCTTTTTGGTCTCTAGGCCACCTAACTCCTCCCTTTACTATGTATCTGCTGATAGAAGTCTTTGGGATTCTCTTTTTTAAAATTCATTCTTGGGATGTGGACATCGCCGGTTATTCAGCAGTTGTTGTCTATCCCAAATTGCCCTTGAAAGGGTAGGGGTGAACTACCTTCTTGAACTGCTGCAGTTTATGTGGTGTAGGTACACCCACAGTGCTGCTAGGGAGGGAGTTCCAAGGTTTTGACCCAGCGACAATGAAGGAATAGCGATATATTCCCAGTTAGGATGGTGGGTGGCTTAGAGGTGAACTTCCAGATGGCAGTGCCCGTGTATCTGCTGTCCTTGTTCTTCTAGATGGTAGTCATGGGAGGTACTGCTTAAGGAGCCTTGGTGAGATCCTACAGTGCATCTTTCAGATGGTACGCACTGCTGCCATTATTCACCGGTGGTAGATGGGCTACCTTTTCCTGGATGGTGTCAAGCTTCTTGAGTGTTATTGGAACTGCAATCATCCAGGTAAATGGAGAGTATCCTATCAAATTCCTGACGTGTGCTTTGTAGCTGGTGAACAGGTTTTGGGGAGTCAGGAGGTGAGTTACTTGCTGCAGGATTCCTAGACTCTGACCTGCTCTTGTAGCCATAGTGTTTATATAGCTAGTCTAGTTCAGTTTCTGGTCAATGGTAACTCCCACGATGTTGATAGTTGGGGATTTAGCAATGGTAATGCCATTGGATGTCAAGGGGTAATGGTTAGATTCTCTCTTGTTGGAGATGGTCATTTCCTGGCACTGTGTGGCATGGATGTTACTTGCCACTTGTCAGCCCAAGCATGGTTATTGTCAGGTTTTTCTGAATTTGTTACAGGACATGCCTCAGTATCTGAGGAGATGCAAATGTGGCTGAACATGCTTGCTGATGATTGCACAATCTCCACTTTTGACCTTATGATGGAAGGAAGGTAATTGATGAAATGGTTGAAGACGGTTGGGCCTGAGGAACTCCTGTGGTGATGAAGGGGCTAGTTTAGCACAGTGGGCTAAATAGCTGGCTTGTAATGAAGAACAAGGCCAGCAACGCGGGTTCAATTCCCGTTCCGGCCTCCCCAAACAGGCGCCAGAATGTGGCGACTAGGGACTTTTCACAGTAACTTCATTGAAGCCTCTTGTGACAATAAGCGATTATGATTATTATGTCCTTGGCTTGAGATAATTGACCACCAACAACCACAACCATCTTTCTTCGTGCTAGGTATGACTAGTCAGTGGAGAGTTTTACCCTGATTCCCATTGATTCCAATTTTTCCTGGGCTCCTGTTACAACCCTCTGGGCTAGTGCGCTGTCATTTCTGCCCCCACTTGACTCAGTGTTGCGACACAATTGAAATGAATAAATATTGCTGAGAAAAATACCCAAAGTCCTTGACCCTGAGCTGCCCTATATCTAGTCACCAAGTTTGTAAATTTAAACACAATTAAGTTTATTAATAACAATAGCTATAATTCAATATGCAGCAAATACAACAGGTTAATTGTCATCCAATTCCTAACCGCCCCCCCACCCCCCCAATTAACCTTGTCCCACCCTCCACACACGCACACACACACACAAGCACACACAAGGCAGACAACTACAGAGGGGAGAAGGGGGTGTTAAAATAATAATGAATGTAAAAAGATAAGTGGTGGATTCTCCGTTTTGGAGACTAAGTCCCCACGATGTTGTGGTCTTTTACACCAGGAAAACTGGCATCAATAGGGCACAGATTCTCGGTTTTGCTGGGGGCTAGCAGGGAGCCGTCGCAGCTCTAGCCCAGCACTTCCGGGTCAGAGGCTGCGCATGCACACGGCGGCAGCCTGCAGCGTCAGCGCCGTGCTCCATGGCGGACTCAGCCCGCGGACCTGGACCGTCAAAGTAGTGCCTCGCATCGGCCACTCGTGTGGCCCAGACCGCACGCCTACATTGCCCCCAGCCCCGAATGAGGCCCCCCCTTGCTCGTCCATCAGCCCTCCCCCGACTGTGGCGGCCCCGAACTGAGTCTACAGCCGCCATGCGAGGATCCCGGACGGTATGAGCACACGCAAGCCACGCCGTCGGGAATTTGGCCGGTCGACAACTGAGCATCGCGGGGTGGCCCTCGGGCAATGGCCTGAGGTAGTGGATACTTGTTGTAATTTTCAGGGGGAGGAGAATTGAAAAATCGTCGGCGCTTCCGAATTCGGCGCCAAAACGGATTCTTCGCCTCATCGCCGAACGCGATTTCGCTGTTGGGGAGAGGAGAATCCAGCCCAAGAGTCTTCATTTCAAATGGCTGTTTCTAGCACAACATTCTTCAATTCTGGCTTTCAGTTCAAGATTTCTGTTTCCAGTCTGTAATGGTTCCACTGTAGATTCATCTCGGTCTCTGCAGTTTCAGAAATACAGCAGCATTTCTGGAGAGAAAGAGGAAAGAGAGCAGGTCCCTTCCTCTGAGCATCCAGGACTTCAACTGAATGTCCCTTGGTTCTCTGAAATTCAGATCACTCAGGCAGGACCCAATCACTGCCTGTTACCGGGCAGAAGACATCCTTCTGGCCAATTCATTGGCCGCCAGCCAATCAATCGAATCGAGCCCCACCAATCTCTCGAGTGCCGAAAAGTCTCAGATTTATTGTCTGAAAACAGGCACAGTGTTCTATTCTGTAACTTTTGAATACCTCACTTCCTCTGCTCGACGTAAAGGTATATGTCCATTAAGCATCCACGGATCAAAATGATAACAGCAAAAATAAAGGGGAAAAAAGGGAATCAGGAAGAGCCCTTACACTCCTTGATGCCATACTCGATCAAATAGTGCCTTGATGTGAAGGGCAGTCACGCTCATCTGATTGTGAAGTTCAGCTCTTTTGTCCATGTTTGAACCAAGGCTGTGATGAGGTCAGGAACTGCATGGACCTGGTGGATCTCAAACTGAGCATCAGTGAGCATTACTGCTAACCAAGTGCTGCTTAATAGCACTATTGATTGGCCTGTCCATCACTTTTCTGATGATCAAGAGTGGACTGATCGGGAGGTAATTGGCTGGAAATTTGGCCTGCTTTTTGTGTATAGCACATACTTTGGAAAATTTCCACATTGCTGGGTAGATACCAGTGTCGAAGCTGTACTGGAACTGCTCGGCTTGGGTTTGAGAGTGGTGGAGCACATATCTTCAATATTATTGCCAGAATATTGTCAGTGCCCATAGCCTTTGGAGTATCTTGTGCCTTCAGCAGTTTCTTGATGACACGTGGAGTGAATCGAATTGGCTGAAGACTGGCATCTGTGATACTGGCGACCTTTGGAGGAGACCGAGATGGATCATCCAGTTGGCACTTCTGGTTGAAGGTGGTTGAAATCTTTAAGCCTTGGCTTTTGCACAGTTGTGCTGGGCTCCTCCATCATTGAGGATGGAGATATTTGTGGAGCCTCCTCCTCCAGTTTAATTGTCCCCAACCATGTGTTAGCTGCCAATCTCTTTCCATACTCCCTCCTTGCCTCTTTTATTTGCCTTTTCACCTCCTCACTGCACCTTCTATATTCAACCTGGTTCTCAATTGTTTTTTCAACTTGACATCTGTCATAAGCAGACATTTTCTTCTTTGTCTTAAATTCTATCTCTTGTGTCAGCCATGCCGTTCTGGATTTATTTTCCCTGCCTTTCCCTTTTAAGGGAATATATCTTGACTGTGCCCGAAATATCTCTTAGACTGTAACCCATTGTTTAGCCACTTTTTTTCCAGCCTTTTTTCTGCCAATCTATTTATTTAGCCCAAATCCATTTTTACCTCATTAAAAGATGGCTTTCCCCAAGTTAGTTATCCTTTATCGAATTGTACTTTGTCATTTGCCATAGCCAAGCTAAACCTTATGATACAATGATCACTGTCTCCTAAAATGTTTTCCTACTGATATTTGATCCACTTGGCCCACCCCATTTCCATGAACCAGGCCTAGCAGTGCCTCCTTTCATTTTGGACTGGACACATACTGCTGTAAAAAATGCTCCAGAACACATTCTAGTATCTTTAGCCCCTCTCTGCCATGTACACCACAATATCCCAGTCTACATTTACAGAATTAAAGTCGCCCATTATAACTATTATAACTATCCAATAATTTTTACATCTCTCTGTAATTTCCTTGCAAATCTGTTCCTCCACATCCTCTCATTCATTGGTAGCCTGTGAACACATCAGGCAATCAGGTTTTTACACAGAGGGTAGTGGGTGCCTGGAACTCGCTGCCGGAGGAGGTGGTGGAAGCAGGGACGATAGTGACATTTAAGGGGCATCTTGACAAATACATGAATAGGATGGGAATAGAGGGATACGGACCCAGAAAGTGTAGAAGATTGTAGTTTAGTCGGGCAGCATGGTCGGCACGGGCTTGGAGGGCCGAAGGGCCTGTTCCTGTGCTGTACTTTTCTTTGTTCTTTGTTCAATGTAATTACATCTCTATTATTCCTCGGGTAGAATTCTCCATTCCTGAAGCTAAGTGCCGGCACCAACAGAGAATCCGCGGCTGAATCACAGCGTGCACCCCTCACCGATTCTGGTACTGGTGAGGGGCTAGCATCGGCGCCGCATGGAATGACTGCGGATTGCGCAGAAAACGGGTCCCAGGCCGTGCATGCGCAGGCTTGACAAGCAGTACAGGTTGTGCCAGTGGCACGGATCCCAGATGAGTGTGGCGGCGCTGCCAGGTCCTGAGCATGCCAGGACCTGAGCACTGGGACAGACGTGGCCCACGCCGTCGGGAACTCGGCCAATCGGGGGCGGAGCATCGCGGTCGGGCCGGCTGATGACGCGCCAACTGCCTTGCCACTGGGTGCGTCGGATGATGCTGATTTGGATAGGAAGGAGAAGCGCCAACTGCCGTCAAACCGGCGCCTGCACAGACACCGGCATCGGAAGCCATTCTCCGCCCGATCGCCGATCCCAATTTTGGCGTCGGGCTACGGAGAATCCCGCCCCATATCTCTAGCCAATAGACTCAGCCCTCAACCCCTCAGAGATATCCTCTTTCTCCAACACTGTAATATTCTCTATAATCAATACCACCGTCCCTTCCTATCTTTCCTGAATACCTAGTCTGGCCCCTCTTACTGAACTCTCGCTGCTTTCCATATTGGTTTTATAACCGTGAATACTCATGCTAAACAAAAATCTATCAACTTCAGTTTAGAATTTTTAATTCAACTCGCGTCGGCAGATCCCTGGGGAGGTAGTTCGAGATTTGCACTACCCTTTGTGTA
Organism: Scyliorhinus torazame; assembly: GCF_047496885.1. Lineage (NCBI taxonomy): Eukaryota > Metazoa > Chordata > Chondrichthyes > Carcharhiniformes > Scyliorhinidae > Scyliorhinus > Scyliorhinus torazame. Next base: position 62,807,073 of record NC_092707.1, read on the forward strand.
GAGAAGTACGTCCCGACAAAGCTACATTTCTTTATTCATTCTTGCGATGTGAACACCACTGGCAAGACCACTATTTATTGCCCAGATCCAATTGCTCTCAGGAAAGTTCATGTTCTGTTTTCATCAGTGGGTTACAGAGGCCACATGAATATGTATCCATGGCTCCAAATAAATATATCTGAATATATTAGCAAATTTATTCTGTTGCTGTACAGAAGATGTTCTGAAATTAAATCATCCAATTCTTCACAAAAGGCCATGAGACATAATTGTAGTCCAACTGCTGGAGTGTCTGAATATGTCCAATTTATGGCAACAGGCACAGAAAAAGAAGTAGGTCCAGTTATGATGCTGTATGATCATATTCAGACCACACTTAAGGGGATAAAATCAACTTATCTCAACTAGCTCATCTCGACGCCCATTACATAAATGAGGATTTGACTATCCTTCATTTCTATTAATAGTCTGGATTCTGACCTCCTCATTTATTACTGGGGAAAAAGATTGGCATTGATTTGTGCAAAAAGACATTTAAACATTTCACAGTTACAGATAAATAGGATATCTAATTTAAACATGACTTCATCCCATTAATGGTTTCGTACCGCTGTCACAGTGTGACATTATTGCTTTTGTTTTATTTTGGTCCAGTGTTGAATCCCATGAGTAAAGTCAGGATTAAATTACTTGGGAGTGAAGCCATCTGAGAATCGCATTGAAAAGCCTGTGTTCAAAAAAAAAATCTGGATGTCTTTCAAAGTTTATTTAAGTCTCTGAGATTGCCTTGAAAAGAGAGCAACAGGAATGGTGTTCACTGAGATGTTCTCCAGCATTCAGTTTGAACTAATTAAATAAAGATTTCCCACGAGGAGCTAAGTAACAGCAAGAGACCAAAGAAGCTCTCCAGTGGGGTCCCTCTCCCAGCCGTTTTCAATAATTCCCTGAATTTTATCCCTGAATGATGATCAGTGTATTCATCAACCAGATGAATTCTTTCACCTCTACTGTACTTTAATATTGACATTAGGATGCTAAGAAAGCAATGTTAAAGCGGAGACAGAGCTCTGAAAGTTCCTCTGTTCTTTTCCCCATTTAAGTATTATCAGGAAGCAGGCCCGTAGATTTGCCTCCCTTCGATGACTGCTGGGGACCCAGGAGAAACCTGGTTCAGACCCCATTTGAAGCTCTTAAATGCTTCTCCTCTCGACTGGTGTTGATGCAGGAAAGAGAATGTTTCCATGGAATCATAGAATCACAGAATTTACAGTGCAGAAGGAGACGATTCGGCCCATCGAGTCTGCACCAGCCCTTGGAAAGAGCACCTCACTTAAGTCCGCACCTCCACCCTATCCCCGGAACCCAGTAACCCCACCTAACCTTTTTTAGACACTAAGGGCAATTTATCATGGCCAATCCACCTAACCTGCACATCTTTGGACTGTGGGAGGAAACCGAAGCACCCGGAAGAAATCCACGCAGACACGGGGAGAACGTGCAGACTCCGCACAGTGACCCAAACCGGGAATCGAACCTGGGTCCTTGGCCAGTGCTAATCACTGTGCTACTGTGCTGCCCAAAATGAGAAAAAGCCTTGATTTAACTGGCACAGAAATGCCTACAAGGTAATCATTTTAAGCTGACAGTTTTAATGATGAGACAAAATTGTGAACATTTCACAAGAAATTCCAGGCAGGCCTGGACCAGAATGTCTGTTCATTCAGAGACTATTGGAAGAAAATATACCACTTTCTTCACTGCCACTGGAACTTCTCAGTATCAACCAATCAGATTACGAGGGATCATCAACAGTGCTGTCAAGCGACACCTGCTTCGCAATAACCTGCTCACGGATGCTCAGTTTGGGTTCCACCAGTGTCACTCAGTTCCTGACCTCATTACAGGGTTGATTCAAATATGTACAAAAAAGCTGAACTCCAGAGGTGAGCTGGGATTACTGCACTTGACATCAAGGCAAATGTGACTGAGTGTGACATCAAGGAGCCCTAGAATACTGGAGTCAATGGGAATCAGGTGGAAAACATTCCACTGGTTGGCGTCATACCTGGCACAAAGGCAGATTGTTTTGGTTGGTGGAGGTCAATCATCTCAATCCCAGGACATTACTGCAGTAGTTCCTCAGGGTAGTGTCCTGGGCCCAACCACCTTCAGCTGCTTCATCAATGACCTTCCTTCCATCATAAGGTCAGAAGTGGGAATGTTCGCTGATGACTGCACAATGTTCAGCACAATTCACGACTCCTCAGATGCTGAAGCAGTCCATGTCCAAATGCAGCAAGACCTACAAGACAACAGGGCTGCAGGAAGGATGAGTCAGCTGACCAAGGCACCATGGTTCAGCAGGCCATTCAAGGGGAGGGAGTAAATAGGCAAGTTGTAGTTGTAGGGGATTCTATTATCAGGGGGATAGATAGTATCCTTTGTGAGCAGGATAAAGAGTCCCGCATGGTATGTTGCCTGCCCGGTGCTAGGGTGCGGGACATCTCTGACCGGCTTGAAAGGATACTGGAGAGGGAGGGGGAGGATCCAGTTGTTGTGGTCCATGTCGGTACCAACAACATAGGCAAGTCTAGGAAAGAGGACCTGTTTAGAGATTATAAAGAGCTAGGATTCAAATTAAAAAACAGGTCCTCAAGGGTCATAATCTCCGGATTACTGCCCGAGCCACGTGCAAATTGGCATAGGGAGGCAAGAATAAGGGAAGTTAACACGTGGCTGAAAAAGTGGTGTGTGAAAGAGGGGTTCCTCTTCATTGGACACTGGCATCAGTTTTGGGACAGGGGGGACCTATACCGTTGGGATGGTCTCCACCTGAACCGAGCTGTGACCAGTGTTCTGGCGAAAAGAGTAAATAGGGTGGTCAATAGGACTTTAAACTAGAGATTGGGGGGGAAGGGAAAGTCAGGGAACCACGAGGTGAAGTAATCAGTGGGAAGCGTAGCTGCTTGGGAATACAAAAAAGCACAAAAAGACAGAACTCAGGAGAGGTTACGATAGTCCCCATCCCACAAAATATGACACAGTGCATGGAAAGGCTCAGTAAACCAAGGTCCACCACACTAAGAAAACTAAAAGGGACGGTCAATAGAGAATTAAAGGTGCTATATTTAAATGCGCGCAGTGTACGGAACAAGGTAGATGAGCTTGTGGCCCAGATTGTGACTGGCAGGTATGATGTGGTAGGCATCACTGAGACGTGGTTGCAGGGGGTTCAGGACTGGCATTTAAACATCCAGGGATTCACAACCTATCGAAAAGACAGAGAGGTGGGCAGAGGGAGCGAGGTTGCCTTGTTAATAAGGAATGAAATTAAATCAATAGCACTAAACGACATAGGGTCAGATGATGTGGAGTCTGTGTGGGTAGAGTTGAGGAACCACAAAGGCAAAAAAACCATAATGGGAGTTATGTACAGGCCTCCTAACAGTGGTCAGGACCAGGGGCACAAAATGCACCACGAAATAGAAAGTGCATGTCAGAAAGGCAAGGTCACAGTGATCATGGGGGACTTCAATATGCAGGTGGACTGGGTAAATAATGCTGCCAGTGGACCCAAGGAAAGGGAATTCATTGAATGTTTACAGGAGGGCTTTTTGGAACAGCTTGTGATGGAGCCCACGAGGGGACAGGCCATTCTGGACTTAGTGTTATGTAATGAGCCAGACTTGATTAAAGATCTTAAAGTAAGGAACACTTAGGAGGCAGTGATCATAATATGGTAGAATTCAATCTCCAATTTGAAAGAAAGAAGGTAGAATCAGATGTAAAGGTGTTACAGTTAAATAAAGGTAACGACAGGGGCATGAGGGAGGAACTGACGAAAATCGACTGGAAGCAGAGCCTAGTGGGAAAGACAGTAGAACAGCAATGGCAGGAGTTTCTGGGAGTAATTGAGGACACAGTACAGAGGTTCATCCCAAAGAAAAGAAAGGTAATCAGAGGGGGGATTAGGCAGCCATGACTGACAAAGGAAGTTAGGGAATGCATCAAAGGGGCAGCACGGTAGCATTGTGGATAGCACAATTGCTTCACAGCTCCAGGGTCCCAGGTTCGATTGCGGCTTGGGTCACTGTCTGTGCGGAGTCTGCACATCCTCCCCGTGTGTGCGTGGGTTTCGTCCGGGTGCTCCGGTTTCCTCCCACAGTCCAAAGATGTGCGGGTTAGGTGGATTGGCCATGATAAATTGCCCTTAGTGTCCAAAGTTTCCCTTAGTGTTGGGTGGGGTTACTGGGTTATGGGGATAGGGTGGAGGTGTTGACCTTGGGTAGGGTGCTCTTTCCAAGAGCCAGTGCAGACTCGATGGGCCGAATGGCCTCCTTCTGCACTGTAAATTCTATGAAAGCAAAAGAGAAAGCCTATAATGTGGCAAAGAGTAGTGGGAAGTCAGCAGATTGGGAAGGCTACAAAAACAAACAGAGGATAACAAAGAGAGAAATTAGGAAAGAGAGGATCAATTATGAAGGTAGGCTAGCCAGTAACATTAGGAATGATAGTAAAAGTTTCTTTAAATACATTAAAAACAAACGGGAGACAAAAGTTGACATTGGGCCGCTCCAAAATGACGCTGGTAATCTAGTGATGGGAGACAAGGAAATAGCTGAGGAACTAAATAAGTACTTTGCGTCAGTCTTCACAGTAGAAGACATGAGTAATATCCCAACAATTCAGGAGAGTCATGGGGCAGAGTTGAATATGGTAGCCATCACAAAGGAAAAAGTGCTAGAGAAACTAAGAGGTCTAAAAATCGATAAATCTCCGGGCCCAGATGGACTACATCCTAGAGTTCTAAAGGAGATAGCTGAAGAAATAGTGGAGGCGTTAGTTATGATCGTGCAAAAGTCACTGGAGTCAGGGAAAGTCCCAGAGGATTGGAAAATCGCTGTTGTAACCCCCCTGTTCAAGAAGGGAACAAGGAGAAAGATGGAAAATTATAGGCCAATTAGCCTAACCTCGGTTGTTGGCAAGATTCTAGAATCCATTGTTAAGGATGAGATTTCTAAATTCTTGGAAGTGCAGGGTCGGACTAGGACAAGTCAGCATGGATTTAGTAAGGGGAGGTCGTGCCTGACAAACCTGTTAGAGTTCTTTGAAGAGATAACAAATAGGTTAGACCAAGGAGAGCCAATGGATGTTATCTATCCTGACTTCCAAAAGGCCTTTGATAAGGTGCCTCACGGGAGACTGCTGAGTAAAATAAGGGCCCATGGTATTCGAGGCAAGGTACTAACATGGATTGACGATTGGCTGTCAGGCAGAAGGCAGAGAGTTGGGATAAAAGGTTCTTTTTCGGAATGGCAACCGGTGACGAGTGGTGTCCCGCAGGGTTCAGTGTTGGGGCCACAGCTGTTCTCTTTATATATTAACGATCTGGATGACGGGACTGGGGGCATTCTGGCTAAGTTTGCCGATGACACAAAGATAGGTGGAGGGGCAGGTAGTATGGAGGAGGTGGGGAGGCTACAGAAAGATTTAGACAGTTTAGGAGAGTGGTCCAAGAAATGGCTGATGAAATTCAACGTCGGCAAGTGCGAGGTCTTGCACTTTGGAAAAAAGAATAGAGGCATGGACTATTTTCTAAACGGTGACAAAATTCATAATGCTGAAGTGCAAAGGGACTTGGGAGTCCTAGTCCAGGATTCTCTAAAGGTAAACTTGCAGGTTGAGTCCGTAATTAAGAAAGCAAATGCAATGTTGTCATTTATCTCAAGAGGCTTGGAATATAAAAGCAGGGATATACTTCTGAAGCTTTATAAAGCATTAGTTAGGCCTCATTTAGAATACTGTGAGCAATTTTGGGCCCCACAGCTCAGGAAGGACATACTGGCACTGGAGCGGGTCCAGCGGAGATTCACACGGATGGTCCCAGGAATGGTAGGCCTAACATACGATGAACGTCTGAGGATCCTGGGATTATATTCATTGGAGTTTAGGAGGTTGAGGGGAGATCTAATAGAAACTTACAAGATAATGAATGGCTTAGATAGGGTGGACGTAGGGAAGTTGTTTCCATTAGCAGGGGAGACTAGGACCCGGGTGCACAGCCTTAGAATAACAGGGAGTCACTTTAGAACAGAGATGAGGAGAAATTTCTTCAGCCAGAGAGTGGTGGGTCTGTGGAATTCATTGCCACAGAGGGCGGTGGAGGCCGGGACGTTGAGTGTCTTTAAGACAGAAGTTGATAAATTCTTGATTTCTCGAGGAATTAAGGGCTATGGAGAGAGAGCGGGTAAATGGAGTTGAAATCAGCCATGATTGAATGGTGGAGTGGACTCGATGGGCCGAATGGCCTTACTTCCGCTCCTATGTCTTATGGTCTTATGGACAATATCCAGGTTTTGGCTGACAAGTGACAAATAACCATTTGTGCCACACAAGTGCCAGGCAATGCCCATCTCCCAAAACAAAGAATCTAACCATCAGCCCTTAACCTTTAATGGTTTTACCATCACTGAATTATCCCAATATCATGATCCTGGGGTTTACCATTGACCAGGAACTCCAATGGACCATCCATACAAATAGTGTGGCTAGGAATCCTGCAGCGGGTAACTCACCTCCCGACTCCCCAAGCCTGTCCATCATCTCAAGGCACACGTCAGAAGTGTAATGGAATGATTTAATTTGCCTGGATGAGTGCAGCTCCAACAACACTCAAGGAGCTTGACACCATCCAGGACAAAGCAACCAGCTTGATTGACACCCCATCCACAAGCATTCACTCTCCCCACTACCGATGTACAGTAGCAGCCGCGTGTACCATCTACAAGATGCAATGCAGGAACTCACGAAGGCTCTTTAGAGAGCACCTTTCAAACCCACAACTACTACCATCTAGAAGGACAAGGGCAGCAGACACATGGGAACATTTGGAAGTTCCCCTCCAAGCCACTGACCATCCTGACTTAGAACCATAATGGCGTGACTTCACTGTCACTAGGTAAAATTCCAAGAATTTCCTCCCTAACAGCACTATGGGAGTACCTATAACACGTGGGCTGCAGTGGTTCAGGAAGGCAGCTCACCACCACCATCTGAAGGATAATTAGGGATGGGCAATAAATGCTGGCCTAGTCAGCGAAGCCCATCTATGATGAGTAAATAATACATTGGAACAAGAATAGACCATTCAGGTTTTAAATTTGATCCGCCATTCAATTAGACTGATGGTTAATACCTCTATCACAACACCATTTATTCATTCTTCGTTTTCCTTTTCAAATCTCCTTAGAATATTCAGGCTGCAAAGCTGCTGAGTACACCCCAGCTTTCCAAAACAAAATACAACTCCTGCTCACTTTCAAATATACAGTTACATAAGAGGAAATCCCTGCCTGCATTTCCAGATGCTTTCACACAAGAAGGTAATTCTTAACAAATGGTATGCACCCACAGCAGCGTAAAAAGTGATGCAGCCCAGCAGATTAAACAGGACTGGTTGGAGAAAAGGCTGCAACAGTGCATCTTCAATTTGGCTGGTCTGTGCTCTCTGTGGGTGCAACGCTCCATGAGAAGTGTGGAATCATGGAATTATCTTGTATAATCTCATCACCAGCTTCAGGAAAGCATGCTCAGGATACTTTTGTCCCCAGTCCCTTTCAAGCTCAATTAGAGCACTGTATTTTCTACATGACGGAGGCTTTCAGAGCAGATCCCCACTCGTAGCATGTAGCTGCAATCTCCGAAAAGCTACCTTCCCTAATTGCAAAGGGACAGCTACATTTTCCAGAAATACCATTTGCACAATTTGGGTCACTTTAAATTAATTAAACTGTGCTAACACATGACAATAACCAGCACAGTATATTAATCATCTGATACGACGAACTGCAGCAGTTTAATTTATTCACACATACAAATTAAAGTGTTGCGTGATTAAATTAATTTCTTTGAACACTGATATAGCCACAGGCTGTACAGTTATGGGATAAAGATTCCTGCTCTCCCCCCCCCCCCCCCCCCCCCCCGGAGGAAATGCAGATCATTTGACCATGCTTTATTCTATGTTGGAATCATGTAACTTGGCTTCATGCGAGAGGTCATGCCAAGAGGCCTGTTAGGTATCAGCACAAACCCAGCCTAACCCTGTGCTACAAAGTGGAGTACATTTGTAATCACAGCTTATTGTGTCAAGCCATCTACAAAGCATGGTACTTGCCAAACCAGCAAGATCCAGCATTGATAAGTCTGGAGATGAATGGGTTCCAGTAACAAAGCATTGCAAATTAAACTGGAAAAGTGCACTTGCGACAAGGGGCCAGCGCACCATAGTGTTCACAGCCTTTGACAGATTTAAGAATCCCTCTAATCTTTTCAGCTTGTCAGAAGCACGACTTTAAATCCTTCCAGTGTAATAGAACCAGCGCCGCAATGAATTTCTCATTTTCTTAAAAGTAAATGAACGATCATTTGCAATTTGGATCATTATCCTCACTCTCACAGCAGGAGGGCATCGGACATATGTACTGCTTCATTTAATTGGATTTAGTGATCTGACAGACCTTTCAGCTGTTCTGACAGCCCGACTGCTTCATATAACATTCTCCAAATATGGATGGGGCTGAGTGTTGTGTTTATGCACAGACTTGGCAGAATGGGGACGGAGCTAGCTTTACCAATGCTCCAAGATTATCCTGGAGTCTTCCCCAACAATGAAAGGTTAATCTCCAGGACAGTGTTTTAAAAAGCCTGTGAGAAAAACAGTGGCATCAAAAAAATTGTGCAAATGTTCTCATTATCTTTGAACATTTATTATTAGTTACAAAAATCTGAGCAATGGAAAGAAGGCTGTTTGACTGGGCGAGCATTTCATGTGAAAAAAAAATCTCAAGCAATACGTCCAACCAGAGTTTCACATGCATGAATTCAGGGTGAGCTGACTTTCCGTACGTTCTGTGGCCAGCCTAACAGTCAAGCACTTCACAAGAATTATGTCTGGCCAATAAGAGTCCGCTGATGGTAAGACAAATCTTCATGCTTCTGAAGGGTTCAGAGGATTGCGGTTGCAACATAAGGGACAGCATGTTTTTGATGGCAATGTTTCGAAGAATGGCAGCAACGAGAAGTGCTGCACCATCCCAAGACTCAAAGTTTTCTGAAGCAAGTGCAGTAGAGGCTGTTTGGAATGTCAAAACACAGTTTTGTACTCTGAAGAGCTGACAACCAATGAACTAGGTTTGTTGTTTGTGAGCAGCCGCTTCAGTTTGAATACAATATGAGGGTCATTGCATTGTGGAAGCCTTTACTGGATACAGGGGAACGTTAGGCTTACAAATATTATTTAACATTATTTGTAATGCTAACATAGACTAACTTCTGCAAATGAGTTAACAGATGACTAGTTAAAGATCAGGCAACAATTGTTTTTTAATCACAGTTTGTGACCTTTTTGATGACATAAATCATGCAACGTTCAAGTCATCGAATCTTAGAAGTCTACAGCAGGCATTGTCAAACTATGGGCCGCGAAGGGCGGGTGGGTCGCGGGCTGGTGTCGGGAGGGTCGTGCGAACAGCCGGCTGCAAGCGGCCTTCAAAAGGGCTGCGAACATGTAAAAAAAATGCGGCCGCACTGCGCATGCGTGTCAGATCATCAGCACACATGCACAAAATTATGCGCATGTGCGCCGATGATCGGACACGCATGCGCAGTGTGGTCGCTTTTTTTTTTAAACGGCCGCAGCTTTTTGTTTTACAAGTTCGGGGGGTTTTATTCATTTTATTTATATTTTTTTCAACTATTTAATTCATTTTATTGATTTTGTTTTTACAAGTTCAGGGGGGGTTTATTTGATAAAGTTTTCAGGAAAAAAATGCAGAACTTTGGACAAATGGAGATACCATATTTACCGACACCGGAAGGCTTCACCTCCATCCAACAGATTCCATTGGGGAAGCGTGTACGAGGGCCAAAGGGACCCAAAACTATTTCCTCCATTTTTGTCAGCAGGAAACAAGGCAAGAGAAAATGATGGATCACAAAGGTCGGCCGGCATGGGCCGCGAAGGCCGGCCGGCATGGGTCACGAAGGTCAACCGGGTTGGGTCGCGAAGGTCAGCCGGGTTGGGTCCCGAAGGTTGGCCAGTTGCTAGAAATGGGTCCCCGGAAAAAAATGTTTGAAAAACACTGGTCTACAGCATAGAAAAGGCCCTTCGGCCCATTGTGTCTGCACCTACCAAAAACAACCACCTAACTTTTCTAATCCCATTTTCCCGCCCTTGGTCCATTGCCTTGTATGCCTTGGGCATTTCAAGTGCACATCTAAATACTACTTAAATGTTATGAGGGTCTCTGCCTCCACCACTCTTATCAGGCATTGAATTCCAGATTCCCATCACCCTCTGGGTGAAAAGGTTTTCCATTACATCGCCTCTAAACCTCCTGCCCCTTACCTTAAATCTATGCCCCCATGTAATTGATCTCCCCACCAAGAGAAAAGTTTCTTCCTGTATATATATGCCCTTTGTAATTTTCTACAACTCAATCATGTCCCCTCCTCAGTCTCTTCTGTTCCAAGGAAAACAACCCCAGTTCATCCAGTCTCGCTTCACAGCTAAAGCTCTCCATCCAGGCAACATCCTGGTAAATCTCCTCTGCACCCTTTCCAGTGCTATCACATCTCTCCTATAATGTGGATTCCAGAACTGCACAAAGTTGTTTGCTTAAAACTCAAAGTAAGGTCAAAAAATCATGTCTTAATGTAATGCAGCTGTGATTGCTGTTTGTTCAGGATATGATTGAATAACTAGAAATTTGGCAGTTTGCAAACACCCTTACGTAATGGTTGCTTGGTGTTGTCATAATATGCACCCATGCACATCATGAGGTAAAAACAGGCAGTGACAGACACCCAGGTTAGCCAATCAACAAACAGGACAGAACATAACCAATCACCAGACAGAACACCAGAGGGGGGCTTCCAACTATAAAACACACAAAGCATCAGCACTCCGCCTCTTTCCACTGGTGACAACTGTAGTGACAGTCAGGGTGTATATATCAGTCAGCACCTTCTACACGTGGATTAGAGCTAGCCTGGTCTAGTAAACTGGAGTTAGTACACTTAGAGTAGTAGAGTGCCAACCCACAGCCAGCTGTGTGCATTGTTACAGAAGTTCAATAAATCGTATTGAACCAACGCCTACGTTTGGTGCATGCTTTACAGTTCATCTGCATCCTGTTGTAGTCCGTGTTACCCCAGGGTGAATAACACAACATGATACCAGGAGTCTACTTCATCTAAGTAATTTACCTTGAATAATTCAGTGATGACCAGCAAGTGCCTTCCAGCGGCATGGAGAAGATCCAGGCCCCTCCACAGCTACGGATCTCCGGAAATCCCAGCGCCAACTGGCGGGTCTTCAAGCAGAAATTCAGTCTCTACATTGAGGCCTCGGGCCTTGAGGATGCGTCCGATGCCAGAAAAATCGTGCTGCTCCTATCGACTGCAGGGGACCAGGCCATCCAAATCTTCAATTTGCTCACTTTTACCGACGGCGAGGACAAGACCAAGTTCCAGACCGTGTTAGACAAATTCGACAGTCACTGTAAAGTCAAAACGAACGAGAGCTTTGAGCGCTATGTCTTCCAGCAACGCCTTCAGGGTAAGGATGAGCCTTTCCAATCCTTTCTAACTCTTCTCTGCATAATAGCGCAATCTTGCAACTACGGTGACCCCGCTGATTCCCTCATCAGGGATCAGGTCGTGCTTGGGGTCCACTCCGACGCCCTGCGGGAGCAGCTCCTAAAAATAAAAAACATGACCCTGCCAGTAGCCATCGAGACGTGTAAAGTGCACGAACAAGTGAAAAGTCGCTACTCCCGCCTTAAATCGGCAGAACAGGACCAATTTGCCTCCCATGAGGCAGAGAGTGTACAGGCCATCGCCCGAATGCGGTGCCTTAGCATCGGTGAAGGTGGCCATTTTGCGCGCTTTTCCCGAGGTCCCATGCATGCGCACCACGGATGGGAGAACGAAGCAGCCGAAGACCACACTGCGCAGGTTCGAGAGGTGGCTAACTGCACTGTGCATGTGCGACGACGCACGGAGCGTTACGACGGCAACGTCATGACGTGCCCGAACTGCAGCACCGCCCACTTAAAGCGGCAATGCCCTGCAAGAGGCAGGCGATGTTTAAATTGTGGGAAGCCTGGCCATTATGCAGCCTTGTGCAGGTCTGCACCTCCAACCGTGGGCCAGCAATCCCAGTTCCAACGCAAATGCGTTCGAAGTGTGCAGCAAGGGCTGCTGGATTCGGAACCTGATAACACCACGGATCCAGAGGACGACTGCCTGGAGTCCCCATATCATGTAGGCATCATTACCACGTATGACAAGGCTTCCTCAAATTCAGTAACACGCCTACCCATCCTCAACGTGGATTCTGCGGACGAATGGCGTGCCGTCGTACTTGTCAACCAATGCAGCATCCGGTTCAAGCTGGACACTGGTGCTTCAGCCAATCTCATCTCTCAAGCAGATCTTGCTCGCATCCAAAGGCAGCCAAAAATTCTTCTGCCGGCCTGCCAGCTGCTTGATTATAATGGCAATGCTATTATTGCGTTTGGGTCTTGTCACCTGCATGTCTCCAACAAGGCCATCAAAGCCACACTGCGATTCGAAATCGTCAAGCCTGACAAGGCTTCCCTGCTTGGTGCCCATGCATGCAACCTACTCAATCTCGTCCAGCGCGTACATGCCATGTCCTCTGCCAATATAAATCATCAGGCTGACATTGACGAAATCCTGTCACAATACCCGGATGTGTTCAGTGGGTACATCTGAACATGCCGTACCGCTACAAAATCTTACTCAGGCCTGATGCCACGCCTGTGATCCATGCACCGGGTGCCGGCTCCTCTGAAGGACCGTTTAAAGGCGCAGCTGCAGGAGCTCCAAGACCAGGGTATAATCTCTAAAGTGACGTAACCGACTGACTGGGTCAGCTTAATGGTCTGTGTGAAGAAGCCCTCTGGAGAACTGCGCATATGTATAGATCCCAAGGATCTTAACCGAAACATAATGCGGGAACACTACCTGATCCCGAAGCGGGAGGAGCTAAGCAGTGAGATGGCACTTGCCAAATTCTTCACGAAGCTAGATGCATCGCGTGGCTTCTGACAGATACAACTGGACAAGTACAGCAGGAAGCTCTGCACGTTTAATACACCTTTCGGAAGGTACTGTTACAACCGCATGCCGTTTGGTATTGTTTCAGCCTCTGAAATCTTTCACAGGATCATGGAACAGATGCTGGTGGGCATTAAGGGTGTGCGGGTTTATGTTGATGATGTCATTATATGGTCCACGACCCCAGAGGAACACATATTTCATCTCCAACAAGTCTTTAGACGCATACATGCCAACGGCCTCAAGTTGAACAAGGCCAAATGCTCCTTTGGCATGTCATCAATCAAGTTCTTGGGCGATCAAATATCCCAGCAGGGCGTGCAACCGGACTCAGACAAAGTCAAGGCCATCAACACCATGAAGACCCCAGAAGACAAAAAGGCGGTACTCCGCTTCCTGGGTATGGTTAACTTCTTCGGAAAATTCATTCCCAACCTCGCATCACATACCACGGCTCTCAGGCATCTGGTGAAGAAGTCCACTGCATTCCAATGGCTACCCTCACATCAAGCAGAGTGGCTCGAGTTAAAGGCAAAGCTCACCACTGCTCCGGTACTAGCGTTTTTTGACCCAGAGCGGGAGACAAAAATCTCCACCGACGCCAGCCAGGACGGCATTGGTGCGGTGCTCTTCCAGAAGGATGACTCCTTGTCCTGGGCTCCAGTGGCCTATGCGTCCAGGACCATGACTCCCACTGAGCAGAGGTATGCTCAGATAGAAAAAGAGTGCCTGGGCTTCCTCACCGGTATTGTAAAGTTCCATGATTGCGTCTACGGTCTACCAACCTTCACAGTAGAGACTGACCACAGACCCCTAGTCCATATCATTCACAAGGACTTGAATGACATGACGCCCAGGCTTCAGCGCATTCTCCTTCGACTCTGCAGGTATAATTTCGAATTGGTTTACACACCGGGCAACGAGCTAATCATTGCGGATGCCCTGTCTTGCGCCATCACCTCGCCCTGTGAACAGGTCGACTTCATCCCCCAAATTGAGGCACAGGTAGAACTGTGTGCCAGCAACCTCCCGGCCTCAGACGAACGAGTCGTCAACATTCGAGAAGAGACTGCTAAGGACCCTCTTCTGCAGCGGGTCATACATCACCTTGCAAATGGTTGGCAGAAAGGACAATGCCCCCAGTTCTTTAATGTCAAGGATGACCTAACAGTTGTCGAGGGGATCCTCCTCAAGCTGGGTTGTATTGTTATTCCTCGCAGCCTCCAGAGCTTAGTGTTCAAACAGACCCATGAGGGACACCTCGATATCGAGAAATGCAGGCGCAGGGCCCGGCAGGCTGTCTATTGGCCTGGCATCAATGAGGACATATCCAACATGGTGCTCAATTGTGCGACTTGCCAGTGTTTCCAGCCTGCTCAGCCCAAAGAAACACTCCAGCAACATGAGATTGTGACCTCTCCGTAGTCTAAGGTTGTAATCAACCTTTCTCATGCCAATGGGCATGACTACATGCTTATAATTGACTACTTTTCGAGTTACCCCGAAGTGGTGAAACTGTCCGATCTCACATCAAGGACTGTCATCAAGGCCTGCAAGGAGACATTTGTCCGGCATGGTATAAGCTCACGGTCATGAGCGACAATGGTCCCTGCTTCTACAGCCAAGAGTGGTCCAACTTCGCGAAGCTCTACCAGTTCAAGCGCATTACCTCGAGCCCACATTACCCGCAATCTAACGGGAAGGTCGATAAAGTGGTCCATATCGTGAAGCAACTGCTCTGCAAGGCTGCGGACTCAGCTTCGGACTTTAACCTTGCGCTCCTGGCATACAGGCCAAACCGTCTGTCCACCGGTATGTCTCCGGCACAACTCCTTATGAATCGTGACCTGCGAACGACTGTTCCGTCCATTCATTTACCAGACCTGGATCACCTCCCGGTGCTGCAAAAGGTACAGCAACTCGACATCGGCAAAAGCTGACATACGATGCTCATGCTACTGATTTGCCTGTGCTCTCTCCGGACGATGCTGTTCACATCAAGTTGCCTGGTGGAGGCTGGTCAGCTCCAGTTGTTGTTGTTCGACAGGCTGCTCCCAGGTCGTTCGTGGTTCGTATGGCTGATGGATCCATTGTCAGGCACAACAGAAGGGCACTACGCAAACCTGCCTGCCCACCACCGGATCTCACGTTCCCAGCTGTCGTTATGCCTTTTCCGGACACCTCGCTCCACGAGGCCACCAATCTGGCTGCAATCCTGCCTGTCAAGGCGCCGTCGTCCCCACCTCCACCACTCAGGCGGTCGACAAGGATCCGACGGCAGCCCCAGAGATTGGACTGATAAATATTTCCTTTGTACATATTGTTCTGTATCTGCACGCTAGACACCTAACATGTACATATGCATTCACTCACTGTGGTAGTCGGTATTAGAGGTATTACGGTACCCTGTAATGCTGTAAGACCATTGGTGTAGGAGGTACTGTTTTCATTGGTTAAGCCTGCCTGCTGGTTCCGCCCAGTAAGGCGGAGTATAAGAGTCCGTGTCTCCCCAGCAGCTGTCTTCTGTACCTGCGCTGCTGGGGGAAACATCTAGTGTAATAAAACCTTCAATTGTCTCCAATCTCGCTTCTGGAGTTATTGATCGAGCATCACTCACCATTTGCTGTAAATAGTTATACCTGTAAATATGTTGTATATGCTCTAAGCAACCAACACATTTTTTTTTTAAAAAGGGGGGGATGTCATAATATGCACCCATGCACATCATGAGGTAAAAACAGGCAGTGACAGACACCCAGGTTAGCCAATCAACATACAGGACAGAAGACCAGAGGGGGGCTTCCAACTATAAAACACACGAGGCATCAGCACTCTGCCTCTTTCCACTGGTGACAACTGTAGTGACAGTCAGGGTGTATATATCAGTCAGCTCCTTCTGCACGTGGATCAGAGCTAGCCTGGTCTAGTAAGCTAGAGTTAGTACACTTAAAGTAGTAGAGTGTCAACCCACAGCCAGCTGTGTGCATTGTTACAGAAGTTCAATAAATCGTATTGAGCCAACGCCTATGTTTGGTGTCTGCTTTACAGTTCATCTGCAAATTGTTGCAGTCCGTGTTACCCCAGAGTGAATAACACGACAGGTGTAACCGGGGACAGGTGGGGGATGTGTGCTCCTTCTGCTCGGCGAAACTGCACGTACACTGGAACAGACAGACATCACTGAAGCAAGCAAGAAGTTTGGCCAAACATGCTGTCAGGACTTTCCTGCTCTGGGGGGAGATTTCGAGGGTGAAAATGAGCCACCATGGACTGTTGCTATCAGGGAAATGAGACAATAAGAAAGTGTGTAAGTAGCGGGGCGGGGAGCAAAGGCCTATTTAAGCACAGTGATATTTAAGGTCGAGACCATCGCTGCACCCTGACAAGGAAGGGGGATATTGAACAGCGAGCGGATAAGGACGGCGTGAGGACCTGATCCTGTCTATTTCTCAGGGAAACCAGGCAACCAAAGCATGGGGTGAGTACATACTGCTGTCAGTATCATTAAACTGTAACAGAAATAAAATAATAAAGTGCAGTTACTTTAGGCAAGGTCTCGAGTTTTGGGTCATTGACATCCAGAGTGGATGTCCAAACCTAGGTGGTAGGAGTAACCAATATGATCTCCTGGTGGCACGGTGGCATAGTGGTTAGTACTGCTGCCTTACAGCACCAGGGATCCGGATTCAATTCTGGCTTTCGGTGACTGTGTGGAGTTTCTGCGCGGGTTTCCTCCGGGTGTTCCAGTTTCCTCGCAGAGTCAAAAGATGCAGAGGTTAGGTGGATTGACCACCCCAAATTTCCCCCATGTGTCGCAAGATGTGCAGGTTAGGTGGATTGGCCATGATCAATGCGCAGCGTTACAGGGATAGCATGGGGGATGGGCCTCAGTAACCTCTGAGAGTCAGTGATGACTCGATGAGCCGAATGGCCTCCTTCTGAACTGTAGTGATTCTATGGATCCTATCACTGGGACCACCCATCCTTACTATATGTTATTTAGCTGCTCAAACTAAGCATGGCACTTGGGCTTCCTCCTCCTCATACTAATGCACAGTGCTTTGAAGGATTAGCATGTATGGTCTTTAGACAGAAGAGTTCACAATTTATTACGCAAACAATTTATTCTTCCACCCATTCCATCAGATCCTGAAAGGAATTTACCCGAAACAAATCCTTGAATCTGAATATAGCTGCATTCACATGTAATCACACCCACTACAAGCTGCACAATTACGGTTAAGTCTGATTGTACATCCTCCTGGCAAATTGAAGGTCTTTGCCTGTTTGCTAGAAGAGATCACAAATATTATGACACATCAATCATGAGTAGAGAACTTGAAAAGCATGGAGTGACTTTGAGGCGATCCCTCTCCACATTGCTGGCCAACCAGGTAAGGGGGAAATTGTGGCTGGTGCAATTGAAAGCCTTCTGCCAAGGTTGATATTCTCTTTCTCTTGCTCTTCTTTCTCATTCTACTCTGTCACTGGCACCAAAGTATACAATTAAGTACTCAGCATCTGATGTTTTCTGATGTAACATACACGTCAAAGTTAGTCATGATTTCTAAAACTGTCCCGGGTGTGGCAGGACCAGTAACTGGGCCATTCAATGACCCAGAACAAGAAAGTAGAGCAGCAGCCATGGAAACAGCACTCTGATACTTACCAAGAGGAGAGCAGATAGAAGAAGTGCGGTAGGGGCTAGAGCCTGCAGCAAAGAACTTATGTACGCACAGAGAAGCAGGCGTTCTCTCGAATCTCTGCCAGCATTTCATTCACATGGACAAACATTATTGTTATAAGAACATAAGAACTAGAAGCAGAAGTAGGCCATCTGGCCCCTCGAGCCTGCTCCGCCATTCAATGTAATCATGGCTGATCTTTTGTGGACTCAGCTCCATTTTCCGGCCCGAACACCATAACCCTTAATCCCTTTATTCTTCATAAAACTATCTATCTCTATCTAAAAACATTTTCATGAAGAAGCCTCAACTGCTTCACTGGGCGAAGAATTCCATAGATTCACAACCCTTTGGGTGAAGAAGTTCCTCCTAAACTCAGTCATAAATCTACTTCCCCTTATTATGAGGCTATGCCCCCTAGTTCTGATTTCACCCGCCAGTGGAAACAACCTGCCCGTATCTATCCTATTTATTCCCTTCATAATTTTATATGTTTCTATAAGATCCCCCCTCATCCTTCTAAATTCCAACGAGTACAGTCCCAGTCTACTCAACCTCTCCTCGTAATCCAATCCCTTCAGCTCTGGGATTAACCTAGTGAATCTCCTCTGCACACCCTCCAGCACCAGTACGTCCTTTCTCAGGTAAGGAGACCAAAACTGAACACAATACTCCAGGTGTGGCCTCACTAACACCTTAAACAGTTGCAGCATAACCTCCCTAGTCTTAAACTCCATCCCTCTGGCAAATGAAGGACAAAATTCCATTTGCCTTCTTAATCAATCACCTGTTGCACCTGTAAACCAACTTTTTGCAACTCATGCACTAGCACACCCAGGTCACTCTGCACAGCAGTATGTTTTAATATTTTATCATTTAAATAATAATCCCTTTTGCTGTTATTCCTACCAAAATGGATAACCTCACATTTGTCAACATTGTATTCCATCTGCCAGACCCTAGCCCATTCACTTAACCTATCCAAATCCCTCTGCAGACTTCCAGTATCCTCTGCACTTTATGCTTTACCACTCATCTTAGTGTTGCCTTCAAACTTGGACACATTGCCCTTGGTCCCCAACTCCAAATCATCTATGTAAATTGTGAACAATTGTGGGCCCAACACTGATCCCTGAGGGACACCACTAGCTATTGATTGCCAACCAGAGAAACACCCATTAATCCCCACTCTTTGCTTTCTATTAATTAACCAATCCTCTATCCATGCTACTACTTTACCCTTAATGCCATGCATCTTTACCTTATGCAGCAACATTTTGTGTGGCACCTTGTCAAAGGCTTTCTGGAAATCCAGATATACCACATCCATTGGCTCTACCGCACTGGTAATGTCCTCAAAAAAATCCACAAAATTAGTTAGGCACAACCTGCCCTTTATGAACCCATGCTGCGTCTGCCCAATGGGACAATTTGCATCCAGATGCCTCGCTATTTCTTCCTTGATGATAAATTGCATTAAAACACGCAGGGTAAACTTTGTCCAGAGAAGATTTCTGGTATGGTGTTAAATAATGGATCATCGGTACCTGCAATGGGACACTTGGTGGTTTATTTACAGGCAGTGCCTCTGATGATGAATGGTGGAGGTGGCAACAGGTCTTCTGAGATAACGGATGCACGGAGGACTGAGAGGAAAGTCATGTTGTGGTATACGGTTCTATCTGCCTGAACAGAGACTGCAACAGGATTATCTTCCTCCTCTGGCTCTCTCTCTTTATCCTCTAGCTGTGATTGGTTGTCCTTCTCTAGAGGTTGTGCATGCCTATCGGTTCACAGCGTTGTGAGGCAGACCACATTGATCCCGGAGTCATGGATCAAGCGACATGGACCTTGCTTCAATAGCTTTTGTTCTGTTCACTAATGATCCCGGAAGCTACATGCACCTTACTGTACCTGTCATTGACTGATGCCTGCGGCTTTCCTGCATCAGGGCACAACAGGCCTTGTAGGAGCCAAGACTGCCCTTTACTTCATGAGTCAAATAATGGAATCACAATGGAATGCTTTGAAATAGAAGTGTCATGACTGATGACTGGGGGTTGAGCATTGTATGAACCAGAGTCAATTTTCACAGATGAATTGAACATTGACGGAGCAATAGCTCTGTGCTTCCTGAATGAATTGCATGCAGAATCCAATAGAACCCACACGTGTTTTCATTGATGCCTTGCACTGTACAATCTTTTTGTTTGGAAAAGTAAAGTCGAATCTATCATGTTATTGTCAGTCATCCAAAGGGAATGTGATATAATTGCTTTTTCCAGCAAACAAGGCATCAGTCACCTTCCCATTACATCTGTATCTAGCTGGCTGACTGATGTCCCTGTGGCACTTTTGAATGAGCCCAAGGCATAAATATTGAGTATTTCGGTAACCTTGGCAGTCAATATTGGACTTTGGGTGGAGATAAGTACATGGGGGATCCATCGTATTTCAAATGATAAGAATGGCTCTATATTTAAGAAAAATATTCATTCATGATATATAGCTGGTCTTTTAAACTGGGAGTGATAGCGGAGTTGAACTGTGCATGCAATAGCCAAATGATCTGCATGGCTTTTCATGCTTATTCCTCACATAAACAATCGGGATGTGAAGTGGGACCACAGTAGAAACACAGGATAATTGGGAACCGGAGGAGGCTAACCACTAAAGCCTGTTCCACCAAACACTATACAATATAGTCACAGCTGATCTGCATTGCACAGTACTTAGAGACCAGCCTAGTGTGAGCTCCAGATGTTTAAATGTTTAAACTTTTTCTATTGCTGTCATTTATACCAATGAATCGAGCGCCATATCCTTTTCTTACGAGGGCATCTTTCAGTTTCTGTAGATATCTGTTATGTCTGAGCAGATCCTGTGTATACGGAGTCCATGTCCATAGGGGATGGCTTCTTTAATGATTTTAGGGTGGAAGCTTACAGATGTCCTTGTACAGAGGTATGGACGCCCAGGAGGTCATGACCAGTGGCCAGTTCACCATGCAGATGATGTTTGGGTTTATGGCCATCATCCACCCGATGAATGTGGCCGAGCCAGCGTAGACATCATTGGCTCAGCAATGTGTGTACGCTGACAGAATTAGCATACTTCTGAACCTCTGAGTTTGCTACCTAATCCTGCCAAGTGATGCTGAGGATATGTTTGACATATTGATGGTGGAGGCTGTTCAGCCTTTTCTTCTGCCTCGCTTTTGTTGTCCAGGTCGCACTGAGTATACAGAGGGTGCAGGCTTGGTAGATTTGTTTTGTGTTCTCAGTCAGGTTGCTGCTGTCCCACTCTGGTACTCAGTTTAGACATAGCAGCTGCAGCTTTTGCAGCATGTGCTTTGATTTCAGCATTGAGTGACAGGTTGCTGGTGATTGAACTGTTTCCCTTTAATGAACAGAACAATTATCTCACAACCGGCTCACAACCGGCTGCAAAACGAAATGTGTTTCATGTGGAGTGTAAAAATGTGTTTCAAAGTGAATGTTTTTCCACTTAAGAGCAGCTATTGAACACCGTGGGATCACTAGCAGTCTTTTAGGCACTGGATCATAATGTCGCACTGCTTACTACTGCCTGATATTACAGGAAAATCTATTTCTATGTGTTTCACGTCTTTTCTTTCAACAAGGGGAACAATAATCATTGGTAAAAACTTCATTTTCTGTTGAATCACTGGCAAAAAGCTCATTTTCTGAAATTTCCCAACCAGAAGAAGTTGAAGTTAATTTTCTTGTTTCTCTGTACATTTTAGTCAATCCTGGAACATGCTGACAAAAGGGTTAAAAACAAAATTTCCCCCAAAGCAAACCATAATAGCGCCAGCTGTCACCTCCTGCTTTTGGTCCCGAAGGTCAGAAACATTCCATCCTATTTTTTTCCTCAATTCCCAAAATGCTCAAAATGAATGGGAAGGGAGTTTTGCACAGTCAAGAAGACAGCTTTCCAAATGGCTGGAAAGTGCTGGATGTGGGGTTCCTGCCTCCAATTGTGAATTATAAAATTGTTGCTGGTATAGGGAAAGGAATGGGGGTAGAGGAGGGAAGGGAGTGGGGCGCAATTCACACAATAATGTGAGAGTCACAAATTGATGGAGTAGATGCAAGCACACCTGAACAGCGGATGAGGTCTGTTTAACTGTCAGGATTTGAGATTTTTTAAAGTCTCCACTCTTTAAACTGTAATAAAAGTTTGCTGCAGCTGTCAATTATTTAAAAATGCCTCACCTGAACTACATGGACTAACAGGCCAGCTGGTACAGGATCTGTTTAAGCAGTTTCAAGAGAGCTATTTGTTGACATTTCCATAGGGGCTATTCATTACAAATGTTTGGCTGAATTTTGAAAGTTACAATTATCTCAGCAAATGGTTCTGTGTTCACAGTTTGATTGGTATTTTAAAGGCACCATTAAAAACTTCAGTATATGAACAGAAATTTGTTTTTTATAATCATTAATCACTTGGGGAGACTTAAAAGTTCTAATCATTTCATTAATGGGAGTTTTATCACTATCAAGTCTGTATAGTGAGAATTGTATTAGAATTTAGGAAGGTTTTTTTTCATCTCCACATGTTTCCTGTGATCTGCCCATGGTGGATACTGGGTGAGTTGCCACTAAGCTGGCATGGGGGGAGGGGTAGATGGAGGGCAGATGAGGGGTGTGAGCTCGAAGGCCTAAAATAATCGAAACCAATTGATTATTAACCCCTCAGCTGCCCCCTAGAGTGGAAATTGCATGTTTCAGGGTAATTTCTATGGAGGTAGGTCCGGTGAGTTGGGAAATCCTCAGCCTCTGGCTATCCACCTCAGTGGCCAAAACCCGGCGCTTGGTGTTTGAAACCAAAGTTTGGGCTGTTGTTTTGTGTAATAAGTAGAAATTTTGGGGGAATCTTTAATTTTGAATCTTCCAGAAAACCATTTTTAGCCGGCAGCACAAAGTGCATGTTGGTATATCATTCCGCATTATGGATAAGCAGTTAAGCTGGCTGCTAAACGGCTTCTTATGTGGTCCACTATTTGGTGGTGCGGAGTTAATCGGAGGGGAGTGAGCTGCCATCATCTGCAAAGCATTGCTCTGAGATACAAACAGTGATTACATTAAGTGAGCTAATTAGTCCCCATAACTTTACACAAATACTTAACTATTCAGGGTGAAATTCCATGGGATTCTCCTGTTCTTAGTGGAAGCCCTGAGAATTGTCAACACTTTGTTTTCTGTAAATTCAGAAGTGGGGCATTAAGTACGAGTTTAACTGAGGTATCGCTGTACGAACCGAAACCAGTAACCGCTCCTCGTGAAAGTGTTTTTTAAAGGTGTGCTTTCACCCTTCCTCTTTCCAAGTACCTCTGTGCCAGTGCCAGAGTTACAGATGAGAGACAAGATCTCAGGCCTCCTCCACTGTTCCAGCTGTCAGAGATGCAGGAGAGCAGTTTCATGGATGCTTCACCCCCTCCTGATAGAGTAGTGCCCTGTCCTTGCACAATGCTGACATAGGTGCCAAGGGTCAGATAAGGAGCTTATCGTGCAAGGACTCTCTCGCAAGCCCTGATCTCCAAATTGCTGCCGTTCTAATGTGCTGCACCACTTGACCATCTTCAAAGCAGCCGAACTCTGGATCGTCATTAAATAGCTACATGCCAGGCTACATGACATGCTGAACAGAAACCCTCAAACGCCATTGCAAACACTGGTTTGAGTTTAAAATATGTCAAAATGATTTGCAGTATTCAAAAAAATAGCTTCATAGCTATGTTATGCAAACCTGACTGCTGAAATACACACCAAAGCTTTCCTGTCACTTGGAATTAGGACACAAGGAGAGACATCTCATTCTGATTCTTTCCCAACCTAGTGATTAATTGTATTTACATCAAACTCTCACAAAAGGGGACAAAGGTGTAGACTGCATTCTGCACTGTTATATTATCAGAGCTGAACAGGAGAATGATGGGAGTTCTTTCACCATACCTTCAATACATTTTGATCTGATGATTTGCATGCCACAAACTCGGACACATCCGTCACCGTGCTGTCCTCTTCCACCACAATTACTTTCACAGGAACTGCCACCGTTTTGCCAGTTAGAATTGCAGTGTTGAGGATTTCAGTGTTCTGTAAATAAAAGAGTTAATACCATTAGGGAAATGTAGAGCCAAATGTATTATTTCAATAACAACAGTTGATCCACTGAACCAAGAAGTCAAATATTGGCTTATTAGGCAGCATTAATATGTGTCTGGAGGACCCTTAGATACTCTCAATGCAGAAAGGGAGATGCTAATAGCACTCTCCACAATTTCATAGAATTTCATAGAATTTACAGTGCAGAAGGAGGCCATTCGGCCCATCGAGTCTGCACCGGCTCTTGGAAAGAGCACCCTACCCAAGGTCAACACCTCCACCCTATCCCCATAACCCAGTAACCCGACCCAACACTAAGGGCAACTTTGGACACTAAGGGCAATTTATCATGGCCAATCCACTTAACCTGCACATCTTTGGACTGTGGGAGGAAACCGGAGCACCCGGAGGAAACCCACGCCCACACGGGGAGGATGTGCAGACTCCGCACAGACAGTGACCCAAGACGGAATCGAAGCTGGGACCCTGGAGCTGTGAAGCAATTGTGCTATCCACAATGCTACCGTGCTGCCCCTTTGTGATAACAATGCTGTTATCACAATGGCTCGCACAGCACAAATAGGTCACGCAATTCCACACATAAACCATCTGCTTGCTGCAAGGTGTTAGGATACCGGACCAGACCCCAACATTTGTTAGGATGGGCGGGAGGGGTCGGAGAATCGCCGGGGGCTGCCGTGAATCGCGCCGCGCCGGTTGGCGGGCCCCCGCCCGCGATTCTCCGGCCCTGATGGGCCGAAGTCCCACTGCTAAAATGCCTGTCCCGCCGGCGTAGATTAAACCACCTACCTTACCGGTGGGACAAGGTGGCGCGGGCGGGCTCCAGGGTCCTGGGGGGGGGCGCGGGGCAATCTGGCCCCGGGGGGTGCCCCCACGGTGGCCTGGCCCGCGATCGGGGCCCACCGATCCGTGGGCGGGCCTGTGCCATGGGGGCACTCTTTTCCTTCCGCCTTCGCCACGGTCTCCACCATGGCGGAGGTGGAAGAGACTTCCTCCACTGCGCATGCGCGGGAATGCCGTCAGCGGCCACTAACGCTCACGCGCATGTGCCGCCCGGAGATGTCATTTCCGCGCCAGCTGGCGGGGCACCAAAGGCCTTTCCCTCCAGCTGGCGGGGCGGAATGTCGTCCGGCGCCGACCTAGCCCCTTAAGGTTGGGCTCGGCCTCCCCAAGATGCGGAGCATTCCGGACCTTTGGGGCGGCGCGATGCCCGACTGATTTGCGCCGTTTTGTGCGCCAGTCGGCGGACATCGCGCCGATACCGGAGAATTTCGCCCCAGATGAGAACCCGAAACATTTTTTTAAAATTTGTAGGTTTGTGAGGAAAGAATACTTCACCCCAGGGGTTTTGCATGTTTGCCATAGTAAAATTGTTGTTTCTCACGTTGCTAATGTATTTCCTTCAAAACACTTCGTTGACCTGGATCATCAACATGAATTGTAGGTAATGTTGTTCTAATTTCACGATTGTACAACATTTGTGCTGGTGATAAGCCTGAATCAACGGAGAGGTTCGATAGGATAATAAAGCCAAGTAGAAATCCGATTGGGAATCTCTTGCTTTACTCAACAATTGCTTCACAATATGTACACCTTTTTCCACTTTTCCATTTGATTGTGGATAATGAGAACTTGAAGTATTGTGATTGAAGTTGTATGCCTTCGAAAATTCTGTCGGCTCCCAGCTCGCAAAGCACGGACCATTATCTGAGAAAGATGTTCGCAGAATACCATGTCTCGCAAAAATCTCTTTACATGCTTTGATCACAGCTGTAGAGGTAAGACCAGATAGTTTCATTACTTCCGGAAAATTGGAATAATAATCAATTACAAGAATGTAGTCTTTTCCAAATGAATGAAATAAGTCTACACCTACTTTCACCCATGGTGACGTAGTAATGTCAAGTTGTTGTAACGTTTCTTTGCATTGAGATGGTTGATGTTTCTGACATGTTGAACATAACATAATCAAGGTTTCATATCCAAGGTGACACAACCGACTGATTGGGTTAGTTCCTTGGTCTGTGTAAAAGAACCGTCAGGTGATATCAGAATTTGCATTGATCCCAAGGATCTCAACAAGAACATACATTGAGAACATTATCCTATACCCAAAAGAGAAGAAATTACTTTTGAAATGTCGAATTCGTGAATTTTCACAAAGTTGGACGCATCACAAGGTTTTTGGCAGATGCAGCTTGACGACTCAAGCAAGCTCCTCTGTACATTCAACATGCCTTTTGGAAGGTACTGCTTTAATAGAATTCCCTTCGGGATTATCTCTGCCTCGGAGATTTTTCATTGAATTATGGAGCAAATGACCAAAAACATAGATGGTGTTCGAGTCTATGTAGGCGACATCATTATATGGTCTACCATAGAGGAAGAGCACATTGCTAGACTCAGGAAAGTATTCAAACGCATACATCAGTATGGTTTAAAATTAAACCAGTCAAATTGCACATTTGCCACCTCATCCTTAAAAGTTCTAGGTGATAACATCACAGCCAATGGTATCCGACCTGATGAAAAGATAGAAGCCATCACAAAAATGCAGCGACCTAAAGGCAAGAAAGCTGTAATAAGGTTTCTTGGTTTTGTCAATTTGCTCTGGAAATTCATCTCCAATCTATCTTCCAGAACTATTGCGCTACGTCAATTGATTAAGAATTTGAGTGGACTCCACGTCATAACGCAGAATGGCTGGACCTCAAAAAATAACCGATTCAAGCTCCAAGCTTGAATTTTTTCTATCTAATGAAGCCCACAAAAATCTCGACTGATGCAAGTCAAGAAGGCATAGGTGCAGTCTTACTCCAGGACGGCAACCACAACAATTGGATACCCATTGCATATGCATCAAGAGCCATGACAGTAACAGAGTGAAGATATGCGCAAATAGAAAAAGAATGCTTAGGACTTGTAACTGGCATATCCAAGTTTCATGATTATGTCTAAGGTCTACCTAAATTCACGGTTGAAACTGACCATCGACCTCTCGTAAATATCATTGATAAAAATCTCAATGATATGACCCCAAGATTACAGAGAATGATGGTGAAGTTAAGGAGATATGATTTCAGTCCAATCTATACTCCTGGTAAAGATTTAGTAATTGCAGATACACTTTCGCGATCTGTCAACACAGAAAATCTACCGTTGGAATCAATCAATGATATAGAAGCTCATTTACAGTTATACAAAGAAACACTTCCTGCATCAGATCAAAAGCTGAAGCAGATACGCAAAGTAACAGAGAAGGATGTAACGTTACGTAGAGTGATCAATCATCCACAGCATGGTTGGTCAAAAGGACACTGTCCTCAATATCAAAGTATACAAACTGAACTGAAAATATTAGATGGCATACTATTGAGAAATGATAGAAATGTCATTCCAGAAAGTCACAGGTCAGAAATGCTAAGCAAACTTCAGGAAGGACATCTCGGCAGTGAGAAGTGTAAACGAAGAGCTAGGCAAGCTGTGTACTGGCCAGGTATAAACAAGAACATTTCAGAAATGATTATGTTATATTCAACATGTGAGAAACATCAACCATCTCAATGCAAAGAAACGTTACAACGACATGACATTACTACGTCACCATGGGTGAAAGTAGGTGTAGACTTATTTCATTCATTTGGAAAAGACTACATTCTTGTAATTGATTATTATTCCAATTTTCCAGAAGTAATGAGCCTACCTGGTCTTACCTCTACAGCTGTGATCAAAGCATGTAAAGAGATTTTTGCGAGACATGGCATTCCGCGAACTGTTATGTCAGATAATGATCCGTGCTTTGCGAGCTGGGAGACAACGGAATTTTCGAAGGCATACAACTTCAATCACAGTACTTCAAGTTCTCATTATCCACAATCAAATGGAAAAGTAGAAAAAGGTGTACATATTGTGAAGCCATTGTTGAGTAAAGCAAGAGATTCCCAATCGGATTTCTACTTGGCTTTATTATCTTATCGGGCCTCTCCGTTGAATTCAGGCTTATCACCAGCACAAATGTTGTACAATCGTGAAATTAGAACAACATTACTACAATTCATGTTGATGATCCAGGTCAACGAAGTGTTTTGAAGAAAATACATCAGCAACGAACGAAGTGTTTTGAAGAAAATACATCAGCAACGTGAGAAACAATGATTTTACTACTACAGACATGCAAAACCGCTAAAACCTCTGGTATCAGAAGATGTTGTCAGAATCAGATATCCTGATGGAGGATGGTCTGACACTGCTATAGTTCTTAGACAAATCTCAACTAGATTCTATCTGATCAGAACACAGAAGGTGGATTGATCAGAAGAAACAGGCGTCATCTTTTAAAAGTTCAAGTTCCCCAACCAATCTTTCCAGATCTGAACTTAAACCAGTCTTCAACTCAAAATGTACAAATACAACGATGTGATGAACCAGAACATCAAAGTTTCTACCTCTCCAATCAAACTGAGAAAATCTGCAAGACGTAGAAGAAAACCAATTTGTATGAATTTATGAACTTTTGAGTGATTATTTCTTATTTACTGTACAATGCATTATAGAATATTGCATTTATCATGCACAATTTTCTTTATAATGTAAATAGAAAAGTGTAACACAAAAAAGGGGATGTAGTGATCTCTGTATGTGTTAATACATGTTCAGTTAATGTAAATTAAGTACAGACAGATGACCACTAGATGGCAACATAAACAGGAGCTATATAAGGAGTTTCCCGCTCTTTCTTTAGTGTGTGTGGAACAGCTAGGGTGAAGATGTGATCAGGTCAGTGTGCAGTGTATTATAATAATTGTTACTTTAATCTGAACTTACTTATTTGTTTTACTAGTCTAGTATAAAGTGAAAGAACTCACAAAATTATTATATATTACTCAATAAATGATTTGTCATCATCTGGAAGACTTCGACTATTTCTCATAAGAATTCAATACAACTCAGCAAGACAAAAGAGTAATATTTATATTACAATACAGTGATATAACAAGACACACATTGGGATCCACTTCCATTAGCACCAGCAACCCTCTGACCACCTCAGTTTATTGTCTGTTCTTCTGTGACCCTAGACTGAGAGAGTTAACAGATCATTCAAACACAGGTCAACCACTCCTAGTCTCATCCCGACGGTCTCACATGTCAACTTGCAGCAGGAATCACGGATAGGCTTTAGGAGTGGAAAGCCTGTTCTTTCTTAGGCATGCTAAGGTCAATGGTGGTGCTCTCACCTCTGCCCTGGGCATTGGTAAATAGAACTGCTGAGGCACAAACCGCAGCCTGCACAGTGTATGTTAAAACTATTCAAAATCAATTTGTTAAACTGTTGAGTATAATATTCAGGCAGTATCTTATTTTGCTTTCCTCCCTGACACAGAATGTGGGAGCAAATCTCTACAAGGTCACTTCAAACCACATTGAAGTGCCTCGACGAATCATTAAAACATTATACTGTGCAATAATACTGCCTGTGGTGGTTTTCAATATGAACCCAAAAGGGAAGTTCCACTAAGTGCTTTTTTGTTGGATGCAAGTCTATTCAAAAGTGAGGGCACATACTAAACATTTTCTTATTCAATATTATACTAAATTGTAGCCTTTTTTTTTTAATAAATGTTTTATTGAAAATTTTTTCCCAAACAACAATTTTTCCCCTCTTACAAAGCAAACGCAACAATAACAATACAGAAATTTTAAACAATACACAAGTAACAAAACCCCTTTATCTTTGACCTAAACTAAACCCCCCCCCCCACCCCCCTCCCCCTGGGTTGCTGCTGCTGGTCATCTGTCTTCCCTCTAACGTTCCCCTAGGTAGTCGAGAAATGGCTGCCACCGCCTGGTGAACCCTTGAGCCGATCCTCTCAGGGCAAACTTTATCTGCTCCAGTTTAATGAACCCCGCCATATCATTTACCCAGGCCTCCAGTCCGGGGGGTTTCGCCTCCTTCCACATGAGTAGGATCCTGCGCCGGGCTACTAGGGACGCAAAGGCCACAACGTCGGCCTCTTTCGCCTCCTGCACTCCCGGCTCTTCCGCAACTCCAAATAGAGCTAACCCCCAGCCTGGTTTGACCCGGGCCTTCACCACCCGCGAAATCACTCCCGTCACTCCCTTCCAATACCCTTCCAGTGCCGGGCATGCCCAAAACATATGTGCGTGGCCTGCCGGGCTCCCGCCACACCCCCCACATTTGTCCTCCACTCCAAAGAACCTGCTCAATCTTGCTCCCGTTATGTGTGCTCTATGTAGCACCTTAAATTGAATCAGGCTAAGCCTGGCGCATGAGGAAGAGGAATTTACCCTGCCTAGGGCATCAGCCCACATACCCTCCTCTATCTCCTCCCCTAGTTCTTCTTCCCACTTTCCTTTTAGTTCGCCCACCGACTCCTCCCCCTCTTCCCTCATCTCTCGATAAATCTCTGACACCTTGCCCTCTCCGACCCACACCCCTGAAAGCACCCTGTCCTGTATCCCCTGCGTCGGGAGCAATGGAAATTCCCTCACCTGCTGTCCAGTAAATGCCCTCACCTGCATATATCCCAAGAAATCTCCCCGGGGCAACCCACACTCCTCCCCCAATGCTCCCAAGCTCGCAAAAGTCCCATCTATAAATAAATCTCCCACCCTCCTAATCCCCAACTGGAACCAGCTCCGAAATCCTCCATCCACTCCTCCCGGGGCGAACCCACGGCTGCTCCCGATCGGGGACCCCACCAGGGCCCCCCGCACCCCCCTCCGCCGCCCCCACCGTCCCCAGATACTCAATGCCGCCGCCACCACCTGGCTCGCGGCAAACATTTTTGGCGAGAACAGCAGCGGCGCCGTCACCAGCGCCTCCAAACTCGTCCCTTTACAGGACCCTCTCCCCAGTCCTTCCCACGCCGCTCCCTCACCCTCCACCACCCACCTACGTATCATTGCCACATTGGCGGCCCAATAGTAATCGCCCAAGTTCGGTAGTGCCAATCCTCCTCTGTCCCTACCACGCTGAAGGAACCCCCTCCCCACTCCCGGAACCCTCCCTGCCCACACGAAGCCCGCGATGCCCCCGTCCATCCCATTAAAAAAGGTCTTAGTGACTAGTACAGGGAGACATTGAAATACAAACAAGAACCTCGGGAGGACCATCATCTCAACCGCCCGCACCCTGCCCGCCAGCGACAGAGGCTGCACGTCCCACCTCCCGAAGCCCCCCCCCACCCGCTCCACCAACCGCGCCAGACCAAGTCTGTGCAAGGCTCCCCAGCCCCCAGCGACCCGAACCCCCAGGCATCGGAAGCCTCCCCCCACTTTCCCTAGAGGCAAGCCCTCCATCTCTCCACCCTGGTCCCCTGGACGCATCACAAATAATTCACTCTTTCCCATGTTTAGCCTATACCCCGAGAAATCCCCGAACCCCCTCAAAATTCGCATAACCTCTATCATTCCCCCCGCTGGGTCCGACACGCACAACAACAGGCCATCCGCATATAACGAGACGCGGTGTTCTTCTCCCCCTCTAATCACCCCCCTCCACCCCCCGGAGTCTCCCAACGCCACGGCCAGAGGCCCAATTGCCAACGCGAACAACAATGGAGACAGCGGGCATCCCTGTCTTGTTCCCCTATATAGTCGGAAACACTCCGATCCATGTCGACCCGCAACTACGCTTGCCGTTGGAGCCCCACAAAGAAGTCCAACCCAGCCAACAAACCCGTTCCCAAACCCAAACCCCCTCAACACTTCCCACAAACACTCCCACTCCACCCTACCAAATGCCCTCTCCGCGTCCACCGCCGCCACCACCTCCGCCTCCCCCTCCACCGGGGGCACCACCACCACCCCCAATAGTCGTCGCACGTTAACATTCAGTTGCCTCCCTTCCACGAACCCCGTCCGGTCCTCGTGCACCACCCCCGGGACACAGCCCTCCATCCTCGATGCCAGCACCCCTGCCAACAATTTGGCGTCCACGTTCAACAATGAAATGGGTCTATAGGACCCGCACTGCAACGGATCCCCATCCCTCTTCAAAATTAACGATATCGTCGCCCCCGACATCGTCGGGGGTAGAGTCCCCCCTTTCCTGGCCCCACTGAACGTCCCCACCACCAACGGGGCCAACAAGTCCACACATTTTCTGTAATACTCCACCGGGAACCCGTCTGGTCCTGGGGCCTTCCCTGCTTGCATGCTTCCCAGCCCCCTAATAACCTCGTCCACCCCAATCGGTGCCCCCAGGCCCACCACCCCCCGCTCCTCCACCCTCGGGAACCTCAATTGGTCCAGGAACTGCCGCATCCCCCCCTCTCCCTCTGGGGGTTGAGACCTATACAGTTCCTCATAGAAGGTCTTGAACACCTCATTTATCCTTCCTGCCCTTCGCACCGCGCCCCCCCCCTCGTCTCCAATTCCTCCCACCTCCCCCGCCGCTGCCCTCCCCCGCAACCGATGAGCCAACAGGCGACCCGCCCCCCCCCCACACTCACACCTCCCCCCCTGTGCCCCCCCCCACAGCACCCCCGCCTCTCCGGTGGTCAGAAGGTCAAATTCCGTCTGGAGTCGTCTCCTCCCCCCGCACAATTCCTCCTCCGGGGTCTCTGCAAATTCCCTATCCACCCTTAAAATCTCCCCCAGCAATCTTTCCCCTTCCCTGGCCCCTGCCCTCCTTTTGTGGGCCCCAATGGAGATCAGCTCTCCTCTGACCACCGCTTTTAGTGCTTCCCATACCACTCCCACAGGGACCCCGCCGCCGTCACCGACCCCCAGGCATCTCTCAATACACCCCCGCACTCTTGCACACACTCCCTCATCCGCCACCAGTCCCACATCTAATCGCCAGAGTGTTCTCCGCTCCCCCTCCTCTCCTAATTCCAGGTCCACCCAATGTGGGGCATGATCCGAAACCGCCACGGCTGAGCACTCAGCCCCCTCCACCCCAGAGACCAACGACCCCCCCAAAACAAAAAAATCTATCCGGGAGTACACTTTATGGACATGGGAGAAGAAGGAATACTCCCTAGCCCTAGGTCCAAGAAATCGCCATGGATCCACTCCCCCCATTTGGTCCACAAACCCCTTAAGTACCTTGGCCGCTGCCGGCCTTCTTCCGGTCCTTGAGCTGGATCTATCTAGCCCCGGGTCCAGCACCGTATTAAAGTCCCCTCCTAAAATCAAGTTTCCTACCTCCAGGTCCGGTATACGCCCCAGCATCCGTCTCATAAATCCCGCATCGTCCCAGTTTGGGGCATACACGTTAACCAACACGACCTCCATTCCCTCCAGCCTGCCACTCACCATTACATATCTACCTCCGCTATCTGCTACGATGTTCTTTGCTTCAAATGCAACCTGTTTCCCCACCAAAATGGCCACCCCTCTATTCTTTGCGTCCAGTCCTGAGTGGAACACCTGTCCCACCCATCCTTTCCTTAGCCTAACTTGGTCCGCCACCTTTAGGTGCGTCTCTTGGAGCATAACCACGTCTGCCCTTAGTCCTTTCAAATGAGCGAGCACTCGGGCCCTTTTTATCGGTCCGTTCAGGCCTCTCACGTTCCACGTGATCAGCCTCACTAGGGGGCTACCTGCCCCCTTCCCGTGTCGACTAGCCATTACCTTCTCTAGGCCAGTCCCATATCCCGCCTCCGCGCTCCCGCTCGCTCCCCCAGCGTCGCACACCATCCCCGCCCACCCACTCTTTAGCCATTTCCTTTTGGATTTCCGCAGCAGCAACCCAGTTGTCCCCCCCCCCTTCTCCCTCCCTCCTCCCCTCCCCGCTAGATCTCTTTCTAGCTTGATTGCTCCCCCCATATTACTTCCGTAAGTCAGCTGACTTCAACTGACCCCGGCTACTCCTGCTCACTCCTCGACCTCCCCATGTGGGGAACTCCCATCCGCCTTGCGCCTGTCTTCCCGCCTTATTCTTTCTGGTGCGGGAACATCCCTTTACCTGACCCGCCTCTTATGGCGCAGCTCCCTTTCCCCTCCCCCTCCCCTTCCCCATTCTCCAACTATGTCCCGTCTTTCCCCCCTCACCGGCGCCCACATTTCCCCAATGTCTCCCCCCTTCCCTGTTTACTTCTCAATTAACTTCCACCGTAACATTAACAATAACATTTCCTGCAGCATCAGCCCCTCAGTTCCGATCCAATTTCTCTTCTTTGATGAAGGTCCATGCTTCCTCCGCCGTCTCGAAATAATGGTGTCTCTCCTGATACGTGACCCATAGTCTTGCCGGCTGCAGCATCCCGAACTTCACCTTCCTTTTATGCAACACCTCTTTGGCTCGGTTGAAGCTCGCCCTCCTTCTCGCCACCTCCGCACTCCAATCCTGGTATACCCGTACCACTGCATTCTCCCATCTGCTACTCCGCACCTTTTTAGCCCATCTCAGGACCTCTTCTCTATCCTTAAGGCGGTAAAATCGCACGATTATCGCCCTGGGTGGTTCTCCCGCTTTTGGTCTTCTCGCCGGAATCCGATTTGCCCACTCCACCTCCAAGGGGCCCGTAGGGGCCTCAGCACCCATCAGTGAGCTCAGCATCGTACTTGCGTACGCTCCACAGTCCACTCCTTCCACACCCTCAGGGAGACCCAGTATCCGAAGGTTCTTCCTTCGCGCTCCATTTTCTAGGGCTTCGATCCTTTCAGTACACTTTTTATGAAGTGCCTCGTGCGTCTGTGTCTTAACCGCCAGGCCCAGGATCTCGTCCTCAATATCTGTCACCTTCTGCTCCACCACACGGAGCTCTGTCTCCTGGGTCTTTAATGTCTCCTTGAGCCCCTCAATTGCCTGTAGCAACGGGGTCAGCACCTCCCTCTTCAGCAGCTCCACGCACCGTCTCACAATTTCATGCTCAGGCCCCCATGTCGCCTGCGCTTTCTCCGCCGCCATCTTGTACTTCTCTCTTTCTGACCCTTTGGTCGACGATTCCTCGCGCTGCAGCCGCCGCCGCCGGTTTTTTCCTCCTTCGTTTGGGGGGGACTCCCTTCTCACACGCCCCACACCGGGTTGCGTCGTCGAAAAATTCCCCGTTGAGGCTCTTAAAAGAGCCCGAAGGTCCGTCGGAGCTGGAGCCGCCGAAGCGTGCGGCTAGCTAGGCATCACCGCAACCGGAAGTCCCTTCAGTGGCCTTGATGAGGTCTTTTCACAGTTGTTCCCTCTGCTGCTAGAATTCACCTTTGATACAGGCCCTCAGGTCAGCTTGCAGCTTTAAGCTTGCCCTTCCCCCGCCTGCATGCTGGAAGAGGCCCTGTTTATCCTGTAGTTGCAGCCAAATCTTTCACTGTTTCTGCGTGTGTCTGGCAACCAAGAGACATACCCTTCCTGGGGGACACTGTCGGGGGAATATTGCCGCCTTCTTCCCACACCGGGAAATGTCAAACAAATGCCGTGGGGGCCCTGTAAAAGAGCCCAAAAGTCCGTTCCAAGCAGGAGCTGCCGAATATGCGACCTAGCTCTGCATAGCCGCACCCGGAAGTCCACTAAATTGTAGCCTTGTGCTTTGACCTTTAAGAACTCATTTGCTCAGCTAGAGCGTCTGATATTGTAACTACATATCATTAATGAAGGGAAGAAAACTAGATTCTTTCAATTTCTCAGTAATTTGTTTTATTTGGAAGCTCATTAACAGCTCCAGAACTTCACCCTAGAGAGTCAACAACAATATTGTTGCTAGAAATACAATTAAATTAAAAGTGAACATGAAGGCAGGTGTAATCAATGACATCAATGCAAAAAAAACCCCCAAAGCCTTGTAAAGATAAGAGCAGTGCTTCCAAAACTGACACCACCACCCTACCCCGCCCCCCCCCCCCCACCCCCACAGATGGGAACACACACAACCTTCTGACTCAGAGGGATGAATGCTCGAACCAAAGCTGAAATCAACATTATACCATAACTGTTCAGCTGCAATAATAATTAAAGAACATAGCCATAGCCAATATTAGTCCACATCTATAAATCAGATTAATGTTCAATAAAGGCACTCACAAGACACTTGTCCGATGTTTTCCATTAATCAGTGCATGTTTTGTCCTGTTGCTCATTCGCCTGGTTCTTCTAGGCCGATGCACTAATTAGGGGCAATTTCCCCCCCCCCCCCACCCCGGGCCCCTCTGCCAGCATGAAACAAGGAGTGTCAAATCAGCAAATATGTAAAACACAACAGAAACGGTGAGATCTACCGACTGCAGTGTGCCTGAAGAGCAGCGCGGTTGGTAGATGCTGGGAGATCCCTCAACGGTATTTACCCAGCTCACCTGCTTCATGTGATCTAACAGCTAGTCTCACTCTAATGTGCATTTCCGAGATCTAACCAAGGCATGGGATGCACCCCCAGAGGATCAAACAGAATGGCATGTGTGGGGATCTCCAAGTCAGAGCTCCCTGCACTGAGGAGTTCCGGCGAGCAGAGCTCCTCAGTGCAGAAAACGGGGCTAAGTGCGACCTTGGCCATGCGTTCCCTGCTGAGGCCCTGATCTACCCGAATGGCTGTTCAATACAGTGGTGTTTCTTGGTGCTTCAAGTACCAGGAAACACCTGGCTAATCACAGGCTATAGGACTCTGTTCCCATTCGGGTAAAGCACGCCCAAAGTCGGTATGCCCTCTTCCATTTTAACCACGATGGGTTTTGTTACACCACCTACGAAGTGAGCTAGATCCATGATTATCATAGTTCAATGAGGCTCAGTTCCTCAGATTTCACCAGGCATTTAAATTTAACGCTGGCCAGCTGGGATTCCCAGGGATTGGGAGACCTGGTATTGAAGGGAGGAAGGAGCTAGCAACGCAGCCCGTATTCACTGCTTTTATATTGGTCAAGAATAAGGGCGACAAGGTGATGCGGTGATTTGCACTGTTGCCTCACCTGAGGACCCGGGTTCAATACCAACCCCAGGAAATGGTCCTTGTGGAGTTTGCACATTCCCCCCGTGTCTGCGTAAGTCTCATCCCAACAACCAAAAAATGGATCTGATGGCCACACTAAAATCACCCTTAATTAGAAAAAAAAGAATTCGGTACTCTAAATTTAAAAGGAAAAAAAAGTTGGTCAGGAAGAGCAAAAGTGTTTCCCGTATCTGCCTAACACCAAGAATAGTAAGCCATGATGTGGAGATGCCAGCGTTGGACTGGGGTGAGCACAGTAAGAAGTCTTACAACACCAAGTCAAAGTCCAACCGGTTTGTTTCTATAACACTAGCTTTCGGAGTGCTGCCCTTCCTCAGGTGAATGAAGAGGCAAGTTCCAGAAACACATATATAGACAAATTCAAAGATGCAAGACAATGCTTGGAATGCGAGCATTAGCAGGTGATTAAATCTTTACAGATCCAGAGATGGGGTAACCTCAGGTTAAAGAGGTGTGAATTGTGTCAAGCCAGGACAGTTGGTAGGATTTCGCAGGCCAGATGGTGGGGGGTGAGTGTAATGCGACATGAATCCCAGGATGGGGTTAATGGGTTATGGAAATAGGGTGAAGTTGTGGGCTTAAGTAGTGTGCTCTTTCCAAGAGCCGGTGCAGACTCGATGGGCCGAATGGCCTCCTATTGCACTGTAAATTCTATGAATTAGAGAGTAGTCAAGAGATGTGAGTATCAAGTTAAGATTGGCACAGCCCTGTACAAGATACACAATTGATGAAATGCAGAGCAAAATCTCTACTGTACTGCCCAGTAGAAAGCACCTTCAAGTTGGATGTGAATCTCTTTTTGCAACTATACAATTGGTCAATAATGGATTCTTTAAATAAGAGGATTTCCATTTGTATAGCCTTTCGCAACTTTAGGACTTCCTGAAGTACTCTACCACATTGAAGCACTTTAGAAGGATAGGGAAAGACAGCAGCCAATTTGTGGCAACAATGAAATAAATGACCCGATGATTTGTTTAGTTCTTAGTGATGTTGGTTGAAGGTAAATATTGGCCAGGAATATTGGCCAGGCCAGGTGGTGGTGGGGTCGCATTACATTCATCGCCCACCATCTGGCCTGCAAAATCCTACCAACTGTCCTGGCTCCGGAGCACCCGGAGGAAACCCACGCAGACACGGGGAGAACGTGCAGACTCCGCACAAACAGTGACCCAAGGCGGGAATTGAACCTGGGACTCTGGAGCTGTGAAGCAACTGTGATAACCACTGTGCTATGCCCCAATCATGAAGACTGTGGGGTGACACATTCTGCCACCTCAATCTTTGGGTGTGTTCTGCGCTGGTGGAGACAACCCGCCATTGGTCAGTGATGGGATCTTCCTGTTCCACCACTGTCAACAGGATTTCCTGTTGATCACACCCCCCCGCTGCCGGAGAGACTGGGCAGGGGGTCACCGTCAGCAGAATGGACGATCCCACCGTCAGGAATGGCCAGAAAATCCCACCCTTTCTCTTTCTCTCCAACACACATACGGTCACATGCAGACTGAAGTGTCAGTGTTGCGTTCCATAGATCCGAAAAACACTCACGTACTTATTCTGAGGGCACAGGCAAAATCTCCAAAAATGGCTGCCTTCAAATGCACTGGATGCCTTTTTAATAAATTACATGTCTGTTATTTTAATGAAGGCATTAACTTATTTAAAATGAATGGGTTCATGCCTTTATTAAATTGCAGAAAAGGTATTGTCACACAAACACAATAAGCTTTTGAACATGGATATCACACGGCAATTTCTAGGCTGATAAATTTTAACAACCCTCCTGGCTTTGATTTAACAGAAATGTTTAAACCACCATTAAAAAAATACCAGCTTTGAAAAGGAGGTAGTCAAAGGTGTCAAGACAATATTGCTATTGCAATGAAAAGCCTGAACCCCGATTGGCTTTTTAATTATTCAAGAAATAATTAGTACAGGTATTGCATTAAACACAGTAGAAGAGCCGAGATGACTCATTCAGTTACACGCTATTAACATTTTGACTGAATCCCACATTAATTATTTTATGGCAGTGGTGCTTGAGACTTTGCAATAGTGGTTATACCTCAATGATTTTTAACAACGCCTTCACTTCAAACATGTGATTAATTGAATCCACGAGACAAAACTATACAAGTGAGTTGTATACAAAACTATACACACTGAGAATTGAACTTTCTAATTTTACTATTGATATAGAACATTGACTCAAATGGAGATCAGGATTTTTGGGATTAATATTCTTCCAGGAGGTTGATATGCTCTCAATCAATGATGATTGCCTTCTGCACGTAAGGGTTCTCAGATGTGAAACTGTGGAATGTTATGTAATACCTCAAACATTTCTTGGTACATTGCATAAGTGTGACAAAAAAATTCATGGATTCTCAGTCCTTCAGCAGTACTACTTTGCTCAATAGTATTTAATAAATTGGTGACAAAAATCAGGGGCTGTATTCTCCGATTCTGAGGCTATGTCCTCACACCGGCAAGAGAACAGTGGCAGAACAAATGGCGTCAAACAGCCACCGATTCCCCGTTTTGTTGGGGGCTAGCATGCCGGCAGCGTAGAGCACCTGGTTCTAGCTGCCGATATGGCCTGGAGAATTCCCAGGTCCGTGGCCGCGCAAGTACATGGCGGCAGCCTGGAGCGGCCGCGGCGTGTTACATGGTGGAGGCTGCTCGTGGACCCGGCCTGCAAAATAGTGCCCCCCCCTTTGGCCGGCTTGCGCGCCCGGACAACTCCCCACACAGTGCCCCCAGCCCCTAATAAAGTACCACCCTGCCCATGGATTGGCCCTCCCTCGACTGTGGCGACGCTGGACTGAGTCCTCAGCTGCTACGCTGAGTTCACGACGCATGATAGCGCACGCGACCGATGCTGTCGGGAACTCAGCCGACGGGGACGGAGCATCGGGGGACGGGCCTCAGGCAATGTCATGAGGTCGTCAATACGTGGTGCGGCATACTTGCAGAGAGCGCCGCTTTGGAGGGGGTGGAGCATCGCAAAAGCGGCGCCACCCCCGATTTGGTTGGGAGCTGTGATTCTCCAGCCAATTGCCGAACGCGATTTTGGTGCCGGCGACTGGAGAATCTCGCCCCAGACTTGGACACAACAGTTACATTAATATGACCTCATTTTAAAGTAAAGGTTTATTTTCATTGTTTCTATTATTATTTTCTACTAAAAATGGTAGGTGGTATGTCCTCCGTGTCACACACGGGGTGGAATTCTCACACGCCCCATCCGGTGGGTTCAATGATGGGTGGGGGGGGAGGGGTAGAAGTTAGTGGGAGGCCCAAAAGGTGATTTTACACTAGCATGAATTTACAGTGGGATCTGCAGCTGGTACCTACTGTGGCGGAATGGAAAATCCGCTAGGTGCTGGCGCAAAACTCATTTGCATACGGTACCACAGTGTGTAGCACTGTTGCTCCACAGCGCCAGGGTCACAGTTTCGATTCCCATCTTGGGTCACTGTCTGCGCAGAGTCTGTACTTTCTCCCCCTGTCTGTGTGGGTTTCCTCTGGGTGCTCCGGTTTCCTCCCACAGTTGCGAAAAATGTGCTTGTTAGGTGAATTGGACATTCTGAATTCTGCCTCTGTGTCCCCGAACAGGTGCTGGAATGTGGCGACTGGGGGCTTTTCACAGTAACTTCATTGCAGTGTTAATGTAAGCCTACTTGTGACAATAAAGATCATTATCATTATTATTAATGAGAAGTTATTTTTCCAGGGTCACTGGAATATCTTCCCTTAAGGCAATGATGCAATGTAAGGGGCTTCATTGTTTTGCAAACGACTTTAAAAAAAGCTTTCACTGATAGAAGCTTTTATGCAAGTTAAGCTTGACTTTCACACCAGAAAGAAAGCCAAGAACTGGGAATTTTGAAAAAAAAGTTTGACTACAACTGAGCACAGTACATGCATTGGTATAGCATTCCTCCTCTGTGAGAAATCTCACAGCACTCTATAGCAAGGAGAAAACTAATGCAATACAAAAGGAAAAATTAAGATGGGGAAATCGAGGGTATGGTTGAAGATTGAGGGGTTTGAGCGAAGGCATGGGGAACTGAATGGAGAATTTCCGGTTTCCTCCCACAAGTCCCGAAAGACGTGCTGGTAGGTAATTTGGACATTCTGAATTCTCCCTCCGTGTACCCAAACAGGTGCCGCAATATGGCGACTATGGGCTTTTCACAGTAACCTCACTGCAGTGTTAATGTAAGCTGACTTGTGACAATAAAAATTATTATTATTAAATTCCCAAGAGCAGGAGCAACACCAACAGAAGAGCAGAGGGAATGAGGGGTAAAGAGAAATTTGACACAGGTGTTGGAAAGCAGGGGGATAGACCTCAGGATGAAAGGCAAAAGAAGTTGGAGTTGTCTGAGACCATGGGGATATTTTAAAAACTGTTGAAATCAGCTGCTGGGGAATGGCAGACCAGAGGTGTTTGGGAAGGGGGGGTTGGGGGTGATGTTATGGGCCAGGTTTAGAGAACCCCAAAGTGTATCATGGAGTTCACCTGACCCACAACTTTTAATAGATTGTGGTCTGGGGAGCACATGGCCCACTCTACAGGTGTGGTACTTCAGAAAAGGAAAAGTATTTTTTAAAGCAAAACAATGTTTATTCATGAACTCAAGTAAACCTTTTTAAAACCTACAGTGAACATCTTAGCAACCATTAATTCAAATACAACCTCCAAAGACTACAACACTAAGTAAACCTTTAAGCTTTCCTTTTTAACATCCATACGACTTAAAAGGAAAGTAAAACGCTGACAGACAGCCCAGTTCCACCCACACTCTGACATCACGGAGGTATTAAAGGTACATTTCTTAAACACCCATTTCTTAAAGGTACTCTCACCACAGATATTTATATACATACCCATTTATAAACACCCATTTCTTAAAGGTACTCTCACATGACACCTTCCCCCCCCCCCAAAAAAAACCCATCAACTTCAAGATGGTTTCATTTTTCACCTTTTCACTATCCTTTAAGAAATGCACACAGTAAATATACTTTTTTGTTTCAAAAAAACTACACACGCAAACAGGTACAATAATATAGTCCATTTTTGTTCTCCTTCCTCCAACTGAAATCCATCTCGGTTGACAGTCTCGTTGAACAAGAAGGTCTCTGCACGATTTCTCTACGCCTCGGCATTTCTCTTTAACGTCAGATACTTTAGTTCAATCTGATCACAGAGTCCCTTGTAATTCTCCAACACATGAGCATTGGTTATCACACTTTCAGGCCATCAAACGCCTGTTGAAAGTCCGCTGTCCACTGAAATTTTTGACGTTTCTTCAGCAAGTCCATCAGTGGAGCAATCACGCTATAAAACCTTTGCACAAATGTTCGATCAAATCCACTCATGCCAAGAAATCGCATTATTTCCCTTCGTCTTGAGGGTATCAGAAACTCCTCAAGGAAAGTGATTTGGGCTTTTCCAAATTCACTTTTGGCTAGGTTTATCACCAAACCCGCCTCCTGAAGTCGCTTGAATAACTCCATCAGATGTTTTAAATGTTCTTTCCATGTCTGGCTGAAAATTACCAGATCGGCGATGTGTACCGCATAATTGGGTAATCCTGAAACAACTTTGTTAGTTAACCGTTTAAATGTGGCTGGGGCATTTTTCATGCCAAATGGCATAACTTTGAATTGGTATAGACCATCTGGAGTCACAAAAGCTGAAATCTCCTTCGCCCTTTCAGATAAAGGTACCTGCCAGTAACCTTTAAGTAAATCCAGTTTGGAAATAAAAGCTGATTGTCCCACTTTCTCAATGCAATCCTCCAAACGTGGGATAGGATAAGAGTCCGTTCTTGTAACTGCATTAACCTTTTCTATAGTCCACACACAACCGTTGGGTACCATCTGGTATAGTTACCATCACTATGGGTGAGTTCCATTGGCTGTAACCCACTTCAATTATGCCATTTTTAAGCATACTCTCAATCTCTTTGTTAACCTGTGCCAATTTTAAAGGGTTAAGTCTGTATGGATGTTGTTTGATTGGAACAGCATTTCCCACATCTACATCATGTATAGCCATT
Organism: Scyliorhinus torazame; assembly: GCF_047496885.1. Lineage (NCBI taxonomy): Eukaryota > Metazoa > Chordata > Chondrichthyes > Carcharhiniformes > Scyliorhinidae > Scyliorhinus > Scyliorhinus torazame. Next base: position 62,850,038 of record NC_092707.1, read on the forward strand.
TTAGTATTTCCCAATTTATCTCCACAAACATGCCCATGTGATATCAATAACTCTTTCAGGTCAGTCTTTTTCCTCTGGAAGGTAACTGAACAATTTATCCCAATTTTTAAGAACATCCTCGTTTTCCAATTGAATTTGAGGTATGTCAAATTCACAGTCATCTGGATTTGGTTAATCACTTTTGAGTTCCTCCTCCTTTTTCTCTCCTTCCCTTTCAAAGTACCTTTTATGCATATTCACATGACACACTCGGTGAGTTTTCCTTCTATCTGGTGTTTTTACCACATAATTCACCTCACTCTGATAAGGTCCACAAAACCTAGCTTTTAAAGGCTCACCTACCACTGGTAACAACACTAAAACTTTATCTCCACTGGCAAAACTACGAACTTTGGATTTTTTGTCCGCTACCAGTTTCATCACATTAGGTGCATCCCTAATTGCAAACAGTACAAATGGAATTCCTTTATCCCAATCCTCTGGATAATCTTGCCAATAAGCCCTCAACATTGTCTTTAATGTCTGATACCACCTTTCTAACGCTCCCTGCGATTCTGGATGGTACACAGTTGATTTAAATTGTTTTATTCCGAAGCTATCCATAACTTCTTTGAATATCCTGGAGGTAAAATTTGATCCTTGATCCGATTGTATTTCTGTGGATAGTCCATATCGAGTAAATAATTCAAGTAAGTCTCCACAATCTTTTTAGCTGTAAAATTATGTACTGGAATGGCCTCTGGAAACCTAGTAGACACATCCATTATAGTCAAAAGATATTGATTCCCACTTTTTGATTTAGGAAGCGGTCCTATGCAATCAATTAGGACCCTTGTAAAAGATTCCTCAAATGCTGGAATGGGTATTAAGGGCGCTGGTTTTATCACTGCTTGAGGTTTCCCTATCACTTGACATGTGTGACATGATTGACAAAAGTTAACTACATCTTTATGTAGTTCAGGACAATTACAAATGTTTATGCATTTTAGCTTGAGTTTTCCTTATTCCCAAATGACCTCCCACTGGTACCTCATGTGCAACTCGCAACACCTCCTTTCTATACCCTACCGCCAATACTAATTGATGAACTTCTGCCCACTTTTCATCCGCCTGCATATGTAAAGCACGGTAGCCTTGTGGATAGCACAATTGCTTCACAGCTCCAGGGTCCCAGGTTCGATTCTGGCTTGGGTCACTGTCTGTGCGGAGTCTGCACATCCTCCCCGTGTGTGCGTGGGTTTCCTCCGGGTGCTCCGGTTTCCTCCCACAGTCCAAAGATGTGCGGGTTAGGTGGATTGGCCATGATAAATTGCCCTTAGTGTCCAAAATTGCCCTTAGTGTTGGGTGGGGTTAGTGGGTTATGGGGATAGGGTAGCGGTGTTGACCTTGGGTATGGTGCTCTTTCCAAGAGCCGGTGCAGACTCGATGGGCCGAATGGCCTCCTTCTGCTCTGTAAATTCTATGATAAAGGTCTCCATTTTCTCATCAAGACATTACTTTTATAGTAATAACACTCTGGTATACACTCAGATCCCTCTTCCGTATATGCTTTCTGATACATCCGTTTTATTTCTATATCTTTCTGTTGTAACTCCGTCAATTTTCCTGAACTAAAAATATCCGCCTCATCCTCCACCTGTTCTTGTTCTTTTTCAACCACCTGATAAAAATCATTTCTGATAATTGCACTTCAACTTCATCTCCACTCTTTGATTTCTCCTCTTGTCTTAACCTGTGACTTTGCGACCTTGTTACTACACAATCTGGAATAATCCCAGGATATTTGTCCTTCAACACTTCAATTGTCTGATTTTCCACTGGCTTATCAACCACAGTAGGCTTCACTTCCACCTGCAATCCAGCTATATCATTACCCAAGATAAATTGTATTCTGGATAAGATAGTTTCTCTATTACTCCTACTACCACTTCACCACTCTTCACTGGACTTTCCAACCTTACCTTATATAATTGAACACTACTCCTCTCACCCTGAATTCGACATAGTATCACCTTTTCTGGCAACATTCTTCCCAGACTACATAACTCCTCATCTCTTACCATTAAAGGTTGACTAGCTCCCGTATCTCTTAAAATTGTGACTTCTTTACCTGCTCCTCCTGATATACATGAATAAAATTTACCCACACAAGTAAATTCTTTAAATAGATCTGGCACCTTCTTATCAATCACCTCTTGATCATGGTTTTTCAATCTTTTGCACCTCCTTCGCTTCACTTGGGCTTTCCTTTACCACTTTAACAAACCCCACTGTCTTATCCTGTTTTATCACATCAGCCTTCCCAGTGCTTTTCTTCAACCACCAACACTGTGACTTTACATGGCCTAGTTTATTACAGTGAAAACATTTGAAACTTTTCATTTCTTTTCACCCTGCTGGATTTCTTTTTTAATCTGAGGTACACTCTCCTTATTATCTCCCATCAGACCACTTTTACCTTTACCACTTGAGTATTTCTCATGTCCTCAGTTTCTACCCCTCACAGGCTGAAACTGATGTCGGAAACCAAGCTTTGCTTTATGAACTAATTCGTAATCATCTGCCATTTCTGCTGCTAACCTTGCAGTTTTAACCCTCTGCTCTTCCACATGAATTCTCACTACATCAGGAATTGAATTTTTAAACTCCTCCAAAAGTATAATTTCTCTGAGAGCTTCATACCTTTGGTCTATTTTCAAAGCCCTTATCCACCAATCAAAATTACTCTGTTTGATCCTTTCAAACTCCATGTATGTTTGACCAAATTCTTTCCTTAAATTTCTAAACCTTTGTCTGTAGGCTTCAGGCACTAGTTCATATGCACCTAAGATGGATTTTTTCACCTCCTCATACGTCCCAGATACCTCCTCCATAGTGGAGGAGGGAGGGGCGGCACGGTAGCATAGTTAGCACAACTGCATCACAGCTCCAGGGTCCCAGGTTCGATTCCCGGCTTGGGTCACTGTATGTGCGGAGTCTGTATGTTCTGCGTGGGTTTCCTCCTGGTGCTCCAGTTTCCTCCCACAGTCCAAAGATGTGCAGGTTAGGTGGATTGGCCATGCTAAATTGCCCTTAGTGTCCAAAAGGGTTAGATGGGGTTACTAGGTTACGGGATAGGGTGAAGCAGTGGGCTTAGGTAGGATGCCCTTTCCAAGGGCCGGTGCAGACTCGATGGGCCGAATGGCCTCCTTCTGCACTGTAAATTCTGATTCTATGATTCTATGACTTGTGACAATAAAAGATTATTATTGTTATTATTATTAAGCTCTGTTCGATGTACAACACTAGGGCTAAGAGGGTTAAGTTATGAGGACAGGTTGCATAAACATGGCTTGCACTCCTTTGAGTACGGGGGATTAAGAGACAAGTTGATTGAGGTGTTTAAAACGTTGAAAGGATTAGATAACATAGAATTCCTTTGGTGCGGGGAATCAAAAACAAGTGCACACAGCTAGGTCATTCAGGGCAAAGACAGGAATCGTTCTCTCAAAGTAAAGATCATTTGAAAATGTCTGCAACAAAAGTTTATGGATTCCAGCATCAGAGATCCCAAGAGCCTTCAGGTTGCCTTTCAGAAAGAATACATCACACTGATTCTGCTGATAAATCTTCCACATTTGTTTCAGGATTTGCAGGGCAAAGGGAACAACAGACATTTCAGTCCTGCATTCGAAATGTTTCTGGATCAGGCTTCACAGATAACTCAATATTCTTGTGCCTGAGACACCCTGGGCCAACCACAAAAATCGTGAGCTTTTTATATCAAAGGTATGTCACAAATATAACCAAATAAACTTTTATATGTGCTGCAAACACTATTATCACAGAGGATTCGGGTTTCTCTGGTGAGTCAGTTAGTTCAGATAGAGTGACAAGTAGACACACATGCCAGAAGGCCCCAGCTTCATTTGCTGCTCTGTATGGAGTTAGCTGAGCTGAAGCAGCAGCTGCATTGATAGAAATGACCACAATGTCCTGCAAAATTGAGAAAATCAACTTGATTTTCAATTCCTTAGTCCTATCCAATAATGCCTATTCCAGATGACATGTGAGTGCACAACAGATTATTAATTTGGAATACTTTCCCCACTGATAGATTACCCACACACACTGCAGATGTGTATGTCAATGAAAAATGGCCTCATCTCACCACCTATCTCAATCGCTCCACTGATCCAAAATGGCAGATTTTATGGGCTGGATTCTTCATCCCGTGACGCCCGAAGTGCGTTTCCCGATGAGACAGAGAATCAGGCGTTGGAGGAAAATCTGGATCGTCGCCAAGCAATGATCCAAACGTGATGCTCCGACTTGCCCGACACCGGGATCGAGGTTCATGACCGTGTGCCGGGGGAGGATCACAGACTGAGCCATGCCTTAGACATCACCATTCAAGGCACTGACGTCGAGGCCCAGACTTTCCACTACAATCGGCACACTAGCAATGTCGGTCTCGGAGTCATGTGTTGCCAGCGCCATTTACTGCGCCCATAGCCTTTGGGACCCCTCCAATCGGCTATGCACTTGCCAGGGTGTCGCTGACTTCCCCTCCTGAATCACACAGAAGTGCCTTAGCATTTGCATCTGTTCAGGGACAATCTTGCCCAGTCGACATCTGACTGGGACTCAGATGATTCCTGGGATCCAGCAGACCTCCAATTGCTGACTCCCTTGGATGTTCCTGCCTCCACCTGATGTGCAGCAGCATCTGTGAAATGCTCACCAGATTGTGCCCTAGAGGCCTGTCCACGTGTCACCCACCAAGGTTTTTGTCTCTGCACTCGTGGAAGGTGGGGATGACAGCTGAATTGCCTCGATTATGGTTTCCATGGAGCTCTCCTCCAAGGTGTTCACTTGGGTGGCAGGCGCAGGGGAGTGGGGGGGCACCCTGGATATCCCAGCCCCATCAGGTGGAGATCCTGCGAGAGAAGGGACATGTGGTCAGCGAGAGGGAAGTATCATTTTGTCTGACATTAACAACTCATCTGAGGCAGGCCATCTGAGTAAAGGGGCAGTGGATCCTCACCTCTGCGGTGCGTAGGTCAACCTCTCTGTCCATGACTATTCTCTCCTTGGTCAACTCTGCGATCTCCAGGGTCAGATCCTCATAATGGGTGAGGACTCTGATATCTGAAACTCCACCGCCGGTCTAGGCCCTCTCACGCCTATTATGGGCTAGCTTCTCCTGTGGGGTCAGAGAGAGGACATTGTGAGCCATGAACTTGGTGCATCGGGTGGGGGGGGGTCTATGGCAAGTGACATCTGTGGGCACCTTACCTTGACATGGAGCGGTAGTGCTGATGGGTGCCAGTGTGTTGCTGGGGCACAAGTGAAGTGACCGGATTGGAGAGAGTAGGAGGTGCCAGCCGCTGACTTGTTGGGCGACGGATTCGGAGGTCTGGAGGTGGTAGCTGGAACTGATGCCAGAGGGCGGGTTGTTAACTTACCCTTGCGGCTTGGTGGAGATTGTTGGTCTCCTTTCTGCACTGTACAGCGGTCCTCCTGGTCACGCTACCTGACCTGACGGCCGCTGCTTCTGCCTCCCAGGTGGCATTGGTAACCATGCTGCTCATCGTCCGACTCCCTTGAGGGAACAGATTGTCCCATCTTGCATCCACGACGTCCACAAGCCTGGCCCGGTTGGCATCACCGAAGCATAGAACAGGTCTGCGTGGTGCAATGCTTGTGCGCTGGCTGGAAGTGAGTTGTAAGGGAGCTTGTTAGTGGGGAGCTGCCTGGCATGAGTCTGGCTAATCAGCTGGCGAGACAGCCAGTACTGGCCTGAGGCACGTGGGTGCTCATTTTCGGCACTAAGTTCCGCTAAATACAGGTTGCGGTCTCGCCGGCGCAGCCATTGGAAAACACCCAATCCCGAAATTACACTGAACTGTTTCCGTTAAATTGCACCCTAGGTAATCACGGTCCCGACAGTATCAGTTTTCTTGTGTAATGTAGATTCTTTAATATTATTCTCAATTAATTAGTGACATTTAAAGGGATTTACATTCGATACAAGCATTTAATTATTTCACTTATGAAATAATCCTTTCAAGTGAGTGTGTTAACCCTTGTACTTGTATTTTTAATTAAATGTAATTTACTGTCTATGTACATCTCAGCCTGTTTTAGAAATATCAGCCATTGATTTAGAGACTTATTAACATATTGATGAATATGTTGCTGCTGAACTATTATTTTTAGCTACATAATGTTTTGAGAAGAAATAACTTGAAGGTCAGTTGATCGGGGAAGCCTCTATTAGTTGTGCAATGTTCCTGGCATTGAGGTTTCTACAGTGCCTGTAAAATGCCCCATTGGGGCAGCCTCCAGTCATATTGTCAGGATCTTGCAGGCACCTATATCAGACACAAGTGCTTTAGTTTGCTTTCTTAAAAGATTGACAGCAAGTATATGCAACAGTTAGACAGACACAGAGACAAAGAAGGGCAGAAAATGAGAATTCAAGATAGAGACTGTGCAGGAAGTACTTTGCCAAAACAGCAGTAAGAAATTCACTGCCTCTGTTTCATTACTCCTGCATTGTTACAAAGGTTTCTCAGGCTTTGTCCATTGCTAACTTTGCCAAGTCATGACCTGTCAGTTCTTCACCCCTGCAGGTAGAAATTCTAAAGTCGAGTTAACTTTTATTACCCTGATGACCTCCAGCTCTACATCAGGACCACATGTCTCGATTCCAGCACTATTGCTAAATGATCAAACTGTATATCTGAAATCCAGTGAGCAGAAATCTCCTCCAATTACATTTCGGGAATACTGAAGTGCCCGTTCCAAACTCCATTCCCTGGCCACTGACCCAATCTAGACGAGCTGGCAATCTTTTCAGAAAGCAAACTAAATCGGTTGTGTCAGATACAGGTATCCATGAGATCCTGACAATCTGTCTGGAAGCTACCTCCCTTAGGAGGGACTCCCTCCCTCTCCCTGGCAATAGTCAGAGATTGAGCCAGTCTATTCACAATCTCGGTGTCACATTTGATCCCAAGATGTGTTTCCAAGCTCATATTCATGCTATCACTTTCACCGTCTATATCCACTGCCTCAACGTTGCCTGACTTCACACCTATGTTGGCTCATCTGCTGCTGAAGCCCTCATTCATGCCTTTGTTACCTCGAGGAAAATATTCCTGTGGCATGTTTTGTGGAGATGGCCAGCCATTGGGCAGCAGTAGGACCTTCTAGATGCCATTCCAATACATTCCTAGCTGCTCTCTCACATTTTAGCATCAATAAACTTGAGGCCATCCAGAACTCTGCTGTCCATGTCCTAACTCGCACCACGTTCTGTTCAACTATCATCCCTGTGCTTCCTGACCAACATTTTCAGTTACTGGTAAAGCTGTGCCTTGATTTTAAAATTTTCACCCTTTTTTTAAATCCCTCCATTGCCTCACTCCTCCTTATCTCTAAACTCCTCCAGTTCCACAAACCTTGGAGATAGTTGTGCTCCTCTAATTCTAGCCTCTTGTGCACACCCAATTTTAATTGCTCCACCATCTTTTATGTTTACTTACAGGTCTGGAGATCCTCCGTCATCCATGGGCAAACCCACATGACCCGATATGACTCGACCCGGTAGGACTCATCCAGCGACCCAACCCTGACTTCGTCCTGGAAGCGGAAGACGCCCGATGCAAAGGCCCAAACCCGGCCTCACGTAGAAATCGACCTGGCTCCCGGAGCACCCGGCCCGGCCTACGAAGCTCCCCTGGCTCCCAAAGCGTCCGACCCGGCTCCCCAATGAACTCAATGCCTTTTATGCTAGTTTAGCAGGAAGTCAACAAACTGTTGTCAACTGCCCCAGCAACCTCGGACACACACATACCCACCGTCACAGCTTCAGAAGTCAGATCGGCCTTCTTGAAAGTGAACCCATGGAAAGCAACGGGTCCTGCGGAATCCCTGGTCATTGCGGACCAACTGGTGGGTGCGTTTGTGGACATCTTCAACCTCACCCTGCTCCATTCTGAGGTTCCCACTTGCTTCAAGAAGACCACCATCATACCGGTGCCAAAAAAGAACCAGGCTACCTGCCACAATGACTACCATCCGTGGCCCTGATTTAAGTCGTAATGAAGTGTTTCGAGAGGTTAGTCATGAGGCACATCAACTCCAAACTTTCAGAACGCCTTGATCCACTGCAATTCGCCTATCTCCACAGCCGGTCCACAGCAGATGCCATCTCCCTGGCTCTACAGTCATCCCTGGAGCCATCTCGACAACAAGGACTCCTACGTCAGACTCCTATTCATTAACTACAGCTCCACCTTCAACAACATAATCCCAGCCAAGCTCATATCAAAGCTCCAAAACCTAGGACTTTAGGCTCCTCACTCTGTAACTGGATCCTCGACTTTCTGACCCACAGACCACAATCAGTAAGGATAAACAACGACACCTCCCCCATCATAGTCCTCAATATCGGGCCCTGCAAGGCTGCGTATTTAGCCCACTACTATACCTCATATACACATACGACAGTGTGGCAAAATCTGGCTCCAACTCCATCTATAGGATTGCTAATGATATACCCGTAGTGGGTCAGATCTCAAACAACGATGAGTCAGAATACAGGAGGAAGATAAAGAACCTAGTGGAGTGGTGCAACAACAACAATCTCTCCCTCAATGTCAGCAAAACTAAGGAGCTGAGCATTGACGTCAGGAAGCAAAGTGTCGTACATACCCGTGTCTGCATTAATGGTACCAAGGTGGAGATGGTTGACAGCTTCAAATTCCTAGGTGCACACATCACCAACAACCTGTCCTGGTCCACCCACGTCGACGCTACCACCAAGAAAGCACAACAGTGCCAAGACTTCCTCAGGAAACTAAGGAAATTAGAGCCCACATTGAATCTTGCCAATTTTTACACATGCACCATAAAAAGCATCCTATCTGGCTGCATCACAGCCTGGTATGGCAACTGCTCGGCCCAAGACCACAAGAAAATACAGAGAGTTGTGAAAACAGCCCAGTCCATCACACGAACCTGCCTCCCATGCATTTACTCTGTCTACACCTCCCAATGCCTTGGGAAAGCAGACAGCAAAATCAAATACCCCTCCCACTCGGGTTATTCTCTCTTCCTACCTCTTCCATCCGGCAGGAGATACAAAAGTCTGAGAACACACACTAACAGGTTCAAAAACAGCTCCTTTCCCACTATTACCAGACTCCTGAACGACCCTCTTATGGACTGAACTGATCTCTTCACACATCTTCTCTACTGAGTAGTACTACACTCCGTATGCTTCACCCGATGACTGTGTCTATGTATTTACATTGTGTATTTATGTATGTGATGTACCGTCAATTACCGCGAGACGAGATTGGTGAAACAATCGAGGCTTTATGCACAAGATGTTGTGCCTCCTGCAGCTGGAACCAGAATGGGAGCAGCGCAGGAGAGCATACACTTTTATACGCCGCCTGCTGGGAGGAGCCAGCAGCCTGGGATTTACCGTTGTACCTGTATACAGTATCAGTACCATAATACATGCAATGTGTTACTAGTGGTGTTTACCACATTCACCCCCTGTTTAAAAAAGAGTCCGACGGGGATGAAGAAAAACATTACAGATTGAATCTGTCGGGGGCTCCGACCCTTCGACGCGATTGCCTCAGTCCTGGTGGTGATGTGGGCGCCGACGTGGTCACCTGCGACTCCAGGAGCGTGTTGTCCTCTTCTTCGGCACCCCTTAGTGGATCCAGTGAGGGGACGGATCCTGCTGGGGTGGGGGCTACGAGAAGGTTCACTGGTGGGAGGGTGGGTGGCGTAGGGGTGAATGAGGCAACTGGGGGGGGGGGGGGGGAAGGAACGGTATCAGGTCAGGGGTTGTGGGTAGGGACCCAGCGGGTGCCAGGTCCCGGAGGGAGACTGTGTCCTGTCGCCCGTCGGGGTGTGCCACATAGGCGTACTGTGGGTTTGCATGGAGGAGTTTGACTTTCTCAACCAAGGGATCCGATTTGTGGCTCTGCACATGCTTCCGGAGGAGGACGGGTCCAGGAACTGTCAGCCATGTTGGGAGCGAGACCCTGGAGGTGGACTTCCTAGGGAAGGCAAATATACGCTCGTGAGGGGTCTTATTAGTAGCGGTGCACAGGATCGACCGGATGGAGTGGAGCACTTGGGTAGGACCTCTTGCCAGCGGGAGACCGGGAGATTTCTAGACCGAAGGGTCAGCAGGACGGCCTTCCAGTCCGTCCCGTTCTCCCTCTCCACCTGCCCGTTTCCCCAGGGGTCGTCCTGCTCGAGACGATGCCCTTGTTGAGCTGGAACTGACGCAGCTCATCACTCATGAAGGAGGATCCCCGATCGCTGTGGATGTAGGTGGGGAAACCGAACAGAGTGAAGATGCTGTGCAGGGCTTTGATGACCGTGGCAGAAGTCATGTCAGGGCATGGGATGGCGAAAGGGAACCGGGAGTACTCATCAATGATGTTGAGGAAGTACACGTTGCGGTCGGTGGAGGGGAGGGGCCCTTTGAAGTCCATGCTGAGGCGCTCAAAGGGGTGGGAGGCCTTCACCAGGTGCGCTCTATCTGGCTGGTAGAAGTGCGGCTTGCAATCTGCACAGACTTGGCAGTCTCTGGTTACGGTCCTGACCTCCTCAATGGAGTAGGGCAGGTTGCGGGCCTTGACAAAATGGAAGAACCGGGTGACCCCCGGGTGGCAGAGGTCATAGTGGAGAGCTCAGAGTCAGTCCACTTGTGCGCTGGCACATGTACCGCGGGATGGGGCATCATGGGGCTCATTGAGCTTCCCCGGGCGATACACGATCTCATAGTTATAGGTGGAGAGCTCGATCCTCCACCTCAAGATCTTGTCATTTTTAATCTTGCCCCGCTGCATATTGTTAAACATGAAGGCAACCGACCGTTGATCAGTGAGGAGAGTGAATCTCCTGTCGGCCAGGTAATGCCTCCAATGTCGCACAGCTTCCACAATGGCTTGGGCCTCCTTTTTGACAGAGGAGTACCGAACATCGGAGGCATGGAGGGAAAACAAAGCTACGGGTCTGCCCGCCTGGTTGAGGGTGGCGGCCAGAGCTACGTCTGATGCATCGCTCTCCACCTGAAAGGGGAGGGTCTCGTCGACTGCGTGCATCGTGGTCTTGGCGATGTCCGCCTGGTTGTGGTTGAAGGTCTGGAGGGCCTCAGACGTCAGGGGAAAAACTGTGGACTTGATGAGTGGGCGGGCCTTGTCCGCATAATTCGGGACCCACTGGGCGTAATATGAGAAAAACCCCAGGCATCGTTTCGAGGCCTTGGAGCAGTGGGGGAGAGGGCGTTCCAGGAGGGGGCGCATGCGGTCGGGGCCGGGCCCTAGGACTCCATTTTCCGCTACGTAGCCAAGGATGGCTAAGCGGTTGGGGCGGAACACACATTTCTCCTTATTGTACGTGAGGTTAAGGAGTTTGGCGATATGGAGGAATTTTTGGAGGTTCTCGTCGAGGTCCTGCTGATCATGGCTGCAGATGGTGACGTTATCTAGGTACGAGAAGGTGGCCCGCAGCCCGTACTGGTCAACCATTCGGTCCATCTCTTGCTGGAAGACCGAGACCCCATTGGTGATGGCAAAGGGAACTCTAAGGAAGTGATAGAGGCGGCCATCTGCTTCGAACGCAGTGTATTGGCGGTCCTCTGGGCGGATGGGGAGCTGGTGGTAGGCGAACTTCAAGTCAACTGTGGAGTTCTGCGCAATCTGATTGACCATGTCAGATATGCATGGGAGGGGGTACACGTCGAGCTGCGTGTACTGATTGATGGTCTGGCTGTAATCAATGACCATCCTGTGCTTCTCCCCAGTCTTCACTACCACCACTTGAGCTCTCCAGGGGCTGTTGCTGGCTTCAATGATCCCCTCCCGCAGAAGCCGTTGGACCTCCACCTGATGAAGGTCCTGTCCTGGGCACTGTACCGTCTGCTCCTCGTAGCGATGGGCTGGCAGTTCGGGGTGAGGTTTGCAAACAGTGAAGGTGGATCGACCTCAAGGGTCATGAGGCCGCAGACGGTGAGGGGGGGCAGTGGTCCACCGAATTTCAAAGTAAGGCTTTGGAGGTGGCATTGAAAATCAAGACCTAGTAACAGGGCAGCGCAGAGATGGGGGAAGACGTAGAGCCTCAAGTTGCTGAACTCTACGCCCTGAACGGTGAGGGTCGTGACACAGTACCCCCGGATTTCGACGGAATGGGATCCGGAGGCCAGGGAGATTTTCTGGGCGACGGGGAATACCGTAGCAGGGTGGATGAAACTCTCTGTGCTCCCGGAGTCAAAGAGGCAGGTCGTCTCGTGCCCGTTGATCTTCACCGTCGGTCGCGTGGTTGCGGAGCCGAGACTGATCCAGGGTGATGAGGCGAGCTGCGGAAGATGTAGGGAATGTGGTGATGTGCATCAATGTAAATGCATGTAGGCTAGCTCGACACTAGAGGGAGCACCAGAAACATCACACACACACTCAACCAATAGATCAGTTAGATAGGAGACGACCAATGGACATTCAGGATACACACGGAGGTGACATGACCACGGGGGGGCATTACACCAACCCATATATAAAGGACACCACACACATGATCTGCCTCTTTCCAGTGGAGACAGTCAGTGAGTACAGACATAGGGTTGATTCAATATTACACCCACCACGTGGATTGCAGCAACTGGTTAGTCAGTCTGGGTAGCTATAGTTGGATTAGCAGTAGTGTCAAACCCGAGTAATAGAAGTGTAAATAGTTTAATAAACGTGTTGAAGTTATCTCCACGTCTGAACCTTCCTTTCTCAAGTGCACCACAAGGAAGCTGCTTATGTTACACCTACAACATAACAAATCAGGGAGGTCCCGGGCTGATCAGCGGTGGCGGAGGTATCAGTGGGCAGCAAACGGCCAGATGAGCAGAGGTCTTGAGCGCGGTCCAAAATGGCGCCGAAGATGGCGGCGCCCACGGGGCGCACATGGTGGGAGGCATCAAAGATGGCAGCGCCCAGGGGCCGCACGTGGCTTGTGGTGTAGAAGATGGCGTCACCCCTGGATCACACGTGGGGGGGTGTAGCAATGCCGGGCCTGGAAACAGCGGCGACCGTCCGGGCCTGGCAAACGGAAACAAAGTGGCCCTTCTTCCCGCACCCGTTGCAGGGCGCGCTCCGCGCTGGCAGCGCTGCCTGGGATGTTTGCTCCGGCCACAAAAATAACACTTGGGCCCTCCGAGGTTGGCTGGCTGCCGCCCGCCGCAGGCTTGCGGTGAGCTCAAGTCGGCAACTGGTGGGGCCCAGGATGCCCACGAGGGTGCCGCGCGGTCGGAGTTGTAGGCACTCCAGATTACAGGAGGCCACTTCTAGTGAGTTAGCAAGCTGCCTAGTCTCTGCAAGATCGAGCGGACCCCATTCCAATAGTCGCTGGCGAACGTACATAGACTTCATGCCCGTTTAATAAGTGTCTCTGATTAATAGTTCGGTGTGTTGCACTGCCGAAGCTGCCTGGCAGTCACAGTTCCTGCCGAATATCTGCAGGGTCCGCAGCGTCTCCCCCGGGAGTTGCCGCCTTGTGGCCGGGAGTTGCCGTCTCGTGGCCAGGAGGTGCCTGGCGTACACTTGATTCACTGACTTAATGTAATGTCCCTTTAGTAACATCATCGCTTCTGTGTAGGTGGGCGCATCCCGGATGAGGGGAAAAATTTCAGGGCTCACCCATGAGTAGAGGACTTGGAGTTTCTGTGGGTCCGAGAGTTCTTCAGTGGCTGCTCTGAGGTAGCCTTCGAAGCAGGCTAGCCAGTGGTCGAAGGTGGACGTGGCGTTGCCTGTGTGTGGGCTCAGCTCCAGGCGATCAGGCTTGATTAAGATGTTCATCTTTTAAAATCTTGTGCAATAAATTGATGTACCGTCAATTACCATGAGACGAGAGTGGTGAAGCAATCGAGGCTTTATTGCACAAGATGTTGTGCCTCCTGCAGCTGGAACCAGAATGGGAGCAGCGCAGGAGAGCATACACTTTTATACACCGCCTGCTGGGCGGAGCCAGCAGGCAGGGATTTACCGTCGTACCTGTAAAACAGTATCAGTACCGTAATACATGCAATCTGTTACTAGTCTGTTTATCACAGTATGTCCTATGTTTTTTCATGTATGGAACAACCGGTCTGGACCATACTGAGAACAAACATTTCACTGTACCTTGGTACATGTGACAATAAATATAAAACTGCCTGGGCCCCAAGATCTAAAACTCCCTCCCTATGCCTCTTTGTCTGTCTACCTCACTTTCCAACTTTAAGAGACTTCTCGAATCATACCATTTTGCCCAAGTCTTTGGCCATCTGATCCCATATGTCCTCTGTGACTCAGTGCTACACTTGGTTTGAGAAAATTCCTGTGAAGCACCTTATTTGGTTAAAGATGCTACATAAATGTTAGGTGCTGTTGTTGTCATTCATTTGATCTCGAGCTGTTGTGGCATGAACATCTGCTTCACTTGTAGATGCTCTGCTGCAATTGTTCCAATCATCTATTCTCAGGAACCACCCACTGACAGTGTGTGGAGGAGTGAAAACCTCAGGCAATGAGACTGCCACAGAATAAATGAATCGTTACATCTCCCTGGATATCTATCACAGACATTTGTGATCACTTTCCAGTGTCGTAAATGTCTGAAAATTGAGGGGATGGAAATTCTTGCGATTGATGCAGGTTCCATGCTGATCTGAGAATGCCTTGACTGCCACATGTGCAGTGAATGACTCCTGTACCTGTGGAAAGCTAGCCATTGCAGCAAAAATGACAGCCCATAATTCTGACTGGCCTCATCTTTGGCATTAGGCCTTTGTGTGCAGGTGTAAAATTAGGCCATTCAGCCCATCGAGTCTGCTCCACCATTTGGCTGATATGTTTCTCATCCCCATTCTCCTGCCTTCTCCCCATAACCCCTGATTCTCTTATTAATAAAGAACCTATCTACCTCTGTCTTAAAGACTTTCAGTGATTTGGCATCCACAGCCTTCTGCGGCAAAGAGTTCCACAGATTCACCACCCTCTGGCTGAAGAAACTCTTCCTCATCTCGGTCCCTTCAGTCTGAAGCTGTGCCCTCAGGTTCTATCTATCCTACCAATGGAAACATCTTCTCCACGTCCACTCCATCTAAGCCTTTCAATATTCTGTAAGTTTCAATAGGATCCCGCCCCACCTCATCCTTCTAAACTCCATTGAGTACAGACCCAGAGTCCTCAACCACTCCTCATACGGCAATGTGAATGCTAGTGGTGGCCTTGGCAAACAAGGATTCGGTGACCTGGGAGATATACCTGTGGGCAGCAGATTGGGGGATCCCTGGAAGGAGGTGAAGAAACTCAGGGCTCTGGTGACCTTGACGACCACTGGCAATGTTTGCCACCTGGCCCTCCTGGAAAGAGGTCTCGCTCCTGCAGACTGCAGATATTAGCAATGACCGGCCAAGAAAGCCTGAGCCTCCTGAGGCACGGTTCCTCCATCAGTTCAGGAAGCTGATCCTCTGTCTATATACCCCATGCTGGGGCACCCTTTCCTTCAAGCTGAAGCGCTGAGTCCGCCTCCTCTGTCCTGCGGAGCAGTATGTAGCTGCAGAGAACGAAGCTGCAGTTGTTATGCCGCTGGTCTCAGGCTGCTCCTATTGCTCTTTGTTAGAGCTCCATGTTAAAGCTACACAAACTGCTCCCATGCTGCAGTCAAGGTTGATGGCAGGAAAATGCAGATCAAGGTGAGTAAAGTCAGGTGGAGTTACTTTCAGAATGCTGGAAATCACCATTAGTGAGATCAGACTCAGAGAAAAGGTGCTGTGGGAACCAGCGTTTCACAGGGGCGAGTACGCAGCAATGCAATTTCACTCTTTAAGGCTTTGCAGTCTGACATTTTCTGCGAATGAACATTCCCTGCTGTGCTCTCACCTTGTTGACTCTGGCGAGTTCTACAATGCTCAGGAAACCTGTGTGCAGCCTGCTAAAGCCAGAATACTGCTTAAGACCTAAGAATTTAAATATTTTAATAACTTACCCAACAACTCCATCCCCTTGACAGTTACATTTCTGTCCATTACCTGGGCTGATATTTCAGTGTTGTACAGATGGAGTGCTAGGTGAAATGTGTAAAAGACCCCACTAAACTATCTGGAGAAGCAGCGGAGTTCTCCTGTTGGTCTTGCCAACATAATTACTCAACCACCGCATCAAACACAGATGCTTATTAATTCCACTTGTTGTCCATTGCACTTTGACATGAGGAAACAGAAGGCCCGATCGAGTGGCCACACTGCGCCCGATAGAAGCCGGGAGACCCCACTCCCGTGAGACCTCACGAGAGGAACCAGGGCATTGGGATCTTTCCCCTTCCCCTCGGAGACCTCGGGTGAGTGCCTTTCAGTACTGGTCTCCAGAAACGTGTAGCAGATGGAACAGCACTTGTAGGTGACTCCCAGGGGATCGGAAGCCCCCAGGTGGATGCCCTTTGCGTAGGGGGTACCCTGGCACTGCTGATGCCACTTGGGTGCCAGCCTAGCACTGCCAGGTGGCACTGTCAGTTGGCAGGGGCATTGCCAGGCTGGCACTGCCATGATGCCACGCAAACATTTTTTGCATGATGGCGATCGGGCCAGGGGTGCCCAGAACGGGTGTTGGAGGGAGGGGGAGGGGGGGTAGTGGGGGGCCCAGGGACCCGCTCAGCGAGTCGGGGCTTGGGGGGATCGGGGGCCATGTGGGGGGGCTCCAGAGATTGGAATGCCATTTTTAAATGCCATCTAGATCTCTTGCTACACTGAGGAGTTCCAGCGAGCAGAGCTCCTCATTGCAGAAAACGGGGCTATGTGCAGCCTCGGCCACGCGTTCCCTGCTGATTCCCCCAATTGAACCCGAATGCCGTTTGATAGCGTTGGGTTTCTCAGCACTGTGAGTGCCGGTGAACATGCGCCTAAACACTGCCGCTATACAACTTGGTTCCCATTTAGTTAAATTGTGCCCAGAGTGTCACATTTGCCTCTAACAATTGTCATAATATACACCAGTATATTATGGTGCAGACACACACACACACTGATGGGCATGCAGTGGGACCAATCAGCATACACAACACCGCAGCCAATCACCAGTGAGAGCACACGCACTATAAAGACAGGGGACGGGAGAGTTCCCGCTCATTCTAGTAGCAGTCAGCTCGGAGCACAGAGCTCACAGCCTGCAACTCAGGCATTCACCATGTGCTGAGTGCATTGACTGGTTAGGACGAGGCAAGGGTCAACAGTTAAAGCTGGTATTGCATTTACCTACAGTTCAAGTATGTTAATATAGTACGAAGTCTTACAACACCAGGTTAAAGTCCAACAGGTTTGTTTCGATGTCACTAGCTTTCGGAGCGCTGCTCCTTCCTCAGGTGAATGAAGAGGTCTGTTCCAGAAACACATATATAGACAAATTCAAAGATGCCAAACAATGCTAGGAATGCGAGCATTAGCAGGTGATTAAATCTTTACAGATCCAGAGATGGGGTAACCCCAGGTTAGTCAAAGAGATCTAGGAGTACAGGTCCACAGATCACTGAAAGGGGCTACACAGGTGGAGAAGGTAGTCAAGAAGGCATACGGCATGCTTGCCTTCATTGGCCGGGGCATTGAGTATAAGAATTGGCAAGTCATGTTGCAGCTGTATAGAACCTTAGTTAGGCCACACTTGGAGTATAGTGTTCAATTCTGGTCGCCACACTACCAGAAGGATGTGGAGGCTTTAGAGAGGGTGCAGAAGAGATTTACCAGAATGTTGCCTGGTATGGAGGGCATAAGCTATGAGGAGCGATTGAATAAACTCGGTTTGTTCTCACTGGAACGAAGGAGGTTGAGGGGCGACCTGATAGAGGTATACAAAATTATGAGGGGCATAGACAGAGTGGATAGTCAGAGGCTTTTCCCCAGGGTAGAGGGGTCAATTACTAGGGGGCATAGGTTTAAGGTGAGAGGGGCAAAGTTTAGAGTAGATGTACGAGGCAAGTTTTTTACGCAGAGGGTAGTGGGTGCCTGGAACTCACTACCGGAGGAGGTAGTGGAGGCAGGGACGATAGGGACATTTAAGGGGCATCTTGACAAATATATGAATAGGATGGGAATAGAAGGATACGGACCCAGGAAGTGTAGAAGATTGTAGTTTAGTCGGGCAGTATGGTCGGCACGGGCTTGGAGGGCCGAAGGGCCTGTTCCTGTGCTGTACATTTCTTTGTTCTTTGTTTTGTTTGTTAAAGAGGTGTGAATTGTATCAAGCCAGGACAGTTGGTAGGATTTTGCAGGCCAGATGGTGGGGGATGAATGTAATGCGACATGAATCCCAGGTCCCGGTTGAGGCCGCACTCATGTGTGCGGAACTTAGCTATAAGTTTCTGCTCGGCGATTCTGCGTTGTCGCGGGTCCTGAAGGCCGCGTTGGAGAACGCTTACCCGGAGATCAGAGGCTGAATGCCCTTGACTGCTGAAGTGTTCCCCGACTGGAAGGGAACATTCCTGCCTGGTGATTGTTGCGCGATGTCCGTTCATTCGTTGTCGCAGCGTCTGCAGGGTCTCGCCAATGTACCACGCTTCGGGACATCCTTTCCTGCAGCGTATGAGGTAGACAACGTTGGCCGAGTCGCACGAGTATGTACCGCGTACCTGGTGGGTGGTGTTCTCACGTGTAATAGTGGTATCCATGTCGATGATCTGGCACGTCTTGCAGAGATTGCCATGACAGGGTTGTGTGGTGTCGTGGTCACTGTTCTGAAGACTGGGTAGTTTGCTGCAAACAATGGTTCGTTTGAGGTTGCACGGTTGTTTGAAGGCAAGTAGTGGGGGTGTGGGGATGACCTTGGCAAGATGTTCATCGTCATCAATGACGTGTTGAAGGCTGTGAAGAAGATGACGTAGTTTCTCCGCTCCGGGGAAGTACTGGACGACGAAGGGTATTCTGTCGGTTGTGTCCCATGTTTGTCTTCTGAGGTGGTCGGTCCGGTTTTTCGCTGTGGCGTGTTGGAACTGTCGATCGATGAGTCGAGTGCCATATCCCGTTCGTACGAGGGCATCTTTCAACGTCTGTAGATGTCTGTTACGCTCCTCCTCGTCTGAGAAGATCCTGTGTATACGGAGCGCTTGTCCATAGGGGATGGCTTCTTTAATGTGTTTCGGGTGGAAGCTGGAGAAGTGGAGCATCATGAGGTTATCCGTGGGTTTGCGGTAAAGCGAAGAGCTGAGGTGACCGTCCTTGATGGAGACGAGTGTGTCCAAGAATGCAACTGATTTTGGAGAGTAGTCCATGGTGAGTCTTCTGTGACCCACCTGCAACTAATCAGCATTCCGGCATCCTGAAGTATGGAGAACATCAACCTGCCACCGCCGCTCCGCATCACCGGCAATCTCGGGGTCAATTGGAAGATTTTTAAACAGCGCTTCCAGCTATTCCTCGAAGCCACGGACAGGGAGAACGCCTCGGACACCAGGAAGATTGCTCTGCTCCTCTCCACGGCCGGGCAACACGCCATCCACATCTTCAACTCCCTCACATTCGCAGACGACGAGAACAAGACAAAGTACAAGACAGTTCTCCTCAAATTCGATACCCACTTCAGCATAGATGTCAATGAAAGCTTCAAAAGATACCTGTTCCAGCAGCGCTTGCAGGGTAAGGACGATCCTTTCCAATCCTTTTTAACTCACGTCCGCATCCTTGCGCAGTCCTGCGGCTACGTGCCCACCTCTGACTCCATGATACGCGACCAGATCGTTTTTGGTGTTCTGTCGGACCCCCAGCGTCAGCAGCTCCACAAAATTAAGCAACTCACCCTAGCGACTGCCATCGAGACCTGTGTCCTGCATGAAAATGCCACCAGCCGGTACTCCCACATACAGGCGGCTGAAACGGCACGGCAAGGTCCCCACGAGGCGGAACGGGTCCAAACAATAGAACACCTCCAAGGCTGCAGCCTGGATGAGGGCGGCCATTTTGCGCGCTTTTCGCGGCCTCCCGCACTACTACCCGCCAAACGAGGGGACGGTGACGTGGAGGAACGCGATGCGCAGGCTCGCACCACGCAGGACCGCACAGCGCATGCGCGGTGGCGCAACGAGCGTACTGACATCACGACGTGTGGCAACTGTGGCTCCGCCCATTTAAAGCGGCAATGTCCTGCAAAATCGCGACAATGCCTACGATGTGGCAGACTTGGCCACTATGCTGCCTGCTGTCGAGCAGCTCAGCCTGCCAATTCATATAGCTTCAGCCAGCCTCACAGGAACGTTCGGACAATTCAACCCACGTTCACCGAGTCCGATTCCGACTTCCCGCAGATCAGTGACACCGAGGTCCCGAGGGAGCCTTTTCGAGTCGCTGTTATAACAAAGAACAGACTGTCCCCGAATCAAAACCACCAGCCACTGTCGGTGCACACTATTGATCCAGACGACGAGTGGTGTGCCACCCTGACGGTCAACCGATCCCAGATACGATTCCGCCTGGACACTGGTGCATCCGCTAATCTGCTAGCGTGGTCAGACTTTCAGACCCTTGGGGTTAAACCAACCATTCTTCCGTCGACCTGCCAACTAGTGGACTACAATGGCAACGTCATTCCTGCTACCGGTTCATGCCAACTCGAAGTGACGCACAACTCGCGAAAAGCCATCCTTCCCTTCGAGATCGTGGGCTCCTCGAAGGACTCTCTGCTAGGCGCACAGGCGTGCAAACTCCTAAACCTCGTTCAACGAGTACACTCTCTCTCCAGAGGACATGTCTGCCTTCCAGGATGCGGACTTCAGGGCGCAACTCAATGCCATCATCGACCAGCACCACGACGTTTTCGAAGGCATGGGCACGCTTCCATACACTTACAAAATCCTGCGCAAACAAGATGCCACGTCTGTGGTTCATGCACCTCGCAGTGTCCCAGCACCCCTCAAGGACCGCCGCAAGCAGCAGCTGCAGGACCTCCAGGACCAAGGAGTGGTCTCCAGAGTGACGGAACCAACCGACTGGGTCAGTTCCATGGTGTGCGTAAAGAAGCCTTCCGGCGAGCTCCGGATCTGCATTGACCCAAAGGATCTGAATCGCAACATAATGAGGGAGCATTACCCTATTCCCAAACGCGAGGAGATCACGTGCGAGATGGCTCGAGCCAACATCTTCACCAAACTTGCGCCTCGAAAGGATTCTGGCAAATTCAACTAGACAGGTCCAGCAGAAAGCTGTGTACCTTTAATATCCCGTTTGGCAGATACTGCTACAACAGGATGCCGTTTGGGATTATATCGGCATCAGAAGTATTCCACCGGATCATGGAGCAAAGGATGGAGGGCATTGAAGGTGTGCGCGTCTATGTTGACGACATCATCATTTGGTCCACCACCCCACCCCGCAGGAGCATATCAGTCTGCTCCAGCGCGTTTTCAAACGAATACGGGACCAAGGTCTTCGCCTCAACAGAGCCAAATGTTCCTTCGGCCAGTCAGAACTCAAGTTCCTCGGGGACCACATCTTCCGGTTGGGTGTGCGGCCGGATGCGGACAAGGTGGCAGCCATCACGTCCATGCAGAAGCCAGCGGGTAAGAAGGCGGTCCTCCGATTTTTGAGCATGGTCAACTTCCTGGGGAAGTTCATCCCCAACCTCGCCTCCCATACCACAGCTCTCCGGAACCTGGTCAGGAAGACGACAGACTTCCAATGGCTTCCCGCCCACGAGCGTGAATGGGAGGAGCTTAAGACCAAGCTTACCACTGCCCCGGTATTGGCATTTTTTGATCCCACGAAGGAAAGAAAAATTTCAACGGATGCCAGCCAATCAGGCATTGGGGCGGTGCTCCTGCAACGCGATGTGGCCTCATCATGAGCCCCCATTGCATATGCGTCACGTGCCATGACCCCCACAGGAACAGCGCTACGCGCAGATCGAAAAAGAGTGCCTGGGCCTGTTGACTGGGATCGACAAATTTCATGATTACGTGTACGGCCTCCCCCAATTCACTGTCGAGATCGACCATCGCCCGCTGGTCAACATTATACAAAAAGACCTGAATGATATGACCCCTCGCCTCCAGCGCATTCTGCTTAAACTCCGGCGGTACGATTTCCAGCTCCTATACACCCCGGGCAAGGACCTGATCATAGCCGACGCTCTGTCCAGGGCAGTCAACACCCCATGTGCCCCAGAGGGGTTCGTCTGCCAGGTTGACGCCCATGTGGCCTTCACGGCCTCCAATATGCCGGCCACGGATGAACGCCTTATCCACATTCGCCGCGAGACTGCGGCTGACCCCCTACTACAGCGTGTCATGCGCCACATGATGGACGAATGGCTCAAGGGCCAATGCCTGCAGTTCTACAATATCAGAGACGATCTGGCAGTAGCGATGGTGTCCTCCTGAAGCTGGACCGCATCGTGATCCCGCACAGCATGCGCCAGCTCGTTTTGGAACAGCTATACGAGGGCCATCTTGGCCTGGAGAAGTGCCGACGGAGGGCCCGAGAGGCTGTGTACTGGCCCGGCATCAAAGAGGACATCGCCAACACAGTGCTCAACTGCCCCACCTGTCAGCGGTTCCAGCCAGCCCAACCACGTGAGACCCTACAGCCCATGAGTTGGTCATGTCCCCTTGGTCTAAGGTAGGCGTTGACCTGTTCCATGCGCTCGGCATGGACTATGTTCTGATTGTAGACTATTTTTCAAATTACCCGGAGGTCGTACGCCTGCACGACATCACATCATCGGCGGTGATCCGTGCCTGCAAGGAGACCTTTGCTCGTCCCGGCATCCCACTCACTGTGATGCCGGACAATGGCCCCTGCTTCGCGAGCCAGGAATGGTCCAACTTTGCCAGCAGGTACAACTTTGTGCATGTGACATCCAGTCCCCTGCACCCCCAATCCAATGGCAAAGCGGAAAAGGGCGTCCACATTGTAAAAAGGCTCCTCTGCAAGGCTGCCGATGCAGGATCCGCCTTCTACCTCGCCTTGCTGGCCTATCGTTTGGCCCCACTCTCCACGGGCCTGTCGCCAGCCCAGCTGCTCGTGGGTCGCACCCTCAGGACCACGGTGCCATCCATTCACGTCCCAGACCTCGACCACGTTCCGGTCCTTCAGCGGATGCAACAGTCTCGTGCACAACACAAGGCAGCGCATGACGCTCGGGCGACTGATCTCCCTTCTCTGGCGCCGGATGACAACGAAAGCATCCATCTTCCGGAGGGTGGCTGGTCTGCAACTGCTGTGGTTCTTCGGCAGGTGTCTCCCCGCTCGTTCCTGGCTCGTCTGCCAGATGGTTCCATTCGCCGCCGCAATCGGCGTGCCCTTCGTCTCCTTCCAAGCTCGCTACGTGATCCTCCACCGGTGCCACGCCCTCCTGTTGTCCCCAACCTGGACTATGTGCAGATTCCGAATACTCTGCATCCTCCTCACTCTGTCATGGCTCAGCCCGTTCCTCAGCCGGTGGCTCCTGACCCACCCTTGAGGCGGTCAACCAGAATTCGTCGCCCACCTCAGAGACGTGACTTATGAGTTTTACAATGTTGGACTCTTTGATCTGTTCTGTTATCCTGTTTCATCGTTCCAGTAGTTTGTATATAATGTTCATTTCGTTGTTGGTGTGACACCCTATTTCTCTGCACCAGGCACCTTCCCGTGTAAATAGATTAGCCTCATGTACATAGTCATGTAAATAACACGCACACACATAGTCAGGTGCATTCACGACACAATATTTATTGTCACACAGGCACATGTTCTTTATATAAAAGGGGGGATGTCGTAATATACACCAGTATATTATGGTGCAGACACACACTGATGGACATGCAGTGGGACCAATCATCATACACAACAGCGCAGCCAATCACCAGTGAGAGCACATGCACTATAACGACAGGGGACAGGTCATTCTAGTAGCAGCCAGCTCGGAGCACAGAGCTCACAGCCTGCAACATAGATATTTTCCATGTGCTGAGTGCATCACCTGGTTAGGACTAGGCAAGGGTCAACAGTTAAAGCTGGTATTGCATTTACCCACAGTTCAAGTATGTTAATATAGTTAACCTTATAATAAAATAAAGTAAAATAAAGTAGAGCCCTGAAAAAAGGTAATTTATGCGATGCAGTTTTTCGAATGATCTCTTGATGTGATGAGGCAACACGTCATTGCAAATTCTTTCTGTATTTTATTTCAATTTTGAACATTACATGAGCGTTAGTTTTCTCTTACCATTCAAGAAAAGAATTGTAGTAAACATACTGCAAAGCTTGAGTGAGTAATTGGGAAAACTACACATTGTGAGCCTTGCCTACTCCCTGTGTGATATTTAATATTATGCAGCAAAGGTTCTAAATCTCAAGTTGTACTGGGATGATACTTGGCAGGATGCCAGCTTTTGTTGCTCCATTTCAGTTCCTTATGGACGACTGTAGTTAGTTATGATGCATGAGTGGGTATGACAGAAATTACTTGAAACAAAAGGTTATAAGAACACAAGCTTTGCCAATGACCTTCAGAGGCATAAATATTGCGTCGCCTTTTTGGTTGCAATTAAAATGTTTTGAGCTTTCTTCCCTCTCCTTGCCAAATTGTCAAATGTCCTACTTTAATGAATCCACTAATGGAATCTGCATTTGATCTGAATGGATATTTAGAATGGAGATTAATTACTGACTAATACGCTCCCATTTTCAGACTCTGCCTGCCTGGAAACAGCCAGTGCCCATACCTTTCAAACTAAGCAACATTTCGTAACAGTCAGAAACAAAGAAAATTCTAGGCCTGTGATCTTAACAAGCAAGAAGAAAATAAACGAAAGGATTCTAAAGTCCGTCAACGAATGTCCTGTACTACTGGCAGGAGACAGTAACTTCCTTGCAGTGTTAATGTAAGCCTACTTGTGACACTAATAAAGATTATAGATCATTATTACAGATGAGTCAGAATGACAAAGGCACCAAACCATCAATGACAGAAATATGAATGAAAGTATGCATTTTAGAACAAAGAACAATGCAGCACAGGAACAGGCCCTTCGGCCCTCCAAGCTTACGCCGATCACGTTGTAGACCAACCGCCTGTATTCTTCTATACCCAATCTGTTCATGTGCCTATCCAGATAAGTCTTAAAGGTTGCTAATGTATCTGCCTCAACCACCTCATTTGACAGTGCATTCCAGGCCACCACCACCCTCTGTGTAAAAAACGTACCCCACACATCTCCACTGAACCTTTCCCCCCTCACCTTGAACTTGTGCCCCCTTGTAATTGTCATTTCCGCCCTGGGAAAAAGCCTCTAACTTTTCACCATATCTATACCCCTAATAATTTCATAAACTTCTATCAGGTCACCCCTCAGCCTCCGTCTCTCTAGGGAGAACAATCCTAGTTCATTCAATCTCTCCTGATAGCTAATACCCTCCATACCAGGAAATATCCTGGTAAACCTTTTCTGAACTCTCTCCAAAGCCTCCACGTCCTTCTGGTAGTGCGGTGACCAGAATTGGACACAGTAGTCCAAATACTGTGGAGTTTAAGTGTGTAAAGATCGAGCTATAGCCTGGAAACATCATTGCAAATGATATTGTGCTGGTGCATAACTGCAATTAAAGTATGTGTTCCCTATTTAACAAAAGCATTAATTCGTCAATTTTAATACATCCACGCCAATAGTGGACAAACTAATTTCACACTGCACACCAGCATCAAACAATAATACTAAACAGTGGACTGCCTGGGTTTAGTGTTTAGAAATTGAATGATTTAATCAAAACATTTAATATGCCACCAAATTCAAAACTCAGCAGATAAGCACTACAGTCTGTAATTTTACTTAAACCATAACGTTAAAAAATAATGCACACATGAATTTGAGCGGAATTAATGCTAGAAAATCTAATATGTTTCCACTTACATCACTTCATGTCAGCAGCAAGTATTTCCAGGTCAAAAAATCTTTGCATCGTTGTAAAGCAAAGTTCTGACAGCTCAGACAAACAATAAACTTTAATGAAACCTCAGAAGAATATTCCCCCTAGTGCAAGTGTTACAATTTTAATCTCCACTCTGAGCATGCTCAAGGCAACTGACTTTTGTTTATGAGACACAGGGTAAGAGATGGCCTAAACTCATTTGAAGTAGGATCTTGTCTCCCGTCAATCTGGGCTTGATCTATATCTAGGCTCCAGAGAGTTTTCATCATAAGGTTTGCAATAAATACACTTCAAAATGTGTAATGTACTAATTTTGTTTTCCCACAAATCGTCCGTATTATGTAGTAACACTGCTGAAATTGTCAGCATTCGTCATCATTACTGCTCTGAAACTGACAGCAGCCTTGAGTACGCACATGTACAGTTAGGCATGGAAGTGCAGACGTTGAGGCTCATGATTCTATGCTTCTCCATAGCATGAGCTCTTGACTTCCTCCCCCCCTCAAAAAAAATGGAATCAACAAGAAATCATTGAACTGATAAAAACGTGCATTATTATCCTTTTCGTCTGATTGTAAAATCCCTTAGAAGGTTACGCCGTGTTGAATAAGACGTAACTGCATTTTTAAATGGCGTCTCGATCTCCAAGGCCCCCAAAACAATCCCCGACCTCCCACAGTCCGAACACAATATGGGAGGGTCCCTGCCGCCCCCACACGCCTTCCAAAACAAACACTGGGCAATCTCTGCCCCATCGCACGCACGCACACAAAATGCCAGCTTGCACCTTGGCAGTCCAACCTGGCAGTGCCCATGCTAGCTGGAAGTGCCACCTGGGCACCTTGGCAGTGCCAAGCTGGCACCCAGGTGCCACTGCTAGGGTGCTAAGCTGGCACCACCAGGGTATCAAGGTGGCACCAGCCCAAAGGGAATGCAGCTGGGGGCCTCCAATCCCCTTGGAGACCCCCACGAGTGCCATTCCGCTGGTCCCCATTTGTGGGGACCAGTATTGAATGGTGCTCGCTCAAGGTCTCTGAGGTAAAGGGGTTGAATCCCAAAGCCTCAGGTACTTTGGGAATCTGCACATTAGAGTGAGGCTTACTGCCTCATGAATTTCGTGAGGTGTTGCGAGCCGTTTAGATCCAGGGAGCGAGGTCTCTATCCAACTTTGAGCTGTCAAAATTTACAACATCACAAAGATTGCTGCCCTTGGACTTCAAGGTTTATGTTCCAAAAACCTGAATCTACTTCATTCTCTCTTGCCAGAGAGAAGCAGGCAGAATAAACACATTGATGTATTTAAGGAGTAAGGCAAGAGGTCGATATTTCCACAACCAGTAGCCTAATGAAACACTAATTCCTAACTGTTATATTTTATCTGCACTCAAACAAAACCTATCTCAGGTCAAAATTCAGTTAGCAGACCCAGGAATATTTGCTGTAAAGAGATGCCTTGGATAAACAGCTTTGAGACAGAGGTCCTTCAGGAACCAGCTTGCAGATTCTGGCCTTTGCCAAACTACTGTTTAATCTGCCAGCCGTTTTAGAAACTGTGTTCTGTTCACAGGCAAAATCTTTTTAACTGAACTGCTTTGAGAAAAACTGCTGCTCTGTCCACAGTCAAATCTTTAATCGACTGTTTCTCCAGTTACAACACCCTGGGCTACTGCGTGATCAATTCCGGCCCCACTTGACCCAGAGTCACAACAAGTGAAGGAACCAATAATTCTGAGAAAAATACCCCAAATCTTTGCCCCTTGGCTGGCCAATAATTACAGTCACCAGGTTTGTAAATGTAAAGACGTAATAGCAAGAACTGTAATGAAATATGCAGCAAATACAACTGGTTAACTATTATCCAATTCCTAGTTCTGAACTTTAACTTGCTCCCACCCTCCACACACACACACAACAGACAAACACAGAGTGGAGGAAAGGGGTAAAAATCAGAAGTAAAAGTGAAAGAGTCTTTGTTTCAAATGATGGTTTTTCGCACCTTTCTCCTCTTCAAACTTTGTTTTCAGTTCTCGGTTTTTACTGTAGATTTATACAGGTCTCTGTAGTTTACAAAATACAGCACTTCCAGCCTTTTTCGAGGAAGAGAGAGAAGGCTCTTGTCTTTGTTTGTAACCTATAATGGTTTTCCAGTAGATTCATTCATTCAAGTTCTTTGCAGCATCAGGAATATAGCACTCACAGCCTTTCTGGAGAAAACATGGAGGGTAAGAGAGAGTCCTTGTCCCTGTGCATCCAGGAGTCAAACCAAACTCCACCTGTTACTGGGCAGAATACAGCCTTTTGTGTCAATTCATCTGCCACAAGCCAATCAATCGAACTGAGTCCCACTTCTCGCTCTGGTACCTAAAAGTCTGAAGCTCCTATTCAAAATAGCAGAGACTAGCTGTGTTCTCTTCTATAACTTCTGAATTCCTCATTCTCTCTGCTGCTTGACTTAAAGATACACATCCATTAATCATCCATGGATCAAAAATGATAACGGCAAAATAAAAGAAATGGAAAATAAGGAAGGTCCTTACAAGAAATTGCCCGTCTGTTCACAGACAGATCTAAACTGAACTCAAACTCAACACTTAACTGCTTCAGCTCCTGGTTTCTCCCATTAACTACATCATCTTACTAAGGCCAAACATAATAATATCTCAAATCATCTATGCCCCAGGGAACCTTCTTTATATAAACAAATATCCATTCGCCCAACCTTTACAATGCTTGGTAATTCCTTGTAGCCAAAGGACACGATTTAACAAGCAAAAAAGAGTCCTGTTTTGGACACATACAGCAGGGTGTTAGGTGCCGAGAATAACCCCGCTATCTAACGGAACTCTGATTTTTTTTTGGCCTTGGTAGAGAACGCCCTGCCAAGGCTGCACATACCTCTTGCGAAAGGTCTTTTGCAAGATTTAACGGCCATCATGAAAACCCAAAAGCTTCTCCACCTTACAAGACCTCAGTTTTTAAGCAATCACTGCTGGTTTATTTAATCTTCATGCCATTGCTCTCTCTAAGAACAATAGAATCACAGTTGGAATTGAAACCAACCCACACACATACAAGCACCTTTGTCCAGCATGAAAGTAACTATAGGCTTCATCCTTCCAGGCACAGGAACATTAAATTAAACCCACTTAAAACAATTCTAATGTCTTTCAATACAAATATAAAGCCTTTAAAACTACCTTTGGTTTCCTAACACTTATTCCAGTTTAGCACAGAACATAGAACATTAAGTACACAGAAAAAACTCTCCTTGTTTTTTCCTAATATGTTGAATCACTGCTGAGGCACATAAAAAAGATAATTTATTTCAATGCAACATAACTGATCCCCTAAATGAGTTTAAAAATTACCTTCGGTTGCTAAAGTGTTTTCAGATTGCAGAAACTGAAGACTTTAAAGTCTGCTTTGAAAACTGAGAGCGGTGTGACCTGGATCTAAAGTGCAAAAAGTTTGTAACTTGGCATTATGTAAGAGCAAAAGAACTAAGAACTGGAGTTTGCATCGCCATTCAGTATGATCATGATGATCTCATCTTGGCCTCATCTCCACCTTCCTGCTTGTTCTCCATAACACTTCACCCTGTTACTAATTAAAAGTCTATCTATCCTCTCCTTAAATGTGTTTAGGTAGAAGATGCCACAGATTAATGACCATTTGAGTGAAGTAATTCCTCATCATTTCCGTTTTAATCTGCCACCCTTTAGCCTAAAACTATGGACTCTCATTCTAGAATGTCCAACAAGGGGAAACATCCACTCTACGTCTACCCTGTCAATCCCCTTTAGCATATTATATGCCTCAATTAGATCTCCTCTCGTTCTTCTAAACTCCAGAGAGTATAGGCCTAAACTGCTCCATCTCTCCGCATAAGACAAGTTCCCCCGGAAACAATCTAGTGAACCTTTTCTGAACTGCCTCTAATGCATTTTCATCCTTCCTCAATTAAGGGGATTAAAATTGTGCGCAGTACTCCAGGCGCGGTCTCACTCTATACAGTTGCAACAGCACCTCCCTACATTTATACTCTATTCCGTGAGCAATGAATGTCAAAATTCCATTTCTCTTACTTATTACCTACGTACTAACTTACTATGATCCGTGCACGAGGACACACAGATCCCTCTGCACCAAAGCATTTTAGAGTTTCTCTCCATTTAGATAAGAAGTTTATTAGATAAGCCTTTTTATTCTGACAACCAAAATGGATAACCTCATACTTATCCACATTAAACTCTATCTTTGAAATTTTGGCCTACTCATCTAACCTATCCATGTCCAATTGTAAATTTCTTATTTCCTCATTGCAACTTGCTTTGCCACCAGTTTTAGTGTTTTCTGGAAATTTGGCAATTGTACATCCTATCCTTGCATCAAAGTCATTAAAGTTGATTGTAAATGGTTGGGGCCCAAGGACCGAAGCCTGTGGCACATCACTAGTTACAGCTTACCAACCATAAAAAGGACCCATTTATCCCCACTCTTTGCTTTCTGCTAGTTAGCCAATCTTCTATCCAAGCTAATATATTAACCCCAATCCAGTGAGACCTCACCTTGTGTATTAATCTTTTATGCAGTACCTTATAAAATGCCTTCTGGAAGTCTAGATCCACTACATCTACAGGACCCCATTACCCCCTTGCTATATAGAATAGAATCATAGAATCACAGAATTTACAGTGCAGAAGGAGGCCATTGGCCCATCGAGTCTGCACTGGCCCTTACATAGAGCACCCCACTCAAGTCCACACCTCTACACTATCCCTGTAACCCAGTAACCCCCACTTAACCTTTTTGGACACGAAGGGCAATTTATCATGGCCAATCCACCTAACCCACACATCTTTAGACTGTGGGAGGAAACCGGAACACACGGAGGAAACCCACGCAGACACGGGGAGAATGTGCAGACTCCGCACAGACAGTGACCCAAGCCGGGAATCGAACCTGGGACCCTGGAGCTGTGAAGCCACAGTGCTAACCACTATGCTACCATGCTGCCCCCTACATCTTCGAAGAACTCCACCAAATTAATCAAACATGATTTGCCCTTCATAAAATCATGCCAATTCTGATGGATTGCACTTTGACATTCTAAATATCCTTTTACTACTTCCTTAACAATAGATTCCAATTGTTTCTCAATGTTAGACGTTAAATTAACTGGTCTATAGTTTCCTACTTTCTGCCTTTCTCTCTTTTTGAAGAGTTTGTTACATTAGCGTTTTTCCAATCCACTGGAATCTTTCCACAATCAGGGAACTTTGGAATATTATAACCAATGCCTCCACTATGTTTGCTGCCACTTCATTTAAAACCCTAGAAAGTAGGCCATCAGGTCCTGAGGACTTGTCTGCCTTTAATTCCAATAGCTTGCTCAATACATTTCCCTAGTGATGATGATTGTTTTAAGTTCCTCCTTTGCCTGTATTACCTGTTACTATTGGGATGGTGCTCATATCCTCTACAGTAAACACTCAGACAAAGTGTTGATTTAGTGTCTCTGCCATTTCTGTTTTCCTCATTATTAACTCTCCAGTCTTGGTCTCTAAGTGACCAATGTTGACTTTAGCTACTCTCTTCCTTTTTAGATACTTATAGAATCTTTTACTATCCATTTTTATATTTTGCGCTAGATTTTTTCATAATTTACCTTTGCTCTTTTTATTACTTTTTTTTAGTAACTTATGTATGTCTTTTAAAGTTCCCCAATTCTCTAGCCTGCCACTGAACTTTGCAATGTTGTATACCTTAGTTTTTGCCTTTTTGTTACCTTTAACCTCCTTGGCTTGGTCATGGATGCATTTTTACCCTCTTACAATCTTTGTTCCTCTCTGGACACTATTTTATTTTGGAGGAATTGAATATCTCCTTAAACATCTGCCACTATTCATCAACATTTACCCTTTCTGCCCAGTCAACTAGGGTCAAATCTGCCTTCATGCCTCTGTAATTACCTTGGTTTAACACCAGAACACCAGTGTGGGACTGAAGTTTATTGCCATTAAACTGAATTTGAAATTCAAGCATGCAATGATCACTCTTCCCGAGAGGAATCTACAAGATCATGAATCAATCCCACCTCATTACACAATATTAAATCCAAAATAACCTGTTCCCTGGCTGATTCAACAACATATTGTTCCAAGAAACAATCTCTAACACACTCTATGAACTCTCCCTCAAGGCTACCCTTGCCAATTTGATTAATCCAGTCTATATGCATAATAAAGTTAACTATGATTATTGTCGTACCTTTCTTACAAGCCCTTAGTATTTCCTGATTTATACTGTGTCCTACTGTCAGGAGACCGGTAGATTACTCCCACTTCTTTCCCTTGCTATTTCTTATTTCTACCAAGGCTGATTCTAAGTCTTGATCTCCAGTGCCAATATAATTTCTCACTACAGCACTGATCCCTTCATTTACAAACAAATCTACAGCACCTTCTTTTCCTTTCCAGAACACGGATTACCTACTCACATTCAACTTCCAGGCCTGGTCTCCTTGTAACCATGCATGAGTAATTGCTACAAAATCATACCATGATATCCCTATTTGCACTGCTAACTCATTAATTTTATCCCAAACGCTACGCACATTCAGATATAAAGCATTTAGCTTTGTCCAATTATGAATTTTCCCTATTTTTGTACGATTCCCTGGTGTAATATGACATTCACATGCTTTGCCCCTTTCTTTCATTATCTGGTGATAATTAGCCTCATTATTAACCTGTACACCTACCTTCTCCTTACACTTTGATTTTAAAACTTTCCATGCAATTGAACCCCACCCCTCTCTCCATTATTTAGTTTAAAGCCTATTTATAACCTTAGTTATTCGATTTGTCAGGACACTGCTCCAATCTTGATTTAAGTGGAGCCTATCCCAACAGAACAGCTCCCTCTTTCCCTAGCACCGGTGCCAACGTCCCATGAACTCGAACCATTTCTCCCTCCCCAATCTTTGAGCCACACATTCACCTCTTTAATCTTATTGACCTTATGCCAATTTGCTTAAGCCATACTATGCTGAAGGGAAGTCCAGTAGCTTCACGTTGCAAAGTACTGTGCAGGTAGGTGAAGGTTGCCAGATGTCTGAGGAGAAAGAATGAGGGCTTCAGGTTGTGCTGCCAATGCTGAGAGTATATTTTAAAGAGGACTGATTGTCATAGACGGAATAGCTAGTGTGCATTGATTAGGTTAGCAAGAAATACAAGAGCATCACTCATTTCTGGAACTGTCATTGAGTTATCTCTTGGTCCACTGTCTATCCAAATTAAAGATAATTGTTTCAGGTAAGAAACAAATGGTATTTGGGAATGTTAGTACAAGGGTCATGTTTTGCAGAATCAGGCACCGACAGAAAGGTTACAGAGCTTGGGTATGATTTTCCTTTCTGTTATTGCTGGTTCACCAACTATACTTTTCTTACATTTTCCTTGTTGTTTTCCACTGCCTAGCAATGAAGAGTGCTGGTTGTATACCAGCATAAGTTATTTCAAAGTCACTGAAGCCAAAACTGTGGGAAATACAGCACGTAATGTCACACCACTATTACTGCCTCATGTAAATATCTGGCTGTATTTCTGGACAGTGGCATTCCCCATTCCCAGCAAAGGTGACACAGAAGCTTGGGATGGTTGAAAAAAATTGGGGAAGATCTCCCCTTATCCTCCCTAAGGGTGCCACAGTAATGCTGGAGAATGGGTAAATGGAGTAAAGTGCCCGCCTTAGAATGAGGGATAAGTGCACCGCCTACTGGTAGCAGTAACTGCACAAAGATCACAATGGTTCAACGAGAAGGACCATCACCACCTCCTGAGGGCAACTACAGACGAACAGTAAATGCACCTTTTACAGCATGACCAAATCCTGAGATAAATAAGTCTAATTCAGTTACAGGGCCAAACTGATCCATTTTTGTTGACCATGCTCCCCCTTAACTGCTCCTCCAAAGTTTTGCTCTGGGCAATGTCTTCCTTTAAAAAATAAGAATGGGGATTAGAATGTGTGCTACAGACCATGGCTCTTTATGGTTTGCAGCACTGATAGATTGTAACTTGGCATCATTCGCAGCATTGCCTTGTCAGTGCTACATGCTGAACACGAGTGGGCTTCTTTGAGCAGTGTTTGAACTGCAGGGCAGTTTGGAATTGTGTTATCTGCACTGTTGTGCTCAGAGAATTGTTGAAGCTGCATAAGTGTTGCGTTGAAGCCAGCGGGGTTACCGTGCAAAATAAGTTGTGCATCTGCTCATGGACAGGTCATGTCGCCACGGGAATCCTTGCCGGCAGCCCCTGAATGCTTTAAACCCTCTGCCTATTATTGTAGCCAAGGCTATTATTTTAATGCTGAACTTGTTTGTGCTGGCACCAACTTCTCACATAGTCTCTTTGACCCTTGCCTCGCAACTTTCTTCTAACCCTTGAAAAATGGCTGAAGAGCTGCATTTTCATTATCGTATTTTTCAAGGAATATTCTCCAGTATTTTAATACTTGTAAAATTTAATTGCTAGCTTCCTTCAGCAGTTTCACCAGACTACACAAGTGACGCTACTACATTAAACTCCCTGTTGTTTAGCTCTTGTAACAACAATAACTTACATTTATATAGTGCCTTTAATATAATGAAATGTCACATGCCGGCTCCACAGAGATAGAGATGCCATTCTTAAAGGGTGCCCCGATCTGCATTAAAACTGTACTCCCCCACTGACCCACTGATAAAGGGAACCCCACCCCCACAAGCACTGGGGCAATCACCCCCCCACCCCCCCCCGCCCCTCGTGGATAAGGTGAACCCCACCACAAGCACCAGAGTAACCTCCAGCCCAAGGCAAAAGGAGAACCCCCTCCGCCCCCTCATGAATACTTCCAGAGGGCCTGCCCCAGCACTGCGCCCAGCAGGATGGCACTGCCGGGGCGCAAAGGACAAACAAAGAACAAAGAAAAGTACAGAACAGGAACAAGCCCTTCGGCCCTCCAAGCCTGTGCCGACCATGCTGCCCGACTAAACTACAATCTTCTACACTTCCTGGGTCTGTATTCCTCTATTCCCATCCTATTTATGTATTTGTCAAGATGCCCCTTAAATGTCACTATCGTCCCTGCTTCCACTACCTCCTCTGGTAGCGAGTTCCAGGCACCCACTACCCTCTGTGTAAAAAAACCTGCCTGCCTCGTATATCTCCTCTAAACCTTGCCCTTCGCACCTTAAACCTATGCCCCCTAGTAATTGACCCCTCTACCCTGGGGAAAAGCCTCTGACTATCCACTCTGTCTATGCCCCTCATAATTTTGTAGACCTCTATCAGGTCACCCCTCAACCTCTGTCGTTCCAGTGAGAACAAACAGAATTTATTCAACAGCTCCTCATAGCTAATGCCCTCCCTACCAGGCAACATTCTGGTAAATCTCTTCTGCACCCTCTCTAAAGCCTCCGCATACTTCTGGTAGTGTGGCAACCAGAATTGAACACTATACTCCAAGTGTGGCCTAACTAAGGTTCTATACAGCTGCAACATGACTTGCCAATTCTTATACTCAATGCCCGGCCAATGAAAGCAAGCATGCCGTATGCCTTCTTGACTACCTTCTCCACCTGTGTTGCCCCTTTCAGTGACCTGTGGATCTGTACACCTAGATCTCTCTGACTTTCAATACACCTGAGGGTTCAACCATTCACTCTATATTTCCTACCTGCATTAGACCTTCCAAAATGCATTCCCTCACATTTGTCCGGATTAAACTCGATCTGCCACCTCTCCGCCCAAGTCTCCAAACGATCTAAATCCTGTTGTATCCTCTGACAGTCCTCAACGCTATCCGCAATTCCACCAACCTTTGTGTCGTCTGCACACTTACTAATCAGACCAGTTACATTTTCCTCCAAATCATTTATATATACTATGAACAGCAAAGGTCCCAGCACTGATCCCTGCGGAACACCACTAGTCACAGCCCTCCAATTAGAAAAGCACCCTTCCATTGCTACTCTCTGCCTTCTATGACCTAGCCAGTTCTGTATCCACCTTGCCAGCTCACACCTGATCCCATGTAACTTCACCTTTTGTACCAGTCTACCATGAGGGACCTTGTCAAAGGCCTTACTGAAGTCCATATAGACAACATCCACTGCCCTACCTGCATCAATCATCTTTGTGACCTCTTCGGAAAACTCTATCAAGTTAGTGAGACATGACCTCCCCTTCACAAAACCATGCTGCCTCTCACTAATACGTCCATTTGCTTCCAAATGGGAGTAGGTCCTGTCTCGAAGAATTCTCTCCAGTAATTTCCCTACCACTGACGTAAGGCTCACCGGCCTGTTGTTCCCTGGATTGTCCTTGTTACCCTTCTTAAACAAAGGAACAACATTGGCTATTCTCCAGTCCTCCGGGACATCACCTGAAGACAGTGAGGATCCAGAGATTTCTGTCAAGGACTCAGCAATTTCCTCTTTAACCTCCTTCAGTATTCTGGAGTAGATCCCATCAGGCCCTGGGGACTTATCTACCTTAATATTTTTCAAGACGCCCAACACCTCGTCTTTTTGGATCTCAATGTGACCCAGGCTATCTACACACCCTTCTCCAGACTCAACATCCACCAATTCCTTCTCTTTGGTGAATGCTGATGCAAAGTATTCATTTAATACCTCGCCCATTTCCTCTGGCTCCACACATAGATTCCCTTGCCTATCCTTCAGTGGGCCAACCCTTTCCCTGGCTACCCTCTTGCTTTTTATGTACGTGTAAAAAGCCTTGGGGTTTTCCTTAACCCTATTTGCCAATTACTTTTCGTGACCCCTTCTAGCCCTCCTGACTCCTTGCTTAAGTTCCTTCCTACTTTCCTTATATTCCACACAGGCTTGGTCTGTACCCAGCATCCTAGCCCTGACAAATGCCCCCTTTTTCTTTTTGACGAGGCCTACAATATCTCTTGTTTTCCAAGGTTCTCAAAATTTGCCGTATTTATCCTTCTTCCTCACAGGAACATGCCGGTCCTGAATTCCTTTCAACTGACATTTGAAAGCCTCCCACATGTCAGATGTTGATTTACCCTCAAACATCCGCCCCCAATCTAGGTTCTTCAGTTCCCGCCTAATATTGTTATAATTAGCCTTCCCCCAATTTAGCACATTCACCCTAGGACCACTCTTATCCTTGTCCACCAGCGCTTTAAAACTTACTAAATTGTGGTCACTGTTCCCGAAATGCTCCCCTACTGAAACGTCTACCACCTGGCCGGGCTCATTCCCAAATACCAAGTCCAGTACAGCCCCTTCCCTAGTTGGACTGTCTACATATTGTTTGAAGAAGCCCTCCTGGATGCTCCTTATAAACTCTGCCCCATCTAAGCTCCTGCCACTAAGTCCCAGTCAATATTGGGGAAGTTGAAGTCTCCCATCACAACAACCCTGTTGTTTTTACTCTTTTCCAAAATCTGTCTACCTATCTGCACCTCTATCTCCCGCTGGCTGTTGGGAGGCCTGTAGTAAATCCCCAACATTGTGACTGCACCTTTCTTATTCCTGATCTCTACCCATATAGCCTCACTGCCCTCTGAGGTGTCCACCCGTAGTACAGCTGTGATATTCTCCCTAACAAGTAGCGCAACTCCGCCACCCCTTTTACATTCCCCTCTATCCCGCCTGAAACATCTAAATCCTGGAACGTTTAGCTGCCAATTCTGTCCTTCCCTCAACCAGGTCTCTGTAATGGCAACAACATTATAGTTCCAAGTACTAATCCAAGCTCTAAGTTCATCTGCCTTACCCGTAATATTTCTTGCATTAAAACATATGCACTTCAGGCCACCAGACCCGCTGTGTTCAGCAACATCTCCCTGTCTGCTCTGCCTCAACCTGGCCCTATTCCCTAGTTCTCCCTCAATGCTTTCACCTTCTGACCTATTACTCTGGTGCCCACACCCCTGCCATACTAGTTTAAACCCTCCCGTGTGACACTAGCAAACCTCGCGGCCAGGATATTTATGCCTCTCCAGTTTAGATGCAACCCGTCCTTCTTATACAGGTCACATCTGCCTCAGAAGAGCTCCCAGTGGTCCAGATAATGGAAACCCTCCCTCCTACACCAGCTGTTTCGCCACGTGTTTAGCTGCTCTATTTTCCTATTTCTAGCCTCACTGGCACGTGGCACAGGGAGTAATCCCGAGATTACAACCCTAGAGGTCCTGTCTTTTAACTTTCTGCCTAGCTCCCTGAACTCCTGCTGCAGGACCTCATGTCCCTTCCTGCCACTAAAGGATAGTGTTAGAGCTGGGCATGTCCCTCTCCCCCTGGGAGGTGAGTGAGGGGGGGATTCTTATCTTTGTGCCCCCAGCGGGTTCGAATGCTTCACGTATTTAAATACCTGTTATAAACCTCGCTGATGTGATGTGGGAAATCTTTATGTGGGAGGAACATACGGTGGGGAATCCCTTTTAGCTTATGTAAATTTATTTAAATAGTTTAAATGATGTTCCCGCCCTTTCCGGCAAGGGACGTGGAAAATCAGGGAACAAGTTCTTGCCACCGAGGTTCTCATTCCTGCGGTCTCGGGAAACTTTCAGACAGTGTTGCCATTTTCACCCTTGACAAACACCAGCAGAAAATCCCCCCCCCCACACAAGGTATGTTTTAAAGGAGGAACGTCAGGTGGAGGGGTAAAGGAAAAGAGTTCCAGAGGTAACTGAAGGCATGCCCACCTATAATTGGGAATGCACAAATAGTCAGAATTAGAGAGACATAGATATCTTGGAGGTTGTGGTGCTTGAAGAAATTACAGAGCTAGGCGGCTGGATTCTCCGTTTCAGCAGCTCAGGGCCGGCTGAAACGGAGAAGTCCCGTGCGTTTTATGACACCAAAATCGGGGGCGAACCCTCACTGATTCCAGGGCTGGTGAGGGGCTGGCAGCGGTGCCGGGTAAAACTCCCGGCTCCCACGCCAAAAAGTGGCCGCGCGTGCGCATGGCGACGACCTGCAGCGATCGCGCTGTACAAAATGGCACCGACTGTGCACAGACCCAACCTGCCAAGTACGGCCCCACAGGCCACCCCCAGGCCACAGCCCACCAGTCCCCCCATCCCTCGCGGAAGCTCCCCCGGCCAGCGGCATGGCTCCCGGCCGACTGTTGCGGCGCTGGACACTGTCCGCGGTTGCCACGCCATGTCCCCCACTGCTCAGACTACACGTCAATCGCGCATTCAGGAACTCGGCCCATTGGGGGCAGAGCATCGGGGAGGGCCTTCTCATGATGCACCAACGCCGTTCCAACGGCATGCGGCGCGTGATGCGATGCTGCCATTTCGGAGGGGACAGAGTCTCGAAAACCCACGTCAAACCGGTGCCGCCCCCAATTTAGGCTTCGGAAAGGATTATCTGCCCGATCGCCGATCACGATATCGGCATCGGGCAGCGGAGAATCCCGCCCAGGGAGTGGCGAGATCATCGAGGGATTTGGAAAACTGGATGAGAACTTTAATATTAATATCAATTTGGCCGAGAGCCTACATGGGTCAACGAGCACAGGGGTAATAGGGGACATGCTCAAGTGGGTTCAAGTTTGGAGGCTTCTTAAAGGCCATGTTGATCATGCATTGAAATAGTGGGCAGGATTCTCCATCCATTCACAGCAGCGGGGTTCTCTGCAGTGAATGGGAGAGTTGGTTTAGCAACGGTAGCGGGGCAGACTCAAAGTAGAGAATCCCAGCCAGTGTCTTTCATGTGAGAACACCTCAAAGTGAATCAACAGGGATATGGACCTTGAGATAAGAGAAGAATAATTCTGAAGAATAACCAAAACCTTCTTTGAAATGACAGATTTTGAGAGCTTTAAAATACTTGAAAGGAAACGGGTAAGATAAAAAGCGTTAGGGAGGGCTTTGAACAGAATAGCACAGTCAACTCAAGGATTTGCCAGCAAATGTGAAGACGGGGGGTTGTACAAAGGAACAAAGGATGAGCAAAGATATAGGAGGTTGCAGAGCTAGGGTGGGATAGGTCATGGGAAACATTTGAAGTTAATATGTTGAGGGACAGGAAACAATGCAAATCGGAGAGGATGGGAGAAGGACATAGAATGAGTGGTTGAGGTTTGGACAAGTTGGAGTTTGTGGAGATGGAGGACGGAAGCTGCCAGAAATGAGATTGATGAAATTAGATCTAAGGATCATCATTTGCATAGCAGGGTTGCTGCAGCAGTACTGGAGAACATTAATACTCTACAGGTGGAAATAGGGGAGCTTGGAGAGGAGGTGGGGTTTGTAGCTCGGCTCTGGGTAAAACGGGACACTGAAGCTTTGCACAATCTGGTTCACGGTGAACTAGTGGCTGGGAAGGGGGATGGAATCAATAGCAGGGGATCAACATTGACAATTCAGCTGTCAAAAACCCTGGGATTCTCCGAGCCTCCGTGCCGCACACGCGGGTCCGACGCCGGGATGTGAACCTCCGGCGACTGGAGAATCGTCGCCAGGAGTACGCGCGCGGTCGAGACAGCGCCGGTCGGTGGCCGTTGAAAGAGGCCCCCGTGGCGATTCTCTGCGGACGACCGGCTGAGTTCCCGTCGGTGTGGTTCACGTATGGTTCCACCCGGCGGGAGCTCGGATTCGCCGCTGCAGTGGCCGTCCTGGTGGGGGGGCGGGGGCATCCGTCACCGGGGGGGGGGGGCCTCCACGACGGCCAGGCCTGTGATCAGGGGCCACCGATCGGGGGGCCTACTTCTTCAGTGCCGGCCCACTGTGTGGGTCCACCATGTCGCGCGGGACCGCTGCCGTAGGCGGCCCACGGCCAGAAGTGCAGGGCCCCGTATCGGGTCCCTGTCGCTGTGCTAACCTGCGCCACCACACCACCCAAATGCTGGGTACCATCAGGGCCCAGGGAGAAGATTATCCTGCTAGCCCCCTTAAAAATGGAGAATCACTCCGGACTTCCTAAAAGAGTCCAGAGTGATTCGCGCCCGTTTTCTCGCAGGGGAAAGGGGGATTGCTTGGGGGGATGGATGAGCAGGAGATAACATGAAGGGTGGGGGAAACTGGCACGTGCGGGCGAGAGCCAGTGTATAAAGCTATGTAAATATACCATTTTGCCATGTATATATCTTGCTCAGTGCGATTTCGTGTTATTTTGTTACGGGGGGGGGGGGGGGGGGTTATTGTTTGTAAGGGGAAAGAATTGTGTTGTTAAAAAACTTTAATAAATATATATATTTTTTTAAAAAGACAATGGAGGGATTAGCTAGTTGGCCAAATGTCTCGTGTGTGGTTCAGAATAATGCCAGCGGTATGGTTTCAATTCCTGTTTTGGTTGAGGTGGACTTGGGACTTGCCTCCTTGCCTTGACCCCGAGAATGGAAGGCAATGGCAAACCACCATTGACAATAACTGCCAAGAAAATGGCTCAGGATGAAGCAGCAGCAGAAAACGAGCCAAGGACCTGCCTTTGGGCACAGCACACATGAATTAATGAGTGAATCTGACAGTACAGATGTGGTTACAAGCTCAAGAGAAAGTTACAAAGGATAATCATAGAATCATAATTCAGGAGGGGGCTGTGGTGTTTTTGTGTTCCTTATTCAGGATGGATTGCATAGTGTTCCACAAAGACCACAGAATAGCTTTTACTCAAACAAAGTGAAGCTATGATTTTATTTACACTACTGAACTGGGTTTTGATCTTATTAGAATACAGAATTGATCAATAACATCTAACTACCCTCACCTCCTGCTCATCTCACTCACTGGTATATCTTTAATCTAACTTTGTCACACTAACTGCTCTGATGACCTTCACTAGCTGTCTCCTGCTTACCCCTCCCCTAAGTTCTACCATCACTGCTTTATATAGTGCTGTCTGCAGCTCCCTCTCATGGCTATTCATGGTACTCCATTAACCCTTGTAATGCTGATAGTTATGCTAATACCACAGATGCTATTTGGCTCATCAAGTCTGCACAGACCCTCTGATTGACACTAATGGGAAATTTAGCATGGCCAATCCACCTAACCTTCATATTTTTGGACAGTGGGGGGGAACCCATGCAGACAAAGGGAAAACGTCCAAATTCCACACTGACAGTCACCCAAGGCCGGAATTGAACTTGGGTCCCTGTCACTGTGCTAACCTGCTAGCAGTGCTAACCTGCGCCACCACACCACCCAAATGCTGGGTACCATCAGGGCCCAGGGAGAGGATTATCTCATACATGAACATAAGCTCGGATAGGGCAGCTTGCAGGTAAAGAGGACTGAGGAGAGACCCAATGGGGGCTCTAGATATAACAGTGATGGGGCAAGAAGAGATGCTGAACAGATGCATTAGAGATATTATGATATAAAACAATGGCACACTACATAAGGGCAATCCCATTGAAGGGACTACAGTATTAACTGCTATGGAGATGTGAAGAAGGGCAGGAGGAGATAACAAAGTACATCTGTAGTCAAATGTCATTTGTGACTTTTGGTGCTGTGAGCAGCATGGAAGGAGGGATGTAAATGCAGGAGTTTTGAGAGAGGTGGACACAGGACTGGGGTGGGGGTAGGGTGAACAGCAGGCTCAGGACTGGACAAAATCCCACTCTTCCATCTCAAAAATAAATGCCCAGTTAAGGCCCTGTATCTCCTCCTCTCCTTGCTGCAGCTGAAATCTTGACCCATCCCTAAATCCCTTCAAGAATTGATTTTTAAAACATTGTTCTTCCTAAAGATGACTCCGCTTCTGCCTATCACACACCTCAGCAAATCTAGAACATTATGAGAAGGGAATTAGTCATTCATCGGAAAGGGGACATACCATAGAATGCAGGGAAATCCGATTAGAATCGAAAGCTCCGAAACCAATGCAGCACTGCCATACGTCTGCCTGGATAGTTTCCCTGTCATGTGAAATGTCTTTCTCTTGGCTGAAATTCCTATGATTTGATGATGAGGCCTAGCTATTTCATTTGCTATTATTTT
Source organism: Scyliorhinus torazame (assembly GCF_047496885.1). Taxonomy (NCBI): domain Eukaryota; kingdom Metazoa; phylum Chordata; class Chondrichthyes; order Carcharhiniformes; family Scyliorhinidae; genus Scyliorhinus; species Scyliorhinus torazame. Next base: position 62,892,951 of record NC_092707.1, read on the forward strand.
ATTGTTTTTAAAATGGGCTAATATTGGTGTCAAAATAAAGCTGATCAGAAAATTGAACTTAAGGAATAAACTTCTAACTCCATGTTCCTGGGTCTTATAGTCATGTGTTACAGTCATGTTCCTGGGTTTTATTGTCATGTGTGCCCCCAGTGCATGATACATGAGGCGGCCCGGTGGCACAGTGGTTAGCACTGCTGCATCACAGCACCAAGGACCCCAGTTCGATTCTGACCTCGGGTGACTGTGTGCGGAGACTGCACGTTCTCACCGTGACTGCGTGGGTTTCATCCGGGTGCTCCAGTTTTCTCCCACAGTCCAAAGATGTGCAGGTTAGGTAGATCGGTCATGTTAAATTGCTCCTTAATGTTCAACGGTTAGGTGGGGTAATGTGATTGGCCAGGGTAAAAGCAAATTACTGCGGATGCTGGAATCTGAAACGAAAGACCCTGACCTTCCCGTTGCTTGCCATTTTAACAAAAGACCCTGCTCCCATGCCCACATGTCTGTTCTGGGCCTGCTGCAATGTTCCAGTGAAGTTCAACGCAAATTGGAGGAAAAACATCTCATCTCCCAGTTAGGCACGTTACAGCCTTCTGACCTGAACATCGACTTCAACAACTTCAGATGATCAGCTCTACCCCAACTCAACCCATTTGTTTTCATCCCATTTCCTTTTAACTGTCTTTTGCCATTTCTTTCTTTCTTAATATATATTTAACCCCCCCCCCCCCATCTTATCCACCTTTCCTTAACCTTTCTCCTCTTTGCTTTCCCCTTCCCCTCCCCCCACATCTACAGTTCATCCTCTGATGTTAGTTTCTCTGCTGTTTGGCCTTTCACATCTTTTGTTCTCTCTGTTAAACTCCCATTTTAAAGGTATGAAATAAATGATCAATCAAATAAAACACTGATAATTCTGTTTTACTAAATTCATAGCAACTCACAAAACAATTCCAGGGAAACAAAATTAACTTTTTTGCTTTAATTCGTGAGCAAAAACTGTATTTTCAGTTGTTGATAAGCCTTGCCGACAGCATTTGCTGTTCAATCTAATAATTAGCAATCACATTCATCCAGGGATTTGAGACCGTACCAGAGGATTCAAAAAGTGGCAGAACGGCAACACATGTTCCCAAAAAAGATTTTAAGGTGCTTAAACCAAAAGGACCATTAGAGGAATAAATCCATACAAGGTCTGGCAACAAACACAAACAATGTTTGATTATTCTGGGTGACAAGTTTCCTATTGTTCCGATCACAGCTTCCAACATGTGCATGTGTCTGCCATCATGACTAATTTAAAGACAAATCCAGCATTGAACCAGGGCTAAATTAGAAAGTGCAGCGACAGCTTGTTTAATTAAATCCTAAAGCCGATTAGATTACATTATAAAGGAAAATCCAGTCAAGTCGAAGTTTAACAGCTGGTGTGAGCCAGAAACTGGGATAATCTTCACACTGAATTTTAATAATGATCCTCAACCCTGACAATAATAGTCTGATTTCTTGAAACTGCGGATGAACTTCTGGGAAGTTTCCTTTTTTTAAATGGAGCTGGAAATTGCAGACTCTGAGCAACTGTTCAGCTGTGTTTCTCCCACATCAGAAACCCATGCCAAGTCTATGTGTATGAATAGTCTTGACACAATAAAGAGCAGCAGTTAGCTCCTTAATGTACTGTGACATGGAGGGGCAGGGGCCAAGGCTGAATTCCAAAATCACTGACACATCAAGTTCCTGAGCTCGGCTGTGCTTTGAGAGGCAAGGGCTAAGATGAGCGTGAGGTCAGGTGTAATGTCTGGACCTGATATGTCTCTCTTGTGGGGACCATGAATTGGATTCAATTTGAATTGTTTTTTGGAGCAGGCAAGGAGCTGGGTTAGGGGTTTGCCCCTGTCCGCACTCTAACCGCTGGCTTTATTCTGATAAAATAATTTAGAAAAGGGCAGAGCATCAACCTGGGGCTTCTCAGTGACAGAGAAAAATACCACAAAAAAAAGGTTCATTTACAAAAATCACGAGAGTGCAAGAGAATGGGCAGCACGATAGCACACGTGACTGGCACTGTGGCTTCACAGCGCCAGGGTCCCAGGTTCGATTCCCCGCTGGGTCACTGTCTGTGCGGAGTTTGCACGTTCTCCCCGTGTCTGCGTGGGTTTCCTCCGGGTGCTCCGGTTTCCTCCCACAATCCAAAGACGTTAGGTGGATTGGCCATGCTAAATTGCCCTTAGTGTCCAAAATGTGCAGGTTAGGTGGATTGGCCATGCTAAATTGCCCTTAGTGTCCAAAATGTGCAGGTTAGGTGGATTGGCCATGCTAAATTGTCCTTAGTGTCCAAAAAGGGTTGGGAGGGGTTGTTGGGTTATGGGGATGGGGTGGAAGTGAGGGCTTAAGTGGGTCGGTGCGGACTCGATGGGCCGAATGGCCTCCTTCTGCACTGTATGTTCTATATATCTATGCGTGTAAGACTCCAGGTCATTGTCATCTGTTCTCCAGTGTCTGGCTCAAGAGGAAGTGTGCATCAAGTTGCCCAAAAAAATGAGCTGTCTTGTAAAACGTACATTTCAGTCCTTTTCTTTAGACTGCACAGGAAATCTATTTAAGTATGCGGCCTTTGAGTTATTTTGCATGGCCATGCAAGTGCAGTAAACTAATGGGACCAAATTCTGTGCTTCCAAGTTGCGATGCTGCCGTGCAGCATGCAAGGAACATTGGTCTCCCATTTACATCACTGCCTCAGAAATGACTCAAAACAGTTTACACACACTAATTAGCAGTGACTGATATTATGTACAGTAAGAAGTCTTACAACACCAGGTTAAAGTCCAACAGGTTTGTTTCGATGTCACTAGCTTTCGGAGCACTGCGCCTTCCTCAGGTGAAACCTCAGGTACATGCACCTGAGGAAGGAGCAGCGCTCCGAAAGCTAGTGACATCGAAATAAACCTGTTGGACTTTAACCTGGTTTTGTAAGACTTCTTACTGTGCTCACCCCAGTCCAACGCCGGCATCTCCAGATCATGATATTATGTAGACCAACATGCTAGCCATTTTGCAGGAGGCAATATGTTACCAATAACAATGAGATAACAGCCCACCTTTTTAGTTTGAGTGTTGGTCTGAGGGAGAAATTTGACCAGGACGGCAGGAGAGTTGTTCCTCTTCAGCAAATAGTGCTTTGGGACCATTAACCCTGACCTTCTTTTGAACATCTATTCCAAAGAATAGCACTTCCAAAAATGTAGCACGTCTTCAGTATGCACTGGAATTATATCATTCCTTTCACATCCTCAGGATATTTTACAAACAATAGGTTACTTCTGAAGTGCAATACACATATGCAATGTTAATTTCTGTGAGAGACCTAGAGATAGATGGAAAAAAATTAATAACAATATTTAGCAATGGTGTATGTGTGGGATGCCAGTTAGTAAACAGAAGCACCTCTGACAATGCAGCACTCCAACAGGAGCGCGACTTGAACCAACACCTTCTGACTCAGAGTTGGGGGTGCTACAACCTGAGCCACAGCTAAGTGATAAATAACTGAAAATGGCTCTCTATGCTATTGGCCTTGGGGTCCTTTGGTTTGCCACCAAATACTTGAATTTATAAATTTGTGAATATTTGAATTTATAAATCCCACTTCTGAGATAGCTAAAATCAATTCAATTCATCCATTAAAGATCACGGTTTCCACACCTCCGACAAGTATACACTGCTACCTCAACCCACTTCCCAACAGGTCCTGCTTCCTCACCCCATGGACCACCCTCACTTGAACTGAAGATCCTGCCAAAGGCTAACTTTAGTACGACCAACACATAATGCCACTTAACTGTGAGGAACTTAATACATAATCTGCATCGCTTCTCGGCCTTTTGACCAGGATCAAGACCGAGATCAGGTGCGAAGGCTTTCATCTGAGCTTGGATATAGTATGTCTCTTTTCTGGGGACCAGGAATTGAATTTAGTTGAACTTGAATTGTTTTTCGAGCAAGCAAGGAGATGGATTAGGGACTTGCCCCGTCCACTCTGTGCAATGAATTTGTAACTCTGAGAAAGGAATAGCATTTGTAAAAAATATCTGCACATGTCATGTAATTTATAAGGAGGGTGTATTCTGGTGTTCTGTAACTGTGGTTATTTTTTTTTAGCAATAAAGCTAGATCCAAAAACATATTTATACGAAGATTAATAAAAATAGGAGTGAAGTTGCATATTAATTCTATAGCAATTTTTTAAAAAGATATCTATCATTGTGAGATTTAAGCACAAGAACCTTCTCAGATGCCAAATCATATTGGTACTGCAATTCTGGTGAAATTCACACAAGGTTGCTCAAAGGGAAAAGCACGTGCACTAAATTATAATGTCTCCATCTGTTCAATTATGCGTTTCTTGACCTGTGCTTTGTATTAACATTCTGCCCTGTAGAAGTGTCCAGAAAATCATTGTTACAAATGTTGCAGAAAACATTTTCAATAAAAAACTACAATTGGAGTTCAGTGCTCCTAATCCTAATAGAATTAGCAGGCTCATTGGTCACTGTAGAAAAGGAAAACCACAATGATATATGTTTGTTTTGTCAATAATTAAACTACTGGTAGAATGTCCCGCTCACCAGAATTGTGGAATCCCGCACCAGATTCTACACATTTGTTATGGGCCAGGGTTTAGAGAACCCCAAAGTGTATCATGGACTTCACTTGACCCACAACTTTTACTAGATTATGGTATGGGGAGCACATGGCCCACTCTACAGGTGTGGTACAGCAGAAATTGAAAAATATTTTTAAAGCAAAACAATGTTTATTCTATGAACTCAAGTTTTTAAAACATACAGTGAACATTTTAGCAACCGTCAATTCAAATACAACCCCCCCAAAGAATACAACATTCTAAGTAATACTTAAACTTTCCTTTTAACATCCATAAGACATAAAAATAACCTTTTAACAGAAGAACATCAGGTTTAAATTCACTACTGAGAACAGTTATCACTCTGTATTCATCAAATTATCTAGAGATAGTCTTTATATGGCAGAGAGAATATTATACCTTCTCCGACTGACTGCAGCTCCAACACTGAAACAAAACCAAAAAAACAGACACACCCAATCTTTTCTCAAAATGAAATTAAAAACTGACAGACAGCCCAGCTCCACCCACACTCTGACACCACTGCAATAACATGAGCAGACAAACATTTCTTAAAGTGCCATTCTCATGACACTTTGAACCTCATTAATTATGCACTAGCACATTCCACTCCGAGTCACCTGGCAGACCGGCAGCTGATTTAGCCACCCGCCTCCATCAGCTGGCTGGTTCAAAGGTCCCAACGTCATATTTAAATACCAGTCCAGCACACTCACATCACATTCTCAACTGTCTTCACTAAGATATCAGCAACCGAGAGGGAAAAGGTTAGCAGCCTCAAGAACTAGTCTGTTCCTTGATTCAGCCCCCTCCCCTGAGCCCATCATCTGCAAGGTGCCCATGCTCCACTTAGATCTCTACCAAATGCATATGGAATCTTCATGTATCCCCTTCCAGTAAACCATGTGGCATTTTTTTTGACCCCTTTGTCTGTGAGCTTTTCATGCAGCCTTGTTGGAGTCCAGATTCCCTCCCCTTGATCTTCCCGCTGCCTTCCATTGTTCGTCATCCTAAGCCACCATCTCTGCCTTTCTGCATGCCATCATGAGCCATTGACCTTCCCCCGCCCCATCGCAATAGCCCTCCTTCCACATTGTCACCTTTGTCTTTATTAGGCCACATGGCTTCGATCCCCGGACTCATCTCACGCTCCAACCCCGCCGAATTATGGATCTTTGCTGCGGTGAGTCCCGCTACACAGTGCTGTCCACATGGACACTGGTGTGTGGCACCAGGGAAAACAATATCCCTGTTCTCCCCAACCTTAGGTCCCGTACTGATCCAACTCGGTGACATAGGAGGGTCCATGGCTCCAGCAGCACAGTGCTGTCAATGAAGACTAGTTTGGCATGGAGATGGAGGGCAGGAACCGGTCTGCCCTGGCAGAGTGGAGTATAGAGCACCAGGCGCAGCAAAGTCTCTGGTGAACGGAGGACCGCCTTGTGTATGCCACGCATGAGCAATCAGGTTTGACGCCGATGTACATTCCCACTGGCGTGACGCGAGATAAAAAGGTCAGCAGGATGCCAGCGGGCAGCTGTTTTAATGAGCATTCATTAGATGTAAATGAATGCAAAAAGCACTTGCTCCACATGCCAACGGAAGGGCAACCAACCATGAACCCAGGATTGAGAGAACTGCAATGTGATTTTCCGCCAGCAGGTTTCCGACTTGTTATCACTTGCCAGATTCTCCGTGCCCGCCCACTACCAAACCTGCCGACGGCGGGATGGGAGAATTCCATCACAGGATTTTAAAGTGTTGGTAAAACACGTGCAGCTGGGGTCTGTACTGGGAAACATTCCTCCTGAGTGGGGAAGCAGCTTCAGGGATTGGTTTTAGCACCATGGAGTCATCTCAACTGACATGCATTTTCTGTTATGCTTGATTCTGTCGTAAAACTGATACACGTGGTTGGGAAATATTTTGGTAGAATTTAGTGTTCATTTTTTTCTCCTTGAATGTGGTAGAGTTCAGTACATTCGCTTTGTTGCCTCAATTCGAACCACATTGACATGTTATTAATTAACCAATATCATGCAATAATGCACAAGATCCATCCAGAACAATTGAAGTTCTGTTCTGGAGTCCTGGATGACCTTGCCACCCTCATGTCAGGATAAAATAATATAACAGATTCTAGGAAGGTTAGCAGAGCAGGTACAAGTTAAGGTACCTGGCAGAACCAATAACACATTGTGGTCTTGCGAAGGGAGCCTAAAGAATTAGGCACTGATTGGAAAACAAGAGTAGCAATCTCCAGCTAACTCCCCTTGTGTGCTGGGCAGGTTAGAGAGGGAAGCAATAGGCAGGTCATTGTAAGGTTGGTGCAGGAGGAAAAGGTTCAGATTCTCGGGATGTGGGACAAGTTCTGGGTCGAGGGACGAATATATCAAATGAACAGCCTTCACCCCGCCAAAATTGAAAAACTAACTTGAGCAATGAAGAATAACATAAACTAATGCAGCCCAGGTGTGGGAAATACTGAGGCTATTGACGAGTGAGGGAGAACAGGATTAATAAAGTTGTTGGAGTAGCAATAGAAGGTTTAGCTAAATAGATAATGAGAAAATGTGACCAAACCATGAATTCATTTAAGCTTGAGCATGTTTGTGAACTAGAAAGTTTTTGAAGAAGTAAGAAGGTAAATTTGATATTCTAGAAACTGCCCAGGTGATCAGATTTGCATCCAAGTGGAAGCAGAAAATCGACTCTTACATTTTCTGCAATTTTGGGGTAGATGATAACAAAGATTGGACATGCTCTTTTACAGTGTGACCTTTGTCTCAATTTTATATTGGTCTGGATTTTGCTGAGGCTTTCACTGTATGCCTCACGTAAAGTTGTACATAGAAATTTAGCGGGCTTGTCTGCAGAAGTTTCCAATCATGTAAGTCTGCTTCAATTCAGCGCCTTCTACAGGATCAGCAGCACCTGTGAGCGGGTCAAGAATCAGCGAAGCTGTTCAGCCAATCAGATTGGCCAAACCTCATAGACAGCCAAAAACAGGAAATATAAGTTTAAATCACTGGACAGGAAGTAAAAGGAAGATTGAGTTATAACATGAGATGAAGTGAAATTCATAAAACTACATAACAAAAATGTAGCTCGAAAAAAAAATTGTAATTATTTTTTTAAAATCTGCAATATTCAGTTTAGTTTTACTAATTTACAGAATGTGGGTGTCGCTGACTAGGACAGCATTTATACCCCTTCACTAATTGCCCTTGAGAAGGTGGTGGTGAGCTGCTTCCTTGAATCACAGCAATCTCTGTGGTGAAGGTACACCCACTGTGCTGTTTGGGAGAGAATTCCAGCAACAATGAAGGAACGTAAATATATTTCCAAATTAGGATGGTGAGAGACTTGGTTGGGAACATGGTGGTGGTGATGCCAAGTGTCTGTTGCCCTTATCCTCCTCCTAGGTGGTAGCGGGACGTGCTGCCTAAGTTGAGTTCCTGCAGTGCAACTTGCTGATGATACACATGGCTGCCACTGTGCATTGGTGGTGGAGGGAGTGAATGTTTGTAGATGGGCTGCCAATCAAGCGGGTTGCTTTGCCCCAGATGGTGTCCAGCTTCTTCAGTGTTTTTGGAGCTTCATTTAACCAGGCAAGTGTAGTGTATTCCATTACACTCGTGACTTGTGCCTTGTAGATGGTTGACAGGCTTTGGGAAATCTGGAGGCGAGTTATTTGCCACAAGAGTCATTGCCTCTGACCTGCTCTTTCTTCTTTTTTTCCAATTAAGGGGCAATTTAGCGTGGACAATCCACCTACTCTGCACATCTTTGGGTCGAAGGGGTGAGACCCACGCAGACATGGGGAGAATGTTCAAACTCCACACGGACAGCAACCCAGGGCTGGGATCGAACCCAGGTCCTCAGCGCCGTGAGCCAGCAGTGCTAACCACTGCACCACCGTACCCCCCGGCCTGCTCTTTCTGAGGGAATAAGAGAGCATACTTCATAGACGTTTACAGCACGGAAGGAGACCATTTGGCCTACTGTGTCCATGCCGGTCAACAAATATATGACTACACTAATCCCATTTTTAACTGCTTTGCCCATAGTCCTGGTTGTTACACAGCACAAGTCTAAAATGAATTTTTCAAAAATTACCTTTTCAGAGCCAGAGAGACAGTTCAGCAGTAATGATAAGTTGCTGCGCCACTAAAAACTCAGTTACCCCTGATTGAACAAGGTTTTGCCTTTCATTGGTCTTTATTGGGTAATTAGCCTAAGTTCACACCATGACAGTGATCTCTGTGCAGGTTCCATTGGTAAAGGTTACAACAGGATACTTTATGAAGGGGCAGTACATCAGTGACTTTCAGATCTCTATGTTTAACTGCATGTGTGTGAATGCTGGAATCAGTTTTACTCAGCAATAAAAGCCAGCACTGACAACTTCTCTGTTCTAATTACAGTGTAATATAGGCCACTCATATTTGCCACTACTACAGTATAAATCAAGAATGCAGTTCAAGTATCCTGCTTTGTGATTTTCTCTCTCAGCCTTTGCATTGATCGATTTCTCATGCTCAGTCATTTCATCCTGCAACTCAAGTCACCATGGCCTCTCTTTTCTGTGTTTACTGTGCACTGAGAGGCAACTTAATAGAGGTTTATAAGATAATGAGGGGGATAGATAGAGTGGATGTTCAGAGACTATTTCCTCAGGTGGATGTAGCTGTTACAAGGGGGCATAACTATAAGGTTCCGGGTGGGAGATATAGGAGGGATGTGCGAGGTAGGTTCTTTACTCAGAGAGTGGTTAGGGTGTGGAATGGACTGCCTGCTGTGATAGTGGAGTTGGACACTTTAGGAACTTTCAAGCGGTTATTGCATAAGCACATGGAGCACACCAGAATGACAGGGAGTGGGATAGCTTGATCTTGGTTTCGGACAAAGCTCTGCACAACATCGAGGGCCGAATGGCCTGTTCTGTGCTGTACTGTTCTATGTTCTATGATCCTCCTTTAATCTCTCGTTCCATATTCACGGCTTGACCATGACACCTTACACAGCCTCACCACCCCCATTGCATCAACTGTAGATAAGGACATCTCTGATCACTTTGATTTCACCTTGATGTTGGCAATTATACATTTATTAAATAATCAAAATGATGTCTTATGTGCAGGGCCATGAGCAGAAATATAAAATGGACCCAAAAATACTAAGTTCAGGAATCAGAGTCGCAAACCTGAACAGACAGAAAATGGCAATGAAAATCGAACGACCGTGGGCGATTGTACACTGGGCTCTAACGTAACTGAGATCAGGCATTGTATCAGGTCAAATGTTATCTGAACTCCGTAATATATAATGAAGGCAAAAAAGAAAGCATGCTGTTTGAGCTGACACTTGAATTCAAACAACTTTTACAGCATCTAAATATTCACAGCGATATCAGACATTTTTGCATTGGTCTTCAAAATGTTCAAATTCCACAATTTCTGTTTCCTGACACCCAATGGTCTCTGTTATAACATATGAAAAACAAAGTACCTCCAATGGGACACAGGTTTGCTTGGAATTTTGCTGCAGTTGTATCTGACATTCCATCAATTGTATTCTATGAGCAGCACGGTAGCACAGTGGTTAGCACAGTGGCTTCACAGCTCCAAGGTCCCAGGTTCGATTCCCGACTTGGGTCTCTGTCTGTACAGAGTCTGCATGTTCTCCCCGTGTCTGTGTGGGTTTCCTCCGGGTGCTCCGGTTTCCTCCCACAGTCCAAAGATGAGCAGGTTCAGTGGATTGGCCATGATAAATTGCCCTTAGTGTCCAAAAAGGTTAGGTGGGGTTACTGGATTACGGGGATAGGGTTTAGGCGTGGGTTTAAGTGGGGTGCTCTTCCCAAGGGCCGGGGCAGACTCGATAGGCCAAATGGCCTCCTTCTGCACTGTAAATTCTATGTTTCAAGGCAAAAGTGAAAGAGTGCAGCAGTGTAAGATTTGAACATCTTTTGACGCTTATCCTGCAACTTGCAATTGAGTTCTGCTTTCAAACCCATGGATGTTGCTGAGTTGTGTGCGCTAGGCAAGATGGAAAACTACACAGTCCCTTCTGTGAACAGAAGTGCATTTTAGGACTTCTGGGTGCGGCTATGCAGAGCTCGGTCGCATATTCGGCAGCTCCTGCTTGGAACGGACTTTTGGGCTCTTTTACAAGGCCCCCACGGCATTTGTTTGACATTTCCCGGTGTGGGAAGAAGGCTGCAATATTCCCCCGACAGTGTCCCCCAGGAAGGGTATGTCTCTGGGTTGCCAGACACGGCAGAAACAGTAAAAGATTTGGCTGCAACTGCAGGATAAACAGGGCCTCTTCCAGCATGCAGGCGGGGGAAGGGCAAGCTTAAAGCTGCAAGCTGACCTGAGGGCCTGTATCAAAGGTGAATTCTAGCAGCAGAGGGAACAACTGTGAAAAGACCTCATCAAGGCCACTGAAGGGACTTCCGGTTGCGGTGATGCCTAGCTAGCTGCACGCTTCGGCGGCTCCAGCTCCGACGGACCTTCGGGCTCTTTTAAGAGCCCCAACGGGGAATTTTTCGACGACGCAACCCGGTGTGGGGTGTGTGAGAAGGGAGTCCCCCCCCAAATGAAGGAGGAAAAATCCGGCGGCGGCGGCTGCAGCGCAAGGAATCGTCGACCTTAGGGTCAGAAATAGAGAAGTACAAGATGGCGGCGGAGAAAGCGCAGGCGACATGGGGGCCTGAGCAGGATGAAATTGTGAGACGGTGCGTGGAGCTGCTGAAGAGGGAGGTGCTGACCCCGTTGCTACAGGCAATTGAGGGGCTCAAGGAGACATTAAAGACCCAGGAGACAGAGCTCCGCGTGGTGGAGCAGAAGGTGACAGATATTGAGGACGAGATCCTGGGCCTGGCAGTTAAGACACAGACGCACGAGGCACTTCATAAAAAGTGTACTGAAAGGATCGAAGCCCTAGAAAATGGAGCGCGAAGGAAGAACCTTCGGATACTGGGTCTCCCTGAGGGTGTGGAAGGAGTGGACTGTGGAGCGTACGCAAGTACGATGCTGAGCTCACTGATGGGTGCTGAGGCCCCTGCGGGCCCCTTGGAGGTGGAGTGGGCAAATCGGATTCCGGCGAGAAGACCAAAAGCGGGAGAACCACCCAGGGCGATAATCGTGCGATTTTACCGCCTTAAGGATAGAGAAGAGGTCCTGAGATGGGCTAAAAAGGTGCGGAGTAGCAGATGGGAGAATGCAGTGGTACGGGTATACCAGGATTGGAGTGCGGAGGTGGCGAGAAGGAGGGCGAGCTTCAACCGAGCCAAAGAGGTGTTGCATAAAAGGAAGGTGAAGTTCGGGATGCTGCAGCCGGCAAGACTATGGGTCACGTATCAGGAGAGACACCATTATTTTGAGACGGCGGAGGAAGCATGGACCTTCATCAAAGAAGAGAAATTGGATCGGAACTGAGGGACTGATGCTGCAGGAAATGTTATTGTTAATGTTATGGTTGAAGTTAATTGAGAAGTAAATTGGGAAGGGGGGAGACATTGGGGAAATGTGGGCGCCGGTGAGGGGGGAAAGACGGGACATAGTTGGAGAATGGGGAAGGGGAGGGGAAGGGGAAAGGGAGCTGCGTCATAAGAGGCGGGTCAGGTAAAGGGATGTTCCCGCGCCAGAAAGAATAAGGCGGGAAGACAGGCGCAAGGCGGATGGGAGTTCCCCACACGGGGGGGGTCGAGGAGTGAGCAGGAGTAGCCGGGGTCAGTTGAAGTCAGCTGACTTACGGAAGTAATATGGGGGGAGCAATCATGCTAGAAAGAGATCTAGCGGGGAGGGGGGGAGGGAGGGGACAACTGGGTTGCTGCTGCGGAAATCCAAAAGGAAATGGCTAAAGAGTGGGTGGGCGGGGATGGTGTGCGACGCTGGGGGAGCGAGCGGGAGCGCGGAGACGGGATATGGGACTGGCCTAGAGAAGGTAATGGCTAGTCGACACAGGAGGGGGGCAGGTAGCCCCCTAGTGAGGCTGATCACGTGGAACGTGAGAGGCCTGAACGGACCGATAAAAAGGGCCCGAGTGCTCGCGCATTTGAAAGGACTAAGGGCAGACGTGGTTATGCTCCAAGAGACGCACCTAAAGGTGGCGGACCAAGTTAGGCTAAGGAAAGGATGGGTGGGACAGGTGTTCCACTCAGGACTGGACGCAAAGAATAGAGGGGTGGCCATTTTGGTGGGGAAACGGGTAGCATTTGAAGCAAAGAACATCGTAGCAGATAGCGGAGGTAGATATGTAATGGTGAGTGGCAGGCTGGAGGGAATGGAGGTCATGTTGGTTAATGTGTATGCCCCAAACTGGGACGATGCGGGATTTATGAGACGGATGCTGGGGCGTATACCGGACCTGGAGGTAGGAAACTTGATTTTAGGAGGGGACTTTAATACGGTGCTGGACCCGGGGCTAGATAGATCCAGCTCAAGGACCGGAAGAAGGCCGGCAGCGGCCAAGGTACTTAAGGGGTTTATGGACCAAATGGGGGGAGTGGATCCATGGCGATTTCTTAGACCTAGGGCTAGGGAGTTTTCCTTCTTCTCCCATGTCCATAAAGTGTACTCCCGGATAGATTTTTTTGTTTTGGGAAGGTCGTTGATCTCTAGGGTGGAAGAAGCTGAGTACTCAGCCATAGCGGTTTCGGATCATGCCCCACATTGGGTGGACCTGGAATTAGGAGAGGAAAGGGAGCAGAGAACACTCTGGCGATTAGATGTGGGACTGATGGCGGATGAGGGAGTGTGTGCAAGAGTGCGGGGGTGTATTGAGAGATACCTGGAGGTCAATGACGACGGCGAGGTCCCTGTGGGAGTGGTATGGGAAGCACTAAAAGCGGTGGTCAGAGGAGAGCTGATCTCCATTGGGGCCCACAAAAGGAAAACAGAGGCCAAGGAAAGGGAAAGATTACTGGGGTAGATTTTAAGGGTGGATAGGGAATTTGCAGAGACCCCGGAGGAGGAATTGTACAGGGAGAGGAGACGACTCCAGACGGAATTTGACCTTCTGACCACCAGAAAGGCGGAGGTACTGTGGAGGAAGGCACAGGGGAAGAGGTATGAATATGGGGAAAAGGCTAGTCACCTGTTGGCTCATCAATTGCGAAAGAGGGCAGCAGCGAGGGAGATAGGAGGAATTAGAGACGAAAGGGGAGACACGGTGCGAAGGGCAGGAAAGATAAATGAGGTGTTCAAGACCTTCTATGAGGAACTATATAGGTCTCAACCCCCAGAGGGAGAGGAGGGGATGCGGCAGTTCCTGGACCAATTGAGGTTCCCGAAAGTGGAGGAGCGGGGGGTGGTAGGCCTGGGGGCACCGATTGGGGTGGACGAGGTTATTAAGGGACTGGGAAGCATGCAAGCAGGGAAGGCCCCAGGACCAGACGGGTTCCAGGTTGAGTATTACAGAAAATATGTGGACAATGAGGCCAGGAAAGGGGGGACTCTACCCCCGACGATGTCGGAGGTGACGATATCGTTAATTTTGAAGAGGGATAAAGATCCGTTGCAGTGCGGGTCCTATAGACCCATTTCATTATTGAACGTGGACGCCAAATTGTTGGCAAAGGTACTGGCATCGAGGATAGAGGACTGTGTCCCGGGGGTGGTGCACGAAGACCAGACAGGGTTCGTAAAAGGGAGACAACTGAATGTTAACGTGCGACGACTATTAGGGGTGATAATGATGCCCCCTGTGGAGGGGGAGGCAGAGATAGTGGCGGCAATGGATGCAGAGAAGGCATTTGTTAGGGTGGAGTGGGAGTATTTATGGGAAGTGTTAAGGAGGTTTGGGTTTGGGAACGGGTTTATTAGCTGGGTTAGACTTCTTTATGGGGCTCCAACGGCAAGCGTAGTTACAGGTCGACATAGATCGGAGTATTTCCGACTATATAGGGGAACAAGACAGGGATGCCCGCTGTCTCCATTGTTGTTCGCGTTGGCAATTGAACCTCTGGCCATGGCGTTGAGAGACTCCAGGAAATGGAGAGGGGTGATTAGAGGGGGAGAAGAACACCGAGTCTCGTTATACGCGGATGACCTATTGTTATACGTGTCGGACCCAGCGGGGGGGATGATAGAGGTTATGCGAATTTTGAGGGGGTTCGGGGATTTCTCGGGGTATAGGCTAAACATGGGGAAGAGTGAATTATTTGTGATACATCCAGGGGACCAGAGTAGAGAGATAGAAGGCTTGCCTCTAAGGAAAGTGGAAAGAAACTTCCGATACCTGGGGATTCAGATCGCTAGGAGCTGGGGAACCTTGCACAGACTTAATCTGACACAGTTGGTAGAACAAATGGAGGAGGACTTCAAGAGGTGGGACATGCAGCCTCTATCGCTGGCGGGCAGGGTGCAAGCAATTAAGATGATGGTCCTCCCGAGGTTCTTATTTGTATTTCAATGTCTCCCTATATTAATCACCAAGACCTTTGTTAATAAAATAGACAGGAGCATCACGAGCTTCGTGTGGGCAGGGAAAGTTCCGAGAGTAAGGAGGGGGTTCCTTCAGCGTAGTAGGGACTACCGAACTTGGGCGATTACTATTGGGCCGCCAATGTGGCAATGATACGTAAATGGATGATGGAGGGTGAGGGAGCGGCGTGGAAAAGACTGGAGAGAAAGTCCTGTAAAGGGACGAGTTTAGAGGCGCTGGTGACAGCGCCGCTACCGATCTCACCTAAAAAGTTTACCACGAACCCGGTGGTGGCGGCAACATTGAATATCTGGGGACAGTGGAGGCGACAGAGAGGGGTGCGGGGAGCCCTGGTGGGGTCCCCAATCAGGAACAACCATAGGTTCGCCCCAGGAAGAATGGATGGAGGATTTCAGAGCTGGTACCAGTTGGGAATTAGGAGGGTGGGAGATTTATTTATAGATGGGACTTTTGCGAGCTTGGGAGCATTGGAGGAAAAGTATAAGTTGCCCCGGGGAAATTTCTTGAGATATATGCAGGTGAGGGCGTTTACTAGACAACAGGTGAGGGAATTTCCGTTGCTCCCGACACAGGGGATACAGGACAGGGTGCTTTCAGGGGTGTGGGTCGGAGAGGGCAAGGTGTCAGAGATTTACCGAGAGATGAGGGAAGAGGGGGAGGAGTCGGTGGGCGAACTAAAAGGAAAGTGGGAAGAAGAACTAGGGGGGAGATGGAGGAGGGTATATGGGCTGATGCCCTAAGCAGGGTAAATTCCTCTTCCTCATGCGCCAGGCTTAGCCTGATTCAATTTAAGGTGCTACATAGAGCACACATAACGGGAGCAAGATTGAGCAGGTTCTTTGGAGTGGAGGACAAATGTGGGAGGTGTGGCGGGAGCCCGGCAAACCACGCACATATGTTTTGGGCGTGTCCGGCACTGGAAGGGTATTGGAAGGGAGTGACGGGAGTGATTTCGCGGGTGGTGAAGGCCCGGGTCAAACCAGGCTGGGGGTTAGCTCTATTTGGAGTTGCGGAAGAGCCAGGAGTGCAGGAGGCGAAAGAGGCCGACGTTGTGGCCTTTGCGTCCCTAGTAGCCCGGCGCAGGATCCTACTCATGTGGAAGGAGGCGAAACCCACCGGACTGGAGGCCTGGGTAAATGATATGGCGGGGTTCATTAAACTGGAGCAGATAAAGTTTGCCCTGAGAGGATCGGCTCAAGGGTTCACCAGGCGGTGGCAGCCATTTCTCGACTACCTAGGGGAACGTTAGAGGGAAGACAGATGACCAGCAGCAGCAACCCAGGGGGAAGGGGGGGGGGGGGAGGGGGGAGGGCGTGGGGGGGGGGGGGGGGGTTAGTTTAGGTCAAAGATAAAGGGGTTTTGTTACTTGTGTATTGTTAAAAATTTCTGTATTGTTATTGTTGCGTTTGCTTTGTAAGAGGGGAAAAATTGTTGTTTGGGAAAAAAATTTCAATAAAACATTTTTAAAAAAAAAAGTGCATTTTAGAAATTCCCGTGCATCATTGGTGAAGACCTGGAACAGGGTGATAATGGACCATCTTGTTTCGTACATCTGTCAAGAGAGAAATATTCATTTCAAGATTTTGTGGTACATGTTTTGATGAAACCTAAGATTTGGATGTCGTTATCGCAGCCACCAGTGCCTCTAAGGAGGGCCGCCTGAGGCCCTTAATTGAAAGCTGTACAAGTCCTATTGAAAGCAGAGTAAGTGGGGTTAACAAGAATTACGATGCCCTGTGATCTTGAGCAAAGCCACAACTTTGTTTTTGCAGCTTGTACAAGGGTTAAATGTAGTCAGTTCCTTTCTGATTGTTCTTTAACGTATCTGTTTTACACAGCAACTTGAAGAACCATCTTGTGAGCGATATCAATGAGATTACACTGATTCATTGAAGAGTGTGAAGACTGACGGTTGGCATGTATGATTTTACTCTGATTTACAGCTTTTACAGGAGATGTGTCAGAGTGATTTACGGTTAACTTCCTGCACTACGCGCAATATAAGCTGTGATTTATTTTAAGAAAATGTCACATTTCATACATATTGGACCTGAATTTGTTTGGAATATAACCGTGGGTTCATGGCACACATTGTCACTAGTGTGTAAAAAATTTAGCAACCTATGGCAAGGATGATACAACGCTGTTAGTTGCAAATCATCACAAGTTACCATTAGCCTCACAAAAACTGGACTTCACTGTTGATCTTCATGTGAGTCTCAAGAAATTGTGGGATTTGAACATCAATACGAATTAAATTCAGCATAGAAAGTTCTGACTGATGCTTAGCAATGTAAAAGACCTTGGAATGACGGGATTTACATTTTTATAATACACCTCAATCTCTCTGTGGAGAACGGTTCTTTAGATGGTAAATTGCTCCCAGCGGATTTAAGAATGTTCAATTTTAAATTTAATCTCTTTTAATTTTTTTCTGAAATTGTCTTCGTTTTTCCCCATCTCTCAATCTAATCGTTCAGTCCCTCTATTCTTCTTTCTGCATTTGATTTGACTCTTATTCACCTATTTTCTCTTCTGTCATTCTTTTCTCAATGACAATTAAGGATGGGCAATTAGTGGTTAGCACTGTTGCTTCACAGCTCCAGGGTCCTAGGTTCGTTTCCCGGTTTGGGTCACTGTTTGTGCGGAGTCTGCACGTTCTCCCGTGTCTGTGTGGGTTTCCTCCGGGTGCTCCGGTTTCCTCCCACAAGTCCCGAAAGACGTGCTTGTTAGGTGAATTGGACATCCTGAATTCTCCTTCAGTGTACCTGAACAGGCGCCGGTGTGTGGTGACTAGGGGGGTTTCATAGTAACTCAGTAACTTCATTGCAATGTTAATGTAAGCTTACTTGTGACAATAATAAAGACTATTATAAGATTATTATTATAAATGTTAATGTAGCCTGTGATGCCCACATCCCGCAAATGACTTTTTTTTAAAATTCCAATGTTTCATTCTCTGTTCTTAAATCTCACAGGCTGGCTGTTGGTCCCATCATTCATTAATGTCCAATTTCTCATTTGCCACTCATACTTCCAGCAATCTGCAGGACAAAAATGTTTGAACAGAAGAGTAGAGGGCAAACATTCTAAGTAAACAGCTCAACTCAACTCCAGCAAGAGCTGAGCCAATGTTCTGTTCCATTCTCGGGAATTTTGTCAGAGCACAGATTTTAAAGGACTCTCGCTGATGGGGCTGAAGAAGCACTGACTGCCAGAATGAAACATTGGCACGCAAACACCATCCTTTGCTGTTCCAAATCAAACTGACAGCTGACAAGGCCATTGTGAGTTCCAGTGATCGTGCATCACTGGGCAAGAGAATAATGAACCATAAGGCGTGTATCACAGGGCAAGTATACTGTGCACCATTTCACAAACTCAGGGTGTAATTCATCCAAATCCTTTCTAAGTGTCATTTTTGGCGCGCTTGGCGGCATGTTTCTCACTGGCCTTTTGGGATGAGAACCATTTCACTCATATTTAGTCATTTTTTAGGGTCTTGGGGAGTTTCTCCCTGGTCGAGGCCACACTTGGAAATGTTTTCAGCAGTGGAGAGCTGAAGTCGCCGGTGACACCGGCTCCTCAGAGATTAGGATACCCTTTCAAAAGGGTGCCCCGATCTCTAATTGAGCTTGAGGGTCACCCACCCCACCCCACCAACCCTCCCACCCAGGGACAATGCTATCCTCCGCAGGCATGGGCATTCTCCCCACTCCCCCACCACCCCAGGTGAGGATACCCTGTTATGGAGTCGCTGAGGGCCCCCCTTTCAGGACCCCCCCCCCCTTCAAGACCCCCCTTCACCCCCCAACCTTTAAGTGGCCTCTTCATACACCCCTCTTCACCCCTCCACCCTTCATATCTTCCCTCACTGATCTTTCTTGGGCATGAACCCTCTCAGGCACTGGGAGAACCCCATCCTGGCACTCGGGCAGTGCCCCTGAAACTCTGGCAGTGCCAACCGGGAACCCTGGCAGTGCAAGGATTGCGCTGCCAGGGGGTGTGCCAGGGTACTGCCCTGCCCTGCCATCCAAGGGGCTCTAATGGCCTCCAGGACCCCTGGAGTGGTGATCATGACTAATTTCCACTTGTGGAAACCAATGATAATCGGTGGGCAGGATGAGGCCTCACCGGTGCAGCTGGCGAGTTCTGGGCACAGGGAGAATGCAGCTCCAAACAGGCTGTGCATATTTAATTGAGCCTAATGGAGAGGGTGTGAACCAGGTTGCATTTGGATCTCTCCTGCGATTCACCCGGCGCTGGGCGCAACGTGGTGGTAGATTTTCACCCTCAATTTTTACACCGACGTAGACATAGAATTTACAGTGTAGAATGAGGCCAGTCGGCCCATCGGGTCTGCACCGGCCCTTGGAAAGAGCACCCTACCTAATCCCACACCTCCACCCCATCCCAGTAACTCAGCAATCCCTTTGGACACTAAGGGCAATTTAGCATGGCCAATCCACCTAACCTGCATGTCTTTGACCTGTGGGAGGAAACCGGAGCACCCGGAGGAAACCCACGCAGACACAGGGAGAACATGCAGACTTCGCACAGTGACGCAAGCCGGCAATTGAACGTGGGACCCTGGAGCTATGAAGGGACAATGCTAACCACCAAGTTACCGTGCCTTTTAGAATTTTATTGAATTCAAATTTCATCATCTGCCAGGTGGGATTCGAACCTGGATCCCCAGGGCATTACCCTGGGTCTGTGGATTATTAGTCCAGTGCTAATATTACTGCGCCACCACCTCCCCAAGTTTTCCTTTTTTACTTTGAAGGAGTTTTACTGCAGACGTTTGAGTGATTTAGAGCTATCATCCAATGCTCAACATAGAAACAGGAGGAGGTCATTTAGTCCCTCAAGTCTGTTCTGCCATTCAGTGACATCATGGCTGACCTGAGCCTCAATATCCACCGTTGCCCATAGCCCTTCCTGCCTTTATCGCAGAGGGCTGTAGAGGTTGAGTCTAAAATCTATCAATCTCAATTTTGAAATTAACAATTGATATAGCATGACCGACCATTTGTAGAAGAGAGTTCCAAGCTTCACAAAATCACAGAATTGTTAAGGCGCCGAAGGAGGCCATTTGGCCCATTGTATCTACATGGCTCTCTAAACGAACATCCTGACTTAGCACAATTCCCTTTGCCTTCTCCCCCAGACCCCTGCACATTGTTCTGTTCAAATAATCACCCAATGCTCTCTTGAATGTCTCGATTGATCCTGCCTCCGCCACACTTCCAGGTAGTCCATTCCAGACCTGAACCACTCGTTGCGTAAAGATGAAGCATCCTTAATTTCACTTCTGAAACGTCTGGCTCTGACATCGATTATTGCTTTTGTAGTAGAGTTTTTGCTGCCTGGGTGGCAGTGCCACGGTGCCCGTATGCCAGCGGGAGTGCAATGGTGCCATCCTGCCAATGCCCAACCGCCTGGGGACCTCCCATGGCTTTGGGCCGGGCCGGCCCCCCCCCCCCCCCCCCCCCCCCCCCCCCCCCCATGGATGCTGCCTGACCTGCTGAGCATTTCCAGCATTTTCGGTTTTCATATCAAATTCTTGCATTCAGGCGAACTGATGGTATTTAAACATCAATCATTAGTTTTTGTGTAGCACCCTTAATGTAACAAAGATACCTTGAGGCGCTTCACAGAGGCATCATAAACCAAAATATGACATCGAGCCACGTAAGCAGATATAGGTAAGATGACCAAAAGTTTGATCAAAGAGGTAGGTTTTATGGATCATGTTAAAGAAGGAAAATGAGTTGGCGGAGAGGTGCAGGGAGAGAATTTCAGAGCTTAGGATCAAAGGAATTGAAGGCATGGCCACCAATGGTGAAGCAATTCAAACTAGAGATGCTGAGGAGGCTGGACCATAAGATGTAAGAGCAGATGTAGGCCATTCGGCCCATCAAGTCTCTTCCACCATTCAATGAGATGATGACTGATCTGATATGATAATCCTCAACTCCACTTTCCCGCCTTATCCCCATAACCTGCCTGTGTCTGTCATGACTGTTATTGTGGAGTTTGCACTTTCTCCCCGTGTCTGTGTGGGTTTCCTCCGGGTGCTCTGTTTTCCTCCCACAGTCTAAAGACATGCAGGTTAGGTGGATTGGCCATGCTGAATTGCCCCTTAGATTCCAAAAGGTTAGTGGGGTTACGGGGATAAGGTGGAGGCGTAGGGTCCTCTTTCCAGGGGCCGGTGTGGACTTGATAGGCCGAATGGCCTCATTTTGCATTGTAAGTTCTATGATTCTATGAATCCTTGATTCCCTTACATTTTAAAAATCTGTCCATCTCAGCCGATCTCACACTTAATGACCCAACCTCGACAGCACTCTGCGGAAAGAATTTGACAGATTCACTACCCTCAGAAGAAATTCCTCCTCATCCCTGTCTTAACTGGGCAACCCCTCACTCTGAGATTATGGGCGGGATTCTCTAATAATGGGGCTATGTCCTCACTCCAGCGTCAAAACGCGGGTGTTTCACTCTGGACTTTGTTGCTGAAATCCAGAGTGATTCTCCTCCCTAAAGGGGGCTAGCAGACCCCGGAGTACTCCACGCAGCTCTGCCTGCCGATACAGGGCCCTGCACTTCCGGTCAGGAGTCTGCTCTTGCGCACAGCGGCGGCCTTTCGTGGCCGCCCCATGGCGGACTCACGATGCGGAGCGGCCCTGAAAATATCGGCCCTCCCGAGATCGCGCGCACCCGCGGATCGGTGGCTCCCGATCGCTAGCCTGGCCATCCCTGAAGCTCCCTCCCACCCCCGGTGAAGGATCCCCATGCCCCCCCACGAAGGCGGCCATTCCCGACAGGCAAAACGTAGTTAGAACCACGGCATCAGGAACTCGGCCAGTTGCCGTGAGTGAATCACGGGGGAGGGGGCCCCTGTCAATGGCCCCCTACCCGCTCTGCGTAGACCGCGTGCACGCGATTCGCAGCGATTCTCCAGGGACCGGAGAATCGCGGGAACGGCATCACACCAGTTTTCGGCGTCAACACCCATTCTCTGTCCTCACGCCGATCGCGATTTTGGCGCGGAGGCTTGGAGAATCCCGCCCTATGTCTTCTGATCCTAGACTTTCCCACAAGTGGAAACAACCACTCAGCATCTACCCTGTGTAGCCATCTGGGATGGCCACGACCGATTACAAAATGGACACTTGCAAAGAATGCAGGGAAAATTGGATAATGCGAAGAAACAAGCACGTGCAAGGTCTGTCTGTTGATTAGAACCTTAAACTCTCAGACAGGACAGAAACTACCAAGCAATCTACATACTAATGAGCCATCTCCGGGGACAAAAGGGAAACATTTAGATACACAATGTTAAGGCAGACTCCCCGGCGCCAGAAGAGGCCAAGACAAAGCAGACTAACAATCACCAGGACACGCCCAGCGATCAGGGAACCACCCCTCTATTGGAGGACGATTGATACGACTGATTGGGAAAGACCCAATTAGTTGAGGCCAAGTTCATGGCCCATCCAAAAGCACGCGAAGCCCTTTTCAGTATAAAAGGTATCCCCAAGGGAGAAACACCCTCCTTTGGCTTTGGCTCTCACCGAAGAGAGAGACCAGCCTAGCAGCTGCACCAGACCAAGTAAGTTCTAAGTCAATGCACGCTACGAGATAGACGCTCCTCGTTGCTACCCTGTAAACAGCTCAACCCAGCAGCCTCAGAACCGAGCAACGGCCATTGTTCCTCTGACTGTGTGGGTGCCCGAAGCTATGTATAGACTTTAGTAATAGTGGTAGTTTAGTTTGTAGAGTTTATGCATGAGTAGATTTGACCGTGTGTAAATAAATGAGCATTGCTTCTGAACTTACTAACTGGTGTATCGAGTCATTGATCAGTATTCAGTTCTGAACCTTGTGGCGGTGTCGAAAGATACCTGGCGACTCTTAAACATAATTAAACAGAGACAAATTAAGAGCCAACCAAAGAGAGCAACATTTACTGGCGACATCTGACGGGACTCGACTGAGAAGTGGCCTAACCACTCCGAGAGAACCCAAAATTTGAATTGAGAATACAATTGGGAACAGAAAGAAAAACCACAAGTGTCAAAACAGTACTGATCAAGCCTCTGAGATTCGGAAATGTGTTAATGCATGCATACTAACAGGGATATAAGGTGAACCTGAGAGATCTTGTTGCGTAAAACTGTCGGGAGTTTTGTAGGCCGAAAATTAGCGTAAGCCGTACCCGTGTTTACATTACCACTTTATCACCCCCTGTTCCAAATTCAGTAGAGATCCTAGATAGAGAAAATGGCAATGAAGGCAATGGACCCCCAGGAATTTGAGGTCGCAGCGACCAGTAGAGGAGGACAGTGTCCCGTTTGGGAAGATGAGATCAGAAAATATCTCAAAGGGAAAGGATGGCCCCTTTGGAGTGAATTCTGCAATAATGAGGAAACAGGACCCGGGAGTATAGGACATACTTGGTAGGAGAACCTGTCAGAGATCCACAAGAAGAGCTTGGGAAAAGCTCGCAAGCCGATGGCAATCGTGTCCTGTTTGGCACAATTGCGAGGCACAGAGGTGGTCGTTAGGACGCTCCGCAGAGAGATAGAGGAGAGAGACAGAACCAGTGAGGTAGACGTGAGTGAGGTAGAGAAAGAGAATCGAGATTTAAAAGAGCAGTTAGCAGCAAGGGACAGAGAGGTGGATGATGCCAAGTGGGCACATTAGTCTTGTCTCGCACATTTGAACCACTTTCAGACGCAATACGATGAGGCCTACCAGGCCACGCAATGTGCGGTCTTGGTAAGACAAGAGACAGAGCAGCAAGTCGAGAAATGGCAGAAACAGTGCAATGATTTTAAAGCAGCCCTACGAGCAGTCCATACTTCCATAACGGAACAAAGGCAGAGCTCCGTAGACCACGCAAAATCCCGGAAGCAAATTGCAGAATTGCAATCTCTGCTTTCCATTCAAAATGGATTTCAAAGTACATTCGGACCCTAATTAGATCAAGAAAACGGTCCTGATTGGCAGGAATTGAACGAGACTGCCCATGGGACATGTACGCAGGGAAAACCCCAGAAAAGGGGTTTCTGGTCGCCTCATTTTAGGAAGGATGTGGAAGCTCTGGAAAAGGTGCAAAGAAGATTTACCAGGATGTTGCCTGGAATGGAGAGTAGGTCTTATGAGGAAAGGTTGAGGGTGCTAGGCCTTTTCTCATTAGAGCGGAGAAGGATGAGGGGCGACTTGATAGAGGTTTATAAGATGATCAGGGGAATAGATAGAGTAGACAGTCAGAGACTTTTTCCCCGGGTGGAACACACCATTACAAGGGGACATAAATTTAAGGTGAAAGGTGGAAGATATAGGAGGGATATCAGAGGTAGGTTCTTTACCCAGAGAGTAGTGGGGGCATGGAATGCACTGCCTGTGGAAGTAGTTGAGTCGGAAACATTAGGGACCTTCAAGCAGCTATTGGATAGGTACATGGATGACGGTAAAATGATGTAGTGTAGATTTATTTGTTCTTAAGGGCAGCACGGTAGCATTGTGGATAGCACAATTGCTTCACAGCTCCATGGTCCCAGGTTCGATTCCGGCTTGGGTCATTGTCTGTGCGGAGTCTGCACGTCCTCCCCGTGTCTGCGTGGGTTTCCTCCGGGTGCTCCGGTTTCCTCCCACAGTCCAAAGATGTGTGGGTTAGGTGAATTGGCCAATGATAAATTGCCCTTAATGTCCAAATTGCCCTTGGTGTTGGGTGGAGGTGTTGAGTTTGGGTATGGTGCTCTTTCCAAGAGCCGGTGCAGACTCAAAGGGCCGAATGGCCTCCTTCTGCACTGTAAATTCAATGATAATCTATGATTAATCTAGAACAAAGGTTCGGCACAACATCGTGGGCCGAAGGGCCTGTTCTGTGCTGTATTTTCTATGTTCTATGTTCTAAAAGGAAAGCGCCCCAACCCCGAACCGAACAGGCAGAACACACCCCCATGAATACTGTAACCACACACCGCAGGGCCGCAGGAGAAGGAGAAGCAGATTTCCTTTACACAACCCCGTTAACCGTGACCCAATTACGGGATGCGTGTGGAAAAATTACACCATTCCTTCCCACTTCAGACCCCCACCAAAGTCAAACAACAGGCTACCATGTACGGCCTGGATGAAAAGGAGCAAGTGAAGCTCACAGTTTTAAGCCTCGACCCTTCAGTCATAGCAGCCCTTCCCGACCCACAGAATGTAGGAGGAGGCACACTCCAAGAGATGCACACAGCGATCCTTGATGCGATCAGCTTTAACAGAGGAGACCCCGTAGAAGACCTAAATAAGTGTAGGCAAAAGAAGACAGAGCACCCCACAGCATTTGCTGGACGTTTGTGGATTCACTTCACTGCAGTTTTTGGAGAGTTAGCCCGCGCCCATTTGTCCCCAGATAACATGGTGAAATCAACCCGAATTCTAGTCTCCAATGCCACAGACGCAGGACGGAAAGCTTGCGCAAATTATGACCCCCCAGGTGAGGCCCACAATGAAAAATGGGTTTTGAAGAGATTGTCCCGCGCTTGGGAGCAATCAATTGCAGGCAAAACCGCATTTATAACACCCGATGAAGAGCAGGCAGAGATTAACCCAGTTAAAGCACACCAGAACCCTGCATGGGTAAATGAGGGCAGGAACAGCTCACCCCAGTCCAAAACTCAGGAATGCTACAACTGTGGACAGCTAGGACACTTTGCACGAGAGTGCAACGCGCCCCAGAAGCAGCAGAGAAACCAACAGACAAGCACCCTTAACAGGAATAGGGCAAAGCCGATCCATAGCGTTAGCGCCCGTTCAGTGAATGCAGACGTGAACGGCACCGACTGACGGTGTTCGGGCTCCCCAACTTGGGTCTGCGACACCCTTTGAGACAAGTCCGGTAGACCGGTAGTAGCAGGCAAAGTCCGGGGACAACCCGAAGAATTTCTTTGGGACACAGGAGGGTCCCGCACCACACTCAATTCCTCCACGATGTTTCAGCGAGACACATGGCCCACAACAGACACCATCACACTCGGCGGTTTTACAGGCCATTTACAACAGGGACACATCACAGCCCCTGTAGCAATACAGATAGGGAACATCACAACTAAGCACCCCGTAGTTTTAGTTGATCTGCCCCAGACAGCAGAACATATCCTTGGGATCGATTTCATGAGCTCCCATAACCTTTCTTTCGACCCAGTTAACAGGTGTGTTTGGAAAATGGCAAAGGCAGCACGAGCCCCCGCCACGCTCACAGTAGGAGAATACGTAAATAGGATTAGCTCAGTAGGAGACTTCTGGTTTGACCCTCGAACCATTAGTGCAGCCAAACAGGTTAGGGCAGTCCTGCAGGAACATAAAGCAGCATTTGCACAGCACAAGCACGACTGTGGCAATTTGGCTGGCTTTGTGAACATTACAGGTCCCGACCCTAAACCCCAGAAGCAGTACGGATTTCCCCAGGAAGCAGAGGGAGAAATCTCCAAAGTAATAGAGAGTTTGTTGGATCAAGGCGTACTCAGATCAGTTGCCTCCACAAATAACGCACCAATTTGGACCGTCAAGAAACCGGATGGATCATGGCGACTGACCATTGATTACCAGGAACTGAACAAAGTAACCCCAGCAGCAGCCCTCACTGTAGCCACGAGTCCCAAGACCATGCTCAAACAGGGACTCCAGTCAAAAGTTTTTTTGGTTTTGGACATTAGTAATGGCTTTTGGTCCATTCCATTGGCTAAAGCGTGCCAGTACAAATTTGCCTTTACATTCCAAGGGCAACAATACACATGGACGTGCCTTCCACAAGGCTTCCACAACTCCCCCTCCATTTTCCACCGACAGCTGGCAAATGGATTAGCAAAATTTTCCCGCCCCGATTGTCTGCTCCAGTACATAGGCGACTTGTTACGACAGACAGACACAAAGGGAGAGCACATTTCGCTTCTCGCCGAGCTCCCAGCACTCCTAAAATAAATTGGTTGTAAAGTCAACCCCAAGAAGGCCCAGATTCTGAAAGAAAAAGTGATTTACTTAGGAATAGTGATCACACATGGTAAACGCGGGATCGAGCACAAGAGAATTGACTCAATCATCAAATTGCCCCTTCCCCACAACGTCTCAGCCCTCCGGTCATTTTTAGGACTGGTTGGTTACTGCCGAAACCATATTGACGGTTTCGCCCCTATCCGACCTTCTCAAGAAGCAGGCACCTTGGGAATGGCTTCCACAGCATACAGATGCCGTGGATGCTTTAAAAAGAACACTCAGCACAACAGGTCCCAGACCCACTTTCCCCATACGCAATCGAAGTTGGGAGCACTGACCGAACCCTTTCGGCCGTGCTCCTCCAGGAACGCCACGACCAATTACGCCCCGTAGCATACGCCTCATGTGTGTTAGACCCTGTGGAGCAAGGATTTTCTGCCTGTGAAAGGCACCTGCTTGCAGTTTTTGGGCAGTACAATACTTCGCCTACATTACAGGACTCAACCCCATCACCATCTTCACTGAACACCCCGAGACAGCTATTATTAGACGGCCGACTTAAAGATGGCACAGTCAGCCAAATCCGCGCAGCCCGTTGGACCCTTCTTTTGCAGGGACGGGACATCATGGTAAAGAGAACCAAGACCCACACCTTCCTTGCTGATAATTTGCAGTATGCAGGCTCCTCTCATGAATGTGAGATTATCACCACTAAACAGAACACAGGCCCATTCATTCCGAAAACACCTCCTAGGAAAACAGTAGTACGCCCCAGAGACTCCATCACCCCTGAAGATCTATGTGGATGGCTCCTCCACAGTGTTAAATGGAGAGAGAATTACCGGTTGCGGTATATATGTAGAGGATGCGCAGGGACGCGCCCTAAATGAAATTTCCTTAAAGTTGCCAGGCCACGTAGGCTCGCAGGCAGCAGAGCTGGCAGCGATTGCATATATTGTAGACCACCCAGACTCATTCCCGACCCCAGCAGACATCTATTCAGACAGCTTGTATGTCTGTAATAGTTTGACAGATTTCCTAAAACTCTGGGAAACAAGAGGATTTGTTTCCGTGGACGGTAAACCCCTACCTTCAGCCCCATGACGCCGCCATATCTTAAAGACAGCGAAGGATAGGAAATACGGAATAATTAAGGTTCGCAGTCATCACCGTTCTTCCCCCCCTGGTAACGTTAAAGCAGACGCCCTAGCGAAGGCAGGCTCCAGGTATGGTTAGTTTTGTAACCCCCCCGAAAGCACCCCTGTACACACAGTTCAGGTCTCACAGACCAATATTCAGGATTTGGCGAAGGCCCAGAAAGAGGATGAGAAACCCAGGGAAGTTTAAAAGGGAACCTTCCCAGCCCCGTACGACAAGTTTAAAAACTTAATCACCACACACGACGGTGTGATTTTAAAGGATGGCATTTATATTGTTCCCAGCCAGGACAGGAACCAGATCATTTGTCAGTTCCATGATAATCATGGACACCAAGGAATTGAACCCACCCTAGCCCACCTCAGACCGCTTTGCTGGTGGCCTGATGTAAAAACCGATCTGACGCACTACATTGAGAATTGCTTAATCTGTGCCCAGAACAATCCGGACAGATATGCTAAAAAGGCTCAACTTAGCCATACCCGCCCCATTAATGGACCCTGGACAAATCTCTGGATAGATTATATAGGACCCCTACCCCCATACAAAAATGGTTACAAGTATGTGTTGGTGGTCATAGACACCTTCACAAAATGGGTGGAAGCATTTCCATCACGGACTAATACGGCCAAGACAACGGCTAAAATATTAACACACCACATCTTTACAAGATGGGGCCCCCACGCAGTATAGAGTCCGACCAAGGCTCCCATTTCACCGGACGTGTAATGAAAAATGTCCTCACGATTTTCGGCATTAGACAAAATCTCCATATCGCATACCACCCCCAGTCAAGTGGTATTGTAGAACGAATGAATAAGACATTGAAAGCCACCCTCAGGAAAATGGTACAGCAAAATAACAGCACCTGGGATTCAGTTCTCCCATTTGCTTTAATGTTTTTAAGAAACACGGTATCTACGTCCACAGGATACACCCCCCCACACCCTCATGACCGGACGCCCCATGAAAGGCACTGAATATTTATTACGACTGGATTTGGCCAGCCCCGCAGTTACAGCCCTCACGCATGAAAATGCGGTTCAACAATTGATACAGAACATAAAGGCAGCCCAACTCGCTGCAGCAGTGAGACTTGGAACCAGGAAGAAACAGAGCAAGGCTTGTTTCGACAAAACAGTACACGCCAGAGTTTACAGTAGGGCAACAAGTTATGCTTTCCCTTTACAACCCCAGTTCATTCCTCTCCCCAAAACTTTCCGGACCGTACTCCATTTCGGACAAAGTCAGCCCCTCAGTATACAAAATAACCTATCCCAATGGCAAGTCTGCGTGGTTTCATATAAACCAGGTCAAGGCTTACGGCTCGCAGAATAACCACACACACATCCTGCTCGCCGCAGCAGACGATCACGCCCCGCCCACAGGTGACGTATTCCTACCCTCCCCCAACCACTCCAGCCCAACGTCAGACATGACTTCAACTCCACCCCCAGAGGCACGACTCCACCTCTCCCTTCCTTCAACCAGCAGCGACAGTGATAGCGATCACGATAACGATAGCCACAGCACACCACGTTACGCCTACACCCCTGCACCAGGCCCCACTCCCAGTGAATCTGAGCATGATTCTACCGACCCATTTGAGATCACTTATATCAAAGCCCTTGACCCAGGCACACCGCCCGACGATTACGAATTGAAGCATAACAGCTCCAACCTCGACACACGATTCTGGCACCGAGACAATTCGTTCAGGCTCATCCGGAATGATGAGATGGACCCCAATTCGCCCCAAGCAGCTTTAGCACGGTTACTACAGACAAGAGTTTGGCAGCCAGGAGAAGATGAAGACTTAGAGTCTGACTCCCACCACACAAATCCCTTTGCGACCCTGTTCGCTATTGAGCAGTGAGGTGTCCAGATGATGGAGAAAAAAGGAACCGATAGAGAGCTACGGTGTCCTTTCCGATGGAACCTGCACCATGTTTGTTGAATGTTTGTTCGTTAGTGCTAACGTTAAGTGTTGTTCGTAAACCCGAAGGTTTTCACGGCCCCACATCACCACTCCTTTGACGCCCAATGGCTGTTAGAGGAACTAGTTTGTCCCCAGAAACTTGTTAGTGGAACAAGTTTGTCCCCAGACAATAGTTCAGAGGAACTAGTTTGTCGACAGAACATGACTCAGAGTTGCTCTCCTAACTCGAGAGGCAGCCCCCACGACGACTACATTCTTACCCGTTCCAGCCAGTTGCTCAGGCAGTGGAGAAACGGCGTTGGTCCCCGCCCTGCCTGAGGACTCCCCTCTGGTCAGCTACGCTCGGATAGAGCACATATGGCATTGATCACTGTCCTACCCGGGGATTCCACCCATTTCTTACCCACCGCAGCCCATAAGCACCCCATTTTGGCTCATTACGTTCAAAATTCTTTTGTTTGGTTTTGGCAACCCTTAGGTTGCTTCCCTATGCTATTTACAAACACTGGGATGGTAAATCACACAGGCTGCGAGTCGGCTCGCAGTACCGCAGTATTTTTCTTAGATGTCGAGTCCAAATATTCGTTTTTTTTTTTAAATGAGGGAGTCACAGATGGTGACCAATTATAAAGGGAAATTGGCAATAAAGGACAGACAGACAGGCATACGATCTTAAGCAAGATAATAACAGAAATTATGCTTGTGTTCACAGAACTCCGAAACCCAGGAACCCCAGAGGAAGAGAAAGAAGTAGACCAACAAAGATGAAGGCAGCCTTCGTGTTCACATGGATCTTAGCGGGATCCCTTCAATTCCACACGGACGCTACTCCCCTGACCCCTACCACACGAACCAAAAGGATTCTCACCCCTGCAACCCCGAGATAACTAGCCCAGCGACAGCTAGCAATACCCCGACCTGGTGTGATAAGTTTATCACCTGGTACTCACTCTCATGTGTAGTCGAAGCACTCTTAGTGCTGGCGATACTTTGCAGTGTCGTGCAAACGTTTAGTTAGGAAATGGCGAAAGAGAGCATATCGCTCTCGCACCCCGGTATACAGGTTTAGGTCCCCCATTTTCGGATTTCACCAGACCCCCAAACCCATTGGGACGGATTAAAGAGCATCCATTTTCTTTATGTATTCTATGGAATAAAGAGATGTAAACCTCTGTGTCTGACTGCCAGGCCAGAGAAGTTTGTGTGCTGCTATTTTGTACAGTTCAAGATGTATAGATTATTTTTGGATTGTTTGAATGAGGATAGCTTATTGAGAATAGTTAGAGGTTCCAGTTTTTTAATTTTTCTGTAATGCATGTATTAATGTCATAGCGCCCCGTAGAGTTTTTATGATAATTAATGTATTTAAAATGGTTTAGGTAAAATTGTGTTGCACAGGATAGGACAGTGTAGAGCCTAATATGGGTGCCCCGGTGGTCAGAGGATGAACACGACATAGTAATGTGATCCTTCACGCTTCGCGTTGAGGATCACAAGGAGGGTTTGTAGCCATCTGGGATGGCCACGTCCTGATTACAA
Source organism: Scyliorhinus torazame (assembly GCF_047496885.1). NCBI lineage: Eukaryota > Metazoa > Chordata > Chondrichthyes > Carcharhiniformes > Scyliorhinidae > Scyliorhinus > Scyliorhinus torazame. The sequence continues at coordinate 62,924,699 of NC_092707.1, forward strand.
AATGGACACTTGCAAAGAATGCAGGGAAAATTGGACAATGCGAAGAAACAAGCAGGTGCAAGCTCTGTCTGTTGATTAGAACCTTAAACTCTCAGACAGGACAGAAACTACCAAGCAATCTACATACTAATGAGCCATCTCTAGGGACAAAAGGGAAACATTTAGATACACAATGTTAAGGCAGACTCCCTGGCGCCAGAAGAGGCTAAGACAAAGCAGACTAACAATCACCAGGACACGTCCAGCGATCAGGGAACCACCCCTCTATTGGAGGAAGATCGATATGACTGATTGGGAAAGACCCAATTAGTTGAGGCCAAGTTCAAGGCCCGCCCAAAAGTGCGCAAAGCCCTTTTCAGTATAAAAGATATTCCCCAAGGGAGAATCTTCCTCCTTTGGCTTTGGCTCTCACCGAAGAGAGAGACCAGCCTAGCAGCTGCACCAGACCAAGTAAGTTCTAAGTCAACGCACGCTACGAGATAGACGCTCCTCGTTGCTACCCTGTAAACAGCTCAACCCAGCAGCCTCAGAACCGAGCAACGGCCATTGTTCCTCTGACTGAGTGGGCGCCCAAAGCTAAGTATAGACTTTAGTAATAGTGGTAGTTTAGTTTGTAGAGTTTATGCATGAGTAGATTTGACTGTGTGTAAATAAATGAACATTGCTTTTGAACTTACTAACTGGTGTATCGAGTCATTGATCAGTATTCGGTTCTGAACCTTGTGGCGGTGTCAAAATATACCTGGCGACTCTTGAGCAAACGTGATTAAATAGAGTCAAATTAAGAGCCAACCAAAGAGAGCAACACCTGTCAACCCCCTGAGAATCCTATATATCTCAATGAGGTTGACACTCATTCTTCTAAACACCAATGAGTACAGGAATTGGAGTAGCACAGATACCTCAGAGATCTATGGGGACTTTGGGGATTACAGAGATAGTGAGGGCTAAGGCCATGGAGAGATTTGAAAACAAGGATGAGAATTGTAGAAATCAAGGCATTGTCGATAACCAGGAGCGAGTGTAGCGCAGCAAGCACAGAGTGAGAGCTTGGTTGACTAAATGTTCCAGTTTTGCTGGGGTAGTCCCAGCTTTTCATTCAACGTTCCAGTGATCCAATAGTTTTCTCCAAGTTTTACAGGAGACGGTTGCATAGTGGTAATGCCACTGGACAAGTAATCCAAAGGCCCACGTTCATCATCAGTTGGTGCATGGGTTCAAATCCCATCAAAGCAGCTGGCAGAGTTTGAATTCAATAAATATATCTGGAATAAATATGATGAATAGTGACTATGAAGTTATCGATTGTCCTAAAAACCCATATGGCTCACCAATGTCCTTAAGGGAAGGGAATCTGCCATCATGACCTAGTCTGACCTACATGTGACCCCAGAACTATGTGGTTGACTCTCAACTACACTTTGAAATGGATCTAGTACCCTCTCAGTTGAAAGGCAATTAGGGATGGGTAATAATTGTTGGCCTTTCCAGTGACGCCCACATCCCATGAAGGAATGAAGGAAATGTCCTGGTTTTCAGGTCCCCTTTAACCTGCCCCATGCATTCCATTTAACGTCGGCAAACCCAATTAAACCCTCTCCTGCTGTGCTGTTGCTCTGCGAATCAGAATGCCACCCACTCGCTGTGCCAGGACATGCTCGCAGTCACAGAAATCATTCTCAGTGGCATCCCGAGCCAGGAATCAGCTTCTTGACAGAAGATTGACAGTAGTGTCCACCAATTGAAAGCTGCACTGGAAGAGGTAGTCAGACGGCAGCACAGCGCCTATTGGTAAACCACCAACCAGCACTGTGGATGGTAGAAGGCAAGTTCTGTTGACCTGTGGCACGCTCAACCAAACTTCTCACTGAAAGGTTACATGCTTCCCTGCGTGCGGCTCTGGGTGCAAATAAAATCCCTCACACTTGAGTCATGGTCTCTCTTAGTTCCCACCTATCCCAGACCATCTACATTGCCCCACCTGCTCCAACCCCTCTTAACCCATAAAGTCCATCGCATTTCTCCCTGTGTTAACTCTGAAGAAGAACCATATGGACCCAAAATGTTAACTCTGTTTCTCTCTCCACAGATGCTGCCAGACCTGCTGAGTTTTTCCAGCACTTTGCGTTTTTATTTCAGATTTCCGGCATCCAGGTGATTTTGCTTTGACTTAAGGGATGCTTGCTGCCTTCAAACCCAGTTACTGTCTGAAAACATATTAAGAAGTCTTACAACACCAGGTTAAAGTCCAACAGGTTTGTTTCGAATCACTAGCTTTCGGAGCGCTGCTCCTTCCTCAGGTGAATGAAGAGGTATGTTCCAGAAACATATATATAGACAGATTCAAAGTTGCCAGACAATGCTTGGAATGCGAGCATTAGCAGGTGATTACATCTTTACAGATCCAAAGATGAGGTAACCCCAGGTTAAAGAGGAGTAAATTGTGTCAAGCCAGGACAGTTGGTAGGATTTCGCAGGCCAGATGGTGGGGGATGAATGTAATGCAACATGAATCCCAGGTCCTGGTTGAGGCCGCACTCATGTGTGCGGAACTTGGCTATAAGTTTCTACTCGGTGATTCTGCATTGTCGCGTGTCCTGAAGGCCGCCTTGGAGAACGCTTACCCGGAGATCAGAGGCTGAATGCCCTTGGCTGCTGAAGTGTTCCCCGACTGGAAGGGAACATTCCTGCCTGGTGATTGTCGTGCAATGTCCGTTCATTCGTTGTCGCAGCGTCTGCATGGTTTTGCCAATGTACCACACTTCGGGACATCCTTTCCTGCAGCGTATGAGGTAGACAACATTGGCCGAGTCGCACGAGTATGTACCATGTACCCCTGGTGGGTGGTGTTCTCACGTGTAATGGTGGTATCCATGTCGATGATCTGGCACGTCTTGCAGAGATTGCCATGGCAGGGTTGTGTGGTGTCGTGGTCACTGTTCTGAAGGCCTCGTAGTTTGCTGCAAACAGTGGGTTGTTTGAGGGGCCACTGTCATACTGAACAGAACGGAGTACTGCAAAGAAGTATTCCAACAACTGAACAACCAAGAACACTACAGACAGTTACCCGCAGATCCGACCAAGGAACACATCTGCCAACTTAACAGACTGATCAAGACCTTGGATCCAGTTCTTCAGAGCACACTACGTGCTCTCATCCCACGTACTCCCCGCATTGGAGATCTCTACTGCCTCCCGAAAATACACAAGGCCAACACACCAGAACTGGACTTGCTGTGAGTTAAGACACAGGCAATAAGTTTTGAATGGCTTCCATAGGTAGACTGTGGAAGGCCAGCCAGAGTGCATTGGAATGGTCAGGTCGAGGGTAACAGTAGCATAAACGAAGGCTTAAGTAGCAGAGGAGCTGAGTCAGAAGCAGAGTTTGGTGGTGTTATGGAGGTGGAGAGAGGTGGGCTTTGTGACGGCTTGGATAGTTGATTGAAAATTCAACTCCGGCACAAACATTGCCCTGAACGTGTGAGTAATCTGCTTCAGTCTCATGCAGTCGGCAGGGAGAAGGATGAAGTTGGTAGCGAGGGAGCAGAGTTCGGGGTGGGACCAAAGTCAAATGGCTTTGGTCTTCGCAATAATTAACTGCAGGACATGTCTGCTCATCCTGAACTTCGGTGTCGAAGGGAGGTAGTGGCACCATAAAGCACATGTGGAAACTGGTGATCTGTTTTCTGCTGATGTCACAGAGGGGCAGCAGGTAGATGGTCAATTGGATGAAGTTAAGGATAATTCCTTGATGGACACCAGTGGTAACAGCCCAGGAGCAGGAAGAAAATATTTTGCAGCTGATTCTGTGGATATGACTGCATGAATACAAATGGAACCAGGTGAATGCAGTCAAAGCCAGTTGGGCGACAGGAGACGTGTTGGAGGAGGATAGTTCGGTCAACCTGTGTCAACAGTGGTAGACAGTTCAAGAAGGACAATGTGAGATAGTTTACCTTTGTCACAGTCACATAGAATGTTATTTGTGCCTTTGATAAGAGCCATTTTGCCATTGTGACAGGGGTGGAAATTTGATTGGAGAGATTCAAACTTGGAGGTCTGGGAAAAATGGACGTGACATTGGGAGGTAACACCATTGTGGGGCGGAAAGGGAGATTGGAAATGGGGCAATAGTTTATAAGGGTGAAGGTCATCAATAATCGTTTTTTTGATGGGGTGATGATGGCAGATTTAAAGGAGAGAGGGACAGAAGTTAAGGAGAGTGAATCATTCACAATAATAAAGACGGAAAATACTGGAAAATCTCAGCAGGTCTGGCAGCGTCTGTGGAAAACGAAATAAGAGTTACCGTTTCAAGTCCATATGTCTCTTCTTCAGAGTCATCTACAATATTGGCTAACATGGGTTACAGGAATGGAAGTTGGGTGGTCAGCAGTTTAGTAGAAATGGAAGTGCAAGAGCAAATAGTGGACTTCATGGACTGAGATTAGCCTGATGGGAAACCCAGAGAGATTCAAATTCAGGGCATTGGAGAACCTCAAAAAGTGTGTGGCCTGATGGCAAGAGGAAGATAAGGATGGGGCAGAGGAAATTGATTGCATGGCTTCAACCTCGGTGACAAAAGCCTATGAGCTCCTCACACTTGTTGGAGGTGAGGGAGGAGAGGACGGGTGAGAGGGTTGTAAGAGGATGGCAGTAGAAAAAATAAATCGAGGGGAACGGTTGTATGTTTGCCTCCCTTTGGCTGAAGGAACTGGAGATGAGGGAAACGGCCAGGGCAAGAGAGAGAGAGAGAATAATGGTTTTAATGTAGAGGAGGGGATTGAAGGTGGAGGTGAGGATGAGATTGGAGTACACTGGTAACTTCAGAAATGTTGCAGTAAACTGAGGGTTAAATGGCATTTTGAAACTGTAGTTTTAGCTGAATTAGGGAAGAGCTTTCTCCAGGGGCAGAAAGAAATAAGGCTATGAGTGGGAATCATATGATGTACGTGGAACATATTTGGAACAAAGATCTTCTCCACAGCAATGCACACGGAAACACAGATTCACGATACAACATTGGCACACAAGGTATCTGGGATTATATTAATATTTTACTAATATCATCCTCTGTTTCGATTCTATCACTGTTTCTGCAATTTAAATTTAATATTGCAGTTTCTGTAAAGGTTTCATTGTGGTACACAAGGGAAAACCTGGAGATTATTAAAATCTGCTTACTATCGTCTAAATCTAAATTTGAAAATGTTGTTCAGGTGATTCAGCACCAAGAAACAATTCCCTCACAAACCTGAGAGGGAAAAGATTCTGAGGGTGATTCTCCCCTACCCGGCGGGGCAGGGGGCTTCGGCGTAATGGAGTGGCGGGAACCACTCCGGCGTCGGGCCGCAGATGTCTCCGCACCTTTAGGGGCCAAACCCTCACCTTGAGGGGCTAGGCCTGCGCCGGAGCGGTTTCCGCTCCACCGGCTGGCGGGAAAGGCCTTTGGCACCATGCCAGCCAGGGCCGAAAGGTCTTCGCCGAGCGACGCAGGTCCGCGCATGCGCGGTTGCGTCAGCGGATGCTGACGTCATCCCCGCGCATGCGCAGAGGAGGGGGTCTCTTCCGCCTCCTCCATAGTGAAGACCATGGCGAAGGCGGAAGAAAAAGAGTGCCCCCACGGCACAGGCCCGCCCACGGATCGGTGGGCCCTGATTGCGAGCCAGGCCTCCGTGGCACACCCCCCGGGGCCAGATCACCCCGCCCTCCCCCCCCAGGACCCCGGAGCCCGCCCGCGCCGCCTTGTCCCGCCGTTCAATAGGTGGTTTGATTCACGCCGGCGGGACAGGCATTCCAGCAGCGGACTTTGGCCCATCGCGGGCCGGAGAATCGGCGGGGGTGGGCCCGCCGACCGGCGCGGCGCAATTCCCTGGTGGCAGAGACTTCGGGACATGGCGGGGGGCGGGAGTCACGCCAGCCCCCGGCGATTCTCCGACCCGGCGTGGGGTTGGAGAATCCCGCCCCAGGATTGGAGATCAATGTCGAAGCACACACTCACTACATGCTGTATCCACCTGTGATTGACCGTATGGAAATGTATGGGAATGTACGCATATTGTAAACCTTATGTGATGGTTTTCTGTCGCTAGTGAATATCAGCCAAAAACAAAGCACTCTTTCGATAACTCATGACGTTCACATTACTCTCAGTTCATTGTGAAATAACTTGCCAAATCTTTCTGACAAACCCAGGTGGAGATCCTAGGGTAGAGCCAGAGTTGATTGGGAGGGAGAGAATGGGAGATAAATTCAGACCAGCCATTGGATGACTGCAATCACAAGGTTTTAAAATAAGATTGAAAGACAAAGGGAAATTGTGGAAGATAGAAATTCCCACAACTTAAGGTACTGGCAAGAATCATATAATTTGGATATTTAGAGAGGAGCATTTGGTAATAAAAGTTACAACAGTCATAATGTATTAAATATATTAAAATCTGAAACTGTGGCTTTGAAATCTTTCAACTTGTGTACATGAAGAAGGAAAAGCTGTAGTTAAATTCTTCATGTTGGATTTGAAGACATTCAATTTAATCAGCTTAAAATACTACAATGGAATCAGCCCTCAAACCTGATAAGACTGTAACTCGATCCACAGGCCGCGGAAGCGAGATAAATTTTTTCACACTGGCTTCGATGCTTCAAGGCCTATCTCGCCGCGTCGTCTATGCCATCCGTCACGGACTAACAGAAACTGAGTCTTCTCCATGCACGGGTGAGCCATCGTATTTCTGTCCAGCTCGACGGCGCCGCGTCCTATACAGAGGCCCTCGCACTGCTCGAACGCACTATATGTACGGCCCGTGAAATGAAATGAAAATCGCTTATTGTCACAAGTAGGCATCAATGAAGTTACTGTGAAAAGCCCCTAGTCGCCACATTCCAGCGCCTGTTCGGGGAGGCTGTCACGGGAATTGAACCGTGCTGCTGGCCTGCCTTGGTCTGCTTTCAAAGCCAGAGATTTAGCCCTGTGCTAAACAGCCCCTAATCGATTAACCCCTAACGAGCGACACATCTTCACCGATCGCCGCCAGCACCCCGGGAAGTCGCTAGATGACTACCTACGCGACCTCAAAGCCCTCACGCGCAACTGTAACTACCAGGCCGTTATGGCCCCTCAGCATATGGAACTCGCTAACCGAGACGTTTACGTGGCGAGGGTCCGATCGAACTATGTAAGACAGCGCCTGCTCAAAAAAGGGGCCCAGGACGTGGAGGACACGGTAACACTAGCTACCTCTCTGGAGGTCGCGTTTCAGAGCCTTACTGCATTCCCCGCCGACCACGCGACCCCCTCGTATGCCCCCGACCAGAGACTACCCCAGGCTTGTGCCGCGCGGCTGCCCGCCCATCATGGGGGGCTGCCCTGCTATTTTTGCGGCCAGTCCCAACACCCCCAACAGCACTGCCCGGCTCGCAACGCGAACTGTAGGAATGGCGGACGAAAAGGACACTTCGCCAAGGTCTGCCTGGCCAGGTCTAAAAACCCAAACTCACAGCCCCGACCCACAGGCCCACAGGCTCACAGACCCCGCAAAGTGGCAGCGTGTCTGCCGCCTCCGCCTCCGCACAACACGTGCGACTCATGGGGGCCGCCATCTTGGCCATCCGCCCCCACTCGGCCGGCCACGTGCGATCCATGGGGGACGCCATCGTCCTCACCGCCCGCCACGCTCGACCAACGGGGGCCGCCATCTTGGCATCCATCTGCTACACTGCCCGAGATGTACGAACGGCATAGACAGCAGCGATCGCGGGGCCGCCCCAGCACCTCCGATCATGCCACTGGCTACCCCCAGCTCAGCGCAGTCACCCGGAGCTCAATGATGGCCGTCCGGGTAAACGGGTACGAGACACCTTGCCTTTTCGACTCCGGGAGCACAGAGAGCTTCATTCACCCGGACATGGTAAGACGTTGTTCGCTCCCAATATTCCCGACGCGACAAACTATCTCCCTCGCCTCTGGGTCGCACTCTGTGCAAATCCAAGGGTGCACTACTGCAACCCTAGCGATCCAGGGCGCTGAATACGCTAATTTTAAACTATATGTGCTCCCAGATCTCTGCGCTCCTCTCCTCTTAGGACTCGATTTTCAGTGCAACCTCAGGAGACTAACTCTAAAATTCGGGGGGCCCCTTCCCCCGCTCACCATATGCAGCCTTCCGACCATAAAAATCAACCCTCCTCCCCTCTTTGCGAACCTCACCGCCGATTGTAAGCCAATAGCCACCAGAAGCAGGCGGTATAGTATGCAGGACATTCAGTAGGTCCGAGATCCAGCGTCTCTTGCGGGAAGGGGTCATAGAGGCCAGCAATTGCCCCTGGAGAGCTCAGGTGGTGGTCGTCAAGACCGGGGAAAAGTTCCGGATGGTGGTTGATTACAGCCAGACCATTAACCGCTTTATGCAACTCGATGCGCACCCCCTTCCCCGGATTGCAGACATGGTAAATCAGATCGAGCACTACCGCATGTTCTCTGTGGTAGATCTGAAGTCTACATATCACCAGCTCCCAATCCGCCCGGAGGACCGCCACTACACGGCGTTTGAGGCAGATGGCCGCCTTTTCCATTTCCTCCGGGTCCCCTTTGGCATCACAAACGGGGTTTCGGTGTCCCAACGAGCAATGGACCGAATGGTGGACCAGTACGCATGCGGGCCACGTTTCCGTACTTGGACAATGTAACCATCTGCGGCCATGATCAGCAGGACCACGACGCCAACCTCCACCGATTTCTCCAAACCGCCCAAAAACTCAACTTCACCTACAACAAGGAGAAATGCGTTTTCTGCACAACCAGGCTAGCCATCCTCGGCTACGTCGTGGAAAACGGGGTCCTAGGGCCCGACCCTGACTGTATGCGCCCCCTCCTCCAATTCCCTCTCCCTCACTGCCCCAAGGCCCTGAAGAGGTGCCTTGGATTTTTCTCCTATTACGCCCAGTGGGTCCCCCAGTATGCGGACAAAGCCCGCCCTCTATTTAAGGCCACCATCTTTCCACTGGCAGCCGAGGCTCGCCAGGCCTTCAACTGCATCAAGGCGGTGGACGAGTCCGCCCCCTTCCAGGTGGAGAACGATGCCTCAGAGGCCGCTCTCGCTGCCACCCTCAACCAAGCAGGCAGACCGGTAGCGTTCTTATTCCGCACCCTCACCACCTCTGAAATTCGACACTCCTCAGTCGAAAAAGAAGCCCAAGCCGTCGTGGAGGCCGTACGGCACTGGAGGCACTACCTCGCTGGTAGGAGGTTTACCCTCATCACCGACCAACGATCGGTTGCCTTTATGTTTGACAATACGCAGTGGGGCAAGATCAAGAATGACAAGATCTTGAGGTGGAGAATCAAACTCTCCACCTGTCTCTACGATATGGTATATCGTCCTGGGAAGCTCAACAAGCCCCCAGATGCCCTGTCCCGTGGCACGTGCACCAGTGCGCAAGATGACCGATTACGTGCTATCCACGATGACCTCTGCCACCCGGGGGTCACCCGGCTCACCCACTACATCAAGGCCCGCAACCTGCCCTACTCCATCGAGGAGGCCAAAGCTGTAACCAGAGACTGCCAAATCTGTGTGGAGTGTAAACCGCACTTCTATCGACCAGATAAAGGCATCCCGGCCCTTTGAACGCCTTAGTATCGATTTCAAAGGGCCCCTCCCCTCCAATAATCGCAACACGTACTTCCTGAACATCATAGACGAGTTCTCCCGTTTTCCGTTCGCCATTCCCTGCCCCGATATGGCCACTCCCACAGTCATCAAAGCCCTGCAGAGTGTCTTCACCCTGTTCGGTTTCCCCAGCTATGTCCACAGCGACAGGGGCTCATCGTTCATGAGCGACGAACTGCGTCAGTACCTGCTCAGTAAGGGCATTGCCTCAAGCAGGACTACCAGCTATAACCCCAGGGGAAACGGGCAGGTGGAGAGGGAGAACGCGACGGTCTGGAAGACCGTCCTACTGACCCTACGGTCCAGGAATCTCCCGGTTTCTCACTGGCAGGAGGTCCTCCCCGATGCGCTCCACTCTATTAGGTCCCTCCTTTGCACGGCCACAAACCAGACCCTTCATGACCGCTTGTTTGTTTTCCCTAGGGGAGCTACCTCAGGGGCCTCGCTTCCACCCTGGCTGATGACATCGGGTCCAGTCCTCCTCCGAAAAAATGATGGGAGCCATAAGACCGACCCCCTGGTAGAGAGGGTCCAGCTCCTGCACTCCAACCCACACTATGCGTATATCAGACACCCCGATGGCCAGCAGGATACCGTCTCCCTCCGGGACCTGGCGCCCGCAGGCTCTGCCACCACGACCACTACTGCATCCCTCACATTAGGTCCCGTCCAACCTCCCATGTTCAGCGCCCCTACCCCGATATGGTTCCCACGCTCCCTCCCACCCGCCGCATCGTTCCACAGGAATGAAGCTCCGGAAGAGCCGCTCCAGGAGTCCACACCTGTGCCTGCTCCGGGCCCAGCTCCACAGCCACCCGAAACGGCTGCAACACCAGTGCTTCGGCGGTCACAACGTACGATCCGGGCACCAGACCGACTGAATCTGTAAACCCGTCACCCCCGCCGGACTTCATTCTTTAAACAGGGGGTGAATGTGTTGAATGGAACTACTGTTAATTCACCAGTGCACTGTGATATCATGTTACTGCTGTATCGTGTTACGTTATATGTTTAACCCTGTGGGCTCCACCTATGGGCCATTGTACGGCTTCACCCACAGGGGGATATGTCGGGGCATGTACGGGCTCCGCCCATGGCTCCACCCCTTACAGGAAGTATAAAGGCAGCTGACCTGCAGGGCCGCATTCACTAGTGTACCGGTCACAGGCAGGCTCAGTTGTAAGTTGATTAAAACCACGGTTTACTTCTCAACGTGTCTCTCAGTAAATTGATGGTCGCATCACTGCGTCTGTTACAACACCACCTGCGTTCCATTGAACACCGGCCTCCAGCTCCTTTGTGGCTGGGCGAATGTCTCTCATATCTGTGTTGGGACTCGGGCTTTCCGCATTGCTAGGAGGCCCGAATGGGCGTTCCAAAGCTGGATAAACTGGGCTACTGGGGGATCCCTACTCAACTGATATACTGATTGTGATGCTAGCCTGTACACTGAGCAAGGATACTACTTTTTTAAATGGCACAGCGACCAATGTTTTGTCACCCCCATTTCCCCGCCAAATTGCTATCGGGACGCTAGTCCCTACCACAGTCCCCTGTCCCTGCCCCTCGGCGTGGATGCTGCACAATCAGTTGGCATGTCGGGCAGTCTCAGACGAATTCTGCGAGAACTGGAAAAAACCTCAGGTTCTTGCACCCAACCGGGGCCACTCAGCCGGATGGGGAATTCTGAGCGTCTTGACACTGGGAGGTGTGGGGGGTTCCTTGGCGGTCAGTGATAGGAATTATTTTATTTGTGGCCTTACCATCCTGGGAAACGAAACCTTGGGAGCCCTCGGGGCAATAACCAAGGAATTGTCTCAGCTGCAGTTGTTTGCAATGCAGAACCGGTATGCTCTTGACTATCTTCTGGCCCGTGAGGGTGGGGTGTGGGCCATAGTGCAGGGCAAGTATATCATGGGAGTTCAAGACCTAACCGCTAACATCACTAAATTTATGGATCGCATACGGGATCACCTGGACGGTATGCAGGACCCAGGCACTTGGGGTAACTGGAGATTCGGAGGTTGGAAGGACTGGTTGATAAATATGGCCATGTATTTAGGAGTGGCACTTGGCTGCATCTTTGTGGGCCTGGCCATCCTTAAATGCGCCATGGGTAAAATGCAGGGTGCACTGGAACAGATAGACGCCGCTAGAATCTTGGCTGTTAGGATCCACGAGGGTACAGCGGATGACAGAGTGCTGCAACAGGAATTGGAAATGCAGCGACAGATCTTCTTAGATGAGGGGTCATAGCTACGGGTTGGACAGATAGGTTATCATGAAATGATAAAAGGAGGGAATGAGGAATTGAACAAACGAATGTGATATAAAATAGTTAGTTCAAATATTACAGTAATGTGGATGTGATCAGTCTAATAGTAGTGAGTTCACAGACAAAGGATTTCAGAAAGCATGGCAAGGAAGGGGGGAGAGGTGTCTGGTGGAGGATGGGGAAAAGGATGCTGGGTAACAAGAGGCCCAGGGTTAAGGAATGAGAAGTGAGCCAATCAAGATGTATGGCCAGGTCAGGAGGGGTATAGGATGACCTATGGGAATCTTGTATGTGAAACTTGATGCCACTTGAACGTATTTGCTGAGATCTCTTTGTCTCCAACCTCACTCGGTTCTTAGGGTTTCAGAAGACACAGCGTGTGTGTTCTGAGGCTCACTGTGAAGCGAGTCAGCCTAGCAGGTTGGTTAAAAATAAATAATACTATACCTACAATTCCATCTCGAGTTTTATTGAGGCCAGACTGACGGGTAAAGAAATTAATATTATCAGAATGAAGGGTAAGTGTTGTTGGGGGGAGTTGGGACCAGGCAGGCATGCAGTGGTGATTGGGAGGGCTTCGGGGATGGAATGTTGGTGGTGGGAGGGTGATGTTGAGCAAGGGCTGGCATTGTTGCTGTGAAGACCCTCCATGGTTCATAGGGGAGCAGACCCCCCACAATCAGAGCTTACTGGGTGGTCACCAGTTTTACAGGGTGGCCTCCCCATGCAGTGGAAGGCCCTCCCAATGCAAGTAAAATGCTGGCGGAGGTGGAAAATCGCCCGAAATGGAAAACTTAAGTGAGTCAATTGACCACTCAATGGACAGCCAAGCCACCAACTTTTCCACTGCTTATAAGTTGGCATGGTTTCAAGAGTTTCTTTTCCCAATGCCTCACCCTTGCCATTTTGCCACCTGTCCCACCCCCTAACTTTGCGCCCACGGGCACAAGAAGCCCAGCCTTTGGTCTCTGAATCAACAACAAAATTGGATCCATGGAATGCATTATACTCAGTTTGCTGCCGACACCAAAGAAACATTCAATTGAAAGCAATTGAAAGTAGAACAATTGTTTCAGAATATTTTGTGACAATTTAAGCAAACACATCCAAAAGTGGTCAATAAATGCAGACTTGCGATATGTATCAAATTGCTCCATTGATAGGTGCATTCTACTCTCCATACAAAGATATGGAAAAATTATTTTACTGAACTATTGTAAATCTCTAACTTTAGTGAAATCATTTTTCTTCAACTTTATATACAAAGCATCGGGACTTATTCACATAGGTTTTTGCCAACGCAAAGCCCAAACTGTGTTACGCTTATGCAGATGTGACTATGAACAAGTAAGATTGGCGGAGTTGCTGATAGTGCCGAGGACTGTCAGAGGATACAACAGGATATAGATAGATTGGCGACTTGTACACAGAAATGGCAGGTGGAGTTTAATCTGGACAAATGCGAGAAGATGCATTTTGGAGGATCAAATCTAGGTTTGAATTATGCTGTAAATGGCAGAACCCTTCAGAACATTAACATACTGAGGGATCTGGGCGTGCAGGTCCATGGTTCCTTAAAAGTGACAATACAGGTGGCCGAGGTGATTAAGAAAGCATATGGCATGCTTGCATTCATCAGCCGGGGCATTGAGTACAAGAGTTGGGAAATCATGTTGCAGGTATCTCAAACCTTGGTTAGGTCGCATTTGGAGTATTGCGTGCAGTTCTGGTAACCACATTATCAGAAGGATATGGAATCTTTGGAGGGAGCACAAAGACGTTTCACTAGGATGTTGCCTGGTCTCGAGCATGTTGGCAATGAGGGGAGGTTGAATAAACTCGGATTGTTTTCACTGGAAAGACGGAGGCTGAGGGTGGACCTGATAGAGGTTTACAAAATTATGGGAAGCATAGACAGGGCGGATAGTCAGAGGCTTTTTCCACGGGTGGAAGTGTCAATTACAAGGAGGCACGGGTTCAAGGTGAGAGAGGGAAGGTTTAAGGGAGATATGCGAGGTACGTTTTTCATGCAGAGAGTGGTGGGTGCCTGGAATGCGCTGCCAGAGGATGTGGTGGAAGCAGGCACATTAGCAACATCTAAGAGACATCTGGATTGATACCATGAAGAGGGAGGAAATAAAGGGATACGGCCCAGGTAAGGACAGAATGTTTTTTTTAGTTAGGGCATCATGATTGGCACAGGCTTGGAGGTTCCTGTGCTGTACTTTTCTTTGTTCTTTGTAAACTGATGCAATGGCCCGAATTGACTCCAAAGCAAATCTTTATTGGAGCGGAGGTCAGACTTTGACATTGGATTAAGGTTTGCATCAAAGTTACTTGCATCAAAGAACTAGCTAAGGTAGACTGGGAGCAAAGACTTCATGGTGAAGCAGTTGAGGAACAGTGGAGAACCTTCCGAGCGATCTTTCACAGTGTTCAGGAAAGGTTCATACCGACAAAAAGGTAAGACGGTAGAAAGGGGAAAAATCGACCGTGGATATCTAAGGAGGTGAGGGAGAGTATCAAATTGAAGGAAAAAACATACAAAGTGGCAAAAATTAGTGGGAGACTAGAGGACTGGGAAGTCTTTAGGGGACAACAGAAATTGCTGAGGAGCTGAACAGGTTTTTTGGGTCAGTCTTCACAGTGGAAGACACAAATAACATGCCAGTGACTGATGGAAATAAAGATATGATCAGTGAGGACCTTGAGATGATTGTAATCACTAAGGAGGCAGTATTGGGCAAGCTAATGAGGCTAAAGGTAGACAAGTCTCCTGGCCCTGATGGGATGCATCCCAGAGTGTTAAAAGAGATGGCTAGGGAAATTGTAAACGCACTAGTGATAATTTATCAAAATTCACTAGACTCTGGGGTGGTCCCAGAGGATTGGAAAGTAGCAAACGTGACACCACTGTTTAAAAAAGGAGGTCGGCAGAAAGCAGGTAATTATAGGCCGGTAAGCTTAACTTCGGTTGTAGGGAAAATGCTGGAATCTATCATTAAGGAGGAAATAGCGGGGCACCTGGAGGGAAATTGTCCCATTGGGTAGACGCAGCATGGGTTCATAAAGGGTAGGTCGTGTCTGACTAATTTGGTAGAATTTTTTGAGGATGTTACCAGTGCAGCAGATAACGGGGAGCCAATGGATGTGGTATATCTGGATTTCCAGAAAGCTTTTGACAAGGTGCCACACAAAAGGTTGCTGCATAAACTAAAGATGCATGGCATTGAGGGTAATGTGGTAGCATGGGTAGAGGATTGGTTAACTAACAGAAAGCAGAGAGTGGGGATAAATGGGTGTTTCTCTGGTTGGCAACCTGTAACTAGTGGGGTCCCTCAAGGATCAGTGTTGGGCCCGCAGTTGTTCACAATTTACATTGATGATTTGGAGTTGGGGACCAAGTGCAAGGTGGCAAAGTTTGCAGACGACACTAAGATGAGTGGTAAAGCAAAAAGTGCAGAGGATACCGGAAGTCTGCAGAAGGATTTGGATAGGTTAGGTGAATGGGCTGGGGTCTGGCAGATGGAATTCAATGTTGCCAAGTGTGAGGCTATCCATTTTGGGAGGAATAACAGCAGAATGGATTATTATTTAAACGGTAAGATGTTAAAACATGCTGCTGTGCAGAGGGACCTGGGTGTGCTGGTGCAAGAGTCGCAAAAAGTTGGTGTGCAGGTGCAACAGGTGATTAAGAAGACTAATCGAGTTTTGTCTTTCATTGCTAGAGGGATGGAGTTCAAGACTAGGGAGGTTATGCTGCAATTGTATAAGGTGTTGGTGAGGCCACATCTGGAGTATTGTGTTCAGTTTTGGTCTCCTTACCTGAGAAAGGACATATTGGCACTGGAGGGAGTGCAGAGGAGATTCACTAGGTTGATCCCAGAGTTGAGGGGATTAGATTATGACGAGAGGTTGAGTAGACTGGGACTGTACTCATTGGAGTTTAGAAGGATGCGGGGGGATCTTATTGAAACATATAAAATTATGAAGGGGAAACAGGTTGTTTCCACTGGTCGGGGAAAGCAGAACTAGAGGGCATAGCCTCAAAATAAGGGGAAGTAGATTTAGGACCGAGTTTAGGAGGAACTTCTTCACCCAAAGGGTTGTGAATCGCTGGAATTCCTTGCCCAGTGAAGCAGTTGAGGCTCCTTCTTTAAACGTTTTAAAGAAAAAGATAGATACCTTTCTAAAGAATAAAGGGATTCGGGGATATGGTGTACGGGCCGGAGAGTGGAGCTGAGTCCACAAAGATCAGCCATGATCTCATTGAATGGCGGAGCAGGCTCGAGGGGCCAGATGGCCTACTCCTGTTCCTAGTTCTTATGTTCTTATGTTTTAACTTGGTGAAGCAAACCACTTCACTTTAACACCATAATCATAGGGGCGTTTTGGCAGGAGAGGTGAGGCTGCCCATTATCCATTCACTTGGAATAAACCGAGATCCGGGTGGGTGTATAATTGCTGCTACACCCCCTTTGCACTCCTAACCAAATTGAATCTTGCCCCATAGTGTTGCGGCACTGCTTGATGTTCTGTCACAAGCGATTCAAGCTTATCTTCTAACAAAGCTTAATGCTCCAAACAAAACGAATAATCCATCAAAAAATGTCTTGAGAAATGCCAGACCCAATCATTTAAACTACTGGAAAGTAAGTGTAGAAACTCAGCTTATCATTCAATTTAATTCTGCCATGGTAATTTTTTTCAGCCCAGTATTCAATTTATCCTATAAGCAGCTGGCTGCTTTGTTCAATTCTGTCTGTTTTTCAGTTGTACAAAATGCATCCAACCTTGTTTTTCTGCTCTCCTGGTCATTGAGTGAAATAAACTGTAACATGTACGAGCTACTGAATAACCAGTAGAGCATCTCACTGGAAAAATAAACATACTTCATACTAATTCCATGTCAAGGTTTTCTTAAGCTATGATGCTAACACAGCACACTTTTTTTTACATTACTAAGATGCTAAAATGAACCTCTTCTGCAAAAGAGCTTTGTTAACTCTTAATTCATGCAGCACTGTAAGGTTTTTCCGATCTATCCACTACTTGTTGTTAGGCCCATAATTCATTGTACTTTCTGATAGTCCAACAACACCCCATCTGCCTGCAACTCACCCCCACCACATGTATTGCCCTCTTTGGTCAGGAGCCTTGCTCACACATGCCACTAACTACAAACACCCCACACAATTCACGTCCCTGCGTCTCACTATGTCCTTTCTGTGTCCCCAAGGATAAAGTGGCCCATAATCGCCAGGAGCGGCAAAGGACAGGAGGGGACATCTCAGATATCTGGGTCCACACCCGCTATGAGGAAACAGCCCTGCAACTTTGCAGGGGAGGCTGAGGAGAGGGTTGTGGCTGTAATGGAGTTTGGTATGTGCCAAAGAAGTGAGAGTCCAGTGCAACGAAGATATCCCTATAGCAAGTGACTTACCCCTCTCCCACAGACCAGTTCTTCCTAAGGTCTCACCCCATGTCCTTGTGTTTCTTGCAGGATCACTATTAGGTGAGGCCAGGTGTTTTGGGGTTGCAGCCCATCATCAAGACCTTCAGAAGACCCCAGAGCACCATTCCAGGGAAGACACTCAAGATGTCTCAGCACTACTTTCACCTGCGCGGTCCACCATCACAGAGACTATCACCTTGGTGGGTAATGTTAGTGATTAGGCTCCTGGGTCACCCTCTGGTGAGCACCATATCAGGAGGAGGCAGCGGCTCTAGGGGAAAGGATGGTTGGAGGTCTGCCCGATCCCAGAGAACAGCTCTCACCCAGACAGATGTTGCGCTCCTGGAAAAGATGATCTCATCACTGGCGCAGATACAGAAGCAGAGCCAGGATTTACAGGAGGAGGCAACTTTCCAGCGCCTGCAAGAGGAGAAGTCCAGCCCCCTTTGGGTGCAGGAGATAGTGCAGACAATGCATGGCACCCAGGCCAACACTGAAATGGTGACATCCGCGGTGGAAGGTTTGTTGCAAGATGTCAGGGCCATGTGTCCGAACGTCCAAGGCTTGGGGCACACTGTGAGGTCGATGGCTGAGATCCAGGACAGGGGCGGACATGTTCCTGGCTCACATGGACATTGCTATGGCACTCTAGAGCTTGGCTCATTCTCAAAGGCTGAGGGCATCGAGAGCATTGGCAGGGCGCTGACTGACCGTAGCCAGTCACAAAGGGACATTTCACAGGCACAGAAGCTATGACGGATACGGCTCAGTCACTGAGGGACATGGACCAGTCTCAGTGCACCATGGCTGACGGCATCGAGACCATGGTTCAGATGAGGGCGGGCCTCCCGGACTGGCAGCGTCAGGTGAGGGTGGCCCCTCTGGAGTTCACTCTGGCCTCCGCATCTCTCCATGGAATAGCCCAGGGGCCAGCAAGCACCCCGGGGGAGGAGGAAGTGCTGAGGTCCATGCTGGCACTGGAACACTGCGGCCCTTCTGATACTGGCGCATCTCATGAGCAGCGGGCAGAACAGGCTGACGCATCGTTACCTGTGACACCAAAAAGTTGCCCGGGCCCATGCAGGCCCAGGCTCTCCAGGGGACGGCCACCAAGGCCATCACAGGTCAGAGGGCGTGGCAAGCAGCAGCCACCTCCATTCTAATGTGCTCTCTGAGGTAACAGCTGGAAGAAGCGAGAGGCGGGCAGGATGCCCATGACTCATGAACGCCCCACATGGTTACACCCTGAACCAGCAGGAGCATTGCACAGGTGAGTTTTAAAGCAGTGATTTTTTTTCACTGCCTCACTGCCACTGTCTGAACTGTTCTTTGGTTCCAGGCAGGGGTCCCTCTTATTGGGGGTCTCTGGTGGGAGTCTCTCTAATTCGGGGGTCAATGGTGGGGCATCTCTCTAACTAGATCGTCTCTGGTGGGGTTTCATGGGGCTGTTTAGCACAGGGCTAAATCGCTGGCTTTGAAAGTAGACCAAGGCAGGCCAGCAGCACGGTTCAATTCCCGTAACAGCCTCCCCGAACAGGCGCCGGAATGTGGCGACTAGGGGCTTTTCACAGTAACTTCATTTGAAGCCTACTTGTGACAATAAGCGATTTTCATTTCATTTCATTTCATGGGAGGTTCTTATGGAGGGGGTCTGTGGGGTGGGAGGTGGGGGGGGGCCAGAATTTCCTTGCGGCCCGATAGCGGAATTCTCTAGGGAATCCCTAGTAATCCTCGCCAAGCATAAATTTGCATGGCAAAGGATTGTGTCTCGCTTCCTGAATTTGTGTGACGGCAAATTAAGTGCGTTACAGCGCCGGTGGGAGAATATAGTATCTTAAACGGATAATTCTGACCCTTCTTTCCGACTACTCTTTCATTTCTTTTCTTAAATGTTCCAGATTCCATTACGTCACCCCCTCGGCCTTCACTTTTGTAGAGAATAGAACCCCAGCCTGTTCAGGCTTTCCTGAGCGAGAAATCAAGTTGTTGTGGAACTAGTCGAGAATATTGAAGAAACCTCAAGGCTCTCACCTTGCTTTAACTACTTCCGACTTCCAGCCTTCTAAAATGGGTGCTCTTTCTCTTTGTACAGAAGATAACATGGCCATAAACAGATGCTACTTCAAAGTACTGGAATGAAGGACTCAAATTGTTCCTCCAAGTTATTCCTTTCTCGTTAACAGAAGCGACTGACATTTGTCGATAGGTTATTGAAGTTTCAAATTCAGGCAAAACAGGAAGCAGACACTTAAACTTGTGCTGTGAGGGGGATGCAAGATGTAAGCTTGTGCTGTGAGGGAAAATGAGAGACTACAGAAGGGGAATAAAGCAGTCTGACCCCCAATAGTCTCTGCTATCATTTTCTAGTTTTATTTTGAGATCCTCTGCCTCTAAAAAACATTAACTGTTGAAGACAGATAATTGAGTTCACTGAAGGGCAGCAGTCCACTGCTTTGAGAAGTTTAAAGCAAGCAGCTCTCTTCAGGAGAAATGAACTCCTGATCCCGGTGGCTTGTAAATGCAAACTTCTGGTTCATCAACAAGGGACACAAAAGGACTTATTCTTCCCAAAATGATTTTAAAAATCATTCAGAAACTCCCGAGCAGGGATGAGGGGAGGAGGTAATAATAATAATAATAATAATAATAATCTCTTATTGTCACAAGCAGGCTTCAACGAAATTACTGTGAAAAGCCTCCACATTCCGGCGCCTGTTCGGGGAGGCCCGTACGGGATTTGAACCCGTGCTGCTGGCATTGTTCTGTATTATAAGCCAGTTATTTAGCCCACAGTGCTAAACCAGGTGGGGGGGGGGGGGGGGGGTGAGTGGCAGGTGGGTGGGTGCTAAACCAGCAGGGGGGTGGGCAGGTGGGTGGACGGGTGGGTGGGGGGAGTAGCAGCGGCTCAGTGGGTAATTCAGGTGATTTATTTTGTGTTTATGAATATTTACCACTTTACTGTTCAGAATTGAGATAAAGCTTCGTGATTTTCAGCAGCCAGATTAAAAATATTGCAAAACAGCGAGCCACACTTCATCCTCAAAATGTGCTCAGTTCACAATCATTTGGCACCTCCATGTCTGTCACAGTGAATAAACATTTGCAATACATTTACAAGAGATATCCATTAGGCTAAATGTTATTGTTCTGTCGTAAGCGCAAATAGATAAGCTTGTGATATTGACCTGAAATTAGTATGAATCATCAAGTGCATAGTCGCAAGTGATTTTTAGTTCTTGGGAGACGATCAGCCACAAAAGGCAGCCATGGGCACGGGTTATGTTTTTGACTCCCAGTGACAGCGCCCTTGGGAGAGAGTGGCAAAGGTAGGCAATGTTTTTCCTGCATTTACGCTGAAACCAAGCAATTTTGAATTTGAAAGCAGGCCTGGATTCTCCATTGCCTGAGGTAGTGGGGGTAGTGGGTTTCCCAATCTGGCAGAGAATGGAGCGTCAGCCAAAAAATGGGATCAGCGACGGGCGGCTCTCCCGTTTTGATACTCTGGTCCCCGCTGATGGCGGCAGCAAGTATGGGTGATTTACACCCATTTGCATCTGATTAGCGGGCTTAAAGCCAGAGTTTCCAACCCCCGTTTAGCACTGATGCACAATCAATTGCACAAAGACTAAAGTTGGGTACAACTGTGGCTTTATTACAGTCAGATGTGTGGCCTCCTGCTGCTGCTGGCGAAATGGCAGGGCACTGGAGGCCATGCATATTTATACAGTTCTCCATGGGCGGAGCCAGCCGGCAGGAGCTACTGGCGAACCTGTAGTGCAGGTCCTACCTTACATCTCCTATTACAGTGGTTCACCCCATTCAACCCCTGTTAAAAATGAGTCCGGCGGGGGTGACGTGAAACTATATACAATTAGTGCAATTATGTACAGTGGTAGGGAAAGAAAAGTCCATGTTGACGGTCCGGAGTCCGTCAAAGGTTCAGCCGGTCCGGTGCTTTGGTGCTTCGTTGGGAGCGGCGTAACGGTGGCGGCGAAGTCGGTGCTGGCGGTGGTGGAGGTGGCACCGATAGCGGTGGTGGCGGTGCTGATGCTGGCAGTCATCGGGGAACTCCGAGAGCGTGCAGAAGTCCTCTTCGTCCTCTTGTGCTCGATTTTATCATTTTTGATCTTGCCCCGCTGTGTGTTATTGAACATGAAGGCTACCGATCGTTGGTCCGTAAGGACAGCGAATCTCTTACCGGCCAGGTAATGCCTCCAATGCCGCACAGCCTCAACGATAGCTTGGGCCTCCTATTCGATGGATGAGTGTCGAAGTTCTGAGGCATGAAGGGTGTGGGAAAACAATGCCACGGGTCTGCCTGCCTGGTTTAGAGCGGCGGCAAGGGCGACGTCTGAAGCGTCGCTTTCTACTTGGAATGGCAGTGACTCGTCCACTGCGCGCATCCTGGCCTTGGCGATGTCTGCTCTGATGCGGGCGAAAGCATGTTGTGCCTCGGCCGCGAGGTGGGAATTGGGTGAACTGAATGAGTGGGCAGACCTTGTCTGCATAGTTTGGGACCCACTGAGTGCAGTAGGAAAAGAACCCCAGGCAGCGTTTGAGGGCCTTGAGGCAGTGGGGGTGGGGAAGTTCCATGAGGGGGCGCATGCGGTCGGGATCGGACCCGAGAAGTCCGTTTTGGACTACATAGCCGAAAATGGCTAACCGGGTCGTGCTGAACACACACTTCTCTTTGTTGTAGGTCAGGTTGAGAAGAGTGGCAGTGCGGAGGAATTTATCGAGGTTGGCATCGTGCTCCTGCTGGTCATGGCCGCAGATGGTGACATTATCCAAGTACGGAAAGGTGGCCCGCAAACTGTACTGGTCGACCATTCGGTCCATCTCTCTTTGGAAGACCGAGACTCCATTTGTGACACCGTATGGGACCCTAAGGAAGTTGTAGAGGCGACCGTCCGCCTCGAAGGCAGTGTGTGGCCGGTCCGACTTCCGAATGGGAGCTGGTGGTAGGTGGATTTCAGGTCAATTGCTAAGAAGACCCGGTACTGCGCAATCTGACTGACCATATCAGTAATGCGTGGGAGGGGGTACGCGTCGAGCTGCGTGTACCGATTGATGGTCTGGCTGTAGTCCACGACTATCCTGTGTTTCTCCCCAGTTTTAACCACTACCACTTGGGCTCTCCAGGGGCTGTTGCTGGCCTCGATAATACCCTCCTTAAGCAGCCGCTGGACTTCAGACCTGATGAAGGTCTTGTCCTGGGTGCTGTACCGTCTGCTCCTAGTGGCAACGGGCTTGCAATCCAGTTAGATTGGCAAAAAGGGAGGGGGTATCGGCCTTGAGGGTCGCGAGGCCGCAAACGGTAAGGGGGGTAAGGGCCCGCCGAATTTGAGGGTGAGGATCTGGAGGTTGCACTGGAAGTCCAGGCCCAACAGGAGTGCAGCACAGAGATTAGGAAGGACATAGAGGCGTAAGTTACTAAATTCTACGCCCTGGACTGTGAGGGTGACTGTACAAAAGCCTCGGATCGGGACGGAGTGGGATCCGGAGGCTAGGGAGATCATTTGATTGGCAGGGTGGACCGCGAGGGAGCAGCACCTTACCGTATCTGGGTGAACGAAGATTTCGGTGCTCCCGGAGTCCAGCAGGAACGAGGTCGCGTGGCCGTTGATTTTAACCGTCGTCGACGCGGTGGCCAGGTTGTGCAGGTGAGATTAGTCCAGCGTCATCGAAGCGAGCTGCAGGTAGCCATCGGATGCTTCGGGTGCCGAGCGTGTGCGGTTCCGATGTTGGGATGTCCGAAGACCCTGTGGGGGCAAGATGGCGCGCCCATGGTGCGCATATTGCGGGGTCGGGACAAGATGGCGGCACCCATGGGGCACACGTGGCCGAAGGGGGACAGGATGGCGGCGCCCATTGGTCGCACATGGACCAAGGAGGAGATTATGGTGGCTCCCATTGTGCGTCTGGCGTGGGGGAGGGTGCGATAGCGGTCGCGGTCTCAGCGGGCCTGGCACACCGCCGCAAAGTGGCCCTTTTTACTGCAGGCTTTACAAACTGCAGTGCGGCCGGGCACTTTTGGCGGGTGTGCTTCTGCTGACCGCAGAAGTAGCAGCGGGGACCCCCGGGGTGCGCGGATCGCGGGCGGCGCAGTCGTATTGGGAAGGCAGGGCCCCGGCTGAGGAGGTCGTCGGCGGGATCCAGGAGGGGTAGGAAGGAGAAGAAGGGTGGGCAGCGCGGCAGGAGGGGTATGATTGTATGTTACGGGATGCCACCATCATGGAGAGCGCCAAGGTTTTCGTCTCCGCCAGTTTGAGCGTGGCCCCTTCCAGTAATCGTTCTCGGATGCGGTCCGACGCAATGCCCGTCAGAAAGGCATCGCGCATGAGAAGATTTGCATGTTCGCCGGCCGTAACGGCCTGACAGTCACAGTCCCGGACGAGTAGAATTCGGGCCTGCCAGAGGTCTTCAATGGAGTCACCAGGTAGTTGCGAGCGGTTGGCGAGTAAATGCCTGGCGAAGAGCGTGTTTGCCTTCTGCACGTAGCATTCCTTAAGAAATTCCATTGCTTTTGTGAAATCCGTGGCATCTTGGATCAACGGGAACACGCTGGAGCTCAGTCTGGAGTACAGGATGTTTATCTTCTGAGCCTCCATTGGCTCAGGGTCCGCAGCGTTGATGTAAGCCTCAAAACATGCTAGCCAGTGAGTAAAGTCTCTCCTGGCGTTGGGCGAGTGCGGATCCAGCTGCAGGTGATCGGGCTTAATTTGGATATCCATTGTGTGGAAAATCTGACTGTAATAAATTGATGCACGATCAATTGCACAAAGACTAAAGTTGGGGACAACTGTGGCTTTATTACAGTCAGATGCGTGGCCTCCTGCTGCAGCTGGCGAAATGGTAGGGCACTGGAGGTCATGCATATTTATACAGTTCTCCGAGGGCGGAGCCAGCCGGCAGGAGCTACCGGCGAACCTGTAGTGCAGGTCCTACCTTACATCTCCTATTACAGTGGTTCACCACAAGCGCCAACCCCCGTTTAGTACCAACAGTTTTATTATTCCAGATACAGGTGTTTGGTGGATTGTTGATCTAACTTTCCTTTCATGCTTGAAAGCATTAGTGCTTTCCCTTCCTCTTTTTTCACAACAGGAAGCACTTAGCTGCTTTTGATGTGGTGAGGAACTGTCAATCATACCAGAATTCATATCAGAATTCCGGCCCATGGCTCTGAGAAGAACTCTGGATGGAAGGTGAAGAATTCCGAGGAAGAGTTAAGGAGAAATGACCTCTCCCAAAGGGTTGTGAATCATCCATTAAAATCTGGAATTTGCTGAGACCGCACTTTAACTTGGGATACTGGGAGGCATAAGTTTAAGGTGCGAGGGGCAATGTTTAGAGGAGATGTACGAGGCAAGTTTTTTACACAGAGGGTAGTGGGTGCCTGGAACTCGCTGCCGGAGGAGGTGGTGGAAGCAGGGACGATAGTGACGTTTAAGGGGCATCTTGACAAATACATGAATAGGATGGGGCAGCACGGTAGCATTGTGGCTAGCACAATTGTTTCACCGCTCCAGGGTCCCAGGTTCGATTCCGGCTTGGGTCACTGTCTGTGCGGAGTCTGCACATCCTCCCTGTGTGTGCGTGGGTTTCCTCCGGGTGCTCCCAAAGATGTGCGGGTTAGGTGGATTGATCATGATAAATTGCCCTTAGTGTCCAAAATTGCCCTTAGTGTTGGGTGGGGTTACTGGGTTATGGGGATAGGGTGGAGGTGCTGAACTTGGGTAGGGTGCTCTTTCCAAGAGCCGGTGCAGACTCGATGGGCCGAATGGCCTCCTTCTGCACTGTAAATTCTATCTATGATGGGAATAGAGGGATACGGACCCCGGAAGTATAGAATATTTTAGTTCTGACGGGCAGCATGGTCGGCGCAGGCTGGAGGGCCGAAGGGCCTGTTCCTGTGCTGTACTTTTCTTTGTTCTTTGTTCTTTGAATGGAGGCTGGTGGTGAGCAGACATAAAGCTTCTCATTGTTGAATCTTTTGGGGAGTAAGGTGGGGTGGTGTAGGTTAAATATGAACCAAGTGACAGCGGAGCCAAGGGAGAGGAAGATATAGTGATTGAGTAAGGAGTCCAAAATGCACTAGGTAGGTAAAGGGATGGGTGCCACACTGCAGGTAAAAGAATGGTGGGAAGCATGAGTATTTGAGAGGGGATGGCAAATTAGCAGCTGAAGCCACATTTACCTCTTGACCCCACCCGTGATCCAGCCCATCGCAGAGATCAACCCATTCCTCATCTAAAATTAAAGAATAGAAAAAGATCAGGAGTGTATGAAAATGATGAGTTAGGCAGATGCAAGCAGAAGAGAAAAGGGAGAAAGAGAAATTAAAGGAGAGACAGCTGGAGAAATAGCAACCTGAAGACAACAGAGACAGCGATGTGGGTGGGAGAGCATTCCTCCATCTTCCCACGTGAAGCAAAACAGGAGGTGGAATGGTTCTAAATAACTATCCCAACAGTGATTTGGAGATTGTACTCTAATCTCAGGATTTGATGAATGCTATAATCCACTCAAAATCTTGTAGTCACCACATCACCACCTGACCACAAAGCGCGTCTCCGATGATTCCCATATATCCATTATTTCTTTTAACATGGGATTTGGAGCATTCTGTAAAATCTCCACCATCTCATCTCAAGACAGTTCAACTACAAGTACTGTGAATGAATTAATTTACGTGTATTCAAGTAACTAACAACACAGCAAAATGGATAGAAATTGAAGGCAAAGATATTGGGCAAAGTATGCATTAGATCACAGTATGCTGACTCTGTTGCACTCTGTACATAGTAGCGATTTTGATTTTTTTTTGACCGTTTAATGTATTTCAAGAAGATGTTCCCTGATTCCCCATTAAAGAAAATGAATATAAGATGCAAATTACAGAGGGGAGCTGGAGAACAAAATGGTGGCTATCGTTATAAATGAAAATGAAAATGAAATGAAAATCGCTTATTGTCACAAGTAGGCTTCAAATGAAGTTACTGTGAAAAGCCCCTTTCGCCACATTCCGGCGCCTGTTCGGGGAGGCAGGTACGGGAATTGAACAGTGCTGCTGGCCTGCTTTAAAAGCCAGCGATTTAGCCCTGTGCTAAACCAGCCCCTAAATGCAAGTAAGGCGCAATTATATAAGAGATAACTACACAAGCCCTAACTGTGAATGCATCCATAAGGATGAGACCAAATCCCACTGGCACTTGATAACATGTATGCTGGCACAGATAGAGGAAACAAAATGCCCTGCACAAAAGAAGATCGCACCAATCCTGTAAAATGGTAATTTATTTAAAAATACTGAACGCTTGAGTTCCAACATGTAATTACCCATAATTTATTTCAGGCCAAACTGTCAGCTGTAGGATGGAAAAGTTTTATAATTTTGCACTGGCAAAATCACTTCATCATGATTGCAGCAACTTGTCGATCCCGCTCTCAACCTCTCGTCAACAATCTTCCTCTGATCACTGAAACCCTTCTGGACCTTTCTTCCTTCTCGTTACTCAGGCCATTTCTCCTCTAAACTCACCTCGCTTACACTACTATAAACAACATAAGGCGGACAAATAGCTCGCTTCTGTGCTCTATCTGCCACGTAAATCTGCACTTTGTACACTCTTTCCTGCAACCTCGCTGTGTTGAAATCAAACCGTCAAAATTCTAGTCTGAGAAGTACGTGCACTTAGAAAATGTACCACATTCCCGTGCGTGCTATTTTTATACTGGAGTTAAACTGTTTATTTTGTAAAGATCACGCTGAAAGTATCAGAGAGCACCACACAAAAAAAAATGCCTGAGCACGTGAACACGCACCCTTCCCTCCGCAGAACAATATCACCCTCTCCACAATACAAACAAGTGCATACTAGAGAGAGCTGATGGTGAGTCCATACATTTTAATTAGTAAAGATAGCTCAATGCAGTTTCTCACGGCACCAACAGAAATGTGGTATTATTGTGTTTACTCTGAGGAAGTGGAAGCAATTTTAGATAAGCCGCTGAATTACGTCGCTTCATTTCTTCTCTGACTTCTCCAAGCACACTGGGCCTGACTTTGACTCTGAAAGTCAACAGGTTTTGAGTGAGTTAAAATCTCCCGCATAACATTGGAGTAAACAATCGCAGGTGTCCAGATTGGTCAGCCACAAAAGTCAGAATTACTTCTCTTGTTTTATCCATATTTACTTCAGCATTTAAAAACAATTCTAACAAACACTTTAATGGAGAGATAATAAAATAATGAATTAAAGTTGTTGATCACACTCTTGCCTCTGGACGGCCATAGGTTTGAATCCCGCAAGAAATTGGGACATAACCCAGACAGAAATATCAGTATAGTCATCAAGGAATAATGCATTAATTGTAGATGCCATTCTTTATATTAGACATTAAAACGGAGGTCATGTCCATATGCTCACACTTATATTATTTTAAAAAAATAATAACTTTTGAGTCCCCAATTCATTTTTTCCAATTAAGGGGCAATTTAGTGTGGTCAATCCACCTAGCCTGCACATCTTTGGGTTGTGGGGGTGAAACCCACACAAACACGGGGAGAATGTGCGAACTCCACACGGACAGTGACCCAGAGCAAGGGTCGAACCTGGGACCTCAGCGCCGTGAGGCTGCAAGGCTAACCCACTGCCTCACCGTGCTGCCCCGTCCATATGCTCACATAAACACTAAAGCAAGGTTATAATGGGAAATGGCAGAACTGGTATTGACTAATCATTAAATTGGCATGAGCACCCTCCAAGTTCCAATACATATGTTGGGCCTTTCCTCGTGGTTGCCTTGATTAGCCACGACAGCTTCAGTGGGGAATTGGCACAATTCTCACTTACGGATCTATCCAGGATTTCTGGTGAAGTTAAAAACAGAAATTGTGGGAAAAACTCAGCAGGTCTGGCAGTGTCTGTGGAAAAAGAAACAAGAGCTAACGTTTCAAGTCTGTATGACTTCTTCAGAGCCGTACAGGCTCAAAACGTTGGCCGCAATTTACCGGCTGCGTCCCGCCGGAAGCGGAACAGAACACGGTTGGTAGATCCCGGGAGAGGCCTCATCCGGGATTCTCCACTGTCGTTACTCCTCACAAAAACTAACGAGATCTCGCAAGATGTTGCGATCTGGATCCTATCCACAATGGGTGTGACCCAGTCTTGCAGAGTTAAGTGAGTTTAAAAACTCTTAACTATGTCGATGCCAGATCACATCGGCTCCCGGGATTTACCGACCTCGCCAAGGAGCCCCAGCCGGGCACCGTTTAGCACTGGTCCCCACAAACAGGGACTGGGCGAAAGGGGTCTCCAAGACGTTCTGAGGCCCCCAGATGGTTGGTATATGGGCAGGGTGGCTGCTGATGTCACCCAGGCACCTTGGCACTGCTAGCCTAGGTTGCTTAGGTGTCACTGCCAGGCTGGCAGGGCACTGCCAGGGTGCCAAGGTGCTCGGGTGACATTTAGCCCGTGCTGAGGATTGGGCCTGGGGGCGCCTTGCCCGTGTGAGTTGGGGTGCAGAGGGCTCGAGGACCCCCGAACAGGTGAGTTGGGGCATCAGAGGAAATCCAGGAGTCGTGCAGGGGGTCGAGAGAATGGGGTGCCATTTTAAAATGGCATCCCGATCTCTTCCTGCACTGGCGAGCAGAGTCCCTCGGTGCAGAAAATGCAGCCTCGAAGGGGCGTTTTCCATTGATGCCTGAAAATAAAACAGAATGCCATTAGATTGGCACCAGGAACGATCCATCTAATCTCGCCCAGTACTGACTCTTTTTTTTGGTTAGATCGCGCCCGTTAACTGTTTCTCTCTCCACAGACTCCGCCAGACCTGCTGAGTTTTTCAAGCATTTTCTGTTTTATTTCCACTTTCCAGCATTTTGCTTTTATTTCTGGTCAAGTTATTCAGCTGATCATAAAGACTTGAGGAAACATGAATGTCTGATAAACTCACCTGAGTTTCCAAAGACAATACACATTACTGTAATCAAACACAAAATACAGAGATTTTGGAGCTATCAGTTACTGCCATGAGTACTGGTTTGGAACTTCACAACACAAGGATTTTATTTGGAGATGGTCAGTGAAAACAGTGTTCAGAAATGACTTTCCAGTTATAACGGTAGAAATTACTTTATACCCAAAGTTGTGTGATAGCAAGTGCTACCACATTGAAAGTGGTGGTTAAGCGGACCGTGCAAAATTGTGCCTCTTGCACGATCAGTCTGTTAAGAATCGAGAAAAATGTTTCAGCCAATTATTTGCATTCTTTACAGAGACTGAACCATCCACCCTCAGCTCCCTAAAGATCAGAGAAAAAGACTTAAGATTTTATTGGTGAAATTAGCAGCAACCTTGGTCAAGGTGCAAGCGTGGGTACAAACCCAGGGAATTTTCCGATGGTTATGGTGAACTAATAAATAATTTGGGTCGGGAGAAATCAGACAACGCCAACATTTCTGTTGGATTATCATGGTATTGTCATTGGGCTGCTGAGGAAGAGAAATGGCTAACATTGTGCCATTGTGAGGGTCATGATGGTAAGAGGGGCTAACAGATTTGTGTGTGAAAAGAAGCAGATCAGCAAAATGTGTTTTGTGGGTAAAGGAAGAACAACAACTTGTACATCAGAACTTTTCCCTAATAACACTTTGGCCAAGATTCTCCGTTTCCCAACACTGAGTTTGTAATCAGCGATTGGGTGGAGAATCCATTTTTACGACCAAATTGGGGGTGGCGTGTTGTGCATGCTCTGCCCCCTCCGAAACAGTGTCATCCCCTGAAGGCCCTCCCCAGTGCTCTGCCCCCAGTGGGTCGAGTTCACGACAGCACGTCGCACGTGTGGTCCCAGCCATGTGGGAACCCGGCGTGGAGGCTGCGGACTGTGTCCAGCGCCGCCACAGTCGGGCGAGAGCCGTGCTGATGGCCTGGAGGGTGGGGGGGGGGCTTCCATGGGGGCTGGGGAGACTGGTGGGGGGGGAGGTAGGGGGTGGTGAGGGGTGTCCAGGGGGGCACTATCTGGCAGGTCAGGTCTATTATGGGCCAGGGATTAGAGAACACCAAAGTTCACCTGACCCACAACTTTTAATAGATTTTGGTTGTGGGGAGCATAAGGGCCCACTTTCCAGGTGTGATGCAACCTTAAGTATAGCTAAACAAAAAAATGTTTATTCTATGAATCCAGTTAACATTTTATAAACACACAGTAAACAGGTTATCAACTACAAACACAAATAATCCCCACAGATACAATACTCGAAAGGTAACCCTTAATAACTTTCCTGACAACATCCATCAGTCAAATCCCATTTTTAACATAGACAGCAGGTTTGAATTCTCTACAGAAAGCAGTTCTCACTTTTGAACTATCAAGTGATCTGAAGACATTCTTTAGCATGCAGAGAGAGATCAAAATACACCTTCTTGTTTGAATGCAGCTCCCAGCTGAAAACGAAACCAAAACCTCAGCTACAAAACAGCTTCCAGCTCAAAACGAAAGTAAAAGCCAGAAATGCAGCTCCATCCACACAATGACATCACTGCAGCTATTTGATAAACACACTTTTCTTAAAGGGACACTCACATGACAGGTCGGCGCACGACCAGCGCCAATGCGACTCCTGCAGGTCGTCGCTGTGCCCATGCGCGCCAGAGCCCCGGTAATTCTACGGCCGTTTATTTTGTGGAGGCCGGCGCTTTACGTGGCGTGGCTGCTAGCCCCTCACCAATCGGAGGATCGGTGCGGGGGCGCCGTGGATCCTCTGGACTTAGCCTCAAAAGCGGAGAATCTGGTCCTAAATGTTGACGCCAATGGAGAATCCGGGAATTTTTATGACAGAAAACCTGGCGCCGCATCTGCACTGATTCTGCTACCAGTGAGGGGCGAGTACCGGTGCTGTGTGGAACACATGCAATTCCCATGCAAAATGGTGCAGGATTCTCCAGGTCCGTTATGGACACTGGCAGGGCTGACAAGTTGCAGCCGCGCATAAACATACACGCCCCACACACGCACTTAACAAAGCCAAAAAGATGGGACAGGTTGTGCTCGAGCGTCCATACAGCTGATGTGTCGGCTGGGGCCAGAGGGCACCCAGGGGACACCAATACGACCTGTGTCACTATGTTTAAAGCGGGCTGTCAGCGGCATGTGCAGCTGCATGGCTGCCTCACTGGCTGCGGTAATGGTGTTGCGTACCCGTCCACCCCGACCCCACAGCCCACCTCCTAGGCACACCCCACTACTCCCCGCAGCCCTGACAGAAGCCCCCCGGCCAGGGGCACGATTGTCTGCGAGGTATGGCGATGTTGGATACTTTCCATACCCCCTCTTTCACTCTCAGCAGCCAGCACACCAGGTTCACAATTTTTGAGAGCACAAATGAACCGCGCTGTCAGGAACTTGGCCCATTGGAGTCGGAGAATCGGGAATGGGCCCACTAATGATACGCAAACGGTGTTTAAAGTACGCGCGGAGTGAAACGCATTGGCGCCGTTTTCTAGGTGACGGAGAATAGCGATTTGGCGTCAAACCGGCACCTGCTACAATTTTGGTGTCGGAAGCTATTCTCCGCCCAATTTTACTTCCCGATTTCAGCATCAGCTAAGGAAGAATCCCTCCTGTTGTGTTGAAACAGTGAAAACAAGAGTCTCCAAGGGCAACGGACGCCTACATGGTAAAGGACTGTTGAAAGAACTAGTATCTTATAAAAAGGTGAATTTTCTGAGATTTCAACAGCGATAACCCTGGGGATCGACATTCGTGGAGAAGTGGCACTGAGTCCGCAGCTCAGAGAAGAATCCAAACCCTCCAGAACGGGGCTGGTGAGTTCTCTGTACCGGGGAGCATTTTGAATTCAAGTTCTCAGTCTTCAAACTTATGTAACTGCTGAACTAAGTACATAACTAAAGTCTTATTGAGTTGGATAAAGTTATATTTAATAAAGTTTGTGTGGAGCATAATCAAAATTATGATTGATTTGCCTATTCCGTCAGTTGAAGCCAGTAGAGGTGACAACAGGGCTATATGGAACAACACAGGAATCCCAGAAACTACTGCAAAGGAATGTTCTGGATTTCACATAACTGTACATTTTTAGAAGCATGCTGGTTATCTATCACTTTCTGTCACACTTGATAGATTCAGGCTGATCCCATCAGCAGCAAGAAGGCGAGATAGATCCGTATCCAGAGGGAACTTTCCAGTGTCTAAAATTAGGCTAAAAATGACAGGAGCTAATTCTGTTACGCAACATTACACTTAGCAGTATGAATAACGCGAGCAGAAATTATTAAATTACTTGTAACTAAGCGTTTAATTCTACCATTTGCAACATTAAAATGTATTAAGTATAATGTAGTCTAATTGCATGTAATTGTAACACAATCCTTGGGCTGGATTCTCCAATTTTGCGGATATGTCCGGAGCATGTGTCTAGTCTTACAACCAAAAATCCGGCGCCGCACCAGCACCGATGCTCCGCCTGGTGAGGGGCTAGCAGGTGAACCACGTAAAGCCCCCAGCTTTACCTGCAGATACAGATGGAGAACTGCCGGGTCCGTGCAGCAGCCGCGCCGTACAACATGGCGGCGGCCGCGTGTGGACCCGGCCTGACAGATAGTGCCCCCCGTAACTGCCCTCACCACTCCGGATCACCCCCCACCAGTACCCCCAGCCCCTGCCGAAGCTCCCCTGGTCAGCGGAACGGCTCCGCCCCTCGACTGTGGCGGCGCTGGGCACAGTCCGCAGTCGCCATGCGAGGCCCCCCCAAAACTATGAGCAAACGCACCGCACGGCATTGGGAAGTCGGCCCATCAGCAGCGGAGCTTCGGGGGAGGGCCTCAGCTGACATCCTGAAGCCGTTCCAACGGCGTGTGGTGCACTCAGCGACGATGCCATTTTTGAAGGAGCAAAGCGTCCGAAAAACGGCACCACCCCCGATTTCGGTGTCAAAACGGACTCTCAGGCCAATTGCCGAATACGATTTTGGCGTCGGCAATCGGAGAATCCATTCCCTGGTGTTTCATTTTCCTGTGATTAGTGGCGGGTTTCTATAAGGCCCCTCCTGAGGTTTTTTTTCCAAGGAACCCCACATTAAACTAACCTTCTGCCTCTCGACACATTTCAGGGATTTCGCCCAGTCTTTATGATAGTGCAAGGCTTTTAAATATGTGATTAGTTACGACAGGAAATAAATTCAGGGATGGATTCTCCGTTCCTTCAAGTTCTCCCCGTTACTGCTGCTAGCAAGGATGGAGAATTTGGCATGCCGTTTCTCTACTCCCGCCGCTTGTCAGTGGGATTCCCCTGGGTGGCGGTTCACAGCCACCGGGAGCAGAGAATCCCACCGCCAGCGAACGTCCGGAAAATTCCTGCCATGAAGTGTTTGTTGAATACATTATACACTTTCTCAACCCAAATGAGGGTGTTGACCTGTATGCCGGAACCGCCAACAAGCTATTCAATTTGGAAAGACTGCACGCCAAGAGCAAACTGCCTGGTGTCAGAGTTTGTTGATTACGCCACGCTGGAATCCCATACTGGAGTTCACTTGCCACCGTTTGTTGATCATTTCTTCAGGGCCTGCAAGGAGTTTGGACTGACAATCATTGACAAGAAGACCAAAGTTATGGGCCAAGACGTAGAGACACCAATCTTTCCCTCAGTAGAGAGGTCAATAAACAGGGGGCATTGATTTAAGGTGAGAGGCAGGAGACTTAGTGGGGATTTGAGTAAAATCTTTTTCACCCAACGGGTGGTGAGAATCTGGAATTCATTACCTGAAAGTATGGTAGAGGTACACCATATGGAAGTACACCAGCGAGTAGGGATCCCCAGCATGTTTGCCATATTGAGTTGGTGGCGACTCCATTAGCCGAATGCATGTCGGCTGCCCTCCACGAAGACAAGCTCTATGTGCCTGCCATGGGTATAAGACCAACAGGACTAATAGGCAGTACAAGGATAACTCCAAGTGTTACCTCAAGTTAACCAGAATCGGAGATGATGCGTGGTTTAAAGGTGCTGGGTTCCCTAACATTGACAACAAAGGCTTATAACAAACAATACGTGTGCTCTGCCCACACTCTGGGGAGAACTCCCATGGCATCACTCGGTCCAAATCGTTCCCATGGAATTTGGAATAGTGGTGGTATTGAGATATAACAGTGTGCGTGAACAGTAACTGCTCATATAACTTGCAAATTGAACAGGCTAACAATATATAACTGTTTACATATGGTGAGAGATGGATTAAGCTCTTGAAGCTGGTGCATAGCTAATCGTATCTCCTTCCCCCCCCTGTTTTGTTTTTCCTGTGCAAAGATGAGATTCAAAGGCCAATTGCAGACTAGGTGGCAACATAGTCTTGGAATGTTGTGTTCAGTTTGATCAGATCCCCTGAGTGGTTAGTTATGCCAATTGGTTGTGTTGTGGTTTTTCTCAGGCTGGAGTCCTTGGCATGGAAAACCTGGGACATTCTATCAGTGTACTCAGTGGGTGTAGGATTCGCTGCGTAGGCCTCAGGAGAAATTTGCGTGTCCACTGGAGGCCTGTGTTGTAGGCCGGATGACTGGAATTTGGTGGCATCTGTTTTTGCCGGTTCCGATACCTGTAGGAGGTGATGGTGTTTGCAAATGTAGTGGGCACTGTCTGATGCTACTGCATAATCATTTAGTTGTCGGGTACGGCTATGTACCACCGCTAACACGTCATGGCTGCGCGCAGTCTGGATCCTAACCAGTTGACCAAGCATTAGAGGGCCGGGTCTGTGGGCATTTGGATCAGAATGCGTTTTGTTTCTCAATCAGTGTTCCATGAGGGTATCAATCACATTGGTTTCTAGTTTGGGATGCAGCAGAGCCTTGGCAGTAGGAATTGCGGTCCTGGTGCACATGGAAAAGAGTTGTGCTGATGAGAGCAGGCCCTGTCATGGTAGATTTCGCAGGCTGAGGAGTGCAGCATGGTAATCTGTGCGATTTCTCTGGAAGATGCTTGGCTGAACGAACCGCCTGTTCCACCAGACCTTTTGACTATGGATACAGGGGGCTGCTTGTGATATGCTCAGATCCCATGTGCGTGCAAAGTTGTGAAATTCAGTAGAGAAGAATTGGCTGTATTGAGTCTCTATGGGATGGTCTTGTGTGGCAAAGTATCTCTTGAGCTTGATGATGACTGTGTTGCTCATGTGTGGCATGTAGTCAAGTTCAATCCACCCAGAATAATAATCAGTGAAGACCACATTTTGTTTACCATTCCATTCGAAGATATCGGCTGCTGTGAACAACCATGGGAAGTCCAGGACCTCCTGTAAGTGCAGCGGTTTTATTGATTGATGCAACTTGAGTGTATTGCATGGTGCACACCTGGAAATTTTCCTTTCCATGTCTTCTACATGGATGGCAGTGTTTAGTTGCTTCGAACTCGGGATGCCCGTGGTGAAGTTGTTGAATGCAGTACCTCTGGAGAGAAGTAGGAGTGATGAATCCCTGGCCAAGTAGTATCAGTCCATCCTGTACGGTTAGATCATCTCTGATGGCAAGGAATGTGTGAAGCTCATGGGGGAGTTCCCTTGAGGATTCTGGCCAGCTCCTCATGGTGACTTATCTGCAGGTTATATTCACCTGTAAGGCATCTCTGAGTTCCTGAATTTGACGAAAGGATAGCACCTCTAGTGTCATGCTGTCTATGTCTTCCTCATGATCTGCCTGGTCTGTAGTAGGTAGGAAGGCTGCGACAGGCCATCAGCCAAGTAAAGTTCCTTACCATGTTTGTGGACGATTCTGTGATTGTAATGTTTCAGCTTTGGCATGTGCTGCAGTTGTGTAGACGCAGTGTGAAGAGTCTTTTTTAAGATAGTTATGAGTGGCTGATGATCACGTTTCAGTAGTTGCAGGACACCATATATGAAGTCATGAAATTTCTGACAGACGGAGGCTAAAGTGATGTGTTTCTTTTTGATCTGAGCACAATGAGTCTCAGTGTTAATGAGGGTCATTAAAGTAATGGCTATTGGTCCACAATTCTGGATGCAGACTGCACTGTCCGTACTGAGAGGTGTCTGCTGATATAAATATGGGTCCTCGAGCGTCAAGTGCTGTAGCACGGGTGGGGCTGTGACTGCCCGTTTGAGTCTGTTGTGGTGCTCCTGCCAGCACCATTCAACATCCTGGTGGAAGACTTGACGAACAGATCCAATGACCTCACCGGAACAAGGAATGAACTTCGAAAGATAATTTGTCATATCAAGGAAGCACTGTAAAGCATGCTTGTCCACGGGAATGGCCATCTGTCAAATAGCCATTGGCCAGAATTCTCCAGCCGTTGGAACCCTCTTTTCCCACTGACAGCACAGCCCCTCCTGCTGGTTTCCCAGCAAGGTGGGATAGCTTCAATGGGAAATCTCATTGACAAGCGGCGGGAAGAGAGAATTCTGCCGCCAGCGAATGACGTGCCGTTGAGAAACACGTGGCTGGGGGACTGGAGAATCCCGCCCATTGTCTTGTCTGTATCCGGCTTCACATGATCGGCTATGAGTAAATGATCTACGTAAGGAATCTGGTTGATTCTGCACCTGCTTTCTGCAGGATTAAGCTTTGGTTGGTATGACCCCGATTCTGTCAAGGACGAGACGAAGACGTGCATTGTGTTCTTGCATAGTACCACCCCAGACCAGGGTGTCATCGATGATGATTTTGCAGGATTGGCCTAATTGCCCTCTGGGGAGAATGTCCGCGGTCCTGTCACATGACCCTTTTTGTAGCCGTGTTATCGCGTGGACACTCAGTCTACACGTGGAAAGTCCATGCGACTGAACGGAAGTTTGCCCAGGGACAAGCTATCGGGAAGGGCGTGGATAAAGTAGAGGACAAAGGGAATGACTGGATGGAGCAAAAAAGAGCCCGCCGGAAGGAGAAACATCAGTTGATCTTGGGCCAATGTTATTCATCTACAGCTGCGGAAAGGACTGCCACTCACAACTCAGCAGACGAGATTTAGAAATGAATTGACATATACCCTGGGTTTAGTCCATTGTCTCCCGAGAAGGACAGATGGCTATAATCTTAAAAATCGATTTCCCTTCATTCACCAGTTACTGCAATCATCAAAGTTTGTCTGTTATTTAGATTTGATCCAAATCAACGGCCGCATTCGGTTCCGGATTTTGATCGTTTCAGCAACAGTGATGACCCTCTTTCACGTCAATCTCAGGTGCCTCTTTTTCTCTGCACTTCCCCTTAGTTTTATGTAATTTAAAGTAAATTGCCTGCACAATTACTACTGACAGGGGAATACTTAAGAGCTTTCAAGTAATTATGAATTGTGTAACGTCAGACTGTGGTAACAGCCTGGAAATGGCTGGAGCAATTTGGTTTCTGTGAATTGTAACTTGATGCGTCAAAATTACTATCTGCAAATCTTACAGTTGCTGATCTTTAATCCTCCTGTAGAGATTATGGCTGAACATATGCAAAATTTGCTCCAGCAATTTTCAAGAGATCGAACAGCTGCTGCCATTGGTTGTGACATAGTTGGTAATGAGCAGTTCCTGTACCTTTTTGTAATATGACTATTATACAGATTTTCAGAGTAACTCTATAGGTGGTACTTTTAACATTTCTTCCAGGCTGGTTCACTGCTGATAGTGTGAAAATCTGTCTCCTGTAACATCAGTCAGTGCTGAGAGCTGCTGTTTTCACCCTTTGCCCCCTGTATAAAGCTACACCCTTTCCAACTAATGAAAAGTCAGCTGCTCCCGAGGCAGTTACATGATCAGCCACAACTCTGCACCATGTTGGAAACAGAACTCCTCACAATGAGGAAACCTCTTGCCTAAGCTGCGATGCAGCCAGATAGGATGCTCTCTATCGCACATCTGTAAAAGCTTGTGAGGGTGGATGCAGACATGCCAAATTTCTTTAGCTTCCGTAGGAAGTAGAGATGTTGTTGGGCTTTCTTGACTGTTGCATCAACGTGAGTGGACCAGGACAGACTGTTGGTGATGGTGACCCCAAGAAACTTAAAGCTGTCGCCAATCTCCACTTTGGAGCCATTGATGCAGACGGGAGACTGTGTCATGCTACGCTTCCTGAAGTCGATGATCAGTTCCTTGGTCTTTCCAACATTTAGAGAGAGGTTGTTTTTGGTACACCATGCAACCAAGTGATTTATCTCCCTGCTGTAGTCTGATTCGTCGTTGTTCGAGATACGGCCCACCGCAGTCGTATCATCCGCAGACTTATAGATTGAGTTGCAGTTAAATCTTGCCACACAATCATGTGTATATAGGGAGTACAGTAGATGACTGAGCACACATCCTTGCGGGGCTCCGGTGTTGAGGACTATCGTGGAGGAGGTGCTGTTGCCTATCCTGATAGATTGCGGTCTGTTGGTGAGGAAGTCCAGGATCCAGCTGCACAGGGAGGGTCAAGTCCAAGATTGGGGAGTTTGGTTATTAGTCTTGTCGGGATAATGGTGTTGAAGGCGGAGCTGTAGTCGATGAACAGCAGTCTTACATAGGTGTCCTTGTTGTCGAGGTGTTCGAGAGTTGACGCCAAGGCAGGATTTGTGGAGTTGTACAACAGCAAAACTGGCACCGCACCTGGACCAATTCACCGACCATGGAGGGACTAGCACCGGCACCACGTGGAACATGATTGATTCTAATGGAAAATGGTCTCCATTTCGCCGGGATCGGGATTGCCACTCGAGGGGCTGACAAGCTGCAGTCGCATATGAACACTCCATCCCCCACACTTATCCCAGCCATCAAGACGGTACTGGTTGTGCTGGAGCACGCCCATCCCATTGATGGATTGGCTGTGGCCAGAAGGCACCTAGGGGGGTGGCCTGAGGGGGCACCCATATGACAAATGGCGCTCAGTTCACAGTGTGCAATCAGCGATGTGCGTGGTTGCATGGCTGCCTGGCAGGCTGCAGGAATGGTGTTCTGTGCATGTCCACCACAACGCCACAGCCCATCTCCTGGCCACTCCCCACTACATCCCCCCGGCCCTGGCAGAAATCACCACCTCTCCCCCCCCCCCCCCCCAGTCAGGGGGACAACTGTCAGCACACTGTGGCGATGCTGGACACTTTCCGGACCCCCTCTCTCTCCCTCATCAGCCACGGCGCCTGTTTCCTGATTTTTGAAAACACAAGGGAACCTCGCTGTCGGGAATTCCCTCAGTCGAGGTGGAGGATCGCGGAGGCCCCAGAGAATACCGGATCAATCCTGCTAATGATATGCCAACGTTGTTTATTGTACATTAAGAGTGGAATGCATTGACGGACGCCGCTTTCGAGGCAATGGAGAATTGTGATTTGGCATTTCATAGATTATCATAGAATTTACAGTGCAGAAGGAGGCCATTTGGCCCATCGAGTCTGCACCGGCTCTTGGAAAGAGCACCTTACCCAAGGTCAACACCTCCACCCTATCCCCATAACCCAGTAACTCCACCCAACACAAAGGGCAATTTTGGACACTAAGGGCAATTTATCATGGCCAATCCACCTAACCCACACATCTTTGGACTGTGGGAGGAAACCGGAGCACCCGGAGGAAACCCACGCACACACGGGGAGGATGTGCAGACTCCGCACAGACAGTGACCCAAGCCGGAATCGAACCTGGGACCCTGGAGCTGTGAAGCAATTGTGCTATCCACAATGCTACCGTGCTGCCTTTGTACTTGGAACTATGATGTTGTTGCCATTACAAAGACCTGGTTGAGGGAAGGACAGGTATCGGGAGAAGAGACCACCACACAGTCCTTGTGGAGACAAAGTTCCGTCTTCACATTGAGGATACCCTCCATCATGTTGTGTGGCACTACCACCGTGCTAATTGGGATAGACTTGAAACAGTTCTAGCAACTCAAGACGAGGCATCCATGAGGCGCAGTATTCAACAGTATCCACCACAATCTGCAACCTCATGGCCCGGCATATCCGTCACTCTATTATTACCACCAAGCCAGGGGTTCAATGAAGAGAGCAGGAGAGCTTGCCAGGAGCAACATCAGGCAGACCGAAAAATTAGGTGTCAACCTGGTGAAACTACAACACAGGATTAATTGTGTGCCAAACAGCAGAAGCAGCAAGTAATAGACAGAGCTAAGCAAGTCCACAAAGAACGCATCATATCTAAGCTCTGTAGTCCTGCCACATCCAGCCATGAATAGTGGTGCAAAATTAAATAACTCAATGGTGGAAGAGGCTCCACAAATATGCCCATTCTCAATGATGGAGGTGCCCAGCACATTTGTGCAAAAGACAAGGCTGAGGCATTCACAAGAATCTTCAGCCATAAATGCCGAGTGGATGATCCATCTCGGTCTCCTCCGGAGGTCCCCAGTATCACAGATGCCAGTCTTCAGCCAATTCGATTCGCTCCACGTGATATCAGGAAACGGCTGAAGGCACTGGATACTGCAAAGGTTATGGGTCCTGACAATATTCCGGCAATAGTACTGAAGACTTGTGCTGCAGAACTTGCCGCACACCTAGACAAGCTGTTCCAGGCAAGCTGTTCCAGCTACAACACTGACATCTACCTGGCAATAGAAAATTGCCCAGGTGTGTCCAGTACACAAGAAACAGGACAGATCCAACCCAGCCAATTACCACCCTCTCAGTATACTCTCCATTATCAGCAAAGTGATGGAAGGAGTCATCAACAGTGCTATCAAGAAATACTTACCTTGAAATAACCTGCTCACGGGAGCTCAATTTGGGTTCTGCCAGGGTCACTCAGCTCCTGACCTCATTGCAGCCTTGGCTCAAAC
This sequence comes from Scyliorhinus torazame, assembly GCF_047496885.1. Classification (NCBI taxonomy): domain Eukaryota; kingdom Metazoa; phylum Chordata; class Chondrichthyes; order Carcharhiniformes; family Scyliorhinidae; genus Scyliorhinus; species Scyliorhinus torazame. The sequence goes on from NC_092707.1 coordinate 62,965,895, forward strand.
ATGGACAAAAGAGCTGAATGCCAGAGGTGAGGTGAGTGTGACTGCCCTTGACATCAAGGCAGAATTTGACCTAGTATGGTATCAAGGAGCCCTAGCTAAACTTGAGTCAATGGGAATTGGGGGGAAAGCTCTCTGCTGGTTGGAGTCATAGATGGTTGTGCTGGTTAGAGGTCAATTATCTCAACTGCAGGACATCACTACAGGAGTTCCTCAGGGTAGTGTCCTAGGCCCAACCATCTTCAGTTGCTTCATCAATAACCTCTGTTCCATCATAAGGTCAGAAGTGTTGATGTTTGCGGATGATTGCACAATGTTCAACACCATTCGCGACTCCTCAGATAATGAAGCAGTCCATGTCCAAATGCAACAAGACCTGGACAATATCCAGGCTGGGGCTGACAAGTGGCAAGTTACATTTGTGCCACACAAGTGTCAGGCAATGACCATCTCCTACAAGAGAGGATCTAACCATTGCCCCTTGGCACTCAATTGCATTACCACCGCTGAATCACCCACAATCAACATCATGGGGGCTACCATTGATCCGAAACTGAACTGGACTAGCCATATTAATACTATGGCTGCTAGGTCAGGTCAAAGGCTCGAATCCTACGGCAAGTAACTCACCTTCTGACCCACCCCAAAGCATGTCCACCATCTACAAGGCACAAGTCAGGAGTGTAATGGAATACTCTCCATTTGCCTGGACGAGTGCAGCTCCAACAACACTCAAGAAGCTCAACACCATCCAGGACAAAGCTTGGTTGCTCCCCTTCCACAGAAATTCAAACTCTCCACCACCGCCGAACAGTGGCAGCCATGTGTACCATCGAAAAGATGCACTGCAATAACTCATCAATGTTCCTTAGATAATACCTTCCAAACCCACGACCACTACCATCTAGAAAGACAAGAGCAGCAGGTACCTGGGAACCCCACTGTCTGGAGATTCCCCTTCTAGTCACTCACTACCCTGTCTTGAAAATAAATCGCTGTTCCCTCACTGTCGCTGGGGCAAAATCCTGGAACTTCCTCCCTAACAATACCGTGGGTGAACCTCTACCTCAGGCACTGCAGTGGGTCAAGAAGGCAACTCACCACCACCTTCTGAAGGGCAACTAGAGATGTGCAATAAATGCTGGCATAACCTGCGATGCCCACATCTTTAAATGAATAAAAAATAAATGTCACCACCCATCTAATGGCATCATCGAAATTTAACTTTTTGTCTGATGTGTCAATTCAGGTCATGTCAATCCAGGCCAAATGCATTAATAAGGTTGGCTCTGATCTTTTTGATCTGAATCTTACAAGTATATTAATGTGTTGGAAACAATGGGGAGAGGAGCAAGTGACAATTCTGGACCAATGAGCAACAGTGGAAGTATATACTCATGATACATCTTCCATTAAAGCAATGCTGTGACCACACTGATGAGGCTGCAAGCTGTTCATGTCCCTGAACAGCAGACACTCTCAGACCTCCGCTCAGTATGGCATGCGGTGTGCATGAGTATGATTGCACTTTTTCAAGTGGCATACCTCTGGGAACCAATGTTTGAAAACATTTCTATTTGCCTTTTTAGATTTATGAGAGAATTGATTCCGTGAGACAGCAATCAAATCATTTCCCACTTGACTGATAACAAATTTGTTTAAGTATTGTGAGATTCTGTACCAGCAAACAAGACTTCATCAGAAATGAGTTTAAAAGTTTTATTTTAGGAACAGCAGATTATTTCACGAAGGAACAAACAACGAGAGGAAATGCACTGACGAAACTCCGGATTCTAATGCATTAACCTTTTAATCTATCTCCATCCTTATAATTTTGTAAGGATCCTTCCTGTTGATTCCCTTATGCCCCCTTTCTTTATTCTTGCTATTATCATTATTGATCCATGGATGCTTAATGGACATGTATCTTTAAGTCAAACAGCAGAGAGAATGAGGAATTCAAAAGTTACAACATCGTACACTCTGCTGGCTTTGGACAGCAGAACTCAGACTTTGTGGCACCCGAGAGATGGAGTGAGACTCAGTTTGATTGGTTAGCTGATGGTTAATGAATTGGCCAAAAGGTTGTATTCTGTCTGGTAACAGGTGGTGATTGGATCCTGTCCGAATGGGGTGATTTCCAGAGACCTGCGCAAAGCAGAGTTCAAATCCTGGACACTCAGGGGAAAGGACCAACTCTCTCTCTCTCTCTCTCTCTTGTGTTTTATCCATAAAAAACTACTGTCTTTCTGAAGCTGCAGAGACCTGAATGAATCTACAGTGAAATCTATTACAGACTGGAAAGGAAAGATCTTGACCTGAAAGCCTGGTTTGTAGGACGTATGCTAGAAACAACCATCCGAAACAAACTCTTTTATCTTTTACTTATATTTTACCCTGGTCTCCTACTGAAGCCTATGCCTCCACCTTATCCCCATAACGCAGTAACCCCACCAACCGTTTTGGACACGAAGGGGCAATTTAGCATGGGCAATCCACCTAACCTGCACATCTTCGAACTGTGGGAGGAAACCGGTGCACCCAGAGGAATCCCATGCAGACACAGGGAGAAAGTGCACACAGTCACCTGAGAGGGTCCCTGGAGCTGTGAGGCAGCAGTGCTAACCACTGTGCCACCATGCCGCCCCAGGTTGAAACAGGTTGGAGCATTATGTCAATATTGAAATTGGGGTCCCAAACCCATAGTAGGATGCCAGCACTGGTGGATGAATAATACACCACACATGCTTTGCCGATCGAGACGAGGTGTTCAGTGGCCTAACCATTGGTTTTTAAAGGAATTACTCTGGCTCACTCAAAAGCAGACAATTACATTTTTGAGAGAGAATTTTATTGTGTCAGGAGGTGCATGAATAGAATCTGCCTGGTGGAAACTCAGAATCTGGGGGCCTGGCTTGACAATACCAGGTTCTAAAGTCTACAATAAAAACAGAAAACGCTGGAAAAACTCAACAGGTCTGGCAGCATCTGTGAAGAGAGAAACAGAAACCTTTCTAATCGGTACGACTCTTCAGAACTGAAGACAGGGAGAAACATGTTTGTCCATGTACTGTATAAGAGCAGGTGGAGCAGAGTAGATGGCCAGTGATGTAAGTGGGAGCTAGGAGAGATTACAATGCAGAATGTAGGGCACAAAGCAGAGGACATGTTAATGGCAGTGTGAAGGGCTAAAGAAGGTTCTAATAGGGCACAAAGGTAATATGTGCTAATGAGAGATGAAAAGGTCAGAGTGCAGGACTTTGAATTCTGCCTCCCCTCGCCTAGAGCAACACATATTTTTGAGCGTTAATTAATCTTTTTCTGATTAAAACCATTTCCATTCGAGACCTTGGTTGCTACAGTTTCTCCAGTTGCAAATGTAGATATCAGGCAATGTAGAACTGATCTGATGCAATAAACAATTCTTTTTATTGAGGTAGAAAAACTGGCAATATATTTTGTATATTTTAGATTAACTGATCAAAATCACAGCATGGAAAATGGAAATTTATAACTGGATTAGTGGAAAAGCGGAATTCTGAGTGGTTATTCATTGTAATTAGGTTCTTTAAAAAGGTTGATTGGTCAGATATCAAAATCCTGCATGTAAAGTGATTTAAAAATGCAATTATCAAAGCGAATCGCAAAGGAACTCCATGCAAAGCCTAAAATCTCAGCGTATATAAAAGCTTCATGCCAATGCAAACAGCAAAGTGTTAAAAAGTCTCACAATCAATTTGAACTGCAAAATCCCAGCACAGTGCGAGCTTTAATGGATAATTAAATAGTCCTGTTATAGAGCAACTAGATAAATACTGGGCTATGGTCTAGTAATTGGCATAAATCACACATTGAACTAAAGGTTGGGCCAATATGAACTCCGGCGACTTCTCCCATAACGCTATTCCCACACAGCCACCAGATAGATAAAGGTTAACATGTATCAGGTTAATAACTGTTAATATGGGATGACTGTTCCAACCCCCCCCCCCCTTCCGCCATTGTCTGATGTGGGGAAATGTTTTCACATGAAGCAGTTCTTCAAAGCTAATCATGCAACACAGAACATTTGCTTCAGCTTTAATAAGCACACTCTGCTCCAGGGCCGCTTTCCAGTTCACAAATGAATTAAAACAGAATTTATGACAAGGGTTTGCAATGAACCAGAATGTATGAACTCTGTCTGATACACGCAGGAACAGTTTGGTGAAAGGAAGATGAGGTGTGCCTTTCCAAATTTTTGATTTAATGTTTAATGTGATGTTAAGTTAAATGCAAAGCTGAGGGCTGTCTGGCTCATTATCAGACTTTATTATCTATTAGGCTATCGATAAAGATAAAGTTAATGTCCACATTAACTCACGCTCATGCCATTTCCGCAAAATGCTGCTGTCTAATTGAAACTAGAGACACTTATTAGTACTTGATTAAGAGCTGTGGGAACTATCAATGACCCAAGCAATGATTTGCACCCTCGGGGTTTGAGGATTGCAAACCGAGAGGCTGTCAGCAAAATAAATACAAAAATAATCTTGATCTAAAGCTGTGAAATATCTTGATTGGACACATTAACATTTGATGTCAAAAACAAGAAATTGGCCTCCATTGTTAAAATTCAGTTACCAAGTTGAGTGCCATTTTGTGGAGCGTCAATTGATATAATTACAAATACATTCAACAGCATAAATTATTGTTTGATTCAGTCATTTCCAATTCTGTCTTCTTTAAACCTGATTGATCTTTACAAATAAATGAGCCGTTTTCATGAAATATCAATGACCCATTAAAAACGTCATAGGCTGGGAGAATCCCACTGCCGTGAATGGACAGAGAATCATAGAATTTAGAATTATAGAATTTACAGTGGAGAAGGAGGCCATTAAGTCCATCAAGCCTGCACAGGTCTGCAAGTCTGCACAGGTCCCTGCAAATCTAAACCCACACCTCCACCCTATCCTCGTAACCCAGTAACCCCACCTAACCTTTTTGGGCACTTAGGGCAATTTAGCACAGCCAATCCACCTAACCTGCACATCTGGACTGTGGGAGGAAACCGGAGCACCCGGAGGAAACCCACGCAGACACGGGAAGAACTATTTAGTATTCAAGTACATTCTCAGATAGCTTTTCAATTCAGAAGAATTCCCACGTTATTTCCATGGAAAACAGATCCAGGCGACAGAATTTGAGGATTGTGGGGCTGCCTGAAGGAGTTGAAGGACCGAGGCCGACTGAGTATTTTGCCGCGATGTTGGCGAAACTATTGGGGGAGGGGGAGGATCCCTCCCGATATGAGCTGGACCGGGCACATCGATCGTGGAGGCCTGTACCAAAGGCGAGTGGGCCGCCAAGCGTAGTGACTCTGTGCTTCCGTAGGTACAGTGTAAAGGAGAAGGTCCTGTGCTGGGCTAAGCAGAAGTGGGCTGGAGCTGGTATACACGTATACCAGGACTTTACGGTGGAGCTAGCAAGGAGGCTGGCTGCCTTCAACCGGGTGAAGAAGGCACTGTACGTTAGCAGGGTGCAGTGCGGCATTGTATATCCAGCGAAGCTGAGATTGACCTACAAGTTCAATGACTTTTATTTCGGGACGGCAAAAGCAACGGAGGAGTTTGCGAAGGCAGAAGGACTGTGGCAGAATTGAGAAATGGTCATGTACCAATGTAGCCTCATGACTGTATTTTTTTCTTTTTTGTTTCACTGCGTGCTGGTGTATGGGCTATAGGAGCCAACGTTGTATATATCTGGACAAGGGGAGAAATGGGACTTTCAGTCGGAATGAGGTGTAGGTGGATATGCGGGGTTTGTGTGCTAAAAGGGGACTTCTGGGGTTTTCCTGGGGCCGAGCAAGGGGAAAGGAACCCAGGCGGGGGCCTCCACACTGGCCGGTTTAAACCGGCCAGTGAACGGGAGTGAGGTGGGGGGAGGGGCTGCGGCCATCGGACCCTGGCAGAACAGGGTCCGAGTGGTCTAGCCGGGGTGGAAGTTGGGGGGAAGGAACAGAGGTTGGGGGAGGAGTTTTACAAGAGGAAGTGGAGCAGGAGGAGTTGGGGAGGGGGGATTTACAACTCTTGGGTGTCATTTACGGTACTCTTTTGGAGGTTGGATGGTATTGAGTGGTCGTTGGGGGGGGCGACTCTATCGGTTAATGGTGGCCATGGGCGATTCCGGACTCCTTTTTCCTTTTCGCTTTTTTTTTCTCCCACCGTGGGAGAGTTTGTTTTATTTGAGGCATATATTGACAGTTGGGTGGGGTGGTGGGAGGATGGGATCGTTGTTGATGTTAAGGGTATTGACTTTGTATTTGTTACCGTTTGTTGCCTGTTGGTGGGGTGTAAATTTTGAAGGAAAATGTGAAAATAGAGAATAAAAACATTTTTAAAAAATGAAAGCTTACTTGTGACATGAATAATGATTATTATTATCAACTCCTTTTGGATGTTCTCTTTGGGGGCAGATGGAGGTGAGGTTGTGTAGGGGCTCGTGTTTACGGCCTTTGGTAATGCCTTCTCTCCTGTTCTCCCCAGCGAGGTATTCCTCAAACCCAATGATGATATCTACTTTAAGGATATGGAAATAGTTTTGGCAGCATGACAAGCTGTGCGCCATGTTATTGTTGGCCTCTATCTGCGGCAACCATTTGTTTGTGCTGTTGGGTCTGAACGCGATGTTTAAGCTGTGGGAAGTAAGAGGCCTTGTATATTGTGGGGATCTGTTCAAAGAGGGACTGTTAGCTAGTTGGAGGGGTTTTCGGGAAAATTTCAATTGTCAGGTGCACAGTTGTTCCGCTACTTCCAGTTATGCAATTTTGTCCGGAAGGTCTGTCTTACATTTCCCTGAGTACCACAACCGTCACTGCTAGGGAGAATCCTACTGCTGGCAGGGCAGGGGTGGGGTGGGGTGGGGTGGGGGGGAGCATTTCAAATATTTATCGGCAGATTATGTCAAAGAACAAAGAACAAAGTAAAGTACAGCACAGGAACAGGCCCTTCGGCCCTCCAAGCCTGCGCCAACCATGCTGCCCGTCTAAACTAAAATCTTCCACACTTCTGGGATCCATATCCCTCTATTCCCATCCTATTCATGTATTTGTCAAGAAGCTCTGTAAACTTCACCATCGTTCCTGATTCCACCACCTCATCCGGCAGCGAGTTCCAGGCACCCACTACCCTGTGTGTAAAAATGTTGCTTCGTACATCTCCTCTAAACCTTGCCTCTTGCACCTTAAACCGAAGCCCCCTAGTAATTGAACCCTCTACCCTGAGAAAAAGTCTCTGACTATCCACTCTGTCTATGCTCCTCATAATTTTGTAGACCTCTATCAGGTCGCCCTTCACCCTCCGTCGTTTCAGTGAGAACAAACCGAGTTTATTCAACCTCTAATCATAGCTAATGCCCTCCATACCAGGCAACATCCTGGTAAATCTCTTCTGCACCCTCTCGAAAGCCTCCACATCCTTCTGGTAGTGTGGTGACCAGAAGTGAACACTATACTCCAAGTGTGGCCTAACTAAGGTTCTATACAGCTGCAACATGACTGGCCAATGAAGGCAAGCATGCCGTATGCCTTCTTGACTACCTTCTCCACCTGTGTTGCCCTTTCAGTGGCCTGTGGACCTTTACACCTAGATCTCTCTGACTGTCACTACTCTTGAGGGTTCTATCATTCACTGTATATTCCCTGCCTGTATTAGACCTTCCAAAATGCATGTCAATGAAAGCTGTCTCGTTGGACCAGTTGAGGAAGAAGTGGGAGGGGGGAGTTGGGACCTATGTTGGATGAGGATGTGGGGGGGTGGGGGGGGTGCGGCCCTTCGTAGGGTGAACTCCACTTCCACCTGTGCAAAGCTCAGCCTGATTCAGCTCAAGTTGGTACATAGGGCTCACTTAAGTAAGCCTAGGATGAATGGGCTCTTCACGGGATTGGAGCACAGTTGTGAGTAATGCCCTTGTGGGTCTGCTAACCACACCCATATGTTGTGGTCATGTCCAAGAATGGTAAGCCTTTGGAAGTCCTTCTTTAGCACCATGTCAGCGATTCTTAACATTGATCCGGAGCCTTGTCCGTTGATGGCCATTTTCGGGGTGTCGGACTTGTTGGGGCTGCAGATGGGGGGGGGGGTGAAGGCGGATGTTCATGTCTTTGCCTCATTAATAGCCCGGAGGCGAGTTCTGCTGGGAATGGGAATCTTCTGCTCCACCCAGTGCATCGACCTGGTTGGGTAACCTCATGGAATTTTTATATCTGGAAAAGGTCAAGTAAACCGTTCGCCGATCAGTGGAGGAGTTCCACCTGACTATAACGAGTTAATCATCATCAGCTGTTAAGGGGAGGGTAGTAGTCATTATTATTGGGGCTGGGTTATTTTGGGCTTTCTTTGGGTGGGATTTCCAAGTTCGGTTGGGTACTTTTTTCTTAGTTTTTCTTTCATACGATATTTTATTATTCAATGTTCATTTTCTGGGCTGTTTGATGTTAACGTCGTGTTTGTCGTAAATGAAAATTTTCAATAAAAATATATAATTTAAAATCTCCTTTTGGATGGAGAGTACACCATTAGACTCCTCAGCATCACTTATCATTGATCATCTTCATCATCAACCTAGTGATAAATACTTTAGCAGCTGCTCTCAAGTGGTCCCATACTATAATGGGAATTCATTTACTGTCAGCTGTTGGGCAAGAACCTGCATTTAGAGCCAACTATTTGAAATGTAATTACTATTGTTGGGTAGGAAAATGTGGCAGCTGATTTGCGGACTGAGGGGCATCTTTGGGAGGAAACACAAGCACCCAGAGGAAATCCACACAGACACAGGGAGAAAGTGCAAACCCCACTCAATCACCCAAGGCTGGAATTGAACCTGGGTCCCTGGTGCTGTGAGGCAGCAGTGGTAACCACTGTGTCACCGTGCCACCATGTGGAGAGAGTTAACAAAGGAACAGCACCCTATCTTTCAACTAGCCACTTCAATAGTCTTCTGGATTCAAAATGGAGTTCAACAAATTCAGATCATGTCCTCTGCCCCATTTTTGCTCTTTTAATTTTAAAAAAGTTTTTGGATGGCAACTGTTGGTGATGATTCCGCTTTCCTCCGTTGACACTCCCACTGGACACATGGCTTCTTTAGGTGTCCCTTTACCACCATCTCCTTCTGCCTTGCACAACCATTCCTTCCCTTATTTAATCTCTCCTGCTTTTCACCCAACCATAGGTCTTCCATTTTGTTCTTTCCTCCCCTCCCCCTTTCCCTGCCTTGCTTGAAAACTGTTCCATCTGCTACTGTATTCCCAGTTCCGACAAAGGGCCATCAACCTGAAACATTAACTGCTTCTCGCTCTACAGACCTGCTGAGTATTTCAAGCATTTCTGCTTTTATTGCAAATTCCAGCATCTGTATTATTTTGTTCTATTAAGGATTTCATCACGTTGCCCATGGCAACCACATGCAGCAGGATAGGGCTCTGGGGTTTGCACAGATTGATGCTCGCCTAATTGATTGAACTAGTGTCAATCTGCAGGCTTATTCAGCCTGGAGACTGCATGACCACGAGGAATTCAGGCCTGGTGCTGTAGACCTCTGCGGGCCTGCAGTATTCATCTTGGTGATGGTAAACATCATGGCTGCTGCAGAAAGTCAATGCTAAGTGCCAGCGCCTCAGAGAATTGGCAATAGACTGATCCACATTCTCCAACATGTTGCTGAAGCTCCTGAGCAGGTGAATGCAATGCTTCTTTCTTTTAAAGGCCAGACCCCTAAAGACTGCAATGACCAAACTTTTCGAGAGACCTCGGGTACAGGGTGACCCCCCCCGGTGAGATGCTTCCTGGTCTGTTCATTTCCACCTGTACTTGTTGCTTTAATGTGCTCAGCCAACCCAGAAGTGCAATATACTACAAGGGTAAGGGAAGCCAGTAGCAGGCGATTTGCTGTGATTATTTGGACAGAGCCATACATTGCACTCTACCACAATGCATCAGCAAATCATCAGGTGTATCTTGCTTGTAAACAAAAGGTAGTTTCCTTTCAGCAGCATGTGTGATTGAACTGCTGCCAACAAGGTAACCAATTCAGCATTGCGGAAGATTTCAACGATAGTCTCAAGTGATTGTTAAATTAAATATTTCCTTGACAATTGTGGTAAACCACTGTGTTGCATTGTGTTCTGTTGTTACATGCCTGGGCTTGTCCCTGCTGGCTCCGCCTGTGGCTCCTCCCCTTGGGCTCATGTATAAAGGTGGCTAGTCTCCGCTTCCGATCCAGTTCGGGATCAGAGGCCAGGAGGCTTGCTGCTTAGTGTATTAAAGCCTCAGTTACGTTCATCACTCGTGTGTTTATTGATGGCATATCAATTTAATACACTAAACTCCTAAGATGAACTCATCACTCAAGCCTGATCGCCTGGAGCTGGACCCACAGGCAGCCGACGCCACGGAAACATTTGAGCGCTGGCTAAGCTGCTTCGAAGCGTACCTCGGATCCTTCACCGAACACTACACAGACCTCCAGAAGAAGCAGATCCTCCACGCACGGGTGAGCCCGCGGGTCTTTATTCTCATCAGGGACGCCCCCTCGTATGCGGAGGCAATAATGCTGCTGAAGGGACAATATGTGAAATCCGTTAACGAGGTGTATGCTAGGCACCTCCTTGCCACGAGACGACAATGCCCTGGGGAATCACTTGCAGAATTCCTGCGTGCTCTGCGGGTACTCTGCCGGAACTGTGATTGCCGGGCGATATCGGCTACCCAGCACGCGGAGCTGCTGATCAGGGACGCTTATGTCGCAGGCATGAAATCAAACTATATCTGCCAGCGATTACTAGAAGGGGGTACACTCGGCCTCCCACAGACAGTGCAACTCTCAAACTCGTTGGAGGTGGCCTCCCAGAACATGGAGGCCTACATCTCCGACAACACGACACCCTCGTGGACCTCGTGGGTGCTGCCATCATCCGACCCGGGTGCGCCGCAAGCCTGTGCCGCGCAGCGGCCTGCCAATGCCGGAAGCCCAAGGTGCTACTTGTGTGGCCAGGGTAATAACCCCTGACAACGCTGCCCTGCACGGAACGCGACTTGCAAAGGGTGTAGGAGGAAGGGCCACTTCGCAAAAGCCTGCCAAGCCCGATCTCTCCCTAAAACTTCTCGGCCCAGCAGCGCTGCATGCTGCCTGTCGGGGCCGCCCTCAGGTGCCGCGCCACCTGCCATGTGCGACCCATGGGCGCCGCCATCTTCAAATTTGGCCGCCAAATGTGACCCATGGGGGCTGCCATCTTTCACGCAATTGTGTTCTCCACCCGCCACGCGCGGCCCCCATCTTGGGACCACTCCGCAGCCTCCCGGGGGTCCAACTCACCCGACCATACGCTGGCCGCCGCTACCTCCGACCGGCCTACCAACCGCCTTCCGAAGCTCGTCTCCGTCACGCTCGACCAGTCCCGGCCTCATCACCTCACGAAGTCTACGATGACCGTCCAGATCAACGGGCACGAGATGGCCTGTCTTTTTGACTCCGGGAGCACAGACAGCTTCATACACCCAGATACGGTAAGGCGCTGCTCCCTCCCAATCTTACCCGCGACCCAGAAAATCTCCCTGGCTTCCGGATCCCATGCAGTAGAAATCCAGGGGTACTGTGCCACGACCCTTACAGTACAAAGCGTAGAGTACGCTAACTTCAAACTCTATGTCCTTTGCCATCTCTGCGCTGCCCTATTACTGGGGCTCGACTTCCAATGCCACCTCCAAAGCCTTACTTTAAACTTCGGTGGACCCCTGCCCCTCTTCACCGTCTGCAGCCTCACGACCCTTAAGGTCGCCCCACCCTCGTTCTTCGCAAATCTCACCCCGGACTGTAAGCCCATCGCCATTAGGAGCAGACGATACAGTGCCCGGGACAGGGCCTTTATCAGGCCAGAGGTCTAGCGACTCCTGCGAGAGGGGATCATTGAGGCTAGTACCAGCATCTGGAGAGCCCAAGTGGTGGTCGTCAAGACTGGGGAGACGCACCGGATGGTCATCGATTACAGTCAGACCATCAACTGCTACACGCAGCTCGATGCGTACCCCTTCCCCCGCATATCTGACATGGTCAACCAGATTGCGCAGTATCGAGTCTTCTCCACAGTTGACTTGAAATCCGCATAACACCAGCTCCCTATCCGCCCGGAGGACCGCCAATACACTGTCTTCGAGGCAGATAGCCGCCTCTACCACTTCCTCAGGGACCCCTTCGGCGTCACCAATGGGGTCTCGGTCTTCCAAAGAGAAATGGACCGAATGGTTGACCAGTACGGGCTGCGGGCTACGTTCCCGTACTTAGACAATGTCACCATCTGCGGCCATGACCAGCAGGACCACGACGAAAACCTCCGGCACTTCCTCCACACCGCTAAACTCCTGAACCTCACCTATCATAAGGAAAAATGCGTTTTCCGCACAACCCGCCAAGCCATCCTCGGCTACGTTGTGGAAACGGAGTCCTAGGGCCGGACCCCAACCGCATGCCCCAAGGCCCTGAAGAGATGCCTGGGGTTCTTCTCGTACTATGCCCAGTGGGTCCCAATTATGTGGACAAGACCCGTCCACTTATCAAATCCAACATTTTTTCCCCTGACGGCTGAGGCCCGACTGGCCTTCAATCGCATCAAGGCAGATATTGCCATAGCCGTGTTTCACGCATTAGATGAGTCCATTCCATTCCAGGTGGAGAGCGATGCGTCGGACTTTGCTCTGGCCGCTACCCTCAACCAGGCGGGCAACCCCGTGGCTTTCTTCTCCCGTACCCTCCATGCCTCCGAAATTCGACACTCCTCCGTCGAAAAGGAAGCCCAAGCTATTGTAGAAGCTGTGCGACATTGGAGGCATTACCTGGCTGGCAGGCGATTCACTCTCCTCACTGACCAACGGCCGGTTGCTTTCATGTTCAAAAACACACAGCGGGGCAAAATCAAGAATGACAAGATTCTGAGGTGGAGGATCGAGTTCTCCACCTATAACTAGGATATCTTGTATCGACCTGGGAAGCTCAATGAGCCCCCAGATGCCCTATCCCGCGGTACATGTGCCAGCGCACAAGTAGACCGACTCCGGGCCCTCCCCAATGACCTCTATCACCCGGGGGTCACCCGTTGATTTTCACTTCATCAAGGCTCACAACCTGCCTTACTCCATCGAGGAGGTGAGGACCATGACCAGGGACTGCCAGGTCTGCGCGGAGTGCAAACCGCACTTCTATCGGCCAGACAGAGCGCACCTGGTAAAGGCCTCTCGCCTCTTTGAGAGCCTCAGCATCGATTTCAAAGGGCCCCTCCCCTCCACGGATCGTAACGTGTACTTCCTCAACATTGTTGACAAGTACTCAAGATTCCCCTTTGCCATCCCGTGCCCTAACATGACCTCCGCCACCGTCATCAAGGCCCTGCACAGTCTTTTCACCTTGTTCGGTTTCCCCACCTACATCCATAGTGATCGGGGATCCTCCTTCATGAGCAATGAGTTGTGTCAGTTCCTGCTCAGCAAGGGCATCGCCTCCAGCAGGATGACCAGCTACAACCCCCAGGGAAACGGACAGCTGGAGAGGGAGAACGCAACGGTCCAGAAGACCGTCCTCCTGGCCCTACGGTCTAGACGTCTCCCAGTCTCCCGCTGCCAGGAGGTCCTCTCCGATGCGCTCCACTCCATCCGGTCGCTCCTGTGTACTGCCACCAACGAGACTCCTCACGAACGTATGTTTGCCTTCCCCAGGAAGTCCACCTCCGGGGTCTCGCTCCCATTCTGGCTGACAGTCCAGGGCCCATCCTCCTCCGGAAGCAGACCCCCTCATCAAGAAGGTCCTGCTCCTCCATGCTAATGTGGCACATCAGGACAGGCGACAGGACACAGTGTCCCTTCGGGATTTGGCACCTGCAGGCCCACCAGCGACCATCACCACCACCTCCGCCACCCCCCCCCCACCCCCCCCCAACTGACTCAACAACTGGGTGAAGAAGAGGACAACACGCTCCCAGACGTGCAGGTCTCGACACCTTTAAGACCACTTCACCCCCACTGGACTCTTTGTAACAGGGGGTGAATGTGGTAAACCACTCTATTGCATTGTATTGTGTTGTTACATGCCTAGGCTTGTCCCGGCTGGCTCCCCTTGGCCACATGTATAAAGGTGGCTCATCTCTGCCTCTGATCCAGTTCAGGATCAGAGGCCAGGAGGCTTGCTGTTTAGTGTATTAAAGCCTCAGTTACATTCATCACTCGTCATGTGTTTGTTGATGGCATATCAATATGTGTATATGTGTAATGATGCACTTTCAGCGATTTCATTAGTGAACAATAGGGTATTTATTTAGTGATCTTCAAGAGCAGCAGCATGTTTGCAGCTGGCTCGAAAATACCTCTGTCTAGGAGAGCTCCTCCCCCTGGGTTGTTTCTCCACACTGATTGGTCATCCAGGCCAGGTGACCCTTACTTACTCTGCTGTGCTGCCTTAAAGGGACAATCATCACAATGCGATGTCTACACAAGGATTTGAGGAGTAAAAAAAGGTTGCAGTTTGAACAGAGGTCAATGTACTTTCATTCATACAAAATGTCAGGGACAACAATTACACAACTCGAGTACGATCTCCTCAAATGTTATTGTCAAGCGTTTCTGCATCTTTCTAACATTTTGTTAAGTTTATAAACTTATCAGTAGTTACGTAACTGTTTACTCCAATGTTTTCTTTTCCTTTCTCGTTGTCCAATACAAATTAAGTTTTTTAAATTTTATGCAAGACATTTTCTTCCCTCGACGACATTGACCCCATTATACTAATTACACTGATTTATTGATGGGTACAAAGTTAATGTGTTGTCCCATTAATAAATACTCTTCTCATTCAAAATTATTGCTCTTTAAGTCACTTGCTGATGTGGGAGGGCATATAAGCTTCTTTCCATCACTCTAACATTTTGCAATGTAATATATTATTCTACACGGTACGCCAATGTTTAAAATTATGTCAGTGTGGGAAGCGTGCTTGTTCATATCTCTCTGAGGTTAATGTGTGGTAAGTTAAAGTAATTCCACTCCTCCACATCACTTCATTAGCTATTCATATATTTCTACAATATTTGCAGAGATTTAAAATGTCAATGGAATATAAGATTTCCTAATCCATCAGTTTAGTTCCTTCTGTGCAGCAAAGTTATAGCTACACAAGATCTCCTTGAGCATTCCAGCATTCTTGCTTGATTATGTGCCAAATAATGGTGGATGTTCTGTTTGATCCAGAGATTTAACTTCTTTTAGTGTTCAAAGAACTGTGCACATTGGATTACTGAACAGCTCTTCCACATAATTACAACCGACAGACTAAGTACAATTCCAGACTAACTGCACACATTGATATCTGCATGAGCAATACGCTAAGGCTGTCTACATTCATGTCTAAAAAATGTAGGAGGGAGTGCACCGGATGGAATATGCGAGAAACTTCTTCCCCATTCACGCAATCATGTGGCGGAATTTTCCCGAAACATAGCCAAGTGCCAGGTTCTGACTGAAATCCGACGTATTTAACTCCAGAAAAACAGGTAGGTTTACTGTCCAGATCTCCCACACATTGCAATTTTTCTTTAGAAGGGGGGCGTGCTTTGTACCATTATTGTGAGGGACGTGGCCGAAAGACGCCGGCAAGCCTAGCTCCAGAGAGATCGGAGTGCCATTTTTAAAAGGCGCCTCAATCTCAAAATGAAGGTAAAGATGTCCCTTCCCCTCCCCCGCAACGGACATCCAGATATCCCCGAGCAATGATTGCAGGCATCTACTCTGTCCTCCACCCCCAAGGATCCCTGACATCAATTCCACCCCCCCACCCCAAGGATCACTGACATCAACCCTTACCTTTCCACCAAGGATTGCTGGTATCAGGGCCCTGCTAATGGCTCCCCCCATAGGCCCCACACCTGGCCCTGCCCTCTTCAGGCCCTGCCCCTTTCAGTCCCCACCCATTGGCAGTACCAACCTGGCAGGCACTGCTAGGGTACCAGGGGACAGTGCTAAGGCATTGTCCCTGACCATCCCAGGTGCTACACTGGCCTCTGAGGCCCCAGCGTGTTCATCATATCTGGTCACCGTTTTTGGAGATTAGTGTTTATTCCCGCCAGCATTACGTCACGCCGGCAGGTGGGAACATCTGACTCTCCTGGAAGATTCAGCATTAAGCCAATTTTGAATATTTCAACATATTAAAAAGTATGGTAATCAGGTTCACGTCGCAGATTATGTCTCCGGCAGGGCAAGTCTCATTCTGAGATCGCCCCATCTCAAATCCCATTATGGCGCTCGCAAATCCCACTATGGCCTACTTGCGAGATTTTCTGGCCATAACGGGATTTGAGCTGGGGCGTAACAGGGCCGGAAAACCGTTCCCATGGAAACTAATTGGGCAGGAATCAAAGTCTCTGTGTCAGTCTATTTTTTTCTATGAATTTGTGATGGGTTCTTTATTGTTATGATCTTAGAATCTCTGTATTGTTGTCAGCTAATATCTGAGTATCACACATAGGAAGGAATGAGCCAGTTCCTTTGAGATGCTGAGAACTGATCAGTTAAGAGGTGGTTTTCAAGCAATAGACATTTTGTGATTTGTATCAACATAACTATCTGGAGTGTAAAAAGTCATAACAATATAATTGAACATGTGTGAAAAATGCTCATTTAATCAATGGAATTATAATACAAAAATAACTTTGCTTACTAATTGTATTATATAAAATATTAGTGTAACTAGAATCACCTCGAGGGTAAGACACAAAAAGTCCCTCACATTGCAGACAAGGTTATTAGCTAAACTCACATCAAAATCTTCTAAATCTGAAATACATCTGAGTTCTAAATATTAGAAACAAAAAAAATATGTCCTCTTATTACTTATTTGCATCTCAAAAAG
The DNA here is from genome assembly GCF_047496885.1 of Scyliorhinus torazame. Lineage (NCBI taxonomy): Eukaryota > Metazoa > Chordata > Chondrichthyes > Carcharhiniformes > Scyliorhinidae > Scyliorhinus > Scyliorhinus torazame. The sequence goes on from NC_092707.1 coordinate 62,982,824, forward strand.
ACTGCTTAATAAATACTTAACAAATCAAAACTTGGCTAAATCACAATTCTCGGTCAAAACAATTTATGCTAATGATGTATTATTAAAAACATTATTCTGAATTGATAAAGTGTTCATGAAATGCATGCATATGCATTAATTATATTAAGAACCACTGCTCCAATTAAATATAATTACAATGGATAAACAGCCAGAAGATGAGTAAAGGATTACTTTGTTAAATAGCATTGTAACAATTGATTCCATTTCTTCAGAACATTCAAACACGTCACACAACCTAACTTTACAAACACAGGTAAATTAATGAAAACCAGTTTGACACGGTTATTTAAATGCTAATAGAAAGCAGAGACAGATGGGATGACAGCAGTCAGCAGTGGTCTAAAACGTGTTATTAGAAACCAATTATTGCCGTTTAACGATGGAGGAATGTGCTGCTCTATTTATTGAGGCCAGACAGGTAAGCAGGCATTACTGCTTTTTCATGCGGTGTAATGAAAATAAAAGCACTCAGCTTCTTATTTGAAGTAATAAATTGTTCTATTTCATCAGAAGATGACCCCAACTTCAAAACATGTGGCCACAAAAAGATGCGCTTAAATACTTCCTTCTAATCTAATTGGAATCAGACACAAGTTATTTCAACGCAGCAAAAACAAATGGAATAGTGTCAATGATGGGAAAAGCAGTCTCAGTGTACCACCATTTTGTCAGCCTCTCAGACGGCCATACAGAAAGGAAGCACGGTTTTTATGCTGATAACTGTGAAGTTTATAGTCCATTGCTGCAAGTCTCCTTGCTCAAAGGAGGACAAATCTTTTCCATGCTGCAACGAGAAGCTTCGTTAATATCTAAAAGTGGGGATATTTTGTGAAATATCTCAGGAGAGGGAATTGGAAATTTTGGAGGGCTATGGGGAAAGAGCAGGGAATGGGAATAATTGGAGTGGCATAGATGTGGCGGATCAAATAGTTTCTTCCTGTGCTGCATAATTCCGTGAGAGGTGGCAGTGAGACGGCATGCGTGATACGCTTGGCTGATATTTGAGGCAAAGGAGGGAGAAAAACTGGCGGATCTTGTTCTAGAAAATATGGAATGGACTGTTGGGAATTGGCAGAAACAAGTACCTGGTACGCCTCAGCAATGACAAAACATGAGGTAACCATTCACACAAACCACAAAGACCATTCGTTTCCAGGATTCAACTAATTGGGAACAAAGTTCCATAGCGAGCGTGTTTAGCCACGTGTTTCCCGGCAGTCGCAGCGACCCCCGGCTCTCCACAGCTCGGACGCACTATGGGAGTGGCCCTGGCCTCTCCAGAAGCTCCCATCTCCCGAGTAGAACATCTCTGCCTAATTGTGTGCCAACCTGGCACCCTGGCAGTGTCACCTGGGCACCTTGGTAGTGCCAGGCTGGCACTGCCAAAATGCCACGCTGACATTTTTTGTGCGGCGGCTTTCGGGCTGGGGTGCCTTGCGTGGGTGTTGGGGGCCTGGAGGTGGGTCCCTGGACCCCTCACAATGAGTTGGGGCTTGGTGGGTGGGTCGGAGGTTGCATTGGGGGCTCCAAAGATTTTAAAATAGCATCCCGATCTCTTGCTACACTGGGAAGTTCTGGCGAGCGGAGCTCCTCAGTGCAGAAAACGGGGCTATGTGCTACCTCAGCTACACATTCCCTGCTGAGGCCCCCTATCTAATCTAAGTGAGGTTTAGTGCGTTGTGCTTCTTGGTGCTGCGAATGCCGGGAACACCCGGCTAAAAGCGCTCACTATGGGACTTTGTTCCCATTTAGTTAAATCTTGTCCTTTATCTATTTGGATTCTCCATGAATTTGCAGCAAATCTCAACCACAAGTTTAAACACAGTAATTTGCACAGACTGGGTAACACATTTTGGTGTTCAGTCATAGGATGTAGATGTCACTGGCAAAGCCAGTAGCAGCTCTGGCAAGCTGCTTTCCTGACAGTGTGGCCGTTGGATCGCGCGCTACAAATTTATATCGATACATATTATCAGGCTTTTCATTAATGTGAAATCATTGACATGTTAGTTTAAAATAAAACATATGGGGCGGGATTCTCTATCCCATCGCACCGGCACCCCCGCCAGCAGCGGAATTCTCTATCCCATCAGCCAGCCAATGGGGTTTCCCGTTGTGGGCATCCACGCCATTGAGAAACCCCAGGCAGTGGGTGCGCTGCCGGCACAACGCAGAATCCCGACAGCGGAGAATCCAGCCCATGCTCTGTGTTAACTACTAACTTCTTTTTTTTTCTAACTTTCAAACATTTTATTGACAAGAGTTACAGAAATATATTTTGGTCAGAAAAAGGAAACAACTGAGGGTTGGCCCAGGAGGTCAGTGTGATGACACCATGATACTAGCCACACCGTTTTTTGGTTTGGTACTTTCTTCTTGATTGCATATGGAGATTTTGTCCGGTTCAGCCTCCATCCAGCTTGTACTTACTCATCCAAACTTGCAGCGGTGCGTCTGTCAGATCTCCTAACATTTCAGGCAGAAGTCATTTCTCCATTGCTTGATCAGTGATTTTGACAGCGGGGCAGACACATTTTCGCACTGGACAAGCCAGTTGAAGGCAATGGGTTATGATGTGTTATGTACTCTGGGATAACATAGGCTGCAAATGGATGCAGCTTTAACCAAAAGATACTCCAGACCTTGAAGTTAGTTCAATCTGATTTATTGAACCAGTAGCACAGTTAGCACAGTTCTCTATGAGTTCGACTCGCTGCTAACCTAAGTGTGGTTACTCTGTCTGACTGAACCAGACTAGCTCTTAGCCACGTGCTGGAGGTTGATACTGCACATACACCCTGACTCACTCTGTAGATGTTCAGCAGTGGAAAGAGGCGGAGTGTGTGTGCCTCGTGCCTTTTATAGTGAGATACCACCCCTTAGTGTCCTGCCTGCTCATTGGTCATGTCTTGTTCTCTGTGTTCATTAGCTGCCTGTCTGTGCCTGTCTGTATATCATTATCTGCATGTCTGCATATCATGACATCTCCCCTTTTTAAAAAATGTTTTATTGGCACATGGGAACGTACTTACATGTGGTGGCATATATTAACATATTTACAAGCGGTGGCATATATTAACATATTTGCAAGCTGTGGCATATGTGAACGTATTTACATATGAAGACAGGTGTCTAATGTGAGAAAACAGAACAGAGCAAACAAAACAAATGTTCATACGTCCAGTCTCTGGGGCTTGCGTCGATCCTTGCCGGAGAGGTGGTGGTGGGGACGATGGCGCCTTGACAGCCGGGATGGAAGCCTGACTGGTGGCCTCGTAGTTCGAGGTATCAGGAGGTGGCAAAACAATGGGCGGAAACGGAAAAGAAAGCGGTTGCGGGCAGGCAACTTTGCGCAGTGTCCATCTGTTTCATTGCACAACAGAACCAACAGCCATACGTACAACATACGAGCGGGCGCAGCCTGTCGAACAACAACAGCTGGAGCTGACCAGCCACCAGCCGGTATCTTGATCCTGACAGTGTCTGCCGTGGATAACACGGGCAAATCGGTGGCATGAGCATTATAGCCCTGCTTTTGCTGGTTTCGGAGCTGCTGCACTTTCTGCAACACCGGGAGGTGATCCAGGTTGGGCAAGTGTCTGGCTGGAAGTGTCATCCGCAGGTCGCTGTTCATCAGGAGTTGAGCCGGCGGCATACCAGTGGACAGTGAGGTCGCCCTGTACGCAAGCAGCGCGAGGTAGATGTCAGAAGCAGAATCCGCGGCCTTGCAGATGAGCTGTTTCACAATGTGCACCCCTTTCAAAACCTTCCCATTGGACTGCGGATAGTGTGGGCTGGATGTGACATGTTTGAAATAGAACATAGAACAATACAGCGCAGTACAGGCCCTTCGGCCCACGATGTTGCACTGAAACAAAAGCCATCTAACCTACACTATACCATTATCATCCATATGTTTATCCAATAAACTTTTAAATGCCCTCAATGTTGGCGAGTTCACTACTGTAGCAGGTAGGGCATTCCACGGCCTCACTACTCTTTGCGTGAAGAACCTACCTCTGACCTCTGTCCTATATCTATTACCCCTCAGTTTAAGGCTATGTCCCCTCGTGCTAGCCATTTCCATCCGCGGGAGAAGGCTCTCACTGTCCACCCTATCTAACCCTCTGATCATTTTGTAATGGTATGACTTGGCAAACATAGACCACTCGTGGCTGTTGAAGCACAGGCCATTGTCACTCATGACAGTGAGTGGGATACCATGCCTGGAGAATGTCGCCTTACAGGCCTTGATGACGGTCCGAGATGTGAGGTCTGAGAGCTTCACGACTTCAGGGTAATTGGAGAAATAGTCAATAATCAATACGTAGTCACAACCATTCGCACGAAAGAGGTCGATGCCAACCTTGGACCACGGGGAGGTCTCAATTTCATGCTGCTGGAGCGTCTCCTTGCTCTGCGCTGGCTGGAAGCGTTGACAGGTCGCACAGTTGAGGACCATGTTCGAGATGTTCTGGCTAATACCGGGCCAGTAGACAGCCTGCCTGGCTCTGCGTCTGCACTTCTCGACGCCCAGGTGTCCCTCATGGATTTGGCGGAGCACCAAGCTCTGGAGACTGAGTGGAATGACAATCCGGTCCAGCTTGAGGAGGATACCATCAATCACCGTCAGGTCGTCCTTTACATTGTAAAATTGAGGGCACTGCCCTATCTGCCAGCCATTGGCGAGGTGGTGCATGGTACGCTGCAAGAGGGAGTCTTTGGCTGTCTCCCCGCGGATACGAACGACCTTCTCATCAGACGCCGGGAGGGTGCTCGCACACAGCTGCACCTGTGATTCAATCTGCCAGATGATTTCCAGCGGTTCACGAGTGATGGAGCGGGACAATCCATCAGCGATGATGAGCTCCTTGCCAGGCTTGTACACTAAGTCAAAGTTGTACTTTCTGAGTTTGAGGAGGATGCACTGCAACCGAGGCGTCATGTCGTTCAGGTCCTTGTGGATAATGTGGACCTGAGGCCTATGATCCGTCTCAACAGTGAATGTCGGCAGGGCGTAGACATAGTCGTGAAACTTGAGAATGCCAGTGAGAAGACCCAGGCATTCCTTCTCTATTTGTGCATACCTTGTTTCGGTGGGCGTCATGGCCCTCGATGCGTAGGCGACCGGTGCCCAGGATGAAGTGTCATCGCGTTGAAGCAGCACTGCACCGATGACAGCCTAGCTCGCATCTGTCGAGATCTTCGTCTCCCTGTCTGGGTCTAAAAATGCCAAGACGGGGGCAGTGGTGAGCTTGGCTTTCAGCTCCAACCACTCTGCCTGATGTGTTGCCTTCCACTCAAAGGCAGTGGACTTTTTCACCAGGTTTCGTAGGGCCGTGGTGTGTGAGGCCAGGTTTGGGGTGAACTTGCCCAGAAAATTTACCATGCCCAGGAAGCACAACACCGCCTTCTTGTCTTCAGGGACCGTCATGGCTTCGATGGCCTTGACCTTGTCTGTGTCCGGGCGCACGCCCTGCTGAGAGATCTGGTCACCTAGGAACTTGAGTGTCGACATGCCAAAGCAACATTTGGACTTGTTCAGCTTCAGGCCATTGGCATGGACACGGAGGAATACCTGCTGGAGGCGGGAAACATGCTCTTCAGGGGTTGTGGACCAGATGATGATGTCGTCCATGTACATACGAACCCCTTCAATGCCCTCCATCATCTGCTCCATGATGCAATGGAAGATCTCCGATGCCAAGACAATGCCAAACGGCATGCGATTATAGCAGTATCTGCCAAACGGTGTGTTGAAGGTGCAGAGCCTTCTGCTGGACTCATCCAGCTGGATTTGCCAAAATCCATGTGGTACAACTAACTTGGTGAAAAAACGTGCATGTGCCATCTCACTGGTGAGTTCCTCCCGCTTCGGGATGGGGTAGTGTTCACGCATTGTATTCTTATTGAGATCCTTGGGATCAATGCAGATGCGCAGGTCTCCCGAAGGCTTTCTAACACATACCATCGAGCTGACCCAGTCAGTCGGTTCGGTTACCTTGGAAATGATGCCCTGTTGCTGAAGATCCTTGGCCTGTGCCTTCAGGCGCTCCCTCAGCGGAGCTGGAACCTGGTGCGGTGCGTGGACCACTGGCTTGGCATTAGGTTGTAGCAGAATCTTGTATCGATATGGCAGCGTGCCCATCCCGTCGAACACATCCGGATACTGAGCGAGGATGTCGTCAATGCCGGCCTGAAGATCCACATTGGAGGATGTTGTTGTGTAATCCCGCTGCACGAGATTCAGTTGCTTGCAGGCATTCGCTCCAAGTAGGGATGCCCTGTCTGGCTTGACAATTTCAAAACATAACCGTGCATGGGTGCACCGGTTGGAGACAAGTAGATGGCAGGAACCCAGTGCCGTGATGGCATTTCCGTTGTAGTCCTGGAGCCTGCAGGCTGCTGGAAGGACCTTGGGGGGCTTCTTGATGCCTTTGAAATCCGCCTGTGAGAGGAGGTTGGCAGAAGCACCTGTGCCCAGCTTAAACTGGATGGAGCAGTGGTTGACCTGCATCACCGCACGCCATTCGTCCACAGAATCCACAGCGAGGATGGATTGAATTTGTGATGAGTTGGATGTGACATATTCACATTTGGTAATGATGCCCACACAGTAGGCGGAGTCCAGGCATTCTTCCTCTGGATCCATTGTGCTGTCAGGAACAGAATCCCGTAATTGTTGTTTCACACTCTGAACGCGCCGTCGTCGGAATTGGGAGCGCTGGCTCCTGACTGGTGGTGCAGACCTGCACAAGGCTGCATAGTGTCTAGGCTTCCTGCAGTTTAAACATCGCCTGCCTCTTGCAGAACAGTGTTTCTTTAAGTGGGCGTTGCCGCAGTTCGAGCACGTCATGACGTCTGCATCCTGACGCTCCGCGCGTCGTCGCACGTGTGCAGTGCGGGTGTCAGCCGCTTCGTTAATCTGTTCGCATCGCGCATGCGTGGGGCCCCGGGAAAAGCGCGCAAAATGGCCGCTTTCATCAATGCTGAGGCGCTGCAGCCGGGAGATGGCCCGCACACTCTCTGCCTCGTGGGGGGCAAGTTTCTAATTTTCAGCCGATTTGTACTGGGCATAGTGATTTTTGGTGTGCTCATGCACTGTGCATGTTTCAATCGCAACTGGCAGGGTCATATGCTTGATTTTCAGTAGCTGCTCTCTCAGAGGATCAGAGTGAATTCCAAAAATGATTTGGTCTCTGATCATGGAGTCAGCAATATCACCAAAGTTGCAGGACAACGCTAGCAGGCGGAGGTTAGTTAAGAAGTAGTTGAAAGATTCATCTTTACCTTGTAGACGCTGTTTGAATATGTAGCGCTCGAAGATTTCATTGGTGTCCACTTCACAGTGACTATCGAACTTGTTCAGGATGGTCTGAAACTTTGTCTTGTCCTGGCCTTCGGTGAAGTGAAAAGAGTTGAAGAGTTCGATGGCTTGATCACCCGTTGTTGAGAGGAGAAGCGCGATCTTCCTTGCATCAGACGCACCCACGAGGTCTGAAGCTTCGATGTACAGCAGAAACTTTTGTTTGAATGTCCGCCAGTTGGCACTGAGATTGCCGGACGTTCTGAGCTGGTGAGGAGCCTGAATCTTCTCCATGGTGCCGGGATACATTCGCTGGTCATCACGGAACGTACTGAGGTAAACCACCTAGATTAAGCAGTCTCCTGGTAGCATGATGTGTTATGTACTCTGGGATAACATAGGCTGCAACTGGATGCAGCTTTAACCAAAAGATACTCCAGACCTTGAAGTTAGTTCAATCTGATTTACTGAACCAGTAGCACAATTCTCTATGAGTTTGACTCTCTGCTAACCTAAGTGTGGTTACTCTGTCTGACTGAACCAGACGAGCTCTTAGCCACGTGCTGGAGGTGTGATACTGTTCATACACCCTGACTCACTTTGTAGGTGTTCATTAGTGGAAAGAGGTGGAGTGTGTGTGCCTCGTGCCTTTTATAATGAGATACCACCCCTTAGTGTCCTGCCTGCTCATTGGTCACGTCCTGTTCTTTGTGTTCATTAGCTGCCTGTCTGTGCCTGTCTGTATATCATTATCTGCATGTCTGCATATCATGACAGGTTACATTGCTGTAAATGGATGGCTACATGATATGCAAGCAACTATACTCAAAAGTGCTTCATAAAGTCGCTATGTGCCTTCTCTTAATTGGAGAACTGGAGTAATCAATGTGGCTGTTTAGTGAGTAGAAGATGCCTCAAATATTAATGAATATTGATAAGATGCTCATTGTATTCCATTTCCTCAAAAAAAGAAAGATTATTTTGATGGATTTCCGATAATATTATAGCACTAGACAAGGGGTTAGACTGAAGTAACTCGAGATATGCACTACAACTATAGAGTGGAAACAGTGATTTGTATCCAAATGATCTAAATGTAGCACTGACACCTGGACTGCAGTGATAAACCAGCAAAGGGCCTGTGTTAATTTGAAATGAAGTGAGGTTTTGCTGATCAAGGAAAGGTAAACATAGATATGTTCCAGCCTGCCACTAATTTTAAAATATTGTTCAAAATGCCATCAAGTATCTGTTCCCACAAATCAAAACGTTCTTGCCAATAGAATTTAGGGCCTCCAAAGTCTGGGTGCTCTGTTCTGCATTGATCAACTCAATGTCACGTTTAACAGTTCCTCCTTAGGACCACATATTAAAGATTAAGTTAAAGCTCTTCAGGGAAGGAAACCGGCCATCCTTGCCTGGTCAGGCCTACATATGGCAGCGTACCCCCAGCCACTGTCCACTGAAGGGGTCTATGCAAACCACTCAGTTGTATTGAACTGCAACAGGAAACAAACATAAGAATGAAACTGACGGACAACCTGGCATCAACCTCGGCAACTGAAACAACAAAGGCCCACCTCTCAGTTAATCCTGTAAAGTACATCTCACAAACATTAGGACTGTGCCAAAATTGGGAGACTATCCCTCAGACTTTTCAAGCAACAGCGAGTGTAGTCATATTGAATGAATCATACATTTTGGCCAATGTTCCAAACTGCTCCATTATCATTCCTAGATTTGACCTGTCTCACTGGCATGACAGATCCACCAAAGGAGGTGGCACAGTGTCATACAGTCACTAGAGAATTGCCCTGGGAGACTTCAGCATGGACTCTGAACCCCATGAAGTCTCATAACATTGGGTCAAACACAGGCAAGGAAAGTTCCTGCTGATAACCACCCATGCCCTGATCAGCTGGAGCATCAGTTCCCATCCATGTTGAACACCACATGAAAGAAGGACTAGGGGTGACAAGAGCACAGAATAGACTCTGGGTTGGGTATTTCAATTTCATCACTGGGTCTGTGACAGGTGGTGAGAAAACCAACATGAGGGAAAAATGTACTTGACTTCATGCTCATCAACCTACTTCTCGTTGGTATCTGTCCATCAGCTGCCACTGCACAATCCTTGTGGAGAAGTAGTCCCGGCTTCACACTGAGAATACCCTCCATAATGTCATGTGGTATGACAGCCATACTAAATGGGATAGACTCAGAACAGATTTAGCAGCTCAAAACTGGGTATCCATGAAGCGCTGTGGGCCATCAGCAGCAGAATTGTAATAAAGCTCACCACCACCTTCGCAAGGGCAATTAGGGATGGGCAACAAATGCTGGCTTAGTCAGCGAAGTTTCCATCTGGTAAAAAATCAATTTAAAAAAACTAAAATCTGTAACCTCATAGCCTGGCATATCCCTCACTCTACCATCAAGCAAGGGAGCAACACTGGGTCAATTAGGACTACAGGGGAGCATGGAGGGATGCCAGGAACAGCAACAGGCATACCTGGAAATGAGTTGCCAACCTAATTAAGCTATGATATAGGACTACATGCATGCTAAACAGCAGAAGCACCATGCTATGAGTGGAGTGAAGCGATCCCACAACCAGCAAATCATCAAACCTCTGCAACAGAGTTGCAAACTCTCCCCATCCAGTCATGAATGGTGGTGCGCAATTGGAGGAACACCCACAAATATCCCCATCCTGAATAACGACTGTTCCCTGGGCAAGGTCCCGAAATGTGTTACGATTTCGGATGCCATACCCCCAAACTGTTATGCTTCCACTGAGGACGGGTGACCTGGCTCCCCTTCTTTATTCAATCCCCTCGGTTGGTCGCAACAAGGTTAATTTAAAAAGGATCACTTCCCTCATAGATGCCTTTTCCCTGTCCAAATGTATTTATGTTTTAAAAGGAGCCAATTTAACCAAGCTTTTTGAGTTGAAGAAACAATGAGTTTATTATTTACCAAAATGCAAGAAGAAAATAATAACACGCAACACACACAGATTAGAAATGAGAATTGAGATCAAAAATAAAAATTCAAAAGATACACAAGTCGGTCTTTGGCTTGTCCGTGAGAAGTAGATGGTGAAACTTTGTGGCCGTCAAGTTGGATGATTCCAGCAGCACGGACGTTGGCAGTTGATTCGGAGATCCTTGGTTCTGCAGGTTAGCTGAAAGGAGTTGCCCTGTTTCCTTTTTGACTGATGCTTTGTTAACTTGTGACTTGCTTCCAGCCATCAGCAGTGAAAGGGCCGAATGCAAACACTAGAGCACCAGGGAAGATCAGCTGCTTCCAACTATCAGAAAGAGAATTTGCCTGCTACTGCAGGGACACCTGCAGAAGAGAAGGCATTTGCAGCTATATTCAGCCACAGGTGCCAAGTGGATGATCCCTCATGGCCTTCTCCTGAGGTCCCAAGCATCACATCTGCCAGTCTTTAACCAAATCGCTCCACTCTTAGATATTTTAAGAAGTGGCCTAAGGCAGTGGATACGGCAAATACGATGGACCCTGGCCACATCCCATCTGTACCACCAAAAACTTGTGCTCAGAGTCTTTTGTAGCAAAATTAGCTGATTCCCAAGCCAAACTGTTCGATTATATTTCCAACATTGGCATCTACCCAACATGACTTGCCCACAGAAAGCAGTATAAATCCCAATCCGGAGAATGATCACCCCATCAGCCTTCACTTCATCATCTACAAAGTTATGAAAGCTGTCACCGACACTGCTTTCGAACTGCAATAGTCATGGCTCCTCAGTGTGAGATCTGCCAGGAGATCTTGGCTCCGGTAATATAAAAAGAAAGCGTTCCCCTGTTTGGTGCCATACCTACACAAACAAAGATGATTGTAGCTGTAGGAGGCCAATCATTTCAACCTGTAGGAGCTACTCAGTGTCCTAGCACCAGCTTCAGCTGCTTATCAGTGACCTTCCCTCCAAGATAAGGTCAGAATTGGAATATTTGCTGATGATTGCACAATGTTCAGTATGATTTGCAACACCCAGATACTGAAATCATCTGTGCCCACATGCAGCAAGACCTGGACAATATTCAGGCTTAAGCTGTGATGTTGGAAGGAATATCTGCGCTAAGTAAATGTCAGGTAATGACCTCTAACAAGAGATAGCTAACCATCTCCCCTTTCCCTTCAACAGCATTACCATCCCTCAATTCTCACCATCAATATCCTGAGAGTTACCGTTGACCAGAAATGTAACTAAACCAGCCATATAATCATATAGCTACAAGATCAGAGGCTGGAAATTCTGTGGCAAATCACCTTCTGACTTCCGCAATCCATCAACAAGGTATAAGACAAGTGCAGCTCCAACAACACTCAGGAAATCTGACACCATCCAGAACTAAAGAGTCCACTTGATCACAGCCCTATTCACCAGCTTAAACATTCACTCCTCCCACCATGTGAACACAGTGGTAGCTGTACACCATCTATAAGATGCACTGCAGCAATCTGCCAACCCTCCTTCAACAGCACCTTCCAAACCCGTGATCTCTACCACCTAGAAGAGTAGCAGACACAAGGGAGCATGAACACCTGCAAGCTCCCTTCCAAGTCACATGCTGAGCACACGTTTTGAGTGCTTATAGCAGGGTCTTTCTCAGCACCTGAAGCAGTGAGAGCAACCCCGCTGTCAAACGGGACTCTTGTCATTTTCTTTGGCCCCAGCCAGTGCAGGAAGCGATTGGGGCACCATTTTTAAATGCTGCCCCGATCTCCCAAACCCCATCGCACCCCGCCATGGCCTCCAGACTCCCCAGCAACCTGGCACCTGGACACCTTGGCATTGCCAGCCTGCCACCCTGGCAGTGCCTCTGCTATCCTGGAAGTGCCACCTGGGCACCCTGACAGTATCAGGGTAGCACTGCCAGGTGCCCAGATGGCAGTGCCAAGGTGCCACGCTGGCAGTGTCAAGGTGCCCAGGTGCCAGCAGGAGTGCTAGGGTACCACCCTGCCCAGAGCCCGACCACTCTGGAGCCTCCGTTATGCCTGGTCCATGTTTGTGTGGATCAGTATTAAACAGTGCCATGGTAATGTCTCCCAGGCCTCGGCAGAATCGTGCGCCAACATATTTAAATTTGTCTAATTGCTCTCTCGCGATATTTAGCGGCAAGCATTTGCCAAATAAACGATCAGCAATGTTGCGGACACTTCATAAATCACTGAGCGTGACGTCCAAAGGTTCGCTGTTAGCGTCACCGATCAGAGTTACATATACAGAAGAAAACATTCTACTACATCCAGCAGTTTGAACCTGGTCTCACATTAAATGTAATATGATGTTCTTTATATCTGAGTGAGAATTATCAATGCTCCGATATGCATTACTCTTTTCTTTCCATGGCAATTAGCTTCTTTAATGTGCATTCACAGTTCAGCAGAGAAAGCTTTTTGAAGTAGATGATTTAGGAACCAAATGTATATATATATATAATTACAATTTAGCTTGACCACACAATGTCCCTACAAAAAAAATGTGGAAGATCTCACATTAGACCGTATTGCCAGGAAATCATGAGGACTGATAATGTAAAATACCATCATAACATCATAACATAAAATCAAACACAGTGAAAATACTCTACTTTTGGAAAATAAAACAGAAAGGTACAACACTAACCAGGCAATTTATATTTGACCTCTGCAGGTAGGTACACCATATAGAAAGTGGTAAATGTATTCGCTTATTGTTCTGAACATTACTATTTTTTTCTGTTTCTTGTGTTCCATCTCGTCCCATTAAATGAGATATATTTGCTTATGCTGTAGATTGTGCTTTGAGTAGTGTTTCATTCATGCCCCTCATTCTGCCCCTCAACAGGTTGCTGCACAACATTTCCAATGGCCTTGATTTCTGAAGGCATTATCGTGTAATTAGAATTATAAAATACCTTGGATTCATTTACTGTACAAGACTCAAGACACCAATCGCTCAGAAGGGATTAGGTCAACTCTTTGTGGGTTAATTCATGAAGACTAGGCACATGAGGACAACTATACATAGGTTTAAAGCTCGAAGGTAGCACAGTGTGTGTGCTTGTGCTCTGCTCAAAGCAAAAGCAAAACTAAGTCTACATCACGTGACTCATTTCCCTTTTAGTGATGTCATGCTGATAACCCTTAAAGGCATATTACAACAGGTATAGTGCCCAATTCCAGCTGCTGCCTACCTGGTGCTCAGGTGGTGTCCAAACAGCCTTGCCCACTACTCCGATACCCACATGATGCCTAGAGGGTGACAACCCCTGAATGAGAAAAATTCTGAATGCTGAATCCTCCCCTGACTTTTGAAGATCTGCTGCAACTTTAACTTCATAGGGGTCATCCCTTTAAACACTGAAAAGCATTTTAAACTTTTCTCTCCTTCATAACTTGCCTCTGACATTGTTCTCAGGTCTGCAGCTGGTCTGATTCAGAAAGTGGCTGCACAGTCTCCAAGTCTCCAACCTCTCCCGGGAATATTGCAGAAGGTTGCAGAGTTGGGCATTTAACAAGCCCTTAACAAATTTCATTGCCCTGATCAGGAGCACAGGTAAGTTCAGAGACCGTTGGTACTCCCAGCTCCCAGGGAAATATGAGACGCAGGAAAATGAGGCAGGGTATCTGGCCCTCTTTTCAGGGACCTCCACTCAGGCTCGAATCGTGCCATGGAAATTTCCCCCAAGACTGCAGTGTACTCAGTATTGTTTTGGCAGGCACCGATAAGTCCTTGGAAATATGGTTCATTCACACTGCGATTGGAACTGCAATTACTCGTTTACACCTACATAAAGATTTCCCTAACGATGCTCATGATGTTAGGAAGATACTCAGCAGGGCAGCTGCAGATGCTACGCCCAGCCTGCTAAGTAATCCCAGGGTTTTCTGCTAATACTTCAGATGCCCACCATCAGGGCGGCACAGTGACGCAGTGGTTAACACTGCTGCCTCACAGTGCTGAGGACCCTGGTTCGATCCCGGCCCCGGGTCCCCCTCCGTGTAGAGTCTGCACTTTCTCCCTGTGTCTGCGTGGGTCTCACCCCCACAACCCAAAGACGTGCAGGGTAGGTGGATTGGTCATACTAAATTGCTCAATTGGAACAAAAAAAAAAGGAATTGGGTACTCTAAATTTATTATTTAAAAATGTCTGCCATCTGCAAGATTTTGCCTCTGTGCCAATGAGGTAGGGACTGCTGAACTATGCAAAAGCATCACACAGAAACCTACTCACTGGTATAATCGTCAATAAATGTTCGTGACATTTTTCTGGTACAAGGTGGGATCCATTACCTGTGGAACCACACTCCAGTAGGTGAGGTGGTGGGGGAGAAAATTGTAGAGGAAAAATCCTTACTTTTGAACGTAAAGGGAACCTTTCATGAAATTATATTGTTTAGAAGGCATCAGGCCATAAGATATAGGAGCAGAATTAGGCCATTTGGCCCATGTGAGGCAGCAGTGCTAACCACTGTGCCAGCATGCCGCCTTGATGGTGGACATCTGAAGTACACCCATTCAATCATGATTGATATGTTTCTCATCCCCATTCTCCTGCCTTCTCCGCATAACTCCTGATCCCCTTATTAATCAAGAACCTATCCATTTCTGTCTTAGACACTTAGTGACTTGGCCTCTGCAGCTTAGTGCTTCCATCTTCAATAATATCTCTGCAAAGACATTTTGAAGCTTTCAGATTAAAGTGGTGCCTAACTTGTGCAACTTTCAGTGAAACATTTACTGAAAACTACCCTGAAGCTCCTGAAAGAGCTCAGCTCCTAAACGAGGACATTTTACAGAAACTTTAGTCAACCATCTGGGGACTGAACTTCTCAGTTACTGTTCGCATGTTTTCTAATGAAGGATTAATTTACGTTTAAATGTTTAGTTTAATTAAGGATGTTGCGAAAAGGAAGAACACCGCAATATGTTAGTCAGAATCAAGGAAATACTGAATTGTCACTCTTTACATGTGAATTCTGCTCTAACATATTGATGATTGGACAATGTCACCTGTTGCTCACCGACTGGCGTGAAGGTTCTGTAATGTCAAGGAAACCTGAAAAAAGCCGCGGAATAAACCAACTGCTTCTACTGACCAACATTTAGTAAACCCAACAGGAGATGGACACAGCCAATGGTTGGGGGGATTGGGAAGTTGGGTTAAAATGTTGGAATCGAGCAACATTTCCCCCACCTTCCCTCCAACCCCCCACGCCTACACACTCATTTAAACTTTTAGAAATACAGATCACAAGATGTGAACTTGTCCACTTTGGCAGGAGGAAAAGCAGCGTATTATTTAAATGGAGAGAGGTTGCCGAACTCTGAGGTGCAGAGGGATCCGGATGTCCTGGTACATGAATCACAAAATGTTAGTATGCAGGTACAGCAAGTGATCAGGAGGGCAAATGGAATGTTGTGGTTTATTGCAAGACAAATGGAATCTAAAAATAGGGAAGTTTTGCAACAGTTGAGCAGGGCATTGGCGAAATCACATTTGGAGAACCGTGCACAGAATCAGTCTCCTTATTTTTTTACAAAGGATATAATTACATTAGAAACAGTGCGGAGAATGATCTCGGGCTGAATCCTGGGATGAAAGGATTGCCTGATAAGGAAAGGTTTGATTTGTATCCAATGGAGTTTTTTAAAAAAAATGAGGTGATCTCATTGAAACACAAAAGATCCTGAGGGGACTTTTTATTGTGGATTTCCTAATGGGAGAGACTATAAAATAGCCGGTCTCCCATTTAAGACGGTGATAAAAATAAATGTTTTTTCTCAGAGGGTTGTTTGTCTGTGGAATTCTGTTCCCCAGAGAGCTGTGGAGGTTGGGTTCTTGAATATTTTTAAGGCAGATAGATTCTTGACTTTAAAAGGGAGTCAAAGGGTATGGGAGTTTGATAGGAAAGTAGAAACCACATGCAGTCAAATCAGCTATGATCTCATGAATTGGTGAAACAGACTGCAGGGGCTGAATGGCCTACTCCTGCTCCTAATTTGTATGTTTGTAGGCCACTGACCAGGCTCCCGCAAAAGGTGTAGAGACATAATTAACATTCACAAGTCATGGACCGATAACATCATTAGCATCATTCGGGATGGTCTGCACTGTGGGATTCTTGGCAACAGGTCTGAGGCATGAGGTGCCAACCAGCCAGAGCAAGTGCTTGTGTGGACAAGGAGGAGCAGGGAAGTTTGCCTCGCTCACACATTGAATGCATCGGTCTCCCCCAGTCCAAATTAGGGTACTGAAATCCACTCCACTCCCATCCTCAATCAAAACTGGGGCCTACCCTCTCCTGGCTGCTGGAGATCTTCCCTATGACTATGGCCTTTGACTGCTTGTTTGTGCTCCCACCCATGGCCAGGCAGTCAAATTGACTGGCTGTGGGATAGTAATTTGTGAAAATGAAGCCCTGCCATTCTGATCAGCAGAGCCTCCATATCTCGTATGCCCCCATATCGGGCACAGTGGTTAGCACAGTTGCCTTTCAGCTCCAGGGCCCCCTGGTTTGATTCCCGGCTTGGGTCACTGTCTGTGTGGAGTCTGCACGTTCTCCCCGTGTCCGGTTGAGTTTCCTCCGGGTGCTCCGGTTTCCTCCCACAGTCCAAAGATGCGGTGAATTGGCCATGCTAAATTGCCCTTCGTGTCCAAAAAGGTTAGGTGGGGTTATGGGCATAGGGTGGAGGAATGGGCTTAAATAGGGTGCTCTTTCCAAAGGCTGGTGCAGACTCGATGGAGGGAATGGTCTCCACCTGCACTGTAAATTCTTTGATCTACACCTAAACTCGGGTACAGCCTTTCCTCCCCTTCCCCCCCACCCACAATGCTCCTCCCCCTCTCCCATTACTAATGGAGCCAATTTCTCAATCTCATCACTGTATTATGTATGTACACTTGGCACTGTTCTCTGTTAATTAACTCCGATACCAAAAACAAAATGTCATCATTAAAAACAAACCTTCTATCAAAATGTATTCAGATCATCTCACTGCCAAATCCACAGTTCTGCAAATTGTGGGGGACATTTGTGCAATGTTATTCAGCACTTAACTGCAAAATACAACTGATATAAATTACATCTATTTTAAAAATGATATGATTTTAAAGTCAGTCAGGAGGTGACATGCCGCCTAGGTGAGACTGCCACCATCTCTGTTTGCGAGACAGCTCTCTGAAACGAGCTGTTTTGCCAGCTAACCTTCCCTCCCATCCATTCGCACTAAATCAATAATATATCTAGATCTGAACTTTTCAAGGTGCCATCATTATGACTAAGAATAATGGCCCAAGGGTATTCTCAGCCGATACAAAAATCATAGGATTCTCGCCTATCAAACAGGATAATGTTGAGCCTTTAAGAATCATGTTCAAAGTTTTAGTTTATAGCTAATTTGCAATGTTACTAAGATGTTATTAATGTGCAAAGACGTTTAGTAAACATATGTCAGCTTACTGGTGTTATACAGTGAAATAAAGATGTAGAATGTATAATTCAACCATAATCAATTTTTAATTTTCAGGTTAATATAAAATGAGGAAGTAAAGATAGAGATGGAGCCAACATGTCTGCAATCAAGACATTGGGAAAATATAAGCATCAATTAGTTTGATAATGTAACAAGCTAAGAGCATTCGCAACAGCCTTGAACGTGACTTAAAGGCAGGACTCACCCGCAACTGGCCGGATGGCCCGACGCTGGCGCCAAGAGCGGCGCGAACCACTCCGGCGTCGGGCCGACCGGAAGATGCAGAATCCTCCGCACGTCCGGGGGCTAGGCCGGCGCCAGAGGGGTTGGCGCTGCACCAACCGGCGGCAAAGGGCCGGTGCAAGTTGGCGCATGCGCAGAACCGCTGCCGTGGTTCCGCGCATGCGCAGACCGGCTGGCGTGTTCCTGTGCATGCGCAGGGGGGTTCTTCTCCGCGCCGGCCATGGCGGAGCCCTACAGAGGCTGGCGCGGAAGGAAAGAGTGCCCTCATGGCACAGGCTCGCCCGCAGATCGGTGGGACCCGATCGCGGGCCAGGCCACAGTGGAGGGCCCCCCAGGGTCGGATCTCCCCGCCCCCCTCCAGACGGCCCCCGTAGACACACCTTCCAGGTCCCGCCGTGTGGGATCTGAGTAACGCACGCCGGCGGGACTCTGCCGAACTCAGTGGCCACTCGGCTCATCGGGGCCCGGAGAATCGCCGGGGGGGGGGGGGGGGACTTTCAACGGCCCCCGACCGGCGCCATGGCAATCCCGCGGGCGCCCGAAAATCGGCGCCGGAGAATTGCCGAGCCGGCGTCGTGGCAGCGCAGCGGGATTCTCGCGCCCCCCCCCCGGGGATTCTCCGACCCAGCGCCAGGTTGGAGAATCCCAGCCAATGTCCTCCCGCCAGAGGAGAATTCCAACCTTTTGCGATCGTTCGGGAGCGCAAACCGGCAAGTAATTCCGTAGTCCTTGCTATGCAAATTTCCGAATGGCATGGAATACGAGGGATTCTTGAGGGAATCCAAATATGGGGCCGCCATTTTGAGTGGGTGGCCTGATAGTGAAGTCCCTCAGCCGGCCATCCGCTGGCACCGCAAATCAGCCCCCCAGCCCACACCACACAATACCCCTACTCCTGAATTAGCTGGGTGCCCCCTCCCATCACCAAGGATAAGGGTGACCCGACCTGCCGCTCCCCCCCCCCCCCCAGGATCCCTATAATTGTGAGACCCCCCCCCAGGACCCTCATAATGAGGAGACCCCCATTGGGACCCCTGCCATAGGAAAACCCCCTCACAGGGACCCATGTAATAAGGGGTTCCCCCACAGGCACCTCAGTAGTGAGCTCCCCCCAAGGGACCCCCTGACCAGAGAGATCCCCTCCCACAGATCTACCCCCACACACACACACAGACCCCTCCAGAAAAGTGCCCCCATTCTGAGTGCAGTTTTGACAGGGGCAGTGAGAAGAATTACAGCTGTTGCACTTACCTTGAAGCTGCACGTGTCCATCCTCGAAGGAGAATGGCTGGTTCCCACAGATTCATTAGCTGCAAGCCATTCATAGCTTTCTAGTAGTGTTCTGTGATTGACAGCTTCTACAAACTATCTGCATCTTTGATTTGTTCATCTCCCTTCACGGTTCAATGGCCTAAGTGGTGAAACCCCAATGTTTACAAACATTGACCACATCAAAGAGAGGAAAGTGCATTCCAATCACTCAAGCATGTGATTGCACTGCACTTACCCCTCCTTGCCAAGAATCATGCAGCTGGGGGACTGGAGAATCCAGTCGAACATTATTTAAAAACTCACAACTTGCTTGCTGCTGGAATTTATTAATTGGGATTATGACTCTGAAGGTAAGAAAACAAAGATCTTTTACCTCGCATCATCCTGATCATGGATAGAAAAAAATCAACACATAAATTCTGTCTGTGACATTAGACAACATTGTTTGATGCTGCTGGAGCAACAGTGACTGTGGGGAACTTGAGTTTCCTTTGGAATGGATGAGCTAGGATTGGCTGAATTGACCTCTGCATGTGATCACTATCCACAAATCCAGAAAAACACAATACTGTGGCCCATTAGTCACCTCAATGACAGTGACAATTGCAGATGATAGACTTAACACTGATGCAATGTATTGGTAACTACCAGGTTTAAATGCTTTCTCCCTACAACTCCCCCGGCCGCTTCCTAGCAGTGGACCTTGCCACAGACTAGAATCCAGTCATGTCTGAGATCTAACAGTCTGTTTGGAAATAATCATGCCAGCATCATCCAGCTGGCCTTATTATCTCTGACATTTAAAAACTGGTAATCCCAGTAACAGCCTTGATTAAATAATTCCATCACATTTGAAGAGGTGAGGAGGGGATAACTGAACTGCCAGTAGTAAACAGATTTCAAACTAGCAAATTGCATTAATGTCTAATAAAAAAATGTAATCAACAATCTACTAACTGACAACAGGAATATCCAGACTAAAGTTGAGGTGGAAAACATTTCCTGTTGGCGTTGCCACATTGGAACAGTGAGGGGAATTGACTTCTCTGTAACAGAGAGGATTTGTGCGTTTTCTTACCATGCATGATCAGAATGTTATGTGATGAAAGAACTTTACGTTTTCTTACCGAGTGTGTATTCCAAATAAATAATCCCAGCCTCAAGCTTTTGTGAGTTTAAAATAAAGAAGATTATTTATTCTCAGCCACTTACCCCAATTTAAACATAACGGGCGTCATTCTCCGCTGGCGGGAGTCTCCGTTTTGCCGGCGCCCGGGGGTTTCCCAACGGCGTGGGGCTGCCCCACAAAGGGAAACCCCATTGACCGGCCGGTGTAACGGAGACTCCCGCCGGCGGGTCGGAGCAGAAATGTGGCGGGGCGGGTAGGAGAATTTCGCCCAACATCTCATAAGCACAAAGATTATATATGGATAAAGGTAATATACTGTTACAGAACATAATTACCTCAGTAACTGATTTATGCTCCCACAAAACAGGCCTGTAGTTTCTTGGATAGTTTTAAGACTTTGAAGTTGGAACAAGGGATTTGTAAAGTGAGTAATTCTCAGCAGTGACATTACTTGTCGTCGACTTTGGTCAATTTAGGAGGTTGGTTCTCAGATTAACCTAAAATTGGGACAGGGCGGGGGTTTCCATTTCACTGTTGGGATCTCCTGTTTTCAAGGTTTTGCTATTGATTGCCTTAACTGCTTGCTAACTTGTACCTAGTTCAATCGCTTTTGGCGAAACACTGTCTGTAAAACAGCTTCTAGCAGATTTTTACAAATAATCAACAGCATGGCTATCTCATCATGTGACTTTCTACAAGTCCTTCTCAAAATAAAGTTGGTGTTCGTGTTGATTCCAACATCCTGTGTTGTTGTTTTAACACCTTGAGGGTTTGAGAGAGTTTGTTTTTAATGACACATTCAGTTTGATAATACCCTTTTAGATTGGTTTCAGTAAAGACCATGGGCTAGATTCTCCGTCGGTGGGATGCTCCGACTCGCCGGCAGCACATTCACGTCCACTGATTTCCCAACGGCGTGGGGATTCCCACAATGGGAAACCCCATTGGGCAGCTTCCAGGACAGAGGGTCCCACTGCCGGCGGGGGCGCGCTGCACCAGAAATCGGGGACGGTGGGATGGAGAATCCCACGCCTTAGATTTGTATCAATCTGGAATGTTCCTTTTTTTCCCTCTGGGAACAGGGGAGTGGTTTTAATATACAAAACAAGTTAGATGACACACAGTTGATCATCTTTTATAGTCTTTTGTTACTTATTCTAAAATATAAAATTTGGCCAAAAGTTCATAATATACGGGGACATGGCATCTGTTTCTTTTGGCATGAATTATATTCCTACCTATACATGCCATCCCCATTCTCCGTACGCCAAATCCCACATTTGCCACAGAGGTGGGAATAAGTGATTGCATCTCTGCTTCTGGCTCTGTTTTTTTTTGACAGCTATGAAGATTACTGCATTAAGAGTTTAGTTATAATACTGATTATTTTACACTAACAAACAAAGAACAAAGAACAAAGAAATGTACAGCACAGGAACAGGCCCTTCGGCCCTCCAAGCCCATGCCGACCATGTTGCCCGACTAAACTACAATCTTCTACACTTCCTGGGTCCGTATCCCTCTATTCCCATCCTATTCATGTATTTGTCAAGATGCCCCTTAAATGTCACTATCGTCCCTGCTTCCACCATGTCCTCCGGTAGCGAGTTCCAGGCACCCACTACCCTCTGTGTAAAAAACCTGCCTTGTGCATCTACTCTAAACCTTGCCCCCCTCACCTTAAACCTATGCCCCCCAGTAATTGACCCCTCTACCCCGGGTAAAAGCCTCTGACTATCCACTCTGTCTATGGCCCTCATAATTTTGTAGACCTCTATCAGGTCGCCCCTCAACCTCCTTCGTTCCAGTGAGAACAAACAGAGTTTATTCAACCGCTCCTCATAGCTAATGCCCTCCATACCAGGCAACATTCTGGTAAATCTCTTCTGCACTCTCTCTAAAGCCTCCACATCCTTCTGGTAGTGTGGCGACCAGAATTGAACACTATACTCCAAGTGTGGCCTAACTAAGGTTCTATACAGCTGCAACATGACTTGCCAATTCTTATACTCAATGCCCCGGCCAATGAAGGCAAGCATGCTGTATGCCTTCTTGACTACCTTCTCCACCTGTGTTGCCCCTTTCAGTGACCTGTGCTCCTAGATCTCTTTGACTTTCAATACTCTGGAGGGTTCTACCATTCACTGTATATTCCCTACCTGCATTAGACCTTCCAAAATGCATTACCTCACATTTGTCCGGATTAAACTCCATCTGCCATCTCTCCGCCCAAGTCGCCAAACAATCTAAATCCTGCTGTATCCTCTGACAGTCCTCATCGCTATCCGCAATTCCACCAACCTATGTGTCGTCTGCAAACATACTAATCAGACCAGTTACATTTTCTTCCAAATCATTTATATATACTACAAACAGCAAAGGTCCCAGCACTGATCCCTGTGGAACACCACTGGTCACAGCCCTCCAATTAGAAAAGCATCCTTCCATTGCTACTCTCTGTCTTCTATGACCTAGCCAGTTCTGTATCCACCTTGCCAGCTCACACCTGATCCCGTGTGACTTCACCTTTTGTACTAGTCTACCATGAGGGACCTTGTCAAAGGCCTTACTGAAGTCCATATAGACAACATCTACTGCCCTACCTAACAGCCAGCCATATGTGCGCACTAAGGCGCATTCCAGTGCTGAACCCTACCCTCTGCCTTCCATCACCTTGGTTACAGTGTGTCACCTCTTGATGCAGCACCTCCACTGCAGCAACACCACTGCAGCAGTGCCATTGCAGTACCACCACTGCAGCACCTCCACTGCAGCAGCACCATTGACCTGAAGTTGCAACAATAATTTATTGGGTGGGGTGGATCGTCAGTATTCCGAGAAATCCCACTGCTGCTTTTTTCGGTCCTGCACGCTGCTTTGGATTTGGGTTTCTTTAACACACAGCCTGAGTGTATCCACTCGTAAAATCAGCTGAGCACTGCATGTATTTTTGTGTGACACTCGGACTCTCAGAGTTGTAACTGTGTCCCCTGGTTTACACTCACACTCGCATAAGTTACCAACTGTCCAGTCCAGGCTGCGTGTTGGTTCCATTAAACATTTTAGCACAAATATATGGATCGCTAGTTTGAGCTACATGAACATTATGACTAATTGGTTCAGCTTCCATGAATGCCCTATTACAGCAACGTCTAATCTAATAATGTCTATCCAGATGTCACTGTTGATGTCTGCACAGTTCTCTACTTTCAGGAAACATTTTTATAAGTGGGTCAGGATTCATTGCAATATTCCCATTCTTGGCACTTCTGTATTTCTGCATCTGGGAAGGGAAAGAGACGCATTCCCTTATTTTAAGACTGTTCTCCTGGTGATTCTGTAGGCCAGATTACAATGCTATTAAGGAACAAAGGGCTTGTTTTCCATGCATCTAAACCTGCATCTTGATATCCATGGAAATCATCTCCCAAATTCTACCAGAGGTACAGAGTTTGCCTTGCTTATATTAAAGCATTCTATGGGCAGCCTGGAAGCTTGACTGCACACTGTTACCATTAGGGTACCTTCCAAGATTACTCGGAGTTTATAAAATCATTGCTGTGCTGTTGTGGATCCAGTCCTGGATAGTCTTGATGCACTTAAATTTCTTCGTTAATTCCGGTGTTCTCTTGTAGTCAGATCGGTTGGTAGGATGCTAGCATCTGTAGGTTTGTCGAGCTCCACCACCTAGATTCCCAACCACAAGCCAGCCAGGATCACGTTGGTTCAAAGTTCAGTTTTAGATCAGGTTTTAGCTTACATGGCAAGAGGCATTGATCCTTTGGCAGATTTATAGGCTCCTAATTTTTCTGTCAGGTCATTTATATTTGAGTATAGTCAATGGTGGGATAGCCACACATTCAGTCTTGGAATTGTACTGCAGTGTCTATTAAATCACTCTCCAGTTACACTCAAGTAAAGGCTGCCCAGTTCTGCACAAAACTGCTGCTGTTCAAAAGCTATTTACATGCTAGTGGGGCTTTCAACCAAAGACTGAATTCCCTCAAAGATATCTTCTACTTCTGAAAATACAACTCAAATCATTTTGTGCTTCAAAAGAGTTTTTCAAATAGCTCTTTATTTGTGGCTGTGGTAGAAGGGTGAAAGGTGAAGGGTGAGAGAATTAGTTGCAGCAACATTATAAATGCACTCAAAAAGAATATGGGCGGAATTCTCCCCTACCCAGCGGGGCGGCGGGTTCCGGCGTCATGGAGTGGCGGGAACCACTCCGACGTCGGGCCGCTCCACCAAAGGTGCGGAATTCTCTGCACCTTTAGGGGCCAAGCCCTCACCTTGAGAGGCTAGGCCCGCGCCGGGGTGGTTTCCGCTCTGCCGGTTGGCGGGAAAGGCCTTTGGCGCCACACCAGCCGGCGCCGAAAGGTCTTCGCTGGGCGACGCATGCGCGGGAGCGTCAGCGGCCACTCACGGCATCCCCGCGCATGCGCAGGGGAGGGGGGTCTCTTACGCCTCCGCCATAGTGAAGACCATGGCGAAGGTGGAAGAAAAAGAGTGCCCCCACGGCACAGGCCCGCCCGCCGATCGGTGGGCCCCGATCGTGGGCCAGGCCACCGTGGGGGCACCCCCGGGGCCAGATCGCCCCGCGCCCCCCCAGGACCCCGGAGCCTGCCCGCGCCGTCTTGTCCCGCCGTTCAATAGGAGGTTTATTCCATGCCGGCAGGCGAAGGTTGACAGCGGCGAGACTTCGGCCCATTGCGGGCCAGAGAATCGCCGGGGGTCGGCCCACCGACCGGCGCGATTCCCGCCCCTGCTGAATCTCTGGTGGCGGAGAATTCGGGACACGCGGGGGTGGGATTCACACCAGTCCCCGGCGATTCTCCGACCCGGTGGGGGGTCGGAGAATCGCGCCCCATGTTTAGGTTTTTGCGACAGAAACTGACCAGAGCAATCGTTGTCTTCTGGTTCACAAGTCAATAAACCATTTGTAAGATGCCAACATATGAATTAGGAGCAGGACTAGGCAACTAAGTTCTTCGAACCTACTCTGTCATTCAATAAGATCATGCCTGATCTCATGGCGCCAAGGTCCCAGGTTCGATCCTGACTCTGGTTCACTGTCTGTGTGGAGTTTGCACATTCTCCCTGTGTTTCGCCCCCACAATCCAAAGATGTGCAGTGTCAGTGGATTGGCCATGCTAAATTGCCACTTAATTGGAAAAAATGAATTGGGTACTCGAAGTTTATTTAAAACAAATATCATGACTGATTGGATTGTGGCTTCAACTCCGCATTACGCCGACCCCTGGTAACCTTAGATTCTCGACTACCAAGGGAGCCGATCAAACTCAGCCTTAAAAATACTCAATGGCCACCCTGCACGGCTCTCTGGGGAAGCAAGTTCCAAAGACCCACAACTCTCTGGGAGAAAAATGTCTCCTCATTTCAGTCTTAAATGGGAGATCCTTTTTTTTAAAAACTGTGTCCCCTACTCCTCATATGTCCCACAGGGGGAATCATTGTTTCAGCGTCTACCCTATCAAGTCCCCTCATTTATCTTACATGCTTCAATGAGATTGCTCTCATTCTTCTGAACTTCAATGGATCCAGGCCTGGCCTGACCAACCTTTCACCTCCCATCCCAGGTATCAGTCGAGTAAACGTCTTCAGACCAAGATTTCTTCAATCTACGAATTTGCCCCAATTTACTGGACAAAATTCTTGATTAACCTGCAATAATAAGCAAGTAATTCTATGCCCAATATAATGGACATGGGACAGACCTCACAGCTCTAAAGTGAAGTGTAACCAAATTATGAAGATCTTCCTTGGTGAAGTAACTAAAATCCTCCTCCTAGTTCTGAGGAATTTCGGAGATGGCCCCGGTTGGGGCTCAGGAGTCATATTAGAAAAGACAGGGCCTGTATCCTACAAGGTGAAGGTCCAACACAAAGTTCTGGGGAAGCATCTGGACTACCTTAATGGTGGGGAGCCTGCCCCGGTTGAGGCCTCGCCTCCGACCTCAGTGGTGGCCATTGCTGGGGCAGGACTACTGCCCATAGAAGACTTTGTGCCCGTCTCTCCCGATTATGAGGACTCTGATTCAGATATGGTGGCCGAAGAATTGGGCGTTCTCCTGATAGTCAATACCGAAGAAGAGCCAACGTTGATTATCTTTACGTGCTCCCCGTGGAAGTGAAGATCATCGATCCACTTCGAAGATCCCAATCCGGCTCTGCTTGTCACAGACTCAAGGCTGAGACCTCGTTGCCATGGAAGCATCAAGAGTGAGACAGACTTGAGGGGGGGAGGGGTGTTATGACGACCACAAAAGCTGTGGGGGAATTGTTGATAGATCTCTCTGTGGCATTTGTGGAATACGAGTTCCCCTATTGAGCAGGCGGAAGAACTATTTGGTGGGTGTTTAAAACCTGCAGGCCAGACCCGGACTGGCATTCCTGATGTTTGCATGAAGCCTGGCCTTGGCGGAGTTTTTATGGTCACATTAATCTGTCTTGTGCCATCCACACATTCGCTATAGTTATCTGTAACCACTCTGCGGCATCCGTCACCTAACTACGCCTAGACCAATCCTTCTTTCTGCTGCCCTCCACTTTGCCCTCCAGAAGAGATCTCTGTAGCTTTTCACATCTGATCAAATGACCAAAATACTGGCATTTATTATTCTTGATGTCCCTTTATTAGAATTCTTTTTGCTCTTACAATTTTAAACTGTCTTCATTTTCCCCATGGTCTATTTATGGAATTTTAAGCATGCGGTTTCCACATCTCAAACTCTTCTATTTCTTCCAGAGAGGCATGGACAAGCTGGGCCAAAGGGCCTGTTTCCATGCTGTAAACATCTATGCAAACATCTATGAGAGGTCTAATTATTGCAGCTGCACCTCCCTTTGTCTTCGCTTTCCTTGAGTTACCATGTTTCCCTAGGCACAGAGGTGGGCACGAAGATGGTGGGATGGACGCCCACTCCATTTTACGTGTTCCCCTCTTCCCCTGCCATGGGAAACTTGCCCACTGGGTGGTGTAACTCAAATTCAGCAGATCATGTGAGTGGCTATTTGATTTTAAATAACGTTTTTCGCAACTTGACATTAATAGGGAACTGATTTAGTCATATGGTGAAAGGTCAATAACTGGAAAGGTTAACTAATTCTCTCTTCCCAAACACGGTCAGACCTGCTCAGTGTTTCCAGAATTTCCTATTCTTATTTCAGAATAAGTGTGTTGTTGATGTCCAGAGCTAGTTGTCATAATGTTCAGCGAGTGTTCAAAAGGGGTATGAATGAGAGACTGCCCAATGTGGGCTCATTGCAGGTTGTGTCACCCAGTGACTGTTGTCTTCCAGAACTTCCTTAATCATTTTCAGGGATTGAAGAGAACATTTTCAGAGACTTTTTCTTAGTCTTGGATATGTTTTTATTTACATTCACAGGAGACTGCATGGAGATCATTTGTTAACCTCAACAGTGCAGGACAGGTCCAACCAGCTGACATTTTTCATATGAGATACATGCAAATAGCCTGAAGTAATTTAAAGTGGTTTAACCAGGAAACCCCAGGTTGATGGATGAGCAGCTGTGTAAAAATTGGGTGGGATTATGCTCCTCACTCTTACTCCTAGGTGTCTACTGTTCTCAATCTTGAGTCAATGGCAGTGACACAAGACCACATCCAACAACATGCCTTCTGATGGAAAAAAATCACCTTTGAGACGTGCCTTTCCTCAGTATCTCCTTCCAATGGCACAACTGAAAGACAAATCTCACAATGCGAGAGATGATGGACACTCCCTCCTTGCCATTCAACGCTGCAAGAGATTTTAAACTAAACATTCTGCATCCTCCTTGTTTTGATTATTTTTCTCCCAATACTTGTTTTCCTTTTCCCCAAAACTCAAAATGTAACTGTTTATCTTTTAAGGTGTTCATAAGGTTTTGAAATAAGAAAATAAAAATCATTGCTTTCCAATTTCTATTGATTGCGCTGTCCTTCCGAAAGGCAAAAAAGCTTAACTTTCCATAAGTACTCATGGATCATGCAGGCACTGCCTGAAGAGATGAAATGTTTGTGTTGACGGATCACTGTTCACCACACAACACTCACCCTCGTCAATCAAATCTCTTATCCACATAACTAATGTAAAGCTGGGTCGTCTTGTGTGTTAGGAGGACAGGCGTAATCAATCAAACACAGAGCAAAATGCAATTGCATCTCTTATATCTTCGAGACTAAACTGATTTTTCCTCAGAGGGATGAGACTTCTCTTTGGTGTCGCTGAAATAAAAAATACTAGGTGTGAGGTCATGGAAGTTTAAAATTTAAAGGTCAATTTCCCTCCTGATAGGAACTAATTTTGCTTTTGGCAAACAAAGTCGTCGCTGAGCCATTACAAATCCGACGGGAAAAAAATTTAGACTGAATTTCCACAAGAAAACCAGACTGAATTTCCACAAGAAAACCTTAATGCCTTAATGACCAGGGGTAAATAAATGATGAAAAATGGGAAATTATTTTTCCAATTTACAGATCACGGGCGACATTCTCCGACCCCCCGCCGGGTCGGAGAATCGCCGGGGGCTGGCGTGAATCCCGCCCCCGCCGGTTGCCGAAGTCTCCGGCACCGGATATTCGGCGGGGGCGGGAATCGCGCCGCGCCGGTTGGCGGGCCCCCCCGCTGGTTGGCGGGCCCCCCCGCTCGATTCTCCGGCCCGGATGGGCCGAAGTCCCGCTGCTAAAATGCCTGTCCCGCCGGCGTAAATTAAATCACCTACCTTACCGGCAGGACAAGGCGGCGCGGGCGGGCTCCGGGGTCCTGGGGGCGGCGCGGGGCGATCTGGCCCTGGGGGGTGCCCCCACGGTGGCCTGGCCCACGATCGGGGCCCACCGATCCGTGGGCGGGCCTGTGCAGTGGGGGCACTCTTTCCCTTCCGCCTCCGCCACGGTCTCCACCATGGCGGAGGCAGAAGAGACTCCCTCCACTGCGCATGCGTGGGAAACTGTCAGCGGCCGCTGACCCTCCCGCGCATGCGCCGCCCGGAGATGTCATTTCCGCGCCAGCTGGCGGGGCAACAAAGGCCGTTTCCGCCAGCTGGCGGGGCGGAAATCCCTCCGGCGTCGGCCTAGCTCCTCAATGTTGGGGCTCGGCCCCCAAAGATGCGGAGCATTCCGCACCTTTGGGGCGGTGTGATGCCCGTCTGATTGGCGCCGTTTTGGGCGCCAGTCGGCGGACATCGCGCCGTTTCCGGAGAATTTCGCCCCACACTATTAGAACCTGAGACTGCCATATTATAATTGCCTAGGTTAACAAAAGCCATTTGTTGTTTTATTTGCTGCACTGTGGAAAAAGGAACATTAGATACTCAGGATGCTGCACCCAAAAGGCAACGTGGCCGATAGAAGCCAGGGGACCCCACTCCCGGGATCTACCCAGCTCGCAATGTCTCGTGAGATCTAACGCAATCGTATTATCGAGATGTTGCAATATTGTGGGCGGGATCACCTTTTAGCAAATCTGCATATTAAAGCGAGACAGCTAGTCTCACTTTAATGTGCAGTTTCCCGAGGTACCCAATACGTTGGGACCTATCTTGTTCGCCTTGGAGACTTTGGGTGAGTGTTGTTCAGAGCTACACTCCACAAACAGGGACAAGACGGAATGGCGCTTGTGGGGGTCTCCCAGGGAGACCCTGGGCACCCTAGCAGTGCCACCTGGGTGCCAGCTTGGCACTGACAAGGTGCCAAGCTGGCATTTTTTGCTTGGTGGCGATTGGGCCACGGTTGTCCTGCATGGGGGTGGGGGTGGGGGTGGGGGTGGGGGTTGCTTCCGGAGTTCCGACAAGTGGAGCTCCTCAGTGCACAAAACGGGCTACATGCGGCCTCCCCACGCAACATTTGGGATTTTCCGGCTGTTTCCACCGCCGGGATCTTCCCCAGCGCTGTGGGTTCCACGGCAGCAGAGGGTGTGAACAACGGGACACCCCTTTGACAGCGGCAAGACCAGAAGATTCCCCGCTGGCCAATGGGGGGCTGCCTCTACCGCCACAAAGCATGCCCACTGGGGGTGGGGGGTGGATATCCCGCCCAATGTCATTCCCATTGCCCCTCTGAAAACAGAACACTGACCGAAGAGCATTATCATATGCACAAACATTTCAGGGTTGATATCCATGTGGAGCTTGCGTTCGCTGCATGGCTCCCTATTTTTTTCAAAGCAAGTGAAAGCTCCGTCTGTCAGAAAGCAATTGTTTTTCTTCTCAGAAATAACTCAATTTATCAAATCTAACCTCAGTCCAATAACATAGAACATAGAACATAGAACATAGAACAATACAGCGCAGTACAGGCCCTTCGGCCCACGATGTTGCACCGAAACAAAAGCCATCTAACCTACACTATGCCATTATCATCCATATGTTTATCCAATAAACTTTTAAATGCCCTCAATGTTGGCGAGTTCACTACTGTAGCAGATAGGGCATTCCACGGCCTCACTACTCTTTGCGTAAAGAACCTACCTCTGACCTCTGTCCTATATCTATTACCCCTCAGTTTAAAGCTATGTCCCCTCGTGCCAGCCATGTCCATCCGCGGGAGAAGGCTCTCACTGTCCACCCTATCCAACCCCCTGATCATTTTGTATGCCTCTATTAAGTCTCCTCTTAACCTTCTTCTCTCCAACGAAAACAACCTCAAGTCCATCAGCCTTTCCTCATATGATTTTCCCTCCATACCAGGCAACATCCTGGTAAATCTCCTCTGCACCCGCTCCAAAGCCTCCACGTCCTTCCTATAATGCGGTGACCAGAACTGTACGCAATACTCCAAATGCGGCCGTACCAGAGTTCTGTACAGCTGCAACATGACCTCCCGACTCCGGAACTCAATCCCTCTACCAATAAAGGCCAACACTCCATAGGCCTTCTTCACAACCCTATCAACCTGGGTGGCAACTTTCAGGGATCTATGTACATGGACACCTAGGTCCCTCTGCTCATCCACACTTTCAAGAACTTTACCATTAGCCAAATATTCCGCATTCCTGTTATTCCTTCCAAAGTGAATCACCTCACACTTCTCTACATTAAACTCCATTTGCCACCTCTCAGCCCAGCTCTGCAGCTTATCTATATCCCTCTGTAACCTGCTACATCCTTCCACACTATCGACAACACCACCGACTTTAGTATCGTCTGCAAATTTACTCACCCACCCTTCTGCGCCTTCCTCTAGGTCATTGATAAAAATGACAAACAGCAACGGCCCCAGAACAGATCCTTGTGGTACTCCACTTGTGACTGTACTCCATTCTGAACATTTCCCATCAACCACCACCCTCTGTCTTCTTTCAGCTAGCCAATTTCTGATCCACATCTCTAAATCACCCTCAATCCCCAGCCTCCGTATTTTTTGCAATAGCCTACCGTGGGGAACCTTATCAAATGCTTTGCTGAAATCCATATACACCACATCAACTGCTCTACCCTCGTCTACCTGTTCAGTCATCTTCTCAAAGAACTCAATAAGGTTTGTGAGGCATGACCTACCCTTCACAAAGCCATGCTGACTATCCCTGATCATATTATTCCTATCTAGATGATTATAAATCTTGTCTCTTATAATCCCCTCCAAGACTTTACCCACTACAGACGTGAGGCTCACCGGTCTATAGTTGCCAGGGTTGTCTCTGCTCCCCTTTTTGAACAAAGGGACCACATTTGCTGTCCTCCAGTCCTCTGGCACTATTCCTGTAGCCAATGATGACATAAAAATCAAAGCCAAAGGTCCAGCAATCTCTTCCCTGGCCTCCCATAGAATCCTAGGATAAATCCCATCAGGTCCCGGGGACTTATCTATTTTCAGCCTGTCCAGAATTGCCAACACCTCTTCCCTACGTACCTCAATGCCATCTATTCTATTAGCCTGGGGCTCAGCATTCTCCTCCACAACATTATCTTTTTCCTGAGTGAATACTGACGAAAAATATTCATTTAGTATCTCGCCTATCTCTTGAGACTCCACACACAATTTCCCATCTCTGTCCTTGACTGGTCCTACTCTTTCCCTAGTCATTCGCTTATTCCTGACATACCTATAGAAAGCTTTTGGGTTTTCCTTGATCCTTCCTGCCAAATACTTCTCATGTCCCCTCCTTGCTCGTCTTAGCTCTCTCTTTAGATCCTTCCTCGCTACCTTGTAACTATCCATCGCCCCAACCGAAACTTCACACTTCATCTTCACATAGGCCTCCTTCTTCCTCTTAACAAGAGATTCCACTTCCTTGGTAAACCACGGTTCCCTCGCTCGATGCCTTCCTCCCTGTCTGACCGGTACATACTTATCAAGAACACGCAGTAGCTGATCCTTGAACAAGCCCCACTTATCCAGTGTGCCCAACACTTGCAGCCTACTTCTCCACCTTATCCCCCCCAAGTCACGTCTAATGGCATCATAATTGCCCTTCCCCCAGCTATAACTCTTGCCCTGCGGTGTATACTTATCCCTTTCCATCATTAACGTAAACGTCACCGAATTGTGGTCACTGTCCCCAAAGTGCTCTCCTACCTCCAAATCCAACACCTGGCCTGGTTCATTACCCAAAACCAAATCCAACGTGGCCTCGCCTCTTGTTGGCCTGTCAACATATTGTTTCAGGAAACCCTCCTGCACACACTGTACAAAAAACGACCCATCTATTGTACTCGAACTATATCTTTTCCAGTCAATATTTGGAAAGTTAAAGTCTCCCATAATAACTACCCTGTTACTTTGACTCATATCCAGAATCATCTTCGCCATCCTTTCCTCTACATCCCTAGAACTATTAGGAGGCCTATAAAAAACTCCCAACAGGGTGACCTCTCCTTTCCTGTTTCGAAATTCAGCCCATACTACCTCGGAAGAAGAGTCCCCATCTAGCATCCTCTCCGCCACCGTAATACTGCTCTTGACTAGCAGCGCCACACCTCCCCCTCTTTTGCCTCCTTCTCTGAGCTTACTAAAACACCTAAACCCCGGAATCTGCAACATCCATTCCTGTCCCTGCTCTATCCATGTCTCCGAAATGGCCACAACATCGAAGTCCCAGGTACCAACCCACGCTGCCAGTTCCCCTACCTTGTTTCGTATACTCCTGGCATTGAAGTAGACACACTTCAAACCACCTACCTGAACACTGGCCCCCTCCTGCGACGTCAAATCTGTGCTCCTGACCTCTATACTCTCATTCTCCCTTACCCTAAAACTACAATCCAGGTTCCCAATAACAACAGCTGATTGCTTGCAAGCTGCAAGTGGCATCTTAATTATATTTCTGTGGACAAACCAGGAGGAAATTTGATCTCTTTTACAAATCGGGAGCAAGCTTAAAGTGTAGTGGCTGTGCTTCTGTGACTGTGCATGGAGAGACCGCTATGCCTACTGAGCACATAGGCGATATTTAACAGTGCATTGAAACAATTGAGCTCCTGTGACATCAGGCAATGTGGATAAAACGTGCTTCGCTCCGGCTCATAGAACATAGAACATAGAAAATACAGCACAGAACAGGCCCTTCGGCCCACGATGTTGTGCCGAACCTTTGTCCTAGATTAATCATAGATTATCATTGAATTTACAGTGCAGAAGGAGGCCATTCGGCCCTTTGAGTCTGCACCAGCTCTTGGAAAGAGCACCCTACCCAAACTCAACACCTCCACCCAACATTAAGGGCAATTTATCATTGGCCAATTCACCTAACCCGCACATCTTTGGACTGTGGGAGGAAACCGGAGCACCCGGAGGAAACCCACGCAGACACGGGGAGGACGTGCAGACTCCGCACAGACAATGACCCAAGCCGGAATCGAACCTGGGACCATGGATCTGTGAAGCAATTGTGCTATCCACAATGCTACCGTACTGCCCTTGAGAACAAATAAATCTACACTATATCATTTTCCCGTAATCCATGTACCTAACCAATAGCTGCTTGAAGGCTCCTAATAATTAGAAATCTTTCAGGCTATTCCTATTGTTTTAAGCAACTCTGGCAACGATTGCAGCAATGATATGGAAATTGTTGACTGATGTGTTGAGTACAGTACAACCAAAGTCAAATACTGATTACCATCAGGATCATGCTGATCAGCAAGATTTGCTGATCTGATCTTGCAAAGATTTGCATCATCGAAGGTGCAGCTTTACTAGTTGAACCTTCTGTTTAACATCATATAAACCACATGGTTCGCAGAATCTTGGAACATTTGGATTATATTTCTTTTAAATAGAATTGAATTTTGCACGAATTGGAACAAAAATTGTGTACAACAGTTCGACAATTTTGTTCTCAATTAAATTCCTGAGGGGCTCTGAGGTCACCTGTACATCTGCTTGACTAGTCATTTAAAACTTTGAGTGCAAGGGCGAAGCATCAGCACATGAGGATTATGGACGCTCGGACAATTGGACAGTGCAAGACTGAGGTTGATGGATTTTTGTGAGCAAAGTCTATTGTAAGGTAGGACCTGTACTACAGGCTCGCCGGTAGTCCCTGCCTGCTGGCCCCATCCAGTAGGTGGAGTATAAATATGCGTGTCCTCCATTCAGCAGCCATTTCGCCAGCTGCTGTGGGAGGCCACAATCTTAGAGCAATAAAGCCTCAGTTGTATCCAACTCTAGTCTTTGTTCAATTGATCGTGCCTCAATTTATTGCTCTAAGGTTTTCTAAAAGATGAACCTCTGTATCAAGCCAGATCGCCTGCAGCTGGATCCGCAATCAAGCGACGCCAAAAAGGACTTTAATCACTGGCTAGCTTGCTTCGAGGCGTATATCAACTCAGCGACCACCCCTGTTCCGGAGGCTCAGAAGAGACAGATCCTGTACTCAAGGTTGAGCTCCAACGTGTTTACGCTGATCCAGGATGCCCCGAACTACGCCGACGCCATGGCGCTTCTCAAAGAAAACTAGGCAGAGAAGACGAACACGCTCTTCGCCAGGCACGTACTCGCCACTCGCTCTAAACTCCCTGGTGAGTCCATAGAAGACTTCTGGCGGGCTCTAATCCCACTCGTCCGGGTCTGTGACTGTCAGGCCGTTACGGCCACTGAACATTCGAACCTCCTTATGCGGGACGTGTGCGTTTCGGGGATTGGGTCGGACCTCATATGCCAAAGACTGTTAGAAGGGGCCATGCTCGATCTAGCTGAGACAAAGAAGCTAGCGCTCTCTATGACAGTCGCCTCGTGCAACAGTCAGGCCTACCCCCCAGCCGCGCGGCCCACCCCTCCTTCGCATCGTGGACCCCACAGACGGCCGCCCCAGCGGGGGCCTTACCCAGCCAGTACGCCTGTGCCACGTGCCAGCCCGCGCACCCCAGTGGTCCACGATGTTACCTCTGTGGCCAGCAGAAATACCCTCGCCAACGTTGCCAGGCCTGCGCGGCCCTTTGCAAGGCTTGCAGCAAAAAGGGGCGCTTTGCCGCACGGTGTGCCAGGCCCGCACAGCCACCGCTATCACCCCCACCCCCCTAGCCTACACACAATGGGCGCCGCCATCTTCATCTCCCCGGATCACGCGCGGCCAGTGGGCGCCGCCACCTTGTCCCCATCAGTCCACGCGCGGCCCATGGGCGCCACAATCTTGTCCAACCCCCGCAAGGTGCAGTCCATAGGTGTCGCCATTTTGTCCCCCGCAGGATCTTCAGGCACCGCCATCTTGTCTCCCCCACGGGGCATGGACACCAACAGCATTCCTGGACCTGGGCCCCCCAGGCTCCCCATCATCCGGCGCCAGCGACGACCGACCACGACTCGCCTCAGTGACGATTGACCAGTCTCGGCGGCACAACCTGGCCACCGCATCGACCAGCGTGAAAATCAACGGCCACGTGACCTCTTGCCTGATGGACTCCGGGAGCACCGAAAGCTTCATACATCCGGATTTGGTAAGGCACTGCTCCCTCGCGGTACACCCCGCCAACCAAAGAATCTTCCTGGCCTCCGTATCCCATTCCGTTGCGATCCGGGACGGTCACACTCACGGTCCAGGGTGTAGAATTCAGCGGCTTCCGCCTCTACATTGTCCCTAACCTCTGCGCTGCTCTACTACTAGTCCTGGACTTCCAATGCAACCTCCAGAGCCTAACCCTCAAATTCGGCGGGCCCCTCCCACCCCTCACTGTGTGCGGCTGTGTGAATGTCGATCCGCCTTCTCTCTTCGCAAATCTAACCCCGGATTGCAAACCCGTCGCCACCGGGAGCAGACGGTACAGCACCCAGGACAGGACCTTCATCAGGTCCGAGGTCCAGCGGCTGCTTCGGGAAGGCATCATCGAGGCCAGCAACATCCCCTGGAGAGCCCAAGTGGTAGTCGTTAAAACTGGGGAGAAACACAGAATGGTCTTGGACTACAGCCAGACCATCAATCGGTACACGCAGCTCGATGCGTACCTCCTCCCACGCATATCTGATATGGTCAATCAGATTGCACAGTACCGGGTCTTCTCAAGAACCAAGATTAAGGTATCCAGACTGTGTGTCTGCTAAAACTGTAGTTAAGTAGTCACAAAAAGTTGAGGTCATGATTGATTCTAATCATTTATTATTTACATATAGAGGGCTAATGGAATATTGTTATGATTGCTGGAGATTCCCTGAAGAGTAGATAATTTATGAGGGGATGTGTTTAGCCCTAGAAAAGCAGGTCATGTGACATCTCAGTGGTATACAGATGATGTAATTAATGGGAGGAGCCAGGTATGTTTGTAGTTTTGCAGTTTGCCATAGAATTGAGCCTGACAGGACAGAAGGATTTTAAGTTGAAGAATAATTTTGCCAAATCCCGCTAGCTTGAGCAGAAGTGTACTTGTTCTACTCCTGAAAGGGTCTTTCCCTCCAAAAGTCTCGACACAACTGTGCAAGTAATCTGACTTGTTGTGTAAGCACATAATCTGTTTGTTAACTTCATTGAAAGTGGATTTAAACTGTATTGGGTTGCTTAACTGGAGTTAGCAGCAGGTATAGATAGCAAGTTCATGTTTTTTCTTTTGTTTAAGAACTGTTTAACTGATTATCGTAAAGCTATTTTCTTTGATGTTAATGTGGTCAATTCTGAGTTTAAATTAAAGTTTGTTTTATCATAAAATTTACCTATTGGTCAAAGACCCCACTCCTGGGGTGAAATATCCTTTCTCGCAGTTTTACAAATTAAAAAAAATTGTTAGGGGTTCTTGTCCAGTATCCTAAGAAATGTTGGGGCCTGGTCTCGTATCCTAACAATACGGTGAGATGAAAGAAGGTTCATGTGACGCACCAACGATAAATAATAAAAATAGAACATGCCCGAAGGTCAGGCAGCATCTGTTGAGAGAAACAGAGTGCTGCTTGCCCTGCTGAGTTTATCCTGCATTTTCTGATTTTATTCTGGATATACAGCAGCTGCAGTATTTTCTTTTGTGTCATGAGGAGCAAAAATAGCTATTGGGCCAAATGTCCATCTAACTGCTGTAAAACTGGATGTGTTTCTATGTAAAATTAATAAAGGCTTTTATTATGAGGCTGTATTATTAAATTAAAAATATATGTGTGGGATGCAAAATTGGATAGCACTTTGCTTCTCAACTGCTCTGGGAAATTCATCTCAATTGTATTTAGTATCCAGTGCAGAGGGTGGTGGTGGATATGATGTTTGAATCAGGAGAGGATCAGAGTTGACGAGTTAGGATTCTGATGCAGGTTCATTCTTTTGTTTCTGATCATGGATATGCCTGTTATTGCAGGTATTTAGTGATTTGGAGTCAGTGCAAGAGCATATTTAACAAGCGCTTGACGTCCATAATTACCTAAATGTTTTCTAGTGGTGACGAGCATTGAAATAATAAAGAAGAAAGGAGAGGACTTTAATGGAGTTTTATGAATTTTACTTGATAATAATTACAGATCGATCTGAAATTTTACATGTGATAGCAGCTTCAATTTCCAGGAACGTTTGCGAAACTGACAAGCAAATGAATTTACATTTATTTGAAGAAAAGGAATTTCATGTCTTTCAACTTTTTAAATGATGTCCTTAATTTTGGCTAGTTTGGCATTTTGTGTTTTTGTCATAATTGAGACAGTCAATAGGAC
The DNA here is from genome assembly GCF_047496885.1 of Scyliorhinus torazame. Lineage (NCBI taxonomy): Eukaryota > Metazoa > Chordata > Chondrichthyes > Carcharhiniformes > Scyliorhinidae > Scyliorhinus > Scyliorhinus torazame. The sequence continues at coordinate 63,021,390 of NC_092707.1, forward strand.
CTGGTGCTAATTGTAATGTGTTACAGTAGAAATAATAACATTCGCTGTAATTAAGATCAATCTATTCATTGTTGCATGATTTTGATTACATAATAAGCATTTATTTAAAGATGAGATTAACTTGCACGATGCCTCATTGTTCTCTACAGGATGCCATAATGTAGCATGAAACTCAAATTCCTCCAATGATGATAAAAAAATGTGTGAACGACATTAGATTAAAATAACCTTTCCTCAGAATGGAACTGAATTTACTGTTCTGTTTTATATACAGCCCATGACTGAAATTGCTTCTCACCACAAAAAAAAATGCCACAACTGTTCTCTGTGTAGTGTGAAACGGTCATAGGGCTCTGAAAGTTGGTTACTGTGCCCAGTGCCATTGCAATCAGTCAAACAAAGAGTCTCACAGATCGATCTCAGCATCATAGAATATCACAGCACACAAACAGACCTATTCGTCCATCAGGTCTGCATTAGTATTTATCATGATAAACTGTCATGAAGCACCGCATGACCCAAGGCGAATCCAACTCTCCTGCTCGGTCCACCTCCATTAATATTCTAACTCTCTAAAATTATCCTAACAAAGAATTGATGGACACAGTTTCAAGCACAGTTTCAAACAGAAACTTCTCCATTCTCTCCAGACTCAATATAAGGTTTTACTTTAAACTCCTGCTTAATTCTTTTTGTGATTATACAATATCGTTAATGCCTTGGGAACCAGTGGTAACAGTCCATCACTCTTCACCGTAACATAACTCTTCAAAATCTCGAAGACCTTGATCAAGATATCCCTGAATATTCTGATCTCTAGTGAAAATGGTCCAAACTACTCGGCTGAAACTTTCCGGCCATCCATGTCGACAGGATCTTCCGGTCCTGCCGCTGGCACACCCCCGCCGAGGGTGCATTCAACAGGAAACCCCGTTGACAACAGTGGATCCGAAGATCCCACCACCGGCCAACGACGACCGCCTCCACCCTGTGGCAGGTTGCGCAGAAAATCCGTGTTTCCCTACTAAACCATCAATCTTCCACCCTCGTAGTATCCCAGTCAATCTAGTTGCACTTTTTCCCTATTGCTTTAATATCCTTCCCATAATGAACAGAAAACTGCACATAATACTCAAGGTTTGGCCTAAGATGGTGTGGAAGTTCGTGGGAATGCGAGAGCCAAATTCTGCATTCTTTCCAAATGTTGTTGAAATTTCAAATGTTACTGAAGAGCCATGATTCCTAATGATATTGTTAACTATTGAAAACAATGTTCATCAGTCGCTGGCTGAGGGCCTCTTAAAGATTCAAAAGATTCAATGACAATAACTTGTATCCATAAAGTGTCTTTAACACCTTAAAATACAGAGGGCACTGCACATGAGCCTTATAAAGTAAAAGTTTGATACCAAGTCACATAACGTCGTGTCATGGCAGGTCACCAAAAGTTTGATCAAAGGGGCAGGTTATAAAGAGCATTGTAAATGAAAGATACACAGTGTGGAGAAGTTTAGGACGGACGTTCCAGAGCTTTGAACCGTGGCAGCAGAAGGACTGACCTCCTGATGGTGAAGCAATTAAAATCATGAATGCTCGAGAGGCCAGAATTGGAGGTTGGCAAATATCATCGAGGCTTGTAGAGCTGGAGGAGATTACAGAAATAGGGAGGGGGGAAGCGAGACCACGGAATTGAAAACAAAGATAAAAATGTCAAAACTCAAGGCATTGCTGAACAGGGCACCGATGTAGATCAGTGAGCACGGGGGTGGGGGGTGAGTGACTGGGACTTGTGGTGCACTTTAAGACACAGGCAGCAGAGTTTTGGATGACTGTGAGATTAAAGAAGCTGGCCAGGAGTGCATTACAATATTGAAATCCAGAATTACTAAAGGCACAGATGAGGGTTTCCACAGTAGATCAAGTAAGGCATGAACAGAATCTCTTCATAAATGTATTTGAACATTTAACATCAACCGCTACAAAGTAACACATGTCGTCATTGGACACTACCATGCTGTGCCCCAGATTTCACCTTTTCCTCCATGCCAAGACAGGATTCTGCACTTTATAAATACAGGCAGAGTACAATGGTAAGGAAGACCTGATGAACCTTTATACAACATTGGTTGGGGTCAACTGGAGTATGGGCGAGATTCTCCGAGCCCCGCGCCGGGCCGGAGAATCGCCGCAACCATGCCACGACGCCCCGACGCCGGTGCGCAATTCTCCGAGTTGCGGAGAATCGCCGGCATTTGCGCCGGCGCGGGTACGACAGAGACCCGCCGGTGCCGTTCACCCCGGTCGCTGCCGGCGGGAACTCTGCGCGAAGGTTCGGTGGGGGCCTGTGGGGCAGGGAAAAGTGCTCCTTCACCGAGGTGGGGGGGAGGGGGGGGGGCGGGGGGGGGCTCCGATGGGGTCTGGCCCGCGTTCAGGGCCCACCGATCGGTGGGCAGGCCTCCCCACTCCGGGCCTACTTTGTTGCGCGGCCGGATCCTGAATCCCCACGCCATGTTGCATCGGGGCCGGCGCGCTGAAGTCCCCCGAGCATGCGCGCGCAGCGCCCATTTGGCGCCGGGAAGGGAGGCTGGAGCGGCGTGAACCGCTCCAGCGCCGTGCTGGTCCCCTGTGGGGGATAGAATCGGTCGTCCCCGTGCCCGTTTCGCGCCGGCGTGAAAGGCGACGGCGTTCACGACGGCGCAAACAATTCGTCTCCATTTTTGAGAATCGCCCCCACTGTGTCCAATTCTTTAGGAAGGATGTGACTTCATTCAACAGCCTGCACAAAAGATTCACAGAATGGTCCAGGGATGAGGGACTTTACGGCGAGAATGGAGAAGCTGGGGGCTGTTGTCCTTGGAGAAGAGAAGATTAAAAGGGGATTTGAAAGAGGTATTCAACATTATGAGGGATCTGGATAGAGTATAATTCATTCTTTCACAGAATGTGGGCGATGCTGGCATGGTCAGCATTTATTGTCAATCCCGAATTGACATTGGGAAGGTAGTGGTGAGTTTCCTTCTTGAACCACTACAGTCGATGCGGTGTACTTATATCCTCAGTGCTGTCAGGGAGGGAGCTCCAGGATTTTTACTCAGCAACAGTAAAGGAACAGAGATATAGTTCTATGTCAGCATGCTGGGTGGCTTGTATATTCTCCCCACATCTGTGTGGGTTTCCTCTGGATGCTCCGGTTTCCTCCCACAGTCCAAAGATGTGCAGTTTAGAAGGATTAGTCATGCTAAATTGCCCCTTAGTGTCCAAATAATAATAATAATAATAATAATAATAATAATAATAATAATAATCGCTTATTGTCACGAGGAGAAGTCAATGAAGTTACTGTGAAAAGTCCCTAGTCGCCACATTCCGGCGCTTGTTCGGGGTGGCCGGTACGGGAATTGAATCCGCGCTGCTGGCCTTGTTCTGCATTACAAGCCAGCTGTTTAGCCCACTGTGCTAAACCAGCCCCTGTAGGTGGTGGGGTTACGGGGATAGGCCGGGAGAGGGCCCAGGGAAGGTACTCTTTTGTCGGCCGGGGGTTGGTGCAGATTCGATGGTCAAATGGCCTCCATCCCCACGATAGGGATTTGAAGGATTCTACAGATTCTCTAGAGGACACCGATTTAAGGTGATTGGCAAAAGAAACATGGGGCAAAATTCTCCGGAAAATGCGCGATGTCCGCCGACTGGCGCCCAAAACGGCGCCAATCAGACGGGCATCACGCCGCCCCAAAGGTGCGGAATGCTCCGCATCTTTGGGGGCCGAGCCCCAACATTGAGGGGCTAGGCCGGCGCCGGAGGGTTTTCCGCCCCGCCAGCTGGCGGAAACGGCCTTTGTTGCCCCGCCAGCTGGCGCGGAAATGACATCTCCGGGCGGCGCATGCGCGGGAGGGTCAGTGGCCGCTGACAGTTTCCCACGCATGCGCAGTGGAGGGAGTCTCTTCTGCCTCCGCCATGGTGGAGACCGTGGCGGAGGCGGAAGGGAAAGAGTGCCCCCACTGCACAGGCCCGATCGTGGGCCAGGCCACCGTGGGGGCACCCCCCAGGGTCAGATCGCCCCGCGCCGCCCCCAGGACCCCGGAGCCCGCCCGCGCCGCCTTGTCCTGCCGGTAAGGTAGGTGATTTAATTTACGCCGGCGGGACAGGCATTTTAGCAGTGGGACTTCGGCCCATCGGGGCCGGAGAATCGAGCGGGGGGGCCCGCCAACCGGCGCGGCGCGATTCCCGCCCCCGCCGAATATCCGGTGCCGGAGACTTCGGCAACAGGCGGGGGCGGAATTCACGCCAGCCCCCGGCGATTCTCCAACCCGGCGGGGGGTCGGAGAATGTCGCCCCATGATCTGGAATGCACGGCTGGGAGTGTGATGGAAGTAGATTCAATTGTGGCTTCAATCCTCAGACAAATAACAGGAGGTACACATGTAATTAAATGAGTTTGTTTTCAATGGGTTGGTGCCTAACCATCATGGCTGTTATTGTATAAAGATTATAAAATTCCATTATAGCATTGGTCAGCATTGAAAGATTCTTAATTGGTTTTTAACTTTGATTTAGAAAACACCATCTGTATCTTAAAGGAATTCGACCAAACAATTAAAATGGCTAAATTACCACATCAGAAATTCACCTTATTGAGCTTAAATTATTTAAGTTGCTAATTAGAGTGAAGAGCTGAAAAGCGCTCTCCAAAGATATTAAGCAGACTCAGGATAGTGTTACGATCCAGTTAGCAACCAGTAATGTTTTGTTTAAAGTCGACAAAGCCTCCAAATTCCACCAAAAGCCACACCAACTTGGACTGCCTGAATGACTGCTCATCTCCCGATGGTTCAATCTCTTTTCCTGAGACGGCGTTCCACAGGATTCACAAAGCTGCACACCTGCCTCGAATTACTGGCACATTTCCAATTCTTTTGCAGACGACTAGCTTCATTAAGTTGGCACTGCACTGGGGTTTCTCACAGCTGCAGTCTCCCAGATTCACTGAGCTACAAATGGCTCCCAGGGCTTCTCTGAGCCCTAACTCTCTCTCGCATGGAACTAGAAACATTTTGCCACCCTTTCAGCTCCCCAGGACTTTTCCTGTGCCCGAAGTGCACTGTACAGCTTCCAGGGCTGCACTGTACAGCTTCCAGGGCTGCTCTGTCAGCTGCATACCTCACAAGGTTCAAACTGCAACTAACAGCTGCAGCGAAAGACTCACAGGGTTTCTCAGAGCCATAACTGCGTGGAGCCTGTTAATGGCCGCACCTCTTTTGAATGGAGCCTATTCCCTGCTGCAAAAGACTCAGATAAATTGAAATCAGAGCACTTTCTTAAGTTCCCTGCATCTCCATACTGATGTCGCCTTTCAGGCTTCATTCAATGCTTTGAAATTAATTTAACTCTAATTCCCCAAATAAACCACATCTCTCTTCTTTGCGAGCAGTGTGGACATCTGGGGCGGGATTCTCCGAAATGGAGGCAGAGTGTTTGCGCCGTCGTGAACGCCGTCGAGGTTCACGACGGCGCGAAACGGCCCCTATCCCGACCGATAGGCCTTGGCGCCGCGTCAAGGCGGTGCCGCATACATGATGCGGCCGGCGCTGCATAACTGGCGTCACCCGCGCATACGTGGTTGTCGTCCTCTCCAAGTCCACCCCGCAAGATGTCTGACACAGGGCTAAATCGCTGGCTTTGAAAGCAGACCAAGGCAGGCCAGCAGCACTGTTCAATTCCCGTAACAGCCTCCCTGAACAGGCGCCGGAATGTGGCAACTAGGGGCTTTTCACAGTAACTTTATTTGAAGCCTACTTGTGACAAGCGATTTTCATATCATTTCTTGCGGGGCTGCGGAAGAAAGGAGGTCCTCCTTCAGAGAGGCCGGCCCGACGATCGGTGGGCATCGATCGCAGGCCAGACCCCATTTGAGGCCCCCCCCGGTGCAGGATCCCCCCTCGCTCCCCCGCAGGCCGCCCCCCCAGCGTTCCCACACTGTTCCCGCCGGCAGCAACCAGGTGTGGATGGCGCTGGGGGGAACCCGCCGTTTTGGGCAGGCCGCTCGGCCCATGCGGGCCGGAGGATCGCGGGGGTACCGGTGAATCGCCATTTTGGCTGTCTCCGCGCAAAACGCGATTGTGCCGATCTGGCCGCTTGAGTGAATGGCGGGAGGGCATCGGACCAGCGGCGCGGGGAAATTTGGCGACCCAGGCGATTCTCCCAACCGGCGCGGGAGCGGAGAATCGCGCCCCAGGTCTCCAGTTCTCCAGCTAAGTAAGCCTATATGCTGTTTCATGGCTCCATCTCTTTTATTCTGACCCTATTAAACAAACGTGGGTAACCTTCTGAATTGCCATTATTGAGAGCAATAAGTTTGTACATTGTGGTCAGTTAGCTGGCCTCAGCTGGGCCGACCAACGGGGAACTGGAAACATATGTAAAGAATGTAAAATATCTGAAATGACGTTTTGGGTGTGAAATTCAACACTTATGGGGATGATGTTGTCAATCCGGTGGAGTGTGCAATGGGTGACCAATTAGCCAACATCTATTTTGCGCCCCACTAAAGCTGAATTTTATCCTCTGTCTGCTTCTTTAATAAGAAAAAAAGTGAATGTAGACAAGATTCAAAATTTTTAAAAGATATCTAATTTGTAGTATCTGTTACTAAATTTCAGAAAAGATGTGAAAAATCGACATCAACTCAGTCTTTCTATCAGTGAAGCAAAGGTATCGCTTCTTGCCCTCAAGCGTCAGGTCAAGCCCAAGATGAGATGCTTTGCCTTTTCTTGTCTGCCTCCCTTACGGAGACCACGAATTGAGTTCAATTTAAATTTGAATTTGTTTTTGGAACAAGCAATGAGATGGATTAAGGGTTTGTCCTGTCTGATCTGAGCATTGACTTTGTAACTTTAAGGATGGGATAAAAAAACATTTGAAAAGTGAAGCAAAGGTGTGTTTGATGCAGACTGCAATCTGTCAGGATAGGTAACAGCACCTCCTCCACAATAGTCCTCAACACCAGGGCCCCGCAAGGATGTGTGCTCAGCCCTCTACTGTACTCCCTATAAACACACAATTATGTGACAAGATTTAACTCCAACTCAATCTATAAGTTTGCAGATGATACAACTGTGGTGCGTCGTATCTCAAACAACGACGAATCAGATTACAGAAGGGAGATAGATCACTTGGTTACATAGTGTACCGAAAACAACCTTTCACTAAATGTTGGAAAGACTAAGGAACTGATCATTGACTTCAGGAAGCGTAGTACAACACCCCACCGTACATCAATGGCTCAGTAATGGAGATGGTCGATAGCTTTAAGTTCCTGGGAGTCACAATCAACAACAGTCTGTTCTGGTCCACTCACATTGATGCAACAGTCAAGAAAGCCCAACAACTTCTCCACTTCCTACGGAAGATAAAGAAATTCGGCATGTCTGCATCGATTCTCACAAACTTCTACAGATGTGCCACAGGGAGCATCCTATCTCATTCATTACAGCTTGGTATGGCAACTGCTTGGCCCAAGATCACAAGAAGCTGTAGAGTGTGGTGAACTCAGCCCAACGCATCACACAAGCTTGCCATCCTCCCATTGATTCTGTCTACACCTCCCGCTGCCTCAGGAAGGCAGACAGCATTGTCAGAGACCCCTCACACCCAGGCTTTGCCTTCTTCCAGACCCTTCGTCAGGCAGAAGGTACAGAACCGCACATCCAGATGTAGGAACAGCTTGTTCCCCACAGCTGCTAGACTCCTCAATGACTCTCCCTCGGACTGATCTGTTCCCTGTAAGAACACTGTTCACGACGCCGTATGCTGCTCTTGTTTGGCCCTTGTTCCACACTGTAACCAATAACTATTTGTTGATGTACTATTTTTCAATATACTCTGCCAATTATTCTTTTGTCAACTATGTACGTCCTGTGTACATTCCCTTGGCCACAGAAAAATACTTTTCACTGTACTTTGGTACATTTGACAATAAATATCAATTAATCAATTAAAGGACCTGGATGATTGGCATTTCTATTGCCTTCTAGTGAAGCTACTTTTTCAACATGATAGAACTTTATAAATTATATTTTTTACACACATACTGCTGTCACTGTATTGTCCATTAGTTCTATATAGCGCAAAGTGGGTCAATGGACATGGGCAGAGCTTGGCATGGAGGCATGAGGGGCCATGGGGGTGGATGAAAAGACAGGGTTGGGTAGCGGGCATCAGGGACCATGGGGGTGGATGAAGCGGCAAAGCTGGGTTTGGGGGGGGGGGTGCACGAGTGGAGCATCTTTCGAACTAATATTTTAAAAGAACACCTCTTGCAGACAAAGGTTCACAAATCCTCTGAGGTGCCGCGAACCACAATTCTTTAAGGAGGACCTGCTTGCCTCCGCAATGAAATTGAGCCCTTTGTATCTTTTAACCACTACAAATAAGTGCTCGGAATACGGATCAGGAATATTGCATGTGGGCGACAAGAACCAGCCCACGTCCTTTAAAGCCACTCCCAAAAATCAGAAAGCTCAGGAACGGGGTCAGGAATCGTGGACTCAGGACACACCCGTTATTTTTAAAGGACTCCCAAGTCAACCCACCTCGTAGGTAATCCAGGCTTGCCTCATTGAGACACGTGGCTAAAACAGTCTCAAAATTATTCAAAAGCTACCAATATCTTTTTTAAACATAATATTCAATCCACAACCTAAAAAAAGACACCACTCAACTGTGGACGGCTTAATTTCTCTCGCTTTGGGTTGTAATTCTTTCCAAACCTACTCTGCATGCAGTAATGTAAATTACATTTTAAAATGAGTTCTGCAGTAGGTGATGTACTTCCCAGAAGTTATGTACAAGCTATCCATCAAATGCATGGCCTGTGAAACCAAGATGAAAGGCCAAGTATGTTGGGCTGGACACAAGCAAGGATGAAAAGACAAGTGGGGTAAATTGAGACGTAGTAATTCAGCGAATGGCAGCTGTGGAGTTTAAAAATGTTAAAATTGTAAGAGATCAGAAAGTTTTAGAACGCCAGTTTGTCTCAGTTGGTAACGTCCTTACTCAGGGGGAGACCTTCCTTGCTGGTGTGAATGAAACTTGCATTTTAAATACAATTTATTCAGTCTAGAAAGAAGCAGTTTTTTAGAGAATCCAAGTTTCATTCACACCAGCGAGGAAGGTCTCTCCCCGAGTAAGGACGTTACCAACTGAGACAGTGAGAGCACTGCTGGAGACCAGGACCATACTGAGTCCCAGGCAAATGATGAGCCTCTGGAGATGTCTATCTGGTGGCAGATGCTGGATGTCCAATGGGATGCACGGAGAGATCTAGTGGAGATCCATGAGGATCTGCGTGCCATGGTCTCTGTCATTCAGGAGTTCATGGGCAGCACGGTAGCAAAGTGGTTAGCACAGTTGCTTCACAGCTCCAGGGTCCCAGGTTTGATTCCCGGCTTGGGTCACTGTCTGTGTCGAGTCTGCACGTTCTCCCCGTGTCTGCGTGGGTTTCCTCCCACAGTCCAAAGATGTGCAGGTTAGGTGGATTGGCCATTCTAAATTGTCCTTCGTGTCCAAAACTAGGTTTGGTGGGTTATGGGGATAAAGGGGATAGGGTGGAGGCATGGGGCTTAAGTAGGGTGCTCTTTCCAAGGGCTGGTGTAGACTCGATGGGCTGAATGGCCTCCTTCTGCACTGTAAATTCTATGATCTATGAGCCCTGTGTTGAATCTGAGCACCGAGTGCATGTTCTCCATTGCGGGACTGGAGACTCTCATGGAGAGGCAGCTTCAGGGACACACTCAGGGCTTCCAGAGGTCACGGGCGGACCTGCAAACCAGCATACCCCCTGTGACCTCTGGTTAGGTGGCCGTCCTTTAATGATGAGCAGGAAGGTGCAAACGCACCTCATGCTGGCAGACAAACTGTCTGTTGTCTCTGTGGGCTACTCTCAGCGAGCTCTGACAAAGGCAACAGCTCGGTAAGTGGCCACCTGACAATACTACGATGTCTGAGTATTGCCCAGCCATAGGGCCAGATGCTCCTTCCCAGCTGGAGCCAACTCAGGCCAAGGTCACCAAGGCCGCCAGGCTGGTGAAAGTGCCCGGCTCTCCTGCTAGCATCTTGATGGCCACATGTGTGAAGTCTGGGATGTGGGGCAACCCAGCCAACATTCGTACTCTCTCCACCTGGCTGCCCTCGTGTATCCAGTAATTGATGAAGGTGCAGGCATGTCATCAGTCACTAGCTTGATATAACTGTGTGCAACTAACTGAGGGACGCTACATAGATCCCCACTAAACCCTCAAATGAACCAGAGGTGTAGAACTTTAGGGCCACTGCGACCTTCAATGCCACTGACATGGGGTGACACCCCCTCCCCACCCCCACACACACAAAAGTAGAGACTATTTTGGGACCTATTTTCTCCAACATCCCTCCAGGTCGGAGAATCCCCGGAGGGCGGCGCGAATCCTGCCCCGCTGTCCTGATGCCGGCTGCTGTATTTTCCGGCGCCGTTTTTTGGGCGGGCACGGGGTTCACGCCACGCCGGTCGGGGGTTGGCGCGGCGCCCATTTGGCGGCGGGAAGGGAGGCTGGAGCGGCGTGAACCGCTCCAGCGGCGTGCTGACACCCTGTGGGGGACAGAATCGGTCGTCCCCGTGCCCGTTTCACGCCATCGTGAAACGCGATGGCGTTCACGACGGCGCGAACACTTAGTCTCCACTTTGGAGAATCGTCCCCCAAGTGTCCTCAGAGAGGTGGAGCGTCCTGCAGCACGTAACCTCAGACATTTGCAGGTAGTTGGTGCTCTGTCTGTATACTCTAACCACTGGGTAGTGGCATCTTCAGCGTCCTCTCCAGCCTTGGCCTCCCTGCTGGCTCTGCACCAACTGGGGCCTGTGTCTCTCCTCTCATTGATCTAATGCCTGGGATGCACTCACCTAGCCTCCTCTCCTTCCTACCCTCCCTTCCTCTTCAGAGGAGGTCTCACCAGCAGAATACACTATCCACATTGGATCAGGTGCCGAAGACCACTGCCTTGCAAATGACGGAACATCAAAAATCTTCCAGGGAAGTCCTGAAATGCTAAACAATCACAAGCAAATACAAGCAAAACTCGATACACACACAGCTATGAACTCTACCTTTTATCCCGCCCTCAGATAACAAAAATGTTAAAAACGGAATGAACGTCCAACTGTTTTGCCCATGCGACGAGTTAAAAATCGCACAGGCAGCGTGAAATCACTGTTGATTGGACTTTTGATGGCCTTAACTGGCCTTTTAATTCTCGACAGACATGCATCCAATTTGCGCCGGCCTCCAACCTTGAAATCGCGCACGAGAATGTTGTTGGGAAGCGCTCCCTGATACCTTCTCACACGATTGAACGCACTACCAGGTCAGATGTGCGCTTAGCTCAGCTAAATAAAATTCTGGTCCTTGACTCAGTGAGAGTACCTTAAAACTGGCCAAAAGGAACAAGCCAGGTTAGCAGTTGAACGTCACAACCATGCTCCCCTATCTTTCCCCTATCTGTATCAGCTTCTTTAGGATCATTAACATTACAGGAATACACACAGTAAACAAACCCAAGGTTATGTTGTCTTCCTTCACAGCACTTTCATAAGAGAATACTGGCAGAACTATTAGTGAGCTAAATTGCAACTTCTAGAGGTATGTACCATTGTCCATAGAAACATCCACCTCTTCATTTTGATATAGTAGCGTGTAAAGTTAGACAGGTGCATTGTAATTTTGTTTGATTACATTCGGGGCTGGGAGAAAATTAGGAGATTAGTTCCACTTCACCTTATCATATTCGCTAATGACTCATCAACAAGACTCAGCCTGTAAATCAGAAGCTTCCACTAAACACACTCTAGGTCCAACACGCAGTTCCAGTCAAACAATTTTGCACAAAGCACTGAGTAAATACATCTCTCTGCTGTACCTTCTCACATCAGCACGTGGGGTCTATAAAGTTCGAAAGGAGCCACATTTAATGGGCCAGATTTCGCACTTCTCATTTTGTTATTGTTGTGAGCAATTAGCCTAATGAGTGCAGAAGTTAGATTTTAATTTCAAATGAAGCTTCACTGGTTTATTTAGAAATGTTGCACTCATGAAGATATCATTTCGTAAATGGGGACCAGGGGAGTGGAGGGAATTGAATTGATTTCCTGATCCAATTTCTCTGCTGTACATCAGGTAAAAAGATTGTAATTGATGAGAAGTTCAAATTCAATTGGGTAATTATTAAGCCATTAAAAGTTGTACAATATTTTTGCCTATGGTGCAAATGGTGTAAAACAAGGGAGCATACTTAATGTGGCATCTCATTTATGTAGGAGGCCCTTATCACCAGGCTTCTGTGGCAGATGGTTTCCCGGGGATAAATTAAACAGACCACTAGAGTTACTGAAGCAATTTAACAATTGGTGCTGTGGTTTTGTTAAAATCATCCAGCAGATAGGAAAGTGCATCTCATTTTTAACAGATTAGTAACCATTAAGACCATACTGCCTCTGACTATAGAGTTATCGGTGTCACACTTAGACCTCATCCCTTAGTGGGGCTGGATTGCACATTTTCTTAGCCATAAGGTGAACCATTAACATCACAGCGTTTGGAAATGACTAAACTGTTTCATGTATATTATCAAAGAGAGTTTTATTAATAGCCTTTGGACATTGTACGAATCACATTTTACGGAAGAAAGCAGCAGAATGACATTTCTGGAAGCAGTTGATAACTGCAGCATTTTTGAAAGTTTAATTTATTGGAATAATCTCTTTGTATCTCCCTTACTTTTCAATGAAGCATTTGGATAAAACCTTCCCAGGATGTCCCATACCAATGGCAGCAGCTTTGTCTGCTCCATTTGGGACTGATTATTCAATATCCATTTTTTTTAAAAACTGGGAGCCTGTGGCTTTACATTGTTATTGGTGATTACGATATCAGTCAACCAGTAGCAAATGCTTGAAGGCACAAAGTACGATTTCTCCAACGACTGCATCTATTAAACACTGGCATTAGGTCCAGAAAAAGCTCTTCGGGCCATGACTGAAGCTTGCTTGGTAGTAAAGTGTTGATTTTATATCCAGAAAATTCTTTAAAGAAGCCACTGACTTGGAACTTTGTATCGTGAAATTGTGTTGTAAGAATTGGCGGCTCGAGAATAAAGAATTGGGGGAGCAGACTCGATAACAATCTAATTACTGAGCGCCCTAGCATGGACTATAAAGATTGATGTCCCTGGCAGGCTGATACTGCAAAGGCTGCCTCCTGTAGGGCTATGGTGTTCTCGATTCACATCAACTACACGCAGCAGCATTAGAAGAAATTAGCCCACAAAGTCAGTCAAAGTCACATTTGCGATTCCACGCCCTTAAGTGTAGATCCCTTCCATTCAGGAAACGATCTGTAGAACCTATCAGTATGAAAGTACAAGTGAGCTCAGACTGACCTGAAACAAAGTGTTCAGTGCCAGCTTATACTGTCAAAGATAGCCATTTAACGTGTGTTGGCAATGATGTTGTGTCACCAGAGCCCTGTACAAAATCACCTTTATGAGGTATATTTGTGTCATCTCCTTCACATGACAGGAAGGTTTCTGATGACAAGCATGTCAACCTGATAGCATGACGACACAAGGTAAATGCCTGAGAATCAAACACACATGCTGTCTATCTTTCATATATATTTGCGATGCTGTCAGGAAAATGGAAACTGGATTGCATGAAGGGTGTCAAAACAATGTCAATTTGAAATTCCTCCACCATGGCAATCCACATCCATTGCCCACGTGTTTCAGGGGCTGGTATAGCACAGTGGGCTAAACAGCTGGCTTGTAATGCAGAACAAGGCCAGCAGCGCGGGTTCAATTCCCGTACAGGCCTCCCGAACAGGCGCCGGAATGTGGCGACTAGGGTCTTTTCACAGTAACTTCATTGAAGCTTGTGACAATAAGCGATTATTATGGGCAGCACGGTAGCCTTGTGGATAGCACAATTGCTTCACAGCTCCAGGGTCCCAGGTTCTATTCCGGCTTGGGTCACTGTCTGTGCGGAGTCTGCACATCCTCCCCGTGTGTGCGTGGGTTTCCTCCGGGTGCTCCGGTTTCCTCCCACAGTCCAAAGATGTGCAGGTTAGGTGGATTGGCCATGATAAATTGCCCTTAGTGTCCAAAATTGCCCTTCGTGTTGGGTGGGGTTGCTGGGTTGTGGGGATAGGGTGGAGGTGTTGACCTTGGGTAGGGTGCTCTTTCCAAGAGCCGGTGCAGACTCGATGGGTCAGATGGCCTCCTTCTGCACTGTAAATTCTATGAAATTATAGTTGGCAGAAGGATCTTACTATCTGGAAAAGGTGATGACAATTTAAACAAGCCATGGATAATGTGGTGAACTTCACATACCTAAAGCAATGCAATGATCATGGGAAGCAGCTCAGTTTCTGAGTTAAATGTATTTTGGTGCCTAATGTGTAACACACTATTTCTGTTAACACTGCAAGGCTCCCATGGTTAAATCAATAAAACTTGTCAGGATCAGGAGAAATTCTGGTTTTAAATCCAACCGTTTTGAAGGTGTGACAGCATTTCAAACAGACTGCAACGCATTGTGTTCAGAAGGAAGCAGAACGCCCTGACACTGTACATTACACAAACTCTGCTTTGAGAATTTGCTTGAGATGATTCATTTTTAATAACATGGAAGGAAGGAGCTGTACATTCAAAATAATTAAAAATGTCCTCAAGAGCTCCCTGACTAAGTGAGAATCCAGCCTCCTCTCCCACCTACAGTGTCAGGTGTGGCTCAGTGGGCAACAGATTCACCTCTGAGTCAGATGTTTACAGAATCAGAGAACATTACAGTGCAGAGGAAGGTATTTGGCCATTGTGTCAGCAACTGTTGAAGAGCAATCCAGTTACTCCTACTCAAGCATTCTTTCCTGATACCCCCTGCAAGTTTTTCTCCTTCAGGTATTTATCCAATTCCTTTTGAAGTTTAGTAAGTCTGTACCCACCATCCTATCATACACTGCATTCCAAACCCTAACCTCTTGTTTCACCACAGTTTTTCCTCATATCCCCTCGACCTCCTCTCATTACAGACTGTTTGGGCAGGGAAATAATTTTTCTTTATCTATGCTCTCTAAATGCTTCATGAATTTAAACATCTCTATCAGATTTCCTTTTGGCTCTCTCTGTGCTGAACAAAATAACTTCAGCTTCTTTATTCTATCAATGTAACCCGTAATTTCTGGAGAGTTTCAAGGGCACTGCTTCCATTACCACTCTGAAGTCTTCACACTGTTCCTACAGGGTGGTGCACAGAATTCAGCAGGAGGCAACAGTAGTGGTCAATATAGATTTGAATTTTACGAGGAGGTGACTAGGTGTGCAGATGAGGATAATGCACTCATGGACTTCAGTAACGCATTTGACAAGGCCCTGCATGGGAGACTGATCAAGAATGTAAGTGCCCTTGGGATGCAGAGAAATTTGGCAAATTGGATCCAAAATTGGCTTAGTGGCAGAAGGCAGAGGGCGATAGTCGAAGGTTGTTTCTGTGAATGGAAACCTTTGTCCAGTGGTGTACCACAGGGATTTGTGCTGAGTTCCTTGCTATTATTAGTATATATTAATGAGCTAAACATGAAAGAAGGATGTGCGATCAGTAAGTTCATAAACGACACGAAAATTTCTGGTGCGGTAAATAGCGAGGAGGAAAGCCTTAGATCTTTTAAAATTAATTTACAGGATGTGAGCGTGGCTGGGTAGGCCAGCATTTATTGCCCATCACCAGGTGGTGCGGTTCCAAGGTACCTGCTGCTCCTGTCCTTCCAGATGAGTGTAGTTGAGAGTTTGGAAGGTGCTGTCTAAGGAACCTTGGTGAGTTACTGCAGTGCATCTTGTAGATGGTACACACGGTCACGAGTGTTCGTCGGTGGTGGAGGGTTTGAATGTTTGTGGAAGAAGGAGCAATCAAGTGGGCTGCTTTGTTCTGGATGATATCGAACTTTGTGACTGTTGTTGGAGTTGCACTCAACCAGACAATTGGATTTCCATTACACCCCTGACTTGTGCCTTGTAGATGGTAGACAGGCTTTGGGGGGGGGGGGGGGGGGGGGGGGGTCAGGAGGTGAGTTACTCGCTGTAGGATTCCTGGCCTTTGAGCTGCCCTGGTAGCCACAGTATTAATATGACTACTCCAGTTCAGTTTCTGATCAATGGTAACCCCCAGGATATTGATCGTGGGGGACTCAGCGATAGTAATGCCATTAAATGTCAAGAGGAAATGGTTAGACCCTCTCTTGTAGGAGATGGCCATTGACTGGTACTTGTGTGGCGCTTGTGTGACCTTAGGTGGAACTTCTTCACCCAAAGGTGAATCTATGGAATTCCCTGCCTAGTGAAGCAGTTGAGGATCTTTTCATTAAATGTTTTCAAGATAAAGATAGATAGTTTTTTGAAGAATAAAAGAATAAAGGGTTATGGTGTTCAGGCGGGAAAGTGGAGCTGAGTCCACAAAAGATCAGCCATGATCTCATTGAATGGCACAGCAGGTTCGAAGGGCCAGATGGCCGACTCCTGCTCCTAGTTCTTATGTTCTTTTGTTCTTATGAATGCAACTTGCCACTTGTCAGCCCAAGCCTGGATATTGTCGAGGGATTGCTGCATTTGGACATGGTCTTCTTGATTATCTCATGAGTTGCGAATGGTGCTGAACATTGTGCAGTCATCCGCAAACATCCCCATGTCTGACCTTATGGTGGAAGGGAGGTCAGTGATGAAGCTGCTGAAGATGGTTGGGCCTAGGACACTATCCTGAGGAACGCCTGCAGTGATGTCCTGGAGCTGAGATGATTGATCTCCAACCACCACAACCACCTTCCTTTGTGCCAGATATGACTCCAACCAGCAGAGAGTTTTCCCCCTGATTCCCATTGACTCCAATTTAGCTATGGCTCCTTGATGCCATACTCGGTCAAATGCTACCTTGATGTCAAATACGATCCAGATGGGCTGGTTAGATGAGCAGAGCACTGGCAAATGGAACTTAACCCGAAAAAGTGTGAGGTGACACATTTTGGGGGGACTAAGGAAATACATATGAATGGTAGGACTCCAGGAAGTACAGAGGACCAGAGGGACCTTGGGGTGCATATTCAAAGATCCTTGAAGGCAGCAGGACAGGAAGATAAGGTGGTTAAGTATGCAGATGGGAGGTTATGATGAAGCTGCATAAAATGCTCATTAGTCCACAGCTGGAGAGCTGTGTGCAGTTCAAGTCGCCACATTATGAAAGGAAAATAAAATCGCTTAATGTCACAAGTAGACTTCAAATGAAGTTACTGTGAAAAGCCCCTAGTCACCACATTCCGGCACCTGTTCGGGGAGGCTGGCACCCCTGTCTTCGACGATCACTTGCAATTGAGTATAATTTTCCCCCTAAGAAGTGGGTCTCTAGAGGGAGGGGGGTCTCCCTATTAAGGGGGTCCCGGGGGGGGGAGGGGGGTGTAGCCACCCTGAGTTGGCCACTTCCCGACTTAAAATGGAGAACCGCAAAGGCTGAAGGGAAATTCAACCAACACAGGCAGACTAGCAAATACAGAAATCATGTGTATTGAAACCTGTAAGGAACCAGACAGCACTGAAACCAACAGCCATCTGCATAGTAATGCAGCAGCCATCTGCATAGTAATGAGCGATTCCAAGGCACAATCGCAACAGTTAAGGTGAATAAAGCCAAGCCAGACTCCTCGGCGCCAGCAGGAGCCAAGACAAAGGGAGGCCAACGGACATTTAGGGACCGCCCAACGATCAGGGAACAACTCCAGGATTGGAGAAATCGATCCAAGTGATCGGAAAGTAGTCCAATCACTTGGAACCAGGTACGGGGTCCGCCCCAAAGGGCGGGAAGCCCCTGGGGACTATAAAGTAAAGCCCCCAAGTTCAAATCGTCCTTCTTTGGCAGGGTCACTCAGCAAACTTGAATCAACCCGTGAGAGTGACCTGTCTCAGCTGCCGCCAACCAAGTAAGTCTCAAGTCAATGCTCGCTACGAGATAGGCGCTCCTAGCTACCAGTCCATACCAGCTTTTGAATCCTGCAGATTCAGGACCTGAACGAAAGGCCATTTGTCCCCCTGACCTGGTGGGCCAGTACGAAGCTAAGTATAGGCCTGTTAGTGATAGGAATAGCCCAGAAAGTAGAGTTTATGCATGAGTAGTGATTTACTGTGTACAATAAATATGTTTTGATTTGAATCTTACTAATTGGTGTGTTGAGTTATTGATCAGTCCTTGAATTTGAACCTCGTGGCAATATCATAAAGATACTTGGCGACTCTAGAGCAAAGGTTAAACAAACAGAACAAATTACGAATTAAGAGCCAAGCAAAAGTTAGCAACAGGAGGGGGGGGGAGTGGAGGTGGAAGGTGGGGGGGGGGGGGGGGGGGTCTCCCTGTTAGGTGAGTGGATGGCCATGGGATTTAGCTATCGACCGCCCTCTCAAAGTGGCAGCATGATTGTGGAAATCCCTTGTACTCCTTGCCATCATAAATTTGCATGGCAAGGGATACTGAATTGCTTCCCGATTTGCGCTCCCAGGCGAACCGTAAATAGGTAGCAATTCTCCTCAAGCGGGAGACCATACGGCTAAGTGCCAGCTGAAACGGAGAATTCGTGGTCGTTTTATGACGCCAGAATCATCGCCGAACCCTCACTGATTCCATGACTTGTGAGGGGCTTGCAGCAGCGCCGAGTGAAACTCCTGCCTCCTGCGCCACAAATGGCGAGAGCATGACCAGGTCCGCAGCGGTCACGCCGTACAACATGGCGTCGGCCATGCACGGATCCGACACACCATCAGTGACCCCACAGGCCATCCACTGGCCACCTCCCACCAGTTCCCCAAGCACTCGAGGAAGCCCTCCGCCCCCGGCCAGCGGCCCCCAACCGGGTGTGGTGCCGCTGGACACAGTCCGCAGCTGCCACAATGGGTTCCTGACTGCTCAGACCACATGTCAACTGCGCAATCAGGAACTCGGCCCATCGGGGACGGAGTATCGCGGGAGGGCCTTCCGGTGTCAAACCTGCGCCGGCCGCGATTTGGCCGTCAGAATGGATTCTCCCCCCTATCGCCGATTACGATATCGGCGTCAGGCAACGGAAAATCCCGTCCATAGTCTCCCAAATGGAGTATCTCGCCCTATGACGCTATGGTATAGACTTCCTGGTTTTTGTATTCAATGGCTGTACTTAAAAAGTCCAGAATTCCACATACATTTTTAACTGCTTCGTTCATCTGTCTCGTCACCATTAAAGATTTGCACACCAGCATCCGCTGCGTCTCTCTTCTAGAAGCCCCTATTAAATTGCATCATTTATTCTGCATTGTCTCTCTCTTCATTCTTTCTGTCAGAAATGTATCACTTCTCATTTGTCGATCATCGGCCGTTTGTTCACCCATCCCTCAGCCAGGTTAAGTCCACCTGAAGTCTATTCCTATCATCCACATCATTGATTGGACTTCCAGCTTTCCTGTCATCTCTAAGTTTCAAAATTGTGTGCTGTGCTACAAAGTCATTGACGTGTATCAAAGACAGCAGTGGTTCTAGTGCTGACCCTTGGGAAACTCCACTGTCTCCCTCCATCCAGTTCAAAGAACAACCATTCACTGTTTTCTATCCCCGAGTCTATTTTGTATCCATGCTAACAGCGCCTCTTTTATCCCAAGGCTTTCAGTCTTACTAACAAACCTAATGTGCAGTACTTCTTGTGGTTAAATTTCAACTCCAGAGACCGGAACACAAAACATAGG
The DNA here is from genome assembly GCF_047496885.1 of Scyliorhinus torazame. Classification (NCBI taxonomy): domain Eukaryota; kingdom Metazoa; phylum Chordata; class Chondrichthyes; order Carcharhiniformes; family Scyliorhinidae; genus Scyliorhinus; species Scyliorhinus torazame. Next base: position 63,041,211 of record NC_092707.1, read on the forward strand.
CTGCTCCTACAGCGCAGAGCTGAGGGAACGTTGCATTATCTGTCTATCTGAGATGGTAAAACCAAAAAGGATTGCAGTGCACTAATTAAAGAGAAGCAGATGAGTTCTCCCACTACCTCAATCAACCCTAAAAATAAAGATTTTCTGCTCATGATAAGCTTGATGTTTGAGAGAGCTTGCTGTTTGCCACCTGGCGGCTCGGGGCATCACAATAATGACGACACTTCAAAAGTGCTTCATCGGCTGTAAAGGATTTTGGGACTTCCTGGGGAAATGAAAGTCGCTATATCAATGCAAATTGTGTTTTTTATTTTCCTGACTTTGTAGAAATGCACAAAAAGTCCCAAATACTGTGCATCAAGAGGGATGTCTATGTGTGTGGAAACACAAGAAGCAAGGAACAGCACCTTGAGGAGCTGGGTAGGAAAAACAATATAACCAGAGCCAAATGCATTGTGGTGGTTGCTTCAAAGTTACGGAGAGTCAGAAGTCTTCAAAGCCAAACTTTTGAATGGATTCTCTTTTCCATGGGGGAAAGAATTCCACTCTCCAAAGTCTCATAATTAATGAATTATACTGCTGTATTTGCAAGTGTGGCAAGATATTGGCCAGCAACATTCAGTTGTCATCATCTAATTTTCATTATATTTACCCAAGTCTGTCCCAGGCAGCAGTGAAAATAGCCGTAAATATAGAGATAAGTCAGTCAGTAGCTGTAAGTATTGTTTTGTTACAATTTACACTGACATTCAGCATGACTTTCTGCACTTGTTACTATTAATCAACATTGACTGGCCCAGTCACTGTAATTGTAAAATTTTTCATTGAGTAATGTTGATCCATTGGGCGAGATTCTGTGATCCTGAGGCTAAGTGTTGACGCCGTCGGAAATGCCGTCGCGTTTCTCGACGACGTCAACGCGGCCTCAGGATCAGCAATTCTGGCCCCTACAGGGGGCCAGCACGGCACTGGAGCGGACCACATGGTCAGTGGCTTCCTTCTCCGTGCCGGCCCCAACGCAACATGGCACAGGGCTACAGGGGCCGCCGCGGTAGACAGGAGGCCCCCAGCCAGAGAGGCCGACCCGCCGATCGGTGGGCCCCAATCATGGGCCAGACCACATTGGAGGACCCCCCCGGGTTCGAGCCCCCCTCCTCCCCACAGGCCGCCCGCGGACCCTTCCACACCGAGATCCCGCCGGCTGAGAGCGTGTTAGAACGGTGCCGGCGGGACTCGGGTTTTTTGCGACGGACGCCCGGCCCATCCTGGGTCGAGAATCCCCCGCAGCCCCCGACCGCCGCCAATAGTGCCGATTCTCCGCAAGCATCCCGGCATCGGGGTGGCGTGGCGCGATTCGCGCCGGTCGCGGGATTCTCCGGCCTGGCCCCGGGCTGAGAGAAATCCCCCATTATTTTACAGAAAACCCCCTGATGATTGGCGCACTGCAAAGTGTCCAGGGACAAAAGCCACACAGAAAACCAAAGAATGGCCACCAAAGTGAGGCACCTCCCCTTTCCATACCGAGTCAATATCGGTTTATATCCCCAATTTATTTCATTGCTTTCATGTCTGTTTCTTCAAGTCTTTTGGCCTTTTTCTACCCTTCAATTTGTTTTGTAAGGGCACGTGACACCAAGTTCGGTAATGTTGTAAAATGCGTGGGATTCATTCGGGAAAGATAATTGTGTCACAGATAGACGCTGTGATATTTTCCGCATCAACTAGTAAAATAATCTCCAAATCAACTCCTAGCCAAATGATGTGCTGCTGCATGAGCAGGAGTAAACTGGTTCCAGCAACGGGCAAACATCAAAGTGAAACTGTGAGCAGGGAACCAAACTGCAAAGAAGATTAAAAAATCATTCGATCTCTATTAGCGGAACAATATAGGTAATGTTCCAAAACAGTGAACATCAAAGATCCTGATCAATAAGAATACATTACTCAAGCTTCTCAACTCTTTGATCGTCTCCCACCTCCAACATGTTAGCTTGTTATCCCTATGCATTTTGTGTGGGAGGATTTAGTGCATTGATGCTTCATGCAGTCTTCAGCTGCAAGAAGGGTTTCGAGCCCAGGCGATTCCTTTCTTTACTCTTGAACCATGTCATTTCTTTATTTCCGTTTACTGCACTTGTATCTTGTTCCTTATTAAATATGTGATTCTACTGAAGGTAGTATTAACAGAAAGCCGAGCAAACTTTGACTTCAAGTGCCCCGCGGTGACTGCAGCTAATATTCTCCCTGCAGGATAGATCAACACACCACCCAGGGAAGCTGGGGGGCTGGTGTGCCACATTTGTATTCTGCCAACCGAATCGCTGGGAAGAAAATAAGAAGCAGAGTCTTCTGTTTACCAACCTCATCTGTCATGCTTGGAATTTCAATCTACCGCCAAAATCAGCATGATGGAGACCATGGCCAAAACCTTCCGCCCTCGCTCGTGGCTGGGATTTGCCGGTGCCGCTGAAAGCGAGTGGAGTTTTGGCTGGAACGCCAAATTTTCCATTCTCGCTCGCAATGGATCCCGCCATGGGACAGACGGCAGAATCCCACCCTTTATTTTTGTCTTCACTTCTGTTGCTTCCTCACCGTGCTATTTCGCTTTTCCCAATTTCCAATCTGGCAGCACCTTCTTGTTTCTGGCAACAGTCAGCTACATAAACCGGTACTTTTAATGATATTCTACTTTTGGGATAATGATTTCTTTCACCACCTCCCACAGGGTTGGACCCTGTACAACTGGCAGCTATGTCCATCCCAAGTACTATATTGTGAGCTCTAGCAATCCTCTGCATTGACTTTTCCTTCCAAGCACAAATTCTCACTTACTGCCTTGTCGAGAAACCCATCAAAGTCGCATGCTTCTGTCAGTCTGCTCAAGCAACCAGATTGTTTCGGGTTGGATTCTTGCAGTCGGTATGACCCTGGAGTCATTAAAAAATGATGGGGGGGGGGGCCCAATTCCAGGATTCCTGTCCCCTTTTCCAGTGCTGGCAATTTCCACCAGTGTGGGCTAAAGGTGTGGGTAGTGAGCCCACACCCAATCCTGGGCTGATGACCTAATTGCAGGGATAGGTATCGCCCAGCTAACCACAATGCAGGATTTGGCCAGCTTCTTCATGACTCGTAGTTTTGTCCCATCAGAGGAGGCATGAACTGTACTTTAGATTTTGGAAACGTTTGAAAGGTACAGTCAAAAGATCTCACCCATGCCTCCTAGCCACTCCGCAGGTTTGCCGGACTAATAAAAACATTCGCTCAACAGGGAAACTGTTTTCACAAGTGAAGTGAATGATTGACTTTGCTTCTTTAAGTGGCTATATAAAGTTGTTCTTTCTGCGATCTCTTTTGCCAAATTTTCAATGTTTATATGCACAAAATAAGTGTGAACTGTTTGAAGCCTCTATTTTTGATACTATAATGGTCTGCCTGATTGACTCTTTTATAGTGTTGTAGAAACAGCAGGTGCTTTTTCAAATAACATTTCTGAATGGGTGTTTTATTCTCAGCTGATCCACACTCCCCATTGTTATTATATGGCTCTTTGGTAAACTGAGTGTATGGGCATGGAAAGGACATGAGTTGGCATTGCGTTGACATGCAGGTATGAGGGGCTATGGGTAATGGCAGTGGGGCGTGAGTTGGCATGGATGGTATGACGGGCCATGTGGAGTGAGAAGGCGAAGAGGTGCTGTGAGGGGTGAGAACCGGGAGTTGAGTCCCAGAGTTCCGAGGCGGGCCTGGTAACCAGTCTACTTCAGCACTCGCTCGCCTCCATGGCCACCAAGTATCTGCTTCTGGAGTCAGCAGGCTGACTCTAACCTGCAACTGCTCACTCTGGGTTGAAAACCCTGTGCATAAACCTCCGCTTTAAACTGGGCCAGGCCTCCCAAGTCGTGAAATTTCCCCGAGTTGAGCGACCCGCCTTTGTAGTGAAAACCATGCTCTTAATTTGCTTGTTGCAGGTGCACAGATAGAAAAGAAAACTGTTCTCTTTTTAGCATTTAGTGCAAGAATATATGTTTCAAAATAGAAACTGAGGGCGGAGTTTTACACCTCCTGACATGGACAGGATATTCCAGTCCTGCCGAGGTCAATGGACCTTTGAACGGCTCACCACATTCTCCACCCCCTGCTACCGCGAGGCAGTAAAATCCCACCCTCTATACTCACTCCAGGACAACCCCATACAATATTCTCAGTGTTTTCCAATCAATTACAAAGAAAACTCCAATATTTATTAATTTCAACAATACCCTAACCGTTACCCACACAACTACTTCATAATATGGAAGGAGCACACCTATGACTAATGACCATCACATCTATCTGGCGAGGATTCATCTCCATCAAAGTTGGCCTCTTGGTATCCAGAAAATAAGGATCAATATGCCCATGCTGAATCACTTCTATTGAGGCCAACCCTCCTCCGCCATGTTGGTAACTAATCTCGCACCAACCCAGGGATCTTGTAAAGTAACTAAGTACAACACCTGTCAAAAAAAGCTTTCTGTGAATCCTTATAAATAATATCAACAGGTCCGTTGGCAACTAAGTGAGCCTCCTGAAAGAAATCTAACCAGGTTGGGCTTAATAGTTCAGGTGGAATTCTTCATCAGATCCTGACCGCTGTGCACTTTCTACTCTTGCTTCGGATGAATGGGATCCTACATTAAAGAAATAAATGAAATTAAACTTTCAGAATTATTCCAAGATGGGAAAAATCCTGGCATCAATCAAAGCGGCTGCTGAAACTGCAGCAAGAAGCATAGCCGTTGGAATGTGACAGGAGAAACAAATCACGTGGCATACGGGGCTGGTTTAGCACAGGGCTAAAGAGCTGGCTTTTAAAGCAGACCAAGGCAGGCCAGCAGCACGGTTCAATTCCCGTGCCAGCTTCCCCGAATAGGCGCCGAATGTGGTGACTAGGGGCTTTTCACAGTAACTTCATTTGTGACAATAAGCGATTTTCATTTCATTTTTTCATTTTTCATTTATCGAACGCAAATTGGTCAATAAATACTGCAGGTGAAGACATTTACAACCCTCTGTGACAGCATAAAACAAACACCGGTATCTCGTCAGCAATTTTGAGCATTTCCTCAGCCTATTCTAGCTCCCAGCTCTGCGAGGGAGCTATTATTGCCAGGTAACAAGTAACTGCTTCATAAAAATTAATTTTGTGCTAAGGACAACACACAGCAGGCTTCGGTTCCAGGCATGTAAATATCTGCGGAAAGCCTGTAATGCTTGATTTATTCAGCTCCACTTGTATATATATCTGCAATTACTTAAAATAATTATACCATTAATTATGCAAACAATCTCGAAAGTAAAATATTAGCTCTTTGAAACAAGGAGCTATGAATTATAAAACAAGATAATACTGCTCCTTGAAACCCCACCTCAGCACTCGCAGAGTCAGGACTCTGGATTTGTACATGGCATTTCCAAAGACTTAATTACCTGCAAACACTCTCATTCAAAGTATCATCTTGCTTCATTGACTTTGTCTGTCTGTGTTTGTGTAATATACCTCTTCACTCACCTGATGAAGGAGCGACGCTCCGAAAGCCATTGATTCCAAATAAACCTGTTGGACTTTAACCTAGTGCTGTAAGACTTCTTACTGTGCCCACCCCAGTCCAACGGTGGCATCTCCACATCATCATTTCCAAAGATGGATTGAGTTCAGGAATTGTATAGGGTGAAATGGAGCGCCTGATGACTTTCAGATAGAAATGGTGATAAGATTGGAAAGCAAGTAGCCGCAAATTGCACTGTCACTTAGGAGCAATCAACCTGCCTACACTGTCTGACAAAAGAATTGTGAAAGATAAGGTTACGGAAGTTCAAATCCTTGAGTGAAAGATCTAAAAAAAAATCATTGTTATATATGAGCACGTCGTAATGTACAGAACCGAGAAAATTTGATGGAGAGTTTTCCTTCTGATTCCCATTGTAACATCAAGGAGTCATGGTAAAATTGAAGTCAATCAAAGTTGTCTTGATGTCAGGACAGTCACTCTCGCTTCACCTCTGAACTCAGCTCCTTTGGCTAAGGCTGTAATGAGGTCTTGAGTTAAAGGGTCATAGACATAGACATAGAATTTACAGTGCAGAAGGAGGCCATTCGGCCCATCGAGTCTGCACCGGCTCTTGGAAAGAGCACCCTACCGAAGGTCCAAACCTCCACCCTATCCCCATAACCCAGTAACCCCACCTAATCCCCATAACCCAGTAACCCCACCCTACGGGCAATTTTGGACACTATGGGCAATTTAGCATGGCCAATCCACCTAACCCGCACATCTTTGGACTGTGGGAGGAAACCGGAGAACCCGGAGGAAACCCACGCACACACAGGGAGAACGTGCAAACTCCGCACAGACAGTGACCCAAGCCGGAATCGAACCTGGGACCCTGGAGCTGTGAAGCAATTGTGCTAACCACCACCTAGCAGAACCCAAACTGAGCTTTAGTGAGCATGTTATTGGAGAATAAGCGTCCTTGATAATAGTCGATGACCCTTCCAATTCTTTGTTGACGATTGAGAATAGACAGTGGGCAGCACGGTAGCATAGTGGTTAGCACAGTTGCTTCACAGCTCCAGGGTCCCAGGTTCGATTCCCGGCTTGGGTCACTGTCTGTTCAGTGTCTGCACGTTCTCCCCGTGTATGCATGGGTTTCCTCCGGGTGCTCCGGTTTCCTCCCATATTCCAAAGATGTGCAGGTTAGGTGGATCGGCCAGGCTAAATTGCCCTTAGTGTCCAATAAAGGTTAAGTGGGGGTTACTGGGTTACAGGGATAGGGTAGATACGCGGGCTTGAGTAGGGTGCTCTTTGTAAGGGCCGGTGCTGACTCGATGGGCCGAATGGCCTCCTTCTGCACTGTAAATTCTATGAATCTATGAATGGTTGTTGATTAGATTGGATTTATCCAGCTTTTGTTGGCAGTTTTCCATTTTGTTCGGCGAATGCTGCACTGGAACACCTTTGCTACGGGTGAAGCATGTTCTAGAGTACCAGTCTTCAGCACTACAGCAGCAATGTTGGCAGGTCGCACAAGCTTTACTATGCCCACTGCACTTGGCCATTTCTTGAGTTCACATGGAGTCAATTGAATTGGCTGGAGACAGACATTTTGTGATGGTGGGGACCTCAGGAGGAGGCCAAGATGTATCATTCACAAGGCACTCTGGCTGAAAATGGTTGCAAACATTTCTGCCTTGTCTTTTGCATTCATGTGCTGAGCTCCAGTATCATTGAGGATGGAGATATTTGTGGAACTTCCGCCTCCAGTTAGTTGTTTAATTGTTCTCCACCATTCACAACTGGATGTGCAGGACTGCAGAGTTTTGATCTGATCCTTTGGTTGCGGGATCACTGAGCTCTATTTGTCATTGATGTATTCCTATCTTGTGGCTTCAAGAGCTTGGCACCTCATAGATGCCCAGTTTTGAGCTACTTGATCTGTTCTGTTTCTATCTCATTTAGAATGAAGGCAATGCCACACAACACAATGGAAGGTACCCTCAGTGTGAAGTTGGACTTCATCTCCACAAGGACGCTGCAGTGTACACTCCTACTAATACTGTAATGGGACAGGTAGATTGGAGATACCCTTGTGTTGGTTCATAAATCATCTGCTGTAAACTCAGTCTGTCAGTTTTGTCCTTCAGGAGTCAAACTGGTGCGATTGAGCCACTTTTCGTGATGGACATTAAACCCCCCCCCACCCCAGAGTATATTCTGTGCCATCCTCAGTGCTTCTTAAAAGTGATATTCAACATGGAGGAGTAGTCCAGCTAAAATGAAATGAAAATGAAAATGAAATGAAATGAAAATCGCTTATTGTCACAAGTAGGCTTCAAACTAAGTTACTGTGAAAAGCCCCTAGTCGCCACATACCGGCGCCTGTTCGGGGAGGCTGGTACGGGAATTGAACCGTGCTGCTGGCCTGCCTTGGTCTGCTTTCAAAGCCAGCGATTTAGCCCTGAGGGCAGTAGGCTGTAATGAACAGACAGTTTCCTTGCCCATGTTTTACTTGATGCCATGAGACTACTCAGGCTTCAGCGCCAATGTTGAGGTTTTCCAGGATTGCTCCCACCTGACTGTGCCTCCATCTGTCTGGAGTCTGTCCTGCTGGTCGAACAGGACATACCCAGGGATGATGATGAGACATTGATTTGAGACATTGGCTGTAAGATGTGATTCTTACAGTACGGCTATGCCTTGCTGTTGCTTAACTAGTCTATGGGACAGCTTTCCCAATTTGGCACACGCCCCCAAATGGTAGTACAGAGGACTTTGCAGTGTTGGCCGGGCTGTGTGTGGATCGGTACCTGTAGCTCATCCATTTTTATTTCTCAGGAAAAATATTTCTCACAATTTTCAATGCAAATGACTGGTTTGCTGGGCCATTTCAGGAAGCATTTAAGAGTCAATCGCATTGCTGTGGGTCTGGAGTCACATGTAGGCCAGACTTGGTAAAGGATGATAGATTACCTTCTCTGAAGAACATTACTGAAGAAGCTACGCTCTCACAAATATTTTATAGCTTCATGAACACCACTACTGATTTTTTTCTTTAATTCTGGATTTATTTAATTCACTGAATTTAAATTCCTTCACTACCAAGGTAGGATTTGAACTCAAGCCCAGTTTGTAGGCCTCTGGATCACTAATCTCGTCACATAACTATGTCATCTTTCCTAATCTCAGTTCCAGCCAATGAAATCCATCTCCTGGTATCTATTGGGGTGCACCCATTTACCTTGAGTTTGGGAGATGGAAACCCATCCCAGGTTGTTTCTCTCCTCATCTTTCTCAAGTGGTCCCTGCTGAAAATCTGAACATGTGTCCTAGATGAGGAGAGATGCGAGTTTGGTACTGGCCTCCCCGAACAGGTGCCGGAATGTGGCGACTAGGGGCTTTTCACAGTAACTTCATTGAAGCCTACTCGTGACAATAGGTGATTATTATTATTAATGCACTCAGTTGCTAAGTATTTTGCTGACATTTGGCAGAACCTTATGGGTTTGAGGAGATGGGTCTGAAGGTAGGGCAGGCAGCCATTGGGTGGGATGGCATGAGGCCCCTTCTTTGGCTGATCTTGTCAGAGGCCAGGTCGAAGCATCAAAGGGAATGGACAATTAGCAGCAGCGGGTAAACAATCTGCACATTTAAGTGCCCAATTGTGGGAAGATTGGGGAGACCACCAAGATCTTCCTGGCAGCAGATTTACTAACCCCCCCCACCAACCCCAGGCCAAAGCAGAGACGTGGTTTGTGGGTGACTGACTGAGAAGCCCAGAAGGTTTCCTACACTTTTAACCTCCAGCAGAGCACTCAAGATGAACTAGTACAGCTGCAGCTACAGGCCATCCTGTGGAGGGGTTCCCCATACCCTTCATGGTGATCGTTTGGCAATTTACCTAAGCAACGTTGCCGCCTCATCAGAAGGCACCTCAATATGAAGGCACCCTCACAGTGCCCATCCTCCAGCAGCAGCACCCAATTCTGACAGTGGAACTGCTGTCCTCCCCTCAGGAACGTGCCCACCATCCTTAATTGGATCGCGGACAGGGCACTGTCTGCTTCGGGGAACATGAGTAGGCGCGCACGTTTGAGGTTGGTACTTGCAAATGGTCCTGACCGGCAATTATTTTTGAAGATGTTAAGATTCTGTCCATTCCCTGGCTGTTTGACTGAAGCAATAAACAGACTGGTGCCTGAAAAGTCAAACTGAAATAAAAGTGACAACTTCATGAGAGGACGGGAGAAAAGAGAAGCTTACGGCAGAAAGATTTAGCAAACTGGTTATTTATATATCAAGATTTTAGAACCTCTGATCGAAAAATTGGGAAACTACTAGGCTGAGGGCAGGACTAAATATAATGCATCAGGGTCCTTTGTAAAGATAACTACATCAGACAGTTTTAGACAGTAAATGTGATAGATTTGTTCTTATACTGCCAGATGCTTGTATGCCATCTCGCATCACACTTGAATCTGAACAGGGACTACCTAATTAAGGACCATGGCAGGCTTTATAAGTAATAAATTTACAATAATAGTATTTATAAAAAACTCTATGCTGAGTTATAAAAACTCTCTGGGAATATGCTGTATTCCATTTTAGGATGTCAGCCTTGCAATTCTTGCTTTACAAACTGAATACCTCTCAGTATTGAGACATAGAAGAATGCCATCAATCTCAACAGCAGCCGAACATCTGCACTAAACAGAGAGGCTCTGATTTAATAACCCTGAAATGTAATATTTTTTCTGTAATTAAGTCATTAATTAAAGGTTACATTTTAAGGACCTGGCGAGATGCAAAACTTCCAACAAAAAAAATCATAAATCCCCCCTTGCATATTCAATGATTAACACATTTTTAAAATTCATTTATGGGATGTGGTGAGGCCAGCATTTATTGCCCATCCCGAGTTGCCCTTCAGAGAGTGGTGGCGAGCTGCCTTCTTGAACCACTGCAGTCCATGTGGTGTAGATACACCCACCCACTGTGCTAATCAGGAAGGAGTTCCAGGATTTTGACCCACCAACAATGAAGGAATGGGGATATATTTCTAAGTCACTTGAAGTGACTTGGAGAGGAACGTCCTGGTGGTGCTGTTCCCAGGTATCTGCTTCTCTTGTCCTTCCAGATGTTGGCGGTCGTGGGTTTGGAAGGTATTGTCTGAGGAACCTTGGCGTGTTATTGCAGCGAACGTTAGAATGCGATTAATGAAGAGCGACTTCTGAAGGACAATTTTCCTCATGACAACATATTGGAAGGGTTCATAGCGAGGACAGGGGGCCTGGAGACTTACTCATCAGGTCTCTGCTCAGATGACGTTGCCATGGGATTTCTAAGGCTCTCTCAGTGGGAGCAGACTTGGATCAGGGGAAGCAGGAGGGGTGATTTCCAACCTGCCCATGTCAAATTCCTGTGTGTTTCTCCTCAGCATGCCCAAAGGCAGGGCACCCAAAATGCTAGCAATAGACTTCAGGCCATGACACTACTAAAATCAGAAGGGCAGTCGAGGAGGAAGTAGAAAAGGGGTGCCACAGAAGACGGGTTATTTTAACCTTTCTCCAAGTAAGACCTTCAGGCCTTGGGTTGCTTCTGACAGCAAGTGCCTGTCAGGGGAAGACCTATGCTGTGCGTGCCAAATTCAGGGGTCCCACACCTTTCTAACCCCCTCAGCATCGGTAGAGAAAAGAGAGATCACTGAATTTTACAGTACAGAGGATGCCATTTAACCTATCATGTCTGTGCTGGCTTTCTGAAAGAGCATTGCACCTAGTACCGCTGCCCTGCCTTCTCTCTGTAAACCTACACATTCTTCCTTTTCAAATAATATTCCAATCCCCTCTTGAATACCTCGGTTGACCCTGCCTTCACCACACTCTCAGATGGTGCATTCCAGGTCCTAACCACTCGAGGTTTATCCGTATATCTCCCTCACCTCTTTACAGTGGGAACAGTTGTTAACACTAAGGGCATTCAAATGGTCATTGGATAGACATATGGACGATAAGGGAATAGTGTAGTTGGGCTTTAGAGTGGTTTCACAGGTCGACGCAACATCGAGGGCCGAAGGGCCTGTACTGCACTGTAATGTTCTATTTTTCTATCTGCTCTGTCCAGGCACTTCATGAGTTTGAATTCCTCCATCAAACCTTCTCCCAACCCCTTTTCCGAGGAGAATAGTCCCAACTTCCCCAAACTATTTACCTTCCAGAAAATCAGCTCTCTAAATCTTGAATGGTGAAATGACAGCACCATGAAAAATAAACATGTCTATTTTGAGAATTTGATGATTTTGTTTGCAATAAAAATAATTATTTTGTTTTCAAAATACAGACATGATCACGTTTCAGCAAAATTTCAATGGTTGCTGCCCACAAATATAAGCAATTGTGCCTGGGTAGATTAAAATTTCACTTGCTGATTCCTTCAAAGTCACATATATTGCCATTCACTTGTAAATTTGCGCAGGTTGTAGTTGAACTTGACTTTTCCTTTCGGTTCAGTGTGGGACTGACAGCGGTGACATTTACAGCTTTGTTGCTTCCCTCCTATTACACACTTGTATACAAACTACTTCAATATATCTCAAAAGGCTGGGAGTTAAACTGTGCAGATTTGATTTCTGCCATTGTTACGATTAATCAACGTTTGTTCCCAGCGTAGACTACAGACATCACAAAACTGCGACTAGCAGGCCATGTTGTAACATGAAAAGTTTGTGGTTCATTTGTGTGAACATGTCACCATTTCAATCTGCTCAGCAAAAAGGGCAGCTTGCCATACTGAATACAACAAGGATGGCTCAGAAAGGAAAATTCACAATGCTCTTTGCACACCGCAGCAGTATCTATCTTTTATAAAGCATTTTCTATCGTCAAGTATATTAAAGTGATCTCAATATTTTATTGAAATAAAATGCTGTGGGATGCTAGATGTCGAAAACATTGTTCAGAAATGTTCGCGCTGGGCACAATTCAACGGGAAAACAAATCTATGTGCATCTTGATGTACCATGAATGACGACAGACGAGAGTCGGAAGAGTAAACTGTGGCTTTAAACAGCTAAAAGACACCTGCTGGCAGCCGGTCCCAGAATGAGAGCAGGGCTGGAGGTTAGCTACCTTTCTACTTGAGCCCGAGGGGCGGGGCCAGCAGGGACAAACCCAGACATGTAAGAAACAGTAAGAACAGTAAGTACCATAAGTAAGAACAGTCCAAAGATGTGCAGGTTAGGAGGATTGGTCATGATAAATTGCCCTTAGTGTCCAAAATTGCCCATAGTGTTGGGTGGAGTTACTGGGTTATGGGGATAAGGTGTAGAGGTGTTGACCTTGGGTAGGGTGCTCTTTCCAAGAGCCGGTGCAGACTCGATGGACCGAATGTCCTCCTTCTGCACTGTAAATTCTATGAAATAAGTATGTACAATATAATACAGTGGTTCACCACATTCACCCCCTGTTAAAAAAAGAGTCCGGCGGGGGTGAAGTTTACGGGTTGAATTAGAGATCGAGTCTGTCGGGGGCTCTAACCTTCCGCTGTGATCGCCTCAGTCCTGGCTGTGGTGAGGACACTGGTGGCGGATGAAGTGTTGAGACCTGCGTATCCAGGACTGTGTCATCTTCAGGATTCGTAGCAATGGAGGGAGACGGTGTAGAGTCATGAGTAGCAACAGAGGGAGACAGTGTAGAGTCGGGGGTAGTGGTGATGGTCGCTGGGCAACCTGCGGGTGCCAAGTCCCGAAGGGAGACTGTGTCCTCCTGCCTGTCAAGGTGTGCCACGTAGGCATATTGGGGGTTAACAAGGAGGAGAAGGACCCGTTCGACCAGGGGATCTGACTTGTGACTCCTCGCATGCTTCCGGAGGAGGACGGGCCCTGGAACCGTCAGCCAGGATGGGAGCGAGACCCCTGAGGTGGACTTCCTGGGGAAGACAAACATCCTCTCATGAGGGGTCACATTGGTGGCGGTACACAGGAGCGACCGGGTGGAGTGGAGCGCATCGGGAAGGACCTCCTGCCAGCAGGAGACAGGGAGACTTCTAAACCTTAGGAAATGGACGACGACCAGTAGAACTGGTCGCAACTCCAGAATTTAAGAATTGTGGGAGTGCTGGAAGCTATGGAGGGGAGGAACCCACGGCCGTGCAGGGCCTTGATGACTGTGTCAGAGGTCATGTCAGGGCACGGGACGGCGAAAGAGAAACTTGAGTACTCATCAATGATGTTGAGAAAGTATACATTATGGTCAGTGGAGGGGAGGGGCCCTTGAAATCGATGCTGAGGCGCTCAAAGGGGCTGGAGGCCTTTACCAGGTGTGCTCTATCCGGCCGATAGAAGTGCGGTTTGCACTCCGCGCAGACCTGGCAGTCCCTGGTCATGGTCCGACCTCCTCGATGAAGTAAGGGCAGGTTGCGGGCCTTGATAAAATGGAAAAAACGGGACAGAGGTCATTGTGGAGGGCCCGAAGTCGGTCTATTTGTGCGCTGGCACATGTACCGAGGGATAGGGCATCTGGGGGCTCATTGAGCTTCCCAGGTCGATACAAGATATCATAGCTGTGGGTGGAGAGTTCAATCCTCCACCTTAGGATCTTGTCATTCTTGATCTTGCCCCGCTGCGTATTGTTAAACATGAAGGCAACCGAACATTGGTCAATGAGGAGAGTGAATCACCTGCCGGCCAGGTAATGCTTCCAATGTCGCACAGCTTCCACAATGGCCTGGGCTTCCTTTTCGACGGGGGAGTGTCGAATTTCGGAGCCCTGGAGGGTACGGGAGAAGGAAGCCATGGGCCTGCCCGCCTGGTTGAGGGTAGCGGCCAGAGCAAAGTCAGACGCATCGCTCTCCACCTGGAACGGGATGGACTCATCTACTGCGTGCATTGTGGCTTTGACAATATCTGTTTTGATGCGGTTGAAGGCCAGCCGCGACTCAGCCGTCAGGGGAAAAATGGTGGATTTAATGAGCGGGCGGGCCTTGTCCGCATAATTGGGGACCCAATATGAAAATTAATAAGAAAGGTACCCCAGGCATCTCTTCAGGGCCTCGGGGCAGTGGGGGAGTGGAAGTTCCAGGAGGGGGCGCATGCGGTCGGGATCGGGCCCTAGGACTCCGTTTTCCACAACGTAGCCAAGGATGGCTAGGCGGGTTGTGCGGAAAACGCATTTCTCCTTATTTTATGTAAGGTTAAGGAGCTTGGCGGTGTGGAGGAAATGTTGTAGGTTAGCGTCATGGTCCTGCTGGTCATGGCCACAGATGGTGACATTATCCAGATACAGGAACGTGGCCCGCAGCCCGTACTGGTCAACCATTCGGTCCATCTCCCGTTGGAAGACCGAGACTCCATTGGTGACGCCGAAGGGGACCCTGAGGAAGTGGTAGAGGCGGCCATCTGCCTCGAAGGCAGTGTATTGGCGGTCCTCCGGGCGGATAGGGAGCTGGTGGTACGCGGACTTCAAGTCAATAGTGGAGAAACTCGGTACTGCGCAAATCGATTGACCATGTCAGATATGCGGGGGAGAGGGTACGCATCAAGCTGCGTGTACCAGTTGATGGTCTGACTGTAGTCGATGACCATCCGGTGCTTCTCCCCAGTTTTGACGACCACCACTTGGGCTTTCCAGGGGCTAATACTGGCCTCTATGATCCCTTCTCGCAGGAGTCGCTGGACCTCTGACTTGATAAAGGCCTTGCCCGAGCACTGTATCGTCTGCTCCTAGTGGCGACGAGCTTACAGTCCGGGGTGAGGTTAGCAAAGAGCGGGGGTGGGGCGACCTTCAGGGTCGAGAGGCTACAGGCGGTGAGAGGGGGCAGGGGTCCTTGAACTCCAAGGTAAGACTTTTGAGGCGGCATTGGAAATCTAGACTTAGTAGTAGGGCAGCGCAGAGTTGGGGGAGGATGTAGAGCTTGGCATTTTTGTACTCAACGCCCCGTACTGTAAGGGTTGCGACACAGTGCCCACGGACATCCACAGAATGTGATTCGGAAGCCAGGGAGATTTTCTGGGTCGCGGGTAAAGTTGGGAGGGAGCAGCGCCGTACCGTATCTGGGTGAATGGAACTCTCCGTGCTCCCGGAGTCAAAGGGGCCGGTCGTCTCGTGGCCGTTGATCCGGAAGGCCATCATGGATTTAGTGAGGTGATGAGGTCGAGATTGGTCAAGGGTGATGGAGGCGAGCTTCGGAAGGTGGGTGGGCTGATCGAGGGTAGAAGAGGCCAGCGTACGATCTGGTGAGCAGGGGTTCCGGGAGGCGGCGGGGTGATTCCAAGATGGCGGTCCCCAATGGTTGCACGTGGTGGGTGGCGTTGAAGATGGCGGACACCACGGGTCGCACGTGGCGGGTGGCATCGAAGATGGTGGCCAAGATGGCGGCTCGCACGTGGCGGGTGGCGTCGAAGATGGCGGCCCCCACGGGTTGCACGTGGCGGATGATGTGGAAGATGGGGGCGGTCCCCGCGGGCTACACGCAGCATTGCTGGGTTTAGAAACAGGGTCGGCCTGGCAGACTTTAGAAAAGTGGCCCTTCTTTCCGCACCCATTGCAGATCGCGCTCCTCGCTGGGCAGCGTTGTCTGGCGTGCTTACCCTGGCCACAGAAGTAACATTTCGGGCCTCCGGAGGTGGCGGGTCGCTGCGCAGCGCAGGCTTGCGGTGCCCCTGGGCCGGGTGATGGCGGCGCCCACGACGTCCACGAGGGTGCCGCGTGGTCGGAGGTGTAGGCATCCATGTTATGGAAGGCCACTTCCAACGAGTCCGAAAGTTGTACTGTGTCTTGGAGGTCGAGTGTACCCCCTTCTAGTAGGCGCTGGTGGATGTAATTAGATCTTATGCCTGCGACATAGGCCCAGATCAGCAATCCGGTGTGCTTGGCAGCTGATACCGCCTTACAACTGCAGTTCTGGCCGAGCACCCACAAGGCGCGCAGAAATTCAGCTTGCGATTCTCCGGGGCGCTGTCGCCTCGTGGCAAGGAGATGCCTAGCGTACACCTCGTTGATTTTCTTAACATACTGCCCCTTCAACAGCGTTATCGCATCCTCGTACGAGGTAGCGTCTCTGATAAGA
The DNA here is from genome assembly GCF_047496885.1 of Scyliorhinus torazame. Taxonomy (NCBI): domain Eukaryota; kingdom Metazoa; phylum Chordata; class Chondrichthyes; order Carcharhiniformes; family Scyliorhinidae; genus Scyliorhinus; species Scyliorhinus torazame. Next base: position 63,057,812 of record NC_092707.1, read on the forward strand.
AGGAAAACTTGCGGGCTCACCCGCGAGTTGAGGACTCGCAGCTTGTGGGTCTCAGCGACGGCGGCGGTGGAGGAATCAATGTAAGATTCAAAGCAGCTTAACCAGTGTTCAAACGTGGCAGTGGGGTCGGCTGCTTGGGGGTCCAGCTCCAGGCGATCAGGCTTGAGTGATGGATCCATCTTAAAACTTTAGCTGATTAAATTGATGTACCATCAATGACGACAGACGAGAGTCGGAAGAGTAAACTGTTGCTTTTATCAGCTAAAAGACACCTGCTGGCAGCCGGTCCCAGAATGAGGGCAGGGCTGGAGGTTAGCTACCTTTATATTTGAGCCCAAGGGGTGGAGACAGCAGGGTCAAACCCAGACATGTAAGAAACAGTAAGAACAGTAAGTACCATAAGTAAGAACAGTATGTACAATATAATAGTGGTTCGCAACACGTCTGAAGCATCGCAAAACACCCCGTTCTTCAACAGCACTCGCCGTTTATTTTGGCCTCGCCGAGTATCTCTCGGCTGAGGCCGCACTGGAGTCATTTCCTAAGCCTCCACGCAGATTGGTACACTTTCAGCTACCCACCCCCTCCCATTCTCAACACCACTCCCCCAACCACAGTGAGGTCCCCGTGAATACCCCCTCACCCCCCCCCCCAACTTGGTAAGGCCACCCCCACCCCCAACTTGGTAAGGACACCCCCCTCCCCCACTTGGTAAGGCCCCCCCCGGGCCCAATCCTTGGCAGTGCCAACCTGGCACTGGGAACTCAGGCACTGCCAGTCTGGCACCTTGGCCGTGCCCCCTGCCAGCCTGGCAGTGCCACCCTGCCCCCTGGCACAGCCAAGGTGGCACCGCTAGGGTGTCAGGCAGGCAGTTCCAAGGTGCCCAGGTGCAGAGGGAGTGCCAGGGTGCCCACCCTGCCCTGCACCCGAGGGTCCATTATGACTGGTACACATTTGTGGAAAGGAAAATGGCACCCTGGCGAGGACTCCTGGCGGTTGGTCCTGGGCGCTGGGAGACTCTCACAAACGCATATTTAAATGAGTTTATTTAAATATGCTGATCCAGACCATGCCCAGTGAGGGCGGGATCCAGATTGCAACGTCGCATGAGATTCTGTCGAACATCGCATATCCGCAAAAGGCTGGCCTCGTCCCGACACCAAGCCGGGCGTGACGAGGTTGTTAAATCGCGCCCGCTGTTTCTCTCTCTACAGATGCTACCTGATCTGCTGTGAATTCTCAGCATTTTATGTTCTTTTTAAAAAAATTTAGAGTACCCAATTATTTTTTTTTCCAATTAAGGGGCAATTTAGTGTGGCCAATCCACCTAACCTGCACATCTTTGGGTTGTGGCGGTGAAACCCACGCAGACACCAGGAGAACGTACAAACGCCACACGGACAGTAACCCAGGGCCGGAATTCGAACCCGGGTGCTCACTGCCGTGAGGCAGCAGTGCTAACCCCTGCACCGCATGCCGCCCCTAGCATTTTCAGTTCCAATCTCAAAATGCAAATGTTACTGAGCCTATAGGTAACAGCATAATGTAGTCATGAGAAACTGATTTGACATTCAGGTTTCAGGTTCGGGTGGTCTATTTCTGCTATCCAAACAGTTAAAAATTGGCATCGATTTTGAGAATTCACAAGGCAGGATTATGCGACGGGCCTACACTTACTGGGAGCCAGACCAGAGGAACTGTGTTCCCAGGGGCAACCAACCTCCCTGTAAAGGCTCCAATGGCTCCCAACCTACCATGGAGAGGCTACCTCCCAGGAGCTGGCAGCTTCAACACATGGCAGGGGAGGACTTTGGCATTGGAAAAATAGCAGTGCTCACCTGCTCCTCCCAAACAAAAATCACCCCTAATTGGGACCTTAATTATTTAAATTGGCTGCCCACATCTGTTCAGCAGGGTGATGATCCTCATCTCTGGGAAAGGATTCCGACAGCAGGAATACATTGGGGAGCAGTACTGACCAGGTTTCCCACTATTTTTCTGTTCCCACTACGCCCAAGCCTGCCCCAGGACCAGGGAATTCCAGCTCTTAATATCCTTCCTGTATATAACTCGATTTTTACATGAGTAGATAAGACTACATTTTTAGGTCAAAATTTTAGATCGACTTCTATGCAAGTAGTAGGTTCGAGGAGTTGAAATCCACCCTCTCCCTATCGCAGAGTTGCAGGTTGGAAATTGTTTCCACCAAGCCCATCCGCAAAAGTAGTGCAAAAGCAGTCAGCAGTACTTTTATTCCAAATTTTTGTTTGCAAACAATAACCTTAATGGAGCAGACATTTGTTTATAAATTCATCAAATCTATCAAATTGAAAACAAATAGTAGGGAAGATGCTGGAATCTATCATCAAGGAAGAAATAGCGAGGCATCTGGATGGAAATTGTCCCATTGGGCAGATGCAGCATGGGTTCATAAAGGGCAGGTCGTGCCTAACTAATTTAGTGGAATTCTTTGAGGACATTGCCAGCGCGGTAGATAATGGGGAGCCAATGGATGTGGTATATCTGGATTTCCAGAAAGCTTTTGACAAGGTGCCATACAAAAGGTTGCTGCATAAGATAAAGATGCATGGCATTAAGGGTGAAGTAGTAGTATGGATAGAGGTTTGGTTAATTAATAGAAGGCAAAGAGTGGGGATTAATGGGTGTTTCTCTGGTTGGCAATCAGTCGCTAGTGGTGTCCCTCAGGGATCAGTGTTGGGCCCACAATTGTTCACAATTTACATAGATGATTTGGAGTTGGGGACCAAGTGCAATGTGTCCAAGTTTGCAGACGACACTAAGATGAGTGGTAAAGCAAAAAGTGCAGAGGATACCGGAAATCTGTAGAGGGATTTGGATAGGTTAAGTGAATGGGCTAGGGTCTGGCAGATGGAATACAATGTTGACAAATGTGAGATTATCCATTTGGTAGTAATAACAGCAAAAGGGATTATTATTTAAATGATAAAATATTAAACATGCTGCTGTACAGAGAGACCTGGGTGCGCTAGTGCATGAGTCGCAAAAAGTTGGTTTACAGTTGCAACAGGTGATTAAGAAGGCAAATGGAGTTTTGTCCTTCATTGCTAGAGGGATGGAGTTTAAGACGAGGGAGGTTATGCTGCAATTGTATAAGGTGTCCTCATCTTCAGAATCAAATAAACTGTCCCAATCTGCTTCTTGAATGGCATCATCATGTGGACGATCAGTATCTTCTTCATCAGCAATCTTGTTGTCATCAGCCATAGAATTCCACAATTCTGTGCCATCAACTGCATTTTCTTGAATGACTTAATGACAGTCTCCATTTTGATTTCATCCCAGGCCTGGACAACTCATTCACACAGGGTTGCTAATGTTGGAGCCCTTCTGCTACCCCATTTGATGAATATCCAGTCATTCCACTTTTTTCTCATGGGCTATCCTTAAAGGACTTGTTGAGCGAGATGTTTTGATGGTTGAACAAGGCCGATTGGACCACCAGGAGTCGCTGCGATGTTACTATTTTGCGGTCTAACTTCAGCAACAACATCATCCACAAGGTGTGGTCTGAGATGAGGAGACATTTTTCTTTATGCAATCTTCTTGGTTGGAAACCCCAAACATTCCTCAGCCATAATTTCAAGTCACCTTCGTCCATCCATCCTTTATTGTGAAAGTGAATGATTACTCCTTTTGGGAATTGCTATTTTGGGATGATTTATCTCCTCAATATTTTTGCAATCTGCAATATCTGGTTTTCTTGCTTGCTGCAGGGTGAGGAATTGGATGGATCTCAAGAAAAGGATTGTAGGTATTTTCGATCCCGTCCTCTTTACCGGTGGGGGGTCCCGACAGAATCAAGTGTCCTTCAGGCTCTTAAGTGGCCACTGTCGGGATTTACCAGTGCTGTCGAAGTTAATGGACTTTTGGCTGGGTTGGCACGTCTGCCACAACGGGACTGGAAAGTTCAAGCCTGACAGGCCAATCTGGTGATTATCATTGGCAGCAACTTTGATTGCCAACCGTGGTCACATTGCTTGGCTTTCCTCTCTTTGTGTATTCATTCATCGGAATTTGCCTAAACTGTGTGGAGAGCATCCTCCAGTCTCTCACATTCTCTTCCGGTACCTTGAATTCTCTAGCTGCTGTATAATTACTTGTCTGCTCTGCAATCCCGACAACTTTAAGTTTAAACTGGTCTGTGTGTCCACTGTACCTTCATGCTACACTGTATGTTATATGTATGTTATATGTTCTATGTTCTATCCCACCACATTTCCATATTAGAGGGTAGGATTGGATGGAATGCAGCATGGTTGTGGCTAAGGTTATTCACAATAATACCACTGGCCCAAGCGTAACAGTTTGGCTCTTGCCTTAAAAAGCATGTTGTCCTTTGAAGTAGTACGGCAGTTCATGACTCACCCAGTAACCATTGTACTGGATTTAGTGCAGCTCATTGTGGTGTAAAACATGGCGGCCAGGCCCAGTCAATCATGTGAGAGGCCCTTTGGGTGGTGGGAAAACCTTCCCTGATTAAGTAGGAGGGTGGATGGAGTTCATGTGGAATTCCCAGATGGCGACAGGGACATGCCAATTGAGCTCATTAATATGCCAAATGCCACATCATTCTTAAGCCCAGTGCAATACAATGGTGGCTCAGGGGTCAAATGGGAGTCGCAGAGCTCTCCTGTGCCCTCTGAAGGCTGCTTAGCAAACCCTATTGGGTTTGGGGGAATGGTTGCAATCAACCTGGGGTGAAAGCCACTCCATTGTCCTTGCCTCTCACCCCATCCCATGACACCCATCTTGAGGCCCCCGTCTCACCCTCACTCATCTTTGGCCTGGGCCTTTGGGGAGTGCACTGTGTCATGTGAGAGTACCTTTAAGAAATGGGTGTTTATAAATGGGTGCGTATATAAATATCTGTAGTGAGAGTACCTTTAAGAAATGGGTGTTTAACACTGCAGTGATGCCAGACAGTGGGTGAAGCTGGACTGTCTGTCAGCTTTTTACTTTTGTTTTAGGCTGTTTGCTGCAGGGTGTGTTTTAGTTTCGTTTTCAGTGTTCGAGCTGAAGCCAGACAGAGCAGGTGTACTGTTGATCTCTCTGCCATGAAAAGACTAACACTTGATCATTTGGTGAATTCAGAATTATAAATGTTCTTAGTAGTGAATGTAAACCTAATGTGCTTCTGTTAAAAGTTGTTTCTTTTGTCTTCTGGATGTTGTTTAGGAAGTTATTGTGGATTACTTAGTGTCGTATTCTTTGGGGGTTGTATTTGAATTGATGGTTGCTAAGATGTTCACTGTATGTTTTAAAAAGGTTAACTTGAGTTCATAGAATAAACATTGTTTTGTTTTTAAAAATACTTTTCTATTTCTGCTCTACCACACCTGTAGAGTGGGCCGTGTGCTCCCCATACCACAATCTATGAAAAGTTGTGGGTCAGGTGAACTCCATGATACACTTTGGAGTTCTCTAAACTCTGGCCCAGAACAACTGCCATCACTCCTGCTGGTGGCGATAATGAACTGCCGGCCTCAGATTGTTCCATGCTGGGTGGGCGGGATCTCTGCTCCTGGGAACCTCAATCGCGGGGAGGCCTGACAGTGCCCACTTAAGAGCCTGAAGGACACTTGATTCTGTCGGGACCCCCCCATGTAACCTATGGGGCTTCCCTGCCGCTCTCCCACCTCATCGGCCTGGTAAAATCCAGAACATTGTTTCTAGTTACCAGGGTGTAAAGATGCACTTTCCCAGACTTAAAAAGATATTTATTAATAAGTATTGTACAGCAACTGCCTGTCTGCAGCTAGCTCCCCAAAATGTCTCTGCCTAGGAGCCTCTCTTATCATGGGGTGATTCACCACACTGTATCACAGATTGGTCATCCAGGCCAGGTGACTCTTACTCGGCTGTGTTCCCCTTAAAAGGACAATCAACACACAGGGGCAAACTCTTCGCCTTAACAAAGCTCAGAATTCCAACACACCTCAGAGTAGCAGTTGGAAACTACCAGCAATGGACGGATGACTGAGTTATGTGCATTGCAATGTGATCAGTCAATCACAACATCAATGTGCTTTTAAAGCAGCAAAATACCACGAGGTGCTTCACAGAAGCATTATCAAACAAAAAGTGACACCAAATCACAAGGACATGTGGCCAAATGTTTGATCAAAGTGTTTGCATCTTCAGGGAGGAGTGAGAGGGAGAGAGATGAAGTGTATTAGAAAACCAATTCCAGAACTTAGGGCCTAGGCAGCTGAAAGCACGGCCACCAAAGGTAGAGAAATGGAAGTAGTGGATGTGCAATAGGCCAGAATTGGAGGGACGAGGTTACTAGATTGATTCCGGAGTTGAGGAGATTAGTTTATGAGGAGAGACTTAGTAGACTGGGACTATATTCATTGGAATTTAGAAGAATGAGAGGGGATCTTATAGAAACATGTAAAATTATGAAGGGAATAGATAGGCTAGAAGCAGGGAGGTTGTTTCCACTGACAGGTGAAACTAGAACTAGAGAGCTTAGCTTCAAAATAAGGGTGAGCAAATTTAGGACTGAGTTGAGGAGGAACCTCTTCAGCCAAAGGTTTGTGAATCTGTGATATTCCCTGTCAGTCAAGCAGTTGAGGCTGTCGTGTTATTCACCCTGGGGTAACATGGACAGCAACAGGATGCAGATGAACTGTAAAGCATACACCAAATATAGGCGTTGGTTCAATACGATTTATTGAACTTCTGTAACAATGCACACAGCTGGCTGTGGGTTGACACTCTACTACTCTAAGTGTACTAACTCTAACTTACTAGACCAGGCTAGCTCTGATCCACGTGCAGAAGGTGCTGACTGATATATACACCCTGACTGCCACTACAGTTGTCACCAGTGGAAAGAGGCAGAGTGCTGATGCCTCGTGTGTTTTATAGTTGGAAGCCCCCCTCTGGTGTTCTGTCTGGTGATTGGTTGTGTTCTGTCCTGTATGTTGATTGGCCTACCTGGTTGTCTGTCACTGCCTGTTTTTACCTCATGATGTGCATGGGTGCATATTATGACAGAGGCTGCCTCGTTAAATGTTTTTAAGGTAAAGGTAGACAGATTTTTGAACAGTAAAGGAATAAAAGGTTACAGTGAGCGGGCGGGTAAGTGGAGCTGAGTCCACAAAAAGATCAGCCATGATCTTACTAAATGGCGGAGCAGGCTTGAGGGGCCAGATGACCTACTGCGGCTCCTATTTCTTATGTTCTTATGAACACATCACTCTTGAAGGCTTTAAGGATGAGAGGCAGTTGTAGAGATAGAGAGGGGCGAGGACATGGAGGGATTTGAAAACAAATAACATATAATGGTGTTCACCATCCACCAACATCTGAAACATTGCTCCCCTCCTAGTGTGCTGAGTCCTTGCATCACATCATGGAGCAGCTGGACTTCCCACACAAAGCACCGTCTCAGACCCTACCCATACTAATCAAATCCTTGGATGTCACAAAATAAGCTTTACTCTCATCGAGGATCATTGTGGCTCTCAATTCAACTCGCGAAAACTGAGCAATCTGTTGACTGAAAAGCCCCACTGAGTGACAGACCCCCCTCCTCAGTAAAGTAATATCTTTGGGCCTCCACTTGCGGTCCTAAGAGTAACAATTTAATTGTCAAAATCAAGCTTTGACAAAGGGTCATCCAGGCTCGAAACGTTCGCTTGGTTCTCTCTCCACAAATGCTGTCAGACCTGGGTTGTCTAGCGTTTTCTGTTTTTATTCCAGATTCCACCATCCACAGTAATTTTCTTTTATCTTAGAATTTAATTGTCGATGTTTGCATTCTCATTTTGGACTGCTTATCCACCCAGCTCAACCTAAATAATCCCATTGGCCTTGACTTCCAATGTGCAAAGCAACAGGTCAACTACATAATTTTTAATCTCACTCATGTGGGATATTAATGTCAAATAGGAAATAGGTCGGTCTTTGCTTCAAACTTCTTGAAAAGTGACCTTTCTAATTACTCACTTGGATATATGTTTCTGGTTTTTATGGGAGGATGATTCAAAGAGAGGGGACGACTAAAGGATGACTGCCAAGGATTTGTAATTTGTGGCGCATCGGAGTCTGCCTCTCACCATTAGTAGTGGTTGTGAACTTAATTCAAACTCTTTTTATAAGTTGGAATCCGTCTTGAGAGGACATATAAAGAAAGAAAAAAATAGTTAGAGGCCGGGATTCTCCGTTGCGGGTCAGCCCGTTGCCGCTGCCAGTGAGGACGGAGAATTTGGCGCTCAGTCAAGTCTCCCATTCATTGCAGCGGGACCAGAGAATCACTTATATAGCACCTTTCATAACTTCAGGACCTTCCAGTGCACTTTACAGCCAACTAGGTATATTCACTTTTAAAATGTGAATAGCTCACGACGCTGAGGTCCCAGGTTCGATCTCGGCTCTGGGTCACTGCCCGTGTTTGCACATTCTCCCCGTTTTTGCGTGGGTTTCACCCCCACAACCCAGGGTAGGTGGATTGGCAATGCTAAATTGCCCCTTAATTGGAAAAAATTAATTGGATACTTTAAATTTAAAAAAAATAACAAAAACAATGTGAATAGTTAAACACAGAAATAAACAGTGGCTCATGTAGACTGATCTTTCAGATTTGCTGGTAAGAGAGGTGGTTTAATCCACGCTGGCGGGACAGGCATTCCAGCAGCGGGACTTCGGCCCATCCGGGTCGGAGAATCGCCGGGGGGGGGGGCCGCCAACCGGCGCGGCGCGATTGCCGCCCCCGCCGAATCTCCGGTGCTGGAGAATTCGGCAACCGGCGGGGGGGGGGGGGGGGATTCACGCCTGCCCCTGGCGATTCTCCGACCCTGCGGGGGGTCGGAGAATCCCGCCCATTGTCCTGGACATTGTTACAAACAAAAACCTGGATTTGATCCATACAGACCCAGAAACCGGCCTGAGCACAGGCCTACACACAGACCCGGACTCGGACCTACACACAGACCCGGACTTGGACCTACACACAGACCCAGACACTGACCCACACAGCAATTCAGGTCCTCAGCCACACACACTCCTGAACATGTGTACAAATGCAACCTGTGGGTTAAACTCTACGTTGGTCAAAGAGCTGAATCGTGATCCCACAAACCCAGATACCCACAGGCACGTCCTTGAAACATTTAGTAAGAAAGTATAGCTTGCCTTCATGCTCTCGTTAGAGCTTCACCTGATCATGACCAATAATGAAAAGTAAGGGTCATTTTCTCGGCATCCTTATTGATTACAAGCAGAACCTGTCTATTTAGTTAATTCAAAAGAATGAGAAGATGGATGAGTCCTTGACCAAACATTAAATTGTTTTTCAACGACCTGCAATAGAATTTTGCGCAGGCTTAAAGTCTGTTTGTTCATTTTCCGGTGGACACGAATCAAACACTAATGAAGTGATGTTCAGAACACCTGTGCTTGCTGAGCAAGCCCTGATGAGCGCCCCCTTCCCAACAAATATACCCCAACTCCCCCCCTCCCCCAGTCCTACCCCATCTCTGCCCACAAATACACTCCTGTTGTTACATTCCTCATTACATGGTCATTTTGACAGTTGCAGTGTTCAAGTATAGTGTGGTTGCTCAAGGTCTCACTGCATTAACCGGCAGAACATTTCTAATCATTTCAGATGAGTATTTTGCCAGCCCTGACCTCTTCCAGCGCAACAAGTTGAAAAGTATAATCATTTATGAATCATTTTCACTGAAAAAGATCTGCATGATAAAATGTAATTCAGAAGACAGGGGCAATATTTGGACCAAAACGCTCTTTAAATGTAATTAACTAATGGCTACTGCTCTCCACAAACCCACAAATACTGTAGTTCACAAAAGTGCTGCCATTGCCTAATGGCAAGCACTCTTTCCCAGGGTGGCGGTGTCAGTCACCAGGGGGCATAGGTTTAAGGTCCGTGGGGCAACGCTTAGAGGAGATGTGCGAGGCAAGTTTTTTTTACACAGAGGGTGATGAGTGCCTGAAACGCGCTGCCAGGGGAGGTTGTGGAAGCAGATACACTGACGGCATTCAAGCGGCATCTCACCAACACATGGATAGGATGGGCTTAGAGCGATACAGCACTAGGAAGTGCTGTGGGTTTTGGCCAAGGTTGGTATTATGACCAACTTGGAGAGCCAAAGGACCTGTTCCTGTGCTATCTTGTTCTTTGTTCTGGTGTAGTTTCTCTGGCGAATAGATTTGTTTTGCCACAAGTAAATCAGGGGGAATAAATTAACCAGCCCTGCATGCTCAGTTTTCCCTTTCAGAATTGAGCTCATGGAGAGTTACCCAGCTTCTCATTAAAAGGCACCTTCATCGTTGAGGTTGTGTGGAGGGAGGTGACAGAAAGGTTCAATTGATAGATGATATTCAGAGAATCTGGAAGCTAGATTTAGATCTTCAGATCCCGCCAACGGCGCTCCGCAGCCGGGGATTTCCCAGCAGCATGAGGTGGATTCAATGGGAAATTTTGACAGTGGCTGGACCAGAAGATCCCTCCATAGGCCAATGGCAGACCGCGTCCCGGGGCTGAGAAACACGCGCAGAAAGGCCAGAGAATCTCGCCCAATGTCATCTTTCCCTACACAACACTGATGGCAAGGTCAGCATGCCACAATGAGTTTTCTTTTAATTTGTCACACCTTGACTAAGGCCAACACGACAGCTCTTTTTTAACCTCACAAGCCAGTGCAGAGTAAACTCATGAATCCCATGTTCCTTGCACATTGCCAGGCTCAGCAGGAGCAAGGTTTGGGGAAATTAGGGGCGGGATTTTCCGGCCTCCCAGTCGCCCGTTTCACAGCGGCGGGAGTGGCTTACACTACATGCACTCGTGCTCCAAATTTCCAATATTTTCTATTTTGAAACACAAGATGATACATAATGAGGGATACCTGAATTTAAACCCAGGGAACGGAGGACAAGGTAAGTTAGAGGGATCCGAGGATGCGCAAGGTAGGGCAAGGTCTTTCTCAGACTGCCCCTGTGACAGGTAAATTCCCAGCTTGGCCCACCTGCCTCGGGAGAAAGTGCTCACCAATCTTCATTGCTGGGGGCTGTGTGCAGGTTGGAGTTGGGCCAGCCAAACCGGGAAGAAGTATGGAGGCTGCCACCGGGGTTGCCAGGTGCCGAGGTGGGCTGCTTCAAACGCCTGCCTCAGTGCTGTGGGACTTGGTCCCAGTGGGGAAAAAATCAAAGATCCTCCAGCCCTCAACCTTCACATCCCTTCACCTTCCAAGAATTTCCCATGTCCCATCTATGTCACCTCACCTCCCATGAACCCCATGTCCCCTCATGACCCCTATAGTAGGTTCTGTCCTTCCACCTATCCCTATGCCCACTCATAGCTCCATGTCAAGCTTTGCCCTTCCATGAAAGCTTTTAAAAAATATAATCCATTGATAGATTTCTCCGATGAACATAAAGTCTGGATGGCAAGCTAATAAAAGTGTGACTTATGCCTTTTGAAGTTTCAAAAACCACAAAGTACAAATCCTTGGAACCACTTATGTCAACAAACATTGTGAAATTGACCACAGAGATCAGTGCATTTGGACTGTTATCAAACATGTTTCCTTTGGGGAACTGGGGAATTTCCTCCCCAATGGTGCTGACCAGGTTGGTAGTGCCGGAGCAAGCTTCTGAAAGGAAGCAACCCGCACCCTTCAAAGTCGCTTTAAAAATTGCACAGCCCAGGAATGCGGTCAAGATTCCTGGACTTGGGATCCACCCGCCCTTTTTAAAGGGCTGCTGAGTCAATCCGACTTGGTGATAATCCAGGCCTTAAACTCACCAAACTGCTTCACATTGTTAGTAAGTTTGTAATATCACAATCATCTATCATATCACTACGAATCATGCAAACCACTGGGGAGCCAGAATAGATTCCAGATGCCTTATTGGACACTTCTCAACACCTCTGTGCTCTACTACCAAGTCAGTTTTCAATCTCGTTATTTTATTGTTAATCCCATGAATCATACTTAATCAAGAGCCTTACATGGAATAGGAACAATTCTTTCAGCAAATCACTTTATTCGAGCTGTGTTGGTTGTATGGGCACAAGATGTGCATCAAGCAAGAAAAGGCCTTTTCCTTTTGATCACTTTCATTTTCGAGCATGTCTCAAATAGCTGGGGTTGGTGGAAAGAAAATAATTTTCCAGAGAAACATTATACAGAGATAATTCACAGTTGCGTACGATGTTGTATATTTAGTCATTCTCGCTGAAACTGAATCCTTTATTCTGATGAAAATGATTTGGTAGAATTTTCTTGACTAGTTTATCAAAAGTTAAACAATGAGACTACCCTTACTGGGACCTGCATATTGGCAGAATCAAGTCCAGTAAACATCACCGCCTCGTCTCAGAGTTGGGAAACAACTATAAATAAAATAGCAGACAGAAGAATGGCCTAACTGGAATATTTTTGCAGCTGAATATCAGAAGGCTTAAACTCAAAAAATCGTCAGCATGTACGGTTGAAGATGCTGTGTTCAAATCACTTGTCAGTCATAATATTCCACAATTTCAAGCAAAGGCAAACAGTTCCAATGTAAAATCTCTTACCATAGCAAGAGGTACAATCTTTGTTATGTCCCTCTGACTGACATGCAGCTCTGACACAGCCTTGTCCAGGTCTACCTGTGAGGTCTTCCCAGGATATTCCACCTGCCACATGATTCGTCGAGTCACCGACAGACTGCTGAGGTTATCCATTTCAAAGTCCATTTGCAGAATCTCGTAAGAAGCGCCTTCAAATCTGTAAAGAAAATTGAACCGTTACAGCAGTTCAGGATGCAATTTCTGACGCAATTCTTTTACATTAGCAACTAATAACTGACTTCATACCTCAAGGAGTTGACTTCCTTTAGTGTTTCCAGGGACATAAGCAAAAGCCAAGAAACATTCTGCGGGATTCTCCGTCAGCAAGATTCTCCGCTTGGCCGGCAGCTCATCCAGGCCCAACGGCGTGGGATGGCCACAATGGGAAACCCCATTGGCCAGCTGCCGGAAGGGAGGATCCCGCTGCCAACGAGGGCGCGCCGCGCTGGAAAACGGGGCTGGCGGGATGGAGAACCCCACCCAACATGTTCTTTTTTTAAGATTTAGTTTATTCTATTGCATTAAATTAGTGGGGTGGGGGGTTCTCTCACACCCAGGAACGCACAAATACACGTGCCTGTGTCAAAGATACAATTCTTCACACTGGAACAAACCAATTTAATTTATAGCAAAGGAACAATGCTGCTAACTAAATCAAATAAACAACTGGCTTCCCCTGCCCTATTAACCTGATGTAAAAGAACATACAGTATGATTTGACGAAAAGCAAAGGAGTTTTCCCCAGTGTCCTGGTCGATAATTTTCCCCTCAACCAACATCACTAAAATGGATTATCCAGTCATGAAAACCTTGCTGTGCACAAATTTCCTGCTGTGTTTCCTACATTACAACAGTGAGACGTGCTTTATTAGCTGCAAAATGCTTTGGGATATCCTGAGGTAGCTCAGGTATCCTCAGGCCGCTATATAAATGCCAATTTTTAAATGCACAACCAGTTCAAACTGAAGGCAAAAACACTTCTGTTCCTTTAACTGATTAAATAAGCAATTCAAACACTGTTCCAGCAATGTAAATGTCTTTTCTATCCAACAGACCCAGTGATATTCTTCAGTGTTCACAAAACTTGTTGAAGCATTATGGGGCAGATTTTCATCTGTCTCTTGGACGCCTACAGAATGCCGAGGGTGCATCTAGTGAGGAGGATTACGCACCGCTTACAAAACCCACTTCCATTAAATGAGAAGAAAATCAGGCAGGTTTATTTACAGATCTGCGATGATCCCTTTAAATTATTTCTCAAATGAAAAATTCTGCCCGATTAATGATCGGCAGGATTTCATTGCTTTGATCAATGCTGTGATTTCTCAGTGAGTCATTTTCATATCCTACATTAAAAAAATCCTGGCTTCAAAAAATTATAACAGACCTCAACTCAGCCACCACTTCCAGTTTGCGGTAATCAAATTATCTGAGATTGGGAGCACAAATTGCCTTTTTTGTGCTGTTGTTTTCTGGTCAACTGCGAGTTGTCTGACTGACCACTGGGGTTTCACCCTATAATATGCGAAGCTGTATAAAAAGTGCAATGGTAAAGCAAATTGGCACACTGGTCCCCTAGTTACAGCCATCTTAGCTGCTTCATCAATGACCTGCTTCATCAGGTGTGGCTGACAGTGAAGATGATACCAATCGACTGCAGCAGGATGTGGCTAAACTCGCAGGGTGGGCAGACAAGTGCAGATGGAATTAAATACAGAGAACTGTGGGGTAATGCATTTTGGCACAAGGACTAGAAAGAACAAATCGAGACTAAATGGTACAGTTCTAAAAAAGTGTGCAGGGACGGAGGAACCTGATGCTGGGGGAGATGTGAGGCAGAAATTTATTACACAGAGACTGGTAATGACCTGGAGATCACTGCTTATGAGGGCACTGGAAGTGAAAATGGTCAATAATTTCAAAAGGAAAATTCATAGGAACTTGGGAAAAGTAAGCTTACAGATGCCTCAGTGAGGAAAATAAAGTTCCAGGGTAATGCCCGGGTCCTCGTCCCCTTGTGCGAGAGGAATGTTGAGCAGGTAACGGTCGTCCTGCAGGAGACCCGCCTACTTTGTAGGATGTCGCAGCGTAGTGATCCGTCCGGTCCGTCCCTCAAGCAGGTCGCCCCAAATTATAATCAAAAGATTTTTTTAAACTTGCAGGACAATGGGGATAGAGCGGGAAAATGGGACTGATTGGATTACTCTAGAGACTGCTGTCCTGGACCCGATGGGCTGATTGGTCTTCTCCTGTGACTCTACTTTATCACCTTTCCTTCAATACAAGGATAGAAGTGATCGCTGATGAATGTACGACTCTGCAGACAATGAAACAGTCTGTGTCCAAATACAGCAAGCCCTTGATAAAGGGCAAGTAACATTCAGGCCAATTAAAGTGCCAGATTATTACCATCTCCTGGAAGAGACAGTCCAACCATCTTCCCATTGCATTAAATGGCATTACCAATGATGTATCCTGCCCTATCAACATCCTGGAATGTCTTAATCAGAAGATTAACTCAACCAGTCACAGAAATATAATGGTTACAAAGCAGATCAGCGGTTGAAAATTTTGGGGTGAGTAACCTACCTCCTGACCTTGCCAAAGGCGGGTGGCACTGCCAGGGCATCCAGATGGCACCACCCTGCCCAGAAGCTGTCCACCCAGGAGCTTCTGATTGCCTGGGAGATCCTACCATGAAGTGCACTTCCGCCTGGTCCATGTTGTGGAGACTAGTGCGAAATGGCGCCCGGCTGGGTTTTCCTCAGCGTGGTCAATAGATCCCGGGGGCTGGTTTGATCTGGCATAGACATAGTTAAGTGATCTTAACTGCACATTTAATCTGTGGGATAGATCCAGATCTCGAGATTTCGCAAGATCTCGTTAGATCGTGCAGGGCGTAATGACCGTCGGGAATCCCGGAAGAGACCTCTCGCGGGATTTACTGGCCGAAACCCATCCGTGTCTGGCGGAGCCCTGCCAGTAAACTGTGCCCGATGCTGTTAATATTCCTTACACCTATGAAAAAGATATAGGGCTGGAGTCTTCCAACCTGCCTGCCACAAGAACACCACGGATGAGACGCCGACAATGGAAAAATCCATTGGCTTCGGGCGGGATTCTCCGGTTGCCGAGCGAATGCAGCAGGAGAATCCCATCTATAATGTACATACTTTAGTTCTCCAGGTAATTATATTATAATATTCAGATAATTCTGTAATATTCAAACAATGTGTGTCGAGACACCATTATGCAGATATCCCAAATTATATCAAGGAGTAATTGTTACTCGATAGTTTCAGCAGTCTCCCACCTCAACTCTAGTGCAAATCCAGTAGAACCCACCTGAAAAAGGCAGTTGTCTAGTTGTGTAAGGCCACCACAGACTGGAGGAGTTTCCAGTCAATAACTTAAGGGTTAGAACTTCTGCCCATTCCAAGCCAATCCAGTGGGAATAGGGATTCGCTATGCTGGCGGCTCCCAATTCCCTAAATCCAATTTAAAATGTCCTGCCACACTTTAACCAATACACGAAGGGAGGTGAGCTGTAATGGCCTGAAGATATCGGTAATGGGATCCAATGAATGACCAAAGTGATAGGAGCAGCCTCAATCTTGCT
This sequence comes from Scyliorhinus torazame, assembly GCF_047496885.1. Classification (NCBI taxonomy): domain Eukaryota; kingdom Metazoa; phylum Chordata; class Chondrichthyes; order Carcharhiniformes; family Scyliorhinidae; genus Scyliorhinus; species Scyliorhinus torazame. The sequence continues at coordinate 63,074,062 of NC_092707.1, forward strand.
CTCCCCCCCGCCACACTCTTGCCTCGCCCCAACCCCGCCCTGTCTCAAAATAAAGTGAGGGAACTTTCCACGGTGGATCTAAAATCCGCCTACCACCAGCTCCCCATCCGCCCTAGCAACTGCAAATACGCTGCATTCGAAGCAGATGGGCGGCTCTATCACTTTCTAAGGGTCCCCTTCGGTGTCACAAATGGAGTCTCGGTTTTCCAACGGGAGATGGACCGAATGGTTGACTGGTACGGTTTGGGGGCCACGTTTCCGTACCTCGATAACGTCACCATCTGCGCCCACGACCAGCAGGACCACGACACCAACCTCCGAAAATTCCTCCAAACTGCAAAAATCCTTAACCCAACATATAACAAGGATAAATGCGTGTTCAGCACCGACCATCTAGCCATCCTCGGCTACGTAGTGCATGATGGAGTTATAGGCCCAGATCCCGAATGCATGCGCCCCCTAATGGAGTTCCCCCTCCCCCACTGCTCCAAGGCCCTGAAATGCTGCCTGGGATTTTTTTCGTATTATGCCCAGTGGTCCCCAACTATGCGGACAAAGCCCGCCCACTAATTCAATCCACAGTTTTTCCCCTGTCGGCAGAGGCTCATTAGGCCTTCAGCCGCATCAAAGCGGACATCGCAAAGGCCACGATGCACGCAATCGACGAATCCCTCCCCTTCCAAGTCGAGAGCGACGCATCCGACGTAGCTCTGGCGGCCACCCTCAACCAAGCGGGCAGACCCGTGGCCTTCTTCTCACGCACCCTCCACGCTTCAGAAATCCGCCATCCTTCAGTTGAAAAGGAGGCCCACGCCATAGTAGAAGCTGTGCGGCACTGGAGGCATTACCTGGCCAGCAGGAGATTCACTCTCCTTACTGACCAACGGTCGGTTGCTTTCATGTTCGATAATGCACAGTGGGGCAAGATAAAGAACGATAAGATCTTACGGTGGAGGATCGAGCTCTCCACCTACAACTGTGAGATCTTGTATCGTCACGGGAAGCTAAACGAGCCTCCTGATGCCCTATCCCGCGGCACATGTGCCAACGCACAAGTGAACCGCCTCCAGACCCTCCACGACGACCTCTGCCACCCGGGGGTCACTTGATTCTTCCATTTCATTAAGACCTGCAACCTGCCCTACTCCATCGAGGAGATCAGGACCGCCACCAGGAATTGCCAAATCTGCGCGGAGTGCAAGCCGCACTTCTACAGGCCAGAGAAAGCGCACCTGATAAAGGCTTCCCGTCCCTTTGAACGCCTCAGCATGGATTTCAAAGGCCCCCTCCCCTCCACCGACCGCAACACGTATTTCCTGAACGTGATTGACGAGTACTCCCGGTTCCCATTCGCCATTCCCTGCCCCGACAGGACCGCATCCACCGTCATAAAAGCCCTCCACAGTATCTTCACGCTGTTTGGTTTCCCCGCCTACATACACAGCGATAGGGGGTCCTCCTTCATGAGCGACAAACTGCGTCAATTCCTGCTCAGCAAGGGCATTGCCTCGAGCAGGACGACCAGTTACAACCCCCGGGGAAACGGACAGGTAGAGAGGGAGAACGGAACGGTCTGGAAGACCGTCCTACTGGCCCTACGGTCCAGGAATCTCCCAGTCTCCCGCTGGCAGGGCGTCCTCCCGGATGCTCTCCACTCCATCCGATCACTGCTGTGTACCACGACCAAACAAACCCCTCACGAACGACTCCTTGTCTTCCCTAGGAAGTCCTCTTCCGGGACCTCGCTCCCAACCTGGCTGGCAGCGCCTGGACCCATCCTGCTCCGCAAACACGTGCGGGCGCACAAGTCGGACCCATTGGTCGTGAGGGTCCACCTCCTGCACGCTAACCCTCAATACGCCTACGTGGCGTACCCCGACGGCCGACAGGATACGGTCTCCCTACGAGACCTGGCGCCCTCTGGATCCCCACCCACACCTCCACTACCGACCCCATCCACACTCCCACCGGCGCACCCCACAGCCGCCCCCTTCCCAGGTGGATCGGTCCTTCCACTGGTCCCATCTAGGGGTGATGAAGCTGCTGAAGAATCCGAAGCCGCGCTCCCGGAGCCACAAATGCCCGAGCCGGCGTCTGCATCACCGCCGAAGCTACGATGATCGCAGATGACGACCAGGGCCCCCGATCGACTAATTGCTTAATTCGGACTGTAAATAATTACTGTAATTAGTTGCGACATGTAACGAGGCAAAACACTGTGCTAATGTATACCGGGTACCACTATAACCTCTACTTCTACCACAGTATAACGCAAGACCACCACCCCCGCCGGACTCTTTTTTTTAATAGGTGGTGAATGTGGTAGTCGGTATTACGATACCCTGAATAACGCTGTAAGACCATTAGTGTGGGAGGTACCTGAGACTGCTATTTAATTGGTGAAGCCTGCCTGCTGGTTCCGCCCAGGAAGGCGGAGTGTAAGAGCCTGTGTCTCCCCAGCAGCTGCATTCTGTACCTGCGCTGCTGGGAGAAACATCTAATACAATAAAGCCTTCAATTGTCTCCAATCTCGCTTCAGGAGTTACTGATCGAGCATCAAGATTATGGATAGATGTGGAGGTCTCAGGGCAGTTGTCATGGGTGACTTTAACTTTCCAAATATTGATTGGAACCTCTATACGTCGAACAGTTCGGAATGGGCAGTTTTTGTACAGTGTGTGCAGGACGGTTTCCTGACACAATATGTGGATAGGCCGACAAGAGGGGGGACCACATTGGATTTGGTACTGGGTAATGAACCGGGCCAAGTGTTAGATTTGTTTGTGGGAGAGCACTTTGGAGATAGTGACCACAATTCAGTGTCTTTCACTATTGCAATGGAGAGGGATAGGGCCATACGGCAGGGCAAGATTTATAATTGGGGGAGGGGTAATTATGATGCGATTAGGCAAGATTTAGGGAGCATAAGATGGGAACAGAAACTGTCAGGGAAAGGCACAAATGAAAAGTGGAGCTTGTTCAAGGAACAAATACAGCTTGTCCTTGATAGGTATGTCCCTGTCAGGCAGGGAGGAAATGGCCGTGTGAGGGAACCATGGTTCACAAAAGAGGTTGAATGTCTTGTCAAGAGGAAAAAGGAAGCGTATGTAAGGATGAGAAAACAAGGTTCAGTTGGGTCGCTTGAGGGTTACAAGGCAGCAAGGGATGAGCTAAAAAAAGGGCTTAGGAGAGCTAGGAGGGGGCATGAGAAGTCCTTGGCGGGTCGGATCAAGGAAAACTCCAAGGCTTTTTACTCTTATGTTAGAAATAAAAAAATGACAAGGGTGAGGTTAGGGCCGGTCAAGGACAGTAGTGGGAACTTGTGTATGGAGTCAGAAGAAATAGGAGAGGTGTTGAATGAATACTTTTCTTCAGTGTTCACCAATGAGAGGGGCCATGTTTTTGAGGATGAGAGTGTGATACAGGCGGGTAGGCTCGAGGGGGTAGATGTTCTGAGGAAGGATGTATTAGCAATTTTGAAAAACCTGAGGGTCAACAAGTCCCCTGGGCCAGGTGGGATATATTCAAGGATTCTTTGGGAGGCAAGGGATGAGATTGCAGAGCCTTTGGCTTTGATCTTTGAGTCCTCACTGTCCACGGGAATAGTGCCAGAGGACTGGAGAGTGGCGAATGTTGTTCCTCTGTTCAAGAAAGGGAATAGGAATGACCCTGGTAATTATAGGCCAGTTAGTCTAGCTTCGGTGGTCGGTAAGTTAATGGAAAAGGTCCTGATAGATAGGATTTATGACCACTTGGAAAGATGCAGCTTAATCCGGGATAGTCAACACGGATTCGTGAAGGGTAAATCTTGCCTCACAAATTTGATTGAATTCTTTGAGGAGGTAACTAAGTGTGTAGATGAAGGTAGAGCAATTGATGTTGTATACATGGATTTTAGTAAGGCGTTTGATAAGGTTCCCCATGGTCGGCTTATGAAGAAAGTAAGGAGGTGTGGGATAGAGGGAAATTTGGCCAATTGGATAAGTAACTGGCTATCACATAGAAGGCAGAGTCTTGGTGGATGGAAAATGTTCAGACTGGTGACCAGTTACCAGCGGTGTACCACAGGGATCAGTGCTGGGTCCTCTGCTATTTGTGATTTTTATCAATGACTTGGAGGAGGGGGGGCTGAAGGGTGGGTCAGTAAATTTGCTGATGACACCAAGATTGGTGGAGTAGTGGATGAGGTGGAGGGCTGTTGTAGGCTGCAAAGAGACATTGTTAGGATGCAGAGCTGGGTCGAAAAATGGCAGATGGAGTTTAACGCTGATAAGTGCGAGGTGATTCATTTTGGTAGAAACAATTTGAATGCGGATTACAGGGTCAACGGCAGGGTTCTGAGGAATGTGGAGGAACAGAGAGATCTTGGGGTTCATGTCTACAGATCTCTGAAGGTTGCCACTCAAGTGGATAGAGCCGTGAAGAAGGCTTATTGTGTGTTCGCATTTATTAACAGGGGGCTTGAGTTTAAGAGCCACGGGGTTATGCTGCAACTGTACATGACCCTGGTGAGACCACATTAGGAGTATTGTGTGCAGTTCTGGTCACCTCACTATAGGAAAGATGTGGAAGCATTGGAAATGGTGCAAAGGAGATTTACCAGGATGCTGCCTGGTTTGCAGGATAGGTCTTATCAGGAAAGGTTGAGGGAGCTAGGGCTTTTCTCTTTGAAGCAGAGGAGGATGAGAGGCGGCTTAATAGAGGTTTATAAGATGATGAGGGGGATAGATAGAGTGGACGTTCAGAGACTATTTCCTCGGGTGGATGTAGCTGTTACAAGGGGGCATAACTATAAGGTTCAGGGTGGGAGATATAGGAGGGATGTCCGAGGTAGGTTCTTTACTCAGAGAGTGGTTCGGGTGTGGAATGGATTGCCTGCTGTGATAGTGGAGTCGGACACTTTAGGAACTTTCAAGCGGTTATTGGATAGGCACATGGAGCACACCAGAATGACAGGGAGTGGGATAGCTTGATCTTGGTTTCGGACAATGCTCGGCACAACATCGAGGGCCGAAGGGCCTGTTCTGTGCTGTACTGTTCTATGTTCTATGTTCTATTCTCCATGCGAAGCTCTTGGTTATGTTATTTTTAGGGTTAATAGTCCAAATTGTCTTAAGAAGATAGCAGAGCGACATGCATTTAATAGCTTGATAAAGCTTTCAATACACTATAATCTTCAAATCAAATATGACAAGCAATCAAATACACTGCTGTGACTAACTGTCTCTCCACATGTTCAGGTTGGTATCAGTCTTTTGAACCCCTGCCACTGTCTTTCTTATTCGTTTAATTATTTAGGTTTTTTCCAAAAATCAAACTGCAATGGAGACCAAATCCAGAATGACTCAAGAACCATAGTAAAGAAAAGCATGATTATGCCCTCCTGTATGGACATCACAGGCTGCTGTTAGAACCATTCATGAGAACCTCTGTTGCACCTATCTCAACTGTCATTCCCACTCTTCACAGAATAACTGCATTGAAAAGAACAACTATTATAAGGTACTGCAGACTCAGAGAATGGGCTGACATAGAACATAGAACATAGAACGATACAGCGCAGTACAGGCCCTTCGGCCCACGATGTTGCACCGAAACAAAAGCCATCTAACCTACACTATGCCATTATCATCCATATGTTTATCCAATAAACTTTTAAATGCCCTCAATGTTGGCGAGTTCACTACTGTAGCAGGTAGGGCATTCCACGGCCTCACTACTCTTTGCGTAAAGAACCTACCTCTGACCTCTGTCCTATATCTATTACCCCTCAGTTTAAAGTTATGTCCCCTCGTGCCAGCCATTTCCATCCGCGGGAGAAGGCTCTCACTGTCCACCCTATCTAACCCCCTGATCATTTTGTATGCCTCTATTAAGTCTCCTCTTAACCTTCTTCTCTCCAACGAAAACAACCTCAAGTCCATCAGCCTTTCCTCATAAGATTTTCCCTCCATACCAGGCAACATCCTGGTAAATCTCCTCTGCACCCGCTCCAAAGCCTCCACGTCCTTCCTATAATGCGGTGACCAGAACTGTACGCAATACTCCAAATGCGGCCGTACCAGAGTTCTGTACAGCTGCAATATGACCTCCTGACTCCGGAACTCAATCCCTCTACCAATAAAGGCCAATACTCCATCGGCCTTCTTCACAACCCTATCAACCTGGGTGGCAACTTTCAGGGATCTATGTACATGGACACCTAGATCCCTCTGCTCATCCACACTTCCAAGAACTTTACCATTAGCCAAATATTCCGCATTCCTGTTATTCCTTCCAAAGTGAATCACCTCACACTTCTCTACATTAAACTCCATTTGCCACCTCTCAGCCCAGCTCTGCAGCTTATCTATATCCCTCTGTAACCTGCTACATCCTTCCACACTATCGACAACACCACCGACTTTAGTATCATCTGCAAATTTACTCACCCACCCTTCTGCGCCTTCCTCTAGGTCATTGATAAAAATGACAAACAGCAACGGCCCCAGAACAGATCCTTGTGGTGCTCCACTTGTAACTGAACTCCATTCTGATCATTTCCCATCAACCACCACCCTCTGTCTTCTTTCAGCTAGCCAATTTCTGATCCACATCACATAGTTCAAGGATCAAAAAGGAGGAGGCATTAGACAGAATGTGCATGATTGTACCTCACTACCTAGTGTTCTATTTCACCCCAAAATCAGTTTCCAAGAAAAGACCGTGTAATTCCCCTTCAAAAACATTGTCAAACTTCGTCCCTGCCTCAGATCATCTGAAACCCTCATCCATGGCTTTGTTGTCTCAAAACTTGACTATTTCAATCTGCACTTGATTGCGGCTCCATCTTCCACTCTCTGTTAAATTTGAGATGGTCCAAATTTCTCCTGCCCATATCCTTGCTTGCAGCAAGCCCTTTTCACCACTTTGCTCACTGATCTTCATTGGCTCCTGGACGAATAACACCTCAACTTTAAAACTCTCACCCTTGTTTTGAAGGATAACCTCATCCGTGCCTATCACTTTGGCCACCTCCAGCCATACAAACCTTTGAGATCTCTGTGCTCCCCCAATACTGGCCTCTTTTGCACCTATTTCAAGTGTTAATAATAATCTTTTTATTGTCACAAGTAGGCTTACATTGCAATGAAGTTACTGCGAAAAGCCCCTAGTCGCCACATTCCGGCGTCTGTTCGGGTACACAGAGGAAGAATTCAGAATGTCCAATTCACCTAACAGCACATCTTTCGGGACTAGTGGGAGGAAACCAGAGCACTCGGAGGAAACCCACGCAGACATGGGGAGAACGTGCAGACTCCACACAGACAGTGACCCAGCCGGGAATCGAACCTGGGACCCTGGCACGTCTACTGGGGTGGACATAATTTCAGCTAAGCCCTAAATTCTGGATTTCCCTTCCGAATCATTTCTGCTCCTGTCTCCTCCTTGAAACCTATCTCATTGACCATGCCTTTGGTCATCATTCCAAAAACCTCCTTATGTGTTTTATCATCTAATTTTTTGACGAAGTCCCTGAGTGTGTGGATGAGCAAAACCTTTGACAAGGTCCCACATGGGAGGCTGCTTTAGAACGTTGAAGCACATGGAATTCAAGGAAACTTGTTGAATGTAATGCGACATGAATCCAAGGTCTCGGTTGAGGCCGTACTCATGTGTGCGGAACTTGGTCCCTTCCAGTCTGAGAACACTTCAGCAGTCAAGGGCATTCAGCCTCTGATCTTCGGGTAAGCGTTCTCCGAGGCAGCCTTCAGGACGCGTGTCAACACAGAATCGCCAAGCAGAAACTTATAGCCAAGTTCTGCACACGAGTACGGCCTCAACTGGGACCTTGGATTCATGTTGCATTACAAGCACCCCCCACCATCTGGCCTGGGCTTGCGAAATCCTACCAACTGTCCTGGCTTGAGACAATTCACACCTCTTTAACCTGGGGTTACCCCTCTCTCCGACTCTGTAAAGACTTAATTACCCACACATGCTCGCATTAAAAGTATCGTCTGCATCTTTGACTTTGTCCATATATATATATATGTTTCTGGAACCCACCTCTTCATTCACCTGAGGAAGGAGCTGTGCTCCAAAAGCTAGTGATTTGAAACAAACCTGTTGGACTTTAACCTGGTGTTGTAAGACTTCTTACTGTGCTCACCCCAGTCCAACGGCAGCATCTGTACATCATTTTATAAAGAATGTGAGGGGAAATGATAAATACACCAAGATTGGTAGGATGATTACCAGTGTCGAAGAGGGTCGTAGGTTACAGGAAGTTATAGATTGGCTGGTCAGATGGGCAGAGCAGTGGCAGATTGCATTTAACCCTTATAAGTGCATGGTGATGCACAATGGAACAAGAAACAGGACAAGGGAGTATATAATGAGTGACAGGACACTGGAAAACTCAGAGGGACAGATGGATCTTGGGGAACATTTCACAGCACCAGGGTCCCAGGTTCGAGTCCCGGCTTGGGTTACTGGCTGTGCGGAGTCATGCACCTTCTCCCAGTTCTGTGTGCGTTTCTTCCGGGTGCTCCGGTTTCCTCCCACAAATCCCGAAAGGCGTGCTGTTAGGGGAATTGGACATTCCGAATTCTCCCTCAGTATACCCAAACAGGTGCCAGAGTGTGGCGACTAGGGGATTTTCACACTAATAAAGATTATTATTCGTCGTACTTGTTCACAGATCCCTGAATGTGGTAGTGCAAGTGAAACCCCGATGCCGGCGATGGTGCTTGGGGGGGGGGGAGACTTCAGCGGCACCTTGAGTGCATCTGAAGTAACCTGATGTGAACCTAACCGTAAACGTTTATAAAAATCTTCGCTTCCACTTTGAGACCAGTGCACCTTTTGGGCAGAACCTGACACTTTGACATTTTTTGTGAAAACTCCGCCTGATAAAAATGCAATCTGCGCTCGTTATTATATTATATATTTTCTTTCTCTATTGTTGTTAATGCTAGGATGTCATCCGATTGTACAGTATTAACACAGAAATGATGACACGGTGCAAACCATCTTCACAGGAGATGGACGGTACTACAATATTCTCTCAATGATGTGCCCATCCATTATTCTTCACATTAGAGCATTTTACAAATCACATCACGACACATTGGGCATGATCTAACGTCCTTGTCGTGCCTCACTCAGGAGGCACTACCAGGCTGGCAGGGGCACTGCAAAGTGCCCAGTTGCCATCTTGCCTGTGCAAGAGATCGGACCCAGAGTGCGGGGGATTTGATACCCCCTAATTGGTAAAATGGCAGGGTCTAGAGGCTTCGGTGGGGATCCAGAGATCAGAGCGCCATCTCTTCCGACACTGGCGAGCTGAGCTCATTAGTGCAGGAAATGAGCCGAAGTGTGGCCTTGACGGGGCATTCCTCGCCGAGGCACAAAAATTAAGCAGAGTCCTGTTTAATAGCAGGGTCATTCTTGGCTCTGCCAGCGCCGGACACACCTGGCTAAATGTGCCCGAAACGGAACTCTGGTATTTCCATTAAATCATGCTCAATAAAGCCTTCTATTTGAGACTCATCCCATTTACTTATATCTAAAGTCACACCATTAGAATGAAGAGATCTGCCTCCACAAATAAGACAATTTTATTCTTGAATCTAACTGACATGGGGACCATTATGTTTGGATGTGGATAAACCGCAGAAAAAGTAAAACAATGATCACGAACTCCAGTTTGCACATGCATGGAATGTCAATGGCATCGGGTGGAATTTTCCTCCAAAGGGATTTTCAGTTCCTGCTGAAGTCAATGGACATTTAAATGGTTCAGTATATTTCTTGCCTGGCGCGGGGGCGGAAAATAGCTGTTCACGCCAGAAATCCGGCGCGACGGCGCTTCCGCGATTCTCTGAGGACCCGCCAGTCGGGGGCCGTTGGAAGAGGCCCCCGGGGCGATTCTCTGCAGTCGGCCGGCCGAGTTCCCGCCAGCGTGGTTTACATGTGGTACCACCAGGCGGGAGCTGGAACCCGCGGCAGGACATCCCCCTGTGGCTTGTTGGCCAGCAACGCAGTCGGTAAACAATACAAATGGACATCGACTTCAGCGGCACCTTGAGTGCACCTGAAGTAACCTGATGTGAACCTAACCGTAAACGTTTATAAAAATCTACCTATGATTGACAGCTCTTGACCACATCAAAAGCAGTTAAGTGCTTTCCACTAAAAGAAAAAGTGAAAACACTTAACTCCTAGATATTTACAAACATTGTCGTTAGGTTCAAAGCAGGCTATTTAAGATGCATTCAAAGCGTGAAGGGAAATGAAAATAAATAATTCAGACCTCTTGCTGTTCGCTGGAAAGCTAAAGTCCTTCTGTTGATGTTTCCCCTTGAATGTGTTCAGTTCCTGGTTGATTGTGAATGTCCAGTTTTTATTAGGTATTTGAGTTGATACTGCCATAAGTCCGATGGTATGCAGTGGCCACTTTAACACACTGGGCTCGATTTTATGGCTGTGTCGCGCTTGAGCGAGAGTGGGACATGGCTGTTAGATTGCAGGAGAGGCCAAATTCGAGAACCATGCAGGGCGTCAATCGGTTTGCTATCTAAGCGGCCCATTCCCATTGGCATAATCAGGATCCAGCCTGAGCGTGGCGAAAAAACAATAATCACCACTTAAACCCATACAATTAACGGGAACAACCCCCTATAACCACCTTCTGTGATCTAACCCACCTCTCCAGTAAGTGGTCACACGGGAGCCGGTTAGTACAACTTTTTAAAAACATGAAGCTGGCAGAATGGTTGCTGTGGAGATCGCAGGAGGTGAGTAGCTATCTTTGCTCCCAGGCAATGAGACCGTAGGCACTGGGGTTGCTTTCTTAAGTGCCACAATACTGCATTGTAGCAGGTGGAGTTAGAGCTGGGGTACGTTTGCAGATTTGGGGCAGGATTCTCCGCCCCTCCGCGCCAGAATTTCGCCCGGCGCGGGGGCGGAGAATAGCCATTCATGCCGGAAATCCGGCGCGACGGTGTTTCCGCGATTCTCCGCGGACCCGTCAGTGGCACACGCGCTCGGTCGGGGGCGGTTGGAAGAAGCCCCAGCGCCGATTCTGCGTGGTCGACCGGCTGAGTTCCCGCTGGCGTGATTTACATGTGGTACCAATCGGCGGGAGCTGGGACCCGCAGCTGCGGTGGCGGTCCTGGTGGGGGGCGGGGGGAATCTGACTATGGGGGAGGCCTCAGCGGTTACTAGGCCGTGTGGTCTGGACAGCAGGGCCCTGCCGGCAGCCAGAGCTGCGGGACGCATGCCGGGGCCTTGCTGGCCCCCTGGAAAATGGGCGATCATCCCAGACTTTTGAGGAAAAAATGATTCTCACCCGTTTTCCGACGGACGTGGGGGCTTGGTCGCCAAAAGGGAGAATCCCACCCTTGGTCTCCAATGAGTCTTCCATTTACTGTGAACAGAAGTCAGAATGCGGATTGGCTAGAAGGATGGACTGAGGGCTAGAATTGGAAGGAAAGGGTGCATTTTAGGGTGAGTTTGTTGCAGGGAAGCCAGAAACACTCCTCCTGTTAGTCAAGAATTGTAAATATGGGGTACGAACTAGGCTAGGTAATTGTGGGAATCCCAGAAGCACTCTTCCATTTGGTCAAGTGTTGCAAATGTCTGGGTAGAAGTTATTAGTTGTGTTGACACAGGCGCACAACTTGGGCTGAACGTTGAAAAGGCGGCCTGCAAAAAGGGTATAAAAATAGGACACCCTCCGGGGGATCTTTGCACATGTCAGGGGATGGTATTCATTTCTGGACGCATGCTAACAGGGCTCGTGCTGGGAGAGAAAGTTAGGAGTTAGTAGGAGGACACTTGCTAGGAGGTTAACACTTGCGTAGGACATTGCCAGTCGACAAGCAATTGTCATAGGTTGGGGACTGCTACAAGTATTCAGAAGTGACAAATGTAATTGTCACAGGTTGGAGATTACCACAAGAATCCAAAACCCTGTTCGAATCCAGTATCAGTGATAAACTAATTGTCTTAAGCAAAAGTGTATAGTCTTTGTCAGCAAGCTGGGTTCAATTTTACAGAGAGGGAGAGAAATAGAGGAGATATAGAGGGAGAGAGAGGAGTGAGAGAGAGAAAAGCACTCAGCGAGTTGCTGTGAATCATGCAGCTTTGGCAGTTATGGTAGACTGGGAAATTAGAGTTGGAATCTTAAAGCTGCAAAGGTGTTAGTGTGTATGCTAAAGTTAAGCTGACTAAAGAACGTCACGTGATCAAGAGACCAGGTCCAAGGAACCAAAAAGGACAGAAGACCCTAAAGGTCCCGGGATCCATTGCACTCTGCCTCGGTGATTGGAATATTAAGTATTGCTCTTTGTTGCCCAATAAACCTTGTTAGCTTGCATTCTAAATAAGTGATCGAATAATCCTGACAAGAATTTTATGACTCTGGGGTTTGGTGTAGGGGCCAAATCTTAACCCAATCTTTACTGAAAGGAGACACTACAACAGACGGTAAGGGGTTGAGCCAATATGCTGGAGAATGAGTGATGGTATGTATTTAACAATGCAGAACACACTTCAGGAAAGACACAGAGCTATCATGAGAGGGGACCGTCATTCACTTTCAGCTACTAGCTTGTCAGCTGTGCAGTTCCAGCATTTTCCGTTTTAATTAAATTATTTTGATATTTAACATAGCCTTCACCAGCATGAAAATTAATTCCACTTCTATTTATTTGTCTTTGTGAGCTCAGCTGAATTATTGTCACAAACAGTTCACCGATCATCCTAATTGTTACATTTGTATATATTACTTTCCTCTACTGCCGTTGCTGTGCTTGTTCACTGCATTTAAAATCTTTTGCATATTTAATAGGCATTTATCACGGCTGGCAGCCCACTGGTTCAGTTCCTGAACCTGGTTTCTTAAATCAAGGGAGCTGAAGTATTAAATTCATTTGCATACAAATAATATTGAATAAATCAACAAACAGTTGCCCATGACTATTTACTTGACTGAAGAAGCTGCAGTAAAATGGGAGTTATTTCTCCTGATCACTCGGCTTTGCCCAGTTAGTTATGCAAATGCTCTCACAAACCTAAACCTTCAATAAAAAAATGCTTGAAAGAAACACAATTGAGTGGGTTCCAAATTTCAGGTACACTTCAAGTAGCATCTAATCGAACCAAATGACAAGATGACTTCTCAGCAGCACAATAATCTTTCTTTGGGAGCGTTCCAATATTCATCCCCCGAAAGAGAGTTCCAATGTATTGAAATTGCAAAATGCCATTTTCCCTGTGTCAAAATTCTTCAAATGAATTTTCTCTGAATTAATTTTCTACTCATGTGGCACTATCATTGCGATTATCAAGGTTTAGAATTAGGATGGGTAGCAGTCCTAAATTATTGAACATTCTTATTGCATTCTTCACTACACATCTAAGTTTTTCATGGTCTTCATTTTTCTCAGAATGGGGACAGCACAGAGGGAGGCCATTTGGCCCTTCTGGTGCCTCCGCAAGAGCAATTTAGCTGGCCCTACACCCCGCCCTTTCTCAATGGCCCTGCTCTTCAAATGCTAATGCAATTCTCTTTTGAAAAGCACAATGGGATTTGTCTCCACCACCCTCCGAGGCAGCGCATTCTAGATCCTAACCGTCTGCTCCATGGAAAAACTTTTCCATATGTCGTTTTTGGCTCTTTTGCCAACCACCTTAAATTGGTATGCTTGGATGCCTGCCCCTTTCATTAGTGCAGCTTGGCCTTGTCTACTCTATCTACAGAACACCTCTATTAAATCTCCTCTCAGCCTTCTCCTCTCTGTGAAAAACAACCCATCCATTTCCAAGATAAAATCAAATGACTACGGAGGCTGGAATCTGAAACAAAACCAGAAAATACTGGACAATCACAGCAGGTCTGACGGCATCTGTGGAGAGAGAAGGGAGCGCACGTTTCGAGTCTGGATGACTCTTTGTCAAAGCTTTGTCAACCCAACCATTTCCACATAACAGAAGTCCCTCATTCCTGGAACAATACTTATAAACATTTTCCTCACTTTCTCCAGAACCCTCAGATCCTTCCTAAAGGATTGTGCAAAACATTGGACACAAAACTTTAGCTGAGGCCAAACCACTGTATTATAATGGTTCGCCGTAATTTCCCTGGTTCCTCTTTGGTTCCTTTTATCAATCTCTCGATCCCAAATGGCTCTTTAATTCCTGTCTCAACTTGCAGCCTCATTAGGAGGACATGGCTGCTGTGAGCAGATTGGCCACATGCTCCTCCATACCGTCCCACCTGTCCTCAAATCATAAATGGGTGGGTTTGAGGTGGGGCGAGTTTGGATTTGACATTTTTGATATTTTCCCACTGATGAAACCCACCCATGTAGGGGATTTAAAATTACCCCCTATGCTTCGGACAGATGATCGTTCATCAGAACCGGAGCACATTGGAGATTAACAATCCAATATCTTCCAGTTGCAGTAAAATTTCATCCACCTCAGAATCACAGAATTGTTACCGTGCAGAAGAAGGCCATTCACCCCATCGTGGCTGCACCAGCTCTCCAAACGAGCATCATGACTTAGTGCCATTCCCCTGCCTTTTCATCGTACCCTGCACATTAAACAGTATAGCACAGAACAGGCCCTTCGGCCCTCGATGTTGTGCCGAGCATTGTCCGAAGCCTTGATCCTTTTTTGAGCGGGGCAGTTTCTCGCTATCTGCTCTGACCAGCCCTCTCATGATTTTGAACACTTGAGATCTTCTCTTGGCCTTCTTCTCTCCAAGGAGAACAGTCCCAACTTTCCCAATTTATCCTCAGAGCTGGGGTTTCTCATCCCTGAAACCATTTTCCTGGAGCTCCATCAACAATTCTGTTTCTCTCCTCACAGATGCAGTTGATCTGCCAAGAATTTTCCAGACAGTTTCTATTTTTATTTCAGTTTATTCCAGTGTCTGTAGTGGCTTGACTTTTGTTTTAATTTTTCTCCAAGCGTAGAATAATTTTTGTGTAAGTGAAAAACAAGGTATTGTGCCTCTGGCAGGAAGCTACCTGTTTGAATGTAGTCTGATCACCCATCCAGTTTTGAACTAGATAGTGCGGAAATTTCTGAAGTGAAAACACAACACTGAGGGTTAAATTCTTTCCCAGCAGCAGAACAAAACAGACAACATGTTCGCCATCGACTTACTCTTAAATCGGCTGCAACATTTAATAATCTACACCTCAAAACAAGCAAAGGGCTTCTAACCACAAACTCTTTTAACTTTTATTTGGACTCTAAGGTCTGGATTTTCTGACCAGTAGGTTGTGCCACCGGCCAACGATGAGTTACCTCCATCACCAGAGAACCTGCCGTGGTGGATGGGGAGGGGTTGGAGTTCCGGTCTAAGTTTCCTTACTTAGAATCATAGAATCCCTACAGTGCTGAAAGAGGCCCTTTGGTCCATCGAGTCTGCACCGACCCTCGAAAAGAGCATTACCCTACACAGGCCCAATCCCCCGTCCTTATCCCACAATCTCACCTAGTGGCAATTTATCATGGCCAATCCACCTAACGTGCACATCTTTAGACTGTGGGAGGAAACTGGAGCACCCGGAGGAATCCCTCGCAGACACGGGAAGAATGTGCAAACTCCACACGGACAGTCACCCGAAGTTGGAATCTAACCACTGTGCCGCTCTATTTCTGATACCTGTGTGAGCGTAACGTCTGGGCCTTTTACTAATTTGTCTTTCAGTTTAGTGGTCAATAACCTTTCCTTGACTCATATTCATATTTACGATGAACCTCGCTTGGATGCATCAGAATGAAAAGAGGTGCACATTATGGATGGGATTCTCCAATTGCTGACACCAAAATCGCATTCGGCGATTGGCCGGAGAATTCGTTTTTATGCCGAAATCGGGGGCGGTGCCATTTTTCAGACGCACCACACCCTTAAAAATGGCAGGAACAGTACCTAGCCCCATCAGACTGGGATTACCTCACTAAATTCCATTCCATTCTCCTAGTTTGTGAAAAAGACAAGAGGGTATGCCATTGTTGAAAATAAAATTTTATGCTCTGCTTAATTTAGTTTTGCATATAGCAATTAAGTCGAATTTTTATTAAGTGGTATCGTTGTAAGTGAAAGATTATACAACTATTTTCTACAGGATTTCTTTATTCTGATTATTATAGAAAGGCTGCTTTATAATTTGCAAATTTAGCACGTACAAGTCAGTTCCAATTAGGATTTGCAGATTAGATTGGATCAGGATTGTTGTCAGTATTGTTTAATAACCTAACAATTATATTGAAGTGTTTTGTACAGCTGGGGTTATTGTTATGTATAGCTACCTAAATAGGTAAGAACAAGTTTAAGCAACTGGACAATGCTATCATGCTTTAAATCATTTGCAGTTGTGCTGAGAGATTATAGCCTTGTTTAATTTGAAACTTCTTGCATTTTCAGTCTTTCCCATTATCTTCTGTTCTCTTGCCTCCTGAAGATGTTGACTTTTATTCTGGGAATATAGTTCCATGGGCAATAGTTGGCCCCCAGTACCTGATTAAAGAAACCATTATTCAAAGGTGAACTTTAACTGAGGTCCAGCAGGATTTGCTGGACAATGTCCGATGCCCTGCATGATTGCTATTCCAGGAGCTCTCAGCACCAGCTGTACCACCACCATCCACACCCATTAAGATCAGCTAACTCAACACAATGAACCCTAGACCTTCCTGGTCTGTATGGTTCAGTTACACAACTAGATAAACTTGCTGAGGAATCGATGGAGCCTATTCTCAATAAATGTGCTGCTGTCAGGCCGTGTAAGCCATGTATCTGAAGATCAAACTGACATTAAAAAGAAATAGATAGAAAGACACTGGGTGGAATATACCTGTTCCCCCATTGGGGTGGGGGGGGGAGGGGGGGGGGGACAATGGCAGGCAGGTGGGGGGAGAATTCAGCAGCCTGAAATTAGAGGGATCTTTTGATGTTCGCCGCAATGGCAGATTGGGAATCCCGCTGGAAGCCGGCTTGAAACCAATTTGCTTCCCGCTAATGGGGTGCAGACGAAGGCCCGACTGGATTCTGCCCCCCACACCCGATTCTCCATGTCGCCAGTGTGAAACACCAGTCCGGAACATGTTTGGACCAACATGGTGAGCAGAAGTCGGGACTCAACTGAAGGTGGCCTGGAGCAGTCTACGGACTTCAGGATGCAGGCCTCCAGCGACCCTGGACCCTTGAACATCCCTTCAGTGGGTGGGGGAAGCACCTACTGGGTGGAACTTCCAGCTTCAGCGTTTTCCAGAGGTCCATCTTCCAGAAATGTTCTAGATGTATTCTTGGAGATCCATCTTCTTTCTTCAGGAGGTCCATCTTCTTTCTTCAATGGTGGGTCAGTGATATCGGGCATCTTTTAAATATGACACCCGGATTTGACGGAGGGGTGTGCACCATCAAGCGAGCCGGCGATAGAAGAACGTAAAATCCCTTGATGTATAATTAATTACACTGCGGGCTGAAGATATGGCATGGAAGATATCTCATTGTTTCGCATTGGCCCCTGTCCCCACCCCTGTCACAGGACTTTGTTCCAGGTGGGAGAATATAGCATCTTCACTACTTCAGAACATCCTAAACACTTTGTAGAATATCTCATTGTGCAACTTGATTGACGGGTGACTGTTGGCCAAGGTACCAGAGATAACTGCTCTGCTCTTTGAACTAGCTCTAAGGAAGCTTTTGCATCCACCCGAGAGGGCAGACATGACTTTGGTTCAAAGTCTCCTTTGAAAGACAACATTTCTGACAGTGCAGTCTCTTCTTCAGAATAGCTAATGTTGTTCTTTTGTTTAAGAAAGGTAGCAAGGATAATCCAGGAAATTGCAGGCCCGTGAGCCTGTAATTAAGGCTGGGCAGCATGGTAGCATAGTGGTTAGCACAGTTGCTTCACAGCTCCAGGGTCACAGGTTCGATTCCCGGCTGGGTCACTGTCTGTGAGGAGTCTGCACGTCCTCCCCGTGTCTGCGTGGGTTTCCTCCAGGTGCTCCGGTTTCCTCCCACAGTCCAAAGATGTGCGGGTTCGGTGGATTGGCCATGCTAAATTGCCCTTAAGTGTCCAAAATTGCCCTTAGTGTTGGGTAGGGTTACTGGCTTACAGGGATAGGGAAGATACGCGGCCTTGAGTAGGGTGCTCTTTGTCAGGGCCAGTGCAGACTCGATGGGCCAAATGGCCTCCTTCTGCACTGTAAATTCTATGATTCTATGATCAGTGGTAGGGAAATTATTGGAAAGGATTCTTTGAGACAGGATTTATTCCCAGTTGAAAGCAAATGGACGTATTAACAAGATGCTGCATGGTTTTATGAAGGGGAGGTCATGTCTCACTAACTTGATTAGATTTTTTGAGGAAGTGACAAAAATGATTCATTAAGGTAGGGCAGTGTATGTTGTCAGTAAGGCCTTTGACAAGATCCCTCAGTGCAGACTGGTACAGAAGGTGAAGTCACACGGGATCAGAGATGAGCTGGCAAGATGGATGCAGAACTGGCACGGTCATAGAAGACAGAGGGTAGCAATGGAAGGGTGTTTTTCTGAATGGAGGGCTGTGACTCGTGGTGTTCTGCAGGGATCAGTGCCAAAATGTTGCTGTTTGTAGTAGATGTAAATGATTTGGAGGAAAATGTAACTGGTTTGATCCGTATGTTTGTGGATGACACAAACGTTGGTGGTTTTGTGGATATTGATGAGGACTGTCAGAGGATACAGCAGGATATAGATCGGTTGGAGACTTGGGTGGAGAGATGGCAGATGGAGTTTAATCCGGACAAATATGACGTAATGCATTTTAGAAGGTCTGATGGAGGTGGGAAATATACAGAATGGCATAACCCTTAAGAGTATTGAGAGGCAGAGGAATCTGGGTGTAAAGGTCCAAAGATCACTGCAAGTGGCAACTCAGGTGGAGAAGGTAGTTAAAAGATCTACGACATGCTTGCCTTCATCGACCGGGGCATTGAGCACAAAAATTGGCAAGTTCCTCCATGCCAGGCCCCTGTAGGGCTCCGCCATATTGCCCGGGGTCCGTCGCGGAAATGGGAACCCACGCGCATGCGCGGAATCACGCCGGCTGTAACGCGCATGCGCGGAATCACGCCGGGCAGAGCGCGAACTTGCGCCGGCCGTTCCGCGCTGGCTGGAGCTGCGGGGACCACTCTAGCACCGACCTAGCCCCCTTGGACGAGTAGCATACCGGATGATCGAAGACCGTTGACCCCGGAGTGGTTGGCACCGCTTTTCACTCCGGCGTCAGAACTTGGCCGCGGGGATTGGAGAATCTCGGCCATAGTGTTCAATTCTGGTAGTCACACTACCAGAAGAACGTGGAGGCTTTGGAGAGGGTACAGAAGAGGTTTACCAGGATGTTATCTGGTATGGAGGTTATTAGCTAAGAGGAGAGGTTGGATAAACTCGGTTTGTTCTCACTGGAATGCCAGAGGTTGAGGGGTGACCTGATAGAAGTCTACAAGGTTATGAGGGACTTGAACAGAATGGATAATCAGAAGCTTTTTCCCAGGGTGGAAGTGTCAGTTACTAGGGCACATAGGTTTTAAGGTGTGAGGGGCAAAGTTTTTTGGTTTTTTTTCTTTGTTTTTTTAAATTTAGAGTACCCAATTCATTTTTCCAATTAAGGGACAATTTCGCATGGCCAATCCACCTACCCTGCACATCTTTGGGTTGTGGGGGCGAAACCCACGCAGACACGGGGAGAATGTGCAAACTCCACACGGACAGTGACCCAGAGCCGGGATCGAACCTGGGACCTCGGCGCCGTGAGGGTGCAATGCTACCCACTGCGCCACCGTGCTGCCCCATGAGGGGCAAAGTTTAGAGGAGATGTACGACGGAAGTTTTTTACACAGAGGGTAGTGGGTGCCTGGAACTCACTGCTGGAAGGAGGAGGTAATGGAAGCATGTAATGTTTAAGGGGTGTCTTGACAAATACATGAATAGGTTTGGAATAGAGGGATATGGACCCTGGAAGTGTAGAAGGTTTTAGGTTAGGTGGGCAGCATAGTTGGCATAGGCTTGGAGGGTCGAAGGGTCTGTTCCTGTGCTGTACTTTTCTTTGTTCTTTGTATACAATCATTTCCAGAACTTGTACCAAAACTAATGGATCACTGTCTAATGTCAGCCCAGCAATTTTCACTGCCACTATAAACAGTTAAAATTTCCTTTTCTTCAGCACTGTCAACTTTTAGTCGACAGAACAGCAAAAAAAAGACATAGGTAATTGAAAATATTTGGTACAATTAGACTTCAATCACAGCTCCACAGGATCAATTTAAGGGCAGCTGCTTTTTATTTTGGTTGAGTAGAATTGCTTTCTTCTTAAAAATGAAAGCAAATTACTGCGGATGCTGGAATCTGAAATCAAAGAGAAAATGCTGGAAAATCTCAGCAGGTCTGGCAGCATCTGTAGGGAGAGAAAAGAGCTCACGTTTCGATTCCAGATGACCCTTTGTCAAAGCTACTTTCTTCGTACCTCAATTAGTCCACTTTTATATATTTATGTTAATTATTTTCCAAAAATAAGACTGCAAGGCAAAGGCAGCAGTTCTTCATGTCAAAGAGAATATTACGAACAATAAAAAAAAATCAGGTGAGAATGACTGTATTTCAATGCCCAACTCATTCAGCCTCTTTACCATAGGTTTTCTAGACTATTTCTGCCTGAAGGCTTTTTTGAACATTGTCGACTACCCACCGATAAGTGGCAGCTAACTAATGAACTAATTATATGTTCAAATGACAATGCTTGCCTATGGTAATTTGCCCAGACTTGTTTTAAAACAGAATCTATTTAATAAGGAACTATTCCATTACTTCATGAGAATGTCAGTGCTGAGCTCCCTGCCTCATTTGTTGGTAAATATGCTGAAAATGCAAAATGCTGTTCAGATCACTTCAAATATCACATCAAATGTCACAATCAAGTAGCATTGAAATAATTTGGTTTATCTGGAATATGGCTGTTCCTGCCCTCCCCCCCACCCTTAACAGTTCAGGAAAACACATCTGTTCAATCAGACCACACATGGATTGGATTGGATTTGTTTATTGTCACGTGTACCGAGGTACAGTGAAAAGTATTTTTCTGCGGGCAGCTCAACAGATCATTAAGTACATGAGAAGAAAAGGGAATAAAAGAAAATACATAATAGGGGAACACAACATATACAATGTAACTACATAAGCACCGGCATCGGATGAAGCATACAGGGTATAGTGTTAATGAGGTCAGCCCATAAGAGGGTCATTTAGGAATCTGGTGACACTGGGGAAGAAGCTGTTTTTGAGTCTGTTCGTGCGTGTTCTCAGACTTCTGTATCTCCTGCCCGATGGAAGAAGTTGGAAGAGTGAATAAGCCAGGTGGGAGGGGTCTTTGATTATGCTGCCCGCTTTCCCCAGGCAGCGGGAGGTGTGAATGGAGTCAATGGAGGGGAGGCAGGTTCGTGTGATGGACTGGGCGGTGTTCACGACTCACTGAAGTTTCTTGCGGTCCTGGGCCGAGCAGTTGCCATACCAGGGTGTGATGCAGCCAGATAGGATGCTTTCTATGGTGCATCTGTAAAAGTTGGTAAGGGTTAATGTGGACATGCCGAATTTCCTTAGTTCCCTGAGGAAGAATAGGCGCTGTTGGACTTTCTTGGTGGTAGTGTCAACGTGGGTGGACCAGGACAGATTTTTGAAGATGTGCACCCCTAGGAATTTGAAACTGCTAACCATCTCCACCGCGGCCCCGTTGATGCTGACAGGGGTGTGTACTGTACTTTGCTTCCTGAAGTCAATGACCAATTCTTTGGTTTTGCTGGCATTGAGGGAGAGATTGTTGTCATTACACCACTCCACTAGGTTCTCTATCTCCCTCCTGTATTCTGGCTCGTCGTTATTCAAGATCCGGCACACTATCGTCGTATCATCAGCAAACTTGTAGATGGAGTTGGAACCAAATTTTGCCACGCAGTCGTGTGTGTACAGGGAGTAGAGTAGGGGGCTAAGTACGCAGCCTTGCGGGGCCCCGGTATTGAGGACTATTGTGGAGGAGGTGTTGTTGTTCATTCTTACTGATTGTGGTCCTTTGGTCAGAAAATTGAGAATCCAGTTGCAGAGTGGGGAGCCAAGTCCTAAGTTTTGGAGCTTTGATATGAGCTTGGCTGGGATTATGGTATTGAAAGTGGAGCTGTAGTCAATAAATAGGAGTCTGATGTAGGAGTCCTTGTTGTCGAGATGCTCTCGAGATGAGTGTAAGGCCAGGGAAATGGCGCCTGCTGTGGACCGGTTGCGACGCTATGCAAATTGCAGTGGATCAAGGTGTTCTGGGAGTATGGAGGTGATGCGCTTCATGATCAACCTCTCGAAGCACTTCATGAGGACTGAAGTCAGGGCCACCGGACGGTAGTCATTGAGGCACGTTGCCTGGTTCTACTTTGGCACCGGTATAATGGTGGTCTTCTTGAAGCAGGTGGGGGCCTCGGAGTGGAGTAGGGACAGGTCAAAGATGTCCGCGAACACCTCTGCCAGCTGGTCCGCACAGGCTCGGAGCGCATGACCAGGAATCCCGACCGGGCCCGTCGCCTTCCGAGGGTTCACTTTCAGGAAGGCCGATCTGACTTCGGAAGCTGTGATAGTGGGTATGGGTGAGCTATGGGCTGCTGGGGCACTCGACAGTGGATTGTTGGTACCAATAATAATTCAAAGGGAAGAGAGTTTTGGTGACATAGCAGATTGTGACATTATGAAATAATGGAGAAGAAATGGTGCAATAAGGCATTTCTGAATTTGGGCTTTTCATTACAGCACGGTCCTCACTACCAAATTACTACAATCCGCGCTTGAATCAATAACAGTTAAATTGCTGCCCTTAGGCAGCAGGGATTGTTAACAAGATAATGGACCAAATTCTCCCAAGCCCCTGCCATTGGGATCAATGGCATTCAGGGGCAAAGAGGAGAGAATTCTGCAGGAGAGCCAAAAGGTGGTTTCACGCCTGTGTGAATTTACAGCGGGATCGTCCGCTAGTGCCCCCAAGGTAGATCAGATAACCCACTGGAGGCTGGCGTTAAGCTCTTTTGCTGCCTGCTAATGGGATACAGATGAAGGTCCGATCATTCGGCTCAATTCTGCTCGGTGTCAGTGGAAAAACATGCCAGTGTAAAACACATCTGGAACAACATGACGTGCAGATGTTGGGACTCACCTGAACAATGCCTGGGGCTGCCTCTGGTGTTCAGGATGGAGGCTGAAAGCAACCCTGGACCCCGCAATGTTACAGTAGGTGGACCTTTCAGATTCAGTGCCCTGGAGGGGATACATCTCCCAGTCTCAGATTGTTCCTGGAGATCCATCTACGTTCTCAGAAAGTCCACCTTCTAGAATCTGAATGTTCCTGGAGCTCCATCTTCATTTTCAGGAGGCCCACCTTCTTTCTTCAATGGTGGGTCAGTGATGTTGGGAGCCTTTTCAATCTGGTGCCCGGCTACAATGGAGGACTATGCTTCATCAGGCCTGCCCCACCACGAATTTGGCACAAACTACCCAGCTGCATAATTCATGAGATCGGGGCCAGAAAACTTTGCATATTTCCCGCCAGGTTCCGCAGTGGAAAACACTCCAAGGACAGGATTCTCCATCTGCATGTTCCTGTCTCTGCATGGGACTTAGTCCCCAGATGGAAAAATCCTGCCCAATTCTCTGCTAAGGATCTGCAAACTGCATGAGGACAGCAGTCACCCATTAAATGTTAGAGATGCAATTATTAATACCTGAAAAGTTAACTTGGTTGTTACATTCATATCTGCAAAACAGGATTTGCTCACCCTTAGTTGCTGGTTTGTCTATTATTTTTTGCATTGCTATTGAACTGATAGGCTTGGCTGGCAGACCACTGTGAGGGGGGTGATGCAGGTGGGGGATGAGAGTGGGATGTTGTGGGTTGGCTTAAAGGAGGTGGGTCTGATCATAGTGAGGAGGGGTGGGGAAGGTCTCCAAGTGGCACAGAGGAGTCCCAAAAGCAAGTTCCTCAGCTTCTCGCCCGGCAGCAGCCCGCGCAGTGAAAGCTGTTGGGATGACCAGTCTGGACTCTGCCTTCCTCAAAATGGGTAAAACAGTGGTGGAGGTGGAATAAGGCAATTAAGTGGCCATTAATTTGCCTCTTAAGGGCCCCATAAGGCCCATTGGCAGGCGAGCTGCCTGACTCCCTCCTTTCCACTGTAACAAGGTGCCAGGTTCCCTCCTCCTTCAAATACGGCCGCAGTGGTGGGGAGGGCGGGGCGGATAAACTCCATCCAGGGGTCTGGCTTTCATTCGAGGTTCATTATAAACTCCTATTATTCCTTTTATGTGGTGCTATGGCAGATACTTTTCGGATTTAAACTGTTACACTGGGAGTCCCACAACAGTTTACATTTCTAGTACACTACCCGAAGATGTGCAATTTGGCTGGTAGATTTCTCTCAGTTTTGATCGAAATGCTTGCTAAAGTTTATTTTGTCCACCATTTTCTTTGTCGCTAAAATTTCTACTGTCCAAAACAATGATTTGAATAAAACAAAACACTTGAAAAAATACATCAATTCCCAATATTTATCCAGGTATTGATCATATTTAACCACTGAAATGTCATTTGTATTTTCACGACTTATTTATTTATTTTTTCTGAGAGTCCCAACTTCTCCCAGAAAACTGGTCTTGAACGTGAATTCTGAGAGGTGAGCTTGGACTGTGCCTTCTCCTCTACAATGGACCTATTTAACAGGATGCATCAGTCCAGCTCGGCTGATGGAATATTGTTCTTTAGATTCCAACAACTTCTGCCAGTAACCTTTCTCGTGACCATTCCCGAGGATAACGATTTATTCTGCAACATGATTGCAAGGACACTCACAGTCCCCTGATCCTTCCAATGGGAGCCCAGGATGTTGACTGGCTACCCGACTGTGAGAGAGACATGATTATGCTGCCACCCACGAACACATTTTCCAGAAGAGGTCACTTGACAGCGATCAGCCGCAGCTGGATTCTTAGCCCTCAGAGTGAAGCATATAGACTTGGAGATCAATTCCATTTCCCTCCAAAAACCCTCGACTGAAATCACCAACTTCCTGCTTCCACTTAGCCATTCCTCAGCGGAGTCAACCCCAATGAAACTGCTATACCTGCCTGAAACATTAAAATGTCATACTCCCCCTCCCCCAAAACCTACCCAAACTGCCCTTTCACTTCTGTGTTGGAAAAGGCTCTCAGCAGACACAACCAATGACACAACCAATTAAATTCATAAGTCCAACATACACCTGGTGCAGCACTGAGTTACAAAGTTAGGATTTGCTACTTAGGTCTCGCCATTGTTGAATTTGAAATAGTCATGCAATAAAAAACATTTATTTAAAAAAAAGAAATAGTCATGCAGCTCTTGTTTAAAGCCAAAATGGCAAATCAAAGCAGTCCAGCAGAATTTTCTTTTTAGACTCTGACTGACAGCTTCAGCCTGTTTTTTTTTAAGTGTAAAGGGCTGGGGATTTAAGTACCTTATATCATCACACTTCAACAAACCTTAGCTGCCTTTCACAAGTGTCCATACCTACTCCATACATTCATGACACCCACACTGTCCTTGGAACAGCAAAAATTGGGTCTGCATGAATTCAGCATTAATTTAGAATGTCCTTATTGAGTTCAGGTTTCCTATTTGTGTGATTCATGCCCCACCCCTTTTCCTGCTATTTTCAAACGTCTCCGGAATGGGCCCAAGTCAGCAAAAATGCAGCTCTACATTATGATGGCTCACTGCGGGAGGCAGTACATTTTGGTGAAATAGACAGGGTGACTTTCTATGGCAGCTGTGATCTGAACTGAAGCTATTGCTTGATAAGATGATGATTAATGCATGGAACTATCAGGCACTTTATACTAATAACCAACTCAGTGATGGACACAGCATTCAGTTTATTTGATTCAGTGATCCCAAAAAGGCATTTCTCGGTCAGTCTGCAAGAGATGGGAAATGACAGCATGGCATTTTGAAATCCACACACTGTGACCTCCAACTGCAAAACCCATCACTTCATTGAGCTTTGGACTGCAGCAAGACAGCCAAGAGTCTGGTAGTAAAGTCGCCGTCTTAAATAACTAAATCCATGTCTTTTAAAGGTTGCTAAGCAGGCCAGCTGTATGTTAGCTACTTCTAGTGCATTGGAAAAGAAAGTGTTTGAGAAATGTCATGTTCGTCACTGCTGAGGGACATTTGTTGTGGTATATCCTTGAACTGGATGCTTCATATGCTTATTTAAGCAATTAACTATAAAGAGAAGACACCCTGGATAGTACTTGTAAAATAGTTTGCAATGTAGAACATGACATAACTATATGTTTGAACCTTTGAATAAATGATACTAATTTGGAATTTTGCATTATAAATGATACAATGGCCTCCATTAGTAAATTGGCCTAATCAGTTGCTGGTCATTTACAGTACTCTCCAGTATTTTGCCAGTGGCAGAGCAGCCCTTTGCCTTCCGCCTTGAATCCCCACCCCACACACACACACACACAAAGACACACCTCCCCAACCCTAGACAGAGGGAGTCACTTGCCGCAATCCAGGACAAGCAGAGGCAGAGATTCCATCCAAGGTCGGAGCTACTAGCAGTTAAGGCCACACCCCACCTACAACCATTACCTCCAGAGGGCACTCCCGTCCAATATTCCTGCTTGACATCTCCAGAAATAATAAAAAAAGAAGAGTGAGAGGGGATCTCATAGAAACTTTCAAAATTCTAACAGGATTAGAGAAAGAAGATCCAGAAAGAATGTTCCTGGTGGTGGGGGGAGTCCAGAACTAGGGGTCATAGTTTGAAGATAAGGGATAAACCTTTTAGGACTGAGGTGAGGAGAAATTTCTTCACCCAGAGTGGTGAATCTATGGAATTCACTACCACAAAAAGTAATTCAGGCCAAATGTTGTGTAATTTCAAGAATAGCTCTTGGGGCTAAAGGGCTCGAGGGATATGGGGGGGAAGGTGGGATCAAGGTATTGAACTTAATGATCAACCATGATCATAACGAATGGTGGAGCAGGTTCGAAGGGCCGAATGGTCTCCTCCTGCATCTATTTTCTATGTTTCTAGGTAAAGCATGCAGCATTAGGTAATCTGAGCGTAATCTGCTCTGCTGCTCATTGCAAAAGTGAAACTAAATCTGAACACACAATACATACATCATTTCCCTTCTCACAAGGTATACGCGCATGCCTGTCCTCTTAAAGGCCTTAGTGCAGCAACCTGTAGGTTTCCACTGCAGGATGCCCTCCAAGTCACCCAGCTTCCTGACTTGAGAATATGTTGCCATTCCTTTACCGTTGAGTCAAAATCCTGGAACTCCCTCCCTAACAGCATGGTGGGAGGACATACAAGGCATTGGTGAGACCACAGCTAGAGTATTGTGCAGAGTTCTGGTCCCCTTATTTGATGAAAGATGTAGTGGCATTGGAGGCAGTTCAGAGGAGGTTCACTAGGTTGATTGCAGAGATGAGCGGTTTGTCATATGACGAGAGATTGAACAGTTTCGGCCAATACTCACTAGAGTTTAGAAGAATGGGGGGAGATCAAATTGAGGTGTACAAGATGATAAAAGGTATGGATAAAGTAGACATGGTGTGGATGCTTCCTCTTGTGGGGAATTCTAAAACGAGAGATCGTAGTCTTAGGAGGTAGCAAATGTGAAAACAGATGAAGAAAAACTACTTCTCCCAAAGGGTTGTGAATCTGCACAATTCGCTACCCCACAGTGCAGTGGATGCAGGGACAGTGAGTAAATTTAAGGAGGAGTTAGACAGGTTTTTAATTGGTAATGGGTTGAAGGGTTATGGAGAACGGGCAGGACGGTTGAGTAAAGGCCAGGATGAGATCAGCCATGATCGATTAGCAGAGCAGACTCGATGGGCCAAATGACCTAATTCTGCTCGTATATATTATGAACTTATGAATACACTGCATGGACTGTTGCCATCACTTTCTCAAGGGCAGTTAGGAATGAACATTAAGTGCTGGCTTTGCCAATGACCTCCACATCCCCATGAATGAATCGAACATTACTGCACAGAAGCAGGCCCCTCACTCCACCGACTCTACGCTGGTGTTCATGTTCCACACAAACCTCCCATCTTACTTTATCTCATCTTATTAGCATATCCTAATTACCCATTCGTAACAGCGAATTCAAAATGTTCCTATGCTGTTCAAAAAATGCACAACCTCTTCATCACTGACTGAACCAAACTTCAATGTTACGTTGTACAAATTAGCAATTTGTATGCAACATATTAGATATACTCTGCTGCACAACTATAGTATAAAACGCTTACTGGGTTTAAAGTTTAGGATTTTGTAACATTGTATTGGAAGGGTAACGCATTTTTAAACAAAATTTCATTTTGAGTTGATCATATCTCACACAACATTTTAACAAATATCTGAGTAAAGAAGGCATTACAATTTGAAATAAGAAATTTAATGCAGACCTTAATTAACACTCGACAATTGCCATGCGGTAAAATAAATCTGCTCTTTTTAAATTTTATTCCAAAATTTGGCAGTTAAACTCTAATGTTAGTTGAGAAAAAGTTATATCCCAATTGGAATTCAGGAATAGACACAGTACAGGGCACAAAGCTCTCTTCTAACCAGGGGATGGGAGATGAGAGTTTGACGTCAGCAGGCCTAGACAATCTAAGGCTTATCCTGGGTTTCAATTAGTTCAAAAGCACCATTTGCTAAGCTCCACTGAGACCTGTCAGAGGCTTCACAGTGGGTTCCCTGCCTGTCTAATAATTCATGTTCCACTGCAACTGTCCAACAGATTTGATAGCTGTAGTCACACATTAACTCCAAGAGGGAACCCAGTTCATGGTTGGCTCACAGAAGGCAGTGCTCCAATATAAGTTGGCAAGCGCAATGCGAAACAAGAATAGTATCAAAAGCGCAACCCCCTCCGAATGCCTTCAAGGAGACCATGAAGCACCAAAATATGCAGAACTTAGCACAGTTAGCACAGTGTCACCTGAAAATAAATGACACCATTTTAAAAATCAAATTCAGCCACGTGGTCTGTGCCTCAGTCGGGCATTTTATGAACTCAAACAATTCAGATTAATATTAACTTATATTTTATCATAGAGTCATAAGGGCAAAAACAGTCCATTCAGCCCATCGACACTGCTGTGCATTTGCTTGCTTATGTTCCTTGATGTCATTCAGACAAGAATTAAAATAATTGGCTATAACCTCCTTGGAGAGGCAATCAGTAAGCATTGCCACTCTGTACCCAATTGCATTAAATTTTTCCCAAACTGCGGGCGGGAGGAGGTTGGGTCCAGCCAGAGTCAGGCCAGGTCAGATTTGGTCAAGTCTGGGTGGGGTGTCGGGTCGTGATGGGAGGGTTGGGTCGGAGGGCATTTCGGGCCTGTTGGCGGGGGTGGGGGATGTGGTGGGAATACTTTGCGGTGGATGGTTAGTCAGGGGGTGAGGGGAGTCCTGTGTTTGGTGGGGGGTGGGAGGAACTGGTCAAGGGGTTAGAGAGAGTCGCTAGCAGGTCAGAGATGTGGTGGGGGGAAAGAGTCCCATGGAGGGATGGGGAGCCGTCTGGGTCTTTGCAATGGTTGCCCAATAGTTAGAGGAAGTTTAAGTCCTCTTACTTTTTCTGGATAACTATTCATATAACACAGCCGGAACCACCAAAGTTTGCAATTTAAATTGTATTTTTGGATGGTTCCCAGTGCAGGTCAATTGCCCAGAGGAAGTTTGCACTTCTGGGCAATTGCCATGCAAACCCTTACCTGGGAACCTCCGAAGGGGATTCCCCAGCACATCTTTGGGGTAATCCCCAATCCGATGTTGGAGGTCAGAGGTTACAACCATTTATTTTTCTCTGACTATCTCTCTTCCACTTTCTAATTCTTTCAGTTTCCTTCTAGCCACTTGTCAACACAGATTGGAGGTCACTTCCTTCACGATTTTCCATTATACACATTGGTTCCTCATTAGTAGAAACATATTTTATGTGTTCAACAAATACATAGCCTTATTGCTCATTTGAGACTTTCAAAGTTTTAATTCTGATGCTTTTTCTGAATTCCTTCAGCCTCACTATTGTAGGATAATACGTGCTCAGAAAGAAGAATGGTTACTCCATGTGCCATTTGGTGGGTAAAACTGCTTCTGCCCCACTCCTTTACTTAAAAAGCATCAGCTTCACCTGACAAGCTCTTTCTCGCAAACTTACTAGAATCTGATCATGATCTGTATCATCGTATCTCCAAATCCATAGACCAGCAGATCATCCATGATCGCTTCCACTACTGGACGATCATTGACCATCTTGTGCTGTTTTCGTGGATACTCTCCCGCAGTGGCAAGCATAAGCATCGATACCTCCCAAATGGCATCCAGAACATTGTCAGAAAACTGCTGCTTTCACTTGCCAGTATCCCTCCTTCACATCTGACTTTTGCCCTGGCAGGTTGTGGCAACAGTTCTTCACTGATGGCATGGGGTAGTGGAATCCCTCCAAGCTTTGTCCTTTGACTTGATACACGCTCTTAGCTTTCCAGGTTTTTCCACTTATACCGTGCTCTTGGGATGAGCATTGTTCCATCTTATAGCCTGAAATTTACCTTCGACAATTCATTTTGGGGTCACCACCACAAACAACTTAACACAGGTCTGCAAGGCTCGGGATGTTTACATGTAGCCCCGTGTGTCTATCTGACACTTCACATTAATTTGATGCTCTCCTGCTATAGTCACTATTCCAGCAGTCACAACCCCTTTTTTAACCCGAGACCTGATAGTGCCTTCCTGTTCTAGGGTGTAGAGTGATTTGTCAGAATCATTGTCTGACATCTCTCCAGCAACCATCTTTATAGGCTTTACAGCAAAACCCTGACATTCGAAGAGATTCAGCTTCTTATGATTAGAGCATTGCTTTCCCCGTGCTTGGAGATGCTTCCTTTTCCTTTGTGTGATGTCCTCCATAATATTTACATCCAGTACTCCGGCCTTGAATGTTTTGCTGGTTCTTCTGTAAACGGTTCTTCCTTTTTTGAGAGTAAGTTTCTCGTCTCTCAGCAGACATGGTCCCACGACAGAATCTCAAGTTCCTAAGACAACACTATCTAATCAGATCATCCTTCAGTTGCTCAAACTCACAAGGTTCAGCTAGATGCCCCCGTACAGTCACATACTGATCAAAATTCTCCCCCTCTTCCTGATCTCTAGTGTTGAACATTTAGCATTGATAAATAACATACATATATATTCAAAACCTCAGAGATTTCACAAGACTGGCACTGGTTTAGCATAGTGGCTGTTTTAGCTCACTGGGCTAAATAGCTGGCTTTTAAAGCAAACCAAGGCAGGCCAGCAGCACGGTTCAATTCCCGTACCAGCCTCCCCGAACAGGCGCCGGAATGTGGCGACTAGGGGCTTTTCACAGTAACTTCATTGAAGACTACTTGTGACAATAAGCGATTTTCATTTCATTTCAATTCAAATAGCTGGCTTGTAATGCAGAACAATGTCAGCAGCATGGGTTCAATTATTATTATTATAAGACAGGCTTTTCTGCTCCTCAGTGAGGTCAAGGGTGCAGTAAAGCTTGTAGTATTCTTTCCCCAGCACTGATAACAGAGTTGTTACTCTTATCTGTTTAGGTTTCTTTGTTTAACTCTGTGGCAATTTCATTGTTCTGCCATTGAGACTGGAAGAATTTCGATTTTATTCTCAAATGTGTCCTCATTTCCATTGGAGTCAGTAGTGGAATATTCAAAGATGTATGTACTCACCCAGCAGATAGTCCTGTACAAAGTTGCAGTCTGAAATTTTAATTCTTTTCTGCTGTTTCTTACAGCAGCTGGCTGCCTTCCAGTGATCAAAATCGACTCAATTTCAGCTGCACGCTCCTGACATCATGTGGTGGGTAAAATGGCTTCTGCCTCAATTCTTCATTCACAAAGGAATGACTTCAACAAACAAAGAACAAAGAAATGTACAGCACAGGAACAGGCCCTTCGGCCCTCCAAGCCCGTGCCGACCATGCTGCCCGACTAAATTACAATCTTCTACACTTCCTGGGTCCGTATCCCTCTATTCCCATCCTATTCATGTATTTGTCAAGATGCCCCTTAAATGTCACTATCGTCCCTGCTTCCACCACCTCCTCCGGTAGCGAGTTCCAGGCACCCATTACCCTCTGCGTAAAAAACTTGCCTCGTACATCTACTCTAAACCTTGCCCCTCTCACCTTAAACCTATGCCCCCTAATAATTGACCCCTCTACCCTGGGAAAAAGCCTCTGACTATCCACTCTGTCTATGCCCCTCATAATTTTGTAGACAGAGGTTATATTACTATGGCAAGCCACAGTGTCAGCATGGTGGCACAATGGGTTAGCACTGCTGCCTCACAGTACCAGGGACCCAGGTTCAATTCCAATCTTGGGTGACTGTTGAGTTTGAACATTCTCCCCATGTCTCCGTGGATTTCCTCTGGATGCTCCGGTTTCCTCCAACAGTCCAACGGCGTGCAGATTAGGTGGAATGGCCAATCTAAATTGTCCCTTAGAGTGTCCGAGGGTTAGGTGGGGCAATGGGATTCCAGCGATAGGGCTCGTGAGTGGCCTAGATAGAGTGCTATTTCAGAGGGTCAGTGTAGACCTGATGGGCAGAATGGCCTCCTTCAGCACTGTCAGAATTATATGATTCTAGTACACAACAGGCAATTATGCACATAGGGATTGCTCCAAATGCACTATAAAACAGACTGTTTGTACAAATTCAATTATTCCATATCTATCTCCAGGTTGGTACATGCATTCCCTTCAAAGTACAGTTGGTGATTGTGAACATAAAGATGGCATCATTTCATAAAGTTTTTCATACAATGTATATTCTCCCAGTTTTCTGCTTCGGAAATCTTTCTCCCTTATGACATTTTCTAAAAGCGTGTCCACTGCAGTATTGTAGGTCACGATCATGCTTTAATTGAAACCTTTTTTTTTTATTATTTCACTTAATGTTTGCCATTCAATAATTCAACTGAAGATTCTACTGAACTGTACCCATTATACACGTGCTTCATTCAATGAACGTTTAAATATTTTTGGCTGCACAATGGTATTTGAACCTTAATGGCATTTGAACAAAATCCATGCAGGTTACTCTACTTAAAAGCAAGTCACTTAAGAGCAATTTGTTTTGTGTACCTCTGTTTCGATCAAGTAATAATGGGATAGAGTGGGTTGTGTTCGGTAATTGGATTCAGGCAAGGGATAGACGCAGGCAACTGGAGTAAAAGAAACAAGACATGGGCAGAATTCTCCCACCCCCTGCCAGGTTGGAGAATCAGCGTGGCGGTGCGTGAATCGCACCACGCTGCCCCGATGCTGGGACGCAATTCTCCGCAATGCAGAGAATGGGCACCATCGGTGCCGGCGCGGTGCCGGTCGGGGTATGTGCCGACTCTCCGGCCCAGGCTGGCACGCCGATTCTCCAGCCAGAATGGGCCGAGCGGCCGTCATCAAAAAGCCGAGTCCCACCGGCGCCGTTCTAACATCCTCTGAGCCGTCGGGACCTCGGCGTTGAAGGGTCCGGGGGTGGCCTGTGGGGGTGGGGGGTGGGGGGTGACCCCAGAGGGGGTCTCCATAGTGGCCTGGCCCATGATCGGGGCCAACGATCAGCGGGCCAGCCTTTCTGCCCCCGGCTTCCTTTCCTCTGCGTCGGCTCCTGTAGCCCTGCGCCATTTGGGTTGGGGCCGGCACAGGAAGAAGGCCACTACGCATGCGCTAGTTGGCGTCAGCCCAACTGCGCATGCTCGGACCCCGGTTTCAGGCCGGGATCGACAGCTGGAGTAAAACACTCCCGCTTTTTACTCCGGCGTCGGCACTTAGCCGCCCGATGGCGAATCCCGCCCCATGTTTATAATTTGAAGGGAAAATGCGAGGTATTTACTTCAAAACGGTTCAATCTTCAACATCTACCAACCCCAACAAAAGATCAGTGACCTTTCGACATTTTCAACTGCCAGAGTGGTAAAGGAATATGAAGGCAGGAGTACACCAACCGTCCCTCCACCCTGTTCCGCCAAGCAACAGGCTGATGTGCAATCTAACTCCAGGGGCCGGATTCTCCGTTTCAGAGACTGCACCCGCCCATTGTGGGCGAGATCCAGATCACAACGCCTCACGAGGTGTAACGACCGTCAGGAATCCCGGGAGGGTCTGGACGCGTCCCATCCCGATTCCGCCAGTCAATCCCGCCCAAATTGGAACAGGGAGGTTTATGAGATGACCCAATAGAAGCTTGCAAGACAATGAGAGGTTTTGGTGGAGAAAGTAAAACTATTTCCTCCTGTGAGTGCATCAATAGTCACAGGTCACAGATTTAAAAACATTGGCAAAAGATCCAGAGAAGAGAACATTTTTTTTTGTTGGGATCTGGAGTGCTGTACCTGAAAAGGTGATGAATGTTGATTCCATAAATAACTCCTGAAACAAGTTGGACAGGTACTTGAAGGTGAAAAACCACATTAAGTGCAAACTGAAATCGTCAGATTATAGATGGACAAATGTGGGATGTGGGGCGATGCATGACTGCTCTTTCAAAATGTGAGCACAGCCACAATGGGCCAAATGGCCTCCATGCAGGTGTGCAGTAAGGTTTGCTGATTTTCTGTGATTGAAAATGTTAACTGTGTCTCTCTTCACACCTGCAGTCTAACAGACTGAATATTTCCATCAGCTTCTCTTTTTATAACGAGGGGTACACACTTCAAATCTTAGTTAAACTTTCTGACTCATACGAAGAATAAAATCAGTGTGAAAATAGATAGAAGAATATTAGGATAGGGTCAGATTATCTGGTCTGATTGTGTCAGAGAATTAGAGATAGGGGCCTAGAAATTAATCTGATTTACAGGTGCGGAAACAGCAAAAGTGGGTCCTTTATGGCGGGAGGCCTCTTACACACAATGAATGTCCAATTAGTAGGGATTCAAGAAATGCATGGAGGGCTCATGGCTCACACAGGGGGCGTCATTCTCCGACCCCCCAGCGGGTCGGAGAATGGCCGTTGGCCACCGTGAATCCCGCCCCCGCCGGTTGCCGAGGTCTCCAGTACCGGATATTTGGCGGGGGCGGGAATCGGGCCGCGCCGGTTGGCGCTCGATTCTCCGGCCCGGATGGGCCGAAGTCCCGCCGATAAATTGCCTGTCCCGCCGGCGTAAATTAGAGTACCCATTTACCGGCGGAACAAGGCGGCGTGGGCGGGCTCCGGGGTCCTGGGGGGGGGGGGGCGCGGGGCGATCTGACCCCGGGGGGTGCCCCCACGGTGGCCTGGCCCGCGATCGGGGCCCACCGATCCGCGGGCGGGCCTGTGCCGTGGGGGCACTCTTTCCCTTCCGCCTCCGCAACGGTCTCCACCATGGCAGAGGCGGAAGAGACTCTCCCCACTGCGCATGCGTGGGAAACTGTCAGCAGCCGCTGACGCTCCCGCGCATGCGCCGCCCCGACATGTCATTTCCGCGCCAGCTGGCGGGGCAACAAAGGCTGTTTCCACCAGCTGGCGGGGCGGAAATCCCTCCGGCGCCGGCCTAGCCCCTCAATGTTAGGGCTCGGCCCCCAAAGATGCGGAGCATTCCGCACCTTTAGGGCGGCGCGATGCCCGTCTGATTGGCGCAGTTTTGGGCGCCAGTCGGCGGACATCGCACCGTTTGGGGAGAATTTTGCCCCTGGTGAGGGGACTTTGCATATGCACATAAAGGGCCGACTATCTGTTTGTAGAAGCACTTGCCAGATGGTTTTTCCTAAACTCTGCATTGGTAAAACATGGTTCACATGTGGCCTCACCAGACCTTCAAGAAACTAATGAAGACTGCCCTCTAACAGATGAGTTTTGTAAAATGTATGAACTGAACGTGGAGTTGGGAGCAGGCTCACGCTTCTGATCACTGCCTCCCTCCCATCACATCACCGCCCCATCTCCGCTCATAGCCCCTTCCTGACTACTCGCCTCCCCTCCCAATAACTCCCTATCTCCCTGTTGCCTGCCACACAGTCGACTGAGATCAAAATCCTCTGCCTGGGGATGGGTGTTGGCGGCATCAGTCTCATGTAAATGAGGCCCAAGGTGTACACATTTCGGCACAGGGAATGCTGCCTGTGTCAAGTTCCTAAGCCATAACCTTTAAACTCCACCAATGTAGAGGCATGGAAATCTGGGAAGGGAATCTGTGGTGTGGCCAAGCTCACACTAAGTTTCTGCTCCATTTTGTCATCATTGAAAATTCCACCAAAAGTGCAGGTGGGGACTTCTTGCAATCACTCTCTTCGATCCAGAGGATAAATCCATGGTTGGAATTTAATGGAGCTTGCCAGAGTCCAGGCCTACAAAAAAGTGGAAGAGACTGCACAGCCAATTCCCACTGATGGGAAAACTGCCCCTTTTTGGTAAACAGAATTGGCCCAATGCTCATTATTGAGACATTGAAAGATTATTAACCCGGAGTTCAGCAGAATTTAGTAGTGGCTCAGGGATTCTCCACAACTCACATGGACTTTCCATGCCTTCTGAAGGCCTCCCTGTCAGATTTTCCAGTAGCCTCCCAGGAGGGGGTTTCTCAAAGTGTCCAATCGAGGGACCTGGCATTGGGAAGGGGACTGTTTGCTGCAAACCACCTCCCTGCCCTTGTATCTGACCCCCATGACC
This sequence comes from Scyliorhinus torazame, assembly GCF_047496885.1. Classification (NCBI taxonomy): domain Eukaryota; kingdom Metazoa; phylum Chordata; class Chondrichthyes; order Carcharhiniformes; family Scyliorhinidae; genus Scyliorhinus; species Scyliorhinus torazame. Next base: position 63,110,850 of record NC_092707.1, read on the forward strand.
CCACCTCACCTACAAACCAACCCCCGTGATCCCCCAACCCACCCGATTCTCCAAGGATTCCATGACGATCTCTGGTAAAGACTTGACCGGAATCCTAAACCTCAGGGATGGCCCAATGCTGGCCAACAAAGTCCCTGATGGGCACTTAATTTCACCGGTGCAAAGCGATGTGGGTTTCCCACCAGTCCTCCAACCAGTGAGTAGGACCCGGGTTGAGAGAATTAAATCCGACCCCATTAAGTGCAAAACTGAAATAGTCAGATTATAGATGGAAAAATACAGGAATGAAAAAGAAAGGCAAGGAACAAGTGGCACTCACCCAGGAGCAGAACAATTACATTGAATCTGACATCTACACAATGATGGAATACATTCATTCAGCTTCAGTCCAGTCCCTGGTGCTGCAGACAGATATTTATAGCATGTCAGCTATCCTCAAATTCAGCACTTACTCAACAACTTTACTTGGGCATAAAAGTGCAGACTGGGGAAGGTCCACTAATGCAGAATGAAAATATAGCCTATTGAACAACAATTTAAGGAATATGTGACCTCTCTCTTATCAAAGTTGGAAGTACTCATCATAGAATTTGATTATCATAGAATTTACAGTGCAAAAGGAGGCCATTCGGCCCATCGAGTCTGCACCGGCTCTTGGAAAGAGCACCCTACCCAAGGTCAACACCTCCACCCTATCCCCATAACCCAGTAACCCCACCCAACACTAGGGGCAATTTTGGACACTAAGGGCAATTTATCATGGCCAATCCACCTAACCCGCACATCTTTGGACTGTGGGAGGAAACCAGAGCACCCGGAGGAAACCCACGCACACACGGGGAGGATGTGCAGACTCCGCACAGACAGTGCTCAACAGATTTCTTGCTTTGTCAATCAGCTCCATTTGCTAAAAGAAGACGACAATATTATTATTTTTTAAACTATGATTTTTAAATCCAAAATTATGGTTTGCTCCCTGCCTCACCATTGCCCTGGTTTTCTTATCTATCTGGGCCAAAAGTTTCAATTTTAATGAAAAATAGGAAAATGCTTGTATTTTAACTAATTAATGGCTCACTAATGAGCCTTCAGAGTGCTGAATTTCTGAAAGTATGATTTCATTAGTGGATCATTAATATCTGTGAAATACAGACATTCTCAACATTCATTAACAGAAGAATTATTGTCCTTCTCGCTCTTCCTCTGCCATTACCTGACATCAATGGCAAAGACAAATGGGTCGCGTGTAACACGGGCGGCTGATGTACTATTTTCCATTCTGTGCCATCAGCTGAGACAAATTTATCCCAACCTGTCCATCAGCTTAATCAGTTTTAGTATTGGAGAATTCAGGCTTCTATGCACTCCCACAGAATCATAAATTGTAACGGGGCAGAAGGAGACCATTCAGCCCATCGTGTCTGCACCGGATCTCCAAATGAGCATTACAACTCGTTGCCATTCCCCTGCCTTTTCCCCGTAACCCTGCACATTGTTTTTATTCAAATAATAACCTGACGCCCTTCTGAATGTCTCGATTGATCCTGCCTCCACCACACTTCCAGGCAGTGCATTCTAAACCCCAAAACACTCGCTGTGTGAAAAACAATGTTCTCACATCACATTTGCTTCTTTTACAAATCACCTTAAATCTCGCACTCGATGCTCTTGCTAATGGAAACGGTTTCTCCCTCTCTCCTCTGTCCAGCCCCCGACCCCTCAATGATTTTGAATATATCTATCGAATCTCTTCTTCTCCCCAAGGAGAAGTCTCAATCTCTCCAATCTATTCTCGTAAATGAAGATTCTCATCACTGGACCCATTCTGGACTCTGCACTCTCTCCAATGCGTTCACATCCTTCCTATAGTGTGGCGCCCAGAACTGTACACCATACATGCCCAGGGGAATACAGCTATCTTCTTGTCATTCATGAGAAGAATTATACCCTCCTCCTCCTCCTCCCCCACCACCCGCTAACACCCATTACCAGACTGGAAAAGTTAATTGAGTAGCCTGTCTTTCTCAGCTTTCAGTTACCTCAGTCTAAATATCACATGTTGATACACTTGAAGTTCTTTTGATAATTACACTTGCGAATTACATTAAACTCCTCAGAATGTAACTGTCAAGGCTATGTACATCAGTGTTTGATGAACAGGAAGTGCAGTTCTTCTCATGGTTTGTCTCAATACACACAGTAAACAATAGATGATAAGATTCCTAATACCATTCCTGGGGGACATAATGTGACAAATAAAAGAGAATCCTAAAGCCTTCTTTCGACATATAAATCGTAAAAGGGTAGAAAGGGAAGGTGTGGGGCCAAGTAGGGGCTAAAAAGGGAGCATAAACATGGGGGAAAGTGGCATTTAAAAAAATTATTTCACAGGATATGACTATCACTGTCAAGGCCAGAATTTAACTGCCCATCCTGAATTACCCTTGGGAAGGTGCTGCGGAGCCACCTTCTTGAACCAATGCAGTTGATGCGATGTAGGTGCACTAATGGTTACGTTGGGAAGGGAATTGCAGGATTGTGACCCAGTGACAGTAAAGGAATGATGATATGATTCCAAATCTAGATGGTGTGTGGATTGGAGGGTAACTGGGGCTGGTTTAGCACACTGGGCTAAATCGCTGGCTTTTAAAGCAGACCAAGGCAAGCCAGTAGCACGGTTCAATTCCCGTACCAGCCTTCCCGAACAGGCGCCGGAATGTGGCGACTAGGGGCTTTTCACAGTAACTTAATTGAAGCCTACTCATGACAATAAGAGATTTTCATTCATTTCATTTTCAACTTGCAGTTGGCGGTGTTCCCATGCCTTGGCTGCTCTTGTCCTTCCAGGTGGTAGAGGTCATGGGTTTGGAAGTTGCTGTCAAAGGTGCCTTGGTGAGTTACTGCAGTGCATCCTGTAGGTGACACACACGGCTGCCACTGTGCCCCAGTGTTGGAGGGAGTTAGAGGGGATGCTGATCATGTGGGCTGTTATTGTCCTGAATGGTTTTGAGCTTCTTAAGTACCTCACTGCTGAGGTACTAAATGAGTACTTTGCATCTGTCCTGATCAAGGAACAGTAAGAAATTTTACAACACCAGGTTAAAGTCCAACAGGTTTGTTTCGAATCACTAGCTTTTGGAGCACAGCTCCTTCCTCAGGTGAAAGAAGGAGCTGTGCTCCGAAAGCTAGTGATTCGAAACAAACCTGTTGGACTTTAACCTGGTGTTGTAAGGCTTCTTACTGTGCTCACCCCAGTTCAACGTTGGCATCTCCACATCCTGATCAAGGAAGATGATGTTGCCAAAATTGTGATGCAAAAGGAGGCAGTTGGGATACTGGATGGGCTAAAATCTGATTTTAAAAAAGGAGATATCAGAAAGCCTGGCTGAACTTAAATTTGACAAGTCAGAAAGGTCAGATACATCTGAGAACAGAGGGAAGTAAAGGTGGAAATTATGGAACCACTAGCCACAATCTTACAAACTTCCATTAAAAAGAAGAGTGATGCCAGAGGACAAAAGAATTGAAACAAACACACCTTTCTTCAAAAAAGGGTGTCAGGATAAACTACAGGCCATTCAGGTTAACGTCAGTGGTGGAAAAGCTTTTAGAAATGATAATCTGGGACAAAATTGACAGTAACGTGGATACGTTTCAGTAAATTAAGGAAAGCCAACATGAACATGTTAAGGAAAATTATGTTTAACTAACTTGATTGCATGTTTTGATGTGGTAACAAAGAGAGTTGATGAGGGTAATGTGCTTCCAAAAGGCATTTGATAAAGTACCACATAACTGGCTTACCAACAAAGTTAAAGCCCATGGAATATGAATGAGGGGAGGGAATAACAAATGAAGCATGCAATTCTAAAAAGGGGTGCAGGAACAGCTTGATTTGACCAGATCATTGTGGATGGCAGTGCAGGTTGCAAAAGGTTGCAAAAGTGATTAAAAATGCAAAACAACACAAGAGTAAAGCTTTTTTCAACAGTGCGTGGTTAGGATCTGGAATGTACTGCCTGAAAGTGTGGTGGAGTCAGGTTAAACTGTGGCTTTGAAAAGGGAATTGGATAATCAATTGAAGAGATACAATTGAACCTCCACAGGCAGTTCTCCCTTTTGCAGCAATGAATTTCAGCTTGCTGCCTTGCCAGTGGTAGCTCGGCATGGGGGTCTGTCGAGGGGTGCACATTGCGACCGGCAGCAATTTTGTGGCGCAAGAAGAAGCTCTTTTTAAAAATGCACCTGGCCATCACTTCGGTCAAAATGTTCAATGAAATTGAAGTGGTTTGTTTCTTCAGGCCACCTCTGTCTCCTCACAATCAATGATAGAACGATGCTAACAAAAGACCTGGAACATGTCCTCGCTTTTAACAATAGAATGGCAACCTGAAACATAGGATGAGAGAAAAATAATTGGGCAAAAAATACAAAAATATGGAGCAGCATTTTCCCTTGGGGTCATGGCTCTGATGAAATTGGTTCAAATCTTCACACTGCGTGGGAAAGTCACCTGGCAATGATTTTCTCTAAAATTGACCAATTTGTACAAAAGGGTGAGCTCACTGTCCAATTAAGGATGGCAGAGGAACATCCTTGGCAGGAGATAAAGCATGCAGTTCAGGGAGGAGAGAGAAAATGTGCCTTCATTTTGATATGCCCTCTCATCAACATTTTCAATTGTTAAACTTAAAAATGGAACCAGCAGCAGGGCCACCAATGTGGACCCTCCTCAGGACATCTTTCAGCACACAGCTGTGACTGCATAGGGGCACAGGGCCTCAAATTAAGCCTGCTTAGAGCCCTCACTCACAGTTCTGCCGCCGAGAGGCTACCTCCAGGAGGCTGTTCGAGTTCCCGACACCTCGGGGAGGGAGGGCAATGGTGGGAGGCCTGCCGATTGACTGGAAAATTCTAGTCAGTCAGCCTCTGTTAATTTGCCTTAAGTGGCCATTTACTTAACCTAATGGCTACCTGCATGGCTTGGAGGTGCGGTGGTGCCGGCAGACTGCACGCCAGCCGGCAAGGTGACTTATGTGCATCCGCCTGCCTTGGTGCTCATCCACCCGTATAGTATAGGCTAAAGCTCCTGGCCACGGATATCACCTGGTTATGACATTGCAGCTGTGATCCATATTTAAGAACAGAAACTGGCAAACGTTCTAAAAAAAATGTCCTGGGTCCCACTTTTACCAACCGGCCAACCTTCGGGACCCATGCCGGTCAGCCTTTGCGAATCACGCTGGCTGACCTTCGCAACACACCATATTCGCTTACCGTTAATGCGACAGGTGAGCCTGTTTGGTCCTCACGATCTTACTCTGATCAGATTCACAGGAGGAGAGGACAATGCGCACACCAGTGTTCTGCCAGTTCCTTTGTGCTGCCTTCATCTTTGTGAGGACAGAAAATCCAACCTCGCAATTGTAGGTTGGTGTGAAGGGTAATAGCAACTGACTGCTGGTTTTACTCAGTACTGCATACTTCTCTGAGAAATTACTCCAGAATGCTGACAGCCTCTTGTGCACTTCTGGCATTTTTTAAATGTGTTGTCAGAGGTGAGGCACAGAAGGCGAGTCTCTTCATTTGGAGTCAGTTGTGAATTAATAATTGAGTTAATAATTGACTCTGTGGTCTCAAACTCAAAAGGATTTTTCACCTACCACTTCTCTTTCAAAATCTGAAATTTCTCCTCTGGAAAGTAGCAACAAAAACTGTTGGTCAGTGCTGCCAGATGCGACTGGAAAAGGTTTGCAGTCTGTTGACAGTTCCCTTACTAACACTTTGATCTCTCATAGCATTGTGGGGAACATGTAGTAGTTTTGGCTTTGTACTCGGACTTGCCAAACTTTCAATGACTTTTGGCGACTAGGGACTTTTCACAGTTAACTTCATTGCAGTGTTAATGTAAGCCTACTTGTGACACTAAAGATTATTTATTTATTGATTGTATTTATTTCTTCACAGCGCCAAAAGCAATCATCATCCTTCACTTGCAATTTGAGGTTCAGTTTGTTTAGAATTGAAAAGATCTCTGCGGTAAGACATAGTTGGCATACAACTCTCATTTGCCAGTATTTCCCTGCAGATAACATACATGGGCTTTGCATCCTGATTTACATCGGCACAATTAACAAAGCCATACCTCAAGAAACATCTTTATATTGCTTTGTTCCGATTTCAATTTCTTCTTACTAGGCTCTTCACCAGAGGCTCTGGAGTTCTGAATACAGCTAACACTAGCACTGCTTTGTCCTTCCGTGGATTGTCCTGAGCAGTTCTCTCCAGTAGATTCAGTTGTGAGTTCTTTGCCTGTTTGTGTTTCTGGCCCTCTCTTCTGTAGCCATCTAAAATGGCAAAAGACCATTGGAATAGTGGTCAACCTGGGGCACAGACAAGTACACAGCCTCTGTGTATTGTGCAAAGAAGCCAGACCTGACAGAAACTTGCACCTATTAAAGTTCAGTCACCATTTCCCCAAGACAATAGAACTCGAATCAAGGAACGGCAACAGTAACAGACTAACCGGCGCCACTTCCCCATATTTTGAAAGGCATACGTGCCTGGGACAATGACAGCTAGGACCCGCCGAGCCATCGCGGTATCTGCCCCCTAATTGGGCAGGATCAATGAGGGTGATCAAAACCTTATCAAACCATTGGGTCTGGAGTTAGGACCACCCCAAAGGGCATGAAAACCCAGGGAAATAAGAAGAACTGCAAACCGAGAGATCGGCTCTTTTGGACCGGCCTCAGTGCGACCAACTGCAGCATATCGGCCAGCCAAGTTCACGGACCCGCGATCGTTACCTGAAGGACAAGCCCAGCCGAGATGAACCTGATGACTTCCAACCGACCCACGTGGACACAGATAAAGGCCTTATCTCCCGCACAGAGCCGGTCACCCCAAAGTTAAGTAAAGGTCGTCTTAGTTATTAGGTATAGTTTAGTGCGTAGCCGCGTGTATCATTGCATATAGAGATAAGTCTTGTGTTTATTAATAAACTGTCTTTTGAACTAACATACTGGTTGTGTGGTCATTTGGTCAATATAAGAAACAGCTTGTGGTTCACACAGAAATAAAGAAGTCAACACTTCCTTATAACAAAATGATCCATCTTCAGTTCTTCACAGTCCTGTTGCCTTGCTTACTGGCAGCTAGAAAATGGAGGAATCTGTCCTCCGTGGTTGCCCCTCCAAAGCACGGACGTACAGGGTGCATGAATTCAGTGTATGTGCAGGGCGAGTGACCTGCTCTCTGCTACCACTTCTGTTGGGAAGACTGTATCGTTCGCATTTAAACGTAGGTCGCAGCCGGCATTCACAACTTAAAAGCCGGTTGCAGCCGGGATTCTTGAATGCCGGTTGCGGCTGTTGCACGCTTCTCCCGCGATCGGAAATGCTGCGATCGATCACTCCACTACCCTCCCAGCACCCGCCCGTGACCTACAGTTTGAAAAACCCTGGTGTAAATTACAGACAAAGCTAAAAGCCCTGGGGGTCACCATCACCAACAGTCTGTCCTGGCCCACTCACATGATAACAGTCAAGAACGCCCAGTAACGACTCATAGCTTGGTATGGTAACTGCTCGGCCCAAGATTGCAAGAAACTGCAGAGTGTAGTGTACTCAGCCCAACGCATCACACAAGCCTGCCATCCTCCCATGGATTCTGTCTACATCTCCCGCTGTCTCAGGAGTCACTCCAACGCAGGCTTTGCCCTTTCCAGACCCTTCCATCAGGCAGAAGTCTGAAGAAGGCACAACCAGACATAGGAACAGCATCTTCCCCACAGCTACTAGACTCCTCAACGACTCTCCCTCGGGCTGATCTATTCCCTGTAAGAACACTATTCACGACGCCCTATGGTGCTCTTGCTCATGTACTTGCTTTGTTTGGCCCTTAGAACATAGAACATTACAGCGCAGTACAGGCCCTTCGGCCCTCAATGTTGCGCTGACCTGAGAAACCACTCTAAAGCCCATCTACACTATTCCCTTATCGTCCATATGTCTATCCAATGACCATTTGAATGCCCTTAGTGTTGGCGAGTCCACTACTGTTGCAGGCAAGGCATCCCACACCCTTACTACTCTCTGAGTAAAGAACCTACCTCTGACATCTGTCCTATATCTATCCCCTCAATTTAAAGCTATGTCCCCAACTTGTTCCGCACTGTAACTGATCACTATTTGTCGATGTATTATTTGTCGATGTAGTCTGTCGATATTTCTTTTTGTCTACTGTGTACATTCTGTGTACGTTCTCTTGGCCGCAGAAAAATACTGTACTTCGGTATGTGACAATAAATCAATCAGGTGCATTGGAGAAAAGGGACTTTGCTCACAATTCTACAGAAGTCTGTTGTAGTTAAAAAAGGATGAAACAAACTTTTTAAAATGATTTTTGTGGCTGGTTCCAGTCAGACTTAACTTCTTAAATTCAATTAGCTTCATCCATCAAACCCAAGGCAGGCAGAGGGTGGAATCCCCGAAGGATTGATGCAGGCTCCCCTGCTCTTTAAGCTATGAATTAATGACATCCCTCAGGTTTACCAAGATGGAGAGTCCCCATGTACAATATGTGGATGACATGATTACATTAAGCATCAAAATCTATTTTGGAAATTTCAACAGCTTTAGCTTCAAAAATAGGAACACTTTCTGACAGCCGTTTTGGGACCCACCTGTTTCTTCATGAAAAGTACAAGGTTGTCTCAGTTTCATTTTGAGAAACACTTATGTGCCTTTCAGTATTTATTTCCAAAGCCTTCTCCTATACCTGTTCAAAACAGCATTCTTTCCCCCTCTCTCTCTCTCTCTAAGGACCCTCAAACAAAGGTTCTCGAGTGTTTCCAGACTTGAACCTTTCATCATTATCTTGGCTGTTTGATTGTCCTCCCATAGATGGGCAAAGAGGCCATCGGACTCTGTAATGGGCTCATGGCTGGTCAGGCAGGAGTGTCTCCGAATGCAGAGAGCCACAAGGACTTGTTTAAAGTAGAACCACTATAGGCACCCTAGGCATGGATCCGCATTTCGAAGAGGCTTTGAGGGGGTTTAAAAGCCATTTGAAAGATTGTGATCAAACTATTCATTCCTCCACTGACCTCCCTCAACATTCTAGGATGTATGTTTGGGAACCTCTCCATTTTGAATTCCACCAGATTTTTCAGAGCTACTTTATTAAATCTTTGGATAGCAAATCATTTCAGATTTAGGGATTGAGAAATGAAAAATGAAATGAAATGAAAATCGCTTATTGTCACAAGTAGGCTTCAAATGAAGTTACTGTGAAGTAGGACTTCATCTCCACAAGGACTCTGCAGTGTACACTCCTACTAATACTGTAATGAGACAGGTAGATTGGAGATACCCTTGTGTTGGTTCATAAATCATCTGCTGTAAACTCAGTCTGTCAGTTTTGTCCTTCAGGACTCAAACTGGTGCGATTGAGCCACTTTTCGTGATGGACATTAAAACCCCCCCCCCACCCCAGAGTATATTCTGTGCCATCCTCAGTGCTTCTTAAAAGTGATATTCAACATGGAGGAGTAGTCCAGCTAAAATTAAATGAAAATGAAAATGAAATGAAATGAAAATCGCTTATTGTCACAAGTAGGCTTCAAATGAAGTTACTGTGAAAAGCCCCAAGTCGCCACATTCCGGCGCCTGTTCGGGGAGGCTGTTACGGGAATCTTTTACAAGTGGTGCGGTGCATACAGAAATTCCTCCCATGCACATGCAACGGCATTGGGGATGGGGTGAATGGGGCTGGTGGTGGTGGTGTGATCACCCACTGTCTGCAGTGTACGTTGGAGTCCACCCTTCATTTCAACTTTGGGCTCAGGTGATCTGGTTTTTGACCCGTCTAATCCATTTGTATCTGTGTGTACAGTATTCAGGTCCTTAAACATTCCCAGCAAACACGGGGTGATCAATAAACCCGTTAAAGATGGGAAAGTCTGCCCCTGGAAATTAATGCTGAGATTAAATTACTGCTGTTACAAGCAAATGCATTTACAAACAAGAGCATCAGATGTACAGCAGGATGAGCATTAGGATTCTCTTTTAAAGATTAGTATATAGGATATGAATAGGATCTGTTCAAACTGGGGTTTTCTGGTTCAATATTGTTTGTAATTTAACAGCTTCTGGAATGTGAAAGTCAGGCTTCCCTAATAGCTGGTAGAGCGATGTTTATTTGTACCTAGTCTAGGGTTGCCAACTCTGGGTTTTACATCATGGCCTCCTGTCTTCAACCGCCCATGCCAGCACATTTTTGCTATTGGTCAACTGACACCCTGAGGAGGCACCACCATCCTGCACGGATTGGCAAATGAATAGACTCTTCAGCACCTGATTGGCTGATTCTCAGCCTTCAGTCAAACAGCACTTTTCTCCCATTTGTCCAATAATTGTCAACAATAATTGTAATTCTGTTCCGAGAAAATATTCATCTTTATTTTTATTCCTGGAAACGCGTGGGGGCTGAGTTGCAGACACTCTGGCTTGATTCGGAGCTACATCCTTTTAAATCTAGCGTATTAAATTGATGCATGATCAATAACCTCAGAAACGAGATTGGAGACAATTGAAGGCTTTAATACGCTAGATGTTTCCCCCAGCAGCGCAGGTACAGAAGGAAGCTGCTGGGGCAGCAGGGGCTCTTATACCCCGCCTTGCAGGGCAGAGCTAACATACAAGCTTATCCAATGGGAACAGGTACATTCTCTACCAATAGTATTCCGGCATTACTAGGTACCGTGATCCTCCTAACACAGACTACCACAGGTTCCCTTTGGTGTCACAAATGGTGTCTCGGTCTTCCAACGGGAGATGGACCCAATGGTTGACTGGTACGGTCTGCGGGCCACGTTCCGTACCTCGACAATGTCACCATCTGCTGCCACGACTAGCAGGATCACGACACCAACCTCCGCAAATTCCTCCATACCGCAAAAATCCTTAACTTACCCTATAAGAAGGACAAATGCGTGTTTAGCATCGATCGCCTAGCCATCCTCGGCTACGAAGTGCATGATGGAGTCATAGGCCCAGATCCCGAACGCAGGCACCCCCTCATGGAGTTTCCCCTCCCCCACTGCCCCAACGCCCTGAAACGTTGCCTGGGCTTCTTTTCTTATTACGCCCAGTGGGTACCAAATTATGCTGACAAGGCCCGCCCACTAATCCAGTCCACGGTTTTCCCCCTATCGGCAGAGGCCAGCCAGGCTTTCAGTCGCATCAAAGCAGACATCGCCAGGGCGACGATGCACGCAATCGATGAGTCCCTCCCCTTCCAGGTCGAGAGCAATGCATCAGACATAGCTCTGGCTGCCACCCTCAGTCAGGCGGGCAGACCCGTGGCCTTTGTTTCACGCACCCTCCACGCCTCAGAAATCCGTCATTCCTCCGTCGAGAAGGAGGCCCAAGCTATCATCGAAGCTGTGCCGCATTGGAGGCATTACCTGGCCAGCAGGAGATTCACTCTCTTCACTGACCAATGCTCGGTAGCCTTTATGTTTGACAATGCATAGCGGGGCAAAATTAAGAATGATAAGATCTTACGGTGGAGGTTCGAGCTCTCCACCTAAATTACGAGATCTTGTATCGTCCCGGGAAGTGCAATGAGCCTCCTGATGTCCTGTCCCGCGGCACTTGTGCCAGTGTACAAGTAGACTGACTCCGGACCCTCCACGACAACCTCTGCCACTCAGGGGTCACCCGGTTCTTCCACTTTGTTAAAACCCACAATCTGCCCTACTCCATCGAGGAGGTCAGGACCGCCACCAGAAACTGCCAAATCTGCGCGGAGTGCAAGCCGCACTTCGACAGGCCAGAGAAAGCACACCTGGTGAAGGCTTCCCGCCCCTTTGAAAGCCTCAGTGTGGATTTCAAAGGGCCCTTTCCCTCCACCGACCGTAACACGTACTCCTTAAACATGATTGATGAGTACTCCCAGTTCCCTTTAGCCATCCCCTGTCCCGACATGACAGCTGCCATCGTCATTAAAGCCCACCACAGCATCTTTACCCTGTTTGGTTTCCCCGCCTACATCCATAGCGATAGGCGGTCCTCCTTCATGAGTGACGAGCTGCGTCAATTCCTGCTCAGCAAGGGCATTACCTCCAGCAGGACGACCAGCTACAACCCCTGGGGAAACGGGCAGGTAGAGAGGGAGAACGGGACGGTCTGGAAGGCCATCCTACTGGCTCTACGGTCCAAGAATCTCCCAGTGTCCCAATGGCAGGAGGCCCTCCCCGATGCACTTCACTCCATCCGATCACTACTGTGCACTACTACTAAGAAACACCTCATGAACGTCCCCTTGCCTTCCCTAGGAAGTCCTCCTCGGGGACCTCGCTTCCAACATGGCTGGCAGCCCCCAGATTCGTCCTACTCCACAAACACGTACGGGCCTACAAGTCGGACCCACTGGTTGAGAGGGCACATCTCCTCCATGCTAACCTTCAGTATCCCTATGTGGCGCACGCCGATGGCCGACAAAACACGTTCTCCCTCCGGGATCTGGCCCCGCTGGATTCCCCCCTCCCCCCCCCCCCCTCCCTCCCCACCCCCTCTTCCCCCACCAACCCCAACCGTTTTTTCACCGGCGCACACCACCGCAGCCCCCTTCCCAGGAGGATCCGTCCTCCCACTGGCCCCATCCAGATGCGATGAAGCTGAAAATGACACGCTCCCAGAGTCACGGATGCCCGAGCCAATGCCAGAATCACCGCTGGGACTGCGACGATCGCAGAGGACAACCAGGGCCCCCGACCAGCTGATAGTTTTGTTGTAAAATGAACTTGTAAATAATTGTCTGTAAATACGTGTATTGCATGTAAAGGCACTGAAGGGTACGGGTCTAACCTCTACCACTGTAAAAGCAAGACCACCACCCCCGCTGGACTCTTTTTTAAACAGAGGGTGAATGTGGTAGGCTATATTAGGGGTATCGCGGTACCCAGGTGGGATGTACCTTATACTGTAGTATGACTGGTGGAACCTGCCTGCTGGTTCCACCCAGCAGGCGGAGCATAAGAGTCTGTGTTTCACCCACAGCAGTCATTCTGTACTGGAGCTGTTGGGGTAACTATTTGTTCATTAAAGCCTTCAATTGGATTACAATCTCGCTTCAGTAGTGATTGATCGTGCATCAGTCCCCATTTGTGGGGGCCAGTACTAAACGGTACCTAGTTGGAGTCTCCTCGACGAGGCCGGTAGATGCTGGGTGGCTGTTCGATCGATGCAAACATAGTTAAGCGTGCTTTTAAGCTCACTTAACTATACAAATCTGGGTGCACCCATTGTGGGCGGGATCCAGATCATGATATCTCGCGAGATCTAAGGCATAACGGCCGCCAGGAATCCTGGGAGAGGCTTCTCCCAGGATCCACTGGCCATGTCCCATTTGGATTCCGGCGGGAAGTGACCGGTAAATTGCACCCTTTGTGTAGTTTTGTCGGTGCAGACGCAATGGGCTGAAGGGCCCCTTCTGCACTTTTTGGCTCTTTAATTAGTTAAAAGGTTAAATGTTTGAATGGCCAGATTAGTCTTTATTTTAGACAAAACATCAAGTTGGCTCAAAAATAGGAGATTTTAATGGCAAAATTTTGACAGTGCAGACAGGAAGGTGTGCAGAAGATGTCAGTTATTTAATGAATTATGGATAAATTATAGAGTAAGAGATTAGCTTAATCAATCTCTGATCTTTATTATTGTGGATGGCAGTTTGCATGGTGCAACTGGTGCACAATACAACTATTTGTTTTATGTAACACCTTATGATTTCAAAGTGCTTTGCACAGAATTAATTATTTTTGAAGTGCAATAACCTATGTTTTATGTATAACATTCGGCCTAGCAGCACAGGTAACGATGCACAGAATAGCAATGGAAATAGGCAGTAATCCTCATGTAACACCCATAGTAAATTGCAGTTAAAGTTACAACCGAGAGCTGTTCCAGAGCTCGACATGTACTACACATCCCAAGGTTAACACATTGTTTGCGTGATGCATTGCTTACCCTAGCACTGAATTGCTGTTGTTGCAGAGGCTGTAGTGTTCTTTTAAAGGCTTGCTACAATATGTCTTAGGAGAGTGCCATGCACACTGTGCGATCTACGCTAATATTAGATTGAGCCGAGCAAGACCTGCCAGTTTAGGGAAAGGGCTGCTTCTGGAATCAGTCGGAATATCCTGAGGACCTGCCATGTGTAACCCAGCAGATCAGCCGTGCAGCTAACTGGGAACTGCAGGAAAAGACTGAGATTCAACATGTAAGCTGTGACAGCTCTACCATCTCCTTCAGGAATACCTCCAGATCACAGAAAGAAGAAATTGAATTTATTATAGAACCTTTCAAGACCTTCAGGCATCCCAATGTGCTTTAGAACCAATTAAGTACTTTTGAAGTGCAGTGCCTGTTGTAATGTAGGACAACGTGGCAGACAATTTGCATGCAGCAAGCAGAATAACAATGACAGAAACAGGGTACAGATACAACAAACCTCTGGGTACAACCAGCCTTTCGGTCCAACATACTATTAGGATCTTCAGGATAACAGTTTGGATATTTCAGCCAATTGTGGGTAACTTAGAGTACGGAGCTCATGGGCTTTCACAAACAATTGTTTCATTCTGCATGTTTCATAACTTCACCCTACAAAGATATCTCACCAAGACCCGGTTAACTTACCTTCTGGCAGATCAGAAAAGCACCAAGGAATTATCATTAGCAGTGCAACAGGGAGAGAGGGTGAGTGTCAACCACAAACTAATGGTGTTCTCTAATGGGTGTCATAGCTGGAACTTTTCTTCAAGCCTCCAACCACCAATCTAACCAAGATACTTTTCGCCAAAACTACTGATGCACAATCAATACTCTCGAGACAAAGAGGAGTCATATCTAATCGGCTTTAATCAGCTAGAACTGTACCCAGCAGCGGTGATACAGAAAGTGAAGGCTGCTGGGATGGCATCGGTTCTTATACCCCGCCTCTCAAGGCGGGGCTATGTACATTATCCAATGGTAGACCCCGCGGTCTAGCCAATGGTCATTCACCTCTCAGGTACTGCAATACCTGGTATTACCACAACTACCTATTAATGCTTTTGTAGATGATCGGTTTTATTTTAAGCATTGACTATTAAACAGGCACTACAATGATCAAATCAATGCTGCTACATTTATTCGTGCCTAGAATTGCTTTTAAATATTCTGTTGTGCAATGATCATCTTCCATGCTTGAAGGTGCTTCTGGACAGTGGGCAAGTCCCTTAAAATGTATTCTTTTTCTAATTGTGGTAGGGTTTCCACCATCTGGAATATGACCCAGCCCATCTTTCATGGAAGCCCATTCTTTTTCTTCAGTTAACTGACAGAAATCTTCAGTCGTTGCGATTCACTTTTCCCGCTGGCTGCGCCCCCATCCACGGGTTTCCCGGTGGAGTGGGGTGGTTACAATGGGACATCCCATTGACAAGCGACGGAAAGATAGAATTCTGCTGCCAGCGAACAGTGCGCTGCCGAGAAATACATGGCTGGGGAACCAGAGAATCCCGCCCAAAGTCTCCCCGTGCCTCCTCCATACAACTGAATCGGTTCAAATGCATCCCAATCACAATTCACCACTGATCATCATTAGTATTGTTTCTCTCCCAGTGGCGGCACGATCCCGACGCCGGGTCACTGTCTGTGTGGAGTTTGCACATTCTCCCCGTGTTTGTGTGGGTCTCACCCCCACAACCCAAAGATGTGCAGCGTAGGTGGATTAGCCACGCTAAATTGCCCCTTAATTGGAAAAGTATTGTTTCTCCCCCACTATTGGTTGACCCCATTTCTGCGTATTTTAGCACGTGCTTTAACCCATGTACTGAAAAGAGAAAAATCATCCTTTGCACAGCTTTCTTTGTAAGCAGCAAGAAAGCCTCAGAAACATACAATCATTTCAGTTTAAATGAATTATTGCTACAAATATCTCACGACACAACCTACTATCCTCAGAATGTAAGAATTGATACATTGTGGAACATTTTATTCTCACTATTGTGAAGTATCAATATTCAGTTAGAATACTTTCAGTATCACTTCGCTTTCATCTGCCTTTGACTGTGAATAGAGTGATTTACTATCTTCCTGAACATGCCTGACTCACACAACATCATCTGCAGGAACGCACTTTGTGCTTTTCAGACAATAAAATAAAATGTCTTTCTTTTCTGAGCTAATTTTTCTCCCCTTCCTACACGTTCCCACCACAATTGATAGTACAGGTAGAGTGTCGCAAGTGGCACTAGTTTGCCGGTACCATACTTCAAACTCTCCCAGCTTAAATGTCTGAACATTGACGGCACCAACGTGTCAAGAAAATTGGACATTACGCTATCCTCATTCAGCATGCAATGTACCGTTTCCCTCAAGAGTTACATAAGCCACTTTTACCGCTTATTATGTGATCAGTTGTGTGCTCCATAATGTTACTGCAGCTGAGGCCAGAGACCAGGTATTGCATGCAGCAGCACCTTCCTATCACTATGCAATACCATTCTACAGAATGCTTTTAACCACTGAGCTAGGGGGCAGGAGAGGACCACTTAATCTTTAATCCACCATTAAGGTTTGTCATAAAGGTTGATCTGTTGAATTCAATGCCATGGAAACAGTTAATGCTCAGACAAACAGTGCATCCTTATTAAGTTTTCTCTCAAGGTGCTGCTGCCCTGAACTCTGCTTGATAATTATTAATCATGAATTAATTATAGAGTTCCAGGGACTTGCATAAAATTTCAGATGCATGACCTGTCGTGTTGCTACTAATAATCTCAGTCTCGGTGTACGAAAGAACAGTTGATATTAAGGCAAACTGTTTTAATTAATGGAAAGTTTATGTCTCATTTTAAAACAGAGTGGGGGCCCTTTTCTCAAAGCAGTGAATACAAGCTATGGCCAACTTAAAAGAAAAAAAAGTCCCTTGGAAATTTCAGACTCCCAGCTATTTTGATATGCTCAGCACAGGCCAAAGCGCCCACTGAAATTTACTGAGAGACAGAAAGAGGACTGAAAACTGACAGCCTTTTGTCATGTACCATGAATCAATGTCAAGAGGTACATTAATGACTGCACATGCGGTATCAATCCTGGCAGTCACGCCACTCAGTGCTATTTAATCTGTGAAATCTGATACTCGGCTGACAGGAAAGATACACAGAAATTGAAAAACCCAAATAGGCAAATGCAAAGCTTATTTGATTGAAAAATATCAACAATTTCTGTAATCTTAACATGGGTGATAGTTTATTTTTATTGAAATATCATTGTGGAAAATTGGATGCTGGAATCATTTTTAAATAGTAAATTTACAGGCAAAAAGCAGGTGCAAGAAAAGAAGCAAATGCCATATTAAATTGGCTCTTTCATGAAAGTGTTCCTGTTAAACAAAAGGCTCAGAAACAATGTGAGAATTTATGGCATTTCCAATTGTACTCCAGTAAGTGCTTACTTTATTTCTAGTCATTAAAGAGCTTTGAGGAAGTCTGAGAAAGCCATGAGAAATCTAATGTCATTGGACAGTTAATATCAGAGTGCATGGATTGATTATAGTATCAGTTCGAGTTCTCCCACCATCACCAGAACCATGACATCCCTAGCAGACCACCAAGAAAAAAAATACCAAAAATAAAACTTCAACCTACACTGCCAAGCCCATTAAAGTTCTTCCATCTCAAAACCAAACATTTTGGGCTGGTTTTTCCCATCCTGATATGAGGCCTATCTGTCTTGGGTGGGCTTTAAAATTGCAGGGCGAAGACTGATGCAGCAATTCCACGCACACACTGCTTCCTCAACCCCCCTCCCACAAACCCTCCACTTCTCCCCACCCCATTCACATTAGCAGTAATTTTGATCGGCATGGGATAAGGGATCAGGTTAGGCCCACATTCAGTTGAACCACTGTTGCCTGTCCCATAGCAGAAGTGGACATTTCCTGCAATTTCAAGGAGTTATACTGGCTTTCGATGGCGATGTGAAAGATGTCATGAACCAAAGGGAAAAAACACCTGGTTTGGAGTTGGGAATCATATGAAATATAAGTTCAAAAGGTGGTGCCAACTTCACATGTCATAACAAAATGCGGAGTGATAGTTATATATGTTTTATTTAAAGGTCTTTGATTTGAAATGGTAAGTGCCCATTAAAGTGAACAGCATTGTGAAAATGTAAAAATCTTCGGGCGCATTAGAGAACATTATCCACTGGATAAAGTTTAGCATTGTACAATATTGAAATTCGGATTTGACTATATCAATTGTCCATTTTGAATTCATGTTTTACTTGAATTTCAGTTCATCCATCAGCTTGACAGTTCCAAAGTTTTGACAGGTGACCGATCTCTTTGCTGCAACTCTTACAGCACAACAGAAATACATATTCCCTGCTAGACCACATAATTTCATCCTTACCATGACAATGAAACAGAACTAAACAGATTTAGAAATCTGATTTAGATATCAGATTTAGATATCATCAGCGATTACAGTCAGGCTACATTATCCCTTCTCCCAACAAAGAACAAAGAACAAAGAAATGTACAGC
This sequence comes from Scyliorhinus torazame, assembly GCF_047496885.1. Classification (NCBI taxonomy): domain Eukaryota; kingdom Metazoa; phylum Chordata; class Chondrichthyes; order Carcharhiniformes; family Scyliorhinidae; genus Scyliorhinus; species Scyliorhinus torazame. Next base: position 63,129,452 of record NC_092707.1, read on the forward strand.
ACAGGAACAGGCCCTTCGGCCCTCCAAGCCCGTGCCGACCATGCTGCCCGACTAAACTACAATCTTCTACACTTCCTGGGTCCCTATCCTTCTATTCCCATCCTATTCATATATTTGTCAAGATGCCCCTTAAATGTCCCTATCATCCCTGCTTCCACTACCTCCTCCGGTAGCGAGTTCCAGGCACCCACTACCCTCTACGTAAAAAACTTGCCTCGTACATCTACTCTAAACCTTGCCCCTCTCACTTTAAACCTATGCCCCCTAGTAATTGACCCCTCTACCCTGGGGAAAAGCCTCTGACTATCCACTCTGTCTATGCCCCTCATAATTTTGTATACCTCTATCAGGTCTCCCCTCAACCTCCTTCGTTCCAGTGAAAACAAACCGAGTTTATTCAATCGCTCCTCATAGCTAATGCCCTCCATACCAGGCAACATTCTGGTAAATCTCTTCTGCACCCTCTCTAAAGCCTCCACATCCTTCTGGTAGTGTGGCGACCAGAATTGAACACTATAAATTCCCTCTTTGAACTTTCGAGAGTCTTTGAGATGGCTGTGCATATTATCCTCCACAGGATTTCTCTTCCTTGGTTTCATTCTTGCTTTCTGGTCATAGCAAGAGGACCTAACAGGGAAAGTATTTCTATTGTAGGAATTTCGGCATATTTGCAGTTGTAGACAGAAATGAAAAATAATATGGACCACAACTGAGAGAGGTGGGAGGGGGGGGGGGGGGGGGGAGAGAGAGAGAGAGAGAGAGAGAGAGAGAGAGAGAGAAATAAAGCTATAAATGACAAATATTTGCACTTTCATAGCACACAACATGCAGTACATTCCTGAGTATCTCTCAGAGGTAAGAGATAAATCAGCTATCAGGCAATGGGTGAATTATTGTGAACAAAAGGCAAAACAGTACAGCTGCTGAAAAAGAAAGCAGAAAACACTGGAGACAGTCAAGAGGTCAAACAGCATATGTCAAGGAAACATGAATCCATTGATGTTACAGGTATAAGACATCCTTCCTAAGGCATTGCTGATGAAGAGTATTTAAGAAGGAACAGAACCGGAGGGTATAAAAATATATCCAATAGTCACACGCTGGGAAAAAACCCCATAAAATGAGTTGCTAATATGTGTTCAGAAAATAGCAAAGGAGATACATGGGAACACCACTGTCATGATATTCAAACACACACATCATGATGGACACACCAACAGGCAAATCAGAGCACACAACACCACAACCAATCACAGACAAGAACACCAACCACATAAAAAGCACGAGCACGACACCTGGTGGTCAGTAGGTCTGGGGACAAAGAAACAAGGAAGAGCTGTTAAAACATCACAAGCAGGGAACCCCCACGTGCAGAGTGCAAAGACAAAACTGTACATAGTAAGTTTGAATAAAATAGCGTTGTACCATATACAACCGTGTTGGCTCATCTGTGTGTCAGAACACCCAACACCACATGGTACAGGAGTGGATCGATACCTGCCTACTAACCTGCCATTCTGGACATGGACCGCACCGACAAACCGCAGCCGTTGCAAGTCGCGGGGAACCTAGGTACCAATTGGAAGCTCTTCAGGCAGCGATTTGACCTGTACATCCGTGCCACCGAAAAACAGAGTGCCTCGGATGAAACGAAGATTGCAATGCTCCTCTTCTACGCAGGTCAGCACGCCACCGACGTCTTCAATTCACTGGTGTTCGAAGAAGGCGAAAACCAATCCAAATATGACACGGTCATCCTCAAACTGGACCAGCACTTTCAAGTTGAAGTAAATGAAAGTTTTGAAAGATACCTCTTTCAGCAACGCCTGCAAGGTAAGGAGGAGCTTTTTCAACCCTTTTTGACGCACCTCCGGATTCTAGCGCAGTCCTGCGGTTACGGCACCACCACAGAGTCCATGATCAGGGACCAGATTGTTTTTGGCGTTGCCTCTAGTGGCCTACGCCAGCAGCTTCTTAAAATAAAAAGCCTCACCTTAGCGTCTGCTGTGGAAGCCTGTGTCCTCCACGAAAATGCTACCTGCCGTTTTGCCCGATTTCAGGCGTCCGAGTTGGCACGGAGGGGGTCCCCAGCCGTCGAATCGGCAAGCCAGGCCGCCCACGACGTCGAACGCATCCAGGCCGTCGATTACTTCCTGACCCACGGCCCGGACGACAGCGGCCGCTTCCCGCGCTTTTCGCGGTTTCCCGCGCAGGTGCGCGCCAAAAATAACGGCCACAACGAGGGACGCACTGCGCAGGCGCGCCCACCGCAAGATCGCACTGCGCATGCGCAGTGGCGCAACGAACGCCGTGACGTCATGACGTGCGGCAATTGTGGAGCTCTACATTTAAAAGGGCAATGTCCTGCAAAAAACCGACAGTGCCTCAGATGTGGCAAGATGGGCCACTACGCAGCCCACTGTCGTTCGGCTCAACCCATGGATCCGGCGCATCCTCGACAATCTCGCAGACAAGTCAGGACCGTCCAGCCCACGCATCAAGACTTCCAGTTAAGTGATGCAGATGACCAGGATGCCTTCCGCGTTTCCGTCATCGATGTCAACAAGGTCAATGCCATCAATCCAGCCGATGAGTGGTGTGCCACCCTGACGGTCAACCCGAACTCATCGCAAGCCCATTAGACTGGACTTATAATACCGTTCATATGTTTAACAAGTTGCACAATTTTACATGATAACCTGTTGTTGTTTATCGTTCCAGATGTCGTCTGACTGGACAACTGTTCAAGTTTTTTTCTTCTCTCGTTCGCATTTATGTTATGTTATGGTACAACTTGGTTCATGTGACGCACCCGACATCGCCCCATGTACATAGTTCCGTCATATGCACATGCTGCACACGACACACACACACTCTTAGATGCACTCACGACACGATCATATTTATTACCACGTAGGCACATATCTTTGTAAAAAGGGGGGATGTCATGATATTCAAACACACACATCATGATGGACACACCAACAGGCAAATCAGAGCACACAACACCACAACCAATCACAGACAAGAACACCAACCACATAAAAAGCACGAGCACGACACCTGGTGGTCAGTAGGTCTGGGGACAAAGAAACAAGGAAGAGCTGTTAAAACATCACAAGCAGGGAACCCCCACGTGCAGAGTGCAAAGACAAAACTGTACATAGTAAGTTTGAATAAAATAGCGTTGTACCATATACAACCGTGTTGGCTCATCTGTGTGTCAGAACACCCAACACCACAACCACCACCTGCAAGTTCCCCTCCAAGCCATATGCCATCCTGTTTTGGAAATATATCGCTGCTGGGTCAAAATCCTGGAACTCCCTCTCTCACCCGCTGTAGGTGTACCCATGCCACATGGACGGAAGTGGTTCAAGAAAGTGGCTCACCATCACCTTCTCAAAGGCAATTAGGGATGGGCAATAATATTCTGGCTTAGCCCGCGATGCCTACATCCTGCAAAAATAATTTTAAAAATCGGGTTTCTGATCCACTATTGGTACCATCATTTAGCCAGGGACTAAGCTGGGAAAATTACACAGAGAACCTGTGAACAGCAAAAGGGAGAAAGGTAATTGCAATGGGATAGTTGAAAACTAGTAAAATGGAGCAAGTTTCAGCAGCCCAGGAGTCCAGTGTCCCAGCAGGGGGCTGGTATCCTCTTCCTGCCACCACTGATCCATTAGCATTTATCTTATCTGTCTCTGCCATCCCTGGAAAAACAAGGGCGAAATTCTCCGTTATCGGCGGAAACTCCGCCGATCGGCGCAAAAAACGGCGCAAATCCCACTTGCGTCACGTCATAAAAATGGGCCGATAGTCTGCGGCCTGAAATGGGCTAGCAGCGACGTAACGGGATCCGCGCTTGCGCAGTGGTTCACGCCGTGCAGCGTCATACGCGCTGCACGGCGTGACGGCTCATAAGGCCGCGCAGCTCCCCCCACCCGACCGGAACACCCGACCGCAACACCCGACTTGATGGCTGGCCGTCGCTCAGCCCCGAGGTTCGAGTCACGCGATGTGGAGGCGCTCCTGGACGCGGTGGAGCAGAGGAGGGACGCCCTGTATCCCGGGCACGGCCGCAGAGTTGCCCCACGCCACAGCCGGCGTCTGTGGAGGGAGGTGGCAGAGGCCGTCACCGCTGTGGCCCTAACACCACGGACAGGCACCCAGTGCCACAAGAAGGTGAACGACCTCGTCAGAGCAGGCAGGGTGAGCCTCCCCCATATCCCCCCTCCCCCATATCCCCCCTCCCCCATATCCCCCCCTCCCCCATATCCCCGCTCCCCCATATCCCCCATATCCCCAAGTGAATCCAGCCCTAACCTTAACCTCTGCAATGCACGCGCAACCGATGGCGTGCATTCATATACCTGCCTAACACTGTTGCCTTTTACCCCTGCCACCACCCCCCCCCCCCCACAGGAGAAGCGCGCACACAACAATAGGGAGCATGTGAGGACTGGAGGAGGGCCCGCTGATGAGAGGCCACTGACCGTACACGAGGAAAGGGCCCTGGAACTGGCTGGCGGGCCTGAGGACCGGGAGGTTGCTGATGCAGAGGTCGGGGCCCCACGAGCAAGTGAGCCACCAACAGCCCGTCCCCATATCCCCCCTCCCCTATATCCCCCTCCCCCGTATCACCTGATCACTGCCTGATGTCTAACCATGCATGCTTCATTGTGTATCGCAGGACCAAACGTCCAGGCACCCATCCCCGCAGATGCAGACCGCCCGCAGGATGCCCCTCGGAGACCACGGGAGACGGAGAGACCCGCACCCTCCAGCATGCGACGCCCGCAGGATGCCCCTCGGAGACAACAGGAGACGGAGAGACCCGCACTCTCCAGCATGCGACGCCCGCAGGATGCCCCTCGGAGACCACGGGAGACGGAGAGGCCCGCACCCTCCAGCATGCGACGCCCGCAGGATGCCCCTCGGAGACCACAGGAGACGGAGAGACCCGCACCCTCCAGCATGCAACGCCCGCAGGATGCCCCTCGGAGACCACGGGAGACGGAGAGACCTGGAGCAACAGGGAGACGACACAGATGTCGGGGGCGCGTCGGATGGCCAGTCCGTTCGCATCCCCCACCCATGTAGAGGCCTGGGGGCCATCGGGCACCCCGAGGGAGGAGGAGGTGGTGTGGTCCGTCCCGGCTCCCTCTGTAGGGGAGGTCCCGGTACACCGCGACACCTCGGACTCCCCCCCTTCCGTCCCAGGTGCATCGGGTGGGCAACGGGCAGGACAGGCTGGCAGCTCGCCATCCCTGTCGCCCGGGCCGCAGCCTGGCCCATCTAGGCCAGGACGCCTCAGGAAACGGCCGCCAAAGGGATCCGGTGTCAGAGGGCAGGAATCACAGGAGTCCACCTCCAGTTCTGCTGTACCGTCTGGGGAACCACGTAGACGTAGTCAAAGGGCCCGTAAGGCCAAACAATTAGACACTGAGTAAGTTGGCACGGGTGCAGGGCACAGATGAGTTTTAGGGGCTAGGGCACGTGCATGAACTCCTTTGGTTATTAAAGTCAATGTTACACCTACCGAAGCTGCCTTTGTGCTCTGTCCAAAGTGTGCGGGCGTGTCATGTACGTTGAGCACAAGTGTGTGTGTGACGGGTGGTCTTACCTCAGCCCCAGGTGAGTCTGCCCCCTTCCCCCTGGGCCGCCATCAACATCCCCCGGGCAGAGGACGGGACCGTGCGCTGCAGTGTCACAGCCGCATGCAGGGATGGTCCGGGTGGATGGTGATACTGTGGCCATGGGTCAGACATAGTCCAACGATGTAGAGCCAGGAGCTCATCGGAGGCGGGTTGTCATCATCCTCCATGGCCTGCGATAGACACGCGTCCACCCGCAACTGGGTGAGCCCGGCCCGTTGTGCCGCCGGTGGATCGGCAATTGGGGGTGGGGGGGGGTGGTGTGCATGCGGGTGGGGTGTGTGGGGTTGGGGAGGGGGGTGAGGGTGCTGGGTGGGTGGATGGGTGGGGGGTGTGGGTGGTCGGCTGTTGTCATGGTGTGCGGTCTGTGGCCATACTACCCGATTCCCACGCCCATCTAGTCAGTGAAGCGGGCGTCTATCAGTCTGTCCCGTGCCCGCTGGGCCAGCCGGTAACGGTGGACAGCCACCCGCCTGTGTCTACCCCGTCTGCCCTGACCATTGCCCCCATCCCCCTCATCTGGGGAGGACTGGGCCTCTTCCTGCTGCTCCTCCACTCCGCCCTCCTCTGCCTACGGCACATCGCCCCTCTGCTGGGCTATGTTGTGCAGGACGCAGCACACCACAATGATGCGGCCGACCCTATCTGACCGATACTGGAGGGCGCCCCCAGAGAGGTCCAGGCACCTGAAACGCATCTTCAGCACGCCAAAGCACCTCTCGATCACTCCCCTTGTCGCTACATGGGCATCATTGTAGCGGTTCTCCGCCTCATTGCGTGGCCTCCGTATAGGCGTCATCAGCCACGATCGTAATGGGTAGCCCCTGTCGCCCAGCAACCAGCCCCTCAGCCGGGGATGGCGTCCCTCGTACATGCCGGGGATGGATGACCGCGACAACACGAATGAGTCATGTACACTGCCTGGGTGACGGGCGCAGACGTGCAGGATCATCATGCGGTGGTCGCAGACCACCTGTACGTTCATTGAATAGGTCCCCTTCCTATTAGTGAACACGGCCCTGTTCTCTGCAGGTGGCCGCACGGCGACGTGCATCCCATCAATCGCGCCCTGGACCATGGGGAACCCGGCAACGGCAGAGAAGCCCACGGCCCGGGCATCTTGGCTGGCCCGGTCCACGGGGAAGCGGATGTAGTGGTGCGCCATGGCATAAAGGGCATCTGTCACTGCCCGGATGCACCGATGCACCGATGTCTGCGATATGCCGGACAGGTCCCCACTCGGTGCCTGGAATGACCCCGTTGCATAAAAGTTCAGGGCCACCGTAACCTTGACGGACACGGGGAGAGGGTGTCCCCCGCCAGTGCCACGCGGTGACAGGTGTGCCAGCAGGTGGCAGATGTGTGCCACGGTTTCCCGGCTCATCCGGAGTCTCCTCCTGCATTCCCGGTCCGTGAGGTCCTGGTATGACTGCCGGGGCCGGTACACACGGGGCGCCCTCGGGTGCCTCCGTTGCCGTGGGGCCACGACGTCCTCCTCCCCCTCCTCGTCCTGTCGGTCAGGTGTCCCTCCAGCCTGGGCGGCTGCCGCCTGCCCCTCTGCGGCAGCCTGCGCCGCCTCTCTGGCACGCTCCTCCTCCTCCTCCTCCTCATCCAGGGCAACATAGACATGAGCGGCTGCCACCACGGCGGCCAACATCGCTGGATGGTCTGAAAACATGACGGCCTGGTGGGGGGGAGGGGAACGACGACATGTCATCATTGCCCATATCCCCTCCTCCCCCCGGCCAGGTGGCATGGACCGCATGCGTCCAACTGTTGGAGGCTGGCACCTGGCCAGGTGGACCAACTCATTTGCCCTCCCATCACCCACGGACCCCCCCCCCCAACCTCCACCCCGGCACGGACCCCCTCCCCAACCTCCACCCCGGCACGGACCCCCTCCCCAACCTCCACCCCGGCACAGACCCCCTCCCCAACCCCCAAACTCCACCCCAGCACGGACCCCCCCCCAACCTCCACCCCGGCACGGACCCCCTCCCCAACCTCCACCCCAGCACGGACCCCCCCCCCCAACCTCCACCCCGGCACGGACCCCCTCCCCAACCCCCAACCTCCACCCCAGCACGGACCCCCACCCCAACCTCCACCCCGGCACGGACCCCCTCCCCAACCTCCACCCCGGCACGGACCCCCTCCCCAACCTCCACCCCAGCACAGACCCCCCCAACCTCCACCCCGGCAAGGAACCCCTCCCCAACCTCCACCCCAGCACGGACCCCCCCCCCCCAACCTCCACCCCAGCACGGACCCCCCCCAACCTCCACCCCGGCACGGACCCCCTCCCCAACCTCCACCCCAGCACGGACCCCCCCCAACCCCCAACCTCCACCCCAGCACGGACCCCCTCCCAACCTCCACCCCAGCACGGGCCCCCCCCAACCCCCAACCTCCACCCCAGCATGGACCCCCCCCCAACCTCCACCCCGGCACGGACCCCCTCCCCAACCTCCACCCCAGCACGGACCCCCCCCCCAACCTCCACCCCGGCACGGACCCCCTCCCCAACCCCCAACCTCCACCCCAGCACGGACCCCCCCCCCAACCTCCACCCCGGCACGGACTCCCTCCCCAACCTCCACCCCGGCACGGACCCCCTCCCCAACCTCCACCCCAGCACGGACCCCCCCAACCTCCACCCCGGCACGGATCCCCTCCCCAACCTCCACCCCAGCACGGACCCCCCCCCAACCTCCACCCCAGCACGGACCCCCCCAACCTCCACCCCAGCACGGACCCCCTCCCCAACCTCCACCCCAGCACGGACCCCCCCCAACCCCCAACCTCCACCCCAGCACGGACCCCCCCCAACCTCCACCCCGGCACGGACCCCCTCCCCAACCTCCACCCCAGCACGGACCCCCCCAACCCCCAACCTCCACCCCAGCACGGACCCCCTCCCCAACCTCCACCCCAGCACGGACCCCCCCCAACCCCCAACCTCCACCCCAGCACGGACCCCCCCCAACCCCCAACCTCCACCCCAGCACGGACCCCCCCCAACCCCCAACCTCCACCCCAGCACGGACCCCCTCCCGGCACTCCCCCGGAGCCCAGCCTACTCTAACCACCCCCCCGCCGCACACACACACACACAAGCCGAGACACACCTCTCCTCACGCAATCAGTCTGCGGCCACGCCATTTCCTGCCCAGAGCCAACCCCCCAGGCCGTCACTCACCTCCTCGCTGGTCGGCGTGAGCCTGGAGCACCGGGTCACGCCGATGAAAAGGAGGTTTGATTCACGTCGACGTGAACGGTCATCACGTCGACGGGACTTCGGCCCATCCGGAAGGGAGAATATCGGCAGGCCGAAAATCGGCTGCCTTGCTCAGACCCGTGACATTCTCCGCGGCAGCGGCGCCATTAACGCCCCGCCGACTTTTCTCCCTTCGGAGACTTCGGCGGGGGCGGGATTCACGGCGGCCAACGGCCATTCTCCGACCCGGCGGGGGGTCGGAGAATGACGCCCCAAGTATACTAACTGTACATTGCAAACATCGACTGTCAGAGAGACTTGATGTATTCATGGGACACCATTATTCTGCTTTCCATAGTTATAGCACCAATCTCATTCCCCTACCTGTAACCATACCACCCTTCACTCTCCATTTGGTTATATTACCACTACCCCAATTCTTCCCTGAGCAACATTGGGCTGGATTTTACGGACCCGCGCCAGATATATTTCTGGTGGGAGGAGAAATATGACAGATAGATGACCCACCATGCACCCCCAGCCCAGCCCCATAATTTGGGTGGCACGGCAGCACAGTGGTTAGCACTGTTGCTTCACAGGTCCAGGGACCGGGTTCGATTCCTGGCTTGGATCACTGTCTGTGCGGAGTCTGCACGTTCTCCCCGTGTCTGCGTGCATGCGTTTCGTCCGGGTGCTCCGGTTTCCTCCCACAAGTCCTGAAAGACGTGCTTGTTAGGTGAATTGAACATTTTGAATTCTCCTTCAGTGTACCCGAACAGGCACCGGAATGTGGCAACTAGGGGATTTTCACAGTAACTTGATTGCTAATATAAGCCTACTTGTGACACGCATCAAGATTATAATTTTGTATGAATCCCCCACCTGCCGTGAAAAGCAGGAAGGGTGGGTGAATTCTCCCTGCAATGAAGTTACTGTGAAAATCCCCTAGTCGCCACTATCAGGTGCCTGTTCGGGTACTTGGAGGCAGAATTCAGAATGTCCAATTTACCTAACAGCACGTCTTTCGGAACTTGTGGGAGGAAACTGGAGCATCCGGAGGAAACCCACGCAGACACAGGGAGAATGTGCAGACTCCGCACAGTCCGTTACCCAAGCCGGGAATCGATCCTGGAAGCCTCGCGCTTTGAAGCAACAGTGCTAACCACTGTGCTATTGTGTCCATTGATTTGGAATCTCCTCTTGTAATGGGGGGGGGGGAGGGGCGGGGGGGGGAAACAAAATTCAGCCCATTACCTCCACCCTCTTGCTGCCTCAGTAGCGTAACATGAGAAATTATGAAAGTTTAACTGGAACAATGGGAAAAGAACATAGACGTTTGCATAACTAGGTACCTGTCAATCAACTTCAAGTTCCAGCTCACAATCTGGCTAACAGAAGTGTCCTTGATTATAACATTCTTTTTCCTTGGGCGTTAAAATTGTAGCTAACACTCAAATGGCCTGTGCTATTAGCTGATAGGAGAGGATCACACATAAGAAGGAAAGTAACTGATTTCCTCATGTTCCAATAAGAAACCTAAATTTCAAACAGACTTGAGTGCCTGTTTCTGTTTGGCAGTCCCACTCAATCATCTCAATGTATTTGATATGATTTAAACTGTTCTAGCTTTTGCTGTGATTCCGTAGGGATAACAAATGGGACTGTTCAATCCAGTCACTAATGCTACAGCTATCTAACTTCAAGTGTTTTGAGACCCTTTTCAATTCAATGATGGCTTTTTCAATGTGTCCAAGAAAGTCATCTGACTAAAAATCTTTTTTGAATACAACCACTTTTGACAGGATAGGATATCAGTCATACTACTAGGAGACCTATTATAGGGACAAAGGACTCTAATTTACTTTCATGATGAAAATATGCAAAATAGAAAATAAAATCTTAATTGCGCTGTCTTTGAAGAGAAACTTTGGCTACATATTAGTGTAATCCACTGCCAAATGTCTGTGTAAGATTCCGCTAAGCATTATCTTGACCTGGAGCTGTTTATTTCAAGTCAGCTCATAAATGCCCTGAATTCAAGATACATTGCAACATTACCCAGACATGAACCAATGCCATGCTGGGGGAGATTAAATGTTTTTGAAGTTCAGTACAAATCATTTCAAGTTGCATGAAGACATTTGACCAGGCTGAGCTCTTTGTTCATATCACCAATTGTCAATTAGTCAAAACTGACTGAGTGCTTACAATGGAAACCCAGCACCCCAAGTACAACTGTTTAATCTTTACAGGCAATGTGATTTTCCTTTAGTTATCAGCTCATGATACAGCGGTGCTACTTGTGATTTAATTGCAGGAATGTAATGCCCATCAGGATGCAGGTTGTTAATGGGGTAGAAAGATCACTGGGAAAAGAAATAGGCCTCACCAATCAAAGTGTCTTTCATCTAAGGATACAACATAATAACCTGCTCTCACGGGTGAGACCATCATTTACTGATTGCAATGTTATCTTAGTGCATTCATGTTCCATTTCTCTGTATGCTACTTTGACGCAGTTAATACCTCATTTACTTTTAATGAAGAGACACTTCACCTCAATTAGCAGAAAATGGATTGCATTGGCTTCTCTCCCACTCCCATATTATTACTTCTAGATCCTCTGAAGACCTATCATTGGATCCCTCCTATCTCGCATCTACGCGCTGCGTCAGTTTTCACGCATACAATGATGAACCCCAGTTCTACCCCACTACCACCTCTCTTGACCCGTTGATTGTTTCTGAGTTGTCGGACTGCTTGTCCAACATTCCGTACTCAATTAACCAAAGTTACTGTCAACCAAACATTGGGAAGACCAAGCCACTGTTTTCTTTTCCCACCACAAAATCCATTCCTTGGCCGCCAACTATCCACTGACTTTGGGGTCATATCTATTGCAAAAGAAGATGTTTATGGATACTGGAGATGAATCATCTCAACCTCAGGACATCACTGCAGGAGTCCCTCAGGGTCGTGCCCCAGGCCCAGTCATTTTCAGAAGCTACATCATTGAAATTTCTTTCAACACAAGGTAAGAAGTGGGGATGTTCACTGACATGCTTTCTTGGTGGTAGATTCGATGTGGGTGGACCAGGCAGATTTTTGGTGATGTGCACACCTAGGAATTTGAAGCTGTCAACCATCTCCACCTCGGCCCCGTTGATGCTGACAGGGGTGTGTACAGTATTTTGCTTCCTGAAGTCAATGACCAGCTCTTTAGTTTTGCTGGCATTGAGGGATAGATTGTTGTCATTGTACGACTCCGCTCGGTTCTCTGTCTCCCCCCTGTATTCCTGTATTGGGAATCTGTACATTAGAGTGAGGCTGACTGCCTTGTTCTAATATGCAGATTTGCTAAAAGGTGACCCCGCTCATTGTGGGCGGGATCACATCGCAATGTCTCGCGCTGTGTTGAGTCGCGTGAGGCATTTCGAGCTGGGTGGATCCCAGAAGCCATTCTGTGCTGCGGCGAGCTGCTTTTCCAGCACAGTGTGGCTGTTGGATCGCGTCCCAAAATTAATACAGCAATGAAGTTACTGTGAAAATCCCCTAGTTGCCACACTACGGTGTCTGTTCGAGTACACAGAGGGAGAATTGAGAATGTCCAATTCACTGAACAAGCACATCTTTCGGGACTTGTGGGAGAAAACCGGAGCACCCAGAGGAAACACATGCAGACACGGGGAGAATGTACATTGGGGTGAGACACGAGAGAACATGCTGGGACTGACTAGAAAACAACCATGCCTCAATCCCTTTACTACCATTCGTCAAACCCACTGGCCAAACAAATCTCCATCCACAAAACTAGCAGTGGTCCTTGTACAGAAGTACGAGTATGAGTTTGATCGAAGGCTTGCCATTCTAATCAGATTTTCAGGCAAAGCTTGGGGGTCTCTATTAGCTATCATGATGATACCGTGTATTGCAGGTGGAGAGTTGGTTTGCAAACCGTTATTGTGTGTTTAGAAAACTAACGCAGATTGTTCTACCACACTTTTGCACATTTTTGAGTGCTTTATATTAAAAACAACATCACTGAAACGTGTTCTGTATTTTCCGTTTCTTGATTTTCTTGTTAGAGGCCATGCCTTGAACTGCCAAGGCCTGAAGCCCTGGCATTCCCTCCCCAAACCTCTTCACGTCTCTAACCCTCTTTCCACTTTTCAGGCATTTCTTCAACCCTTTACAAAGTCTTTGATCATCTCACCTCAAATCTGCTGAAGTTGAATATTTTGTTTCATAACGCTCCTCTGCAGCACCTTGGGATGTTTTGACACATGAGAAGCACGATTTAAATGTACGCTATAGTTGTTGAATGCATTTTTATGGCATAAATATAAGTCATGTTAAAAAATTGAAAAGCTTCTCCGGATGCAGGTTCTTGGATATGCGTTGCCTGATGTGCATGAATGACAGCTGAATGAGGGCAAACTTAAATTTAAATATTGAAAGAAGGACTATAATGACATGGATTGCTGCTTGAATTGAGTTGAATTCCATCGATTTACGTACATTTTAAACTTGTATGGATGCTGATGGGTTGGGATTATATTTGGATATTTCCCACCATGGGCCAAGTTTGGCAGAGGGAAGTTATGCCGGCTGAACGAGATTTATTTTGAACTGCTGTTGGTCAGTGATGACAAGCCAATGCAATTAGTAGGCAGAATACACATATATTATTACGCACAAAAAGTCAATCATCACATTTCAGTGATACCTCTGACATGTGCATTGTCATTGGTTAAGGAATTTGACTTCTTCAGGTTTTTAGAGTTGATTAGTATTTTGACATCAATATCAAGCACACAGAAAGAAAGTCATACTAACCTCGATCTATTTCCTGCAATTTGTTTTGATTCCGATTTCCAGAATCTGCATTAGTTTTCTAAACACACAATAACAGTTTGCAAACTAACTCTCCACCTGCAATACATGGTATCATCATGATAGCTAATAGAGTCCCCCAAGTGTGTTCATTAAACAAATATCTGGGTAAACCTCCAGGGCTCTGGCTCCAGCTTTCATTTAAGCACAGAAACAGTTTCCTGCCTGGCACACCTGGTAACCCAAGGCACAACAGGGCTTAAATGTTGTAAGAACAGCTCAACTCGTTGAAGTTCACAGAAATTGTCATCGGTAAAGTTTACTCGAGCAAAGTCTCGGCATTTCAAACACTGGAAAAATGACCTTTATCATCCCATTTCAGTTTCTAGGAAAGTGATCTGTGAGCATTTGGTAACTACATTGATTTAGTGCGATCGAGTGTTGGTTACGGGAAATAACAACAGGCGTTGGGGGCAGCAACAAACTGGAACGTCGATATAATTGAGGCTTTGCTCTGTATTCAGGAGGTGAGTAGAGCAACAGGGCTGCTTCAGTTGAATTGCTGTTCAATCGATTACTTCTGTACGCAGTATCTGCAATTCTATGTTATTGAACATGATGTAGATGATCAAATGTAATAATGGAAACACTTTCAATACGTGCTTTTTTAAACATCTGCAAAGCCCAATTTCTAAATCATTTGTACAAGAGGAATTCATAGTCATCTGAGTCCCTTTACAAATTCTGTCCCCCCTTGTTTGTTTATGACTGATCTGTCTGGGCAGTCAATGACACAATAATGCAGCTGCACTAATGCGTGATAGCTTGTATTATGAATAGAAAGGTCACAATACAAATTCATGTTTGAAGTCATGTTGAGACCAGGTAATGGGAATAAACTACAAAATAAATGAAATGAAAATTAACATTCCTTTTGCAGTGCTTTAGAATAATAATTACAACTTAAGAGGTCGTTTAGCTCATATCGTTAGAATAAATTATTTTGTGGTTGATTTTCCAGTTCCTGTGCCTGGGCATGTTGTTTTGCCCGAGCACAGGGAATACATGAACATTTTAGCCAGGAAAATCTTCCTACAGGAAGCCCACAATTTTCTGCACATTTAAGTTAACAAAAATTAAGCAGTCTCCAGCCTGTGGTTCTGTTTTCAGTTTTCCTCTATTCGTCATACATAGGAGCAATATGTGATGCTCCAGAAAGAATGGATAGAACTCAAGCCAATTTGTCAGCACTTCTACAAGCATTTATTTACAGAGATACACATTACAAGCACGCAACTCCTGATCCAACAACCATAGTTTCAGTCTGCATTTATTACAGCGATGATTATCTGTATAACATGTAGTAGATTTACTATCTTCTGGACGACATTTCCCATTGTCCCCCATCAGAAATGTGATGAACCAGCTGCACCAGAATAGCCAGCAAGAAGTGAACAGCTCTTTTCAATGAGCCAGCAGCCACACAGGCCAAATCACCACCTTCCTGTTCCAATCAAGAAAAAAAGGTGGGACCAACAAATCCAGTGAACCCTGGATATCAAGGGATGTACAGCATTGGGGAAGGAGAAAAAAGGGAGGCAGATATCAAGGACTCAAAACAGCAGAAACCCGAGATGTGCATAGAATGTGGAAGAGGGAACGTAAAAGGGAAATTAGAGAGTAAAAAGGGGACACAAAAGGATTCTAGCCAGGTAAAATAAAGGAAAATCCTAAGTTGTTTTACAAGTACATTATGGGTAAAAGGATAACTAGTGAAAGAGTAGGGCCATTAAGGACCACGGTGGTCATTTGTATGTAGAGCTGGAGGACGAAGCTAGGATTCTAAATTAATACTTTGGTCGTGATTTTCCCAAAAGGGAACAAAGTCCCCTAGCGAGCGCCTTTAGTCGCGCGTTTCCCGGGACTCGCAGTACCGAAAAACACATGGCTATGCAACGGGACTCAGGTTGAATAAGTGGACTGAACAAGGAACACACGGCCGCACAGAGCCCTGTTTTTTTACAGTGGGAATTTCCGGAACTCCCCACTGTAGCGAGGGAACGGGAAGCCATTATTAAATGGTATCCCGATCTCCCAGGCCCCCGAAACAATCCCCAACCTCCCCCAAAGGCCAAACACAATATGGAGAAACCCCCCCTCCCCGCAACCCCCATGTGCACATGCAAAAATGGCGGCATGGCACCTTGGCAGTGCCAACCTGGCACTCTGACAGTGCCAAAGCCAGTTGGCATTCCCACAGTGGCACCTTGTCAGTGCCAGTCTGGCACCTAGGTGGCACTGCCAGGTTGGCACTGCCAGGGTGCCAGGCTAGTACTGCCCAGGTACCCAGATGGTACCAGCAATTCCAGGACACCACTCTGCCCAAAGGGCATGCAGCAGGGGGGCGCGGATCCCCTGGCAGACTCCCACAAGTCCCATTCCGCCTGGTCCCATCAAAACGTTTTTTTCATAAGGTCCCACATGGGAGACTAATTACGAAGGTAAGAGTCCTTGGAATCCAAGGATATTTGGCAAATTGGACCCAGAATTGGCTGAGTGACAGAAAGTAGAGGGCGATGTTTGAGGGTGTTTTTTTAACTGGAAGCCTATTTCCAGTGAGGACTCACAAGGATCAGTGTTAAGGTCCTTGCTGTATAAATTATTGAGACATGAATGTAGGAGGGTTGATCACTAGGGGTGCGATTCAGCGAAGTTGAGTTAAAGTCCACTGAATGGCGCATTTAGCAGGGTGTTTCATGGCTCTGCTATTCAACAGAACTTTGTCGTTTTTTGGCCTTGGCGAGGAACGCACTGTCGTGGCCACTGTTTAACTCTTTAAGACTCCTCACAGAATGGGCATTATTATTAAAGGCATTCCCGATCTTTTGTTCCCCCTCGCATCCCCACGTGGCCTCAGACCCCCCCGCCCCCACTTCATCCAACTTACCTCTTCCGGGGTCCTTGAGACTGCCCACCCCACCTCTTATGAGCAAGGTCCCCCAGGCTCGATCCCTGGAACTGGCAACCTGGCACCTGGGTACTGCCACCCTGGAGGTGCCTCTGCTAGTGCCAAGGTGCCAGGTTGGCAGTGGTAAGGTTCCCAGGTGCCAGGGACAATGCCACAGCGCCACCTGCCCTGTCCCTGACCACCTGGGGGCCTCAATTCCCCAGTGGAACCACTCCAGGTGCCTTCACGATTGATGTGCAACTTTGTAAACCAGTACCAAACAGCGTCAAATTGAGGTCTCACCGGAGAGACCAGTGAATCCTGGGTGAATGCAAATTTAAATGAGCCAAATTGTGATTGAAATTGATACAGAATTGATACAGATTGTGATGCCTTGCGAGATTCAGTTGAATCTTGCGAGACGTTTTGAGCGTCACGAATCTTGTGAAATTCAATGGCCTGATCCCGATACCAAGTCGGGTGCGATGAGGCCGCTGAACTGTGCTCTAAGTTCATGGATGAAAAGAAAATTGGAGGGGTTGTAAATAGTGAGGAGGATAGTCTTAGATTACAGGTGGATATAGACAGGCTGGCCAGACAGACAAATCAGTGTCAAATGGAATTCAAACTGCATAAATGTGAGGTGATGCACTTGGGCAAGACAAAGCATGGGAACATTGAGAAACAACATGATACTGGGAAACACTGAGGATCAGAGGGACCTTGGTGTGCATGCATGTCGATTCCTTAACGTAGCAGGGCAGGTAGATACAGTGGTTAATAAGGCATATGGTATATTTGCATTTATTAGCCAAGGTATAGAGTTTTAAGAGCAGGGAGATGATGGAACTGAATGAAATGTTGATTCAGCCACATCTGGAGTATTGTTTGCAGCTGAGGAATCCATATATTTCGGAAAGATGTGATAGCACTGGAAAGGGTGCAGAGGAGATTTACCAGGATATTGCCTGGTCTGGAGAGTTTTAGCTATGAAGAGAGATTGGATAGACTTGGATTGTTTTCCTCGGAGCAGAGGAGACTGAGCGGGGACATATGTAAACTATGAGGGACACCATAGATGGAGTAGACAAGAAAAAACTTTTCCCCTTGGTGGAGGGATCAATGGCCAGGATGCATTCTCGTACCAGCCTCCCCGAACAGGCGCCGGAATGTGGCGACTAGGGGCTTTACACAGTAACTTCTGCAGCCACCTGAGTTGGCCAACTCCCGATGTAAAATGGAGAACAGCAAAGGCTACAGGGAAATTCAGCCAACACAGGCAGAAACCAGCAGGTGCTAGTTTACTGTGTATTAAACTCTGCAAAAGCCCAGACAGCATCGATACAAGCAGCCATCTGCATAATAATGTAGTAGCCATCTACATACTGATGAGCGATCCCCGGGAACAATCGCAAATTTGGGACAAACAAAGTTAAGCCAGACTCCCCGGCGCCAGCAGGAGCCAACACAAAAGAGGTTAACGAACACCTCAAGACCGCCCATCGATCAGGGAACCGCTCCAGTATTGGAGAAATCAAACCAAGCGATTGGAACGAAGTCCAATCACCTGGAACCAGGTACGGGGTCCACCCAGAAAGGCGGGAAGCCCCTGGGGACTATAAAGTTAAGCCCCCAAGTTCAAATCGTTCTTCTTGACAGGGTCACTCAGCAACGCAAACCAACCCTTGAGAGTGAACTGTCCAAGCTGCCGCATCACTGAAGTAAGTCTCAAGTCGACGCTCGCTACGAGATAGGCGCTCCTAGCTACCAGTCCATATCGGCTTTGAATCCCGCAGTTTCAGAATCCGAATGAAAGGCCATTTGTTCCCCTGACCTGGTGGGCAAGTCCAAAGCTAAGTATAGGCCTGTTAGTTGTAGAAGTAGCTTAGAAGTAGAATTTATGCATGAGTAGCGATTTACTGTGTATAATAAACGTGCTTTGATTTGAATCTTACTAACTGGTGTGTTGAGTTATTGATCATTACTTGAACTTGAACCTCGTGGCGGTATCATAAAGATACCTGGCGACTCAAGAGCAAAGGTTATAAAACAGAGCCAATTGAACCAACCAAAAGTTAGCAACACTTCATTGAAGCCTACTCGTGACAATAAGCGATTTTCATTTCATTTCATTTCATTCATTGATTTAAGGTAAGGGACAGGAAGTTTGGAGGGCATGTGAGGGAAAACCTTTTCACCCAGAGGGTGGTGGGAGTCTGGGACTGAAAGGGTGGTGGAGACAAAACCCGTGATAATATTTATGAAGTATTCAGATGAGCACTTGCGATGCCATGGCATACAAGGCAATGGGGCAAGTGCTGGAAAAGGGGATGAGAATAGTTAGGTGGTTGTTTTCTGGTCGGCGCAGGTGCAATGAGCCAAAGGGTCTTTTCTGAACTGTAGACCTTTATGACTCTATGATTATGACTTCTATGTTGTATGATTCGATAATTAGGTTTGTGCTTCTCAGATTTCTAATTTAACCAATCACATCATGCAAAATCCTAGATTTCAATATCCTTTCCATTCAGCTTCTACCAAACAAAATAAAGGAACAATCACACTGCCCACGACATACCTGAAAATTGCACAATGTCCCACCAAAATTCACTCCAAAGCAAGTCAAGAAACATTCACCAACAAACCTGACTTTCAAAATAATGATGTACCACACCCAGCAATCCCTGGATTGCGACAAAACCTTTTTGCTTCCCACCCAAGCAGCTGTCTCTCCATTTAAGGCAGTTTGATACATTAAGGTTCATTTTAACCAAACTCCCTGGGCAGCAAGCCAACAAGGAACACCAGCTTCAGGCACCCACCCAATACTGAGTCAGGCTTGAAATCAGCTAAACACCCAATCCACTTGTTCCCCAATGAGTCAGGTTTGGTTAAAAATTTTCCCAGTAGCTCTGACGTAAACAGAGTTTACATACGCTCAATAAATCTAAGAATGCAGAACAATATCAAGAAGCTATTTGAATTTAAATAGAAATAAAAATCAAAGAGATTTAAAATGGGCTGCCGACTCACTATCATGTTTACACTGTTATATAAACTCCAATATCTGCTGCCTCCTTGTGTGCTAACCCATGCTGCTTCTAGCAAAATAGATTAGAAGTTTAAAAATTCAAAAGTCCACTTGGCCCCACTCCTGTTGCAGCATAATGGCCTTTTGACGTGTGTAGTCTTTGTTATAGCCTTAACAAAGAGACTACTCATATTCTTCTTACACCCTTCTCTCGTCCATTATCCCCGCAGTTCTGACACATCACGATTTCTCGTGAATTCAGCTCCTGATCAAAGCTCAGCAGAAATTTGAATGAGAGAAACGGAGTGACTGCTCACCTTGGCCTACCATTATGCAACAGCTAGTTGTCTCTTACAAAGCAGCATTATGTGTAGACACGGAAACACATCAGCTGCCTGCCCTTGCTCCCACCTTCATCACACTATTATGGGGCGTCATTCTCCGACCCCCCGCCGGGTCGGAGAATGGCCGCTGGCCGCCGTGAATCCCGCCCCCGCCGAAGTCTCCGAAGGGAGAAAAGTCGGCGGGGCGTTAATGGCGCCGCTGCCGCGGAGAATGTCACGGGTCTGCGCAAGGCAGTCGATTTTCGGCCTGCCGATATTCTCCCTTCCGGATGGGCCGAAGTCCCGTCGACGTGATGACCGTTCACGTCGACGTGAATCAAACCTCCTTTTCATCGGCGTGACCCGGTGCTCCAGGCTCACGCCGACCAGCGAGGAGATGAGTGATGGCCTGGGGGGTTGGCTCTGGGCAGGAAATGGCGTGGCCGCAGACTGATTGCGTGAGGAGAGGTGTGTCTCGGCTTGTGTGTGTGTGTGTGCGGCGGGGGGGGGGGGGGGGGGGGGAGGTGGTTAGAGTAGGCTGGACTCCGGGGGAGTGCCGGAAGGGGGTCCGTGCCGGGGTGGAGGTTGGGGGGGAGTCCGTGCTGGGGTGGAGGTTGGGGAGGGGGTCCGTGCTGGGGTGGAGGTTGGGGGTTGGAGGGGGTCCGTGCCGGGGTGGAGGGTTGGAGGGGGTCCGTGCCGGGGTGGAGGTTGGGGGTTGGAGGGGGTCCGTGCCGGGGTGGAGGTTGGGGGGGGGTCCGTGCTGGGGTGGAGGTTGGGGTGGGGGTCCGTGCTGGGGTGGAGGTTGGGGGTTGGAGGGGGTCCGTGCCGGGGTGGAGGTTGGGGTGGGGGTCCGTGCTGGGGTGGAGGTTGGGGGTTGGAGGGGGTCCGTGCTGGGGTGGAGGTTGGGGGTTGGAGGGGGTCCGTGCCGGGGTGGAGGTTGGGGGTTGGAGGGGGTCCGTGCCGGGGTGGAGGTTGGGGGGGGGGTCCCTGCTGGGGTGGAGGTTGGGGTGGGTTCCGTGCTGGGGTGGAGGTTGGGGGTTGGAGGGGGTCCGTGCCGGGGTGGAGGTTGGGGTGGGGGTCCGTGCTGGGGTGGAGGTTGGGGGTTGGAGGGGGTCCGTGCTGGGGTGGAGGTTGGGGGTTGGAGGGGGTCCGTGCCGGGGTGGAGGTTGGGGGTTGGAGGGGGTCCGTGCCGGGGTGGAGGTTGGGGGGGGGGGGGTCCGTGCTAGGGTGGAGGTTGGGGTGGGGGTCCGTGCTGGGGTGGAGGTTAGGGGTTGGAGGGGGTCCGTGCCGGGGTGGAGGTTGGGGTGGGGGTCCGTGCTGGGGTGGAGGTTGGGGGTTGGAGGGGGTCCGTGCTGGGGTGGAGGTTGGGGGTTGGAGGGGGTCCGTGCCGGGGTGGAGGTTGGGGGTTGGAGGGGGTCCGTGTCGGGGTGGAGGTTGGGGTGGGGGTCCGTGCTGGGGTGGAGGTTGGGGGGGGGGGGTCCGTGCTGGGGTGGAGGTTGGGGGGGGGGTCCGTGCTGGGGTGGAGGTTGGGGGTTGGAGGGGGTCCGTGCCGGGGTGGAGGTTGGGGAGGGGGTCCGTGCCAAGGAGGGTGATGGGAGGGCAAATGAGTTGGTCCACCTGGCCAGGTGCCAGCCTCCAACAGTTGGACCCATGCGGTCCATGCCACCTGGCTGGGGGGAGGAGGGGATATGGGCAATGATGACATGTCGTCGTTCCCCTCCCCCCCACCAGGCCGTCATGTTTTCAGACCATCCAGCGATGTTGGCCGCCGTGGTGGCAGCCGCTCATGTCTATGTTGCCCTGGATGAGGAGGAGGAGGAGGAGCGTGCCAGAGTGGCGGCGCAGGCTGCCGCAGAGGGGCAGGCGGCAGCCGCCCAGGCTGGAGGGACACCTGACCGACAGGACGAGGAGGGGGAGGAGGACGTCGCGGCCCCACGGCAACGGAGGCACCCGAGGGCGCCCCGTGTGTACCTATTCGATGAACGTACAGGTGGTCTGCGACCACCGCATGATGATCCTGCACGTCTGCGCCCGTCACCCAGGCAGTGTACACGACTCATTCATGTTGTCGCGGTCATCCATCCCCGGCATGTACGAGGGACGCCATCCCCGGCTGAGGGGCTGGTTGCTGGGCGACAGGGGCTACCCATTGCGATCGTGGCTGATGACGCCTATACGGAGGCCACGCAATGAGGCGGAGAACCGCTACAATGATGCCCATGTAGCGACAAGGGGAGTGATCGAGAGGTGCTTTGGCGTGCTGAAGATGCGTTTCAGGTGCCTGGACCTCTCTGGGGGCGCCCTCCAGTATCGGTCAGATAGGGTCGGCCGCATCATTGTGGTGTGCTGTGTCCTGCACAACATAGCCCAGCAGAGGGGCGATGTGCCGCAGGCAGAGGAGGGCGGAGTGGAGGAGCAGCAGGAAGAGGCACAGTCCTCCCCAGATGAGGGGGATGGGGGCAATGGTCAGGGCAGACGGGGTAGACACAGGCGGGTGGCTGTCCACCGTTACCGGCTGGCCCAGCGGGCACGGGACAGACTGATAGCCGCCCGCTTCACTGACTAGATGGGCGTGGGAATCGGGTAGTATGGCCACAGACCGCACACCATGGCAACAGCCGACCACCCACACCCCCCACCCATCCACCCACCCAGCACCCTCACCCCCCTCCCCAACCCCACACACTCCACCCGCATGCACACCACCCCCGCCCCCATTGCCGATCCACCGGCGGCACAACGGGCCGGGCTCACCCAGTTGCGGGTAGACGCGTGTCTATCGCAGGCCATGGAGGATGATGACAACCCGCCCTGCGATGAGCTCCTGGCTCTACATCGTTGGACTATGTCTGACCCATGGCCACAGTACCACCATCCACCCGGACCATCCCTGCATGCGGCTGTGACACTGCAGCGCACGGTCCCGTCCTCTGCCCGGGGGATGTTGATGGCGGCCCAGGGGGAAGGGGGCAGACTCACCTGGGGCTGAGGTAAGACCACCCCTCACACACACACTTGCGCTCAACGTACATGACACGCCCGCACACTTTGGACAGAGCACAAAGGCAGCTTCGGTAGGTGTAACATTGACTTTAATAACCAAAGGAGTTCATGCACGTGCCCTAGCCCCTAAAACTCATCTGTGCCCTGCACCCGTGCCAACTTACTCAGTGTCTAATTGTTTGGCCTTACGGGCCCTTTAACTACGTCTACGTGGTTCCCCAGACGGTACAGCAGAACTGGAGGTGGACTCCTGTGATTCCTGCCCTCTGACACTGGATCCCTTTGGCGGCCGTTTCCTGGGGCGTCCTGGCCTAGATGGGCCAGGCTGCGGCCCGGGCGACTGGGATGGCGAGCTGCCAGCCTATCCTGCCCGTTGCCCACCCGATGCACCTGGGACGGAAGGGGGGGGAGTCCGAGGTGTCGCGGTGCACCGGGACCTCCCCTACAGAGGGAGCTGGGACGGACCACACCACCTCCTCCTCCCTCGGGGTGCCCGATGGCCCCCAGGCCTCTACATGGGTGGGGGATGCAAACGGACTGGCCATCCGACGCCCCCCCGACATCTGGCGCTGCCAGTCCTGGAGGCCCGTGCTAGTATCGACAGGGGTCTGCAGGTTTGCAGCCATGGAGCCCAGGGTGTTGTCAAACCCTGTCTGTGACAGTGCGACGCCGGCTCGCACATGGCCACTGGCGCCGATGCCCTCAGCGATGGCCTGCTGAGACTGGGCCATGGCCTGCAGAGACTGGGCCATGGCCTGCAGAGACTGGGCTATGGCCTGCTGAGACTGGGCCATGGCCTGCTGAGACTGGGCTATGGCGTTGAGCGCCTCTGCCATCTGGCGCTGGCACTGGCTCATGGCCTCCTGTGAGAGGGCAGCCATTTCCTGGGCCACAGACGCCGCCTGCACGGAAGACCCCAGGCCTCGCAAACCGTTCCCCATGTCTGACACCGTCGCACCCATTGCCTCCACCGCGGACGCCACCCGTGCGGTGTCAGCCTGGGTGGCACGCATGACCGGGACCACTCCCAGCTCCTGGACGCGGGTGGACTCCTCCACCTGCGACCGCAGCCGCCGCAAGCCACCCGTCACCCTCTTCGCTCGTCTCCGGGTCGGTGGTTGCATCGGATCTATGTGTGGGTGTGGTAACTGCAGGAACCCGGGATCCATCTGGGCGGCAGATGTTCGCTTGGCCTGGGCTGCCCTCCGACCGCCCGGTCCCTCTGCTGCTCCTACCTCCACCTGCTGTACCGGGACGGCTGTGTTGTGCGCACCAGTGAGTGTACCAGACGCCTCATCACTAAAGTGCCCAACCGTGGTGAGTGTTTCTGCGATGGTGGAGGGTGTTGGTGACAGCTGTGGCGTTGTGTCGTGCTCTTCGTCCCACTCTGACTCCATGGCACTTTGGGGTGGGGGTTCGTCTCCACCCATCCACTCTGAGTCACTGTCCGGTATTTCGTCTTCCCGGGTAGGGGTGTCCTGGGTAGTGCTGTCCCGGGTAGTGCTGTCCCGGGTAGGGGTGTCCTGGGTAGTGCTGTCCTGGGTAGGGGTGTCCTGGGTAGTGGTGTCCTGGGTAGTGGTGTCCTGGGTAGTGGTGTCCTGGCTCGGATGTGACGGGGGCCTGTGGCTGCCCCCATCATCGCTGGGTGGTCGCTCCCGCACGTGACGGGGGTGTCGTCTCCCTGTTGCTCCAGGTCTCTCCGTCTCCCGTGGTGTGCGAGGGGCATCCTGCGGGCGTCGCATGCTGGAGGGTCCGGGTCTCTCCGTCTCCCGTGGTGTGCGAGGGGCATCCTGCGGGCGTCGCATGCTGGAGGGTCCGGGTCTCTCCGCCTCCCGTGGTCTCCGAGGGGCATCCTGCGGGCGTCGCATGCTGGAGGGTCCGGGTCTCTCCGTCTCCCGTGGTCTCCGAGGGGCATCCTGCGGGCGGTGTGCATCTGCGGGGATGGGTGCCTGGACGTTTGGTCCTGCGATACACAATGAAGCATGCATGGTTAGACATCAGGCAGTGATCAGGTGATACGGGGAGGGGGATATAGGGGAGGGGGGATATGGGGACGGGCTGTCGGTGGCTCACTTGCTGGTGGGCCCCCGACCTCTGCATCAGCAACCTCCCGGTCGTCAGGTCCGCCAGCCAGTTCCAGGGCCCTTTCCTCGTGTACGGTCAGTGGCCTCTCATCAGCGGGCCCTCCTCCAGTCCTCACATGCTCCCTATTGTTGTGTGCGCGCTTCTCCTGTGGGGGGGGGGGGGGGTGGTGGCAGGGGTAAAAGGCAACAGTGTTAGGCAGGTATATGAATGCACGCCATCGTTTGCGCGTGCATTGCAGAGGTTAAGGTTAGGGCTGGATTCAAATGGGGATATGGGGGATATGGGGGAGGGTGGATATGGGGGATATGGGGGAGGGGGGATATGGGGGAGGGGGGATATGGGGGAGGGGGGATATGGGGGGATGTGGGAGGGGGGGATATGGGGGAGGGGGGATATGGGGAGGGGGGATATGGGGGAGGGGGATATGGGGAGGGGGGATATGGGGGAGGGGGGATATGGGGGAGGGGGGATATGGGGGAGGGGGGATATGGGGAGGGGGGGATATGGGGGATATGGGGGAGGGGGATATGGGGGAGGGGGGATATGGGGGAGGGGGATATGGGGAGGGGGGATAGGGGGGATATGGGGAGGGGGGATTTGGGGGAGGGGGGATATGGGGAGGGGGGACATGGGGGATATGGGGGAGGGGGGATATGGGGGAGGGGGGATATGGGGGAGGGGGGATATGGGGGAGATGGGGGAGGGGCGATATGGGGGAGGGGGGATATGGGGATATGGGGAGGGGGGATATGGGGAGGGGGATTTGGGGGAGGGGGGATATGGGGGAGGGGGGATATGGGGGAGGGGGGATATGGGGGAGGGGGGATATGGGGAGGGGGGATATGGGGATATGGGGGAGGGGGGATATGGGGAAGGGGGGATATGGGGAGGGGGGATATGGGGGAGGGGGGAGATGGGGGAGGGGGGATATGGGGGAGGGGGGATATGGTGGAGGGGGATATGGTGGAGGGGGGATATGGGGGAGGGGGGATATGGGGGAGGGGGGATATGGGGGAGGGGGGATATGGGGGAGGGGGGATATGGGGGAGGGGGATATGGGGGAGATGGGGGAGGGGGGATATGGGGGAGGGGGCATATTGGGAGGGGGGATATGGGAGAGGGGGGAATATGGGGGAGGGGGGAATATGGGGGAGATGGGGAGGGGGTATATGGGGGAGGGGGGATATGGGGGAGGGGGGATATGGGGGATATGGGGGAGGGGCGATATGGGGGAGGGGGATATGGGGGAGGGGGGATATGGGGGAGGGGGTATATGGGTAGGGGGGTATGGGGGAGGGTGGATATGGGGGATATGGGGGAGGGGGGATATGGGGGAGGGGGATATGGGGAGGGGGATATGGGGAGGGGGGATATGGGGGAGGGGGATATGGGGTTATGGGGGAGGGGGGATATGGGGGAGGGGGGATATGGGGGATATGGGGGAGGGGGGGATATGGGGGAGATGGGGGAGGGGGGATATGGGGAGGGGGGATATGGGGGAGGGGGGATATGGGGGATATGGGGAGGGGGGATATGGGGGAGGGGGGATATGGGCGATATGGGGGAGGGGGGATATGGGGGATATGGGGGAGGGGGGGATATGGGGGAGATGGGGGAGGGGGGATATGGGGGAGGGGGGATATGGGGGAGGGGGGATATGGGGGAGGGGGGATATGGGGGAGGGGGGATATGGGGGATATGGGGGAGGGGGGATATGGGGAGGGGGGATATGGGGGATATGGGGGAGGGGGGATATGGGGGAGGGGGGATATGGGGGAGGGGGATATGGGGAGGGGGGATATGGGGAGGGGGATATGGGGTTATGGGGGAGGGGGGATATGGGGGAGGGGGGATATGGGGGATATGGGGGAGGGGGGGATATGGGGGAGATGGGGGAGGGGGATATGGGGAGGGGGGATATGGGGGAGGGGGATATGGGGGATATGGGGGAGGGGGGATATGGGGGAGGGGGGATATGGGCGATATGTGGGAGGGGGGATATGGGGAGGGGGGATATGGGGGATATGGGGGAGGGGGGGATATGGGGGAGATGGGGGAGGGGGGATATGGGGGAGGGGGGATATGGGGGAGGGGGGATATGGGGGAGGGGGGATATGGGGGAGGGGGGATATGGGGGATATGGGGGAGGGGGGATATGGGGAGGGGGGATATGGGGGATATGGGGGAGGGGGGATATGGGGAGGGGGGGATATGGGGAGGCTCACCCAGCCTGCTCTGACAAAGTTGTTCACCTTCTTGTGGCACTGGGTGCCTGTCCGTGGTGTTAGGGCCACAGCGGTGACGGCCTCTGCCACTTCCCTCCACAGACGCCGGCTGTGGCGTGGGGCATCTCTGCGGCCGTGCCCGGGATACAAGGCGTCCCTCCTCTGCTCCACCGCATCCAGGAGCGCCTCCACATCGCGTGACTCGAACCTCGGGGCTGAGCGACGGCCAGCCATCCAGTCGGGTGTTGCGGTCGGGTGTTCCGGTCGGTTGGGGGGAGCAGCGCGGCCTTATGAGCCGTCACGCCGTGCAGCGCGTATGACGCTGCACGGCGTGAACCACTGCGCAGGCGCGGATCCCGTTACGTCGCTGCTAGCCCATTTCGGGCCGGAGACTATCGTCCCATTTTTATGACGTGACGCAAGTGGGATTTGCGCCGTTTTTTGCGCCGATCGGCGGACTTTCCGCCGATAACGGAGAATTTCGCCCATGGCTCTTTGGTCTGCTCGAAACATGTTGGTCTTCCACTGCAAAGAGCTGCCCACAACCAAGTGTTGCAGTCTGGCACATTCCAAAGTTCAGGACTATGTTCCAAGGGACACACAAACCCTTGGGGTTGCTGCTGCAATGGTACAATGGGGCAAGGTCATTGTTGAAGGTCCTTCAGCCACAGTGATCAGAGGGCCTGGAAACTGGGTAAACCCTCTCGGGCTGTATGTCTGACATGTAGGGCGGGATTCTCCCTTCTGGGGACTAAGTCCCCACGCCAGCCGGAATACGGGTGAGAATCACTCCGGACTTTTCCCTCGAAGGTCCGGGATGATTCTCCGTTTCCCAGGGGGCTAGCAGAGCCCCGGCATGCGTCCCGCAGCTGTGGCTGACGGCGGGGCCCTGCTAGCCAGACCGTGTGGCTGCGCATGCGCAAGGTAACCGCAAGCGGGTCCGCGCATGTGCGCGGCGGCCCGCTTCGGCGCGGGGGCCGCCGACATGGCAGAGACACACAGCGGGCCCGCGCAGAGGAAGGTAGGTCCCTCGCGATGGCCTGCCGGGCGCAATTCTGGCACGGAGGTTTGGAGAACCACGCCCGTAGTAAACGTTGTAAATGCTGATACTAATTATATGTGCAGTGAATATCGTACAGTATTGGAAGAAACTGGGGCTGGATTCTTCCCTACCGAGCGGGGCGGGCCGTACTGGCACCGAGGAGTGCATGAACCACTCCGGCGTCGGGCACCCCATAAGGTGCGGAATCCTCGGCACCTTCAGGGGCTAGGGCGGCAGCAGCGGGATTGGCGTCGCGCCAGCCGGCACCGAAGGGCTTGGCGCCGAAGGGCCTCCGCCGGCCGGCGCGAGTTGGCGCATGCGAGGGGAGCGCCAGTGTGTGCTGGCATCATCCCAGCACATGCGTAGGGGGGGTCCTTCTCCACGCCGGCCGATCGCGAGCCAGGCCACCGTGGGGGTCCCCCCCCACCCCGGGGCCAGATCCCCTCGCACTTCCCCCCACCCCCCAACCGGGCCAGATCCCCCCCCCAACCGGGCCAGGTCCCCCTCACACACACCCCCCGAGGACTCCGCAGGCTGCCTGCAAAGCCGTGTCCCGCCGGTACGTACCTGGTGTATTTTACGCCAGCGGGACCTGCCGAAAACGGGCGGCTACTCGGCCCATTGCGGGCCGGAGAATCGTCGGGGAGCCACTGCCACCGGCCCCCGACCGGCGCGGCGCGATTCCCGCCCCCGCCGAAAAAACGGCGCCGGAGAATCCAGCTGCCAGCTTCGGGGCGGATTCACGTCGCCCCTGGTGATTCTCCGGCCCGGCGGGGGGTTGGAGAATCCCACCCCTGATCTGCTTTACACTTTATGGAATGTCAACTTTGGTCATCTTATGTACTTTTATAAATTTTATGAGTAATGTATATTTCTGGAAAAAACACAATTTATCTCGTCCACAACGCCCAACCCATTGCTAAATTTGTTATCCAGAGTTCTGTAATTTCTGAACTAAACGACTCCAGTGATTTTTTTCGATCATTCAGCCACCAAAAAATCCAAACTGGCCCAAAACACTGTTCTGTGCAATCAACATTGCTACTCATGTTGCTCTTGCACCTTTCACATGCAATTTAACAATCTGTCTCATCTTCAAACTCTTCCGTGGCCACTTCTGAAAATTTCTCAAGCCACACTACAGTGACGTGGTGAGACATTTCTGCCTCACAGCACCAGGGACCCGTGTTCGATTCTGGCTTTGAGTAACCGTGCAGAGTTTGCACGTTCTCCCCATGTCTGCGTGAGTTTCCTTTGGATGCTCCAGTTTCCCCCCATGGTGGAAAGATGTTTAGGTTAGGTGGGGAAATGG
Source organism: Scyliorhinus torazame (assembly GCF_047496885.1). Classification (NCBI taxonomy): domain Eukaryota; kingdom Metazoa; phylum Chordata; class Chondrichthyes; order Carcharhiniformes; family Scyliorhinidae; genus Scyliorhinus; species Scyliorhinus torazame. The sequence continues at coordinate 63,159,130 of NC_092707.1, forward strand.
GGATAGGGTGGGGGAGTGAGCCTAGGTGGGGTGCTCTTTCGGACGGTGCAGTCACAATGGGCTGAAAAGCCTCCTCCTGCACTGTAGAAAATCTATGGATACAGCCTCTTTCACATTCTTTGATATAATTGCCTCCTGCACATCACACCCTCCATTCACAATACCTTTCATTCATCTCAGCCCTATTCTCTGAAACCTTTTGCCTGAACCCCTGTGTCTCTTGAATTCTCTTTCAGCTTTTCAAAATGTTCTCAAAACCCATAATAGAACATACAGTGCGGAAGGAGGTCATTCGGCCCATCGAGTCTGCACCGACCCACTTAAGCCCTCACTTCCACCCTATCCCCCAAACCCCAATAACCCCTCCTAACATTTTTTGGACACTAAGAACAATTTTAACATGGCCAATCCACCTCCGCACGTCTTTGGACTGTGGGAGGAAACCGGAGCACCCGGAGGAAACCCACGCAGACATGGGGAGATCCTTCAGACTCCGCAAAGACAGTGACCCAGCAGGGAATCGAACCTGGGACCCTGGCTCTGTGAAGCCACAGTGCTAACCACTATGCTACCGTGCTGCCCACAATATCAACCTAACCATTGCTCGTCTCTCCCAACTTCACCCGCATGACTCAGCAAGTGTTGCTCTTGTTATTAGCCCATAAAGTGGACAGAAAATTGCCAGTGCTTCAGTTTCCAACATGTGCCACTGCTGGGTGAGGTTCTTTTCTGAGTGCGTATTGTATTGGAAAATTACTCTCGGGAAAAGCAGGTGATTTTCCTAAACTGCCCAATCTTTAAGTGAAAGTTGTCTATTCTCTTGTGACCACCAGCTGAGAACACGCTCGAGCTGTCAGGTAGTGTGGCTGGATAATTAATCAGGTCCACACTGTCCCTACATTTCGGTTACCACAGTTATAAATGTCACTGCTCATTAACATGGACTGTGTGCATCCCCTACCACTGTACCATTGTTCCCTCTTGATTGGTTGTTCCGTAGCCGAAAACAGGCTGTCGGGTACATTTTTGAGCAGCAGGTATGCTTTCTGGCATTGCAAAGATTCTACAATTTGGTCTCAGAGAGCAGTTGAAAGTACCACTGAGAAATATGAAGCATATGATTTATCTGCTGAATTTACTTAAGTCTGTGGACATTGCTTATTATTAATGAACACACATTGAACCATTGAACCTAGGACACATGGTTTATCAGCTTTTTCCGTCTACTGCAGAAATTGGGAGGGTTACAGTAAGAAGCCTGTTCTAATTCCGGTGGGTATCCCAGTGTAATCCATGTTGCATGTTACCTTATTCATTTGACATATTAAAGTCAAATTCCCGACCATGGGAAATCTGAGCTTGTAATTGAGAGGTGGCTTTCGAGTGCTGTGAGAGAGTTTCCCAAATCAAAATAATAATAATCTTTATTATTGTCACAAGTAGGCTTACATCAACGCTGCAATGAAGTTACTGTGAAAATCCCCTAGTCCACCACACTACGTCTCCTGTTCGGGTACAAAGAGAGAATTCAGCATGTCCAATTCACCTAAAAGCAGCCCAGGGGGTTTATGTATCACAGCCCTGTGCCAATATAACTGGACATGGGTTTATAATCATCATCCTTCTGTACCATCATCAGAAAAAATGATTGCAATGTTGATTATGTACAATGGGGTAACTCTAACTGTTACTCCTTTTCTTTATGGATCTTTCTTTCTCTCGCCCCCTCTCTATGTGTTAGGTATCTCCATATGCCAGTGAATCAGTCTTTGGCCAAGGGTAGCAGCAGGTGACTACTCCTAAACCTCTACAAGGGGTCGATCCCTCTTGCATCATTCGGACGAGATGGTGCTAAATGAAATCCAAGTTCTTACAGTTTGCAAAAGTGGGGTTACATGCGACCCTGGCATCTACCTCCTATTGTACCGAAGGAGCAATGGTAGAGATTGAGGAATAGTCATCTGCTGTCACCCTTAGCCAAAGATTGATTTGGTGATGTTTAGAGATACCAAACACAGAGACAGAGAAAAATAGAAAGATTAAGAGAGAAAGAGAGAAAGAAAGACCCAGAAATAAAAGGAATCTCAGTTAGAGTTACCGTAATGCACATAATTAATATTGCAATCTTTTTTCTCTGATGATCACAGGAGTCAAGGTGTGTCCATAAAATACATTAATATACCAAAAACTGACATGATTTCTCCTGCCGTGTTAGTCAACACTGGATGACGAAGATATAACAGCACAAATTAGAAGTCATGATGGAACCTTGATGTACTCAGAACCTTTAAAAACTTCTGTCACTAAACAAGACAACATTGAAATGCCATAAAGCTGTTGATCAAAGGGCTTTCTTTCTTGTTGTCTGGGCTATCATCACAAATGATTACATAATTGTATTATTATAGGTCTTACTGACAGCTATAATACAAATGTTAGATTTAGGAATGAGTCCTTATTGATGGAATACAACTACAGTTCAATAATAGACTGGAGTTTTGAAAATCAGACTGAAATAGCCTCTGTGTAGCTGTCAGAACATGAACTCCCATTATGTCCACAATATCTCAACAAGACAAATGGAAGAAACATGATTCTTATGTTAAGCAGTCAAAGAGAAATGTAAGGCTTTACTGGACTGACAGGAAAGTTAGCTGATAAATCCTGGTTCGGCACGCAAAGTCACTGTGGAGAGATCTGAGGTAGCCTAAAGCTTCAGAGAGTTGTCCACTCAGTTGCTGTACTTAACATTTATTGCCGTTGTCTTAAAATGCTATTGACTCTGAACTTAAAGCCTGTGTGGCAACATGCCTTACTTCCCATCATATACAACACAGGTGTTGAGGAAGGGCATGACAAGACACTAAGGGTTATAGAGCTGACAGTCCAGAATCACATCAGTTTATCCATTTATAATTGAAATAATCCTTGAAGTCACATCACCTCAGCCACAGTTATCCCAGAAGCGCGATGCTTTGTGGCTAAGGATGCAGACAGGGAAAAATAAATATGTTTTTGCCCAGAAGCCGAAGATTATTCTCAAAGGCAGCAGAACAATTTATTGTGGGAAACCTGATTTTATTGTGCAAGCAATCTCCAAGCACCAAAGCAGCGTTTGTACGTGAACAATATGCATCTTGATTTTACAACTTATTGATGATATTTGCTGAGCATGGACATCTCCATGGAGGCCAAATAATACGACTAAGTCAACGGGCCAAACTGTGCCTAAGGCGGGCAGCCCTGAGTCACCAACACTGACTATGAAGAATAGAGGACCCTTCCCCAGGGAAATGCCCTTGGCTTGCTCCAGCTGCTGTAGGCAACACTGACTTTATTGTAATGTCAAAGTGAGGATACATCTGTTTGGGTTACAGTTCTGTTGAAGGGTCACATGGACTTGAAATGTTAACTCTGTTTCTTTCTCCACAGACCTGCGGAGTCAGTTTTAATTACATCTATTTGTATGCGCGTCTGTGTGGTTCTCTTGAGAAATATTCTCGACGAATTTCGATTTGAACTTGGTACCAGTTATCAAAGAAAAAGGCAGGATCGCATCTCCCCGTTCCACCTATAAGTGGGATGAGCATGGAAATGAAAGATTAGATTTTCCAGCCCCACCCTGGTGGGAGCACCCCCAATGAGCCAGTCAAAAGACCATTTGGCGGGAGCAGAAGATCCCGCCAGCGGGTGGTGTCGGAAAATTCCGGATGAGATCTAAACATCTAATGTGATTCAGAGTCTGATGTTCAAACGCACAATAATAGGTAGAACACTGCATTGGCCATGCCTCAATAACACAACAGTTAACATCCATAGTAACTGTAAAATCTTGTTAAAGTCAACTTGGAAATTTCATATAAATCTAATTGATGTCAGGAGTACCGGAGATCTCACCTAACAATTTAACCAGTATAATTCACAAAGTTCACATACATTTTTCACAGTGATTAATCAGATCTTTAAGGCAGAACTATTGTCTAGAACTTTTGAAACATGAGCTGTACTCAGTGTGGAATCATCTTTACCTTCCTGTTAAAAATGGACAATGATAGGCTGAGAAAAATGGCCACTGAGAGTCATCTGACCTGATCTGTAGAGTCAAAACTGGCATGATGTCCCAAAAGGTTAAAATGACAGATTCCAGACGAAGGAGATGCCACTCCGGAGACAACCCAAAAGTTATCTCTTAACTTGAATGAGTCGTTTTGAAACCAAGACAATGACTGTCACAATCCACATCAGCGTGAATGCCTGCAAACAATATCCCAGCATTGTGGATAATCAACTTAAGTCTCAACACCTTATTCGGAAGAACCGAGAAAGTGCATGGTCAGGAAGCTATATTTGTCTTCCGATTTGACCTTTACTGCTGCCAACAAAAAGACACAACAGGGGCAGAAAGAGAGCAACACCCATGCCCTATAAGAACTAGAGACTGCAACATTGTAAAGTCTCCAAGCCTGTTCCTTTGATTCCACTAATACAGATAACTGAACTCATGGTATTAAGATTCAAAATAACCAGCATTGTGAATTGCAGAAAGCCCAACTCTTTGAGAGAATCCTGCACCGACTCTGGTATATGACTTTGGCTCCTGAATTCACCTAACTACACTTCAGGAGTGAAAAAAGTTTACTTCATCAGGCCAGCAATGTATGCTTTCCAACATGTCACAGGAATTACAAATTATTCCTTTCGACTACAACTTGTAGCAGCGTGCTGTTCTCTTCAACAGCGCTTTCCTTGGTTGAGTGAGTGAGTGAGTAAGTGAGTGAGAGAATGAGAGTGAGAGAGTGAGTGAGAGAGAGAGTGAGTGAGTGAGTGAGTGAGTGTGTGTAATTTAGCATTTGATTATCAGGGTGAGCATGTGAATAAATTACCCTCTGTATTTAAACCTAGAAAACCTTGCTGCTGGATATTCAAATTGTGCACACACTCAGGGGTTAGAAATGCATACATCTTTCTTTTCAAAAACGCACTGATTACTCATCCTGTCCACAACACAAGCTTTTAATATGCAAAATAGGTGTCTAAGCATCCAATATACTGGGTTCTGGGGTTGTCCACGCTCATTATCCACCAAAAGTGCCACCATATTCCAGAAGGTGGCCAGGGGCAGCATCTAAAACAGACATTAGGCCCAATGAACATGATGCGACCATCAATTCACACGAGACGGGAGTAGAAGTAAACTGTGGCTTTAATCAACTTAGAACAGTGCCTGCCTGCGACTGATCCAATACTGAGAACCACCTACAGGTCGACTGCTCTTTATACCTCCCTACAAGGGGAGGAGCCATGGGCGGAGCCCATACAGACCCCAACAGGTTCCCCTATGGATAATGCCATACAATGGCCCATAGGAGGAGCCCACAAGGACAACAGCATAGCCCAGATACAAATACAAGGGCAACAGCACAGATACAAATACAATGGTGGATTATTAACATAATACATTCACCCCATTCATCGCCTGTGAAAAAAATTAAGTCCGGTGGGGGTGACGGGTTCATAAGTTCAGCCGGTCCGGTGCACGGATTGTGCGCTGTGATCGTCGAAGCTCTGGCGTTGTTGCCGGCCCGGGTGTCGAGCCCGTCCGTGCTGGCATCGGTCGTGAGGGCGCCGGTGCGGGTACAGATCTGGACTCCGGGAGCGTCTCTTCTGGAGCTTCATTCCTGTGGATCGGTGAAGGGGGGGGGGGGGGATGGCGGGAGGGTGGGGGGGGGGGGAAGCGCGGGAGCCATATAGGGGCGGGGGCGCTGGTCCTGGTAGGTTGGTCGGGATATGGTGGGGAGGGCGGTGGTGGTGGTGGAACTGGCGGACGCCAGGTCCCGGAGGGAGACCGTATCCTGTCGGCCATCGGGGTGTTCGATATAAGCGTACTGGGGGTTGGAGTGTAGGAGCTGGACTCTCTCTACCAGAGGATCGAACTTATGGCTCCTGACGTGTTTTCTGAGTAGGACTGGCCCCGGTGTCTTCAGCCAGGACGGAAGCGAGGCCCCGGAGGTGGACTTCCTAGAGTGGAGCGCATCGGGGAGGACCTCCTGCCACTGAGAAACTGGGAGTTTCCTGGACCGCAGGGCCTGTAGGACGGTCTTCCAGACTGTGGTGTTCTCCCTCTCCACCTGCCCGTTTCCCCTGGGGTTATAACTGGTAGTGCTGCTCGAGGCGATCCCTTACTGAGCAGGTACTGACGCAGTTCGTCGCTCATGAACGACGAGCCCTGGTCACTGTGGACATAATTGGGGAAACCAAACAGGGTGAAGACACTATGTAGGGCTTTAATGACAATGGACATGGTCATGTCGGGGCAAGGGATTGCGAAGGGGAAGCGGGAGAACTCATCAATAATGTTGAGGAAATATGTAATGTGGTTATTGGAGGGGAGGGGCCTTTTGAAATCGATACTGAGGTGCTCAAAGGGCCGGGATGCCTTCATCAGGTGGGCCTTATCTGGTCGATAGAAGTGCGGTTTACATTCCGCACAGATCTGGCAGTCCCTGGTCATAGCTCTGACCTCCTCGGTGGGGTAGGGCAGGTTGCGGGCCTTGATATAGTGGATAAGCCGGGTGACCCCCGGGTGGCAGAGGTCATCGTGGATAGCCCGTAGTCGGTCATCTTGCGCGCTGGCGCATGTGCCGCGGGACAGTGCATCTGGGGGCTCGTTGAGCTTCCCAGGATGATATAATATATCGTAATTATAGGTGGAGAGTTCGATCCTCCACCTCAAGTTCTTATAGTTCTTGATTTTGCCCCGCTGCATATTATCGAACATGAAGGCTACCGATCGTTGGTCGTTGACGAGGGTAAACCTCCTACCAGCGAGGTAGTGCCTCCAGTGCCGTACGGCTTCCACGCCATGGCCTCTTTTTTGACTGAGGAGTGCCGAATTTCGGAGGTGGTGAGGGTGCGCGAAAAAAACACTACCGGTCTGCCTGCTTGATTGAGGGTAGCGGCGAGAGCGATCTCTGATGCGTCGCTCTCCATCTGGAAGGGGACGGTCTCGTCCACCGCGCGCATTGCGGCTTTGGCGATGTCCGCCTTGATGCAGCTGAAGGCCTGGCAGGCCTCAGTCACCAGTGGGAAGATGGTGGCCTTGATTAGTGGGCGGGCTTTGTCCGCATAGTTGGGGACCCACTGGGCATAATATGAAAAGAACCCGAGACTCCTCTTCAGGGCCTTGGGGCAGTGGGGGAGGGGGAGTTGCAGGAGGGGGCGCATATGGTCAGGGTCGGGTCCTAGAACCCCGTTATCCACGACGTAGCCGAGGATGGCTAGTCTGGTTGTGCGGAAAATGCATTTCTCCTTGTTGTACGTGAGGTTTAGGGTTTGGGCGGTTTGTAGAAATCTGTGGAGGTTGGCGTCGTGGTCCTGCTGATCATGGCCACAGATGGTGACATTGTCCAAGTACGGAAATGTGGCCCGCAGCCCATACCGGTCCACCATTCGGTCCATTGCTCTTTGGAACACTGAAACCCCGTTCGTGACGCCAAAGGGGACCCGGAGTAAGTGGAAAAGGCGGCCGTCTGCCTCAAAAGCCATGTAGTGGCTGTCCTCCGGGCGGATTGGGAGCTGGTGGTATTCAGACTTCAGATCCACCGTGGAGAACACCCGGTAGTGTGCGATCTGGTTTACCATGTCTGCAATCCGGGGAAGGGGGTACGCATCGAGTTGCGTGTACCGGTTTATGGTTTGGCTGTAATCTTTTCTCCGGTCTTGACGACCACCACCTGAGCTCTCCAGGGGCTATTGCTGGCCTCGATGACTCCCTCCCGCAAGAGACGCTGGACCTCGGACCTGATAAAAGTCCTGTCCTGCATGCTATACCGCCTGCTTCTGGTGGCGACTGGTTTGCAGTCGGCATTGAGGTTTGCGAAGAGTGGGGGAGGGTCGTCTTTTAGGGTCGCGAGGCTGCATATGGTGCGTGGGGGTAGGGGCCCCCCGAACATCAGGGTTAGGTTCCTGAGGTTGCATTGGAAAGCTAGTCCCAATAGGAGAGGAGCGCAGAGGTCTGGGAGCACATATAATTTAAAATTGGTGTACACGGCGCCCTGCATTGCTAGAGTTGTGGTAGTGCACCCTTGGATTTGCACCGAGTGCGACCCAGAGGCGAGGGAGATGGTTTGGTGCGCCGGGAAAATTGGGAGCGAGCAGCATCTTCCTATGTCCGGGTGAATGAAGCTCTCTGTGCTCCCGGAGTCGAAAAGGCAAGGCATCTCGTGCCCGTTCACCCAGACGGTCATCATGGAGCTCCGGAGGTGCTTGGGTCGCGACTGGTCCAGGGTGACCGCACTGAGTTGCGGGTAGCGGGCGTGGTCGGAGGTGCTGGGGCAGTTCCGCGATGGCTGCCCTTGTTGATCGTACGCGTCGAGCGGCGTAGCAGATGGTGGCCAAGAAGGCGGCCCCCATTGGTTGAGCGTGGCGGGTGGTGAGGAAGATGCCGTCCAGGATGGCGGCCCCCATGGATCGCACGTGGCCGGCCGGGTGGGGGAGGATGGCCAAGATGGCGCCCCCCATGAGTTGCACGTGCTGTGAGGGCTGGAAGATGGCTGCCCCCACGGATAGCACGAGGCTGATGGCGCGTCTACAGGGGGCGGAGTCGGCAGTCCCGCTGCCACACTGCGGGGTCTGTGGGCCTGTGAGTCTGAGGATCGGGCCTGTGAGTTAGAGTTCTTGGACGTGGCCAGGCAAACTTTGGCAAAATGTCCTTTTCTCCCGCAGCTGCTGCAGTTCGCGTTACGGGCCGGACAGTGCTGCCGGGGGTGTTGGGATTGGCCGCAGAAATAGCAAGGTAGTCCCCCATGGTGGACGGGCGACCACACGGCACAGGCCTGGGGTAGTCTTTGGTCGGGGGTCCACGAGAGGGTCGCGTGGTCAGCCGGGAATGCGTTAAGGCTCTGGAACGCTACTTCCAGAGAGGAGGCTAACTTTACCGTCTGATTCAGGTCCTGGGTCCCCTTTTCGAGTAGGCGCTGTCTCACGTAGTTGGACCGGACTCCCGCCACGTAGACGTCTCGGACGGCGAGTTCCATATGTTGAGTGGCCGTAACGGCCTGGTAGTTGCAGCTGCGTGCGAGGGCTTTCAGGTCGCGTAGGTAGTCTTCTAGCGATTCCCCGGGGCGCTGGCGGCGAGTGGTGAGGATGTGTCACGCGTAGACCTCGTTCACGGGCCGTACATAGAGGCGTTTGAACATCGCGAGGGCGCCTGCGTAGGAGGAGGCCTCGTCGAGTTGAACAGAGATTCGATGGCTCACCCGTGCGTGGAGGAGGCTCAGCTTCTGTTCGTCGGTGACGGAAGGTGTCTAGGAGGCTGTGAGATAGGCCTTGAAACAGCGGAGCCAGTGCGCAAAAATTTATTTCGCCTCCGCGGCCTGCGGATGGAGTTCCAGTCGGTCAGGTTTGAGGGCCGATTCCATAGTTGCGTTTAAGCTGATTAAATTGATGCGACCATCAATTCACTCGAGACGGGAGTAGAAGTAAACTGGCTTTAATCAACTTAGAACAGTGCCTGCCTGCGACTGATCCAATACTGAGAACCACCTACAGGTCGACTGCTCTTTATACCTCCCTTCCAGTGGAGGAGCCATGGGCGGAGCCCATACAGGCCCCAACATGTTCCCCTATGGATAATGCCATACAATGGCCCTTAGGAGGAGCCCACAAGGGCAACAGCAGAGCACAGATACAAATACAAGGGCAACAGCACAGATACAAATACAATGGTGGATTATTGGCATAATACATTTACCACAGAACAGAAAAGGCCTATACCTGCTGAGGTGCTCTTTGTAAAATTAAGCCTCTCTGGACATGGCAGGTTCCTTTCAACAAATCATGGTTTACCCAGAATGCTAATTTTGTTTTAAAAGTGCTGAATGAACATGCTCTTCCTGGTTCCAAATAATTTTGTATCCAAGCTTCCACTTGCACTCTCCAAACTGGTTTTCCTTCCTATCTGGTTTTCTGCCTTTCATTCTCTCGAACCAAGCCTATTCCAGTCCCCCGGTCACAATGTAACCACCTCTGTCCCGACTGCCCCCAATGGTTACACTCAGGATGTTGATGATGGGGGAACAACAAAGGCAATGCCATTGAATGTCAAGGGGAAATGGCTAGATGGTCACATTAGAGACAACCAATGCCTGGCATTTCTGTGGCATGAAAATGACTTGCCATTTATCAGACCAAGCCTGAATGTTGTCAAGTTGTTGCTGCGTGCAAGGGTGCACTGTTTCATAGCCTGGAAGAGTTAGAAACCGTGCTGAATACTGTGAAATCATCAGCGAACATCACCACTTCTAACCTTATAATGGATGAATCCGCTGAAGGTGGTTGGGTCTCGGACACTACTCCGAGAACACTACTCCGAGGACACTACCCCGAGTACTCCGAGGACACTACCCCAAGGACACTGCCCCGAGGACACTACTCCGAGGACACTACTCCGAAGACACTACTCAGAGGACACTACCCCGAGGACACTACTCTGAGGACACTACTCCGAGGACACTACCCCGAGGACACTGCCCCGAGGACACTGCCCCGAGGACACTGCCCCGAGGACACTACTCCGAGGACATTACCCCGAGGACACTGCCCCGAGGACACTGCCCCGAGGACACTGCCCCGAGGACACTACTCCGAGGACATTACCCCGGGGACACTACTCCGAGGACATTACCCCGAGGACACTACTCCGAGGACACTACCCCGAGGACACTACCCCGAGGACACTACTCCGAGGACACTGCCCCGAGGACACTACTCCGAGGACATTACCCCGAGGACACTACTCCGAGGACACTGCCCCGAGGACACTGCCCCGAGGACACTGCCCCGAGGACACTACTCCGAGGACATTACCCCGGGGACACTACTCCGAGGACATTACCCCGGGGACACTACTCCGAGGACACTACTCCGAGGACACTACTCAGAGGACACTACTCAGAGGACACTACTCCGAGGACTCTACCCCGAGGACACTACTCCGAGGACACTACCCCGAGGACACTACCCCGAGGACACTACCCCGAGGACACTACTCCGAGGGCACAACCCCGAGGACACTATTCCGAGGACACTACCCCGAGGACACTACCCCGAGGACACTACTCCGAGGACACTACCCCGAGGACACTACCCCGAGGACACTACTCCGAGGACACTACCCCGTGGACACTACCCCGAGGACACTACTCCGAGGACACTACTCCGAGGACATTACCCCGAGGACACTGCCCTGACAAACCCTCCCAGCAATGTCCTAGGACTGAGATGATTGGCTTACATACAACAATGCAGCCAGCTTCCTTTGTGCCAGGTGTGACTCCAGCCAATAGCAATTTTCCTCTGACTCCCACCATCTTCTATCTTACGTATGTTCCTTGATACCGCACATTAGTGAATGCTGTTTTGATGTCAAGGCCAGTTATTTCCACTTCAGCTCATCTATGAATTCAGCTCTTTTATCCACATTCTAGCCAAGGTTGGCCCGAAAGAAAATTTAAACTGAGCATTAGTGGACAGAAAAGTGGTAAGTACTGCATAATACTGCACGGTAGCACAAGTGGATAGCACTGTGGCTTCACAGCGCCAGGGTCCCAGGTTCGATTCCCCGCTGGGTCACTGTCTGTGTGGAGTTTGCACGTTCTCCCGTGTCTGTGTGGGTTTCCTCCGAGTGCTCCGGTTTCCTCCCACAGTCCAAAGATGTGCAGGTTAGGTGGATTGGCCATGATAAATTGCCCTTGTTGACCAAAAAAGGTTAGGAAGGGTTATTGGGTTACGGGGATAGGGTGGAAGTGAGGGCTTAAGTGGGTTGGTGCAGACTCGATGGGCCGAATGGCCTCCTTCTGCACTGTGTGTTCTATGTTCTATACTAGCACCATTGACAACCCCTTCCATCACTTTGCATGATGACTGGGAGTAGATTGATGGGGTACTTGATTGGATTTATCCTGCTCTTTGGCAATGATAGTGGTAACGTGGTAATGTCATTGGACTAATAATCCAGAAACACACCTTCATCATCTGGGTTCACATCCCACTTCAGCATCAATTAATCTGGAATTGAAAGCGAATCTCACGAAGCCATCATCAATTGTTGTAAAAACCCAAACTGATTCACTGCTTTAGGGAAGGAAATCTGCCATCCTTACCTGATCTGGCCCACATGTGACCATCCCATGGTTAGCTTCTGTTCTCTGAAATGTCACTCCGTTGAAGGCAATTAGGGATGGGCAACAATGCTGGCCCAGCCTACATCCTATGAAATCATTTTTTTAAAATCCATACTGTCGGATAGATCCTGGTCTTGTAGTTGGAACAGCTTGGCTCCAGTGCACCGACTTCTGGAGCACGAATCTTCAGCACTACAGCCAGGATGTTGTTAGAGCCTATAACCTTTGCTCTATCAGGTACATTTAGCTGCTTCTTGTTTTCATATGGAGCACATCAAAGTGGCTAAAAACTACCTTTTACGATGCTGGGGAATCTCAGGAGGAGACAGAGATAAATCATCCACTCGACACTTCTGTCTGAAGATCGCTGCCAATGCTTCAGCCTTGTCTTTTACACTCACGTGCATTCATAAGTATGGGGATGTTCATGGAGCCTCATTCATTCAGGAGTTGCTTAACTGTCCATCACCATTCACAATTGGATAAGGCAAGGCTGCAGAGCTTTGATCTGATCCACTGGTTGTAGGATTGCTTACCTCTTTCTATCACACATAGCTTCTGCTATTTAGCACACACGCAAGTGCTATAGTGTGGACTCAGTAGGTTGGCATCGCCTGGCATGCTTTTCTACACTCCTCATTGAACCATGTTTAGATCCCTGTCTTGATGGTAATGGAAGAGTGAGGGATATGTCAGGCCATGGGATTATGGATTATAGTTGAAAACAATTCTGCTGCTGGAGATGGACCACAATGCCTCATGGATGCCCACTTTTGAGCTGCTGCACCTGCTCTGAGTCTTTCTCACTTAGCGTGCCAGTAGTGCCACACAACAATGGAGGGCGTTCTGAGTGTGAAGACGGAACTTTAGTTTCATGTCATTGCTAGCAATATTATCATGGATGGATGCATCTGCAATAGGTAGATTGACAAGGACAAGGTCACAAAGGTGGTTCTTTTACGATCTGCTGAGGCCCAGTCTGACAACTCTGCCCTTCAGGGTTTGGCCAGCTCAGTCATAGTGATGCTATCGGGCCGTTCTTGGTGCTGGACATTCAAGTCTCCCTTACATAGCATGTGCTATATACCCTTGCTTCCCTCAGTTCATCCTCCAAGTAATGATCAACATGGCTGAGTACTGATCTATCAGCTGAGGGAGGGCAATAAGTAGTAATGTGCAGGAAGTTTCTTGCCTATCTTTGATCTGACGCCATGAGAATTCATGTTATTCCTATCCCAAGCAGTTGGTGAAGTCTGAAACTAGATATTAATACTTTTCCTGATAATAGATTTATTCACAGAATGCAGCATTATACATGTCTGCTTCCTTCCTCCCGACCTAGTGTCCTGGTAGTTTCCCTTTATAAGTGCTCTATGTACTTATTTGACATACCGTTAGCACTTCACAGGGTCAGAAGATACCTCTGTGTTACCACCTCTGGTGCATCTATCCTGCTGATGACATAGGGCATACCCAGGGATGGTGATGCTGGGACTTTGGGCTGGATTCTCCCGACCCCCAGCCACCTGTTTCCCAGCTGCAGTCCGCTGGCGGCGGGATCCTCTACTCGCGCCGCTTGTCAATGGGATTTTCCATTGAAGCCACTGCACACTGCCAGAAACCTACGGGCAGAGGTGCTCTGCCGGCGGGAACAGACAATCCCAATTGCCGGAGAATTCCGGCCATTGTCTGTAAGGTATGGTTTGTTCAGTATGACTGTGTGAAGCTGTTGCTTGATTAGTCTGTGGACCAGCTCTCCGAATTTTGGCACAAATGTTAGCGAGGAAGGCCTGTCTGCAACGTCTTCCAGATATGCCTTTGTTATGTCTGGGACCTAAGTGATCCTTCTTTTAGACTTTTGATTAAACTTTTTTGATTTTGATTAAATTGAGTGGTTTGCTGGGTCTTTTCATTTTGTGAGTCTGCAGTCAGGTGCAGGCTAGGCAGAGTGAGGACATCTGGGCCGCGATTCTCTGGTCCGGCGCCAGAGTGCCGGCACCAAAATGGGAGTACTTTACTCCGGCGCCAGAGCCGGTTCCGAGACCCGGGGCGCGATTCTCCACTCCCGCGCCGGTTGGGAGAATCGCGGGAGGGCGTCGGACTGGCGTCGCGGGAAGGTTTGGTGGCCCAGGCGATTCTCCCAAGCGGCGGGAACGGCCCCGTCGAGTTCCGCGCGGCACAGGCCGGAGAATCGCCCGAGACACCCAAAATGGCGATTCTCCGGCACCTCTGCTATTCTCAGGCCCGGATGGGCCGAGCGGCCAGGCCAAAACGGCGGGTTCCCCCCGGCGCCTTCCACACCTGGTCGCTGCCTTCGGGAACAGCGCGGTAATGCAGGGGGGGGCGGCCTGCGGGGGGGGGGGGGGGGGGGGGGGGGGGGGATCCTGCACCGGGGGGTATCTCAAATGGGGTCTGGCCCACGATCGGTGCCCACCGATCGTCGGGCCATCCTCTCTGAAGGAGGACCTCCTTTCTTCCGCAGCCCCGCAAGCTCCGTCCCCATCTTCTTGCGGGGCGGACTCGGAGAGGACGGCAACCACGCATGCGCGGGTTGGCGCCGGCCAACACGCGCATGCGTGGGTGACGGCAGTTATGCGGCGCCGGCCGCGTCATGTATGCGGCGCCGCCTTTACACGGCGACAAGGCCTGACGCGTGTAAATGACGCGGCCCCGCTGCTAGCCCATTATCGGGCCCTGAATCGGTCGGGATAGGGGCCGTTTCGCGCCGTCGTGAACCTCGACGGCGTTCACGACGGCGTGGGCACTTCGGAGCGGGAGTGGAGAATCCCGCCCTCGATTCTCGGGTCCTGGGGGGGCCAGCACGGCGATGGAGTGGCTCACGCCACTCCAGCTGCCGGTCCTGGCGTCGACCTGGTTCCACGGGGACCGTGCATGCGTAGTTGGGCCGGTGCCAACTAGTGCATGCGCAGTGGCCCTCTTCCCCGCGCTGGCCCCGACGCCAAAAGGCGCAGGGATTCAGGAGCTGGCACGGAGGAAAGGAGGCCCCCCCGACAGAGAGGCCGGCCCGCCGATTGGTGGGCCCCGAGTGCGGTCCAGGCCACTATGGAGGCCCTCCCCAGGGTTGGACCCCCCCCTTCCCCACGGAGGCCGCCCCCGGACCCTTCAACCCCGAGGT
The DNA here is from genome assembly GCF_047496885.1 of Scyliorhinus torazame. Taxonomy (NCBI): domain Eukaryota; kingdom Metazoa; phylum Chordata; class Chondrichthyes; order Carcharhiniformes; family Scyliorhinidae; genus Scyliorhinus; species Scyliorhinus torazame. The sequence goes on from NC_092707.1 coordinate 63,174,448, forward strand.
CCCGCCGGCCCAGAGCATGTTAGAACGGCGCCGGCGGGACTCAGATTTTTTCGGACAGCCACTCGGCCCATCCGGGCCGGAGAATCGTGGCGCCGCTGCAGGATCGCCGCTACGGCCGTTTGCGGCGATTCTCCTTGCGGCCCAGCGGCATGCGCCCCCGCCCGTTTTTTCACGGGCGGGAGAATAGCGTGCCGGCGTCGGGGCACGATTCGTGCGGCCTCCCGCCAATTCTCAAGCCCGGCGGGCCGTCGGAGAATCGTGCCCCATTTCTTTACCTGACGGATATTGGTGAACTGGATAGGTTTTTGTGACAGTCCAGTAGAATTCATGGTCACCACTACTGAGACGAGTTTTCTATTCCAGATTCATTGAAGTAACTGAATTTAAATTCTGCAGGGATTTGAACTCATATCTATGGGTCATGAGCTCAGATCTCGAGACCACAGTCAAATAACCACTACGCTGATGGTCTCTACTATGCTAACGTTCTCCATAACCCTCTTGAAACATTATGAGAATAGGATGCCTTTTGAAATATTGCTGAGCAACACTGTGCTAGTGTTTTGTGACACAATAGGACTGGCACTGATCATGTATCAAGTTCTTTGGTTGCCTTCAGGCCCAAAGATTGAAAATGAAAAAATACCCCACGCTGGATCTGGATAAACGTATCTGGATAAAATTCTCTCTACCTGGGCCGGGTTTTATCCTGTGGAATTAACGAGCCTGTGACAGGCCTCTGCCCCTCAGCGGGGGAGCTCATACTCCACGTGGCCACGGGGAGATTAATCGGGTTGTCCCTGTGGGTCCCGTGAGGGTTATAACAGCATAGTTACTGTATTCCAAGATAATGATTTTAAAAGAATTTAGAAAGAATAGTGGAGATAAGCGACTTGTAGTCGGCCAGTGTTTAATTTAACCACTGCAGCACTGGATAATTTTTTTTCAATTAGCTGGTTGCAATTAGCACATAACGGATTGGCCTTGTCCATCTCCAATCTAAACGCGTTTAATTGACAACAACAAATCAACCCAATCTTCAAAAGTGGCACTTTTTGAGGCTCCAAATGCAAAGGTCGAGCTTGCACCAATTACAAGGCCAGTATAAGTGCAGGCAATTTGAAGAGGTCTGTCTCGGAAGGGGTAGTTACAAAGAAAGAGGAAACACCTGAGCAGCCCGAGCATCTCTACGCCAAACAGAATGGAATAATTTTGTTCAGTGCTTATGGCTTGAGAGTCGTAATTGCTTCAATTTGTTTAACCGCCTCAGGATTGAAATTCTCACAACCCACAAAGTGTCGGATCTGTTACATGTCAGTCTCATGTTCTCAGGAGTGGCGATGCTGATAACAGCTGCAAAGACAGGTATCGTGATGTAAGACTCTAATGCAAGATAACTCAATCTGTCGACACTGTCTACAATACCAAAGCACGTCATCCGGAAGTAACTTGTAAATTTAAATAGTTAAAAAAGATGAATGCTCCCTCCAGGATGTAAGTGCAAATAAATACAACAGAATCCTTATGATATGAAAACATTATGTCATTATAGTTAAACATACACTTAAGATAGAAACCACAGGAAGGAGCATAACTGATCGGTGTGTTTAGTTGGGTATTTGCTCGTCTTCTTCAGCTGCTTTTTGTTTCAGTTTCCAGCTGATTTTTATACTAATTTATTTTATCATCCTCTCATTGTGCACAGAATCTCATTAACTTTCAATATGAAGCTTAAAAAATGTATTTTATTGTATCGAAAAACATCTGTTGAGTCCTTAGCTATATATACACACAGCTGGCCGTCTACTGCATGCGCCGAATAATATGTTATTATTACAACAGAGGTTACACTTCAGAAGGGGTGTTAGAGGTGATGATGCTTGAACTCATCAAGCACGGAAAACCAGCAGTCCTACAGCATCTGCTTAAACTTCTCGGTGTCTGCTGGAGAGCGGGAGACACGTGTCCCAGGGTGTAAGCAATGCATATTTGTGATTCCTGTGCAAGAACAAGGGCGATCTCAGTGATTGTAACAACTATTGTGGGAAAGGCATTTGCCCGTGTTGCCCTGGTAAGATCCTGGCTGAGCGCATCTACCCCAAATCCTAATGTGGTTTCAGAACTGGACAACGGCATGATCTTCACAGTCCGGCAGCTGCAAGGAAAATGCTGTGAACAAAGGAGACCTCTATATACTGCCTTCATCCATCTCACCAAGGCAGCTGACCATGTGAACAGAGATGGTCTAGTTCAATTGCTGGAGAAAATTCACTGCTCAATGAAGCTACTTTTCCCATGACAACCTGATGGGTAAGGAACATGGCAACATCAGAACCCTCTGCAGTCTGGTCAAACAGGATTTTCTTCTGACACCAACGCTCTTTGGTACATCCTTCTCTCTGCTGCTGTCATATGCTTTCAGGTTCTCTGCTGAGGATGTCTACTTACATACCAGAACTGACAGAAAGCTGCTCAACCAGACTCGCCTGAGATCCAAGACAAGGTGTGCCAAGAAAATTTGCTCGACGCTGACAATGTCGCATGAGCATTCTGTATTGAGAAACCCCTTGAGCAGCAAATGGACAGATTCTCCCACGCCTGTAAAAAGTTAGGTTTAATCATTAGCATCAGGAAGACAGATGTCATGGTCTAAGATGTTGCCATATCACTATCAACACTGACAATGTGACGCTGGAGGATGATGATGGCTTCACGTATCTAAGCTCTACAATCTGTCACTTGATGCTGAAATCAACTCATCTGTCACAAAGGTTGCAGCTATTATTTCCAAGCTGAGTATGAGTGTGAAAGAACAGCAACCTGACTGAGAACACTAATCTACCAAGCCTGTGTCCTCAGTACACTCCTCTATAATGCTTGAGACTTGGACAACATTTACCGTTGAAGGTGTTTCTCAGAATGGAATGCTAGTGAGGAATTGTGAATGTACTGCAACCCATGATGGAGAGAAGGCTGGACAGTTTCCACCTTCACTGTCTCAGGCATATCCTCGACATCTCTCATCAGGGCAAAGTTACCAACACAGAGGTTTAATCATGTGCTAATTCCATAAGCATACTGTCAGGAAAACAAGGGTAATTTTAAGGGACTCATATTTGTATTGGTAAATATTAGAAATAAGGTATAGTTTCAAGTGGGTTTAATTTAATAGCTCTGAGGAAGGAAGAGTAAACCTCTAGTTAGATTCATGCCAAACAAAGATGTTTGTATGTGTGGGGGTTTGCTCAGTTCAAACTGTGCTTCTATTGTGCTCAAAGAGGGTTACGGTGTGAAAAATAAACAATCTTGCAGAAGCATAAAAGCACTGCTTAGCAACCGGGGACACCTTGAAGGTCGGAAGGCTTTTTTGTGTTTACTTTTCAGCGAGATATATTGCAGTTGAAGATAGGAAGCTGGAAACTGAACATCTCTCAGCTCTGCCAGAAGGAAGGCTGGACAGGACAAGGGGGCTGGAAAAAGGCAAACTTCCCAAAGAACCAGGGAAAGTTCAGATAACAAGAGAACTGAGACAGAAAGAATGTCTTAGAAGACTGAAGATAAAGGAACAGAGACCAAGAAGTTGAAAAAGGTACTTTTCAGGAGAATTCAAGGGAAAAGAAGATAGCATGTTTAGAATTGAGAGGCAACTGCAGTAACCAGATTTAAAGTGCGGAAGCAGACTTCAGAAGTAAATTAAACATTTGGAGCTTTCTTGATACCATCTGGGAATCGATAGATAAAGCAATTGTGAAGAGTTTGTGCAACAGTCAAGTGAAAGGAATCTTGAAGGGGGAGGTATAAAACCTGGAAGTGAATTGTTGATGGAAGTCGCTGAGAGAAAGCATTGTTTAAAAGAAGATTTCAAAGCATGTCTCATTTGGGAGTGGAGTTTGGAAACTCTCATGGGACAGTCATCCAGGGGGATTGTGAGAGAACTCCATAAAAAATCAGTTGAGAGGCATTGGCCATTTGGTTCAGAGTGAAGGGTGCCTGACCACAGCCAGCTGATGTATTTAAAGGGACTGTGTTACGCAGACCATTCTAGCCTAACATATACTTTGCAATCAATGCTAACCTTAAAATCTGTGTATATTTGTGAAGCTAAGGGGGGAGTAAATGGGTACTGTATCATATTCATGTTTAAGAAACGTTTGTTTCCTTGTTGTTAAAACTAATTAGTGATACTGTTCCTTCATATTTTCTAAAAATAAAGTTATGGGCCACAAACGAATGGCCTTGTCTCACCTGACTAGGCGATGCAACAAGGTGCCAAATCTTGCAAGATCTTGCAAGACCGTGATCTAGACCCATCCCTCAATGGGTGGGATCCAGATCTGCATATTTAAGTGAGCAGTTTAGGTCACTTCAATATGTTCGTGTTGGAGTCTCCCAGGTGCAAGATCAAATGCCAGCACCTCAGAGATTTCATCATGGCGCCAATTAGCACTGGTATACACAAACGTGTGGGATTCCCAGGAGATTGGAGGCCCCTAGGTGATCGGCCTCTGGGAAGGGTGGTATGTTGGCACCCCCGATGCCACCTGGGTACCTTGGCACTGCCAGCCTGGCAACCTGGTGACACTGCCAGGGTGACAACTGGCAGTGCCAAGGTGTCAGGGTGGCAGTTTGCCTGTGCCAGAGATTGGGCCCAGGGGTGTCTGCCTTTATGAGGTGGAGTGAAGGGGGGGGGGGGGGGTTGAGGACCCCCTAACAGTTCGGTTGGTCCGAGGCCACTGTGGGGGCGGAGTGTTGAGAGATCGAAGCGGCATCTAAAAATGTCCTGATCTGTTCCTGTGCTGATGGAAATGAATGTATGTGCGGCCTCGGCGAGGCCCAAAAATAGAATCCCGTTTAAAAGTGGGTCGTTCTTGGTGCTACAGATGCGGAGAAACAATCCGGTAAACGTCCAAATCGCGAATCTGTTTTTCCCCCATTAAATCGCGCCCAAGGTCCTTTGAGCCAGGGATCCAGCCACGGTCACGAGGTGAACAATGACTGTATATCCAACGATCCTCTGTATAGTGAAGCTGCCACTGGATCTGATTTTCTTCGGTGTTCAATCCTCCACTGCAGGAGACCTGTATTTGAGATATGAAAATGGTGGACCTTGACACTGATGATGAGAGGCAGTTGCTGATGGCTGCGATCTCTGGAGGCTGACTGTTTTGAAGTGTGAGCAGAAATGAAAATCTCAGCTGGCCAAGCAGAAGGCACAGTGAATTGTGCACCTTCTCAATCCACGGTCTTCCTCTGCACCAAATGTGGCACAGACGGCTATGCCAGAGTGGGGCCGCCGAACCACAGCAGGCAATGATTAACACAGTTGACCACCGTGGCACAAACCATCATCTTACAAGAGGGAAGGCCACCACTGAGGTGTAAAGGAGGGTTGACGCCTCTCACAGGTGGTCTTACCACACTCTTTTGGAGTTGTTCGTCCTCTATTGTTCCTCAATTCACACCTGAGGCGCCAAGCATATGACATAAAATCCATAGAATCCCTACAGTGCAGGAGGAGGCCATTTGGCCCATGGAGCCTGCACTCTACCTAGGCCCACTCTTCCGCCTATCCCTGTAACCCCATCTAACCTGCACATCTTTGGACACTATGGGGCGATTTAGCATTGCCAATCCACCTAATCTGCACATGTTTGGACTGTGGGAGGAAACTGGAGCACCCGGAGGAAACACATGCAGACACGGGGAAAATGTACACACTCCACACAGACAGTCACCCAAGGCCGGAATCAAACTCAGGTCCTTGGCACTGAGCGGCAGCAGTGCTAACCATTATGCCACCACATCCCAGTAAACCACTTCAATGGGTGGCCCAAACCAGGTTAGGGTAGCTGACGGGTCTCTTACCCTTGGTGACTCAGGAATTTGGCTAATCTGGGATGTCAAGGACTGATTCCAGTGGACTGCTTAGATGGGATTAATCCAACGGCCAATGGTCTTGAAGGCAGGTAAGCCCCCTGTTCTGGAACACAAGGTTACGGCAGGATACAGAAGATGTCCTGGTCACTCACTGTATACAGGGTTATTTCCAGCCGCCTAGGCTCTTCCTGACATTAGACTAAAATAATTCATGATGAGAAAGTGTCACAACTCCCCCTCACTGTAGTCCAATTCATGCATAGCTCATGTTCATTTATCTTTCTATCATTAGTCATCCACCATCAATCTGTCACAAGCAAATAGCAACAGGTGTAGATTCATTGGGAGCTGCAACCACCAGCCTGCACACAGGGAGCTCAGGTTAAAGTCAGTTTTCATGAGAGGAAGCAGGAGTGGAACTCGACAGCCCCCTGAGTGACTAAGCCATCCTTTTTCTGGGCTAATCTGCTCAGCTCCCCAAGGAGAGGATCAATGAAGAAGCAATCAACAGGCTGCCACAAGTCACCATCAATGGCTCTCTTGATGACCGTCCCACTCTGTTAGATGACAAATGCAATCAAACTCCAGTCTAGCGGCAAAGTTTCAGGAGCTGGTGTTATCACAGCTGAGGTATACAAAGCTGAAGGTAAATACCTGGTCAAGAAGCTTACTGACCTCTTTCAGTCTCTGAGAGAACAAGGAACCATCCTGCAAGAAAATAAAGATACTTCTATTACCCACCTGTAAAGGCAGAAGGGAACTCACCAACTTTGGAAGAATGAGCGAGGAATAGGGGGCGAAATTCTCCCCCAACGGCGGGATGCCCGCCGACTGGCGCCAAAGCTGGCGCAAATCAGACGGGCATCGCGCCGGCAAAAAGGTGCGGAAGTCTCCGCATCTTTGGCGGCCTAGCCCCAACATTGAGGGGCTAGGCCGACGCCGGAGGGATTTCCGCCCCGCCAGCTGGCGGAAATGGCGTTTGTTGCCCCGCCAGCTGGCGCGGAAATGCGGCGCATGCGCGGGAGCGTCAGCGGCCGCTGTCAGTTTCCCCGCGCATGCGCGGGAGCGTCAGCGGCCGCTGAAAGTTTCCCGCGCATGCGCAGTGGGGAGAGTCTCTTCCGCCTCCGCCATGGTGGAGGCCGTAGCGGAGGCGGAAGGGAAAGAGTGCCCCCACGGCACAGGCCCGCCCGCGGATCGGTGGGCCCCGATCGCGGGCCAGGCCACCGTGGGGGCACCCCCCGGGGTCAGATCGCCCCGCGCCCCCCCCCAGGACCCCGGAGCCCGCCCACGCTGCCTGGTCCCGCCGGTAAATACCAGCTTTGATTTACGTCGGCGGGACAGGCAATTCCTGGGCGGGACTTCGGCCCATCCGGGCCGGAGAATCCAGCGGGGGGTCCCGCCAACCGGCGCGGCTGGATTCCCGCCCCCGCCCAATCTCCGGGAGCGGAGACTTCGGCGGGGGCGGGGGCGGGATTCACGGCGGCCAACGGCCATTCTCCGACCCGGCGGGGGGTCGGAGAATGACGCCCCTGATTCCTCTCCATCACCAGAATCCTACTGAACCACTTTATGCAACGTCTCGACCAGAATCCGTTGTCAGAGACTCAGTGTGGTTTCACAAATGGTTGAAGAATGACTGATATGGTGTGTGCTGTTAGACAGCACGAGGGGAAATGCTGAGAACAGAATGTGGCTCTCTGCACCACATTTATTGACCAAGTCCTTTGACACAGTCAGGTGTGAGGGCCTTTGGAAGGTGATGGAGAATTTTGGCTGCTTTGAGAAATTCATTGCATTTGTTCAACAGTTCCAAGACAGCACTCTCGCGGGTATCCTGGACGATGAAGAGTTTTAGTCCATTCCCAGTCACCTTATGGAATTAAAAAGGGTTGCATGCTAGTGTCAACGCTCTTCAACATGTTTGTCTCCACCATGCTCTCTGATGCCTTCTATGATCTTGGCATTAAAATCAGATACTGCATGGACGGGGAACTGTTCAATCTGAATTGATTCCAGGCAAGAACAAGGTCTCCAAGGACATGTTTTCTGTTTGCTGATGATTGTTCCAGTTCAGAGCTCGACATGCAACATGGCATGGACTTGTTCTCCAATGCATGCAAAGATTTCAGCCTCACAATCAACACAAAGAAATCTGAAGTAATGTACTAACCTGCTCCAGGAATGCTCTACCTCAAGCCAAACATTTCAGTCCATGATCAGGGCCTGTCAGCAGTGCAGAAGTTCACTTATCTTGGCAGTCGCACATTTGAGCTGTTTACACTGAGACACATGCAAGAATTGCCTAAGCAGATTTTTTGGCAGACTTCGAACACCAGCTGGGGATCAAGAGGAGCAAGTCTGTTTCCCAAACTGAAAGTCTATAGAGCAATGGTCCTGTCTACTCTGCTGTATGAATGCGGGACTCGACTGTACCAGTGTCAAGCCAAGCAGTTCAACCACATTTGTAGTGGCAAAATACCAGACAATCATGTATTCACCTGAGTTGACATGCCACACATCTACACAACTGAATTGGGCTGGTCATGGAGTCAAAATGCCTGACACCAAAAGTAAATATTCAGGGGTGCACTCTCATGGTGGTCAAAGTGTTGCCAGGACACGCTTTACCTTGGAACTTTGATATCAACTTCAAGTCCTGTGAGAAGCTCGCTCAGCATCGCTCCACATGCGGCAAACAAATTTTAAAATGGTGCAGCCTCCTTTGAAAGTGAGAGCACATCAGAGGCAAAGAGAAAACACAAGGAGGGGAAATCCTGAGGCAGCAGCCCCGTCCAAAATTCAATTGTCTGCGGTATGCTGTTCATACTTCAGCAGAAGCTTACAGGCATTGATTGGCCTTAGTGATCACCTGTGTACCCGCTGGAACCAAACCAAACAGCATGGATGATGAACATGGTCACCTTCACCTCGAAGAATGAACAAGGTACTTCAAAAAGCACTTCATTGACTGTAAAGTGTTTCAGAGGTTGTGAAATGTGCGATATAAACGTTTGTCTTTCATTCTTCCTTTCACCAGGAAAGACACATTTCTTACAATCAATGGGTATAATGTTAGGTTTATTGTAGGGGTATTCAAATATTTATTGAAAATTAAGTGGCAGAGGTTCACACAAATGTGTTGAACATTTGTACAAACCCATTGGTGACAATCATTCCTCCCCTTGTGTAACAATTGTAGTTTAATGCATTCACGTGCGATCCAAAATGGAGACATTTAGCATGATGGCCGGAATTCTACAACCATTGTGATTCACATTTCCTGCTGGCAGTGCACCCCCACCAGCGGGTTTCCCGGGGCGTGGGTTGGTTTCAATGGGAATTCCCATTGACTAGTGGGCGGGGCGGGGGGGTGGGAATAGAATCACGCCGCCAGCAAACGGTGCGCCACTGAGAAACACGCGGCTGGGAAGCAGGGAATCCATCCCAATGATTCAAGAAGGTACTTGCATGGAAACAATGCCTTTAGTGGGGTTTTTGTTGTTGTATCAGCGAACACAGCCGCCAATATGGGTATACCAGCATGGTCAGGCAATTAAATAAATAAGCAGTCAATCTATTTTGCTGGCCCCTATTATTTTTTGAATAGTGCTACATGGGCAGGCAGTCGAGGCTTCAAGACCCAAGTCATTTGAGTGGCGAGAGGTGATTTAGCAATTCAGTATTTATTAAGCCTGGAATAATCAGAGGGAAGCTTTTGGTACTGCAAAGTCGATCTAAAAAGCCTGGCCTTCACTTTGTGAATACACAAAAACTGACATTTATGGTTAGAGCAACATTTCAGTGATTTTAACAGCTGTGTTTCAAAAGGAAATGCAGAATCTGTGTTTTATTACCATTACGTTACTTTACATCTCACACAACCATTTTTGAATCATAAGCCCATTGATCGTCACCTTTTGGATATTAAAGCAGACTGTTGTACCTCATCTATTTCAGCCAAGTTGAGAAGCAACTATATGGCAAAAATGCAGTAAGCTCATGGTGTCTGAATTTGTAGCCAAACAGAACAAACTACATGTTTGGATAGGCTAAGTGAATGGGCTAGGGTCTGGCAGATGGAATACAATGTTGACAAATGTGAGGTTATCCATATTATTTAAATGATAAAATATTAAAACATGCTGCTGTGCAGAGAGACCTGGGTGTGCTAGTGCATGAGTCGCAGAAAGTTGGTTTCCAGGTGCAACAGGTGATTAAGAAGGCAAATGGAATTTTGTCCTTCATTGCTAGAGGGATGGAGTTTAAGACTAGGGAGGTTCTGCTGCAATTGTATAAGGTGTTAGTGAGGCCACACCTGGAGTATTGTGTTCAGTTTTGGTCTCCTTACTTGAGAAAGGACGTACTGGCACTGGAGGGTGTGCAGAGGAGATTCACGAGGTTAATCCCAGAGCTGAAGGGGTTGGATTACGAGGAGAGGTTGAGTAGACTGGGACTGCACTCGTTGGAATTTAGAAGGATGAGGGGGGATCTTATAGAAACATATAAGATTATGAAGGGAATAGATAGGATAGATGCGGGCAGGTTGTTTCCACTAGCGGGTGAAAGCAGAACTAGGGGGCATAGCCTCAAAATAAGGGGAAGTAGATTTAGAACTGAGTTTAGGAGGAACTTCTTCACCCAAAGGGTTGTGAATCTATGGAATTCCTTGCCCAGTGAAGCAGTAGAGGCTCCTTCATTAAATGTTTTTAAGATTGGGCAGCACGGTAGCCTTGTGGATAGCACAATTGCTTCACAGCTCCAGGGTCCCAGGTTCGATTCCAGCTTGGGTCACTGTCTGTGCGGAGTCTGCACATCCTCCCCGTGTGTGCGTGGGTTTCCTCCGGGTGCTCCGGTTTCCTCCCACAGTCCAAAGATGTGCGGGTTAGGTGGATTGGCCATGATAAATTGCCCTTAGTGTCCAAAATTGCCCTTAGTGTTGGCTGGGGTGACTGGGTTATGTGGATAGGGTGGCGGTGTTGACCTTGGGTAGGGTGCTCTTTCCAAGAGCCGGTGCAGACTCGATGGGCCGAATGGCCTCCTTCTGCACTGTAAATTCTATGATTCTATAAGATAAAGATAGATAGTTTTTTGAAGAATAAAGGGATTAAGGGTTATGGTGTTCGGGCCGGAAACTGGAGCTGAGTCCACAAAAGATCAGCCAGGATCTCATTGAATGGTGGAGCAGGCTCGAGGGGCCAGATGGCCTACTCCTGCTCCTAGTTCTTATATGTCGCAGCTGTCACCTGTTGTGTGATTTCAACAGCAGCAAAACAATGACCAGAATTTTCTGGACCCACTGTGAGGGGTGCAGCCAGCAAGTGATCCATTGACTTTCAGCGAGAAAGGAAAATCCCAGCGGCTGGTGGGCCGGAAAATCCCGCCTAATGTCAGGTTGTAGCACTAAAGTAAGAGCAATCTCTCCTCACGCACAACACATGGCACCATAGCACGGAAAGATGAAGAAAGAAGTACTTCTGCACGACTTTTCAACTGATCGCCTCAACATTCATAATAAAGAAATTAACATTGCACTAGAAATAGATGCAGGGTGCCTTTATAGTTCATCATTGTACAAGTGATAATTGATCAAAGAGCCAATTGACAGTATCATAACATTTAAAAAAACAATTTAACATGAAATTCAGTGAGAATAATCCATTCCAAGCTTATTAGAGAGGCTTAAGTGAAAAATGAACCTCAAAAATGTTGCAATGAATAGAAGTAAGCCTGAGTATTGGACAGCACGGTGGCGCAGCGGTTAGCACTGCTGCCTCACACCACTGAGGACCCGGGTTCAATGCTGGCCCCGCGTCACTGTCCGTGTGGAGTGTGCACATTCTCACCCCAACACAAAGATTTGCAGGGTAGGTGGATTGGGAGTGTTTTACAAACCAACAAAGGGTGATCAAAAAGTTGATAAAATGGGAACAAATAGATTGTGAGTAAACTAGCCAGGAATACAAAAGCAGATTATAGGTTATAAATATCTAACAAAAAAGGAGAGTAGCTAAAACAAATGTTGGAACCATTGGAGTGGAGATGCTGCCATTGGACTGGGGTGAGCACAGTAAGAAGTCTTACAACACCAGGTTAAAGTCCAACAGGTTGTTTGGATGTCACTAGTTTTCGGAGCGCTGCTCCTTCCTCAGGTGAATCCGGAGGAAGGAGCAGCACTCTGAAAGCTAGTGACATCGAAACAACCTGTTGGACTTTAACCTGGTGTTGTAAGACTTCTTACTAGAACCATTGGAGACAGAGATTGGAAAAATACTCACGGAGAAGGAGCAAAAGGCAGAGAAACTGAACAAATATTATGTGCCGCAAAGCACAAATTACAAATTACAAGAATTTCCCAAATTCCCTCGATTTTAGAACAGTCGATTGGATGTTTGTCAACATAACACCGCTATTCAAGACACAAGGGAGAGAGAGAAAAAGAGCAATACAGGTCTGTTAACCGGGCATCAGTCATCAACAAAATGCTCAAATCCATTATTAAGGAAGTCTTAACAATGCATTTAGAAAATCAGACAAAGTCAACAATGTTTTACGAAAGGCAAATCATGTTTAACAACATACTGAAGTGGGGTAACGCGGTGGAGCAGTGGTTAGCACTGCTGCCTCAAGGCTCCGAGGTTCCAGGTTCGATCCTGGCTCTGGGCACTGTCCGTGTGGAGTTTGCACATTCTCCCTGTGTTTGCGTGGGTTTCGCCCCACAACCCAAAAGATGTGCAGTGGAGGTAGATTGGCCACGCTAAATTGCCCCTTAATGGGAAAAATGAATTGGGCACTCTAAATTTATTTTTAAAAAAGATATACATTTACAGCAAAACATGGCATTACGGTTATCCCTGCTGTGAGTTAGGAAGGTCACGTTACAGAGATGAAGTCAACTGTGTAAGCTCTGTAACTAAGTTATTGATGTAAGTGTGATTCGTGCTGTTTTTCTATAATCAAAATATATAAATATGTTATGCTCATCACACAGCCTTGGTCCCAGTCAGGCATTTTGTAGGAGCAGGTCTATGTCTCTCAAATATGTTTCTGAATAAAGGGCGGGATTTACCGGCCGTCCAGGCTGGCGGGAAATTCCGGTCCCACAGGTTTCCTAGCAACGAGGGGTACAGTCAACGAGAAAATACAGTTGACAACGGCGGGGCGGGTAGATCTTGCTGGGGACTGCCTCCATCGCCGAAAAACCTTGGGGGGGGGGGGAGGTTGCTGGGTAAATCCATCCAAAAGTTACAGACTTGAGTGGTTTAAATTTTTGACCACAACGCATACAATAGGTTTTCTTTGTAAGATGTTGGGTAGATAAAGGGGAACCATTAGATGTGTAGTACCCATGAATTTCCACAAGGCATTTGATAATATGCCACATAAAAGGTTAATAAACAGGATAAGGCAGGGGTCATGGAGTTGAGGTATTATAGTTGTGTGGATCAACAACTGATTAATGGACAAGAAACAAATAATATGAATATACAGGACTTTTTTCAGGTTTGCCAACTCTGACTAGTGTCGTCCTGTAACAATCAGTGCTGGGACCTCTGTTATTTATAATCCATATTAATGACTTAGACAAAAGGGACAGAGAAGCCCAGGTCTTTAGGTACCCGGAGCATCGTACCTTAAAAAATGTGCTGGAGGACTCCTCAGAAATTCCCACACAAGGCCTGAATGAAAAATGCCCAGGAAGCTTCAACTTACGATGAGTAATTACCCTGCATCTGGAACCTGCGAAAACTCAAGAGACTTTGGATGATTTTGACTCATTCAGCAGAATTGTTACCCGGGAAAATTTAGGATTAAAGTTCTCACTCCTGGATTAATATGGTACTGACCCACAAGGAACCCCCACCCCCACTGGATAAACAGAACAACTTCCCCCAACTACCCCTCCAGCCCCCCTTGACCACTCAACTGTCCTCCTGATCCTCCTGACTGCCCCTCCAGACTCGACTAACCCCCAGCCAATCCGACTACCCCAACAACTCACTCGATCCCCCAACTGATGACTTCTCCCTGGACTACCCATCCTAACTTTTCACTCATTTACCCTACATACGTAACTCTTTTCAAAGCTTGTCAAAATGGGTTTTAAACAGAGGGACATTTAAACATGCCAAAACACTGCAGTTGTAGAAAAGGGGTGTGGCTTCGCTTCCCCCGTGCAGCTTCCAGGAGCAGCTACACTCCAAGTTTCTCAGCAGGCCCAAGCCTGGGCAAAAAATGTGGAGCTCCAGTTCGAGGAAAATAGGAGTTTCATGACAATCATCACGGGACATTTCTAAGTTTACTGATGATACAGAACTAGGTGGGATTGTAAACTATGAGGAGGACACAGAGAGGCTGCATAGAGACAGCAGCTGGGATGCTCTGAAATCCCGGCCAAGTGTTGACGCCGGCGTCAACGGGCCTCCTAGCCCAGTGATTCAGCGGCCCACATGGGGCTAGCACGGCACCAGAGTGCTGCATGCTGCTCCGGCACAAATACGCGGCCCTGCACTGCTGCGCGGGTCCGCGCATGTGCACGACGACCATTTCCATCGCGTAGTGGCCGTTCAACATGGAGCCCTACAGCAGGCCCGCACGGAAGGAGGTTGGCCCCCTCCAGATCGCCGCGGAGGACCCCCCCTGGAGTCTGATTCCCCCCACCAGGACGGCCACCGCGACCACGTGTCCGAGCTCCCGTCGGGTGATACCAGGTTGGAACCACGCTGGCGGGACTCGGCAGGTGTTCGGCCGGTCGACCGCGGGGAATCGCCGCGGGGATCTCTTTCAGTGGCCCCCGACCGGCACCGCCTCGACCGCACAGGCGTGATTGGCACCGATTCTCCGGTCGCCGGAGAATCCCGGCGTCGGAGCGGCGTGGCGGGAATTACCCGCGTCGCCGATGCTTCTCCGACCCGGTGAAGGCTCGGAGAATCTCGGCCAGGGTTAAGTAAATGAGCAACAAAAGGGGAAGATGGAGAATATGTATGGAAATGTGAGATTATTAACTTTGGTCATAAGAACAGAAAAGCAGAATTTTTAAAAAATGTGTGGAACTTGGAAATGTTGCAGTTTAGAAGGTCGGATGTACTTACACTTGAACACAAAAAGTAAGCATGTAGATGGAAAATAATTAGGAAGACAAATGGCATGTTGGATTGAAGTGGATTGAGTACAAGAATAAAGAAGCCTTGCTACAATTGTACAAGGCTTTGGTGATATCACACCTAGATTACTGTTTACTGTTTTAGTCTCCAAGCTAAAGGAAGGATATAGTTGCCTTGACGTTGGTAAGGTGAAGGTTGACCAGACTGGTTCCTGGGATGAGACGATTATCTTATGACAAGAGGTTGAAGAAATTAAGACTTTGCTTTCAGGTTCGGAAGGAATTTCGAAGAATGGGGGGTGGAGTGATCAAATTGAAACATACAGGGAGCGATTCTCCAAAATGTTTCACGATGGCGCAAAACGGGCACGGAGACTATTGATTCTGGCCCCCACAGGGGGCCAGCACGGCGCTGGAGCGGTTCACGCCGCTCCAGCCTCCCTTCCCAGCGCCGCGCCAACCTGCGCATGCGCGGGGAACTATTCAGCGCGCCGGCCCCGCGCAACATGGCACAGGGGTTAAGGGGCCAGGCCGCGCAACAAAGTAGGCCCGGGGAGGGTGAGGCCGGCCCGCCAATCGGTGGGCCCCAATCGTGGGCCAGTCCCCCATCGGAGGCCCCTCCCCCGGTGAAGGAGCGCTTTCCCCCGCCCCACAGGCCGCCCCACGACCCTTCGCGCAGAGTTCCCCCCGGCTGCGAGCAGGGGTGAACGGCGCCGGTGGGCCTCGGCCGTTTCCGCACGCCCGCTTGGCCCATCCGGGCCGGAGAATCGGCGGCCCGGCCGCAGACAGCGGCCCTCGACTGGCGCACGCGCCAAACGTGCTGCTACGCACGATTCTACGCACCATGGAGAATCACGCGCCGGCGTCGGGGCGGCGTGGCGTGGTTGCAGCGATTCTCCGGCCCGGTGTGGGGCTGGGAGAATCGTGCCCACAATATTTATTTATTTTTTAAAAATATATTATTAAGGCATTTGCAAAATTTTTATAATAACAAAAACAATAACAATGACATGGTAAAATAAACATTTCCCCACCCGACACAATATTCACACACTCAACCATCTAACACCTATCTGCACCCCAGCCCCCCCCCCTTCAAAATGCTGTTTCTGCCAACATTTTAATTTTCCCCGAGAAAGTGGACGAACGGCTGCCACCTCCGGGTGAACCCCAACATTGACCCCCTCAAGGCAAACTTTATTTTCTCTAGACTGAGAAACCCAACCATGTCACTAACCCAGGTTTCTACACTCGAGGGCTTCGAGTCCCTCCACATTAAAAGGATCCTTCTCCGGCCTACTGGGGAGGCAAAGGCCAGGACATCGGCCTCTTTCACTCCCTGAACTCCCGGATCTTCTGAGACTCCAAAGATCGCTACCTCTGGTCTCGGCCCCACCTGAGATCCTAGCACCGTGGACATTGCCTTCACAAACCACTGCCAAACCCTCTGAGCTTCGGGCATGCCCAGAACATGTGGACATGGTCAGCTGGGGTTCCCGCGCACCTCACACATCTTCTACCCCGAAAACCTTGCTCATCCTCGTCGCTGTCATGTGTACCCGGTGGACCACCTTAAATTGTATTAGGCTAAGCCTGGCACATGAAGAGGAGGAATTGACCCTGCTTAGGGCATCCGCCCATAGACCCACCTCTAACTCTCCACCTAGCTCGTCCTCCCACTTGCCCTTAAGCCCCTCCACCGGGGTTTCCTCCGCCTCCAACAGCTCCTGGTAGATATCCGACACCTTCCCCTCTCCCACCCAGGTACCGGAAACTACTCTATCCTGTATCCCCTGTGGCGGCAGCAGCGGAAAGGCCGGCACCTGCTTTCTCAGGAAGTCTCAGACTTGCAAATATCTAAAACCATCCCTGGCGACAGTTTAAATTTATCGTCCAGCGCCTCCAAGCTGGGAAAGCTCCCGTTTATAAATAGATCCCCCATCCTTCTAATTCCTGCCCTCTGCCAGCTCTGGAACCCGCCATCCAGCCTGCCCGGTGCAAACCTGTGGTTGTTACAAATCGGGGTCCAGACCGACGCACCCTCCACCTTCTTATACCTCCTCCATTGTCCCAAGATCCTCAGTGCCGCCACTATTACCGGACTTGTGGGGTATCGGGCCGGCGATCCTCAGTGCCGTTACCAATGCTCCCAGACTGGTGCCTTCACATGACGCCGTCTCCAACCGCTCCCATGCCGACCCCTCCCCCATTACCCACTTCCTAATCCTGGCTATGTTAGCCGCCCAGTAGTAGTTGCAGAAGTTCGACAGCGCCAACCCACCCTTCCCCCAACTACGCTCCAACCACATTTTCTTCACCCGCGGGGTTTTATTCGCCCATACAAAGCCCGAGATGACCTTGTCCACCCGCTTGAAAAAGGCCTTCGAGATGAAGATCGGGAGGCACTGAAAGACAAACAGAAATCTGGGGAGGACCGTCATTTTCACGGTCTGCACCCTCCCCGCCAGTGACAATGGGAGCATGTCCCATCTCTTAAAGTCCCGCTCCATTTGCTCTACCAACCGGGATAGATTAAGCTCATGCAGTGCCTCCCATTTCCGAGCCACCTGGATTCCCAGATAGCAAAAGCTCTTCCCTACCATTCTAAGCGGCAGCTGAAACATACAATATTTCAAAGGGGTTTGACTGGGTAGACATAGAGATTGTCCCATACAGGGGAATCTGAAACATGAAGGCAGAGGATAAGGGGTCAATCATTTAGGGCTGAGATGAGCAGAAATATTTTCACTCAAAGGGTTTGAATCTTGACAATTCATTGCTGCACAGGGTTCCATAGAATCCCTCACAGTGCAGAAGGAGTTGGCCCATTGAGTCTGCACCAACCCTCGGAAAGCGCATTCTACCTAGGCCCACTTCCCCACCCTAACCCGGTAAACCTGTGCATTCATCACGGCCAATCCACCTAACCTGCACATCTTTGGACTGTGGGAGGAAACCGGAGCACCCGGAGGAAACCCACACAGACACGGGGAAAACGTGCAAACTCCACAGTCACCCAATATGAGAATCAAACCCGATTCCCTGGCGCTGTGAGGCAAGAGTGCTAATCACTGTGCCAACATGCCGCCATGGATGTTCCAGCATTAAATACATTTGAGGCTTACTTAGACAGATTTTGTTGTCTCTCGTAGGGAGCTGGCGGGAAAGTGGATGCTCAGCCATGATAATTCTGAATGGCGGAGGAGGCTCAAGGAGCTGAACGGCCTATTCATGTTTCTTTTTCATATGTCCTAATGAGCAGAATGTGGTCCCTGAAACTATCTTGCCGGTTCCCCTGCCGCCCGCGCACCTTTTCATGGTCGATGGTTTTTAGTGGTGGAACCAGTAAGGTGGAACCAGGAACATCTTTTGGTTTCATGCCTGTTGAAAAGCGACAATCTTTCTTGGCTCAAGTGAAATGTTATTCAAACGGCACTGTACCACCTATGACTTATTTAAATTTTGCCTGAGCAGCTGTCATCGATCCTCCATCAGGGAAGAAGTCAATTTAGGATGCAGTACTGAATCAAATTATCTGAAAATCCATTCCTGTCAAGCTAACGGCCATATTAAAAGAAATATTAAGTATTCAGATCCAACTGCCCGAGGCTAAAGTACAAAATAATCAAATCCAATAAAAGAATACTGAAGCTTCTCTGTACAAAGTCCCAGCTGATCAACTACATAGCTTATTTTCATGCAAATTTTCCTTGACCTTTGCCATTATGTCCCAATGTGGGGAACAGTGTACTTCTGCGCGGGTGGAAAAAAGAGCAAGGCATAAATGACAAGGAGAAAGGAGGGGGAATTGGGGAAATTGATGAAAGGAGAAGGGAGGAGGAAGAACGTTTTAGCTATGGTCAAGTGGATGTTGAAGATCCCACAAGACTATTCAAACAAGTACCTTGGTCAACATTCCTCCCCAAACCAATATCAACAAAACAAATTAATGGGCCATTCATCGCATAGAATGTAGGATCCAGTTGTCTACACGGCAACAGTAAACGCACTTCAAAACTAATTTATGTGAGGCATTTTGAAGCTTTTCGCAGTGATATAACACGGCAATATATCATCATAAGCTTTCTTTTTTTCTTGACCTTATTTTAAAAGATGTATTTGATCAAAGACTTGCTTTTCTAAGGGGGTCTACTGAAGTAAGGTAATTAACTGGACGTGTGTCTGGAGGGTACAATGAGGGGGTTTGGCACATCGAATTCCGTCAGGAAGGTAATATCCTGACAAGCTTAAGATCTCTTTTGGTCCCTGAAAATCTTTGCGTTCTCAATGAACTGATTGGTTCATTTCTCAATATTCTAAAGCACACAATGCCACATATGAAGCCATCAGCTAGGCACTTTCAAACTGGAGATCCAACTAACAATCAAATTAAGAACAGAAAAAGAATAACATCTGAAGTAATTTTGATTTAATATTCAGGCAATGTTCATTTAAATTGATCTTTGAGACTAATTTGAAGGCATTATTTCCTTATGACAAAATAGTTAAAAATTGTTAATCAATTGACAAGTGCAATTTATGGGGTATGCTAATCAGTTATCTTGTGGCTTATGATTGTTAAGACAATTCTATTAGTTTTCAAAGCAGCAGTGATTTGATTTAATTTTCATAGATGGGGAAGATTGAGTGCAGTGTCTTTATATGTCATAATTTGTGAGAATTGTCAAAGGCAGTTCAAACGAAAAGAATAACAACATGTTCAGTATTTCCAAACACTGCAGTCTTGTACAGTGGTGCAGAACAGGTAGTTTTGTGTTGACCACCTGTTATACATAGTCCCCGATATTCGGCTCCATTACAGACAAGGGAATTAAATATCAGATGCTGCATATCGGTGTGGCAAAACACAAGAAGACATTAATAAACTTGCAGAATAGGTGATTCATTGGCAAGTTAATTTCAAACATAAGTGGAAGGTGTATTTTGTTAGAGAGTAAACTGCTTGATCAACAAGCATATAAATGGGATACAGGAGCAAATGAATCTTAAGGTACAAGTACACAAAGCAAAGAGTAGCAAGGTTAATAAGATCAAGAAAGAGTAAACACATTTCCATTGTCCATTTTTTGAGGGAAAGAATTAAAAAGCAAGAGAAGGTATAAACAAGTGAACTTGCTTCAGACCTTAATTAGGCCTCACTTGGAATACCGTGCATTATTCTGGAAGAATGCAAAGGTGGAAGGTGCAAAAATACTTACAAAGAGCAGAATTGTGAAGTGACTGAAGAAACCGAGGTCATTTTCTCCAGAGTAGCAGATCTTGGGACGCAGTGGGGAACCTCTCTGCCTCTGAGCCAAAAGCTGCAGGTTCACGTCCCACCCCAGGATTTGATGACCAATGAAAGTACATTCATAACGCGGACAAAGAGGTAGAGTGTCAACTTGCAAATCCTTCCAAGATATGTCGATGAAAGGTGGTAAGAATGGGAGAGATTGCTGGTCAGTCATGTGATGGAAAGAAAGTTGGAGCCTCTACATTCATAGCTCCCGCCTCCAACATGTTGGACATGAATGGAAAAGTGCACATTGCCATAGCAACTCTGACTTCCTGAGTGAAATGTAACATGCCATCACCATTTTCTACAGAAAAGAGAAAGCTAAGAGGTGACCTAAAAGAGACCTTTAAGATTATGAAAGTGTTTTCCATGAACAATATGGTTCCACTTATGGAGAGTTCAAAACTTAGGACCCCAAAGAGAAAATGCTGGAAAATCTCAGCAGGTCTGGCAGCATCTGTGGGGAGAGAAAAGAGCTAACATTTCGAGTCCAGATGACCCTTTGTCAAAGTGTCAAAACTTAGAGCCTTAAAAAAGGATACCGATTCCTAAATCTAAAAGGAAATGCAGAAGATACTTCTTCATCCAGAGAGTGGTTAAAATATGGAACTTGCTCTCACAAGGGATTAATTCAGATGACCAGCATAGAAGCATTTAGGGGAAAGCTAAATAATTACATAAGGGAGAACAAATAGGCGATTATGCTGAAAGGTTTAGATGAAGAGCAAGTAGAGCACAGACGCCAGCTTGAGCCTGTTGGGTTGTCTGGTCAGTTTTTGTGCTGTGCGTTCTATACAATGTTAAAGACATTGGTGGGATCTTTTCAGAAGAGGGAGATGTTCCCAGTGTTGGTAAATTCTTTGGGTGGTTAGCACACTCATGCTGGAGGCCAGAATTCCCCACATGATATTCACAGGCCGAGGCAATCAGGGGCCAACAGGTGTGGGGGGTTAATTAAGGAAGGCGTTCAAGACTTCCACGCTGCTCGCCCAATCAGAGAACCAGTGGCTCTGCGGCGCCATCGAGAAAGGTGGCAGCTACAGCCTCTGTGGCAAACCTGAGGGTGTCTCTCTTTGGAGACACCCTCACAGGACAGGCATTAATTTGCCTTTCTTTTTTTTTGCCGGGTCCAAACAAGCAGACCCTGGCAATCGTGTGGGAAACCCCATCGGTAGCAGTGGGCCCCTTTCCTCTGGCAGCCCCCCTCCTTTGGATGCTCCGGCCTCATTGGCCTCCTCGATGAAGCCACAAGGAGACCTCGTGCTGATGGCTGGGGGGTGGGGAAACCTCCAATCATCAGGCAGCCAATCTGCTGCCATTGCCCCTCCCCCCCAACCCACTGGGAAACTGGGAGCTGTCCTCATGCATCTTGCCAGAATCTTACACGACCTCTGTCTCCCAAACAGTCACCACAGGGCTGGAAAAATCCCAGTCAGTGTTTCAATCTCAGCTGTCTGTTTTTTTAATTAAAAAAATACAATTTAAATATTTTATAAAACCACCTTTCTCTACCAGCGAAATGCATTAGCAGAGACCTTGTGTGACATTTAATCCTTCTCTATCTGTCTCATTTTCTAGTCAGGATGCAGAAATGTGGGAATGAGGTATTGCAGGCTCCTTTCTCAGGGAACCTTACCCCGAGCAAGTAAAGGATTACTCCAGGGTGCTATTAAGACAGGTGGCAGGTAAGACCAGGTAGAAACTTGGGTCTTGAGCAGACCATTATTGGCAGGCAAATCGGTAAGTAGATAAATTAGTCATCAGTATGGACAGGGGAGCAGAAAAAAAAAACAAGCTCCTAGATATATGGCTCACATTAGTAATGCAAGATAAGGGCTAATAGGTTTGAATTCTAATGTAGGTATTAGCATCAATCATGGGATCGCTGCCATTTTAAAGGGATAATGTGTTACAGTGTTTCAATACAATGACATAAATCATTAACTTATCAACACATCTCAAATTTTTATAAAATATTTATATTAAAGTCATGTAATAGTGACTGTTCAGTTTCATAAACAATGACTTGCATTTTGTCGAATCACAAAGATAATTCACGTTTCGTTTGAAGCTGGTCTATATAGTTCAATACTATAAAATACAGTAAGCAAGAAAATTGACATACTAGGCGGAATACTCCCAAGCCCCGACTGGTGGGTTTTCATGGCAAGCTTGAGGGGAGAATATGGTGAATGCTTCGAAATCGGTATCACGCTGGCGTTGATCTTCCGTTGGTGGTTGCCATGGTGGGTCGGAAAACCCACCAGAGGTCGGTGTGAAACTAATTTGCAATGGGATACATGTGAAGGCCTGACACCGCCCCCCCTCCCCCCACCCCCACCGCACGTTGAATTCTCCACAATGACGGCGGGAAAATACGCTGGCGCGAAACATGTTTGGAATAAGATGGCATGTAGGTGTCGGCACTCACCCGAACAGTGCCTGGGGATGACTCCGGAGTTCAGGACGGAGGCCGATGGCAACTCTGGACCCCGGAATATCACAGCAATGGGGGGGGGGGAACCGGGGGCCGGGGGGGGGGGGGGGGGGGGGACCTATAGGTGGACCCTCCAGATTCGATTCCAGCCTCCGAATCCTCTTGGTGATCCATCTTCTTCCTCAGGACGTCCATCAACCGGCCTCAAAGTACTTCCGGAGATCCATCTTCATTTTCAGGAGGTCCACTGTCATGTTTTGTAGACTGGCCGATATGAATGATGCACCACAAAACATCTAGTTTAAATAATTTATTAAGAAACATGGTTAAGGTAACTGGAGTACATAATTAAGGTGCGTGGTAAAGGTAACTGGAATACATAAATAACAAACTAACACTAACTATCGTAGAGCTACTGCAAAAATGTCTATCCACCAACACGACAGACGCCTAACTCCTCAAGACACAGAGCCGCATGGTAGACTTACACTGCCACATGCTGGTCAGAGGTCATGTACAATAATATATACAGAATTGCTTTATGCATATCATCACAGTCCACCTTCTTTCTTCAACAATGAGTCAGTGATATCAGGCATCGTTTCAATATGGCACTTGGATAGAATGGCAGACTACACATCATCAAGCCGGCCCCACAACCGAATGAAGTGCAAAAACCTGGGTGCATAATTAATGAGGTCAGCACTGGAGAATTTGGCATGTATTTCCACTGGTCTCCACAGCAGGACTTAGTTCCAAAGTGGGAGAATTCCACCCACTATTCTGAAATGTTCTTTCAAAAGAGGTTTTCCTCCATCTTAGTTATTTTATTCTACTTACTCTGCTTCTGTATTTTACCATCCCTGATCCTGGTCTGCTCCTGCCTCCTCCTTCTGGGGTTACCTTCTAGATGTAAAACAAATGCTTCAAATGAATCAACTCTCCACATCTGTTGAGTACCTGGCTCTCAGGAGAATTTTGTCACTGATATTTCAGCTGGCCGGACAGTGGTTTAATACAGCAGCATTCGGTAACACCAGGCCACATACATTCTTATTCTCTCATCATTTTTTTCTTTACAGTTTTGTTCAGTTTAATGTTGAAAATGTAAATTATTTTAAATGGATATGATTTCACAGCATCGGTTGCTCTCTAATGACTTCTATATGACATAAACCTTCTGACGTAATTAAGGATTACTCTCAACAAAGCAAGCATCCAAATAGAGGTCTTTGACATTTTGAACGGAGTATGAAGGTAGATGTATAAAAGATGTTTTCCATTGTGGAGGAGACCAAGGGAGTGATATACTGACCACACAAACGTGGACCAGTCAGAATGGTACTTGGCGGGGGGGGGGGGGGGGGTCTCCCAGGCTATTGGAGGCCCCTGGGTGGTCAGGGAGAATGCCGGGTGGCCCACTGGCCCTCCCCCTGGAGCATGGACACCTTGGCACTGCCATGGGTCAGGGCCTGAGTGGGGCCATGCCCATGAAAGGAGGGTAGAGGGGTGTATGAAGGCTGGGGGAGGGGTGCAGGGCAGGAATGTAGGGGCCTCTGGGATGTTGGTTGGTGTGAAGGATGTGGGTCCTGGAGAGGGGGACCTTGTAAGGGAACGTGGGGCGGGCCTGAAGATGGGGGTGGCCCTCAGGGAATCCATAGTGGGGTGTCCTCACTTGGGGAGTTGGTCTAAATTCCGCCCTAAGTGTGGACTAAACCAGTGAAAACTCCCCAGGGCCCAAAAAAGTGACTAAGGGCGGAACCTTCCAGCCGTTCACACTAGCGGGATATTCCAGTCCCACCGGCGGCACACGGGCTTCATTGCATCGAGGGGTACAGTAAACGGGAAATCCCATTGACAACGGCGGGACCAG
The DNA here is from genome assembly GCF_047496885.1 of Scyliorhinus torazame. Taxonomy (NCBI): domain Eukaryota; kingdom Metazoa; phylum Chordata; class Chondrichthyes; order Carcharhiniformes; family Scyliorhinidae; genus Scyliorhinus; species Scyliorhinus torazame. The sequence continues at coordinate 63,199,031 of NC_092707.1, forward strand.
AAAATCCCGCTGGCTAGCCACCTCGGCCACAGAAAAACATGCAGCGGATTGCTGGGTAAATCCTGCACTAAATGTGGTTAGATGGCGGCGGGGAACTCGACAACAGAATCGGCTGGAAACTTCCAGCAAAACCTGCCACAAATGACATTTAGAAACATTTCTGTTGGATCGTGCCCGATATCAATAATACTAATGGTGAACAGTAGACCCAGTAATTATCCTTATGGGACTCCACTCTCCATTTCCTGATGCTCCCCTTACCCTTAATTACAAAGTACATTTTTGATTTCTAGAGGTTTTCTGTTTCTTTCTTTCATCAATTCCATTGTTTTTTTCTACCACCAGTATGAAGCAGGCTGGTCTATGGTTCTATTTCCTTTCTTAAATACTGGCTGTCTACCAATTCACTGGCATTTTGCTTCTCTGTAACAAATTGTAAAATATGTCCACCAGTGCATCTTCCACCTTTTGCCTAGAATATTTTAAAATGCTCAGAGGACCAGTTTTATCCTCTTCGAGTTTGATTAGCTTAATTAATACTTATCTTTTTATTCTAAATCCAGTTATATCATTTCTAACCTCCTCTTGTGACATCATGCCCACCTAGTCTGTCTCCCTGGTAAATAGAGGAGCAAAGCAATTGTATAATATTTCTGCCACACCACTATTGTAGCTGTGGCTTTATGCTGTTTATCCCTTAGTGGCCCTAATCCCATCCTGACTTTACTTTTTTTCATTTATGTGCCTTGTTTGCATATTTTGTATTGTTTCTATTTCTTGATCGTTTAATTCCATAGTTCCTTTTTGCCTTCCTAATTATTTATTGACTTTTCTCTTGATATGTTCACACTTCTCCCTGTTGTCAATGTATTTTGTGCATGCCTTAATCTGAAACTTTCGTTGATCTTTTTATTCATCCATGGTGTCCCTCTGGAGTTCAATTTGTTCCTGTTTTCTGGCAGAACATAATTTTTCTTGGGATCTGTCGAACACCCATTTTAAATGTTTTCCATTACTTTCCTACATCATAGTTTGCCAATAATATTGTTCATTTATTTTCCCCAAGTTCTATTCTCAGCTGCTCAAAATCAGCTTTCCTCCAATCTATTTTCTCGGTTTTAGAACATAGAACATGGGGCGCGATTCTCCACTCCCACGCCGGTTGGGAGAATCGCCTGGGCCGCCGAAATTTCCGGGGCCGCCAGTCCGACGCCCTCCCACGATTCTCCCGAGCGGCGGGAACGGGCCAGTCGAGTTTTGCGGGCCGCAGGCCGGAGAATCACCGGAGACACCCAAAATGGCGATTCTCCGGCACCCCCGCGATTCTGAGGCCCGGATGGCCCGAGCGGCCAGGCCAAAACGGCGGGTTCCCCCCTGGCGCCGTCCACACCTGGTCGCTGCAGTCGTGGGCGGTGCGTGAACGCTGGGGGTGCAGCCTGTGGGGGGGCGAAGGGGGATCCTGCACTGTGCTTCACCTTGAATGTGGCATGGCCCGCGATCGGTGCCCACCGATCGTCGGGCCGTCCTCTCTGAAGGAGGACCTCCTTCCTTCCGCGGCCCCGCAAGATCCGTCCCCCATCTTCTTGCGGGGCGGATTTGGACAGGACGGCAACCACGCATGCGCGGATGACGTCCGTTATGCGGCGCCGGCCGCGTCATCTATTCGGCGCCGCTTTTACGCGGGCGTCAAGGCCTGGCGCAGGTAGATGACGCGGCCCCGATACTGGCCCATTGTCAGGGCCTGAATCGGTCGGGACCGGGGCCGTTCCGCGCTGTCGTGAACCTCGACGGCGTTCACGACGGCGCGGCCAATTCGGCGTGGGGGTGGAGAATCCCGCCCATACAGTGCAGAAGGAGGCTATTCGGTCCATCGAGTCTGCACCGACCCACTTAAGCCCTCACTTTCACCCTATACTCGTAACCCAATAACCCCTCCTAACCTTTTTGGTCACCAAGGACAATTTATCATGGCCAATCCACCTAACCTGCATGTCTTTGGACTGTGGGAGGAAACCGGAGCTCCCGGAGGAAACCCACGCAGACACGGGGTGAACCTGCAGACTCCGCACAGACAGTGACCCAGCGGGAAATCGAACCTGGGACCCTGGCGCTGTGAAGCCACAGTGCTAATCACTTGTGCTACCATGCTGCCCTAATCATGCTCACGTCCTTCCCAGTTATTATCGTAAAGCATACGATAATAGACCGAGTGGAAAATGCTGCCTTGTGGTGCTTTGTCAGCTAGCCATTAGTACTCTCACTTCTGAGTCAGAAGCGTGTGGGTTCAAGTCATACTACAGAACTCGGGTACAAAGATCATAAAAGTACTGCACTGTTGGAGATGCCCCCTTTTGAATAAGATATTTAATTTGATTAACGTCTCACGTGGATATAAAGGATCCTATGACATTACAGGTATTCTGAAGAAGAGAGGAGGTAGCTCTGGTGTCCTGGCTGTAATGATATGTATATAGTACGCCAGTGAAGGGTTAATTATTACATCAGTGTAACTCAAACACGAGAGGGCACCACCAGTTCCCAGTATAAATATCAGACCTCAGGGAATGTTGGGTAGTTAGAGGAGAGTTAGCAGAGGAGACAGATTGATCACAGCACGAGGAGTAATTTAGATTAAAGAGAGAGTTAACACAAGGTCATCATTAGTTAATACTAGATTATAGATACTGTTTAACAGATTCAACCTTACTTTACTAGTAGTTATAGCTCTGTAGTGTGTGCAAACTTTATTTTATTAATCATTATTGAAATGTGCCGTTTACATCAGTTATTGAAAAGTCATTATAATTAATTCTTTCTCCGAAGGGCACGAAAACGAACCTTGAGGTAGAATGTGTTAAGGCAGTGTAAATTAGTTTTGCTTCAATCTAAAGATTGGTGGTTTCTTTATCAACTCATCCGACCATTCTGGATCAAAACGCAAAGAATAAGAACATATTACCACAAAGTGAAATATAACATGGTACCAGGTGTTCCCTACTGTAGCTAACTAGTATAGTTTAGTGAGGATCTAGTACAGAAAACTAAGAAGCAATTCGAATCTAGAAGCACAAACCTGTGACTGCAGAAGTTCGACTAATCCAGGACTGATGGACAAAGCTCAAGCTCCACTACAACTCCGGATCCCAGTAAACTGAATATTAACTGGCGAGTGTTCAAGCAGCAGTTTCAAATTTATTTTGAGGCTTCAGATTTAAATAATGCAACTGATACACGTAAAATAGCTCTTCTTCTAACTATGGCTGGTCCACAAGCCATCAAAATCTATAACTCTTTCCAGTTCACAGCGGATCAAGATAAAATTAAGTTTGAAGTAATCATTGCAAAATTTGATCATCATTGCAAAATTCAAACAAATGAAACCTTTGAGCGTTTTATTTTTAATAGAAGAATACAAAACAAAGGTGAATCAATTGATTGCTTGGTAACTGATCTCAGACTGCTAGCTCAATCTTGTAACTTCTCAGTACTGAATGATTCAATGATCAGGGATCAAATAGTCTTCGGTATAATTGGGAACGTTTACTGAGACAGAAGGATCTCACGCTTGTAAACGTGATTGAAATGTGCCATTTACATCAGTAAAAATGCTGGCACACCTCTTGCTATGTGTAGACTCCGCGGTCTCCAAATGATTACCAACCACCCCACTCACCCCCCCCCCCCCCCCACCTCCCCAGCCCGACTGCATTATGGGAGGGTCACAGGCCCCCCCCCCAGCATCCCTCCACAACAACCATGCCGGGCACCCCAGGCCCGATCACACACTTGCAAAAAATGGCAACTTGGCACATTGGCAGTGCCAACCTTGCACTCTGGCAGTTCCCACGCCAGCTGGCAGTACCATCTTCATTTTGGGAGCCTCAGAGATCAGGACGCCATTTCTCTCGCTACACTAGGGAGTTCCGGCAAGTGGAGCTCCCCACTGTACAAAACGGGGTTGTGTGCGGCCTCAGCCATGCGTTCCCTGTTCAGGCCCCTTATACTACACGAGTCACGTTGAATAGCCATTTGTTTCTCAGCACTGCGAGCGTCGGGAAACACGCGGTTAAACACGCTCGCTCGGGGGCTTTGTTCCCTTTTGAGAGAATCGTGCCCATTGTTTATTCACCTGAGAGCTAAAAAAAAGTAGCATTCACCAACCAATAACTGAGTCATTCAAATAAAAGTAGGGAAAACACCAAATTGGTTTCCCGACATCCAACTTATTTCACTGCCATTACCTGTGCCTTGAGCAATGATCTCTTCTCAACACTGGCTGCACAGTCTAAACAGGGCAAGAGTTGTGCCAGCATTTTTTGCTGATCACGGAATGGTTGGCCTTTTAAATGACGCGCCCATAAGACCCAACTTTGTGGTTCACACTTTCTTTTTTAAAAGAGTGAACAGCGTAGGCATTTCCAGAACCCGCATTGTCCAAGTTTGATATCCCGATTTGTTACATCAGCTGATTGAACTATGGGATGCCAAGAGAGTGTCGTTTCCATGGGGCACATGTGAGGTAAACAGCTCCATGTGTCACTGCCAATGATGAAGAGGTTGCAGCCGGTGGGCTGCCAGGCCCCTGGGGAAACCAAGGCAAGCCCAAGTCAACACTTAGCAAATGAACTTCACAGCCAGAAACTTGAAGCAGTTGAACTTAACTGTCTTCCTTGTCCGAGAACACAGTACGAGAGGGAAGGAGACCTCAAAAGGAAGCGAAAAAGCTAAAAGTTGGATAAAGAACAAAAAAGTGCCATTGGAGGTACTTTGTATACTTAATACATTCCAGAATTGATTTTAAGTAAATTAATTTACTGCGCCAATAAATCTTATCATTTGCTACTATAAATAATGCCGTTGATCAACCAAATCTACATAATTAATTCAGCATTTGTACCCTGATTATGTAGTCCATGCTCGGTTCAGAGATTCTTTCACTGTTCAAACAGCAGCTGCTTCCATATTCAAATCTGAAACCAGCCACATTAACACACTGAAATGATACTTGCTGCAATAGATTAGGCCAATTTTAACGGGTAGTGTTGAGTTTAATGGTGCAATTATTTCTTTTTGATTCTATTACAAGCCAATTTTGATCATCCAGCATTACTTAAAGAAAAAAGACTAAACTCCTTGTTTCAATTTCAGCCGATATTTCACCGCATGCTTTACATAGGCTTTTTTGAACTTGCACCTGACCTTTATCAATGAAGGGAGCTGCTTTAAAAACACCTTGGTCTGGATTTGGTGGCAGCAACGACCACAAAACTGTCAGCTTTCGCTATCATTACTCTGCATAAACAGTTGGCGCCATTCAGTGGAGGAAAGTTAAAGTCCGCTTTTGGGCGGTTTGGCGTGGTATTTATCGGAAGCTGTAGCGCCGAGAATCACCCTGCTACTCAACAGCCATTTTTTGGGGCCTCGGGGAACTTCACCCCACTGGGGCCACACTGAGAGAGATTTCCTGCTGGCGAGCTGATGTCCCCAGCAAGAGCTGCTGCTCGCAGCTCGGGGTGCTATTTTGAACCGCAACCCTGATCTTCCTTTTCCCCCCTCCCCCGCTTTATTGACCCTGCCCCCCCTCCCTTCATACCCAACCTTCTGTAGGCCCCGGGAACCTCGCTTCATCCCACTCCAATTGGCAAGACTCCCCCAGGCCTGACCCCTGGTAGTGCCAATGTGTCACCGGGCTTCCAGGGTGGCAGGGTGGCAAGGTTCCCAGGTGTCAGGGAGGTGTCAGGGGAGTGCCAGGGTACTAGCCTGCCCAGACCCACCGCCTGGGGGTCTCTAACCCCACCCCCCCCCCCCCCAAGGTGTTGTTATACCTGGTCTACGTTTGTGGAAACCAGTGCTAAACAGCGTCCTGGTGAGGTCTCGCAGGCAAGGCCGTTGACTCCCAGGCATTGGTGAATCGAGATCTCACCCAGTGAGGGTGAGGACCAGATCACGCTGGGCGGAGCAAGTCGGGTGACTCGCAATCGGCCTGGCACCCGGCGCGGAGCCTGATTTGGGGCTCTCCCGGATTCACCTGACACGCCTGGATCTACGCGAGCCCTGAATCGCACCCAGCATCTTCAAAAGTAACAACATGAAGAGAAAACCCAGTATCTATGATTCTCTGGGACAAATGCACTATTGAAGCAAATCAATAAATTGATGAAAAGTTCCACTTTTCCACTGCTAATTCTTGCTGTGAAAATCCTTGAAAAATTACACCTTTGTGAATGAGGTGTAACTGCGTTTTCTAATGCATAACATCATCATTGCTGCTCATATACCTAATTGTATATTTGTAATGGAAATTTGAACTTCCCGGGCAATCCTTAACTGGGGACTTCAGAGGAGGAGGGGTTTCCCTGGAGCACCTTTGGGGTAACCCCCAGTTATGACTCCCAGAAGCTCGGAGGTTAGGGGCCGTTATGTTGGTGTGGTATTGTACCTTTCTGTTTGATCACGCTTTTATTGATAAATTCACGCTCCTATTACTCTGAATGCACACTTGTCAATGGCTATTTGACAGAGCAGAAGGAAATGGACAACAAACCGACAGGCAGCCATTAGAAAATGAAAATCAGATGACTTCCGGGTGCGGCGATGACCAGCTGAGTCGCACGTTTCGGCAGCTCCCGGTGGAACGGACTTTTGGGCTCTTAATAAGAGCCCCAACGGCACTTTTAACGGCTAAAAGTACTGTGCGGTGAACCAGAAGGGAATCCCCCCTGGATACGGATGAAAAAAGGAGAGGAAGGTGGCCGGATTGCGGTGGATCCTTTAGAGCAGCGGCAAGGAAGGCAAGCAAAAACCAAGATGGCGTCGGAAGGTGGCAGTTTAATATGGGGCCCTGAACAACACGAGTTTTTGAAACGCTGCGTGGAAGAACTCAAAAAGGAAAAGAAGAAGGAGCTGTTGGCCCCGATATTACAGGCGATCGAAGGGCTAAAGGAGGAGCAAAAGACCCACGAGCGAGAGCTTCGGGTCGTGAAGGCAAAGGCTGCCGAGAATGAGGACGACATACAGGGCCTGGTGGTGAAGACGGAGATGCACGAGGCACACCATAAACGATGTGTGGAAAGGCTGGAGGCGCTGGAGAACAACGCGAGGAGGAACAACCTAAGGATTCTTGGTCTTCCTGAAGGTGCGGAGGGAGCGGACGTCGGGGCATATGTGAGCACGATGCTGCACTCGTTAATGGGAGCGGAGGCCCTGGCGGGTCGGCTGGAGGTGGAGGGAGCATACCGAGTGATGGCGCGAGGACCGAGAGCAGGAGAAATTCCGAGAGCCATAGTGGTGAGATTCCTCCGTTTTAAGGACAAAGAGATGGTCCTTAGGTGGGCAAAGAAAACTCGGAGCAGTAAGTGGGAGAACGCGGTGATCCGCGTATACCAAGACTGGAGTGCGGAGGTGGCGAGAAGGAGGGCGAGCTTTAATCGGGCCAAGGCGGTGCTTCACAAAAAGATAAAATTCGGAATGCTGCAACCGACAAGACTGTGGGTCACATATCAAGGGAGGCACCACTACTTTGAGACGGCGGATGAGGCGTGGACTTTTATCGTGGAAGAAAAATTGGAATGAGCGGGTTATTAAAAAAAAGAACGTTTGAAACAAAGTGGTGGGGCGAGTATGGGGGGCGAAGAGGGGAGTAAAAAGGGGGGAAAGAGGAGTTTTATGTTATTAATCCTGCGATGTGGTAACCTTTCTCTCTTCCACAGGAGGTGGTGGGAGGAGGAAAGGAGGTGGAGGAGATGGGGCGTTGCCCATTGGGGGCGGGGCCAAGGGGGAAGCGTGGGCTCGGTTCCCGCGCTATGATAATCATGGCGGGAATAGGGAAGCAGGAAGGAGGGGGCATCGCACGGTGCGAGCCGAGGTCACGGGGGGAAGCCGAGGTCGGCCAGAGTTTGCTGACTTCTGGGAGCAACATGGGGGGGTGTAACTATGCTAGTGGGGGATCTAGCGGGGGGGGGGGTGGGAGGGGGGGTGGGAGGGGGGAACTATTGGGCTGCTGCTGCTGGGGAGAGGGGGGAGCTGGTATGGGGTGGGATGGGCGGGGGGGGCACCGCCTGGGGAGGACACAGCTGCGTGGGAACCGGGTGAGGAGCTGGAAAAAGGGGATGGCTAATCGACAAGGGGGGGGGGGTAAAAAGCCCCCCAACCCGGCTGATCACGTGGAATGTGAGAGGGCTGAACGGGCCGATAAAGAGGGCACGGGTACTCGCACACCTTAAGAAACTTAAGGCAGACGTGGTTATGTTACAGGAAACGCACTTGAAACTGATAGACCAGGTGAGACTACGCAAAGGTTGGGTGGGGCAGGTGTTCCATTCGGGGCTAGATGCGAAAAACAGGGGGGTGGCCATATTAGTGGGGAAGCGGGTAGTGTTTGAGGCAAAGACTATAGTGGCGGATAGCGGGGGCAGATACGTGATGGTGAGTGGCAAATTACAGGGGGAGACGGTGGTTTTGGTAAACGTATATGCCCCGAACTGGGATGATGCCAATTTTATGAGGCGTATGCTAGGACGCATCCCGGACCTAGAGGTGGGAAAGTTGGTAATGGGGGGAGATTTCAATACGGTGTTGGAACCAGGGCTGGACAGGTCGAGGTCCAGGACTGGAAGGAGGCCGGCAGCAGCCAAGGTGCTTAAAGATTTTATGGAGCAGATGGGAGGAGTTTCCCGTGGAGATTTAGCAGACCTAGGAGTAAGGAGTTCTCGTTTTTCTCCTATGTCCACAAAGTCTATTCACGAATAGACTTTTTTGTTTTGGGAAGGGCGTTGATCCCGAAGGTGAGGGGAACGGAGTATACGGCTATAGCCATTTCGGATCACGCTCCACATTGGGTGGACTTGGAGATAGGGGAGGAAACAGAAGGGCGCCCACCCTGAAGAATGGACATGGGACTAATGGCAGATGAGGGGGTGTGTCTAAGGGTGAGGGGGTGCATTGAAAAGTACTTGGAACTCAATGATAATGGGGAGGTCCAGATGGGAGTGGTCTGGGAGGCGCTGAAGGCAGTGGTTAGAGGGGAGCTGATATCAATAAGGGCACATAAAGGAAAACAGGAGAGTAGGGAACGGGAGCGGTTGCTGCAAGAACTTCTGAGGGTGGACAGGCAATATGCGGAGGCACCGGAGGAGGGACTGTACAGGGAAAGGCAAAGGCTACATGTAGAATTTGACCTGCTGACAACGGGTACTGCAGAGGCACAGTGGAGGAAGGCACAGGGTGTACAGTACGAATATGGGGAGAAGGCGAGCAGGTTGCTGGCCCACCAATTGAGGAAAAGGGGAGCAGCGAGGGAAATAGGGGGAGTGAGGGATGAGGAAGGAGAGATGGAGCGGGGAGCGGAGAGAGTGAATGGAGTGTTCAAGGCATTTTATAAAAAATTATACGAAGCTCAACCCCCGGATGGGAGGGAGAGAATGATGGGCTTTCTGGACCGGCTGGAATTTCCCAAGGTGGAGGAGCAGGAAAGGGTGGGACTGGGAGCACAGATTGAAATAGAGGAAGTAGTGAAAGGAATTAGGAGCATGCAGGCGGGGAAGGCTCCGGGACCGGATGGATTCCCAGTTGAATTTTACAGGAAATATGTGGACTTGCTCGCCCCGCTACTGATGAGGACCTTTAATGAGGCAAAGGAAAGGGGACAGCTGCCCCCGACTATGTCAGAGGCAACAATATCGCTTCTCCTAAAGAAGGAAAAGGACCCGCTGCAATGCGGGTCCTATAGACCTATTTCCCTCCTAAATGTAGACGCTAAGATTCTGGCCAAGGTAATGGCAATGAGGATAGAGGATTGTGTCCCGAGGGTGGTCCATAAGGACCAAACTGGGTTTGTGAAGGGGAGACAGCTGAATACGAATATACGGAGGCTGCTAGGGGTAATGATGATGCCCCCACCAGAGGGGGAAGCGGAGATAGTGGTGGCGATGGATGCCGAGAAAGCATTTGATAGAGTGGAGTGGGATTATCTGTGGGAGGTGCTGAGGTGATTTGGTTTTGGAGATGAATATGTTGGATGGGTGCAGCTGTTGTATAGGGCCCCAGTGGCGAGTGTGGTCACGAATGGACGGGGATCTGCATACTTTCGGCTCCATAGAGGGACAAGGCAGGGATGCCCTCTGTCCCCATTATTGTTTGCACTGGCGATTGAGCCCCTGGCAATAGCATTGAGGGGTTCCAAGATGTGGAGGGGAGTACTTAGAGGAGGAGAAGAACACCGGGTATCTCTGTATGCGGATGATTTGTTGTTATATGTAGCGGACCCGGCGGAGGGGATGCCAGAGATAATGCGGACACTTCGGGAGTTTGGAGAATTCTCAGGATATAAACTGAACATGGGGAAAAGTGAGTTGTTTGTGGTGCATCCAGGGGAACAGAGCAGAGAAATAGAGGACTTTCCGCTGAGGAAGGTAACAAGGGACTTTCGTTACTTGGGGATCCAGATAGCCAAGAATTGGGGTACATTGCATAGGTTAAATTTAACGCAATTGGTGGAACAAATGGAGGAGGACTTCAAGAGATGGGACATGGTATCCCTGTCACTGGCAGGGAGGGTGCAGGCGGTTAAAATGGTAGTCCTCCCGAGATTTCTCTTTGTGTTTCAGTGCCTCCCGGTGGTGATCACGAAGGCTTTTTTCAAAAGGATCGAAAAGAGTATCATGAGTTTTGTGTGGGCCGGGAAGACCCCGAGAGTGAGGAAGGGATTCTTACAGCGTAGTAGGGATAGGGGGGAGCTGGCACTACCGAGCCTAAGTGAGTACTACTGGGCCGCCAATATCTCAATGGTGAGTAAGTGGATGGGAGAAGAGGAGGGAGCGGCGTGGAAGAGATTGGAGAGAGCGTCCTGTAGGGGGACTAGCCTACAAGCTATGGTGACGGCCCTGTGGTGTTGGGTGTTCTGACACACAGATGAGCCAACACAGTTGCATATGGTACAACGCTTCTTTATTTAAACTCACTATTTACAACTTGGTCTTTGCACTCTGCACGTGGGGGGCTCCCTGCTTGTGGTGTTTCAACAGCTCTTTCTTGTTTCCTTCTCCCCAGACCTACTGACTTCCAGGTGTCGTGCTCGTGCTTTTTATGTGGTTGGTGTTCTTGTCTGTGATTGGTTGTGGTGTTGTGTACTCTGATTTGCCTGTTAGTGTGTCCATCATGATGTGTGTGTTTGAATATCATGACATCCCCCCTTTTTACAAAGATATGTGCCTACGTGGTAATAAATATGATCGTGACGTGAGTGCATCTAAGAGTGTGTGTGTGTCGTGTGCAGCATGTGTCTATGACGGAACTATGTACATGGGGCGATGTCGAGTGCGTCACATGAATCCAGTTGTACCATAACATAACAGAAATGCGAACGAGAGAAGAAGAAAAAAAATTTGAACAGTTGTCCAGTCAGACGACATCTGGAACGATAAACAACAACAGGTTATCATGTAAAATTGTCCAACTTATTAAACATATGAACTGTATTATAAGTCCATTCTAATGGGTTTGCGACGAATTCGGGTTGACCGCCTTAAGGGTGGATCAAGAACCACCGGCTGCTGTGCAGGCATGGCCATGGGTGGCGATGGAAAGGGCGTGATGTGCGGCAGCTCCACAAAGTCATCCTCGGAAGCCTGTTGAGGATCTGGCGTGTTGTGTGGCTGTGAGCGTGGAAGTCGGCGAAGGGCGCGCCGATTGCGGCGACGCACGGAACCATCCGGCATGCGAACCAGGAACGAGCGGGGAGCCACTTGTCGGAGGACTTCGGCCGGTGCTGACCAGCCACCATACGGTTGATGGACGCGTACTTTGTCTCCGGAGGACAGGGGGGGCAGGTCCGTCGCTCGTGTGTCGTACCGACCTTTCTGGCGATCACGCTGCAGTTGCATGTTCCGAAGAACCGCCTCATGGTCTGTTGTCGGTGCCAGGACGGAAGGTACCGTCGTCCTGAGGGAGCGACCCATTAGTAGCTGCGCTGGCGAGAGGCCCGTGGATAACGGGGCCGATCGATAGGCCAGCAAGGCAAGGTTAAAGTCCGATCCGGCATCAGCCGCCTTGCACAGGAGCCGCTTTGCGATGTGGACACCCTTTTCAGCCTTCCCGTTCGATTGTGGATGCAGAGGGCTGGATGTCACATGAGTGAAACCATATGCTGCGGCAAAGGACGACCATTCACGGCTGGCAAAACAAGGTCCATTGTCTGACATGACAGTCCTTGGAATGCCATGGCGAGCAAACGTTTCCTTGCAGGCCCCAATGACTGCGGACGACGTCAGATCATGGAGAGGCATGACTTCCGGGTAGTTTGAGAAGTAGTCTATAATAACAATGTAATCTCTGCCGAGCGCGTGAAATAGGTCAACACCCACCTTCGCCCAGGGGGACGTCACCATCTCGTGTGGTAGAAGTGTTTCCGGAGGTTGCGCTGGCTGAAACCTCTGACAGGTTGTGCAGTTGAGCACCATGTTGGCTATGTCTTCATTAATACCCGGCCAATATACCGCCTCCCGGGCCCTTCGTCTGCATTTTTCGACGCCCAAGTGGCCTTCGTGTAGTTGACGAAGAATCATCTGGCGCACACTGTGTGGAATGACGATCCTATGCGATTTCATAAGGACCCCGTCTATATTGGTGAGATCATCTCGCACATTATAAAACTGGGGGCACTGCCCTTTTAGCCACCCTTCCGTCATGTGGCGCATCACTCGCTGCAGCAGAGGGTCAGTCGCCGTCTCTGCGCGTATGTGGGCCAGACTAGGATCATCAGCTGGCATATTTGCTGCTGTCAGAGTCACGTGTGCCTCAATTTGACGCACGAACCCCTCCGCATCTGGTGGTGTGCTCACTGCTCGGGAAAGAGTGTCCGCCACTATGAGTTCCTTCCCCGGAGTGTAGATCAGTTCAAAATCGTACCTCCTGAGTTTAAGTAAGATGCGCTGGAGGCGAGGAGTCATGTCGTTCAGGTCTTTGTTAATGATGTTGACCAGGGGGCGGTGGTCAGTTTCGACCGTGAATCGTGGCAGGCCATACACATAGTCATGGAACTTGTCCAGTCCAGTTAACAAGCCCAGGCATTCTTTTTCGATTTGCGCGTAGCGCTGTTCGGTAGGGGTCATGGCTCGTGAGGCATACGCAACCGGGGCCCATGATGACGTGCTGTCTTTTTGCAGGAGTACCGCTCCAATACCAGATTGGCTGGCGTCTGTTGAGATCTTTGTAGGGCGAGTCGTGTCAAAGAAGGCCAGCACTGGTGCCGTGACCAGTTTGTGCTTGAGCTCCTCCCATTCCCGCTGATGCGACTGGTGCCAGTTGAATTCCGTCGATTTTTTTACGAGATGGCGCATGTTTGTTGTATGAGAAGCCAGGTTGGGAATGAACTTCCCAAGGAAGTTGACCATGCCCAGGAATCTTAAGACAGCCTTCTTGTCAGCCGGTTGTGGCATGGCTGTGATGGCGCTAACCTTGTCTGCATCGGGACGGACCCCGGACCTTGAGATGTGGTCCCCGAGGAATTTCAGCTCCGTCTGGCCGAAAGCACACTTCGCACGGTTGAGACGCAGGCCATTTTGCCGTATGCGGGTGAAGACACGTCGAAGACGATGCATGTGTTCCTGCGGAGTGGTGGACCAAATGATGATATCGTCCACATATACACGTACCCCTTCGATGCCTTCCATCATCTGCTCCATAATGCGGTGGAATACTTCAGATGCCGAAATGATGCCGAATGGCATCCGGTTGTAGCAGAATCTGCCAAAAGGGGTGTTGAATGTGCATAGTCTTCGGCTGGCCGGGTCCAGTTTGATCTGCCAGAATCCTTTGGACGCATCCAATTTAGTGAATATGTTGGCTCGCGCCATCTCGCTGGTGAGGTCTTCTCGTTTCGGGATGGGATAGTGTTCCCGCATGATGTTGTTGTTCAGATCTTTTGGATCTATACATATACGGAGCTCGCCAGAGGGCTTCTTTACACAGACCATGGAGCTGACCCATGGCGTGGGCTCCGTGACCTTGGATAGGACCCCTTGGTCCTGAAGAATCTGCAGTTGTGCCTTGAGGCGGTCTTTGAGAGGCGCAGGAACCCTGCGAGGTGCGTGAACGACAGGGATGGCGTCCGGTCTGAGTCGAATCTTGTACGTGTGTGGCAATGTCCCCATGCCTTCAAAAACCTCCTGGTTGTGAGCGAGGAGGGAATGGAGATTCGCGTGGAACTCAGCATCCGGGAAGTCGGATATCTCATCTGGAGAGAGAGACATGATGCGCTGTACCAGGTGAAGGACCTTACACGCTTGTGCGCCCAGTAACGAGTCCTTTGATGAGCCCACAACTTCGAAGGGGAGTGTGGCCGTGTACCTCTTGTGAGTCACCTGTAGCTGGCAAGATCCTACGGACGGGATAACGTTCCCGTTATAGTCAACCATCTTAAGCCGGGATGGTGTGATGGGTGGTTTGACCTTCATGGCCTGGACTGCAGAGTAAGCAATCAGGTTGGCGGATGCGCCGGTGTCCAGACGGAAGGCGACGCGCGATCGGTTGACCGTCAGGGTGGCACACCACTCATCGTCTGGATTGATGGCATTGACCTTGTTGACATCAATGACGGCAACTCGGAAGTCATCCTGGTCATCTGCATCACTTAACTGGAAGTCTTGATGCGTGGGCTGGACGGTCCTGACTCGTGTGCGAGGTTGTCGAGGATGCGCCGGATCCATGGGTTGAGCCGCACGACAGCGGGCTGCGTAGTGGCCTATCATGGCACATCTGTTGCACTGTCGGTATTTTGCAGGACATTGCCCTTTTAAGTGTAGACCTCCACAATTGCTGCACGTCATGACGTCACGACGTTCGTTGCGCCACTGCGCATGCGCAGTGCGATCTTGCGGTGGGCGCGCCTGCGCAGTGCGTCCCTCGTTGTGGCCGTTATTTTTGGCACGCACCTGCGCGGGAGACCGCGAAAAGCGCGGGAAGCGGCCGCTGTCGTCCGGGCCGTGGGGCGGGAAGAAATCGACGGCCTGGATGCGTTCAACGTCGTGGGCGGCCTGGCTTGCCGATTCGACGGCTGGGGACCCCCTCCGTGCCAACTCGGACGCCTGAAATCGGGCAAAACGGCAGGTAGCATTTTCATGGAGGACACAGGCTTCCACAGCAGACGCTAAGGTGAGGCTCTTTATTTTAAGAAGCTGCTGGCGTAGGCCACTAGAGGCAACGCCAAAAACAATCTGGTCCCTGATCATGGACTCTGTAGTGGTGCCGTAACCGCAGGACTGCGCTAGAATCCGGAGGTGCGTCAAAAAGGGTTGAAAAAGCTCCTCCTTACCTTGCAGGCGTTGCTGAAAGATGTATCTTTCGAAAGTTTCGTTTACTTCAGTTTGAAAGTGCTGGTCCAGTTTGAGGATGACCGTGTCATATTTGGCCTGGTTTTCGCCTTCTTCGAACACCAGTGAATTAAAGACATCGTTTGGGTGGGGGCCTGCGTAGAAGAGGAGCATTGCAATCTTCGAATCATCCGAGGCATTCTGTTTTTCGGTGGCACGGATGTACAGGTCAAATCGCTGCCTGTAGAGCTTCCAGTTGGTGCCTAGGTTCCCCGTGACTTGCATCGGCTGCGGTTTGCCGGTGTGGTCCATGTCCAGAATGGCAGGTTGGTAGGCAGGTATCGATCCACTCCTGTACCATGTGGTGTTGGGTGTTCTGACACACAGATGAGCCAACACAGTTGCATATGGTACAACGCTTCTTTATTTAAACTCACTATTTACAACTTGGTCTTTGCACTCTGCACGTGGGGGGCTCCCTGCTTGTGGTGTTTCAACAGCTCTTTCTTGTTTCCTTCTCCCCAGACCTACTGACTTCCAGGTGTCGTGCTCGTGCTTTTTATGTGGTTGGTGTTCTTGTCTGTGATTGGTTGTGGTGTTGTGTACTCTGATTTGCCTGTTAGTGTGTCCATCATGATGTGTGTGTTTGAATATCATGACAGGCCCCATTGCCGTTCTCACCGAAGAAATACACCACAAGCCAGTGGTGGTGGCGACTTTGAAAATTTGGGGACAGTGGAGATGGCATAGGGGAAAGACGGGAGCCTTGGTGGGCTCCCCGATAAGAAATATCCATAGGTTTGCCCCGGGAAGAATGGATGGGGGATTTGGAATATGGCAAAGAGCAGGAGTAACGCAACTGAAAGATCTGTTTGTGGATGGGAAGTTCGCAAGTCTGGGAGCGCTGACCGAGAAATATGGGTTGCCCCAAGGGAATGCATTCCGGTATATGCAACTGAGGGCTTTTGCGAGGCAACAGGTGAGGGAATTCCCGCAGCTCCCGACGAATGAGGTGCAGGACAGAGTGATCTCAAAGACATGGGTGGGGGGCGGTAAGGTGTCAGACATATATAGGGAAATGAGGGACGAGGGGGAGATTATGGCAGATGAGCTGAAAGGGAAATGGGAAGAAGAGCTGGGGGAGGAGATTGAGGAGGGGCTGTGGGCGGATGCCCTAAGTAGGGTGAACTCATCGTCCTTGTGTGCCAGGCTAAGCCTGATTCAATTTAAGGTGTTACACAGGGCGCATATGACTGGAGCACGGCTCAGTAAATTTTTTTGGGTAGAGGATAGGTGTGCGAGATGCTCGAGAAGCCCAGCGAATCACACCCACATGTTCTGGTCATGTCCGGCACTACAGGGGTTCTGGGTGGGGGTGACAAATGTGCTTTCGAAAGTAGTGGGGGTCCAGGTCGAACCAAGCTGGGGGTTGGCTATATTTGGGGTTGCACAAGAGCCGGGAGTGCAGGAGGCGAGAGAGGCCGATGTTTTGGCCTTTGCGTCCCGAGTAGCCCGGCGCAGGATACTGTTGATGTGGAAGGAAGCCAAGCCCCCGGGTGTGGAGACCTGGATAAATGACATGGCAGGGTTTATAAAGCTGGAATGGATTAAGTTCGTCCTAAGGGGATCGGCTCAAGGGTTCACCAGGCGGTGGCAACCGTTCGTCGAATAGCTCACAGAAAGATACAGGGAATGGAAAAGAAGAAGGTAGCAGCAGCAGCCCAGGGGGGGAGGGGGGGAGGGGGGGGGGGGAGGAACCAGAAGGACTCTCAGGGTTGTTAATATATATGTATAATATGTATAGGTCGTTGCTATAAATAATTGTATATTGGACTGTTAAATCATATTTTTGGAGAGTGTTTATCTGAGACAAGGCAGTTGCCATTTAGTTTTAGTTTTAGTTTTAGTTATATATTATTTACTCTTTGTTTATAAAACAGGTCATTGTTATTTATACTGTTATATTATTGTGTAAAGGATACACAATGTACTGTGATGGTTGACCAAAAATTTCCAATAAAATATTAAAAAAAAAAAGAAAATGAAAATCATGAGCTTTGGCAGAAGGCTTGAGGAAACAGTGTAAATGGCTGCTTAATCTGTTTTGCCGAGAATATTCCGGTTCTCCAAGTTACTGCAATGGGGAAAACCCCAAAGGAAATTCAGCAGTTAAACGTTTAGCCAGATCCAGCTCTGAACTGTTTCTGCCAAGTTCTGCTGTACCTAAGAGCGGGATTTCTGAATTTCCAGGTCTCAATTTTCTGCCGTAAGGCATCAACATCTCGTGGATTTAAAAATAATATTAAATCGACAAATCCTTGCAGATTACATTCTCGTTTTCTTGCTGAGCTTTAAAATCTCCATTTTGTGTCCTATTGTGCTTTTGAAAGGAAATTACTGGCCATTGACAGACAACTGGTGTGGTTAATATATTGAAGTATGGCTTTACAACATCTTAAAGAACAACCCTTTTTTTAAGAACCTATTTCAAGTGCAGTGAAACTACATCCATCACAGACTGTCCTAATTTTCCCATTACTGTACTACAAAGCGTGTTGTTGTTGAGGGCAATTGTGGTGGGGCCATTGCTCTGGGGATTTTGAGCTGACTGATAGCACGCCTGAAGGCAGTTGCACATCTGAGGTCACCAGCTAAGCTCATGGGAAATTCTTCCACTGCTGGCGAAAAAGCAATCATTATTTGTTTGATTAAACTTGTTGTTCAGAATTAGCAATCGTGTTTTGGGCTGTATATGTTAATTTTCACCTGATCTATAGGACTAGCTGTGATGACAGTCCTGCCTGCCTCCATTGTTTGCATGTTTTTATCCAAACTCCTTCCTTTTTCAGCGGAGATTAACAACATCTATGTATATTTGTGCAGCACCTCTAATGCCAAGAAACATGCTGAGGCACTTTACTGAGGATGAGAGAAATGGATGCCTAGACAAAGAGGAAAAGATTAGGAGTGAGGACAGGCTGAGTGAGAAAAGAGAGTATTAAGTAATATTTCATATGAGGAATGGAAGAAAAAATAATAATCTTTATTGTCACAAGTAGGCTTACATTAACACTGCAATGAATTTACTGTGAAAATCCCTTAGTCGCCACATTTCAGCACCTGTTCGGGTACATGGAGGGAGAATTCAGAATTCTCAGCTGTTACGGGAATTGAACCCGCGCTGCTGGCCTTGTTCTGGATCACAAACCAGCTGTCTAGCCCACTGAGCTAAAGAGAGGAGGAAACAGTTAGGGTGAGAATGCCAGAGAGTAGAGCTTGGCGGGTTGAAGGTACAGTTCCCAGGGTGGGGGGGGGGAGGAGGAGGAGGAGGAGGAGGAGGGGGGGGGGGGGGGGGGGGGCGGCGGCGGCGGCTGCGATGCATAGGGAGTTGGTGGTACAGAGCATGCAGGTACATAAGTTGTAGGGCTGGAGGTGAGCCATGGGGATGGATGAGGCTATGGAGGGACACAAGGATGAGAAATTTAAATTATGCACTATAGCAGGACGGGTACGGTGATGAGATTAGCTACAGGCAGGAGATTGTCGCGTCAGTAATTGGAGTGAGTGAGCCTGGAGGTGACAATGGTATGAACGAGGATTTCATCAGCATATGAGATGACTAATGGGATACGGTTCCAAAGGTTTACGTGAAATTCTTAACATCACCTTATCACTACTTGAATTACCTCATCTTCTGCCCTGTCTTGGCGATGCTCCACGCTATGAAATTTGAACCTTCACCTAAATGTCTCAGTTACAAAAAGGGAAACATGTAATCATAAAAACAATGAAAATTTATGGTATAAAAAGGTGCCGTTTGGCTCCATCGTGTGTATGCTGGATGAAAACAGGCTGTCCAGTCAAAAGCCACTTTCCAGATCGTGGGCCGTAGTCTTGTAGGCTATGGTGTCTGAAGTACACATCCAAATATTTTTTTAGATGCAATGAGGATTTATGTCTCTACCAACCTTTGATGCCATGAGTTCCACACCCCCATTATACACTGGGTAAAAATATTTCTCCTCAGCTCCCCTCTAAACCTTCTACCAATACTTTAAATCTATGAGCCATGGTTACTGACCTCTTTGATGAAGGAAACAGACCCTTCTTGTCTGCTCTATGTAGGTGCAGTACATCACAATTAAATCTCCCCTCAGCCTTATGTGCTCCAAAGAAAATGACACCAGCCTCTCCAAATCTGTCACAGTTAAAAGTTGCCATTCCTGGCAGTATCCTGGTAAATCTCCTGCGTAACGTTTCTAGTAGACCCACAGCCTTCATGTAACGCAGTAACCAGAACAGTACACAGTACTCTAGTTGTAGTCAAACAAGTGTTTTATGTAGTTCCAGTGTAACCTCCCTGTTCCTATACTGTATGTCACATCCAGAAAAGGAAAATATTCCATATACCTTCTTAACCATCTCATCCATCTATCCTCCTATCTTCAGGGAACTGTCGGCATGCACTCCAAGCTTCTTCTACTCCTCTACATTTCTCAGTATCTTACCATTTATTGTCTGTTTCTTTATGATGTTTGCCCTCCCGAAATGCAATATCTCACAATCCTCGGCATTCAAATCCTTTTGCCATGCTTCTGCCCACCTGATCAATCCACTGATGTAATTCTGCAGAATACAGCTTTCTTCCTCATTATCAACCACAGCGCCAATGATTGTATAATTTGCAAACTTCTTAATCGTGTCCCCTAGATTTAAGACAAAATTATGATAATGACTACTAAGCCAGGAGCAACCCCACCCAGAGCAGTCTCGCAGTAACAAAAGCACCTGTCAATCAATAGCCTTTGCTTCCTGCCACTGAGACAATTTGCGATCCAATTTGCCACTCGTCTCTGGATCCCCTCTATTTCCTTCTACTTTTCTGACCAGCCTGACATGTGTAACCTTGTCAAAAGCCTTGCTAAAATTCAAATAGACTACATAAAAACCATCCCCGATCGTCCTTGTTACTTCCTCAAAAAAGTCAATCAAGTTAATCAGTCACGCTCTTCCCGAAACAAATCCATGCAGATTTTGCTTAATCCACGCCTTTTCGAATGATGAGTTCTATTTTGCCCATTCAGAATTTTTTCCAATAATTTGGCCACCGTTGTGGTTCGGCTGCTGGCCTATAATTACTCTGTATATTCCCCACCCCGCCTTTTTCAACAAAGAAACATTGTTAGCAGTCCTCCAGCACCCCACCTATATCCAGAGAGCATTGGAAAATGATGGTCAGAGCCTCCACTATTTCTTCCCTTCTTTCTCTTGGCACTTTGGGATTTTTAAAATTTCATTTAAGGGGTGTGGGTGTCGCTGGTAAGGCCAGCATTTATTGTCCATCTCTAATTGCCCTCAAGAAGTTGGGGTGAGCTGCTTTTCTTCAACCACTGCAGTTTCTGTGGTATGGGGTACATCCACAGTGCTGTTCGGAAGGGAATTCCAGGCTTTTGACCAAGCGACAGTGAAGGAACGTCGATATATTTCCAAATCCGGATGGTGTGTGACTTGGAGGGGAACTTCCAGATGGTGATGTTCCCACTACTTCTAGATGGTAGTGATTGTGTGTTTAGTGTTGCCTAAGGAAATTTAGTGAGTTCCTACAGTGCATCTTGTAGATGGTACACACTGCTGCCATTGTTCATCAGTGTGGGAGGCGTGAATGTCTGTGGAACGGTGCCAGGATATATGGCGACACGGTGACACTGTGGTCAGCACTGCTGTCTCACAGTGCCATGGACCAAAGTTTGATTCTGGCCCCGGGTGACTGTCTGTGTAGAGTTTGCACTTATTCTCCGTGTCTGCGTTGGTTTCCTCCGAGTGCTCCGGTTTCTTCCCACAGTCCAAAGATATGAAGATTAGGTAGATTGGCCACAATAAATTGCCCCTTAGTGTCCAAAGATTAGGTGGAGTTACAGGGATAGGGCAGGATTTTGAGCCTAGGTAGGTGCTTTTTTCAGAGGGTCGATGCAGACTCGATGGGCCGAATGGCCTCCTTTTGCACTGTACGAACTCTATGATTCTATCATCTAGGCTTGATGGTTGATCCAATTTCAATTATGCTAATATTTTCTCCCTATGATTTTACCATTTAATATTTTTCATGCCTCCTTAAATGCCAACATGCATCCAGTGCTCCACGATTGACTACTGCTAATTTTTATTTTATCATACTGAATAATATCAAAATATTATATTGATAATACTGAAACTTTGCAGTCAACCATCTTTATGATTTATAGGTGACTGGTGGATGAATTCATGTTTTTCAAAGTTTAAATGTACGCCAATGGAAATTAATATATACATTTCCACTATAAGTAAAGTAGCCATAGTCCCAGGTGACCATCGGCTGCTTTCCCCTTTTGAGGGGGAAAGCTGACTGGTGATGGTTTAACCTGATCACCACACCTCAGGCGAGGTTGAGAAGGCAGGGCCTTCATGAATAACAAATCAGCTGTCCAGCCCAGTAAGCTAAAACGGCCCCCTGTACACTGGCACACTGTGCCTAAATCTCAAAGAGGCAACTGATAAATAAATGAATATTCCTTCCTAAAGGCATGGCCAATTGCCTAAACATGTGCAAATTTTTACGGTGCACATTATGCATGAGGTGGAGCTATTGTGATATAGACATAGATATAAACATGGAACATACAGTGCAGAAGGAGGCCGTTCGGCCCATCAAATGTGCACCGGCCCACTTAATCTCTTACTTCCACCCTATCCCCGTAACCCAATAATCCCTCCTAACCTTTTTGGACACGAAGGGCAATTTAGCATGGTCAACCCACCTAACAGGCACATCTTTGGACTGTGGGAGAAAACCGGAGCACCCAGAGGAAACCCACGCAGACACGTATATATATATTATAAATACATCATGTAATTTTGATTATATTTTTTTGTGCTTCAAATTCCAATTTGTGAGTCAAAATATCTATTTCATCTGCCTAATGTCACAGAACATTTAAAAAAGGGGTTTACATTTTGGTTATTTCTAAAGGGCAGATAATTTACAAATTACAAACAATTTCTGATGCGATTAAACTTGGCTGAATATCACCTGGCGAGTCCAAAATGGCACATGCGGTAAAATATAACAAACACTGACTCATGTTTGATGATGTAGCTGTTTAGCATCATCCAGGGACTGCAAATGTAGCTCATTTGCTGTTCCAATTAAAAAGCTTCAAGCGGGAAAGCCATTTCCATAGTCTCACAAGACAGTCACCCCTCAGATACCAGAGGGGGCGGAAGATTTATTCACATCATGCTAATTCAGATGTCCCTCCATTGATATCATTGAGAAATCCCGAGCAGCCTGTACTGTTGCCTGCCTCAGAGGAATCCATGTAGACTGCGAGTGAACACTACATAAAGAAGTTTTCCCCCCTCATAATTTTCCACTCTCAGCGATGTCGATAGAACGAAACAGAGTGGAAGATGGTACCTTCATAAACTGTTCAAAAGTATCCAGAAGCAGGTTAATGAAAGAAGAACTGTGAAATCTATTGATATCTTTCTAGTGTGGAATGCCCCAACCTGCTCAATCGAAGAGCTTAACTGTTAAATAGGTGTAACTCAAAATCAGAGGCTAGGACAATGACAATAACAGCGCAGGGTCAATTCCCATACCGACTCAATGCCTTCTCAACCTTGCCCCTCGCCTGAGGTGTGGTGACCCTCAGGTTAAATCACCACCAGTCAGAATCTCTCTCAAAAGGGGTGACATGCCTTTGGTCCTTGGGTACTATGGTGACTTTCATTTCAATGTTAAGTTCATCTCTATTGGTTGCAGAGGTGTAAGTAGCATCAGTGTTCCAGGAAATTATTAGTCAATATTAGGCTTAACACGTGCTAGAGTCAGTTCACCAGTTTCTTCTCAATGTACAAACTGGCAATTAATCTGCATTAAACTAATCAGGTACAGTGAAGTGAGTGCAGCGTGGCTAATGGTTTATTGAAATGTTCCTACTTGCACACTGAACCTTTCATCAGCTGGTTTTAATTACATAGACACCTTCAAGATGGCTCTATGTTCTTCTTTGGGTCAATTCACCTCTGAATTATTTTCTTTTATACATGAGGGATAATTTTATTTAGATATTGTTTTTTTGAATGTTCCTAAATTATTGAGAAATAAATGGAAAGAGAGAGAGAAGAAAATGAGTCCAAACGAAAATCAAGATTAATGTGGCTGGGATGTAATTTGTTCAATTCTAAATTCAAGGCCATATTTGATTTTTTTTCAAGTGAGCTGAAGTCCACCTTCAGATATTAGCTATTTCAGTACATTGTAGCACAGCTAAACCTCTTTATTTACAGCCGGGAGGTGGCATTTCATGTCACAGCACAAATAATTATGAATAATTTTTATTGCCGCGCTAATGCATCACGGCACCAAAATTCTGTCAAAGTGGAAACGGGGTCAATTTCTTTGTTGTGCATTGCACTATACAGGAAAACTAAATACCAAATATCCTATGTGCTTTCTGCACACAACATTACTGAAGATTCAAATCACTGAGGGGTATGGGCTGAAGGTCATCACCAAAAGATGCATTGCAACGGGCAGGATGGGATACCAGGTAATGACAGTTCGGTTAATCTAACAACACTAGCAAGCAAACGTCTGATCCCTGGTTTTAACTCAGCAGGAATGGGACAGGTTTGATCGAATGTCCTTCTCACACCTATTACTGATTTTACCCTCCATTGAACTCCAAGGCAACACAAAGCTAGTTCACAAATCTGATCTGGGCTGAACGTTAGCTAACTTTTTTTCCCCTACTCACGTCAGATAGATTATTCAATTCCTCTGCATAACATACAAGCACTTTTGAAACAGAAAAATGCAGTGACCAGCCAGAGGAAAATCTGGGCTAAAACATCCATATATTGTGTATGTAAATCATGGCACCGTGGCTAGCTCTGCTGCACAGAAGGGCAGGAAAAAGACTGGCAGGGCTATAGTCATAGGGGTTTCAATCGTAAGGGGAGTAGATAGGTGTTTCTGTGGTCGAAAACAAGCCTCCATAATGGTATGTTGCCTCCCGGGTGCACGGGTCAGGGATGTCTCAGATCGGCTGCAGGACATACTGAAGGGGGAGGGTGAACAGCCAGTTGTCATGGTGCATATAGGCACCAACGATATAGGTAAAAAACGGGATGAGGTCCAACAATCAGAATTTAGGGAGTTAGGAGATAAGTTAAAAAGTTGGACCTCAAAGATAGTAATCTCAGGATTGCTACCAATGCCACGAGACAGTCTGAGTAGAAATTCAAGAACAGTCAGAATGAATACGTGGCTTGAGAGATGGTGCAGGAGGGAGGGGTTCAGATTTTGGGGACATTGGAACCGGTCCTGGGGGCGGTGGGAACATTACAAATCGGATGGTCTACACCTGGGCAGGACTGGAACCAATGTCCTAGGGGGTGCTTTTGCTAACACTGTTGGGGAGGTTTTAAACTAATGTGGCAGGGGGATGGGAACTGTCATGATATTCAGGTAAACATCATGGTGCAAACATACATACATACTGATGGACAGATCAACGGACCAATCAATACACACACAACACCACAGCCAATCACAGGCAAGAGCATATACACTATAAAACAGGGAACATGACACTTCCCGTGAATTCCAGCAGGAGACAGCTCAGGGCACAGAGCTCACAGCAAGCCACTCAGACATCCACCCTGTGCTGAGTGCCACTCCAAGATAGTGTTAGGGATAGGTCCACAGATTCAAGGGTAATGAACGAACCACAGTAACCAGTTTACCATTGTAAATATTGTTAGTAATAAAACTGAGTTGTACCATCCACAACCGTGTTGGTTCGTCTGTGTAGCAGAGCACCCAACACGACAGGAACCACATTAGGAAGTTAGAGGTCAGTAATGAGGCAGCAACTAAAGCCAGTAAGGTACTAGATAATAAACTCAATGTGACTAAGGGGAAGAATAGACAGGGAAGAGATGATGAACGCAAAGGGACAGGTGGTCTGAGGTGCATTTGTTTCAATGCGAGAAGTGTAGCAGGTAAGGCAGATGAACTTAGGGCTTGGATTAGTACCTGGAATATGATGTTATTGGTATTACTGAGACTTGATTGAGGGAAGGACAAGACTGGCAACTAAATATCGCAGGGTATAGATGCTTTAGGAGGGATAGAGAGGGAGGTAAAAGGGGTGGAGTTGGATTACTGGTCAGTGATGATATCACAGCTGTGATTAAGGAGGGCACGATGGTGGATTTGAGCACTGAGGCAATATGGGTAGAGCTAAGAAATAGGAAGGGAGCAGTAACATTGTTGGGACTTTACTACAGGCTTCCCAAAAGCGAGCGTGAAGTAGAGGTACAAATATGTAGACAGATTATAGAAAAATGGAGGAGCAATAGGGTGGTCATGATGGGAGATTTTAACTTCCCCAACATTGAATGGGACTCATGTAGTATTGGAGACATAGATGGAGCAGAATTTGTAAGGAGCATCCAGGAGAGTTTTTTAGAGCAGTATGTAAATAGTCCAACTCGGGAAGGGGCCACACTGGACCTGGTATTGGAGAATGATCCCGGCCAGGTGGTTGAAGTTTCAGTCGGTGATTACTTTGTGATCACAATTCCGTAAATTTTAGAATACTCATGGACAAAGACAAGAGTAGTCCTAAAGGAAGAGTGCTAATTTGGGGAAAGGCCAAGTATAACAAAATTCGGCAGGAGCTAAGGAATGTGGATTGGGAGCAGCTGTTTAAGGGTAAATCCACATTTGAAATGTGGGAGTCTTTCAAGGAAAGGTTGATTAGAGCGCAGGACAGACATGTCCCTGTGAAAATGAGGGACAGAAATGGCAAGATTAGGGAACCATGGATGATGTGTGGAATTGTGAGATTAGCTAAAATGAAAAAGGAAGCATACATAAGATCTAGGCGACTTAAAAGTGATGAAGCTTTGGAGGGATATCGGGTAAGTAGGACAAATCTCAAACGCGCAATAAAGAGGGCTAAAAGGGGTCATGAAATATCTTTGGCTAACAAGGTTAAGGAAAATCCCAAAGCCTTTTATTCGTATATAAGGAGCAAGAGGGTAACTAGAGAAAGGATTGGCCCACTCAAAGACAAAAGAGGGAATTTATGCGTGGAGTCAGAGGAATTGGGTGAGATTCTTAATGAGTACTTTGCATCGGTATTCACCAAGGAGAGGGACATGACAGATGTTGAGGCTAGGGATTGATGTTTAAATACTCGAGGTCAAGTCGGCATAAGGAAGGGGGAAGTTTTGGGTATTCTAAAAGGCATTAAGGTGGACACGACCCCAGGTCCGGATGGGATCTATCCCAGTTTACTGAGGGAAGCGAGGGACAAAATAGGTGGGGCCTTAACAGATATCTTTGCAGCATCCTTGAGCACGGGTGAGTTCCCGGAGGACTGGAGAATTGCTAATGTTGTCCCTTTGTTTAAGAAGGGTAGCAGGGATAATCCAGGGAATTATAGACCTGTGAGCTTGACGTCAGTGGTAGGCAAACTGTTGGAGAAGATACTGAGGGATAGGATCTATTCACATTTGGAAGAAAATAGACTTATCAGTGATAGGCAGCATGGTTTTGTGCAGGGAAGGTCATGTTTTACAAACCTAATAGAATTCTTTGAGGAAGTGACAAAGTTAATTGATGAGGGTAGGGCTGTAGATGTCATATACATGGACTTCAGTAAGGCATTTGATAAAGTTTCCCATGGCAGGTTGATGGAAAAAGTGAAGTCGTATGGGGTTCAGGGTGTACTAGCTAGATGGATAAAGAATTGGCTGGGTAACAGGAGACAGAGAGTAGTGGTGGAAGGGAGTGTCTCAAAATGGAGAAAGGTGACTAGTGGTGTTCCACAGGGATCCGTGCTCGGACCACTGTTGTTTGTGATATACATAAATGATCTGGACGAAGGTATAGGTGGTCTGATTAGCAAGTTTGCAGATGATACTAAAATTGGTGGAGTTGCAGATAGCGAGGAGGACTGTCAGAGAATACAGCAAAATATAGATAGATTGGAGAGTTGGGCAGAGAAATGGCAGATGGAGTTCAATCCAGGCAAATGCGAGGTGATGCATTTTGGAAGATCTAATTCAAGAGCGGACTATACGGTCAATGGAAGAGTCCTGGGGAAAATTGATGTACAGAGAGATCTGGGAGTTCAGGTCCATTGTACCCTGAAGGTGGCAACGCAGGTCATTAGAGTGGTCAAGAAGGCATACAGCATGCTTGCCTTCATCAGACGGGGTATTGAGTACAAGAGTCGGCAGGTCATGTTACAGTTGTATAGGGCTTTGGTTAGGCCACATTTGGAATACTGCCTGCAGTTCTGGTCGCCACATTACCAGAAGGATGTGGATGCTTTGGAGAGGGTGCGGAGGAGGTTCATCAGGATGTTGCCTGGTATGGAGGGTGCTAGCTATGAAAAAAGGTTGAGTAGATGAGGATCGTTTTTGTTGGAAAGACGGAGGTTGAGGGGGGACCTGATTGAGGTCTACAAAATTATGAGAGGTATGGACAGTATGGATAGCAACAAGCTGTTTCCAAGATTGGGGGTGTCAATTACAAGGGGTCACGATTTGAAGGTGAGAGGGGGAAAGTTTAAGGGAGATGTGCGTGGAAAGTTTTTTACGCAGAGGGTGGTGGGTGCCTGGAATGCTTTGCCAGCGGAGGTGGTCGAGGCAGGCACGATAGCATCATTTAAGGTGCATCTAGACAGATATATGAATGGGCGGGGAACAGAGGGAAGTAGATCCTTGGAAAATAGAAGACAGGTTTAGATAAAGGATCTGGATCGGCGAAGGCTGGGAGGGCCGAAGGGCCAGTTCCTGTGCTGTAATTTTCTTTGTTTGCTTTCATGGAGTTGGGAAGAATCAGCGGGAGATGTAAAAATGACCCGATTCCAGGATTCCTGCTCCCATTCGCGGGGTTTCTGATTTTCACCAGTGCGGGTTCAGGGTGCAAGTTTGTGTGTGTTACGAGCATGCATACGGCATTCCCGATCTGGCCGGCTCCATTGTTGGGGCACGCCCTAGTCTTCCACAATGTTCATGGAGTTGGGCCAGTACTTCACAGTACCTCAGAGGTGTTATGAACCATAGTCTGGATGAAGGTAAGTTCAGAAGGTTCTCCTCATTCCTCCTTACCATGCCAAGGTATGCCCCATTGAACCTCTCCACATCATCATGGCACCTTATACCATCTATGCCGAACAATAGCCCTCCACCTGCCCCAATGGCTCCCGCAAAACGTCCATCTCAATATATGCCCCTCCAACCATTAGCCCCTCCTAACCCCCATGCCAATCTATGAGCCACCACTCACCCTTACATGGTCCTGCATACTGAGGCTTGGCCGGATGCCCAGCCTTCCTTTAGATTGCAAAAACAGCTGCATCCTCAGAGTAAACACAGGAGGTGGGATTTTCTGTGCAACCGTCGCTTGTTTTGCTGTGGTGGAGACGGCCTGCCACTGGCCAGTGGTGGGATCTTCTGGTGCCATCATTGTCAATGGGGTTTCCCATTGAATGCACCCATTGCTGCAGCGGGGGGGGGGGGGGGTGCTTCGGCGGGATCAGGAGATCCTGCTGGTGGGAATGGCTGGAAAACTCTGGTCAAGATAAGGATGTTTCAAGTGCTTGAAATTCTCCTTGATAGATTAAAGGACCTGGATGATTGATACTTTTATTGGGTTGAAATGAAATGAGTTTTTTTAAGAAAGTGGAAAGTTATGAATGATTGACTTTTTTTCCCGAAAAAGATTTTTTAAAACACATTCTATGGTCACTTGGGAAGCTCTTGTGGCATTAGTGTCCCTATCGCTGGGCCAGAAGATCCAGGTTCAAGCACCACTTCAGGACTTGATATCCATGGAAGCTGCATTCATAACATGGCCAAAATGGTTGATTATCAGCCTGTAAATCTTCCCAATACACTCATTTTCAGGTGGTAAAAGTGGAGAATTTCCTGGTCAGCCAGACTGCAGAAAGCAATGGCAAATCACAACCGTATTTTACCAAGCATAATCATCCACCAATCAAATGTAAGTCTGTGGTCGCCAACACCCTCTGAGGGCATGGTATCTGAAGGTGGTGTATTGCCACTCTAGGGTTCAGTAGTTCTATCTGGAGTGTATAATGGGTGAATTGGCATGGAAGTGCCAAAGTTGGCAAGGAGGATATGAGGGGCTATGGGAATTAATGGAGAGGTACATTTGGGAGATAAGGGAGTATGAAAAGTGATGGCCAGAGGACGTTATTGGTTTTATTACAACTGAGATGAGGGTCCAGAGCACCAAGGCAAACCCTTTAAACAACCCCCTCTGCACGAAGCAGCCCCTGTGACAGCCTCCGAACACTTTCCAGGGGCAGCGGGTCTGACTCCTATAAGCAGCCATCCCCATTGCCCCTGGATCGAAAATCCCGTAGTAGGTGGCACTTTCTCTTGAAGCAGCTGCGCGAAGCTGGGAAATTTCCCAACTCCCGCTACCCAGACCTATCTCAAAGATGAAAATCCAGCCATTTGCTGCACATCTACCCTGCTCACACTCTATCAGGTCTTCTCTAAACCTTGAGCAAAATACTGCAGATGCTAGAAATCTAAAAACGATTTTAAAAAAATACTCAGTGTGATTAATGTAAGAAATTATTATATTTTATATTTTATCTTTTTTGCAGCAATGTGATTAAAAACCTGGGTTAAGATACATGCAGATAGTGTGACTGCTAGTTGTATGTGTATAGGGAGTACAGTAGGGGGCTAAGTATTGAGGACTAATATGGAGGAGGTGTTGTTGTTTATATTTGCTGATTGTGGTCTGGGAGCCAGGAAGTCGGGAATCCTGTTGCAGAGGGAGCAGCAAGTCCTAGGTTTTGGAGTTTTGAGATGAGCTTGAGTGGGATTATGGTGTTGAAGGCAGAGATGTAATTAATGAATGGGAGTCTGCCGTAGGAGTCATTGTTGTCAAGGTGCTCGAGGGATGAAAGTAGGACCAGGGAGATGGTGTCTGCTGTGCATCGGTTGTGACAATATGTGAACTGCAGTGGATCAATGTATTCTGGGAATATGGAGTTGATGTGTCTCATGACAAACCTCTCGAAGCACTTCATAATAATAGATGTCAAGGCGCCCGAACAGTAGTCATTGAGGCACGTTGCCTGGTTCTTCTTTGGCACAAGTATGATGGTGGTCCGCTTTGCAGGTACCAGGGGCGCGATTCTCCGCTCCCGCGCCAAATTTTCCCGCGACGCTGGTCCGACACCCTCCCGCGATTCATCCAAGCGGCGAGAACGGCCCCGTCAAGTTCCGCGCGGCGCAGGCTGGAGAATCGCCCGAGACACTCAAAATGGCGATTCTCCGGCACCCCTGCTATTCTCAGGCCCGGATGGGCAGAGCGGCCTGCCCAAAACGGCGGGTTCGCCCCGGCACCGTCCACACCTGGTCGCTGCCGGCGGGAACAGCGCGGGCACACTGGGGGGGGGGGCGGCCTGCGGGGGGGGTGAGGGGGGATCCTGCACCGGGGGGGGGACCTCAAATGGGGTCTGGCCCGCGATCGGTGCCCACTGATCGTCGGGCCATCCTCTCTGAAGGAGGACCTCCTTTACTCGCCAACACTAAGGGTATTCAAATGGTCATTTGATAGACATATTGACGATAAGGGAATAGTGTAAATGGGCTTTAGAGTGGTTTCACAGGTCGGCGCAACATCGAGGGCCGAAGGGCCTGTACTGCGCTGTAATGTTCTATGTTCTTCCGCAGCCCCGGAAGATCCGTCAGACAACTTCTTGCGGGGCGGACTCGGAGAGGATGGCAACCACGCATTCGCGGGTGACGCCAGTTATGCGGCGCCGGCCGCGTGATGTATGCGCCGCCGCCTTTACGCGGCGCCATGGCCTGGCGCGCGTAACTGACGTGGCGCCGCTCCTAGCCCATTATCGGGCCCTGAATCGGTCGGGATAGGGGCCGTTTTGTGCCGTCGTGAACCTCGACGGCGCGAACACTCTGCCTCCATTTCGGAGAATCCCGCCCCAGACCTCCACTCACCAAACGCCATAGAAGTAGCGACCAGCGTCTGAACCCTATCGGCCGTACTACCCCAAGAAAGGCACAAACGTTTAGGACCCGTAGCCTATGCCTCACGAGTTTTGGACCCCGTGGAGCAAGGATTTTCAGCCTGGGAGAGGCACTTGCTTGCAGTTTTTTGGGCTGTTCAGTACTTCGCATACATCACAGGCCTCAACCCCATAACGATTTTAAACGAGCACACCCCAACCCAACTACTGCTAGATGGTAGGTTAAAGGATGGTTCAGTGAGCCAGATGAGAGCAGCGCGCTGGACCCTACTCTTACAAGGAAGGGACATCACAGTAAAGAGGACAAAGACACACATTTTTAGCAGATAATTTGCAGCATGCAGGAACCCCACATGAGTGTGAAATCATCGCAGCCAGGCACAACACAGGACCCTTTATTCCTAAATCGCTACCCACAAAAGCAAGCATCAGACCGCAGAGAACCCAGCCCACAGATAAATCTTTAAAAATTTACGTAGATGGCTCCTCCACCATTGATAATGGAAAAAGTATTACAGGATGTGGCATATATGTGGAGGACGCGCAGGGACGCGCATTAGAGGAGATATCACTGAAATTACCAGGACATTTAGGATCACAGGCAGCCGAGTTAGCAGCCATCGCATACATAGTGCAGCACCCAGATTTTTTCCCGACCCTCGCAGGTATATATTCGGACAGTTTATATGTCTGCAACAGTTTGATGGAATTCCTGCCCCTGTGGGAATCTAGAGGATTCACCCCTACCCTCAGCGTCATTACTGAAGCACATTTTGGAAACAGCTAGACTGCAAAATTGGCATAATAAAGGTTAGAAGCCACCATCGTTCATCCCCACCCGGTAACGTAAAAGCAGATGCCCTAGCAAAAGCAGGATCACGACAAGGTCACTTTTGGCAACCCCCTGAGAGTGCCCCAGTACACTCAGTCCAGGTCTCACAGATATCCAAGATTTAGCATAGACCCAAATGGCAGACGACACTCTTCAACAAATTTTTTACAGTAACTTCCCAGCCCCCTACGACAAATATTCAAGGACACGCTGACGGTACAGGACGGAATTGTACTAAAGAATGGAATTTATGTGTCCCCACCCAGGAACCAGATTATTTGTCAATTTCATGATGGACACGGACATCAGGGGATAGAAACCACCATTGCCCACTTAAGACCTTTGTGCTGGTGTGCCGATTTAAAAGTAGACGTCACCCATTACATTGAATATTGTTTAATTTGTGCTCAGAACAACCCAGACAGATACGCCAGGAAAGGTCAGTTAAGACACATCTGCCCTATGTCCCATGGACGAACTTACAGCTAGATGATATTGGTCCCCTCCCCCCCCTGCAGAAATGGTTTTAAATATGTGTTGGTGGTGATCGACACCTTCACAAAATGGGTGGAAGCATTTCCCTCCAGGACAAACACGGCTAAGGAAACAGCCAAGATTTTAAACAGCAAATATTTACACGCTGGGGACTCCCCCGCAGCATTGAATCGTACCAAGGTTCTCATTTTACAGGAATAGTGATGCAGAACGTTTTGACAATTTTGGAGATAAAACAAAAATTCCATATTGCCTATCACCCACAAGCCAGCGGCATTGTGGAACGTATGAACAGAACCCTAAAAGCGACTAGCAGGAAAATGGTGCAACAGCACAGCACTACATGGGACACAGTTCCCCCTTTGGACTTATGTTTATTAGGAGCACGGTATCAAGTTCCACAGGTTTCACCGCCCACACCCTTATGACCGGACGACCCATGAAAGGAACTGAATATTTATTAGGACTTGATTTGGCCAGCCCCACAGTCACCGCCCTCACCCACGAAAAAGCAGTCCAACAGGTAATGGAAAATGTTAATGCAGCTGTCCAACTAGGTGCTAGGAAAAAGCAGAGTAAGGCCTGCTTTGATAAAACAGTACACCCAATAGAGTATACAGTCGGTCAGCAGGTGATGATTTCCCTATATAACCCCAATTCATTCCTCTCCCCTAAATTTGAAGGACCATACTCAATCTCAGATAAAGTAAGCCCCTCGGTATATAAAATAACTTGTCCAAATGGAAAGTCATGATGGTTTCATATCAACCAATTTAAGGTTTATGGAACCCAGTGCAGCCACCACACCACGTCTCCCTGGCAATAGCAGATGATTATGCCCCGCCCACTGACAACCTAGCCTGACCCTCCCCCAGCCAGGACAGTACGTCCACAGACCTGACCTTGTCCCCGCCCCCAGGAACGACTTTCCACCTTAAACTTGATCCGGACAATAGCGACAGCGCTCCAGACCTGTTTGAAATTAATGACCAATGGCACAACCACCCAGGCCCCAGTCGCTCCAGGCCCAGGAACCCTGACCAAGATATGTTTGGCCTCTCATACCCCCTTTCATTGCCACAACCAGAGCCACCGCCCGATGATAGAAATTTGCCCTTTGCAGCTACCGCCCCACATGACAAGAGACAATGGCACCGCAATAACTCTTATCGGTTGACAAGGAATGATGATTTGGAACCCCCGACGGCCCATGCGGCCACGGCACGAAAACGCCAGACACGAGTTTGGCAACCGGGAGATGGAGATGACTCAGAGTCTGACTCCCGTTATGGTAACCACTTTTCCACCCTTTCTGAAATGGAACCCTGAGGTGTCCAGATGATGAGGAAAAGGAACCAATTGAGATTTACGGTGTCCTATTTTCTGATGGAGCCTGCCCGCCTTCATTTTCTTGAATTTCTTGATACAGTTTCATCTTTCGGTCTCAGATGTTTTACTTAATGTCGCCCTTCCGCTAAATTTCTTGATGCAGTCATGATTACTTGTCTGCACATTCTCGGAGTCCATATGTTACAAACTCATTCCGCTCGTGTAAGGTCACCCAGGCAGTGGAGTAACGGCACTAATCCCCACCCTGCCTGAGGACCCCCTATGTATTCGGTCAACCAAGCTCGGATAGTGGAGCAACGGCACTGATCACCGCCCTACCTGGGGATCCCACCCATTCTTGCCCTGCCGCGACTCATACGCACCCCATGTTCCCATCACTGATTTGGAAATGTTTTTTTAGAAACTCTTTACTGTCTCTGGCAGGTCTTTGTTTCCCCTGATCTGTTCTTTTTTTTTGCGTGTGGTTTAAAGAATGCTCTTTGCCACAGTCTCTGCACTCAACTTTGGTTTCCGGCGTCCCTTCGGTCGCTAACCCCAACTACTATTTACACGTTCAACACACTTGGTTGAAACAAAATTTGCTGCTATTACACAACGCATCGACCACAAGCTGCACTTTTCCAGAATGTTCTTTTCGGATGTCTGTCTCCAAAATGGTTGGTTTAAAAAAGGAAATGAGGGAATCACACATGGTGACAATTCTAATGGGAAATTGATATTAAGGAGAAACAGACAAACAAACGAGATGTTAAACAAACGTAATAACAGATATTATGCTTGCAACCTCAGGAATATACGAGGATACAAAGAACAAAAGACACGAGGAAGACAGAACTGATGACCTCCATCATGATCATCGTTGGATCACTACAGTTGCGCACGTCGACGGCCCCTGTAACTCACACCACACTGACCCCAAACACAAGCATACAATATGAGACCCCTAGCTCGGACACCACACCTCACATTGAAATAAACATTGATACCTCCACATGGTGCGATAACATCGTAAAATGGTATTCCCTCTCATACACGGTAGAAGCCCTATTAGTTATTGCAATACTCTGCAGCGTCGTTCAGACACTGAGACTTCGAAAATGGCGAGGGAGAGCCTCCCGCTCCCCGATATGTACACTCCGAGCCCCCTTTGTTGGACTTCAAAAGACCCCACACTCTTTTTGAACTCTTTCTGATGAATAAAGTTTGTGTTTTCGGTAAATGTAATAAGTTAAGTAGGAATGTGATGCTGTTATCATTTAAAATTTTTGTACTGTAAAATAAGTTCTTTTTGGTTATTAGCTAGCAG
Source organism: Scyliorhinus torazame (assembly GCF_047496885.1). Taxonomy (NCBI): domain Eukaryota; kingdom Metazoa; phylum Chordata; class Chondrichthyes; order Carcharhiniformes; family Scyliorhinidae; genus Scyliorhinus; species Scyliorhinus torazame. The sequence goes on from NC_092707.1 coordinate 63,234,416, forward strand.
CACAAGTGTAGTTTAGGTAAGGACAGTTAGAGGTTCCCCTTTGTGTAAATATGTTAAATGTGTAATGAGTAAATGTTTGATCGTGCCCCTTTAGAATTTATGAATGTGTGATGGATTAAAAACTTAGGTAAATGCTCCAATACATAGGACAGAGTAGTATAGAACCTGTCCTTGAACAAGGGTACCCGGCACCCCAAAGAATAGATGAAGGATCAGTATTGTGATCCACCACACTTCGCGTTTAGGATCAAGAGGACGGACTGTAGCCATCTGGGATGGCCACTTACAAAGTAAACATGGATACTTACAAAGACTCAAGGGAAATATGGCCAATACAGGATTCAGGCAAACTCAGAGCCTGAATGTATATTTGCTGACAGAGTACCAGACAGTATCGAAACCCCTAGCTGATTTGCATTCTAATGACCCATTTCCCCAGGACAAAGGACTGGTACTCAGGTATCAGATACAATTCCAGACACATTGGGCTTCCTGGGTGAAGGGAGTGGAGCCAAACAGCCAAGGTCAATGACCGCTCAGTACACGCCCAGCCATCAAGGCACCCGCCCCTTTATTGGCTCAAATCGAAGGCAGTGATCGAAGCCTGCCGAATTATTGGGTCTAAAGCGAAGGACTGCCCAAAAGAGCACGAAACCACAAAGGATAAAGAGAGACACCGCCATGTGTTCAATCTCTTTTGGCCCTGGCACACCGGCACTCTTCGGCCCGGAATATACCTGAAGCCAACTGCAGCACCATGACTAGAAGCAAGTTCAAGATCAACAATCGCTACCAGGCGGATGAGCCCAGCAGAACTGAAGTTACTTCTCCAGACTCAGCCACTCCAGATCCGAACAAAGGCCTTGTTCCTCTGCCAAAGCCGGGTGCCTGAAGTTAAGTACAGGTTGTTGCAGTGTTAGGTGTAGTTTAGCTTGTATTGTTTTTATGTTGCATGTGAGAGTTAATCTTGTGTGTAAATAAACCATTATTGAACTTGAAATAACTGACTGGTTGTTGGGTCTTTGACCAATATCCGGTCAAACCTTGTGGTGGTATCATCTGATACCTGGCGACTCTGAAAAGCAATATTACTCAATATTAAGAAGGGCAACGTTATTGGCATCTCCAGTGCAGAATTGGCAACAGTTATTAGTGACACTAGTGGGATAGCATTCCGCTCATCAAAATCGGCAACACACTAATACACTGCGCACACTGCACACACTAGTACACTGTGCACACTAATACACTTCACACACTAATGCACTGCACACACTAATACACTGCACACACTAATATACTGCACACACTAATACACTGCACACACTAATGCACTGCACACACTAATACACTGCACACACTCTGATCTTTCTCAAAAGCCAATATAGTTCATATCACAAGCTGCACCAGCCATTCCATCTCAGTTCAGAGTTAGGAAACTGTCATTAATAAATATAACAATAACCACCAAAATCATATTAAACACACACACACACACCTGCACAAGCACAAACACACCCACCCACACCCATCCATACAAAAACATATGCACAAAACTTTAAAACAACTTCAGTGAAATCATGCAGAAATATTGAGTGGCAATCTACAGATATTGCCTTACTGTCTCCTGTTGATTAGATTTTGTGGCCTTGGGACCCTGGTGGTTTTATTTTGCACTTCTTACAAATGAGTTAAGTTGGGTTTTACCCTTTTCCACTCAATTCAAACTATTTCGGGTTCTGATGAGTAGCCAAACTCTGCCTCAGGCGAAAGACCTATGCTGCATGCCAGGAGCAGCATTATCGCAGAAGTGCTTTATTCTCTTCGGGCCACAGACAAGGGGCATTTGTGCAGGAATAAAATCTGTCAGTTAGAGATGCCATTCTCTCTTGGACTGTGTTAACGCTCACAAAGTATTGCACAAGCAAATGAAATGAAAGTATTTTCATTGTAACAACAGTATTGTTTATACAACTCCAGATCATCGACAGCCAGGTCTACCCCAGAAGATGACTCAAAATCACAACACACTGACTCCATGGGAATTGCCCAGGAACTTTGAACGTCCGATGGGAAATTCTGCTGCTGCACTCTGAGTTAGAGTCGGGGTATCTGGACGGTTCCGAATGACTTACCCAGATAGTTATCCAGGAAATGTTAGGCAGCAAATCCTCAGCCCCACCCCCTGTCACTCATATGGAAGCCCCAACAGCAAGTTTCCCCACTAACTCCCTGACCCGATCTGGCCTGACGCCAACACTGACTCCCCACCGACCCAACCTAACAACCCCTCCGACCCACCAACACATCATTGACCTGCCACCGTAGCCAGCTCACCCATCTACACACCTGGCACTCTACCCAGCTGCCACCCTACCCACCTGCCACATTACCACCTCAACCACCCATCACCCTGCCAGCCTATCCCACCTACCATCCTACCCACCTGCCATCCTACCTGTGTCACCCACCTGCCACGGTACCCATCTGCCACTCTACCTATAAAAAGAGGCATGGGCTTATCTTCTCCTGATGATCCAGCATTAGGGAGAAGCAATTCTATTTCAGATAAACTCTGCATATCTGGAGAAGCCAGGATCAGAATTTTTGGCCAGAAATGTAGATCTCGGCGGCACGTGGCACAGTGGTTAGCATTGCTGCTTACGGTGCTGGGGACCCGGGTTCGATCCTGCCCGTGTTGAGCTTGCACATTCTCCCCGTGTCTGCGTGGGTTTCAACCCCACAACCCAAAGATGTGTAGGTTCGGTGGATTGGCCATGCTGAATTGCCCCTTAATTGGAAAAAGAATAATTGGGTACTCTAAATTTATATATTAAAAAAAAGAAATGTAGATCTCCAGCATGGCACAGGAAAGTAGGTGCAGAGTGACAATGATTGCCATTCCTTGGACGATTCAGGTTATTAATGTACAAATTGGCTTTTGATTTTCAGCCAAGGAACGATACCCCATGGATTGTGCAACACCACAAGTTGCTGCTCAATTTGTACTGCTCGCTGTTAGCTTCCCGAAAATGGCATTTCACACGTAACCTCCCTTTTATTTTCATGAAATTCGCAAGTGCTCATCAAACTTGCTAAATAACATTAAGTCCAGTAATTAACAGTGTAAGTACCCTTTTAACAACATAATTGGGGATGTAGTTTTCTTGTCCATTGCAAACAATTCAAAGCATGGGAATTCATTCTTTCAGGTTGTGAATCATTTAAGATTTTAAAATTACAAATTTTAATTTCTTTCTTACGTTTCCTTTCTGACTCACTCTCTCTCTCGTAATCCAATCATTTTTTCTCTCTCTTTATTTCTCCTTCTTTGATGGTTTGACTCTTAGTCATCCGCTTTTTCAGACCTTACTCTATTTATTTCTGAAATCTCATTGGTTCAGGCGATATGCTGGGCTGAATACTCGTGTCTCCCGCCAGGCGTGTTTCTCGGCGACGCACCATTCGCTGGCGGTGCGATTCGCTTCTACCACTGTTTGTCAATGGGATTTCCCATTGAAGCCACCCCACGCCGCCGGAGAATCTGTGGGCAGCGGTGCACTGCCGGCAGGGGCAGGAGACTTCCAATCCCTGACTCAATATTCACCAAGTTTCTAGAAGCTATGTTGACCTCGCTGTGCGTTATCAGTTCGCACTTTCAGCAGCTTTGTCAGGAACTTTGTTTAAAAACCTAAATGTACATGAGCAGGTTTGACTGAAATGCCATGAAATATCCCATGCCAGCAAAATCTAGCCCGTGGGTATAATTCTCTCATCCTGGACTAAGCCCCGTGGCCATGGAAGGGGCAAGAGCATTTCCCACAGCGGAAGCCAATGGGAAACCACGCCTTGTGTAATTCATTATGCATACACGGGTTTCACACCATCTTCTGTGACAGGGCAGACTTGATGGCCCACATCCCAACGTTATACCCGGGTACCATATTGAAGAGGCGCCCAACATCACTGACCCACTATTGAAGAAAGAAGATGGATCTTCAGGAACGCTCTGAAAGATGGCCCTCCTCGAATACGCTGAAGCTGGAAGATCTAACTGATATATGCTCCCCTCCCCACCCACTGATGTGCTGTTGCTGGATCTACGCTTGCTGGCGACCTCCATCGCGAACTCCAAAGGCAACCACAGCCCTTCTTCGGCTAAGTCCTGGCTTTTGTATGCCACATTGGTCCGCCATGTTCTTGACCGGTATGTTTTCTCACAGGGGTCATGAACAATCACCGAATACAACAGTGCAGAAGAGGCTCTTCGGCCCATCGAGTCTGCACAGACACAGGAAAGGCCCCATACCTGCCCACCTAATTCCACTTGCCAGCACTTGGCCCATAGCCTTGAATGTTATGATGTGCAAAGTGCTCATCCAGGTACTTTTTAAAGGATGTGAGGCAACCTGCCTCTACCACCCTCCCCGCAGTGCATTCCAGACCATCACCACTCTCTGGGTAAAAATGTTTTTCCTTAAATCCCCCGTAAACCTCCTGCCCCTCACCTTGAAGCAGTGTCTCCTTGTAACTGACCCTTCAACTAAGGGGAACAGCTGATCCCTATCCACATTGTCTATGCCCCTCATAATCTTGCACACCTCAATTAGGTCATCCCTCAGTCTTCTCTGCTCCAGAGAAAACAATCCAAGCCTATCCAACCTCTCGTTATAACTTAAATGTTCCATCCCAGGCAACATTCTGGTGAATCTTCTCTGCACCCCCTCCAGTGCAATTACATCCTTCCTATAACATGGCGACCAGAATTGCACTCAGTACCCCAGCCATGGCCTCACCAAAGTTCTATACAACTCCAATATCACCTCTTGGCTTTTGTAATCTATGCCCCGATTGATAAAAGTGCATATCCCATATGCCTTTTACACACCTTATTAACCTGCTCTTCTGCCTTCAGAGATCTATGGACATACACACCAAGGTCCCTTTGTTCTTCTGCAGTTCCCAGTGTCAGACCTTTCAGAGTATATTTCCTTGTTAAATTACTCCTTCCAAAGTGTATCATCTCACACTTTTCTGGATTACATTCCATCTGCCACTTATCTGCCCATTTGACCATCCTGTCTATGTCTTTGTTATAACCTGCCTACTTACCATTGGCTGGGGACTAATGACAATCCCACAATCCTGTGGGAGTATGAGCTTCCCCAATGAGGGGGGTGGAGAAACCATTAGTAAACTCCTAGTATAAATAAAGCTGGCCAGTTTAGAAACCAGCAGGAAGAAGTGTGCAGCAAGGGAAGTTACTGCTCCTGTTATATATATATGTTATTGTAAATAAATGTTATTACTTTGTATCCTTAAAACTCGTGCTGGATTCTTCGTGGCCCTCACAAAAATCTTCCTGTAACCCAAGAAGACACTCAACCTCACTGTTAGCCACCCAGCCAATCTTTGTGTCATCCCCAAACTTTCTGATCCTACCACCCCCCCCCCCCTCCCCCCACCACATAGACATCTATGTCATTTATATAAATGACAAACAATAGGGGGCCCAGCATGGATCCCTGTGGTACACCACAGGACACTGGCTTCCAGGCTAAAGCAGTCATCTATCGTCACCCTCTATCTCCTACTGCTCAGCCAATTATGAATCCACCTTATCGAATCGCCCTGTACCCCATGTGTATTTGGCTTCTTAATAAGTCTCCCATGTGGGAACTTGTCAAAGGCTTTGCTGAAATCCATGTAAACTACAACAACTACGCTATCCTCATCTATCTACTTGGTTACATGCTCATAAAAATCAATCAAATTTGTTAGGCATGACCTCCCTCTAGGGCGCACGGTGGCACAGTGGATTAGCCCTGCTGCCTCATTGCGCCGAGGTTCCAGGTTCGATCCCAGCTCTGGGTCACTGTCCGTGTGGAATTTGCACATTCTCCCCGTGTTTGCGTGGGTCGGGCCCCCACAACCCAAAGATGTGCAGGCTAGGTAGATTGGCCACGCTAAATTGCCCCTTCATTGGAAAAGGTGAATTGGGTACTCTAAATTTATTTTTAAAAAGGCATGACCTCCCTCTGACAAAGCCATGTAACTATCCCTGATCAAACCTTACCACTCTAAGTGGAAATAGAATCTCTCCTTCAAAGTTTTCTCCAGTAGTTTCCCAACCACCGACGTGAGACTCACTGGTCTGTAATTCCCTGGCTTGTCTCTACAATCTTTCTTAAATAGTGGGACCAAATTAGCTGTTCTCCAGTCCTCTGGTACCTACCCGTGACTAGAGAGGAATCAAGAATTTGGGTCAGTGCCCCGGTAATTTCCTGAGACACAATTCATCCGGACCTGGATATTTGTCCACTTTTATGCCCGCCAATACCTCCAATACCTTGTGACTCCCTATGACAATTTGCTCAAGAAATTCATAATCTCTCTCCCCGAATTCCAAACTACCTCCTCATTCCCTTGGATGAAGACAGATGTGAAATATTCGTACAACACCCTACCAATGTCCTCTGGCTCTACCCACAGATTTCCATCGTCCCTAATGGGCCCTACTCTTTCTCTGGTTATCCTCTTCCAGAATATCTTGGGATTTTCCCTACCTTTACCAGCCAAAGCTTTCTCATATCCCCTCTTTGCTCTCCTAATTGATTTCTTAAGATCCATCCTGCACTTTCTGTACTCCACTAATGCCTCTGCAGACTTACTCCTCTTATACTTGTTAAAGTCTCTCTTTTCCTTCTCATCGGATCCTGAATGTCTCTGGTCATCCATGGTTCTCTGGGTTTGTTCCACCTTCCTATTACCCTAGAGGGAACATATTGGCCCTCCCAATTTCATCTTTGAACGCCCTCCACTGCTCTGCTGTAGGTTTCTCCACAAGTAACTCTTTCCAGCCTGCCTTGGCCAGGTCCTGCCTTATTTTGTTTAAATCTACTCTTCCGCCAATCCAAAACCTTTTTTTTGCAACTTGTCTATTTCTTTGTCCATAACAAACTTAAATTGAACCATGTTGTGGTCGCTACCATTAAAATGCTCCCCCACCACATCAACCACCTGTCTGGCTTCACGGGATGGGGAGCAGGGTTATGTTGCAATTAATTATCAGCATGCAAATAGGTTTCATGCCGGCCTCCAACAGGATTCCCGACCAGAAGATTTGACTAGAATTACGCCGTTGTGAAGTCTATTTTTTATCCTCATACCAAATTCTCCACCGCCTGCCATTGATCCCGCCGGCAGAGGAATAGAACAATTCCACAGATGTTTCTTCATGTTGAGCTATTCGCAGCTCACAAAGACAATAAGAAAAAATTGGGAATACATCTTTTCTTCCTTTACTGTGCTTAATGCATCCATTATAACACTAAACCCAAACTGCTCTTTCAGTTCATCGGCAACAAGCTCTCCTCCCAGATTACAACCTTTATCTGTTATAAAAACTCCACACCAGCGATATTCCCTGTTGAATCTTGCTACCAGTGAGTTCTATTAGTTATTGGAAATGTGTCCATGCTGCACTGTGTAACAGAACTGTTCACGGAGTAAGTTTACACTGTTCCAAACTAATTTAAATCAGAGGCAAGGTTTTCGGTGCACCTTTTGTGAAGATATATCTATCTGCAGCTCTGGTTCTAGGATGAATCCACTTGAATTGAAGGAGGAAATGTGTTAAACTATAGGCACAGTCACCTCACCCCTCCACCTGCACATCACTTTTATTTTAAAGAGTTTTGAAGAATGAGAGATGGTCTAATTGAAACCTACAAATTGCGTAAAGGGATAGACAGGGTAGATGCAGACAAGGTGTTTACACTGGTTGTGGAGTCTAGAATGAGGGGGACAACATTTCAAAATAAGAAGGCAGACATTTAGGACTGGGATTAGGAGAATTTGTTTTATTCAAAGGGTTGTGAACCTTTGGAATTCTCTACCCCAGAGGGCTGTGGAAACTCAGTCACTGAATATGCTTAAAACAGAGATTGACAGATTTCTGAATACTAATGACATAAAGGGGTAAACGGATATTCAAAGAATTCCTACAGTGCAGAAGGCCATTCGGCCCATCGAGTCTGCACCAGCCCTCTGAAAGAGCATCCTACCTAGCCCCACTCCCCACCCTACCCCCATAACCCCACCTAACCTGCACATCTTTGGACACTAAAGGGCAGTGATAGCATGGCCAATCCACCAAACCTGCACATCTTTTGAGGAAACCGGAGCACGCGGAGGAAATCCACGCAGACACGGGGAGAATGTGTAATCTCATCATAAACAATCACCCAAAGCTGGAATCAAACCTGGTTCACTGCCACAGTGCTTACTGTGCCGCCTTGCTACATCCATTGTGGGGAAAAGGCACTGAACCATGATCATCGGAGCAAGCTTGATGGGCTAACTGGCCTTCTCCTGATCCTATCTTCCTCTCTATGTTACAGAAGAAGAATTACTCTTCCTTTTAAGTTTGCAAAATGCGACATTGACTCTAATGGGAAAATATTGAGGATTTCATTACTCTAATTTTGTCAAAAGTCTTTGTTTGCTTTAGTTTTTTATAAAGTATTTTTATTCAAATTTTAACATTTTTACATTTAAAACACATACCATTACAAAACAAAATAAACCCAACCGCAGCCCTAAACCTGCCCCCCAACACCTCAACTTACCTTCCCCACCCCCAGAACAACTGACGGTAATTAGCCCCCGAAATGTAGTATAACCAAAATCCATCTCTTATGGAACCCCTCACTCACCCCTCTTAAAGCAAATTTTATCTTTTCCAAGTAAAAGAACTCCATTAAATCCCCCAGCCAAACGGAGGCACAGGGTGGAGAAGCTGATCTCCACCCTAACAGAACCCACCCATGTGCGATCAACGAGGCGCAGGCAAAAACATCTTCCCCCACTCCCATCTGCACCTCTAGCAAGTCTGACATCCCGAATATGGGCCACATGCAAGATCATTAACATGGTGCTGAAGAACAACCACCAAAGCTTCTCAAACCTTGGGCAGGACCAGAACATGTGTATGTGATTGGCTGGGCCCCTCCCACATCGCTCACAAATAGCCTCCACCCCTTCAAACAGTCGGCTCATCCTCAACCTCATCAGGTGCGTTCTGTGTATTACCTTCAGCTGTATCAACCCCAGCCTCGCACACGAGGTTGAGGCATTCACCCTCTCAGCACCTCACACCATAACCCCTTCTCCCACTTGGCCTGTATCACCCACAAAGACGCCTTATCCACCTCCACAATCCACCCATGGATCGCCGAGATGACACCCTCCCCTCCAACCCCATCACCGTTAAACACCCCTCGAGCAGAGAGGAGGGGTGTGCCAACGGAAAGTTCGGGGGAACCTTTTTTGCAAAATCCCCCACCTGCCCTCACCACAGGGGCCCCCAAACCTCTCCCCCAACTCCTCCATACTTGCAAACCGGCATTCTAAAACCAAGTCCTTCACCTCCATCACCAGAACCTCGCATCCATCCTCTCCTGGGTCAAACCCATGGTTCCTTTGGATCGGCATCAACTTCGACCCCTCCCACAACCTAAAGTGCTATCAAAATTGCTTCCCTATTTTCAGCATGGTCACCACCACAGGACTCCCTGATAACTTCCCTGGGGCAAATGGAGTGGAGCCATTGCCAGCGCCCGCAACCCCTTGCAAGAGCCTGCCTCCATCCTCACTTACAAAGCCTCCATCTCCCTTTTCCAACCCCGCACCTTCTACACTTTGTTACCCAATTGTACAACAGATTTGGAAGGGCCAGCCACCCCCACCCCCCCCACCCCTCCCGCCGACGACTGCCACCCTCTCAGAAGTACAAACCTCCAAATCCTTGCCCACACAAATGACAAAAGCAACCTATCCACCCCCACAAAAAAATGATTTTGGTAAAAAGACCGGTAAGCACGGAAATAAAAATAAAAACCGTGGCAAAATGTTCATCTTAAACACCTGCATCCAACCTGCCATGATAGGGAAAGACTGTCCCACCTCAATAGATGCGCCTTGACCCTGCGCACCAGACACGTAACGTTCAACTTATGGAGCCGGGCCCAATCCCGAGCCACCTGCACACCCAAATACTTAAAGTGGGTTGTTGCCACCCAAAATAGCAACCCCCCTACCACAACTCCTACCTCTGGAGAAGTCACCACAAAACACTCACTTGTTCCCAAATTTAACTTATAGCCTGAAAAAGCCCCAAATCTCCAAAGCAGTCCCATTATATCCCCAGCGAAGAGTTCCCGGGTTAGAGATATACAGCAATAAATCATCAGCATACGGGGACACCCTATGCTCTACACCCCACCCCCCTCATTATCCCCCTCCATTTATCCGAGCACCTCAGCATTTTATCCAAGGGCTCTATGGCCAACGCAAACAGAAGGAGGACATGGGGCACCCCTGCCTCTTTCCCCTATGTAACAGCAACTACCCTGAATTCATCTAATCTGTGTGCACGCAGGCCATCGGATCTTTATACAACAATTTCACCTGTGCCACAAACGTAGGCCTCTAACACCGCAAACAAACAGCTCTACTTCACATGCTCAAACTTCTCCAAGTCCAGCACCACCAACCCCTCCAACTCCCTCCCTTCTTCCGGAGAAAGCACCACATTTAACAACTGCCTGCCCTGTACGAAGCCTGTCTGATCCTCCCCAATCACTCCACCAACCTAAGCGCCAACACCTTCCCCAATATCTTGCTATCCACATTCAACAGCGATATTGGCCTATATGATCCACACCCCACAGGGTCCTTGTTCTTCTTCAGCAATAATGATGCCTGTCCCATTGTCTTTGGCAGTATCCCCTTAACCACCACCTCCTCAAACATCTCCACCAACAGCGGTGCCAACTTAACAATAATGTTTATTTGTGTCACACGTAGGCTTACATTAACACTGCAATGAAGTTATTGTGAAAATCCCCCAGTCGACACATTCCGGCTCCTGTTCGGGTACACAGAGGGAAGAATTCAGGATATCCAATTCACCTAACAAGCAAGTCTTTCGGGACTTGTGGGAGGAAACTGGAGCACCCAGAGGAAACCCACGCAGACACGGGGAGAATGTGCAGTCTCCGCACATACAGTGATCCAAGCCGGGAATCAAACCCGGGTCCCTGCCGCTGTGAAGCAACAGTGCGAACCACTGTGTGCTACCATAACTTATCCATAAACTATTTATAAAACTCTACTGGGAAAACCATTCGGCCCCGGTGCCTTACCCGTCTGCGTTTTCCCTATTTCTATCCAAACTTCTTCCACCCCCAATGGCTCCTCCAACATTGCCCTCTTCTCCTCTCCTCCTTCAGGACACTCCCAAGCTCCCCAAAATTCCCTCATGTGTTACTTATCCTCCGGAGGCTTTGACTTGTACAAATCCTCCAGAACTCCTCAACTGCCTTATTCACCTGCTCCGGTGCCACCATCAGCTTGTTTTCTTTAGTTGGCACATTCTTTGTCATCTAAATTATTTGGCGGGTCCGCCATGAGCCGGCTGTATGATGATCTGCCTCTGGGGCAGCGGCCGCTCCTCCTGGAGCCGCTGCCCGGCCGCTGGGAGCCGGAGGCGCTGCAGGGGTGAGTCCGCCGCCGGCCCGGGAGGCGCTGCAGGGGGGCCCGGGGGCGATGCTGGAGGGAACGCTGAGCTCGGTGAGCCACCATCACATCAAACCCACTGGGAGCAGCCCGGAACGTTACTTTATTCTTTACATTCAGCCAACAAAAATTCACAAAAGGAAATTTGATTCAGTTGGGGTGGAGATAGAACCGAATTTTAGTGAAACCAAAAAGGTCAACACTGGCTACTTGATGTCTTCCTTGAAAGTGGAAGCAAAGGGACAAACAGATAAGATTTCAGTGGATGAGCTGAAGAGTTTGATTAATAAACCCGAGCTGTTGAGAATCTCTGAGAAGCACACACCTGATCCGAGCTTGGCATTCTGGATCCCGGAGAGAGAGATGGAAAATATTGAGTTGGAGATTGGAGATGGACTACGTCTAAAAACGAGAGGGGACAGTCCTTTTATTTTTTTCACTTGCCAAAATGGATGCAGGAATTGTGACTAAATGCATCTTTGCAGGAGGTGAGAAGATGGGAGCTTCTTGGACTGACAACATATTTACTGCAAAGTCTAAAAAGAAGCAAGATGGCAAAGCTAGCACCCCAGGAGAAGGAGCTGATGATGATGAATGGGAGGATTGAGATTGGGAAATTCAGTGAAATGAAGAAAAGGCGGCAGTTTTGGAGATTATTGAAGACGATCAGCGGTCTGAGGGTGCTTTTCACTCAACCTCTTGTGATCGCTATGCTTAAAATTCAGAACAAAACTTCACCCAGAATAAAACCAATACATAACCTCAAAAAATAAAATAAATTTAAAAAAAAAATTATTTGGCGAACAGTCACCTGGACACTACTTGCAGGTTCAATGCTGGGAACTTTTAAATAGAAATAAACATTTGAAGAAAAATGTAGCCAGTTCTATTTTCTCTGATACTGTGCTAAAATCAGTGTAGACAATTAATAACTGGAATTTTACATTGATATAGGCCGGGATTCTACATTCTCTGCCACTGCGAAAGTTAGAAAAATGGGATCGGCACCAGGTGGCAGACCCGTCCCCAGTCTCCACTCCTGCACTGTCACCTGTAACGGGCTATCCATGCTGCACTGGCAAGAACATGCAAAGTGCTGATTTGCATGCATCAACATGCAATTAACAGGCAAGAAGCCCGATTCTTACCTCCCCCCCAGGTGTTGTTCCAAATCCCACAGCTGGAAATCCACCGGGCAGGCTTTGCTGTAAGTATGGCCAAGCACAGGCCTAGCATGATGAATCCCAATGGGTCCATGATTGATGAATCCTGACCACTTCAAAGCAGCTAAGGGGTTTCAGTTTCTCTTTTGTAACTTCAGAAAGCACTTAGTATTCTTTGAGTGATCAGGGGCTGTCAATCATAATAAGAGTGTTTATAAACATTGGTGTTAGGATCAACAGAGTACTTGAAATGCATCAAGCATGAAGGGAAAGATAAATAACCCCTAGCAGATATGTCTTTACCATTAAGCTGTCAATCACACAGGCTAATGAACAAAGAACAAAGAAATGTACAGCACAGGCACAGGCCCTTCGGCCCTCCAAGCCCGTGCCGAACATGCTGCCCGACTAAACTACAATCTTCTACACTTCCTGGGTCCGTATCCCTCCATTCCCATCCTATTCATGTATTTGTCAAGATGCCCCTTAAATGTCACTATCGTCCCTGCTTCCACCACCTCCTCCGGTAGCGAGTTCCAGGCACCCACTACCCTCTGCGTAAAAAACTTGCCTCGTACATCTACTCTAAACCTTGCCCCTCTCACCTTAAACCTATGCCCCCTAGTAATTGACCCCTCTACCCCGGGGAAAAGCCCTGACTATCCACTCTGTCTATGCCCCTAATAATTTTGTAGACCTCGATCAGGTCGCCCCTCAACCTCCTTCGTTCCAGTGAGAACAAACCGAGTTTATTCAACCGCTCCTCATAGCTAATGCCCTCCATACCAGGCAACATTCTGGTAAATCTCTTCTGCACCCTCTCTAAAGCCTCCACATCCTTCTGGTAGTGTGGCGACCAGAATTGAACACTTTGAAAGATATTGCTCAGTAAAATTGAATGGAGCTTAGCATTTCAAAGGATCTCTGAGGGCTTTCTTGGAAGGCGGACACTTCAACAAAGGAATTTAGCGGAGGGAGCAGATGTTAGGAAAGGGAAAGTGGTCTTGTATTGATGCTTCACTGAACTGCTCATCAGCTGTCCGGCAGAGAAGTTCAGGCTGAGGAGGCCACTTCAGAAATTAGCAAGTCAGATGAGGAGGATGCTATTGAACAGAGACGGCTGCCTGAGATTACCATGCCAAGAGTGATCTTCAGGTTGCCCAGGACTAGGAGGGGCAGTCCAGCCATGCGACCCTCAATCCCAGGGGAAGATCCTGGGGTCAAGCCCTCACCCACAGCCCACCCAACCCCCAGAAACCTTGGAGAACCCCTATCTGCAGCCTGGCAGTGGCAGAGGGGCACATTAGCAATGGGATGACCCCCTTGACCCCTTGAGGCTCCATCCATCATGCCAGGCTAGGGTGTCACTGCCATGGTGCTAGGGAGCAGTGCAGCGATGGCAATGCCGTGGGTAGGGACTGAAGGGGGTGGCTGAAGGAGGGGGTTGGGTCACCCTCATACATATGTGGTGTGAGGGTTACCCGTTATTCCTGTAGTGGGGAAGGAGGATACCCCTCCTGATGAAGGTTTGGGGGTTGGGGTGTTCCTCTCGTCAGCCGGGGAGGTTGACATTTACGCTGTGGTGGGGGGGGCGGGGGGGGGAGGTTAAGAGGGAGCCTGCCGCTGGACTTTGGGAGCGGGACACCCTTTCTGAATGGCTGCCCAAGCGGGAGTGTGATAGGAATCCGACGCACTTGCAGCTCTGCATATATTTGCATGCCAAAGGACTGTGACTCTCACCTGGGCACCGCTCCAAACATACGTAGACTCTGGCATGGAAAATCCCACCCATAGTGTTTGGCAAGAGCAAGAAACATTTCGAGGCGAACCTTCACTTGGAAGTGGTGAGTGGAACAATTCTTCACCAACCCACTCCTCCCTCACCTAACGGCCAACGATTGGTTCCATTTTCAGGGTGATTGCTATCAAATGACTTGCTGCAGTTTTGTGATTTTTGCTGAGAGAAGGAGGGATGGGAGGGGGAAGATACAGAAATTAGAATAATGAGCTAAGAAGGAAAACAACTGTATTCAGTTTTTTTTGCAGAAATAAAGGATCGGGTTGCAGCAGTGTATGGGTATAAAATGGAAAGGCGGGCTGACCGATTCCACGCTCGAAAGTTGGTTGAAAGACTTCTCAACCAATATTGGGCTGTGCCATTTTTCAGGTATTGCCAGCAGCCACCTTAGCTGGATGTTCATCAGGGTGCTCCGCACAGACAGCAGCCTCTGAGGCCTAAGCAGCAGGCACCAGTAAAAATAATTCTTCAATTTCAACAATAGATCCTGTGGAACCAAGAGGTGGGCGGAATTCTCCAACCCCATGCCGGGTCGGAGAATTGCCAGCGGGACGCGCCACGCTGCCCCGATGCCGGGATGCGATTCTCCGCAGAGCGGAGCAGAGCAGCGCTGTGCTACTCCACTGTGGGCCGCAGAATGGGGTCCCGGAACGGGTGCCGACGCCGAAGTAAAACACTCTCGTTTTTACGCCGGCATCGGCACTTAGCCGCCCGACGGAAGAAACCCAAGAGTTCTCCCCTGACTCCACAGTACTCTCAACTCCACGCCAACTGCTACTCCCAGTGGTATTTACCTGCGGACCACTGTTGGTGAGGCAATCAGCCTGTTAGTTGATGAAGGTCACCCGCCTCCCCCTGCCCAGACAACCCCCTCACTGCCCTTTAGCAACCCTCCTTCAGTCCCTGCCCCTGACATTGCCAATTGTGCACTGCCCCATGGAAATGAGACTGGTCCCGACAGGACAACCAACTGATCCAAAATTGGGCATAGCACTTCATTTAAGATCGACCTGGAGCCTCCCAGGCGAGCCATGTGCTTCATGTGTGGGTCATGTGCTTCATGTGTGGGCCTATTCAGGCCAGAAAATCAACCTAAAAATACTTCCATCTGCTATCTTCTAGCTGACAAAAAAAACTCTCTGGGCTGCCCGGAACTGAACTCCAAACTGATAGACAGCTGCAAGCAGGTAAAGTGGCAAACGATCAAATACCATCCTTAATGCACTCAAACACATTTCCTCTGATATTACCGTTCATGAAAGCAAGTTTAATGATAGTCTGTAGCAGTATAAATTTAAGAAATAGGGCAGCAGTGCAGAAATCAGTGGATTGCTGCCTGCCTTCACTGCCACAGCAGGTTTACTTGCTTAATTGATGAGTATTTGTTTTATACCCACCAACTGTTCAAACACTGGGGTCTGGCAACCAATACAGACAAACCCGGCAGGCGGCCTGCTCATGGAGAACTCTCTTTCTGCGCAATTATCAGCTTTTGTGAGTCATTTTCAGGCTATCCCACAGCAGGCCTCGTACGCTGCATAAGCCATGCTCAGAAAGTCAAGCGGTCACATTTTTCCCTATAAAACAATCGCTTTGCAAATAGCACGTCCTCTCAAGAGCTGAGGTCACCCCCCCGATACACTTTCTCTGACATAATTGCCATTCCAGTGCACAGCAATGGTTTATTGATTACACTCCACAATGATCTGAATAAATTTCAGAAAGAGCTAAAATCCCACAAAAATAAATTAAGCGTTGGGCAGCGACAATACATTTGGCCGAGATTTTCCGTTCCAAATTCTGTGTGCTTCAATCATCAAAATATCGGGACTGTATCCCGCTGACATCAGTAATGTTGCCCAGGTGGGATTGTCATGGCTTGACAAAATATGTTAAAATATGCATAGCGCTGCTTTCACTCCAGTTAGTAGGGTCAGCCCACCAATTTGGACAGGCGTCCCAATTCCAGCATCCAAGGACAGACACCCCTCCCCACCACAATGCAATTGTTGACCCCCCCACAACCCCGCATAAATGAGGGGTATCCTCCCCCCACCAGCCGCCTCCCACCCCGCACCCCCCCCCCCCCCCATCAAGCAGGGGCCCATCGCGCCAGCACTGGGTTCGACAAAGCTCACAACAAAGCCCGCCTGTAGAGTTCCTGCTGTCGGGGTCGGAGCATAACAGGGGGTTGGGGGGTTTGTAGATTTTGGGTTTCCAGCCCATTAATGCCTTCTAATTAATGCAAATTAGCTGTTTGCCTGTTCCCGCCCGTGCGAGGCAGAATGTCCGCGATGGCCATGTGGGGGAGGGGGGCCGGAACCTGGGGATGCGTCTGCTGCCTGGCGCCAATCTCATTTTTGGCTCGACACAGGATTATCCGTCCAATCGGGATTCCGGAATTTAGCGCCGGGGAACAGAGAAACCTTGGGCGGGATTCTCCGTTGCGTCGGCAACGCACCTACGGCCGGGGATTTCCCGACGGCGTGGGGCTGCCCACAATGGGAAACCCCATTGACCGACTAGTGGACAGAAAATCGCAGGGGGCGCACTGCATCGGGGACGAAATTCTCCGGAAACGGCGCGATGTCCGTCGAGTGGCGCCCAAATGGCGCAAATCAGTCGGGCATCGCGCCGCCCCAAAGGTGCGGAATGCTCCGCATCTTTGGGGGCCGAGCCCCAACCTTAAGGGGCTAGGCCGGTGCCGGACTAATTTCCACCCGGCCAGCTGGCGGAAAAGTCCTTTGGTGCCCCGCCAGCTGGTGCGGAAATGACATCTCTGGGCGGCGCATGCGCGGGAGCGTCAGCGGTCGCTGACGGCATTCCCGCGCATGCGCAGTGGAGGGAGTCTCTTCCGCCTCCGCCATGGTGGAGACCGTGGCGAAGGCGGAAGGAAAAGAGTGCCCCCACGGCACAGGCCCGTCCGCGGATCGGTGGGCCCCGATCGCGGGCCAGGCCACCGTGGGGGCACCTCCCGGGGTCAGATCGCCCCGCGCCCCCCCCCAGGACCCCGGAGCCCGCCCGCGCCGCCTTGTCCCGCCGGTAAGGTAGGTGGTTTAATCTACGCCAGCGGGACAGGCATTTTAGTGGCGGGGCTTCGGCCCATCCGGGCCGGAGAATCGCGGGGGGTGGGCCCGCCAACCGGCACGGCGCGATTCCCGCCCCCGCCAAATATCCGGTGGTGGAGAGTTCGGCAACCGGCTGGGGCGGGATTCACACCAGCCCCCGGCGATTCTCCGACCCGGCAGGGGGGTCGGAGAATCTCGCCCCAGATAACCGGTGGGCCGGAACGGAGAACCCTTCCCTGCCCTTTATTTCAAGACATTTTGGTTAGAAAGCTACAGGCAGACTGATCGAAACAGTTAATTTTTGAAGAAGGACTCGCAGGACAGTCAATGACCTTCCTTTCGTGCTGAAGTCATGGTCAGGATTCATAATTAAGAAGTCTTCTGTTCCTCCCTGATCTCTGACCAACCCAGCCGCGAGTTCAATTTGCAGTTCAGTTACAACCGGGTTTATTGTGTGCTGCTTTCAACTGGACTTTCGACTTTTTCACCTCATTCGTAAAATAATTGTATTCTGGTGAAAAGCTGGAAATGGGTTGTGATAAAAAGAACGCGATCCATCTGACTTTAGAACCTTCACGGCACAATGCTGAGGTCTGGGACTTAAGACTTTGCTGACTGATTTTTCTTTGTCAGGAGGTGGGGGGTAAAGTTCCAGTAATGCGAAGTGAATTAAAGCAGAACTCACACTCAAAGGTATAGGTTTTAGCAGCTGTTCCTTTTGACTGTGGCCCAATAGTAGGTTCTGATGTCTCGAATGGCAGGACCACTTTATAATTCTCTTTGCTGCATTTCCTGCCTGGACTGGAGGCCCGTCAGACTGACAACTCTGCTTTTCATTTATGCTCTGCATAAGTCTCCTCCCATCTCTCCTAATTTATTCCTTTCAGGATGTTTCACTAGTCTTCTCTCCCCCATCTTACCCATCTTTCTCTGAACTGCATCAGTGCTATTCACCTCAACTACCCCTTCAGCAGTATTTTCTAATTCTAACTCAGCTCTGGGTAAAGATTATTCCGAATGCCTTCGTTGTTAGATTTATTAGTGACTGCCTTACATTTATTACATCTAATTTTGGACTCCCTACGAATGGAAACATTTTCTCACCCATCTCCTCCCCAGAGAAATCTACAGCCTTTCCTGATACATTTTTCTTCTCAGTTTGGTATCATCCTTGTGAATGTTTTGTTTTCATACCTTTGGCAATGTCTCTGTGTCTTTTCAATAACACGTTGATGATCAGAAGCGTGCACGGTACTCCAAGAGTATTCCGGCTAAGATTCGAAACACGTTGAATATTACCTTCCTGTTTTTCAGCTTTATCACTCTAGAAATGATCCCCAGTGTCTGTTCTTTTCTTGAAAGGCCTTATTAACCTATGTAACTACTGAAAATTATTTGTGAATGTGCACCCTCTGTACACCCTCTGTTCCTCTGCTCATTTTGACTTTTTATCCAAGTTTGGCCTGTTCTCTCCCAACCAAAATCTATCACTTCACACTTTTCTATATTGAAACTCTTTTTCCGATTCCATACCTACACTGCAAGTTTTTAATGCTGTATTAATTTAATGTTTATTCTCTCCCTCAATGCCAGCAAAACTAAAGAGCTGGTAATTGACTTCAGGAAGCAAAGTACTGTACACACCCCTGTCAGCATCAACGTGGCCGAGGTGGAGATGGTTAGCAGTTTCAAATTCCTAGGGGTGCACATCTCCAAAAATCTGTCCTGGTCCACCCACGTCAACGCTACCACCAAGAAAGCACAACAGCGCCTATAATTCCTCAGGAAACTAAGGAAATTCGGCATGTCCGCATTGATTCTTACCAACTTTTACAGATGCACCATAGAAAGCATCCTATCAGGCTGCATCACAGCCTGGTATGGCAACTGCTCGGCCCAGGACCGCAAGAAACTTCAGAGAGTCGTGAACACCGCCCAGTCCATCACACGAACCTGCCTCCCATCCATTTACTCCATCTACACCTCCCACTGCCTGGGGAAAGTGGGCAGTATAATCAAAGATCCCTCCCACCCGGCTTACTCACTCTTCCAACTTCTTCCATCGGGCAGGAGATACAGAAGTCTGAGAACACGCACGAACAGACTCAAAAACAGCTTCTTCCCCGCTGTCACCAGACTCCTAAATGACCCTCTTATGGATTGATTTCATTAACACTACACCCTGTATGCTTCATCCGATGCCGGTGCTTATGTAGTTACATTGTATATGTTGTGTTGCCCTATTATGTATTTTCTTTTATTCCCTTTTCTTCTCATGTATTTAATGATCTGTTGAGCTGCTCGCAGAAAAATACTTTTCACTGTACCTCGGTACACGTGACAATAAACAAATCCAATCCAATCCAATCCAATGTTTAGTAAATACCCCCTGAACTTTCCCCTCCCTTAACGGTTCTCACTATGGTTCTGTGAAGCATTTGGGGATGTTATTCGGTTAAAGGTGCTACTGTAATGATATGTAGACAGACATGTAACTAAAGGGTTAATCACAACACCTAGCTGTGACACCACCACTAGTGGGCACCACCAGATCACACTATATAACTGAGCTCCCAAAGGCTCTTGGTCTCTTTTCAGGCAGGAGTAGCTGCATAGCAGTAGCATAGTATAGTTAGATCACAGCCTAGACATCACGTGTAGTTCAGATACAGTTTATATGGTTATATCTCATTACTTTATTTCTAGGATTAGTTCAGTAGAGTATCAAACTCATTTATTAGATTTATCGTTACTTAATAAATTTGTTTACTTTGCATCGAAGACTCGGGTATTCTTCAAGATCATCTGCAACCAGTCATGACAGATAATTACTTTAACCAAGTAATACAACATGCTACCAGGAGTAGCAATATAGTACAACACATAAATGCAAGTTACATTTGTTTTTCTTGAAGACCAATGTTTTCTTTTCCCCTCTGCCAATTTTATCCCCTGCCCTACTCTACTGAAGGTCTTTTGTTGCTGGAATAGTTTCACAGGCACCAGATGCCCTCTTCAACTACAAACACTGATTGACAATGAATGATTTAATGCTCCTCCCCCTAACCCATAGATACTGAGGCTACTTTATCTCCCGTCGATTTCGGCGGGAGAACAGCTGGTGAGTCAGTTTCAGCGGGAGCATTGCGGAAGTGGCTGCTGGGAGGTAAGTCAACCTTTAAAAGCACTTGTCTTTGCAGGGGCAGGCCAGTCGATTTCGGCGGGAGAACAGCTGGTGAGTCAGTTTCAGCGGGAGCATTGCGGAAGTGGCTGCTGGGAGGTAAGTCTGTCCTTTAAAAGCACTTGTCTTTGCAGGGGCAGGCCAGTCGATTTCGGCGGGAGAATCAGCTGGTGAGTCAGTTTCAGCGGGAGCATTGCGGAAGTGGCTGCTGGGAGGTAAGTCAACCTTTAAAAGCACTTGTCTTTGCAGGGGCAGGCCAGTCGATTTCGGCGTGAGAACAGCTGGTGACTCAGTTTCAGCGGGAGCACTGCGGAAGTGGCTGCTGGGAGGTAAGTCAACATTTAAAAGCACTTGTCTTTGCAGGGGCAGGCCAGTCGATTTCGGCGGGAGAACAGCTGGTGAGTCAGTTTCAGCGGTAGCATTGCGGAAGTGGTTGCTGGGAGGTACGTCTGTCCTTTAAAAGCACTTGTCTTTGCAGGGGCAGGCTCGTCGATTTCGGCGGGAGAACAGCTGGTGAGTCAGTTTCAGTGGGAGCATTGCGGAAGTGGCTGCTGGGAGGTAAGTCTGTCCTTTAAAAGCACTTGTCTTTACAGGGGCAGGCCAGTCGATTTCAGCGGGAGAATCAGCTGGTGAGTCAGTTTCAGCGGGAGCATTGCGGAAGTGGTTGCTGGGAGGTAAGTCTGTCCTTTAAAAGCACTTGTCTTTGCAGGGGCAGGCCAGTCGATTTCGGCGTGAGAACAGCTGGTGAGTCAGTTTCAGCGGGAGCATTGCGGAAGTGGCTGCTGGGATGTGAGTCTGTCCTTTAAAAGCACTTGTCTTTGCAGGGGCAGGCCAGTCGATTTCGGCGGGAGAATCAGCTGGTGAGTCAGTTTCAGCGGGAGCATTGCGGAAGTGGCTGCTGGGAGGTAAGTCAACTTTTAAAAGCACCTGTCTTTGCAGGGGCAGGCCAGTCGATTTCGGCGTGAGAACAGCTGGTGAGTCAGTTTCAGCGGGAGCAGTGCGGAAGTGGCTGCTGGGAGGTAAGTCAACCTTTAAAAGCACTTGTCTTTGCAGGGGCAGGCCAGTCGATTTCGGCGGGAGAACAGCTGGTGAGTCAGTTTCAGTGGGAGCATTGCGGAAGTGGTTGCTGGGAGGTAAGTCTGTCCTTTAAAAGCACTTGTCTTTGCAGGGGCAGGCCAGTCGATTTCGGCGGGAGAATCAGCTGGTGAGTCAGTTTCAGCGGGAGCATTGCGGAAGTGGCTGCTGGGAGGTAAGTCAACCTTTAAAAGCACTTGTCTTTGCAGGGGCAGGCCAGTCGATTTCGGCGGGAGAACAGCTGGTGAGTCAGTTTCAGCGGGAGCATTGCGGAAGTGGCTGCTGGGAGGTAAGTCAACCTTTAAAAGCACTTGTCTTTGCAGGGGCAGGCCAGTCGATTTCGGCGGGAGAATCAGCTGGTGAGTCAGTTTCAGCGGGAGCATTGCGGAAGTGGCTGCTGGGAGGTAAGTCAACCTTTAAAAGCACTTGTCTTTGCAGGGGCAGGCCAGTCGATTTCGGCGTGAGAACAGCTGGTGAGTCAGTTTCAGCGGGAGCACTGCGGAAGTGGCTGCTGGGAGGTAAGTCAACATTTAAAAGCACTTGTCTTTGCAGGGGCAGGCTCGTCGATTTCGGCGGGAGAACAGCTGGTGAGTCAGTTTCAGCGGGAGCATTGCGGAAGTGGCTGCTGGGAGGTAAGTCTGTCCTTTAAAAACACTTGTCTTTACAGGGGCAGGCCAGTCGATTTCGGCGGGAGAATCAGCTGGTGAGTCAGTTTCAGCGGGAGCATTGCGGAAGTGGCTGCTGGGAGGTAAGTCAACCTTTAAAAGCACTTGTCTTTGCAGGGGCAGGCCAGTCGATTTCGGCGGGGGAACAGCTGGTGAGTCAGTTTCAGCGGGAGCATTGCGGAAGTGGCTGCTGGGATGTAAGTCTGTCCTTTAAAAGCACTTGTCTTTGCAGGGGCAGGCCAGTCGATTTCGGCGGGAGAATCAGCTGGTGAGTCAGTGTCAGCGGGAGCATTGCGGAAGTGGCTGCTGGGAGGTAAGTCAACCTTTAAAAGCACCTGTCTTTGCAGGGGCAGGCAAGTCGATTTCGGCGTGAGAACAGCTGGTGAGTCAGTTTCAGCGGGAGCATTGCGGAAGTGGTTGCTGGGAGGTAAGTCTGTCCTTTAAAAGCACTTGTCTTTGCAGGGGCAGGCCAGTCGATTTCGGCGGGGGAACAGCTGGTGAGTCAGTTTCAGCGGGAGCATTGCGGAAGTGGCTGCTGGGAGGTAAGTCTGTCCTTTAAAAGCACTTGTCTTTACAGGGGCAGGCCAGTCGATTTCGGCGGGAGAATCAGCTGGTGAGTCAGTTTCAGCGGGAGCATTGCGGAAGTGGTTGCTGGGATGTAAGTCTGTCCTTTAAAAGCACTTGTCTTTGCAGGGGCAGGCCAGTCGATTTCGGCGGGGGAACAGCTGGTGAGTCAGTTTCAGCGGGAGCATTGCGGAAGTGGCTGCTGGGATGTAAGTCTGTCCTTTAAAAGCACTTGTCTTTGCAGGGGCAGGCCAGTCGATTTCGGCGGGAGAATCAGCTGGTGAGTCAGTGTCAGCGGGAGCATTGCGGAAGTGGCTGCTGGGAGGTAAGTCAACCTTTAAAAGCACCTGTCTTTGCAGGGGCAGGCCAGTCGATTTCGGCGTGAGAACAGCTGGTGAGTCAGTTTCAGCGGGAGCTGTGCGGAAGTGGCTGCTGGGAGGTAAGTCAACCTTTAAAAGCACTTGTCTTTGCAGGGGCAGGCCAGTCGATTTCGGCGGGAGAACAGCTGGTGAGTCAGTTTCAGCGGGAGCATTGCGGAAGTGGCTGCTGGGAGGTAAGTCAACCTTTAAAAGCACTTGTCTTTGCAGGGGCAGGCCAGTCGATTTCGGCGTGAGAACAGCTGGTGAGTCAGTTTCAGCGGGAGCATTGCGGAAGCGGCTGCTGGGAGGTAAGTCAATCTTGAAAAGCACCTGTCTTTGCAGGGGCAGGCCAGTCGATTTCGGCGGGAGAACAGCTGGTGAGTCAGTTTCAGCGGGAGCATTGCGGAAGTGGCTGCTGGGAGGTAAGTCAACCTTTAAAAGCACTTGTCTTTGCAGGGGCAGGCCAGTCGATTTCGGCGGGAGAACAGCTGGTGAGTCAGTTTCAGCGGGAGCATTGCGGAAGTGGTTGCTGGGAGGTAAGTCTGTCCTTTAAAAGCACTTGTCTTTGCAGGGGCAGGCCAGTCGATTTCGGCGGGAGTGGAGCTGGCTGGTTAGTCAATTTCAGCAGGAGCTGAGAAGTTTTCTTTTTTTTAAAGTTAGTTTTTTAGGCGGAACAGGAAGTCGACCCGCGGACGTCTGGGAAGACCCTCACCAATAAATTCTGGTGGAGAGGAAACCCGAGACACTACACGTGTAGTGTCTCCCACCCGCCCTCCTCCTCTAACCTAATAATAAAACCCATTGGTCTGAGGTAAGTACCATATTTTATTATATTATTATTATTTTTTATAAAAATTTAATTTAGTTGTTAGCCAGATCTTGGTAGAAAGTAAGAGGAATGGCAGGGAAGGGAGTGCAATGTTCCTCCTGCAGGATGTTTGAGGTGAGGGATGCAGTTAGTGTCCCTGCTGATTTTACCTGCAGGAAGTGCTGCCATCTCCAGCTCCTCCAAGACCGAGTTAGGGAACTGGAGCTGGAGTTGGAAGAACTTCGGATCATTCGGGAGGCAGAAGGGGTCATAGATAGCAGCTTCAGGGAATTAGTTACACCAAAGATTGGAGATAGGTGGGTAACTGTAAGAGGGACGGGGAAAAAGCAGTCAGTGCAGGGATCCCCTGCGGTCGTTCCCCTGAGAAACAAGTATACCGCTTTGGATACTTGTGGGGGGGGGGACTTACCAGGGGTAAGCCATGGGGTATGGGCCTCTGGCACGGAGTCTGTCCCTGTTGCTCAGAAGGGAAGGGGGGAGAGGAGCAGAGCATTAGTAATTGGGGACTCTATAGTCAGGGGCACAGATAGGAGATTTTGTGGGAGCGTGAGAGACTCACGTTTGGTATGTTGCCTCCCAGGTGCAAGGGTACGTGATGTCTCGGATCGTGTTTTCCGGGTCCTTAGGGGGGAGGGGGAGCAGCCGCAAGTCGTGGTCCACATTGGCACTAACGACATAGGTAGGAAAGGGGACAAGGATGTCAGGCAGGCTTTCAGGGAGCTAGGATGGAAGTTCAGAACTAGAACAAACAGAGTTGTTATCTCTGGGTTGTTGCCCGTGCCACGTGATAGTGAGATGAGGAATAGGGAGAGAGAGCATTTAAACACGTGGCTACAGGGATGGTGCAGGCGGGAGGGATTCAGATTTCTGGATAACTGGGGCTTTTTCTGGGGAAGCTGGGACCTCTACAGACAGGATGGTCTACATCTGAACCTGAGGGGCACAAATATCCTGGGGGGGGAGATTTGTTAGTGCTCTTTGGGGGGGTTTGAACTAATGCAGCAGGGGCATGGGAACCTGGATTGTAGTTTTAGGGTAAGGGAGAATGAGAGTATAGAGGTCAGGAGCACAGATTTGACGTCGCAGGAGGGGGCCAGTGTTCAGGTAGGTGGTTTGAAGTGTGTCTACTTCAATGCCAGGAGTATACGAAACAAGGTAGGGGAACTGGCAGCATGGGTTGGTACCTGGGACTTCGATGTTGTGGCCATTTCGGAGACATGGATAGAGCAGGGACAGGAATGGATGTTGCAGGTTCCGGGGTTTAGGTGTTTTAGTAAGCTCAGAGAAGGAGGCAAAAGAGGGGGAGGTGTGGCGCTGCTAGTCAAGAGCAGTATTACGGTGGCAGAGAGGATGCTAGATGGGGACTCTTCTTCCGAGGTAGTATGGGCTGAAGTTAGAAACAGGAAAGGAGAGGTCACCCTGTTGGGAGTTTTTTATAGGCCTCCTAATAGTTCTAGGGATGTAGAGGAAAGGATGGCGAAGATGATTCTGGATAAGAGCGAAAGTAACAGGGTAGTTATTATGGGAGACTTTAACTTTCCAAATATTGACTGGAAAAGATATAGTTTGAGTACAATAGATGGGTCGTTTTTTGTACAGTGTGTGCAGGAGGGTTTCCTGAAACAATATGTTGACAGGCCACGTTGGATTTGGTTTTGGGTAATGAACCAGGCCAGGTGTTGGATTTGGAGGTAGGAGAGCACTTTGGGGACAGTGACCACAATTCAGTGACGTTTACGTTAATGATGGAAAGGGATAAGTATACACCGCAGGGCAAGAGTTATAGCTGGGGGAAGGGCAATTATGATGCCATTAGACGTGACTTGGGGGGGGATAAGGTGGAGAAGTAGGCTGCAAGTGTTGGGCACACTGGATAAGTGGGGCTTGTTCAAGGATCAGCTACTGCGTGTTCTTGATAAGTATGTACCGGTCAGACAGGGAGGAAGGCGTCGAGCGAGGGAACCGTGGTTTACCAAGGAAGTGGAATCTCTTGTTAAGAGGAAGAAGGAGGCCTATGTGAAGATGAAGTGTGAAGTTTCGGTTGGGGCGATGGATAGTTACAAGGTAGCGAGGAAGGATCTAAAGAGAGAGCTAAGACGAGCAAGGAGGGGACATGAGAAGTATTTGGCAGGAAGGATCAAGGAAAACCCAAAAGCTTTCTATAGGTATGTCAGGAATAAGCGAATGACTCGGGAAAGAGTAGGACCAGTCAAGGACAGGGATGGGAAATTGTGTGTGGAGTCTGAAGAGATAGGCGAGATACTAAATGAATATTTTTCGTCAGTATTCACTCAGGAAAAAAATAATTTTGTGGAGGAGAATGCTGAGCCCCAGGCTAATAGAATAGATGGCATTGAGGTACTTAGGGAAGAGGTGTTGGCAATTCTGGACAGGCTGAAAATAATAAGTCCCCGGGACCTGATGGGATTTATCCTAGGATTCTATGGGAGGCCAGGGAAGAGATTGCTGGACCTTTGGCTTTGATTTTTATGTCATCATTGGCTACAGGAATAGTGCCAGAGGACTGGAGGACAGCAAATGTGGTCCCTTTGTTCAAAAAGGGGAGCAGAGACAACCCCGGCAACTATAGACCGGTGAGCCTCATGTCTGTAGTGGGTAAAGTCTTGGAGGGGATTATAAGAGACAAGATTTATAATCATCTAGATAGGAATAATATGATCAGGGATAGTCAGCATGGCTTTGTGAAGGGTAGGTCATGCCTCACAAACCTTATTGAGTTCTTTGAGAAGGTGACTGAACAGGTAGACGAGGGTAGAGCAGTTGATGTGGTGTATATGGATTTCAGCAAAGCGTTTGATAAGTTTCCCCACGGTAGGCTATTGCAAAAAATACGGAGGCTGGGGATTGAGGGTGATTTAGAGATGTGGATCAGAAATTGGCTAGCTGAAAGAAGACAGAGGGTGGTGGTTGATGGGAAATGTTCAGAATGGAGTACAGTCACAAGTGGAGTACCACAAGGATCTGTTCTGGGGCCGTTGCTGTTTGTCATTTTTATCAATGACCTAGAGGAAGGCGCAGAAGGGTGGGTGAGTAAATTTGCAGACGATACTAAAGTCGGTGGTGTTGTCGATAGTGTGGAAGGATGTAGCAGGCTACAGAGGGATATAAATAAGCTGCAGAGCTGGGCTGAGAGGTGGCAAATGGAGTTTAATGTAGAGAAGTGTGAGGTGATTCACTTTGGAAGGAATAACAGGAATGCGGAATATTTGGCTAATGGTAAAGTTCTTGAAAGTGTGGATGAGCAGAGGGATCTAGGTATCCATGTACATAGATCCCTGAAAGTTGCCACCCAGGTTGATAGGGTTGTGAAGAAGGCCTATGGAGTGTTGGCCTTTATTGGAAGAGGGATTGAGTTCCGGAGTCGGGAGGTCATGTTGCAGCTGTACAGAACTCTGGTACGGCCGCATTTGGAGTATTGCGTACAGTTCTGGTCACCGCATTATAGGAAGGACGTGGAGGCTTTGGAGCGGGTGCAGAGGAGATTTACCAGGATGTTGCCTGGTATGGAGGGAAAATCTTATGAGGAAAGGCTGATGGACTTGAGGTTGTTTTCGTTGGATAGAAGAAGGTTAAGAGGAGACTTAATAGAGGCATACAAAATGATCAGGGGGTTGGATAGGGTGGACAGTGAGAGCCTTCTCCCGCGGATGGATATGGCTGGCACGAGGGGACATAACTTTAAACTGAGGGGTAATAGATATAGGACAGAGGTCAGAGGTAGGTTCTTTACGCAAAGAGTAGTGAGGCCGTGGAATGCCCTACCTGCTACAGTAGTGAACTCGCCAACATTGAGGGCATTTAAAAGTTTATTGGATAAACATATGGATGATAATGGAATAGTGTAGGTTAGATGGCTTTTGTTTCGGTGCAAGGCCGAAGGGCCTGTACTGCGCTGTATTGTTCTATGTTCTATGTAACTCCATCTTCCTACTGCTAGCTGAGATCAGCGAACCCAACCCAGCTTGAGGATCAAACCGACAAGTTCCTGGGTCTTTATTGATCAGCTACTCATTCCACAAACTTCCTGAGCCATCAGTTCTTTGTTTTCCAAATGCACAAACGTTTTCCTGTCTAGATGTTACTATCAGGGTTCGTAGCTTCCATTACCAAGACTGTTCAAACCATCACATCGCACTAGCGCCAGACAGGAAGATAGTTTTAATTAACAGAAATGCAATGTCAGCCAGCAGTGACATTGGTATTAGCCGTTAGCCTTAAGATTAGAGAGTGCCATTGCTTTCTCAGTCCGTACAGTGTGCTTTACTTGTCAAACAGATTGTTTGACATCTGTGGTTAATTCCAAAAAATCGTAAATTGCTTTGAACTGGTACATTAATCTGCCCCTGATGGTTTAAATAATAGGGATTTAGTTATTTAACTAATTTTCTTACCATGTTGTTGGGGGTCAGGTTCTATGGAGAACAGTAGGAATATTCAGCATTGGTGCACTCCTCCACATGCTTCCTCATTTCCATGGGGACACTAAATTGCAAGCGTGATGGATGAGATGTCCTGAGCATTAATCTGGCCCAGTTTTACCATACAGCTTTGAAGAGATATTGAATTTCTGTTGCAAATCAGATACTGCCTGATAGTCACAGTCTTGAAAGGAAAATGCCCAGTTCGACATTGAAGGAAAAGGCACTATAATCATACAGGTAATTTAAGATATTAAGAGTTGAGCTATAAAAATTACCCATGTGATTAATGTACAATTGGGGATCTGGTGCATTTGTCACTTCGCACTGGGGTCAGAGCCTTTCAAAAGTTCAACAATGCATTTCCTAGTTTTACTTTTTCTCAAACGTTAAAATAGAAACACAAATTTCAGTGCGAAAGGGTGAACTCAATTTGGAACTGGCAATTCTGTTTGCAGTATATTTCAGTATCTTTAAACTGCAGTAGAGAAATTATTCTTGTAAGCTTGCCTCCACTTAATTAACGTGAATAGTTCTTTCTTGATTATTACTTATTTAGGACACTTTTGTGGTGATATTTTTTCCCAGTCGAATTCTAGATAATTCATGTAATCAAGAACCACGACCTTTGAAAGGACACCCTGCCAACTAGCTCAGCTTCAGTCCTTTAATAAGAATAATGGTGGACTCCACTGCAAAATCATTTGCTGATAATTAGCTGGGACCATCTTCCAATGGCTAGGTTAGCAAATTAGAAGACACAGAATGATCTGACCAGAGGAAAAGAGGAAAAAAACAACAAATGTAATAGAGAGACAGGTGATTAAAGGTAATCAGCAAGAAATAAATTGATAAATTAGAGCTCCTGAGCCTTGGAAGGAAATGTTTTGGATGGATCTTATAGAAGTTATTTAACAGGATGGAGACAATGAACCTAAAGCAATAATCGTAGACATGTCCAAGCTGCAGAATGAAAGGTCACAGATTTAGGCTATGAAGAGCAAATTTAGAACGGATATCAGGAAATATTTCTTATTTCAGAGCGATAAATAACTGAAAGGACTGGCCAGGGAGCATACAAGATTCCTTTAAGGAGAATCTAAACAATGCAATGTTATGACTGACCAGTCTGGAGAATGAGATCAAATAAAATAATAATCTTTATTATTGTCACAAGTAGGCTTGACATTAACACTACAAGAAATTACTGTGAAAATTCCCTAGTCGCCACATTCCGGCGCCTGTTTGCGTACACAAAGGGAGAATTCAGAATGTCCAATTCACCTAACAGCACGTCTTTCAGGACTTGTGGGAGGAAACTGGAGCACCCGGAGGAAACCCACGCAGACGCGGGGAGAACGTGCAGACTCCGCACAGACAGTGACCCAAGCCGGGAATTGAACCTGGGACCCTGGTGCTGTGAAGCACGTGTTTGGACTGAAAGGATCTCTTTTTGCAAACTTATCTTGGGTAGAATGGCTACACTTCTTTTTTTAATATGGCATAGAATTACTTAGATCAGACAATTTTTCTTTAAATGAGTTGTATAATCAGGCCTATTTAATAAACTTTCAATAACGTAACACCTTTTTAAAAATCCAATATGCTGGTCGTTGCAAAATTCCCAACATATTTTAATGGATCACGGTAAACGTTTGATTATGCAATCTTTTGGATACTCGTTTAAAGGTGTTGCCCTTAATTAGCCCAAACTACACAATCTTCTTCTATCGATTATCTATCCTCATTCCTTCCTTCTTTTGCTTCAGCCTTTCATTGTCATACTTTCTTTCTGAGTTCTTGCACTCACAGACACACATTCTATCGTTCCCCTCATGTAAGATGCAGCAAAGTAGGTGCATCATGAGATTAGATGTTTAGGATTTGGAGAGTAGCAGTTTATTTGTCATTGAAACAAATCAAGGCAAAGTGGGATATGCCGGGTGGAATGTCAAACATGAGTGCCCAGAATCATAATAAATAGCAGCAATTAGCAAATTTGAAATTATTCAATATAACAGTACAAAGTAATTGCTTTTGCCACATAAGTGGCAATGTGGTTAACCAATGTTTTAGAAAAAACCACTGAACCTTTGCACCTCTCTCAGTGACAGCCAAGGCGTGAATAGAGGCAAAAAAATTAATTGCACTACAGGTGTAAAGTAGAAATGCAGTTCCTTATGTAAATTCATAGGGAAACATGTGCTTGTTAATTAAGGATGTGAAAGTAATGACAGTACTTCATTGGTACATTGCACATGCTATTAGTCACGGAACATCTACATCTTAGTTCCAGTGTTTGATGCATATATTGTTGCAACCCGAGGGAGCAGTTCACAAAGCAACATATATTCTGTCAGTGAAGGGATGCAACTGTTACAAACTCCTGTAATGAACTGATTGCTATAATTAAGTAGTGATTAATGAGTAGGGAGCAACTGTTGCACTACTTTAGCCAGTCTCTATTGTAACTTTCATACTTGCTGTCGTTGCAAGGGAAGAAAATCACACAAAGTAATGCTACACAGGATATATCGATTCCCGGGCCTGGGCAGCACTGTGAGACATTACCTGCGCCGCCGCGCAGCGCTCTTCAAAGATACCAGTGGCGAAAGCTGCATGGGCCACGCTTGAAACTGCATGTGGTGCTGTCTGCTCTCCAGCAACCGACAGACATCTGCGTCATCTCCCCGTCGACAAGGTTTTGACTATGGTCTACATGAAACGCTAGAAGTTTGCCAATGATCACTGTACAGCAAGTCTAAACGACAAGAACAATAATCATGTAATGCCTTGCTGCTGATCAACTATGTAGTGTGCACAAGCTCACATGACAAATGCAGTTAATTATAAGCTCTCAATCTTTTGGAGATGAGGAGGCTCTTTGAGAAAACAATAATCAAGGTGGACAAAAGGGAATCTGTACATGTGGTGCATTTGATCAGATGCCACATCACATGTCAAATCACAAATTAAGAGCCCATGGTGTAAGGGGCAACAAATTAGCATGGGTAGCAGATTAGTTAGCAGGCAGGAAGCAGAAAGTAGGGTTAATTGGGTCAATTTTGTGCTGGCAAGCTGCAACTAATGGAATCAGTGCTGCAGCCTCAAGCATTTACAATCAATATCAGTAATTTGGATTATGGGACTGAATATATCCTTGCCAAATTTGCTGATGACACAACCACCTAACTATTCTCATCCCATTTTCCAGCACTTGGCCCATAGCCTTGCACAACTTGGCATCGCAAATGCACATCTAAATATTCCTCAAATGTTATGACGGTTTCTGCCTCCACCATCCTTTCAGGCAGTGAGTACCAGACTCGCACCACCCTCTAAACCTCCTGCCCCTTACCTTAAATCTATGCCACCTGCTCATTTATCCCTCCACCAAGGGGAAAGGTTTCTTCCCGTCTACTCTATCTCTGCCCCTCATAATGTTATACATCTAAATCACCCTTAAGGAAAACAACCCAGTCTATCTAATCTCCCTTCATAACACAGGCAGCATCCTGGTAAATCTCCTCTGCACCCTTTCCAGTGCTATCACATCCCTCTTATAATGTGGATTCAAAAATTGCACACTTTGGAGATGATGATTGCCTGGCACTTGTGTGGCATGCATGTTACTAGCCATTTGTCAGCCTGAGCCTGGATATTGTCCGGGTCTTGCTGCATTTGCATGTGGACCCCTTCAGTGTCTGAGGAGTCACGAATGGTACTCAACAGTGTGAAATTGTCAGCAAACATCCCCACAACTGATCTTATTTTGGAAGGAAGGTCATTGATGGAACAGCTGAAGATGATTGTGGGGGAGGAGGGGAGTCTAGAAGTAGGGGGCATTGTTTAACGATTAGGGGTCTCTCATTTAAGACCAAAATGAGGATTTTTATTTTATTTTACAAGTGTTATTAGTCTGGAATTCTCTCCCTCAAATAGCAGTGGAGGCTGAATCATTGTCTGCTTTCAAGGCTGCGTTTGGGGGATTTTTTGATCAAAGTTCCAAAATTCCTTCGATTCGGGAATATGTCCATCAGATTGGAAGTTGGCAAGCCATTGTTTTTCAAAAAATGAGGGAGAGATAAAGCAGCAAATTACAGGTCAGTTAGCCTCACAGCAATTGTTGAGAAAATGCTGGTATGTATTATTAAGGAAGTCTCAACAATGCACTTGGGAAAATATGGTATGATTAGAATAAGTCAATGTTGTTTTACAAAAGGGAAACACTCTGTTTGACAAATTTATGAGAGTTTCCTGAGGGTGTAACCAGTAAGGTACATAAACGGGAACCAGCAGGTATCGTACACCTGGATTTTCAAAAGGCATTCAATACGATGTCACATAAAAGTTTAATAGGCAAGATAAGGACTCATGACGTTGGGGGTAATTTATTAGCATGGATAGAGAATTGGTTAACAGACTAGAGACAAAATATGGACAGGTATTTTCAAGTTGCCAGGTTGTAAATAGTGAAGTGCCACAAGGATTAATTCAGGGGACTTAGCTATTTACAACCATTGGGTGTGATTTAACTAAATGGGCACAAAGTCCCATAGCAAGCAGGTTTAGCCACGTGTTTCCCAGCACTCGCAGCGCCAAGAAACATAACGCTCTTCAACATCACTTGGGTTAGATAGGGGTCCTCAGTGGGGAATGCATGGCCAAGACCACACTTAGCCCTGTTTTCTGCGCTAAGGAGCTCCTCTTGCCGGAACTCCTCGGTGCAGCAAGAGATCGGGGCATTCAAATGGTCATTGGACAGACATATGGATGATAAGGGAATAGTGTAGATGGGCTTTAGAGTGGTTTCACATGTTGGCGCAACATCGAGGGCCGAAGGGCCTGTACTGCGCGGTAATGTTCTATGTTCTTTGCCCGCAATGGGTGGAATTCACATTGCAATATCTTGTGAAATCGCGTTAGATCTCGCAAGACATTGTGAGCCAGGTAGGACCCCGGAGCGAGGTCTCCTGGCTCCTATCGGCCATGTTGCGCCTTGGTTTGCTGCTTTTCGGGCGCAGTGTGGCCATTCGGTCATGTCCTATGTTAATTACTTTGAGGAAGAGACAAAGGGCTGGATTTTTCAGCCACGCCCACCACAAGATCGGCAAGGACGGGACGGGGACCATATATAGGTCCGTTGACCTCAGGCGGGAACTTCCAGTCGCCGAGTGTGCGTGGCCGGAAAATCCCGCCCAAAGAGTAACACATCAAAATATCCTGGCGATACAAAGCTCAGTGGAACGGTATGCTGTGGGGTGCACACAGCCTGCAAAGAGGAACAGACAGGTTAAATGAGTAGTCAACAAGATGGCAGATGGAGCATAATCTGCAGATGTGTAAATTCCTGAGGTATCTGAGGCGTTGGGATCCCCATTTCACTGGCATGGGTTCCGTGGGGGGTTACATGGGGGTCGGTGGGAGGGGGGGTTCTTCCACGCCATTTTTCCATTTGCTGCTCCACTCTGTCTAAAAATGAGAAAATTCCGCCCACTATATTCCTTTCTCATTATTCTTGGAACAAAAATTACTGTCCAATAAATTAACAGGGTTCTTTATGAGAAATGTTTTGTTTTGGGTTGATCATATTGTCCTCCTTGGAGGAGATTGTGATAATTTTATGAAATCACTAAAGGGTATTAGTGGGCCCGATGGCTTTTTACGACAATCAACAATGTTTCATTATCAGGACTTCCGGTGGCGGCTATGCAGGAGTAGGTCGCACATTTGGTGGCTCCCGCTCGGGTCGGACCTTTGGACCTTTTCCCCCGATTTTGTATCGGACTTGATTCGTTAAATTGATGGTAGAGGCAATTGTGGAGTGGATTCCTACATCGGTGCATGGAGAGGAGGACTGGAAGTGCTCGCAAAGGAAAAAATAGATGAACAGAGAAGGATGGGCTGAAGCTGCAGTGGGAGAAAGCATGGCGGATTACCGGAGTCCTGGCTTGTCGACCCAGCGGTCAACAGAGAAGCTGATGCAGTTTATTCAGGAGGGCTTCGCCAAGCAGAAACAGGAATTCTTGGACCCAATTAAAGAATCGATTGCGCGGCTGGAACTTAGATTGGATGCACAAGATCGGGCGATCCAGAAAGTAGAGAAGGCGCTGGCTGAGCAGGAGGAACATCGAACTGCAGTGGAGTTGGAGGTGGGATGCTGAGAGACCAGCAGAAAAGGCTCCTGGAGAAGGTGGAGGACCTAGAGAATAGGTCCCGCCGGCAGAACTTGAGAATCGTCGGTTCTGGAGGGGTCCGAAGGAGCGGACGCTGGGGCATACATATCGGGCATGTTCGAGAATTGCTTGGGGATGGGACGTTCTCCCGACCCTTGGACATGGATAGGGCTCACAAAGCACTCTCGAGGAAACCGTGAGTGGGGGGTCCCCCGAGGGCAATGGTGGTGTGATTCCACAGATACTTGGACAAGGAGCGTATTTTACGGTGGGCCTGGCAGACACGAGCTGTAAATGGGAGAACAGTATTCTGCGGATCTATCAGGATCTGAGTGCGGAGGTAGCCAGGAGAAGAGCGGGGTTCAATCAGATAAAGTCGACCCTTTTTAAGAAAAAGGTGACGTTTGGACTGCTGAATCCAGCCTGTCTCTGGGTCACGTATGAGGAGCATTTATTTTGAGTCGCCCAGGAAGTGATGGACTTGGCTAGAAGGAAAGGACTGGTGGCGGACTGAGGTCTTTGAACTTTGCTGCAGCGCTCATGTTAAAAAGGTTTCTTGTTTTTTTGGACGTTATCTGTGATGCCTTCTGTATTAATTTGGGGCCTGTTGCAGAGCTGAGTGAATTAAAGTTTACATTTGCACTGATGGGGGATGGTGTTTGTTAGATGTTGGATCTTCTGTTCGATCTTTTCTCTGTTTTTCGCGTTTTTTGGGGGGCAATTGTGTTGGGATTGCTTTTCTTTTGAATATGTGTGTCCGGGCGGGGGCGGGGAGGGAACAATAGGTGAGAAAATGTCTGGCGCCATGGGCAGGGGTCACCAAGCTAGCTGGGCGGGCTAGCTCACGGAAGAGCAGTGGGGGAGTGAGCAGTTGTTATGCTTATTGAACGGGTTGGTTTACATAGTGATGTTACTCGGGGGGAAGGGGGGGAAAACATTCTGCTGACGGGGGAGGGACATTTGCTGTGGGACAGAAAGAAGGTCGGGGGCGGAGGCTGCCTGGGGGCGGGCCGGCGGATGTGTGGGGCCCGGGCTGGAGACTGGCCCAAGAAAGGTGATGGCTAATCAGCGAGGGGGGCGATGAGCCCCCCAACTAGGCTGATCACATGGAATATAGAGGGCTAAATGGGCCAGTTAAGAGGGCTCACGTGTTCGCACATTTGAAGGGACTGAAGGCGGATGTGGTAATGTTACAGGAGACGCACCTTAGAGTAACTGATCAGATTAGATTAAGGATGGCATGGGTTGGACAGGTTTTTCACTCGGGGCTGGACAAAAAGCCCAGAGGGGTCGCGATCCTGATTAATAAGCGAGTGGTATTTGAGGCGGGAAGAACAGTTGTGGATGTGGGAGGCCGGTACATTATGGTCAGTGGGAAGCTGGAGGTGTTGCCGGTGGTACTAGTAAATGTGTACGCGCCAAATTGGGATGATGTGGCGTTTATAAAGAGGATGCTGGGGAAGATCCCAGACCTGGATTCGCATAAGTTGGTCATGGGAGGGGACTTTAACACAGTTATTGACCCTGGGTTAGACCGGTCGAGCTCAAGGACGGGCAGGGTGCCAGCAATGGCAAAGGAGCTAAAGGGGTTTATGGAGCAGATAGGAGAGGTGGACCCATGGAGATTTGGGCAGCCGAGAGTGAAAGAATTCTCCTTCTACTCACACGTGCATAAAGTATACTCCAGGATTGATTTTTTAATTTTGAACAGGGATCTACTGACGGGGGAAGTGGACACGGGGTATTCGGCAATTACAATCTCGGATCATGCCCTGCACTGGATTGACCTACAGGTTAGCAAGGGCCAGCGCCCGCACTGGAGGCTAGACGTGAGACTTTTAGCTGATGAAGAGATGTGCAGGCGGCTGAGGAAATGTATTCAGAACTACCTAGAAGTCAACGGCACGGGTGAAGTTTCGGTGGCGGTGGTCTGGGAGGCATTGAAGGTAGTGGTTAGAGGGTAGCTGATCTCGATACGGGCCCATAGGGAGAAGGCAGACAGAGCAGAGACGGACCGACTGATAAAGGAGATATTGCAGGTCGACAGGAGGTATGCGGAGACCCCAGAGGCAGGGCTTCTAAGGGAACGACGGAGGCTAAAGGCAGAGTTTGGCTTGTTAACTACAGGGAGGGCGGTAGAGCAGCTGAGGAAGGCGAGGGGGGCGATCTTGAGCATGGGGAGAAGGCCAGCAGAATGTTTGCGCAGCAGCTTAGAAAGAGGGAGGCAGCCAGGGAGATAGGGAAAGTAAAGGACGGGGACGGGAACCTGGTCGGTGATTCAGCAGCGGTTAATAAGGCGTTCAAGGAGTTTTACAGTAGTTTGTATGAGTCGGAACCCCCAGCTGGGCCAGAGGGGATGAGCCACTTTTTAGGGGGGCTGAATTTCCAGAAGTTGGTAGAAGGGCTGGGGCCCTGATCGGGTTGGAGGAAATAGCAGAGAGACTGAAGGCCATGCAGTCGGGAAAAGCCCCGGGGCCGGATGGGTACCCAGTGGAGCTTTATAATAAGTTCTCTGGGATATTGGGGCCGCTGTTGAGGAGGACATTCAATGAGGCAAGCGAGCGTGGGGTGCTTCCCCCGACGATGTCATAGGCCACGATCTCATTGATCCTAAAGCGGAACAAGGACCCGGAGCTATGTGGGTCCTACAGGCCGATATCCCTACTAAATGTGGTCGACAAACTGATAGCCAAAATCTTGTCCTCTAGGATTGAAGACTGTGTTCTGGACGTGATTGGGGAGGATCAGACGGGATTTGTTAAGGGTAGGCAGTTGGCGGCCAATGTAAGACGGTTGTTAAATGTGATTATGATGCCCCCAGAAGATAGGGATATGGAGGTAGTGGTCGCAATAGACGCAGAGATGGCTTTTGATCGGGTGGAATGGGATTATCTGTGGGAGGGCTGGGGCGGTTTGAATTTGGGCGGGGCTTTATTGACTGGGTCAGGTTGTTGTATCAGGCTCCTGTTGAATGAATGAAATGAAATGAAATGAAAGAAAATCGCTTATTGTCACAAGTAGGCTTCAATGAAGTTACTGTGAAAAGCCCCTAGTCGCCACATTCCGGCGCCTGTTCGGGGAGGCTGTTACGGGAATTGAACCGTGCTGCTGGCCTGCCTTGGTCTGCTTTCAAAGCCAGCTATTTAGCCCTGTGCTAAATAGCCCCTGTTGCGAGCGTACGGACGAACAGGTCAACATCGGACTATTTCAGGCTGCATCGGGGGACGAGACAGGAATGCCCCTTCTCCCCACTGCTGTTCGCGTTAGCCATAGAGCCGCTGGCAATTGCGATGAGAGCCTCAAGGGGCTGGAAGGGTGGGAGGGGGGGGATAGTGGAACACAGAGTCTCGCTTTACGCAGACAACCTGCTCCTCTATGTTTCGGACCCACTAGAGGGGATGGAAGAAATTATGAGGATTCTGGGGGAATTTGGACGTTTTTCGGGGTATAAACTAAATATGGGGAAAAGTGAGATGTTTGCGGTCCAGGCAACGGGGCAGGAGAGGCGATTGTTGAAGCTGCCGTTTAGGGTGGTAGGGGGAATCTTTCGATACCTAGGCATTCAGGTAGCACGGGAATGGGAACGGCTACGTAAGCTAAATTTGGCCCGATTAGTAGACCAAATGAAGGACAATTTTCGGAGTCACTAGTTGGGAGGGTGCAGACAGTGTAAATGACGGTCCTCCCAAGATTCCTGTTTGTGTTTCAATGTCTCCCCATCTTTATTCCACGGTCCTTCTTTAAACGGGTCAATAAGGTGATCACTGGCTTTGCATGGGCGGGTAAGACCCCGCGAGTAAAAAAGGGGATGCTTGAGCAGAGCCGGGGGGAGGGCGGGCGGACGCTGCTGAACTTTAGTAATTATTATTGGGCGGCGAATATAGCCATGATCAGGAAGTGGGTGGTGGGGGGGGGGGTCGGTATGGGAGCGTGTGCACGTGGCATCATGCAAGGGCACCAGTTTGGGGGCGTTGGTAACGGCGCCTCTGCCATTCCCGCCGGCACGGTACTCCACCAGTGGCAGTGGCGGCCCTGAGGGACTGGGGGCAATGGAGGAGGCATGTGGGAGCGGAGGGAGCTTCGGTCTGGTCTCCAATCTGTAATAATCACCGGTTTGCCCCGGGAAGGCTGGATAGAGGGTTCCGGAGATGGCAAAGAGCAGGGATTGAGAGGATGGGGGATATGCTTATGGAGGGGAGCTTTTCTAGCCTGAGGGAGCTGGAGGAGAAATTTGGGTTGGCGAGGGGAAATTAATTTTGGTACCTGCCGGTGCGGGACTTCCTACGCAGCAGATCTCAACCTTCCCGCTCCTACCACCAAGGGGGATACAGGACAGGGTAGTTTCTAGAGGGTGGGTGGGAGAAGGGAGGGTTTCTGACATTTACAAGGAACTCATGGGGTCAGAGGAGACGCAGACCGAGGAGCCGAAGCGCAAGTGGAAAGAGGAGTTGGGAGGAAAGATATAGGATGGTCTCTGGGCGGACGCGTTGAGTAGAGTCAACACGTCCACAACATGTGCCAAGCTCAGCCTGATACAATTCAAGGTTGTTCACCTCGTTCACCGGGCCCACAACAGTGGCCCGGATGAGCAGGTTCTTTGGGGTAGAAGATAGGTGCGCAAGGTGTGCGGGAGGGCCAGCGAACCATGTCCATATATTTTGGGCATGCCCGAAGCTTAGGGAATTCTGGCAGGGGTTTGTGGATGTCATGTCCAAGGTGTTGAAAATAAGGGTGGCACCGAGTGGCGATTTCCGGAGTGTCGGAAGACCCGGGAATCCAGGAGGAGAAAGAGGCAGACATTCTGGCCTTTGCTTCCCTGGTAGCCCAGAGACGGATACTATTATCTTGGAGGGGCTCAAAGCCCCCGAAGTCGGAGACCTGGCTATCGGACATGGCTAGCTTTCTCTGTTTGGAGAAAATCAAGTTCGCCTTGAGTGGGTCACGGTTAGGGTTCGCCCGGAGGTGGCAACCATTCGTCAACTTCTTTGGGGAAAACTAACAGTCAGCAGAAGGGGGTTAGCTTAGTTTAGAGTAGGGGGTTAGTAAAGGTTGGACCTGTAAGGGAGGAAGACGGCTTTTGCACTATGTTTATAAATTCATGTACATTGTTTATTTTGTTGTTGTAAAACCATAAATACCTCTGAAAAATGTTTATATGATAAAAGTTTCATTATCATCGTTTTAATTGTAATTCCAGATTTTAACCGAATTCAAATTTCACCAACAGCCGCGGTGAGGTTTGAACCCAGGTCCCCAGATGTTGCCCCGAGTATCTGGATTATTAGTCCAGTGACAATACCACTTTTCCACTGCCTCCCCCACTTATTGGAAATGGGAGATTTTCCATTAACATTCATGGTTAGAAAATAGCAGTCAAACACATCCAATGTGATACCATTGGGAAGGCAGGAGCATCATTTTATTAAACTATTCCTAAAGGGCTGAATCTTTGAGAGGGTCAGGGTCTGGTAGGACCAAAGAATCCAACGTCATGCACATAATGACCACCAGGCCACTGCTGTGGCCACCAGCAGTCCCCTGGAAGGACTGCCCCTTCAGGATCGTGGCCAGACAGCTGTGGCTTTCTGAAATGTTAAAATTACAACTTACCCTCACTTATCCATTGCTATTTTCATCTTGACTTTGGCAGCTCCCAACTTGCCTGCTCCTGCTGCCAATGTCTGAGTGCTGGGCGGGGGGGCTTCCATTTGCCCTCCAGGGTCAGGATCCTGCTTGTCGACTCCAATTGGACAGCAAGCTCACTCCCTGACCTTTAACTGGCTGAGGATTTTAAAATTCCCGTGGGTGTGTCTAAAGTAGTCCCTAATCCCAGTCCCTGACCCTTGATTGAAAATGGAGCCCTGTACAGGGTGTGTCTTTTTAGTTTCCAGGATTAAATGTTTTCACTCGATGAAAAGTAACGGGGTGGTTAGTAAACATATAACCTTACGTTGTAGCAACATGCGAGTGTAATATATCAAAGGTTCTACCTCACTGATGAAATAGGCCCATAATTGCATCAGTTGGTGCTCAGCCTCTATTGATTGCAGGAACTGTTGTTATAAATATGATAAAACAAGATTAGATTTTTGTGTCACTTAGCAAAGATCATGCCAGAGCAGGTTAAGTTGGGGAACACAGAGGTACATTGCACTATGGTTTCCTATTGAGCCTTGGGATAATGATGCTCAGGTTCCATGGAACGGTCATTAAACAGTTTACATGAAATTAGAAGGCTATATAATGTTCAAACAAGATAGAACTTGGAGAATATAATAATAAATAATAAGCGCTTATTGTCACAAGTAGGCTTCAATGAAGTTACTGTGAAAAGCCCCAAGTCGCCACATTCCGGCACCTGTTCGGGGGGGGGGGGGGGGGCGGTACGGGAATTGAACCCGCGCTGCTGGCATTGTTCTGCATTGCAAGCCAGCTATTTAGCCCAGTGTGCTAAACCAGCCCCTTAGAGATGGAGTAAAATTGATTTTCGGCCCCGTTGTGGCGGGAGACTCAGCGGCCCAGCCAATAGTCCATTGATTTTCGGCGGGACTGGATGATCCTAGTGGCAGGCGGGGCCGTAAAATCCCGCCCTTAATCTGGGATGGTGCAACTGTTCATGACAATGCTGGTATCATTAGAATCCATTTGGTAAAACTCAAGAAGCAGGGGTGGGATTCTCCGCCGATGGGATGCTCCATTTTGCCGGTGCCCGGGGGTTTCCCGGCGGCATGGGGCTGCCCCACAATGGGAAACCCCATTGACCAGCCGGCGTAACGCAGAATCCCGCCGGCGGGTCGGGGCGGAAATGTGGTGCGGCGGGGCGGAGAATCCAGCCCAGATTATTAACAGGAAAGTCCACAAACTCAAGTGCACAAGTGAAAGTTGCTAAGAACACAAGGGTTGTAAGGAAGGGCGGTTTCCGTCATTCAATAATTAAGTGGGTAGAATGAATAGTAACACAAGGGAAGGAAATGTGGAGCAAATTTATAACCAATTAGGGTCTGTTCCTTGCCACAATAAAAAGCCAGGCACTATACCTAGCAGATTGGACAGAGAGTTCAGTGATAAATGGGCAATAATAAGTAATCTAAGAGCACTGAGTGCTCAAAATTGGCATTATCATTCGAGCATAAAGTAAGAACGTTAGACTTTCATATAGTAGATCTTGTTCTCTGAGCAAAGTT
The DNA here is from genome assembly GCF_047496885.1 of Scyliorhinus torazame. Classification (NCBI taxonomy): domain Eukaryota; kingdom Metazoa; phylum Chordata; class Chondrichthyes; order Carcharhiniformes; family Scyliorhinidae; genus Scyliorhinus; species Scyliorhinus torazame. Next base: position 63,276,496 of record NC_092707.1, read on the forward strand.
ATTCTGGGTATTACACCGAATGGAAAAACAGCAGAAGGTAGACTGCTTTTCTTGAAAAGCAAACGTATATTGTGAAGAGAAATGAAAGATGAGAAATATGACTGAACTGTCAGCTCCAATACACAAAGAGGACAAGAACGTTACATGGAATTGAACAGGCACAAGAACAAAGGGTGAATATATTAGGATTATAAAAATGAAAAGTGGGGAGGCAGACAGCAAGGCAGAAAAAAAATAGGATGAAAGCCATCGGGGAAATAAAAACAAATTGTTCAGTTACATTGGCAGAAAGGAGAAAATTAAAATGAAAGTCAGTTCTCCAAAGGATAAGGAAGATTGAGAGCCAGGAAATTAATGAATTATTAAATTAATTTTCACACTGGTTTTTACAAAGGAGGAACCGATGGGAGAATTGTATTCATTCCAGACAATGCAAAGATAGTGTGGGGGTTGGTTAAGGATGAATGCAGGTTTTTGCACCTTTTCTTTCATTGAAGCAAAAGTTTTTTTCAAAGTCCTATCAAAATGTGTGAGATTGATGCCAAATCCCACCAATGGTACTGGGGAGGAACGAATACACACAGGCATGGCAATCAGGAAGTTCATTTGTTGTCAGAGAGCTCTTGAAACTTGCCACATTTCAAGTGAATCACAAGTGATAAAAGACTGCAACTCTGCATTGGGCCTAAAACTCTCTGGCTGGAACTTTCCGGGTGTTCTTGCCAGAGGGATCTTCCAGTCCCACCAACAGTGAACCCACCGTTGGTTTCCCTGGGGTGCATAGAAGGGGAAACCCTGTTGACAGTGGCAGCATCAGAAGGTCCAGCCATCGGCTAATGGCAGGTCGGTTCCGCTGGCACCAAACACATCGGGAGGCGATCGGAAACTCCCGCCGTCTGCTTTTTTCCAACTCTCCTTGAGCCTTTGAAAATTTCTGTCACTGTGGGTGGAATTTTCCCACAAAATTACCAAGGGGTGGTGTTGTGTTGGGTGTTCCGCTATACAAACGAACCAACACGGTTGTAGATGGTACAACTCTGTTTTGTTATTCTTGATAACATCTACTGTCTACTTCTGGCTGTGGTTCATACTTTACCAGTTAACCTGTGGACACAGCCCTTGCACTATCCTAGAGAGGCACTCAGCACATGGTGTATGTCTGAGTGGCACGCTGTGAGCTCTGTGCTCTGAGCTATCTCCTGCTGGAATGAACGGGAACTGTGGTGTTCTCCGTTTTATAGTGCGTGTGCTCTCACTGGTGATTGGCTGTGATGTTGCGTGTGTGTTGATTGGTCCGTTCATCTGTCCATCAGTGTGTGTGTGTGTGTGTTTGCACCATGATATGTTTATATGAATATCATGACATCCCCCCTTTTCACAAGAATATATGCCTATATGGTAATAAATATTGGTGTGTACTGAGTGCAGCTGAATATGTGTGTGCAATATCTACAACTTGTACATGGAGCTAAACTATATACATAGGAAGGTGTCAGGTGCAACATAGCAACAGGATTGTTCCATAAACAAAACAAGTGCAATCATCAAACATCGAAAGAGAACTCCTGGAACGACAAAAAGAGAAACACATTAACATTGTTGCATAACAATTCAGTGAGTCCAATGTGCAAACAGGCTCATAAGTCCAGCCTAGTAGGTGGGCGACGAATTCGGGTTGACCGCCTCAAGGGTGAGTCAGGATCCACCGGCTGAAGAATGGGCCTGGCCACGGGCGATAGAGGAATAGGCATAGTGGCAGGAAGCTCCACGAAGTCGACATCAGGGACAACAGGAGGGTGTGGCACCGGTGCATGATCACAGAGCGAGCACGGAAGCAGCCGAAGGGCCCGCCGATTACGCCGGCGAATGGAGCCATCAGGCATGCGAACCAGGAACGAGCGGGGAGCCACGCGGCGGGGAACTTCGGCAGTTGCCGACCAGCCACCCTCTGGTAGGTGTATGCGGACGTTGTCTCCAGGCGCCAAGGCAGGAAGATCAGTTGCCCGAGTGTCATGTGCCACCTTCTGCTGAGCACGCTGCTGTCGCATCCTTTGCAGTACTGGAGCATGGCCGGGTTTAGGAACATGAATGGATGGTACAGTGGTCCTGAGGGTGTTACCCATCAACAGCTGGGCTGATGAGAGGCCTGTGGACAGTGGGGCCGAGCGATAGGCCAGCAGGGCTAAACAGAAATCAGATCTGGCATCAGCAGCCTTGCAGAGGAGCCGCTTCACGATATGGACGCCCTTTTCCGCCTTGCCATTTGACTGGGGATGCAGAGGGCTGGACGTCACGTGTGTGAAGCCATACGAAGCGGCAAAAGAAGACCATTCTTGGCTCGCAAAACAGGGCCCATTGTCCGACATGACGGTAAGCGGAATGCCATGGCGAGCGAAGGTTTCCTTGCATGCTCTGATTACAGCTGATGATGTCAAATCGTGCAAGCGTATGACCTCCGGATAATTTGAAAAATAGTCAATTATAATGACGTAGTCCCTGCCGAGCGCATGAAAGAGGTCCACACCCACCTTTGCCCAGGGGGACGTGACCAACTCATGGGGCTGAAGCGTCTCAGGGGGTTGCGCTGGCTGAAACCTTTGGCAGGTGGGGCAGTTGAGCACCATGTTGGCTATGTCGTCGCTGATACCCGGCCAGTACACAGCTTCTCAGGCCCTCCGCCTGCACTTCTCAACCCCAAGCTGGCCTTCGTGTAATTGTTCGAGGACCAGCCTGTGCATGCTGTGTGGGATCACAATCCGGTCCAACTTTAGGAGGACACCGTCAATGACGGCCAAGTCGTCCCGGACATTGTAGAATTGTGGGCACTGTCCTTTGAGCCACCCTTCCGTCATGTGGCGCATCACACGTTGTAGAAGGGGGTCAGCCGCAGTCCCGCGGTGAATACGGGCCAGACTTGCATCAATGGCTGGCAGATTGGTTGATGTGAAGGCCACATGCGCTTCGACCTGACAGACGAACCCCCTGATTCGGGCGGTGTGCTCACTGCTCTGGCAGGGCATCCGCGATGCTGAGGTCCTTTCCCGGAGTGTAGACCAGTTGGAAGTCGTACCTCCGGAGCTTGAGCAGAATGCGCTGGAGGCGAGGGGTCATCTCATTAAGGTCCTTTTGTATGATGCCGACCAGGGGGCGATGGTCGGTTTCCACGGTGAACTGAGGGAGACCATACACGTAGTCGTGGAATTATTCTATGCCGGTTAACAAACCCAGGCACTCCTTCTCAATCTGCGCAGAGCGCTGTTCTGTGGGGGTCATGGCCCGCAAGGTATTGGCAACCGGGGCCCATGATGCAGTGTCGTCCCGTTGCAGGAGTACCGCCCCAATGCCGGACTGGCTGGCATCATTCGAGATCTTTGTATCTCGAGTAGTGTCGAAGAACGCCAATACCGGGGCTGTGGTGAGCTTGATCTTGAGCTCCTCCCATTCCTTCTGGTGTGCGGGCAGCCACTGGAACTCCGTAGTCTTCTTCACTAGGTGGCGAAGAGCCGTTGTGTGGGAGGCAAGGTTGGGAATGAACTTCCCCAGGAAGTTGACCATCCCGAGAAAGCGTAGCACTGCCTTGTCTGCCGGCTATGGCATGGCTGCGATAGCTGTCACTTTGTCTGCATCCGGACGCACCCCTGACCGGGATATATGGTCCCCCAGAAAATTTAGCTCAGGTTGGTCAAAAGAACACTTGGCTCGGTTGAGGCACAGGCCGTGTTCTCGTATCCGAGCAAAGACGCGCTGGAGACGACTGATGTGCTCCTGTGGTGTGGTGGACCAGATGATGACGTCATCAACATAGATGCGCACCCCTTCGATGCCCTCCATCATCTGTTCCATGATTCGATAAAACACCTCGGATGCCGAGATGATGCCAAACGACATCCTATTGTAGCAGTACCTGCCAAAGGGAGTGTTGAAGGTGCACAGCTTCCTGCTGGACTGATCCAGCTGAATCTGCCAAAAAACCTTTGAGGCATCAAGTTTGTGAAAATTCTAGCCCGGGCCATTTCGCTCGTGATCTCCTCCCGTTTGGGTATGGGGTAGTGTTCCCTCATGATGTTATTGTTCAGGTCTTTCGGGTCGATGCAGATCCGGTGTTCGCCAGAGAGCTTTTTAACGTACACCATGGAGCTGACCCATGGCGTGGGCTCCGTGACCCGGGAAAGCACTCCTTGGTCCTGGAGATCCTGCAGCTGCTGCTTGAGGCGGTCCTCGAGTGGTGCTGGGACTCTACGGGGTGCGTGAATGACCGAGGTGGCGTCCGGTTTGAGCCGTATTCTGTAAGTGTAGGGCAGTGTGCCCATGCCCTCGAAAGCCTCCTGGTTGTGGGCGAGGAGCGAGTGGTGCTGTGCCCTAAAGTCTGCATTCGGGAAATCGGACGTGCCTTCTGGAGACAGAGTGTGTACCCGCTGAACGAGGTGGAGAACATTGCACGCCTGTGCGCCTAGCAGGGAGTCCTTCGAGGATCCAACTATCTCAAAAGACAGTGTGGCTGCGTGTGAATTGTGTGTAACCTCGAGCTGGCAGGATCCCAAGGCCGGGATAACATTACCGTTGTAATCGAATGGCCGAATCAGTGGTTTGACCTTCAAGGTGTAGAAGGCTGACCATGCAATGAGATTGGCGGAGGCACCAGTGTCTAAAAGCAATGTAATTGGTGATCGGTTGACCGTTAGGGTGGCACACCATTCATCACCCGGATTGACGCTGTGCACTGGCATCAGCTGGTGGGTCCTACTTGGGGACATCCAATTTCTGTCAATTACCACAACGCGGAAAGCTTCCCGGTCGTCGGTATCACCGGTCTGTACATCGTCAGGGTATGACTCGGTGTATGGAGGCTGAATGGCCGCACGTCCCTGCGAGGCTGGCGGAATTGGGGAGCATTGGCAGGTTGAGCTGCTCGACAGCAGGCAGCATAGTGGCCCATCTTGCCACAGCGGAGGCATTGTCGATTTTTCGCTGGACATTGCCGCTTTGCACGTCGTGACGTCATGGCATTCGTTGTGCCACCGCGCAGGCGCAGTTCAGTCCTGCGTAGAGCACGCCTGCGCATCACGTCCCTCTGCGTCGACGTCTCTTTTGGCGCGTACAAGCGCGGGAGGCCGCGGAAAGCGCGCAAAATGGCCGCCCTCGTCCGGGCCGCGGGCCGGGAGAAACTCGATGGAGTGGACCCGCTCGGCCTCGTGGGATCCGTGCCATGCCGTGCCGATTCGGCCGCCTGGAATTGGGAGTAGCGGCTGGTTGCGTTTTCGTGGAGGACGCAGGCTTCGATGGCAGTCGCTAGGGTGAGGCTTTTTATTTTGAGGAGCTGCTGGCGTAGGGTGCCCGAGGTGACCCCAAAAACTATCTGGTCCCGAATCATGGAATCGGAGGTGGCCTCATAGCCGCAGGACTGCGCGAGGATACGGAGATGTGTCAAAAAGGATTGAAAAGGCTCATCCTTACCCTGCAGGTGCTGCTGGAAGAGGTACCTCTCGAAACTCTCATTTACCGCGACGCTGAAGTGTTGCTCAAGTTTTAGAAGGACCGTCTTGTACTTCGTCTTGTCCTCGCCGTCCGTGAATGCCAGGGAGTTGTAGATGTGGATGGCATGTTGCCCTGCCGTGGAGAGGAGGAGGGCTATCTTCCTGATGTCTGATGCATTCTCCCTGTCTGTGGTTTCTAGGAAGAGTTGGAAGCGCTGTTTAAACGGCTTCCAGTTGACGCCGAGGTTTCCAGTGATTTGGAGCGGCTGCGGCGGGCTGTTGGTGTTCATGGCGCAGGAAGGTGGATCGCTGAAGATGTGCAGGTAGGTCTCACAGTTGCTGGGTTCCAATTCTGGTACTATGTAATGTTGGGTGTTCCGCTATACAAACGAACCAACACGGTTGTGGATGGTACAACTCTGTTTTATTATTCTTTATAACATCTACTGTATACTTCTGGCTGTGGTTCATACTTTACCAGTTAACCTGTGGACCCAAACCTTGCACTATCTTAGAGAGGCACTCAGCACATGGTGTATGTCTGAGTGGCACGCTGTGAGCTCTGTGCTCTGAGCTATCTCCTGCTGGAATGAATGGGAACTGTGGTGTTCCCCGTTTTATAGTGCGTGTGCTCTCACTGGTGATTGGCTGTGATGTTGCGTGTGTGTTGATTGGTCCGTTCATCTGTCCATCAGTGTGTGTGTGTGTTTGCACCATGATATGTTTATATGAATATCATGGGAGACTTCCGGGTGCGGCGATGACCAGCTAAGTCGCACGTTTCGGCAGCTCCCGGTGGAACGGACCTTTGGGCTCTTAATAAGAGCCCCAACGACAATTTTAACGGCTAGAAGCACTGTGCGGTAAACCAGAAGGGAATCCCCCCTGGAAACGGATGGAAAAAGGAGAGGGAAGTGGCCAGATTGCAGTGGATCCTTTGGAGCAGCGGCAAGGAAGGCAGGCACAAAGCAAGATGGCGTCGGAAGGTGGCAGTTTAATATGGGGCCCTGAACAACAAGAGTTTTTGAAATGTTGCGTGGAAGAACTTAAAAAGGAAATGAAGAAGGAGCTGTTGGCCCCGATACTACAGGCGATCGAAGGGCTAAAGGATGAGTAAAAGACCCAGGAGCGGGAGCTTCGGGTCGTGAAGGCAAAGGCTGCCGAGAACGAGGACGATATACAGGGCCTGGTGATGAAGACGGAGACGCATGAGGCACATCAGAAACGATGTGTGGAGAGACTGGAGGTGCTGGAGAATAACACGAGGAGGAATAATTTAAGGGTTCTTGGTCTTCCTGAAGGTGCAGAAGGAGCGGACGTCGGGGCATATGTGAGCACGATGCTGCACTCGTTAATGGGAGCGGAGGCCCCGGCGGGTCCGCTGGAGGTGGAGGGAGCATACCGAGTGATGGCGCGAGGACCGAGAGCAGGAGAAATTCCTAGAGCCATAGTGGTGAGATTCCTCCGTTTGAAGGACAAAGAGATGGTCCTTAGATGGGCAAAGAAAATTCGGAGCAGTAGGTGGGAGAACGCGGTGATCCGTGTATATCAAGACTGGAGTGCGGAGGTGGCGAGAAGGAGGGCGAGCTTTAATCGGGCCAAGGCGGTGCTTCACAAAAAGAAGATAAAATTTGGAATGCTGCAACCGGCAAGACTGTGGGTCACATATCAAGGGAGGCACCACTACTTTGAGACGGCGGATGAGGCGTGGACTTTTATTGTGGAAGAAAAACTGGAATAAGCGGGTTATTAAAAAAGAACGTTTGAAACAAAGTGGTGGGGCGAGTATGGGGGGCGAAGAGGGGGGAAAAAAGGGGGCGAAAGATGAGTTTTATGTTATTAATCCTGCAATGCGGTAACTTTTCTCTCTTCCACAGGTGGTGGTGGAGGGAGGAAGGGAGGTGGAGGAGATGGGGCATTGGCCATGGGGGGTGGGGCCAAAAGGGAAGCGCGGGCTTTGTTCCCGCGCTATGATAATCATGGCAGGAATAGGGAAGCAGGAAGGAGGGGGCGTCGCACGGTGCGAGCCGAGGTCACGGGGGGAAGCCGAGGTCAGCCAGAGTTTGCTGACTTCTGGGAGCAACATGGGGGGTGTAACTACGCTAGTTGGGGATCTAGGGGGGGGGGTGGAGGCGGGAGTTACTGGGTTGCTGCTGCTGGGGAGAGGGGGGAGCCAGAATGGGGTGGGGTGGGCGGGGGGGCACCGCCTGGGGGGGACACAGCTGCGTGGGAACCGGGTGAGGAGCTGGAAAAAGGGGATGGCTAATCGACAAGGGGGGGGGGGGTAAAAAGCCCCCCAACCCGGTTGATCACGTGGAATGTGAGAGGGCTGAACGGGCCGATAAAGAGGGCACGAGTACTCGCACACCTTAAGAAACTTAAGGCAGACGTGGTTATGTTACAAGAGACGCACTTGAAACTTATAGACCAGGTTAGACTACGCAAAGGATGGGTGGGGCAGGTGTTTCATTCGGGGCTAGATGCGAAAAACAGGGGGGTGGCTATACTAGTGGGGAAGCGGGTTATGTTTGAGGCAAAGACCATAGTGGCGGATAGCGGGGGCAGATACGTGATGGTGAGTGGCAAATTACAGGGGGAGCCGGTGGTCTTGGTAAACGTATATGCCCCGAACTGGGATGATGCCAATTTTATGAGGCGCATGCTAGGACGCATCCCGGACCTAGAGGTGGGAAAGTTGGTAATGGGGGGGAGATTTTAATACGGTGCTGGAGCCAGGGCTGGACAGGTCAAGTTCCAGGACTGGAAGGAGGCCGGCTGCAGCCAAGGTGCTTAAAGATTTTATGGAGCAGATGGGAGGAGTAGACCCGTGGAGATTTAGTGGACCTAGGAGTAAGGAGTTTTTGTTTTTCTCCTATGTCCACAAAGTTTATTCGCGAATAGACTTTTTTGTTTTGGGAAGGGCGTTGGTCCCGAAGCTGAGGGGGCTGGAGTATACGGCTATAGCCATTTCGGATCACGCTCCACATTGGGTAGACTTGGAGATAGGGGAGGAAACAGAAGGGCGTCCACCCTGGAGAATGGACATGGGACTAATGGCAGATGAAGGGGTGTGTCTAAGGGTGAGGGGGTGCATTGAAAAATACTTGGAACTCAATGATAACGGGGAGGTCCAGGTGGGAGTGGTCTGGGAGGCGCTGAAGGCAGTGGTTAGAGGGGAGCTGATATCAATAAGGGCACATAAAGGAAAGCAGGAGAGTAGGGAATGGGAGCGGTTGCTGCAAGAACTTCTGAGGGTGGACAGGCAATATGCGGAGGCACCGGAGGAGGGACTGTACAGGGAAAGGCAAAGGTTACACGTAGAATTTGATTTGCTGATAACGGGTACTGCAGAAGCACAGTGGAGGAAGGCACAGGGTGTACAGTATGAGTATGGGGAGAAGGCGAGCAGGTTGCTGGCCCATCAATTGAGGAAAAGGGGAGCAGCGAGGGAAATAGGGGGAGTGAGGGATGAGGAAGGAGAGATAGAGCGGGGAGCGGAGAGAGTGAATGGAGTGTTCAAGGCATTCTATAAAAGATTATACGAAGCTCAGCCCCTGGATGGGAAGGGGAGAATGATGTGCTTTCTGGACCGGCTGGAATTTCCTAAGGTGGAGGAGCAGGAGAGGGTGGGACTGGGAGCACAGATCGGGATAGAGGAAGTAGTGAAAGGAATTAGGAGTATGCAGGCGGGGAAGGCTCCGGGACCAGATGGATTTCCAATCGAATTTTATAGGAAATATGTGGACTTGCTTGCCCCGCTACTGATGAGAACCTTTAATGAGGCGAAGGAAAGGGGACAGCTGCCCCCGACTATGTCAGAGGCAACGATATCGCTTCTCCTAAAGATATCGCTGCAATGCGGGTCCTATAGACCTATTTCCCTCCTAAATGTAGACGCCAAGATTCTGGCCAAGGTAATGGCAATGAGGATAGAGGATTGTGTCCCGGGGGTAGTCCATGAGGACCAAACTGGGTTTGTGAAGGTGAGACAGCTGAATACGAATATACGGAGGCTGCTTGGGGTAATGATGATGCCCCCACCAGAGGGGGAAGCGGAGATAGTGGTGGCGATGGATGCCGAGAAAGCATTTGATAGAGTGGAGTGGGATTATTTGTGAGAGGTGTTGAGGAGATTTGGCTTTGGAGATGAGTATATTAGATGGGTACAGCTGCTGTATAGGGCCCCGATGGCGAGCGTGGTCACGAATGGACGGGGGTCTGCGTATTTTCGGCTCCATAGAGGGACGAGGCAGGGATGTCCTCTGTCCCCATTATTGTTTGCACTGGGGATTGAGCCCCTGGCAATAGCATTGAGGGGTTCCAGGGAGTGGAGGGGAGTACTCAGGGGAGGAGAGGAACACCGGGTATCTCTTTACGCGGACAATTTATTGGTGTATGTGGCGGACCCGGCGGAGGGGATGCCAGAGATAATGCGGATACTTGGGGAGTTTGGAGAATTTTCAGGATATAAGCTGAACATGGGGAAAAGTGAGCTGTTTGTGGTGCATCCAGGGGAGCAGAGCAGAGAAATAGAGGACTTAGCGCTGAGGAAGGTAACAAGGGACTTTCGCTACTTGGGGATCCAGATAGCCAAGAATTGGGGTACATTGCATAGGTTAAACTTAACGCGGTTGGTGGAACAGATGGAGGAGGACTTCAAGAGATGGGACATGGTATCCCTGTCACTGGCAGGGAGGGTACAAGCGGTTAAAATGGTGGTCCTCCCGAGATTCCTCTTTGTGTTTCAGTGCCTCCCGGTGGTGATCACGAAGGCTTTTTTCAAAAGGATTGAGAAGAGTATCATGAGTTTTGTGTGGGCCGGGAAGACCCCGAGAGTGAGGAAGGGATTTTTGCAGTGTAGTAGGGATAGGGGGGGGCTGGCGCTACCGAGCCTGAGTGAGTACTACTGGGCCGCCAACATCTCAATGGTATGTAAGAGGAGGGAGCGGCGTGGAAGAGATTGGAGAAGGCGTCCTGTAGGGGGACTTGCCTACAAGCCATGGTGACGGCGCCGTTGCCGTTCTCACCGAAGAAATACACCACAAGCCCGGTGGTGGTGGCTACTCTGAAAATTTGGGGGCAATGGAGACGGCATAGGGGAAAGACGGGAGCCTCGGTGTGGTCCCCGATAAGAAATAATCATAGGTTTGCTCCGGGGAGAATGGATGGGGGATTTGGAACATGGAAAAGAGCAGGAGTAACACAATTGAGAGATCTGTTTGTAGTAGGGACGTTTGCAAGTCTGGGAGCGCTGACCGAAAAATATGGGTTGCCCCAAGGGAATGCATTCCGGTATATGCAACTGAGGGCTTTTGCGAGGCAACAGGTGAGGGAATTCCCGCAGCTCCCGACGCAGGAGGTGCAGGACAGAGTGATCTCAAAGACATGGGTGGGGGACGGTAAGGTATCAGACATATATAGGGAAATGAGGGACGAGGGGGAGCTTATGGTAGATGAGCTGAAAGGGAAATGGGAAGAAGAGCTGGGGGAGGAGATAGAGGAGGGGCTGTGGGCTGATGCCCTATGTAGGGTAAACTCATCGTCCTCGTGTGCCAGGCTAAGCCTGATACAATTTAAGGTGTTACACAGGGCGCATATGACTGGAACACGGCTTAGCAAATTTTTTGGAGTAGAGGATAGGTGTGCGAGATGCTCGAAAAGCCCAGCGAATCGCACCCACATGTTCTGGTCATGTCCGGCACTACAGGGGTTTTGGGTGGGGGTGACAAAGGTGCTTTCGAAGGTAGTGGGGGTCCAGGTCGAACCAAGCTGGGGGTTGGCTATATTTGGGGTTGCAGAAGATCCAGGAGTGCAGGAGGCGAGAGAGGCTGATGTTTTGGCCTTTGCGTCCCTAGTAGCCTGGCGCAGGATACTGTTGATGTGGAAGGAAGCCAAGCCCCCGGGTGTGGAGACCTGGATAAATGACATGGCAGGGTTTATAAAGCTGGAACGGATTAAGTTCGTCCTAAGGGGATCGGCTCAAGGGTTCACCAGGCGGTGGCAACCGTTCGTCGAATACCTCACAGAAAGATAGAGGGAATGGAAAAGAAGAAGACAGCAGCAGGAGCCCCGGGGGGTGTGGGGGGGGGGGGGGGGGGGGGGGCGGGGGGGAGGAACCAGAGGGATTCTCAGGGATGTTAATATTGAAGTATAATATGTATAGGTTGTTGTTATAGATAATTGTATATTGGACTGCTAAAACATATTTTTGGAGAATATTTATCTGGGACAAGGCAGTTGCCATTTAGTTTTGTTTTTGTTTTTGTTTATATATTATTTATTTCTTGTTTATAAAACTGGCCATTGTTATTTATATTGTTATATTACTGTGTAAAGGATACACAATGTACTGTGATGGTTGGCCAAAAATTTTCAATAAAATATTTTTTTTACAAAAAAAATATGGATATCATGACAGGTGGTTCTCTGCTGCCTGCCATCGGGATCGGGGTTCCCGATGTGGCGGCGAAAAGAGCGTATCTGATGCTCCAGTCCCCCTCTGGTGGCATCAGGGAGTTACATGCTCCACGTCGGTGGGAGTTTCCATTTGCACCTGATTAACCCGCTGGGCCTTGATTCTCCATACCCCCATGATACCCCTCTCGGCTGTGATTCCCGCAGGTGTGGATTGGTGCACGTATTTTCACCGTGCCCCTGATGCGGTGGACTCCGCGGTTGGTCAAGAAGTTAAGTAGGTGCCCCCAAAATCCATCGGAGGGCCCTCCTTCCCCCCCCCCCCCCCCACAATGTAGATCCTGTCCACCCCAACCCCAGCCCCTTCCGTCATACCCCACCCCCAAACTCCTATCTGACCCCTATATCAGGGACCCCCTCATATCAGAGACCCCCATTTAAGAGATCCCTCCCATTAGTCACCCCTGCCTGGAAACTAAAGAACAGTCCAGGTAAAAACAATGAAAACATTGTTTTTTCACTTACCGGTCCCTTACACCTGTTGCCTCAAGCAGAAGTGTTGAAAGCAGCAGCTGTTACTTCATAGAGTATCAAAACACATTTCAAGACTTTAAACCCCCTCAGATCCTTTGATCTACAAGGCTTTTATTCACTTTCAAAGAGAAATAACGTTTAGTAGGTGGTAATTGATAGCTTCCAGGCAGCCAGGTCTGGATTGTTTAGTTGAATTTCCCTCCTTGACGTATGAATGTTTCTCAAATACGCTGCTGTGAAACTAACCATAATGTTTATAAACATCCAGGAGATAAGTGCTTTCTCTTCTTTTTCTCAGCAGAAAGCAGTTAGAACATAGAACATTACAGCGCAGTACAGGCCCTTCGGCCCTCGATGTTGCGCCGACCTGTGAAACCATTCTAAAGCCCATCTACACTATTCCCTTATCGTCCATATGTCTATCCAATGACCATTTGAATGCCCTTAGTGTTGGCGAGTCCACTACTGTTGCAAGCAGGGCATTCCATGCCCTTACTACTCTGAGTAAAGAACCTACCTCTGACATCTGTCCTATATTTATCTCCCCTTATTTTAAAGCTAACTGCTTTAGATGTGGTGAGAACCTGTCAATCATAGCTAGATGTTTGCTTTTTCTGCCTGGGTGCTCTTTAGTTTCCAGGCTGGGGTGATAGATTGGAGTAGAGGCTCTGATCTCAGGGTCGATGGAGGAGTCTCTGTTGGGGGTATTATTTGGTGTCTGATAGGGGTACCAGCCGCCCCCCCCCCCCTTCCTGAGCTGAACGACAGACCAGACGGGGTCACCAAATGCTGCCGCTGGACTCTTCATTTACCTCCCTTCATTTCCCCCCTGGTCCCCACTTGTGTGCACTCTCCTTCATGGTCATGCCCCCATTCAGGCCCCACCTTTTGTCAGTGCCAACCTGGTACTCTTGGCAGTGCCAACCTGGCACAAAATGCCAGGGCACTGCCCTATCATGTCCCCAACCACCCGAGGGTTCTCATGGCCTCTGCGCCACCCGGCATAGCCACCACGTGTAGACCAGTAGTGATTCCTGCTCACCTCAGCTGCACGAGCGGAGTGATGGTGGGGGGAGGAGGGGGGGGGGGAAGAGAGAGATGGGGGAATCCCGGGAGCCAGCAGATTCCAGCTTTAACCTGACAAAGCATATTTAAATGTTTAGTGTGTCCAGTGCTGTAGGCCAGGAGCATTTTGCTCCATTCAACTTTTGTTTAAAAATATATTGGAAAGTACTTAATTAATCAACTACTTTTTAAAAATTAACTGTTTCCCCAGGGCAATGCCTTTATTCAATCGGCATCAAGCTATCTGGTTTAAATTTCAAACAATGCTCAGCCAGAGTCCACTTGTCAATCAATCAACATTCTCTTCTTATCCCATTATTCCATTATATACCATTATACCATTAGTCTCATGAAGTGTCCAGATGAGTACAAGGTGAAAAACTTCAACATTACTCTTTTTTTCAACAATTACAAATCTGTCATTTTGAGCCGGTGAATGTAAATGCATTCACTCTACCTCATTATTTTTCAGTTAGATGTCTTCTGTGAGGTAGCTGGCAGAGTAAGTACAAGAAATCTGCAATCACCATTGGAGATGGAGGGGACGGAAATGTGAGAATCGATCTGGCATGTTTTGGTAAGGGAACAGCACAAAGGCCCCAGGGGTTTATGGTGCTGTGTGGACGGTACAACACTCTCTGGGGCTTCTACAGTGTGAAACAAATTCAACGCTGTTGAGACATCATTCCAGTGGTGCAAGGCTCCTGGAAATTCTGGGCAAACAGCTCCACCTCCGTGGGTCTGCTTCAAAATGCAAATAGCCGGAAGGTTAAACTTCATCAATTCTATACACACTGTCACTGTGCCAAAAAACTACCCAAGACTCACTGAGACCTCTGCCATGAATATTCAAGCTTCAGTGATGGATTAGTCCCATTCAATTCAAATATCGGAAAGAAAACTAAGCCATTTTTACAAGGATACCCTTTGTGTTAAACCACAAAAAGTGGCCATCAGTTTCATTAAAGCCCTGCAGTTACCATATTTTACCACAAACCCATTAGCGCTTCATAACGCTTTATGAAATTAAATATATTCCATTTTCTGACTGATGAAACAATCACATTTGTCTGCTGTTTAAAATTCATTGCATTAGCGACTACTGGATAAAATTAAATTTAAAATTGAACAAGACATTGTTTTTTTATGGAATTGGTTCGGTCTGTTTATTTTAAAAGTGGAGATGTGAACGGTGTGTTAAAATGACTGCCAAATGAACTACTTCGCAATCCACTGACAAAATTACAGCTCCTGCTTCGTTGAGTTTGCGGCATTAAGTGAAGGATGTGCCCTGGGAGCGAGCCGTGCAGCTGCCTTGCTGCAGATTGCCAGACTTAACAAAGAAGCCCCACTCGGAATTCCAGTCTCGGCTGACATATTCCCTCTGGCTTATGTGGCAAGATCGCCCATCCCGGTGGTGTTTTACTGTGGCAGAAAGAGGGGAGAAAGCCCCTCTTTCTTTCTGTCAGGAAATGAAACTAGCTGGCATGGGATCCCCCTGAAAGACAGTCGAGTATGCGTCCCAGTTTGCCAGACAAGCAACAGCAAGGGTGTGACCTGGATCAGCTTCACCACAGAGGACAGTGCTGGGCAGTGTGAGGGGAAAGTCGTGATTTGAAAGTACTAATTGTGAATAGCAATGGTGATAAAAACTCTTTCCCTCAACAATTTACAGTACCCACAGAAGCCAATTTCAACTCTTTTATTCAGAGTATCTTCATCACATTCGAGTCAAAACTATCACCGACAGCAATTGCCTACAAAATGTCTCAACATTTTTGGATTTCTCCAGCTCCGAAGCACTAAACATGTACCATGTGTGGCCTCTTTAAAAGACTGGCACTAAAGGACCCTTGCTGCCTGTTAACACGTCATGAGTTGCTGAGAAAGTTGATCACTTGGTTAGTCTGGTTCTGGGGCACCCCCTTGTTCAATATTTCAGTTAGTTATCAATTCTTCTTGTGTACCCTGAACAAGCAAGAAGACAATCCAATATGGTGACCAATGCATTCCTGGTGTGGGGTAGATACGCACATGCGGTTTGTCTCACCGGATGCGTAGGTGGCCATCTCAAGCCTGCAAGGTAGGCTTCTGCCAAAAGTAAAAGATCGTGGCTAATGTGAGAAAGGAAAATCACACAATTCTCACACAGTTTCAGAGAGTACACTGATTGCCATGTAATGGTGAATCTACACAAAAGATCATATTTGCTCATTTTGGGAAGGATGTTGAGACAACAAGAAAAGGTAAGCACAGATGCATAGTAGGAAGAGATACAAACAGAGAGGAAAACTTGGAAAATGTAGGTTTTTCATCAAACAAAGGAAGTTCTGGAATGAAGAGTATTAGAAACAGGTCATGTCCAATAATTGAAGGGTCCACAATGAGGGAACCAAAGATATCTTAGATGCAAGAGACTGAAAACAAAAAGTGGGGGAAATACTTTTTCAAGGGTTATAAAGCTGTGGCTTGCTTTACCAGAGTGAATAGTTGAATCATGAACCATGGCCAGCTATTTGCTTAAAGTTGCTCCTGTTCTGCCACAAAACCCTTTACATACTAATCGGGTTTCCAAAACACTCTCAAGGTAACTCCTGTCCACGTCAACACTTAAGAATGTTAAATAGGTTGAAGGGCATAAAGGGATATGGGAAGAGGGTAGGCACATGGGATTAAGATCACTGTTCACATGGAGAAATAGCGCCAACATGGACAGGTAGGGCCCAATGATCTGTGTTGGCGCTTCTTTGTAATCTCGTGGGTTACATGACATCACATAACTGATTGCATTTCTTGCTTTGTCACAGAGAATTTGGCTCAGTGGTTGCTGAAGGGAACTATAATAAAAAGACAGCAAAATAACAAATAATCATTAAATCAACCACATGTCGGCAGTAAAGAGAAAGTGTATTGAACAAAGATTCTATTTGTTAGCAATGTAGCAGGATTTACAGGTGTATGACAATTTGTGAGTGCATACAAAGAGTAATGAGAGCTGTAGTATAATTGATTTGAATAAAGGATTCAAGCGGGAGTTCAATACTTTGCACTATCATTGTAAGTTGCAGACACTGAAATCACACACATTTGGCTCAAGGTTTCCAATGATACGGAACCCCTGATCTTAGTTACAGTACTGTGGGACAGGACAGGGGATTGCTCAAGGGTTTCCCTGGAAGGTGCAGAGACTGAGAGGGCCCGAAGAGCAGAAAAGTTAACTTAGCTTCAAAATCCACCTTTCCCACCTGTTCCTGTCATTGAAAAACCTTTTCAAGTTCCTGCTTTTCGAAGCTGGCAGGCCGTGAGGAAGGGGCAGCTCCCACGAGGTGGTTTGAACCTGCCAATGCTCACCATGGAGTGCTGAGTTATGCGATGTTTACTCCACAATCAATGACTCATGAACTCCTGTTTCCATGGCTGCTCTTCAGTCTCAAATTCAAGCCTCCAGTGTACCCTCTCTGACTACATTATTGGTGCAACGGTGCGGGCGTGAATGCACAACAGAATCCATCCGTCATTATCAATGGAGAGTGTGTGGTGATCAATGGAGTATGTGGTGATCAATGGAGAGTGTGTGGTGATAGATGGAGAGTGTGTGCTGATCGATGAAGAGTGTGTGCTGCGCTTCTTCATTTTTGCGACTCTTCTCCAGAGAGTCAAACAGGTTCATTTTGAGAAAAAAACACGGTATGGCAAGGTAGAAATCCCTGAGTGAGGGCCAGAAGAAGGCCTAGCAAGCCCTGAAAGGTAGTACCATGCTTGTGTGGAGCACAGTAAGAGAAATGGAGCAGTCAGCTCGAACCTGTATACAAAGCTAAGAACAGTAGACTGAAGGCTCCGGGTGAAGATTGGAGTTAGGGATGGGAGGAAAAGGAAGGATCCTGAAAAAGGCAGAACTACTTGTTAAACACAGGATGTGAGAGCTTATTCCATTTTCTTCCCAGTGTTTTTAGGCACTTATTGGTGCTGGATTTTGTTGTTGAAAGAGGCAAGCTCACAAGGCTGGGGACAACCCTGCTTCAGTGGTCGGTCATACTCCAGGTCGCATTTTGTCAGTGGCAGCAGGCTAATTGGCTGCCGCCAGAGTGTTCACTCCTAATCGGGACAGCCTCCCGCCCCAACTAGTTCGAGGGCAACAGCTCAGCAGCACCACCCGGAATGGTGGCCGCTGCTGGGACTGCACCTGGAAGAAGAGGACAAAATAGAAGGACAGCACCAACTCTACCAAGAATGCATGTCTGTAGGCAGGCCAATCAGGCAAGGCCTGAAAGAGGTGTGGGTGAGGCGAGTGTTAGGGAAGTTTGAGCCATCGGCGTGAGCCCAAGTGCGTTCAAATAGGAGGACCCCTCCCCATCCCTCTGGAGCCTGCTGGGAGGCTGCGAGGGTTTACATCACAGTTTCTCAACATGGTGCAGGGTCTGCCCACTGCTGAAAAAATTACATCTCAAATGGCCTCTAGGTGTCCACCACCTTTCCCACCATTGGCAAGATGGCATGGCAGTGGGAAAACAGGCACTCCAACCCCAACACATTCTCTGACCACCTTCCAGGTCCCCTGCCACCCAGCCCATCCCCAGAGAGCTGATCAATTCCAGCCCGTCATTTCAAGGTTGAGATGGTGCGGTGAGGAAGGAACAAACATGAAAAGAGGCTGAAAGAAATTCCCAAACAAAATGCTGCCGGAGGTACGCGCAGGGATAGTGAAGTAATCAAGCTTTTGTTTGATTGGTTCAAGTTTCCCCATGAGTGACCCATTCAAAACTCTTCACCCCAGATGAATACTTTCCCCATGAACACTTACTTCTCAAGCTTTCAAACTGATTAACTTTGGCAGCCCAGATGTGAAAAGGATTCAAATACAAAGCTGCAAGAGAAAAAGTAACCACTTGTTAGGAGGTGTCATATGCAGCTTTAGAATTGTTGTTGATGAACCCATTATTGAAGTGTAAAAGTGGGGAATCAACACAAAAGCGCAAGAGTTTGGACAATTGTTGATTTAGCTACTGCCCAACACTAGCTGCATCACAGCTTTTTACTAGCAACGAATATGTTAAAATGTCATATTCCATGATTAATGGCGGGAACCGTTCTGAAATGCTCATTATTTCCTGTTACCATACATCCAGAAACCCTAGAAGAGATTCAGTTTGATAGCTTTACTAAATCATACTCCATAAATAAAATGGGGAACGATTGCTGCCACTCTACTTGGCATTCTGTACCAGAAATATCTCCTCATTTGAAGCGAAAGAAGGATTATTGGAGCAGTGTATGCTTTTCCACATAGAATCTGTTACTTTAGTTATATTTTCCAGGGGCACTTACTGAATAAAAGACTCATTGAATTTCAAACAAACATAGAAACCAAATCACACCAAGTGAGGCAGCTTTGTACATTTAATTCTTTGAAATGGAAAATACCAATATTAATAAAACTTGGGTTGTGTTTAGGTTACTATGGGAGCTTGAGGCACCTCTGTCAGCCTAATCTACTCAAAAGAGCAAAATCAGAATGAATAAAGCACTGTACAGTGTGTCCAAACAGCTGTAACATCAGTGAAAAGAAAATATTTCTAATTATATCGCACCTCTCACAACCTCAGGACATCCCAAAGCACTTTATAGCCAATTAGGCACTTTGGAAGTGTAATCACCGTTGTAATGTCAAAAACATAGAAGCTAATTTATGCACAACAAGTGCCCACTAACAGCAATGAAATGAATAACATTTAATAAAAAAAGTTTCACCTACAGTGAGAGGTTTCTCTGTGGAACGGGTTGAGAATGTAGTGATCAGAATGCCAAAAATCACTTGAATCCACATAGCTTCTCTTTGACAGAGAAATTTTAACACAAAAGGCATGATTTCCTTTTGCATGGATTTATAAAGTAACATGGCTGCAGGCTGTTTTTAATATCACAGAGGATACAAAAGTTGGATACACAATTTATTTTGCTTGTGTGATAACATTATGGAGATTACTATATCCTGCCTCTCCTAATATAAAGAACTGTGATATTCATGTGCTTCACAATGATAGTGCCATGATTGCAGGCTGCTGGCAGCAAAATGAAGCAAGAAAAATAAAGTATTTCCGTACAGCAGCCACAGACGACTGTGAGAGCATAAATTCTTATCAACTCTGCAATTCACTAGTGAAATGAACATTAAAGCTCTTGGGACCAATGCAAGCCTGTCAATTTAATTCTACATTTTTTATTAAGTTCAAACACGCACAAAATAAATGCTAAACTTAAACACGAGAATGTTTTTTTTAATATAAATGGTTTCTATTGGATTTTTGCACAGAGTATATTTTGCCGTTATGTGCACAGGATATAATATATCTATATATATGTAAGTAGGCATCCGTTTGTGCCGGCAACGCACTTCCGGAGGACAATCCTCGAGTGGGTCTGGTGCCGCTGTTGCCCCTCGCTTCTCCCAGTCGGATTTCGTCGCCGTTGTCGTCTCGTGCACGCTGCCGCTTCAGCCGGCCCTCCCGTCTTCCGCCTGTATTCTCCTTTTTCTCTGTTCCTGTGGATGTCAGGTTGGTTTACGTTTCCCTGCCTCCACTCCCCCCCACCTCCCTGGCTCTGCTCTATTGTTCCCTGTCTCCCCCCCCCCCCCCCCCCCGTGGTTTGCCTTTCCTTCCTCTTAGACTGAGTTGCCCCCCCCCCTCTCCCGGTCTATCTCCCCCTCTCATGCTTTGGCTGCTTTCTTCTGGTTCCTGGCTACCTGGCTATTCTTCTGCCTGTTTGTTGGCCACAAACAAGTCCCGGAACAATTGGGTGAATGGCTCCCACGTTCTTTGGAAGCCGTAATCTGACCCTCGGATGGCGAATTTAATTTTCTCCATTTGGAGAGATTCTGAGAGGTCGGACAGCCAGTCTGCAGCTTTAGGTGGTGCTGCTGACCGCCAGCCGAACAGGATTCTACGGCGGGCGATCAGGGAGCCAAAGGCAAGGGCGTCCCCCCTCCTCCCCAGGAATAGATCTGGCTGGTCTGAAACCCCGAAGACCGTCACTTTCGGGCATGGCTCCGCCCTCATCCCCACCACTTTTGACATTGCCTCGAAGAAGGCAGTCCAGTACTCCACAAGTCTGGGGCAGGACCAGAACATGTGGGCGTGGTTGGCTGGGCCTCCTTGGCACCGTTCCCATCTATCCTCCACCTCCGGGAAGAACCTACTCATACGGGTTCTTGCTAAGTGAGTTCTATGTACCACTTTTAGTTGCGTCAGGCTGAGCCTTGCGCAGGTGGAGGTGGAGTTGACCCTATGCAGTGCTTCGCTCCAGAGTCCCCACCCTATCTCGATCCCCAGGGTCCTTCTCCCATTTCCTTCTTGTTGCGTCCAGTATGGTGTCGGCCCCTTCTACCAGTCGGTCGTACATGTCGCTACAGTTTCCTCTCTCTAATTATGCTTGCGTCCAGTAACTCTTCCAGTAATGTCTGTCGTGGCGGTTGTGGGTAAGTCCTTGTCTCCTTTTGTAGGAAGTTTCTGAGCTGCAGCTACCTTAGCTCGTTGCCCCTGGCCAGCTGGAATTTCTCGGTCAGCTCGTCCAGTGTCGCGACCCTACCGTCGGTGTACAGGTCCCTCACTGTCAATGTCCCTCGTCCTGTCTCCACCTTTTGAAGGTGGCGTCAGTCAGTGCTGGTGTGAACCTATGGTTGTTACAGATGGGAGCTTTGTCTGACATTTTGGTCAGGTCAAATTTCTGCCGTAGCTGGTTCCAGGACTGGAGGGTGGCTATCACCACCGGGCTGCTGGGGTGTTTTTTGGGTGGGGATGGGAGTGCTGCCGTGGCGAGGGCCCGGAGGGAGGTCCCCTTGCAGGAGGCCTCTTCCGTGCGCACCCACTCGGCTTCTGGCTCCTTGATCCATCCTCTTATTCGCTCGGCTGTCGCCGCCCAGTGGTAGAATTGTAGGTTTGGGAGGGCTAGCCCTCCTATTGATTCTGTTTTTTGTAAGACCTTCTTTGTGATCCTAGCATCCCCCCCCCCCCCACCCCCCCCAACCCCCCCCACCCCCCCCCCCCCCATACGAACACCATGATTAGTTTGTCTACTGCTTGGAAAAAGGCCTTGGGGACGTAGATCGGGATGGCTCTGAATAGGAAGAGGTACCTGGGCAGCACGTTCATTTTGATCATCTGTACTCTACCCGCAAGGGAGAGTGGGATGTGCTCCGTCTTTGCAGGTCCTTTTTTACTTCGTCAGTCTGGTGAGGTTCCATTTGTGGATCCCTTTCCAGTCGTGGGCTATTTGGATCCCCAGGTAGTGGAATTTAAGTCGGGCTTGTTTAAACGGCAGTCCCGTTAGTGCTGCCCCACCTACTTGTGGGTGTACCAGGAAGATCTCGCTTTTGCTCATGTTGAGTTTGTAGCCCGAGAAGGCGCCAAACTCTTTCAGGAGCGCGATGATTCCGTCCATGCTGCTCTGTGGGTCTGAGATGTAGAGGAGCAGGTCATCTGCACAGAGTGAGACTCTGTGCTCTCTGCCACCTCTTCGGATCCCCCTCCAGCTTTTTGCCGCTCTGAGCGCAATTGCTGTGACTCGATTGCTATGGCGAACAGCAGCGGGGACAGTGGGCATCCTTGTCTGGTGCCCCTGTGCAGCTGGAAGTATCGGGAGTTGGTGTTGTTTGTCCGTACGCTCGCCCTGGGCGCGCTGTATAGGAGTTTTACCCAGGAGGGGAACTCTGTTCCAAGCCCGAACCGCTCCAGTATCTCTATGAGGTATTTCCATTTGACTCTGTCGAAGGCCTTTTCTGCGTCTAGGGAGACGATCACCACTGGTGTTCTCTCCCCGGTGGGGGTCATTATCACGTTCAGCAGGTGCCTGATGTTGGAGGCAAGCTGTCTACCTTTGACAAAGCCCGTCTGGTCTTCTGCGACCACGTCTGGCACGCAGTCTTCTAGCCTTTTGGCTAGAATCTTGGCCAGTATTTTGGCATCTGCGTTCAGCAGTGAGATGGGTCTGTTGTTAAGTAATGGGTTAAGAGACATTGCAATTAGTTGTCTCATTTATGTTAAGTATCCATTAATTGACACTGATATGTAAAGGGGCTTCAGGTGGCCTCTGTCGGGTGATGTATAGTGAGAGTTTTGTGCAGAGGCTGTGGAAGTGAAATAAATGGTGTTTGGTGAAAAGGAACAAGAACTTTAGATTCTTCATATCACAGTAACTAAAACGGCTAACAATTGGTAGCAGAGGATGGTTGCTGTGTAAATGTGAAGGGTTGAAAGATACAACTTTTCCAGATCAAACCAAGGAGTGAGTGAGAAAAAAAAAAGAAGGGATTTATGGCTGAACCGAGGATAAAGATGGCTGGATATGACTATCCTCCCTTATTTTCTGAAAGGGAATCGTACGACCAATGGAGAAGTGTAGTAGTTATGTGGATTAAAGTAACTGCTTTGGGAAAGAGAAAACAAGGTATGGCATTGGCTCTTTCTCTACCATATGGCAGTAAAATCCGAAACAAAGTGCTTTCTGAGCTGGAATTGGAAGAGTTAGACTCAGAAGAAGGTCTGGAGACTTTATTACATTATATGGATAAGATTTATAAGAAAGGTGACTTGTTAAGTGCGTATGAAGCATGGTCGGATTTTGATAAGTTCTGGAAAATGGAGGCTATCTCCATGGAAGACTATATAATGGAATTGGCAGACTATATAAAAGGCTGCAGAAACACAACCTGGAATTTCCACAGTCTGTGTTGGCCTTTAAATTACTTGACTGTGCTAGAGTGAGCAACATGGATAGGCTCCTGGTTTTGACAGGAGTTCAGTTTACTGATAAGGATACTTTATTCGAACAGATGACAAAAGCTTTACAAAAGTTTCTGGGGAAACATTCGATTCCGATGGTTCTGATGACCCAAATAGGTCAGCCTGCATAACGCAGAATATGGAAGATACACTAGTAACTTCTAGTATGCTAGTACACTAGTATGGCTACGAACAGTGCTCAAGACTATAGACGGAGACCGAAACAAGGAAGTTATGAAGACAGAAACCCAGTTTGAAACTACAATAGGAAGATGAACCCCAGAAATGCACGGGGCATGATAAATCGATGTTTTCGATGTGACTCTCAATACCATTATGCTTTCAACTGTCCAACTCGTTATGATAGAGTGTTTGAAGCGACACATGACACGGAAGAGTCAGAAGAGGAAAAAGATAGTGACCAGAAAGAAGGCATTGTCCTATTGACAAGCAGTTTTACGCCGGTAATGAGGGTGTTGGTTGCAGAATCTTTCAACTGTGCTGTATTGGACAGTGGCTGCACATCTACTGTGTGTGGAATTGACTGGTTAAAATGTTACCTGGACTCTTTGAATGCTGAAAATCGTAACAAGGTTAAGGAATTTAAAAGTTCCACAAGTTTCAGGTTTGGGGATGATAATACTCTGAAGTCGCTGAAAAGAGTGGTGATCCCTTGCAATATTGCCGGAGCGAATCATTTCATTAGCACGGATGTTGTATCAAGTGAGATACCTTTGCTTCTGAGCAGACCGTCGATGAAGAAAGTACACATGCAACTGGATATGGAACAGGATAAGGCAACAGTTTTTGGAAAGACGGTGGACTTACAATTTACACAGTCGGGACACTATTGTATTCCATTACTGACAAATAGTTTTTCAAGTAGAGTGGTTAAGGATGTGTTAATGGCAGTTGAAAATGGGACTTCAGCTGATAAAAAGCTTGTGGTATTAAAACTGCACAGGCAATTTGCACATCCGTCTCCTCGGAGGCTGAAAAAATTATTAAAGGATGCAGGGGTAAGGGATGACGACTATACTAAACTGATAGAACAGATAAGTGACCGCTGTGCAGTTTGTAGGAAGTACATAAGGACACCAGCACGACCGATAGTAACCCTACCTTTGGCCAGGGATTTTAACGACATTGTGGCCATGGACCTTAAGATCTGGGATAAAGCAAATAATATATTTATTTATTTTGCATTTTGTAGATTTAGCAACCAGATTTAGTCAATCAACGATTGTACGAAGTAAAGAAAAGAGAGTAATTCTGGATCAAATCGTGGAAAAATGGATAGGGACAGGAATGGGTCCACCGGCAAAATTCCTTACGGACAATGGGGGAGAATTTTCTAATGATGAGTTCAGGGATAGGTGTGAAAACATGAATATCAGAGTTATGAATACGGCTGCAGAAAGCCCATTTTGTAATGGTGTCTGTGAAAGAAATCATGCTGTCATCGATGACATGCTTCGGAAAATGTTGGCAGATCGACCAAATTGCAGGCTAAATTCAGCTTTAGCATGGGCAGTACATGCAAAGAATTCATTGCAGATGGTTGGGGGCTATAGTCCTTATCAATTAGTGTTTGGTAGAAATCCTAAAATTCCGTCCATTTTGGATGACCAGCCTCCAGCTTGGGGGGGGGGACTACAATTAGCTCTGGTTTTGCTGAACATTTAAATGCATTACATAGCAGTAGAAAAGCTTTTTTGGAAACAGAAGTCTCTGAAAGAATTCGCAGAGCTTTAAGACATAACGTACGGCCATCAGATGCCGTTTTTCAGCAAGGAGGCATGGTATACTATAAGAGAGACAATTCTAATGAATGGAAAGGCCCAGGGAAGATCATAGGCATAGATGGCAAAACAATTATTTTGCAACATGGTAATCAAACTGTTAGGGTACATTCAAGGATAATGGGCACAGATGACAAATTTTCAAATTTAGACAGAGCAGACCGACATGACGAGGAACCAGAGTCATCTGGTACGCATGTGTTACAGAACTATGAGGACCAATTGACTGATATAGACAGGGTTTCTGTGGAGGAACACAACACTTCTGGTGAATTAGAACAGGCCATTTTTCTGAAAGGGCAACTGCCAAAAGTTGGTACAAAAGTGACATACTTGCCTGAAGGGTCTAGTCAATGGAAGGATGCAACTGTTATTAGTAGAGCAGGGAAGGCCACTGGGAAGTATAAACATTGGTTGAATGTACAGCATTCAGGGGAAGGAGTCAAGACAATGGATTGGGAAAATGAAGTTCAAAAATGGAAGGCACAGAAACGCAGTGCCACTTCAGATAGTACATCGGATAGTGAACAGGTCCACAGGAAAAGGTTGAGAACTATTGAAAGGACACCCCACAGCAGAAGGGAAAGATCAAGCAGTAGCAGTACAGACAAGATACCAGACGGGAGAGGGGATGTAGTTTGTCAAGATCTCGGAACATGAGTAAGACTACGAATACTAATAGAAGTAGAAGCCCACATGCACGTGAGATTTTGGTGGCTTCAAATAAATTAGATGAAAAAGTTATTAAAGAAGCTAAACAGCAAGAATTGCATAGTTGGAGTGAATTTGGGGTATACACGGAAGTACCAGATAGGGGACAAAGTGGTCTATCCCACAGATGGATTTGCACGGAAAAGGGTCTTCCGGATGGAACTTGTAAGGCAAAGGCCAGGCTTGTGGCAAGGGGATTTGAAGAAAACTTAGAAGATCAGGATTTAAGGGTAGATTCACCTACAGCAGGAAAGGGTATTTTAAAGATCTTCTTGGCTCTATTAGCCACAAAGGCATGGGAATGCAAATCTATAGATATAAAAGCTGCCTTTTTGCAGGGGCATCAGCTCCAGAGAGACATTTTTCTCCGTCCTCCTAAAGAAGCAGCTAACGCAGAAAGGGTACTCTGGAAGTTGAACAAATGTGTATATGGATGAAATGATGCATCTAGAGTCTGGTATTTTTCGGTAAGGTCAGTTTTGTTAAAGTTAGGCTGTTGCCAGTTGAAAGCAGATCCTGCAATGTTTTACTGGCACTATAAAGGAAATCTTTCTGGCATTTTTATGATGCATGTCGATGATTTTTTGTGGGGTGGGACTAGTGATTTTGAAGCTATTGTAATCTCTGGTTTGAGGAAAGAATTCAGGGTTGGAAGTCAGGCTTCCGGTGCATTTAAATATATTGGACTGGAAATTGGACAGACTAAGTCAGGGGCAACTTTACGTCAGCAATCTTATTTGGAAAGCATCAGCCCAATAGCAATTAGTCATGGCCGAGTTTCACAAAAAGACACAATGGTTTCAAAGATAGAAAAAGAGCAACTGCGAAGTTTAATTGGGCAACTGAACTGGTTAGGTAGACAGACTAGACCGGACGTGAGTTTTGATGTCTTAGAGTTGAGTACAAAAATGAATGATCCCAAAGTGGAAGACATAATAAAAGCAAATAAAGCATTGGCCAAACTAAAAATGCAGGAGTGTGTTTTGAAGTTCCCGGTTTTAGGTGACCTTAAGCACTTGAAACTCGTAGTTTACAGCGATGCGTCCTACGCAAATTTATGTGATGGAGTTTCAAGCGCAGGAGGTTTTATAATTTTCCTTTTGGGGAACAATGGCAAATGTTGCCCGCTTGTGTGGGAAACAAAGAAAATAAGGAGAGTGCTAAAAAGCACTTTGGCTCCTGAGACGTTAAGCCTTGTAGAGGCGGTGGATATGGCCTTTTATATAAATATGATATTGATAGAAATTTGGGATTAGGGGATTTGGGTAATATACCTATTGACTATCACATTGACAATAAATCCCTGTGGGAAAATGTGCACTCTATAAAAAGTGTCAATGAAAAGAGGTTACGGATAGACATCGCAGGTTTGAAGCAGATGTTGGACAGAGGGGAAATAACAAAAATGAAATGGGTCAACAGGAGCTATCAACTGTCAGACTGTTTTACAAAAAGAGGGGCGAGTTCACAGAAACTTTTGGATATTGTTAATGAAGGGCGCTTGTTTCTGTGACTGTTTTTTTTTTCTCTTTCTCGTCCAAACTAAAAAAAAGGGGGGGGGGGAAATCATGTGTGTGTTTTTGAGTTTCTTGAAATTTTATTTTCACCTAATTTTCTTTTTCTCCAAGGAAGGGGAGACTGTTAAGTAATGGGTTAAGAGACATTGGAATTAGTTGTCTCATTTATGTTAAGTATCCATTAATTGACACATGTGTAAAGGGGCTTCAGGTGGCCTCTGTCGAGTGGTGTGTTGTTAAGAGTTTTGTGCAGAGGCTGTGGAAGTGAAATAAATGGTGTTTGGTGAAAAGGAAGAAGAACTTTAGACTCTTTATATCACAGTAACTAAAACGGCTAACATCTGTATGACCCACATTCCGTTGGGTCTTTATCTTTCTTATGTATCAGCGAGATTGAGGCCTGTGCTAGCGTGGGTGGCAGTGTGCCCTTGGCCAGCGAGTCTGTGAACATCTCCCGCAGGTGCGGGGCCAGTGCTGTCGCAAATTCTTTGTAGAAGTCCGCCGGGAATCTGTCCGGTACCTTCCCCGCCTGCATGGAGCTAATGCTGTCCATGATCTCTCCCAGTGCTAGTGGTGCTTCCAGACCCCGTTTTCTGCCCTCCCCCACGACTGGTATGTCCAGTACATCAAGGAACCGTTTCATCCCGGCCTCCCCTGTTGGGGGCTCTGAGGTGTAAAGCCCTTGGTAAAAGGCCCTGAATGCCTTGTTGATCTTTTCTGGCTCTGTTTGTAATGCGCCTCTAGTATCCCTGATTTGTGCAATTTCTCTGGTGGCTGCCTGCTTTCTCAGCTGGTGTGTCAGCAGGCGGCTGGTTTTGTCTCCGTGTTCGTACAGGGTCCCACGTGCTTGGCGGAGTTGAAGAACTGCTTTCCTGGTGGAGAGCAGATCAAAGTTCCTTTGTAACTCTTTCCTCTCCACCAGGAGCTCTACAGTCGGGGCCTCGGAGTATTTACGGTCTACCTCCAGTATGGAGTCGACCAGCTGCTGCCTAGCCTCCCTTTCCTTCCTATCTCTTCATGCTTTGAAAGCGATGATTTCCCCTCTTAGTACGGCCTTTAGCGCTTCCCAGAATGTGGAGGGCGAGACCTCCCCGTTCTGATTGTTCTCCGTGTATTCTGCTATGGACCGCGATATCTTTTCATTGAAGGCCTTGTCAGCTAGTAGGGCGACGTCCAACCTCCATGTGGGACGTTGGGCCCTGCCCGTTTCCAGCCTCACGTCCATGTAGTGTGGAGCGTGGTCTGATTTCACAATTGCGGAGTATTCCACTTTGCCTATCCCAGGAAGCACCGTTTTCCCCACCACAAAGAAGTCAATTCTGGTGTATACGTTGTGTACTGGGGAGAAGAAGGGAAACTCCTTCTCCCCTGGTTGGGTGAACCTCCAGGGGTCCATCGCTCCCATCTGTTCCATAAGGTGACCGAGTTCCCTTGCCATGTTTGCCGTTTTCCCCGTCTTGGGGTTCTATCTGTCAGTCGTTGGGTCCTGTGCACAGTTGAAGTCCCCCCCCCCCATGATTAGCCGGTACGTCGCTATGTCAGGGATTTCTGCCATGGCCGTCTTGATGAAGCTCAGGTCGTCCCAGTTGGGCGCGTACACGTTAACTAGTACTACCCCATCCAGGGTCCCGCTAACCATGACGTACCATCCCCCTGTGTCCGTAACCGTTTTTGTCGCCCTAAACATCGGCCATTTGCTGACCAATATTGCCACCCCCTGGCCCTCGTCCCGTAACAGGAATGGTAGGTCTGTTCCACCCAGCCCTTTCTTACCCGCAGTCGGTCCTGCTCTCTCAGGTGCGTCTCTTGAAGGAAGATTATGTCTGCCTTCATGTTTCTTAGGTGGTTGAGGACTCTGGATCTTTTAACTGGGCCATTGAGTCCCCTTACGTTCCAGGTGACTATCCTGGTGGGGGGCTTCTGTCCCCTCGCTCCTGTGGGATTCACCATATTCACCTGGTGGACGCGCCCCTGCCCTCCGGGGTTCCCCCTTGTTAGGGGGCCGTCCAGGATGGTCGCTGTCACTGCTCTCTCCATGCGGTCAGGCCCCTGCGCTCCGGGGCTTCCCTCTGTCCAGGAGGCCCCGTCATGGTCGCCCACTGTGCGGCCGCCACGCAGGTAGCCCCCTTCACTTTGAGGTTTCCCTTCGCCCAGAGACCGTGCAGGGTGGATGCTTGCAGCGATTCCTTGTTCCAAGCCCTTGGTTGTGGCCCTCTGTAGCCCTATTGCTGTTCCTTTTCTAGCCTTGTTTGTCCCTCCGTCCCTGTGTTTATACTCCCCCTCCCGTGCCCCACCCCAATCCCTCCCTTTCCTCCCCCTCTCCCGTATATCCCTCCTTTGTCCCTCTTTCTCCTGCTCCTGTCCCCGTTTGCTCTCCCGCCTCTGTTGAGTGGTCCCACCCGCCCTCTGCCTGGCGCCGCCCCCCTGTTGGGGGCGCGCTGCGGCCCTGCTTTTTTGCATGTCCCCGGTGCTAGTTTCCTTGCTCGTGTGGCGACCCCCCTCTAGGGAGTTACTGTCTCGCTTCTCCCCTGCCCAGCTTCTGCGTTTTTGTGCCCACTCTTCCCCCGCCCTACCCTACGCTCCCCCTGTTTGTTCACCCTTCTCCGCTACTCTCATACCCTTGTGCCTGGTTTCCCACCTTTGTCGGTTAGCACGAGAATGTTTGAAAAGCCAGAGAGCAGAGGACATGTTGATTATAGCATCATCAGGTTGCTGTACCGGTTGGCAATTTCCTCCACCAGCAAGCAAGCAGAAACATCCAGAAGCTCAAGTCCTCGAGGTGAGGGCTGGCAGACGCAAGACCTAGGCTGGGGCGAGGGGAGAGTCGGAGGTTTGAGACTTGACTAGTGGGTGCGGACTCCTACAGTCACAGACAGGCTTTGAGGGGCAGGAGGTAAAGGCCTGGGTATTTCAGATCCCACTCACTGGCATCCATCTCCTATTCAATGCTTGTAACATTAGACCACTAAGAATAATACAGTGGGCCAACTTCCCAACTCCCAACATCCAGATTCCCAATGCTGATTTAAAATGGGAGAAAGTCCAGCACAGATAGAAACAGAAGAGATGTAAAATTAGCATCGTGAGAGAAAGACCAGTTACTACAGTACCAGAAAACCAAAGTAGATCTAATGTCATAAGATAAAAGTTTAATTCTGCTGGTTAAAAAATCCACAGAAAGATTTAGGAATGAGTTAATTCCAAGATAAATAGAGCACAATTTACTCAGGAAATGATCTCCTGTACGATAAAATTGCTCTTTACCTCACGGTTTGGGCTATTGCCTGGTTTCACACAAAATATACAAATTTGTCCTATTCATGTACATGTATCTGGCACAATGATGTATCACTGTACCTTATTTCATACCCTCTGCCAAATGCCACTTTAATATATTTTATTGCTGTGTAAAATCCCAATATCTTGACAACACCATTATACCTTTCAGAAATATACTTCTTACCACTTAACACCTTTCAAACAATGTTACTGTAGTCTGTGAACACACCAACAAGATAATTTAAACTACTAAATTACTTACACTGGAAAAAAAGATGATGACAATATGATGGAAAATCTAATTTAAAAATTGATTAAAAGTTGTTGAGAGGATTTTTGTGTTAAATAATTTGGCAGCATGCTTTCAAATTCAACCAAAAAAAAAGGTATTTTACCAGTGATAGCTGAAAGAATTAATGCGAGCCTGTCACTATCTGGCAGAAGATAAAGTGCTGGGAAAATTCTTCATGCTGAAGGGATTTATTTCGACAGCAGACTGTAATTATCCCCTCAGCCTAGGCACTGACTGCACAGATGACATCATTTTTCTTAGCAATGGGAGGTTCACTTTGACCTGGTCAACATTATCCCATAAAAAGGACATTTTACTGACAAAAATGATAAAAGTTTTTGACTAGGGGCGAACAAATGAGATCAAAGATCTAATAAAAATTAGATGGATTTAAGTCCTACACTTATAGTATTGTGCTTGGTATGGCCAACCTTATGGACCCAAAGGTGGACTGATACATCACGGAAAAGGGTCTGATTTTGTGCTATTCTTGGTTCGGATGGGGAAAGTCACAAAAGGAAAAAGCTCACCCAGTTAGATAGACCCGATAATAGCTTTAATTTGTGTCAGAGCCCAGAAATAGCTGTAATACCAGTGTAAGAATGCGTGGCATGTTCAGATAATATTTCTTGCCTGTTATTTTAACCAAGACATGACCTCCTGTTAAACCCAATTTCACAAATAGCAGATTCTAGCCTCGAAAACATGAAAAACAAGCAATATTACATGTAAATACTCCAAGTAAACAAAGTAGGGTAAGATGTAGTGGAGTTTGGTTCAATAATGACAAAAAAATTGAGGCCGGGAAAATGATAAGTATACATCAAGATGATACAACAAGTTGCTTAAAATAAAAAGATAGGTGTCCTCATCTACTAATCTCTCCACAACCTTGTTCCACCCTACCCCAGTAACTTCCTCCATTTTTGTGTCCGACATCAAGTTCCTCCTGGATTCTAGCATTGTACAGCTCCCCCTCCATTTCACCATTGGTGTCAGGGTTTTTGCTTTCTCCAATACACTCCCCTACTATGTCCTGCTTTGATGCTTCATTTTTCAGTGGCTTCAAATACTTTCTCAGAACCTAGCTATCTGCCAGAATCACCTGTTCCAACTCCACAACTCAAGTTCTGTCCATTTTTACTCTTGCGTGACTCACTCTGGAATGTTTTTCCTACATTAGTGGCGCTTTAGAAATGCTAATTTTTTGTCACCGGAACAGTTGTGTGGTCACTTCTAATTGTGGTTCCCAGTACGTAACTTTTCTATTTCACAGTCAAGCAAGGTCAGCTCTCAGGACATCAACCAATCATTCGCAGTGGCAATTCTTTTTCTTCACTGTTATCAGGTGCTTCCTGTTAGACTCGTACTTGGTGCTGCTGCTTGTGGAGAACCAGCACCAACCAAGAAATAGAACTACTGATTTTTAAAATATTGATGAGATGGCATGCAGCTTAAAACCATCCTGATCTGAGCTCAGTAGGTGAGGAAGGAGGTTGAAAAAAGGCAGCAAAATTGGTCTTGGCTCTCCACCCAAAGAGGCAAAAGACTATTATTGCCTATTTCCTGTTGCAGCCCCAAGATCTGTTTCATCCCCATTATCTCTGGAGGGGATGGGGGGCGGGGGAGGGGGGGGGGGGGGGGGGGGGGAACGACACAGGCAGTTATTTTGTGCTCCTTTCCGGGAGGGAGGCACAACAGGTAATCACTATCTTGGTCCCAATGTTTTTTTATAAATTTAGAG
The DNA here is from genome assembly GCF_047496885.1 of Scyliorhinus torazame. Lineage (NCBI taxonomy): Eukaryota > Metazoa > Chordata > Chondrichthyes > Carcharhiniformes > Scyliorhinidae > Scyliorhinus > Scyliorhinus torazame. Next base: position 63,309,101 of record NC_092707.1, read on the forward strand.
TCCCCAATCATTTTTTCCAATTAATTTAGAGTGGCCAATCCACCTAACCTGCACATCTTTGGGTTGTGGGGTTGAAACTGACGCAGACATGGTGAGAATGTGCAAACTCCACACGGACAGTGAGCCGGGGCCGGGTTCGAACCCAGGTCCTCAGTGCCGTAGGCAGCAGTGTTAACCATTGCGTAAATGTGACGCCTTTTGGTCCCAATTTTTAAATATTAGCACTGTTAAGACCATAAGACATAGGAGCGGAAGTAAGGCCATTCGGCCCATCGAGTCCACTCCACCATTCAATCATGGCTGATTTCAACTCCATATACCCGCTCTCTCTTCATAGCCCCTAATTCCTCGAGAAATCAAGAATTTATCAACTTCTGTCTTAAAGACACTCAACGTCCCGGCCTCCACCGCCCTCTGTGGCAATGAATTCCACAGACCCACCACTCTCTGGCTGAAGAAATTTCTCCTCATCTCTGTTCTAAAGTGACTCCCTTTTATTCTAAGGCTGTGCCCCCGGGTCCTAGTCTCCCCTGCTAATGGAAACAACTTTCCTACGTCCACCCTATCTGAGCCATTCATTATCTTGTAAGTTTCTATTAGATCTCCTCTCAACCTCCTAAACTCCAATGAATATAATCCCAGGATTCTCAGACGTTCATCGTATGTTAGGCCTACCATTCCTGAGATCATCCGTGTGAATCTCCGCTGGACCCGCTCCAGTGCCAGTATGTCCTTCCTGAGGTGTGGGGCCCAAAATTGCTCACAGTATTCTAAATGGGGCCTAACTAATGCTTTATAAAGCTTCAGAAGTACATCCCTGCTTTTATATTCCAAGCCTCTTGAGATAAATGACAACATTGCATTTGCTTTCTTAATTACGGACTCAACCAGCAAGTTTACCTTTAGAGAATCCTGGACGAGGACTCCCAAGTCCCTTTGCACTTCAGCATTATGAATTTTGTCACCATTTAGAAAATAGTCCATGCCTCTATTCTTTTTTCCAAAGTGCAAGACCTCGCACTGTCTAAATCTTTCTGCAGCCTCCCCACCTCCTCCATACTACCTGCCCCTCCACCTATCTTTGTATAATCGGCAAACTTAGCCAGAATGGCCCCAGTCCCATCATCTAGATCGTTAATATATAAATAGAACAGCTGTGGCCCCAACACTGAACCCTGCGGGACACCACTCGTCAACGGTTGCCATTCCGAAAAAGAACCTTTTATCCCAACTCTCTGCCTTCTGCCTGACAGCCAATCGTCAATCCATGTTAGTACCTTGCCTCGAACACCATGGGCCCTTATTTTACTCAGCAGTCTCCCGTGAGGCACCTTATCAACGGCCTTTTGGAACTCAAGATAGATAACATCCATTGGCTCTCCTTGGTCTAACCTATTTGTTATCTCTTCAAAGAACTCCAACAGGTTTGTCAGGCACGACCTCCCCTTACTAAATCCATGCTGACTTGTCCTAATCTGACCCTGCACTTCCAAGAATTTAGAAATCTCATCCTTAACAATGGATTCTAGAATCTTGCCAACAACCGAGGTTAGGCTAATTGGCCTATAATTTTCCGTCTTTTTCCTTGTTCCCTTCTTGAACAGAGGGGTTACAACAGCGATTTTGCAATCCTCTGGGACTTTCCCTGACTCCAGTGACTTTTGAAAGATCACAACTACCGCCTCCACTATTTCTTCAGCTATCTCCTTTAGAACTCTAGGATGTAGCCCATCTGGGCCCGGAGATTTATCAATTTTTAGACCTCTTGGTTTCTCTAGCGCTTTCTCCTTTGTGATGGCTACCATATTCAACTCTGCCCCCCGACTCCTGAATTGTTGGGATATTACTCATGTCTTCTACTGTGAAGACTGACGCAAAGTACTTATTTAGTTCCTCAGCTATTTCTTTGTCTCCCATCACTAGATTATCAGTGTCATTTTGGAGCGGCCCAATGTCTACTTTTGCCTCCCGTTTGTTTTTAATGTATTTAAAGAAGCTTTTACTATCATTCCTAATGTTACTGGCTAGCCTACCTTCATATTTGATCCTCTCTTTCCTTATTTCTCTCTTTGTTATCCTCTGTTTGTTTTTGTAGCCTTCCCAATCTTCTGACTTCCCACTACTCTTTGCCACATTATAGGCTTTCTCTTTTGCTTTGATGCATTCCCTGACTTCCTTTGTCAGCCATGGCTGCCTAATCCCCCCTCTGATAACCTTTCTTTTCTTTGGGATGAACCTCTGTACTGTGTTCTCAATTACTCCCAGAAACTCCTGCCATTGCTGTTCTACTGTCTTTCCCACTAGGCTCTGCTCCCAGTCGATTTTCGTCAGTTCCTCCCTCATGCCCCTGTAGTTACCTTTATTTAACTGTAACATCTTTACATCTGATTCTACCTTCTTTCTTTCAAATTGCAGACTGAATTCTACCATATTATGATCACTGCCTCCTAAGTGTTCCCTTATTTTAAGATCTTTTATCAAGTCTGGCTCATTACATAACACTTAGTCCAGACTGGCCTGTTCCCTCATGGGCTCCATCACAAGCTGTTCCAAAAAGCCCTCCTGTAAACATTCAATGAATTCCCTTTCTTTGGGTCCACTGGCAACATTATTTACCCAGTCCACCTGCATATTGAAGTCCCCCATGATCACTGTGACCTTGCCTTTCTGACATGCCCTTTCTATTTCGTGGTGCATTTTGTGCCCCTGGTCCTGACCACTGTTAGGAGGCCTGTACATAACTCCCATTATGGTTTTTTTGCCTATGTGGTTCCTCAACTCTACCCACACAGACTCCACTGGATCGGACCCTATGTCGTTTAGTACTATTGATTTAATTTCATTCCTAATTAACAAGGCAATCCCGCCCCCTCTGCCCACCTCTCTGTCTTTTCGATAGGTTGTGAATCCCTGGATGTTTAAATGCCAGTCCTGAACCCCCTACAACCACTTCTCTGTGATGCCTACCACATCATACCTGCCAGTCACAATCTGGGCCACAAGCTCATCTACCTTGTTCCATACACTGCGCGCATTTAAATATAGCACCTTTAATTCTCTATTGACCGTCACTTTTTGTTTTCTTAGTGTGGTGGACTTTGGTTTACTGAGCCTTTCCATACACTGTGTCATATTTTGTGGGATGGGAACTATCGTAACCTCTCCTGAGTTCTGTCTTTTCATGCTTTTTTGTATTCCTAAGCAGCTACGCTTCCCACTGATTACTTCACCTCTTGGTTCCCTGATTTTCCCTTCCCCCCCAATCTCTAGTTTAAAGTCCTATTGACCACCCTATTTACTCTTTTCGCCAGAACACTGGTCCCAGCTCGGTTCAGGTGGAGACCATCCCAACGGTATAGGACCCCCCGTCCCAAAACTGATGCCAGTGTCCCATGAAAAGGAACCCCTCATTCCCACACCACTCTTTCAGCCAAGTGTTAACTTCCCTTATTCTTGCCTCCCTATGCCAATTTGCACGTGGCTCGGGCAGTAATCTGGAGATTATGACCCTTGAAGACCTGTTTTTTAATTTGAATCGTAGCTCTTTATAATCTCTAAACAGGTCCTCTTTCTTAGACTTGCCTATGTTGTTGGTACCGACATGGACCACAACAACTGGATCCTCCCCCTCCCTCTCCAGTATCCTTTCAAGCCGGTCAGAGATGTCCCGCACCCTAGCACCGGGCAGGCAACATACCATGCGGGACTCTATCCTGCTCACAAAGGATACTATCTATCCCCCTGATAATAGAATCCCCTACAACTACAACTTGCCTATTTACTCCCTCCCCTTGAATGGCCTGCTGAACCATGGTGCCTTGGTCAGCTGACTCATCCTTCCTGCAGCCCTGTTCACCATCCACACAGGGAGCAAGTGCCTCATACCTGTTGGACAGGGTCAAGGGCTGAGGCTCCTGAGTTCCTGACTGCTGGTTCCCTTTACCTGCCTGACTTGCAGTCATACCCTGCTGTCCCTGGCCACTGGCAGGATTTAGACTACTTACTCCGACAGGTGTGACTGCCTCCTAAACACAGTGTCCAGGTAAGTCTCCCACTCCCGGATGTGCCTCAGTGTTTGAAGCTCGGACTCCAGCTCATCAACTCGGAGCCGGAGCTCTTCGAGCAGCCAACACTTATTGCAGATGTTGGCGCTGCAGCTCGCAATGGGATCTGCCAGCTCCCACATCAAGCAGCTCATGCACATCGCCTGACCAGCTATCTCTAATTAATTAATTAGTTTAATTTAAGTTTACGAGTTTAGCTGTGTTTTTTTTAAAATTTGGGGCAGATTTGCTATCAACCAATCAGATCATAGCTTCCCTCTGACGCCACTTTTGAAAAAAAAAACAACTGGAAAACAGGAAGTTACCGTCAGGTTTTTTTACTCAGAGCCTGCTCCTCCTCCTCCGAATGGCTCCCGAAATTAGGCCCGAAGAAAGAGAGAGAACAAAACAGTAGGGAAAAAGCACCTTCTCCCACTCTGCACCGAATTACCTCACTGCACCAAAATTACCAAGTTTCAAATTCTCACTCTGTGTCTCACTCACTCAGGCTGTGTCTCTTGACCAGCACAACGCTTACTGAGTACGCTTTCTGTCTGTCTTTTATACAGACTTTAGGATGACTCACACTAAAACTTCAAAGAGAAGAATACAATGTGTACCTTTGTGCCCCTAAGCAGGCCTCAGGTGACTGCCAGATAGCTGCCTCTCAGCAATTAGGGTGGGGGCCGCTTCAGCCAATCAGACACCAATCTACACTGCACTTTTAACTGAAAAACAGCACAATTAGATTAGCCACTTACCTTTCCTGGTTACCTCACTGCACCAAATTACCAAGTTTCAAATTCTCACTCTGTTGAGTGGGTGAAACTTCCAATCTGATACATTTGGAGAGAGTTTTCCATGAATTCACAGTCTTACACAGGCATATACTGTACTGACAAAAAAAGCAAACCATTTCAGCATGATTATCCCAGAAACCTTTATTAGACCACAGTTCTGATCAAATATTAAATGTGCCGCATCAGCCTATTTTGCCTCTTTAAAATCTCATCACTTGCTGTTTATTTCTATAATTGGCTTTTTATTTTGACCAATCTTTCATTTCTGTACCATAAATGCAAAATCTTTTACTTGCAATTTAAACACATTTACTCCACACTCGGCACAGAGATGTGAGAACCTTTTCCTCTTCAATCACATCAATGCTTAGATCCAGAAAGCTGTGGTATTCAACCAGAAAAACTGATAACATTTTGACTATATGGTTTATGTATAGCATGCTTCTGGCAAACAAAATTTAAAAGCCAAGTTCTTAAGCTGCAATGTATAAAGTGCTTGTTCACCAAAGTTCTCAGCTATTCTAACTGGATCATAGCCTGCCTGGAGGCAAAGAAAGACTGAAAGGAACAGGAGAATAATTGGGGTGAGAACAAAGCCAAAACATTCCTCCTCTCGACAGCACGCTCTTCAAGGAATCCAACCAAGAGTAATTCCAGCTTGTCTGATACCGTCACTGAGAGCTTTAATCTGTCAACACATACCTCCAATGATGATAAAACATTTAATAAGGCCCGTTCCTCACATCATCTTGTCACCGGCAAGTAACTCTTAATGACATTTATTCTCAACTCAAATCCATCTCCATCAGGGCTGTGGCATCATTCTTTTGTACTGTGACACTAAAAATTGACAAAGATAACTTTGAAGACTTTTGCTGGAAAAAATTCGGAGCTGGAAAAGAACAATCAATCCCCGTCAGGTCAGGTGGGAAACTAATCCACTTGGAGACACTGCCAAGTATTTATAATGTCGAATCCTGATGAGCTCACAAATAATAATAATAATCTTTATTACTGTCACAGGTAGGCTTACATTAACACTGCAATGAAGTTACTGTGGAAACTCCCCTAGTCGTCACATTCCGGCGCCTGGTCAGGTACACGGAGGGAGAATTCTGAATGTCCAATTCACCTAACAAGCACGTCTTTCGGGACTTTTGCACCCACGTAGACACGAGGAGAACGTGCAGACTCCGGACAGAGAGCGACTAAGCTAGAGAATGGTACATGTTGGGCCACATTCTCTGGCCTCCCTATGACGTGTTTCTTGGCAGCGGGAGACGGCCCCCTGTTCGCTGGTAACAGGATCTTCTGGACCCGCCGCTGTCAATGGGATTTCCCATTGAATTCACCTCTCACCGCTGGGAAAGCCGCCGGAGGGGTTTGCCATCAGTTGGACAGGAAGATCCCGCCGGCACGCAAAGCCGGAAAATTCCACCTGTTGGCTTTGTATTTTCCATAATGTCTTACCTTTCTTCCATGACTCTCTTTCCAATAGTGTTTCAACTCATTCCCAGTTATAACTGGGGGAAGGACTGGGGAGATTGCGGCTGAGCTGGGCTGCAAACCATCCTGACCATAGCAGCATGAGATTTACTTTCATAGAATTTACAGTGCAGAAGGAGGCCATTCGACCCATCGCGTCTGCACCGGTTCTTGGAAAGAGCACCCTACCCAAGGTCCACACCTCCACCCTATCCCCATAACCCAGTAACTCCACCCAACACTAAGGGCAATCTTGGACACTAAGGACAATTTATCACGGCCAATCCACCTAACCTGAACATCTTTGGACTGTGGGAGGAAACCGGAGCACCCAGAGGAAACCCACGCACACACGGGGAGGGTGTGCAGACTCCGCACAGACAGTTCACACTCCTGTTCTGACTGGTCCCACAAATCCAAAGAACAGTCCTTTTTGGCAGGTTCTGGCAGTGATCCGTCTTCGGTGGGCTTGGTGGAAAAGCCACAACTACATCCCCTACACCCTCTCTCACGCACACAGGGCAAAGACTTCCCACAAAATGGCAACTTTTCAGGTTCAAACTGAAAACTAGCGTCTTTCTCCCCAGAGAAACATGCAGGTTTACCATTGAGTTCCTCCCACACTTTGCCATTTTTTAAAAGAGGAAGGGTGCTGTGCGCCGTCATTGAGAAGGGTGGGGCATAAAGATGCCGGCAAGATTGGCTCCACAGAGATCGGAGCGCAAAGTCCTCCTTTCCCCCATAACCTCCGTCGTTGGCCCACCCAATCTAATTTCTTGTCACCACCCTCCCCCCCCCCCGCGAAGCGGACTCCAGGCCCCTCCCCCTTAAGCCCCACTCCCTTCAGACCTCCATCCGCACTGCCGACCTGGTAATGCCAATTTGGCAGTGCCAATTCAATTGTCTGGCTGCCAGGCCATGTCCCTGACCACCTAAGGAGTATACTGGCCTCTGAGCCCCTGGCATGGTAATCACTTCAGATCTCTGTTTTTGTCAAAGGAGCTTGATTTGCATATTTAAATGGCCCCATCAGGTTCATGTGGAATGCCACTTGCCTGCTCAAAAGAGTCCTAGCGCGATTTAACCGGAGAAAATCTATGTCCGGTTTTGGGTGAATTTAGCGGGGTGTTTCGCGGTGGCTGCAGCGCCGAGAAACACCCCACTATTCAACGGCACTTTGACGGGTTTTGGACTCTTAGAGTGTTACATTCTGCCAAGGCCGCACTTAGAGTCATTTCCTGCTGGAATGTCCAGTGGGAAAGGTTCCTCGCAGATCCATGGTCCATTTTGTCTGTGAGATACCCTCAATTACGACTCAGGAGAGGAGTTTGATAATACAAAGGCTTTAATAAGCAGAAAACCAGACAGCTGCCGAGAAGTGTGCTCACTGCACGCTGCCTACTGAACGTAACCTTATATACAGCGTCCTGGGGGCGGTGCCGGAGGCGGAGTCCCCCAGGGTTCCAAACCCGGTCTTAAAGGGGCCTACGCATTAAAGGTACATATGAATACAGATATCATTCATCACATTCACCCCTGTTTAAAAAAACGCATAGACCATCGGGGGTGAAGTGGAATTACAAGTTCAGCCTTTTGGGTGGTCTGATTGCCAGCGTCGACCTTCTGAGCTCTGGCAGTGGTGCGGCGGATACGGTCGTCCTCGGTGGTGGTATATCCGGGAGCACGGTTGTCTGAGCCTTTGCCCGCGTTGGAGCAGGAGGGGTATCCGGGGTGACTAAGGTGATTGGTGCCGGCACCGGCTGGGGGGAGGGGGGCGCTATGGGGGGGGCTGCTGTCGGGGTCGACAGCCGGTGCGGGGAGGGGAGCATCGGTGAAAGGGGGGGTGTCGGTAGGCGAGCCAGCATGTGCCAGGTCTTGCAGGGAAATGGTGTTCTGCCTGCCGTCAGGGTGCTTGACGTAGGCGTATTGAGGGTTTGCGTGTAATAGTTGGATCCTCTCGACCAGTGGATCTGTCTTATGGCTCCTCACGTGCCTCTGGAGTAGAACTGGTACCGGAGTCATCAGCCAACATGGAAGCGAGATGCCAGACGTGGACTTCCTGGGGAAGACAAACAAACGGTTGTGGGTGGTCTCGTTCGTGGCCGTACAGAGGAACGACCTAATGGAGTGTAGGGCATCGGGTAGGACCTCCTGCCAGCGGGTGATTGGGAGACTTCTTGACTGTAGGGCTAGAAGAACAGCCTTCCAAACTGTCATGTTCTCCCTCTCCACCTGCCCGTTTCCCCGCGGGTTATAGCTGGTCGTTCTGCTCGAGGCGATGCCCTTGTTGAGCAGATACCGACGCAGCTCATCGCTCATGAACAATGTACCCTGGTCACTGTGAATATAAGCAGGGAAACCAAACAGGGTGAAGATGCTGTGCAGTGCCTTGATTACGGAGGCCGAGGTCATATCGGGGCAGGGGGCAGTGAATGGGAAGCGAGAGAATTCGTCGAAGACAGTGAGGAAGTAGATGTTGCGGTTGGTGGACGGGAGGGGCCCTTTGAAGTCCACGCTTAGTCGCTCAAAGGGCCCAGAGGCCTTTACCAGCCGAGCCTTGTCTGGTTGATCGAAGTGCGGTTTGCACTCCTCACAGATCTGACAAGCCTTGGTCATGGCCTTGACCTCCTCGGTGGAGTAAGGTAGGTTGCGGGATTTGATGAAATGGGCAAACCGGGTGACCCCCGGATGGCAGAGGTCATCGTGGATGGCCCGCAGACGGTCTTTCTGTGCGTTGGCGCACGTGCCGTGGGACAGGGCATCTGGGGACTCGTTGAGCTTCCCTGGACGATATGTAATATCGTACGTGTAGGTGGAGAGTTCGATCCTCCACCTCAGAATTTTATCTATCTTTATTTTGCCCCGTTGTGCATTATCGAACATAAAGGCGACCGACCGTTGGTCAGTGACGAGTGCGAATCTCCTACCGGCTAGGTAGTGCCTCCAGTGCCGCACAGCCTCCACTATGGCTTGTGCCTCCTTCTCGACTGCAGTGTCGAATTTCCGAGGCGGTGAGGGTTCGGGAGAAGAACGCTACCGGTCTGCCCGCTTGGTTGAGGGTAGCAGCCAGGGCGACGTCTGATGCGTCGCTTTCTACCTGGAAGGGAATGGTTTCGTCCACCGCGTACATGGCGGCCTTGATGATATTGGCCCTGATACGACTGAAGGCCAACTGAGCCTCAGCCGTCAGGGGAAAGACCGTGGTCTTAATAAGTGGACGGGCTTTGTCCACATATCTGGGGACCCACTGGGCATAATAGGAAAAGAGCCCCAGGCACCGTTTGAGTGCCTTGAGGCTACGGGGGAGGGGAAGTTCCTTCGGGGTTTGGCCCTAGGACCCCGTTTTCCACGACGTAGCCGAGGATGGCTAGTCGGGTTGTGTGGAACACGCATTTCTCTTTATTGTATGTCAGATTGAGGGCCCGGGCGGTCTGGAGGAACCTCCTCAGGCTTTCGTCATGGTCCTGCTGGTCATGGCTGCAGGTGGTGACGTTGTCCAAGTACGGATATGTAGCCCGTAAGCCGTACTGCTCCACCATTTGTTCCTTTGCCCTTTGGAAAACAGAGACTCCGTTTGTGACACCGAAAGGGACCCTGAGGAAGTGGAAGAGCCGACCGGCTGCTTCGAAGGCCGTATAGGGGCGGTCCTCTGGGCGGATAGGGAGTTGATGATAGGCCGATTTCAGGTCGACCGTGGAGAATACTCGATACTGGGCGATTTGGTTCACCATTTCTGCTATGTGGGGGGGTGGGTACACATCGAGTTGCGTAAAGCAGTTTATGGTCTGGCTATAGTCCACCATCATACGTTGTTTTTCCCCAGAGCGGACTACCAGTACTTGTGTCCTCCAAGGGCTGTTGCTAGCCTCTATGATCCCTTCTTTTAGTAGCCGCTGAACCTCTGACTTGATGAAAGTCATGTCTTGGGCACTGTACCGCCGACTCCTGGTGGCGACGGGCTTACAGCCGGGGGTGAGGTTCGCGAAGAGGGGGGGTGGTGCAACTTTGAGTGTCGCCAGGCTACATACCGTGAGCGGGGGCAGGGGTCCATCAATCTTCAGTGTCAGGCTTTGGTGGCTGCACTGAAAGACCAGACTGAGCAGCAGAGCAGGCACAGAGGTGAGGGAGGACATAAAGTTTAAAACGGGCGTATTTGGCGCCTTGGATAGCGAGGTTCGCGACACAATACCCCGTGATTTGGACTGAATGAGACCCAGATGCGAAGGCGATCGTTTGGGAGGCGGGATAGGTGCGCAGGGAGCAGTGTCTTACCGTGTCTGGATGGCTAAAACTCTCCGTGCTCCCGGAGTCAAAAAGGCAGGGGGTGTCGCGGCCGTTGATTTGAACCTGCATCATTGAGTTTCGCAGGTGCTTCGGCCGAGATTGATCGAGCGTGATCGCTCCTAGTTGCGGGCAGTCAGAGTCCTCGGTTGAATCGGACTCGCAAAATGGCCGCCGCCAGTCGTACGTTTTGAGTTTTGAAGATGGCCGCCGCCAAGATGGCCACCCCCATGAATCGCATGAGGCCGATGATGCGTCGGAAGTAGGCGTGTCCGGCCGCCGCACGGCCGCGTTGCGGGGCCTGTGGTCCCGGGAGAGCGATTTCTGGGCCCAATGAGACTTTTGTTTCTGGCCTTTGGACCCAGACAGGCAGACCTACGCGAAGTGCCCCTTCTTTCCGCATTCGCCGCAGATAGCGGAGCGGGCCGGGCAACGCTGGCGTGAATGCTGGTCTTGCCCACAGAAATAGCAATGGGGGCCCCCGGTGTGAATGGGTCGCCGCGCGGCGCAGGCCTGAAGCGTGGCCAAGTCTGGAGGGGGTCGAGAGGGGTTCGCAAGGTCCGCGGAGTACGTGCGGAGATTATGGTGGGCCGCTTCCAGGGAAGAGGCGAGCATTACCGTGCCTTGGAGGTCCTTCGCTCCGTCTTTTAGGAGGCGCTACCGGATGTACGTGGATCGGATACCGGACACGAAAGCATCACGAATATGTAAGTTCATGTGGACTTCTGCCTCTTTATGGTCGCAGTTCCTGGCGAGCGTGGTGAGTCTCTCCGAGTATTCATCTAGTGTTTCCCCGGAGCGCTGGCGGCAGGTTGAGAGCAAATGTCTGGCGTGTACCTCGTTTATCGGCTTTACGAAGCGCTTCTGTAGGATTTCAACCGCCGTTTCGTACGTCATAGCTTTCTCGATCACTGTGGATAGTCGGTGGCCCTCCCGGGCATGTAGTAAGCTCAGCTTGCGAGGTCCGTCAACTTCAGTCTCTGAGGAATTCAGATAGGCCTCAAAGCACCGGAGCCAGTATTTAAAAATTTCAGTGGCTTCTGGCGACCGAGCGTCCAAATTGAGCTTCTCCGGCTTTAGACCGCTGTCCATCATGTCGTCTGGTTATTAAATTGAGATACCCTCAATTACGACTCAGGAGAGGAGTTTGATAATACAAAGGCTTTAATAACCAGAAAACCAGACAGCTGCCGGGAAGTGTGCTCACTGCACGCTGCCTACTGAACGTAACCTGCTTCCTGGGGGCGGTGCCGGAGGCGGAGTCCCCAGGGTTCCAAACCCGGTCTTAAAGGGGCCTACGCATTAAAGGTACATATGTATACAGATATCATCCATCACAGTCTGGCTGCCCCAAAGCCCGCCCATCTCATTTCTGACTCCCCCCCCCCCAAACCTTAGAGAGGCCCCCAGGAACACCCCATCACCCCCCCACCCACCCCCGAGCCCGATCCCTGACAGTGCCAAACTGGCACCTGGGAACCCTGGCATTGCCACCTGGCAGTGCCTCTGCCAGCGCTGCTTGGGCACCCTGGCAGTGCCTGGGTGCCCAGGTGGCACTGCCAGGGTGCTAGGCAGAAAGTGCAAAGGTGCCCGGGTGCCAGAGGAAGTGCATAGTCACCACCCTGTCCTGTCCCAGACCACCTGGGGCTTTCAAATGGCCTAGGAGAACCCCCAGATGACATTATGACTGGTCCATGTTTGTGGATACCAGTACTAAATGGCACCTTCGCACGGTCTCGCAGGTGCGGCCATTCGGTCCTGGTCCCGCGAACACATATTTAAGTGAGTCTAATGGCTCACTTAAATATGCTGGTCTGTAACTTGCCCACTGAGGGTGAGGTCCAGATCATGGCATCTTGCGAGACTCCGTTAAATCTTGCAAGTGTTGAGTGTCACAATCCCTCAAGAGGCACCTCGTGGGATTTTACGGCCTTGTCCTGGCACCAAGTCAGGTGCGATGAGGCCGTTAAATCGCGCCCCACATCACCAATGGCTAAATACTGAGCAGGAAATGAGAGTCATATTTCCTGGAATTTGGAAGGTCCAGGAGTCATTTGCTCAAAGCTTTCAAGATATTAAGGGGTAGTTTGGGTGGATGGAGAGAAACCTTCTGCTGGCTGGGGAGTTTACCATTGTGGAGCAGACCTTTCAGGAGCGAATTTAGGAAACACTTCTACACACAGAGTGGTACAAGTTTGAAACTCCCTTCCACAAAGGTAAATGATGCCAGATAAATTCTTAGTTTCAAAACTGATATTGAAAATATATTTGGGAAACAAAGAAACTAAGGAAATTGGGACAAATTTGAATCAGTGGAGTTAAGTTACAATTAATGGCGAACAGGTTCAAGTGGCTAAATGATCTAACTGTTCCCATGTCCTCTCCTTACAAATGGCAGTGGCAATATTTCCAGCACAAACACTGGAGGATAATTAATTAAACATTTTTGAGCTGCCTAAAAACCACAATTAGTGCAAGTGTGCCATGCAGTGGCCAATCCACTGTTTTACCACAAGAGATCCTTGACGCCCACCTGTCTCGAAGGGCTATCTAAAGTCCATCCTCGGACTGATGATTACCGACAGATCTTTGTGCAAACGCTGTTGTGCTTTCCGTTAAAAAAGGCCTCAGAGCTAGTGATAAGCTGGAGGTTGGGTTTTTATTTGTGCATCACTAGTTCTCTTTACTCCCTTATTTCATTTGAATATCTTACTTAATTTTCACTACCTGCTGTGACCTTGTCATCTTTTGGTTGTAAGTAACATATAAAAGTTTAGAAAAGGCATCTGGGTGTCCCATCGGGTCACCTAGTTCTACCCTCTCCCACTGGCTTGCGCTCAAACTCTAACTGACTGCCCTAGTTCTTGTGCCGACTCTCCAGGTGCAAAAGCTCTTTTTCTCCATTTAGTGTTTCGCCCACTCTCCTTCCAGAAAACCAGCAACCTGTGAAAAATTAGTTTTTCAAACAACTATTTCAAAACACTAAACCCGGCCAGAGCAATAACTGTTGTGTTCTGATGTAAGTGCACGCAAAATACTGAAACTCTAAAATTGTTGATTTATCGTAGTCTTTGCCACAGTGATTTCTGGTCTCCTGTTGAACATGTGATGCTCCATGCGCTTTGTGCACTCTCAGGCAATGCAAAAATACAGGTGACACCTGCCGCATGTTTAGCGGCGCTGGGGGCGACATGCCATTGGCTGGCGGTAGTTTCTTCCAGTCCCGCCGCTGTCAACGGTTTCCCGTTGTTTGCACCTTTGCTGCCGGAGAACCCATGACGGGGCCAAAATATCCTGTCAGCAGGAACAGCCAGAAAATCCCACCCAAAGACCCGAATCCAGTTAGCTGTGACACATGCAGCCATTTATCCTACTTGGCACCGGTGGGCGGGATGGGGGGACATCTTGGGCCCGATCTAACTGCTGACTCAGGATGCAACACAGCCGGTAAATCTCGCAAGATGTTACCTGGCTTGCTACACCTCGCAAAATCTAGTCGGATCTCGCAAGATGTAGGGAGCTGGATCCCGCACACAATGGACGGGACCAAAATTTGTATGTTTAAATTTGACAGTTACGCACACTTAAATATGTCTCCGCCAGAGCTAACCAGCCCCCGGGATCTAACGGCCTAGACTAGGAGACCCCAGCGGGTACCATTTAGCACTGGTCTCCACAATAGGGAACCAGGCAGAACGGCACTTGGGGAGGGTCTCTCAGGCGATCGGAGGCCCCTGGGTGGTCAGCCTCTGGGCAGGATGGCAGCCTAGCACTGCTCATGGACACCAAAGCTGGCAGTGCTAAGATGGCACTTTGCCCGCACTGGGGATTGGGCCCGGGTTGCCCTATCCTTAGGAGGTGGGGTGTGGGTGGCTCAGGAACCCCCCCCAATAGCTACGTTGGGGGGTCGAGAGATCGGGCCACCATGACCTCTACCTGCACTGCTGAGCGGAAATGAAGATAAGTGCAGCCCAGAAAAATAAGACAGTCCCATTCGATAGCGGGGACGTTCCCGGCGCTTGGAATATCAGGGTGTCCCCTGCTGAACCTGCCCGAATAGGACTCTTGTTTTTCATTAAATCACGCCCCTTATCTCTTCACACACCAACAAGCAGCATCTGCATGAAGCACACTTTCAGTCACATGCTTCACATACAGATGGCTGAATAATGCTCCATGGGGAGCTTACACTAAAATGAGGTTAATGATAAATGTTAACTTCTGTTAGCAAGACAAGTTTACAAAATAGTTCTAAACATTCATTTCCTTCAGGTGTTACTGAGCAGTTCCTGCCATCGTTCTTCTGCTGCTGAAGGATGAAAGTTTTTCCAGTTGCCAAAAAATATATTTTTTGCATTTGTTCACAGAGGTGATTTTAGTTTGTCTTTCTTGAAAATTCGAACATTGTCCGTTGAACAGGTGAGAAATCTGGTGGTTCCGTTGAAGTGACAGGATTCCCCGCCAGGTTTCCGCCCTGTACTCTGTCCAGGTGATGGTTAATCTGAGGTGACAAAGGCAAGGACCTTCACCACTATTATTACAGTATGATTTCAACACAGTGTGAGGCAAAGAAAATATGACATTTGCAGGATGATTTATGGGACTAAATACACTTAAAAAATCACTTCAATGATCATCATGTTCCTGCATATTTTCATTTTCATATTAATCAATATATGAGCAAAATTTAAATCTAATATTCACTTGTTTAAAATTCAGTTTCAATGACATTATCTGCCAATAGATTGTGGTGCCACCCAAAAAAACACTTTCCTCATTCAGCAGGATCATTCTGGAAGGAGGGAGACTTAAATGAAGAATTTGAACAAAAGGATAGACTCCCTAGCCTTGATCTCAATCCACCCCTCCGTGACACCTCAGTCCACCCCTCAATGACACCTCGATCCACCCCTCGGCGACACCTCAATCCACCCCTCGGCGACACCTCAATTCACCCCTCCGTGACACCTCGATCCACCCCTCCGTGACACCTCAGTCCACCCCTCCGTGACACCTCGATCCACCCCTCCGCGACACCTCGGTCCACCCCTCCGCGACACCTCAATCCACCCCTCCCCGACACCTCAATCCACCCCTCCGTGACACCTCGATCCACCCCTCGGTGACACCTCGGTCCACCCCTCTGCGACACCTCAATCCACCCCTCCCCGACACCTCAATCCACCCCTCCGTGACACCTCGATCCACCCCTCGGTGACACCTCGGTCCACCCCTCCGTGACACCTCGATCCACCCCTCCGTGACACCTCAGTCCACCCCTCCGTGACACCTCGATCCACCCCTCCGTGACACCTCGGTCCACCCCTCCGCGACACCTCAATCCACCCCTCCCCGACACCTCAATCCACCCCTCCCCGACACCTCAATCCACCCCTCCCCGACACCTCGATCCACCCCTCCGTGACACCTCGATCCACCCCTCCGTGACACCTCGATCCACCCCTCCCCGACACCTCGGTCCACCCCTCCGCGACACCTCAATCCACCCCTCCCCGACACCTCAATCCACCCCTCCCCGACACCTCAATCCACCCCTCCCCGACACCTCAATCCACCCCTCCCCGACACCTCAATCCACCCCTCCGTGACACCTCGATCCACCCCTCCGTGACACCTCGATCCACCCCTCCGCGACACCTCAATCCACCCCTCCCCGACACCTCAATCCACCCCTCCCCGACACCTCAATCCACCCCTCTGCGACACCTCGATCCACCCTTCCGTGACACCTCGATCATCCCCTCCCCGACACCTCGATCCACCCCTCCGTGACACCTCGATCCACCCCTCCCCGACACCTCGACCCACCCCTCCAGGACACCTCGGTCCACCGCTCCGTGACACCTCAATCCACCCCTCATTGATACCTCAATCCACCCCTCCGTGACACCTCAATCCACCCCTCCGCCGTACCTCAATCCACCTGCCCGCGATACCTCAATCCAGCCCTCTGCGACCCCCCAACCCCCCCCACTCCATTACACCTCAAACCCCCCCCCCCCCACTCCATTACACCTCAATTTACCCATCCGTTATATCACAATCCACCCCACCCTGACACCCGTCTCTTTGCCCTGGGTGGCTCACTGTTCCAGTATCTTTCCATGACATGTCCTAGTTGCCAGTGTCTGCGTTGTCAGTGTTTAAAACTGCTCCCTCTCCACCAGAGAAGGAAACCGATTCGGAATTGGGATATGGCAGACTTCATTAATTACAGTACGGTCAGTTTGATGGATCCTTTCTCACTCACAATATTAATCATGGGATAATCACATTCCCTCTTTGGAAGGCAGGGAGTCAGGTTGAATCTCTGCACTGTCACCCTAATAACAGCAGTTGGATGGATTAGGGAATAAAAGCCAAGCGTGGAAATAGCAAGGCAAGGCAAGTTTGAGGATGCATTGAGTGTCAAGCCTTGCACTCAGAGTTTATGTTTATAAAGACAGTAATTTCAGTTACTCACTGATGAATACAGTTCAGAACAATATGCGTTGCAACTGGAACTAACAGCAGGCTTGTAATCACAAGAGCTCCTCCATGAATTCATGAAACATTGTATAGTGCAGGAAAAATAATTACAATCATGTCAGACTGGGCTGGCTCTAATGATCTATCAGTACTGTGTAGTACACAAAGAATTACATACTTCCCAGACTCTCGACTGTAAATGTAATCCACATGCACAACACTGGAAGTAATGTCACAGGTGTCTCGTGCTAATTCTTGCTGTCCAATTGTCTCTCATGCATTTCACTAGTTTTGACCCAAGGAATGACTTGGAAAGCTGACACATGCTGGCTGGCTGTTTACCCCTGCACAACATTGACCTGTTTACCAAATTTTTCTCTTCCACATGGAGGTAGCAACTCAGAATCTGGAGCCCCGACACACTCGGGCATGAGACTTCGCTCACAGAGTTAAAAGGTTGCCCCTCCCACCCAGCCACTGCTGCTCAGGGGAAAGGTTTATCTGAAGCCCAACTTGACTACTCGGCTGACACAGAGGGAGTGCTGCTTCATTGGCGGGTCTGTCTGCTGAATGAGATATTAAACCAGGGTCCCCGTCGAGCTTTTGAGGTGGATGTGAAGGAGCAAATGATATTTGAAGTCGAATAGAGGAGCTCCCCTCAGTGCCCTGACCAATATTTATCCCTAAGCCAACATCACAAAAAATAGATTATCTTGTCCTTTCTCTCACTGCTATTTGTGACAGCTTGCTGTATGCAAATTAGCTGCCACATTCTCCCCATAAAATGGCAGCCAGATATCAAAGGTACTTCACTAAACGTGAAGCGTTTTGGGTTGCCTGCTAGATACAAAAGGCACCGTGTAAATGTAAATTATTTCTAAATTCAATTGAAAATCTTTAAACATCTCCACAATAAAAGAATAAAAGGTAAAGTTGCCATAGTCCCAGATGACTATACGCTGCTTTCCCCTTTGAGGGGGGAGAGCTGACCCAAGGGTCATCACACCTCAGGCAAGGGACACGTTTGAGAAGGCGGAGCCTTCACAAATAAACCTCAGTCAGTATGGCTGGCTGCACAATAACCTTTACAATACTACCATAACAAAAGCTAGACTGCCTAAAAATTACTTAAAATGCTCGGAACACATGCTTGAAGACACATTTAATAATTTCAATACATATTCTTACATGTAGTGTTTAAGAATGAAAGCTAGGCAATGACAGCATGAGTTTTGGCCCACAATTGATGGGACATAAATCAAAATTCATGTCTAGACCTTCCTCATATTCAAATATTGCACAAGGGATAGCTGTTCCAATCTTCGTCATGTTAAATCGCAGAACCAGCCAGAAGCGGATTCCATATTCCATAACCATTGCTCATTGTATTACCGTGGGAGCACAAGAGGAAACACTCACCAGTTGAAATAGCTGCCCTGCTTACTGTGGACATGGGCAGGTACGAGCAACAAACATAACAAAATTGGTGACTGATTTTTATCTCAAGTGCAGCAGTTCATCAATTGAGACATCTTCAAAGAAACAACATTTCAACAATTCACAAAAATTGGAACAGAGATGTGTTTGGACATCTTCACCGCAATTCTTGTGGATTTTCTTCAAAAGATCTACCACATCGCCTCTCTACCATTTATTTTCATTCTTTTTTTTGTCACAAATTATAAACTTGTGCAAAAGCCCGACGACGAATGCCATGTCTTATCAAGGTCAAAAAGCCACACATTGGAAAATCCCTAAGATATTCCAGCTATTCAATTCTGCGAGTGCCCTGGAACAAAATAGACATCAAACCTTGAAATGTATTCGCTCTAGGGAAGATAAATGAAAAATATCCAATGTTATCAAAATTGCTCATACATTAAGTTAGATTTAAATGTTCTTTTCTTTGTGACTCGCAACACATGTTTGAATTTTGATCCCAGGTCTCTGCAGGAGGATTTCACTGGTTTAATATGTATTCAGTTTTCTAATGTTCAATAATCTATATTATATTTTACTCATCACTTCTTCAATTTGTGACAGATCGGAGTATGTCCAATTTCATTGGATTTTCAATGTACACGTTCGATCATACGCAATGCATATTCAGAAAAAGAGCTAAACACCATCCCAGAACATATATCATTACTTATTTTTATTGCATTTCCCCATCTAATTACTACCTTCTCCAGACGAGCAATGTCAGTCAAATATCGAGTCACAGCCAATAAATGTGCTAATGACCTAATCTGTTGCTCAGTTAATTATTTATCTGTTATCTCAATAGAAATCTGATTTATGTGTTGCACCATTTCTTAAATTTAATTTGTTGTTGAATAACGTGCTTATAAGAATACAGCATTACCTTATATTCATACTCAACTAGGTTAAAATAGGACATTGAACACAAGGGGCGGGATTCAGCGTCAGCTGAAACAGGAATAGGGAAACGCAATTGGGTGGAGAATCGGTTTTGCCGCCGAAATTGTGGCGGGCACCGGTTTCACATAAATCGCAATTCTCGGGTGCCTCCACAGCAGCGTCAAGGCGTTGCACTCTGCACGTACAGTAAACTCCATTGGCATGTCATTAGTGGCCGCCTGACCCGGTATTTTCCAGGGCCTCCACGATTCTCCGCCTCCACTGGTATAAATTCCCTATGGAGAGGTTACCTTGTTTTTGTGAGGGCCACGAAGAATCCAGCACGAGTTTGTACAATAGAAAGAAATAACTTTATTTACAATTACATATATACAGCAACAACAGCAGCAGTACTCCCTTGCTGCTCACTCCTCTCTTTGCTGGTTCCATACTAGCCAGCTTAATTTATGCAGGGACTCTGCTAATGATTTCTCCGCGACCCTCATTGGGGAAGCTCATACTCCCTAAGGATTGTGGGATTTCCATTAGTCTCCAGCCAGTGGTAAGCAGGCAGGTTATAACACTTATGCTTTTAAAAACCGTGTAACAAGTGTGTTGCTGCTGAGGGAGCGAGAGCGGGTAAGGAAAGTGTCCAACATCGCCAATTCTGCTGTATGCTGACACGTTTGCTGACAATCGTGCTGCTGGCAGGGGTTCTGCCATGGCTCGGGGATAGCGGGGATTGGCCAGGAGGTGGGCTGTGGAGTCGGGGTGGACAGGCACAGAGTACCACTATCGCAGCCGGCAAGGTAGCCATGCAGCTGCGCATGCCGCTGACTGCCCACTGTGACCTCAGGACCACAGGTCGTATGGCTGTCTCCCCCAGGCATCCCCCAGGTGCCCTCTGGCCCCAGCCAGCCCATCAGTGGGATGGGCACGCTCCAGCACAACAAGTGCCATCTTGTTGGCTGGGATGAGTGCGTGTGGGGATTGTAATGTGTATAGTCAGCTGCAGCTGGTAAGCCTCCCCGAGTGTCAATCACAAACCTGGCGAACCCCCCACCATTTCTCATTGGAATCGATTGTGTTCCACGTGGTGCACCTGGTACTAGCCCCTCCATGGTCACGGGATCGGTCCAGGTGCGGCGCCAATTTTGCTGTCGTGGAAGTCCACGAATCCTGCCCCAGTGTCAACGCTCAGTCTCAGGAACAGAGAATCCCGCTCAAGGACTATCAGGTGGATATAAGCAGCAGTGATCCAACTATTTAATGCTTTGGGATCTCCCAGTTGGGGATGAAAGTCCGGAATCGCCGAACAGCAGGGAATTTGAATAGGTTTCTCATTCCATTGAGACATTCTTTCTTTCTCATTTCTATAGAAAACTATTTTCAATCTTATGTTCCATCATTATCCCAGTTCAGAGTTTTTTTTAAATCTCAGTTAATGGATGTCGATCAGAACTTCATACTAAAATAAGCCAGGCGTAGGTGTACAAGCGTAACTGCTTTCAGACACTAGGCAAAATCCTATCCTTGCGCCGGCGACAGGTTCAATGCAAGCAGGTGGAGGATATTTTGGCAGTGGTCCCAAAAAACTCGGTTTCACGCCAGTGTGAATTCCCCGCTGATTCTTCCAATGCTGCTCACCATGGCAGATCAGGCGTGTAACTGATTTGCATCCCAGTAATGAGATGCAGATGAAGGCCCGACCAGAATCTTTCCCCCACTCCTGAATCTCCGTGATGCCAGTGGGAAAAAGCCGGTCCAGAACAAAATGGTGCGCAGGGGAGGAGAAAGTAAGAATTCTAATTAAATCATTTCCAGCAGCTAGCCTTTTGTGAGTCTAAATTAAAGGAATTTATTTGTTACTAAACACTTGCCGTGGATTTTGAAACATGACATCTCGTTCACTCATCATACACACATAAAGATTAGATACAGGTGCAGGTAAAACCATACGGTTGTTATGCTTAATCATCTCAGTCTCTTTTGTGGCAGGCCTGTAGTTTCTTAGGAGGTGATGTTTTAAAGTTCAAGTGAAAGTCTAGCAAAGTGAAGGATTCAAAACAGACAACCAATATGGTTTCCTCATGATGTACACATTCAAAATCGGTTTTCAACAAATGCGTCTGTTCATTACAAGCATCCTAATTGCTGTTTGACACCGTTAGCGTTTGAGACAGCGGCCTGGATTCTGCCTGCCACCTGCTGCCGGTAGCAAGATCCCCAATCCAGTGGAGAATCAGAAATCAGGATCGACACTGGGCGTCGGCGGGTGCCGATCTGATCACGATGCTCATTTCCATGGATGAAGCCTCTTGTTCAAATGCCTGAGACATGGCAGAATGCATGGCCAGCATAAACCCCTCCATATCCTGTGTAAAGTTGGGAATAATCCCTGGCATCTCAGCCACATTTTCCCCTGGCCTCTGTCGCATATCCAGCATGGCTTGACCAGAGTCAAAAGGCGAGGGCTCAGCAGAGGCCTGGTCCCCATAAATCCTCTGATCATCTGGGGGCCTAACTGCCACATCTCTATGGGTGGCTTGGAGTGTTTGTGATGTGTTCACCCGATTTTGTTCCTGAATCTACACGCAAATCCTCTCTGGTTGTGTGGGTGTAACTGTACTGACGGAGGTGGATGATGAGGCAGGTGTCAGTGCATCCTCTGGGACACTGGCTGCTTTTGTTCCCAGAGGTGGAATCTTCTGGCCCCTGTCTTGGCTGAGGCCCAATCCCTGGATGGTGATGGTCTGTCGTGTGGAGAACAAAACAAAATCACAGTTTGAGCACTTTGCATTTCATCAGATCCATCCTGTGTGCCCATGTGCCACCAGAGGCAGTCTCTTCCTCCTTTCTCCTGGTCGGTCCAAACTCGCTGACTGCCACCAACTGCACTCCCTCTTCACCAGCGATCATCATCGCCTCCCCCTCGGCAGCTATGAGAAGCCTTGGGTATGGAATTTCGCCTCCAGTCCATCTCCTCTCTCCGGGGGTCTGCTCATCCAGTATGATGTACAGAGTTGGTGACACCTCATGCGACAGCTAATCCCCTTGACTGCATGCGTGTCAGTCACACGTTGTATCCGAGCACACGCAAAAACGGCAAATCTCCAGATACTATGGCCTCAATTGCCATGAATAAAGAGACGATCCTTTAAAACAGAGATGAGGAGGAATTTCGTCAGTCAGAGGGTGGTGAATCTGTGGAACTCTTTGCCGCAGAAGGCTGTGGAGGCCAAATCACTGAGTGCCTTTAAGACAGAGATAGATTAGGGGCAGGAATGGGCCTCTTGGCCCCTCGAGTCAGCTCCACTATTCAATAAGATTATGGCTGACCATAAGACAATAAGACAATAAGAAACAGGAACTGGAATAGGCCATTCAGCCCTTCGAGCCTGCTCCACCATCCAATAAGATCTACACTCACTACATCCTGCCTTCATTAAATGTTTTCAAGATAAAGATAGATAGTTTTTTGGAGAATAAAGGAATGAAGGGTTCTGGTGTGCGGGCCGGAAAGTGGAGCTGAGTCCACATAAGATCAGGCGTGATCTCATTGAATGGCACAAGGGCAAGATGTCCCACTCCTGCTCCTCGTTCTTATGTTCTTATGTTCTGTTCTTATCCCCATAACCCTTAATTCCCCCATTGCCCATTGATTAAAAACCTTACGATCTTAAGTCTTGAAAATGTTCAAGGACTCGAGGCTGAATTGATTGTAACCACAACTCTACATTCCCACCTCCCTCCGGTAACCTTTCTCCCCATTGTTTATTAAGAATCTATCCAGCTCCTCCTTAAAAATATTCAAAGGCTCTGCCTCAACCATGTTTTGAGGAAGAGTTCCAAAGACTCTCAACCCTCTGAAAGAAAAATAAATTCTCCTCATCTCTGTCCTAAATCAGCGACCTTTTATCTTGAAACACTTAACAGGCCCCAAGTGTAAGCAGCATTGTCAGCTGTCGGGAACTTTCACCGAGGGAAAGTTTCCCCATCACTAAATTAAACAGGTTTTTGAATGCATGCAGCTAACACTTCAAAATTTCATTACAATCGCCTGGGAAACACCTTCCCATATAGGAGTGTGGAAATTTACAACTCGAACCACACCTCTCCCCTGCCCCCAACACGGTAAATAGAGGTGAGGTGTAGATCAGCCACGATCTAATTGAATGGAAGACCAGGGTTGAGGGGCTGAACTGCCTCCCTCTGTTCCTACATTCAGTCTGAAAAAAATGGTTTGAAAATAAATTGAAATCTTAAAATTAAAACCTCAGCCAACGCATGCTCATCTGTAAATAAAAACAGTGATCCTGGGTAATATTTTGCAGTCATTAATTAGGGGGACAGAATTTCCAAAGGGATTTCCTTCCCACTTGCAGCAGTCGGCTATGTAGCTGGAATCGAACCAAGTTCATTCATTCGTTTTCGTGAAATACACTTTTGCACCACAAGCTGGTAGTTCACTCTACAGAAAGCATGGCTGGCAGCAAAACCAAAATACTATTCACGTTCCTCCAGTACCAGCTGCAAACCTATAAACCTTTTCAGGCCCCTAGTCTGGTAGGAAAGGTCAGCAGTGTTGAGTTGAGTTCCGTGAAGCATGCCGGTGCATTGCAGAGACAGGAATATCAGGAGATAAACTGAAAGATTAGAGAAGCTCAAACTTTAATGATGATTATGGAAGGAGCCTGATGGAGGTGTAAACATTAATCCACGATTGAACATTCGGGTAGTTGAGAGAGCCAGGTCAGAAGACATAAATTCAAGTGAACTGGCAATTAAACACAGGTATGAGGAAGATTCCCAGCGCATCATAAACATAGGGGTACCCCCTAAAGGCGAAGCTAGGGAACCAGAAAGTTATGGGATTGTGTTGTGTTCATGCCACTGAAAGGCGTGCTAAAATAAAGATCCCATAGAGTTACATGAAAAATATAAAGGTTGACGGTTAATGGATGCTGTCGCCTCATTGAGCAAAGGAACGGCAGCACCAGCCCGGTTGAGTTCTGACTTTCTTCACTATGAATGAAAGACGAGCATTGAGACGTGTGTTTATTTCTGGGTGGACAGCTCCTGGGAGAAATCTCCAGCACATCCTTAAGTTAATTTCCTAACAAAGCACCTTGTTGTTCCTGAGTGTGCTATTTTATTCACCTGATTGATCGTTTTTGATTTCCGCCCATATGAAACATTAGTTTTGTCAGCAGTGCTAAAACCACTCATGCTCTCTAAATAAGGAGAGTGTTTGATCAGAAGTGATGCATCAGGAAGCAGTTCCCACACTGTCAGTGGACAGACACCAACCACATCAGGCTGTTTGGTGCTGATTGGGCCATTTTGCATCTTGTAACAGGCCAATAATATT
Organism: Scyliorhinus torazame; assembly: GCF_047496885.1. Classification (NCBI taxonomy): domain Eukaryota; kingdom Metazoa; phylum Chordata; class Chondrichthyes; order Carcharhiniformes; family Scyliorhinidae; genus Scyliorhinus; species Scyliorhinus torazame. The sequence continues at coordinate 63,333,931 of NC_092707.1, forward strand.
TAGCAGCCCATAAACAATCTAGCATAAAAAACAATAGCTTCTGAATCTATTCGGGATGTGAAGGTGAGCAGGAGAAATAAATTCTGCAACTAAACCTCTCTGATATTAATATTACTTTAATAGAGTATTAGAGTTAACTGGTGACCAGAATTTCTCTGTTGAAAATAAAGAAAGGAACATATGTGGTTTAGGCAGTTTAATGACATGCTAATTAGGTACTGGGATGCCATGGGACTCCTCGGGCACCGACTGTGATAAAAGTAGCAGTACGTTGCACTGCCTCTCTTTCGTAAAATAGTTCAATCTGTCAATTAAAATGATGGACAGATGAATGTCATCTGAAAGCGTTGGGTTTTGGCCCGTTAAATTGTTCAACAACATAAGATGCATCCAAACAACGTCAAAAAGTAACCACTTGAATTTATCTGGTGCTTTGTGGGCTGGTTTAGCACAGTGGGCTAAACAGCTGGCTTGTAATGCAGAACAAGGCCAGCAGCGCGGGTTCAATTCCCATACCGGCCTCCCTGAACAGGTGCCAGATGTGGCGACTAGGGGCTTTTCACAGTAACTTCATTGAAGTTTTCTTGTGACAATAAGCGATTATTATTATAAATGCTGGCCTGGCTAGTGATGCCCACATCCTGTAAATGAATTTAAAAAGAACTTTAAATGTGTCAAGAAAATAAAGGTAATTTTAAGGATTTATATTTGTATTGGTAAATATTAGAAATAAGGGCCGGAATTCTCCGACCTTTTGGGATTCTCTTTTCCCACCCGTGGGAACACCCGCCCCCCTGCCCGTGGGTTTCCTGGCAACGAGGGGTGGCTTCAATGAGAAATCCCATTGGCAGGCAGCGGGAAGAGGGAATCCTGCCACCAGCAAACAGCACACCGCCAATAAACACGCAACTGGAGGACCAGAGAATTCAACCAAAGTTTTAAGTGGATTTAATTTAATGTTTCTTTGCCTGGAAGGATAACACCTACAGGTAGATTCATGCTGGACAAAGATGTTTGTATGTGTGGGGGTTGGTTCAGTTCCAACTGTGTCTTTATTGTGCTAAGAGATGGGTACGGCATGAAACGTGAATAGAAGGAAGTCGGTTTTTAGCAACAGGATGGAAGGGCTTTCCTTTGTTCTGAGTTTTAACCAAAAGCCAGAGCAGTTGGAGATAGGACACAGAGGAGTGAATAGCTCTCAACTAGCCAGGGGATACTGGATAGGACAAGAGATTTACAAAGATGCAAACTTCCTAAGGAACAAGATATAATTCCGGAAACCAGAAACAGGAAGAACATTTAAGACACCTGAAGTTAAGAGAACAGAGATCAAGGTATTGTTCAGAAGAATTCAAGGAAGAGTAAACAAAGTGTTCTGAGTTAAAGAGACATTCGCAGTTCTAGATTTAGAATGGGACAGCAGACTTTAGAGGCAGATGAAACGTTTGATGTCATTTTAATACAATCTGGGAATCGTGAGTTAAAGCACGGCAGTCAAGACAAAGAAATCCTAAAGGGGTTGGTGTACAATCTTGGAATGGATTCTCTGTTAAAAGTGGAGTGGAGGCTTTGTTGGAAAGTGTAATTTGAAAACATGGTCTGGATTTCGAAATGCAAACCCCGAAGGGAAAGCATTGTTATGAGACAAGATTTTAAAGCATGTTTTTGGGAGTGGAGTTTGGAAACTCTCTCATGACAAACATCTGTGGGGATTCTGAGGAGAGATCCACAGACATGCACTTTAGAGTGTATTTGCCCACAGTCATCTTGTGTGCTTAAAAGGGACTGTGTGTTAATGAGACCATTGTAGATTAAGGTGTACTTTGTAAACCACATAACCCTATAATCTGTGTGTGATTGTTAAACTAAGGGGGGAGTAAAGGCGTGTTGTATCATTGTCCAATTTTTTCATGTTTAATGTATGTTTTTCCCTTGTTGTCAAAAATAATTAGCAGTCCTGCGACTCTGTCCTCGTTTTATAAAAAATAAGTGAAGGGTGGGGAGCGGGATTCTCCGATCCCGCACCAGGTCAGAGAATCACCGGGGGGGGGGGCGGTTCACACGATGCCGGTCCGACGCCGATTCTCGACGTTCATGCTGCGTGGGGGGGGCGCCTGGTTGGGGGGGGGGGGGAAGAGTGGGGATCCGACCCTGGGTGTGGCCCCAAAGGTGGCCTGGCCCGCAATCGGGGCCTACCGATCGATGGGCGGGCTTATCCTGGTGGGGGCCTATGTTCCTCCGCGCCGGGCCCCTGTAGCTTTCCGCTATGTTGCGTTGGGGCCTGCGCGGAGAAGACAACCCACACGCATGTGCGAACTCGCACCGGCCGTAGTGTGCATGCGCAAACCTGCGGCGCCCGTTCTGACGCCCGTATCAGCAGCTGGAGCAGCGTGAGGCTTTCCAGTGCCGCACTGGCCCCCAGTGCGCCGCAGGATAACTGATCCTAGGTGTCTGTTGACGCTGCCGTAAAACACTCCGGCGTTTACGACGGCGTCAACACCTCACCCCAGGATCAGAGAATCCCGGCCAAGGTCTTTTGAGCCAGTGTTCCTTCTTGTCCAGTTAATATATCAACTGGGATCGCAACAAACATTTGAAAGTGCTTCACAAGAGAGTTTGCCAAATCATATTTGACACCACATCACATAAAAAGATATCCAATCAGATGACCAAAAGCTTGATGAAAGACGGTTTAAGAAGTGTCTTCAAGGAGCAGGGAGAGATAGAGGGGCAAAATCATTTATGGAGTGAATTTCAGAGGTTGGGGCCTAAGCAGGTTAGCCATCAGCTCAAGGCTTAGTGACGTTCAGAAGTTTTGAAGATAGTCAGGTGGGAGGGGGGAAACCTTTGAAAGAAGCATAAGTCAATGTTAATTTTTATTCCAGTGATAATTTATGCCTGAAGTTCTCAAGAACCTTTAGCAGAATTAGTAGAGTTCATTTTGCTTATTATTCTCCTGAGAAGTCAGTTTACTTGCAAACAGTTAATGATGCAAATAAGGCTCCATTTCACAATCGGCAGGAAAGATATCACCACTCATTAGTCAGGTCCATTAATTTTAATAACAAAACGTCTGAATTGTGGTGAAATTGATGATTAAAGCAACAGTTACTCACAATGAACTGGCTGATTTCTACTCTATTTTGTATTCATGAGGTAAATCTATATTTGAAAGCATTTAAAAAAAACTTTCTTCTCCAAGAAAGTGCGTGCCAGCAGGTTCCACTTACTCCCACGTTAGACATTACTTGACTCTCAGATGGCATGTGTATCGCTCATCTTTATTCTAAATGTTTTACAATATAATGCTTTATGGAATGGGATCTCTCGTTATATGCAACATTTTTCATAATCAGAGATTCTGGGGATGATTCTATTCCTGATTTATTTTTGAATAAACACGATAACGGGGAGTAACAGCATGCTTGGACCTGACATTTTGTAGATGTCATTCAGGCTTTCAAATGTACAAGGCTCCACATCATAATCACGATAGCACTAAAACTAAAGTGTGTCTTGGTCACCTCTGGTATATTTGGTGGGAGACCGATGGAGCAACACCCCTAACTCCTTGGCAAAAAGGCATAAGAAGAGCCATTTTCCGCTACTGGTGTCACTTTATCATGGATTCCACATGTCTCCTGCTGCACCAAGAAACCAGGAGAATCTACACCGCCCTAGAATATGAGAGCCAATTATCAGCAGATGATTGGGTTTCAAATTAGAATTCGTTTTTTCCCCTTTTCCCTCCATCTACCTGGCCTCCAAAACATTAAGGCACCGAGTTGTGGTGGGATGGACAACAGAGGCGCTGAACACACTTTGATTCCTGACTGGAATGGCCAGAGGTTGGCAGGAGATGCAGATTTGATCTAATTAAATGGAGCAGGCTCGGAGGCCGAATGGCCTACTCCTGCTTCTATTTTGTATTCTTTATACTTCAGCATTGAAGATGAGAGTTGACAGGCTCATTAACCACAGACAGTAGATGCTAATTCCATCTTCACCCTAGTTCATCCATGGCCAGGATTCTCCAATCAGAGTTCGCCCCGCCACCGTTGCCAGTGAGAACAGAGAACTTGGCGCTCAGCCAAAACTTCATTCACTGCAGTGGGAGCGGAGAATCCCGCGGCATGAACGGACGAAGAATTCCGGCCCACATCTCTGTCATTGTCTTACCAAGCACACTATGAAGGTCCAATGGCAATCACTTTATTAAATGGCATCCACATTGTTAAAGCAATTGTATCATTAAACAGAGTGTTGGTCCTCCGATAAATCAAAGCACAATTTTTCTCATTTGTTTTCCTCAAAAGTGTATAAACGGGGAGTGCTGGGACACTGAGGTGAGGGGGAACTAGGGGAGCCTGGTATTTTGCTGACTTGAAAAGAAACCTCTTTTAAGGTACATGCTAGTTTCAGATTCACCATTCCTCAACATACAGTTATTGGAATCAACAACCTGAACTTTTTGACAAAAGACACACAAAAACCGGAGTTGATTTTTCAGAATTCCTGAAGCCAACTTTAACAAGCCTGCTGCAACGATCAGGCAACTCAGCATGGATGTGCGGTCAGAACCGAAGTGCATTTGTTTCAGGTATTTTTGAGAAGCAAAATAAATGCTTTCCCCTCCTTTACAACGAGGTTCCTACATGATCTAAATATAGCTCAAGAATATCTGAAATCATGAACAGCACAGCATGAACAGTATATCCTATTGCTATTCAAATAATTTCACCAACAAACTAGATCCCATTCCAGGAAACAGCGACTCCCATTTCCCTCACTGGGAAATATCTACAATTCAAAAATCTACAACAGTGGAACTAATTAAATGGCCCACAGATGTGACCCAAGCATTTCTATAACAGAAGACCTGTAAGATCTGCACCACTGACCCCAAGTACATCAATGCAGTAACCAGATGTCATGTATGGAAATTACTTTTCTGCCCAGAATGATAATGTTAAAATATGATTTGGACTCAGTGCTGTTAAGCATTACCTCCATGTTAATTAAGGGGACTGTAACTCGCTTTATAATCAGTTTAGAGGTCAATTCTAGTCATCTGGCATGCTATTTCATGGCTTCATTATGGATTTTCATTATTAGGTTCCCATAATAGGCAAGCTTAATGTGCAGTCTTTTACAGTTCATTGGTTACCAGTGATACTTCACAGTAAAGTACAGAATTAAAGTACAGAATTCTACGATAAGTAGGCCACCTGTAATTAGATTTCTTTTTTCCTATTTTCTCCCCTCCTCTCCTGAAAACACCGATTCATATTATGGGTTGTTTCTATCGGAGTTGTCAGCCCTCACTCAAGTACCCATTCTCCATATGTGAAGTGTTTCAGCAAGCTATCTGAGCACAGGAGATGGTAAGATTACCATGCGTACCCCTCACATTTACCCACATACAACTTGCAGCAGGAGTCACTGGGCAGCGATCAGGAGCTAATTTTTCAGGAACAGACAAGTCAAATATCATGGGCCCCATCACTCCCCCAGTGAGATAATGTAACTTGATCTGTACAGCACAGCACGATGACTTATAACCTCATTTAAATCAGACAAAAGTGGAATCAGTACAATTTAATCATAAAGCACCTAATAGTTTCTCTCCTCGTGCCCTCTCCAAGCTCATTTGTCCATGAGTCCCACCTCCTGCTCCCCAGACCTTTGCCGGGATTCACCCAGCCCCGCACCGGACCGCAGAATCCCCGCGAACGGGCCACACCGCCCCGATGCTGGCACGCGATTCTCCGAACTGCGGAGAATCGGCGTCATTGGCGGCAGTATGGTTGGCACGGCGTCAGTCGTGGGCCGCTCTACGCGGCCGGCCCACCGATTCTCCGGCCCGGATTGGCCGGGCAGCCGTTGAAAAGAGCCGAGTCCCGCCGGCGTCGTTCTAACCTGCTCTGGGCCGGAGGGACCTCGGCGTGTAAGGGTCGGGTGGTGGCATGTGGAAGGGAGGGGGGGGTGCCTCCGATGTGGCCTGGCCCGCGATCGGGGCCCACTGATTGGCAGGCCGGCTTCTGTGGCTGGGGGCCTCCTTTCCTACGCGCCGGCCCCTGTAGCCCTTCGCCATGTTGCGTCGGGGCCAGTGCGTTGAACGAGGCCATTGCGCATGTGCGCATTAGCGCTGGTGCCACTGCGCATGTCCTTGTTGGCGCCAGCGCAACTGCGCATGTGCGGATCCCGCGACGCCCAGTTCGCGCCAGGATCAGCAGCTGCAGCGGCGTGAACCGCTCCAGCGCCGTGCTGGCCCCCTGTAGGGACCAGAGTTTGACATGGGAGCGACCCGTTCACGCCGTCGTAAAATGCAACAGCGTTTACGACAGCGTGGACACTCTGCCGCAGGATTGGAGAATCCCGCCCCTTATTCCCACTCTCAAGTGTTGACTACAGAATTTCCCCTTCTGGTCCCCATGTTCACTGTTATTGTTAACTAAGCTTTCTCTTCAGTTGTTATCCTGTTCACCTTTAAATATTCTTTCTGAAGCAAACCAACCCCTGAAACTTTCATATAAAAGTGAAGTAATGCAGAGGCTGGAAATCTGAAATTTAAAAAACAGAAAAGGTTGTACAAGCTAAGCAGGTCTAGCAACATCTGTGGAGTGAGCAACAGATTTTAGGTTTCAAACACATTTTTGATGCAGGTTACTCTTCGGGGGCTGTTTCAGGGACCCCTCCCCAATGAACTCAATGCATTCCATGCTTGGTTCGAGCAGGAAACCATCAGTGCGCTGTCGACTGCCCCAGCAGCCCCAGGCACACCCACACCCACTGTCACAGCTTCCGAAGTCAGATCGGCCTTCCTGAAAGTGAACCCTCGGAAGGCGACGGGTCCGGACGGGATCCCTGGTCGTGCACTCATCTTCCACTTGTCTCTACTCCGCTTCAAGGTCCCCAAGTAGACCACCATCATACCAGTTCCAAAGAAGAATCAGACAACATGCCTCAATGACTACCATCTGGTGACATAGAACATAAGAACATAAGAACTAGGAGCAGGAGTAGGCCATCTGGCCCCTCGAGCATGCTCCACCATTCAATGAGATCATGGCTGATCTTTTGTGGACTCAGCTCCACTTTCCGGCCCGAACACCATAACCCTTAATCCCTTTATTCTTCAAAAAACTATCTATCTTTATCTTAAAAACATTTAATGAAGGAGCCTCTACTGCTTCACTGGGCAAGGAATTCCATAGATTCACAACCCTTTGGGTGAAGAAGTTCCTCCTAAACTCAGTCCTAAATCTACTTCCCCTTATTTTGAGGCTATGCCCCCTAGTTCTGCTTTCACCCTCCAGTGGAAACAACCTGCCCGCATCTATCCTATCTATTCCCTTCATAATCTTATATGTTTCTATAAGATCCCCCCTCATCCTTCTAAATTCCAACGAGTACAGTCCCAGTCTACTCAACCTCTCCTCGTAATCCAACCCCTTCAGCTCTGGGATTAACCTAGTGAATCTCCTCTGCACACCCTCCAGTGCCAGTACGTCCTTTCTCAAGTAAGGAGACCAAAACTGTACACAATACTCCAGGTGTGGCCTCACTAACACCTTATACAATTGCAGCAGAACCTCCCTAGTCTTAAACTCCATCCCTCTAGCAATGAAGGACAAAATTCCATTTGCCTTCTTAATCACCTGTTGCACCTGAAAACCAACTTTTTGCGACTCATGCACTAGCACACCCAGGTCTCTCTGCACAGCAGCAAGCTTTAATATTTTATCATTTAAATAATAATCCCTTTTGCTGTTATTCCGACCAAAATGGATAACCTCACATTTGTCAACATTGTATTCCATCTGCCAGACCCTAGCCCATTCACTTAGCCTATCCAAATCCCTCTGCAGACTTCCAGTATCCTCTGCACTTTTTGCTTTACCACTTATCTTAGTGTCGTCTGCAAACTTGGACATTGCCCTTGGTCCCCAACTCCAAATCATCTATGTAAATTGTGAACAGTTGTGGGCCCAACACTGATCCCTGAGGGACACCACTAGCTACTGATTGCTAACCAGTGAAACACCCATTAATCCCCACTCTTTGCTTTCTATTAATTAACCAATCCTCTATCCATGCTACTACTTTCCCCTTAATGCCATGCATCTTTATCTTATGCAACAACCTTTTGTGTGGCACCTTGTCAAAGGCTTTCTGGAAATCCAGATATACCACATCCATTGGCTCCCGTTATCTACCGCACTGTTAATGTCCTCAAAAAATTCCACTAAATTAGTTAGGCACGACCTGCCCTTTATGAACCCATGCTGCGTCTGCCCAATGGGACAATTTCCATCCAGATGCCTCGCTATTTCTTCCTTGATGATAGATTCCAGCATCTTCCCTACTACCAAAGTTAAGCTCACTGGCCTATAATTACCCGCTTTCTGCCTACCTCCTTTTTTAAACAGTGGTGTCACGTTTGCTAATTTCCAATCCGCCGGGACCACCCCAGAGTCGAGTGAATTTTGGTAAATTATCACTAGTGCATTTGCAATTTCCCTAGCCATCTCTTTTAGCACACTGGGATGCATTCCATCAGGTCCAGGAGACTTGTCTACCTTTAGCCCCATTAGCTTGCCCATCACTACCTCCTTGGTGATAACAATCCTCTCAAGGTCCTCACCTGTCATAGCCTCATTTCCATCAGTCACTGGCATGTTATTTGTGTCTTCCACTGTGAAGACCGACCCAAAAAACCTGTTCAGTTCCTCAGCCATTTCCTCATCTCCCATTATTAAATCTCCCTTCTCATCCTTTAGAGGACCAATATTTACCTTAGCCACTCTTTTTTGTTTTATGTATTTGTAGAAACTTTTACTATCTGTTTTTATATTCTGAGCAAGTTTACTCTCATAATCTATCTTACTCTTCTTTATAGCTTTTTTAGTAGCTTTCTGTTACCCCCTATAGATTTCCCAGTCCTCTAGCCTCCCACTAATCTTTGCTACTTTGTATGTTTTTTCCTTCAATTTGATACTTTCCCTTATTTCCTTAGATATCCACAGTCGATTTTCCCTCTTTTTACCGTCCTTCCTTTTTGTTGGTATAAACCTTTGCTGAGCACTGTGAAAAATCACTTGGAAGGTTCTCCACTGTTCCTCAACTGTTTCACCATAAAGTCTTTGCTCCCAGTCTACCTTAGCTAGTTCTTCTCTCATCCCATTGTAATCTCCTTTGTTTAAGCACAAAACACTAGTGCTTGATTTTACCTTCTCACCCTCCATCTGTATTTTAAATTCCACCATATTGTGATCGCTCCTTCCGAGAGGATCCCTAACTATGAGATCCTGAATCAATCCTGTCTCATTACACAGGACCAGATCTAGGACCGCTTGTTCCCTTGTAGGTTCCATTACATACTGTTCTAGGAAACTATCGCGGATGCATTCTATAAACTCCTCCTCAAGGCTGCCTTGACCGACCTGGTTAAACCAATCAACATGTAGATTAAAATCCCCCATGATAACTGCTGTACCATTTCTACATGCATCTGTTATTTCTTTGTTTATTGCCTGCCCCACCACAATGTTACTATTTGGTGGCCTATAGATTACTCCTATCAGTGACTTTTTCGCCTTACTATTCCTGATTTCCACCCAAATGGATTCAACCTTATCCTCCATAGCACCGATGTCATCCCTTACTGTTGCCCGGATGTCATCCTTAAATAACAGAGCTACACCACCTCCCTTACCATCCACTCTGTCCTTCCGAAAAGTTTGATACCCTCGGATATTTAACTTCCAGTCGTGACCATCCTTTAACCACGTTTCAGTAATGGCCACTAAATCATAGTCATTCACGATGATTTGCGCCATCAACTCATTTACCTTATTCCGAATACTACGAGCATTCAGGTAAAGTACACTTATGTTGGCTTTTTTACCTCTGTTCTTAATCTTAACACCTCGATCAGTAACCTCTCCTAAGTTATATTTCCTCTTAACCTTTCTCCTAATTTTCCTTGTCGTCGAACCCATATCTTCCTGTAACAACCTGCCGCGTCGCTTACTATTAATGTTTTCACTTGCCGTTTTATTTCTTTTAGTATTCCTGGTCCTATTCACTGAGCTCCCCTCAGTCACTGTACCTTGTACTGTCGCCCTTTTTTGATTTTTGACTATGGCTTCTCTGCCTTACACTTTCCCCCTTACTGCCTTTTATTTCTGTCCCTGTTTTACTACCTTCCAATTGTGGCATCAATCATAATGAAGTGCTTCAAGAGATCGGTCATGAAGCACATCGACTCCATATTCGCAGATTGCCTTGATCCACTGCAATTCGCATACTGCCACATCTGGTCCACAGCAGACGCCATCTCCCTGATCCTACACTCATCCCTGGAGCATCTCGACAACAAGGACTCCTACATCAGATGTCTATTCATTGACTACAGCTCCGCCTTCAACACCATAATCCATAAGCTCATATCAAAGCTCCAAAGCCTAGGACTTGGCTCCTCACTCTGCAACTGGACCTTGACCTTTTTGACCCACAGACCACAATCAGTAAGAATAAACAACAACACCTCCTCCACGATAGTCCTCAATACCGGGGCCCCACATGGCTGAGTGCTTAGCCCCCTACTATACTCCCTGTACACACACGAATGTGTGGCAAAATTTGGTTCCACTCCATCTACAAGTTTGCTGACAACAGGACCATAGTGGGTCGGATCTCTAACAACGAAAAGTCAGAATACAGGAAGGAGATAGAGAACCTAGTGGAGTGGTGTAATGACAACAATCTCTCCCTCAATGCCAGCAAAACTAGAGAGCTGGTCATTGACTTCAGGAAGCAAAGTACTGTACACACCCCTCTCTGCATCAACGGGTCCGAGGTGGAGATGGTTGACAGCTTCAAATTCCTAGGTGTGCACATCACCAAAAATCTGTCCTTGTCCACCCACGTTGACGCTACCACCAAGAAAGCACAGCAGCGCCTATACTTCCTCAGGAAACTAAGAAAATTTGGCATGACCTCACTGACTCTTACCAACTTCTACAGATGCACCATAGAAAGCATTCTATCTGGCTGCATCACAGCCTGGTATGGCAACTGCTCTGCCCAAGACCACAAGAAATGTCAGAGAGTCGTGATCACTGCCCAGTCCATCACACAAACCCACCTCCCATCCATTGACTCCATCTACACCTCCTGGTGCCTTGGGAAAGCGGGCAGCATAATCAAAGACCCCTCCCACCTGACTCACTCACTCTTCCAACTTCTTCCATCGGGCAGGAAATACAAAAGTCTGAGAACACGCACAAACAGATTCAAAAACATCTTCTTCCCCGCTGTTACCAGACTCCTTAACGTCCCTTTTATGGACTGACCTGATCAATACTATACTCCTGTATTTTCTTTTCTTTTCATGTACTAAATGATCTGTTTGAGCTGCATGCAGGAAAATACTTTTCACTGTACCTCGGTACATGTGACAATAAACAAATCCAATCCAATCAGTCAGGGCACCAGCTTCCTCTGCTTCCATCTCAGAGTCTGTTATCCGGGGGACGAGCGCTGGGTTGGCTAAGAACTGTTGTCCGGTACTAGCGGTGGCAACCTCCATGGCCGGTAACGAAGCTTACCGGGGAGGGGGGGGGGGGGGCGGGGGGCGCGAACTCCCTGCTCCTGAGGTGGTTCAGGTGTTTCCTTACGACCTTACCCTGGGACCTTCACATTGCATGGCACTGGCCCCGTTTTCTCCATTTTGGCCCCAGCTGGAACCATCTCCAAAGTTCCTCACGTAAACCAGATCACCCGTTCTTGAATATTCTTTCGCTTGTCGCAGAGTCACAATTTCTTTTCTGGTTGTCTTGTTGGGACTCCACCCTCCCCGCCAGGTTTGTATAGTAGGCTTAGTCTCGTAAGAAGCTGCCGTCCCATTAACAGTTACACTGGGACGATTCCTGTCGTTGTGGTCCAACAGCCGAATAAAAATCATGTCGATTTGATCCCAATGGATGTTGCAGGTTATTTCTTCATGCCAGTTTTAAAAGTCTGCCCGCCCATTCCACCAGCCCATATGATGATGGTTGATAAGGTGTTGTGCTGCGACCGATGCCATTGGATTGCATGAAGTTTTGGAATTCACTACTGGTGAAGGCAATGCTGTGATTGCAAGCCAGGACCTCTGGTATTCCATGTGTGCAAAAACGCTAGCGTAATTTCTCAATTGTAATGTGGGAGGTCGTAGAGTCCATTCGATGTGTATCTAGCCATTTGGAGTGTGCACCTACCAGAATCAAAAACATGGAACCCAAAAAAAGCCCTGCAAAGTCCATGTGTACTCATATCCATGGCCTGCCACGCCACTTGCATGGATATAGGGAGGCTGAAGGAGGGAGCTTTTGACTTTCCTGGCATAGATTGCAATGTCTCATTGGGTCTGTGAAGTCTGAGTTGAGGCCAGGCAGTAGACATAGCTCCTGGCAAGAAATTTCATTTTCGATACCCCAGGATGGCCATAATGTAGTTCCATAAGTATCGATTGCCGCCCTGGGTGAGGGTCAACTACTTGGGAACCTCAAGAATGATACCATCCTCAACACGGAGATCCTCTTTCTTGTCAGATAAGGTTTCATTTCTTCCAAGGGTTGTAACTCGGAATCCACCATTCACAATCATGTACTTTAGGGTGGGATCTTTTTGCGTCCAGGCCTGAATTTCCCTTGCAGACATTAGCTAAGTCTATAGGGCCTCTTTCAATGCTGACAAAGAGCCGGGCTTGTGGACAGAGGGAGGCGACTCAATGCATCCGTGTTAGCTATCCGGGTTCCAATGAGATGTTCTAAAAAGATATTCCTAAGCTGCAAGTAACAGGGCACAACCCAGTATCTGGGCGGAGAAAATAGGGAATGTTATATTTTGAATAATGACTTATCTAAAATATAAATATTACTCTTGAATCTACAAGGATGATAAAATGACCAATAGTCTTCTTGTTGAAAGATGAACTATTTAATGAGTAATAAAATAATAAACTGTCATGTGAGAGTACTTTTAAGACATGGATGTTTAAGCCATGATACATTTTGGGGTTCTGAAAACACCTCGCCCATAACAATTGGGAGCTCGAGGGGGATAAAAGTCTATCTATTGGGTTGGCTTTTGTGAACTTAAAGACAGTGAAGGATTGTTGCTTTTCCGGTGTGGTATTTTAGTTTAAGTGGGGAGAGTGTTGTGAACAATGGCTCTTTCAGAGGCTCAGAAGTTTTTGGGGGTGGAGAATGTTACACATAGTACCTTACAGACAGAAACGAAAAGCAGACTGTTAGATTTGGCAAGAACATTGCAGTTAACATTACCTGACAAAATGCGAAAAGATGAGGTAATTATCGCGGTGGTTGAGCATTTAAAGTTGCCTGAGGTAGAGTTTGACTCATTGAAAATGGCAAAAATTCAGTTGCAAATTAAACAAATGGAACATGAGAAAGAATTAAAGCGGCTTGCATACGAGAGTGAGAGAGAGGAAAGTGAAAGAGAGAAAGGAGAAAGAAAGAGAAAGCGAGAGAGGAAAAGAAAAGGAGAGAGAGGAAAGGAGAAAAGAAAGAATAGCCCTAGAAGAACAAAAAGAAAAAGAAAGGGAGATACAGATCAGGGAAAAAGATAAAGAGAGGGAGTTTGAACTTCAGAAAATGGCCATGAAACATGACAGTCAATTAAAATTGGCAGACGTAAAGGAAACGTACAGTTGGATGATAGTGATGAGGATAGTGAGAAAGAGTGTCATAGTCGAAGGCTTGGTGGGAATCTATTTAAATATGTCCAAGCATTGCCAAGATTTGACGAGAAAGAAGTGGAAGTCTTTTTCATTTCATTTGAGAAGGTAGCTAAACAAATTAAATGGCCACAAGACATGTGGGTGTTACTGATTCAAACAAAGCTGGTAGGTAGGTCTAGTGAAGTGTTAGCATCACTTCCGGAGGAGGTATCTGGAACGTATGAGGAGGTGAAGAAATCCATCTTAAGTGCATATGAGCTAGTGCCTGAAGCTTACAGACAAAGGTTTAGGAATTTAAGGAAAGAATTTGGTCAAACATACATGGAGTATGAAAGGCTCAAACAGAGTAATTTTGATAGGTGGATAAGGGCTTTGAAAATAGACCAAACGTATGAAGCTCTCAGAGAAATTATACTTTTGGAGGAGTTTAAAAATTCAATTCCTGATGTAGTGAGAACATATGTGGAAGAACAGAGGGTTAAAACTGCGAGATTAGCAGCGGAAATGGCAGATGATTATGAATTAGTTCATAAATCAAAGATTGGTTTCCGACATCAGTTTCAGCCGGTGAGGGATAGAAACTGGGGACATGAGAAATACTCAAGTGGTAAAGGTAAAGGTGATCTGATGGGAGACAATAAAGAGAGTGTATCTCAGATTTAAAAAGAAATCCAGGAGGGTGGAAAATAAATGAAAAGTCTCAGATGTTTTCACTGTAATAAACTAGGCCATGTAAAATCACAGTGTTGGTGGTTGAAGAAAGCCACTGGGAAGGCTGATGTGGTAAAACAGGCTAAGACAGTGGGATTTGTTGGAGTGGTAAAGGAAAGCCCAAGAGAAGCAAAGGAGGTGCAAATGATTGTACAGCCTGTTCAAGAAGTAATGGTTAAGAAGGTGCCAGATGTCTTTAAAGAATTTACTTGTGTGGGTAAAGTTTACTCATGTGTATCAGGAGGAGCAGGTAAAGAAGTCACAATTTTAAGAGATACAGGGGCTAGTCAATCTTTAATGGTAAGAGATGAGGAATTGTGTAGTTTGGGAAGAATGTTGCCAGAAAAGGTGGTGATGGGTGGAATTCAGGGTGAGAGGAGTAGCGTTCCATTATATAAGGTAAGGTTGGAAAGTCCAGTGAAGAGTGGTGAAGTGGTAGTAGGAGTAATAGATAAACTATCTTGTCCAGGAATACAGTTTATCTTGTGTAATGATATAGCTGGATCGCAGGTGGGAGTGATGCCTACTGTGGTTGATAAGCTAGTGGAAAATCAGTCAACTGAAGGGTTGAAGGACGAATATCCTGGGATTTATCCGGATTGTGTAGTAACAAGGTCGCAAAGTCACAGGTTAAGACAAGAGGAGAAATCAAAGAGTGAAAATGAAGTTGAAGTGCAATTATCAGAAACAATTTTTGATCAGACGGTTGAAAAAGAACAAGAACAGGTGGAGGATGAGGTGGATTTTTTAGTTCAGGAAAATTGGCGGAGTTACAACAGAAAGATGTAGAAATAAAACGGATATATCAGAAAGCATATACGGAAGAGGAATTTGAGGGTATACCAGAGTGTCATTACCGTAAAAATGATGCCTTGATGAGAAAATGGAGACCTGTACATATGCAGGCGGATGAAAAGTGGGCAGAAGTTCATCAAGTAGTATTGCCGGTAGGGTATAGAAAGGAGGTGTTGCGAGTTGCACATGAGGTACCAGTGGGAGGTCATTTGGGAATAAGGAAAACTCAAGCTAAAATCCAGAAACATTTTTATTGGCCTGGACTACATAAAGATGTAGTTAAATTTTGTCAATCATGTCACACATGTCAAGTGATAGGGAAACCTCAAGCAGTGATAAAACCAGCGCCCTTAATACCCATTCCAGCATTTGAGGAACCTTTTACAAGGGTCCTAATCGATTGTGTAGAACCGCTTCCTAAAACAAAAAGTGGGAATCAATATCTTTTGACTGTAATGGATGTGTCTACTAGGTTTCCAGAGGCCATTCCAGTACGTAATATTACAGCTAAAAGGATTGTGGAGGAGTTACCTAAATTCTTGACTAGATATGGACTACCCACAGAAATTCAATCGGATCAAGGCACGAATTTTACTTCAAAGTTATTCAAAGAAGTTATGGATAGCTTAGGAATAAAACAATTTAAATCAACTGCGTACCATCCAGAATAGCAGGGAACGTTAGAAAGGTGGCATCAGACATTAAAGACAATGTTGAGGGCGTATTTTCAAGATTATCCACAGGATTGGAATAAGGGAATCCCATTCGTATTGTTTGCAATTAGGGATGCACCTAATGAGTCTACCAAATTTAGTCCTTTTGAACTAAATTTTGGTCATGAGGTAAGAGGACCACTTAAATTGATTAAGGAAAAATTGATGGGTGCGAAATCAGAAATTACACTATTGGATTACGTGTCAAATTTTAGGGATCGATTAAATAGAGCAGGTGAATTGGCTAGACAACATTTGAAAGTTGCACAAAATGTGAAGAAACGGGTAGCGGACAAGAAATCCAAAGTTCGTAGTTTTGCCAGTGGGGATAAAGTTTTAGTGTTGTTACCAGTGGTAGGGGAGCCTTTAAAAGCTAGGTTTTGTGGACCGTATCAGATTGAAAGGAAATTAAGTGAGGTGAATTATGTGGTAAAAACACCAGATAGAAGGAAGACTCACCAAGTGTGTCATGTGAATATGCTTAAAACATACTTTGAAAGGGATGGAGAGAAAAAGGAGGTTTGAATGATTCTAACTCAAAGTGACGAACCAATTCCAGATGACTGTGAATTTGACATACCTCAAATTAAATTGGAAAATGAGGATGTTCTTAAAAATTGGGATGAATTGTTAAGTTACCTCCCAGAAGGAAAACAAACTGACCTGAAAGAGTTATTGATATCACATGGGCAAGTTTGTAGAGATAAATTGGGAAGTACTAAAATGGCTACACATGATGTAGATGTGGGAAATGCTGTTCCTATCAAACAACATCCATATAGACTTAATCCTTTAAAATTGGCACAGGTTAACAGAGAGATTGAGAGTATGCTGAAGAATGGCATAATTGAAGTGGGTTGCAGCCAATGGAGCTCACCCATAGTGATGGTACCTAAACCAGATGGTACCCAACGGTTGTGTGTGGACTCTCGAAAGGTGAATGCAGTTACAAGAACGGACTTTTATCCTGTCCCACCATTGAAGGATTGCATTGAGAAAGTTTGACAATCTGCTTTTATTTCCAACTTCCAGACATGGAAAGAACATTTAAAACATTGTTCTTTGATCGACTTCAGGAGGTGGGTTTGGTGATGAACCTAGCCAAAAGTGAATTTGGAGAAGCCCGAATCACTTTCCTTGAGGAGTTTCCGATATCCTCAAGACGAAGGTAAATAATGCGATTTCTTAACATGAATGAATTTGATCGAACCTTTGTGCAAATGTTTTGTGGCGTGATTACTCCACTGGTGGACTTACTAAAGAAACCTAAAAAATTTCAATGGACAGCGGACTTTCAACAGGCATTTGACTGCCTGAAAGCCGTGGTAACCAATGTTCCTGGATTGGAAAATTGCAAGGGACTCTGTGTTCAGATTGAATTAAAATATCTGATTCTAAAGAGAAATGCCGAGGAGTAGAGGAAAGGATGGATCGTGCAGAGACTTTGTTCAAAGAGACTGTCAATCGAGAAGGATTTCGGTTGGAGGAAGAAAAACAAAGAAAAATGGACTATATTATTACACCTGTTTGCATGTGTTGTTTTTTTTTTAAAACAAAAAGGTATATTTACTGTGTACATTTCTTAGTGGATGGTGCAAAAGTGAAAAATGAAACCATCTTGAAGTTGATGGTTTTTTTTTTTTCTTGGGGGGAGGTATCATGTGAGAGTACTTTTAAGACATGGATGTTTAAGCAATGTACCTTTAAGAAAACAGTGATGTCAGAGAGTGGGTGGGGCTGAGGTCAGGTCAGCCATTTTGCAGGTTTTTCGATTCAGTTTTGAAAAGAGCTGGGTGTGTGACTGTGTCTTGCAGTGAACTGAATGTCTGCCATAAAAGACCATCTCTGGATCATTTGGGTGATTTAAACTTATAATAGTGAAGCCTTTAACCTGATGTGATTTTGTTTAAAGGTGTTAAGTCTCTTGGAAGTTTGAAGGAACATTTTAAGGAATTATTTACTGTTGCAATATTTTCTGAGTTATCTTTGAAGTAAGGGGTGTTAAGAGATCCAATGTTTATGTAAGATGTTAAGTTGAGTTCATGGAATAAACAGTGTTTTGTGTTTAAAAACCCACGTGTCCATTATTGTAATCCCACACCGAGGGAAAAGGCCGTGCGCTAGGAAAAGCAACAAATCCATTAAAGGGAGAGGTTGGTTGAACTCCATGATACATTTTGGGGTACTGAAAACACCTCGCCCATAACAAAACTGTGAGTCCTTTTACTCAATACTAAACTAACAATAAAGAATTAATGTGCAATACAGATAACTATATAACTATACACTATTATAATGAACTAGTTTTAACTTCTCTCACTCTAGCTGTTCTATGTCTTGCTTGTTCACTGTTCTGAATCACATGATCATGATCATCATCTGAATCATCTGACTTAGAAAAGGCGGGAAACCAGTTCTTATAGTATCTGACTGTGGGCCATCTAGTTTGAAATGACTGTACTACATTTACATACATTGATCATGTATATTGGTATCTGAATATCACACCTTAGAGATTATTCCTTCAGTTTGAAGTCATGACAATTCAGCTTTCAGTCGATCTTTAAGTGGAGCAGGAACACATCTAGATGGATGGATCTCCGATTTGGCATCCTTTTTCAGTTGGACTTTGTACTGAAAAGGTAACGTGCCCATACTTTGAAAAACAGTTGGGTATTGCTGTAAGAGTTGCTGAACATCATCATTGAGTGCACTTGATTGACAGGTATTCATGAATATTCTCTGTATGAGTTGCAAATCTTTGCATGCTTGTGCTCCAAGTAATGATGAACAAGTATCATTGACAATCTCGAACCTTACTTGTTGTTGAATGTCTCTGTTTGTGACACTTAGGTAGCAGGATCCATGTGAAAAAATGGGGTTGCCATTGTAATCACACAATGAGCATTCTGGAGGAATCATTTCATAATAACTCTTGATCTTGGACAGGTCCTTGGAATTCAAAAGATTCGCCGATGCGCCGGTATCCAATTTAAAAGTGATTGGAATTGTGTTAACATACACAGTAGTCATCCAGTCGTTGCTTACTGTGTTGACTTTTTGTTCTTCCGTTGCTTGAAGATTTTTCTCATACTCTCGATGAGGTAACTTGATTGTTTTAAGATGATTTTTGCTTGCTTGTAGATCATGCTTGATGGACGAATCATCTACACCAACGAAGAAAGTATTTTCTAAAATACCGTCATCTTCCATGAAATCTTCTTGAGTGTTGATTCCTTCTGTTATGTCCAGAGCTCATACTTTGTGATACATTTTGTGTGCAGGAGGAATATATTTAGCAGTTAACTGACACTGTGAAGCATAATAGTTGAGTTTCTGACATTTTAAACATAGTTTGCCAAAAGCTGGACAATACCCCTTTAAGTGGGCGTTACCACACCTGTGACACGTAATTACGTTGTCGTCATGACGTATTTGTGACGTACACACATGCGCAGACTTCTTCTTGAAGGTCTTGCATTTTGGTGCGTAGTGCGCATGTGCAGAGCTCGAAAATGCTTGCAGCGGATAGCTTCCTTTCTTTACAGATTTCTGTTTTGCTTGCGACACCATTTTAATTTTCTATGCCTCGTGGTAGAGATTCGCGCTTTTTTCCTTTGGATAAAATGCTAGATACTGGCTTCTGGTCTGTTCTGCTGATATACATTTGTCAATCGCGATTTGTAGAGTTTTTAAAAAAAATTAGAGGATCCAATTCATTTTTTCCAATTAAGGGGGAATTTAGTGTGGCCAATCCACTTACCTGCACATCTTTGGGTTGTGGGGGCGAAACTCACGCAAACACGGGGAGAATGTGCAAACTCCACACGGACAGTGACCCAGAGCCGGAATCGAACCTGGGACCTCAGCGCCGTGAGGCAGCTGTGCTAACCACTAGGCCACCATGCTGCCCCTCGAGTTGTAGAGTTAAATCATTTTGGCGAATGAACACTTCTCTGATATTATCATCAAATATACCATATACTATTTGGTCTCTGACAAGTGAATCATGCAGATTGTCATAGTTACTCGTTTTAGCTAAAGCTTGAGTTCTGTGATAAAATTATTCACAGGTTCACCAGTCTTTTGAATTCTCCGATGAAATTTCAGTCGTTCTAAAACCTCATTTGTCTGTGTTTTACAATGTTCATCAAACTTCGCTATCACTTGATCAAATTTGGTTTTATCTTCATCAGCACTAAAATGAAATGAGTTGAATATTTCGATTGCTTGCTATCCTGCAAGGGGTAGAAATAACGCAATCCTTCTAGCTTCTGGTGCTGCACTTAAATCACTAGCTTCTAGGAAAAGTTGAAATTGCTGCTTGAACAACTTCCAATTTTAATTTAAACTACCGGTGTTCTTGAGATGTCTTGGTGCTTGAATTTGGTCCATTGATAGGTCGTTTGCATCAAAGTTTTCAAAGTTGCGATGATTGCTATAGTCGAATAGTTGAATCTGTTTGTGCTTTTTTCTTCTTTTCTGTGCTAAATCTTTGTTAATCTTTCTTAAAAGATTTATAACTTGCTGGTACCATGTTAGATTTTAAATAATGACTTATCTAAAACATATATATTACTCTTGAATCAGCCAGGATGATAAAATGACCAATAGTCTTCTTGTTGAAAGATGAACTATTTAATGAGTAATAAAATAATAAACTGTGAGTCCTTTTACTCAATACTAAACTAATAATAAAGAATTAAAGTGCAATACAGATAACTATACACCATTATGACAAATTAGTTTTAACTTCTCTCACTCTAGCTGTTCTATGTCTTGCTTTTTCACTGTTCTGAATTACATCCTAATGATCATCATCTGAATCATCTGACTTAGAAAAGGCGGGAAACCAGTTCTTATAGTATCTGACTGTGTGCCATCTAATGTTGAAATGACTGTACTACATTTACATACATTAATCATGTATATGGTCTCTGAATATCACTACAGGAGACATTCTAAATTGTAGCAAAATTCCCACTTTTCAGCTCTCAGGAAAATTCTTTTCTAATGATGCTTGAGCTCCCTTTTGTTGGGATTTGGTCCACCTTAGCTGTGGAGATTCAATAACACGCACATATATGATCGGCTCATTTCAAAGCTTCAAAGTCATTTTCACTGATAAAACACATTTTTTTTTAAATAGCAAAACATTATTAGCACATCCAGTTGGTGTTTGATCAGAGTCAGCTGAAACAGCAGCAACAATGAGGTCCACTTTACCGAGAGCATCAGTTTCAAATTATTTTGTAACTGGAAATTAAATTATTTTCCCCATTTTTCTTTTAGTCATACCACCTTGTCCTAAAGCAGGGCCTCTTTCAACGTAACACTAAAGGGAAAGGGAAATGATTTTTAAACTCCATTATCTCTTTGGTTGAAATGTTGGCCCTTTTGTCGGTCAGCGATAACACTTTTTATTGTGTTTTTAGAATGGCTGAAATATAAACCCTGGATTTCGGAAAGGACTTTCACACCACTGGGTGCTTGTGACTAAGTTAGTAGGTGGGGAAGATTTCTCCCTGAGCAATTTATAATTAAATCAGGCCCTATTAAAAGAAAACTAGATTTCAGTTATGATCAGGGTACACACACCATCTGAAGATGCTCCACAGAACACAGTCTTTCTGGTTGTATCACAGCTTGGTATGGAGCCTGCTCTGCCAAGACCGCAGGAAACTACAAAACGTCATGAATGTAGCCCAGTCCATCACGCAAACCAGCCTCCCATCCATTGACTCTGTCTATAATTCCCGCTGCCTCAGAAAGGCAGCCAGCTTAATGAAGGACCCCACGCACCCCGGACATACTCTCTTCCACCTTTTTCCGTCAGCAAAAAGATACCAAAGTTTGCGGTCATGTACCAACCAACTCAAGAACAACTTCTTCCCTACTGCCATCAGACTTTTGAATGGACCTACCTCGCATTAAGTTGATCTTCTCTCTACACCTTGCTATAACTGTAACATTATTGATGCGACCATCAATTCACAAGAGGCGATTAGTAGAAGTGAACAGTGGTTTTAATCAGCTAGATCTGTGCCTGCCTGCAACTGCCCTGTATGAGTGCCGCCTACAGGCTACAGATCTATATACCACCCCCGAGGGGGTGGAGCCACAGGCGGAGCCCACAAGGGCATCAACATAATACAATACAATACAGTGGTGAAATTAGCGGCAATACGTTCACCACATTCATCCCCTGTTAAAAATTGAAGTCCAGCGGGGGTGAAGTGGACTCACAGATCGAGTCTGTCCGGTGCCTTGATCGTTCTCTGTGATCGCCTCAGCTCCGGCTTCGCTGCGGGCACGGGTATTGGGCTCGTTGACTCCGGGAGCGTGTCGTCTGGAGTTTCATCACGGTGGGTCAGCGATGGGGGGAGGGGGGTGTAGGCCATGTAGGGGCAGGGGCGGTGTTCGGTGTGGGGGGGGGGGTGGGCATAGGTGATGGTCGCTGGGGAACCGGCGGATGCCAGATCCCGGAAAGAGACTGTATCTTGTCGGCCGTCGCAGTGCGCCACGTAGGCATACTGAGGGTTGGCATGTAGGAGCTGGACCCTCTCGACCAGGGGGTCGGACTTATGGCTCTTCATGCATTTCCGGAGGAGGACAGGCCCCAGTGTTGTCAGCCAGGATGGAAGCGAGACCCCGGAGGTGGATTTTCTGGGGAAGACAAATAGACGATCGTGAGGGGTCTCATTCGTGGCTGTGCAGAGGAGCGACCAAATGGAGTGGGGCGCATCGGGGAGGACCTCCTGCCAGTAGGAAACCGTGAGACTTCTAGACCGTAGGGCCAGAAGGACGGCCTTCTATACTGTCGCATTCTCCCTCTCAGGCTGTCCATTTCCCTGGGGGTTGTAACTGGTAGTCCTCCTTGAGGCAATGCCCTTACCGAGCAGATACTGACGCAGCTCCTCGCTCATAAACAAGGAGCCCTGATCACTGTGGACGTAAGTGGGGAAACCGAACAGGGTGAAGATGCTGTGCAGGGCCTTAATGACAGTGGCCACGGTCATGTCGGGGCATGGGATGGCAAAGGGGAAACAGGAGTACTCGTCAACGACGTTGAGAAAGTACACGTTGCGGTCAGTGGAGGGAAGAGGCCCTTTGAAATCGACGCTGAGGCGCTCAAAGGGGCGGGATGCCTTCACCAGATGGGCCTTATCTGGCCGGTAGAAGTGCAGCTTGCACTCCGCGCACACTTGGCAGTCCCATGTCATGGCCCTGACCTCCTTGGTGGCGTAGGGCAGGTTGCGGGCCTTGATGAAGTGGAGAAGCCGGGTGACCCCCGGGTGACAGAGGTCATTGTGGATGGCCCGGAGTCGGTCATCTTGCGCGCTGGCCCATGTGCCGCGGGACAGGGCCTTGGGGGCTCGTTGAGCTTCCCCGGACGAAACACAATATCGTAATTATAGGTGGAGAGTTCGATTCTCCATCTCAGGATTTTATCATTCTTTATCTTGCCCCGCTGTGTGTTATTGAACATAAAGGCTGCTGATCGTTGGTCGGTGACGAGGGTGAACCTCCTACCGGCCACGTAGTGCCTCCAATGCCGCACAGCTTCCACATTGGCTTGAACTTCCTTTTAGACAGAGGAGAGTCGAATCTCGGAGGCGTTGAGGGTACGGGAAAAGAAGGCCACGGGCCTGCCTGCCTAGTTAAGGGTAGTGGCCAGGGCGACATCCGACGTGTCGCTCTCCACCTGGAATGGGATGGACTCGTCCACTGCGTCCTTCGTAATGTCTGCCTTGATGCAGCTGAATGCCAGGCGGGCCTCAAGTCGTCAGGGGAAAGATGGTGGCTTTGATAAGTGGGCAGGCTTTGTCCGCATAGTTGGGGACCCACTGGGCATAATATGAAAAGAACCCCAGGCATCTTTTCCGGTCCTTGGGTCAGTGGGGAAGGGGAAGCTGCAGGAGGGGGCGCATGCGGTCGGGATAGGGCCCTAGGACTCCGTTTTCCACGACATAGCCGAGGATGGCTAGTCTGATTGTGCGGAATATGCATTTCTCCTTGTTGGAGGTGAGATTGAGGGCTTGGGCAGTTTGGAGGAACTTCTGAAGGTTAGCGTCGTGGTCCTGCTGATCATGGCCGCAGATGGTAACGTTATCCAAGTACGGGAACGTGGCCTGCAGCCCGTACTAGTCAACCATTCTGTCCATCGTTCTTTGGAATACCGAGACCCCATTGGTGACGCCGAAGGGGACCCCGAGGAAGTGGAAGAGGCGGCCGTCTGCCTCAAAGGCAGTGTAGTGGCGGTCTTCCGGGCGGATCGGAAGCTGGTGGTATGCGGACTTCAGATCTACCGTGGAGAAAACCCAGTAGTGCGCGATCTGATTCACCATGTCCGCTATGCGGGGAAGGGGGTACGCATCGAGTTGCGTGTTACGATTTATGGTCTGGCTGTCGTCTACAACCATCCGGTTCTTTTCCCCGGCCCTGATGACCACCACTTGGGCTCTCCAGGGGCTATTACTGGCCTTGATGATCCCCTCCCTCAAGAACCGCCGGACCTCCGACTTGATAAAAGTCCTGTCCTGGGCACTGTACCGCCTGCTCCTGGTGGCGACGGGTTTACAGTCAGAGTTGAGGTTCACGAAGAGCGAGGGAGAGGCAACCTTAAGGGTCGCGAGGCTACATACGGTGAGAGGGGGTAGGGATCCGCCGAACTTCAGGATCAGGCTTCTGAGGTTGCACTGGAAATCCAGTCCTAACAAGAGAGGAGCGCAGAGATGGGGGAGGACATAGCGTTTAAAATCGGCGTACTCGGCGCCCTGTATCGCGGGGTTCACGACACAGTACCCCCGGATCTGCACTGAATGTGATCCGAACGCAAGGGAGATTGCTTGGAACGCGGGGGAAATCTGGAGGGAACAGCGCCTTACCGTGTCCGGATGGATGAAGCTCTCCGTGCTCCCAGAGTCAAACAGACAGGGCGTTTCGTGCCCATTGACCCGGACGGTCATCATGGAGTTCTTGAGGTGCTTGGGCCGTGACTGGTCAAGAGTAACAGCGCCAAGCTGCGGGTAGCCGGCGTGGTCGGTGGTAGCGGGGTGGTCCCAAGATGGCGGCCCCATCGGTCGCATGTGTCGGGCGGCGTTGAAGTTGGCGACCAAGATGGCGGCCCCCGTCAGTCGCACATGTCGGGTGGGGTTGAAGATGGCATTGAAGATGGCGGCCCCCATGAGTCGCACGTGTCGCGTAGGGTTAAAGATGGTGGCCGCCATGCACAGTACGAGGCGGATGATGCGTCAGAAGGGGGCGTTACCGGCAGGCACGCAGCCAAGCTGCGGGGTCTGCGGGCCTGTGAGTCGGGCCTGCGATTTTGGAACTTTGGGTCGGGCCAAGCAGACTTTGGCAAAATGTCCTTTCTTGCCGCAGTTGCTGCAGGTCGTGTTCCGAGCTGGGCAACGCTGCCTGGGGTGCTGGTTCTGGCTGCAGAAATAGCAAGGCGGCCCCCCGGGTTGGGCGGGCAGCCGCGCGGCAAAGGCCTGGGACACCCTCGGGTGATGGTCGCACCTCCGGCGCCCACGAGGAAATCACGTGGTCGGAGGGGAAAGCATTTAGGCTCTGGAAGGCTACCTCTAATGAGGTGGATAGTTTTGCTGTCTCTTCTAGGTCGAGGGCGCCCTTTTCGAGCAGGCGCTGCCTGACATAGCTGGACCGGACTCCAGCCACATAGGTGTCCCGGATGGCGAGTTGCATGTGCTGTGAGGCCGTGACTTCCTTGTAATTGCAGTTTCGAGCGAGTACCCTCAGGTCGCGTAAATATTCCTCCAGCGATTCACCGGGGCGTTGATGACGTGTGGTGAGGAGATGCCATGCGAACACTTCGTTCAACGGCCTCACTTAATGTCTTTTCAGGATCGCGACCGTGTCTGCGAACGTGGTCGCATCTTCGATTAGTACAGAGATGCTGTGGCTCACCCGGGCGTGGTGGAGACTCAGCCTCTGTGCCTCGGTGACAGCGGGCAAGGAGGAGGCGGCAAGATAGGCCTCAAAGCAGCGGAGCCAGTGTGAAAAGATTCATTTTGCTTCAGCTGCCTGTGGGTCGAGTTCCAGTCGATCAGGTTTGAGGGCGGTTTCCATTGCGAAATCTTAGCTTATTAAATTGATGCGACCATCAATTCACACGAGACGATTAGTAGAAGTGAACAGTGGTTTTAATAAGCTAGATCTGTGCCTACCTGCGACTGCTCTGTACTGAGTGCCGCCTACAGGCTGCAGATCTATATACCACCCCGAGGGGGCGGAGCCACAGACAGAGCCCACAAGGGCATCAACATAATACAATACAGTGGTGAATTGTAGCAGCAATACGTTCACCACAATTATATTCTGCAGTCTCTCCTTCCTTCCCTATGTACGGTATGCATTGTTTGTACAGCATGCAAGAAACAATACTTTTGACTGTATACTAATACATGTGACAATAATAAATCAAATCAAATCAAATCAAAAGGAAAGAAAGCTGCTTAAGCTTTGTTTTCATTCTACCAGTAATGCAGCTTGAAGACATTTCCTTCATGACCCTCTGATCGCAATTTGAGAGGAGGCACATAATTCGATGTGATATGCAACTGGAGCTAGTTAGCTAAATGGAGCACTGTCTGAGTACGAAATGAGAATGTGTCTAAGTGTCATGATATACACTCATGCACATAATGAGATACAGACAGGCAGTGACAGACACCCAGTACAGCCAATCAACACACAGGATAGAACACAACCAATCACCAGACAAAACACTAGAGGGTAGTCTTCCACTATAAAACACACGAGGCATCAGCACTCTGCCTCTTTCCACTGGTGACAACTGGAGTGACAGTCAGGTTGTATATATCAGTTAGCACCTTCTACACGTGGCACAGAGCTAGTCTGGTCTAGTTAGTCATAGTAAACACGCTTAGATTAGTAGAGTGTCAAACCCACAGCGAACTGTGTGCACTGCTTAACAAGTTCAATAAAGCGTATTGAACCAACACCAAAGTTTGGAGTCTACTTTCAAGTACAACTGCATCCAGTTGCAGTCCGTGTTACCCCAGGGTGATTAACACGGCACTCAGAAAGAGAAAAAAGTCATTCATTCCAATTAAATCTTTCGCTTGCTCGGGAAAATACATACAAAATGTTGCTTTATGAAGCACACAGACAAATATGTCTTTATGGTGGGCGCTATTTTCTTGCTTTCCAATATCTTCAGTGGGCACTCGGACAAGAAATGAGTGCTATTGTTACTTAGGGCACTGCTCCATCCATCTGAATTGCTCCAGTTACATATCACATCAAAGTTTAGGCTCCTCTCACATTGTAATAAGGGGGACATGAAGTAAGCATCTTAATGCTCCATCACTGGCAGCATTGTGACCGAATTTCAACATTTAAAAGCTTTCTTTCCCTCAGATGGTTTTCATCCTCGGATCAGGATTGAAGCCTTGTTTTCCTTCCACTGGCCCTGATCATGCTTTTTCTCTCCGACCAATTTCTCAATCCATCTGTCTCGAGAACATCAAAGCCTTCTGCGCGCACAGCTTCAGAACCTCGGAGCAAATTTGTTGCAGACCTAATTACTGACCTGCTTTCCTCCTGACAAAGAAACCGTCTCTCCATGTTCAGCCGAACGGAAAGTAGATTTCACCTACTGGGTCAGGCTTCAAAACTCACTGTATTTACAGTTTAGCTTGCATTCCTGCCAGAAAGCACCAAACACAAGCACTGTGCTTTCCCATCCTTATGGATGGGAACACAATAGATGGGCACAATAGGTTGAAATACAAACAGCATGTAACAGTCCTCAGGGGTGCCATTACAACCCTGAAGGGCAGATCTTTTAACTAAATAGCGCTGACTTCAGTCAGCAAAATCCATTTCCAGCGTTGTTCCCCACATTACTGCCTGTCAGAAATATCACGATAAATGTAACCAGGAATGCTGTCGAAGTTTAGAATTTTATTAGCCAAATATAATTTTTTTAAATCACACTATCACTCCTGTCAACCCTTTGTCAAGGGCATTCAGCCTCTGATCGCCGGGTAAGCGTTTTCCAAGGCGGCCTTCAGGACGCGAGACAACGCAGAATCGCCGAGCAGAAACTTATAGCCAAGTTCCGCACACATGAGTGCGGCCTCAACCGGGACCTGGGATTCATGTCGCATTACATTCATCCCCCACCATCTGGCCTGCGAAATCCTACCAACTGTCCTGGCTTGATACAATTCACACCTCTTTAACCTGGGGTTACCCCATCTCTGGATCTGTAAAGATTTAATCACCTGCTAATGGTCGCATTCCAAGCATTGTCTGGCATCTTTGAATTTGTCTATAAATGTGCTTCTGGAACATACCTCTTCATTCACCTGAGGAAGGAGCAGCGCTCCGAAAGCTAGTGTTTGAAACAAACCTGTTGGACTTTAACCTGGTGTTGTAAGACTTCGTACCTTTTTCATTGTTATGTCCATATTTATTATGGTAAACTCGGATTGCTGCAATTGCACTAGAGGCACTGCAGTTCCGTTTGTGGTACCAGTAGCAATTTATAATGAAAATACATGTTTTTAAAAATCACTTAAGACTTTAAAATGAGAACTGATTTTTATCTGTACAGTCTCCAGGGCATTCACTCCACTTCACCCAAATTACGTAATTAATCTCAACTCCCCACATGCAATGAAGCGTTTTGCTATTAATGGCCCAAATCTTCTGATCAGCGTCGGATCCATGTGAGAGACGCGCGGGTCAGTCATTAAACGGCGCACTTACCTGGTTACGGTTAAAAGCTCCTGACTTTCGGTGCAGCAGGCAGAGAAACTTGCTCATTGCAGAGATCCACTCAGAGGCCTACATTGGGAATCAGTGCAGCAGACATGCCCACATTACCAGCCGCTGTGTGGTGTGTTGAGATGTCCAGCGTGAATGGACAAGTGGATTGAATACTACTACCCATTATCGTAGGCATTAATGAACAGCCAGAAGTCAAGTTTTTAATTCTCAGCCTCCTCATCAGCCGGGTGTAGGGCAGTGAGACGGTCACTGAAGCACAGTTCAGGGCACTTGTCGATTATGTGCATCATGGTTGGCACTTGGACGCAGTTGCACTGGAGTGAGTCACAGTGTCCCCAACAGAAGAGACTGTTGCAGCAGGGTCCAGCTCTATTCGATTTGACCCATTTGCCGCGCAGGAAGTCAAAGCCGGGATTTCCCATGTGGGATCCGAGTGCTGATTCTGGGTTGTGTTGTTGGCGTTGTGCCACAGGTCAAGTGTAAACAGCGGAAAGAGAGCGCAGAATTCAGAGCATCCCACCTACCCACCTCATCAAACACCACCTGCCAAACCTGTGGCTGAGTCTGCAGACCCAGGATTCGACTATTCAGCCACCACCGACCCCACCACCCGGTGTGAAAACAAGTCATCCTCGACCCTGAGGGACTGTCCAAGAAGAGGAGAACAGAATATAATGTGGTGACCAGAACTGCACACAGTACTCCAGCTGTGGCCTCACCAAAGTTCTATACAGCTCCATTATGACCTCCCTGCTTTGTAAGCTATGCCTCGATTGATAAAGGCAAGTGTCCCATATGAATTTTTCATCACCCTATTAACCTGCCCTTCTGTCTTCAGAGATCTGTGGATGAACATGCCAAGGTCCCATTGTTCCTCGGAACTTCCCAGTGTCGTGCCGTTCATTGAATACTTGTCAAATTTCACCTTCCAAAGTTTATCAGCTCACACTTTTCAGGGTTAAATTCCACCTGCCACCTATCTGCCCATTTGACCATCCTGTCTATATCTTCCTGTAACCCAAGACACTTAACCTCCCTGTTAACCACCCAGCCAATCTTTGTGTCATCCGCAAACTTATTGGTCCTAACCCCCGACATAGTCATATATGTTGTTTATATAAATGACAAACAATAGGGGACCCCGCACAGATCCCTGTGGTACATCACTGGACACTGGCTTCCTGTCACTAAAGCAGCCATCTGTCATCACCCTCTGTCTCCTGCAACCAAGCCAATTTTGAAACCACCTTATCAAATTACCCTGTATCCCATGTGCATTTGCTTTCTTCATAAGTCTCCCATATGGAACCTTGTCAAAGGCTTTGCTGAAATCCATATAAAACGACATCAACTGCATCACCCTCATCCACACAGCTGGTGACCTCCTGGTCACCTTCCTCTTTAGAACAGCAAAAGCATTTGAGGTGGTGAGGAGGTGCCAATCATAGCAAGGGTGTTTATAAACATGGTGGTTAACATCAAAGAAGGGTTCTTGAGATGCATTCATGCGTAAAGGGAAATCCACCAAGCACCTGTCTCTAGAGTAATAAAACTGTCAATCACTGGCGAATGTAGTGTATTGCTGTGTGAAATTGAATGGAGGATATGCACTTCAAAGGCTGTCAGAGTGTTTGAAGTCTTTTGAAGTGTACTTTGCTTTCAAGGAAGCCTCAGACACTTGCAACAGCTACTGCGTTAAACACTTTTGTCTGAGGCAGCAGATGTTAGGGAAGGGTAAGTGAAAATGTCGTGAGTTCTCACTCTATTGACTTACTGCTTCATAGAATCCATAGAATCCCTACAATGCAGAAGGAGACCATTCATTGCACAGAGTCTGTGCTGACCCTCTGAAAGAGCACCTTCCCTAGGCCCACTCCCCCACTCTATCCCCGTATCTCCACCTAATCTGCACAGCCTTGAACACTAAGGAGTGATTTTAGCATGGCCAATCCACCTAACCCGCACCTCTTTGGACTGTGGGAGAAAATCGGAGCACCCGGAGGCAGCCCACGCAGAACATGCAAACTCTGCACAGACAGTCACCCAAGGCCGGATTGAACCAGGGCCCCTGGTGCTGTGATGCAGCAGTGCTAACCATTGTGCCACTACTGTGCACCAGCTTTTAGACAAGGGTGAATGGTGGGGGTCGCTGATGGAGGTAATCAGATGGGGGGGGGGGGAGGGAGGGTCTGTTGGAAGTGTGATTTGATGGGGGGTGTTCTCCCTCACTCCTGCGTGCTGTTGCGGGGGGGGGGGGGTGACCTGTTACTCCCATGGTGGAGAGGATGCCCCTACTTGTCAGCAGGGACAGTATTTGTGCGTTGTGTGGGGAGGGGGGGCATTCAAAATGGTGACCTGATACTGGGGTTCTGACAGAATCCGGCAAGCTCTCCCCATGAATAAATTAGCTTGGGGAAGGAGAGAGACTCGCACCTGGGTGTTGCTGCTAGCATCAGCAGAGACCAGTAGCAATTCTCTGCTGGGAAGAACACTTAAGTCTCCAGAAAACAGAACCCAGGCCACCTTTTATCTCTCCCAATTAATTTGCCAGTTTATGCATTTACCACCAGCAATTTCCCTGATCGGATGTTTATTTATGGGCGGCACGGTGGCTAGAACTGTTGCTCCTTAGCTCCAGGGTCCCAGGTTCGATCCCCGGCTTGGGTCACACTGTGCGGAGTCTGCATGTTCCCCTTGCGTCTGCGTGGGTTTCCTCCGGGTGCTCCAGTTTCCTCCCACAAGTTCCAAAAGATGTACAGGTTAGGTAATTTGGACATTCTGAATTCTCCCTCAGGGTACCGGAACAGGCGCCGGAATGTGGCGACTTGGGGATTTTCACAGTAACTTCATTGCAGTGTTAACGTAAGCCTACTTGTGACAACAAAGATTATTAAAATTATTCATTCTGTCCCTTCACTTGTATGCCATTGGGGCAGCACGGTAGCCTTGTGGATAGCACAATTGCTTCACAGCTCCAGGGTCCCAGGTTCGATTCCGGCTTGGGTCACTGTCTGTGCGGAGTCTGCACATCCTCCCCGTGTGTGCGTGGGTTTCCTCCGGGTGCTCCGGTTTCCTCCCACAGTCCAAAGATGTGCAGGTTAGGTGGATTCGCCATAATAAATTGCCCTTAGTGTCCAAAATTGCCCTTAGTGTTGGGTGGGGTTACTGGGTTATGGGGATAGGGTGGCGGTGTTGACCTTGGGTAGGGTGGTCTTTCCAAGAGCCGGTGCAGACTCGATGGGCCGAATGGCCTCCTTCTGCACTGTAAATTCTATGATCTATGATGATGATCTATGATCAGACTGGATGGTTTAAATTTTTGCCATGTTAATGCAGCCAGTGGACCCAAAACTGGGGAGGGGTAGACTTGGAAGTAATTGAATGCATTCATTCTGTGAATCATCAAGAGGGATTTTGGATCCAACAGGACAACAGTAGGACAATACCATGAGGAAAGCAGAAGTGAGAAAGTTAAAAAGGTTGCTCTGAACTCAGAAATCACACTCGGCTTTTGTGAGATTCCGCCTGTCATGATATTCAGGTAAACATCATAGCACAAACATACATACATACTGATGGACAGATCAACGGACCAATCAACACACACACAACACGACAGCCAATCACAGGCAGGAGCATACACAGTACAAAACAGGGAACACGACACTTCCTGAGCATTCCAGCAGGAGACAGCTCAGGGCACAGAGCTCACAGCAAGCCACTCAGACATCCACCATGTGCTGAGTGCCACTACAAGATAGGATTAGGAATAGGTCCACAGATTCTAGGGTTATGATCGAACCTCAGTAACCAGTTTACCACTGTAAATAAATGTTAGCAATAAAACTGAGTTGTACCATTCGCAACCGTGTTGGTTCGTCTGTGTAGCAGCGTACCCAACACATCACCGCCCACGCAATATATTGCTGCATGAGACTATTATCTTTGAGATTGTTCCAGAATACTTGCAACATTCTTCACATACGGAAGCACTGGACAACATCTGTGTGGCTTGTCAATGGATCATTTTAAATTAAAGAAAACAGAAATGAGGTGATCTCTTTTGTGGGAAAAGGCTATCAACATGCAGGAAGACTGAAGGCTGACGATAGCAGTCCTGGTGACAGGTCACATTAAACATTTCTTTTCCAGGTACCAAATTGCCTGTTGTATATTGGCAGCAGTTAATTTTATTTTTAAAGGTTGTTATTCAGGATCTTTAATGAATGCAGACATTATAAAAACAAAGCCACAAGGTGAGTAATAATACAATATTGCCGTTCCTTCACTGGCACCAGTTCAGAATCCTGGAACTCCTGCCCCAACAGCACAGTGGGTGTACCTACACCACACTGACTGCAGCGTTTCAGGAACCTGGCTCACCTGCCTTCACAAGGGTAATTAGGAATGGGCAATAAATGGTGGCCGAGGCAGCGACACCCACACCCTGCAAAAGAATTTAAAATTATTATTTTTTTCCGATCTGATTTCACTGTGCACAGATTTTAAAATCCTATCATGGGATTTTGTCACTGGCAAGGCCAGCATTAGTTGCTCATTCCCGAGTAGCTTGCATTCCCGAGTAGCGGAAGTCAACCACTATGGGTTTGGAATCACAAGCAAACTGGACAGCGGAAGGATTGCACATTCGTAAGCCATGGCCAGGATAGGATTCTCTGGCCCTTCCCTGGGATATCCCATCCCTTCCCCCATGGTAGCATAGTGGTTAGCACAGTTGCTCCACAGCTCCAGGGTCCCAGGTTCAATTCCCGACTTAGGTCTCTGTGCGGAGTCTGCATGTTCTCCCTATGTCTCCGTGGGTTTCCTCCGTGTGCTCCGGTTTCCTCCCACAGTCCAAAGATGTGCAGGTTAGGTGGATTGGCCGTGATAAATTGCCCTTAGTGTCCAAAAAGGTTAGCTGGGATCACTGAGTTCCCGGGATAGGCGGCATGGGCTTAAGTATGGTGCTCTTTCCAAGGGCCATTGCAAACTAGATGGGCCAAATGGCCCGAATCTCTCCCCTCTCTCCCCCCCACCCCCACCCCTGCCCCGACCCAGAATGATAGCCCGGGTCTCTGGGTTACTAGTCCAATGACATTACCACTATGCCACCACTATGGCCCTGACTTCAGTCGTAATGAAGTTCTTCGAGAGGTTGATCATGAAGCGCATCACCTCCATACTCCCAGAACGCCTTGATCCACTGCAATTCGCATACCGCCGCAACCGGTCCACATCAGACACCATTTCCCTGGCCCTGCACTCATCCCTAGAGCATCTCGATAACAAGGACTCCTACCTCAGACTCCTATTTATTGACTACAGCTCTGCCTTCAACACCATAATCTCAGCCAAGCTCATATCAAAGCTCCAAAACCTAGGACTTGGCTCCCCACTCTGCAACTGGATCCTCGATTTTCTGACCAACAGACCACAATCAGTAAGAATGAACAACAACACCTCCTCCACAATAGTCCTCAACACCGGCGCCCCGCAAGGCTGCGTATTTATCCCCCTACTCTACTCCCTGTACACACACGACTGCGTGGCAAAACTTGGTTCCAACTCCATCTACAAATTTGCTGACAATACGACCATAGTGGGACGGAACTCGAATAACGACGAGTCCGAATACAGGAGGCGGATAGAGAATCTAGTGGAGTGGTGTAGCGACACCAATCTCTCCCTCAATGCCAGCAAAAATAAAGAACTGTTCATTGACTTCAGGAAGCAAAGTACTGTACACACCCCTGTCAGCATCAACGGGGCCAAGGTGGAGATGGTTAGCAGTTTCAAATTCCTAGGGGTGCACATCTCCAAAAATCTGTCCTGGTCCACCCACGGCGATGCTAACACCAAGAAAGCACAACAGCGCCTATACATCCTCAGGAAACTAAGGAAATTCGGCATGTCCACATTAACCCTTACCAACTTTTACAGATGCACCATAGAAAGCATCCTATCGGGCTGCATCACAGCCTGGTATGGCAACTGCTCGGCCCAGGACCGCAAGAAACTTCAGTGAGTCGTGAACACCGTCCAGTCCATCACACGAACCTGCCTCCCATCCATTCACTCCATCTACACCTCCCGCTGCCTGGGGAAAGCGAGCAGCATAATCAAAGATCCCTCCCACCCGGCTTACTCACTCTTCCAACTTCTTCCATCGGGCATGAGATACAGAAGCATGAAATACACGCACGAACAGACTCAAAAACAGCTTCTTCCACTGTCACCAGACTCCTAAATGACCCTCTTATGGACTGACCTCATTAACACTACACCATGTATGCTTCATCCGATGCCGGTGCTTATGTAGTTACATTGTATACCCTGTGTTGCCCTATTATGTATTTTCTTTTATTCCCTTTCTTCTCATGTACTTAATGATCTGTTGAGCTGCTCGCAGAAAAATACTTTTCACTGTACCTCGGTACACATGACAATAAACAAATCCAATCCAATCCAATCCATCTCCCCCAAAGAGTGAGCTATTAAATTTGATGGGTCAAGTTTTGTCTCCAAGCACTCCTGATTTGTGCCTTGGGATATGTTATGTTGTAGGCAATATACAAATGCAACTAATTCATGCTGCCTGGCAAAGGATGAGGCAATGAATCAGAAAAAGCTACTGCTCCCGAATCCAAAGCAAAATTGCCAGGATGTGGACATCATGGTGTTTTTATGGAATCCTTTGGTCATGACCTAGCTCCCGTAACCCTATTTCATGGGCACACACCATACACATATTCCAAACAATCATGCAGAAAAAGTATATTGCTGTGTGGAAATATTTAATTGCTTGGAGCAAATGGTGCAGATGACAGACAACCAGAAACTATGGACTGACCATAACGGGCCATGAGGCGGTAGGCTGGACAGCAGGCTAGCCGGTAAGATCACACAGAGACGTGTCGACTGGCTCCCTGGCACTGTTCTGCCATCAGGGCATTTTACCAACATTGAGACCAAAAGCAGAGAGGTTGCCATTCCAAGAATATGGATGGCCACTTTCCATAATCAAAGATCGAATTAGTGCCCATTTTATGTTGTTCTCAACATTTTGCCGATAGCAGGGAATTTCCCACCAAGCTAAATGAAGATGGCCTCCCAGCATCAGCCGATGGGAGAAGCCCTCGTGGGCCCATGGGAAGAGAAGACAACACCCGGGGCTTTTGCCCACCCTCAGCTTTGTGAATTGAAAAAAAATCTTATTTACCTCTGGCTCTCGATCCCCCACATAACTCGACAGCGACCACCTCTGCTGACTCCTCAGAGCTGCTGGTCCTATGATTGGGCCAGCCAGATGGAGAGCCCAACCAATGTACTTAATTGGACAGTGGGTCCACAGAGGGACAATTAAGAGAAGGCTCATGCTAAAGCTGCCGAGCAGGTCCCTCTACCAGTAGCACAGCTTGTGGACCTGCTTTTCCACCCCGCTTACTTGGTAAAATTCAACTCAACATTTGGGGTGGAGTGGATGGGGAATAGGTATAATGTAAAACTAGAACTGGTCAATATGAAAGCTGCTTAAAATCTGAAATAATCTCAGAATGGTTGGAGTGACAAACTTCAATTCGAGGTTTGTTATGATGATGTAATTATACCTGGAAATATTGGACTTTAAAATAGATCTGAGTTTTATATTTTTCTGCGAGATACAGACCCTGAAGATGGTTGAGAATGTACAGCTGGAATGGCTGCAGAGGGTTTCTCTAAGGAACAATGGAACCCTGCCCTATACTCCCAAACAAGATCATTCTAAAAGAAGCAACAGGCTGATTACCATCTCTGGTAAAGACAAATGAACACTATGGATCTTTCATCCAAAGTCCCTGGGAATAATTTCCTAGACTGACCAGTGGACTCCAGTGCGAATACACAAAGATGGGGGTTAAAAGCTGGCCGAGACAGCTACCCAGTGTCTGTCTGTCGTAAGTATGTGTTTGTGTGCTGCGTGAGGAAAGCAGTTGGATGTTTGGCACACTGAAGGTGAATTGGCTGGTTTAGCAGAGTGGGCTAAACAGCAGGCTTGTAATGCAGAACAAGGCCAGCAGCGCGGGTTCAATTCCTGTACCAGCCTCCCCGAACAGGCACCGGAATGTGGCGACTAGGGGCTTTTCACAGTAACTTCATTGAAACCTACTTGTGACAATAAGCGATTATTATAGGGACTGGTTTAGCACAGTGGACTAAACAGCTGGCACGTAATGCAGAACAAGGCCAGCAGCGCGGGTTCAATTCCTGTACCAGCCTTCCCGAACAGGCGCCGGAATTTGGCAACTAGGGGCTTTTCACAGTAATTTCATTGAAGCCTCTTGTGACAATAAGCGATTATTATTATTACAGTAATGAAGGCAGGGCCTCTGCAAAATAGCCATCTTTTATAGGAACATTTAAAACTCACTCTCTGTCTGTGAAAGGTGATCAGCCAGCAGAAGGGTTGCAGTTGGAAAAAGGACTGAAATCCCCCGATCGAACCACAGAAAACCTGGACCAAGGAATCAACCATTTGCCAGCAAAAGTCAATTACAGGAATCAGTAGAGCCGAGCTGCTGATTGGCTGTTGCGGGGAAAATTTGCATCCGTCCGTTGTTGTCACCCTAACTTGAAGGTGTACCTATGGAAGATACCCTAGCTGTTCAAGTGAAGACAAGCATCCAGCAGAGGGCAGTAGAGCAGAGCTGCTGATTGGCTGTTGTGGGCGGAATTTGCATACGTCCGTTGTGATCACCCTAACTTGAAGGTGGTTTGTGGAGGAGCTGTTGTCAAGTGACACTTAAACCCAAAACACTTCTTCAGTGTTTCCCTCCCTACCCCCTCCTCTAACCAAAACAAAACAACCGCTGTAAAGATCAAGAGGAAGGCTCGAGGGCAGGTAGATGTAGAAAGAAGTTGAACCGTGATGTCACAGCCTGCAGGTAAGGGATTGGCTGGTGACTGGTAAGTAGTTTTTATTTTATTTTCCCTCAGGCATTATCGTGCGGGGCGCAGAGGTTGCTGAGTGAGTGCTTGCTGAGAAGGGGAGTAAATTTTTTTTTAAACATACTGTAGGGAGTTTCCAGCTGAATCCGGTCGGAGTGAGGACAGAGTGACTGCTGGGTAAGTAGAAAAGATTTAAATTGTTTGTGCAGGCCAATAACAGCTGATTGCTATTTTTGTGTGGGGTGCAGTGGTTGCTGGTTAAGTGTTTTATTTTTATCTGCATTTAAGTTGGGCAGTTTCTAAACCCTAGACCCGACACTTGTAGTGTTCCCCCACCCTTCCACCTCCTGTAACTGAAAGGGTGGAGTGAATAACAGGTAAGCTCTTTCTTTCTTTTTTTTTAATCTCGAGGGGCTGGCAGGGAAGGTAGTGCAATGTTCCTCCTGCAGAATGTTTGAGGTGAGGGCGCCGTCAGTGTCCCTGCTGATTTCATCTGTGGGAAGTGCACCCATCTCCAGCTCCTCAGAAACCGCGTTAGGGAACTGGAGCTGGATGAACTTCGGATCATTCGGGAGGCAGAGGTGGTCATAGATAGAAGCTTCAGGGATGTAGTTACTCTGAAGAATAAAGATAGATGGGTGACGGTGAGAGGGGCTGGGAGGAAGCAGTCAGTACAGGGATCCCCTGTGGTCGTTTCCCTTAGTAACAAGTATACCGCTTTGGATACTGTTGGGGGGGGGGGAGACGAACCAGGGGTAAGCCATGGGGTACAGGTCTCTGGCACAGAGTCTGTCCCTGTTGCTCAGAAGGGAAGGGGGGAGAGGAGTAGAGCATTAGTCATTGGAGACTCCATAGTTAGGGGGATAGATAGGAGATTCTGTGGGAATGAGAGAGACTCGCGGTTGGTGTGTTGCCTCCCAGGTGCCAGGGTGCGTGATGTCTCGGATCGTGTTTTCGGGATCCTTAAGGGGGAGGAGGAGCAGCCTCAAGTCGTGGTCCACATAGGAACCAACGACATAGGTAGGGATAGGGATGTAAGGCAGGAATTCAGGGAGCTATGGTGGAAATTTAGATCTAGGCCAAACAGAGTTATTATCTCTGGGTTGTTACCCATGCCACGTGCTAGCGAGACGAGGAATAGGGAGAGAGAGGAGTTGAACACGTGGCTACAGGGATGGTGCAGGAGGGAGGGTTTCAGATTTCTGGATAATTGGGGCTCATTCTGGGGTCGGTGGGACCTCTACAAACGGGATGGTCTACACCTGGACCAGAGGGGTACCAATATCCTGAGGGGGAAATTTCCTAATGCTCTTCGGGAGGGTTTAAACTAGTTCAGCAGGGGCTTGGGAACCTGAATTGTAGCTCCAGCATACAGGAGGTTGAGAGTAGTGAGGTCATGAGTAATGTTTCAAAGTTGCAGGAGTGTACAGGCAGGAAGGTGGTTTAAAGTGTGTCTTCTTCAATGCCAGGAGCATCCGGAATAAGGTGGGTGAACTTGCGGCATGGGTTGGTACCTGGGACTTCGATGTTGTGGCCATTTCGGAGACATGGATAGAGCAGGGACAGGAATGGTTGTTGCAGGTGTCGGGGTTTAGATATTTCAGTAAGCTCAGGGAAGGTGGTAAAAGAGGGGGAGGGGTGGCATTGTTAGTCAAGGACAGTATTACGGTGGCAGAAAGGACGTTTGATTAGGATTCGTCGACTGAGGTACTATGGGCTGAGGTTAGAAACAGGAAAGGAGAGGTCACCCTGTTAGGGGTTTTCTATAGGCCTCCGAAAAGTTCTAGAGATGAAGAGGAAAGGATTGCAAAGATGATTCTGGATAGGAGCGAAAACAACAGGGTAGTTGTTATGGGGGACTTTAACTTTCCAAATATTGACTGGAAACGCTATAGTTCGAGTACTTTAGATGGGTCCGTTTTTATCCAATGTGTGCAGGAGAGTTTCCTGACACAGTATGTAAATAGGCCAACAAGAGGCGAGGCCATATTGGGTTTGGTACTGGGTAATGAACCTGGACAGGTGTTAGATTTGGAGGTCGGTGAGCACTTTGGTGATAGTGACCACAATTCGATTACGTTTACTTTAGTGATGGAAAAGGATAGGTATATACCGCAGGGCAAGAGTTATATCTGGGGGAAAGGCAATTATGATGCAATGAGGCAAAACTTAGGATGCATTGGGTGGAGAGGAAAACTGCTGGGGATGGCCACAATGGAAATGGGGAGCTTGTTCAAGGAACAGCTACTGCGTGTCCTTGATAAGCATGTACCTGTCAGGCAGGGAGGAAGTGGTCGAGCAAGGGAACAGTGGTTTACTAAAACAGTCGAAACACTTGTCAAGAGGAAGAAGGAGGCTTATGTAAAGATGAGACATGAAGGTTCAGTTAGGGCGCTCGAGAGTTACAAGTTAGCAAGGAAGGACCTAAAGTGAGAGCTAAGAAGAGCCTGGAGGGGACATAAGAAGTCTTTGGCAGGTAGGATCAAGGATAACTCTAAAGCTTTCTATAGATATGTTCAGGAACAAAAGAATGACTAGGGTAAGAATAGGGCCAGTCAAGGACAGTAGTGGGAAGTTGTGCGTGGAATCCGAGGAGATAGGAGAGGTGCTAAATGAATATTTTTCATCAGTATTCACACAGGAAAAAGACAATGTTGTCGAGGAGAATACTGAGATTCAGGTTACTACACTAGAAGGGCTTGAGGTTCATAAGGAGGAGGTGTTATCAATTTTGGAAAGTGTGAAAATAGATAAGTCCCCTGGGCTGGATGGGATTTATCCTAGGATTGAAATGAAATGAAAATCGCTTATTGCCACAAGTAGGCTTCAAATGAATGAAAATTGCTTATTGTCACAAGTAGGCTTCAAATGAAGTTACTGTGAAAAGCCCCCAGTCGCCACATTCCGGCGCCTATTCGGGGAGGCTGTTACGGGAATCGAACCGTGCTGCTGGCCTGCCTTGGAGTGCTTTCAAAGCCAGCGATTTAGCCCTGTGCTATTCTCTGGGAAGCTAGGGAGGAGATTGCTGAGCCTTTGGCTTTGATCTTTAAGCCATCTTTGTCTACAGGAATAGTGCCAGAACACTGGAGGATAGCAAGTGTTGTCCCCTTGTTCAAGAAGGGGAGTAGAGACAACCCCGATAACTATAGACCAGTGAGCCTTACCTGTGTTGTGGGCAAAATGTTGGAAAGGTTTATAAGAGATAGGATGTATAATCATCTGGAAAGGAATAATTTGATTAGAGATAGTCAACACGGTTTTGTGAAGGGTAGGTCGTGCCTCACAAACCTTATTGAGTTCTTTGAGAAGGTGACCGAACAGGTGGATGAGGGTAAAGCAGTTGATGTGGTGTATATGGATTTCAGTAAAGCGTTTGATAAGGTTCCCCATGGTAGGCTATTGCAGAAAATACGGAGGCATGGGATTCAGGGTGATTTAGCAGTTTGGATCAGAAATTGGCTAGCTGGAAGAAGACAAAGGGTGGCGGTTGATGGGAAATGTTCAGACTGGAGTCCAGTTACTAGTGGTGTACCACAAGGATCTGTTTTGGGGCCACTGCTGTTTGTCACTTTTATAAATGACCTGGACGAGGGCGTAGAAGGATGGGTGAGTAAATTTGCAGATGACAACAAAGAACAAAGAAATGTACAGCACAGGAACAGGCCCTTCGGCCCTCCAAGCCTGTGCCGACCATGCTGCCCGACTAAACTACACTTGCTTGGTCCGTATCCCTCTATTCCCATCCTATTCATGTATTTGTCAAGATGCCCCTTAAATGTCACTATTGTCCCTGCTTCCACCATCTCCTCCGGTAGCGGGTTCCAGGCAACCACTACCCTCTGTGTAAAAAACTTGCCTCGTACATCTACTCTAAACCTTGCCCCTCTCACCTTAAACCTATGCCCCCTAGTAATTGACCCCTCTACCCCGGGGAAAAGCCTCTGACAATCCACTCTGTCTATGCCCCTCATAATTTTGTAGACCTCTATCAGGTCGCCCCTCAACCTCCTTCGTTCCAGTGAGAACAAACCGAGTTTATTCAACCGCTCCTCATAGCTAATGCCCTCCATACCAGGCAACATTCTGGTAAATCTCTTCTGCACCCTCTCTAAAGCCTCCACATCCTTCTGGTAGTGTGGCGACCAGAATTGAACACTATACTCCAAGTGTGGCCTAACTAAGGTTCTATACAGCTGCAACATGACTTGCCAATTCTTATACTCAATGCCCCAGCCAATGAAGGCAAGCATGCCATATGCCTTCTTGACTACCTTCTCCACCTGTGTTGCCCCTTTCAGTGACCTGTGGACCTGTACTCCTAGATCTCTCTGACTTTCAATACTCTTGAGGGTTCTACCATTCACCGTATATTCCTTACCTGCATTAGATCTTCCAAAATGCATTACCTCACATTTGTCTGGATTAAACTCCATCTGCCATCTCTCCGCCCAAGTCTCCAAACAATCTAAATCCTGCTGTATCCTCTGACAGTCCTCATCGCTATCTGCAATTCCACCAACCTTTGTGTTGTCTGCAAACTTACTAATCAGACCAGTTACATTTTCCTCCAAATTATTTATATATACTACAAACAGCAAAGGTCCCAGCACTGATCCCTGTGGAACGCCACTGGTCACAGTCCTCCAATTAGAAAAGCATCCTTCCATTGCTACTCTCTGCCTTCTATGACCTAGCCAGTTCTGTATCCACCTTGCCAGCTCACCCTTGATCCCGTGTGACTTCACCTTTTGTACCAGTCTACTATGAGGGACCTTGTCAAAGGCCTTACTGAAGTGCATATAGACAACATCCACTGCCCTACCTGCATTAATCATCTTTGTGACCTCCTCGAAAAACTCTATCAAGTTAGTGAGACACGACCTCCCCTTCACAAAACCATGCTGCATCTCACGAATACGTCCATTTGCTTCCAAATGGGAGTAGATCCTGTCTCGAAGAATTCTCTCCAGTAATTTCCCTACCACTGAAGTAAGGCTCACCGGCCTGTAGTTCCCTGGATTATCCTTGCTACCCTTCCTAAACAGAGGAACAACATTGGCTATTCTCCAGTCCACCGGGACATCACCTGAAGACAGTGAGGATCCAAAGATTTCTGTCAAGGCCTCAGCAATTTCCTCTCCAGCCTGCTTCAGTATTCTGGGGTAGATCCCATCAGGCCCTGACACTAAAGTCGGTGGAGTTTTGGACAGTGCGGAAGGATGTTACAAGTTACAGAGGGACATAGATAAACTGCAACACTGGGCTGAGAGGTGGCAAATGGAGTTTAATGCAGAAAAGTGTGAGGTGATTCATTTTGGAAGGAATAACAGGAATAATAGTAAGATTCTTGGTCGTGTGGATGAACAGAGAGATCTCGGTGTCCATGCACATAGATCCCTGAAAGTTGCCACCCAGGTTGAGAGGGTTGTTAAGAAGGCGTACAGTGTGTTCGCTTTTATTGGTTGAAGGATTGAGTTTCGGAGCCATGAGGTCATGTTGCAGCTGTACAAAACTCTGGTGCGGCGCATTTGGAGTATTGCGTGCAATTCTGGTCACCGCATTATAGGAAAGATGTGGTAGCATTGGAAAGGGTGCAGAGGAGATTTACCAGAATGTTGCCTGGTATGGAGGGAAGATCTTATGAGGAAAGGCTGAGGGACTTGAGGCTGTTTTCGTTGGAGAGAAGAAGGTTAAGAGGTGACTTAATTGAGGCATACAAGATGATCAGAGGATTAGATAGGGTGGACATTGAGAGCCTTTTGCCTCGGATGGTGATGTCTAGCATGAGGGGACATAACTTTTAATTGAGGGGAGATAGATATAGGACAGATGTCAGAGGTAGGTTCTTTACTCAGAGAGTAGTAAGGGCGTGGAATGCCCTTCCTGCAACAGTAGTGGACTCGCCAACACGAAGGGCATTCAAATGGTCATTGGATAGACATATGGACGATAAGGGAACAGTGTAGATGGGCTTTAGAGTGGTTTCACAGGTCGGCGCAACATCGAGGGCCGAAGGGCCTGTACTGCGCTGTAATGTTCTATGTTCGATGACCACAATGTTCACAATGTACTCCTCAGAACTCAAGGAACATTCTGAATGACCTTTTATTGGTATTTACTTACTATTGGACTCAATTCTTATCATAATCTGTATGAATGCAGATGCATCTGCTTTACCATTTCTCCTTACCTTTTTAATCATTAAAATGTCCACTGTTTATACCGAAAGATTGACTGAACAATAATTTACTATATCTTAACTCAATAAAGACTGGTTAAATTGTCTCCTATTTAAGCATAACTATTGGGTTAGGAAAAGGTATCCAAGGGAAATGGAACTTTGTTATATTAAGCCTGGTTGCTACCAGCAGAGGGGATTGAATGAAGACACGGAGCCACCCAACCCTCCTCATCTGGGTTTTTAAACAATTTTGGGGATTTTTCAAATGGATGGTGACAAATCGATGGGTCTCGCCCAGATCAACAACTTTTGGGTACTGACGTAACATTACAAATAAAATTAAACTAATGTAAAGGGCTGCAGTAGTGTTGCTTGTAAATAAATCAGTCAAACTCCGGGGAAGTGTGCTTCTCATAACTTTCTGTCTCCCAGATCGATAGGTCTTGGTGATGCAAGGTGTAGAAAACTAACATTAGCAAAGCATTGATTAGTTCCTCACTGAAGCTTTCCATAACAGAAAGCTGCACTGCATGCTGTCCTTAATTCAATGGATTTTTGCCCAGGCCCTTTCCAGCTGTTTAATAGGCACCACTGGTACATGGGGAGAAACTCACTCCTGTTATCTAATCAAAATATGGTCAGTTGCATGCCACTGCATAACTACTGTGTTAATATCCATGTTAGCCACATGTTTTCATTGTCCTGAGGCAGCTTCCATTCATTCTCATTGAGAATGCCCTTCAGATTGAACATGGAACAATGGATGTATGTCAGAGGGATAAGGTCCCATTTATCATTGTTACACAAGCCCCTGGGAACAATGGAGAACATTATCTACACACCTGTTACAGCTCATCCCTGCAAAGAATACAAGTTTCTTCTTTTTAGCAATTGTGACTTAAACATAAAGATTCCCAACAGTAATTGCTCATCTGAAATGTCCACTGTTTATACCAAACGATTT
This sequence comes from Scyliorhinus torazame, assembly GCF_047496885.1. Classification (NCBI taxonomy): domain Eukaryota; kingdom Metazoa; phylum Chordata; class Chondrichthyes; order Carcharhiniformes; family Scyliorhinidae; genus Scyliorhinus; species Scyliorhinus torazame. The sequence goes on from NC_092707.1 coordinate 63,378,753, forward strand.
ACTGAACAATAATCTACAAAAACAATTGTGAACAAAAGTTCTGACTGAAGGTGGTATGACATTGGTAGCCACCGTGGCCAACAACTCACTCCTGGCCTTCCTTATTCTGGGGTGGAGCCTCTGGAAGTTGGAGCATTGCAAAAGGGAAATTTCTCCACATTACTCAAAGAAAAGACCATATTTTCATGCCATTTTTGTACATACCTTTGTAGGGGCGGGGTGAGGGGTGATGTGGGGGGGGGGGGGGGTGAGAATTGCTACAAAGAATGACAGGCAGTCAATTAGACAGCGTGGGCGGGATTGTCTGATTTTGAGGCTAAGTGTTGACACCGTCGTAAACGCCGCTGTGTTTCTCAACGGCGTCAACATGGTCTCAGAATCGGGGTTCTGATCCCTACAGGGGGCCAGCACGGCACTGGAGCGACCCACGCCGCTCCAGCTGCCGATCCCCAGCGTCAGATGGGCGCCGCGGATCTGCACATGCGCAGTGGCTCCCTTCTCCGTGCCGGCCCCGATGCAACATGGTGTAGGGCTACAGGGGCCGGCGCGGAACAAAAGAGGCCCCCAGCCCGAGAGGCCAACCCGCCGATCGGTAGGCCCCGATCGCGGACCAGGCCACAGCGGAGGCCCCCCCAGGGTTGGACCCCCCTCCCTCCCAACCAGGCCGCCCCCAGATGCATCCACGCCACGATACCACCGGGTAAGAGCAGGTGTGGACGGCGCCGGTAAACTCGGCTTTTTTAGTGTGGCCGCTCGGCCCATTCTGGGCCGAAAATCTCTGGGGTTGCTGCATACAGCGGTCCCCGACTAGCGCCGCGCCAACCGCGCCAGCGCCAATGGCGCTGATTCTCCGTTCTCCGGAGAATCGGCGGACCGGCATCGGGGCAGCGTGGCGCAATTCCCGCCGGTCATGGCAATTCGCCGGCCCGGCCTCGGGTGAGAGAATCCCGCCCCCCCTTAACTGGGCCACCCTTCTACTGCTGATAATTCAGTCAGCATGTAGGCCCAGCCCCTAATGGCGGACTGGCAATCTTTCTGCTGCCTCCTACTGGCCTTCTAGCCTGAAGAGCCTGCCCATGCCGTTAGTTAGAGGTCTATAATTTCTCCATACAGTGGCCATTTAATTGGCCTCCTCCTCAAAAATTGCCCCCAAGGTCCCGCTGACAGCACTTCCGGGTTCCCAAGCTGCGACTCAGCTCGACATCAGGATCGTGGTAAGTAAAGCTTTTGTTGAGTCGTAGTGCATTCTCTGAAGATACAAGACTATAGTTCTTTTGGATCCTTTGTAATCTCAGCAAGCAAGGGTACAAGAACAAAACACAACTGCAGGAATTTAGAGCTTAAAGAAACAAAGTAAAAATACATTCAATGCTCACGGGTTATCTTCCAAAGTTAGTAATTCCACATGAATAAGAATCATCTGTCAATGTTGCAGTCAATTAGCAAAAGAAAACATTCGAAGCAAATAAACACATTCATCAACTCCTGTGATACGTTAATCTATCATCAGAAGGTTCAACAATTATCCACCTACACTGCTCACACTGAAAATCCAAAAGAATTAACCATGGTAGAACCAATCTTTCTGAAAAGCTGGAGTTTGTTAAGTTTTACTTGCACATTCCCACATTAATCAAAAAAAAAATGTTCTTAGTTACTATGCAGAGTTAGTGTTGAATTAGGAAATGCCAGAAGATTTTTTAAAAATAGTATAACGGTGAAATAAGAACACTGCGGCGGGATTCTCCCCTTCCCGGCGGGTCAGGGGGTCCCGGCGGGATGGAGTGGCGGGAACCACTCCGGCGTTGGGCCGCCCCAAAGGTGTGGATTCCTCTGCATCTTTAGGGGCTAGGCCCGCGCCGGAGCGGCTGGCGCGCCGCCGGTAGGCGGGAAAGGTCTTTGGCGCCACGCCAGCCGGGGCCGAAGGGACTCCGTTGGTCGGCGGAAGTCCGCGCCTGCGCAGGAGCGTCAGCGGCTGCTGACATCATCCCTGCGCATGCACGGAGGGGGGGGGGGGGTCACCTCCGTGTCGGCCATCGCGGAGGCTGGACGCGGAGGGGAAAGAGTGCCCCCACGGCACAGGCCTGCCCGCGGATCGGTGGGCCCCAATCGCGGGCCAGGCCACTGTTGGGGCACCCCCCCGGCGGGGGGTCAGAGAATCCCGCCCCTGGTCTCAACTGGTCTTGTATACTTTGAAATGGAACACCAGTAAAATGGGGGAATGAGAATACTGGTCCAAATGTTCTTTCCCTTCGGTTCCGCACCAATCAAGCGCCCCATAATGAGTCTACAGATTAGCAGCTGTAAAAAGGTAAGTTGACAGTAAGGGAGGCCCACCCGAATGTCACATTGAGGCACTGTCGCAGTGCACCATGGAGCATTAAAGCACAAGCATTCAATATCAGGCTGGGACCTTCATTGAGCTCTCTGGAATGATATATGAAGCTGAGAGGTCTTCCCAGGGGGACAGAAGATAAAAAGGAAATCAATTTGTTCCAGTTCCATGAGTTCAGAGAAGCTGTGTTAAGAGCAACATGGGGACAGGCAATCAAAGTAGAACAGATCAACAAGAAACTGCGAAAGGGAAAAGAACCTCGAGCAAAAGAGAAACATAATACGTAGATGCAGCCAAAATGATTTTAACTAAAAGACCATAAGACCATAATACATAGGAGCAGTATTAGGCCACTCGGCCCATCGAATCTGCTCCGCCATTCAATCTTGGCTGATATTGTTCTCATCCCCATTCGCCTGCCTTCTCCCCATAACCCCTGGTCCCCTTATTAATCAAGAACCTATCTATATCTGTCCTAAAGACACTCAGTGATTTGGCCTCCAATGCCTTCTGTGGCAATGAGTTCCACAGATTCACCACCCTCTGCTGAAGAAATTCCTCCTCATCTCTGTTTTAAAGAATCGTCGCTTTAGTCTGAGATTGTGCCCACTGGTTCTAGTTTTCCTACAAGTGGAAACATCCTCTCCACGTCCACTCTATCCAGGCCTTGCAGTATCCTGTACATTTCAATAAGATCCCCCCCCGATCCTTCTAAACTCCAATGAGCACAGACCCTGAGTCCTCAACCATTCCTCATACGACAAGCTCTTCATTCCAGGGATCATTCTTGTGAACCTCCTCTGGACCCTTTCCAAGGCCATCACATCCTTCCTTAGATACAGGGCCAAGAACTGCTCACAATACTCCGAATGGGGTCTGACCAGAGCCTTATACAGCCTCAGAAGTACATCCCTGGCCTTGTATTCCAGCCCTCTCAACATGAATGCTAGCATTGCATTTGTCTTTTTAACTGCCGACTGAACCTGTACGTTAACGCTAAGCGAATCGTGAACAAGGACTCCCAAGTCCCTTTGTGCTTCTGATTTCCAAGCATTTCCCCATTTCGAAAATAGCCTATGCCTAAATTCCTCCTTCCAAAGTGCATAACCTCACATTTTTCCACATTGTACTTCATTTGCCACTTCATTGCCCACTCTCCTAGCCTATCCAAATCCTTCTGCAGCCCCCTTGCTTCCTCAGTACTACCTGTCCCTCTATAGATCTTTGTATCATCTGCAAACTTAGCAACAGTGCCTTCAGTACCTTCTTCCAGATCATTAATGTATATTGTGAAAAGTTGTGGTCCCAGTACAGACGCCTGAGGGACACCACTAGTCATCGGCTGGCATCCTGAAAAAGGCCCCTTTATCCCCACTCTGTGCCTTCTGCCAGTCAGCCAAACTTCTATCCATGCCAGGATCTTACTCTTAACACCATGGGCTCTTAACTTATTTAACAATCTCCTATGCTGCACCTTGTCAAAGGCCTTCTGGAAATCTCAATAAATCAGGTCCACTGGTTCTCCAGAGGTACATCTTTTATTTCAACTTTCCTAATTTCGATAGGAAGGGAAGAGGAAGACGATAGATGCACACAGCTCTGACTTACTCAGTTTGCTCTTGTCTAAGAAGCTATTAACAGATATAGTTCGATGAGCAAAAATGCTGACCCAAAGGCACAAACTTTTCACACCTAAGGGCAGGCTATCCTTGCACAGTGACAGTAGAGAGACTGTCAGCCCCCATGCTCCGAGGACAGTCCCTGATTGACAAAACTCACCCTTGAATACCCTAGCTAACTGCCCTTTCATTTGAGTAAGCTCCAGTTATCCGACTTACAGCTTGCATAAAACTGCCCGCATACTCAGGGACTCAAGTGGCTAACCAATTAACAGGGCCCAGGATTAGTGGACAGAATTCCTGTCCATTAGCAAGAAACTGACCAATGAAAGGGCAGATTACAGTTTGGCCTTGACAGAATTGGCTTTGTTTTGGACCAGTGAAAGCACAGAGGAGGGAATAAATTGGAAGTGGAGAGTGTTGGCCAGTTTTGAAGAGTGGGCTAGCTGTGTTTACCTGGCAGATGTAATGACGGTGCCAGTGCGTGAGCCGGAGCCTGGGATAACACTGGGGGTTCGCTAATATGTTTAAGTGGAAGGGTCTTAGTGTCAGCCTCTTTAGCTCGGCAGACAGGGACCAGCACCTCAGTTTCACTCAATCCTATGAGAATAGTGCCAGTCCAAGATCAAGCATGTCTCTGTGTGTCCATGTGTATAGAATCATAGAATTTACAGTGCAGGAGGCCATTTGGCCCATTGGGTCTGCACCGGCCCTTGGAAAGAACACTCTACTCAAGCCCATACCCTATCCCCATAACCCAGTAACCCCACCCAACCTTCTTGGACACTAAGGGCAGTTTAGCAAGCTCAATCCACCGAACTCGCACATCTTTGGACTGTGGGAGCACCTGGAGGAAACCCACGCAGGCGCGGGGAGAACGTGCAGACTCCACACAGACGGTGATCCAAGCCAGGAATCGAACCTGAGACCCTGGAGCTGTGAAGCAACTGTGCTAACCACTGTGCTACTATGCTGCCCACTTATAAAAGCTATGCTCCCACCCTATGTCACCCTGGATTTGGTTTGGAAAATATAGACCCCCCTTAGCTACAAATCATATTCATTCACAGGAAAGACTGATTTCCTTAACATCTCCCCTTGGTAGCATCAGGTTTAAATCCCCGTAGTAACTCAATTCAGAATTCAGGTACACAGGTATCAATGGAGTGAGATTTAATAATGAGAAACTAATCTTTTATTCAGCAGGTTTATCTTGATATTCACTGGTTAACCTGCTGAATATTAAGGTTTTATCTCATGTTTGTGTGGTGATATTCATCACTGTAAATACACAAGGGGTTAATGTAAATACACTATGACCAAGTAAACACTAGGGGGAGCACCAGAGACGTCATGACATGCAGACATACAGCTAATGAACACATAGAATAGGACACGATCAATGGGCAGTCAAGACACCCAGAGGTGACACTACCACAAGGGGGCATTACACAACCCATATATGACAGGGCACACATGCTCTGTCTCTTTCCACAGGCGACACTTAGAGAGTAGGACAGGGGCAGATCAGAAGCATCACACCCACCACGTGGCTTAGAGCAGATTGGTTAGTTAGACTGAGATACTATAGCAAGATTAGCAGGAGAAGAGTCGAACTCATAGTGAACTGTGCTAATGGTTCAATAAATCACACTGAACTTACTTCAACGTCTGGAGTATCTTTTGGTCAAAGCTGCATCGAGTTGCTGCCTGTGTTATCCCAGAGTACATAACACAACAGTTTGCTGATATAAATGCTCAGACTAAACAGAGCCATAAACTGAGGACAAGTGCAAAATACTGTGGATGCTGGAAAGCTAAAACAAGGATAAAATATGCTTACAAAACTCAGCAAGTCAGGCAGTATCTGTGGAGAGACACAGATGTTTCAGGTCGAAGGCATCTCATCAGAATTGAAGAAAGATAGAAATGTAAGAGTTTCTCAGCCAGCGGGAGAAGGAGGGTCCTGCAGGGAACAAAGGACAAGGTCTGTGATAGGTGGAGGCCTGGGGAAATTAAACAAAAGATTTCATGATGCAACTGTGAAAGAGAGTGGTCATGGATTCAGTAAAGAAGCTAAAGTTGTGTCCTAATGAGGTGTGAATATAATAACCATTTAAATGCAATGTGAAGAGATAAAGAGTGAAACGAGACAAGGCCAATCAGTGAAACAAATAAAAGGCCAGGATTCTCTGTTGTGGGCCCGCCCCGTTACCTCTGCTGGTGAGGACGGAGAATTTTGCACTCAGCCAAAACTCCCATTCACTGCAGCAGGTGTGGAGAATTCCGTTGCCTTGAACGGATGGAGAATCCCGCCCAAAAGGAGAAAAAAAAACACTGAACAAGATGGTGGCAGGGGGCTTATGATCTCGAGTTGTTGAGCTTGATGTTGAGACCAGGTGTCGAAGGTTGAAGTCCTATTGCCAAAGCTTGTGATGAGCTTCTCTGGAACACTATTGCAGGCTATGGACAGAAAGTTCAGAGTTGGAGTGCATGGTAAACAACAGGAAGCTTGGCGTGATGCTTGTGGACTGAATGGAGGTGTTCGGAGACTGCCACATTGGATAGAATAGACTAAATTGAAAGAAGTGTGAGTCATCCTGAAGTCTGTATAAAAGACAGACAGAAAGCGCATTCAGTAAGCATTGCGCAGGTCAAAGAGACACAGCCTGAGTGAGTGAGACACATCCAGAGTGGGAATTTGAAACTTGGTAATTTGGTGCAGTGAGGTAATTCGGTGCAGAGTGGGAGAAGGTGCTTTTTCCCTACTGTTTTGTTCTCTCTCTTTCTTCTGGCCTGTAACTTTTAATCAGTAGGGAGAGAACCAGAGAGCATCTGAGACCCTCGGAAGGTAAGTCAGTGATTTTTATTCATTTATATTTTTATTCCCTTTTCAAATTGTGTGTGTGGGGGGGGGGAACTGAAGTGACATCACAGAAAAGCTGTGACCTGATTGGGAATCTACACTAAGTTAAAAAAACTAAGCATTGGTAAACTAATTAAATGTAATTACATAATTATAATTTAGAGGGGTATCTAAGACTGTATTTAGCTTTCACATTTATAGTAGAAATCTAGTGCGAGGAAACATATAGTAACAGTAACTTTTTTTTTAGCCTTTAACTTTAATTTACTAATTAATTAATGCAATGTCAGTTAGAGGGGTACAGTGCTCTGACTGTGAGATGTGGCGGGTCAGGGAGGCTTCCATAGTCCCGGATGGCTTCATCTGCAGAAAGTGCACCCAACTGGAGCTCCTCACAGACCGCATGGTTCGGTTGGAGCAGCAATTGGATGCACTTATGAGCATGCAGGTGGCAGAAAGCGTCATAGATCGCAGTTATATAAATGTGGTCACACCCAAGGTGCAGGCAGAGAAACGGGTGACCACCAGAAAGGGCAGGCAGTCAGTGCAGGAATACCCTGTGGTTGTCCCCCTCTCGAACAGGCATACCTCTTTGGATACTGTTGGGGGGGATAGCCCATCAGGGGAAAACAGCAGCAGCCAGAGCAGTGGCACACGGCTGGCTCTGATGTTCAGAAGGGAGGGTCAAAGCGCAGAAGAGCAATAGTCATAGGAGACGCTATACTCAGGGGCACAGATAGGCACTTCTGTGGACGTGAAAGAGACTCCAGGATGGTATGTTGCCTCCCTGGTGCCAGGGTCCAGGATGTCTCCGAACGGGTAGAGGGCATCCTGAAGGGGGAGGGCAAACAGGCAGAGGTCGTTGTACATATTGGTACTAACGACATAGGCAGGAAGGGGCATGAGGTCCTGCAGCAGGAGTTCAGAGAGCTATGCAGAAAGTTAAAAGACAGGACCTCTAGGGTTGTAATCTCAGGATTACTCCCTGTGCCACGTGCTAGTGAGGCTAGAAATAGGAAGATAGAGCAGCTAAACACGTGGCTAAACAGCTGGTGTAGGAGGGAGGGTTTCCGTTATCTGGACCACTGGAGCTCTTCCGGGGCAGGTGTGGCCTATATAAGAAGGACGGGTTGCATCTAAACTGGAGAGGCACAAATATCCTGGCCGCGAGGTTTGCTAGTGTCACACGGGAGGGTTTAAACTAGTATGGCAGGGGCTGGGCACTGGAGCAATAGGTCAGAAGGTGAGAGCATTGAGGGTGAACTAGGGAATAGGGACAGTATGGCTCTGAGGCAGAGCAGACAGGGTGAAATTGCTGAACACAGTGGGTCTGGTGGCCTGAAGTACATATGTTTTAATGCAAGAAGTAATACGGGTAAGGCAGATGAACTTAGAGCTTGGATTAGTATTTGGAACTATGATGTTGTTGCCATTACAGAGACCTGGTTGAGGGAAGGGCAGGATTGGCAGCTAAACGTTCCAGGATTTAGATGTTTCAGGCGGGATAGAGGGGGATGTAAAAGGGGTGGCGGAGTTGCGCTACTGGTTAGGGAGGATATCACAGCTGTACTACGAGAGGACACCTCAGAGGGCAGTGAGGCTATATGGGTAGAGATCAGGAATAAGAAGGGTGCAGTCACAATGTTGGGGGTTTACTACAGGCCTCCCAACAGCCAGCGGGAGATAGAGGAGCAGATAGGTAGATAGATTTTGGAAAAGAGTAAAAACAACAGGGTTGTAGTAATGGGAGACTTCAACTTCCCCAATATTGACTGGGACTCACTTAGTGCCAGGGGCTTAGACGGGGCAGAGATTGTAAGGAGCATCCAGGAGGGCTTCTTAAAACAATATGTGGACAGTCCATCTAGGGAAGGGGTTGTACTGGACCTGGTATTGGGGAATGGGCCTGGCCAGGTGGTATAAGTTTCAGTAGGGGAGCATTTCGGGAACAGTGACCACAATTCAGTAGGTTTTAAAGTGCTGGTGGATAAGGATAAGAGTGATCCTCGGGTGAATGTGCTAAATTGGGGGAAGGCTAATTATCACAATATTAGGCAGGAACTGAAGAAGCTAGATTGGGGACGGATGTTTGAGGGTAAATCAACATCTGACATGTGGGAGGCTTTCAAGTGTCAGTTGAAAGGAATTCAGGACCGGCATGTTCCTGTGAGGAAGAAGGATAAATATGTCAAGTTTCGGGAACCTTGGATAATGAGAGATATTGTAGGTCTCGTCAAAAAGAAAAAGGAGGCATTTGTCAGGGCTAAAAGGCTGGGAACAGACAAAGCCTGTGTGGAATATAAGGAAAGTAGGAAGGAACGTAAGCAAGGAGTCACGAGGGCTAGAAGGGGTCATGAAAGGTCATTGGCAAATAGGGTTAAGGAAAATCCCAAGGCTTTTTACACGTACATAAAAAGCAAGAGGGTAGCCAGGGAAAAGGTTGGCCCACTGAAGGATAGGCAAGGGAATCTATGTGTGGAGCCAGAGGAAATGGGCGAGGTACTAAATGAATACTTTGCATCAGTATTCACCAAAGAGAAGAAATTGGTAGATGTTGAGTCTGGAGAAGGGCGTGTAGATCCAAAAAGACGAGGTGTTGGGCGTCTTGAAAAATATTAAGGTAGATAAGTCCCCAGGACCAGATGGGATCTACCCCAGAATAATGAAGGAGGCTAGAGAGGAAATTGCTGAGGCCTTGACAGAAATCGTTGGATCCTCACTGTCTTCAGGTGATGTCCCGGAGGACTGGAGAATAGCCAATGTTGTTCCTCTGTTTAAGAAGGGTAGCAAGGATAATCCAGGGAACTACAGGCCAGTGAGCCTTACATCAGTGGTAGGGAAATTACTGGAGAGAATTCTTCGAGACAGGATCTACTCCCATTTGGTAGCAAATGGGCGTATTAGTGAGAGGCAGCATGGTTTTGTGAAGGGGAGGTTGTGTCTCACTAACTTGATAGAGTTTTTCGAGGAGGTCACAAAGATGATTGATGCAGGTAGGGCAGTGGATGTTGTCGATATGGACTTCAGTAAGGCCTTTGACAAGGTCCCCCATGGTAGACTAGTACAAAAGGTGAAGTCACACGGGATCAGGGGTGAGCTGGCAAGGTGGATACAGAACTGGCTAGGTCATAGAAGGCAGAGAGTAGCAATGGAAGGATGCTTTTCTAATTGGAGGGCTGTGACGAGTGGTGTTCCGCAGGGATCAGTGCTGGGACAGTTGCTGTTTGTAGAATATATAAATGATTTGGAGGAAAATGTAACTGGTCTGATTAGTAAGTTTGCAGACGACACAAAGGTTGGTGGAATTGCGGCTAGCGATGACGACTGTCAGAGGATACAGCAGGATTTAGATTGTTTGGAGACTTGGGCGGAGAGATGGCAGATAGAGTTTAATCTGGACAAATGTGAGGTAACGCATTTTGGAAGGTCTAATGCAGGTACGGAATATACAGTGAATGGTAGAACCCTCAAGAGTATTGAAAGTCAGAGAGATCTAGCTGTACAGGTCCACAGGTCACTGAAAGGGGCAACACAGGTGGAGAAGGTAGTCAAGAAGGCATACGGCATGCTTGCCTTCATTGGCTGGGACATTGAGTATAAGAATTGGCAAGTCATGTTGCAGCTGTATAGAACCTTAGTTAGACCACACTTGGAGTATAGTGTTCAATTCTGGTCGCCACACTACCAGAAGGATGTGGAGGCTTTCAAGAGGGTGCAAAAGAAATTTACCAGAATGTTGCCTGGTATGGAGGGCATTAGCTATGAGGAGCGGTTGAATAAACTCGGTTTGTTCTCACTGGAACGATGGAGGTTGAGGGGCGACCTGATAGAGGTCTACAAAATTATGAGGGGCATAGACAGAGTGGATAGTCAGAGGCTTTTCCCCAGGGTAGAGGGGTCAATTACTAGGGGGGCATAGGTTTAAGGTGAGAGGGGCAAGGTTTAGAGTAGATGTAGGAGGCAAGTTTTTTTACACAGAGGGTAGTGGGTGCCTGGAACTCGCTACCGGAGGAGGTGATGGAAGCAGGGACGATAGTGACATTTAAGGGGCATCTTGACAAATACATGAATAGGATGGGAATAGAGGGATACGGACCCAGGAAGTGTAGAAGATTGTAGTTTAGTCGGGCAGCATGTTCGGCACGGGCTTGGAGGGCCGAAGGGCCTGTTCCTGTGCTGTACTTTTCTTTGTTCTTTGTTCTTTGTTCTAAGTTCAAGCAAATTGCTGCTTCACCTTGTAGAATTGTTTGAGGCCTTGGGCAGTGAGGTGAAAGGACAGGTGTTGCATTTCCGATGTTTTCAAGGAAAAGTTTGTTTGAGTGACTGAGGAGCAAATTAGTGTGTAACAGAGGGAGCGGTCCCTCGGGAATATTAAAATCGGTGGGATGGGGAAGATGTTCTTGGTGGTCGCATCATGCTGGAGCTGGGGGATAAAGCAGAGGATGATCCACTGAATACTGCGGCTGGTGAGGTAGAAGGTGAGAATGAGGGGACCCCATCATGGTTCTGGAAAGGAGGGGAGGGGATGAGAGCAGAAGTGCAGGAAATAGATAAGACATGGTTGAGGGCCCTGTGAAAGACCCTCTAAGTAAAAAGAAAGACATTTAATATAATTATTCTTTATTGTCCCAAGTAGGCTTACATTACACTGCAATGAAGTTACTGTGAGAATCCCCTAGTCGCTACATTCCGGCACCTGTTTAGGTACATAGAGGGAGAATTCAGAATGTCCAAATCACCTAACAGCACGTCTTTCGGGACTTGTGGGAGGAAACCGGAGCACCCGGAGGAAACCCACGCAGACAGAGGGAGAACGTGCAGACGCCGCACAGACAGTGACCCAAGCCTGGAATCGATCCCAAGACCCTGGTGCTGTGAAGCAACAGTGCTAACCACTGTGCTACCGTGCCGCCCACAAGGTGTGGAAACACTGGTGTGGAAGCTTGCATCATCAGACAGATGTGATGGAGAACGTGGGTGTAATTTTTGCAATTTACCAGTCTTCTGGAACCACCTTGTGTCTAAGGAAGACTGCAAAATGACAGCCAGTTCCTGCACAATTCCCACTTGCACTTCCCTCAAGGGGGCCTCCACCTCACCGTTACAAAGAACAAAGAAAAGAACAGCACAGGAACAGGCCCTTCAGGCCTCCAAGCCTGCGCTGACCATGCTGCCCAACTAACCTAAAACCTTTTACACTTCTGGGCCCCATTTCCCTCTATTCCTATGCTATTCATGTATTTGCCAAGACACCTCTTAAATATCTCTACTGTCCCTGCTTCCACTACCTCCTCTTGCAACGAGCTCCAGGCACCCACTACCCTCTGTGGAAAACAACTTCCCTCACACACGTCCTCTGAACTTTGCCCCTCGCACCTTAAACCTATGTCCCCTAGTAATTGACTCTTCCACCCTGGGAAAAAGCCCCCATAATTTTGTAGACCTCTATCAGGTCGCTCCTCAACCTCCATCATTCCAGTGAGAACAACCAAGTTCATCCAACCTCCCATCATAGCTAATGCCCTTCATACCAGGCAACATCTTGGTAAACCTCTTCTGCACCCTCTCTAACGCCTACACATCCTTCTGGTAGTGTGGCGACCAGAATTGAACACTATATTACACGTGTGGCCTAACTCAGGTTCTATACAGCTGCAGCATAATTTGCCAATTTTTACACTTAATGCCCCGTCCGATGAAGGTATCCTTCACAGGATGTGGGTATACTGGCTAGGCCGGGATTTGTTCACACACACGCGCACACACATCCAAGATGAAGCAATGGTGATTAGGGTCGTAATTTTTTTCATATAAATTTAAAATACCCAATTTTTTTTTTTCCCAATTAAGGGGCAATTTAGCCAATTCACCTACACTGCACCTTTGGGTTGTGGGGGTGCGACCCACACAGATACAGGGAGAATGTGCAAGCTCCGCACAGACAGTGACACTGAGCTGGGATTGACCCTGGGTCCTCAGCGCTGTGGGGCAGCAATGCCAACCACTGCGCCACCGTGCCTCCCGGGACGCAATTTAACAAAACAAAAACAGACTTTAATTTTCGGCGTGATTGGCGGGGTGTTTCTCTGAACCTGCCGCACCAAGAATGACCCTGCTATCAAACAGGACGTTGTTTTTTTTGGGGGGGAGGCCTCTCCGGGAATGCCCAGCCGCACATACAATCATTTCCTTTTTTTCTCAATGCCGCCCCGATCTCTTGACATCCCCCATTGTGGCCTCTGGACCACCATAATTCTCTCTTGCTGGGGATGGTTATTTCTTGGCACTTCTGTGGTACGCATGTTACTTTCCACTTATCAGCCTAAACCCTAATGTTGTTCAGGTCTTGCGACAGGCAGACACTGACTGCTTCACTTCCTGGAGAAGAAAGAAAATACAACTTAACACTGAGATGAGTAGGTTGTAATAACCACAACCAGGTATGGTTCGAACCAATGCAGAGTTTTATCCCTAATTTCCATTGGCTTCAAATTTCCAAGGGCTCTTTGGTGTGTGGTGAACCACTGTAATAGGAGATGTAAGGTAGGACCTGCACAACAGGTTCGCCGGTAGCTCCTGCCGGCTGGTTCCGCCCACGGAGAACTGTATAAATATGCATGACCTCCAGTGCCCTGCCATTTTGCCAGCTGCAGCAGGAGGCCACGCATCTGACTGTAATAAAGCCACAGTTGTACCCAACTTTAGTCTTTGTGCAATTGATTGTGCATCATGGTGCCACATTTTGTCAAATGCTGCTTTGATGGCCAGGGCAGTTACTCCCATCTCAGCTCACCTCTGGAATTCAGCTATTTCAGCGATATTTTGGCCAAGGCTGTAATAAGGTCTGGTGCTGAGCAGTTCAGGCAAAAATTAAACTGAGTGTCAATGAGCTGAGTAACCGCCTGTTGAAAGTACTGCTGACTTTGCCGATGATTGAGAGTAGACTGATGGTTTAGTAATTAGCCATGCTGGATTTAACCTGCTTTCTGTGGACAAGCTGTATCTGGGCAACTTTCCACCGAGTTGGGTGGATGCCAGTATTTCAACTGCATTGGAACAGCGTGGCTAGAGGCTTAGTTAGTTCTGGAGCTTAATTTTTCAGCACCAGCGCCAGTATATACTGAGGAAAAATATGCTGGCAGCTGAATGACATCCAGCTCCTGCATTTAAATTTGTATGTATATCATCTGGAATCATAGGCTGTAAGAAATATTCAAACTACAATTCCTACATGCGCATATGGATTCCTAAACCATATATGGGAAGCCTTTTGCCAATTATTTCATTGTCAAAAAGGTAAGAGACTGTGTCCTTGTTTCTACCTGAATGAGAAACTGGTCAAACTTATAAAAAACGATTTTGAAGAGGCATCGCAAGCTAAATGAACAATTAAATTCAGTGATAAACGCAATTATTTCCCGATTTTTGCAAAGGCAGGGTAGAAGGCTTCACTCCACTCATTATTGGTGGGTGGTGCAGAACATTACCAGTTAGTCTCCAATAGGACTGGAGCTTTATTTTACTGTGAGGATGAAAAAAAGACGATAGGAACTGCAATGCTTTTCCACTATTCTTGGTTATGCCGGACCTCAATCGAATAAATTACCTGGAGCTGTCTTTCCAAAATGTCCAATAAGTTCAACACTAATGAAAACAAGTGCACCTAATGGAGTAAGCATGAGCTGAAACATGGTCCAGTTTGGAAAAAAAGTATTTTTATTGGGGTTTTCAATTTTTACAGAAATCCTATCAGACAAAACAAAAATGACAGCCACAGGTACAACGCACAATAATAGTGTGGTGATATACATCACTGTAAGTACTCAAAGGGTTAATGTACATGCACTACACCTAGCTAGACACGAGAGGGAGCACCAGAGACATGACAGACAGACAGTCAACCAATAGAGCAGTTAGATAGGACACGACCAATGGGCAGTCACGATACACACAGAGGTGACGCTACCACAGGAGGGTATTACACCAATCCATATATAAGGACACGGCACACATGATCTTCCTCTTTCCAGTGGAGACACTCATTGAGTACAGACACAGGGTTGATTGAACATCATACCTACCACATGGATTGTAGCAGACTGGTTAGTCAGTCTGAGTAGCTGTAGCAGGATTAACAGTAGAGTCATATCCAAATAGGAGAATCGTTAACAGTTTAATAAACGTTTTAAAGCTATCTCCAAGTCTGAACCTTCCTGTGTCAGAGTGCACATCAAGGAAGCAGCTTATGCGACGTCAAGAGCACAACAAAAAAACTAGTTCTTGCAAGAATGGGAGCTGA
This sequence comes from Scyliorhinus torazame, assembly GCF_047496885.1. NCBI lineage: Eukaryota > Metazoa > Chordata > Chondrichthyes > Carcharhiniformes > Scyliorhinidae > Scyliorhinus > Scyliorhinus torazame. The sequence goes on from NC_092707.1 coordinate 63,393,872, forward strand.
TCCCGAGCTTGGCCTAACCCCGCACTGTCACCAAAGAAAAGCTCAGAAGAATTAAGCCCCAAGGATTACCATCACACCCAGCAGTCAAAGATGGGAATACATATCAGAAGAAATGACTGACTCGTGTCCAAAGGGGCGCCACACAAGTCCCAGTGCTCAACAAGGTAACAGAGTGTTTGCCTGGGCCTGTAAAAAGAAGGGTGCAAAAAAAAAAAAGACACTTTCCTAATCCTGCCAGCCCCTCCCCTCCACCCCTCATCCTGCTCCGGTTCTGCTCATACTACCACCAAGGATACATTTCAGGATAAGGAGACTGTGCACAAATCCGAAATTCAGTTTAACATTATATAAACTTATTAAATCAGGATAACCAACGGTGCAGGACCTCACACCCAAATTATTCACTTCCCTGCAAGCAAATATCTTAAAATCAACAAACGACACATAATAATCAGAGAGCAAAGGCTAGGATAGGAAGTGAGGTACGAGGCCATTATCAGGATAAAGACTTCACTAAAGTAGAATCAAGGGCAAAACAGGATCAAAAACAGTGAGTAATCTTCAGGATCTTCTTTGGATTCCAGCGATCGAAGCACAGAATCTCATTCCTCCCAACATGCCGCCTCACCCGAACCCTTGCGGTTAACATCCTAGGCTCCAACCGGGCAATCCCAACCTGGTCAGCTCAGCCATCTCCAGCCCCTCTTGACCAACATCAGGAACCGGATGACACAGGACCAGAGGTCGGGAGGCCAATCCCACACCCGGCCCTGAAGACAGGTTTAAATGTGCTCCATTGATAGCACACATTCTGCAACAAGAAGAACCTCATGCGGCTCGAACGCCTTCATAAAAACACCTCGCAACTCTTGAAATTGGGCTTTGATGACCTGCACCGTAGAGCCGAGACTTTCAGATGGGTTAATATCATCGTAAGCAGCTATCATCCATTGGTATGCATCGCACCGTCACGGTGGGAGACCTCCCAAAAGTAGCCACTGAAGACAAGGCCCCACTCCAACTCCATCCAGCCACTATTGATCAACGACAATTTAAGCATTTTGTCTTGACACAATAGTGTCGAAACACTGACTGACAAATCTCAGAACATAGTAAAAATTATGTATACCAAAAAAAAACAAGGGCATGAGGGAGGAACTGATGAAAATCAACTGGGAGCAGAGCCTAGTGGGAAAGACAGTAGAACAGCAATGGTAGGAGTTTCTGGGAGTAATTGAGGACACAGTACAGAGGTTCATCCCAAAGAAAAGAAAGGTTATCAGAGGGGGGATTAGGCAGCCATGGCTGACAAAGGAAGTCAGGGAATGCATCAAAGCAAAAGAGAAAGCCTATAATGTGGCAAAGAGTAGTGGGAAGTCAGAAGATTGGGAAGGCTACAAAAACAAACAGAGGATAACAAAGAGAGAAATAAGGAAGGAGAGGATCAAATATGAAGGTAGGCTAGCCAGTAACATTAGGAATGATAGTAAAAGTTTCTTTAAATACATGAAAAACAAACGGAAGGCAAAAGTAGACATTGGGCTGCTCCAAAATGACACTGGTAATCTAGTGATGGGAGACAAGGAAATAGCTGAGGAACTAAATAAGTACTTTGCGTCAGTCTTCACAGTAGAAGACATGAGTAATATCCCAACAATTCAGGAGAGTCAGGGGGCAGAGTTGAATATGGTAGCCATCACAAAGGAGAAAGTGCTAGAGAAACTAAGAGGTCTAAAAATTGATAAATATCCGGGCCCAGATGGGCTACATCCTAGAGTTCGAAAGGAGATAGCTGAAGAAATAGTGGAGGTGTTAGTTATGATCTTTCAAAAGTCACTGGAGTCAGGGAAAGTCCCAGAGGATCGGAAAATCACTGTTGTGATTCCCTGTTCAAGAAGGGAACAAGAAAAAAGATGGAAAATTATAGGCCAATTAGCCTAACCTCGGTTGTTGGCAAGATTCTAGAATCCATCGTTAAGGATGAGATTTCTAAATTCTTGGAAGTGCAGGGTCGGATTAGGACAAGTCAGCATGGATTTAGTAAGGGGAGATCGTGCCTGACAAACCTGTTAGAGTTCTTTGAAGAGATAACAAATAGGTTAGACCAAGGAGAGCCAATGGATGTTATCTATCTTGACTTCCAAAAGGCCTTTGATAAGGTGCCTCACGGGAGACTGCTGAGCAAAATAAGGGCCCATGGTATTCGAGGCAAGGTACTAACATGGATTGACGATTGGCTGTCAGGCAGAAGGCAGAGAGTTGGGATAAAAGGTTATTTTTCGGAATGGCAACCGGTGACGAGTGGTGTGCCGCAGGGCTCAGTATTGGGGCCACAGCTGTTCTCTTTAGAACATAGAACATAGAACAATAAAGCGCAGTACAGGCCCTTCGGCCCACGATGTTGCACCGAAACAAAAGCCATCTAACCTACACTATGCCATTATCATCCATATGTTTATCCAATAAACTTTTAAATGCCCTCAATGTTGGCGAGTTCACTACTGTAGCAGGTAGGGCATTCCACGGCCTCACTACTCTTTGCGTAAAGAACCTACCTCTGACCTCTGTCCTATATCTATTACCCCTCAGTTTAAAGTTATGTCCCCTCGTGCCAGCCATATCCATCCGCGGGAGAAGGCTCTCACTGTCCACCCTATCCAACCCCCTGATCATTTTGTATGCCTCTATTAAGTCTCCTCTTAACCTTCTTCTCTCCAACGAAAACAACCTCAAGTCCATCAGCCTTTCCTCATAAGATTTTCCCTCCATACCAGGCAACATCCTGGTAAATCTCCTCTGCACCCGCTCCAAAGCCTCCACGTCCTTCCTATAATGCGGTGACCAGAACTGTACGCAATACTCCAAATGCGGCCGGACCAGAGTTCTGTACAGCTGCAACATGACCTCCCGACTCCGGAACTCAATCCCTCTACCAATAAAGGCCAACACTCCATAGGCCTTCTTCACAACCCTATCAACCTGGGTGGCAACTTTCAGGGATCTATGTACATGGACACCTAGATCCCTCTGCTCATCCACACTTTCAAGAACTTTACCATTAGCCAAATATTCCGCATTCCTGTTATTCCTTCCAAAGTGAATCACCTCACACTTCTCTACATTAAACTCCATTTGCCACCTCTCAGCCCAGCTCTGCAGCTTATCTATATCCCTCTGTAACCTGCTACATCCTTCCACACTATCGACAACACCACCGACTTTAGTATCGTCTGCAAATTTACTCACCCACCCTTCTGCGCCTTCCTCCAGGTCATTGATAAAAATGACAAACAGCAACGGCCCCAGAACAGATCCTTGTGGTACTCCACTTGTGACTGTACTCCATTCTGAACATTTCCCATCAACCACCACCCTCTGTCTTCTTTCAGCTAGCCAATTTCTGATCCACATCTCTAAATCACCCTCAATCCCCAGCCTCCGTATTTTTTGCAATAGCCTACCGTGGGGAACCTTATCAAACGCTTTGCTGAAATCCATATACACATCAACTGCTCTACCCTCGTCTACCTGTTCAGTCACCTTCTCAAAGAACTCAATAAGGTTTGTGAGGCATGACCTACCCTTCACAAAGCCATGCTGACTATCCCTGATCATATTATTCCTATCTAGATGATTATAAATCTTGTCTCTTATAATCCCCTCCAAGACTTTACCCACTACAGACGTGAGGCTCACCGGTCTATAGTTGCCGGGGTTGTCTCTGCTCCCCTTTTTGAACAAAGGGACCACATTTGCTGTCCTCCAGTCCTCTGGCACTATTCCTGTAGCCAATGATGACATAAAAATCAAAGCCAAAGGTCCAGCAATCTCTTCCCTGGCCTCCCAGAGAATCCTAGGATAAATCCCATCAGGTCCCGGGGACTTATCTATTTTCAGCCTGTCCAGAATTGCCAACACCTCTTCCCTACGTACCTCAATGCCATCTATTCTATTAGCCTGGGGCTCAGCATTCTCCTCCACAACATTATCTTTTTCCTGAGTGAATACTGACGAAAAATATTCATTTAGTATCTCGCCTATCTCTTCAGACTCCACACACAATTTCCCATCCCTGTCCTTGACTGGTCCTACTCTTTCCCTAGTCATTCGCTTATTCCTGACATACCTATAGAAAGCTTTTGGGTTTTCCTTGATCCTTCCTGCCAAATACTTCTCATGTCCCCTCCTTGCTCGTCTTAGCTCTCTCTTTAGATCCTTCCTCGCTACCTTGTAACTATCCATCGCCCCAACCAAAACTTCACACCTCATCTTCACATAGGCCTCCTTCTTCCTCTTAACAAGAGATTCCACTTCCTTGGTAAACCACGGTTCCCTCGCTCGACGCCTTCCTCCCTGTCTGACCGGTACATACTTATCAAGAACACGCAGTAGCTGATCCTTGAACAAGCCCCACTTATCCAGTGTGCCCAACACTTGCAGCCTACTTCTCCACCTTATCCCCCCCAAGTCACGTCTAATGGCATCATAATTGCCCTTCCCCCAGCTATAACTCTTGCCCTGCGGTGTATACTTATCCCTTTCCATCATTAACGTAAACGTCACCGAATTGTGGTCACTGTCCCCAAAGTGCTCTCCTACCTCCAAATCCAACACCTGGCCTGGTTCATTACCCAAAACCAAATCCAACGTGGCCTCGCCTCTTGTTGGCCTGTCAACATATTGTTTCAGGAAACCCTCCTGCACACACTGTACAAAAAACGACCCATCTATTGTACTCGAACTATATCTTTTCCAGTCAATTTTTTTGTATAAATAATCCCCTCCAAGACTTTACCCACTACAGACGTGAGACTCACCGGTCTATAGTTGCCGGGGTTGTCTCTGCTCCCCTTTTTGAACAAAGGGACCACATTTGCTGTCCTCCAGTCCTCTGGCACTATTCCTGTAGCCATTTTGTATATTAACGATCTAGATGACGGGACTTGGGGCATTCTGGCTAAGTTTGCCGATGATACAAAGATAGGTGGAGGGGCAGGTAGTATTGAGGAGGTGGGGAGGCTGCAGAAAGATTTAGACAGTTTAGGAGAGTGGTCCAAGAAATGGCTGATGAAATTCAACGTGGGCAAGTGCGAGGTCTTGCACTTTGGAAAAAAGACTAGAGGCATGGACTATTTTCTAAATGGTGACAAAATTCATAATGCTGAAGTGAAGTGCAAAGGGACTTGGGAGTCCTAGTCCAGGATTCTCTAAAGGTAAACTTGCAGGTTGAGTCCGTAATTAAGAAAGCAAATGCAATGTTGTCATTTATCTCAAGAGACTTGGAATATAAAAGCAGGGATGTACTTCTGAAGCTTTATATATATATTTTTTAAAATATTTTATTGAAAATTTTTGGTCAACCATCACAGTACATTGTGTATCCTTTACACAATAATATAACAGTATAGATAACAATGACCTGTTTTATAAACAAAGAATAAATAATATATAACAGAAACAAAAACTAAAACTAAATGGCAACTGCCTTGTCTCAGATAAACACTCTCCAAAAATATGATTTAACAGTCCAATGTACAATTATTTATAGCAACGACCTATACATATTATACATATATATTAATAACCCTGAGACTCCTTCTGGTTCCTCCCCCCCGCCCCCCCCCCCCCCCCCCCCCCGGGCTGCTGCTGCTGCCTTCTTCTTTTCCATTCCCTCTATCTTTCTGTGAGGTATTCGACGAACGGTTGCCACCGCCTGGTGAACCCTTGAGCCGATCCCCTTAGGACGAACTTAATCCGTTCCAGCTTTATAAACCCTGCCATGTCATTTATCCAGGTCTCCACCCCCGGGGGCTTGGCTTCCTTCCACATCAACAGTATCCTGCGCCGGGCTACTAGGGACGCAAAGGCCAAAACATCGGCCTCTCTCGCCTCCTGCACTCCCGGCTCTTGTGCAACCCCAAATATAGCCAACCCCCAGCTTGGTTCGACCTGGACCCCCACTACTTTCGAAAGCACCTTTGTCACCCCCACCCAGAACCCCTGTAGTGCCGGACATGACCAGAACATGTGGGTGTGATTCGCTGGGCTTCTCGAGCATCTCGCACACCTATCCTCTACCCCAAAAAATTTACTGAGCCGTGCTCCAGTCATATGCGCCCTGTGTAACACCTTAAATTGAATCAGGCTTAGCCTGGCACACGAGGACGATGAATTCACCCTACTTAGGGCATCCGCCCACAGCCCCTCCTCAATCTCCTCCCCCAGCTCTTCTTCCCATTTCCCTTTCAGCTGATCTGCCATAATCTCCCCCTCGTCCCTCATTTCCCTATATATATCTGACACCTTACCGTCCCCCACCCATGTCTTTGAGATTACTCTGTCCTGCACCTCATGCGTCGGGAGCTGCGGGAATTCCCTCACCTGCTGCCTCGCAAAAGCCCTCAGTTGCATATACCGGAATGCATTCCCTTGGGGCAACCCATATTTCTCGGTCAGCGCTCCCAGACTTGCGAACTTCCCATCCACAAACAGATCTTTCAGTTGCGTTACTCCTGCTCTTTGCCATATTCCAAATCCCCCATCCATTCTCCCCAGGGCAAACCTATGGTTATTTCTTATCGGGGACCCCACCAAGGCTCCCGTCTTTCCCCTATGCCGTCTCCACTGTCCCCAAATTTTCAAAGTCGCCACCACCACCGGGCTTGTGGTGTATTTCTTCGGTGAGAACGGCAGTGGGGCCGTCACCATAGCTTGTAGGCTAGTCCCCCTACAGGACGCCCTCTCCAATCTCTTCCACGCCGCTCCCTCCTCTTCTCCCATCCACTTACTCACCATTGAGATATTGGCGGCCCAGTAGTACTCACTTAGGCTCGGTAGTGCCAGCCCCCCCTATCCCTACTACGCTGTAAGAATCCCTTCCTCACTCTCGGGGTCTTCCCGGCCCACACAAAACTCATGATACTCTTTTCGATCCTTTTGAAAAAAGCCTTCGTGATCACCACCGGGAGGCACTGAAACACAAAGAGGAATCTCAGGAGGCCTACTATTTTCACCGCCTGCACCCTCCCTGCCAGTGACAGGGATACCATGTCCCATCTCTTGAAGTCCTCTCCATTTGTTCCACCAATCGCGTTAAATTTAACCTATGCAATGTACCCCAATTCTTGGCTATCTGGATCCCCAAGTAACGAAAGTCCCTTGTTACCTTCCTCAGCGGAAAGTCCTCTATTTCTCTGTTCTGCTCCCCTGGATGCACCACAAACAACTCACTTTTCCCCAAGTTCAGTTTATATCCTGAGAATTCTCCAAACTCCCGAAGTGTCCGCATTATCTCTGGCATCCCCTCCGCCGGGTCCGCTACATATAACAACAAATCATCCGCATACAGAGATACCCGGTGTTCTTCTCCTCCTCTAAGTACTCCCCTCCACTTCTTGGAACCCCTCAATGCTATTGCCAGGGGCTCAATCGCCAGTGCAAACAGTAACGGGGACAGAGGGCATCCCTGCCTTGTCCCTCTATGGAGCCGAAAGTATGCAGATCCCCGTCCATTCGTGACCACACTCGCCACTGGGGCCCTATACAACAGCTGCACCCATCCAACATACTCATCTCCAAAACCAAATCTCCTCAGCACCTCCCACAAATAATCCCACTCCACTCTATCAAATGCTTTCTCGGCATCCATCGCCACCACTATCTCCGCTTCCCCCTCTGGTGGGGGCATCATCATTACCCCTAGCAGCCTCCGTATATTCGTATTCAGCTGTCTCCCCTTCACAAACCCAGTTTGGTCCTCATGGACCACCCTCGGGACACAATCCTCTATCCTCATTGCCATTACCTTGGCCAGAATCTTAGCGTCTACATTTAGGAGGGAAATAGGTCTATAGGACCCGCATTGCCGCGGGTCCTTTTCCTTCTTTAGGAGAAGCGATATCGTTGCCTCAGACATAGTCGGGGGCAGTTGTCCCCTTTCCTTTGCCTCATTAAAGGTCCTAGCGGGGCGAGCAAGTCCACATATTTCCTGTAAAATTCAACTGGGAATCCATCCGATCCCGGAGCCTTCCCCGCCTGCATGCTCCTAATTCCTTTCACTACTTCCTCTATTTCAATCTGTGCTCCCAGTCCCACCCTTTCCTGCTCCCCCACCTTGGGAAATTCCAGCCGGTCCAGAAAGCCCATCATTCTCTCCCTCCCATCCGGGGGTTGAGCTTCGTATAATTTTTTGTAAAATGCCTTGAACACTCCATTCACTCTCTCCGCTCCCCGCTCCATCTCTCCTTCCTCATCCCTCACTCCCCCTATTTCCCTCGCTGCTCCCCTTTTCCTCAATTGGTGGGCCAGCAACCTGCTCGCCTTCTCCCCATATTCGTACTGTACACCCTGTGCCTTCCTCCACTGTGCCTCTGCAGTACCCGTTGTCAGCAAGTCAAATTCTACGTGTAGCCTTTGCCTTTCCCTGTACAGTCCCTCCTCCGGTGCCTCCGCATATTGCCTGTCCACCCTCAGAAGTGCTTGCAGCAACCGCTCCCGTTCCCTACTCTCCTGCTTTCCTTTATGTGCTCTTATTGATATCAGCTCCCCTCTAACCACTGCCTTCAGCGCCTCCCAGACCACTCCCACCTGGACCTCCCCATTATCATTGAGTTCCAAGTACTTTTCAATGCACCCCCTCACCCTTAGACACACCCCCTCATCTGCCATTAGTCCCATGTCCATTCTCCAGGGTGGGCACCCTTCTGTTTCCTCCCCTATCTCCAAGTCCACCCAATGTGGAGCGTGATCCGAAATGGCTATAGCCGTATACTCCGTTCCCCTCACCTTCGGGTTCAACGCCCTTTCCAAAACAAAAAAGTCTATTCGCGAATAGACTTTGTGGACATAGGAGAAAAATGAAAACTCCTTCCTCCTAGGTCTGCTAAATCTCCACGGGTCTACTCCTCCCATCTGCTCCATAAAATCTTTAAGCACCTTGGCTGCTGCCGGCCTCCTTCCAGTCCAGCCCTGGTTCCAACACCGTATTGAAATCTCCCCCCATTACCAACTTTCCCACCTCTAGGTCCGGGATGCGTCCTAGCATACGCCTCATAAAATTGGCATCATCCCAGTTCGGGGCATATACGTTTACCAAAACCACCTTCTCCCCCTGTAGTTTGCCACTCACCATCACGTATCTGCCCCCGCTATCCGCCACTATAGTCTTTGCCTCAAACATTACCCGCTTCCCCACTAATATAGCCACCCCCCTGTTTTTCGCATCTAGCCCCGAATGGAACACCTGCCCCACCCAACCTTTGCGTAGTCTCACCTGGTCTATCAGTTTCAAGTGCGTTTCCTGTAACTTAACCACGTCTGCCTTAAGTTTCTTAAGGTGTGCGAGTACCCGTGCCCTCTTTATCGGCCCGTTCAGCCCTCTCACGTTCCACGTGATCAGCTGGGTTGGGGGGCTTTTTACCCCCCCCCTTGTCGATTAGCCATCCCCTTTTTCCAGCTCCTCACCAGGTTCCCACGCAGCTGTGTCCCCTCCAGGCGGTGCCCCCCCGCCCATCCCACCCCATACCAGCTCCCCCCTCTCCCCAGCAGCAGCAGCCCAATAATTCCCCCCTCCCACCCCCCCCACTAGATCCCCCACTAGCGTAGTTACACCCCCCATGTTGCTCCCAGAAGTCAGCAAACTCTGGCCGACCTCGGCTTCCCCCCGTGACCTCGGCTCGCACCGTGCGACGCCCCCTCCTTCCTGCTTCCCTGTTCCCGCCATGATTATCATAGCGCGGGAACCGAGCCCGCGCTTCCCCCTTGGCCCCGCCCCTAATGGCCAACGCCCCATCTCTTCCACCTCCTTTCCTCCCCCCACCACATCCTGTGGAAGAGAGAAAAGTTACCACATCGCAGGATTAATAACATAAAACTCCTCTTTCCCCCCTTTTTACCCCCCTCTTCGCCCCCCATACTCGCCCCACCACTTTGTTTCAAACGTTCTTTTTTTTTAATAACCCGCTCATTCCAATTTTTCTTCCACGATAAAAGTCCACGCCTCATCCGCCGTCTCAAAGTAGTGGTGCCTCCCTTGATATGTGACCCACAGTCTTGCCGGTTGCAGCATTCCAAATTTTATCTTCTTTTTGTGAAGCACCGCCTTGGCCCAATTAAAGCTCGCCCTCCTTCTCGCCACCTCCGCACTCCAGTCTTGGTATACGCGGATCACCGCGTTCTCCCACTTACTGCTCCGAGTTTTCTTTGCCCATCTAAGGACCATCTCTCTGTCCTTAAAACGGAGGAATCTCACCACTATGGCTCTAGGAATTTCTCCTGCTCTCGGTCCTCGCGCCATCACTCGGTATGCTCCCTCCACCTCCAACGGACCCGCCGGGGCCTCCGCTCCCATTAACGAGTGCAGCATCGTGCTCACATATGCCCCGACGTCCGCTCCCTCCGCACCTTCAGGAAGACCAAGAATCCTTAGGTTGTTCCTCCTCGCGTTGTTCTCCAGTGCCTCCAGCCTTTCCACACATCGTTTATGGTGTGCCTCGTGCATCTCCGTCTTCACCACCAGGCCCTGTATGTCGTCCTCATTCTCGGCAGCCTTTGCCTTCACGACCCGAAGCTCCCGCTCCTGGGTCTTTTGCTCCTCCTTTAGCCCTTCGATCGCCTGTAATATCGGGGCCAACAGCTCCTTCTTCATTTCCTTTTTGAGTTCTTCCACGCAGCGTTTCAAAAACTCGTGTTGTTCAGGGCCCCATATTAAACTGCCACCTTCCGACGCCATCTTGGTTTTTGCTTGCCTTCCTTGCCGCTGCTCTAAAGGATCCACCGCAATCCGGCCACCTTCCTCTCCTTTTTTCATCCGTATCCAGGGGGGATTCCCTTCTGGTTCACCGCACAGTACTTTTAGCCGTTAAAATTGCCGTTGGGGCTCTTATTAAGAGCCCAAAAGTCCGTTCCACCGGGAGCTGCCGAAACGTGCGACTCAGCTGGTCATCGCCGCACCCGGAAGTGTTCTTCTGAAGCTTTATAAAGCACTAGTTAGGCCCCATTTAGAATACTGTGAGCAATTTTGGACCTTACACCTCAGGAAGGACATACTGGCACTGGAGCGGGTCCAGCGGAGATTCACACGGATGATCTCAGGAATGGCCTAACATACGATGAACGTTTGAGGATCCTGGGATTATATTCATTGGAGTTTAGGAGGTTGAGGGGAGATCTAATAGAAACTTACAAGATAATGAATGGCTTAGATAGGGTGGACGTAGGGAAGTTGTTTCCATTAGCAGGGGAGACTAGGATCCGGGGGCACAGCCTTAGAATAAAAGGGAGTCACTTTAGAACAGAGATGAGGAGAAATTTCTTCAGCCAGAGAGTGGTGGGTCTGTGGAATTCATTGCCACAGAGGGCGGTGTAGGCCGGGACGTTGAGTGTCTTTAAGACAGAAGTTGATAAATTCTTGATTTCTCGAGGAATTAAGGGCTATGGAGAGAGAGCGGGTAAATGGAGTTGAAATCAGCCATGATTGAATGGTGGAGAGGACTCGATGGGCCAAATGGCCTTACTTCCGCTCCTATGTCTTCTGGTCTTATGTTCTTAATGGTCTCAGTCCAAGCCATGATCCATACACTTCTGTGTAGATAACAGGGAAGTGAAATTTTCTGTAGTGCTCGGGGGGAATTTCCTTTCTTCTCTGTCTTTTGTTCCTGCCTGGTTTTGCATCTTCAGATTTTCACATAAATGGATACAACATAAATGAGCAGCATTAACTCTCCTGACAAATGAACAGGGAGCTTTAAGAATTTCAAATCTTGCCCTTTCCTGTGTGACAATACCATTTATAGTCCCTCTTTCTCTTTTTGGAAATAAATGGGGAGTGCATCTCTGAAATAGCAAAGAGGTATTTTGTGTGTCATCATCCTAAGGTGTAATTGCGAAGCACTGGTTTTCATCAACAGATGGGATTGTCAAAAGGGACAGATGAGAATGAACATAGTGGCATTAGGATAATGAGAACGACATATCGAAGCAGATAACAGATATTTGGCTGGGATGTCTCTGTGGAAATTTGTAAGTACACCATATATTGGCAGGTTACACACTAACGCATCTATTCTGGATTAAGGTTTCTAACAATATCACAGGTGCTTGTTTGGAAGCATGAATATTGTAATTTTGCCACTGATCTGTGCATAGGTCCTGATACTCCATCCAATTCTGCACATGTGTTGGATTATTAAGGATTTAATTTAAATATGCAAATTGCTTCTACACACTATTGTCCACAGCCATGGAATTAATGGACTGCATGTTGCTGAAGCGGGGCATTTGGCAGAGTGCCATTAGACTTCTACCCATAGCCTTAAGCTCAACAAGATAACTGCTGAAAGTGTGGGCTGATAGTGGCACAAGGGAAGACATTGAAATTTCTGACACCATAATGAATGGCGGGACCTACAGTTTATCCCTTAACCAAGGGTTAAGGTTACGGGTTAAGGGATTGAAAAAAGGACGAGGTGACCCAAAAGGGGAGTGAATTAAGTCAAATCAGATACAGGGAGAAAAGAAATAAGAGATGGAAAGAAAGATTGTATCCAGAAAAAAAGTCAAAGGCAGAGAAAATAATTGTCTTTTCTAAAATCTCTGATAACATGCCGGAATGAGATTTAACTGTTTAAATGGTTGGCTTTCTGGGCCGGACAGGTTGATGGGTAGTGTATTAACAATCATCACATTAAAAGGATAGCTTTGTTCTTAGTTACCAGACTCAGCAACTTCTGGATTATAATGGGGAAGCAAAGCGTGAGATACTGTTCGTGAGAAGCAAACAGTGGAATGGCATAAATCGTTTGGCAAGTTCTAGAGATTCACAACTTGTCTCTCAATCTTCTAAACTTGCTGGCCAATTTAGATATTAATGATGGTCTGCATCATTAACATGCCACTATTTCACCAAAAAGATCTAGTCCAAGTTTTTTAACTGCAAAACCTACCTCCTGTGCCATCTGTTTTCAACCTCATAAGAATGTCATTTGAAGTTTTAAGTTACATTTGTCTATTTCGTCCATATAAATTTCTTCAATTCATTGTTACTTAAACTTAAAATATGACCTGTTCCAAAGGTTAAGTGGTGTATTATTCTGTGTACAGCGCATGTTGTAAAATTAGTTACTTCATAATATTGATGGGCAATTAGATAATAACCATGTAAATCTGTAAATCTCAAATTGTGTTTGTATGATGAATGTCAGACCTGCAAGAAGTTGTGATCGATGTTTCAAATATTACTGCATATGCAATCGGCAACCTGCCGTATAGTGTATATAAGGGCAGCATGGTAGCACAGTGGGTAGCACAGTTTCTTCACAGCTCCAAGGTTCCAGGTTCGATTCCCGGCTTGGGTCACTGTCTGTGTGGAGTCTGCACGTTCTCCCCATGTCTGCATGGGTTTCCTCCAGGTGCTCCGGTTTCCTCCCACAAGTCCCGAAAGACATGCTTGTTAAGTAGTTTGGACATTCTGAATTCTCCCTCTATGTACCCGAACAGGCGCCGGAATGTGGCGACTAGGGGCTTTTCACAGTAACTTCATTGCAATGTTAATGTCAGCCTACTTGTGACACTAATAAAGATTATTATTATTAGTGATATCCTCTTGCTGGCCTGTGCATAAACCTTTACTAAACATCTCCACTCATTTGATTGCTGTCCTAAACCCTTGCTGGAAACTGAGATATAAGTCAACGTTGCATTCAGTTCCTGCAGCATCTTACAACCTTGGCCTATCACTGGGAAACCACCGCAGCATTTATCAGTGATACATCATGACTACATTTAATCATTATTCTGTTATCTGCAGCACCATTGACTGACCCCTAAATGTAGCTTAAAAGATACTAGTGTAACTGCTTAAATGAGCAGGAGCAGCTATCACCAAATAACAGCTATCCATTGTAGCAAACATCCTTGATGCTGAAATCCAGTAAGATCCCAATGTGAGTCCAACTCAATTATTAATTTATTGTTGGAACTGAATAGCAGTGATTACTAAACTGAATAGCCCCTGATTAAATAGAAATACAATTGTACTGCCGTCAAACATTAGCGTAGATCCCAATCCACTGAGCAACGCCCTCTATCCACCATGTGAGCTTATCATGAATTTATTGGAATTGGTTGAGAATCTTTTTCACACAAACCTATTTAAGCTTGATTATGAAAGTACAAATAATGGAGGCATGGTTCCATGTTGTGACATAAGTGAGGCTGACTCACAACACTTCCCAAGTGTGTGGAACATGTTGTACATTATTAATTCCAAAAGACAAAATGCTGGAAAATCTCAGCAGGTCTGGCAGCATCTGTAAGGAGAGAAAAGAGCGAACGTTTCGAGTGCAGATGACCCTTTGTCAAAGCTAAAAGGCACAGAAAGTGGGATTTGCTTTTATCCAGTATTACTTACTCTGTTTACAAATTGAAGATCAAGCTCGCTGAGGTGACAAGAGGAATTAGTATGCCTGGACTATGGAGCAACTGTTTTTCAATAAAGATATGCAAAAGTACTAGCAGTTTTAGAATTACAAGACACAGTGAAATCACGTACATAAAGATTTTGGGCGCGATTTGACAGGAACAAAACAGAATCCCATTTTGGACTCGTTTAGTGGGGTGCTTCTCGCCAACTGCAACACCAGGAACAACTCCGATATTAAAGGGGACTATTTTTTTTCCATGCCTCAGTGAGGAATGCCCTGCGCGACCACGCTTATACATTCATTTTGTCAATGCAGGACGCGATCAGGGCACCATTTTTAAATGTTCAAGCTCCCCCCCTCATAAGGGCATACGAAGGGCTCCCCCCCCCTCATACGTGCCAGGGTGACAGTGCCAAGGTGCCCCAGTGGCAGTGCCAAGGTGCCCCAGCCCGGCCACCTGGGGGCCTCAAATTGCCTGGGAGACTCTTTTGCCCCTACCCCCCACCATCCCACCTACCCCACAAATGCTGTTACCCCTGGTTCATGTTTGTGGAAACCAGTGCTAAACTGCACCATGGCAAGATCTCCCAGGTGCAGGCGTTCGATCCCAGGTCTTGGGAGAATCCAGTTTAGACACACTTAAGTGAAGCTAACTAAATATGAAAATCCGGGTCGGCCCACTGAGGGCGAGATCGATTGTGACATCTCGCGAGATCGCGTTAGAGATCTTCCTCGCGAGATTTAACGGCCTCGTCGTGTCACCGAGCCAGGCGCGATGAGGCTGTTCAATCGTGCCAATTATCAATCTACACAAGTATCAATATGCAAATTAAGTATTAAGAGGAACAGGAGTAGGCATGCCTGAACTCCATATACCCTGATTTTTCTGGAGTCCAAAGACCCATCCATTTTAGCCTTGAATTTATTCTACAGCCGTGTATCCTCAGCCTTCTGGGATAGGGAAGTCGGAAGATTCACAATTGACTTTGTCCTCCGATTGAAGAAATTTCTCCTCATCTGGGGCCAAAATATCCTGAGACGATGGGCCTAGTTCTAGACACCCCGGTCGGATCCACCCCCCCCCCGCACCCCCCCCCCCCGCACCCCCCCCCCCCACCCCCGCACCCCCACCCCCACAACCCCCTCTCCCCCCCCCCCCCCCCCAAGGACCGCCCCCGCCGACTTACCTGCCAGGTCCCACCGGTACATGAGTTGAGTGATTTACGGCGGCGAGACTGGCCAAAAACAGATAGATGCACAGCCCATCGGGGCCCAGAGAATCGCCTGGGGGGCCGCTGCCAATGGCGCCTGATCAGCATGGCATGAATCCCGCCCCCGCCGAAAAACTATGCCGGACAATACGGCAGGCGGCGTCAGGTTGACGGGGCGGGACTCGCGCCGCCCCCCCGGGGATTCTCCGACCCGGCGGGGGGTCGGAGAATCCCGCCCCTCCAGTCTGGAGTACCAGCCTACTCTGTCAAATGCTCTCAGAATCTTAAATGTTTCAATTTACTCATCTCTCATTCTTCTAGGCCCATTCTACTCAATCTCTCCTCATCAGACAACCAGCTCATCCCAGGAATCAATTTAGCAAGTCTTCATTGCATTCCCTCGAAGGCAAATAATTTCTTCTTTAAGTAATGACATCAAAATTGTACAGAGTGCTCACTGAGGTCCTATACAATTGCAGTAATGCTTTCCTTACTCTGCAAAAGCCTTCCAACAAAGGGCAATCATTTGCCTTCTTAATTGCGTTCTGCATCTGCATGTTAATTTTCTTTATAGCATACAGGGGCAAATCCCTCTGCATTTTATGGTTTGTCGCCATTTGAAAAATATTCAGTGTTTCCATTTCACCAAAGGAAAGATGCTTACACAATTCGCCATGTTACATTTCATCTACCACCATCATGCCCATTCACTTAACCTGCCTTTTCCCCTTTACAGAGGGGCTGAACCTTCTGCACTCTGAACTATTTCAGACATCACTTTGCGGATACGTACGGGTCAGAGATGCCCCGAAGGAGGAAATATTCAGGCAGGCGGCCTCCACTTTCACTGTCCATTTAAGGATGATGGATGGGATCCTGAGGATGGAGGCCCAGAGGGCCCACGGCACTCGACTGACTGGAGCCCAACTGGGAGAGGTGGGCACTCCTGAAGCAGGTGCAGGGGAAGCTCAGGCTCAGTCCCGTGGCTTAATATTGGGGTCAATGAGATGAGGGACTTGTGTTCTACTTGCCTGCCACTGGGAGGATCCTCCAAGTCCTCAGATGGTTGGGTGGTACGGAGTTGGTCCGATGCCAGAAGAATCCCTGTAGCGTCTGTACCTTGTCCCAGAATGAATCCTAAATTGACCCGAATTGACCACTGCTGGGTGGGTAACAGCTGCTACTTAAGAGTCCACCTCCGGAATCGTTCAGAGGCAACTTTCAAACTTTGTTACCGGCCCTGAACCCAAGACTGCCATACAGCACTGAGAAGATTTTGCCTTTGTGGTGTCTTCAACTTACCTCCCCAGCGAGCTTTGAATCATCAGTAGCCTCAAGTACATTACAACCAGTCTCTTTATCTGTCAGTATCATAGAATCCTCCGCACCTTCAGGGGCTAGGCCGGCGCAGTTGGCGCCGCGCCAACCGGCGCCGAAGGGCTTGGCAACACGCCAACCACGCTGAAGGGACTCCACCGGCCGGCGCAAGTTGGCGCATGCACGGGAGCACCAGCGTGTGCTGGCGGCATCCCAGCGCATGCACAGGGGGGTTCTTCTCCGCACCGGCCATGGCGGAGGTTGACAGCAGCCGGCGCGGAGGGAAAGAGTGCCCCCACGGTACAGGCCCGCCCGTGGATCAGTGGGCCCCGATCGCGGGCCAGGCCACCGTGGGGGCACCCTCTGGGGCCAGAACCCCCTGCGCCCCCCCCACCCCAAGGACTCCGCAGGCCGCCCGCAGAGCCAGATCCCGCCGGTACGGACCTGGTTTGATTTACGCCGGCGGGACCGGCCAAAATCGGGCGGCCGCTTGGCCCATCGCGGGGCGGAGAATCGCCGGGGAGGATGCTGCCAACGGCCCCCGACCGGCGTGACGCAATTCCCCCGCCGAAAAACCGACGCCGGAGAATCCTGCAGCCGGCTTCGGGGCGGCGGGGCGGGATTCACACCGCCCCCTGGCGATTCTCCGGCCCGGTGGGGGGGTCAGAGAATCCCGCCCCACATAGGTTTTGACCTGAAATAACTCCTATAAAAGTAACTAATAGGAATGGTGATCGACTAATTAGATTGTCAGAAGTTATGAGGAACTTCAGTTCAGCTATTCTACTTGTTCACTGACATATACAAATATGTTCAGGAGGGTGACTTGAAATTATT
Source organism: Scyliorhinus torazame (assembly GCF_047496885.1). NCBI lineage: Eukaryota > Metazoa > Chordata > Chondrichthyes > Carcharhiniformes > Scyliorhinidae > Scyliorhinus > Scyliorhinus torazame. The sequence goes on from NC_092707.1 coordinate 63,411,657, forward strand.
GAGCAGCAGGTATGGGTTGGATTCTCCGGTCCCCCAGCCCCGTGTTTCGGCAGCGCGCCGTTTGCTGCTGGCGGGATTCGCAACTCCCGCCGCTTCATAGAATCATAGAATTTCTACAGTGCAGAAGGAGGCCATTCCGCCCATGGAGTCTGCACCGACCCTTGGAAAGAGCGCCCTAGCTAGGCCCTCGCCCTGACCCTATCCCAGTAACACCTCATAACTTTTTGGACTTGAAGGGGAAATTTCGCATGGCCAATCCACCCAACCTGTACACCTTTGCACTGTGGGAGGAAACCGGAACATCCGGAGGAAACCCACGCAGACAAGGGGAGAACGTGCAAACTCCACACAGTCACCCGAGGCTGGAATTGAACCCGCTGTCAGGCAGTAGTACAAATCGCTGTGCCACCATGCCGCCCCAAGATTGTCAACAAGGTTTCCCATTGAAGCCACCTGTTATGGGCCAGGGTTTAGAGAACCCCAAAGTGTATCATGGAGTTCACCTGACCCACAACTTTTAATAGGTTGTGGTATGGGGAGCACACGGCCCACTCCACAGGTGTGGTACAGCAGAAATGGAAAAGTATTTTTTAAAGCAAAATAATGTTTATTCTATGAACTCAAGTTAACCTTTTTGAAACATACAGTGAACATTTTAGCAACCATTAATTCAAATACAACCCCCAAAGAATACAACACTATGTAATCCTTTAAGCTTTCCTTTTAACATCCATAAGACTTAAAACACCGTTTACCAGAAGCACATCAGGTTAAAGTCACTACTGTTATTAGTTTTAAATCACCTGGATCAATTTACATTCTTTAGATTACAGTGAGATTCGTACACCTTCTGGCTGTGACTGCAGCTATCCAGCTCTGAAAACTAAACTAAAACACACCCTGCAGCCTGCTCAAAAACAAAAGTAAAAAGCTGACAGACAGCTCAGCTCCACCCACTCTCTGACATCACTGGAGTGGTAAACACCCATGTCTTAAAGGTACTCTCACATGACACACCCCACGCCGCCTGGACACCCTCTGGCAAGGGTGCGCTGCCAGTGTGAAAAGAGAACCTCAACTGCCGGAAAATTCCGGCCTACATTTCGTGTTTTAAATGGTAAAATGGAAGTATGGCATCTGTACACTTCATACAATACATCAAATTTACACATTTGCCGGGATTATTCGCTCCCAATTGCGCGGACAGGCTTTACAACATAAAAGATCCATTCACGTCAGCTTGAGGGCAGAACAACGTGAAACCCGACTGGTCTCCCAACGCATCTGCCAGGCAAACAGACCTCCCTGGGAGCTCAGTTGAGTGCATCGCTCAGGGATGCCCCCGGACACTGCCCTGGGAATTTCTCCTGGCACTGCCTGGCACAGTCCCATGGCACAGCCCCGGCACTGCCAGGAGGTTATCCAGGATGAACTCCTTTGCGCTGGGGCTGCCTTTAAAAATGGCATGCCGATCCTCGAGTTACTAAGTTGCTGGGGGTGTGGCCGAATCCGAGGCTGCCCTGCTGGCTTTACGTTGTGGGATCGATCACTTGAGGTTTTTCTTTCCATGTCCTGCACGATGCGGCGGAGAAAGCTGCCGTTGCTGTCGGCGCTTTTCCCGCCCGCTGTCGGCTTTTGCCAATTTCCGGGATAATCTTGTCCATAGTATCTACATGCCACAACTGGAGCGAGTTTCATTACATTATTGTCTAGAAGGGCAAAACCTCAGGGTCTACATCATGACCCAGCACAACAGTATAATATAGCGACACACTCCTAAATGTGGTGCATGTGAGATGGCCAGAAATAATATATATTGTCAAATAGGCATCAGCTCATACAGCAGTCCTTTTTACCCCCACCAGCCCTGAAGGACTTCATTTAGCCTCCAGCACATATCAATTTAGATCTTTGTGTAGTAGAGAACCATTGGCGTTTCCACCATGCCTCAGCACAATTACATTGTCCTCAACTTTCTGGAAATCACTATTGAATTGCAGGCACAGTTACGTGTGGGTCCCTGTTGCATCTGGTGCAGTGATTGACTCAATCCTTTTGGGGGCTCCCTCCACTGCTACGAGTGAGAGAAAACATACTTGGGAACAAATCAGCATGACCAAAGCCTTCAGTGAAAGAAAATATCCCTCATGCTCTACTTCCACAGCTAGTACCATTAATTCCCTAGCACTAGCTTACTTACTGTATGCAGCATTCCATCTAAATGTTCTGAATTTCTGAGTTACAGTTTACAATTTATTATTTTCTACTAAGACCCTTTGTTTTTCACTCCTCCTTTGGTTACTCAGAGGTCAGTGTCTGTACAGAAAACTGATACAGTATTGAAGGGAACAATGGCTGACATCAAAATAAAGGTCAAAATAATACAAGAGCAAAATAAAGCCTCACAGTGGAAGTGAACCGGGTTCAATTCTGACTTTGGGTGACTGTGTGGACTTTGCACGTTTTCCCCGCGTCTGTCTGGGTTTCATCCGGGTGCTCCGGTTTCCTCACAAAGTCCAAAGATGTGCAGGTTAGGTGGATTGGCCATGCTAAATTGCTCCTTATTGTCCAATGATTAGGTGGGTTTACAGGGATAGGGTGTGGTATCGGGCCTAGGTAGGGTGCTCTTTCGGAGGGTCAGTACAGACTTGATGGGTCGACTGGCCGCTTCTGCACTGCAGGGATTCCCTAATTCAGGATTCTATGAGATGCTGGAAATCATCATCATGTGTGCTTTTCCTGTAGACAGGACCTTGGCTCATAATAAAATGGTGATGGATTAAAAAACCAGAATTACATGTGGAAATATTGAACTTTAAATAAGACAAGTGGCGTTTAAAAATGGACATAAGCCAAAGCTAGCTGAGGATATAAATTCAGTCACTGGATGAATTGCTGGTGGGTGAATTGTTGCAGATGACACAAAGGTTGGTGGAATTGCGGATAGCGATGAGGACTGTCGGAGGATACAGCAGGATTTAGATTGTCTGGAGACTTGGGCGGAGAGATGGCAGATGGAGTTTAATCCGGACAAATGGGAGGTAATGCATTTTGGAAGGTCTAATGCAGGTAGGGAATATACAGTGAATGGTAGAACCCTCAAGAGTATTGAAAGTCAAAGAGATCTAGGAGTACAGGTCCACAGGTCATTGAAAGGGGCAACGCAGGTGGAGAAGGTAGTCAAGAAGGCATATGGCATGCTTGCCTTCATTGGCCGGGGTATTGAGTATAAGAATTGGCAAGTCATGTTGCAGCTGTATAGAACCTTAGTTAGGCCACACTTGGAGTATAGTGTTCAATTCTGGTCGCCACACTACCAGAAGGATGTGGAGGCTTTAGAGAGGGTGCAGAAGAGATTTACCAGAATGTTGCCTGGTATGGAGGGCATTAGCTATGAGGAGCGGTTGAATAAACTCGGTTTGTTCTCACTGGAACGAAGGAGGTTGAGGGGAGACCTGATAGAGGTATACAAAATTATGAGGGGCATAGACAGAGTGGATAGTTAGAGGCTTTCCCCCAGGGTAGAGGGGTCAATTACTAGGGGGCATAGGTTTAAGGTGAGAGGGGCAAGGTTTAGAGTAGATGTACGAGGCAGGTTTTTTACGCAGAGGGTAGTGGGTGCCTGGAACTCGCTACCGGAGGAGGTAGTGGAAGCAGGGACGATAGGGACATTTAAGGGGCATCTTGACAAATATATGAATAGGATGGGAATAGAAGGATACGGACCCAGGAAGTGTAGAAGATTGTAGTTTATTCGGGCAACATGGTCGGCACGGGCTTGGAGGGCCGAAGGGCCTGTTCCTGTGCTGTACATTTCTTTGTTCTTGTTCACCGGGAATGATCCTGTGAGCAAGGTCGCAGGCCAGTTGGTGGATTTCCACCTTCCAAGAGTTTACAAAGATGGGATAAAAGCCAGCTGAAGAATTTGGTTAGGATCGACTAGTGCTGGATTTGTTAGCGTGTGACACAGGAGGAAAGACAGCAGAGTCCTACAAGTTTTGAAGGCTACTAGCAAAGCCAAAGATGAAAAGGAAAGAGGGCAGCTTCTCAGCGAAACTGCAGAACACTGGAATCTCGAAACCGACTATTCACCTGTTGAAGTCAGTGCTACTGGAATCACAAATCACAACAGCCGCAATATTCCACCATCAACTCTGCACAGACAAGTCAGAGACTGACTCAGTATATATTTTTTTGATTCAAATCTCAGGCGGGATTCTCTGACCCCACATGCGCTGGGATGACGCAAGCACACGCTGGCACTCCAGCGCATGCGCCAACTCACGCCGGCCGGCGCAGGCCCTTCGCCGTTGGTTGGCACGGCGCCAAGCCCTTGGGCGCCGGCTGGCACGGCGCCAACCCCACCGGCGTCGGCCTGGCCCCTGAAGGTGCAGAGGATTCCGCACCTTCTGGGCGGCCCAATGCCGGAGTGATTCATGCCACTCCTCGGGGCTGGTACGGCCCGCCCCACCGGTTAGGGGAGAATCCCGTTCCTCATCTTTAACCTGTTTGAGTGGAAATGCATGTGCTTTATCATTTTTCCCACATTTAAATGCTAATAAATCTTTTTTCAACTCAAAAAAGCCTGGTTAAACTGGCTACTTTAAAAAAATAAATATTGTGCCGGGTACAGGTATGTGCAATGGAAGGGATCCTTGTTCATTAATCTGGTTGTGACCAACCGTGGGGGTTGAATAAAGAAAGGGCACGAGCGCTAGTTTATCCCTCCTCACCCCGGATAAGAAATTTGCGGAGTCTCACCTGGGGACCGATCATAATGATAATCTTTCCCCATCTCTTTATCCTGTGCCATTCTTTTGATTTGGCAATAACTTCCTCCAATTTTCAAGCCATCCAAAGTCAATATTCTCTTCCTTCTGCTTCGAAGTTGTCTCTCCATAGGGTCCTTTACAACTCTAGGGACATAGGATCATAAGAACAGGAATAGACCATTGAGCCTGTTCTGCCATTTGATATGATTGTGGCTGATTGGACACTTAAGTGCCTTTTACACCCACTATCCCCAAAACCCTTTGTTAGTGTTCATGAGAAATCTATCAATCTCCACTTTAAACATACACAATGACTGAATTTCCACAGTATGTTTCCTCTGAAAATGTGTCTCACCCAGTTTCTCTGCCTTTTCCTAATTATGTTAAACAAATGTCTTTGTTCATTCACTCTCCACAGCATTTCATCATTTGTTACCTTTCTGTCCAGCAGATTCTTTCCACTTTTGGGAGTTGTCTATTCAGCTTTCTGGTTAGCAACCATCTCTTCTTATCAACCTTTTATCATTGCGATCTGGTTCTTATTTCTTTATTGCATTTTTCTTCCATCTGCAGATATTATGCTTTCTAAAGAATTGAATTTTTGCACCTGTTTGCATTCTCTTTGTTTTATGAAGATTTCTTGGTAATTTTGAGATAAGCGTTCCATTGGTTTTGTAAATGTTCACTTTCAGTCCAAAGTCCGTGCCTGTTGTCATTAGCCTATATACTAGTGCCTGTAATTGTTCTTCATTGCTTGCTACAAGTGCTTTGCCATCTGCACATCTCACTGATATTGTCATTCGCACCCCCCCCCCCCCCCCCCCACAACCTTAACACCACATTGTGTGTCTTCAAATGCTTTTTTGCTTCTGCGTAGGTATTGAAGAGGACCAGTGGTAAACAACACCCAACTCCATTTCGAATTATACATGGTTTTGATTCCCCCGGTGGGATTCTCCAATAATGGGGCTATGTCCCCATTCCAGCGTGAAAACGTGGGTGAATCACTCTGGACTTTCCTGAAGAATGATTCTCCTACCTGGAGGGGGCTAGCAGGGCCCCGGAGTAGCCCTCGCAGCTCCGGCTGCCGATACGGGGCCCTACACTTACAGTCGGGGGTCCGCGCATGCGTATGGCGGTAGCTTGCGTCGGCCACCCCGCACGACATGGCGGACCCACACCGGGGACCGTCACCAAAAAGATAGGCCCCTCCTACCGAGATCGCGGGTGCCTGTGGATCGGTGGCCCCCGATCGATAGCCTGGCCCTCTGTCAGCCCCCCCCCCCCCCCCCCCCGGTGAAGGATCCCCTGCCTCCCACCAGGGCAGCCGCAGACTGAGTCAGCAGCCGCCACACCGAGTTCCCTATGTGTGGGACCATGAGAGAACCACACCATCAGGAAATTGGCCAGTTACACTTGGAGAATCGCCGCGGGGGCCTTGGTCAATGGCCCCCTACCTGCACCACGTAAACTGCTTGCGCGCAATTCGCGGCGATTCTCCGGTGACTGGCGGTGGAGGAGGCCCATTCGTGACCGCCAGTGAGATCTAATGGTCCCGCCGTTGTCAACAGGGTTTCCCTGTGTTTGTACCCCCTGCCCCCAGGGAGCCTATGAGGTGGGAGGGGGGATGTCACCATCGGCGGGACCAGAAGATCCGGCCTATGTTGTAACTCTCAACAAAATCTTCGATGAATGGGCAATCAGGATAATTGTTCAAAATTGTCTGCATGAAGTTGTCTGGCTACGGGAACAAACTTAACATCAAATCTGAAATAAAAACAGAAAATGCTGAAAATGCTCAGCAGGTCGGGCAGCACCTGTTGAGAGAGAAACAGCAGTTGTCATGATATTCAAACACACACATCATGATAGACACACCAACAGACAAATCAGAACACACAACACCACAACCAATGACAGAAAGATATAAAAGCACAGACACGACCCCCGGTGGTCAGTATTAGCTGCAGAGGAGAACCAGGACACATCTATTGCCAAACACACTCAGGGAGACAGCACGTGCAGAGTATCCAGAACGAACTGTATTATAAGAGTTATAATAAAATAGAGTTGTACCACATACAACTGTGTTGGCTCATCTGTGCACCAGAGCACCCAACACCACATGGTACAGGAGTGGATCGATACCTGCCGGCATACCTCAGTGTACAGAGACAACCAGCAGTGCCCAGGCATGATGTACGAGCTCCCGGTTCCGCAGGCGCTCCAGTGCGACGGCGACCTCCACGAAAACTGGCGGCGATTCCGGCAAATGTTCGAGTTGTTCCTGGCGGCAGCTGAACTCAAGGACCTGGATGATAAGGAAAAAATTGAATTTCTCCTCACCGTCGCCGGTGCAAGGGCAAGAGCAATGTTCAGAAGGTTCAGGTTCTTCAGGAGGCAGCAAAGGCACGATTACCAGGCAGTCCTGGGCAAATTCTCCAAGTACTGTGAAGAATACGCAATCCAATGGGGACTTAAAGGTAAGAAAAGCTGCAGTACTCACCTCGTGGCTGGGATCCCGGAGCCCGAAATCCCGGGCCTGAGAAAAGGCTGGGTCGAGGTCGGCGGCCATCTTGCTAAAGGTATAACGCTAGCACAGTTGCGCGAGAAGTGCGCAGAACCGGAAGTTTCGTTTGCGCATGCGCGAGATGCTGCGCATGCGCAGTCAAGAAAACGGCCATCGGTAAAGGAACAGCGATCTGAGCATGCGCAGTCGCTTCCTACGTGCTACATACCGAGCGTCAGGATGTCAGAGGCCCCAGACTGCACCAATTTAAAAGGGAAATGTCCCAAATCCAATTTAAAAGGGAAACGTCCCAAATCAAAAAACCAAAAATCTGTTAAAGCTGTAAAACAACCTTCCTTCACCTGGAATGACAGCACAGTGCCGCAAATTGACCCAGGAGATGAATTTAACCTCCGAAGAACCCTCCGACAAGCAGTTACCTACGCACAAGCCGATGATTCCGACCTTGAATACTTCGATGACGATTTTTACAGTGTTTCCGGACCTCGCGAGCCCAATGATAGCTCCGTGGTCCTATATGACTATGACTCGGACGAACCTTTCGTGTTGCACATTGGCGGCCCCCACATTGAATCCGACGCAGATGCGGATTCATTTTTCGGATTTGAGGATCTTCAATCCAGCAGATATGACGTTCCAACTTATCAGTACCGGATGATGCTGCAGCCTGACATTAACAGACAGGGAGCGGTGCAAGCACACGGAGAGTGCCCTGCTGCCACACAGAGCGTGGTCCACATCCCGCTCAACGTTCCCGACTCTATGAAAGAAGACATGCAAGACTCCAGAGTGCAGTCCTCGCATGAACCAGAAGTGACTCCAGTGTCACAAGCTTCCACAGCAAGCTCGTGGACAGACTCCACAATTGCAGAAATGCAAGACTCCAGAGCGCAGTCCTTGCACGGACAAGAAGTGACTCCAGTGTCACAAGCCTCCACAGAGAGCTCGTGGACAGCCTCCACGATAGAAGCAACGCAAGACTCCAGAGCGCAGTCCTTGCACGAACAAGAAGTGACTCCAGTGTCACAAGCCTCCACAGAGAGCTCGTGGACAGCCTCCACGATAGAAGCAACGCAAGACTCCAGAGCGCAGTCCTTGCACGAACAAGAAGTGACTCCAGTGTCACAAGCCTCCACAGAGAGCTCGTGGACGGACTCCACGATGGAAGGAACGCAAGACTCCAGAGCGCAGTCCTTGCAGGAACAAGACCATGAGGGTCTAGCAACCTCTCCTGACCAACCAGCGGCAGACGATGCAAGTCTGCCATGCTCCCGTGAACAGCAAGAAGGCTATAACAGCCTACCATGCTCCACGACACAGCAGCATGACCATGACGGTCTCTCATGCTACAATAAAGGGCACAGCGCTGAAGACTGTTCAAGCCCAACTGAAGACAAGCCAAAGGAATCGCCTCGTCCAAGCCCGAATAAAAAAGGTTTATGCGCTGACCTTCAGGATCATTGTAGCCGAACAGAGATTAATAATGCTGCACGGCCACAGAAGGATGCTGAGGATTTGCTAACGAAATTAATTGAATGTTTAACTTGCAAGGAGCAGACTGAGAATTGCCAGTGTTTTAGTACGGATCGAAAAAATGGACAAGACATTGATCCTCAGGTAATGGAAATAACACAACCTGAATCATATCTACAGCAGGGACAAATGTCTCCCTTCAACACAATGCCGCAAAATCCCAACTTCGGAGACCAGCAGTTAGTCAGTAATGACTCTTCAAACCTGGAGGGGAACATTAATTGCATTGAACCTATACACACTCCACTGATTATTGAGCAGAACATTGGAGCAAGAATCCTGAGGACACCGACATCGAGTAGCCAGATAACGAATTTAAAACCCACAGCAGTTTCAAGTGAACCAAGTGTGCTTTCCACTGATGGTGAAGATGCAGATAAGGTCGACCCGATTATCCATTGTACCACACTAACCCCAGTGATTAAGCAGTTATGTATGGGGAGTATAATGTGGGCAATTGAGAACAGTAAAAGAGAGACTGTGACCATGCCAGTCCCAGCAAAATCAGACCCAGAGACCATGAAGGCATGTACATTAAACAAAGTTACATATGAGGTACCTGAGAAGAAAAGTGAAACGGAATGTTCTTTGGAAAATGGTACAATGTCGATAGAAACAGTGGATCCTATATTCGAGACCATACATATGGGAGAATTTGGGGGTAATAAACAAGGTTCTGCAATGTCTGGGGGAAGATTTAAAGTTCCAAAGAAGAAAAGCCCAAATGAAGGACAATGGCAAGACAATGACAGTCCACCGACATGGTGTGCACCACCAGATGAAAACTCTGACAATTTACCCAACCCTAGTGAACAGCAAGCTGCTAATGACGATCTATCCACGGGATGTGAGACGAGTGACGACAGCATCCCACTTCCCATGCAAAAGGTGCAAGGTGACAGACCTCGCCTAGTGCGTACCGAGGCACTCAACGATCACGGTGGGACCACTGACGACTGCGGTGGCGGCGCACCGCTTCCACCCTCGATGGCTCGAGCCTCTCCACTGGTTGGTGCATTCCTGCATGTTCCGACTCCAGGGGCGTCATTCTCCGACCCCCCGCCGGGTCGGAGAATGGCCGTTGGCCGCCGTGAATCCCGCCCCCGCCCCCGCCGAAGTCTCCGCTCCCGGAGATTGGGCGGGGGCGGGAATCCAGCCGCGCCGGTTGGCGGGACCCCCCGCTGGATTCTCCGGCCCGGATGGGCCGAAGTCCCGCCCAGGAATTGCCTGTCCCGCCGACGTAAATCAAACCTGGTATTTACCGGCGGGACCAGGCAGCGTGGGCGGGCTCCGGGGTCCTGGGGGGGGGCGCGGGGCGATCTGACCCCGGGGGGTGCCCCCACGGTGGCCTGGCCCGCGATCGGGGCCCACCGATCCGCGGGCGGGCCTGTGCCGTGGGGGCACTCTTTCCCTTCCGCCTCCGCTACGGCCTCCACCATGGCGGAGGCGGAAGAGACTCTCCCCACTGCGCATGCGCGGGAAACTTTCGGCGGCCGCTGACGCTCCCGCGCATGCACGGGGAAACTGACAGCGGCCGCTGACGCTCCCGCGCATGCGCCGCATTTCCGCGCCAGCTGGCGGGGCAACAAACGCCATTTCCGCCAGCTGGCGGGGCGGAAATCCCTCCGGCGTCGGCCTAGCCCCTCAATGTTGGGGCTAGGCCGCCAAAGATGCGGAGACTTCCGCACCTTTTTGCCGGCGCGATGCCCGTCTGATTTGCGCCGGCTTTGGCGCCAGTCGGCGGGCATCCCGCCGTTGGGGGAGAATTTCGCCCCAGAAGTGCAGCTTCAGGGAATCTCGGCTGCCTCCAGTGAACCTGTTGGGACTCCGGACGGGGGGCATCGACGGAAGGCAGACCGGACTCCAGATGGGGAGCAGCCAAGCGCCGACTCTGATTTGCGCACGCCAGACCTTGCTCCGGACGGGCGGTGTCGCGGCCTCGGTGATGGCACGCTCAGGGTGACGGCAGATGCCACGGCGACAGGGAATGGATCGCGTGGCAGTCCCACTGGGTCGGCAGTGGCAACCAGCACCGGCGGTCCAAGATGGACACACCAACTCGCGCCATCGCCAGACGTTGATGCGAGCAACAATTCTCTCTCCAAGGCGACATGCTTCGACGTTTCTCTGCGGAGTCGCCCTTCCGGCACAGCAGGTGGCCGGAACCAGCGTACACGGTCTTGGCCAACTTCCACATCTGGCACAGTCATCGCCTTGCATGATATTAGTGATGGTGCTACTTCGATGGCAACGACCCATCGGCTACAAGATGCCGTCCACCACAAACATAAAAAGAAAACAGACTCCACCTTGTTCCTGGCATGCAGGGCGGATGGATTGGTGCGTAGGCGAAATCAGCGGGCTTTGTGCCGCCTTCCACGCTCGCAACTGCACCGTACGCACACGCCGGATCCTCCACTGGTTCCCAAGGATGACTTCGTGGAGATGCCACGGATCATGCCCCTTCCATCGCCACCAGAACCAAACCACAGCCAGGGCACCACTAACAAAGATGTTGAATGTTATATTTGCACGAATGAAAAAAACCAAGCACTGCACGAAGTACAACAAATGGTAAAGTAGAGACTTCGGCAACAGCATCACCTCCAACAGTCCAAGGTGAACCAGTGTGACCCCACATCTCCACAGCTGAACCGGCTTGAGGACCAGCCCATTCTTGAGGCGGTCACCCATTAGACTGGACTTATAACGCTGTTAGTACGTTCAAAAAGTCAAACACTTCTGTATTATAACCTGTTGTTGTTTATTGTTCCAGATATCGTCTGACCGGACCAATGTTCAAGTTTTTTTTTTCTCTCGCATCCAAGTTTTGTTATGGTACAACCTTGTTAGTGTGACGCACCCGACATCGCCCCATGTAAATAGTTACGTCATAAACACACGCTGTACACAACACAAACGCACACTCTTAGATGCACTCACGACACAATTATATTTATAACCACGTAGGCACTTGTCTTTGTAAAAAGGGGGGATGTCATGATATTCAAACACACACATCATGATAGACACACCAACAGACAAATCAGAACACACAACACCACAACCAATGACAGAAAGATATAAAAGCACAGACACGACCCCTGGTGGTCAGTATTAGCTGCAGAGGAGAACCAGGACACATCTATTGCCAAACACACTCAGGGAGACAGCACGTGCAGAGTATCCAGAACGAACTGTATTATAAGAGTTATAATAAAATAGAGTTGTACCACATACAACTGTGTTGGCTCATCTGTGCACCAGAGCACCCAACACCACAGCAGTAACATTTCAGGTTGATGACGTTCCACCAAAATAAATGTTGTCTCACTTCCAAAACCACCACAGCGCTCATATTAAATTGTATTCCCAATCCCTGCAAAGAAATACATTGGTGGTACATTGTGTGCAATGACAGAATTTGAGTCAGGAGTGCTATCATATCGAAGCAAGAACTGAACGATCGGCTTTTGTGTTAAGTAGAAGAATACTAAGTACCCAGTCTATCAGTGCATCGCGCTGTCTGTAACAGTGATTAACACCAGCTGTAATATCTCACCTACGCAAATGAAATTCAATGAAGTGTTAGATTAATAGAAACAAAAGAGTCCATTTGAAATTCAGATCATTGTCATTTCAGAAACTGTCAGACTTCAAATGTTATACTGCTGCCATCCACTTTCACTGTTTCATGTTCAACTATATTGTCATCAAAGCAAATGCATAAATCTGGAAACTGTGTCACTATTTGTTCAAAAAGATGGAATTATCAACGATATGGAATTATTTGTTTTTATAGTTTTTATCGAAACCATCAAACTCTAAGAATGAATTTTGCATACTAGAACATACAGTGCAGAAGGAGGCCATTTGGCCCATCGAGTCTGCACCCGACTAACTTAAGCCCTCACTTCCATCCTATCCCCGTAACCCAATAAACCCTTCTAACCTTTTTTGGTCACTAACGGCAATTTATCATGGCCAGTCCACCTAACCTGCACGTCTTTGGACTGTGGGAGGAAACCAGAGCACCCGGAGGAAACCCACGCAGACACGGGGAGAACGTGCAGACATAGCACAGACAGCGACCCAGCAGGGAATCGAACCTGTGACCCTGACGCTGTGAAGCCACAGCGCTAATCGCTTGTGCTGTGACATCAGTGGTCAGCAGTTTTTAAGCTCTGCTGCATATTGACACTAGACCTGGTGGTTTCACTGACTGGAAAAAGAACCTATTGAATTTGCGTTTACATAGGGGCGGCATGGTGGCACAGTGGTTAGCACTGCTGCCTCACGGCACCTAGGTCCCAGGTTCGATCCCGGCTCTGGATCACTGTCCGTGTGGAGTTTGCACATTCTCCCCGTGTCTGGTGGGCTTTGCCTCCACAACCCAAAGATGTGCAAGGTAGGTGGATTGGCCACATTAAATTGCCCCTTAATTGTAAAAAATAAATTGGGTACTCTAAATTTAAAAGAAAAGAATTTATGTTTACATAGCATCTTGCCGCATCCCAGTATGCCTTCAAATCTCAACGTAATGCCTTCTGATGTGTAGTTGCTGTTGCTATGAAGGTCATCACATCAGTCAGTCTGCGCATAGTCAAGCCCCACAAAATACAAACAGCCATTGAATATATTGGCTATTCATTTCAATTTTAAATAAAATACATCACAAATGTCGCCAATTTTGTTTGAGGCTGCCTGCTGAGGGTGCTCAGCGTGATCTCCTGTTTCCATGGAAACATGATGGGTAAGGTCAGCTATGATGAGGCAATACTGAAATCTTACAGTGGTGTCAAAAAGATGACACTGACACCCCATGACCTATTCTTCTTTGCAGTTGTCTTATGCCTTCAGATCAACAGAGGGTGTCTATTTACACACCAAAACTGAAGAAACGCTGTTCAGTCTTGCCTACCTGAGATGTAAGACAAAAGTGTGACAAGTCTTCATCAGAGAGTGGGTGTACCCCGAAGATGTCACACTCCACACTGAGGAGCACCTTCAGCAGCAGAACAACAGACTCTCTCAAACCTGTGAGGCAATTGGTTTAACCATCAATCTCTGGGAGACAAACATTATGGTCAAGGATGTTGGCATACCGCCATCTGTCAGCATTGACAATGTGATGATAGAGATTGTTGACGGCTTCACTTATCTAAGCTCCACAATCACCAGCAATCTGTCACCTGATGCTGAAATCAACATGTGCATCACAAAAGCTGCAGCTGTTATGACCAAGTAGAGTAGAAACAGTGCAGAACAATAGCAGCCTCGCTCAAAACAGCAAACTGCGAGTCTACCACGCCCTCAAGACCCAAGGACCAGTTAATCAGATGGAATGTCTTTGGCTCTCCAGCCATCATCCATCCAATGAGACAAAAATTGAAAATACTGGACAATCTCAGTAGATTTAATAGCATCTGTGGAGAGAGAAGGGAATGTTTCAATTCTACCTGACTCAAAGCTAGAGAGAAGTGGAAATAGGGTCAGGTTTATACTGTTGTGTGGGGGGGGGGGGGGGGGGCGGGGTTGGCACGGAGCAGGGGGGCTGGACAGAGGACCAGCGATAGGTGGAGATTGACAAAGATGTGCTGGACATCTGCTTAGCTTTGTTCTGACATTAACACGTTCCAGCCTCTTAATGTGCCACTCTCAGTACCCTTCTTAGCTTTGATCACTTCCAGTTACATTCCCTTTGTCTCTGTTCATAAGACATCTTTTTCAATCCCCACCTATCATTGGCCCTCTATCCAGCCCCACTGCTGCATGCCCCCCCCCCACAACAGTATAAATCTGTCACAATTTCCAGTTCTCGCCAGCTTTGACAACGAGTTATCCAGACTCAAAACATTCACTCCCTTCTCTCTCCACAGATGCTGTCAGACCAGCTGAGATTGTCCAGTATTTTCTGTTTTTGTTTCAGATTCCAGCATCACAGTAATTTGCTTTTATATCCATCCAATGAAAGTAGCTGAGCCAGCGCATACATTATTGGTAGAGTAGTGAGTGCATGTTGTTCCATGAATACCTGCAAGCGAGATATGAAGATGGTGGACATGGACATAGCTATTGGGTGATCTGTAGAGGCTGATTTTCTGGAGGAGCTTTGCAAGAGGCGAGGTGAAGTGAAAAGTTCAGTTGGCCGAGAAGCGAGACCAGTAGAAAAAAAAAGGAGGCTTACACCTTAGCAGTGACCGTGTTCGCCTTCGGCAAATGCAATCGAGACTGTCACACCAGAGTGGATCTCCTGAGCCACACCAGGTGACGTTTAACACGGAGTTGACCACCATGGTACAAGCCACAAGATGGAAGGCTGACAAAGAGACGCATTCTATTTTTAATTCAAAAGCATCACAAATGTTACCAATTTTGGCACAATGTCAACCAACCATCCAGTGACAAGGGACTATGTCTGACGCTGGATAAGTGGTCAAGCTTTAATAAAGGCGGCACGTGGCACAATGGTTAGCATTGCTGCCTATGGCGCAGAGGACCCTGGTTCACTGTCCGTGTGGAGTTTGCACATTCTCCCTGTGCCTGCGTGGGTTTCACCCCCCACAACCCAAAGATGTGCAGGTTAGGTGGAATTGCCACGCTAAATTGCCCCTTAATTGGAAACATTTTAATTGGGTACTCTAAATCTATATTAAAAAAAAGAAAAAAAAGGTTTGTTGGAAAACAGCAAAGCATTAAAACATACAGGTGACCAATCTGCACCACATCCCGCAAAGCGTATGACAACAGTTTTATGTTCATGGTGGCTGAAATTCCAAACTTACTGTTTACCAGTACAATGCAATGTGATGCATTCAGCTGTACCCCGACGCTGCCAGGTTTTCAGTGGGGCCGCATAGATTTAGGAGCCTACTGAATAATAACTTCTGACTTCATTCCTCTACATGTGGGCCCACATATTAAAGTCATGCAAAGCAGGAGGTAGGTATGCTTGAGGCAGTATCTGTGAATTAGCTAAACTTGTCATTATCACCCAGGATTATTCTTATGCCTTTTGTTTATGTTGTGGTTGTTACATACCTTAGAAATTGAAGAGAATGCAAATCCTTTGCTGTTCCAACATTTATTTCAAAAACTTCATGAGAATCTCCTTCATGATGTTTAACACCAATGAGTTTTGAATGGACACCTAGTCCAATAAGGGAAAACTTTGGACATTAGTGAAATATCCTTCCAAAAGCATTGGTGATCATGAACAGGGAGACATCATGGTAAGTACATCAGAAACACTGGAAATCTTGGGATTTTATTGGAGGTATTGCAAGAACTAGCAATCTGGGGAGGTGGTGGGGGGTGGGGGGTTGGGGGGGGGGGGGGCGGAAGAAAAGAGGTGTGGACGTTAGCTCAATTGGCAAAACAGCTCGAATGTGGTTGAAAATGGCAGAACGAGTGCAGGGTTCTATCCTGATTCCAGTCTCCCTCCTTGTCCTGCCCAGGAGCTAACCCATGATAGAAGCCATGGTTCAGTGACCCTTAAATAATCCAGGATGCCAATTGCGAAGCAGAATTCGGGTGAATATATAGTCAAAGATACTACACTTTAGATTAGAACTGATGCACTGATTTGGTTCATCAGTGTTGAATGGAAACAAAAAGCAATTCTGTGCAACATGAATTTAAAAAAAAAGAAACACCCCAAACAGATAACTGCAACCACAAATGCATAAAACAAAAAATATCTGTGAAAATAGAGCTGTATTATGACATAAGAACTAGGAGCAGGAGTAGGCAATTGAGCCCCTCGAGCCCATTCCGCCATTCAATATGATCATGGCTGATCTCATCTCGGCCTCAACTCCACTTTCCTGCCCTTCTCCATAACGCTCCAACACATTACTAATTAAAAACCTGCTCGCTCCCCCTTAAATTTACTCAATAGCCCGGCCCCCACTTTCTAGTTCTTTCAACAGGCACTTTTCAAGTCATTTACCAAACAAATTAAAATCAATCTCAACATTGATGCAAACATGTTTATTACATTATTTCAGGTTTCTGAACTATACTCAACCTTCAGGAAATTTCACGACAATTGCTTTTAATGTTGGGATTTAATACAGTCATTTCATGTAGAGAAGGTATTTATTGTATCAACAATGACAGAATGCTGAATTTAATTACCTTCTGGAACTGATCAACCTTTAATCTAAAACAGTCTTTTGCAAATTTAAAACTATAGCAAGCTTAATAATATTTAGTTGCAATAATTAGCCTTGAATCAAAGCATTAACAGAGATGCTATATAAGAAAGGGACGTTATCTAACTTTACAGGAATGCATTTACAAAAATCTAATATTGAATATTGTAGGAAAAACAGAAAGAATGCAGACCCACTGTGTAATCTATATTCACCATTCCAAATCTCTCATCATTAGTTCTTCTCGAGGATTACTATAGAAAGAGGAAAATATGCTTGAAGGGTAATCTAATTTTATCTCTTTGATAATATAAGCGGAAGAACATTTGGAGATTTCAGATCCCTATATTAAAAAGAAAGCTTCCCTTCAGAGAGATCAAAGAAAGCTTAAGTGTCTGTACTTTAGCAGCTGAACCCTGAACTGGTTAAGGAGGACGAGCTGTCATTATGCATCATGTGGTAACCTTTTTTTTGCTTTCTACAAAGGCGCATCCAAATTTGCAAAAAAAGTACAAGGACATAGGGTGGTGAGGGTGGGGGTGCGGGTTCAAAGCAATGCAGTTAAAGGGAAATATCTGCTGTAAAGGGCCAAGTGAAGGTGGAATAACATCCTCTGTAGCTCAGCAACTGACATCTCCAATTTGATGTGGCTTATTTAATTCCACAAAATGGAATTACTACCGGCGAGATTCAGCAGCCTTCTGGTGGCCGATTTAGAGCCGGGATGAGTCCGTTGAAACTGGTGAAAGGCCGCTTGCGAAAGGTGCAACGCTCAAAACGCCTGGTGAGATTTATCAAAATCTCATGAGACATCGCGATCTGGATCTTGCCCTCGCTGAGTGAGATCTAGATCTGTATATATAAAAGAGCCACTAGTCCATTTAAATATGCGTTCAAGGGATTCTCCAGGTGCCCGGGACCCAACGGCTGTGCCTGGGAGACCTCGTTATGGACCAGGTATAAAGACACCTGGAGGGCTCTCCCTGGTCATTAGAGACCCGGCCCAGGTGGTCAGGGACAGGACAGGGTGGCACGCTGGCACCCAGACACCCTGGCAATGCCACCTAAACAGCCTGGCAGTGCTACCCCGACATTGCCAGGCTGGCAGAGGTCCATTGCCAGACTGTCAGGGGCACGACTAGTGTGCCACGCTGGCAGTGCCTGGTGTGATATTCTTTGCTTGATGGATGAGGATGGCTTCAAAATGTAGTGTCTCGCAAAGAATATCAAGCTATGTTTCTAACAAAGCTAATTTATTAACACTACAATTAAATAGATTTAAATTGCTAACTAAGATTTACAAGACTACAGCTAAACTACACTATGATTCTATCTACAGAGCTTCTGAAAACACCACTACTCTCTAACCCACATAATCACCTACTCCCTGAATCAAGGGTATCACGTGAGCCACATGTATGCTTTTGATCACCATCTAGTGGTTGGATGCATTCACATTAAATTGTTAATCCTTCATTTACCAAAGAATATACATATTTTTACACCTGGGTGTCAGGTTGGCACTGCCAAGGTTCATGTCTGGGGGCCTTACCAGGTGGAGGGAGGGTGAGGGAGTGTTCCTGGGGTAGGGGGAGTGGGATGGAGTGTCAAAAATGGTGGTCGGGAGTGAAAGATCAGAGCAGTCAGACAAAACGATGCCCCAATCTGCGAGGAGTCTTTACTCGCCAGCAGAAAATGACTCAAGTGTGGCCTTGGCAGGTAAAAAGTCTCCACGGCCAACACAAACGGCAAAATGCTGTTACATAGCGGGGTGATTCGCGGTGATGCAGCCACTGAGAAACACCCCGCTAAATACGCCCCAAACCGGACATAGGGTGGGATTCTTTGGCCACGCCCACCCAGCAACCAGAGATTCCCGCCCGAGGTTAACGGTCCTTTACATGGTCCCCATCCTGTCTGTGCCGATCTTGCTGCAGGCGCAGCCGAAGAATCCAACCCATTGTTTTGTTTTCCATTCAATCGCGCCCTCGAGATGCTGGAAACCTGAAATTAAAGCAGAAAATGCTGGAAGCTTACAGCAGTCCTCAGGCATCACCTGTGGGGAGAGGAGAGGTAGGGATAACATGTCAGGCTGATACAGCATGCGGACTCATCCAGGTTTGCAGTATAGTTTGGCAAACAGAGCCCCAATTAAGTAGCTGTGCTTAGACCAGTGATGGGCAACCTAGGCTTTTGAGTAGGCCGCCTGAGGGCCTTCCTTCATCACAGTGGGCCGCAAGATTGAAATTGGGCATAGTCACTAACCATGACCCCAGGAATAAGATTAAATACATTTAATGCATGTTGAATATTTCCCAACAAGTTATAGATAATGCTTAATCACTTATCTATTAAGGGAACTATCAACTCCTCCCACACCCCCAGCACCTCTCTCTCCTCATCTGTTCTTCTCCACTGCCACCCCATCTGCTTCCTTCCACCCTTTCCCTTCTTGTTTCAGTTCAATTATCGCCACCTGACCTCCTTTCTGTGCAACTCTATACAAAATTGATCAGTATAGCCTAAAATAGGCCCTGTTTATCCCTGATGGGCTCTGATATCACCTTGTCAGAAATAGCCACATGGTAAGTGACGTACCACTTAATGAGGATATAATCAAACAATCTCAAATGACATACTGGAAGTTTGTGAGTTATAAATCATACGTATGTAACAATGGACATCTGTTGGTTTCAAAATACTTTAGCGCAAAAATTCCTTCTTGGGCTTCTCCCCGTCTCATGCTGTAACTTCCCATTAGCTCATTCCTCCAGGGGTTTTACTAGTTACAGCAGGAAGGCAGAAGAATTCCCACCAAATTCCTGCCATGGCCAGCGATGCTGTTGTTAAACTGGGCTGTGTAGATCATCAGATTTCCCATTAATTGTGGTTTTCCAACAATTTTGAGTGCTGGAAAGTCCATGGGGATTCTCCCATCCTCGCACAGAAACCTCAGCAGTGTAAAAGATCCCATAGTGCTAGTCACAGAGATACAGAGCGTTCTCCTGGTTCTGAACTTCTTTCATCCTGTCATAATATACACCAGTATATCATAGTGCAGCCACACACTGATGGACACAGAGTGGGACCAATCAACATTCACAACACCACAGCCAATCACCAGTGAGAGCACACGCACTATAAGGACAGGGAGCATCAGAGTTCCCGCTCATTTGAGTTGCAGCTAGCAAGGAGGACAGAGCTCACAGCCTGCAACACAGACATTCACCATGTGCTGAGTGCATCAACTGGTTAGGACAAGGCTGAGGTCTTTAGTTAAAGCTAGTATCATATTAACCCACAGTCTAAGTATGTTTAAACAGTTAATGATTCAATAAAATAGTGTTGCACAATTTCAGGTGTTGGTGACCTGTATGTGATCCAGAACACCCAACACATCACATCCTTCAATCAACATCAAAACAGAGATCAACTAGTTACTCTTCTTGTTTGCTGTTGATCTTGATCTGTGAATAATGGCTGCTAGATTTGCCCCTGTGATCACAGGGACTAAAAGTATTCTTTTGAACCTGCTTACCTTTCTGCAGGGTTAACATTTCTCAGTTTTTGCATCAAATATCACTCTGCATTACTTCAATTGGAAGAGTAATCAATTTGCAATAAAGCAGATGATTGGTAATGGCCTCTCAGCTGACTCCAGTTGAATCTATTGTAGCTTTCCTCAGAAGAAAAGGAAAATGCTGCTTGTATTCTGGATGACAAGGTAACTACAATCATTAATGGAAACACGAATAAAACATATGGAAGATATCACCGGGTTCAGACCTGTTACATTTAGCAGTTCATACACATCGCTCCCTAAATGCTCCATGAAATTGTGTTTTGATTACCTCTTTCACCGCACTGCTGTCATCATGCTGAATGCTCATTTTCAAATTGCTGAATAGAAATCAGCCGCTGTACCTTTTGCATTTCCATTCTTTCACCGACACTTACTGTGCCCAGCTCGGATTACCAAAAGATGGTGCAGGTTTGAAATATCACATGACAGTTTGTAAAGGAAGCCATTGAGGTTCCAAAGTGATTTATGTCTGCGCACTAAATGTGTAAATTGAAAATTTGAGCCTGAATCACAGTTGGAACCTCCTTCATTTCACTTCACCAAGGTTTAACCTGTAACTATTCAAACCTGACAGTTAATCCATCGAGCACAAATCACTTTTCTGACTATATTAAGGTTTTTCGAGATCATGCTCAGTTTCTAGAAATTTCCACACACTGTTTAATAGTATAAAACCACTTTATTTAATTGCATTACCTGCCACTTCAACATTAAAAAGAGATGCTCAAAACCACAAAATAATAGAGGAATGTACCTCAGATTTGCCATAAATGTCACAGGTAAAAGGAAAACTATTTCCGTTGAAAACTTCTATCATCATTAGGGGGCCTTTTCAAATGTGACAGGATGGATTCTTGCAGACTGTTTGAAGGCCTTAACTAAGCACTGCCAAGGCCCCAGAAAATACTTCCAATTAATCAAGAGTGCTCATTTCTTTTTACCCTAGACTGCACGTAGCTGTTAATATTTTATTCCTGATCTCACCTACCCTTCCTATTCTACGCAGCAGGGACCACATTTTGTTCTCAAAGGTCAGAGCGACCTCATTCTTTCGCAACATTTGTTAGCTTTTTTTAACATAACAAAGAGATTGCTACCTTCGACTTAATAGGAAATTATTTTCCATTAATTGTTGCCCAAAAATTGAATTATAAAGGCAAAGAAAAAATAATGGATGCTTGGTGAACTGTGAGGATCTAGATCAAAAAACAAATCAATAGCTTGATTCAGAAATTGTTGGGTGAAAATAAAAGTTTTAAAAAAGGCAAAAATCATTTAGAAATTTGGGGGGCACCTTCAATGGTTCAGTTGGTGAATTCTCTGTCCAGTGAGAAAACAAAGGTATAATTCTGGGTCCATGCTGGGTTAACTGTTCTTCAATCAAGATGGCAAATGGGGCATTATAATACCCTCAGTTCTCTTGGTCGAGGGAGAAAGGAAGGCAAAAAAAAAAATCAGCCATGGTTCATACTCTGGATTGGCATCCAGCTACACCTGCTGGAAGATGCCACATGTGGGTGAGATTAGGGTCGCCGTGTTGCCTGTTGCGCTCAAATAATCTGCCAGCGCTCACCAAGCAGAGAAACTTGGGCATGGAACCAAATCATAGTGTGAGCAAGCATCTTCAGAAAAGACAGGCAGAAAGCCAAAGAGAGAAACAGCCAGGGAGCACCCTTGTGAGACTGTGTCACTGGCATTGAATCTGTTAGATTGGCTCAGATTAGAAAAGCAGAACTTCTTATCCCGAACAAGTTTTCTTCTTCTTATATTCAGTCCAACAAAGCACACAAGTATAACATTTACAAACCTTCAAACAAGCCTCCTGAGAGAGGAAATCACAGTGGAACCCGAGACTGTGTTGTCAGTTAGTAATTTACAGAGATTGGTGAAAAGCTGCACTTCCCTGCAGACAAGTGAGCTGAATCTCGATGCACTTTACTTTCAAACAATGATGAGAGGGCCAGTAATGGTTTGGAGCAAATACAACAGCAATAAAATATCACTCACAGGACTAATTGTGGCATGTGAGGAAGGATTTGCATGTTGGTCTGCTCAGGGCTTGCAAATAATGCCCTGCCAACTGAAAGATTGCAAAATGCCTTTTTGTTTGCATGCTATTAAATTTCATTAGCTCTACACATCTTGCCATTAACACTATTCCATGCCAATTTGAATAATATTGTGCCCTGCGCTCATTATCCTAAGAGGTCAAAAAAAGTCCATGCCGCAGTTGTATTTGAATTCAAATTTACTTTGTTAACCATTGAAATAATTGAAATAAAATTCTAACATTCTCAAACCATAGTTAGCCCAAGAAACAAAAATCTACAGAGCGAGCTGCACAGCCAATGGAATGATTCACTCCAGAGCTGCCTCAAGAGAATTTTGTTCAGCACAAACGAACACAAACACGTGCAATAATTGTTTGGCTCGGAAACTGGACAACCTAAGCCAGTACACAAGTAATTCTCCCTCCTGGGAGTTCCATTCTGTTGGTTTTGGCCATGGGCCACATACAAGTGATTGGTACAAGGAGCAACAATTTATGATTGGAGTGCAATTTATGATTGAAGGCAAGCGCATTATTTAATGCTTTCATCAGAACAATATGATGGCATGAATTAATTTGAATAGGGGGTCCACCCGTAGCCCATATGAACAATTTCATTCAAACAATCCAATGGTTGAATAGTAATTCTACTTCATAACCTTTTTATTTAAATATGTAGATCAGTCAATAGAGATGAATCAGAAGTGAAGATATCAGAAGCAATTACTGGAAATGTCAGTTTACAGATTTTTAAAAAATATACATTTGGAGCACCCAATTCTTTTTTTTCCAATGAAGGCGCACTTTAGCGTGGCCAATTCACCTACCCGCACATATTTTTGGGTTGTGGGGGTGAGACCCAAGCAGACACAGGCAGAATGTGCAAACTCCACACGGACAGTGACCCAGGGCCGGGATTGAACCCGGGTCCTCGGTGCCGGGAGGCAGCAGTGCTAACCACTGTGCCACCGTGCTGCCCTAATCATTTACAGAGTTGAAGTACATTGTAACTATTTTTGAAACTTTTTACAAAAATCATTTTTCTTTTGCAAAAACAATATATAGGTCCAATTGAAGAAGTGAAAACACTGGGAGAGGAACTGTGGAGTGGGTTTGGAGTGTGCCTGAACCCAATATAATGTTTGTTCATAATTAATCTGAATTATTACTTTGGTACATACGACAAATACAATTTAATTCCCATGATTCCGTGCTTCAGCTATAGTCCCAGCTCAAATTTTAACTGTTACAGAGGCTGGCTAACATAATATGTTTTGAGTTATATGTTATGGCAATTGTTTTTCTAATTACATTCTCTCAAAGGCCTGCTTTACTATTCAGTTTTTCTTCGGAGCCGTGGGTATTTTTAGGAATTTCTGGAAGATCTTTCATGCAACCGTAACCTGAGCTATCCTTGCCTAAATTCAGCATATATATCCCCATTTCAGCTCACCCTCTGCAACTGTTCTCGTTCTACAATATCTTAATGCATGAATGATTAAACACAGATCTAAATACAATCCAGAGAGCAAAAAAAAACATTTTGCATTCTTTATTCCTGTACAAGTGCATGTTTTAAGGCATATTTTGATTGATGTTCATGCTACTTGGAGGGCCCATCATACTTATATTAGGGCTAGAATCTTCTGCCCGATCTCATGGTGAGCTTGGTGGTGGGTGTGGCATTTAATCAGGAGGAGGACACTAGGTATTCCCATCTACATGTTGATTAGGTCCGTGGGGGGACAGCCAGTACGCTGATGTCCCCCACCTTCCCCCGACCATTCCACCAAATAGAGGCCCTAAAGTGTCCAATTAATGCCCACTTAAGAACGATTTGATGCTGCCAGTATTAATCTCACACTTTTGGGGTTACTTTTGGGCCCCTGGGGTGGAGAGTGTTGGGCGATGCCCTCTTTCAAAGGCAACTCAGCGCCCGATCAAGAGACCCGGTGTCAGGAAATGTAGAGGGGGTAGCACAGGTGAAGAGGTGCTGAGAGCCACCCCAATCCCTTGCTGCCAACCCCCACCCTCCCCTCCCCATGACCAACAGCCCACAAACCCCTGCCATCATCACTCATCTGTGGCCTGGGCTCCAGCAATGATCTTTGTTCCTGTACCAGCATCAGCAACTTCCTCTGTGTAAGTGCTGCAGTTCAATAGAGTTGCCAGCCTTTGCTTGGCTGGGAGCTCACGGGGAGGCAGGATATCTGCCCTCAGGGATCCCGGGAAAGCTCTACCGCTGCCCAGTTAAGCATATGAGCGACAATTCATTTGGTGGGCCTTCGCTAAAGCAGGGCGCACTGGCTCTATAGCTGACGACCACATCATTTGTTGCCTCCATAAGGTTCTGGCCCTCATTACAAAATGACCTTATTGCCACCCTCTCCACAGCCCCGACCGGTCTGCAATTTTTAAATTACTGGCCACTTAACGGCTGCTAACTGGGTCTCAATTTTGAGGCTAGCATGAGAAGATCCGAGGCAAAGAAAAGTCCAGCAGGCCAGCCTGCTTAGGCCTCGGTGGGAATAGGGGACTGCCTCCTTCCAGGCCCCCTTTCCACATCAGCTGCCACTGCAGAACCCGCCCCCACAATGTCTGCCCCTCACAGGTGTACCCTGTCCCCAGTCTCTTAATCAAGACCCCCACCCCCTTCACCCCACCCCTTTACCTGGTCCTGGACGCCGGTACTCAGAACCTGGGGACCACTTGCAGTCCCAGTCCAGGCCACTGCTTCCAGAGGCGCTGCTGAGACTACCGGCCAGCACCAGTAGCTCTCTAAGGCAGGACGTCCACCCGCGTGAGGAACAGAAGTCCCATCTCCAGTCAATTAATGCTCCGTGTATTGTCAAATGGCTCTGATTGATGGGAATGTGTTCCCTTCCAACTCTTCAGGTGGTGGAGCTTGAAATCCCATGGATGGTTTCCAAATTAAAGTAGATGGTGATAATGGATAGCTACAGTTTCCTCAATCTGCCTACACTCAAATTTCATTTAATCTTAAACAAAATGATATATTTCAATTTCCAATTTCACTGATTTTCAAAAATTATTTTGTGGGATGTAGGGAGTCACTGTCTGGGGCAGCATTTATTGCCCTTTGAACCGAGTGGCTTGCTCAGCAATTTTTTGAGGGCAGTTAAGAGTCAATCACATTGCTGTGGGTCTGGGGTCATGCGTAGACAAAATAAAGGATGGCAGATTCCTTCCCTATTGGGTATCAGTGAAGCAAATGGGTTTTTCTGACAATTAACAATGGTTTCATGGTCATCATTTGACCATTTGCCTTAGAATCATAGAATTTACTGTGCAGGAGGCTATTCGGCCCATCGAGTCTGCACCGGCCCTTGGAAAGACCACCCCACCCAAGCTCCGCCTCCAATCTATCCCCATAACCCAACCTAATCTTTTTGGACACTAAGGGCAATTTAGCATGTCCAAATCACCTAACCTGCACATCTTTGGACTGTGGGAGGAAACCGAAGCACCCGGAGGAAACCCACGCAGACACAGGGATAACGTGCAGACTCCGCACAGACAGTGATCCAAGCTGGGAATCGAACCTGGGACCCTGGAGCTGTGAAGCAATTGTGCTAACTCCTGTGCTACCGTGCTGCCCCTTGGTGGGATTCGAACCCGGTACCCAGTGTGTTACTCTCGATTACTAGTCCAGTGACAATACCACCTCCCCTGCTGATAAACGTGCATTGCCGTTCACCTCTAACAGTTGCGCCAGGTTTAAGAATTAGATAGATTGTGCTGCATGTATACTGCAGCTGCCACTACAACAACTACTTGCATTTATATTTCCTCTTTCATAAAGTAAAAAGAGAGTTATCAAACAAATTGTGCACTAAATAACACAATATTAAAGCACTTCTTCAATTCTGGCCCCATTCAGATTTCCCTACTTTGCTCACTCCGCCATTGACAGCCATGCCGTCAGCTGCCTAGGTCCTAAACTCCTGAATTTCCTCGCTAATCCTCTAACAATGCCCCCTCCTTTAAAGCTGCTCCTTAAAATCTATTTTGTCCTAATCTATTGCTCAGTAGCGAAGTTTGTCTGATAACAATCCTGGGAAGCGACTTCCGGTGGCGGCCATGAAGGAGTAGGTTGCACATTTGGTGGCTCCCGCTCGGGTCGGACCTTTAGACCTTTTCCCCGATATTTTCTCGGACTTTACTTGGAAAATTGATAGTGGACGCGACCGTAAGGTGGAGTCCCACAGCAGTGCATGGAGAAGCGGAACAGGAGTGCTCGCAAAGGAGGAAATAGGCAAACAGAGAAGGCCTGGGTTGAAGCTGCAGCGGGAAAAAGGATGGCGGATGACCAGAGTCCTGGCTCGACGACCCAGCAGTTGATGAAGTTTATTCAAGAGGGCTTCGCCAAGCAGAAACTGGAATGCCTGGACCCGATTAGGGAATCAATTGCTCGGCTGGAACAGAGATTGGATGCTCAAGGTCGGGCGATGCAGAAAGTGGAGAAGGCACTGACCGAGCATGAGGAACACCAAACAGCAATGGAGGTGGAGGTGGGAATGCTGAGAGACCAGCAGAAATGGCTCCAGGAGAAGGTGGTGGATCGAGAGAATAGGTCCCGCCAGCAGAACTTGAGGATCGTTGGTCTCCCGGAGGGGTCTGAAGGAGCGGATGCAGGAGCATATATAGCGGGTATGCTCGAGTAGCTAATGGAGGATGAGACGTTCACCCGACCCTTGGAGGTGGACAGGGTACACAGAGAAGCCGCGTGTAGGTGACCCCCCCCCCCCCCCCCCGGAGGGCGATGGTGGTAAGATTGCACAGGTATCTGGACAAGGGGTGTATTTTACGGTGGGCCAGGCAGACACGGAGCTGTAAGTGGGAGAATAGCATCCTACGCATTTACCAAGACGTGAATGCGGACATAGCCAGGAGAAGCGGGGTTCAACCAAGTAATGTCGACCGTTTTCAAGAAGAAGGCGAAGTATGGACTGCTGTATCCGGCCCGTCTTTGGGTCACCTATGAGGAGCAACATTTCTATTTTGAGTCGCCCGAGGAAGCGATGGACTTTGCCAGAAGGAAAGGGCTGACATGGGACTGAGGTGTTTGAAATTTCTTGCAGTGATCACGTTAAAAATGTTTTTGTTTTTGGACTATATTTGCAATGCCTTCGATCCTGGAGCTGCCGCATATTTGTGTAAGTTAAAGTTTGCATTTGTACTGGTGGGGGATGGAGGTGTGAATTTTCAATGTGGGGTTTTTCTTTCCTTTTTGTTTCTTTCGGTCAACTGGGCTGAGAATGTTTTCTCTTGCGTATGTGTATCCAAGTGGGGGAGGGGGGAAACAATCGGTGAGAAAATGTTTGGCGCCATGGGCGAGGGCTACCAAGCCAGCTGGACGGACTGGCTCATGGAAGCAAAGTGGGGGATGAGCAGACGTTATGCTTGTTGAAGGGGGCTCTTTTTACTGTGCTGTTATTGGGGGGGGGGGGAATTGCTCTGCTGATGGGGGAGGGACTGTTGCTGGGGGACAAAAGGGAGGTCGGGGACGGAGGCTGCCTGGGGGCAGGCTGGAGACTGGCCGAAAAAAGGTGATGGCTGATCGGCCGGGGGGGGGGGGAATAGTTGCAGATGTGGGAGGCCGTTACATCATGGTTAGTGGGAAGCTGGAAGAGCTGCCGGTGGTACTCGTGAATGTTTACGCGCCAAACTGGGATGATGTGGAGTTCATAAGGAGGATGTTGGGGAAGATCCCGGACCTCAACTCACATAAGTTGGTCATGGGGGGGGGGACTTCAACACAGTCATTGACCCAAGGCTAGACCGGTCGAGCTCAAGGACAGGCAGGGTGCCAGCAATGGCAAAGGAGCTAAAGGGGTTTATGGAGCAGATGGGGGAGTAGACCCATGGAGGTTAGGGCAGCCGCTAGAGAAGGAGTTCTCTTTCTACTCACACGTACATGAAGTATACTCCCAGATCGACTTTTTCAACTTGAACAGGGCTTTACTGATGGGGGCAGTGGACACTGAGTATTCAGCGATCACAGTCTCGGATTATGCCCCGCACTGGGTGGACCTACAGGTGAGCAAGGAGGGTGGCCAACGCCCGCATTGGAGATTGGATGTCGGACTGTTAGAGGATGAGGAGGTGTGCGGGCGGGTGAGGAAATGTAACCAGAACTATCTGGAAGTTAATGACACAGGGGAAGTCTTGGTTGCAATGGTCTGGGAGGCGCTGAAGGCGGTGGTCAGAGGGGAGCTGATGTTGATACGGGCCCACAGGGAGAAGGTAGATAGAGCAGAGTTGGATCAACTGATAGGGGAAATACTTCAGGTCGACAGGAGATATGCAGAGACCCCAGAGGCAGGGCTTTTAAGGGAACAACGGAGGCTACAGGCGGAGTTTGGCTTGTTAACTACAGGGAAGGCGGTGGAGCAGCTGAGGAAGGCGAGGGGGCAATATATGAATATGGAGAGAAGGCCAGCAGAATGCTTGTGCAGCAGCTCAGAAAGAGGGAGGCAGCCAGGGAGATTGGGAAAGTGAGGGACAGAGATGGGAACTTGGTCAGAGATTCAGCAGGGGTTAACAGGGTGTTCAAGGAGTTTTACAGCAGGCTGTATGAGTCGGAACCCCCAGCTGGGCCGGAGGGGATGAGGCAATTCTGGATAGGTTAAAGTTTGCATAAAGTGGAACTTGGGAGTGTCAATGAGGACAACATTGGGAAGTCATTGAAGACAACATTGGTGAAAGTAAGCCTTGGCAACAACTTGAAGTCGGTGTTAGTATTTCAGTACAACATTTAAAGCCCAGTGCATATAAATGGGGAAATAATTCAACATTGGTTTTCACTGAGGAGGAAGAGCAGGACAAATAACGAAATGGCGTATACAGGCTCAAGATAACCAAAATTTAGCCTCAGGAGGTAACGTTATCTGAGAGCTCCAACTCGATCCTATTGTCGATATAGTGTTAAAAGCTGCAATTATGTCGTCTAACCCAGTAGAGGGGGGGAGGAAATCTGAAGGAGATTCCGGCTTGTGTGCCTGTATATAGCTGAGTAGCCTTGGGCTGTCTCCATCCAGTATCATTTCTGTCTGATCTTTATCAACAGTGAATTATACCTGGACACACTTCACATTCCAAATAAAAGAGAAACATATTTTTGTTCCCCTCTCAGTACTGAGCGATGATAAAGGTTACTGTTTCTTTCTGACTGGTTTGCAAAGCGGTTTATTAGATTACAGGCAATGAGTAGATAACTACTGTTATTGCCATTATATTCTCATTTCTGCCCGGGACATTATAATTGTCTTTCATTTATGCCCCATTTGTATCTCCCAAGTGCTGAATTAGTTTGCACAGCAAATCCAAACTGAATGAAGTCAAATGCTGAATCTTATCAGGGAAACACATCCATTTATCAGCATATGTACTGTACTCAATATCAACTTAAAAGGCTCTTATAAATTTCCAAATGAAAAAGCCTGTCATTTGTAACATGATAAATTATCTAATCCCACTGTAAATGTTGCCAGAGGAATACCTTGTCATTCCCCATTTCTTCAGTGGCTGCACACTTTTCTCACAATAAGCTGCAGTTGCCAGGATAAATCCACAACTGTGAGCCCTGTAACAAGTACCGCAATTTTTATAAAAGAGTATTTTGTGTCTGTGTAAAGAATTTTGTTCCACAACCCAACATTCACTGCTTCTTCAAAATGGCGTTTTGATTTTTTTGTTTCCCCCCCCAATGATGAATGAGTCTTGTTTTCTCAAAAACTGACATAATTTGAAATTGTCCTATTTTGTCCTTTCCAGCAAAATCTGGATTTCATTTACCTCAGGAATTCCAAAGTCAAGGTCCTGAAACAGGAGGAGGAGGGGGCAGAGAGGGAGCAGTGTGACTCCCAAAAGCCCTGGTCAGAGAGCTATGTGCGAGGGCAGTGCTACTGTCTACACACCTCGGTTTCACTGGTATCGTTCCATTTTTGATGACTGAATTTTAATTGCCCAGCCCATCTCCTGTGCACTCCATTCACACTGCTGTATTCTAGCAGGCAGATGGAATCATGCCCCAGTGAGGACCCGAATTCCAGGGGAAACTGCAGTGTTCCTGCTGGATACAGATATTCATGCTATTTAGAGAAGGCTGGCAGTTACATGGTACCTCTACTTTCTAGTATATTATATAACTATATCTACTCAACGCAGCATGAACCTAATTATTTTGTTCATTAAATCCATAGAATCCCTACAGTGCAGAAGGAGACCATTCAGCCATGCGAGTCTGCACCTATCCTCTGAAAGAACACCCTATCTAGGCCCACTCCCTCGCCTAGGCCCACTCCCCCGCTTGATACCCCACCTAACCTGCAAATCTCTGGACTGTGGGAGGAAACTGGGGCACCCAGAGGAAACTCACCCTGACATGGGGAGAACGTGCAAACTCTACACAGACAGTCATTCAAGGCCAAAATTGAACCCAGGTCCCTGGCGGTGTGGGGCAGCTGTGCTAACCACTGTATTAACCACTGTGCCAACTTGCCACCAAATGAAAGCACGATGCGATGCTTTACTATGTCAAAGGCAATATAAAAATAGAAAAGTTGTTGTTGAAACAACTAATAAAGTTCAAGACACAGATTACAAGTGGTTGAATGCAAACCAGCTTTATTATCCTATATATCCAAGCCTATATTCAGCCCCATACCAAA
Organism: Scyliorhinus torazame; assembly: GCF_047496885.1. NCBI lineage: Eukaryota > Metazoa > Chordata > Chondrichthyes > Carcharhiniformes > Scyliorhinidae > Scyliorhinus > Scyliorhinus torazame. The sequence goes on from NC_092707.1 coordinate 63,442,974, forward strand.
GACAAGTATTTTCTCTTACTTATTACCACGGCAGATCATAAATAAAGGAACCCCCAATCTGTTGCCAGTTTTCAAAATAGACCTGATTCAAACTTGTAAAGCCTAATCTAACTCAAGAATCAGGATTCTGAACGCCTGGTGCCACGAAGATGTATGTGAACACATATAGATATGCTGTATTCACCGCAGCCCCGTGGCGAAATCGCGTTCGGCACGGGGGCGGAGAATCGCCATTTACGTGGAAAGCGTAGCCGGCACCGCTTCCGCGCGATTTACGTGGCACAGCTAGGGCCCATTGACAGAGGCTCCTACCCCCGCCATTCCCCGGGCAAAACTGGCTGAATTCCCGACAGCGTGGTTCCAACCACGTATTGGGCGGCTCGGATCCGCAGGGGTGCGCCATCTCGGGGGGGGGCCTAAATTATTGATGTTGGATCGCGGTCTGAGTCCGCCATTGCGCACGACGTGGCCGCTGCAGGCCATGCACGGACTCGCGACCACATGTGCGGGGGCCCGCTGAAGCCCCTGCAAGGTAGGAGAAAAGCTGTAGATGTTTCTGAGGAAAGTCAAGAGTGAAGAGTTTTTAGGCTGGCGTGGGATCATAGCCCAATTTTTGGAGAATCCAGCCCCTGGAATAGAATACCATCTAATTTCCCAGAACATAATTTTAGCTTAGAGCTTGCATTCATAAACAAACAGTCAGTAGTTACCTGGTAGCGAACAAAATATGATCAAAATTTGACCGCGATTTAACGGGGGGGGGGGAAAGAGTCCCGTTTTGGATGGGTTTAGCGGGGTGTTTCTCGGCGCCTGCAGTGCAGAGAATGACCTCGCTATCAAACGGGACTTTGTTTTCTTTTCCAGCCTCAGCGAGGAACACCCCAACGAGGCGCGCTTACCTTTATTTCCTGCACTGACAAGGTCAGCTCGTTAATACAGGAAGAGATCAGGGTGCTACCAATTTCTCAAATCTCCACTGTGGCCTCCGGACCTCCGACACAACCTGGGTCAACGAACCCTCATCACCCCGCCTCATAAGCGCAGGGCGCCCCCGGGCCCGATCGCCGGCATTGGCAACCTGCCACCTGTGCGCCTTGGCACTGCCAGCCTGGCACCCTGGCAGTGGCCCAGCCAGCATGACAGTGCCACCCAGGCATCATGACAGTGCCAAGGTGGCACTGCCAGGGTGGCAGCAGGAGTGCCAGGGCGCCACCCTGCCCAGCACCCGACCACCTGGGTGCCTCCGATAGCCTGGGAGACCACCCAAGGTGCCACGTTTGTGTGAACAAGTGCTAAACAGTGCCATAACAAGTTCTCCCAGGCATAGGCATTCAATCCCTTGGGAGATACCGGCACAGACATTTTTAAGTGAGGCTAACTGTTCCCTTAAATATGCAAATCTGGATCCAGCCTTGTGAGGGCAAGATCCAGATCGCGACGTCTCACGAGATCTTGTTAGATCTCTCGAGGTGCCCTGAGTATCGCAAATCTCACAAGAGTCCACAGCCTCATCATGTCCCGAGCTCAGGCCGCAACAGGGCCGTACGATCGCGCCTTATAAGTCTGTTTGATTTTGAAACTTAGTCACTATTTGTAATTCACCAGTTGTTCACAACACAAGAGAAGCTCAGTAAGAGAGAGAGATGCAGGCATCCAGTTTGTTCATGGACAGGCCAATGTATAAATACACAATTATAATCAGCAATGTTGCAGTATACATTTTTCAAAGAGATTGGAGTCCAAATCATTTCCAGACTGTAGCACAATCAATCACTCACGAGGCGAGATGAGATGAAGTCAATCGATGGCTTTATTACGCAGACTTGTTCCCCAGCAGCTCGGTTACAGAATGCGGCTGCTGGGAGAACCCGGGTTCTTATACTCCGCCTTACTGGGTGGAGCCAGTAGGCGGCAGATCCAATCAGGACCCAGTGTCTGTCCACCAATAGCCTCTCGGCATCACTGGGTACTGTACTACCCCTAATACATACCACCACAGAGACAACTTCATTTTCCCTCAGTTTTCCCTCAGAATTTACCATTATGAAAAAGAGAAGCTAGGGAGAACTGTTGGTCAACGCCAAATCACACATTTTAATAAATTATCCATTTCGCTCAGAACTTGATATTGTTTCTTTACAATTTATGAAATCTATAAATGTCAGATTGAAGCAGTAAGTTCTATCACAAGATTGGCCTCACTTAGATTTTTTCTCATGTGCAGCAATGCTAGACCTCCCCACATAGAGAGTGCATGGTAGACTTAGGAATGTGCCCAATATGTAAATATAAAATAGCAAAATCATGAAGTGTAACAATAACCCTCCCTCAAGATCAGAGCTAGAATTTCACATCTTTCACACATAATTCCTGAGTGTCTTCCAATTTGATCAAAGGTGGATCATTGGAACACTTGAGGAGATGAGGCCAGATTAAGTTGCTTTATTTCACAGCAAGTGAACATCGCGACCAATGGTATTGTTCAGGCTCACATGCTCCAATTAGTACAGCCGATGTTCACAGAAGATTCAAAAATAATATTGGCTCAGAACATCCAATCTCTGGGAGAGGTGGAGGGAGGTCGTACCCCAGAAGATGTACTGGAGATCCCCCAATTATGCCACCACGCAAGAGCTACGCAGCAATTGCCCAGGAAGTTTTTAAACTTCCAAGGGGAAATTACCCTACACTGGGAACCAACCAAAATTCAGATTTAAATCAGAGGGCGTGATCGACCGGGGCCTCCCCCGGGATTCCCAACAGCCATTACGCCTCAAGAGATCTAAACTGAGCCACAATGGGTGGGACCCAGTCTCGCATGGCAAAGTGAGTTGAAGAACCCACTGAGCCGTGTTGCCGCCAGATCGAACAGTCACCCGGTACCTACCGGCCTCGATGAGGAGACCCCAGCCGGACGCTGTTTAGTAGGAGCATTGACATACAGAAGAGCAAAAACATAGGGGGATCTGGATGTTCAGGTCCATAGTTCCATGAAAGTGGCAATGCAGGTGGATAAGGTGGTCCAGAGAGCATACTGCATGATTCCTTCATCGGCCCAGGGCATTGAGTACAAGGGTTGGCAGGTCATGTTACAGTTGTGTGAAACTTTAGTTCGACCACATTTGGAATATTGCCTGCAGTTCTGGTCGCCACACTACCAGAAGGATGTGGATGCTTTGGAGAGAGTGCAAAGATGGTTTACCAGGATGTTGCCTGGTCTGGAGGGTGTTAGCTATGAGGAGAGGTTGAGTAAACTCGAATTGTTTTTGCTGGAAAGACGGAGGCTGAGGTGATTCAGGCCTAAACAATTACGAGAAGTAAAGACAGGGTAAATAGTCAGAAACTTTTTCCCAGGGTGGAAGACTCTTTTACAAGGGGGCACAGGTTCAAGCTGAGGGGGAAAGTTTAGGGGAGATGTGTGGGGAAAGTTTTTCATGGAGAGGGTGGTGGGTGCCTGGAACGTGTTGCCAGTGGAGATGGTGGAGGCAGACACGATAGCAACGATGAAGATGTATTCGGATAGACACATGAATGGGCGGGAAATGGAGGGATACAGATCGTTTGGGCAACAAATAGTACGTCTAAATAAGGAATCTGGATTGGCGCAGGTTTGGTGGGCCAAAGGCCCTGTTCCTGCGCTGTAATGTTCTTTGTTGTTCTCAGTACTGGTGCTGCACAAATGAGGACCAGGCGGAACGGCACTCGGGGGGGCTGGAGGTTCTCCTGGGGGTACGGGAGTCGCGTGGAGAGGGGGGGTCAAGAGAGCTCGTTGGAGCACTTCAGTGTAGGAAATGATGCTAAGTGCGGCTTCAGGGGTTCGGGGGAGGCGGTTTCCCGTCAAACCACCAGAAAAAAAAGAATGCGGTTAGATAGCTGGATCGTTCCCGGTGCTATCCCATTAATCCCACCCAGAAAGGACTCTTTTTTTATTTAGTTAGATCACACCCTGAGACTTTGGATATTTTTGACTCTCTTTGTATTTACCACTCTATGCACGTTGTATCCCAATGCTTCACCGCCTCAGTGGGGCACCTTGTTTGAAAATACCTTCTGCATTTCAATCTTCTAAAACAGGTGAAAACAGTTGGCAGTTTACAGAAACTCTGACCGCGGGTGAACGTGCTGATATATTTCCACAACCTGAGGGAGTTTCAATGCTAGACATTACCTAGTTACTGGCCAGGACTACTCTTTCAGTTACAAATGCTTAGTGATTTCAGAGACAAGTTAACCACTTGTTTTCTTTTGTCTTGGAGGCATCAACTTCAATGTCAAAACAATTAACATTTTTATCATCCCTCATCTAAGTGTTTTCCTTAAAAAAATATTTTATGAATACATTTTGCAATGTGAAACTATTATTTTAAATGCAATGATTTTTTCCAGTTCTTCTGTGGAAAAATAGCTAAACGTTCCATAAATGTAAGAGCCATATTCATTAACACTTGGTGATAGTAAGTTACATGGAATCCACCCGAGCTTCCTCCCATTGTTCTTCACCTAACTCTTTCCACCATAACCCTTTCTTCTCTTCTCTTTCGTTTTCTTACCTGAGCAATCCTTAAAATGTACCCGAATTGGTAACGTGACGAGGCTATTGAATCTCGCGAGAGGCCTCTCGTGGGATTCGCCAAGTTCGAAACACCTCACGAGATTTAACGAGAACTCGCAAGATCGCTGGGCGAGATGCAGAGTAACATATTTGGCTCAATATGTCTGCGCCAGATTCTTCCAGGGCCGGAAACTAATGACCTCACCTGGGAGACCTCACCATAGCACCATTTAGTACTTGTTTCCACAAATGTGACCTGACGTAATGGCATCTGGGGAGGGGCAGGGCGTCTCCCAGGCCATTACAGAACCCCGAGTGGTCGGACTCTAGGCAGGGTGGTACCCTGGCATTCTCACTTGCACCCGGGCTATTTGGCAATGTTAGTCTGGCACCTTGGCACTGTCACCCAGGCACCCTGGCAGTGAGGGTTCCAGGGTGGCAGTGCCAAGGTCCCCAGGTTATCCCTGCCAGGGATCGGTCCCAAGGGGTCTTGCTCTTAAGAGGTGGGGTGAGGGGGGTGCTCGAGGACCCCTCAAGAGGTTAGTTAGGTGCAGTGGGGGGTCCAGAGGCCACAGTGGGATGGCTGAGGCAGGTCAAAAGATGAGGGCCACCTTTAAAAATGGTGCCTTGTGATGAGACCATCAATTCACACGAGACAGAGAGTTGAAGGGAACAGTGGCTTTAATCATCTAGAACAGTGCCTGCCTGCGACTGCTCTGCACTGAGAGCCGCCGACAGGACAGCTGCTCTATATACCTCCCCATCAAGGGGCAGAGCCCACAAGGGCACCAACATGACACAAGGCGGTGTAATACAATACAATGGTCCATAGGTGGAGCCCACAAGGGCAACAACATAGTACAATGCAATACAGTGGTGAATGGTTGCCATAATACGTTCACAACATTCACCCCTTGTTAAAAAATTGAAGTCCAGCGGGGGTGAAGGGCTCACAGGTTGAGTTTGTCCGGCACCCTGATCGTGCACTGCGATCGCCTGAGCTCTGGTTTCGCAGCGGGCACGGGTGTCAAACTCGTAGGTGCGGGCATAGGTGTTGAACTCATCGATGCATGGGTGTGGACTCCGGGAGTATGTCTTCTGGAGCTTCATCCCTATAGGCCGGCGATGGGGGGAGGGGGTATAGGTGGGGGTGTGGAGGCCATGTAGGGGCAGGGGCACTGTTCGGTGTCGGTTGGGGGGGTAGGAGATGGTTGCAGGGGATCCTGCGGGTGACAAGTCCCAGAGGGAGACCGTATCTTGTCAGCCATGGGGTGCGCCACGTATGCATACTGGGGGTTGGCGTGAAGGAGTTGGGTCCTCTCACCCAGGGGGTCGGACTTATGGCTCCTCACGTGTTTCCGGAGGAGTACGGGCCCCGGTGTCTTCAGCCAGGCTGGAAGTGAGACGCCGGAGGTGGATTTTGTAGGGAAAACAAATAAGCGGTCATGAGGGGTCTCGCTTCGTGGCTGTGCAAAGAAGTGACCTAATGGAGTGGAGCGCGTTGGGGAGGACCTCCTGCCAGCGGGAAACTGGGAGATTCCTAGACCGCAGGGCCAGGAGGACGGCCTTCCAGACCATCGCGTTCTCCCTCTCCCCGTTTCCCCGGGGGTTATAACTGGTAGTCCTGCTCGAGGCGATGCCCTTACCGAGCAGGTACTGACGCAGTTCGTCGCTCATAAACGAGGAGCCCCGGTCACTGTGGACGTAAGTGGGGAAACCGAACAGGGTGAAGATGCTGTGTAGGACCTTAATGACGGTGGCCGCGGTCACGTCGGGGCAAGGGATTGCAAAGGGGAAGCAGGAGTACTCGTCAACGACGTTGAGGAAATACGCATTGCGGTTGGTAGAGGGGAGGGGCCCTTTGAAGTCGATACTGAGGCGCTCGAAGGGCCGGGATGCCTTCACCAGGTGGGCCTTATCCGGTCAATAGAAGTGCGGCTTGCACTCCGCGCAGACTTGGCAGTCCCTGGTCATGGCCCTGACCTCCTCGGTGGAGTAGGGCAGGTTGCCAGCCTTGATGTAGTGGATAAGCCGGGTGACCCCGGGTGGCAGAGGTAATTGTGGATGGCCCGGAGTCGGTCATCTTGCACGCTGGTGCATGTGCCGCGGGACAGGGCATCTGGGGGCTCATTGAGCTTCCCAGGATGATACACTATATCGTAATTATAGGTGGAGAGTTTGATTCTCCACCTCAAGATCTTATCGTTCTTGATCTTGCCCCGCTGTGTATTGTCGAACATGAAGGCAACCGATCGTTGGTCGGTGACGAGGGTAAACCTCCTACCAGCGAGGTAGTGCCTCCAGTGCCGTACGGCTTCCACGGTGGCTTCAGCTTCTTTTTCGACTGAGGAGTGTCGAATCTCGGAGGCGTTGAGAGTACAGGAGAAAAATGCTACGGGCATGCCTGCCTGGTTAAGGGTGGCGGCGAGGGCGACCTCTGACACGTCGCTCTCCACCTGGAATGGGACGGACTCGTCCACCGCGCGCATCGCGGTTTTGGCAATATCTGCCTTGATGTGGCTGAAGGCCTGGCGGGCCTCAGCCACCAGTGGGAAGATGGTGCCTTTGATCAGTGGGCGGGCTATGTCGGCATAGTTGGGGACCCACTGGGCATAATAGGAAAAGAACCCGAGGCATCTTTTCAGGGCCTTGGTGCAGTGGGGGAGGGGGAGTTGCAGGAGGGGGCGCATACGGTCGGAATCGGGCCCTCGGACTCCGTTTTCCATGACATAACCGAGGATGGCTAGTTTGGTTGTGCTGAAAACGCATTTCTCCTTTTTATAAGTGAGGTTGAGGGCTTGGGCGGTTTGGAGAAACTTCTGAAGGTTGGCGTCGTGGTCCGGCTGATCGTGGCCGCAGGTGGTGACATTGTCCAAGTACGGAAATGTGGCCCACAGCCCGTACTGGTCTACCATTCGGTCCATCGTTCTTTGGAAGACCGAGACCCCGTTGGTGCTGCCAAAGAGGAGTCGGAGGAAGTGGAAGAGGCGGCCGTCTGCCTCAAAGGCCGTGTAGTGGCTGTCCTCCAGGCGGATTGGGAGCTAGTGATATGTGGACTTCAGATCTACGGTGGAGAACACCCGGTAGTGTGCAGTCTGATTCACCATGTCCGCTATCTGGGGGAGGGAGTACGCATCGAGGTGCGTATACCGGTTTATGGTTTGGCTGTAATCTACAACCATCCGGTTCTTTTCCCCGGTCCTGACGACCACCACTTGGGCTCTCCAGGGGCTGTTACTGGCCTCGATGATCCCTTCCTGCAAGAGCCGCTGGACCTCGGACTTGATAAAAGTCCTGTCCTGGATACTGTACCGCCTGCTCCTGGTGGCGACGGGTTTACAGTCAGCGGTTAAATTCGCGAATAGCGGGGGAGGGTCGACCTTCAGGGACGTGAGGCTACAAACGGTGAGGGGGGGTAGGGGCCCGACGAACTTTAGGGTCAGGCTCCTGAGGTTGCACTGGAAGTCCAGTCCCAACAGAAGAGGAGCGCAGAGATCGGGGAGTACATATAGTTTAAAGTTTGCGTATTCGACGCCCTGTATCGCGAGGCTCGCGACAGTGTACCCCCGGATCTGCACTGAGTGCGATCCGGAAGCGAGGGAGATTGTTTGAAATGCGGGGGAGATTTGGAGAGAACAGCGCCTTACCGTGTCTGTGTGTACGAAGCTCTCCGTGCTCCCGGAGTCAAACAGGCAGGGCGTTTCGTGCCCATTGACCTGGACGGTCATCATGGAGTTCCTGAGAAGCTTTGGGCGTGACTGGTCGAGGGTGACCGCGCCGAGTTGCAGGAAGCCGGCGTGGTCAGAGGTGGTGGGGTGGTCCCAAGATGGCTAACCCCGCCGGTCGCACGTGTCGGGCGGCGTTGAAGATGGCCAAGATGGCGGCCCCCATGAGTCGCAATGGCGGCCCGTGGGAGATGGTGGCCAAGGTGGCGGCCAAGATGGCGGCCCCCGTGAGTCGCACGTGTTGTGTAGAGTCGAAGATGGCTGCCCCCACCGACAACACGAGGCGAGTGACGTGTCCAAAGGGGGCGGAGCTGGCAGGCACGCAGCCACGCTGCGGGGTCTGCGGGCCTGTGAGTCTGAGAGTCGGGCCTGTGATTTGGAGGACTTGGACCTGGCCAGGCAAGCTTTGGCAAAGTGTCCTTTCTTGCCGCAGTCGCTACAGCTCGTGTTCCAAGCCGGGCAACGCTGCCTGGGGTGCTGGTTCTGGCCGCAAAAGTAGCAGGGCAGCCCCCGGGTTGGGCGGGTAGCCGCGCGGCACAGGCCTGGGGTACCCTCTGGTCGGGTGTCCACGAGGGGGTCACGTGGTCGGAGGGGAAAGCGTTGAGGCTCTGAAATGCTACTTCTAAGGAGATGGCTAGTTTTACCGTCTCTTCTAGGTCAAGGGCGCCCTTTTCGAGCAGGCGCTGTCTGACGTAGTTGGACCGGACTCCAGCCACGTAGGCGTCCCGGATGGCGAGTTCCATGTGTTGCGAGGCCGTGACGGCCTTGTAGTTGCAGCTTCGTGCGAGGACGTTCAGGTCGCGTAGGTATTCCTCCATCGATTCCCTGGGGCGTTGGCGGCAAGTGGTGAGAAGATGCCGCGCGAACACTTCGTTCACCGGCCTCACGTATTGTCGCTTCAGGATCGCGAGCGCGTCTGCGTATGTGGTCGCTTCCTCGATTTGCGCGGAGATTCGATGGCTCACCCGGGCGTGGAGGAGGCTGAGCTTCTGTTCGTCGGTGACGGAGGGCGAGGAGGAGGCGGCGAGGTAGGCCTCGAAACATCGGAGCCAGTGCGAAAGAATCCCTTTGGCTTCCGCGGCCTGTGGGTCGAGTTCCAGTCGGTCAGGTTTGAGGGCTGCTTCCATCGTGATGTTGTAGTTGATTAATTTGATGCAACCATCAATTCACATGAGACAGAGAGTTGAAGGGAACAGTGGCTTTAATCAACTAGAACAGAGCCTGCCTGCGACTGCTCTGCACTGAGAGCCGCCTACAGGGCAGCTGCTCTATATACCTCCCCTCAAGGGGGCGGAGCCAGGGGCAGAGCCCACAAGGGCACCAACATGATACAAGCGGTGTAATACAATACAATGGTCCATAGGTGGAGCCCACAAGGGCAACAACATAGTACAATGCAATACAGTGGTGAATGGTTGCCATAATGCGTTCACCACACCTTGATCCATGAATACTCTGAGCTGAGCTCTTCTGTGCAGGAAATGAGATAAGTGCAGCCTCAACGGGGCTTTCCTCTGCAAGGCCAAATAAAAGGCAAATTCCCGTTAAATAGCGATGTCATTCTCAGCACTGCAGTGCCGAAAAACACCCCGTTAAACATGTCCAAATCGGGACTCTGTTTTTGTCTCATTAAATCGCGCCCATTATTACCTGGGTACAGATATTTCTTCTAAGTTCCCTACTTAATTTCTTGATGACTCTCTTATATTAATATCCTCTCATTCTTCCACAAGTGGAAACATTTCAGGTGCAATCAACCGGCCACGCTGCGCCCAAAAAACAGTGTATCGCGGCGCAACATGGCCGGTAAATGATGGGAGACCCCGCTCCCAGGATCTTTCCAGCTTTCCACGCCGCGCAAGATCTAACGCGATCCCGCAGTACATCGCACTGTGAAGTCCGGCCATTATGGGTGGGATCACTTTCTGGCAAATCTGCATGTTAGAACGAGAAAGCTAGTCTCACTCTAATAGACAGCTAGTTTCACTCTAATATGCAGTTCCCTGAGATAAACAAGGCATTGGGATCTATCCCCTTCGTCATGGAGACCTTGGACCAGCATCGTTCAGTATTGGTCCCCACAAACAGGGACCAGACGGAACGGCACTCGTGGGGGTCTCCCACGGGATTGGAGGCTCCCAGGTGCATGCCCTCTTGGCAGGGTGGTACACTGGTGCTGATGGTGCCACCTTGGGTGCAAGTCTGGCATTGCCAAGGTGCCCAGGTGGCACTGCCAGGGTGCCAAGCTGGCATTTCTGCTCAGCAATGATTGGGCCGGGGGTTCCCTGCGCAGGTGTGGGTGTGGGTGGGGGCCTGGGGACCCCCTTACATTGAGTTGGGGATCAAGAGATCAGGACACCATTTCTAAATGGCGTCCCAATCTCTCCCTACATTGAGGAGTTTCGGCAAGTGGGGCTCCTCACTGCTGGAAAAGGGACTAAGTGCGGCCTCAGCCGCGCATTCCCCGCTGAGACCCCTTATCTAACCGGAGCCACGTTAGATAGCATTGTGTTGCTTGACGCTGCGAGCAGCAGGAAACATATGGCTAAACACTCTCTCTGTGGGACATAGTTCCGTTCACACCCTTCATCTGGGCCAATGCTATCCGAACCTGTCACAATTTTAAAGATCTCTATTAGATCACACCTCAGCCTTAACTTTTTAAGAGAAAAGTAATACAGGCTCTGCGCCCTTTCCTGATCTTACATTGCTGGTAACATCCTTGTAAGTCCTCTTTGGACCCTCTCCTGGGCCTCTATATCCTTTTTATAATATGGTAACCAGAAATATACATAGCACTCCAAGTTTTATCTAACCAAGGTTCAAGCAAAGCTAGGCATAACTTCTCAACTTATAATTTAGAAGTAAACCCAAGAGCAGGGTTTTGCACATTTTGCCACACCTTGGGCGGGATTCTCTCATTCCACGGCAGAGTGTCCACGCCGTCGTAAACACCGTCGCGTTTTACGATGGCGTGAACAGGTCGCTCCCAGGACTAATTCTGGCCCCTACAGGGGGCCAGCACGGCACTGGAGCGGTTCGCGCTGCTTCAGCTGCTGATCCCGGCGTGAACTGGGCGCCGTGGGATCCGCGCATGTGCAGTGGCGCCAGCGCCTACACGCACATGCGCAGTGGCTTCCTTCAACGCGCCGGCCCTGACGCAACCGGCGCAGGACTACAGGGGCCGGTGCGTAGGAAATGAGTCCCCCAGCCAGAGAGGCCAGCCCGCCAATCGGTGGGCCCCGATCGCGGACCAGGCCACATCGGAGGACCCCCCTGGGGTCGGAGCCCCCCTCCCCCTCGCCCCCTATCCCATTCCCCCCCCCCCCCCCACAGGCCACCACCCGACCCTTCCATGCTGAGTTCCCGCCGGCTGAGAGCAGATGTGGACGGCGCCGGCGGGACTCAACGTTTCCACGACGGCCGCTCGGCCCATCCCGGCCCGAGAATTGGCGGGCCAGCCAGCCGCGTAGAGCGGACCGCGACCTGCGCTGCATCACCCACGCCGGCGCCAATGGCGCCGATCTGCAGAGAATCGCCTGCCGGCGTCAGGACGGCATGGCCCGGTCACGGGGATCCTCCGGCCTGGCCCAGGGCCGAGAGAATCTCGTCCCTTGTCTTGCACTTTCCACTTTCCTCCTTAGCAGTGTGTCAAAGTTTCTCATTTTTAATAACCAACATGACCAGGGAAAAGAAGACATGGAGTATTTTCTCTTTGCCTTCGTTGTGTTTAAACGAATCACAAATTTTCTTCCGGAAGGATCCCCCACCTGTAAGTAGCTGTCGTCTCTGGAGGGTTCTGTTTCTCTACCACCATCACAGCTGGAGTACTGTGTGCTGTTCTGGTAGTCACACTATAGGAAGAATGTGATTGCACTGGAGAGGGTGCAGAGGAGGTTCACCAGGATGTTGCCTGGGATGGAGCGTTTCAGCTATGAAGAGAGGCTAGCTAGGCTGGGGTTGTTTTCCTTACAGCAGAGAAGGCTGAGCGGGGACCTGATCGATGAGCCAAAGTTAAGAGGAACATAGAGAGCGTCGGGACTCAATAAAGTGCAGGGACAATGATCTCCCGAGGTCTCAAGCCACCCTGCTACCCTTCATTTATAAGACTCTCAAAATGAACGTTCACGCATTGTTCGTTTTTCAAAGGAGCCTTGTTAAACTGCATCCCCTTTTTCATGACGTGTTGATCCCACTGCTCCTCCACCTCATTATTTTTCAAACAATGTGTGACCTCTTTATTTTCTGCATCAAATTATAATACCTCGCACTTATCTACATTGAAATTAATTCACTAATTATACGTCCCATTCTGCAAGTTTATTAATGCATTCTTGATAAATAAATGTGGAATTACAATGACTCAGAATTCTGCTATCACATGAGGAGAGCAGTTAAAATCATCACATTGCAACAAACATTTGAAGATTACTGAACACCATTAAAATGCGATTATTTTACTTTGAAATAATCTCCTTTCTTAAGCTAAAAATGCTTGCTTATCAGAACTTGCTTATCAGAGCCCATTTTATGTTGATCTATCAGAATCAGCCTCCAATTATAAAAAGGTTCAGTTGTCAAAGTAAGAGAGAAATAGGAAATTATCATAGTGTTTACAAGTCACAATATACAAGAGATCCTCTACATGTACCTCTGATGCTGAGTGTTCACAATCAGCCAAGCTCTGGTAGACAAAAAACTTTATACAGGTGGGGTCATTTCAGCTACTTCAGTATTGAAAAGAGTGAGGTCCACGTAGAGTGGAGATCAATTCATGATTTCACTCAACATCAATGTGACACTTCAGGAGCATGTCTGTGGTTACAGCCAGCAAGCAATCAATACAACTGAAAATGCTTTCAGTCGGTAGTCTTGGTGTTATTTCTCCCAAACTATTGCCAATGGCATTTCTGACTGGATAAACCTTAATTTTAACCTAACCTGCCCAAATTCAATGGAGTGTAAAAACAGTTTGTAAATTGGTCATCTGGTCAGGGATATAAATTCTGTCTGAAGCTGCTATTTATTTCCAATGTAAATAGTTTATATAACAACCAGACGCCGGTGTTTTCTTCAATAAAAACAGAAAATGCTGGATAAACTCAGCAGGTCTGGAGCTTCTGACCTGCAAAGTTTATCCAGCATTTTCTGTCTGAGAGTTCCAGCATCTGCTTTAATGTGTCAGATTGGATATCATCAGATTGTTGAAAACCATGGCAGTGATATTCCGCTTTCCAGTGGCCTAGATACTGGATAAGTGCAGCAGGTCCAAAGTGTACTGCGCCAGTCCTGAGTTGATTATGCCTTATTTTGATGGCTCAAATTATTGGAATGGTCTGATCGTAGATCTGGTTCATGGCAGAGTCTATAAAAAAAGAATTAGGAATACAGAGACCTCCAGGTCTGGGCTTAGGGTTAGTCTTAGGGCTTTCCAGCTCTTGCTAAGAATGGCCCGCGGGAAGATTGGAAGAAAAAGGAGGGTTTTACTTTGAGGCATCCTCTGCTTTGTTGCACAGCGTCCTCAGACCTGAAAACAATCCAGGTGCAAGGCCCAAAGTGAACTTCTTTAGGCACTTCAGGAAAATGGTGAGGGAATGACTTGGAGTACAGGGAATGCTTTGTGTAAATTGTGCAAGTGCTCCACACTCTCTTTCTTGGTGGTAGCACTGGAAATTGCCTGGGTGAGAAAATGCAAAGGAATTCTGAACCCCTTAAATGATGAGGTCTGTTCCAGAAACACATATATAGACAAATTCAAAGATGTTTGGCATCTTTGAATTTGTCTATATATGTGTTTCTGGAACAGACCTCTGCATTCACCTGAGGAAGGAGCAGCGCTCCGAAAGCTAGTGACATCGAAACAAACCTGTTGGACTTTAACCTGGTGTTCTAAGACTTCGTACTGTGCTCACCCCAGTCCAACGCCGGCATCTCCACATCATCCCTTAAATGATGGCAGTCATTAGGAGAGACTTTGAAGGTTGGTTATGCATGGTTACCACACTTCTTAATAACTGCCTGAGTGAAGTACTGCTGCCAATTACAGCTCGTAGACTGGCCACCCCAATGAAACATTGTGTCTGTGCCTACCTCCGCCCTCATTTGCCGCAATAAATTTCTTCTGGTGAGGTCAATACTTATCTCCATGTGCTATGTAGTGATGCTCCTCATCGGAATGAAGGTGAATTTCATAAAGGAAGGGAGGCCTCAAAATCAGCTGACAATTGTAATGATGGATATCCTGCCACGCGCTTGTCCACAGTACGTACCATCGGTCAGAGTTTGAATCTCAGCCTTCATCCTACATGGCAATTCACCAAACATGTCCTGGTACTGGGCAAATGAGGGAAGAATTCAGCCGCTATTGCAATATTGCTCGTTAGCCACAAGCCATCAATAGCATTATTGGAGGTGGATCAGGTTAGGCGCTCATCATAGAAACATGAATAGGCTAGTCAGTCATTTGACACTCATCTCTCTCTCAGTCAATCAGGTCATGACTTCAAATCCTTTTCTGATCCGACAAGTTTCAAAATAAGTTCTTAACACCTCACCTTTTCACAAGGCGATTCCAAATTAACACCATTCTCAGATTCTGCTCACTATTTTTTTTTTAAGTAACTTCTCAGTCACATTCTTTCTTTTAATATAAATTTAGAATACCCAATTCATTTTTTCCAATTAAGGGGCAATTTAAAGTGGTCAATCCACCTAGCGTGTACATCTTTGGGTTGTGGGGGCGAAACCCACGCAAACACAGGGAGAATGTGCAAACTCCACCCGGACAGTGACCCAGAGCCAGGATTAAACCTGGGACCTCAGCGCCGTGAGTGCTACTCACTGCGCCACGGTGCTACCCCTCAGTCACATTCTTAAAGCACCAGTCCGAGCATTTGTTGCGAGAACCATGTAAAATTACTGATAATACCACATATATTGAAATATATTTCCTGTACAGTGCATCAACAGAATCTTTGTCAATAAAGGCTGCGCAAAGCAGTGGAGTGCTCTATTCACAATGTATAAATCTTGCAATTTTTATGATTTAACATAATACAGTGAGAGATGAAGCCAGTGTACAAAGCGTGCAGAGTCAGGCAAACATGCCACTGAATTATATATAAGTTACCCAGGAATTTAAAAAAAAAATAATTAAAAATGTTCCCTGCTGGCTTGTCATAACACTCATAAGAAAATCTTGTTTGCTACTTAAAACTACCACACAAATCTCCTTTGATAACAGGGCTGGTATTTTTAAAAGCTGCCTGCAAAACGCTTTGGGTGATATGATTAAAGCCTTCACTTCTGCACATGTGTTGCAAATCAAGGAAATTACACCTGTCACAGTAGCTTAACATTATTAACACTATTTTTTTTGATCTAGGTGGGTTATTCAAAGACACGACAAATAAAGTTAATTAACACTGTGCCCTGTAACTCAAGTAACAAAATTTTTAAGTTAAAATTTAAGACTACAGAATTAAAGAGGGAAGGATTTAACTACAAATTATGACCAGATTTGCACTAGACTGGAAGCACAGACCGGCACATCTATACGTTATGCTAAACTTCAAAAGAATTTGGTGGAGGTCTGTTAACCAAGCCTAACAGCTGAAATACTTCAACTGCAGGCCATACATTACCGAAGTGTTGCATCACACAGTCCAGAACGGAGCCAGTACTACTGCAAACTCACAGAAAGCAGGACATGAAACTTGTGTTCTTCAATGTGAGGGCTGCCGGTACAGTGGAACGGAACTCTGCTCTTGCACGAGGCTTCAGCATCAAGCACTACTTAGTCAGATACATCACAAGTTGGAAACACTGCAACTCCTCATATTCAAACGCCACTGTATCCCACAACCACTACCTTAAAAGAAAGACCTTTTCTGTTTCAGTCATTTGACCGGGTGAGTGAGTCATAATTCCCAGTATCCATCGTGATTTCTTTCCTGGGTGAGGTCTGCCAGATAGTGTTGAATTTTAGGCAGCTTTGTGCTATAGACTTGTTGCCATAAAGTACATCCCATTAATCATTCTGATTCTGCTTCGAACATTTACAGCAGAGGCTGCCTACGAGTCTGAGATGGGTTTAAAGTCCAGTGAAAGAGCAGTGTTCAGACTCGTTGCGCCACCCAATTGCTTTACATCAGGGCAGCTAACTGATGTTGGTATTGAATAATATGCCCAAATGAAAGCAGAATTATTTAGAAAATGTTGAAGAACATGGGACAACAGGATTACGCACTTTAATTCAGATTTTCCGCTGTCATTTTAATTCTTCACTCCACTCCCACTTTGCTGATCTCTCTATCCTTGGTCTTCTACTGTTCCTATGATGTTCAGCTCAGTGAACAGCACCTCATCTTCCAATTACTGGCAGGTACTTTCCAGCCTTCCGGAGTCAACAATCTCAGATTGTAACCTCTGCTTCCATTCTTTTTGTTCCTGGGTAGCAACTACTGGTGATGATATTGTTTTATCCATTTACACTTCCTCCAGACGCATCTTCTGTTTCTTGTCTCAGCACCACTGCTCTTTTGCCTTGGATCAACATCCTTTTTGTCATTCAGTCTCTGCCTTCACAAACCTGCCCTTCTCATCCTCCTTTTCCCTGCCTCTGTAAATATATTACATCTCTAACATTTCCTTGTTCTAATAAAGGATTGTTGACTTGAATTATTCTGTTTCTCACTCCACAGAGACTGCCAGACCGGCTAAGGTTTTCCAGCATTTCCTATTTTATTTGCATAAAAACACGAGCTTATGTCAAATATCCACTGAAAAGATCCCAAATAAAGTACTGGTTCTGGTACACAACATGCAGTAAAATAGAATGACCTTGATACATACAACTGTCACTTGGCGTCATGTAGTTATGTAATACAATCAAAGTTACTCATGATCTCCTACCTGCTACTTGAAGCACCAGGTCTCTTCCGGCAAGCAACCGTTGCGATGGAGTGTTTCCCACCATTTCCCATCTCCTGTTTAACCTCCCACAAGCTTGGAATGCTGGGCTTTACATCGACAATGTTCACGCCTTTTTTTGCTTTTGCCCTGTTGCCAAAACATATGAACAAAACCACAAATTAGTAAGCATTATGTAATGAGAATCTGAAACAATAGAATGTGCTGAAATATTCATAGAATTTACAGTGCAGAAGTAGGCCATTCGGCCCATCGAGTCTGCACCGGCTCTTGGAAAGAGCACCCTACCCAAGCCCACACCACACTATCCCGGTTAGCGCAATTGCTTCACAGCTCCAGGGTCCCAGGTTCGATTCCCGGCTGGGTCACTGTGTGTGCGGACTCTGCACGTTCTCCCCGTGTGTGCATAGGTTTCCTCCGGGTGTTCCGGTTTCCTCCCACAATCCAAAGATGTGCAGGTTAGGTGGATTGGCCATGCTAAATTGCCCTTAATGTCCAAAAATTGCCCTTAGTGTTGGTTGAGTGGGGGGTGTATATTTTTCCAATATAATTTGGTGTACTGTGAAACAGGCGTGTGTCACAGAATGGTTATTGCATATAAGGAGGCCATTTGGCCCATCAGGTCTGTGCTAGCTCCGCAAATGAGCATCCTGACTTAGTGCCATTCCCCTGTCCTTTCCCCATCCATTGTGTGAGTACGGTGTGAATAACTTAATTAAACTGAAGACACAAAACTGCAGAGTTCAGACCATCAGAGGGGGAGGGGTGACATGTGGGTTAGGTGTGAAGGCAAGCAGTTTGAAGTAGATATCAGCAATGCCAAGGTGGAGTGCCAGTGAGCAGCATAAATTGAAATTTACATTCGGAAGATAAGACTTGAAGTTAACAATTGTATTTTTAAAAAACTTGTACAATTGACATTGATTGTAAAAGGATGGAACAAAGTGATAAATTTACTTATACCTAAAAAGTAGTGGCGATAACCCAACATGAAAGACCTGTACATTCTGAGAAGGGGAACTTTGAAGGCAATGTAGAACAATAGAGTGAAAGATAAAAGAGGGAAAAAAACATAATTAAAGAGAGGTGGAAGGCTGTATCATTAGGTGTATTTATGAGATCCAAAAACAGTGTGTGCTGGAAGCAGATTTGTGAGAAACCAGCTGCCGCCACCTTCAGAGAATGTGTATTTGTCTAAAATGTTTGTGAGATAATCTGTGACTTCTCAGTATCAGATAAGAGAAAGAAGAAAGATTTTCCCCATAGCAACAGCACATTTGTGGGTAATATTACTCGAATTTTATAGATTAAAATCTATGTGGACTGTTGCCTGTAATAAATGTTTAGCTCCGAGTTAATTAAACAGAATTATTTGGGGGAAATGTTTGGAGAAGTACTGTTAACTGTGTAAATGTAATCTTGTGTCTTTAAGTTTTATTTTTTCCCTTTTCTTTAAAATAAAAGTTTGAATTTAATTTTTAAAATTTTCACAAGTGGTTTGAAATTCTTCCTCCTACTGCAGGTACCTTCTCATCAAAAACAAATTGCAAAAGCGTTGTGAAAGCTTGTTCAATTTTCTCTTTTGGATTCAGGCAGCCTGGCACATACCATCTGCCATATTATAACAACAAGCATCCACAGAATATCTCCGTACATTTTCTGGAGGCTCTTTTCCAAGAGTAAAACAGGAAAAGGTGAAATGGGTAACGCCCTGCACCGATGATTGAAGAATGTAAGTCAGGGTTCCAATCGCTCTAGTATGATCAGCAAATTGTAGGTGAAATCTGCCTAACTAGCGCCGGAGATTGGGAAATTTTAAACCTACGTCAAGTGTAAATGAAGTCCCGACGATCTTTAATGTCTAAAAATGATTTAGCCACCTTGACAGAGACATAAGTCCATCCTCCACCAATCTGTTCAAGAGGGGGAACCTGTTTCAGCATTTCAGTCATATGTTCTATCCCTGTCAACAGCACGCTACCATGTCTGGTTATTCAAAATGGAGACATTTCGAGTGGACATCTTTTTCCTTACCAACCAGTCATCCAGAATTTAAATAATAGTGGGTCGGTATCCTGGTCTGAAACATACTCTGTAGCGACTTTCATTCAGCTCTCTGGGTATTTTTCCTCTGCAGATCATAGACAATCTGCTCTGAAGGATGATCACTACAGTGATATTTCCATTTCCTACATGAGCCACACAAGTGTGATGGTTCCAAATTAGAGGTAGCATTGTGCTCTGCGTGGAACCGGCTTTTGAATTTTTTCAAGTTGTTCATTTTGGCTCCTGTCCAACTATAAACATTGTCAGCTGAAATTTCCACAGACATCTTCCACCATAACCTTGGCAGACATCCAGAGAAATAGGGTCAGCAGCCTTGTATGCCATTTCTTCAAGCTTTGTGTTGATATAACAGAAACCTTGACTGCAACCCCCCTACTATCACTCTAAATTTAGTTAACAAACAAAATGTAACATATCAATGCAATTTATTGAACAAAATGAATACATCTTGAGTACTGGAGAGGTGTAACTATTAAGTTTGCCGATGAAGGAATACAGTACGAAGTCTTACAACACCAGGTTAAAGTCCAACAGGTTTGTTTCGATGTCACTAGCTTTCGGAGCGCTGCTCCTTCCTCAGGTGAATGAAGAGGTCTGTTCCAGAAACACATATATAGACAAATTCAAAGATGCCAAACAATGCTAGGAATGCGAGCATTAGCAGGTGATTAAATCTTTACAGATCCAGAGATGGGGTAACCCCAGGTTAAAGAGGTGTGAATTATACCAAGCCAGGACAGTTGGTAGGATTTCGCAGGCCAGATGGTGGGGGATGAATGTAATGCAACATGAATCCCAGGTCCCGGTTGAGGCCGCACTCATGTGTGCAGAACTTGGCTATAAGTTTCTGCTCGGCGATTCTGCGTTGTCGCGGGTCCTGAAGGCCGCCTTGGAGAACGCTTACCTGGAGATCAGAGGCTGAATGCCCTTGACTGCTGAAGTGTTCCCCGACTGGAAGGGAACATTCCTGCCTGGTGATTGTTGCGATGAAGGAATAGATTGAGAACGGTGTGCCTTTGAACTGAGTTTGGGGATCTCAGCCCACCCGAGTGAGTGGGCTGGGAGGAACTTCATTATTTCACAGCTAGAAGTTCTTTCCATCCACACTGGGTTGGGTGCATGTAGAGAGAGGCTTTATTTTATTCAAGTAGGTGTGGAGGCAGGTGGTGAAGCAGAAGGAATGCATGCTGAGTTTCGCTGTTTATTAAAGATCCCCGAGAAGAACATTTCAGCAATTGAAATTGATGCTTAGTGTTCAACATGTTAAAAGAGGACTTTCATCTTTTAACTATCATTAACTTTACCAATAAGACTGAGATAGAACTGCATTTTCTTTTTAAGGAAAAAGTTGTCAGTGTGATGGATCAAGATGGAAAGATTCAATGGTAAAACAAAGGAGGGTGGAGAACTTTGCATCTTGCATGCGATTTACCGGCCTCATCCTGCCCTACGTAGTGACGTGACAAGACCATTGAATCGCGCGAAAGGCCTCTGGCTAGATTCGCGATGCTCGATGTGTCTCATGAGGTTCAACAAAATCTCGCCAGACGTTGCAATCCGGATCTCGCTCTGACTGATTAGCATACTTAAATGAGCTATTAGGCTTACACGGATTCACCCGGCGCCCGAGACCTAACGTTGTGCCTGGGGGACAATGGCAGAGTTCTGTCTAGACTGTTCCATATAAACGTGGATCAGCGTAATGCCACCTGAGGGGGTCACCCAGGCCATTAGAGACCCCCGGGTGGTTGGGCTCCCCCTGGCACTCCCACTGGCACCTGGGCACCTTGGCACTAGGCTGGCAGGGGCACTGCCAAGGGGCTGGTTTAGCACAGGGCTAAAGAGCTGGCTTTTAAAGAAGACCAAGGCAAGCCAGCAGCACGGTTCATTTCCCGTACCAGCCTCCCCGAACAGGCGCCGGAATGTGGCGACTAGGGGCTTTTCGCAGGAACTTCATTTGAAGCCTACTTGTGACAATAAGCGATTTTCATTTTCATGCCAGGCCGACAGTGTCAAGGTGATTGTGTGCCAGTTTGTCTGTGCCAAGGGTTGGACCTGGGATGCCTTGCCCATAAAAGAGTTCGGGTGAGGGTGGGCTCGAGGCCCCTGGAAGAGGTAAGTTGAGTGCAGTGGTGGGGGGAGGCGGGGGCGCTCTGGAGGCTGCGGTGTGATCCCTGAAGGGTGGTCGAAAGATCGGGGTGTCGTTTTAAAAATCCACCCCGATCTTTCGATCACCCTTCAGGGATCACACCACAGCCTCCAGAGCGCCCCCCCCTCCCCCCACCGCTGCACTCAACTTACCGTCGTCATCCTGCACTGGCGAGCTGAATCTGTCAGTGTAGGAAATGATGTAAGTACGGCCTCAATGGAGCGTTCCCCGCAGAGGCCAAAAATAACGGCAAAGTGCTGTTGAATAGCAGGGTGTTTCTTAACGCTGCAGGCACCTACAAACACCCCACTAAATAGGCCCAAAACAAGACTCTGTTTTTGTCCAGTTGAATAGTGCCCAACAAGTCAATCCCAGCATTGTCTGCCGGGTAACAGCTACCACAGTTCAAAAGGTGAACATCGGTGGCACAGTGGTTAGCACTGCTGCCTCACAGAACCAGGGACACAGGTTTGATTGCGACCTCAGGTGACTGTGTGGAGTTTGCACTTTCTTCCTGTGTCTACGTGAGTTTCCTCTGGGTGCTCTGGTTTCCTCCCACATTCCAAAGATGTTCAAGTTAGGTGGATTGGCCAAAGTAAATTGCCCCTTAGGGTGGGGTTGCAGGAATACGATGGGGGATTTAACCTAGGTAGGGTGGTCTTTCAAAGGGTCGGTGCAGACTCGATGGGCTGAATGGCCTCCTTCTGCACAATAGGGATTCTATGATTCTATGAATATATTTCTCATGCATTTTGAAATAGAAAGGTGAAAACCTATTCAATTATTTCAATATAGAGAATGTGTCCAACCAATTTATTTCTTACCAGCATATGCAAATATGTGCTTCCAGCCATGTGATGGTGTATTGCTGTCAGTACTTTCACTGGCATGGACATCACTCAAGGAAGGTAAGTCCTGACTTGTATATGTGAGGTCTTATACTTCTAATAGCGGACTTTCACTGTTACTTTGGTTACTGGAATACCTTGCTTTCTCACAGAGCAACAATACTTACCCCAATTCTTCTTCAATGGTCAGTCCAGAAGTTGCATCTTATCCATATTTTATTGTTCTGTGAGTGCTTCTGCCCTTGGGCCAAGATAGCACTGTTAAAATTGAGTATTTCAAAGCATTTCATTATGGAATGAATAATGTTCTGGGCCAGCGATAATATTAAACCAGATTTGCAAACTACTTGCATAATCAGAGGCAAGCAATCCTTAATTTTTGTCGTTGGGGGGTGGAGGGGGGGGCGGTTCCAGTTATCAGCCCACATTCTGCTCAACTCCTGCTCTGAGTTTCAGCTTAATACTGCAGAATTCAACAGTGACTTTACTTAAAAGTTCCTTTAACAAACTTAGGTATTTAAATCAGTGATTGAAATAGGGCAGTGACCCAAGAATAACTAAAAATATCCCTTCATATTTCCAAGCAAATGATGTACAGAAGGAGATTCAGATTGGGAAGAAGATGCCAGGGAGTATTACTGTGGGGCGGGATGGACAGATCGACTTCCCCCTTCCCCGCCCTCAGAGCAAAGGGAGCACGGAACCGATGCACTCCACACCAGCCCGCCCTGAAGCCATGACACACTATGGGTGGGCTAAATTGGGATAGGGTGAAACTCACTGGGGAGGAGGGCCCGCTTGTGGGAACTGCTGACCAATTGGATTGGATGGCAGCTGGCAGCTCCATCAGTCCCAGCAGTGCCAAGAGCATATTAGAGGACATCACTGAGACTGCAATCAGGAACAAAACCAGGCTCATGGATCCTCGAGCTAGGTAAGTCCAGAGTATTCAGTAGGGAGGGTATAGGCGGGGGGGAGCACGTGACTGGGGCTGGTGTGTTTAATGGAGCAGGCAGGTAGGAAGAAAGGGGGTGTTCTATCTTGGGGGGCTGTCCCCCGATCTGCAAAGGCCATCCCCACTTCCCTCCCAAATGTAGTATCCCATTCTTTCCCACCCTGTGAGAAAGTTTTTTAAAAAGACAGTCTGCTCATTACCACCTGATTGTCCACGCCAACCGTATTATGATATGGGCAGCATATTATCGCCGTCAGCTGGCTTGTTAATAAACCCCATCGCTCCTTGATTATTTATTTAAGTGTAATGAGCAGACTTCCCACTTTAGCACCCATTCACCCCTCTGTTATGGGGGTGAGCTCGGTGGTGGGCAGGTAGCTGGTGGGTTGGGCATCAACCTTATTTGACATGCTCCTCCCACCAAAGACATGCCTAGCAGGGGTACATTAATATGCAGCCCATCTATTCAGTAAATCACAATGGAAGGCCGATGTATTAAGAGGTTGAATAGCTATCAACTGACAGTCGGAGGGTAGAACAGCAGCGATAACAGAGCCACTCTTCACAAGCACCCCACTTTCATAAGCCACATTCATAAGCAGCATTTGTTTTTGTTTTTAATGGGATTCCAATGCAGGAGTCCCTTTACTTCAGTAAGTGTCCTCTTTTACACAATGTCAATGTTATCAAATCAACCTCAGGCAATCCCCTCGAAGGAACGCACAAATAATAATCAACAGATGGCTAGCTAATAGTGCACGTCAGTAAATTGAAATAATAATTTGAAAGTTTTAGCCTACAAAATGTCCTGCAGTTCCCAATGGTCATATTAATCTTCTAGCACACTGATGGGTCACTGTGTGATCAGTTGCTAGGTCAGCTGGGGGTGTACCTCTGGTCTCCTCGCCAGGTGACCAATGGTAAATGTTATAACCTGCCTGCTTACCATTGGCTGGGGACTAATGACAATCCCACAATCCTGTGGGAGTATGAGCTTCCCCAATGAGGGGGGCGGAGAAATCAATAGCAGATTCCCTGTATAAATAAAGCTGGCCGGTTTGGAACCAGCAGGAAGTAATAAGCAGCAAGCAAAGTTGCTGCTGTTGTGTAATATATATATGTGTTATTGTAAATAAATGTTATTTCTTTCTGTCCTTCTGTCCTTCAACTCGTGCTGGATTCTTCGTGGTCCTCACAAAACTGGCGGCAAGGGTTAAAGTGAATAGCTGTCTACACTGCTGAAGCCACCTCCCTGGATTTTTGTTGGATACAGGTTGGAAGTTGTTTTCTATTATACCATGCCTCTGGACGGACGTTTGGATGTTTTTGATGCTGCGCTGGAAAGCTGGAACCAGTACGCACAACGGATGCGTTACTATTTCCGGGCAAACAATATCACCGAAAACGAGTGCCAGGTGGTCATATTGCTCACCGCCTGCGGCCCGCATACGTTTGGGGTGATTAGGAGCCTTACGTACCCAGCTGCGCCGGACACCAAAACGTTTGATGAACTTGTGAATTTATTGGGGCAACATTTTAACCCAACCCCGTCCACGATAGTCCAACGTTACCGGTTTAATACCGCTGAGAGGACCCCAGGAGAATCCCTTGCCGACTTTCTATCCAGGCTACGCAGGATTGCGGACTACTGTGACTATGGTGAGACCTTGTCAGAAATGATACGCGACCGTTTGGTTTGCGGTATTAACAATGCGGCCACCCAGAGAAAGATGTTAGCTGAGCCAACATTGACTTTTCAACAGGCTATTCAAATAGTATTGTCCCGAGAGAGTGCAGAACGAGGAGTGCAGGAGCTACAGGGAATGGAGGTGCATGCCTTGAGGCGCAACCCCTTTCCTCCAAAAACGTCCCCCCGCACTCCTGCGGTACCTTAGGCGAGGCGACGTCTGGGTCTGGATCGACGCCAGTGGCCGTCGGACATTCCTCCCCGACGGGAGCCTTCTTCAGAATAAATGGATGAGGAGCCATGTCTGTGTCAGACTTGTAGGCGCCGACCCCGTTGCGGACGCCGGTCCTGGGGACACGCGAGGCGCCGTTGTTCCGACCGAAACTGGGACCAGCCCAGGGGCCGTACCTTCCATGTGGATGAACCTGCGCCGACTACTCCTGAGGACATGGAGACGGAGGACGACTGCCTGCAGCTGCATTGTGTGGCAGCTCCCCGTGTGGCCCCCATTAAGGTGACAGTACGGGTCAATGGTCACCCACTCGAGATGGAGTTGGACACTGGCGCAGCGGTCTCCATGATCGCCCAGAGGACATTCGACCGCATCAAGCAGGGTATACAGACCCTTACATTAACCGACACACAGGCCAGGTTGGCCACCTATACGGGGGAACCATTGGACATTACAGAAACGATGATGACCCCTGTTGTTTATGGATGCCAGGAGGGGCGTTTCCCACTTATCATGACTGAGGTGCTAGGACGATACCCAGATGTATTCCAGCCCGGATTGGGGAAAATAAAAGGGGCCGTAGCCCATATCCAAGTCGAACGAGGAGCCACGCCGCACTATTTCCGGGCGCGCCCGGTGCCTTACGCCTTGCTCGAGAAGGTAGAAGGGGAGCTCACTCATTTGGAGACTTTGGGTATTATCAGGCCCGTCCGTTTCGCTGACTGGGCAGCACCAATTGTACCTGTAATGAAGCCAGATGCCACAGTTCGCTTGTGCGGGGACTATAAACTTACAGTGAATACGGCTTCCCGACTCGACCGATATCCAATGCCTCGCATAGTGGATCTCTACGCGAAGCTTGCAGGCGGACTCTCATTCACAAAATTAGATACGAGTCATGCCTACCTACAGTTGGAGCTGGACCCTGCCTCCCAACCATATGTAACGATTAATACACACCGGGGCTGTATGAATGTACACGTTTGCCCTTTGGAGTATCCTCCGCCTGCGTTATTTTTCAACGCGTTATGGAGGGCATTTTGAGAGGTTTACGCGTGTCTCTGTCTACTTAGATGACGTTTTGATCACAGAGACATCGGAACAGGAACATTTGGAAAATCTGGAGGCTGTCCTTAGACGCTTTTCGGAGGCTGGAGTCCGTTTATGTCGCACAAAGTGCGTCTTTCAGGCGAAGGAAGTAGTCTACCTGGGTTATTGGGTGGCCCACGAAGGTTTGCACCCCGTCGCAGAGAAGGTGCGCGCGATTCAACAGGCCCCCGCCCCGACTGACACTTCGCATCTTCGTTCTTTTCTCGGCCTCGTAAACTATTACGGGAAGTTCCTCCCCAATCTGGCAACTACGCTGACCCCGTTGCACCTGCTGCTAAAGAAAAATCACACCTGGGTTTGGGGTCGGCCGCAAGAAACCGCTTTCCGGCGGGTAAAACAACAATTGTCGTTGTCTGGGTTACTAACCCACTATGATTCTGGAAAGCCTTTACTCGTCACATGTGATCATCCCCGTATGGTATTGGGGCTGTCCTGTCCCACAAGATGGAGAACTGGACCGAGCGGCCGATAGCTTTCACTTCCCGCACATTGACTGCAGCGGAAAAAAAGTACGCGCAGATCGAGAAGGAGGGCCTGGCAGTGGTCTTTGCGGTGAAACGTTTCCACCAGTACGTGTATGGCCGCCATTTCACTATCGTGACTGATCATAAGCCTCTGCTGGGACTTTTTCAGAGAGGATAAGCCAATAAGGCTTTGTTGCTCACTGCATACGAGTATTCTCTGGAGCACAAACCAGGAACGCAGAGAGCGAATGCCGACGCACTGAGCCGATTGCCTTTATCGACCGGCCCCATGTCGACCCCCACGACCGGTGAGGTGGTTGCAACCCTAAATTTTATGGACACTTTGCCTGTCACGGCATCACAGATCCGTGAGTGGACCCAGACGGAGCCAGTCCTGTCAAAGGTTCGACTCATAGTCCTGTATGATGGGCAGCATAGACAGCTCCCAGGCGAGTTGCGGGCATTTTCCTCCAAGCTGTCAGAATTCAGCGTGGAAGACGGCATCCTCTTGTGGGGACGCGTGTGATTGTCCCGGAAAAAGGACAGGAGCTGATACTAAGAGACTTGCACAATGAGCATCCAGGTGTGATCAAAATGAAAATGTTGGCCCGGAGTTATGTCTGGTTGCCAGGCCTTGACACCGACATTGAGAAGGTGGCCCAAAACTGCTCCATTTGCCAGGAGCATCAGAAGCTTCCACCGGCCGTGCCCCTACATCACTGGGAATGGCCAGGGCGGTCTTGGGCGCGCTTGCATGCAGATTTCGCCGGTCCTTTTCAAGGATCCATGTTCCTTTTATTAATCGACGCCCAGTCTAAATGGCTAGAGGCGCATAAGATGCTAGGCACAACGTCCTGCGCAACAATTGAGAAGATGCGTTTGTCTTTTAGTACGCATGGCCTCCCCGAAGTGCTGGTCACGGATAACGGCACTCCATTCACCAGTGAGGAGTTAGCGAGATTCATGAAGATGAACGGCATACGCCATATCCACACTGCCCCTTACCACCTGGCTTCAAATGGGTTGGCGGAGCACGCAGTGCAGACATTCAAACGAGGCCTAAAGAAGCAGTCTTCCGGGTCAATGGACACGAGACTGGCTCGCTTTTTGTTTTCATATAGGACCACCCCCATGCGGTGACTGGGGTAGCTCCCGCAGAACTCCTAATGGGCCAGAAAATTTGCACCCGCCTTAGTATGGTTTTCCCGGATATTGGCGCAAAGGTACGCCGCACGCAAGAACGGCAGGGTACAGGGTTATTCTCGGCATCGGTCGATTCGGCAGTTTGCGCCCAGTGACCCAGTGTTCGTTCGCAATTTTGCTGGTGGTGCCCAATGGGACCCTGGCGTAATCTTTCGCCAAACGGGCCCTATATCTTACCAGGTGCAAGCCCAGGGTCGTCTCCAGCGCAAACATGTAGACCACGTTCGGTCCACAAGACTATCCCTTCCAAAGATTCCCCGCCCCTGGAGCTCATTTCCACAGCCACAGAGACCAGAGACAATGGAAAGTAGTCCTCACAATCTTCCTCTGGTGCCTCACTCAAAGCCTGCGCAGGTCGTTACAGAACCCCGTGGAGATAGAGACGCCGAGATGACAGAGGCAGCAGACTCTGACTCCGAGTTGGAGACACAGGATGCATCAGAGGGGGAATCTTCGGGCCCACGGGCCGTGGATGTACAACCGTTACGCCATTCATCACGGAAGCGCCGGTCTCCGTCTCGTTACACGCCGCCCGATCCAGCGCCACGTGCAAATGATGTCCGGCCTGCGGCAAAAAGAGTCCGACGCCCTCCTTCGCCAGGGTCTTCGGTGGATTCCTTGGACTTTGGGGGGGGAGGGATGTTATAACCTGCCTGCTTACCATTGGCTGGGGACTAATGACAATCCCACAATCCTGTGGGAGTATGAGCTTCCCCAATGAGGGGGGGGCGGAGAAATCATTAGCAGACTCCCTGTATGAATAAAGCTGGCCAGTTTGGAACCAGCAGGAAGGAGTAAGCAGCAAGTGAAGTTGCTGCTGCTGCTGTTGTGTGTATATATATATGTTATTTATTTGTATCCTTGAAACTCGTGCTGGATTCTTCGTGGCCCTCACAAAGGTAAACATGGCTGCTGTAGATGTGTAACCAAATACAAAGGAGCAGTCCCTTCAACAGTTGAATGTGGAGTGCAAACAAAGTCATTGCACACCAGTGTGAAGCATGGGTTCCCCATGTTGCGCAATGCACAGGATATTGATCAATACTGATTGAATGGCACCACATTCTGAGTTTAATCCTGACAAATCTGAGCTAATGCATTTTGGTGGTTCTAACATTGAGGGGAAATATACAGTAAATGGCTAAACTCTTAGGAATATAGAAAATCAAAGAAATCTGGGCGTACAGGTTCAAAGATCTTTGTAAGTGGCAACACAAGTGGACAAGGTAGTCAAGGAAGCATACAGAATGCTTGCCTTCATTGGACGGGGCATCGAGTGTAAAAACTGGCATGCTACTGTTGTATAGAACCTTGGTACAGCCGCACTTGGAATATTGCGGACAATTCTGCTCGCCACATGACCAGAAGGATGTGGAGGCTTTGGAGAGGGTACAGAGGAGGTTTACCAGGGTGTTGCCTGGTCTGGAGAGTGTTGACTGGTCTGGAAGGTGTTAGCTATGCAGAGAGGCTGAATAGACTCAGACTGTTTTCATTGGAAAGACGGAGGTTGAGGGGCGACCTGATGGAGGTCTACAAGATTACGAGGGGCATGGATAGAGTCGATGGACAGGCACTCTTTCCCAAGGTGGCAGGGTCAGTCACTCGGGGGACATAGGTTTAAGGTCCATGGAAAAATCTTTAGAGGAGACGTGCGAGGCAGGTTTTTTACACAGCGGGTGGTGAGTGTCTGGAACGCTTTGCTAGGACAGGTTGTGGAAGCAGATACATTAATGGCGTTCAAAAGGCATCTCGACAAATGCATGGATTGGATGGGTATAGAGGAATATGGCACTAAGAAGTGCGGAGGGTTTTGGCCAAGGGTGGTATCATGACCGGTACAGGCTTAGAGGGCCGAAAAGCCTGTTTTTGTGCTGTGTTCTTTGTAAAACCAAAATCAATTTACTCCTTTCCTAGATTCCAATTCGGTCTTGATGTCCAAAGTACTTCATTGGCTGTGAGAACCTTGGGATGTCCCAAGGTCATGAAAAGCACCATACAAATGCAAGTCTGTCATTCTTTTATTCAATCTTGGATGATAAAAGTACTCTGCAAAAATCAAAGTGGAATCTACCTCTCCAAACTGTACCTTCTGCCCCTTAAGTGTTAAAATAAATGTCTTTTTATTTTGGAGAAGTCCTCAAAGAGTCATGACACTCCTTTCAACACAAATCATGTTTAACACTCCCTGCTTCCAGTGCTCAGCAAATCACAGCAAATAAATTGGCAACGGGTAACCAAACTGGACAGTAAATAGTTCTTATTTCAAGATAATTCATTGTGGGTGACAAGTCAATGCTCCATTTCTTAATCCATCTTATTTCCTTCAAAACAAGCCCACCTGGATAAGATCACAGATTGAGGTGAACTGTCATCTGAGCAGCTTGGGCCTACTAAAAAGTGCTTAGCTATTCAGCACTAAATATTAAGCAACCATTGTCTTTCAAACTTGTAAGTACCACACATGCGGAATCCAATACATTACTGCACAACATTCAGGACTGTCAACTTGTGACAGCCAGGAAACCCTTATAACGTTTAATAAATATTATGCCATTTCTAACATTAACTCAAGGGAACGTTAAGCCACTGGAAGTAGCACTACACAGAACTCTCTTACAATTTTGCCCATTTGAAGGACAAGGTTACCTTTATGTTTGCATGAATGGCTTGAGGATTCTGTGGGTCGCCAGTCGTACGGGACGGCAGAGGGAGGGGCTGGAAGCATCACTAGGACTGGGAGAGGTCATGGAGAGTATCAATTCCATGCAGGCGGGGAATGTGCCGGTGTTTTGATTCCTGGCGGACTTCTACAAAACATTGATGAGGGCACTGGCCCCGCGAACATCTGCGGGAGATGTTCGCAGACACACTAACGCGGAGGACCCTGCCTCCAATGCTAACACAGGCCACCATATCTCTGACACCAAAGAAAGACAAAGACCCAACGGATCCGACAGACCCGTTTCACTACTCAACGCAGACGCAAAAATATTCACAATGTCCTGGCTATGTAGCTGGAGAATTGCGTACCAATGGTAAACATGGCTGCTGTAGATGTGTAACCAAATACAAAGGAGCAGTCCCCTCAATAGTTGAATGTGGGGTGCAAACAAAGTCCTTGCACACCAGTGTGAAGCAAGGTGGTCGCAGAGGACCAGGCAGGCTTTGTTAATGGTAGACAGCTAACTGCGAACATCAGACGACTGCTGATCGTGCTGATGACCCCATCTGGGGAGAGAACACCAAAGGTGATCGTCTGCCTGGATGCAGAAAAAACCTTCGACAGAGTCGAGTGGAAGTACTTTATTGAGGTACCATGCGGTTGGGCTAGGGACAGAGTTCACCTCAAGGGTGAAACATCTGTACAGTGCTCCCACGGTGAGCGTGCCGACAAACACCACCAGCTCTGAATACCAGTTGCACAGAGGCACGAGGCAGGGGTGCCTGATGTCCCTGCTCTTGTTCGCTCTGGCAATTGAATCGCTGGCGATCGCCCTGAGAGTGGCGAGAAGCTGGAAGGGAATCCAAAGGGGAGGCAGTGATCACAGAGTCTCGCTCTATGCAGATGAGAGTCCAAGAATCCCCAAATATGTCCTACAGAGAAGAAGAAACATGGGGGGGCGGGGGGGGCTTGGGGGGGGGGGGCTTGGCGGGGGGGGGCTTGGGGGGGGGTTGGCTTGGGGGGGGCGCTTGGGGGGGGGCGCTGGGGGGGGGGCGCTGGGGGGGGCGGCGCTGGGGGGGGGGCGCTGGGGGGGGGGCTTGGGGGGGGGGCTTGGGGGGGGGGGCGGCTTGGGGGGGGGGCTTGGGGGGGGGGGGCTTGGGGGGGGGGGGGGGGGGGGCTTGGGGGGGGGGGGGGGGGGCTGGGGGGGGGGGGGGGCTGGGGGGGGGGGGGGGGCTGGGGGGGGGGGGGGGGCTGGGGGGGGGGGGGGGGCTGGGGGGGGGGGGGGGGCGCTGGTGGGGGGGGGGGCGCTTGGGGGGGGGGGGCTTGGCCCTCCGGAACCCACAATACTCCCACTGGCAGCCACAGCGAAAGATGAGGAGATGGGTGAAGGAGCCAGACACGGAATGGGTGAGCATAGAGGAGAGATCCTGTAGAGGAACGACCCTCTGCGCCCTTGCCACGGCAGCGCTCTGCCAACAATACATTCAACAAGCCCAGTGATGAGAACCTGGAACCAGATGAGGCAGCACTTTGGTCTGACTGCGATGTCCACCATGGCCCATCTGCGGCAACCATAGGTTTGCACCAGCCATGCTTGATGGAGACAGGGTGGGGGGGCACTGACAGTTAGAGACAATTACACGAAGGACAGATTAGCAACCCTAGAGGAGACTACAAAATGGAAACAAACTCCGACATCTAAAGTTTTCTCCACAAGGAGACAACAGCTTACCTACGGAGGAAGGATAATGCTAGTGGACATATCGGCATCGAGCGAGACTGGAGGCGTCCCAGCAGGCTGGTTCGACAATGGAGCCGGGCAATCCACGGCAAGTTTCCGTTGAGGATCCTCACGAGGGCGTAACCTTCGTAAGCGAATGTGATCCAAATGGCGCTGAATCAATTGTCCCCGGACCTGAACTTAGTAAGAGACTGGTCCTGTTTGACGGACGACAATCCCAGACAGCCAGCAAGCACGGTCATTGAAGTAACGATCAAACACCATCGGCAGGTGTGAAATGTCGAAGAGGTTGACGTTGAACTGGGCAACGCCCTTGCGAATCTTGGTAAAGGCGCATCTTCGCGCCAATGTCCGGGATAATTAAATTCAGTCGTGTACGAAACCTATGACCCATTAACATCTCAGCGGGGTCCACCCCAGTCAATGGGTGTGGCATAGTCCTGTATGAGAACAAAAATCTTGCCATCCTGGTGTCCACCAAGCCCAGAGTCTGTTTCTTTAACCCCTGTTTAACCATTTTCACGGCTCTCTCTGTCAAGCCACTCGCGTCGGATAGTATGGGGCAGTGCAGACCTGTCGAATCCCATTGCTTTTCATAAAAGTGGCAAACTCTTCACTCATGAAAAAGGCCCCATTATCTGTCACGAGCACCTCAGGGATTCCATGGGGGGGGGGGGGGAAATAAAAGCGCAGTCGCGCGATGGGCATCCTAGGGGTGATCATCGGCATCTTGTGACCTCCAGCCATTTCGAGAGGGCATCCATCAGGATGAGGAACATCAACCCCCAGAATGGATCGGTGAAACTGGCATGCACGTGAGCCCAGGGGTGTCCTGGCCACTCCCAAGGTTGGACGGGTGCCGCTTTCGGGAGCTTCTGATACTCTTGACAGATGGAGCACTGTTGGGTCAATGTCTCTATATCACTGTCCAAACCCGGTCCCCAGGTGTCGCGTCTCACCAGCTCTTCAATTTGGACACTCCAGGGTGTCGGTTGTGAAGGTCCTTCAACACAATTGCCTGGCACTTCGCCAGGATAACAATCCTCGTGCCTCAAAGGAGGATACCGTCTTCTACAATCAACTCCGAGAACTTGGAGGAGAAAGTTTTGACCTCCCCTGGTAGCTGCCAATATTGTCCACCATATAGCACCAGATGCCACACATTGGTAAGGATGAGGTCGGTTGGCGTCCAGTCACCAATACAGGATGCAGGAACGGGCAAGGAATCTATAAAATCCAGGACAGCGATTTCTTTGTCCGCCGCAGGCGGATTTGGTCTGCAGGGGAAGATGGCTCAACACATCAGCATGCAAAATCTGGATCCCTGGGTGGTGCTTGAAAGAGTAAGCAACCAACTAAAAGACCCAGGGCTGAATCCTCACAGATGCGATTGGCGGGATCGCTTTGCCTTTATGACAAAAAAAGTGGTGGCCATAGACATACTGATGAAACTGCTTTGCCCCAAACACGACCTCCAGGCCTTCCTTCTCCATTTGGATATATATTTTCTCAGCTGCAGCCAGCGTCTGGGAGGCAAAGGCAATCGGACGTTCACTGCCATCGCTCATCCGATGAGACAGGACTGCCCCAATCCCATACGTGAAGCATCGCACGTGACATACAATGGTTTTGAAGTGTCGAAATGCGTCAACACCTCGGAAAAAGACAACGGTCACTTCACCTTCTTAAACACCTCATCCTGGGTCTTGTTCCATTCCCAAGGCTGGTGCTTCTTGAGGAGCAAGTGATGGAGAGCCAGGATAGTTGCCAGATTTAGAATAAATCTCCCATAGTAATTTACTATTCCAAGAAAAGAACGAAGCTCGGTGGTGCCCCGCGGCGCGGGGGCCATTTTGGTGGCTCTCCCTTTCTCGGCGACTGGGTGCAGGCCTTCCCGGTCCATCCATGCCCCAAATATACTACTACCTTCGCGTGAAACATGTACTTCATGTGGAGCAGGTGGACCCCATACTCCGAAAAATGTTTCAACACCGCCTCGAGGTTAGTTAGAACATAGAACATACAGTGCAGAAGGAGGCCATTCAGCCCATCGAGTCTGCACCGACCCACTGAAACCCTCATGTCCACCCTATCCCCATCATCCAATAACCCCTCCTAACCTTTTTGGTCACTGAGGGTAATTTATCATGGCCAATCCACCTAACCTGCATGTCTTTGGACTGTGGGAGGAAACCGGAGCACCCGGAGGAAACCCACGCAGACACAGGGAGAACGTGTAGACTCCGCACAGACAGTGACCCAGCAGGGAATCGAACCTGGGACCCTGGCGCTGTGAAGCCACAGTGCTATCTATTTGTGCTACCGTGCTGCAAGTGTTCTGCAAGCGTTCTTGGCCTGTGGTCCCTGTGATCAGTCCATCATCTAAGTAAACCGCAATGCGCGACGATCCGCGCAGGATGACACGCTAGAAAACTGCGCATGCTGAGGATGCTCCGAACGGAAGTCGAGTGTACTCAGAGTCCCTTATGCGTATATGTCGTAACGTACAGCCGTGATGATTTATCGAGCTCTAGCTGCAGATAAGTGTTGCTCATGTCTAATTTTGTAATGCATAACCACTGGCCAATGTTGCATACAAATCTTTGATGCGTGGTAAAGGAAAATGGTCTAACCTCGAAGCCATGTTCACTGTCAATTTATAGTTTCTGCAGAAGCAAATTGTCTTTTCTGGCTTCATTACGGGACCACAAGCACCGCCCAGTCAGCAAAATGCACAGGCTTTGTGATGCCTAAACTCTCCAAATGACGAAGTTCAGTCTCGACTTTCTCCACTAAAGCAGAGGGAACCAGGCGGGCAGGAAAATATCGGGGTTGAGCCTCTGGGTCCACCTGGATTTTGGCCACGACTCCTTTAATTGCACCCAAGCCAGGCTGGAAAACCAGCTCAGTGCCACACACAGACCATCAGATCCCACTTGAGGATATGTTGCCAACTCAACTGCAGCTGGTGTAGCCAGTCACAGCCCAACAGGCTAGGGTTGCTTCCCTGCACAACAATGAGGGGAAGGCGAACTGATTGATGCCCATAAGTCCGAGCAAGGGTGAACAATATTCAGTTGCTCCCCCCTATATATGACAAAATGAGCCATTGTGTCAGACAAAATGAGCCACTGTGTCAGTCAAAGTCAAAGTATGCACACCTCGCTTCAGAAGGTCAAAGGTGCTCTGCGCCACAAGAGAAATGGCAGCTCCCGTTTCCAACTCCATTTGGAGCATACGGCCATTCATCTGTATCGGAACGTGAACGGGGGCCACACAGGCGATGACAAACAGTTCCGCTGCATCTCAACCTCAACCTCGGTCTCTTCTGGGTCCTCCAAAAGCAAGGCCCGGCCCGTGGGCTGACTCCTACCTCGACCGGGGTGCCTGGAGTGCTGGCCCTCCCGCTGCCTGCGAGTGTGCCTAGACTGGCGCCCACTCATCGTGCATAGACCGGAATCGCCTTCAGCAGAGTCTGGTGACTACGCACGTCTCGACTGCTGGCTCTTTGGCCAGAGGCCAGAGTCACCGTGACATTCGGTCTGGGCCGTGAGGATACCACGTGAGGGGCGACATGCTAAAATGTTCACCTCCATCCCTTGTAACTCCTGGACTGCTGGACGTTGTGTTCTGCGCTTTCCCGGGACAAGGGGATCTGCAATGCCAGCTGAACGGTCTGGGAATTTCACCCAAAGGTTTTTTCTGTGTTTCCGTCTTGTTTATAACACAGACCAAATGATCGCAGAGTATATCCGATAAAGCAGTTCCATACTCTCAAAATTCAGCTAATTTTGGTTAATGTGATATGAATACAGTGATGGACTCACAGTGGGGCTGCTCCGCCATATTAAACTGATATCTTTGAACGATTACTGACAGGGTCGGATTAAAATGTTGCGCCACATGTGCCACGAGTTGGTTGAACGATTGCGTATCTGGTGCCACCGGGTACGTGAGACTCGGGATCACCCCGAACGCGTGCGCTCCACAAGCTGTCAACAGTATGACTGTTTGGCGCTCGTTCTCTGTGATATTGTTGGCCCAGAAGTAGTAACTTGGACTGGTTCCATTCTTCAACGCCAGTGTAAAATGCATCTAACCGCCCAAACTGAGACATGGTGAATCAAGTAAATCCAAACCTGGATCCAGAAAATCGGAGAGGTGGCTCAGCCGAATAGATTGCAGCGTCGACAGCAAGCCAGTTTACTCCTCGTCGCCAGTTCAACAAGGACATGGGAGTCCACATCGAATAAAACAAAGAAACATTGTTTTATTGACACTTGATATTTACACTGCCCGGTAGATCCCTCACGGGTTCCTGTTCTGGCTGGTGTCTAACTGGCCAACCTTTTACACAGAGGTTAATAGGGATTCCCCCGCCCCTAATGGGGGAGCTCGTACTCTGCACGGACCATGGGGAAGATAATCATTCCCACCCCATAGGCTTCATCTGCCAACCTCTGCTGTCCAAGTAATGCCAACAATCCCATGTCCCTCTCATGTTTCCAAGCACTCACTGTTCACAGATTAAGGCCCCTTAGCACCAGCGACAGCAATTCTGTGCCACTGGTTGAGCAGCTGAGTGCAAATCTCTGTTTCTTCAATATGTTGACCAGTGTGTCCACTATCACTCAGGGCTCCCTGCTGTACGCGTGGCAGCTGCATTGTTACAAATCCCAGACACTGCGTGCCCCCTGTACCTCCTGATTGAAAACTTAAATCTGCTATTGAGCTTGACAACTGGTTGAATGGAATAGGATCTGTGTGCTGCCAGATCCTACCCCCCCACCTCCCCCTGCACCTCTCCCGCCCTCCTTTAAAAATCGTGTTGTGTCCCAGAGATGCGGGGATCCAGTGGACCCTCTGCCTCCCAACTGGAAAGCAGCACTTGGAGTACAGACAACCTCCTGGCTTGGAGGACCAGTTCTGTCAACTAACTCACAGCTGGAACACCGAATAGCAGGATTTTCTCTGCACTATGAAGCGGCAGTGGAGCAAGCCTTAATTTGAAATGTCTTCCAGCAAAAATCAATGGTATACACCTGAAAAAGATTTCCTCCTGGGGCAAAATCCATTGTCACTGTGTTATTGTGCACCCAACACTCACCAATGGGTGGACATGCATCTTGGTTTTATAAAGCAGGTTAAATGTGCAAGCTTCACAGAGAATAGTGAAGGAGTTAACGGAAGCAAGCCCCTCTCCTGGCCGACAGAATCAATATTATTCCAAATTGTCCAGAATCACATCTTTTTACCATTAATACTTGGAGACTATGTGCGTATTTTCAACTCATTTCCTGGGAGTCATAATGACTGTAGCTGCCGCTAAGTGTTTAATGGATCGAACAGAATAGGCTGCAGCAGCTCTTAATTGGCCAGAATGCTTCGAGCTTTAGAAAGTGTTACATTTGCTCTGATTTTTAATAGACTTTCAAACAAATACTGTGTTTGATTTCTGCCATATTATTAGCTTCATGGAGTAATTTGGAGTGCCCATTATTATTTTTTTGATGTTGTGAATTTCTCTCTCATCAAGAATAGGTCTACAGAGGAACAGAAAGTACTTTCAATGTCTTTAGCCATTGCCAGCATCAGACATTCACTTAACAGGTACAACAGGCAGACAGAGAATGAAGCTCCTTGTACTCTTGACAACCTATCCTATGCTACTTACAGGGACGATCTCTTCCTGCACTAACGTAACTGTTCCATTTCCCTCCATTGCCAACCCTTTTCATGGATATTCCAAGGCTCAAACCACTCTGGCATGCACACAAACCCAGCTAATAATCTAGATCAGACTATTCTTAAAACGATTGTAGATTGTGTTCACAACTCGTCAAGATATCATGATGCGACTTCCGGGTGCGGCTATGCAGAGCTAGGTCGCATATTCGGCAGCTCCCGCTTGGAACGGACTTTTGGTCTCTTTTACAGGGCCCCCACGGCATTTGTTTGACATTTCCCGGTGTGGGAAGAAGACTGCAGCATTCCCCTGACAGCGTCCCCCAGGAATGTTATGTCTTTTGGCTACCAGACCCGGCAGAAACAGTAAAAGATTTGGCTGTAACTGCAGGATAAACAGAGCCTCTTCTAGCATGCAGGTGGGGGAAGGGCAAGCTTAAAGCTGCAATCTGACTTGACTCTATCAAAGGTGAATTCTAGCAGCAGAGGGAACAACTGTGAAAAGATCTACCAAGGCCATTGAAGAAGCAGGGACGAGGCTTCTGGTGGCGGCCATGGAGGAGTAGGTCGCGCATTCGGCAGCTCCCGTCTGGAACCGACTCTCAGACCTTTTTCAGGAGTTTCCATAGACTTTTTGGGGCAGACTGGTGAAGCAAACACTGCCAACGTCTATGAAACGGACCAGAAGTGTAACGGCCAAAGGAGCGGCACTGGAGCAACGGGAGAAGCGAGGGAAAGAAAACAAAATGGCGGCGGCCAGGGACAAAGGGGAGCTGCAGGAGTTCATCAAGCGCTGCTTCAAGGAGCAGCGTGAGGAGATGCGCAAAGAGATGTTGGCGCCTATGCTTTCAGCAATTGAAGGACTCGGGATCACGCAGAAGGCCCACGAAGCTAGGATCCAGGAGGTACAGAAAAGAGTCAGTCGGAACAAGGATGAGCTCGTGGGCTTTGCGGTGAGAGTGGAGCAGAACGAGGCGCTACACAAGAGGTGGGCGGGAATACTCGAAGACCTGGAGAACAGGTCGAGGAGAAAGAATCTGCGAATCCTGGGTCTCCCTGAGGGAGTGGAGGGGGCTGATGCCGGGGCATATGCGAGCACGATGCTCGAGGTGATGATGGGCACGAAGGCCCCTTCGAGGCCGCTGGAGTTGGACGGGGCACATCGGGTGCTGCCGAAGACGCCCCAGGCAAATGAGCCGCCAAGGGCGATGGTGGTGAGGTTCCACCGGTTCACGGACAGAGAGTGGGTCCTGAGATGGGCCAAGAAGGAGCGGAGCAGTAAGTGGGACAATGCAGAGATCCGAATATACCCGGACTGGAGCACGGAGGTTGCAAAGCGGAGAGCGGGTTTCAACCGGGCCAAAGCGGCGTTGTACCGGAAAAAGTGAAATTCGGAATGCTGCAGCCAGCGCGACTGGGGGTCACATACAAGGGCCAACACTATTACTTCGAAACACCTGAAGAGGCGTGGACCTTTGTACAAGCCGAAAAGTTGGAATCTAACTGAGGGTTTGTGAGGGTGGGGGGGAGGTTTTGGGGTTTGATGTGTGATGGTTGTTGTATATAGGGGGTCAATCACGCGCAGGAAATGTTACATGGGCTGGGGGAGAGAGACAAGGCCGCGACAGGAGCTGCGCCAGAGGGGGCGGAGCGGACTTTGGAAAGCGCGGTTTTTTCACGCGCGCGGGAAGAAAGGCGGGAAGGGGAACGAAGGAATGCATATGGATTGGGAGACTCCCAGGCGGGGAGGTCAATGTGACGGCGGGGGAAGCCGGGGTCAGCAGGCGTCAGCTGACTTACGGGAGTGACATGGGGTGAGCAAAAAAGCTAGACGGGGTCTAGCGGGGGGAAAGGGGGGGGGGGAAAGGGTTGCTGCTGCACTGGCTGAAAGGGAATGGGACACAGAAAAGGCGGGGGACTGGAGGGTGAGGGAGGCGTGGACACGGGACTGGCCCAGAAAAGGAGATGGCTAGTCGGCGGGGCGTGGGGGGGGGGGGTGGGGGGGGGGGGGGGTGGGGGTGAGAGCCCCTCCAATCCGGCTGAGAAGGTGGAATGTGAGGGGCCTGAATGGGCCGGTGAAGAGGGCTCGAGTGTTCACGCACTTAAAGGGACTGAAGGCGGACGTGACCATGCTCCAAGAGACACATCTGAAGGTGGCGGACCAGGTCAGGTTAAGAAAGGGATGGGTAGGACAGGTATTCCACTCGGGACTGGACGCGAAGAATAGATGGGTGGCAATATTGGTGGGAAAGCGGGTGTAATTTGAGGCCAAGACTATTGTAGCGGACAATGGAGGGCGATATGTAATGGTGAGCGGTAGGCTGCAAGGGACGTGGGTGGTGTTGGTAAACGTATACGCCCTGAACTGGAATGATGCAGGATTCATGAAGCGCATGTTGGGGCGCATTCCGGACCTGGAGATAGGAGGCCTGATAATGGGAGGGGACTTCAATACAGTGTTGGATCCAGCACTGGAACGTTCCAAATCAAGGACTGGAAAGAGGCCGGCGGCAGCCAAGGTACTTAGGGGGTTTATGGATCAAATGGGGGGAGTGGACCCATGGCTGTTTGCAAGGCCGCAGGCCAGGGAATTTTCTTTCTTCTCCCATGTACACAAAGCCTACCCCCGGATAGATTTCTTTGTTCTGGGTAGGGCGCTCATCCCGAGGGTGGAGGGGGCGGAGTATTCGGCTATAGCCGTTTCGGACCATGCCCCGCACTGGGTGGAACTGGAGCTGGGAGAGGAGAGGGACCAACGCCCGTTGTGGCGGCTGGATGTGGGACTGCTGGCGGACGAGGTGGTGTGTGGGAAGGTGAGGGGGGTATATCGAAAGGTACTTGGAGGCCAACGACAACGGGGAGGTGCGGGTGGGGGTGGTATGGGAGGCGTTGAAGGCGGTGATCAGGGGAGAGCTCATTTCCATTAGGGCTCATAGGGAGAAGACAGAGGGTATGGAAAGGGAGAGGTTAGTGGGGGAGATTTTGCGAGTTGACAGGAGATACGCAGAGGTCCCGGAGGAAAGATTACTTGGGGAAAGACGACGGCTCCAGGCGGAGTTTGACCTGTTGACCACAGGGAAGGCGGAGGCACAGTGGAGGAAAGCGCAGGGGGCGACCTACGAGTATGGGGAAAAGGCTAGTCGGATGCTGGCACACCAGCTCCGTAAGAGGATGGCAGCGAGGGAAATAGGGGGAGTCAAAGATGGAAGGGGAGCCACGGTTCGGAATGCGACGAAAATGAACAAGGTATTCAAGGCCTTTTTATGAAGAGCTGTACAGATCCCAGCCCCCAGCGGGGGAAGAGGGGATGAGACGATTCCTAGATCAGCTGAGATTCCCGAGGGTGGAGAAGCAAGAGGTGGCTGGTTTGGGGGCACCAATTGGGTTGGAGGAGCTGAGCAAGGGTTTGGGGAGCACGCAGGCGGGGAAGGCCCCGGGACCGGACGGATTCCCGGTGGAGTTCTAGAGGATGTACGCAGACCTGTTGGCCCCGCTACCTGTGAGGACCTTTAATGAGGCAAGAGAGGAGGGGACCCTGCCCCCAACAATGTCGGAACCGACACTTTCTTTGATCCTACAGCGGGACAAGGACCCACTGCAATGTGGATCGTACAGGCCGATCTCGCTCCTCAATGTGGATGCAAAGTTGCTGGCAAAAGTGCTGGCCATGAGGATCGAGGACTGTGTCCCGGGGGTAATCCACGAGGACCAGACGGGATTTGTAAAGGGCAGGCAACTAAACACCAATGTGCGGAGGCTCTTAAACGTGATAATGATGCCATCGGAGGAGGGAGAGTCAGAGATAGTGGCAGCTATCGATAGCGGAGAAGGCCTTTGACCGATTAGAGTGGCTAGGTCATAGTCGTGAGAGAGTAGCAATGGTAGGATGCTTTTCTAATTGGAGGGCTGTGACCAATGGTGTTCTGCAGGGATCAGTGCTGGGACCTTTGCTGTTTGTAGGCTATATAAATGATTTGGAGGAAAATGTAACTGGTCTGATGAGGAAGTTTGCAGATGACACAAAGGTTAGTGGAATTGCGGATAGCGATGAGGACTGTCAGAGGATACAGCAGGATTTAGATTGTTTGGAGACTTGGGCGGAGAGATGGCAGATGGAGTTTAATCCGGACAAATGGGAGGTAATGCATTTTGGAAGGTCTAATGCAGGTAGGGAATATACAGTGAATGGTAGAACCCTCAAGAGTATTGAAAGTCAGAGAGATCTAGGTGTACAGGTCCACAGGTCACTGAAAGGGGCAACACAGGTGGAGAAGGTAGTCAAGAAGGCATACGGCATGCTTGCCTTCATTGGCCGGGGCATTGAGTATAAGAATTGGAAAGTCATGTTGCAGCTGTATAGAGCCTTAGTTAGGCCACACTTGGAGTATAGTGTTCAATTCTGGTCGCCACACTACCAAAAGGATGTGGAGGCTTTAGAGATGGTGCAGAAGGGATTTATCAGAATGTTGCCTGGTATGGAGGGCATTAGCTATGAGGAGCAGTTGAATAAACTCGGTTTGTTCTCACTGGAACGACGGAGGTTGAGGGGCGACCTGATAGAGGTCTACAAAATTATGAGGGGCATAGACAGAGTGGATAGTCAGAGGCTTTTCCCCAGGGTAGAGGGGTCAATTACTAGGGGGGCATAGGTTTAAGGTGAGAGGGGCAAGGTTTAGAGTAGATGTACAAGGCTTGTTTTTTACACAGAGGGTAGTGGGTGCCTGGAACTCGCTACCGGAGGAGGTGGTGGAAGCAGGGACGATAGTGACATTTAAGGGGCATCTTGACAAATACATGAATAGGATGGGAATAGAGGGATACGGACCCAGGAAGTGTAGAAGATTGTAGTTTAGTCAGGCAGCATGGTTGGCACGGGCTTGGAGGGCTGAAGGGTCTGTTCCTGTGCTGTACATTTCTTTGTTCTTTTGTTTCCAGTCAATATTTGGAAAGTTAAAGTCCCCCATAACAACTACCAATGTAGTTGCTTTCGCTCCTATCCAGAATCATCTTTGCAATCCTTTCCTCTACATCTCTGGAACTTTTTGGAGGCCTATAGAACACCCGCAACAGGGTGACCTCTCCTTTAATGTTTCTAACCTCAGCCCATACTACCTCAGTAGACGAGTCCTCATCAAACGTCTTTTCTGCCACCGTAATGCTGTCCTTGACTAACAATGCCACCCCTCCCCCTCTTTTACCACCTTCCCTGAGCTTACTGAAATATCTAAACCCCGGCACCTGCAACAACCATTCCTTTCCCAGCTCTATCCATGTCTCCGAAATGGCCACAACATCGAAGTCCCAGGTACCAACCCATGCTGCAAGTTCACCCACCTTATTCCGGATGCTCCTGGCGTTGAAGAAGACACACTTTAAACCACCTTCCTGCCTGCCGGTACACTCCTGCAACTTTGAAACCTTACTCATGACCTCACTACTCTCAACCTCCTGTATACTGGAGGTACAATTCAGGTTCCCAATCCCCTGCTGAACTAGTTTAAACCCTCCCAAAGAACATTAGCAAATTTCCCCCCAGGATATTGGTACCCCTCTGGTCCAGGTGTAGACCATCCCGTTTGTAGAGGTCCCACCTACCCCAGAATGAGCCCCAATTATCCAGGAATCTGAAACCCTCCCTCCTGCACCATCCCTGTAGCCACGTGTTCAACTCCTCTCTATCCCTAATCCTCGTCTCGCTAGCACATGGCACGGGTAACAACCCAGAGATAATAATTCTGTTTGTCCTAGATCTAAGTTTCCACC
The DNA here is from genome assembly GCF_047496885.1 of Scyliorhinus torazame. NCBI lineage: Eukaryota > Metazoa > Chordata > Chondrichthyes > Carcharhiniformes > Scyliorhinidae > Scyliorhinus > Scyliorhinus torazame. The sequence goes on from NC_092707.1 coordinate 63,486,748, forward strand.
CTAGCTCCCTGAATTCCTGCCTTACATCCTTATCCCTACCTATGTCATTGGTACCTATGTGGACCACGACTTGGGGCTGCTCCCTCTCCCCCTTAAGGATCCCGAAAACACAATCCGAGACATCACGGACCCTGGCACCTGGGAGGCAACACACCAACTGCGAGTCTCTCTCATTCCCACAGAATCTCCTATCTATCCCCCTAACTATGGAGTCTCCAATGACTAATGCTCTACTCCTCTCCCCCTTCCCTTCTGAGCAACAGGGACAGACTCTGTGCCAGAGACCTATACCGCATGGCTTACCCCTGGTAAGTCCCCCCCCCCAACAGTATCCAAAGCGGTATAATTGTTACTCAGGGGAACGACCACAGGGGATCCCTGTACTGACTGCTTCCTCCCAGCCCCTCTCACTGTCACCCATCGATCTTTATTCTTCGGAGTAACTACATCCCTGAAGCTTCTATCTATGACCACCTCTGCCTCCCGAATGATCCGAAGTTCATCCAGCTCCAGCTCCAGTTCCCTAACGCGGTTTCTGAGGAGCTGGAGATGGGTGCACTTCCCACAGATGAAATCAGCAGGGACCCTGACGGCGTCCCTCACCTCAAACATTCTGCAGGAGGAACATTGCACTACCTTCCCTGCCATCCGCTCTAGATGTTGTTATTGACCAGGGCACTGGCAATGCTTCCTCTACTATCCTTCAAAATAGTGCCATTGGATCTCTTACACTGTCCTGGGAGAGCAGTCTGATGTGTTAGGTGTTCTGGATCACATACAGGTCACCAACACTTGAAGTAGTGCGACACTATTTTAGTAAAAGGTTAACTGTTTAAACATACTTGAACTGTGGGTAAATACGATACGAGCTTTAACTAAAGACCTTTGCCTTGTCCTAACCAGTTGATGCACTCAGCACATGGTGAATGTCTGTGTTGCAGGCTGTGAGCTCTGTGCTCCTAGCTAGCTGCTACTCGAATGAGCGGGAACTCTGATGTCCCCTGTCTTTATAGTGTGTGTCCTCTCACTGGTGATTGGCTGCGGTGTTGTGTATGTTGATTGGTCCCACTGTGTGTCCATCAGTGTGTGTCTGCACCATGATATACTGGTGTATATTATGACACAGTCCAGGCTTCATTTTACTGTCAAATTCGACAGGTACACCTCTGGCAGTGCAGCACTCCCTCAGTGCATTACTTGGACGTCAGTCTAGATTTTGTACTCAAGTCTATGGAGTGGGACTTGCACTCATGCGTTCTGACTCCGAGGTGACAGTGCTACCAACTGAGCCACAGATACTGCAAACCATTCTGCCACTGCTTTTGCCCAACAAAGTGTGTTTTATACTTATGCTGCGAATCAAAGAGTATCCTCAACAGATAATCCAGAATTGGCAATCATTAGAGAAAATTGAAAACCTGATGCAGAGGAAAAGGTAAACAACAAATATTTGTTTTCATTTTATCTGTAAAATGTTATAATGTCATAGCAGCAGAAGAGGAGGTCATTCAGCCCATCTAGCTCAGTGTTCTTCAAACTCGGGGGGCACGACCCGCGGGTGGGTCGTGGGCGGGTGTCGGGAGGGTCACGGCGCCGTCCTTCGCAGCGCTCCCGATCGCGCAAATCCCCGAGCAGCAGCCGGCTTTTAATAACACCGGCTGCAAGCGGCCTTTAAAATGGCCGCGAACATGTAAATAAAATTCGGTCACATTGATCGTGCGCGCACGATCATCGCTATTTTTTTAAACGGTCGCAGCTTTTTGTTTTACTAGTTCGGGGGGGGGGGGTTTATTCATTTATTTTATTCATTTAATTTTTATTTTTTTCATTTATTTTATTCATTTTTTTTTACAAGTTCGGGGGGGGGGGTTATTCATTTTATTCATTTATTTTATTCATTTAATTTTTTTCCCATTTTTTTTTTCACAAGTTCGATGGGGTTTTATTTAATAAAATTTTACAGAAAAAAGTGCAGAACTTTGGACAGATGGAGACTCCATACTTTCCAACACCGGAAGGCTTCACCTTTATCCAACAGGTTCCATTGGAAGAGCATGTACGAGGGCCAAAGGGACCCTAAACCATTTCCTCCATTTTTATCAGCAGCAAACAAGGTAAGAGAAAATGGTGGGTCGCTCAGGTCGGCCGGCGTGGGTTGCGAAGCTCAGCCGGCGTGGGTCGCGAAGGTCGGGCGGGTTGGGTCCCGAAAGTCGGCTGGGTTGGGTCCCGAAGGTTGGCCGGTTGGTAAAAATGGGTCCCCGGAAAAAAAGTTTGAAGAACACTGATCCAGCTCATATGCCAGCTCTCTCCAGAACAATGCAGCCAGTCGCATTTCCCCTCTTTACTACTGTAGCCGTCCAAGTTGATTCCCCTCAAATGCCCATCCAATTTCCTTCTGACATCATTGATTTTCCCTGCTTCCACTCCTAATGTGCAATTAGTTCCAAGTCATTATCACGCACTACATGGAAAAAAGTCTTCTTCACATCCCCCCCTGCACCTCTTGCACAAAACCTTAAACCCATTTCACTTATCATTAATTAATGGGAAAGATTTTTTTTGCTGACCTTATCCAACCCTTTCATCATCTAGTATACCCGTGTCAGCCTCCCAGAATCTTCTCTGCTGCAAGGCGAACAACTCCAGCTTCCCCAGCCTAACCTTATAGCTAAGATCCCTCATCCCTGGAAATAATCTGGTAAATCTCCTATGCACCGTCTCAGAGACCTTCATATCTTTCCTGAAGTGTTGTGACAAGAACTAACTTAACCAAAGTTTATTAAAGTTCACCATAATTTCTCTGCTTTTTTACTCAATACCTTGATTTATGAAGCACAAGGTTTCGAATGCTTTGCTAATTACTCTCGCTCTGTGTCCTGTTACTTTCAAAGATCGATGTAGGTGAAGCCCCAGGGCCCTTTGTCTCTGCATATTCTTTAGAACTGCTCCATTAAATCCATATTATCTGTCCTATTCCTTGGGTGGGGGGATTTTTCTGGCCAATCTCACCAGCGGGTTCTTCCAGTCCTGCCGGCGGCAAACCCCCGCCACGGGTTTCCAGGGGTGGGGGGGGGGGAGGGGGAGGGGGGGGTTCAATGACAAATTCCATTGACAGCAGCGGGACCAGAAGATGCTGCCGCCGGGCAACAACTGGCCGCCTCCCGCTGCCAAGAAACAGGCCATAGCGGATGTGCAAAATACCCTCCTTCTGTCAAGATACATCACCTCATACCTCCCTGCCACTTGCCTGCTCATACTATGAACCTTATTATGTCCTACTGTAGTTGACTCCAAGTTTGGTATCGGAGCCAAATTTTGAAATGTTCCTGTCTTCCAATAACCAAGGTCTGGATTCCCTGGTCACCGACTCCAAAACCGCGCTCGGCGACCGGCCAGAGAATCCTGCCAAAATCAGAGGCGGCGCCGCTTTTGCGTTGCCCCACCCCCTCCAAAGCAGCATACTCGGCAGCCTCAGGACATTGCCTGAGGCCCACCCCCGATGTTCCGCCCCCGACCTGCCGAGTTCCCGGCGGCGTGGAACACGAGTGGTCTCACCCGTCGGGAACTCGGCGTGGCGGCTGCGGACTCAGTCCAGCGGCGCCACAGTGGGGGAGGGCCGATCCGTGGGCAGGGGAGGGACATTACTCGGGGCTGGGGGCATTCTGCGGGGGGGGGTCTGGTGCACGCGAGCCGGCCAAATGGGGGGCTATTTTGCGGGCTGTGTCCACGAGCGGCCACCGCCGTGCGCATGCGCGGGCACGGTCCCGGCAATTCTCCGGGGCGTATTGGCAGCTAGAGCCGGGTGCTCTACGCTGCCGTCCTGCTAGCCCCCAGCAAAACAGGGAATCGGGGGCCGCTTTGCGCCAGTTTTTCTGGCGTAAAACGCCACCGTTCCCACGGCAGCGTGGGGCATAGCCCCAGAATCAGAGAATCCAGCCACAAGTCATGTATACGTATCAAAAAAAGCAGTGCTCAGCATTGAGGTTTGGGAAACAGCCCTGTCTACCTCCCTGGTCTGAAAAACAGCCAATTACCACAACTCACTGTTCTCTGGCCATAAACCAACTTCTTATCCAAGCTGACATTGCCCTTCTATGATGCTCAGTTTTATTAACCAGTTTTTTATCTGGTACCTTATCAAACACGTTTTTAAAATTCATCAACATCAATTGCATCCCCTACACCAACCTTCTCTGTTACTTGACCAAAAAATTCAGTGACATTGATCATTCTGCACTGTAAATTCTATGATCTCTGCACTGTAAATTCTATGATCTATGATCATGCACGATATGCACTTTACAAATCCATGCTGGCTATCCTTAATGAACTCAAACTCTTTAAAGTGCCAGTTAACCTTTTCCATCATTATTGATCCTAAAACCTTATTCACCACTGATGTTAAACTGACTGGCCTGTCGTGATGAGGAACATCCTTACATCCTTCTTTGAATAAAGATGTCACAGTTGCCACTCTCCAAACCTCTGGAACCTGTCCCAAATCTCTGGAAGACTGGAAGATTATGCCAGCCCTTCAACTGACTCCACCCAGCTCTTCTTTCAGCGCCTGAGCTAAGATGCAAGCCATCCAGACAAGGCAGCTTAGCCAGTCTTTCTAGCATATTCAGCCCATCAATTTCCACCCCATCCATTAGTTCTGACACCAATATTTTGACAGCATTCTCTTAAACATCGATATAAAGTACTTGTAATATTCTAGTCTTGTCTTGTGAATCTACTATGTAGAATCTTCGTTGTCCCTGATAGGCCTCATCCAGCTTCTTACTACCCGCTCACTATTTACATGCCAGAAGAAGGTTTGCGGGCTAACTTTTATGCCAATTGCCATTGCATTCTCATATTCTTATGCAAGTCTTATTTTCCTCTTTGACATTTGTGGCACACAACTGCCAGGCAACAGCCATCTCACCATGAAGTGAAATGAAAATTGCTTATTGCCACAAGTTGGCTTCAAATGAAGTTACTGTGAAAAGCTCCTAGTCGCCACATTCCGGCGTCTGTTCAGGGAGGCTGGTACGGGAATTGAACCGTGCTGCTGGCCTGCCTTGGTCTGCTTTCAAAGCCAGCGATTTAGCCCTGTGCTAAAACCGCCCCTGCAGAGAACCTAATTGTCTCCCCTACCTGGTCAATGGCATTACCATCACCAAATTCCCCACTATCAACATTTTGGGGGCTACCAATGACCAGGAACTGAACACAACCAGCCATATGAATACTGTGACTTTAAGAGCAGGTCAGAGACTGAGAATTCTGTGGTGAGTAATCCACTTCCTGATTCCTTAGAACCGGTCTACTATCTATGAAGGACATGTCAGGAGTGTGATAGAATATTCTCCACGTGCCTGGATGAATGCAGTTTCAAAACGACACTCAAGAAGCTTGGCATCATCCAGGATAAAGCAGCCCGCTTGATCGGCACCCCATCCACCAACCTAATCATTCACTCCTTTCACCACTGACCCACACTAGCAGCAGCGTGTATCGTGTACAAGATGCATTGTAAAAACTCACTAAGCTTCCTTCAACAGCACCTTCCAAACCTGTGACCTCTACCACCTAGAAGGACAAGGGCAGAAGCTGCATAGGAGCGTCACCACCTGTAGGTTCCCCTCCAAGTCACACACCATCTGATTTGGAAGTATATTAATATTCCTTCACTGTCAGTGGACCAATATCCTGGAACTGCCTTCCTAACAGCAGTACGGGTGTACCAACACAAGATGGACTGCAGCGGCTCAAGAGGTAGCTCACCACTAACTTTTCACAGGGCAATTAGGGATGGGCAATAAATGCTAGCCTCGCCAGCGATCCCCACATCCCGTGAGAGAATAACAAAAACTTCCCCTCTCAATGTGTTGCATTTGGCCAGGTGCCCGTTGGATTCATCTGACATGCATCACATACCCCTTTTTTGTTTCATTGAATTCGCTATCTCCCTCATCATCCAAGGAGCCCTGGCTTCGGTTCCCCTAACTTTGCCCCTTGTCAGAATACAATACTAATACAGTTATACCAGCATCCAACTGGTTGATGGCAAAGTGCCATCGAGGCTTGCTTTCAAAGCATATTTATGGTCATTATACCGCTGTAGTACATCTCCCAACTGACATAACAACCAGGAATATAGAAAAGAACAAAGCGATTTAGTCCTCTCATAACAGTGTTTGCAAAGTCAACAACAAATGCCTTTATGAGCTCGCTGAAAATAAGAGGTGTTGTCTCATACTCCCATTGTCTCCCTAACAGATGGACAAATACTACTCCAACAAACATTTTCACTCAGAGTGTAAGCCATTGATCAAGTTTATTAAGTAATAATGCTGAAGAAACCATTGCAAACATAACAGTTTTTTTTACCAGATTACAGTCGGGAAATACTGTAAACCATTTCAAAATTATCAACCTCTCAAAACTTAACGATTCTGTAAATCCTGGGAGCACACAACTGTGGAAAAGTAACATGCAAACTTCACAGGACCTCACTCTTGAACTGAGGGGAAAAGCAGAGATTTACTGAGGGGGAGGCCATATTGGATGCACTATTTATACCACTTCATTGTTTTTAAATGCAAACTGGAAACTCACCAAAAGGAATGCTTTTGCAATAGAGCTGCCAAAAAAAAGGATTAATTAAAAATACATCAAAATTATCTGACAGATCTTCCTCATGTAGTGTTTACACCAATAAAAACACCATCTCTACAATTATTCATTGCCTTATCCCTTTCACCGACCAGGTCAGCAATCCCAAATGATTAATTTTGTCTCACATAATCACTACAGTGCAGAAGGAGCCCACATCTAGGTCCTTTTGAAGATCAAGATTATCCTCATCACAGTTGACAATGGCCGCGATCAACCTGAATGGACACAGTAAGAAGTCTTACAACACCAGGTTAAAGTCCAACAGGTTTGTTTCGATATCAGTAGCTTTCGGAGCGCTGCTCCAATAGTGCACGAGATTAGCCGGATGTTTCCCAGCGCTTGGAGCACAAGAAACACCCCACTATCTAACACCCATCGGGGTAGATTAGGGGCCTCAGCACGGAACTCCCTGAGGAGGCCGCACTTAGCATCGTTTCCTGCACTGAGAAGCTCCTCTTGCTGGAACTCCTCAGTGCAGCGAGAGATCAGGACATCATTTTTAAATGGTGCCCCGATCTCTCAAGCACCCGGCAGGATCCCCGAACCGCAGCCCCCAAACTCCAACTCACTTAAAGGGGCCTGCCGCACCCTCCCCACAGCCATGCAGGGCACCCCAGCCCGTTCACCACCATGCAACAAATACATGCAGTGCCAGTCTGGCACCCTGGCAGTGCACCTTCTCTTTGGCAGTGCTATGTGGGCACATTTGAAGTGCCAGGCTGGCAGTGCCAGGGTACCCAAGTGGCAACAGCAGTGTCAGTGTACCACCCTACCCAGCAGGGGTGCATGGAGGCGGGGGGGGGGGGGGGGTGCTCCAATCCCCTGGGAGCCTCATAAGTGCTGTTCCATTTGGTCCCCATTTATAGAGACCAGCACTGATCGGCGCTCGCCCCAGGTCTCCAAGCAAGTTCGGTCCCACACCTTGGCTAGCTCTCAAGAACACATATTAGAGTGAGACTAGCTGTCTCACTAATATGCAGATTTGCCAGAAAGTGATCTTGCCCACAATGGTTGGGATTCACATTGTGACATCTCGCGAGATCGTGTTAGATCTCACAAGGCATGGCGAGCCAGCTGCATCCCTCAAGTGGGATCTCCCAGCATCTACCGGTTGCGTTGCGCCACGCTTTTCGACGGCAGTTCGACCGCTAGATCTTGCCCATCCTTCGTATCACCTACACATTTTGAAATCAAGCCCTGCACACCACAGTCGAGGTCATAAATATTTATCAAAAGGAGAAAGAATCCCAACACTGACCCCTGAGGAACTCCACAACAAACCTTGCTCCATTCTGAAAATCAGTTCTTTATCATTACTCTCTGCTCCCTGTCAACTCAAGCAATTTATATCCAAGTGCCTCCTTTCCGTTTTATTCCATGAGATAGAATTTTGCTCACAAGTCAGTTGTGTGCCACTGTATAAAATTCATGTACAGCACATCAGCAGCACAGTAGCATTGTGGATAGCACAATTGCTTCACAGCTCTAGGGTTCCAGGTTCGATTCCGGCTTGGGTCACTGTCTGTGCGGAGTCTGCACATCCTCCCCGTGTGCGCATGGGTTTCCTCCAGGTTCTCCGGTTTCCTCCCACAGTCCAAAGATGTGCGGGTTAGGTGGATTGGCCATGATAAATTGCCCTTAGTGTCCAAAATTGTCCTTAGTGTTGGGTGGGGTTACTGGGTTATGGGGATAGGGTGGAGGTGTTGACCTTGAGTAGGGTGCTCTTTCCAAGAGCCGGTGCAGACTCGATGGGCCAAATGGCCTCCTTCTGCACTGTAAATTCTATGATCAGCAGCGATACCCTTATCAACCTGCCCTGTGCGCAGCTCCAAAGACTTCAGCAAGTTAGTGAAATATGATTTTCCCTTAATTAATCCATGCCGACTTTCCCTAATTATCCCGCATTTGGCTAAGTGCCGACTGATTTTGCCCCAAACCATAGTTTCCAGAAATGTCCCCATCACTGAAGTCAAACTTTATCAGCTTTATCCTTGCACTCCTTTTTGAACAAGCATGTAACTTTCATCATTCTCCAGTCCTCCAGGACCATCCCTGTGTTGAAGGAAGACTGGGAGATTGTTACCAATGCCTCTGAAATTTCCACTCTTACCTCCCTCTGTATCCTTGGATGCATCTCACCCGTCCAGGTATCTTATTAATTTTATGCAAATGTAGCCTTCTAAACCCTCCCCCTTCTCAACTGTAGATTCTTCTCATGTACAAATTATCTCCTCTCTCACCTCAACCTGGGTAGTATTTTCTTCCTTGCTACAGACAGATGCAAAGTATTAATTTCATAACTCTGCTATTTCTCCTGCCTCAACATGTAAGTCTCCTTTTTTATCGCTAATCAGCCTGACTCTTTCCTTTACCACCTTTTGATCATTTCCATGTGTATAGAAGACCGTGGGATTCCCTTTTATGTTAGCTGGTAGTCCCTTTTTTTGCTCTCTCCTTGCCTTTCTAATATGTTTTTGCAATTCCCTTCTGGCCAGCCTGATTCTCCATTGTATTTTCTACCTGTCATACATGTACTACTTCCTTTCCAGCTTCACCTCTAACTCTCTTGTCATCCAGACTGCTCCAAGATTTATTTGACCTACCTTTCCCCTTCAAGGAAATATACCTTTACATTTCCTGCAATACTGCCTCTATAAAGGTAGCCCTTTGTTCAGCCACCGTCTTTTCTGCCAACATTTGCCTCCAACTCGCTCGACTCGGATGCATTCTCATTGCATCAAAGTTGGTTCCCCCACAATTAATTATCCTTGCTTTGGATTGCCCCATGTACTGGTCTATGGCCAACCTAAACCTTGTGATACAATGATCACTGTCCCCGAAATGCTCTCCCACTGTTATTGGATCCACTTGGACCAACCCATTCCCCAGAAGCAGGTCCGACAGTGCCTGCCCTCCTGTTTGACCTGAAATGTACTGCTGCAGAATTGATTTTCAACACACTACAGGAACTCTTGCCCCTCTTGTACTTTTGCACTATTCCTATTCCAGTCTACATTTGGATAATTGAACTCACCCATTATAATGACTCTATAATTCTTGCACATCGCTGTAATTTCTTTGCAAATTTGTTCTTTGACATCCCTTCCACTAATTTGTGGTCTATATACCACAGTGATCAACGTTATTGCACCTTTTTCATTTCTTACCTCTAGCCAGAAAGATTCCATCCTTTACCCCTCTGAACCATTCTCTCTCTCCAGGATTGTAATACCATCTTTAATCAATACCATCACTCCCCATCCCTTTTTTCTTCCTTTCTTGATTTTCCTAAATGCCTTGTATCCAGGAATATTTAACACCCAGTCCAGCCCTTCTTTGAGCCAAGTTACTATTACAGCAATAATTCCATTTGTCAACCTGTACCTGTAGTTCACTAATCTTATAAACTACACGCTGTGCACTAATGTACATGCGCATTGATCCTGATTTAGGCATTTTTACTTTCCCCCTTTCTCTAATCCCCTCGAATGACTTACTATTGCTGACTCTAATTCTATCAAACTCTAAGTACTCTATTTACCTTGATGTAACTTTCTGATATAGCCTTCTTATCAGTTAGTACTTCTCTACTTCCCACTTTCTCATAGAAACATAGAAAATGGGTGCAGGAGTAGGCTATTCGGCCCTTTTAGTCTGCACCATCATTTAACATGATCACGGCTGATCATGCAAATTCAGTATCTCACTCCCTCTTTCTCTCCAAATCCCTTGATCCTTATAGTCGCAAGGGTCACATCCAGCTCCCTCTTGAATATATCCAACAAACTGGCCCCAACAGTTTTCAGTTGTAGAGAATTCCACAAGTAGGGCAGCATGGTGGTGCAATGGATAGCACTGCTGCCTCACGGCGCCGAGGTCCCAGGTTCAATCCTGGCTCTGGGTCACTGTCCATGTGGAGTTTGCACATTCGCCCCGTGTTTGCGTGGGTTTCACCCCCACAACCCAAAGATGGGCAGAGTAGGTGGATTGTGTAGCCACCTGAGTTGGCCACTTCCCGACTTAAAATGGAGAACAACAATAAATTCCGCCACCGTATTCCAGAAAGACACGTGGCCCACTACAGCCACCATCACCCTCAGCGGCTTCACAGGCCACTCACAACAGGGACACATCACAGCCCCTGTACCCATTCAGATTGGCAATATAACGACAAAGCACCCCATAGTTTTAGTTGATCTACCTCACACAGCAGAACACATTTGGGGAATTGATTTTATGAATTCCCACAACCTGTCCTTTGATCCAGTCAACCAGTGTGTCTGGAGAATGGCAAAATCCGCAAGAGCCCCCGCAACGATTACAATAGGAGAATATGTAAACAAGATTAGCGCAGTCGGTGAATTTTGGTTTGACCCGACCCCAATTAGCACAGACAAGCAGGTTAGGGCAGTTCTGCAGAAGCACAGGACAGCATTCGCGACCCACAAATACGACTGTGGCAGGATGACTGGTTCCGTTCAAATCACAGGACCTGACCCTAGACCCCAAAAGCAATACGGATTTCCCCAAGAGGCAGAGGGAGAAATCGCAAAAGTTATCGACAGCTTATTAGAGCAGGGCGTACTCAGATCAGTAGCCTCCACTAATAATGCCCCGATTTGGCCAGTGAGACAGCCCGATAGATCATGGCGACTGACAATCGATTACTGGGAACTCAATAAAGTCACCCCCGCAGCAGCCCCCACAGTAGCCACAAGTCCCGAGACCACGCTCAAACAGGGACTCAACTCACAATACTTTACTGTTTTGGACGTCAGTAATGGATTCTGGTCCATTCCATTGGCAAAGGCGTGCCAATACAAATTTGCCTTCACTTTTAAAAGCCAGCAGTACACGTGGACATGCCTTCCACAAGGATTCCACAACTCCCCCTCCATTTTCCACCGACAGCTGGCAAATGGATTATCGAAATGTTCTTGCCCCGAATGTCTGTTCCAGTATGTGGACGACCTATTACTGCAGACAGACACCAAGGCAGAACACATCGAGCTTCTGGCCGAACTCCTGGAACTCCTACAGAACATTGGTTGTAAAGTAAACCCCAAAAAGGCCCAGATGTTGGAAAACAAAGTGATATATTTGGGTACAATTATCACGCACGGTAAACGCGAGATCGAGCACAAAAGAATTGACTCGACTGCCAAATTGCCCCTTCCCCAGAATGTTTCAGCCCTCCGGTCGTTTTTAGGACTGGTTGGCTACTGCCGAAACCACATTGACGGTTTCGCCAGCAAGGCAGCGCCCCTCTCAGACCTCCTAAAGAAGGGATCCCCTTGGGAATGGCTTCCGCAGCATACGGATGCTGTGGATGCTTTGAAAAGAGCCCTCATTGCAGCCCCCGCACTACAGGTTCCAGACCCATTTTCCCCTTATGCTATAGAGAAAGCTAGCACCGACCGCACCCTTTCGGCCGTGCTCCTCCAGGAACGGCACGAACAGCTAAGACCCGTGGCTTACGCATCCAGACTTTTAGATCCTGTGGAGCAGGGATTTTCGGCCTGTGAGAGGCACCTGCTCGCAGTTTTCTGGGCAGTTCAGTATTTTTCTTACATAACCGGACTAAAGCCCATCACAATCCTTACGGAACACCCCCCCACCCAACTTTTACTTGACGGACGACTCAAGGACGGTATAGTTAGTCAAATTAGAGCAGCTAGATGGACCCTTCTTTTGCAGGGACGGGACATCACTGTTAAACGGACCAAGACCCACATTTTCTTAGCCGATAACCTTCAGTACCCAGGCACCCCCCATGAATGTGAAGTCATCTCACCGCACCACAACACAGGCCCCTTTATTGCGAAAACACCCCCCAGAAAGATAGGTAGCCCACCCCAGAGCCCCCAGCACACAGACACGTGCGCACCTTTAAGGATATATGTGGATGGTTCTTCCACAGTATTTGAAGGGAAGCGCATTACAGGATGCGGCATTTATGTCGAGGACGCACAGGGACGCGCCCTAGAAAAAATCTCACTAAAGCTGCCAGGCCACTTCGGTGCGCAGGCGGCAGAACTAGCAGCCGTTGCGTACATTGTGGATCACCCACATTCCTTCCCCAGCCCAGCAGACATATACTTGGACAGCCTCTATGTCTGCAACAGCCTTACAGAAATCCTACCCCTGTGGAAAGCAAGAGGATTTGTTTCCGCAGACGGAAAACCCCTCCCTTCAGCCCCATTGCTCCACCGCATTTTAGAAAAGGCACAGAACAGGACATTCGGAAATGTTAAAGTTTGACGTCACCACCGTTCCTCCCCCCCCAGAAATGTAAACGCCGACGCACTGGCCAAAGCAGGTTCCAGGCACGGATATTTTTGGACACCCCCCCGAAAGCGCCCCAGTGAATGCAGTTCAGGTCTCGCAGACTAATATCGAGGATTTAGTGCAGGCCCAGAAACAGGAGGGCAATCTCAGGGAGATTTTGAAAGGACAATTTCCAGCACCTTACATTAGGTTTAAAAATGCACTGACCACACATGACGGTGTGGTGTTAAAAGACACCCTTTATGTGTTTCCTGAACAAGACAGGAATCAACTCATTTGTTTATTCCATGACAGTCATGGACATCAGGGAATTGATTCCACTACAGTCCACCTCAGGCAACTCTGTTGGTGGCCAAGTTTAAAAGAAGATGTAACACACTACATTGAGAATTACCTTATCTGTGCCCAGAACAATCCGGACAGATACTCAAAGAAAGCTCAACTTAGTCACACCCGCCCGTTAACGGCCCCTGGACTAACCTCCAGATCGATTTTATAGGACCATTGCCCCCTTGCAGGAATGGTTATAAATATGTACTCGTGGTGATAGACACTTTTACGAAATGGGTAGAGGCATTCCCATCCAGAACGAACACGGCAAAGACCACCGCAAAGATCTTAGCCCACCACATCTTTACGAGATGGGGACTCCCCCGCAGCATTGAATCCAACCAAGGTTCCCATTTTACGGGACGTGTCATGAAGAATGTCCTCAAGATATTTGGCATTACCCAAAAATTCCACATCGCACACCACCCCCAGTCAAGTGGTATCGTGGAGTGCATGAATCGGACCCTAAAATCAACTCTCAGAAAAATGGTCCAACAAAACACCACTTGGGATTCAGTCCTCCCTTTTGCGCTGATGTTTTTGAGAAATACTGTCTCAACTTCCACAGGTTACACCCCACATACTCTCATGACCGGACGCCCCATGAAAGGCACAGAATTTCTATTAGGATTGGACTTGACCAGCCCCGAAGTGACGGCCCTAACACACGAGAACGCAGTCAAACAGTTAGTTGAAAATGTTAAAACGGCTCAGCCAGCAGCCGCAGTAAGACTAGGCACACGGAAGAAACAGATGAGCTTAACCCCAGAACACAGACAGCAGCAGCAGCGACAGCGACTGTGACACAGACAATAGCCACAGCACGCCTCCCTACTATCCCCAGGCAACAGGACCCACACCCAGCGAATCTGACCACGATTCGAGTGATCCCTTCCTCATCACATTCCTCAATAAACCCCACCAAAGACCACCGCCCTATGATTACGACCCCGACTCCGTCCCCACAGAACTAGACACCACCTTTTGGCACCGCGATAACTCATACAGGCTCGTCCGGAACGACGAGATGGACCCAAATCGCACCACGCAGCCCTATCAGCCCTGATACATTCGAGAGTATGGCATCCAGGAGAAGATGAAGACTTTGAGTCTGACTCCCAAAGTGAGAATCCCTTTGCGACCCTGTTCGTAACCAATAACTGAAGTGTCCAGATGATATTTTAAAAAGGAGCCGCTTGGGAGAAACGGTCTCCTTTCTGATGGAACCTGCAGCATGTTTAATGTTGTTTGTAGTGGTTTTGTTAAATGTTGTTTGTAAGATCGGAATTGTTTTTTCCACGGCCCCACGCCTTATTGTCGGCCGAAACTGCTGAGAGCTTGCCAGACTCCCGTTCATAACTGCTCTTCTGGTAGAAGGTAGAACCAATACAGCAACCCCCACGATGACTACATTTTTTGCCCGTTCTTGTCGGTTGCTCAGGCAGTGGAGAAACGGCATTGGTCTCCGCCCTGCCTGAGGACCCCCCCTCTGGTCAGCTACGCTCGGGTAGAGCACACATGGCATTGGTCGCCGTCCTACCCGGGGATTCCATCCAAATCCTACCCGTCGCGGCCCATACGCACCTTATTTCGGCACTTTTGGTTCAAAAAAGTTTTGTTTTGTTTTCAGGCGGCCCTTAGGTTGCCAACCCTTTGCTATTTACATCCTCAAACATTTGGATGGTAAATCGCACAGCCTGCGAGACGGCTTGCACTGTTTCAGTATTTTTAAGTGTGTCTTGTCCTGAATATTCGTTTTTTTTTTTAAATGAGGGAGTCACACATGGTGACAAATTGTAATGGGAGAATTGGCACTGAAGGACAGACATACTAACAGACGAGATATTAAACCAAGATAGTAACAGACACTATGCTTGATCCCACAGAACCCCGGAACCTCCAGGAAAAGAGACGAAACGGAAAGGAAGAGAAGAGAAGAGAAAGAAGAAGACAACAATGAAGACATCATACGTGTATTTCGTCATTATTGCAATGTGTATTCGGTTGAGCGCGAACGCGAACCCCCTGACCCCAATCCCCCTCCCGGCCGTTAATGATTCACTTCCCCATAGCACACAGAACCCCAAGATAGTCTCCGATACACCATCATGGTGTGGTAAGCTCATAACATGGTACTCCCTTTCCTACGTAGTTGAATCCCTATTAGTGTTGGCGATACTCTGCAGCATCGTGCAGACTATCCGCATGAGGAAATGAAGAAGGAGAGCATACCGCGCTCGCACCCTGGTATACAGAATAAGATCCCCTATTTTTGGTTTTCACCAGGCCCCCGAACCCCTCGATCTATAATAAAGGACATTCGTTTGCGTTCTTCTGTAAATAAAGAAATGGAAAGATTGTACACCCCTGAGCTTGACTGCCAAGCCAGGAAAAATGTAAATGCTGCTTTTTGTATTGTTTAGGAAGTTAGTATGATTGAATGTTTTAGTGAGTGTAGTGTATTGAGGACAGTTAGAGGTACCGTTTTTTAAATTTTGTCATGCATGCCCCTGTTTTGACATAGCGCCACTTAGAATGTTAGTTAAAAAAAATTCTTGCATAGTTGTGGTCAGTGTAGAGGCCATAGAAGAGTGCTCGCCGGGTCAGGGAATGAAGACAACTCAGTTATGTGATCCTTCACGCTTCGCGTTAGGATCACAAGGAGGATGTGTAGCCACCTGAGTTGGCCACTTCCCGACTTAAAATGGAGAACCGCAAAGGCTGAAGGGAAATTCAGCCAACACAGGCAAAGACTAGCAAATCCAGAAATCATGTGTATTGAAACCTGTAAGGAACCAGACAGCACTGAAACCAGCAGCCATCTGCATAGTAATGCAGCAGCCATCTACATAGTAATGTGCGATTCCCAGGCACAATGGCAACAGTTAATGTAAATAAAGCCAAGCCAGACTCCTCAGCGCCAGCAGGAGCCAAGACAAAGGAAGGCCAATGGACACTTAGGGACCGCCCAACGATCAGGGAACCGCTCCAGCTTTGGAAAAATCGTTCCAAGTGATAACAAAGTAGCCCAATCACTTGGAACCAGGTACGGGGTCCGCCCCGAAGGGCGGGAAGCCCCTGGGGAGTATAAAGTAAAGGCCCCAACTTCAAATCGTCCTTCTTTGGCAGGGTCACTCAGCAACTTGAACCAGCCCTTGACAGTGACCTGCCTCGCTGCCGCCAACCAAGTAAGTCTCAAGTCAACGCTCGCTACGAGATAGGCGCTCCTAGCTACAAGTCCATACCAGCTTTTGAATCCTGCAGACTCAGGACCTGAACGAAAGGCCATTTGTTCCCCTGACCTGGTGGGCCAGTCCAAAGCTAAGTATAGGCCATTTAGTGATAGGAATAGCCTAGAAAGTAGAGTTTATGCAGGAGTAGTGATTTACTGTGTGTAATAAATGTGTTTTGATTTGAATCTTACTAATTGGTGCATTGAGTTATTGATCATTACTTGAACTTGAACCTCGTGGCAATATCATAAAGATACCTGGCGACTCTATAGCAAAGGTTAAACAAACAGAGCAAATGATGATTTAAGAGCCAACCAATATTTAGCAACAATTGTCCACGCTAAATTGCCCCTTAATTGTAAAAAATGAATTGGGTACTCTAAATTTAAAAAAAAAGAATTCCACAAGTTTACAACTCTGTGAGAGAAGTTCTTCCTCAGCTCAGTCCTAAATGGTTTACCCCTTATTCTTAGGTTGTGATCCCTCGTTCTGGACTTCCCCAATATCAGGAACATTCTTCCCGCATCCAGCCCGTCCTGTTCCATCAGGATTTTATATGTTTCTATGAGATCCCCTCTCATTCTTCTGAACCCCAGTGAGTACAAGCCCAGTCCATTTGGACTTTCTTCATATGTCACTCCAGCCATCTCGGGAATTAGTCTGGTGAACCTTCTCTAAAGTCCCACTGCTTTATGAATTTTCTCTCTCCCTCTCCAAACACTCCCGGCTCTCTCTCTCTCTGAACTCTGTGCTACTTTATGGTTTCTCTCTCTCCCCTTGCAGAACAATAATCAACAGTAACATGTTGGTTATCTTGCAGCTACTGCTCATAAACAGTCCACTGAGCCAGTGGACGCCGGCCTTCCGGGGGCTTCTGATCCCCTGGGAGACTCCTCCCAAGTGCCATTCCACCTGTTTCTCGTTTGTGCGGACCAGTACTGAACAACGCTTGCCTAAGGTCTCCGAGGCAAAAGGGTTAGATCCCAACGTCTAGTGTAGACCAGGAGAGTTGCATATCAGAGTGAAACTACCTACTCACTCGAATAAGCAGATTTGCCAAATACTGATCCCACCCACAATGGTCGAGATCCAGATCGTGACGTCTCGCAAGATTCCGTTAGATCTTGTGAGCTGGGTAAATCCCGGAAGAGGCGTCTCCCGACATCTACCGGCCGCATCGCACCCCTGTTCCGGCAGGACGCGGCCGGTAGATTGCGGCCAATGTTCCTTGTTCTGAATTTTCCCACAGGTGGAAATAACATTTCCATACCTATGCTATCAAATCCGTTTGACATTTTAAGCACCTCGATTATCACTTCGCAATCTTCCCTGCGCAAGGGAATACAAGCTAAGTTTATGGAGCCTATTCTCATCACTTAACCTCACATGTGAACAAAGTCCAGCCTTGAGGGGTCAAAGACACGGATGGGAATTTCAGCATGAGGTTGGCTGAAGCAGGGTCAGAGACAGACAATGATACAGAGATGCATCACATGTGGGAGAAGATCTGGAGGCAGAAACCTAGTTGGGTGTCCAATCGACCTATCAAGCAGCTGTTGGTTCAATGGAAGAACTGTCCAGTTAGTTACAGAAGAACGTAAGGAGTGGGAGTCGGCAATTCAACCTCTGGAGCCTGCTCCGCCATTCAATACGATCCTGGCTGATCTCCTTTCAGCCTCAACTCCACTTTCTTGCCATTCTCCACAAACTTTCAACCCGTTACTCATTAAAAATCTGTCCATCCCCTCAAAATCTACTCCAAATTTACGTCCCTGCTCTTTCTCCAGTGCCTTGTTTAACAAGACGTTGCACTTGCAACCTGATACAGCAGTCCCAAAGCGGTTTGAAGCAGAGGCGAGGGTTCAAAGATTAGGGGCGTGAGTCTAATACACGCTTCAGTCTCATCAGTGTTTACCTGGAGGAAACTGCAGCTCATTCAAGGCTGGATTTTGGACAAGCAGCGAGGCAGCACAAGGCAGTGAAGAGGTGGAAATAAGTTGGGGCAGGGAGGTACAACTCCATATTCCAGTGCACAATAAATAAACCTGAACAATGTGGCAATAATAATCCAAGCTCGGGACCAGAGTAATGCATATGCCAGCAGAACTATTCTGCAGGTATCAACAATCTCCATGACGGACTTCCGGTGGCGACCATGGAGGAGTAGGTCGCACATTCGATAGCTCCCGCCTGGAACGAACTTTCGGACCTTTTTTCCCGACTTTACTCGGACTTTAGGGGATAGATCGGTGCAGTGGACGATATTAAGAAGGATTCCCCCTCCGATGTATGGCTAATTGGACTAGAAGTGGCAGTGTGAAAAGACTCAGTCCGGATAGAGTGAAGCAGACGGAGCTGGTACCGCGGCGCAGCATGGCGGAGGGTCAGGGCCAGGGAGCGGTGGCTCAGTGGTCTAAGGAGCAGCAGATGAAGTACTTTAAGGACTGTTTCACTGAGCTGGACCCGATCAAGGCTGCGATCGATCAAGTGGTATTGAATCAGGCGGCCCAAGGGAAAGAAATTGAGCTGAAGTTATCTAGCCAGGAGGACTATCTAACCGTGCTGGAGCACAAGATGGAGGTGTTGGATGAGTGCCACAAGAGAATGCAGGAGAAGCTGGAGGACTTGGAGAACAGGTCCAGGAGGCAGAACTTAAGGATTGTTGGCCTCCCCGAAGGAATTGAGGGGTCGAACCCGGGAGCATGCTGGAGAAGTTGATGGGGGCCGGGACGTTCTCTCGGCCCCTGGAAGTGGATGAAGTGCATTGAGCCCTCGCAAGGAAGCCTAAGGCGAATGACCCGCCGAGGGCCATGGTGGTGCGTTTCCACCATTTTTCGGACAAAGAACTCGTCTTGCGGTGGGCCAAGAAAGAGCGGAGCAGCAGATGGGAGAATAGCGAGGTGCGCATCCATCAGGACCTGGGAGCGGAGCTGACCAAGAGACGTGCTGAGTTTAATCGGGTGAAGGCGATCCTCTTCAAGAAGGGGGTGAAATTTGGGATGCTGTATCCAGCGCGGTTATGGGTTACGCATGAAGACCGGCACTTTTACTTTGTGGCACCGGACGATGTATGGTCATTTATCAAAGAAAAGAAGTTGGAAGCGTCTTAAAGGACACTTAAGTCTTGAAGGGGTTATGTGGCGGCGGTTTGTAATTTTTGTAATTCTTGTATCGGCCCCCCCGTCCAGGCTGATTACGTGGAATGTGAGGGGTTTGAATGGGCCGGTCAAAAGGGCTCGTGTTTCTGTGCATTTACAGGGGCTGAGGGCAGACGTAGCAATGCTTCAACGGACACATCTAGAGATTATTGACCAGACGAGATTGAGAAAGGGGTGGGTTAGTCAGGTGTTTCACTCTGGGCTGGACTCAAAGACCAGGGGGGTAGCAATATTGATCAGCAAACGGGTGGCGTTTGAGGCTGGAAGAATTGTGGCAGTGAAGGGGGGTAGATATATTATGGTGAGTGGGAAGTTGGAGGGTGTACGGGTGGGTAGACCCATGTAGATTCGAACGGCCGAGGGCAAAGGAGTTTTCGGGTTTTTTTCATGTCCATAAAGTTTACTCCCGCATTGATTTTTTTGTTCTGAGCAGGGCACTAATTCCGAAGGTGGCGGGGACGGAATATTCGGCAATTGCAGTCTCTGATCATGCCCAGCATTGGGTGGATTTGCGGTTGAGTGAGGAGAGAGGGCAACGCCCGCTGTGGAGACTGGATGTGGGGTTGTTAGCGGACGAAGCGGTCTGCGGGCGGGTGAATAGGTCCATCCAGAATTACCTGGATACAAATGATACGGGTGAGGTATCAGCAGCGATGGTTTGGGAGGCTCTGAAAGCAGATGTAAGAGGGGAACTAATTTTGATTCGGTCCCACAGAGAAAAGGTGGAATGAGCAGAGAGGGAGTGATTAGTGGAGGAGATACTTCAAGTGGATAGGAGATATGCGGAGGCCCCAGACGCGGGGCTCCTGAGAGAGCGTCGGAAACTACACGCAGAGTTTGAGTTGTTGACCACGGGGAGGGCGGTGGGGCAGTTGAGGAGGGCAAGGGGGGCGGTCTACGAACATGGGGAAAAGGCGAGCAGGATGCTGGCGCACCAGCTTAGGAAGAGAGAAGCGGCCAGGGAGATTGAGAGAGTAAGGAATAGGGAGGGAAACATGGTCTTGGACCCACAAGGGGTGAACAACGTTTTAAAAGAATTTTATAGCAAATTATATGAGTCGGAACCCCCGCCTGGTGTAGAAGGGATGAAGCAGTTCCTTGACCAGTTGAGGTTTCCGAGGGTGGAGGAGGACCTGGTCGAGGGGTTGGGGGCCCCGATTGAGGCAGAGGAAATTGTTAAAGGACTGGAGGGCATGCAGTCGGGCAAGGCTCCGGGGCCGAAAGGATACCCGGTAGAATTCTATAAGAAGTTCTCAGAGGTGTTGTGCCCACTGCTGATGAGGACCTTTAATGAGGCAAAAGAGAGGGGAATCCTCCCCCCCAACGATGTCGCAGGCCTCGATTTCACTCATCCTTAAACGAGAGAAGTACCCGGAGCAATGTGGATCATATAGGCCAATCTCGCTTTTGAACGTAGATGCAAAGCTGCTGGCTAAGATTTTGGCCACTAGGATAGAAGTAGTGTCCCGGGGGTGATAGGGGATGACCAAACCGGATTTGTCAAGGGTAGACAGCTCAATGATAACGTTCGGAGGCTTTTGAATGTAATTATGATGCCCTCAGACGGAGAGGACGCGGAGGTGGTGGTTGCGATGGACGCGGAGAAGGCTTTTGATCGGGTGGAGTGGGAGTATCTTTGGGAGATGCTGGGAAGGTTTGGGTTTGGTGAGGGCTTCATCGACTGGGTGCGATTGCTCTACAAGGCGCCGGTAGCGAGTGTGTGCACGAACCGGCTGAGGTCGGGGCACTTTAAGCTACACCGAGGGACGAGGCAGGGGTGCCCACTCTTCCCGTTGCTCTGGCCATACAGCCGTTGGCCATGGCGCTGAGAGCATCAAGGAAGTGGCAGGGGCTGGTTTGGGGGGGGGGGGGGGGGGGATTGAAGCACCGGGTTTCGCTGTACACGGACAATCTGCTCTTGTACATCTCGGACCTGGTGGAGGGGTTGGGGGAGGTTATGCAGATCTTGGAGGAATTTGGCAGGTTTTCGGGGTACAAATTGAACATGGGAGAAAGTGAATTGTTCGTGATCCAGGCAAGGGGGCAGGAGAGGAGACTGAAGGAGCTGCCGCTCAGGATGGTAGAGAGGAGCTTTCACTACCTGGGAATACAGGTGGCTCGGGAATGGGAGGCATTACATAGGCTCAACCTCACCCGGCTGGTTGAGCAAATGAAGGGGGTCTTTAAAAGATGGGATATGCTCCCGCTTTCGCTGGCGGGGAGGATACAGACCATGAAAATCACGGTCCTCCCCAGATTTCTGTTTGTCTTCCCGTGCCTTCCCATCTTTATCCCCAAGGTCTTTTTCAAGCGGGTAAACAAGATTATTTCGGGCTTTGTATTGGCGAATAAAACCCCGCGTATGAAGAAAATGTTGTTGGAGCGCAGTCGGGGGGAGGGTGGGTTGGCGCTACCGAACTTCTGCAACTACTACTGGGCGGCTAATATAGCGATGATTAGGAAGTGGGTGGAGGGGGAGGGGTCGGCATGGGAGCAGGTGGAGGCGGCGTCATGCAAAGGCACCAGTTTGGGAGCACTGGTAACGGCACCTCTGCCGTTCTCGCCGGCCCGTTACTCCACAAGTCCGGTGGAAGTGGCGGCACTGTGGATTTGGGGCCAATGGAGGAGGTATCAGAGGGTGGAGGGTGCAATAACCACAAGTTCGAACCTGGCAGGATAGATGGCGGGTTCCGGAGCTGGCAGAGAGCAGGAATTAGACGGATGGGAGATCTATTCATAGACGGGAGTTTTCCCAGTCGGAAGGCGCTGGAGGACAAGTTCAAGCTGTCGCCGGGGAATGGTTTCAGATATCTGCAAGTGCGGGACTTTCTGAGGAAACAGTTGTTGGCTTTCCCGCTGTTGCCGCCGCGGGGGATACAGGACAGAGTAGTGTCCGGTACCTGGGTGGGGGAGGGGAAAGTGTCGGATATCTATCAGGAGTTGTTGGAGGCGGAGGAGACCTCGGTGGAGGAACTGAAGGGCAAGTGGAAGGAGGAGCTAGGTGGGGAGTTAGAGGCGGGTCTCTGGGCGGATGCCCTAAGCAGGGTTAATTCCTCCTCTTCATGTGCCAGATTTAGCCGAATACAATTTAAAGTGGTCCACCAGGCACACATGACGGCGGTGAGGATGAGCAAGTTTTTTGGGGTAGGAGATAGATGTGGGAAACCCAGCAAACCATGTCCACATGTTCTGGGCATGCCCGAAGCTTGGAGGATTCTGGCCGGGGTTTGCCAAGGTAATGTCCAAGGTGCTAGGTACGCTGATGGTGCCAAATACAGAGACGTCAATCTTCAGAGTGTCGGAAGACCTGGGAGTTCAGGGAGTGAAAGAGGCCGACGTTTTGGCCTTTGCCTCCCTGATAGTCCGGAGACGGATCCTTTTAATGTGGAGGGACTCGAAACCCCCGAGTGTGGAGACTTGGGTCAGTGACATGGCTGAGTTTCTCAAGCTGGAGAAAATCAAGTTTGTCTTGAGGGGGTCAATGCTGGGGTTCTCTCGGAGGTGGCAGCCGTTCGTCAACATTCTCGGGGAAAATTAAAATGTCAGCAGAAGCAGAATTCTGAAGGGGGGGTGGGCGGGTAGGTCCAATATGGTTAAGGGATGTACAGAAGGGGTGGGGTGGGAAATGTGTAGTTTACCATGTTGATGTTTATGTTATTATTATTCTGTTTGTTATTGCTATATAAAAATTTTGCAAATACGTCAATAAAAATATATTTTTAAAAAAACAATATCCATGACCTCAGCACATACATACAGGAAGAAAGATAGATCAAGTCTACATATTCTACATGTAAGTGGGCACAGGAGACTTCTAAGTGTTAATTTCAAACAGTCAAAACAAATCTTCAAAAGCCTGTCAAAGTTGTGCCAATCACTGATTACAAGCAAAACCTTTCTCCAGAGCATTCCTATTGAAGCATACTGACCAGTTTTCACAAAACAATAAGGAAATAAATCAAATCAAATTGTGTTGTTCACAAGGCCAGTTAAAGAGGGCCTGGAATTTCTGCTGTGGGTTAAATCAATGATCGTGCCCCAAATTGTGTTAATTTTGTGAAGAGTCTCCCCGCCGGCTCCCTCACATTGCAGCCAGACCCACCCACCCACATAGCCCCACACGGAAAATCTTCCATTAACCAGCAGAGTCAGGCAGTGTTTTAGAACATTTTGCCAAAAGGTTCTGCAATTAAAAAATAGTTCTTCACACATTTGACAGGGGAAACCTGGTACAATGTTATTCTTACAGCTGAAAATGGGATTTTCACCAAAAATACACATTTAAAATCAGCACCAGATCCAGAACCAGGCAGTAACCTGAAATGAGAGAACTAAAAATGAATTGTAAAAATCTATACAGAACAATTTGCCCTTGACATTGCTGTGCAATAGTCAGTTTCTAACCAAAGAAAAGTAAATCCTTTTAAAATGTACCTATTTGTCCTTGCAATTGAAAAAAGTAAGAGGCTCCTCCAAGCCCCACAGAAGGATGCAACTGGCAGAAACTCTTAACGGTGATCAACTTTCTCTTTTTTGCATTGCAGAGCCCTGTTCGAGCTCAAAGCTTTTAGCCCGCGAATCAAATGACTCGCTGTGCACTGAGCGTCAGCTCTTCAGCTCGAATACCAGCCACTTCCAAGTCTAGATCAATTGATCAGTAGGCCTGGGCCGGAATTCTCCAACCGTTGGGATTCTCTGTTCACTCTGGCAGTGTACCCCCACTGGCGGGTTTCCCAGCGGAATGGGGTGGCTTCAATGGGAGAACCCATTGACAGGCGGCAGGAGTAAAGAATCCCGCCAACAGCGAACGATGTGCCACCGAGAAACACGGGGGGGGGGGGGGGGGGGGGGGGGGGGGAGTGGGGAGGAGGGGGGGAAAGGGGAGCAATTGTTCTTTGCCTTTCTTGGATTTAATGTATCCAAAGTGACTAATTTGTGCAACATGATCTATGGAGAGGGGACGTGGACACTGCCTTCCTGTGAATTCTGTGCATTAAACAGGAAAAAAAGGTGTCCCTTTAAGCCAACCTGAATTTTATAATAAAATTCAACTCACAGCCTAAAACAAATATTATCAACGTGCAATGGACCTGAATGCTGTCACAAGGGTGCTATTTACAGTGGAACAGCTGGGTAGATCTAAGGAATCTACTGGAAGCACAATGTCAGTCCTGTTGAGATGTGCCGCACTTTATCACTTGCTTGTTTTGTCTGAAGAAATGCAGGAATTTAACACTCCAAACCTGCTCGGTGAAAATCAAAGGGGCCATCTCTCTGCCAAGAATGACAGCAATGTTCAACTCTGCCGTGAAGTTCCGCTGGAAGCAACTCTTGACCTCTGTTTGAGTCGGTACTTTCAGCACTGGGCTAATGAGCAGGCTCAAGCACACATACGGCTATCTCTGGCTCTTGCAGCCAGTTGGATTCAGGTACTGCTCCCTTTGATACTGATAGTATTGAAGTTCACAGGCAGATCACATATTCTTCCCAGTGCGGGTGGCAGAATGACACACAGAACATTGGCTCCAGGAATTTGAAATCATTAGTCTTTGTTCACAAGGGCACCGCTCCAAATTGTTGTGCATAAATCCTCAAAGATTCAATGGATATCTCCGCACTGTTCTTTGCGGAAAGTAAATGGCCCCGGAAACAAAGTGGCCACTGTACCTAATTAGCCTAAAATAAAGATAACTCAATGATCCACAAACTAGACAGGATCTTCAAAAGATACCTGCTGTAAATCTAATCCTGATTTCAGGCTGCGCATTGTGAATTCATTGAAAGGCCTGCATTTGAATTAGCTGTTGGGCCATCAGTAACCTCGCTCTGAACCACACATTGAACAAACTGGGACAGAAATTGTTGGAATGGTTCATCACTCAGCAGGGCTAAATCACTGGCTATTAAAGCAGACCAAGGCAGGCCAGCAGCACGGTTCAATTCCCATTCCAGCCTCCCCGAACAGGCGCCGGAATGTGGCGACTAGGGGCTTTTCACAGGAACTTCATTTGAAGCCTACTTGTGACAATAAGTGATTTTCATTTCATTTAATTCAATTTTCTGCCCAGTACTGATTGGAGACTGCCTGCTAGGTCCGTGCTTTCACAATGCCAAGTTTAATAACAAGTCAAACATTTGTAATTATTTGTCACACTGGTGCTTTCCCCACTTTTGGTTAATATCTGATTTCTCACATTTATGTGCCTTGGCAGCTGAGTAAAATAAAACCGCATTGCTGCGGCTCTGTGCTAGGTTCGGTCAGCTCACTGATCTTATTGAACACTTTACTCACGTCCCATTAATTGCAGATGTAGCAAACCCTGGATTCTCATTCACAAATAGCCACCTGATGCCTGCTGTGGCAGGTGCCTTGTTCACACAAATCATTCTGGACAGACTCAATACACCCTGAACTTTTCATTATACCCAGGTGAACTGCTTACTGTGCTGGTAACTACAATCCAGGGCAGATCATTTAGAATCTCTCCCACACGCGCTCCAGTTATGCGGGGATAATTCTCCTAGGCACCAGTTAATACCGGCATTTAACTCTTCACTACAGTCCTGCCAGCCTTGCCCAGGTCTGCCAATATCCTCCTGCCACTGTACAGGCCACTAACGTTCCATGACACCATGACCACCAGCACCACCCCTACCACCAGCAGCAGTCAGACAGCCAGCCAAGAACGGGTTTGAGTCCTAATGGGGCGAGATTTTCTCAGAAATCAGCAAAGGCCTATGGCAGTAGGAGAAGCGGTGTTGAGCCCGCTGATGGCAATGGCGGCTTTCCCCCCATATTGTGCGGCACCTAGCACCGAAAGGTGTCACGCTCTTTCATTGGTGGAGCAGCCTCTGATTCGCCCACCCCGCCATCAGCTCAGTGCTGCAACCATCGGTGTGCCATGTTTACAGGCCACCCCAGCGCACAGCAGCCACACTTCGCAGGTCACCGGGAAGTGATGGGTTTCCAGGAAATCTGTCCCGATGTTCGCCGACACCTGCCTGTGCGACTGTACGATGATGCAAAGGCCCACAGTGGTTTCACCTACCCATGCCCTCAGGTCGGAAACCTAGAAGCAAGGTGACGAACCCCGCATGTGGGGTGGTGGCAATGGTGATCAGTGTAACGCCCTGCAGAGGTGGACAGACAGCCATTTCCACATGTGGATGAATGATCTCCATCTGCCAGGGTAAGTCACTATTCTCATCACTCGCAACTCACACTCACGCACCAATTGCACATCCACAGGCATCTCACTCACTGGTACACTCCCCGGATTGAAAGGGTGCATGCAGGAGTCGGTCCACCTTATGTTTGAGCTGATTCCGGTGACACTCCAATGCATCAAAGTCAACACAGTGAGGGTGGTGGCCACTGTGGAGACTTTTGGTCCAAAACATCTGTCTTGCACTGCTGTAGGACACGCGCTCCATGGTGCAGGCACTTACTGGCATTCCTCAGTGTCAGTGCTAGAGAAGGGCAGGGCTTCTCGAGCAGACTCCAGCTGCCCTCCAATCACAAGGAGGCGGCCGGGGACATGTGGGCACCCATAGGGAGGATGAGCAACTGGTTTATAGAATTTGTAGTGCAGACTGATGCCATTCGGCCATTCAGGTCTGCACCAGCCCTTGGAAAAAGCACCATACTTGGTGGTGGTACCGCCCTATGTGGTGGTACCACAGCGCCGGAGGCGCCCGATGAGGCCTTGTGTCTACCGCCGCCGCATGTCCTTCAAGGGCATGCCGGATATGGCATGCAGGAGGAGACTCCGGATGAGCCGGGACACCGAACAGTGGGAGGACATGCTATCCCGGTGGGCGTCAAGGTTACGGCGGCCCTGAACGTTTACGTTCCAGTTGCCAAGCGGGACGGGCACGGCCGTGGCTGGGGGGAGAGGGGGTGACAGGGGGAGGGCCTCCAGGTTCGGGGGGCGCGTGGGGTGGACAGCCCCGCCGGCCGGGAACGGCCCGCCATGGCAGGGCGGTACCTAAGCCACGGCCGCCATTACAGCGGCCAGGCTGATTGGGACCGATCCTGGGCGCTGGCTGAGCGCGAGCCCCTGACCGTGCGCATGGGTGCCGGATCCCACACACCCCGTGGGCAGGCCACCCCCACCCAGCTGGCGGCACACAACAGCGGGTAGGTCCAGGGCCGCACCCATGGCATCCCCCAGTGAGGGCACTACCATCCAACGGTGGCGCTATCAGGAGGGACGGGCAACAGGAGTGGGGGTACAGAGGGTGCTGCCAGGGGTGGGTGTGCATGCGAGCGTGTGGCGCAAGCATGGTGCAACCGGCCAACCAGGGCGGCCATGTAGCCCATGGCATATGGTTGTGGAGGGGGCCATGCGCAATGGTTAAACCTGTTGTCTACCCCCCACCCCCTGCAGATCATAATCTTTGGGCACCAGCCAGCGATATTGGCCGCCGTGGCGGGGGCGTGACAGCGTCATTGCAGGCGGCTCAGAGGCGGTGGCAGCAGCGGCTACAGCAGAGAGATGGGCTGCAGAGGGCCAGGCGGCACCCGCTCAGGCTGCAGGGCTGCCCACTCGGCAAGCACAGGAGGAGGAGGAGGAAGAGGAGGTGGAGGAGGTGGTACCGTGGCGCCGGAGGCGCCCGACGGGGCCTCGTGTCTACCGGCACAGAATGTCCTTCGAGGACCTGCCAGACAGGGCATGCAGGAGGAGACTCTGGATGAGCCGGGAAACATTCGCCCACATCTGCCACCTGATGGCACACCTGGCACCGTGTGGAATTGGGGGAGTACATGCTATCCCAGTGGCCGTCAAGGTTACGGTGTGCCTGAACTTTTATGCCACGTGATCGCTCCAGTCACCGAGTGGGGACCTGTCTGGCATCTCGCTGGAATCGGTGCACCGGTGCAACCGTGCAGTGACGGACTGTTTGACATCGCGGACCGGGCCCACCAGAATTCCTGGGCAGCGGGATTAGCAGCCATGGCCAGGATACCCATGGTCCAGGGGTTCACGTCACCATGCGGCCACCAGTGGAGAACAGGGACGTGTTCATGAACAGGTAGGGGTCCTACTCCATGAACATTCTGGTTGTCTGCGACCACAAGATGAAGATCCTGCACGTCTGCACCCTGTACCCGGGCAGTGCACATGATACGTTTATTCTGGCACAATTGTTCATCCCCGCCATGTCCGAGGGACACAAATCAACCTCACCCCCCTCAACGGCTGCGGGTCTGGTTGCTGGGTGACAAGGGTTATCCGTTGAGGTCGTGGCTGATGGCGCCTATACGGAGGACACAGACCGACGCGGAGCCCCGCTATGACGATGCCCATGCAGCGACCAGGGATGTGGTCGAGAGGTGCTTTGGGCCGAAGATGCGCTTCAGGTTCCTGGACCGCTCTGGAGGGGCCCTCCAGTACCCGTCGGAGCGGGGCGGCCACATCGTTGTGGTCTGCTGCGTCCTCCACAATATAGCCCAGCGGAGGGGCGATGTGCTGGAGAAGGAGGAGGCAGAGGGGGAACCCGGGGAAGTGCACGGTTCTCCAGATGAAGAGGATGGGGGGGGGGGGCAATCGAGAGGACATTGGGGCTGGATATGGACGGGAGGCTGCACGGCGTCACCGGCTTGGCCAGTGAGCACGGAAGGCGTTCATCAACGCACATTTCACCAACTAGGTAGTGGGGGCTCGCTGAGCAAGGGCACTGACCACACTGTATGGCACCACCTCACCACCCCACACACCCACCTCTCACAACACCCATGAGACGCACCTCCCCCACCACCCACACCTCCACACAACCTCATGCGCCACACACCTCCATTATACATCCACCTGCGGCACAACGGGCTGGGCTCACAGGGTTACTTGTGGATGCGGGTGTGGTCGATTCCATGGAGGATGATGACAACCCGCGATGAGCTGTCAGCTCCAAATCATTAGACAATGTCTGACTCATGGCCACTGCACCCCTTCACCCCATGGCCCACTGCACCCCCCTCACCCCATGGCCCACTGCACCCCTCACCCCATGGCCCACTGTACCCCCTCACCCCATGGCCCATTGCACCCCCCTCACCCCATGGCCCACTGCACCCCTCACCCCATGGCCCATTGCACCCCTCACCCCATGGCCCATTGCACCCCTCACCCCATGGCCCACTGTACCCCCTCACCCCATGGCCCATTGCACCCCCCTCACCCCATGGCCCACTGCACCCCCCTCACCCCATGGCCCACTGCACCCCCTCACCACCGTCCGCCTGCCTAATGATACATGCTGTCTTGTGTCTTACAGGACCTGCCGCCGGTGGTCCTGACCCATCTGGCATTGTATGCCCATGGCCAAGTGTGGGTGGCACGCCCATGGCCTGGGTGGCACCACACCCTGCTCCTGGACGCGGATGGACTCCTCAACCTGTGTCTGCAGCTGCTGAAGCCGGCCGTCATCCCGTTGTCTAGTCCCTGGGTGTCTAACTGCATCGGGTGTATGGGTGGGTCTGGTAAGTCCAGGAACCCGGGAACCGTCTGGGCGGCAGATGGTTGCTGGGGCTGGGCTGCCCTCCGACCGTCCGGCCACTCGGCTGCTCCAACCTCCACCTGCTGTACCGGTACGGCTGTGTGGTGCACACCAGTCAGTGTCCCAGAAGCCTCATCACTAAAGTGCCCAACCGAGGTGGGAGTCTCTGCGATGGGGAGGGTGCAGGAGATAGCAGTGCCGAGAAGTCAAGGTCGCTGTCGGAGCCAAAGTCTGAGGTCTCCTGCGTCGACCCCTGGCCCAATGGGCCTTGAGTCGCCCCCGTTTGCGTTTCACTGTCCGGTCCATCAGTCCTCTGGGTTGCCGCGCTCTGTGTGTCAGTTCTCTGTGTGTCAGTTACCTGGGTGTCAGTGTCCTCGGTGTCGTATGCATCTGGTGTCCGCGTGCTGGAGTTTGGCATCCTGGGTGTCCGTCCTCTAGGTCTCAGTGTCCTGGGTCTCTGTGTCATTGGAAGGGCTTCCATGGCATCTGGCCTCCCCGCCGTGAACTATGTCCCTGGGGGCCTCTGGGCCTGGCACTGGCCGTGGGCCTGAAATGCCAGACGGGCCGGAGCCACCGGCGGCTGGTCCTGTGAGACACAAGACAGCACGTATCATTAGACAGGCGGCCGGTGGGGATGGGGTGCAGTGGGCCATGGGGTGAGGGGGTGCAGTGGGCCATGGGGTGAGGGGGTGCAGTTGGCCATGGGGTGAGGGGGTGCAGTGGGGCATGGAGTGAGGGGGTGCAGTGGGGCATGGGGGGGGGATGGGGTGAGCGGGGGTGTAGTCAGGCAGGGGAGCCTCACTTGCTGGTTCGCCTCTGACCCTAGCAGCTGGCAACCTCCCAGTCCTCGGCTCCGCCTGCGAGGTCCAATGACCTCTGTTCATGGACGGTGAAGGGGTGCAGTACGGGTGGACGCCTCCGGTTCTCTCCTGCTCCCTGTGGTTGTGATCAGTCTTATCCTGGTAGGTGGGGGGGGGGGACAAACATCAGTGTTAGGCGGTCCGACGCAGGCAGCGCAGGTGTTGGGTAAATGATGGCATGGCAGCACAGGGCACCTGGCCAAAACACCTGGCATGGGTGAGTGCAGCCCATGTGGGTCAGGTAGGGGGTTGCACCCTCCCCCTGGGGGGTGGGGGGGCACCTTTCACATATGTGAGTGGTATGCAGGGGTGCTGCCAGGGGCATGTCACTGTGTTCTCACCCTGGCTGTCCTCGTAAGATCGTGCAGCTTCTTGCGGCACTGTTCGCCGGTACTTGGGGTGTGCCCCACGACGCTGACGGCATTGCCCACCTCCCTCCACAAGCGCCGGACGGTGCTACGCGGGTAGTGATGTCCACGTCTGGGGCACAGCACTGCCCTCCTCTCCTCCACCACGTCCAGCAGCGTGTCCAGGTCGTGGTCCCTGAACCTCGGGACGGCACGGCGGGTGGCAGCCACCTTGCGGGTCTCGGGACTGAGCGCCACTAGCGCACCTTAAGCGCGCGGGCCAGCGTCATTGACACGTTGCGCCTATCCGACGCCGGGCTTGGGCCGCTCCCCCCGCTTCTTCTCGCGGCGCCCGTGCTAGCCACTTTTGCGGGCCAGAATCGCTACTGACAGCCGGTCGTTCACGCCGTCGTAAAACGGTTAGCCGCTGGATCGGAGAATCCCGCCCCCCACCTTCAGCATTGCTATGGCCTACTCCACCAAATATCCCAGTACCAGTATGAGCCACATTGTACCTGGCCTCCAGTCAGACGTCATCATCCACCTCCCCAGTGGGTAGCTCTTGGCCCTCAGGAGCCAACACTGCAGCCTCTGTGGACCCTGAAACATGTCAGGGACCTGAGAGTGGTTCAGAATGTAGGAGTCATGGACACTACCTGGGAATGTAGGAGTCATGGACACTACCTGGGAATGTAGGAGTCATGGACACTACCTGGGAATGTAGGAGTCATGGACACTACCTGGGAATGTAGGAGTCATGGACACTACCTGGGAATGTAGGAGTCATAGACACTACCTGGGAATCAAGCACAAACTTGCACGATGCGTTTGGTGTTGTTGCAGTCTAGCTGAACATTGAACAAGTAGATGCCCTTGAGGTTCACAAAGTTAACAGCTTAATGCCCCGGAGATCTGAGTGTTAATGAGTGCAGTCAATGGCACCTTACATGGTGCAAAGCCCATCACTCTTGCATCCTGACTTGTCTGAATCCGGTCAAAATGGACAAAGTTGTGTGCCCAAGGAAGATTGCGTCTTTCATCTCCTGGGTGCATTTGGGTGTGGAGGCTTATGAAATCCTGCTTCGGTCACCTGTGGAGCCCTGGAATGAGCCAGCCGTATCAAAATTGAGCACTGCTGTAACTTGCAGCGACACTGGCAGTGAAGATCTTCCAACTCTCTGTGGCACCGAATGCCGCAGCAGGTGGCAAATGTGACCAACCAGTTCCCTCGGCATGTGTAGTCTTCGGCGACACTTATTCCCAGACATCTGAACGTATGTTAGATGTCGTCTATAGACCTTGGGTCTGGCGAGGTGCCTCTGAGTGATGGCTCTCTGGGGTTCATCCTCTGCATGGAGCAGGCCCCGCCAAACCTTCCACTTCATGGCTCTTCTTCTGCCTTTGGCGAGCGAGGCCACTCCATTGACATCTTATTCTTATCACCTGCCCATAGTGAGAAGAATGACAGTGAGATCACTTGGCTCCATGTTCCATACGTTTTCCTCACTGCAGCATCAAAGAGAGAGACTTGACATTTGTCTCCTAAAGTCCACTCTTTATCCATTCATTGCCGGAGGCCACCTCTCAAAGTCCACTGACTCATTCTCTGGCCACTACATTGATGACCAGTCCCTTCTTT
Source organism: Scyliorhinus torazame (assembly GCF_047496885.1). Classification (NCBI taxonomy): domain Eukaryota; kingdom Metazoa; phylum Chordata; class Chondrichthyes; order Carcharhiniformes; family Scyliorhinidae; genus Scyliorhinus; species Scyliorhinus torazame. The sequence goes on from NC_092707.1 coordinate 63,519,766, forward strand.
GCATTCTGCTTTGACAACACCCCACACCACCCTTGCCCCACAACACATGATTGTCTGGCCACAGCTTTGACCACTCTACTGCATCCTGAACTCTCATCTCAGGTGTAAGCATTGAGCAAAGTTTCACTCCAAGGCTTTGCGCTCAACCTAGTCTATGGGGGACGGGGGGGGGCAGGGGGCACTTGTTATGACGCACCTCAGCACACAGCCAAGGATTAAGGGTGCATTCCTCAAGTAGTGTGACACTGCCAACCCACCAATGGGGATGTAGTCGCATGCCCAGTTGGCCAGTGGACAGGCACACCATGGTAGTCATCAATTGTGGAAGTCAATGCGGCAAGGGTTAAATGCTAAACAGCAATCAGGGCTCTAACATCCATAAGTGATGCTTGAGTGGGCAGAATTATGGGACTAACTTGACTCCAAGCATGTCAATTGAGTTGCGGCTGAACAGTTGCAACTGTAACAGGGTATTGATCAATTACATGTTTTTCCCTTAGCCTTGCCCTGGTGAACAACCCACCTGCAGAAGCTTCCACCCCAGATTTGAGTGGCACCATGAGTCCACCCCCCCCCCCCCCCCCCCCCCCACCCCCGAGTCAGAGCTGGTACCAAGTCAAGCTTGGTGTCCCCCGAGTTTTAGTCTGGATGCCCCGAGTCAAGACTGATGCCCCCAGAGTCATACCCCGGGACCTCCGAGTCAGAGCCAGTACCCCCAAGTCAAGGCTGGTGTCCTCCAGGTCAAAGCTGGCATCCCTGAGTCAACCCCCTGAATAGTGGAGCTGCTCCAAATGCGCTGTGCTCACCTCCACACACCTCTCAGAGGTGGACACACCAGATGCATGCCTTATGAATCCAGTCTTGACGGCACACCACCATGGATGGATGTTTTGACTGGGGGGGGGGGGGGCAGTATGATTACAGTGTATGGGCCCGATAACGAGATGCAAATGTATTGTAATGATGTTCCCGACATTGTATGGCGGAACTTTGGAACCTTCTCGCAATATTTCCTGGCCTGGATATTACAAAACACTCAGAGCTCCTCACAGGACACAGTAAGCAGCCACTTGCCCATAAACCGTTGAGGCCTTTGCTGACCACAGCCTGGATGTAAAACATATCCCATGAAGTGGAGTTTCAGCAGAAGCTCCTTGCCTCTCTGGAATCTGAGCATGATAGGTCCCAAATCGATGATTGTGTCTTCCCATATCTAACCTGCAAGTAACAACTGTCACTTGATGAAAATACCCATTGCAAATCAATGAAACACAGGGTATAGAACGTGAATAATGCTGAAAAGGGAGACATGTTGACAAAGCTTTTCACCTTGCACTCTCTCTTCACAGCAATAGAAAACTTTACTATGAGTTGAACACAAATCTCTAACTTGTTGAAATTGAAAGCAATTTACAGAGATTCCTGTATTTATAGAGCAGGCAGTAACAGCATAACCAGTGTTTCTGACTCATGTCAATTTACATGTCAAAGTGCATTTCTAGCGTTGACTCATAAATGGACCCAGAGAATTCTAGACCTTCCTTGCCACATAAAACCATCGGAACAAAATCTGAGGCAGGAAATACCCAGAGCTATCCTGTTGGATTCCTCCGATTAAGCCACTTCTTCAATTCTCCAAGCAGGTGGCAGTCCAAGGGAGTAGGAGTTGGATGGTGTTGGCGTGGGGGAGTGGAGGGTGTGGGCAGGGAAGTGGAGATGGGGGGATGAGTGCGGGATTCCATCATTGCCAATGCCAAAGAGAAAAACACTATGATGGGCCAATTTCAGTTCAGTCCTAATCACAGTCTGTCTCCCACAGGTTGCAATGTGAAGTAGATTTTAGATTCTTATGGAACCATGACATGGACCATACGAACAGCGATGATGTATCCTTTATTCACACCGTAGTATGGGGGTGGGGTTTGGTCAGTAAATGCTGTTTACAGATAGATCCTACATATTAGATTAACAGTAATCCAGAATTTTGACAAAGCACAGCTAGAAATTCAGGTCACAGAATATCACAAAACAGAGTACGCAATGCTTATTAAGGCAGCAGCATGAACACAGAGACCTATTGTTCTGCAGACTGAAAGGATGGATACACAACAGCATTAAGTAGTCATTTTTCACAACACAGCAAATTAGGTGGTTTTATTAAATCCAGTTGGCAACAGAAAAGAAAAAAAATTTATGCGATTCAAAAATTAGCTTTTTGTGTCGCAATTTAGTTTGTGCATGAGATTCTGTAAACATTTCTCAGGATTTTAAATCAATTCATTGGAAACCATGTTGGACAATTTACAATTCCGTAACTGTGGCTCTAAAGATAGCAAAAAATCAGGAAGACATATCGGTTAAAATGTCCTCTTCATGTCAGTTTGCTTTTGCAACAAGCTAAAAGCACAGAGAGCTGCTGAATCCAGATTTCTTTCCATTCATTCTTTGATCTTTGCACCAGTGGTACTCTGCTATAAAGTGCATTCATTATATCCGATGTCAACTCTTTGCACCAGAGCTTCAATGATACAGTGACCCAGTTTTCTCTGCCCACGGAGCAGACAACAGACTGGGGTGGCTGGAAAGGAAAGTGAAAACAGGCCAGACCTGCGTTCAGAAACACTCTCCTCCTTTTCTGTCGGCATGTTAGAAAGAGAATGGTGATGTACAACCACCTCTGTGGACACGGTTTCATCATGAAACACAGGGACTATGCTTGCAGTGGGTGTGATAACCTGACAGGAGTCGCAGGGATCTGCAACAACAGAGTCCCTGCGGCCGCACCTGAATACCATTTACCCAGATGAGGGGCGGGGCCACCCCTCTTTTCCAAGGGCTGCTGGGATATAAATACCCCGGCTCAGGTGTGGGCCGGGCACGAGTGACCTTTCGGGGAGTAGGAGGAGCGTATAGGAAGGAGAATAAAACCAAACTTTTCTCCATCGCTTCTGAGTGGTCGCTTGCCAGAGACTTTACAGTGACAAAAAAAATTGCCATTTTCTAAACACTTTCTTCCTCCTAAATTATTTGTTTTTCTTTAGTATGAGCGGGAAGATTTTGGGAAAAAAATCATGTGGAAACACTATTCCATCAGGCCATAAGACATAGGAGCAGAATTAGGCCACTCATCCCATCGAGTCTGCTCCGCCATTCAATCATGGCTGATATTTTTCTCATCCCCATTCTCCTGCTTTATCCCCATAACCACGGATCCCCATTAATCAAGAACCTATCTATCTCTGTCTGAAAGACACTCAGTGATTTGGTCTCCACAGTCTTCTGCGGCAAAGAGTTCCACAGATTCACCTCCCTCTGGCTGAAGAAATTTCTCCTCATCTCCATTTGAAAGGATCGTCCTTTTATTCTGAGATTGTGTCCTCTGCTTCTTGTTTTTCCTACAAGTGGAAACATTCTCTCCACATCCACTCTATCCAGGCCTCGCTGTATCCTGTAAGTTTCAATAAGATCCCCCAACATCCTTCTAAACTCCAATGAGTACAGACCCAGAGTCCTCCATGACAAGCTGTTCATTCCAGGGATCATTCTTGTGAACCTCCTCTGGACCCTTTCCAAGGCCAGCACATCCTTCCTTAGATAAGGGGCCCAAAACTGCTCACAATACTCCAAATGGAGTCTGACCAGAGCCTTATATAGCCTCAGAATTACATCCCTGGTCTTGTATTCTATCCCCCTCGGTATGAATGCTAACATTGCATTTGCCTTCCTAACTGTCGACTGAACCTGCACGTTAACCTTAAGAGAATCGTGTACAAGGACTCCCAAGTCCTGTCATAATATCCACTCATGTATATAATGAGATGCAGACAGGCAGTGATTGACACACAGGATAACCAATGAACACACACGACACAGAACAACCAATCACCAGACAGAACTTTTTCTTTGTTCTTTAAGATTGTAGTTTAGTCGGGCAGTATGGTCGGCACGGGCTTGGAGGGCCGAAGGGCCTGTTCCTGTGCTGTACATTTCTTTGTTCTTTGTTCTTTGTAGAACACCACCACTATAAAGCGCACAGGGCATTAAGACTCTCTCTCTCTCACAGGACACAGCTACTGAGATAGTTAGAGTGCACAAGCCAGTGAGCACCATCTCCATGTGGTAGAGAGCTAGTCTGATCAAGCCAGTCGGAGGTTATCAGTTAGATTAAGCCACAGTCAAAAATCAAAAAGGGCGACAGTACAAGGTACAGTGACTGAGGGGAGCTCAGTGAATAGGACCAGGACTACTAAAAGAAATAAAACGGGAAGTGAAAACATTAATGGTAACGACGCGGCAGGTTGTTACATGAAGATATGGGTTCAACGACAAGGAAAATTAGGAGAAAGGTTAAGAGGAAATATAACTGAGGAGAGGTTACTGATCGAGGTGTTAAGATTCAGAACAGAGGTAAAAAAGCCAACATAAGTGTACTTTACCTGAATGCTCGTAGTATTCGGAATAAGGTAAATGAGTTGATGGCGCAAATCATCGTGAATGACTATGATTTAGTGGCCATTACTGAAACATGGTTAAAGGATGGCCACGACTGGGAGTTAAATATCCGAGGGTATCAAACTTTTCAGAAGGACAGAGTGGATGGTAAGGGAGGTGGTGTAGCTCTGTTATTTAAGGATGACATCCGGGCAACAGTAAGGAATGACATCGGTGCTATGGAGGATAAGGTTCAATCCATTTGGGTGGAAATCAGGAATAGTAAGGCGAAAAAGTCACTGATAGGAGTAATCTATAGGCCACCAAACAGTAACATTATGGTGAGGCAGGCAATAAACAAAGAAATAACTGATGCATGTAGAAATGGTACAGCCGTTATCATGGGGGATTTTAATCTACATGTCGATTGGTTTAACCAGGTCGGTCAAGGCAGCCTTGAGGAGGAGTTTATAGATGTATCCGCGATAGTTTCCTAGAACAGTATGTCATGGAACCTACGAGGGAACAAGCGGTCCTAGATCTGGTCCTGTGTAATGAGACTGGATTGATTAATGATCTCATAGTTAGGAATCCTCTCGGAAGGAGCGATCACAATATGGTGGAATTTAAAATACAGATGGAGGGTGAGAAGGTAAAATCAAGCACTAGTGTTTTGTGCTTAAACAAAGGAGATTACAATGGGATGAGAGCAGAACTAGCTAAGGTAGACTGGGAGCAAAGACTTTATGGTGAAACAGTTGAGGAACAGTGGAAAACCTTCCAAGTGATTTTTCACAGTGCTCAGCAAAGGTTTATACCAACAAAAAAGGAAGGACGGTAAAGAGAGGGAAAACCGACCGTGGATATCTAAGGAAATAAGGGAGAGTATCAAATTGAAGGAAAAAACATACAAAGTAGCAAAGATCAGTGGGAGACTAGAGGACTGGGAAATCTTTAGGGGGCAACAGAAAGCTACTAAAAAAGCTATAAAGAAGAGTAAGATAGATTATGAGAGTAAACTTGCTCAGAATATAAAAACAGATAGTAAAAGTTTCTACAAATACATAACACAAAAAAGAGTGGCTAAGATAAATATTGGTCCTTTAGAGGATGAGAAGGGAGATTTAATAATGGGAGATGAGGAAATGGCTGAGGAACTGAACAGGTTTTTTGGGTCGGTCTTCACAGTGGAAGACACAAATAACATGCCAGTGACTGATGGAAATGAGGCTATGACAGGTGAGGACCTTGAGAGGATTGTTATCACCAAGGAGGAAGTGATGGGCAAGCTAATGGGGCTAAAGGTAGACAGGTCTCCTGGACCTGATGGAATGCATCCCAGAGTGCTAAAAGAGATGGCTAGGGAAATTGCAAATGCACTAGTGATAATTTACCAAAATTCACTAGACTCTGGGGTGGCCCCGGCGGATTGGAAATTAGCAAACGTGACACCACTGTTTAAAAAAGGAGGTAGGCAGAAAGCGGGTAATTATAGGCCAGTCAGCTTAACTTCGGTAGTAGGGAAGATGTTGGAATCTATCATCAAGGAAGAAATAGCGAGGCATCTGGATGGAAATTGTCCCATTGGGCAGACGCAGCATGGGTTCATAAAGGGCAGGTCGTGCCTAACTAATTTAGTGGAATTTTTTGAGGACATTAACAGTGCGGTCGATAACAGGGAGCCAATGGATGTGGTATATCTGGATTTCCAGAAAGCCTTTGACAAAGTGCCACACAAAAGGTTGCTGCATAAGATACAGATGCATGGCATTAAGGGGAAAGTAGTAGCATGGATAGAGGATTGGTTAATTAGTAGAAAGCAAAGAGTGGAGATTAATGGGTGTTTCTCTGGTTGGCAATCAGTAGCTAGTGGTGTCCCTCAGGGATCAGTGTTGGGCCCACAACTGTTCACAATTTACATAGATGATTTGGAGTTGGGGACCAAGGGCAATGTGTCCAAGTTTGCAGACGACACTAAGATAAGTGGTAAAGCAAAAAGTGCAGAGGATACTGGAAGTCTACAGAGGGATTTGGATAGGCTAAGTGAATGGGCTAGGGTCTGTCAGATGGAATACAATGTTGACAAATGTGAGGTTATCCATTTTGATAGGAACAACAGCAAAAGGGATTATTATTTAAATGATAAAATATTAAAACATGCTGCTGTGCAGAGAGACCTGGGTGTGCTAGTGCATGAGTCGCAAAAAGTTGGTTTACAGGTGCAACAGGTGATTAAGAAGGCAAATGGAATTTTGTCCTTCATTGCTAGAGGGATGGAGTTTAAGACTAGGGAGGTTATGCTGCAATTGTATAAGGTGTTAGTGAGGCCACACCTGGAATATTGTGTTCAGTTTTGGTCTCCTTACTTGAGAAAGGTCGTACTGGCACTGGAGGGTGTGCAAAGGAGATTCACTAGGTTAATCCCAGAGCTGAAGGGGTTCGATTACGAGGAGAGTTTGACTAGACTGGGACTGTACTCGTTAGAATTTAGAAGGATGAGGGGGGATCTTATAGAAACGTATAAAATTATGAAGGGAATAGATAGGATAGATGCGGGCAGGTTGTTTCCACTGGTGGGTGAAAGCAGAACTAGGGGGCATAGCCTCAAAATAAGGGGAAGTAGATTTAGGACTGAGTTTAGGAGGAACTTCTTCACCCAAAGGGTTGTGACTCTATGGAATTCCTTGCCCAGTGAAGCAGTAGAGGCTCCTTCATTAAATGTTTTTAAGATAAAGATAGATAGTTTTTTGAAGAATAAAGGGATTAAGGGTTATGGTGTTCGGGCCGGAAAGTGGAGCTGAGTCCACAAAAGATCAGCCATGATCTCATTGAATGGCGGAGCAGGCTCGAGGGGCCAGATGGCCTACTCCTGCTCCTAGTTCTTATGTTCTTATGTTATGTTCTTATTAATAGAGTGACAACCCACAGCAGATTATGTACAGCAATTAGCAAGTTCAATAAAACAGTGTTGGACCATCTCCTGTGTCGGAGCTTGTTTCTAGTTTCACTGCATCCAGTTGCAGTCAACGTTGAACCAACTCACTTAACACATCATGATACCAGGGAGCTATTAATTCTAACAAACCTACCTCGAATGAATCTGCAACGACCAGCAAGCAGCCATCCAGCGACATGGAAAAGATCCAGCCTCCTCCGCAACTCCGGATCTCCGGCAACCTCGGCGCCAACTGGAAAGTCTTCAAACAGAAGTTCCTCCTGTATATCGAGGCCTCAGACCTCGAGGCAGCATCGGATGCCAGAAAGATCACGATGTTCCTGTCGACTGCGGGGGTCAAGCCATCCACATTTATAACTCGCTCACGTTTGCCAATGGCGAAGGCGAGATTAAGTTCAAGACAGTTCTGCTGAAATTCGACAGCCACTGCGAAATTGAGGTGAATGAGAGCTTTGAACGGTACATCTTCCAACAGAGGCTTCAGGGTAAGGATGAACATTTTCAGTCCTTCTTGACCCATCTCCGCATCCGAGCGCAGTCATGTAATTATGACTCGACGGCTGATTCCATGATCCGGGATCAGATCGTTTTCGGGGTCCAGTCCGACTCCCTGCGGGACCAGCTCCTCAAAATCAAACAGTTGACCCTTTCCGTCACCATCGAAACGTGCGTTGTCCATGAGCATGCCAGAAATCGTTACTCCCGCATCAGGGCGGCAGAAACTGCAAAACTGGCCTCCCACAAGGCAGAAAGGGTGCAGGCCTTTCTGTGCATTGAGGAGAGTGGCCGTTTCGCGCTCTTTTCCCGGGTCCCTACGCATGTGCGCCACGACCTGGTGGACGATGAGGCTGAAGACCCTAATGCGGATGTGCGAACGTCGGCTGACCGCACTGCACATGCGTGATGGCACACAAAACGCGCTGAAGTCAGCGTCATGACATGTCCAAATTGTGGCTCCGCCCATTTAAAGCGGCATTGCCAACCAGAGGAAGGCGATGTCTACAGTGTGGAAAGCCTGGGCATTACACGGCCTTCTGCAGGGCTGCTCCACCGAGCAATAGCCAGCGATCCCAGCTGCAGCGCAGACGTGTCCACTGCATATAACAAGGCATGCAGGATTCTGATCCCGACAGCCCAACGGACCCCGATGCTGACTGCCTCGAGTCTCCATATCGGGTGGAAATCATCATCACCACACGCGAGCTGGTGTCCACCACGTCTGCAAACCGCCTTTCAATCCTGAGTGTGGATCCTGACGACGAGTGGTGTGCTGTCATCACAGTTAACCAGTCTCGCATCCGATTTAAATTGGACACTGGCGCGTCTGCAAACCTCATATCACAGTCGGACCTTGACAGCATTCGACACCAGCCTAGCATTCTTCCACCAGCCTGCCAGCTCCTTGACTACAATGGTAATGCCATAGCTGCTAGTGGATCGTGTCAGCTAGGTGTCTCTCACAAGGCAATCAAGGCGACCTTAAGATTCGAATTCGTCCGGCCTGACAAGGCACCCCTGCTCGGTGCTCGGTGCATGCAAACTCCTAAATCTGGGACAGCGAGTTCATGCCATGTCCTCGAAACCGGCGACTGCCTCGCCCAATGCGAATCTCCAGGCTGAGATAGACGACATTCTTACAAAATACCACAGTGTGTTTGATGGGATGGGCACGCTCCCATATCGCTACAAGATATTGCTCAAGCCGAATGCCACCCCAGTCATCCATGCACCATGCCGGGTGCCGGCTCCCCTCAAGGATCGTCTGAAAACGCAGCTACGAGAGCTCCAAGACCAGGGCATCATCTCAAAGGTCAAAGAAGCAACAGATTGGGTCAGTTCCATGGTCTGCGTCAAGAAACACTCTGGTGCAACTCTGCATTTGCATTGATCCCAAAGACCTGAATCGCAACATAATGCGAGAGCATTACCCGATCCCGAAGCGTGAAGAATTAACCTGTGAGATGGCTCATGCCAAATTCTTTACCAAGCTGGACGCCTCCCGCAGTTTCTGTCAGATACAACTGGACGAGTCCAGTCGGAAGGTGTGCATGTTTAACACTCCGTTCAGCAGGTATTGCTACAACCGCATGCCTTTTGTTATCATCTCAGCTCCCGAAGTACTTCATCGCATAATGGAGCAAATGATGGAGGGCATCGAGGGGGTGCGAGTCTATGTGGACGACGTGATCATCTGGTCCACGACGCATAAGGATCACATTGCTCGCCTCAAACAGGTCTTCCAGAGGATTCATGAAAATGGCCTCCAGCTCAACAGGGCCAAATGCTCATTTGGTCGGTCCGCTATCAAGTTTCTGGGTGACCACATCTCCCAGCAGGGTGTGCAACCTGACGCTGACAAGGTGCTGGCAATCAATGCCATGAAGACCCCCAGAGGACAAAAAGGCGGTCCTACATTTCCTTGGGATGGTAAATTTTCTCGGAAAATTCATTCCCAACATGGCATCCCACACCACGGCCCTCCGGCATCTCGTTAAAAAGTCGACAGTGTTCCAGTGGCTTCCCGCACATCAAGCGGAGTGGCTTGAGCTGAAGGCGAAGCTCACCACAGCCCCAGTACTGGTGTTCTTTGACCCAACCAAGGATACCAAGATATCCACAGAAGCAAGCCAGGGCGGCATGGGGCGGTGCTCCTCCAGCGAGACAACTCCTCGTCGTGGGCTCCAGTGGCATATGCATCCAGGGCCGTGACTCCGACCGAACAACGGTATGCCCAGATCGAAAAGGAGTGCTTGGGTCTCCTGACAGGAATAGTCAAGTTGCATGACTACGTATACAGTCTGCCAAAGTTCACGGCGGAAACAGACCACAGGCCTTTAGTCCACATAATCCAGAAGGATTTAATTGACATGACACCTCGGCTGCAGCGAATTCTTCTTCGTCTCCGCCGATATGACTTCGAACTCGTCTACACACCGGGTAAGGAGCTGATCATCGCAGATGCCCTATCCCGATCCATCACCATGCCGTGTGAACAGGGCAACTTCATTCGCCACACTGAGGCACAGGTGCAGTTGTGTGCCAGCAACCTCCCAGCCATTGGTGAATGAGTTGTCCAAATACGCGAAGAAACTGCCAAAGATCCTCTACTGCAGCGTGTGATGCAGCACCTCGCCCAGGGCTGGCAAAAGGGGCAGTGCCCCCAGTTCTTCAATGTTAAGGACGAGTTAATGGTTGCTGAGGGGATCCTTCTTAAGCTGGATAGAATCGTCATTCCCCAAATCATGCAAGCCATGGTGCTCAGACAGATCCATGAGGGTCACCTTGGGGTCGAGAAATGTCGACGCAGAGCTCGGCAGGCAGTTTACTGGCCTGGCATCAGCCAGGACGTTGCCAACACGGTCCTCAACTGCACAACATGCCAGAAATTTCAACCAGCTCAGCCCAAGGAAACACTGCAACAGCACAAGATCGTGACTTCTCCGTGGTCCAAGGTGGGGATAGACCTCTTTCACACAAATGGGCGTGATTACGTGCTCTTGGTCGACTACTTCTCCAGCTACCCGGAAGTGGTGAAACTGTCGGACCTCACGTCCAAGTCAGTCATCAAAGCCTGCAAAGAGACGTTTGCCAGGCACGGGATACCACTCACAGCAATGAGTGACAATGGTCCATGTTTCTACAGCCAAGAGAGGTCCACCTTTGCACGATCCTACCACTTCAGGCATATCACATCCAGTCCCCATTACCCGCAATCAAACGGGAAGGCTGAAAAAGGGGTCCATTTGTCAAGCAGTTGCTGTGCAAGGCTGCAGACTCAGCCTCAGATTTCAACCTGGCGCTGTTGGCGTACAGGGCAACCCCTCTGTCGACTGGTTTGTCTCCGGCACAGCTGCTCATGAACCACAACCTGAGGACGACTGTTCCAGCCATCCATGTTCCAGACCTTGACCACCTCATGTTGATGCAGAAAGTGCAGCGATCCAGGGACCAGCAGAAGATCACGTATGATGCTCATGCCACTGATCTGCCTGTGCTGGCTCCAGAAGATGTTGTTCGCGTCCAGTTGCCTGAGGGAGGCTGTTCAGCCCCAGCTGTTGTCGTCAGACAGGCTGCCCCCAGGTCTTTCATTGTTCAAATGGCTGGTGGCTCCATTCTATGGTGCAACAGGAGGGCGCTGCGCAAAGTTCCCTGCCCACCACCTGACGGCACTTCTCCGCATGTCATCATGCCGCCTCAGGACATCTCGCCCCACGTGGCCACCGTTCTGGCAGTGATCCCGCCTGTCCACGAGGCCACCGAAATGGCAGCAATCCCGCCTGTCCAGGTGCCGGCGTCCCCCTCTCCACCTCTGAGGCGACCGACAAGTATTCGTCGCCCGCCACAAAGACTGAATCTATAGACTTAAATCTTGTAAATTTTGTTCAGTTTGCTCTGTATCTGCACGATAGACACCTTCCCATGTACATATGTTCATTCATTCACCACTTGTACATATTCATGCATGTGTATACCGCCACGTTCCAAAATTTATTTTAAAAAGGGTAGATGTCATAATATCCACTCATGTATATAATGAGATGCAGACAGGCAGTGATTGACACACAGGATAACCAATGAACACACACGACACAGAACAACCAATCACCAGACAGGACACCACCACTATAAAGCCCACAGGGCATTAAGACTCTCTCTCACAGGACACAGCTACTGAGATAGTTAGAGTGCACAAGCCAGTGAGCACCATCTCCATGTGGTAGAGAGCTAGTCTGGTCAAGCCAGTAGGAGATTATCAGTTAGATTAATGGAGTGTCAACCTACAGCAGATTATGTACAGCAATCAGCAAGTTCAATACAACAGGGTTGGACCATCTCCTGTGTCAGAAGCCTGTTTCTAGTTTCATTGCATCCAGTTGCAGTCAGCGTTGAACCAACTCACATCAAGTCCCTTTGTGCTTTTGATTTCCTAAGCATTTCCCCATTTCAAAAATAGGCTATGCCCCACACAATGGCCTTCACACTGATCATCCTCCATGTCAATAAAGCGGGAGATGGCAACAGGCGTGTCTGATTCTAAATGCCTTTGACAACCTAAGGCAACAATTATTCATAATGGCTGTGGGCCTAACATAACAACTGAGAACTTGGAGTTCCAATGAGAGTTCAAGCACAGCTTAACACGCATGGCAGGTGCAAACACTACCACACAGGGGATGCATGGAGCTGTTTTTATTGAGGCTTTATTTTACATTGATTCAAAGTTTCACAAGTCAGTATTAGTTTTGAAGTCTATTGCCAGAAGACAGAATAGTTTGTTTACAGACTCATATTGAATTCGCAGAACTGACTCTGAAGCTATTCCAAAATAAGCACTGCATGTACCTTACGTTTTTTCATTCTTGAGAGCAGCAGACTACAAATCTTTTGGTTCTGTTTATGGTTATTGAGTGACCATGACCCACACAGGAGTATCATTTCCTCAGTTGTATTCGAATAACAAGGGTCAATTTGAAAAGTGTTGCAAAAAACTTTGGTCACAATTCATGCGGGATTCTTCGTCAGCGGGATGCGGAATCCCACCCCATATGTTTTAGAATATAGCTTTTCGGTTCAGGAATATAACTTTTATTGATATACCTTCAATTCACCAAGAGCCTGAGAGAGCGAGTGAACATAAGGCTTTATTAGTCGTGAACTTGCCTAACCAGAGTGAGTTGTGCAGATGAGTGCCACCCGCAGGTGGCCAGGTTATATATGGCCCCGGTGAGGGCGGAGCCAGAGGCGTAGCCCACCGGGGTTACAGTACAGTACCTGGAAGCAGCTCGTATCACCACTTCCAGGTCGAAGGTTACATTAGGTGGATACAATGGTTACAGTGTCATGCATTATGGTGAATACATTCACCACATTCACCCCCTGTTAAAAATCAAGTCCAGCGGGGATGACATGGGGTCATTACATATTCAGTCTCTCTGGAGGCCGGATCGTTCTCTTCGACCTCCTCAGCACTGGCAGTGCGGCGGGTACGGTTGTTGCAGGTGGTGACTCCAGGGGCGTTGTGTCTGGAGCTGGAGCCTCAGTCCGGCGAGTCGGAGACGGTTGGGGTGTGGGGTAGACAGGGGGGTGGTGGGTGGCGGCAGTGTCGGCGTGGGACACTACAGGAGACACAGGTGGGCGTACGGGGCGCTGGGGGTGGGGGCGGGTAGCGGGGGGGGGGGGGGCGTTGGCCGGGGAACCAGCTGGTGCCAGGTCTCGTAGGGAGATCGCATCTTGCCATCCGTCCTGGTACGCGATGTAGGCGTACTGGGGGTTGGCGTGGAGCAGCTGGACCCTCTTGACCAGCGGGTCAGTCTTATGGCTCCTCATGTGCCTCCGGAGAAGGACAGGTCCCGGAGTTGACAGCCAAGATGGAAGCGAGACCCCGGAGATGGACTTCCTGGGGAAGATAAACAAACGATTGTGAGGGGTCTCATTTGTAGCTGTGCAGAGGAGTGATCTGATGGAGTGGAGGGCGTCGGGGAGGACCTCCTGCCAGGGGGGAATTGGGAGACTTCTAGACCTGAGGGTCAGAAGGACGGCCTTCCATACCGTCGCGTTCTCCCTCTCCACCTGCCCATTTTCCTGCGGGTTATAGCTCGTAGTCCTGCTCGAGGCGACGCCTTTGCTGAGCAGGTACAGGCGTAGCTCATCGCTCATGAACGACGTACTCTGGTCGCTGTGGATGTAGGCAGGGAAACCGAACAGTGTGAAGATGCTGTGCAGTGCCTTTATTACAGTGGCCGAGGTTATGTCGGGGCAGGGGACAGCAAAGGGGAAGCAGGAGTACTCGTCGATGATGGTGAGAAAATATATATTAAGGTTGGTGGAGGGGAGGGGCCCTTTGAAATCGATACTTAGGCGTTCAAAGGGCCGGAGGCCTTTACCAGGCAGGCCTTGTCTGGCCGGTAGAAGTGCGGTTTGCACTCTGCGCAGACTTGGTAGTCCCTGGTCATTGCCTTGACCTCCTTGGTGGAGAAGGGCAGACTGCGGGCCTTAATGAAATGGGTAAGCCGGGTGACCCCCGGGTGACAGAGGTCATTGTGGATAGCCCGAAGTCGGTCATCTTGCGCGCTGGCGCATGTGCCACGGGACAGGGCATCTGGGGGCTCGTTGCGCGTCCCAGGACGATATTTGATATTGTAATTGTCGGTGGATAGTTCGATCCTCCACCTCAGGATTTTGTCATTTCTTATTTTGCCCCGTTGTGCATTGTCGAACATGAAGGCGACCGACCACTGGTCAGTGACGAGGGTGAACCTACCGGCTAGGTAGTGCCTCCAGTGCCACACAGCTTCCACTATGGCTTGTGCTTCCTTCTCGACCAATGGGTGTCGGATTTCGGAAGCGTGGAGGGTCCTAGAGAAGAATGCTACTGTCCTGCCCGCCTGGTTGAGGGTGGCGGCCAATGCAACGTCTGACACATCGCTCTCTACCTGGAAGGGGACGGACTCATCCACCGCGTGCATTGCGGCCTTGGTGATGTCGGCCTTGATGCGGCTGAAGGCCGAGCGGGCCTCATCCGTCAGGGGGAAACTGGTGGTTTGAATAAGTGGGTGGACTTTGTCCGTGTAGTTGGGGACCCACTTGGCGTAGTAGACCCGGTGAGGGCGGAGCCAGAGGCAGAGCCCACCGGGGTTACAGTACAGTACCTGGAAGCAGCTCGTATCACCACTTCCAGGTCATAGGTTACATTAGGTGGATACAATGGTTACAGTGTCATGCATTGTGGTGAATACATTCACCACATTTACATTGGCGGGTAAAGTGTTAAATGCAAGATAAGTGGACATCTGATTGAGAAATTGGTAATAGTTCTGATGTAAATGCAAACAAGCCTGGGTTTATTACACTTAAAAGGTAATCGATGTTGATAATACAATAACTAATAGGTGATTATTTATCTTCAATAAAATATTTAAATTAAGAATGAAGTTTCCAGATAAAAGGAAGATGGGAGCAGCTCTATAATAATAATAATCACATTGTCACAAGTAGGCTTCAATGAAGTTACTGTGAAAAGCCCCAAGTCACCACATTCCGGCGCCTGTTCGGGGAGGCTGGTACGGCCAGCTGACCTCTCATCCCGTGTGACTTGACCTTTTGTACAGTCTGCCTAAAGGACCTTGTCAAAGGCCTTACTGAAGTCTATATAGACAACATCCACTGCCCTCCCTTCATCAATCATCTTTGTCACTTTCTCGAAAAACACAATTAAGTTAGTGAGACACGACCTCCCCTTCACAAAACCATGCTGCCTCTCACTAATACATCCACTTGCTTCCAAATGGGACAAAATCCTGTCTGGAAGAATCCTCTCCAATATTTCCTTACCACTGTGTAAGGCTAACCGGCCAGTAATTTCCTGGATTATCCTTGCTACCCTTCTTAAACAGAGGAACAACAAGGCCCCAGCAATTTCCTCCCTTGCCTCTCAGTATTCTGGGGTAGATACCATCAGGCCTTGGGGAATTATCGACCTTAATGTTTTTCAAGACGCCTAACACCATTTCCTCCTTTTTGATCTCAATGTGACCCAGACTATTTACACATCCTTCCCCAGACTCATCATCCACCAAGTACTTCTCTTTGGTGAATACTGATGTCAAGTACTCATTCAGTATGTCACCCATTTCTTCTGGCTCCACAAATAGATTGCTTCCCCTGTCCTTGAGTGGGCTAACCCTTTCCCTGACAACTCTCGTGCTCTTTCCATACGTATCAAAAATGTTGGGATTTTCCTTAATCCTGTTCGCCAATGACATTTCGTGACCCCTTTTAGCCTTCCTGACTCCTTGCTTCAGTTACTTTCTACTTTCCTTATATTCCTCACGGACGTAATAATAATAACAATCTTTATTGTCACAAGTAGGCTTACATTAACACTGCAATTAATTTACGGAATAAGCATGGGGTTTCTTCATGGACCCATGGAGTCTGGAGAACAGGTCATAAGACTCCATTAGTTTCAGTAAGGGGTGTGGGAAGAGACAGGAAACTACGCGCGGGATTCCCCAGTCCCTTGTTTCTCGGAGGCGCGCCGTTCGCTGCCGACGGGATTCAATACTCCCGCCGCTTGTCAATAGGACTTCCCATTGGAGCCACCCCACACCACCGGGAAACCCACAGGCGAGGGTGCGTTGCTGGTGGAAAAAGAATATCTCAGCAGACAGAGAATTCCAGCCTACACCCGGGTGAGACAGAAGGGTGAATTCTCCGCCAGCGAGATTCTCCGTTCCGCCGGGTGTGCACCCCTACCCTTGGGTTTCCCGGCAGCGTGGGGTGGCCACAATTGGAAAACCCATTGGCCAGTGGCAGCAACAGAGAAAACACTGCCGGCGATGGCACACTGCCAAGGAGCAAACGGCCGGAGAGGCGGAGAATTCACCCCAGAGACCAAATGAGTAGCAAATTAGGTACACGTGGTTAAATTCTGTTAAGTTTTGCAGGTTT